>NC_037341.1:23847637-28847637 GCF_002263795.3 Bos taurus
TATAGTGGGTCATCCCCATGCTGGCCGTCCACAGCCAGGAACCACTCTGAAGGTGCCTTTTTGGAGGGAGCCAAGGAGAAGGGGGACTTCCCTGATGGCTCAGTGGGTAAAGCATCCACCTATAATGCAGGAGACACAGGAGACATGGGTTTGATCCCTGGGTCAGGAAGATCCCCTGGAGGAAGAAATGGCAACCCACACCCACATGGACTATAGTCCATGCAACCCCACGGACTGTTGCCCACCAGGCTCCTCTGTCCATGGGATTCTCCAGGCAAGAATACTGGAGTGGGTTGCCATTTCCTTCTCCTGAGGATCTTCCCAACCCAGGGATGGAACTAGTGTCTCTTAGGTCTCCTTCATTGGCAGGCAGGCTGTGTTCAGCCTTAAAAGATTTCAACCAACTTCTTAGTGCTGGAAGCATATTAAGACTCCATAGTTTTGCCTTCCTCATTCTTGGATCTCGTAAGCAAACACTGATGAACAGTGGTGTGTGTGTTGGATGGTGCTAGGAGACTTAGAAGGTTTGGAGGTTTTCCTTTGCGTCTTTTTTCTTTGAGAAATACACAGTATTAGCCATAGGGAAGGCAGACTAGAACAGCTGAGGGTTAGATAGAAAAACAAAGGTTCTCAATGCACCTGACATAGGGAAGAGGTGGTTGACAGAGTGAAAGGAGGGATCCTGCTGGTTTGGCACAAAACCGAAATGAAAATGCAGCCTGGTTTATCTCAAGTATGGCAGAAACCTTGCTTGATTCTGAAAGTCCTCTAAATCAGCATTGACGATAACTCTAGATCACATAGCTGTACCTTTTTACTTTCTGTGAAACAAGGGCTTAAAAAGCAATCTGAAAATGTAAGCAAGGGAAATGCTTACGGCTCAAAAGTATTTTAGAGCAATTTAGAAAACCACATTATATGTAAATTTTGCTCCTGAACACTAAATATCCTCATAAATTATCTGTTTGTTAAAGTATTTACTTATACAGAGGTTCCCTCACCTATCCACCAGCATCTTCGATTTCAAAAAAATTGAAAAAAAGTTCTTAATATTTTAAAATCATTTTTTCCCCTTATCACAATGATGGTTGCCACACTTCACTCTGCAAAGAATTTGAAGACAAGGTCGTAGAGAGAGAATGCGTATCAGATGAGTAAGCGAAAAAGTGCAGAGCTCACCAGAGGACCCCCCTTGTGTGTTCAGGTCAGAGACACACCAACCACAGCAACGTGTGTGAGAGTCTTTTAAAGAAACTAATGTAACCCAGAGGTAAGCTATTTTAGTTGAAAATCCTCCTCCTCTATCCTGTCAGTTATTTTAAACTTGTACTAGATAATAGTAGAGCTTCCCAAGCTGTCCATCTCTTGGCAATTCATTAGATGTCACCACCAGAGGGGACTGTGGGAATTATCGCTCCAAGTGGCCACTGATCCTTTGGGAGTGAGTTGAATGGTGCCCCCCCAAGCCTCCATCCATGCCCTAGTCTTCAGAAACTGAATATTTACTGGATGTGGTAGAAGACCAACTATTATTTTAAAGAGTCCAAAGTATGTGATTAAGGATTTTGAGAGGGGTTTATCCTGGATTATCAGTGTGGTCACTAAATCCAATGACAAAGTTCTTACAAGATGGAGGCAGAGGGGACTTCCCTGGTGGTCCAGTGGTTAAGAATCTGCTTTCCAATGCACTGAATGTGGGTTAGATCCCTGGTCGAGGAACTAAGATCCCACATGCTTCAGGGCAACAAGCCCAAGAGCCACAGGGAAGATTCAGCACATCCAGTTTTTCTTTTTAACTTTAAATAAATAAATAAAAGAGGGAGATGGAAAAAGTATTCACAGACACAGAGGAGGAGGGGTGACCACGAGGCAGAGACTGGACAGAAACAAGCCACGGAGAGCCAGCGGCCGGCAGAAGCTGGGAGAGGCAAAGACCAGCTTCTTGTCCAGAGCGTCCACAGGGAGCCTGGCCCTGACCGCTTCATTTGGACTTCTGGTCTCCAGACCCAGGCGAGAATGAGTTGATGCTGTTTGAAGTCACACAGCTTGTGGTCCTCTGCCCAACTCTTTGTGTCCAACCTTCCAGCCTAAAGAAGGAGGCGCAGCAAGAACTCATGTCATCCTTCAGAATTTCACCATGTCTGTGATGTGAGGTCACAGCTAAAGGACAGAACTCTGAACCTGCATGCGTGCGTGTTTGATGGAATTTCAAATCATCACTCTTTGGCTGCACTTTCCCCATGAAAACACAGATGAATAAGATTTTTGTCAGTTTTCACAGATACAAGATAGAAGCATGTCCAAGCCTGCATGCCTTCGAAGGCTAAGCTCACAGAGACAGACACAAATCAATCCTGTCACCATCTAGGACAGCTATTCTAGATCCCAGGTCCAGTGAGCTCAGTGGTTTCCAAAGTGATCCTTCCAGGGGCCCTTGTTTTTCTTTGCAAAGGGATTCTTCCAGACAGCCTTCTTCATGTGGGCACAGCATTCATCCAACTCAATGTTCTTCCCTCAAAGTCATCTTGGCTTCGCCCTGCCCCCTCTATATTCTGCTAGAAGCCATGGTCCACGCAATACCTGGGCTGGAATGAAGTTAACCAGCGCAGCATGCTTGCTTCATCGTCTTCATCCATCCTTTTAAGGCTGGTAGGACCAGATGAAAAGAAATGAGCTATTCCCCTTAATAACAGAGCTTACTCAAAACAGGATCGGAGAAGGCAATGGCAACCCACTCCAGTACTCTTGCCTGGAAAATTCCATGGACTGAGGAACCTGGTCGGCTGCAGTCCATGGGGTCCAGAAGAGTCGGACACGACTGAGCAACTTCACTTTCACTTTTCACTTCACTTTCATGCACTGGAGAAGGAAATGGCAACCCACTCCAGTATTCTTGCCTGGAGAATCCCAGGGACGGGAGCCTGGTGGGCTGCTGTCTATGGGGTCGCACAGAGTTGGACACGACTGACGTGACTTAGCAGTAGCAGCAAAACACGATGCTTCACATGAACTTTTAAGTTAGAAAGTTATACCTGTGGAATGTTAACCAGCAGAAGAAGTTTATTACATTTTGTGATTTTCAGTTCTAACTTACAGGTTTTGATCCCACAAGGAAAACAAGGCTTTCCTGGTTGAGTACAGACAGCGGTGCTCTGCTTCTCTCGTGTGGCCAGATTTGGTATTGCATGCTAAAGAAACCAGATTTACAACCAAAAGGCTTAAAAAAAAAAAAAAAAAAAAAACCAGTATCCTGATTTTTTTATGAACAAAAAGCCAACATCTATTTTATAATATCCATAGGTAATTTTAAACTTAAAAATTTTAGATATTAGTCTAGATCATTAAAAATTTTCTTCTAAATCTCAAAAGGCTGTGAGTAGCCTTCCACAACTGTAGAAATAAAGGTTGCTTTTTAGCTCATGCAACACTGAAGTGGGAGGTAACAAGTCTATATATCGCTCCAGATATAATTAATACAATAATATCTATGTGAATAAAGTGCAGATCCTATTCAACAGAAAATGATGGATGCAACCTGCAGAAAACTGAAAAATCATTTAGAAATGATTTTTACAAAATAATGGTCTACATCCTTAGAATTCTCTATTATAATGAGAAAGTCAAAAAGCATTTTTAAAACCCTGGTGATGAATTTGTTTATTTAACATCCTTGACTTCTGCATCAGGAGTTTCTAACATGAAGTTACTTCACATCTAGGACCAAAAGTTCCTGGGAGATGCCCCTTATCCTGTGAGGCTTAGAAATGAGTATCTTGGGATTTCCCTGGCGGTCCAGTTGTTAGAACTCTGTGCTTTCACTGTTGAGGGCATGAGTTCAATCCCTGGTCAGAGAACTAAGATCCAGCAAACCGTGCATTGAGACCAAAAAGAAAAAATAAAACAAAAACTAAGAGAAAAGAGTGTTCCTGGGAAGTCTTTGTCTGGAGGCCCTGGGGCCGAGGGTGGGTGGCAGGGTCCCATGGGCGCTCTGACCTGAGACACAGGCTCTGTGGCCCCAGAACAGCACTTACTGCGGGGGGTCCAGGGAGACCCACCCAGAGATACACTCTTGTCTGGAGCCTCGCTCCTCCCAGTGTGTTTCCTGTAGTTGGAGAGCCCCAGGAACTTCTTGGAAAAGCCTCGTCTCAGCCCCACAGCAGACCCTGTAGACCCAGGGGTGCCTTGTAACAAGATCCCAGGGGACTGATGCTCTCTGAGACCCATGGGACCAGAACAATGGAAATAACCAAGATCTACCACCTGGCAGAGAGGTGCGGTGGTCAGAGAAGTTGTTGTTGTTCAGTCGCTCAGTCGTGTCAGCCTCTGGGCGATCTCCTGGACTGTACCACCAGGCTCCTCTGTCCATGGGATTTCTCAGGCAAGAATACTGGAATGGGTTGCCATTTTCTTCTCCAGGGGATCTTCCCACCCCAGGGATTGAACCCAGGTCTCCTGCATTGGTAGGCGTGTTATTGATCACTAGCGTGCTGTAAGATATTACTTGCATAAAAGATGCTGCCTTCAAAGTTGCTGAAAATAGGTCTGAACTTAGTTTTCAAAGCCCTTCATGAACCACCTTTCAGATCCAGCTCCTGCCAGGTTTGGCCTAGGACACAGAATTCCACAGGGCAGTGCTTGTCTTTATTGGGGAGCTGGGGGAAATTCCAGGAGCATTTGAGAGTCAAAAATGCTCCCCCAGGTCTGTGTGTGCTGGGACCTCCAATCAAGGGATCTGCAGAGCTTGACTTCATGGCGAGGAACACTCACTACCATTTTTCTAATATTCAGTTTAAATTAACTGACATTCATCTAAGTATGCTTGTACGACTTACAAAAATACAGCCAAGTACATTCGTTTAGTAAATTAGGTATCTCAGAATGTTTAAACACAAATTGGGAACTTAAACTTTTCAAAATTCAAGCATGTCAGATGCCTGTGAAAGTGAAATTCGCTCAGTTGTGTCTGACTCTTTGAGACCCCATGGACTATACAGTCCATGGAATTCTTCAGGCCAGAATACTGGAGTAGGTAGCCTTTCCCTTCTCCAGGGGATCTTCCCAACCCAGGGGTTGAACCCAGGTCTCCCGCATTGCAGGCAGATTCTTTACCAGCTGAGTCACAAGGGAAGCCTGTCAGATGCCCTTAAATAATTGTAATTCCTTAAAAAGCAAACAAAGCACTCATAAAGTATTACAAAACCTTTTTAAAAATGCTTTGGTTGCACAGAAAATGCTACTATCATGGATTTAAAAGTTCTGATTCATGGTCCCTATTCCATTCTTCTCTTTTTATTCTGTTCTTTCTAGGTGTATTATTATTAATACTATTATTTTACATTTGTTTGGCTGCACCAGTCCTCCTTGTCGTGTGCAGGATCTTTAGTTGTGGCATGCAGGATTTAGTTCCCTGACCAGGGATTGAACCAGGGCCCTCTGCACTGGAGCACAGAGTCTTAGCCACTGGACCACCAGATAAGTCCCGTTAAGTATATTATTGAGCTGCATTGTCTCCCGTATAAAATTTCTATGTCCTAACTTCCTGCATCGCTTAATAAACCTTGTTTGGAAATAAGGTCTTTGCAAACATAATTATTTATGAGGAGGTCATAGTGAAGAGTGGATTCTAATCCAGTACAACTGCTGTCCTTATAAAAGTAAGAAATGTAGATGCAGACAAGGAGAACACCACTTGGAGATGAAGGCAGAGAATGGTGATGTGCTACATACAAGCCAAGGAGAGGCCACATTTGCCAGAAAACACCAGAAACCAGGGAGAGCCTCCTCTATCTGCAACCAGGATAGACTCTCCTTCACAGCCCTCGGGAGAAATAACCCTGACGACACATTAGTTAGGGAATTCTGCTCCAGAACTGGGAGACGGTACATTTTTATTACTGAGGACACACAGGCTGTGGTCGTTTGTTAGGGCAGCTCAAGCCAACCTGTGTTGGTGTAACTTCACTCACTTGAACCAGAGGAGTCCAGCCAGGAGTTCCGAGGAGTCCAGAGAAGTGAGGGCACAGACAGTCTGGCTGGGGCTGAGGGTACAGATGGACCTATGACTGATAACTGAGGCTGTGAAACTGAGCAAGATACTCTTTTTCTTTAGGTTTTGCTTTGGTTTTCTTTTTGGCCACAATGAACAGCTTGGGGGATTTTAGTTCCCCAAACAGGATAAAACCCATGCCCTGAGCAGTGAAAGCACAGAATCCTAACCACTGGACCTCGGGGGAATTCCCTGTTGATTGGAATTTATTAATAGTAGCTCTGGTTTCTTCTGCCCAACCCTCTTCCTTCTTTTCTTCAAACCCTTTTCTTCTTTTCTTGCCCACTGGACAGGAGGGCTTGTGAAGCGCAAGGACAACTGAAAGAACCAAACCAACCCCGGTTCTTTCCAGGAATTTCTGCACAGTGGGTGTGGTTGTTCCATGCATTTTGGAGAATGTGGGTCTGGGCTTGTTTTGTGGGAAAAGAAGGTCTATCAAAGGACAGAAGGAAACAGCATACCAGCAGAGAGGAGGAGGAGAGAGAGAAATGACCACATCATTTCAACAGCTCGTCTTCTCAGCCTCAAATCTTCTTTTTCTGACCCTTAAGCCAATGAACCATTTTCTGTTTAGGTTAATTTGATTTCTGTCCCTGGAAATCAAGGGGCTTCCCAGGTGGCTCAGAATCCACTTGCAATTCAAGAAAGGCCAGTTGGATCCTTGGGTCGGGAAGATTCCCTGGAGGAAGGCATGGCAACCCACTCCAGTATTCTTGCCTGGAGAATCCCAAGGACAGAAGAGCTTGGTGGGCCACAGTTCATGGGGTCACAAAGAGTTGGACACGACTGAAGCCACTTAGCACGCAGCCACACACGCAGAAAGCAAGAGAGACTTGTCTGATAAACGCAGCGTGGAGCATGAGCCTTCGGATCAGACAAACACAAACAGGCTCAGAGAGGAGAGCGTGCCTTCTCAAGGGCTGTGTGGCTGTTCTACGATTCTCCCATAGTGCTGTCCCATTTCACCCTCACGGCAACCCTGTGGCTGGCACCTTGCCTGAGACCACGCAGCTAATGAGAAGCAGAGGGGTGTTCAAAGGCAGGCGCTGCTGTGCCCAAGTTCCTGGGTGCAAACTCTCATATTCATTACTCTCATCTCTAGAGATTCCTAAGTCCTATCTCTGACACGGCTCGACAAACAACTACTCTTGAATTGTTGCATTTACCGCAGGCCACTGGTTTAGCAGATTCCCTGCCGGTCAGTCTCCAGGGGCCCAGGGCTGAGGGGGAGCTGTCACTACTGGGAATTCAGCCCTTGCTGTGTCCTGGTGTTGTCCGACAGACCATCTCATTTTAAATGTTTCCTTTTGTTGATGTATTTAATCCTCTGAGGTTTCCAAGACTGTTTGGCTTGTGGTCCAGAACAACTGTGTGACACATTGAAGAAGGTTTTATCACTTCCCCAGAGAATGAAAAGTATCTTGGAGAAAGATCGTTTTTCCTCCAGCCCCATGGCACATCACTGCTTACCTACCAAAAGCTGCTTTGGGAAAATTACACCCAGTATTGAAAATATTTTCCGTGACAATGTTCCCTTTGAGAAGTTGGGTCTGGTCTTCTGCCAGCTGGAGATTTGATGTAACCGAAGATCTTAATCCTGATAGAGAACTGAGTTCACTGCAAACAGAAAGAAAAACTTTTGCAAGTGTACTGTTTGCATTCCTGCTGTGAAATAAGACGTGACCGGGGACTTATCTGGAAGAACTCCCATCAGAGCTATGGAAATCGCGTTTCATGATTGGAAATCTGATTTGGGAAAGAAATCACTCTGCTCTGTGTCCAGTGGGATGGGGTCCTTTGTTTCCTGATGTTCTCATGTTAATCCCCAAGGCACGGTTGACAGGCGAGCAGCACTGACTGGGGGAAGGCCCCAGAGTCCTACAGAGGAGACGCAGATCATGTGAGGACCTGGGCCCCACCAGTGACCGCTCTGTGAGTCATGTTCTCTCTCCATTTGCTCCACGCTTCAGACTGTTTGAGCAAGACAAATTCAAATGTTGGAAGTGGCAAAAAACAAACAACAAAAAACCCCATTATCATATTGGAAATGTCATGCGGTCACAGATTACCCCTCTTGAAGGAAAGCTTGAATCCACGTTGAAGCACTTTGCACACTCCAAAATGATATTCCTGATAAGAGCCACCGAAAGACTTGAAATGGAGGGAGAAATCGTCTTTGCCATTATCAAGTAGCTGAGACATTTAAGGAATGTGCTTAACATTACTGTGCTTTCACAATACTCCGATTTTAGAAGTTTTTTTTAATTTTTATTATTTTTTTCAAATTTTATTTTATTTTTAAACTTTACATAATTGTATTAGTTTTGCCAAATATCAAAATGAATCCGCCACAGGTGATTTGCGGACATCCCTGGTGGTCCAGTGGTTAAGACTTCACCTTTCAAGGTAGACTGGGGCTGTGGGTTCGATCCCTGGTCGGGGAGCTAGGATCCCACATGCTTTGTGGCCTAAAAATCAAAACATAAAACAGAAACAATATTGTAACAAATTCAATAAAAATTTTTTAAATGGTCTACATTCAAAAAAGTCTTAAAATTTTTTAAATAATGGCCTACATTCCAATTTTTAAACTGGATGTGCCATGCCATGCTCAGTTGTTTTAGTCATGTTCAACTCTTTGTGACCCCATGGACTGTAGCCCACCAGGCTCCTCTATCCATGGGATTCTCCAGGCAAGAATACTGGAGTGGGTTGCCGTGCCCTCCTCCTGGGGATCTTCCAAACCTGAGGATTGAACCCACTTCTGCATTTCCTGCATTGCAGGTGGGCTTCTTTATTATCTATTTACAAGAACAAATAAAAAGCATCTTGAAAAATCCAATTATGAATTTATTTAATATCCTTGACTTCTGCATCAGTAATTTCTAAGATCCTAAGTCTCCGAAATGCAAAAATATACTAGTGTCAGGTCCATAACCAATAAATTCTTGGAGGCACCCCTTCTTACCTGTTGCCTAGGAATAAATATTCTTTTAGTTGGAGACATACTTTTGTGGCTTCTTTTGTGGATCATCTCAAGCTGTAGACAGACTAGTGACCTGGCTCTGTGCTGGTTTCCTAGGGCAGTGGTATATTGCTAGAAGTCCTCTGAGTATTTTCTCCCTGACACCTGACTTCCCTCTCAGATGTGTACACCTCAGTTCAGAATCCCCGCATGCCTGTAAGGCACATATGTCTCTACCCCAGTCTTCAAATCCCTCTGTTGACATGCTACAGAACAGGGGAGTCAGGGGTAATACTATTTCATTATTTGAATCGAACATTTGGGGCCAAAACTTCTCCAGAACTTTCGGTGTGTAAGAAATGATGGGGAATCGCAAGGCTGAGACAGGTCACAGGCCAGCTCTCCAAACCTGAGCACTGGGCCAGGACCCAGAGCTGAGCAACAGCTGGACACCAGCCCCCAGCTGGACACATAGAGCCGCCCCTGCTGATGACCCCAGTGAAGATCTCATAAAACTAGCCTCAGATTAAATCCCACAGGTTCAATTCATCTTTTATTTTGGTGGCAGTAACAGTAGCATTAAGAATAGACTTACAGACTCTCAACCTCTCAGGGGAGAAAGCTATGCAGTTAGAACCTTCATAAATACCTGTGGTCACTTGGTACTGATATATTAATTCACCATACTAATGTTTATAAATACAGAACTGTCACATGTATATATTTTTACATGAGGATGGGGGAAGCTGGCATTACAGAATTTTAACATAAAACTAAATTAAAACCCAAATATGCATCCATTGATGAATGGGTAAATAAAATGTGGCATGTCCATTTGTTGTTGTTCTTGTTGAGTCACTAAGTTGTGTCCAGCTCTTTGTGACCCCATGGACTGCAATATGCCAGGCCTCCCTGTCCCTATCTCCAGGAGCTTGCCCAAGTTCATGTCCATTGAGTCGGTGATGCCACCCAACCATCTCATCCTCTGCCACCCTCCTCTCCTTTTGCCTTCAATCTTTCCCAGCATCAGGGTCTTTTCCAATGAGTCAGCTCTTCGCATCAGGCAGCCAAAGTATTGGAGTTTCAGCTTCAGCATCAGTCCTTCTAATGAATATTCAGGGTTGATTTCCTTTAGGATTGACTGGTTAGAACTCCTTGCAGTCCAAGGGACTCTCAAGAGTCTTCTCCAATACCACATTTCAAAAGCATCAATTCTTCAGCACTCAGGCTTCTTTATGGTTCAATTCTCACATCCATACATGACTACTGGAAAAACTATGGCTTTGACTATACAGACCTTTGTCAGCAAAGTGATGTCTTTTCTTTTTAATATGTTGTCTAGCTTTGTCATAGCTTTCCTTCCAAGAAGCAAGAGTCTTTTAATTTCACGGCTGCAGTCACCATCCACAGTGATTTTGGAGCCCAAGAAAATAAAATCTGTCATTGCTTCCACTTTCCCCCCTTCTATTTGCCATGAAGTGGTGGGTCCAGATGCCATGATCTTAGTTTTAGTGTTTTAATAGTTATTTGAGAGATGGGATAATCAACTACAATTAGAATCCCTCCAAATAGCACTTACAGTTGTTGTATATGATTAACACACATGGCCTAAAGCTTGGGGAGTTCTTTTTTGGTAGGGTAGGAAGTGGTCCTTTGACAGTTATTGTTATTTTCATCAAGTCCCAAGCTGAATCACTTCTAGTTATTGTTGCATATCAATATTTAGATCATGCACCTCATGTAAGCACTTGAAAACAGATACAGTGTGCTTCCCAGTGGCACTAGTGGTAAAGAACCCACCTGCCAATGCAGGAGACGTAGGAGACACGGGTTCAATCCCTGGGTCAGGAAGATCCCCTGCAGGAGGAGATGGCACCCCACTCCAGTTTTCTTGCTTGGTAAATTCCATGGACAGAGGAGCCTGGTGGGCTACAGTTCATGGGATAGCAAAAAGTAAAATGTGACTGAGTGACTGAGCACACTTCAGTTATTTGCTGTCTTAAACATCTTTTCTTATATCCAGTGCATTCCAGCCTTTATTAATTTCTTTCTCCATTTAAGTCAGAGACTTTATCCCCAAGAAGTAGACCTTCAAAGTTCTTGACTTACTCAGAGATTTTTTCCCAGGACTTTAGGACTTAACTGCTGGAGTTATTAAACATTGTCTCTGAGTGAACAGAAGATGAAAAACAGTGTTCTTTCTGGGCAAAAATAAATTTATTCTTCTCTGGCTGAAAACACTTTTTATTTCCTTTACAAGTGATGGAGCTCAAGTACAAATTTGATTGTTACTCTGCTTATTACCATATAAATAGCTTTTAAATTCAATATACCATTCCAATTCATGCAAATTATAAAGAGAGGGGAGGTTCTTCCAGAAACAAAAGACTAGAGTATAAAATTTCTTATACTTCACTGACGAAATAAATTATGTGCATCATAGTAGTCCTGACATTTTGAATAGGCTGCTGCTAAGTCGCTTCAGTTGTGTCCGACTCTGTGCAACCCCATAGATGGCAGCCCACCAGGCTCGCCCGTCCCTGGGATTCTCCAGGCAAGAACACTGCAGTGGGTTGCCATTTCCTTCTCCAATGCATGAAAGTGAAAGTGAAGTCGCTCAGTCGTGTCCGACGTCCGACTCTTAGTGACCCCATGGACTGCAGCCTACCAGGCTCCTCCATCCATGAGATTTTCCAGGCAAGAGTACTGGAGTGGGTTGCCATCTCCAAAGTACATATTAATTCTCAAAACAGTGATCATCAATTTTAATTCATTATAACTCTCTTGATCATTTATAGTGTTAAGGGAAAGATAATGAAGAGACTACTATATCTGTAGATCATGCTTTGTTATCTCATAATTTTCTGATGTTTTGTAACAACCAAATGATAAAATATTGATATCCAACAAAATAACTAAAAATAATTTAAATAGTATGTCTTCCAGAAATTGTGTGCCTTCTTACACTAACCTAAAATTGTTTTAAAATTTCTTTCATTGCTCATATTTATTTTCTTTAAATCAAAAGGTACTAAAACATGCAAAGACTCAGGAAAATAATACTTATAATTAGAAGAAAAAATAAACCAATGGAAAAGATCCAGAAGTGACAGTATTGATGGAATTATCAGATAAAACTTTAAAACTGACATTATGTTCGAAAATAAAACATGAGTAAAATGAGGAGACAGATGGAAACTATAAAAAATAACCAACAGGAAACTTTAGAGCTAAAAATCACACAGAATAAAAAATTCTCTGGGTAGACTTAACAACGGATTAGATACTGCAGGAGTAATAACTCTTGCAAGGGCAATAACTGCAAAGACAACAGAAATGAAATGGGAGAGACTTCCCTGGTGGTCCAGTGGCTAAAACTCCACGCTCTCAATGCAGGGAGCCTGGATTCGACCCTTGGTCAGAGAACTAGATCCCACATGCCGCAACCAAAGAACTTATATGCAACAACTGAGATCCAGTGCAACCAAATCAACTAATTAAAAAGAAAGAGAGAGAGAGAGAAATGAAGTGGGAGACATGACAATAAAAACTGTGGAAATTGAAGCACAGGGAGAAAAAGACTGAAAAAATAATGAACAGAATCTGTGTGGCCCTGGGCAATAGTGAGCAATCTAATGGAATAGTTGTTTAGTCGCTGAGTCATGTTTTGTGACCCTGTGGACCATAGCCCTTCAGGCTCCTCTGTTGATGCGATTTCTCAGGCAAGAAAAGTAATTGCAATCTCAAGAAGGAGACTGTAGCCCCCTTCTTGGAGGGCTGAATATGATTTGAAGAAATAATGAGCATAAATTTTTCAAAAGCATCCCATCACACATCTAAGAATTATGTCATTACACCTTAAACAGGATACAGAGAAAGACCCCACCAAGTCACATCACCATCAAACGAATACAATTCCATGATGGAGAAAGCATGTCTTTTTTTTTTTTCATGGAAAAAGCAGACTGCATATAGATTTGAACATGCTGAATCTCAGTGAAAGGCATTTTGAAATATCGGTCCAGAATCTAGCAAAGATTCAAACTGGGGGTTCGTCAGTTTGTATGCAGTGGACAAAGACGTAGAATCCAACCTCCACCCCTCCATGATCCACTGAGATTCTCCCCATCCACCTTCATTTTTCCCTTTAAAAACTGCCGTGGCTGAGCAGAATCTTCAGGGTTGGTCTTAGAACATGAGACTCCCTTCTCCCCAGCTTGCTAGTTTTTCTGATTAAAGCAGCTTTCCTTTTACTGACACTTGCCTCTTGAATGACTGACTTTTGAGTGGTGAGCATCTGAACCTTAGTTCAGTAACAGGCATAGCAATAGAAATACCAGAAATGACCTGTAACACTCCATGAAATGAAAATGTGCTATGAAGATCACTAGCAACCATGAAAGCGCCTGATATTTTTTGGCTAGATGTCTTCAATTTGAAGTGGATACTAGTGATTTAAATTTCTAGTGATTTAAAAAAAAAAAAGAAAGAAAATGAGGGGGGAGGAGTGGTGCTGGATAAACAAAGCACACCCTTCACTCACTGTCGTTTCCAGAGCCAACCACTTACAATATTAAATGGAATTATTAAGGTATATTGACGGAACATCTAATATGAACTCAATACTACCAATGTCTGTGTAAAATCACGTGTCTCAGAATTCTAAAACGTGTCTAGAAGTCTTTTGCTCCTTTCAGTATTCAAACAGGTATTTTCTTCCTCTTATATATAATTGTAGCCTAGTGAGACCAGCTGGGCGTGGAAGGAGTGGTAGAGAACTCCCAAACAGGCACCACTCAGAAATTCCCAGCTGGGATGGGGCTTACCCTTTGGACAGCAAGCCCAGACATCGCCCGGACCCTGCAGTTTCTGCACTCAGCTTTGTCAGATGGGAAAAGCCAATCTGCAGATCTGACTAATATTTTTTCAAGAAATCCTAGGGAAACAAGCAAAATTTCCAAAAAAAATCATGCTTTTGAGAAAAGTCATGCTTTTCAGAAAAAAAAAAAAGGCATTTTGAAGTGTTTTTTTTTTTAAGTGTAGCTATAGAAATTAAAATAACATAACAAAAATCATCTAGAGACTCAAGCAGTTTGCCAGTAATGGAATGAAGGGGCCTACCCTCCTCAAGCCTGATTTATTCATCTTCCAAAGAAACCAGATTAAAACGAAAACATCTCAAAGCGGGTGGATTACATCATTTTATCACTGACAAGACTTGAGGAAACAAGCATCCTGGTTATCTTTCTCATCAGATTTTTCCTATTACTACTTTTCTACCATTTTGTTCTTCTTTAGCTCTTTCTATCCTCCCTTCATCTTACTTAAAAAAATCTTTACATTCAATTGAGAGTTTTGCCAGAGGTGTTTGTCATGTACACCCACTTTCAAACAGATGATTTTTTGGTAAATGGTGACACAGAAGAGAGAGTCCCATAAAATTAAGCACTTGGACAGAAAGCAGGAGAGTTGCTACCAGGAGAGGGGGATGGTATGTGACTGTCTAGGGGGTAGAGGTTTCTATTTGGGATGAGTAGGTTCCACAAATGGGTAGGGATGACAGTTGTGTGTGTTAGTCGCTCAGTCATTTCTGACTCTGCGATCCCCTGGACTGTACCCCACCAGGCTCCTCTGTCCCTGGAATTTTCCAGGCAAGAATACCGGAGTGGTTGCCATTCCTTTCTCCAGGGGATCTTCCTGACCCAGGGATTGAACCTGCGTCTCCTGCATTGCAGGCAGATTCTTTACCATCTGAGCCACTAGGGACTATAAATATAAACACTGCTCATTGTACACTTAAAAATGGTTGAAATGGTAAATCCGTTATACATATATTTTACCACAGTAAAAACTTTTTAAAAGACGAAAAAAAAAAGTACAAGCAGCACACCATCTTTCAGACATGACCAATTTATTCAGAAAATTCAAATTTCAGTTTGGCAAAGTATATCCAGGGGCAGAGTTTGGGATAATCATTTCATTCAGAGGCAGCTACATTTTCTAGAGCTAACTGGCCATGGGGTAGTATTGGAAGGCAAGAAAACAAAACTTTAAAAAATAACTTAGGGTGTGTGGGTGATAAACACAAATATCTGCAGAGGAAACCAACCAAACAAGCAGCTTACACCACTGAGGCATGAGAAAACACTGATGCTGCCTTTATTCCATTTAGTTTGACACACATGAAGCACCTAATTTTTTCCAGATACTGGACTAGCTGCTGGGTCAAGGTGGAAATACAAAAATCATTAAGATGTAATCCCTGTTCTCAAAAAGTTTACAACAACCCATGTAAAAATGAGGGCAACAAGGGAGGTACCAGAAAACTGCTCAAAAAAACTGGAAGGAGGGCTTCCCTCTACTTCTCAGTAGAGGCTGCAGCCGGGACCCTCTTTAATTAGGGGACATGGGTGAGGCAGGGGTTGCATGCTGAGTAAGGAGAACTCTGGTGTTGAAGCATGCCTTGGCAACAGGAATGGTCTCGCTCCTCCACAGCCTTCCATGTGTGAGGGAATGCTATGCTATGCTAAGTCACTTCAGTCGTGTCCGACTCTGTGCAACCCCATAGACGGCAGCCCACCAGGCTCCCCAGGGGTATTCAAAGGTAGGCAGTTTTATTTTAACCCCTCTCATCACTAGCCCCCTATAAAAGATTGATAAGGAAGTGAAAAATTATTAACAAAAAAAAAAAACATCCAATTTGGAAGAGGCAGAATATAGACAAGATATAGCATTTCATTGTTTTAATGTAAACTCAACTGCTTATCCAGTAACTTAAGTAAAACAGTTGAAAGGGGGAAAAAAATCCCTCTGGCAGCACCACAGTTCATTACGGCAGAATGCTGTCTCTCCTGGTAAGACTATGAAGCTAGCTTTGGCTACTGCCAACAGTGGATGCAAGAGTACAAGGGACACTGAAATCCATATTTTACACATAAATTAACATCAATAAACAATTCCACTGTAACTGAACACAGATGATGAAGACAGCTTGGAAGAGATAATTTGGGAAGAGAGGTGAAGTCTCTGAAGGCTAACTGATCTAAAAATGACTTGGGATGTTGTATCTCCTACTTAATACAAGAGGAGCAAGTGAATAACAGTCAACTATGTATATAACATACATCCCCAAAAGACTTCTAACACAACATACTACTAACCGAACATCACAGTTTCTGCTTTTGCAATTTACACAAATTACCTGAATGTTAATACTTTAGGGAACCCTTACAAACACAGTGTACAAGTTATGATATTATGCATCACCCTTAACTTATGAAAGTTTGATTTACATTATCTCAAAGGAAAACTAGTATTTATAAATCTCATTTTCCCACATAATTCATTACTCATTTTAAAAAATAATTTAAAAAAAAAGTGGCTTTCCTGTGTCTTTATCAATGGTAAATTAGAATGCAAACACCTGCCTGGCTTTGATAAAATTAAAAACAAACAAACAAGAAAACAAGTTTTATGACCAGCACCTCATAAAACCAAAAACCTCCTTTAGAAGTATAAAGTTCAATTCTTCTTGCCTTCTTAGTAAATGTTAATCCAAACCCTCCCCAATCTAGGAACTGTTCTGGTTGGTTACATCACAAACATACAGTATTTTTTAACATTAAGAAATTTCTGATGTGGTATGAAAAATAAACAGCTAGCTTTTAAAACCAAAGTGACTCAGAGTTCTAGAACAAATATAATAGCACACTAAAATAGTTTAAAAGTAAAATTAAAAATCAAAATCTATCATGGTCTTATTAATTCAAATTAAAAACCAAAGGATTATGTATCATTTCAGACATATACATCAAGATGCCAGTTCTTATAAAAAAGTACTTCAGTTGTAAATGCTAGATTATGTAAAAATAATTTTATATTAATTTTATTCAACTTTAATGATTTTCCCCAACTCTAATATTAAAAACATGAAAAGAACTTAAATTTCAATGGCAAAAGTTACTGTTTTCCCCATCTACTAAAAAAAATTTTTTGTTTTCCCTTATTAACATACAATGCCCTATTGTTAAGGCACAACTTTTTTTAGAATAAAAATGAAACCATCAATTTATTTTACACAACAGTTACAAGGCAGACGTTTTTAGGCATATGCTAAAAACAAATAAGTCTTAAACCAAATCACTGCTTCTATTCACAAGCAATCGACACAGCCAAGGTGAGTGAGTGGTTGTGGCTAGATTCTAAACCGTTCCCGTTTTAAACCTGCTTAAGATTGTCTCCAGAAAGCCATTTTCAAGCTGTCATCAAGGAGAGGCCAGTTGGGTACTTTCTTTTCTGAGGAATAGGGAGGGAGTGGCACGCCAGCTTTCTTTACTTACGTTGGGCAATGGGAGACAGTCATCACCTGCAAAGCCTGAGTCAAATCCAATTTCTGAATTAAACACCCTGAGAGAGGGCAAGGAAGGGCTTGCCTGGCGTCCCCCTTCCCCCAGGCCTTTCCTCCTCCCACTCTTTCCTCAGCCACCGCCCCGACTCAATTTGTACAATATTCAAAGGAAGCACCCAGAAACAGGAAGAATCTGCACAACTGCTACTTAAAGCACACAAACCACATGAAGCTTGTCACTTCATTATCCCGCCATACATAACTCAGTATTTAGAATCAAAGAAAAACACTAAAATTGGGGAAAGGGGACAACTGAATAACAAAGATAAATAGGACCCGTCTCGTAGGTCCTTACAATCCCAACTGAAGTAGGAATCAATTATGAAAACTAATAGAGATAGCAAGCTTTCTCCAGCAGGCAGTGCGCTTGTATTTTCTGCACGTTCATTCTTTGAAGGATGGGTCAGAAAGGCTTATGACAGAAGCCTTGGGTTATTCTTGACAGTTACTCTGTGGTTTTAAAGGTGACTTTCCTTTACTTTCTGAGGAGTCTTTGAAAAGTAATAGTCAACTTGGGCTCTGTCAGTATTAATCTCCCCCACTGGAATTCTAGTCTCAGTTCTGCCCTAAGATTTCAGCAGCCAATCACAAAGACACAGGTCTATGAGAGAATTCCAGGGTTAAGTGTTGGGGAAGGGTATATTGGTTAACAAAGAGAAGCAGAAATAAGTTAACATATATTAACAAGTTAGGGAGACATGGAACAAGGTGGAAAGAGGGGCAGAGGAAGGGGACAGCTGATGGATCCTAAGGTGCTACTTTTACTAACTGATGCATAAAACTCAATTTTAATGGAAAACTGTCCTCTAAATAAGGGCAAAGACAAGGGAAAGGGACATCAGGTATTGGGTAGGTGAGAGTCACTAAGAGTAAACATTTTAGAAATACTTGTATTTATGGGAGATATCATCTGTCTCACACAAGAAGGTGTTTCTCACTGGTGTGTCCTGGCACAATGTCCTACATAAATAAAATAAATACTGTTCTTTGAATTTATATTAGTTCTGTAATGTATACTGACTTTTAGAAACAAACTGTTTTAAAATGAGCTTCTTATAAAAGCACTTAAAACGATTAGTACTATGCTATACTCAAGAAATCGCAAAAATAATGCATTTGTCAGCCAGTATCCTAATTTTTGCACATGACACAAGCTCTCCACAAAGTCATTATCTACGTGTGGCTTAATAAAATTAAAAACTAAAGCCAAAACACCATGCCTGCTAATATGAACTAGTCCCATTTCCTAATATGCTAGTCTCTTTCCCCGAAGTTTGACACACCACAATTAGAACAGACACTTACACCACAGGACTCTGGAAATGGCATATGCTTCTGCCATCTCTCCTGAGGAAAAAGATTCCCTCATCTCATTGCAAAGTAAAAAGATGAAGCCTCTAACACTTGGCTCAGAATTCCTAAAAGTCCTGGTGAAACACCAGGTATTTCAACTACTAAAACTTGGAATGAATTCTGATGAATAAAACCCTAGCTATTGAGGCTCACTGCCCTGCAGGACTGGTGACCGGTTGCTGGAAACTGGGTAAAGGTAATGTGTGTATCACACTTGGGCCAATTCCCCAACGAGGACCAAGGACCTCAGATGGCGTGATCTGCAAGCCTAAAGTTAAAGTTGTAAGCACATTCCACCAGGTGAGGACGCCTGCCCTTCCTTTGGTCAACTTTATCTCCAAGACAAGAAAATAAACAGAAAATTGACCAAGCATTAAAAACTGATCTAGGGTTAAAGAGAGAGAGAGAGACAAGAAGAAAAAAGGAAACCATGAAACCCTAAGAAATCCCTCTCCTTATCAGTGTGTTATGGAACAAAATTGTGGCAAGGTCATGTGAAATGACGGTACTGTTGAACTGAAGTTTCTGATCGCGCTGAGAGAAATCAGACATCCCAATGAGAGACGGCTCACAAAACAAAGCTTGAATTACACTGACACTGAAAATATGTCATAACCTTTTTCAACCAGATTGTGCACACCTGAATAGGAAAAAAAATTCATCAAAAAGTACGTTCAATCTTCATTTTTTTAACCCAAAGAGAAAATACAAAGTATCTTAGGTTAATACTTTGAGAGCTTGGTTAGATCAGATCCATTTATTAATGGCAAAAGCCACCTTAACTCACTCTTGATAAAGAGGGAATCCCTACAGACATGGCAAATTTTTTTAAAAGTACTAAAACAAGGTTTTTAAAAATAATGAAGGCTAGTTCAATTCATGTAACTTCAAATAACTTTCAGTTAATAACAGAATAACATTATATTTTTATAATGCCTTATAGCATATTTTACCCCTAATGAGAAAAAGTACCAAAATTCTAACGTTAAGCCCTGAAATCTTAATACAAACCTTAGAAGTTAAAGATTAAATTTGGGTCAGGAGGGAAAGGACAGAACCATGCACCATCCACAGGGCAAGTGAAACTGATTAGCAAGATGGCAGAAATGTTGAACCCATAGGTACAAACACACGTCTCTTTATAAAAACAAACCAAAACGAAACAATACACACACACACAGAAATTACAATGCAACCGTCATATATCCATATTCTCTACTAGCTGGTGAAACTGTTATTAAAATTTCAAAGAAAAAAAAACAATTTGAGCTTTTTCTATTTTAATCCATAAGAAATATTCATTAACAGAGAATCTGTTGCATATTAATGAATCTGCAGCTTCTTGTGCTTTCTATCTGAATTAGGGGTAAAAATCCCCAATTATTTTATTTTCAATGAGATATAACTGTATAGTAGTATTAAACACCTACACAAAACAATCCTTTCTTCAGCCCAATTCTATATGAAAGTATTAACAAACTGAAGATTCATGATATTGTGTGAAAATGGTGACTCATAACAATGTAGACTCAGCTATAGATTTTAATTCACAAATATATATATATGCGCCTTGTGTATGACAACCGTACGAAAATAGTCTCAAAAATAAAGACAATACTTGAGACATGAAGCAACCCATTCTCCCTGA
The DNA here is from genome assembly GCF_002263795.3 of Bos taurus. Taxonomy (NCBI): domain Eukaryota; kingdom Metazoa; phylum Chordata; class Mammalia; order Artiodactyla; family Bovidae; genus Bos; species Bos taurus. The sequence goes on from NC_037341.1 coordinate 23,868,057, forward strand.
CCCTGCATCCTATTACAGGGAAAAGAAGTCTCAGATGCTTCATAAATACTTTAAAAAGTTCGGGATGGCCTAAACCATGCATAGTCTCCACCGCCGCTTTGAAGCCTCAGCACGTCAGGCCGACCGTTCAGCTCTGGCGGGGCTGTGACCTGTCATCAAGCTTGGCTTACTTATGTCCCGTCTTCTCCAGATCCGGGAGCTTTCTGACCAGAGCCTGATGGTTCATCCTGATGCTGGCCAGGAGCCCCCCTTCAATGCCGTCGGAACCAGTGTAGCTAATTTCTTCACCACTCAGGGTGGTCATGTGCCCCCCGAGGGCTTTCAAGATGGCGTTGCCAGCACAGATATCCCACTTTTTGATGTATGTCACATGGATATATAGATCAGCTTTTTCTTGACTCTTATCAGGCACATCCAAGAGTGCTAAAACTTTATAACCTGCAAGATAAACACAGGATTTAGGTTATTATCTGGAAGAGAGGAAGAAAGGAGCGTACTGTCTTGGGGATGTTGTTGATACCAGCATGGGGTATGCAGGCGCTCTCTACACTGTCTCTGCAACTGCTAAATCTAAACTTATTTTTAAAAGGAGGGAGGAGGGTTCAGGATGGGGAGCACATGTATACCTGTGATGGATTCATTTTGATATTTGGCAAAGCTAATACAATTATATAAAGTTTAAAAATAAAATAAAATTAAAAAAAAATAAAAAGAAAATATAACAAACAAACAAAAAAAAAGAATAAAAGTAGTTTTTTTAATGTCACAGTACAGATGTTAAACCCAAATGAGCAAAACAATACTGCAATGTGTTCAAAGTAGTTTATTAAGCTATTCTCAAGTATAAATAAACATATGCCTATAATTTTTTAAATTTAAATCTACTTTGTGGTTGTCTTCTGAGAGGTGATACCTTCAATATGAATTGTTTGCTATGGACTATACACTGAAGCTAAACACCCCCAGGAGTCCCTTGAGTGTCTAGGAAGAATGGATTGGAAAGGAGAAAGCACAAGATAATGTTATTACCCTAAGTCTTTTGTGTAATGATGCAAAATTTTAAAAATAAAATAATAAAACAAACCCAGAAGAAACTGGGTCAAAAACCTATTTTATCCTATTCCTATTGGGAATTCTGCATATCACCTTTCCTGATCAACCTGACAGCCTATAAAAAAAAACAATGAAACCATGTTAACAAAGACATGTATAGGTCAGCAGTAAACTAAAACTGTTAGGCTTAAAAGTTAAAAGCATTACTTTTCTATTACTGTGTTGAAAAAGGTTTTCAAACACAAATGTTTCCTACTATGCTTCACAATTTATTTGAATTAAAACACTTCTGTCATAGCAAACAGCATTCAAAACAGAGTGGGCTAAATCCAGGTATGGCCTGGTTTCACACAGCCCTCAAGCTATGGGTGTTTTCTGTATTTTTAAAGAGTGGCTAAAAAAAAAATCCAGTAACAGCAGCCATTAGTGGTTCTAATAACATTTAACGATGGTTCCTGCCAGCCCCTGCTAAATACAGGGTTGTGATGGCTGGATCCTTCTTTCTCCCCTTGCGATGGTTACAGCTACACTAACAGCACAATCACTTCAAAGTCAGATCACATACAACAACCACCGATGTCAGGAAGAGATGTGCATATAATCCAGGATCAGAAACCACTGCTGTGAGACTGTTTCCGTTGTGAGACTGTCTGTACCCAGGAGGCAGGTGTGCCTGAAATCCCGCTCTCGAAATAACCAAGTAGGAGACCAGGCCTGTCCTAAAAGCCCCAGTGTCCACTCCCACTTCTTCCCAAGGACCGGATACCAATGAGCCTCCTGACATGGGCGTGGCCACGCAGGGCACAGTGTAGGCCCCACACAGAGCAGGAACATACCAGCACCGCCCGCTGGGATGATCGTAGTCTGGTTTCCGAAAGTCTGAAGAGCAACCTGTTTGACCATTCCTGAATGCGAGCGAGACACGACAATCCTTGGGGTCTTCTCATTGTAAGAAGTGCGGGCTTTCACATTTGATCCACCGTCTACCATCGCCCAGGCTGGAAAGCAAATGTAATAGCCAGTAATGGTACCAAGGCTTTTTTAAAACCAACATACCAGGAGTGACTGGAAAATACTTCTTCCCAAGAATTCTTTTATCTCCAAACAGGGAGCTTTGGTTTTTGGAGTACAAGGGTCATATGTTTATTTTTTACAACAGGCCATATTCAAAACTACAAGGGACGATGGAACCCTGCCCAGCCAGAAAAGTGACTAGTGGGTCCCTGTTGAGGAACATCCTGGCTCCAGAGCTCCCTGCAGGGCCACTGTGGGGTCTTCACTGGACCACACTGAAACTCAACTTCCCCACCTCCTGCCCTCCCTCTCACAAATCTGACTCCAAGAGCTTTCTCCAGTAAACATCCTGCAGATAATAATCACAAGAAAATAATAATCAGAAGAACCCAAAGGGCAGGATCTTCTCTGATAAGTGAGTGACCTGATCTCAACGAGTCAATGCTATGGGGAAAAGGGGGCCTGGAGGCTGATCTAATATAAGTGACCTAACAACCAAAAGAAATGCTTGTCACTTGACTGGACTGTGGTCTCAGTTAATAGGTTGTAAAATCCACTTCTTGAACAACTGGGGGAAATGTGACTATTGGATAAAATTGTTAATTTTATTACTAACAGTACTGTTCTTGTTTAGAAATATGTTCTTTTTACAGATGAATACTGAAATATATGGGGTAGAAGGTCATGATCTTTGTGATTATCTCTAAAATACATAGAAAATAAATGAATGAATAAATAAAAGCAAATATATAAAAATATCAACTGTTAAATCTGAAGTACATGAAAAGCATTATCACTTTTTGAAATTATTCGTAATAAAAGTGAAATAAGAAAAGAGAAACAAAAAAATCCTCTAAATTCTTTTTAGAAATGATCAAAAAACACAGGACTGTATCAAGAAGTGAATTTGCAATGCTGTATCTCTAGAGGTCAGTATTGTGTAAGAGAATAAAGAGTACATCTCAGTAGATATTTTAGTAGAATAATTTTAGATAAGAATTACTAATTTAATATTAAAAATATATATTTCAGACCACATAAACTCAATGCATTCAATCATAACATTTATATGGACAAAATTATTTCAAACACCTTAAAACACAGTTAGGTATTTAAATAAACACATGTGAATGATGATGATAAGGTAGTAGTGATAAGCTAAAACAACAGTTAACAGAATGTGTTCAACACTCCATCTATAAGAAGCCAAACAGAAAGTCCGTTAGGAAATAACAAATGGTTGGTACTTTGCTCCACAGACTTCAGACACTACAACTTCTTTCTACTAGCTACAGATTTCCACAGAGTGGATGGACTACGTCCACATTTATACAGAACTTCAGTAAAACGTGTACTATTTAAGCATCTCTTGCTTCTAAGAATGTCACTCAGTGAATTAATTCTAATTAAATCTGGTAAGATTTTGACCAGCTCTGTTCTAACTGCTGCCAGCAATATAGCTTCCACTATAGTCAAGTATAGCTACATTCTAGTAAATACGTAATACTTGGCAGTTTGTACTCTGCAACATCAATATGCAGTCTGGATCTGAACATCACTCCCCAAAACAAATCTTCGATCCAGGAAAGGAAGGTCACTCATACCTAATTAAGAGCATATTGATTCCTTTGCAATGTTTGCTGACTAGTAAAAGCACCTTATATTACTAAGCCTATGGTTGGGCGGGGGGGTGGGGCGTAGATTATATATTTTGATGGAATAAAGGTTTTTTAAAAATGGACATTTTATTATCCCCATTCTCCCTCCTAACATGAACAGATATGGAAACCAGGACCTATCTACCTCTCTGGTATCAACTTGCTCTGCATTTTCTTTATTGTAGTTCTAATTCTCTTTGGGCTAAGGCCACTTCACAGCAGATCCCAGAATGCACACGACCTCACGTGGAAGAGCCCCAAGACCGTATCCCCAGCAACAGCATGATGGAAACAGAGAGGACTGCAGCTGCTGGGCATCCACGCCCAACTGCATTCCCTACACACTAAGGATCACTTGTCTTCATATAACAGTTTCCATCCTCTAAACAAGTTCAGAAAGCTATGCTTTGTCATACATTACTAGCACCAACACTAAAATCCTCACTGTATCCAGTGAAGGGAGAGGTGGGGCTGACTCTAATAATTGTTGAATCACAGCTGAAATTTCCACAGGACCATAAATAATACAGGAAATGATTCAATAACATTAACTTTTGGAAACTTTAGCATATTTCTTACCTGTATATTCAGAAAATGGTTTATGTATTACTCCTAGCACAGGTTTACCATTTACAGCCACACACACCATAGTAGTAACATACTTCCGAAGATCCTCTACAAGAAAAAAAAAAAACAACCATCCAATAACAACAATTATTAAAATGTTGGGATTAAATATGAAAATTGAGTCTCAAGCACTCAAAAAAGACCCTGTACAAGGGGTGTACTCACTAAGTATTGTCACCATTATATCAGCACATCAGTTTCAGTCCAGGAAAAAACACTTGTAAAGGAACCTCTCAACAGTCCATGTTTCTATTATCTATTTCTGCAAACTTCTGTTTTAGAATTTGTTACTACTAGATACACACATCTAGTGCCTTCTCCCTGTTCTCCAAATAGACACTCTGCTGAGTGTCTATTTTGGGTCAATTTCTGTGCTTAAGCACAAGAATACAAAGGAGAAAAAAAGAAGAAGCCCCCACACTCAGAGAATGTATCATTTAGTTGGACAAATACATAAGCCACCAATTTTTACATACCAAGAGAATAAAGAAAAGACAGAAATTAGATAGCCTCTGGGTAAGATATAAGGCCTGGAAGAAAATCCACAGAAATAAAACAAGAGCTAGAACTGGATGAGAAGGACAGAAATAGGAGGTGGGGGAAGTAACTCTGATTTTGCCACTTACTTTCCCTGGGTGCCTAGGATTTACTATTTTTAATTCTAAGACTGGATACGTATGCAATAAAATCTAAATTCCCAACATCACAAGGCAATAGTGTATTGTTTATATAAATAAATACCTCAACAATGCACACCTCAATACACAAGTCAATATATAAATAAACACTTCAATAAACAGGTGTCCGATAGAAACCATTTTGTTGTTGTGACTGCCAGAAACTTCCCTTCACTAAAGAATCAGTGACACAGTGAGCCACTGTCACTGAGAAGAGGATGCTATGATACATCAGTCAAAAAAGGTTGACAATAACTAACTGATCCACTCCAGAAGTTTCAGAGCATAGTGCTTTAATCCAACTGGACAAGTTGTGTCCATATGGAAAAAATATTCACCACCAGGAATATACCACCTGCCCTTGTTCTGGTTCTCTAATACATAAAGGCGATATCAAGTCTGAGATCAGTTTTAATTGAAAAGTCACCCGTGTACTCCTGTGTGGCATCCAGTGGGTCAATCCAGACGGTGACGCTCTCTGCCGGCACTTCCTGGGGAGTGGCTATTTCCTTTAGGATGTCCTCAGGAATCTTCCGATCCCACAAGATCACCTCTTGATCAGATGCATCCACATGTTCCTCCGTATTGATCTGCATCAATGGTTGAGAATGGTTGACAGTTTAAAAGGTTTTAAAGAAAAAAAATACTACCTGGAAAAAGCACAATAGAGAAAAACAATTTAGATAAAATCCCCCAAATTGAAAGCAGATAAATTAGCACTTTTATTTCAAGGAAATTCTTTGCCAATGAAAATATATAAGAAATTCCAGATATGTTGTCTTCCAGTGCTTTCCAATTGAATATTCGAACTTAGCTTGTTGTGTAAGCAGGACAGAGAATCTAGAAAAATATAGAAAGAAACTAAGCATCAAAGAAACAAGCTATTTAAAGCTTAAAGATATTTAGGGAAAGAAATACATTAAAAAATGTGACAATGGACTGACAATATTATGGAAAACTGAACACAACAGTTAGAGGAAAGTGATAATGGATTTAAAAATAGGCCTTCAAAACAATGATAAAGACATCAATTCTCCCATCTGCAAATTGTAGATTTAAAGCAACTTCAATCAAAATCCCTAAAGGTTGTTTTTTTTTTTTTTAATCTCTTCTTAGAAATGGAACAAGCCACCTGGGGAAGGATAGAAAAAAAAAAAAGAAAAAATATATATGTATGTAAATGTCATGGTTGGGTGACTTTCCTTGACATATTTTGGCTTTCTCCCCAGCGTCACTGAGGTATAACTGACACAGCTGAATGTATTTAAAGCGTACAGCACGACAAGATGATACACGTGCACATTGTGGAGTAAGTACCACAATTAAGTTAATTAATGTATCTACTACTTCATATATTTCCCTTTTTCTATTTTGTGGTGAAAACACATGAGATCTACTCTCAAAGCAAATTTCATGTATATAACACAGTAATGTAAAACCACAGTCACCTTGCTGTACATTAGATCCTCAGAACTTACTCATCTTAGTTATAAATGAAAGTTCATACACCTGACCAACATCTCACCTTTCACCCCATCCCCTGGAATATGGGAACCACCATTCTACTGTTTCTATAAATGATACCATATAGTGTTTTTCTTTGTCTGGTACATTTCTCTTAGCACAACACCTTCCAAGTCCATCCATGTTGTCCCAAATGGCAGGATGTCCTTCTGTTTAAAGCCAGAATAACACTCCATTTTACGTGTATCATATTTTAAAAAATTAATTTATACACAGATGGACACTCACCTTGGTCTAGCTAAAGGTCTGTCAATTTTACCTTTTGAAAAAAACCAGAGGTCTGTATTGCTGGGAGTGCTCACAGGCCACTTGTGGGGATTTAGGGGTGGAGGGGGTTGCAGGTAAGGAGTCAGTGGCTATGGCAAGCTTCCCGACAGCATTTATGAAGAGGTTACTAGCAGCGCTCTGGTGAGTTCTGAATCCTGACTTAGGTGCTCCCATGGCTCCTTCCAGCCCTCAGACATGCAGACCACCCCAGTAATCCAGGTGAGGTGAGAAACAAGGAGGCCTCCTCAACAGTTTGCCAGGTGTACATGCACACACTCTTGTGGGTGTAATCACAGTCTGAGGGGGTCTCTCCTGGCACTGAGCTGTATTACGTTGACAGAGGGGCAACGCAAGAAAAGTCAAAATATTCCTCTTACTCTCTTCAATGCATTTTTGGAGTTTTTTTCCCTAGCAGTGTGTTGAAACATCTCTCCTGTACTCCTGGACTTCCATAAAGGAACTCTTGTCCATGGGAGACTGCCAAAATCAATGTTCTATGAGGGAGTGACAGCAGAGAATTCCTCTTCTGCCACCTTGCAGATGTTACCAGAAAGCATTTTGGCTACACAGCTCAGTTCAGTTCAGTTCAGTCGCTCAGTCGTGTCCAACTCTTTGCGACCCCATGAATCGCAGCACTCCAGGCCTCCCTGTCCATCACCAACTACAGGAGTTCACTCAGACTCATGTCCATCGAGTCCGTGATGCCATTCAGCCATCTCATCCTCTGTCATCCCCCTTTCTTCCTGCCCCCAATCCCTCTCAGCATCAGTCTTTTCCAATGAGTCAACTCTTTGCATGAGGTGGCCAAAGTACTGGAATTTCAGCTTTAGCATCATTCCCTCCAAAGAAATCCCAGGGCTGATCTCCTTCAGAATGGACTGGTTGGATCTCCTTGCAGTCCAAGGAGTCTTCTCCAACACCACAGTTCAAAAGCATCAATTTTTCGGTGCTCAGCTTTCTTCATAGTCCAACTCTCACATCCATACATGACCACTGGAAAAACCACAGCCTTGACTAGACGAACCTTTGTTGGCAAAGTAATGTCTCTGCTTTTCAATATGCCATCTAGGTTGGTCATAACTTTCCTTCCAAGGAGTAAGTGTCTTTTCATTTCATGGCTGCAGTCACCATCTGCAGTGATTTTGGAGCCCACATCTTAATGACAACACTAGGCCACCTTGGATGATGCAAAAACCACAGAATAAACTTAAAACAACAGATGTGACTCTGGGAAAAGAGAATCAGTTCCTGGGTCTTAATCACTACTTTTATTGTTGTTCAGTTCCTCAGTCATGTCCAACTCTTTTCGACCCCATGGACTGCAGCACCCCAGGCTTCCCTGTCCACCATCTCCCGGAACTTGCTCAAACTCATGTCCATTGAGTCAGTGATGCCATCCAACCATTTCATCCTCTGTCAACCCCTTCTCCTCCTGCCTTCAATATTTCCCGGCATCTTGATCACTACAGTTTCACAAAAATAGTAGTGCCAAGTCTGAGTGGCAAGCACTGTGCCTTATGATTAAGATCTCTGCCTAGAGTTCATCAGGTTCTTCATATTCTTTCAACTGACTATGTGCTAAAGTTACAGAAATGTGCTTGACAAAATCTTCACTGAGAGTCAGGTTGGGGAGAAACAAGCAGAGTAAGCAAGTTACCTGACCCACTTTTGCACAAGAGCTATTTGTTACTTGCTACTACCATGACACACCAACAAATTTAAGAAACCACTCCCACCATTGTAAACAGCCTTACCAACTCAAATCCTTTCCATGCTCCACCAGCTAGTTAAGCCCTAGAAATTCTACCTCCCAATTCTAAATAACTGTCATTGTGCTTCCCTGGTGGCTCACATGGTAAAGTGTCTGACAGCAATGCAGGAGACCTGGGTTTGATCCCTGGGTTGGGAAGATCCCCTGGAGAAGGAAATGGCAACCCATTCCAGCATTCTTGCCTGGAGAATCCCACAGACAAAGGACCCGGGTAGTCTATAGTCCATTGGGTCGCAAAGAGTCAGACACAACTGAGTGACTTCACTTTCTTTCTATAGTAAGAAAATTCTAGTTTGAACCCTCTATCTCTCACTTGGATTTCAAAAATAGCCTCGATTGCTCTTGCCTCCAACTGTGCATTCACTGATGCATTCATTCAATAATGATTTAATGACTACATATCCTAAACTGCTTTGGGCAATGGGATATAATAATGAACAAAACAGACCAATTATTGCCTTTAAGAGCCTTTCCTTCTCAACCAGGCAACATGCCATCTTCCTAAATCAGATGGTGTCGCTCCCTGCTAAAACCTTCCAATGACACTCACAATGACCTTTGCATAATGGCTGCCAAGAGCTGCTGACCTGAGTCTGAGGACTGCACGGGAAACACTGACTGAAACCGCCCACTCTGGCCAGACACCAGTATAACCATTTGCATGAGTTATTTTACAACAGTAGGTCCCATGAGGAAGAGGAAACTAACGAGCCACCACCAACTGAAGAATCTGGGAAAGGTTAAAAGGAAATGCCACATGTCTTACCAACTTCCCAGGATCTTAGGGTCTTGATGTCTTACTCTTCAATTCCCTGGTGAGGGCTAAGACACAGGCAGTAGTGATGAGAGTAGAAAGTGGATGGATTCTTGCTGGAATCCATCTTGGTTGAGTAATACCCGCGGCACCAGGAAGGACCCTGAGCCAGAATGATTGGATGCAGACAATCCAGAAAGTAATCTCATCACTATAAAACCCAAGACTGTGAGCCATACGGCAGACCAGTACTCCTTAGTTTCTTTACCCTCTTGCTCTCCAGCTGGGCGGCACCCTTCCCAATAAAGTTTCTTGCTTTGTCAGCCAAAAAAAAAACCCCAAAACCAAAAAACACCTTCCAAAGGTTTCTCATTACATAGAGATAAAATCCAGACTCTTAAAAGTACATCCAGGATGATCTGGCTCCAGTACCCTTACTCTATTTGTACCTTATTTACTCCATCCCAAACTCACTTGTCTTCAGGGAACTGCACCTGTACTCTCCTGTTCATACACCCTTCCTCAAACCTCTGCATGGTGGCCTGCCTGCTTGTCATCGTTCAGCTCTGGGCCCACATGAAAGTGCCTCAGAGTGGCCTTCCCTGACGAACACGGCCAGAGCAGGACCCCACCCCACAACGCCAGCACTCTTCCCACGTGATCTTATTTATTCTTTCTTCAATGCCCTTGTTAGCATCTGAAATCAATATATTTGTACATTTGTCATCTACCTTGACCCACTAGAATGTAAGTTCTGTAAGTTTAAGGTCAGCTTCCTTCATTACTACAGCTCTGTTCTCACTGCCCAAACCAGGGCCTGGCACGGCAGATGCTAAATAAATACTTCGTGATTGACAACACTAGTTTTCATCAATGTAGTTTCATTTCTTCCCTGTTAACACTTTCTACTCAATCTACTCTCATCACCCATTACTTGCTGGGTCTCAGTCTTCACCAGGGAATTGGAGAATAAGAAATCAAGACCCTAAAATACAGTAAATGCCATTCATATGACAGTTCAGTTACTCTGGAGCCAAAGAAACTTTGGGTCAATGCCTTAAGAAGGTAGTATTTACCGTATTTCTCCATAAATCATTACATAAGATATAATGCTTCACACTGTGCTTTCAGTAGGCATTCAACAACTATTTTCTAAATGGATACACAGGGTTCTCCAGCTGTCTTTTTTCTCCTTCCACCCAACAGAAGCCTTTTCCTGTCAACCTTTCAAATATTTCAAATCCTACAAATAATTATACATGGTCCTGTGTCTCACACCTTAAAAACAAACATGAAACAAAAAGTCCATAGAACCTGCTCTTGGCTAGAATGGAACACTCTAGCCAAGTTGCTTAGAGCCCAAATTCTTGTCTTTACTTAGTTTCTCTAGTCTCTATTTCCTTACTTCCCATCTTCTTCTGCTTCCTTCCCATCAAGCCACCAAGAGAACTCTCAAAGAATTTACCTATGACCTGCATAGAGAACCATTAGGAGTATGCGGTCTATCATCGCACTGCCTGAGTTCATTCCAGTTCCTCATTTTACCCTGTAGGTGACTTACCTAGACTAGTCACTTCATCTTTCTGAGCTGCAGTTACCTTATTGCTAAACGTGGATGATAAACGTATCTCCCTATTAGGTTTTTTGGGTGATTCAATGAAATACTCAGGGTAGTGCTTAACCCAGAGTAAGCACTTAATAAAAGCCGGCTGCTATTACTCTCACTAAATGACTGTTTTCAGTTTTTTGTGATCCTCGGTCCCCAGGCCCTGATCTTCCCTTTCACACTTCTCAAGTGCGTACTCCTTTTCCAGCAATTACTCCTGTCAAGAGAGAAGAGTCTAGCTCTCATCTCTGAGGTCAAGGATAGTACAGACCCAAGACTCCTACCAGCTAGGAGTATCATGCTTTATCATCAAATAAATCACTGCCAAAAAGTTTTGATAAGTCAAGGACAGGAGCCCCTCAAAAAGAGAGGTCCCTGTACTTTAAACCAAAACTATAAAGCTAATGTGCTCTGTGGCTGAAAATCCATTCCGAAAAAACTATCTTCAGCCTTCATTTTCATCATTATCCAGAAGGATACAATGAGAGACAGTGCCACATAAATGGCTGCAGTTATTTTTATTTCTACACTGAAATCAGAATTGCCAGTGAGTTTACGAAGAGGAGAAAGGATGCTCTAAGGACTCTCCCAAGATCCCAAATGAGAAAGGCTGAAGACCAAAGGGAATCAAGAGGTCCTAGGTCAAACTTTGAGTTTTCTTAGAATGTGCACCGCTTTAGAGTGGGGCTTCTCAACCTGAACACCAACTGAAAATCAGGCCAGATCATTCTTCATGAAGGGAGAATGTCCTGTGCATTCACGAGACTTTACCCTCTAGCTACTAGATGACACCAGAGTGCTGCCTCCCATTGTGACAACCCCAAATCTCCAGACACTGCTACATGTCCCCTTGGGGCAAAAATGTCCCCAGTTCAGAGTAAGTGACACCTGCAGTATCTTGTTACTAAGGAGTGAACAGCAGACAGGATGGCTCAAGCCTCTGACTCCATTTGTACAGGGCATCAGGATAAAAAGAGGATCTGTGGCTTCTCAATGCTAATTTTCCATAAGGACCATAATTTTCAGGTGAGGCTTCAAAAATAACTCGACATTTAAGACTGTACTTCTGGGTGTTGAAGGAAGAGAAAGAAGAAAGGAAAGAATCTAGGACTGAGTCACTACCTAGACAGCTACATTTGGCCTCTAGTCTAACATGCTGACAAAAGGAGACAGCTCATCATGATACCATCCTACTCTGATTTCGTCTAAATGAACATAACTTCCTCTATTTCAATCACCATCCAAGTAGAACACAAAAGAAGGACCTGCAAACATTCAGTCACAAGAAAACAAAGCTATTTTACATAAAGGCAGACTTCAATATCTGTAAACCCACTCCAGTGTTCTTGCCTGGAGAATTCCAGGGACGGGGGAGCCTGGTGGGCTGCCGTCTATGGGGTCGTATAGAGTCGGACACGACTGAAGTGACTTAGCAGCAGCAACATCTGTAAAAAGCTTAGTTTTTGTGCTTAACAAAATGCAGTTCATCACTCTTGGCAGTAATTCCCTTAGCGCTTGTCAATAAGAGAGAAAACAAATGCAGAATCCTACGGAAGTTACCCACAGAATAAAAGTTTTGGTAGAGGTGGGGTGGGACGGAATTTGTGTTTGAACATATATGTACATATGGCTATACATTTTCAATACTTAAGAATATTGAAAGTATTTTTGTACTGACCTTTTTTAAAAAAAAGTCAACTCTACTGTCATATTTCACTATTATTGCTTTCAAACTTTTACAATTTTACATTTTCCCGAGGAGATCATACTTTAGGCTCTAAACAGCCTCCTAAAGGTAGTTCTAAAGGTACTTCATATAAACTGTGAAGCGGAGTGTCATGAGTCTTAGGGCTCCCATTTGGAAGGTGGGCAAAATAAACTTTACTTCTTAAGGCTGCTGTGAGGACAAAGTCAAGTCTTATGTAGCAAGGGCTATACTAGCTAAAATAGTAATCAATACATGATTACTATCACTATTTTAATTACTATCACTAATTACTATCACTATTAATAAACATATTATAACTGTTCACACCAACTTTTCTGAAACTCCTGTTTTCCCCACAAACTCTGAACACCATATGCTTCAGAGAAATGAAAAAGAAATTTTACAAGCACATCTTATATTTAAATGCAAACACAAGGTAAGTATCATTTGTGATGGTAAAGCACCAAAGGACAAAAGAAAAACATGAAACATTCTGTTTTGTTGGAGAACTATCATGTCAATTACATCTGGTACCCAGCAGCTCATGATATGAAAGCCAAAGTTCCTTCCCGTACAAAAAGAAAGTTTAAAAAGGAAAGAAAAAAAAAAGATGAAGAAAGAAAGAAAAAGGAATAACAGGAAAGACTGGAGAGAAGGTTACACAAGATAATGCTACAATGACAATACTCTCTTATACGAACAACAGTAAAAGGTCAGCTCTTGCCCCAAAGCGGCGGTTTACATTTCACTGTTTATCTAATTAATGAAATTCAACTGCAAATAATTTTTCTTCCTCATCGGCAAAACCCACTGTTAGGTGAGTTAACACATACACTTAGGAAGTACCACCACACTATGTGAGCTCTTCCTCTGGACTGTAATACTAAAAGTTTTATGCATTCAGCAGCAGCTGCACTGAAATGATGAAGTTTAAAGGTATTAACAAATCCGAAATGTCTGGATTTCCCTAAGAAAATGTCAATTTCTTCTCCCAGAAACGTTCTTCAATTCTCATTCTTTGGAGTAAATACGGGCTACAAGGGTGAAGTCAGGTTGCTGGGAATCATACTCCCAAACACTTCCTTTAAGGGCCCCTCAAATATATGCCATCAAGACGGTCCTGGTGAGTCCACAGCTAAGGTAAACCGTGGTCACACTAGTCACAAATGCCCTGCATACTAACAGCTCTGCAGCAAGACAGATGTCTACAGTTCCCAGTCTTCAGCTGGCTCCTGGCAGGTCCACCAGGAAACGTGTATCGACCCTTCCAACAACTAAAAGCAAGAAAGATTGAGGGCCTCGGTGATTCTAGTCCTGCTGCTGCTGCTGCTGCTGCTGCTGCTGCTAAGTCGCTTCAGTCGTGTCCGACTCTGTGCGACCCCACAGACGGCAGCCCACCAGGCTCCCCCGTCCCTGGGATTCTCCAGGCAAGAACACTGGAGTGGGTTGCCATTTCCTTACCCTTTCATTTTACAGAAGAGCCGGTGGCAGGGAGTGAAGTTAACTTTCTCAGCCTTCGAATACCAGGGATACCAGACCCCAGAGCTCCAGATCCCCGGTGCCCAGCGGACGCGCACACCAGGGGAGGAGCCAGAAGGGCCGAGTCGACGACCCGTGACCTCCCCCAGCTCTTCCACCAACTTTCAGTGTGACCTTGAGCACCTCAATTTGTGGGTCTCCATCCCCAGATCCGCCCAATCGGAGACAGAGCCCGACCGCCCCGGGCTGTCGGAGAAGTCCAGGCGTCCCGGCCCGCGCCCACCCGGCCCGCACGGAGCCCACCTGCACGCTGGGGAAGGCGGTCTTGAGTAGGTAGAACATCTTGCGGTTGGACAACACGTCTCCACTGGTCATCTTGTCGTCCGCTCCCTCGCGCGTCTTCCCCTTGGACTTCTCGTGGAGGACGTTGCTCTCGCGTACGCGCCGCACCTCCTCGCCGCCGCGCACGGCCGCCAGCACCGATACGGCCAGCATCTCGCGCAGGTCCACCGTGCCCCCGTCGGCCGAGGCCGCGGGCCCCGCCGCCCCGCCGCCCGGCTCGCCGCCCAGGCCAAAGAGGCTGAAGCGGCCGGCCAGGAAGCCTGAATAGAGGTGGTAGAGCACGCCGAGCCCCAGCAGGCAGAACACGGCCACCCCCAGCGGGGACAGGCGGATGCCCATGGGGGCCATGGCGGGAGGCCGGGCGCTCGGGGCGGTGGCCCTCACAGGCCTCCCCGCGCTCCCGAACCGGGCGCCGCGCGGTCTATACCGGCGCCAGCTCCCCGGCGCCCGCGCGCCCCATTGCTCCCTCCCGGGAAAGACCAAGCCGCGCTGAGAAGCCCCCCGCGGCCGTTCCGAGCTCCCGACTCCCCCGGGGCAGCGCGCTCCCCGCTGCTGAGCCGGCCGGCGGGTCTAGCTTCCACGTTAGCCAACGGCCGGGAGGTGAAAGGGGAGCGTGGGTGTGTATCCGGGTTACGCGAGGGGGGGCGGGGCGAGTCAGGCTCCTCCCTCGGGGGGCGGGGCGGCCGGCCGGGTGACTGGGAGGCGCTGAAGTGCTCCGCCTACGTTGCTGTGGTCGGTCGGCGGTGTTTGGGTTTTCAAATCACTTCGGGGATGTGGCGGAATTACTTCCCAAGCACAGAAGGATGCCGAGTGCCTTGTGGAAATTCAAATTAAATCTCTCTTTGAACGACACTGTATGGCCGAAATAGAGTCCTAGGGACAGTCTAAACTTCCCATCACTCTGATTATTGAGGAAAAGGGGACAAAACGAGGCGTTTAAAATCTATGCCTTTTTCGTCGACGCTTGTGCGGAGCCTGTAGCTTTAAGTCGCCTCTCGGCGCTCTTACTGGCTGAGCTGGGAATTGGGCGGGGATGAGAGGAAGTTTATTTGACTTTATTCTGTTGGCACCCCTGTCTGAACGCATATGCATTTATGTCTGTCTGTAGGTGTAGATTTTCCCCTGTACCTTCACCTGCCAGAATGAGCCATCCTTTATGCAGGTGAAGAACTTGCCTTGGTTCTGGGCTTTCACTATTTGAGAATACACTCCCGGCTTCCCTCATGGCCAAGTCCACTTTACCCACACCTTCCTCCCAAAGGCTGAGAGGGGAGAGAGATTGCCCGCGAGACTCCACTTGATGTAAAGATCTTCCCAGGATGGTCAGTCTACAATATGTAATCTTTGAATCAATGTAAGCCCTTCATATGTACTTACAGAAGCGTTTAAAAGGAGTGACTGCCTTCTGCTATGCTAGGGATTTTAGCCATAATAAGTGTTCACTAAATTTAAATAAGTATTATAATAAGCATTAATGTTTATCTTCCATCCTAACAGTGAACATTAACATGAGCAGTACTATTATAAATGTTAGAATATTTATTTAAAATCAACTTAAAATGTAGCCAGTTTTACTGTTTATAGCCAAAAGTCATTGGGTTTAAATGAGCTTGAATATTAACGACCTTAAAAACTGCAGGTATACAGAATGAATTATGAACATCAATTGTTGGGCAAGTCATTAGAGACAGGCAGACTTTTACACTTCCTTAGAGTTTAGCGTCGGAGAAGGCAATGGCAGCCCACTCCAGTACTCTTGCCTGGAAAATCCCATGGGCAGAGGAACCTGGTAGGCTGCAGTCTATGGGGTCGCTAGGAGTCGGACACGACAGAGCGACTTCACTTTCACTTTTCACTTTCATGCATTGGAGAAGGAAATGGCAACCCACTCCAGTGTTCTTGCCTGGAGAATCCCAGGGACGGGGGAGCCTGGTGGGCTGCCGTCTATGGGGTCGCACAGAGTTGGACACGACTGAAGCGACTTGGCAGCGGCAGCAGCAGAGTTTAGGGTACCTGTAGAATTTGCATGTGGTTAATACAGATACAGTAAAGGAAGATCATAGATTGGTTTCCTTGCTAAAAAATAATCACAGCACAAAATAAGGTACAAATACAAATCAGTGTAGTAACAGTCCGTGGAGTGCTGACAGCACCAAATCTCAAGGAACTGGCACTGTCCTGGTCAGCTTTGGAGAGCAACTTCACAATTAAGCAAAGCTGCTTTCCAAAGAAATCTGAAAGCAAAGGTCACAGGGTAAATATGGTTACCAAATCCAGGGATAAATACAAAGACTAGGCTTGAAGTGAAGGCTTAATTAACTTCAACAGAACCACCCCATGAGATCAGCAAAAGATAGGAGTTGGTTGTAGTTATGAAATATTAAAAGCATTATGGAAAAGTCTGGCTGAGGTTTGTAAAAATAATCAGCAGTATATTCCAAGGATATTGGAAAGCAATATTGGGCTATGCTCACTGGCATTATACAAAGCCTTAGTGAGACACAGAGAGAGTTACTAAAAGCTCTGAGGCATTTAAACTGCAGGAAAGGTGTTTAAGAATTGAGAGAGAAGATGCCAAGGCACATGCACAGAACGAGACTATGTTTAAATATCATAGTTCCAAGTGTTCTAGTATTCAGGTGACAATCGATAACAGCTAATAGATGTTGATAATTGGTAGCATGTAATCATTAAGAGAAACTTTATGACAAGAAGAACAATTTAACTAGTTATATTTGGGACAGTGATGTTGTCTTGGAACCTTCATAGGAATTTGATTAAAAGAAACTTGCATTTTCAGTTAACAAGTTGCTAGAAACTTTATTGTGGCTGTTTTAGTCACTCAGTTGTGTTGACTCTTTGCGACCCCATGGACAGTAGCCTATCAGGCTTCTCTGTCCGTGGGATTTCCCAGGCAAGAATACTGGAGTGGGTTGCCATGCCCTCTTCCAGGGAATCCTCCCAACCCAGAGATCGAATCCATGTCTCCTGTGTAGGTTCTTTACCATTGAGCCACCAGGGAAGCCTGCTGGAAGCGTCTATGAAGCATATAATCTTCACATATGAAAATTATATGAGAATAAATATAAAATGATAGGTTTTTGAATTGAGGTGAACTGATCTTTCAAAAATAATCTTCTATAGGGGTTAAAAATGATGAAGACTGCCTAATGTTTCTTCTGTATAAGTGTTGATAGCAACAAGAATTGACAAACAGCAGAAACTTCTTTGACCACCTTCCATGTAACTGGCTTGCTTGACCCTGCTCTCTACTCTCCCTGTGCCCAAACCTACTAGGGGTATGTGTTCTTGGGGTACCTGCTCCCTTTCACTCCCTCTAGTAAAACTTTATATACATCATGAGTTTTGTTTATTTCAACCCCATTTTGCCACTGTGATTATTATTATAAATACATGTAAGTTAAATATCATGTAAAGCAATCAAATGTGAGTGTAAAGCATTAAATGTCCTGATTAAGATGAGTCACCCAAAACAAAAATTGCCATCAAATTAAGTGTTGGAGCAAAAACTTATTGTGAATAAAAAGAATTGTGTAAGTTCAAACAGATGCTGAAGTCAGATTGCTGAACTTTAAAGAAACCAATTTGGTCATTCTGTGGATGGTGCTTTACCCATAGAGTTGACATTGCAGCAAGTTAATAGCAAAGAAAAGTCCTGCCTTATACTATAAGACCAGTGATTATATATTTACATCTTCTAAGTGCCTAAGGGACTTCCCTGGTAGCTCAGAGATAAGGAATCTGCCTGCAAGGGCAGGAGACATGGGTTTGATCCCTGGGAAGACTCCCTGGAGAAGGAAATGGCAGCCCGCTCCAGTATTCTTGCTTGGGAAATCCCATGGACAGAGGAGCCTGGCAGGATACAGTCTATGGGGTTGCAAAAGAGTCAGACACGACTTAGCGACTAAACAACAACAACAAAGTGTCTAAGATAGCTAGTCTGTTCTATAATTCCCTGCTTTGAGTTTTCTCAATTAAATGACTCACTCTGATGACATCAGACTCGGACCTTTCCTGAACACCTGGGTGGTTTTGCTCCCTTCCTACAAGAACCACCTCCCCTTCTGTTCTGCATCTTGTGTGAAAAGTCAGACCCACTTACAGAATATTATTAAGATCTTAAGTGATTATGAAGATATTCTGGTTTGTCTGAATGACTCCTGATCCCAAAATTTACCTTAGAGAAACATAATGTGTTTGTGATAAATCTCTTCCAGTTAGTTTCCTTGTATTTTCCTCTTTTATTTTTTGTATGAAAGTAAATTTTAGAGGGACAGTTAAATTAACTAAAGGTTCAGGGTAATTGAATCCTAAGTAAAATTAGTTTTTTCTACTTTACTGAGAAAGCAAAACAATGAACTGATGGCATTTCTTCATGTTTAAGTATTAAAATTCTAAGAAGAGTATTATTTGTATATGCCTCCCTTAAATGCTTTAATATGATAAAAAAAATAATTCTGTTTTTTAATACATCCAGTTACATGATGTTTGCTTCTGCCACAGAAGTTCTCTCCTTGGTAAATCATACTATTCTTGGGACAGTGTCTTTCGTATGTTAAGACTATATATGGCCTGTGTCTAATACATGATTTATGTCTATTATTGAAATTTATTTTCACCAGGATTTAGAGACACTCCACTCAGTGAATAAGTTTTCCCCTTAATATACAGCAATATGTTAGCATTGTAGTGCTTACTGTGGCCCTGATCTTAGCAATAATAGTTAAGACTTATTTAAAATAGAGGCAGTCCCATAGGTATGTACAATAGAAAACTGGATATAATTTCTACCCTTTGAAATTATAAGCGTGATAATCCGTATGATCAACATGAAGCCAGGTAGCCATCTTACATACCACTGTATCTGTTGACTTAACTCAGATCTTCTGCATGGTTGAACTCAGTAAATATTTATGAAACTGGATTTTTAACAAAATTTTGTCCATTATATAAAGTGTTTCTTTAAATATGAATCTAACAAATACATTAAAGACCCAGCATTCATCTGTTCAAAACATTTGTTTCACAAGAATAAAAGTAAGCTGAAATAAATATTAAACTTTGGAGCTGTTGCGATTTGTTCATTTGTGTGCATGTTCTTTATTAAATCCAATGCTTGGCAAAGTATCAATTTAGTTCATAATGTAAGATTTCCCACATTATATTTTATTCTGTAAGTAGTCTGAACTCATATCACACATTTTGTCCATTATCCACCCAAAACCTAAGGTAACCTATTTTCTTAAAACTCCATTTAGTTAAAAAATATAGTTTAGTATTTGAAATGTTTTAGTTCACAAAAAATACCATTTGAATGTGTTCATCAATCATGATTAGAATATATAGTCTATCAAGTTGTGTTTATAACTTTTTACAGAAGAACCCCAACATACTACATATTGCTGTTGCACAGACTGTGTATAATTCAAGCCAAGTCATGTCACCCAAAATGAAAAAACTCAATAATTTAATATCTTAGCCAATGTGTCCTAAACTTTTTGTCAATGAAAAACATAAATTTTTTTTTTTCAAACTATAGATATATCAAAGAGAGCCTCAGTAAACAGTGCTAACCCTCTGACCTGAAATTTTCACCCATTCTTCTCGTTTGTTTGCACTGGGTCTTCATTGCTGTGCGAGCTTTTGCTTTGTGGCAAGTGGGGGTGACTTTCTAGTTGTGGTGCGTGGGCTTCTTATTGCGGTGACTTCTCTTGTTGTGGAGCACAGGCTTTAGAGCCCAGGCTTCAGTCGTTGTGGCACATGGGCTTAGTTGCCCTGCAGCATGTGGAATCTTCCTGGACCAGGGATCGAACCCGTGTCCTCTGCATTGGCAGGCAGATTCCCATCCACTATACCACCAGGGAAGTCACTTCCATGGTTTTAAGCCCTCTAAATAGATTTCATGATTCTGTTCCCTGGTCACTGTTGGGAGATAGTTCTTGGTAAGTCTTTGTGTTTTCTGTTTGTCTTTCCTTGGACATATTGATTCACTTTTCAAAGATGTTATCTTTACAGCAGAGAGCCTGAAAAGACAGAGATGGAATCTCCCTCCAGCGAGAAGGACAAGTTTGTTTCCTGTGAAAGTGTTAGTCGCTCAGTCGTGTCCAACTCTTTACAACCCCATGGACAGTAGCCCGCCAACATCCTCTGTCCATGGAATTCTCCAGGCAATAATACTGGAGTGGGTTGCCGTTCCTTCTCCAGGGGATCTTCCTGATCCAGGGATAGAACCGAGGTCTCCTGCATTGCAGGCAGATTCTTTACCGTCTGAGCCACCAGGGAAGCCCTTTATAGTAAAAATAACTGCAGGAAGGCTTACTGCCAACTTTAAGAGAGTCAGGGTCCCTAAGTTCAAAGTTCATCTCGTGTAATACAAGCCACTGTGCGTACAGGAGTCTTGATGCTGTAAGTGTCACCCTGTGGGAATTGGGGCTTGAGAAATGAGTGGGAATGCTGACACTCTGAATGCTGCCACTGCTTTGTCCCTGAACCAGGAATCTGGCTTCTGCCAGCTTCCGTGAAACTAGTAGGCTGGCTTACTAGCTGCCAGTAGAGTGAAATCCCAGACCTTTCCCCACTTCTGACAGTCATTATCTCCATATTGTCCACTAAGTCATAAAGCAAATATTCACAACTTGATTTCTTCACCTTAGTTCCAAAGCAAATAGAAAATGCATTTTTCTGCAGCACAAACTTATAAATAATACTGGATTCTGTTACAAAGTGTCTTCCAGAAGCGCCTTTTTTTTTTTTTTTTTTTAAGCAGAGCTATGTCTCTTGCTCACCTGTCCTCACCCTCAAGCTTCATTCACCCGGGCTGTCCTCAAAGCTTTCATAGTTAGAAAAGACAAGACACACCCAGACTGTAATAGGTTTAACAAGAATATCTGCAGTCAAGAAGACTGCTCCGCAACTGAGAGTCATTCTGTGTGTCAGTGCTTCCAAAACTGGATCAGCAGATCAAGTACTCCAAGGATGACTCATGATCATGTAGTCATGTAGAATACAAAGCTCCAGTGACCCACTTTTTCTTGCTTGCATCATGTTGACGCCAACATAAAGAAGTCCCTCATACTAGCAGCATTTTTCATGCCAAGTTACTTCTCATGCTAAGTTCTGGATGTACCTACGGGGGTGTACCTGGCACTAATCAAGTCATTTCAGCCAGGGATAGCGAGATTACTTTCATTTGACATCCCCATACTTGGCAGAAACCATAGCTACTTGAAAAAGAACTGCCTAGTGATGCTCAAAATTCTCCAAGCCAGGCTTCAGCAATATGTGAATCGTGAACTTCCTGATGTTCAAGCTGGTTTAGAAAAGGCAGGGGAACCAGAGATCAAATTGCCAACATCCGCTGGACCATGGAAAAAGCAAGAGAGTTCCAGAAAAGCATCTATTTCTGCTTTATTGACTATGCCAAAGCCTTTGACTGTGTGGATCACAATAAACTGTGGAAAATTCTTCAAGAGATGGAATGCCAGACCACCTGATCTGCCTCTTTAGAAATTTGTATGCAGGTCAGGAAGCAACAGTTAGAACTGGACATGGAACAACAGACTGGTTCCAAATAGGAAAAGGAATACGTCAAGGCTGTATATTGTCACCCTGTTTATTTAATTTATATGCAGAGTACATCATGAGAAACGCTGGACTGGAAGAAACACAAGCTGGAATCAAGATTGCCGGGAGAAATATCAATAACCTCAGATAGGCAGATGACACCACCCTTATGGCAGAAAGTGAAGAGGAACTCAAAAGCCTCTTGATGAAAGTGAAAGTGGAGAGTGAAAAAGTTGGCTTAAAGCTCAACATTCAGAAAACGAAGATCACGGCATCCGGTCCCATCATTTCATGGGAAATAGATGGGGAAAGAGTGGAAACAGTGTCAGACTTTATTTTTCTGGGCTCCAAAATCACTGCAGATGGTGACAGCAGCATGAAATTAAAAGACACTTACTCCTTGGAAGGAAAGTTATGACCAACCTAGATAGCATATTCAAAAGCAGAGACATTACTTTGCCAACAAAGGTTCGTCTAGTCAAGGCTATGGTTTTTCCTGTGGTCGTGTATGGATGTGAGAGTTGGACTGTGAAGAAGGCTGAGCGCCAAAGAATTGATGCTTTTGAACTGTGGTGTTGGAGAAGACTCTTGAGAGTCCCTTGGACTGCAAGGAGATCCAAGCAGTCCATTCTGAAGGAGATCAGCCCTGGGATTTCTTTGGAAGGAATGACGCTAAAGCTGAAACGGCAGTACTTTGGCCACCTCATGAGAAGAATTGACTCATTGGAAAAGACTCTGATGCTGGGAGGGATTGGGGGCAGGAGGAGAAGGGGAAGACAGAGGATGAGATGGCTGGATGGCATCACTGACTCGATGGATGTGAGTCTGAGTGAACTCTGGGAGTTGGTGATGGACAGGGAGGCCTGGCGTGCTGCGATTCATGGGGTCGCAAAGAGTCGGACATGACTGAGCGACTGATCTAATCTGATCTGAATGTTGCTTCCCTTTGCAGAGAGCCATGGACTGCTCTAGCCATCATGGTCCAGCTATTATAGTCCTTCAAGTAACATTTTGTAACATCCTTATACCTCGTTACTGAACATCTGCCAGGTGGACATCCAACCAGAGAATTCTAGGAGGTAAAATGCTAGAAAGGTAATTTAGCTCCATCTTTTTGTTTTATGGCTTCCATGGTGTCTTAGATGGTAAAGACTCTGCCTACAGTGCGGGAGACCCAGGTTTGACCCCTGGGTTAGATCCCTGGGTCTAGAAGATCCCCTGGAGAAGGAAAATGCAACCCACTCTAGTATTCTTGCTTGGAGAATCCCATGGACAGACGGCCGCAGTCTATGGGGTTGTGAAGAGTCTAACGTGACTGAGTGACTAAACTAACACTTTTACTTTCTTTGGTTTTATAGGTGAATAAACAGTTTTTCCAAAGCCAAGCCAGATTAAAAGTCTTGGCCTCCTACTTCCTCTTCTTCAGCATGATTGACACTGAATGCCTGGATGTGGGTAACATTACTGTCCTTGGAAAGGCTGCAGGAGCGTCTGCCCCTCAAACACAGAACCCGGGTTTTTAGTTCCCTCCCTAGTGCCTGTCCCACGACTTGGCAGGATCTCCCTCTGCCCCACCCCATGTCTTTAAGAATGTAATTAAATCACTTTAGATTTGCATATAATCTGATTCAGATGGCACTTAAATTTTTTTCTCATTTCTTGAGTGCTTCTGAATGATACCACTTAATTTTAAATATTTTCTGATTTCTACAATGAGTCACTCATTACCATGAACAACCCTGAAAAACAAATTCTCAGGTTTTATACTCTGCGTGTTCTTCAAGCTTGATGTCAGCTATCATAGTGCCCAGGAGATATCCTTGGACTTCATGCTCCGTGCACCTGCTTTCTTAGCAAGTGGGGCATCTCACTTGCTAATGGCATGTATTTCATCACATCATCACTCCCTGGACTTCCTCCTACTGGACTGTGAGCTCCTTGTGGGCAAGACCATTCTGAATTGGTGTCCTGGAACCCAGCACTGCACTTGAGCATGCTCAACAAATGATTTATTATTCATTCTGTTCACCCCTCTCCCACATTTACACAGTCATTGCTTGCCCTCAGATTCCTCACTCGGCCTCATTCTTTTTTAAATTAATTAATTAAAATATATTTATTTATTTGGCTGTGCTGGGTCTTTGTTGTGGCCTCTGGGATCTTTAGTTGTGGCATGTGGGACCTTAGTTCCCTGACCAGGGATCGAATCCAGGCCCCTTGTATTGAGAATGGAGTCTTAACCACTGGACTGCCAGGAAGTTTCCCTTGTTCTTTACTTCTTATCTCTTCCTCTTCCCATAGGTTAATAGAGTTAATGGTAGCCATCTTTTTGGTACAACACTTTATCCAAATCTAGCCAAAACGTAATAGGAAGTGAGGGAGGGAGTAGAGTTTACTGCATTTAGTTTCAAGTGTGCAGCTCTTTCTCTTTAAGTTCAGACATCTCTCTTTTAGCCTCTAAAGAAATGGCAGTTATAGCTTTGGAAACAAAAAGCAAACTTATCTTTGATATACATGGAGCAAGTGGTGGCTCCAAATGAGTGAGTGAAAGGTAGACAGATTTTTCAGGATTCCTGATTCTCTAGGATCAATTCAGTTCAGTTGCTCAGTCCTGTCCGACTCTTTGCAACGCCATGGACTGCAGCACACCAGGCCTCCTGTCCATCACCAACTCCAGGAATTTACTCAAACTCATGTCCATTGAGTCGGTGATGCCATCCAGCCATCTCATCCTCTATTGTCCTCTTCTCCTCCTGCCTTCAATCTTTCCCAGCATCAGGGTCTTTTCAAATGAGTCAGTTATTCGCATCAGGTGGCCAAAGTATTAGAGTTTCAGCTTCAGCATCAGTCTTTCCAATGAACACCCAGGACTGATCTCCTTTAGGATGGACTGTTTGAATCTCCTTGCAGTCCAAGGGACTCTCAAGAATCTTCTCCAACACCACAGTTCAAAAGCATCAATTCTTCAGCACTCAGCTTTCTTTATAGTCCAACTCTCACATCCATACATGACTACTAGAAAAACCATAGCTTTGACTAGATGGACCTTTGTTGGCAAAGTAATGTCTCTGCTTTTTAATATGCTGTCTAGGTTGGTCATAGCTTTTCTTCCAAGGAGTAAGCGTCTTTTAATTTCATGGCTACAATCACCATCTGCAGTGATTCTGGAGCCCAAAATAATAAAGTCTGTCACTGTTTCCCCATCTATTTTTCATGAAGTGGTGGGACCAGATGCCAGGATCTTAGTTTTTTGAATGTTGAGTTTTAAGACAACTTTTTCATTCTCCTCTTTCACTTTCATCTAGAGGCTCTTTAGTTCTTCTTGGCTTTTTGCCATAAGGGTGGTGTCATCTGCATATCTGAGGTTGTTGATATTTCTCCCAGCAATCTTGATTCCAGCTTGTGCTTCATCCAGCCCAGTGTTTCTCATGATGTACTCTGCATAGAAGTTAAATAAGCAGGGTGAATATATACAGCCTTGAGGTACTCCTTTCCTGATTTGGAACTAGTCTGTATTTCAGGATACTAGTCAGGAAATTAGGCGGCTGCGAGGGGCGCGCTAAAGTGCCCGCGGCTGCGATGGATGCACTAAAGTGCAGCTGAGAGGAGCCACCCCACGTCTGAGGTCAGGGGCAGAAACCGGGAGGACCCCATGCCCGAAGGGCGGCGGCCAAGAGAAGTTATCCCACGTCCGAGGTCAGGGGCAGCGGCCAAGAGTACCAGAAAGTGACAGCACAGGAACGGCTGAGAGGAGCTACCCCACGTCCGAGGGGCGCGGGGGGGGGGGGGGGGGGGGGGGGTGCCCGGCGACAAGAGGAGTTACCCCGCGTCCGAGGTCAGGGGCGGCGACTGGGAGGAGATACCCCGCGTCCGAGGTCAGGGGCAGCGACTGGGAGGAGATACACCAAGCCCCAAGCCCAAGGCAAGGGCAGCGGGCAGGAGGAGCTACCCCACGGCCCTAAGCCCAAGGCCAGGGGCGGCGGGCGGGAGGCCTACCCCAGGCCCCCACGCCCGAGGCCACGGGCGGTGGCCAGGAGAAGCAACCCCACCTCCAAGGAGCTGTGGCTGCCAGGCGCAGGAGGGCCTAGAGGAGCTATCCCATGTTGAAGGTCAGGAAGGGCGGAGGTGAGGAGATACCCCTTGTCCAAGATAAGGAGCAATGGCTGCGCTTTGCTGGAGCAGCCGTGAAGAGATACCCCACGCCCAAGGTAAGAGAAACCCAAGTAAGACGGTAGGGGTTGCAAGAGGGCATCAGAGGGCAAACACACTGAAACCATACTCACAGAAAACTAGTCAATCTAATCACACTAGGACCACAGCCTTGTCTAACTCAATGAAACTAAGCCATGCCCATGGGGCAACCCAAGATGCCCCACTAAACTATGACCCATGGGACGGGTCATGGTGGAGAGATCTGACAGAATGTGGTCCATTGGAGAAGGGAATGGTAAACCACTTCAGTATTCTTGCCTTGAGAACCCCATGAACAGTATGAAAAGGCAAAATGATAGGATACTGAAAGAGAAACTCCCCAGGTCAGTAGGTGCCCAATATGCTATTCCAATATGCTACTGGAGATCAGTGGAGAAATAACTCCAGAAAGAATGAAAGGATGGAGCCAAAGCAAAAACAATACCCAGCTGTGGATGTGACTGGTGATAGAAGCAAGGTCTGATGCTGTAAACAGCAATATTGCATAGGAACCTGGAATGTCAGGTCCATAAATCAAGGCAAATTGGAAGTGGTCAAACAAGAGATGGCAAGAGTGAATGTCGACATTCTAGGAATCAGCGAACTGAAACGGACTGGAATGGGTGAATTTAACTCAGATGGCCGTTATATCTACTACTGCGGGCAGGAATCCCTCAGAAGAAATGGAGTGGCCATCATGGTCAACAAAAGAGTCCGAAATGCAGTACTTGGATGCAATCTCAAAAATGACAGAATGATCTCTGTTTGTTTCCAAGGCAAACCATTCAATATCACAGTAATCCAAGTCTATGCCCCAACCAGTAACACTGAAGAAGCTGAAGTTGAATGGTTCTAGGAAGACCTACAAGACCTTTTAGAACTAACACCCAAAAAAAGAGGTCCTTTTCATTATAGGGGACTGGAATGCAAAAGTAGGAAGTCAAAAAACACCTGGAGTAACTGGCAAATTTGGCCTTGGAATACGGAATGAAGCAGGGCAAAGACTAATATAGTTTTGCCAAGAAGATGCACTGGTCATAACAGACACCCTCTTCCAACAGCGCAAGAGAAGACTCTATACATGGACATCACCAGATGGTCAACACCAAAATCAGATTGATTATATTCTTTGCAGCCAAAGATGGAGAAGCTCTATACGGTCAGCAAAAACAAGACCAGGAGCTGACTGTGGCTCAGATCATGAACTCCTTATTGCCAAATTCAGACTTAAATTGAAGAAAGTAGGGAAAACCACTAGACCATTCAGGTATGAACTAAATCAAATCCCTTATGATTATACAGTGGAAGTGAGAAATAGATTTAAGGGCCTAGATCTGATAGATAGAGTGCCTGATGAACTATGGAATGAGGTTCGTGACATTGTACAGGAGACAGGGATCAAGACCATCTCCATGGAAAAGAAATGCAAAAAAGCAAAATGGCTGTCTGGGGAGGCCTTACAAATAGCTGTGAAAAGAAGAGAAGCGAAAAGCAAAGGAGAAAAGGAAAGATATAAACATCTGAATGCAGAGTTCCAAAGAATAGCAAGGAGATAAGAAAGCCTTCTTCAGTGATCAATGCAAAGAAATAGAGGAAAACAACAGAATGGGAAAGACTAGGGATCTCTTCAAGAAAATCAGAGATACCAAAGGAACATTTCATGCAAAGATGGGCTCGATAAAGGACAGAAATGGTATGGACCTAACAGAAGCAGAAGATATTAAGAAGAGATGGCAAGAATACACAGAAGAACTGTACAAAAAAGATCTTCATGACCCAGATAATCATGATGGTGTGATCACTGACCTAGAGCCAGACATCCTGGAATGTGAAGTCAAGTGGGCCTTAGAAAGCATCACTACAAACAAAGCTAGTGAAAGTGATGGAATTCCAGTTGAGCTATTCCAAATCCTGAAAGATGATGCTGTGACAGTGCTGCGCTCAAAATGCCCACAAATTTGGAAAACTCAGCAGTGGCCACAGGACTGGAAAAGGTCAGTTTTCATTCCAATCCCAAAGAAAGGCAATGCCAAAGAATGCTCAAACTACTGCACAATTGCACTCATGTCACACGCTAGTAAAGTAATGCTCAAATCCTCCAAGCCAGGCTTCAGCAATATGTGAACCGTGAACTTTCTGATGTTCAAGCTGGTTTTAGAAAAGAAAGAGGAACCAGAGATCAAATTGCCAACATCTGCTGGATCATGGAAAAAGCAAGAGAGTTCCAGAAAAGCATCTATTTCTGCTTTATTGACTATGCCAAAGCCTTTGACTGTGTGGATCACAATAAACTGTGGGAAATTCTTCAAGAGATGGGAATACCAGACCACCTGATCTGCCTCTTGAGAAATGTGTATGCAGGTCAGGAAGCAACAGTTAGAACTGGACATGGAACAACAGACTGGTTACAAATAGGAAAAGGAGTACGTCAAGGCTGTATATCGTCACCCTGTTTATTTAACCTATATGCAGAGTACATCATGAGAAACACTGGACTGGAAGAAACACAAGTTGGAATCAAGATTGTTGGGAGAAATATCAAAAACCTCAGATAGGCAGATGACACCACCCTTATGGCAGAAAGTGAAGAGGAACTCAAAAGCCTCTTGATGAAGGTGAAAGGGGAGAGTGAAAAAGTTGGCTTAAAGCTCAACATTCAGAAAACGAAGATCATGGCATCTGGTCCCATCACTTCATGGCAAATAGATGGGGAAACAGTGGAAACAGTGTCAGACTTTATTTTTCTGGGCTCCAAAATCACTGCAGATGGTGACAGCAGCATGAAATTAAAAGACACTTACTCCTTGGAAGGAAAGTTATGACCAACCTAGATAGCATATTCAAAAGCAGAGACATTACTTTGCCAACAAAGGTTCGTCTAGTCAAGGCTATGGTTTTTCCTGTGGTCGTGTATGGATGTGAGAGTTGGACTGTGAAGAAGGCTGAGCGCCGAAGAATTGATGCTTTTGAACTGTGGTGTTGGAGAAGACTCTTGAGAGTCCCTTGGACTGCAAGGAGATCCTACCAGTCCATTCTAAAGGAGATCAGCCCTGGGATTTCTTTGGAAGGTATGATGCTAAAGCTGAAACTCCAGTACTTTGGCCACCTCATGAGAAGAGTTGACTCATTGGAAAAGACTCTGATGCTGGGAGGGATTGGGGGCAAGAGGAGAAGGGGACGACAGAGGATGAGATGGCTGGATGGCATCACTGACTCGATGGACATGAGTCTGAGTGAACTCTGGGAGTTGGTGATTGACAGGGAGGCCTGGCGAGCTGCGATTCATGGGGTCCCAAGGAGTTGGACACAACTGAGCGACTGATCTGATCTGATCAGCCATCTGGGGCCAGCATCCTGTGCTTTCTCATCCTGAATCTCCGCAGGGGACACCATTTGGAGTGGTTGAAGGGCAGACTACTGGATGGAGGAGGGGTGGATCCTACCTCCATCCTAAGACCTGGCAGGGCTCACCATTGGGCTGCCATAATGTGATGCCTTGATGGCTACGACATCCTTTGTTTACAAATATGGCAGGCACTATTTTTCATTCACATAATCATCCCAATAAATGAGACAAATGTATTTAATTTAAAGCACATTTAGTCAACAACAGGCTTCCCAGATGGCTCAGTGGTAAAGAACCTGCCTGCCAAACCAGGAGACGCCTGATAAGCAGGAGACACAGGTTCAGTCCCTGGGTTGGGAAGATCCTCTGGAGAAGGAAATGGCAGCCCACTCCAGTATTCTTGCATGGGAAATCCCACAGACAGAGGAGCCTGGTGGGCTACAGTCCCAGGGGTCACAAAAGTGTCGGACACCACTGAGCGAATAAACAACACAAACCCAGGTAACCACTCCCATAATTAGAGAACTCTTCAGTCATCTCAGATGTTCCCTCTGGGCCTCTTGCTGTCAGCTTCCTCCTGTTAGCCCTGCCCCTGCCTGTGAGCATTCCAAGAGCTTGGCCACTTAAACATGCCCTCGGGCTTCTTTTTCTTTATCTACAATCATTGTATTTTGCTGGTAATTTCCTGATTCAGATCAGTCGCTCAGTCGTGTCCGACTCTTGCGACCCCATGAATCGCAGCACGCCAGGCCTCCCTGTCCATCATCAGCTTCCGGAGTTCACTCAGACTCACGTCCATCGAGTCAGTGATGCCATCCAGCCATCTCATCCTCCGTTGTCCCCTTCTCCTCCTGCCTCCAATCCCTCCCAGCATCAGAGTCTTTTCCAATGAGTCAACTCTTCTCATGAGGTGGCCAAAGTACTGGAGTTTCAACTTTAGCATCATACCTTCCAAAGAAATCCCAGGGCTGATCTCCTTTAGAATGGACTGGTTGGATCTCCTTGCAGTCCAAGGGACTCTCAAGAGTCTTCTCCACACCACAGTTCAAAAGCATCAATTCTTTGGCGCTCAGCCTTCTTCACAGTCCAACTCTCACATCCATACATGACCACAGGAAAAACCATAGCCTTGACTAGACGAACCTTTGTTGGCAAAGTAATGTCTCTGCTTTTGAATATGCTATCTAGGTTGGTCATAACTTTTCTGCCAAGGAGTAAGCATCTTTTAATTTCATGGCTGCAATCACCATCTGCAGTGATTTTGGAGCCCAGAAAAATAAAGTCTGACACTGTTTCCCCATCTATTTGCCATGAAGTGATGGGACCAGATGCCATGATCTTCATTTTCTGAATGTTGAGCTTTAAGCCAACTTTTTCACTCTCCACTTTCACTTTCATCAAGAGGCTTTTGAGTTCCTCTTCACTTTCTGCCATAAGGGTGGTGTCATCTGCCTATCTGAGGTTTTTGATATTTCTCCCGGCAATCTTGATTCCAGCTTGTGTTTCTTCCAGTCCAGTGTTTCTCATGATGTACTCTGCATATAAGTTATATAAGCAGGGTGACGATATACAGCCTTGACGTACTCCTTTTCCTATTTGTAACCAGTCTGTTGTTCCATGTCCAGTTCTAACTATTGCTTCCTGACCTGCATACAGATTTCTCAAGAGGCAGATCAGGTGGTCTGGTATTCCCATCTCTTGAAGAATTTCCCACAGTTTATTGTGATCCACACAGTCAAAGGCTTTGGCATAGTCAATAAAGCAGAAATAGATGCTTTTCTGGAACTCTCTTGCTTTTTCCATGATCCAGCAGATGTTGGCAATTTGATCTCTGGTTCCCCTGCCTTTTCTAAAACCAGCTTGAACATCAGGAAGTTCACGGTTCACATATTGCTGAAGTCTGGCTTGGAGGATTTTGAGCATTACTTTACTAGCGTGTGAGATGAGTGCAATTGTGCAGTAGTTTGAGCATTCTTTGGCATTGCCTTTCTTTGGGATTGGAATGAAAACTGACTTTTTCCAGTCCTGTGGCCACTGCTGAGTTTTCCAAATTTGTGGGCATTTTGAGCGCAGCACTGTCACAGCATCATCTTTCAGGATTTGGAATAGCTCAACTGGAATTCCATCACCTTCACTAGCTTTGTTCGTAGTGATGCTTTCTAAGGCCCACTTGACTTCACATTCCAGGATGTCTGGCTCTAGGTCAGTGATCACACCATCATGATTATCTGGGTCGTGAAGATCTTTTGATCTTTTTTGTACAGTTCTAATATTGATCTTTTTTGTACAGTTCTTCTGTGTATTCTTGCCATCTCTTCTTAATATCTTCTGCTTCTGTTAGGTCCATACCATTTCTGTCCTTTATCGAGCCCATCTTTGCATGAAATGTTCCTTTGGTATCTCTGATTTTCTTGAAGAGATCCCTAGTCTTTCCCATTCTGTTGTTTTCCTCTATCTCTTTGCATTGATCGCTGAAGAAGGCTTTCTTATCTCTTCTTGCTATTCTTTGGAACTCTGCATTCAGATGTTTATATCTTTCCTTTTCTCCTTTGCTTTTCGCTTCTCTTCTTTTCACAGCTATTTGTAAGGCCTCCCCAGACAGCCATTTTGCTTTTTTGCATTTCTTTTCCATAGGGATGGTCTTGATCCCTGTCTCCTGTACAATGTCACGAACCTCATTCCATAGTTCATCAGGCACTCTATCTATCAGATCTAGGCCCTTAAATCTATTTCTCACTTCCACTGTATAATCATAAGGGATTTGATTTAGTTCATACCTGAATGGTCTAGTGGTTTTCCCTACTTTCTTCAATTTAAGTCTGAATTTGGCAATAAGGAGTTCATGATCTGAGCCACAGTCAGCTCCTGGTCTTGTTTTTGCTGACCGTATAGAGCTTCTCCATCTTTGGCTGCAAAGAATATAATCAATCTGATTTTGGTGTTGACCATCTGGTGATGTCCATGTATAGAGTCTTCTCTTGCGCTGTTGGAAGAGGGTGTCTGTTATGACCAGTGCATCTTCTTGGCAAAACTATATTAGTCTTTGCCCTGCTTCATTCCGTATTCCAAGGCCAAATTTGCCAGTTACTCCAGGTGTTTCTTGACTTCCTACTTTTGCATTCCAGTCCCCTATAATGAAAAGGACCTCTTTTTTTGGGTGTTAGTTCTAAAAGGTCTTGTAGGTCTTCCTAGAACCATTCAACTTCAGCTTCTTCAGTGTTACTGGTTGGGGCATAGACTTGGATTACTGTGATATTGAATGGTTTGCCTTGGAAACAAACAGAGATCATTCTGTCATTTTTGAGATTGCATCCAAGTACTGCATTTCGGACTCTTTTGTTGACCATGATGGCCACTCCATTTCTTCTGAGGGATTCCTGCCCGCAGTAGTAGATATAACGGCCATCTGAGTTAAATTCACCCATTCCAGTCCGTTTCAGTTCGCTGATTCCTAGAATGTCGACATTCACTCTTGCCATCTCTTGTTTGACCACTTCCAATTTGCCTTGATTTATGGACCTGACATTCCAGGTTCCTATGCAATATTGCTGTTTACAGCATCAGACCTTGCTTCTATCACCAGTCACATCCACAGCTGGGTATTGTTTTTGCTTTGGCTCCATCCTTTCATTCTTTCTGGAGTTATTTCTCCACTGATCTCCAGTAGCATATTGGAATAGCATATTGGGCACCTACTGACCTGGGGAGTTTCTCTTTCAGTATCCTATCATTTTGCCTTTTCATACTGTTCATGGGGTTCTCAAGGCAAGAATACTGAAGTGGTTTACCATTCCCTTCTCCAGTGGAGCACATTCTGTCAGATCTCTCCACCATGACCCGCCCATCTTGGGTTGCCCCACGGGCATGGCTTAGTTTCATTGAGTTAGACAAGGCTGTGGTCCTAGTGTGATTAGATTGACTAGTTTTCTGTGAGTATGGTTTCAGTGTGTTTGCCCTCTGATGCCCTCTTGCAACCCCTACCGTCTTACTTGGGTTTCTCTTACCTTGGGCGTGGGGTATCTCTTCATGTCTGCTCCAGCAAAGCGCAGCCATTGCTCCTTACCTTGGAAGAGGGGTATCTCCTCACCGCCGCCTGATTTCAGTGAGCCCAGACTCTGCGTCTCTACACAGTGTGAAAGTGTTAGTTGCTCAGTCGTGTCCAACCTTTGCAACCCCATCCATGGACTGTAACCCATCAGGCTCCTCTGTCCATGGGATTCTCCAGGCAAGAATACTGAATTGGGTAGCCTTTCCCTTCTCCAGAGGATCTTCCCAATTGAAACCAGGTCTCCTGCATTGCAGACAGATTCTTTACCATCTGAGCCAACAGAAAAGTGCTTAATTCCTAACATGAGATGTCTGGTTTTCTTTAATAAACAGTACTCTTTAGATGTTCCAACTACCTGGTCTTTGTTGCAAAAACTCCTGTATTTCTTGGCTTCCTCGACCCACCCCCCTGCTCTGCACCGCCCCCCCCCCACACACACACACACCACCTTGACTCTTTTGAGGAGTCTGAGTTCTCTGAGATGCTGAATCTGGGCCTTGAAGTCCTCAGACTTTCTGGAGAATAAAACATAACTCTTAGGTTGTGTTTTTTGTTTTTCAGTCAACAGTTCATGAAGGCTTCTAACCTCATCTTCCTTTCTGACGTCCTTAAGACCTGGCCAGATCAGCAATGATTGATGACTGACTGAGTATATGATTCCCAGTGTCTGGAGAGAAAGAGTGGGTAGTGCCCGACTGCATTGACCACATGCAACAGGAGTTAAGATACAAGTTTTCTCCCTGTCTTGGAGTTTTGGCTGAGATTCCATGGCTGAGAACAATGGGAATAAAGAGCTCAGAGGGTCTCAAGAAAGACACCAGTCAGAGCATCCCCCCAGACCTACTGTCAGGGTCCCTGGGGGATCAGACTGATCCACCCTTTCACCTGGACCAGGAGCACAATCAGAGGAGAAGATAGTGAGGATTCCTTTACCGCTTCCTGCTGGACACTGTCTTTACCACCACCTTCTCTGCATCAGACAGAATGATAAGGGTTTGGATGGAACTGTTTGGAGAAAAGACCTTTGAGCCCTAGGGTGCGAATCCCAAGGAGGAGAAAAGTCTAAAGGTGATAGGTGAGACTTCCCTGGCGGTTTAATGATTAAGACTTTGTCTTCCAGTGCAGGGGGTGTGGGTTCCCATGCCTGGTCAGGGAGATAATGAAGACTTTAAAAATGGTCCACATAAAAAAAATCTTAAAAATAATATAAGTAAAAAATAAAAAGATAGGAGGTTGGTGATGAGACCAGAACTGAGAGAGGGGCCTGCATGGATGGGCCAGGACTCGAATCAGGCAGGCAAAGGCCAGCTTTCTGCCACAGACCATGTGTTTGTCCAGAAAGTGGTCATGCCAGCGCCCTCTAGAGATGAGACTGCCCACAGTGACCACGACAGAGGGCCTCTGGGAGGTGAAGCTTCTCCATCAGAGGCTGGAGAGCATGTCACCCTCAGCAGGGAATGCGCTGATTGAAGGTCCTCAGCAAGGGCAGTGGGGGAGATGAGAAGCTTCAGAAAACCCACATAAGTGCCCCAGGAGAGACCGAGTCCGAACCTGGCTTCTATCCCCCAGAGATGCAACACACACACACACACACACACACACACACACACGCACAAAGAAAACAGCATCACTAACACACACATGCTTCTCTAGGCCACTGCATCACACACACACACCACACACAAACACACATATGACAGCATTCCACACACACATGCTTCTCTAGGCCACTGTATCACACACACATACACCACACACACACACACACACACATAATAGCATCAAACACACATACTTCTCTAGGCCGCTGCATCACACACACCACGCACACACATGCACTCACACACAAACACACGTGCTTCTCTAGGCCACTGCTCTTCCTCCTGAGAATGAAGGCCACCTGAGTCCCCACTAGGGGAGCTGGCCTGATGTGAGCTAGGGACAAAGAGGTTAACAGCATGTAAGAGGAATTTCCTTAAAGTAGCACTGACCTATATACACTTGGAGAAGGCAATGGCACCCCACTCCAGTACTCTTGCCTGGAAAATCCCATGGATGGATGAGCCTGGTGGGCTGCAGTCCATGGGGTAGCTAAGAGTCGGACACGACTGAGTGACTTCACTTTCACTTCTCACTTTTATGCATTGGAGAAGGAAATGGCAACCCACTCCAGTGTTCTTGCTTGGAAAATCCCAGGGACAGGGGAGCCTGGTGGGCTGCTGTCTATGGGGTCACACAGAGTCGGACACGACTGAAGTGACTTAGCAAAATATACAGTAGCATGTGTGAAATAGATGGCTAGTGGGAAGCTGCTGTACAGCACAGGGAGCTCAGCTCAGTGCTCTGTGATGACCTAGAGGGGCGGGATGGGAGGGGGAATGGAGGCTCAACAGAGCGGGGATATATATATATATATATATATATATATAAATATAATTATGACTGATTCATGTCGTTGTATGGCAGAGACCACCACAACATCATAAACCAATTATCCTCCAATTTAAAAAATTTTTAAATGAAAAATAAAATAAAATTTCCTGTCACTGTTAGGAAAAAAAGAAGCACTTCCTTGAACGCACATTTTCTAGTTTATCCACATACTGAGGAACTCTGGCTGGCATGCATTTCAAACATATTTTAAAATGTTTAAATCCATAGGTTGACATGTGCACCATGTTTTATTCACACTGATAGAGACTATATGGAGAACAGGAAGAAAGATAAAGCAGACAGGGAGAAGGGTAGAAGAGAGGGAGACTGAAGTCGGGAGGCAGGCGTGAGTTACAGCTACGCTTGTGGTCTCAGCTAATGGCTCAGCCTCACTGTATATTATAGTGAGGGCTTCCCAGGGGGTTCAGTGTAAACAATCCGCCTGCAATACAGGAGACATGGATTCAAAACCTGGGCCACAAAAATCCTGTGGAGAAGGAAATAGCAACCCACTCCAGTATTCTTGCCTGGAGAAAATCCCGTGGACAGGGAAGCCTGGCAGGCTACTGTCTGTGTTGTTGCAAAGCGTGGGACACAGCTGAAGCGAGTTAGTACTCAGCCCTAGCATATTATAGTGATGCTTCTCAGTGGGCTTGTTTCACATAATGGTAACAAGACAGGCAGGATCAGACAGTAATCTTTACCAAAGTCAGTTATTTGTGGACCTGGTTTTGCAATTTTTAAATGCAACTGATGTATCCAAGTATTTCAGCTCAATCCTGGAAGGCGTTTCAAGAGGCACCTCAGGTTCACCCACAACACCAGGACTCCATAGAAGAAATGTGGTGCCCATGGCTGGAAAAAGAAGAACATCAGCCTAACAGGTCCAGGGCACCAAGAAAAGTCAAAATATTTTTTAAAAAATTAATGATTTAAAAAAAAAATAATGCAGAAAGTTCAGGACCTTTTTATTTTTCTTCTGGGTGGTCCATACTGAGTATAAGGACCTTTTTATTTTTCTTCTGGGTGGTTCACTACTGAATATAAGATTAATAAACACAAAAGAGGATAATCTTGACTCAAATGAAGCACTTGGTTAGCATATAAACCTCCCACGTGGAGAAAGATTTTGTCTTCTTCATGCCCAGGAGACATGCCTTTCCAAGATTTCTCTCCTCTTCATTTTAGTTGTTGGGGTATTCATGCATTTTTCATAAACTGCTAGAATTTTCAGGTGGCTTTGCTGTTGTTGTTCAGTCACCAAGTCATGTCCAACTCCTTGTGACCCCAGGGAAGCAGCGTGCCAGGCTTCCCTGTCTTTCACAGGTGGCTTTACCTATTTATCAGATGTTTTTATTATCAATATAAGACATAATTTTGATGCCATGTTCTCTCTAGTAAATTGGCTTCTGATAACTTCAGTACATGGAGAAGGAAATGGCAACCCACTCCAGTACTCTTCCCTGGAAAATCCCATGGACGGAGGAGCCTGGTAGACTACAGTCTATGGGATAGCAAAGAATCGGACACGACTGAGCAACTTCACTTACTCACTTAGCATCAGTACATGGGAGGCTCTGTGTGAAAAGGACATTCCTCAGAGATCAGGATAAACCCAGAGATTTATTTCTTTCAGGATCACTGATGAAGAAAGAGGAGCTGGTTTAAGTCCAGACAATGTGCTTTAAACAAAACACATCTTCAGAGAGCTTGCACCTTCAGTCTAGGAGACCAGAGTGGCTTGGATCCAGGTGACCACCTGGTGGTAACATAGAAGGGGTTACACAGTGAACAGGAGTGTCAACTGCATGACCTAGAAAGACCCTGTGATTTACAACTGGGCCCAATATATTCACTCTCTTGGTTTTCTTCAGTTCAGTTCATTTCACAGTTCAAGTCACTCAGTCATGTCCGACTCTTTGCAACCCCATGAACCGCAGCGTGCCAGGCCTCCCTGTCCACCACCAACTCCCAGAGTCCACCCAAACCCATGTCCATCAAGTCGATGATGCCATCCAACCATCTCATCCTCTGTCATCCCCTTCTCTTCTGCCCTCAAACTTTCCCAGTATCAGGGTCTTTTCCAATGAGTCAGCTCTTCCCATGAGGTAGGCAAAGTATTGGAATTTCAGGCCTCAACATCAGTCCTTTCAATGAACACCCAGGACTGATCTCCTTTAGGATGGACTGGTTGGATCTCCTTGCAGTCCAAGGGACTCGCAAGAGTCTTCTCCAACACCACAGTTCAAAAGCATCAATTCTTTAGCACTCAGCTTTCTTTATAGTCCAACTCTCACATCCATACATGACCACTGGAAAAACCATAGCCTTGACTGGACACCAAAAGATGACTTTCCAATTCAAGGGGCATTATATGTACATATACATATACATACATATATATATATATATATGTATGTATATGAATGGTGATGGAATACTTCACAATATTCCCAGATTGGTTGTTAGAAATGCCCTTATTCTTTTTGAAAATGATTTATTTACATATTTTTTATTTTTGGGACACTGTGCTGGGTTTTGGAAGTTGCATGGGCTTTCTCTAGTTTCTGTGCACAGACTTCTCACTGTGGTGGCTTCACCTGTTGCAAAGCCTGGGCTCTAGGTGTCTGGGCTTCAGTAGTTGCTGCATGTGGGCTCCACAGTTGCAACTCCTGGAGTCCAGAGCACAGGCTCAGTAGTTGTGGCCATTGCGCTTAGTTGCTCCACAGCATGTTGGATCTTGCCGGACCAGACCAGGGATTGAACCAGTGTCCCCTGCATTGGCAGGCAGATTCTTATCCCCTGAGTCACCAGGGAAGCTCAAAATACTCTTATTCTTGGAGGTGAAATCTTTTGTCTTTAATTTGAGTGAACTAAAAGCTCTTCAAGTACAGATGAGAAAAGCTTCTCAAAGTAGGCAGGTAATAGTTAATGGTATCATTTACTTGACATAATATTAATGTATTATCATGCCAGTTGGGTGTTGCTTAAGGGTCATCACCTTGGAGTCAAACTTCTCTTGAAAGTATACCAAAGAATTTTCACTGAAAGCTCATGAACCACTTTATGAACCACATACACACTTCTTAAATCATAAAGATATGGTTAAATGTGAATTGATTAATGAGCTCCACGAATCTTCTCCCAGAATTCTTAAGCACTGCTCATAAAAAGCTTAGTGTTATGCTGGGAGCATGAGGCACTCTGGAGAGTTGATTCTTGTGTTTCTCATGGAGCGTAGAGCTTTTGACATATGCTAGTAAGGCTGGTGCTGTGGTTCAGATGGGTTTTTAATTAAACCTAACAGAGAAAAAAAGAATGTTGGATGGAAGAAACAATCACTGAATAATGAAATTTATGGTAGAAAAATCATAAACCCCACTTCATGCTTGAACTGGGTGGAAAACATTAACAAGTACATTTATAATCAGCTTCAATGACTATAAAACCTCTCTTTATAGAATAAAAGAGATTAGCAAAGCCAAGAAAATTTATCATTTATAATAAGAGACATAAATGGATGTAACTGAGCCTACATAGCAGCTATCAAAATCTTCCTTTCCTCTGTATCTTGAATTAATCTGGTATTGTACAGGCGGTGTTAGATACCCAAGTCTAATACTGCTAAAATTTGACTTTCTTATGGGAGAGTATTTCTTCTATCTTTTCCTATATACAAATGTCACAGCAGAGACACTTCATGCTTATCACACACTCAGGTCCAGCCTTCCGTGTCTCCTTTGCAGTTGCGATGGTACCATGAGTTGACTCTGGCAAATGGGGAGTAGAAGGAAGTGAGCTATGCCACCTTCCTGGCTTTTATTATTATAAATACATAAATACATTTTTTTTTTTAATTTACGTATCTATTTGGCCGCACTTGATCTTAGTGGCGGCACTCAGGATCTTCATTGCTGCATGTGGGCTCTTAATTGAGAAATGTGAAGTCTAGTTCTCTGACCAGGGATCACACCCAGGCACCCTGCACTGGGAGTGCAGAGTCTTAGCTGTTGGACCACCAGTGAAGTCTCTCTCCTGGCCTTTAAAGGCCAGAAAGCCCTATGCCTCCTCTGCCACGTTCCCTTCCATGTGGGTTGGCTTGGCCACGGTTGAGGAGATAGAGCTGCAGGTACAATCAGCCTGGATCCTCATGTCACTGTTTAGAAGTGGCTTCCCTACACTAGAGCTTCCCTGGTGGCTCAGATGGTAAAGAATCCTCATGCAATGTGGGGGACCTGGGTTCGATCCCTGAGTTGGGAAGATCCCCTGGAAGAGAGCATGGCAACCCACTCCAGGATTCTTGCCTGGAGAATCCCCATGGACAGAGGAGCCTGATGGGCTCCATGGAGTTACAAAGAGTTGGACACGACTGAGCTACTACGCACAGCACACGGAGCACTACAGAGCTAAGGGGCTCCCAGTGAACTGCAAGTGATCAAAACTTTATGTGCTAATCTCCTGAGATTTCTGTAGATTTGCTATTACAAATTCTTGGGGAAGTATCCCTTGACTGATAATGTGAACAAGAGTCCCCAGAATCCCTAATTATTTTATTGGTCAGAATTTTAGAAAATTCTTTCTGCAACTGAGGGTTCTGCATTAACCATCTCCTATTTTTTACTACAGAGCTTCCCTGGTGGCTCAGCGACTTTTATGTACATCTCATAGTTGTCAACAAGCCAGTCCCATCCAGATAACTTTTCACCATCCTCAATGGGGATGTCTTTCACCTCTCCCACCTCTCCCACCTTGGGAGGGGCCACAACCAAGACAAGTTGTGCTTGCCTCATGCTGGGCACCAGGTAGGGAATGTTAGTGAAAGAAAGCAATGCAATGTCATCTGGAAAGGGAACTGTACTGCGGAAATACATAAGTGTATGCTGAGTCCCTCTAGCAAGCCATGCAGAGGATGCAGATGCCCAGACACAGCTGTATGCAGGGGGGCCATGGGAATCTGGCAACAGGACCTAGGAAAGCCCTAGTGCAGTCCCATTAAAATATCAGCATTCCTTATCAAAACCTACCATGATGCTCAACATACTTTAGCTGAATACCTTCATTGAGGAAGTACTATTTAACCCAGAGCCATGTAAATTGACTGTGACTGAAGCCATGAAATTAAAAGACGCTTGCTCCTTAAAAGAAAAGCTATGAGAAACCTATGAAAGTGTTAGTCACTCAGTCATCTCAGACTCTTCGTGATCTCATGGACTGTAGCCCACCAGCCTCCTCTGTCATGGAATTCTCCAGGCAAGAGTACTGGAGTGGGTTGCTATTCCCTTCTCCAGGGGATCTTCCTGACTCAGGGATGGAACATGGGTCTCCCACATTGGAGGTAGATTCTTTACCCTCTGAGCCACCAGGGAAGCCCCTGACAAACGTAAACAATGTATTAAAAAGCAGAGACTTTACTTTGCTGACAGAGGTCCTTATAATCAAAGTTTGGTTTTTCCAGTAGTCATGTATGGATGTGAGAGTTGGATCATAAAGAAGGCTGAGGGTCAAAGAACTGATGCTTTCGAAGTGTGGTACTGAAGACTCTGGAGAGTCCCTTAGATTACAAGAAGACCAGACCAGTCAATCCTAAAGGAAATCAACCCTGAATATTCATCGGAAGGACTAATGCTGAAGCTGAAGCACCAATACTTTGGCCATCTGATACGAAGAGTCTACTCATTGGAAAAGACCCTGATGGTGGGAAAGATTGAGGGCAGGAGAAGGGAATGGCAGAGGATGAGATGGTTAGATAGAATCACTGACTCAATGGACGTGAATTTGAGCAAACCTAAGGAAAGAGTGAAGGACAGAGAAGCCTGGTGTGCTGCAATCCATATCCTCCAATAAAAAAAAAAGAGAAATAAATACCAAATATAAAAAAATAAAAATAAAAAAGAATCGGACGCAACCGAACAACAGCAAACGTTTGCCAGAGAGCCATGGAAGGTGAGCTGTTTTAAAAAGAAAGCATTTATGTTGTATGTAAAGCACAATAGGATATGAGGCCAGGATGGTAAACGCCCCCAAAATCTGTGGTTCAGAGTTGAAGGAACCAGAGAAATAAACTCAGACTAGTAGACATTCTCATCAAGTATTCTGAGACCTGTCAAGGGTAAGAGAGAGTAGATTCAGCTCCAGGGAATAGAACTTGGTCTAAATGCTGTGAGCACCAAGGAAGTCATTTTCAGCTCAGTCTAAGGAAAAACCTCACATTGATATAGGTTGTCTCAGGGAATGACATTTTCCTCACCGTGGGAAGAATTTAAACAGGGGCAGAAAGACTTAACCACACAGGTGGTTGAACTGGATAAATACTAAGATTCCCTAGGAATGGAAGCGAGATAAGTACAAAATAAGTGTTTATGTTGACTCAAGTTAATACCTGTGATATCTCTGTTCACATAATTAATACGTTTTCCTTCTGTGTCTTGATAAACAGGAGAGGTTCTTTCTGTTTGAATCTGCTTAATCTGCTGACAGATGGCTTTGTTGACAATGA
The DNA here is from genome assembly GCF_002263795.3 of Bos taurus. Taxonomy (NCBI): domain Eukaryota; kingdom Metazoa; phylum Chordata; class Mammalia; order Artiodactyla; family Bovidae; genus Bos; species Bos taurus. The sequence goes on from NC_037341.1 coordinate 23,910,635, forward strand.
CACTATTTGTCTCTGACACTGTTTCTACACATTCTAACCATGCAGACAGTATTTGCTATGACATCAAAATGGAAGAGTCTCTGGTCCATTCCTTCTGTGGCAATAACAATCCTTTATCATAGTCAATAAAGAAGGCAGAGTGCCAAAGAATTGATCTTTCAAACTGTAGTGCTATAGAAGACTCTTTAGAGTCCCTTGGACAGCAAGGAGATCAAACCAGTCAATCCTAAAGGAAATCAATACTGAATACTCATTGGAAGGACTGATGCTGAGGCTCCAATACTTTGGTTACCTAATTTAAAGAGCCAGCTCATTGAAAAAGACCCTGACGCTGGGAAAGATTGAAGGCAGAAGAAGAGGGTAACAGAGGATGAGATGGCTGGATGGCATCATTGATGACAATGGACACGAACTTGGGCAAACTCCAAGAGATGGTGAGGGACAGGGAAGCCTGGCATGCCGCAGTTTATGGGGTCACTAAGAGTAGGACACAACTGGGCAACTGAGCAACAACAATCATAGGCAATCATAGACACAGAAAATATAAAGCAGTTTCTGGGTGCCAGGCACTGTGCTAAGCACTTGGCCTGTGGTGCTGTTTAATTTGCACTATAATCTATGTATTCAGGACAGTATGACCCCATTTTACAGATAAGGACACTGAGACAGAGCCTCCTGGGGTTTACTGAAAGCCACACAACTTAAGTACCAAAGCGGAATTTGGATCCTGGGCAGTCTGAGTTTTAAGCCAGTGCTTTTATCAAAGACACATTTAAAAAGGCAGAATCAAATGTAGAGAAAAAAAAAAATCCAGCAAGCGGTTAAGAACACATGAAATGTGTGTTCTTAACAAGGAGAAAAGATTCAGGTATTTTTCCTTGAAGATCAAAATAACCCAAGCACTATTTTTTCATTTCAGTAAATTGTGATGCTAATGCAGGTTATTTTAAGAGATGAAGTATTTCACAACAAAGACAATGAATGGAATTTTTTTTTTTAACTGTGTTTTGCTGAGCTCTTTGAACTCTATTGCTCAGGAAACAAACAAGTTTGAAAAATGGAAGATTTCAGTTTACAGATCATGGTTAAAATTTCATACACTGCATGCCTGTGGAAAATGTTTTTCATGTTGAAGGTTTTCAGTCATCTGATAGGATCATGCTACAGCTATGTACTATTTTAGGGTCCTTCAAAGCTGGGCGTGTTGCGGCTCTGTTTCAAGACAGAGGACTCAAGGGTGCATGCTGACAGATCTCGTGGGTGGCATCCTTATCCCTCCAGGCTCAGCAAGAGGATTGTTAATTCTTGGATGGACCTTCTTGTCACAAGTAGATGGTGCAGGTCTGTTATTAATAAAAGTGGATTTAAAAACAAAACTGATAATGCTACTTTTCCACTGTGAAAGAGTCATTAAAGAAAGCTGGCTTGAAAAGGGACACAATTTTCCATGAACTTAATCATTTCAAAAACATTGAAAAAATATTAGGCCCAGCTGGTTTCTACTTGGGGCCAGAGGGTAAATAGTTTAGGTTTTGTAGGGTCCTGGACAGTCTTGTTGTAACACTTTAACTCCATCACTGTGAGAGCAGCTGGGCAAGACAAAAACAAACGAGGGGTTTGTATGGTGACAAAACTTTGTGCTGTTGTTTAGTCACTAAGTTGTGTCTGACTCTTTGCGACCCCATGGACTGTAGCCCACCGGGCTCCTCTGTTTATGGGATTTCCCAGGCAAGAATACTGGAGTGGGTTGCCATTTCCTTCTCCAGGGAATCTTCCCGACCCAGAGATCAAACCCATATCTCTTGCATTGGCAGGTCTATTCTTTACCACTGAGCTACCTGGGAAGCCCAACAAAACTTATGAACAATGCAATTGCTATTGTTGTTATTCAGCCACTAAGTCGTGTCCCACTCTTTGCGACCCTATAGACCAGCACTCCAGGCTTCCCTATCCTTCACCATCTCCCAGAGCTTGCTCAAGTTCATGTCCGTTGAGTTGGTGATGCCATCCAACCATCTTGTCTTCTGTCGTCCCCTTCTCCTCCAGTGTCACAAAATAGCATACTTTCCTTTGATTTTTTTTTTTTCAATCATTTAAACATGTAAGACTCATCCTTGGCACACAGGCCGCACAAAAGCAGGCAGAGGGCTGGCTGTGATCCATGGGCTGGGGTTTTCTGATCCTGGCTTAGCCTGACTTCAGCTCAGCTATATCTCGTAGAAGGAGCCCAGCCCTTGAGAGCCAGTAGACAAGACTGGTGAGACGGCTCCTGGCACAGCTGCTTCTCTTCCTCCTGCATTCCTTCTTTTCTTTTGTACTTCCCAAAGAGTACTGGCTTGGAGCAGGAGAGTTTAATATACACAGCATGTGCCAACTGCTTTAATGATTATAAATAATTACCAATGAAGGGGGCACTGGTCAAAGTGTTTGATCCTTGGGTTAGGAAGATCCCCTGGAGAAGGAAATGCAACCCACTCCAGTATTCTTGCCTGGGAAATCCAATGGACAGAGGAGCCTGGCAGGCTACAGTCCGTGCAAAGAGTCAGACTGAAGTGACCAAGTACACGTGCAATGAGAAAAGTCCATTTCTTTCTGCTGTATCCTCAGTGCCTAAGGTGTGTTTCAGCATGCAATAAGTGCTATGTTTTGCTTGTTGGATGAAACAAAGGAATGAATATGTGCTGTGTCCAGGGTAACTCACCTTTTAATCCCAGCCGGGTGTTTGCACTCACTCCTCTCAGGCTCCTCAGGTTTGGGTTTGGGTTTTTGTTTTTACAGGAAGTGTGTGCAAACTTGTGAGCTAGAGCTGGTTTTTTGTCAAGGTCTCTTTCTTGTTAGGGGCCTGTGTGTGTTTTCTGAACCATCTCTCTGTGTTCTTGGCCTCTTGTTTCATTCTGGTCCTTTCTATCTTGTTCTCATTCCCCAGGTTGTAGGCCTCTTGCTGCTATTTCTGATCCTTTAAGCCTGGCAGATGACTGGACTGGTCTTTGTATGCCCGGCTAGCCTGACCTTTACGACCAGAAGAATTATATTCCAACTAAAAAGTAAATAGAGAAAGAAAAGTAAATAAAATACCCGAGGGTAATATAGATGGCAATATCCCGAACTGAATACCAGCCCCACCCATCAGGTTTTCTCTGCTTACCAGCCTTCTCAGGTCACTGCCTTGAAATCAAGAATCTCCTACTCTTCAAGCCCAGGTTCTTACCTGGGAATCTTCCGTGGAAAGCCTACAGCAAGCCGGACTTCCTTCTCTGGATGCACTTTGAAAACTAAGCGCTATGATGGTTTGGATGATTGTAGTCATCCAAAGTACACATGATTATCTGTGTACCTCAGATACTTGTGGAGAATGATAAGGATGGGAAATGCAAGTAGAGTGGGGAAAATAAAATAAAAAATGTGCTGATGGCACCATGGATGATGGTCCTTGCATGACACCCGGAAAGAAAGTGTGGGGGATGGGCCAGAGCCACACTTTGACTTCTCTCTTGGGCTCCTTCAAGAGCTTTCCAGACCTTAATGACCAACTCCTGTTTGATAAAAACATCTCAGATCTTGATAACAAAGGAAAACCACCTGATTCTTGTACTGTAGGAGGATTCTGCCAGTGCTCTGCCTTGAAGGTATGAAAGTTGAAGCTATTACAATGAGACAAAGGATACAACAGATGATATAAACCATGAGATGTCACGGATTTCAGTTTGTTTGACAGAGACCAATAGAAACTCTATACTGCGATGATGATATCTTACATGCTGCAGTGGCTGTAAAATGCAGTTTTACCAAAATGTTGTGTTTAATGGAAAAGGATTTATAAAGCTTCCATTTTAAAATATAAATTTAAGTTTTTGTTGTTGTTGTTTAGCCTCTAAGCTGTGTTCAACTCTTTTGTGACCCCATAGTCTGTAGCCTTCCAGGCTTCTCTGTCTGTGGGATTTCCTAGGCAAGAATACTGGAGTGGGTTGCGATTTTGTCTTCCAGGGGAATCTTCCCAAACCAGGGATTGAACCCACGTCTCCTGCATTGGCAGGCAGGTTAAACTTTACATAAGCTAAAATTGAATAAAACTAAACTCTCATTTTCTCAGTTGCTCTAACCATATTTCAAGTGCTTGAGCACAAGAGACATGCTCACTAAATAGAGACATATTTCAGTGTGATTTACATCTTCTCACTGATATCATGTTGTGTATGAATGAGCTAAATTTGAAGCACCAAGGAAGGAAAATCTTACTCATGACATAGGAAAATTTTTTTCTATTTCTTTAGTTTTGGATCTATGTGAAATGATGGGACTTGCTTATGGGACTTCTTGTGGTAACCGTTTCATGGTGGATGTCAGCCAAATTGTAATGCTGTACATCTTAAACTTATGTAATTGTAATAAACCAGAAGAAAAAAAGATACAGAAAAAAGTCAACAAGAAACAAGTACCTATGACCTAGAATTAATAAAAGCTGGCATTTGGAAAAAGAGGTATAGATTCTAAATAATTAGACATGTATGGATACATCTGTGATTTTTTAATATATAACTTTATTTATTGGTTGATTTATTTGTGGCTGTGCTGGGTCTTCGTTACTACGAGGGCTTTTCTCTAGTTGCGATGAGTGGGGGCTACTCTTCCTCATGGTGCTCGGGCTTCTCCCTGCTGTGGCTTTTCTTGTTTCGAGCACAGGCTTTAAGGTGCCCGGGCTTCAGTAGTTGCAGCACGTGGGCTCCGTAGTTGCAGTTCCCGGGTTCCAGAGCACAGGCTCAGTAGCTGTGGTGCACGGGCTTAGTCGCTCTGTGGCACATGGGATGTGGGATCTTCCCGGACCAGGGATCAAACCTGCATCTCCTACACTGACATGTGGATTCTTTACCTTTGAGCTAGCAGGAAAGCCCTACGTCTATAGTTTGGATGACTGTTTTCCTCACCTGGATATTTATGAGGTCAGGTTGCCTGTCCTTTGTGTAATTGAGGAAGGAAAGTATGTAATTGAATTCATGGAGGCTTCACCTGGCCTCGACTTTATCCCTATAAAATGCTGCTGCCTCTGGAAATGAGGAAGAGAACTCCAGGTTGTTCTGGTTTGGGATTTTTCTAACTTAAACTTTTAAATGTTCACATTTCTGCCACTTAGCCCACAAACACAAGTGCACATCCCAGGGAGTATTAATAACAAATAATTTTGACAAGAGCTCTTCAATCATTTTTTAACCAAAGTCTTCACAATTTAATCTTGGGAATACAGATGTAAGAGATTGGACTAGATATGACTTTACCAGCACTGATTGTCCAGAATTTGTTATGGATTGTATTTGGCAGATATTTTTAGACTAAATCTGTTTCTTAGAAAAACACGTGGAGGTGCTCCCTTCGTGTTTTGTCTACACAATTTTTGTTAACGTTAATGTGACACTACATAAAAATCAAGTAAACACAAAATGCCAGCTAATAGCTGATAGCAGTAGAGACAGTAATTTACATAAATAGAATTTACACGAATTCTTTCTGCCACCTTCCAGCAAATAGAGCCCTAAAGCATTCAGTTGTTAAAGCAGTTTAACTCATTGGAGAAAATCAGTTTACCAGAAAGGGGGCTGTTTTCTTTCCCACCTTTTGAGACTGAAGAGGGCTCTATATCACTCTTAAGAAAGGAAGTGATTCCTTTTTAAAAGGCTTGTATCTTGAAATGTAACAAATAAGGCATTTGGCAGATGGTAAAAGGCTCTCGGAGGATCACTACACCTTTGGAAGTATAATGCTCTGTTCATCACCAGCCACTCAGGAAGTGAGGTGAGGAAAGTCAAGTGTGCTGAGAAACAACTGTCTTGTAACCACTCCCTGTTTCCTTTGTAAAAATTTCTTTATCCTCATCCACACCATTGTTAAAAATCTAAAATGAAAGGCTTATCAGCATAAAGCAATACCTTCTGTGAAAAACACAAAGACCTTCCTATTTTGATAGTAGCAATCTTCTCAAATCAGAGAAATAGGCCAGAAGTATGGAAAAAATTTTTTTTCTTTAACAGCAGCTCAATATCGTCAGCTGTATCTATACAACTTTAGGGTTTTTTAAATTTAGTAATCTCTGGTAATGATTTCAATAATAATAATGTAATGATTTCTTTATTACTACAGGTATTATAATTTAAAGTATTTCAGATTTGTTTTTATTAGACATGCTAAGTCATTCAGTTGTGTCCGACTCTATGTGACTTCACGGACTGTACCCAGCTAGGCTCCTCTGTCTATGGGATTTCCCAGGCAAGAATACTGAAATGAGTTGCCATTTCCTTCTTCAGGGGATCTTCCCGGCCCAGAGATTGAACCCACATCTCTTGGATTTCCAGCATTGCAGGCAGATTCTTTACCTGTTGAGCCAACCCAGACATATATCTCTCCTCTATTTAAAGCATGACTATCATATAGGTCGTATGCACTTATAAGCGGGGTGAATTTAGGCTATGTTTACATTAGATCTATGTGATGTCTAATGAAATTTAAAGACTGAACCATTCCATATAGTAAATTTGACTTTGTATTCATGTAATGTAGAAAAATTCAAAGTATTTACACCATTTGATTCACTCTGTCTCGTGATTAATTATGATGTTGCTTAATTTCACATTCTGAATATCATTGGTTGTGGCTTCATCTCTTAGTTTTATCTCCCCCAGGCCAGATTTTATATGAGCTGGAACTCTTGGGTTTGCTACTGTAGACCTAAATATAAGGGTAAAACGAAGCAGGTCTGAAATTGTCAAAGGCTGAGTTTATTTGAAACTAGGAGAGTAATTGCTTTTCGGGACATGCAAGTGGAAGCAAGCCACAGGCGAGTCTGTTGAGGGTTTGGGGTAGGTTGTATTTATGGGCAGGGAACAGAAAGAAGGGTCAGTTAGAGTCTGTTAAAATCAAAACCACACAGAGACCAGCTCTGAAAATTTTCTGAGCAGACAGACCCAGTCCAGTCATACAAACAAAGCTCAATTCAGCTTATTTTGAGAGACCAACCCTACCTGGGTCATTTCTTGTTTATGCCTCTGGAGACCAGAAACAAACTTTCCCAAAGTTGATAGGGGGCAACCCCTGACAAACTCCATGGCATTTAAGAAAATGCCAGTATTGTCAATTGTCTATAAAGCAGGCATTTACAGGAAATCAGTTTCTCGGTCCTTTTTTTTTTGTCCCCAGGAGGCACATTCATGAGATTTTCCATTTTATATCCTCTGGTTCCATTTTATACTGAAATTCTTTTACCGTACTCACCACCATCGTCTTCAGTTTCGAATATATACTGGCCTCCCCGCTTCTGCTCTTACTCATTTATAATCTAATGTCCACATGACTTTCCACTTAACTCATAACAAAATCCCAAATCGTGCCCTAACCTGTAAGGCTTGCGTGATCTGGCTCCTGCCTGATTCTTCAAACTTAACTCCTTATGTTTTCTCTTCGCTAACTAGTTCCAGACACCATATTTCCTGACTGCTGGTCACGTGAACCATGCTTGTATAATCTGTTTTTTCAGAATATTTTCTGTTCACTCTGCCAGGGAGAATACTCTTCCTACAGACCTCCCATCACCTGCTGTTCATGTAATTTGTGTCTGTTTTTAAGGAATGATGCTAAAGCTGAAACTCCAGTACTTTGGCCACCTCATGCGAAGAGTTGACTCATTGGAAAAGACTCTGATGCTGGGAGGGATTGAGGGCAAGAGGAGAAGGGGACGACAGAGGATGAGATGGCTGGATGGCATCACTGACTCGAAGGACGTGAGTCTGAGTGAACTCTGGGAGTTGGTGATGGACAGGGAGGCCTGGCATGCTGCGATTCATGGGGTTGCAAAGAGTTGGACACGACTGAGCGACTGATCTGATCTGATCTGATCTCAGGTGCTAGGTCAAGAAACCTGCAGTGGTCCTTCAGTTGAAATGAAATGGTGTGAGAGGTCTCACACCAATTTCTATGTTCTTACTCTGCCATATTCTTCATGTCACTTATCTCTACCTGACATTATATACAATGCTTATTTGTTGTACCTGTGTTATATGTATTTGTTTACTAGAATGTAAGCTCTATAAAGCCTCTAAGTATTTCTTAAATACTTATTACTGTTGTCTTTCCATGGAATAAAACAGTGTGTACATGGGGAGGAAGTTGGGAATGAGAGAAATAGATGAGGGAGAGGAAGAGGAACACACTGCCAGTTACCAAATAAGTGAGTCATGGGTATAAAATGTACAGTGTGGGGAACAGAGTCGATAACTATGTATGTATACAAATAATCTTTGTATGGTGACAGTAACTGTACAGTAATGTATAGATGTGCAAAGTCACGACATTGTGCACCCAGGACACAGCGTTGTCGACCAGTTATACTTCAAAATAGACAAACTCATAGAAAAAGAGACCAGATTTGTGGTTGCCAGAGAGGCAGGGGGTTGCATGCGGGATTGGATGAAGGTGGTCAAAACGTATAAACTTCCAGTTATAAGATAGATGAGCACTAGGGATGTGATGTAAAATGTGATACCTGCAGTTAACACAGCTAAACGTTATATATGAAAGGTGTTAAGAAAGTAAGTTCTAAGAGGTCTCATCGCAAGGAAATAAATTTTATTTTTCTTTTATTTTGTATATATTTATTTTGTATCCATATGAAATGATGGGTGTTTGCCAGACTTATAGTAATCATTTCATGATGAGTGTGAGTCAAACCATTAGATTGTATACCTTAAATGTATGTAGTGTGTTCATGGAGGCCTGCTCAGTCATGTCTGACTCTTTGCAACCCCATGGACTGTAGTTTACCGAGCTCCTTTGTCCATGAGATTGTCCAGGCAAGAATACTGGAGTGGGTTGCCATGTCCGCCTCCAGGGAATCTTCCTGACCCAGGGATCGAATCCAAGTCTCTTAAGTCTCCTACACTGGCAGGCAGGTTCTTCCCTGGTAGTGCCACCAGGGAAGCCCCCACATCTAGGAGAGTAATCCACAAATCTACAAATTAATATCTCCCTCAGTTTTCCAGTCATGTGGACCAAAAAAGCTCATATTCTACCCTAGGATGGGTGCGTTTGTTGCCATACAGAATAGCATGTAGTCCTGGGCATTCAGATTCTGTAATGGCCGCAGCACTGATGATAGCATGAAAAGATGCCTGTGACAGGAGAGAACAATGGTGTGACTGTTACCATTGTCACCAAGCAATAAAGCTGTGGTTATTGAATACTTCCACTGTGCAAATCTAACATGTACTAAAGTGCACCAACAATTACTTAATTATGAAGTTTCACATTAGTGTTACACTGAAAGTAAATCATAGGAAGAAAAAGTCACCCTTTGGATGAAGTAAGAGGTTTTAATTAGATGATGTTCACTTACAGTAGGTTTATGTCAGTGGCTGGGGATTTAAAATGAACGAAACGTGATCCCTTCTAAGTGATTGTAGCTAAGGACAATGCCCCTTTGATAAGAAGTGTGACAATTCACACATAACATTTTGCTTTTTGTGAGATATGTGGCATTGCTTTCAGTTATGAAATATCAATTATTGATCATCCTTGCAAAGGGGCTTTCCAGGTGGTTCAGCCATAAAGAATCCAACTGCCAATGCAGGAGACGTGGGTTCAATCCCTGGGTCATTCAAGATCCTCTGGAGGAGGAAATTGCAACCCACTCCAGTATTCTTGCCTGGGAAATCCCATGGACAGAGGAGACTGGTGGGCTACAGTTTATAGTATCGCAAAGAGTCCAACACGACTGAGTGACTGAGCACACATACACGAAAACTTAGAAGGAATTAGCAAAGAAATAATTTATAAAATCCAATTCTACCTACAAGGGAATTATAGCAAAAGAACAATTACTGTATATCACACCATTTCAGTTTTGGATCTTCAGAATGCAATTATAATCAAATTTCCACATTGTTAAAACCTGAATTTCCATCTATCATAACAATTTATATAATTGTTATGGATATTTTTACTCCCAAAGCACAGATTTTGCAACAGAAATGGAAAGAAACTTTATATCACCTCATGATGCTACACTCAATAGTGCAGTAGTGTTAGTCACTCAGTCGTGTCCGACTCTTTGCCACCCCATGGTCTGTAGCTCACCAGGCTCCCCCGTCCCTGGAATTCTCCAGGCAAGAACACTGGAGTGGGTTGCCATTTCCTTCTTCAAGGCATGAAAGTGAAAAGTGAAAGTGAAGTCCCTCAGTCGTATCTGACTCTTAGTGACCCCATGGACTGCAACCTACCAGGCTCCTCCATCCATGGGATTTTCCAGGCAAGAGTATTGGAGTGGGGTGCCATTGCCTTCTCTGTACCCAGCTCTAAATACCATCAAATGATTTCCTACATGGATTTCCCAGGCAAGTTCTTACATTATGTGTCCTGCCAGGTAAGAAACATGCTGTGCTTAGTCACTCAGTTATGTCCGATTCTTTTCAACTCCATGGACTGTAGCCTGCCAGGTTCTTCTGTCCATGGGCATTCTTTAGGCAAGAATACTGGAATGGGTTGCCATGCCCTCCTCCAGGGGATCTTCCCAACCAAGGGATCAAATCCAGGTCTCCCACTTTGCAAGTGGATTCACTGCATTCTGAGCCACCAAGGAAGCCCCAGTAAGAAACACAAACAATTGAATAAGTTTTTGCTTTTTTTTTTTTAAGCCATAGCTTCATAGTTTGTTGATAAGAGTGTCATCATATTAGCTAATAGAGGTACAAAATCTATAGGTTCTATTCAATTTTACAGAACTTGCTAGAGGGTTGCAATAGAGCAAGAAAAGAGGCTACATCTGTAGCAACTGGGTTAAAACCTCCTGAAGCTGAACAATAAACAAGTTGTTATTGGAAAGCGCCTTTTAAATATGTTCTATATTTATGTGGTACAAAAATAGAAAACTATTTTTAGATTTCTTAATATTTTTAGACTGACAATTTTTCTTCTCTTTGAAAAATTTTCTGAGGCCAATGCCTGAACTTGAAATAACTCAAATACTGTTTTTAATGGCATGAAAAGGTTCCAAGTAAATTCACAAATATCTAAGCCAGAGCTTTGGTTCTAATTATTAAACATGTGGCTACTCATTTCTTGCATGGAAAGATGTAATCTATAAGCACCAGAAGTACCATGTAAATACTTGGTAAGAATTTAGAAAAAAAAAAGCATAATATTTTTACCTTGCTGTCCCCTAGAAGTAACTTTGGAAAAATACTAAGTATAGCGTTTGGCTGGATCTAGTGCTGTAAGTAATAGGAGTGAGGCATGTAGGGCTGATTAGCTGAGCTTCAGATCCTTTGTGCTTCAAATTCTCTGCTGCATAAGTACACACACAGTCTCTGGAATTACTCCAGAGGGTGGGACTCTCGATTCAGAGAACAGCTCCGCTTGTTCTATTTTAAACATTGACATTCCCCATACAATTGGGTGCAAAATTTAAAGAGAAATGTAAGCCACTCTTTTTACAGTGAAATACCTAGGACTTGGTGAAGTGAAACCCTGGGTAGAATGGAGTGCTTGCCTCAGTTTGGAGCAACCTGCACTTTAAAAGTATTAATAGTTGGTTCTCCTCTTAAGTAATGCTAATCTCTAGAAAGACAGTCTTGGTGTTTAATGAAGTTTCTTTATGCAGGTTGGATGCTTGGTTGGAAAGCAAACATTCATAGCCCCTAGGGTTATGTTTCCTTTCTCACTCTCTTGGAGTCTCACTCTGCACACAGGAAGTAATCAGTCAAAACTCTAGGAGACAATGCAGATATTGTGGTCTGGTTTTGAGCAGAGTCCCCTTTCTTTTGAGACCCTCTATGCAAATTTCTGTCACGTGAGTCTCCCTAATAGATGGTTACCAATCTCTCCCGTTGAAGAAGATCTCTAGGGGCTTCTCTGGTAGTCCAGCGGTTAAGAATTTGCCTGCCAATGCAGGGGACATAGGTTTGATCCCTAGTGCCACAGAGCTACTAAGCCTGTGTGCCACAACCACTGAGCCTGTGCTCTAGAGCCCGGGAGCTGCAACTTCTGAAGCCTGCATGCTCTAGAGCCTGTACTCTATAACAAGAGAAGCCACTGCAATGGGAAGCCTGGGCACTGCAACTAGAGGGTAACTCCCAATCGCCATAACTAGAGAAAGTCCATGCAGCAAGGAGAATCCAATGCAGACCAAAAAAAAGGTGGGGGGAAGACCGCAGGACTCACTCTGCATTGCAAGACCCTGAAAGTTAGTGCTCTTTAAATTTCACCCTCTGCAGCTCACTAGTTCATCCTCATCCTAGCCCTACTCCCATGCGGGGCTCCACCAAACGACCACAGCCAGACAGCACAAATGATTGATACTAAGCTTCACATTATTTGTTCTTTTCTTTGGTGTCACTTGAGCTCCCTGTTGTTCAATGTCTGAAAAGTTTTTTTTTTTTTCAGACTATTCATCCAGATTCTTAATTGTTTAAGGCACGGATGTGAATCTGGCTCCTGTTCTTACATTTTGGCCACAGTGAAAATCCCCTCAGTTCAGTTCAGTTCAGTTCGGTTACTCAGTCCTGTCCAACTCTGCGACCCCATGTACTGCAGCATGCCAGGCCTCCCTATCACCAACTCCCCCAGTTTACTCAAACTCATGTCCATTGAATCAGTGATGCCATCCAACCATCTCATCCTCCATCACCCCCTTCTCCTCCTGCCCTCAATCTTTCCCAGCATCAGGGTCTTTTCAAATGAGACAGCTCTTCTCATCAGGTGGCCAAAGTATTAGAGTTTCAGCTTCAACATCAGTCCTTCCAATGAACACTCAGGACTGATCTCCTTTAGGATGGACTGATTAGAACTCCTTGCTGTCCAAGGGAATCTCAAGAGTCTTCTCCAACACCACAGTTCAAAAGCATCAATTCTTTGGCACTCAGCTTTCTTTATAGTTGAACTCTCACATCCATACATGGCTACTGGAAAAACCATAGCCTTGACTAGATGGACCTTGGTTGGCAAAGTAATGTCTCCACTTTTTAATATGCTATCTAGGCTGGTCACAACTTTCCTGCCAAGGAGTAAGCATCTTTTAATTTCATGCTTGCAACCACATCTGCACTGATTATGGAGCCCGCAAAAGTCTATCACTATTTCCACTGTTTCCCCGTCTATTAGCCATGAAGCGATGCTGGAATCAAGATTGCCGCGAGAAATATCAATAACCTCAGACATGCAGATGATACCACCCTTATGGCAGAAAGTGAAGAGGAACTAAAGAGCCTCTTGTTGAAAGTGAAAGAGGAGAGTGGAAAAAGTTGGCTTAAAGTTCAACATTCAGAAAACGAAGATCATGGCATCCGGTCCCATCACTTCATGGCAAATAGATGGGGAAACAGTGTCAGACTTCATTTTTCTGGGCTCCAAATTCACTGCAGCCATGAAATTAAAAGACACTTGCTCCTTGGAAGAAAAGTTATGACCAACCTAGATAGCATATTCAAAAGCAGAGACATTCCGTATTGTTGAAGCCTGGCTTGGAGAATTTTGAGCATTACTTTACTAGCGTGTGAGATGAGTGCAATTGTGCGGTAGTTTGAGCATTCTTTGGCATTGCCTTTCTTAGGGATTGGAATGAAATCTGACCTTTTCCAGTCCTATGGTCACTGCTGAGTTTTCCAAATTTGCTGGCATATTAAGTGCAGCACTTTCACAGCATCATCTTTTAGGATTTGAAATAGCTTAACTGGAATTCCATCACCTCCACTAGCTCTGCTCATAATGATGCTTCCTAAGGCCCACTTGACTTTGCATTCTAGAATGCCTGGCTCTAGATCAGTGACCATACCATTGTGATTATCTGGGTCTTGAAGATCTTTTTTGTACAGTTCTTCTGTGTATTCTTGCCACCTCTTCTTAATATCTTCTGCTTCTGTCCTTTATTGAGCCCATCTTTGCATGAAATGTTCCCTTGGCATCTCTAATTTTCTTCAAGAGATCTCTAGTCTTTCCTGTTCTATAGTTTTCCTCTGTTTCTTTGCACTGATCACTGAGGAAGGCTTTCTTATCTCTCCTTGCTATTCTTTGGAACTCTGCATTCAAGTGGGTATATCTTTCCTTTTCTCCTTTGCCTTTCACTTCTCTTCTTTTCACAGCTATTTGTAAGGCCTCCTCAGACAGCCATTTTGCTTTTTTGCATTTCTTTTTCTTGGGGATGATCTTAATTCTTGTCTCCTGTATAATGTCACGAACCTCCATCCATAGTTCATCAGGCACTCTATCAGATCTAGTCCCTTAAATCTATTTCTCACTTCCATTGTATAATCCTAAGGGATTTGATTTAGGTCATACCTGAATGGTCTAGTAGTTTTCCCTACTTTTTTCAATTTAAGTCTGAAATTGGCAATAAGGAGTTCATGATCTGAGCCACAGTCAGCTCCTCATCTTGTTTTTGCTGACTGTATAGAGCTTCTCCATTTTTGGCTGCAAAGAATATAATCAATCTGATTTCAGTGTTGACCATCTGGTGATGTCCACGTATAGAGTCTTCTCTTGTGTTTTTGGAAGAGGGTGTTTGCTATGACCAGTGCATTATCTTTGCAAAACTCTCTTAACCTTTTCCCTGTTTCACTCCATACTCCAAGGCCAAATTTGCCTGTTACTCCAGGTGCTTCTTGACTTCCTACTTTTGCATTCCAGCCCCCTATAATGAAAAGGACATCTTTTTTGAGTGTTAGTTCTAAAAGGTCTTATAGGTCTTCATAGAACTGTTCAACTTCAGCTTCTTCAGCATTACTGGTCAGGGCATAGACTTGGATTACTGTGATATTAAATGCTTTGCCATGGAAATGAACAGAGATCATTCTGTCATTTTTGAGATTGCATCTGAGTACTGCATTTCAGACTCTTGGTGGCTATGATGGCTACTCCATTCCTTCTGAAGTATCTTGCCCACAGTAGTAGATATAATGGTCATCTGAGTTAAATTCACCCATTCCAGTCCATTTTAGTTCACTGATTCCTAAAATGTTGACGTTCACTCTTGCCATCTCCTATTTGACCACTTCCAATTTGCCTTGATTCATGGGCCTAACATTCCAGGTTCCTATGCAATATTGCTCTTTATAGCATCAGACCTTGCTTCCACCACCAGTCACATCCACAACTGGGTGTTGTTTTTGCTTTGTCTCTATCCCTTCATTCTTTCTGAAGTTATTTCTCCACTGATCTCCAGTAGCATATTGGGCACCTACTGAGCTGGGGAGTTCATCTTTCGGTGTCCTATCTTTTTTCCCTTTCATACTATTCATGGAGTTCTCAAGCCAAGAATACTGAAGTGGCTTACCATTCCCTTCTCCAGTGGACCACATTTTGTCAGAACTCTTCACCATGACCTGCCTGTCTTGGGTGGCCCTACATGGCACGGCTCACAGTTTCATTGAGTTAGACAAGGCTGTGGTCCATGTGATTAGATTGGTTAGAAAATCCCCTGAACCTTCTTAAAAATTGGAATGACTGGCTTAAAGATTTGGCAAATGATGTTTAAAAATCCCTAATCAAAGCAAAACCCACTAGTCATTAAAAAGATAAGTTGTTCAAACTCATCCTCATTCAGTGATATGGGAATTTCCTACCTAAATTCTTAATGTGTATAAAATACATTTAGGTTTTAGCACAGTGAAACTGTTTGCAGACTTTTGCCTTTCAGACCTAACTGTAGGAGAATAAATATGTTATTTTAAGCATATAAAATATGTATGTATATGTAGTAGCAAAGACATAATTCTGTGTATTTTATAGTGTTATTTAATGTAAATGTCACAATAATGATAAAATAGCCATATGTATGCATTCTTTGTGGCTTCCCTTGTGGCTCAGACAGTAAAGAGTCTGCTTGCAATGCAGGAGACCTGGGTTCGATCTCTGGGTCAGGAAGATCTCCTGGAAAAGGAAATGGCAACACACCTCGGTATTCTTGCCTGGAAAATCCCATGGATGGAGGAGCCTGGTGGGCTACAGTCCATGGGGTTGCAAAGAATCAGACATGACTGAGCAACTTCACTGTCACTTTCTTTCATGCATTCTTTTACGACTTCAATCAATATTCATTTATGATGTTTCTTACAATTCTAATATAAAGCTTACAAGATAAAAAGTGTGTCACTACACTTAGAAGACAGGAGTCTTAATTCCAAATCATTATCACACTGCTGCTGCTGCTGCTGCTAAGTCGATTCAGTCGTGTCCAACTCTGTGCGACCCCAAAGACAGCAGCCCATCAGGCTCCACTGTCCCTGGGATTCTCCAGGTAAGAACACTGGAGTAGGTTGCCATTTCCTTCTCCAATGCATGAAAGTGAAAAGTGAAAGTGAAGTCGCTCAATCGTGTCCGACTCTTAGTGACCCCATGGACTGCAGTCTACCAGGCTCCTCTGTCCATGGGATTTTCCAGGCAAGAGTGCTGGAGTGGGTTCAAATGCAAATATTTAAATAGCTCTAAAGTCCGCCTGGCTCATGTAAGTTACTCTGTAATGTGTGTGTCTGTGTGTTTCTGTGTGTGTGTTAGTCTCTCAGTCATGTCTGACTCTTTATGACCCCATGGACTGTAGCCCGCCAGGCTCCTCTGTCCATGGGATTCTCCAGGCAAGAACACTGGAGTGGGTTGCCATTTCCTTCTCCAGGCGATCTTCCTGACTCAGGGATTGAACCCAGGTCTCTGGTATTGCAGGCAGATTCTTTACCATCTGGGTAGAAGCTGCAAACAATAGTGAAAACCAGTTAGAATGAGAGAGGAAACCTACAGTTTGCACCTAAATAATACTTGAGCATCTCCTTGTCTATGGGGTTCATCACTTTTCAAATGTAAATAAAGGGTGTGAAAGTAGATGAGACTTGATAGGGAAAACCAAAAGGAGCAGTTGTCCCCCCGCTTGATTCATCTTTTCCAGTTTTAAATTAGAAAAGCGTAATAAACATAAAGCTAATGACAGCTTTTAATTAGATACTTGCTCTATGTTCACCCGTGTGCCAAGTACCTATCATAGAATTTAATCTTCACATCTGTGTTTGTGGTACATATAATTATTAACCACTTTTACAGATGTACATATGGCAGCTTAGTGAGATTAAGAACCTTACTTAAGTTTATGGAGTTAATAAGTGACTGAACCTGCATGAGATCTAACTTGAAGTTCTTACTTTCAAGCCCATACTGTTCATTATAACACTACCTCAGAAAAGAAACCCTGTTTATGCCCACATCATGTTGAGACAAAGATTCTTCACTTTTTCCTTTGCCACATCCCAGGTTCAATCATCAGAGGCTTTCTCATAAAACGTATATAATATTACCCAAGCAACATGAAGTAGACTTTAAAACTATCTCATATAAACTTCGGTGCATGCATGATAAGTCACTTCAGTCATATCCGACTCTATGCAACCAAATGGACTGCAGCCTGCCAGGTTCCTCTGTCCATGTGATTCTCCAAGCAAGAATACTGGAATGGGTTGCCGTGCCCTCCTCCAAGTATAAATCTTGGAGAAGTAACCAAATAAAAAACATAAAGATGGATATCATAAATTTGAAAAGAAGAAAGTGACTTTTGGTTCCAGTAATTTCCAAAACCTGGCCAAGCCCTAACCCCTGTGTCTTAAAGCCCTGAATATGTTGAATAAAATATAATAATAATGTATAATGTATATCTCAGATAGTAGGAGTCAATGGAAATACACAGGTGCCAGAAGTAAAGAACAGAAACCAGATTATGGATTTCTATCAAAATATCAAATAAACATGGACTCCTGGCTCTTTCTCCCAAAGTCAAACCAGAAGAAATAATAAAAAGGAAAGAGAAGAGGATTTGAGAAATTTAAACCAAAAAGGAAGGCTAAGGTCAGTCTGGACTTGTGTGTATATAACCCTGCAGCCTTGGTCAAGAACTGCTAGAGGCAAAGTTCAAAAGAAAGCTTTGCAATACCTTGGCTTCTTCCTGACTCGTCTTGGAGCAATCATTTCATTGCTCCCCACTTTCAGGAGAGAAACTGTGGACAAGCTCATGGAGTAATAATACAGCTGCACAAAGTCCCATATTCAGTGGCCATATCAGACCTCTATTCCTCCAATCACTCTCTTCAAACCCCAGAAAGGATAGATTAAACTCATGAGATCACCTTCTCTTGAATTTTCTTCCTAACACATTGTCTTGGAAAGGCCACAATAAGAATGGCCGAACAGCGGTTCCCTGGTGCTGGGGTCTCCTTGCCCTGGGACTCCTCTACTCTTCTCTCCTCACACTCATCGGGCCCCGCCTCCTTTCCTTCCTCAAGAAACCCTGCTGGACATAGTACTTTATGCATCCATCGGAATGTGACTTCTTGAGCTCAAATATCTAAACTCAGATGAATTCAAATATTATAAAAGAAAAAGAACTGAACTACATGTAATACGCAAAGCAGAATGTTGATCAATTAAAATAAATTATTATCAATATACCTGAGGCCATAAAAAAGGAAATTAGCAATAGGAATGATTTCTCCCTGGACTATAGCCCACCAGGCTTCTCTGCCCACAGGATTCTCCAGGCAAGAACACTGGAGTGGGTTGCCATTCCCTTCTCCAAGGGATCTTCCCAATGCAGGGATCGAACCTGCATCTCCTGCATTGGCAGGCAAAATCTTTACCTTCTGAGCCACTAGGGAAGCCTGATCTTCACATTACACATTTCCTATTATTTTCTTCCAGGTCAAGCCAACTGTTCAGAAGTGACATTAAATTCTGCTAATGCTCAATTTTTTTACTTAACACGTTGTGTACTCCATTGTATGGAAGCTTAAATTTAGGTTATCGGTTGATATGCTCTTCAAAGTAAGCTAAGAAGTAAGCCATGGAGTAATAATACAGTTGCTCAAAGCCCCATATTCAGTGGCCATATCAGACCTCTATTCCTCCAACCACTCTCTCCAAACCCCCAGAAAGGACATATTAAACTCACGAGACCACCTTCTCACATGCTAGTAAAGTAATTCTCAAAATTCTCCAAGCCAGGCTTCAACAATATGTGAACCGTGAACTTCCAGATGTTTAACCTGGTTTTACAAAAGGCAGAGGAACAAGAGATCAAATTGCCAACATCCGCTGGATCATGGAAAAAGCAAGAGAGTTCCAAAAAAACATCTATGTCTGTACTTTATTGACTATGCCAAAGACTTTGACTGTGTGGCTCACAATAAACTGTGGGAAATTCTGAAAGAGTTGAGAATACCAGACTACCTGACCTGCTGATTGAGAAATCTGTATGCAGTTCAGGAAGCAACAGTTAGAACTGGACATGGAACAACAGACTGGTTCCAAATAGGAAAAGGAGTACGTCAAGGCTGTATATTGTCACCCTGTTTATTTAATTTATATGCAGAGTACATCATGAGAAACACTGGGCTGGATGAAGCACAAGCTGGAATCAAGATTGCTGGGAGATATCAATAACCTCAGATATGCAGATGACACCACCCTTATGGCAGAAAGTGAAGAACTAAAGAGCCTCTTGTCGAAAGTGAAAGAGGAGAGTGAAGAAGTTGGCTTAAAGCTCAACATTTAGAAAACTAAGATCATGGCATCTGGTCCCATCACTTCATGGCAAATAGATGGGGAAACAGTGGAAACGGTGGCAGACTTTATTTTTTGGGGTTCCAAAATCACTGCAGATGGTGATTGCAGCCATGAAATTAAAAGACACTTACTCCTTGGAAGAAAAGCTATGACCAACCTAGACAGCATATTAAAAAGCAGAGACATTACTTTGCCAACAAAGGTCCATCTAGTCAAGGGTATGGTTTTTCCAGTAGTCATGTATGGATGTGAGAGTTGGACTGTAAAGAAAGCTGAGTGCCTAAGAATTGATGCTTTTGAACTGTGGTGTTGGAGAAGACTCTTGAGAGTCCCCTGGAGTGCAAGGAGATCCAACCAGTCCATCCTAAAGGAGATCAGTCCTGGGTGTTCATTTGAAGAACTGATGCTGAACCTGAAACTCCAATACTTTGGCCACCTGATGCGAAGAGTTGACTCATTTGAAAAGACCCTGATGCTGGGAAAGATTGAAGGTAGGAGGAGAAGGGGATAACAGAGGATGAGCTGGTTGGATGGCATCACTGACTCAATGGACATGAGTTTGAGTGAGCTCCGGGAGTTGGTGATAGACAGGGAGGCCTGGCGCGCTGCGATCCAAGGGGTCGAAAGGAGTCGGACATGACTGAGCAACTGAACTGAACTGAATCAAATTGAGTAGTAGAAAATTTCCCAAAGGATGAGTAAGTCTTCAACAAAAGAGTCCCAAATTTTTTCTGTCAACCCTTTTCTTGGTTGACAATTCTGTCATTGCAGTTGCTGATTTGTTCAGTGGCTAAGTCATGTCTGACTCTTTGCAACCCATGGACTGCAGCATGCTAGGCTTCCCTGTCCTTCATTATCTCCTGGAGTTTGCGTAAACTCATGTCCAATAGTTCACTTAAAACAGCTTCATCAACTTTCATGTGTGGAATCAAGAAGCCTATACAAAGACGTGAAGAATTGTTAATAAATGAGAATGCAGTGATGCATACAAGCCTGTTTCTTTTGTCCACAAACACTAACAAATTTGTCCAGACTGTTTTCTCCAATCCTAAACAAACTATTTTAATTAACAGAGCACTGAACTTTTCTTGGCTAGTAGCAATGATTTGTGCATGCTTAGTCACAAAGTCATGCCCAACTTTTTGCAACCCCATGGACTGTAGCCCACTAGGCCCCTCTGTCATGGAATTTCCAAGGCAAGAATACTGGATTGGGTTGTCATTTCCCCCTGCAGGGGATCTTCCCCTCCCACGGATTGAACGTGTGTCTCCTATGTCTCCTGCATTGGCAGGCGAGTTCTTTAACACTGAGCCAGTAGCAATGACTTACTCTCCCTTAATTAATGCAGTCCCATTTATACTTTTCTTTTTTATTCTCATTCTCATTTACTTTGAAGTCAGTTTGGAAACTCCACACAATAAACCTTAGCAAGTGAGTCTTATGCCATTGGTCGATTGCAGTGACTTACTTAAATCTCTTGGCACTAAATGCTATCTGTGAATCAATGTTCCTGACTCTACTTCAGTGCTCTGTTCACTGAATGACACTGCTTTTTGTCAATATTTTTTTAATAAGAGTTTTTGCTCTTAGATCTACATGTTCTTGTGAAATCCATCTAGCTAAGTGAGCATAGACTTCCAGATTTTATAGTGTCCATGCAGGGTCTTAAGACTAGAGGATGATTCTCACCTCTGGTTGAACATTAAAATCATCCAAAGGAAGTTAAAAATATCTCAGTGTTCAAATTTTCCATTAACTGAAACCAAACACCTTCTTTTTAAATTTATTTTTAATTGGAGGATAATTACAGTGCCACACTGGTTTTTGCCATACAGTAATGTGAATTGGCCATAAATAGCATATGCCCCTTTCTCTGGAACCTCTCTCCCACCTCCTGCCCTACTCCACCCCTCTAGGTTGTCACAGAGCACTGGGTTGAGCTCCCTGTTTTATACAGGAATTTCCCATTAGCTACCGATTTTATATGTGACTCCAAACATCTTGCAGAGAACATGGAGCTAGCCTTTCTAGAAGACACCCTAGAAGATTCTCTTGCACAATGAGGTTAAGAACGGCTGCCACAGATAGTATCTGAATTTGGTAAAGGCATGGCTCAGACGGCAAAGAATCTGCCTGCAAGGGGGGAGACCCAGGTTCCATCCCTGGGTCAGGAAGATTCCCTGGAGAAAAAAATGGCAACCCACTCCAGAATTCTTGCTTGGAGAATCCTGTGGACAGAGGAACCTGGTAGGCTACAGTCTATGGGGTCGCAAAGAGTCAGACTCTGAGCAACTTAAAAAAAATTGTATGTACAGTCAGCTATTGCTACCAGCAGATGGCCTGCTCTGTCTTATATAAAAGCTCCAAGAACATGACTGATGTAGAGCTCAGCTCTCCATCAAAGTTCTGTTCCGACATCATGGGAAAGAGAACTAAACTGCCTTCTAACCAGAGATCCGCAGGAGCCACTCCACAGAGCATGATCCCAAACCTCTATTACAGTCATTTCACTGGGAAGTTGTAGATTTTCACTTTGAAGGCCATTGATTGTACCTTGCAATTTTAGGGGAAGGCCCTCAAAAGAAAACTGATGGCTAATTTAGTGCTTTTCAAAGGCTGAAAGCTAACCAAAACTAGCAGTCTTCAATTTTTTTTCTTAACAAATACGTGCATTCATGGATCTTTTTCTAATCAATTTTAATGTGTGCCTTGTCTCCAAAATGGAAACAGTGACAGACTTTATTTTCTTGGGCTCCAAAATCACTGCATATGTTGACTTCAGCCATGAAACTAAAAGACGCTTGCTCCTTGGAAGAAAAGCTCTGACCAACCGTGAAAGCATATTAAGAAGTAGAGACATTACTTTGCCAACAAAGGTCCATCTAGTCAAAGCTATGGTTTTTCCAGTGGTGATGTATGGATGTGAGAGTTAGACTGTGAAGAAAGCTGAGCACCGAAGAATTGTTGCTTTTGAACTGTGGTGTTGGAGAAGACTCTTGCGAGTCCCTTGGACTGCAAGGAAATCCAACCAGTCCATTCTAAAGGAAATCAGTCCTGAATATTCATTGCAAGGACTGATGCTGAAGCTGAAACTCCAGTACTTTGGCCACCTGATGTGAAGAACTGACTCACTGGCAAAGACCCTGATTCTGGGAAAAATTGAAGGCAGGAGGAGAAGGGGACGACAGAAGATGAGATGGTTGGATGGCATCACAGACTCGATGGATGTGAGTTTGAACAAGCTCTGGGAGTTGGTGTTGGGCAAAGAGGCCTTATATGCTGCAGTCCAAGGGGTCACAAAGAGTCAGACACAACTGAGCAACTAAACTGACTGTTTCCAAAAAACATGTAAAGCAAATGAGTCTAGAAGTTTAATGCTTGCCTATGGTCACTTCTGACTGTTGTTTAGTTGCTATGTGACTCAGTGGTAAAGAATCTGTCTGGCAATGCAGGAGACAAGGGTTTGATCCCTGTGTCAGGAAAATCCCCTAGAAAAGGAAATGGCAGCATACTCCAGTATTCTTGCCTGGGAAATCCCAAGGATAGGGGAGCTTGGTGCACTACAAAGAGTCAGACACAACTGAGTGACTGAGCATACTCGACAACTCTCTGTGACCCCATGGACTATAGCCTGCCAGGCTCCTCTGCCCATGGGATTTCCCAGGCAAGCATACTGGAATGGGTTGTCATTTCCTTCTCCAAGGGTTCTTTCCAACCCAGCGATCAAGACTATGTCTCCTACATTGACAGGCAGATTCTTTATCACTGAGCCACCTGGGGAGCCCCATTACTTCTGATACTTTTCACATTTATATCTGTGGGGCAGAGGTGATTGAATTATTACACAGAGAGGTCCGTGCCATTGAAAGAAGAATTTATGACTTACATTTCCTGAGACAAGGGGGCATGCCATGCCTGTAGGACCAGAGGGGAAGCACGAACCAGTTCTGATGAGGAGCAGAAGCAGAAGTGAGGGGAGAGCTAGACCAGAGCTTTTATTGGGATTTCTTTTTTAAAATTTTTATTGAAGTATAGTTGCTTTACAATGTTACATTAGTTTCTGCTGAACAGACATTTATTGAGATTTCCATGGACAAGGTAAGGCAGGGCAGAGTTAACAGGTGAGGACTGGCTTGTTGGAATAGTTATGGCAGGCTTTGGGCTGGCACTTCAGCCTGGGGTGATTTAGGGCAGGGAATATATTGGTTTGGTATGTGAGTGTCTGTGGAGGAAGCGGTTAGGAGTATGGATTCCAGATTAGTTGTTGGGTGAGTTGCTAAGTCATGTCCGACTCTTTGGCGACCCCATAGACTGTAGTCTGCCAGGCTCCTCTGTCCATGGGGGTTCTCCAGGCAAGAATACTGGACTGGGTTGCCATGCCCTCCTCCAGAGGATCTTCCTGACCTGGGATCGAACCCCCATCTCTTGGATCTCCTACATTGGCAGATAGGTTCTTTACCACTAGTTAAAGAAGAAGATTGGTTGGTTTGCATATAAAAGGTGAGCTCTTACCTGGGTCACTTTTCTGCCTCTCAGAATTGGCTGGTCCTGGGAGGGCAGTCTTTCCCAGTATTTTTAAAACATCAATCACCACAAGATACAAAAAATTAAAAATGTGACTAACACAGCACTTCCATCTGGACGAAGCAGTCATTGTGTGAGCAGGAGGTTGTTTGAGCTGGAAGACCAAGTGGCTGTGTTGGGGGTAAGGGGCCCTTCAGCCCCAGTGCAGCTGGTCAATGACAAGGTCAGCACGTGGCTGTCAGTTACCAGGAAGGCAGCAGGAGTGTTCTCTTTCAACCTTCAAATGAGTGAGAAGATGAAGTGATGAGAGTCTCACAATCTGATTATACACTTTCTGAAACATGGGAGGGCGTTTTTTACTCATCAGTCCTATTTATGCAGTTCCTCCTTGTTGTTGCTGTTCAGTTAAGTTGTGTACGACTCTTTGCAACTCCAGAAACTATAGCATGTCAGGCTTCCCTGCCATTCACCATCTCGCGGAGTTTGCTCAAACTCGCATCCATCACGTTGGTGATGCCATCCAACCATCTCATCCTCTGTCACCCCCTTCTCCTCTTGCCTTCAATCTTTCCCAGCATCAGGGTCTTTTCTAGTGAGTCGGCTCTTCGCATCAGGTGGTCAAAGTATTGGAGCTTCAGCTTCAACATCAGTCCTTCCAATGAATATTCAGGGTTGGGTTTTTTTTTTTTTTTTTTAGGATTGACTAAAACATCATCAATTTATTGGTCCAAAATTAGAAACAA
This sequence comes from Bos taurus, assembly GCF_002263795.3. Taxonomy (NCBI): domain Eukaryota; kingdom Metazoa; phylum Chordata; class Mammalia; order Artiodactyla; family Bovidae; genus Bos; species Bos taurus. Next base: position 23,935,465 of record NC_037341.1, read on the forward strand.
ACAAAGAATAGGAAAATACATCTTTCTTCTTCCTAGAGCAGAAAATCTTCTAAAACAGCTGGAATCTTTAACCTACTAGATCTTTTCAATTAAAAATATCTTTTTTCCCCCCGATTCTATGCTCAGCTATGTCCAGAAAATCTCTAGAATCAGAATTTCCTGGCAATATTTTCACTGAATATTTTTGTTTTGTATTTAATTATCTCTGGACCTGGGGAATGAAAGCACATTATAAGGAAAGTCAGTTATGACCAAATACTAAAAAATCTGAGGAAACATGAAAAAGTGATAAAAGGAAAGAGTGTAGTTTTTTTTATGTCTATGTTTTGGGGATCAGAATTACAATACAAAATTACTTGGAATAAAAATATATATCGACACAAAATAAAGTTTGCTATGGAAAGGACACTTGCATCCTCAGTGAGTCCAGCTTTAATATTTAAAGTTGAAGAGACTGGAGGAATAATGTAGTTTTCTTTTGTTGTTTTATTTATGGGATTCAGATACTTCCTCTTTAGCCACTCGCGTGTGTGTACGTGTGTCAGCCTGAAAGACTGAGAAGTCCACCAGTAGGGGGCGCTGTTTATAAGCTCTGTTCATACTTCAGGCAGAACCTGCTCACCGCCTTTGTTCCACCAACCTGCTGGGTCCTAAGTTTGTATGGCCTGTCTAAACCCCAAACCAAGATGTTTCTACTCTATCAGGGTCTGGAAACGACCATTTCAGTCTCAAACTTGCCTTTTACAGCCTCACCTTAATGAAGATGCTATTAGAAACTCATTGAATTATTTTTCCATTTATATTTAAGCCACAATTATCTTTATAAATATCAATAACCTCAGATATGCAGATGATACCACCCTTATGGCAGAAAGTGAAGAGGAACTAAAAAGCCTCTTGATGAAAGTGAAAGTGGAGAGTGAAAAAGTTGGCTTAAAGCTCAACATTCAGAAAACGAAGATCATGGCATCCAGTCCCATCACTTCATGGCAAATAGATGGGGAAACAGTGGAAACAGTGTCAAACTTTATTTTTTTGGGCTCCAAAATCACTGCAGATGGTGACTGCAGCCATGAAATTAAAAGACGCTTACTTCTTGGAAGAAAAGTTATGACCAACCTAGATAGCATATTCAAAAGCAGAGACATTACTTTGCCAACAAAGGTTCATCTAGTCAAGGCTATGGTTTTTCCTGTGGTCGTGTATGGATGTGAGAGTTGGACTGTGAAGAAGGCTGAGTGCTGAAGAATTGATGCTTTTGAACTGTGGTATTGGAGAAAACTCTTGAGAGCCCCTTGGACTGCAAGGAGATCCAACCAGTCCATTCTGGAGGAGATCAGCCCTGGGATTTCTTTGGAAGAAATTATGCTAAAGCTGAAACTCCAGTACTTTGGCCACCTCATGTGAAGAGTTGACTCATTGGAAAAGACTCTGATGTTGGGAGGGATTGGGGGTAGGAGGAGAAGGGGACAACAGAGGATGAGATGGCTGGATGGCATCACTGACTCTATGGACATGAGTTTGAGTGAACTCCGGGAGTTGGTGATGGACAGGGAGGCCTGGTGTGCTGCGATTAATGGGGTTGCAAAGAGTCGGACATGACTGAGCGACTGAACTGAACTATCTTTATAAAGAACCTGCCTGCAATGCAGGAGATACAGGTTTGATCCCTGGGTGAGGAACATTGCCTGGAGGAGGAAATGGCAACCCACTCCGGTATTATTGCCTGGAGAATTCCATGGACAGAAGAGCCTGGTGGGCTACAGTCTAGGGGACTGCAAAGAGTCGGACATGGCTGAGCGGCTAACACTTTCACTTCCACACTTTATTAACGTCAGAGAGGAAATTTGCTCTGTCTCTGATTCCTAAGTGTTTAATATTTCACTTTGCCAAAGAATTAAGGGTAGAATTTTATTGATTTAAAGACAGTGAATGTAGGTTTTAATTAACTTAATTTGCCTAATCAATTTCATGAATCATTCATTTTATATTTTATATACTGTCTATATTCCATATGTGCATCACCTATACTCCCTGAAACAGAATTCTAGGGTCTGTGAATATTTTAGTTACATTTTATTATTATCTTGGGGGGTAAGGCACAAGGTTAGAATGTGAGTGGGGACAAATGAAATTAAAAGAGGTCTTTGTTTTAGTGTAGTTTTGGGGGCTTTTCTGCTTGTGTTATGTTTTCCCCCCCTTTTTGCAGAATTCAGTCTTTGCTTCAGACTCCCTGAGTTGGAGACTTTCCAACCCCACAGTGCTGCTCGCTGGTGTGGCTTTGCTGTGGTCTGTGGGATTCTTCGGGAGTTCTGTGGAGGCTGTGACATGCCTCATTACTGTGGTGGGAGTGTTGTGTGTAGGTGGCTAATGTTCTCTGCTATTTAGTTGGGAACCAAGGGAACTAGAATACAGTATACTGCAGGCCCTTTTCGTGGATGACTCACATTCTAAATGACTGCTTTTTAATGCCACAGTTTAAATAATACTGACACGTTGTAGGAACATAACAACAAACCCAACGCCAGGTTACAGTTAGATCATGCATGCCTATTTCGGGTCCCTTCAGCTGAGGATTGTATACAGCCCAATCGGGTGCAGTTGGGGAAGTGGGCTATAAACTGTTCCACAAGTGTTTACTGAGATTTACTCTGTTGGAAATTTCACTAAGCACTGGTGGCTTAGTTACGAGAAATCAGAATCCTTATTTTCAATAAATAATGTAGTCTGTGCCGATATCATGTAAAAAGTGAATGCCATGTAGCGTACTATTTATATACTAACCAGAAATAAAATGCAGAATATAGTCAAACATCCAAAAAGAATGGCTGACACTTGCGGCAACATGAACGGACCTAGAGAGTGTCATACTGAGTGAAGTAAGTCAGACAGAGAAGGAAAAATAGCCTACGACATCCCTTATATGTGGACTCTAAAAAGAAATAATTCAAATGAACTTATTGACAGAACAGAAACAGACTCACAGACTTCGAGAAGGAATTTGTGGTTGCCAGGATGGAAGGATGGGGGGAAGGGATAGTTAGGGAGTTTGGGATCGACGTGTATACACTGCTGTGTCTAAAATGGATAACCAACAACGACCTACTGTATAGCACAGGGAACTCTGCTCAGTGTTATGTGGCAGCCTGGAGGGGAGGGAAGTTTGGGGGAGGTTGGATACATGTATAATATATGTATGACTGAGTCCCTTTGCTGTTCACCTGAGACTATCACGACCTTGTTAATTAGCTATACTCCAACATAAAATAAAAGGTTTTTTTTTTTTTTTTAAAATAATGGCTGGAGAAACTTTTGAGCTTAAAAATCTTGTCAAGAATTAATTAGAAATACATATCAGTAGTTTAGAATGCAACATGTGAGTAAAAATGAACATCATCAAAGAAATAAGAGCCAAAGATGATTATGGCAGGCACTGTGCTGAGGCATTTCCACACACTATTTAATTCCATCGGAGCGTCAAGGTCTATTCTGGACTCTGCAGATCTGGACGAGGATGTGAAGTAAGATGGTAGAAAACCTCTGGATGATTCAGTGTTATTTCTAGAATGAAAGGAACAAAAGGATACAACTGAAATGATCAAATATTTCAACTAAATTTTACTTCAGACAAATATAGATAGGAATAAGCATAAGACGAGAAAAACCACAAGGCAAAAAAGTTAAAAATAACTCTGACTTTAATTTTTTGGGGTTTATTTTTTTGGGGGGGAGGGTAGCCATGCAGATTGTGAAATCTTAGCTCCCTGGCCAGGGATCAAACCTGCGTCTTCAGCAGTGAAAGCGGCAAGTTCCAACCACTGGATCACCAGTTGTTGTTGTTCAGGCATCAAGTCACGTCCGACTCTTTGCAACCCCATGGACTGCAGCACGCCAGCCTTCCCTGTCCTTCACTATCTCCCCAAGGTTGCTCAAACTCATGTCCATTGAGTCAGTGATGCCATCCAACCATCTCATCCTCTGTTGTCCCCTTCTCCTCCTGCCCTCAATCTTTCCCAGCATTAGGGGCTCTTCACATCAGGTGACCGAAGTATTTTAGTTTCAGCTTCAGCATCAGTCCTTCCAATGAATATCCAGGACTGATTTCTTTTAGGATTGACTGGTTTGATCTTGCAGTCCAAGAGTCTCTCAAGAGTCTTCTCCAACACCACAACTGAAAAGCATCAATTCTTAAGCACTCAGCCTTCTTTATGGTCCAACTCTCATATCCATACATGACTACTGGAAAAAAGGGAGTATAGTGCCCTCATTCCTGGGTGGCCTGGTGGTTCTGTGGTGTAGAATTAACAAGATGTGTTAATAAGATAATTAACAAAAGATGTGGTGAGCCTTTGTTATCACTGACCCTACAGATAAGGCACCGTAGTAGCTTTCTATTGTGAATAACAACTTGCCACATGTTTAGCATCTTGAAACACCCATCACTTATCTCCCAGTTTCCCTGGGTCCGGAGTCCAGGCACCACTTGACTGGGTCCGAACCTGCAGTTGAGGGGTTGGCCATACTGCTGTTCTTACCAGGAGCTCAGGGGCTCTTCCAGGATCATTCAGGTGTTGGCAGAATTCGGTCCCTTGTGGCTGTACCCTTGAGGCCGGCAGCCCAGAGGCAGCCCCTCTCCGGAGCAGTTCACAGCAAGGCCATTGCTTTCTTCCCTGAAGCCAGCAGGAGAGCATCACTCTGACAGTTCGCCTTCTAAAGGCTCCTCCCACCCTGTTAGGTCCACCTAGGACGATGCCACTTTTGATGAACTCAGTCAGCTCACAGGTAACTAAATCATGATGCTGACACTTCATGACAGTCACAGGCTCTGCCCACACTCAAGGGCAGGGGGCCCCTAAAAGGCAGATACAACACAGAGCATGTGCGTGTGTGTTCAGTCGCTTGGTCATGTCTGACTTTGTGATGCCCTGGCCTGTAGCCCACCAGGCTCCTCTGTCCATGGGATTCTCCAGGCAGTAATATTGCAGTGGGTTGCCATTTCCTTCTCCAGGGGATTCCCTGACCCAGAGATTGGTTCGAAGCTGCATCTCCTGCATATGCAGGAGGATTCTTTACTACTGAGCCACCAGGGAAGCCCCAAATAACAATTTAGAGACAGGCAAAAAAGTTAATAACCTTAAAGATAAATATGAGGAAATCGCACAGCATTCAGTAAAAAGGGATAATAAATGAAAATTATAAGATGTTGAGAGACATAGAAGATAGAATGAGGAAACCAATATACATCAGAACATACATGTTAAGAAAGAAAAAAAGGATGAAGGAGGAGTAATATAGGTCAGAAGGTGATGGACTAATACTACGACATTTCGGTGGAAAAATTGCAGTTCAACAGCAATCTTCACTGGATTAAAACAACAGAATTTATTTAGGAATTTGCGGCTTTCTTATTGGCTTCATAAAATTAGATATTCCATGACACACGTATCTATTTTTTCTTTTCTTTAAAATCTAATTAATTTATTTATTTACTTACTTTTTGCTGTGCTGGGTGTTTGTTGCTGCAAGTGGATTTTCTCTAGTTGGAGTGAGTGGGGGCCACTCTGGTTGCAGTGCTCCAGCAGCTTCTCATTGTGGTGGCTTCTAGTCGTGGTATATGGGCTTAGTCACCCCACAGCATGTGGGATCTTTCCGGACGCCAGTGATTGAACTGTGTCCTCTGCATTGCAAGGTGGATTCTTAACCACTGGACCATCAAGGAAGCCTCTTCTTTTCAATCAAAAAAGAAGGCTTTGCAATCGGCTCTAGGTAACTATGTCTATCACTAAGGACAATGGTCACGTCGGGATAGGGGTGGCAATGTGGTAGAGAAACAAGTGCTTGAACCAAGGAGTTCTGCTCCTTTGGATGGTTTATTTAGCATCTTGGATGGGAATTGAGAGTTTTCTAGAAGGCAAAAGCAAGTTCCGGCATCAGACAGACCTAAGTAGAAAGCCTGGTTCACCCACTGACTTGCTCCTGGGTCTCCTGTGCTCAATGAATATTTGTTGAGAGCATTGCTTCCTCTCGGTTTCCTGGTCTGAAATCCGCGTGGTGTACCCGGCTCAGATGGTCGTGGGGAGGATCCTTGAAGCTCGAGGTACCTCCTTAGCTTCCTGCTCAGCTTGGAGGAAGCAGACAGTCAGAAACAGCTGTGCTTTCTGTGTTTCTAGGGTCCCTTGCAGTTCTAATGTTCTCAGAACTCATGATTCGATTTCACTAAGTGTAAAACAATTTGTAGGAGATGTAGGAACTAGTATTTTATATTGCGGTTTCATGGGGTTTTATTTGAGAAATATATTGCCGTAAAACTCGTATGTTAGACATGAAATGGACTGTTGGGGTTTTTTCTTGGGAGCTTTTGCTTTATTACAGTGGATGCAGAGGCTGCCCCCTTGCGGCAAAAAGTGAGGACTACAGACTGTAACCCATTCCTAGGCCTTAAACGTTTGCAGCTGAGCAGACTTCCTGCCTCCAAGGGCAGGTGGTGGAAGGTGTGCGGAGGATACATTTCAGCATTAAGGAAGATGGTTTGATAGATAAACTTTCATGCCTTATTTTTCTAGTTAAAATATCCGTCTGAAAGAGCAATATGTCCGCCTAGTAATTTAATTTTTTTTTTTTTTTAGTTTTATCTCATGACAAAGTCATGCTTCCCTGATGGCTCAGTGGTAAAGAATCCACCTGCCAATGCAGGAGACATGGGTTCTATCCCTGGGCTGGGAAGATCCCCTGGAGAAGGAAATGACAACTCACTCCAGTATTCTTGCCTGGAGAATCCCATGGACAGAGGAACCTAATGGGCTGTGGTCCATGGGGTCGCAAAGAGTTAGACACGACTGAAGCGACTTAGCACCCACACAACCACATTTCAGTATGTTGGTGTGTTTTCTCTCAGTACCTGTTCTATTATCTATCTATTCAACATATATTTGAAGTGATTATAATCATACATTTCACCCAATTCTGCCTTCTCTATTCTTGGAATTCTGTCTTGTGAGTGAGAGGCTGTATTACTAGCCATTCTTCAAAAGTACATTAATGTTATTGCCTAATATTCCACTGTGAATTCCATTTAATCACAACTGATTTTTCCTTTTTACTATTTAACATTTAGATTATTTTAATGTTTTTTTTTTTCCATTATAAGTAATGCTCTCTGAGTCCTCTTGGCCTTTGCTACATCTCTTATTTCCTAGTGTTTTTCTGGAAATGGAATACTGGATCAGAGGCTAGAATCATTTTAAGATTCTTCACCTGCTTGATAAGCCAGAAGGTTTACCAATTTCTACTTGTATTAAATGAGTTTTTGTTTACATCACTACTACTTTTGTTTTAAAAATATTTTCTCTTTTGTCCTCCAACTGGGAACAATTATATTAGGTAGGATCTTGCCTAACACTGGTTTACAGAAAGTATAAAACTCCCTGTCTTCTAGCACTCTGAATCTGAAGTACCCAAGAGAAAACAATGCTTGTACATCTTTGCTTTTTAATAAAAAATAACATGGATTACTGACACCAAAAGAGATGTTTCATATTGAAGTCAATGTATTTGTTATATTTTTTTAAAAAAAACTTGATTTAGTCTGCTTAGATAAATTTTACCTAGTGTATCACTGAGTTGCAATGTAATTTCTATAAAATGACAAATGTTTATGAAGTACAATGCTAAAGTCACTGAAAAGCATTTTTATTGGAGTATAGTTGTCGGAAAGGAGTACGTCAAGGCTGTATGTCACCCTGCTTATTTAGCTTATATGCAGAGTACATCATTTGAAATGTCAGGCTGGATGAAGCACAAGCTGGAATCAAGACTGCCGGGAGAAATATCAATAACCTCAGATACGCAGGTGACACAACCCTTATAGCAGAAAGTGAAGAACAAAAGAGCCTCTTGATGAAGATGAAAGAGGGTATTGAAAAAGTTGGCTTAAAACTCAACATTCAGAAAACTAAGATCATGGCATACAGTCCCATCACTTCATGGCAAATAGATGGGGAAACAATGGAAACTTTATTTCTGGGGGGCTCCAAAATCACTGCAGATGGTGACTGCAGCCATGAAATTAAAAGATGCTTACTCCTTGAAAGAAAAGCTATTACCAACCTAGACAGCATATTGAGACTCAGAGACATTGCCGACAAAGGTCCATCTAGTCACAGCTATGGTTTTTCTAGTAGTCATGTATGGATGTGAGAGTTGGACTATAAAGAAAGCTGAGCACCAAAGATGATACTTTTGAATTGTGGTATTGGAGAAGACTCTTGAGAGTCCCTTGGACTGCAAGGAGATCCAACCAGTCCATCCCAAAGGAAATCAGTCCTGAATATTCATTGGAAGGACTGATGCTGAAGCTGAAACTCCAATACTTTGGCTACCTGATGCGAAGAGCTGACTCACTGGAAAAGACCCTGATTCTGGGAAAGATTGAAGGCAGGAGAAGGGGATCACACAGGATGAGATGGTTGGATGGTATCACTGACTCAATGGACATGAATTTGAGCAAGCTCTGAGAGCTGGTGACGGACATGGAAGGCTGGCGCGCTGCAGTCCATGAGGTCGCAAAGAGTCAGACACGACTGAGCAACTGAACTGAACTGATGGTTGATTCAGGTATGTGACAAAGTGATTCAGCTATATATATATATATATATATATATATATATATATATATTCTTTTTCAGATTCTTTTCCCTTATAGGTTATTAACAAGATATTGAATCTAGTTCCCTGTGCTAGGCAGTAGGATCTCATCACTGAAAGTTTGACTAAAAAATATACTTCTGTCATTTACTTGATTAAGCTAACTCATCAAGTTGAAATGAAGTGTTTCTGATGGTTATAATGGTTTCTGATGGCTTTCTACTTATGTCAAGTTTCTGATGTACATTATTTCTGCATTAAAAGCATCCAACAACCCCTCCCAGGTACACCACTCCACCTCATATCCCAAACCTAACTTCTAAAAGGTCTAAAAAATCCACAGAAAAGGATGTTTGCAGATGTTTGGACAGTGAGGCACATGCTTTTTTTCAAGTTTGTAAAAATTCTTATCTGTACATCCAGTATGTGAAACCATTAGAATACTATAACCAAAAGATATATCTTTTTTTTCTGATTTGTTCCGTTCAAAAAAACATCTTCAGGATATTGTTTAAAGTGGGCAGGTCTGCAGGGAAAACAGCAGAGGGCGCACCAGCGGTTTACCAGGACGCCAGAGACCAACGTCAATATTGCTCTTCCTCATAGGCTCTAAGCTTTACCGGGAAGAGACTGCTCCACACCAAACTCCATTCCACACTAGAAATAAGAGCGAAACCCAGCACACAAGCCCAGATTTATGATGGAGCTATGTGCTTTGCCCAGGAAGTCTTAGAGTTTTGTTCTCCTCAGCTTCATAATAACTTCATAATAAAATACTAAAGTGTTGTTGCTGCTGCTGCTAAGTCGCTTCAGTCGTGTCCAACTCTGTGCGACGCCATAGACGGCAGCCCACCAGGCTCCCCATCCCTGGGATTCTCCAGGCAAGAACACTGGAGTGGGTTGCCATTTCCTTCTCCAATGCATGAAAGTGAAAAGTGAAAGTGAAGGGTCAGTCAATCCAGTTCACTGGATATTCTTTCTCAGCAAATAGTAACTAATGGAATTTAATACAGAAAATTATATCATTTTCAGCCGGTTAATAATATCAATGATTCTAATTTACTTTAAAAGAATCCATAACCCATAATGGAAAAAAAACCTGAGATAATTATCCTAAAAGAGACTAGGCGTTCTTTGAATCTAATTACAATGAACGTGCATAATTTAAAATATCAGAAAATAGCAAAGTAATTTTAATCAATATTTTCAAATCCTCCATGTCCAGCTTCTAGGCTCCATCTTCTTCACCCTGTACAACATGACCACCACCAACAGAAAACGAACAAGGAATTAAACAAAGAAAATATTCACTAAGATTGTGAACAAATGGCAAGCTAAGCTCATTTTATACATTTATTTCTGGTCTCACTACATGGCTTGTGGGATCTTAGTACCTCCACCAGGGACCGAACACAGACCCTCAGGAGTGAAAGTGCAGAGTCCTAACCACTGGACCACCAGGGAATTCCTGAAGTGCATTTTTCTTTTCTCTCTGCTCTGGCACATTGGCAAATAAAGCCCCAGCCACTGAAATGGCAAGATTTTTCCAACAGAAAAGGAAAGAGACAGCACAGATGACCCAAATAATCCACAAGCCCGGAGAGCAGCCTGGGGATAGGAGAGAGCTGTCTGGGGTGGAATGGAAAAGGGTAAATAATAACTCTGTATTTGCAAATAAACTGTCCGTCTTCAGAACCTTTTTGAAATTGTGTGACACTGTGCTGATGACTCACTTGCAGAAGGAGTTCTTTTAAGATGCGCTGACCCTTTAGTTTTTATTTTTTAAATTTAATTTGTCTTTTATATTGGGGTGTAGTTTATTCATTGCAGGAGATGCAAGAGACGAGAGTTCAATCCCTGAGTCAGGAAGATCCCCGGAGTAGGATTCTAGTATTCTTACCTGGAAAATTCCATGGACAGAGCAGCCAGGCGGGCTACAGTCCATGGGGCTGCAAAGAGTTGGACACGACTGAGAGCTCACATCCGTATGTCCATACGTATAGTTGATTTACAGTGTTGTTTTGGTTTCAGGTGTACAGCCAAGTGATTCATTTATACATATACCCATTCTTTTTCAGATTCTTTTTCCTATGGGAAAAGAATGTAACATTACAGAGTTTTGAGTAGTGTTCCCTGTGCCATACAGTAGGTCCTTGTTGATTACTTTACACATAGTAGTGTGTGTAGACACATTGTAACTTAACACTGAAACCTCACTGAATACTATTTGTGACTTGTTATATTATTACATACAAATGTACATGCGAAATATATATATATATAACTTTTTTTTATAAAGTTAATGTAATTTCTGTGCTTTTCAGAACATACCTCAGAAAGACTGTTGTCAGAGTGTGTCACCTGTGATACATACCCTTCAGGCTAATTAGTGACATATGTCACATTCATGTCTCAAGTCCATCTCTTTCACTCATTCATTCATTCAATAAACATTTACGAAGCACTCACTATTCCCTGGGGGCTTCCCAGGTGGCACAAGTTGTAAAGAATCTGCCTGCCAATGCAGGAGATGCGAGAGACCAAGAGACGTGTGTTTGATCCGTGAGTCTGGAAGATCTCCTGGAGTAGGAAGTGACAACCCACTCCAGTATTCTTGCCTGGTGAAATCTATGGACACAGAAGCCTGGAGGGCTACAGTCTGTGGGCCTCAAAGAGTCAAACATGACTGAGTGACTGAGCACACCATGCCCCACGTACTGTGCTTGCCAAATGGCAATTGCTAAGTAAAGCAGAACCTTGCTTTTAAGAAATTCAATATCTTGTGTAGGAAGAATGACATTGAAATAAACAGGTCTCTGAGCAGTCTTTCCTTTCTTATCCAACTGATTCTAGAAAAATTTCACTGAAATCATTCACTAGTTTAGACCCCATGAAGATATAACAGTCTTCATCAATCCATCTATTTTTTTTTTTATTAAATGTAGAATGCTGGGCTGCTTTTTAAAACCTTGATATGTCTAACTACTCAGAATTTACCCCAAAGCAGAATGTCTCATTTTTAATTAAGTGTAAAATGAGCATGACTGAGTCAGTTCTTTCTTCAAAGATTTGCTGGCTAGCTGGAATGTAATAGGTCTCCTTATAGCACAAAAACAACAGCCTATAGCTCTCCAAGATGGTTAATTTGATTTGGTGAGAGAAATTGTGAATAAATATTAAAGCCCAGAAGAAGCATAGCAGTTTCTGTATCATTCGTCACTGTGTGCCAGTCATAGCTTTTAATTATAGTATTTGGGCTGTAATAAAGCAGTAAATTCAGGACAGCCTGGATTTTGGCTTCAGAAACCTGGCATAATGCGTGCAACTTGTAAATACTCACCATGATATTTTCCTCCATTTTTCTATGGCAGCTGAATTATTCTTCAACAAATCAATCCGTCTCTCACATTTGCACATATTGAGCTAAAGTAGAGGAAACAGAAAAGCCAGCAGCCAGCCACCCTCCCTTTAGAACCTGTGAGTGCCTGCTTCCCATCACGGAGATGCTGACCTTCCATGAGAAGGACCAGCACCCTCACAGATTCATCTGCTCGGAACAGAGGGAAGAGAGGACCATCACGTATTCCGCCCCAGGCTTCTAATCCTGCCAGATTGCCATGGGCTTTACCCATATGTCACATGTAATTAGAAGACAGTTCTTTCCATTTGCCCGACAAGCTGTGGATTCTGGGCAGCCCTCTGGGGCCACCTCCAGACAGAGCACTGAGCGTCCACAGCGTGTTTCCCCAACACAGATAAAGAGTGTAGACTTTGGCTCTGTCAACACTAGGCTCAGATGCAGTGCCTCCAGGGTGAGGTCTTGAGCAGGTAACCCCTCTGGGCTCTGGTCCTCTCCTCTGTGAGCTGGAGGTGACTACACAGGCAGTCAGCGTCATGCAGGAGGGTGTAGGCTCTGTATCAGTCTGCGATCAGTCTCCGTTTCCTGACCCTAGGACCACAGGCAATTACTCTCTCTGCCCATGTCCTTCATCCTTAAAAAGAAAATACTCATACTGCCTCCACTGAGAGTTCTTGTGGCAATAAAATGGGTTAGTAAAGAACTTTCATTGTAACTCCTTTCTGTAAAGATTGAGATGGATTAATTTTAAAAATTAGTCCAGTGTCCACAGGCGCAATGTGGGAGATCTGGGTTCAATCCCTGGGTTGGGAAGATCCCTTGCAGGAGGGCATGACAAACCACTCCAGTATTCCTGCCTGGAGAATCCCCGTGGACAGAGGAACCTGGTGGGCTACAGTCCGTGGGGTCGAAAACAGTTGGACACAACTGAGTGACTAAGCACGCTCACACAGAACACACTTAAAGATGGTGGCAATTATTTTCTTGTGGTACTTTTAAATGATGCTTTACATGGGACACGACTTGGCAACTGAACAACAAGAACGACGTGAACTATTTTATTTTGACCAGGCAGAGACTTCCTGTCCCCTGTTGTTGTTCGGTTGCTGAGTTGTATTAGACTCCCTGCGACCCCCTGAACTGCAGCACTCCAGGCTTCCCTGTCCTTCCCCATCTCCTGGAGCTTGCTCAGATTCATGGCATTGAGTTGGTGATATATAACCATCTCATCCTCTGCCACCCTCTTCTCCTTTTGCCTTCAATCTTCGCCAGCATCAGGTCTTTTTCAAAGAGTCTACTCTTCGCATCAGGTAGCCAAAGTATTAGAGCTTCAGGTTCAACATCAGTCCTTCCAATAAGTCTTCAGGGTTGATTTCCTATAGGATTGATTGGTTTGATCTCTTTGCAGTCCAAGGGACTCTCAAGAGTCTTCTCCAGCACCATAATTCATAAGCATCAATTCTTTGGCATTCAGCCTTCTTTAAGGTCCAACTCTCACCTCTGTATATGACTACTGGAAAAACCATAGCTTTGACTATACGGACCTTTGTTGGCAAAGTGATGTTTCCTGATGATTGGGTAAATGTATAGTTGTATACCAATCATAATCCCGAAGGTGACTATGAACAATCATTTAAGCCAAGCACAAGTGTTCAACATTGGGTTTTTGTTTTTTTTCCCTTTTCAATCGTCCATATTTTAACACAGCCAGAAATAACATTCCTAAATGTTTCTGACTCCTATATGTGACTAAAGGCCTTTGGGAGCATAAGATGCACAGTCAGGGCAGCAGAGCGCCTGTGAGACACAGTCAGCTCTTCTTGGGTTGAAGGATGAAGTTAACTGTTAATGTGCTGTGTGTTTTTGTTTGTTTTGTGTTAATAAATTACGATAGATACACTGGCGTCTGAACTTTTTGCTCAGATTGGAGAGGAAATGTGAATGTTTACCAAATAGGGACTTTGGTTATTTATACAGCCCTCTGAAAGTTTCCTATATAGGGCCAAGGAAAGCAGTGTGCTCTTTTTCTATAAACTGAAGAAAATTTGAAGAAAATGTATACGATTCTCTTACATGATTTTCTTATTTTTAAAGGTATACCATATTACAAGTCTAATGGGATATCCAGGAGGAAGTTTCTAGTTTATTCCCTTTGTTACTACAGAAGACTTACACTAGAGATATTCAATAACCCAACATGGAATTCTACCTTGTTACTACATAATATGTCTCCAAGTTTAGCAAGACGTATTTTGTCCAGGCCAACAAAGAAAATTTTCCCAAATTTATTGGGCAGTATATTCTTTCTTGTCCTCTTTATTTTACAGATAAGGGAGGTGAAAATTGATTTTGGATGGGAAAGAAGGGTTCTCCAAGGGGCAAAAATTGTTGTTACATTGCTGCAATAACTTTAAGAATATTATCCTTAAATATAATTTGCTTATGTCTTCCTTACGTATGATATCTTTGAATGCAGAAGAATAAATTCTAATTCCTTTTGTTCTGCTCTCAGAAAAAATTTCCTAGCAAATTGTCAGTGTTTTCTGCATAATAGTCATTGATTTTTCTGATATCAGTCATTTGCTATGGTTGTTTTTCTTCCAGATCCTTTACTTAACAAGAGATAGTTTCTGAGAGTCAAGAGTCTCTCCATTTCATTTCCTGAATTAGCCTTTGGTTTGGTTTTGTCACTAAGTCATGTCCGACTCTTGCCACCCCATGGACTATAGCCCACCAGGCTCTTCTGTCCATGGGATTTTCCAGGCAAGAATACTGGAGTGAGTTGCCATTCCCTTCTCCAGGGGATCTTCCTGACCCAGGGATTGAACCCGGGTCTCCTACAATGCAGGCAGACTCTTTACCGACTGAGCTACAAGGGAATTAGCCTTTAAATTCAGTTCAGTTCAGTCCCTCAGTCATGTCTGACTCTTTTCAACCCCATGAATTGTAGCACGCCAGGCTTCCCGTCCATTACCAACTCCCGGAGTTCACTCAAACTCATGTCCATTGAGTCGGTGATGCCATCCAGCCATCTCATCCTCTGTCATCCCTTTCTCCTCCTGCCCCTAATCCCTCCCAGCATCAGAGTCTTTTCCAATGAGTCAACTCTTCACATGAGGTGGCCAAAGTACTGGAGTTTCAGCTTTAGCATCATTCCTTCCAAAGAACACCCAGGGCTGATCCCCTTTAGAATGGACTGATTGGATCTCCCTGCAGTCCAAGGGACTCTCAAGAGTCTTCTCCAACACCACAGTTCAAAAGCATCAATTCTTCGTCGCTCAGCTTTCTTCACAGTCCAATTCTCACATCCATACATGACCACAGGAAAAACCATAGCCTTGACTAGACGGACCTTTGTTGGCAAAGTAATGTCTCTACTTTCCAATATGCTATCTAGGTTGGTCATAACCTTCCTTCCAAGGAGTAAGCGTCTTTTAATTTCATGGCTGCAATCACCATCTGCAGTGTGATTTTGGATCCCCCCAAAATAAAGTCTGACACTGTTTCCACTGTTTCCCCATCTATTTTCCATGAAGTGATGGGACCGGATACCATGATCTTCATTTTCTGGATGTTGGGCTTTAAGCCAACTTTTTCACTCTCCTCTTTCACTTTCATCAAGAGGCTCTTTAGTTCCTCTTCACTTTCTGCCATAAGAGTGGTGTCATCTGCATATCTGAGGTTATTGATATTTCTCCCGGCAGTCTTGATTCAAGTTGTGCTTCTTCCAGCCCAGCGTTTCTCATGATGTACTCTGCATAGAAGTTAAATAAGCAGGGTGACAATATACAGCCTTGACGTACTCCTTTTCCTATTTGGAATCAGTCTGTTGTTCCATGTCCAGTTCTAACTGTTGCTTCCTGACCTGCATATAGGTTTCTCAAGAGGCAGGTCAGGTGGTCTGGTATTCCCATCTCTTTCAGAATTTTCCACAGTTTATTGTGATCCACACAGTCAAAGGCTTTGGCATAGTCAAGAAAGCATAAATAGATGTTTTTATGGAACTCTCTTGCTTTTTCTATGATCCAGTGGATGTTGGCAATTTGATCTCTGGTTCCTCTGCCTTTTCTAAAACCAGCTTAAACATCTGGAAGTTCACAGTTCACGTATTGCTGAAGCCTGGGTTGGAGAATTTTGAGCATTACTTTACTAGCGTGTGAGATGAGTGCAATTGTGCGGTAGTTTGAGCATTCTTTGGCATTGCCTTTAGACATCACCAACTCAATGGACATGAGATTGAGCAAAGTCCAGGAGGTGGGGAAGGACAGGGAAGCCTGGTGTGCTGCAGTCCATGGGGTCACAAAGAGTTGGACGTGACTGAGCTACTGAACAACAACAGCAGCAACAATAGCATGTAAGGAGCTGTGCAGCCAAGGCTGTGCTCAGTGTTGGGATCCACCCTCGACACATTATCCCAGGGACTGTCATCACCCACTCCTCTCTGTAAGGGCCAGTCTTTGTCACTGACCAGTTGAATAACTGATTAGCTGCATCTGTCTCTTCCTAACAAAAATCAGAAAGTTGATTTTTGTTACAAAAATTGATTTTCTGTATACAACAGTTGTAATTTACAGTGCAAATAAAACACAGACAACAATGAATGTGGATGAATGAGATCATGAGAAAAGCACAGATATAAGAATTAAGTACAACAAATTCATATCATGATTTCTTTGCAGGTTATTTGATTTCCAAATCTTGCTTTCTTATCTATAAAATAGGGCAATGATACTCCACTGAAACATTTTGAAAATTAAGTGACTCAAAGTATGTAAAGTGCCTCTTAGTTCCCTTCACATTAAAATAAAAATTCAAAGGAAATTTTTTTAAAAGTGTGGTTATTTCGATGCTGACTGGTTCCACTGTCCCCAAGAGATCCCTTCATAGGAACCATCCTGCGACCAGGTGACCCTAGATTGAGTCTGAGCTCTACCTTCAACAGCATCAGAGCTGAATTGCATTCAGCATGATTCAAAACCAAGGAGTGACCTATAACAAAGGACAAATGATACTAAAGTAAGCATAGGCACAAGGAAAAAGGGTTTGGAGATCGAACTGATCACTGTGATAGAGCTCAGTTTATGATTCAGTGTATGGTTCAAATTTCTTGCTTTTAGGTCTCTCTAAATTGGTAGCATGTGAACCAGAGATCTCCAGGCTTAAGCAATGTATTCCTGGAGTTGGTAGCATGTGAACCAGAGATCTCCAGGCTTAAGCAATGTATTCCTGGAGTTGGAGTGCTGGAGTCTATTTCTTATTGCCACTGAGCATCATGGGGTCATGCTTAACCACCCACATATTTATCACATTTTAAATTACTGTCAAAACAAACTCTGAGAATTAAGAGATTTCCACAACTGCACATAAAAAGCAATAGCATTATGCCAGCAATAACTAATTAGAAGGTATAATAAAAATAAATGGTCATATTCCCTAGCAACAAAAACATATGGTATCTAAGAATAAATCCAATAAAAGGATTGTAAGAACTATATGGAGAAAACTTTAAAGCAATATTGAAAGATATAAAAGAAGATCTGAATAAATGGTGAAATAGAATGTGTTCATGGTTAAAAAGATTGTATCACAAAGATGTCAATCTCCTCCAAATTAATTGTAAATTTCACACAAATCCATTTTAAATGTGCCAATGGAAATTTCGTGGAAATTGACAAGTTGATCCTAAAATCCTAAATGGAAAGAGCCAAGAGTAGTTAGAATATTTTTAAGAAAAAGAAAAGATAGATTTTCATACCAGAGAAACCAAAAGTTAAGACTACAGTAATCAGGACAGAATGGTGTGTGACAGACAAGCAGAACAGTGAGAAGTCAGACTCATGCACATATGAAAACAGGTGGAATTATGAATCAGTGAGAAAATGAAGGAACATTTGATAAATGGTTCTGGAATCACTGCTTATCCATACAGAAAAAATTCCTTTAAGATTCCAAACACACAAATAAATTTAAAAGATGTTTTAAAGACCTAAATATTCTAGAAGAAAATGTTAAAGAAAATATGTCATAGAAGGGAAGAATTTCTTAAATGACATGTATTTTAAAAACTATTAGAATTTTAAATTTCCGTTCAACAAATTATAAACCAGGTTAAACCAAACTACAGACTGGGAGAATATGTTATATTCAGCATATTCATTTGAATACAGCAATAAGATTCAGTAAATCATGTAACTGGCAGAGGTGAATTCTCACAATTCATTTATTTATACATTTATTTATAAATTCTCACAGTTTATAATTTGTGGCCATTGGGCACTGACAAATCATCCAATAGAAAATGGACAAAGGAGATGAATTGGTAATTTACAAAAGGGAAACCTGAATATATTGTAAATATGTGACAGTCTCACCACCTACCAAGTAAGTGCAAATTAATCAGGTGCAATTAGACACCCACTAGAGAGACAACAATTTAAAAGTCAAATAATGCCAACTTTTAGCAAGTATACAGAAAAATGAAGACATGCCACGCGCTGCTTTTGGCAATGTAAACAAGTGCAACCATACTGGAAGCAAAATTTGATGATATAAAGTTGGTTAAAATGCCTAAATAGTAAAACCAGAAATTCTGCTCATAGACATATATAGTAGGGAAAATCTCTTCTATGTGCGCAAGGAGATATACACAAACATATTCATGTTTTTAATACTGAGCAACTGGAAACAATCTGTCTATATCAAAAGAGGATTTCTATATCAATGGTAAAGTATCTGCCTGCCAATGCAGGAGATGCAGATTTGATCCCTGGGTTAGGAAGATCCCCTGGAGAAGGAAATGGCAACTCACTTCAGTATTCTTGCCTGGAGAATCCTCATGGACAGAGAATCTACATACAGTCCATAGAGTCGCAGAGTCAGACACGACTTTGTGGAGTGAGCACACACATATCAAGAAGTCTAAGGGATTTAATAGTGATACATTCAAGAAATGAAATACTCTATCAGAGTGAGTGAATTATAAACATGAACATGGGTAAATCTAAAAGACATGACATTGAGTAAAAAATCAAATTTTAGAACACATTTCTCAGAAAAATGTAAAAATACTACAGAATGGCTTTAGATATATACATTTGCAGCATATGCCTTCAAATGTGCTATAAATGGGAAATGGTGAACTTGTCTTTGCTGGCCCTTTTGGGGTTTCAATGCAGATATAGTGCTTCCATGTCCTTCTAACTCGTGAGGTTTCAACTCCCAACTCATCTCTGCAGCATCTGGGCAGCTACTCTTCTGAGCTGGGCTCCCTCCCTTCCTCATAGGTCCAATCCTAAGACAGCAAAGAATTTGAGAGGAGTTCATGTGCAGACACTGGGCTCTCCCCTCCATGGCTTCCTTTTTTCTGGGATTTCCTGCTTCAGTTTCTCACTGTTCTGACAACCCTCACTTCTCACCCAATTTTCTACGATCTGTTTGAAGTCTGCTTTCTTCTCGAATTTTTCCCATGTGCCACATGAACTGGCTGACCGGGGTGCATCTCCCCTAGTCTCTGCTGAGGTTTGGTTACCCTCACGTCTTCAAATGAAAGTGTTAGTTGCTCAGTCCTGTCCAACTCTTTGCAAACCCCTGGACCCCGCCAGGCTCCTCTGTCTATGGGATTTCCCAGGCAAGGATACTGGAGTGGGTTGCCATTCCCTTCTCCAAGGGATCTTCCCTACCCAGGGGTCTCCTGCATGGGGCTTCCCTGGAGGCTCAGATAGTAAAGAATCTATCTGCAATGCAGAAGAGACCCAGGTTCAATCCCTGGGTCAGGAAGATCCCCTACAGAAAGGAATGGCAACCCACTCCAGTATCTTGCTTGGGAAATCCCATAGACAGAGAAGCCTGGTGGGCTACAATCCATGGGATTGCGAAGAGTCGGAAAGGACTGAGTGATTAACACTTTCACTTTCAATGTCTTAAAACTGTGGCTATTGTGTATTTTCTCCAGGGTTTACATTTGAAAGGAGACATCATCTGATAGAAGCTATTCTGTCAATACCAAGACACAAGCATGTAATCACTTTTTAATGCTTAAATAATTTTACATTTTAAAATACTACAAAATAGAATGATTATTGGTGTGTGAGGAAACCTTAAAATTCTTTTACAGTCCCCATCGCCTTCCCAGGGCAAAATGCAAGATAGCCTTAAGGTTTTCTTTGGCCTTCCTACCTTCTTAATGGTACTTTTCTTTCAGTCTCAGATTCTTGACTCTTACTTTCAGCTGCTTCTCCAAGACCAATTTGGCTTCAGTTGAATATCAGCTTATTGAGTACTTTTTTAGTCCCCAATATAAATGTTTTTTCTTCTGGTTTTATGAGATGTAATTGACATCCATTGTGCAAGTTACGGTGCGCAGCTGTGGCCAGCGCCTCCTCTTCCTGCCCTGAGTCACCTCTTTGGGGTCAGCCTGGCTCTTTGCTGCTGGTTCTCTCTCTGGCTAGCAGTGTCTATAAGGGAGCCCATATTGGGAAATGGAGCTAGGTCATCTCATCCACCAGCTCCCCTGTCAATTTTTTGGCTGATCTTCTAGATTCTGAGAGTGAAATAGTTAAGGAAAGTGCCTACAAGGCTAGAAACAAAATGACACCAGCCTATCTGTATTCATTTTTACTGTACAGAATTTCACAAATAAGAATGACTCATCTAGGGCAGGCAAGTCTATAAGTACCTACTTTCTCTGTTACTGACTGCTGGAGGCCCCAAGCTGGGGAGACATCTGAGAAATAGTTCTAAATAATCTCGTTGGAAAAACCAACAGAAATAAATGCAAGGAGTTTCATATACTAACCAAGTACACTGGGAACAGTAGAGATTCTCTTCAGAGGGCATTTGAGGCAAGTGCTCAGGAAAACACTCTACAAAGATACTTTTCTAAAATGTGTTTATGGACATACCACCAAAGTTTTATATTAGCTTTAGATTTGGGCATTTTATTGGGTTTTAATTTTTTGTGTTGTTCATCACTTTTATTTTAAAAATTATTTATTTATTTATGGCTGGACTGGATCTTCCTTGTTGCATGCAGGCTTTTCTCTAGTTGCTGTGCTCAGGCTTCTCATTGCAGTGGCTTCTCTTATTGTGAAGCACAGTCTCTAGTTTCCCAGACCAGGGATTCTGCATAGGCAGAAGGATTCTTATCCACTGGACCACCAGGGAAGTCCCCACTTTACTTTTCTTTAATTTCTATTGATTTTCTGTTGGAGTATAATTGCTCTACACTGTTGTGTTACTTTCTACCATACAACAATGTGAATCAGCATTCAGTTCAGTCGCTTAGTCGTGTCCAACTCTTTGCGACCCCATGGACTGCAGCATGCCAGGCCTCCCTGTCCATTACCAACTCCTGGAGTTTACTCAAACTCATGTCCATTGAGTCGATGATGCCATCCAACCATCTCATCCTCTGCCGTCCCCTTCTCTGCCTGCCCTCAATCTTTCCAAGCATCAGGGTCTTTTCAAATGAGTCAGTTCTTCATATCAGGTGGCCAAAGTATTAGAGTTTCAGCTTCAGCATCAGTCCTTCCAATGAATATTCAGGACTGATTTCCTTTAGGATGGACTGGTTGGATCTCCTTGCAGTCCAAGGGACTCTCAAGAATCTTCTTCAACACCACACTTCAAAAGCATCAATTCTTTGGTGCTTAACTTTCTGTAGAGTCCAACTCTCACATCCATACATGACTATTGGAAAAACCATAGCTTTGACTAGATGGACCTTTGTTGGTAAAGTAATGTCTCTGCTTTTTAATATGCTATCTGGGCTGGTCACAACTTTCCTGCCAAGGAGTAAGCATCTTTTTAATTTCATGCCTGCAGTCACATCTGCACTGATTTTGGAGCCCCAAGAAGTCTATCACTATTTCCACTGTTTCCCCATCTATTTGCCATGAAGTGAGGGAACCAGATGCCATGATCTTAGTTTTCTGAATGCTGACTTTTAAGCCAACTTTTTCACTCTCCTCTTTCACTTTCATCAAGAGGCTCTTTAGTTTTTCTTCACTTTCTGCTATAAGGGTGGTGTCATCTGTATACCTGAGGTTATTGATATTTCTCCTGCCAATCTTGATTCCAGCTTGTGCTTCATCAGCCCAGCATTTTTCATGATGTACTCTGCATACAAGTTAAATAAGCAGGGTGACAATATACAGCCTTGACGTACTCCTTTTCCTATTTGGAACCAGTCTGTTGTTCCATGTCCAGTTCCATCTGTTGTTCCTGATCTGCATACAGGTTTCTCAATCAGCAGATCAGGTGGTCTGGTATTTCCCTCTCTTTCAGAATTTTCCACAGTTTATTGTGATCCACACAGTCAAAGGCTTTGGCATAGTCAATAAAACAGAAGTAGATGTTTTTCTGGAACTCTCTTGCTTTCAGTGATCCAGTGGAGGTTGGCAATTTGATCTCTGGTTCCTCTGCCTTTTCTAAAACCAGCTTGAACATCTAGAAGTTCATGGTTCACGTATTGCTGAAGCCTGGCTTGGAGAATTTTGAGCATTACTTTACTAGCATGTGAGATGAGTGCAATTGTGCAGTAGTTTGAACATTCTTTGACATTGCCTTTCTTAGGGATTGGAATGAACATTGACCTTTTCTAGTCTTCTGGCCACTGCTGAGTTTTCCAAATTTGCTGGCATGTTGAGTGCAGCATTTTCACAGAATCATCTTTTAGGATTTGAAATAGCTCAACTGGAATTCCATCACCTCCACTAGTTTTGCTCATAGTGATGCTTCCTAAGGCCCACTTGACCTTGCTTTCCAGGATGTCTGGCTCTAGGTGAGTGATCACACCATCGTGATTATCTGGGTCGTGAAGATCTTTTTTGTATAGTTCTTCTGTGTATTCTTGCCACCTCTTCTTAATATCTTCTGCTTCTGTTAGGTCCATACCATTTCTGTCCTTTATTGAGCCCATCTTTGCATGAAAATTTCCCCTGGGATCTCTAATTTTCTTGAAGAGATCTCTAGTCTTCCCCATTCTGTTGTTTTCCTCTATTTCTTTGCATTGACCTCTGAGGAAGGCTTTCTTATCCCTCCTTATTATTCTTTGGAACTCTGCATTCAGATGGGTATGTCTTTCCTTTTCTCCTTTGCTTTTCACTTCTCTTCTTTTCACAGCTATTTGTGAGGCCTCCTCAGACAACCATTTTGCTTTTTGCATTTCTTTTTCTTGGGAATGGTCTTGATCTCTGCCTCCTCTACAATGTCATGAGCCTCTGACAATAGTTCTTCAGGCACTCGTCTATCAGATCTAATCCCTTGAATCTATTTGTCACTTCCACTGTATAATCGTAAGGGATTTGATTTAAGTCATACTTGAATGGTCTAGTGGTTTTCCGTACTTTCTTCAGTTTAAGTCTAAATTAGCAATATATATACGTATATCCCCTCCCTCTTGAGCCTCCCTCATCTTTCCCCTCTAGGTCATCACAGAGCACCAAGCTGAGCTGCCTGTGCTATACAGCAGCTTCCCAATAGTTATCTATTTTACATACTATACATCGTCTCACTGCTTTTGCCAATTCTGCAACTCAAAGTTGCCTTTGTGTATATTATGAAATATATGGGGCTTTTTAAAGAGTATTTTAAGTCTGTGGTCTTAGCTGCAAGCCACTTGTCGTATTCCTTTAGTTATTTTGCAAAGTCCCTTCCTTTAAATCACAGAAGCAAATAAGGAAAATGTAAAAATAAGAAGGTTGGCATAGTTCACTCACTTCTCCAGGTGACAGGTACAATGTGACCCTTCCCCACTGCCCCTGGACTTGGGAGCCACACATGGGAGGGAATGTGACAGGAGCTGCCTGGTGGGGCTGCAGAGCTGTGATCCACCTGTAAAGGCCGCCCCGGCTACTCGCTGCTGGCTGGATGTGGTCATTCTAGGATGGGGGCCTCGTGTTGCCAGACTAACGAGCTAAAACTCTGAATTTTCATTGTAACCACACTATTTTCAAATATAAGCATCTAATTACAACTTGTAGACACATAAACAGGCCACAAAACACAGGGCCCAGTCACTATATAAGACTGGATGGGTGTTCAACATCTGTTACGCGGGCTCCATGCTGGACCATCAGTGCCTCCCAGGAAGGACCCTGACAAGCAGCAGGCTGTCTCACTCTTGGAGAGTCACCTGCATCCACTATATTCTGGAACAAAAGATTATACCATATCTGCTTTCAAGATATTTCCTGGCTACTTCTCTCTCACCCCCTCCTCATCTATCCACCAGAACCTCCCCCCGCCAACCCGGGGGTCTTGGTCATCAGCCACCTAGAGAGGGTCCCAGTGCATCCAGGGTGGGGGAGGGGCAGCGCCCAGGGATGAACTTGACCCATCCACACTTTGTTCTCACTGCCTGTCTCCTCCACACAGTTGCCACCCAAGGCTACCGTCACCCAGTTGTCCTGGAGGAGGGGAACAAACGAAAGAGATTTATGAAAATTTGTCCTCTTTATAAGCTACTTACATGAGTGTCCCCATAGTTCAAAAAATAATCACATGAGAAAGTTAAACACTCTGTGGAATGGCCTTGCTGTCCCTTCTGTTCTGTTCTCAGGAAATCCAAGTTATCAGGGCCTCCCATTCAGGGAAACCCATCCTTCCTTCCATAGGTTCCATCCCCGTTTCTCCTCCCACCAGCCTGCCAGCAGAGGTATGTCATGACCCAAGTGCACATTTCCTGAAGTCTGGATGGTGCTGACAGGTACCATCTGGGGGTCAGTGTGGGTCTAGGTAGAGGTGGGTGGGTGCTCATTCATCCAGCTGCTTCTGACTCTGGGCTTCTCCAACAGGCTTCCAAGTCAGCACAAAGCTGCAATGAGGCTTTGTGTGCAATTCAGGCTCCTTCGAGGAAGATGTGTTTTCATCCTGCAGGGTCATTCACAAGGTAAGTATCAAAGCAAACAGCACACACACATGCACATACACACAGGAGGGACAAGTAGTTCTTAGGGGCGATGTGGTCTAATCCATGTTAAGGAAGAAAAACATTGTCCTCATTGGGGTAAATCTGTCCAGCTGGCTCCCACGGGCAGGGAGGGCGCCCACGCCCAGAGCGGGGCTGCGTGACCTTTGTTCTTCTGCCAGATCTGCTCCTTCCACGTCTACTGGGGGATAAAGAATGGGATTCATTAGAGGCCGCCTACCCGTTAACTTCTTAATGCCCATTGCTTTGTTGGATAAAAACCCAGAAAAGCCTTTGAAATTATTTTATTTTCTTGCCCAACTGGGTCAAATTTTTGAGAAGGGCTTCCTGTTATCTTTGTACATAGAGAAAGGCCATTTCTAAGTAACCCCCAGGGTTGAAGATAGGGTGGTGGGTGGTTTCTGGGCTGAGTTACTCTAAAAAGCTGAGTAGGAAGTCTCCATTAATAGGAAAAGAGCCAAGATTATGAGTCGGAAATTCTGACATTTTCATCGCTTTCCTGCTTTTTTTTTCCTCACCAGTTTTCAGGTCTGAATTTTTCAGCATTAATAGGATAATAGTTTATGAGAAACTACTGGTATACATTTTACTTGGAACTGAGACTGAAAAGTATATCACACATAAGTATATTTTGCAGCAAAAATGAACATAATTTCTTTTCACAAATTATTTCCTTTGCAGTCAATGGGAATTATTTCTGAATCAGATTTTGCTTTTAAATTTTATATACTTAGAGCTATTTCTATTAACTAAAGAACTGTTTTGTTTTTAATTTCAGAGTTTTCTCTCTGGGGTAATTGGGGAGAATACTGTGTTTCTGTTGACAAAGCAAGCATTGTGAACTAAATAGTATGATTCAGTGGTGTCACAATAATTTTTTGCTCTCATGCATTATTTACATTGGGGCTAGTACAGAGGAGAAATGTGTGTGCTTGGGGTCAGAAAGATGAGTATAAATCCCAGCTCTGCCCTTGTATGCTGGACAAACTTGAACTATACAATCACTGGAGGTTGGATTTCTCAGGATGCAGTCTCTGAGACAAATATCAGCCTTCAGGTGCTTATTGTCGGGAACTCTGAGATGAACAGCTGTGGAAGAGAGGAAGCAGAAATGGGCAGCAGAGGAATCGAACATCGAGATATACCAGATAACTGAAGACAGCCTGCCAACAGCATTTCCAACAACTGGGACAAGTTGTCACATGAAGATCTGGGTGACGCATCTCTGTCCATCTCACTCGACTGCTCTGAGCGCTGATTTCCTGTAAGCATCTAAGCACCATGTGAAGACTAAATGTGGTGATGACTGTGATCTACGTGACCTAGGACTTCTTACCTCATAGGGAACACTGACTCTCATTATTATTATTATTCCTCATAGAGTTGCAGTTGAGACAGGTACTTTGAAAGTGCTTGTTGGTACAGAAAGGAAAGCCTTCTTTTAATGCTTCTACTTCAAAGACTGTGTGTTCCTGGCGTATCTTAGAGAAGTTACAGATGCAACAACTTCTTGAATAACTGGTATTTTGTTTGCTGGGAGGGAAGCATTCCAAGATATAGTAGCTTCAGCAAAATCAGGAAGGCAGTGTCATATAAAGACACAAAAATACGGGAGAGTCTCATGGACTCTTTGGACAGGAATTTGGGTGGGTATGAGGAGTGACTGGACAGGAAGACATGAGGGCTTCCTCTGCATCTTCATTTCTGCTATCCAGGGAGCAGCAGCGTCACTGAAAACAAACAGATGGTGCTTCATTCTCCTCTTTCGTGCTGCAGGTTACCTCCCTTCCTTTCTTTGATCTTCCAAGGAAGTAAGCAAGGAACTGACAGCACTGGAGCTTGTCCGAGTGGTCTAGCTCCAGTCATTGACAGTCATCCATTGACAGTGGATGGGGTCACACTGCCATGTGGCATGTTTTGCTCCACGCATTGCATGGTTATTTGCAAGGTAACAAGGGAATGTCAAGAAAAAGCCATGAAGGTTTTTTGTTCAAGTTGCTGAGTCATGTCTAACTCTTTGTGACCCCATGGACTGCAGCACACCAGGCTCCTCTGTCTTCCAGTGTCTCCTGGAGTTTGCTCAGATTCATGTCCATTGAGTCAGTGGTGCTATCTAACCACCTTATCCTCTGCTGCCCCCTTCTCCTGTTGCCTTCAATGTTTCTCAGCATCAGAGTCTTTTCCAATGAGTCGGCTCTTCACATCAACTGGCCAAAATATTACAGCTTCAGCTTAAGCATCAGTCCTGGCATGCAGGTCCCAGGAGATAAAATAGTTGTGGCAATTGAACCTAGAAAGCTGGGGAGTACTGCTCTTTCTAGGATATTAACTTAGGGGAATAAAGACAATGTGGATCTCTGGGGAAACACAGATCAGAGGGTAATGGGGATTTTTATCTGCTGGCAGAGAGAAGTATCACTACCTTTTTTCCTAACTAGATGAGGGGCAAAAGAAGAGCACCAGGGACCATTGCTCTGGGAAACTCTAATCATTTCATATTACAGGAATTTTCCAGACAGAAATTGACAGGGATTTCCTCATATTTTTATGTTGCTTATATGGTCCAAATGTTAGAGGGTTAAAAAAATATATCCAACATCCTGCTCCTAATCCCCTTGACCTTGTACTCACTCATTCTTCACAGTGAAGAGATAGGAATTTCTAAGAATATTAGACCCTGAATGGCATCTTTTTATTTAGAAGAGTTTGGGAACAGAGTGTTCCAATGCAGAAAATGCTTCATCAATTATATGCGATTTTTAAGAAAATGAATACTAAATGATACACATTAAGCATGGTGCACAGCCCTCCAAGATATTTTGCATACTCTTTCTGCCAGAATAATCAACTCTGATGAGAACTGGCTCTTCCTGTTGTCATTTTCATTCTGAATAGTTTCTTATGGGAAGCATTCTAGTGCAACAACAGTTTATAAAAAGTGCTTCATAAGCTCTAAAATAGAATCGCTGTCTCAATTAATGTGATATCTCTGCCAGTTCCAAAAGATTCACCTGAATCATTATGTTCACACAGGAATTGCTGAGGCTAAATGGATCTGCTGTATTTTCTGTATTTTCCAGGACTATATAACTATACTCTTCTCTCTGTCCCATTTTCAGATAGAATGCCACTGTAACAACAATAATGTCCTTAAAATTGTCAAGATAAAAGAGAAGAATGAAAGAATTTTGGAAATGTGTTTCCCCACATTGAATATCCAATTCATTAATTTGGGTAAACTTTCTTTTTCCCAATAAGCAACATGACTCAGCTTAGGTAGGAGTCGAATACACTTGGGTCTGGATTCTGATTAGTTCCCTGGTTCTGAACCCACCTGCCAATGCAGAAGACATGAGAAATGCCGATTTGATCCCTGGGTTGAGAAGATACCTGGAGGAGGAAATGGCAACTCACTCCAGTATTCCTGCCTGGAGAATCCCATGGACAGAGGAGAGGTCCATAAGGTCGCAAAGAGTGGGAGATAACTGAAGCGACCTAGCACACATGCTCTGAACAAGTAGCTCTTATTCTTGGATCAGTAAATACTAGTACATCCTCAATATCCTCAGCATATTCATCTTCTGAAAACCTTCCTATAAACGTTTTGCCTGCAAATCAGCTCTTTTCTGATAATTTTTTTTTTCTGTAAGCCTTCTAAAAAAGAAAAGGATAGTTCTCTTTTCTCCTTTCCCAGTAGAAAGGAGACATAGAAAAGCAGGCCGAGGTAGAGAATTCAACATCCCCACACATATATCTTACATACTTTATTTTGATTTTATGCAGAGAAAGGACATTTACTTATAATTTTTGAATGAATTGCCAAGGCCATTACTTAGTGTATGTCCCTGGAAGTCCTAGTTCTTCATGGGCTTCTTTGTAGAGGCTTAGATTTATCTATTATGCAGTTGGAATCTATGACTCTCAGTTTCAATGTACCTCCTTCAGTGTTTTTTTTTCAATTCAATTCATTTAAGTCACTCATTCGTGTCTGACTCTTTGAGACCTCATGGACTGCAGCACGCCAGGCTTCCCTGTCCATCACCAACTCCCGAAGCTTGCTCAAAGTCATGTCCATCGAGTTGGTGATGCCATCCAACCATCTCATCCTCTATTGTCCCCTTTTCCTCCCGCCTTCAATCTTTCTTAGCGTCAGGGTCTTTTCCAGTGAGTCAGTTCTTCTCATCAGGGGTCCAAAGTACTGGAGCTTCAGCTTCAGCATCAGTCTTTCCAATGACTATTCAGGACTGATTTCCTTTAGAATTGACAATGTTTTTGCTTTTTAAAAAAATACATGTAAACACTTTGATCATTGTAATTTCTTTACCTTTCAAAGAACAGTAGATAACCTTGATGTTTTAAAACATAGAGGATTCTCTGCTCCATTTATATCAACACATATCTTACATGCAGTTCATACTGCTTCTTGTATCATGGTTTCAATTTGTTTCCCATTTGTGTATCCTGAATATGTGCATCCACATAACTGTGTCTCTATTTAGACACAGCTGTCTACGGCTCCGGGATTGGCAGTGTCTGCAATATTTCACTTCAAGAATAGACCAGCTGAACCTGGGAGAGTCTCAAGAGTCTCCTCCAGACCATACCTCTCATGACTCTTGTCTCTTCTTTTTCTTTTCTTTAAAAAATGATCACTAGAAAATAACTGAAATTTACCTAGATGAAGGTGATAATAATATCCTGTCCAATATGATTGCATAGAGCCAAAGTTTTACATTAAAGGAATGAAGTTCCAAAGCAGGACTTGCAGATGTTAGAGAACCAGGAGGACTGTAGGTTGTCCAAGTGAGTGCAAGGATTCACAGGGAATCTCAGATTCTTCCCACTTCATACTGACAAGTGGTGTGTTTTGGGCATGCTTCCCAGCTGTCCTTAGCTTCAGCTTACTCGTGTGTGTTACAGGTAGCAATGTACATCCTATCTCTCACAGGTTGATATGAGAGCAAACGTAAGAAGCAGAACCTTAGAATTTTCTAAGAGGAGTAACACAGCTGTCTTTGCCAACTCAGAATCAGCATCATGACTAAACGGGGTGGCGGGAAGGGAAGTGCCCTCAAAGTCCATTTACCAAGAATGCTTGGGGTGCAGGCTATAAATGGATCTTCTGTGTGTTACCCCAGCTTGACTTTGAGTGAAATTACCAATAATAGTGCCTTGAAGGTTTGATCAATTGCTTCATGCCTAACATGACATGAATTATAAAATTGTGTGTAATCCAGTATCTTAGGAATTCCTACATTTATCGTGATGTGTTATAATTTACAAAATGTCTGAAAAGCAACTATGTCTAATTTGAATTTCAAACCAGCCTAAGAGGATTTTTATTACATTTGAGAATGAAGAAATTGAGTTTTTTATATTTTTGTCTCATTCATTTAATAAACACTGAAATAACTTCTTACTACATTGCATGAGCAATAGCTGCTCCAGTGTTTTCTAAGAGCACTATTTTGAAGAGACAGAAATGTCTTCCTAGTGCCTCTGTGATTAACCCTTTACCCCGCTATTCACATCTATCGTGTTCTAGCAGCTGTATGTAATTTCTGGTTTGATTCTTTGCACAACACTGTACATAATTAAGCATGGGGAAATGCTCCAATGACAATTTGAAGGTGATGTTTTAAAAGTCTGGAATTATCTCCTTTAGTCCTCTGCATTTGCTAGATATACACAATTTTTCTTCCAGTGTTCAACTTCATTCGCAGTTACAGACAATTCATTTCATGCTTTTGCTTTAGAATATCACCAGGGTTTTATTTTTTTATAGTTTTAACTATGCATGCAGATTTTTTGATGCACCACTACTCGCCACATTATTGCAGATGAACTTTATGAAAGGCATGTGTGTTTTCTACTTGCAAATAAATCAGATGAATTTATGTCTGCGTCAGTGTAAGGTGATTGTGGACCCTGAAGATAAGTGCCTGAAAAGTGTGTTACATGGGGGGAAAAGTGCAGCTACAGAAATGCATGAAAAGACATTTACAAGCTTTTAGAAACAGCTGTATTTTGATCATTTATTCACATCTTAGCATAGGCAATTATAATTTCCAAGTGGAAAATGTGATTTTTCATTTTGAAATGTAATTATAGTTCATGGAGAAAACTGGAATAATGTTTATTTTAAGGCTCATCTCTATAGGTATTTAAGGAGAATGGTGGCTATTAGATGTGAAAGAGAAATGGAAGACTCAACCCCTCCCTAGGAGCTCTGATCAGGTGGTACTTATTTTGTTTGATGGACAATTGTGCCAAAAAGGCAAAAATATTCAGTAACAGCCACTGAGAAGGGACTAAGCCACGGAACTGAAAACTGACAATGTCAATCACAGAACTTATTTAAGATTAAATTAAAACATGAACCTTCCAAAATAACAAGAGCGTATTGTTTCCCGGCAATTTACTCACTTGTTTTGTCCTCACATAGGAAAGTAACCGAATCACTAATCAGCAAAAGTCCAGTATGGTTCAAGTTCCTGAAGTTTTACATTTCTCTTCCCCTGAAACCAGCAAACCATTTTGAGTTCAGTTTAAATAAATGATTTTCATTCTGTGAAAGAAAATCTCCAAGAATAATTTCAGGTAATACCTATTACTTGTACCGAGTGTAGATGCACAGAACATACAAGGAAAGTTGGACCAAACCTATAATTTAGTGCAATTCTATTGTTTTAGAGAAAAAGTAGAAGAAGGGGAGGAAGGAGAGTATGGAATGAAGAAGAAGAGAAGAGAGGGGAGGGTGGAGAAGGAAGAAGGGGAAGAAAGGTGCAAAGAGACAAATCGAATGACTTTACTGAAAGCAAACAGCACATGGCAACACCTAGACTAGGCTTTTTCAATCACCAGGCAGAGCATCACAGTGGTGAAGTCTTCACTTATAAGCATGCATCACATACCATTGACTATTTACTCTATTCTCTAGTCACTATTTATTCACTATATTCACTATTTACTCGTATATTCTAATCTAACTCTACCTCAATTTCCCCCTCTGTCTAATGGGATCACTATAGTACCTACCTCATGAGATTGTTGAGAGGATTAAGTGAAATACTAATAGCATGTGAACAGCATTTAACAGAGAGCATGCTTGTGCGTTTGCACGAGTGCAAAGATCTGTGTTAGCATAGGTCTTATGGTTAATTTCATCACTACTGTTTTCTCTGGAATGCTGGCTCTCTTAACTTTATAGCTCACATCACAATGTTGTACTCAAGGCTCAAGCCTCTATTTTCCTTGTTTCATCTTTGATCCAAGGTGATGCCTCTAAGTGGGTTTCCAAGACAGAAATCTCAGAGCAATTGTTGAGAAGGTAAGCTTAAAAAGATATTAATTATCATGTATGGCATCCCTGGGTGGGTTGATCTGAATGTCTGCAGTCTGTTTGAACTCTGACAAAAAAGGGAAATCAAAATGATTTTATTTGAATGTGAACTTGCTTTTGAATAACAGACACAGTTAGACTTCTTGTAAAATGTGTCATGAGAGCCATCCTAGGAGGTTGCAAGGCTGACCCTCCTTCTATCTTGAGATGAAGTTCATTATTTCTTCTATTTGTCACACTAGGAGGCCTATTTCAGCTGATTACATGAGGGAACTTTCCAATAGAACTATTCAGGAAAAGAAACAGTCTCCCTCAGGGGAGTGAACCTCTGCCCGAGTCAAAGCAGGGGGCTGAGTGAGCCACGTAGAAGATTTGGCAGCGGGAACTGGAGCGTTGGGTGGGTGGGCTGGTAAACAGATGCTGAAATTCATTCCAGAGCTGAGATTTTTCAGTCTGGAATTATTGAATTAAAACTACTAAAGGTAGGGAATCTTTCCTTTTGCATTTCCTTAACCATCATGGGGTTATGGTACTTTGTTACAATAATCAAACACAAGCATACTTTTTTAATAAGGTGAAATTCACATGAAACATTTTTGGCCACAGGGCACAGCAGGTGAAATCTTAGTTTCCTGACCAGGGATTGAACCCACACCCCCTCCATTGGAAGCCTGGAGTCTCAACCATTGGACCACCAGGGAAGTCCCAACTAGCCACTTTTAAAGTGAGCAGTTCACTGGTATTTAGTATTTGCACAGCGTTGTGCAACCAGCATGTCTATCTAGATCCAAAATATTTTAATCACCCCAAAAGGAAAATCCATATCCATTAAACAGTCACTCCCCATTACCGGTCTCCCCAGCACCTCAAAATCACTAATGTGCTTTCTGTCTCAATGAATTTGCTGATTTGGGGTGTTTAATATAAGCAGAGTCTTACCATTTGTGAGCTTTTGTGACTGGCTTCTTTTACCAAGCATAATGTTTTTGAGATTCATTCATGTTGTAGTATGTATCAGTAATAAATTCCTTTTCATGGCTGAATAGTTCAGTTCAGTTGCTTAGTCGTGTCTGATGCTTTGTGACCCCCATGGACTGTAGCATGCCAGGCTTCCTTGTCCATCACCAATTCCTGGACCTTGCTCAAACTCATGCCCATAGAGTCAGTGATGCCATCCAGTCATCTCCTCCCCTGTTGTCCCCTTCTCCTCCAGTCTTCAATCTTTCCCAGAATCAAGGTCTTTTCCAGTGAGTCAGTTCTTTGCATCAGGTGGCCAAAGTATGGGGGTTTCAGCTTCAGCATCAGTCCTTCCAATGTATATTCAGGACTGATTTCTTTTAGGACAGACTGGTTGAATCTCCTTGCAGTCCATGGGACTCTCAAGAGTCTTCTCCAACACCACAGTTCAAAAGCATCAATTCTTTGGCGCTCAGCTTTCTTTATAGTCCAACTCTCATATCCATACATGACTACTGGAAAAACCATAGCTTTGACTAGATGGACCTATGTTGGCAAAGTAATGTCTCTGCTTTTTAATGCTGTCTAGGTTGGTCATAACTTTTCTTCCAAGGAGCAAGCATCTTTTAATTCCATGGCTGCAGTCACCATCTGCAGTGATTTTTGGAGTCCCCAAAAGTCTCTCACAGTTTCCATTGTTTCCCCATCTATTTGCCATGAAGTGATGGGACCAGATGCCATGATCTTAGTTTTCTCAATGTTGAGTTTTAAGCCAACTTTCTCACTCTCCTCTTTCACTTTCATCAAGAGGCTCTTTAGTTCTTCTTCGTTTTCTGCCATAAGGGTGGTGTTATCTGAGTATCTGAGGTTATTGATATTTCTCCCAGAAATCTTGATTCCAGCTTGTGCTTCATTCAGCCCGATGTTTTCATGATGTATTCTGCATATAAGTTAAATAAGCAGGGAGACAATATACAGCCTTGACGTACTCCTTTCCCAATTTGGAACCAGTCCATTGCTCTATGTTGGGTTCTAACTGTTGCTTCTTGACCCGCACACAGATTTCTCAGGAGGCAGGTAAGGTGGTCTGGTATTCCCATCTCTTGAAGAATTTTCCAGTTTGTTGTGATCCACACAGTCAAAGGCTTTAGTATAGTCAAGCAGAAGCAGAAGTAGATGTTTTTCTGGGATTCTCTTGCTTATTCTATGATCCAACGGATGTTGGCAATTTGATCTCTGGTTCCTCTGCATTTTCTAAATCCAGCTTGAACATCTGGAAGTTCACAGTTCATGTACTGTTGAAGCCTGGCTTGGAGAATTATAAGCATTACTTTGCTAGTGTGTGAGACTGAGTGCAATTTTGCAGGAGTTTGAACATTCTTTGGCATTGCCTTTCTTTCGGATTGGAATGAAAACTGACCTTTTCCAGTCCTGTGGCCACTGCTGAGTTTTCAAAATTTGTTGGCATATTGAGGGCAGCACTTTCACGGCATCATCTTTTAGGATTTGCAATAGCTCAACTAGAATTCCATCACCTCCACTAACTTTGTTCATAGTGATGCTTCCTAAGGCCCACTTGACTTTGCATTCCAGGATGTCTGGCTCTAGGTGAGTTGTCACACCATCATGGTTGTCTGGGTCATTAAAATCTTTTTTGTATAGTTCTGTGTGTTGTTGCCATCTCTTCTTCACATCTTTTGCTTCTGTTAGTTCCGCACCATTTTGGTGCGGAACTAACTGCAATGCAATTAACTTTACTGCAATGCAGTAAAGAGTCTGAAATGCTGTACTTGGGTGCAATCTCAAAAATGACAGAATGATCTCTGCTCATTCCCAAAACAGACCATTCAACATCACAGTAGTCCAAGTCTATTCCCCAGTCACTAACGCCTAAGGAGCTCAAGTTGATGGGTTCTATGATGAACTACAAAACCTTCTAGAACTAACACCATACAAAGATGTCCTTTTCATCATAGAGGACGGGAAAGCAAAAATAAGAAGTCAAGAGGCACCTGGAATAACAGGCAAGTTTGGCCTTGAGTACGAAATGAAGCAAGGCACAGGCTAACAGAATTTTTGCCAAGAATATGCACTGGTCATAACAAACACCCTCTTCCAACAACACAAGAGATGACTACACATGGACATCACCAGATGGTCAAAACCAAAATCAGATTGATTATATTCTTTGTAGCCAAAGATGCAGAAGCTCCACAGAGTCAGCAGAAACAAGACCAGGAGCTAACTGTGGCTCTGATCATGAACTCCTTATTGCAAAATTCAGACTTAAATTGAAGAAAGTAGGGAAAACTACTAGACCATTCAGGTATGACCTAAAATCAAATCCCTTATGATTATACAGTGCAAGTGACAAACAGATTCAAGAGATTAGATCCAGTAGAGTAACTGAAGAACTATGACAGAGGTTCATGACATTGTACGGGAGGCAGGGATCGAGACCATCCCCAAGAAAAAGGAGTGCAAAAAGGCAAAATGGTTGTCGAGGAGGCCTTACAAAAGCTGAGAAAAGAAGAGAAGTGAAAGGCAAAGGAGAAAAGGAAAGATATATCCATTGGAATGCAGAGTTCCAAAGAATAGCAAGGAGAGATAAGAAAGCCCTCCTCAGTGACCAAAAAAAAAAAAAAAACAGAGGAAAATGACAGAATGGGAAAGACTAGAGGTCCCTTCAAGAAAATTAGAGATACCAAGGGAACATTTCATGCAAAAATGGCTGAATAATATTCCACCATCTGTATAAAATACAGTTTATTTGCTCACCCATTGATGGACATATGGCTATGGCAGTAGTGCATCTATGAACATGCAGGTACATGTATTTGAGTACTTGTTTTCATTTCTTGTTGATATATACTTAAGAGTGGAATAACTGTGTCATATGGTAATTCTATGTTTAATCATTTGAGAAAATGCCAAAATATTTTCCACAGCAGCTGAACCAGTTTATATTTCCACCACTGAAGCACAAGAATTTCAAGTTCTTCACATCTTCGCTACTCTTATATTTTCTGATTAAGACATTAGCCATGTTAGTGGATGGAGGTGGTATCTCATTGTGGTTTTGATTTGCATTTCCCTAATGAGTCGCAAAGAGTCGGACACGACTGAGCGACTGAACTAACTAACTAACTAATGACTAATGATATTGAGTATCTTTTCATGTGCTTGTGGTTCATTTATATGTCTTCCCTGGAGAAATGCCTATCCAAATTCTTTGCTCATTTTTAAATTGAGTTTGGTCTTTTGTTCTTGAGTTGTAAGAGTTCCTTTTATATTCTGGGTATTAGGCTGTTTAGATACATAATTTTCCCCCATTCTATAGGCTATCTTTTCATTTTCTTGATTATATTTTTTGATGTACCAAAATTTGATGAAGTCCAGTTTATGTGATTATTCTTTTCTTGTTTGTGTTTTTGGTAGCATGTCCAAGAAACCCTTGCCAAAGCTATGTTCATAATGATTGATTTCTATGTTTTCTTCAATGTTTTATGGCCTGGTGTGCTGCATGCTCTGCTGCTGCTGCTGCTAAGTTTCTTCAGTCATGTCTGACTCTGTGCAACCCCATGGAAGGCAGCCCACCAGGCTCCCCCATCCCTGGGATTCTCCAGGCAAGAACACTGGAGTGGGTTGCCATTTCCTTCTCTAATGCATGAAAGTAAAAAGTGAAAGTGAAGTTGCTCAGTCATGTCTGACTCTTAGCGACCTCATGGACTGCAGCCTACCAGGCCCCTCTGTCCATGGGATTTTCCAGGCAAGCATAGCTCAGTCATGTTCAAATCTTTGTGACTCCATGGATTGTAGCCTGCCAGGCTCCTCTGTCCATGGGATTTCCCAGGCAAGAATACCTGAGTAGGTTGCCATTTCCTACTCCAGGGGATCTTCCTGACTGAGGGATTGAACTTGCATCTCTTGCATCTCCTGCATTGGCAGGCAGATTCTTTACCACTGCACCATGTATGGTCTTAGCCTTTATATTTAAGTCATCGACTCATTTGCAGTTAACCTTTATATGCAGTGCACGGTAGATGTTCAGTCTTTTGCATGTGAATATATAGTTGTCTTAACACCATTCGTTGAAAAGTCTGTTCTTTCCCCATAGAGTAGTCTTGGCACTCTTATAAAAAATCAATTGAATATACACATATGGATTTATTTCTGGACTCAAAATTCCATTCCACTTCCTCA
Source organism: Bos taurus (assembly GCF_002263795.3). Taxonomy (NCBI): domain Eukaryota; kingdom Metazoa; phylum Chordata; class Mammalia; order Artiodactyla; family Bovidae; genus Bos; species Bos taurus. Next base: position 23,972,896 of record NC_037341.1, read on the forward strand.
ATGATTGTACTTTGTAGTAAGTTTGAAACTGCAAAGTTTGAGTCCTTCAAATTTGTTGTTCTTTTTCAATATTATTTTGCCTGTTCAGTGCATGCATGATCAGTCACTTCAGTTATGTCCTACTCTTTACAATTCCATGGATTGTAGCCCACCAGGCCCCTCTGTCTGTGGGATTCTCCTAGCAAGAATTTTGGAATGGATTCTCATGCCCTCTTCCAGGGGATCTTCTCGACCTAGTGATAAAACCCCAAGTAGCCTGCATTCTTTACCGTCTGAGCTACCAGAGAAGCCCCTTGCAATTCCCTATGAATCTGAAGATCAGATTTTCCATATCTGTAAAAAAGGTCATTAGAATTTTGATAAGAAATGCAATGAATCTTTAAATTACTTTGGGTATTACTGCTCTCTTAACAATATTAAATTTTCTGGTCCATGAACACAGGCTGTCTTTCCATCATATTTAAGTCTACTTTTTTTGTATAATGTTTTGCAGTTTTCTGTATATCAGTCTTTCAGTTTCTTGGTTAAATTCATTCTAGGTACTTTATTCTTTTGGATGCTGTTGTAAATGGAAATGTTTTCTCAATATACTTTTCAGATTGCCCACTGTTGGTGTATAGAAACACAGTTGATCTTGTAGTGTACAATTTTGCTGAATTTATTGGCTTGTATAGGATTATGTCTTCTGTGAGTAGAGATAGCTGTACTTCTTCCTTTCCAATTATGATGCCTTTTATCGATTTTTCTTTCCTAATTGGTCTGGATAGAGCTTTCAGCAGAATTTTGAATAGCAATGGTGAAATTGGGGATCTTTGTCTTGTTCTTGATCTTAGAGGAAACGTTTTCATACTTACACCGCTGAGTACGATGTTAGCTGTGGGTGTTTAATTAATGCTTTTTATCATGTTGAAAAGTTTCCTCCATTTCCAGTTTTCTGGGGGTTCGTATTGTGAAAGGGTCTTAGATATTGTCAAATGCTTTTTCTGTGTCAGTTGATATGATCGTGTGGTCTGCTTCTTTATTCTATTAATGTGTTGTATTAATATTACATAGGTTGATATTCTTATTTTTGTATTCCTGGGATCAACCCCATAGGTCATGGCATATAATCTTCTTGATACGCTGTTGGATTTAGTTTGCCAGTAATTTGTTGAGGACTTTCACATCAATATCTGTAAGGGAGATCAATCCATAGTGTCATATTTTTGTGGTGTCTTCCTCTGGCTTTAGCGTCAGGGTCATTGACTTCACAGGATGAGTTAGGATGCATCCCCTCTTATGTTTTTTGGAACTGGTTGAGAAGGTTTGGCATTAATTCTTCTTTAAACATTTGTTGGAATTTAGCAGTGAGGCCATCTGGCCTGGATTTTAGTTTGTTGGGATAATTTCTTCCTTTTATCCTGGAATATTGGATATCTGGGGAAAATAGTCCTTTCTCATTTTCTAGGTTAAACTTTGATGGTCAGCCAGTTCTTTTGAACTACCAACTCAAATCTTGTGGGGTGTTTTTCATTTCATCTTTGCTTTTCTGAAAGAGAGGAGGTCATGGTTCAGATTCTTTTATTCACATTTGTAATTTCCTTATCTTTAGGATTAGCAGTCATCTTTATTTTTCTTTGTATTTGGTTTCATTGGATTTATTGGATTTAACTGCAATATTTTAGACTTTGTCATTCAACGCTGTATTTCACTATGTAAATGCATCGTAAAGAATCATTGACTACAGGAGCAATGCACAAGTTCCCTGATATTGCTGCCTTTTTTTTTTTTTTTTTGCTTTTGCTAAATAATAAATAAAATGCTGATTTGATCTGTTCCTATTGAGAGATTGTTCATTTACACAGGTGACTCTCCAGATTAATGGATGCTTCAGTTCAGTTCAGTTCAGTTCAGTCGCTCAGTTGCGTCCGACTCTTTGCGACCCCATGAATCCCAGCACACCAGGCCTCCCTGTCCATCACCAACTCCTGGAGGATGCTTAGCACTTCAAATAATAAGAATTCATTAAAAAACAAGTGATTCATTAAAAAAGAATTTCCACACAGTTTCTTTGCCTTTGTTAGACATATCTCTCTGTGTACTAGACGTCTCTCTGTCATGTCTGACTCTTTGCGACCCCATGGGCTATAGCCTGCCAGGCTCCTATGTCTGTGGGATACTCCAAGCAAGAATGCTGGAGAGGGTTGCCATTTTATCCTACACTGTTAGATATAGTGTATAGATTATAGTTTGAAGTTCTTCTTCTTTTTTTAAACTTTTTTTTTTAATTGGGGTATAGCCGATTAACAACATTGTGATAGTTTCAGGTGAATAGAAAAGGAACTCAGCCATACATGTACATGTATCCATTCTCTCCCAACCTATTCAGGTTGCCATATAACATGGAGCAGAGTTCCCTGTGCTATGCAGTAGGTCCTTGTTGGTTATCTATTTTAAGTACAGTAGTGTGTACATGACCATCTCAAACTCCCTAAATATCCCTTCCCCCCATCCTTCCCTCCCGGCAACCATAAATTCATTCTTTAAGTCCGAGAGTCTGTTTCTGTCTTGTAAATAAGTTCATTTTATCATTTCTTTCTAAATTCTGCGAATAAGGGCTGTCATCCAATATTTTTCCTTACTTGATCACTCAGGAAACATCATCATGAGCTTCATTTTGAGAAAGTGCTCTACTCTAGGCACTTCAGTGTGTAGCCTTCATCCTGATTTAAGGCTCTTTTTTTTTTCTATCCACATCATAGCTATGATTTCCCTGTTTGCTATACCATCTGTGCATCTGAACTAAAAGCTTTCTACTTTTCTCAATAGTAAATGACTATTAGCTTTCCAGCAGAAAGGACAGAGACAAGTAGATTAAACACAGTTTGTATTCAAGCTTCTGAGTACTTGAAGTACTTTGAGAACAATGGGGCCATTCTATTCTTAGACAAGTGGGCAAGATCAGAAGCTTATGAAAACATGATTCAAGGCTGATTCTCCCAGAAAAAAAGGGGGAAAGAAGCATGTACCTTTTCAAATGCCTACCAAGACATTGTACATGTCTTACATACAATGTCATTTACTCTTCAGCCTGATTCTCTTAACTTTGTATTAATGACCCCATTATAGTTAATGGAACAGAGATTTAGGGAAGATGAGAGACTTGGTCCAAGTAACACATCACAGTTAGTGACAAAATTGGGCTTCTATTTAAATCCTTGAGTTCAATACCTGTGCTCCTTATTTGCATTTGGTCTCTACTCTTTGCTGTCATCACAGGCTGGCTGGTCTGCCACTTTGAAGAGCTCTGTTTATAAGGGATTATGGCACAAGATGGGGCTTCCCAGGTGGCACTAGTGGTAAAGAACCTGCCTGCCAACGCAGGAGACATAAGAGACATAAATTCATTCCCTGAGTTGGGAAGATCCCCTTGAGGAGGGCATGGCAACCCACTCCAGTATTTTTGCCTGGAGAATCCCATGGCCAGAGAAGCCGGATGGGCTACAGTCCAAAGGTCACAAAGAGTTGAACAAGACTGAAGCAACTCAGCATGCACATGCTTGGCATGTAGGTATCAAGCGGTAGGCTGGTAGCATTTGGAAAAACTTTTTACAATTTTCCATATGTGAATCTTACTCACTAAATACCAATAAAATTCCCGTATGATCAGGACAACAGAGAAATTCCACATACACACTCCACACAAACACACACATGCATATTTTTACCTGCCCTCATTTAGAGCCATTGAAAGACATTAGCCTAACACTTAACTGCACGAAAGTGAATTTTTAACTTTGGAGCATGTACAGATAGTGTCAACCTGCATAGAACAACACATTTGAAAAGAAATCAAACATTAATTGCATTTTGTCAAGGGTTTCTACAGACTAGAAAAGATCCTATTTCAGTTGAAGAGGTTAAAATATTATCATACTGTATTGAAATTTTTTTTTCTTTTAAAAAAAAAAAGATTAAAAAGAGAAGAATGAGAAGGAGAGAAGGAGGAGGAAAAGGGGGAGAAGAGTGAGTGAGAACACGCATGCTCACATCCTAAGATGTAGGAAGCATGCCGTCTAGGTCTATTTAGAAAAGAAACACGTCCGTATAACCCTGGAAGATGCGACCTTCCCCACAACAGATACAGCCTTTTACCTGATCCTGTAGAACTGCAATTCTCAAAGAGTGGTCCAGGTCTCTCAGGGTCTCTGAAAGCATTCCAGGGACTCCCATGGTCAAAACTATCTTCATAATAACACCAAGAAACTTTCGCATTTTTCACTCTCATTCTCTCACCAATGCATGCGGTACTTTTCTAGAAGTTTCATGATTCTAGTGGAGAAAGCAATGGCACCCCACTCCAGTACTCTTGCCTGGAAAATCCCATGAAGAGAGGAGCCTGGTAGGCTGCAGTCCATGGGGTCACTGAGAGTCAGACACGACTGAGCGACTTCACTTTCACTTTTCACTTACATGCACTGGAGAAGGAAATGGCAACCCACTCCAGTGTTCTTGCCTGGAGAATCCCAGGGAGGGGGGAGCCTGGTGGGCTGTCATCTATGAGGTCACACAGAGTCGGACACGACTGAAGCGACTTAGCAGCATGATTCTAGATAACTGTGTTCCTCTGGAGGCTAACGGAGTGTGTGCTGGTGTCTTATTTTTATGTGTGTAAATTCCTGTTCTAAAAATGTTTTCAACTCAGTTTCCAACAGCAAATAACAGTAGCTATAATCCACATGAGCACAAGCCCTTTTGGCATTCCCAATCTTGTTGAAGAGCACCAATAGATCCTGAGACCCAAAGTTGAGAGCCTGTAATAGAGTTTAGTCACTTTAAACAACACTGAGAGACATACCCATATCACAGTAATGTCATTGATTTACTACATACAAAAAATTGCATTTTTATCTTCTTAGACAAAGCAGTGTTTTTTTAAAAAACATTCATTTGGCTGTGCCGGGTTTTAGTTGCTGCATGAAGGATCTTAGTTCCCTGACCAGCAATAGAACCCAGGCCCTCTGCATTGGGAGCTCAGAGCCCCAACCTCTGGACCACCAGGGAAGTCCCAACAAAGTAGTGTTGGGTCAACAAATTTGAGTCCAAGTTCATTCTTCTTACAGCACACATACACAGAGACACCCCTAAAAACTGATATTGTTTGCCTCCCAGTATTCACGCATCTCTTACTGCAGGATTTCAAAGTCAGAGGATCAGTTCTTAGTCATGGCTTACAGGCAAACACTTGGGTTTTCTTTCTTGCCTCATGGTCTCTACAAAAATAACTTTTTCTCATGAATATATCCCACAGGGAGTCTGAGCCTACTTCAGGCAACAGAAGGTCTATCTGCCCTTTCTGGAGCATATGATCAGCATCATGATTCTTACATTTATAAAACGGGCCAATGGTTCTTACCTTGTTGAAATGATTAAAATGATACAGCTTGCATGTAATAGTTGAGTTCTGTACACCATGCCTAGAAGGAAAGGCAGACTCACTCCACCAAAAATCACTGGCGTCCAAAAAGAGCTCAACACATCTTTTCACTTTCCCTTTCAATTAAGGTGATTCAAAGCCTACCTCGGTTGCGATCCTAGGAGGTCTTTTCTTTTCATTATCCTTCTCTCATTTCTCAGTCCCTCTTCTAGCCCCAATATCTGTGGTCTTTTCTGCCCCTCAATTCTTACCTTGGAGCCACTCTTTGTTCTTAAGGTCATCAAGCTTCTGTACGTGGATCCTGCCTCTGTCTTGCTGGGACAACAACAAGGTCTTTCATTGTGAATAGGGGTAGCAAGAAAGAGGCAAAGGAAACAAAAGATGGTCATACATGGAAAGCATGTGGGGGCTTCCCTGGCATGCCAGTGGCTAGGACCCTGAGCTTCCACTGCAGGGGGCACGGGTTTGATCCCTGGTCGGGGAACCAATCCCACAAGCCCAGCGGCGTGGCCAAAGGAAAAAAAAACAACAGGAAAAAAAACAGGAAAGCATGCAGCTCAAGGTAGTTGTTCAACAGTGGTCCCTGCCAGCACTGACTGCACCATTTCAAGAGCCCTGTTACTTGGTGTAGTCCTTCTCACTTGCACAATCTTTGTTCCAACTCACTGACCAACAATTTTGTTTATATCACCTCTGCCCAGCCCACATGATATCACAGACCTCCTTATCTAGCTTAGGTTCAGTTACCATCATTCTTTCCTTACAGTTACTTCCTTATATATATTCTTAACCCCATTTCCTCTCTCCTTCCACTGAACTCACACGGTGAATCCTGTATTGAATTTTTAAAGAATATTTTTAGGTAGCCAAACATGACTATTTGGAAGTTCTTAATTAAATCACATATGGGAAGCCCCCTGCCCCTACAACAAGTGAAAGTGAAAGTCTCTCAGTCATGTCCAACTCCTTGCAACCCCATGGACTATATATTCTCCAGGCCAGAATGCTGGAGTGGGTAGCCTTTCCCTTCTCCAGGGGATCTTCCCAACCCAGGGATCGAACCCAGGTCCCCTGTATTGCAGGCAGATTCTTTACCAGCTGAGCCACAAGAGAAGACCAAGAATACTGGAGTGTCTAGTCTATCCCTTCTCCAGCTTGTCTTTCTGACCAAGGAATCGAAACGGGGTAACAGCTCAGTGCAAAGCAAGTAGGTAAGAAAAAAAACAAGCTCCCAGCTTCTCCCTAGAGAGGGGAGTACTTTAAGTCTAAAGCTGACACAAGAGACAAGAAAGAATAGTATATGATGGTTAAAATATTAATCAGGAAAATATAACAATTATAAATATACATGTATCTAATATCAAAACACCCCAATATACAAAGCAAACATTGATAGAACTGAAGGAGGAAATAGCCAGCAATACAGTAATAGTAGACTCAATACCCCACTATTCACAATGGATAGAACTTTTAGACAGAAATCAACACAGGAACAGCAGACTGGAACACCATTAAAGACCAATGGACTGAACAGATAGAAACTTCCATTCGACAGCAGCAGATTATGCATTTTTTTCAAGTTTATGCTGAATATTCTCTAGGACATGTTAGGTCACAAAACAAGTCTTAACAAATTAGACTGAAATCATACCAATTATCTTTTCTAGCAACAGTGGAATGAAACTAGAAATCACAAGCAGAATGAAAACTGAAAAATTCACAAATATGTGAAAACTAACCACATACTACTGAATAGCCAACGGACCAAAGAAGAAATCAAAAAGAGAATCAAAAAGCATCTTGGGACGTGGTCAGGGGCTGATCGAGTGGACAACAGGGGGTAGATAACAGGACAAGGTATTTTAGTGGAGCAGCAGCATGGAATTTTAAGCAAACAGGAGTATCTGGGAATTTCAGTTGTCTCCACTGTCAGATGGGTGGAGGAGACTCGGTCAGTGCTTTGCCTAGATTCCTGGGGGCCTCTTTGACCTTCCTGCCTACTCTTCATGTCTGTGCACTTTTTCTGCTAACACAGCATCCATAGCTCTTTTCAGGACACGGGAGGCAGGGAAGTGCCTGAAAGTTTACACACCTTGGGCAGCCTTAGCTAACATCCAACTGGTACCAGAATACAGAAGCCTTTGCCTCAGTCAGTACAGACTCTGAAGCATCCTTTACACCCAGAGTTCCTCTGTAGGATCAAGCTGAGTCTGGGCATTCACCTGAAATCACAGTCCTCTTTAGCTTCTTCCTCTTTCCCATCCCTATGCTTCTTTTCTAGTAAGAAAGTTTTTGTTTTTTTTTTTTTCCATTAAGATATGCCTTGTTTTTTTGAGAAATAATGCTATTGCACACTCAGTAGACTACAGTATGGTATAAACACAACTTTTATGTGCACTGGGAAGCCAAAAATTTTATGCGACTTCCTTTATAGCAATATTCTCTTTATTAAGATGGTCTGGAACCGAATCCACAATGTCTCTGAGGTATGCTTGTATGTGGCTTAGGTTTTGGGCCACTTTACTTCTTTTGGCTCTACTTTCTGTGAGGCATGGAGGCATGGAGTCGAAGGAAAACTCACAGAGTTACATTTCTTGTAATATTTTCTCTGCCCAAGAAACATTTTACAAATATCCTTTAACAGACATGTGACATTCCAAAACCCGATTCTGGTCCTACTGCCAGCAAAGCTTGGCCAACGTTTCTTCACACAGATGCACGATGTTTACACAGAGCATACCTGACTGCTCTATCATTCACCCACAGCATATACTTCTTCTTCCACATAGACTGTGGTTTCCAAGGCAACAGAGAGCTCCTCTAACAATGAAAGCACACACAAGTTGATTTCCACTCCTACATGCCAAAGCCTAACCACTTTCTCCAGCTATAGTGCTTAAGTTTCCCAAAAGGAAGTCAGAACTAAAGATGAAATACCAATAGTAGAAGAAATGTTTTACTGTGTCAGCACAGTTAGGTGCTATAAAGAAGAAACTTTTGTTTAAGAGACTTGTAGAATGAGGTTTGTGGGGATCATTTGGGTACAGGGTGAAGGCTGAAGAGTGATGGTACAAATTATGGTTGACCTGGAAGGGTGTATGGGGAGCAGTAAGGAAACCAGGGGCATCTTTTTGTTGTTCCTCAAGTCCAAGTGTCCCTAGGCAGCCCCACTTTTGTCTTTCTACCTTTCAGAAACATCCTATGCTTGCTGCATTATGACCAGGGCTTTTTAATTGTGTAAGGGAGCAGCTTGGAGCAATGGGGTTACTCTATCCGGGTCAACACAGGAAGTTTCTATCTTCTTTGAAAGGTCAAAACATGTAATCATCTGTTAAGTTGTAGGAACATGATTATAGATACAGAAAACTTCCCAGCAGGTGTGGATATCTTTTTGGAGTGTGTCTTAATTTCTCCTCTCATTGGTTTACTTGCTGACATCCCAAAGCAATTTTGTTTGGTCATTACCTCCATAGTGGTGGTTGCTGTGTTGAAAGAAAGAATTGTCTGCAATTCTTTTCTCAATGTTTCCTTCAATTTAGTTTATTTTAACTCTTAGAAGATAGAATTAGCAAGAAGACAATAGTCAAGTTGCAAATAGGACTTACTATTTTCTTTATCCCATCATTCTCTAACAATAATCATCAAGAGGGAATAATCAAAGGGGAAGATAGAAGATTGCATTTCTGTAAAGATAATATTTTTGGACCACCCATGGCTGCCTAAATGAAAGCCAGTAAATAGATGTATTTATGCTGCTAAGTCACTTCAGTCATGTCCAACTCTGTGCGACCCCATAGACGGCAGCTCACCAGGGTCCGCCGTCCCTGGGATTCTCCAGGCAAGAACACTGGAATGGGTTGCCATTTCCTTCTCCAGTGCATGAAAGTGAAAAGTGAAAGTGAAGTCGTTCAGTCATGTCCGACCCTCAGCGACCCCATGGACTGCAGCCTACCAGGCTCCTCCATCCATGGGATTTTCCAGACAAGAGTACTGGAGTGGGGTGCCATTGCCTTCTCTGATATATATTTATATATGTATATATATTTACATTCTAAAGTTTTAAAGTATATAGATTTATAGACAAATCATAGAAGACAACCACTAAAGATAATTAAGTTGACTCAATTGTATAAAGCTGTTGTGCCCAGCCTTGGAGACCTTCCACCCCAGCTGCCTTAAAGCATAGATATAGATATAGATGTACTTTTTAAAGTTCAAAATGGTATCTTGGCGTATGAAACAGGATCTCATCATTCAGAGCATAACCGCAGAGCTAAGTTAAGGGGGATGCATCTTAGGTTCTAGAAGAGCTTCTCTCTGTACCAGCTTGAAATTTTAGCTGCTTTAGTGTGCATGTGTACTCAGCTGTGTCTGACTCTTTACAGCCTTATGGACTGCAGCCCACCAGGCTCCTCTGTCCATAGGATTTCCCAGGCAAGAATATTGGAGTAGCTTGCCATTCCCTTCTCCAGGGGATCTTCCCGACCCAGGGATTGAACTCAGGTCTCCTGCATTGCAAGCAAACTCTTTACCATCTGAGCCACGAGGAAAGCCATAATATTAATGCATAATCCTTATAAATATAATTCTTTGCATAAGTAGACATAATTTTTCATTTTGTTCTTTTTCAAACTGAACATGATAGAAAACTCAATAATAGCCCAAAAATATTAAAGGGAAGATATTTTCACTTATCAAAGGTAGTAGAAAGTATTTTCTGTGAATTGGACATGTTATGTGTGGCCTCCAAGAGAGGCGAAAGGTCTAGCTAATTTCCAAACATTCCTCCCAGTGCTCTGGCTTTATGGTTCATGGCACTGAATTTGTTAACTACTAATTGTGTACAGACTAAGAGACCTATGATCTTGCTGGGGGCTGTACGACTGCTCACTCAAATTGTGGTTACACTATTCCCTTAGTTGAAAAGTCTATTGACTTCTTCAAACCCTGGTGTCCTCATCTATAAATTGGGGATGTTAAAAGCAGTGCCTACCTTATAAGGTGGTTGTGAGCTGCCATTTCCTTTTCCAGGGGATCTTCCTAACCCAAGGATTGAACCTGCATGGCCTACATCTCCTGCATTGGCAGGACTTACTTTTTTTTTTTTTTTTTTTACCACTGAGCCACCTGGGAAGCCCCATAACTGCTTTAGAATTTCACGCAAATCAGATCTCAAAGAGCACTAACTGGGCAGCACACGTGAATTTCATTCTGTCAACATTAGAGGCCGGTTGATGAGCCCCTGGAGCTAACAAAAAAGAATCTTTGGAAGAAAATTTATTATGTTTTCTTATTCTGAGAATTATTTTCTTTTTGTTTTGTGAGTGAGGGATCTCATTTTGAAATTAAAACCTTCCATGCTGGGAAAGATTGAGGGCAGGAGGAGAAAGGGGTGACAGAGGCTGAGATGCTTGGATGGCATCACCAACTCAGTGGACAAACTCCAGGAGACAGTGAAGGACAACGAAGCCTGGCATGCTCCAGTCCATGGGTCACAAAGAGTTGGACATGACTTAGCAACTAAACAATATGTTTAGGTGTTCATATCTGGAAAGTCTCAAGTGACATCAAATTTTATCTGGAAGAGATTTCTTTGTGCTTCTGTGATAGAAATCTGTCTCTTTGAGCACATATCATGAGAAGAAAATGGGCTAATATAAGCCATACAGATTTTCTTAAGGGATGTAGAAAAACAAAACAAACAAAAAAACATGTTGTTTAGCATCTGTTTCTTTGTGGTGCTGAAAAGAAATGCTTTAAGGTGGCCATGGTGGAAATTCTCCCATGCTGGGTACAAGGGCTTTACACAGTTGGATCAGCTTATCTTCAGTGGTTATCTTCTAGGATTTGCCAATAAATCAGTAGATTTACAAGAAAAAAAAATTTAGTGCCATTAGCCAGTAAAATAGTCTGCAGATTCCTGTAAAAATAATTAAGACGAGAGAGAATATGCCTAAAAAAAAAAACCAAAAAGTTTCCTGGAACTCATCCTTTCTTCTCTAAACCCCTGCCACCCTTGGGTCTCCCTCCCTCATGTTACACAGAGTGGGAGAAAAGCCCACATGCCTTTGATGGGATCATTTCTTTCTTTGTTCAGAGTTAGGGAGATGGTGAATTGTTGTAACTAATCGTGTTAGAATCCTGACTGGGTGTGTCACCCAAATATAAAATACAGTAAACTAACCAGAGTCCAAAATGATGATAATACATATCATCATAGAATTATTTTCTGATTAAAAACCTGATGCTCTAGTACTGCAGAATTTAAAAAGAGCACGTTAGTGAGTTGTCAAAGATTCTGCCTGCTAATGCAGGAGATATGGTTTCTATTCTTGGGTTGGGAAGATCCCCTGGAGAAGGAATTGACACCCCACTCCAGTATTCTTGTCTGGGAAATCCACAGACAGAGGAGCCTGGAGGGCTACAGTCCCTGACATTGCAAAGAGTCTGACACAACTGAGTGACTGAGCACATTACACATGTATGCATAGCTGATGTTGGCGGGGTAGGCTGTTGGCTTGTTTGTTTTGCTATTGCTTGTAAAATTAGCTGATATTTTTAACTGAATAGAAGGAGATGAGAAAGACACAGTTTGGTGATTGTTCTGCAAACCTAATGCACTTGACCATGTAAAGTAGCTTTCAACCATGTGTAACAGGATCACCTGGAACCTTAGAATATTGATGCCCATGCTAATGTTAAAGAAATTATGATTTATGTTTTGTTAGGAAAAAAGAAAAACGAATATATCCCTGGATGGGTATTAATTTTTTTAAAACCTCCCTGCGTGCATGCCAAGTTGCTTTAGTCATGTCTGACTCTTTGCAACCCCATGGACTGTAGCCCACCTGGCTCCTCTGTTCACAGGATTCTCCAGGCAAGAATATTGGAGTGGGTTGCCGTGCCTTCCTCCAGGGCATCTTCCTGACCCAGAGATTGAACCTGGAACTCTTGGTCTTCTGCATTGGCAGGCAGATTCTTTACCACTAGTACCACCTGGGAAGCCAGAAGCTCCCTACTTGATTTGAAAGGGCAACCAGGTTTGAGATCCATGATAGAGGTGAGAGGTAATCCTGTGTGGTTTTAAAACAGTTTTATTACCTTTTTATGTTCACGTGACTATGGAGAGACAGCTACTGGACATGGGACCTGCAGTAAGATTCAGGCCTGTAAGAGGACAGCATTCACTGGAGAGTTATGTCACCTGCTGTTGGCTCCTCCTCGTCACTGTATCTGCCGGTTATGATATCCCCAAGCTTGCGACACAAGTATGTGATCCTGGGAGAATCCTGGTGTTATATTGCTAAGCACGTTTAGAACTGTAGCAGATTAGGACAGTTAACACGTATGTGTGAACATAAGTACATGTGTGATATGTATATGAAATACGTGTTCACACATGTGTTTGAAATTACAGCTTGATTTCTGTTTCAAACAAGAAGCACCTTATGTTCATAACCACCCATTCTGAGTCTCTTTCATAGTGTTTTGTAGAATGGCTAGAATAACCGTTGTTTACTTATTTTTAGTATCATATAATTTTTTAAGGAAAAAACAAAGACTGTTCCGTGTTTTTAAGTTAGATCATTAAAATGGCATCCTTGCTTCATTCTCTTCTTTGGAAACATCTGAACTTGCTAAACTGAACAAATGTATTGATTCAAACATGTGAAGGTATTATTATAGTTGGTCACTGAATGAACATTGTGAGTGCTTTATTTCTCCTTTCTTTCCCCTCTTTCTAAAGGAAAAAAATGTGAAAATAAACTTGGCCTGTATGTAATAATGTGTGTTCATGCTAAAACTGAATACTTAGAGCAAGTCCCAGCACCTGAAAACATGAAGCATGGCTTTCTCTGTTTTTCTTTTTTTCTTTTCCTCACAGAACATAGATCATACATAGACGTTTGCCTAATAGTTTTCAATCCCAAGAGTAAGGGATATATTTCTAGGTAATTATTTGTAATACAGGTTGTTCCATATATGGAAATAGAGGGGACTTGAAGTTATAGTCATTTTTCATGGCTGTGTATAATTATTCTACATGATTTTCATTTTCTATTTTTGTTAGAAAGAATTCCTCAGTTGCCTACTAGGATGAGAAGCAGATGGACTTTTTGTTGGAGTATAGTTGTTTTACAATGTTGTTAGCTTCCACTGTACGGCAAAGTGACTCAGGCACACGTGTACACAACCTCTCTCCCTTGGATCTCCTTCCCATTTGGGTCACCACAGAGCACTGAACAGTGTTCCCTGTGCTATACACTAGGTTCTCATTGGTTTTCTACTTTGTACATAGTATCAATAGTGTATATACATCAATTCCAGTCTCCCAACCTGGAATAAACCTGTTCTCAGGAAAGGGCCCGGGTAGTGAGGGAGTGTCTGAGTTAGGCAAGCCGGGTCTAGCAGCAGGTGTACATCAAACTGGTCCTGGCATGGAACACCTGGCCTGGAGCCACACAGGTGAGCAGCTAAGCGAATCAGCTGGGGGTTAGACCTGGAAGCTGAGTACAGGAGGTGTTCAGGGGCAGAGCAGGAGTCAACTTGGCGGCTCCAGACTGCAGCCAACTGGACATCTGCAGGGAGGCTAGTGATTGGCTGAAACTGGGTATCCAGAGGGCATCAGGTGAGGACCAAATGGATTTCTCTGGGAAACGCAAAGAATCTTGAAGGGTCAACCCAAAGTTTCCTCAAACTTAGGACCCAAAGCCTATAGCAGGATGCTTCCCACAAAGGCTGAGGCTGAAGCCATGAATGGCTTCTCTGCAAAGACTAAGAGTGTTTCTAAACCCAAGCGACTTTCCCCAAAGAATCACAGCCAGCCATTCAGAGGAGCATGAAGCTTTGTGAGATCCAGGTCTTCTAATTTTAAGAGAAATGGAGAAGACATGGAAGGGCAGTTGGGAAAGAGAGAGGAGAGTCTGGGATATTTTTTAGTGTACCTTCTGTCCTGTCCTCTGACCTCCATCCCTATTAGAAAAGTGTGTCCTTTGCAGTGAAAGGGTAGAACTTTGAGTACATACTGTAAATAAATGTCTTTGTTGATTGATTTCAATATTTCTGTTTGTTTTATATTTATGCACTTGTCTATAATCCTGAGCACCCCACTCCAGTACTCTTGCTTGGAAAATCCCATGGACGGAGGAGCCTGTTAGGCTGCAATCCATGGGGTCGCTAAGAGTCGGACATGACTGAGCGACTTCACTTTCACTTTTCACTTTTTCACTTTCATGCATTGGAGAAGGAAATGGCAACCCACTCCAGTGTTCTTGCCTGGAGAATCCCAGGGACGGGGAGCCTGGTGGGCTGCCGTCTATGGGGTCGCACAGAGTCAGACACGACTGAAGTGACTTAGCATAGCATGCCCTATAAACTTCCCTTAAATGTATATCCTGCCCCTGACATTTTCTACCACTATGATTTCTATAACATTGACTATTCCCACGAGATTGAGGCTTCCCTGACAGCTCAGATGGTGAAGAATCTGCCTGCAATGTAGGAGACCTGGGTTCAATTCCTGGGTTGGGAAGATCCCCTGGAGAAGGGATAGGCTATCCACTCCAGTTTTCTTGGGCTTCCTTTGTAGCTCAGCTGGTAAAGAATCCACCTGCAATGCAGGAGACCTGGGTTTGACTCCTGGGTTGGGAAGATCCCCTGGAGAAGGGAAAGGCTACCCACTCCTGTATTCTGGTCTAGAGAATTCCATGGATGTCCATGGGGTTGCAAAGAGTCAGACATGACTGAGCAACTTTCACTTTCACCCTTTACTTCAAGAGATTGAAGGCAGGAAGAGAAGGGATCAACAGAGAATAAGATGTTTGGATGACATCCCTGACTCAATGGACATGAGTTTGAGCAAACTCTGGGAGATAGTGAGAGACAGGGAAGGCTGGCGTGCTACAGACCATGGGGTTGCAAAGAGTCAGACACAACCTAGTGACTGAACAGCAACAACAAAATTCCCAGGAGAGTTGACTAGTTCCCGAAATTTAGCTGAAATATTACAGGATTTAGCATCAGTGTTGCTTACCTAATTATTATAATCATAACTGTACAAGTAATGGGATGCTGAATAATGTCAGAAAAATTAATAAGCTGCCTACAGTTCATTTCCACAAATAGGCAATCTCCCCTATAATTTATGTTTATGATATGGCCTTGGTAGGGTTTTAATGCAAGCCATTTAGATATAAATATCATCTAAACATCGCCCTTTGCCACTTATGCATAATTCCAGGGCATAATTACATGCTCAAAGCCTGATGGTCATCATTCATAAACTACCTGACATGTCACTTATGATAAACTGAACAGAACTGAAAAATGTGTATAGTCATCCATCTTTTTATTCATTCATATGTGAAATCAGTTTAATTTTGTGTCTGGAGAAAAGTATGGTGAGTATCCATCCTCCTTGGCCTTTGAAGGTCTGGGAGCACGTGTCCAGCTCTACCTTGGATGTTCCTCACACCAAATGACCTTGATTAGGGAATTAGTGCATCCCCAGAGTCTGAGGAGCATTTAGCTTTGATAAATTTCTGAAAAGAGGGAACTTGACCCTGCAGATGCTGTGTTCTTCACCCATCTCAGCCCACCCCACTGTATGGCTGCAGGCAACACCACTGAGTCATCTCTTCTAGTTTACACATCTGTTGGCTTTTATTTGCAAGGAGTGAAAAGAAACAATAAAATTAAAAGAAACTGAACGAGCACATTAAATGAAAGATGAACAAGACCAACACACTTTGATTTTTTTCAAAGTGATGAGTTTTCCTGATCTTTTGAAGTTGATCACCTGTGCAGGTCTTAAGTGATGTTTTCTCCTTTCATATATATGCGTCACTTCATCTTAGTTAATTCATCTCTGCTGAAGCACCTAGAATTCAGGGACCTAACCAATAATCGCTAAGTATCCCATCTGTGTTTTACGGACAGACTGTACAAATTTGGTGCAAACCTCAGAGGCATCAGCCATCACAGAATATGTCTTCCCTGCACAGACCTCACAGGGACAGCTTGTCAAAGGTCCAGAGATGACATTGCAAAGCTTGTAGCTTTCTACGTATGTGTGAGGAAGTGAAAGACAATTAAACCATTGTTCTGAACCTCTACCCCGGGTGAGAGCTCACGTTAGGGGACAGGGAGCATCTGACGACACCCTCAGTCTTTAAGGGAAGAGTCAGAGAAGACAAATATAGGAGCAAAAACATGCCAGTAATTTGGAGGAGATTATGGGAAATTTTAAATAACATTCAAAGATGGTACCAAATAAATTATGTAACTATTGCTAATGGTATCCAACATTTGTCTTGGGTTCTAGAGCCATCAAAGAATTCTCAAATGCACAGTATATGTATAATAGGTCTCACCATATTCCATGAAACTTGTCAGACAGGTATTGTTATCCTAATCAGCAGATGAAGAAAAAGAGGCTTCAAAAAGAAAACAAAAATTAAAGAAACTTCCCCTTTTCATCCATGCAATTATCTACTACAATAATTAAATCACTATGAACTTAATTAAACCAGGATCCAAAACATTACCTCAAAAAAAGTATATAGTATTCATATCTATAAGAGGCTGAAATGATAGTTTCCTAAAATAAATTCAAAAAGTGTATCTTAAATGTGTCTAAGTATTTGACTTTTATAAGAGCAAGAAATTCAAGCATGTAATACTAAGGATGAGACAAGAATGATTTTGAATTATGTATGTATGTTATATACAAAATAAATGCAAAGTGTTGAAATAATGGAAAATAGAAATAGTGCTTCAAAATAAGCTTAAAAATAAAAATGGAAAGTTAACATTTTTAAAATTCAGTACAGTTAATTAAAAATATTTACATAAGTAGTATTTTCATAAAAATAAGTTCTTTAAAATCTTATTACTTGATTAATTTTTTTATCACTACCAAAATCCTAAAATTTTTTTGCTATGAACTATATATACATAGATAAATTGATTGACTGAACATTGGCTAGATAAGACTATGACATATAGTTTTAAAGTTAACGCTTTTTCACTGTTGAAACATCCTTATGTTGGGCATTCTACACTTGCTATAATTAATTATAAATATATTCTTAAAATATATATTTTTGGTTACTTTAAGGTTCTGCTTATCCAACAATGTAAAGAGAACTATTCCCTCCCATGGGGTCTTCCATAGTCACTCAGTTCTAGCTGCATCCACTTACCTGTCCCCCAAACATCACAGGTGCTACCCTCAAGGCCACTTGCAGCCTCTCGCCAGGAGTGCACCTGGTTCTCTCCTGAGCTGCTAGCACCCGGATGTCCTGGCCCAGCCCCCATTTCCCTTAAGCCTTTGCTCTGACCGCCCTCGTAAAAAGGAAGGCCGTTGCTCCGGCTTCTTGTGTTCCTAATTCCTCTTATCTGCATTATTCGTCATCATAAACCTAACACTCTTCATGTATGCCATATAATCGCTATTTGAAATATCTCTGTAACTCATTGGAACATAGGGTCTCTGAGGATGGACACTTTACTTCGTTTGTCCCCAGCTCCTAAATTAATAGGCACACAATCGCTCTTGACCAGTTTTTGTGTCATCAGCATTTTATTATCACTGTTATTTTTAATCACTTGTAATTTGTGCTCTATGCTTATGGAAAGAGATTAATGGTAGTCTTTTTAAAAATATATATTACTCTTCTACATAAATGAAAATAAAAATATTATCAAAAATACATAGCTTTTCCCCATTCAGAGTCTGACTCTTCTGACTTTCATTTCAAAAGTCACTGATGACTGTTTTCTTATATATCATTTTCTGGGCCCTCAGAACCATTGGTGATAAAGCAGTTCTTCAAAGAATCCACAAAAATAGCTAAACACCCTTGATGTGGCTTCTAAACCAGCTTTGCAGTTGTGTTGCTGAGCCAGTCTACTAGGACTCTTGTTCTGAAAATGCTAATAAACATCTGTTTTTCCCCTTCCCTCCACTGTTTGGGTTCTAAGGGGTTAACAAGTGTGCTTCACTATTGTCTCAGATTTTCTTTCTTTCTTTTTTTTTTTTTTTCATTTTGGACACTTTCAAACATATCTAAAAATAGACTGCATGCATGCTAAGTCACTTCAGTCATGTCCAACTCTGTGTGACCCCACAGATCATAACCTGCCAGGCTCCCCTGTCTGTGGGATTCTCCAGGCAAAAATACTGGAGTGGGTTACCATGCCTTCCTTGCGGGGACCTTCCTGACCCAGGGATTGAACCCAGGTCTCCTGCATTGCAAGCAGATTCTTTATTGTCTGAGTCACCAGGGAAGCCCTGATAGATGTGTAGGTTGTTATATATTGGCTACTATGAATAAATCTGCAATGAATATAATAATATAATGACTTCAGTTATCTCTTAGATACTGATTTTATTTCCCTCTAGATACAATACACAGGAATAGGACTGGAGGAGCATATGGTAGATCTATTTTCAAGTTTTAGGGGAAACCACCTGCTGTCAAGAGGTAGTTTTAGCCTCTCCCACCCTTTGAGGGTTGAGTTATCTGAGTTCTGAACTCCCCCACTTTTAGTTGAACTGAAGACGTCTTCAGTTGCTTGTATGTTTTAAAGTAAATCCTGGACATTTCACTTAGAAAACCTCAGACTGATCTCTAATTGACAAGGACATTTTTCCCAAAAACATTTTTCAAGAGTCAGAGAAGATTTTTTTTTTAAATAAATAACTAAGATTTAATCTAAGTACTGAAACTACTCAAATGTGTATTTGTGTGATTTACAATGCTTTACCCTTTTGTGTAGTCTGTCTGCATAGTACACTATTTTTTAAAAGGGCAATTATTAAAAGAATATATTCATTTTTTTAAAATAAATAAGATTTAATCTAAGTACTGAAACTACTCAAATGTGTATTTGTGTGATTTACAATGCTTTACCCTTTTGTGTAGTCTGTCTGCATAGTATACTATTTTTAAAAAGGGCAATTATTAAAAGAATATATTCATTTCACTGCTGAGTGTGTACTGTCACTCATACACAATATTTATTCAGGCTTTATACCATGAATAGCATAGCAGGCATGGAACTAAAAAGCAATTGTTTCTGTCCTTGAAAAATAAATGGTCTAAAAAAAAAAAGAAAAAGAAATGGTCTAGCTAAGAAGATTGATAATACACACACACAGACAACCTGCACATTTTGAATAAAACAATATCATTAATATTGGATATTTCAAGCACACAAGAATTCAGGGGCAGAGAAAGTATCTTTGAGACAGAATCAATTAGAGATCAATTTTTTGTGAACGAAGTGAGCTTCAGAGTGAATCTCGATGCAGGAGAACATGAACCCTGCACGTTCCAACAGTGAACCAGAAATTTGCACATGGTAAACTCTAAGGGAAAAAATAAGCTACAATTCAGGAGAACATGAACCCTGCACGTTCCAACAGTGAACCAGAAATTTGCACATGGTAAACTCTAAGGGAAAAAATAAGCTACAATATGTGTGATGATAAATTATTAAGTAGAATTTGCCCGTATCAAAATCATGCAATATGACATTGACTTTTGAGCTGCTCATGAAAAAGTCTTGTTATAACTATTCAAAAGCATATTTACCTTGGGAAAGGAGGGGGGTGCTCAAAAAAACTTTAAAAACATGAAAATCTAAAAGGGATGCATTATTATGATGGAATTTCGAGGGCACTGTGGTGTCTGTTGAAGGCAGCTTTGGGTCAGGAGATCTGACCCAGCAGCAAGCATGTAGGTAGGACAGAGATGCTGCCAGGAGGATTAAACACAGAGACCCGGGACAAGCAGGGTGCTTATAACTTTCCAGGGAAATCTGATCATTTCCTCTCTCCACTCACAGTTCCATCATTCAGAGGAAACGAAGAACTGCCTTGGGGTGCTCAGGTATACGGGGACTAAATGCCCTAGTTATTTGCAACCCCTTGACTTTTCCTTGGTTGACAAGCAACCCTATGACCAGTGGTGCATCTGAGGAAACACATAACAGGGGTCTGATGCCTGCTCTGCAGTGGCTCAGCTGTCTGAACACAGTGATGACAATACATGCTGCACAATATCCTTGCACCCTCTTCTTCAAGCCTTGTTCCAGCTCTTTTCATTTCCATCATTAGCCCTGCTGTAAAGGTGAGGGACTGGCAGCACACCTGAGCTCACAGATGACCCAGCTACACAGTTACTGAGGTGGAACCCAGGCAGCCTGATGCCAGGACACACTTTTGGCTTTAGCCACGGTCTCCCCACATTCTTTAACTTTTCCTTTCCCTTGTCCCTGTCTCATGAATAAAATGGGAACATTATTCTCTGTGTATCTGTGCAAGCACCAGCAAGCCATGTGCTATTGATAGTATAGTGGACATAGTTTAATTTAATTTTTTTTTTAGACTGTGGTATATAGGATCTTAGTTCACTAACCAGGAATTGAACTCCAGGTCCCCTGCATTGGAAAGCAGGGTCTTAACCACTAGATCACCAGAGAATTCCCTAGTGGACGTTCTTTTAGACAACAGTTTATACTGGTTTTGGTTGGCAAGGTACACAGTTAATCTAACATGATATATTTTCTTCAGTTCAGTTCAGTCGCTCAGTCATATCTGACTCTTTTGACCCCATGTACCGCAGTACGCTAGGCCTCCCTGTCCATCACCAACTCTTGGAGTTTACTCAAACTCATGTCCATTGAGTCAGTGATGCCATCCAACCAGCTCATCCTCTGTCATCCCCTTCTCCTCCTGCCTTTAATCTTTCCCAGCATCAGGGTCTTTTCAAGAGTCAGCTCTTTGCATCAGGTGGCCAGAGTATTGGAGTTTCAGCTTCAACATCAGTCCTTCCAATGAACACTCAGGACTGACCTCCTTTAGGATGGACTGGTTGGATCTCCTTGCAGTACAAGGGACACTCAAGAGTCTTCTCCAACACCACAGTTCAAAAGCATCAATTCTTCAGCACTCAGCTATCTTTATAGTCCATCCATACATACTCACATCCATACATGACTACTGGAAAACCCATAGTCTTGACTAGATGGACCTTTGTTGGCAAAGTAATGTCTCTGCTTTTTAATATGCTGTCTAGGTTGGTCATAACTTTCCAAGGAGTAAGTGTCTTTTAATTTCATGGCTGCAATCACCATCTGCAGTGATTTTGGAGCCTCAAAAAATAAAGTCTGCCACAGTTTCTACTGTTTCCCCATCTATTTTCCATGAAGTGATGGGACCGGATACCATGGTCTTAGTTTTCTGAACGTTGAGTTTTAAGACAACTTTTTCACTCTCCTCTTTCACTTTCATCAAGAGGCTCTTTAGTTCCTCTTCACTTTCTGCCATAAAGGTGGTGTCATCTGCATGTCTGAGGTTATTGATATTTCTCCCAGCAATCTTGATTCCAGCTTGTGCTTCTTCCAGCCCAGTGTTTCTCATGATGTACTCTGCATAGAAGTTAAATAAGCAGGGTGACAATATACAGCCTTGACGTACTCCTTTTCCCATTTGGAACCAGTCTGTTGTTCCATGTCCAGTTCTAACTGTTGCTTCCTGACCTGCATACAGATTTCTCAATCAGCAGGTCAGGTGGTCTGGTATTCCCATCTCTTTCAGAATTATCTAGGGAGTGGAAAGGAGAAAATCCATTTCACAGAGGCCAAGGCCGAGGCTCAAGATGACAGATGACTTATTTAAGGTCACCCGCTTTTCTGAGTGGACTGAGAAAGAACTATGGCCACATCTTTTGTTTCTGAGCTAGTGAAACTGTGCAACCCAGATTGGGACTTGAATGATTAGGACTCTTTTATTGAGTTTTGCTTTATTGAATATTAATTATAGATTTTGGAGAACCACCAGTACTGGGCTAGCTTATAGCACAATTGTATTGTGTATTTCCAATCTTTTTAGATTTTCAGTAAATTCTACCAGCTGAGTAGCATCCTTCTTACCATTGCCTAAGGGTAGCTACTAAAACGCCTCCAGCTACAATATTGTTAAATTCACAGGACCTTTTTGATGTTCTACTCCCCTCCCCTGGCCCTGGCTCCAGAGTAAATAAATGACCCCTGGGTCATTAAGCCTGAGGAGGAGAGAGGAAGGACCTACTGAGTGCCCCTGGATCCAGATAAACTCTCTGATGCAGTGAAGAAAGTGGGGAGCCAAACAGGAATTCAACATTGAAGTGGGTCTTGCCCCTGTGTTCCAGCCCCAGGAGCTAGCAACAGCCCCTGGCTGGTCTGCAGAAAGAAGAGAATACTTGAAAGGGTTACAGCAGCAGTTTGCAAAGGTAAATGGGATTCTGAGGCAGTAAAAAAGCTGGCTATTCTTTTATTCCTGTGTCACAGGCATTAACTGGCAGCATAGGAATGGTAATAGGAGCCATAAACAGGCAAATATGTAAACGTTTCATTCTTCCTTGTATATTCATCACTAATACGCACCAAAAAGAGCTGTCTGTCATAATCAGCCATGTTAGAACAATATGGTAGAAAAGCAAACAAATTCACTGAAGTCTATGGGGTCGTAGAGTCGGACACGACTGAAGTGACTTAGCAGCAGCAGCAGCAGCTTGCTGCTGCAGGATTGGTTGGGTTCCCTTTTTACACAATGTTTTTACATTAGAGAAACTAGCAGAATCTAAGTATACGATTAAATGTTAGATTTGCCAAATAACTCAGACTTTCAAGTGTCTTACACTACATGTCAAGATCTTTGTGTCAAAAGTAATTTGATTGCTCTTGTTTGGTGGTGGAGGGAGTGGAGAGAAGGGGAGGATGATAGTGGGAGTTGCTTGATTGGGGGGAGGGCAGTGGAGTGGATGACTTGATTTCAACCCTCCAGATAAATGGTTTGATTCTGACTCAGTTTGTTTATATTGTACTGAACACGTTTGTCATTTCTTGTTCATTTTTATAACCTTTCCATTGGCAATAGGTGTAGTCATGCTGGCAGAATTGTCCCCAGTCCATTCTGTCATTCTTTGAAAATTAAACCAATTGGTTCCAGTGCATTAATGTGTGTTAGTCGCTCAGTCTTATCTGACTCTTTGGGACGCTATGGACTATAGCCTGCCAGACTCCTCTGTCCATGGGATTCCCCAGGCAAGAATACTGGGGTGGGTTGCCATGCCCTTCTCCAGGGGATCTTCTTGACTCAGGGATGGAACCTGGGTCTCCCACACTGCAAGCAAATTCATTACTGTCTGAGCCACCAGGGAAGTACGTTCATGCTTGGACACAACTTGTGCATTCTTGTAAATATTTGTCACTCAGTCACCTGGAAGCCTGATGGTGGATGATGATGATGTGGTTGAACTACAGTCAGTTATGGCAACACCAACTCTGATGGAGCTGATCCTTCATTCTTCCTCTACCTCATCCTTTACTTGTTTGCTCTTTAGCCTCCTTTCCAGGGTTACTAGTCCCTTTTAAATACAGCAGGTGGGAACAGCTGACCTGAGATGCCTGGCTTTGGAAAGCGATATCATCTGGCTCTTAGGCATGAAAGAGATCAGAATGTACCACCTCAGATACGCCCTTCTGGCATAAAGACCTCCCTATGCTCCCCTATTTGCCTAAGAGCAGTATGTTTCCCCTTTGTGAATGTCTCCCCACCCAACCCCTTTTACCAGGAATTGCAGAATGACTCAATCACCAGAGATGATTCGAGACTCCTGGGCCCAGAATGGCACTGCTAGGAATCCACATAAACTTTACTAAAACACCCTGTTCTCCCTTTGTTGTTTAGTCACTAGTGGTGTCCGACTCTGCAACCCCACGGACTGTGACCCACCAGGCTCCTCTGTCCATGGGATTTCCCAGGCAAGAATACTGGAGTGCGTTGCCATTTCCTTCCCCAAATCTCCCTTTAGTTTTCTCATATATTAACCTACCATCCCACATTTTAGTGCCTCTCAGGCTTCCCAGATGGCTCAGTGGTGAAGAACCTGCCTGCCAATGAAGGAGATGTGAGTTCCATCCCTGGGTTGGGAAGATCCCCTGGAGAAGGAAATGGCAACCCATTCCAGTATTTTTGCTGGGATAATCCCATGGACAGAGGAGCTTCACAAGCTACAGTACATGGGGTTACAAAGAATCAGACACGATTTAGTGACTCAACAGCAGCAAATCTGAAAACCCTGTTCCTTTGCATTGTCAGTCCAAGGGGTTGAAAAAAGTCAGACACAACTGAGTGACTAACACACTTCACATTGTCACTTTTCCATAAATTTATTGTTCTTTGTTCAAATGTATAAGTCTTCAGGTCTGACTGCCTCTTGGGGTTTTCATTTCATTTCTCTGAACCCCATTCCCCTCCCCATATGCATACAAAATAAACCTTTTCCCCTGCTAATCTGTCTTTGGCTGATTCAGTTTAAGGCCCCAGCCACTGAGCCCACTTAGGGTAAAGCAAACAGGTTTTTTTCTGCCTTGTAAAGTGACTCAAAAAAACCTTAGGTGGAAAAATTAAAAGTCTGCCAAGTGGCTTAGGATGCTTGGAGATTCATTACATAAAGTAGCTCACACTGTATCTGCCAGGGGCAAGAGGTTAAGGCTTAAGAGACAGAACATCTGGGTTCCTCCCCAACACCGTTCCTCACTGGCTTGGAACTAGTGACTCAGCTTCACAGACTTACTGAATTGTCTGTAAAACAATCTTAATTATTTCAATTGGCTCTGTCTCACAGGGTTGTCTAAGGAAAAGAAAAAAATATGGAAAACACTGAAAAAAACTATAAAGCATTTTACAGATGTCACATTCAATATTTAGTTCTACCTCCAGATAAAATAATTTTAAAACTCCTTCTTATAAGGCTACTATGAGAAATTGAGTTATGTTGCCTTAAGATCAGGGGTACATTTACTTGATCTTTTCCAAACCACTAGAAATAAGCTACACATTGTATTAGGGGATTATAATCTGGCTAGAATATAAGAATTAAAGTTTTGGTGAAGATGTAACTTTAAAAAATTGTGCTTTATGATTATATATTTTGTCCACTCTCCCTTCCATGACCATGTGTTGGTCCACTCGGGCATCCAGATGAGTCTAAGTAAAGAGTAGTTTCCAGTAGTCATGTACGCATGTGAAAGTTGGACCATAAAGAAGGTTGAGCACCCCAGTGGTTAAGACTTCATCTTCCAATGCAGGGGGTGCAGGTGCAATCCCTGGTTAGGGAGCTAAGATCTCACATGCCTGGAGGCAAAAAAAAAAAAAAATCAGAAGCAATAGTGTAACATTCAATAAAGATTTTACAAATGATCCACATCAAAAAAATCTAAAAAAAAAAAAATACTGTGCTAAGTCTTAGAGTGAAAAGGAACCCACAGTCCTAAACAAAGAAGCAAACAGTGGTGATGTGGGCTGGGGATGAGGCAAGGGGACATAGAGTAGGGGCGTGTGCAGATGGGTGTTCTAGCCCAGGAGAAATCTGAACCCAGGCTCAGGGCAGGAGAGGGGACTGGATGTACAGGAGGAGTGGGAAGTGACCCAAGGTGACCAGCTGGACCTGGAGTTCAAGGGACTGCTGCCAAAACTGGTGCTGGAGGAAGGAAACAAAACAGCATAATCACGGGGGTGTGGTATGTGCATGGAGCATGATCATTCAGACAGCAGGTAAGGTTTGCAGGATCACACAGGTGTGCAGAGAGCCTGCAGGCTGAGACCTAGGGCCTACGATGAGCTCATGAAGATCTGAGTGGTCCCCTGAGCTGCCAGGTGCAACTATGTAGCCAGGAGGGAGACTGGGATCTTTCAGGGCAAAGGCAGCTCAAGGGGAATTGGGAAGAAAGTAATCTGGTTCAGCCAGTGTGGAAAACAGTACAGAGGGTCCTCAGAAAACTAAAAATAGAGTTACCATATGATCCAGCAAGCCCACTCCTGGGCATACATCCAGACAAAACTATAATTCAAAAAACACATGCACCCCTATGTTCATAGCAGCACTGTTTACAATAGCCAAGATATGGAAACAACCTAAATGGCCATTGACAGATGAATAGATGGAGAAGATGTGGTGCATATATATACAATGGAGTATTACTCAGCCATAAAAAAGAACAAAATGCAATTTACATTCTATAAGGAATATAGAATATAGAATCTATATAATGGAATATATAGATTCCCTTATATGTGGAATCTAAAATATGATACAAATGAACTTAACTATGAAACACAAATATAGAATAGAATAGAATAAGGGACTTAGAGAACAGTTTGGGGGTTGCCAAGGGGGAGGGGGTTGGGGTAAAGACTGGGTGGGAGGTTGGGGTTAGCAGAGGTAAGCTTTTTTATATAGAATGGATAAACAACAAGATCCTACTATGTAGCATAGGAACCTATATTCAATATCCTATAATGGAAACCGTAATAGAAAAGCATATTTTAAAAACAGTGTGTATGGGTGTATGACTGAATAACTTTGCTGTACAGCAATAACCCTCACAACAGTGTAGATCAAATATATTTCAATAATAAATAAATAATAAGTTAAGGAAGGAAAAAAAAAAAAACAACCCTGGAGAGGTGGGTAGTTTCTACTTTTCTGACACTCCAGACCATAGGAAGGTTTTCTGTGGTCATAAATGCTATGGAAGTCTTAAAATTATATAACACATTTCCAGAAGCACGTAAGAATAGATTTGTACAATTTTAAAGTGTCATCCCAGCAAAGAGATTTATTGGTACTTCTAAATTGCCCTGCCTTCCCGTTCCTGTCCCATCCAAAATAAAGAGTTTGGCTGTAAATATAGACACTGTCATATGCTCCTTATTGTTATCTTTGTGCTCACAGTTCCATCCCCTATGTTCAGTTCATTTTTGCAACAAATATAGAAGGTTGCAGTAAATCTGTGAATAGAAGCCATAAACCTAAATTATAATGCAGATGTGCAAATAAGACTGCAGGTGATCTACAGCTAAAGATAGTCCACGGTTTGGAAGAGGCGGTTGTTAGGAAAACTGGCAGATTTATTTAAAGCTTTCAAAAGCCAGCTCTCTGCTCTTGGTCCATTTGGTTTGGAAATAGCCTGGTGAAGCCATCATTTTCCGCGTCTCACAAACACAACTTTTGACGCCGCCTCCTCACTCCTTCCCTGCCTCACATTTTCCAGACATTTCCTGCCAAACTACATTTACTCACTTTCTTCAAAGAAAAATTCCAGTCTGCCATCTCCCCAGTTGCCCTACAAGTGAAGTCTCTATAGGCATCAGAAATGGTTCTTTTAAGCAACTTTCTCTTTGAACTGCGGAAGAGTAACTCTGCAGTCTGGACCTGAGCCCTGGGGGCAGAGCAGCACTGATGTAGTAAATCAAATTGATGTTTGGGTACCCAGGTTAGGTACCCACTGTGACTGGCACAGGTTTGAGAGGAAATGTATAACATTCAGCAAAAGTCCTCTAAGCTCCCACCACCTATTTTTTTTTAACCAATATGTATTTAGAAATTTATACTGAAGATTTAGAAGAAAATTATTTGCTAATGTATTTGAGCTAACATTTCACAGGATCTAGGTTTCCTCTGACTGGTAGATGGTTGCTTTTTTATTGTCGTCCAGTCACTAAGTAGTGTCTGACTCTTTGCGACCCCATGGACTACAGCAGGTGGCAGGTTTTGGAAAGTATTAAGTTAGAAACTTGGGGTGGGGGAAGGAGTGTGCCCTGCGAGGCCTCTAATTTGCCACGGGGAGTATGAACTTGAGGCTGAGCAGGACTGTAACTCCCCGTTAGTGAATGATTTATGTCAGTGCTACTTTATAAAGGATGAATTCCAGGTGGGCGCTGAACCGTTCAGTGTCTGTTCCCATTAGTAAGCTTTGGCTTAAGCTGCCTGAGCATTAGGGCAAACGGCTCAGTTCAAGACAAACTCTCAGACTCCGGAGAGCTCAACATGCAAGGTGTCCCTACTTTGTCTAAGAGCAGATGAACAATTTTAAGATTAAACTGAATAAGAAAACCAGCTACGGATGTATCCTGCGAGGCCAGTTTGTGTTCACAAAGTCACATGGGAGCAAATGATACAGGCATTAAAATAGGAGTTGTGTTTTTCACTTGTAATTAAAAGATCTTTGACAAATGACATTAAAATTCCTATTTTCTCCAGACTGAGTGAAGCAG
This sequence comes from Bos taurus, assembly GCF_002263795.3. Classification (NCBI taxonomy): domain Eukaryota; kingdom Metazoa; phylum Chordata; class Mammalia; order Artiodactyla; family Bovidae; genus Bos; species Bos taurus. The sequence continues at coordinate 24,001,422 of NC_037341.1, forward strand.
TGGAGTATTCCTTCTGACAATGACAGAAGGATTGGAAAGGAAAATGGAAAAGGGTCATAAAATGCTTATTTACCTTAGAGCTGGCACTGGACTCTTTAAAAGGTCACTCTGCTCAAGACATAAAGTATCCTTGAACTTACACTTTTTTTTTTTTTTAAATAAAGAAATTCAGCATGAAACTCCCCTCTTACCTCTGATAGAGACTAGGAGGATATAGTTGCCTTGATTGTTGGTCTCTTCTTTCAGAGCTTGCTTTTAGTCATTTTCAACACAATATGTTCTTGCTAAAACTCAACTCGTTGACTATATCAATGGCATTTACTCGAAGGGAAGAACTACTTTGTTCATGTTAAGTGAGGACATTCATAGGAATTTATTCACACACAAATCCATAAAATAGGACAAGAATCCTAGGAAAATGGGCAGTTTGTACCAACATTTTTGGCATGTGAGAGCCTCAGCCTGTTAAATATTTGTTCAGAACTGTGCTTAAGATAACTCAAATTGGTATAAACTCAACAATATGTGAAATTAAGTAAAAAAGAAGATGGGCTTCCCAGGTGGCTCAGTAGTAAAGAACCCATCTGCCAATGCAGGAGACACAAGAGACGCAGGTTCAATCTCTGGGTCAGGAAGATCTCCTGGAGGAGGACATGGCAACCCACTGCAGTATTCTTGCCTGGAGAATCCGATGGACAGAGGAGCCTGGTGGGACACGGTCCATGGGGCTGCAAAGAGTTACACATGACTGAGTAACTGACACTGAACTTAACTGAGAAAATAGAAGGTACTTAAGTCCTTTATACCCTTTAATTCATTTCCTGGAACAATGCTAAGAGCTTTTAGTATCACATTCAATAAGAAAGCAAGTATCACCTTATTGGATGAAACACAAGAGGATTCTGTAGCCTGGCATCTCTCACGTAGACCTACCTTGAGGGTCCAGCACATCCCTTTGGAATACTTCTTGCCTGTCGAGATGTCATTGCTTTCAGCACAAGAGATGCTGTCTTTAGAGCAGGTTGCATTACCTCAAGCTGCTAGGCAAACAGTATTCATTTATGGCAGCTTCTTAATACAGGGATATGTATGTGTGTATTGCTTTCATATGAAATCTCCGAGTAAAATAAAATATGTTTTGGATTGAATTCAATTCATCTTATTCAGATAATTATATCATAGAATATCATTTCATTTGGGTGCATGTCTAACCTAATGGGTCATTTTGCAGCAAAAAATGTGATATACAAGGAATCCAACCAAGGGGAAAATGGCTTGTAATGAAAGCTGCCAGATATGAAGGCATTTCCCTACACTATCCTGATTATTTTTTATGTAGACTTGTGACTTCCCATTTTGCAGATGTGGAAATTGAGACTTAGAAGAATGAGACTTTTCGTCTAAGTCTACCTCATGGCTAAAGGGCAGACCAATGATTTGAACTGCTATTGACTCCTTTCAAATTATGTGTTCTCTGCATGAGATTTTATTGTGATTGCTCATTTAGAAACGATTTGTTTTCAGTCCGCTTAACCACCTCTGCTATGATTTTCCGTGGAAAATTTACAATTTTCTAGGCCACAATTTCTACTCTTAAGGAGCATGAGGGCTCATCTTGTGAGAAGATCACAATAAAAATATTAGTCTATAGTGCTAAGGGCAGGTACCTACACATTCCTCCAGGAGCCCACAGTGAAGGGAGATGTGTGTGTGTGTGTGTGTGTGTGTGTGGAGGAGGAATATTGGGGGGGAGGGGGCGGGGTTGACTCTTCCTCGTGGAATCTGAGCCTAGTCTCGAAGAACTGGGACCTGCAGAGATGAGAGCTTTGGAGAGGAAATGGCCATGAGACATAACAGGTGTGGAAGAATATGAACCGTCCTCATATGGTTTACTGGGTCTACTGGGCCCAGTAAAAGGCATATTTCTTTTGCTAGCTATGCACTTTATGGTCAGGTTTTATGCGCTGGCCCCATAAGAGGAACTTGGGTGTAGAAAGTTTCACAGGCAGGGTGGTCGTTCAGATTGGAGTGCTTGCTTTCTTAACCAGTCCTGCTGCTTATATAAACATTTCATCAGGGATTTCATCAGTTCACCTTCTCCTTGAGGCTCTAGAGACGTACAAAACTGTGATGCCAAGAGGATGTTAAAACTCTTAAGGGAGGATTCCAAGAGCAACTTTTATGAGCCCTCTTGCTCAAAGCACACAGACTGGCACTTTTAATGGTGGTGTATCTCAGCTTCGTGAGCGAGTCTAAAGTGGGGAGATTCACTGAAACTATACAGCAAAGAGGATTATGCTGTCATTGTGTGTTTCCATTGTGATGGGTGAGACAGACCTGAAGATGTAGCTGAAATGAGAGAAGTACCTGTCAAACAGGAAGGTAACCGACAACACTTTACACTTGAAGAGCTGTAAACAGCTTGGGAAATCTTTATTTTCCTTTGTTTTAAACTCTTGAGTAAATGTGATTTATTTCCACTTTTCTTGAAAAATTAAAGAGCTGACCTTTCGTAATCATGTTTGTTTCAACCTGCAAGTGTAGAGGTAACACATTATTCAGGCTTTTGAATTCCCAGAATGAAACCTAGAACTCTTTGATATAAACAGTAATTCGTTGCTGAGTTTATTCTTACATCTCTACCATGGTGACCACTTGTGATGAAAGATTAATAGGTGATTCCAAAATAGTTCTCAACACTTCCTTCACAAAACAAAACAACAATGGAGATATCCACATGCAATGTATTCCTTGATCTTACCCCAGTGACTGACCCTGTTATTCCACCCCCAAGTAAATTGCTTTCTCTTCTTAGAAAGGCAACCCCCAAATGGTTATCTTTTCTTTTAATATTGGTTGTCTTTTTAAAAATATTTTTATTTATTTATTTGCTGTGTCCAGTCTTAGTTGCATCATGCACGATCTTTTGCTGGGGCATACAGAGTCTCTAGTTGTGATGCTGGGGCTCAGTAGGTGTGGTGCCCAGGCTCTGGAGCAGGTGGGTGGGCTCAGAAGCTGTGGTGCATGGGCTTAGCACCTGTGGTGTATGGGCTTAGCTGTTCCATGGCATGTGGGATCTTAGTTCCCTGACCAGGGAACAAACCCATGTCCCCTGCATTGCAAGGCAGATTCTTAACCACTGGACCACCAGGAAAGTCCCCCCAAATGATAATCTTAAAGTTAATTCTGCACTTAGCTTATGAGACACCCATGAGGCAGAGAGAGTAGGGTTTGCCCTTTAAACGAAGTGTAAGTGCTAAACCTCACATCCATTTCTCCGGCTCTCCAACTTTTCTATACCCTTGATTTAGCCAACACATGTCACAGCTCAGATGTTCAGTAAATATGTGTTAAATGAATAAGAGAACCGATGCCTAAAATAAAGGGAAGGCATATTTTGTGCCCTGCCAAATATCTTTATCGTCCTAGAGATAAGGATCAAAATTTAATTTCATGATACCCTTAGCCATGATTTTCTATCTCCTCATCTTCACATAACTGATAAATTACTAACTTGGTTTTGCCATTCCTCAGCCAGGAACAGAGTCTGACTTTTAAATCCTAAGTAAATGTTTATTAAATGGATAAATAGATATAATAACTGGGATGTGCCTGTTTGTGTGACCTTAACTAAGACTTGAATATTTTAAGGAAAATGACTATTTTTTGAAGAAGACCCCTTTTGGAGTCTAAGTATCATCTGTGGCAATGAGAATAAATGCACAATTTTGAGATCACCATACCAAAAAAACTAACACATCAGGATGAACATTTCTATTTCATCAAGGCAAAAGGAAGGCCATTAGTCATTTATTCTGGTTATTTAAACATTTTAAGTAAGCTCTGACTTTTGTATAGTTTTGCAAAACTGATCTTAATTATAGAAGGACTGATAGTTCCTACTCTGTTGTCTGGTTATTTAATTAAATTTTTGACCTTGAACAAATCACTGAAAGTCTATGGATCATAGTTTTCTAAATGTCAGTGGACAAACTTACTCTTCATTCAGACCAACCCCTTGGGGCAGCCTCAGTGACTCCACAGTTAAAGACAATAATGTCTGATTTGAAGATGTTCAAAGATAATTGCATTTTACTGGTCAAAACTTCAATGCCAACTCTTCAATATATTTCGTTTTCTTTCTGCCCTCAAACCTTCTAGAATAGGCAGAAAAATTCTTGATAATTCAATTTGTTTTCACAGCAGTTCAGCTGGGTAGCATAATCGGCCCTGGGGAGGACTCTATCTCTGTCCTTACTGATAGGGGCTACGGGCCTCTGGGTCTGTGAACAGCCAGGTGCAGTGACTTTAAGGGGTCATGAAAGACTATAAATCATTTACAGAAATGGTCACAACTGTGTTTTAGAAATGTAGTGGGATTTTTAAAGCTACTTTGTTTAAAAACTCTAAGCAAAAATTATATCCATTTTTATATATTTCTGATTTTAACAGTATTACTTACAGGCATTAGGGATAAAGGTCTATCTCAGCAGTTTTCCATCTTTCATCCACAGAGTTTCAAATACACATGGCTTACTCCCCAGGAGTTTAACTTCATGCATTGTTGTTGTTGAGTCTCTAAGTTGTGTTTGGCTCTTTGCAATCCGATGGACTGTAGCCCGCAAGTCTTCTCTGTCCATGGGATTTCTCCAGGTAAGAATACTGGAGTGGGCTGCCATTTCCTTCTCCAGGGGATTTTCCCGACCCAGTGATCAAAACTGCATCTCTTACATCCCTTGCATTGGTGCTCAGTCACTCATTCGTGTCCAACTATTTGCGACCCCATGAATTGTAGCCCTCCTCTGTCCATGGGGATTTCCTGGCAAGAATACTGAGTGGGTTTCCAAGCCTTCCTCCAAAAGATCTTCCCAACCCAGGGGTTGAATCTGAGACTCTTGTGTCCCCTACATTGCAGGTGAATTCTTTACTATTGTGCCACCTGGGAAACCCAAGTACATGCATATGGTTGAATAATATTCAGTCCAAAGTCACATGACTTGTGATGTCATGAAACACGTTTATTGATACTACCATCTTCCCAGTAAACTGGAGCTTCCCTGGTGGCTTAGTTGGTAAAGAATCCGTCTGCAATGTGGAAGACCTGGGTTTGATTCCTGGGTTGGGAAGATCCCTTGGAGAAGGGAATGTCTACCTACTCCAGTATTCTGGTCTGGAAAATTCCATGAACAGAGGAGTCTGGTGGATTACAGCCCATTGGGTCACAAAGAGTCGTACATGACTGAATGACTTTCACAGGATCCTTCCTGGTAAACTGCAAATGTCTCAGTGACAAGGACCACGGGAAGCCCATCACTTTATCCCCTGAAACTGCCTCATGGGACCAACACTCAATAGATGTTTGATAACATGGAAACAACATAGTAAAATTCAGCAGCAAAACTAGGGGCTTTGCAGAAGTCTTCACAGCAGTTTTTGAAACAGAATAAGTAAGAAAATATGCCATAAATTCATATAAAATTCAGGAAATCAGCTTTTAATAAGAACCTTTGAGATATGGTTTAAAACATCCCAAGTTAATGAACTTGTCATTATTATAGAGAGCTGCTTCTCACACCAGCCTATGATGGCCTTATGTACCTATGGGGTGGTGTTCTTGAGGGTTCCAATGATGTCTCATCTACTGACTAGTGGTCATGGTTACTCCCAAGTGTGTTCCAAAGAGCCAATTCACTCATATTAATAGAAGATGACCAATTGCTATGATATATAAAGTATTAAATGAACCCTATTTTACTTTCATCTTCAAGTGAGCACTTTACTGTGCATTATTTTTGTTCTAATGAATGCACTTAACTGTGTTTTTAATAAATGCATTTTACTGAGCATTATCTGGAGGGCTTGGCAGATTAGCTAAGGGGGCATCGAGGAGCCAGCCTACCCCAGCGAAGCTCTCACAGAGTGATCCAAACAGATCATTCCCTTCTGGTCCCATATCTGGTGGCAGCTGGTGCTTCTGTCGGCTTCTCAGAGCAGCCTCTGGAGGTGCTTACTTGAGAGGAGCACAGCCAGGCTGGGAGGCAGGAAAAGCTTGGGACAGCACTGAGAATGTAGCTCAGGCATAAAAACTTTGTCCTCATAAACAAATGACAATTTCTATTTAGACTGATGTGGGTTTTTTTTTTTTTTTTTTTTTTACCGCCTTTCTTGGAGTAACTATTTAATAGCATCCTCTCTTTTACTCTCAAAAATGTGTCAAGTTACCTGAAAATTCTACAGATTATTATCAGATCAGATTAGATCAGTGGCTCAGTCGTGTCCGACTCTTTGCAACCCCATGAATCGCAGCACGCCAGTCCTCCCTGTCCATCACCAACTCCCGGAGTTCACTCAGACTCACGTCCATCAAGACAGTGATGCCAACCAGCCATCTTATCCTCTGTCGTCCCCTTCTCCTCTTGCCCCCAATCCCTCCCAGCATCAGAGTCTTTTCCAATGAGTCAACTCTTCGCATGAAGTGGCCAAAGTACTGGAGTTTCAGCTTTAGCATCATTCCTTCCAAAGAAATCCCAGGGCTGATCTCCTTCAGAATGGACTGGTTGGATCTCCTTGCAGTCCAAAGGACTCTCAAGAGTCTTCTCCAACACCACAGTACAAAAGCATCAATTCTTTGGCGCTCAGCCTTCTTCACAGTCCAACTCTCACATCCATACATGACCACAGGAAAAACCATAGCCTTGACTAGACGAACCTTTATTGGCAAAGTAATGTCTCTGTTTTTGAATATGCCATCTAGGTTGGTCATAACTTTCCTTCCAAGGAGTAAGTGTCTTTTAATTTCATGGCTGCAGTCACCATCTGCAGTGATTTTGGAGCCCAGAAAAATAAAGTCTGACACTGTTTCCACTGTTTCCCCATCTATTTCCCATGAAGTGGTGGGACCGGATGCCATGATCTTGGTTTTCTGAATGTTGAGCTTTAAGCCAACTTTTTCACTCTCCACTTTCACTTTCATCAAGAGGCTTTTGAGTTCCTCTTCACTTTCTGCCATAAGGGTGGTGTCATCTGCATATCTGAGGTTATTGATATTTCTCCTGGCAATCTTGATTCCAGCTTGTGTTTCTTCCAGTCCAGCGTTTCTCATGATGTACTCTGCATAGAAGTTAAATAAACAGGGTGACAATATACAGCCTTGACGTACTCCTTTTCCTATTTGGAACCAGTCTGTTGTTCCATGTCCAGTTCTAACTGTTGCTTCCTGACCTGCATACAAATTTCTCAAGAGGCAGATCAGGTGGTCTGGTATTCCCATCTCTTGAAGAATTTTCCACAGTTTATTGTGATCCACACAAAGGCTTTGGCATAGTCAATAAAGCAGAAATAGATGTTTTTCTGGAACTCTCTTGCTTTTTCCATGATCCAGCGGATGTTGGCAATTTGATCTCTGGTTCCTCTGCCTTTTCTTTTTTTTTTTTTTTGCCTGATAAACTTTTATTGCAGAGATAAAGAACTAAACTTAGATTCTAATAAACACAAATTTCATATTTTTCTTTTTTTTTTTTTAAGTTATGGAAACATTTATTGAATAATCACAGCTCTTGGAATACAAAGAAGAATAAAGCTGATTCTGTGCCCAGAAGGTGCTGACAATTTGCTAGAATTAGATGATGAAGATGAAAATACTAATGATTTAAGTAGGGTCCCCCAGGAAACAGGCCCTGGGATATAGATTGGAGTATAGGCAGTTTATGGAGAGTGCTCTCAATAGTGAAGGCAAGAGGATTGGTGTCAAGTTCGTCCTGTCACTATGACTTTTATAAAAGATGGGGATGATAAAATTTAGGAGGCCACAGGCTAAGAAAGCTGTGGAATAAGGTTTCAATTCAGCTCTGATGGACACCCAAATCTTGTTTTCAGTCACTGCACAGATAAACATATATCCTCTGTATAGCATACACAACGATTGATACGTTTCACCTTTTGTAACTTTTCATTCCATTTCACTAAATGTTAGCAATTTCTTTTTACAGGAAACCTGAATCTGTCCCTAGCTTTAAACCACTGGTCTTTGTACTACCTTCAGAAGGTCTGTAGAATTTAAAGCCTCTTTCTTCTGTATCACAGAGTTTCAATTATTTGAAGCTATCCTTCGGGTCTTTCCTAGATTGCATCTGACTGAAGATGACAATTCTGTTTTGCCTTTCCACATATCAACTGCTTTCCAAACCTGCCACCCTTCTGATTCTCTTGCTGGTTAAGAACATGGATGATATCCAGATACATGTTTCAGGGTGAGTCAATCATGAAGGGTTCAGCCTGCAATGTTACTAGCCCACCAAGAGGCAGCAGGTCCTGTAGACAAACCTTGGGAGGAACCCTAGACTGTAAGATACAACTGTGTTCAGATAACTTAGAAACAGGCAAGATCTAGAGTGACGTTTTTTTTTTTTTTTTTTTTTCAGCACTTTATTTATTTTTTTTTTATTTGATAAATTTAACGCCTTTTATTGCCATACCTCATTTTACTGTGCTTTGCTTTAGTGAACTTTATAGATACATGTTTTTTTTTTTCCTTGTTAATTTTCTGTTTAGTTGATCTATCCATAAGTGTGAGTGGGGTATTAAAGTCTCCCACTATTATTGTGTTATTGTTAATTTCTCCTTTCATACTTGTTAGGATTTGTCTTACATACTGGGGTGCTCCCATGTTGGGTGGATATATATTTATAATTGTTTTATCTTCTTCTTGGATTGATCCTTTGATCATTATGTAGTGACCTTCTTTGTCTCTTTTCACAGCCTTTGTTTTAAAGTCTAATTTATCTGATACGAGTATTGTGACTCCTGCTTTCTTTTGGTCCCAATTTGCATGGAAAATCTTTTTCCAGCCCTTCACTTTCAGTCTGTATGTGTCCCCTGTTTTGAGGTGGGTCTCTTGTAGACAACATATGTAGGGGTCTTGTTTTTGTATCCATTCAGCCAGTCTTTGTCTTTTGGTTGGGGCATTCAACCCATTTACGTTTAAGGTGATTACTAATAAGTATGATCCCGTTGCCATTTACTTTATTGTTTTGGGTTCGAGTTTATACACCATTTTTGTGTTTCCTGTCTAGAGAATATCCTTTAGTATTTGTTGGAGAGCTGGTTTGGTGGTGCAGAATTCTCTCAGCTTTTGCTTGTCTGAAAAGCTTTTGATTTCTCCTTCATACTTGAATGAGATCCTTGCTGGGTACAATTATCTGGGCTGTAGGTTATTTTCTTTCATCATTTTAAGTATGTCTTGCCATTCCCTCCTGGCTTGAAGAGTTTCTATTGAAAGATCAGCTGTTATCCTTATGGGAATTCCCTTGTGTGTTATTTGTTGTTTTTCCCTTGCTGCTTTTAATATTTGTTCTTTGTGTTTGATCTTTGTTAATTTGATTAATATGTGTCTTGGGGTGTTTCTCCTTGGGTTTATCCTGTTTGGGACTCTCTGGGTTTCTTGGACTTGGGTGATTATTTCCTTCCCCATTTTAGGGAAGTTTTCAACTATTATCTCCTCAAGTATTTTCTCATGGTCTTTCTTTTTGTCTTCTTCTTCTGGAACCCCTATGATTCGAATGTTGTAGCGTTTAATATTGTCCTGGAGGTCTCTGAGATTGTCCTCATTTCTTTTAATTCGTTTTTCTTTTATCCTCTCTGATTCATTTATTTCTACCATTCTATCTTCTAATTCACTAATCCTATCTTCTGCCTCTGTTATTCTACTATTTGTTGCCTCCAGAGTGTTTTTAATTTCATTTATTGCATTATTCATTATATATTGACTCTTTTTTATTTCTTCTAGGTCCTTGTTAAACCTTTCTTGCATCTTCTCAATCCTTGTCTCCAGGCTATTTATCTGTGATTCCATTTTAATTTCAAGATTTTGGATCAATTTCACTATCATTATTTGGAATTCTTTATCAGGTAGATTCCCTATCTCTTCCTCTTTTGTTTGGTTTGGTGGGCATTTATCCTGTTCCTTTATCTGCTGGGTATTCCTCTGTCTCTTCATCTTGTTTAAATTGCTGAGTTTGGGAGTCCTTTCTGTATTCTGGCAGTTTGTGGAGTTCTCTTTATTGTGGCGTCTCCTCGCTGTGTGTGGGTATGTAGAGGTGGCTTGTCAAGGTTTCCTGGTTAGGGAAGCTTGTGTCGGTGTTCTGGTGGGTGGAGCTGTATTTCTTCTCTTTGTTCAGTCGCGCTATGGGGAGGGAGGGAGGGATGCTGCAAACAAATGACACTGGCGTGTGCTCGCAGTGCCTCAGCCACACTGGGTCTGCCCCCGCTCACGGCGCGTGTAGCCTCCCTGCCCAAACTGCTCAGGCTCTAGGTTGTTCCGCCGGGAACAATCCAAGGCTGGCCCTGGGTTGCATGCACCTCCCAGGTCCAAGCCGCTCAGGTTCAGGCACTCAGGTAGTCCTCAGAGGTGCAGACTCAGTTGGGGCTGCGTTTTGTGCTCTTCCCAGGTCCGAGCAGCTCAGGTGATGAGGTGTTTGGCGAGCGCCAATGCTGCGACTTATCGCCTCCCCGCCACTTGGTTATCTGGGTGTAAAACCGGCGCACCTTCTCAGGCAGATGTTGACCGTCCAGACCCCCAATAAGTTTTAGTTAGCAAAGAAGCCAGTTTTATATATAATGTCTCTCTGGGGCTGTGATTGCCCCCTTCTGGCTCTGGCTGCCTGTCACCGGAGGGGGAAGGTTTGCAGCCGGCTACCTCTGTTTAGTCCTTTGTTCCATGCGCAGGCTGGCGGTGTCTTAGGTTAGGGCTGACTTTTCGCATGGTAGATATCCCACAGTCTGGTTTGCTAGCCCAAATTATTTCGCTCAGATAGTGCTCAGGGTATTCAGGCCAGATTCTTACTCTCAGCGATGCAGCCCGCGCCGCGCCTCCCTGCCCAGCCCCCGCTTGCTAATGGTGGATGCAGGCGTCTGCGCTGCTTCTCCGCTGGAGGAGTTACCATAGGGCTCGCAATCTGCGAGTTTTAATTGTTTATTTACGTTTTCTCCCTGTTATGTTGTCCTCTGTGCCTCCAAAGCTCGGCACGGATTCGGCAGTGAGAAGGTTTCCTGGTGTTTGGAAACTTCTCTCTTTTTAAGACTCCCTTCCCGGGATGGAACTCCGTCCCTCCCTCTTTTGTCTCTTTTATTGTCTTTAATATTTTTTCCTACCTCCTTTCGAGGAGTTGGGTTGCTTTTCTGGGTGCCTGATGTCCTCTGCCGGCATTCAGAAGTTGTTTTGTGGAATTTACTCGACGTTTAAATGCTCTTTTGATGAATTTGTGGGGGAGAAAGTGTTTTCCCCGTCCTACTCCTCCGCCATCTTGGCGCCTTCCCCCTCTGCCTTTTCTAAAACCAGCTTGAACATCAGAAAGTTCATGGTTCACAATTATGCAAATAAATTATAAAATTATATATAACATATATATAATTATATAAATTATGCAAATTATATAGGATCAGATTTTTCTGTCTGCAGCATCTTTGAGTTTGGCTCTGGGAAAATTTCCAGCCTTAGGAGACCCTCTAATATTCATTGGAAGGACTGATGCTGAAGCTGAAGCTCTAATACTTTGGGCACCTGATGGGAAGAGCTGACTCATTGGAAAAGACCCTGATGCTGGGTAAGATTGAAGACAGAAGGAAAAGATGATTGGAAGGTATCATAGACTCAATAACATGAGTCTGAGCAAACTCCAGAACATAGTGAGGGTGGCCTGGCATGCAGCTGTCCATGGGGTCACAAACAGTAGGACACAACTGAGTGACTGAACAACAACAAGGGAATAACTTACTAGGAGAAGGCAGTGGCACCCCACTCCAGTGCTCTTGCCTGAAAATCCCATGGACAGAGGAGCCTGGTAGGCTGCAGTCCATGGGCTCGCTAAGAGTCAGAGATGACTAAGCGACTTCATTTTCACTTTTCACTTTCATGCATTGGAGAAGGAAATGGCAACCCACTCCAGTGTTCTTGCCTGGAGAATCCCAGTGACGGGGGAGCCTGGTGGGCTGCCGTCTATGGGGTCTCACAGAGTCGGACACGACTGAAGTGACTTAGCATAGCATAGATATTATTTATGGAGCACTTTCTATTGCCAGAGCATGCATGTGATTTTATTACATCATTGCATCAACATTACAACCAGATTGTAAGGTCAGCACTGCTTTTAAAATCCCCATTTTATAGATGAGGACACCAGGGTTTGAAGAAGTCAATAGACTTTTCAACTAAGGGAATAGTGTAACCACAATTTGAGTGAGCGGCCGTACAGCCCCCAGCAAGATCATAGGTCACTTAGTCTATACAGAATTAGTAGTTAACAAATTCAGTGCTGTGAACCATAAAGCCAGAGCACTGGAAGGAATGTTTGGAAATTAGCTAGATCTTTCACCTCTTTTGGCTTCAGTTCAGTTCAGTTCAGTCTCTCAGTCATGTCCAACTCTTTGCGACCCCATGAATCGCAGCACGCCAGGCCTCCCTGTCCATCACCAACTCCCTGAGTTCACTCAAACTCACGTCCATCGAGTCGGTGATGCCATCCAGCCATCCCATCCCCTTCTCCTCCTGCCCCCAATCCGTCCCAGCATCAGAGTCTTTTCCAATGAGTCAACTCTTCGCATCAAGTGGCCAAAGTACTGGAGTTTCCGCTTTAGCATCATTCCTTCCAAAGAACACCCAGGGCTGATCTCTTTTGGCTTAAGGCCATACATAATATGACCAATTCACAGAAAATACCTTCTACTACCTTTGATAAGTGAAACTATCTCCCCTTTAATATTTCTGGGCTAAAAGAACAGAATGAAAAATTATTTCTACTTATGTAAAGGATTATATTTATAAGGATTATGCATTAATATTATGGCTTCCCTCATGGCTCAGATAGTAAACAGTCTGCTTGCAATGCAGGAGACCTGAGTGCGATCCCTGGGTTGGGAAGATCCCCTGGAAAGGGGAATGGCAACTCTGTCCAGTACCCTTGCCTGGAGAATTTCGTGGACAGAGGAGCCTGGCCGGCTACTGTCCATGGGGTCACAAAGAGTCAGACATGACTGAAGGACTCATGCATTAATATTATGTTTATCAACCAAAATACTCTTTTAAAATGTTGGATTTCATTTTATAGACTTATGAATTTTTTAAATTGCATTTTTGGAAAAAATGTGAAAAAAAAGTTGAGAAAAGGTGTATTTTATTTTTTAGTGATTTTAAGATTATACCAAGAAAAAAGTTCTCATTATTTAGTATTTAATTTTACTGTATTTAACTGGACTTTTAAAACGCTAGTACTTTGCTTCTGCTCAATGCTGCTGCAGATGAGAACTGTAGGAGCAAATGCTTTAAAGAATGAAATTTTCTTCTCACAAGGGTTTTTTTTTTTTTTCTTAGTAGGGACTTCAGCTGTCATAGAGAAACAGTTTCCCCTTCTCTGATACTCACTTCTCCCATAGTTGCTGCTTTCCCCCATGCAACTAGAAATGCCTAGAACATTCTAAAAGCAGTTCATCCCTGATTCCTCACTTACTGCAGTTGTTGATGTCCCCCTTAACTTAGATTCTTAAATCTTTCCATTGGCTCACATTTTTGGAAATAATGAGGGTAAATAAATGTCAAAGGTCGGGGGAAATGGGTTAGAAAAGTGGATCTGCAGTTCAGAAAAGTTCGTGACTGAGGTTTAGAGATTTTTCTGCAGTTGATATTTTTACAGAGGGTCTTCCAGGTTAATTACAGGCTCTGGAGAAAACCACAACATGTCAAAGCTGTTTCGAAAATCTTCCCTCTGAGGCCTCTGTTTCTTTCTCCTCTCCTTCAAGAAACAGGGAACACTTCCAAGATCCTGTGTTTTAATACTCTTTCTCTACAAGGAAGGAACACACTTAAAAACAAAACAAAACAGTGTTCAAATTAAATTTAATAATTTCTGTGAACAGCCACCAGCTTCATCAAGTTCTAGGAATGACTGAGGTGTAGCTGAGTCTTTTGTAAGAATCTTAGAGGTAGATTTCTTTATTTTTTAAAATTTACTGTTTTTCTCTGTTATCTGTTTTTTTATATTTTTAATTAATTTTTATTGAAGTACAGTTGCTTTACAATATTGTGTCAGTTTCTATGGTACAGCAAATGAATCAGCCCTACATATACAAAGATTTCTTGTAGTAAAAACAGGACAAACATTTTTACCAGAATAGACAACAGAACACCCACCACAGAGTGAGGTGAAAAGAATGTATGCTCTGAAATAAATAATTGAAAACTTCCATAAACAATGGACTTCATTGTTTATATTTGTTTGTTTACTTGCTTACTTACCTGAATAGATTTTTCTTTTCTAGTGAGAAAATATCTTTGCTAAAAACAAAATGCTTAAACTTAGACATTACCCTCAAAACAGTTTTCTGTTTTTGTTTTAACTAGTCTAACATCGGTGAAAACATCATATCAATCTTAAATTTCACAGATTTTTCTGCTAGAAAAGGCCTTTTCATTCATGGAATCCATAGAACTTCACTTTTCAAGACTATATTTAGTCACTGGGGATTATCATTTTTTCCCCAGAAATTTCCATCATTGTTTCTGATCATTTCAGTTTAAATACACTGCTAAGTCAGAGGCTTCTTCTAAACCAGAAGCAGATGCCAAAGTTGGTTTAATGAATTATGTCAGTAGATGGCATTTTATTCTCAATCCAGTAAATGTGTCTCCAGTAATGAAGAGAGACACGGGTCTGTGACAGTTGATTTTGCATCCGTGAAACGTCATCATATACTTTCTGTACTCTCACCTGATGCTGGGAAAGATTTTGGGCAAGAGGAGAAGCGGGTGACAGAGGACGAGATAGTTGGATGGCATCACTGACTCAATGGACATGAGTTTGAGCAAGCTCCAGGAGATAGTGAAGCACAGGAAAGCTGGGTGTGCTCCAGTCCACGGGGTTGCACGCAATCAGACGTGACTTAGCAACTGAACAGCAATAACGCTCCCCTCCAGACTGCAGGCCACCTCCTCATCACCTCCCCCATTACCTGCAAGTCAGGAGGACTTTCTCTCTTGTCCTGTGGGCCCGCATATCACCCCGTTGCTTAATTAAAGCACAATCTGAAATGTGTTCAGATTAGACTTACGACGTCCAATTACATCCTCAAAATTCAAGTTCTTTGGGTAGGACGATCCCCTAGCCCTACAACACAGTAGGGGATCAAGGTATTTTCAGATATACTGTTAAAATGGAGCGGGGTTTCAAAAATTCACACGTTTCCTACCTAGATGTTTAACATTTCTGTGCCTTGAGAAGTCATTCTAAATATATACTATTGCATGCTCAGTCATGTCCAGATCTTTGCAACCCCATGGACTGTAGCCCACCAGGCTCCTCTGTTCATGGGATTTTCCAGGCAAGAATACTGGAGTGGGTTGCCGTTTCCTTCAGCAGGAGATCTTCCCAATCCAGGGATCGAACCTGAATCTCCTGCATTGGCAGGCGGATTCTTTACCAACACTGCTAAATAATTAAAAGCTATTTTCTCTATGAGTTTCATTTCAGATTAATAGGCAGCGCTCTAACTGAAATATCCTCTGGGTGACATCGTTCTCTCTCTGATGTGTGACTTATCAATTGATTCCAACAGAAGATAGATACCTGGGGCCAAGAACAGCACAGGATGTCAGTTCTGGGAATGAATTCAGTTAAAAACTGCTTATTTTTGTTTGAGAGCACACTGACTTGGTCCTCTGAGTTAGCATAGGTCATGATCTGTAAGAATTACTACAAACCTAAAGCTGGGAAAGAAATCTACCAAGTTGCTATTTCTTGGGAAAATTAAATGTGCACAGCATCTGTGATGAAACGTAAATAGGTAGAGAAGTTTGTTGGGCCGACTCACAAGTAGGTTCACTTAGAAAATGAAACAAACCCAGTAACCCTTCTCTAAGTTAAAAGCCTGAACATAAGCAGTTGACACTACAAACTCAGTACTTTTAGAATTCAAGCATTAACGGTGATCCACAGTTTCCTTAGACTTATTTTTTTTTAAGCCATGCTATTTTACCATCTGAGATTTTTCTTTTTTTTTCAAGTAGTAACAGAGGCTTTTCTCTAGGATGGTTTTCAATTCATTAACCTATTCTTCGAAAACATTGGTCTAAGGGAATTTCTTAGTTGGCAAGGAATGTTTTCAAAGGGATAGCTTCTTTGTTATAATTGAAAGGTTTGGTAAACATTTCCTTTATTTCACTTTCATTTTGAAAGAATTTATATGCTTTAACTAGCAAGCAAACATTTCAAAAAAGTCAAAATACATCAATTTTCAGAAAACCTATACTGAGCTTATAAAACATTTTACTTTGATAAGAGACATCAGAGGTAAACTTTTTTTAAAGATGAAATTGTATAATAGAACATTTCTAGATTTCTAAGATATTTAGACTGTTATGCACTGGATATTGATCATATCTCTTTTATGTTCATCACTGATCCCAGAGAAAATTATAGGAGCTTAATATAATAGGACTTTTATTTTTTTGATCTGCTAATAAAGGACATATTTATGAATAGTGTTTATGGTTCCTCGGAACACTGTGAATTTATATAAATGATAGTAGAAGAAAAGCTAAAAGGAATGGCCAGGAATAGATGCTTATATATTGTTTAAATCTATGGAGAATTTACTTAAAATAGGTACATTTAAATATTCACAGTCAGATTTAAGGGGCTCATGGTTCCTAATTTACTTATTTTTTCAGGGACTCAATTCAATGGTTAGTTTACATAAGGCATTAAATATAAGATCTGAGCAAGATTATAGGTGATGGGACAATTTTGAATTAACAGAGGAAACTACCATCAGAGTCTTGTTATCATGTCTGATGTACCCCAGGTCCCCCTCCAAGTCTGGGGAACCAGAAGCAAGGAAGGAAAGAAGAAAGGAAGGAGTGAAGGAAAATTTTCTCTCTCACCATATTTCTTATTTTTAGATCATCTGCAAATTAGAATGGCTTCCCTGGTAGCTCAATGGGAAAGAATCTGCCTGCAATATAGGAGACCCAGTTCAATCCCTGGGTTGGGACGATCCCCTGGAGAAGGAAACGGAAACTCATTCTAGTATTCTTGCCTGGAGAATCCCATGGACAGAAGAGCCTGTTGGGCTACAGTCTTGGGCTCAAAAGAGTCATCCATGAATGAACAGCTGAAGATGGTCGCCTGGTATGTGAAAATCAAATATTTCAGGCAGATTCGAGAAATAAAGACATGTTGCTGACAAAAAAAAAATAATATATATATATATATATATATATATATAAATAAATCCAAGAAAGAGTTACTAAAATAGAATTGCATATAAACTCCTTTTTCATCCTCTGTTAGAGAATCTTTTTGATCTCTGATATCATAAAATAAATTACTCTATTTTGCTTTTCAAATGCATCTTATATCAAGATATAAAGAAAGAAAAAGGTAATATTCCAAGTTGCATTGTATATATTTCAGTTTAAGAAATTGAAAATAATCTCACTAAAAGAATAATTTGTATAGAGAAAATTATTAACAGTCCTACTGAGAATGTGCTTTCAGTCTGGAAATCTTATTTTATTTTTCTATATCCAGTTAGACTGGCGATATGGGACTAATGACTAGAATCTAAATAATTATTAGCTGAGGTTGACGGTCTCCTGTTCACCTTCACACAGAATTCAAGATGACCTCATCTGAAATGCAAGAACTAACTCTTCTGTTGGGCATCTCTCTCTATGATTCAGGCTTTCAATGTATTCATAGGATGATTTACAAGCTGGGGAATGTTTGTATGCAGGGAATTAGCACTTTGCAGCTTGCATTTCGTTGTCTTTGAAATAGTCTCCTTCAGAACTGTCATGACTGAAGAGCACTCTGATCTTAGAAGCAGAAAGGTGAGCTCCAGATTTGGACAGAGAATGGGGAACTGTGGTGGTGGTGGGGGGTTGGGGGGTGGGAGGAGGGACTGTTTCCTTAGCATTTAAAAGGCTGGTAGGCGACTGGACTCCAAGCAAGCTCAGAGCTGTTCATATACCAGCCTGATCAGAGGCTGTGAATGTGGTGCTTTTGTGCTTTCAGACATGGGGTTAGGGTACCATGTGGGCTTCTCACCCCTGCTCCCTCTTACCTATGACAAGGTCTCTGTGGCCCCTAGACAGGAGAGCTTGCTGCAGTGGGATGCTAGGAGAAGCAGGGGAAGGGCCACCAAGGGCAGAAAGCCCACCATGAAGAATCCTGGCCAGTCCGCTTGCAAGATTCCTCAAGGACTTTCCCTGCTGTCCCAGAAGAAACTGTTAACAAGTTTAAAGGTCACTCAGGCCACAAGGATCCTTGGCCTAGGTCATTTAAGAGAATAATAATGATCAGATAGAAATTCCAGTGGCAATAGAAATTCCAGACAAGACAGGCGCATGACATTGCTCTAAGATAGCAGAAACCTGTGCCAGGAATTATCTATAGGTCCTCTCTCTGATTTAAACTGGAAAGAGATTCCACTTTAAATGTGGCCAAGCACCACCTCACCTTAGGTCCTTGATCTCCAAGAAATACATTACAGTTGATAGGAATGTTAAATGTGGTTATTTTTCTTCCTTACTCTCTGTTTTTTTCTTCCTTCTTCAGAAAAAGAAATATCACTAGATCAATGTTTTAGACATTAAAACTTGAAGGTATACCCTCACCAAGAACTACAAGGATACAAGGCAAAGGTGGATAAAAATATGCCCTAGATGCTCCTGCAGGAGGCACAGATGAGCCAGACTTCAAAGAAAGGTCCGCACTGGCTTCTGGGAGTGCCATGAGCTGGAGGAGCACTAGACATCCCCAGACAGGAGAAGCTCATCCCAAGGAGTCTAGGAGTACAAGCTGATGACAGATTGATGGATTCATGTGTCCCTCTTGCAGTTCCACACCCGCCATGATATTCATGCAAGTGCTCCAGTCTGGGAAAGTTCTCAGAGAAAGGAGTCCGGACCTGAGCATGGCAGTGTGTGGGACTCATGGCTGGTCATCACCGGAGCAGGAATGGAACGCAGCCACCAGGGTCAGCCTTTCTCAAAGATCTGCCACAGAAGCTGAAGCAGAGGCCTCATGTGAGGTTCTGGACTGGAGCAGGAGAGGGGACAAATGTCCCTGAAGTGAACATTGCATTTCCTGTGAGTCTGGGCTTTTGTTTTGTTCTCTGTTTCCTAAACTCTCAAAATGTTCATATATTGCTGAAATCAACTAGCCAATAATTCATTTATGTAAGGCTTTCTTTTCTTTTTTTAAGCTTTTTAAAATGACATTTATTTCTTAAAAGTTAACATGTATGTAATAGGAAATCAAAAAAAAAACTGAAGCAAAAAAAATGTCATTCATAATCACAGGCAGTTTATGTTTATAAGACTTTCTTTTACATCTTTGTTCAAGATAGGTCTTTTTGTTAAATTTTGTTAAATTTTAAAATCTTGATTGAAAAGCATAGTGAACTTAAAAAAAAAAACAACTTTTCGTTTTGTATTGGGATATAGCCAATTAACAACTTGTGATAGTTTCAGGTGAGCAGTTGAAGGGACTCAACTGCACATATATGGGTATCCCTTCTCCCCCAGACTCCCCTCCCATCCAGGCTGCCACATAACTGAGCACAGTTCCCTGTGCTACACAGTAGGTCTTTATTGGTGATCCATTTTAAATACAGCAGCGTGTGCATGTCCATTCCAAACTCCCTAACTATCCCTGGCCCTCTCTTTTCCCTGTGGCAACCATAAGTTCGCTATCTAAGTCACATAGGACTTTTTTCATCATATTCTAAAATGTGATGATCAAAAAAGAGCATGTGATTCTGGACTAGGTGGTTTCTAGAGGATTTGAAAAGACCTTATGAATAAGCTAGCAGCCAAAAAGAACACAGCACATAAGAAAACTGACTATTGGTCCTTCTTTTTGGATGTTTTTACATACCTGGATTCATTTCTTTTGAAGTATGTATAATGATTGAAACTGCAGATAACTCAGGCCAGATGTTTGCTAGAATTCATGACTTGACTTAATCTTCAAAGTCAGTAACACTAAAAATCCCTAAAAGTCTTCCAAAATATCTTCCCCTGTGCTGTGAAAAAGTAAAAGATGTTAAATGTAGCACCAAGATGCCACTGGAAATCAGAGGGCAAAATCAGAAATTTCATTAAAATGCATGTTTCAGTATTTTCTGATTATGTAAGGAACGTATGTTCATTGTGATTAATCAAATATATAGAAAAATATACAGTAAAAAATGACAAGACATTCATATCACCCATAATTTTATCCATCCAGAGAAAATGATTATTTATATTTTGAAATATATCTACCCTTTTGACAAACATACAGTACACGGATGTTGATATGTACTTCCCAGGTACTGCCAGCAGTAAAACGCCTGCCTGGCAATGCAGGAGACATAAGAGACACGGGTCCGATCCCTGGGTTGGGAAGATCCTCTGGAGAATGGAATATTCCAGTATTCCAGAATACTAGAATACCCACTCCAGTATTTTTGACTGGAGAATCCTGCGGAGGAGCCTGGTGGACTACAGTCCATAGCGTCGCACAGAGTTGGACACAACTGAAGCGACTTAGCATGTGCACACAATGTGGATACACTGTTGTGTTGCCAGGATTTTACAATATGATACATCAAAAATTTTCTCTTGGAAAAATATGAAAAAAAAGAGAAAGAATTTACACTTTCCCATACTAGAAATAGTTACTTTCAAGATACTATTTACTTGCTGTCTGGATTTTTATATGGATAGTCCAAGGATTTGCAGACTTTTTCTGTAAAGGGCCAGACAGCAGATATTTTAGGCTTTTCGGGCAGATGGTTTCAGTAACAACTAATCAACTCTGCCGCTGCGGCTGGAAAGCGGTCAGAGACAACACATAAACAAACTGTGTGTGGCCATGTGCCAATAAAACTTTATTTACC
Organism: Bos taurus; assembly: GCF_002263795.3. Lineage (NCBI taxonomy): Eukaryota > Metazoa > Chordata > Mammalia > Artiodactyla > Bovidae > Bos > Bos taurus. The sequence goes on from NC_037341.1 coordinate 24,022,356, forward strand.
AAAAGAGTTATGGGCCAGAATTGGCCTTTAGGTTGCAGTCAGCCAATCCTTGGCATAGATATAGTAAATCTGTGTAAAAATGTTGTTTAGTAACAGGTTGTATATACTGTTTGCAACCAGCTTTCTTCTCACTTTTCTTGTGACTCTTTCAGGTGATAAAAATATATTTCTAAAACATCTATGTAGATGGCTTCAATATATTACTTTTATACAAGTATACTGTGTTTTATATTTTAAATCTCACATTATTGAACTTTACAGTTTAAATTTTTTTTAACATTGTAATGAATGAAGATAATTTATACCTGATTCTGTGTGCTTCTTTCTCATCTTTTCATGTAGCAAAAATTTATGGAAATCAAACTAGTGGATCAAATGAATAAATACTTCTTGGGCTTTTGAAACTTGCTGCCAAATTGCCCCATAGAATTGTGCTGTGTTTTCCCTCTCAAATGTGGAGGAGTGACTATTTCCCCACATTTTCACCATCTCTCCAGTCTAACATCATTTAATTCTTTGTTTAGGTGCTTATGTCTCTGCAAATAATACACATTATTTATTTTTTCACGCATTTATAGACTAATTTCTTTGAATTTCCTCTTTCGTTTCTTGTATCATCATTCTTCTATTTTTTTTTCTACATATGAGTAAGAGTTTTTGTAATATTTACTGGCTATAATTTCCTTGTTATCTATCTTATAAATTTTCCCCTGGTTAGTTGTTTTTTCCATGGAATTCTCTAGGCAAAAATACTGGAGTGGGTAGTCATTCCCATCTCCAGAAGATGTTCCCAATGCGGGGATCTAATCCAGGTCTCCTGTATTGCAGGCCACCAGGGAAGCTCTCATCAATGAGTAAGAGATTTTGTGATCTCTGCTGACTATGATTCCCTAGTAATGCATCTTATAAATTTCCCTGTTAGTTGTTTTTTCTTATATTTACTTAATGGGTGTTTATTTTAATTCAGAAAACTTATTTTTCAGTCATCCAATAAATAGCATTTTTTAAAAATTAATTTATTTAAATTGGAGGCTAATTACTTTATAATATTGTAGTGGTTTTTGCCATACATTGACATGAATCCACCATGGGTGTACATCTGTTTCCCATCCTGAACCCCCCTCCCACCTCCCTCCCCATTCTATCCCTCTGGGTCATCCCAGTGCACTGGCCACAAGCACCCTGTCTCATGCATCAAACCTGGACTGGCGATCTGTATCACATATACATGTTTCAATGCTATTCTCTCAAATCATCCCACCCTCACCTTCTCCCACAGAGTCCAAAAGACTGTTCTAGACATCTGTGTCTCTTTTGCTGTCTCGCATACAGGGTCATCATTATCATCTTTCTAAATTCCATATATATGCATTAGTATACTGTATTGGTGTTTTTCTTTCTGACTTACTTCACTCTGTGTAATCGGCTCCAGTTTCATACACCTCATTAGAACTGATTCAAATGTATTCTTTTTAATGGCTGAGTAATATTCCATTGTGTATATGTACCATAGCTTTCTTATTCATTCGTCTGCCAATGGGCATCTAGGTTGCTTCCATGTCCTGGATATTGTAAACAGTGCTGCAATGAACATTGGGGTCCATGTGTCTCTTTCAATTCTGGTTTCCTCAGTGTGTATGCCCAGCAGTGGGATTGCTGGATCATAAGGCAATTCTATTTCCAGTTTTTTAAAGAATCTCCACACTGTTCTCCATAGTGGCTGTACTAGTTTGCACTCCCACCAACAGTGTAAGAAGGTTCCCTTTTCTCCACACCCTCTCCAGCATTTATTGTTTGTGGACTTTTTGATAGCAGCCATTCTGTCCGGCGTGAGATGATAACTCATTGTGGTTTTGATTTGCATTTCTCTGATAATGAGTTATGTTGAGCATCTTTTCATGTTTGTTAGCCATCTGTATGTCTTCTTTGGAGAAATGTCTATTTAGTTCTTTGGCCCATTTTTTGATTGGGTCATTTATTTTTCTGGAATTGAGCTGCAGGAGCTGCTTGTATATTTTTAAGATTAATTCTTTGCCAGTTGCTTTGTTTGCTATTATTTTCTCCCATTCTGAAGGCTATCTTTTCACCTTGTTTATAGTTTCCTTTGTTCTATGAAATTTTTACTTTATTCATTTATCAAAAGAACTCCTTTGTGAATTATACCTTTAAAGTTATGTTAATATTTTTATTTAAACATTTTATTCTAACCCATCTAGAGTTTACAATACATTAGGAATATAACCATATATAATTTAGTTTTTCAAATAGTTGTTTAAGAGAACTTTTTTATGTGAAATATCACCTTAATTATATACCCAAGTCTTTCTATATACTAGGGTTGATTTCTGTATGTTTTATTCTGTTGCGCTAATCTTACTACAGATGGTTTCATCAGGATCACAGAATTTCAGTTAGAATAATTTTACAGTGTCCTTTAATGTACATCAGTGCAAGTCCCCTCATTTTATTTTTCAACGTTGTTCAAATTTTGCTTGTCTTACAGTTGAATGTTAGAACCATTTTTTAAAGTTTTTGTCCATGCTCATTTCTATTAGAACTACAATAATTATGTATATTGACTGGGGGAGAATTAGTACCTTTATGGTAAAGTTTCTTTCCACTCAGCATTATGATGTACCTCTCTTTGTTCAAAGCTTCTTTCATGTCTTGTCTGTAATCTGTTGCCTTCATCTGGGTTCTGTATATTTACTCCTGAACATGTATTAATTCCATGCTGCTATGCAATGGGCTTTTCATCATGCATTTCAAAATGTAATGGCTATGTATGGCACTCCCCCCAACCCGGAGTTTAAGCATAATTCTAACCTCCTTTAAATCCATCCAGTTCCTGTGTTCTGTATACTCTATCCTGCCCTCTATTGTCCTTTCACTGCCATAGGCTTCATATATACTTCATATATACTCTCCACTTTCACTGTCACTGGCTTCATATAGACTCTGAGCATCTCTTAGCTGGATGATCGTACATTTTTCCATACTAGTCTCCCTGGCTCCAAAATCATTTCACTCTAACCCGTACTTTGATGATGAGTGATTTTTCTGAAATTCAAATACTGTATTCTCAAATTTCTCTTCAAATACTTGAATATCCACCCACCAACTACTTTGAATGTTTTAGGCTCAGATGGTCCCAGAGTCCAGCCACCGTCTCCTCTTATCTCCTAGCCCATCTAACTTGCCACTAAGCTCCAGCCTTCCAGATTCTCACAGTTTGGTGTGTGTACAAGTAGTGGGAGCTGTATCCTTTGCACTCAGTGTTTCCTCTGTCAGAATGTAATCTGTATGAACACTATTACTAGACTGAACATTGCGGTACCCAAAGTAATTGATGGTAACTGGAACAAACAATTCCTGCATGTTAATGACAGCACAGTGGAAGTGTGTGGTTCTCCAGGCAGCGCATGTCCAAGAGGTGATTCAGAAACTCAATTCCTTTCCACTTTGTGATGCTGCCACCTTGGACATGTGGTGTCCAAGGAGAGAAGAGAGGATGTGAGGATGTTGGAGCAGGGGTGGGGGGCATGTTATGACCAAGCTTTCACATCCTTCTGGCCACATTTCATTGCCAAAACCCATAAGAGTTTATAACATGACTTTGTGGGGAGCTGGGAAAGATACCCTTTCTTTGTGCTTAGGAAAAGGACATGAACTTGGTTAGCACAGAGCCAGTTTCAGCCACAACCCTTCAAGGGCAGCCTATCTATTCCACTGGTTTTAGCATTCCCAGTATTCATCACAGTGCTTCGAAATATAAAGTAAGTTGATAAACGCATGAATAAATAAACAGATAAACTCTATGTCGGCTAGCTATATAATTAACACAATATCTAGAATCTGAATAGGATTGTATGGGTACATGAAGCTAAAACTGTGTCTGGGAGGGGAGTTTGGTTTTAGATTCTATCTCCAGTTTGAGACTGAAATGAGACATCGATTTCCAACTGAACACAGGCCATTCTGAAGCAATGGCTTTCCCTTCCAATCCTGGTCCTCCAGTGTTTTTCCTCAGCCAAGTACAGCTCCCTCCATCCCATGTGAGCCATCTGGTGGCATCATCAGCCCAGCGTGGCCAGCACTTCTCTTGCTGGCTGGTAAGTGCCGGGTTCCTGCTGCTATGTCCCCGAAGCCTAGCCTTGTATCTGCTACTGGAGACAAAAGAAGCCAGAGACCTAAGAAAGTATAAACGGGTTCCATTCAGAGACTGGTATGTTGCAGTGTAAATCTACAGACGTGGAGCAGTGTGAGGAAGTAAGATTTAGGGATCATGACACAGGCTGCCTGAGTGTCAGACCAGAAAACAATGCCCCTGGAGGTGTAGACATGAAGTGACTTTGGATAGATCTTCTTGATGTTGAATTTTTTATCTTCAAAGTCAAGAAGCATCTCCCCATGAAGGGTACCACACAGAGTACAGTTCCTTTCCAGCCTTCCCTGGTGCAGTATTCTTCCTAACCAGACTCAGTCGCCTGCAGTTATTGTATGGGCAACTGTATGTTCAATGTTCAGCCCAGAGTTTGGTTAAGAGCACTTTTGTTAAGATGATGGTCATGGATGATTGTACCCATGATGTTGTAGTCACTGCGGTCAGTACAGAATCTTCTCAGTGCATTCAGTAGAGACTTGACTGTACAGAATCCTCGACTTGTCTTATTGCATATATCGTTAATGTGTCATATTCAGTTTTGTAATAGACATAAAACAAGCTTGAAGATTGACAAACTTTTTAATTAAAAAGAAATCAAAACCACAGACAATAGAATTTAGCTAAATATGCATCAGAAGGTCCTTTCTCCTGCTTCAAGTTTCCTAAACATCTTGAATGAAAGTCATTGTTTTCTTTGCTAATTAGCTGATTTATCAAAAGTGATGTATACAGGTTTTCTTTTCCAGCAAGCATTTATGGAGTCCCCTCTATATGCAAGGTACTAAGCTAGGAGCCATGGGGGAAAACAAATATCAACTAACATGTTTCTGCTTTGAAGCTTAAGGGTTTAAAGAAAAATGAAATGTGTGCATAAACAGGTATATAACAAGTCAGAGTGCAATAAGGGCTCTAAGAGCACAATCAACCTACGTTCTTCTTTCAAACTTCAATGACCTCAGTAGAATTATTAGAGCACTTACATAGATGGTTGATGGCATTACAAAAGATGCACACTTTGGAGACGAATTGATCTGCAGCTATCAAGGGCAGTAGATGCATTTCACTATTTTGTTTTTTGGCCACATCACGTGGCCTGCAGGATCTTCCCTGACCAGGAATGGAACCCATGACCCATGCAGTGGGAGCCTGAAGTCCTAACTGCTAGACCACCAGGAAAGTCCATGTTTCACTGTTTAACACTGTCCTATAGGTCAAGCCTGCTGGAATGAGTCTTTGAAGGAACCAGGCAGAACACAGGCCCAGAGGCCACAGGGAAATGTCCCTTCCAGAGAAAAGTCAAGGGCCTCAAAGCCATAGAAAGAAGCCTGGGGAAGCAGTTCAATGAGGGGTCAAGATAGGAACCTAGCTGATAGGGATACTATTAAGGGCATCTACTGCAAACCTTTCAACTTTGCTCTATAGTTGTTGTTGGGTTTTTTTCCAGTTATCTTTTTTGTTGTTGTTGAGATGAAATTGACAGATAATAGTAACAGTGTGTATGTTTAAGTTGTACAATGTGTTGGTTTCACATTGTACATATATTCACACATATATCACAATATGATTGCCACCATAGCATAAGCTAATACTGCTGTCGTATCCAATTACTATCAGGTCTTCTTTGTGGTGAGAACAATTAAGAACTAGTCTCTTAGAAACTTTGAAGTTTATAATACCATATTTCAACAATAATCAGATACGGTGCCCAAAATTTCCAGAACTTATTTATCTACTAGTTGCTAATTTGTACCCTTAAAGCATCTTTTCATATCACCTAAGCAATTTTTGACCACATGCTGAATTATGTAATAAGAAAAATATATATCAATGGGTAATATGATGGAAGAGTCCACACAAAGAGCAGTTTTATCATTTTCCAACATCTGAAATGCCAATTTCAGAGTAAGATGTAGCATAGAAAAGTCACACAAGTAAGATTTGCCCCATGTTGGCATTAGAATGGAGAGACTGAGATGATTCCCTGAGCAGGGACCTTGGAGAGTCAGAGCAAGATATCAGACACACTGACCAGACTGCCCAGACAGACAGATGACAGGCCAGCTGACAGCCAAGCTGTGACTGGTGCCTGCTGGCTTCTGCACTGGCCTGGCCTGCCTGACTTATGTACATGACCCAGGACACAATGGGAACAACCTTCTAGTTTTACACTCAATGCTCAGGAACTAATCAAGATAATAGTATAATAATAATAGGTCTTGTTTTAAAATATCTGTTTCAGTATTTCAACAAATGATGACCACTGTGTTTTATAATGTTAAAAGAGATAAAGCGGGACACAACCTTGTGTGTACCATATGTTAACCACTTAAACAGGCATTTCTCAGAAGGATTGAAAGAGAAATCACAGTGATATCTGCATTTCAACAGTTTTATTATGAGTAATTTAAAATTCTTTATTTCTAAATTTTCTTAATATTACTATAGCAAAAGTAGTTTTACAGAAAAAGATTATTTTCCCTCAAAGAAACAAGTTTTATTAAAACACAAAACAAAATTGATTATTGTCATTTCAGCTGGGTAGGTGTGGTGAACAAACCCAGATAAATTGTGGAACTTTTCAAGCTACCTAAGCCCATCCACTCTCCCTCATGAGAATCCTGGCCTGATGAGTCAACCTGCCAGATGGAAACAAAAAATATTGGGCAGAAAACGAGGTCAGCTACAAGACCTGGAACTGGAAAGACTCCAAGAAAGAGGCCGTTTGGTTTGTACCTTGAGAAAATAGCAGAAAGGCTGTGGTTGTTAGAAGTCCAAGGAGGGAATCAGAATCTACCTAAATAACAGATGATAACTCCTACAAGGGCAGAGGCAGGAAGGGGTCCAGTTTGCTTGGTGTGGACAGATGGGGCTGGGAGGCTGGCCAGATCAGATCAAAGAAACTGGGCTGGTGGGGTCAGATCAAAGAAACTGGCCTGGAGGAGGTGAAGGGAACAGTAGGGACTGGTATTTGTCAATTGCAATAAAAGGATAAACCCGGTTGTTCATAGGACCCAAGCCATCCCCAAGTTCTTATTCATTAAAAGCACAGCAGAGTCACAGCCATGACTTTCAGCTCAAGAAGCAGTCCAGGGGCTCCAGGATCACCCAGGTTTCCCAACAGGAACTGGAGGCACAGAATGCCATGCACGTCAAACGTTGTCTCATGGACTGGCTATGGGCCTGAGTTGCAATGTGGTCATTTAAAGCGCCCCATGTGTGCTCGGTAGCTTAGTCAAGTCTGGCTTTCTGCGGCCCCATGGACTGTAGCCTGCCAGGCTCCTCTGTCCATGGGATTCTCCAGGCAAGAGGGGGTTGCAATTCCCTTCTCCAGGGGATCTTCCCAACCCAGGGATCAAATCTGGGTCTCATGCACTGCAGACAGATTCTTTACCATCTGAGCCACCAGGGAAGCCCTTATTCACATCTAGGTGAAGAGAACTCAAATTTCTGACATAGCCAAGAGCCTATGCCAGGGTCAGTCCAGCTTGAGCAAAGAGAAGGGAGCCTCTCTGGGACATACAGGGGTTGTCATGATGGAGCAGGGACCTGTATGAGAGCAATGAATATTTAGGTGTGGGGTGGGGAGGGGGGCTGCCAATGGGTCATAAGGGGTAGGGAAGAAAGCAAAAGGAGAGGAAAGCTGGCAGGGAGTGAGATGGTGGTGGAGGGAAAAGAAAAAAACAATAAGAGGGAAACCCTTAATAGTCCCAAGTGATGCAGCATTGCATTTTCCAGAAGGGTCACCCCACTGGACACAACTTCACAGGGCTAGCCTTCCATTCTGGTTCTTGGAGCTCCAGCTCTTCATTCAGGGGAGGGACAATCTTCCTAGTTACTCATCTCCTTTGATGCGATCTTCACCATCTTCCATTTCCAAGTAACTCCCAGAATCCTCTGAGTCAAGCACAGGAGCTACAGAATTATTTATTTCTAGTGGGTAGTTGTACTGAGGTGTTTTCATCTCCTCAAAGAACAGAACAGACAAAAAGTGCTGTATAAAGAGGTCAACATGAAAGAGGACAGCAGAGGGAAGAAACAGATTCATTAAAGACAGAACTGTACATTTTAGCAAGGAGCTAATATAGCAACATGTATTTAAAATGTAAAATTATTCTTGATTTCTTTGAAAAAAAATTCATCTTGATAAAAATTTCCTATTTTGATTCTACTGAAAGTAATCTTCTGATAATTTTAGAGATGAGCAAATTGGGTAGGAGTAAGGCTAGAGTCAGAGGAACCAGAGATCAAATTGCCAACATCCGCTGGATCAGCAAAAAAACAAGAGAGTTCCAGAAAAACATCTATATCTTCTTTATTGACTATGCCAAAGCCTTTGACTGAGTGGATCACAATAAACCGCGGAAAATTCCTCAAGAGATGGGAATACCAGACCACCTGACCTGCCTCTTGAGAAACCTATATGCAGGTCAGGAAGCAACAGTTAGAACTGGACATGGAACAACAGACTGGTTCCAAATAGGAAAAGGAGTACGTCAAGGCTGTATATTGTCACCCTGCTTATTTAACTTCTATGCAGAGTACATCATGAGAAATGCTGGGCTAGAAGCACAAGATGGAATCAAGATTGCTGGGAGAAATATCAGTAACCTCAGACATGTAGATGACAACACCCTTATGGCAGAAAGTGAAGACGAACTAAAAAGCCTCTTGATGAAAGTGAAAGTGGAGAGTGAAAAAGTTGGCTTAAAGCTCAACATTCAGAAAACCAAGATCATGGCATCTCGTCCCATCACTTCATGGGAAATAGATGGGGAAACAGTGGAAACAGTGTCAGACTTCATTTCTGGGGGCTCCAAAATCACTGCAGATGGTGACAGCAGCCATAAAATTAAAAGATGCTTACTCCTTGGAAGGAAAGTTATGACCAACCTAGATAGCATATTGAAAAGCAGAGACATTACTTTGCCAACGAAGGTCTGTCTAGTCAAGGCTATGGTTTTTCCTGTGGTCATGTATGGATGTGAACACTGGACTGTGAAGAAACCTGAGTGCCAAAGAACTGATGCTTTTGAACTGTAGTGCTGGAGAAGACTCTTGAGAGTCCCTTCGACTGCAAGGAGATCCAACCAGTCCATCCTAAAGGGGACTAGTCCTGGGTGTTCATTAGAAGGACTGATGCTGAAGCTGAAACTCCAATACTTTGGCCACCTCATGTGAAGAGTTGATTCATTGGAAAAGACTCTGATGCTGGGAGGGATTGGGGGCAGGAGGAGAAGGGGATGACAGAGGATGAGATGGCTGGATGGCATCACCAACTCGATGCACATGAGTCTGGATGAATTCCGGGAATTGGTGATGGATGGGGAAGCCTGGCATGCTGCGATTCATGGGGTCACAAAGAGTCGGACATGACTGAGCAACTGAACTGAACTGAAGGCTAGGGTGCGGCAGAGGATGGAGCATAGATCACAGGATGTCACCTGGCATTTGGGATTAAAGCAATAACCTGAAACATATTAAAAGGTTAGAGTTTTAGGAAAAAGGAATTGGGAGGAAAATGGTGTTTGTTTATGGTTGTGATTTAGTTATGACTACACTTACCTTCCGGAGAAGGCAATGGCAACCCACTCCAGTACTCTTGCCTGGAAAATCCCATGGACGGAGGGGCCTGGTAGGCTGCAGTCCATGGGGTCGCTGGGAGTCGGACATGACTGAGCAACTTCACTTTCACTTTTCACTTTCATGCACTGGAGAAGGAAATGGCAACCCACTCCAGTGTTCTTGCCTGGAGAATCCCAGGGACGGAGAGCCTGGTGGGCTGCCGTCTATGGGGTCGCACAGAGTCGGATACGGCTGAAGCGACTTAGCAGCAGCAGCAGCACACTTACCTTCTGAATCTCTTCAGGTTTTTTACAGTCTTCACCCATTCCACTTACATGTCTCATAGTCTGAGGTTTTGCTTTCTGGATCAAACATCTTCCACATTCTTTCCTCAATGATGTGTTTTTATTCTACTTTGACAAAGAATAAAATTCAAACGTAAGACTGTTATTCTAGAATACCATTGAAAATTAGCCAACAAGTTTGCCTAATAAATTTTCCCTTATTCATATTGACTGTATCTACATTTTTTAAAAAAAAGCCTAGAAAGCAATTTCTCTTTGCAATTGAAGTGATGCCATTTTTATATTTTACTCCAACCAAAGTCTCTAGAGAATGTTCAGGAATGCCAAGACATTTAGAGAAGCATACCAGTGTGAGTCAAGTTTAGACTATTGTCTTCAGAAAACTGTGAACAATTTCTACCAGTTAATGACCTAGAAAAATCTGAAAATATGCTGCCCCTTTGAAATTACATAATCTCTTCCAAGATTAACATGGTCAGGAAGCCTGTTTACAATAAAAGGATAAAACTTAACTATTGGTTAAAAAAAAACTCCCTGGAAACCACAAGAGAATTTTGCTTATTTTCTACTTCTTGATGATAATCTCTTGAAGGTATTTCTCGGTGGATTTCACCAGTTGAAAATATAAATGCTTTGGTGACAGACCTTTGATTGAGCAAAGAATACTGATGTAATTACAAGCCTGCCTATTCTTTGACATTAGCTGTTGTCATAACAAAGGGAGTTGGTGCCTTATGAAATTTCACAGTATTGGAAATTTTTTTTTAATATTTATTTTTATTAATTTTTTTGGCTCCTGTGGGTCTTTGTTGTGGCATGTGGGATCTAATTCCCTGACCAGGGATCGAACCCCAGCCCCCTGTCTTGGGAGCTCAGAATCTTAGCCACTGGGCCAGCAGGGAAGCCCAATATTGAATTTTGTTGAGGTTTATTTCATGCCAGGCTCCAAATAAGTGCTTTACATAATTTATTTTACTTAATCATAACAGCAATTCATGGATGCCCAATAATGTAGTATAGATAGGGAAACTAAGATTAAAATAAATAACTTGCTCAGGGTCAAAACTAATAATTAATGAAGCTGGGTTTCAAACCCAGGTAGGTGTGACTTCAAAGCTTCCAGCATTGAAATGTTTCTTTGTCTTCTCACAGCTCAACAGAAACTCCAGCAGCTCCATCTCATGATTTTCAAAATAAATAATTAAAGCAAAGACAGAACTGTAGGATATTTAAGATTTAACACAAGGCATGTAGAACTTTTCATCCTTTCTTCTATATACACTCTCCTTTTGAGTAATCTGTCATTTGTTTGTTGCAATTAACCTTGAGTTACAGTCTGCCATGCTATTTCCTAAAATAAACTGCCACACCGGTTGAGAATGTTTGTGTTGGAATTATATATGCACATCCTCAAACACAGGCTGGAAAATGAAACCACTTTTGATAATTCAGAGTGTCATCAGTGAGCACACAGCATCCTGCCAATCATGTCTGGGGGCTGTGGTGTGTGTCCCCAGGATGCGTAAGTACTAGGTTACTTAGAAAGGCTGAGAAACATAATCTTGATGTGATTACTGTACATGCTCATGACTAGTACCTAGCTTTTGCTTGAATTTATTTTTTATTTATTTTTAGTTGGAGTATAATTGCTTTACAATGTGGTGATAGTTTCTGCGGTACAATGAAGTATATCAGCTATATGTATACATCCTGGGGAAGACTGAGGGCAGGAGAAGAAGCGGGTGGTAGAGGATGAGATGCTTGGATGACATCACCAACTCAATGGACATGAGTTTGAACAACCTCCAGTAGATAGTGAAGGAAAGGGAGGCCTGGCATGCTGTCCATGGGGGTTGCAGAGTCAGACATGACTTAACAACTGAACAACAATGTACACACACCCCCCTCTTTGAGCCTCCCTCCCACCACCCTCCATCCCACCCCTCTAGGTTGTCATGGGCTGTGCAGCAGTTTCCCACTAGGAATCAATTTTACACACGGTAGTGTATCAGTGCTGCTATCCCAATTCCTCCCACCCTCTCCTTCCACAGATCTTCTTTGGCTATTGCACATAAAATTATTCTAAGTTGGGGTCAACGAAATGGGATGAGGGAGCAGAGGAAAGAAGTGAGTTGATATAATTATTTCTGTTTTACAGAGAGGCTAAGTTACTCATGTATTTACAAAGGTTAGCAGTATTAAGTGAAATTTTATTTTTTTTTTGAGGATGAATTATACATTTATAGGTTGCATTTTTATTAAGGGTAGTTTTTGTTTTTTAATTTTTTATTAAAGTATAGTTGAATGAGAATGTTGTTTAATCACTGCTATATAGCAAAGTGTTTCAGTTATACATATATATATATAGTGTGTGTGTGTGTATATATACACACATATATATATTCTTTTTCATATTCTTTTCCAGTACAGTAAAATTCAATCTCTTGTTGGTACATATGTAGATGCTTCCAATTAAATGAGTGGGAAACACTTCTTCCAACTACTGAGTTTAAGATAGCACCAAAGAAAGCAATTTACACAACAGTCAAAATTAATTCAAGTAATAAGACTTCAGAAGAAGGACCTGAGTTAAATTTAAATGCCAGCTTGCTATTCCAGAGCACATGTAGGCTAGCTAAAAATGTGTAGCCTCTTCTTAAATCAGGATGGTCAGCATCAGGATGCACGATAGCACGCAGGCACTGAGGAAAGTGCTTGACTCCACTGAAAGCATTGAATGGTGCCATTTCATGGGAAATTTCCCTCTGTTAGGAAGACACAGTTTTCCCCATGGCTGGCCTACAGTCCATAGGGTCGAAAAGAGTCAGACGTGACTGAAGGGACTTAGCACGCACACATAGGCACTGACCTCCTCTGGGACCTCAGGGACAGCACTAGGCTGTCTGGTTTTCCATTCATCTCTCTGTAAAAGGCAGATATGGGGGAGTTGGGAGGTAGGGGTGGGGGGGACAGTTAGTTCCAAGATGCTAGGAGAGCTCTTCCAAGACCTTGGCAAAGTCAGCCAAGCCACTCAGCTGTGGGTGATTCAGAAATGCAATGCCTTGTCATCTTTAAAGACTGAAATGAATCTTGGACCCTTACTCTTGCTTTTGTATTAATAGGTAGTCTTTCTTCACACACATTTGCTCTATTCCTTCTTAGATTAAGAACCAACAACATAGATAACCAATGAGAACCTCCTGTATAGCATTTAGTGCACTGTGGTGACCTAAATGAGAAAGAAATCCAAAAAAGATGATACACACACACACACACACACACACACACGTATATGTAATGACTCAGTTGGTAAAGAATCCACCTACAATGCAGGAGATGAGAATTTGATCCGTTGGTTGGGAAGATCCCTTGGAGAAGGAAATGGCAACCCACTCCAGTATTCTTGTCTGGAGAATTCCATGGACAGAGGAACCTGGTGGGCTACAGTCCGTGGGGTTGCAAAGAGTTGTACATGATTGAGTGACTACACCACCATCACCACCATGGCTAATTCACCTTACTGTACAGTAAAACCTAACACGGAGAAGGCAATGGCACCCCACTCCAGTACTTTTGCCTGGAAAATCCCATGGACGGAGGAGCCTGGTAGGCTGCAGTCCATGGAGTCGATAAGAGTCGGACACGACTGAACGACTTCACTGTCACTTTTCACTTTCATGCATTGGAGAGGGAAATGGCAACCCCCTCCAGTGTTCTTGCCTGGAGAATCCCAGGGACGGGAAGCGTGGTGGGCTGCCGTCTATGGGGTCGCACAGAGTCGGACACGACTGAAGCGACTTAGCAGCAGCAGCAGCAGAACCTAACAGAACATTGTAAAACAACTATGTGCTAAGTTACTTTAATTGTGTCTGACTCTTTTGTGGCCCACCAGGCTCCTCTGTCCATGGGATTTCCCAGAAAAGAATACTGGAATGGGTTGCTATTCCCTTTTTCAGCGGATCTTCCCGACCCGGGGACCAAGCCTGGGTCTCTTACATCTCCTGCATTGGCAGGCAGGTTCTTTACCACTAGCGCCACCTGAGAAGCCCAGAACAACTATATTCCATTAAAATAAAAAAAAAAAAAGAAAGAAAGAAACAACAGCAACTGTGGTTCAGGAGTTCCCTGTGTTCTAACACAGAGATGTAGCAGCTACCAGAGCGTCGCCTGCAGTGACCTGACAGCTACCTTTGCAAACCGGACACAAGAGCCAATGACATATGTCCCATGAATGTATTTCAATATTTCTCTTTCTTCTGGTTCAGGATTTTGGATAAGTGCCTACATTCCCATTCGTCTGAGCCAAACGTTTTCCTTGCAACTGTCATCAGAAATGTGAGGTTTGGCTTCCAAGGAAAAAGGAATGAAGGAAGTAGGCTGCTTATCAACATCATCTCTAAAACTTTTTCTCTGAACAGGAAACGGGAGCCTTCTCCCCCTCGGGCAGTCTGGAGAAGCGCTCTGTCTAGTGTCAACCTGATTCCTCTCAGTTGGAGGTTTTCTATTTTATAAACGGTGAGCTCTCAAAAAGCCAGCCTGAGAGAGTCTGCCCTGGGCTGCAGACACACCATGGCTCCATCGGGAGAACTGTTTACAGGAATGGAGCTTCCACCCATTGAGCCTATTGTGCAGTAGAAGATGACAGGGTGGAGAGCTCCTTAAACTCTGCAGAAGAATAGCTCTGGTTGCTCTTCTTTTCATCTGTGTTCTTCCTTGTAAGGGAAATGTGACCTGGGCAATAAACATAGGTTATAAATATGGAGAAACAGAAAGTGAAGTGTTGGTAATTGTGTACCACTGACATGTAAATAATTGGACTTATGTTAGCCATTTCTAGAGGGTATTTACTAAAAATAGTAAATGGCTCATTGCCTGTCAAAGGGAGGGTTCTAATATGTTTTAATTAGTTTCTCTGTTCTCTGACAGTTTCTATCGTATCTGCGTGGACCTTTCAGAAGATGAGGTTTATTAGTGGGCTGTTTGCTTACTCACACTTCTAGCAAATATGTCTGGGAAGCAGTAAAGAGAAGACTCAAGTCACATTCAGCTCACCATGGAGTTTTGTGAGAAGAAATGCAGTTGTAAAATAAAATCCTATCAAATCATTCTTTAAGGAACATGGCATGTGCCTCTAACCATTTAAATTAATTAAAAGCTGATTCAGGTTGATTTAGTAACTCAAGATAGAGATAGCACCAATGACTATAAAAGCATTGACTGTGTTCATCCAAGTCTTTTAAGACTTAAATACAAATTAACATCAGAGGTGCTTGATGTTCCAAAATGAATCACTGTTAAAGTTAAATTCTTTGGAAAGCATAGAAATCACTCTACCCAAATGAGCCAGATTTGATTTAATTCAACCAAGAATTATCGGGCATCTACTGAGAGCTCCACGTGGCTTTGGGAGCTGATGGCGTATTTTTAAAGTATCACTTTCATATATTTGAACTTGCTAAAAAAAAAATCCTCAACACAGTCCTTACAAATGTATGATCTATATTTTACAAAGGAAAGGGTTGGAATTTCAAATTGTCAAGTCCTTGCCTTGATTTCATATAACTAGTGAACAGAAAAGTTAGGACTGGATCTCAACTCTTCTTTAGTTCAGCTCACTTATCCATTTACCTAATTTTATTAAGTATCTTATAAGTGCAAGTATTGTACCACATGCTGGGTACATGATCTGTGCAAAAAATAGAAGAGACCAGAGTCTCACTCTCATGGTGAGTTTTGGAAGGCAGATATTCATTTAACAATAAACCAGAGCATGTTTTTCAATTCTAAAAATTACTGTAGAGAAGCCCTCTCTGAGAAAGTGACCCTTTAAGCTGAGACCTGAAGGAGTTAGTTAGGTAAAGAAAATGTCATGTGTTTGGGGGCAGACTATTGGAAAAGACCCTGATACTGGGAAAGATTGAGGGCAGGAGGAGAAGGGGGTGGCAGACGATGAGATGGTTGGATGGCATCACCGACTCAATCACATGAATTCGAGCAAACTCTGGGGGATAGTGAAGGACAGGGAGGCCTGATGCGCTGCAGTCTGGGGATTGCAATGAGTCCGACACGACTTAGCGACTGAACAATGACAAAATCATAGGTATTGGATCAATAACTCCTCTTGGAGATACTCAAACTGTGGTAGGAGCCAAGGACAGGGAACGATTCAGTATGTTGTGGGGCACACAACTGAAGCTATGGCACGCTTAAGTCAAGGGCATATTCTTTCTGCTAGAATATAGTCAGCCCATCACCTCCACCGGGAAAAACAGAATCACGATTCATTAGGAGGCTGGGAAATTTTGGCATAATTTTTTAAAACCACTTATCTGTTTAATCCATGATGATTTTGATCAGGTTAATATAAGTTTTGATGTCTTGGTGCTGTAATCTGTCTTTGCTGAGGCTTATTTAGAGGTTCAGTCTTCAACCTTGTGATAAACTATACAAATGCAGTCCTGCCCAGAGGTACTGCAGGGCTGCTGCTCACTGTATCTGTTTTAACCTGAACCAAAATAATGTCTTAATTGCAACATCAAAGGCTACTCCATCCCGAGAGACCTGGGCATTCTTTAATCAGAAGAGAACTTTGACATTCCATCCCCAGCTGCTGTACAATTAGAATCTTGCTATTTGGAGCTGACCAGTGACCACAGCTGACCACTGATTCATAGACTGCGATTCATTAAAAATGCCAGTTCTGTCTGCCTGTATTGGCAGATGCCTTATATCTCTGCCAAGTTCATTTTCTTAGTGTGAAAAGGCATGTGAGTTTCTGAGCTCAGCTTGCCTTAAGATCTTGACAAAAGACCATCCCAAGTGAGTATCTGTCTTCAGCTCTTTTCTCACTCTGAATCAGTCACAGCTCAAGTCTGAGGGCTTACAGGGGGAAAGTCTGTCATCTCATGGGCTGTACTGATGTAAGTGACCCCAGGGGAAAGCTCCAATCAGAGCGTGATTTACGGGAATCACATGGGGATTTACAGGAACCTCATCTTCTCTAATTAGGGTGGGATGCTGGAGGTACCCAAGACAGATCGAAGCCAAAAGATCTCCACATTTTAGTCACAAGTCACATGCTGATGGCACAAGCAACTCCATGGCATGTGTTTTCACATGCCACAGGAAAAAAATGCGTGATTTACAAACAAACGGGCTTCCCTGGTGGCTCAACTGGTAAAGAATCTGCCTGCAATGAGGGAGACCTGGCTTTGATCCCTGGGTTGGAAAGATCCCCTGGAGGAGAGCATGGCAACCTACTCCAGTATTCTTGCCTGGAGTACCCCCATGGACAGAGAAGCCTGGAAGGCTACAGTCCATGGGGTTTCAAAGACTCAGACATGACTGGGTGGCTAAGCAGGCATGTACAAACACAAATGTATCATTTTTATTTCTGTTTGCTCTCCTCTGAGATGGTATCCACTGAAGTGGTGCTTGCATTTTTAAAAAGAGAGAATTTATTAAATAAAGATAATTATATCTTCTTCAGTCCCTTCAGTACCAAACAAAGCAAAGGGAAACAAATCAGCCTGACTGACAGCAAACTCCAGAGGCAAATGTAAACGCCTTATAAATCAGAGATGTCACAACAGTCTCCAAGGACAAGCCCAGCAGATGCTGAATGAGGAGCAGATGGTGGGGAAGGAACCCCTGGCTGCTTGTTCACGAGAAAGGGTGGTCTTTCCCAAGTGGATGATGGTGAAGCTCCAGAAGCAGCTAACGAGGGCCTCCCACATGCTGACAGCACAGAGGGAGCACAACTGGGCTTCTCTCTTTTCTCCCATGCATTGTCATCTGGGCAGTGATGGGTGTTGGTTAATAACCTGACATCCTCATTACTGTTCTACATTAGATTAGCCTGATTCTTTAGAAAAGACTGAGAGTGTTGAGTTTGAACATAACATTTTGTTCTGACTTTCCATTTTGACAAACTGTGAAAATTCTACTTGATTATGTGCAGGTCATATTCCTTTCTCAGTCACTAAAAACACACGTGCAAACTGAGACACGTGAATCTTTTACTTCTTGACATTATCCAAGTTAAAGCAAAGGAAGAACCCATTCAGTAACCACGAACAGGAAGAAGGCAATGTCACACTGAGGATGGAGTCAGTGTGTCTCCAGTAAGCAGCCTCATCATTCTCTTCTGCCTGCCTCCACATCCCTTGCCCAGGAGCACAACTTCCCCGTACTCCTTCCCACCACACCAAGGGTAAGGTTGTGACAGTTAGCTGTCTGAAACCTCCTGTCGCAGCATCACTCAACCTTTTCTAAAGGATCTAGAGAGTCAATTCCACAACACTTCATCCTTCCACCCAAGAATGTGGTGGACGCACACACACACACACACACACCCCCCAAACAAGAATGATCTGGGAGCTGTGGAAGGGCTTCATAGCAGAGCACTACTTATTTATGTGAAGAACATAAACCATGGGGATGGGTCTCTTCCTGTGTAGCTTGTGCTCAATTCTATTACTACATTAGAGTCACAACCTCTGCAGAAATTGGTTCTGAGATATTTCAATACTTATCACCTGCCTTGCAACCTCCATGGGTGTCCCAGGTGTCACAATGGTAAAGAATCCACCTGCCAAGGCAGGAGACACAGGAGACACGGGTTCAATCCCTGGGTCAGGAAGATACCCTGGAGAAGGAAATGACAGCCCATTCCAGTACTCTTGCCTGGGAAGTCCCATGGACAGAGAAGCCTGGTGGGCTACAGTCCATGGGGTCACTAAAGAGTCAGACACGACTCAGAGACTAAACACCACATTACAACCTGCAATCCCCAAGGCTGAAATCATCCTGCGCTATCACCACGTTAATGTTCCTCTAGCAATTCTTCACACTCATCTTCAAGTTATGTGCAAAGTCAAGTACAAGAGACCCAGGGTTTCACAGAAATTGATCTACGGCACAAAAGTTTCATCTTTTGCTGCCCACCAAGAAGTTTGCATAAAAACATTTTCTTTCTTGTCTCTACCTAATTATTATCTGAGTCACAACCTTTGAAATGTGTGGCAGCTGCCCAGCTTGAGAGGTACCCTTTCAAAAACCAACATAGCATCTGCACAATTTCTCCTGTTCAAACTCTATGGAAGCTTGCAGTTGCATACTTGCTGGGCAATTGAGTTTCATTTTAAGCCTGTCATGGACTGGAAGGCAGTGAGAGAGCCTTTTATAGAAAACAGTAGAGGTAAGAACACTTGTCAATAACATAAAGAAAACGTTACTGTACTTCTAAATGTAAGATAGCTGTCATTGTATTAGATTAAAAAAAAAAACAATTAGGACAAAAAGGCAATTAACATTGAGCGGTCAACTTGGAGAGTTATCATGAGCGGACAAAGGTGGCCTCTGAAAATGCTGATTGTCAAGAAACACTATTATCTTACAGAATTTATGTGTGTGTGTGTATCGGGGCATTACTGTATTTGCATTCATTTAATTGAAAGCAATCTCATCATTATTCTTTGATACCTACTCTTAAATGAAGGCAATTACTTTCTCAGCAAGGAATCATTATGGGGTATGTATAAATTATTATCTTTCCTTTACATGTAGGGGGATTATGTAAGATGAGCGCTGAGGCAAAGCTGCTTCGTGGTGTATGACACGGCACTACGTGGCTCTAGCAGGGATCATAAAAGTGAATATTTCTCTGGCTGATTTCTGGAGAAGATGAACTCTCATGTGTCACAGTTATAGAATTATTAAACATTGCTTTAGTTGGAGTTGCTCTCATTTGCCATTATCTGGTTTGTATAACTATTTAGCTCAGATGGTAAAGAATCTGCCTGCAATGTGGGAGACCTGAGTTCAATCCCTGGGTGGGGAAGATCCCCTGGAGAAGGGAATGGCCACCCTCTCCAGTATTCTTGCCTGGAGAATTGAATGAACAGAGGAGCCTGACAGCTATAGTCCATAAGGTCACAAAAAGTCAGACACGACTGAGAGACTAACACACACACACACACACACACACACATGCACACATAACTTTTTAGAGTAACACTGAGGCTTTGGTACTTTTTATGCCTAAACACTGTATGCTCTGAAGATGAGTGTCACTCCTTAGAGTGGCTTCTGGAAAGAGAATAAATACAATTTCTGTCATGCACTTTTGGAAGCATCACTCGAATCTCAGTGAGTGCTTACTGGCTTGGTACACAGCCCTAAATGAAGTTATTGCTGAGAGTGAAAACACAACCAAAGCAACACTTTCTTTTTTTTTTTTTTTTAATTTAAGAGAACATTAGGAAATTAGAAAGTCTGGAAATGAGATTTGCCAGAGGAAACATCTTCTGAACCCTGACTTTCCATCCCACTGAAAAACCATGGCAGAACTTAATCAGCCCAGACAGTCAGCCACCATCTGCCCCTCAGTGGAGACAGGGCTCCCACTAACTGTAATAAAAGAGTGAATTTATTTAGATCTCCTGTTGTGTTCTGAAATTGCTTTCCATAGCTTCTGTAGAATTTCATAATCCACTGAAAAATGGTAAAACTTTTTGGTGAGGAATTCTGTGTAGCAATAGTCCCAGGACTGTTCCTATGTGCTCTTCCTATTTTCTCTTACTGCGTTAAGTAATGACCTTGAATAACCATTTGTATCCTATGAAAAGAGGATATATGATCATCTCCAGATTATAACAAAGCAAAAATAAATCAAAGTTCATGTTTTTACATAGCACACCACAGGAATTGAAAATAAACACTGCCCTTACACATTTCCTTTCTCCATTTCCTTAAACATACAGGTCCTGAACTTTAGTGGCTTAGGTTCTGACATAATACAGAAATTAGAGAATTTTAATGCAATTTCAGTCTAGTGAGAAGAATTATTTTGAGGCTATGTGACTCTTTCACCAAGTTTTGTTGTTGTTTTGCTTTGTTTTTTTACTTCTTGGCCTTGTCATGCAGCCTGTGGGATCTCAGTTCCCTGACCAGGGATTGATTCCATGTCTCTTGCAATGGAAGCAGAATCTTCACCACTGGATAGCCAGGGAAGTCTCCAGTCAAGTATTTTTATGTTTATTTAGTAAAGTAAACACTTTAGCATCTATTGGAAAAAATGTGTCAGTTGGGAAAAAATGAATTTTTCCAGCATTCTTTATCATATGGAAGATAGAAAAGCCTGGTAATACCACACAAATATGACTTTATTCTTATACATCTCCACAAAGCATACTTGTAAACCCAAGCTCTTAGGTGAGACAGGAGAAGTTAGGGAATCAAGGATGGTGTAAGAGCTCATCTTTTTCTTTCCTTATGCCGATGAAGATTTTCAGGGTGTCTCTGAGTACACAATCAAAGAGAAATTTGATAGATAAATATGCACAAAGGAATTGTGATAGGTTGATCTTTAGAGATCAGTAACAATTTTCCTCTCACCATAGCATCCTCAAAGGAAAAGTCTCATAGCTAGGTGGTTGACTTTAACAAATCTCAGCTGTTTGCTTTTGTGATGTTCAAATAAAATTAAAGCATGCGTAAAGAAGGGCTTCTCACAGCATACTGTAGGCTGTGGATTTTCACCTTATTTTCTAGTAAGCACAAGCACTGAGACATGTTGGCTGGTTAGGGAGAATCTTTCACATTCCAATGTAAGCCATTTCAGGATTTCTGGAAATTGCAATGCCTGTCCTCAGTTTCAAAAGTCCTTAACTTCCACAAATGTTCTCCTCTGATAAACTGCATTTAAACGGCCTTATCTTGTACCCTAGGGCAACATGAGGTACCTTTTACTCTAGCGTGTATGCACGCTCAGTCATTTAGTCATGTCCGACTCTTTGCAACCCCAGAGACTATAGCCCACCAGGCTCCTCTGTCCAAGAAATTTTCCCAGCAAGAATACTGGAGTGGGTGGCCATTTCCATCTCCAGGAAATCTTTTCTGATCCAGGGATCAAAACTTCGTCTCCTGTGTCTCCTACATTAGCAGGCAGATTCTTTACCACTGAGCTGCCAGGAAAGCCCTATTTACTCTTTACACTTACATTTACTCTTGGGGGTACACAAACACTGTTCAAGGGTTTTATGAGTAAACAGTCAATTACTATTATATGGGCTTCCCTGGTGGTTCAGAGGTTAAAGTGTCTGCCTCCAATGTGGGAGACCTGGCTTTGATCCCTGGGTCGGGGAGATCCCCCGGAGAAGGAAATGGTAACCCACTCCAGTATTCTTGCCTGGAGAATCCCATGGTCGGAGAAGCCTGGTAAGCTACAGTCCATGGGGTCGCAAAGAGTCGGACACGACTGAGCGACTTCACTTTCACTATTATATCATTTCATCTTTCATTGGTTCTGCTTCCGAAAGCTTATCTGCCTGCAGTCAAGTAGGGATCCCACTATATTCTCCACTTTGTTTTGTGCCTCCCCACTCTTTGCCATTTACAACAGAAAGACATCCTGTCAGCTTGCATTTAAGATGGTTCATTGCCCTTGGGGTATGAAATCCTCTGGGGTACAAAGGTCAGTCCAAAACGTTAGGACCATAGAACCTTTAATTAAATGCCTGAATTCTAACAATGCCTTCTTCTAATTTACACGTATTTCTGAAAAAAGAAAAGCTTGACTTTAAAAATTAGCTATAGTAATCCTTCCTGGAATGTTCAGATTTCAGATACTGCCCACTAAAGAATGGGGGATGAGAGTGAAGATCCCAGAGGCCAGGGAAGTGGACTGCTCATGACTGGTAGAAAGTCCTCCTTGTGTGAGGTGGTTTCCACTTATTTTCTTTCAGTAAATAAAAGAAGAAATTAGCTGAGTAATCGGTTGAGAGGACTTGTGCTAAGCCATTTTGGTTGAATCCAGCTGTTTGCCACCCTATGGACTATAGCCCTCCAGGTTCCTCTGTCCATGGGATTCTCCAGGCAAGTGTACTGGAGTGGGTTGCCATGCCCTCCTCCAGGGGATCTTTCCAACCCAGGGATCGAACCCGTGTCTCCTACATTGGCACACAGGTTTTTTTCACCACTAGTAGGAAGATGTAATTGCCTCAACGAAGGCCTCACTGGTGGCTCACTCAGTGAAGATCTCACCTGCAATGCAGGAGACATGGGTTTGATCCCTGGGTTTGGAAGATCCCCCGGAGAAGGAAATGGCAATCCACTCCAGTATTCTTGCCTGGAGAATACCATGGACAGGGGAGCCTGGCGGGATACAGTCCATGGGGTTGCAAAGAGTTGGACATGACTCAGGGACCAAACGACCAATTGCCCCACCAACTAAAAGAATCACTTGAACAGTTGTTGATCACAGTAGGATTTATTTGGCATATAATCCAGAAGGAGTTCAAAAATTGTGTGGCATCCCTATAATAAAAAAGTGCTTATGTGAGTTTTTAATGTAAAAGAATGACAGGGTGACCAATAAAAGACTTTCTAGCACAGAAATATATGAGGATATAGTTTCTGTGGGATATATAGAATGCTATCGTAACTTCAAAGAGGAAAAGTAATGCAAATTTTTAAACTGTTGAAGAACTTACAAATGTATGCTTTAAATAGATGGTAGTTGGTATCAAATTACTATGGTAATTAAAACCAATGCATGCATTTAAGCAATACTGGGAAATTTTCATTAAAGTCATCAATATTTATAATACGCAAGAAATTGCACTTCCAGAGTTATTTAATTCATGATGAAGAGTTTAAAATGTCAACCTAAGAATAGTGGTATATATATATTTCAAATTTCTTTTAGGTAGCACATAATAAACCATTTCAAAGATCACTTAGAATTTAGCATGATGTAGACACATGATCCCTCTTCTTGGATTCTGTATGAACGTGTACTCAGTCGTTCAGACGTGTCCAACTCTTTGCAGCCCTATGGACTGTAGCCCACCAGGGGCCTTTGTCCATGGGATTACCCAGGCAAGAGTACTGGAGTGGATTACCATTTCCTCCTCTAGGGGATCTTCCCAACCCGGGGATTGAACTTGCCTCTCTACATTCCGTGCATCGGTAGGTGTATTCTTTACCAGTGTGCCACCTGGGAAGCCCCTCCTTGGGTTCTAAATGCTTCACAGAATGGGCAGTGGTTGCCAAGTATACACTCAACCATTGGAAAGTGAGTTTCATGGAGCTGTAAAGGGACACTGGAGTCAGAGCCCTGGGTTCACAGTCCTGCTTGGAATGTCACTTACAGTGTGATAAGGGACAAGTTAGCTAACCTCTTATCTGGTTCTTCATCGATCTGATGGTTCTAGCAGGAACAAGAGAGAATTACCAGATAGCATAGGTCAAGTGTCTAGGTTAAAGTGTCACTCACACACCATGGGTATTAAAAAGATCCATTAAATGGGTCTGAGTTTCTCTATCAAAAGCTCATTAATTTTGAGCTTTAACAGTGTCAACTGGTGTTAATAGTTTCAATTTTCTTGAAATACAAGATGAAGTTTCTCATTCCATTTTCATTTTTTGTGCACAGTCATCTGCAAAATAAAAATGCTGGAAAGGGATGATAGCATAGAGACAGTTGCCAAAAATAACGGAAGGGAATTTGGAAAGGTGTTATAATATGCTCCAATATAGGCTGAAATAGAGATGTTAAAAAAATTGACCTCACTATATCTATGTGTCTGTTTCTGTCTTGTAGAAACAGACTCCCAGACAGAGCACAGACATGTGATTATCAAAGGAGGAAGGGGGAGGGAGATGGATGGTCTGGGGGTTGGAGGTTGGCAGATGCAAGCCATTAAATACAGGATGGATAAAAAACAAAGTTCTAATGCATAGCACAGGGAACTATGGTCAATACCCTGTGATAAATCATAATGGAAGCAAACATAAATTTTTTTCTTTTTTTTATATTTGTATACATATGTATAACTGAGTCACTGTGCTGTGAAGCAGATTGGTACATTGTATATCAACTATCCTTCAATAAAAAAAAAATCTTAAAAGAAAAATTGACCTCACATTGGCATCACCTGTGACAAATTGGTAGTTTATTAAAGTGGCTCTTCAGTAACTTAGTAACTTAGACAATGGAGACCCTTAAAGACAAAGGGCAAGCCCTCTGCTTTAGGCAGCAAAGAGCAACCCAGACTCTCAGCAAAAAGTTGTATGTCCAGATCCATAAAGTGAAGGTGGGAGATGTTTGTGAAACACAAGAAGGAGCCCTTGCTCCATGACCACCTCACCTGGAGGCTGTGAGTCAGACCAACAGCCCATTAGTGGAAGGCCAGGCTATGTAGCCTGCTGCTGCTGCTGCTGCTAAGTTGCTTCAGTCGTGTCTAACTCTGTGCGACCCCATAGACAACAGCCCACCAGGCTCCCCTGTCCCTGGGATTCTCCAGGCAAGAACACTGGAGTGGATTGCCATTTCCTTCTCCAATGCATGAAAGTGAAAAGTGAAAGTGCAGTCGCTCAGTCATGTCTGACTCTGAGCGACCCCATGGACTGCGGCCCACCAGGCTCCTCCATCCATGGGATTTTCCAGGCAAGAGTACTGGAGTGGGGTGCCATTGCCTTCTCTGATATGTAGCCTACCTCTCTCCAATTATAGCAGAAGAAAGCGTAAGTAATGGGTTTCTTAACTTCCTTTGGTTGGAGTGGAAAGGACAATAGAAATAGATGAGATTAAACTGTCAGCCTTCAAGGGTTTCTCTAGTGGCTCAGATGGTAGAGAGTCTATCTGCTGTGTGGGAGACCCAGGTTAGATCCCTGGGTCAGGAAGATTCCCTGGAGAAGGGAATGGCAATCCACTCCAGTATTCTTGCCTGGAGAATCCCATGGACAGAGGAGCCTGGCTGGCCATAGTCCATGGGATCACAAAGAGTAAGACACGACTGAGAGACCAACACTTCAAGGATGGGGAGCAAGCTACACTTGTTTCTGTGTGTCTGGACTAACATGCATGCAGGTTATTTAGAAGGCGCCTGCTCACAAAATGTTGAACTCAGCTGATCCTCTAGCCGATGGAGAAGTTGGGGAAGCCACATCCACACCATGCAACACACACAGCAGAGGTTCCCTGGGCATGATGTCAAAAACCAGAGTCCTCGCCTCTTCCAGTGTCTGCTCTAAGGAAACACTGGATTTTCAACAGGCAGCTCTTACTCTGCTATTTCGGATGCCTTCACAAAGACACAACTGAGATTCAATATTCATAAACCAAAGGTGAGTGTCATTTTGTTATTGCCTTGGTTCATCCTAAGACCAAGTGCAGGCAGGATACCAAAACACAATGGTTCTTGGAGTCAAATAGCTCTGGAAGTAAGTCACAGCTCTGACATTTAATCATTGTGTGGTCATTAACCTCTTACTTCAGTTTGCTCACCTGTAAATTGAATAATAGCTCTCTTGAAGGATCCTTATAGGGATTTAAGATACACCCTAGTGTGTGGTAGCCAAGGATAAATAGTAGTTCAGCATTAAATGGCTTAATCATGTGGGAGGCCGTTCTAAGTTGTGCAGGTCGCCTTAGAAAAAATGATTGGCCAAAGAAGTCTAGTCACAGTGCTCTGAGCAAATATGAATTGTATTGATTTCCATACACTGAGTGGGTCTGTGAGATTATCAGAGTTTAATCTATGTGCTCACTTCATTAAAAACAATTCAGAAGATTGGTTCATTCAAGTACAATCTGATAGAACTTGCTGACAAAAAAATCAATATGAAACATTTAAATGACATTATTTGATGATCTATTATGACATGTTCATTTATGCAAGAATACAACTGCTAAGGCTAGGTTGGAGAAAGAGTATTACTTTCTGGTTTAAAGCAATCAGAAAATAAAGATATATGAGAAGAATCTCATAATTACTGAGCCTGGTCCAGGCTCCATGTGAGAATATTGAGAAGAATTACTATTTTTTAAGCCAAGACATGGGTAGACAACTATTTCAACCATCTGGAAATTCAGCCTTTAAAATGTTCTAGAATTGCTCCTCATGGTATTTTATCTTAGGTGATAAATTTCAAGTATTTGAATTTTAAAATGAAAGGGGATGGCTTTTTCATTAAGTCTGACTTCAACAAAAGTGAATAGAAAAGGCTAACAGAAATTCACTTTATATGCCACTTACCTGTATAATTCCAAAGCTTTTTTTCCCCCTTTGTATATAAAGCAATGAATTCTAAGGCTGTTGCAACTGATTATTGACCTGGCCATGTTCTTCCCATAATGCTTTTCTGAATTTGAACCACACCATTGTGTCATCAATAAGGAAACAAAGGAGTGACACATAAATAA
Source organism: Bos taurus (assembly GCF_002263795.3). NCBI lineage: Eukaryota > Metazoa > Chordata > Mammalia > Artiodactyla > Bovidae > Bos > Bos taurus. Next base: position 24,049,597 of record NC_037341.1, read on the forward strand.
AGCCATTGCTTGACTTACAGTTGTTATAAACAAAAACAGTTAATTGGTTTCTTTGCCACAGACCAAGGCTAAAATCTGAAGTCAAAATAATGTACGTTGGAAGCACAGAGTGAAGCAGGCTGCTAACCCATCCACATAGTTTAATGATTTGGCTCTTTCATCAGCATTCAGATACTTGGAATCCTGGGAACATCTCAGAGCCTCATTCTACCTGTCACCAAATGGAGACAACTTTCTCTCATACTTTATCACATAATCCCCACATTTCTTTAGCACTATACATTTTGGTTATATTTGAAGTGAATTTAGTTAAGTAATAAATGATTGGCTAAAAATCAAGCACATTTTCTTATTTGTTAAAGCATTTGAATAATATATGCAAAAGGTAGGGTAAGTCCGGGGCTTCCCAGGTAGCAATAGTGGCAAATAACCCATCTGCAAATAGGAGATGTAAGAGACTCAGGTTTGATCACTGGTAGGGAAGTAGAAAATGGAGTAGAAAATGGTAACCCACTCCAGTATTCTTGCCTGGGAAATCCCATGGACAGAGGAGCATGGGGTCGCAAAGAGTCGGACAGGACTGAGTGAGCAGAGTGTAAGTCTGACTCATGGTGGCTTGGTAAGATGATCTCTGAAGTTTATATGATGGCATTATCTAGAAATATTGAAAAGAAGCCAGCATATTTTCCAGGAATGTCAGGAACTCAATTTATAAACATGGTCTTTTTAGAGGTAAGAAAGTCATAGCCTCTAGAATGTTTCATTCCTGATTCAGAAGCAAAATTTCCACCAAAATGACCATCCAAGTGGAGGCAGTCTCAACTCTAGTCACATCTTACTGACCCATTGATATAAAAAAAATTTGTAACAGTACCATTGGAAGATTTCCAAAAATATGATGGACTTGATTATTTTAAAATCCTTTGGTCCTTTGGTGCTTAGAAATGCAAGTGAATAAAAAAAATCTTTAAATCCCAACTCATCTCTAGGAAAAGTAAGGGGAATCCTCATAAGCCAGAGGAAAAGGAAAATAAAAATCAGAACAACAGATGGGCAGTGACTCCTTCAGCTTTTGCAGTCCTCGTGATCTGAGGCGTTTATGTACTGGTCACACAAGAGCTACCTCAAAGAGGTGGTAGTCAACCCTTTGCTGACCCCTGTGAAGGCTACATACACTGAGAACGAATAAAATAGAAAAAACAAAACAAAACTCAGCCTATAGGCAAAAGGTGAAGAAAAGAATTATTCACAGTCTTGCTCAGGGTTAAGGTGGAGATAGAGAAAGCTGGGAAGAGAATTTATATCCACGGGCTTGTCTGCATTGTGATTGAAGTTTCCGCATAATCTTTATAGCCCAAGAAGACCAGACTAAGAACAGACTCTCCCAGGTGGGTAATGTTCCAGAGATAGATGTCAGAGAAAAGACAAAGCATTTTTAGAGGAATACAGTTTCACCTAAGGGGCTTCCCAGGTGGCGCTAGTGGTAAAGAATTCCTGCCAAAACAGGAAACATAAGAGATTCAAGTTCCATCCCTGGGTCAGCAAGATCCCCTGGAGGAGGAAATGGCAACCCACTCCAGTATCTTTGCCTGGAAAATCCCATGGACAGAGGAGCCTGGCAGGCTACAGCTGTGGGGTCACAAAGAGTTGGACATGACTGAAATGACTTAGCATGCACAATTTCAAATGCTCCTGTATTGGTCTCCACACAGAAAAAATAATTAAATCTACTTTAAGTTATGAATGAATGCTTTGACTTCATGGATACCGATGGTTCTCAGTGCTTATTAAGTCCCGATAGTCCTGTGGGAAACAACAGGCTTCTTTTAGCAAATTCAACTCAGGCAGTAAAGCTTGATAGAGGTAAAGTGGCTCCACATTCTTGGATGAATGCCAGAATGAAGAGGGTCTCAGGGTTTGAAACAGACACAGTCTCTCTCTCTTGCACACACACACACACACACCCACACACACACCTACATCTAGTTCCAACACCCTCCTCTAAGAAAAATCCACTGGGCGCACAGAGGCCATCTTTCTATTTTCTGTTTTTTGACTTTTCTCTTTTCTTATCTCTTGTCTTTCCTCCCTTCTTTCTTAAACTGTACATGAGCAGCTATGAAACAGGTACTTAGTGGATTTGTTTCTGTTTTCTTATCAGATATGACAAAAATGAGGGCTTCCCAGGTGGCGTTAATGGTGAAAAGCCTGGATGCTAATACAGGAGACGTAAGAGACGCCAGTTTGATCCCTGGGTGGGGAAGATCCCTTGGAGGAGGACATGTCAACCTGCTCCAGTATTCCTACCTGGAGAATCCCATGGGCAGAGGAGGAATCTGGTGGGCTACAGCCCATGGGGTCACAAAGAGTAATACACGACTGAAGTGACTTAGCACACGTGACAAAAATGATCCCAATGGCTACAGTGGTGGCAAAGGTCTGCTCTTTCTCCCCAGTTTAAACCCTTATTTTGGAAGCTGTGTTTATCTGGAAAGAAGATGATAAAATCTAAGGTCATTGCTTTGATTGTGGGAAAGCTAGTTAGCCATAACCTGGCTCACCCTGGGTCGCCTTTTATTCCTTCTCTCCTTCCAATTTTTTCTTCTTTCTCTAACTTCATCAGAAATAATTCCAAGGTAGCTGATAAATAAGTTGATGAGTAAATTGGAAATATGAAAGAGATGGAGAAACCAAATATGAGGCTGGCACACAGTATGTACATTGGAGTCTAGTTCTCTTCCTGCAGGCAGGCCACCGGAATGCACCAGATGCAACCTCAACCTACATTCTCAGGTGTAGGTCTAAAGCAACTTTTCTGAAAAGCATAACTCAAATGTGCCCTAAGGATGTTCTCTTCTATGCCTGCATTAAAGAACTTAGCTCTTCCTCACTTGTGTGTGTTAGTCACTCAGTCGTGTTCGACTCTTTGCAAACCCTCAAATTGTCTATGGGATTCTCTCTCTATGGGATTCTCCAGGCAAGAATACTGGAGTGGATTGCCATTCCCTTCTCCAGAGGAACTTCCCAACCCAGGGATCGAATGCTGGTTCTTTACCATTTGAGCTACAGAGAAGCTCAATTTCCCAAGAGTAAATCAAATCCACAGTCAACTGGTAAGTACTTTGTTGTTGTTCAGTGGCTACATTGTGTCCGACTCTTTGCGACCCCAGGGACTGTAGAAGCCAGGCTCCCTTATCTTTCACTATCTCCTGGAGTTTGCTCAAATTCATATCCACTGACTCGGTGAACACTTTAGAGTTTCCTAAAAATTTTCAGAGACACTGGGAAAAGTTGTTATAACCATAAGCACAACTTGAAAAAGTCCTCTTTAGAACATACATTTGCTCCTACAAAAACCCTCTTACTTTCCTAAGGGCAGTGTCACAGTCAAAGCATCTTTCCCAAGCATTTTCAGGATGGTCTTAAACTCTGAGCAGAGTGTGGTCTCTGAAAAGTGGCAGTGACCACCAAGTGTGTAGGGTATAGTGACACGAGTCTTCGTCTTAATTGTACCCTGGCATCTTAAATGTGCCAATGTATTGTGCTTACTGATGGGCATGCCTGGTGACACTATTTGCAAGAGGTGCCCAGTCAATCAAAACCAGCAGACATTTCTTCCAGACCTCGTAAGGCATGCATGGCTCTGCATGTGCCAGGGGAGATTCAAAGAGGCATTTGGGCCAGGAAGGAACTTAGAATTGGAAAGACAACCATGTACCAAAGAAATAACTGTAGAACAGCACAGAAATCATCACAATAGGAGGCCAGGGAGTATAAGTGCCTGCGTGGAGAGCTTCAGCCTGAGAACAATTGTCCTGCAGACCTGAGATCAAAAGGTGTGATTTGCTTGCACAACAGAGGCTGGAGTGGGCAGATGGGAGGAAAGGTGGAGGCAACTGCGAGTTTTCTTTTCTGAGCATTGAAGTATCAGGGGAAGTACCTGCCTTCTGGCTATTGCCTGAGGCTCAGCTCAGAAGGGGAGTTAGAGAGATCCTTTTCTTACTGTGATTCTAATGCAGATGCAGGCACCTGCCACATGGGGATAGATCTCCGTACACATTATATTTTTATTTACTCATATTTTAGTAAATCTAAACTCTTCAGAAGCTTGTGCTATGTTGAACACGTTGGACAGTGTTTTTTCCTTCATGAAAAATGAAGAAGAGATGGACTCAGACATATAATATTTGGTATGGAGGCAGATATTTTTTTCCAGAATTCTACTAGTGATAGACTTCTAAGAACAGAGAACTTCCTCTTTACCTCAAAGATATGGCATTAATTCTACACTAAGAGCGTGTAGTGACAATCTTGTCAAGGTTTCGTAGGTCATCATCAATGATCAATTACCAAGAGCTTACTGGTAATACAGCCTTAACCCTCTGCCGGAAAGGCTTTCATCCTTTGTTCCAATGCATTTCACTTGTTGACATTAAAAAAACAAAATTCACAATCTAAAAGTTGAGAGTTGTATTTTATTCTGTGGGAATTTTTAGCACTTAGCCTGAGGGCAACATCTCAAGAAACCCTGAAAGAACTGCTCTGAGATGAGGGTGGGGGAAACCAGGTTATATAGAATTTTGTAACAAAGGGCAGGTAGTCCTAACATCAAAAGATGATTGTTGAATAAACAACGATATCCCAAGTTAAAGAATTTAGTGCATTTCTTTGCCCAGGAAGATTCAAGGGTCTGGACTCCCTGAAATCACTCCTTTGATATCCCAGCTATTTGGGATCATATCCTATGTTTTCACATCTTGAGCTTACATTTCTCAGGGCTCACTGTGAGGAGTGGCCCAGCCTGATGACTACTAGATCACAGGTATTCTTCTCCTTCCTGAGTTCCCTCAGGGCTCACTGGCTTACATTGGAGGGCTGCAGTTTCGGATGACTGTGACAGCCTTGTTTACTGAGATGGAAGGACATATTCCATGTCTCACTCTCTCTGAGGTCCATCTCCAATGGCGCCCACATCCCAAAGTCAACTGCTCCTACACTACTTATCCACTTCCTCTCTGGAACTTTCTGGTATCATGTTACCTTTTGAGTGCCACTTAGCCTGATCCACTTTGCAGTGTAGTGACTGACTCTGCTCTCAACCTTCCAGAAGTCATTGGTTACCTAAGGACAGGAACAAGACTGAGTTATTTTGATGTAACCCAAATCCCTAGCACAATGCAGAGAACAGCAGTTAAAATTGTGCTGAATTAGGTTGAAAGCCTTTTTGATGATCTCACATGACTCTGCCTTCCCTGATGGCTCAGTAAAGAATCTGCTTGCAGTGCAAGATACTGCCTGCAATGTAGGAGACCTAGGTTCGATCCCTGAGTCAGGAAGATGCCCTGGAGAAGGGAATAGCAACTCACTCCAGTATGCATGCCTGGGAAATCCCACAGACACAGAAGCCTGGCAGGCTACAGTCCATGGGGTCACAAGAGTTGGACACAACTTAGCAACTAAACCACCATGACTCTGTATTTCTCAGCATTAATTTCCCTTCTTTCTAGCATTTGGGTGGGCTTTCCAGTGCATTACCCAGATTGAACTGGGACCTCCTACTCAGGTGGTGGGAGCCCATCCTCAGATATCAGCACCCTTAGGGATTAGCACAACCGCTGGGGGCTTCCTCACCTCAGATCACTGTTCCAGGACAGCTGGCCCCAGTGATGGAGGGTTGAAGAGTGGGCACTCTCACCGACCTTGGGACAGTTTGGTTGGGTCATCCATCTTCAGGACTGCAGAAGTGACTGCATCACAGCTGGGCTCTTCCCTCTGCTTGATCCTGCTCTTTCCTTCCACACGTGTTTATCCCAAGAACAGCCCCTAAAACCTCTTACACACCAATCTCCTTTCAGCCTTCTTTCTGAGGAACACAATCTAAACAAACAAACAAACATGAAAGCTCTGAGTGGCTTTTATTTTGCACCAACTTCTCACCATACCCATGACTATCATGGCTACAAAGGAGAGGTCTGAGATTTTTATAGTGATGTTCTAATGGTGGCCTATGATATCCTTTTTTTGTGTGTGAACCGTTTTTAAAGCATTTATTGAATTTGTTATAATATTGCTTCTGTTTTATGTTTTGGTTTTTTGGCTATGAAGCACGTGGGATCTTAGTTCCCCAACCAGGAATCGAACCCTAACCTGCTGCAGTGGAAGGTGAAGTCTTAGCCACTGGGCTGCCAGGGAAGTCCTAGAATTCTATTTAACAACCCCATTTCACTGCCTCGCCTCTTTTTTTTCTGGAAATAAATACAACAGATGGTTGGTAGAAGAAACTAAACTACACTTCGAGTTCTCCTGGGGCTTGTTTAATTTATCCTTTCAAAACAAATAGTTGTACCATGTTTACCTGCCAACAGAGAAATGCCTGAATTCATATTCCTTCTCCTATTTGCCGAAGACACACATGTCAAAAAGGTTGAGGTAATTTTCTAGGTGCTTCCAAAGCCCGTTAGAAAGAAATTCCCCATGCTATAAATTATGTATGAAAAAAATACTGATAGAAAATGCTCCTGAGGAAACAAACGAAGTCCATGAAAGGAAACTCATTTTATATCTTTTTTTGAGATAAAAGGCATGACCCCATTTTGGGAGAAAGCAGTTGAAAATCCATATGTGAAGCCATTGCATCAAAAAAAAACATTCTTGACAAATATAAATTTCAAATGATATTATAAAGCTAGTCTAGAAAATTCTATTTTTCTGAGCGTTTGATTGGTAAGATGTCAGGCTCATGTCAGGTATTGTGATATTTTGGGAATCCATTAAAGTTCTTTAGGGAAAAAATGTGGTCAACAGAAATTACATTTTAAACTTGCAACAAGTCTACAGTAGAGATTAATAAGAGCAGGAAATGGTTTATTGATAAAAGCATTATAAATGGGAAATAAAATATTTTCATGTATGGTTTCTTACTGTAGGAATCTTTATGATAATCAACAAAATAACTCTGAAAGTCATTCACTATATGAGACTCAATGTTGTTGTTGTTTTTAATGTGAAGAGCTGTGACCAAAAATTATTACAGGAAAAGATGCTGATGACTGCATTTTAAAATGGGCTTGTTGTTTAGTCACCAAGTCATGTCTGACTTTTAGCCTGTCAGGCTCCTCTATCCATCGGATTTCCCAGGCAAAAATACTGGAGTGGGTTGCCATTTCCTTCACTATGGGATCTCCCAACCCAGGATCAAACCAGGTCTCCTGCTTTGGCAGGCAGATTCTTTACCAATGAGCCACTTGGGAACTGTTAAAATGGGCTGTGCTGTGTGCTAAGTCACTTCAGTCTTGTCTGACTCTTCACGACCCTATGGACTATAGCCCTCCAGGATCCTCTGTCCATGGGATTCTCCAGGCAAGAATACTGGAGTGGGTTGCCGTGCCCTCATCCAGGGGATCTTCCCAACCCAGGAATCGAACTTGCATCTCTTATGTCTCCTGCATTGGTAGGGAGGTTCTTTACCACTAGCACCGTCTGGGAAGCCCTTTAAAATGGGCTACACTCTTCTAAATAAGGATGCTAAGAAACTAGCTCTGTATGGAAGTTTATTAAATGCTTTAACATTTCACTTTTGCCAACATGTATGATGTGCCAGACATTTCTAATGTATAACTGCATTTAATTTTCACACCCATCTTTTAAGGTGTCATCACTCTTATTTTAAAAATATGAAAACTGAGGTTCAGGAGGGTTATATAGCTTGCCTAAGGCAAGATTTCAAAGAAGAACAAGAAACTCAAGACCCTGATTAGCTTAGTTACAGCATAAAATCAGCATCAAAGTTATTTCCTTTTCAGGTTTCAGGATTGATTTTGTTTTTAATTGGGCAATGTGTTCTGTTCCTGCAAACCATTGTCCAGTTCTTTGTTTGGAGTTGGGAGAGATTCTGAAACTCTTGTATGTGTATTTGTTGCTCCTTGTTCAGTCACTCAGTCGTGTGACCCCATGGACTGCATCACGCCAGGCTTCCCTGTTCTTCACTATCTCCTGGAGCTTGCGCAAACTCATGTCCATTGAGTCGGTGATGCCATCAAACCATCTCATTCTCTGTCGTCCCCTTCTCCTTCTGCCCTCAATCTTTCCCAGCAGCAGGGTCTTTTCCAATGAGTCAGCTCTTTGCATCAGGTGACCAAAGTATTGGAGCTTCAGCTTCAGCATTGTTCCTTCCAATGAATATTAAGGGTTGATTTCCTTTAGGATTGACTGATTTGATCTTATTGCTGTCCAAGGGACTCTCAAGTGTATTTACTCTTTTTAAACATTGGGTTGGCCAAAATGTTCTGCTGGGTTTTTCTGTAAAACGTTATGAAAAAATCCAAATGAATTTTTTTGCCAAACCAATATTTTTCCAACTTATCAAAAAGTGACTTAATCTTTTGACCCAAAGACCTAGAAGAAAAACTTTTCTTCATCCTAAAAGTTTAATAGCTGTTTTTTTAGGTTATAAATTAATTGTTTTAGGTCTATTTACCCAAATCCACTACAGGACCCTTTAACATTTGTATTCAGGTCTTTTAAAATTAATCTTTAATTGAAATTTAATTGAATTACAATATTGTGTTAGTTTCAGGTATACAGCAAATAAATTCAGTTATATATGTATATTCAGGTCTTTTATTTCCAAAAGAGTCTTTTTGGACTATGATTTTAGTTCACTGGGTTTTTGCATTTTTCAAGGAATATTTTCAAGGTATATTTTTTTCATATCTATAACTATTACTTTATCTTTAATATTGTTTTCCTGTTTATTTTTTTTTTCGTGTTTCTATTTCCATACCTCTTCTCAATGCCCCTTGTGATATATTTTTAGGTGATCCTCGTCTCCTTTAGATATTTGTAATTAGTGTTCATTTCTGATGTGATATCATGCTGTTCCTCCATTTTTTCTTGAAATTAATCAAACCTTCCTGCTCATCTCTCTGATTTTGTTGTTCACTTTCGTGCTGAGTCTTTGAGCTTTGATTTGGATGTTCTTTCTTACCTGGCATTGCTTTTGATGATGTTTAACTCTTATTAGGGGGCTGTGTCACAGCTTTCTTCTGCTTCACATCAGATTCTGGGTCCTTTGTGAGAATTTTAGATTTTTACCAAACTGTTAATAACAGTTGTTTCCCTGTGGGAAGAGGAGATTTAAGTGGCCTATGAGTGTTCTTGGAGAAGGCAATGGCACCCCACTCCAGTACTGTTGCCCGGAAAATCCCATGGACGGAGAAGCCTGATAGGCTGCAGTCCGTGGGGTCGCACAGAGTCGGACACGACTGAAGCGACTTAGTAGTAGTGTGAGTGTTCTTAGTTAAGAAGTGCTCTCTTCTGTTGGTCCATAGAGGTTTCGTTTCTTTAATACCCAGTCTTTGAGGACAAATGAGTTTCTCAGGTAAAGAACCCACCTGCCAATGCTGGAGACCCGGGTTCAATCCCTGGAAGAGGGCATGGCAACCCATTCCAGTATTCTTGCCTGGAGAATCCCATGTACTGAGGAGCCTGGTGGGCTACAGTCCATGCGGTTGCAAAGAGTTGGACATGACTTAGTGATGGAGCCCAGAGGCAAACAGCTTCCATTATTATTTTCCTTGTTTCTGTGCTGGGCTTGAACTTTCAGAGAACTCTTCCTGGATAGGTCAGGAATCATCTCACTCTTCTGAGAGTTCTTCTATCACTGCCCGCTTGATCCACACACTTCAAGCCCCCACAGCCTGCTCCCCTCTCATCTCACCTTTGTTGGTGTGGCCCTTCTCGGGGGAGAGGACCCACATCTCCATGTTTTTCTAGAACTGTGAGGAGAGTTTGAAGTTACAAAAGAGAACTGTTTATCCTAAACTATATGTCCTTACATATTTTTACCTATAAAGCCTGTCAAATTCTGAAAACACTTTCTAAAATCATCTCATTACCATGGTGCTTTTTCCTGGTCTGCTTTTTTCCAGACTTTTTTCCTCAGTGAATATTGTTTGGAAGTTCCAGGAAAGAAAAAGATTTCTTCCATTCTCTTTGGGTCTTAGGCTGGGCCTGAAAATTAAACTGACAAAGATAGATTAACAGGAGAAAAGTGTACACATTTTATTAAGTGTGTTCTCTGTGAACAACTCTGTAACATAAATACTGAGACCTCTGTCTTGCTTTGGTTTGTATTTTACTGCGTCCTCCTCCTCCTCTCTCCCCTCTGATCTGCTGGTTCTGAAACTACTCTGGTGATTTACCGCTAGTTGCAAATCCAGCAGCCTTGTTTTAGCATCTCCCTTCCTGTTTCTCTGCTTTTTAACCTTGACCACTCCTCTCTCCTCAGAGCACAGACTCCAGTGCCAGACAGCCTCAAATCAAACCTAGCTCCTGACTTAGTAACTGTGTGAGTTTGGGAAATTTACTGATAAAGAATCTGCCTGCCAATGCAGATGTGGGTTCGATCCTGGGTGGGGAAGATCCCCTGAAGAAGGAAATGACACCCCACTCCAGTATTCTTACCTGGGAAATTCCATGGAGGGAGAAGCCTGCCGGGGTACAGTCCATAGGGTCACACAGAGCTGGACACGACTAAGCGACTAAACAACAGCAAAGAGTATATTAGGTTTGTTATTAAATTTAGGTTATTAAAATTAGGTTTGTTATAAAATTAAGTGAGTTGATGGGTGGGAAGCAATCGGAGAAGTGCCATCTATATTAGCAACTGTAGCGGTCGTTCTCCTTCCCATCTGTCACAACCTCACCGGTTCCTCCCCCCACCAGTGACCCATCTCTCCATCTCCTTCCTGTGCTCTGCACATAACAGCTGGCCTCTCCTCTTCCCTCATACATGCTCTCTCTGGGTGCTCTCCTCTACTCTGGGATGTCGGCCAGCCCTTCTCGGCAAGCGGACATCCTGGGTACATGCATCTAAAGTGAACCCAAGTCTTCTTCATCATGACTTTGCTCTGCAGTTACTAGAAGCCACCAGGAAGCCTGGGAACCTCCACCTGACTAGGCTCCCCCAGCCTCCACATTGGCCCACCCTCAACTCCTGCCGAGGGTCTCACGAGTTCTGCGTCTGTCAGCTCACAGCTTCCAACCCAGGACCCAAGTCCTCAGCTGCTTTCTTCAGAATCCATCTTTCTCAAAGTTTCTGGACCAGAACCACAGAACTCACTCATCTTTCTCCTGACCCGCCCTCTTCAGTCTCAGTATCACGTCAAGCTCCTCATGTAGCACTGAAAGCCCTCCATGGTCTTTCCCTGCTGACCGCCCCAGTCTTACCTTCTAAACTCTCCCCACCAGGTTTCTTCATGTTCTTTTATGCAGTTTATGTCAGCGTCTCCCTCGCCGTCCTCTCTGCTTGAAATGCCATCCTTCTCTTTTCCCTTCTGTGTATCCTGCCTCCCTTTTATCTTCCCATAGTCAGCTCAGAGCTTATCTCCTCCAGAGAGCTTTCCTAACCCCACTTCTCCCTGGCTGAACAACGGCTCACTTCTGAATCCCCTTAATTCCATATGTAGCCTTCCCAATAGTGCTCAAATCATGAGCTGTCTCATATTAACATAATCCTATGTTCCCTCTTAGAAAATATATGATGTGTGATAGAGAAGGAGGTTTCAATTAAAATTTTTATTTTAGATAAGTATGATATTAAAGGTTGTTTTACAAAGTTCATTTAATATCATTTAATGAAATCTTTAACATTTATGCTATATGGAGGTAAAGGTTAAATTTCATCTCTTAATGTATTATCAGTCTTTTTATTTAAAAATTGATGAGTAAAAAGCATGGTTAGCCATTAACTAATCTAAAAATTTAACACTGGACTTCCCTGGTAGCATAGTGGATAAGAAACTACCTACCAAGGCAGGGCTCACAGGTTTGATCCCTTGTCAGGGAAGATCCCACATGCCACAGAGCAGCTAAGCCTGAGTGCCACAACTACGGAGCCTGTGCTCTAGAGACCATGCTCTAAAACAAGAAAAGCCACCTCAGTGAGAAGCCTTCACACCACAATGAAGGGGAGTCCCCAACTCACTGCAACCAGAGAAAGTCATTGCAAAGCAGCAAAGACCCAGCACAGCCAAAAATTTTAAAAAGTAAAATAAAAATATGACATTGTATTTGTCTTGGGTGCAAAATATACATTGCAATGTGGACTTAAATTTTAGTACTGCACTGAAACCCTCATACTTGGAAATTTTATTTTGTTCTAAAAATAATCTTTATGATTTGTTACTAAATGACAAGCTGAAAGAGACTTTCACAGGATCCTCTCTGCAAGCCGTTCTTTTCTAATATGACATGGAAGGTGTGAATAATCCTCTTACTAAATAAATGAAAAATCTAGTATGTATACTTTTATATTATCAAGTTTCTTAAAAATTATTAAACATCTTGATATACTATAGAAAAAAGTTTGAGAAGATGTAGACTTCAGTTCAGTTCAGTGCAGTCACTCAGTTGTGTCTGACTCTTTGCGACCCCATGAATTGCAGCACGCCAGGCCTCCCTGTCCATCACCAACTCCCATTCAAACTCATGTCCATCGAGTTGGTGATGCCATCCAGCCATCTCATCCTCTGTCATCCCCCTTTCCTCCTGCCCCCAATCCCTCCCAGCATCAGTCTTTTCCAATGAGTCAACTCTTTGCATGAGGTGGCCAAAGTACTGGAGTTTCAGCTTTAGCATCAGTCCTTCCAAAGAATACCCAGGACCGATCTCCTTTAGAATGGACTGGTTGGATCTCCTTGCAGTCCAAGGGACTCTCAAGAGTCTTCTCCAACACCACAGTTCAAAAGCATCAATTCTTCAACGCTCAGCTTTCTTCACAGTCCAACTCTCACATTCATACATGACCATTGGAAAAACCATAGCCTTGACTAGACGGACCTTTGTTGGCAAAGTAATGTCTCTGCTTTTGAATATGCTACCTAGGTTGGTCATAACTTTCCTTCCAAGGAGTAAGTGTCTTTTAATTTCATGGCTGCTGTCACCATCTGCAGTGATTTTGGACTTAAAAAACTGTAAATGATAATCTTGAATTAGATTTGTAAACCCCTTTTACTGCTTCACTAACATATAGTAAATTATTTGGAAGCAAAATCCTCAAATTTTTGGAGGTCTCTGATTTCCTAAATTCAACAATTTCTAATTATTTCAACTTCAGATAAAAAATAATGGAAACTTCTGTTACGAGGTATTGATGATTGTGTATGAAAACTGTCAGGTAGAAACCGATATGTGATTTATCCAAACACACACTGTGGTTGATAGAATAATGGTTCCCAAAAATGTCTGTGTTGTAATCCCTGGAATCTGTAATATGACAAAAGGGACTTTGCAGATATGATGAAGTTAAAAATTTTGGTGTGGGAAGATGAGCTTGGATTATTTGAGCCCAAATAAGGGGTCCTTATAAGAGGGAAGCCGAAGGGTCAGGGTCTAAAAAGATGTGATGAGGTAAACAGAGGCTGGAGTGATGAATGATTAAAAAAAACAATGACTCATGAGCACATTATCATTATGTATCTTTTTTGAATTCCTGCACAAGCTCACCAAATCTCTCAGATGCTATCAAATTGCATTATCCTAAAGGAAAAATATTTAGTTTATGTATTAATTGTTTTATAAAAAACAGAAATGTCATGATAGCCCAGTACTTTGCAAACCCCTCAGAAGTTTTGAACTACCTTAGGGAATCCTGTTTTGTGCATATTCCTCTTATTATATAGATCATGTTGTATCATGAAATGTGAAAGTGTTAGTCTCTCAGCTGTGCCCAACTCTGAGACACCATGGACTGCAGCCCACCAGGCTTCTCTGTCCATGGGATTTTCCAGGCAAGGATACTGGAATGGGTTGCCATTTCCTTCTCCAGGGGATCTTCCCAATTGAAACACAGTCCCCTGCATTACAGGCAGATTCTTTACTGACTGAGCTACGAGGGAAGCCCTATGTTGTATCATAATAATCTTAAAATGTGCTGCTTCCCCCTAGTAGACTATGAACATAGTGATATGAGCTCCTGTATCTCATTATTCTTGTGATTTTTAGGATCTAGCAGAGTATCTGACACAAAAATAAGTGCTTAAACTTACATTTCTTGAATAAATTCATCAATGAGTGAAAAAACAAAATCTGTAGACTATTATGATCAAATTCATATCTTGGGATGTGAAGAGCTTTATTCATTTCTTTTAATATTTTTAGACATTGCGATTTTAATTCTTAAACAGCACACTAATTTTTTAAATAAAGACATAGACAGAAAACTACAAAGTTGCTTTCCAATGAAAGTTCTAAGAAAGAACAATACAATAGAGTAGTTTGAAAACAAAGTCCCGTCTGTGAGAAAAGTCTGGTGATTTTTAAGCATCAACCATCAGCGTGTTGGTTAGTGGCTAGGGATGAAGAGAGCGATTTAAAAGAATATTGCTCTTATCATTTTATGTCATTACAAATTTTTTCCTATTGTTTTCCTTTACAAGCAAAACTTTGCAAAGCTTGAGATAGGAAAAAATAAGAGGTTATGTGAGAAGCTAAGAAAAAGTTTTTAGACATTTTCAACAATTATTATCTTTTATTAATGTACATGGATTCTCTCCTTGGCCAAGCTCTGGTCAGGCTCTCTGAACTTTCTTCTCAAGGAGACCCTGACTTTGAGTTTCCATGTTCATTTCTGCGTCTTCCAATTTTAGCAAGAATTCTGCTAAGGCAGTTTTTAGCTAGAATCCCACATCCTCCATATCTAATCACCCTTGAAATCTACTCGGGTTCCTCGTCATCTATTACCCCTAGTCCCTCCACCCCATTTGTTCCCATCTGCCTGCTTTTAACAAGAACGCTGTCAGGTTAATTGGCCAGAATTTTTCATGGCTCCTAACATTTCCTTTTAGTAATTTACTTATCCTCTGGTCCTTGGCTATACATTCCCATTTTTCCTTGCTGCATCTTGAGTTGAATCCAACTTCTCTGTCCCACTATAAGACCCCAGGGCAGTGGTCCCTCCACCTAACCAATGGTCCACCTTAAATGAAGTCTGCCTTACCATTTTTTAACAAATATCATGAATACTTTTTCTTTAATGTGATAGAATTCTTTGTATCTCTATGGCATATGTTGAGTTCAAATATAATGGTACTAATTAGAATCAACCTCCTTTTCATATTTCCTCTATTTTATTGGAAAAATATTATCTTCACTCCCTCCCACATTGACAAACATGATATATATTAAATGAAATTATTTTGTCATAAACGTATAGATACCATGGTCACAGAAACTATGGCAATTTGGCTTTAAGAAAGGAGATTAAAAGCATATGCTCTCCCACAGAGTTTACAGAGAATGAATTATAAGATTAATCTGGCTTGAGAAATAAAGTGAAATATTTGGGAATAACTATTTTCATTCTATCTATATTTTTAGGTATATAAAATCATTTATTTTTCTAACACAAAACTTTCAAATCTACAGCTTAAAATAAGCACATAGATCACACATGGCATTTTCAGAGATACTTTCAAAGAGATTGTGAAAAGCTCTCTTCCATTTGCTTATGTGATTGAAATGGAAATGGGACTTACTTTTTTTTTTTGAATACCAGAAAGAAGAAAAAAAAAAAAATACCAGAAAGAGCAACTTAGTCTCCATGAACCAGCAGAAAGGAAGCATTCTTGCTTTTCTTCCCTTCTTCCAATTCTACTCTGACTCCATTCCCCAAAACCTAAGCCACAGACATAAACACCATTTGGCCAGCTATGGCACTGGGCCATTTTGATTCCCAAAGAGGCAGTAGATACATCTCACCTTGAAAGTAGCACACGTTTACCCCACTGGAAAGCATACATGAGCCGGACAGTCCCTTGGAAGAACAACCATAGTTATTTATCAGCCACCTCTTATTTAATTTATTTCTTTAAGTATGGCATTAAATCAGTCATTGTTTTCTTGAGCTTACTTTTTTCTCTATCTAGGCTGTATAATAGTGATTTCTGCTTATTGAAGTCTTTCTCATTCTTCAATGCCCCCCTTCATGAAAATTTATTGAAAATAATCTTCAAAAATCCATATAGTTATGATCAGAGAAATGTTTACATTGCACATTGGGATATGAAATTTTTAAAAGGGAAAATACAGAGACCATTATGTCGAAGTTGGCTTCTATTTTCTGAAGTCTGCAGGCTCTCCACATCCATGTTCATTACTTAAAAAAGAGAGCTTGCTATTAACAGCTGGATACCTCTCTGTTATGAAGCAACACAAAGATGCTAAAAGCAAGCCAGTGAAATCCTTGCCAGACACCCTCAGTGTGAATAATCTCCTGCTCTCCTGTGACTTGAGAGTGTCTTAGCTTAATCCCTGGTTCATGACGATCCCACATGCCAAGGGGTAACTAAGCCCATGCACTGCACTACTGAGCCTGTGCTCTAGAGCCACAACTACCGAAGCCCACATGCCCTAGAGCCCATTCATAGGAACAACAGAAGCCGCCACAATGAGAAGCCCGTGTACCACAATGAACAGTAGCCCCCACTCACAACTAGAGAACGCCCGCATGCAGCAACAAAGACTGAGCACAATCAAAAATAAAATTAGAAAATAAACAGAAACAAGAAAGAAAAGAAAATAACATGCTAGGGATTAAGGCTGCACACAAGAAGTTATTAGTTGAAAGAAACACAGAAAAAGAAAGAATAAAGTGGTGATGCAAGTGAAAGTCAAGGCCCTGGTTAATATTTATTAAAAAAAGGATTGAATGAATGAATGAGTGCAACCATGACCTCTTTTTTGCAATCTGGACTTGTCTTTAAGAGCCTAGCAGACACCACTGTAGAAATGTCTTACTTCAAAGGCAGCAGGTCTCAAACTGAACTCATTGATTTTTTTCCTTTTCTGTTTTTTGATTTGGTTGTAAGTATCTCTTAGACTGGCTTCCCTGATGGCTTGACACTTAGAAAAATGCATCTGCAATGCAGGAGACACAGGTTGGATCCCTAGAGATCCAACAGTATCCCAGAGGAAGATCTCCTGGAGAAGGGAGGTGGCAACCCACTCCAGTATTCTTGCCTGGGAAATCCCATGAACAGAGGGCCCTGTGGGCCAAAATCCATGGGGCCACAAGGAGTCGGACATGACTGAGCACACAATACACATCTCTTAGACTGGAGATCACACACCATTTTGGCTTCTGCTCAACCTAACTTTGAGTCGTATTTGCCAAAGTCCTGCGGCGCCACCTGTCCCGTTCTGCTCCATCCCACAGACAGAGGCTTTTCAAAGCTTGGTCACGTTGCTGGAGGGTCTTCATTGCTTCCTCTAAGTTTCCGGGCTCTTTGTGATTCATCGTCACCACCGTAACCAAAGTTAGAGTTCTCAACCCTACCTCATCAATTGTCCTTCTCATCTTCAGTGGCTGAATCTTTGTTCATGCTGCTGCTGCTGGTGCTGCTGTGCCCAGCCATGTCTGACCCTTGGCAATCCCATGGACTGTGGCCTATTAGGCTCCTCTGTCCATGGGATTTCCTAGGCAAGAATATTGGAGTGGGTTGCCATTTCCTCCTCCAGGGTATCTTCCCAACCTAGGGATTGAACCCATGTCTCTTGCATCTCTTGTTTGGCAAGTGGATTCTTTACCATTGAGTCACCTGGGAAGCCCTTTCCTTCATAATCCCAAACAGATTGTCAGTCTCAATTCATCTCCTGCCTACCTTCTATCATCTGCATTCAGGCCAAGACTTTACACAGAATCAAAACAATCTGAGGCACTAGTTCTTGGACCCCGTTCCTACTCCCCTGGTCAGACTCTCTAGAGAAAATCTGGAAACTGCATTTGTAATAAGCTCTCAGGCACACAGAGGTTAGACTAGATTAGGTAAGAGTAGATTCTTTTAAATCAGAGTATAGTTGCTTTACAATGCCATGTTAGTTTCTGTTGTACATCAGTGTGAATCAGCTATATGTATACATATATGCCTTCCATTTTGAGCTTCCCTCCCACCCCCCCCCCCCAACTCAATCCCACCCCTCTAGGTCACCACAGGGCACCAAGTTGAGCTCTCTGTCGCACTAGATGTTAAACTGCTCAAAGGAGCTGTCTGCTATTTCACTCTCCCTGATCACACTTTCTTTCTGCCTAGAATGCCTCCCCAGCTCCACAGATCAAGATTAGTGTGTTTCTTTTTCCATTTCCATGACTTTCAGTTACAAAACAGACTCACAAACACAGAGAACAGATAGGAAGCAGACTTGGTTGGTCCTGTTTATTGGTGAGAATATTGAGGCACAGGAGAAGCAGCAGCTTAACCGACTCTAGTTTATGCTATGCTATGCTATGCTAAGTCGCTTCAGTCGTGTCCGACTCTGTGCGACCCCATAGACGGCAGCCCACCAGACTCCGCCATCCCTGGGATTCTCCAGGCAAGAATACTGGAGTGGGTTGCCATTTCCTTCTCCAATGCATGAAAGAGAAAACTGAAAGTGAAGTCACTCAGTCGTGTCTGACTTTTAGTGACCCTATGGACTGCAGCCTACCAGGCTCCTCCATCCATGGGATTTTCCAGGCAACAGTACTGGAGTGGGGTGCCATTGCCTTCCCCAAACTCTAGTTTACTTTGGGGCAATTTAGTAAAAGCGCCCCTCTCTCTTATTTGGGTATTTCATACTCAAGGCCTCACAATTAGACCATTAGAACATCTGAGTAACAGCATGAATTGATTGTTTTTGTCATTGTTGTTCAGTCTTTAAGTCGTATCTGACTCTTTGCGACCCCATGGACTGCAGTACACCAGACTTTCCCTGTCCTTCACTATCTCCCTTAGTTTGCTCAAACTCATATCCATTGAGTCGATGGTGCCATCCAACCGTCTCACCCTACAAAGCCCCCTTCTCCTCCTGCCCTCAATCTTTCCTGGCATCAGGGTCTTTTCAAATCTTTCAGCTCTTCATCAGATGGCCAAAGTATTAGAACTTCAGCTTCAGTATCAGTCCTTCCAGTGAATATTCAGGGTTGATTTCCTTTAGGATTGACTGGTTTCATCTCTTTGCTCTCCCAGGGAATCTCAAGAATCTTCACCAGCATCACAGTTCAAACGCATGAGCTTTTCAGTGCTCAACCTTCTTTATGGTTCAACTCTCACATCTGTACATGACTACTGGAAAAACCTTGGTTTTGACTATATGATCTTTGTCAGCAAAGTGATGCCTCTGCTTTTTAATACACTGTCTAGATTTGTCTTTTCTTCCAAAGAGCAAGCGCCTTTTAATTTCATGGCTGCAGTCACCATTCACAGTGATTTTGGAGCCCAAGAAAAATAAAATCTGTCACTATTTCTATGTTTTCCCGATCTGTTCACCATGAAGTGTAATATTAAATATTATAAATGAAAAAGAAACTCCAAAGAATTTATTGAAACTTATAGGACATGTTGATCAAACTATGAAGAATAATTTTCACTCTAAGTTTGACTCAGTTTAAGCTACTTCTGCTGCCTGTAAACTTTGAAAATAGCTGTGCTTGTCATTTAGAGACTAAAACACATAGCAAATTTTTCAGTCCATTTTCCATCTTTTAAATTCTTCAGGAAAAATAGTCAACATTATTCCACTCTGTCACATCAGTGGCATTGGAGTAGAAGGAAATTTATGTTTATAGGATGATTTCATGCTCGGTGTATCTCAAAGTATGATTCAAAGTCATAACTTAAGTAGAAATTATACTCAATTTAAATAAAAGTAATCTTGTTTCTTCTAGAGAGAGCAATGAGTGAGAAGATTGTATTCCTTGAAGGATTTTGCATTTTACAATCATCGTGTTATCAGTTCTTAATTTGTTAAATTTATAGCACTGAGGAAGTTGACACTCTTAATAGTCAGAAACGTGTGCTTATTCAAGGAGCTTTATGCAGACCTGGTAATTTTTTTCAATTTACTCGTATTGAGTAAATTTAATATTTATTAGTCTAATAAATAATTATTTCTGTCACTATATAAATGTATATTTATCTACCTTTATATGTGTATGACACATCTTTAATATTTGTTTCAACAGGATGAAGCAATTGCCATTGCATAATTATTTAACTCATTGTATACTAACATCTACATAAATTATCAAGATGCCAACCTGGATTAATATATAGGAAGAATGAATCCTGAAATGACCAAAGGTCATTTCACAGAAAGGTATCCACCAACTGGCAAAGCTTTGCCATCCTTAAAAATGCAGAACCGTTTTTGAGATGTTCAGGGTAGTTACTAGTGCAGGTATTTTTGTACTGATGTGCACCATTCCATCACCCAACCGTGGTTCCTCTGACACAATGAATAACACATGTAGAACACTGTGCTGTTTACAGAATGCTTTTACAATTCAAGATGCCAATCCTGTGAGCTAGGTAACACTACCAGTCTCTTTCACATGAGGAGTTTGATGTACAGAGAGAGATTGACAGATACATCTAGGGACCCATTCACGCTCCTAAGTCATAAACTGACATTGGCACCTGGGACCTCTGGCATCTGTGCTCTTTGCAAAGATTTTGCTGTTTATAAATGCTCTGTAACTGTACTGCCTTACATGTGTACCCAAACTAATGCTTGGCTTCAGGAGGAATAGTTCATAATATGAAAGTCTCCTAGTTGATTGCCTACAAATGGAGGCAGAGAGGAGCAAAGAACCTGGGATAAAGCAATATAGTGAAACTTGGAAATCTTTCAACAATGAGTAATTAAACAGTTTTTTCTTGCACAATTTCAGAATTGCTCACATGGTATTTTTGGCTAAAAAGATTAGCTGCAGACAAAGGGAATGCATATCATCAATGACTCAGAAAAATAAACTGCTCCAAAAATCTTTCCATTTTTACAGACCAGAGCTTATTGAATCAGCTTTTGTGGTCATTGATATCCATGCAATTACTTTCAGTTCTTCATCTTTCATAAGACTTCCTGTTTTCAGAACATTTACAGGATGTTCTTAAAGCATTCATGGCAGGAAAGACCCTGGGTTTAATTTCTTGTGGAGTCTTCAAGCTACAGTTGGCTTAAGTAGCTTGTTCTGGATGGTAAATTTCCAAATCATGAAACATCTTTGGGTGAAACAAGAATTGAAAACTTTTAAATGAACATCTTCTGGTCAAGGGAATTTCCCTGGTACTGTCAGAAAGAGTTAGCTCCCCACCAGTCTGATACCAGAAGAGCTCTTCTCATTTATTTTCTATCATCTAGCCAGTGTCATATTCATTTGGCTCTTAGCGATAAGTGTGAATTAGCACTAGGTCCTCCACCTGTCTGACTATTCTGAAGTGTCAAATCTTATTTTATCATTTGGATAGGTGTTAGAGACCAGTTCAATTATGTTATACATTTGGCAGTCTTGTCATGTCCTTTCCCATTCCCTTGTGTAAAATTACTGAGAATAAAGCATTGCATACGAATATGGCTTTGTATGTACAGTTAATTTTGATAGTGCTCTGTTCTTGTGACTCACCCGTGGATACTGACCTGTAATTGTTAGTAGTGAGTTACAGACTACACTGCCATGCTTTATATATGACAGAAACATAACTTTTTCTAACTGAAAAATGCCATTTGACCATTAGGCCAGTGAATGGCCATTCCTGTAGAAGCACAAGTGACAACAATGATAGAAAATCATTAACAATGACATTTGGGTCTCAAACTGTGTACTTTCTGAAATGTTCCCCTCAATTGAATAATTTCCTTCAAACAGAAAAAGACCAACTAGGATGAACAGCCTTTAAATTTTCCTATTGTAGACTTAAAAATACGCACAGCCTAAAAGCTGAGAGTTCTGCTTTACTCCTTGGCAGTTTCTAGCACTTCAAGCATGCTGCTGCTGCTAAATCGCTTCAGTCGTGTCCGACTCTGTGCGACCCCATAGACGGCAGCCCACCAGGCTCCCCCGTCCCTGGGATTCTCCAGGCAAGAACACTGGGATGGGTTGCCATTTCCTTCTCCAGTGCATGAAAGTGAAAAGTGAAAGTGAAGTTGCTCAGTTGTGTCCGACTCCTAGCGACCCCATGGACTGCAGCCCACCAGGCTCCTCCATCCATGGGATTTTCCAGGCAAGAGTACTGGAGTGGGGTGCCATTGCCTTCTCCGACTTCAAGCCTAAGTATCTCAAGTGACCCTGTGGAAATTATCTGAAGATGCTAAGTAGCACCCATGCATGGAGCTGCTTCTTCCAATTTTAAGGTCTTTTAGGTATGACGTAGAGATCTTTACCTGCATTTGAAACATATCTTTGCCATTCCTAGAACATAATGGGGCCATGATGGCTTAGTCATCCAATAAACAGAACTCTAAAAAAAGTGGAAGGTGTTGGAGGAAACCACAGACAGTATCTTCAGATGGCTCCTGAAAACAGTAATTCCCAGGTCTCACGGTTTGTTAAGGTCCAGGACCACACTCTTCAATTTGGCTTTCTTTTTTTAAAGGGTATTTTTTTTTTTTAATTTATTTTAGGCTGCATTGGGTCTTACTTGTGGCTCTTCATTTCGGCGCTTGGGCTTCTCTCCAGTTGCTATGGAAAGGTTTAATGGCTCTGAGGCATGTGGGACCGTAGTTCCCCAACCAGGATCAAACCTGCATCCCCTGCACTAGGAGGAAGATTCTTAACCACTGGGCCACCACAGAAGTCCTTTGTGACTTAGCATGCATGCACACAGGATACAGTTAGCACATGGAAGCTGGTCAGCTGTCTCTCGCCAGCAGACTGACCTACCTTGAACCCAGAGCCCAAGTCGTGAGTGTTTGAGGGAATCACAGAGGATGGTGGCTCAACTGTGCTGCCAGGACAAAGCAGGGACACTTGTCATGTCTCTACCCCTTAACGCCCCCCCCCCAAATATTAATTAAACAGGAAAACATAAATCAAACCAGTCTTTAACACAACTATTATCCATATATTTCCAGCTAAACCTCTACTAATAGACCAGTAGGGTCAGCCAAATTGTACATTAAACAACCACCTGTAGATGAGAAGACTGTTCAGGATGGAAGATCATTCTTAGGCTCAGAAATGGAGCCACTAAAGGAGTCACTTTAATGCCCTAGTCATCCTGTCTCTCTTCATGCCTTTCAATTTGGTGATGCCTCTCTACTTGTTATATGCTTTCTGTCTATCTTGCAGGCTTAATGAGTCATCATACAATTATTTAAACAGACTCTATTCTGATTTTCTCTCTAAATATAGGAGAACACATCTCTCTCAGTGACACAGTATTGCTCTGTCTTTACCATCTGCCAAAACCATTATTCAAATGATTCATTGCTTTATTCATTGATCATTTATAGGGTGTCATTAGTAATAATAAATATCATTTTACCTAATCAGTCTTTAATTATGGCCATGTCTATCCTAGAAATGAAGTAATATTCACAAACCCCTCAAAATTTATCTAGAACATTCACAAAAAGCCATTTTCTATGTTTTAACACAAATTTTAAAAAAGTAACAGACTAAATGATGCCATCTTGCAGATGAAATCCTCAACTATGTGCATTTTGTTTACTGAGGTAAACAGGAGATCAAACCAGTCAATCCTAAAGGAAATCAACCCTGAATATTCATTGGAAGGACTGATGTAGAAGGTCCAATTTGTTGGTCATCTGATGCAAAGAGCCAAGCCATTGGGAAAAACCCTGATGCTGGGAAAGATTTCGTTCAGTTTGGTTGTTCAGTTGTGTCTGACTCTTTGCAAACCCACAGACTGCAGTACGCCAGGCTTCCCTGTCCATCACCAACTCCCAGAGCTTGCTCAAACTCATGTCCATTGAGTTGGTGATACCATCCAGCCATCTCATCCTCTGTCATGCCCTTCTCCTCCTGCCTTCAATCTTTCCCAGCATCAGGGTTTTTTCCCAGTGAGTCAGTGGCCAAAGTATTGGAGCTTCATCTTCAGCATTAGTCCTTCCAATGAATATTCAGGACTGATTTCCTTTAGGCTTAACTGGTTTGATCTCCTTGCAATCCAAGGGACTCTCAGGAGTCTTCTTCTCCAACGCCCCAGTTCAAAAGCATCAGTTCTTCAGCCTTCTTTATGGGCCAACTTTCACATCCACACATGACTACTGGAAAAACCATAGCTTTGACTAGATGGACCTTTGTTGGCAAAGTGTCTCTGCTTTTCAATATGCTGTCTAGGTTGGTCATAACTTTTTTCCAAGGAGCAAACATCTTAATTTCATGGCTGTAGTCACCATCTGCAGGGATTTTGGAGCCCAAGAAAATAAAGTCTGTCACTGTCTCCATTGTTTCCCCATCTATTTGCCATGAAGTGATGGGACCAGATGCCATGATGCTTGTTTTTTGAATGTTGAGTTTTAAGTGGGCTATTTCACTCTCCCCTTTCACTTTCAACAAGAGACTCTTTTAAGGCAGGAGGAAAAGGGGGCAACAGAGAATGAAATGGTTGGATGGTATCACTGACTCAATGGACATGAGTTTGAGCAAACTCCAGGAAATAGTGAAGGGCAGGGGAAGCCTGACATGCTGCAGTCCATGGTGGTACAGAGTTAGACCTGACTGAGCATGTAGTTGGACATGACTGAGAGACTGAACTGAACTAAACTGAGCATGTGTTCATGCACTGAGGTGAGTGAGACAGGAGTTATCCCACCACCCCCATCTTCTAGATGAGAAGAGGAAAGAATGCAGCCTGGCCAATGTCACACAGATGTGATGTGTCTGCCCCCATCTTATCCTGCTAAACTGAGACATCACCCACTTTAACAAGGCCTCAGATTCTGAAATTGCTGTTCTCCACCCTTTACTCCAGCCCTCTACCCACTGCTCAGAGTCTCATGCTTGTCCTAATTCTGCTTTGGACTAGAAGAAGACACAGAATATCTCCTCTGAAAGCACTGTACTTATTTTCCATAAACTGTTTTTCGTGATGGCCTCAACATTTTCTGCCAGTTTCCACTTTGTCATTGAGATCATTTCACTGGTCTACATGCTGCATGGTGCGTCTCTGTCTTCAACAGCTCGTGAGATCCCTGTGCCTATTGCGAGAAAAATAGAGTAGTCAAATTTCCTCACTGAAAATCCATAATTAAACCAGAAGATTTAATTTCCTGCTCATGATCAGTTGCCCTTGAGGTGACATTCTTTTGCAAAGGAAGGTCAGTGTCTGTTTCTGCACACTCCTGCTTCCATCAAATCTTTATTGCCCTCCTGTTAGACAAAGTACTGGCCACAAGTCAATATGTCCCAAGGTAGAGTTCAAGTAGGATAAAACTACTGCTTAAGTCTTCAGGCTTGAATAACTCCAAAAGCAAGTTTCATCTGATTTCATAATCCCCAAGTATATTTTATCTACTGGACTTGGACTTACTGATAGAGGGAGAAAAAAATTAACACACTCAAGGAATGTAATAAAGACCAATTTTGGCAACTCTGAGTAAAGAAAACACCATTAGTCATTGGTTTTCTGGAACAAAAGTTTGATTTATTTTATTTTTAAAAAGTCCATCTACATTCCACACGAGGCTTAGAACTCTTTTTCTATGAAACATGGGAAAAGCTATCTTGATTACAAAGGTGCTCTTTCTCAATGCTCCCAGGTCATAAAATTGTCACTCAAGTGAGAGCCATGTCATTGTATATATTTATATAAATATGTCATATACATAGAATGTCCCATATATATATATATGACATTGGACTTCCCTGGTGGTTAAAATGGTAAAGAATCTGCCTGCAATGCAGGAGACTTGGGTTCAATCCCTGGATTGGGAAGATCTCCTGGAGAGGGGAATGGCTACCCACTCCAATATTCTTGCCAGGAGAATTCCATGGACAGAGAAGTCTGGGGACTACAGTCCATGGGGCCCCATAATGCAGGAGACACAGGTTTGATCCCTGAGTTGGGAAGATCCCCTGGAGAAGGAAATGACAACCCACTCCAGTATTCTTACCTGGAGAATCCCATGGACAGATGAACCTGGCAGTTCCTACAGTCCATGGGTTCGCAAGGAGTTGGACACGACTGAGTGACTGAACAACAGCTACCCTCAGTTAGGCATACATGAGGATCAATAAAACACTACAAGGCTTTCACAGCTCTACAAGGCCATGATAATATTTTCCATTCACTTTCTTTTTGTTCCTCAGACAGTAAAGTCTCAATTGTCCTATCTTCAAGTTCACTGATACTTTTCTTCTGACAGTTTAAATCTGCTGTTGTGCTCCTCTATTTTTTTTATTTCAGTTATTTTACTTTCCGACTTCAAGATTTTATTAGTTCTTTTATGTCATTTCTATCTCTTTATTGATAGTCTCTATTTGGTGAGAAATTCTCATACTTTCCTTTAAATTTCTAGATGTGGTTTTCTTGATTTCACTGAATGTATTTATGATGGCTGAATTAAAGTCTTTGTTTAATAAATCAAATATCTGAGTTTCTGTTTTTTCTTTCCAGTTATGATCCATACCTTTCTGTTTCTTTTCACATCTTCCAGGTTTTATTTTTTTTGCTAAAAATTGAATATTTTAAGAAAAGAATATGTCAAATCTGTACATTGGTTTTCCCCTCCTTCCTAGGATTCAGTGTTGCTGTTGTTGCTGTATATTTGCTTAGTAGTTTTTCTGGACTAATTTTTATAAAGTCTGCATTTTTTGTTGTGTGCAGCCACTGGGGTCTCTGCTTGGTCCGTGGTCAGCTAAGTGCTTCCCTGGTGGCTTAGCCATTGAACAATCTTCCTGCAATGCGGGAGACCTGGGTTCAATCCTTGGGTTGGGAAGATCGCCTGGAAAAGGGAACGGCTACCCACTCCAGTATTCTTGCCTGGAGAATTCCATGGACAGAGGTACCTGGCAGGCTATAGTCCATGCAGTTGCAAACAGTCAGACATGACTGAGTGACTTTCACTCACTCAATGATTGAACAGAGATTTGCTTAAATGCCTTGTGCCAACAAGTCCTTCAGTCTTTGTCAAAGACACCTTCAAGGCGCCAGCTGTTTATAACCCTGTCTAAACCTTCCTTTCCTGCTTGCCCAGAGTCTCACAGTTAATCGGAGTCAAGAACATAGGGCTCTCTCAGGCCTTTCCTGGGCGTGCACTAACCTTGCTCATGTGCACGGACATCTAGATAGAATTCCAGGAATACGTCAACTTAAAAAAAAAAGCCTTATAAACACTTCATTTCCTAGGTTTTCCTTTTACAGTTTTTATCCAGTCTCTTGTTTGCTACAACTGGGACTGCTGCCTGGAATAGCTGCTCTGTTCAACAACTGCTGTTGATTATTTTAAACTAACGCCCTGGGGCTAGGACTGTTCACCCTGCTTGAACCCTGAATTAAATCAAATAAAATCAAGCTTAGAATGGGCCTTTCCCAGTGATTTGCCAGACAGTATGAATAGTGGCAATTCTCTGGGGATGGAGATTTGGGACAGCACCAAACCCATTTTTACCCTCTCTAGGAGCTTCCAGGCTGCTGGTTTTCATAGCTACCATCTTTGCAAGGCAGTTGGTTTCAAGACTATTGCAGAGAGGGAGAGGGAGATTGGAATAGGGCAAATAAGAATTGGACCATACAGATGAGCGCCAAAGAATTGATGCTTCTGAACTGTGGTGCTGGAGAAGACTCCGGAGAGTCCCAGGGACAGCAAGGAGATCCAACCAATCCATCCTAAAGGAAACCAACTCTGAATATTCATTGGAAGGCTGATGTTGAAGCTGAAGCTCCAATACTTTGCCCACCTGATGCGAAGAGCCAACTCACTAGAAAAGACCTTGATGCTGGGAAATGTTGAGGGCAGGAGGAGAAGGGAGTGACAGAGGATCGGATAATTGGATGACATCATCACCGACTGAATGGACATGAGTTTGAGTAAAGTCCAGGAGAAAGTGGAGGAGGAGAAAGTCTCCAAAAGAGACTGGCCTGCTGCAGTCCATGGGGTCCCAAAGAGTCAGACACAGCTTAGCCACTGAACAACAATAGCAACTCACTTTCAGCTATATACATTGCTTATTTTCCCAAACAGGTTGTTGTAATGAGAAATCCTGAGGCCAGGAGTCACTGTTAGCCAGGGAAGGTAGCCCAGTGCTGCTCTGCCAGGAAAGATCCTCTTGTATACACATCACCCATCTTCAGATAAATCAGGGAAGTGGTCCTCTCATTGAGAGAAACAAGGAAATGGAAAGCGAGATGAAAGAATTTAATCTCAGGCTCAACCCATAGAGACTAAGTAGCTGAATAGGGAACTAAAGCTAATGTTTCCTCAAGTTCTCAAGAGTTCTTGGCCATAGACAGTTGAGAAGAAAGAAGATGAGGGGCAGACGGAATTCTGCAGCAACCAGCAGGACACTGTGGTCCCCATACCTTTGTGAGAGAATGGGGAAATGGAGGAGGAAGGAAGAGAAGAGAACTTCCTTCAAGAGTTCAGTTGAATACTTGATGTTTGCCCACAGAAAGCCACTTCCACCTAAGGGACACGGTTGGGTTGATTTTGTGTATGAAATTCTCCCACTAATTATCTTCAGACTTACTTTTCTTTTAATTCAATATATTTTTAAGATTTATTTTTAATTGGAGAATTATTGCTTTACAATGTTGTGTTGGTTTTTGCTGTTAAACAATGTGAATCAGCATAAGTATACACATATCGCCTTCCTCTTGAACCTCCCTCCCACCCACCTCCCACTCCACCCCTCTAGGTCATCACAGAGTACCTGGTTGAGCTCCCTGTGCTATATAGCAGCTTCCCACTAGTGATCTATTTTACACACAGTAATGTATATATTTCAATCCTACTCTCTCAATTCATCCCACTGTCTCCTTCCCCCACTGTGTGTGTGTGAGAGAGGGAGAGAGAGAGAGAGATGTGGACCATTTTTAAAGACTTTATTGAATTTTTTACAATGGTTTTTTGGCCAGGAGACACGTGAGATGAAACCCACATCCTCTGCACTGAAAGGTGAAGTCTCAACCACTGGAACACCAGCTCAGTTCAGTCGCTCAGTCATGTCAAACTGTGACCCCATGAATTGCAGCATGCCAGACCTCCCTGTCCATCACCAACTCCCAGAGTTCATTCAAACTCACGTCCATCGAGTCGGTGATGCCATCCAGCCATCTCGTCCTCTGTCATCCCCTTTTCCTCCTGCCCCCAATCCCTCCCAGCATCACAGTCTTTTCCAATGAGTCAACTCTTCGCATGAGGTGGCCAAAGTACTGGAGTTTCAGCTTTAGCATCATTCCTTCTAAAGAACACCCAAGACTGATCTCCTTTAGAAAGAACTGGTTGGATCTCCTTGCAGTCCAAGGGACTCTCAAGAGTCTTCTCCAACACCACAGTTGAAAAGCATCAATTCTTTGGTGCTCAGCTTTCTTCACAGTCCAACGCTCACATCCATACATGACTACTGGTAAAACAATAGCCTTGACTAGACAGACCTTTGTTGCCAAAGTAATATCTCTGCTTTTGAATATGCTACCTAGGTTGGTCATAACTTTCCTTCCAAGGAGTAAGTGTCTTTTAATTTCATGGCTGCAATCACCATCTGGAGTGATTTTGGAACCCAGAAAAATAAAGTTTGACACTGTTTCCACTGTTTCCCCATCTATTTGCCATGAAGTGATGGGACCAGATGCCACAATCTTTGTTTTCTGAATGTTGAGCTTTAAGCCAACTTTTTCACTCTCCACTTTCACTTTCATCAAGAGGCTTTTTAGTTCCTCTTCACTTTCTGCCATAAGGGTGGTGTCATCTGCATATCTGAGGTTATTGATATTTCTCATGGCAATCTTGACTCAGCTTGTGCTTCTTCCAGTCCAGCGTTTCTCATGATGTACTCTGCATAGAAGTTAAATAAACAGGGTGACAATATACAGCCTTGACGTACTCCTTTTCCTATTTGGAACCAGTCTGTTGTTCCATTTCCAGTTAACTGTTGCTTCCTGACCTGCATATAGGTTTCTCAAGAGGCAGGTCAGGTGGTCTGCTATTCCCACCTCTTTCAGAATTTTCCACAGTTTATTGTGATCCACACAGTCAAAGGCTTTGGCATAGTCAATAAATCAGAAATAGATGCTTTTCAGCGGATGTTGGCAATTTGATCTCTGGTTCCTCTGCCTTTTCTAAAACCAGCTTGAACATCAGGAAGTTCACAGTTCACGTATTGCTGAAGCCCAGCTTGGAGAATTTTGAGCATTGGTTTACTAGCATGTGAGATGAGTACAATTGTGCAGTAGTTTGAGCATTCTTTGGCATTGCCTTTCTTTGGGATTGGAATGAAAACTGACCTTTTCCCATCCTGTGGCCACTGCTGAGTATTCCAAATTTGCTGGCATATTGAGTGCAGCACTTTCACAGCATCATCTTTCAGGATTTGAAATAACTCAACTGGAATTCCATCACCTTCACTAGCTTTGTTAATAGTGATGCTTTCTAAGGCCCACTTGACTTAACATTCCAGGATGTCTGGCTCTAGGTGAGTGATCACACTATCGTGATTATCTTGGTCGTGCAGATCTTTTTTGTACAGTTCTTCTGTGTATTCTTGCCACCTCTTCTTAATATCTTCTGCTTCTGTTAGGTCCATACTATTTCTGTCTTTTATTGAGCCCGTCTTTGCATGAAATGTTCCCTTGGTATCTCTAATTTTCTTGAAGAGATCTGTAGTCTTTCCCATTCTGTTGTTTTCCTCTATTTCTTTGCATTGATTGCTTGCTTATATCTTTCCTTTGCTCCTTTGCTTTTTGCTTCTCTTCTTTTCACAGCTATTTGTAAGGCCTCCCCAGACAGCCATTTTGCTTTTTTGCATTTCTTTTCCATGGGGATGGTCTTGATCCCTGTCTTCTGTACAATGTCATGAACCTCCATCCATAGTTCATCAGGCTAGTTCACACTGTCTATCAGATCTAGTCCCTTAAATCTATTTCTCACTTCCATTGTATAATCATAAGGGATTTGATTTAAGTCATACCTGAATGGTTTAGTGGTTTTCCCTACTTTCTTCAATTTAAGTCTGAATTTGGCAATAAGGAGTTCATGATCTGAGCCACAGTCAGCTCCCAGTCTTGTTTTTGCTGACTGTATAGAGCTTCTCCATCTTTGGCTGCAAAGAATATAATCAATCTGATTTCAGTATTGACCATCTGGTGATGTCCATGTGTAGAGTCTTCTCTTGTGTTGTTGGAAGAGGATGTTTGCTATGACCAGTGTGTTCTCTTGGCAAAACTCTATTAGCCTTTGCCCTGCTTCATTCTGTATTCCAAGGCCAAATTTGCCTGTTACTCCAGGTGTTTCTTACACCAGAGAAGTCCAAATTATTTCTTTTTATATGCAACTTTATCAGCATCATTTTCAAATGTCCAGTTGTCCATGTGAATTGAGAAAAAAAAATCTCTGGAAACTTGAATAATGCAACAGATACCTCCTTAAGTTATATTATTATAACTCAGAAATAGGTGAGCAAAACAGAGAATATTTCTCCAGTGTCAGAGTTGATTTAACTAACAGTTAACTAACACTTTACAAATGGGGTGTGATTGCTTTTCATCCTTTAGTACACACTTCAAAGGGACTCCTGATGTTGATGTTGGTATAATTGTTGACTTTGTCCTGTGCAATTGATTTTCATGTGGATTTAAGCTGGCTGACAAGTGACATGACAAGATATACGGCTCACTTCATAAGAACTACTGATTAATGAGACTGATTAATGTTTGAATTTGATTTGTTTCAAAAAATTGGATCAGCAAGGGGTGACCAAAGACTTCTTAGTGTCAAGTGTTTAATTTTACAGCACCCTGGAAATGAATGTATTTTATTTTGAGACTCTTGGTAAATATATCTACTGTAACCATAAGATAGAATACAGTTAATATTACTAAAGTCAAAGTGGAATGCAGGAAAGAGGGAGATGGATTTAAATTTTAAAGTTGTTTGTATCATTCAGATATAATGGGTAAAACATCTGTGACTGAAAAATGCTTGAGGATGAAATTCCTTTGGAAGATTCGTCCTCTTAAGACAGTCCCTCAGAGTCTGAGATTTATGCCAAAATCCATTCAGCCTGGAGTAAGGCAGTGAAAGAAATTTCACAGGAAACAGAGATACAAAAGCATTCTCTGATTTGGAAATAAGGAATTTTTTCAAAGAGATCAATTTTGCACATTCTTTAAGGAAATGTCTTTAGGGAAGAGGAGTACAAATTTTCACCCAAAGACAAGGCATTTTGCCAAAGTATGGGAATAAGCCTCTAATTTATAGAAACTTAAGATCCCAAGGGGTTTCTTAGATGAAAAGAAGGGCCAGCTTCAAAATGGTAACTAAATGCAGAACATGAAGGTAACTATCTTTGTAGCCAGACCTAAGACCTATATACCTGGAGGAGGAATCGGGACAATTAGCAAATGTATATATTTTATTATAATTCTAAAAATTATATATTTATAATTTTATATATTATATACAGTATAGTTTTATACTACAAGATTATAATATAATTATAAAATTACATAGATATAATTTTATTTTAAGGAATATAATTTTTTTTAATCTGGAGAGGTATTTTGCAACTATGTCAATATCTTATTTCTCATGACATTTTCAAGTTATTCCTTTATGATTTAGAGTTATATGAACTCAAGTTTTCCTATTTTATTTAATGAGTTTGAATCCATTATTATCATTACTTATTTCTATACCTAACTGTCCCTGATTTGGACAATGGAACATTGTTCTTTGAGTACTTCCTGGCATATGATATTCCAGGTTCGTCTTGTACTGTCTCCACCCCAGCTTTGGGTTCAACCATTTCTCCAAGGTGTCCTGTTTTCCTGGACTCATTAAGAAAATGTTGTATTGGAGTACAGCCAATTAACAATGTTGTGGTAGTTTCAAGTGAACAATGAAGGGACTCAGTCATACATTTACATGTATCCATTCTCCCCCAAACTTCCCTCCCATCCAGGCTGGCACATAACAATGAGCAGAGCAGTGCTGTACAATAGATCTTTGCTAATTATCCATTTTAAATATAACAGTATGTCCATGACCTTTCCAAACTCCCTAACCATTTTTATATGTTATATACAATATAATTTTATAATATAAAATTATATGGATATAATTTTATTATAAGGAATATAATTTTATTGTAAGGAATTGGCTTGCATGATAATGCAGGCTGAGAAGTCCCACCACCTGCCATCTGCAAGCTGGAGAGAAGGCAGTTGTATGGTTGGACCACTCAAGGTAGCTGTCCTCTTGCTCTCTGACCTTCCCCTGCCCAACCAGTCTCTGCTTCACCCATGCCCCATGCACAGGACTCACCTTCCAACATACTTGCTCCTGGGGTGCGCCACTCTGCTGGTTTCCCTGGTAACTATTAGGCCAGCCTGACATCAGTTCCCCCTATGACAGGCAGGCTCCCCTCCCTCTTGGGATCGAGGACAGCCACCATGTCCTGCCAGTCTCTCCAGGACCCTGCTTCAGACGTGTAGGCTTCCCAGTCTATTAAACCATTGATGTCTCTGTTGCTGACTCCGGGCTGTTTCTTCAGTCTTCAGGCTGGGCGAATGCAGGTTTCTAGGGCCTGTGGGGTGCAGGTCAACAGCAGTGGTGTGGTTTCAGCCAGTTCTAAGGCCGGAGAACCAAGAGGGCCGTGGTGTAAGTCCCAGCCTGAGGGCAAGAGAAAATCAGTGTCCCAGCTTACTGGCATGGAAGAGAGAGAATTCTCCCTTCTGGTCCCCTCTTTGCTCTACGCAGATGCTCAATGGATTGGATGATAGCTACCCACATGAGGAGGAGGAGAAGGGGATGTTGGCTCATGACAGGAAGGGTGCATACTCTAAGCTGTGTGAGAGGCCTTGAGAATGATAATAGTAGTTAATAATCATTGCTAATTCATTGTTTATTGTTTAATCCACTGTTTGAGGGTAGTTTTTTGTGCAGCAGCACATTCTATCACCAGGTAGCCCAGTGGGAAAGAATCTGCCTGCCAGTGTAGATATGGGTTTGATCCTTGGGTCAGGAAGATCCCCTGAGAGATCTCTCCTCCCCTGAGAAGAGAGAATGGCAACCCACTCCAGTATTCTTGCCTGGAAAAATCCCATGGATGGAGGAGCCTGGTGGGCCACAGTCCATCTGATCACAGAGTCAGACACGACTGAGCAACTGAGCAAGGGTGATACACACAGACTAAGAACAATGAATTAGAGCAAGCTTGACATACAGAGAAGGAAAGGAGTCTTTGTCAAATGATACTGAAGGATACTTCTCTGCCTTAGATTTTGTTTCATCCACACAGCTCCTTGCCAGAAACACAGTAACAATGTAATATAACTTTAAACTAATGTGTCCAGGTTGTTGTTTAGTACTGAAATCTTTTGCTTTTTGATTCTTTGTTCTATAGGTTACAGCTGTGGCTTCCCAGGTAGCGCTGGTGGTAAAGGATCCGTCTGGCGATGCAGGAGACGCAAGAGACCCAGACTGGATCCCTGGGTCAGGAAGATGTCCTGGAGAAGGGAACGGCTACCCACTCCAGTACTCTTGCCTGGAGCATCCCATGGACAGAGGAGCCTGGCAGGCAACAGTCCATGAGGCCACAGAGAGTCAGACATGACTGAGCAACTAATACTTTCACTTCCGCTTTCCATTGTTTCCGTCTACACTGCAAGCTTTAATTGAGCACCAAATCCCCGGGATACCACCTCAAGGCTGGGAGTCCCTTGCCTTGAAAACATCTCTCCTTTTCTTTCTATCTTCATATACAATGTCTTTTTCTGAAAGTCACTTACTATCCAAGTCAAGATGCAGTGCAGATACCTAAATTCTTTATTCTCCTTAACACCTACAAATCTGAGGGCCGTTGGCTCTCCTGTGCTTCATGCAAATCTGGAGTGAGTCAGCATTATGAATTGAGCGAGTCCAGGGCCTGGTCCCACATGTCCCACCTGAGCTGGAACACCCAGAGGAGGAAGCGGGGAAGACAGCCTCCTGTTTCACTGTGATGCCACCTCGCAGCCAACCATCCCCTCCTGAGATGCAGATTTCTTTGTGCTCTGATGACTAGCAAATATTGTGTTCCATGAGGCTGATGCATTTCTCAAACTCTGAATACCTCCCACTCTCCCAGGAATGACCATCCAGACTCTTCATTAAGGACCTTATTTATATGTGCTCTGACAATATTGTTGATTCCTTTTTTAAATGAGTTTAAGTAGACAACTCGAGATGAAGTATTTGCCTTAGCAATGCATATGCCTGTGAGCCTCCTACACACCTTATAATGCATGCAGTTTTCCATGTGTGGGTATCTGAAATTAAAGCTTTCTGTCTGTTATTTTATTGAAATCTTCATTAACTTAAAATTTCTGTGGCCTCTTCACTCAAGAAATATTCATCAAAATACTAGAATGACAGAACATAATTCTATTGACACCTGTGTTTGCCTGATGAGATGTTCCTGGGACGACTGTCCAACTGGTTCTCTGCCTTCAGCTGGACCTACACAACTCTCCCTCCAGCCTTCTGCCCTGTGTTCTTGACCATGTGACATGCAAAGTCCCTTCCTGACACTATCACACACACTCTCTCTTAGCTTGGAATGTGCTTTACTGACACCTCCCTTAGCAATGTTGTTTAAAGTCATTTTAAAAATATTCACTTTTTGGCTGCATTGGGTCTTTGGTTGCAGCTTGTGGAATCTTTCACTGTGGCACACGGACTCTAGTTGTGGTCTCATGAGCTAAGTAGTTGTGGAGTGTGGGCTTAGTTGCTCTGCAGCATGCGGGAACTTAGTTTCCTAACCAGGGATCAAACCCCTGTCCCCTGTGTTGGAAAGCAGATTCTTAACCACTAGACCACCAGGGAAGTCCTGCTCAAAATCATTTTGATTATTATCTTACACCCCTCAGAAAACAAAATGAATGTGCATTCCAGACACTGAACTTTCAAATCCAGAGGTGGACATATGCCTACTTTAAGTACATCCTATAAGACCAAAGAGAGACCTTGGAGTTAGTGAAGGCTTTGTGATTTGGATCTCTTCTTCAGGATGGATAAGTATCATGGGAAATTTACAGTTTCATCAGAGATATGACTACAATGATATGAACACATGAAAGCTTATCTAAACTCTGCCCAAATTAAGGTCACTGGGTCATAGAAACTTTAAAAATTTGTAAATAAGCTTTATTTCTACTCATTTGGTTGCACAGTATTCAAGTAATATTAGATAAGTACCTCTCTGACTTAAATGGTTAAAGACGCAATCGTTTGAATGAGTGCAAATCAAAAAACAATTAAAACTGCTCTGCTAAATGATCTAATTCAAAACTTAATAAAGTGTGGCTGCTGTTTTGATTTTTAAAATTACATGAGTAATTAAGAACAGTGCGTACTTGTCGCACACACAGACATACACACAAACCACAGGGGTGATGCATTCCTCAAGCATAAATAATTCTCTCTTAAGACTGGTAACCAACCACATATTCTTGTAGTAACTAAACCCTCTGCTTGGTGGCAGAGGGTGTCATTGGAGAAAGCAAACCACTGAACAGATCCTCAGTCTGGTGAGAACTTGTCCGAGAGTGGACTGATTTTACCAAATCAGTAAAGAGGACTGGACACTGAACAAAAACGTATGTCTTACAAAGTCAGAAGCCTTCATTGCAGACAAATGGAAGGCTCAGATGATTTCAGGTGAAAGTGAGATTGGGAAGGAGTGCGATGCTGGAAAAGTAGGGTGATATGATAAGGATTTATGAGGAAGAATATGTGAATAGATGAATAGCTACCACCAAGAACTTGAAGGGAGATGTCTCAGAGACACTGGGCGAGGTGGCATAAGTTCATAAGCGCTCCTTGGTGTGGTACATCAGGAACTCAGGCCTCCGGGTTTGGCTTTAGTGGCATCTCAGTCAGAGATCAGTATCTAGTAATTCAGCTCCTGTTCCTTCCACAGCCTTTCTTTTCAGAACTCAACTGGTTCACATTCTAATTATGAAACTA
Organism: Bos taurus; assembly: GCF_002263795.3. Classification (NCBI taxonomy): domain Eukaryota; kingdom Metazoa; phylum Chordata; class Mammalia; order Artiodactyla; family Bovidae; genus Bos; species Bos taurus. The sequence goes on from NC_037341.1 coordinate 24,086,542, forward strand.
TTGAGACTATCGATAGGGGTGTCATTTTTATGAACTATGGAAAATAATAATAATTCCTGCCTTCAGCCTGTTACATCCCATCTGGAATTGCCTCCTGAAAACCGCTCAAGACTGGCGACCAGAATCTCATAAATTTACCCCGGAAGAGGCAGGCTTCATTATTCCTAATTTAAAATGGTAAGATTTTACACATTTGCAATTCTTATTCCACTAATCTTCACAGAAATTGGCAACAGACTCAACTGCAGCCTCCAAGAAATCTAAATGCATGTGACTTCTGTAGTTGTTGTGAATAAGAGTGTGGTGGAGCCTTGCTGACACTGTCCTGGGATGCACACTGAGGTCACATAAGCCAGTAATCAGCAAGAACAGTACTGACAAAGATGCGCTTGACTCTCATAACTTCAGAACTGTTATGTCTTGATGAGCAACTTCTGAGAAATCAGGTTTATGAACTAATACTAATTCAGAAAAAAAAAAGTAAAAAGAAAAAAAAAAAAAAAACGAAACTTATTCAGGAGTCTTCGTTTATCAGCTGTGTACCCAGACTATGATTTGGAGCTTCAAAATCATTAATTGGAAAAAAAGAAAGAAAGAATGGATGAAGGAGAGAAAAAGAAGTCTGTTGTTTTCTAATCATCATCATTATCATCATTGGGGAAAATAATTGCTAGTATTTGAGATTTAGATACAAATACATTTAGATAGGGGCTTCCCAGGTGGCGCTATTGGTAAAGAACCTGCCTGCCAATGCAGAAGATGTTAGAGAACTGGGTTCGATCCCTGGGTCAGGAAGATTGTTCTGGAAGAGGATATGGCAACCCCATGTATTCTTGCCTGGAGAATTCCATGGACAAGGGAGCCTGGCAGGTATAGTCCACAGGGTTGCAAAGAGTTAGACAGGACTGAATTGACTGAGCACACACACACTCACATTAAGATACAGAGGGGAAAATTAAGGCATAGAACACCGCCACTGAATGGTCTGGGACTCCATGTTTAGGAGGAGTGTGGACCTCCAGGGACGCTAGGAAGCCATCCAGACAGAAGTGAACAAGGGCCCAGTAGTACATCACTGACTGTTGCAAAGAAGAGCGCTCTCCCTCTGGCATCAGAAAAGAAGTCCTTGGAAGCTTACTTACCCTGTGTTCTGATGCTGCCCCCTAAAAAGAATGATGTCTTTTGAGTCAAGGAGAAGGAAATGCAAATTCTATTGCTAAGAAATGAGATGATACACTTAACATGCTGACTCTTCATCACCTCATTGGGAAGAGCAATGCCATCCTAACAGGACTGCAGTGAAGACTGAATCAGATAAGGATTAAGAAGCATCTTCCAATTCCCTGGCTCACAGCCAATACTCAGTGCATGTGTTTCCTCCGCAAAAGTAATCTACTTAAGGGCAAATGCTTCTCATTAGCTATACCATTACTTTAGAGATAAAGGGTATCTCGATAAGTAATACTGATGATTATATAAATCCAGATCTTAAAAACTCTGAAGGTGAGGTTTAAAAAATTACTCAGATAAGAATATTAGATCATCTCTGAAAACAGTCTTCACTGTGCTATTGTTGTTGGTGTTCAGTTGCCAGTCATGTCCGACTCTTTGCGATCCCTTGGACTGCAGCAGGCCAGGCCTCCCTGTACCTCACCATCTCCCAGAGTTTGCCCAAGTTCATGATCACTGCATCAATGATGCCATCCAGCCATCTCATCCTCTGATGCCCTCTTCTCCCTCTGCCCTTGATCTTTCCCAGCATCAGGGACTTTTTCAATGAGTCATCTGTTCACATCAGATGACCAACACACTATGCTATACTTCCTGCTTAATTAAGATATTGCTGTTGTTGGGTTTTAAGATTGCTTTACTTCCAGGAATAAGATATTTGGCATAAACTTTGTTTTCATAATGTGAGAGATCCTGCCTGGCACACAGACAGACTCTGAATTTTTAAAAGTCATCCTAGCAAATGCTTCAACCATTGAAACAAACTTGAAATTCTCCAGACTATTAATATCTTAATTCTGTGTGTATGTGTTATTTGCTAAGTCATGTCCAACTCTTTGCAACCGCATGGACTGCAGCATGCCAGGCTCCCCTGTCCCTCACTATTTCCTGGAGTTTGCTCAAACTCATGTCCATTGAGTTGGTGATGCCATCCAACTTCTCATCCTCTGTTGTCCCCTTCTCCCCCTGCCTTCAATCTTTCCCAGCACCAACATCAACAGAAATGCCACTGGAACCAGTGCTACTGTTGTTTTTAATACAGGTCCTAGAAGATGACCTGACACAGAAATGCAAGCATCTCACAAAATAGAATGGATGACCACAGATACAGATAGTATGTCATGATAGCTACTGTTTTTAATAGCAACTGGGTTTAACTGTTGTGTACATCTGAGGCTGTGCCTCTGTGTCCACACGAGATTATTGGAATAAATCCAGAGACCAACATATTTACCTGAGGGCACAGGGTTTGTAATGCATGCCATCTCAACCCCAGAGATTCCTTGGTATATTGATCTTGCCTCCTTTCCTCTACTCACTATTGATGCAAACCAAAACTAGAGAATTAAAGATGGAAGGAGCCATGGTGTCCTCCCCATCCCTTCTCTAATTGTTGGAGGTTGAATACGTGTTTTGGCTGAGGTCACGCAAGGTTTTCCAGCACTCAGTCTCCCAGGACTTCTATGCCCATGAGTGAGTTACCTGCTGGGCAGTGAGATCTTCCCAGTCTCCAGGGTGGGTTCCTCTTCCTTCATGGGCCTTCTCCAAGAATAAAAATGTTCCCTTCTCTGAAGTGCTTATCCTTACCAGCACAACCCTATTTCTTAACTCAAAGTGAGTGGCTCTAACTCAGAAAACTGCTTTCAAATTTTAAATATCTTCCATGTAGCTCCAAACTTCCTATTGGGAGATAATTCTCCAAGAGTCTCTTGTGCTTCTTCTTGTCTTACAATCAGAAACACTGACTGTATTGGTTTCATACCATCTTTTAAATTATTTGTATAGTGAAGAACCTTAGAATATTGAGATTGTGTCTTCCTCTAGGCAAAGGGCTGGGTTCTTTACCATAAGAAAAATACTGTCTCCCTCCCAGGACAAAGTTCCAGCAGGTTTATTGCCCATTATCAAAGATTTAGGTTTCCCAAGCTTGGAGATTTTCCCCCCATAATGTGCCCTGTGGCATGTGCAGGGTCGCCTGAGAAACTGATGGGAATGCTGATGCATCATCTATTGCTCTTACTATGACTAATACTACATAGTTTTTGTCTCCGAGTCAGAATCCTGTGTCATTTACCAGCATCCATGAAACTTGTTGGCTGACAAGTCAGATAAAATTTCAGACCTTTCATAGTTATTGACTTGACTTTGTCATGACTTAAAGTTATCTAAGTTACAAGTGCCTTCATTAGGACGTTTGGTTGCATATTTTTTGTAGAAATAAGAATGACTTATTTGATGTCAAATTCTAGCCTTGGATTTATTGATTTGGGATTGGATGTAGTATAAATAATTCTGTTAGATAATTACCCTTCCAAGGGCTTCCTTGGTGTAAATTCTGTAAAGAACCCACCTGCAGTGTAGGAGACCTGGGTTTGATCCCTGGATTGGGAAGATCCGCTGGAGAAGAAATGGCAACCCATCCAGTATTCTTGCCTGGAGAATTGCACGGACATAGGAGTCCGGTGGGCTGCAGTCCATGGGGTTGCAAAGAGTTGGGAACACCTGAAGGACTAAGCACACAGCACGGGTCCTTACAAGGGGGAGGATGAGGGATAGTTAGGGAGTGTGGGATCAACACACATAGATAGGATTTTTAAAATGGATAACCAACAAGGACCCACTATACAGCACATGGAACTCTGCTCAGTGTTGTGTGGCAGCCTGGATGGGAGTTTGGGGGAGAACAGACGCATGTTTATGTATGACTGAGTCCCTTTGCAGTTCACCTGAAGCTATCACAACATTATTAATTGGCTATACTCCAATACAAAATAAAAAGTTAAAAATAAAGTCTACCCCCACTGAAATTTTCTTTGAAACTTTCTCCCTCATCATTTCTAATAGACTGTTCCCCAAATACTTGTCACCTCCATTACACAAACATATTCACCTCACTACTAGTTTATATGGAAAAAGCTTGACTTATAGCCTATTTCAGAGACTGAATCATTTTTAGCTTATTGCCTTGTCAAAGTCCCATTGAGGTTGTGAGTATTAAATCCACTTGTTCCCATCTCTGGGGACTTATGTAGTGGAAGCCACCTGGGTAATATTTTCTTCCCAATTAAATTCATTTACTTTATCCAGCATGAAAAATTTTTATTATAAGTAGTCAGAGACTTATATGCTATCAAGACACTCAAGGGACTTACAAAAAGTGTCAAGAAAAAAATGCCTCCTTTGAAAAACATTAGTTGGGGAAGCTTTATGACCCTTTTATATTTTGCCAGCCAGAAGTTCTGGCAGTTTTCCCATTAACTTATGGAGCCCAAGGCAAGTGGAGCCTGCAGATGCCTAGATCTAATCACTGCAGGGTTCAGTTTGTGCCCAATTAACATGAACAGTGTTAAAGGCTGGCCCTCGGCTGTACCAAAGTTGCAGTGTCACTGAACTGACCAGCACTGCACCAGTCCCCAGAGGGGACGTAGTCAGCCATGTGTGAATGGAGCTCTGTTTCTGGGTAGGATTATGCGTTGTTCCCGTGTTTTCATTGTGAACACGGAACTGGATAATGGCAGCAGTCTTTGTGCAAAGGGTAGGTTATAAAATTGGACTTTAATTTCCATTTTCCAGGTAACTGAGGTAAAAGTAGATCTAACTTATCCAGTTGTGATGGAGTAGACAGAGCAAAATTATCTCAGGAAAACAAATCACTATCTTGTTTTGAAAAGATTTCCAGAGAAAGAAATCCATCCATCTCCCTGGGAGTTGGCACTGCCTTATATAAGCAATCAAACTATCTTCTGTCTATTCGTTAATTTTCTAGTAACGAACACATCGTAGTGACATGTTTGTGACATTAAAACTGGTTCACCAAAAAGCATTTCAGCACATCCCCCAAATAAATGAAGGGGCTTCCCAGTGGTGAATTGGTAAAGAATCCTCCTGCAATGCAGGAGATCCAGGTTCAATCCCTGGGTCAGGAAGATCCCTGGAGAAGGAAATGGCAACAAATGCCAGTATTGTTGCCTGGGAAACTCCATGGACAGAGGAGACCAGCAAGCTACAGTCTATGGGGTCACAGAGTTTAACACAGGTACAAATGAAATGAAATGTTAAATATTAAATCCAATTACCATTGACAGAAGTAGTTTTGCCTGAGGCAAATGCAGACCAGCTATCCATTTACACTTCCTTGACTTAACCATTCTTTACATGATCCTGTACAAGACTAGTACACTAAGGAGGCTTTTATTTTTATTTTTTGTGAGTCACTGGTGCATCAGAGAAGGCAATGGCACCCCACTCCAGTACTCTTGCCTGGAAAATCCCATGGACGGAGGAGCCTGGTGGGCTGCAGTCCATGGGGTCGCTAGGAGTCGGACACGACTGAGCAACTTCACTTTCACTTTTCATTTTCATGCATTGGAGAAGGAAATGGCAACCCACTCCAGTGTTCTTGCCTGGAGAATCCCAGGGATGGAGAAGCCTGGTGGGCTGCCATCTATGGGGTCACACAGAGTCGGACACGACTGAAGTGACTTAGCAATAGCAATAAGTGCATAGTTATTCTTCCCTCCCTAGCTCAATCTTGCAAAAGTCTGAAAAAAATTCATTAATAAATCTATTAATCAATAAATATCTACCCAATGCACATTGTGTGCTGGATTCTGGGGACAAATGATGAACCGTATTGAAATGATTGCTGCACTCAGGCAGTAGTCAGTCTTACAGAGTAACAGTTGTCAGTGACCGAGCCCCTGTTAGGTGCCTCATTGGGTACCATGTTTACATCCCAGGCATTGAGGAAAGCTATCTGCCATCACCCCCGTTTTATAGGTGGAAAAACTGAGGCCCTGAATTTACACAACCTTTCTAAGATTTCCCAGCTATTAAATATCAAAGCCTGGCTTTGAATTCTATTCTGTCTGTCTCACTGGGTGCTTTTCAATATTTTGATCCAGATGAAATAGTATATAAACTAAATATTAGTAAGCTACTCATTACCCCTACATTTAAGTAGATTATTTACTCTAGAGTCCTTTGTCTGTGTTCTTTTTTACAGAAAAAGTCACTGAACTTTTATAAAGTTGACTTCAGTCTGCAACAGTTCTTTCCTTAAATTATTGTTCTCCCTCCAACAAAGGACACAAACAAAAGGAAGGGAAAACAAAAACCAAAATTATCATTATGAGAAAATATATTTTCTAGTTTAACATCTTTCCTGTGCATCAACTCGAAAGATAGCCTCATGATTCACTTGTAGCTAAAACACTATTAATTTTATTGTGTTGTGTTTGTGACATTGGAATTTCCATGAAATTTTACATTATACACTTCTAGACAAAGAAGTAGCCATAATAAACACAGAGCAAGAATTTTTATGAGACAAACACTTTTGAAAGCAATTAGTATTCATTTGACTGAGGTTTAATTTAGAATATATTTCTTTCATCAAACATCATTTTCTTCAATATTTAGCCAAATTTATTTTCTCATGTAATTCATGAACATATTTTCTCCCCATCACAATTTTTCTTCTTCAAAACAATTTTTTCCCAAATGAAAGATTATTTTGTGGATGATGCCATTTTGGTTGTTATTTACTGGAGAATCCATGGCTTCCTTAGTAGTGATGAGTAGTGACATTTCACAGACATTTAATATATGACATCTTCTACTAATGATTATTAAGTAATGATGATGATTGAGATGCTTGCTTTTAGATGTCAAGTCCTCTAGTCCATGGAATGCCCAGATATTTGGTTAAGTATTATTCCAGGTGTTTGAGTGAGGGCATTTGAGATAAAATTAATATTTAAATCAATTAAATATTGTAAAATTAAGTGAAGCAGATTGCTCTCCCTAATGCTGGTAGGCCTCATCCAATCAGTTGAATGCCTGAATAAAACAAAAAAGTTGACCCTTCTCCAGATAAGAGAGAATGTCTCCTGTCTGACTGCTTTTTGAGACAACAGTGTTTTCCCACCTTTGAACTTGACTGAAGCATTAGTTCCTCATGCGTCTCAAGCCTGTTGTCTTTCAAAACTGGATTACATCATCTGTCATCCTGATTGTCAAAACTCTGGACTCAAGCTGGAACTGCACCACCTTAACATAAAGCTGGAGACTCAGGAACCCTGGTGATGTAGTTCCAGTCTCAGTACAAAGGCCTGAAAAATAGGAGAACTGAGACTGAGGAAGAGTCAATGTTTCAGTCCAAGTCCAAAGGCAAGAATATGAATATCTTTATTCAGTTCAGTTCAGTCGTTCAGTCATATCCAACTCTTTGTGACCCCATGGATTGCAGCATGCCAGGCCTCCCTGTCCATCACCAACTCCCAGAGTTTACTCTAACTCATGTCCATTGAGTCAGTGATGCCATCCAACCATCTCATCCTCTGTTTTTCCCTTCTTCTCCTGCCTTCAATCCTTCCAATCATCGGGGTCTTTTCAAATGAGTCAGCTCTTCACATTAGGTGGCCAAAGTACAGGAGTTTCAGCTTCAGCATCAGTCCTTCCAATGAATATTCAGGACTGATTTCCTTCAGGATGAACTGGTTGGATCTCCTTGCAGTCCAAGGGAATCTCAAGAGTTGTCCCCAACACCACAGTTCAAAAGCATCAATTCTTCGGCATTCAGCTTTCTTTATAGCCCAAATTTCACATCGATACATAACTACTGAAAAAAACATAGCCTTGACTAGATGGACCTTTGTTGGCAAACTAATGTCTCTGCTTTTTAATATGCTGTCTAGGTTGGTCATAATTTTTCTTCCAAGGAGTAAGCTTTTTTTTTTTTTTAATTGCATGGCTGCAGTCACCATCTCCAGTAATTTTGGAGCCCAGAAAAATTTTCCACTGTTTCCCCATCTATTTCTCATGAAGTGATGGGATTGGATGCCATGATCTTAGTTTTCTGAATGTTGAGCTTTAAGCCAACTTTTTCAGTCTCCTCTTTCACTTTCAAGAGGCTCCTAAGTTTCTCTGCTTTCTTCCATAAAGGATGGTGTCATCTGCATATCTGAGGTTATTGATGTTTCTCCCGGCAATCTTGATTCCAGCTTGTGCTTCTTGCAGCCCAGAGTTTCTCATCATGTATTCTGCATAGAAGTTAAATAAGCAGGGTGACAATATACAGCCTTGACGTACTCCTTTCCCTATTTGGAACCAGTCTGTTGTTCCATGTCTGCTTCTAACTTGTTGTTTCTTGACCTGCATACAGATTTCTCAGGAGGCAGGTCAGGTGATCTGGTATTCCCACCTCTTTCAGAATTTTCCAGTTTATTGTGATCCACACAGTCAAAGGGTTTGGCATAATCAATAAAACAGAAATTGATGTTTTTCTGGTATTCTCTTGCTTTTTCAATGATCCAACAGATGTTGGGATTTGATCTCTGGTTCCTCTGCCTTTTCTAAATCCAGCTTGAGCATCTGAAGTTCATGGTTCATGTACTGTGGAAGCCTGGCTTAGAGAATTTTGAGCATGACTTTGCTAGCATGTGAGATGAGTGCAATTGTGCAGTAGTTTTGGCTTCCCTGGTGGCTCAGACGGTAAAGCATCTGCCTGCAATGCGGGAGACCCGGGTTCGATTCCTGGGTCTGGAAGATCCCCTGGAGAAGGAAATGGCAATCCACTCCAGCACTCTTGCCTGGAAAATCCCATGAATGGAGGAGCCTGATAGGCTACAGTCCATGGGGTCGCAAAGAGTCAGACATGACTGAGTGACTTCACTTTGAACATTGTTTGGCATTGCCCTTCTTTGGGAGTGTGATGAAAACTGACATTTTCGAGTCCTGTGGTCACTGCTGAGTTTTCCAAATTTGCTGGCATATTGAGTGCAGCACTTTCACAGCATCATCTTCTAGGATTTGCAATAGCTTAACTGGAATTCCATCACCTCCACCAGCTTTGTTCATAGTGATGCTTCCTAAGGCCCACTTGACTTTACATTCCAGGATGTCTGGCTCTAGGTGAGTGATCACACCATCATGCTTATCTGGGTCATGAAGATCTTTCTTGTATAGTTCTGTGTATTCTTGCCAACTCTTCCTAACATCTTCTGAATCTGTTAGGTTCAAACAATTTCTGTCCTATATTGAGCCCATCTTTGATTGAAATGTTGACTTGGGATCTCTACTTTTCTTGAAGAGATCTCTAGTCTTCTTCCCATTTTATTGTTTTCCTCTATTTTTTTGCACTGATCACTGAGGAAGGCTTTCTTATCTCTTCTTGCTGTTCTTTGGAACTCTGCATTCCAATGGGTATATCTTTCCTTTTCTCCTTTGCTTTTCACTTCTCTTCTTTTCACAGCTATTTGTGAGGCCTCCTCAGATAGCCATTTTTCTTTTTTGCATTTCTTTTTCTTGGGAAAGATCTTGATCCCTGTCTCCTGTACAATGTCACGAACCTCTGGCCATAGTTTTTCAGACACTCTATCAGATCTAATCCCTTAAATCTATTTCTCACTTTCACTGTATAATCATAAGGGATTTGATTTAGGTCATATCTAAATGGTCTAGTGGTTTTCCCTACTTACTTCAATTTAAGTCTGAATTTGGCAATAAGGAGTTCATGATCTGAGCCACAGTCAGCTCCCGGTCTTGTTTTTGCTGACTGTATAGAGCTTCTTCATCTTTGGCTGCAAAGAATATAATCAATCTGATTTTCATTTTGACCATCTGGTGATGTCCATGTGTAGAGTCTTCTCTTGTGTTGTTGGAAGAGGGTGTTTGCTATGACCAGTACGTTCTATTGGCAAAACACTATTAGTCTTTGCCCTGCTTCATTCTGTAGTCCAAGGCCAAAATGCCTGTTACTCTAGGTATCTCTTGACTTCCTACTTTTGTATTCCAGCCCCCTATAATGAAAAAGACATCTTTTTTGGGGTGTTAATTCTAGGAGGTCTTGTAGGTCTTCATAGAACCATTCAATTTCAGCTACTTCAGCATTATTGGTCAGGGCATAGACTTGGATTACTGTGATATTAAATGGTTTGCCTTGGAAACGAACAGAGATCATTCTGTCGTTTTTGAGATTGCATCCAAGTACTGCATTTCAGACTCTTTTGTTGACCATGATGGCCACTCCATTTCTTCTAAGGTATTCCTGCCCACAGTAGTAGATATAATGGTTATCTGAGTTAAATTCACCCATTCCAGTCCATTTTAGTTCGCTGATTCCTAGAAGGTCGACATTCACTCTTGCCGTCTCCTGTTTGACCACTTCCAATTTCCCTTGATTCATGAACCTAACATTCCAGGTTCCTATGCAGTATTGCTCTTTACAGCATTGGACCTTGCTTCCATCACCAGTCACATCCACAACTGGGTGTTGTTTTTGCTTTGGCTCCGTCTTTTCATTCTTTCTGGAGTTATATCTCCACTGGTCTCCAGTAGCATATTGGGCACCTGCTGACCTGGGGAGTTCATCTTTCAGTGTCCTATGTTTTTGTTTTTTCATACTGTTCATGGGGTTCTCAAGGCAAGAATATTGAAGTGGTTTGCTATTCCCTTCTCTATCTTTATGACTATATCCTATTGATTCTGCCTTCCTAATACAATGATGAGATAAGCAAGATAAGAATGTATTTGTGCTGGGGTGATAACAGTAGTTGATTTGGGCTCATTAGACAAGTAAATTTTTAACCAAAATTTTCAGTTTTTTAACTTCTTGCCTCCTGGGAAAAAGTAATTAAGATGCTTACATTGGAGTTCTTGTAACCATCTTTCATCAATTCAACCGTATCTGTTACTAATCTACTCTTTAAAAGACATTTTTGCAAGATCTTTATATATGAGAATCTTTGCCTGCAGGTAGTATGCATTCAACAAAAATAAATAATACATTACACAGGAAAGCACCATCAAATAAGTAGTAGCTGAATTAAACAGTGTATACAGTAGTTGAATTAAAATGTGAATAAAGAAAAAGAAACAAGTGATCATATATAAAGAAACAAGAAATTTTTATTAGTGTAGACATCATTTGAGAACTGGGTAGGGCCAAGTGAAGAGCTATGAACATGTATGAATGTACACAAGATAAGATCGATTTCTCAGTAACCCTAGTTCTTTTAAGATGAAACTGTAAAACTCATATTGAAGTCTTCACAAGTTTATGGCTTCTGAAATGATGTATTATAAATTCAAAGGCAAGACAGTTTGCTTTTACCCTGGAAAATAAGGAGAGTTGACCTATTTGTCACGCATTCCTTCGTCACAGGAGTTGCACTCTTTTTAAGCTGTCAAAGTCTTTTTTTTTTTAATCATCTATAGCTAAGGATTCAAGGAGATGCAAGAGGTGTATACATCTTCATTTCAAGCTTGCACAGCCATTTTCCTGATCAATACAACCGAAAACGCACAGTTTGCAGACCCCGATGGACTATATCCACCAGGCTTCTCTGTCCACAGGACTTTTCCCGCCAAGAATACTGGAGTGGGTTGCAATTTCCTCCTCCAGGGGATCTTCCTGACACAGGGATGAAATTCACATCTCCTACAACTCCTGCATTGCAGGCAGATTCTTTACCACTGAGCCATCTGGGAAGCCAAAAGTATACAATGTTTCATTTAATAAACTTATCTTGCCAGAATTTCCAGGAACTTGCCCAGTGACAAAATAAATCTTTTATCATTGCCCCCTTGGCACTTCTTACAATACATCACCAACTTCATGTGTGTAAGAGGCAGTTTGCAGCAAACTCTCTGGATCATTCAATATCTAAGAAGCTTCTTTTCTTAAATTTTTTTTAAAAAACTTTAAAAATTATTTAATTTTAAAATTAAAATATTGTTTTAATTTAAATTTTTTTTAAAATGGGTTCCTTCTGTTTTTAAAAGTACTAACAAGCAAATGGTTTTTGAAAATTCTCTGAAAATTCTCTGCAATTTATAAAATTGCTCATAACCTTTGGAATGTATGTGCTATCACCATAGATGATTAAACCAATGTGATGTAGAATGCACCTTAAAGGTAATCCTTAAACTCTCCCTTAATTTAATCCTAGTGTTTATTCAATAATGACGTTTGTAAACTTCTAGATTTCAAGAACATTTTTTTAAAGGTCTGGAGTGTTCAGAAAATGTATTCTATATCACATTGGTTTAATCATCTATGGTAATAGCACATACATTCCAAAGGTTATGAGCAATTTTATAAATTGCAGAGAATTTTCAGAAAATTTTCAAAAACCATTTGCTTGTTAGTGCTTTTAAAAACGGAAGGAATCCATTTTTTAAAAAAAGTTTAAATTAAAAAAAATTTTAATTTAAAATTAAATAATTTTTTAAGTTTTTTTAAAAAATTAAGAAAAGAAGCTTCTAGATATTGAGTCTTTACCTTCAAAATTGAAGCGGCAGAAGAAACTGTTCCTAGGATGCAGCGTGATAGATACTAAAATAAAGATATGCACAAAGATATGTGTTCTGGAAGGCTAAAGAAAGAGCAGGGAGAACGATCGAATAATAGCCCAGTGGGAAAAAAACAGGGAAGGCTTCTAGAAAGGGTTCAGTTCAGTTCAGTCGCTCAGTCGTGTCCAGCTCTTTGCAACCCCATGAACTGCAGCACGCCAGGCTTCCCTGTCTATCACCAACTCCTGGAGCTTGCTCAAACTCATATTCATTGAGTTGTTGATGCCATCCAACCATCTCATCCTCTCATCTCATCTCTCCCCTCTAATCCTCTGTCACTCCCCTCTCCTGCCTTTAATCTTGCCCAGCATCCGGGTCTTTTCCAATGAGTCACTTCTCTGCATCAGATGGCCAAAGTATTGGAGCTTCAGCTTGAGCATCAGTTCTTCCAATGAATATTCAGGACTGATCTCCTTTAGGATGGACTGGTTGGATCTCCTTATGGTCCAAGGGACTCTCAAGAGTCTTCTCCAACACCACAGTTCAAAAGCATCAGTTCTTCAGCACTTAGCTTTCTTTATGGTCCAACTCTCACATCCATACGTGACTACTGGAAAAACCATAGCTTTGACTAGACAGACCTTTTTCACTTTGCCAACAAAGGTCTAGAAAGTGTTAGTGCTTAAGAAAAGATGCAGGAGATAAATGAGAAATGATGGAAGTACCAGCATTTCAGACAGGAGCAAGAGAAGTTAAATATATGAGCAAGTTGGCCCATCCAGCATAACCAGTTTCCCTTCATAACACCCTGATGTGTCATCGTGGTCTTCTTTTTCCAGCTCTGCACAAGTTCCCAGGCAGCACCATTTACATACTGCACAAGAAGCATGCAGGAAAGGCCACTTGATGTCCAAAAATCTTGAACAATGTGTATACATCAAGTAAGTCAAGTGTTCTCCATCATCTAGGCACATGGGAAGTTACCCAACGAAGAGCCCAGACAATTGGAAAGCACTGGTGATAACTGCATGGCATCAATTCCCCAGTGTTAAGAGGACTGGTCCTCCTCTTTCACAGACAGCCTTCTTCCGATAATATCTGAAATAACATTGTCTCAGCTTTGTCATTGCTTATAAAGTTTATTCATTTTGAAATTAAAATACTTGTCACATGGATTATAAATTCACATTTTAGTATAAGTTGTTTTAAGATTCTTCTCTCTTAACAGCATTTGTGGGATTTTATGGTTTTTAATATTTATTTTTTTGGCTACATCAGGTTTTATTTGTGGGTGCAGGCTTGTCTTTAGTTGCAGCACATGGGGAGTTGCCCAGTGGCAAGTGGGATCGTTGTTCCCCAGCCAGGGATCCAACCCATATCCCTGGCAGTGGAAGGTGGATTCTTAACCACTGGACCACCAGGGAAGACCCAGAAAATGTTTTTAAAGACATACAATTTAATAGCCATAAGTGATTTTAAAACAATTTCATCTTAGATTTTTGTCTTAACAGAAAATTTGAAAATACTCCTTAGAGAGCAAACTCTTTCTCTCCTGGCCCAATTTCTCATCTTTCTTTCTTCTCACTACTTTTAGTGTGTGGATCATCTTAACTTCTTCCAAATAAAAAACTATTCTGAAACTCTTTTCAGATGTAATAGACAGTAAAGTATAATTTCCTCCAGGATTGAAGTCCTCATCTCCTTGACAATTTGGTCTGTGTTTAAAACAAAATAAAAGAAAAGGTTATAATTAAAACCTTTAAAGATTTATGAGAAGCGTACTGTCTGTTTGGAAAAACTGAAAGCTGTAAAATCAGATGAATTGAGGAAGGTGTTTTTATACCTCATATTTGTGCTTTCCAAACCCCCCAGGTTTGCCAGCTTGCGTGGAACTTCTCCTAACAAGCTTTGTGGTGAGAATTTTGACACTTTCACTCTGGTTCCTATTGGAAATACCACAGTATAAGCCTTCTGTGCAATATTTCAGCAATTGTCCTGCCAATTCAGGAATTATAGAATGAAAAAGTTAGCCAAACACTTCCAGAATGTTAAAAGGCTTTAGTATGAAAGTAATAGTCAAGCTGTAACTGCTCTCCAAAATCCCTAAATTGAAGATAAATATATCAGGAAAGAATGCTTTTAGCTGAAAGTAACAGAAAAATGGACTAACACAGACTTAAACAGGAGACATTTGCTGTTTACTTAACTTCCAAATTAGGTAATATTAGTAAATCATCCAGAACTGGGAGGGCTACTCTACAACGTTGATGCTATCAGTCTCTCCTCTCTGTCACTTTAAGCATCTGAAGCTTTCATGGAGACTGACTATAAATTTGTTGTCTAATTCAGAGCACTTTTGAGTGTGGAAGGGGGTCAATTATCAGTAATTACAATGAGGTGAAGAAGTGAAAGTCATTCAGTCATGTCCGACTCTTTGCCACCCCTTTGGAATTCTCCAGGCCAGAATACTGGAGTGGGTACCCTTTCCCTTCTCCAGGGGACCTTCCCAACCCAGGGATCAAACGCAGGTCTCTCGCACTGCAGGCAGATTCTTTACCAGATGAGCCACAAGGGAAGCTCATTACAAGGGAACTAATTACAATACTGATATTCTAATAATCAGTCATTACATTGTGCAGCACGATTCACTCGGGACTGCCTTAGGCAAATCAGAACACATGATTACACATACCCCTGCCCGCTTCGGGCCAGTTCCCTCCTTGTCTCAAAGTGGCTGCCACTGTCTCAAACACTGGTCCTCTCACCATATTTAAATGCAAGAAGCAAGGGGTAGAAGACATAATAGCAAGCTTGCTTTCCAGGCTGGCTCCTTTTTCAGAAAGAAGCTGCTTTCTTAGAGGAGCTCAGTAGATATATATACTTAACATCTCTTGTATCACCATCAGATACAAAGCTCCTGACCCAGAGGGCGCCTCCCCGGAGGGTCCACAACAGGTCAAGGTGGGGATGAGCTTTCAGATGCACTGCTGTTTCTATGTGGTCTTAACAAAAGGCCTCACGCTCCCAAACTCCATCCTGGCTGGGGGAGCGGGGGTCAGGAGTCGGGGAGGGCAGCCTTCTTTATAGTCAAGAGCCAGGTGAAGGTGCTATTTCACTGCACTAAGAAACACCTACAACGACGGCCTATCTCAAGTAGTTCCGCAGTGCAAGCCCTTGCAGAGGCAGCAGGTGACCACAGAGCTTTCTCCTTAAAAAAGCTAAAAAATTAATATGAAAAAGAATGGCAATATCAACAGAAGTTTTAAGCACTGGTCCTAAAGTGCTTAAAAGCCAGAGCCTTAAAAGTCGAAGGAGCGTCCGGGGCTGTGCACGCACCTTCCTCTGCATCTCTGCGCTCCTGGTGCCAGGCTCGTGGCCTGGATGCTGCAGAACCACACAGTGTCTGCAAGCCTCTTCCAGACGCCGGCCTGCTGGCGAGTCCCTCAGTTCCGGAGACAGTCTCCCAGCAGTGCTGACCATGGCAGAAAAATATAAGAAGAGCATCTCTGCCACGTAACAGGAGAAAAAGATATCAACTGAGATGGGTCGCTCCAGCAACACGGGTGTCCTGGAGCCAGCGTGCACCTGCATCTCCAGAGCTCCAAAGCCACTGTGCAGACTTAAGAGTGGGAAGCGCTGCTTGACTTCACCTTCCGTGAGTCGTGCCCTGCATCCCAGAGGACAGACAGCTGTTTTCCTAAATCTACAGCAAAGGGGCTTGAATCGTCCTGCTGCAAAATCCAGAAAGAAAATACTGCACAGCTAGGGTTGACAAAACACCTAGGCTTAGCCCAATAAGAAAACTAATAATTAATTTAAATGATCAATTAATTAATTAAATGGAAGCCAACATAGATGTCTGTTATTGTCTAGTCTGGTTATAGCATTGTACGTTAAAATGATCACATTCAAGGTGAGACAACCTTACTATTTTCAACTTGTGATACTTAGCTCATTATCTGATAAAAAATAATCTCAATAATAAGCTGTTATGAGGTCTGTGCTTGGTGATTCTTCAGGAAACAAAATGTTTACTAGACATATATTCTGTGACTCACAAACCTCTCTCTGTGCTTTAGATTTTGTCTCATTTTATTATCATAACACTCACTATTCTTTAGGGTTTACTAGATTCCACACCCTGCATTAAAGTCTCTAGATGTATTATTAATTGATTTAATTATTATCATAACCCAGTAAGACTGTTATATTAGTATCCCACTTTTTCAAAGTGAGCATATTGGGCACAGAGAAGTTAAGTAACTTGCCCAAGGTCACACAGTAAGTTCAGAGGCAGAACATTCGTAGGAATCTGACTCCAGGGTGTGTTTGTTCCAACCACAGCTGCCTTCCCAATAAACCCCTAACACCATGCTCCCAATTCCTCCCACCCTCCCCTTCCTCACTGTGTCCACAAGTTATCTGTGTCTGCAGAGTAACATCTATATAAATACACTACCATGTGTAAAACAGTTAAGCTACTGGGAAGCTGCCGTGTAGCACAGGGAGCTCAGCTCCAGTGTTTGCTGATGACCTAGAGGAGTCGGGTAGGAGGAGGTGGGAGAGAGGCCCAAGAGGGAAGGGATATATGTATACATATAGCTGATTCATTTACACATGGCACCACTGACTCAATGAACATGAGTTTGAGCAAACTCCAAGAAACAGTGAAAGACAGGGAATCCTGGTGTGCTGCAGTCCATGGGGTCACAAACAGCCAGACAGGACTGAGTGACTGAACAACAACAATACAACTGATTCACATTGTTGTACAGCAGCAACTAACACAACCTTGTATAGCAACTATGCTGCTGCTGCTAAGTCGCTTCAGTCGTGTCCGACTCTGTGCGACCCCATAGACGGCAGCCCACCAGGCTCCCCCGTCCCTGGGATTCTCCAGGCAAGAACACTGGAGTGGGTTGCCATTTCCTTCTCCAATGCATGAAAGTGAAAAGTGAAAGTGAAGTCGCTCAGTCGTGTATGACCCTCAGCGACCCCATGAACTGCAGCCTTCCAGGCTCCTCCATCCATGGGATTTTCCAGGCAAGAGTACTGGAGTGGGATGCCATTGCCTTCTCCGAAATAAAACAGTGAGAAACATCCCAAAAGAAGCAGCTAATATAGTATTGTAAAGCAGCTGTCTTCTGTGAACAGAACATAGACTAGGTGGGTGAACAAACTACTAATTTTTAGCAAAGGATTTCAAATATAAATATAATATTAAATTATATATTTTAAAAAAAGTTTTTCATAAAGCCCTAATAAATTTTCACCACGAAAAAAAAAAAAATTGTCACCACAGCCTCTGAGAAAGGTGACAGACCTTTACACCTTCCCACCAGAAGGATGTGCTGCTTCCTGTGCCCTCTTATTCTGTCCCCGCGTCCAAAGACGACAGTGTCTAGTAGATGTTACCTGAATAAATAAAATGTGAAAGTGAAAGTGGTAGTCACTCAGTCGTGTCCCACTCTTTGCAACCCCATGGACTGTAGCCTGCCAGGCTCCTCTGTGCATGAAATTTTCCAGGCAAGAATACCAGAGTGGCTTGCCATGCCCTCCTGCAGGGGATCTTCCCTACCCAGGGGTCGAACTCAGATCTTCTACATTGCAGGCAGATTCTTTACCATCTGAGCCACCAGGGAAGCCCAAATAAAGTATAAGTATTATTATTTTAATAATAATAAGGAAAAGTAGAAGCTGAGTCAGGCAGAACCACTCAGGAGGCAGTTGACTCTGTCTGCTTCTAAAGTCCAGACACTTGCCCATGTGTTGTGGGCAACATGGAATCCATGACTGCACTGTGCATTTTTCCAGCCTGCACTGCTGGGAGTGAGATTTCAAGACATTCTCCTCAATTCATCTAAGAGCTTCTTTGGAGGGAAAGGGGTGGGTGCTGGGGGAGAACTGACTGGGGGAGTGGGAAGGGTCATTTTATTCTCCTTGGCATCTCCAGCTCCCCACTGTTTGTAACAAACAAAGTACACCCGGGAAAGTTGGTTGGCAGCCTTATAATAGAAACTCCATGGTTTTGTTGTTGTTGTTTTTTATAGAAGTTTACCAAGATGAGATCATTTTTATTCTACCACTATAACTTTTGTTTGAGAAAAACACTAGCAAGTATCTCCTTCCAGAAACCTTGCAAATCAATTTGTGGAGTTGCCGAGGCCCTGTGGCCATCTGTTACGCAGATGCAAGAGTTGTTTATTCATACTTTCCCATTCATCTGTCTTGTGTTTCCTCTTGTCCATGTCTCACTTAAGGTAAACAAAAACCTGTCAGAGTGTGACAAAAGCCAAGACCTGAATCTGCCTGTGCCCAGAGGGAGAGTATCTGTCAAGAGAGGGAGGGAGCACAGAGTATGCTGGGCTTAGTCACTCAGTCATGTCCGACTCTTTGTGACCCTATAGACTGTAGCCCACCAGGCTCCTCTGTCCATGGAATTCTCCGGGCGAAAATGCTGAAGCCAGTTTCCATGCCCTCCTCCAGGGATCTTCCAGACCCAGGGATCAAATCCAAGTCTCCCACATTGCAGGCAGATTCTTTACTGTCTGAGCCACCAGGGAAGCCCAGCACAGAGGGTGAAGGCAAGAAAACCCCCTTCTTACTCTTCCAAGACAGAAGGTCATTTAAAATTTCTGATTACATAGTCCTCCATGTCTGACCTTCAAAATGCCCTTTGGATGGCAAAAAAAAATTAGGAGTGTCATGCAAAGATTTCCAACACTATATTACTTTTTCTATTATTAAAGAATTGCTAGTTCTTTTACCTAGGCAAAAAGGTTTGCTTCTCTAATTCAGAGAATGAGTTCATGGAAATGCATAGGATATCCAGGTCCCATCCCTAGGTTGGGAAGATCCCCTGGAGATGGAAATGGAAAACCACTCCAGTATTCTTGTCTGGAGAATTCCATGGACAGAGGAGCCTGGTGGGCTATAGTCCATGAGGTCACCAAGAGTCAGACATGACTGAGTAACTAACACTTTCACTTCACTTTTACCTAGGCAAAAAGTTTTGCTTCTCTAATTCAGAGAATGAGTTCATGGAAATGCATAGGTTTTCTAATAAAAGAAATTCTCTTATCAGCCCAGAAACCCTGGAGAAGATATTCTTAGTAATTTTCACCATCTTTTCCTAACGATAATTTGAATCCATTCCCTCCAGTTAAATATCATTAGTGACAGAATAACCAAAGCAAATTGAGTTAATCAAAGTGAAATTAATTATTCCACATACCTTAAAAATTTAGAACTTCTGTGATGGCCCAGAAGGTAGAGAATCTGCCTACAATGTAGGAGACCTACGTTGGTTTGATCCCTGGGTCAGGAAGATCCCCTAGACAAGGGGATGGCAACATGCCCAGTATTCTTGCCTGGGGAATTCCATGGACAGAGGAGCGTGGCAGGTCACAAAGAGTCAGATGTGACTGAGCAACTAACACTTTCACTTTTTCAAAAACTTTAGAGGAAGGACTGAATTCAGGAAAGGCTTGATCAGGACTTAAGCAAAATTACTATGTTATGGCTTCTTCTGCCTTTCACCCCTGCTGCCCTCTGCGTGCATCTCGTTCTCATGTGTCTCATACATTAGCCAGATGCACTCTGCAGAGGAAGAGGATGGCCCCTTTCCCATCCAGAAGACTCAGCAAATATCTGACTTTATATATATTCATTAACTCTGTTGGTGA
The DNA here is from genome assembly GCF_002263795.3 of Bos taurus. NCBI lineage: Eukaryota > Metazoa > Chordata > Mammalia > Artiodactyla > Bovidae > Bos > Bos taurus. The sequence goes on from NC_037341.1 coordinate 24,106,752, forward strand.
TACATTCATTCTCCAACCAACCACTGCGGCCAGAGGAAGCCAAGTCTCTGACTGACCAAGCCTGAATCACTCAAAATTTCTAGAGATCAAGCTGGGGATGGAGAGGTAAGTCTATCTGCTGGAACCACTAGTAGATCCCCAGGGGAAAAAAAATATCTGGAGCTATATGGTACTGGAGAAGACACTAGAGAGTCCCTTGATAGCAAGGAGATCAAATCAGTCAATCCTAAAGGAAATCAATCCTGAATATTCATTGAAAAGACTGATACTGAGGCTGAAGGAAATAAATTTCTATTTTTTAAGCACCCCTAGTCTGTGGTTCTTTGTTAATAGCAGCTCTACTTAATTCATCCAAGACAATAGAGCAATGGTGCAGCTTTTGCAGAATGCAAATGTATACAGTCCTATGGGATGGCAAGATATAGAGGGTCATCTGGAAGAATCAGAGAGCTGAGCTGACAGCTAGCAAGGAAATGGGGCTTTAAGAAAATGGATTTTGCCAACAACCTGAATATGGGCTTCCCAGGTGGCACAGTGGTAAAGAACCCATCGCCTGATGCAGGAGACATCAGAGATGTGGGTTTGATCCCTGGGTGGGGAAGATCCCTTGGAGGAGGACATGGCAACCCACTCCAGTATTCTTGCCTGGAGAATCCCATGGACAGAGGAGTTTGGCAGGCTGCAGCCTATGAGGTCACAGAGTCAGACACCCCTGAAGTGACTTAGCAAGCACATGACAACCTGAATAAGCCTGCAAGTGGGTTCCTCCCCAGAGCATTCAGAAAGGAACCCAGCCCTGCCAGCACCTACTGTTAGCCTTAGGAAACTCTAAGCAGACGAGGCCCCTGGTATGCTCTCTGTCAGGCTTCTGGCATAACTGGGAGATAAGAGCTAGATATTTGAAAATATTATGTTTGGGCTAATTTGTTATGGCAGCAATGAAAAATGACTCTCCCTCCATCTCTCATCACCGCCTGCTTTTCCTCTGCACACCATGCACCCTGCCCTGTACGGCTCCCAGAAACAGATGTTCTCTCTAGTGTCTTGGGTTTGATTGCTTTGCCTGGAATGTTCTTTCCTTTGTTTCTGTTCTTTCCAAGGTGCAGCTTCTAATCTGCACCTCTTACCGCACACGCTCAGGGAGTCCTGACTGCGAACTCCATCAGGGTTTCATCTAGGCATCGTTTACTCCAGCACTGTGTGGTGTTCATGTAGGAGCGTGTAGTCCCCTCTTTACTTGCTCAGCTGTCCCTTGAGAATAAGGGGGGAGGCAGATTGGTGGAGTAGAAGGACATGCTCTCATTTCTCCTGCCAGGGCAGCTAAATTGCAACTAGCTGTTGAATGACTATCGACAGGAAGACAATGGGACTCACACACACACAAAAAAAGATACCACACATTCAAGACAAAGGAGAAGCTACAACGAAACAGTAGGAGGGGCACAATTATGATAAAATCAAATCCTTTACTGGACAGGTGGGTGACTCACAAACTGGAGAACAATTATACCAAAGCAGCTCTCACACTGTTGTGAAGTTTCTAGGCCCCACATCAGGCTCCCCAGCCTGGGGATCTGGCCAAGGGACTGGGAATCCCCAGGGAATCTGATTTTGAAAGCCAGTGGGATTTGATTACAGAGCTTCCATAGGACTCGGGGAAACAGAGAACGAGGGGTGAAATTAATTGAACAAGGAGGCCATCAGATGGAAGCGGTCAAATGCTAGGTCAGCTTATTTAGGTTAATTCAGAACCTAAGCCTGCACCTACCTCAAGGTTACAAAATCAAAACCCAAGGTCACTCAGTCAAAAGCAGCCGACTTGGACTGTAGCTTTAGCTGATCAATAATTTCCTTACTTTGCTTCTGTTTTTTCTCTATAAAGTTTCCCAGCTCCTGTCCTTGGAACATTCTGGACCACTTTCCGTTCAAGCCTGAGCATACACTTTTAACATAAGCTGCAGTGTAGCCATGGAGAAGGCGATGGCACCCCACTCCAGTACTCTTGCCTGGAAAATCCCATGGATGGAGGAGCCTGGTGGGCTGCAGTCCATGGGGTCGCAAAGAGTTGGACACAACTGAGCGACTTCACTTTCACTTTTCACTTTGATGCATTGCAGAAGGAAATGGCAACCCACTCCAGTGTTCTTGCCTGGAGAATCCCAGGGACGGAGGGGAGCCTCGTGGGCTGCCGTCTCTGGGGTCACACAGAGTCGGACACGACTGAAGCGACTTAGCAGCAGCAGCAGCAGCAGTGTAGCCAATAGAGACATTTTAGTAACCTATCTAATGTCTAAATCCAGTGATTTACAAGAAGGGAAGTTCAACCCAAATGTAGGTGACCTCCAAACCCATGCTTTCTCCTGCTAGAGCATTTTGCATCAAAAGAATTTACTGCTTTTGAAAATAGTGATTTCCCTGTAATTGGCCATATGCAAACAAGGCTTCATGACCTCCTGGCTTCAGTGATGCAGAGCAGATTCTGACATAAACAGGTGGCTTGTCAGGTTACCTTTCAAGTGAGATCTGACCCTTAGGACTCCAGAAAGCTATGAAAATGTTGGTTTTCTTATTTAAAAATTAGTTGCAAATGTTGTATCTGTCTCATAGTTTAAAATAAAATCTAAAGCTGAACCACTCTGAATAATTCAATCACACGTGTGTTTACATGCTAAGTCGCTTCAGTTCAGTTCAGTTCAGTCTCTCAGTCGTGTCTGACTTTTTGCAACCCCAAGGACTGCAGCACACCAGGCTTCCCTGTCCATCACCAACTCCCAGGGCTTGCTCAAATTCATGTCCATCAAGTTGGTGATGCCATTCAATCCTCTGTTGTCCGCTTCTTTTCCTGCCTTCAATCTTCCCAAGCATCAAGGTCTTTTCCAGTGAGTCAGTTCTTCATATCAGATGGCCAAAGTATTAGGGCTTCAGCTTGACCATCAGTCCTTCCAATGAATATTCAGGACTGATTTCCTTTAAGATTGCCTGGTTTGATCTCCTTGCTGTCCAAGGAACTCTCAAGAACCTTCTCCAACACCACAGTTCAAAAGCATCAACTCTTCAGCACTCAGCTTTCTTTATGGTCCAACTCTCACATCCATACACAACTACTGGAAAAACCATAGCTTTGACTAGACGGACCTTTGTTGGCAAAGTAATGTCTCTGCTTTTGAATATGCTATCTAGGTTGGTCCTAGCTTTTCTTCCAAGGAGTAAGCGTCTTTTAATTTCATGGCTGCAGTCACCATCTCCAGTGATTTTGGAGCCCCAAAAAATAAAGTCTCTCTTCGCTTCCGTTGTTTCCCCAACTATTTGCCATGTAGTGATGGGACCAAATGCCATGATCTTTGTTTTTTTGAATGTTGAGCTTTAAGCCAACTTTTTCACTCTCCTCTTTGACTTTCATCAAGGGGCTCTTCAGTTCCTCTTCACTTTCTGCCATAAGGGTGGTGTCATCTGCATATCTGAGGTTATTGATATTTCTCCCTGCAATCTTGATTCCAATTTGTGCTTCATCCAGTCCAGCATTTTGCATGATAAGAGTACATAAATAAGCAGGGTGACAATATACAGCCCTGACGTACTCCTCCAATTTGGAACCTGTCCTTTGTTTCATGTCCAGTTCTAACTGTTGCTTCTTGACCTGCATGCAGATTTCTCAGGAGGCAGGTAAAGTGGTCTGGTATTCCAATCTCTTTAAGAATTTTCCACAGTTTGCTATAATACACACAGTCAAAGGCTTTACTGTAGTTAGTGAAGCAGAAGTAGATATTTTTCTGGAATTCTCTTGCTTTTTCTATGATCCAATAAATGTTGGCAATTTGATCTCTGGTTCTTCTACCTTTCCAAAACCAGCTTGAACATCTGGGAGTTCTTGGTTCACACACTATTGAAGTCTAATTTCAGTCGTGTCCAACTCTTTGTGACCCTATGGACTGTCGCCCACCAGGCTCCTCTGTTCATGAGGATTCTCCAGGCAAGAATACTGGAATGGATTGCCATGCCCTCCTCCAGGGGATCGTCCCAACACAGGGATCAAACCCACGTCTCTTACATTTCCTGCAGTGGCAGGCAGGTTCTTCACTACTACTACCTAGGAAGCCAAATCCATTCAACTAACTGGGAAAACTATATTAGGAATATGAATTTTTTGACTGAAGAGTAGCAGTTTAGTTCAAAGCAAGAAATGTTTTATGTGCTTACTCCTTCCTCAATAGAAAAACTGAAATGTGGACATGGAAATACCATATGCATTGGAATTCCATATAGGTACTTAAATATGTAGTATAAATATCTACATTGTGAAATATCCATGATCAGCATGACAAATACAAGCAGACAAGCAGTATGTGAGGTGTTATTCTGTTTTTATTTGAAGTTATTTCTCATTATATAGAATATAAAAGCCTGAAGGTAGGTGCATGCATGCCTACAATAAATGCTTAGCTTAAGTGTGGTTGTTTTAAAAAAGCGGGAGTAGATTGGGAAAAGGAAAAAATTAGGCATATAATACATAGATAGATAGATATAAGGATATCAATTTAGTTCAGTTCAGTGGCTCAGTCATGTCCGACTCTTTGTGACCCATGAATCGAAGCACACCAGGCCTCCCTGTCCATCACCAACTCCCGGAGTTCACTCAAACTCATGTCCATATGGTCAGTGATGCCATCCAGCCATCTCATCCTCTGTCATCCCCTTCTCCTCCTGCCCCCAATCCCTCCCAGCATCAGGGTCTTTTCCAATGAGTCAACTCTTCGCATGAAGTGGCCAAAGTACTGGAGTTTCAGCTTTAGCATCATTCCTTCAAAGAACACCCAGGGCTGATCTCCTTCAGAATGGACTGGTTGGATCTCCTTGCAGTCCAAGGTATTCTCAAAAGTCTTCTCCAACACCACAGTTCAAAAGCATTATATTACCACTTTTTTTTAAGGTTTTAGCCATAAGCTATTGATGCCTTAATTTATTTAACTAAAAATACATGTCATTAGCTTATATAGCTAGCAGACTTCTAGAAGAAGCAAGAGTCCTGATAAACGTCTCACACACTCTAGAGCTGCAAACTCTGACAGCAGTATCTCTGTGATCTCTCCCCAAGCCCGCTCCAAAGCTACTTGGATTGCTAATCTTTCTTGTCAAAGATCCTCCAAGTTTCACAGGGAGAAGATCTTGGTGATTCCTGGTCTGTGTCTTTGGTCTCAGCTACTCAACACGAGTAGCTTATTTAACTTCTATGCAGAGTACATCATGAGAAATGCTGGACTGGAAGAAACACAAGCTGGAATCAAGATTTCCGGGAGAAATATCAATAACCTCAGATATGCAGATAACACCACCCTTATGGCAGAAAGTGAAGAGGAACTCAAAAGCCTCTTGATGAAAGTGAAAGTGGAGAGTGAAAAAGTTGGCTTAAAGCTCAACATTCAGAAAACGAAGATCATGGCATCTGGTCCCATCACTTCATGGGAAATTGATGGGGAAACAGTGGAAACAGTGTCAGACCTTATTTTGGGGGGCTCCAAAATCACTGCAGATGGTGACTGCAGCCATGAAATTAAAAGACGCTTACTCCTTGGAAGAAAAGTTATGACCAACCTAGATAGCATATTGAAAAGCAGAGACATTACTTTGCCAACAAAGGTTCGTCTAGTCAAGGCTATGGTTTTTCCTGTGGTCATGTATGGATGTGAGAGTTGGACTGTGAAGAAGGCTGAGCGCTGAAGAATTGATGCTTTTGAACTGTGGTGTTGGAGAAGACTCTTGAGAGTCCCTTGGACTGCAAGGAGATCCAACCAGTCCATTCTGAAGGAGATCAGCCCTGGGATTTCTTTGGAAAGAATGATGCTAAAGCTGAAACTCCAGTACTTTGGCCACCTCATGCGAAGAGTTGACTCATTGGAAAAGACTTTGATGCTGGGAGGGATTGGGGGCAGGAGGAGAAGAGGATGACAGAGGATGAGACGGCTGGATGGCATCACTGACTCGATGGACATGAGTCTGAGTGAACTCAGGGAGTTGGTGATGGACAGGGAGGCCTGGCGTGCTGCGATTCATGGGGTCGCAAAGAGTCGGACACGACTGAGCGACTGAACTGAACTGAACTCAACACGAGTTCAGCAAGCACTTTCCATGAAAATGAAAACTCAAGGGAAGGCAGGAAGTCGGGGAAAGTTGTCCACAGGACCCCAGGGCAGGCAGGGGGATGCAGACGGAAACTTGAGTTTGTTTCGGTCCAGGCGGGGTGTGTTCAAGGCCTTGGGCAAGCTACTTGAATAAATAAGGTGGAGATTCCAGGCTTGGAGCAAAGCAGAGAAATCAAACGGGGTGCCCAAGGAGAGGGTAATCCGACCAGAGGGGAGTAGTGTTTTCTCTCTTTCAGGCAAGAAAACCTGGAGGGCATTCAACTCAGTAAGGACACGTCAGGAGGAAAGCAGAGAGTTGGAACCTGTGGCAGAAAGAGACTGCGGTAAAAAGAAAGAGTCCAGGAAGAGCAGGGAGTACTTTCGGCAGTGATGCTCATGATCCCGGAGGCAAGGGGAGGGGAGGTGAGCAGAGGGATGTCAGGGAGGATAAGAGGAGAGAACGCTAAGCTTCCGTCTTCTTGAAAGATGTGGATAGGGAGCTTGATAGCTCTAGAAACGCAATTATTCTTACTAATATGAAAAGCTATTTCAGATGATCTCCAGGAAGTCAAAAATAAAATATTCAAAGGCAATCAAATATACCACCATAATACTCAGTTAACCTATCATTACTTAAAGTTGTCGGTGCTAGCCCATAATGAACATTATTTTCTATCCCAGAGAAATACCTGTCAGTGTACTGAGGATAAGGGGAAAACCCTTAATCACGCTTTCCTTTGTCCTGGCTGAAACTGTTTTCCACCTGCTCCCTTGCTCTTCTGATTTATCTCAGAGATAATGTGAGCTATTTCACCATGACAATGGGAAGCATTCAGTGTGGTTACCTGTTTGGGATCACCTGATAGTAGACAGTGGTTTCAGAGCTTACCTGCTGGCCCCTGGTACAGGCAGCAGAGGGGCCCATGTGGTCATGACATGGTTTGTCCTGAGAACCAGGAATAGATGTCTCACTTGTGAATCATTTTCAACAATGATGAATGAAATGACCCATCTATTCCAGTACTGTCAGAAAAGAGTCATCTTACTTCTTCACCCAAACCATCTTTTCTAAGTCTCTCAATTCAGTTCAATTCAGTCGTTCAGTCATGTCCAACTCTTTGTGACCCCATGGACTGCAGCATGCCAGGCTTCCCTGTCCATCACCACCTCCCAGAGCTTGCTCAAACTCATGTCCATCTAGTTGGTGATGCCATCCAATCATATCATCCCCTATCATCCCCTTCTCCTCCTGCCATCAATCTTCCCCAGCATCAGGGTCTTTTCCAATGAGTCATTTCTTCACATCAGGTGGCCAAAGTATTGGAGCTTTAGTTTAGCATCAGTCCTTCCAATGAATATTCTGGACTGATTTCCTGTCTGTAAAACATATAAAATCAGAAAAATTAGTACAAACAGGTATATGTCCTTTTAATTAGATTTATTTTTTTTTATAAAGAAAAATACTTAATCACTCCTTGACCATCTCTGCAACTGATTCCTCTGCAATGTTTCTGAAAGAGAACATACTGAAAAGCTCACTTGAGAAGGGATCCTGAAATAAGGAGTTTGTGTGTTAGTCGCTCAGTCATATCTGACTCTTTGTGAGCCCATGGGCTGTAGCTGCCAGGCTCCTCTGTCCATGGGATTCTCCAGGCAAGAATATGGAGTGGGTTGCCATGCCCTTTTCCAGGGGACCTTCCTGACCCAGGGAACGAACACAGATCTTCCACATTGCAGGCAGATTCTTTACCATCTGAGCTACCAGGGAATAAGGAGAGAACAGGGTAAGTGGGAGAGAAGCACAGGCAGGAAGGTGAAGAGGGCAGAGGTTTTGCATCCATGAAGGCAGGCAGGCCTCATGATAGTAAAAACCAAACAGAGCAAATCCTGCCTTTGGTACGCCTACCTCCCTTCCTACCACTCTCCTTTCCTGTTTCCTGGTACCTGCTTCTCAGGGTGGTTCTATTCCAGTGGGCCTCAGCCTGGGTGAGCTTGCCCAGCCTACATGGGAAGCAAAGAATGCATACTAAATTTTTTCAAGTTTTTATTGGAATATAGTTGCTCTACAATGTTGTGTTATTTTCTACTGTACAGCAAAGTGAATCAGCCATACTGTTACTAGACCTAGAGATTGTCATACAGAGTAAAGTCAGAGAGAGAAAAACAAACATATGTGGAACCTAGAAAAATGGTGCAGATGAACCTATCTGCAAAGCAGAAATAGAGACACAGGTATAGAGAACAAACGTATGGACACCAAGGGGAAAAAGGGGAGTGGGATGAATTGGGAGACTGGGATTGACACATATACACTACTGTGTATGAATTAAGGGCCTCCCAGGCGGTGCTGGTGATAAGGAATCTGCCTGCCAATGCAGGAAATGCAAGAAACTTGGGCAGGTTACAGTCAACAGGGTCCCAAAGAGTCGGACACAATAGATCGACTAATACACTACTGTGTATAAAATAGCTAACTAATGCACATGATATTTAAATTCCCTTTTCCTTCCATTTCTGTTCCTTTTCCTCCCTCCCTAAAGGTCAGCTTCTACTCTGAATTTTTATGGTATGATTGTATATGGATTTTGTTTTTGAAATTTACTTCTTCATTTACCATTTTTTTCTTCGAGGGAAATATAGATCTATTTCATTCCTTTTAACTGCTGTATAAAAACCTGTGGCATGAATATAAAACAATATCTAACCATGGACTCCTGTTCATCTCCCTAGTGAGAGATGTTTAGGTTAGTCCCATTTTTCACTGCTGTGACAGTGCTACTATGAATATTCATTTTCTTGTTTCCTATGCACATATTTGAGTGCTTCTCCGGGAAATGTACCTAGCAGCATAAGGAACGACATCCTAGGAATGACATGAGGATGTGCATTTGCAGTTGTACTGCATATTGCCAAATTGCTCCTTAAGTGTTTGGACCAGTTTTCACTCCCTCCAGCATCACATGAGAATTCTATTTCTACGCATCTTTCCATTCACTTGGTATTGTCATCCTTTTAATTTTTGTCAAATATATGTGAAGTGATAGCCTCATATTTTAAATTACATTTCCCTGAATAAGAAGGCACCCTTCCATGTGGCTTAACCTTAAAAAAAAATGCATTTATTTCTGTAAAAATCTCTTCCCCTGTTGCTGCCCCATCTTCACTCAGTTCCCACGGTGATTTCTGCAAGTCGCTGCTACAGCAGTGGTCACTTTACACTCAAGTGCTTCCTGATGCGTCTGCCTCTCACTGCCCGAGTCTCCAGGATAGCAACTGTCTAGCAGCCTTCTCTCTAGATCCTGGCTGAAGCTCAGGAAATACTTAGAGAATTTAAATGCATACTAAATGTTTTCCTTTGCTTTTAAAATTGTATGTAATTTTTATTATTTTCATTACTTTTCTTACAAGTTGCATGTATTGTTTTGCCCTATAATTTTTCAATTTTTAAATTAAAATAAGTTAACACCTCTTATGATATATTTGATATGATATGTTAAATTTTGTATGTCTTCTTTTTGGAATTATCTTCTGCAACATATGTGAGGATTTAATGTAATGAAAGTAATGGCCTTGAGAAGTCATCATTAAAGTGGAAGTCAATAAAAGAGAAATGCATAGGGACTTCCTTGAAGGTCCAGTGTTTAAGACTCCACATTTCCACTGCAGAGATCACAAGTTTGACCCCTTGTTGGGGAACTAAGATTCTACATGTGGCATGGGAAGAGAAAAAGAGAAAAAAAAAAGGAGGGGGGAAAAAAAGAAATGTAAATTATGGTTAAAAAGAAAATGCAACTTTTCGGAATCGAAACAGTACCTATTCAACAGCCTATTTTCGTAAGCTGAAGTATCTTAAGGTTAAATCATGGGAAGTGATATCTTTGAAGTATGTGTTTAGCAATAGTAATCAACGCTTATGGAGAATATACTGCAGTATACTTCTTCAGTGTTGTACATGCATTTCATCCTTGTAACAAGCTTGGATGTTACGCTTTTGTCAGCACCATCCCAACACTCTAGATTGTGAATCAAGGCAGAGCATGGTGAAGTGATCTGTCCAAGCTGTAGGGCTGGGTTTTCACCCACATGTCATTTCTCCAGGAGGAGCTGAGACATGAGTGATCAGCCAAGGCCAAGACAGACCATAAGAGAAAACACCTGTGCACTGCTCTAACCTACCACATACCTGCTTTGTCTTTTGTTTGATTTTGATTATGATGGATTAGATATAGTGAAGCTCTATCTATGGAGAAAAAAAACCAAGTAGCGTATTGTGTGGTAAGGAATATTCACAAATTCAGGGATTTGAAGAAAGACTAGGATACATTAACAAAATCTTCCAGTGGCTTCTTCTGAGTTGCATCCTTAGAACACCATGTGCCTTTATGGAATGCATTTCAAGCTGAAAATCTACTTTCAAGCTAGAGCTATTCTCTAATATTTTTTAAATGAGCTTTTCTGAAGGAATCACTGTTCCAGGAATACATAGGAGTCCACACCTCAGTGCAGTAGCTATGGAAGATTATCTCCAGTGGAGAATGAGCGATGATAACACACAGGTCAGCAGAGAGTGTCCACTGGCGGGAAACATGGCTGGGGAGTCTGCCCAGGGCCACAATACCTGGGCACCTGAGAGAATGGAGTGGAGTTGGGTGGGGGAGAAAGCTTAATTTTTTTTATAAATAGAGTTTCATAATGAAATATTCAAGGAACAGCTCCTCTGGCAGCTGCTGGCCTCATATGCTGAACTGGAATTAACCCAGTGCAAAATCTCAACAGTTGCCTTCAAGTTAATTCATCCCATGACTGCACATCTGGGTGCCTGGGCAGAATTAATGTGTTCATGTACACCCTAGATTTTACAAAAGTGAAGTGTTTGAGCACATGTGGCAATCTAACAGACATCCCCCCTAAATTCCAAGGCATCTGATTCTCCTTTGGTGGTGTTTAAGGGCATAGGCACAGGAAACAGACCAAGAAATGGCCATTAATTGAGCTCTAGCAAGTGAGGACTGTTCGCACATTTGACCTATTTACATCTGAGAAAATGGGGAGGGATTTTTTCTCTTTCTTTTTTATGTTTTAAATTATGAAAGTGTGATAACACATTTACAGGAGACTTCGAAAATACAGAACAAAGTTACATATAGTTCCACTACATGTTACAGTTATTTTTTAAGTGGATAAATTAGGATTTTTAGTTGGAGTTTCAATGACAAACTCTCAAAAATTAATAGAATCAATATACAGCAAAGCAGAAGGATGTAGTACACGTGGAAAGCACCATGAACCAATTCAAAACAATTAGATTTACACAGTTTCACACAACAGTAAGATAGGAGGGAAGATTATGTTACCCCATTTTACTAGTTAAAAATATACAGGCTCAGAAAGATTCTCATTTATAACACGTCTCTTCCCATTTTAGACTCTCTTTCCAAAGTGACTCACACATGCAAATAAATGCTGCCATGTTCTACGCCCTGCATTCTGCAGTCTTCACCTTCTCACTCATCCCTCCAGGAAAGACGAAAACAAAACAAGTGAGGTGTACTTAGAAGCCACTCTTAGAAGGACTTTGGAGCTGTCGGAGAGGCAGAGGAAAGAAAGAAGCCAGAGAAGCACAGAGAGGTCCCAATCGGGCCATCCAGAAAGTTCTCCAAACCCCAATTTACCCCTCTTTGGCCCTGAGACTTTTATTTCCTTTTATTTTTCAGTTCAGAATTAGAATCAGAGTCCTGTAAATTTCACAGTTTCAAATCCATCATAAATCCATGGGGTTTTATATACCTGTATATTCATAGATCTCCTCCTCCAAAGAGCAAACAAACTTCGTCATTATTTTATAATATTGAATAAGCTCTTATTTCCTCTGATGAAAATGCAGAGAGACAAGTAGAAAAAGATCTACTAGTTTAGGAGAAGGATTTTAAAGTGCAATGCTCATGTTTATCAAGAATTATCACTAAGGAGGAATTGTTACAATCTTGTAGAATGTTAACCTGAAAGTTATCTGCCCCCAATCACTGTTCTCTACACTCACATTTTTATAAAAATTTGATTAGTTGTATAGCTCTATAAAGTCATTCATTATACTTAGTTTTCTAAGTACTTCAGCATTCTGGTCATATTTTATATTGAAATTCATCTATTAACTTGATTATCTAGAGAGAATTATTTTCCAAAAGTATAGCAAAGTAAAATCCATTTGCAAAACATACAAGCAGAAATAGACGAACTTTCTGAAAGCATTATTAAATATTGTTGGGGACGGGCAGAAAATGGAAAACTTAATGTTCAGACTGGATTGCTGAATTATTTTTAACCAAGTAGGGGTAGCATAAAAGCATGAAAGATGTTTTTATGAAGTGACTGGCTGGGGCTTGCCTTCTTCTGTGTCTGTAAGTCCCTGGGGCAGATGGATGGAAGGACTCTTCTCTTCCAAACATGTAACTGCCAGACAATGAGAGATGTCAAAAGGATCTTTGGGGTCTTATATCAGGGTCCCCAGATATTAATACATACCTCAAGACAAGGCTTTGTCTATAAGTGGTCTATGAACCAGAAGAACCCAGCGCAAGAGGGGAAGAAGCAGGCAGGAGAAAGGAAAGAGAGTCTGATTCCAGGCACAGTTCCTGTGATGGCCCCACCAGCACAAATAGGAACATATAGGTACATTGCCTTACACAGTATCTCTAGCACATAATGATTGATTTTATAAGTGGATTTTAAAATTTTTATTTTTTATACATGTTAGACCACTTTCCTTCTACTGAATGGTCTTTGGCAATATGTATAAAATTGAAGGACAGAATACAGGAAGACAGCAGTAAGTAGGTTGAGTGCATAAATCCCAGGGACTTTTAACGTGATTCATCTATCTTATTTGTTTCTTGGGTCTGAATTTTCAAGATTAATTTTAACCTGACATCTCACTTATTCAGAATACACCGAGAATAAGAGTTCTAATTCAATTCAGAACTTTTGAGAAGGTGAATTTGAGCAAGACACTTATTGCCTTACAAGCCAAGAGCAAATTTATTGATCACCGTGCCCTCCAAACTCCTCATTAAATTCTATTATAGGCTCTTCTGCTGTTCCATGTGGGAGAACTGAAATGACTGAATCACCAAATCACACTAAATAAACTGTCTGGCTTGTATGCAAACTTATACATTGGCTTCTTCTGCATAATCCAGTGAAGATCTGAACTGAAAACATAATTTCTCCTCTCCAGTTTTAGTGATTACGTTTTCAATTACCACCTGTTTTCAGGCACACTGTGAAATCTGAGGATTGATAGACCTGGAAAATCCACCTTGCCTGTTGTGGCAGGGGATTCAGCTTCAGTTCACACAATGGTCTATGATGCATTACGGATCTCTGCTACCCCTGATAAAATCACTAATCTTAGCTCTTGCTCAGCAGAGCATGCTGCTACTGCTTGTCATTATCAAAAGCAATGAGTTTAGGTGAATTTTGTGACTAGTCACAGAGACCGATCCCTCCCAGGGACAATCAAGGACTTTTGATGGCCGTGTTAAAATAGTCCAGCCCAACTGCTATTCTCTAGCTTAGTGACAAAATTAATATATTTCAGAATCACTCTTAATTATTACCCAGAGACAGCTGTTCACTAAGTTCCTTATTCCCTTGTCTTAATTTATTTCTCTGTAGTTAGCGCTCATAAATTATTGATTTCAATATACAGGAGAGTTCATCTGACCTAGTCAAGTATCTGGAAAATTGTTTTAAAAATAAAAATAAGCCCTATGTTTCTCTTTGTTTTTTAATTTCTAAAGTCACCACTTTTGTATTTGCAGCAGGTTATTTGAAAACAAATAACCATCTCCAACTTGTTACATATTCATCCAAACAAGGTTTAGAACTGTTGACAGAACAATTACTCAGAACATTAGAGCCTGTGGCTGAGCAATTACTAAAATAAATGTCCAAAGAGAAATAAGGTAAAGATTTATAATGCTTTTGTCACAACTGTAAAATTAAAATGGGCACCCCCTGTTTTCACCATGGTGTAGTGGCAACATTAGAAAATAGTGGAACAAGAAAAATGGTTTTTATTTTCCTGTAGGAACAGTGTTGATATTAGGTGTTGTGTTGTTTAATCAAGAATCTAATAGGAAGTAAATCACAAATGATAAATTGTCCTTTCTAAAGGTTTATATATGACTCTAAACATCTATGATAATTCATATATTATTATAATTCTGGGTCTACAAAATATATGTAACTATTTCTCCACTTCCATTATACACTGTGTTTCAGTATCCTAAAAATGTGTATAAAGAGTTTTTAAATTATGCAAGTTTACTGCATAACACTTTGAGAAACATTAATAAATGTTCTCCTGGCATATTAAAGATAGCTTTAAGTCCTTTTATCAGTCTTCCATTGAGAGATGGGACAGTTTTACTTCCCTTTGCACCCAGATGATGCTACACCAGTTTAGGACTCATCCTTTAAAAGAGCTCACAACTTCTGCCTCCATCTCTTGGAAACTTGAGCCGCCTTATAAGAAGACTGACTGCCTGCAGGAAAAATCCCATGGGAAATTCTGGAGAATACTCAGAGAAGCAGAGAATACTCAGAGAATACTTAGTGAGCCCAGCCTTCCAGACAATTCCAGCACGGTGGTTCGCATGAAAGCAAAGATATTATGGTGTCTCTAGCAACCTGTGCAATCCAGTATGGCAGCCACCATCCACAAGTGTCAACAGTCCAAACCGAGATGCACTGTGAGATAAAATGCACACTGGATTTCAAAAAACATACCACAAACAGCTCATTAAAATTTGCATATTGATTAGATGCTTAAATAATAATATTTGATTGATTAGATTAAAATAAAATATGCTACTAAAATTCACTCTATTTATTTAAACTTTTTAAATATGGCTATAAGAAAACTTTCAAATTTATAAGAAAACTTGAAATTATATGCACACATGTAATTTGACAGCTCAAAGCCACCTCCAACATCAGCTGACAATTGCTGGGTGGCCGGAGGCAATGTCACATGAAGCAGAAGACCAAGTCAGCTGAGCTATTTCTGAATATTTAACTCACAAAAGCTGTGAGGTATTATACAGTAGTTGTTGCACTGTGACTAAATTTTGGAGTAGTTTGTTCCATAGCAATAAATATTATAATAATTGGAGTTACACATAAGAAATATTAAGTAATTGATAGTAATTATACTCAGTTTTTTAGAATTTAGAAGGAAGAAGTGTGGCTGATTCAAGGAACATTTTCACAATATTCTCAATGCATTTTAATCTAATGCCTTACTTTTTCTCTAAGTTATTTGTATCAAGAATGGAGCCTCATATTTATTGATTTAAGATTTTCTCCTTGAAAAACAAACAGCTCACATCTCTCTTTTGTTAGCTACTGAAGAGATCATATAGGTGGAGAAAGAGTGCAGAAAATGAAAACCAATATTTTAATTAAACATCCTCAAATGAACAAAGTAGGGATTCTCACTGCTTCACTTGTTAGTTTCATTCTCCATATTAGTACTTACAATTATCAACTGAAATATCAAAAAAAAAAAATCATTGCTCAGGATTCTAAAGCCAGGAAGACTAAGATTTAAAGATCAGTTATACTATTTTCTAGCAACTCACATAGCTCCTATGAACCTCAGTTTTCTCAATTGTACAATGAGAATGACTACACCAATTACGTATTGGGATTATTATGCAGATTAAGTGAGCTAATGTGTGTAAAGCACTTATCTCAAAGACTGGCACAAAGTGACACTCTAACGTGGAGCTTCTAATAATGACACATGTAAAGCTTATATACAAAATGTTAAATATTACATATTGGGGTATGGTGTCACCATGATAGGGCTTCCCAGGTGGCTCAGTGGTAAAGAACCTGCCTGCCAGTGCAGGAGATGCAAGAGATGTGGGTTGGATCCCTGGATCAGGAACATCCCCTGAAGAAGGGAATGGCAAGCCACTTCAGTATTCTTGCCTGGAAAATTCCATGGACAGAGGAGCCTTGCTACCTGTGATCTAGAGGGTTGCAAAGAGTCACCATGACAACTCCAGGTATTATGAAAAATATCATAAACTTTATTACCTCTTATTTATCTCTGAGGTGCACAGATGAGCATCAGGCCTGGTTCCCACATGATCAATAGATATCCAGCAATGAACAGTCATCAGACCTCTGGAACATACAGACCAGAGCATCCCAGGGGCAGGAGAAGATGAAGTCACTTAACTGTGGTGATCTCTCTCTCTCAAACCCAGATGTTTGGCATCTCACCAACATCATCCAAGACACTCTGGACTGGGAACAAAATGAGTGCAGAGAAAGAGGAAGCAGTTTTAGTGAAAGCACCACAGGGAACAACCCAATAAAAAAGCAGGAAACTCAGCACAAGCCTGATTTACGTCACTGCATTTTCTGAGCTCTTAGCCTGTTCCCCCAACACACACACACACACACATACAAGCCTCCCCGCAATGAGCTTCCTTTCCCGTTCTTGCTCTCCCTTTTCTTTTCAAAGCATTTGGTAAAATCCTCTTTCATTTCACTCTCCTCCCTCTCTCTCTGGAAGGGCTGCAGAAGGGGAGTCAGAACAAGTGAGCTGAGGGCTCCTGAATATGAATCAGGAAGTTCTGACCCCTCGTCATTTCCCCAATGGTCACTTTCTCTTTTAAACAATCAAGAAAACGTGGATTTAGCCTCCACTGTAGTGTCTCTTTCTAGACATAAAAAAAAAAAAAAAATTAGGAGGAAAGAAACAGAGATATATATAGAGAGAGATGCAAAGAAGGCAGGCAGGAAGGAGGAAAATCAGCCTATTAACATAGACATATTATCCTGACCTACCCTTTACCAGGGCCTTCGGCGCATCTTGTTTTACTTTGTTTTGTTCTGCTCCTCTCTAGAAGCAGATGGTTCTCTCGGTGGAAACACAAGAGAAGCAAGTTGAGAGTGGATGTTTGGGGACCCGAAAGGACAGGCAGGTTGGTAGCCAGAAGCAGATTTTGATTAGAAACAGAATTTCTTCTAAGAAATTGCTTTATCATTGTAGTGTCCTGTCAACTGCAAAGTAAATCAAAGGATGTGCTGAACACTGCCTTTTGGAAAGAAAGAACAGATTGTTCACCTCAACTCTTTTCCTGAAGCAGACCGTTGAAGGCTGCACATCAGCCATCAGTGATGGCCACACCTCCGCCTTCCCAGGGCCCGGGGACCAGGGGCACATCAGTCAGCAGCTTCCGTGGATGCCCTTGCATCCTGGATCTGAGTGATGATGGCTGACCTCAGCAGCGTCTGTCCTCAAAGGGCATCTGATTCCAGCATCATTGAGTGAGCAGGGGACAGTGGAGCCATCCAGGCAAGTGTTAACTCACAATAACAAGGGCACTGCGATGTCACAAAGCCATATACACAAAATAAGTCCAAAAGACTAATTCCAATAAACTGTCACCATAGAATGTGCCCAAGATGGATTTCATGAAAGAGGGGACATTTTTAAGTTTAAAAAAATACAATACTAAATCTCTATGGGCAGCTGTTGAGCTCCACAGACCTAAAATCTGTACTTGTTAAAAGATATTCTAGGGACTTCCCTGGCAGTCAAGTGGTTAAGACTCCACACTTGCAGTGCAGAGGGTACAGTTTCGATCCCTGAGCTAGGAGCTACCCCTGGGCCAGGAGCTATGATCCCACATGCCAGCCTGTCAAAAAACCAAAACATAAAACAGAAGCTATATTGTAACAAATTCAATAAAGACTTTTTTAAATGGTCAGCATCAAAAAAAAAAAAAAGAATCTTAAAAGATACTCTGGAGCAGACCAAACCTGAGGGTCAGAGTTAACTTGCCTTGCATCGTGTGTTTGGTGACCCTTTGAGACTTTCTTTGTGAACTTTATATTAATTTAGGGTTTAGGCCAATAATATTAATACATCCAATCTCAGCTTTTCATGTTTCAATAAACTGCAACATTTGGTTTCATGAAATATTGTAAGTAGCTGAGCACCCTTCAGGGGATGGGATAAAATGCTTTTTACCATGACCACAGAAGACAGCTACGTCTTCCTAAAACCATAAAAATGTTCTGACGATTGAAAGCTGTTACCATGTAGTGATGAGTCTTAGCAATCAAAGAAGCTCCACTTACACCGTTTTGTCGGGTCCTCCTGCTCTCTGCTTTTGTCAGGGGAGATCTTCTTGTGACCTGGAAGGAGGATTCTCCCTCTACAAGGTTGATCTCTCTCTAGCCAACTTTTGCTGCTTTCTCTAGTGCAGTCAGAATTGCCTGGGAATAATTGACCAACCAACCACTCATCTGCTCCCTAGAGAACATTTTCCCACTATATAGATGCTGAAGTGGGAGTGGGGACTCAGGTGAGCTCCCAAGTGCTCCTGGAAAAATCCTTGCCTTGCTGTTTCAACCCAGGAAAGTAAATGTCAGGACTGCACCAGATAAGCAGGAAAAGGCTGAGAAGTCACAGGGCCAAACAAGTATGGGTTCATCTTCAAATCTTTTAGTCTACAAGAGCAAGTACCTCTTTTCCTTTCTTTAAACTTCCTGTGCAAAAAGTTATATTATCTCTAACACTGAGCTATGTGTTCTTAACCACACACACACAAAATACATCCCACATCTAAATATACATCCTGCCCAAACACACAAGAAATGGAGCTAAAATTTCTTTTTTTAGTAAATTACAGGCTCTGGCTCTCTATGACTAAGCCTGGGGAGATTGTATTGCCATCTCACAAGGCAGCTTTCTGCCCTTTGCACTGCAGCATATGGGGTGGCAAGTGCTGCGCGTCCAGAAGGAAATGCTGTGATGCTGTGGGTGCTACTCTCCTCACCCTGGCATCAGCGCTGCTCTCCCAGCCTTAGTAGAGCTCTGTGCCACATGGTGTGCGGCTCCCCTGGGCTCTGAGCACAAGGATAGAGGACCTTAGGACCTGGGAACCTGTTAACAGGCATTGCAGGGTGATGACAAGGTTACAGATGCCTACAGCTTTGAATGTGGTGATGACAGATGGTTCTTGAAAGGATTCTGAAGGAAACAAAAGATACCCATATTCCCTGGCTCCCTGAAGTCTTCCCCTGAGGGCTTTTGTGAACACCTATCTTTCTCTCTCCTTCATTACCCACTTTTAATCTGGCATCATTTTTTTTTTTTGGCCAATTCCCTTTTCTAGCATTGCACTGCTCAATACAGTAAACACCAGCTCCACTTGCCTATTTCAATTTCAATTTAAAATGAAATAAACTTTAGGTTCGTCTCCATCATGCTAACCACATTTCAAGTGTTTAGTAACCACATGTGGCCAGTCGCTGCTGTACAGGACAGAAAAACTTGTGCTGTTCTGAAATATGACTCTCCGCTTCTATACCTTCAGTTATAATCCACACCAGGATCATTGAAATCATTGACCCAGTGTCTTATTCCTGCTCTTCAATTTAGAGCCCCTGTCTTTATTTCCACTCACACCCCCCAACTGACTAATCCAGACCACACATGTTTTTAAGTTTTGAACTGTCACTATTCATAGCATTTCATTTTTCAACATCCTGCAGTGTCCCTCAAGATCAAGATCTTGGGCAATAATTCAAAAGACTTTACCCATTGTTTCAAAGACCACAATGTTGAGCCAGATAGCTCAAGAATTTGAGAGATGCTTTTTTGCCAAAAAGAGTGATTATAGTTATTCAATATTTAATAAAGAACCTACTACGTTTAGATTCTGCAACATTAAGCTATTTAAGGTCAATGTCCCTTTAATTTCCTTTGAGAAGTGATTAAGTTTTTGCAGCATGGCCACTCCAGGAAGGAGCAAATATCAGACAAATAACAGCCAGTGTTTATTGAACATATCAGAGAAGTGTAACCACTAAGTGTGTCATCAAATTATCTCATTTCCTGTGGCAGATTCATTATGATATTTGGCAAAACTAATACAATTATGTAAAGTTTAAAAATAAAATAAAATTTAAAAAAATAAAAAAATAAATTCACAGCAATCTTTTGATGTGGGCATCACCTCCACTTGACAGTTTAAGAAACTAATACCCAGATACACTAGGGAACATACTCAAAAATAACAGAATTTACTGACATGATTTAAATGCACCTCTTTCTCACTCCACAGACCAACTCCTTAAGTTCTATGCAGTTTTCACACCTCAACGGAGTATGTTCTGCCGATCTAGTTATTTTGCATTTTTATCTCCTTTGATTCTCCCCAGCTGTCTTATGAAGTCATCTGGGCCTCATATAAGTGCCTGGCGCATAGTGTCTGCTGAATGAAAGTGTATTAATGCTGTTTTTTCCAACTTGCCGATGAGCAAACTGAAACTCAGAGAAGTTAAAGGCCCAGAGAAATAGAGATGTTAACTGCTAGTGTCGGCGTTGAACTTCAATAAATCTCTGGACCTCACTAGTGCTAACTCTGCTGTCATTTTTCTCGAAAATAAACAAATGAATGTATAAAATGAGAAGTGCTATCTCAGGAATTTTCTCCTAAATTGAATAGGATTTTTAGTGCTAGAGAAGACAGTAAGCTTGTGTGAGCTGCTGGCATCTTCTTCTGAAGCCACTCGGGAGAGAACACAAAAATGAGGTGGTTAAGGGACTTCCCTGGTGGTCCAGTGGTTAAGACTTTGCCTTCCAGTGCAGGGGGCACAGGTTTGATCCCTGGTCAAGGAGATTAATTAATGTCTGAATATATCAATATTCATAGCAAAGGTCACCCCTGGAATCCTCTCCTCCCTCCATCCCTCTAACACCACTGTGTGGATTAAAAAGTTATCAGAGGATGACCTCATGTAGAAGAGCAGTACATGGCAGAGCTACCAGGGCTTCTCTAGGGAAAAAAAGGTCCTCAGAGGAGGAGGAGAGGAAATGGGGATTGGTGGAGTTTAGATTGCAAGTCCAGGGAGGCCTCTGTCCTGAGACCCCATGCCCCAAACCCAAACCTCCTAGGAGAAAGCAAGCTAAGATTTCAGATTTCTTCCTTTTTCCCAGACCCATATCACTGGCTCTGGGTAACAGAGAATTCCAAGGGGAATAAGAACTCAAAAGGAAAAAGTAATAATACTTGAGAAGCGGCAGCACTTTGAAGAGCAAGAAAGTATACCTGGCAAGGGTCACTGAACTGACCAACTGGAGCAGGAGTTTCAGGTAAGCACAAGTACATATCTTCAGGGATCTAAGAAGGACACTGGAAACTTGAGTTCAAAGTAACAATGTTCAGCTGGGGGTATTGTTGTGAAGAACACAACCATTAGAATAAAGAATGTGATCAATGAGTTGAATAATAGACGATACCCAGAAAGCAGCATATTATCCCATGCTGGGAGGTACAGCCGGAGAAGGCAATGGCACCCCACTCCAATACTTTTGCCTAGAAAATCCCATGGACGGAGGAGCCTGGTAGGCTGCAGTCCATGGGGTCGCTAGAGTCGGACACGACTGAGCGACTTCACTTTCACTTTTCCCTTTCATGCATTGGAGAAGGAAATGGCAACCCACTCCAGTGTTCTTGCCTGGAGAATCCCAGGGACGGGAAGCCTAGTAGGCTGCCGTCTATGGGGTCGCACAGAGTCGGACACGACTGAAGCGACTTAGCAGGCAGGCAGCAGGGAGGTACAGCTGAGGAAGTCTTAGGCGTCAGAAAAGGATTAAGGCCTAGAAGGAAGGAGGGAAACCTCAAGAGATAAGGGTAAAAGTATGAGTGTCAGTGGGTACCTAGCAGGAGTCCCAGAACAAAAGAATTGGCAAGTGGTCTGGGCAGGGGGACGGGGAATACAAGAAAACATTTCCTTAAAACTTCCCAGGTTCAAACAAAGAATGCCCAACAGGAGAGATAAGAAAACCTCAACTGCCAGACCCATTAGGGTAATGTTCAATGAAATCAATGACAGAGAGCATTCTACAATCTTCTGGAAGGGAACAGGAGAGTACTTCAAAAGGGCATCAGATTTCAAAACAGTAACACAGGATAGAAGAAAGAACAGAGCGATAGTTTCAAAACAGAGAAGACACAGAGCTAAACTCTTATCTAAAGTGAGGACAAAATGAAGATTTTATCGGATGTACTAAGCTTCACACAGTTAATCACACGGAGACTCTGGGAGGACTCTTGGCAGAGTTCTTCAGAAAGAGGAGGAAGCCATGTGCAGTAAAACATGAGTGACTAGAAATCTCATTTCACAATTATCTAAGTCACCAATGGCTAACATATATGTCTGTGTGTGCATCCTGAGTCGTGTCTGAGTCTTTGCAATCCCGTGAACTACAGCCCACCAGGCTCCTCTGTCCATGGGACTTCCCAGGCAAGAATACTGAAGTGGATTGCCATTTGCTTCTCCAGGGATATTCCGGAACCAGGGATAGAATCTGAGCCTCCTGCATTGACAGGCAGATTCTTTACCACTTTAGTGCCATGTGGGAAGCCCCACTTTAAATTAAATAAAATAATAAATGTCCTCAAATAATTAAGAAATCTTTTCAGAAATAAGAGTAATAAGGTTAGTCCAGCACAAGAACATATAGATAAATGGAACAAGATTGTGATCCCAGAAACAGACTTGGAAACATGGTACATGTTCTATATGTCACTGTAAATATCAGGGAAAATATGGATTATTAAGCAGATGGTGTTAGTAACAACAGCTGATATATAATATCAAAATAAAGCTGGATTCTTACCTTAAAAAATCATTCAAAAATGTATGGTTTCTAAATATGAAAGGTAAAACAATAAGAGCTAAACAATAAGAGGATAGAATCTAAATAATAAGAAAAGAGGAAAAACAGATAAACTACTTTAGAATATATGAAATATTTTATAACTTTGACTTTGAAAGATATTTTAAAGTGAGGTTTAAAAATATATTGGTCAATTTACTCATGTATCTACTATGTATTACAATGATATATTTATGAATCAGTACAATAGTTTGATACTTTCTTAACTTGACTTTTGAAAAATATTTAGTTATTTCCCTCCAAGAGTCTATCACAACATACCATCAGCAAGAAGATCTATGCACAGTACAATTCAAGTAATTTTTTAAAGCACACACGCAAATATCCTGACAGTTTTTAAGGATCTACAATTACATGCATTGTCATAGACACATGGAGGATGAATTGGAGAAAGGCATGTTAAATACATTCCGGTGTAGATGGGAAGGAAGAAAACAACATATGATCAAACAGAAGAAGTGCTTGAAGAAACATATGACAAAAATCTGCTGTTTGGTGAAGTCAGTTCTGTGCCCTTGAGGTCCAGAAATAAATAAAGTCAGGGGCAGAGCTCCCAAAGAGGAAAAGGCATTCATACTTAAGATGAAACCAGGGAGCCTTGGCCAGCCTCAGGGCAGAGTCTAGACCCAGACTTCCCCGGTTGAAGCCTAGCTCTGCCAGGAAAAGTCTAGGAGACTTATTCCTAGCTTCACATCTTTGTCTCCTCATCTGTGCAAGATGAATACTGGTAGTACCTACCCCAGAGGACTGATGTAAGGACAAAATAAGTTGAAGGAGCATCAGAGTAGAGTAAGTGATGTAAAAATGCATAGTAATTTTGCAGCTTTTTTTAGTCGTGTTTTGCAATGTTTTAAGGCTGATATACAAAGAGCTTACTGGAAATTGACTACATCTCAGAACAATAAAAAGCACACATGTTGAAAAAATAATTTACTTCACGCCCTCTGAACTTTCAGGATAAAGAGAAGTCAGCTGGAGAAGGGAATTGCCAGTGTGCCTCAGTGGATCATCATGCTAAATGCTTTGTTCTCTTTATTGTTTGTTTTTGACAGCCTCTAAGGAAAATGTGTCAAAAATATCACCTAACGAATCACTAACTGAGGTGTTTATAATTTACTATAGTTACTTCTGATTGAGCAAATCTGGTCTAACAACTTCTTATTAAATTCTAAGTTTGCTAACAACAGCCCTCAACTAGTAATGTTTAATTTTTTATTTAAAAATCTCTTGCTATCTCTTGCTTCAGACCTGTCTTTATAAGTTTACCTCACTGATTATACATTTATTTTTCAATTAATAATTGACTGTCTTCTGACATTTCTAATGGATCTGAAAATCTTGTAGATGTATTGTCTTTGCCCACTTGTTTCCCAGATGATAAAAGGATTTCAGAGGGATTTAACTATTTCCTTCCAAAATGGCAACTGGGATCAAATACATTTCTGGTTCTGGGAAGCATTTGGCAGATTGGGAATGACTCATTTGTTTCATGATGCAAAAGTCAATGCAATGCTGACAGCATAATAAACTTACGTTGTGGTTTGATAGACTTGGGAAACTCTTCTCAACGGCAAAACATAATGTTCTTATCTTCCAGCTTCACCATTATCTGCATTATTTAAACAAAAGATTTAACTTACTGTTGATCTTATCTTTTTATGGTGTAATTCTACATCAAGTACCCTTTTAACAGAGACAATAACCACTTATTAAGTTTTATCTATGGGGCAAGTACCTAGAGAAGGAAATGGTAACCCTCTCCAGTATTCTTGTCTGGAGAATCCCATAGACAGAGGAACCTATAGGGCTTACAGTCCTCGAGGTGGCAGAGTCAGACACGACTGAGCCTGCATACACACACGCAAGCACAGAACAAAAGACTTTAAAGTCATTATTGTTGAATTCTTTGACAGTAATGCCAGGGAGGTATTAATATTATCCCACATGGAGGTGAAAAAGCAGTGTCGGGAAGGTTAAGTCATTCACCCAAAGCCACACAGCTGGAAAGGGTCTGTGACTCCAAGTTACCGGACTAGTATTCATCACCCGGACTCTGCATCTCAGACCGGGCAATGAGAGGGCCCTGCTGTCCAACCTCAGGAGTGACCAGCCTTCTGAAACTGGATCTCTGTAGACACATCTTTTGGTTCTCAGGGCAGAGGACAGCCAGACTCTGTTCTAGCACCATGCGTTCTCATTTTCTGTTGCTGGGTGGTCCTGCCTCTTCAGGACCTTCGCACACTCCGCCCAGTCTCCAAGTCAGTGCAATTGCTTTGTCTTCTTTTTGCCTAATTTGAGCTTGTATACATAGTCACACTCCAGTATTTGGGGGGCTTCCCTGGTGGCTCAGATGGTAAAGAATCTGCCTAATTATTTAGTGTGGGAGGCCCTAGTTTGATCCCTGGGTTGAGAAGATCCCCTGGAGGAAGGCATGGCAACCCACTTCAGTATTCTTGCCTGGAGAATCCCTAAGGACAGAGGAGCCTGGCGGGCTACAGTCCATGGGGTCGCAAAGAGTCGGACATGACTTAGCAACTAACACTTTCACTTTTATGTAGTCACAGTCCTGCCTGGAGAAGACCTCTGGAGGCCTGGAAGTCCTGACACTGACTCCAGACTTTGCCCCTTCCTTTCTGCATCATGTTGAACCTGGCTCCAAGCTTGGCTTCTCTTGGGGTCATACTCACTCCCGCCGATGCCCTCATCCTGTGACCAGTCATTGCTCATTATCTGAGTGTTCAAAACTTTCTCAGGGCTGCCACGTGACATTAATCCTCCTGCCTTTCAGTTTGGTTTCACTACTCACATAAGCTCTGTTGATAAGAGAACCACAAAAGTGAATTTGCTCTTTTGTAAAATTATAGTTCAAAAATTATGATTTCCCACCTTCCTAATCAAGAACTCTCACACATCATCAATATTTCCTGAGAGAGAGCTGACGGTGTGGTCGCTATGGGTGACATCTGGGCTGCATGAAGGCAAGGATCCTTCCTCTCATCCTCTGTCACCTCCTTCTCTTCCTGTCCTCAATCTTTTCCATCATCAGGACCTTTTCCAATGAGTCAGTTCTTCACATTAGGTGGCCAAAGTATTGGAACTTCAGCATCAGTCCTTCCAGTGAATACTCAGTGTTGATTTCCTTTACGATTGACTGGTTTGAACTCCTTGAAGTCCAAGGGACCCTCCAGAGTCTTCTCCAGCACCACATTTCAAAAGCATTATTTCTTTGGTGCTAAGCCTTCTTTATGAGACCTAGAATATGCCTAAATCTTAGGGTGAACCCCTTTCAGGTTCTAGAGTGAGTACCTTCGCTATGTTAGAATAGTTCCAATCCAACAATCAGAAAACATTTTTCAGACAAAAGATACTAAGAATTATTACCTTCCAGTTACAGATAAATAAAATTACTCAGGTAATAATTTGTAACATAACTAGAGGGCCATGCCTGGAATGATCTCTGAGACAGTTACATTTTACTGACCTTTTAAAAAGTTACATTTCACTCACTCCAGTTGTGAGCAGTTTCAATCCAGCCTGTGTTTATTAAGGAAATAAGCTTTCTCTGGCTGGCTTTCATGCACCTGCAGACACACAGGTAGGCAGACGGGCATATGGTTGCTACAGGCAACTGCTGGTATTTTCTTCTTAAAGCCACGTGGGCTTAACTGTTTTGTTTTAAATGTTTGCAGGATTATCTTAAATTGGAATTCTTCAGTCCGATCCTTCCATTGGCACCATGTTCCCTCTTTCATTTAAACTTCAAGAGGATTAATTTCCAGGTGATAAGGAAATTGATCCAGAACTTCTAAGCACTATATTCCCCACCTTCTCATGGACCTGGCCCTGAAACATACACACACACATGCCGTTCTCATTTTGCTGTTTTTCTGTGAGAACCTGGCTCTCACAGTGCAGTGGGTTTCTTATGTAACCTTAGTGGATTATGTAACATACAGAAAGCTATTACTGCCCCCAGAGAGACAAAACAGTCTCCTTTCATCACCACCTGGAAGTCTGACCTGAGGGTTCATGATGTGCCTCTCTCAGCTCTCTCAGTTTTCTGTGAAACACCTACAAATAGGATCTCTACTGTTGCAGCTCAGTTCGTACAAAATTTCAAAATTCAATTCTCTAAGCTTTTCATTTCACAGAACTTGTCTCTATCATGATTTTGTGAATACTCAAAATGTCAAATATTATCATTAAAAATTTAAGTAAAAGAAATACTTAAAAAACACAAAACTAGTAAGTCAAATCAATCTGATAATCAATCTTATCCCTTGTTTGAGTTGGCACGTGAGTCTTGGAGGTGGTTTTCCATCTTCCCACTCTCCCCAGGATGCAGTTCATGCTCCAGCTTCATCCAGCATCTTCCCTAGACTGATATGGATACATCTTGCCTGGCCCAGGTGATGCCCAGGGAACTCTTGCACAGGATACAACCGGACTTTTGGAGATGAACACAAAGTCCTCTCAGACCCAGCCTCACAGAACTGCTCGCTCCCTCCCTGTCTCCTCCTCCCCCACCTTCCCCACATCTATAAGACATGTTTTGTTGCAAGTAGCCCATCCTAGCTCCACATGGTGGAGTCCATGCCAGGGCAGAGCCAAATTTGAGAAATATTTCTAATAATTAGTTCATCTCTGTTTCTATCCCTTCTTAAACATCTCCAACTTCCCTCTTCTGATATTTATCCCCAAAGATTCACTTCTCATCTTCAATAGACCACAGCACCTCACTTATTTTCCAGGACCACATTGTAAGCCATGTATGACTGGCTGTCATGAATAATCTGTTATCATTGGATACCAACCTTAGAGCAGGATTCCATTCTTTGTGTTCTTTGTTTGCTTGTTTTCAATTTCCAAAATAGAATTCCTCCACTTGGAACAATCAGTGCACTCATTAGACACCCTCACACCTTGGTCTTTCTTCTTGGCTTTCAGCAGTCAAGTGCTTCCCATTCCCTTAAGACTTTTTTTATTGAGCCCCCCAGTTTTCCAGGCATCAAAGAACAAATTTAATTTGCCCTTTCTCTCCACTCTGCATACACATGAGCAATGACTATCTTTCTTTTTTCATTTTTATTTTACATTGAAACATAGTTGACTAAAAATGCTGTGTTAGTTTTAGGTGTACAGCAAAGTGACTCAGTTATACATATACATGCCTCTATTCTTTTTCACATAGACAGCAGACATAGTCAGATGGCTTCCCTGGTGGCTCAGATGGTAAAGCGTCTGCCTGCAATGTGGGAGACCTGGGTTCGATTCCTGGGTCGGGAAGGTCCCCTGGAGAAGGAAATGGCAATCCACTCCAGCACTCTTGCCTGGAAAATCCCATGGACAGAGGAGCCTGATAGGCTACAGTCCATGGGGTCACAAAGAGTCGGACACAACTGAGCGACTTCACTTTCACTATTCTTTTTCAAATTCTTTTCCATTTAGATTATTACAGAATATTGAGCATAGTTTTCTGTGCTATACAGTAAGTCCTTGTTTGTTATCTATTTTAAATCAATTTATTTTTTAATTGAAGGATAATTGATTTACAGAATTGTATTGGTTTCTGCAAACATCAACATGAATCAGTCATAGGTATAAATATGTCCCCTCCCTCTTGAATCTCTCTCTCATCTCGCTCCCCATCTCACCTCTCTAGGTTGTTACAGAGCCTCTGTTTGAGTTCCCTAAGTTGTACAGCAAATTCCCACTGGCTATCTATTTACATATGCTAATATAATTTTCCATTCAGTTCTTTCCATACATTCCACTCTCTTCTTCCTCCCCCTTCTCTGTCTATGTCTGTTCTCTATGTGAGCAATGACTATCTTCCAGTGAGTGCATGCCCGATACAAGGTAGGACCTAGATTCTTAAATCGTTGCCTCTTTTCCTTCTTGAAACTACTCCAAAGCAAGAAGGAAAATAAGAAACAAAACTTGTATTGAGAAAAAATTAAATTCTTATAATAACTGCACTTTAAATATAAAGATAGGAAATTTCAATATAGAAGAATGTTAAAAACATGCTCAGTTCAGTTCAGTCACTCAGTCGTGTCCGACTCTTTGCAATCCCATGAATCGCAGCACGCCAGGCTTCCCTGTCCATCACCAACTCCCGGAGTTCACTCAAACTCACGTCCATTGAGTAGGTGATGCCATCCAGCCATCTCATCTTCTGTTGTCCCCTTTTCCTCCTGCCCCCAATTCCTCCCAGCATCAGAGTCTTTTCCAATGAGTCAACTCTTCGCATGAGGTGGCCAAAGTACTGGAGTTTCAGCTTTAGCATCATTCCCTCCAAAGAAATCCCAGGGCTGATCTCCTTCAGAATGGACTGATTGGATCTCCTTGCAGTCCAAGGGACTCTCAAGAGTCTTCTCCAACACCACAGTTCAAAAGCATCAATTCTTCAGCACTCAGCTTTCTTCACAGTCCAACTCTCACATCCATACATGACTACTGGAAAAACCATACCCTTGACTAGACGACCTTTGTTGGCAAAGTAATGTCTCAGCTTTTGAATATGCTATCTAGGTTGGTCATAATTTTTCTTCCAAGGAGTAAGCGTCTTTTAATTTCATGGCTGCAGTCACCATCTGCAGTGATTTTGGAGCCCACAAAAATAAAGTCTGACACTGTTTCCACTGTTTCCCCATCAATTTCCCATGAAGTGATGGGACCAGATGCCATGATCTTAGTTTTCTGAATGTTGAGCTTTAAGCCAACTTTTTCACTCTCCTCTTTCACTTTCATCAAGAGGCTTTTTAGTTCCTCTTCACTTTCTGCCATAAGGGTGGTGTCATCTGCATATCTGAGGTTATTGATATTTCTACTGTCAATCTTGATTCCAGCTCGTGTTTCTTCCAGTCCAGCATTTCTCATGATGTACTCTGCATATAAGTTAAATAAGCAGGGTGACAATATACAGCCTTGACGCACTCCTTTTCCTATTTGGAACCAGTCTGTTGTTCCATGTCCAGTTCTAACTGTTGCTTCCTGACCTGCATATAGATTTCTCAAGAGGCAGGTCAGGTGGTCTGGTATTCCCATCTCTTTCAGAATTTTCCACAGTTTATTGTGATCCACACAGTCAAAGGCTTTGGCATAGTCAAGAAAGCAGAAATACATGCTATATAAATGCTAATCAAAAAAGATTTGTATAACTCTAGTAATATTAGATAGGCTAGAAAATCTTCCAGAAATAAAAAGGATTATTTCAAAATAATAACAGAGTAGGAAAACAAAATGATCCTAAATTTTCATGCACTATGAAATAAAAATTTTAAAACTATGAAAATGGAAATAAACAATCATGATAAAAAATTTTCAATTCAGTTCAGTCACTCAGCTGTGTCTGACTCTTTGTGACCCCATGGAATGTAGCACACCAGACTTCCCTGTCCGTCACCAATTCCTGGAACTTGCTCAAACTCATGTCCATCAAGACTGTGATGCCATCCAACCATCTAATCCTCTGTCATCCCCTTCTCCTCCTGCCTTCAATCTTTCCCAGCATCAGGGTCTTTTCCAATAAGTCAGTTCTTCGCATCAGGTGGTCAAAGTATTAAAAGGAGAAACAACTAGTAAATAAGAGGAAGATTTGAAAAATATGCTTAACAAATGAAATTCTATCCATTTAAAAAACATTGAGACCAATGACTATAGAGCACATATTTTTTCAGGTAGACATGTTTATCAAAATTGACTATATGCTGGCTCAAAAAACAAATAACAACACATGTCAAAGAAGTGAAGTTTGGTCACTTGTGATTTCGGGCCACAGAGGATTAAGCTAGAAATCATTTGTTAAAGATAAAAATTCACCTCCCCCCATTCAAAAATAAACAACACTCTTCTGTATAACCTATAGGTCCAAATCTATGTAGAAATTATAATGAAATAAAACATATATTCAACCAAATGATAATGAAAATAATACATATCAAAATTTGTGAGATACAAACAAACCTTTGTTACAGGGAAATTAACAGCCATCAGATATGAAAAGAGCATAAAAATCAAATATCTAAGACATTTTTTGCAAGAGCAGCTAAGTCAATGAAAATAAAGTAGAAGGCCTGAAACTAACACAACATTGTAAATCAATTCTACTTCAATTAAAACAAAAAGAAGAATGCACACTAGAGTTGTGTCAAGACATGAAAATAGCAGCAGGGCAAGCAGGGGCCACCACAGTGCTGTGAAGTGATTGTCCTCCAATTAAAATAAATAAATACATTTTTTTAAGCTATTCAATGTAGCATTTTTGTAAAAACAAAACATTTGGGAGCAATTCATGTGTCCATCTATAGGTAATATGTAACTGCAGCCATAAAATACCAAAAAAAAAAAAAAAGAATTAGAGAATTCATTACATATCATTAGAGACGGATCCTCAGGATAATGCTATTGTTAAGTTAAAAATCAATTGCAGAAGAACATTTATAGTATGCTGTCATCTGTGTACAAATTGAGGAAGGAAAAGGAATGTTGATATTCCTTTGCTGATATGTTGATATTGACTTTTATATACATGGAAATGTCTCAGGAAAGATGAAGAAAAAATTACAAGATGGAGGAGAAAAGCAGGAGAGATGGCTGGGAAACAGAGGGGACAGAGCGGGGAAGGAGTCATTTCTGTTCCTTACTGTCCCTTTTTGTATTTGAACTGTGACTTCCTTATCTGTGTATCTACGTAAACTGTAAATCATTCTGACCAGCATTGTATGGAAGATGATGAATATGCTGTATTCAGGAAATAAAAGACCCTGTCGTTGTCAGGATGCACTCTCCCAATAGGACTGCCTGGAAATGACAACAAAGGATTGTTTTTTGTCTCATCTGCATATTAGAGCAGCCCTGAGTACAGGAGATGAGAGACGAGCACAGAGAGCACAAAGCACCAGCTAATTATTGTCATCTGTGAAATACTGGGGCTTGGCAAACACAGAGGCACAGGAACGTGAAACAAAGAGAACACGGACTATCTGGGCGTTTCTGGGACACATGAAGTGTGCACACAATAGACCTGAAGGGGTGGACGAGCCCCAGTCATGGGGGACTTTGGATGCAAAACTTGGCGTGCACCGCGTGGTTTTCCGTGAGGCGATGAATGTGTGGCAGGACATGTTTCCAGGGAAAACTTCAACTTGGCCCCTTTATCCTATCATTGTTTATAGATAAATGCCATGTTTTCATCCTTGACAGACATGCCTCTGGATGTCATAAAATAGCTGCCTAGGTGGCCAAGTGCTTTGAATGAATTGCCTATATTTTTCAAGAGTACTGCCAAAGAATAAAAACTCCAGGAATAATTTTCTGACAAAAATATTCTGAAGCTATACTGGAACAAAGTCCAGAGCATCAAGGTTGAGGAATCGCTGTGAGTAAGAATCATGGTCCTACCTTGATATTGTATTTCTTGGTGCTGAGCAATAGTTGGATAAATTAATAAGCATTTTAATATGAAGAAGATCATCACAGAGCACTGTCTTATCCTTTGCATTTCTGTAGAGAGCATTTCTGAAGAGCATCGGACTGTCTTCTTTTTCAAGTGGAGATGAAAAGATGTAAGAGACTCAGTGGCACTTTCTCAGGCCTGCTGACCCATCACCTTCCATGTCCAGGCATCTGTGTAATTTGGATAGACATGACCAACCACAAGAAACAGAAAAATAAGAGCTGAACACAGTGAGACATTCCATCAGGAAGGGATTTGTGGAGGAAAAAGGAAGAGAAAGGAGGAGCCATCAAAGGGTACTGGTCACGGCAGCTTGTGCCAAGGACAGCCTGTGTCCTCTGTCTAAGGGCCGGGGGCTCACCCATTCCAGCCCTGGGTAGTAGGGAGGCAAGAATGTGCCCTCTGAGAATATTCCAAGAAGCTAAGTCCCAGAGAAAATTCACATGCTGACTTGATGTGACAAATACATGTGAGTTTTTTCAACAACCATGTAAGGACCATCAGGCAACGTTTGGCAGATTCCTCTGGCTTTCTAGACCTCAGAAAGGAAAGACAGGCAGCAGTGCTGGATTGAGTTTTCTTTCCAGGATGCCTAGGTATGGCAGCAGCAGAGGGAGCAAGTCACAGCCCCTCCAGAGGGCTTCCTTCAAGATATGGATCAGACGATGGTTGAAAGCTGCTGTGAAGGTGGAAATGACCTTCAGGCAGATTTCCAAGAGGGTTTTGTAACCAGCTCCTCAGCCTCCCAGCCTGATAAACGGGTCCCTGTAGTGGTGTCCCTGGTCACTGAAAGGCAGCCACCATCACGGTTCTTCTGTTTGGACCCAGCAGTGACCTTCTGGCAGCATCAGAGCCTGGAGCAGCCTTCATGCATAGAAATGGACCAGACGTTTGTTCACCTACAATAGTTGTCTGTGGAGTTAATCCTTCCAAAAATAGGTCAGCATCTTCTCTCCTTATCTTGAGATTAACTCCACAGCAACTCAGCTGGGAAAAGCTTTCTAGAACCAAATGTGCTGTTTCTGTTCCACGGTCCCTTTTGTTACTGGACACACTGGCCTGAGTATGTGTGTGCAGGGAAATCCGGTTTTTCATTTGGGTTTATTCTTTACAATTAAAGAACCGTTTCCTTGGCCTTATTCTTAGTCTCCACTGCTCAATTCAAGCACTTAGTGGGAAAAACAAGCAAAGGGACAGTACGGGCAGCCAAGGAAGTTTATGACCTCCCAGAGTCTGCTGACCAGAGATGGACTCAGAATTGCGCCCCTCCCCCCCACACACCAGCTAAGCCAGGGCTGCCCCATTGCATCCTGCCAACAAAACCCCACCGCGGCCACTCCTGACTTCAAAGGCTCTGTGGATTCAAATCCCAGAGGCTCAGCAGCACATTCAGCAATTTTGTGAAAAGATCTTTCTTTTCCTTCTTTAAATCCTTGAGATTGCAGATTGTAGTTCTCCCTGCTCGACTTCTTTCGTCTGCACCAACAAAAAGTGCTCAGTCCCGAGGGGCACTCCTGCCTTCGCTGGGAGGATACGCAGAGAAGTGGCAGATGGGTCAACACGCAAAGGGAAGGAGCCTTGATAAGCATGGAAGGATGTTCAGCCCACGTACACAGTAGGGCAGGTGTAGGAGGCAAAGGTGGTGGGGCAAGGTGGGGGACTTTTATCTCAAGGGGAAGCATGGCCCGCCATCCACAAAGGTAGTTCAGTTCAGTTCAGTCACTCAGTCGTGTCCGACACTTTGCAACCCCATGAATCACAGCACACCAGGCCTCCATGTCCATCACCAACTCCCGGAGATCACTTAAACTCATGTCCATTGAGTAGGTGATGCCATCCAGCCATCTCATCCTCTGTCATCCCCTTCTCCTCCTGCCCCCAATCCCTCCCAGCATCAGAGTCTTTTCCAATGAGTCAACTCTTCGCATGAGCATGAGGTAGCCAAAGTACTGGAGTTTCAGCTTTAGCATCATTCCTGCCAAAGAACACCCAGGGCTGATCTCCTTCAGAATGGACTGGTTGCAGTCCATTTGGATCTCCTTGCAGTCCAAGGGACTCTCGAGAGTCTTCTCCAACACCATAGCTCAAAAGCATCAATTCTTCGGCGCTCAACTTTCTTTACAGTCCAACTCTCGCATCCATACATGACCACAGGAAAAACCATAGCCTTGACTAGACGGACTTTTGTTGGCAGAGTAACGTAAGCACAGGGTAGAATAAGCGTCATCACTAATATCCTATGACACTTCAAAAATCCAGTTACTATTGTATGTTCTAAGATGAACCTGTGGCAGATTCATTTTGATATTTGGCAAAACTAATACAATTATGTAAAGTTAAAAAATAAAATAAAATTTTAAAAAAAAGAATAAATTCAAAGCAGGAGAGTCTTGAATTAGCACTTTCTGGAGAAAATCTCTCTGTTGCATTGCTGATACATAAAGTTTTACAGAATTTAGGATCACATAAAGGACATGTCTTGTTCTGGGACTCCAAGGTCTTTCCACCACATTCTCCCTGTTGTAGACTCTTTGTTGTTGTTTAGTTGCTCAGTCCTGTCCAGCTGTTTTGCAATCCCATGGACTGTATGTAGCCCACCAGGTTCCTCTGCCCATGGGATTTTCCAGGCAAGAATACTGGAGTAGGTTATCACTTTCTCCTCCAGGGAATCAAACCCATGTCTCCTGCATTGGCATGTGGATTCTTTACTGCTGAGATACCAGGGAAGCCCTATAGACTCTTAGCTTTCTCTTAATCCAATGTGACTAGTACCCATTTTCTCAAGGGTGAAAACAAGAATCTCACTGCACTTCGATCAAGGTGCCCATTAACTACCTCTGACTTTGTGCTTCTCCAGGACCAAGTCACTCAAAGGCATGAGTTGAATACAAGCCTAAGACTTCAGGGTAGCAGAGGTGACTGTCAGTGCTTACAGGTAGTTATGAACTCTCCAACACTGGATCTGTTTCAAGATATGTTTATTCTATGGTGCTAGATATATTTCAAACATTTGCTTAGATCAACAGTAAAAAATGTGGTATTAAACTATTTAGAAAATTCAAGTTACATTGCAATAAAAACACCAGTCAAATTCAGCAAATATGACAATCAGAGAACTTGGATGCTACTCATATTAATCCTACATTTAACAGTGATGGCACATGTTCGAACTGGATGCTAAACTAATGAGAAAATATTAAATTGAGTCATTTAAGGGGCTTTCACGGTCCAACTTAGATTGGATATCCAGCAATTAAAAATGACAAGTTATTTCCATGTCTGTGCACCATTTGCATTTTTTTTTCTGTGTATTTTATTATGGCCAATTTTTAGACAATATCCACACACTGAAATTTCCAGGTGGCTCCGTGGTAAAAAAAAAAAAAAAAATTTGCATGCCAATGTAGGAGACATAAGAGATGTGGATTCAATCCCTGGATCAGGAAGATCCTCTGGAGTAGAAAATGGCAACCCAGTCCAGTATTCTTGCCTGGGAAATCCCATGGACAGAGGAGCCTGGGGGGTGGCTACAGTCCATAGGGTTACAAAGAGTCAGACATGACTGAGCGATGAGTATATATTACATCCACATGCTGCTCTTTAGAGGGTAAACAGGCACGTTTCTCCCTGGATCCCTTCCGCCCATGCTGTGTTCAGTCTGCTGTCCCCTCCCCAACAATGTCACAGAGATTCTACAGCTGTTCTGATCACTTTCGGATATTGAGGACAAAGTAGTTTAGCTCCATCTAAAAAAAAATAACAAAGTCAAACTCTTCCAATATAAGCCTTCTCCCTTTGCCTAGTTCAGTCCTGGAGCAGAGAAAGGAAATTGGTTACTGTTCACTATTAAACCTTAATCTTCCATTGCTTCTTCTAGACTCTCCCTTCTGCCTCTGGCTTCTGTGGGATTAGAGTTGGGGAGAAAAATGAAGGGAGGGATGGGGCAGGTCTACTCTGGGGAAGGAGCTTCAGATCCTTACAGCAATGGCATGAAGATGAGTGTTGGCGTTTTAACAGTGGGACCTTTCGTGCATTCTCCAGAGACCTCCTCCACATGGACCTAAACAGAAACCCTCACTGGTGTGAACTCTACACTCTGCCTTGTGACTTCTCCAGCTTCACCAAGCATTTCAGTCTGAAGCACACCTCCGCTTTTTTCCACCTTGCCTGTGCAAGAAATCTTTGGAATTATTCAAGCCTGCCTGCATCCCTGGGGTCCTCTGACCCAGAAAAGCACTCTGCCTCCCTGGTTCTCCCACCAGTCTCTCCTGCTCCACCATCAAGAAGATGCCAAATCTTCTCACCCAGGGGCTTCTCTAGGCAAGGGGTATTCCCCACTTCCATTTCTCTCAAACTTCTGGGACTCAAGGGTGCTTTTCACTTCTCTCCCCAGCCCTTGGCAATAGCTCAGCAAATTGTGGACACTCAGAATGCTCTTTTTGGTGTCAGAGGTCCATGCTTGTCCTCTGGAGCACTCTCAATTGCCATCAGACTGGGATCCAAGACACAGAGCCAACCATTCAAGAACTCTTCCCAGGGAAAGCTTCTCTCCCCATCATCTCCTGATTCGTCTCCTTGACTACCAAACATGAGGTGGATAATGGCTAAGGGCCCCAGATGATGGGATGTGCATGTGGGGGTGGGTGGTGGTCAACTTTGGCATGTTCTCCACGGGGGATCTGGCCCTTCTCTTTTTTACATGTGGTCATTTTATACCCTTTGGTCTCCATTTTCCTGTAGAGAAAAAGTCCCATTTATCATACAGTAGACAAGAAGTCCAAATGGTGAGGGATCATGTCACAAGCTCTTCACTGTGTTTCCCAGCTTCTTGCTCAGAACATTCTGTGCTTTCCTTGGGTATAATCCATCACGTTACAATGTGATTTATGTTACATAAACAAGGGGGAACCCACTCTATTCTCTACAGTCATTTGGATATCTCATGTTAAGGCATGATCGGTTATGTAACAATTCTCTGACTTTAACCACCTCTTTTTGAATAATTAACAAATAGCTATTTCTAATTATACTGGAGAATAGTGTTTCTGCTAGATTTTTTTAACATTCAAGGAAATTCAAACCTTTTCTCTTAGTCATGTTTTCAAACTCACTTTAATTACCAACCTTCATTCTATCATTTTTCTTCATGGATGAATCTATTTCCATAAACTCAATAGTTATTAATAGAATAGTGTAACCCTAATCATTATAAAGATGATCATTACATTTGCAATAACAGCTACATAAATTGACCTTTTCAACAAGGACTCATGGTAGCATAAATCTGCAGCAAATAGCACAGAACTCTAAACAAATACAAATCCAATTATTGATTTTTGTTCAGGACGAGAGCAAGGGTGGGGATGGTGATGGATGTCGGTAATGAAATCACACTTAATCTAGGCATCTTCCAACCTAAGCAAAGCCTGTTTCTAGGCCTGTTTTTCCAAATTTTTCTCTAACCTGTTCTGCAAACGTGGAATATAATATACTCTTCTCTTCACTAAACTCTATCCTCTATCCTTTCAATTCTCTTTTCAAGACAGTTCTGAGTTAAGCAAAAGCCCGGACATTTAGTCCTCCCTTCTCTTCCAAATGTGCATAAATAATAAACTATCACACATAAGGGAAGCATACATCAACTCAAAAAACCATGTGATTAAAGGTTTCAGGATTTCAGATAAATATAATGCTTAAGGGACCAGACTTTTAAGACAATATAAAGATGACAAAAACCCTTCTTGGGAGAATGCATGCCTGCCAAGTAGCTTCAGTCATTTCCGACTCTTTGCAGCCCCATAGACTGTAGCCCCCAGGCTCCTCTGTCCATGGAATTCTCCAGGCAAGACGACTGGAATGGGTTGCCATTTCCTTCTCCTGGGAGAGTCAGGTCCTCAGAAGTCAACAGGAGACATTGTCACTTATCAGTATGATCAAGAAGAGTTAGGGTGAAGATGACCCAAGAACTATCAGAAAGGCAATGAGTGAGCCCTCTGCCTCTGAGAACTAGTAACAAAAACTAGTATATTAGAACTAGTATATTCAAAGCACTCATTAGGGTTTCCTAGTATGATGACCACAGCAATTAGATAATCATCTTGTTGTATATGGGAAGGGACCAAGAGTTATTCTTGGTATGAATAATCATACTAACTTTTGGTTGGAGGGTGGACAGAAGGCCTTCTCCAACTATAATACCCAAACTGCATCTATCTATCTCTCAAGCCAGGCTTAAGCAATATGTGAACCGTGAACTTCCTGATGTTCAAGCTGGTTTTAGAAAAGGCAGAGGAACCAGAGATCAAATTGCCAACATCCGCTGGATCATAGAAAAAGCAAGAGAGTTCCAGAAAAACATCTATTTCTGCTTTATTGACTATGCCAAAGCCTTTGACTGAGTGGATCACAATAAACTGTGGAAAATTCTTCAAGAGATGGGAATACCAGAACACCTGATCTGCCTCTTGAGAAATTTGTATGCAGGTCAGGAAGCAACAGTTAGAACTGGACATGGAACAACAGACTGATTCCAAATAGGAAAAGGAGTTCATCAAGGCTGTATATTGTCACCCTGTTTATTTAACCTATATGCAGAGTACATCATGAGAAACACTGGACTGGAAGAAACACAAGCTGGAATCAAGATTGCCGGGAGAAATATCAATAACCTCAGATGCAGATGACACCACCCTTATGGCAGAAAGTGAAGAGGAACTAAAAAGCCTCTTGATGAAAGTGAAAGAAGAGAGTGAAAAAGTTGGCTTAAAGCTCAACATTCAGAAAACTAAGATCATGGCATCTGGTCCCACCACTTCATGGGAAATAGATGGGGAAACAGTGGAAACAGTGTCAGACTTTATTTTCCTGGGCTCCAAAATCACTACAGATGGTGACTGCAGCCATGAAATTAAAAGACGCTTACTCCTTGGAAGAAAAGTTATGACCAACCTAGATAGCATATTCAAAAGCAGGGACATTACTTTGCCAACAAAGGTTCGTCTAGTCAAGGGTATGGTTTTTCCTGTGGTCATGTACGGATGTGAGAGTTGGACTGTGAAGAAGGCTGAGCGCCAAAGAATTGATGCTTTTGAACTGTGGTGTTGGAGAAGACTCTTGAGAGTCTCTTGGACTGCAAGGAGATCCAACCAGTCCATTCTGAAGGAGATCAGCCCTGGGATTTCTTTGGAAGGAATGATGCTAAAGCTGAAACTCCAGTACTTTGGCCACCTCATGCGAAGAGTTGACTCATTGGAAAAGAGTCTGATGCTGGGAGGGATTGGGGGCAGGAGGAGAAGGGGACGACAGAGGACGAGATGGCTGGATGGCATCACTGACTCAATGGATGTGAGTCTGAGTGAACTCCGGGAGTTGGTAATAGACAGGGAGGCCTGGTGTGCTGCGATTCATGGGGTCGCGAAGAGTCGGACATGACTGAGCGACTGATCTGATCTGATCTGATCTCTCTAGTTTCTTTAAATTTTTCCTAGGAATTAGAAATAAAACACCTGATATCTTTCAGGAACCAGTCCAGAAAATAGGCTGAGGGTTAATATGGAGCCCCTACAGACTTTTCTTTGCTAATATAGAGTAACAACAACAACAACAACAAAAAACACACAAGGCTTAAGTAAAGTTTCCCTGCTTCAAAGAAAGGAATTTACTTTGCACATTCATATTAGCTGCCTCCTTCTGAAATACTGATCTGTGGTCTCAACCAAAGACCTTACATTTTTACCTTTGGAATAAACAGTTGGGAAGAGGAGACAATGTGGACCAGGAATGCTTCATTCTCATTAAATGTATCAAGTCATTGGGAACAGTAATACGTTTGTGGTGGGCACCCATGGTTGTCATGTCTGTCTTCTCCTTCTTAACTGAATCCTACCCAACCCCAGCTGTACAGATGGTCCTGATTGTCTAGACAATCCTGTGTCCTGCAATGATGACAGAAAAGGTGTAGGGCAGGGCATCAGGACCTTCTGTGCGCGCACACGTGCACGCACACACACACACACACACACACTTCTCTTTCTCTCTCTCTCTTTTGCAAAGGATACAAAAACTTGAGCATTCTAACAGAATCTCATGTGCCCTGGGCTTTATAAACCCAGGGACCTTCTAATTGAAGATTTCATATCAAGAATCACTGCAGCAACCTTCAAGTCTATGTATTTTGTTATAAAGCTGTCAGTTCTTCCAAATATGTAAGAGAAAAAAGCAATCAACCACACAAAAGGAAATAACACTTCTTTCTCTATAATAAGCCAGTTTTACCCCACCTATGTTCTTTGATATTATGGACTCCCCAGGTGGCTCAGTCATAAAGAACCCATTTGCCAATGCAAGAGATGCAGGAGATGCAGTCCAATCCCTGAGTCAGGAAGATTCCCTGGAGGAGGGCATGGCAGTCCACTCCAGTATTCTTGCCTTGAGAATCACATGGACAGAGGAACCTGATGGGCTACCATCATGTTTGATATTATAAGTGCCACAGAATCTTCACAAATATGCAAATGCCTGTCTTCAAAATGTCTAAAACACTTTTCTTCTTATTTTTAGTTTTTTACTATTTTCTTCTTTTTCTTTCATTCTCATTTGAAATGAAATTACTCAAATTCAGTCATTTGGACCATGTATTTTTAAAACCTGCATCAACTAGGTGAAAATTAATTGTTATTATAAAGTTATAAAAACAGAGAAGTCATCACTTAAGGATGTGGTTCTGGCCCAATTTCAAACCATAATGGTTATGTCTGAAAGTTCACCTTTTTATATGCTCGTCTCACTCACCTTTTGGTTTTTCTATGACTCACTTCACGATTCCACTTTTAGTAAATGTCTCATAAACAGAGAAAGGACCTGCCGTCATTTAACAAATATGACCAATGTTCATGACTCAAAACGTGTTGGTATCATATTTTTCTGAAACTTATCTTATTTTGTGGCTTCCCTGGTGGCTCAGACAGTAAAGAATCTGCCTGCCAATGCAGGCGACTAGGGTTCGATCCCGAGGTCAGGAAGATCCCCTGGAGCAGGAAATAGCTACCCATTCCAGTATTCTTGACTGAGAAATCCTATGGACAGAGGAGCCTGGTGGGCTACAGTCCAGGGGGTCACAAAGGGTCAGACACAACTTAGCTACCAAACCACCACAAATCTTATTTTGTATGCTCCCCGAATAGCCATAAGGAAGGAAAACATGTAGTACATCCTGTGGACCAATGTCACTTTATTCTGTTATATGTTCTATGACGTCTGTGTTACCTTGAGGGAGCTTCAGTTCAGTTCAGTTCAGTCTCTCAGTCATGTCCAACTTTTTGCCACTCCATGAATCGCAGCACACCAGGCCTCCTCCCTGTCCATCACCAACTCCCGGAGTTCACTCAAACTCATGTCCATCGAGTCGGTGATGCCATCCAGCCATCTCATCCTCTGTCATCCCCTTCTCCTCCTGCCCCCAAACCCTCCCAGCATCAGGGTCTTTTCCAATGAGTCAACTCTTCGCATAAGGTGGCCAAAGTAATTAGCTTAGCACCTAATCATTTCAAGGCAAAACAACCTACATATGAGAAGTGTGATTTTTGTGCAACTTTAGGTAATAGTTAAGAACTGCACATCTACTTTTATTAAATTTCAAGAGAATATGTTAGAAAGATTTTCATAAATTGTTGAAGATATTCCAGTTTCTAGCTCCTGACCAATTATAAGTTTTATAATCCTGGATAGAAATAATTTACCACCTCATTAGCCACAGAATTATTTTTTAAATGTAAATCACAGAATCTTATTTTTAATATTTTACCAAACATTTGGGCTATCATCAAGTATCTCTTCCTAAGTCTTTAGTTTCAAGGGATTGAAATATTTCAACCCATGAAATGAGCCATTTCTTAGGATGTATTAATTTGCAATTTACACAAATGCATGGTTTTTCTTGAATTTTAAAATTTCAATAAAAAAGAGTTAACAATGCCGATCTCCTCTTTATATCTACCCTTTAGTTAACATCTTTTATTAAAAACAAAGTGTGTTTGGATAACATATGAATTGTTATTACATTGGATTATTTGATACAGAAACAGACTAGAAAATTAAGAAACTTAAAATGACTGGGAAAGCATGATTTATTAACATTTTGTAAATAATAATAGCATATTAAGCACATAGGGAAAGGGAAGGGAAGTCATTCAGTCAGGTCGGACCCTTAGCGACCCCATGGACTGCAGCCTACCAGGCTCCTCCATCCATGGGGTATTTCAGGCAAGAGTACTGGAGTGGGGTGCCATCGCCTTCTCCACATAAGTGTACTTTTAAAACATATGCAAATAGCATTTCAATGATGCCCCCTTGTCCAAAACCCTCAGTGAATGCTTGAAATCATGGATAGTACCAAACCCTATATATATTATGTTTTTTCCCCTACTATAAACAGGTAGCATAGACAGAAAGAAGTATGATTCATGTCCCAGGCAGCACAGGGCAGGATAGAGCAAGTGTCATCACACTACACAGAATGGAATGAAATACAAAACTTTTGAATTGTTTATTTCTGGAATTTTCCATTTAATATTGCTGGACCATGGGTTACTGAAACCCTCAGAAAACAACACCAGGAATAAAGGAGGACTATTGTATATTTCAGGTTTTCTCGGTGGCTCAGGTGGTAAAGAATCTTCCTGAAAGGCAGGAGACGGGTTCAATCCCTGGGTCAGGAAGATCCCCTGGAGAGGGAAATGGCAACCCATTCCAATATTCTTGCCTGGAGAATCCATGGACAGGGGAGCCTGTAGGGCTGCAGATAATGGGGTCACAAAGAGTTGGACATGACTGAACGACTGAGCACTAAGCAGGTGTGCCTCCTGTTGTAACGCATTTAAGGACATAGTATCACTTAGACATGTGACCCTGCCCCAGACTAAACCCAACAAAACCTCTGAATCCAATGCTATGCAAATGCAGGAGGAAAAGGGACTTGTTTAAAGACAGTAAAAGTCTGCGGTCAACCAAGGACAGAGAATGAGAAATTTTACTGAGAAAATGATCTGTATGTTTGAACAGAAAAACTGGATGTGGGGTTCAAGAACTGGGACAGACCTACAAAACCTACCAACCAAATGCCATTGCATCTTTAGAACTTCATTTGAACAAAGTAACTATTAAAAGAAAGTCTGTTATGAGACAATTAAAAAAATGTTTAATGCTGAACTGAACTTAAAAGTTATTTTTAAATTACTGTTATTTTTAGGTGTGATAGTTTTGCTTTTTACAGTCCTATCTTTTAGAATATATATAGATGTGTTTAGAATTACATGATTTCTTCAATTTGCTTTAAAAAATAAAATTTTAATCTATCATAATGATATTCTGGTAGTGTTAAAAAATGATTTTCTCTTCAAGATACATGCTTACATATTTACAAGAGAAAATACACAATTCTAAAATTTGCTTTAAAACAATAAGAATGTGGAGGAAAATATTAAAAGAGGAAATATGGATGAAAGAAAAATAGCCAAATATTGATCATTGTTGAAGCTGGGTTTTGACCTGATTATATTATTAACTCTATTTTTGTGTATGCACAAATCTTTTACAATAAAAGAATGTAGAAACACTAAGTAGTAGAAAAAAAGACTGAAGAAAAAGTTTTCTAAGAAGTACTCAACTTTCTTGTAAGAATGCCAATTAACTAAGATTATTCTTGAATTAAAAAAATTGAAATCTAGAACCTGTCTTAAATTCATATTCTGAGGGCATGGCAACCCACTCCAATATTCTTGCCTGGAAAATTCCATGGACAGAGGAGCCTTGCAGGCTACAGTCCATGGGGTGACAGAGAGTCATGCACGACTGAGTGACTAAGCACACACGCACAGCACATCTTTTAAGATACTAAATATATTTTTATCCTTTGAATTCAATCTCATTCCTATATATCTTTCCAGGAATATATATAATGACAGAAGAACATTTAGTAGTAGGAATAAAAACCAGATAAGCTCTTAATGAGAGCTATTTACTTTATCATCCTGCATGCACAACAGGAATTGGAAATGCCTCCCAGTCTAAATGACAAAATAAAGAGGGCAATTAAGGTAATACTGAGGATGACTTCAAGGTAAAGTACTTCTGAAGTTCCCATTCTGTAGAACTTGTGCATTCTCAAGGAAGAGTAAAATTGCTCTTTAGTTGAAGGAGAGATTAAAGCTGAGCCTCTGTCAGGGGTGGT
This sequence comes from Bos taurus, assembly GCF_002263795.3. Lineage (NCBI taxonomy): Eukaryota > Metazoa > Chordata > Mammalia > Artiodactyla > Bovidae > Bos > Bos taurus. The sequence goes on from NC_037341.1 coordinate 24,151,331, forward strand.
TTAGTTCTGCCTGGTGAGTGGGACATATTGTCCCTGCGGCAATGTAGTCCAGCCTGTTCTGTCTTCAATCTGAACAATAGTTAGCCCGGACCCTGAAGTGCGGTTTAAAATACTGTAGCATACATCTTCATTTGTAAAGCTACTTGTCAAGTACTTTTCAAAGCCTGAGTTGCCCAGAAAGTAGTCTCAGAGTCCAGGAGATCTTGGGAGGTATTTGTCCGCCTTTGATGTGTCCACTTCCACCCCCGCAAGCATCCCACTATCATCCCCACCAGGACTTGCTTTGCCGTCTCAGACCCCACCCTCTCAGATGCTCTACCCTTGTCCCAAGTGAGCTCCCACTTTCTACGGATTTATACTCTGTTGGGATGGAAGAAGCACAAGCTGGAATCAAGATTGCCAGGAGAAATATCAACAACCTCAGATATGCAGATGACACCACCCTTATGGCAGAAAGTGAAGACGAACTAAAAAGCCTCTTGATGAAAGTGAAAGAGGAGAGTGAAAAAGTTGGCTTAAAGCTCAACATTCAGAAAACTAAGATCATGGCATCTGGTCCCATCACTTCATGGCAAATAGATGGGGAAACAGTGGAAACGGTGGCAGACTTTATTTTGGGGGCTCCAAAATCACTGCAGATGGTGACTGCAACCATGAAATTAAAAGATGCTTACTCCTTGGAAGAAAAGTTATGACCAACCTAGATAGCATATTCAAAAGCAGAGACATTACTTTGCCAACAAAGGTTCGTCTAGTCAAGGGTATGGTTTTTCCAGTGGTCATGTATGGATGTGAGAGTTGGACTGTGAAGAAGGCTGAGTGCCGAAGAACTGATGCTTTTGAACTGTGGTGTTGGAGAAGACTCCTGAGAGTCTGTTGGACTGCAAGGAGATCCAACCAGTCCATTCTAAAGGAGATCTGCCCTGGGTGTTCTTTGGAAGGAATGATGCTAAAGCTGAAACTCCAGTACTTTGGCCACCTCATGCGAAGAGTTGACTCACTGGAAAAGACTCTGATGCTGGGAGGAATTGGGGGCAGGAGGAGAAGGGGACGATAGAGGATGAGATGGCTGGATGGCATCACCAACTCAATGGATGTGAGTTTGAGAGAACTCCAGGAGTTGGTGATGGACAGGGAGGCCTGGTGTGCTGCAATTCATGGTGTCACAAAGAGTCAGACACGACTGAGTGACTGAACTGAAATGAACTGAACTGGGATGGAGAAAATAGAGAAAAGAGAAAGAGAGGAAGGAAAGAAGAAAAGAAGGAAGGAAAGAAGGGAGGGAGGTGTTATTGAAAGCAGGTCTGGCTACTTGATGCTCAAAAGCCATTAAAGAGGTAAGTATGGTGGAAAGTAAAGATGGCTCAGATGATAAATCTGCCTACAATACAGGAGACCCAGGTTCGATCCTTGGGTCAGGTAGATTCCCTGAAGAAGGGAATGGCTACGCACACTTCAGTTTTCTTACCTGGAGGACTCTGTGGACAGAGGAGCCAGGTGGGCTATATATACCATGGGGTCACAAAGAATCAGACACGACGGAGTAACTAACACACAAAGTTGGCTTTATTTTGGATGCTGGCAACCATGGTAAGGGGGTGGTCTTTTTCCAAAGGCCAACTCCCCCCCCCCCGACTGACAAACAGTGGGCAAGCATTTTTAAAAAGTTGAGGGAGCAGGTTATATGCAGAAACAGCATGGTCAGCTCTGACAGTCATCCTGAAATTAGTCATGCAGTCTGACAGTTTTTAGTTCCAAAGAAGTTTGTTCCATTTCCTTGAGGCCAGTTCTCAGAATTGTGGCAGCTTATGTCAAGGAATCCACTGGCAAGGCAGAAGCTGAAGGAGATGAAGGTTTGACCCCTGGGTGGGGAAGATCCCCTGGAGGGAGGAGGAAGTGGCAACCCACTCCATTATTCTTGTCTGAAAAAACCCATGGGTAGAGGAGCGTGGCTGGCTTCAGTTCATAGGGTCTCAAGGAGTTGGACACGACTGAGTGACTAAACAGGCAAGCAAAGCATTTATTTCATTGCTACTTTATTTTGTGGCTTCCATGCATTTATTCTAATGGTATTTTCATCCATTAAAATTGATTGGATTGGATCACAAAATGCCAACACTTACACTACCAAGTTCAGCTCTTGAAGTCTCATATCTCCCTAGTTAGTCTTTCAACGACATGATTAAAAATGTTAAATTGGAAACAACTCCACTTACAACTGCCAATGATCAGAGAACTCTCCAAATGGCTGGAAGTATGTTGACAAACAGCACTAAATGAAGCAAAAATGCTCCTAAAGGTTGTTAGAGCCCACAAAAATATTGGCCAAGATGGTTTCCTTATGTATGGACCACAGTTTGAAAATCAATTTGAGTGCATAAAATTAAAAGATGCTTGTTCCTAGGGGAAAAAAGCTATGACAAACCTAGACAGAGTATTAAAAGGCAGAGACATCACTTTGCCAGCAAAGGTCCATATTGTCAAAGCTATGGTTTTTCAGTGGTCATGTACAGATGTGAGAGTTGGACCATAAGCAAGACTGAGTACTAAAGAACTTATCCTTTTGAACTGTGGTGCTGGAGAAGACTCTTGAGATTCTCTTGGACTGCAAGAAGATGAAACCAGTCAATAATAAAGGAAATCAACCCTAAACATTCACTGGAAGGACTGATGCTGAAGCTCCAATACTTTGGCCACCTGACATGAAGAGCTGAGTTACTGGAAAACACCCTGATGCTAGGACAGATTGAAGGCAAAAGGAGCAGGGGGGTGACAGAGGATGAGATGGTTAGATAGCATTATTGACTCAGTGGACATGCGTTTGAGCAATCTAAGCAAGATAGTGAAGGACAGAGAGGTCTGGTATGCTGTTGATGGGATTGCAAAGAGTCAGACATGACTTAACTACTGAACAACAACAATATTAAAAAGTGATCCTAACAAAGATTTCCTCTGGCATTTCAATGAGAAAATAGCCCAATTAAAAAAAAAAAAAAAAGAGCTATGCGATAGTATGAGCTGGCAAAGAGCTTCTGAAAGAATCCTTTGGTTAAAAAGCTGACAGAGACCATAGGAAGTCCCAGTAAAATTACAAATGAGCTACAGCATCCTTTGTGTACTAAAATATTTCATGTGTCCTCTAATATACTTCAGTGTAGCCATTGACAATAAATGTTTGAAAAGCGTTATTTAATGAAATCGAGAGACTAAGTTGCACAGAGTAGATGCCCTAAGTGTGATGATGTCACCACGTATTCTTTGTAAGCATTCCAGTTAAATCTGCCTTGGTCTTGGATCTGACTGGTCTACCAGAGATGCTCCAGGGAGGTCATATGTGTACAGAGACAAAATAATTTTCTCCATATAAATATGTTCAACTATTTAAGAAATGCCATGCGTCATTGCCCTGGAGGTTCAATGTCAATTTACAATCAAAATTGAATTTGACCCTAAAGCAATCTTTTTTATTTACTAATGATGGCAGCTGGTCTTTTAAGTGTGTCTGGCTATTCAACGGTCATGAGCAATGGTTCTGACCGATAATTTACAGGGCCCTTAGAAAGAATGAGCCCTGCTGCAAAGAGTCTGTGGATGGGGTTTCTGCCTGGATCACCCCAGGTGTATTTGTGTTTCAGGTCTATTCTTCCTCTGCACAAGATGAGAAACAGAACTGCTAGCCCTTCATGCTCTGTACTTTGCAATCTATGTTTATAATGATGTCCCTGAGACAAATCTGGCTTTCTACAACCTCTGCACAACAATCAAGGGAAAACGCAGGCAGTATCTACCTAATACTGGACGAACGTTGTCTGATGTCATCGTTCAGTCGCTAAGTCATGCCTGAGCTTTTGCGACCCGTGGACTGCAGCACACCAGGCTCCTCTGTCCTCCACTGTCTCCTGGAGTTTGCTCAAATTCATGTCCATTGGTTAGTGATGCTATCTAGCCATTTCATCCTCTGTTGCCCGCTTCTCCTTCTGCCCTCAATCTTTCCCAGCATCAGGGTCTTTTCTGGTGAGGCAGTTCTTCACATCAAGTGGCCAAAGTATTGGAGCTTCAGCTTTGGCATCAGTCCTTCCAATGAATATTCAGGGTTGGTTTCCTTTAGGATTGACAGGTTGTACCTTTCAGAAACTGACGGCATTTGGGAGGCAAATCAAAATCACACAAGAAAAATAAGAATCTTTCTCATGAGACTGTGTCATAAGAAAATTGGGTTCTTTTCATTCCCTCCCATGAATCATGATGTAAACAAATGCAGAGATACAGTGATATACTATAGATCGATTTACTATAAACTTAATATGTGTTCAGAGAAGGCTATGGCACCCCACTCCAGTACTCTTGCCTGGAAAATCCCATGGATGGAGGAGCCTGGTAGGCTGCAGTCCATGAGGTCACTAAGAGTCGGACATGACTGAGCGACTTCACTTTCACTTCTCACTTTCATGCATTGGAGAAGGAAATGGCAACCCACTCCAGTGTTCTTGCCTGGAGAATCCCGGGGACGGGGGAACCTGGTGGGCTGCCGTCTATGGGGTCGCACAGAGTCGGACACGACTGAATATGTGTTAGTTAAAATATGTGTTAGTTAAAAAAAAGAGATGAACTGTCAAGTTATTCACTATTTCTCATATGGCTATGGGTTTCACTGGTGGCTAGGCTGGTAAAGAACCTGCCTGCCAATGCAGGAGACACAAGAGATGCAGGTTCAATCCCTGGGTTTGGAAAATCCCCTGGAGAAGGAAATGGCAACCCAATCCAACATTCTTGCCTAGGAAATTCCATGGACCTGGCAGGCTACAGTCCACGCAGTTGCAAAGAGTCAGACATGACTGAGCACACACGCACTCACACATTATGTTAATATATTCTTACATGTTTATGTAGCAGCAATAAAATCATTTGTTGAGGGAGAAAAAAAAATCAGTATCTCCCACATTGGGAGTTATTTCCCTCAAAAGTTTCCTTAGAAGAATATTTGCCAAAATTAGCACATTCCGGAAGCACAACCCTTTCATTCATTACCAAGATACAGTCTCTCTTCTTTAAAAGTACCATCTCATTGACGTCTCTGTAAAGTCATTTACTGCACGGTCACTGGTCAAAGTCCAGCCACAAACGGGAAGCATTTACGCTGGCTGACAGAATATACTTTGCAGAATTTTATAACAAAGCTCTAAGATTAAATAAATATGACATATTTTCCAGCAAAAATTCTTATTTATTTGTAATTTTGCATATTTGTTGATGTGTTCGGGGTTAACTTGGCCTAAATAAAGTTCGATATTCATAAACACTGAAGCCTGAGCCTACATAAAAGATTTCTTTCCTTCTTATGCTTTTTATCCTTTAAAAAATCTGAACAAATCATTTATTTTTAAATCACTACTATTCTATAGAGCTATTTAGCATTCAATAACTCTCTTGCTGAAAACAAAATTCCATCTACTATTAAGTAATTAAATTAACAAAAGCAAAGGGCATACTATAATTTTTTGTTGCTGGTGTAATAAACACAAAGGAAACAATACATTATTCTATAGTATCACTTTCTAGCCAACACAATTTAGAATTATGTTAAATTTCTTAGGAGAAAATGATAGTAAGAAATAGTCTCTAGAATCTGCCTTTATGTCCATCAAAGGTACTGGAAAGTTGACAGAATTTCTCAGCACCTTTACAAATATTTTCATTCTTCTAACAGAAAAGTAGAAGTCCTGATAAAAACCAAAAAAAAAAAAAAAATAAGTATCATAGAGATAAACAGAACATTCAAAAATGTATTGAAAAATGAATGAACTGAGTTATTAATAGCATCAACTAGATTTATTTAGTTAGATTTTGGTTTTGTTCATATCTTTTTAGCATAAGCTTGCTCTGACTGTGGAATTCTTTTAGGGAAAAAACCCAGGAAGAGTCGTGGACCCCTGACATTGAGAGCTCTGTGGTCTGAGAAAAAGTACCCCTGAGGGAGAAGGGAGGAGAACTGGGGCTGTAGGTCAGGTCAAAAGAGTTTAGACAAAGGTGTAAAAAAGAAATACCATTTCAGAGTTGGCAGTACTCTCCAGAAAATGCCAGAGCCTCTGGTATTCTTCTGGAGGGCAGGGGGCAGGGAGAAGGTGTGGTCTGGCTCCTTTCAAACCACAAAATCATAGGAACCAACTTTCTTTACATTTTGGAAGGAACCAGCAGTCACACTGACAACAAGGACAATATTTAAGTCTAAAGTTCATTTTAAATAAATACATATGGTTAAACAAAACGATCTGACCTAACAGACTGATACTCGGCACCAAAGAACATAGAGAACAACGCAGGGGAGAGACAGTCCCCGCCTCCCTGGGACAGCAGGGCTCTTGTGAACACAAGGCCCTTATGGTCACTCAGCCTTGTCTCATGGTCTGGAATACAGCCAGCACGCAAAAAAAAAAAGCAGGTGGGGGGTGAGGGGTGGCGAGGCTGGTAATGAATAATGGCTAGGTAGTTATGCAATTAACAGAAAGGAGCATTTAATTAAATTGTAAATAATGCAGAATACAGATTTGGCTTAGCATTAAACATGGATTAGGTAATAAGTAATTGGAAACAAATGTGTGGGATTTTACATATTTGGCTCTTTAAAGCTTGTGTGTGTGCATGCTAAGTCACCTCAATAGCATCCAACTCTTTGCGACCCCATGGACTATAGCCCACCAGGCTACTTTTGCCCATGGGATTCTCCAGGCAAGAATACTAAAACAGATTGCCATGCCCTCCTCCAGGGAATCCCAGGGGTTGAACCGGTGTCTTTCACTCTCCTGCACTGGCAGGTGGGTTCTTTGCCGCTAGCACCATCTGGGAAGCCCCTTTAAAGCGTGCTTTTCCCCTATAAGTATTTTCCTCTCTTGATACAAAAGATACTGAATAAATCCAGAAACTGGAAAAATCCTATTTTACCCTTCAGCTGTGACCTCATTAATGTCCAGAGCGTGCCTACCTATTGCACAAAATGTCCTTCCATTTCCAAACTCCTGAGTCTTGAAATACCAACATTTCATGATTAGGAGGACACAGTCACATTGCAGATGCTAAGAAACTCTGGCAACCTCATTAACTAGAGCAGGTTTTGGAGAACAAAACATTTCCTGCCACATCAGATCCAATTTCTCTTCTGTCTTTCGTGGGATCCTGCAACCCATTTAGCCAATCAGCTTTGTTTCTGTAAATTCACATCAAGGGTTTTTCCACAGTTCACTGTGTTTGGGAGATACGTCAGTGTTTGTTGAGGCCAAGTCTTCAGAAAGAGACTCACCGTGTAGGACACGTTCTGCAGAGTGAGAGGACATCTAAACTGAGATGTCAGCTTCCACCCTTCCTACCATGTACTTCACCTTGTCTTTTTTTTAAGTGAACTAGTTACTTGATTTGGCTGCATCAGATCTTGGTTAAGGCACGTGGAGCTCCACTGCATCATGCGGGATCTTTCATTGCAGCACTTGGCCTCAGTAGTTCTGGTACAAGGGTTTCCTTGCTCCCTGGTACGTGGGATCTTAGTTCCTGGATCAAGGATAGAACTTGTGTCTCCTGCATTTCAAGACAGATTCTTGACCACTGGACCTCCAGGGATGTCCCTAATTCACCTTGTCTTTTAATTCAACCTCCTTCTCACCACTAGCCCAGGACTGAGGGCAGGGTCTTCAGTTGGAAGATGGTGGACACTGGCTGCTCTGGTGGCAAATCCTCATCACTTGCTGGGGGAGGGAACCACATGGCCAAACAACTTTGCTCTCTGAAATTCCATTTTGCACACTCACCCCCAGAAGTGTCACATTGAACCACTTTTCCTGATGGGAGTGTGCCATATCTCAGGTGATTTAATGCATGAAAAAAAAAAAAAAAAAAAGAGGAGGTAGCAATAGATTCAAGGGAAGGAAACCCTTTTTAGGAAACCCACAAAGAGTCAAGTCTTAGAGGAGTGCAGGAGTAAACCGTGGGCTACATTGGTTATTCAAGTGGGAAATGGTGTGGAGGTGGTAAGAAGCCAAAACCCAATATGTGGTGAATAATGAGGATATACAGTGTCTGGTTCTTAAGTCAACTGTTTCAGTTTTCATGCTGACCTGTTTCATGTAAATAAATTTAAAAAAAAAACAGATAAATTCAATTCAATTAATTTTAAATATTACTGTTTCAAAATGAAAGATCCTGTGGAAACTTGGAGAATTAAACAAAATAGGAGAAAAGAGTATGAAAAGTCAAAATAAGTTCCGATGCTGTTTGCTTTCTTCTCACATTCCATTTCTAGATACTTTTCATAGAAAGAATATTTAGTTTCTGACACATATTTAGCATCTTCTATCCTTCTATGTCGGAGAAGGCAATGGCACCCCACTCCAGTACTCTTGCCTGGACAATCCCATGGATGGAGGAGTCTGGAAGGCTGCAGTCCATGGGATCACTGAGGGTAGGACACGACTGAGCGACTTCCCTTTCACTTTTCACCTTGATGCACTGGAGAAGGCAATGGCAACCCACTCCAGCGTTCTTGCCTGGAGAATCCCAGGGAGGGCAGAGCCTGGTGGGTTGCCGTCTATGGGATCGCACAGAGCCGGACACGACTGAAGTGACTTAGCAGCACCAGCATCCTTCTATGTCCACCTTTGAAATCCTTCTTTTGCCACAAAACCTTTTCATGTGCTCTTTTAAAAGTTTTTTATGATAAAATATTAATTTTTTAAAGAAAAACCACAGTGAGCAACACGTATTTTCATTTATGGAGTTCTGGCTCTGAGCTGTCCACAGACTATCTTGATTATTTCTTAAGAACTTGAGGCAAGAACATATCAGTGAATTTACAGCACTCTGTTCTCTGATGCCATGTAAAAATAACTGTAGTGGTATCTTTACATGGGAATGCTTTTGCTTTCAGATCCCCTCTAGCTTTAGGAAAAGAAAGTGAAGTTGCTCAGTCGTATCCAACTCTTTGCGACCCTATGGACTTTAGCCTACCAGGCTCCTCAGTCCATGGAAAGTTTTCAGGCAAGAATACTGGAGTGGGTTGCCATTTCCTCCTCCAGGGGATCTTCCCAACCCAGGGATTGAACCCGGGTCTCCCACATTGCAGGCAGACACTTTATCGGCTGAGCCACCATGGAAGCACCCCTCTAACTTTACTGAGGTATAATTGACATAAAAGCTTTCAACTCTTGTGATATAGAGTTCTGTGTTTGCAATTGGTTTTCAATACTTCAGGTTAATAGGATTCTAAAAAACATTCAATCTATTTTTGGACATTTTAATTTGTCAGAAATTGTCTAGGCTGTCCCCACTAATAAGACATAGGGCTTGGCAATCTGGGAGACTCTCTGAAATCTGAGAGTTGAGACAAGTTCTCAAAAATTGTTGTACTAACATGAAAAGAAAAGGAAAAAAAAAATTTCCAAGAATCTAAGAGGGAATCTGAATTACAATAAGCCTCAAATGACACAAGTATTTATAGACTGAATGAGAAGGGGCAGATGTCAAGAAAAATAAAAGAGAGAGAAAAAAGAAAATGTATGGAAATACACGTGGGCTTCCATGGTGGCTCAGTGGTAAAGAATCCTCTTGCAACACAGGAGACCATGTTCGATCCCTGGGTTGGGAAGATCCCCTGGAGAAGGAAATGGCTACCCACTCCAGCGTTCTTGCCTGGGAAATCCCATGGACAGAGGAGACTGGCAGACAGCAGTCCCTGGGGTTGCAAGCGTAGGACATGACTGAGCAACTAAACCACCATAAGAAAATACATAGAGGCTGTGGCAAAAAGAGGAAAGGACAAGTGAAATTACAGACAAAACCTAGAGGAAGAGCCCAAACAAAGGAGAGCAGCCTTGAGAAAGGAATGGATGTCACAATAGTTTCATGCAAAGGAGTAGGATGAGCAATTTGGGGACACACTCTTCATTTCACATGTCGTCTGGTTGTGGTGTGCCATTCAGAGCTTCTGGGTCTTTTCATCCCATAGAATCTCTTTTTCTTATGGGTTTGCCAAGTAAAAAAATAAGATCTCTTTGAATAAATACTTCTACCGATTTACTTAGAATCACAGTTTGAGAATCTCGTAGTTTTTTAAAGAATGAATGTCCTAGGGATAAAAAATTTACTTCCAAAGGGGCAAACATTGATAATTTAAAGAGAAAAGTTTAAATCCCATCTCTTACTTTGGGTTTCTACAACAGGTCTTGTAAGCAGGAGGTTGATAAGAAGAGAAGTGACAGGGACTTTCCTGGTGATACAGAGGTTAAGACTTCACCTTCCAAGGCAGGGGGTGTAGGTTTGATCCTTGATTGAGGAGCTAAGATCCCACATGCCTCAGGGCTTAAAAAAAAAAAAAAAAAAAAAACACATAAAACAGAAGCAATATTGTAACAAATTTAAAAAAGACTTTAAAAATGGTCCATGTCAAAAAAGAAAGAAAAAGAGGACAAGTGAGGAACAGAAGGAACTCAATAAAGGAGGAGAAACCAGGAGACTGTGCTTGGGTGAGGGTGTGCCTGTGAGAGGCCTCCCAGAATTTTCCAGCTGGGTACCACAGGATGGGTACCCACCAGCTACCACCACTCCCTGACTCCCCCCACCACCTGAGGGCTGTTCTAGGAGTGCTAAGTCCCCTGCATTTCTCAGCTGTATCTATATCTGGGCTGAAAAGGCTTCTGTTTCTCAAACAAATAAAAGGCCTGAGGCAGGAAAGCAGAGATGGACAGAGGGTGATGGAGATGGATGCAGTTGGTAGCCTGAAGACTGTTCTCTAGAGCTGCGCATAAAGTCATAAATGCCTTAGTTCACCCTCAGGTGGCTCAGATCTGCTTATGTTCCCATCAACTTATCACTGTCTCTTCAAGGTGGCAGTCGGCACCATCTCTAACAAATACACACACAGCAACAGGACAAACCTTAGTTCCCAGTCATGCAGCTCCTACCAAAGATGTATCATCTTGCTCCTGTGTTCCAGTCCCCTTCTAGATTTTTCTCATCCCCAGCCAGTCTTCAGCTGCTCCTAGATGGCTAGACGATTAGAAGACTCCACCTCCAGGGTCTGAGCACACTTGATAGCTTGGTTTGGTTCTGGTGACTATTATCACTGAGCATGGGAGCACCAGGAAAGGATCCCACCAAACCACTGATTTCCAGATACACGTCCCATACCTGTGTAACAGAAGCACCAGCTAATCGTAGTGAATTACCCTGGCCAGTGACTCCCTTTTTTGTTCATCTACCAGCCTGAGCATTCAAAAGAGACCCAAGTTGCAGTTGTAGGAATAGCTTCAATTTAATATATTTTTTTACTTTACTCCTTGAAATCTTAGCTCTCTAATCCAGAAAGATGCTCTCTTCCCCTTGCACCTTCCCATGAGACAGCAAACAAGCTCTCTCCAAATTGTGGAGTCTAGATTTGCTTTAATCCAGTCTGATCCTCTCTGTGGCAGTATGCATTGCTAACCTTTGGAAAAGAGCATTTTATGAATTGCAACATAGTTCTAACTGACTGAATGAAATAGAGGTACAGTTTTCTGGACAATTCTCTTTTATTTTAATCACGTCCCCAAGGCACATTGATTATATATAGAGAGAAATCTTAAAGAAATTCTCATCAATTCTTTTGTGCAGTATGGAGATGGTCCAATTTGAAAATATGTATGTATATGTGCATGTGCGCTCAGTCGTTTAAGTTGTGTCCAGCTCTTTGTGACCCTGTGGACCACAGGCCGCCAAGTTCCTCCGTCCATGGGATTCTCCAGGCAGGACTACTGGAGTGGGTTGCAATGCCTTCTTGATGCAGGGATCAAACCCTGTGTCTCCTGCATTGCAAGCAGATTCTTTACCCACTGACCCACCAGGGAAGCCCATGTATGTATACATGTACTGTATATCATAATTATATTTTGAGTCATTTTTTTTTACACTTAACTAATAATCCTCCCACAAACAAATGTAATTCGATTCTACTCTAGGAATCTGAGTAACAAAGAACCAACTTGAAATGAGAAATTTGGCACCTCATGAAAATAAAAAATAACCCAGAATACACAGATCATTTAGCTTTACAATTTGTTTCCTGGGTAAATGTAAAACTTCCTCATTTTTTGTTGTTTGAGCTCTTCTCTAGGCTTCAATTCTATTAAATAAGTATTTTTAAAGTGAGAGAATGGGACAGTTACTAGGAGTTTTAGAACTCAGGGTCGCGAAACCATTTTCTTGACTTCATACCCAGTTTATCTTTTGTGTGTTTTTTATTGTTCTATATTTCATTATTGACAAATCTAGCAGCAATATACTGCCAACTAATGTCACTACTTTCACTTAAATCATGGCATTGTTTTAAAGGAAATTCCGGTAGGACTGTCAATTCCAACTCTGATATGGGCTGTAAATGCAGTTCTTCAGCTTTAAATATACCCTACCATTGTCTCTTTTAGGGAAAAATATTCAGCAAATTGCATTTCAAGTGGTGGTAGGGATAATTAAAAGAAATAATAAGGCAAGTTTGGTTGAATATATGAAAACCATAACACAATTTAACTCTCTGTAGATAGTTTCATAAGCCAATAAATCACAGGGGATATGAAACAACTTGCTAGAGAAGAATTAACAGGAAAAGATCTGGAGATCATGAGTGACCACTAGTTTCCACATGTTTTATTAAAAGAGTTACATATTTTATTAAAGTGTGGCATGAAAAATAATATTAACAAAACTGAATTCTGGAGACTAATAATCATGAAAGAGATCAAAACCTGTAAAGAACTATCTAAAATATTCCCTGTGTACAGATGGTAAATTCTATCAAACCTCAAGGAATAGATAATTCTGATTTCAGTTAATGTGTTCTAAAGGATAGAAAATGATTTCAAGCTTCCAAATTTTTTTAGGACTTTGATATTAAAATCTGACAAAGATCAACCAAGAAAAAATTACAGCCAACTTTTGCTTATGAATATGGATGCAAAATTTTAAATAAAATATTGGTGAGTTAAGATATAAACATTTAGATGGATTAAAGATGGAAACACAGCTAACGTCTCGTTTTCACCCTTTCTCTGCCCTTCTAAAATGATGTATTATAAACATACTTCAGCACTGATTGGAGGCAACTGAAGCAAAGTTCTTGCTGTTCTATGGAAAGGGGAGGTCAAAGCCAAGTTGCTCACAATTCAGGCAGTGGAATTAATGGATTATAAATTCCTCCTGCCTGGCAAAGCCCAGAGAGAAATAAATTCAAGGTGTGTCTACAGAGACAGGACCATGGACCTGGCTTTCTTAGCTTGCAAATGTTCTGAAGTCCCAAGACAGTCATGGAAGCAGAAAGCCACTGGATCAGAAAAGATCAGGGTTTAGAGGGTGCCTGACTGTAACTGTGGGGACAATCTGGGACCAGCATTTAGAAATCAGCCAACAGTAGTCTTCATATTAGTATTTTAAGGAGGATAATATTATAATTACCAAAGAAATGCCAAAGAAGTAATTGCTAAAAGACAGCTTCAATTTATTGCTAAATATAAAATCTTTTATTTTTTCCAGGAATGGTAGGATATTCTTTTATCATAATAAAAACCCATTAGTTGCAACCATATTTTATAGTGTAACACAGCATCATACCCATTATGATAAGAATAAAACATTTTGGGGCAAGTTTTAGCCAATATAAAGCAGCAAGAAGAAAAAACAAGTATGAATATTGAAAAGGAAGAAATAAAATTAGTGCTATTTGCAGATGATGTACACTGCTCTGGAAATCTAAGAGAGATTACATTTTAAAACTGCTAAAAATGAAAGAGAGTTGAGAAAGTAGCCAGACATAGTTAACTAATTTTAAACATATATTCTATTTTTAATAATGTTAATTAACACTTATATAACACATAAGTATTTGCAAGACCTAATCTAAAGTATACTGCCTTTACCGATCATATACCACATGGAACTCCACTCAGTGTTATGTGGCAGCCTGGGTGGGAGGGGAGTTAGGGAGAAAATGGATCTATGCATATATATGGCTGAGCCCCTTCACTCTTCACCCAAAACTATCACAACATTGTTGATTGGCTACACCCCAATACAAAATAAAAAGGCTTAAAAATAAATGAAGAATACTAACTTTAACATCACTATATTAAGGATAGAAAATGGAGATACAATCAAACTAAGTGATTTTTTACACAGCTAGTAGTAAGTGGAGGAGTCAAGATTCGATCCCAGGTGAACCGGCTCTAGGGACCAGCACCAAGACACATTGACATGTTGGAAAACAATAAAAAGATTATCTAAAAGCTGAACAGAAAAAAAAAAAAAGTATGTGAAATAGGCAGAACCCACAAGAAGAATGAAACCTTTTAAAACTATTCTTCAAAGTATTAGACAGTTTTTAATGGATAGATATTTTAATGGATGAACTTTCAAAAATGTACTTTCCAGAAATATTATGCAAAATATTGTGTTTGTGTATATGCAATTTTCCCCAGATGTCAGGGTTTTATGCTTCAAAAAATTTGTCAGGAAAGTTTATAGCTCCCAAAGGCTTAACTTTGGTTATAAAAATAAAAGATCTGAGTAATTCAAGAAATTTATATCTTTCCAGGTGGGCAGACAATATGGTAAAGATGACCACACTTCTCTTTCCCAGAGAAACATAAATGAAATGCATTTACAATAAAAACACAGGTCATATTTTTTTAGGAGAGAAAAAGTTGCCAAGAAGACTTAGAATTTCACAAAAAGGAATAAATGGGTAGTAGTGGGTTAGACAGTCTTAAAAAGATTGGAGGCAGGCCTTTCTATTATTCAAACTTACTCTAAAGCTACTGTAACTGAAAATCCATGGCACTTTTAGAGTAAAGCAAAGATTCTAAAAATGAGATCAAATACACACATGGACATACAGGAGATACATGTAAACAGCACAAACACTTACTATACTTTATAATCTGATAACTATGTCCTTCCAATAAGTGGAGAAATTATAAGTTATTCTGTAAAAGGCAATTGGAAAGTTGATAACTTTTTTTGAAATGAGAAGTTAAACCACTACTGAATACCTAAAATTTAATTCCAGATGACTCTTTAAAAAATTTTTTATATGAATTAAATTTTAAAAATACTGTAAACACTTAGGAGAAAAATGGACTTTTTTCAGTAACAACAAAGGTGGAAGAAGTTCACATGACAACAAAGTTAACAATTAAAAAAAAAACTACTAAATTTGTTTATATAAAACTTAAAACTGCTTTATGATGGAAAGAACCATGATGCTCTGGCTGTTTTCCTACTAAAATAGCAAAGTTGAACAGAGCCACAGAGATCATATATGCCTCACAAAGATAAAATATTTACTCTCTGATCTTTTCCAGAATATCTTATCAGTATAAGGTTGAACAATTAAAAACGGAATTTTGAATATAATTTTTATATAAAGTCCAAAACCAAGTGAAACTAAACAACATATAATACAGCAAATAAATAAATAAATAACACATGGTAAGGCTATATTTTTTAAAAAGTATAAGAATGATGAATATAAAATTCAGGATTGTGACAAACTGGGGTGAAAGGAGTCGATGTGATACAGAAAAGAAACTCACCCTGTTTGCACCTTATCAGTAACTCTAATTTTAGCTTCTCCATGGGTTTGAGGTTTCACCAGTGTTTGGTTTTTATTTATTATGCTTTGTTATTTACATTG
Source organism: Bos taurus (assembly GCF_002263795.3). Taxonomy (NCBI): domain Eukaryota; kingdom Metazoa; phylum Chordata; class Mammalia; order Artiodactyla; family Bovidae; genus Bos; species Bos taurus. The sequence continues at coordinate 24,167,031 of NC_037341.1, forward strand.
TTGTTGTTTAGTCGCTTAGACCTGTCCGTCTCTTTAGGAACCCCATGGACTGTAGCTCACCAAACTCCTCTGTTCATGGGATTTTCCAGGCAAGAATACTGGAATGGTTCCCATTTCCTTCTCCAGGGGATCTTTCTGACCCAGGGATGGAACCCTCTTCTTCTGCACTGACAGGTGGATTCTTTACGACTGAGCCACCAGGGAAGTCCTTATAATTTACATAGACATCACATAATCTTGAAGGTGTTAAATATTATATATGAAAGAAAGAAATGAAAACAAGTTAGGTACTAACAAGCTGACTAGGGAGTCTGTATGTGGGTTGAACAGCTTCATTCACAGATATGATACTGGGAATGACCAGCATGATGCTGAGTGACCCAGAAATGCCAGACTGTGGACGTCTTTTCTTTGATGCTATTAGATCTTTCTAGAGAAGGTTTCCTCTGAATTCCTGCCAGAGATTGGGAGGTAGACCCTTACCTACTTATATTCTGTTAGGGTGCTGGATTTAATGTTCACATGTAGAATCCAGTTGAATCTAGTTAATCTTGGTCATTTTCTTCCTGAATACTCTTCCATCCTGTCTGTCATCTTAGATTTTTTTTTAAAATTCTTTTGTTACAGTTTTAATGGCATCTCTGGGAAAAAGGAAATCATTGCCTGTTGTTAATCCACCATGTTTAGCTAGAAATAAATTAAGGCCAATTTCTCAATTTTAGATGATAATCTCATACCTTTCCACCATGAAAGATGAGGGTTTGCCCTGCTTCCGTTTTCTTCCTAAGAATGTTTGATAAATTCAGTTACACTCTTTGTTACTTTCCTAAACTTAAACAGTAGCTGTTCCTTTTTCAATTATCACCTTGATAATCACTGCTGCTGCTGCTGCTAAGTTGCTTCAGTCGTGTCCGACTCTGTGTGACCCCATTAGATGGCAGCCCATCAGGCTCCCCCGTCCCTGTGATTCTCCAGGCAAGAACACTGGAGTGGGTTGCCATTTCCTCCTCCAGTGCATAAAAGTGAAAAGTGAAAGTGAAGTCGCTCAGTCGTGTCCGACTCTTCGCAACCCCATGGACTGCAGCCTACCAGGCTCCTCCGTCCATGGGATTTTCCAGGCAAGAGTATTGGAGCGGGGTACCATTGCCTTCTCTGTGATAATCACTATGTAAGCTCTATTAATTCCCTTTACCTTTCTTTTGATGCCTTAATGTAGTTTTTGTTTGCTTATCACCAACATTTTCCTTATTGACAAAAGAATAACGTTCGTTATAATACCCTCAAAACTTTCCATCACATCATTTATTCTAATTGTTGCTTGGAATCTTTATTTTTCCCCCATGAATACCTGTCTTGCAGAGTCCTACATCATCCAAATCCCATCTCTAGCTTAGTATTTTTGTACATTTTTTTGTTTTTTGAAATCTGAAAATCATTGTCCTTTTTTAAGTTCTATGAAATTATTTTTTTGATAATTTCCTCTCATTTTTCTATTCTCTTCTTAAAACTGGCCATAGTCTGATATCACACCTCCTGGTTTGACCCTGTAGATCTTTTTCCTCCCCTCTAATTATCTTCCTTGTCTTTCTAAATTTTTTTCTCTACATCTTGAGAAATTTTGCCACTTAGTTTTTAAGTCTTCTAATTAAGCTTTTTCTTCTTACAATAATATTTTTAATCTTTGAAAGACCTGTCACATTATTTGAGTATTCTCTTCATCTTATTCTAATTTTATAAGAAATCACATTAAAAAATTTTTTTCTTAGTATTCTAATTAGAAATTCTTCCAAGCTCTCTTTGTTTTGAAAGCATCTATTTCCTCCACTATTAGTTTTGTTTTAAAAATGAGATAAAATTGACATATAGCACTGCATAAGTTTAAGGTGTACTGCTTGCTGGTTTGATGTTTTTATATATTTAGACATGACTACCACTGTAGAATTAGCTATCTCATCTATTATGTTACATAATTATTGTGTCTTGTTTGTGGTGAGAACAGTTAAGATCTAGTCTCTTAGCAACGTTGAAGTTTATAATGCAGTATTATTGACTACAATTACTATGCTATGCATTAATCTCCAGAACTTACCTACTAGTTGTAAGTTCTTACCCTTAAACATCTTCCCAATTCGATTTTTTTATTTTATTAATTTTTTTACAATCTTCCACAATCAACATCCATGATTCTCTAAGTCCTCATTACGTGGTCATCCCAGGAATGTGTTCACACGTAAGAATGAAATATAAGCTGGCCAGTGCGGGTTTTCTTTGCTTTGTTCTAGGAAGATTCACATTCTGGTAAGATCCACCTCTTTAATGTGAAGCTTTTCTAGAGTCCTGGGTATTACTGGGTGTCTTCTCTTGGATGTCTGTGTTGGGGGTGGGAGTGACCTGAGATTAAGCCTGTAGTCCCTCAAATGTCAGAACTAAAAGCTTTACTCTGATGGATAACCAACGAGGACCTACTGTATAGCACAGGGAGTTCTGCTCAATGTCATGGGGCAGCCTGGATGGGAGGGGAGTTTGCGGGAGAATGGATACATGTATGTGTATGGCTGAGTCCCTTCACTGTCCACCTGAAATTATCACAACATTGTTAATCAGTTATACCAAAATACAAAATAAAAAGTTTAATTAATGTAAGAAGAAGCAAAAAAAGCTTTACTCTGGAAATAGAAATTTGTCCATTTATTTCCTGACTTAGCAGCTTTAGATAACAGTTCTTCACCTTCCCAGAAAGAAAGGTGAAAATCTGGCTGTTTTGACACTTCCTCTTTCTTTGTACAGTTACTAAATGGCTTGATTCTCTCTCTACTCCTATTTCAAAGTGAGCCCCCCTTGTTCTTTGCAATAACCCTCTTGCTGGTTCTTCCATCATCACTCAGAACCCCTAATGGAGTTCATTTCCTTACTGTTATAATAGTGATCCCTTCCCTTATATCAAATCTTTAATGTAAGCTAAGGTGACAACCACTTGACATTAAAAGATGCTTGAGTCAGCTTCCCTAGCAAATGGTTGCTTTTTGACTAACTCAGATCAATGGTTCAGTCCATGGTGCACTTCTATGGATGAAGAAGGATTTCATGATTTCAGATTCCAAGCAAGGTTTCAGAGAGAAGTACTCTGAATAATTGGATGCTAAAAATAAGAACAGTATATTTAGGATGTTGACAGTAAAAATAAATTAACTAATTGTCATGGACAATAAGATAATTCTACTTTCTTTAAGAAAAACCCCAATGCTGAGCTCCTTTAAAGTTAATTACTTCAATAGCTCACTGATGTCATCAAGGAGTAGGCTGGCCACATCTCTCTCCTCTGCCCACCCCCAACCAGTATCATCAAGCTCTGAAGGTGGCTTTCCCAATTCCAATTCATCATGCTGTTTCTTCCTCCGTGTCTCTTTTTGGCTAAGAAACCCTCCAAAGCTCTCCAAGTTGGCTTCCTCTCTTTTCTCATTAACCAGCATTGAGGTGAAGATCCTTTTCTAAGTCATCACTGGCAAAGGGAATAAAATCACTGTGATTAGCTTAAATTAGTAAGAATTTACTCCTGAGCCTGTGGGTATTGGGTCAGAGGCTGAACACTCTGACAAATAAGGAACTCTGCTGAAGGTAAGAAGGGAGAAGTGATTCAGGGACAGCAGACAGCCATGGTGTCTCCTTTAGTCTTTTTTTATAGTTGATTTTACAATGTTGTGTTAATTTCTGCTGTAAAGTGATATTATATACATCTTCTTTTTCATATTCTTTTCCATTATGGTCTATCCCAGGATATTGGATATAGTTGCTATACAGTAGGACCTTGTTTATCCATTCTATGTAAGACAGTGTGCATCTGCTAATCCCAAACACCCACTACATCCTTCCCCTTCCTCCCCCTAGTCAAACACGAGTTTGTTCTCTATGTCTGTGAGTCTGTTTCTGTTTTGTAGATAAGTCATTTGTGTCATATTTTATATTCCACATATAAATGATATCATATGTCATTTGTCTTTCTAGTTTAGACTTACTTTGCCTAGTATGGTTAACTCCAGGTCCATCCAAGTAGCTGCAAATGGCATTCCTTCATTTTTATGGCTGAGTAATATTCCATTACATACATCTTTGTCCGTTCATCTGTCAATATATATATAGTTTGTTTCCATGTCTTGGCCATTGTAAATAGTGCTGATATGAACAAATGAGTGCATGTATCTGTTTGAATTACAGTTTTATCAAGATATATGCCCAAGACGTATATCTGTCAAAGACATTGATCTGTCAAAGAACCTAAGGAAAGCAGCTTCCTTTTATCTTTCAGCAGCTGGATGTGGTGGTAAGATGTGGATATAGAGAAAACCATAAGAATGTTAACATATGATTGATCAGAGTCAGAGACAAACATTCTTCATAAAATTATATATTTAGTTCACAAAGGGGATCAACAAGTATTTTTCCCTCATCTGCAAAATGAATGTTCTCTCTTCCTCTCAACTTTTATGAATTCCAATACATCTTCTTATACAATGAATAGTGTAGACAGTGTCAGATACAAGTCTTCTGATATTTTCTAAGAACTCAGTATACCAGATGGTAACAGTCTGAAGCTCTTTATTCAGTGCAGGGTTGAAGGTATTCACCAGAAGCCTGTACAGCTTGATAAGAGTTGTCAAGGAGACAGGTGGCTGGTTCAATGATAGCTGATAACTGTCCTTTCAAGGGCTGCACACAGTCAAGGAGGGGAAGAAAAATGAGGTAGGAACAAACGAGGCTGAGATGAATAGGTGTATTGAGAGACTGTTTCTTTACCCTTACAACTCCCCCTCCCATCCGGGTACTAAATGACACAATGGTAATAAAACTCACATAGGAATGAATAGGTTATTGGCAGGTGCACAAGCCTCCCTCACCAAGTTAATCTGTGTTCTGCTTATGTCAGCCAGTGCACAATACAATAAAAATTGTATGGGTAATGAAAGAGTGGAGCAAACTCTGGAGGGTCTTGTTCAATCACTTTCTCTACAGAACACCAGTGTGCATAAATTGACACCACCAGTGAAATGGATCCTGCCAAGACCACATGGGAGCAAAGCCTGTGGTGAACAGAGACTCAGATTCTCCCTGAATTTGCTCTTCGTGATGTGAGAAGTTTAATTTTTATGTCCTCATGTCTTTTGATGGCTTGTTATTGGTAGTTTCTGAGTACAGCGAATGCTATTTAATTAACTATTCTCAACGTAGGCTGAGAAGAAAGACCCTATGAGCTCATTTGTCTATTAACACAGAAGTGATACCCATTTGGAGATTTTTTCCTTTAAATCAGATATTGGATTATTTACACAATAGGAAGCTTAACATGTACGTACATTTTTCTAACTGACTTTATTATTATTTGATCTTAAGGAAATGAAATGAATAAGTCTGATGTTCTTTTCCATTTTTTTTTCATGGATAACACATTTCACATTTACTATCCCACAGGTCCTGGGTCTGGGATCATGAAATGCTTCTGTCTTCCCCATGGTCCCTCTCTCCAAAAATCTGAATAATGAGCTATTTGGTGTCCTTACAGATCAGATGCGTCTTCTAAGTTCTCTTGAAGACACTGGAATAATTTCTCCGGAATAAGTTTGTGGACATATGCAGTGAACCTTGAATACCCTTTTGCTAGTAACTGATGGATTCAGTGGTTAGTAGGAGAGAAGTTTTGACTAAGTCTGTAGCCCACCCACAATTGAAAATAGGAAGTGTTAATCCTCCAAATGTGAAGGATTTTAATTTATTAAGTTTTGGAAAAACAACAAAGAGCATAACTTTTTAAGATTTACTAATCAAGTGAGGAACTAAAGAGCCTCCTGATGAGGGTGAAAGAGGAAAGTGAAAAATGTGGCTTAAAATTCAACATTCAAAAAACTAAGATCACAGCATCTGGTCTAATACGTGTGTTGTTTCATCTCATTGTTGTTTTAATTTGCATTTCCCTGGTGACATATGAGGTAGGGGCTTCATTTTATATGTTTATTTTCTATCAGTATATCTTCTTTGATGAGGTGTCTGTTAAGGTCTTTAGAAAGTGAAAGTGTTAGTCACTCAGTCATGTCTGACTCTTTGAGACTCCCTGGATCATATCTCTGTCCATGGAATTCTCCAGGCAAGAATACTGGAGCATGTTGCCATTCTCTCCTCCAGGGGACCTTCCCATCCCAGGGGTTGAACCTGGGTCTCCTGCACTGCGGGCAGATTCTTTACTATCTGAGCCGCCAGGGAAGCCTGTTAAGGTCTTTAGTCTGTATATTAGTTGAGTTGTCTATTTTCTTATTGTTGAGTCTTGGGTTCTCTGTGTATTTTAATAACAGTTCTTTATCAGATATTTCTTTTGCAAATATTTCCTCCCAGCCTGAGACTTGTCTTCTTGTTCTCTTGGCATTGTCTTCCACAAGGCAGAAATTTAATTTTAATGAAATGCAGCTTATTAATTATTTCTTTGATGGATCATTCTTTTGTTGTATCTAAAATGTCATCATGATACCCAGGGTTATCTATGTTTTCATCTTTGTTATTATCAAGGATTTTTCTAGTTCTGTATTTTTGATTTAGGCTTATGACCCATTTCAAGATAATTTTGTGAAGAGTGTGAGGACTGTATCTAGATTCAGGGTTTTGCCTGTGGCTGCTTAGTTGTTCACTCATTTGTTGAAAAACTATCTTTATTCCATCGTATTTCCTTTGCTCCTTTTCAAAGTTCAGTTGACTATACTTATGTGGGTCTATTCATGGACTCTCTATTTTAAAATTTAATTTTAAGTAGGTTTTCTTTTCTGAGTCTTTCATGACTTTTAGTTTCCTCTTTTCCTTTTCCTCTGTGCTCTGGAAGGTTTTCTTAATTTTTCCTTCATATCACAATTTAATATTTGTACCACTTTGCTTTCTTTTTCTCTAACTAGTCCCAATGCAAATTTTGATTCTGTCCTTCCAGTAAATTTTTTGCCATCCTTGTGCATTGCACTCAAATCTGTTTTAGTTTTAATTTTATCATGAATCTTTTCATGCTCTGCTGCACTGTAATCTTACCCTAAGTAGTGGGCCTCTGTTTGCATCTCCAGTTTTCATTTCCACTGTTCCAAGCCAAGTCTCCTGGTTTACCTTAGAGATTTATTCAAGTCTTTGTGACCTGACAAGTCTCAGGGAAAGGCAGGAATCTTGCACCAAAGCGGCTCAGTGAAATCAGCCCCAGCAACTGATTTCTAGAAAGACAACCTGACCTGACCAGCCAATGAAGTTACAAGAGCGAGGTGCTGGGTGAGAGGCACCGCTCTGTTTCCATGGATACCGAACCTGAAAGGTGTGACTGGAGCTCACAGCTATCCTTCTACCCAAAAGAAAGAGATTTTCTGATAGAACCCACAGAGAGGATGGTAGTTTTTCTCTCAAAGAGGAGCAAGACAGCAAGAAATCATTCTGTGAGAACACAGTTTGGAGTCTTCTATGCAGCAGCATCTAAAACCAGCACACTCCTGGGCATTTCATATAAGGGAGTTAGTTAAATCCTTTTTGCTGATGCTGGTTTGTCCTGGGCTTTCTGTCTATTGCAAAGGAATCATGATTAATACAACCCATTCTCTTATTGCCTTTTGGACCTATTTCACAGAGGTCTTTTTTTTTTTTTTTCATCCTACTGATAGAGATTCATTTAGGAGCTATTCTAAATAGTCTGATGTTTCCTGTAGTAAGATATTTCAGGAGGTTTGCTGTTCTACTGACCCTTTACAATAATGTTTTGTGTTCTTAGGTGTCAGGAAAAGTGAAGGATGTTTTATTTCTGGAGAGATTTGGGCAAAATGTGTATTTCCTTTGGCCCCATTGCAAAGGTTAATTAGTATAATTTCAGCTGAAATCCCAGGGCCCAGTCACATTTATCCAGTGCTGCTCTGGAAAAGGACCTCCACTCTCTCCACGTGGACCACTGGCTTTGCACAATCTTAGAGTAGCTGTCACTTTCTAGCTGGAATTTTATTAACCTCTGCACCTTTTGATTAGAATCGTGTGGATGCAGAGGAAGTCAAGGGCTTCCCAGGTGGTGCTAGTGGTAAACAACCCACCCGCCAATGCAGGAGACGTAACAGACAGATCCCTGGATCTGGAAGATCCCCTGGATAAGGGCATGGCAACCCATTGAAGTATTCTTGCCTGGAGAATCCCCATGGACAGAGAAGCCTGGCAGGCTACAGTCATGGGTTCCAGAGTCGGACATGACTGACTCTTTGCAACCCTATGGACTATAGCCTGCCAGGCTCCCCTCTTCCTGATCCAGGGATCAAACCCAGGTCTCCTGCATTGCAAGAAGATACTTAACCGTCTGAGCCACCAGGGAATTCCTGATAGATGTGTAGATTGTTATATATTGGCTACTATGAATAATACTGCAATGAATATAATAATATAATGATGATTTCATTATATTATCTCTTGGATACTGATTTTATTTCCCTTTAGATATATACACAGAAGTAGGTCTGCAGGCGCATATGGTAGATCTATTTTTAATTTTCAGGGGAAACTCCCTGCTGTCAAGAGACTGAATCTTAGCATTTCCCACCCTTTGAGAGTTGGGTTATCTGAGTCCTGAGCCCCTCCCGTACTTGCAGTTGAGCTGAAAACGAGTCTGCAGTTATAGGTGTTAGGCGCTTTCTTGCCAGTTGGCCCCAGGTGCGCTACAGAAAATTTCCCCTGCTCACCTTAGGAGATGCTATCACCTTTCCCACCTCACAAGCACCAACAGCCACTTCTACTGAAAGTTTTAAAAGGTTTTTGAGGAAAAAAGAATGCCAGAAGCCTTCAAAGCATAATAGCGGGTTTAAAACCATAGTATCGACAGAAGCATTCTAACATTATAAGCCCTACTAATAAATGAAACTATTTACCAAAATACCCTAAATCAGGTAAGATTGTACTAGTAATCTGAACTATACAAATAGATGGGCTTCCCCTGTGACTAAATAGTAAGGAATTCTCCTGCAGTGCAGGGGATGAAGGAGACACAGGTTCAATCCCTGGGTCAGGAAGATCCCTTGGAGAAAGGAATGCAACCTCCCAGTATTCTTGCCTGAAGAATCTCATGGACAGAGGAGCCTGGCAGGCTACAGTCCACAGGGTCACAAAGAGTCAGACACGACTGAAGTGACTGAGCATGTATGCTTACAAATAGACTGGATAAACTCCCAGTGGCCCCTAGAGAGCTGGGGATCTCTGAAAATGAACAGGTCTATAACCTGATATTTCTGCCTGGCATTTTATTACATTTAGAAACTTCAACTGCTCTTGCTTTACCTTTTGGCATCTAAAAACAAAGACTAGTTTTATGGATGGTGCTTAAGTTTTAATGGTGATTATGAGTAATGAAAAGCATTCATGTTTAAAATTCAGAAGTTATGCCAGGATCAACATTAGGGTTTTCTATTAGCGCAATTGAGGGAGATTTCATGTTCGTAATTTAATTGAGACTCACCGTTCTAATTTCCTTCCCTATAAAGCTGTGGAAATCTGATGCAGTCGGACACAATAAACAGCTCCATATTTCAGTGCCTTTCTGTGCAGTAGCTTATGTGCTATTTTGGTGTTTACTGGGGTTACATAACTTTTCTGCCCTGGGACTGTTTTTTTCTTATCGTCCATAAAGTTTGCCTCTGAAAGTCTCCAGTTAGTCCCCTGGGAAGGGTTAAAGAATTGCAAGATATTCTCTTTTAGGATAGCTACTGAAAGGGTTTTGTTCCATTGATGGTGATGTCTACATTCAAAACCTTTAATATCACTGACAGAAGACTTTGATGGAAATCTAAATTAATATAAAAATTTAGATGGTGCTGGAGCAAAAGACAGAAGAGCTGAAACAAGGCACTTATGGTATTGGATTTTACTTCAAGATCTTTTGTCAACTGCCAAGAAACTGAATTCTAGGAGGGGGCAGGGGGATCAAAGAAACGTGTTAAACTGAATAAGAAAATAAAAGGTTAAAAATGGGGAAAGCCCTGGTATGCTGCATTCTTCAGAGTACATGAGATGATATTACAGTCCAGACCTGCATATGACTCCAGTCAAGTGATGGCCACAGCATCTTCCCACCATCTGACTACATCCGAAGCCTGGGCATTCTCCCCATTGTTCAGTACCATCTGGAAGTCTGTTGCTGGTCCCACAGCTGATCATGTGCTGTCTATAGGCACTAAGTATGTGTCAACTACTGTGCTGCTTAGGTTTCATTACATATTGTTGACGTTATTCTGTCTCTAAGTTGTATCCAACTTTTTTGCGACCCCATGGACTGCAGCACTCCAGCCTCTTCTATCTTCCACTATCGCCTGGAGTTTGCTCAAATTAACGTCCATTGACTCAGTGATGCTATCTAACCATCTCATCCTCTGCCGCCCTTTCCTCCTTTTGCCTTCAGTCTTTCCCAGGATCAAATTCTTTTCCAATGAGAGCTGCACTCTAGCAAATGCTACAGTCTCATTCTTCTATGTCATAATTTGTAGACACGTGGATGGACCTAGAGACTGTCACACAGAGTGAAGTAAGTCAAACAGAGAAAAACAAAGATTTTATAATATCACTTATATGTGGAATCTTGAGAATCCCTTGGACTGCAAGGGACAGGAGATCCAACCTGTCCATTCTGAAGGACATCAGCCCTGGGATTTCTTTGGAAGGAATGATGCTAAAGCTGAAACTCCAGTACTTTGGCCACCTCATGCGAAGAGTTGACTCATTGGAAAAGACTCTGATGCTGGGAGGGATTGGGGGCAAGAGGAGAAGGGGACGACAGAGGATGAGATGGCTGGATGGCATCACTGACTCGATGGACGTGAGTCTGAGTGAACTCCGGGAGTTGGTGATGGACAGGGAGGCCTGGCGTGCTGCGATTCATGGGGTCGCAAAGAGTCAAACATGACTGAGCGACTGATCTGATCTGATCTGATCTGATATGTGGAATCTAGAAAAATGGTACAGATGAACTTATTTGCTAAACAGAAATAGAGACACAGACATAGAGAACAAATGTATGGACACCAAGCAGGTATGGGGGTGATGGGATGCATTTGGGAGATTGAGATTGACATATATACACTATTGATATAAAATAAATAAATAAAATAGATAATTAATGAGAACATGCTACTGCTAAGTTGCTTCAGTCGTGTCCAACTCTGTGTGACCCCATAGACGGCAGCCCAACAGGCTCCTCCGTCCCTGGGATTCTCCAGGCAAGAACACTGGAGTGGGTTGCCATTTCCTTCTCCAATGCATGAAAGTGAAAAGTGAAAGTGAAGTCGCTTAGTCGTGTCCGACTCTTAGCGACCCCATGGACTGCAGCCTACCAGGCTCTTCCGTCCTTGGGATTTTCCAGGCAAGAGCACTGGAGTGGGGTGTGATTGCCACTGTATAGCTAATGGAAAGAAAATCCAAAAAGGAGGGCATATACGAATACCTATAGCTGATTCACTTTGCTGTATAGTAGAAATAATATGACACTGTAAAGCAACTATATGCCAATAAAAATAAAAAGTAATAAGTAAATATATTTTAAGAAATAAAACTTTAAAAAGTAAACCCATGCCAAATATCAGCTGGGATCATTAGTCACAGCATGTAAGTATGGTATTAGTTTCCTAGGGTTCTCGTAACCAATACCACAGACCGGGGAGCTTTAAACACAGAAACAGGACTTCCCTGATGGTTCAATGAAGACTCCACACTTCCTTGCATGGGGCATGGGTTCCATCTAACATGCCACGCAGCATGGCCAAAAAAACCATGAACAAAAAACAAAAATAGACTGTCCCACAGTTCTGGAGGCTAGATGTCTGAAATCAGGGTGTTGGCAAAGCCATGCTCCTTCTGAAACCTACAAATAAGGACCCTTCTAGCTCCCTCCAGCTCCTGCTGGCCCAGACGCTCCTTCACTTCGGGCAGCATAACCCATCTTCACTCACCTGTCTCCTTCCTTACTAAGCCTGCCTCTGTGTCCACATGCCCTCTTTGTATAAGGATGTCAGTCATATTGAATGAGGACCCACTCTAATGACTTCCCTGGAACTTGATTACCTCTGTAACGACTCTCCACATGAGGTCACATCCAGAGTCACTGGGGTAAGACTTCCACATATCTTTTTGGGGAGCACACAGCTCAACCCCTAATTAGCACCTCCCATTCTCCTGACATTCCAACAGGACTCAGAGAAGACTGGGGAGAAGATCATCCAGACTGTAGCCTTGAAAACTGGAAATAGTGGTGAAACTAGTCCTTGGGGGGCCGAGTCGCATTACCAGCCACTCCAGCACTGGGACCACAGTGTCCACCTCAGACTTCCCCCAACCTCATGCCCTCTGAGGATCCTCCTCACTTTCCAAGCCAGTGACAGAAAGGATTGTACATTATACACTCAGATAAGTGTGTGTCAGTTTGCACGAGGAGCTAAAGCACAGTCTTTGTTCTCTGTGACTGACTTCTTCCATACCCTGATAAAGAGCTAGAAATCTAAACTTGGTCAAACACAAAAGTGAAATTACATCACACAACACAGCTAAGAAAACTTCTAACTGAGGAGCCAAAGAGAACATATCTGATTCCAAAGGCTGATTAGCGTTGAAGTTTGACTGCTAATTATAATCTTGTGATAAAAATGCAATCAAAGGTTTGCATAGAGGAACAACAGTTTTAGTAATATTTGTAATAGGAAAAAGTTAAAACCCAAATGACTCTTAATTAGGAATTGACTAAACAGATTGAGTTGTGTTCACCACAGAGTGGGAATCTGATGCATTTTCTATATTACAAGCACATTGACAATGAATACTTAATGTCAAGAGAAACACTGAGTGTGTTCAAAGCTCAAAAACAGTGCATTTAATGACCTGGATTTTGCAAAGATTCACTTAGTATACATTCTTATTATTTACAGGTCTATAAAAGAAACCAGAAGAAAATATATACACATACCATATAGCTCACATATGATATATAACTATATATATATATATATATATATCAAAATGCATGTGTTTACTTATATGCGTGGAATAGACTGATGTGTAGGAGACATTCAAGGACTATGTGTTCTGGGTCATCACAGAGCGCCAGGCTGGGTTCCCGTGTTATATAGCAGCTTCCCACTAGTTATCTATCCTACACATGCTAGTGTGTGTATGTCAATGCTACCTCTCAGTTCATCCCGCCTTCTCCTTCCCCCACTGTGCCCACAAGTCTGCTCTCTATGTCTGCATCTTCATTTCTTCTCTGTAAATAAGTTCATCAGTGCTCTTTTCCTAGATTCCACATATATGAAGATGGGGAAGAGGAGGCTCAAGGGGGAGGGTATGTATATATAATTGTGACTGATTCATGTTGTCATATGGCAGAAATCAATACAACATTGTAAAGCGATTATCCTCCAACTGAAGAAAACAGTCTGTAATTAAAAAAAAAAAACACCAGGGAATATGTGTTGAGTGAAATGAGTGGACTTGATCCTTGATGATAGAAAGACAAGGGTGTGCTCTGAGCATATGTTGGGGGAGGGAGCCTAGGACAGAAGTGAGAGAGGGGAGACTTTCTGAGAGATGTCACACTGAGCTAAACCAGCCTCTTCTCACATACCTATCTATCTGCCCCCACACTGTGAGCCTCTTGAGGATAGAGACCATGTCTAAATAATCCCCATAACCCCAGCATCTAGCCCAGTATTTATTACTTAAGGAGATCCTAATGAATATTGGTTACCTGTGTGGCTTAGTCCTAGTTGGATATAAACTCAAAAAAATAAGCTACTTAATCTATTTTATGAAGTCAATCACTTGGCTTCCTCATTTCTTCCATATCATTGAAACATTTTAGAAAATTTCTTCCCAGTGAGAGTTTACAATGGAAAGAATGCCCATATATACAGCGAACGTGCTAAGTTGCTTCAGTCGTGTCCAACTCTTCTGTGATCCCATGGACTGTAGCCTGCCAGGCTCCTCTGTCCATAGGATTCTCCAGGCAGGAATACTGGAGTGAGTTGCCATTTCCTTCTCCAGGGGATCTTCCCAAGCCAGGGATTGAACCCAGGTCTCTTACGTCTCCTGTTTTGGCAGGTGGGTTCTTTACCACTAGTGTCACCTGAGAAGCCGATATATATATCCATACCATCATGTCTCAAAATAAAAGCCAAAACTTTTAATGAACATACAGTTTCTAGAAAATGTTGATTTAGACTGCCTCTTTCCTATCACTTTGGTTTCTGCGCTTGCCCCTTTCTTGTGCAAAAATGAAACTGCTGTCTCAGAAGACTATGGTGGACTCAAACCTTGGCCTTGTAACCAGACAACAATGTTGAAGGTGGAATCAGATGTCTGTACCCATCAGGAAACTGCTGATCCTCACATTATCCCCTAGTGCCGATGTTGGCAAGCTATCAATAAGAGTTATTAGGAATAGTGACAGCAGTTAGTAAATGCTGGTGGAAGCCAGCTCAAAGCTGGCCACTGCAAACACATTCTTCCAAAGACAAAAGTAAGTCAAGTTAATCTGACAGTCTTCTAAGACAGCCAAATACGTGTGGATGTGAATAGCTCTTGATACTAATCCAGATCATTACTATGCCCAGTCTGTATCATTTTTATTGCCCTTCCTTTTTGATGTCTGTCTCACTGCCTGGAAGAAAGTAGAAAATTAATCCAGACAGTCTTAAATAAATAGCTATTCATCTTTTTATTTATCTTCTTTTCAATCTTAATGAGTTGTAGTGATAACCATGCTATTATGGAAAAAAGCAAATTTGTATTTATCAGTCTTGTATTCCTGAATTTGAAGAATCACTAGCAAGGTTGGAAACAGCAAGTGTGTTTTCAGTATTATAAATTATATATGCCAAATAGTTTCCCTTTCATTAAGTTGAATATCTATTATGTTTATGGAAATATAAACTATTAAATTTATACAATAAGTGAAGACTTTATTCATATGTTGTTGTAATGACCACAATAAAATCAGGGCATGGAAATAGCTGAACTGCAGTCCTATCTCAAATTTAGTAATAATTTTATAGTTTCTTTTTCCTGAGATTCTTCTGTTACCCATAAATGATATCAGAGGCAATAAATATATCAAACATTCAAACATTTAAACACTGAATCATATGAATATGAAAACACATAATTGGAGACTTCACTCCACAACTAACTTTTTATGCAGCACCCATGATGTCCTAGGAGCTGTTCCAGGGGTGGAGATGCAGTCAGGGCAAGGTGGAACGGGTCCAAGTTCTCATGAAGTTTGACTCTAGTGGCCAAAATGCTTTGTTTTATGAAGGCTGTTTGTTCTCAATTGTACATTTAAAAAGACATGGACATGTTATTAACTCTCTTAGCAAGGAAAATTCAACATAAAACTATGCTTTGGAAAACAGAGTTTATTTCAAGACAATTTTTTTACCCTTTTAGCACCACATTTTGTTTTCTCGTTGCCTCTGTCCTGGACTGAAAACCTTGGTAGTTTGTAAGTACCGTACATAACCAAGAGACAATTATTTTTCTTATGCTTACAGTTTTAAAAACTCTTAATTCTTGACTCAATGTAATTCAGAGCCTTGGTGAACTTCAGGCAATTTAGACTATGTGCAAAAAAGATGATGGTCCAGGAACCACAGGTCCCATCTGCATTAGCCCAGGTACACCTAACCTGGGCATGCTCATAAAGCAGAGAACGTGGCTACTTGGTCTTGCTACCAAATCCTGCGTCCTGAATTCATGTGCTGTAGAAGTTTTTCAACTGCTGTTCGAAGATGGTGGCTTCTGCCTCTGAACTCAGTAAAGCCCCTTCCAGTCTTAACTACCAATCACAGGCTACCTGACTTCTTGAGCAGGAGACAGTACCAGGAGCACGTGGAGGAGATATCCCTTCTTTCTATGTCTTCCAGAACTCATTTTGTTGTTGTTCAGTCACTCAGTGTCCAATTCTTTGCATCCCCATGGACTGTAGCACACCAGCCTTCCCCGTCCTTTAACATCCCCCAGAGCTTGCTCAAATGCATGTCCATCGAGTCGGTGATACCATCCAACTATCTCATCCTCTGTCATCCCCTTTTCCTCCTGCCCTCAATCTTTCCCAGCATCAGGGCCTTTTCAAATGAGTCAGTTCTTCACATCAGGTGGACAAAGTATTGGAGTTTCAGCTTCAGCATCAGTCCTTCCAATGAATATTCAGGATTGCTTTCCTTTAGGATTGACTGGTTTGATACCACAGTTCAAAAGCATCAATTTTTCAGTGTCCAGATTTCTTTATGGTCCAACTCTTAGATCCATACATGACTACTGGAAAAACCATAGCTTTGACTATATGGACCTTTGTTGGCAAAGTCATATCTCTGGTTTTTAATAAGCTGCCTAGATTTGTCATAACTTTTCTTCCAAAGAGCAAGCATCTTTTAATATCATTGCTTCAGTCATAATCTGCAGTGATTTTGGAGCCCAAGAAAATGAACTCTGTCACTGTTTCCAGAACCCATAGTGGAATTCATAGGTGTTTCAGATGATAAAGAATCTTCCTGCAATGCGGGACACTTGGGTTAGATCCCTAGGTCAGGAAGATCCCCTGGAGAAGGGAATGGCAACCCACTCCAGAATTCTTGCCCAGAGAATTCCATGGACAGAAGAGCCTAGCAGGTTACAGGCCATGGGGTCACAAAGAGTTGGACCAGACTGAGTGACTAACACAGACACACATGTGTGCACACACACACACACACACACACATAGAGGAAAGAGAAACTAAGCTTGTGCTACAAAAATATCTTCTATTCATGAGGTTCTTCTAAAATATTACACTATCACAAATCAGTCAGACTCCTCGCAGTTCACAATTTTAACAGAGAGAGACGTTAATAACACATTCCTCTCAGGAAACAAGAATGTGTTTCTACCCTTGGAAGTAAGTTCTAATTTCTAAGTAACACATTAGGCAACACAATTATTTTCTGTTTTAGTAACATAAAGGAATTATGAAGCATTTAGAAATATAGGCAAGTCAAATGAAAATAAAAGGTTTTTTCCATCCTAAAGTCTATTCTTCTATGTGATTTCATCACTGTGATTCATTTTTCTCTCTTACGGAAGATGTGAGTTACCTAGGAAAACAACAATATACTTAATAGCAAGGTATATCCATATAAACTCTGAGACTAGATTGTTTGAGAGATTTAATAGCATTATTGAAGAAATTATGTGCATAACAGATGAAAACCTAACCAACTAGGCCAATAAAAGATGTAAATTTTTTTGTTATAAACAGTTACAAACAAAGACAAATGCTCAGATTCAAATATCCAGCTTTCCAATGATTTTCTGGGGAAGCGATATCGATTGGCTAAGTCAACTGATACTCAAGCCCCACTCTCCTTGGCCTGTCTTCATTAGAGTTTGTGGAAATTAAATACTTTCCAGCCTCCCTTACAACTCATGGCAGCCAAGTGCTACAAAATAAGATGAAAGCCAATGTCTTTGCTGGGATGAAGGAAGGGACTTCTGGAAAAGTGCTTGGATTCTTGATAGAAGGTATCCATGTGACTGTTCCATCCATTTTCTTTCTTCCTCTCTTCAAGATGCATGTAATTCTTGGAACTCTGCAGTCTCATTGCCATTAAAAACAATGTGTAAAAATATGAATGACTAACACATTAAGGATAGTCTAACAGAAAGATTAAAAAAAAAAAAAGAATTTGAGTCCCTATGATATTGGTGAGAAATCTAACACTAAAATCTAACTCTAGCAAACATTTGCCTCTAGACTTCCTTTTATATGAGAAAAATAACTTCTTATCAATCAGTTCAAGGGACAGTTAGATATTCTGCTTTTTTCAAGTTAAATCATTTCCAACTAATTTTTGATCCCAATCACTCACTGTGATTGTCTATGAGACAATCATTGTCTATGAGTCAATCATTGTCTATGAGTCTCTATTGTCAATGAGAGGATTGTATCTTCACCTCTTGTCATGTAGTTGGCAATGCTTCCTCCATGTGAAAGGCAAAAACATTTTCCCACTGCTCTTGGGGTTGTCCATAATATACACTTTGGTCACGCAGGTTCAATCCCTGAGTCAGGAAGATCAGGAAGATCTGATCAAGATCTGATCAAGATCTGATCAAGATCAGGAAGATCCCTGAGGAGGAAATGGCAACCCAGTCCAGTATCGTTGCCTGGGAAATCACATGGACAGAGGAGTCCTGCAGGCTGCAATCCAATGGGTCGCAAAGCACTGGACATGACTGAACAAGAAAACAGCAAGAAGCATCAGGAGTTTCTCCTAGCTATCTTGTTCTCTTCTCTCTGCCATGAACATGGTTTCTCGTTCAACTCATATCCCAAAGTGAGGAGACATGTGGAGAAGAGGCATGGCTTCCAACTCAAGACAACTCCTGTGCAATGTGAGCAAGATTCGGGAGTTACTTGTTACTGCAGCCTAGTATAAAGCAGACAAATACAAAACCAGTACCAGAAATGAGTGTGGTTATGTGACGTGCTTTGGCCAAGGAAATATGACCTAAAATGATATAAGCAAGTAAGAAAGCAAATCTTAGAGGATTTCATCCCAGAATGAGAAGAAATTAGGATTAAGCCATGACAATCAACCTGTATTTGTGGACAGGTCATGTGAATGAGAGATAAATACTACTGCAATTGTGGGATTATTTTGGTTTAGGTTATCAGAGTAAGTAAATGATATACATGCTCTTAATGAGTGAACCATGGTTGTTGTTGTCGTCATTGTTCAGTCACTAAATCACTTCTTACTCTTTGTGACCCCATGAACTGCAGCATGCCAAGCTTCCTGGTCTTTCACTATCTCCTGGAGTTTGCTCAAATTCATGTGTATTGAGTTGGTGATGCTATCTAACCATCACGACCTCTGCCACCCTCTTCTCCTCCTGCCCTCAATCTTTTCCATCATCAGAGTCTTTTCCAGTGAGTTGGCTTTTTGCATCAGGTGGCCAAAGTATTGGAGCTTTAGCTTCAGCATCAGCATCAGTCTTTCCAATGAATAGTGAGGGTTTGTTTCATTTAGGATTGACTGGTTTGATCTCCTTGCAATGCAAGGGACTCTCAAGAGTCTTCTCCAGCACCACAATTCAAAGGCATCAATTCTTTGGCACTCAGCCTTCTTTATGGTTCAGTTCTCATATCTGTACATGACTACTGGAAAAACCATAGCTTTGACTATATGGATTATTGTCAGCAAAGTGATGTCTCTGCTTTTTAATTTGCTATCTAGGTATATCATAGCTTTCCTTCCAAGAAGCATGTATCAATTTCATGGCTGCAGTCACAATCTCCAGTAATTTTGGAGCACAAGAAAGTAAAACCTGTCACTGCTTCCACTTTTTCCCCTTCTATTTGCCATGAAGTGATGGGTCTGGATGCAATGATCTTAGTTTTTTGAATGTTCAGTTTTAAGCCAGCTTTCTCACTTTTCTCTTTTCTCATGGTAAAGCTACCCAAAGTGTGTTCATTGTTGAAATACTTGGTCTGGAAAGATCAGCAGAAACTGGCATGGACAGTATCTGCCAAACCATCCAGGTAGGAATAGGGTAATGCCACCACAGCCACCCACCTGTTTGGAGGATGGAATGAATCCAGCCAGCACGCTCTTGGTGGAGGTGGTAGCAGTTGTTACATGCTGAGCTGAGACTGCCAGCATCAACTTTCCTCATCCTTTAAGTTGGCTTTGAGAAGCAAAAGTCAGTGTTTCCTTAAATTCAGAGCTTCCAGAGGCTCCTGTCCAAAATGGTCACTACGCTTTATGTTCCACAGAAACCCTTACTGCCAGTGGTCTCAATCTCTTTTCCTTTTAAAATAAAATGTGCTTTCTGCATTTAATATCTCTCAGAATTCCTCTAAGGTAGAGTAGACAAAAAGCCATGGAAAAAGCCTTTAGGAAAACACTAGAAGCTCTCTCATACATAAGAATCTCTGAAACCCAGTCCATTTCTTGATTTTATCCTGAGTGCATCATACAACAGAAAAGTGCACATATTCCAAGTGAAGAGTCTGATAAATTTTCACAAAGTGAACTCACCCTGTAACAAACACCAGATTAAGAAAGAAAACATTACTAGCTTCCTAGTAAATCCCTCAAGTCTGCTTCTATTCACTCCTCTCCAGCAAGGATAACCACCATTCTTACTTCTATCATCAAATATAAGCTTAGCCTGCAATGAAAAAAAAAATGGTATTTTGTCTTGTATACTTCTATGGGTTTGGTTCTTTAAGCCTAACCCTATGTATACGAAAATCATTTTGTTGTCTGTGTTCATTTATTCTCCTTGCTCTAGTCCATTGTAAGAATATAGCACAATTAATTTAGCCATCCTGTTACTATGGGCATTTAGGATGTTTCAGTCTGGGTTTATTACAAATGATGCTGCTATGGAAATTCCTATACATGTGCTAGATTCACAAATATACATAAGTATCTGAATTATCTAGGAGTGAAATTCCTATGTCATAAGATGTGGTATGGGCTGCCCTGGTGGCTCAGATGGTAAAGAATCCTCCTGCAGTGCACAAGACCTGGATTCTATCCCTGGGTCAGGAAGATCCCCTGGAGAAAGGAATGGCTACCCACTCCAGTGTTCTTGTCTGAAGAATTCCATGGATAGAGGAGCATGGCAGGCTCATGGGGGAGTCATGACACAACTGAGCAACGAACATGACACAAAGAGTCAGACACAACTGAGCAACGAACACACATACACAAGATGTGATATGTTCATCTTTTTATAAATACTGCCAAATGGTTTTGCAAAGTGGTTGTGTCAACTTATACACCATGAGTTGTAATACCACCATGTGGTTGGTGCCTAGCGGCATTGAATTATAGCTTGCATTTCTCTGATGGTTAATGGTAAAACTCAGCCACTTTATGGGGTTCTGATAGAATTTATGTCTTCATTCCATGGAGAAGGCAAAAGAAAAAAGAAAAGAAATCTTTTGCATATCAAAATATTATATTATTTCTTCCTACAGTAAAAGAAAGGAGAGAGTTTGTGAGGAAGATGAATAGTCCTAAAATGCACAGATTTGAAATGAAGTACATGAGTGCTAGTCTTTACCTTCAACAGTCTTGGTGGGTGTTCTAGACCTGGGGACTAAGCTGTGGGGGCTTAAGTCTTCCATTCTCTCTGCTCTGCAGCCACTATCACTTTTGTCGCTTCCTCCACTTCCCCTCATCTGCGATTCAGGGACAGCACAGGAGGAGGAGCCTGCAATAAACCAGACCCAGCACTTTCCTTCAGAGAAGGCAATGGCACCCTACTCCAGTACTCTTGCCTGGAGAACCCCATGGACGGAGGAGCCTGGTGGACTGCAGTCCATGGGGTCGCTAAGAGTCGGACACGACTGAGCAACTTCACTTTGACCTTTCACTTTCATGCATTGGAGAAGGCATTGGCAACCCACTCCAGTGTTCTTGCCTGGAGAATCCCAGGGACGGGGGAGCCTGGTGGGCTGCCATCTCTGGGATTGCACAGAGTCGGACATGACTGAAGCGACTCAGCTGCGGTAGCAGCAGCCCTTTCCTTGTGGCTCCGATGGTAAAGCTTCTGTCTGCAATGCAGGAGACCCAGGTTCAGTCCCTGGGTTGGGAAGACCCTCTGGAGAAGGAAATGGCAGCCCACTCCAATAGTCTTGCCTGGAAAATCCGATAGACAGAGGAGCCTGGTAGGCTACAGTCCATGGAGTTGAAAAGAGTCGGACACAGCTGAGCGACTCCACTTTTACTTTCACTTTCAGCACTTTTCTGTCCTTGTCTCAAGGCTGCCAGGATGCAATGCTGTGATTTATCACTGCCGGCTGCATAAGAGAGCTGATGGAGGTCGGTTCAGCTCAGAGATCAGTCACTGAAACTTAAACAGCTACTTCTGAAACAACGAGGCAACAGCTAAATTAAGTGAAATTGCATTTTAGAAGTGACCTTATATTTGATTGCAATTTGCAAACAAACTGGCAAAAGAAAGATTGAATTGAATAGGATAACTTTCTGGAAGTCCTTGGAGGTGGGGAAAGAAAGGTACAAAGGCTTGAATATAACTGAGTAACATCTACAGGAATACAAGCTGAGTGGAGGGTCAGCAAGCATGGGATTAAGGAAATGTCTCGGGACAAATGCGGGAAAAGTCAGGAAGTCTAGACTAGTGTTTTGGTCTTTGAGAATCAATAATGGGAAAATAAAAAGGGGCTAAATAAAAAGTAAATAAATATGTGCCTCTATGATTAAAGATTGGTCCCTTTTCTCTTTATTGATTTCCAAAGTCAGACCATTTCCCCTTAATGGATTTGGGCTTTATTTTTCCTGCTGATGTGGTCATATTTACTGGACTCTTTTTAAAATGTCTTTTTACAACTCTTCAATAACAATGTTAACTCCTATCACACCAGAAAAATCCCTCAGCAGGCATTGCTAGCTCTTCTTTTTCTTTTCTCCACCCCTGTCCATACAGTCCTCACTTCATCTCCTTTCCCCTTTTGTCTTAACTTGCAGAGTAACAGCATACACAAGCCTGCTTCATGGTGCACAAAGCATATTCACATACATTACCCTCAATTCACTCAATTAGAAATCACTGGGACCACATTATGCTAGTGCTGTACTTGGCGCTAATCAGATAGAACCATCAGATCAGGTACAAGGATTGGCTTCCCATGTGGCTCAGTGGTAAACAATCAACCCTCAGTGCAGGAAAGGAGGGTCTGATCCCTGGGTTGGGAAGATCCCCTGGAGAAGGGAATGGCTACCCCCTCTAGTATTCTTGCCTGGGAAATCCCATAAACAGAGGAGCCTGGTGGGCTACAGTCCCTGGCGTCACAAAGAGTCAGACACGACTTAGCTACTCAACAACAATATCAGGTACAAGGAGCAGGCCAGGTTGCCTGCATTTCATAAGCAAATAAACCATGTTGCAGATCAGTAATGAGATGAGGTGAATCTAAGAGGAAAAGTATGGCATTGATACAACAACCCACTCGAGACAGGTACAAATCAAAGGATCCTGAGTTCACAATTTCATCCCTCCAAATCTATTTTTTTTTTTCACCTATGACAGAAGACAGGGATATTTACCTGCTGGTGTATTCTGAAGGTGAAATCAGACACTCCGTGCAAAGTGCCTCCTGCAGTGGTGGCTCACGTATACACTACATAAAACAGAGAGCTGAGTGGCCTCGTGAAAAGTTTAAACACTGTGTTCCTGCAGACATGTGCTTGAATCCTTGCTCTGCAAACATTTTTGAAATATAATTGACCTATAACACTATGTTAGTTCCTGGTACACAACACAATGCTTCTGTATTTCAAAATATTTCAAAAGGGTAAATTTAGTTACCATCTGTCCCCATCCAAAGATATTATGTAATTATCATCTGATTTCCCCACACTCTCTATTTCATACCTGGGGCTCACTTATTTTGTAGCTGAAAATCTGTACCTCTTCATAAGTTTCTTTTATCACCTGAAAAAAGAAATTAAAATAAGAAAAATCAGATATTTTCTAAAATTGAACTGAAAAGATAGAATAGAGCATGCATGAGATAATACAGTTTCTCATCATTTTTTCCACAATGTTGCTTGGGTTCAATCACGTCAGCTGGCAAACCTAACTCTGAAGTCTCTTGGCTGGGTGTATGTATTCAAGTTTGAAGATCTCCATCAGTAGAAAGCAGGGAGCTATTTTAAGGATATTTTTGTCCCCATGTGAGCAAAGGAAAGGCTAGGCAGGGAGATAAAATATTGTGAAGTCATTGGGGGGAAAATGGCAGATCCATTTGGAAAAAATTCCGTCATTTCTGGAGGCAAAACTATTTTAAGTCATACTTCCTGTATGAGAAAATAAACGACTCTTTTTGAGTGGATACGACAATGGCCTTGTGCAATAATTTATGAGGCTTATGTTGTAGGTGTTTACTGTAAAAATATTTGACATCTACATGTAAGTTAAGGAAGGAACAGTTTGTGTCATAGAAAAGCGCAGCCTCCTCGCCATCCGGTTTTCCAGCAGGGTCTCTGCATGCCTGCAGTGGCTAGGAGATGTGCCAACCATTCATCCGCACCAAGGCAGAGAGAATTCATCAATCTGCCTGCATGTTCCATTTCCACACTCTGAAATGCTGTGCAATGCCCCGGCCACACTGAATGGCCCACACTAAGTACAAAAGGAAACCTGCCATCCTCTTCATCTCTCAAGCCCTGGGAGAGTATGCTCCTAATACACTTCTGGGTTTTCAAAACCAGCTGGGGTTGGTCCATAGGAGCCTTATCCAGTTTACAAGCACAAGCTCTGGGATTAATTCAGAAAGTGCTCTTAAATCGTTTCCTCTATTCTTTTTTCTTTGAAAGAGCATGCTTGTCTAAAACTATCCTGAGCATTTTATTTTATAGCAGAGGAAATATTTTTATCTTAAAAGGAGCATCTCTTCCTTAGGTCAGTAGATTCCTGCAGAGACTGCATTGGGGTAGTAGTCTAAAAATTAAAACAGGCTCAATTTGGCTGTTTGTTTTTTTTTTCCATAAGACAATCTACATGTTATTGTGCATGCATGCTTAGTCACTCAGGAGTGTCCAGCTCTTTGCAACCCCATGGACCATAGCCCACCTGGCTCTTCTGTCTATAGGGTTATCCAGGCAAGAATACTGGAGTGGGTTGCCATGCCCTTCTCCAGGGGACCTTCCTGACCCAGGGGTCGAACCCATGTCTCTTGTGTCTCCTGCACTGGCAGGCGGGTTCACCGCCACTAGCACTGCCTGGGAACTCCTATATGTTATTAAGACAGGTAATCCTAATGCCTACTGGCTCTAAGAATCTGAGCCCCACAATAACAAGACCTCATGACTTTCTTCTCCCTCCAGAAATAATCTCCATTTATTTCTTCGAGAGCCCAGACAGGTTCCTGCCAGTGCCACAAACCAACTAGCATCATCTTCCCTATCGTCCCCTTCCTTCTGACCACACTTGCCACTTGGAAAAGCTTTGTCACCATCACATCACATAATGAAAATGCCACTGTTCATCCCAAAAAGCATCTCTGAGTGTCCCTAAAACATTTAGGCTTCAACATGCTCGAGGCACAGGTCCAGGGCAAAACTAAGGGAAATTCTCTTTTCCATTCGATGACAGTCCTTTCACATCAAACAAAGTGTCTTCTGGATAGTTCTGCTGACTCCTTGTCTTTGCCTCATTCCATATTTCTCAGGAAAATTAGTTTCAAACATCCTGGTACCTCAAGCAAAACTTGCAGAATTTAAAGAGGAAGAGTTGCCATCGTATCTCCTGCATCTTCTACCACTCAACTAAAACCCTCCACCCTTTCCAGTTGCACAAGTTCCCACGTGGGCATCAGTAGATCCCAGCAGACACTGGGTCGGGGGAGGAGGAGGTGAGGTAGAGGAGGAGGACAAAGACATCCCTATGGATAACATCCTGGTCTCAGCTCAGCCAGACCAGAAGCCCCTGATGTAAGGTTCAGGACTGTCAGTTATTACCTGCCCCAGGAAGATGAAAGATTCCATTGTCAGCAGCATTTATCACACATAGCACTTGCCTTGCAGCTGAAATAACATACTGTAGAGTTCAGAGCTGTTGTTCAGAGTAAGGAAATGTTGATTCCAGTCCTGGATCTGCCCTTTTCTTGCCGGCTGCCCATGGACACACAGGAGGGAAAGCACTGTGTCGTGTCCAGACCTTTGTCCTCACAGCCAAACAACTGTTTAATACTTTTAGCTCAAATTCCTTGGAGCTCCCCACATCCTTATCCATAGAGCTGAGATGATAACACATATCTTATCTGCCAAATGGGGCTGTAAACTTAGATGTATTCTGTGTGAACATGTCTAACTGTCTCCCTTTGCCCTATGAGGCCAAATGTAATCCCCCTGGAGTCTGATGGGCTTAGGATCACGCGGCTGGACTTGCTCACCCAGGAAAAGGACCAGCGCCTGGCTTTTCAAATCCTTCCTTGCAAGTCCTCACATATCTCCTCCATAGCCTCCTTCACAATCTGAATACATGAACACTTCTTGCTCCAAAGAAGCCACCTTTGTTCAAGCACAAGCCTTCAAAAAGAATCTTTAATGTGTTTGTTATTCATTTTATCCCAAGTATTTTTCACTATAAAATAGCTTATGCCACCACCACCAAAAGGGCCACACGTGGCTGATAAAACAACCGAAAGGCCATGAACCCTCTGCTCACAAGGTTTCTCTAATGACTACAGAGACCAGGGCCCGTAGCAACCCCTGCCACCCAAAGGGAGAGAGGAGCCAACTTTCCTTGCATTCAATCACAGGAATTTCAAGGCTAGTCTCCGGTCTCAGGGTAGCCTAGGCTATCAGAGAGATTCAGGCTCCTGATAAAACCCCACTTTTGCTGGGCTTTGAAAATAGTTTGTAACCAATGCATGAGTTGAGAACATGCTGTGAAGCAGTGATCACAGAAAAAATCTTGTATACTAGGGGTAGGACCCCAGACTCCAGACCCACCCGGACCACTTATTGTTGTGTGGCTCTGATATCTCATTATATGGTATAGGCCTCATTCTCTTTTTTAATAAGTAAGGAAAGAGCACTAGATGGTTTTTATTGGTTTTCAGGTCCTGGTAGCTCAGATGGTAAAGAACCTGCCTGTAGTACAGGAGACCCAGGTTCGATCCCTGGGTTGGGAAGAGCCCTTGGAGAAGGGAATAGCAACCCATTCCAGTATTCTTACCTGGAGAATTCCATGGACAGAGGAGCCTGGAGGGCTATGGTCCATGGGGTTGCAAAGAGTCAGACACAACTGATGCAACTAAAACTTTCAGGCCCAGCATTCGATAAATGACCTTCTGGGTGCTTGTCTAGGAACCTACCCACTGTGGCACTGTGTGTGTTTAAAAGTAAAAAAACGAAAACAAAATCTGGCAATTGTTTGGAACACAGCAAATTTATAAGCATAGGATTACATTAAAGCAAAAAATCTCATTTACTGTCATATTGCATATGTGCTCAGTTGCTCAGTCATGTTGGACTCTGCGACCCAACAGACTGTACCCCGCCAGGTTCCTCTGTCCATGGAATTTTCCAGGCAGAAATACTGGAGTGGGTTGCCATTTCCTACTCCAGGGGATCTTCCCAACCCAGCTCGAATCCACATCTCTTGTGTCTCCTACATTGGAAGGCAGATTCTGTACCACTGAGCCACCTGGGAAGCCCATTGTCATGTTACTTATAATAAATCCTGTACTGGTATGGAAGAAGTTCTACCTTATGAAGCAAGCTTTGTGTGTGTTTCTGTGTTTGTATGCTTGCATGTGTGTGTGTTTTAAACACTCCTACAATTTGTGCAATTAGCCAGTTCAGTTGCTCAGTCATGGCTGACTTGTTGCAACCCCATGGACTGCTACGCAATTTGAGCATACAAAAATCTAACTCTACAGAATCCAAAATTAGCCGCATGATCAGTGAGTGAACTAACAAAGTGATGATAATCATATTCAGAGCAATAAAGGAGAAGATACTCTATAAAGAAGCATTAATGAGAAATGATGAACCTAAGCTGTTGTCAAAACAGATGGAACCAAGCCTGTTGGGTAGTTTCCCATATGACAGGGAAGCTAGACTTTGAATTCCTAAGGTCCAGCTCTGGCTTCTGTTTATTATGTCACAGAGCTTTAGGAGAACTTTAGAAAAATTGGATTACAACACAAGCACAGACGTTTCTGGAAAGGGTGTGGGAAAGCCAAGCCTCTTTATTTTAATATGAATTAAGTCTTCATCTCTGGTTTTGAGTTGAACTTGCTCTTGTTCAGGTTTTCCCGCTAACACTTGCCTTGGCTGCAAAACTAAGCTTCAAGGCATCAATTAACATCTCACACTTTGCCTCATCCGTCTCCTGCTTGTCACCTAACATTTTGCTTGAATCACTTTCAAATTCTCTCTCTGAACAAACCTGTACTTATCCCATGATTGGGCTCTGACTTAATCAAGTCATGCTTGTTCATTTATTCTTTCTGTTTAGAACTGTGTCTGGGAAAATGAATACCTTTTACTTTTAAATTGTGGATTAAAAAATACAAATGTGTACAGGTTAAAAATAGATATATATTTTGCTTTCTGACACTACTTTATAAAAATATGGGTAAAACAAGGAAAATAAATATTTGAATGTGTCATTCCAGGTGTTATACATTTTCCTCATAGACAATTTTGAAATTACTTTTAAAGTTAGCATTATAATTTTTTTATGTTTTGCTGTCATAGACACAGATGTCATATTCTACAACAGGTTTGCGTTTGAATATAAGAAGCTTTTGGTAACCTGCTACATTACAAAAATTTTAAATAAATTTATTATTTAAAGTAACTTTCCTTTTACTCCTTGAAGTGTTCTAAATATATAACCACATCATCTACAAGTGCAGACAGTTTCACCTTTTTCTTTCCAATCCTTATGCCTGTAATTGCTCTATTTTCATCTAATTGTATGAGTAATTCTTCTAACACAATGTTAAATATAAGGAGAATTTTCCCCCATATTTAATAAGAAAGCCCTTAGAGTTTCTCCATTAAGTAAGATGAAGGCTTTGGAACTCACACACACACCCACACACAGAATGGATATAAGAATCTTTAAGGATGTATTCATCGATTCCTACTTCATTTAGTCTTTCTCACATGAGTGGGTGAATTTTTCCAAATGTATTTTCTGTGTCTATAGAGACAATCATATTATTTTTCTCCCAAACTCAATTAAAATGATGGATTATACCAATGCATTGCCTAATATTGATCTATCCTCGTATTTCTGAAATAAAAAGTATTTGGTCATAGTTTCTTAATTTTAATTACTATTAGATGTATTTGCTAATAATTTATTTTAAATTTTTACATCAATACTAATAGGTGAAATTGCCTGTAATTTTCTTTGTATTGCAATCATTGTCAAGCATAGGGAACAATGTTAAACCCACTGCACAGAAAGAATCTGGAAATTTCCTAACTGAAACTATCTTATTCTTAACAGTTGAGTTGATAGACCCTCCCTGGAAAAGGAAATGGTAACCCACTCTAGTGTTCTTGCCTGGAATATCTCATGGACAGAGAAATCTGGCGGGCTACAGTCCATAGGGTCGCAAAGAGTCGGACATGACTTAGCGAGTGAACAGCAACCAAGACAGACCCTATATGCTATGCAGACCAGTTTGGAAGGGAGAACTCTAACTAATTTCTTTATTCTATTGTAATTAGTTTGTTTAGACTCTATATCTCTAGTGAAGTCAATTTTTATAAGTTGTATTTTTCTTTAGAAATTATTATGTTTCATTTATTCATCATTTGGTTATTTCATTTACTATGAGATTCATTCCGGACAATGGCATTTGCCAATGTGACACCAGCTGAGGCTGGAAAATCACTTGTGCACTGAGGTTTGCTCTCTGGCTGTGGTTGAAGTGCTGTGACCACCAAGTAAACAAGCCTGAGCCAGCCTGAAGGAGGCTGCAAGGCCACATGTGAGAACCAGGATGCCGCTCCGTCAGCCTGCCAGCCGTCAGACACCCCAGTGAGGCCATCTTGGACCCTCCAGACTCCAGCTGATCAGAGAGCCCCAAGAAGATTAGGCATGGTGGTTAAAACCAGAGGACCATCCTATCTTTCACACAGAGTGAAAGATAGGTGATCATTTTCAGCTGCTGACTTTGAGGTGGTTTGTTTTGCATCATGAGCTTAAGGATATAGAAGTCAACATCCAACAGAATTGCAAAATTCCAGGAGGAGGGCTGTTTAAATAGAGAGTCCCTGAAGAGACTACATTCTGAAGGGTGAGAAGAGGTGAGGTTTTGAATGAGGTGAAAGTGGGGTCGGTGATGAGGATGAAGAGGGAAGAGAAGAACAGAAGCTGAGGGTAGAGCCGTGACACTGTGCAGGGGAAGGTAAAACAACTTGGAGTTTGGGTTTACGGTGCACTAAGAAGCCATTAAAAGGGGCGTGAGGAAGAATGTAACATGGGGTTTCTTTGAAAACTTACAGATGATTCCAGTGTATAAATCAAAGTTGAGAATCACTGGTTTAGATTATAGGAAAAGCCAATGACAAGACTCTGAAATACATTGCTAGCTACTTTAACCTTCTTCTCTTTCTTTAGTCACTTACTAGGCTATCATTTGAAAGTGTATACTCTGCAGGGTGGATAAACCCAATGCCAAAAGTGTAGGAGCCAAGCAAATAAACAAAAGAATAAAGCAGGAGAGATTTTTAAGTTGGGACATTCTACTTAGTCCTACTGGTTAAAAGCAAGACAATAAGCCCCAGATAGAGTTGCTTATGCTAACCAAGCCCCACATAACCAAATTGAGACTTAGTTAATTATATACTTGCAGTTTTTCCAGAAATGGAATCTTCAACCACTTAATCAGGAATCACTTGATCAGTTAGGTCATCTGCCTGAGAGACCCTGTCTTCCCCTAAAGGAAAATAACTTTGCAATAACCAATCTGCTTTTTAGCCTGGTATAACTTCCTCGTTTCCACTTACTTCTACCAATAGTCTTCTGTTCAGCTCCTCAGAGCCCCTTTCATTTGCTAAATTGTATGCTGCGTAACTCGAATCAATTTTTGCTCAAATAAACTCTTAATTTTATAAATATGCCTCAGTTTATCTGTGGACATACTGATTTGTATTTCCCATGTTTCAGCTCTGGGTTGGAGGGTAATAGAGAGAGGTGGAGATTGTAGCAACAGAAACAGACACCAGTAACTCAAGACCAAAAGCCAGATGCAATGTTACAGCTTTTGAATTTTTAAGAAAAGCCAGGAAGGAGATAACTAAAAGAAATCCACAGTTTTTATTTTTTAAAATACATTATAATTTTTTAAAAGTTTGATTGCTCACCTTCCCCCTGAAAATAATGCACAGATAATACAACCTATATGACAAATTGGACCCTCAAGGCCCCAATTTAAGACTGGCTGTCTGTAAAAATTTCAACTGAATAAGAAAAAAGGGACAGAGTATGACAAGTTAGATTTTCAGTAAGAAACAATTCCTGCTGCTCCAGGGGACAGAAAGCAGAGGTTTGGGACCTAAAACTGATGGAGAGGTAAGAACTGCATAATGGTGTGATCACTCACCTAGAGCCACACATCCTGGAATGCGAAGTCAAGTGGGCCTTAGGAAGCATCACTATGAACAAAGCTAGTGGAGGTGATGGAATTCCAGTTGAGCTATTGCAAATCCTAAAAGATTATGCTGTGAAAGTGCTGCAGTCAGTATGCCAGCAAATTTGGAAAACTCAGCAGTGGCCACAGGACTGGAAAAGGTCAGTTTTCATCCCAATCCCAAAGAAGGGCAATGCCAAAGAATGTTCAAACTACTGCACAATTGCACTTATCTCACACACTAGCAAAGTAATGCTCAAAATTCTCCAAGCCAGGCTTCAACAGTACGTGAACTGTGAAATTCCAGATGTTCAAGCTGGATTTAGAAAAGGCAGAGGAACCAGGGATCAAATTGCCAACGTCCACTGTATTATCAAAAAAGCAAGAGAATACCAGAAAAACATCTGCTTCTGCTTTATTAATTATGAAAAAGACTTTGTGTGGATCACAACAAACTGTGGAAAATTCTTCAAAAGATGGGAATACCAGACCACCTTACCTGCCCCCTGAGAAATCTGTATGCAGGTCAAGAAGCAATAGTTAGAACCAGACATGGAACAACAGACTGGTTCCAAATTGGGAAAGGAGTACGTCAAGGCTGTATATTGTCACCCTGCTTATTTAACTTATATGCAGAGTACATCATGAGAAACGCTGGGCTGGAAGAAGCACAAGCTGGAGTCAAGATTGCCGGGAGAAATATCCTCAGATATGCAGATGACACCACCCTTATGGCAGAAAGTGAAGGAGAACTAAAGAGCCTCTTGATGAAAATGAAAGAGGAGAGTGAAAAAGCTGGCTTAAAACTCAACATTCACAAAATGAAAATCATGGCATCCAGTCTCATCACTTCATGGCAAATAGATGGGGGAAGCAATGGAAACAGTGACAGACTTTATTTTCTTGAGCTCCAAAATCACTGCAGATGGTGACTATAGTCATGAAGTTAAAACACACTTGCTCCTTGGAAGAAAAGCTATGACTAACCTAGACAGCATATTAAAAAGCAGAGACAATACTTTGCCAACAAAGGTCCATCTAGTCAAAGCTATGATTTTTCCAGTAGTCATGTATGGTTGTGAGAGTTGGACTACAAAGAAAGCTGAGCATGAAGAATTGATGCCTTTGAACTGTGGTGTTGGAGAAGACTCTTGAGAGTTCCTTGGACTGCAAGGAGATCCAACCTGATGTGAAGAACTGACTCCTTAGAAAAGATCCTGATCCTGGGGAAGACTGAAGGCAGGAGAAGGGGACAAAAGAGGATGAGATGGGTGTATGGCATCACCGACTCGATGGACATGAGTTTGAGCAATCTCCCAGAGGTGGTGATGGACAGGGAAGCCTGGCATGCTACAGTCCATGGGGTTGCAAAGAGTCAGACATGACTCAAGTACTGAACTGAAAGTCTGCATTCTTGATAATGTCAGTCACTGCTTTGGGGGTCACTAGAATTTAAAAGCATATGTTAGATATAGAAACTTAAAGGAAAAAACCCTCAGATTGTTTTGATTTTAGGAATCTCTTTTCTCTCTCTCTCTCTCTCTCTCTGTTTTTCTCTGGCTTTTTTAGCAAGTTTTCTGTCTCTTGCTTCTTTCTAAATCCTTCTAGCTCCCTAATCAACTAAGTATATTGTATTCTTTGCCCATTCCAGAATTTATTGCTTCAAGATTCTTTAAATGAACTCTTTTCTCAACCGCAGAAGTACATCCCATGGCAAATAAGAACATTAAAAGATGTTTAACATCTTTAGTATTCAGGGAAGCTGAAATGAAAACCACAATGAAATATTTCTATGCACTCATCAGTGTGGCTGAAATAAGGAATCGTGACAAGACCGAACACTGGCAAAGATGCAGAGAGACTGAATCACGTATGTTGTTATGGGGAAGCAGAACGGTACAACCACGGTGGAAAATAGTTTGACAGTTTCTTATAAAACTAAGCATGGAATAACCCTGTGATCCACGCATTTCACTTGTGGGCATTTACCCTAGAGAAATGAAAACTTACATTCATGCAGAAACCTGTATAAAAATGCTCATAGCCACTGTATTCATGAAGTGATGAAAGAAAGCGTTAGTCGCTCAGTCCTATCCAACTCTGTGGCCCCACAGACTGTAACCCACCACCAGGCTCCTCTGTCCATAGAATTCTCCAGACAAGAATATTGGAGTGGTTAGCCGCTTCCTTCTCCAGAAGATCTTCCCAATTCAGGGATCAAACTGGGATCACTTGCATTGCAGGCAGATTCCCTACCCTTTACTTATAATAAGCCCCAAACTGAAAGCACACCAGATGTCCTTCGTGAGATGAAGAGTTAAATTAAGGCACAAATTAGAGACTTCCCTGGTGGTCTAGCCACTAAGATTCCATGCTCCCGATGTAGGAGACCTAGGTTCGATTCCTGGTCAGGGAACTAGATGCCACATACCACAACTAAGAGTTCGCATGCAGCAGTTTAAAATCCTGCACGCCTCAATGAAGACCAAAGATCCCACGTGCCACATCTGAGACCCAGTGCAGCTGTATTTTGTTCTCCCACTTGACTTCAGCCTGTCTCCTTTGTGTGACCCCCAGAATTGGGGTACTAGTGGCTTTTTGCTCACTGGTCTCCTCACTATATTGCACATGGCATTCCATCCACTGTGTAACAAATTCCCTGCATTAAATTTCCTCTGTTGTAAGTATTAAAGTGCTTTCTGTTTTTCTGTCTAGACCCCTGGAAAGTTGAATAAAAGTAAGAGCCTTCATATGGTTGATAAATCTCCTTCTATGGCTAGTTTTCTGTAAGTGTTTTCAAAATAATAAGCAAATATTACATTTTGTCAAATATTTCTTCTGCACTATTTGAAATAATCATACCCTTTTTCATTCCTAGTCTATGAGTGTAGAGATTATACTAACAATTTCTGCTATTGAATCATCAAACCATTTGGTTACCTGCTTTTTTCATTTAGAATGATGGAATTCTCCTGCTATGTCTGATTACCTGAGTTGTATCTAAGCTTCTGTGCTCCTTGGACAAGGCTGTTCAGGACAGCCTAGCAGCTCTTCTTTGTTAGCCTCTGCAGCCAAATCCATCCTGGCAAGGACCTCCTCATAGGCTTAGCCATCCATTTTCCCCACCCCCATCCCATCAAAGAACAGAATTCTACCTAGAAACAAGCTTCCTTTATTGATGGACCAAATTTGTTTGGTCCATCATGAATTTCCTGGGCTTCCCTGGTGGCTCAGCTGGTTAGAATCCGCCTGCCAATGCAGGAGACTCAAGAGAACTGGGTTTAGTCCATGGGTTGGGAAGATCCTCTGGAGGAGGAAATGAAAACCCACTCCAAAATTCTTGCCTGGAGAATTCCATGGACAGAGGAGCCTGGTGGGCTGCAGTCCATAGGGTCACAAAGAGTTTTATGCAGCTGAAATGACTTAGCACACGTGCACATGGAAGTTCCTTAAAAAACTAAAAATGCAGGTTTTAACTGAAAGCCTGACTCCAAATTCTTTTTCCATTTCAATACATATGTTTTTAAAAATTATTCTCTCTTCAGTCGATTTTTATCCAGGAGAATAAATGCAAGCAGGATTTTATTTAACACCACTGATAACGTTGTAAATGATTTTAAAGCTTGCCCTGAGAGGAAAGTAAACCTATAACCAGCACAAGATAAATCATCTTTATCTTTCACAGAAATAACTATAATCAAAGCTGTTCTCGTATCTCATGCATGCTGACCTCCTTTTTAATGGCTTGTATTTCAAACTTGAGCTCGGGCACAAATAGAAGACAAAATGGATATGAATACATCTGAATCAGTAAGAAGAATTCTCAGATTACCTAGTATCAACCATTTTTTTTTTTTTTTTTTGGCTTCCCTGGTGGCCCAGATGGTAAAGAATCTGCCTGCAATGCAGGAGACACAGGTTTCATCCCTGGGTCTGAAAGTTCAATTCCTGGGTAGGGAAGATCCCCTGGAAGAGGACATGGCAAATCATGCCAGTATTCTTGGCTGGAGAATCCTCATAGAGAGAGGAGCCTGACCGGCTAAAGTCTGCTGGATCATTGGATTGCAAAGAGTCAAACATAACTAAATTAAGTTCCTTTTCATATGCGTAGAGGCCATTTGGATACCTGCTTCTGTGAAGTGCCTGTTCAAGTCATTTACTCATTTTTCATTGTAATGTTTTCTTCATACTAATCTATCGGCATTTTTTTTACACATTTGGAGGATGAGTAGGAGGGACATGTATTGTAGACATCCTCTCAAAGCCTGAGCTTGTCTTTTCACTCTCTTCCTGTAGTCTTTTGATAAACTTAAGTTCTTCATTTTAATAAACCCCTTTTTCAGGTTTTGAGCCTATATTCTTATAACCTATATGATTGGAAATTTTAAAAAATATATATAGATATAGGAGAACTGAAGGGTGCTAATTTTACCTTCTAGATAAATTATCTAAACTATAAAATCCACACTCAGTTTTTTAAAGGAAGAAATTATTATTTTTAAGGGAAAGGAAGTCAATTTCTTTTTCATTTTGGACAAAAATGTCCAAGGTAAGATGAAATGATTACAGGGAAAAGTCCCACGTACAGCTGAGAAAATCTGGGTACACGTATGATTTTAAGAATGTATAGTGATTCTTGTCAGAGATGGGGTGGTAGGCCCCATAGGCCATGCCAAGTTGGTAGCTTAGCATCACTGAAACTTAGGAAAGGAACTGTCTTAGTCATTTGTTTTGAAGTCCTAGCAAGATCTGGTTAAAAAAAATAAAGTGCTTCAAAATATTTTTTTAATGGATCAATAGAAATGAGTCCCAATTCAAAATGGAATATGCTCTTCCAACAAAAAGACCTCCTTTAGCAGGGAAGATGTGTTTTGCTGAGAAAGGTGAAAATTTAAAGGGAAAGGTAATTTCAGCGAAATGCATATTAAAACAGCTCTTACACATAGATCAATACAACAGAACATAGAGCCAAGAATTAAATCCGCACATACACGGTCAATTAACTTATGATGAAAGGAGCCAAGAATATCTGAGAGGAAGAGACAATCTCTTCAATAAATGATGCTGGGACAGCTGGAGAGTCACATGCAAAAGAATGAAATTGGACCATATCTTATACATTTTATCTCACAAAAATCAAATTGGATTAAAATGGATTAAAGACTTGAATGTAAGACCTGGAGCCGTAAAACTCCTAGAAGAAAGGCAATTAGTTCCTGGATACCAATCTAGGCAATGATTTTTCAATTTGACCCCAAAAGCAAAGGCAACAGAAGCAAAAACAAGCAAGTAGAACAACATCAAATTGAAAGGCTTCTGAACAGCAAAGGAAACCATCAACAAAACAAAAAACAGCCTGCCATATAGGAGAAAATACTTGTACATCATATATCTGAATAGGGGCTAATATCCAAAATATATTAAAAACTCAACAACTCAGTAGCAAAAAATAAATTAATTAATTAAATAAACCAAGGGGATTTGAATAGATATTTATCTAAAACAGACACAGAGTCAACAAGTACACAAAAAGGTGCTCATCGTCATTCATCTTCAGAGAAATGCAAATCAATATCACAATGAGACACCAACTCACACTTGTTAAAATTGCTGTTATCAGAATGATAAAAAATAGTGCTGGTGAGGATATAACGAGAAGGAAACACTCGTGCATTGTTGAAAGTGAAGTCATTCGGTCCTGTTGGACTTTTTGCGACCTCATGGACTAGAGCCTACCAGGTTCCTCTGTCCATGGGATTTTGTAGCCTACCAGGCAAGAGTACTGGAGTGGGCTGCCATTTCCTTCTCCAGGGGATCTTCCTGACCCAGGGTTGAACCCAGGTCTCCTGCATTGCAGGCAGATGCTTTACTGTCTGGGCCACCAGGGAAGCCCTGGTGGGAATGTAAACGGATGCGACCACTATGGAAAACAGTATAGAGCTTCCTTTAAACAATTAAAAATAAAACTACCGTGTGCTCCAGCATCTCCACTTCCGGGTAGTTACAGGAAACAGAGATCTTAATTTGAAAAGATATCTACATGGTCATTGAAGCATTATTTACAATAGCCAAGATATGGAAACAATTTAAGGGTCCATCAATGGATGAAGGGATGAAGAAAAAGTGATATAGGTGCAATGAAATACTATTCAGCAGAACAAAAGAAGAAAGACTTGCCATTGACAACCTGGATGGATCTTGAGGGCATTAATGCTAAATAAGTCAAACAGAGAAAGGCAAATACTGTATGATCTCACTTAAATGTGCAATCTGAAAAGAAAACCAAAAAACCCTCATAGTTACATGGAATAGATTAGTGGCCACCAGAAGCGTGGCGTGCAGAGTGAGGAAAGTGAAAGAAAGTGGTCAAAATTCCAGGTATAAAATAAATAAGCCCTGCATTCTATATTTGAAAGTTGTTAAAATAGTGGACAGTAAAACTTCTTCATTTCAGTTCAGTTTAGTCGCTCAGTCGTGTCTGACCCTTTGCGACCCCGTGAATCGCAGCACGCCAGGCCTCCCTGTCCATCACC
Source organism: Bos taurus (assembly GCF_002263795.3). Classification (NCBI taxonomy): domain Eukaryota; kingdom Metazoa; phylum Chordata; class Mammalia; order Artiodactyla; family Bovidae; genus Bos; species Bos taurus. The sequence goes on from NC_037341.1 coordinate 24,204,753, forward strand.
AACTCCCGGAGTTCACTCAGACTCACGTCCATCGAGTCAGTGATGCCATCCAGCTGTCTCATCCTCTGTCGTCCCCTTCTCCTCCTGCCCCCAATCCCTCCCAGCATCAGACTCTTTTCCAATGAGTCAACTCTTCGCATGAGGTGGCCAAAGTACTGGAGTTTCAGCTTTAGCATCATTCCTTCCAAAGAAATCCCAGGGCTGATCTCCTTCAGAATGGACTGGTTGGATCTCCTTGCAGTCCAAAGGGACTCTCAAGAGTCTTCTCCAACACCACAGTTCAAAAGCATCAATTCTTCAGCGCTCAGCCTTCTTCACAATCCAACTCTCACATCCATACATGACCACAGGAAAAACCATATTACCACAAGAAAATTGTAACTATTTGTGGCAATGGATATTAACTAGACTTATTCTGGTGATCTTTCTAAAATACATACATGTGTCAAATCATGTTGTCCATCTGAAACTAATATAATGTTATGTGTCAATTATATCTCAATTTAAAGTAAAATACTCTAGCAGACAAAATAATGGCCTCCCAAAGGTGTCCTCGTCCTAACCCTCAGAACCTTGAATGTGTAAATTTGCAAAACAAAAGAGACATTGTTCAAATAACTAAATTAGAGATGGGAAGTTTGTCTTGGATTATCCACATGGGCCCAAGGTAATCACTAGAATTCTTAAGAAAGGAAGACAAGAGATGGATAGCAGAAATAGAAGATGTGAAACAAAAGGTTGGAAATAAAAGTAAGGAGCCACCAGCTGAGGAACACAGGAGGCACCTAGAGGATGAGAAGGGACAAGGAACAGATTCTCCCCTCTGAGACACCAAGAAGGAACTGGTTCTACCAGACATCTTGACTTTAGTGCCATGAAACAGAGTTGGAACTCCTCCAGGAATGGAAGATAAAAAATGTGTGATGCTTTAAGCCACTAGGGCTTCCCAGCTGGCACTAGTGGTAAAGAATCTGCCTGCCAATACAGGAGACATAAAAGACTTGGGTTTGATCCCTGGGTTGGGAAGATCCCCTGGAGAAGGGCATGGCTACCCACTCAGGTATTCTTTCCTGGGGAATCCCATGGACAGAGGAGTCTGTCAGGTTACAGTCCATGGGGCCACAAAGAGTCAGACATAACTCAGTGACTGAGAAAACACTTTAAGCCACAACAGTTGTGATAATTTGTTATAATGGCAATTGGTTCAGTTCAGTCCCTCAGTCATGTCCAACTCTTTGTGACCCATTGGACTTCAGCACTCCAGGCCTCCGTGTCTATCACCAACTCCCGGAGTCTATTCAAACTCATGTCCATTGAGTCGGTGATGCCATCCAACCATCTCATCCTCTGTTGTCCCCTTCTCCTCCTGCCTTCAATCTTTCCCAGTATCAGGGTCTTTTGCAATGAGTCAGCTCTTCCCATCAGGTGGACAGTCTATCGGAGTTTCAACTTCAGCATCAGTCCTTCCAATGAATATTCAGGACTGATTTCCTTTAGGATGGACTGGTTGGATCTCCTTGCAGTCCAAGGGATTCTCAAGAGTCTTCTCCAGCACCACAGTTCAAAAGCATCAATTCTTCCTGCTCAGCTTTCTTTATAGTCCTACTCTCACATGACTACTGGAAAAACCATAGCCTCGACTAGACAGACCTCTGTTGGCAAAGTAATGTCTCTGCTTTTTAATATGCTGTCTAGGTTGGTCATAACTTTCCTTCTAAGGATAAGCGTCTTTTAATTTCATGGCTGCAGTCACCATCTGCAGTGATTTTGGAGCCCCCCAAAATAAAGTATGCCACTGTTTCCCCATCTATTTGCTATGAAGTGATGGGACCAGATGCCATGATCTTCGTTTTCTGAATGTTGAGCTTTAAGCCAACTTTTTCACTCTCCTCTTTCATTTTCATCAAGAGGCTCTTTAGTTCTTCTTTGCTGTCTGCCATAAGGGTAATGTCATCTGCATATCTGAGGTTATTGATATTTCTCCTGGCAATCTTGATTACATTTTGTGCTTCATCTAGTCCAGTGTTTCTCATGCATAAGCATTTCTGCATATGAGATAAATAAGCAGGGTGACAATATACAGCCTTGACGTACTCCTTTCCCTATTTGGAACCAGTCTGTTGTTCCATGTCTGGTTCTAACTGTTGCTTCTTGACCTGCATACAGATTTCTCAAGAGGCAGGTCAGGTGGTCTGGTATTCCATCTCTTTCAGAATTCTCCACAGTTTGTTGTGATCCACACAGTCAAAGGCTTTGGCGTAATCAATAAAGCAGAAGTAGATGTTTTGCTAGTATTCTCTTGTGTTTTTGATGATCCAACAGATGTTGGCAATTTGATCTCTGGTTCCTCTGCCTTTTCTAAATCCAGCTTGAACATCTGGAACTTCACGGTTCACGTACTATTGATGCCTGGCTTGGAGAATTTTGAGCATTACTTTGCTAGTGTGTGAGATGAGTGCAATTGTGCAGTAGTTTCAACATTCTTTGGCATTGCCCTTCTTTGGGATTGGGATGAAAACTGATCTTTTCCAGTCCTGTGGCCACTGCTGAGTTTTCCAAATTTGCTGGCATATTGAGGGCAGCACTTTTAGGCTTTGCATCATCTTTTAGGATTTACAGCATTTACAGCATCATCTTTTAGGATTTGCAATAGCTCCACTGGGATTCCATCACCTCCACTAGCTTTGTTCGTAGTGATGCTTCCTAAGGCTCACTTGACTTCACATTCCAGGATGTCTGGCTCTAGGTGAGTGATCACACCATCGTGATTATCTGGGTCATGAAGATCTTTTTTGTACAGTTCTTCTCTATATTCTTGCCATCTCTTCTTAATATCTTCTGCTTCTGTTAGGGCTTCCCTTGTGGCTCAGCTGGTAAAGGATACTCCCGCAATGTGAGAGACCTGGGTTGTATCCCTGGAATGGGAAGATCCCCTGGAGAAGGGAAAGGCTACCCAGTCCAGTATTCTGGCCTGGAGAATACCATGGACTCTATAGTACATGGGGTCACAAACAGTCGGCCATGACTGAGTGACTTTCACAAAATATAATGGCAATAGGGAAACTAATATAATCACAGGGAGATGTTATCTCATACCAATCAGACTGGCAAAAATTAAATAGTCTAGTAGTATTTGAGTATAAAGCAATAAAATTTTTCATGCACTAATAATTGATGTACAAAAGTCTTGGGAAACACTTTCCCATTAGCTAGTAAAATGAAAGTATCTGTATACTCTTCAACTCACCCATTCTCTTTCCAGGCATGTATTCTAGAGAAAATCTTGCATAGATATACCAGGAATACATATGGACTTTCAAGAGTCTGACTGCTCATGTTGTACTGTTTAAGCTGGTGGTAGTTATTTCATTTCTTAAAATTTAGTCATTGTATTTAAGTTATATACACTCATTTGTGTATATGAAGCAATTCAGTATACAAAAGGGCTCTGATATCTTTCCATTCTTCTTTATAATGTTCTCAACTCAGTTCTTATGCATCTTTTGTTAGTTTTGTTCCTATGCACCTTTCTTTTTAGGGAGGGATACTCTTATAAATGGTAGCTTTTTAAGACTGTTTATTTCTGGCTTGTTAAAATGCATCTGACCTTTGTATATTGTTCTATCTAGGGACATTTTTTAACTTTCTTATACTAATAATATGTCTGTAGATTGAGTTTTTAATGTAGATAATTGTGTCATCTACAAACAATGACTTTTTTTCCCTTTCTTTCTGATCTTCATGGCTTTTTTCTTGCCTTATTACAATGAATACAAGTTTCAGAGCAGTGTTTAGTAGTTGGAGTGAGAGTGCCTGTCCTCCTTGCTGATTTTGAAATCACATTTGAAAGCATCATTACATGTGATATTACTGTGGGTTTTTGAGGACACTTCTCCTCAGGTTTTAAAAGTTCTCTTCTACTCCTAATTTGTGAAAAGTTTGTAGACTGATTGCTGAATATATTCAATGTTGGGTGATCATATAATTTCTCCCTTCAATTGCTTAATACAGTAAATTACATTTATGCTGCTGCTAAGCTGCTAAGTCACTTCAGTCATGTCCGACTCTGTGCGACCCCAGAGACGGCAGCCCACCAGGCTCCCCCGTCCCTGGGATTCTCCAGGCAAGAACACTGGAGTGGGTTGCCATTTCCTTCTCCAATGCATGAAGGTGAAAAGTGAAAGTGAAGTCGCTCAGTCGTGTCCAACTCTTAGTGATCCCATGGACTGCAGCCTAACAGGCTCCTCCATCCATGGGATTCTCCAGGCAAGAGCATTGGAGTGGGGTGCCATTGCCTTCTCTGAAATTACATTTATAAACTAGTCATACTTGGTAATAATCTCTATAATATGCATACTTATAGCCCATTTTTGTTCTATAGATCTCTATCTTTCATATAGAAAAACATTATTTGGAACAAAAATGGGCTATAAGTATGCATATTATAGAGATTATTACTGAAATTACATTTATAAACTAGTCATATTTGGTAATAATCTCTATAATATGCATATTATAGCCTATTTTTGTTCCAAATAATGTTGTTCTATAAGAAAGATAAAGAGAGATCTATAGAGTTCTATCCTGTGTGTATATAACACTCTGTTCATCTATGTGTAAATCGTGTGTGTGTGTTTGTGTGTGTGCTCTTAATCACGTCCCACTCTTTGGGACTCCATGGAATACAGCCTGCCAGCCTCCTCTGTCCATGAAGTTTCCCAGGCAAGAATACGGGAGTGGGTTGCCATTTCCTACCCCATATAAAGCATGGCTAACAACATTCTCTGAGATAAAAACTGTTGAGATTTAGCTTTACAGATTCATCTTGTGTCCTTCACAAAGATACAGGATCTAAGATTCTATAAAATCATCATCAACTTCATCACCTACAAAACTGATACAGTGGCTATGGCAATAGTAGATGACATTTGAAAAATATCTGGAATGTGATTAGAAATGCGCACCCCACATTCAGTCCTCATGCTCCATTATAAGCAATGTTTTCCAGGACTGTATACTGTATTAAGTATCTCTCAAGGTTTGGGGTTAAGATTTTGAATTAGACATTTTAACAATTTTGTATTAGATATTTTAATGTCACACAAAAAAAGAAATTTGACATTTTTTCTCTTGATTTCACATCCTATATAGCAGCAGTGAGATTTCCATTCACCTGTCAGTTGGCTGACCGCATCTCTCACACTCAAATCAGCTGTGGTCTCCAGTCTTTCCTAAATGTATCACAAGGAAAAACGGCTTATGATTCCTTCACCTGTATTTGTACTATGAGGTCATTAAAATCTGAATAGTGGGACTTTCCTGGCAGTCCAGTGGTTAAGAATTCACGCTTCCACTTACCATCGAACTTCCATGGGTTCGATCCCTGGTCAGGGAGCTAAGATCCTCCATGCTGCATGGTATAGCCAAAAAAATAAATAAAAAATAACTTTAAGTAAGCGTCTTTTAAAAAAGAAGAAGAAAATTAATAGAAGCAGGGGAAAAATAAAACTCTCACATTTCCATGTGAGAAAACTCAGTTCCAAAGCAATGAGAGGATTTCCCCATATGCATTAACAGAGATTAGAAGCAGTTCCAGAGTCTGAGTCGGAACTGGGACTCCCAGTCCAGGGCTCAATGCAGCCACAGACATGATTGAGAATTTAGTTTTGCTGTAACAGGATGGCCACACACACACTGCTCATAGAATATAACCTTCATTCCTCCTGACAAATCAGATGTCAAACGTTATTATCCACTTGGTTGATATCAAAATGTGTTATATTGAAAGGAACTATTATTTACCAAGCTTTGCCCTAGCAAAGTGTCACCAGTCTTGGATTGACTAAAAGGCTTTTTATGAAAGTATAAATAAAAAGTGCACAGATGGCATTGGAGTTTTCCTGAGAGGTTTCAAAAGACCGTGTTCTTCAGAAGAACTAGGACTTCCCTTGGAGTAAAGCAATAGGTTACTAGGCTCTAGAGAGAATAAATAAAATGGTCTGATGTTCATTTTTCATTCTCAGTAAAATATTGATGGAGCACCACTGTCAAAATCTATTTGGCAAACCGCATAGTGTGTCTTAAATTATAACCCTCTGTGTTTCCTGACACAAAGAATATCATCTTTCAAAATGTTCCAAAATAAAAGGTGCAGAAAAAAATTGAATTCTAGTTTATATGTTTGATACTAAAACCATCAATACTTGAAGAAATCTGTATGTGTTACAAAATCAAGCAAAGGTCAATGAACTTTCTGACTGTATTTATATATGTGCTGAATATGTATTTTTTTCTTTCCACTTAATTGCAAAAAGATCATTTGTGTCAACAGTTTTACAAACCACTCTTAAGTATTTTAAACATTTTATTTCTAGCATTCATAGGCATGTGCTTTGCCAGTTTAAATACTACAGTGATCATAGAATAATTCAAATCCATCATGCATTTATTTACTAAGTATATAAAGCATATTCTTTGCTGATTATAGTAAATAAAATGTTTTTATAAGTAGGGACAACATTTCTCACAGGCATAGTGCAAAAATACTGGAGACAACATTTTGTCACTTTTTAATTGCACAATGTTCTCTTCACAGCTAACCTTTAGTTTTAAATGTTCATATTACTTACAGAGGACACAGAAGCAGCAGCCAGACACAGCTTTTGGGGGTAATTATCTTCTCTTTCAAAATCTTGTACTTTACCAATTCCACTAAAACAAAGCATATGAAAATGGGAAGAACAATATTAATCTAAGTTTTTAAGCATTTGAATTACTTTAGCAAGTTTTAATTAGATTCATCTTTTAAATAATTTTTTTAGAATGATCAAACATTGCAAGTATGTTACAGAGTTTTCATATACCCCACACCCAGTTTTTCTTATTATTAACATCTGATGTTAGTATATGTGTTGCGATTAACAGACCAGGATTGATAAACTATTAACTAAAATACTTACTTTATTCAGAGTCCCTTAGCTTTTACCTAATGTTCTGCTTCTGGCCCAGCATCCCATCCAGGACACCACGTCACATTAGTAATCATGTCTTTTGGCCATAACAGGTGCTCAGATCTTCCTTGTCTTTAGTGACCTTGACAACGTGGGGATGTACAGTCCAGGTATTTTTGTAGAACATCCCCTGATTCAAATGTGTCTCATGGTTTTCTCATGATTTGGTTCAGTGCAGGTCCAATCCCTGGATTGGGAAGATCCCCTGGAGAAGGAAATGGCAACCCACTCCATTATTCTTACCTGAGAAATCCCATAGACAGAGGAGCCTAGTGGGCTACAATCCATGGGGTCACAAAGAGTCTGACACCAGTGAGCGACTAAGCAAATTCCTCGTGATTAGACTGGAGTTGCATGTTTTGGAGAGAAAGATCACAGAAGTAAAGTGCCATTTTTACCACATCATATCAAGGATACACACCGTCAGGCTGACTTATCACACAATGGTGAATTTGATCACACGGCTGAGGAAGTGTTTTCCGGCTCTGTCACCGTCAAGTTGCTCCAGTTTTCCCCTTTCCGTACTTAGAAAGCAGTGCAGCCCACCTTGCAGCACTAGGGAGCTATGCTCCATCTCCTTGAGGGCAAAGCATCTATGCAGATTATTTTGAATTCTTCTGTACAGGAAGTTTGTTTATAAACATAACTAAGACACCTAGGATAAAGGTAGTTGCTATATAACACAGGGGGAGAAGGCAATGGCACCCCACTCCAGTACTCTTGCCTGGAAAATCCCATGGATGGAGGAGCCTGGTGGGCTGCAGTCCATGGGGTCGCTAAGAGTTGGATACGACTGAAGCGACTTCCCTTTCACTTTTCACTTTCATGCGTTGGAGAAGGAAATGGCAACCCACTCCAGTGTTCTTGCCTGGAGAATCCCAGGGATGGGGGAGCCTGGTGGGCTGCCCTCTATGGGGTCGCCCAGAGTTGGACACGACTGAAGCGACTTAGCAGCAGCAGTACAGGAAGTTTGTTTATTCTCCCCCATCTATTTATTTGTTCTTGTAATTAAATCAATATGGACTCATGGACATGTATTTTATATTTGGGTCATAATCCAAATACTCCTTAATTTATTTTGTTGTTCAAATTGTTCCAGCTCTGGCCCATCAGAGCTCTTTCAGTTGACTCCTGTCCCATAAACCCTAACATTGTGTGTGTATGGGGTTTGGGGGTTCTGTTTTATTTTTTAGCAGTGTGTTATTTTCCCACATTAAGATACTCCAGGATCATTGTATTTATTTCCTGCTTCAGTCCTAGATTTAGCCATTTATCCAGAGTCCTAATTTCTTTTATTAGAGAATGGTATTAAAGACCCAGATCTGGGCACTAGATCCGCCTATTGCAACTGAATATCATTTCTTTAAGGCCGTCTCAGCTGGCAGAGAAAGGAAATACATATTGTAAAGTATTCTGTGCATAAATATATATATATATCAATAAGTATCTTTAATATGTAACCATCTATCTCTATATTAAGCCAAACATGAGATTATCATGATGTCTTCAACTCTTATCCATTAATGCTATGGATCCTTTGAGCCTGCTCTTCTTACATACGGTAATCTCCCACTCCAACAGTGAGAGGACCACTTTTCTGACTGACTCAGTTCTAGTACACGTGTACAGCAGTGTCAGAACTGGTAACCCACATCCCTGTGGGAATCATTTTTATCAGCTGGCTGCTGCTGCTGCTAAGGCTCTTCAGTCGTGTCTGACTCTGTGCGACCCCAGAGACGGCAGGCTCCGCCCTCCCTTGGATTCTCCAGGCAAGAACACTGGAGTGGGTTGCCATTTCCTTCTCCAATACGTGAAAAGTGAAAGTGAAGTCCCTCAGTCAGGTCCGACTCTATGTGACCCCATAGACAGCAGCCTACCAGGCTCCTCTGTCCCTGGGATTTTCCAGGCAAGAGTACTGGAGTGGGTTGCCATTGCCTTCTCGGTTATCAGCTGGAGTCAGTGCTAATCTAGTTCCTTTGCCTGGGTCTTACAGACTCTGCTTATTCCTGGAGTTCCTTAGCTCAGCACTGGCCTCCCTTTCACCCTCAACTGGCTTTATTTTTGAAAGAGAAAGGAATCAGGAAATAATTAGCTGGTCAACTCTGACACTTTGGTGTTTCCACTTACAAATTAGAAAATGTAAGTAGGAATGAATAACTCACTATGCAGATCACACTTCTAATATCTTATGAAAAAAGAAGGGGGGGAAAAATCTTTTAGAATGAATAGGCTCTGGAAGAAAGCTTTTCTCCAAAGAGAAATATAAAACACAGCAGTTCAGGATATTGATTTTATTTAAGCTTAACTACCCAGCTGTCACTTTGTGTCCACAGGCCAGTTACATAAACAGAAGCAGAGCTTAGGAAAAGAGATGAGGAAAGATCTTTATGATGGTAGAATTTTGCAAGACTCCTCCAGACACCCCAGGATAGAAAGCACAGCAGTGCCATTTACCTTTACATTCAATATAGTCTCCTATATAAATATAGTTTTTTAACATGCTCTGGGTTATTAGCAATAGGATTGTGAAACAATAGCTTAAAACCTCTTTAAGCTACTGATTTTTAAGGAAATATTTTCTTTGTAAGTTCAACTCTCAAACTAACCTAAATATTTGAGCACAATACTGATTGGAAATGAAGGTTCTTATTACTGAAACACCCAGATCGTCTTGGACTTAACATCTCTTTAATTGCTGGGCACCTCCCTCAGGTTCTGTAGCATTTACTTTAAATAGTACTTCTCCAAATTAATTTTTCTTTCTTCTTAGTTGTATGACATTTAATGACCTGATAGCCTGTTTTTGGCCAAAGAAGAATAATTAGTCAATCATGTAGCTGAATGTATCTATCAGGATTATGAAGGAATGGATATATTAATATATTAATTTATATAATGTATATATTGCCCATGGGACTCCCCTGGTGGCTCAGATGGTGAAGAATCTGCCTGTAGTGCAGGAGACCTGTGTTCTGTCTCTGGGTGGGGAAGGTCCCCTGAGAAGGAAATGGCAACCCACTCCAGTATTCTTGCCTGGGGAATTCCATGGACAAAGGAGCCAGGTGGGCTACAGTTCATGGGGTTGCAGAGAGTTGGACAGGACTGAGCAACTGACACTTTCACTTTTTTTCATATATTGTCCTAGCGCAAGGTAGAATACTAACCAATAAGAACAAAAATTCTAATTTCTAAAAAAGACCATGCTTTCTTTGCTGAAGTTCACATGATCAAGACAAAATTTTGCAGCTATCTTGGAATACTGTATTTGGGAATTGCCGTAAGAATTTAAAGATAGTTTCAGAATTAAATCTGGGGGTGCTAGAATTCACTCTGGAAAAAAATCTTTCTCTTATCTTCAGATTTTATCAACTTTTCCTTTTAATGTACGGGGGGGGGGGGGGGCGCAAAAGAAAATTAGCCACTTTTCTACATTGAACACCAAGTAATTGGTTGAATTTTTCACTGATCGATTGATTCCTACTGAAATAGCAAAGGCTGTCTTTGTCACACAGTGACATCACTGCTGCTTGAAATGTGATCGATTTCATCCTTGTCTCCACTTATTTGTCAGACAGTCAGTCTGTAAACATGTCTCCTGTGCTGAACTCTAGCTGATGGCTAGTTACTGCTTAGATTTCTGGATTGAAAAGAATTGTGAAAACACAAGCATTATCAGAGAAGGCTGCTGTGGGCACCCTGGCAATGCTGATGACTAGTGAGAAAATGAGTCCCAAAAGACTCCACGTTTATAATCCATACTACTGACAGTTTGTGGTGAAATTAACTCACATTTTAGAATCAAATTCATGAAATTGGAGTTACTTTGTCAGCTAAGCTTATGTGACTTATTCACTTTACATAAAATGGATTCCATTTCTGTACTCTGTCCACAGAACCAAAGACTGTAAAATGTATCATTACATGAAGCCACACAAAGGATAATTTTTATATGCAATTCTCCCTAAAATCTGCCTTATGGATTATACCTATGAGGACAGAAGTAAAGCCCTGTTCATCTCTGAACTTCCCGTAGTGCCATAACTTGGAACTTACAGTGATGACAATCTCATGAACCTGGCTTTCCCCATTCCACTCCCAAGGAAGTCCAAAATCCCTCCCATGACCTCCTGTCCCCACGTGATCTGCTTCCTGACCCCTTCTCTGACCTTCTCCAATCCTCTGCCCCTCACAGCAGTCCAGCCATTCTGACCTCAGTGTAGGGCTTTTTAGAGGCTAAACCTAATACCACCCAGGAGTTTGAATTTACTTATTCTTGTGACTGCCACTCTGACCCTAGGCCCTGGCACTGTTTAGGTCACTCACAACATCTAGGTCTGCTCTGATGTCACATCTTCATGGAGAAACATCCTGCAACACTGACCCATTCCCTTCTATCCCCTTTGTTTTCCTCCAGTTCTCATCACTGTCTCATTATTATATTACATACATACATGCACTGTATCCCTCCACCACTGGAAGGTAAATGCTACAAGGCAAGCAATGTATCATTTTTGTTCACTGCTGGAGTTCCAGCACCTAGAACACTAGATGACACATGGTAGATGCTCAATAAATTGATTAATTGATGAGTAAAAACTGTGGGAAACAACCAGTCAATCCTAAAGGAAATCAACCCTGAATTTCATTGGAAGGCCTGATGCTGAAGCTCCAGTACTTTGGCCACCTGATGCGAACAACTGACTGATTGGAAAAGACCCTGATGCTGGGGAAGATTGAAGGCGGGAGGAGAAGGGGATGACAGAGGATGAGATGGTTGGATGGCATCACCGACTCAGTGGACATGAGTTTGAGCAAACTCTGGGAGATGGTGAAGGACAGGGAAGTCCATGGTGTCGAAAAGAGGTGGACACGACTGAGCGAGTGAACAACAACAACAAAAACTGTTAGGAAGAGCTTCTCCTACAGCCCAAGCCCAAGCCCCAAGCTCTGCTTAGACCGCAGACACCCTGACATGGGGGAAAACATCTAATCCCCTCCAGTGAAAACCTGGGTCCAGTGGTTTCCATTTCAGCTTTTTTTTTTTTTTTCCCCCAGCAAAACCCTCCTTTCACATATACAGAAAAAATACAGAATTCTAAGTATATATAAAAAAGGTTAAAAAGAAGTTGCACTGGCCCAGTCAAGGATGGAGCAGCCCAGAAGGCCCATCTTCCTCCGAAAAGGGGCCATGATGCTATCTCTCCCAGTCCTTTCGGTTCTCAGAGCCCCACGGCCCCTCCCAGCTGCTGCCTGCTGAGTCTGGGCATCAGCACATCCAGTTCTGGACACAACCTGCTGTTCACAGCAATTCAGGTAGTTTACACTCTCTTGTTCTTGAGCCTCCGATCACAGAGCAGCTGACCCAAAGCATATTGTTAGATTTGACAGGGAATCTGCAGAGCACACTTTACTGCACCAAGTTTCCCGAGGGCAGAATGTGGAATGTCGCCCTTTACTCCAACTGGCACAGTAACTAGAACACAAGTGTCTCTGTAAGAAAGTATTTTCACGAAGAATTATATATCAATATTTCTACATATATTTGCACTTGAGACAGGAATTCTTCATATTTAATAAGGCCTTAGGATGCAACTGATACAGAACACTTATAGCAGCAATTTTTAAATATTCATGAAAACATTATCATACAGTTTGCTACTTTTTCAGTTGAAAATAAACCATGAATAACCCATTCCCATCTTTTGAGAGGAACAGCAAACAAGGAGTCTCAAAGTCAGAATGGGTATGTTGAACTGAGACTTCAAGAAAATCACTGTGATGATAGATGTTCAGCAGTGGAAAAATGTACAAATCAGGGACTTTTTTTTTTTTAATTATGTCTGGCCTCTAGGCTTAACTGCATATTAAGTCACTTCAGTTTTGTCCAACTACTTGAGACCCCATGGACTGTAGTCTACCAGGCTCCTCTGTCCATGGGATTCTCTAGACAAGAATACTGGAGTGGGTTACCATGCCCTTCTCCAGGGGATCTTCCTGACCTGGGGATCCAACCCACATCTCTTTCATCTCCTGCAGTGGCAGGCAGATTCTTTACCACCAGCACCATCTCAGTTCAGTTCAGTTCATTTGCTCAGTTTGTGCCCGACTCTGTGAAACCCCATGGACTGCAGCATGCCAGGCTTCCCTATCCACCACTAACTCCCAGAGCTTGCTCAAACTCATGTCCATAGAGTCGGTGATGCCATCCAACAATCTCATCTTCTGTCATCACCTTCTCCTCCACCCCTTAATCTTTCCCAACAACAGGATCATTTCAAATGAGTCAGTTCTTTCCATCAGGTGGCCAAAGTATTGGAGTTTCAGCTTCAGCATCAGTCCTTCCAATGAATATTCAGGACTGATTTCCTTTAGGATGGACTGGTTGGATCTCCTTGCAGTCCAAAGGACTCTCAAGAGTCCTCTCCAACACCACAGTTTAAAAGCATCAATTCTTCAGTGTTCAGCTTTCTCTATGGTCCAACTCTTGCAACCGTACATGACCACTGGAAAAAATCATAGCTTTGACTAGATGGACCTTTGTTGGCAAAGTAATATCTCTGCTTTTTACTATGCTGTCTACCTTAGTCATAACTTTTCTCCCAAGAAGTAAGGGTCTTTTAATTTAACGGCTGCAATCACCATCTGCAATGATTTTGGAGCCCAGAAAAATAAAATCTCTCACTGTTTCCATTGTTTTCCCATCTATTTGCCATGAATTGATGGGACCAGATGCCATGATCTCAGTTTTCTGAACATTGAGCTTTAAGCCAACTTTTTCACTCTCCTCTTTCACTTTCATCAAGAGGCTCTTTAGTTCTTCTTCACTTTCTGCTATACGGGTGGTGTCATCAGCATATCTGAGGTTATTTCTCCTGGCAATCTTGATTCCAACTTGAGCTTCATCCAGTCTGGCATTTCACGTGTTGTACTCTACACATAAGTTAAATACTCAGGGTGACAATATACAACCTTGACGTACCCCTTTCCCTATTTGGAACCCATCTGTTGTTCCATGTCTAGTTCTAACTGTTGCTTCCTGACCTGCATACAGATTTCTCAAGAGGCAGGTCAGGTGGTCTGGTATTCCCATCTCTTGAATAATTTTCCAGATTTTTGTGATCCACACTGTCAAAGGCTTTGGTGTAATCAATAAAGCAGAAGTAGATGTTTTTTTGGAACTCTCTTGCCTTTTTGATGATCCAACGGATGTTGGCAATCTGTTCTCTGATTCCTCTGCCTTTTCTAAAACCAACTTGAACATCTGGAAGTTCGTGGTTCACGTACCGCTGAAGCCTGGCTTGGAGAATTTTGAGCATTGCTTTGCTAGCATGTGAGATGAGTGCAATTGTGTGGTAGTTTGAACATTCTTTGGCATTGCCCTTCTTTGGGATTGGGATGAAAACTGACCTTTTCCAGTCCTGTGGCCACTACTGCATTTTCCAAATTTGCTGGAATAGTGAAAGCAGCAATTTCACAGCATCATATTTTAGAATTTGCAATAGCTCAGCTGGAATTCCATCTCCTCCAGTAGCTTTGTTTGTAGTGAAGCTTCCTAAGGCCCACTTGACTTCACATTCCAGGATGTCTGGCTCTAGGTGAGCAATCACACCATCGTGATTATCTGGATCATGAAGATCTTTTTTGTACAGTTCTTCTGTGTATTCTTGCCACCTCTTCTTAATATCTTCTGCATCTGATAGGTTCATACCATTTCTATCCTTTATCAAGCCCATCTTTGCATGAAGTGTTCCCTTGGTATCTCTAATTTTCTTGAAGAGATCTCTGGTCTTTCCCATTCTATTGTTTTTCTCTATTTGTTTACACTGATCACTAAGAAACGCTTTCTTATCTCTCCTTGCTATTCTCTGGATCTCTGCATTCAAATGGGTATATCTTTCCTTTTCTCCTTTGCTTTTCACTTCTTTTCTTTTCACAGCTATTTGTAAGGTCTCCTCCGACAGCCACTTTGCTTTTTTGCATTACTTTTTCTTGGGGATGGTCTTGATCCCTGTCTCTTATACAATGTCATGAACCTCCATTCATAGTTCATCAGGCACTCTGTCTATCCGACTTAGTCCCTTAAATCTATTTCTCACTTCCATTGTATAATAAGGGATTTGATTTAGGTCATACCTGAATGGTCTAGTGGTTTCCCCTACTTTCTTCAATTTCAGTCTGAATTTGGCAATAAGGAGTTCATGATCTGAGCCACAGTCAGCTCCCAGTCTTGTTTTTGCTGACTGTATAGAGCTTCTCCATCTTTGGCTGCAAAGAATATAATCAATCTGATTTTGGTATTGACCATCTGGTGATGTCCATGTATAGAGACTTCTCTTGTGTAGTTGGAAGCGGGTGTTTGCTCTGACCAGTGTGTTCTCTTGGCAAAACTCTATTAGCCTTTGCCCTACTTCATTCCGTATTCCAAGGCCAAATTTGCCTGTTACTCCAGGTGTTTCTTGTCTTCCTACTTTTGCATTCCAGCCCCCTATAATGAAAAGACATCTTTTTTGGGTGTTAGATCTAGAAAGTCTTGTAGGCCTTCATAGAACCAGTCAACTTCAGCTTCTTCAGCATTACTGGTCGGGGCATAAACTTGGATTATTGTGATATTGAATGTTTTGCCTTGGAAATGAACACAGATCATTCTGTCATTTTTGAGATTGCATCCAAATACTGCATTTCAGACTCTTTTGTTGACTATGAGGGCTACTCTATTTCTTCTAATGGATTATTGCTCACAGTAGTAGATATAATGATCATCTAAGTTAAATTCACCCATTCCAGTCCATTTTAGTTCACTGATTCCTAAAATGTCTCTTGTCATCTCTTGTTTGACCACTTCCAATTTGCCTTGATTCATGGACCTAACATTCCAGGTTCCTATGCAATATTGCTCTTTACAGCATTGGACTTTGCTTCTATCACCAGTCATATCCACAACTGGGTGTTGTTTTTGCTTTGGCTCCATCTCTTCATTCTTTCTGGAGTTATTTCTCCACTAATTTCCAGTAGTATATTGGGCACCTACAAACCTGGGGAGTTCATCTTTCAGTGTCCTATCTTTTTGCCTTTTCATACTGTTCGTGGGGTTCTCAAGGCAAGAATACTAAGTGGTTTGCCATTCCCTTCTCCAGTGGATCACATTCTGTCAGAATTCTCAACCGTGACCCATCCATCTTGGGTGGCCCCACATGGTATGTCTCATACTTTCACTGAGTTAGACAAGGCTGTGGTCCGTGTGATCAGATTGGTTAATTTTCTGTGACTGTGGTTTTCAGTCTGTCTGCCCTCTGATGGAGAAGGACAAGAGGTTTATGGAAGCTTCCTGATGGGAGGGACTGACTGAGGGGGAAACTGGGTCTTGTTCTGATGGACGGGGCCATGCTCAGTAAATCTAATCCAATTTTCTATTGATGAGTGGAGCTGTGTTCCTTCCCTGTTATTTACCTGGGGCCAAATTATGGTGAAGGTAATGAAGATAATGGTGACCTCGTTCAAAAGGTCCCATGCAGGCACTGTGACATTCAGTGCCCCCAACCCTGCAGCAGACCAGCACTGACTCACGTTTCTTCTGGAGACTCCTGGACACTCCCAGGCAAGTCTGGGTCAGTCTCTTGTGGGGTTGCTGCTCCTTTCTCCTGGGTCCTGGTGTGCATATGGTTGACTGTTTGTGCCCTCCAAGAGTCTATTTCCCAATCCTGTGTAAGTTCTGGCAGCTCTATGGTGGGGTTAATGGCAACCTCCTCCAAGAGGGCTTATGCCATACCCAAGTCTGCTGCACACAGCCACACCCATTTGGGGGCAAATGTATAGATCAAACTGGACTAAAATCGTGGTGTTTTCAGACGTTCAACGTTGAACCTGATAAATTTTTAAAAAATTGAGTGTGTGGGATGGAGCATGACAGGGAAGTACCATTTTCCCTACCTTAAAATTTTCTAAATGATGTAACTTCACATGCCGATCATCCAGGCCTTCCAGCTAATTTTAAAGTAACACTTCATTTTAATCTCTAATGTTCAGATGGAAATAATGAAGTGAGAGAAGTTCAGTGCTTGGTCGAAGGTTCTCCATCTTCCAAATTGTACCAGCTCTCATCACCCACTCATAACGTAGAACAGAGCAAATCTTGCAGTCATATTGCTTATGCCGTGGCCTTTCCTGATACAGAAAAAGATTCCGAAATCTTCCACATGGACAGTCGCTGAATGCTAACAGAGCTATTGAAAACCCACTCTAGCCAATTATCAGACTCTGCCACTGCCGCTGTTGCCCTTGGCTGTGTCTGCAGTTTTCTGCAGTTTTGGTTTTTTTTTGTTTTTTTTTTGGTTGCACTGGTCTTCTTGTAATGCTTGGGCTTCTCTAGTTGCAGCATGTGGGCTTAGTTGCTCCATGGGCTTCCTTGGTGGTAAAGAATCCACCTGCCAATGCAGAAGACACAGGTTTGATACCTGAGTCAGAGAAGATCCCCTGGAGGAGGATATGGCAATCCACACCAGTGTTCTTGCCCGGAGAATCTCATGGACAGAGGACCCTGACTGGCTACAGTCCACAGGGTCGCAAAGAGTTAGCCAAGACTAAGCGACTGAGCTTCACACACACGTGGGATCCCTGAGCAGGGATCGAACCCGCACTGCCTGCATTGGTAGGCGGATTCATCACCGCTGGACCACCACGGAAGTCCCTGTGTCTGCAGCTTTAACTCAGGATTTCCCGATCCTGTGACTCTGCCAGCTGTGGTAGAGCCAGCCTGCTCTACAAACACATTAGTACTCTGCCTGTGTGGGCAGCGTCCAATTTGGGAACCGTTATATAGTTAACAAGCTAATGTGTTAAGGCAGTAATTTGGATCTGGAATATATTTCCCCACGGAAACTGTGTCACAAATGGTATTTGGGTTTTCAGGCAAGACCTCAAAGACTGTCTAATTCATAATGAACCCAAATTAATGCACTGTTTCCATCAGGCTGAAGCCTATTTTCAACTGTGTATCTGTAGAAAAACCCAAATGGGACCCCCTGGGAATACGTGTTTTCTGACGAGGTGACACCAAAGAACAGGAACTCCATGTAGAATGCAGGACCAATATTTCAGGCAAAAGAAACTCAGAAATCTCTTTACCACTTCATAAAGAGAGGTGACTAAGATAAGCAGACTTCAGATCCAAATGGTTTAATTTAGAAACTAACAGCAGGACTTCCTTGGTGGTCCAGTGGTTGAAAGTTCACCTCCAATGCAAGATACACCGGTTCAATCCCTGGTCTGGGAAGATCCTACATGCCATGGGGCAACTAAGCTTGTGCACCGCATCTACTGAGCACACAACACATTCTAGAGCTGGTGCTCTGCAACAGGAGAAGTCACTACAGTGAGAAGCCCATGCACCCCTATTAGAGAGTAACCCCCACTCGCCACAACTAGAGACAACCAGTGCATAGCAACAAAGATAATTTAAAATAAATTAATCTTTAAAAAATGGTCATTATTCTTGATGGGTAGACAAAGCAATGCAGGGACTCACCTACCAGACTTGTATTTGGGGATTTGGCTCAGGTGATTGATTGTACTGCATATGGGTTTAGTTAATGGAGGAGCCCCTGCAGGGGCTTATCAGGGCCCAGACAGTGTGCTATGATGCTGCGAAGGGTCCTGAATAAGCCAGCTTCCCCAAAGCACTTTTGAATCAGCCTCCTTCCTTCTATGGCATAACCCACCCACCTCATGGTGCAGTGGAGTTTTCAACCTACACATCAACAGGTATGCACTGGCAGCCTCCATGCTGAAAATAAAAGCAGAGTCATCCAAGTTTAGATGGTCATTAACCTGCTGGACTTACATGAGTCTGTATCTCAGAAGTGAAATGGGTCCAGGAGATACAGATAGTGTCCACATCATTGTGTGGCTTTAATTTCAACCTTGAGAAAGGATAAAGTTGATAGCAAGATACATAGAGCTAGGAGGGAAGAGGCAGACAAGTAGGAGGGAAGAGGCAGATGAAAGAGGGGGAAAAATAAAAAGGAACCCCAGAGGTAAGGATGGGCAGAGGAGAAAAGAGCTTTGAAGGAAACTAAGGAGAAACTAGAGCTCACAGCATCCAGGGAAAAAGAACACTTCAGCTCTTTCTAAAGGTTAGCTGTGTCCAGGAAAGATGCAGGCAGGAGCTAAGGGAGGATGCAGAGTCCAAAGAGCACTGTTTTTTTAAAAACAGAAGAGACTTAGTACATTAAAGTGGAAATGGAGAATCCAACTAAGAGGGAGAAGGTGAGGATGTAGGAAAGAGAGAAGATGAGTGATGTTCCCAAGGATGGGGAGAGGGTACATTCTGAGCCCCAGCAGAGAGTTAAGCCTTGGACACGATGGAAGGCTTTGCACATCAGGCTGGAAGCAGCACTCAGAATCTACAAGTGCTGTGTCTTTGCTTCCATCTCAAGGTAAAAGGCAATAACCCCATATGAGAGTTCCAGGAAAGCAGGACCAATGATTGGGATGAAATAGAGTCTGGCTAGCTAGGAACAAAAATTTGAAAGAGCACACTGAAAACATTGGGAAGGGAGGAGAGGAAGAAAAGGGAGAAATGGGAGTTTGAATCTTGGAGCAAGAGCCTAGAGCATATGGGAATTAAGAGGAAGGTCCACAGGAGAGCCCATGGGAGTCACCCAGGTGGGATATTGGTGGGAGTGACTAAGCATCTCAGCACAGGATGAGATGACCTGACTTCCTTTCTCCAGGAATGGCAACCCACTCCAGTATTCTTGCCTGAAGAATTCCATGGATAGCAGAGCCTAGTGGGCTATAGTCCATGGAGTTGCAAAGAGTTGGACAAGACTGAGTGACTTATACTAACATATAAAGAACCTGGACGTTGTCAACAACAACTGTCCTTGTAACAAGAAAAAGCTGGAAAAATTAAAAATCATTTACTTCTCTTGGAGCTCTCAGAGAACTGAAGTCATTGGATAAATCATTAGCCTGAATTCCTGATTCAGGTGCATTTAGACAGACACAGAAACCAAGATCTGCTGGCCCAGAGAAAAAGCCACTGGAGCCACAGACAGATAGGAACAGTTAGATAATGACGACAAATTGTTGGAGCCTGAATGTGGACTGTGATGGGTGTAAGAAACTCCTCAAGACTACAGTCAGACATACTCTCTCATTTTCATGGGTTTTTCCTCTTCAAAAACCCCACCAGGTTCTTACAATAAGAACCCAAAAAAAGAACCTCTTCTCTGTGGATTGACGTCCAGTTTCTAAAAACAAGCACTATTAATTTGGGGGCTACCCAGGTGGCTTAATGGTGAAGTATCCACCTGTGTTGCAGAAGACCCAGGTTCGATCCCTGGGTTGGGAAGATCCCCTGGAGGAGGAAATGGCAACCCACTCCAATATGCTTGCCTGGAAAAATCTCATGGACAGAGAAGCCTGGTGAGCTACAGTCCACGAGGTCACAAAAGAGTCAGACATGACTGAGCAACTAAACAACAACATTGCTTTTTGTTTCTTCTCAGTTTAGTGAAAGAGTTGCTGATAAGTGACCTGTCCCTTAACTGACAATGCCTTTTCTTTAAACCCATGAGGCCCAGACTAGGGCTTAAATTCTCAACTCAGAGCTTCTTGTTGTGTGACATCCCTGCCGTGGAGTCAGAACAAGTTCTCTTCCTATTCATCAGTCCTTTTACAAATGCTGTGTCATCATATTTTTACAGTAGGACTGTCTGGTAAGAATTAGTACCCCAGATTAGAAGAGGTAGAATCCAACAACGGTGTGATTTCAGGCAAAGGCCCAACCCTCACCTGGCTCAGCAGAAGAACTCTGCAAGGAAGCAGACCTTTACATCCCCCTCCCACGCACACCCCACACCCTTTTTCTCCATCATTGGTCAGTGGCAGTGAGCTGGGCAATGGGAGTGGGGTAGGAATGAAGACTCCCAGGGACTTTGGGCCCCCCTGGCATGGGGCAAATCGGGTCCAGGAGCCCAATTACAGTTCTGCAAAGATAGTCATGCTAGGATCAAAAGGACACAGAAGCTGGGTCCAGGGTGTAGGTGCATGATACGATCAAAGGGATCCCAAGGCATTTGGGTGTAACATTGACAGTATCAGCTTCAAAAGGATTGAGTGATTTTCCCATGAAAATTTGAAATTAAATATAGTTTTTGTTCAATTGCTCCATCGTGTCAGACTCCTTTGTGACCCCATGGACTATAGCATTCAGGCTTCCCTGTCCTTCACTATCTCCCGGAGCTTGCTCAAACTCATATCTGTTGAGTCTGTGATGTCATCCAACCATCTCATCCTCTGTTGCCCCCTTTTCCTCCTGCCTTCCATCTTTCCCAGTATCAGGGTATTTTCCAATGAGTCAGTTCTTCGTATCAGGTGGTCAAAGTACTGGAGATTCAGCTTCAGCATCAGTTCTTCCAATGAATAGTCAGAGTTGATTTCCTTTAGAATTGACTGGTATGATCTCCTTGCTGTTCAATGGACTCTCAAGAGTCTTCTCCAGCATTACAATTTTAAGGCATCCATTCTTCAGTGCTAAGCCTTCTTTATGACCCAACTGTCACATCTATACATGACTATTGGGCTTTCAAATGTAAAGGATCATGATTTCACTGAGTCTTCGGTTGTCTAAAACCACACTTTCTAAGGACATTCTTGATCTTCCTATCATGGCATCTACCGAGGACCTAATTGCTACTTATTCTGTGCAGACTCTGTTACAAAGCTACCACAGTCACCTAATATATCCCCAAAGATAAAATAACATGCCCTGCTAACTTGATTGCTAAAAAAATAAGTAGCATATTTCCTCAGGTCACTGATGTGACTGTGGCTTCCCTCAGCAAAACACAGGCTGGGACAGAAGCAGAAGGGACCGGTGATGGCTGAAAGACTGACTTGAAGAGAATACCCAGAGTAAGATGAATTCACAGGAAATGAACCTTCATTAGCTCAGATGGCTCCATATGGAACCACTTGTTGGGTTAAGAGCTTTCCAGAAAACCATATGAAACCCTGGGAAATGTCTGTGCTGGATGCAACAAACCTCAAGGGATGTTATGGATTCAGATCTTTGTTATGGAAAAAGGAACTTTGAGTTTAGCCTGCAAAGTTTGCTTTCTGGGAGGCATGCCAAACTCCAAGCTGACGTGATTTGCAATAACCTAGTTAATCAACCATAAAAATCAAGGCTTTATCATGTTTTAGAGATAATCACACACAGTAATTCTGAATAGTAAGACTTCTTGTGAGAAAACCCTGTGCTTTAGCTAGGGTATGTGTTTGTTTAAAAGACGACTTCATGTAAAAATCTCAGCCAACAGCTTGCCTTGTACATAAATATCCAATAGACTGATGTTTTCAGATACCATTTGCTCATATTTTTAAAAGATAAAGTGACTTCAGAGACCTTTTGTGACTTAAACTTGGCTTCAGCAATTAAAGAATTATTCTTTAAGTCAAACAAATGGACTTCCACTGACAAAAGTCAGAAATTCATTCATCACCAACGTGTAGTACGAAGCTAAATCTTTATGTACACAAATCATCATGTTGAAATTAGAACACAGGCAGGCTCATTCTTACCAGCATGACTCAGTCTGAGACTGTTGTCTCTCTTAAGTGATCAGAATTTTTACCGGCTTTTTCTCTTTTCCTACAGATTACCTTTAATCCCAACTGAAAATGTATAAAGGGTCTAGCAAAGCAGTTTTTAAAGTCTGAAAGGAAATGAGGATGACATTGAAGAGAGGAGAAGATCACAGAAGCGCCAACCCCAAGAGAAATAATGAAGCAGCAAAAGCGAGCCCTTTGTGCCCCACTTCAGGCCCCTGTTTTTAAAAACCTAACGTTTGAAGCTGCTCGGGATTCCATGATAGGTCTCAACCAGACATGCCCAGCAGAATATTCTATATGCATGCTGTCACTTCAGTTGTGTCTGACTCTTTGCAACCCCATGGATCATAGTCCACCAGGTTCCTTTGTCCGTGGGATTTTCTTGGCAAGAATACTGGAATGGTTTGCCATGCCCTCCTCCAAGGGATCTTCCCGACCCAAGGATTAAACCTGCCTCTCCTGTGTCGCAGGCAGATTCTTCACCTGCTGAGCCATCTTGGGAAGCCCCAGAATGACCTAGAGCTCCTACAAAATAAATGCAAGTTTTTGAAACTTCAGGTTCCCAAAGTATGTTCTAGGTAACCCTGGGGGTCCCTGAGGTTGGATTAGAGAGGTAAACAGGCCAAAACCACTTTCATAAGAATACTGTGATGCTATTGCCTTTCCACTCTTATTTTCCCTGAGTGTGCAGTTGAGTTTGCCAGAGGCTTCATAATGTGATAGCATAACAGATTGAATGCATGTTAAAAATAGCTAGAATAGCAAGGATATAGACATAAAGCATATAATTTTCCAACAGGTGTTGATTTTTAACACATCTATGTGGAACCTAGAAAAATGGTACAGATGATGCTATTTGCAAGGCAAGAATAAAGACACAGATGTAGAGAGCAAATGTATGGACACCAAGGGGAAAAGGTGAGGGGGTACAAATTGGGATATTGGGTTTGAGATATATGTACTATTGTGTATCAAATAGACAACTAATGAGAACCTACTGTACAGCACAGAAAACTCAGCTCAGTGCTCTGTGGTGATATAAATGGGGAGGAAAACCAAAAAAGAGGGGATATATGTATATGTATGGCTGATTATTTTGCTGTACGGCAGAAACTGACAGCAGGGTAAAGCAACTATACTCCAGTAAAAAATGGTTTCTTAAAGAAGGCAAATACAAGAGAAGAGGTGGACAGCAGAGAAGAAAAGAAACAAAAATGTAGAATAATAGGAAATAAATGTAAATGTATGAGAAATTAGAATAATAGGGAAAATGTAAATGTATGAATAGTCACAAGAGTAAATGGATTAAACTATTGAGGTAAAGGACAAAAATGAATCTAGAAAATACCTTTTAAATAACCCTATGTTGAGTCATGAGGATAGCAAATATTGGTGGCATAGTAGTAAAGAACTCGCCAGACTCCACTGTCCATGGAATTCTCCAGGCAAGAATACTGGAGGGGGTTGCCATTTCCTTCTCCAGGGGATCTTCCTGATCCAAGGATCCAGTCCAGGTCTCCTGCATTGGCAGGTGGATTCTTTACTTCTGAGCCTCTATGGGAGCCCTAGTGTCAGGCTAGAATAGGTGAAAAGTTGGTGACAGCCAAGTGTGGACTCTCAAGAGAGAAAGCAAGAGAATTCCAGAAAAACATCTACTTCTGCTTCCCTGGTGGCTTGGACAGTAAAGAGCCTGCCTGCAATGTAGGAAACCTGGGTTCTCCCTGGATTAGGAAGATCCCTTGGAGAAGGAAATGGCAGCTCACTGCAGTATCCTTACTTGGACAATTCCATGGATGGACGAGCCTGGTGAGCTACAGTCCATGGGATTACAAAAGAGTTGGACAGGACTGAGTGACTAACACTTTCACTTTTCTGCTTCATTGACTACGATTAAGCCTTTGACTGTGTGGATCACAACAAACTGTGGAAAATTCTGAAAGAGATGGGAATACCAGACCACCTGACCTGCCTCCTAAGAAATCTGCATGCAAGCCAAGAAGCAATAGTCAGAACCAGGCATGGAACAACAGACTGGTTCCAAATCGGGAAAGAAGTATGTCAAGGCTGTGTATTGTCACCCTGCTTATTTAACTTATATGCAGAGTACATCATGAGAAACGCTGGACTAGATGAAGCAAAAGCTGGAATCAAGATTTCCGGGAGAAATATCAATAACCTCAGATATGCAGATGACACCACACTTACGGCAGAAAGTGAAGAACTAAAGGGCCTTTTGATGAAAGTGAAAGAGGAGAGTGAAAAAGTTGTCTTAAAACTCAACATTAAAAAAAACTAAGATTGTGGCATCCTGCCCCATCACTTCATGGCAAATAGAAGGGAAAACAATGGAAACAGTGACAGACTTTATTTTGGGGGGCTCCAAAATCACTGCAGATGGTGACTGCAGCCATGAAATTAAAAGATGCTTGCTCCTTGGAAGAAAAGCTGTGACCAACCTAGACAGCATATTAAAAAGCAGAGACATTATTTTGACATCAAAGGTCCATCTAGTCAAAGCTATGGTTTTTCCAGTAGTCATGTATGGATGTGAGAGTTGGAGTATAAAGAAAGCTGAGCACCAAAGAACTGATGCTTTCGAACTGTGGTGCTGGAGAAGACTTTTAAGAGTCCCTTGGACAGCAAGGAGATCAAACCAATCAATCCTAAAGGAAATCAGTCCTGAATAGTCATTGGAAGGACTGACGCTGAAGCTGATGTTCCAATATTTTGGCCACCTGATGCAAAGAACTGACTCAATGGAAAAGACCCTGATGCTGTGAAAGATTGAAAGCAAGAGGAGAAGGGGAAGACAGAAGATGAAATGGTTGGAAGACATCACCAACTCAATAGACATGAGTTTGAACAAGCTCCGGGAGTGATGAAGGACAGGGAAGCCTGGTGTGCTGCAGTCCATGGGGTTGCAAAGAGTGGGACCCAACTGAGTGACTGAACTGAACTGACTGAAGTGTGGACCAGTCAGAGAGTGAAAGTCCTAAGGGCTGCAGAAATTGAGTCTTTGCACACTTGAAAACTGATTCTCTGCAGACCCCGTTAGCTATCCACAGAAAAGATCAGAAAGAGTCCTAAGAAGCATTCACTGTGGTGCAGAGAGGAGGAGACAGAGCAGAAGTGCAGGAGAGGCAGAAAGCATGCTGTCCCCAGGGCGCCTTTAGAAACCAGGCAACTGGGGGAAAGGAGCAGAGGCAAACTCTAAGCCCAGAGAGAAGCTGGAATGACAACCACAGGGGAGGGAAGAAGAAGTCCACCCCCCAAGACCTGGAGAAACAACGCATGCCTAAAGCAAAGCATTAATCAAAACAACCGCAACCAACACCCCAGCTCCAAGCTAACAAGCTAGGAATAGTAAAGAGCAGCAGAACACTGATGGGAGGGAAGAGTGGAACTAGAACATTCCGGCAATGTTCCCTGATGCCCAGTGCCAAATGAAGACCTAAACTCAGAATTCAGCAGCTAGACCCTCACCCCAAACAAAAAATATACCTTAGAGCACTTTGTATACTGATAGTTACCAAAGCAAAAACTAAGCTCAAACCAGGCAGTCTCATTCTGGGCCAAGAAACAAACCTCCACAAATTAAAAAATAAATAAATAAATAAAAAACAGAAATCACACAAAATATGCTCTCAGATCTGAATGAAATTAAATTGAAAATCAGTAACAGGATATCTGGAAAATCTCAAAATGATTGGACATAACTTAGTTCTAAATAATCCATGGGTCCAAAAGGAAGCCTCAGGAAAATCAACAAATACTTAGAACTGAAGTCAAATGAAAATGAACATATAAAAATGTGTGGCAAAGAGAAAGAAGGAAGGAAAGAAGGAGAGAGGGAGGGAAGAAAAAGGGAAGGAAAGAAGGGAGGGGGCAAAAAAAAATTTTAAAAGATGGGATCTTTGCAAAAGTCATAAGAACCAACTATAAAGGGCTCCCGGTGGTTAAATTAGAATAACTTGAGCAACAAATAAATAACAATACTTTCATGTATGTTCAGTTGCTCAGTCGTGTCTGACTCTTTGTGACCCCATGGACTGTAGCCCACCAGACTCCTCTGTCCATGGGATTTTCCAGACAAGAATACTGAAGTGGGTAGCCATTTCCTTCTCCAGGGCATCTTTCTGAACCAGGCATCAAACTCACATCTCCTCCATTGCAGGAAGATTCTCTTCCACTAGCGCCAGCTGGGAAGACCCAATACGTTCACATTATGGGATAAATAATAAAATAAATACCCATGAGTTCTTATTGTTAGAAATATTTTTGGTCTCTAATCCAACAGTTTTGCCATTTATTTCTACTCACGTTGTCCTGTTTTTGCAAATCTTCTATGTCAAATTTATTTCAAAATTTATAAAAAAGCAAAACATCATTTAAAGAATCAACAAAGCTCAAATTAGTTGTTGCAAATGAGTAATGAAACAAACATAGTGCCCGTAAGGCAGATGTAGAGAGGCACTAAAAAAATTGCGTGTTCCTATCCCCAACATTGCCCCAACTTTCATTCCAATTCAGTAGGTTTAGGAAGTACTTCCCTCTAGGAAGTACTTCCCTTAGGAAGTACTTCCCTCTAGGAAGTACTTCCCTTAGGAAGTACTCTGTAGGTAAAGAACCCACCTGCCATGCAGGAGACACAGAAGACTCGGGTTCAATCCCTGGGTCGGGAAGACCCCCTGGAGAAGGAAATGACAACCCCTTCCACTATCCTTGCCTGGGAAATCCCATGGACAGAGGAGCCTGGCGGGCTACAGTCAGAAGAGTCTCAAAGAGTCAGACAGAACTCTATGACTAAGCACAGTACAGCTGATCCAGACACAGGTAAATTTTCAAAAATCCACAAATGTTTCTGGGAGCGACTAGAGCAGTCTTATTTTGAGGCCCAACTGTGTCCTTTGTTTCGGTAACTTTACTTGCTATTTTAGATTGATTCTTTAATTACTTCTCTTTGGCCCCTCTCTTCAAAGTCCTGTTAGAAGAGCATCTAAGTTGAGCTCAAGTTACTTATGGCTTGTAAGCTATTCTCCAAATGACACCCTTAGCCATACCAAGTAATGTGAGCAGACATGATCAATACCCTTAGATAATCAAGTCCAAGCTCGCTCTGCTTGCCACAGGACAGACCAAAGAATCCGAGAGATGAGGTGTTGAGGCAAGGAAAATGACTTTATTCTGAAAGCCAGCTGACAGAGAAGATGGTAGGTTAGCACCTCAAAATAACCATCTTATGCGGTCTGAATGCCAGTTTCTTTTAAAGATCAAGATGGAGGAAGGTGAGGAAGCAAAGTAAGAAGCCCATTACTCTTGCAAACATCTCCTAGAATGGCAAGCCTCAGGCGGAGGATGTGTTAATTTCTTCCTTTCTGTCATCAGCAGGTGGACAGGGTTCTGAACCAAAGCACTTTAGTTTAACAGTCAGAGGGACAGGTTCCTTTTAAGCAAGCCATTATGTATGACTGTAAGAAAAAAGCAATGAAAAACTCAAAGGAACAGTTCCAATTTGGAGTCAGAATTGGCTTCTTCTCTGCAACACTTTAGAGAGCCCCAAAATTCTGACTCATCTCTGAGTCCATAAGTTTGGCCTGGAGGGGTGACAACATCTTATTTTGGTACTAGGGAAGTGTATGGAATCAGAAAGGAAAAGGTGTTTAAACTTTAATCAGACTTTGCCGAAGCATAGATTTTAGATCCTGGGATGAAATGGACCTGACGTGGTCCAGATGCTCTATTAAGTTTGTTCCCTGTTCTTCTCACAATAATGTCCATCACTGCCCATCCCCCACCACCCCCCAACACACAAGTGGATTTATACCCCTTTTATGATGAGAGTGCTTTCATTAACCTACTCAGGGACCCACAGCTACTATGTGGCAAACACAGGGTTGAAGCCAGGTTTTCCTAACCCTCAAGCCTGAGATAACTGTACTGTAACCACATGCCAGCTAATATGAGACTTCATTTTATAGTTTATGGTCAGGGGGATAAAGTGACTTGTATTTGTTCCCTACTGCCAAAGCTGGCTTTACCTGCTTTCTTTCTTTTAAAAGTTTTCACCTTTAAAACTAAAAAGTGAACCCATCCTCCCATAAAACTCTGTCCTCACAAAAGGAATTTTCATCCATCTTACCTTGATGAACTCATCCTAAAGGTGTGAATAAAAGGAAAGGTTTTTCACAACCTGTACAAAACCAGCCTTGCTCCATGTGATTATTCATGAGCCTTGGCAACAACTGTTTGTTTTCAAAGTGGCAGTGTACCTTTAATTCATTTGGCATAGCAAAGCATCCTAGTCTAAGCCTTCCTGATGAATTATGTCCCCATTGGGTTTTTTTTCTCAATAATGTTGAATTAGATTTAATCTGAAAATTTCTCCAGTCGGCTTATTTTCTTATAGCCTTATGCATCGTATTTCTTATTTCTTATATTCTTATTTCTTATGCATCTCTCTTCTGACTCCCTTGGTTCTTTTCAGATGAGAATCATCTGATCAGTTCTACATCATTCCTAGATTTGAATAAAACCTTCAAAGCCTGGGTGAGTTAACATAGCAGTAAATACCTCAGATGTAAGGAGAAGAAGCCAAGGTAGAAAGAGATGCCAGCAGGAAAGCAAAGAGGGAGGGAGTAGGCAGATATTCTTTGTAGTTAATTGCAAATTAAGTTTGTCTGACATGAAAAGAAAACCCTTCTTGATATACTTACTCCCCCCTTAGGATCTTAACACAAAATTATGCAGCATCTCTTGATAGTAACTGTCAATGAATATTGCTATTGTCCTGAGATACATTATTTGAAAATTGGTGTATAGAAGTAATATTCCAGAATAACTTTTTATTTGGATGCTTATTCATCACCCCAAACTCATCATGCTTTAAACTAAGGTTATTAGCTCTCTTTCTCCCATTTTCCCTCCAGCCATTTCTCTTTCTTGGGTTACCTCTTCCTGGGAATAACCTCACCACTCTCATATTGAACTAGGGGTCATCAAGTTTACCTCTTTAACAGGAGGTAGAAGGCAATGGCACCCCTCTCCAGTACTCTTGCCTGGAAAATCCCATGGACAGAGGAGCCTGGTAGGCTGCAGTCCATGGGGTCGCTAAGAATCGGACACGACTGAAGCGACTTAGCAGCAGCAGCGGCAGCATGGTCTATACAGAGTGACTGGGTTTGAGTCAGATAAACCTAGGTTCTTTCTCTGACTCCATCTCCTATTGGTTACATGACACTGACCAAGTTATTTTAACCAATTTCAGCTTCAGTTTACTCTCCTTTAATATCAGGAGCATAAATGTTGGTCTTGTAGTATTACTATGAGGATTAAATGAGATAAAGTACACAGAACATCAAGCCTGTGTGCTGCAGGCTGTGATACATATTAAGAGTCCAAAGTATTTAGGTTCTTATTCTTAAAAATAGAAAAGAGGGGATCTTGAAAACATTGCCTGCTTCTTTACCCAAACCATGGGGTTAGTAAGCCAGTTTGAAATTACACCAATAAGCTGCCACAGAACAATGGAAACTACCAGTGAAAGGAAACAGTAAGAAGAACACCACTTGGTTTATAACCACAACATTCTGGTTGACCAGGATGAGAGGAGAAACGATAACATTACCCAGAGCAGAATTTCTCAAAGTGGAACTGGGAGGGCAACTAGCCAGTCGTGAAGGGCCAACTAGTGAACAGTGAAAGGCTCTCAGGGAAGTGCAATGTCCATGCCAAAAGTGTTTTTAATTTCACATTTCACTAAAGGCTCTGTATTAGTAACCTACCATGTGAGTTACTAAAGATTAATATTATTCATTATTCATACTCATAAATATTCTTTAATAAAATGAGTGCATTTAGTCGTTTAATAATGACACTAATTCAGTACTCTATTAAAAAGTACCAATCAAACTTATAAACTTAGTACTGTGCACACTTATGGAGTTAAAAATGCCTGTAATTCTTGGATTTTCGTGGTGGTCTAGTGGTTCATCCTAAAGGAAATCAACCCTGAATATTCATTGGAAGGACTGATGTTGAAGCCGAAGCTCCAGTACCTTGCCCACCTGATGTGAAGAGCTGACTCATTGGAAGAGACCCTGATGCTGGGAAAGATGGAGGGCAGGAGGAGAAGGAGGCAGCAGAGGATGAGATGGTTGGATGACGTCACCGACTCAATGGACATGAATCTGAGCAAACTCAGGAATAGTGAAGGTCAGAAGAGCCTGGCATGCTGCAGTCCACAGGATCTCAAAGAGTTTGACACGATACAGTGACTGAACAGCAACAACTCTGTAACTAACCCATCTGAATTTTTGCCAACTAGTTTGTCAAATCCAGGAACTGACAGACTTTATTCTCTGAAACACTTAACTTTTTGATGCTTATTTCACTGAATCACCAAGCCAAATGTCTCCTCCTTACTGTAAATTAAATGTCTTCTGGTTCTCTTTATGCGGCTCATACTGAGTTGGAAATTATAATTGGTTTTATTCAAAGCTTTGGTCCTGGGTCCAAGAGACTACAATACTTCATCATTTAGGACAGGGCCATTGTCTGTTACTGAAAAGTAGGGAATTTAAATTATTCTCATTTAAAAAAAAAAGCAATTTTCTCAGGAAAATGGTAATGTAAGAATTTTGTTTACTTGCTTTTCAAACTTTAAACTTTTTATTTTGTATCAGGGTAGAGTCAATTAACAATGTTGTGATAGTTTCAGGTGAACAGTGGAAGGACACAGCCATACGTATACTCATATCCATTTTCCCCAAGCCCCCCTCGCATCCAGGCTGGCACCTAACATTGAGCACAGTGCCACGTGCCATAGAGTAACTTTCTGTTAGTTATCCATTTTGAATATAGCAGTGTGTACATGATCTTCCCAAAGCCCCTAACTCTCCCTTCCCTCCGGCAACCATAAGTTCATTTCCTAAATCTTTTAAAAAATTAGGATTCTTTAAGGGACTTCCCTGGTGGTCCAGTGGCTAACACCCCATGCTCCCAATGCTGGGGGTGGGGGGCCAGGTTCAATCCCTGGTCAGGAAACTAGATCCCATATGCCACAACTAAGACTGGTTCAGCCAAATAAACAAATAATTACTTTTAAAAGTAAAAACTAGGATTCTTTAAAATGAGAATTAATTAGCACACAATGCTTTGTGTGCATGTGGACCAGGAGCGGGACCATTAGTGAGCAGAGCTTCCTGGAGGAGGCCAATCGTTAGCCAATTCTTGAATCGGCAGAAGCATTTATGAAAATAATATATATGGTTTTTGTTTAGTTGCTAAGTTATGTCCAACTCTTTTTCGACCCCATGGACTGTAGACCACCAGGCTCCTCTATCCATCGGATTTCCCAGGCAAGAATACTGGAGCGGGTTGCCATTCCCTTCTCCAGGGGATCTTTCCTAGAGTATGCTAAATAAATCACCTGCCCACTGCTACTTAACTTGACTGCAAATTTCAAGCTGTACTTCCTGCCACTATCCAACTATGAGCCTAATTCAGTCTGTAAATGGGACTCTAAAAAAGAAATTAGTTCAGAATTCAGCATTGCATCAGCCCAACTGCCATGCCTCAGGAAATAATTTGTCGTATATCCTTCTAAAAGTGCTTCTAAAGCAATTTTTCTTTCCTTCTTCTGCTGCTATAAAAATGAAAATAAGAAATTTCCTATATGCCAGGTGTTAGAAAGATAAGAGTAAATTAAGCAACGTGAACACATACACACTCAACACCCATCTTAATTCTTGCAATAGTATTCGCATTTTAGCACAGTTGAGTGGGTAAGAGGTATGGTTCATGTGTAATTTCTGTCTCAGTCTGCTGCCTCTAGTTATGACTGTCAACTAAGTCACATGCTTGGAGGTCAGTCTCCCGGAGAGAAGGGAAAGGCTTTCTTTCTGGCTCCTGGGCTACACTTTCTAGGGAAGGAAAAATGCCTTCTCGTTTAAGTCCATGTCAGGCAGTCACCTCTTTCTGTGTTGGTCTTGCCCACACTAGACGATGAACCTCTCCAGGGCAGGGCTGAATTCCCCACAGAGAGATAAAGGAGAGACTGTCTCTGGGACTTCCATGGTGGTCCAGTGGCTAAGAATCTGTGCTTCCAATGCAAGGGACCCAGGTTTCAGCCCTGGTTGGGGGAACTAAGATCCCACATGGCATGCAGTGTGGCCAAAGAAACCAAAACAAACAAGCCAAAATAAGAGAGAGAGAGAGAGAAAAAGAGAGTGGATCGGGGGGCTAACACCCCTACACAGTTTATTTGCCTGCTTATATCACTTTCTTTCCTTGGCAAAGTCAAACCTTTAACTTTAAAGCTTTTGGCTTTAAGGCAGCCATAGTGGCATAGAGCATAGAGAGCATTGCTCTCTAGTCTAACATCAGCTTCGTTTGCTTCACTCCTGAAATCAGCGAAACAGCCCCAGCACTCTCCTGTTGTGTGTCTGTGTGGTTACTGAACACAATACACTCAGTGCATGATCTTCAAAACTCACTAAATCTGATATCTCCAGTTTACCAGCATTTGGGGAATAAATACCCTTGACAGCTGTGTTTGAGCTGGGTTTTGATGATGAACTAGGCCAGAATGAGCCTGCCTTTGAGGTAGGACATGTGGTCCCATCTGTTTAAGGCTGATGTTGAAAAACTGATAATGAGTGACCAGACTTGAGTAATGCACTGATAACAAGACTGTTTGGAACAGCAAATACCACTTTAAAAAAACATATTGAGATAAATGATATCTCCTTGAATGCCTGGTCTAGTACTTAGGGGCTTGTTTACATTTTTCCAATTAGAGTGATTCATTCTCGGTTATGGCTTCCCTGGTATCTCAGCAGTAAAGAATCTGCCTGCAATCTAAGAGACATGGGTTCAATCCTTGGGTTGGGAAGATCATCTGGAGAAGGAAATGGCAACCCATGCCAATATTCTTCCCTGGGAAATCCCATGGACAGAGAAGCCTGGTGGGCTACACTCCATGGGGTCTCAAAGAGACTTAGCAAATGAACAACAATATTTCTTGGTTATATTAGTGGCAAGAAAAAAAGGGACAACACTTTAGAAAGAAGAGCTAATCTTCCAGGGTAAAGATATTTTAAGTATAAACAATGATTTGGGGGGCAAGAGTAAATACATAATCACTTTCTCTCTAACTTCAATGTTGAAATACTGATGATCATGAAATACAGTTCAAGTACAGAGAAAAAGGAAGGTTGGAAGGACAAAGGAGCTTTGCAATCTTTCAGCTTTACTAGGCAGTCTTTTATTCCTCAACACTATAGCTGTATTGGAGAAGGCAATGGCACCCCACTCCAGTACTCTTGCCTGGAAAATCCCATGGATGGCGCAGCCTGGTGTGCTGCAGTCCATGGGGTCTCGAAAAGTCGGACACAACTCAGGGACTTCATTTTCACTTTTCACTTTCATGCATTGGAGAAGGAAATGGCAACCCACTCCAGTTTTCTTGCCTGGAGAATCCCACGGACGGGGGAGCCTGGTGGGCTGCCATCTATGGGGTCGCATAGAGTCGGACACGACTGAAGCGACTTAGCAGCAGCAGCATAGCTGTATTATTAAAAATGTAGAATAAAAACCCACATGTACTAAGACATGCTCATTATTGCACACAGCAACCCAGATCTGAAGAGAAAAATTAATAAAAACTAGTTATGACACAGAAATAGAATGATAATTAGAACTTGTTTCTCTCGGTAGTCAATTATATTTTTACCAGCCTTAGAAACTAAAAGGGAAAAATCCAAAATCAACTAAACCAAGTAATTGATGGGAATGTCTTTTAAAGATCAGTTTAGATCAGTCACTCAGTCGTGTCTGACTCTTTGCGACCCCATGGACTTCAGCATGCCAGGCTTCCCTGTCTATCACCAACTCCCAGAGCTTACTCAAACTCATGTCCTTTGAGTTGATGATGCCATCCAATCATCTCATCCTCTGTCATCCCCTTCTTCTCCTGCCTTAAATCTTTCCCAACATCAGGGTCTTTTCTAATGAGTCAGTTCTTCGCCTCAGGTGGCCAAAGTATTGGCGTTTCAGCTACAGCAGTGAATTTAAACTTTCTGCACACAGTTTTAACTGTAGTGTTGTTTCTCCCCAACATTTCCAAAATCTGTGGCTTTGAGCCTGGCCCCTTTTTGTCAGTCTACCTTAGCACAACTTGATGAAGGGAAGATGGGAACCACTGCTCCCTGAACTATATTATAGGGGTTTCTAATACAGTGCCTGTTATTTTATTTAGTCATGTCTGACTCTTCCACCACCCCATGGACTGTAGTTCCTCTGTCAAGCAAGGATATTGGAGCAGGTTGCCATTTCCTTCTCCAGGACTGGGGCTTCCTAGTAGAGAATGGCTCAGTGATAAAGAATCTGCCTGACAATGCAGGAGACACAAGAGATGCAGTTTCCAACCCTGGGTCGGGAAGGTCCCCTGGAGAAGGAAATAGCAGCCCACTCCAGTATTCTTGCCTGGGAAATCCTATGGACAGAGGACTCTGGTGGGCTCCAGGCCATGGGGTTGCAAAGAGCTGGACATGATTCAGTGACTAAACAACAACGAAATGCAGTGCCTGAGTATGGGCTCAGTATCTTAGTATTAACACTCAATTTAGAAACCTCTTTGAAGCTTTGCGTTAGGACCATCAATATAATAATTTGGCAGCACTTTTACCCCTTGGTAATAAAATGTGATTCTTTTTTTGGTAATTCTTAGCATTAACCCCCACAAAAAACAAAACACACACAAGGGGATTCAAATATCTCCAACGTAAGTTTTAGTTCAAAGATACTTGTTTTCTTATACATATTTAAAAATGTGAATATCCATTAGCCTCATAAATGTCACCATTATCATTTCATTTATCATTAATCTCATATGAATACTGAGGATGAAGGAATTGAAGTATAAATCACTTTGAAATCATCTGTGTCAACAGACTCTAGCTAAAACCAGTTAAATGTAATTTTTGGTTTCTGAAGAGTCCATGGACTATGAAAAATAAATTAGTCATTAAGACATCCAAGATGTTGTGGGTGAGAGAAAACTTTCCAACCAAAAACACTCTGATCAAACAAACCTAGCGAACAAATTCACCATTTCCAAAGGGGAGAGGAGAGGGAGGGATAAATTAGAAGTTTGGGATGAATAGATATACACTATTGTATATATAAATAAGCAAGGACTTACTGTACAGCACAGGGTACTATCTCCAAACTCATGTAAAAACCTAATGGAAAAGAATCTGAAAAACCTGAATCATTTTGCTGCACATCTGAAAGCAGCACAGCATTGTAAATCAATACTTCAGTTTAAAAAAAAAAAAAGATAAATTAAGAATTAAATAATGACAGGGGCTGTGACATAGTGTAGAGAAGAGCAAGATGACAACAGCGACCCGCCACCCAGATCCATGACGACGAGCCAAAACAGAAGAGAAAAAAAATTGCACAATTAAAGCATCCATGACTACATACTGACATTCATGTCCACAATAGCATCTATGGTACAGAAGGCACAACCCAAATTTTTCTATTTGCTTCTTAAAATAGGTGCATTGTTAAAACTTTGCTCAGAATTGAGTTCATTTAGTAAAGCAAAAAGTCCACTTGACTGTTGAAACAGGTGCAGGCAATTGCCCAGACTAATAAAATTAGTCAGCTGTAAAAACTACAGCAAGTGTTAAATGATCACTTAAAGCTCTAATATTGTCATGGAATAATAATGATGCCATTGGAAGTCAACACAAGGGCTGTGCACTGATGTAGGTTACTGAGAAAGCACGCTTTGTTGTTCATAACTTGCTTAAACTTAAGTGAAATCAGCAATTGGAGGCTCAGTGCCAGAGTCCAGGAAGCCCAGAGGTCTGTGTTACGCTTAATGACCCCTCTTTTCAGCCATGCCTTCCATTTATTTGAGAATCCTGGGGATATCTAGCTAAATGTCACTTCCTCCAGGAAGACTTCCCTGAATTCCAGCTCTGAAAGTTCACTCTTGCCTCTCTTTCCCGTGCTTTGTTGCACAAATCCCAGCAGCTTTGGCATGCGAGACAAAGACTGACTCTTCCTATTTGAATTCTCAGCCTTTCAGAAATTAACCATAACAGTGTGTGTTAGTTGCTCAGTCCTTACATTTGACCAACCACCCAAAAGCAGTCATGGAGAGTTCCCTAAAGTCTGCTCCACGTCCTTAACAATTTATTCTTTTAGGGTGTCTGTGTGTGTGTGTATAAAAATTTAAACCTATGTAGCCTCATAAAATGCAAAGTTATTTTGAATGTTAAGACTTAGTACCAGGGACTTCCCTGGTGGTCCAGTGGTAAGAATCTGCCTTGCAATGCAGAGGATGTGGGGTTCCAAACCTGGTTGGGCAACTTAAGATCCCACGTGCCACCGAGCAACTAAGCCTGCATTCTACAACAAGAGAATCCCTGGACTGCAACGAAAGATCCCACATGACATGACAAAGATCTTGTGTGCTACAACTAATACCTGATGCAGTCAAATAAATAAGTAAATATATATATATATTTTAAAAAGACTTAATATCATATTAATTCCATTCTAGGAATCTCCTGTAGCCTGGAATAAACACTCTGGGCAACCTGCCTTTTGCCAGCAAATGCAGGGCTGAGACCAATCCAAGATGTTAGTTGCTCAGTCGTGTTCAACTCTTTGCGACCCCATGGACTGTAGCCCGCCAGGCTCCTCTGTCCATGGGATTCTCCAGGCAAGAAAACTGGAGTGGGTAGCCATTTCCTTCTCCTGGGGATCTACCCAACCCAGGGACCTAACCCAGGTCTCCCAAGTTGCAGGCAGATTCCTTACTGTCTGAGCCACCAGGGAAATCTAGGGACTGAACCAGATTTCTGGTTTACTGTAGTCCCGACAGAAAAGTTGCCACTCCAGGTGGCTGTGGATATGTGTTCTCAGAAAAAAAGTAATATTCTTAGTTTCTTTTCTTTTCATTTTTTTTTTCCTTTTTGTGTCTTGGTTCTTATTTACAGGGTTGAAATGTTGTTAAATTTCTATGCAATTCTTTATCTTAGTTTTCTCTTGCTGTCTGAACAAATCACCCGAATTTAAAGGATACACATTTATCATCTCTCTGTGGGTAGGTCACAAGGCCCAGTGGGCTTAGTTGGTGTCTCAGCTCCAGGTTTCACAGAGCAGAAGTCAAGGTGTCCAGGGGCTGTGTTACTTTTCAGAGGTTCAAGAGAGAAATCTGCTCCCAGGCTCACTCGGGTGTTGGCTGTAGCACTGAGGTCTGTGGGTGTCTAGGGGCCTCCCCACACTCTGAAGCTCACAGCCCCCTTCCTCCATCTGAAAGCCCTCAAAGGTCCCTCACCCACTTGGAATCTCTCTCATCTGCCCCCTGCCCTCAACTCTGACCCTCTGCCTTCCTCTTTGTCATTTAAGATTTCATGGGATTACACTTAGTCCAAACCCATAAACCCAGATAATCTCCCTATTTTAAGGTTAGCTGATTAGTAACCTTAACTCCATCTGAAAAGTCCTTTCATAGGAGTAACTAAATTAACATTTGACTGAATGACCAGAGGACTGGAATTGTTGACCCTCAAAGTGTAAACATGAAAATGGTTCCTTGACCAGAAGTTAACCAGCAATTCAGAATGCTTGTAGGACTTCCCTGGTGGTTCAGTGGTCAGGGCTCTGCACTTCCACTGCAGGGGGCACGGGTTCGAGACCTGGTCAGGGAAATAGGATCCCACGTGCCACACGGCACAGCCAAAAATATTAAAAAAGAAAAGAAAAACCTAGTAACTCTTTAAAAGAAAAAAGAATGCTTGTATGTTTTCATTTTTTTACATGACATTCTGCATTTTCCAGCTTACTAGCTGTGGTACCTATTAGCAATAAATACATTGAAACTAGGAATTTTGTTATAATTCTAATAAAAAGATGCTTTGACCAGAGAGTAGGTTACTTCCTACAACTTCCCTTTATGATAAGCAAATGTACCAATTGAATTGAATGATATGAAGTACATGAATATGTATATTAATTTCTGGAATTTTTTACTCTCAATAAAACTGGCTATTAAAATAATTTCAACATCAGAATTGAATTTTGCTTCAGATTTTTAAAATTTATTTCTTTTTACTTGGAGGATACTTGCTTTACAATATTTTATCGGTTTCTGCCATACATCAACATGAGCCAGCCATAAGTATACATGTGTCCCCTCCCTCTTGAACCTTCCTCACACCTCCCACTTCACCCCACCTCTAGAGGTTATCACAGACCACCGGATTTGAACTCCCTGCGTCATGCAGCAAATTTCCACTGGCTATCTTACATATGGTAATCTATATGTTTCAGTGCTACTTTCAATTCGTCCCATCTTCTTCCCACTGTTTCACATTCTATGTGCAATGGGGAAGGATCTTGGTACATAGCCTCTAGGTGTCTAATGCCTAAAGTATTCCAGAAAGACAATGTCGATCTTTCTCAAAAACCTCCCCAATTCCTCTGTTGCGTCAGACTCTCAGGGTTCACGTTTCCGCTCCTCCGACATTTCCACTGCAGCAACCAAAGGCCATTTCCTCTTGGTCTGTCAACAGTGGAAATTGAAAACAGCTGCTCTCCGGTGCTTCGGATAGTAGGTGCTCTCTGTGCGCTGGGTCACCAGGTCTTCAGGGTCACCTCCAGTACCTGGAGAGGTCACAGAGGAGGAGAGTTTTGAAGTTGCAAGGGGCCTTCATCGTTGTCTAATCCAATTTCCACCCAAGGCAGGGGTTCCATCTGTAACTTCCATCTTCCAGCCATCCTGGGCCTCTGCACAAACACTTCCAGAACAGGAAATTCACCACCCCCAAAGCCACATATTTCTAGTTTCGATTACTTGAATTGTTAGAAACGTGATTTTTATATTTAAGTGGAATCTGACTGCGGTTTGTTTCTACAGGACCTGATGAGAATTCATTCACACCTTTTCTTTTCTGCGGTAGCTCACCTATATGAGGATCTCCCTTGGTGGCTCAGTGGGAAAGAATCTGCCTGCAATGTGGGAGACCCAGGTTCGATCCCTGGGTTGGAAAGACCCCCTGGAAAAGGAAATGGCTACCCACTCCAGTATTCTTGCCTGAAGAATCCCATGGACAGAGGAGCCTAATGGGCTGCAGTCCATGGGTCACAAAGAGTAGTACAAGATTGAGCGACTAACACTTTCACACTTTCATCTGTATGAAGTGACTTCTCCTGTTCCCCTAAATGGTTTATCTGAGTTTAAACTTTATCATTTCTTTATGTGAAGCAGTTTATATTCATCTTCTCATCCATTTCATTAATTTCTGCATGCTATTTTGTGAATGCCTCTCTTTTAAAAAATTATTCAAATAGTAAAATAAGTAACCTACAATTCTAGGCAAAAATATATTTGAAACTTACAAAAAGAATACTTGGTAAAATAAGTAAGATATATTTCCATTCTTATAAATTCTTGTTGATTCAAAATCTATCTCGTTTAGGGTTGCATATATAGATAGTATAATTATAAGGAAAAGCCAGTAAACGGTTATTATAAAAGTCATCATAGCACTTACTTCTTGAGAAAAAATGGAGGTGTGATTCAGCAGGCCTTGGGCTGGGTTTATGGGACATTTTGGAGTATCAGCAGTGTTCTATTTCTCTTTTTTTTTTTTTTTTCATTTTTTTTAATGTGAATCATTTTTAAAGTCTTTATTGAATATGTTACAATATTGTTTCTGGGGTTTTTTATGTTTTGGTTTTTTGGCCAAGAGGCATATGGAATCTTAAACTCCCCAACCAGAGATCGAACCTGAACCCCCTGCATTGGAAGGTGAAGTCTTAAACCCTTTCGTGTAATAATGATATAATAGGTAAAAAATAAAATAAAATATCCAAGTAAATTAAATATGCAAAGTTAGACTGAGTTGTTTATGATGTATGTATGTATTGATAGAAAATAAATCATTATTTTTTTCTTAATATAAAAAAATAAGATTCAAATCTGTCTGATTACATTTTTAGAAAATCTGAGAAGGCTTTTAATGAACTATTAAGATCATTTCCAGAGGTCTGAAGTGAAGGGAAGTGAAAGTCACTCAGTTGTGTCCAACTCTTTGCGACACCATGGATTGTAGCCTGCCAGGCTCCTCTGTCCATGGGATTCTCTAGGAAAGAATACTGGAGTGGGTTGTCATTTCCTTCTCCAAGTCATCTTGCCAACCCAGGAATCAAACCTGGTTCTCCTCCATCGAAGGCAGATTCTTTACCATCTGAACCACCAGGGAAATCCAGAGTTTAATATGGTTTATTTTTATTTTCTTCCTCTTTGTCATCTCTGCATTTTTTCTATAATGATATGTGCATTGTACTATTTTGAATTTAAATATTATTAAAAATAAAAATATAATGGACCTCATGGGTATAATACTCTATGTGTGCTGTGGATTCTGGGGACTCAAACTCTACACGGAGTCTGTGTGCAGCCAGTTTTGCACAGACTTTGTAGAAGCAACCATAGGACTCTGTGTGAAAAAAGAAATGGGAGGGATTTCCTTGGTAGCTCAATGGCTAAGACGTGCTCCTGATGCAGGGAACCCGGGCTCAATTCCTGGTCAGGGAACTAGATCTGACATGCTGCAACCAAGAGTTCACATGCTGCAACTAAGACCTGGCAGAGTCAAGTAAATAAATAAACATTTTTTAAAAAGAAGAAGAAGAAATGAGAATGGTCAAGTGAAATACAAGAGCAGCTGAATTCAAACCACATCTTTTTAAACTTAGGCTTTTAAAATCAAAGTCATTGAACAGCATAAAGAGTCAAGAAGACTTGTGAAAGCCGTTAGAAGAAAAGCAAGTACCAGGCTCCTTCATTCCCCTATTTTCCAGTCGCCAGATGTAACAACTCCAGCGCTTTCTGCTGACTCTTACGGTACGTGCCTCCCTATTCTAAACAGCAGGTGCGTGTGGCTTCGTCTTGTCATTTGAAGGTTTGTCTATCAACTTCCCACCACCAAAGGGAAAGATGTACCTCTTTGCACTATGACACACTGCACATTCCTGTCCTCCCGAGCACACAAGATCACAGTTTGGGTTTATAAACATTTCGTGTTCACATCACCATGACAAGCACACAACACAGCTGAGTCGTGTAGTATTCATCACTGAGAAAGCCTTCTTGTTGACCTTGGAGTTAATCATTGTTTTTGTTTGTTTGCTTGGTTTTCTATGTTCTTATCTTCCCCAGTCGCATAAACCCCAAACTCATCCCCCATTGTATAAACCTCCTCTCGATTCATTCGATTCATTCTCTATTGATCGGGTTAACAATTTTTTTTTTAAAAGGAATCTTTCTCAGAGCTCCTAACCCCCTCTTCTCAGACCTAGCTCCTCGCGCAAACATCTTTTGTCATATTGGGTATTCCTTTTATTTCTCTTTTGTGTTGATCTGTGTCCTGGATCCCATGACATTCTCTTTCTTGAAATGTTTCCTCCCATATTTTGGTGGAACACATCCCTGTGTAGCTTGCTAAACAGAGCTGCATGGAAAGTCATTTCTTTTGAGATTTCAAATGTCCCCATAGTCTTTATTCCACCTTTTCACTTAATTGATGGTTTCTGTAAGTATAGAAGCTGAAATTATTTCCCTACAGAGTTTGGAAAGCATTGCTCTGCTCTTTCCCCATTCCAGTGCTGCAATGAATAAGTCTGATATCAGTTAGATTCCTGAATTTTTGCATGTCGTCTTGAGTTCTTCAGTTTTGGAAGAGTCTTGAATCCCTTCTTTAGTAATGTTTCTGCCTCTATTTTCATATGTCTTTTTCCCTGAGACCTCTCTTACTGAAATGCTGAAATTTTCAAAAGAGGCTTAATTTCCTTATCTTTTCTATACAAAACTTTGTCTTTTGCTCTGCTTTTTGAGAATTTTGTTCATCTTCATCTCCCAAACATTCTATTGAGGTTTCCATTTCTGCTATTATAATTTTAATTTCCAAGAGCACTTATTGTGATCTGCAAATGCTCTTTTTTTTGGTAACATCCCATTCTTAGCTCATCAGTGAAATGGCTACCCTTATCTCTCTGATAATTCAGTTTCGTTTCATTTTACTTTTTTAACATTTGACATTTTCCTTCTTTTTGTATTGTCTTTGTTTCTTCCAAACTGCTTTTCTTTCCCTGCTCTTGTTTTGATCTCTTATTTTCTGTGATTCTTGGCTGGGTATCAAAAAGCTGATTGGAAGCTCTACAAAAGTGGACAGGGCTTGTCAATTATGGGTGTCACTGTAGGGCCATCTGAATGAACCAACTAGTTGGAGAAGCTCCAATGTTCATACCTTTAGACCTTTTTTCCTAGGGTTATTTGGCTTGACAGAGAAGAATTTTGTAATCTCTGCCTAAAACCAAGTGAGACCCTGCGGGGCTCCTGGGCATGGAAGCTTCACCAAGTCCCCCATTTCTTGTTTGTAGGGAACTGATTCTAGTCTCCATCACCTTCCCTGAGTTCCAAAGGGAAGATTTGGGAGAGGATGCAGAGACAAGAAAGGAACAGCCAAGGAACAAGACAGCCTTGGGGCAGGTCCTAGTCCTACATCAAGGGATACACAGAACAGTATCTTTGAGCTCTTTGTGAGAATGTGAGCTCAGTCGTGTCCAACTTTTTTAACCCTATGGACTGCAGCCTGCCAGGCTCCTCTGTCCATGGAATTCTCCAGGCAAGAATACTGGAATGGGTTGCCATTTCCTCCTCCAGGAGATCTTCTCAACCCAGGGACCTACACTGTATCTCATGCAACTCCTGCCTTGGCAGGCAGATTCTTTACCACTGTACCACATGGGAAGCCCATTGTTATAAAACTTCTCACCAGTCTTTCCAGGTTAGGATACACAGTTTTTGAGGGCATAAGTCCTCTGTGTTCCCCTTTGCCTGGCAAAGCAATAAAGCTTTTCTTTTCTACTTCTCCCAAAACTTCTAAGATTCTATTGGGCACTGGTACACAGAGGCCAAGTTTTTAGCATCATGCCTAGAATGAAGAGGCCAGCATCCTAGGTCTAGCTAGGGGAAGAAGACTTGGTGGTAAGGGGATCTCCCTGTCAATATGTGCACACTGTCACATAATCCTCCTGTTTTCAATAGAGAATCCCAGCTTTCAGCTCTATCAAGAGTCCTCCGGGTCAGCCAGAGATTCAGGAGTTTACCTGCCCCAGAGACTAACATCCAGCCTTTCCCAAAGGAGGACAGAACTGGGAGTACCAATTTCTTAAAAATCTGTCTTTCAGATTCTAGCTCCCCTTTCATCCATCTTCCAGGGGCACTTGGTGCTTCCAACTCTCAGCCCTGAGGATTTTATC
Source organism: Bos taurus (assembly GCF_002263795.3). Taxonomy (NCBI): domain Eukaryota; kingdom Metazoa; phylum Chordata; class Mammalia; order Artiodactyla; family Bovidae; genus Bos; species Bos taurus. The sequence goes on from NC_037341.1 coordinate 24,248,726, forward strand.
CAGCCAGGATCAGAGGCTTCCCAGGTTTCCCAAGACCAGCTGAGATTCAGCTTTCTTAAGTCAAGTCCACTGAGCCAGTAACCATTCATCCATCTGCTTTCTAGCTTTCCAGCTGTCCTCTTCTGTCCCTTTTCCTTGCTCCTGACGGAATATACATACATATATATATATGCTTAAATATGTACATATATATTTAAATAATCCAATAATTGTGGACTTGACATGTGCATGGATTAATAAGTGTGTCTAATTTGCCATCTTTTTTAAGGGGGATAACCTTTTTTAAACTTTTTTATTATTTATTTATTTTTGGCTGCACTGGGTCTTCATTGCTGCCCACGGGTTTTCTCTAGTTGCAGCGAGTGGGGCTTCTTTCTAGTTGCAGAGCACAGGCTCTAAGGTATGGGTTTCAGCATTTGCAGCATGTGAGCTAAGCTGCCCCTGGGCATGTAGAATCTTCTAGGACCAGGGATGAAACCTGTGTCCTCTGCATTGGCAGGCAGATTCTTAATCACTGGACCACCAAGGAAGACCTCTAAATTTGCCATCTTAATTGAAACTACTCATAGGCTTTGTCATATGAACTTCTCTCGTGGCAAGTGTTTCCATATTTTATACATTCTGATATATTTCTTGAAAAAAAAAGTAGCCTTGCATACATTCATATTTTAGTCTTGTGCTTTTTGCTCACTTTTCATGCTTTCAAGGTAATTTAAAAACTCAATCATGCAGTAGAAATGATGATAACAATGAGAGCGACTATTTTATATGTGTCCAGCACTCCACTCAATCATAGTATAGATCCCTCATAGCTCTGTGTTCTCTGCACATCTGATAACCACATTCTTTGTCTTCATTTAAGTCACGCGTTTGGAAACTACAGCCATGGCCCCAACCTGGCCCACTGCCTGTTTTTGTAGATTGTTTTATGGGAGCTCATCTGTCTACATATTGTTTGAGTTGAATAGTTGCAACTGAGAGCATATGATCTGTAAAGCGTAAAACACTTACTTCTTGGCTCTTATAGATCAAGTTTGCCAACCCCTGCTTCAGGTTATTGAGAACACATATTAAATGTGTGTGTGTGTGTGCATGCGCACACACTTTCAATTATGTCCACCTCTTTGCCAGCCTCCTCTGTCCATGGGATTTCCCAGCAAGAATACTGGACTGGGTTGCCATTTTCTCCTCCAGGGGATCTTCCTGACCCAGGGAGCCAACCCAAGTCTCCGGCATTGGCAGACAGCTTCTTTACCACTAGTGCTACCTGGAAAGCCCAAAAGTATACATACAGAAGAAAAAAAAGTTAGAAGTATGTATATACCTAGGTGGAGGAATTATGGGTGATTTTTACTCCCTTTATTTTGCTCTTCTGTATCATCTCATATTTCTATTACTACATGTAATGTCAGTGATAAAAAAGCTTGAAAGTATCTATTCATTAAAAAAGGAAAATGGCCATGTATATACTTTTCTCCTACAACAGAGTAATTTTCTTATCTTTGCATGAGAGCAAGGACAGGCTCATTCATCTCTTAACTCCCTTAATCCAGCTCTCTCCTGAGCCCAGCACGGCCTCATACCTGGTGAACTGAATTGAAATGTTACATTCACTTTGGTTTCCATCCATACCTATTGCCTGGCCTGATGTCTCTTTGAGAATCATTTAGAGCTTTCTCTGTCAATGTTCATTTTCTTAACTACTGTCCTCCACCTAGTTTTTCTAGCTCAATGAAAAATCAGAGAGGGGGAAAACTAAAATGATAAAAAAAAAAAAAGATTTTACACAAGAATTATTGCAAGGGAGGAAAAGAAATCTCAGTTTAGAACTAGGCTCAACTCCAGTGGCAACAAGGAAAAGTGGGGATTTACAGCCAAGAAGCAGGGTGAGAATGACTAAGACGAAACATCCAGAGTGAAGGGGCCTCTAGCTAAACCTTCCTGACGGTATTGCTGCAGAAGGCAGACCCAGGGGATCAAATATCACCGGAATTTGATCAGATACAAGGGTAGTGGATTCTTACTCTACTGACTTAGCCAGATTCTTACTCTTGGTCTCAAGACAGCCTAGAGGAAAAAGAGTTCAGAGGAGCTTGATTCAGGTGTGGTCTTTCCCAGGTGTCTTTTCTCCTCCCACTCCAAGTTTCAAATGTTTGACCCTAGCTGGCAGGCCCTCCTTCCCTGTAGGGCATCCCTGGTGGCTCAGTGGTAAAGAATCCACTTGCTAATGCAGGAGACTCAGGTTCGATCCCTGGGTCAGGAAGATCCCCTGGAGAAGGAAATGGAAATCCCGAGGACAGAGGACCTTGGCTGCCTACAGTCCATGGGGTCACAAAGAGTCAGACACGACTTAGCGACTAAACCACTACCACCGCTATAATTCCCTGTAAGATCCATGCAGGTAACAATCCCTGGAGGAGGTCCCTGGTTGCCATGACAACCTCCTCCCAGAGCAGGGCCATTGCTCTTCCTGGGCCCTGAGCCTGCTTCCCACTGATAAGAGGACCACCCCACCCCCTGCACAAGGAGCATCACTTGTGCAGCTCCCTCCTCCTGGTCCCTTCACTTTGTGAAATCTTTTTGTTTTTTCCTCCTTAGCTGTTGCTATTGCTGTTTGATCCTTAGAGACATTCCTTCCCCTGTCTAGAAAGTTCGGTGATACTTAATCCTCGTACTTCCCCATTCCTCGGGCAGGCAGAGCAGCCTGTAATTGCAGCACAGGCCTCTGGCGTGTGCCTCCTCCAAGAGAAGATAAAGGAAGTATCTAGTCCATCCTGCACAGCACAGGAGGCTCCCCTGGGCCAGGGTGATAGTTCTGATAGATTGCATCAAGGACAATGGGTGGATTCCCAGGCAGAGGAAGTGAACCTCTAACACATCAGGAAGCCAGCCAGACACAAGGCAGCAAGCTGGCAGAGATTCCTATGTGTCTTACCATCTCGTTTCCCAGGGCTTCCTCTAGTGTGTGTGTGTGTGTGTGTGTGTATGTGTTTAATCACAATCTTTTAAGCATGATTTCAGCAAATCATATCAGAGAATTGCTGAAAAGGTGCCACTTTCAGAGAATGTAATCAACAGATGTGCACCCCTGCCCAGGTGTACTTCTGCTCCCGGGATGGTGTAGGGAACACCACAGAGGGAAAAAAATCCTGGTGGTGCTGAGCCCCTGATGCAGACAGGACTGAGAGCTGTAATGAGCCCTGGGCTGTGGCAACTCCTGTCCCAGTGCCTGAGAAGCGACCCAGACACATGCTTCACTGGTGGGCATGGTTGTATTGATTCTGTGTCTCCTCTAACATAATGCTCCACCTTCTGGATTCTGAATGTTTACTTTTGTGTAGAAGGAAGACAAGGAAATACAGAGTCATCTGTGTAAGGACTCCTATCCTTGCATATATAGATCACTTGCTAAATCATTTTCAATTCCTTTAGTTCTTATAGAAAAGGATGAAACTGATTTCATTTTAATGGGAAAATGCCATGGTGTTGGAAATGCTGCAGACCTCAAAAGGTCAGTGTCATGTTCAGTATTTGAAAAGAGCATCGATAAAGGAGGAAGGGGTCTTTGATGGGGAAATAAACCCTTGAATCCTGTTGTGCATGAGCATTCAGTTGTGTCCGACACTTTGGGACTGTGGCCCACCTGGCTCCTCTGTCCATGGGATTCTCCAGGCAAGAATACTGGAGTGGGTTGCCATGCCCTCCTCCAGGGGATCTTCCTGACCCAGGGATTGAACCCACATCTTCTGCACTGCAGACAGAATCTGTACTGTCTGAGTCACCAGGGTAGTCCCTGTGAATGAGTCTTCAGGGCTGAACAGAAGGTTAATGGGAGAGAGATATAGCACAATTCAAAGGTTTGAAAAATACAAGTCTCCTTTCATTCCATTGTTTGTCCTGTTTCACTTAAAGGGCAGGCTTTTTAACACACCCTTTCTATTATCAGCAAAACAGGCAAGAGCAGGAGTAGGTAAGTTAAACAGTGCTAACCAGGACTCTTTGAGACTTGGTGTGAGTCCTTCCCTTTTCAGCTCAGTGCTCCTTTGTCTGCATTGAAGGAACATGAGGTCATTAAGTGTGATCAGTGAGATTACCCTCATCAATTCTTAATTAAGTAAGAGACTGAAGGCTCTATTCCTTCTTCTGAAAACTGCCATTTTGCCTGCAATCTATGGCTTTATTAATTAAATATTTTCTAATCAGGATCTTCATTTACACAAGAACAGGAAATTCATTTATTCTAAAAAAGGAGAGAAATACAAACTCATAAATTTTAATATGAAAAAAAATGTTTAACTGCATTTTTGCTGACCAAAATGTTTCCTTGGTAGTTCTGTAAAGCAGGTTCACAATAAGGCTAGTTCTCAAGATGGATTAGGATGTCATTACATGAAAGTAAAATTTAAAAAATATATTCATTATTTACCAACTTTTATATTTTGGTCTGAACCTATTTATTGGCAGTAGAATGTGAAACAAGTTGTTCTTTAACAGTCTTTCTTGTGAAATAAAAATAAAATTATGCTTTTGAAATACTATAATTCATGTATTCCTGAAAAAACTAAAGAATATCTGAGTTTTTTCATTAAAAGTAATGAGACAAATAGGCTTGATAAGTTGACAGCTTAAATGTGCCATTTTCATTTTCATCAAATTGATGCCTTCATCCTGAGTGTATAATAAGTAGTTATTCTGGGGTTGATTGGCACCTGTTACTGGGACAGGAAAGCTTGGATACAGCTGAAGAGCCTCTGGGCTCTGGTGACAATCTGTCTAAGGGTCTAGCTTTTGGAAACAGCCAGTGACCCTGCTCACTGAGAATTTCTTGGTTCTGCTTGCAAACCAGTCAACCCACTTGAAAAACTTTTTCGGTAGGCACTGCATGAATTCAGGTGCTGCCAAATGTCCTCTAAGTGCTGCATGGAGTCGACACATAGTGGGTGTCTGGCTGAGGTGAGGTCCACCCCAAGTTCACAGCACCTTCTAGAAGGTCAGAAATGTCTGCTGAGCAAGTAGTACCTCAATTCAGTCCAACTCTTTGCGACCCCATGGACTGCAGCACACAAGGATTCCCTGTCCTTTACCAACTCCCAGAGCTTGCTCAAACTCATGTCCATTGAGTCGGTGATGCCATCAAACCATCTCATCCTCTGTCATCCCCTTCCCCTCCTGCCTTCAATATTTCCCAGCATCAGGGTCTTTTGCAGTGAGTCAGCTCTTTGTATTAGGTGGCCAAAGTATTGGAGCTTCAGCTTCAGCATCAGTCTTTCCAGTGAATATTCAGGACCGATTTCCTTCAGGGTTGACTGATTTGATCTCCCTGTAGTCCAAGGAACTCTCAAGAGTCTTCTACAATACCACAGTTCAAAAGCATCAATTCTTCAGTGCTGAGCTTTCTTTATGGTCCAACTCTCACATCCATACATGACTACTGGAAAAACCATAGCTTTGACTAGACAGGCCTCTGTAAGCAAAGTAATGTCTCTACTTCTTAATATGCTGTCTAGGTTGGTCATAGCTTCTTTTCTAATTTCATGGCTGCAGTCACCATCTGAAGTGATTTTGGAACCCACCAAAATAAAATCTATCACTGTTTCCATTTTTCCCTCATCTATTTGCCATGAAGTGATGGGACTTGATGCCATGATCTTCGTTTTTTGAATGTTGATTTTTTTTTTTACCTGAATGTTGATTTTTAAGCCAACTTTTCACTCTCCTCTTTCACTTTCATCAAGAGGCTCTTTAGTTCTTCTTCACTTTCTGCCATAAGGGTGGTGTCATCTGCATATCTGAGGGTACTGATATTTCTCCTGGCAATCTTGATTCCAACTGAGCTTCATCCAGCCCAGCATTTCACATGATATACTCTGCATAGAAGTTAAAAAAACAAGGTGACAATATATAGCCTTGATGTATTCCTTTCCCAATTTGGAACCAGTCCATTGTTCCATGTCTGATTCTAACTGTTGCTTCTTGACCTGCATACAGATTTCTCAGACGGCAGGTAAGGTGGTCTGGTATTCCCATCTCTTTCAGAATTTTCCACAGTTTGTTGTGATGCACACAGTCAAAGGCTTTGGTGTAGGCAATAAACCAGAAGTAGATGTTTCTCTGGAACTCTCTTGCCTTTTCTGTGATCTAACAGATCTTGGCAACTTGATCTCTAGTTCCTCTCTCTTTTCTAAATCCAGCATGAACATTTGGAAGTTCTTGGTTCACATACTGTTGAAGCATGGCTTGGAGAATTTTGAGCATTACTTTGCTAGCATGTGAGATGAGTGCCATTGTGCAGTAGTTTGAACAGTCTTTGGCATTGCCTTTTTTTGGGATTGCAATGAAAACTGACATTTTCCAATCTTGTGACCACTGCTGAGTCTTTCAAATTTGCTGGCATATTGAGTGCAGCCCTTTCACAGCATCATCTTTTAGGATTTGAAATAGCTTACCTGGAATTCCATCACCTCCACTAGCTTTGTTCATAGTGATGCTTTCTACGGCCCACTTGACTTTGCATACCAAGATGCCTGGCTCTAGGTGAGTGATCACACCATTGTGGTCATCTGGATCATGAAGATCTTTTTCTTCTGTGTATAATTCTGTGTATAGTTCTTCTGTGTATTCTTGCCACCTCTTCTTAATATGTTCTGCTTCTGTTATGTCCATACTATTTCTGTTCTTTTGTGCCCATCTTTGCATGAAATGTTCCCTTGGTATCTCTAATTTTCTTGAAGAGATATCTAATCTTTCCCATTCTATTGTTTTCCTCTATTTCTTTGCACCGATCACTGAGGAAGGCTTTCTTATCTCTCCTTACTATTCTTTGGAACTCTGCATTCAGATGGGTATGAATCTTTCCTTTTCTCCTTTGCCTTTAGTTTCTCTTTTCTCAGCTCTTTGTAAGACCTCCTCAGACAACCATTTTGCCTTCTTGCATTTCTTTTTCTTGGGGATGATCTTGATCACGGACTCCTGTACAATGTCATGAACCTCCGTTCATAGTTCTTCAGTCACTTTGTCTATCAGATCTAATACACTTTCACTGTATAATCATAAAGGATTTGATATAGATCAAACCTGAATAGTCTAGTGGTTTTCCTTACTTTTCTTCAATTTAAACAAGTACCTACTATGGTTCAAAGATGCAATTTCTTTCTTAACTTTTTATTTTATATTGAGGTATAGCCAATTAACAAACAATGTTTTGATAGTTTCTGGTGAACAGGGAAGGGCCTCAGCCATACATGTACAAGTATGTGGACACAATTTTTAACACAGGAAGAAAGGAAACCATTATTTACCCAGGTTTCCACCTATTTTGAAAATACAAAAAATTTCCAGGCTGGTCCTTTGCTGCAGGTGTCCCCAACCTCCAGGATCTAATGCCTGATGATCTGAGGTGGGGATGATGTAATAATTCTAGACATAAAGTACACAATAAATGTAATGCACTTGAATTACCCTGAAACCATCCTCTGCCTCCTTCAGTCCATGAAAAATTGTCTTCCAAGACGCCAGCTCCTGGTGCCAAAAAGGCTGGGGACCACTGTTGTACTGGAGTTCTTCCTCTATACATCTTCTCAAAACTTGATCTATAAAGGCAGAAATTAAGTTATGGGAGGGAGCTTTAATCTGCCCTTTCCACCTGCCCCCCAACTCTCTAAGATTTCCTATGTTGTACAAACTGAGAAGAATTCATGGAAAAACTCTTACTATTATGCTTTGCACCTTTTTAAACAGGATCCAAACTGAAAAATGGAAGACAGTTTTTTGTGAAAACTTCAAAACAAAGAAAAACCCTACTTTCTTAGATCTCCGGTTGATGAATCCCAGACCTTTGCAACTCTCTTTAATCTACCATTTTTTAAAGTACTTAATTCTGGAAAAAATCATCAAGGAAAGGTTGCATTCCTCTTGAATTTAAGATAAAGGCTAGGGGTGGGGAGGAGGAAGGTACATAAATTTGAAACTTGACTGAAATTTTTCGAGAGATTCTCAGATTTTTTCCTTCCTTTTACTTCTTTATTTGAAGTGAAGTTTTTTGAGACTCAAGGCTTAGTTTGTACCAGCATGTGCTGAAATGGCCATTCAGGGTTTTCTCCATTTCTCTTTCTCTTTTCCTTCTTCTTGTCCTTTGGTTCCTCCTCTGACCAACTCCATTCCAAGTCTACATCACAATAAGTTCCCTACATACAAATAAGTTCCTTTTCCAGAGCATGTTCGTAAGTCCAATTTGTTCATAAGTTCAACAAATTTAGCCTACGTATCCAAATAACACAATCAGCTATACGATATTATACTGTAATAGGTTTACTTTTCATGCAAATAATACAGAAAAAACAAACACACACACCAAAAATATTTTTAATGTTACAGTACAGTACTTTGAATAGTACATCTGTATAGTACAATAGCTGGCATACAGGAGCTGGCATTGAGTAAATAGGCAAGAATAGTAAATGACTGGAGGAGGGAGAGGAGGCAGGAGATGGTAGAGCTGAAGGGTCTTCAGCAATAGGAGATGGAGGACAAGCTGAAATATCACACGTGCCTGACCTTGATGGCACAGGTTCTGGCTCTTTACTGGTTTCAATTCTACCTACCCTTCTGAAAAAATGATCCAGTGATGCTTGGGTCCCTCCTGGGCTTGAAGTAAAGATACTGTACTACTGCACTAAAGTGTATAAAAGCACAACCCTTTGTCAAGAATGCACACACGTGACAATGTATGCCAGGCACATGAACTTACACGATTGGACACGCAAGCACATGTTCACGTTTTTTAAACTTTGCAACTTCAAAGTTCATTTGTAGGGGACTTACTGTATTTTGTTGCTAAACTATTTAGTCATTATAAATTTCCATCAGGGCCTCAGCGTTGCTTTCTCATAAGAACCCCGAGGAGCTCACCCTGCCTTCCCCAGACTCGGTGAGGAGAGTTCAGAGGACTCCTCCCACTTCTTCTCTCATCCTCACTTTTTCTCTAGTCTGCCCCGTGAACAGAGAGACCATTGCTCCCACCCTCTTTCCAGGAAACAGAGCTGCTTCTGCAGCTCATTCTGCTGCGAGGAACTTACTCTCAGTGAAAAATGGTGGAACACACTCAAACTTGTCACCGGGCAAAACTGGTAGCTTCTGCAGATGTTTATCTGCACACAGAATCATCCCCTCCACACAAGCACCCTTGGCCACTTCCCAACTCCCACACAGACTCATAACTTAGGACTTGGAGAGTTCTGAGGGAATATCATTTACCCCACATCTTCAGGAATGCATCTAGCAATAACTTCCTCACCCCAAGGAACCAGGTCAGGCATGGTTGAACTTGGAAAATGTTCAAATCAGAACTCTCTTATTCTTAGCGGGTCTCCAAAATGGCATTGAATCAAATTTATGAATTCTCACTGACAGAAAATTCTTGTGTCCCAAATTCTGCCTTTTAAAAAAATTATTTGGATTTAATTAGATCGAGGAGGTAATACAATAATTTGCTTTCTCACAAAGTTGATGCCATTTTGTCTAATGATGTTAATAATTACTCTTCACTAGAAGTATCCATAAGTTAAACATATGTTCTGTTTTCATTCCAATCGTTTAGTAAAAAAGAAAAATAAGTTGAGAGAGCTTGAGTTACACTCAAATAACAGAAAAAAAAATATTTTCAAGGGATTTCTTTGTAGAAATGTTGATGTACTAGTTCTTAGCTAAGAAGAATCCACTTATGAAAATACTCTTAGTGTCTATGAAACATCATTAAATTCAGGAGAACACTCCTGGGTAAAAATGAATGTATCAGATTGCAATGCTTAACTTCATTTCTATAATTGTTACTGTTCTTACCTTCAAGTCAATATTTCTATGTAAAGAAGAAAGTTGAGAGTTTATTCTATAAAGAATATAGACTATAAAGACTATAAAGAAAGCTGAGCGCCAAAGAATTGATGCTTTTGAACTGTGGTGTTGGAGAAGACTCTTGAGAGTCCCTTGGACTGCAAGGAGATCAAACCAGTCAATCCTAAAGGAAATTAGTCCTGAATATTCATTGGAAGGACTGATGCTGAAGCTGAAACTCCAATACTTGGGCCACCTGATATGAAGAACTGACTCCTTGGAAAAGACCCTGATGCTCAGAAGGATTGAAAGCAGGAAGAGAAGGGGATGACAGAGGATGAGATGGTTGGATGGCATCACCAACTCAATGGACATGAGTTTGAGCAAGCTCTGGGAGTTGGTGATAGACAGGGAATCCTGGCGTGCTACAGTCCTTGGGATCGCAAGTCAGATATGACTGAGCGACTAAACTGAACTGGACTGAACTGAAAGAAGAAAGAAGTTTCCCTGGATTATAATGCATTCTTAGGACTTAATCTTGATTATCATATCTGAATGTTATTTCCAAACCTACTGAAAGTAGATAATGACAAAGTCGTCATGACACTTCCTCTTACAGACTAAGCATTTTGTGGTGAGGTTAAAGTTTAAAATTCCTCTCCAGAGTTGTTTTTCATGGATCTTGAATCTAATGCATTTAAATGCATTTAAAGATGATGCAATTTTTTAAAGAATGGATACCAACAATACAGCCTGATTGCATGTGTGTGTGCTAAGTTGCTTCAGTCATGTCCAACTCTTTGTGACTCTAGGCTGTAGCCCACCAGGCTCCTCTGTCCATGGGATTCCCCAGGCAAGAATACTGGAGTGGGTTGCTGTGCTCTCATCCAGGGGATCTTCCTGACCCAGGGATCAAACTCGTGTCTCTTATTTCCTGCATTGGGTTCTTTACCCACTAGTGCTACCTGGGAAGCCAACAGCCTGATTAATGTCTACAAAATAATATTTTCAACTTGAAGAGTCATTAATATAGTCTGGTGAAAACTTGGAATTCAAATATAGGGATATGTCCTAAATGTGATCTCATATAAGGATGCCATGAACATACTCTGTAAATGTGAACTTAGAAATCTTTCTCAGAAAACTTTGTGCAGCTCAGTGCAATTTTGGAGCTTCTGTGATTCCCTGATTATAGCTAAAGTTCCACTTGAGCAGGGTCCTTACAAATTTCTCCATTTTGAAACTGTCTCTAGGAAATAAGGGAATGATGAATGACCTCCAAGTGGGCTGACTGACCTCCATTATGGGCCCCATCATAATCAGAATTCAGACATAGTTGTAGGGTTAATGAAATAGTTTCTTATAACTCCACCACCATGCAGATCCAATAGTGTCAGGTTAAATCAAGAGCAACAGTAACCACAAGCATGCACTTGTGAATGTCTATTCTCATTTATGGCCTGAGAAACAAACAGTAACTTGTTTTTGTGGGGCATTATTGTTTGATGTCCATTCTTTAACAGCATATTCATGATTCCTTAATACTTTGATAAAGTTACTGCACTTAAGGGCAAGGTAGTACAAGCACGTGTGTATGCTGTGTAAATTTGTAGAAATTTCTCTGGTTAATAAGTTCTAAGACTAGCAAACTAATAAACCTTGTTCTGTTCAGTCATATCAGCATCAAGGACATATATTGAAAAGCTTTATTCTATAAAGTTAAGGACCTTGAGAACTTAGTCTTTAAAACCACATTAGGGGCTACAAAAACAAACTAAATACATTGTACTAATACTATGGTCCTCAGTCATGTCCTACTCTTTGGGATCTCATGGACTGTAGCCCTCCAGGCTCCTCTGTCCATGGGATTCTCCAGGCAAGAATACTGGAGTGGGTTGCCATTTCCTACTCCAGGGGATCTTCCTAACCCAGGGATCGAATTCACAATCTCCAGCATTGACAGTTGTGTTCTTTACCACTGTGCCACTTGGGTATTCTGAGACAAATTAGAATGGTGAGCATGGTGACACACCCTCAGTTCAGTCTGGGGACAATGGAATTTTTTTCCTTCTCTGATAGGTCTTGCCATAATCTTCCCACTTCTGTTGGAGCTAGTCAAAACCCTATTCATTCACCCAACATGATATAGATATAGATAAAGATAAAGATACAGATATAGACTGCTGCTATACTGATGTGTTTCCAAATGTAGGTCTTTCTTGCCTGGAAACTGTAATAAACTGAGTTTTCTCTTTTGGCTGTTTTGTATTCTTAATACCACTTATTCAAACTAGTTAATACTAGAGGAAATCAGCCCTGAATATTCACTGCAAGAACTGTTACCGAAGCTCCAATCCCCTGGCCACCTGATGTGAAAGCCCGACTCATAGGAAAAGACTTTGATGCGGGGAAAGATTGAAGGCAAAAGGAGAAGAGGGCAGCAGAGGATAAGATGATTGGATGGCATCATCAACTCAATGGACATGAGTTTGAGCAACTTCCAGGAGATAGTGAAGGACAGGGAAGCCTGGTGTGTTGCAGCCCATGGGGTCACAAAGAGTCAGACACAACTGAGTGACTGGACAAAAAACAATGCCTGCGTCTCTGTTCATCTATGCTCTGTGTGCTTCTTCACATTCACTAATGGCTTGGGTTTGAATGGCTACTAACTCCATTCATCTCTGAATAGCTTTTGGAAATTTCTTTCCCAGTGGCTTACTCCAAGACACAAAAGTCTGATTGCCCCATCTTATTTTTTTGAAGCAGAGCTACAGTCAGAGATTATAGATTGGCTGCCCTTGAGGTTCTTGTCAGTTCCCTCCCCAGAACAGAAGAGAAAGGGTTAAGAAATGATCCTGTGGTGGGGGAAAAAATGCACCACCTGGAATGGAGATGCTGTGTGAGGAATCTCTCCCCAGGAGTGCACATGGGTGGTGGGTGATGCCCTAAACCATGTCAACCACAATCCTCAATCGGAAATCTGAGTCACTAAAAGTCAAATAACTCCTCATAAAACCAGCAGGAATGTAAATGTTAAAAATCATAAAAAGCAAAATATACCATCTGGTTGTTACATTCTAAGCATTTTACTGAGGAATGCATTTTTTAAATATAATTAATGCTCAAAATCTAATGTCATTCACAGCATATCACTCTTCTCTCTTCATCTCTATTCTCCCCAAACCTTCAATAAATTCGTTAAAAGTTCTCTTTATTTTTAGTCTTACCTTCCAGCTTCTTTTCCCGTCCACCCCATTCTCACCGATTTCCTGGATTCCAAGGACAACTGGACTCCATGGGCCTGGGAGTCCAGAGAAGGGACACATGGCTTCTTCTCTCCTACCAGGCAAGTCCTAAACAAGCTCGGTCTGAAAAAGGGACCAGATGTCCTCTTTCTGCCTAATGGGAAAAATATTCTTAAATATTGAAGAAATGAGAAAAGGGAATTTCCAGGCAGTCCAGTAGTCAGGACTCTGTACTCTTCTTGCTGAGGGCACATGTTTGATCCCTGGTTAGGGGGACTAAGGTCCCACAAGCCATGTTGCACAGGCAGAAGGAAAAAAAAATGGTGAGAAATCAGCATAAAGATAAAAATTCCAAACCAGATCAGTACCGAAGATGTCACCTGGCCAGTTTCTAAAAAAATGTGACACTGATTTTTTTTTGGCCCTGCAGCATGTAGGATCTTAGTTCCCTGAGTGTGTGTGTGTGAAAGTCACTCAGTCATGTCTGACTATTTGCAACCCGATGGACTGTACCCAGGCTCCTCTGTCCATGGAATTCTCCAGGCAAAAATGCTGGGAGTAGGTTGTCATTCCCTTCTCCAGGCCATCTTCCCAACCCAGGGATCGAACTCAAGTCTCCCATACTGCAGACAGATTCTTTACCATCTGGGCCACCAGTGAAGCCTTAATTCCCTGACCTGGGATCAAACTCATGCCCCCAGCATTGGAAACATGGAGTCTTAACCACTGGACCTCCAGGGAAATCACTGTGACATCGACTGTACTGAAGATGACCTTGAAGAGAATACTGACTTTCATTCACTCAGCATCACATATCAAGCCTTTCCATGAATTCAGAATGGCAGGACCTACTGAGTTTGACAGGGCAGTCCCTGGTCTTAAAGAACTTCCCCCAGCAGTTGAAAGAGCTTATTGCAGTTTAACATCCACACAGAAAAAGAAGTTTTTGCAGAGTGCAGTAGCAGCTTGGGACATCTGAGCACACAGTCCTGAGTATTCAGGAAAGGTTTCACCAAGCTGGTATCATGTTTGGTGTATGGAGGATATGGAAGAATTCCCCAGGCAGGGAACAGAGAAAAGAGAGGAAAGGAGTAATCTTGGTGCAAAGATAAATATGTATAAGAGAGCCCATGTACCTAAATACACTGATGCCTTGTAGTTTAAAAGCGTGGTGCAAATTTTAGAATGGATGACCAGGAAAGGGGTAGGAACTGCAATGGGAAGTGTGGACTGAAGCCAGATGGTAAAGGTCCCAGGTAAGCAGCAAGTGTCTACACTGACCTCATAGTTGCTGAGAGACACAAGAGAAAGATGAACAGATTTGGGCTCAAGGAGTCCAGGACATGAGTCAATGAAAGCTGGGAAGGGTCTACCAGTGGAAAATCACATGGCAGCCTTCACATCAATTCATGTGAGAATTCAGGGAGGCCTGAAACATGGCTCCGACCTGAGTGGGTTTCAAGGGAGAGAACTGAGAGAGACTTTGGAGGCAGAATTGAGAAACACTTTGGAGGAAGAATAAACTGGATTTTTCTCACTGGGCAAGAAGAGAAGCATGCCATCTACTTAACCTGGGTCTCCTTGCTTGATTGAACAAGCGTTAATGATGCTATTAAGTGAGTTACTTGAAGGAGAAAAAAACAGAGTTGGAAGAGGTTTGGAGAATTTGGGTTAAAGAAAGGAGCTGAGTGGGATGTGGGGGTGAAAAATCAGGCCAGACCACCTTGCGACACCACTAAAAACTTTCCTTGAGTTATACCCATAAAATGCATTAATGGTATGGTGTACAAATTACCTCTCAATAAAGCTGAACTTCCCTGGTGGTTCAGTGATAAAGAATCCACCTGCCAATGCAGGAGACCCAGGTTTGATCCCTGGATGAAGATCTCCTGGAGGAGGAAATGGCAACCCATTCCAGTATTCTTGCCTGGAGAATTCAATGGACAAAGGACTCTGGCGGGCTACAGTCCAGGGGATTGGACATGACTGAATGACTGAGCACAAAGCTGTTAAAAAAAAAAAATTAGTCAAGCCAGGAAGAATCCACAGGAGTGATAGAGCAGGGGTACCTGAGCTGGAGGCAAATACCCTGCAGATGTTTCCTTACTTTTCTTGTTTTATGATTCCTATTATTCCTTATTCTATTTCCCAGCTCTAGCTTCCTAGAGCTTTTTTAATTCCCACCAGAAAGGGCCCGAAACCCATTTTTAACAGACCTTAAATTCTGACGACTCTGAGTCAGTAATAAATCCACGTACTCACATTTCTCATAAAGGGAACTTGTGCCTGGAAAGAAATGCTAATTTGTGCTTGATGGAGCCCATGCAGAATGTCACAGAGTGTAATGCACTGCAATGAAGTGCAATGTTTCATTTGCTTGATTTTTGTAAAGGATTGTGAACAGGCATATCAAGGAGTCTTCAGAGTGAAGCTTTTAATCTGATGCAGCACAAATGTATGTAAGTATTAAAATATTTGTTGATAAAAGATTCTTTATGTTGGAATTTTGTATTTTTACACCAGTAGTTGGAGAAGGAAATGGCAACCCACTCCAGTGTTCTTGCCTGGAGAATCCCAGGGACAGGGGAGCCTGGTGGGCTGCCATCTATGGGGTCGCACAGAGTCAGACACGACTGAAGCCACTTAGCAGCAGCAGCAGGTAATAAAGTACTGGTATACTAACTGATGGGCTTCGCTGATCACTCAGAAGGTAGAATCTGCCTGCAATGCAGGAGACCTGGGTTCGATCCCTGGGTTGGGAAGATCCCCTGGAGAAGGGAATGGCAACCCACTTCAGTATTTTTGCCTGGAGAATCGCCATGGACATATATATATGTACATATACACACACGTTTGACGACAGTAAGTTTTCTTCAAAAAAAAAAAAAAAAGAGTGATATTAGCACCAAAACAGTCTATTTAAAAAAAAAAAAAACAAACACATGGAATCAACTAATCTTTGATAAAAGTGCCAAAAATACACAAGCAAGAAAAAAAAAATCTTTCTGAGAAATGCTATTGGGAAAACTGGATATCCACATGCAATATAATGAAACTGGACCTCTGTCTTATACCACTTAGAAAAATTAATTTGAAACGAATTAAAGACTTAAATGTAAGACCTGAAACTATAAAACTCCTAAAAAGAAAACATTGGGGAAAAGCTCCTTGACATTGGTCTTAGAAAAGACTGTGTTTTGGATATGACATCAAACGCACAGGCAACAAAAGAAAAATAAACTGGACTGTATTGAAGTAAAAAGTTGCTGCCAGAGCAGAGGAAATCATCAGCAAAATGGAAAGGCAACTTACAGAGTGGCAGAAAGTATTCGCAAACTGAATATTTGATGAAGGATTAATACACAAAATATATAAGGAAATTAATATACAACTCAATAGCAAACAAAAAGCAAATAATCTGAGTGAAAAATGGACAAAAATCCAAATAGAAACATTTCCAAAGAAGCCACACAGAGCCAGCAGGTACATGAAAAGGTGCTTAGCATCACTAATCACCAAGGAAATGCAAATTAAAAAAAATATTCACATAAGTGTCAGTGAGGATGAGAGAAAAGGTAACCCTCATACACTGTTGATAGGAATGTAAATTGGTACAGCCACTAAGGAAAAAGTATGGAATTTCTTCAAAATAATTAAAAGTAAAATTAATATATGATCCAGCAATAAATGCATAATATAACTAATATAAAATACATTAATATTTACTATATAAAATAAATTAATTTAAACTTTTTGATTTAAAATTTAAGGGAAAAAAGAAGTTAATCAGAGTGATTCTATTAAAATACAGGTCAGATCATTGTCGTGACTTTCTCCTGCTGGAAGATTTCCCATCTCATCTAGAATAAAAGCCAAGGGCCTTGACCTGATCTCTGGCCCCTCCTGCCGCATTGACCTTCCTGACATCCAGTTCTCTACCCCTGCATCATCCGCTCCCATGACTCTGCTCTCCATGGACCTTGAAGATGGCACTCCTCCCGTTTGGCCCTGACTCCTGCAGTGCCCCCTCCCCAGGAAGCTCTGGGGCTGGGTACCACCTGGGCAGCTCCCTCACTTCCTTCAGGTCTTGGTGGCCTCGCCCCTGGTCTTCCCTGTCCTTCTCCCCTGCTCTATGCCTCCTCACAGCAACCATCGCCTCCAAGGACCACATTACTGTTTATTCGGTTTCCTGCCCTCTTTCTCGTCCATGAATGATGCACCCTGGAGGCAGAGATGTGTGTTTCGTTCATTTGTGTGGCATTCACACCCTGAAGAATGCCTGTCACATAATAAGCTGTCATAAATATTTTTAAATGAATGAAAGAATTATATTCCTTAAAGTTTGGTTGATACATAGGTATCAGTAAGTATTCTATAAGTCAATACATTCTGGAGAACTAAAAATGATTTTTCTCATTAACAAAGTTGTTGTTCAGTCGCTCAGTTGTATCTGACTTTTTGTGACCCCATGGACTGCAGCATGCCAAGCTTCCCTATCCTTCACCATCTCCCGGAGCTTGCTCAAACTCATGTCCATTCAAGAAGAGTTACAACGTTATTTTTAATTAAGATTTCATCTCTTTGAAGTGGTGAGACTTCGTTATGAATCTTAAGATTAATACTTAAGATGATATGCACTCTATAAAAGAAATGTGTGTACAAATGTGTTTTGATCCAGCCTGTGGTTCACTGCTATTAACAACCACAAATGTATCTTTAAGGAGGTAACTCAGACAGTGGTTAATACTGATATTTTATGTATATTTCTATATAAAAATAATTTCTAAATACTAAGATTATTTGTAGAAATTCAAGAAGTTTCTTGAATTCTTGAATTTTTGAATTCTTCTGCATTGGCACATCTTTATTTAAACATTCTTATGGTTTTAGACATGGAACAACAGACTGGTTCCAAGTTGAAAAGGATTAGGCCAAGGCTGTATATTGTCACCCTGCTTATTTAACTTATATGCAGAGTACATAATCATGTGAAATGCCAGCTGTGAAGTACAGGGAGAAATATCAATCACCTCAGACATGCAGATGACACCACCCTTATGGCAGAAAGTGAAGAACTAAAGAGCCTCTTGATGAAAGTGAAAGAAGAGAGTGAAAAAGCTGGCTTAAAATTCAACATTCAAAAAGTGAAGATTATGGCATCTGGTGCCATCACTTCATGGCAAATAGGGAAAAAATGGAAAGCGCGGCAGACTTTATTTTCTTGGGTTTCAAAATCACTGCCAATGGTAACTGCAGCCATGAAATTAAAAGACACTTGCTCCTTGGAAAAAAAGCTATGACCAACCTAGATAGCATCTTAAAAAGCAGAGACATTACTTTGCCAACAAAGGTCCGTATAGTCAAAGCTATAGTTTTATGATGCGAGAGCTGAACCATAAAGAAAGTTGAGCGCCGAAGAATTGATGCTTTTGAACTGTGGTGTTGGAGAAGACTCTTGAGAGTCCCTTGGACTGCAAGGAGATCAAAGCAGTCTATCCTAAAGATTAGTCCTGAGTGTTCATTGGAAGGACTGATGTTGAACGTGATGCTCCAATACTTTGGCCACCTGATGTGAAGAATTGCCTCATTGAAAAAGACCCTGATGCTGGGAAAGATTGAAGGCAGAAGAGAAGGGCAGGATAGAGGATGAGATGGTTGGATGGCATCAATGACTCGATGGACATGAGTTTGAGCAAGCTCCGGAAGGTTGGTGATGGACGGGGAAGCCCAGCATTCTGACTTCCATGGGGTCGAAAAGAGTTGGATATGACTGAGCAACTGAACTGACTGACTGATGTTTTTCCTCATGTGTTGGACTGTTTGTATTGCTCCATTGTTAACCCTGAATGCAGAGAATATCTTGTTTCCCTTGTAGTATTTTCACAAGTTCTACCAAGTAAATTAAATCCAGCTCATAATGTAGGTTGCTGAATGTTTGAAAGCACATAAGGCCAAGACCGAGAAAGCACCTTTGTTCAACATTATTGGCATAGTCCCCAGATGTGATGAGTTTGACTTGCTCACAGTTATTTTGTCCAGGGCTAACTGCTTAAAGAAATAAATAAATAATAGGCAATCCTTGGCATCTATACTGTTTGAAAAAAATAAATTGCTCTAAATATAGCAGAACACATATACATATGCACATACCCATTTTTTTAAAATATAAATTTATTTATTTTAATTGGAGGCTAATTACTTTACAATATTGTATTGATTTTGCCATACATCAACATGAATCTGCCACAGGTGTACTCGTGTTCCCCATCCTGAACCCCACTCCCACCTCCCTCCCCGTACCATCCCTCTGGGTCATCCCAGTGCACCAGCCCCAAGCATCCTGTATCCTGCATCGAACCTGGACTGGCGATTCATTTCATATATGATATTATACATGTTTCAATGCCATTCTCCCAAATCATCCCACCCTCACATACCCATTTTAATGAGATCTTCTATTTCAAACTCTAAAGAACATCTGGTTCATTTGGGAACATATATCATGATCTTAAGAACTTGGAGTGGTCAAGGCCCAAGAGGCTAAAATGCCATGGAAAGTATATTTAGCATTATTGGAAATGCATTTTATTGCAAAAGAGTATAAAGATTTATGACTGAGTCATGAAGATTAGCGGTACAGTTTTCTCACTTTATTTCACAAATAAATCATATCAATATTGGCTTTATAAAACACCAGCAAGATACTGTATAATTTTTAAGTTACATAATAAATAGTGACTGGAAACATTACTAAACCAATTAAAATTCACATTCAAAATTCCCTAGTAAATTTACCTATAATTATTTGAGAGGTCTGAGAAGGTTTCTATCTTGTTGACCTGAATTTAACTACCTCTTAATGTATTTTATGCACCTATGTTCAAAATTTTAAGAAGTTCCACATAGATTATTAATCATTAAGTTTTATTTTCACCCACTAGTTGAAAGGCATATGGAAGCAAGGAGAAGCAACAAAGAGTAAAAGTTTGCTATGCATTCTTCCACATCCTGAATCCAAGAGTGTAAATACTGTTCATTTAGAAATCCACTCTTTCAGGATCATCTTTCTGGGCATAAATAAGAGATGCCTGATATGATACAGACAAAGCGAGCCAGCCAGCAGCAGGGCAATTAACTAAATGTCCATGATGAAAAGCAGATTTTTTTCTGACAGAATATAAGGAAGAAATATTGCAGCACTTATCACAACTATTCTGACTTCAAATTTTATTATATAATTTCTTTTTTTTATGAGTTTTAAGATCATGGGTGGAATTCTAGTGTGATTCTCAGAGCCCTGTGGTCAGTGCGGTGTCAGAAAGGTTTTTAGAACCAGTTTTAACTGCACCTTCTGCCCAACTGAGCTCTGCAAACACCATCTGTAGGCTCCTTTGCCCAAAATTAAGTCCATTTGCTCCTTTTAGGGAGGTATATAAGACTTTCAGGTTTCCCAGGTGGCTCAGTATAGAGCATCTGCCTGCAATGCAGGAGACCAGAGTTTAATCCCTGGGTTGGAAAGATCCCCTGGAGGAGGGCATGGAACCCACTCCAGTATTCTTGTCTGGAGAATCCTGTGGACAGAGAAGCCTGGTGGGCTACAGTCTAAAAGGTTGCCAACAGTCAGACATGACTGAAGTGACAAGCACACATGCATGAGACTTGCAGAAATACCATGTAGAACAGGGACAACACGTCTTCAACAATTCTAAATTCAGATAAGAATACTGTCTTACTGTGAGCATCCAATTATAAAGCCAGGACCTTCTCAGGAAAAAATATATTAAGTCCCTAAATATAAATATCCCAGGAGCAAGTTACCTCTTCCATGACTTTTCTGCCAACCTCTCAGCCTCTGTCTGACCACCACTTGGCTCCCTAGCTAGTACTGTCATGGGAAGTCACTGACCAGCAAGAAGCATCTGAGAAGCAAAAACGGAGAGGACCCTCCAAGTCTATTCTGGGAAGGTTTCCATAGGCTTTCTGTTGCTGAGATGGGTGCCCCTACTCCCAGTGAAAGTGAAAGTCGCTCAGCTGTGTCCGATGCTTTGCGACCCCATGGACTACACAGTCCATGGAATTCTCCAGGCCAGAATACGGGAGTGGGTAGTCTTTCCCCTCTCCAGAAGATCTTTCCAACCCAGGGGTCGAACCCAGATCTCCTGCATTGCAGGTGGATTCTTTACCAACTGGCCACAAGGGAAGCCCAAGAATACTGGAATAGGTAGCCTATCCCTTCTCCAGCGGATCTTCTTGACCCAGGAATTGAATCAGGGTCTCCTGCATTGCAGGTGGATTCTTTACCAACTGAGCTATCAGGGAATCCCCCACCCCACTCCCAGAGTCTCACCAAATATTATTCCTCTATGTTCTGCCCTCTGACTTTTCAGAAACAAGACCAACACCACAGAGTTGATAGACTGAAAATACGGTCCCTGGGGTGATCCTGGGCTGTTTTTCTTCTCCAGAAATATCTCTCCTCTATCCCCTTAAGGCAATTGACATTTCACCATCAAATAAAACTTCACTCATTTGTGCTCAGTTGTGTCCGACTCTTTGCAACCCTATGTACTGTAGGACTGTAGCCCGCCAGGCTCCTCTGTCCATGGGATTCTCCAGGCAAGAATACTGGAGTGGGTTACCATTTCCTACACCAGGGGATCTTCCCAATGCCAGGATCGAATCTGCATCTCTTGCATTGCAGGTGGATTCTCTACCACTGAGCCACCAGAGAAGCATTACAAATCCAACAGAGATAGGGAATAACTCATATGTTAAAAGGCCAAGTTGCCAGGCTTCTCATTGAACAAGGAAGGGCCCAAGCACCACTTGGCTCATCTCTTCCCAAATTTCCATGCATATCCCAATATAATATCCACCAAAAAAAAAAAAAAGCATGAAATTATATATCTTCATTTTATCAGTTTTTTTTAACGTGGACCATCTTTTTAAAGTCTTTATCAAATTTGTTACAATATTGCTTCTGTTTTTTTGTTTTGCTTTTTTTGGCCCCAGTGCATGTGGGATCTTAACTCCTTGACCAGGGTTCGAACCCTCAACTCCTGCATTGGAAGGTGAAGTCTTAACCACTGGACCACTAGGGAAGTCCCTGCATCTGCATTTTAAACTAAGAATGACAGAACATGATATGCCAAGATTCTAGGGCAGACTTTTACTCACTACTATTAGGGCTCAGCTAAGAAAATGAATAATTGGTCACCCTACACTCAAACCAGTACAGCATGGTTGGGAGAAGCAAAAATGCGGATTTCCACTGCTTCATTCATTTTAAACGTCCATCCCTCCCACCCACCAGAAACTGAAACTTCAAGTACAAAGTACAGAGGGCATCACAGAAGGCAAACAAACTTTAAGGGGGGAAAAAAGAACGTTAAAGACAAGAGAAGAGAGAAAAGACCTCAAAAGAAATGCGTGCTAAGGAAATTTTGTCCTTTGTGTACCCGGCCTGGAACAAAAAGAGATACTTTCTAAACAACAAGAAGGCGGTGGGCAAAAGAGAGTAATACACATCTCACCTCTCACCTCAGTCTAAAAGAAAGGTACTAAATAAATACTGCATCAGTCAGGACTCTTTCTGTTGGCAATGACAGAAACCTGAATCATAGTTAAGCCAGAGGGAAGTTTACTGGCTCAGATGTCTCCAGTCTAGTAAGGGCAGAGGTAAAGCTGGTTCCTGGGGGCCTGATTCCACATCTAAGCATCTCTCCCTCCCTCCCATCCTTCCCTCCTCCTCTCATTCTATCTTTCCTCCCTCCCTCTCTTCCTGTCTCCTTCTCCTCCCGCCCCAGCCCTCTTCTCTCTGCCCCTTTCTTCATCTTTCCTCACTCCACCTCAGCTTTGTCCTAAGTGCAGTCAGAAAACTCCACATACAGTGAAAACAAGCTTCCAGCAGCCCTGGGCTCATCCCAAGGGTTTTAACAGGAGAGAGAAGATGTCTTCCTGGCCAGCTCCATTTTCATCTTGAAGGACACCAAGAGGCTTGGCTTGGTGTACAGGCACATCTCGGTGACAGGGGAGACAGTAACATGACCTGCATGGCTTGGATCACATGTCTCTGTCACCATGGTGGGACTGAGAGAGAAGGAGTCACCCAAGAAGAGGGAAACGCTTTAGAAGAAAGAGTGAAAAAAATCACGCAGTGTTTAGTGCAAATGTCTGCAAAGCATCAGAACTTGTGCTAGCCTCCTCTCCAGGTATAGATTTTTTTTCATAACTTTATTGTCGCATCATTGAAATATTAAATATCACATATTAAAATGCACAATTGGATCAATTTTGACATATGTATAACCCTTGAAATCATCACACAATCAAGACAATGAACATTTCTGTCATCCAAGATTTGTCATACAAAAGGGCTGCTTCCTCACTTTTGCATTCCAAATCCTACACAAAAATATCTCTTGTGGCCCACCCAGACTGGAAATATTCAGGGAAGGGAGTTCTGGGAAACAATTCAACCTGGACAAGTTGACACATTATAAAACCACACCTTGTCCACTTGCCATACACATGTCTTTAAGCCACACTTAATTTCCAAATAGAAATGATAGCAAAGTCATATTTCTACTGAACACGCGGCATACAACAAAAGCAGGGTAATCCTTTACCCAAAAACGAATGCAAAAATCCTCCTTTGTCTGATGTCAATCTCTCTTCTTAACCACCTGTCTTCTTCCAGATGACTTCCACTCCTTATTTGCTATGTAAGTAATGTAAATACTGAGCTATAAAGTAAACTACTATTATGTTAGGATATTGGGAAAGGAGAAGAAAAAATTATTGGTTAATACAAATAATTGTATTCAATTAAGGAAAAATGCTCAACTATCACAATACTCAGTTCTCTAAATAGTACATGGTCATAGCTGGCAATTACAATAAGTTCTTCTACTGTGAGTGCTAAGTCGCTTCAGTTACCCCATGGACTGTAGCTCGCCAGGCTCCTCTGTCCATGGGATTCTCCAGACAAGAATACTGGAGCGGGTTGCCATTTCCTTCTCCAGGGGATCTTCCTGACCCAGGGATCCAACCCACGTCTCTTAAGTCTCCTGCGTCGGCAGGTAGGTTCTTTACCACTAGCGCATTGATTATAACAAGTTCTACTATCAGCCAAAGTTCCCTTTGTGCCCAGGTTATGCACCACTGGTGGTGCCTGCACTCCTCTGTGTGACCCAAACCTTCACTCCCAAATGGTCTGGTCACTAGAAATCTTGCCTGAATTGGGTTTCTGTAGTTTCCACTGACTTAACTCTGAGGACAGAAAAATACTAAGAAATGCCCCAGGGAACTGTCTGCATTACAGACACGTTCCTCCTTACCTCCTCTGTGGAGTAGAACCCAATTATTCCTTTTGGTCATGATTAATCATTCCAGCCAGTGTAGTAACTGCCTTCTTTGCCTGTTGCTTCACTGGCTAGAGCATCACAAAGTGGCCAGGTGACAGACTTGATTTCTGGTTTAGTGGAATTACTTTTGTTTCCCCTGATGCCAGTATTTCTCCCTTTGGAATTTCCATTTCCATATAAAGAGTCTACATTTGAAGAAACAGGAAGTGCATATTTTTCTCATGGATCACCACAAGTCAGACATTTCTAATCTCTGATTCCTGAATGCCCGAATCCTGGGTATGGAAGGAACAACTGATTAGGAATTTATTCTGCATCCTAGAGGAAAGTTCCCCAGCTCCCCAAAGTGCTGCTATAATATATAACTGATGCTGTGAGTTAAGTCTTCAAAAGGCCAGTTCACAAGGTGCTTCAGGATGGTGGGGACATAGTAAAACCAGTGAATTCTGTGAGCCAGGGCCCAGAAGAGCACTGCATTTGCTATGAAGTAAATTCCTTATCAGATGCAGTTGTTATGGAGTCCAATCTCGCTCTGCTCACTCTATGACAGGGCAATGAGTCAGAGAGGAGGTATTGAGGCAAGGAGTACCTCTTTAAGATGATAGCACACTGCTGCCAGAGTCCTTCATAGATCAGAGCTGAGCAGGCAGGTGAGGAAACAAAGTAAAAAGGCCATTAATCTTGCAAACATCTCCTAGAATGCAAGCCTCAGGCAGGAACTGTGTTCTTTTCTTCCTTCCTGCCATCTACAGGTAGACAGGGTTCTAAACAAAGGCACTTTAGTTTAACAGTCTGGCAGAGGGGCAGGATTCTCTGAGGCAGGCCATTCTGTATGATTAAAACGACAAAGGCAAAGGAAAGCAAGTCAAAGGAACAGCTCCAACATGAAGTCAGAATTGGCTTTTCCCTGCAACACAATGTTATGTGAAACACCATGACGGGGAAAAGGCATTCTGTAGGTTCATGGATAGTGGTTTTGACAGAAGCACTGCACGCAGAGAAGGTAAATCTGTATCCAGAGTAAGTGCCTACTGAAGTGAGAACAAAGCCCTGCCCCTTCTGTGATGGACATACTTCAAGCAATCAAGCTGCCACCAGGTAGCTGGCTGACGACCATGGGGAATGGGCCACGGCTGGTCCTCAGGGTTAGTCTCTGCCACAGGTTGGATACTAACAATGGCTGTAGTCATGCCAGTATTGGTGAACAAAAGTCCTTGTTACTGAGCCCAGGCAGAACTTCCATCCCTACCACTAGGGCCATTTTCTTCATGAGCCCACTGGGTGATGAAAGTAGGGATTGGAGAATGAGCCTGACTGGTATCTACAGAATGGGTTGTCCTCTTCACCTGATTATTAAACTCCTCTCTAAGATCACCCTTTGTGAGCACTCACATATAGACGCACATTTATGCACCCATTCACAGGCCTATCCTCTCCCCCTTCCCCTTGCGGTTGGCATTTGCACCATCCTGAGAGCCAGAACCTCCCTAAATCTTGTACACCAGGCAACTCACTCACCTTGTCTTACCATCATCCTGACCCAGGCTCACATCTCCAAATTTTTGAAAGACCAAGAAAACCCTATTTTACACCTTCTAGCATATAATTTTTTAGAAATTGAGGAAAAGGGGAAAGATGCCAGAAGACTGAAGAGGAAGAACTATTGACCAATCCTGCCCACAAATTCTAGAAGTTACTGACTCACCATAACCTCTAGAGCATACCAGGCTGGGTAGTTTGGAGATTTTATGCTGAAAATAATAGACAGTCATCAAAGAGGTTTAAATTTATTTAAAAAAAAGGCTGATGTCACTAGAGTAGCCGGACACGGCTCAGTGACTAAACAACAACCACCAAAAATTCTCAGGAGCCTCCCTGATTGCAGTGTGGACCGTGGAACAAAGGGGAAAGGATTGGAAATGGAAAGACACATGCTCTTCCTGAATGAGCTTAGAAGAAGTGGTGGTCACTGTGTCTCAATAAAGTTTATCAGAAGAGAAGTAGTGGTCAGTTCTCATGCTAGCCTAGTCTAGGTTTGGGGGTAGGGGTATTGTTGGAGTAGCTGAAAGAGAAGTTGTAAAGATGAGATAATAATCGCTGAGTTCTAGACAAATATGTAGATAACTAAGAGATGAGAAAAAAGGGAAGGCAAATTCTAGGTAAAGAGTGAGCTGACAATAGATATCTAGCCTAAGAATTATCAGAGTATATACAGCCCTGTTAATATGACCCAGGACAAGATAATCTCAAGGAAAATCGGCCCCTGGGGAAGAAGTAACTCTTTTCATTGAACCCTGGGATATTCTACTGCACACAATGCCGCTCACCTATACAGCTGAGCACTAACTGTTCTATTTCATGTTGTGGGAGGAGGGCACAGCAACCCCCTCCGGTGTTCTCGCCTGGAGAATACCATGAACAGAGGAGCCTGGTGGGCTGCGGTCCACGGGGTTGCAGAGTCAGACACGACTGAGGGACTGACACATATCGTGTTGTGATCCCCAAGCAATTAACTCATTGAACTTCTCTGTGGCCCAGGTTTCTCTTATGCACAAAACTTTGGAGATTGTTTAGAGGACTATGTAAAATTTAACCTCATGCCTTTGTGTATTATTAATTGCTCTTAAATGGCAGTTATATTTATTATAATTATTAATAATGGCAACATGAGGAAATATATAGTCATGTAAATCTGTGAATCCCTCCCCAAAATGGATCCACTAATTAACGGATGTTATCCTGAAATAGGATTTTGAATTGATTCTTTCTTTGGGTTATACTTGGTTTGGTCCTATTCGGATTATTAGCAATACCATCAATGAAAATATAATAGAAGTCAATTAAATTTACGAAATGATATCAAGCTGGGAGATAAAGCAGGTTTGATAGTAAACCAGAATTCAAAACAGAAGCAAAAATGGTGGCAGAGTAGACCATTAGATGCAGTTTTTAGAGATTTTATTTTTTAAAAATAAGCCTACATCAATTTTCTTTTTATTCTTCAAACATGCTGACTTGATTCCTATATTATGGCCTTTGCATTGGTTTTCTCCTTGCCAGAAATGTTACACTCACTTGGTTGGCTTCAGTGTGCCATTCAGATCCCTGCTCAAAATCAACTCTTTTCTTTTTCTGAACTTTTTATTTTGTATTGGAGTTTAGCCGATTAACAATGTCATGGTAGTTTCAGGTGAACAGCAAAGGGACTCAGCCATACATACACATGTATCCATTCTCCCCCAAACTCCCATCCCATCCAGGCTGCCACACAGCATTGAGCAGAGTTCCTTGTGCTATACAGTAGGTCCTTACTGGTTATGCATTTTAAATATAGCAGAGTGTACATGTCCATCCCAAACTCTGCACTATGCTGTGCGTAGTCACTCAGTCGTGTCCGACTCTTTGTGACATTATGGACTGTAGCCCGGGGGGCTCTTCTGTCCATGGAATTCTCCAGGCAAGAATACTGGAGTGGGTTGCCATGCCCTCCTCCAAGAGATCTTCCTGACCCAGGGATCAAACCCACAGCTCTTACAGTGCAGGTGGATTCTTTACCACTGAGCCACTAGGGAAGCCCCTATATTGTCTTAGGTCTTAGCTCAATTGCCATTTCCCCTTTTAGACCTTCCTGAAGACATGACCAACAACTCCACACCTTCATAGCCACTAGATTTTTCTGCTCTTTGAAACAAACACACTCACCATCATCTGAAATTATCTTACATGTTTATTATCATATTATTTGAAGATTTTTGTTTCCCACAAGAATACAGTACAAAAACTTTGTCTCCTTGCTTCCTGTTGTATTATCAGAGACAGAAACTTTGCCCTCTATGTTGGTTGAACAAACAAATGAATTAATGAATAAATGAATGAGTGAACTCTTTTTATGAAGCACCCAGACTTTCAGCATTTTCCTTGACTGCCTTCCTCCTAATTCTGACTTACTATTGTAAAAACAATATCACGTAATTTATGTTTCTGGTTTGTTGAGTATATAACCACTAAGGTCTCATCTTGCTTGGTGAGTTCTGTAACTCTACTTATATACAATCAGACAACAATTACCTTCAGCACATAAATGTTTTAGATTCTTTCCTCTTTGGTTGGTCATATTGTTATAAATGATTGGAAGGATTTGTTGTTTGAAGAAGCACCAAAGACACTTCATACTTGTTGGCTTCCAAATAACCTTATACATACCTGAAATTTCTCTTGCATAAAATATTATTCTTATCATCTCTTTTAAGAGTTTTGAAGCTTTCCTTATCACTGCAAGGAAAGAAATCCAAGTAAATTAAAAGGAACAGAAGCTGGAAATATGCAGGCATATTTGTGGCTGGAGTCATTCCACTCCTTGTACATTATGTGGTTTACCTCAGCGTGTGGAAAAATACAGTAAGTGCTTCATTGTATGGGGGGTAGTTGTATTGTGTAACTTAGACGGTTTATTCTTTCTTGGAAATATTTTATGATAAACACATAATATGCTGAAATCTTTTCTGAATAATTAATGTCTACTTGCTTAAAGAAACAATTGTTATCTTCAAAAAGTATGTTTCTGCTTGCTCTACCTTTACTAAAAGCCTTCACTAAAAACGTTCCAATCCCATAAATGTCAGGGGAAAATGCCTTTAGGTTTAGTGAAGTCATTTATGCATAGGAATATATGGAATAAGTAAGACTTGCCCATCGAGAAAGACAAAAGGAAGAAATATGAGTTATAAATATATTAGACTTGCTTACAACAGGAAATTTTCAACTTTTCTATTCCAGATAACATTTCTCTGCTATTATTGGGTGGGGGTAAATTAATGTGTACAATGTATACAGAGTTTTCTGTTACATGTATAACATTCTTCAATATGAACTATTTAAAAATAAAATCAGGGCCTCTCCTGGCAATCTAGAGGTTAAGACTGCTCATTCCAGTGCAGGGGTGTGGGCTCAATTCCAGGTCGGGGCACTAACATTCCATAGGCTTTGCAGCCAAAAACAGAAGCAATATTATAACAAATTCAATAAAGATTTTTAAAATAGTCCACATCAAAACCAAAAAATCTTTAAAAAAATAAAATTATTAAAATCATGAAAATATTTGGTTTAGTTTCTGACACTCTTACTAGTGTCATCAGCTTCACTAACAAGAAAAAGAAACACTTCTTTTGTATTTAGTCTTGCAATCTACTTCTCTTCAAGATCTACTGCTTTATTTTTCTCTCCAATCTTAAGAATTTATGGGAACTTAAAAAATTCCTATGTCTGTAATATTCTGATTTAGGCATTCTAACTTAATTATAAAATTAAGAGGACTTCAGAAGCATAAACTGAAACTTCTTCTTATTCCAAATGCTCACAGTTGTTTTGTATGTACAATTTCAAAACATCTGTTTTATATAAAAATTTGTTGAATATTAAATCATATAATTATGATTCATAATACTGTATACTTCAACTAATCTTGTCTTTACTTGTACATTATAAAGTCTTATTTTATCATTTAGTCATGTTGATCAATAGAGGTCAAAGATACTCAACAATAATACTCTATATTAAAGTTAGAGATAAAGGAACAGTGCCTCTTATATGAGTATCTAGAATCTTCTGAAACACTGTTTAGAAGCAAGAAACTGTTGGTGTGTTATTTGTCATCCACTAATGATTGTTACTCTCTCACTTCCAAACTCCTTTAATAAATCTCTAATAAATCTATCATAGTCTCTTCAGAGAAGTTATCAGTTTTTTTCTAATTTATGCCTTATTTATATTATAATTGTAATTTCTCGATGAGAAAAACCCTACGCTCCTCTTCGTAATCATCCCATGATATAAAGTCCTATTAAAATTTTACTTCCTTGAAGAAACTTTTATAAACTTCCTCCATCTGATTTCTCTATAAAGCATCTGTTTGAGTTTATTTGAAACTGATCTTGCATTATATTTACTTGACCTTGCTCATCTGCTGAGTTTTTTTCATGGGTGTATTACGCTGCTTAAAGTAGTTGAAAATTACTCATGGATGGAAATCACATCTTATAATTTGCTATGACCCCTCACAGCCTGTCTATATCATATGCACAATGAATATTCTACAGTTTAGTGTGTGATTATTATAAAACTTTGTTACAACAGAACATAACTCTTGACAGGGTGCATATCCATAAGTTACGTAACTGCTTTATTCTAGTGGGACAGGGTAGAAGATGACAACCTGTACATACCCATCTAGCCCTCATGCAAAGGTTTATTAAAATGCCCTTTAAAATAAAATAAGTGTCTACATTTAAGTAGTTGTGCCCTTGTTTAAAAGATTCTCTCATTAAAAACAGCAAAGACCGAGACTTCTCCTGGTGGTCCAGTGGCTAAGACGCTACACTCCCACTGCAGGGGGCCAGGGTTCTATCCCTGGCCAGGGAACTAGATCCCACAGCCGCAGCTAAAGAGTTCTCATGTCACAACCAGGATTGAAGATCCCATGTGCTGTAACTAAGACCTCGTGCAGTCAGATAAATAAAATAAAATTTTTAAAAAGAACAGCAAAGATTTTCTTAGTGAAATTATTAATACACGTACACATATAGACAGGCAGATAGTGATACATGCTAGTGTACACAGAAAACATTAGAAGCTTATGAACAATACGTATGTGTGTGTTCAGTCACAGTCGTGTCCAGCTCTTTGAGATCCATGGATTGTAACTCCAGGCTCCTCTGTCCATGGGATTCTCCAGACAAGAAAACTGCAGTGCGTTGCCATTTCCTCCTCCAGGGGAAATCTGACTGACCCAGGGGGTCAAACCTGCATCTCCTGCAGCACTTGCATTCATAGAAGATTAACAAGAACATTTTACGATTCATATTCCTAAGTGTGATTTTGTGGATCTTTTTAAGGGTTAGATGCTTCTGGAATGTCCAGTCCTCATTCTCTCCTGGATTCTGGTGGGTGTTACCAGGTGGGAAAGATGCTCTGCTGCTCTTGGTAGCTACACTCAGAGCTAGGACTTCTCCAGCAGGACAGCACTTCCCGTGCTCAGGACCGTGCAGGAAGGGCTGCGGTGTCCAGGCTTTCTGGGGACTGGGAGTTGATGAATATAAAGTGACATCATGATTATGCCACTATCAGAGCATCTATCTGTTTATCTCAGTGAGTGTCTGATGAAGTTCTGTCAGCTGCCTCTGCTTTTGCTAAGCAGTAGGAGAAATTTCACCTGGGGCAGGATGGGAGGACAGCTCCATCCCCTGTTCTCATGTAGCTTACAGTCTGGAGAGGTTAACTAAGGAGGAGCCACTCAACTACCATCAATTGAACAGGACAACTTATGAGCATGTAGTGAGATCTGAGTTCTGAGATATATGCAATCTAATCCAATGTAACTCAGGAAGACCTTCCAAGAACAGCACGCTTAAGATGTTGATTAGGAGTTTAGGAACCCAGCCAATCTAAAATTCATAAGCAATTATTCTGCTTTACGACTGTGAGAAAACTGTGCTGGTATTTAAAGTTTCTGGGCTTCCCTGGTGGCTCAGACTGTAAAGAATCCACCTGCAATGTGGGAGACCTGGGTTTGATCCCTGGGTCAGGAAAATCCCCTGAAGAAGGGCATGGCAACTCACTCCAGTATTCTTGCCTGGAGAATCCCCATGGACAGAGAAGCCTGACAGACTGAAGTCCATGGGGTTGCAAAGAGTCGGACATGACTGAGCAACTAAGCACTCACACATTTAAAGTTTTCTACCTACTACCTTGAATAGAACTCTCAACTAATTTCCCTGGTGTCTCAGATGGTAAAGGATCTGCCTCTAATGTGGGACACCCGGGTTCGATCCTTGGGTTGGGAAGATCCCCTGGAGAAGGAAATGGCAACCCACTCCAGTATTCTTGCCTGGAAAAGTCCATGGACAATGGAGCCTGGCGGGCTACAGTCCATGGGGTCACAAAGAGTCAGATACAACTGAACGACTAACACAATCAGTCAACATCTAAATAGGGAGTACAGGCTATCAGAGGAAGACAAGTGCAAACTGATAAAACACCGTCATCACACGTGGACATTTTTGTAGCTGATGCTACAAAAATCCATACTTCTACTGCCATTTCCTTCTCTGGGAGATCCTCCCAACCCAAGGATCAAACCCGGGTGTCCCGCATTAGAGGCAGACTATTTACTGTCTGAGACACCAGGGAAGTTAGTTGAGAGTTTTATTCAAGGCAGTAGGTAGAAACTTTAAATGCGTGGATGCTTAGTAGCTCAGTCATGTCCAACTTTTTGCAACCCCATAGACTGCAGTCTGCCAAGCTTCTCTGTCCATGGGGATTCTCCAGGCAAGAATATTGGAGTGCGTTGCCATACCCTTCTCCAGGATCCATACTTCTATTCTATAAGAAGCATCACAATGACAACCTATGTTAATTTGTTGTCCCAAAAGCTATCGATAGACTGTTAGTCTTTCTGTAGATGAGTCAGCTGAGTCAGAGCTTGTTTGATTGGGTGGAATGGTGAAATGGGGAAGAGAGACACTCCTTTGGTCATCCCATTTTGTTTTTTCCCAACCTCCCTGCCTCCATGCCTCTACCTCGTCCCTGTCTTGTGACAGACTGGCTGGCGATTTGCAAGTGTTGATGTCCTCCAAAAATATCTACTTCGAAGTCTTGGCCACCGGTGGTGAAATGAGCAGAAAATTAAGGATATGTGGAATTTGTGAGTAAATAAAACAAGTTGGAATCACTGAGCTGCTGCTCAAAAGATTGAGTTTCACCAATTTTGGGAAAGGAAGAAGAGTCACAGAAAAGGTAACCAAGAACACACCTGACTGGTTGTGAAAGTAAACAGGGGAAGTTACTGTGTTGTATTGAGGGCAGGTAAGAAGTGGATGCTTAGGTGCATGAGTGAAAATATTGACAATGAGAGATTCTGTGACAGATGAGTGAGGGAAGGATGAGTGGGCGGAGAAGCTAAAAGGCATTCTGACATTTTGTTAAAACCTCCCGCAACATCCCGATCATTTGCAACTGATTTCTACAAATGTCAGAAATAGCATTGCTCATCCTGTAACACCAGGTAACTGAAAAATAGAACGCCTCCATGAAATTCTGAGTATATCTTTACCAAACACTGAGAAGCCAGAACATCTGCTTTAAAGAGTTCAGGGGAAAAATACACGTTGAACCCTAAAGACCCTAGTGTTTTAAAGAGAAGAAATTGGTGATTAAGCATCGTTACCATCTGTGGTTCAGGGACCTCATGTTTCCTGACTTTTCCTTTTCTCCTTATTCTCTCTGGCTTATCTATTTTGCTCGTTAGATGCTCTATGGTATAATGGTAGAAAGGAGGAGAAAAAATCCAAATTAGTTCATTTTTTCTGGCTACTAATGAACTGATTTAATATTTGATTAGGAAGAGGCTGGAATGAAATTAGAGACTCCAGTTATTTGTTTCACCTCTGATTTTTTTATTCTGGGGAAAATAAGAATTCATGAGCTCTATACAAAATAGATGGATGATGTTTCTATTATGGAAGTAGATAAATATTCTAAACTCACAGTTGTCAGAAATACTTTAAAAACTCTCCTTAGTACATTATTTTACCCAGTCTATGAGAATGCACAGGGCATGTATATTAGTCTAATATTTCACATACTGCACAAGTAAATTCTGATGGCTTAACCCTTTCGAAATAGTTTAAAATCTTGAAGTAACTGGGAGTTCTGAGCCAGATGAAAATAAGAGTTCATTTATTTCAAAGAAGTGGGCACAACATCTTAGTACTGAAGCCTAGATGTTTCATAGATGGAAAGGACCTGCACAGATTCAAACCCTCTCCATCACTAATTGGTTATAGATGATATTTGGCAATCTAGCCTTCCTCAGGAAATTTTTATATGTGTTCGGTGTGAATAACAGAATAGGAAAATCAATTCAATTCAGTTCAATAAAACTGACAGCATCTGCATGTCCTAAACAGTCTCAGCTCCTGGGGGCAATCCTTGTTATTCCTGGTAATGGATCAGTTCAACAGCTCCAAATCTCAGAGGCCAATGACACCTACTTCTCCTTCATCTGTACCCTTCACGGGAGAGTTTCCGGCTCCTGCTAAATCTAGATTGACTCACCTTCCCGTGTTTGTCCTTTCAGCTTCTCCAGCATTTTTGTGAGTGGTTCCCTGTATTCACATCCCTGTTTCCTGCCTGCCTGGATCCTGACTCATGCTTGGGGGATGATAATATCATTATTGACAGTGTAGGAAAAGACTGTTAGGGGCCCCAGAGACAACTGAGGGGAGTCAGGTACAGTAGTTGTTTGCTTGAAATGTCCAATCCATGGTAGTCTGGTATTTATGTACATACTATAGCATACAAGGGGGTTCCCTGGTAGCTCAGACAGTAAAGAATCTGCCTGCAATGCAGGAGAACTGGGCTCGAGCCCTGGGTTGAGAAGATCCCCTGGAGAAGGGGATGGCTACCCTTTCCAGCATGCTTGCCTAGAGAATTCCATGAACAGAGGAACCTGGAGGGCTACAGTCCATGGGGTCACAAAGAGTTGGACACAACTGAAGCGACTTAGCAGCAGCACAGAATACAAGATCATGTCCTAGCAATGTCAGATTGCTAGAAATGGGACTTCCCTGGTGATTTGTGGCTAAGACTCCAAGATTGCAATTCAGGGGCCCCGGGTTCCATCCCTGAGAGCTAGATCCCACATGCTGCAACGAAGAGGTCCCATGCCGCAGGCAAAAGACCTGGCACAGCCAAATAAACAACTATTGAAAAAACAAATTGCTAGATGTGTGTGACCACAGACTTCTATCTTCTAAACTCATCTTGTCTTAGAGCAGTAGCAACAATTCACAGATGCTGCTGGTCTAGAGACAAAGCAGTGTGAGTAGTACCAGTCCAGTAAAAGGCTAGAAAGAGAACTTCCCTAAGGATCAGAAAATGGGGTGGGAGTTAGAGATGAAAATTCTGCTGCTGCTGCTGCTGCTCTAATTCGCTTCAGTCGTGTCTAACTCTGTGCGACCCCATAGACGGCAGCCCACCAGGCTCCGCCATCCGTGGGATTCTCCAGGCAAGAACACTGGAGTGGGTTGCCATTTCCTTCTCCAATGCATGAAAGTGAAAAGTGAAAGTGAAGTCGCTCAGTCGTGTCCTACTCTTAGCGACCCCATGGACTGCAGCCTACCAGGCTCCTCCGTCCATGGGATTTTCCAGGCAAGAGTACTGGAGTGGGGTGCCATTGCCTTCTCTGGAAAATTCTGCAGTTACAGGCAAATTGATGGTAGCTGGAGATATGGAACTGGGGAAACAACCCATAGGAAGAGTGATGAGCACAAGCAGGCTGAGGGCAGAACATTACAGGCACTAGATGTAGCCAAAGGTAAGCAGACAGTCTGAGAAAAACGAGGATCGAGGGTGGGAGCAGAAGGGCCCGTGGAGACAGAAGTGTGGGCTGGGGGGCAGGCCACTTGGGTCCACTGAGGTGGGCGCCCTGCCCAGAATGCCTCAAACAGGCATTGAGTTCCATGTGCTCTGCTAATTAAGTCAGGCTGCAATATCTGTGTATCCCTCAAATTCATACACTGAAATCATGCTCCCCGCCTTCAAAGTGACGATATTAGTAGGTGAGGCCTTGGAGGTGATCAGGTCATGAGAGTGGGGCTCTCAGGAGTGGGGTTAGTGCCCTCATAAAGGAGACCCCCAAAGAGCTCCTTGTCCCTTCCCCTGCGCCATCTGAGGACATAAGGAGAAGCTGGGCTCACATCAGGGGCTGCCTTTATCTTGGACTTCCTGGCCTCCAACACTGTGAGAAAATAAATTTCTGTGGTTTATAAGCAACTCAGTCTATGGCATTTGTGCTGTAGCAGCCCACACAAAATAAGACACAGGCACATGAACATATGACGTCATTTAGAAAACATCCCATCCAAATAGTTTTTTTTTTTTTTTTCAAATCCCTTTCCATTTATTTTTTTTTTAAACTTTACATAATTGTATTAGTTTTGACAAATATCAAAATGAATCCACCACAGGTATACATGTGTTCCCCATCCTGAACCCTCCTCCCTCCTCCCTCCCCATACCATCCCTCTGGGTCGTCCCAGTGCACTAGCCCCAAGCATCCCGTATTGTGCATCGAACCTGGACTGGCAACTCGTTTCTTACATGATATTTTACATGTTACAATGTCATTCTCCCAAATCTTCCCACCCTCTCCCTCTCCCACAGAGTCCATAAGACTGTTCTATACATCAGTGTCTCTTTTGCTGTCTCGTACACAGGGTTATTGTTACCATCTTTCTAAATTCCATATATATGCGTTAGAATACTGTATTTATGTTTTTCCTTCTGGCTTACTTCGCTCTGTATAATAGGCTCCAGTTTCATCCACCTCATTAGAACTGATTCAAATGTATTCTTTTTAATGGCTGAGTAATACTCCATTGTGTATATGTACCACAGCTTTCTTATCCATTCATCTGCTGATGGACATCTAGGTTGCTTCCATGTCTTGGCTATTATAAACAGTGCTGCGATGAACATTGGGGTACACATGTCTCTTTCCCTTCTGGTTTCCTCAGTGTGTATGCCCAGCAGTGGGGTTGCTGGATCATAAGGCAGTTCTATTTCCAGTTTTTTAAGGAATCTCCACACTGTTCTCCATAGTGGCTGTACTAGTTTGCATTCCCACCAACAGTGTAAGAGGGTTCCCTTTTCTCCACACCCTCTCCAGCATTTATTATTTGTAGACTTTTGCCATCCAAATAGTTAACATAAAGTTGGAAGAGCTTACTTGAAAAATCTAATCACAGAGAACACTGCCTTCACTGATAAAAGAAACATGAAGCGTCAGTACTAACAAGACTTTCTGGGGTGATGAGAGAAATGTTACTTCTCTGTGCCTCCACCATGTGGCTAATGGCACTTGAAAAGTGGCTAGTGGCACTGAGAAACTGAAGCCTTCATTCAATCTAATTTTGAAATTTTAATAGCTCACATGGTTAAGGACTGTATTATTGGGCAGGTAATTCATATAACTCACAGGCAAGGTTGATTTAGAGTAAAAGATTCGTAGGTTTTGGCACCCTATGAACCAGCCTTTAAATTCCCTAATTACTAACTCCATGACCTTGGATACCTCACTCACCTTCCCTGGGCCTGAGTTTCTTCTTAATAAAATGGGGATCACAATATTTATGTTTAGGGCCATTGTGATGAATGGAAATGAGGCATGTATACCGCCTAGCACAGATCTGTGAGTGCATGCTGAGTCATTTCAGTTGTGCCCAACTCTTTGCAACCCGGTGGATTGTAGCCCTCCAGGCTCCTCTGTCCATGGGATTCTCCAGACCAAAACACTGAGTGGGTTGCCCTGCCATCCTCCAGGGTACCTTCCTGACCCAGGGATTGAACCCGCGTCTCTTAAGTCTCCTGCTTTGGCAGGTGGGTTCTTTACCACTAGCACCACCTGGGAAGCACAGACCTGGTACCCAAGAAATGAGAGCTATTACTAGTATTAAATGATGTGAGTCAGTACTCATTGGACATAACTCAACTGTTTGGATTCATCGATCATTAGCATGAACATGTAATAAACTGTGCCATGTGCAATAAAGATAACCCCTGGCTGTTACCTGTGGTGGAGTCACCTCTTCTATAGCAACTGGTGGTGCTTTTCTACTTAGAGGTTCTCTTATCTCCGCTTTGCCATGAGCTGTGCTTTTTCAGCCTGATTGCTTCTAGCAAATCTTCCTCCTCCTAAGGAGCATCCCTCAGTGCTTCTTCTATAACCTCGGCTGTTCAGAGGAAAAGAAAAATCAAGCTTGTTCAACAATAACTATAATTTTACATACAATCCTAAATCCAAGGAGTCCTTTCCTGTGGAATGAAGAGCAGGTATTCACAGAACTTATTTACCTTCACCCTGGCTCAATATCACAATCTCCTGGGGGATTTTTTTTAGTACACAAGTCTATCCCTCTTCCCCTGACACCAGAGAGGTGGTGTCTTAGGGGCATTCAAGAGATTCTGTTTTAGGGTCTGAAAAGCAGTGATGTATGCCCTGTTCCTAGAATGGGTTCCAGACAGATGGGGTTGTTGGATCTGTGGTGAACTGAGAGTCACAGTGCTTTTGGGCAGGGAAATGGCACTGACATCACATGGATCTGATGTATGGACGTGGGAAAACTCTGGATGTTTGATTGACATTTTCACTGGGGAATCATAGCCAATCATTTGAATAAATGTCATTCACGGCTGGGCCAGGATTGCAGAACTACTCTTTCCTTTCTTCCTAAGCTACTCTGTCCCGATTCTGGAGATGGTTCACCTCCTTGTACTGTTCTTTTCTGGGGCTCAGATCTGTTTATGATGTATTACTATTTGGCTTACAGGCTTTTATACATGAAATGTCACTGGTTGTCCACACAATTGGGTGCGTACCCATGTGAAGAAAGACTGGTGAAAACTCTGAATAAGGATCAGAATTCCCATAAGAAAATACCCTTGGAATCAGAGGTTCAAAGCAATGCCTTTGTGTGCATGCAGCCCACTCCCTCACCACCAACACTCCTATCATTCACGGATCTGTGAGTAATGGCTAAGCAACCCGCTGACTGGTGTGTGAATGCTTATAGGGTACTAGTCGAATATTGTTATCTACTTTTAGAAACAAGAATCTCTGAGACAAAAGAATTCCAAGCACAGGCCAACAGCCTACTTCTCCTGATGAGTAAAATTCCAGCATGACGAACCAAAGTCAGCAGTCCCCCAGAGTTTGTAGCAGACCCTACAATTGTGATTCCAGAAAGGAAATGTTTTATATCAGCAAATACTGGGGATTATGAAGGCTCCTGTCATTGGAATAATTAAGACAAAGACATTTACTGGGATATTCTAGTTTTGCGGTGTTGTTATCCTCTTTCTCGTTTTCTAACCACATCTTTTATTAATTTTTGCTTTTGGGAAGGACAAAGTGAAAATATGGAATCTACCCTGGGCAACAGTAATGCCCTAAATGACACCCTTAGTCCTGTCTCAAGGCAAGCCTTCCTGATAAGTGACTGTCTTGTCATCTACTTTATTACGAAGGCCATTTAGGTGACAAGGAAGCTGCACTGTTTGGCTACATTCCTGATTTTCAGAGTCTAGGTCTTATGGGAATGGTTTACAGCTTTTTAAGTGAGTATTTTGGAAAGTAACGTAGCTCAAAATAGAATAAGCTAAAAAGACAATTTATTGGTGCATTTCCTCAGATGTCCAGCAGTTCTAACTGGTTTCAGAGATGGCTGCCCATGAAAAGTTAAAGTGTTAGTAGATGATTAAGTGAAGATGTCATTAGTGTGTTAGTCACTCAGTTGTGTCTGACTCTTTACAGCCCCATGTACTGTAGCCTGCAGGCTCCTCTGTCCATGGGATCCTCCAGGCAAGAATATTGGAGTGGGTTGCCATTTCGTCCTCCAGGGGATCTTGCCAGCCCAGCGATCGAACTCCTATCTGCTGCACTGCAGATGGGTTCTTCGCCGTCTGAGCCACCAGGCTGCCCGGAGGGGCTTGTTACTGTTGTCAGGACTCTACCTGTTTCCCTGGCTCAGGTGGTTTTCCTCTCTAATAGGTTTCCTCCAGCTGCTGCAGGTTTCCATGGCATGGTCTCAGAAGCTGCCATATCAGTTCAGAAAAAGGATCACCCCCCTCATTAGAACATGTGCCAGCCCCCCTCCACTTTGTGCCAGAGATGAGATGCACTCTGATTGACAGACCTGGGTCATGTACTCCTGCAATGTCGATGGAGGTGTGTCATACACAAAGGCAGGAAGCAATTCCCAAATGGAAGAGGTTGGGGTAAAGAGATTAATTTTTTTTAATAGACTATCGGAGTGAGAAAGGTTGGTTCCATTTGCTATGGGAGGGATGAAAAATCACTTCATTCCACTGTTACATGACTTTGGGAGTTAATGGAGACCACAACATAGTCTGTGATCACATGGAATGCATTAGTATGCCAGAGGAAAGTTCCATTGAAAACCCAGTATCATGTCACTTTCTTAAAATGGTTCTCTTGTAAAAAGCCAAAGACTTATTATAGGAGCTTGAGTTTTCTTTATTTGATAATTTCGGAACTTGCATGAAACAAGAGTCACATAATTCAAATATAGATGATCCTTCTGAGAAAACAGGATGAATGCGACTGCATTTCAAATGTGCTAAAGATATAAAATAAAATTTTGCTACATATTTTAGAGAAGTAATTATGTTGTGAACTCATATCTCATTCAAAATCAACCATTTTGATAAATACAGATTTTCTCTTTTAGCATTCCCAATAGTAAACGCTAAACTAGAATGGGTTTAATCTTCCTAAAACAATAAAACCCTCAAAATCCCAAACAAGTTATTAGGCAAATCAAAAGAAAAAGCATTACCAAACCATGCATTATCAGATAAATAAGGATGCACCCGGAAACAATTACTTAATTTCTAACCATCAGTTGGTCCATACTCTAGGGGTGGTACATGGTACCCTAAGATTTTTTTCCTATATTCTCTAAAGTTTTCTTCAAATATTTTTTGGAGTCTCAAAAATACCTTCAGCATGTGTGTGGAACCTAAAAAAATGGTATGGATGATCTTTTTTACAAAGCAGAGACAAAGACGCAGATGTAGAGAACAAAAGTATGGATACCAAGGAGGAAAAGGGTGGGTGGCATGAATTGGGAGACTGGGATTGACATATACACATTACTGATACTCAGTGCTTTGTGGTGACCTATATGGCAAGGAAATACAAAAAAGAGATTTATGTGTACCTTTATTGACTATGACAAAGACTTTGACTGTGTGGATCACAATAAACTGTGGGAAATTCTGAAAGAGATGGGAATATCAGACCACCTGACCTGCCTCTTGAGAAATCTGTATGCAGGTCAGGAAGCAACAGTTAGAACTGGACATGGAACAACAGACTGGTTCCAAATAGGAAAAGGAGTACGTCAAGGCTGTATATTGTCACCCTGTTTATTTAATTCATATGCAAAGTACATCATGAGAAACGCTGGGCTGGAAGAAGCACAAGCTGGAATCAAGATTGCTGGGAGAAATATCAATAACCTCAGATATGCAGATGACACCACCCTTATGGCAGAAAGTGAAGAGGAACTAAAGGGCCTCTTAATGAAAGTGAAAGTGGAGAGTGAAAAAGTTGGCTTAAAGCTCAACATTCAGAAAACGAAGATCATGGCATCTGGTCCCATCACTTCATGGCAAATAGATGGAATTTATTTTTGGGGGCTCCAAAATCACTGCAGATGGTGACTGCAGCCATGAAATTAAAAGACGCTTACTCCTTGGAAGGAAAGTTATGACCAACCTAGATAGCATATTCAAAAGCAGAGACATTACTTTGCCAACAAAGGTTCGTCTAGTCAAGGCTATGGTTTTTCCTGTGGTCATGTATGGATGTGAGAGTTGGACTGTGAAGAACGCTGAGTGCTGAAGAATTGATGCTTTTGAACTGTGGTGTTGGAGAAGACTCTTGAGAGTCCCTTGGACTGCAAGGAGATCCAACCAGTCCATTCTGAAGATCAGCCCTGGGATTTCTTTGGAAGGAATGATGCTAAAGCTGAAACTCCAGTACTTTGGCCACCTCATACGAAGAGTTGACTCATTGGAAAAGACTCTGATGCTGGGAGGGATTGGGGGCAGGAGGAGAAGGGGACGACACAAGATGAGATGGCTGGATGGCATCACTGACTGGATGGATGTGAGTCTGAGTGAACTCCGGGAGTTGGTGATGGACAGGGAGGCCTGGTGTGCTGCGATTCATGGGGTCTCAAAGAGTCGGACACAACTGAGCGACTGAACTGAACTGAACTGATAGCTGATTCACTTTGCTGTAGAGCAGAAACTAATAGAACATTATGAAGAACCTATGTATTGAGATCTTCCCAGGTGGCTCAGTGGGAAAGAATCCGCCTGCCAATGCAGGAGACACAGGAGATGCAACCACACTCAAATAAAAATTAAATAAAAAAATTAAAAAAGCAAAACAAAACCA
This sequence comes from Bos taurus, assembly GCF_002263795.3. Classification (NCBI taxonomy): domain Eukaryota; kingdom Metazoa; phylum Chordata; class Mammalia; order Artiodactyla; family Bovidae; genus Bos; species Bos taurus. Next base: position 24,291,208 of record NC_037341.1, read on the forward strand.
ACCAACAAACCAAAAAAAAAAGCCTCCAGAAATTTAGTTTACAAATATTGAGAGGGTGTATCTGAGTAGATGAAAGTTAGTCAATAGAGAATGTTGTCAGGCACCAACATCTAGGTAGGTGGACTGGCGAGTTCTCACACTCACAGAACAGGCTCCAGGTTTGGGGTTTCCTGGCAGTTAAGATCCAGCGCTTCTCCAACCCGGAGGGAGTGGGGGGCCAATGCAGGAGCGCTTTGGAGGCGGAGCGTGGGGGGGGGGGCGCTGAGATGGGAGTGAGGGGTGGGGATGATCTGGGGGAGGTGCTAGAGGGGGGGTTGCGGGAGGGGTGGGGCCGGGGGCGGGGCGCTCGGGGGCGTGCACACCGGCGGGGACACGCGCTCCCGGCCGCGGCAAGTCGCTCCAAGTTCCCTCCCTCGCTCCCTGGCGCTGGCAGCCGGAGCCCTCCCACTCGGCTCAGACCGAGCCGCCGCGGCCGCCGCCAGCTCGGCCCCCCAACGCCTCGCGCCCCGGACCCCGTGGCCTTCCCAGTCCCTCGCTCTGCCCTCCGGTGGCCCCGGCGGCCCGGCCCCCGTCCCTCGCGGGCCTCGACTCCTTCTCCCCGCCGTCCCCGGAGCCCGGTGCCCGGCTCGAGCCGCACAGGGGAGCGCGGCCGAGGTAAGGCTGGGCCGGGGGCCGAGTTGGGGGGCAGAGCCGCGCCCCGATCGCGCACAACGCCGAAGCTGCGCGCGGCCGCGGAGCAGCTGGGTCCGCCCCTGCAGCTCCCGCCAAGCCTGGGTCTCGGTTCAACGGGGCGCGCGGGCCGCGTGGCCCGGACCGACCCCGGCCGGCGTTCCGGGCCGCGAGCTCGCCGCGCGCCGGGGGTTGGCTGGAGGCCGGAGCCGGGGCCCGGCGAGCTGGGCGCGCGGGTAGGCGCTCCTCCCGGGACCCCCTCGTCCAGGGCCCCCCCGCTCGGCCTCTCATCTCTGGTCCTGAGTACTTTGCGAGTATCGGTCTCTTTTCCTCGTGGGCTGGGAATTCCTGCAAGATATGCAGATTCCGAGGCCCCGAAAGTTTGTTTTGGGGGACCCCCTCGGGCCCCATTCGTGGTCTCAATTGTCTGGACTTTCTTTGAAAGCGTTCAGATCTGAAATAGAATTAAGTGACCCCTGGCGCGCTGGCTCCCCATCACCCGCGGAGCTGGGAGCCCGGCTGCCGAGCGCGCTTCCTAGGGGCTCTGCTGCTGGTGGTGGGGGACCCGGGCGGTGACAGCTCTCCTGCAGGGTGCAGGCTGGGAGGGAAGCGAGGGAACTTCGCCGTGAGCTCAAATCCCTCCGCAGAGCGGAAAGCGAGCACCTGATGCCCGGTTTTTTAACCCTTAAGAGCTGGTGTTCAGCTTTATTGAGCCGCAAAAAGTAAGCAGGCTTTCTTTCCCGCCCGAGATAGGAGCTAACTTTGTGTTTTTCCTGCCGGCCACGTCCTGTTCACAACCTCGCACACAAATGTAACAACACTGCGTGGCTGGTATGGTCAGGGCTGCGCGCTGGTCTGATTTTGAGGAGGCGGATAGTAGAGTAAGCATTTTTTGCAGTATAAATAGTAAATGACTGTAAACGACTTCCATTTTCTTCATTTCCCCTGTTGGAGTTCAAGTTATTTATTTAGCCTTTTCCTTCCAATTTACACTTAGAGTCGTTCCATGGAAAATACCCGAATTAACTTGTACTTATTTTGCGACGTCACCACTCCTAGTCATTCCAATGAGCTATTTCTTAAGTACAGTTATTCTGACATAGGGTTTTATGGTAAGCCAGCCTTCTTCCTTGAGTTAACACTCCATCGACTTGCCCTATGGTATTTAATCTGTGCCATTACTATAGATGGTATTTTGACAACCTGATAATCTGTAAAGAGCTTAGCATTGTGCCCTCCGGGACGTGGTGCTAGGGAAGTGTCAGCTGGTTTTATTTATAATTTTTATTATCAGTCGATATGTTTTTTTCTCTATGGAAAATGGTTGTTTTAATTCCCGATCTTTTAATTTATGGTCTGTTTTATGTCTGCGGTTTAGTTTTAGATCAGGATTGAGGTTGGGTTGTTGTTTTGCTTATGACAGGCTGTTGTATGTGTTCTTATACATGAGATATAGCAGATCTCAGAATGAGAACACAGTTCTGCACATGCTCATATACAGGCACACTTCATGAGACCTCATTATCCTTAAGGGCCTCCTTGTCTAGGGAGAAGCCTAGACATTAGGAGAAACCTGGGCTCTGATCCCCATCCTGAACCCCCTTGTTCTGTAGGTTTAGAATCATACTTTCAATTCCTTGTGGCTGCTACCACAGCAGTTAGGTGGCTCGCACTGTGTCAAAAGGTAATAAAGATAAATACGTGTACCCTTTATATCTACATCAGCCAGAATACATAATTCTTATCCGTGCTTTAAAATCTGTGGAGTAAAATCTGCTAGTGTAACTAGCAAAGAAAAATCAAAGTGGCTTAATGATCATGTGTTCATAACAGAAAGATGATGTCTGTTACCTAGATATTTGAAAAGATTGTTAGGAGTTAACCCTCATTTTGGGGTTTCCCCCCCTACTCACCACTTTTAACTTTGAAGTGACATCTTTTTCATTCCTAAATAGTTTTCTTAGCTTAAGCCAAGCTCAATGGGGCCTGCAGAGCTGGGCTGCTGTGGGGACCATGTGGCAGTAGATGGTGCTGTGACTGGTGCTGGTGGGCTGACGTGTGTGATCCAATGCAGTTGGAGGAGGGATTCCTTTCTCAGTTTTGTTTCTCGTCCTCTCCCCAAAATACACTCTTTCTGCACTGATACCTTCTAACAATCTTCTTAGGAATGGACTTTTAAGAAAAGTTTGGTCTTTGCTTTTTCAGCTTTTTACAACTATTGGCCAAATTTTTCTCTCTGAAAAATTCCAGGTGTTAAGAATAATTCTAGGTATTCCAGGTGTTAAGACAAACATTGTCGGCCAAAATTTGATTTAGTTGACTGTACCCTGGACCCCTCTTTTCCCCTAACAGAGGAAGATTGATCATTCTGAGCCTAGAGGATCTCTCAGCAAACCTGGGCTTTTTTCTTTTTCTCCTCAACACTCAACTCCTAGGAGAGAAAAACAAATAAGAAACCTACTCACTTACTGACTTTAAGACAGCCACTTACTAGAGTGAATTCTCGTGTATTCTGGTTTTTACTGTCATTCTGCCACTCCATACAATGCTGCAAGAATTGAAATTCAGGCTGAAGCCTCTGGAGCTCTGCAAAGGCATGACTCATCCACGAAAAATATATTCACTCCACTTAGTACAGCACCGAGCAGAGGAGGTAGCGCAGGAACGAGGGGGTTCTGGATTGTAATGAGGATTATCTCTCTGGCCATCGTGGGGACTGGCTGAGTTCCAGGCAAATGACGCTGCATCCTCTAAACTCCCGCAGCACAGGGTCCTTGCTGTTATCTCCTTGCTTCAGGTGAGGCTAAGTGACCTGGCTGAGTCATGGAGCTCCGGAGAAGCAAAGCTGCAGTTTTAACCCAGGTGTGCCTGTGTCCTGGTGGCTCAGTGGTAAAGAATCCACCTGCCAATGCAAGTAGGTTCAATCCCTGGGTTGCGAAGATCATCTGGAGAAGGCAATGGCAACCCACTTCAGTATTCTTGCTTGGGAAATATGGACAGAGAGCCTGGCGGGCTACAGTCCATGAGGTCTGAAAGAGTCAGAGACAACTACGCACGCATGCATACACATAAATGTAGTATTGATTCTAAATTTTGTTGGGATAAGCTATGGAGTGATTTGTGTGGAAGATTTTGGTGAACAGTAGTAAGGAAATTTAGCGTTTTGTTGTTCATAGATGTCATGGTCCAAACAATTAGTTCAAGTCATTAGATACCAGCGAGGAAATGTATTGCAGAATACACTTTCGTTGTTTTTAAACCCAGGTTTGTTTCTGGTCTGTCTTTATGTGATACAAAATTCTTGAAGTTAAATCATACATCTTCTCTCTTATTCTGACATGTTTGATTCCCTCCTGCTTGTGAGAAAGGCCTGGGAGTGATTTTCACATTTTTAACTTTTTGCAGTTTGAGTCCCCTAAGGATAATCACGTAAGAACACAGCATTTAAAGACATGAGACTTGTTTTTAATTTTTTTTTAAGGAAACATTAGTAGGTGAAGCAAATTGCTTCCTTTTTCCAGTATGATTAAACAATTCTAAAGTGGAACTGGCACTAAAGATGGAATTTGAACATTATAAACACTTTAGGGAGAAGTTCAAAGGTGAAAACTCAGCCCAAGGAAACAATACGTCATTTGGCAAACAGATTTCTAGAAAAATTATAAGAATTCTGTGCTGTGTTTTATACATCAGAGCAAGATCAGTGGGTTTTGAAATTGTCCATTTCCAGGTAAAGCTTTTAAAATTACAGTTTGGAAGCATATGGGAAATTTTGGAGTAGTTAGGTTGTAATGCAAAGCATTTCCCGCCCCGCTCAGGGCCCTGTTAGAAGTTACTTTCATCTTTTTTGTCTTTTTCAGGAAGAATCACTGATACTTTTCAAAATAGCTCTTCTTGGCAGCATTTTTTTGGTCCCATTGACTGGAAGGTAATGAAAATAAAGTAATTATGTGAAATAATGTAGTTTAGTAATTTCTTCTATTATGATTGCTATATTAAACAGATATTTATAGAGGGTTCTTTGTGTGGCAGGTCCTGGAGATAAGTAGTGCCCAGGAAAGACAAGGTCCCTGCCTCATTGAGGGATTCTGGTGTAAAGTGGGACAAAATAGATGAAGTAAACAAGTAACTGAAAAGCTAATTTGAAGCAGTAATAATTGCAGTCAAGACTGAGAGTGGCATTCATATCTGAGGACCTCATGGAGGCTGATTGAGTGGAGACATTATGTGAGAAAAAGAAGCAACCTCTGGAAGGTCTCTGGGCCGAGAAGACAGACAGCCTGTGCAAAGGCCCCGTGACCTTTGTGAGGAACAGGGGACAGTAGCAGAGGAGGTGAGCAGGGCCTTCCTTGAGGACCCAGGGTGAGGGAGGGGGGGGTTTCTCTGTATTCTGTATGCAGTGGGTCCTGCTGGAGGGTGAGACTCGCTCTCATTCTCAGGTTGGCAGCTCAGTGTGCCCACCTCGTGGTGACCAGTACCAACTGGGCTGCAAGGAAAGCAGAGGAGATACGTTGAATTTCTGCTCACCTGACACACTGTTCCCTGGTGGCTCAGATGGTAATCTGCCTGCAGCATGGGAGACCAGGGTTCAATTCCTGGGTTGGGAAGATCCCCTGGAGAAGGGAATGGCTATCCACTCCAGTATTCTTGCCTGGAGAATCCCACAGACAGAGGAGCCTGGTGGGCTACAGTCCACCAGGTCGCAACGAGTCAGACACGACTGAACGGTTAACACTTTGACACAGTATTGCTCTAAGATGTGTCACTGCTGTGTACACCATTGAGAAAGAAAGCAAACTTCCCATTGAGCTCTGCCTGTAAGGACCCGCTGTGATGTGGATCCTCATTTCAGATGTCAACACTGGAAAATAGAGTTGCCTTAGATTTGGTGAAATCTGGTCTTTTCTGGAGACCAGGCTGAGAGGGCCTGCTGGTTTGTATTTCAGTTTTATTTGCGCCTGCATAATATGAGTTGAATTCTGTTATTTGGAAGGACCTGGGGGGAGGGGCTGTGTAGAGGGATCTCCTACCTCTGGATTGGAAGCTGGTGTAGAAAACTGCATCCCTTGTAAGTGACTTTCTGCTGCTTCACAACCGCGTGAGAAGGCATTTGCAGATAATGTTCCCACAGGTGGACTGCAGACTGTGGATGTCAGAGAATCAAGGGAACTGGGACAGTCAGGATCTGCCAAGCTCAAGGGGACACACAGACACTGTGTGCTCATTCAGAGTGGGCAGCACATCCCCTGGGAGCTCTGAGCTTTGTTTCTCTCTGTCACTGGGAGCAGGGCGGGGCGAGGCTTGGATAACCAGCCAGCAAACCAGTAAGCGGGTCCCGGAGAGGCTGGGAGAGGGCGCCTTGCTCACGGACCCCGTGTGGGTTTAAAGATTGGCTCTATGGGCTGAGCAGGTTCCTCAGGCTTCGGGAACCTCAGTTTCCTGATCTATCAGATGAGAAACTGTGGGACCCACTTCAGAGGATCATTGAGGGGTTTAAGGAGGATGGTGCTGGCAGACTAGCCAGCTGTCCGTGGAGCTTGGTTGGTGTCGGGGGTTACCACCTCTTGGATGTCATCTGTCCCTGCATCCGTCTTGAGGGTTCTCATTACACAAGTCACAGCGTGAGAGTCTCTTTTTGAGAGGCTCACCCCGACTGCTGAAGCTAAGGTCCCTCCTTCTCCAGCCACTCTCTGGCCCCCAGTCTCTTGGTATTTTCTTCAGCTCATTCCTAAGGGAAATTGTGTATGTGTTGTTGTTGTTATTATAAGCGTGTTTCTCCAGGTTGAGCAGGTCACTGTTGCAAGGACTGCTGTGTCCACAGGGCCTGGGACGAGGCTTATTTACCTACTGGCTGTGCAGGTGACACTACTGACAACGGGTCCTTCCTATGGGACCCAAAGGATAGCAGGGCTCTTCTCTGACTGTTTTTTTGGCTGCAATGATGGGCCTTCCAGACCAGGGGTAGAATTCTGGGATCCAGCAAGCAGGCTCCAAGCCAGCCTTCAGAGAGGACTTTGGGGATGGAAGTTGGGGAAGAGGGAAAATTTCTATCTGGAAATACGGGTTTCTTGGAACTGTGGGACTGCTTGTGGTTTTGCATTTCAGAGGGTGTCACCTGCTTCATCTTCCAGTAAATGTCACCAGAGGCTGATTACTTAATACCTGATATACCAGCTTATAGGCACCCTTCTTCTTCTATAAAGCACACCAGGAAATGTGGTGGGGAAGTGTGCCTGCTATACAAGGGACCGGGCTGTCACACGTCACACTGCTCTGCCCCCTGGGAAGCTGGCATTGGAATCAGGGTGGAGCTGGCAGCCTGGTGAACCTGCCCGGTCAGCCCTCTGGATCATGGGTTATTCCTCCCATTTCTAAGTCATATTTTGTTACTGGTGATGCTGTATCCATTATAATGGCTTTTGTTGCTTCACTGATTTTGATGCTATGTTTTTGTATTTTTTTGAAAAGGAAATCATTTTGGAAATAAGAATATTTGTTATTTTCTTCTCTAGGCTTTCATCTTTCCCAGTGTTTGCTTGTTGACTATAGTCTTTGGGTGAAGTTTAGCACATAAAATGCAAGGATATTTTCAAATTCTCGTGCAAACCCTCCAACCATCCTAGATGGGTGAGCCTGTTTACTCACCCACGTGAAAACTATTAATCATCTTCCAATCCCTGGCTCTCAGGGGGCCACCGTTTCCATCAGAAATGGACAGTTGGAAACTGGGAACTCAGTGGTGTTGGGAAATACCAGTGACCCCTGACAGCGCTTCTGTTTTGACTACATAGTTAGAACAAGGTGAGTTGGGAGGTTCTCTGTACACTTGACTATGAGTTGGGGATTTTTAAAATCCTTTTAGTCTATCCCTGGCCAGTGCTCACTCAAATGATCACTGATTGGAACGTTGTGATTTTAAGAATCAGACGTTTTTTCTTCCCGGTGAGTTTTGTTCTTGTTCAGTGACCTTGAAGGAAGAAGAGAAATCATTGTGGTGGTCTGGAATTCAGCTGGGTGCTCTTCCCAGCTCCTGTAGGCTTTGTTTTAACCTACAATAAGACTCGATGTCTAATCAGCCTTCTTACAGTTTTTGGTCAAAGTGGCCACCATCTTTCAGGGGATAGACTGGCTGTCTCATAACTTAGTTCTGTAATTTAACGGAGATTATTTTTCTAACCCTTGTTAGTGAATTTATATTTACAACTTTTGTAGGGGAGAGTATTACAGAGTCATATAAAATCTATCTTTTGGGGGAAGTTGAAATATTCTGTTAGGTCATGCTGGAGGATATGTGCAGTCTACCTGCGTTGTTTGGAATTTTTTTTTTTGGCTGTGGTGGGTCTTTGTTGCTGTACGGGTGCTTTCTCTGGTTGTGGTGTGCAGACTGCTCACTGTGGTGGCTTCTCTCGCTGCAGAGCCTAGAGCCTGCAGTAGTTACAGGCTCAGCAGCTGCAGTTCTCGGGCTCTAGAGCACAGGCTCAGTAGTTGTGGCACACGGGCTTTGCTGCTCACGGCATGTGGAACCTTCCCAGTCTAGGGATCAAACTGGTATCCCTTGCCTTGCAAGGCAGATTCTTATCCCTGGACCGTCAGGGAAGTCCTTGGAATTTGGTTTTAAGCGAATTTTCCATACAAGTGATGGGAGGCCCATGCATGGGTGTGTGCGTGCTCAGTCATGTCTGACTCTTTGTGACCCCATGCACTGTAGCCCACCAGGCTCCTCTGTTGCAGGGATTTCCCAATCAAGACTACTGGAGTGGGTTGCCATTTCCTCCTCCAGGGGATCTTCCTGACTCAGGGCTCAAACCCGTTTCTCCTGTGTCTCCTGCATTGGCAGACAGATTCTTTACCACTGGGCCACCTGGGAAGCCCCCGGAGTCCTATGCATGGCAGGTAGTCTGAGTGGGGTTACACTTCTCCAGCTGTAACCCCCGTGCTCAGCATGAGCTTTGCAGCAGCCACGTTTCCCCAGGTAGGAGCTGCCCTGCCCTCACCGCAGCATGAAGGGTTCCAGCTCACCTGGTCAGGTGTGCTTATTGGATTTCTCCCACAGGAATTTTTCCTTTCAGAATCCACAGACACACATCTGAACCTCTTCGGTTGTTAATCCTCCATTGCTATTTCCGTGTGCCTTTTCCAGTAGAATCTCAGCGCAAAGCATTCAGCTTTTGAAAAGCTCTGTAGTTTCTCTGGCTCTTTTCCAAAAGGTGTTGAAGTGAGTTGAGTTCATGATCAAGAGACCACACCCTAAGGCCTTTTAATTAAGCAAACCAAAACGTTATCACATGTTCTTATACATTTTGTCTCAGGAATACTTAAGGATCTTCATTTTATTTATGTATTTATTTAGATGAGAAAAAGAGCGTCTATTAGCTCGCAATTTAAAATATAAAGCCCTTATCCCTCAGTGGCTTAAAATGGAACAATATCTTATACCTGAGGACAAGAGGAAGGGGTGCTCTCAGTTAGATGAACAGCTCTCCTGCCCCCAAAGTTTTATATTTATCACTGAAATTTACCTTTCTGATTTTATTTAATTTTTAACTTTTTATTTTGCACTGGAATATAGCTGATTAACAAATAATGTTGTGATGCTTTCAGGTGAACAGCATAGGGACTCAGCCATACGTTTACATGTACCCATTCTCCCACAAACTCCCCTTCCATCCAGGCTGCCACATGACATTGAGTGGAGTTCCCTGTGCTGTACATTAGGTCTTAAGGACCTTCACATTACTTTGGATTTTTCATTTTACCAGACAGTACTGACTATTCATGTATACCTTATATTGATCTGGGTTCTCCACAGAAGCAGAACCAATAGGATCTCAATCTTGATCTCAACGAAGTTTATTGTAATAAATTGGCTCTTGGGGTTTTGCAGGCTGAGAAGTTTTAGAATGTTTTGTTTGCAGCAGGAACCGTAGCAGAGACAAGGGATCAGCCCCCGTGGGAGGGTGGGGGAGACTGGGTCTCAGCTCAGCCAGGTACAGAGAGATCGCATCCCCTCACCCGCCTTGTGGGATTCAGGTCCTCCACCAATGAGACGAGGCCACCTACATTGGGGGGGGGCAACAACTGATCAGTCGCATATAACCAAAACATACTCATTTCTCCCAGAGCTCACATTTAGATCAACTCATTTAAAATGGTCTGGGCTTCCCTGAGGTTCCTTATCTGCTCCTGTCTGAATCATGAGTTGGTTTGAAACTAGAAATGACCACAGCAGCACTTTGGTACCAAGCCTGGGAACCTTGACTGTGGTGGGTAGCCCTTGCAATCAGGTGGTGCAGCCTTAGCAGATTCCAGTAGGTTGACTTTAGGGTCTTTATGAAACTCCAGAAAAGAGTTTTGTCTAGAATCCTAATCCCCTTAGATGAGACTGGCTGAGGCCAAAGGTAAATAGAGCTAAAATCTTTTCTCCTTCCATGTTCCACCATTAGGACCTGGATGCCAGGCCTTACTGAGCTGTTTTCCAAAACCAGTGCTCAGATTTTGGCTAACTGATACAGTACCGGCGTACCAGGTGGTGCTGGGGTAACAAACCCACCTGCCAATGCAGGAGACGCAAGAGATGTGGGTTCGATCCCAGGGTCAGAAGACCTGGAATCCACTGGAGAAGGAAGCGTAGTGGAGGCAGTAAAGGGAAGAAGGCCCAGGCAGGGATATCAGCTGGAGAGGAAGAGCAGACTAAGACCTGAGCTGCGGTGGAAGGCACACCAGGAGCAGGGGAGATATTTCAGAATCAGATGGAGGGGGAAACCCAGAGAGGATGTCAAAGGGGGCTGGAGTCGTCACTGCAGGATCGGGGTGATGGTGAGCTCCAAGCATCACCTGGCTTGGGTGTGTTCTTGCCTGGAAAATCCCATGGATAGAGGAGCCTGGCTGGCGACAGTTCATGGGGTTACAAAGAGTCAGATGCGACTGATGTGGTAACCAGTGGTGTCAATAGTGACGGACACCACTTCATTTCTTTGTAGCCCTTGGAATCCAGTGGTGTGGCACCCATTCTCATGTATGCTTGAGTGCCTGCTGTTTACCAGGGACCATGGATGCTCCCCGGTGGGGGTGGATTTCACTTGTCTTGCTTGAAGCTCTAGTTCCTCTGAGCCTCTGGGCCACCTCCTATAGAGCTTCATCTTCATCTCAGCCGTCTCTTAGAACTTCCTTTCCCTAGTTCTGCCTCCAAGTTCCTGCCCATCGTGGGAGAACTGACGTGACCTCTTCCAGCCGTGTCCATCATCTGAAATGCCCTGTTGTCCTCGTAGAAAGTGTCCATGTGACTGGGGTCACACGCATCACAGTGTTGCTCACTTCGCATGGGGGATGCAGCATCCACAAAGCACAGATTCATCTTTACAAGAGAAAAAAGTAAAGCTTTGTCCCTTTTTCTTTTCACAGTTACTTTTTGACCCCTCCATCCCCTCTTTGAACAAAAAGTAATACCGAGGGAATATTGTATCAAAAGCTATTTTTTTCTTGCATTTTGAAAAGTAGCAAAACTCCCTTAAGAAACTTCCCTCTACTGTTAAGAGGGTAAATTCCTCAAGCCTAAAATAGCAAACCTAGTAGTAAGCAAGACAGCTTTTGTCTGTGCTCATAGATGTTTAATGCTTTGTGGTCTAATGAAGCGACTGTGTGAGAGCCACGAAAAGCTCGCCTTTGGGGAGGGGTGACTTCTCCCCTCCATCTCCTGCCCCCCACTGCATCTGAGCTGAGGCTGCGCCTGACCGGAGTCCCCCCCTCAGCTGAGCGGGAGAGGCCTCCGGACTGAGGGCAGAAGTCTGGCCAGTATTCTTCAGCCCATCCATGTTCCTGCCAGCTGATGCTTGGAGCTCACCATCACCCTGATCCTGCAGTGAGGACCCTAGTCCCCTCTGACATCCTCTCTGGGTTTCCCCCTCCATCTGACTCTGAGATAATCTCCCCTGCTCCTGGTGTGCCTTCCCCCACAGCTTAGACCTTGGTCCTCTTTTCCTCTCTGACTGATGGCCCCGCCTCCACCGTCTTCCCTTTCCTGCCTCCACTGTGCTCCCTCTGAATCAGCTGTGTCACTGGCTTGTCACATTGCCTGGCTACCCTAGGCCCCACTCAAGTGCCTAGGACAAAGTCTTGTTAACCCACCATCCAGGGCTGCCCTGCCTTGGCCCTGGGGCCTCTGCAGCCACTTCCCTGGGCTTTGCCTGGCACTGTATCTGCTGCTTCCTCTCTCTACTTTATGCCTTCCTGATCATCCTAAAAGGCTCTGTTATGTCTCATCTTTAGTTATTTTCCTTGACCTCATGTGGTCTAAATAAAAAAACAGAATAAACAATCACACCTTTTGTGATGTTCAAATAACTTGAATGCACACATTCGTACTCAGTCGTGTCTGACTCTCTGCCACTCTATGGACTGCAGCCCACCAGACTCCTCTGTCCATGGGATTTCCTGGCAAGAATACTGGAGTGGGTTGCCATTTCCTTCTCCAGGGGATCTTCCCAACCCAGGAACCGAACCCAAATCTCTTGGGTCTCCTGCCTTGGCAGGCAGGTTCTTCACTGCTGAGCCCCCTCGGAAGCCCAAGTAACTTGAATGCAAAGGCGTAAAAGTATGTCTCTGCCTTATCGCTACTGTAGGATTCAGTAGAAGGACAGGAATTGTATCTCATAGCTTTATGTGAGTATCTGCTTGTGTCCGAGTCCACTCTGCTGCCCTGAGGGTGGTTTGCATCTCAAGATCAAGGCCAAGGGCCTCTCCGGTGCAGGGGAAATTTGAAGATAGGATGAAGACACCACTATTGATAATATCCTGAGACATTATGGAGAAGACAAGAGATGCCAGAATTAAATGCCCCGATTCTTCAGAAAATGCCAAGAGATTCTAGCCCTGCACTGTCCAGTGTATTGACCGCTGGTCGCACGTGACTTCTGGGTACTGGCTTGGTGGCTGGCCTCAATCGTGATATCCTCCAAGCATAAAATATCACATTTTGAAGATTTGCTTGGAAAAAACATGTAAAATAGTTCATGAATAATTTTTATATTACATGTTTATGTGATACTATTTTGGACAGATAATATATTATCGTTAAAATATATTATCGAGCTTATAAATAAAATATATTGTCAAAATAATTTCACCTGTTTTGGATTGCTAATATAGTATTATTAAAATATATTATCAATTTTATAAGTAAAATAGATTATCAAAATGATTTCACCTTTTTTTTTTTTTTAATTTTTGCTATAGCCACAAGAAGTGGCGCTAGTGGTAAAGAACCTGCCTGCTAATGCAGGAGACATAGGAGACACAGGTTCAATCCCTGGGTCAGAAAGATCCCCTAGAGAAGGAAATGGCAACCCACTCCAGTATTCTTCCCTAGAGAATCCCATGGACAGAGGAGCCTGGAGAGCTACAGTCCATAGGGTCACAGAGTCAGATACGACCGAAACAACTTAGCATGTTACCCACAAGAAAATGTAAAAGGACATACATGGTTAGCGTTTGTGACTTGCATTGCATTTTCCTGGGAGGATGCTGTCTTAGACTCTACGATTCATGGCTTTTCCTTCACATCCTTGGCAGCATTCTACAGCATAGTGTGGAGCAGATGGCTGGGCACTCGTAGGAAAGGAAGTAGTGAGAACTAAAGGCAAGATAGTTTTGCTAAGAACAGATCGTGCCAAGTGAACCTCATTTGGTTTTTTGTAAGGTTACAAGGCTAGAAGATCAGACAAGTTCTCCTCTGATAAGCTTGAGGACAGTTTAGGGAGCATGAAGTTGTTTTAATGGTGTGGCTGCCTCTGTGGCTGGTTGAACTCAGTTCCCAGAATAACTTGTGTTGATGGTTGTGTTGAGAACAGGCTGGGAGATGCTCTTGGGCTTCCCATAGTGCTTGTTTCATAAATGAGAGTCATTTGTTAAGAGGTCGAGTTCGGTCAGGTTTGGGTAGTCTGGAAAAGGTTACCCACGCCAGCCGTGGTTGGCAGCTCATTCATCCATCACATGTGTTGAGGGTGTGTTTGCTCAGGCACCATGCTGACTGGGTGCTGGGCGTGAGGACTAATGATACATTCTCCCTGACCTCTAGAGTGACCTTCAAGCTACTGTTTTTGAAAGATCATTCTGGCTTTGCCCACTGGGTCCCTGTTTGGCTGCATCCATATAGAAGTGGATGATTCTGCATCTGGTCAGCCTTTTTTGAACTTTGGTTGAAAATTATGGACCTTCTGGGCCTTCCCAGGTGGCTCTGGTAAAGAACCCACCTGCCAATGCCTGGAGACATAAGAGACCGATTTGATCTCTGGGTCAGAAAAGTCCCTTGGAGTAAGAAATGGCAACCTGCTCCAGGATTCTTGCCTGGAGAATCCCATGGACTGAGGAGCCTGGTGGGCTGCAGTCCATGGGGTCTCAAAGAGTCTGACATGACTGAGTGACTGAGTATGCACACATGCATGGATCTTCTGAGCTCTTAGCAATCTAAGAGGCTTGTGGGAAATTCTTTTCAGGGTTGATGCAGCCCATCCATAGCCCTGCTTCCCTCACCTTTGATATTCCATGTGTGTGGGAAGCGGGCGCAGGCCACATTCAGGTGGCGTGGAGTTATCTTAGACTCTGCTTAGATCATTTTCCTGAGGCAGCAGTCCCTCTGTCTGTCCTGCTCTTCAGCTGGGTTGCAGGATATTCCAGAAGCAGCCATATGACATCGCTGCCTGTGTTTTGGGGGAGGTGTAGTCAGTATGTCCTGCGTTATTACTCTCTGTACTTGACACTTGACATGCTTACAGATTTGTCAGAAACACAAAAGACAAATAATTTGATGACAATCAATAAACTTTAGGCAGAAATGAAGCTCAACTATAGCAACTTAGAAGAAATTTATGTCTGGTTTCTTCTATATTTTGCCCTGTTTCTATGCTTTAATTTTCTCTAAGTCCTGAAGTTTTTAATTTTCTGTTTGTCTCTGATTTTATTTTCTTTTTTCTTAAAGGTATCTCACATCTTTTGGGGAAAGAAGGCCAATTTAAAGTAAAACTAGAGGCTTTCTTAATGTTTGGTTTAGATGTTGGTTTTTTGAACTCTTTACCTTGGGAAGCTAGGAGTTTTGTATTTGACCTTAGCAAAGCTTTCATATTAAATACTTAGATCAGCGATGAGCAGCTTTCCGTTTATTTATGTAGTTTTTTGTAGATGAGAAAAAAAATTAGAGGTTACTTTTTTTTCTGTTCAAAATTACAAGACTTGTTGAGTCCTATGTAAAGGGGGATGAGGCCGATTTTTACAATTTAGTTATCTCTTGGGTAGAATATCTCAAAGAGGGGTTTGATTAGATTTCTGGGCCATGAACAAGGTGCTCTCTGGGCATATTTGGGTGGTCACGCTACCCGGCAGGCAGGCCTCTGGGCTCCTGTGCCTGTGGAGAGCTGCTCAGGGTCCCCTGGGGTTACCTCATTTCTTTCTCAGAACAGCCTGCAGGGTGGTGTTACTACGGTCCCGTGTAACGTGGTCGTCAGGAGCTGAGATGGCCTCTTTGAGGTGCTGGCAAGGGGAAGAGCTGGTCTGGTGCCTGTACTCAGGGAGCCAGGGTGGCTGCCTCAACTCTGAGCAGTCAGAGAGGCCCCCACTGCCCTCTTGGCCTGGCCTCCCCTTTCTTGGGGTCATGCTGTTCACCACTCCCACACAACCCGGGGGCAGGATGGAGTCAGCCTCCCCATCTTTGTCTTCCCAGCTGGAGATCTCTGCCCATGGCTTCTCCCAAGATGTCCTGGGGTATCCCTCTGGGGTGTCCCTCTGCCCCCCCCGCCCCCCCCAAGCCTCGAGGAGCTGTTGGTGGGTCAGGCAAGCAGAGGTCCAGAAGGGGTTGTGGACACTCAGTGCTCTGTCCCCCACGCTGAGCCCAGAGTGTTCCAACCCTGACTTGTGTCCACCTCACCCATAACCTGCCTTTGTGGTTGCCGTTTCCAGTTCCATCTTTTCTTTTCTTTTTTTTTACTTCTCATCTTGGGTCCGTTGCCTCCTGCTCAGAAGCTCAGAGTCAGCTCCAGCTCCACAGTAGATTTAACAGAATCTATTCAGGGCCCCGTCTCAGCAGCGCATCGTTGTTGGAAAACAAGGTCATACCTCTCTTTAACACCAAAATAAACTGATAAATGCCTGTGAATGGAGAAGGAGTGGAGCGAAGTGGCCGGCCTTCAATCCTGGGGCGTTTGTTACCGGCTGGAAAGGAGGCCAGGCCCTGTGTCTCTTGGGGACGGGAGTATCTGTGAATTGAGATCCTGGCCTCCTGGCTGCAGGGCGACACTTTTGTCTTCTGTCTGGCTTGGCAGAGAGTCAAGCAGAATGGGAGCTCTCAGGGTGAACTTGGTGTCACAGTTCTTCCTCGAAAGGCCCTTCGGGTCACCTGCTCCAGTGGTCCGCACCGTGGAACCCGTTACACACCTGGGATTCTGGAGCATCCGAGTGGAAACTGGGTGGGGGGCTGCCCATGTGGTCTCCGGGGTGACAGTGATGCAGAGGTGGCTTTAGGAGCCCTGTGTCTGGGCCATGATTCTCAGACTCTAGCTCATCAGTCACCTGAAGGGTTAAATAGTTGCTGGTCTCTTCCCAGAGTTTCTGATTCACTGAGTTTTGGAATGCCTGAGAATTTGCATTAAAAAAAAAAAAAAAACTATTAATTTTTATTTATTTTGTCTGCACAGGGTCTTAGTTGCAACATGTGGGATCTAGGGCCCTGACTGGGGATTGAACCCAGGCCCTCTGCATTGGGAGCATGGAGTCTTAGCCACTGGACCACCAGAGAAGTCCCTGAGAATTTGCATTTTTAACACAGTCCCTGCTGTTGTTAAACCACTGATCTGGGCAAAGTCCTCTTTTTTTCTTTTGTGAGTAAACAAATATCATTGAAAAAAAATTTTAATACTACCGTGATATCTTTAGTGAATTAAATTATTTTGCATTGAGTGTTTCCTTAGCAGTTCTTAATCGAGAACCTGTGATAATCACAAGTGACTATTCAAAGGTTTGGGTATTCTATTTTGGCTAATATAATTTCATCACGATTAAGTTCAGTGTACTAAATAATGTCAAAATCTGTTAACTTTTGAAAACCATGATTTACAAAAAATACAAGTAGAAGTATATATATAAATAGGAAATCCTGCTTGGGCAAATTGAAATGAAGACCTCAGTCCATTCAGTTAATAGTCAGTCAGTTGTACAGTTTTCAAAGCCAAATGATGGCTTCCCAATGTTCATCTCAGTTATAAGAAAGGAAAGCATACGATTTCTGGATTCAGTTAACGTGTGTATTTTAGATTCCAAATTCCTTTAACAGTAGCATTTTTGAAAAAATCAAATGATGTAATACCTGAGGGCCTTCCCAGGTGACTCAGTGGTAAAGAATCTGCCTGCCAATGCAAGAGACACTGGAGATTTGGGTTTGATCCCTGGGTTGGGAAGCTCCCCTGGAGGAGGGCATGGCAACCCACTCCAGTATTCTTGGCCGGGAAATCCCATGAACAGAGGAGCCTGGTGGACTACATAGTCCGTGGGGTTGCAAAGAGTTACATATGGCTGAGCGACTGAGCATGCTCACAGACACACAGATACACAGATACATACCACCTGAAGCATTTAATCTAAAGGTTGCCAGTTGCTTCATTTGAGATTCTCTAGGTACCACACACGGAGAAGGCAATGGCACCCCACTCCAGTAATCTTGCCTGGAAAATTACATGGATGGAGGAGCCTGATAGGCTGCAGTCCATGGTATCGCTAAGAGTCAGACACGACTGAGCGACTTCATTTTCACTTTTCACTTTCATACATTGGAGAAGGAAATGGCAACCCACTCCAGTGTTTTTGCCTGGAGAATCCCAGGGACGGGGGAGCCTGGTGGGCTGCCGTTTATGGGGTTGCACAGAGTCAGACACAACTGAAGTGACTTAGTAGTAGTAGGTACCACACAACTTTGTGGGGTCCTGGAGGGTTGGTGATTGAGGTTGGGTGTCTTGTAGGGAAAATGCTGCGAAGACAGAAAGGGTTATAAAAGCTCTCCCTGGGGCAGGGGAGATGACCTGTGTGTCACAGGCTCTAACTTTCTCGCCATGAATCTGAAACAAAGTGGATAACTTTTAATATAACACTGCTGTTTAATAAGCTGTGGACGTGTATGTTCTTCTCTAAGCATTTTGCATTTGTCTTTAGTCTGTGTGCATTTTCATTGTTAAAATATCAATTCAGTTATGATTTGCTTTTGGGGGTGCCATTTAGTAAACGTTTTAAGGCCTTCAAAAGCAAAACTACAATCTTCATATTTTATTTATGATTATAATGAAAATATGTTCTTGAACATATTCAGAGTTCATAAAATATTTTAAAATGTATTCAGTATAAGATGTCTTTGTTAATTAACATCAAGACTCTGGGCCATGAAAATGTACTTATTGCCTTAGATTTAAAAAACGTTTTTCTGAAATAACATCCTTGTCTTGGGTGCTAAGTCAGTCAGTCATGTCCCACTCTTTGCAAACCCATGGACTGTAGCCTGCCAGGCTCCTCTGTCCGTGGGGATTCTCCAGGCAAGAATACTAGAGTGGGTTGCCATTTCTTCCTCCAGGGGATCTTCCTGATCCAGGGATCAAACCCTCGTCTTTTTTGTCTCCTGCATTGGCAGGGGGGTTCTTTACCACTAGCACCACCCGGGAAGTGCCAAATTTGGGGGCTTTTAATTTTTTTAGCTGAGTTAATGCTGTTCCTCCTTTCAGACAGCTTGGCTGTTTTTAAAAACTGTTTTAGAGTACATAAAGTTTACATTCTTGGAACACTTTTTCTTATTTCAACAAAAGTCAGTTAGATGCTATTAAATTGATTAAATTTAAATAAATAGACTGAAGGTAGTTTCTAAATTTAGTCTCAGGTCCTTAAGTAAAATTGCCCTCAGTGAGCTGAAACTTTTTTTTCCCAAGTTACAAGGATTTAAAGTGACATCTAGTAAAATGTGTATTCTATAATTAAAATAAGTCCCATTTGGAAATAAATTTGACTCATAGAAAGTTGAACTATTTCTTATTGTATCAT
Organism: Bos taurus; assembly: GCF_002263795.3. NCBI lineage: Eukaryota > Metazoa > Chordata > Mammalia > Artiodactyla > Bovidae > Bos > Bos taurus. The sequence continues at coordinate 24,309,937 of NC_037341.1, forward strand.
TCAATTCATTCTATTTTTACGGTTTAATTATATAGTTGACCCATTTAATCTAAATACCTCACAAAATAGAAACTAGGGTATCTTTTAAACAATTTTAGAATCTGAGCTATCCGCCTTCTCTTTGGTGAGTGGGGCCAGAGAGAACCAGAACAGGTATTCTCTGTGCCTTTTTGATGATCTTTTTATCTACGAAATAGATACTTTTAGATAAATGATTGCCCTGGGCACAAAGAACACTGGGAGTTGACATGCAATCTGTTTTGTCTACTGTTGCATAACCAGTGACCCCAAAACGTAGTGGCCCCAAAGGATAAAGGTTTCCCACTGCTGCATTTCTCTGGGAATTCAAGAGTCTTGGAGGCTGCAGTCAAGTGTTGCTAGGACCACAGTCACCTGGAGGAACTGCATCCAAGGTGGATGGCAGGTGGGTTGATGCTGCTGTTGGTGGGTTAGGGGGAGCTCAGTTCACCCTCCCCAGGGGCCTTTCCCAATACTCTTTGTTTTGGTTAGAGGTCAGCTTCTTGTCCAGGGAAGCGCCAGAAGGGTGATCCTTCAGTGTCTCAGACTGGCTCACTGCCCAACTCCAGGGAGTTTGTCCTGAGATGCCTCCTGGTGCCAGGATGTGCCAGGTGCCAGCTTCTGGGCCCCCAGGAGATGTGGATGCCATGAGCAGACACACAGGTGCAGGGCATAGGGAGAGGTGACATGCTCAAGGAGGCTTTCCTGAAGAGGGTCCCACCTGAGTGCAGTCCGATCTTCCTTCCTCTTGGGGAAAGGTGGGTGTTGGTAGGCGAAGGGATGGGCTGGCCATGGGGAGCTGGTCAGGGAGAGATTTGGACAGAACTTCTAGCCAGGTGGGCAGGACCAGGTCGAGGGACTGAGTCCTCTACCTTCTTCCCATCTTTTGTAGGCTTGTTATATATTTTACTTCTACATGTATTATTATGTGGGCTTCCCAGGTGGCTCACTGGTAAAGAACCCACCTGTCAGTTCAGGAGATATAAAAGACACACGTTCCATCCCTGGTTGGGCAAGATCCCCTGGAGGAGGGCTTGGCAACCCACTCCGGTATTCTTGCCTGGAGAGTCCTGTGGACAGAGGAACCTGGCATGCTACAGTCCATAGGGTCGCAAAGAGTCAGATGTGACTGAAGCGACTTAGCACACAGGCACGCATGCATATTATTATACATTGCTTTACAGCCAGATACCTTTTTAAATAATATTTTGTTTCACTTGGGAGTGCAAGCTCTTTCTTCCGATGGAGATCAGGGTGGAGTAAGAAGTGGACATTCAGATCTCTCAAAATGGAGCTAAAGTCTGAGTTACACTTGTAACTTTAAAAAAAAAATTTTTTTTAAGATACCTTTAAAAACATTTATCCCCACATTTATCTTTTCTGTGCTCTTCATCCCTTCCTGTATTTTTCAGTTTTTCCATTTGGTACTATTTCCCTTCAACCTGAAGGACTTTCTCTGTCATTTAGTGCAGTGTGGGTCTGCTAGGAACAGAGTGTTCAGCTTTTATTTAACTGGAAACTTCATTCATTTGCCTCCATTTTTGAGGGATAATTCTGCCAGATATAGGATTCTAGATTGGCAGCATTATTTTTCCTCTTAGCACTTTAGCTATGCTATTCCATTCCTTGTTTTTTAAAGATTTTTTTTTAATGTGAACAATTTTTGAAGTCTTTATTGAATTTGTTACAATACTGCTTCTGTTTTATCTTTTGTTTTTTTGGCCATGAGGCATGTGGGACCTTATTTCCCTGCTGCTGCTGCTAAGTCACTTCAGTCGTGTCTGACTCTGTGCGACCCCATAGACGGCAGCCCACCAGGCTCCCCCGTCCCTGGGATTCTCCAGGCAAGAACACTGGAGTGGGTTGCCATTTCCTTCTCCAATGCATGAAAGTGAAAAGTGAAAGTGAAGTCGCTCAGTCGTGTCCAACTCTTAGCGACCCCATGGACTGCAGCCTACCAGGCTCCTCTGTCCATAGGATTTTCCAGGTAAGAGTACTGGAGTGGGGTGCCATTGCTAGGGGTCAAACCCACAACCTTGCATTGGAAGGTGGAGGCCTAACCATTGGACCAGCTGGCAAGCCCTCTGCTGTTCCACTCTTTCCCTGGGCCCTGATGAGAAGTTGAGCGTCATTATTTTTGTTCTGCTGTGTGTCTTTTTTTTTTCTCCTTGCTTTTTAAAAGTTGTTTCTGTGTTTTATTTTTAGCAGTTAGACTATCCTATAGATGGGTCTAGTTTTCCTGGTATTTACCTGTTTGGGATTTATTGAGCTGCTTGGGTTGGTGGGATGACTTTTGCAAATTTAGTACATTTTATTCATAGTTCTTGAAATATTTTAATCCTATTGTTCTCTTTTCTCTTCCCTAATTACTGTACTTGTTATCTCAGTAAATGATATGAATTCTCAAATCATTGATACTTAGTTCTTTTTCTCCTGTCCTTTTTCTCTGTTTAATTTGGAGAATGTAAGGTTACTGACCTGTTCTTTTGCAGTGTCCAATTAACAAACCCACTCACTAAATTTATTTCAAATGTTGTATTTTTAGCCCTAGATTTTTATTTAGTTCTATTTTAGAGTTTCTATTCTGTCCTAAAATAACCAATCTCTTCTCCCATTATATACTTATTTTCCTATAAATTCTTTAACATATGTATATTTTATATATTTATATATATATATTTATAACATATATATATTTATTATAGTTAAAGTCCCCAACTACTCATTTCATTAATGGAGTAGAGATTCTCTTTTTCTTAACTGTTCATTCTTAATTATGGATCACAGTTTCTTATTTCTTTATATATTTTGTAATTTGAAAAATTGTATTCCAGGAGTCATGAATAAAATAGTAGATTGAAGTATAATATTTTGTTTGTTTCACTTCTTGGAGAGTGCAGTCTCCTCCTTTTTTTAATATTAATTTTTATTGGAGTATAGTTGCTTTTCAATGTTGTGTTAGTTTCTGTTGTACAGCAAAGTGACTCAGCCACGCATATACATATATCCCCTCTTCCTTGGATTTCCTTCTTATTTAGATCACTATAGAGCATTTAGTAGAGTTCTCTGTCCTTATAGCAGGTTCTCATTAGTTATCTATTTTATACATAGTATCAATAGTGTGTGTGTGTGTGTGTGTGTGTTTGTATGCTCAGTCGTGTCCAACTTTTGTGGCCCTGTGGACTGTAGCCTGCCAGGCTCTTCTGTCCATTGAATTTTCCGGGCAAAAATACTGGAGTGGGTTGTCATTTCCTTCTTCCAGGGATCTTCCCAACCCAGGGATCAAACTCACATCTCCTGTGTCTTCTGCATTGGCAGGTGGATTCTTTACCACTGAGCTACCAGGGGAACCCATATATATGCATTCTTAAAGTAAATGCCTGAAACTGAGAAGTCAATCAGTGAGTTCCCTTGCCCTCTGGCCCTGGATTGACTGGAAAGCACTGGCAGATGATCAGTGCCCAGTTGAGTGTATGAGTGACATTCTTCTAATTTTTCCTTTTCCCAAGACTGAAATTTGTGATACCTGTGCTATTCAAATGAGCCACCGCTGGTTACTGATACCTGCCAACAGAACAAGATATCTGAAAGTGAATAAAAAGTAAAATGAAGCATTGTTCTCTCAAACTTGCCCTGAGACAAACTCCTTTTCCTTTATGAAACTGACTAATCAAATGTAGGTCAGAGAACAGTAAGAGTTAAAGACTCAGAGATAAAGTGCATTCATAGCTTTGTGGTTGCTTTGAGGGGCTCCTCAGACAGTAAGAAATAGAATAGATCTATTTATCATAGATCTGAGGACTGTGAAGTCCAAGGTCAAGGTGTAGGCAGATTCCATGTACCATGAGCGCTAGCTTCTGGTTCATGACAACACTTCTTGTTTCTGAGTTCTTGCTTAGCAGAATGTGCAAGGAAGCTCTCTAGGGTCTCTTTTATAAGGGCACTAATCCTGTTCCTGAGGGCCCCATCCTTGTGACTTAACCACCTCCCAATATCATCACATTGGGGTTCAGGATTTCAACATATTAATTTTGAGGGAAGACATTCAGTCCACTGCAATGGCATTCCTAGTACTAATGGCTGAAAGGTGTTTTATTATTTACCATCTTTCAGGTTCCAAATCACTGGTGTTAAATGTATTGCCATTTAATTCAGAACAACCCCAAGCAGAACTGAGATCCAAATCTTGATGGTTTGACTATAAAACAGACACCTTTAACCACCAAGCTATAAATACTACCTGATTCAAACACTTCTTTGATGATGAATCAATTTATTTTTTATGTGTTAGATTGTTTTATCAATCACTTCTTGCTCAACCAGTAATATTTTATCTAACATCTACTTTATTGTGGACATTGATTTCAGAGTAGAACATGATAGACATAAAAGAATTCAAAGACTGTTTGTGAAACATGCAATTTAGCTGAAAAGTAAGGCTTACATAAAAGAGCCAAACAGCCAAAAAAAATGCTACAAAAGATCATACAGTAAATGCTCTGTTTTATGGAGCAAGCTATATTTCTTACCATGCAATTTAGTATTACCATTAAGAGAGCAGAACTGCCTTAAATATAATAGAGCCATTAATTTGATGTTTACTCATAGTGTCAATCTTTCCCTGCCAGTCCTTTATACTGACATTAATTTCCCAAAGCTCTAAAGATATTAATAGCCTACAGGAGACACTGAATATAAAAAGTCCTCAAAAAAAAAAAAAAAGTTAAGTCCTCTACGAAACTGCACCCTGACTTATTTTAGAGACATGCCACTAGCCTGGCTCAGAGCTCCCCTTGCTCATGTGCTAGGGGGCCAGCATTGACAGTTTCAGGGGTGTACCAGGGAGAGAGGGACTGAGAGCAGCTTTCTGCAGGGCTGGTGATGCTCGTTTTTCTGGAGGTGGCCAGTGCAGTCAGGCTCTTTTTGTTGTAAACACAGTGATGTATATTTTTTTGTTGTTTATTAGTCACTAAGTCATGTCAGACTCCTGTGAACCCGTGATCTGTTGCCTGCCAGGCTCCTCTCTCCATGGGATTTCCCAGGCAAGAATACTGGAGTGGGTTGCCATTTCCTCCTCCATGGAATCTTCCTGACCCAGGGATCAAACCCACATCTTCTGCATCAGCAGATGTATTTTTTACCATTGAGTCACTAGGAAACCCAATGTATATTCAGCCCCTCCATTTTTGTGGCCTTGCTGAGTGAGAAGCACCTGGCTGTACATTTCCATCCTGAAGGCCATTTTCCTGTGACGTGAAAAGTAAGAAGTGCCCAGTAGACACCTGCTACCCCCTGAATGAACCCAGAGGACATAGTGCTGAGTGGAGTAAGCCAGTCAGAAAAGGAGCTCTACTGCATCCTCCTGCTTACAGGAATACTTAGAGGAGTCAGAGTCCTTGAGTAGTGGTTGTTAGGGGCAGGGGAGAGAGGGACTATCCTGCTGGCTCAGATGGTAAAGAACCCTTCTGCACTGCAGGAGACCAGGTTCCATCCCTGGGTCAGGAAGATCTCCTGGAGAAGGAAATGACAACCCAGTCTCGTATTCTTGCCTGGAGAATCCCATGGACAGAGGAGCCTGGCGGGCTATACTGTCCATGGGGTTGCAAAGAGTCAGACACGACTAAGCGCACACACAAGGAGAGAGGGGAATGGACTTTAATACTTAATGGGTACAGAATTTCAGTTTTTTGAGATGAAGCAGTCTGGAAATGTTTGGTGGTGATGGTCACACAACAGTGTGAAGGTACCTAATGTCACTGAACCATATCTTTAAAAACAGTTGCAATTGTAAATTCTGTGTTGTGCATATTTTCCCACAATTAAAAAAGTGTAAAATTATAAAACATGATGCCTCAATAAAGCTTGTGTTTAAGTGTTAACAAAAAAGTGCCCAGTAAATTATATTACATTTTATTAACATCATGCTGAATTGTTGTAGAAGAGCAGAAAATACCAGTGTTCTTGGCACTGTTCTCCACATGCTTATTAATGAGAAGAATAGCTTTTTTTTTTAAGAGGAAGCTGAAAGTAGAGATCCTTTGGCCTGAAATCATTGCCACCTGCTCTGGAAAGTCCTTGAAGGAGACTCCAGTTATATTTCTCACCTAGACCGGAGAGCCCAAACCTCAGGGTTGTGAAACAGGTCTGTTTTCCTAAGGATAAAAAAAAATAATAATAATAATGTGGGAAAACTGAACCCACATTCTCAATGAACATAAGGAGTGTCTGCCTTTCAAACAACTTAAGTGATTCTTGGAGCTCCTGTAGTCCAACATTGACTATATCGTGTAGACTAATTTTTTTTTTTATCATGTAGACTAATTTTTTAAGGAAAAAAAAAGAGATTTAAATCTCACCAACACTATCTGTTACTTGGTATTTATAGATGCCCAGGAGGATGGAAGTCTGCCAGTTTATAATCAAAGCAGAAAACAGAAATTTGTTGACATAATTTTTTGGCATGATATACTAGGATTATTTAAATAGTATTACATAATTTCTATTTTTGGTTTTCAAGGAACATAGTGACTTATTTAATAGATAGTCATTTAAAAATTAAAATTTATAGAAGTAGAATCATCATATGACCCAGTAATTCCACTTCTGAGTATATACCCAAAAGAATCCAAAGCAAAGTCTAGAAGAGATTTTTGTTTCAATACACCCGTGTTCACAGCAGCAGTATTCACAACTGCTAAAATGCGGAGGCAGTTCGTGTCCATCAAACGATGAATGACTACTCAGAATGTGGTTGGTACACAATGCAGTACTATTTAGTCTTAAAAAGGGAAGAAACTCTGACATATGCTACAACATGGATGAACCTCGAGGACATTATGCTAATTGGAATAAGCCCATCACAAAAAGATGTACAGTATGATTCCACCCCTATGAAATACCCAGGCAAATCATGGAGACAGAAATTAGAATGGTGGTTGCCAGAGGCTGGGGAAGGGGGAATGGGGAGTTATTGTTTAATGGGTCTGGGCTGCAGTTCTACAAGATAAAAGGTGTTCTGGAGATGGATGGTGGTGATGTGTACAGCATTGCGATGTGTTTAATACCACTGAACTGTACACTTAAAGACAGTTAAGACGGCAAGTTTTATGTATTGTGTATTTTACCATAGTAGAAAAAATGAAAGAAAATTTAAATATCAGCCTCCAGAAAAGATAAATGCTTTCTATCTTAGGTTTTAATGGGTTCCTTATCCCTGTTTTTTTTCTTGATAGAAATATTTTTCACAATGTAGGTTAGCAAGAGATTTTGCACATAAAAATTTGAGTAACTACAAAATACATGTTTTCTACAATAGGTTTTGGCTGGATGAAGAAGTACAGAGTAATTTGTGTTTTTTTCAGTGTTTTGAGGAACCTTCACACTGCTTTCCACAGTGACTGAACCAGTTTAAATTCCCACCAGCAGTGTTCAAGTCTTTCTTTTTCTCTACATCCTCAGCAACTTTTGTTATTTACAGTCTGTTTGACGACAGTCATTCTGACAGGTGTGGGCTAATAGCTTATTGTGGTTTTGCTTTGTTTCTCTCTGATGATTAGTGATGGTGAGCACCTTTTCATGTGCCTGTTGGCCATCTGTGTGTCTTCTTTGGAAAAACACTTATTCATTCACATCCTCTGCCCACTGTTTAATTGTGTTGTTTGTTATTTTGATACTGATATTTTGTGTGAACTCCTTATGTATTTTAGATATTAACTCCTTATCAGATGTATCATTTGCAAATATTATCTCCCATTCAGGAAGTTGTCTTTTTGTTTTGTCGATGGTTTCCTTTGCTGTGCAAAAGCTTTTAAATTTAATTAGGCCCCAATTGTTTATTTTTGCTTTTATTTCCTTTGCCGGAGGAGACAGATACAAGAAAATATTGTTACAAGTCATGTCAAAGAGTGTTTTGCTTTCGTTGTCTTCCAGTTTTATGGTTTCCGATCTTTTATTTAGGTCTTTAATCCAATTTGAGTTTATTTTTGTAAATCAAGTGAGATTGTAAATACAGTGACTTTGGAAGAACCGTGTTGACCAAAAAGAAAATCTCTCTTAGTTTATTTTGGATTTGGGAAGTCTCTGGTGTTGTACAAGTTTAAAATTTTTGAAGGAAAGAAGCTCCTCTGTTCCTTCTTTCCAGATTAGCATATTAGCCCCACAGAATATGTCAAGATCATTCTGGTTTATATTCACGTTCATGCGTCTAAATAACCGTCCCACCCATCTCGGCTGGTGCTTAGTCAGGGAACCACTATAAACTCCATTTGTTTTGTTATTTTATTAATCTCTTCTAAATGAGCTATTATTTCCAGCTGTGTGTGTTAGTCGCTCAGTTGTGTCCAACTCTTTGTGTCCCCAAAGACTGTGCCTGCCAGGGTCCTCTGTTCATGGAATTCTCCAGGCAAGAATACTGGAATGGGTACCCATTTCCTTCTCCAGGAGAGCTTCGCAACCCAGGGATAAAAGCTGGGTCTCCCACATTGCACTTTCCATCTGAGTCACCAGGGAAGTCATTTCCAGCTACTGACTCAGAATCATTAAAACCCTGGAAAATGACAATGTATATAATTGGATTGCAAGCAATTAATAACTGTGCTAGGTTTAAAAAATGTATTTGTATAATAAGCTGTGTGTCAGAGTACCATTTTGAAGAGTGTTAAGAATGAACAGTTGAGATGGGCAGCATTTGTTTTAATATATTATTTGAAACTAGGTGCATGCATGTATCTTTAAAAATATTTTTGTGACATTGACATTAGAGGAAACATTTTACAGGTTTTCCATTGTGACATTCTTCAGAAAATTCTATCTTGGATATTTATGGGTTTGCTAAGTGTTACTATATGTAGAGAATCAGTGAACAGAACACATCTCAGTGAATTTATTGAAACTTTTCATATGCTTCTTTTTTTGTCAAGTCTAGAGAAATAGATCTATTTCAACTCAGTCCAAAGAAATTAATTGTTGGAACACATGAAAGCCCTCTTTTTAAGGTGAGTTCACAGCATGTGAGGAGCCTGACAGTGAGGTGATTATGGTCTTTTTAGTTTGAATCTCAAGAAGATGTCTCTAGCTGTATGATCCTGCCTTTTGGGAAATACAAGTTAATTTTCCAGAATGTTTAGAAATCAGTGATTCATAATCGAGTCACCCTTGTGTGCCTGGCATCTTCACATGTTTTTACTGAAACATCTAACTCCAAAGTAGGGACTGTTTCCATTTGTTGATCAAAAGTGGGCAGAAGGAGGTGGCTCAGCTACGAGGCCCCATGCAGTGAGTGAACGCGTCTTTAGCTACTTCCTTTGCGATCTGTTGGCATTTAATCTTCAAGATGACCTGTGAGGTCCTGGCTGTAGTTATCTCCATCTCCAGACCAGGAAATCTGGCCTCTGAGAGGTTTACTCACTCAAGGTCACATGGTTAGTTAAGGTGTGAAAGCAGGATTGAACTCAGCTGATGGAAGAATACTCAAGAGTCTCCATCAGGTAAATATTTTGGTTCCAGTGCTGTAGTCCAGCTTCGACTGCCTGGACTCCTCAGGGAGTCACCGCCTTTATATTCTGTAGCTCCAAGGTGATGGGGCATTTGCCCTGACTTAGGGCTTCCCTGGTGGCTCAGACAGTGAAGAATCTGCCTGTGATGCAGAGAGATGCGGGTTCAATCCCTGGGTTGGGAAGATCTCTGGAGAAGGGAATGGCAACCCCCTCCAGTATTCTTGCCTGGAGAATCCCTATGGACAGAGGAGCCTGGTGGGCTGCAGTCCATAGTGTCACAGAAGAGTCGAATACGACTGAGCGACTAACACCCCCATCCCCATACAAACACATTGTATGAAACTCCCAGTTGTTCCATATCCATGCAAAACACTTGATGTTTTTATGCTTGTAACTTTAGCCATTCTCATGACTATACAGCGGCATCTCATTGAGGTTTTAGTTTGCATTTCCTACTGACTAATTATGTAGCAGAGCTCTTGTGCTCCCTTGGCATTGGTTTTCTTTGTTGAAAATTTGCGTTCCGATCCTGTCTATTTTTTTGGTTGTGCTGGATCTTCGTTGCTACATCTGTGCTTTTTTTGGTTGTGGAGAGGAGCTGTGGGCCTCTCACTGCAGAGCCTTCTCTTGTTGAAGGAGCATGGGCTCTAGAGCGTGAGGGCTTCACTAGTGGTGGCTCACAGGCTTAATTGCTCAGAGGCATATGGGATCTTAGTTCCTGACCAGGAATCGAGCCCGTGCCCCCTGCACTGGAAGGTGGATTCTTACCACTGGACCACCAGGAAAGTCCTCTCTCTCTCTCTTTTTTTTTATGTTGTTGTCTTTCTCTGAGTTTTAATACCATTAATGAGGTAATGTGGAGAATTACAAAGAAAGTATTTTATTGCTGACATATTTTCAGGAAAGGAATATCTTTATGGACATTTTATTTCCTACACCATTTTTTTTTCTTTTTTTGCGGGGCATGTATAGCAGGAACTGCCTGTCATCTCTTGGCTTGTTGTAATTTACCTTGCCTTGCTTTGCTACATGTACTTTTTACTGACTCTGTCAACTCATAATCTCTGGGGAAACCACTTGTGAAGGTACTAATTATGCCTCTAAACACACATGCACACATATCTATCCATCACAGGCAAACCTTGACTCCCCTACCACTGTGAGGGCACCCTAGTGATTCCAGTGGGCACTCTGCAGTGGGCACAACATCCTCTCCTGCTTTCTGGTTCCCCTGCACCCACCGCTGTTCAGTGTAAATTACTGGGGAGTCAACAAGTGACTGTTAGTGATGATAAGCTGCTGACTGCGGTAGGTTTAAGTGCTCTTGAATGACTCCAGTTTTAGAGAACAAGAGATCTTCTTTTTTTTTTTTTTTAATTTTATTTTATTTTTAAACTTTACATAATTGTATTAGTTTTGCCAAATCTTCTAAACTGATGGATGTAGTCGTAAATTAGTTTGAAGTCCTCACTTTAAAAACTGCTTGTGTAAGCTTTAGAATACCGAGATTTTGCCTGATGGCTAGCTATAAAATCTACTTGGAAAAAAGTATTGTAGCAAAACTGTGATTGTGATTTGGCTATGAGTTGTTGTTGTTTCATCGCTTGACCCCATGGACTGCAGCATACCAGGCTGCCCTGTCCTCCACTATCTCCCAGAGCGTATCATCCAAGCATCTCATCCTCTGTTCTCTCTTTCTCCTCCTGCCCTCAATCTTTCCCAGCATCTGGATCTTTTCCAGTGAGTCAGCTCTTCACATCAGGTGGCCAAAGTATTGGAGCTTCAGCTTCAACATCAGTCCTTCTGATGAATATTCAGGGTTGATTTCCTTAAGAATGGACTGATTTGATCTCCTTGAAGTCCAAGGGGCCTATGAACAAGACAGGGTAATTCTATTTTTATTTTGTAAAATAATTAAATTAATTTAATTACTTTTGACTGTGCTCAGTCTCTGTTGCTGTGTATGGGGTTTCTCTAGTTGGGGTGAGCGGAGGCTACTCTCAAGTTGTGGCCCGCAGGCTTAGTTTCCTTGCGGCATGTGGGGTCTTCCTGGACCACAGATCAAACCTGTGTCTGAGTCCCCTGTATTGCCAGATGGATTCTTAACCTCTGGACCACCAAGGAAGTCCAGTAATTCTGTTTTTAGAGTCGATGTTTCTAGGTTAGGCAACCTGAGAGTATTTCATGGCCTTTAGTGGTTCATTCTAGCTGTATCTGTGGACCAAAGGCAGAATATGTTCTTGATCATTGTGAGCCGTGTTTTGTATTAATATGGGATTCCCTGGTGGCTCAGACAGTAAGGAATCTGCCTGTTAATGCAGGAGACAGAGGTTTCTATCCCTGGATTGGGAAGACCCCCAGAAAAAGGAAATGGCAACCCACTCCAGTATTCTTGCCTGGGAAATCCTATGAACAGAGGGGCTTGGCAGGCTACAGTCCATGGGGTCTCAAAGAGTCGTACACGACTGAGCAACTAACACTTGTATTAATATACACTTGAGTTGATTCATCAAGAGGTGTCCATGCTGTGTAGGATAATGAATGAGTAGAAAAGCTGATGAAATTGTGAGCTCATGGGGGGTTGCTTTTGAAATTTATGATCTGATAGAGCACTGGATTGGCACCTAGCAGATCTGAGATCTAGGACCAGCTTTGCTGTGTGACTTTGGAGAGGTCACTTGGCCACTCTGGCTTTCCTCTGCTCTGAAATGAGTCAGTTGAAAGACTTGTGCTATGAATTATTTTTATTATGATGGTTTTGAGGTCACATGACAACTTTGAAAATAATTCCAGTCTTGAAGTTCTTCATCTGTGGTGTTATTCCTCATTCCAGTCATAATTGCATGGCTTTTCTGTCTTTATTGCTTTCTCTTTGTTATTCTCTATTACTTTCTCTCTTCCAAAGTAAGAGAAGGAAAAGGTAAAAATAATAGTAAAGATGAAAAGGAATTTTTGATACAATATTAGAACAAAACAAAAGCCTGTTTTCGAAATAGTAAAATGCAAAACTTTTTACTTTGTTATTATGGGTCACAGTCAATTCAAATTGGGCCCAAAGGTGTTTTGGATTAAAATTTCTCTAATGTCCTCATAAATGTTTGTGATTTTATTCATTTAAATTTTTGGTGTCCCTTATATTTCAGCAAGCAAATAAAATCTTAAACTGCAGGTAGTAAGCAATCAAAAAGAGCCCGTAGAACTTGGGGTTTATGTTTCTGTTTTAATTTAGTGCTAATTCTGACTTTATGTTCTTGTTGAGTAGTGAGACAAAGGAAAAGTAGATTATTTTGAAAGTTTTGAATGTGAGAGTGGGAATTATCAGTGTTAGTTATTGAAATAGACATTTTCAGGCTTGCTTTTTACTTTTTCTGAAGCTATTCAAAATCTAGGTCAAGATTTGCAGCCTTACTCATGAACTTCTGGCACACTGTTCACTACATATTGCTCCAGAAAGGAACTAATAATGGTGGGGGAACTGGCGTCCACCTTAATGAAGTGGTTCTCAGGCATCATCTGTTGAAGTCCCAAGTGCCTCCTTAAAAAATCATACTGTTGATTACTCCTGTAGCCGTGCAAAACATGGAATAAATCTCAATAAAAAAAGGTGTCTATGACAGAGCATCTTCCTTCCCTGTTGGCTGGCTCCCACTGTCAAGTAAAGATGTCATTATCTGGGCTGACGGCACCAGACGAAAGCAGATGCTAGAGGAAAAGATGGTTAAGTTTTCCATCACATTTTCTTGAGCTGCTAGCTGTCCACATAACAACCACTTTCATGATTCATCCAAGTGTCTCCAAATAGAGTAAGAACATTTACAGAAATGGCAACCCACTCCATGTATTCTTGCCTGGGAAATCCCATCGACAGAGGAGCCTGGCGGGCTATAGTCCATGGGGTTGTGAAAGAGTCAGACAAGACTCAGTGACTAAACAACAGACCTAAGAACACGACTTTCCTCCAAAAAGTTTCTTTGCACGTTTCTTTCCACATTTGTAAAGTGGAGTCACATTGTTTCTGGACCTGAGTACGTGCCCAGTCAGTGTTAATTATTTCCTTCCTAAAAATGAAATACTCAAAAACTGGGATAGTGTCGCCTCCAAGAGCTGACCTTGCATCAGGAGAATAAAGAAAACCCAGAACAATGAGGCACATGTTTGTGAGCTCTGGTAGGAACTGCGTTTGGAGGACAAGATAAGAAAAAATGCTGACTTGTAATATTTTATTCCGTTGCAAACATTAACAGAGTTTCTGCAGTACAAACAACATATCTCTCTTCTCCCCAGTTATACAGTTTCTTGTGAGGAGGCGACATCATTTCCTGCTCGGTTTTGTGAACTACAAGCATGCTGTGTCCTGCTGGGGATGCTGGGCTTGGAATGAGGCAGAGAGAGGCTCACAGGGATCTCCAGGCTAGTGGCAGCCCACAGGCTCTTTAAGTTGTTTTCCTTTAAGGGCACAAGCAAAGCCCGCCTTATAGTTGACTTTTGTCTTTTTCCCAAATCGAGCAGCTCTGTAAAAAAGAGGCTTTGGACCCAGGTTTTTCCCAGGTAGATTAGGAAATACACACTCTCTGTTACACAGTGAAAATCAGTTTCTCTTGAATGATACTTGAAAAACTCATCACTTTTCTTCTCCAGAATAATCATAATCATCTCTGCTCTTTTATTTTAGCTGTCTCCAACTGGATATCCAGGGCACCTCTCCTGTTCTTTTTGACTCTTGAATTGGAAGCTAACAAGACTCTACAGCCTGGAAAGGAAGTAAAAGGTAATACATGTTAAAAACTGTGGTATTAAATTCATGTGTACATCTGATGATCACAAAGTAATGGCAGCGCCTTATTTGTCGAGCGGAGTTTGGGTGTCCTTCCCTGTTTTCCCACCGTCTTCCTCCTGTCCCTCCCCCCCTCACCACCCCCTCCCCTGCCCACTACCACCCAAGCCCTCCTTGTTGTCTTCTCTCTCTGTCTCCTCCTTCCCTTCTCCTTCCTCTCCCTTCTTCACACGTATTCACTCAACAAACAAGTGTGTGGAGTCTGTCCTGTGGGGTCACTGGCAGGAATGGGAGGGACAGCCTCTGAAAAGGACCTCCCCCCAGCTCTGTGCTGGCAGATCTGAATGAGAGGCAGTCCTTGCTTCTGGCTGTGCCCAGAGCACTCCCTCGCCAGCCACCCGGACCCTGAAACGTGCACTTCCCTGGCTCTCTTTGAGGTTCCCCGGGTGTTTGCTTGCTGCTGCTTTTTCTGCAAATTCTGGGGCTCTTCGAGGCTCAGCTCCTCGTGGAGATGCAGAAAGTAGCGTCGGGGGACTGCCACCCGACAGATGAATTTGTGAACACTCTCACTTGCTGTGAGACCTGCTATATTTTCTCCAATCACTAACAGAACATGTAACATGCGAAAAATCTAAATGACCCCGATCCATAACATAGAATGTGACTGGTCTCTCCCAAAGCCCGGAGTTAACACTAGCTAAATTTGGGTGCACATGCTTTAATCGTTTTCTTCTCTGCACAGACTCATGTTGTTAGTAAACGTGCTTAGTCTGTAATAAGAGCCCTAATCCAACAGGGTAGGATTCTATGGGAAAAGGTGGTTTCCTAATTTCTGCTGGTCATCACGCCTTGTTTCTTCCTTGCGTGTGGCCCTTGCTAATGCAGATGGTGGGTTTTGTGAGCTGGGGACCATGGGTGCTCCCTTGTGCCTGTTCATTTTGGTGGCTTCTGCCCTCATTTAGTAGCCAAACTGATGTTTACCCACCGCCTCTTGCCTTGATAATACATTAGTCACGCCAAGATTCTGGGGAGAACTGGGACTCAGGTGCTGCAAGCCTGCACATCCTTGTCCCGGATGCTGGGTGGGAACGGTGAGCTCCTCCCTTGGCTGAAATCCTCCTTCGTGGTACACCCCCGCCAGCCTGGCTCTGGAGACACTGTTGCATCTCTGCTTGGCGCCTCTGTCTGTCCTTAAGGAGCCAGCAGTCTCCCTCCTGGTGAGACTGCCCTCACCTGACTTTCTGCCTCCCTCCTGGAGAGCAGGAGCCTCATCTCGCTTCTGAGACACCCAGCTCCTGCCTCCTTCTTCAGCCTTGGTCACCTTCTCAAATACCCTCTGACTCTACCCCTTCCCCACCTGATACCCGCCTCAACTGAATATTCGAAAGCAACTGGCCACATTCCACAGCCTTTGGTCCACCGTTCTCCTGGGTGTCTGTCTGTCTCCATGCATTGTCAGCAGCTGAGGGGGTCCTTGGCCTGTTCAGTTCAGTAACCAAGAAAGCCTGTTGTGGTCCAGCACATGGTTGACTGTAGGAATTAAGCGATGGATGAGTGTTGGGTGGACATCGGGCATCGTCCCTACCCAGGCTCTTTATCTTGGGATGTGGGCACTGCCTGTATCCCGTGGGATGCCATGTATGCTGGTCAGATGCTCCGGGGGCTGTGGAGCAGTGCCAGCTTTGAGGCAAGGCATATTTTCCTGACTATGAGTTCTTCTAGGAAACTTGAGATGGTCCCGTTAGATTTATGAGTTGGCTTATGGGTGGGGGGGCTCCAGCTCTGGGCAGCCCAGCTGTGGTCCCCTCTCATCTGCTGTTGGAGCTCTTCTCATAGGTGGACAGAGCCAGAACTTCCTGGGGCTGGTGGCTTTGGTGAGAGTGGGCTCTGGGTCAGCATCTGGACTCAGCCACGTGCAGTGTGCATGATGTTGGAAAGCTGTTCACTTTCTGTGCCTCAGTTTCTTCACCTGTCACATCAGGATACAGGCAGTGTCCACATCATAGGCTCCTTGTGAGCATCGAAGGATAAGTTGCTGTGCAGCCTGTGGGTGCACAGGAGATGTATAATCCATGGTAGAGCTTCTGTTCTATTGTCTTCTGCAGAACAGAGGTGACAATACCTATTTCTCGTGGTTACTGTAAGCATTAAATGAGGTGGTGCCCATAAAATGGGGCCTCTCAGGTGGCTCAGTGGTAAAGAATCTGCCTGCTGAGCAGGAGATGCAGATTTGATCCCTGGGTCAGGAAGATCTCCTAGAGAAGGAAATGGCAACTCATTCCAGTATTCTTGCCTGGAGAATCACATGGACAGAGGGGCCAGGTGGGCTACAGTCCATGGGGTTGCAAAGAGTCGGACATGACTGAGAGACCAATCAACAATTATGCTGGCTTTTTTTTGTAATTTGCATAACTTAAAAAATTCGACTTGGTTACATGGTTGCACATGAGTGGTCCTGAGATTAAACAAGTGAAAATAATACAGCTGCTTCTCAAAATTTGTAGCAGTGCCTTTGGAAAGTTTCTGTAAACCACAGAGAAGTTGAGTTGTTGCTCCAAACAGAGAGGTTCATCCCCTGCAGAGGTGACCTTTGGTTTCAACTCTCATTGAGTTTCCTTCCTTATTTGCTTTTGGCATTGATCTGACCTGAGTACCACCTAAGAGCAAAGCAAACCATTTAAGCAGGAATATGTTTCAATATTTAATGATACTCAGTTCTTCAAACCCTTCACTACCTAAGAACTTGTACTGAGTGACCTGTCTCTTTAAGATTCTGTAATATTCACTTAGATTTTCCTAGACTGGATTTCTCTGATTAATATGCAACCATATTTTCCCTTGGGTTTCCCAGGTAGTTCAGTGTTAAAGAATCCGCCTGCCAATACAGGAGCTGCAAGAGACTTGGGTTCAATCTCTGGGTCGGAAAGATCTCCTAGAGAAAGAAATGACGACGCTCACTCCAGTATTCTTGCCTGGGAAGTCCCAGGGACAGAGGAGCTTGGTGGGCCACACAGTCTGTGGAGTAGCAAAGAGTCAGACAAGACTGAGCACATACTTTTACTTTTATTTTTTAACCTTGTTTTATTGTTTAGTTAAAGGAGAAAAACAGCCGATGGTAGGTTTTGGGATTTGAGGATTTTTTTGAGATCCTTAAGTTAATTGATAGACCTCCTATGTATTCGTGGCATGAAGGTACAAGTATGTTAAAAAATATTTCCAGTTTGGTCTCTAATCCTAGGCTCTGATTAACCTTCTGCAAAGCCTGTTATCTGCAGTAAATGATTCTAATTGGTACATATGCTACTTTGTAAAAAACAAACAAAACACAATACTTAGCACTTTTTCCGGGTTTTGTACACAAATGTGTAATTTGGCTTTCCTTCTCCAAAGGAAAATTTGGGTCTTTTATGGACTGAAAATGTTTCAAATTCAAGGTGCACACTTCAGTCATAAAGATGAAGTTCCATCTTAAGGAGGAGTGCTGTTTATAGTCTTCTAAATTTTTTTACTAGCATCTCTTTTTCAAGGAGTACTGTCTGGGCTGTGTTTTCTGACTTGTTTTCTGGGTTAATTAGAGTTGGAAAGCAGACGTTTCTTTTTTCTCTTTCTTACCGTCTGGTGTTCAGGGCCACCAAGCCTTGTTATCTTTGGTTTTGTCCCCTGTGTCCACCCTGCAGTTTGCATGTCATTTCAGAGAACCTCTTCCTTCTTTGGCCTCTGTCTGAGCAGATAAGCATCACCAGAACGTGATGCAAGCAGTGATACAGGCTGTAGGGGACCCAGTGAATTCTAGATTGTTCTGACCTAGTAAGTCACCCAATTTGTGTTTCTTAGTCTTCAAAAGGTCCTTGTAGGAGGATAATTGCACCTACTGAAAAAGCATGTCATTCTTCTCTCATGAGTAATTGCTGACGGCGTATAAATGTGTCCTAGCCTTTTCTCACTTAATTTTTTTTCCTTAAATTTATCTTTAATTGGAGGATGATTGAGGTACAATGTTGTGTTAGTTTCTGCTGTACAGCAACACGTATCAGCCTTAAGTATACATATATCCCCTCCCTCTTGGACCTCTCTCCCACCCCTCCCATCCCAGTCCTCTAGCTCATCTCAGAGCTTTGAGCTGAGCTCCCTGTGCTCTACAGCAGCTTCCCACTTGCTATCTGTTTTACATGTGATAATACATATGTTTAAGCGCTACTCTCTGAGTTCATCCTACCCTCTCCTTCCCCACCTGAGTCCACAAGTCCGTTTCCTATGTCTGCGTCTATATCCTCCCTGCAAATAGGTTCAAGAGCACCATTTTTCCAGATTTCAAATATATACATTAATATATGATATTTGTTTTTCTCTCTCTGACCTACTTCACTTTGTGTAACAGGCTTCTGGGTTTATCCACCTCAGTTCAACGGACTCAAATTCATTCTTTTTTATGGCTGAATAATTTTCTATTGGGTATATGTACCACAGCTTCGTCATCCATTCATCTGTCGATGGCCATCTAAGCTGCTTGCATGTCCTGGCTATTGTAAATAATGCTGCAGTGAATCTCAGCATTGCTCCCCCC
This sequence comes from Bos taurus, assembly GCF_002263795.3. Classification (NCBI taxonomy): domain Eukaryota; kingdom Metazoa; phylum Chordata; class Mammalia; order Artiodactyla; family Bovidae; genus Bos; species Bos taurus. Next base: position 24,328,787 of record NC_037341.1, read on the forward strand.
GGATCCGGTGCCACCAGCACTCCCCATCAACCCTAGGACATCGTCGATGTCTGTGCTCTTTTCTCAGAACTGTGCTGTACTTTCCGTATGAAATCCTGAAATGTTTAAGATGGAGATGGTGCAAGTTCAATTCCTTATTTTACAGAGGAGAAAATTGAGACCTTTTGACAGTTACTTTCATTTAATATATTTATAAGAATTCAGCAAAGATATCCTTTTCTATTATTATAAGAATATAGGTATTCTTCATGTAATTAAAATATTTACAGAAAGTACTAATAATTAGTGTATTAAATCATACTGCAAGACTTCTCGAGCGGTTCGGTGATTAAGACTTCACCTTCTAATGCAGCTGAGGCAGGTTCCATCCCTGATCAGGGAAGCTAAGATCCAAAAAGACCAAAACATAAAATAGAAACAATATTGTAAGAAATTCAATGAAGACTTTTAAAAAATCATATTGAACATGGTCAGCCTTTGGTACACTCCCCAGGAAAGGACAGCTGTGCTTCACCTGGGGCTCTGGGGGCAGAACTGGTACCCAGGAGTGTCCTAAGTGGCCACGTGGTTGATTTGCTCTTTAACAGTTCACTTAACACATATGTCCTGGCATCCATGCTACCATGTGGGAAGGCAGGCCCCCTGCTCTTGAGAAGTGCACAAATTACCGTCCCCAAAGCAAATTCATCTGTGTTCTGAGGCGATTTATTGACTGTCGTCGCAAGCAAAAGCAGTTTGTTTTCCCCTGAGCATTTCATTTTACCAGTATCCAAAATAACACTCTTAAAGAGTGACTCATGTGCACACACTTAACAGACCAGACCAGGTGTTCCTGGGCTGTGGGTCCTCGAGGGTCTCCCCCAGATCAAGACCAGCATTTGGTAAGCTCAGTTTTAATGAGGCTATAAATGTCCACTTACAACTTTTCCTTTCTCCATCATCCTTGTTTCAGCAACTTTGTTGGCATAGGGTTTGTTAGTAAAATAAATTTTAGTGACAAAAAAGTGAAAGTCGCTCAGTCATGTCTGACTGTTTGAGAACCCATGAACTATACACTCCATGGAGGCCAGAATACTGGAGTAGGTAGCTGTTCCCTTCTCCAGGGGATCTTCCCAACCCAGAGATTGAACCCGGGTCTCCTGCATTGCAGGTGGATCCTTTACCAGCTGAGCCACCAGGGAAACCCTTTAGTGACAAATGCACATGCTTTTTGTTTTGTTTTGTTTTTAAAGAAGGGTTTAGAAAAGGGAAAATCTTTTTTCTAGGGTACAGTATAATGTAAGCACATTAAAAAACTATTAAGTGAAAATGATCATTTTAGTAAAAAAATAGGACTACCCTTTTAATCTGAAACGTGGCACTGTTTCCCACTCTTCTCCTTTTTTATCCTTTCCCCCATACGCAAAACATCCTGTCATGATTAAGGATTTCAGTGTTCCCTATTGCTTCATTGATGGTGACATTTCAACCACATGTTTGCAAGTGTTCTTTCAGGATTTGGTGCCTCCTCCTCCCGCATAGTGACTTGTCATTGTTCTGTTGCTTCTGTCTGTTTGGGGTCTTGGGGGGCACGATCCGAGGAAGTCCCAGCAGGTGTGCCATTAGCGCCAGGAAGGGGAGCTGAGGGCATTACCCTGGGGGTGAAATTCACTCATTGTAGTGGTCACCGGCTGTCACAAACATGTGGCGTCAGGGTTTTGGCAGGACAACACTGGCTGGAATGACCCGTCCGGTAAATGAGGACATCCCTAAACCGGTGTATACACCAGCCCCCTCTCAGTTTCAGTTGCAGGACTCCGCAATCCTTTTGTGACTTGACCACATGGTTGACAGCTAGCTTCTGCAGTAAGCCAGGGAACATCACTAAAGATTAAACTTATTTCCTGGTACCTGGTTCCGTCTTGTGTGGAATAAGCAGAGGTCAGCTTGAGTCTTTGGCAGGATTTGGCCTCAGATAAGCTATGAAAAGTCTCCAATCCTTTGTTTCCTCACATTTATCTTAAAGAGAGAGTGCTTCCGATTTCTCTGTTTCCATAAGACATCGTGGGTTTTTTTTTTTTAGTTTTAGATAAATATTGAAAGTTTATTACCAATGTATAAGAAATGTTTATGTAAATACAGTCATTCTTAAGTTAATTTTTATTGGAGTATAACTGCTTTACAGTGTTGTATCAGTTTCTGCTGTACAGCAAAGTGAATCAGCTATGAGGACATCATTTCTGATTGGACTCATAATCAGGCAGTGAGTAAGAACAGGTAATGCTATTAGACTGAAAATAATGTTATTCCTACTTTTCAGGTACTGTACTCTGCTTGATCCAGAATATTACACTAATTACATTTATGATGAAGACATTTGAGAATCATAGATGTTCGTTGATTTAAAAATAGAACATATGCATTTGTATTAAGCTGTTGAAAAACAGGGTTTGGGTGCTTTCCCCTGCTTTTCTATCTCAATGAAACAGTGATGGGAATTGTGGGTGAGATGTTGATGTCACTCAGAGATGATGCCCTGTGACCCTTTTGGGGTTTGGCTGCCTTTTACACAGATTGTCTTATACAGCATACCTGTTCGCTCCTGGCTTCTTCAGACTTTGGTTTACCTGGACTTTTTGATATACAGACTTAAGTTTTGCCCAGTGTAATCTCCCTATATCATTTCATGTTTTGAATTTATTTATTTATTTTTGGCTGTGCTGGGTCTCCATTGCCATGCACAGGCTTTCTCTATTTGCAGTGAGCCAGATGTGAGTCTGGGTGAACTCCGGGAGTTGGAGATGGACAGGGAGGCCTGGCGTGCTGTGATTCATGGGGTCGCAAAGAGTCGGACACGACTGAGCGACTGAACTGAACTGAAGGGTTTCTCTTTGTTGTGGTGTGTGTGCTTCTCACTGCGGCGGTTTTTCTTGTTGCAGAGCACAGGCTCCAGGGTGTGAGGGCTTTGGTAGTTGCAGCTCCCGGGCTGTAGAGCACAGGCTCAGCAGTTGTGGTGCATGGGCTTAGTTGCCCAGCATCATGTGGTATCTTCCCGGACCAGGGATCGAATCTGTGTCCCCTGCATTGGCAGGCGGATTCTTAAGCACTGGACCACCAGGGAAGCCCTCCCCATATCATTTCTTAAGAGAGTGGTACTAGTTGGGTGATGATCACACAGACTCTGGAGGGCAGTCTAAGATGTGGGTGCTCTGGACGACTCTGGAACAGCTGGACTGTGTGCGCAAGGCCTGTGTGCAGTTCTCTAGGCAGAACCACACCTTTCTCCTGCACTAGATGGAGGTTCTGAGGAAGACCTGCTTTCCTGTGGATGTTGTTTTCCATTATCTCAGAGCTGTAATCTACATCCAAATCAGTTATCAACTCTCCCTGGACCCTTGTTGGGAATTTGAAGTAGATAAAAAGCACCTGCTCGTTAACACGTCAGCTCTTTTCTGATTTCTAGCTGTTCCACTTCACACGGTGGAAAAAGCCTGGCTCCCTCAGGGCACTAGGCAGGGACACTGTTTGCACTGAAATGAGTGAGATGATTTTCCAAGGTGGGAGCGGAACACAGTGGGGATTGGTTGATATTTAAAGAGCATGAATGAAAGCAGGAGGCCCCTCACCTGGAAGAGATGCCAGGGCTTTTTGACACTGATTCTCTTCTAAGATTTGAAGTCTTGTCGATGGCTGATGGTGTACACTGGACTTGTTTGTCCACTGGGTATTCCCCTTCCCACAAGGAGAGGCAACTACTCAACGTCAGCTCAGGTGGCCGGTGAGGGATGCCCCGTGTCATCATCAGAGCCCTGACGTGCACAGGAATTTGCTTTTCAGACCCACATATGACTTCATGTTGTAGGCTTTACCTTTTCAGAAAGTTGGTCTCAGGGAAACTCTTATAGATTTCATTTTCATTCTGGAATAAATCGCTGACGAATTCTAAAACCCATGACAAGCTATTCGGTCTCTTTCGGCGTTGATTTTCTTACCAAAACGATAATACTGTACAATAGTGCACCACATCTGAATGGTTGAAGAGTGGTTATATTGTCAGGCCCTGTCTAGATACTTTACATGTATCACCTCATTTAATCTTCATCACATCTCTGGGTTGAGTTATCTCCATTTTACAGATGAGGAAACTGAGGCCTAAAGAGGTGAAATAGCTTGTCCAGGGTTACGCAGCTAGGCAGTAGTGAATTCGAACCCAGTCAGACTGGCTCTAGAATTTCATTCTCAAAGACATGTGGCTCTGTCTCTCCAAAAAAGTAACATACTGCCTGATTCCTTCGTATTCTGGTTTGATTGTGTGAACATACACGTGCCCTTTCCTGGGAGGTGTGTGGACCGGTGAATATGACGGCCCTTGGTCTGGTACTGACACAGGTTTGGGGGGCTTGCTTGAAGTCCTGTCTGTGATACTTGGGGGTTACTTCCTGCAGTAACCTATGGAGACTTTCATGTGCTCAGAGACCCCATGTGCGCTGACCAGAGTGAATGGCATGTGGTCCTGAGCACCACTCACAAGGACCACCGTGGTCATGACATCTCCCAGGGTGTATAGTTCATAGCAGCCTGTCCCACTGGCTGCCCAGCCCTCTGTAAACTGACTGATAGCCTTGTTTATAGAGACGCGGATGTGAACAACAGACTTGTGGATACAGGAGGGGAAAGAGAGGGTAGAGTGAATTGAGCCAGTAGCACTGATATATGTATACTACCATGTGTAAAACAGCTAGCTAGTGGGAAGCGGCTATATCGCAGCTCGGTGCTCTGTAGTGACGTAGATGGATGGGATGGGAGGGCGGCGGGAGAGAGACTCTAGAGTGAGGACATAGACGTATACATATGGATGGTTCACACTTGCACAGCAGAAACTAACATAACATTGTCAAGCAATTATACTCTTAAAAAAAAAATTTCATGACCATACAGTGAATGAATATACTGTACCTATGATAAGAGTTCATGCTTTATAAGCTCACCTGAGTACATCAAAGCTCCCTTTCAGTTAAACATGTATGAATGAAAAAAATCAATATTTTATGTAGCAAACTTTCATATGCTAAAATTCCTGTATGAAAACAACAGCTACTAGGAGAATAAAACTGCCGGGACTGCACCAGAAGGATCAAAATAAGTCCCTGTGCTCATTTCTAAAGTAGATGGAGTTGGCCAGGCTGTGGATATTATACTTACAAAATAATCGGCTTAGTAATTTTGGAAATTATAGACCTCACGCAATAGAGGCACAAAATAAAAGCCAGTTTGAAATATTTTGGCCGTCGTGTAGCTGCAGGCCAACAAAACTCACTCACGCTTTAGAATTGGGGATTCATGGATACTCTTTAGGAAAGTGCTGGTTCTGGTTAAAATCTGGCAGCACTTGGAAATTCTCGTAAAACAGGGACAAAAGACCGTTTGGATGAATTGAAACAAACCCTGCAAACTGCTTTATCAATTAAATATGTTCAGCATTAAATAGAATGGATAGCATGTACATTTGGACTGCAAGGAGATCAAACCAGTCAATCCTAAAGGGAATCAACCCTGAATATTCATTGGAAGGACTGATGCTCAAGCTGAAGCTCCAGCACTTTGGCCACCTGATGAGAAGAGTCTACTCATTAGAAAAGACCCTGATGCTGGGAAAGATCAAGGGCAGGAGGAGATGTGGGTGGCAGAGGATGAAATGATTGGATGGCATCACCGACTCGGTGGACGTGAGTTTGAGCAGAGTCTGGGAGATGGTGAAGGACAGGGAAGCCTGGTGTGCCGCAGTCCACAGGGTCACAAGGAATCCGACATGACTTAGCAGTTTACTGATCAGCAACAAGTTTGTATGTGATTTAGTTTTAGGAAATATTGAGTTAACGGCTAAAATAAAAAGCTTTTTTTTTTAAAGACAGCTTTAATTCATTGAAAGTCTGAGTTTAATAGTCTGTTGAAGGGTTGCTTTAAAAATCAGTAAAGTGACATTAATCGTCATCTGACAGTAAGTGGGTGAGTACAGGTCTGTGTGCAGTGAGCTGACTGTTGCCATGTTTATTCCAGGAGGAAGCCTATCACTGCGTCTACCACATGTGTGGTTCAGGGCACTAGAACTGCGTTCTCCTTCTCTCTTTTTAATGTGTTCTTTTCCCTTATGTTGGTGGTAATTTTTTAAATTGACAATTAGTTGATTGGGGGCTTCCCAGATAGCGCTAGGAGTAAAGAACCCACTTGCCAATGCAGGAGACGTCAGAGACTCTGGTTCGATCCCTGGGTCAGGAAGATCCCCTGGAGGAGGGCATGGAAACCCACTCCAGTATTCTTGCCTGAAGAATTCTATGGACAGAGGAGCCTGGTGGGCTACAGTCCGTGGGGTCACAAGGAGTTGGACGCGACTGAAGTGACTTAGCACACACACACATATAGTTGATTTAAATGTTGTGTCAGTTTCTGCTATATACAAAGTGATTCAGTTATACATATGTATACATTCTTGTTCATATTCTTTTCCACTGTGGTTTATCACAGGATGTTGAACTGAGTTCCCTGTGTCCCACAGGAGGACCTTGTTTTTTGTCCATGGAATTGTGTTCCCTCAGCCACTCTGAGCGACCCTGGGTGTGTCACATCCTCACGGCTGCAGTGTGTCCCTGTGCCTGACGACGTGATCATGCTCTCCCTGGCTGCTGCATCACTCTTCATTTAGAAAGTTGACAGGTAGATCTGGGAGGCAGTAAGTTCCAGGCAGGTAGGGAGTTCTGTGTGTCTGTAATAGCTCTGTGCTCAGGGTCTGGAGCAGTGCCCGACCCCAAGTGGGTGCTCCAGTGAATGGACTGACCTGCTTGCTCCCCTGCCCGGGTGCCCTCTATGCTCAGAAGACCAGGGTCTCTCGGGTTTCCATGAACGGCTGTATTTCATGTGAGGCCTTGTAATGCAATTCCAGCTGCTTCTATTGATTACAGTTCACTGGCCACCTGTGCAAACTATCGCAGTAGTTGAACACACAAACCAAGGATTCTTTTCATCCTATTTAAAGGAATTATATTAAGATTGTCATACCAAGGACTTCCCTGGTGGTCTAGTGGTCATGACTCCATGCTCCCACGTTGGCATATACACTAGCATGTGTGAAATTGATAGCTAGTGGAAAGCTGCTCTATAGCACAGGGAGTTCAGCTTTGTGCTCTGTGATGACCTAGAGGGATGAGATAGGGGTGGGGAGGAAGGCGCAAAAGGGAGGGGATATATGTATACATATAGATGATTCACATATTTGTACAACAGAAACTAACTTAACATTATAAAGCAATTATACTCCAATAAAAAAACAGACTCTGTGCTTCCAATGCAGGGGGCATGGATTCCATCCTTCACTAGGCATGATGACCAAATTTAGCATTATCAGATGAACTATAGCTGGATTTTCATATTTTCTGCAATGAAATTGTCAGAACTAGTCCCTACTGTGTATAAATACACAACAGCTGGTAAAGCATCTGCCTGCAATGCCGGAGACCTGGGTTTGATCCCTGGGTTGGGAAGATACCCTGGAGAAGGGAAGCGCTACCCACTCCAGTATTCTGGCCTGGAGAATTCCATGGACAGAAGAGCCTGGCAAGCTGCAGTCCATAGGGACGCAAAGAGTCGGACACGACTGAGCGACTTTTCACTTCACTTCATAAACTTTAAAATAAAATATTAGTAGCTCAGTCTTCTAGATTCTCAGAAGTGATTTGCTGTTCTGTGGCAGTTCTGGAGTGCCCACGTCATAGGTGAGGAAACTGAAGCAGTTTGTAGGACCCCAAGCATTAACTGTCAGATATAACCTACAGCCTCATCATCCCATGTATCATGTTCTTCCTGTTGTACTGTATATACCAAAAAACTCTCACTAAGTGCAAGTTACCCTTTAAGGAATCAGAAAACCAGGATGTCTTAGTACCACTTCTACATATGTAATTTCTTCCCTTTTGGTTCATCTTTAGGAACTCCATAGATTTAAGGATTTGAAGAAGGAAATCTTTGTGTACATTTTGCCATTTCTTAGTCTTAAGCCTGTATTACCTAATCACTTTCACTTAAAAAAAAAAAAAAGCTAATTTCTTTATTTATTTGACTGCACTGGGTCTTAGTTGCCCCATGGCTTGTGGGATCTTAGATCCCTGACCAGGGATTGAACCCATGTTCCCTGCTTTGGAAGATGGATTCTTAACCACTGGACTACCAGGGAAGTCCCCACATTCACTTTTGTAGAAGAGTGATTGATGCCAAGTCAGGCAAGCATTAGTTGTGAGTTGTAAACTCTCTGTCCACATGCGTGTGCTCGACTGTGCCATTCTACCTGAGGATGGCTGTGGGGCACCGTTTCCTGGGTTGATAGTTGAACCAAGGAGCCTGTTCAGATTTCTAGAGCTATTGATGACAGCCATCATGTCAACATACTTTCAAAGCAAAAGAAAGTTGGATGGAAGTTACAAAGAGAAAATACTGGTGATGCAGGGAGCATTTTCAGACAATCCTGAAATAGTGTTCCATGCATGACCTTGATTAGGTGGCAAATGGAGACTCGATAGATTTCCCCTCCTATGAAACTGTGCAAGAAGAATGAGCTACTTTACATTTTGGGGGAGCAGATATGTAAACATTCTGTAGGATTCCAAGTGGTAACATCGCTCTTACGTGACTCTGTAGAGAAGAGGTCAGTGTTAATGACCTGAGTGTTAGCATCATGGTTTCTGTATTCTGTGTTTGGGTAGGTTGCTTATAGTGGTGTGAGGACCAGGGAGTGTATTCATGGGCTGTCACCCTATGTGGCTGGATCTGGAGGCTGCTGTTTTCCCCTCTCCCCATCACCTAGACTTGTAACTGGAAGCTGCAAAGCCTGGGATGTGGTTAACCAGAGAGAGACCTCATGGGACTGTTGTTATTATCCTCTTTTCCTTTCTTTCTCTCTTCTTTCAAAACCAACATTAATCAAGCAAGATGCTTAGTAAGGATTTGAAGAGGTTGTTTCCTATCAAACAGTAATGGAGGAAGTCTGTCTCTGTGAGGTTTATACTTGTTTTGCTGAATGACTGCTCTCTTGTAAAACTTGAGAGACTACTTAATGTGTGTAATGAATATTGAGATTTTAGTGTCTTTAAAAATAGGTTCTTCACGTAGGAGGTTAGTGTGCTAGGCGACCGATTTGAGAATTTTGAACAGAAATCGTTTTAATGTCAAAGGAAGACTTAAACTTCAGTTTCTTTCTTTAACCTCTCTTTCAACTTCTCCTGAACAGTTATTAGCATAAAAGCTTAATGGATTCACATTCCTTGGATTACATCTGCACTGTAGAAATTCAGTGTTGATTCTAAACACTTGCCTAATAATCCTTCAAGCCAGCCTGAGGCTCTCCAGTGCTTGAACCTAGTTCATTATCACAGAGTCAATCAGCAGTGAATTGTTTAATAAACAATATTTTGCAGTAGATTTTCTCTAACTTAGTCTCTTTCAGAAGCACCTGCAAGTTCTTTTCAGGAAAATTTTCTGTTCATAGTTTGAGGATAAAAATAGAAGCCTTGAGTGTTCCTTTAGTGCAGGTTTGGTGGGGATGATTTTGGTAGTGCTGAATATATGTATTTTTTTATTTTAAAGGGGATGTTGGCATTGACTGATGTAAGATTCGGTATTAATTTCACTCTTCTCGCCTTTTGAGCCTGGATGCCCTGACTCTCATGACAGTGTCCCCTTCAGGACCCATCCTGTCTGTGGTCATCCTCCTCCTTCCTCCCCTTCCCGCTTCCCCAGCTCTGCTTCAGTTTTGTCTTCTCTCTCTCTGCTCTTGATTTGATGTATAAATCAGGGACGTGCTTGGTTCATTCCTCCTCCCCTGCCCTCAGGACCTCATGACTGCTTTTCCGTCCTCCCAACTCAGAGTCTCTCATCTTCTCCCTGCCCGCTCTGTCCATCCACGTCCTATGACTTAAGTGTGCCCCCCACCAGGGTTCAGGCTCAGTCACTGGGTCACCTACACCCAGAACATCACACCCACACCTGTGCTTCTCCACTGATGAGCTCAACCTTTACACCACTTGCTAGACCCGTATCATCAACACTCCACTCCAGGCTCAAGTTCATGATGTCATGAATGACTCCTGATCTTCCTGTTAAGTCAGCATCCTCTTCTGACTGCTCTCCTAGTACCATTGAGCCTCCATCACCAAGGAAGCATCTTTGGAAAACCTCAGAGTATCCTCTCATTAAGTATTTTTGTTCTTTCATGTTTGTCCTTTTCTTTCTGTTTTACCTGTTCCAGTGTTAGTCGCTCAGTTGTGTCCGACTCTTTGTGACCCCCTGGACTATAGCCCACCAGGCTCTTCTGTCTGTGGGATTTTCTAGGCAAGAATACTGGAGTGAGTTGCCATGCCCTTCTCCAGGGGTCTTCCTGATGCAGGGATCGAACCCAGGTCTCTCGCATTGCAGGCGGATTCTTTACCATCTGAGCCATGTCCCAGGTACTACCTGTTGCAAGATAACAGATATTGCTGAAGCCTCCTCTGACCAGTCTCTCTGCCGCCTATCTGCTCCCTTTTCAGTCTTCCTTGAGTATTGCCTGTTGGTGGATCTCAATGAAATTAGTATCTCTTTTCACCTTCATTCTTTAAAGCCTCGTCCTAACTCTCCTGGGCCATGGGAGTAAAAGTTATGAATGTGGGAGGCTGGCCACTCAGCTACAGCCACGTCGAGTTCAGATTTACATCCCAGCCATTCCTGCTGTCCTCCCTGGAATCCCTCCCAGCTGTACTGGTCTACTTGTGATCTGGAAGGCTTTTTACAAACCCTACTCTTTCCTTTGCTTGAAATCCCCTGCCCCCTTTCTCACTCAGCCAAGGAATGATGATACATGCCATCTGTTAAGCACTGTGTGCCTTGTAAAATGCTGATCATCACAGCACACCGTCTTCACGTAATCCTCACAACCACCCTATCATGCTGGCCCCATTCTGTTATTCTTTCTAGATTATTCTCCTGGCTCCTGCTTCAAAAGGTTCTGATAAGAATTATATGAGATGCCCCTGAGGAGCGCTTAGTGCAGTGCTGGGGCCGAGGTGCCCTTCATACAAGCTGTCACTGTCCCTTTCATTGGCCCCCTCGGGCAGATGGGACACCGAGATTCGATGTCCATTGTGAGGCTGTGGGTCTGTGTGACCAAGGCTGCAGGTTTCCCAAAGCTGTGCCGGGATCTCCTCCAAACCTGGCTCTGAGCTCCTTCAGTAGATCTCACCAGAACAGGCTGGTGGCCTTTAGGCTTTTGCTTTTACTCAAGAATAAATTTGTTTGTTCAGTTGCTAAGGCATGTCCAATTGTTTGCAACCCCATGGACTGCAGCATGCCAGGCTTCTCTGTCCTTCACCATCTCCTGGAGTTTGCACAAACTTATGTCCACTGAGTCACTGATACTATCCAACCATCTCATCTTTTGCTGCCCACTTCTTCTCCTGCATCAGGGTCTTTTCCAGTGAGTCAGCTCTTCGCATCAGATGGCCAAAGTATTGGAGCTTCAGCTTCAGCATCAGTCCTTCCAGTGAATATTCAGAGTTGATTTCCTTTAGGATTGACCGGTTCAATGTCCTTGACTCGCAAGAATCTTCTCTAGCACCACAGTTGGAAAGCATCAATTCGTTGGTGCTCAGCCTTCTTTATGGTCCAGTTCTCACATCCATCCATGACTACTGGAAAAACTAACTCATTAGCCACTGAGTTAAAGAAAGCAAAATTCAATATTCATAATCCAAGAGGCCTCGTCCCACCCCCAGTGCAACTTTATGCAGCAGGATACCGGGGGACCATGTGGTGGGTGGGCCGATTGCCTTTTGGGATGGAGCCCATCAGCAGGAATCCTCTATTCCAGGTATTCCCCTCCTGGTCCTCTTGTCTTTATGTATTATTGCTTTTTAAAGTCTTGCACGTTTATTAACCAGATCTCCGCAGACAGTGTATAAATGCCTCGATGGCTGGGGTCACGATTTGTCGGTTTCACTGCATCCCACCCCTGCATTATTTATGTGCCTATGATTACTAAGCACCGTGTTTTGCATCCTTGACTTTGTCTAATGCACAGCAGATGTTAAACATCTGACGGCTGAGCCTAAGAAAGTTCTTTCAGGAATAATTTTAAGTGGTGGAATTTGAAAACAGCTTGTGCGAAAAGTCACAGCTCATCCTTTTAAAAATAAACGCCAAATAAGACAAGCATTATCGCAGGGAAATTTCTCACTTAAGAAAAACCATGGTAGAATGATGGGGATTAAGATTTTCATTTCCTCCCAGCAGGACTGGTAGAATAGATACTGTGTGTGTGTGTTCATAAACTGTAATGTTCAGTATTTTCTACTGTAATCACTCTATCCCTCCCAGAATACAGTTATTGTCATTTTACATTGCTGGGTTAGGGGTGAAATGTTTGGTTTGATTTAGGTCCCAAACTCTCATATGCTCTGTTTCTGGGGAGTCAGCATGATTTTAATATAACTTTCTATTTGGGGAATTTTAGAGGTTAGTGAACAAAATAATGGTCCCTTACTCAGACTGTCATATTAGAGATGTGTACACTTAATTGTGACAGATTAAGAACTATAAGCCATCTTTCATATTAAACAATGGATAGATGCAGCCATGAAATTAAAAGACACTTGCTCCTTGGAAGGAAAGCTTTGACAAACCTGGACAGCATATTAAAGAGCAGAGACATCCCTTTGCTGACAAAGGTCCGTGTAGTCAAAACTATGGTTTTTCCAGTAGTCATGTGTGGATGTGAGAGCTGGACCATAAAGAAGGCTGAGCACTGAAGAATCGATGCTTTCAAATTGTGGTGCTGGAGAAGACTCTTGAGAGTCACTTGGACTACAAGGAGATCAAACCAGTCAATCCTAAAGGAAATCAACCCTGATTCATTGGAAGGACTGATGCTGAAGCTGAAGCTCCAGTACTTTGGCCATCTAATGCAAAGAGCTGACTCATTTGAAAAGACCCTGATGCTAGGAAAAATTGAAGGTAGAGGGAGAAGGAGACGACAGAGGATGAGATGGTTGGATGGCATCACAGGCTCAATGGACATGAATCTGAGCAGACCCCAGGAGAGAGTGAAGGACAAGGAGCCTGGCTTGCCGCAGTCCATGGGGTCTCAAAGAGTTGGACACGACTTAGCGACTGAACAATAACAACAGATGTATTTTATGAAAAGCTAGTTCTCCTTCATTAAAAATACGTAGTTGATCACAGTCCTTAGGCACACAACAAATGTCAGAACAGCCCTTAATTCAGTCAATTGTTTCTGTTTAACTCATGAGCGTCTTGGATGGATGGACAGATGGAAATACACACTGTCTTAATTGACAGCTCAGCATCATTGTGGGCTTCCCCGATGGCTCGGTGGTAAAGAATCTGCCTGCCAGTGCAGGAAATGCAAGAGATACAGCTTAAATCCCTGAGTCAGGGAAGATACCCTGGAGGAGGAAATGGCAACTTGATCCAGTATTCTTGCCTGAGAAATCCCGTGGACAGAGGAGCCGGTGGGCTGCAGTCCATGGGGTCACAAAGAATCAGACTTGACTGAGCAAGCATGCTTGCGCAGCACCATTGCACCAAGATTACATAATTCACAGGTAACACTGCATCTTAAGCAGTCCCCATACTACTAATATCCTACTGATTGAAATTGCTTGTTTCAATTCTTTATAGACATGTTTCTCTTAACAGACTCTGGATAACTGGAAATCAGGGACTGACTTACTATCTTATGTTTTTTTTGGTGCCTAGCAGGGAGCCTGGCATGGGGTAGAAATGATACAAATATCTATAAATTAATTAGGATTGCTTATAGAAGCAAAACGAAATGCAGAATATGTGTATTTTAGTGACTACTGGTTACTCTTAAGAAAAGCAGTGGGCAAACATCCTCTAATATTTACTTTTTCGTGTATAATATATAGATGGCATGTATTTCTTAGCCTTTCTTGGAACTAGTCAATAAGCACTTACAAAGGATACTGTGTAAAGTAGATAATCAATTATTCTTTTGATGAATAAAAGATGAGCACCTTTCCTATTTATTATGGAAACCTGAATAAATTATAATGTTCATTATGCCATTGGTGATCATGTTTGTAAAATATCACGGAAGGGCTGGTTCCTCTTCTGACATTTCTGAGAAGTCCTACTCATACATGATGATCTTTAGAATAGGCCTGTGTGTGTGTGTGTGCGTGCACACGCGTGAGTGCGTGTTAGTCACTCAGTTGTGTCCCACTCTTTGTGACCCCATGGATTATAGCCCGCCAGGCTCCCCTGTCCATGGGATTCTCCAGGGAAGAACACTAGAATAGGTTGTCATTTCCTTTTCTAGGGAATCTTCCCCACCCAGGGTTTGAACCCAGGTCTCCTGCATTGCAGGCAGATTCTTTACCATCTGAGCTACCAGGGAAGCCCCCAGAGTAGGCACGATCATTAAAGATTTGTATATTCTGCTTGGTCCCAAATGTCTTGGTTTTGTAGGAAAGATAAGTGATTTCCTGGAAGAGCTCTTATGCTTTTGTCCTCTTTCACTTGTTGGCTATACATTTCTGCCCATGAGGACAGTTTTCAGTACTGGGAGGTGCTTTTACAATGTTATTTTCTATGAACAGATAGAAGCTGAGCTTAGAAAAAAGAGCATTGGTTTTCTTTTGCTGCAGGATATTTCCAAAGTTGTTTCTCAGCTTAGGGTCCAGTGATCACAAGTCCTTCCCGGCTGGACTAAATCTGCTCAGGATCTCACACTCAAAGTTTGGCCAGCTGTGTTCTAGATCGAGGCTCTGGGGAGGACTCAGTTTCTAAGCTCATTCAGGTTGTAGCAAGACCGAAGCTGAGGGCTGCCATTAGTTCCTAAAAGTTCCTAGAAACCACTCATAGTTCCTTATCCTGGGCCCTCTCACAGCATCAGAGCAGCATCCATGTCAGAGCCCCCTCAGCTCACAGTCTCTACAGTCTCTTAATTTTCTCCTCTATGACGAGCCAAGGAAAGCTCTCTGCTTTTAAAGGGTGAAGAGAGTAAAGAGTCCACCCAGTCAGTCCCCATTCCCGAAGTTGTACATGCATTCCTGCTCAGTCACTTCAGTCATGTCCGACTCTTTGTGATCCCTTGGATTGTAGCTCACTTCTGTCCATGGGATTCTCCAGGCAAGAATACTGGAGTGGGTTGCCATGCCCTTCTTCAGGGGATCTTCCTGAACCAGGAATTGAACCCACGTCTCCTGCATCAGCTACATTGGCAGGTGGGTTCTTTACCCACAGAGCAACCTGGGAAGTCCTTGCTGAGGTTAATGTGCCTTATAACATTGCTTATCCCAGGAGTGAAATCCGTTGTGTTTACCATCCTATGATTGGGCAGAGCTGTGCCCCAAGGTGCTGGGAATTCTGGGGCCACTGTTGGCATTCTGCCTTCACAGAAAGCTCAGTTAAGATGCTTGGGAAATGCCAAATTTACCTCCATATACTTTCCTTTTTTAAAAAATATTTATTTATTTGGCTTCACAGGGTCTTAGTTCTAGCAGGCAGAATATTTAGTTGCAGCATGTGGGATCTAGTTCCCTGATCAAGGATCAAACCCGGACCCCCTGCTTTGGGAATGTGGAGTCTTAACCACTGGACCACCAGGGAAGTCCCCATAATGTCATGCTTTCACTTTGAGATACTGGAGACTGTGTTTCACGGACTTTCTTCTTTCTTAACCTTACTGTGTTTCTAAGAGTCAGAGAAGTCTGTCTTCCATGTGAAGAGATGTTTCTACAGTCAGTAGGACTTAGGGTTTGATATTAGTGATTTTCATTCATTTGATCTGTATTTTTTTAACCAGTCATCCTGAGGCCAGTGGTGGCCAGATCAAGATGGAGTCAAGTGGTCAGAGTCTTGCGGTTAACATAGAAACCAGGCCGATCCAGGCTACATCCTAACCTAGGTGAGGAATTTAACAAGCGAGGTCCTAGGGAGAACCATGAACTTGAGGAGCGAGGCTGTAGGGAGCCACCCTGTATTCATAACCAGAGGAGAGACTTGCCAGAATCACTATTTGGGGCAGATTAAACCATATATATGGTTAGAGGAGAGAAGGCAGAAGAGAAACCAGCCAGGGATGCAGGAGTGAATGCTCATTTATCATTGGCAAGGGAGATTTAAAAATTTATTGTATTCCTTGAATTGCATTAGTAGTAGTAGCGCTAGTAAAATAAACAAGAGTAGGGAAAGTCAAACAAGATGAAAGAGACAATCTACCTGCCTGACCTGTGATCAGCTGAGTGCTCTTCGGTTACTTTTAGTGGAAGCTGTACTTACGTTAAGAGCTTCTCAGTGGTGTTAGTGGTAAAGAACCTGCCTGCCAATGCAGGAGACATAAGAGATGCAGGTTTAATCCCTGGGTTGGGAAGATCCCTTGGAGCAGGAAATGACAACCCACTCCAGGACTCTTGCCTGGAGAATCTCATGGACAGAGGAGCCTGGCAGGCTAGAGTCCATGGGGTCCCAAAGTTGGACATGCCTGAAGTGACTTAGCACACACATCCGTATGTAAGAGGTTTTTAGTCTGGACGTCAGGAAAAGTCTGCAGTCAGATACAGATTTCACAGTTGTGTTCACTGCCTGCAAACACCGTACTTCTGTTTTGTTTCAGTCACGGACTTAGTCACATACTTGTGGTTTTCTTGGAGTCAGTGTTCAAAGGACCTTGGTTTTTACTTCCTATTTTCTCCACTGTTTGACCAAAGATTATTTTTAAGATTAAAAAACAAACAAACAGAAGTCATCTCTGATCCTGGGAACCGGACATTAAACATATCTGTTTTCACACAAGCTTAAAAATGGTGGTTTTTGCATATATTTAGTGTGGCATTCTCACCACATAGTTGGCTGATAAAACTATAAATAAAATACCACTATATAGCTTTGCAGCTGTGGAAAAGATAACGTTTAGCTTGATCTTTTGTGGCTAAAAGTTCTGATGTAAGGCAACTAACTATAGTGGGAAAAGGTTGCAGAAATCTGTGCTTAGGAGTAAAATTGGAGATGTTGAGATGCTGACGTTTCTCAGGCAATCCTAGGTAGTAAACCATTTATTCATGCAATAAATATTTGCTGATAAGTTGCTCTGAGCCAGGTGGTAGTCTTCTGCAAGCTGGGGATATAGTAGTAAAGAAAAACGGACCAAACGTTCTGCCCTCGTGAGGCTTACATTTCAGTGAGATGAAGCTGAAATACGGAAGATAAATATATCAAATATTTGTTATTTCAACTGTTAAGTACTACAGAGGAAAATAAAGCAGGGAGATGAGTAGATGTGTGTGTTGTGGGAGTGGGTGCTGGCATTTTAGGGGGCATGGTTGGCAGAGTTCTGAGATGACCCCTGTGCTGGGTGGGTGGGGCTAATGGCATACAGTGAGAGGATGAATAACACTGCTGTGACTACTGGGTTATCTCATGTAAGACTCTGTCTTGGCAATAGAGATCCTCCTCTTGGCCTTGGAGAAGGGAGCTGTGAGCTGCATCTTGGAGGAAAGGATGGCCCTCCCAGCCAGTAGGAAAGCTGGGGCCTCAGTGCTCCAGCCTCCAGGGACTGAATTCTGCCAGCAACCATGGAACTTGAAGGAGGCCCCTGAGCTTTGCAGAGGAAGGCTGCCCAGACCACACTTTGACGGCAGCCTTGGGAGACGCAGCTAAGCCACGCCTCGACAGAGACTGTGCAATAGGAGGTGGGTGGGTGCTTGTTACACGGCAACAGAAACTGATGCAGACGGGGACCAGGGAGGGCCTCGCCACGGGGGAAGACCTGGAGGTGCTGTACTTGGCAGTCCTGAGGTCAGGGGAGGAGGTGAACTGGAGATGGACACGTGGAGCCGGGCACACACATGGGACTTCCACGCGATCCCTAGGACAGCGACCTCAGAGAGGCAGGACAAGGGCTCCCAACAGTGGGCTTGGTGCTCCAGGAAAATATTTTCAATTATTGCATCTCAGGGAGTTTTATGCTTTATTATAAATGTTTGTTCAATATTTGGCCTGACTTAAAATATTTTTCTCTCCCTCTCCAGAACTTCAACTCAGTTTAAAAATATTTCTGTTTGGTTTCAATATACACTATTGGATGTGAGACCTGAGGAGTTGGGGAGTGAAACTGGATGTAAAAGTCATCTTACTACCTCCTGGGTCTTCACTGGTGGCTCAGTGGTAAAGAATCTGTCTACTGTGAGGGAGACACAGGAGACATGGATTCAATCCCTGGGTCAGGAAGATCCCCTGAGAAAGGAATTGGCAACCCTCTCCAGTATTCTTACCTAGAGAATTCCATGGAAGAGGAGCCAGGTGGGCTACAGTCCATGGGATCGCAAAGAGTCAGACATGACTGAGTATACACACAAACAGGTACAATATTAAATGAGTAAACTTTAACTGTCATTTAAAATCATGAAGAATAGAGTCATCATTATTTTCTCAGTGTATACACAGCATACTATACATACACATAAATGAGATATTGAACGGTTCAAAAGAATTTGAAATGTAATTTCATTAGGATGTCAAGTCAATAATAAACCTTTTTCAAAACTTGGTAGCAAGACTATATTTTTAATACAATATGGGGTTTTGGGAGGTAAATTCTAAACAGATCTCCCTTTTCCACTCTGGGAAAAATTATTATTCTATTTTGTCACCATAAATTAGTCTTCAGTTCAGTTCAGTCACTCATTCGTGTCCAACTCTTTGCAACCCAATGGAAAGCAGCACACCAGGCCTCCCTGTCCATCACCAACTCCCAGAGCTTACTCAGATTCATGTCCATCGAGTTGGTAATGCCACCCAACCATCTCATCCTCTGTGGTCCCCTTCTCCTCCCACCTTTAATCTTTACCACTGTCAGGGTCTTTTCAAATGACTAAGTTCTTCGCATCAGGTGGCCAAAGTATTGGAGTTTCAGCTTCAGCATCAGTCCTTCCAGTGCATATTCAGGACTGATTTCCTTTAGAATGACTCGTTGGATCTTCTTGCAGTCCTAGGGACTCTCAAGAGTCTTCTCCAACACCACAGTTCAAAAGCATCAATTCTTCGGCGCTCAGCTTTCTTCACAGTCCAACTCTCACATCCATACATGACCACTGAAAAAACCATAACCTTGACTAGACGAACCTTTGTTGGCAAAGTAATGTCTCTGCTTTTCAATATGCTATCTGGGTTGGTCATAGCTTTTCTTCCAAGGAGCAAGCGTCTTTTAATTTCATGGCTGCAGTCACCATCTGCAGTGATTTTGGAGCCCCAAAAAATAAAGTCTGACACTGTTTCCACTGTTTCCCCATCTATTTCCCATGAAGTGATGGGACCAGATGCCATGATCTTCATTTTCTGAATGTTGAGCTTTAAGCCAAGTACATTAGTCTTACGTGTTTTTAAATTGACGTAGATGGAATCATCCAGTGCATACCCTTCATACTAGTCCCTTTCATCCCAGAACATGTCAAGATTCATCATGTCTTTGAAGTTCATCCTTTTTGTATCAGTAGCTGAGTAATATTTATTTCATTATGTCCTGCAATTTGTTTATCTGTTCTTCTGTTACTGAGCATTTGGATTGTTTCCAGTTGGATGTTTTGAGTAAAGTTACCTGAACATTGTTGAATGAGTCTTTTTATGGATATTTATTTTCTTCTACCTTTGATAATACCCCTGAATGAAATTGATGGATAATCAGGATCAGTGTTTGGTTAATTCAGACTTTCTTGTTAGCAGTGTGTGACAGTCTGTTTGTTCCATATTCTTGCCAACATTTGCTATTGTCTTTTATTTTTAGTAAGTTAAGTGACTATGGAATAGTGTATTATTATGGGTTTAATTTGTATTTCCCTCATGACTGATGTCTTTGACCAACTTTTCATGTACTCCCAGGTCTTTTGTGTATCTTCTTGGCAAAGAGTTTGTTCAAGTGTTTGCCTTTTTTAAGCATTTTGATTGTCCTTTGTTATTGATTAGTTGTTCTTTAATATTTTTCTGGCTAAAAGTTCTTTTACATTTATGTAAAGGATATATTTTCTCTCATTTTGCCTTTTCATTTTCTTCACATTGTCTTGATGAGATGAGCAGAAGTTGAAAAAACTTTTTAAAGACCATTTGATAAGTTTTTTCTTTTACAGTCAGTGTTTTTTTGTGACTCTAGGAAATTTTTACCTACCCCAAAGTTGCAAAAATATTCCCTTATGTCCTTTTCTAGAGGGGTTATAGTTTTAGTTTTTAACTTTTAGGTCTCTGAGCTATCTTAGGTCAATATTTATGGGTATCTGGCTGTCCCATCATCATTTGTTAAAAGGGCTTTTCATCCTTCATTGAATTGTCTGGGTTCCTTTGTGAAAAGTCAGTTGTAATTTTGTGGGTCTGTTTCTGAGCTCTCTCTCCCTTCTGCCTTGTTGATCTAACTTGTTCATTCTCATTAAATGACACTGTTGGAATTTCAGCATCTTTAGTAGCTTCCCATCCTTTTCTGGGAGGATGATCCTTTCTTATCAGTTGGAATTCAGGGCAATTACGCTGTGGGTTCATCACTGTGGCATACATTTCCACCAAATGCAGAATATCACTGATGGATGACTGACAGGAATTTTGCAGGTGGACTGTGTTTTGCAGTTGGATGACTTCAGTTTGTTCAGACATGAGAAATTTGGTGTCATACATTCCATTTCACTGCAATTTAGGTCATAGAGTCATGCTGAAAAGAAACACATATGAAGGCATGAGTGAGCACCGACTACAGAGCAGCCCCAAAACTAGTAAATTGGGAAGAACAGTAGATTGACTGAAATTCCAATTATTTCACACGACTGAGCCTCACTGTTGTTTAAAATAGCAGTGCTTTAGGATTGCTTTTTCTTGGTTCCCCACAGAGGCTTGTTTTGTTTGGTTGTTTGTTTGATCCTCCCGAAAGGTACACAGCATCAGCATCTTTGGGGAAGACAGAAATTAAGTTATTTTTCAAAATGAAAATAATAGAAAAAAATTCTGTATATGTTCCATTGCTGAGAATTAGGACATTTTAAGAAAAGTTGTAATAACACATCAAAAAGATGTTCCTTCTCTCTCCTTCCTCACCTGGCCTGTCCCAGGGCAGGGTTTGGGGCAGAAGGTCTTTCCTTCATCTCTATGGGACCCTGGCTCTCAACCAGAGCATCTCCATAGGCCCAAGTATTGATTCTCCTCAGTTGGACCATCCATCCCACTGATGGAAGAGCAAGGCCTATAAGGTTTCCTGTGTATCTCACCCAGACCAGCCAGGATTCCACTCTTTCATGTGGATGAGCCGTGCCCATTGTAGACAAAATAAAATGAACTAAGAACCACCCACTTCTCCTCCACCCCCCACTCTCAGGATAAGGGAACACCAGGTACCATCTTAAAGCCAGGTACTAACTTGCATCACATATTCAAATTATTCTTGTTCTTAAACAACACCGAAAGCAAATTTGAAGATTATGCTTGCCCCTTTGGAGGAAGATGATTAAAACTTCCAAAGTTTCTTTAACCTATACAAGGTGCAAAATACCATCAAGATATCAGGTGGGCAGTTCCTGTTGCTGCCCTGTAGACCCCTATAGTGCTTTCACACTAATCTGTCAGGAGCTTTATGCCATTTATTCCTATGGCAGAACATTTCTGCGATATTCATTTAAAAGCCTTCTATATAATTTAGTTCAAGAAAGCCAATTGTGTAGTCTTGACTCAGACTTTGTGTTAAAAAGCATTCATCATGTGCGCTTCCATGTAAGAGGAATTTAAACTTTCCTCTTCGTTAGGAGACCTGCCTGCAGTAGAATTAAAATAGCTTCTCCCTGAATGGGAACACTGACTTGGCAAAGATCAGGAGCAGTCATTCAAGAGGAATGTAATCAGAATACTTGAAATTTAAATTAGCTTGTAATCTGACTTTGAAAATAAAGTGAAAGAGAAGCCCAAGAAAGTTTCCTTTAAGGGGAATTAATGTCCTTCAAATCACTTCCAGTTTCAAAGCTAATAACATACACATGATAAAGGTAGTATGCAGTGAAGCTTATCTTTTCCAGGTGCTTGTTCTACCCGATACACTGATACTGGGCTTAGGAAAGGTGCCCTGCATAGACAGAACCCACATCTGAAGAAATGACTTTCAAGCATCACCAGAAATGTACAGACTCTTCAGTTCTCTTGGGAGGGACAGCAGTTTCCTTTATTGTGTCAATAAAGCGCACACTGTCAACCCAAGCAAGAACCTTAAATAAGTGACACAGATTTTCGATTTTACTTAGAAACTATTCAGATGGTCATATTTTCAAAGGATTCTTTCGCTTCAAATAAGTTCTTCCTCATTCTTGAAGAACATAGTATTTTTTCTGCTCAAATCACTGAGTGGTAAACTTTCCAGGAAAATGCATGCGTGCTCAGTTGCTTCAGTCGTATCCAACTCTTTGCGACCCCATGGACCATAGCCCACCAGTCTCCTCTGTCCATGGGATTCTCCAGGCAAGAATACTGAACTGAGTTGCCATTTCCTCTTCCAGGGGATCTTCCCGACCCAGAGATTGAACCAGCATCTCCTGCGTCTCCTGCATTGCAGGTGGATTCTTTACCGCTGAGCCACTGGGGAAGCCTTTCCAGGAGAATAACACTTGTTAAATGAAAAAGCTTCCCTAAGTGTTATCCCTGCCTTGAACAGGATTACGTAATGAAAAGTTGATTCTTTGCTGTAAAAGGAAATTTAGAAAAGATCCCTACGTATGAAAATAGAAATAAGAGGAATCTAGGCAATCTAGATTCAGAAAACCAGTCACCATTTATGAAGAACTTCACAGTCAAAAAGAAACTGGGAGGTGATTATTTTCAGTAAGGAAAAAAAAAGTCTTGACTTTTGACATACAGGTAATTACACACTTACCAGTATAGGTAGAACAGAGCTCACTTTGCTTCAAGGCAAATTTCTGTTAAGTAAATCCCATTTGCACTTTAATTTCTATTGTAGAACTTTAAAAGCTGGTCCCCAGATATAACAAAATCGCCTGTAAAATCTACACACATAAATGGAAATATCTTTCTAACAAAACCTTGGAACCATTGTCTGTTAATGATACTGAGCTGTGATTTGCAAGACTTTTTAAACTGTGAGGGTAAAAATAGTCAGTTTAGGCACATACTGAAAGGTGACTGCTTTGCTTTCAAAGTGAAAGTCACTCACTCAGTCATGTCCGACTCTGCGACCCCAAGGACTGTAGCCTGCCAGGTTTCTCTGTCCATGGAATTCTCCAGGCAAGAATACTAGAGTGGGTTGCCACGCCCTTCTCCAGGGGATCTTCCCAACCCAGGGACTGAACCCAGGTCTCCTGCATTGCAGGCAGATTCTTGACATTTTGAGCTATCTGGGAGGCCCCTGCTTTGCTCTACCTTATTTTAAACTTAATTCTCACTGGAGGAGTGGCAGTCCATGCTTCCAAAACCTGCCAGAGTTCTGGTCAATCTTCAGTGATGCTAATGTTTCTGCCTTTATATCCAAAGAAATTCTTTTCTTTTTTCTCCATCACTGAACCTTCCTGGCTTCTTTCCAGGCATTTGAACCTGGACATATCTTTTAAGTACATAAGGGTGCCTTTAGGTAAAAGGAGAGAATTATCCAGATGACTTAGGAAAGGAATATCTGAGTCGTAGTGAGCAGTGAGTCCTTGCTCCAGCGTCAGCTGAGGCTCTAATGCCTAATAAGCATCAACAGATTGACAATCCAGGCTGAACCTTTGGTTCCCACTCTACTGGTTTGACTTCTGGCTCAGAACAATTAGCACATCAGAATCATGGTCACTGAAGTTGCTACTTGCTAGCTGGTTAGCAAAGCTGAGTTGTATCCTATATACTGCCAGGAGAACAGAGTCACTGACCCTGGGGAGGCAGCAGGCACCTCGGAGCCTGAGATGTTAGAGGAACCACTCCTTAAAAACTTGTTTCCTGTCATTTTTTCTTTTTCTTGGGTAGGAGTTGGGAAAAATATCAAGTTTTAATTGAAAATTTATGTTCAAAGACTTCCCTGATGGTCCTGTGGTTGAGACTTCGTGCTTCCACTTCAGGGGGCCTGGGTTCCATCCCTGGTCAGGGAACTAAGATCCTACATGCTGTGTGGTACAGCCGAAAAAAAAAATTAAAATGGTATTTAAATTTAATAAAATTGCAAAAAGAATAAGTTATGTTCAACATTAGTAACAGCACTGCTCCTGCTGCTGCTGCTAAGTCGCTTCACTAGTGTCTGACTCTGTGCGACCCCATAGACGGCAGCCCACCAGGCTCAGCCGTCCCTGGGATTCTCCAGGCAGGAACACTGGAGTGGGTTGCCATTTCCTTCTCTAACACATGAAAGTGAAAAGTGAAAGTGAAGTCACTCAGTCATGTCCGACTCTTAGCGACCTCATGGACTGCAACCTACCAGGTTCCTCCATCCATGGGATTTTCCAGGAAAGAGTACTGAAGTGGGCTGCCATTGCCTTCTCCGAGTAAGAGCACAGTAGAAGCATTTTAAAGTTCAGGCAAGTTGACCATGCAAAGATAAAAACTACTCTCACTCTCACATTTGCCCCTAGACTTTTTCTCCATATATAGTCACAGAAATTTGTGCATATATACACAGAAATAATTTTAACAAAAGTAGGATAATATACATCGATTCAACTTTCACTTAAACTTCAACGATTCACTTTCACTTAGTCAGCTATATTTCCACTTAATAAATATTCCTCTGGAGTATAACTTTGAAATAGCTTTGAAATGAAATATTCCATTCATTTTATTTATACACCATCATTTATGTAATGGCTCTTGTTGAATGATCTTTTCTTTTTGCTCTATAATAAAGGATACTGTGATAAATTCTTTACTTGCATTTATTTGCACATATCCTGAATGGTTTGTAATTTAGCACTTGATCCCAACTATTTCTTTAGAATGAGTTTCTCAAAGTGAGTGGCCAGGGGTAAATGTATACACATTTGTAAAATTTTCAAGAAGTTTTTTCAGATTATCCCAGAAAAAAAGTTACGCCTGTATAAGGTTCATAATTTCTAGATGTTATTAATAAACTCTTAACAGTATAGCATTTCCCATCTGTGTTGTATTCAGGGTATATGGTTATTTGTTTTTATTATCTAGTCCTTTTTCTTAAGAGGGTCAGCTTTTCTAATTATGTTAATACCATTTGGCCTGGATGTTTTAATTTTGCCATCAGCCAAGTGGAGAGAACTTAAATAATGTTTGCAATACGCTGAGCATTCCCTACATGTTTTCTGTGTATATTAACTCATTTTATTACACAGCATCATCATACTTACGGTACAGATGAGAAAATTCAAGCCTGAGGGACTTAAGTAACTTATCTAAGGTTGCCAGCTGGAAGGTGGCTGCTGTTGTTTAGTCGATAAGTTATGTCCTACTCTCTTCGCCTCATGTACTGTAGCCCTCCAGGCTCCTCTGTCCGTTTTCCAGGTAAGAATACTGGAGTGAGTTGCCATTTCCTTCTCCAGGGAATCTTCCCAACCCAGGGATTGAAGCCACGTCTCCTGTGTTGGCAGATAGGCTCTTTAGCACTGGTTCCTGGGAAGCCCGGAAGATGGCTAGACTGGGATAAAAAATAATGAGACAAAAGGTGAGAAGCATATGATGGTATTATTCTAGCAATGTAATTCTCCCAAGGAGTATCCTTCAGGATGTAACCTCTGAGATTCTGCTGTGGCCCTTTTCAAGACAGCTACTCTTTGACCTCTGTCGTTATTGTAATTCAGTCGCTCAGTCATATCCAACTGTTTGCAACTCCATGCACTGCAGCACTCCAGGCTTCCTGTCCTTCATTATCTCCTGGAGTTTACTCAAATTCATTCTTTGGTCTCTACTGACTTTAAAAGTTTCATAAAGACCCCAAATGAATTTCATCCAAATTATTTTCTGTAGTTACACTTTTGTTTGGATAAAAGTCTAATCTTTCAAAGTTAGTCATGTTAAAATATATTTATGAACATTCATGCCATGCATACTTGAAGTTCTTCTATGAAGCTCTTGCTTAAAATAGTAAAAGCCTTACTGATGCAAGATTATATGTCTTGATTTTGGACAATACACATAGAATTGAATTCCAGAACTGGTACTGATACTTTATAGAACTGTTTACAACGGTAGAAAACTGCTTTTGACTGAAATGTGTAGGCATTCCACTTCAAGAGACAGAGCTGATATTTAGGACATTAATCCACTTATTGTAATTGAAGGTTTTGTAGGAATTATCCCATGGTCAGTAGAGGGAGTCTAATCTTGGGTCCTTTTGGGAGGATGGAGATTACCAATGAGGAAAACACATTCGAAACCTAAAAATGCCTGGTGGAGTTCAGGAAACTTGGTATGATCTGAGAATGGAAGGGAAGCTTTTAAGCTCAAGACAACTTCTGCCACCTAATTCATAGCTCTTATTAGATAATAATGTCTAAGTATTATTATTATATCTAATTATTGTTTGTTGTTATGTAGTCACTAAGTCATGTCCGACTCTTTTGTGACCCCATGGACTGTAGCCCGCCAGGCTCCTCTGTCCATGGGATTCTCCAGGCAAGAATACTGGAGTGGGTTGCCATTTCTTTCCCATCTAAGTATTAGATTATAATAATTATTGTATATCTAATTATATATCCATGGATTAAAATTAATAATTCATTTTGTGTATGTGTAGGACCAACCATGCTGTTGCTGTTGTTTAGGTTCTAAGGCATGTCCTACTCTCTGTGACCTGATGGATTGCGGCACACGAGGCCTCCCTGTCCTTCACTATCTCTGGTGTTTGCTCAAACTCATGTCCATTGAGTCAGTGATGCCATCCAACCATCTCATTCTCTGTCGTCCCCTTCTCTTGTCCTCAGTCTTTCCCAGCATCAGGGTCTGTTCCAGTGGGTCAGCTCTTTGCATCAAGTGACCAAAGTATTGGAGGTTCAGCTTCAAGCGTCAGTCCTTCCAATGAGTATTCAGGGTTGATTTCCCTTAGGTGACTGGTTTGATTTCCTTGCTGTCCATAGGACTCTTAGAGTCTTCTCCAGCACCACAGTTTGAAAGCATCAGTTCTTTGGTGCTAAGCCTTCTTGATGTTACAGCTCTCACATCCATACATGACTACTGGATAAACCATAGCTTTGACATGGTTTTAGTGAAAAGAGGAGCAAAATGGAATCACCAAGCTGTTGGCACTCGGGCTTTCCACACGCTGGCCCCAGGTGCTAGAGGCCAGAAGGAATGAATGAGACACAGCAGATGTGAATTATGTGTGTAAGTCTTTTGAGGACTTCCCTGGTGGCTCAGATGGTAAAGAATCTGCCTGCAATGTGGGAGACCTGGATTCAATGCCTGGGTTGGGAAGTTCCCCTGGAGAAGAGAATGGCAACCTACTCCAGTATTCTTGCCTGGGGAATCCCAGGGACTGAGGAGCCTGGCAGGCTACAGTCCACAGGATCCCAAAGAATTGGACACGACTGAGTAACTAACAAATCTTTTTGAGGATTAGTCCTACACTTAAGGGCTTCCCAGGTGGCACTAGTGGTCAAGACCGCCTGGCGATGTAGGAGACAGAAGGGACACAGGTTCGATCTTTGGGTTGAGAAGGTCCCTTGGAGGAGGACATGGCAACCCCCTCCAGTATTCTTGCCTGGAGAATTGCATGGACAGAGGAGCCTGGCGGGCTATAGTCCATGGGGTCGCAAAGTGTAGGACACGACTGAAGCACACACAAATGCACGTGGGCCTCCACATAAAAGCTTTTTTATTCTTCTTCCACCACGTGATCCCTTACTCTGAGGCCTGAGAAGCAGGCTCACTCTCAGGGAAACAGGCATCCCTGGGCTGATCCAGTGAAAAACTGACCTGTGATAAAGCCATTTCAAAGTCCAGAGTACTGCCCTCTGTGGCCTACTGGGCGGGCTGGAGTGACAAATGGCCCGAGAGGTTGGGACCATGTAAATCTGTACTAGGGGGATACGGCAGACAGGCCCCAGGAAATGGGGAGGGGGTCCCTGGGAGACCACCCACCATCTTGGCACTGTGGTCAGGCATCGCTGACTCATGCCGTCCACCATGCCAGGCCGGTGGGTCCTAGGAAGTCCCTCCCCAAGCAGCTATGAGCTGCCCTAGATCGTCAGCATAGAGACGGTGCAGTGTGTTTCAGATCTTTGTACGGGGGTACCCAGGGCTTCTGTACATTAATGTGGTGACAGCTACCGCCCAGGCAAAGCAAGCCTCATGTCAGTATCTCCAGAACCGGCCTCCTTGCAGGACTCCTTCCTGAATCCTTATGTCTCCTTGCTCCCTGCTATTTCATCTCATTTCACCAGTCCTAGGAAATGAGGACCATTGGAAGAAAATGCTCTAGGTTCCCCCAGAAGAGTGCTAATAAGAATGATCAGCAGGGCTTCCCTGGTGGTCCACTGGTTAAGAATCTGCCTGCCACTGCAGGGGACCCAGGTTTGACTCATGGTCTGGGAAGATCCCACATGCCACAGAGCAACACGCACCATGCACCACAACTGCTAAAGCCCAAGGGCCCTAGTGCCTGTGTGCCCCAACAAGAGAAGCCACCGCAGTGAGAAGCCTGTGCCCCACGGCTAGAGAGCAGACCTTGCTCGCCGCATCTAGAGAAAAGCCCTCACGCAGCAGTGACGACCCAGCACAGCCAAAAATTAAAGAAAGAATGATCGGCAATTAATTGTTACCCAGTTTAGAACTAATATATGGGCTCTCAGTGTTGAAAGATAAGACCTAAGAAGGGATTATTGCTTCTTTCTCTTACAAAGTGTGTTTAATGTCTTACACCAAACAGGCATGAGACAAATTAATCGAACAGCTTTTTAAAAGTGCCCCTTTTTGAGCCAGCAGTCTGTTCCATGAAGAGGAAGGCAGAGCTGTTGGCATTCCCAGATGAATGCCTGCGAGTGGTACCAGGCTGGATGCTGGCAGCCTCCAGGGATCTGTGCCTTAGGCCAAATCACTGAAGCCAACTCCTCTTGGAGTTTTAGCTCCTGATAATGATGATGGCGCTTTGATAATCCATGCAGGCGCTGCTGCAAAGTAGCACCTGGGACAGTCATTTAAAGAAATTTGTGTCTGTCATATTTTCTCACGGTTGGTGTCTATATCTACATTTCCACAGTTTTTCACTCTTTGATATATAGACCAGGAGTCTCTGTGCTTTGCTCTGACATTTATGGGCCATGGTATTCCTTCCCTTGGATTATTCTCATACAGTTTGTGGTACCCAAAGAGGGAAGGATGAAGGATGTCCCATAGTAATTTTTTTCCCCCACAGCTACTAATTAATCTCTGGGAGGATTTGGTTCCTCACAGCAAATCATAATGCCAGGTGGCGCTAGTGGTAAAGAACCCGCCTAACAACGCAGAAGATGTAAGAAAAGCAGGTTGGATCACTGGATCGGGAAGATCCCCTGGAGAAGGAAATGGCAACCCACTCCAGTATTCTTACCTGGGAAATCCCATGGACAGAGGAGACTGGCGGGCTACAGTCCAAGGGGTCACAATGAGTCAGACATGACTGAGCACACACGTACTACTGCTACACCTCACAAACATTATGCATGTGCTAAAGGCAGGTGGAGCATGTCAGTGTTTTGTAAAAGTTTTCAAAGAAAAACCAAAACACAGCAAAGTTACAGAAATGAGAAGTTTGCATGTTATCATTGGATTGGAACTTGGATTGGTAGAACATATACCGATTTAGGGGAGTTACAAAAAAGAAGTTTTAAGAGATTTGATTAATATGATTGAAGACTGTTAATTTTGAGGAACATATTGGAAGAAAAAAATGACTTGAAGGGAAAACAAATAAATAAATAGATACAAGGATAAAAGTTGCATTTGACTAGCTAACCTCTCCGCTGTGAGCCCTTTTCACATAAATGTGTCATTTAAAATTTAATCAGTCTCCTCATTACAAACCTCAACTTATATTCCATTGAAAATACTTTTTCAGATGTATGTGGCTAGTCATTCAGTCATATCCAACTTTGTGACTTCATGGAGGCCCACGAGCCTCCTCTGTCCATAGGATTCTCTAAGCAGGAATACTGGAGTGGATTGCCATTCCCTTCTCCTGGGGATCTTCCCCACCCAGGGATTGAACCCAGGTCTTCTGCATTGCAGGCAGATTTCTTACCATCTCAGCCACCAATGAAGCCCTTTTCAGATTTATAATAGCATTTAATCTATATTACAAATCATTCACAAAATGAAATTATAAACCCTCATTTCCCAACAATTCCTTTTGAGATTGGTTCATATAGAGTCAGCTGAGGTTAGTGAATAGTACATATCCAAAAAGAAGTAGGGGAAATAATGTTTGTTAGTACAGTGAATACCAGTAATGGTTCTGTCTGCTATCAAGTCTGCTCTTGGCTTGTCACCATTGATTACTTCTTTTTTAAATTTATTTTTAATTGAAAGATAATTGCTTTACAATATTGCTTTGGTTTCTGCCATACATCAACATGAATTATACACAGGTATACATATGTCCCCTCTCTTAAACCTCCCTCCCACCCCCTACCCTTTCCCACCCCTCTAGATTGTTACAGAGCCTTGGTTTGAGTTCCCCAAGGCATACAGCAAACTTCCGCTGGCTATCTGTTTTACATACGGTAGTGTATATGCTTCCATGCTACTCTCGCCATTCGTCCCACCCTCTCCTTCCTCCCCCCACCATGTCTGTAGTCTGTTCTCTGTGTCTGTGTCTCCGTTACTGCCCTGCAAATCGTTTCATCAGTACCATCTTTCTAGATTCTGTTCCCATTGATTATTTCTAAATGGTATTTCTGACAAAGCTGTGCCCTGGAGAAGTTTAGATACTTCTTTTTAGAGTAGTCTGGTACCAGGAAAGGAGGGAGACACCGTGGTGTTGTGAAAAGATAGCTGCTATGAATAACAGCTTAATTTATAACTTGCTCTGTGCAATGTCCACGCTGAGCGCTGAGTGCTCACAGCTCCCAGCAATGATGCTGAAGATACTTCCCGCTATTGCCTCTGAGACTCAGAGACATCCAGTCACTTGCCCCATGTCACACAGCAGGGAATAGCGGATCCCAATAGCCTGGTTGTTGGAAACCATGCATTTCTCCTATGCCTCTCACGAGATTCAGTTTCTGAAGCTATTTTTACCAAGAAATTGTGCTGTGGGCAGATTTCTTTAATTTTTTATTTTACAGTGACTTCTGGTCCCCCTTTTCCATATCTTGTGCTTCTGAATTATTATTCATCACTGTAGTCAAATTGATGATTTTTGACACCTTGATTAGTACATTCTCAGGATGGGTGGGAATTTACATGGTATTTCAAGCTATATTGAGAGACTAGTTAGCACTTTAGGACAAATAAGTGGCAAATTGCTTATCAAGGTAAATAAAAACTCCAATTTTATACCACTACCACTAATATTGTCGTACTACTGAATTTATTATTTATTCCTCCGTGCTAAAATCTGTGTTTATTTTTTTTTAATTTATTTCACTGAAGTATGGCTCAGATGGTCAAGAATCTGCCTGCAATGCAGGAGACCAGGGTTCAATCCCTGGGTCAGGAAGATCCCCTGGAGAAGAGAATGGCTATCCACTCCAGCATTCTTGCCTGGAGAATCCCATGGACAGAGGAGCCTAGCGGGCTGCAGTCCATGGGGCCGCAGAGAGTCATACATGACTGAGTGACTTAACACACTTACAGTTGATTTGCAAGGTTGTGTTAATTTCTACTGTATAGCAAAGAGATTCAGTTGTACATAAACATACACTTAATTTTTCATATCCTTTGGAATCTGTTAAGTTTATTTTTAAATTTTATTTTATTGAAGTATAGTTGATTTACAGTGTCATGTTAATTTCAACTGTACCAAAGTGGTTATTATACATAAATATACATCTTCTTTTTCATATTGTTTGGAATGTAAGTTTTTTTTTAATTTATTTTGTTGAAGTATAGTTGATTTACCGTGTCATGTTAATTTCTACTGTACAGCAAAGCGATTCAGTTATACCTATATATATACACATTCTTTTTCATATTCTCTGGAATCTGTTAAGTTGAAGGAAGCTGGTCATACCATACATTGATTTAACCACTCTTTGTTTCTCTAGATTGGAAGAAAAACAAGAATGCACTTTAAAAACCACTTCTGGTTTATAAGGTGACCCATCAATCCTCACAGTGACAGGAATCAAGATGATTTTGTCTGCAGGGTTTCATTTATTAAAATTTAATTTGCTCCTGCGCTTGGCTCTGGTCGCTCTGTGCTAGCAAACTAGCTATAATTAGATTAGCAGCCTGCTAAACGCTGGTGACAGCTGAGCCTCAGAGAGCATGTGCCGGATTCCGCCCCAGCCGCTCCTCATTGGTTGCCAGCCGTGCTGCTCGCCGGTTTGATAGGTTTCCACAGAACTCTTTATGCTGCATTGGAGACACGGATACAGAAATACTCCGCTGCGTCCTGGCCACGGCCGAGGTGCTTAGCTGGTAACGTTACAGGAGGAATCGGGCACCCAGGAGAAGGCGGTCGTCTTTGTTGTGAGAGCAGGGCAGTCACCGGCTGCTGAAAGGGCTCAGGGAAAAAGTTTCAGCTCATGGTAATTACTTTGCATCTTTATCTCGCCTGCAAAACACGGCCATGCATGAAATGAAGCGTGCTCATCATGTCATCTGCTTAATTTGATCTTGCTTTTGTTAATATCACGCACCCCTCCAGCGTTCCGTCTCAAATATGCTCTCCCGGAGAAGGCTGAACTGGTAAACAACCAGCTTCTTCGTGCGGGAATCTTGTTTTTACCTGGATGCTAGAGTGCAAGTGCTGGGGAGCAAATCTTACTGGTTTCTCTGCTGTTTGGGGGAGCCCGACGCTGCATCCATTTAGGTGTCTCTGGAGGTGCGTTTTGGTACCCGGGCGACTTTGTTTGCACGGGTCCGGACTCTCCTGAATAATGAGCCCTGGAGGAGAGTTCGGAGAATCACACTTTAATTAGGACAGAGCCGTGGCCCTCCTGGTGTCAGCGCAGGGTCTCAGCTTCAGAAGTAACCTCTATTGTTTCTTCAAAGATCTGTGCAGCCTTCATTTTGGATGGGTTCTCTTTGTTTCCCCTTATGTAGTTTTCATGAAGCCTCTTTCTTGTAGAGGATGTTTGCATATCCCATTCTTCCAGAGACACTGCAAGGTGTGTATTTGCCCTGTGCCAGACAGAATTTTTGACTCAGGCTTTGTTTAACAGGGATGTTGTTATGGGGAGTTGACATCACAGAAGGTGGGGTTCTTGCCACTTTGATGTTTGACAACATTTAAAAATTTCTGTTTGTGGTTGCCTGGATGATTTTGCAAATCAAACAGTAAATAATCTTGAATTCTGTAATAAAGATGTTGCATTGGGAAGGAGGAAATATTTAAACAGCCAAGGCTGAGCTTAAAGAAACGCAAGCAAATGCACTCCAAGTGTTTGCTTTTCAGCGTATCTAGAGTACAGCTACTCTGTGGAGTTCTATTTTACTGGGAAAGAGCCCCCTTGCCACTGTTTAGCCCCCAGACTTAAAAATTGATGTCCTCACTGTATCTGACGGTGGAGACCACAGAAACTTGTGTATTGAGTCACCAGTCACACGGCTGGCTGACTGCCACCATGCGTCTAGGATCGGTGGAGAACCCTGCTGGTATCTGAAAGCCGTCAAGAATTATCTCCCTACTCCTGAAAAGCCAGACATTGCCATTTAAGAATCTGGTTAAAATAATTGCTTTGAATTGAAGCTGTAATCTGGCTCAAGGCGTTCAGTGTGTTCTTTGGTGGAGGACAACTTCAGAATACTAACTGTGGGTTCCTCCCCACCCATACCTCCCAGCCCCTGCAAATTCCCTCCCTAATCCTTTCCTGGGGCATACTCTTTCTCCCACATAATGGTTTGTAAAAAAGAACAAGGAATATTGGGAAAGTTTGTCGTTTGTGGTGATAGGGTGTTGTCTGTAATAAGTTGGATGCGGTTCCTTGTCATCCGGCATCTCAGTTTTGAGATACTGTGTCTGGTGAGATGGTCAGTGGAGGAGTCCCCCTGCAGCCAGCTCTGACTTCCTCTTCGGACGCCCCGATAATGGAAACCACACCCCTGGTCACATCTCACCAGGTTGCGTAGAGGGGGCAGAGGGCATGGTCCAGTTCCTGGCTTTGCTCTTCCTCGCCTGCCTCTTCATTTTTGCCTGACCTGCTCCCTGTGCAGATGTGGAAAGTAACCTCCTACCCACAGACGGGCTTGGACCGACACTTGGGGAGGAATTAATTGATGTGATCCCATCCTTGTCTCTCCCCTTTCCTTCTCTGAATCTCATAAAACACTTCCTAAATTACCTTGGCCTTAGAGCATTCTAAGAAGTTGACTGTCTTAAAAGTAAATTATTGTTGCCCAACGTACTCCCTGTGAACCTCCCTGCGAGCATCTCGTTAGGCTCTGCATCACAGGAAGCCAAGGGAGGTAGTTCTGGCTGATGCTGACTCTCAGGCTTGGATCCTGAGACTTGCTGTGTCTAGAAGGAACTTATTAAAGATGTAAACATTAATATAACAGTGTGTGAATATTGTGTAGTGATTTACTATGATATCCTAGAAGATCTTTTAACATACACTAAAGGGGCATTTTTCTTTTCTGATAGCACCAAATAAATTGTTATTTCTGTTGTTGCAAAGTAACAAAATCTGCACTTTATCTTCAGATGAATCACATCTTAAGTTTTTTTAACTACAAGAAGGGAAATCTATGTATTTCTGAGATAAAGAAGTAAAAATTAGTGTCTGAGGCACTTGAACATTTTGTTCTTATAATTCTATAGCTCTTTATTGATGATTGACATTTCTGACCTACCAAAAATAGGTCTGTGAGCATGAACTAGAGTATAAAACATATAGTAATTTAAAAGTAAAGCATTATCTTATATAAGTGATGCTTTGTAACTTTTTCTTTTAGAGTTTTATAATCACAGTAGGAAAAATGATAATCAGATTAAAAGTGAAAAGTCCTTCCATGTAAAACTTGATGTTCCACAAAGAAGCTGAGGTGAACAGGGTCTGAAAGTTCTAGTGGAAAGAAAGGAGGAATGGTCAGTCGACACCGTGAAGAGCTGCAGAGTTGTACCTGCAGGTGGCTTTCTGGCTGGTTCCCTGGGCAACTCTGGTATCAGAAGCACTGAGGGAGGGACTTCCCTGGTGGTCCTAGGGTTGAGACTGTGTCTTGCAATGCACAGGACTTGGATTCAGTCCCTGGTTGGGGAACTCGGATGCCACGTGCCACAGAGCCACCAAGACCCAACACAG
This sequence comes from Bos taurus, assembly GCF_002263795.3. Lineage (NCBI taxonomy): Eukaryota > Metazoa > Chordata > Mammalia > Artiodactyla > Bovidae > Bos > Bos taurus. The sequence continues at coordinate 24,364,171 of NC_037341.1, forward strand.
CTAAATTAAATAAATAAATTTTTTTTTTTTTAAAAAAAGCACTGAAGGGAGTCTGGCATTATATTGCAGGGTTGACACTCCAAAACCTGGCCTGGAGACATTAGGCCTCTTCTAGGGGCTTCCCAGTTGGCACTAATGGTAAAGAACCTGCCTGCAGATGCAGGAGACAAAAGAGATGTGGGTTCGATCCCTGGGTTGGGAAGATTCTCTGAAGGAGGGCGTGGCAACCCACTCCAGTATTCTTGCCTACGAAATCCCATGGACAGAGGAGCCTGGTAGGCTGTGGTCCATAGGGTTGCAAAGAGTCAGACTCGACTGAAGCAACTCAGCACGCATGTGTGCACTCAGTATCACTTGTGGTCTTATTTGTGGTCTGTAATAAATGTCATAAATAGAAAGTATCATGTCTTTTCTTCCTCCTATTTTTGCTTCTCAGAATGCACACTAGATTGTTGCATGAAAGTATTTTTATTTTGATAGATTTATATCATGTGGGATTCTAAAAAAAAGTTTTAATATATCCAGTAATTTAAAAATGCATCCTTGGGAGTTCTGTGGTGGTCCAGTGGTTAAGACTTTGCCTTACAATGGAGGGGGTGTGGGTTCGATCCCTGGTCAGTTAGCTAAGATACCATATGCCTTATGGCCAAAAAAACAAAACATAAAAAACAAGCAATATTGTAACAAACTCAATAAAGACTTTAAAAATAGTCCACATGAAAAAAATCTTTTAGAAAATAAAGAAATAGAAATGCTTCTTAAAGGAATCTCAAAATACCTTCCTAACTGTTGTGCTCTTAGTAATTCAGGGATAGCTTTTGAAACTGCCTGCATTGCCAGGAGTCATCATCTGCTATTGGATGCCTGTTGGTTCTTTTACTTGTTTAATTAGCTCTTTTATATACTTCAATCATTTATTTTGTATGTGGTCATTAAAGAGAAGCCCGTAAAACCTGGGCTTGGAATATAACACTTCTGTTTGACCTTACTATGATTAAGGCCTTCTGCTCTCCTTTTACATTTGACGGAATTTAGACAGATTTTCGGGGCTTCCCTGGTGGCTCAGTGGTAAAGAATCCACCTGCCAGTGCAGGAGATGTGTGTTTGATCTCTGGTCTGGGAAGATCCCCTGAAGAAGAAAATGGCAACCCACTCTATATTCTTGCCTGGAGAATCCCATGGACAGAGGAGACTGGCGGGCTACAGTCCACGGGGTTGCAAAGAGCTGGACACGACTTAGGGACTAAACAACAACCACCACCACCTTTATACTTGCTGTCTGTGGTTAAATATGTCCTTGCAAAAGTTGTCAAAGCAAGAACACTGAGCTTGTAAATGAAATGGTTATAGAAGAACTAGCGCAGTTAGGTTTACCTCCCTGTTTGTTATTGTTTTCTTTCAAGGTTATTGACCAAGTTTTAAAAGAATTGTCGTTTTCTGTTATTGTGTACAGTTAATAGCCTGCTTATTTTTGTCAAATAGAAAAGCAATAGCCGTCTCTTTTTTGCCTCTATTTTTAGCTATTTCGTGCAGTGGAGAGTACTTGAAGGGAGCAAGGATTCCCTGCGATTCCTGCCTGCAACTGGGCAAACACTTATTCCCCTCTCAGGTAAGTCAACTGCTTTGTTTTGATCCATTCTGAGCAGAAGATATTGATTCTCTCTGAAACCCATGTCAGTATGGCACTAAGACAGAGAGACAGAGGTTTCAGATACTTTGCTATCTGGCAAAAAAAAAAAAAAAGGCATTCCGCTATTGAGGTCCTGCAGGACCAAAAATATTGATAAGAGTAATGATGACTTCCTTTCCCAGGGGTTTCCATGTTGTTGTTGACATGTCTTCTGGCAGTTACAGTCTTTTAAGGGCTGTGTCATATTAATAGTTACTAGTAATCTCCCTCATATCTGGAAGTACATGAATTTGAAGACAAAATGAAATGAATGAACAGTGAGAAGCACTATGTACTTGGGGAATGAGGTGCTGCTTTCTGGCTGGCCTAATGCTGTGGGGCTAGCAGCAAGTACCCTGGGGTTTGGGACACAGAGATCTCTGTGGGACAGCCTCCCACGGGAAGTCACGTCTAGAGGGCAGAACCTCGATGCCAACCAGGGGACAGGCCGAGAGGGTGGGGCAGGTATTGGAGGATGGAATGTTTGTGTCCATCCTGGGAAAGACTGAAACCAAAAGGAGAAGAGGGCAGCAGAGGATGAGATGGTTGGATGGCGTCACTGACTCAATGGACATGAGTTTGAGAAAGCTCCAGGAGATGGTGAAGGACAGGGAAGCCTGGCGTGCTGCAGTCCATTGGGTTGCAGAATCAGACATGACTGAGCAACTGAAGAATAACACAACAACATAAAGGACATTGCTGGGTGCTTTGTCCCACGTCCACACCACTACCAGATTCCTTCCTGATGGTGAGCGTGGAAGCTTCCTATATCCAGACACATCTTCTCATGACGGAGCTGAGGAAGTGGCTGAGCAGAGATCAGTGTCTAGGGGCTTCCTCCGCTTTGACAGAGGGACTGAGATCCCAGCGTCACCAAATGAGGTTGGGGATATTTAGGAAAGAGAGGCAGCTCTCTGGTTAACACAGGTCTGCAGGGACCTGACAGGTGGTGAAAGCAACCCTTATGAAATCACTAAGTTTGAGCCTTGGTGTCCATGTCTCCAAGTGACCACGTGCTTTGGTTTCATTGCCAGCATTCATATGTAACACACCTTTTTACCTGGACAGCATACCACGCATTTTATAGTTGTTTATTATTGCATCATGCAGAACTTTATTGGGTAGATGGTGTTGGCCTCCAGCAGTCTCAGCATCTAACTCAGGCTGACAGATAAGAATCAGCTCCTGCCTAGTGGAATTCTACAATGTGTGGAAAGAGAGATTCAAGAAAAAGCCAACAACACGTATCAGTGATCTACCCTGAAATCCACCAATGTTATCACCATGTCACCTTATCCCAGATGTGAGAAGCTCTGACATGAAAGCCTTGGGCTCCTTTTGGCTGGAGGAAACTCAGCGTCTCCTGTTCCCAGCCCCCAGGTCATAGAAAGGCACCTGCTCACAGGTGGGTTTTATGGAGGTTGCCTCCAACAGAACCTGTCTTCCCAACTCCACTTGTTCTAGGAACCCACCCCTCTTGATTTGCACTCAAGTGCAGAGTTTTCTGGAATATGAGACTTTCAAGTGCTAAAAGCAGGACAAGTCCCCAGCAACAAGGGGCGTCTTCATCCCTCTTATGATTCCCTGTACCATCCCTCTCCCCTCCACCCAACAGCTGGCTCCTGACAGTAAGGGAATTGGCTGCCCGGGTGACGAAAGTGGTAAACAACCTGCCTGCCAGTGCAGGAGACAGAAGAGGTGTGGATTTGATCCCTGGGTCGGAAGATCCCCTGGAGGAGGAAATGGCCGTACCCTTTAGTATTCTTGCCTGGAGAATCCCATGGAGGAGCCTGGAGGGCTGCAGTCCATAGAGTTGCAAAGAGTCAGACACGACTGAACACACATGCACAGTAACCAGGAAAGTACCGGGCATGGGAGGCAGAGTAGACACAGGTGTAACAGCTCCTCCGCTTACTGGCCCTGCCAGTGGCTTTCACCTCAAGCCTCAGTTACCCACATCACAAGTAAGAATACAGACACACTCCTAAGGATTTGGAGAAGGTCACATGGCAGCCACGGGAAGTGTCAGGGCACGTGTAGGCCTGGAAGAGTAGGGCCACTCTTCCTGCCTCCTGGATAGGCTGCCTGGAGGAGATAGTGAGTTACCTTCACAGACATCATTGTCTTTAGCTTTGTCAGTATTACTGTTTGGCCAGATCTTGCATCGGAGAGATGAGAAAGGAGTCAACCCTGTCAGTCATTAACACGGTGTCGCCAGGTTGTAAGCTCTGGCTCTGGGCCCCTGTGTCTAATTCTCAAATAATGCCAAGTCACTGTGTGCTGCTGCTGCTGCTGCTAAGTCGCTTCAGTCGTGTCCGACTCTGTGCGACCCCATAGAAGGCAGCCCACGAGGCTCCCCCGTCCCTGGGATTCTCCAGGCAAGAACACTGGAGTGGGTTGCTATTTCCTTCTCCAATGCATGAAAGTGAAAAGTGAAAGTGAAGTCGCTCAGTCGTGTCTGACTCTTCACAACCCCATGGACTGCAGCCCACCAGGCTCCTCTGTCCATGGGATTTTCCAGGCAAGAGTACTGGAGTGGGGTGCCATTGCCTTCTCCCATTGTGTGCTAGTTACTTTAAATTGTTTTTGTATCAGTTTTCTCTTAGCTAAGCTAGAAACAGACAAAAAGTACTCTAGAGATTGCTATGAAAAGCATAGTTTCTGTCTTATTGTACAAATGTTTTCAGTTGTTTTAGGCTATTGTCACTTGTAAAGTTTGTTAAAACTTTGTTCTTTTCTGAGTTTACAAATGCCAAATAAGTCGCCTTATGAAGAATATGTATTATTATTGTCATTAACATTTCTCACCACTCCTCGATGGGTTCATTTAAGATTATTACGTTTTAAAAGTACAAGATGGGTCTTTTTTTTTTGAAAGTGGTCCCTTCGTTAAGGAAACTAAAAGAGAAAAGGCAGGCATAAAATGACCTTATCATGTTCTTTGGGTCAAACTGTTGAGTGTTTTCAGCCTAGAAGCTCAGTGCTCCTGTGTAATGTGTATGTGAGTCACTTTTCTGGGGACACACAGCCACCAACCTTTGTGCATTATTCATGTGATTGAATTTCAGGAAGTAAGTTATAATGTTCCCTTTGGTTGTAGTTGCTTGTTATCTTAATCAAACTTAAGTAATTGATAAAGTCAGTCTTCTCCCAGAAAGTCACCTTTCTCAAAACCTCTCGGGATGGAGTTTCGTTCCTTTAGAGCGTGAGTGCTGGGGACTTGAGATTGCTGGCAGCAGAAACAACCTTGCACGTTTGTTTGTGTGTTAAATGGCCCTGACCGGGCATACCTGCTAGCTTTCCACATCACTTCTTCTCCATCTCAGTGTCTCACGAAGCTGGTCATCTGCAGAAAGGAATCTAGTTCTTGTCCCTGACTCATCTACCTTTCATGCCCTCATCTCTGACTTCTGCCTTTTCCCACATCAGCTCTCTGCCAGGCGAGTGACTCCGACCGAGCTCAGGTTACACCAGGCCTGTCGGGTGGCTCCTCGAAACTGGCAAGGCTGACCTTGAGCAGGTCTACTGGGGCCAGGGAGAGCCAGCCGCCAACAAGAACCTGACCTGGCTCACTGCCTTTTAGAAAAGAAGAGGGAGATGGGGAGAACCTCTGGAAATAGCAGCTGGGATTTCAGTTGTTTTATTCCTCTCATAAAAATTGTATAGACTTTTGGGAGAATAGAAATAGGGATATTCCCCTCTCCAAAATAAAACTCTAGGACTTCCCTGGTGGCCCAGTGCTTAAGACGTCACCTTCCAATGCAGTGGGTGCAAGTTCCATCCCTGGTCAGGGAGCTAAGATCCCCCATGCCTTGTGGCCAAAATAAAAAACATAAAACACGAGCAATATGGTAACAAATTCAATAACGACTTTAAAAATGGTCCACATAAAAAAATCTTTTAAAAAATATATAAATAAATAAAGTTTATATATATAAAGTTTATTAAAAAATCCTCTATTTGTGAGGATTTAGCACACATTTCGGAGAAGGCAATGGCACCCCACTCCAGTACTCTTGCCTGGAAAATCCCATGGACAGAGGAGCCTGGTGGGCTGCAGTCCATGGGGTCACAAAGAGTCAGACACGACTGAGCGACTTCACTTTCACTTTTCACTTTCATGCCTTGGAGAAGGAAATGGCAATGCACTCCAGTGTTCTTGCCTGGAGAATCCCAGGGAAGGGGGAGCCTGGTGGGCTGCTGTCTGTGGGGTCGCACAGAGTCAGAAATGACTGAAGCGACTTAGCAGCAGCAGCACACATTTATTATGAAATTCAAGAAGCCACTATTGATTGCAATTTAAATTATTAAATTACCAATTAAGTGATTTGGCATACTTAAAATGCTCTTTTCTTAAATGAAAGACATATTCTGTAGGTTGCTGTGTATATAGTTTGTTGTTCATTATTAATGTCTGTTACATTGTAAGTCAGTTCATTGTCAATGTAGTTTTTTTCTGCAAGGAGTAGCAGAAAAGTTAAGGCTGTTGTCTATGGAAGGCCTGCTCTGGAGCGGGGGTCACAGCCCCCCTGCAGTCTTCACATGTCCTGTAGATTAGTCTTTGTGGTTTAGACAATGGCACAAGAATCAAAGAGGTTAACCTCATACAGAGGGTGACCATGTGACCAGACACACGCTGGGTATAACACCCAGGTCCACCTTGACTCTTTTGTCAGACCCCAGACCTGAATATCATTGCTTACTGATAGAGTCATAAATGGAATGGGAAGATTGGTTGAGGAAAATTGGGCTATGGGGAAAGGAGTGGGAAAGTTTCCAGAGAACACAGCTGCCTGGTGGAATATTATGAGACCTTAGAAGCCAGAGGCTTCCCCGGAGGCTCAGTGGTAAAGAATTCACCTGCAGTGCAGAAGATGCAGGTTCGATCCCTGGATTGAGAAGATCTCCTGGAGTAGGAAATGGCAACCCACTTCAGTATTCTTACCTGAAAAATTCCATGGACAAAGGACCCTGGCATGGGCTACATTCCATGGGGTTACAAAAGGGTCAGAGATTACTGAATGACTGAGCATACATGCTGGAAACCAGGCCAAGTTCTCAATGAATAACAAAAGGGAAGAGGCCAAAAAGTCAAGTGATAAAGAGGGCGTCAGAGCAGGTGCATGAGAGAGAGAGGAAGACACCTTCAGAGTGATCAGACCCTCCTGTCTGGTCTGTTCTCCAGCCTGCTGGGTGTCTGCTGCATCACTGTGATTGAGAACGCATTTGTGTGTTTTGAATACTGACATTCAAAACCACATGACACTGCTCAGGACTGTGTGATCCTTGAGCACTGGAGTATCCTCTCCACGCTGGTCTCTCTTCAGTAGCCCAATGCTGTGGTCTCAGTGGGTGTGTGTCCCTCCCCAGATTCCTACGCTGAACTCTGGGTGGCTCCTGTGATGGTGTTAGGAGCTGGGGCCTCCAGGCAGTGCTGGAGTCCTGAGGGTGGGGCCCTCCTGAATGAGATTAGTGCCCTCTACAGAGAACGCTCCAAGGAGAAGCCCCACCACTTCTGCCATGTGAGGACACAGTGGGGAGGCTGCAGCCAAGAAGAGATCCCCACCGGAACACAACCATGCTGGCCCCGTGATCCTGGATGTCCAGCCTCCACAACTATGGGAAATAAACATTTGTTGTTCATAAGCCACCCAGTCTATGGCATTTGATATATATATATAATATATACATATTATATATATAGTAGCCAAAACATAAGTAAGACACCTAGGATAAAGGTAGTTGCTATATAATACAGGGAGCCCAGCCTGCCACTCTGATGGCCTAGAGGTGTGGGGTAGGGGGAGGGGAGGGAAGCTTAACAGGGAGGGGATACATATGTATAATTATGTCTCAATCACATTGCTGTACAGCAGAAAACAACACAACACTGTAAAGTAATTTTCCTCCAATTAAAAACTAAATTTAAATGGATAAGAAAGCTATGGTACATATACACAATGGAGTATTACTCAGCCATTAAAAAGAAAACATTTGAATCAGTTCTAATGAGGTGGATGAAACTGGAGCCTATTATACAGAGTGAAGTAAGCCAGAAGGAAAAACACCAATACAGTATACTAACGCGTATATATGGAATTTAGAAAGATGGTAACAATAACCCTGTGTACGAGACAGCAAAAGAGACACTGATGTATAGAACAGTCTTATGGACTCTATGGGAGAGGGAGAGGGTGGGAAGATTTGGGAGAATGGCATTGAAACATGTAAAATATCATGTATGAAACGAGATGCCAGTCCAGGTTCGATGCATGATACTGGATGCTTGGGGCTAGTGCACTGGGATGACCCAGAGGGATGGTATGGGGAGGGAGGAGGGAGGAGGGTTCAGAATGGGGAACACATGTATACCTGTGGTGGATTCATTTTGATATTTGGCAAAACTAATACAATTATGTAAAGCTTAAAAATTAAAAAAAAAAAGATGTAAATATTCATTTCTGTTATTTTGTTAGGTACTGGGTTCACAGATAAAACAGAAAACCTGAAAATCCTCCTAATCTGAGTTTCTTCTTTGGGGACTTCCTCCTATTTGGCAGAGGAGGTGAAATTCTTTCTTGCACCTGTCTTTTTGGGGTGTTTGGACAGACTTACTCTTGTAGGTTCATCCGAGCCTAAGATGTTGGATCTCTTGCTTTTACTTGAGTCTCATGGGCCTGATGCTCCGAAAGACAGACTTAGAGCTGGGCTCAGCAACATCCTTTGTCAAAGAGAAGCAGCTTTGACTAGGACAGTCAGTAGAAGGACCCTCCTCTGGACCAACGGAACTCATGGTTCTTTACCCCATGTGCACACAGAGGCATCAAACCTTGCCTCCCTGTGTCCCGAGCATTGGTATTGTCATCTCTTTGTCACCAAACAGCTCCATTCCTAACTTTGCCATTTGCCTGTCAGCTTGCCTTAGTCTTTGCTCTCAGACCAGTCCACTTAGTAAGCAGAAAATTCTGAAGCCCTGTTTTCTTCTTGTTACTTCCTGCTCCAAAATCCTGTTTCTTTCTGGTTGTTGTTGTTTAGTCACTAAGTCATATCTGACTCTTTTGCCACCCCATGGACCCTAACCTCCCGGCTCCCCTGTCCATGGGATTTTCCAGGCAATAATACAGGAGAGGGTTGCCATTTCCTCCTCCAGCGGATCTTCCCAACCCAGAGATCAAACCCAAATCGCCTGATTTGGCAGGTGGATTCTTTGCCGCTGAGTCACCAGGGAAGCCCTTCTTTCTGGTTACCTTTCTGGTTACCTCTGACGTTACCTATAAATGTCAGAGTGAAAGTGAAAATCCCTCAGTCGTGTCCAATTCTTTGTAACCCGATGGACTGTAGCCTGTCAGGCTCCTCTGTCCATGGAATTCCCCAGGCAAGAATACTGGAGTGGGTAGCCTATCCCTTCTCCAGGGGATCTTCCCAACCCAGAAGTCGAACTGGGGTCTCCTGCATTGCAGGCAGATTCTTCACCAGCTGAGCTACCAGGAAGCTTGGTAATTAAAGCCACTTCTCAACCGGGCTACCCACCTTCATCTAAAGTCAATGTCCATCTCTCTCCTCCTGTTCCCCACACATTTTGCTCATCAGAGTTTGTGAGCTTTTCCTTGCCTGGAATTCCTTATCAATTCCTGTCTCCCAGAGTCTGGGAATTACTTTGAGGCCCATTGTAAAACTTACTTTTTCCATTAAAAAAAAAAAAAAAAAAAGGCTTTTGAGCAAAATCCAAGAATTTTTGCCATTAAATATATACCAGCTACATTTATGAGTAGTCTTGAAATTATTTTTTTGCTTGAAGTATTTATATGATTCTCAAGTTCCATGGCAAATTGATATAAAATTTGTCCCTTAATGCAAAGACTTCCCAAGCTGTAAGTAAGAAAGTGAAAAACAAGTAAATCAGAAAGAGAAAAACAAATATCATATATTAACACATATATATGGAATCTATAAAGATAATGCTGATGAAACAATTTGCAGGGCAGCAATGGAGACGCGGACATAGAGAAGAGACTTGTGGACACGGCGGGCAGGGAAGGAGAAGGTGGAACAAATTGAGAGAGTAGCATGGAAACTTAGACATTACCATATGTAAAATAGATAGCCAGTGGGAAATCGCTGTGTGACTCGGGGAGCTCAAACCAGTGGCTGTGACAACCTGGAGGGGTGAGATGGGGTGGGAGGTGGAAGGGAGATTCAAGAGCGAGGGGACATAGGTATATCTATGGGTGATTCATGTTGGTATATGGCAGAGAACAACACAATATTGTAAAGCAATTATCCTTCAATTAAAAATAAATAAATAACACTGCCCAGGCTCTCAGTTGTTTGCTGTTTATTAAGAGCAGTGCCATACAAGCCACCCCTGGTGTCCACATGGCACACCGGGAGGACGTGGGCTGGGGCTGAAATCCGAGAAGAGACTGCAGGTTGTTTTTGCTGCATTAGTGGAGTTCTGTGTCCTGATGAACTTCCTGGAGAGGGAAGAAGCTATTTATCAACCCAGGAAGCCTGCCACGAAAATAACAATTTTATTCACCAACACAAAATGGAAAGCAATTGTCAGTTCTTAAATGTCCATAATAGACTGACATCTAAATAGACATGTGGAAACACAATCAAGAGAAAGATTACAGCATCTCCTCTGAGAGGTAAAACAGACCCACTGATAGCAAGAAGCTCAAGTAGAAACTGGATCAAGATCCCACTCACTGTGGGGCCCGGATCAGCGTTCCTCTCCTGTATGGAGGCCCTTCTTATCCCTAAATCTGCTTCTATTCACAACTTATATTCCGTGTACTCATGGTGCCTCAATCTATGAGTGCAGGCAGGTCCTTTTCTCATTCTTTGAGGACGTGTTGTTATTGTTGCTTTGCTGTTAAGTCTCGTCTGACTCTTTGCCACCCCTGTAGGCCACCAGGCTCCTGTATCCATGGGATTTCCCAGGTGAGAATACTGGAATGAGTTGCCATTTCTTCCTCCAGGGATCTTCCCAACCCAGGGATCAAACCCATGTCTCTTGCATTGGCAGGCAGATTCTTTTACCATTGAGCCACCAGGGATGCCCACCTGAGGACATAAGAGTGCTTATTGATCTGGTTTGTGTTACAGGAAGTTGCCTCTACTAGTTTCTCATAGATTATAAGAGGTGTAAGGGTGGGAATTCTGTGTTAACTCAGTGTGTCTTTAGAACCCAGCACAGCCTCTAACATGATAGAGGCCTGAGAACAGTTTGTGGGCTTTAACGGAACTAAGGATGTTCTGCACGTGTAGAGGGTGGTTGTAGGTTTCTCGTCTGCTGCTGTGCGAATGTGACATGTCTGCAGATATAGGCCGTGGCCACGTGGGGGTTAGCAGGGCCAGCGGCCCAGGACCTATGTCTGTTATGTAACGTGCCGCATTCTGCTTTTGTGCAGCTGTTTATTCCTCGCTGCATTCCTTGAGCGCTGCTGGTTTGCACACATGGCGTTGGTGTCCGTCAGTTGTGTACAGGGCTCACTTCACTGCGGGACATGCCGCCCATCTAAGGTGGCCTCCAGGAGTGAGAGTGGAGTCTGGTGCCTCATTTGGGGCCTTGGAGAGCAGCTCTTTTATTCTAAACATTCTGCAGTCACTAAGCATTCGAGGAAGAGATACTCAGTACGATTGAGAAAAACTATATAAACCCGTGACCTTAAATCTCCCATTAAGAAGCAGGAATTGAAGAAGACACTTTATGCCAGCTCTGCAGCATTTTAGGGTTTCTCATTGTACTATATTAATGACACTTGACATTATGTGTGTTTGCAGTGTGTCTTATTAATCTTAAGTACGACTATGTTTCAGAGCACTTTTTGATAATTAGACATTTGCATCCAATCGATCTCTTATTTTTAGTGCTGTTGAAACCCACTTTGGAAGTGCTACGTGAAGTGTTCTTAAATTTTAAACTAATAAGTAGTGACTTTATTGGCACTTAGCCATGTCTGTGAGTAGGACGGCCATGTGGTTCTGAGGGTATGTCATGGAGAGTGCGACTTCTGTTTTCTGCTTGTGCCTTGTTGCCGTGATGTATACAAACGGCCTCCAGATTCCAGTCTCCTCCCGGGTCAGTAAGGTGATGACCTTACCAAGGACCAAAGAGAGTGAAGTTCTCGAACGCGTTTTGGAGCCAGAGCATTTCGCAGTGAAGACACGGGCTTGCTAATGGAAGGAAAGCTGCAGAGTGTAAGGAAGTACATGACGTGGCACAAGTAGGAGACTGTGGAGCTGGGGCTGTGCCTGGCATCTACCCAGCACTTCCCAGCGGCCAGGCGTGGTGCTAAGTCCCTCGTATGCATCACCTCCTGAGGTTCTCACAACACATAGTTGTTGAACAAAGCAGGTAGATTCCAACCCTGGTTTGGCTGCAGATCCATCCTTCTCTCTCGATTGTGCTCACTTGTGTCCAACTCTTTGCAACCCCATGGACTGTAGCCCACCAGGCTCCTCTGTCCATTGGATTCTCCAGGCAAGAATACTGGAGTGGGTTGCCGTTTCCTTCTCCAGGGGATCTTCCCAACCCAGTGATCAAACCCACGTCTTCTATATTGGCAGGGGAATTCTTTACCACTGTGCTACCTGAGAAGCCCCATCCTTACCGACGTGCCAAAGTGTGTCACGTGTGATGTTTTTGCTGTGCTCGGTGTTTCTCAGACTTTGGAAGCAAATGTGTTTTTCCTTCTTAGGAAGCATATTCTTTTAGCAGATTAGATGTACTGAAGGCTTCTCTGACCACAGAATCCCCTTCAGGCGAGTTTATCATGTGGTAGCCCTGAAGACACAGTGCTGTCCCTCAGCTCTGTCCTCACTGTAGGGCCAGAATGCCGCTCCTGTCCCCCACCAGGGATACGAGCCATGGGTTTTGTTCCCAGCCCTCTGACTGCAGGCTCCTGATCAGCAGTAGCCATTTGCTTTCTTCATACAGACTTACACATTTTACCAAGCACTTTCACTTCATCCGCTTGGCGATGGGGGAACTGTTATCCTAGCATTTCGAACGAGGAGGCAGACGCCTGAGAGACAATGACACTTCAGAGTAGCCTGTCTCACTCAGAAAGAGCCAGGATACAAGCCCTTCTGTCTCCTGCTCCATCCTGGCTCCAAGACCAGACCTCAGACCTCTGCTGAGACCAGCACCTCCTGAGTCCATCGTAGAATGACTTCACCTTCGTCAGTGGTTTTCGAACTCTGTTTCTTCAAGTACTGGGAATATGAGGCTCTGCTCCAGCCCAGACCCTCTGTGTCTGCCTGTGTTACATATTGATGCCCCAGTGATCTCAGCTTGAGGAAAGCTGCAGCTGAAAACTGCCTCAAAGACAGCTGAGTCCCAAAGTTCTTACTACACCCAAAGTTCTGGTCTCTAGGAGCCAGTGCCAATTTTTTGAAATATCAATGAAGTTGATATAAACATGAATAAATTATCAATAGTAAAATGTTGGGCTTCCCTGGTGTCTCAGACAGTAAAGAATCTGCCTGCCGGTGCAGGGGACATAAAAGACACAGATTTGATCCCTGGGTCAGGAAGATCCCCTGGAGGAGGACATGGTAACCCACTCTAGTATTCTTGCTTGGAAAATCCCATGGATAGAGGAGCCTGGCAGGCTACAGTCCATGGGGTTGAAAAGGGTGGAACATGACTGAGCAATTAACACTTTCACTTTCACTTGCTTTATACCTGGTAGAGTATGCTAGGATTACAAATAATTTCATAATTAATAGTAAGGGATAATCACAACTTTCTGTTATTCCATTAAAACGTTTTGCCTGCATATGTATGTTCAGAGTCTGTATGAAAGGCCAGATTTTCTCACCTCCCCAGGGTCACTCCATGGCTGTCTTCATTATTTTACTCACTTGCTGTATTCCCAGTCCCTTCAGGACCCAAATGATGCTTTCAAGTCATATATCTAGTTTAGAACTCCTCTAATAAAATGACATTTCCAGACAGAATGTGCCATCCTTCACAGTTCACTTTTGAATTCGATGAAATGGTCCCCTTTCTTTCCATAATGCATTGTGTCCTCTTTAGTCTTAGAAGAGATTTGAGGAGAGGGACTATATATACTTCTTTTTATAGGGCTTCCCTGATGGCTCAGACAATAAAGAATCTGCCTGCAATGAGGAGACCTGGATTTGATCCTTGGGTCAGGAAGATCCCCTGGAGAAGGAAGGCAACTCACTCCAGTATTCTTGCCTGGAGAATTCCTCGGACAGAGGAGCCTGGCAGGCAGGCTACAGTCCATGGAGTCGCAAAGAGTCAGACATGACTGAGCCACTAACATATTCATTTTCATGAATACGAACACTTACTTTAATAAACCAATTTCTATTTCTCCCATTTCTCAGATTTTAGAAAGGTTTAAACATGATTCTCTCTTGATTGCGTGCACTGAAATTTGTGTGGAAGTTTCGAGAACACTGAAGCCAGTTCTGAGTTAGGCCCTCGTCCTTGGCCAGCCCCCTCCTTGGAGTGTGAGGAGGGGCTGCAGGAGGGGAAGTGATATTTTGTCCCCAGAACCATGAAGGACAGATTTTTTGGCCTTCACGCTAGGTCTTGGATCAGAGGGCTCCCAAGGTGAAACCCAGGCACATCCACTCGCTGCCTTGTAAATTTGATTGCTTGTAAATCTGTGACATTTCCCCTTGTAACAACAGTTTTATCTTCTCATGGACATAAATACTGTCTCTGATAGCGGCGGAGTCTGGTGCCATGAATATTCCTTTAGCAATGGTGAAAACTCTGTAATAAAGCTCTGAGGTTTTAGGATGACAATGAAATGCTCCAACAAAGGGCAAGGACAAGCTGAAGTAAAACCTTCACAGACGAGTGGTTTTATTTCACATCAACTCTCTGGTTCCGATGCTGCCATCGGAGGCTGCCTCCCTGCCTTGTCCCCGTGAAGCTGGGGGCTTCAGCAGGCAAGGATCGTGAAGGATTTCATCACTTGAAGGTCATTGGTGGCTAAGCTGTGATTTCTGCAGTTCTGAGAACTTAGAGATCTCTCTCAACCTGGTCCTTTGTGTAGGGCATGTATTTAGTTGTTTAAGGGTTATATTTGACTGCTGCCTCCCTCGGCAGTGGTGCTGAAAACATGGTGTCTTAGATTCACAGTCATTTAGTTTTGTGACTTGATTTACTTTGGGGTGTCTTGATTTTATGGTTTTACCCTTCCTCAAAAAAGACATAGTAGAATCTGAGCTCAAAGCCATAATCTTCTACTACTCAAGATACATTTCTTTCCCTGGTCATTTTTATTTTTATTAGCACTTGTGATCACACTTGGCAGTTATTCTATTTGGTGTGATAAATGGATTACAACCAAAATAAGAACCAAAATAACTGTGTTACCTTGAAAAGACACTCGCTTGGAGCAACACTGTAAACCTGCTAACATTGTAATGATATGACACAGCGTTAGAGAAACAGGTGTAATATGGAGACATTGATAATAACTTTTACTTCTGAATGAAAGTTATTCATTTTAAAAGTCACATGGCCCTTATTTATTTTTAGATCAGGAGATCATCTTTTAGAAAAAAAATATATTTCATAAAAGTAAAATACTATTGAAACAATTTTTTTTTTACTTTAGAAACGTAACATTTCTAAAATTGTGATTGATCTTTTAGAAATTTTTGTTTGTTATACCTGATGTATGATTCTGACCTTTTCCCAAAATGTGTCACAGTTTAGCAAGATTCAGCTGCAGTGAACTTGTTTTGTTCAAAAGAAAGGCTGAGGTCTGTGCACACTCTTAGAAAGTCAGTGTTTTCCTCTCATCATTTATGTAAGGTTGACTTGAGTTCTTCCTCACATGGCCTAGCAGAGGACATGGCCTGATTTGAAAAACATTAACAATACTAACAACAGCTGTGCATTCTGCCTCCTTTTAAGGCTCTACCTGGATTTTCTCACTTGATCCACACCATGTGGTTCAGATCCCTGTATCAGGAGGAAAATGAGACACACAGGTCCTGTCCCCATGGGACTGCTTTCCCCTTGGGTCCATGACTGTAGGTCTGGTTGGACCCTTGTCCCGCAAGTAAACACTGCTTTTGGGTGGACCTCTGCAGAGGGTTAGAGCAGCGCCCGTCTAGAAGTGAGCTCCAGAAGAGAAGAGAGAGGGGTATTTTCATACTCACCTCTTTCATACTCACCTCTCCAGCCAGAACTGCCAGTGAAACAAAGCAAGTGGAGGCCTTTCTTTCTAGCACCATCCCTCATGGAGACGCCCTAGGTCAGGGATTGCTGATGGCCTACGTCAGGTCACGGGCATCCATACATCTTTTGGCAGTCGGGGTGTAAGCGGACCCTCATCCTCTCTGCTCCCTCCTTCTCATGACCACTTGGCCGTTTGTCATGGCTCAGTTGTCCAGCTGGTGTGCATGGAGCCCCTGCTGGACAGTGGCCACCCATGCACTTGGTCTCCTTGAAGGCTGTTGGAAGGTCCTTCCTTTCAGCTCAGCCTGTCCTATCTCTGGGGACTCAGCATCAAGACTGGATAAGCAGGTGCTGTAAATCATAGCAGGAAGCAAAGGGAAATCTGTGGGTGACTTTGTCACCCCCACTGACCATCAGAGCACCCTCTCACGTTGTGTTATCCACACCCTGGAGAAGAGGAGCAGTTGAAGCCTCGGCAGCTTCTAAGTATGAATGCTGTATGCATCCTCATAAGGATAAAAATCCTGCCAAAGTTACCATGGATGGTGACCCTGAAAAGCCAAAATGCAGATCTCTGTCTTGCCCTTGTGCTCGCTAGGTTTTAGGGATGTGTGATCTCTCCACAGCGAAGCGGTCTGTTACCATGGAAACGCACTTACTAGTCTCTAAGCCCTTCCGGGTAGTTCCAGGAACATTAACTCTCTACTAGTATTTTTAAAAATGTATCCAAGATTACTATCTGACTTTTGAATAGTTATCATGATTGAAAGTAAAGCATTCCTTTCAAATTACAGATAGACACGTCTCATCTGAGAAGTATTACATTCGATGTGATTAATAATCATACTTCATTCAGGCAGAGTAACCCCTGCCAGGACACTCACCTTCTCTTTGAAATCTCAACTTCCTAATGGAGGGGCTGTCCCTACTCAGACAGGATGATTAATTGTTCAAAATCTTCTCTGTGCAATGTCTGTATTCCTGCAAATTTCTTGGTTTAAACTGGGAATAGCATCTAAAGGAATGTGCAGAACTATTCAAGGTTATACATTAATAGTAGTGTTAATTGTGATATACTTAAATATTTTAATATAGCTTTTAAAATGAATATTTAATAAGTTTAAAAAATTAAACACAAATAATTTTGAGTATTTAAATGTTTTTCAAACTCTGAGAAAAGTGTGTATTTTTATCATATTTATTTATATGTGATTTTTCTATCATGTAGTATATGGTATTACATGGAGGAGGGACTAATGAAGGCTGTGTGTTTTACATGGTTATTTTCATTTTTAAAAATTTTGTTGATTTCTGTCCACCCCTTCATTCTCTTTCCTGCTTGCTGATCGTTCAAAAATGCCACTCCTTTGTTCAGTGTCCCAGTCATGTTTTGTGAATTTGTCCAGGCTTTCTGCCTCTACAGCGTGCTCCCACGATGCTGTCTGGCTAAACCTTTCCCTGCCCTAACCTCTGTCCCTTTCTCCCTTCTCTTCTCTTGTAACTCAGAGTCTAGGTAAATCTTTTGGAATTCAGGGAAGGTAAAAAGCCTCTCTCCTGGTTCTGTGTAGTACTCAATCACATACACATTCACAGACAGCATATTCCGAACCGACACTTCTTAATCTGGTGTTTTCTTAGTAACTTTGGAAAAAATAGTCACTAGTTCAATTGATGGGTACGGGTTGTAGTTTAGTTTCGTAAGATTGTTATTCCCTGTGAAGGTAGGTAGACGCCTTCACAGAGGGCAGTATGTAGGTGTCATATATTGATTCTGTTCTCTGTTGAGTGTATTTCACGTATTGTATTCTTTTCCTAGGGCTGCCTAATGTAGTATGCAAGCGTGCCAAGTCACTTTAGTCATGTAACTCTGTGACCCCATAGCCTGTAGTCTGCCAGGCTCCTGTGTCTATGGGATTTTTCAGGCAAGAATACTGGAGTGAGTTGCCATTTCCTCCTCCAGGAGATCTTCCCAGCCTAGAAATTCAACTGTGTCTCTTACATCGCCTGCATTGGCTGGTGGGGTCTTTACCACTGGTGCCACCTGGGAAGCCCAATCAGTGTGGCTGCATTTAAAGTGGAGTCCTGAGCATTCCTGACGCAGCAGCTCCACTGAACACTCTGCTTGTTCATGACCTTGCGGGTCCACTTATTCCTAATTATACCAGCTTAACCTTGTTTAAAGAATAAATTAATTGTATCTAAACTTGTGCCAGCAATTGTTACTCCCAAATGGCAATGAAATCACTATAAACATCTTTCTAACCTTTTCACCAAGTGATAATTTCATTTTAATCCCAAAGTAGCCATGACTATAATGAGTATTTAGTCAGAATAAACCACAAGGTATTATTAATTAGAGCTATATTGATTTCCAATCTAGGTATACTGACTTCCTCCAAAATCTAATATTTTCCATATTTTAGGAGTTGATTTCTCGATGGTGTGCTGCTGAACTTCAATTTAATCATGGTGGATTTATATTACCAGCAGCAAGATAGCCAGGTTCTAAATGGTATCTGGAGGTTCACCAGCGTTTGTATCTCTTGGTACCCATTTCCTTGATCCTGCAAGTCTGGGCCCACCAGCCAGGAGGCGAAGTAACTGTCTTAACAATCCCAGGCCACGTGTTTTATTTCCCCAGGGCAGACGCTACAGCAAAAAGCTGGAGTTTGCTAACTCAAATATATTCCATTTAAGTGGTCTTAGGCCCTGTATCTAAAACTTGAAAGGAAAGGAAACCTTTTGTATTAACATTGCTTAGTTATTTTCTAGACCAGCTCATCTTACTTTTCCTTTCTCTCAACAATGCTGGCTTCTTCA
Source organism: Bos taurus (assembly GCF_002263795.3). Classification (NCBI taxonomy): domain Eukaryota; kingdom Metazoa; phylum Chordata; class Mammalia; order Artiodactyla; family Bovidae; genus Bos; species Bos taurus. Next base: position 24,382,842 of record NC_037341.1, read on the forward strand.
CCAACGCTTTTCAAGAATGTGTTTACATGGAAGCAGAGTGAGAATAACAGAAGCAGATGGCAGATGACTTTGCCACTGCTTCAGTGGAACTCAGAGTGAGTTCCTCTGCCTCTGATCCACAGAACTGGGAAAAGATGACACAGAGCTGCAAAGGATATTCCCACAAATCCATTCACTTCTGTTTTAGAGTGAGTCTACAGCCTGCATGCTGCTAAGTGACTTCAGTCATGTCTGACCCTATGGACTGTGGCCCGCCAGGCTCCTCTGTTCATGGGATTCTCCATGTAAGAATACCGGAATGAGTTGCTATGCCCTCCTCCAGGGGATCCAACCCAAGGATCAAACCCACTTCTCTCAAACCTCCTGCGTTGGCAAGCAGGTTCTTTACTACTAGTACCACCTGGGAAGCCTGTATCTACAGTGTGTGTGTGTGTGTGTGTGTGTGTGTGTGTACTTAGTCATTCAGTCGTGTCCAACTCTTTGAGGCACTATGGACTGTAGCCCGCCAGCCTCCTCTGTTCATGGGGATTCTCCAGGCAAGAAAACTGGAGTGGGTTGCCATGCCCTCCTCCAGGGGATCTTCCCAACCCAAAGATCAAACCCAGTCTCCCGCATCGCAGGCGGATTCTTTACCATCTGACCAAGCCAGTTTCTTATTGTATAATTTGATTATAATACTAGAGGCTTACCATGGTTTACATAATTTGATCTTCCATAAAATTATATATACTTCATGTCTGATTTTTGCTTCTGATTGTGTCTAAATTAACTAATTAACTAGTTTTATTTAAATTAAACTAGTTTAATAAATTTAATTTATTTAATTAAACTAGTTTTATTCCATAACTGAAACCATGTATTCTGGTTTAAAGCAGTTGGCTACTTTAAACCAGAATACATGGTTTCAGTTATGGAAAGAAATTTGGGCAAAGATGACTGTCATATTATCGACTGGATTTCTGTACTAGCAAGTGCGTACAGAAAGAGAAGTCTGCCTTTGCTTTGCCTTTCCTGGGAGATGAGAGCCTCCTGGGATGGGTGCAGCCCAGAGCTGTAACCTGCAGAACCAGGTGCCCTGGGACAGGGAGGAGGGGATGGTTTCAAAGACTTTGGCCATTTTCATAAAATCGCTTCGGGCTGCATGTTACCTAAAGTTGGAAAACAAGTTTTGGTGCTGGATACACCTGGGTTTCATCACAGCTCTACTGCCTGATGGGTGGTTACTTTTCAGAATGTTTCATTTTTCCTAGATTCAGATGTCTTTTTCACCTCTGAATGTTCATGCAAACCTTAGGAACTTGACAGCTGCCCCAGCTTAAACAAATAGGAAATACTCTGTCGTAGCCCATGGAGTTGGAAGAAAGCTGATGCATTTGAATTCTACCCCCATGTACATGGTTCCACTCTGCATGAATTTCCGTTACATGTTTTAGCTGAATAAAACCAGTTGCTTAAAGCCACAGCCCACATTTCAGTTACTGCAGTATATTAGCTGTAGTTACATGAACTATAAACCTCATAGCTAGCTCTTCAGTCTGTAAATCTCTAAGTAAATAGCAGGGGGTCAGCTTGACCTATGACCAGTCACATCGCTTTATTTGGAGTCTGCCATTGATAAGTCACTGCGCAGGTACTGGTCAGTTCACCCACAGACAGGAAGCATGGAGCTGTGCTTCCTCCTTGTTTTGAGGTGGTAACTTACGACATTTTATAAACATGGATACTTCCAAGAGAATTGGTCCAGACAGATGGACATGCAGCAGAGCCGTGAACATGATGATGCTGAAGTGAGAATCCCATCAGACGTCAGTAGAAGATGCTCTGACTGTAGGGAAGGTAATGCTGCCGCCAGCCCAGATGCCCCAGAGGTGCAGACAAAAGCCAAGCAAAGAGAGATGAGGAAAGTGACCGAGACAACAAGAATGAAGACGTCCCAGAGGAAATGACTTCACCAGAAATGTCACTTGAAAGGAATTCTCAGAGATATGCCGACTTTGGAGGCACAAAGGACTAAAGATTGGAAGCCCATCCAAACTTAGAAGAGTGACAGTTCTCCAGGTATGGAAAAGATGCTCACCCCTTTCATAAGCAGTGGGGTGAAATAAGGAAGGCAGGCCTGGATTATGCAAACTTCTCTAGATAAACTTACAAAGAAAGAAAAAGTTCTCAATGTGATTATCTTGCCAATTCAAATATGTTAAGTTACAGCATTCATTTCCCTGTACATTTATAACCAACAACAAAAGTTTTAAAGTTTTGGCCAAAAATTGTTAAAAGGGCAGAGAACCATCGTTTTTGCTGTTGATTATTGAGTACACATGCCTGGTTTCAGCCCTTTTGGTTCTTTTGACAGTCCTAACCTTGCAAATGAGTCTTTTCCAATGAGTCAGCTCTTCGCATGAGGTGGCCAAAGTACTGGAGTTTCAGCTTCAGCATCATTCCCTCCAAAGAAATCCCAGGGCTGATCTCCTTCAGAATGGACTGGCAGGATCTCCTTGCAGTCCAAGGGACTCTCAAGAGTCTTCTCCAACACCACAGTTCAAAAGCATCAATTCTTTGGCGCTCAGCCTTCTTCACAGTCCAACTCTCTGATGCTGGGGGGTATTGGGGGCAGGAGGAGAAGGGGACGCCAGAGGATGAGATGGCTGGATGGCATCACTGACTCAATGGACTTGAGTCTGAGTGAACTCCGGGAGTTTGTGATGGACAGGGAGGCCTGGCGTGCTGCGATTCACGGGGTCGTAAAGAGTCGGACACAACTGAGCGACTGAACTGAACTGAACTGAACTGAACCTTGCAAAGCAAGGGACTATCTGTAGTGACAACTAGTCAAACCAACCCTGTTGCCATTTGGATTGCCTGTTACTGAAAATTGGTTCACACATTCATTTTAATAGCATCAGTATCTGCAAGTATTTTCCTAGCCTTTTGAAGGCAGTTCATATCGTCAAAGACACCGTAGTGCTGCTAGAACTTCTCTGACTTTCTGTTATTTGTGACTTTTAATTTTCAAAGAGTCCAAAAGTTCATATTCAGAGACTTACATTTTAGTGATAATTTTAGTGAAATATTTTTGTACCATAAAATTTCTTTAGTGAAATATTTAGTAGTTTTAGGAAATATTTTTGTACTAAAAAAGTTTGTTTGTTTTCATTGTACAGGAGGGCCCCACTGGTATGCCCCATGGGCCAACGGCCAAGTCACTGGATCACACATAGTGCGTTGTACTGTCAGTTCCAGACTGATCACTAGATTTACGGTTTATATTTGCCATCTCTTTGGGGGTGAGAAGCAGTCTTGTTTGCTCATTAAATCAACAAGCAGTGGGGCTTCATTGTGTACTTTGTGGTATGCAGGCAGAATGTTTTGACTTTAAAATGTCTCAAATAATTAAAACTGTCTTGCATCATTCAACCTTGTAAAAAATACCTATAATTTAAAGGCTCCAAATTGTTTGCTTTTGAAAGATGTTAGTATCATGAATAATAGCAAGAGCCTCTGGGTTGTGTGAATGCGTCAGATCCAGTGCTATGGTCTGTGGAGGAGAAAGCACCCTTGATTACAGTTTTGGAGAAGGTCCCCTGTGCCCCCAGCATGCCTATGATGTTGTGCCCGTCCTCACGGGGCCTCACACTGACAGCCTGCTGGGCCACATATGGGCACCAAAAGCCTTGGGCGGGGATGGTTTGTGCTTTTAAACATTGGTTTAATAGTGTTTAGGAAATTAAGCTGATTTAAACACAGAGTAAATCTGTGGGTGGAAAGAGTGACTTCTTTGTTGTCTTTTGCAACTTATAGCAAAGTGGTCATACAGCAAGGTGACTCATTGATTTTGTTCCTTTATGGATCTGTCCTTCTTATATACAAGTCTCCCTGGCAGCTCAGATGGTAAAGAATCCGCCTGTAATGCAGGAGACCTGGGTTTGATCCCTGGGTTGGGAAGGTCCCATGGAGTAGGAAGTAACAACCCACTCCAGTATTCTTGCCTGGAAAACAGGGACAGAGGATCCTGGTGGGCTACAGTCCATAGGGGTTGCAAAGAGTTGGACATGACTGAGCAACTAACACTTTCTCCATTTCTTATATACATAGATTTTCATATAGTTTTTCATGTGATTTATTTCATAATATTCATCACCTTTATAAAGAAAAAAAATTAAAATTTTTACTCCAAAACACTTTGGTCTGAACCTGAGGTGAAGATTCGCTCGAGAAGCAGCAAGAAGCTGCTGTTACGGGACTTCCCTGGTGGTCCACTGGCTAAGACTCCACGGCCCCGATACAGTGGGCCCAAGGTCACGCGGGAACTAGATCCCACATGCCACGACTAAGACCCGGCACAGCCAAATAACTATTTAATAATAAGAAAAGTTGCTGGTGACAGTAAAGAATTAGAAGTGATAATTTTGTATATAAGCAGCTCCTACAGCTAAATTCCAAAAAAATAAATGACCCAATCAAAAAATGGGCCAAAGAACTTAACAGACATTTCTCCAAAGAAGACATATAAATGGGTAACAAACACATGAAAAGATGCTCAACATCACTCATTATCAGAGAAATGCAAATCAAAACCACAGTGAGGTACCATCTCACACCAGTCAGAATTGCTGCTATCAAAAAGTCTACAAACAAATGCTGGAGAGGGTGTGGAGAAAAAGGAATGCTCTTACACTGTTGGTGGGAATGCAAACTAGTACAGCCACTATGGAGAACAGTGTGGTGATTCCGTAAAACACTGGAAATAGAACTGCCATATCACCCAGCAGTCCCACTGCTGGGCATACACACCGAGGAAACCAGAATTGAAAGAGGCATGTGTACCCCAGTGTTCATTGCAGCACTGTTTACAATAACCGGGACATGGAAGCAACCTAGATGTCCATCAGCAGATGAATGGATAAGAAAGCTGTGGTACATATACACAATGGAGTATTACTCAGCCTTTAAAAAGAATGCATTTGAATCAGTTCTAATGAAGTGGATGAAACTGGAGCCTATTATACAGAGTGAAATAAGCCAGAAAGAAAAACACCAATACAGTATACTAATGCATATATACGGAATTTAGAAAGATGGTAACGAAGACCCTATATGCGAGACAGCAGAAGAGACACAGATGTAAAGAACAGTCTTTTGGGCTCTGTGGGAGAAGGCAAGGGTGGGATGATTTGAGAGGGTAATGTTGAAACGTGTATATTATCATATGTGAAGTGGATCGCCGGTCCAGGTTCCATGCATGAGACAGGGTGCTCAGGGCTGGAGCACTGCAATGACCCCGGGGGATGGGATGGGGAGGGAGACAGGAGGCGGGTTCTGGATGGGGGATACATGTGTGCCAGTGGCTGATTCATGTCGATGTATGGCAAAAACCACTACAATATTGTAAAGTAATTAGCCTCCAATTAAATAGATTAATTTTTTTTAAAGTGGTGATTTTGAAAACCCTTTCCTACTTCTCAGATTGTGGATGTTTATTTATTTACTAAAATCTGTAAACAAAGGCAATTTCAGGAATAGGGAAATGTGGACTATTCGACCCTGAACCAGCGCCATCGAGGGGAAACCTTCAGAGTAGGTGCAGGACCCCCGAGGCAACCCCAGGGCCCCCTCTAGGCAGGCCCTCACTTCAGGCTTGATGAGAAAAATTCCATGAAGCCTCTGCTCTGCTGTAGTCCTGTGTGAGCTTTCTGGCACTTTCAGGAAAACAGGTGACTTGAAATTGGCCGCTGGTCCTCTTCAGCCCCCTGGCCTATAGTGTCCCCTCCTGGGGATGCCAGCTGCCCCGGGAAGCCGCCAGCTCCTACCAGGCCCTTCGTCACCACCTACATCAGCAGTGAATGCCCACCCTCCTTGGTTTGGCTTTTGATGGGTCACGACTTGACTCAGACTCTTCCTTCTGCGGAGGGTGCCTGCCCCTTCTCCTGCTTTGTGGTTCGGTGAACTGCAGTGAAAACACAGAGCAATTTTTCCTCACCCTTCCCGGGAACTACACACCTCCTTCACCTGGGTCCATCCGGAAGTAATTTATTCTTCCCACCCTTTCATTTTGTTTTGTTGCTAAGTCATGTCTGACTCTTTGCGAGCCCCTTGGACTGTACCCCCAGGCTCCTCTGTCTGTGGATTTTCAGAATACTGGAGTGGGGGCTGCATCTCCTTCTCCATGGGATCTTCTGGACCCAGGGATCGAACGTGCATCTCCTGCATTGGCAGGCGGATTCTTTACTTCTGAGCCACCAGGGAAGCCCTCTGCCGACCCTGTACCTCCTTTTTATCAGGTACCTGTTTTGCTCCAAGGCACCTGACGTGCAGGATCTCAGTCCCTCAGCGACCCTCTCTAACCCTGTTACAGACACTGCAGGAGGTGGAAGTGGCCACCTGGTTCAGGAAGTTGCCAGGAAAGAGCAGCATTTGGGTACAGCACTGTCCTCTTGTATAGCACATCACACTCCACACATCACAGGACCGTGGTCCGCCTACTTCGTTTCTATCTTCCCCACTAGACTGTGAGGTCCTCTGCCTTATCTGTTTATCATCACTTCTGTCTCCACCCTACACATCCAGCCCCACGGTTGGCTCATTCTATAAATGAAGTTTATCAAAGGACCAGATGAGAGATTGAATGGAAGCTTGATCAGTTCCCAAGGAGCCTCACAGTCAGAACAGAATCAGCAAGAAAGACTAAAATCCAGTTTCATGAAATTAACATAAAATGTGCAGGAATCATTTTCTGCTATTCAGGTTTGGCGCTGGTGAGAGGCTTTGTAAATAGAACTCTCCCAAGCCCCAGGGCTAAATTTACTTATTGGTCTCAAACAAAGACACAGTAGCTGTTTCTGTGAAGGGTGCTTACAAAAATGATGATTGTAGTGTTTTCTGCAGTACTGAGCCTGGGCAGGCCCCTTTTCTGGTCACTGGCCAGGCAGTACATGAGGGCAATTCGGGGACAAGCGTTTGTCAGTGTCTCGAGTGGCTTCTCCCCCCTTCCCCAGCTTTGTGCCCCACTGCCACGGTTGAAGGACAGTCAGGAAAATGAGGTCAGCTATCCTGGACAGTGGCAAGGTGCCCAGACACTGATGGGGAAGCCAGAGGGCCAGCCCGCTGGCCTCAGAAGCAGAAGGTTGTGGGGTTGCCAGAGTGGCCTTTTGAGCCGGTGCAGTCCAGCCGACCGTGGCAGTTGACCTTAGATTAATAACACCCTGCTGCCCTTCTGTGCAACTAATTTATTATGGGAGTGAGTCAGGCCAGAAGAAAAAATTCTACTGTAATGTATTCAGTTTACTCATTCAAAGGCTGTAGTAGTGAGAGGCTCAGAGTCAGGGACAAATAAAAAATTCAGGACATCATACTTCTGTGTTTATTCTGTTGCTTTTTCTCTTCCATGACTAGTGATCAAATGGCACAAGAAAACAGAATTCTCTGAGAAACGGACATACAAGACAGCACAAAGGTCTGAAGCGTCCATGCAAAAGAAGTAATCTTTTTCAGGCTAACAGAAATTAAATTTGCTATCTTCCTAATATGGGCTTCCCCAGTGGTTCAGACCATTAAAAAGTCAGCCTGCAATGCAGGAGATCCAGGTTTGATCCCTGGGTCAGGAAGATACTCTGGAGGAGGGAATGGCAGTCCACTCCAGTATAGTAACCTGGAAAATTCCATGGAGAGAGGTGCCTGGTGGGCTACAGTCCATGGAGTTGCAAAGAGCTGGACACAACTGAGTACACACATCTCCTTACATTTTTTACATTTGGACTGTTCAGAGTTATTTATCCAAGAAAGTCTTCTGTGCAGGTATTATCATACTTGTCTAGAAGAGGAATTGTTCTTATTAGAATCATTTGCCCCAAACCAGAAAGTAGTATTAAATGCATGATTAGAAAAAAGAAAAAGAAACTTATGTTTATTTATTTATGAAATGTATTTATGACATTATTATGCACTTTAATTTGCAGAGGACAAAAAGAAAAGGAGCTGTTAAGACAGTTAAAATTTAAATTTCTCCATCAGAGAATCAATGAAGAAATAAATAATAAACGGTCACTTGGAAAGATTACATTGATACATATATAATAAAAATGTAATTCAGTTTTAAGTTAAGGTAACAGTATTTCAAGTGTATTTTGCCTGCTGGCATTATTTTTCTTATTTCTTTTTTTATTGGTGTATAATCGCTTTACAACGTCAAGTTAGTTTCTGCTGTACAGCTAAATGGAATCTGTTATATGTATACATATATCCACTCCCTCTTGAACCTCACATCCCACCCCCATTCCAGCTTATCATTTCTTTCTTTACCATAAATCAGAGCTCCTGACCAAGGATCCTTTTTATTCTGGAAAAATTACATCAAAACTTGATCTGGACTGTGTTACGGGCTAAGTGTTAAATGTCCGTTTTTATTTCAAATACAGACCAACAGAGGGAAGAAAATCTGATTAAAACAAGTGCTTTTCTTTTTCAGTTTTTGAGAAAATTTCCACAGAAAGTCAATTATGTATTAAGTGTTTGAGTGTGTCACTTCAACAATACCGTGAAATAGTGCCAAGCGCTGTGAGGAATGACACAGGAGGAAAACACTAGTGGTGATTGTTCCGCAAATGAAAGGTTCCTCTTTAAACAACTGGACAAGATGCTCCAGGAAAATCAGTTCCAAATTATAATAGGCCAAATAGAAAATCTCTTCTAAATGTTATTTTGGAACTTTACTTTCCTGAAGGTAGCTTTACTTCTAATTCGATAAAATAGATTTGATTGGATATTGTTACTTGATAATAGCAATTCATAAATTTTAGGTTAGGAAAAATACTGGACTTCTGAATTATGTGAATTTGTTAATCTTTGTAAAACTGATTTTATGTTTTGTATTTACTTGCCATTCTCTGTATCTCTTTTTGCAAACAGAAAGCAACAGTCTAAATACACATGTTGAGATTGTACCAGACCCATCCCTCATCTACCCATAAATTAATTTAAAAATAATTCTATGTTCAGAAAATGGCTCTATCAGTATAATGCCATGAAAATACACTCACGACTCCTAAACTGTCCCTCCAGTGCCTGATTGACTTATAGTTAATGTAGATTTTTAAAATTTGAATTCAAGTAGATCAGAAGAAGGAATTGTGAAGAGGTTGGGAGACTTCCGGACACAAAAATGATGACAAGACAGTTCATAACTAACGGCCTGGTTCTGGGGAGAGCACCAGAAATCTGGAAAAGCTAACACCTACAGACCCTGCTTACATGTACTGTAGTCATGTGATAGCCGTGAATTAGCAATAAACCGGTATGCATGCATGCGTGCTAAGTCAGTTCAGTTGTGTCTGACTCTGTGCGACCCTATGGACAGAAGCCTACCAGACTCCTCCGTCCACAGGATTCTCTAGGCAAGAATACTGGAGTGGGTTGCCATTGCCTTCTCCAATAAACAGGTATAGAAGTTCATAAACTACTTTTGAAGGGTCCCATCACAAATGCTTCTTTAAATAAAATGTTTCAATTCAGTTCAGTTCAGTTGCTCAGTCATGTCCAACTCTTTGTGACCCCATGAATCACGGCACGCCAGGCCTCCCTGTCCATCACCAACTCCCAGAGTTCACTCAAACTCATGTCCATCGAGTCAATGATGCCATCCAGCCATCTCATCCTCTGTCGTCCACTTCTCCTCCTGCCCCAAATCCCTCCCAGCATCAGGGTCTTTTCTAATGAGTCAACTCTTCACATGAGGTAGCCAAAGTATTGGAGTTTCAGCTTCAGCATCAGTCCTTCCAATGAACACCCAGGACTGATCTCCTTTAGGATGGACTGGTTGGATCTCCTTGGAGTCCAAGGGACTCTCAAGAGTCTTCTCCAACACCACAGTTCAAAAGCATCAATTCTTCGGCGCTCAGCTTTCTTCACAGACCAACTCTCACATCCGTACTTGACCACTGGAAAAACCATAGCCTTGACTAGACGGACCTTTGTTGGCAAAGTAATATCTCCACTTTTCAATATGCTATCTAGGTTGGTCATAACTTTCCTTCCAAGGAGTAAGCATCTTTTAATTTCATGGCTGCAGTCACCATCTGCAGTGATTTTGGAGCCCAGAAAAATAAAGTCTGACACTGTTTCCACTGTTTCCCCATCTATTTCCCATGAAGTGATGGGACCAGATGCCATGATCTTCATTTTCTGAATGTTGAGCTCTAAGCCAACTTTTTCACTCTCCTCTTTCACTTTCATCAAGAGGCTCTTTAGTTCTCCTTCACTTTCTGCCATAAGGGTGGTGTCATCTGCATATCTGAGGTTATTGATATTTCTCCCAGCAATCTTGATTCCAGCTTGTGCTTCTTCCAGCCCAGCGTTTCTCATGATGTACTCTGTATATAAGTTAAATAAGCAAGGTGACAATATACAGCCTTGACGTACTCCTTTTCCTATTTAGAGCCATAAATATGGGGAGAGTCAGTAGAAGGGCTTCTCTTCTCTGTGACCCCCAAGTGTGCACAGGCCCCTCATTCCCTGACTCTAGGAGCTAATTGAGGAATTAATACCACATTCTCTCAGCCCTTCATTAAGGCCAGGCTCATCCCTAGCCTCATGCTAGGCACTTTGTGTCTTATTTAACTAAGAATCAAATTTAGCCATGGATATCAGATAGCCATCACTTGGATTAGTTACACTGGCAAAAGGCCAGTGTAGTTATGTGGCACAAGGCCATGAGTAAAAGATATAACTCTCTTTTGGGTTGTTTTTTAGTACAATTTAAAATTATAACAATATTAAAATTTAAGATTAGTATCTTCACTTCAGGGGCTCCCCCTGTGGCTTAGTGATAAAGAATATGCCTGCAATGCAGGAGACACAGGATTGATCCTTGGGTCTGGAAGATCAACTGGAGAAGAAACTGGCAACCTACTCCAGTATTCTTGCCTGGAAAATCTGATGGACAGAGGAGCCTGGCAGGCTATAGTCCATGGGATCACAAAGAGTCAGACACAACTGACTGACTGAGCACATGCACACACATGAATCTTTACTTCAGTAGCTTACTTAGTCATTTTTATAAGTTCTAATTCATTTTTGCCTGGAAAATCCTGACTGTCCTCGGGTGTAAGCTAGGCTTGCAAGGTCTGATTGTCACAGTCTGTCCTCGAGCATTTGTTTGTGTCGTTCATAACACCCCCCCAGGCATCCTGCGGGTTCACCTTACTGCCAGGACCGCACTGTGCGGAGCAGGTGGTGCTGAGAACCCCCTGGCCTGAGCCTGGGCTCCTGCTGGGGTTGTAGCCCCAACTCCTGGTCACCCAGCCCCTTCCTGGTCCCACCTGCTTCCAGATGAGCGCTGATTCCCATCAAACCAGGAAACAATTTCTAGCAGTGTGTTCCCAAGAACGTTCCCGAAGGAACTATCATCTGGTTTTATGGCTTTCAGGGATCTTTTAAAGTTTCCTGCAAAAGAAGGAAACAGATCTCTGATGGAGAGTGATTCATAAATACAGCAGGGCCTCTGGGTACAAATCTTTCCCCATGTTTCATAGGCATTTGTATCCACAGCCGCTTTGGACTCGGGTCTTGGCTAAAACTCAGCAAGCAAAGGAAGAAGGTAGATGTCAGAGGAGACTCCCAGTGACTCTCCATCATTTCTTAAAGGCTCACGCTCACTCCTGGGCTTCCCAGGTGACACTAACGATAAAGAATCCACCTGCCAGCTAGATGCAAGAGACTGCAGGTTCGGTCCCTGGGTCAGGAAGAGCCCCTAGAGAAGGAAATGACAACCACTCCAGTGTTCTTGCCTGGAAAACTCTATGGGCTGAGGACCCCAGTGGGCTACAGTCCATGGGGTCACAAAGAGTCGGACACGACTGAGCACATTACACATTTACGCACTCACTCCTAGCCTCTTTATTTGGATATTCTATGTTTTAAAAGTAACTGACATCCTGCCCGGCTTTTAAAGTAATCTATGAACTTAATAAGTTTGCTCTCGCCTGCCCTCTGGGTCTTTAATAAGCCATCCCTGCCCCTTCAGAAGGGAAGGACTGACTAATAACTCCAAGGCTAATATTTGTACAGGGAGACACCATTTTCCCAGATTATTGCCGTGATGTGAGGTGGCCTCAGAAGTCCTGATAGATTCTGTCTGAGATTTGGTCACCTTTCCACGATAAGGGATATTATCAGTCTGGGAGGATTCTCCCAGAAGTCACAGTGGCTGGGCCTAGAGTCATACAGATTTGTATTTAATAATCATTTATTATGATAAGATGAGAGTAAATTACCTATTTCCAAGAATTCTCAGGACTTTCCTTGAAAGCTGTAATTAAGCATAATAGTCAGAAGAGATACTGGCACTGTCCTCACGTGTGTCCATACCCGGCCCCAGGGTCCCCTCGTCCTCGCCAGCCTCACACTGGCCTCATGGTTTCTGTTCTTCATCATGAATCTCCAGGGACTTCCCTGATGGCCCAGTGGTTAAGACTTTGCCTTCCAGCGCAGGGGTCGAGGGTTCAATCCCTGATGGGGGAACTAGCATCCCACATGTCACCAGGTGTGGCCGAAATTTTTTTTTTTAAATAACAATAGTAAAGATAATGAGACTCCTCTTTCATCTCTCTTGAACCCCAGGAGGGGGACGCCAGGCTTCTCTTCCTAGACTCACACATCAAAGGCAGTTTCTTTTCTTAGTTACCTGGAGGGGTGGGGAAGGTGTTAGATGCATTGCTGGCAATGAGGTGAGAGATAGACCTCCAGAAAGGGTTAATTATCCAGGTGAGCAACGCTGTCTTCTAGACACTTTGCATATGTTAGTTTATTTCCCCCTGATTTCATGGCCTTAGGAGATGGGTCATATCTCTTTACTGATGAGCAGATTGAGACACAGGGAATTGAAGCACTGATCTGTTGCCAAAGGATGGTTAGCTGGTGAGGTGGAAGCCTTATCTAAACCTCGCAGGTGCCTCTCCAGACTCTATGCTGTGCTGTCCTCAGACTTCAGGCAGCAGGAAAAATGGTCTTAAGTGGCATCAGGGGCTTTCCTGGTGGCTCAGTGGTTGAGAATCCACCTGCCAATGCAGGGCACACAGGTTCAATAGCCAGTCCGGGAAGATTCCACATGCCACAGAGCAACTAAGCCTGTGGGCCATGACTACTGAGCCTGGGCTCTAGAACAAAAGAAGCCCCCACAATGAGAGAAGCCTGAGCACCACAACTCGCCACAATTAGAGAAAATACATCACAGCTACAAAGACCCAGAACAGCCAGAAATAAATAAAAATAATTTAAAAAAAAGAAGTGACATCAGACTCTGGAGTGGCCGAGTGCTCTGGGGTCACCTGTGCCTCTCGCGGAATGCTTGCTGTTGTTGTTTTCATCTGTGAGTTGTATCACTGTAAATTCTGGGGACATCCGTCTTCCTAAGAACGTGTGAGTCATGTGGATGAACACTACTGTTTTCTGAACTATTCCGTTGCTCACTTACTCATGTCCATTCCTGTGCCCCACTCCAGCCAGTCTCTTAAAGTGACTTTCCTGCCTCATTTTCCATTTTCTCTACAACTCCAGAAAGGAATTCCCCCGCATGTCCTCGTAATGTTCTGCCTGCAGTGCTAGCAGAAGCAGAATAACACAGTGATTATGAGCTGGGGCTTGGAAGTGAGACAGACCTGGGCTGGGATCCTAGTGCAGCCACTCAGCAGCACTTGGAACTTGGGCAGGTTCGGGTTCATTCACTGGTTGAACGGGTTTCTGTGGGCTCCTGTGTGCCAGGCACTGTTCTGGGCTCCAGAGATGCAGAGAACAAAGGCTGCTCCAGTGAACTGCACACGAGTGTGGGAGACAGACAGTGAATAAAGGAAGCTACAGTATTCTTGTTGGCTCCATCTTTAATGAATATCCAGAAATGGACCAGTTCTCCCCACCCCACTACTGTCTCCAAGCTCCAGAACCCTGGGATCATTGTGCCATCCTGCTTGCCCCTACTTCTGTCCTGGCCCCTGAAGCCTCTTCTCAGCAGAGCATCAGAGAGCCCCCCACCTCCTGAGTCCAGGCCCTCACTCCGGTGGCACCTGCTCTGCACAGGGAGCATCGTGGTCCTGCTGCAGCCCCCATCACCTGTCTTCTTCCTCCCTTCTCCCTCCCAGCCACACAGGTACCTCCAGGCCTCTGCTCTAGTCTCCCCAGCATCTCTGTGGTCTCTCCCTCACCACCTTCAAGCTTTGCTGAGACATCCCCTTTCCAGTGAGTCTCTCTTTGTCTGGCACATAGAACCTTGCCGGGATGTCTTAAAAGGAGGAGGTGATTCAGTCACTGGACATGCGAATATGCCCGTCCTAAAATTCAGACCACATCAGATGTGTTCTGTCCCATTTCCGGTTGTTCTGTGACCCGTCCGTAGAACACATCAGCCCATTTCAAAGATCTGGAAAGTCCTCCTTCTCCAAGACACAGAGATTTGGATGTGCCATGACATTTAATGCAGAGATGTTGAATGAATGAACATTCAGCCTGTTTGGAAGAGATCAGGAAGAAAACAAGTAAATGATCATATTCTTGGGCAGAACTGAATTTATTGCATTTCAGGCTTGTGATTCTGGATTCCAGAGGCTGGAGGATAGAATGAACTGGAATGCATCTGGAATGGTTTGTCCACCCCAGACCATGCTGAGATTCTCCTTACTGTGCTGCATGTGGCATTTGGGGACTGCCTCTAGGATTCGAAGCCTAGCAGCTCCTCACGACCTAAAGAAAGACAACTAAGAAGGCCAGAAAGCATGCATCTGAGGACCCCAGGGGATGGCTTAATGCACAGAGCCTCTTTTATAGCAGGTTTATTTTCTAGCATTTTTGTGCAGCTCCATCCAGAATCCTTTAAGAAGAAAAATAAAATCAATTGTAGGTACACCAATTAGGGAATCAGTGCAGCCATTTCTCTGAGTCTAACAAAGCAGGAGGCAAGCCAACTCCAGGAGCAGATTTGATAGGATGCTGTGTGGCACTTTCCTGGTGGCAACCGGATTCGGAGTCAGGAGCAAAGAGCGATTTGGTCAAGTTCACCCCCGAAGCCGGACAACCCATGGACCAATGTTCAGGAAAAGAGTGGGGGAAACTTAGAGAGGGGAAAGGCACAGAGGCCTCAGAAGCTCAGAGAGAGCTATTGCAGAGAGTAGGGGGCAGGTTTGGGGGTGTCCTTAAGCTCTCAGCACCTTGGTTTCTTCATCAGGCAGATGTGATCATGGCCCCATGTGGTCCCGTTCATGTTCCAGTTCCATTTTTTCTAGTTGAAGGGAGAGTGGGTATTTTCTTGGACAAATTATCGAGCATCTTGACATCTTGGGGCCTTGGTTTCTTCATTTATAAAAGGAAGGCTCATACTAGCTCCTGCCTAACAGAGATGTTGTGGGAGTTGATGTCTGAGTATCTGTGAAGCCCTTTCCTGCAGGCTTGGTGCAGTAACACCAGCCAGGGTGGTATCTCTCATCACTGCTGCAGGCAGTATGTTACCAGTGTATATGTCTTGTTAATAAACACAGTCCTCAGCTTCGTGGTGGCTCAGTGGTAATCCACCTGCCAATGCAGGAGACACGGGTTCAATCCCTGGTCCAGGAGGATTCCACAGGCCATGGAGCAACTAAGCTTGGGTGCCACAGCTTTTGAGCCTGTGCTCTGGAGCACAGAAGCTACAACTACTGAAGCCCACGTGCCTAGAGCCCTTGCTCCAAGACAGGAGGAGCCACCATAGTAAGAATCTCAACCGGAGAGTAGCCCCTGCTTGGCAGAGCTAGAGAAAGCCGGCACAGCAGCAAAGACACAGCACAGGCCAAAATAAATAAATATATAAAATTTAAAAATAAACACAGTCCATCTTTATAACCAGAAGGCATTTTTGCAGTTTCCTTATTTAATCTGCATTAGAGAGACTCGGGTTTCCTGTTTCATTTGAAAACAAAAGGAGGTTAAATTCAGGACAGCCTTTTAAAAATCAAAAAGTATCTGTCTTTATAAATACTTATCTGTATTGTGAAATCTCTCGTCCTCCAGATACGTGAGTATCAGGAAGATTCTGGAGTGGGCTCCTTAGATATACAAAGTATATATCCTGTGTGCACAAGTGTCATTAAGTTTTCAAAATGTTTCCCAGTTATCACCAATCTCTTTACTGATAATAATGTCGTTTCCATAATCCCAAGGGACTTAGCTGGACATATTCCTTTTCTCTTTCCTCCTCTCTGCACTGACCTCATTCTGTGGCATCATTTCCACGTCTTTGATGAATGAGCTCATTCTCTTGTGGAAATGCTGATCCCACTAGCGGGGGCTGTGTGGGTTTGATAAAACCAAAAAGCAGGTATCAGTATCTGGAGACTCACTGACGATGAGAAGGGAAAGCGGCCTCACACTCCAGGGCGTTCAGGTTTCAAACGCTCTTCCCATCCAGAAACTGGCCATCTCGTTTTTCAGGACTGAGTGGCTTATCAGGGTGCTGTATCAGAAGGTCCGCACTGGGAGGTTCAGTAGGCGGCTGGCTGGGGTGGAAAGCTTCATCACAAATGATTACTTCTAAGCAGGGGATCTTCAAGGAGGAGGTACAGCCGTGGTACAGGAGCCCAGAAGCTTCTAGAGAGGCTGCACTGAGGAGGTATTGATTCAGCATGCTCTTATTTCCAGCTGCAAACCAGCAGACTCTGCATCAGCTTCAGTTGTGAATGTCTTCCAGACACTGAGGTTAAAAACTCTGGAAGTTCACTCTTGAACCCTAAAAGTGTAGTTTGAAAAGTGCCTTTTTAAATAGCTGTATCTGCAAACGTGAATTTGGCCCATCCAGGGAATACCATCTCCCTTTGCTATTCTAAAACAAGTAACAATAATAGTAATAATGATACATTTTAAAAACCACTCAACTGTATTTGCACTTCTAGCCTTACAGTAATCTCATCTTTCGATTCTCATTTTAACATTGCCTATAGACATTATTCTTATATATTACTTTAAACATTCAGAGGTAATGTTATTCATGATTTTTCTGAACAAGTAGGATAATGGTATCCTCTAGTCAACAAAAACCCACAACATTTCCTTCCACATGGCTGCTGAACTCCACCCGAGATGGAGGAATAAAGATCAGACAGCATTGTTGAAGAAAGTTCTGTTGTTGTTTAGTCGCTAAGTCGTGTCTGACTCTTTGTGACCTTGTGGACTGTAGCCTGTCCTCTGTCCATGGGATTTCCCAGGCAAGAATCATGGAGTAGGTACCCATTGTTTTCTCCAGGGGATCCTCCTGACCCAGGAATCAAACCTGCGTCTCCTACATAGCGGTGGATTCTTTTCAGCCACCAGGGAAGCCCAAAGAAAGTTAATGTTTCTATTAATTTGAGTTTGAGTGGGAAATATAGAATGTCAGTTTCTCATTGGGATAGAAGAGCTAACACACCAAACGACTTGCTTCTCATTTGGCAAGGTTTTGAAAAATTGGCTGAAATAGACTCCTTACTTTTCTTGTGGGTCCTTGTAGCCTTCTTGTGGCACTGCCCATAGAAAGTGTTCAGACAACTCTGAAGGCCCTGGTCCCTCCTGATAACCTGTCCATAGACCCTTCAGGCTGCCCTTGGGTAAGCGGGTGGGCCACAGCTCTGATCCCCAAGGCTCTGGTGTGGACTGTGCCCAGCATTCTGCTGAGTGCTCTGTACTGTCACCTTATTTTCAGCCCATAGGCATCTGGTAAGGCATCTTAAGTGTCCCATTCTTTCACTGTCAAGAAGGTCGAGGCTCAGTGTAGGTTAATAACCTGCTTCGGGGACGTGTGGCCAATAAGCAGTGGAGCCCAAGGTTAAGCCGAGTTCATATATACATTGAGTCAGCATTTGTCCTGTCACCGAACACAGGAGCAAAACATCCTGCCTCCCACACTTGCGTCCCTGACTCCAAGGGCACCTTCTGCCAGAGCATGTGGTTTCTGATAGGATGAGGATGGAGGAAAGGCGTGTGGCCTGAGAGCATTTACAGAAGATAACCAAACTCTGTGCACCTGTAAATATGTTCTCATTATGCAGGCCACCCTGAACGTAGCATGCTGCCTTCCTTCCCGGATGGCTTTGGGAAATCTTGATTAGGTGTCACTTTTTCTGGGTGCTTCCCTTTTGTTCTTTCTGATCTAGGTCTCCTGGTCTGAATTATCCTGTTAACTGTTTAATAGTGAAGAGTGATGGAAAATGTAGGAAAAAGAGAATGGCCCACTGAATTATCCTGTTAACTGTTTAATGGTGGAGAGTGATGGGGATGTAAGAAAAAGAGAATAACCCACTGATACTCATCTGGCAGCAGAAATCCCAGGCCAGATGCCTCAGGAAGGGCACTGATATTTCCACAGGTAACTTCTTTCTCTGTCATTTTCTGAATCAGAACATGTGCTTACAGATGACCGGATTGCATCCAAAAGTAGCTGCCCCTTTGCTGTAGCCCAGGTTCAGTGGTGGAAAACTCAAAACAGCAGTAACAGGAATACCAGCCTATACTGTTGACATTTTGATTTATCTACCCAAGAACGGGGCTTCCCTGGTGGCACAGTGGTAAAGAATCTGTCTGCAATGCAGGAAACTCAGGTTTGATCCCTGAGTCAGGAAGATCCCCTGGAGAAGGGAATGGTAACCCACTCCAGTGTTCTTGCCTGGAGAATCCCATGGACAGGGGAACCTGGCAGACCATGGGGTCACAAGGAGTCGGACACAAGTGAGCAATTAACACACATACGCACACAAAACATAGCCACAAACTCTGCTGTGTACACAGTTTATATACTGCAACCGTGTCTTTTGAAAAACTGTCTGATTTCATTGAGTTACTCATGGCCTCCTTTTGTCTTTAATGTCACTTTCTGATCCACCTAGAGGCAGTCTGAATCCCACATGTTCCAGCATCTGAATAGTGTTTCACCAATACGCACACATCTCCTCCTAGAGCTTTTTATCCCGGGGTCACTCCAGCCCCAGTTGCTCTGAGCTGCTCAGCAGCTGCTGGTACTTCTCACTGACAGAACCAGAGAAACACCCTTGGATACTTTTCATTTTTTTGCTGGGGTGGGGGTGTGCTGCTCTTTTCATGGGTCTCTGTAGCTTTTCTTTCCAGGTTGATCCCCACCCCCACCATCTGACAAAGCACAGCCTCTGTGAGCTTCACCGTCTGGGAGGTCCACTTTTATATCCTTACATGTCTGAAAAGTGTCTTTATTCTTGTCCTTGTGCTTGAAGAAGGATTGTGTTGTTGTTGTTCATTCGCTCAGTCGTGTCCAACTCTTTACGACCCCCTGGACTGCAGCATGCCAGGCTTTCCTGTCCTTCACCATCTCCCAGAGTTTGCTCAGAATCAAGTCCATTGAGTCGGTGATGCTGTCTAAGCATCTCATCCTTACCTGGGCATGTAATTGTAGGTTAAGAAGCACTGTCCCTCCCTGGGAAAGACTGTGCCATTGTTTTCTGGAATCTAGTGCTGCCTTAAGAAGTCCAATGCACTCAGGCATCTTAGGTGTCCTGCTTTATGAGATCTCTTTATCCTGATGATTTCCTTTCACAGTGATGTGACTCTTACTGTGGATTTTGTTTGTTTGCTTCTTTTTTCTTTGGACTGCTCTTTCTAGATCTGAATCTCTGGACCTTTCCATCAGACTAACTTTTTTTAGTATTATTTCTTTTTTTTTTTTTAATTGGAATTTTTTTTTTATTTTATTTTATTTTTAAACTTTACAATATTGTATTAGTTTTGCCAAATATCTCCCTTCCCTCATTCTTTGTTTTCTTTGCCTGGGGTTTTTAACTGTTTGGCCATTGGACCCTCTGGATGGATCCTCTCATTTTTATCATCTTTGCCTTCCTGTTTTCTAACTTTTGTTCTTTTCCTCTACTTTCTGAGAGATTTCCTTGATTTTCCTTCCAATCCTCCTATGGAAGAAGCCTTTATTTCAATTAAATATTTCATTTCCAACTCTTGTTTTTGCCTCTTTTAAAAAAATTTTAAGGTTTTTATTTTAGGGCTTCCATACATAGCCTCACTTATTTTTTCTAGATGATTTCCTAGACCTTTTGAAGTTTTCTTCAAATGTCCTTTGAATTTCTCATTTTCCTCCCAGTTCTTTTTTTTTTTCTTATTTGATTACTTGAGTCTCTGGCTTTTATGTTAGGTGCTTGGCTGCCCATTAACACTTAAAAGGGAGCTGCTGAGCATTGGGTGGACAACTCAGTTTGTGAAGGTGAGGGCTGTTGATGGTGGGAAGCACTGGCTGGGATCACAGGCTGAGCTGGCTTTCTCCAGGTGCCCCAAGCCCTGTCCCAACACACACACACACACACACACACACACACACACACACACACACACACTCCCCTAGGCAAGGCTGATCATTTTTTTCAGAGGGAGATAAGCTGCCTCCTGAAAAGCACCCTCTGACCCACTACTGGCACTGGGAGGGCTCAGGGGAGGAGGTAGGCATCGGTATAACTCAGTCCTGCCTTCAGCTGGTTTCTGCCCACCTGAGGGTCCTGTGGCCCCAGCAGAGGTGCATGGGGGGCTAGCCTCGGTGCCATGGCACAGTGGGGTCTCAGGCCAGCCAGTACTGAGCTTGGAGCTTCATAAGCTCCATGTTCTCAGCTTGGTTTCTAACCCCCAGCTCTGGGCCTGTCCTGCTCCGGGGGTCCTGGCACTTTGTGCGGGGTGGGGTGTCAGGATGCCAGGAAAATACAGTCACTTTTCCCTGGGATTTCCCACTAGACACTTAGCATTTAGGAGAAGGCAATGGCACCCCACTCCAGAACTCTTGCCTGGAAAATCCCATAGACGGAGGAGCCTGGTAGGCTGCAGTCCATGGGGTCACTAAGAGTCGGACTCGACTGAGGGACTTCACTTTCACTTTTCACTTTCATGCATTGGAGAAGGAAATGGCAACCCACTCCAGTGTTTTTGCCTGGAGAATCCCAGGGACGGGGAAGCCTGGTGGGCTGCTGTCTATGGGGTCGCACAGAGTCAGACACGACTGAAGTGACTTAGCACTTAGCATTTAACTTCCCAGGCCCATTAGGTTAGTTACTACTCGTCTATCCGCTTTGTCTCTCGTGCTCTTTCTAGCTTTTTACTATTGTCTTCTCCTTTAACAAGGTCTGGGGAACGAAAGGAGATAAACAAAAGAAGCCACAGTACTGTTTTGAACCAAAAGTAACCTTTGGGATTTTGTTCACTTTTCTTATGTATATTTCACATTATTCAAATTAGAGCCAGTCAGTTTCTAAGCTAATAATAGTCCCCATAAGATGCTTCCATGTTTAGAAACCATTTTGCAGAAAAAGCTAGATTCTGTAACACATCCACATGACACAGTGAAGATTTTATACAGTTAGCAATTATAAATTATTGGATTATTAACATAACTCCTGCTTTATCAAGATTAATTGAGAAAGAATTTGTTGGTTGTGCCAGACTTGGCTTTGTTTCTGTCCTGATTATAGATTCTGAGAAACAGTTTCCTCCTATACAGATGTCCGTTGGAAGACAGAATAAAAGCAGATTTCTGAGTTAATTAATAGTGTTTGTGACAGGGATTCAGTTTTATTCTTGTTTCCATGGGAAATGTGTTATTCTGATTCCTTACAAATGAGGAGGATTTGGTATCCATATAGGAAAATGTTTTTCAATTTTATATCCTCTTTTACATCTCTATTAATCTACTTTATCTTAGCTCTTTTTTATCTATTTCAGTTTTTTATTTTATTTTGGGGAGGGGCAGTGGAGTGGTCCCTGGTTAATTAATAAAAGTATTAACCTGGAGAAATTGGTAATGGAAGCATTCAGCCCTTGAAAAAAAAAAAAAAAGACTGGGTTCCCCAGTAACGTATTCTTGGCCACAGGTCTAATAATTGTTGTTGCTTAGTCGCTAAGTTGCGTCTGACTCTGTGACTCCGGGGACTGTAGCCCACCAGGCTTTTTGATCTATGGGATTTCCCAGGCAAGAATACTGGAGTAGGTTCCCATTTCCTTCTCCAGAAATCACAGCATAGTGGACTTGTAATGGATCCATTCTTGGATTGCTTTGTCTACCAGAAAAATTTCATCCTCCAAGCCAAACAGATCTAACAGGCTACCTTAAATAGAGACTGGAATTCCATATGACACTGCACAAGTCATTTTTCTGATTAGATCTTTTGATTAATTTTGCTGACACTCTTTGACTCTCAGAAAAGCCATTAGAGCCTATACCTTAGTAACTTGTGTCCAGAGAGGTGGAAAATGATAAGGATGCATCCTGAACTGGCCAAAATTTAAAACACAAAACTCTTCACAATGGCTCAAAAAAATGAAATACTTAAGTGTACACCCAACAAAGTTGGGCTTTCCAGGTGGCTCAGTGATAAAGAATCTGCTTGCCAATGCAGGAGACGGACGGGTTCAATCCTTGGGTTGGAAAGATCCCCTAGAGAAGGAAATGGCAACATACTCCATCCAGTATTCCTGCCTGGAGAATCCCATGGACAGAGGAGCCTGGTGGGCTGTAGTTCATGGGATCCCAAAGACTCAGACACAACTGAGCACACACACATGCACACCTAACAAAACCCATATAGGAGTCATATGCTGAACACTAGAACTCAGATGAAAGCAATCAGAGAAGATCCACATCACTGGAGAGACATCCCGTGTTGATCAACTGGAGACTTAGTCTAGTAAAGATGTCAGTTCCTCCCCCATTTGTAACGCCTGGCAAAATCCCATAAAGATTTTTTGTAGATACAGGTCCTGTTTTGATGCATTTCTTTTTTTTACAAGAACATCTGGAATTTCTGTGTGACTTGAAAACGATGAATTGACCAGGGAAATGATTTTTCAAGTGACACCAGGCACTTTCAATGCTTTCAGTCATGTTACTGTGAA
The DNA here is from genome assembly GCF_002263795.3 of Bos taurus. Lineage (NCBI taxonomy): Eukaryota > Metazoa > Chordata > Mammalia > Artiodactyla > Bovidae > Bos > Bos taurus. Next base: position 24,405,729 of record NC_037341.1, read on the forward strand.
AATTCATTGTCTGCCTTCTGTGGGCTGGGTCGCAGGCTGAGAGCCTTCCATTCTGTACCCTGTCATCTTCACAGCCACCCTGTGAGGAAGGCGCTGTTATGATCCACACATAACAGATGGGAAAATGGAAGCACCAAGTGGGAATTGACTTGCCGAGGGCCACAGAGCTTGAGGACACAGAAGCAGGATTCAAACGCCGACCCCCCTAGAGTCCAAAACCTGATCTGCACCCTGTGTTCCTGCCCCTCTGGGGGTCTCAGGCCACGTCCCTCTGAGATAATCCTGTTCTTTGACAATCCCTATAATCCTTCCATCACTTCACTGCCTAGTTCCCCTCGAGGGTCTGTCCTGGGTGCTCCCAGTCTAACATTCTGGTTCAGGTTAAAGAGGCGAAGACGAACACTGTTCCAAATTGCCGAACTTGAAGAGAAGATGTGATCTTTTTCAGAGTAACTCTTTTCTTGAGATTTTTACTTAGAAGAGACTTTCCCACCTGTCAGAGCAGGGTGACTGTAGAAGTATCATCGCTTCCCGTGCACGTGGGAGAAATAGATTTTGGAATGACACATCACTTTTCTCAGGTATCAGGGGAAATAGGTCACTTTAGAGTGTTTATCATAACATTTGAAAAAAGCTGGCATTGAGAAATGAGAAGTTGAATATTGAGTGGTTCTTCCTGCAATGACTGGAAATGGGCTGCTGAGATATTTTTTGAGATAGACAATAGGTTTCTTCTGTGGTTTCTTTTTTCCAGTGTCTCTCTGAGATAAATTTCATTTTAATGGTCAATTGTAAGTTGATAAAAGGAGCAATTCAGTCTTTATATTATACATATTGGCTTCATTTATCGAAATGTCTTTCTAGATACACTTGTAAACACAATGAAGCTCTAACTCCTTGAGTTTAGAAGCAGCAGTTGGAGTGATCTGGAGGACCTTAGTGAGTAAAGGTCCTTAGGGCTTCCCAGGTGGTAAAGAACCCACCTGCTAATTCAGGAGATGTAAGAGATGCTGGTTCAGTCCCTGGTCAGGAAGATCCCCTGGAGCAGGAAGTGGCAACCCACTCCAGTATTGATGCCTGGAGAACCCCATGGACAGAGGAGACTGGAAGGCTATTGTCCACGGAGTCACATAGGGTCGGACAGGACTGACACAACTTAGCACACACACAGTGAGTAAATAGATGAACATGAACATTTAAAAGCCTCCATCTACCTTTAAGGCCTATTAAACAAAAGAGAAGAATCCCATTCCCTCCCTGTAGAAATCAATAAAGAACGTCCCAGGAGAGTCGGATCCCCTCTAAGCTAATGGAAGAGGAAATTACATGAATCCAAATGTTCAACTAGAGACATTGGCGTCGCATCTGAAGTAGTTTCTGGCAGCATCTCTCCGTTCGGAGCCTGTGCCTTCATTTTGCAGACATATGAGGTCCTGACTGCAGAATTTCATAACTTGGTTACTAAATTCCAGTTGCTGGCTGAATGTTTTCTGAAGAACTTGGGGTGATGTGATGGCAAACCCAGGCTGACATGTTACACACCAGCTTAGCTGCTGTTGGCACATGTTTACTCCAGTGAGCATCCCACTCCTGGCAACTGTAAAAGCTGCTTCTGACCTCCAGGCACCAGCCCGCCTTCCTGGCTCCTGGTCATCACCCCACTGCCTAGTAAACAGCTCCTAATGTGGATTTCCTCCATCAGACTGTAGACTCGCAGGCAGTTTCAGAGCCTGTGTCCTGCTTAAAGCACTCTGCACGTTCTGTGTATAGAAACATGCTGTGTAAGAATTAAAAGACGCTTCCTCCTTGGAAGAAAAGCTATGACAAACCAAGACAGCATATTGAAAAGAAGAGACATCACTTTGCCAACAAAGGTCCTTCTAGTTAAAGCGTTGGTTTTCCAGTAATCATGTATGGATGTGAGATTTGGACCATAAAGAAAGATGAGCACTGAAGAATTGATGCTTTTGAACTGTGGTAGTGGAGAAGACTCTTGAGAGTCCCTTGGACTCTAAGGAGATCCAACCAGTCCATCCTAAAGGAGATCAGTCCTGAATATTTATTGGAAGGACTGATGCTGAAGCTGAAGCTCCAATACTTTGGTCACCTGATGAGATGAGCTGACTCATTGGAAAAGACCCTGATCCTGGGGAAGACAGAAGGCAGGAGGAGAAGAAAGTGACAGAGGGTGAGATGGTTGGATGAAATCACTGACTCGATTGATGTGAGTTTGAGCAAATTCCGGGAGTTGATGATGGACAGGGAGGCCTGGTGTGCTGCAGTCCATGGGGTCAAAAAGAGTCAGACAAGACTTAGCAACTAAACCACCACCACTGTGCTCTGGAGGATTCAGGCCCAATCCTCCAGGCAAGTGCAGTGCAACTGTGCATGCATGAATAGTTGTGTCCGACTTCATGACCCCATAGACTGTAGCCCGCCAGGCTTCTCTGTTCATGGGAGTCTCCAAGCAAGAATACTGGAGTGGGTTGCCTTTTCCTTCTCCAGGGGATCTTCCTGACTTGAGGATCGAACCCACGTCTTTTATATCTCCTGCACTGGCAGGCAAATTCTGTATCACTGGGGCCACCAGGCAAGCACAGGGAAGTCTGGTTTTTATCTTATCAAGTGAGGACTAGAGTGTGATATTTCTGTTGTTCAGAAGATATTCTCATTTCCTGAGCAAGCTATTAGGATAATCATTTTCTCCCATCAAGGGTGCAGTGAGAGCCCCATAGAGAATCTTATCAAAGAGCTTCTATTGTCACTGCCACTAAGTGGGTTTGTGGTAGTGGTGGTTTAGTTGCCAAGTCATATCCAGCTCTTTGTGGCCCTATGGACTGTAGCCCACCAGGCTCCTCTGTCCACAGAATCCCCAGGCAAGAATACTGAAGTTGGTAGCCATTCCCTTCTCCAGGGAATCTTTCTGACCCAGGATCGAACCTGTGTCTCCTGCATTGCAGGCGGATTCTTTACCGACTGAGCCACCAGCGAAGCCAGTCTAATCGGGTTTAGGGGGCTTATAAGAATGCTTCTCCTTGCAAAGTTTGCAGAACATCCTCCCGCCTTTTACCCACCATCCCCACGGCTTTAACCTCAGGCACAGCAAGTCCTGTGGACTGCAGCTTCTCCCAGCAGTGGGCACACAGATCTGCCACAAGCAGGACAGGGACTTTGTTCTGGAAGCAGCCTGAGGTCTGGCATCCTCCAGGCTGGGGGTGGGGACGGAGCCTGCGAACGCTGTTTCCTCCCTTCCTGCCTTCTGGGCTCACATCCAAACCCGGCCGCTCTTCACTCCTGGCAGCCTGGGACGTCTCCATAACTGTTGAGGGCTGTATGAGGGCACATGCTTTTAGAAATCAGATGACCTGGGTTTGCTCCTTCAACTGATCAGCTTTAGGCAAGCCACTTAGACCTTCTGAGCCTCGGTGTCCCCACCTGCTAAGCAGATTCTAAGGTGTCCATCTATCTGGCATGAGGTGTCACAGAAGGATGGTTCCCCATGAATGACTTTCACTGCTGTTTTCCCCTTTGAGTTCAGTGGTGACGCCCATTCAGACACCTGGAAGCTCTGAACATCAACAACCACCTTTTGCCCCAAGCAAAGTAATTCTTTTTCTTTTTAAAAAAAGAAAAACTGCATTTCTCTCTAAACATATTTAAACAATGCCAGAGACTGAAGCTTAAAAGCCAAATCCCATTTTTTTACTTTGGATGAGTCATTTTTCTTTAGTAAAGAGGAATGAGAAACTCACAGTTAATCAAGGTAGAGGCAGATAGTTTCATTTGAAAAGAAAAGTGTTAAGGAATAGTGTTAGAAAAGCGTATTGCATTTGAATGAATATTGAAGGTAGAGTTTTCAGATCTCATGAAAGGTTTTTGTCCATCCAGCACTGTGTATAGTTTTCGAGGTATTTATCAGATTACTTTTCATATAGATTTTTTAAAAAATTATCATCATCCTTAGAAAGCCTCTTCAGTGAGCTGGCTTTGTTTGTTTTGGCAGCAGGAGTAGGGAGGTGGAGAGGTATAAGCAAAGCCTTTTTGATAGTTTTAGCTTTTTATTCTTTTTTTTTCAGCTGTACCACACGGCACGTGGGATCTTAGTTCCTCCACCAGGGATCAGGCCCATGCTGCTGCCTTGCAAAGCAGCTTCTTAACCACTGGATGGCCAGGGAAGTCCCTTAGCTTTATCACATCCTGTGCTGGACACGAGTCAAACAAGGAGACTCTGATCTCTACTGTCCTGCATGGTCCAGAGTGGCGCTGGGTGGACCAGCGCGGGCAGCCTGCTCCCAGGTTTCTGTGGCTGGGGGAGGGGCACTACCCCACTCCACAGTAAGGACTGGAAGGGGAGCACCAGGGAGGTGGGATGGGACACAGAATGAAAGGTCAGAAAAGGCTTGGCAGTGGGCTTGGGGACGCTTGCAAGGCTCTGGTAGAGGAGGGCTTGGAGAAGCAAGGGCAGGGAGCAGAAAGGGCAGGCAGGCATCAGAGAGCATGCCTGGGAGGATGAGCAGGTGAGGATGGACAGGCAGAGCACGTAGCAGTTTGGCCACCTGCCTGCTGCTGTCATTCCAGTCAGCTAGGAGCAGAGCCAGAGCGGGCCTGGGCATGGTGGGATGCCCGCATCAGCTGTTCCCAAGCACCTTGTCACTGGACCCAGAGTAACATTTCAGGTGCAGACTGTGGTGAAGCCTTACCCGGTGCCATTCTAGGCTTAAACATGGTTTATATGAGACACGTCAAGCGCTAAAGGTTAAAATATGAGCTGCAGAAATAGGTGCTAGACACACATGTCTTACTTTGAAAAGTATTTGTCTCACCATTCCGTCTGAATCCTTAATGAAAAAATACTGCTTGTCTTTTCTGAGTACACTTGAGACAAGGAACTAGTTATTCTAACAACTGCTGAACTTTTCCAGAACCAAAAACGATTCCAGAGATGGAAAATAATTCCAAGTGTTGTTTTGCATACGAGATCCACCATACTCACTCTTGTTCTTAAGTGAACCTACTGGTTTCGCTGTAAAACTCAACCTTGTGTTGACTTCCCTTTGGAGCATATTTGCATTCTAAGCACAGTTCAGTTCAGTCACTCAGTCATGTCCGACTCTTTGTGACCCCATGAATCGCAGCATGCCAGGCCTCCCTGTGTATCACCAACTCCCGGAATTCACTCAAACTCATGTCCATCGAGTCGGTGATACCATCCAGCCATCTCATCCTCTGTCATCCCCTTCTCCTCCTGCCACCAATGCCTCCCAGCATCAGAGTCTTTTCCAACGAGTCAACTGTTCGCATGAGGTGGCCAAAGTACTGGAATTTCAGCTTTCACATCATTCCTTCCAAAGAACACCCAGGGCTGATCTCCTTCAGAATGGACAGGTTGGATCTCCTTGCAGTCCAAGGGACTCTCAAGAGTCTTCTCCAACACCACAGTTCAAAAGCATCAATTCTTCGGCGCTCATCTTTCTTCACAGACCAACTCTCACATCCGTACGTGACCACTGGAAAAACCATAGCCTTGACTAGACGGACCTTTGTTGGCAAAGTAATGTCTCTGCTTTTCAATAGGCTATCTAGGTTGATCATAAGTTTCCTTCCAAGGAGTAAGCATCTTTTAATTTCATGGCAGCAGTTCTTGCCTGGAGAATCCCAGGGATGGGGGAGCCTGGTGGGCTGCCATCTATGGGGTCACACAGAGTTGGACACGACTGAAGCGACTTAGCAGTCAGCATCTGCAGTGATTTTGGAGACCCCAAAAAATAAAGTCTGACACTGTTTTCACTGTTTCCCCATCCATTTCCCATGAAGTGATGGGACCAGATGCTATGGTCTTGGTTTTCTGAATGTTGAGCTGTAAGCCAACCTTTTCACTCTCCTCTTCTAAGCACAGTTCAGGGCTAATGGGCCCACTACGTTGTGAAAAAACAGTTCCAGTGCATTTCTGGGCTGGTGCCTCTAGCTCTCCAATCGAAAGAAGGCACTTGTAATGTTGTTTCAAATTTGTAAACAGTGCATCCTGAGGTTCACTTCCCAGGCTTTTTATTTGAGGCTGTCCTGTGTGTGTGCGTGTGTGTGTGTGTGTGTGTGTGTGCGTGTGCTCAGTCATGTTCCACTCTTTGCAACCCCATGGACTGTAGCCTGCTAGGTTCTCTGTCTATGGAATTTTGAGCCTTTACTATACAAAACGATGAGCTCACTAGTCTACTGAAGGAAAGAGTTGCTCAGTCATCTCTGATTCTTTGCAGCCCCATGGACTATAGTCCACCAGGCTCCTCTGTCCACGGGGTTTCCCAGGCAAGAATACTGGACTGGGTAGTGGTTCCTTTCTCCAAAGGATCTTCCCAACTCAGGGACTGAACCCAGGTCTCCTGCACTGGGGGCAGATTCTTTGCCATCTGAGCCATCAGGGAAGCTACGCATTTTAGGTTTTAGTTCAGCTGGTGCCCATTTTAGAGAGCGCCTTCTGTGTGCCCCGCTGGGGGCTTTGGTAGAACTGGCCGTGAAAAGCAAGTTCCCCTTGCTCTCCAAATGCTCCGTGTCATGCACAGAATGAAACGTGGTCTCTGTTCCCATTGTTCTTTTCAGTCTCATTATTTTCATCAGAGTTTGGCTAACTTTGGTGGATCTGCAGTCACTGGTGTCAAGAAAGAAATGCATGGAACTCAGTTATTAAACATTTCACCTTCTCTGCATGCACCTTTACACTGTGAGCGAGTAACAGGATTATTTGATTTAACAAGTTTAAACGATTTCTTATCTTCTTCCTGCTGGGGAAAGAAGCTGGTTCTTAGCAGTGAGTGGCCAAGAGAGTAGGTCTTAGATCTTAGGAAGTAGAATATCATCAGTGTGACTTCCTAATGTAAATATACTCACAGTATTTAAATGTAAACCATTTAGAATTACATCACATGTATTTTTTTGAGAGCTGGAGTGATGCTGTGACCTGGGAAGAAGGGCATAGAGATCAGGTGTGGAACCCACAGCCGCCCGGTAGTCTCGCAGACAACGTTGTTGCTGTCTTTGGACATCAGTTTCCTCATCTATGCACGTGCTTAGCTGCTAAGTTACGTCCAACTCTTTGCAACCCCATGGACTGTAGCCCACCCGGCTCCTCTGTCCATGGGATTCTCTAGGTAAGACTACTGGAGAGGGTTGCCATGCTCTCTTCCAGGGGATCTTCCTGACCCAGGGATGGAACCTGCGTCTCCTGTGTCTCTTCTTTACTGCGAAGCCACCTGGGAAGCCTCGTCTGTAAACTGGGGATAATAACACTTGCTTTAGAGATCTTGGTGGGATTGAATTTTAAAACCTAGAAAACACATTAGTACAGTTCTCTGTACATTAAGACATGTGTGTGTGTATTAGTCGCTCGGTCATGTCCAACTCTTTGCGACCCCATGGACTGTAGCCCACCAGGCTCCTCTGTCCATGGAATTTTTCCAGGCAAGATTACTGGAGTGGGTAGCCATTCCCTCCTCCAGGGGGTCTTCCCGACCCAGGGATCAAACCCAGGTCTCCTCCATTGCAGGCAGATTCTTTACCATCTGAGCCACCAGGAAAGTCCCTACATTAAATACATGGTACATGGTGGCTTAGATGGTAAAGTGTCTGCCTACAATGTGGGAGACCCGGGTTCGATCCCTGGGTCAGGAAGATCCGCTGGAGAAGGAAATGGCACCCCACTCCAGTACTCTTGCCTGGAAAGTCCCATGGATGGAGGAGTGTGGTAGGCTACAGTCAGTGGGGTTGCAAAGAATCGGACACGACTGAGCGACTGAGCGACTTCACTTTCACGTGCTTAATGAGAAATGGTCATTATGAACAGGTTAATTTTTAAACATAATTAGATAGCGATTTTCCTAATACCTTCTTGGTGAATTTGGTCCACTCTCCCCAAATCACTGATTTACTTTTTCTTCTTTCAAGTTGATATGTGGCACTGTTTTAACTCATTTATTTCACAGTACTTACACACATATTTAACACATATTTATTTCCTTTACCCCAAGGCTGTTCATTAGAAATTGAAAATATTTTCACAAAGAAAGTTTCTGTCTGAATTGCCACTCTGCTACAATTGTCATAGAGTATGTACAGATTTACAGCCACATAAAAACCCAACCTACAGTCCATGTCAGTGGGATAACCGGATGCAGGGTCCCCAGAGCCACACAGCCCTGGATTCTGGGCTGGGTACCACTTACAAGGATTTACTCTCTTGCTGGTATAGGGGGATCAGACCCCTCATAAGGGGGTGATGGTGAGGATGGATGAGATGGCGAATAAGAGCCCAAAAGTGGAGTCTTTGTGTGTGTGCTCAGTCACTCAGTGTGTCCGACTCTGCCACCCCATGGACTGTAGCCCACCAGGCTCCTCTGTCCATGAAATTCTCCAGGCAAGAATACTGGAGTGGGTTGCCATTCCCTATTCCAAGGGAACTTCCTGACCCAGGGATTGCACCTGTGTCTCTGCATCTCCTGCATTGCAGGCAGATTAGATCCCCATGCCGCCTGGGAGGCCCAGGGTTTCCATAAGCTGCTACTAACGTTCACAATACTTGAGTTTGTTGTGCTGCTAGGTGTTGCTCCTGGTCTGCCTAACTGAGGAGCCAGTTAACTCTCGCTTGCACGCTCAGTCGCTCAGTCACATCCAGCTCTTTTTGACGCCACGGTCCACTGCCTTCCAGGCTCCTCTGACCATGAGATTCTCCAGGCAAGAATACTGGAGTGGGTTGCCATTTCCTTTTCCAGGAGATCTTCCCCACTCAGGGATCAAACCCAAGTCTCCTGCATTGGCAGGTGGATTCTGTACCACTGAGCCACCTGGGAAGCCCCTCAGCTAATGCCGAGCCTCACCTTAATTAGCTGGTCTCCTGAAACCTGAGACCCGAGGGTGCTGGTGTGTGGACAGGGCCAGGGCCCTGCTGGACTTTGCACTCATAAAAGTCTGGTGTGCCTCGCATGTTCTCGCAGCCAGACAGAGACCACGTGAAGCACCTCTGGGAGAGGACAAAAGAGGCTGAAGATAGAATCATTTTATGTTTCTGTGGATAAGGCCAGCAGTCTTATTGGGCTGTCATTAGGAATTCAGTTGCCCTGCTTTTTAGTTACTTGTCTTTTTTCTTTTTTTTTCTATTGAGGAAGTCATTGTATTTCCAAGCAATTTTTGGTGCTGGTTCCATGCAGCCCCAACTTCTGACATCTCAGGTGCTGGGCAGGACCTCCTTGCCCCCCACATCCATGCAAGTTGGTGGCCCTGTTAGAGCAAAGCTTTCTTTGCCTTTGGTTAAGACTGGTGAACCAGAAATACAATTTTTCTTCTGATTGTTGATTTCATTTTAATTGTCTTAAATAAGAGAAGGGCATTTTAAAAGAAACTCATAACGTTTTCTTTTTTAGAGTGGACTCACAAATGAAGCCTGTGAACAAGTTTTCTAAGTGACCTTGGAGAATGACATTAAAGTCAAGGCTCCATTCTGGACTGAGATTTAACCAGCTGCTTTTCTCCTATCAATTTTAGATTTGATTTCATTTTTAATAATGGTTTTATTATTTACTCTAGGCTGTTTCACTTGCACAACTGTTTGTTTTGAAATCTAAAACCACATATTTTCGTTGAAACTCAAATAAAAATGGGGTCACACCAGTGACCTTGTAGACAGAAACTGCCTAGTCAACCCACTTTGACAGAAAGAGCACCCACGCTATCTCCTGAGAGCAATGGAATTGTTTTAAGACAGAAGATCATTCAGTTACCATAAAGCTTGAAATGTAATGATGGGGGCGACGGTGCCAAGTTGAGGACATGGGGGCGAAATTTAATAACAGCTCGTGTTGCCTGAACAGACGGGCTGCCCCACCTGACCCTTTCATCGCACTCCCTCACAGAATTCTCACCACAGCCCTGGGACATGTAGGCATCATTACGGTCAGCGTGTCTTCAGGAGGAAACTGAGGCATCCTGAACTTGGTAAATGTGCCCAGGGTCACAGAGCTGTTAAGTACTGGACTCCAGAGTAAACGAGGTTGACCTTAAACCCTGGACCTGGCTCTGAACTGAGGGGCTCGGCATCAACAAGCCAACAGATGCCACCTGGACCCTTTCTACTGTCCGGCCTGGATTCATGAGGGATGAATGGGAAGTGAGTGTCCTCTTTTCTCAGGCCCCAAGAATGCACCCTGAATTCTCTCCGCCTCTGGGATGAAATCTCAGACACCACCCATAGCCTCTTCAGTTAATCTTCAATAATTCAGAGTCCTTAGATCAGTTTCAGGCGTGAAAGACTGAAAACCTCCAGCCTCTCTCATTCCTGTTTGGGCCGCCTCTGTTTCCCAGCTCAGGCCTTCTATTGGCTTGGAAATCTCAGTGAAGGCAGGAGCTTCACAAACCTGTGGATTTTCCCTCTTCCCCCTTTCCAGCTCTTTATTAGGTGTCACTCCTAACCTGGCCTTCCCTGGTGGCTCAGACAGTAAAGAATCTGCCCGCAATGCAGGAGACCCAGGTTCCATCCCTGGGTGGGAAATATCCCCTGGAGAAAGAAACAGCTACCCACTCTAGTAATCTTGCCTGGAGAATTCTTTGATTCTCAGAGAAGCTTGGCAGGCTACAGTCCATGGGGTCGCAAAGAGTGGGACACGACGGAGAAACTTTCACTTTCACTTTTCTAACCTAGGGGCAGGCCCATGTGGGTCTGTGAAGATGGCAGGGTCCTCTCCTTGGCTGTGTCACCTGGTGTCCCTGCACGTGGGGGAGCCTGGAGCTGGATCTCTTTGGGAGCTTTTGGGTTCCCTGGGGGGCAGCCACATGTCTCCCAACTCTGGCGGTGCTCACAGCCTCCCCTCAGTGCAGGGCTCTCTGGCCTCAGTTCCTTTAAGATAACCCTAGACTGGGACTTCCCTGGTGATCCAGTGGTTAAGACTTTGCCTTCCAATGCAAGGGGTGTGGGTTCGATCCGTGGCTGAGGAGCTAAGATCTCACATGCCTTGCAGCCAACAAACCAAAATATAAAACAGAAGCAATATTGCAACAAATTAATAAAGACTTTAAGAATAGTCCACATTAAAAAAATTTTTTTTTCTTTTTTTAAGATAACCCTGGTGAGTGACTTGACTTTCACTTTTCACTTTCATGCATTGGAGAAGGAAATGGCAACCCACTCCAGTGTTCTTGCCTGGAGAATCCCAAGGATGGGGAGCCTGGTTGGCTGCCGTCTATGGGGTCACACAGAGTTGGACACGACTGAAGCGACTTAGCAGCAGCAGTGCTCCTTTCCCCCAAGTGCTCATGTGGCCCAGAAAACCAGCACTTTGTACTGGTGGAAACGCAGATTCCTCTGGCCTGTGTCCTGGGGTGGAGGGTCCAGCACAGACCCTGTGTCTAGCCCTCTCAAGACTCCATCAGCTCTGTGTTGGGCTTTCTGGAAGGGTGAGGGGTCCTGAGTCCAGCCTCAGCCTATTTGCGATGGGGGTGGGCACAGGCCATGGTCAAAGCCACCTCTCTAAGCAGAGAGCCAAGGCGGCCTGATACCGGCTCCTTAGGTGATGTCTTCCACTCCTCCTTTGCCCTGACATCACACCAAAGTGAAAGTGAAAGTCGCTCAGTCATGTCTCTTTGTGACACCATGGACTATACAGTCCATGAAATTCTCTAGGCCAAAATACTGCAGTGGGTAGCCTCCCAACCCAGGGATCAAACCCAGGTCTCCCATAATCCATTGTGGGTGGATTATTTACAAGCTGAGCCACCAGGGAAGCCCAGTACTGGAGTGGGTAGCCTATCCCTTCTCCAGCGGGGTCTTCCCAACCCAGAAACCGAACCAGGGTCTCCTGCATTGCAGGTGGATTCTTTTACCAGCTGAGCTACCAGGGAAGCCTGGAATGGACATCACACCAAAGCTGCTGGGTAACAAGTTGTACCCTCTCCCCTCCTCCCTGCAGACTCGCTCAGGTCACAGCGCCACCTGGAGACTGTTGCCGTAATGCAGTACATGACTGTCTAATTTTCACACATTGATCCAAATACCAGTGCAAGTGTGTGCTGACCAACCGGGTGCCCAGCACACCCTAGGAGAGCCCAAGGGTGGGCTCTACTCCTTGGTCCACACCCATGAAGGTCTGAGAAGGCAGAATTGGCCTCTTGGCATCTCTTCAGTATTCCAACCTGTGTTTCTATCCTCCAGTTGCACAGAATGGATGTCAGAAGAAACAAGGCTTAAAGGACCTGCTGAAAAGTAGAGAAATGGTTTACCCAACAGGTGGAAAGTGAATACAAAGTAATAAAAACACAGGGGCAAGGATTCTTTTATTATGTAGCACGTGAAGACTCTTTCCAGCCAACTGAAAGAGTAAGCTAAAAACTGGGATACTGGAATCAAAAGCTGAAATGTTATTAGGACAACTCCATGGTTTCTGAGAATATTCAGAGTGAGGAGGTTTTTGGCAGAAGACGATTTCATTTACAGCTTGGAGCTGATTGCTGATGGCAACGCTGAGGTCAGAAGAGAGAAGATCCAGCCACCAGGAGCTGAGGAATTGCAGCAGGCGATAAGCAAGGAGGCACGTCACTCAGGAATTGAAAAAGTACAGGTCCCGCCGAAAGGGTGGTGGTTTGGACTTAATGCTTCCAGATGTCTGGGCCTCTCATTTCTTAGTTTCCATTTGATTTATCTTGTGCAAATTCAGTCTCTTTTGGATACGTGCTTTTGTTACTCCAACGTTTACCTTTTCAGTTTTATAATTCTCCTATTGCACTCTTTACAAGTTATTTTCACAGCATAGGAGGAGTTAACTAAAGTGAACGGCATTGGAAGGGGAAGGAAAAGGGGGAGACAAACATGGCATATTCATATTAAAATGGGCAGGTTCATGTCCTCCAAACGCAGTGTCATGGCTCCCTCTAACCCATGGAACTAAGCGTTGAATTTAGGAATACATTTTGCTTCTAAGTATAATTTTGTGATGCCCACAGTATCCTTGGCTATCTGCGATACGAATGAGGGAGAGGATGAGTTTCCTGAAATCCCGCTGGTTAGGGCCATCTCAGCAGAGGGAGGGCAGGTGTGTGGCTGTGCACAGCTGGTTCCGTTCTTGTGGGCTCAGGCCTGGGGTACAGAGAAGGGAAGGAGAAAAGGCTAGACTAGTGTGTGCTTCCCACAGACACTTGTCAGCAGTGGAGCAGGAAGCCCAGAATCATCCTCCGCCGCCCCTCACCCTCACAGCCAGACCGATGCCACGTGCAGATGTGATGGGATACATTCAGGGTGGTTTGGCCGTAGACCCAACGCCATGTTCAGACCAGTGCAGGTCTTAAAACATCTCTTGAAATTGTCCGGTCTTCCCTCCAACCCCAGAGACACCCACCTCGTGAGGGTGACGTGGATGAGAAGAGCCTCTGTGCCTTTATTTAACGTTCTCAATTCCCTGAGTAGGTAGTATCACTGTGCCCATTTTAGAGATGGGAAACCTGAGACCCTGGATGGAGAAGTGGCCTGCCCATGGCTGCTCAGCCCTTCCAGGGCAGAGACAGCATCCAGACCTAAAGGTTGTGCCCTGGGGGTCACCCCTTAGAGCCTCTCCCTCCCCAGGCCAGCTCTGCCCAGCCTCCCTGCTCTGCTCCCCTTCATCCTGGCCCCTCCCCGCAGCCCCTCCCTCCCAACGACACACCTGACCCTGTTGCTAATGCATCATCACCCTGTGAGGCTCCCCCGTTATGCTGCCTGAAATGCAGAGTCTGTCCATCCTGTTCTCACGCGCGCAGGTCGGTCACCATGCACCCCTCTCCCCCCAGCTCAGCACTCTGCACTGACCACTGGGTGTGTTTTAAGTTTCTCGGATGAACCATGAACTCGGTGGAGAGCTACCCTGAGGATAGACGCCCCATCCAGTTCTCCTCTCCTCCTCTGTCTTCTGACTCCGGAGAAGTGGCGGGCAGGGCAGCGCTCTGACAGTTCTGCCACACTGATCAACATTATTCAATTAATAGTCATAGTATGTGTTTTGAATCTTTTTTCTAAATTGTCAAGACTTTCCTGTTTCTTTACATCTTACACATAATTGTGCAGTCACTAGGTACTAATGGATTGATTCAACCCAGCCCACGGTTCCATAAGCACCATTAGATTTTGAGTGCTTTTCTCTTGCATTTATAAAGAATTCAAAAGTTGACGCTGTTATGGGAGACTGTATTCTTATTTCAGTGAGGCTTCTCTGCTCTTATATGGAAAAAAACCCAAGATTACAGTTATGAAAGTGGCCCCAGTCAAGTTGGAATCTTAACAGCTGATGTCAGTGGGCTCAGATGCTGTTACCAGAAAACCAGGAAGCAACATGGGACACGTTTACTTAGATTGTAAACGTTTTGTGATCTGACCTTTAGGAAGCTAAAAGAGTCACTCTTCCAGAACTCTTTTTAACCTCAAAGGTAAACTGCTTCTTTGCTCTTTGCCTCCAAGAATGTTTGTTGTTCAGTCGCTAAGTCGTGTCCAACTCTTTGCAACCCCATGGACTGCAGCACGCCAGGCTTCCCGGTCCTTCACTGTCTCCCAGAGCTTGCTCAAACTCACGTCCATTAAGTCAGTGGTGCCATCAAACCATCTCATCCTCTGTCGTTCTCTTCTCCTGCCTTCAATCTTTTCCAGCATCAGGGTGTTTTTCAGTGAGTTGGCTCTTCACTTCAGGGCCCAAAATCCTGGAACTTCAGCTTCAGCATCGGTCCTTCCAATGAATATTCAGGATTGATTTTCTTTAGCATTGACTAGTTTGCTCTTGCAGTCCAAGGGACTCTCAAGAGTCTTCTCTAGCACCACAATTCAAAATTATCAATTCTTCAGCACTCAGACTTGGCTAGATCCAGCTCTCACATCCGTACATGACTACTGAGAAAACCATAGCTTTGACTATACGGACCTTTGTTGGTAAAGTGATGTCTCTGCTTTTTAATATACTGTCTGAATATTTGAACAGAAGGCATTTTCAAGCTCGCCGAATTCAACACATTTTCGTTTTCATAGATACGATCCAGACACTGAGATGTGAGGTGACTCAGAGTGGAATTAGTCAGACTCCCTCTTTAAAGCTGTTTCCACCTTTCTTCTGCCATAACACACATGAGAAATGACCAGTGTTCACGTACTGAAGGAGCTTCTACTCATAAATCAAGGCTTGTGGTCCACCCCAGGATCCTTGCTGCATCTCCAGGACTTTGTTCTCACCTAAAGTTTAATGATCAGTTAGGTGTTAACTGTCTGGTTCTCTTTATTTACCAGGAGCACGTGGCCTATGATTGAATTTTAAAATAAAGAGCTATCACTCAGAGATCTGGGTTTGCTGCATCAACAATGAAGGCCATTCCCCGTGGCAGCCCCGTAGCTGGAGACCCCTCCACAGAGGCCACAGTCACCGTGACCTGCCTGACCTCAGTGTCACGGGATTCACATTGCCTGGGTTACAGGAATTTGGCTTTATGCATTCTTCACATAAACTGTGTGGGCATCAGCTCACTTTCTATCCCTTGCTGCCTCCCAGGCTGTAAATGCTCTGAAACCAGTGTACTGGGTCTCCCCAATGTCCCATCCATCAGCTCAGATGCTGGTCTTTACCTAACCATCTGGTGAGGAGCTGGCAGATGTGAAGTTAGAAGGATCCAGGTCACTCTGGTTTTAGAAGTTTCAGTTTGCTCGGATGGCTGTTTCCACGCCTCCTAAGCCATAGATTTTTACTCTGTGAGAGACCAGAAAGCCGGGCTCACACCCTCTGTGCCAGTGTCTAGGACGTACTCATGCTCACCCATACAGGACTCAGAGTCCTTCCCATTCCTCTTCCACCCAAAGGCTGGACCCGTTTCCCAGATACTATCTGGGGTGTGGTGAGAAAGGCAGAACCTGAGGTTCACCTCAACCTGCTGAGTCAGACTCAAGGTGTCGGGCAGACCCCCAGAAGCACAGGCACAGCTAACTCTGAGAGGCATTGCTGGAGCCGGCAGGGAGCCACTTAGTCTTCCTCCCTGTGTCCTCTGTCCCCAGCTGGCTCTGCACCCCTTCAGCTCTCCCCACACAGATAACATGGCCCCTCCAGCCCCCGTCCTCTCCATCAGGAAGGAGCAGGCAGGGAGGGCTGTGCCCACCATGCCCCCCGGGCTGGGCTGCTGTTGAGTTCACGTTCCCCTGACTCAAAGAACTGCCCTAAGCTCTAGTTCTGTGACATTTTCTCCTCCAGTTCTTTTTATGCTTTCATGACATTCTCAATGAATATTCAGTGGAGTAGAATGTAGGCAAAATGGTCTGTGAATGGGAGTTTCCCTCAGGCTGCTATTCTGTCTCCTTAGCCATCCACCAGAGATCAAGCAGGACTGGATAATTATTGATACTTTAGTCGATGAAGCTCTCCTTGGCTGAGATCAGATTTTCCTCCCCTGAAACAAGATGAAGAGGTAAAGAGCCCCCTCCGGGCCTGCTTCCACCAGTGCCCAGGCACTCCTGCAGGCCTGTCTTGACATCAGGGTCAAATGAGCCTGCCATCAGCAGAGGGTCTTATGCCTGGTCACAGCTCATGAACACAGGCCATGGTTATCACATCTGTGACATCACAGTGTAACTCCAGGTTTCCAGGTGTCTTGAATGTGAGTCTACACTGCAAAACACCCGGTGGTCTACAGCACTCTGTGCCAGCAAGCACTGCTGAAGCACCAAGCAGTGAAAAAGCAGAATCAAGGGCTATGACACGATTAAGAGAAGGCGCACTCTTTGCCACCTTCATTATTTTTGAAGTAGGTTCAGTGTGTCAACTAAAATAGGCAGGAAACATCAATTGTGCCATATGGGGCTTCCCAGGTGGCGCTAGTCATAAAGAATCCACCTGCCAATGCAGGAAATACGAGAGACGTGGATTTGATCCCTGGGTTGGGAAGATCCTCTGGAGGAGGAAATGGCAACCTATTCCAGTACTCTTGCTGGAAGAACCCCACGGACAGAGGAGCCTGGCAAGCTACAGTCCATGGGGTCACAAAGAGTCGGACACAACTGAGCACATTATCCTATGCCCAACCAGTTCCTACAGCTTTTTCTGTGGCTTTTAAGGCTTCTTATAAGATGCTTTCCCCCTATCCCCAGTGGCACCCCATTCCAGTACTCTTGCCTGGAAAATCCCATGGACGGGGGAGCCTGGTGGGCTGCAGTCCATGGGGTCGCTGAGGGTTGGACGTGACTGAGCGACTTCACTTTCACTTTTCACTTTCATGCCTTGGAGAAGGAAATGGCAACCCACTCCAGTGTTCTTGCCTGGAGAATCCCAGGGACGGGGGAGCCTGGTGGGCTGCCGTCTATGGGGTCGCACAGAGTCGGACACGACTGAAGTGACTTAGCAGCCCTATCCCCAAAGAGTTTAAATTAAAACTTTTCAACTGTGACCACAGTCATCTCTAGACATCATCAGTGTGTTGACTATTATTAGGGAAATTGGGAATGACAGGAAAGACAGAAGAGGGGCTAGAAACATAAAGGAAATGGAGTGTAAACTGGTTACAAATAATAACTGTTTACCTAACGCAAATCTCTCAGGCTGGTTTTATGTCTGCTAACGGCTACCCTCACACACCCCACCCCAGCCCTATGCATGCCTGGAGGAACCCTCCTCAGGCTGTCTGCCTCTGTTCACCCATTCTCAGGGTTTCTGTTACATGAAGACAGAAAGTAGGGTGGAAGGAAAACAAGCTTTCTGGGGAATGCTTCCTAGAACACAGCCTGGGAGTCCTGGGACCTCAGTCCTGAGAGTGCAGAGGGATGAATCTCATTTAGTTTGAATGGTACCAAAGCCCCCTGGACGGACAGGTGGGCATGCTGGAAAGTCAGTTGGGGTGGACATTTTGGGGGTTCCAGTCCAAATATGGTGGACTTAGAAAAGAACACTATTGTGTAGGCCAGGGTGAGCTCTAGTGCCAGTGGACGCTATGTGATAACCACAGCTCATCCTCCGAAAAACCTTCCCATAAGAACAGTATGTGCTGGAATCATAGAACAGTCTGGTCACAGGCCAGTATTCCCATGGGCCCTTTTTGAAACTGGAAATAACTCACTCATTCTTGGGCTTCCCAGTTCACACTAGTGGTAAAGAACCTACCTACCAATGAAGGAGACTTAAGAGACATGGGTTTGAAAGCTGGGTGAGAAAGATCCCCTGAAGGAGGAAATGGCAACCCACTCCAGTATTCTTGCCTGGAGAGTCCATGGACAGAGGAGCCTGGTGGGCTTCAGTCCATGGGGTCACACAAGAGTTGGACATGACTGAAGTGATTACTCACGCACTCATTCTTGGCTGCTCAGAACCTCATGTTTTTAGAGGGAAAAGGACTAGTGGGGATCTCATCCAAGCACTGTCACAGATGAGGAGACAAAGCCCCAGGGGAAAGGGCCCAGGCTCTGCCCCCATCACCTGATGGGCAATCTTGCCACTTGCTGGAGGTTTGCAGTGGTTCTTAGCCACAAAGGTGATGGGCATAGATGTCCATCAGCTCCTTCACTCTGCCCCTGAACCTTCCAGCACTGTCCCTTCCACGGACACGTGTTGGAAGCTGCAGTGGTAAGCGGTGAAAATGTTATACATGCTCAGGAGAAACAAGGCCTCTCCTGGGGACCCTCAGGTTCCCTGGGGGCAGTCCTGTGGGGTTGCTTCTGAGCCCAGACTCTGCTCCTACTCTGGCTCCCCACCCCGTCTATGGAGGACTGGCTCCATGGGGGAGGTGCACCCAGGCAGTGAATGAGTGGACCCATAGGCTCTGAGGAGGAATCCTCACTCCTCTGGCATTTCATTCAAAATATGTTCAAAGAAACAATCCTACTTCATCTTCATGAGAGGAGATCGTTTTCTAAAAACTAAATTGAAGTATCATAATAGCACCACACAATTAAAGGAAATCATTAGGAGGAATTGCCTTTGGGCTTCTTAAATCTTGCACAGGAAAATATTTTTATTAGAATGAATCCATTTGCAGATTATTGAAATGGTCTCTAACAAAACATGACGATGAGTGTTCTTAGAGACAGAGTTTTCAAAGATGTTAAGGAAAACTATCAGCCCCTGCCCAAGCTTATTTTAATAGACACTCTTTTCTTACCATAAGAGCAGATGATTTTATACTCAGTTCAGTTCAGTTCAGTCACTCAGTTGTGTCCAACTCTTTGCAACCCCATGAATCGCAGCACGCCAGGCATCCCTGTCCATCACCAACACCCGGAGTCTACCCAAACTCATGTCCATCGAGTCGGTGATGCCATCCAGCCATCTCATCCGCTGTCGTCCACTTCTCCTCCTGCCCCCAATCCCTCCCAGCATCAGGGTCTTTTCCAATGAGTCAACTCTTCGCATGAGGTGACCAAAGTACTGGAGTTTCAGCTTCAGCATCAGTCCCTCCACTGAACACCCAGGACTGATCTCTTTTAGGATGGACTCGTTGAATCTCCTTGCAGGCCAAGATATTCTCAAGAGTCTTCTCCAAAACCACAGTTCAAAAGCATCAATTCTTCGGCGCTCAGCTTTCTTCACAGTCCTACTCTCACATCCATACATGACCACTGGAAAAACCGTAGCCTTGACTAGACGGACCTTTGTTGGCAAAGTAATGTCTCTGCTTTTGAATATGCTATCTAGGTTGGTCATAACTTTCCTTCCAAGGAGTAAGCATCTTTTAATTTCATGGCTGCAGTCACCATCTGCAGTGATTTTGGAGCCCAGAAAAATAAAGTCTGACACTGTTTCCTCATCTGTTTGCCATGAAGTGATGGGACCAGATGCCATGACCTTAGTTTTCTGAATGTTGAGCTTTAAGCCAACTTTTTCACTCTCCTCTTTCACTTTGATCAAGAGGCTTTTTAGTTCCTCTTCACTTTCTGCCATAAGGGTGGTGTCATCTGCATATCTGAGGTTATTGATATTTCTCCCGGCAATCTTGATTCCAGCTTGTGTTTCTTGCAGCCCAGCATTTCTCATGATGTACTCTGCATGTAAGTTAAATAAGCAGGGTGACAATATGCAGCCTTGATGTACTCCTTTTCCTATTTGGAACCAGTCTGTTGTTCTATGTCCAGTTCTAACTGTTGCTTCTTGACCTGCATATAGGCTTCTCAAGAGGCAGGTCAGGTGGTCTGGTATTCCCATCTCTTTCAGAATTTTCCACAGTTTATTGTGATCCACACAATCAAAGGCATTGGCATAGTCAATAAAGCAGAATTAGATGTTTTTCTGGAACTCTCTTGCTTTTTCCATGATCCAGCAGATGTTGGCAATTTGATTTCTGGTTTCTCTGCCTTTTCTAAAACCAGCTTGAACATCTGGAAGTTCACAGTTCACGTATTGCTAAAGCCTGGCTTGGAGAATTTTGAGCACAACTTTACTAGCGTGTGAGATGAATGCAATTGTGTGGTAGTTTGAGCATTCTTTGGCATTGCCTTTCTTTGGGATTGGAATGAAAACTGACCTTTTCCTGTGGCCACCTGTGGCCACCGCTGAGTTTTCCAAATTTGCTGGCATATTGAGTGCAGCACTTTCACAGCATCATCTTTCAGGATTTGAAATAGCTCAACTGGAATTCCATCACCTGCACTAGCTTTGTTCGTAGTGATGCTTTCTAAGGCCCACTTGACTTCACATTCCAGGATGTCTGGTTCTGGTGAGTGATCACACCATTGTGATTATCTGGGTCATGAAGATCTTTTTTGTACAGTTCTTCTATGTATTCTTGCCACCTTTTCTTAATATCTTCTGCTTTTGTTACATCCATACCATTTCTGTCCTTTATCGAGCCCATCTTTGCATGAAATGTTTCCTTGGTATCTCTAATTTTCTTGAAGAGATCTCTAGTCTTTCCCATTCTGTTGTTTTCCTCTATTTCCTTGCATTGATCGCTGAGGAAGACTTTCTTATCTCTACTTGCTATTCTTTGGAACTCTGCATTTCAGATGCTTATATCTTTACTTTTCTCCTTTTCTTTTTGCTTCACTTCTTTTCACAGCTATTTGTAAGGCCTCCCCAGACAGCCATTTTGCTTTTCTGCATTTCTTTTCCATGGGGATGTTCTTGCTCCCTGTCTCCTGTACAATGGCATGAACCTCCATCCATAGGTCATCAGGCTAGTTCACACTGTCTATCAGATCTAGTCCCTTAAATCTAGTTCTCACTTCCACTGTATAATCATAAGGGATTTGATTTAGGTCATACCTGAATGGTCTAATGGTTTTCCCTATTTTCTTCAGTTTAAGTCTGAATTTGGCAATAAGGAGTTCATGGTCTGAGCCACAGTCAGCTCCCAGTCTTGTTTTTGCTGACTGTATAGAGCTTTTCCATCTTTGGCTGCAAAGAATATAATCAATCTGATTTCGGTATTGACCATCTGGTGATGTCCATGTGTAGAGTCTTCTCTTGTGTTATTGGAAGAGGGTGTTTGCTATGACCAGTGTGTTCTCTTGGCAAAACCCTATTAGCCTTTGCCCTGCTTCATTCTTTACTCCAAGGCCAAATTTGCCTGTTACTCCAGGTGTTTCTTGACTTCCTACTTTTGCATTCCAGTCCCCTATAATGAAAAGAACATCTTTTTTGGGTGTTAGTTCTAAAAGGTCTTGTAGGTCTTCATAGAACCATTCCACTTCAGCTTCTTCAGTGTTATTGGTTGGGGCATAGGCTTGGATTACCGTGATATTGAATGGTTTGCCTTGGAAACGAACAGAGATCATTCTGTCGTTTTTGAGATTGCATCCAAGTACTGCATTTCAGACTCTTTTGTTGACTATGATAGCTACTCCATTTCTTCTAAGGGATTCCTGCCCACAGTAGTAGATATAATGGTCATCTGAGTTAAATTCACCCATTCCAGTCTATTTCAATTCGCTGATTCCTAGAATGTCGACGTTTAGTCTTGTCATCTCCTGTTTGACCACTTCCAATTTGCCTTGATTCATGGACCTAATATTCCAGGTTCCTATGCAATATTGCTCTTTACAGCATCAGACCTTGCTTCTATCACCAGTCACATCCACAACTGGGTGTTGTTTTTGCTTTGGCTCCATCCCTTCATTCTTTCTGGAGTTATTTCTCCACTGATCTCCAGTAGCATATTGGGCACCTACTGACCTGGGGAGTTCCTCTTTCAGTATCCTATCATTTTGCCTTTTCATACTGTTCATGGGGTTCTCAAGGCAAGAATACTGAAGTGGCTTGCCATTCCCTTCTCCAGTGGACCACATTCTGTCAGACCTCTCCACCATGACCCATCCGTCTTGGGTGGCCCCACACGGCATGGCTTGGTTTCAATGAGTTAGACAAGGCTGTGGTCCATGCAATCAGATTGGCCAGCTTTGTGTGATTATGGTTTCAGTGTGTCTGCCCTCTGATGCCCTCTCACAACACCTACCGTCTTACTTGGGTTTCTCTTACCTTGGACGTGGAGTATCTCTTCACGGCTGCTCCAGCAAAGCACAGCTGCTGCTCCTTATCTTGGACGAGGTCGCCCTTCCTGACCTTGAACGTGGAGTAGTTCCTCTCTCCTGCGCCTGCGCAGCTACCATTCCTCGGACATGGGGTAGTTCCTCTCAGCGGCCGCCCCTAACCTCGGATGTGGGGTAGCTCTGATTTTTTTTATACTAATACCACTTTATTTATTTTGTAAATTAGTTACTGGATATGTTAGTTGAATCAGTTCAGTTCAGTCGCTCAGTCGTGTCCGACTCTTTGTGACCCCATGGACTGCAGCACGCCAGGCCTCCCTGTTCATCACCAACTCGCGGAGTTTACTCAGACACATGCCCATTGAGTCGGTGATGCCATCCAACCATCTCATCCTCTGTCGTCCCCTTCTCCTCCCGCCTTCAATCTTCCCCAGCATCAGGGTCTTTTCAAATCAGTCAGTTTTCGAATCAGGTGACCAAAGTTCTGGAGTTTCAACTTCAGTATGTTAGTTAAATACTTATTCTCTTAATACTCCTAATTATAACCAATGATGCTGAGTCTGAACCCTTTTTTGGAATGCTGATACGCTCACTCATCAGTGTTCTCTGCCAGCAGCGACAGAGGTGTTCAGAGGGCTGCAGAGATAAATGTGACACTGTATCATGTGCTAAGTAGTAGTTAGCACACTAAGTCATGTCTGACTCTTTGCCACCCCGTGAACTGCAGCACGCCAGGCTTCCCTGTCCTCCACTATCTCCCAGAGTTTGCTCAAATTCAGTCAATTGAATCGGTGATGCCATCCAACCATCTGGCCCTCTGTCACCTCATTCTCCTGCCCTCAGTCTTTCCCAGCATCAGGGTCTTTTCCAATAAGTCAGCTCTTTGCTTCAGATGCCCAAAGTACTAGAGCTTCAGCTTCATCATCACTCCTTCCAATGAATATTCAGGATTGATTTCCTTTAGGATGGACTAATTTGATCACCTTCAACTCTCAAGAGTCTTCTCCAGCACCACCACACTTTGAAAGCATTGATTCTTCTGTGCTCAGCCTTCTTTATGGTCCAAGTCTCATGTCCATACATGACTACTGGAAAAACCACAGCTTTGACTAGATGGACCTTTGACAGCAAAATGATGTCTCTGCTTTTTAATATGCTGTCCAGGTTTGTCATAGCTTTCCTTCCAAGGGACAAGTGTCTTTTAAGTTCATGGCTGCAGTCACCATCTGCAGTGATTGTGAAGCCCGAGAAAATAAAATGTCACTGCTTCCACTCTTTCCCTTTCTGTTTGCCATGAAGTGATGGAAGCCAATGCCATTATCTTAGTTTTTTCTAATGTTGAGTTTCAAGCTAGCTTTCTCAGTCCCTCATCAAGAGGCTCTTTAGTTCTTCAGTTTCTGCCATTAGATTGGTATCATTTGCGTATCTGAGATTGTTGATGTTTCCCCTGGCAAGCTTGATTCCAGCTTGTGATTCATCCAGCTGGGCATTTCACATGATGCACTCTGCATATAAATTAAATAAGCAGGGTGACAATACATAGGCTTGTCATATTTCTTTCCCAATTTTGAACCAGTCAATTGTTCCATGTCTGGTTCTAACTGTTGCTTCCTGACTCATGTACAGGTTTCTCAGGAGACAGGTAAGTGGTCTGTTACTCCCATCGCTTTAAGTAGAATGATTTATCTTGGGAGTATTAATAAGTGTTTCACTGTAGTGGTCTTGGTTGAGGGGTGGGGGAGTCAAGTTTTTCAGAAGGTCATAAATAAGACCCATGAATGCTTAACTGTTATACAAGTTTTCTATAAAGTAACATATTTAAGTATGATTTACACCTTGTCTTCTTAGTTCTCTGGGGGACTTGGAAAAATACATTAAAAAAACTTGATTTCTGCCCATTGTGTGAAAAATTATGGAGCATTTATAATCAGAATATCTTTTTATATGGTTGATCTAGAAATATTTCTAGGGGTGTTCTTGTCTGGTGCTTGGTTAGTTAAAAAAAAGCTTGTATTTAATGAGATGAACTTAGTACACATTTCGTTTACAGGAGATGGTGTTTTCAAATACACTGGTTAGCGAAAATAAGATAAACATGTTGACTTTTTTAAAACCGTTTTGTGATTACTGTCGTTTCTTGCCATCTTTTAAGTTTTTGAAGCGTTAGGTGCTTGTTAGAGTGATGGAAGTCAAAAGTTTTGCTTCATTGCAAAACAGGCATCTTAGAAGTCACCGAGACTGTAGCCTAAGCAGATAAGAGAGCCACAGGAATCCAGTGGCATGTCATGAACTGGGAACCGGGCTTTGCGGACCAACATTTCTACTGTCATCTCGTGTTTCCTGGGTTTGGGTTTAAGTGATGCCGGGGCCGGGCGTGATCGGGAGGCGGGTCTCTCTGATGGGGAGGCGCCAGGAGGAGTTGGCGCGTGGGAACCCTCCGCCGCTCTTCTTCCGGAGCCGCGCCGGCCTCCGAGCGCCGGGCGCGGGCGGCGGGGCCCCATGCAGCCGCCGGGATCACCTCCCTCCCGGGCTGGTGGGGGGCGCCCCGGGGCGGGGGCGGCAGGGCGGGGGCGAACGGCTTCGCTGTTGCTACAGCCGTGATGTCACTCGCCCATCCTAACCCGCGGTTGGTTGTTGTGTGTTTCAGCTCTGCCTGCAGTTGAACACAAAGACCTGGAGGAGACTCCCACATCCTTCGGGGAGGAGAAAGGAGCGGCGAGGCCCGATTAAAGGAACTTGGAGGCTGGTGGCCTCTCCGCACCGGCCGGCCGGCGAGGGGGCGAGGGGATTAGAGTCCCGGGGCAGTGACCGAGCAGGAGATGAGGCGCTGCCGCCGCCGCTGACCCTCGGTTCCGGACCATCCGCTGCGCTTTGTGCCGCCCGCACATGTGTCTGCCCGGCGCATCCGGAGGCGCGCACACGAGCATCCACCACGGCCGCCGGGGAGAGAGTGCCCGCCATGCCCACGGAGAGCCTACAGACAGGTAGCATGGTGAAGCCGGTCAGCCCCGCCGGCACCTTCACGTCGGCCGTGCCCCTGCGCATCCTCAACAAGGGGCCCGACTACTTTCGCCGCCAGGCGGAGCCCAACCCCAAGAGACTCAGCGCCGTGGAGCGGCTGGAGGCCGACAAGGCCAAGTACGTCAAGAGCCAGGAGGTCATCAACGCCAAGCAGGAGCCCGTGAAGCCGGCGGTGCTGGCCAAGCCCCCCGTCTGCCCCGCCGCCAAGCGCGCGCTCGGCAGCCCCACGCTCAAGGGCTTCGGCGGCGGCGGCGGCGGAGCCAAGAGCGAGGGGGGCGCGCCTCGCGAGACCCTGAAGCTGGAGATCCTCAAGAACATCCTCAACAGCTCCGAAGGCTCGAGCACGGGCTCGGGCCACAAGCACAGTGCGCGGAACTGGCCGGCGCCCCGGGCTGACGCGGCCGAGCTGCACCGGCACTCGTTCGCCGAGTCGCTGCGCGCGCGCCCCGCGCCGGGCCGGGGCAGCCCCCAGGAGGGCGGCTCGCACGTGGGCCGCCGGCCGCCCGAGCCCACCTCTTCCGCCGCCGCCGCCGCCGACGCCTTTCTGCACGTGTCGCACAGCTCCTCGGACATCCGCCAGGGGCCCGGGGCCAGGCCCCTGAAGGCCATCCTCCCCTGCAGCAGTTCCGCCCCGCCGCTGCCCCCCAAGCCCAAGGTGGCCGCCCCGGCCGCAGTGAAGTCCCCCGAGGCCGAGGCGGCCGAGCCGGCTGGCGGGGTGGGCCGGAGACCCTCGCTGCAGCGCTCCAAGTCAGACTTGAGCGATAGGTATTTCCGCGTGGACGCCGACGTGGAGCGCTTCTTCAACTACTGCGGACTGGATCCAGAGGAGCTGGAGAACCTGGGCATGGAGAACTTCGCGCGGGCCAACTCGGACATCATCTCGCTCAACTTCCGCAGCGCCAGCATGATCAGCTCGGACTGCGAACAGTCTCAGGACAGTAACAGTGACCTTAGGAACGATGACAGTGCCAATGACCGGGTGCCCTACGGCATCTCCGCCATCGAGAGGAACGCGCGCATCATCAAGTGGTTGTACAGCATCAAACAGGCCAGGGAGTCGCAGAAGGTGTCCCACGTGTAAGAGGCAGCAGCGCGCCCGGAGGGAGGCAGGGGGGTCTCTGTCCGCGCCTCGGCACTTGTGAAGGTTGTGAGGTCTCCTTGAAGTGTTGTGAGCTTCTCCACTCTCTTTGTGTTGCTTGTTGTGCAATGTCTTTCCAGTTGCATGCCCGCCAACACGGGGACTGACCTGGCGTCCTCGGCTACCATCGCTGCAGAGCCTGGCCGGTCGCGCGTCACCCGCCCCAAAGTGTCAGGTCACATCCTAATTTAGGGCTTCAATCTTTGGCAAAACTGTTTACACGGAAAACGGTATACAACTTCTTCAATATTTATGTGGTTCTAGTGTTTTTATATCCCGCGCTATGGTGTCTTAATTAAAGGTTTTATCAACTGGCTTTTAAGTTGGGAGTAACATCTTTTTGAATTAAAAAAAAAAAAGCCTATTTGCCTACATGTGAGATCCTAACGGGAAAATAAATGGGCTCTGCTATCAAACAGATAGTGAGGGATCCCAGAGAGACCCGGGCTGGGCTTTCTGAGAAAGAAAGTGGGGAATCCGATGTCAGTCATTTATTATTGACAGTCCTCTTGCCATTTACACAAGTAATGGTTGGGGACACGTATGTTCTGTGTCTGATTTGGTGTATAAACTTTGATGGTTCTGTGTAATACTGACCCCAAGGAAAGACAATCAGATACAATGAAGGGGATTAAATCAGGAGGTTGGGTGTTAAGAGGGGCTTGTTGCTATTGATCTGATTTGGGTTGATTTAGAAATTTTGACTATCAATCATTTGACAGAACTGGCCACCCTAGAGCTGATACTGAATTTTTTTTTTTTAAGTTAGTTTTTTGGTTGAGAACTCTAAGTGGATTCTCCTCCCTCCCTTTGTTGTAATTGTTTTATTTGGGAGAGGGGAATGGGGCTTGGGTGGTGGGAACTACCTGAAGACCACCGAACACAAATGGAAATGCCAGCCATATCAGTTTAGAGCCTTCTCTTCAGAAGTCAGTACCTTTGGTAGCTGAACCAGATCTGGGCAGCATGACTATGTCCTCATGCATATGTTAACCTGTGAGGCTGCAGGGAACTTGAAACATGACTCTGTGTAGCTTTTCAACCCGAAGATCCGTAGGGCTGCATATCAGCTTGTTCCCCCATAACCTGTCCTACAGGTGGTCTAGTTGGCTGTCCCTCAGCTGACAGTCATCCTGCAGTAGCCAAGGGGTCCACCTGGGATGCTCGGCTTCCTCGCTCTTATAGAAATGCCCTGAAGCTCCCAGCAGCACTGCCTTAGCCTTCATCAGCTCATAGGACACTTTTTATGCTGTAAATGCTGTAAGACTTTGTACATACTTCAGTTGTTTATGAAATCTTTAAGAAGAAGAAAAAACAAAGAAACGTTACTCTAATAAATAGCTCTGGTGCAGGCTTTCATGGTGGTGGTTTCTCTTTGTCTTTTCCTTCACTCCCTCCACACAAGTTTCACTTTGGACTGTGAGCCAGAAGGAGACTTTTGAGGGTCTTGAAGAAACAGCATTTCATTAAGTTATTTTCACCATATCACAATTATTCTGAACAGCTGTATTCTTCATTGTAGCTAGATCAGTGTGCTTTTTTGCTAAAATAGTTTCACCGGGGTTCCTAAAATCTGCTGCTGCTGCTTAGTTCACAACTTTCAGTTTTTTATCTTTTCTTAAAATCAGGATTTTTTACATCTTCCACCAAACTTTTAAGTTGTAATTACTTGTTACAACTTCTGACAGTTGAGTTCTGACAGTGGAGACATACCTTTGAAATTTATAGCCTCGTTCTTAATTGAACAAACTCAGGATCCTTAATGTTACATTTGTTTATATAGTAGTCCACTCATTCATTCATTCATTCCTCTATCAAAAGGGTATATGATGAGTGATTCCGTTTTCAGGCCTTACCATCGACCCAAGACTGCTGTGGTCAACAACACAGTATCTGCCTCAAGGAACTTAGATTTTCACTTGAATTTTCATTCTAGTGAAGTTATCATTCCTCCCAGTGGACCTGTCTTATCTCCTGTTACTAATAGGACAGTGAGTATTCAACAGCTATTTAATGAATCAAGTTATTTGAAGATTAACATTTTTTAAAAGTTCCGTATAACATGTAAAAGAGGATTATTTTTAAAGTTTCAGAAACAATATGATTTCCAACTTTTACACTCACCAACATTTTCCTTTGAAAATCAGACTTGGTTCTTTAACTCTCTACTGGTTTTGAATTTTTCTGGTTCTCTTCTTAATTTTAGTTCAACTAGAACTCTACTTGCCCGAAGAGTCTGAAATACTGCTATGAGTGGTGATGGTAGAATGGATTAAAGATAATAGGATGAAAGCTTAATATTTTTATATACACACACATTTTCTTCCTTCATCATTTGGATAGAAATGAAGCTATTTAAAATATTCATGGCTTTAGTATTTATATACCCATCTCTTTCTGGGGCTATTGAAATACCAAAGATAGATGTTACTTTCCTAAAGTAACTGGTGTTGGGAGATGAGGGCTTGGCAAATTTAATATCACTGACTATGCTGTTTTAGTTATAGATTTTGTTTCAGTTCTTCCAGTGCTTCAAAACCACCTTAACCTGTGTTCCAACAAACCTATAACTCACCCCACTATTGTTCAGTCTAATCGTCTGTGGCCTTTATACCATGAACAAATGTGAGGCTTTGGGTTCTTATGGAACTTGGGAAGTCCTTATTTTCTTTTTGTCCTTGAAATTAGAGCTTCTATAAAAGATGATTTCAAATGCTTCACATTAAATCCAAGAGTAAGCCATTTCCTAATTGTGAAGTCCTTTTTGCAAAATGCTCACTTTTTTTTAGCTCATGGGTGTAAGTATATTGATAGTGTGTGTGCATGGGTGATGATACTGTTGGTGTGAATATAGAGCTGTAATATAGTTCAGCCCACTTTTATTCCCCCACACAGTGTAGAGTGACGCAGGATTGCACTAGCTGGCCCTAGAGACTACTTGTTTCTTTCTGCAAAGCAGCATCTTTTCCGACAATCCTCCCATACCCACCTCCTCTATCATTGACTCTGTTCAGGCTCTCTTCTTCTCTTGACTGCCCTGTTATTCCTACAACTTTCTAACTGGAGGTCCCCCTCTATCCAGTCAGCCTCTACCCATCTCATTTCTTGCCCAGGATATTGTAATCAACTCTGTTCGTGTCATTCTTCTAAGTAGAAACATCCTTCCACTTAAACAAGTTGCTAATAGGATTAATCCTAACTTCTTAACAAGATTGTCAGGCATCTCGCTATCAGGCCTCATGTTCTGTGTCCCTTTTAGCCACCAAGCCTAGGCCTCTGGGCTCCAACCAAGTGGAAGTTTTCACTGGGGACTTTTTAACCACTGCATCAGTGATCTATCTATACCTATGTGGTGGTAATGGTGACTCAGACAGTAGAGAATCTGCCTGCCATGCAGGTGACCCGGGTTCAATCCCTGGG
Organism: Bos taurus; assembly: GCF_002263795.3. Lineage (NCBI taxonomy): Eukaryota > Metazoa > Chordata > Mammalia > Artiodactyla > Bovidae > Bos > Bos taurus. Next base: position 24,435,740 of record NC_037341.1, read on the forward strand.
TTGGAAAGATCCCCAGGAAAAGGGAATGGCTACCCATTCCAGTATTCTTGCCTGCGAAATACCATGGACAGAGGACCCTAGTGGGTTACAGTCCATGGGGGTCACAAAGAGTCAGCTAAGACTGAGCAACTAACACACTCAGTGATCTATGGCTGCTAACAAATTTCCCCACTATTCAGCAACTTAAGACAATAAGTATTTGTTATCTTGGTTTCTGTAGATCAGGGATCCTGGCAAGGCTTAGACAGATGGTTCTGGCCCAAGCTGTCTAATCAGGCTGCAGAGAGGTGTCAGCCAGGGCTGCATCATCTGAAGGCTTGAACCAAGGCTGGATGATCAGCTTCTAAGAGAGGTCACATGGTATCAGCAGGAGTCCTTACAGCGTGACAGCTGGGTCTCCACTCTCCCCAAGGGAGTGACCTGGGCAGGAAGAAGCCAAGTCACATAGCTCCACCATGCCCAGTTCATCAGGAGAGTATCACCAAACACAGCCCACACTCATGAGGAGGAGGAGGAGGCTCCACTGTTCTAAAAGAAGGAAGATCAAAGAATTTGTGGGCTTTGTTTTTTTTTTTTTTTTTTTTTTTAAGTTTTTAAAAATGTGGACTATTTTTAAAGTCTTTATTGAATGTGTTACAGTATTGCTTCTTGTTTCAGTTTCTTGGCTCAGACCTATGTGGGATCTTAGTTCCCTGCCCGGGAATCAAACCTGCACCCCTGCCCTGGAAGATGAAGTCCTAACCATTCAACCACTGGGGATGTCCCTGTGGACTTACTTTAATAAATATCACCACTACGGCTACGCCAGGGACATCCCTGTGGACTTACTTTCATAAATATCACCACTACTGCTGAGTTCCTGGGACTCTTCATTCTGTGAGGAATGCCTTCCTTTCCCTCCTTGGCCTTGTAGACTCAGCTATCAAGCAGTGAGGTTGTTTTTTTGTTTTTTGTTTTTTGGTTTTTTTGAGTTTCAGAATTGCCTTTTCCTGTTAGACATGACTTTTGTCATGACCACCATGGCCCCAGCCTTTGCTGGACTACATGAGTGCCTTTCTGTGAATTTTGAGACAGTATACTTTCCCCAGAATATATTATTTTCTGCCTGGGGACAGAGGTGGAACCTCCTAATAAATTCACAAATCTCTGATGGTTATGATGTGAACTATGGCCCCAGAATTGGGCATAGAAGCCCAGGGTGTGAAGCAGATCTCATTAAGTGTTGGCTTGATACTTTTAAGCTATCACATTTAAGTTATATACTGCTTACATAAATGTTATGAATGTTACAATGAACCCAAGGTGCTAGTTACTGTCCCATTTTAGAGGTGATGAACATCAGATCCATGGAGATTAAGCTCCTTAAGCAAGATCCCAGAGGAAGTAAGTGACAGAGGAAACTGGAACTCAATTCCGTGATTCTGCTCTGCGCTCCTTACAGCCCAGCTCAGGACCAGGACAGGCAGACTGGGTGTGTTGTACTTATAAACCAAAGCACCCTTACATTTATCTTGGTAATTTTATCTGCCGCCTGTGTGTACAAGCATGTCTCAAACAGTCAGATTTTCAGCAATTTCACTCTTACCAAATGGTAACCGATAATTTTTTTTTAAAGACTTCAGTCCACTGAGTTCAAAGAGACGAAGCTATAGAGTCACATTCTTTCAGCTCTGAGTGAGCCGTTTTGAAGCCCCATCCTTCTTTTTTGGTCAAGGACTTGAAGAAGGGCAAACAGTGGAGGGAAATGTCTGGCCGTGATTCAAGGATCAGGAGACACATTTGGATGACAGGGTGATTTGGCATCGTTCCCCTGTCCCAGCCTCAGGGATGCACAGTGTACACTGACCAGGAGGTGCCCCAGGAAGGAATGAACAGGAAAAGGCGTTCCAGAAGAAAGGAGAGTCTTCACTTAGAAAACATAACTCATCTCACCGTGATTTTTGAAGTGTCCAACCTGCCTTGTCCACTTAGCCCTGGAGGATGATGGGAGGTTCCACGGACTTTCCCTTTGCTGTCTGAGAGCTGCTGGGTCAGGGGTCAGAGGCTGGGCAGCTGCAGGCTTGGCTCTGAACAAGTCAGCTGCACAGAGAGCTTCTTGGGTGTTTAGCTTGTCCCCTTGCTTTGGCAGAAACAAAGAAGAAGGAAAGTCCAGAGGGCGAGGGACATCCGCAGCCCTTTGGAACCCCTACCTTCAATACCTGAGACCCATCTGGCTAAGTTTGCCTCTACTCCCTCATCTGTGAAGTGGGAGGAAACCAGCTGATGTGTGTGTTCCTTGGCCTCGGGGCTTTGTGACAGCACTGAGAGCTGTTTGGGAAGCACCAGGATGAGGTGCGAGGAGTGAAAATTCAGAGATGACTGGGGTCCTCTTTCTCCTGGCAGGCAGGAAAGCAGGCAAGGCCTGATGGGGACCCAGACCCATTACTGAAGGGCATTTGCTGCACCGGCCGCCTGAGCCTGTTTTAGTTGGGCAAAGAAAGAAAGTCTGTAAAAGGCTTCTTCTCTGAATAGAAGGCATCTCCAGCAACTGTCTAGGTTGTCAGAAGCTGATAGAATCAAGTGTGACTGGGTACAGACCAGACACAAAGCTACAGAGTGTGTTAGTCACTCAGTCATGCCCGACTCTTTGCAACCCCATGGACTGTAGCCTGCCAGGCTCTTCTGTCCATGGAATTATTCAGGAAAGAATATTGGAGTGTGTTGCCATGCCCTCCTCCAGGGGATCTTCCCAACCCAGGGATCAAACGCTGGTCTCCTGCATTGCAGGCAGACTCTTTATCATCTGAGCCACCAACCACAACAAAGCTACAAGGATGACATAATGATGATACAGTCTTTCACAAGCTGGGCATTTAATTCATTTCACATTCATGAAGCAACCATCAGGATGTCTTCGATGCAATGCTAAAATAAGCCAGTTGTCACATTATCTCATTACTCTCACAAGCACCTTGGAAATAAATTAGAATCCATTTTGCCAATGAGAGATCTGAAGATTAAACAACTTCTCGAAGCCATACATCCAGTAAGTGGAAGAAGTAAAATGCAAACCCAAGTTAATAAAGTATGTCCTAAGACTCATTCCACAATGAGTTTTTAGCATGTAGGCTGGTATGAGCCATTTTTGCTTCTTTGTGGTAAGCTGTCTTGCAGAATATTTCTCAGAAGCTTAAAATACCACTGTGTATCTTGGTTTGTGATTTCTCACACAGGGAATGACTCAAAACTCATCATCATACCTGACCACATCAAGATGGAAGTTTCTCAGTTCTTCTGAGAGAGACCATAGTGATCCATTGTCTCTTTCCAGCTTATTTTACGGAGGAAGAAAGAGATGCACAGAAATGAGGTGATGGGTTTCAGCCAGGGTTGAAGAGTAGATGGAGGTAGAGCCAAGTGCCCTGTGGCACACCCCAAACCAGTATGTCCCAGACTCGGAAGACCCAGTACCACTAACAATTCCATCACATGACGTGATTAGCATAGACTCTGTTATTCCTACACTGTGTCCCTTGCCTCATGAACTATCAGATATTTAAAGAAACTTCAATTAGGAGACTCTCTGTTAATATACATTACTATACTACTACTGGAGAAGGAAATGGCAACCCAGTCCAGTATTCTTGACTGGAGAATCCCATGGACAGAGGAGCCTGGTGGGCTACAGTCCATGGGGCCACAAAGAGCTGGATATGACTGAGTGACCAGGAATCAAACCTATGTCTCTTCCACCTTCTGGATTGGCAGGCAGATTCTTTACCACCAGCACCACCTGGGAAGCTCTAATATACATGAACTATCTTTCAATTAACCCTAGCAGGTATAAAATACTTTTAAAAATTAAGAAATTTCTCTAGGGACAATGTTGGCAATTCTGGAAATGATGACCGCTATTTTCATATTATTGTAGTGCCTCCACCATCCATGGGTGTCCAGAACTCCTTGAGAGCTTAGGTACCATTTTTCCAGGCCTGATGCCTCTGCCTCCTGCATTCCCCAGGGCAGACATTGCCACTGTTTCCAGTATCCAGTCCCTCTCTTCTTGGCTCACAAGTAGTTTGCATTCTCACACCCCACATTATTAGGTGTGGCCAATGAACCATGAGTAGAAGTGACCAGAGTTACAGCTCAGACATCTAGTCCCAGATCTGCCATCATTTTTCGCCTCAAACATGGCAGCCAATAAAATTCCTCAGAGCAGCAAAATTTCAGAGCCACCAGGACCCTGAATAAGGACAAGGTTGAAGACAGCCCTCTGCCCCCTGACCCAGGGGGTGAACTTTGACCTTGTAAATAACCAAGAGTTTGAAGATTGCTTTTTTTCCTGTAGCACAATCTAGCCCGTTGTGACTATTGTCTCAGAAGAAAAGCAACCAATATAGACATAGCAGCACGTACATAGAAGACCACGTGGCAGAACCAAATGGCCAGGCTTAACACGCTGTTTCTCAAAGTGTGCCCTCAAAACCCGCTTGAATTCCTTGAGGTTCTCACTAAATTCTGGGCTCTGCTCCAGGCCCAGGAGTCTGCTTTTTTAACTAGTGCCCCACAAAAGATTCTGAGATGTTCAAATTCGGATCTCAGCTTCCATCTTACCAGAATGCCCTTCCTTCCACTCTGTGTGTTCATGGGATTTTTCTTAGCTCCTTAGTGTTCATCTCCATCCCAGCCTCTTCCCTTCTTGGCACTGACCACAATCAGATATCCTGTCATTCATTACATTATTGTCTGTCATGGGCACTTTTTATCCCCTCTATGTGTTGCAGCACCCAGCACAAGGACAGTGAATAACATGCATCTTTGGGATGAATGCATGAACCCCGGTCATGCCCCTCCACTAATCCCACCCCCACGACCTGTCCTCCCACCCATCCTGTTCCCATCAGTGACACCATCTGGCTAGAAGTGGGGACTAGGACTGGCATTGAAGACTTTCTTTCCCTAGTTTTTATTTTTGGAAAATGAACAAATGGCACATTTAAGGTAAGAGGAGTTCACACTATAGACCTCTCTGTATAAAGGGATTTGATGAGTGTTTCTTACACAACCACCTTACAAGGAAGGTGATGTCTCCTTCTCAGTGATTACTATAGTTCAAAGGCAGTAAGGGACTTTCCTGGCCCATCCAGTGGTTAAGACTCCGCATCTCCAGTGGAGGAGGCGCTGGTTCCATCCCTGACTGGGGAACTAAGATCCCACATGCCTCACAGTCAATGAATAAATAAAACCAAACAGTAACAAAGGCAATGAGAAGTACCACTTATTGAGGTGGGGGAGGAAGGGGGAACGAAACTCTAAATCTGCAGACAGACTTTTATCTTGCACCCCTCATTTGTCCCGAAGGTCAAGGAGCAGCATACATACCTTTTCTTTGCCAGGCTACAAAACTTACCCTTAACAGTATTAAAATCCATACGGTAGGTAGCGCTGCTGTAGTAACCATCGAAGGTCTTCTGCCCAACAGTCTCCAAGGCACAGCTGATGCAGAAACACCTCCCACCTCAGCCTTCCCACGTGTGTGTGCTGACCTCTCAGTCACGGGTTCACCAGCCTGTTGTTCTCTGAAAATTCTGCTCACTGGGAAAGATTAAAAAAAAAAAAAGCAAACCACGCACGAGTGCAATTGCTCCCTCCACTGAATCAAACCACAGTGGCTGGTAATTAAGAACATATGGAGTTTCAACGGGGGCAGGAAAGATGGAAGGGGGGACCCTCACAGTACCACCTCTGAGGATGCTTGAGTTTGCAGGTTTTGCCTTTCTAAGTGTAAATAAGTTGGAAGTGTTCAAGGATTTCTAGGCAACCTTAATCTTTCCTGGTTGTTTCTTCTCTTTTATAACAGATGGAGAAGAACAGCCAGGTGAGTTATTTATGTGCGTCACAAACTCAGCTCTGTCAGACAGGCTTCCGAATGTTTCAGCCACATCCCTTTCCTCTTATTGAGCCCTAGAGCATTTAAGGACTTAAACTACTGAGCATTTTATTTTGGTGGAAAATGATGAAATACTCATTTAGTAATTTCATGATCATGTTATTTCACAAGAGTCTTTTTCTGTTTTCTTCCAATGAACTGACAGCTGTATATGGTCTATGAGGGCTTCCCAGGTGGTGCTAGTGGTCAAGAACCTGCCTGCCAATACAGGAGAACTAAGAGACATGGGCTTCTATCCCTGGATCCAGAAGATCCCCTGGAGGAGGGCATGGCAACCCACTCCAGTATTCTTGCCTGGAGAATCCTATTGACAGAGGAGCCTGACAGGATACAGTCCATAGGGTCACACAGAGTTGGACACGACTGAAGCGACTTAGCACACACACACATGGTTTAAGAATGTGGGACTCATGTCTGTGGCTGCAGAAGAATCACTCCACTGGGCCTGGACAAAGGCTGGATGTGTTTTGTCCATGTTTCGAATTTCCCAGAGCACCTCAGTGTACAAGCATCCGATATAAAACCAACCTCCTTCCCTAAAGACGTCCTGTCTGAGTTACAGATTTTCATCCATCTACTGAGAGTTCTCTAGTTGAAATAATCTGTGAATTGAGATTTAGACAGCATTTTGGGTTCCCAAGGTTTTGTTTTCACCATCAAATTCACCACCTGATGCCTTTTAAATCCAGTTTAATAGCTGAAATGGATTTCTGTATTTTCTGCACTTAAATGATTATGTGTTCATATGCATGCACACGTTGGATTTCTTAAAGAATTTATTCCAGACAAATGTGCCGAGGGTCACATTACATCACAGTTATTTCTTAAATTAGAACCCTAGTGATTTGGGGAGGTCTGTTCAGAGAGATTTGAAATTCTATGCAGCCCAGCAGAGAGTGAGGCTGATTTCAAGCTAAAAATGAAATAAAAAGCATCTTCTCTTCTTTAGCACTGATTTGCTCTTAACTCTTTTTTTCCTGGTGATTGAGCTGCTTTTTCACCCATTCAGTTTTAAGGGGGAAAAAAAATGGAGAGCAAACATCTTGCTTAGTGAGAAGGCAACGCATGCATGCTCAATCGTGTCTGATTCTTTGCAACCCCATGGACTATAGCCCACCAGGCTCCTCTGCTCATGGGATCTGCCGGGCAGAAATACTGGAGTGGGTTGCCATTTCCTTCTCCAGGGAATCTTCCTGACCCAGGGATCGAATCCACATCTCCTGCATTGGCAAGTGGATTCTTTACCATTGAGCCATTGGGTGCGGGAAGCCCCTCCTCTACTTTTTTCCCCACAACTGGGTCACCACTCTCTGGTTAACTGTCTGATGTGTACTGTGTGCAGATGCTTAAGGCTTGTTGGATGAATGTAGGATAGAGAGAGGCCAAGATCACTTTGAGAGTCTAATCTGAGGGGATGACCAGAAAGGCTCCCAACAGGTTGCTCCCCATCCACTGTGTCCACTCCCTTCACTGGGCTCCCCAATCGTAATTACACATGGTTAGTCCTTCCTGCAGTCCCAGTGACATTAGTGATAACGAACTCACCTGTCAATGCAGGAGATGTAAGAGACGAGTTTGATTCCTGAGTCGAGAAGATCCCCTGGAGGAGGGAATATGTATACACTCCAGTATTCTTGTCTGGAGAATCCCACAGAGAGAGGAGCCTGGAGGGCTATAGTCCATGTGGTCTCAAAGAGTTAGGCACAACTGAAGTGACTTAGCACGTACACAGCCTCTTCCACCTCATTCCTCTTCAAGGAGTCACTCTCCTGCTCCAGACCCTGCCCTGATCTAGGCTCGAGGCCTGGAGCTACAGCAGGGAGCCCCCTAGCCACCTGCAAGGAGCTCTGGTCGTCTTAAAGAGTAAGTCAAATAAGTCAGATGCATAGACTGTTAGACAGAGTCACATGCTTAGGAAGAAGGAAGAAAACGGGGATGAGGGCTAGAAGTGGCTTCACTCAGGGTGTCAGGTAAGCAAAGACTGAAGAAAGTGAGGGGGGAAGCTTGCAGACACCTGGAGAAAGCAGACCAGCTGCAGACCCTGCAAATACACGTGGGGAAGCTGGCCCCCAGGGCTGAAGGGGATGAAGGGAGATCGGGTAGGGCCTGTTCGGTATTTAGTGGTGAGCATCAAAGAAAGAAAAATGTTCTAGAAATCAAATGCTACTTAGGGGAAAGTCCAGGTTAAGTAAACTTAAGCTGTTTCTCTGGGATCTTTATCAGAGCCATTAATCTCCAAAAGACGGTTTTAGTGCCAACTGTTCCCTAAGTGTATGTGAGTCTGGAACCACTTTTTGGGCAACTCAGATCTGTAGAGATCACAGAAGCAAGCTGAGGGGTGGGGGTGGGGGCTTTGGGGCTGACTTCAGGGCCACCTGCTGTGTCCCAGGGTATCCTAACCAGCTGGAGACATTCAAAATCCAAGAAAATGGAGAAGGAATAAAGGGAACTGCTGTGTCAGGTGACAGAAAGAATAGTATCAAAATATTCCATTTTCTTCACACACAAAATTCCTTACTGCCAATTGCCACCATTAGCCAGTCCTATTTTTATCTTGTTTATTAACAACAGCATTTGTGTAACAGAAAAGTAAATAACATAGAATAATATAATTTCAAATAGACACCTTTTTTATATCTTATAGTAAAGTAATAATACATATGTGTATAATTATATTTTTTTCTTAACTTTTTTTAATTTAAATTTATTTATTTTAATTAGAGGCTAATTACTTTACAATATTGTATTGGTTTTGCCATACATCAACATGAATCTGCCACGGGTGTACATAGATAGTGGGCACACGGTATTTTTACATACATAACATACATTTACTTAAATATATAGTCTTCCCTGGTGGCTCAAATGGTAAAGAATCTGCCTGCAATGCAGGAGAACTGGGTTTGATCCCTGGGTCAGGAAGATGAGATCCCTTGGAGAAGGGAATGGTTACCTACTCTAGTATTCTTGCCTGGAGAATCCCATGGACTGAGGAGCCTGGTGGGCTACAGTCCTTGGGACTGCAGAGTCAGACACGACTGAGTGACTAACACTTTCACATGAGTATATATAATTATATACATGAGTACATACTATACTTATATATGTAGGTAACATACATACATATACTATATATACACATGTTATCAGTTCAGTTGCTCAGTCGTGTCCAAGTCTTTGCAACTCCATGGACTGCAGCACGCCAGGCTTCCTGTCGATCACCAATTCCCAGAACTTACTCAAACTCATGTCCATCAAGTCAGTGATGCCATCCAACAATCTCACCCTCTGTTGTCCCCTTCTCCTCCTGCCTTCAATCTTTCTCAGCATCAGGGTCTTTTCCAATGAGTCAGGTTTTTGCATCAGGTGGCCAAAGTATTGGAACTTCAGCATCAGTCCCTCCAATGAATATTCAGGATTGATTTCCTTTAGGATTGATTGGTTTGATCTCATTGCAGTCCAAGGGACTCCAAGAGTCTTCTCCAACACCACATATTATAACCTATGCTAAATGTTCATACATAATATACATACATGTACTCAGTTCAGTTCAGTTCTGTCGCTCAGCCATGTCCAACTCTTTGCGACCCCATGAATTGCAGCACGCCAGGCCACCCTGTCCATCACCAACTCCCAGAATTCACTCAAATTCACATCCATCGAGTCGGTGATACCATCCAGCCATCTCATCCTCTGTCATCCCCTTTTCCTCCTGCCTCCAACCCCTCCCAGCATCAGAGTCTTTTCCAATGAGTCAACTCTTCGCATGAGGTGGCCAAAGTACTGAAAGTAAAGTTTCAGCTTTAGCATCAGTCCTTCCAAAGAACACCCAGGACTGATCTCCTTTAGAATGGACTGGTTGGATCTCCTTGCAGTCCAAGGGACTCTCAAGAGTCTTCTCCAACACCACACTTCAAAAGCATCAATTCTTCGGTGTTCAACTTTCTTCACAGTCCAACTCTCACATCCATACATGACTACTGGGAAAACCATAGCCTTGACTAGATGGACCTTTGTTGGCAAAGTAATGTCTCTGCTTTTGAATATGCTATCTAGGTTGGTCATAACTTTCCTTCCATAGATATATTTATAAATATATGTATAAATGGTATACATACAATATGTATCTGCATATGTGTATGCGTCTGTGTGTATGTGTGTGCATGGGCAGTATATGTGCGTCTGAGTTTGTGTGTGTATATGTAATAGTAGGTCCTCCTTCTTGAGCTCAGAGCTCCGTGGTGAGCTGGAAAAGGCCACCAGCCCCATCTGGAGAAGAAAGACAACAGAAACCAGAAAAACCATGGAGATCGGCAGACATTCACAGGGTCAAGTCTCCTAGAGCAGGAAGTCAGCGACCTAGGTCGGCCATGGGGCTGGGGTACTTCCAAGCATCCATGTCTCCTGCCCGTGGAGACATTCCCACCCTCCAACCTGCTCCTGGCTGGCCAGGCCCTCTTTCCTCCTCCATCCCAGGGGGAGGCAGCAGAGGGATTGGAGGAGCCCAATCCCAGTTCCTTCTCCCCCTCCAGCAACTCATTCACATCTGTCGAGCCTCAGTTTCCTCACCTGTGAAGTGGACACACTATTGCCTCCTCCTCGGCAGGTGCCAGCGTTAAATTCATGTGTGCAGCAGAAGAGGGGCCGGTGCCTCCCCTCCTCCTCCCTGTGGTGCTCTTTCCTTCCATGTTGGACATGTGCACTAAGACTTTTTGCGACCATTATGGACTGTAGCCCACCAGGCTCCTCTGTCCATGGGGATTCTCCAGGCAAGAATACTAGAGTGGGTTTCTGTGCCCTCCTCCAGGGGATCTTTCCAACCCAGGGATCAAACCCACATCTCTTGTGTCTCCTTCACTGACAGGTGGGTTCTTTACCACTAGCGTCACCTGGGAAGCCCAAAGTGTTAGTCACTCAATTGTGTCCGACTCCTTGTGACTCCATGGACTGTACCCGGCAAGATTCCTCTGTTCATGGGATTCCCCAGGCAAGAATACTGGAGTGGATAGCCATTCCCTTCTCCATGCAAGACTGGCAGAATGTATTGTCAGGACAAAGGATCCAACTTTAGGACAGGATCAGCCAAGGGAAAGTGTCTCTCTCGTTCATTTACATAAGAATTACTGCTGCTGGCCAGGAGAGTCTAAAACCCAGAGAAGTCCTGACAGGTAAGCAGAAGACAGAGCAGGGCATCCATGTTTGGAGCTCCACCCACCTCTCCCCAACTCTCAGCCCCTATCCTGTGAAACCTAAATTGAAGGACCTCCTGTCCAGCGCTTCACATCCTGTCCCCGCAGCCTCACACACACCCACTTTTCCCACCAGGAAGTGGCCTCACTTCTACACTTGCTCATGACAATTACTCATTGCAGTGAACATCTGGCAATAAATCATGAGTGGCCCCATGGCATGTCTTCAGTCCTGTTTCAATTTGTCGTTAAAAATTGTTATTTAAATGTTACTTTAGTCTATTTAACTTTTCCCACTGAGACGGCAATGGGAAAACCCACCCATGGAACTGTTCACAGTATGGCTTCATCTGGGAAAACCCACTTTGCTTACGCTCTGCCCGGCTTTAATTCCAATGCAAATTGACTTCCTAAGACTTTCTGGTTTGGCTTTATCTATAAAAATAACAGTAGTCCTAAAAATTGTGGTTCCAATGGAGTGTAGAGATGTGTAGACACAGGCAGTTAATTAAAGACCTAGAGAGACCATCCACGTTCTGAATTGAACATGGCCATTCCTGTCACTGAGAATACCTGCAGTCCAATACCATTTAATTGCTTTAAATTAGGTTTTCCATTGTGCTGCTTTGTTACACTAATAGGAACTTCAGTTGGGGTGGAGGGGAGAGAGGAAAACCAAGGAGGGAGAGAGAGGTTCTCCTGAAACCTGTAAACTATTGTGAACTTTTTAGTCGCTCAGTCTACTGAGCAACCCCATGGACTGCAGCACAGCAGGCTTCCCTGTCCTTCACTATCTTCTGGAGTTTGCTCAAACTCATGCTCATTGAGTCAACCATGCCATCCAACCATCTTAATCCTCTTTTGCCCCTTTCTCTTCCTACCCCCAATCTTTCCCAGCATCAGGGTCTTTTCCAATGAGTCAACTCTTTGCATGAAGTAGCCAAAGTATTAGAGCTTCAGCATCAAAATAAGGTTTTCTAAAAAGTTATTTGGCTGCACCAGGTCTTAGCTGCACCATGTGGGATCCTTTCAGTTGCTGCAGGTGGGCTCTTTAGTTGTGGCTGCCAGGATCTCGTTCCCTGAACAGGAATCAAACACAGGCCCCCTGCATTGGGAGCTTGGAATCTTCACCACTGGACCAAGAGGGAAGTTCCTGGAATTTTAAAGCTTTCTGTAGAACTCATTTGGTATTATAACTCTGCAGTATGCCATACCTTACCTAATAGATGAGCATTTATACCTGCTCACCGAGTCGGGGCTCAGCTGTGTGACGCTGTTATAGCCCTGAACTTTGAAGTAGAAGGAGGCAGTTGGCTGGAAAACAGACCAAGTGTGGGAAGCCCTGAGTGAAAACCACCCGATTTACAGAGCTCCTTGGACCGAGACCTTTGGTGTGTACATCTCTCACTGCTAGTTCAGGAGGGCTGAGGGGCTGCAAGACCACTAACAGGATGGAGCTATGTTCTAGGTACTGTCGGAAAGTGAACACTAGAAGGCTTTACATCAAATGGATTTTGCATGTGTGTGTGTGTGTTCACACTTTGATTAGAGAAGCTGTGCTCTATAATTTAGGGATTGGAAAGTGTGAATAGAGGGAACAGGACTCTGTCCTGTGAATTTGTTTGCTGCTTGCTCTGTCTGAGCCGATATTTTAGGCACACTGATCTCGTTTCTACCCTGAGACCTTGCAGATAAGATGATGTGACTGCAGATAAGACACAAGGCTGCCCAGGGAGCTGCAGACACCCTCCTGGGACTGTTCCCTATACACCAGCCACTTGGCAACCAGCAGAAACAAAGGCCTCGTCTCTCCAAAGACCACACGGTGTCCAGCACAGCCCGTACGTCTCCAGCATCACTGACCTCTGTGTGAGGCAGCATCTCTTATGTGACCAGAATTGGTGAACTAGGTAGAGGATGCTGCACCCAAGGATGCTGAAGATGGGGTGCTGTGCTCCCTGTGGGACAGAGGGGAAAGTCTGTTTCAAGGGGCAGAAGGAGTGAGCAGAGGACTTGCCACCCAAGAAATTCAGACAAAAATGGGGGAGCATGGCAAGCCAAGGCCACTTCCAGGACTGGAGGTCTAAGTGGGTCAGGTAATGACCCTGGCCTCAGCCTGGCTGTGGTCCTGATTCATACGTGCTCAGGGCACTTGGCTTTGGAGTCAGATGTGTATTGTCTTGTCTTGGAGATTTGCTAGGCTTGTGAGCTTCAATAAAGGTCTGATGCAATTATTTCATCTACTGGATTCTGTTCTCCCAAGATGCCCAAGACAAAGGAGTCTTCTTTCCACCCAAAGCATTGAAGCTCAGCTGTACGGTGGCTTTCCTTGACCCTCATTCCAAGACAGGGAGTGTCCTCGTTGGTGTGTGAGCTTGAACCTGGGCCCACAGACCTGAAATAAAATACATTTCCTTTGTATTTATAAATTGGACTCATCTTGGGGAACAACCAAAGGAGTATAATAGGAATGATTTATTTTTATTTTAGAATTTATTATTTTTATTTTAGAAAAAGATAAATAGTAAATTAAGGAAAGTTATGACCAACCTAGATAGCATATTAAAAAGCAGAGACATTACTTTGTCCACAAAGGTCTGTCTAATCAAGGCTACGGTTTTTCCAGTAGTAATGTATGGATGTGAGAGTTGGACTATAAAGAAAGCTGAGCACCAAAGAATTGATGCTTTTGAAGTGTGGTGTTGGAGAAGACTCTTGAGAGTCTCTTGGACTGCAAGGAGATCCAGCCAGTCCATCCTAAGGCAGATCAGTCTTGGGTGTTCGTTGGAAGGACTAATGTTGAAGCTGAAACTCCAATACTTTGGCCACCTGATGCAAACAGCTGATTCATTTGAAAAGACTCTGATGCTGGGAAAGATTGAGGGCAGGAGGAGAAGGGGATGACACAGGATGCGATGGTTGGATAGCATCACCCACTCAGTGGACATGGGTTTGGGTGAACTCCGGGACTTGGTGATTGACAGGGAGGCCTGGCATGCTGCGGTTCATGGGGTCACAAAGAGTCGGACACAACTGAGCCACTGAACTCAACTGAACTGAAATGATACATTGATGATTCTTAGGCAATTTTTCAAAATGAACCTTAGAAACAGTCCAAAAACAGAGCTCTGCAGTATTTTAAGAAATGACACCTGTATGAGGATGCATAGGGCATCTCCCACAGTGACTACTCAGAAGTTAAGCCTCATTTAGATGTATGAGTTCCAGCCAGTTTACTGAAAAGCATCTGTGTTCATCATAACACCATACGCCTGCGATCACTCCAGAAACACCGTCACCTTAGTTTGGAAACAGGTCATATTGTTTGTCTGGGGTCACGTCCCTCTCACTGTCACAGAGATTTATTGTCTAAGAGGCTTGGGGGCACATTCCTAATAAATATGGGGTTTGTCATGCGCCAACCCAAACAGCCTGGTGACCCCTGCTCAGCCCCAGGTGTGGAACGGACTACAGGGAACAATCAGATCAGATCAGATCAGATCAGTTGCTCAGTTGTGTCCGACTCTTTGCAACCCCATGAATCACAGCACACCAGGCCTCCCTGTCCAACACCAACTCCTGGAGTTCACTGAGACTCACGTCCATCGAGTCAGTGATGCCATCCAGCCATCTCATCCTCTGTCATCCCCTTCTCCTCCTGCCACCTATCCCTCCCAGCATCAGAGTCTTTTCCAATGAGTCAACTCTTCACATGAGGTGGCCAAAGTACTAGAGTTTCAGCTTTAGCATTATTCCTTCCAAAGAAATCCCAGGGCTGATCTCCTTCAGAATGGACTGGTTGGATCTCCTAGCAGTCCAAGGGACTCTCAAGAGTCTTCTCCAACACCACAGTTCAAAAGCATCAATTCTTCGGCACTCAGCCTTCTTCACAGTCCAACTCTCACATCCATACATGACCACAGGAAAAACCATAGCCTTGACTAGATGGACCTTTGTTGGCAAAGTAATGTCTCCACTTTTGAATATGCTATCTAGGTTGGTCATAACTTTCCTTCCAAGGAGTAAGTGTCTTTTAATTTCATGGCTGCAGTCACCATCTGCAGTGATTTTGGAGCCCAGAAAAATAAAGTCTGACACTGTTTCCACTGTTTCCCCATCTATTTCCCATGAAGTGATGGGAACAATGGTCAGGCTTTTATGAAAAGCCCACCTAGAATCATTAGTAATGAGGGGCAACCTCATTGTCTCCTGCATTGGCAGACAGGTTCGTTACCACTAGTGCCACCTGGGAAGCCCAAAGTCTTATTCACTGTTTTATTATGTGTTCAATTCAGGCAATGAATGAATGTGGAAACAATAATGGATTAGAATTTCACCATTTTACCACCAACACAGCAATAATTGATTCAGGCAAGAGTCATCAATGGATGACTCTAAGACTCACGGATGCATGCATGCCTCGTGAGGAAGGAGGATTTATGTAATGTCCAAGAATCTCCCCACGAATTCCTAGTTCATTACAAAGGGACAAATAATAACCTTCCAGTGGAAAACCTCATGAACACCAACATAACCAGTGGATCCAAGTTAACATCACCAGCGTTGCGACAAACCAACCTCACGTGATTCCTGGTAAGAGACAATGAAGGGACAGAGCATCATCTCCATAAAGCCCATGTGCAATAGGAACTGGGGTGGAGAAGGAGCAGAAAGACTCTTGCTTGGTTCTTATGACAAGCTCAGGGACGCAGGAACCCAGGGCTTATAGGAGAGGCTTGTTCCTGTATTATAAACAAGGATGTAGATTCAGTGCAGGCTGATGGTTTGGCAACAGTCAACGCAAGAAAGTGTCAGAGCAGGGCCTCTCACTGGACACCCAGCTTCAGCCCAAGTCTTTACTCTACTTTCTGCTGCCTCTCCCAGGCCTCGAACATACAAGGAAGGTAGTGAGTGGCTCCAACAAGGGGAAGAAAGCCTAGTGGTGAGAGCACACAGCGGAATAGTGCAGACCTGGGCTCCTGCCCCGCCCTGGCCGCCAGACATGGGTAAAAATGCTGGGAGGAGGGATCCTTTGTGGAAAAGGCAGTTCCTGCCTCATCTATGATTCTAGGAAGTAGATCTTTCTGCCTGAAGTCTTGTTTCATAGTCTTGGCAACCGTTCATTTGCAGTGTGATTTGAAAACTTGTTCTGAATGTTGTAAGAGAAGCAATTTCCTTCAGAGTCAGATGTTTTGACAAAATGACTACATTATCTTAGATTTGAGACAGGGAAAAAGAAGCCCTACGCCACTAGGCAAACTGTTCCAAGTGTAATAAAAAATGAAGCAAAACTCCCAGTGTCTCCCCACAGCAGGTCAAAATCATTAATTAATTGAATCATTTACTAGTTGAACCATATTTTCAAAAGCCATATCTTCAACAACAACAACAAATCCTCAATATATAAAATTTTTCTAGTGCTTAGAAACCTAAGTCTTGATGGGCTGAACTGAACAACAAAATGACAGGATGCCCCCATCCTGAAGAGGAAGGAGGTTTTGCTTAAATGTCTTTATTGCGAGACATTTAATGAACACCTATTGTGTGCAAGGCGTCATGCTTTGGGATACTAAGGAAGGTTTAATGTAGGACATGAATGAGGGGGGAATAAATGATGGGTAGACTTTGTTCATGTGGACTTGGAAGGTAGGGGCTCTACAAGCACCAGGGGTGGGAAGGATGGGCCTTATAGGAAGGATGGAGTTTATATAAAGGACCTAAGGACCACTGCCTCGATGTTGGAAAGGTAGATAAGGGTTAAAGAATCTGAACTCTGCAGGAGACATAAGAGACTTGCAGTTCAATCCCTGAGTTGGGAAGATCCCCTGGAGGAGGGCATGGCAACCCACTCCAGTATTCTTGCTTGGAGAATTCCCATGGACAGAGGAGCCTGGCTGGTTATGGTCCATGGGGTAGAAAAGAGTTGGACACAACTGAGTGACTAAGAACTCTTGCATGAACTCCTTCAGGAGGAACCAGGATCTGCTGTCTCCACATCCCCTCCCTTCCTTGATTAGCAGCTCTTTGGAAGGCTTCTGTGCCCAGGAACCCCACAGGACCCTGCACACTCATCCATACCCCTGCATGCCTCCCACCAACCTACACTCTTCCTATCCCGATCTTCCACAGTGAAGAGGCCCCAGAAAGGGGGCACAGGATTTGAAGACGGAGAGTGAGGGAGCCCCCCTGAGCTACTGAATCTGGGTGGGGAGGAGGCGGGTGTTCAGAATGAGATTTGAGCCTTAGAGGATAAAGGCACACAGAGTCTGATGGGGAAGGAGACAGGCTCCTCTTCCCCAGGGAACAAGAGGGAGGGAGGTGATCTTGTTACATACTCCTCCACTAGCTGCTGGAGGCTGGGGGGACCCAAGCTGCTTTGTTGCCCCCTGCCTGCTACACAGAGCAGCCAAGAGGTGGTCAGAGGCAGTGGGGGTCATACTGGGGTGCAGCAAGTGGGCTGGAGGTTTTATGGGACTTCTGCTGGGTCTTGGACACACTTTCCAGCCTGGGTTGTTTAGAAAGAGCTGAGGGCAAAGATCCATTCAGCTTGTGTAGGAACGACTTGAGAACCCAGAAGCTGACAGGAGCCAAACAACCCATAATATCTGATGCTCAGGCAGAAGCTCTGGTCTGGGTTTTCAGTGAACTTTATCGACATCTTGGGAGCCCCTGAAGGCACTCATGCCAGGCTCATCTCCTCTGTGGTCCAGGAGACTCCAGGCTGTGGTCTCTGGCTGGAAGCATGTCTGGTCTACAGGATTCTTGGCAGCCTCCCTGAAGCACACCAGAGTTTTCTTTGGAGTTTGGAATTGGCCTAACACTAGACTCTACTGCTCAGACAGTAGAGAATCTGCCTGCAAAGGAGACCTGGGTTCGATCCCTGCATTTGGAAGATCCCCTGGAGAAGGGAAGTACTCTTGCTTGGAGAATCCCAAGGACAGAGGAGCCTGGAAGGCTACAATCCATGGGGTTGCAAAGAGTCGGACACAACTAAGCAACTAACACTTTCGCTTTCTTACACTTAACACTAGACTCATGTATCTGCATTTGAAGCAGCCTCTGTTGTGTTTTTACAAGAAAACTTGTCTTTGAAGAACAGCAAGGACAGATTATGGGAGAAAGCCACTGATAAGATAAATAATGGTTTGGCCCATTGGCCCTGAGTACCTGGAAGGCTCTGAAGGATGCATCTGCTGATCTGCCTCCTTCACTTGGCAAAGACGTCAGGAGGAAACTCACTTGACACCCAGAAGCCCTATTCGAGGGGCAGGGGTGGGAAGCAGTTGGTCTGGGAAGCAGTGTGGATCTACAGGATGCTCATTCACAGATACATGTGGGAAAAAGGAGTCAATGTTCAGAAACGTTTCTGGCGACTTGACGTGGCTGCAACAGCCAAGCATTGGATCAGGAACTCTGTATCACTGGGCAGATAAAACACTGGTCTGCAACAGACTGGAAATGAAAGCAACAACAATGAACACAAACAAAAAGCCAAAGAGATCCTTCACCACAGCCCATTTTAACAGCGGTGCTATGGGGAGCTCAGTGGGGAGGGGACTGGGTTTCAGCGATTTGTCATCAGCATGCATTGAGTGCCACCTGAGTGGCAGAATCCTAGGAAGGAGGGGTCAGTCTTGTCCTTAAGGAGCTTTTCGGGCCCTTGGGAACATAGATGGGCCAACAGATGCCAGGAGCCCAAATGGATAGACGTGCAATGTCAGGATAGAGCTTACTCTAGTTCACCGCCCAGCACCTCTGAAACAAGGATGCTCTTCTTGGCCACCGGGGGTGCCTGGTGTTGATGATAAGAGTGCCCATGGCTCAGATGGTAAAGAATATGTCTGCAATGGAGGATACCCAGGTTCTTCGATCCCAGGAAGAGCCCCTGAAGGACAGAATGGCTACCCGCTCCAGTATTCTTGCCTGGAGAATTCCATGGACAGAGGAGCCTGGTGGGCTATATAGTCCATGGGTCCTACAGTCCATGGGTTGCAAGAGTCGGACATGTCTGAGCAATTATCACTTTCACTTTACATGGCACCAGATCCTAAGTTTAAAACTTTATATGCATTATTTATTTAATCCCCACAAGAACCCTCTGGGATGGTACCTTATTGTCACTTACAATTTACAGATGTGGAAATTGGGGCTCAGAGAGGATAAAAGAAATCTTGTTTTGATCATATATTTAATAAATGGAGCAACCAGGACTTCCCTGGTGGTACAGTGGATAAGAGTTTAACCAGGGTTTGCTCCCTGGTCTGGGAAGATCCTGTATGCCATGAGACAAGTGAGTTTGAGTGCCACAACTACAGAGCCTGTGCTCTAGAGTCCAGGAGCCACATCTACTGAGCTCCTGTACTGCAGCTACTGAAGCCAGAGTGTTTTAGAGCCCATGCTCCTCAACAAGAGGAGCCACCACAATGAGAAGCCTGAGTACTGCAACTAGAGTAGCCTCTGCTCAACGCAACTAGAGAAAGCCCACACAGCAACAAAGACCCAGAGCAGCCAAAAATAAATAAATAAATAGAGCAACCAGAGTTCACAGACTGCCTGACTTCAGAGCTCAAATTCTTAATCCCTCTTCCACGGTCTTCAATCAATCCTGTTATCTCTGCTATTTAGTAGGCGGTAAAGACAGACTCCAGAGAAGGCGATGGCACCCCACTCCAGTACTCTTGCCTGGAAAATCCCATGGATGGAGGAGCCTGGTAGGCTGCAGTCCATGGGGTTGCTAAGAGTCGGACACGACTGAGCAACTTCACTTTCACTTTTCACTTTCATGCATTGGAGAAGGAAATGACAACCCACTCCAGTGTTCTTGCCTGGAGAATCCCAGGGACAGGGGAGCCTGGTAGGCTGCCATCTATGGGGTCACACAGAGTCGGACACGACTGAAGTGACAGCATAGCATAGCATAGGAAAGACAGACTCTGGAAGCCACTGCCTCTTTAGCATCTCACAATAGTTGGCACACAGTAGGCTCTTGTGATAGAGGAGATGATTGTTCAGCAGATATTCAACCCCTCCCTCCCCAGCCAGACTCCAAGGAAGACACGTACCTCCACCCTCACGGATGAGCATGGCCGTGTGACTTGTCTGGCTCATAGAATGTGCCAGCATGCCAGCTCTGACCGCAAAACACCGTGTTTCATCCCACCCTTCTTGTGCTTCTGCCAATCCTTGGATATCCCATAAGCTAAAGAAGATGGAAAGTAAATGAAGCGAATCCAGATCCATTTCATAACTGAGAACCAAGCTTAACACAGCCAGCCTCCATCAGCCAACACCCACCTAACAAGCAGATGAGTGAATATGGAACAAAAGGGTATTGTTGTCTGTCACTGAGGCTTTATAATTGTGACTGTTCATTTGGTAGCAGTGCCTGATGATTGAAATGTTCAAGAAATATTTGTTGAATAATGAATCTGGTACCTTGGGGGCAGAGAAAAAGGTACTGAGTCAATGGAAGGGGGAAAAAAAGGAATTCTCCCAGGGGAGCACCTCCTTGAGTTAGTTATTTATCCATGTTATTTATCCAAGTTTATCCGTGAATAGGGGCTTCCCAGGTGGTTCTAGAGGTAAAGAACCTGCCTGCAATACAGGAGACATAAGAGACTGGGGTTCTATCCCGGGGTCAGGAAGATCCCCTGGAGGAGGAAATGGCAACCCACTCCAGTACTCTTGCCTGGAGAATCCCATGGATAGAGGAGCCTGTCAGGCTACAGTCCATAGGGTCACAAGAGTCGAGCATGACTGAGCAACTGAGCATACATTCTTGAATGGATTCCCAGTGCTTCATCCAGCACCCAGAACCAAGCAGGAGGATTATCATCAACTAGATGAATGAAATCCAAAACATAGATTCATATAAAATGATGTATATGAACTAGAAAAGAGTTTTTAATCTAAAGGAGTAAAGTTATTTTTTTAATTAATTTATTTTAATTGAAGGATAATTACAATATTGTAGTGGTTTTTGCCTTACATTGACATGAATCAGCCATGGGTGTACCTGTGTTTCCCATCCTGAACCCCTCTCCCACCTCCCTCCCCACCCCATATACTAAAATCTACAGCTTATAAGCCTGGTGTCCTTAAATCTTATCACAGTCCAGTGTCTCAGATCTGAGATGGGCACAGCTGTCCCTCCATCCCTGTGCATCTGTTGGCGTCACGTGCTGAAAGTGCAGTTCTTCCTTTCCATGTTGACTCGGGTACCTGCTTCTCTCCTTTGCTGACAGGGCTCAAAGGAGAAGTGATGACATGCCAGAAGGTAGACGATGTACCTGGGATTGCTAGTGTGAAAGAAAGCCAGTGGTGCCAGCAAACGTCCTTAAAAAGCCTGCTCTCAAAAGATCCTGGCTGGGTTTTTGCAGAGGCAAGAGGTTTAAATAAACATCCCAATTTTCATATGCTTATCAAGACTGAACCTCTGAACCTGTCACCCAGAGAAAGATCTAAAGCGAGAGAGTAAGAAAGACTCAGGGAGCTCATGAATACAGATTATATTTAACTGAAAATGCCCTCTTGCTCCTGCTGGTTCCCATAGAAGGGGGAGAGACAGTATTTTGAAAAGATCACTCAGAATCATCAGTGTTCATAGGTTACATCTAAAACAAAGTAAACAGTGTGTGATGTCCTCTCAACAGACACAAACCTGATGACAAAATGTAGATTTGCCTGGTGTAGTTCATCTAGAATATCAGAGATTTTTTTTTTCTCTGAAGAGTGTATTATCACTTGATTTCCATAAATATTTGATATATTCATATTCCCAAGTTTTCATTTGTCCACTGCCTAAGCAGATGGCTAATAGTATAAAAACTTGGAACTTATTAAAATTTCTGAATCCCGAGCCATTTTGCTTTATTTTGAAGAGCAAATTGAGTATTTGAGTGTTTTAAGTCTAAGTGTGTAATTCTTTCCACCTTGATTAGATATTTAAATTCTGTTCTAGATGAACTAGTGAAATCACAATCATGGAAAAGTTAAGAAAGAAGGCAAGATCGGGCCTTTTAAAGAAAAAAGTCACTTATGCCTCAGGAGGAGGTAAGAAAATCTATGCAAATCCCTTGTACACTGTTCATTTATATAATATACATTATAAAGGAATCTTATTTTTTCCATGTCACTCAAAATAGCTTATTTTATTGTGCATTAAAACTAGTCAGCCTGTTGGTTTCAAAAATCACTGGACATGTCCAAGTTTCATTAGCTTTACCTGCATTTTTTAGTGACATTGTCTTCCCTGCTACCTGCTAAGCAATTCATTTCTTCTGAGTGGCTTCCCAAATTATTTGATAAAGATACTGTCAATTAATTCACATCGTTATATCCGATGACTATTCAGGCAGGGCCAGAGGATCAAGCCCACACCTCTGCGCACCGTGGGAAATAAAGCAGGAAGGCCAGCCTCCACCCCCTCCCAGCTCGGGCCAGTGTTGCTCCCATTGCCGGAGGACGTGGTTCCTGGGGTCCCTGAGGCTTCAGGCCCTCCCTTCTGTGTGGTCCCGCCTCTCAGCAATTCATCCTGTTTCAGAACCCCTGAAGTTAAAAGCAGCACCAAACTAACAGACCTCCTGCTGGAATGATCCAGAGCCTCAAAGTTACTCTGCCTCATTCTCCATCTCTTTCTACCCAGAGCCAGACTTCTCAAGGCATGAGTAGGGAGGGGACACAAGAAAGATGAGTAAGTATGTCACCTCCTTTAGCTCAGGCCTGTGGCTCAAGGATGTTGATGGGAGGCAAAAACCTGGAGCTTCTCCAGGGTGGGCTACATATCTCTCTGTGTGAGCTGAAAATGGGCTCATAGGGGCCTGGGGCCAATTGCGACCAATGACAGCATCCATGTCACCTCACCTGCATCAAGGTAGCTCATCTACTTTCAAGGAGAGACCTTGTACCCAGATTTTCTCAAAGATAAGGGTACAGACTAATCTCTCAAAAATTCTGTTTCGTAGGAAAATGATATCATTTCTGTAACTATAGTAATAATCTTAAATTAACCCTGCCTTTACTTGTAATAGCCAGATTATTTAGCTAGAATTAATGCATAAACTTGTAATTTTGCTAGAAAACAATTATAAAATTTCTTAGGCCAATTTTAAATAAACTATCAAAATACTTCACATAACTGTGTGAACAATATGTGAACTATATATGAACAGTAAATAAATATATAATTCTTAAAATTCTGGGTTTACTGCATTACTAAGGATGATATTTAATATTCATAATATTTAGACACATAATGCATTACTCATCTCTATCATTTACCTATCTCTATCATCTTGTTTTCTAATATCTTTTAGCTCTGCTCAATAACAACCTTTGGGTTATATTAGTGTTTGTCATAAATCAGAGATGTTCTGACTTTAGATACTCATGAAGTTTTATTGACAATCTATTTGCTTGAATTCAGTAACAGAAGAAATAGAATAGAGTTGCAAACGGATTCTTCAGTACCAGCGGCTGTTTGAAACATACTTAATTTGAATTTTTCATGTACACAGCTGGTTTTATTTGCTCTGAGGTATTATTGCAAAAAGGATTGAAGCAGCACAAGTGTTACACTAAGCTCAAGGCTCACTTGAACATTTTATCTTCCAAATCCTGAACTATGATTGACCCTTTCAAAATTCAGGTTTATACTTACTCCTAAAATTATTCCAATTCCTGTTATTAGAAATGAAGTATTGAGAATAAAAAAATCTCTCTCAGAATCTATTAAATAATTATAAATGGAATTAAATTATTAATATTTCTTAAATAACTCAGTTAAACATTCACAAGTAAACCAATTCCATATTTGCTAGTATTCCATTTGTCTAAAATATTATTGATATTCATTCCTATTTCTCTATTATCTAGACTCCCGACTCCAGAAAGTCAGGCACAAAAGGCCTCTTGAATATGTCCCATTTTCTAATATTAGGAGCCTTACCTATGAACTTTACGTTTAGTGATGACTTTTTTTACGGTATTAATATCTATTATAAAGCTACTAGAAAGGGCTTCCCAGGTAATGCGAGTGTTAAAGAATCTGGCTGCCAATTCTTGTGGAGACACAAGAGACATGGTTTCAGTCCCTGGGTTGGAAGGTCCCCTGGAGAAGGAAATGGCAGCCTGCTCCATTATTTTTGCTTGGAAAATTCCATGGACAGAGGAGCTTGGTGGGGTTTCAGAAAGTTGGACACAACTGAGTGACTGAGCATACATACACAGAAAAGAATGTAATGGGACCATAAAGCCTACATACAACACATCATGTCAAGGATTTTATATTAACCTTAAGGCTAAAAGCTACTGCAAGGAGGGACTTCCTGAGGTAATAAATTGTCTCTTTGAATATCATACTTTTTATCTAGTTTCGTTTTAGGAAGATGAAATGCAGTGTTTGTAGAAATGCTGGGTTTTCACCCGCATCCCCAAAGGCACAGTAGGTTCCCTGTGGAAACAGAAAATAGGTCTTCAGCAAACTTTAGAGGTGAACACTAATTTGCACCAACATTAAGTGTTAGCCATAATAATCACTCCCTTGGCTGAATAATCCATCACACCCTTGGAGAATGTGATGAGGAAGTTAAGGAGGAAGATGACTGATGTCACAGTAATGGTAGGACCAAGGATATGAACACAGAAGAGCCTGGGAGACATTTGGGAAAGGGTGTGATCACTGACCTAGAGCCAGACATCCTGGAATGTGAAGTCAAGTGGGCCTTAGAAAGCATCACTATGAACAAAGCTAGTGGAGGAGATGGAATTCCAGTTGAGCTATTCCAAATCCTGAAAGATGATGCTGTGAAAGTGCTGCATTCAATATGCCAGCAAATTTGGAAAACTCAGCGGTGGCCACAGGACTGGAAAAGGTCAGTTTTCATTCCGATCCCAAAGAAAGGCAATGCCAAAGAATGCTCAAACTACCACACAATTGCACTCATCTCACATGCTAGTAAAGTAATGCTCAAAATTCTCCAAGCCAGGCTTCAGCAATACATGAACTGTGAACTTCCTGATGTTCAATCTGGTTTTAGAAAAGGCAGAGGAACCAGAGATCAAATTGCCAACATCTGCTGGATCATGGAAAAAGCAAGAGAGTTCCAGAAAAACATCTATTTCTGCTTTATTGACTATGCCAAAGCCTTTGACTGTGTGGATCACAATAAACTGGAAAATTCTGAAAGAGATGGGAATAGCAGACCACCTGATGTGCCTCTTGAGAAATCTGTATGCTGGTCAGGAAGCAACAGTTAGAACTGGACATAGAACAACAGACTGGTTCCAAATAGGAAAAGGAGTTTGTCAAGGCTGTATATTGTCACCCTGTTTATTTAACCTATATGCAGAGTACATCATGAGAAACGCTGGACTGGAAGAAACACAAGCTGGAATCAAGATTGCCGGGAGAAATACCAATAACCTCAGATATGCAGATGACACCACCCTTATGGCAGAAAGTGAAAAGGAACTAAAAAGCCTCTTGATGAAAGTGAAAGTGGAGAGTGAAAAAGTTGGCTTAAAGCTCAACATTCAGAAAACGAAGATCATGGCATCCGGTCCCACCACTTCATGGGAAATAGATGGGGAAACAGTGGAAACAGTGTCAGACTTTATTTTTCTGGGCTCCAAAATCACTGCAGATGGTGACTGCAGCCATGAAATTAAAAGACACTTACTCCTTGGAAGGAAAGTTATGACCAACCTAGATAGCATATTCAAAAGCAGAGACATTACTTTGCCAACAAATGTTAGTCTAGTCAAGGCTATGGTTTTTCCTGTGGTCGTGTATGGATGTGAGAGTTGGACTGTGAAGAAGGCTGAGCACCGAAGAATTGATGCTTTTGAACTGTGGTGTTGGAGAAGACTCTTGAGAGTCCCTTGGACTGCAAGGAGATCCAACCAGTCCATTCTGAAGGAGATCAGCCCTGGGATTTCTTTGGAAGGAATGATGCTAAAGCTGAAACTCCAGTACTTTGGCCATCTCATGCAAAGAGTTGACTCATTGGAAAAGCTTCTGATGCTGGGAGGGATTGAGGGCAGGAGGAGAAGGGGATGACAGAGGATGAGATGGCTGGATGGCATCACTGACTCAGTGAGTCTCAGTGAACTCCGGGAGTTGGTGATGGACAGGGAGGCCTGGCATGCTGCAATTCATGGGGTCGCAAGAGTCGGACACGACTGAGTGACTGATCTGGTCTGATCTGATCTGATGAACTTCTGCAGTAGGACCCCTGAACAGCAGCCCCAGTGATCAGATACAAGGACAAAGGATCAGGCAAAACTTGAAGACAGAGAAGAAGGACTTTTCTTTGTATGCAATCAGTTCAGTTCAGTCACTCAGTCGTGTCTGACTCTTTGTGACCTCATGTACTGCAGCACACCAGGCTTCCCTGTCCATCACCAACTCCCAGAGCTTACTCAAATTCATGTCCATCGAGTCAGTGATGCCATCCAACCATCTCATCCTCTGTCGTCCCCTTCTTCTCCTGCCTTCAATCTTTCCCAGCATCAGGATCTTTTCTAATGAGTCAATTTTTCATATCAGGTGGCCAAAGTATTGAAGTTTCAGCTTCAGTCCTTCCAATGAATATTCAGGGCTGATTTCTTTAAGATTGACTGGTTGGATCTCCTTGCAGTCCAAGGGACTCTCAAGCATCTTCTCCAACACCACAGTTCAAAAGCATCAATTCTTCGGCGCTCAGCTTTCTTTATAGTCCAGCTCTCACAGTTTGTTAATTGACTATACCCTAATACAAAACAAAAAGCTTAAAAAAAGAGAAATAGTGTGTCTAGAAAGTACTCATCTAGACACAGCAATATACATTAACTGAAGGCCTTTTACATTTTCATTCCTTAAAAATAAAACCTTTGTTCCTAACAAAAATATTACTTAGCTCTGAAAGTCATGATACACTGGAGCCAGCTCACACAAGTGCACAAGAACCAACTGTTAAATTTATAGGAAATTTTCAAACTAGTTGTTAAATAGTTATTAAAAATCACATAATTTGTATTACTACATAATATTATGTTGTTATATTCTATAAAAAGGTATAAACACTTTAAACTCAACACTAACTATTTAATTGCATCTTACTCTGCTCTATCCTCTTGAGTAAAGTTTCTTAATTTTTATTTGTATCCAGATGGTAGAAACACTCTCTAATGGTGGCCAATATACATCTCTCCCCAGCTCCACAATCTGTGGGATCATGTTGGTACTCTGAAATCAGCCATGGTGGGTTTATTTACACCAAGAGTATAGCTGAACACTACAAGTCACTCCAACCCTCCAACCCTCAACCCCAAGAACTGCTTGTTTAACATCCGCATAGCGACTTCCCTGGTGGTCCAGTGGTTAGGACTTCGCCTTCCAGTGCAGGGGGTGAAGGTTCAGTCCCTGATCGGGGAGCTGGGGTCCCACATGCCTCACAGCTATAAAACTTAGGCACAGAACAAAAGTAATATTGCAACAAATTCAACGAAGACTTTAAAAATGGTCCACATCAAAAGATTCTTTAAAAAAATTCCTATAGATACTCTGTCACATCATCTGTAGATTTTGCGGTAAGAATTAATTAAGGGGGTGGCCCGTATATTTACTATAATGCAAACCAGTTATCATAGGAATTGTTAATCACAAATTACAGTCAGTTGTTAAATGTTTCTGTGAGGCTCCTTTGTAGAATTATACTCTCCAGAGAGAACATCATATTAACACTCACTGCACAAAGCAACTGTTTTAGGAACTGCCTGGCCATCTAGTTAGCTGAAAGCATCATTAATTTTTACTTCTTGACCACGCTGCATGGCCACGTGGGATCTTAGTTCCCTGACCAGGTATGGAACCTGAGCTCCCTGAATTGGAAGTTGGAGTCTCAACCACAGGACCACCAGGGAAGTCCCTGAAAGCATTTTTTAAACCAATATTTCTCTGGGGAAAAACTTTTTTACTCTAGTAATCATATATTAAGACTAAAAAAAAAAAATCCCACATAGAACCCCAGCTTGGGCACTACTCTGTATCAGAAAATACAGCTTTTGTTCTGTATTCCTGGATTATAGGTGATAAATCTCAATTTTCCAGAAACTGGCTTGTTCCTATCCTCATCGTACCCTCACAGACTGACTTGGTTCTGTTGACTTCTTTGTATGAGTTTCCCACTTATGTTTACTGCCTTATCACTTCAGTGATTCCTTTTCTTGATAAAAACATAACAGAGAAAGCTTACTTTTAAAACTCAAATTAATTCATTTCCAACCACATTAGTTTTACCGTAACTAAATCATGTGCTCGAGCAAATGAACTTACTATTTAATTTTTCTAACCAATGAATGTAGATGAGATTTCAATAGCAGGGGCCTCAGTGTTGGCCCCAGGAGAAGAAGGCCAAGACTATCTTGAGACCCCAGAATCTCAAGGAGTTGCTAGTCAGCTGATCAGGATGGGGGACACGTGTACGCCCGTGGTGGATTCATGTTGATGTGTGGCAGAACCAATACAATATTGTAAAGTAATTAGCCTCCAATTAAAATAAATAAACTTAAAAAAAAAAAAATAACCTGACAGCAGCTCTTTTTTGTTGTTGATTTGTTTGTGCTGGTGTCGCTTTCACTGAGACCTCTTTATCAGACTGGATAACCTAACAACAACTGGAAAGTTTGACTTAACTTTCTTCTCCTTCTACCTGTAGTGAGAGGCTTCTAGGGGCCTTGCGTGCCTAAGAGGTAAATACACTTTAATTAATAAACCATACAATAGGTTTTACTATATTGAATTCAGAAGATCAAGAAGAAAAACAATTTACACACGGCATCTACGATGCAGTGTTATTTGAGACATAGGTGCGATTTAATATAATAAGTTTAGCCATTATTTGTAGGCGTCATCCTCCCCTTGATGTATGGAACCAAATAGGAAGACGTGATTCTAATGACTCCTTCCAAAACATCATCTTAACTGTGTGGGCACGTTCAGGGATCTCCTCCCAGGAAGAGATGCATGTATGAAATTCTAGAAGATCTTAGTATACTATTTAAGTCCTCACTACTGTTGGGCTTCCCAGGTGGCACTAGTGGTAAAGAACCCGCCTGCCAATGCAGGAGACAAAAAGAGATGTGGGTTTGATCCCTAGGTCAGGAAGATCTCCTGGAGGAGGAAATGGCAACCCACTCCAGTATTCTTGCTTTGGAAATCCCATGGACAGAGGAGCCTGGCAGGAGCCTCTTTGTGTCCATAGGGTTGCAAAGAGTGGGATACGACTGAGTAACTGAGCATGCATTCTCCAAAGACACTGCAGTAATAAATCTTACAGGTGTGTACACTCTTTAACAGATGACAAGTATATAGTAAGAGATAGACACATTTATATGAATGTACATAACTGGCCCCATTTCTTTTGGATATCAATGAATATCTGATGGCAATGCAGGCATCTAAGCTAACATTTGTTCTTCTCTATTTTTAAATTTCCTCCCTGCACTCACCACAAACCATATGACCACTTACCCCAGATGAAGAAAGTTGTCAGTGGAGGAATGCATAAATGTCCAGACAAGAGCATAGGCCAACCTTGGGCACCAATTTACGGGCTCTGTCTTTATCCGTCACTTCCTTGGGAGTGTCACTGCTTTATACACTGTTTCGATAAGAAGCCTCCTAGAAGAAGCATCTTAAGTGTGATGCATATGGAAGCACTTGCCAGTGCCCACCCACAGGCAGAGAGCTGCTGTCAGTAAACCAGGCTCCTTCTCTTGTCCGTTTCATGTTGCTAAGGAAAAATCAGCACTGAAGCATGAGTCATCTAGAATATGTTTTTCAACTTGGAAAGCAGCAAAATATACATCTGAGGATCTGAGACTAGCTCCGGGCATTAAATAGGAGGTTTCTGAGTCTGGAAATTTGATTTAAGGGATCATTTTTACACAGAGAGATTTATATTTGCATTTTCAGGTAAATATGAACAGTGTATCATTGATTTCATATGTAACCTTCCAGCTAAAAATGGTGGTGGGGGTCGACTGGATGAGGAGAGTTTGGGGAAATTATAGGAAGACAACTCTTGAAATAAAATGATGTGATGTAAGTTGTAGTCTGGCATTTTGGGGGGCAGTCCGGGTCTTTGTTGTGCCACGTGGCCTTTTTCTCTAGTTGTGACGCAAGGGGGCTTCTCTCGTTGCAGAGCATGGGCTCTAAAGCATGGGCTCAGTAGTTGAGACCCACAGGCTCAGCAGTTGCGGTGCACTGGCTCAGTTGCTCCAGGGCATGTGGATCTTAGTTCCTTGGCCAGGGATTGAACCCATGTCCCTGCACTGGGAGGCAGATTCTTAACCATTGCACCACCAGGGAAGTCCCATAGTCTGGCTTTTTTTTCTCTCTTTCTCTGATTTAGACAATGAGGAAAGAAAATTATAAATACTTTCAGTAATGAACTTGAGTTCCATGCAACTGACAGTAGAAGTGAGATTGGCATCTATTTTGATTGACATTAGCAGTCTATTCCTGTTCATTTAACTCTGAGTTGCCATTTATTTTGGTATTAAGTTAATAGAGAGGGAAAAGACATACCATCTTGTCAAGCTATGCAGAGAAATAGATCTGATTTCCTACTGGGAAATTATAAACATCTCTTCTTTCCTGTTGGGATAAAATCAGAACCGTAGTTCATTTCCTATTGGCCTGATACTGGCTGCCTCTGTGTCATTGTTAATGCAGAAGGGATGAGATGGTTTGCGTGTCAGAATCACAATGGTGAAAAGTATCTGTGCACAGAAAGCGTGCAAAGGGCAGCCTGGAGACGAGGAATATGAGATAATCAGATGCATGTGTTGGTTTTTTAACTATTTTCAAAGTAAAATCGTGAATTGCATAATTAACATATGCTTTTCTTCAGATGCCTGGGTCTTTTTCTCACCTGAATATGTCATTTTTTGTTTTAGCTCAATAAGTATTTATTAAAAGTCTTTTATTTTATTGAAACTATCAGTGGACTCTTTTTTTGTTACATGCAATTACATGCTTATCAGAAGCAGGAGATGAAAACTATTTAGGATGGCTGGTCCATAGGGCAAAGGAAGACCACAGAGGCTTCTTATAAAGGGAAGTCTACCTCCGTGAATTATTAATAGAATGTGATGGGGATGAGAAGTTCCGAGGGGCTTTTCACTCCCCTAGTGGATGTTTGAGAGAAATTACATTCTTGAAAAAGGAACAGACTGTCGGCAAGTGTCACCACCACTAGACCTGGGATAAGGCGTGGAATCACATCCATGTATCCTGAGTGACCCCATTCTCCCCTCTGCCTTATGCAGTGCAGGTCAGTTCACCAAATCTCCAACTGTCCTTCCTGCCTCCTTCCTAACATAAGCCCTGGTCAAGTCCTCTGGTATCTACAAACACAATCAGGGAAAGGATCTCAGCCTCACCCCAAGGGCCTCAATGGAGAACCCAAAGTAAAAGTAACATGTACAGATTTAACGGGCCTTTAGTAGAACATCATTAAGTCACTGATAGAACTACAAGTTCAGTGTTTCACAGAGCGGAAACGTTTCTTCCCTGGTCCACCTTTAAGTGTGCAGAAGTTTGTTCCTTTCCTTATAATGACTACAAGGACGTGAAATTAGATATGGCTTGCTTTGCAGCCACGCAATGTCTGTCACAACTACTCAGCTCATCACTTCAGTGCAAAAGCAGCCACAGACAATATCTCAATTAAAGGGGAGGATGGATGTGTTCCAACTCAACACTATTTATAAAACCTGTTTGTGGGCTATTTGGACTGAAGGGCTTAGCTCACTGACCCATTGTCTAGGGCATTGAGAGCATATCCAAGAGATCTATCATAGTGATGAACCATGGGCTCGAAGCTGGAAATGGATGAAGTGGATACACAAAGGATGTGATCGATTGCAAATGGCTTGGAGGGCCCATGGGATCAGTGAACAACCAGAATATGGGTGCCGGTGAACATAACTGGAGAGAGAGAATTGAGGGCCAGTGTGTTCGCTACTTGACATCTAGTTGTTAGACGGGATGCCCTTTGGGGTAAGAGCCCTATGAGGACAGGAACCTGGAGCCTTGGAGCTTTGTGGGCATCCTTTAAACGTCCCAGGGCTGAGTCTAGGTGAGAGGAAGGAGGATTGCACCGAGAGCAAGAAAAATGCTCTCAAATCGGGACCCCTGGAGTTTTTCTAAGTCTCCTTTATAGATTGTCATGAGCAGCAAGGTGGGCTGACTTTATAGGCTTCAGGTGATGCTAAGTGCTCAGTCGTATCTAACTCTTTGTGACCCCATGGACTGTAACCTACCAGGTTCCTCTGTCCATGGGATCTCCCAGGCAAGAATACTGGGGTGGGTCGCCAGTCCCTCATCTAAGGGATCTTTCCAACCCAGGGATCGAACACAGGTCCCCCTATTGCAAGCAGATTCTTTACCACTGAGTCACCTACTTCTAGCACATCTGGTACCATATCCTTTCCAGATCATTATTTCCTAATATTTTATGGGGGGCCGAGGGAGACACAGTTTTATTCTTGCACAATCACCTTAGTTGATAACTTTCACCCAACAACATTCTTGCTGTGTCTTTCTCAAGTGATCTAGTATTTATGTTGTATATCTTCTCATTAGGAAAATTTAATGGTCATTACAGATATGAAATGTTATTATTGATAGCCAGTTTCCCAAATTAACTCATCTGTTTATTCACTCATCTTATATGTTAGTCAGATAAAAATACTTAAGGCATAGTCTCTGCCCTTAAGATACTGAGTCTGGAATTGGAGTGGATGATTAAATAAATAATTGCAAGTCACTGAATTGCTACAATGAAGCAAAAAGAGCAACCATTTATGATGCATCACAAGTTTCTTTTTTGCTGCTTTCTACATGCCAGGCAGAGAAAAATACATAAGATATTTTCTTTGCTGTCAAGGTGCTTAGAGGCTAGGTGTGGATATATAAACAAGCAATTGCAAGACACCACTTATTGCTACAATAACAGATATGAATAAGCTACAATGATAACACAAAGGAAGGAAAATCACTTTGTTTGGGAAGCTAAGAAAGTTTTCACAAAAGAGAAAACTTCTGAACTGGATCCTAAAAGATGACTAGGTTATCAACAAAAGTAGAGGAGGCTTCCCATGTGACCCGTTGGTAAAGAGTCCATCTGTGAATGCAGGAGAGCTGGGTTCAATGCCTGGGTCAGTAAGATCCCCTGGAGAAGGAAATGGAAAACCCACTCCAGTATTCTTGTCTGGAGAATTCCACGGACAGAGGAGCCTGGCAGGCTAGAGTTCAGGGAGTCACAAAGAGTCGAACGTGATTAAGCACACACATGCAAGAGCAGAGGAGCATTCTAGGGCAATTGGCAAATATGTGAGGTTTGAGTTTGGCTGGAGATCTAGGACAAGAAAAGTGAGTAACAGGCCAGGATGGCAAGTTAGGAGGGTGAGAGAAGAATATGCCAGGAGAGACTGAGACCTTATCAGTCAGGCAGGTGATGGGAGACCCATGGGAGTTTCATTAGGAAGATAAAATCAAGTTTGTGTCTCAGAGAGATGGAGGAAAATGGACTAAAGGAAGGTTCAGAATGGAGACAAAATTTTTCTAGTTTATTTTTCTTCATTTAAAAACGTTTTCAACACAACATTGTAAAGCAATTATCCTTCAATTAAAAATAAATGTTTTCAAAATGGAGAAAAAAAATTTTGGTTATGACCAAATAAATTGACATAATCACTCATGGGCTGACTTATGAAACACAAAAACTCAGGAGTGGGATGTTTCACCAGGTACCTCGTCATTTTCACCTGAGCTGGGTTAGGTCCCCTCCTCTGCATTCAGGACTTGGAACCTGCCCACACCAGGTCATGTGGTAAATATCCATACATGGGTACTTCTCTGACACCAAACTGGGAATTCTTTGAGAATGAGGAACAAGACTTATTTACCTTAGTGCACATCCGCCTAAGGTCTCCCTGTACGAACTCAAGGATCACTGAACTGCGCCAAACACTTAATGCTTTCTATTCAATAATTGTTGCATGATTGGAGTTGAGACCCTGATGCTGGAAAACACTGAGGGAAAGAGGAGAAGGGGACAACAGGATGCAATGGTTGGATGGCATCATCAACTCAATGGACATGAGTTTGAACAAACTCCAGGAGATAGTGAAGGACAGGGAAGCCCGGCATGCTGCAGTCCATGGGGTTGCAGAGTCGAACATGACTGAGTGACTGAGCAACAACAAAGCAATCTTCTTGGTAACCTGAAGCCATACCTAACAATGAAAACAAGGTGACATGCTCACTTTACAAAATAGAGCTTAGCTGACATTGCAAATTTAAATAATCTAAAAGAAAAAAGGGACCTCTACTGGGTTTAACATGATTCTAAAGTCTTTAAGTTAGATTTTTAAAATCTCCTTATAATTTACTTCCTAAGATGGTTCCAGCAAATTTGGAAAACTCTGCAGTGGCCACAGTACTAGAAAAGGTCAGTTTTCATTCCAATCCGAAAGAAAGGCAATGCCAAAGAATGCTCAAACTACCACACAATTGCACTCATCTCACACGCTAGTAAAGTAATGCTCAAAATTCTCCAAGCCAGGCTTCAGCAATACGTGAACCATGAATTTCCAGATGTTCAAGCTGGAACATCTTTTAGAAAAGGCAGAGGAACCAGAGATCAAATTGCCAATATCTGCTGGATTATTGAAAAAGCAAGAGAGTTTCAGAAAAACATCTATTTCTGCTTTATTGACTATGCCAAAGCCTTTGACTGTGTGGATCACAATAAACTGTGGGAAATTCTGAAAGAGATGGGAATACCAGACCACCTGACCTGCCTCCTGAGAAACCTGTATGCAGGTCAAGAAGCAACAGTTAGAACTGGACATGGAACAACAGACTGGTTCCAAACAGGAAAAGGAGTACATCAAGGCTGTATATTGTCACCCAGCTTATTTAACTTCTACTCAGAGTACATCCAGCTGGGCTGGAAGAAGCACAAGCTGGAATCAAGATTGCCAGGAGAAATATCAATAACCTCAGATATGCAGATGACACCATCCTTACGGCAGAAAGTGAAGAAGAACTAAAGAGTCTCTTGATGAAAATGAAAGAGGAGAGTGAAAAAGTTGGCTTAAAGCTCAACATTCAGAAAACTAAGATCACACATCCGGTCTCATCACTTCATGGCAAATAGATGGGGAAACAGTGGAAACAATGGCTGACCTTTTTTCTGGGCTCCAAAATCACTGCAGATGGTGACCACAGCCACAAAATTAAAAGACTCTTACTCCTTGGAAGGAAAGTCATGACCAACCTAGACAGCATATTGAAAAGCAGAGACATTACTTTGTCAACAAAGGTCTGTCTAGTAAAGGCTATGGTTTTTCCAGTGGTCATGTATGGATATGAGAGTTGGACTATAAAGAAAGCTGAGCACCGAAGAACTGATGCTTTTGAATTGTAGTGTTGGAGAAGACTCTTGAGAGTCCCTTGGACTGCAAGGAGATCCAACCAGTCCATCCTAAAGGAGATCAGTCCTGGGTGTTCATTGGTAGGACTGATGTTGAAGCTGAAACTCCAATACTTTGGTCACCTGATGAGAAGAACTGACTCATTTGAAGAGACCCTGATGCTGGGAAAGATTGAGGGCAGGAGGAGAAGGGGACGACAGAGGATGAGATGGTTGGATGGCATCACCAACTCAATGGACATGGGCTTGGGTGAACTCCGGGAGTTGGTGATGGACAGGGAGGCCTGGCGTGCTGCAGTTCATGGGGTCGCAAAGAGTCAGACACGACTGAGAGACTGAACTGAAGATGGTTCCTCATTGTACAACACATGAACATGAAATAAAAGCAATTTTTGAGGTAATATTAGAAAATACTAGTTAGGTTCTAACTCAAAAGGATTATCAAAAGCAGACACAGAAGATGATGTTGTACACAGATAAACAGCTTTTTAGGACTCTATTGAGGTCTGCGGCTTAAGACACTGTTATCTCTTTAGTTTTATCACTTCACTTGCTCCATTGTACCAACAAAAGAGCTATTTTAGTTGACTTTATTTTTTTATTTCCCCCCTAAACGTTGCCTAACACAACTTGATGGTTGTGAGAGTATTTCAGTACTGTATTAGCCATTAGATAAGATATAACTTCAAAGATGAATTCCATGTTGTATTATTTCTATTAACAGTAGAATTTAAAATATACTGATCCCCTTCAGCACTATGGAAGAGATGAAACAGCTCTGTCTAGAAGTCCTAAGATGCTGCTTGGATCTTCAAAGTTGTTATTTTAAAAGAATGGTGGCAAATAAATTTTTTACAGGTCAAAAAAGAAAATAATCCTTGGGTAACCTACAGGAGGGCTACCCAGTGGTAAAGAATTGCTCCAGTGGTAAAGAATCTTCCTGCCGATGCAGGAGCCACAAGAGACGTGGGTTTGATCCCTGGGTTGGGAAGATCCCCTGGAGGAGGAGGAAATGGCAACCCGCTCCAGTATTCTTGCCTGGAGAATCCCATGGACAGAGGAGCCTGGTGGGCTTCAGTCCATGGGGTCGCAAAGAGTTGGACACGACTAAGCGAGTAGCACTTCACTTCAACCTGCAGTAATGGGAGAGGCAATATGCCTAAATGTTACCGGGTTGAGATGTCTGGTTATGATTTTAAGCATGGGTGTGTCCTAGAGTACATGACATTTACAACTTAATGCTAGAACTCCTGCATATATGGCGATGTAAATACAAAGGTGCGTTCTCAAAGAGGGTTTGTTTTTCTTCTTCTAGGCAAGGAAGACCCCCAACTTTATAGGTCTTATCTTGCCACAGTGACAATAGTAACACTTAGCATCTATACAATAGACAAATATGCTTTAAAAGATTTCCGCATTGCTATGGTTTATGTCTTGCGGCATTACTTAATTTTTTAAACTTATTTTTAATTGGAGGATAATTGCTTTACAATGTTATGTTGGCTTCTGCCATACATGAATCAGCGAAAGTATACATATGCCCCCTCCTTCTTAATCCTCCCTCTTGAACCTCCCTCCTAACCTCCCCATCCCACCCCTATTTAATTTTTATAGCTGAGATATCACTGATGATGAACAGGTGGTTTGACTTTCCAAGGTGGAGCAGGGAGACAGCAGGAGGCATTCTTCAGTGACGAATCTCACCATGTGGTCACGTTGGTTGGTAGTCTATTTATTACTGAATTTCTTCATCTAAAAGTGAATAAGTAATCAGGAATTTCCAGCCCTACAAACTGTACTGAATCAGTCTTAAATGACCACTTATCCACTTGGTAACTGCCAGAAACCATGGAGAGCCTTTCATCACAAAACCCTACAGACGGCACACTTTACTCTGCCCCAGGCATCACCTTCAGTCTCATTTTCGTTCTTCACATCAGGCCCTTTGTACACCATGACACTTCCATGCATGCGAAGTTTCAGAAGATTTAGGTATGAAAAGCAAGAATGATTTGAACTAAATAAGTAAATCGAAATGAGTCACTGAGGGAGACTGTCAAATCACTTTCATTCTGCCGTGTCTGAGCTGTCTGGGATTTAATCCTAGAAAGTAGATGTGATGTTTATGTTGTATGTTAATGAGGAGGGTGTATGGGGTGAGATTATTTAAATCAGTGAACTTTGAGTAAGCAGAATGCCATCTATAATGTGAATGGATCTTATCCAATCTATTGAGGGCCTGAATAGAAAACAAAAAGACCAGCCTTCCCATGTCAGGGGGAATTCTCCAGCAAATGCCTTCTGTCAGGTTCATCAGCACCATCGAGTCTCCTTGATTTCCAGTGGCCCCCTCAGACTGGAACCTCATCAGTTTTCCTGGGTCTCAAGCCTGCCAGCCTCACCCCTGCAGATTGGGACTTACTAGTCTCCATAACCATGTGATCCAACTCCTTATAACTAGTCTCTTTTTATATATACATATCCTATTGGTTCTGTTTCTCTTGAGAACCCTAATAAGTATGATATTCATCAATAGGCCATTCATCAACAGCCTTATGGAACACAGAACGAATATTGATTGGTCTCTGGCTAGGTGGCTCAGGGGTAAAGAATCCTCCTGCCAATACAAGATACACAGGAGACGAGGGTTAGATCCCCTGGAGAAGGAAATGGCAACCCACTCCAGTATTTATGCCTGGAGAATCCCATGGACAGAGGCACCTGGTGGGCTACAGTCCATGGTGTCACCAAGTCGGACACAACTGCACAAGCATGCGTGCACACTAGGCCACACTAACAATGACTGCTCTGGGAGGTATGCTTTGTCATCACTCTCTGGCTTACTCGTCACTCTTCGAATTTCTTCACAATCCAGTGAAAGGCAGATCTAGGTCCCCAAGCCTGTAGCTACAATTTCCCAGACCAGATAACTGACCAGGGAGTTAGAGGGTGGCTAACCCAGGTTTGCTTGCTTACCCACTGCCAGTACTAATCTGTGGCCTGGGGGTTGAGGACCCCTGCTCTAAAGCATGGAGCCCAGGGCAGGAATTTCTCTGATCTAGGTCAAAGGATGGTATTGACGTAAGGGTTCTGTCCTGTCCAGAGACAAAAGTCGGCTACTGATGGTGATGGAAGCAAGCAAAATGAGTGATACAAACAGAAAAAGGGTAAAGATATTAATAATTGGGAGTCCATTCAATTCACCTGTAGGAAAGAGAAAGAATAGTATAAAAGTTGAAATGGGGAATGGGGTACAAACTCAGGAGGAGAAATTTGAACAGATTATTCCAGATTTTTACACTCAGAAGTATGGACAAAATATAGCCAGGTTTAGAGCTGGATTGTGAAGAGACAAAATACAGAAGAGATTTAGCTCATGGAATTCTAGTAGTTTCGTTTGTTTGTTTTTGGTGTCGTTTA
Source organism: Bos taurus (assembly GCF_002263795.3). Classification (NCBI taxonomy): domain Eukaryota; kingdom Metazoa; phylum Chordata; class Mammalia; order Artiodactyla; family Bovidae; genus Bos; species Bos taurus. The sequence continues at coordinate 24,474,769 of NC_037341.1, forward strand.
AGGACAAGGTGGTTGGATGGCATCACCAACTCAATGCACATGAGTTTGAGCAAGCTCTGGGAGATGGTGAAGGACAGGGAAGCCTGGCGTGCTGTAGTCCATGGGGTCGCAAAGAGTCGGACATGACAGAGCAACTGAACAACAAGAAATATTTAGCACTGACAAAAATTAGATTTGGTCAATAGGAGAGGAGTCTTACAAACCAAGAGGGAAGGTTGGCGATGAGACGGTGTGGAAGGCAGGCTATACAGTGGGAGTGCTGGGTGGGTGAGAGGGGATCTGAGAGACAGGGGACTTCCTTGGTGGTCTAGTGGCTAAGACTCTGACTTCCCAAATGCAAGGGGCCCAGCTTTGATCCCTGGACAGGGAAATAGACTCCACATGCCACAACAAAGACCCGGTACAACCAAATTAATTAATTCTTTTCTTTTTTTAAAGAGGAAAGCTGAGAGGCAGAAATGGTCCTCCTTTCATCCTACAAGAAAGAGCTGTGAAGCTGGGTGGGGCAGGGGCTGGAGAAGTAGGTCCCGTTACAGGTTGTCATAGCACAGCATTGTTACTTTGCTACTGCTAAGTCACTTCAGTCGTGTCTGACTCTGTGCGACCCCACAGACGGCAGCCCACCAGGCTCCCCCGTCCCTGGGATTCTCCAGGCAAGAACACTGGAGTGGGTTGCCATTTCCTTCTCCAATACATGAAAGTGAAAACTGAAAGTGAAGTCACTCAGTCGTATCCAACTCTTAGCGACCCCATGGACTGCAGCCTACCAGGATCCTCCATCCATGGGATGGCCAGGCATTCTTACTTTAAATAGCATCAAAAACAAATGGGTATTTTTGCTCTAAGGTTCATCCTTCTTCTTCCCACGCTTGCACACTCAATTGTTCAGTCGTGTCTCACTCTTTGTGACCTCACAGACTATACCCACCAGGCTCCTCTGTCCATGGGATTCTCCAGGCAAGAACACTGGAGTGGATTGCCATATCCTCCTTTAGGGTATCTTCCTGACCCAGGGATCAAACCCACGCCTCTTACTATAGGGGCATGCAAGGAAAACTTTATTTCAGTGTATTTCTGTCACTCCAAATCCTCAAGAATCCAAAGTATCATTTCTCATAACAAGATTAAACTATAAAAATGCCTAACCATTTACAGTGGAAATTTTCTTCAGTAGACACAGCCTGGGAGGCTATCTTAGCAAATGACTTTTGCTGTGAATGGAAAATTTCTCTCCTAAGAAGTCATTTCCTAGTCATCTTCATTAATAAAGTATGATAAATTACAGTTTTATTTTTAATTGTTACATATACCACTGGTCATTTTAAACCTTAAGCTCTGTTGAATTTAGGGCAAATATGCATTTTCTCTGAGGACAGTGTTTAATTGATGATATTCAGGGTTTAGAAAAAAGAAAAGATAAATTTTGTACCCAAAAGCAGAGACTAGAAAATTTCTTCTTTTATTGCAGCTGGATATTCTACATGATAGAAAAAATTAAATGGGGATTTAGAGACTCTTTCTTATATTGTAGAGTGGAGAGCATTTATGATTTTACTTTAATTACCTTCAGATTTTTATTTGTTGTCTAAATGAATGAATGAAAGTTCTTTTGTCTTGCATTTATTATTATCATATCTCTTGAGCAAACTTATTTTCTTTGTGTCATAGATAGACCAAGGAAAAAGAATTTTCAGAAATAAGATAATGCAATTATATTTTCTAAATTTTCTAGAACACTGATATTCATTAGCTACCCAATGTAACAGTCAATACAGGTATTTAAATGATGACAATGAGTATATTTCAGGGTAATCCATGATCCTAACTTTTTCAGATTTCCCAAATATTTGTCTCCATCCTCTACTTTGCATATCCATGCGCATGTATTTGGTTGGCACTTTTCCAGAGAGACAAAGAAGTTTGTAATGCTGCAGATGAATTAGCCCTGGATTTTAGCAGATGGGGGCTTCCCTGGTGGCTCAGATGGTAAAGGATCTGCCTGTGATGCAGAAAACCCAGGTTTAATCTCTGGGTTGGAAAGATCCCCTGGAAAGGGAATAGCTACCTACTCCAGTATTCTTGTCTGGAGAATCCCATGAACAGAGGAGCCTGGCAGGCTACAGTCCCTAGGGTCACAAAGAGTGGGACACACGGAGAGACTAACACTTTCATTTTCAAAGAGCGAATAATCCATTGTGGAACTTGGAGAATCCATTATCATAGAGGTCTTGGATTCAAACTCTGTGGCTGAATTTGGAATAAGATCAAATCATCTGATCAACAATAATAAACAAAATGCAAAAATCTGCATCATGAGAATAAAGAAACTCAAATCCCATGCACAATAAAAGCAATGACAGAAGAGATACACAACTGGCTAGGAATTTGGAGAGTGATGCGTTTTTGTTGTGCCTTATCCTGGGGGTATCTTTTTCTCTCAGAATCAGGTTATAGCTGCTTCTGAAGACAGAATGTCCGAGTCAGAAACAAGCGAACGTGTCTCACTGATCTTTATTGCCTGTCTCCCTGGTGGTAACAGCAAGAGTTCAGGCTTATGGTTTTTTGAACTGAGCAGGATGCCTGATCTGAAAAACTTGCCAAGGTTTTTGAAGATGCTTTAAAATGGTGGTTCAGTTCAGTCTTGAGGAGTAAAAACTCAGTTGACCACAATAAAGCACCACCAGCAAAGTATAGAAGTTTCATGATTATCATGAAATTAATTTTAATAATGCATTTTATTTAACCTAATATACCCAAAATATGATCATTTCAACATGAATAAATGTCAACTCATAAAACTACTGACATACTATATATAGATTTTTCATGCCAAGTCTTTGAATCCAGTGTATACAGAACATTTGAACTTGTATACAGCACATTTGACCAGCCAGGTTTCCCCATTCACGCGCTCAGCAGCCACTAGGGGCTATCAGTCATGTATCTTCCACATTAGACGGTAGAGTTTTAGCACAAAAGTCCTGCTTTTGGAATCAGATCAATTTTTATTCAAAATATGATGTACTCTATGTGGCCTTAGGCTGGAGACTTAACTTTCTCTCTTTCCTTTTTTCCTATAAAATGAAATGAATAATATCTAACTCCTGGAGTTTGGTGACAATTAAAATAAATGCTGAATGTAAAACTGTCCACAGTGCCTGTCCTGTGGTCACACCAATGAATGCTCACATTTAGAGTCAATGACTGTTGTGCAGATATAGTTTTTAGGCCAGTTAAAAAGAATTATCCTAATGTCGGAGTATCCACTACATTCCAGATAAAGATAAGACATGCCCAGACTGTGCCAGGCTATGTCACCAGCCTGATGGTAAATATGAAGCACGTGACTTCCTCCGGGTAGGTTTTGAAACGTGTATACATTTTAGAGATTGGACTTTTCTGAAGCTCATATTAGGAACTGTCAGAGGGAAACCTTTTGGCATTCAAGGATGCGATCTCTGTAATAACAAAAACCAAATGAGCCTCTCCAAGACCAATTGTTTACATTACTGCTAAGTCTCTGAGGAGCTAAGGCCAGTGCTCAGCCAAGTGATTTGAATGAATTCTCAGAGGCCCTGATATCATTTAGTCAATTACACTGTCTACAAAATACTTTCATTTAATGTTTTGGAAGAAGTTACTGTCCTTGCTTGATTCCCAAAGAATGGCTAATGGTCACTGGCTTCTCAAAGAGTACTAGTGGTCCCAAGACTAGTACTTAATAGCTTGCTCATGATGTCAATGATAAAGATGCTTATTGAACCCTCTGGTATGGTGGCTCTAGTAGTAAAGAATCTGCCTATCAATGCAGGAGACCTACAATACGCGGGTCTGATCCCAGGGTCAGGAAGACTCCCTAGAGAAGGGCATGGCAATCCATGCCACTATTCTTGCCAAGAGAAACCCATGGATAGAGGAGCCTGGCAGTCTTCAATCCATAGTGTTTCAAAGAGTCGGACACAAGTGAACCAACTTAGCATGCATGCACGGTACCCCCTGAACTATTACTGACCCTCGTTAAACCCAGCCATCTCTGACCCTAAGGAATTTATCGTCTGCATTCCAAAAGTGGATGGTTTGGTGATTCTTTGTTTATTTACACTGTGAAATCATGGTTATCAAGATCTCTGCACCCTGGCTAATCAGTAATTTTTGATCAAAAAGACACAACCCTAGGAACTTCCCTGGAAGTCCAGTAGTTAAGAATCCACCTGGCAATGCAGAGGATGTGGGTTCAATCCCTGGTTGGGGAACTAAAATTTCTTATACAGGTGAGCAACTAAAAGCCCACGCCCTCTGTAGCCCAGGAGCCACAACTAGAGAATCCTTGCACCACAGTGAAAGATCTCACGTGACACAAGATCAAGGTGCTGTGTGCCACAGCTAAGACCTGGTGCAGTCAAGTTAATTTACGAAAGACAGAACCCTAGAATGTCACAGTAGTTCATCTTTATGGCTGAGCCGGCTCTCAGAGAATGGCGGTCACAAGGTGGAAAGGTTTATAAACACCCTCACTGAGAGTTTATAATAAAGTCACATATGAGAAAGTCTTTTCTCAAGATATCCTGTGCTTTGGGGGTGGGGAGGAGGGGGCGGGAAGAATGGGGCAGGACCCCATGATGACGAAAGCAATCATTTTTCTTTTTATTTTCCCAGCTCTGCAACACAGGGCTAAAACGTCCACAACACAGAGCTCAAACCTCCACAGTCATCTGAATAGACTTGCCATGACTAAAGAACCCTCTCTGATTTTCACTACTCAGCAGCTACAGCAACCCAGAATTTTGAGCACGAAGAGGAGCTCAGCTGAGCTGAACAGCTGAGTCGATGCTTTTCATAAAAAGCCCCTTTCAGACAAAACCAAGGGAATCAATATTGCGACCCATATTAGTTACACAGCTGAGGATTTTAAAAGGTTCATTTAAGTAAATAAGACTGGGCGCAAAAGAGCAATGCCTCCCTTGATGGGGGTAGGGGAGGCTTGGGAAGTGAAATAAGTGCTGTTAGCCATCCTCTCGTGGAGAGACGATGGTCGTGAAACATCGAAGGCTAAAGTCTGGTCTGACATAAAGTAGTGAAGCTAAAAAGCAGACAGGAGAAAGATCACTTCTCTCTGAGTTGGAGAGAAGAAACTTCCGTCCCTGCTCTGTACCATCTGGGGAAAGTGCACTGAGCACAGACAGCGTAGGCTATAAATCCACAACCTTGTCTGAAGGAACAACATTTCATCACTTTTCCAACTGCAGGGCTAGGTGTTTTCCTGTCTTACAAGATGCGCTGCCTCTGTATAAATCAGTGTAGCCAGGTTGCCTCACATGTCTAGTCCTTGCTCATCAAGAGACTTGAACCCAAGAACTGCAAATGCCAGCAGCACACAATCCATTCAAAATAGCCAGAAACCCATAAGGTTTTGTTTACAGGCTCCTGTGAAGATCATGCATGCATGCTAAGTTGCTTTGGTTGTGTCCGACCCTTTGTGACCCCATGGACTGTGGCCTGCCAGGCTCCTCTGTCCATGGGGATTCTCCAGGCAAGAGAATGGAGCAGATTGTCATGCTCTCCTAAAGGGGATCTTCCCAAATCAGAGCTTGAACCCTCATCTCTTATGTTTCCTGCATTGGCAGGAGGGTTCTTTACCACTAGCACCACCTGGGAAGCCCTGTGAAGATAATATTTAAACATAAATGAGCAATCCTGAAATTTTCCCTCATCACTGCCTCCCTGATGGGTCTGCAGGGGAAATGAAGAACCTTTCTTGGATGATCTGTGTGCAAACATGACACATTGAGATACTCCTTATCAAGGAATAAACAGCAAGGAAAAAGCTTAAAGGCAAAACTTCTATTTCTGATTCTACATGCTGTTGGCACAAGGACAAGATGCAGATAAGTGGTTTGTTAAACTATTAGGAGGAATTACTAATTAATTTGGTTGTAAAATATTTATGATTATAAAATGGCTATGGAAAGTTCTAGAAGTTCAAGAAAATAATACAAAATTATGCTCTTACTATAAAATATAAAAGTCTCTTTAAAATATATATTTTCATATTGCATGTAATTTATTTTATACCCATTCTCAAAGTCTTAGACTATGTATATCACAACAAACTGGAAAATTCTTCAAGAGATGGGAATGCCAGACCACCTGACCTGCCTCCTGAGAAACCTGTATGCAGGTCAAGAAGCAACAGTTAGAACTGGACATGGAACAACAGACTGGTTCCAAATAGGAAAAGGAGTACATCAAGGCTGCATATTGTCACCCTGCTTATTTAACTTATATGCAGAGTACATCATGTGAAATGCCAGGCTGGATGAAGCACAAGCTGGAATCAAGATTGCCAGGAGAAATATCAATAACCTCAGATATGCAGATGACACCACCCTTATGGCAGAAAGTGAAGAACTAAAGAGCCTCTTGATGAAAGTGAAAGAAGAGAGTGAAAAAGCTGCCTTGAAACTCAACATTCAGAAAACTAAGATCATGGCATCTGGTCCCATCACTTGATGGCAAATAGATGGGGAAACAATGGAAACCATGAGAGAATTTATTTTGGGGGGCTCCAAAATCACTATAGATGGTGACTGCAGCCATTAAATTAAAAGATGCTTACTCCTTGGAAGAAAAGTTATGACCAATCTAGATGGCATATTAAAAAGCAGAGACATTACTTTGCCACCAAAGGTCAGTTTAGTCAAGGCTTTCCAGGAGTCATGTATAGATGTGAGAGTTGGACTATAAAGAAACCTGAGTGCCAAAGAATTGATGCTTTTGAACTGTGGTATTGGAGAAGATTCTTGAAGATTCATTTCAGTCCCTTGAAATGCAAGGAGATCCAGCCAGTCAATCCTAAAGGAAATCAGTCCTGAATACTCTTTGGAAGGACTGATGCTAAAACTGAAACTCCAATAGTTTGGCCACCTGATGTGAAGAACTGACTCACTGGAAAAGACCCTAATGCTGGGAAAGATTGAAGACAGGAGGAGAAGGCGATGACAGAGGATGATATGATTGGATGGCATCACCAATTCGATGGACATGAGTTTGAGCAAGCTCTGGGAGTTGATGATGGACAGGGAGGCCTGGCGTGTTGCAGTTCATGGGGTCGCAAAGAGTCAGACACTACTGAGTGACTGAACTGAAGAGTGTTGGAACCATCTCAGACAAAAATTGAGGAAACAAGCTTAAAATATGTGGCTTTAAAAATACAAAAAATGTGGCTGGAATAAGCTGCTATTTTACAGGATACACAGGCTTGCAAAGGGAGGGTTCAAATGCGTTTGCCGTTACCCAATCCCTGTTCATTGTGAGGGGTATGGAATAAAGGGCATAGTCACACTCCCATGGCTCAGATGATGTCTCTGTCAAGTTGGATAAACATCCTGGAAGGATCCTGGAGAGCCTAAGAGGTAGGCACAGCTCTTCAGAAAACATCAGGCAGCTCTTGGGGCCTTAGAAGGTAGGGAAAGGGTGTCTTCCAGCTGATATTCTCCCATGGCTCTGGGCACTCAGGCTCTTAATGCCAGAACATTCTTGAAGGGCCTCATCCACTTCTGATGCTTCAGGTCCCAAGAGATCTGATGGGAACATTTGAAGAGAGTGTGATTGCATTATTGAAGCCCAGAGAAAAGAATGTTCTAGGGTGAAAGCACTCACCATGTGAGTAAATGAGAATTATTTTTAGAGATGTTCAGAGTTGGGTCAATAATAAGCACGTGGAGAATTGAAAATGAAATGTTCTATGCCTTGTGGAATTCATCTGGGCCATGGCCAGAGGAGGATCTTTCATTTTTCAGGTGAGATGTGGTTCTTAGGTTATGATTAATGGCCCATGAACATTTCTTACAAAGGTAAGTACTCTTGACATGTACTGGTGAAAATCCAATACAGCGATTTTGTCTCTTCCATTTCCCTCCAGAGGTAAATGTGGGGATGATATTCTCTGCCGATTTCTTTCTCTGTGCTCTTGGATAATCTTGAACACTTGGAAACTCATTGTATTTCTAAATGTTCCTACATAGGCCATGTCTAGTTAAGCCTTTTCAAGGGGAAGAGAAGTAAATAAAGAATTAAAGTCAAAGAAGACCTCATTAACATTAAAACAAATCTCCACTTCTTTCTATTTATCAACTGGATGCTGTCTGCTTTTCTTTAATCAAAAGACCTATATTGTGATAGCGTCCTTCCACATTATACCAGGACTTGTTTGTGACTCAGATGGTAAAGAATCCACCTGCAATGCAGGAGATGCAGGTTCAATCCCTGGACTGGGAAGATTCCCTGGAGGAAATGGCAACCCACTCCAGTATTCCTGCCTGGAAAATCCCATGGACAGAGGAGCCTGGTGGACTGCAATCCATGCAGTCACAAAGAGTTGGACATGACTGAGCACACATGTAACATAAAAGACGAAAGGAGACAATTACTTACAAATTCCGCACATTTCCTTAGCAGAACAGAGACCTACCGGACCTAAAGCAAGTTGCTGAATGAACTGCCTCGAGAACATTTGAAAATACAGAGTTAAGGCGCACTTCAGGAACTGCCATTTTTTTAATGTGTTTTTGACAGCTTCAGAGAGTTAATGGAAACTGAATTCTCTTTAAAGCTATATAAGAGAAAAATCCTTTTTCCTCAGAGTTGAGTTCTCAAAAGAATTTCTAACGCTAAGCACTTCAGCATCAAGATTCTAAGTACATACAATTAATTTTATTACAGCTTTCCCCATTTCGCATTTATGCTGTAGGAAAAGGCAGATTTTGCAATAAGCAGTTTCCTTTCAACTCATTTTGTCCACAGTGAGCCAGAGTCTCTCTGGTATCAGCGGGCCAGACCATGCTGAACAAAGAGATGAAAAGTCAAAAGCTGGACAATGTTTATCTGAGACGTGAAATGGGCTGAACCATTAAGTGACAGTACATTCACAAAAGGGACAATGGCGTCACACTGAGGCTTTTCCTTAGCTGTGACATTTCTTTAGGTTCTTTTTTGGCATAAAAATTTGGGACTTTTGTGAAAAAGTAGAAACTCCTCACAATGAAAATCTCATTTTGAGGTGAAGATTAGAGGTCTTTACTCTCAAAGCTGCACACAGGGTCTTTAAAGAGCTCACTGTTCAAACTTTTCCATCCAAATTTAAGAGGAAAATGTACAGGCAGTGGCACAAAGGTCAAGGTGTTCTGAAGGCAAATTGACAGAGGACCATTGAAACTTGTCTTCTCTGAGCTCCTGACAGGGTCCCTGACAGCAGAAGAGGGCTCTTCTTGAGAAAGAATCCTGGAGGCTGAAGGAATGAACGGTGATGATGTGAACACAGGAATGAAACCTAGTATCAGGCTTGCCAGGAAGATGGTAGAGAAAAACAGAATGAACTGGGTGGCCAACCTCCTGATATTGGCAAAGATTGAGGGCAGGAGGAGAAGGGAGGGGGCAACAGAGGATGAGATGGTTGGATGGCATCACTGACTCCATGGACATGACTTTGAGCAAACTCCGGGTGACAGGGAAGGACAGGGAAGCCTGGTGTGCTGCGGTCCATGGGGTCGCAAAAAGTCGGGACACAACTTAGCGGCTGAACAACAACAATAAAATGTCAATTTTCTGGGGTTTCCCCTGTGGCTCAGCTGGTAAAGTATCTGCCTGCAATGTGGGAGACCTGGGTTTGATCCCTGGGTTAGGAAGATCCCCTGGAGAAGGGAAAGGCTACCCACTCCAGTATTCTGGCCTGGAGAATTCCATGGACTTGTATAGTCCATGGGGTTACAAAGAGTCGGACACGACTGAGCAACCTTCATTTTTTTTTTTTTTTTTTTTGCTTCCCTGGTGGCTCAGACGGTAAAGTGTCTGCCTGCGATGCCTGGGTTCGATCCCTGGGTTGGGAAGATCCCCTGGAGAAGGAAATGGCAGAAGCCTGGTGTGCTGCGGTCCATGGGGTCGCAAAGAGTCGGACACAACTTAGCGGCTGAACAACAACAACAATAAAATGTCAATTTTCTAAGTCCAAATTTTAGGGAACCGGAAAAGACTGATGCTAGGAAAGACTGAAGGCAAAAGGAGAAGGAGATGACAGAGGATGAGATGGTTGGATGGCATCGCTGACTCAGTGGACATGAATCTGAGCAAGCTCTGGGACAGAGGAGCCTGGTGTTGCTGCAGTCCATGGGGTCACAAAGAGTTTGACACAACTAAGCGACTGAACAACAACAACAAAGAGACCAAACACACACAATGGAACAGTGGAAAAGAAAAAAAGAGAAATGCTTAAGAACAACTTTTTCAACTTATACTGTACAGTATTTCCCTAAGAAAATGGGAAAATGTGACTTTGACTCAGTCCATACCCCCTGCCCCAAAATGTTACATGACTGTGTAGTGTCTTTTTTCTTCTTAATTTTACTCAGTATGTGCAACCTTGAATGAAAGATTAGGCTTAACAAAATAGATAGGTTGGTTGGCTTTAGCTCTGACACGTAATGAGCTAAGAAGTTTGTCACTCCTGCTCTGAATATAAAGAATGTCGGAAAGGGAATGTCTTTACTGGGACTCATCAGAGAACTGGAGTTGCAGAGCAAACTCCACCCTGAAATCTGGAAAAATAGGAGGATCCAGGGAGTCACACTTGCCCTGAGCAGAAGCTGCAGGAGCCACACGCTGGTAAAGCAGTTAAATGGCAGCTTGGGTAAGTTACTGAGGCCTAGAATGGGTAAGTACGAGCCTGAGCCACTGTGCGTGTGTGTGTGTGTGTGTGTGTGTGTGCTTGGTCACTCAGTCACGTCTGACTCTTTGCGACCCCATGGACTGTAGCTCACCAGGCTCCTCTGTCCATTGGATTCTCCAGCCAAGAATAATGGAGTGGGTTGCCATTTTCCTTCCCAAGAGGATCTTCCTGACTCGGGGATCAAACTTGCATCTCCTGCTTGGCAGGCGGATGGGGCAGGGAGTTTAATCCAGAAATGTCAGCAGGATCTCCAGGTGAAGATCCAGGAATGATGCAGATGGAGGAAAGGAGTCACCACTGTGAAATCTCAGGAGCTCCTCGAGAAAAGGCCCCTCTTCAGGGAAAGGTCATCACCAGAGCCTTGTCTTAATGGATGCTGAGAGGGAATCACCCAACTCCAGCCCCCTCTGGTCTTCCGGTCTCACCCAAGGGGAATTTGTTTTTAATTTTAGAAACACTTGTGAAAGTATTAACCCACAGATGCAAGCCCACAAAAATCTAAAGTTTAATTATAAGATTACAGAACATCGCCCCTCCTCCATAGGATCTTCCCAAAGCAGGGACTGAACCCGCATCTTCTGACTCTCCGGTATTTAGAGGCATATTCTTTACTATGGAGCCACCTGAGAAGCCTCAAGGAAGGGGACTTAGGGAAGCCCAAAGAGTACCTGGCACCTATGGGTATAACAACATTAACCATAACCCAACTCCTGGCTGGATTAACATAAGACCTCACATTAAAGTTCTATTTACCTCAGTTCCCATGACCTGATACAGCACATCTAGATTTCAACAACAAAAAAAATCTTAAGACATGCTAAAGTTTGAGAAGGAACACAGTCTGAAGGTACAAAGCAAACATAAAACCAGACTCAGATATGACATAAAGTCTGGCATTATCATATAGGGAATTTAAAATAACCATGATCGATACGAAGAGGGCTCTTATGAAAGAAGTAGGCAACATGCAAGATAACATAGTTATGTAAGCAGAAAAATTGGAACTCTAGGAAAGTATCAAGGAAATGCTTAATTAATTAAATTAATGAATGAATTAAATTAATTAATTAATGAAAATTGCCTTAGATGGGCTCATTGGTAGGCTGTATGCCACCCAAGAAAGAACCAGTGAGCATGAAGATAGGTCAATAGAAATTTCCTAAACTGAAATGAAAATTTTAAAAGAATGAGTCAAACAGACAGGACATCTAATTACCAGAAGACTTGTAAAGTATAACTTACATGCAATGGAAATACCAACATAGAAGAAAGAGCAAATGGAGCAAAAAATATTTGAACAAATAATGGCCAAGAATTTTACAAAATTAAAGATAAAAAACAAGTCAAAACTTCAGCAAGCTCAGAGAACACCCAGAAAAATAAATACAAAAAAGCAGTACCTCAGCTGCTGCTGCTGCTAAGTCTCTTCAGTTCAGTTCAGTTCAGTTCAGTTGCTTACTCGTGTCCGACTCTTTGTGACCCCATGAATCGCAGCACGCCAGGACTCCCTGTCCATCACCAACTCCCGGAGTTCACTCAAACTCACGTCCATCGAGTCTGTGATGCCATCCAGCCATCTCATCCTCTGTCGTCCCCTTTTCCTCCTGCCACCAATCCCTCCCAGCATCAGAGTCTTTTCCAATGAGTCAACTCTTCACATGAGGTGGCCAGAGTTTCAGCTTTAGCATCATTCCTTCCAAAGAACACCCAGGACTGATCTCCTTTAGAATGGACTGGTTGGATCTCCTTGCAGTCCATGGGACTCTCAAGAGTCTTCTCCAACACCACAGTTCAAAAGCATCAATTCTTTGGCGCTCAGCTTTCTTCACAGTCCAACTCTCACATCCATACATGACTACTGGAAAAACCATAACCTTGACTAGATGGACCTTTGATGGCAATGTCTCTGCTTTTGAATATGCTATCTAGGTTGGTCATAACTTTCCTTCCAAGGAGTAAGTGTCTTTTAATTTCATGGCTGCAATAACCATCTGCAGTGATTTTGGAGCCCAAAAAAATAAATTCTGACACTGTTTCCACTGTCTCCCCATCTATTTGCCATGAATTGATGGGACCATATGCCATGATCTTCGTTTTGTGAACGTTGAGCCTTAAGCCAACTTTTTCACTCTCCTCTTTCACTTTCATCAAGAGGCTCTTTAGTTCTTCTTCACTTTTTGCCATAAGGGTGGTGTCATCTGCATATCTGAGGTTATTGATATTTCTCCTGGCAATCTTGATTCCAGCATGTGCTTCTTCCAGCCCAGCATTTCTCATGATGTACTCTGCATTGAAGTTAAATAAGCAGGGTGACAATATACAGCCTTGACGTACTCCTTTTCCTATTTGGAACCAGTCTGTTGTTCCATGTCCAGTTCTAACTGTTGCTTCCTGACCTGCATATAGATTTCTCAAGAGGCAGGTCAGGTGGTCTGGTATCCCCATCTCTTTCAGAATTTTCCACAGTTTATTGTGGAAATAAAGCAGAAATAGATGTTTTTCTGGAACTCTCGTGCTTTTTCCATAATCCAGCAGATGTTGGCAATTTGATCTCTGGTTCCTCTGCCTTTTCTAAAACCATCTTGAATATCTGGAAGTTCACGGTTCACGTATTGCTGAAGCCTGGCTTGGAGAATTTTGAGCTTTACTTTACTAGTGTGTGAGATGAGTGCAATTGTGCGGTAGTTTGAGCATTCTTTGGCATTGCCTTTCAAAGGTCAGTTTTCATTCCAGTCCCAAAGAAAGGCAATGTCAAAGAATGCTCAAGCTAAGTTGCTTCAGTCGTGTCCAACTCTTCGCGACCCCATAGACGGCAGCCCACCAGGCTCCCCCATCCCTGGGATTCTTCAGGCAAGAACACTGGAGTGGATTGCCATTTCCTTCTCCAATGCATGAAAGTGAAAAGTGAAAGTGAAGTCACTCAGTCGTGTCCGACTCTTCATGACCCCACGGACTGCAGCCTACCAGGCTCCTCCATCCATGGGAATTTCCAGGCAAGAGTACTGGAGTGGGGTGCCATTGCCTTATCCTCGGCACATCAAACTTAAACTGGAGAGAACCAAAAATAAAGAAAAAAAACCTGAAAGAAGCTAGGGAAAATAAAACACTTTACCTACAGAGAAACAAAGATGGGGATGACAGCAGTCTTCTCATCAGAATCAATAATCACTTTAAACATGAGTGGTCTAAATACACCAACTAGGGACTTCTCTGGTGCTCCGGTGGTTAAGAATCTACCTTCCAAGGCAGGAGACACAGGTTCGATCCCTGGTCCGGGAACTAAGATCCCCTGTGCTGCAGGGCAACTAAGCCTGCATGTGTTGCAACTAGAGAAGCTCCTGCGCCACGACAAAGACCCAGAGCAATCAAAAAACTTTTAATTTAAAAAATAAATACACAAAACACAGAGGTTGTCAGAGTGGATTCAAAAACAAGACCCCAAGGGACACTCATATGGGAACTATGAACTTACAAAACTATACACTTTTTTAAAAAATAACTTTTAAGTACCTATATAAGTAATATCTTTAAGCAATTTTTATTCTCTTTTTTTTTAAGCAGTAAAAAAAGTAATCTTATTGCTAGTGTGTCTGCATTTACACTGTCTGACATCCTGTTCAGACCATTTTAGTACTAGGTACAAATCTAAATTTTGTCTCTTGTATTTATTAATTGTCATTTTTTTTTTAATGCCAGATGTTAATTTAATACTAAATGTTTCTTGGGTCATACGAATCCGAAATCCATTTAGCTTAGTTTCTGTTACATTTAGACATGTTTAATTTGTAAGCACTTTTTTTTTAAATTTTATTTTATTTTTAAACTTTACATAATTGTATTAGTTTTGCCAAGTATCAAAATGAATCCATCACAGGTATACATGTGCTCCCCATCCTGAACCCTCCTCCCTCCTCCCTTAGATCAATTTATTTTACTCTGTCATCTTTCACAACAACATAGCTCAAGAATGCCACTGAGCTTTAAAAAAAGAAAAAAATAATGTGAAATGTAAAATTCTTATTTAAATGGATAAACGTAGACATGAATACACGTATTAATGCACTTGTAATTCTCCACTTTCCTTAGAAGGATTTTTAAAATCTTTTTTGTGTTAGCTCTTTTATTCATCATTTCGTGTGTTTTTTAATTTTTTTCATTTTTTGGCTTCCTGTCTCTCTGACCAAGATGATTTCAAATTTAATCATTCTACAGTAATTTACTTCAAAATGGTTTTCACGCAAAAAGTAAAAGGAACTGCAACTGATGTGCAAATGTTAAATCCCTCAGGTTCTGAGCCTCGGACTGCATCTCAAGAGCGAGTCTTTGCTGATTTGCTGAGTGTCTCTATTGAATGGTCGCTCTGTCCCTCTACCACGCTTCTCCTCTCTTCTCAGATTGCTACCTACCAACCTGAAATCATCTGCCTGTGACCAAGAAGACGAGAGTCAACTTCAGGTTTCTTAAGCAAAAGAACATTAATAACCTCAAAATTATTATCCAACCAGTCAATTCTAAAGAAAATCAGTCCTGAATATTCATTGGAAGGACTGCTGCTGAAGCTGAAACTCCAATGCTTTAGCCATCTGATGCGAGGAACTGACTCACTGGAAAAGGCCCTGATGCTGGGAAAGAGTAAAGGCAGGAGAAGAAGGGGACGACAGAACATGAGATGATTGGACGGCATCACTGACTCAATGGACATGAGTCTGAGCAAGCTCCAGGAGTTGGTGATGGACAGGGAAGCTTGGCATGCTACGGTTCATGGGGTTGCAAAGAGTAGGACATGACTGAGTGACTGAACTGAACTGAACCTCAAAACATAGCACATGAAACAGTCCCTTGGTGCCCTGAGACCTTCCCTAAGCACTTTTTAATTTTCTCTAGTTCCACAGAATAAGAAGGCACCCTGTCTCTCTAGGGTTCCAGTTCCTTGGCTGTGTAAAACAGTCTATGATTCAGGGACGGTGAATAGAATTCAACACTCTGTATTGCCTAGAGTCCTTAAAAACTATAAGTTCATTTCATTTTTGCATGTTTCTTAATTGAAAGACAATTCAAAGGGGGAAAAAAAAATGTTGGAAAGGGCTTGGCTTGCCAATGGGTGAGCTGTACCTTTGCTTTCATGGCATAGCAAGAGAATGCTGGGGGCCTTACCTGGTTCTGCCATTTTGCTATCAAAAAATAAATCCCATTCTGTTCAGTTTGCAAAATAATCAAACAAAGTCATTCATTTCTTAATTTTTTTCAGTTTCATGGGAATAGAAATAAGTTATCCAGATTTTCTTTCACTAAAGTTCAGGATTTTCTTTTCTTCCCCAATGTTTTCCATGGACTGCCTCCCCCACCCCACGCTGGTCCCTTCTTTGGGAGTTAGGCACAAAGCAATAGAGACATACTGGACATATTGATCACCAAGTAAAACGGTTTCCCTGGCAACCACAACTCAATGAAGCCCATAGAATTGCCTTCCTTTTGCATATGAATTTTTTTCTAATAATTTCCAACACCACAGATGGCAGAAACTGATACAAAAGTACCTGTTCAAACTGTATTGTTGCAAAAATAAAGCTGATTTGGCAAGAGATACTTTTCTGTGTTCTGTGGTTAGCTAATGTATTTCTGATTTTAGTATAATTCCTCCATAATTATGAAATGAATTCATTCCTTTGTGTGTTGCAGTATGTGAATGGATTAGTTTTATTACTGCCACAATAAATCACCACAAACTTAGTGCTTAGAATAACAAGCACTTATTATCTTAGAGTTGTACAGGTTAGAAGTCTGACACATGTTTAAGTGGGCTAAAATAAGGTGCCAGCAGGACCCCATACCTCCCGGGGGCTCAAAGGAGGCTCAAAGGGAGAGAGCATTGTCTTGCCTTTTTCGGTTTCTAGAAGACACCTGCATTCCTTCACTCAGCTCCCCCACCACCTCCCTTTTTAAGCCAGAACCATGACATCTCTCTGGTCCTTCTTCTATCACTTTACAGTCAGTAGAGATTCTTGCTTTTAAAGACTCTTCTGATTATACTGGGGCCACCTGTATAATCCAGAATAGTCTCCCCATCTCAAGGCCACCCCTGAACCACAACTGCAAAGTTCCCTCGGCCATATTCACCTGTCCTGAGGATTAGGCCACGGGGTTCTTTAAAGGACCACTGTACTGCCTGCCACAATGACTCTCTTGTCTGGCACATTGACCAAAAAAACCCAAGATGCTTCTCAAAACATTGATAACCAGTAAAGCACTCACTCTGAACTGCTTCTTTTAAGTACTGGTGATTATTTCACATTGATTTAAAGCAGAGGTCAGCAAACTTTTTCTGTAAGGAGAAGATCCGATATATATTTGGCTTTGCCAACCATGCATTCTTTGTTACAACTACTCAATTCTGCCATCGTTGTGTGAAAGCAACTATTGACAATACATAGATGAATGACCTTGGCTGTGTTCCAATAACAGTTCCTATACAAAAGCAGGCACTGGGCCAGATTTGGTCTGTGGGCCATTACGAATTTGCTGATTCATAAACCAGAGTTGTGAAATCTCTAATCTGATAACTAAAATTTGACCATGTTTTCAAAACTGAGATCTCTTTTTTGGATATATAACTCTTCACTTGAACTCTTTAGCAATATAATGAAGAATAATAAGCATCTTCATTATTGTAAAACCTTGGTTGAGTGCTAGTGACAGGAGTAAGACCACAAAGAAGTAGAAGACCAAGAGGGCCTTCAGTGGGCTTGTAATTGGATAGGGGACACATGTTCATTAAAGGGTAATAACGTCATTTTTATCTAAATATTTCATTGAATACATTATTTAACCTCCAAAAATACCATCTTTAAAAGTTATATAATGGAAGTTCCCCTCTGGAAGTTCCACTTCTGGTAACGGCAAAGGACTTTTTATTGAACTAATCCATCTGCAGACAACAATGATAAACTTGGGACAAAGTATTTTAAAAAATAAGTATATGTAGGCAGTAGGGACTGACCAAAAGCACACAGAACCTGGAGAGGAGTCTGTCCTTGGAAGAAAATAATTTCTCTGGATAAAACTTTGTGCTCGTATGACTTTTTGTTGAAGGACACACCCCAGTCTGTGTGGCAAGAGGTGGACGAACTAGAATAGAAACCTGTTCTCACTGGCTTAACAAGTCAGAGGATGGATTTGGGAGATGTTAGAGAGCAGAGGGAATAAGTAAGAAATTCCAGAAATTAGGATCACAGAAGAGGAATCCTCAAAACCACATATGATTCTGTCTAAACCTTTGGCTGAACCCTGAACTTTGTATACACTGGAGCAACACCAAGATTTCCTGTGAAAAGCAACAGCTGGAAGGTTGCAATAACTGAGCATTTTCAGCTGCTATTCAATCCAGGGGAGCTGGAGATTGAGGTTTGCTTCCAATATTATTAATACAGTTAAGTTATGGCTACAACAAAAATCTACACTTATAAGAGAGGAAACAAAGTTACTCTGAATCACTATTTTCACAAATCAATGTTATCACTCAAAATGTCCAGTGCTCTATAAAGCATGGGAAGAAACAGGAAAATGTGAACAATTGCTAAAAGAAAGGTAGTAGTAGTAACAGATTTTAAGATAACACAGATATTATAATTAGAAGGCAAAGACTGTGTTTTTTAGTTGCTAAGTGGTGTCCGGCTCATTTTCAACCCCACGGACTGTAGCCCATCAGACTCCTCTGTTCATAGGATTTCCCAGGCAAGAATACTGGAGTGGATTGCCATTTCCTTCTCCAGGGGGTCTTCCCGACCCAGGGATGGAACCCACCTATCCTGCACTGCAAGCAGATTCTTTACTGCTATGCCACCAGGGAAGCCCAGCAAGGACTTTAGATGTGGTCTAATAAATATATCAGTGACTTAAAGAAGAACATGATCATCATAAATTAACAGAAGGAAAAAACCAACAGAGTAATGGAAACTATAAAAAGAGAACCAAATGGAAACTTTAGCAGAGAAAAAATAAGATGTATATAATTAAAAATATTTATTGTGTAGGCTTATCAGCTTACTGGAGATAGCCAAAGAAAATGTTAGTGAACTTGAAGATAAATGGGAAGAAAAGGAGATAAACAATTGAAGAGAGTGTGAACGCTCTTAGTGGTAGGTACAACAGCAAATGATTAACATAAGTAAATTGGAGGAACAGAAGGAGAGGAATAAGGTGTGGCACAACAAAATTGATGAAACAATGACCAGAAGGTTTTCACATGTAGTGAAAAGAAGATATAGACCTCAAGAAGCTCTGCAAACCTCAGAGAGAAAGAGGGAATGAAGGAAGAAAGACAAAAGGAAGAGAAAAAAAAAGGAGAGAAAGAAAAATAAACAGAAAGAAAGGAGGGGGAGGAAGGAGGAAGTAAATACATAACACGTTAATTACATTGCCAAACACTGAAGAGTAAATAGTAAATCTGGAAAGCAGACAGAGAAAATTGTCATCTTATACGTAAGGAAGCAATTACATAATTAATGGCTGATTTCTCATCAGAAACAATAATGGCTGGACTACTATGTCTGGCAAAAATATAAAAAGTGACATTGGAAGAAAATCGTCTTTAGATAGTTCCACCAGAAAACCTGCAGAATATGAAATACTAATAGAACTCCTTTACTTAGAAGGTAAAAATGACACCAGATTAAAAACTGGGTTTCTACAGGAAGAAACAGAGTGTCACAAGTGGGTACATATATAAGACTCCTTTTTGCTCTTTTTTTATCTCTCTCTCCATGTATTTTTTGTTTTTCTTAATTTATTTAAAAGCCATGACTGAGCACAGCACATGGCAGTGATATATGTTTGATAAATAGCCTAAAGGAATAGATCCATTCTTATATGATCAACTGATTATTTTAGCCAAGAGATTAAATTAATATGGTGGGAAAATTAAAGTCTTTTCAACAAATTGTGATAAAAAAAAAAAAAAAAACTGGTTGAAAGTAATACACAATGGAGTATTACTCAGCCATTAAAAAGAATACATTTGAATCAGTTCTAATGAGGTGGATGAAACTGGAGCCTATTATACAGAGTGAAGTAAGCCAGAAGGAAAAACATAAATACAGTATACTAACGCTTATATATGGAATTTAGAAAGATGGTAACAATAACCCGGTGTACGAGACAGCAAGAGAGACACTGATGTATAGAACAGTCTTATGGACTCTGTGGGAGAGGGAGAGGGTGGGAAGATTTGGGAGAATGACATTGAAACATGTAAAATATCATGTAAGAAACGAGTTGCCAGTCCAGGTTCGATGCACGACACTGGATGCTTGGGGCTAGTGCACTGGGACGACCCAGAGGGATGGTATGGGGAGGGAGGAGGGAGGAGGGTCCAGGATGGGGAACACATGTATACCTGTGGCGGATTCATTTCGATATTTGGCAAAACTAATACAATTATGTAAAGTTTAAAAATAAAATAAAATTAAAAAAAAAAAGAAAGTAATTCAGCTGTGTCACAGAGATAAAAATAAACCTAAAAGTTTTAAGAAATATCTAGAAGGCCTTATAAATAGTTGAGAAAAGAGGAGAAGAAAAAGGCAGAAGAGAAATGAAAGATATAACCATCTGAATGTAGAGTTCCAAAGAACAGCACGGAGAGATAAGAAAACCTTCCTAAGTGAACAATGCAAAGAAATAGAGGAAAACAATAGACTGGGAAAGACTAGAGATCCCTTCAAGAAAATTAGAGATACCAAGGGAACATTTCATGCAGAGATGGGCTCGATAAAGGACAGAAATGGTATGGACCTAACAGAAGCAGAAGATATTAAGAAGAGGTGGCAAGAATACACAAAAGAACTATACAAAAAGATCTTCACGACCCAGATAATCATGATGGTGTGATCACTCAACTAGAACCAGACATTCTGGAATGTGAAGCCAAGTGGGCCTTAGGAAGCATCACTATGAACAAAGCTAGTGGAGGTGACGGAATTCCAGTTGAGCTATTTCAAATCCTAAAAAATGATGCTATGAAAGTACTGCACTCAATATGCCAGCAAATTTGGAAAACGCAGCTGTGGCCACAGGACTGGAAAAGGTTAGTTTTCATTCCAATCCCAAAGAAAGGCAATGCCAAAGAATGTTCAAACTACTGAATGATTGTACTCATTTTACAAGCAGGCAAAGTAATGCTCAAAATTCTACAATCTAGGCTTAAACTTTATGTGAACCAAGAGCTTCCAGATGTTCAAGTTGGATTTAGAAAAGGCAGAGGAAACAGAGATCAAATTGCCAATATCCACCGGATCATAAAAAAAGCAAGAGAATTCCAGAAAAACATCTACTTCTGCTTCA
The DNA here is from genome assembly GCF_002263795.3 of Bos taurus. Taxonomy (NCBI): domain Eukaryota; kingdom Metazoa; phylum Chordata; class Mammalia; order Artiodactyla; family Bovidae; genus Bos; species Bos taurus. The sequence continues at coordinate 24,495,824 of NC_037341.1, forward strand.
TTGACTACTCTAAAGCCTTTGACGGTGTGGATCACAACAAACTGTGGAAAATTATTCAAGAGATGGGAATACCAGAACACCTTACCTGCCTCCTGAGAAACCTGTATGCAGGTCAAGAAGCAACAGTTAGAACTGAACATGGAAAAACGGACTGGTTCCAAATTGGGAAAGGAGTACGTCAAGGCTATCTATTATCACCCTGCTTATTTAACTTATATGCAGAGTACATCATGTGAAATTGAAAGGTTGTTGTTGAATCACGAGAATACACCGGGATTCTTGGCCCACCGGAGGAGAAGAATTCAATCCGGGGCCAGAGACGAGGCTTGATCGCTCAGAGCTTTTGTGTAGTAAAGTTTTATTAAAGTATAAAGGAGATAGAGAAAGCTTCTGACATAGGCATCAGAAGGGGGCAGAAAGAGTACCCGCTTGCTAGTGTTAACAATGAAGTTATATACTCTCCAGTGAATCCAAAGAATGTCTGGAGGTTGTAAAGACCTCATCAGACCTACTCCCATAATTTACATTTTAAGATAACTGAATTAGCCAGAAGCTTTAATCCAAAGACTGTCCTTAATCCAGAGACTGTCCTCAGGCAGGATACATTATTGTTATATAATCCTAAGGAATGTGGAGAAAGAAAAAAAGTTTGTCCTTTCTTCCTCCTTGAGAATTCCAGACCCCTCTCTCCTTGGGGACCCCTAGACTCCCTATCAACCTGCCTAGGAAATGACTCTATCAAAATGCCAGGCTGGATGAAGCACAAGCTGGAATCAAGACTGCCAGGAAAGAGATCAATAACCTCAGATATGCAGATGACACGATCCTAACGGCAGAAAACAAAGAGGAACTAAAAAGCCTCTCAATGAAAGTAAAAGGGGAGAGTGAAAAAGCTGGTTTCCTCTTTTCTCTTCTCCGCCATCCTATGTGCGGTTGAGTTCTTTCCTCACCATGTCTTCTCACAAGACTTTCAGGATCAAGCGATTCCTGGCCAAGAAACAAAAGCAGAATCGTCCCATTCCTCAATGGATTCGAATGAAAACTGGCAATAAAATCAGGTACAACTCCAAGAGAAGACATTGGAGAAGAACCAAGCTGGGTCTATAAGAAGCAAGCTGGGTCTATGAGAAGTGGTCTTAACATGTGTGGCACACATGTTAAGACCACTTTTTTAAGCAGCCAAATCACAATGAAAACACCACTACTGTAATGCTTGGCCCATGATGTTATTTCCTCACTATCAGTCTGAGACCCAGTTTTAGAATAGAAATTAAAAAAAAAAAAAAAGCTGGTTTCAAGCTCAACACTCAAAAAAACGAAGATTATGGCATCCAGTCCCATCAGTTCAGTTCAGTTCAGTCTCTCAGTCGTGTCCGACTCTTTGCGACCCCACAAACTGCAGCACGCCAGGCCTCCCTATTCATCACCAACTCCCGGAGTTCACTCAAACTCATGTTCATCAAGTCGGTGACGCCATCCAGCCATCTCATCCTCTGTCATCCCCTTCTCCTCCTGCCCCCAATCCCTCCCAGCATCAGTCTTTTCCAATGAGTCAACTCTTTCCAGGAGGTAGCCAAAGTATTGGAGTTTCAGCTTTAGCATCATTCCTTCCAAAGAACACCCAGGACTGATCTCCTTTAGAATGGACTGGTTGGATATCCTTGCAGTCCAAGGGACTCTCAAGAGTCTTCTCCAACACCACAGTTCAAAAGCATCAATTCTTTGGTGCTCAGATTTCTTCACAATCCAACTCTCACATCCATACATGACCACTGGAAAAACCATAGCCCTGACTAGACAGACCTTTGTTGGCAAAGTAATATCTCTGGTTTTCAATATGGTATCTAGGTTAGTCATAACTTTCCTTTCAAGGAGTAAGCGTCTTTTAATTTCATGGCTGCAATCACCATCTGCAGTGATTTTGGAGCCCAAAAAAAGAAAGTCTGACACTGTTTCCACTGTTTCCCCATCTATTTCCCATGAAGTGGTGGGACCAGATGCCATGATCTTCGTTTTCTGAATGTTGAGCTTTAAGCCAACTTTTTCACTCTCTTCTTTCACTTTCATCAAGAGGCTTTTAGTTCCTCTTCATTTTCTGCCATAAGAGTGGTGTCATCTACATATCTGAGGTTATTGATATTTCTCCTGGCAATCTTGATTCCAGCATGTGCTTCTTCCAGCCCAGCATTTCTCATGATGTACTCTGCATAGAAGTTAAATAAGCAGGGTGACAATATACAGCCTTGACATACTCCTTTTCCTATTTGGAACCAGTCTGTTGTTCCATGTCCAGTTCTAATGGTTGCTTCCTGACCTGCATATAGGTTTCTCAAGAGGCAGGTCAGGTGGTCTGGTATTCCCATCTCTTTCAGAATTTTCCACAGTTTATTGTGATCCACACAGTCAAAGGCTTTGGCATAGTCAATAAAGCAGAAATAGATGTTTTTCTGGAACTCTCTTGCTTTTGCAATGATTCAGCAGATGTTGGCAATTTGATCTCTGGTTCCTCTGCTTTTTCTAAAACCAGCTTGAACATCTGGAAGTTCACGGTGCACGTATTGCTGAAGCCTATCTTGGAGAATTTTGAGCATTACTTTACTAGCGTGTGAGATGAGTGCAATTGTGTGGTAGTTTGAGCATTCTTTGGCATTGCCTTTCTTTGGGATTGGAATGAAAACTGACCTTTTCCATTCCTGTGGCCACTGCTGAGTTTTCCAAATTTGCTGGCATATTGAGTGCATCACTTTCACACCATCATCTTTCAGGATTTGAAATAACTCAACTGGAATTCCATCACCTCCACTAGCTTTGTTCATAGTGATGCTTTCTAAGGCCCACTTGACTTCACATTCCAGGATGTCTGGCTCTAGGTCAGTGATCACACCATCATGATTATCTGGGTCGTGAAGATCTTTTTCGTACAGTTCTTCTGTGTATTCTTGCCACCTCTTCTTAATATCTTCTGCTTTTGTTAGGTCCATACCATTTCTGTCCTTCATCGAGCCCATCTTTGCATGAAATGTTCCCTTGGTATCTCTAATTTTCTTGAAGAGATCTCTAGTTTTTCCCATTCTATTGTTTTCCTCTATTTCTTTGCATTGATAGATGAGGAAGGCTTTCTTATCTCTCCTTGCTATTCTTTGGAACTCTGCACTCAGATGCTTATATCTTTCCTTTTTTCCTTTGCCTTTCGCTTCTCTTCTTTTCACAGCTATTTGTAAGGCCTCCTCAGACAGCCATTTTGCTTTTTTGCATTTATTTTCCATGGGGATGGTCTTGATCCCCGTCTTCTGTACAATGTCACGAACCTCCGTCCATAGTTCATCAGGCACTCTATCTATCAGATCTAGGCCCTTAAATCTATTTCTCACTTCCACTGTATAATCACAAGGGATTTGATTTAGGTCATACCTGAATGGTCTAGTGGTTTTCAATTTAAGCCTGAATTTGGCAATAAGGAGTTCATGAACTGAGCCACAGTCAGCTCCCAGTCTTGTGTTTTTGCTGACTGTATAGAGCTTCTCCATCTTTGGCTGCAAAGAATATAATCAATCTGATTTCAGTGTTGATCATCTGGTGACATCCATGTGTAGAGTCTTCTCTTGTGTTGTTGGAAGAGGGTGTTTGCTATGACCAGTGTGTTCTCTTGGGAAAACTCTATTAGCCTTTCCCCTGCTTCATTCTGTATTCCAAGGCCAAATTTGCCCATTACCCTAGGTAGGTGTTTCTTGACCTCCTTCTTTTCCATTCCAGTCCCCTATAATGAAAAGGTCATCTTTTGGGGGGTCATCTTTTAGTTCTAACAGGTCTTGTAGGTCTTCATAGAACCATTCGACTTCAGCTTCTTCAGTGTTACTGGTTGGGGCATAGACTTGGATTACTGTGGTATTGAATGGTTTGCCTTGGAAATGAACAGAAATTATTCTGTCGTTTTTGAGATTGCATCCAGTACTATCACTTCATGGCAAATATATCTGGAAACAATGGAAACAGTGACAGACTTTATATTCTTGGGTTTCAAAATCATTGCAATATGGACACCTTATCTTTGACAAAGGAGGCAAGAATATACAATGGATTAAAGACAATCTCTTTAACACGTGGTGCTGGGAAATCTGGTCAACCACTTGTAAAAGAATGAAACTAGAACACTTTCTAACACCATATACAAAAATAAACTCAAAATGGATTAAAGATCTCAACGTAAGACCAGAAACTATAAAACTCCTAGAGGAGAACATAGGCAAAACACTCTCTGACATACATCACAGCAGGATCCTCTATGACCCACCTCCCAGAATATTGGAAATAAAAGCAAAAATAAACAAATGGGACCTAATTAAACTTAAAAGCTTCTGCACATCAAAGGAAACTATTAGCAAGGTGAAAAGACAGCCTTCAGAATGGGAGAAAATAATAGCAAATGAAGCAACCGACGAACAACTAATCTCAAAAATATACAAGCAACTCCTACAGCTCAACTCCAGAAAAATAAACGACCCAATCAAAAAATGGGCCAAAGATCTAAACAGACATTTCTCCAAAGAAGACATACAGATGGCTAACAAACAGATGAAAAGATGCTCAACATCACTCATTATCAGAGAAATGCAAATCAAAACCACTATGAGATACCATTTCACACCAGTCAGAATGGCTGTGATCCAAAAGTCTACAAATAATAAATGCTGGAGAGGGTGTGGAGAAAAGGGAACCCTCTTACACTGTTGGTGGGAATGCAAACTAGTACAGCCACTATGGAGAACAGTGTGGAGATTCCTTAAAAAACTGGAAATAGAACTGCCTTATGATCCAGCAATCCCACTGCTGGGCATACACACTGAGGAAACCAGAAGGGAAAGAGACACGTGTACCCCAATGTTCATCGCAGCACTGTTTATAATAGCCAGGACATGGAAGCAACCTAGATGTCCATCAGCAGATGAATGGATAAGAAAGCTGTGGTACATATACACAATGGAGTATTACTCAGCCATTAAAAAGAATACATTTGAATCAGTTCTAATGAGGTGGATGAAACTGGAGCCTATTATACAGAGTGAAGTAAGCCAGAAGGAAAAACACCAATACAGTATACTAACGCATATATATGGAATTTAGAAAGATGGTAACGATAACCCTGTATACGAGATAGCAAAAGAGACACTGATGTATAGAACAGGCTTATGGACTCTGTGGGAGAGGGAGAGGGTGGGAAGATTTGGGAGAATGGCATTGAAACATGTGAAATGTCATGTATGAAATGAGATGCCAGTCCAGGTTCAATGCACGATGCTGGATGCTCGGGGCTGGTGCACTGGGATGACCCAGAGGGATGGTATGGGGAGGGAGGAGGGAGGAGGGTTCAGGATGGGGAACACATGAGAAATAAAGGAATAAAAAAAAAGGGAAAAAAATAAAAGAAAAAGTAAAAAAAAAAAAAAGAAAAAAAAAATCATTGCACATGGTGACTGCAGTCATGAAATTAAAAGAAGCTTGCTCCTTGAAAGAAAAGCTATCACTAACCTAGACAGCATATTAAAAAGAAGAGACATTACTTTGCAACAAAGGTCTGTATAGTCAAACTATGGTTTTTCCAGTTGTCATGTAAGGATATGAGAGTTGGACCATAAAGAAGGCTGAGCACTGAAAAATTGATGCTTTTGTACTGTGACGTTGGAGAAGACTCTCGAGAGTCCCTTGGACAGCAAGAAGATCAAACTAGTCAATTCTAAAGGAAATCAAATTGAATATTCATCAGAAGGACCAATGCTGAAGCTGAAACTCCAAAACTTTGGCCACCGGATGCAAAGAGATGACTCATTAGAAAAGACCCTGATGCTCAGAAAGACTGAAGGCAGGAGTAGAAGGGAACAACAGAGAGTGAGATGGTTGAATGGCATCACCAATTCGATGGACATGAGTTTGAGCAAGCTCTGGGAGATGGTAGAGGACAGGGAAGCCTGGCATGTGGCAGTCCATGGGGTCACAAAGAGTCGGACACAACTGAATGACTGAACAACAACAATAAAGAAGGAAACAGAGAAATATTTCTCCACATTTAGGGTAGGAGAAAATTCCTTAGGATCCAGAAAGCATTCTACACAGAAGGAAATATTGATACAGTACATTTCATCAAAATTTAAGATTCTGCTGATCAAAAGACACTGTTGAGAATATGAAAGGACAGGTCACACCAGAATAAACATTGCTTTATAAGTTATGATGTAATAATAGGGGCTTCCTTAATTGCTCAGACAGTAAACAATTTGCCTGCAATGCACGGGACCTGGGTTCAGTCCCTGGGTTGGGAAGATCCCCTGGAGAAGGAAACGGCAACCCACCCCAGTATTCTTGCCTGGAGAATCCCATGGACAGAGGAGCACACTCGATAGACTACAGTATCATGTAAATTTTTATCAGTGCTAGCTAGGAAACCAGAGCAGTCATGTGACTTGCTTTAATTTGACATTCATTTTATTGTGGTTGTCTGGAATGGAACCCACAAAATTTCTGAGGTATTCCTGTAGGCCCTTTTGGAGAAAGGTTTGGCAACTTATTTAATTTTAATTAAATGTTTTACCTTGCCTGTTTTACCTTACCTTTACTGGGTGTCACCAGTGTAGGAGCTCAGGGTTTGACCCCTGGGCCGGGAAGATCCCCTGGAGAAGAAAACGGCAACCCACTCCAGTACTCTTGCCTGGAAAATCCCATGGACAGAGAAACCTGGGGGGCTACAGTCCATGGAGTGGCCAAGAGTCGGACACAACTGATCATGCACCCACGCCTGGTTACCTACCCTATCAACAAGAAATTTCACTCCCGATATTACTCAAGGGAATAAAATTTATTATCTGTTCCAACCATACTCAAAGTCATTTACTTATAACAGCCTTAACTTGGAATCGTGACAAATGCTCATCCATAGAAACACAGGTAAACAACTTCTGTGCTGTATCATACAATGAAATGCTACATAACAACAACAAAAAGGAATGAACTACCAATGGAGGAAAACATGGATGAATCCCATAAAAACTATGTGTGAAAGAAGCTAGCCACAAAGGCACCTACCCAGTGCTCTTGCCTGGGGAATCCCATGGACAGAGGAGCCTGGTGGGCTGCAGTCCATGGGGTCCCTAAGAGTCGGACACGACTGAGCGACTTCACTTTCACTTTTCACTTTCATGCATTGGAGAAGGAAATGGCAACCCACTCCAGTGTTCTTGCCAGGAGAATCCCAGGGACAGGGAAGCCTGGTGGGCTGCCGTCTATGGGGTCGCACAGAGTCAGACACGACTGAAGCGACTTAGCAGCAGCAGCAGCAGGTGGTTCAGTATACAGAATGTTCTAGAACAGGCAAAACTCATTTGTGTCTAAAAAAGTCAGAAAAACTGTTGCCTTTGTAGGGGGAAGGGGATTCATCTGGAGGTGATGTGACAGAACTCTTTAAGGTGATGGAGATATTCTAGTTCTGGATAAAGCATTAGGCAGGTGTATGTATCAGTTAAATGCATCAAATTGTGCACTTAATACTTGTGCATATCATTATATATAAATTTTATCTTAAAAGAAACCCTGTAAAGAAAAATTAAACTCTAGTTACTAAGTTTGCTTTCCACACTTGCAAAGCACTGAGAGAGACAGAACATCACTTCTGTGCTATATCTGACAATATACATTACTGGAATCGAAGGAGAAATAGCCAAACCCCAAATGAAGAAGAGTCTGTAAAATAATGCCTCTTTTCCTTTAAAATGGCAATGTCCAAAAGATTTTTTAAAGGCTGATGGATTGTTGGGGATAAAATAGTCTAAAATTAGCATGACAAAAAAGCATTTGTAATCCTGGATTACGTGCTACATGAGAAAATAAAATTAGTTATAAAGGCCATGATTAGGATAACTGACACTTCTGCCCGTGTGGATCAGATCACAGTTATGTATCAATGTTAAATTCACCTTTTTAAATAAATTGGACTGTTATTATGTAGGATAATATCCTTGTTTTGGGGAAATATACTTTGAAATATTTAGAAATCAAAAGGACTCATTGTCTTTACATTACCAAAGGCTCAGAAAAACATGCAGATATAAATAAACACATAGTGAGAGAATGATAGGTCAAATGAGACAAATGTAAATGGTTGGTGAATTTGGATAACTGGTTAAGGGAGTTCCAACACTATTCTTGGAATGATACGCTTAAAATTATCATAAAATCAAAAAGTTACAAAAAGCAAAATAAAACATAAGTAAAGGAAAGCTATGGTGCAAAGATTGCATTTGTGGGGCTTCTCTGGTGGCTCAGAGGTAAAGAATCCACCTGCCAATGGAAGATACACAGGTTCGATCCCTGATCCAGGAGGATCCCGCATGTCATGGAACAACTAAGCCTGTGCACCACAACTGCTGACCCTGTGCTCTAGAGCCCAGGAGCTGCAACTACCAAAGCTCACGAGCCACAGCCACTGAGCCTGAGCGCCCCAGGGCCCATGATCTGCAACAAGAGAAGCCAGGCAATGAAAAGCTCATGCACTGCAGAGAGAGGCCTTGGCTGGCTGGAACTAGAGAAAAGCCTGTGCAGTAACAAAGACCCAGAACAGCCAAAAATAAATAAATAGGATAATAAATTAAAAAAAATAAAACCATTTAAAGGAAGATTGCATTTGTAGTAATAACCACATGGGTATAATGAAAACAGAAAGGTTTGGGGTATATTTCCATGAAAAACAATCAACAAACAGACTAAAGATAAACAGTTAAGACAAAGCTGCCTTTTACATTCTGCCTTGTTGTTCCAGGTTAACTAGAACATGAACCAGGAATTTTGTTTCCTGATCCTGAAAAACTTTGTTGTCTGTCTTCTTTCCATGTTCCTGCTTTGCTTTCCAGCCTCTCATGTCTGGAATTCTCCAAATCATGGGTTGCACTTGGATCATTTTCCACAAATGGTTTCAGAGTTAAAGAATTATCTCTTTGTATAAACCCCCAACAGAAAGAAATCAAATATTTACTATAGCTAAATAACAGAATATTCCACATGGGAAAATGCCAACTAGGTCCCAGGTTTTCCTGAGTGGCTTTAGATATTGTAGCCTATGTAATTTTAGAAGGAAATCCCATCTCAAATTAGTAAATAAATGATAGAAGGCATATTTTATTTGTAAGGAGCCACTAAAATTGGACTTGAAAAAAAGGGAGGGAAGACATGATTATATTACTCTTTTGTTTAACTGGAGAGAAAAGGGATGTACCTAAATTTATAATGTGGGTTGAACTTTTCCTATTTGTAAAGAAATTTATTGTGGAAATAAATGGGTTGTATGTGGTTTTTGCTTACTTCTCCCCCTCCACCCCTGAGTTCCCCAATAATTTTTTTTTCCAAAGCTGCAATTACTGAGATTACAAATAATGTGAAGCCTCACAGCTGGTCCTGGCGTGTCTCCAGCACATAATCACCTGTCGTGTGTACTAATTCCTGCTATGATTAAGCCCCTCTATTCACATGAGGGTCTGACAGTTCTATTGTTCCAAATGTCATCAGTAATAGAACAGGCATATAGTTTCCTTGCATGTTTACTATGTCAGCTCAGTTAAGCTGCTGTTTTGTGTATCTGATGAGTGATCACTTTTCCTGGAGCCTAGCATTGTCAGTAAAAGACTAATGATATGTGGTACCACAGCTTAGTTAGAGATAAACATGGGTTCAAACAAAGTATTCTAGAAAACATTAGAAAGCAAGTTTCTTGGGTTCCAGACTGAAGCAGTAGCCACAGAATGGTCTTAGTTTCTTTTAAGATAAAATGCCAGGACTTAAATATAACAATAATAACAGTTTCCTTTGTTTTGAGAAAATAAGCTTATGGCTAAATCTCTGGAAATTTTCCATTTAAAATATATGTTTAATATATTTCTCAGTATATATGTTCAATTTGTTTTTAACATATTACTGACAATGAAGGGAATGTTTTTGAAAGCATTTTATTCTTTCTCAAAAACTCAACTCTAAATAATAATTAAATGTGGCAAATATTATGAAACAGATAACAGAGCTAAAAAGCTCACTTCAACTAAAAGAAAAATCCATTCTATAGGTGATCGTGAAAAATGGAAAATTACCAGTGCTTATTCTGTTGTTTGAACTGAAAATTGTGTGTGATTCTGAAAAGCTCCATTGAGAAAAATTGGCACAGTGGTGAAGTGACCCAAATGGTGATGCCAAGAAGAATAAGGAGGCTTTGTGTTAATGCGTAGGTTCCATCTCCTGATGATATCTTATTCAAATTCATGCAGGCTTTGCTAATATCTTTCACCTGCTACCATTCGCATTTGTGGTTGCAACTAGATTCCTCCGGTCGTTAATCAAACATCAGCTTCACTCTGCTTCTGTAGGTCAGTAGTCACGTCTGTACTGTTCTGTACTCTGACATTCGCCTGAAGTAGGGTCCAAGACCACAGGAGGTTACTCTGATTGTGCAGAGATACATCTGCAAAGAATGCCTTTCCCAGATCCATCTGAGCCACTAGCTGCAAAGATAGATGGGTAGGCAGGCACGTACATAGATAATAGATGGTAGACAGATAGACAGATGATAGACAGACATAGATAGATGATGGAGAGATGATAGATAGATAGATAGATGGAACATAGATAGAGCTTCCCTGGTGGCTCTAATGGTAAAGAATCTGTCTGCAGTGCAAGAGACCTAGGTTCAATCCTTGGGTTGGGAAGATGCCCTGGAGAAGAGAATGACTACCCACTCCAGTATTCTTGCCTGGAGAATTCCATGGACAGAGGAGATTGGCAGAGTTCATGGGATCGCAAAGAGTTGCACACAACTGAGTGACTAACACTTTCACTTTTTTAAGATACATAGATGATAGATAGATAATAGAGAGATGATTGATGATAGATAAAGATAATAGATGATAGATAGAGAAACCAGAACTCCCAACTCCAACATTTCCAGCCTCTAACCACGCTCACAGCACTTCTGATCCTTGCCTCAAGACCTTCACTGCTTGTCATGTTTTATCACCAGGTCCCTTGGACTGCAAGAAGATCCAACCAGTCCATCCTAAAGGAGATCGTTCCTGGGTGTTCATTGGAAGGACTGATGCTGAAGCTGAGACTCCAATACTTTGGCCACCTGATATGAAAAAAGTCCCTGATGCTGGGAAAGATTGAGGGCAGGAGGAGAAAGGGACGACAGAGGATGAGATGGCTGGATGGCATCACTGACTCGATGGACTTGAGTCTGAGTGAACTCTAGGAGTTGGTGATAGACAGGGAGGCCTGGAGCGCTGCGATTCATGGGGTCTCAAGGAGTTGGACACGACTGAGTGACTGAACTGAACTGAACTGAACTGATCACCAAATCCCAACCCTTCCCTTACATATAGTGAAGACTGAAGACTTTATTCCTAATGGATCAAAGAACTTGAAAGGTAGTCAAAAGTTATCAACCCAGTTAACAGCAAGTAAAAAAAAAAAAAAACCTTAAAAAATATTGATGTGGTGTCCCTAAGTCAACCTCCTACTGATCTAGAGGAAGAGAAGGTTTGAGTTGGAGGGCCTCTGGCAATCTTCCAAGACACTCTGAAAAGAATGAATACTTTGGGAACAAGATTTTAAGAGTGGGGGATTCTAAACACAGTTTCCGAATCCCATCCTTCGATCAGCACAATACAAAGCTCTCTGATGTGGTGTGCTTTTATTCCAAAAAGCATGTAAATGAATGAATACATAGGGTAGGAGGCTTTGTCCTGGGCAAGTTATTGCCTTCCTCTCCTCCTCCTGAATGAAATCCCAGTGTGCTGCCAAGGGGCAACCTCTGTGAGGACAGATAAATCTCATTACTGTAGAAAACAGTCAAACATGTAGACAACAGCATAAATTGGTACTTAGGCTCTGCCATGTTACTAAAAATAACAACAGAAACAATTACCCCTGAAACTGCTTGATAAAATGCTTTCAAAAATAATAGTTAGGAATGCTACTGAATCATCAATTATTTTTTAAAGTCACCTGTTAATTGCCATAGCACCCTCTTTGTTGATATAACTTTCTGCAGTTATTCAATCTGTTACAGATATAACAATTTTTACACAATTTGGGTGGGAAGCATATTAGTTTTATTTTGTAAATGGAATAATATTTTAAATATGCTGGGAGAGCTTTTTATCTGAAAAAGAAGTCCATACCAAGTCCATGTGAAAAGAGGAACAAAATCTATTCCAAATAAAAATTGCCTACTTTATCTTCTCAATATATTTCAGGATTTTACTTTTTAGAATTTCTTAAAGCATGTGCTAGTGCTTAGTCATTCAGTCATGTCCAATTCTTTGAGACTCAAGGACTGTAGCCTGCCAGGCTCCTCTGTCCATGGGATTCTCGAGGCAAGAATACTGAAGTGGGTTGCCATTGTCTTCTCTAGGAGATCTTCCTGACCCAGGGATTGAACCTGGGTCTCCTGCATTGCAGGCAGATTCTTTACTCTCTGAGCCACCAGGGAAGCCCTTCTTAAAGCTAGTTACCATATAGAAAATAGCATAACCTCACAAGGATGCATACATACATTGCACACATATATAATACACTTATTAGAGTCTGCATATATAAAGTATGCATATCTATATATATTCCAAGTCAGGTCATATTTCCCTACACACAGGAAGTAAATATGCTATATATACAGATTGGGGAAAGGTGATACAGGTTGAAGCAGTAAAAAAAATCTTTAAGAGCATGGGCCCTGCAGTCAGCTATATTTGATTCCTACCTCTATAGGAGCCTTGGGAAAATTGCTTATACATTCTAAGACTCAGTTTCCCCACCTGTAAAATTGTTGTTCAGTTGCTCAGTCGTGTCCAACTCTTTTCGATTCCATGGACTGCACCATGCCAGGCTTCCCTGTCCTTCATTATCTCCTAGAATTTGTTCAGACTCAGTTGGATGGCATCCACTGAGTCAGTGATGCCATCCAACCATCTCATTCTCTGTTGTCCTCTTTTCCTCCTGCCCTCAATCTTTCCCAGCATCAGGGTCTTTTCCAATGAGTCAGTTCTTCGCATCATGAGGCCAAATTACTGGAGCTTCAACTTCAGCATCACTCCTTCGAATGAATATTCAGGATTGATTTCCTTTAGGATTGATTGGTTTGATCTCCTTGCTGTCCCAAGGACTCTCAAGAGCCTTCTCCAGAACCACACTTCAAAAGTACCAATTTTTCAGTGCTCAGCCTTCTTTATGGTCCAACTTTCACATCCTCACATGACTAGTGGAAAAATCATGAAGTGAAGTGTTAGTCACTTAGTCGTATATGACTCTTTGTGACCCTCTGGACTGAAGCTCACCAGGCTTCTCTGTCCATGGAATTCTCCAGGCAAGAATACTGGAATGGGTAGCCATTCCCTCCTCCAAGGTATCTTCTTGACCCAGGGATCAAACCCAGGTCTCCTGCATTGCAGGCAGATTCTTTACCAACTGACCCACCAGGGAAGCCTACAGCTTTGACTATACAGAACTTTGTTGGCAAAGTATGTCTCTGCTCTTTAATACACTGTGTAGTTTTTCTTCCAAGAAGCCTAGACTGATGGACAGTGAAATCTGTGTGCATATAACTATAACATATGCATACATAACCATAAATACACATACATATATATGTACATCTATACACATACATATATACATACATTACATACAGGGAAAGAATTGTTTTCACTCAACGGAGAAGGCTATTATGAGATTATTTTGTGCTTGTGTTACTGCACTATGTCCTGGGCCACATTTCATCTTAATGGCCAAGCAGCAAAGAGGACTTGGAAGGCACATGCAGATGGCAGTTCTGCTGTGTGTCCAGATGGCTTCTCTACAGTCTTAGCGGAGCCAGCTTCTGGATTCACCTTGAGGAGTGTACACTGTCATATTTCTCTTGGCAGTGCAATGACCTGAGAGCATGAGGAGACTCTGCAAAACCACCACTTTGATGTAGCTAGTGCCTGGTTGGGGATCAGTGCAAAGAAATAGAGGAAAACAATAGAAAGGGAAAGACTAGAGATCTCTTCAAGAAAATTAGAGATACCAAGGGAACATTTCATGAAAAATGTGCACAATAAAGGACAGAAATCATATGGACCTAACAGAAGCAGAAGATATCAAGAAGAGGTGGCAAAAATACACAGAAAAACTATACAAAAACAATTCTCATGACCCAGATAACCACAATGGTGTGATCACTTACCTAGAGCCAGACATCCTGGAATGTGAAGTGAAGTGGGGCTTAGGAAGCATCACTATAAACAAAGCTAGTGGAGGTGATAGAATTCCAGGTGAGCTATTTCAACTAAAAGATGATGGTGTGAAAGTGATGTACTCAATATGCCAGCAAATTTGGAAAACTCAGCAGTGGCCACAGGAATGGAAAAGGTCAGTTTTCATTCCAATCCCAAAGTAAAGCAGTGCCAAAGAATATTCAAACTACCGCACAATTGCACTCATCTCACATGCTAATAAAGTAATACTCAAAATTCTCCAAGCCAGGCTTCAACAGTACATGAACCGTGAACTTCCAGATATTCAAGCTGGTTTTAGAAAAGGCAGAGGAAGCAGAGGTCAAATTGTCAACATCTGCTGGATCATGGAAAAAGCAAGAGAGTTCCAGAAAAACATTTATTTCTGCTTTACTGACTATGCCAAAGCCTTTGACTGTGTGGATCACAACAAACTGTGGAAAAGTCTGAAAGAGATGGCAGCCCACCTGACCTGCCCCTTGAGAAATCTGTATGCAGGTCAAGAAGCAACAGTTAAAACTGGACAACAGACTGGTTTCAAATCGGGAAAGGAGTACATCAAGGCTGTATATCGTCACCCTGCTTATTTAACTTATATGCAGAGTACATCATTAGAAACGCTGGACTGGAAGAAGCACAAGCTGGAATCAAGATTGCCAGGAGAAATATCAATAACCTCAGATATGCAGATGACACCACTCTTATGGCAGAAAGTGAAGAGGAACTAAAGAGCCTCTTGATGAAAGTGAAAGAGGAGAGTGAAAAGGTTGGCTTAAAGCTCAACATTCAGAAAACTAAGATCATGGCATCCAGTCCCATCACTTCATGGCAAATAGATGGGGAAATACTGGAAACAGTGGCTGACTTTTATTTTTTCCAATTTTTCCAATTTTCCAATATTTTTCCAGATTATTTCCAAAATCACTGCAGATGGTGACTGCAGCCATGAAATTAAAAGAAGCTTACTCCTTGGAAGAAAATTTATGACCAACCTAGACAGCATATTAAAAGGTAGAGACATTATTTTGCCAACAAAGGTCTGTCTAATCAAGGCTATGGTTTTTCCAGTAGTCACATATGGATGTGAGAGTAGGACTCTGAAGAAAGCTGAGTGCCAAAGAATTGATGCTTTTCAACTGTGGTGTTGGAGAAGACTCTTGAGAGTCCCTTGGACTGCAAGGAGATCCAACCAGTCCAGCCTAAAGTCTTGAGTGTTCATTGAAAGGACTGATGTTGAGGCTGAAACTCCAATACTTTGGCCACCTGATGCAAAGAGCTGACTCATTGGAAAAGACCCTGATTCTGGGAAAGATTGAGGGCAGGAGGAGAAGGGGATGACAGAGGATGATGGTTGGATGGCATCACCAACTCAATGGACATGAGTTTGAGTAAACTCCAGGAGTTGGTGATGGACAGGGAGGCCTGGCATGCTGCAGTCCACAGGGTGGCAAAGATTCGGACATGACTGAGCGACTGAACTGAACTGAACTGAATGTCTGGGGAAACTGAAAGCAATTAGTGGATGGGGGATAGATTTGTCCAGTATATTGCCTGTTCTATGAGTTTGAATAGGCTCTGAGAGTTGGTGATAGACAGGGAAGCCTGGCATGCTGCAGTCTGTAGGATCGCAGATTCGGACATGACTGAGCTACTGAACTGAACTGGTGGGGGAACACTATAGATCGGTGCTGGAATATAGTCATGGTTGCTGTCTGTGTTACAGCTCCATATGTTACAACCCCTAGAGACAGAATTACATTTCTCTTTACACAGGACAATTGTTTCCAAAGAGACTGGAAGGAAAAGGGTGGTCTTTTGCATCATCACCCAGATATTCATCATTTCTAGTGCTCTTCTTTTTCTCCCCTGAGGATCCAACTTTCCATCTGCTATCATTTGCGTTCAGCCTAAAGAATATCCTTTAGCTTTTATCGTAATGCTACATGGTCTTCTGATGACAAATTATTTTAATTTTATTTTATTTGAAAATGCCTTTTTTGCTCTCATTTTTGGAAAACACTGTGTGTGAGGAATAGAGATGAGGATGATTCCTGAAGCCTTCACTTGCAGGACTTTTTACACTTCTTCATGAGGCAGCATGCTTAATTAAAATGGTATTGTGCTCTGCATATGCTTTTTTTTAAATACAATAAGCAATTTCTCCTCTCTCCTCCCCTTCTTTGAGTGGAAATGCTCACACTCTGACATACAATATCAAATGTCTTCTCTTCTGAGAAGTCTTCCTTTATTATCTGAAGAAGAGTTTGCTGAGTTGCTCACTGTGCTAGCCAGAGAAGTGCTGATACTTAGTCTTTATAGTTATATAATTCATATTAAATCCCAAGAAGAGAAAGAACAGATCACAAGCTCAGATGATGAGGATGTCTTATCTGAGCATTTCTTTCTACTTCCGATTCCATTTACCCTCCACTGAGAAATTCAAATAAAAAATATATTTTTCAAATATCATATATTAATGCATATATATATATATATATGGAATCTAGAAAATGGTACTAATGAACCAGTTTGTAGGGCAGGAATAGAGACTCAGACGTAGAGAACAGACTTATGGACACAGCGGGGGCAGGAGAGAGTGGGACAAATTGAGAATTGAGAGAGTATCACTGAAATATATACACTGCTATGTGTAAAACAGCTAGCTAATGGGAAGTTGCTGTACAACACTGAGTTCAACCTGCTGACCTGTGACAACTGAGCGGGTGGGAGGGAGGCTCAAGAGGGAGGGAACAAATGTATAGCTATGGCTGATTCATGTTGATGTATGGCGGAAACCAACACAACAGTGTAAAGCAATTAACCTCCAATTAAAAATAAATAAAATTTTTTAAAGCTATGTTTTTGTTTATTGATCCAATTATGTGGTGTCCTTCACTAATGAATTTTTTGTGTGATTTCCCACTGCTGTCACCATGAGATCTTTGACTGCAGGCTGCATTCTCTTATCTTTCCTATATTTACATAACATAGTCCTGTCTCTTCTCTTCTTTGGGTTAGTACTGAATAGTTCATTTGGTCCTTCACCTACAACAGTGGGAATAAACACAAGGTCCAACAGAACTGGAAACTTGAGAGAGTTCCAGAACTCTTTCTGATTATCCCTGAAACAATGTCTGGCTCTGGTCCCAGGAGCAAGGCTATGCAAAGAGGGTTGAGTGAACACAGCACTGTTCTGGGAAGCTGCCATCATTCTTAAATAACACTTTTCAAAGGATACACAATTCTGGGTTGACAGCTGTTCTTTCTGCATTTTCAAAAGGTTATTCCATTCTTTTCTGTCCTTCATAGCTTCTGATGAGAAGGTGGCTATTAATCATCATTGTTCCTCTGTAGGCAATGTGTCAGCATTCAAGACTTACTCTTATCTTTGACTTTTAACAATTTACCACGATGTAACTTAGCCTTGGGGTTGCCCTGCTCATTGTGGTTTTGTTTGCATGGCATTTTGTATCCAAAACATTTCTAACTTTCACCAA
Source organism: Bos taurus (assembly GCF_002263795.3). Taxonomy (NCBI): domain Eukaryota; kingdom Metazoa; phylum Chordata; class Mammalia; order Artiodactyla; family Bovidae; genus Bos; species Bos taurus. Next base: position 24,513,618 of record NC_037341.1, read on the forward strand.
ATTTGGAAAACATTCAGCTATTATTTCTTCAGGTACTTTTTTTCTGCTCTGTTCTCTCTCCTCTCCTTCTCATAATAAAGTGAAATTGTTCAGACGTGTCCAAATCTTTGAGACTGTTTCTGATACTCCTATTATATGTTTGATTATTTTATCCAGTCCAACAAGACATTGTTCATTTTCCGCAATCTTTTTTCTGCTTTTCACCTTGGACAAATTTCTATTCCTTTATCTTTGAGTTCAGTTCCTCTTTCCCCTGTCGTATCTATTTGACTATTAAGTTTTCCCAGTGACTATTTTTATCATAACTCTAATTTCAGTTCTATAACTTCCATGTGCTTCTCATTTTGTTGTTTTTATTTCTCTGCTGAGATCTCCCATTCCTCTGCTGAGGTTCTCATTCACTGAAAACGTTCTGTTTTACTTCATTGGCTGTTGCTATAATAGCTGCTTTAATATACTTATCTGTTAGTTCCAGCATCTGGTTCATCTTCAGGTCAGACACAACTCATTTTCTTTTCTCTTGAGAATGTTTTCCATTTTCTTGGATCTCTGTATGTTGGATAATTTTGACTGTATCTCAGACATTATGAGTGTTAACAGATCCAGGATACTGTTATTTTCTCTGATAGTGTTGTTTTCTTTGTTTTAGAAGGTAATTTTCTTGGCTGGTCTTGAAGTGCAAATTGTTTCCTGGGCAGAGGTTCATTCTCACTCTGGATCTCTTGTCTTTAGCTGAGCTGCATTGAGTTTGTTCCACGCATATCTGGGGTCCAGCAGAGATGTTGTGGATGGAGACTGGGGATCCATGCTGTGACTCTTTCCTTCCAGGATTACCCCTATTCTCTCCAGCATTCAGTTTCCTGGCTTCACTATACTTTCTCAGATCAGAAAAACTGAGTTTTTCTATAAGCGCCCCTGCCACTGCTGAGTGAGTCAGGCAGTCCACACTTAAGTCCCAGACCAAAAGCCACGATGATGGAAACTTACTTCTACAGACCACATCTCTCTCTCCTTGTGAGCACACGTGCCCTGGCCAGCATGGTGTGTCTGCTTCTGCTCACTGTCTAGAATTTCATTCTTTTACGTTCAGTTTTCACAGTTGGTTTCTGCCAGGAAAGGGAATCCTACAGGAAGGTCTCAGTCTTTCAGATCCATAAATGGAAGTTTCTGCCTAAGTTTATTTTTAAAATAATTTTGTACCCAGATGAAAAGCTTCTACATAAGTATTTTTAAAAAAATACTTTTTAGAGCCTATTATACAGAGTGAAGTAAGCCAGAAAGAAAAACACCAATACAGTATACTAACGCATATATATGGAATTTAGAAAGATGGTAACGATAACCCTGTATGCGAGACAGCAAAAGAGACACAGATGTATAGAACAGTCTTTTGGACTCTGTGGGAGAGGGCAAGGGTGGGATGATTTGGGAGAATGGCATTGAAACATGTATAATATCATATGTGAAACGAATTGCCAGTCCAGGTTCGATGCATGATACAGGATGCTCGGGGCTGGTGCACTGGGATGACCCAGAGGGATGGTATGGGGAGGGAGGTGGGAGGGGGGTTCAGGATAGGGAACACGTGTACACCCGTGGCAGATTCATGTTGATGTATGGCAAAACCAATACAATATTGTAAACTAATTAGCCTCCAATTAAAATAAATAAATTTATATTTTAAATAAATAAATAACTTTGTAATCTAAAGTGTGTAAGTGTTAGTTGCTCAGTCATGTCCAACTCTCTGCAACCCCATAGGCTCTTCTGTCCATGGCATTCTCCAGGCAAGAATACTGGATTGGGTTTCCATTTCCTTTTCCAGGGGATCTTCCTGACCCAGGGATTGAACCCAGGTCTCCCACATTGCATTGCAGGCAGATTCTTTACCATCTGAGCCATCAGGGAAGCCCAATTTAAATATAATGAAGGTGTTAAAAAAGCCATCTTATTCACTTGCTGAAATAAATGCCTAGAGATGCCCAGTCAATCAATAAATGTCTGAGAGGTAAAGCCTCTCTAATCCTCAAGGTGAAAGCAGAGTGGAATAATTTTTAATACAGCAAATATTTACAGAGTGCTTATATTTACTCTTCAGAATGCCAAGATGATTAAGGTTCTACAGTCACGCCTGTTTTAAGACAGAGAAAACAGAGGCACAGGAATTTCAGTAAGTTGACAAGCTCTTGGCCTGAAGGAGCCTTGAAGTAAAAGGACCCCATGAGCAACCCAGGCCTCCTCCAGACTGGACTCGGAGAGCCCAGCCTGTCAGAGCCCCAGCACAGGCTGCACCCAACAAGCAGAGTCAAAGGGAAAGTGAGCTTGGAGAGATGGGTACCGTGGAGTTGGTGGAAGCTGCCATCCACTCTGACTTACCCCCCACTTCCCGCCCAAGAGAGGAGGCACAGAAGCCACTGGAAGAGGCCTGGGGTGGGTGGGGAGCTGCAGAGCACGGGCCTCCCCATCTGAGGCTGGGGGAACACAGTCAGCAGGGCCAGCAGAGCGAGGCTCCAAGCGTGCAGAAGACACTGACCACACCTCAGTGGACCCGGGAACAAGACGCCCAGAAGAGGCAGCGCTCCTTCTCCTCCCGCCACTAACCCTCCTCCACTCAGAGGCCATCAGGAAGAGAAGACCCTGGGGGAGAACCTTGAGAGACGGCTCTGAACAGAGTTTGAGCTTTGCATTGACAGACAAGAGGCTGATGCATTTAGTGTGTGTGTGTGTGTTTGTGTGTGTGTGTGTGTTAGTTGCTCAGTCATGTCCAACACTTTGCGACCCCCCATGGACTGTAGCCCACCAGGCTCCTCTGTCCATGGGATTCTCCAGGCAAGAATACTGGAGCGGGTAGCCATTTCCTTCTCTGGGGGATCTTCCCGGCCCAGAGATAGAACCTGCCTCTCTTGTATCTCCTGCATTGGCAGACAGATTCTTTACCGTCTGAGCCACCAGGGAAGCCCATAAAGAGAATGACCAATGGTATGATAGATACTCTCACCAGGCGGCACACTAATAGTAAAGAATCTGCCTGCTAATGCAGGAAACATCATGAGACATTAAGTCTGATCCCTGGGTTGGGAAGACCCCTGGAGTAAGGCATGGCAACCCACTCCAGTACTGTTATCTGCAGAATCCCATGGACAGAGAAGCCTGGTTGGCTATGGCCCATGGGGGCCACAAAGAGCTGGACATGACTGAAGCAACTTAGAACGCACACGCATCACAAACACATTGTCAGCTCACAGAAAAATAAACATAAAAACTCTTCAAAGAAAAGCATGAGAATGTGTTCGGTCGCACTTATAAGAAGGGCAGTTCAGCTTAGCACTCCCAGACACAGCCCACTCACTCTGCAGGTGGACAAAAGTCACAGGCTGGAGCCCCGCTGGAAGACACTGGGCCTCCTCAGGGCAGTGAGACCCAGGCTGGTCTGCAAGAAGTCAGTCACAGAAAATTCCTAAACTAGCAGCTCTTGAGGCAGGGATTTTATTGTGTTTATTTTTTACTCCCCTAGGACACTGTATCAGAGAAGGCAATGGCACCCCACTCCAGTACTCTTGCCTGGAAAATCCCATGGATGGAGGAGCCTGGAAGGCTGAAGTCCATGGGGTCGCTGAGGGTTGGATACCACTGAGCGACTTCACTTTCACTTTTCACTTTCATGCCTTGGAGAAGGAAATGGCAACCCACTCCAGTGTTCTTGCCTGGAGAATCCCAGGGATGGGGGAGCCTGGTGGGCTGCCATCTATGGGGTCGCACAGAGTTGGACACGACTGAAGTGACTTAGCAACAGTAGCAGGACACTGTATACTGCTGCTGCTCAGACACTGAGTTGTATCTGACTCTCTGCGATCCCATAGACTATAGCCTGCCAGACTCTGCTGTCCATGGGATTCTCCAGCAAAGAGTACTAGAGTGGGATGCCATTTCCTTCTCCAGGGGATCTTGCCAATCCAGGGATTGAACCCACATCTCTTGAGTTTCCTGCATTGGCAGGCGGATTCCTAACCACTAGTGCCACCTAGGAAGCCCAGGACACTGAATATAGCACATAGGAAATGCTCAATAATTTGTAGTAAAATGGAGCCCAAATTTCCATATTCATTATACACTCTATTTATTGGCATGAAAGGGAAGAGGGGAGCAAGGTAGAAGGGGGCTACTGCAGTAAAATAATTCTATTTTACCCTGAAATGACTGCTATTAACATGCAATGCCAGCATATTGTATTCTTCTCTATGGCATTGCAGCAACTAACATACGCCAAACAACACAATGATACATGAAGAATGAAAATTCATGTTTCCAAATAAACGTTTCAAGGGAAAAGGACTTCTCTTTCAGAAAGACTTTGTTTATTACTGGTGCATTCCAGAGAAACAAATTTGTAATCTGGACAGGATGTGCTTATGAGCTAATACATTCATTTTTCTGCCCCCCCCCCACCACAAATAAAAATGTCTATCATCTAGTATGCAATTCAGAAAATGGAAATTGGCCCAGGAACTAATTACAGCTCACAAAGAAAAAAAATATGCCATTTTGATGAATATGTTTTCCTAGCATTTTTGTTATTTCCATTGGTAATTGCAGAAAATAGTTTTAGTGGGCACAATTGTTATGGTTCTCTATGTATTTCTATTCTAAGTTATGAATTAGGCAGTGTTCCTTGCAAGTATTTTGGGATCCATCTGGAGAGAGGGAGCAACGAAAACCAGAAGATGAGTTTTCTTGTTGCAATGTCTTATTTTGAACTGTTTGTTAAATAAAAAATATATATACAATGTGTAGTATGAGACAAAAACTTACACTTCTACTTTCAGTGTTGAACGGACAAAAATTCATAGAGTACTTGAGTATCTATTTGAACTCACACACAAAACTAGAAAACTGTGCACTCTGGGTTTGCTGGATGCAGGTTAGAATCAACCAGCTGTTTCTCTCTGGAGGACACTGGGGACACTTTTTGGCAGATTGTGTTTTGAAATGTTTTAAACATTCTATTCCAGGATATCATATAGTCCCAGAACTACTGCTGCCCCAGCTGTTAAGATGAGGAATTTGATGGGGGCAAGGAATGTGAAAACAGAAGAATTACTACATGAAAGAGAGACCTGTTTTAAAACAGCCTGAAAGTGCCAGTGTTTTATAGGATTATAACCATGAATTTTCAAATAAATTTCATAATTTATTCTACAATGACTTAAAAATCCTGCTTACTACTGGCATGAATTTCAAATTTAAAACACATTTTGCCATTCAATTAAAGTAATAAGTGATGTCTGGGACCTCAAGGGAGCCCTAAGACCCTTGACCAATCATAGAGTTGTCAAAATACTGCATATTTTAAGTGAAACAAAAATAGGACAAAATGAAAAATTAAATTTGTATTTGAGATAGATTATCTTAAAGGCTGGTTTTTAGATGGAAATAAATTAATCAGAAGTAGTAAAACAGATCAGTAAGAAAATGATGAGGATCTATTTCATCAATTATGAAGACTTTAAAGTGTTTCCCTTCCTAATTTTTTTATGAATTTCCAGTCCCTTAACCTAGATGAATCATCACTGATATCCTTATAATGCTGGGTGCTGTACTTAGTCCAACTCTTTGAGATCCTATGGACTGTAGCCTGCCAGGCAGGAATCCTCCAGTAGGAGTGGATTGCCGTGCCATCCTCCAGGGGATGTTCCCAACCCAGGAATCAAACCCAGGTCTCCAGCATTGCAGGCAGATTCTTTACCATCTGAGCCAACATCCTTATAGCAAGGTTGTGGAAAAATGAGATTTTTCTCAAGTAAGGGCACAAATTGGAAAGGAAGGGTGGGATTAAAGAGTATATATGTAAATATGGAAGTAAGGTAAAAGTTATGTAAGTAAGCTCAGTTGTGTCCAACTCTTTGCAACTCCATGGACTGTAGCCCACCAGGCTTCTCTGTCCACGGGATTTTCCAGGTAAGAATACTTGAGTGGGTTGCCATTTCCTCCCAGCCCAACCCAAGGATCCAACCTGCAACTCTAACATTGGCAGGCAGATTCTTTACCACTGCTCCACCTGGAAAGCCCTAGGAGAAGTAAAGCCTTCCATGAAATAACTTGAATTGATGGCAGAACCCAAAGTGGAAGCACCAGTAGGCATGATCCCTTCAGAGAAGAGAGGAGCCCACCATCCACCTACTGGTGAAGGGACACGAAGAGTATTTGTGGTGCTTAGCACTAACACGGGACTAGGGCTCGCCATCCAGCCTGGCATGTAGCAGGGGCTCACACATACCTGTGAAATAAGTGAGTGAACAAATGAATGGACAAACAAGTTCTGAACCCTGGGAGAGTTTGCATCTTCACATGCATGCATACCTCCCTGGCTACACAATCACAGAGGTCGGCAGGGGAGGCCAGTCAAGGAAACACAGGAAGACTCTCCTGCCCAGAGTGCCCAGGCTCCTTTCCACCAGCCCTCGGGAATACACCTCAGGCCTGGGCTGTGCACTTTCCCTCAGCCCTACTTCTCTTCCGCTCCAGGCTCTAAAAGGATACTTCTGAGGTTTATCCTTGTCCTTGAAGATGAGCTAGAAAGGCACTGAAGGGTCAATGGCGACCCTTCCAAGAGGTCATGGCGAGAACTGACCCCTGAGCCCTTTGGGGCTGAGAGAGAATGATTGAGTGCATCATGGTTAATATTTTAAAGTCTTCTAATTTTTACAGTCTTGCTAGTAGGCAGGCTTCCCAGATGGCACTAGTGGTAAAGAATCCACCTGCCAATGCAGGTAGACTTAAGAGAAACAGATTCAGCCCTCGGTCGGGAAGATCCCCTGGAGGAGGGTATGGTAACCCACTCCAGTATTCTTGCCTGGAGAATCCCATGGACAGAGGAGCCTGGAGAACCACAATCCATGGGGTTGCAGGAGTCGGACATAACTGAAGCAACTTAGCATACACACTAATAGGAATGAGCTTTTATTTGATTTGTAAGAAGAGCTCTAGTGGAACCATTTTTCTGAGAAGCAACTTAAGACAAGATATGGCCAAGTGACCTGCTTGTGGTTAGTAAGTGATAGAGCCAGGACCAGGAGCCGAAGAGTCTGATTACAAGGTCGTCGCTCTGGCTACCAGTTAATAATTAGCGAGGCAACATCTATGTCAGTCCAGGTTTTCATTACACACAGAGCGTCAGGCTAAGCCTGGGTCTCAGCTCCTGTAGCCCTTGTTCTCTCACAGCTGAGACCCCTTAAACTCTAACTGTAAACTTGACCTTGCCCTGGATCATCACACTGCCATCAGCCCACAGTTGAGGCTTGTCTTGGTCTCCAGTCCCAGTGATCTCCAGGCCAGGTCACCCTGGCCATGCTGTGGGCGGCTCCCTCCCAGTGATCCTGATACAGGGGCTCCTGTTTCCCCATGTCCCAATCTTGGGCTCATGACCTGCCTCCACTCTGACCTTCCACGTTCCTCCCCATGGACACTGATCACTAAGTCTCTGCACCCATATTAACGGCATTAATTCAGCATGGACTTGAGGGGCAGCCACAGGTCAGTTGTGAACATTTGGCAATAAGAAAAATTAAAGCCCTGCCCTCGTGAGGCTCACCATCTCTCCTGTGTGACTGTCACTGGACAGGAATGACAAATCTGATGATTGCCCTAAAAAGAGGGCTATGAGATTCGAATTGAGCTAATTGAGACTGGGGAACAGAGGTCAGCCAAGGCCAACAGACAAACTTTTGGATGACATTGCCATGTGCATATCAGATTGGAATTTACAACCCTGGAAGCTGGATCTTGTGTGGCTCTGGCCTATCCCCTTCCACTCTCTGTAGTAAAAAAATCACAGACTGCTCTCATGTCAGGATAGGGCAAAAACAATGTCTCTTATAAACACGTTCCCTATTTGTAGTGTATTATTCATTTAAATTGAGTCACTTTTTTTTCCATTTTTCTCCTCTAATTCATACATTTATAATTACACATGCCCCTTAATCAAAGACAGTCTACTAGAAATGGGCTTGGTGGCAGTGAGTCATGCCAGCAGCAGATGGGCACGTAAGGCTTCAGTTCAGTTCAGTTCAGTCACTCAGTCGTGTCCAACTCTTTGCGACCCCATGAACTGCAGCACGGCAGGCCCCCCTGTCCATCACGAACTCCTGGAGTTCACTCAGACTCATGTCCGTTGATGCCATCCAGCCATCTCGTCCTCTGTCGTCCCCTTCTCCTCCTGCCCCCAATCCCTCCCAGCATCAGAGTCTTTTCCAATGAGTCAACTCTTTGCATGAGGTGGCCAAAGTATTGGAGTTCCAGCTTTAGCATCAGTCCTTCCAAAGAACACCCAGGACTGATCTCCTTTAGAATGGACTGGTTGGATCTCCTTGCAGTCCAAGGGACTCTCAAGAGTCTTATCCAACACCAAAGTTCAAAAGCATCAATTATTCGGTGCTCAGCTTTCATCACAGTCCAACTCTCATATCCATTCATGACTACTGGAAAAACCATAGCCTTGACTAGATGGACCTTTGTTGGCAAAGTAATGTCTCTGCTTTTGAATATGCTATCTAGGTTGGTCATTAACTTTCCTTCCAAAGAGTAAGTGTCTTTTAATTTCCAATGGTAATTTCCAATCACCATCTGCAGTGATTTTGGAGCCCAAAAAATAAAGTCTGCCACTGTTTCCACTGTATCCCCATCTATTTCCCATGAAGTGATGGGACCAGATGCCATGATCTTCGTTTTCTGAATGTTGAGCTTTAAGCCAACTTTTTCCACTCTCCTCTTTCACTTTCATCAAGAGGCTTTTTAGTTCCTCTTCACTTTCTGCCATAAGGGTGGTATCATCTGCATATCTGAGGTTATTGATATTTCTCCCAGCAATCTTGATTCCAGTTTGTGCTTCTTCCAGCCCAGCATTTCTCATGATGTACTCTGCATATAAGTTAAATGAGCAGGGTGACAATCTATAGCCTTGACGTACTCCTTTTCCTATTTAGAACCAGTCTGTTGTTCCACGTCCAGTTCTAACCGTTGCTTCCTGACCTGCATATAGGTTTCTTAAGAGGTAGGTCAGGTGGTCTGGTATTCCCATCTCTTTCAGAATTTTCCACAGATTATTGTGATTACCAGAGCATAAAAGAAAGCATGCATGTGTACATGCTCAGCCACGTCTGACTCTTCTCGATCCCATGGACTGTAGCCTGCCAGGTTCCTCTGCCCATGGGATTCTCCAAGCAAGAATACTGGAATGGGTTGCCATTTCCTCCTCCAGGGGGTCTTCCTGACCCAGAGATTGAACCTCTGTCTCCTGAGTCTCTTGCAATGGCAGGCAGATTCTTTACCACTGAACCACCTGGGAAGCCCAAAAGAAAGTATACAAGGATATATTCAGAGATGTAGTACATATATACAATGGAATATCACTCAGTTATTAAAAGGACTGAAACTGGGTCATTTGTAGTGATGTGAATGGATCCAGAGTCTGCAATAGAGTGAAGTAAGTCATACAGAAAAACCAACATTGTATATTAACTCCTATATAAGAAATCTAAAAAGACGGTATAGATGAGCCTGTTGGCAGGGCAGGAATAGAGACCCAGATATAGAGAATGGACATTCAGACAAAGGAGTTGAGGGGAAGTGGAGGGTGGGATGAACTGGGATATCAGCACTGACACACACATACTACCATGTGTAACACGGGCTTCCCTGGTGGCTCAGTGGTGAAGACTCCGCCTGCCAATGCAGGACACGCAGGAGACCTGGTTCAGTCCCTGGCTTGGGAAAGTCCCCTGGAGAAGGAAATGGCTACCCACTTCAGTATTCTTGTCTGGAGAATCCCATGGACAGAGGAGCCTGGTAGGCTATAGTCCATGGGGTTCCAAAGAGTCGAACATGACTGAGCACTCACATGAATGGACGGATGTGTAAAACAGATAGCTAGTGACAAGCTTCTACATGGCACAGGGAGCTCAGCCTGGTGCTCTGTGATGACCTAGAGTGGTGGGATTTGGGGGATGGGATGGAGGTCCAAGAGGGAGGGGATATATGTACACACATAGCTGATTCACTTTGTTGTACAGCAGAAGCTAACAAAACACTGTAAAGCAATTGTATAAAAAATAATAAAAATAAAAACTACAGTAGCAAAAACAAGAAAATATTCAGAAATATACAACTATCTGTTAACTCAATTTTTGAGGTGTGGTTTGCCCACCTGAACTTTGTTTCAGCTTAAGTTCATTCATGGACTTTTGAGAGGCATTTAAGGCATCCCAAGTCCATCCTCGACCCATCAGACAAGGTGAGTTTCCACTTCCAGGGCACCCAGTTCCCTCTGTGACTCAGAAGCAGCTGGAGACCCTAGCTGGTCATGTAAGGGCATGATGAGGGGACATCTCTGCACATCCCCGCATGCTCCTGCCAGGAGGAGGGGTCACCGTGGGTCAAGCTCAGGCAGGGGTAGAGAATAGAACCTGAGCGACAGTGCAAAGTTGAGTCCTGGGTTTCAGCCAAAGACAAGAATGAGCCTGATTATATTACATATTTAAGATTCTCTTTCAAAATGAGGAGGCAAGAACTTCTCTTTGTCACAAGAAATCAATTTCTTAGCTACCGTTTCGTCTCAGCACAAATATTCCCCTGCTAGGTCCTTTAAAATGCCATTTGTTACAGCGATTACAGAATGAATTCCAGTCCCTATTTAATTCTTTCAAAAATCATCTTTTGCTTTTAAAGGATATAAAAAAGCATATGGATGAGCATATTAATCACAGCTCCTATTTCCAGGGCCTGAGTGAATAGAAGCGTTTATGTTAATGGTGTATGTGGCTGAGCATATAAGTCTGGGAATAGTCCCGATTACCAAAATTATCTCTTCTACTGCAACAAGAAGATGACTGAAAGAATAAATTACTGTCACAGCGTACCCCATCCAGGCTACCTTGTGGAGGTTAAACTGTTGCTCTTTGAATTGAGGTTACAGAATTTATATTCTGTAACACTGCCAGTCACAACACTTAAGCCATGACAGAATCAGCCAAAATGTTGAGCCACCTTCTTTGGCTCTGGTTCTGAATTAATTCAGAAAGTCCCAATTGCATCTACTGTGGCCCCCTGGAGAATCAAACCTTATAAAACTATCCCTTGTTTACTTACACTGAAATCTCTTGCAATCAGTTCCTTAGTGGAAAATTGGCACCGGTTATTCACAGGACAACACATATCTCTCACACATGGGCCACCAAGACACTGGATGTGAACACTGAGCAGATGTAAATATAACAAATCAGGTTGGGGATGGGGGAGAGCTACTGCACACTTCGATGGCCTGGGTCCCTGAAGACTATTTAGAGCTAAAGAAGGGGAAGCCGTCTTGGGATTGACAAACTAGTCAGTGTTATGTATCAATGTATCAAAGTCACATTCATCAGGACAAGAACAACTGTCTCCAATTTCCTGTCTACTGTTTTCCCTTCCATGAGGTAGGACAGACTCTTTTCATCATGAGCAAAAAGGATGCTTGGATCTATATACCATTTCCAGAGAGGAAGAAAGTCCCATTCCAGAGAGGAAGAAACTCTGAATTACCATCACGAAAACAACCAACTTTTTTAAGCCAGTTTTAAAAACACTGTGAACAACTCACTTGTTTTTTCTACCAGTAAAAAATAAACAAACTAACACCTAATTGGGCTTTCGTGGTGGCTCAGACAGTAAAGAAGCTGCCTGCAATGCAGGAGACCTGGGTTTGATCCCTGGGTTGGGAATATTCCCTGGAGAAGAGAATGGCGACTCACTCCAGTATTCTTGCCTGGAGAATCCCATGGACAATGGGGTCACAAACAGTCGAACACGACTGAGCATGCACGCACAAAATACCTAATCATCTATGAATGCCAGATTAAGACCATGAGAGCCTAAAAGTGAACAGAACCTGGACAACAGTTTCCGCCAGGTTTTTATCTGAGGAACAAGAGTTAGGAAAGGCTTCTGAGATGAGAAGCGTAGCCTGTAACATGGGGAGCTGAGGTCTCACCACATTATGGCATATTTCTTCAACTTATCAGAACAAAATGGTGGTAAGCACAGAGACCCAAATACAACACATTAAATTGCTAAATGGGGCTTTTTTATATAATAGGAAATTCTTTTCTAAAATGTCTTGGATTTGGTAGCATATCATCGAAATAAGTTGTCTTTTTTTGCAACCTTGAGACGACACCCATCCTTCTACTTTGCAGTAGATTGACTCTGCTCAGCGCAGACACACGTTTAACCAAATGAGCAGAAAGAACCCGCTTCACGTGAAAGGTTGAAGATGACAAGCAATGGGGACCTGTGTCCCTGAAAACCCCTTCATGACCCCGAGTTCATTCAGACTTACGGAGAAAAGGAAAAGGAGTGATGATTTCATACGAGAAGGTTTTCTCAGTTGAGAGACTCCATAGATTCTTCCCTTTCCCCCCAGGGTCTGAATACAAAGAAATGAGCTTGCATTAAAACCAGACAGATTTCCACTGAATATAAGGAAGAACTTTTCACCCATTACGATGATGAAACACTAGAATAAAGTTCTCTGTGAAGTGTTCAAGTTAAATCTCTTTCCCAGAAATATTAAAGAAGAAAATAAAAACTATCCATCATGAATGATTTAGACATCCCTCTGGATGAAAACAGCAATTTCTCAGGGTCCTTCCATGGCCCAAATCTCCTATGTGCCTTAGTCATCCTTCCCTCCTCCTAGCTACAGAGGGAAATGCCTTCCAAGGACAGTGGAAGTAACAGGGGCATTACTAACAAGTGTTCACATTTATGCCTCTTGTCTCTGCAACACTACAAGGTAAGCATCATTATTTCCAGTTTATAGGTTCTGAGGCTCAGGGAAGTCAAGAAGCTTATCAAAGATCACACAGAAAATAAATAACAGTCAGCATCCTAACCCAGGGGCTTCACTTACAGGAAAATCTCTTGCAATCAGTTCCTTGGTGGAAAATTGGCACCAGTTATTCATAAAACAACACACGTCACACACTTGAGGTACCAAGGCACTAGATGCCGAATACTTAGCAGATGTAAATATAATAAGGGGCTTCCCAGGTGGCTCAGTGGTAAACAATCCACCTGCCAATGCAGGAGATACAAGAGACCTGGGTTCAATCCCTGGGTCTGGAAGATTCCCTGGAGTAGGGCATGGCAACCCACTCTAGTATTCTTGCCTGGAAAATTCCATGGACAGAGGAGCCTGGCAGGCTACAGCCCACAGGGCTGAAAAGAGCTGGACACAGCTGAGTGACTGAACACACACACACATCCTAACCCAGGGCTATCTATGAACAACTCTGCATGACCCCATGGATAAGCCATGCCTTACTCTTCCAGCATGCTGCCTTATAGTGCATGACCCCATGGATAAGCCATGCCTTACTCTTCCAGCATGCTGCCTTATAGTAACCACTGGAGGCTGACCCCTCCACCCATGAAAACTCTCCAGGACACCCTCCAAATGTGCCACTTCTAATCCATACAATATAACACGGCATGCCTGGAAAACTAGCAAACAAGTATAAGACCACGAATAAAAAGAGAAAGATAACTGATAAAGACAGATTAAAAAAATACAAGTGAAAGATCAATGAACACACACTATACCACATCCTCTACTACCCGAGATCTCATGAAATAACAAAGAATTCACTAGGTTCACAAACTAATGTGAAAGGAGAAATAAATGGTACAGCCCTAGCAAAGCCTGAGAAAATTGCCCCATGATTTCTGCAATGAGAACGTGTGAAACTGAACAACTGTGCTAGGGCATTGTTCTATTTCTTCCGCTCAGAGAAACAGGGCCCTCCAAAGATACAGTCCCGTCTGTTTCTCTGAGGCATTGGGTTACCACGGCTTGATAACTAAAGATTCTTTATCACTCCCTTGTCATTAACCATTTGCATTTGAGGTCAGGGAAGGAGGGAGCAGATCCCTTTAACACGGACGCCCCACAGGGATAATCCCACCTGTTATGAGCATTAACTAAGCGTGGGCTTGGTAACTTTCCCAAGAAACATGGCTCCCTGACACCTCCCCAGACTCACCAGCTGGCCGGCCCTGGATCCCTGCTGCTCCCTCTGGCCAGGTGGCCTCAGACTGGAAGTTACTTGTGAGAACTCTTCATGAAATGCATCCCCCAAATATTCTTCATTTGCCTTGGAACGTGTTTGCAAAACACTCCTAAAATGCTCAGCCAGCAAAACACCATTTCTGTCCTGTACCTCTTTCAACATTAAAATGAACAATCATGTGCTGAGAATTTGATGCAAAGACTAATGAAAGACTCACTCTGCCTTCCTGGAGTTAATGACCATAGCCACAGAATAATGTGGAGCTCTGATAACAGGATCCAGCAGCTGCAGGGAGTGGAGGAAAGGCACCTAACCCAGATCACACTCTCTGGGAATGAAGCTGGAACAGAGCCTTCCATATCAGTCCACTCAGGCTGCCATAAAAATCACCACCAACCTCTGCTTACACAATAGACATCTATTTTCTCACAGTTGTTGAGGCTGAAAGTCAGAGATCAGGGTGCCAATAGAGATGGTTTCTGGTGGGAGCTCTCTTCCTGGCTTTCAGATGGCTGCCTTCTCACTGCATCCTTGTCAGAAAGCAGGGACAGAGGGAGAGCTCTCTGGGGTCTCCTCTTATAAGGACACTAATCCTATGGGATCAGGGCCCCACACTTATGATCTCATTATTTCCTAAAAGCCCCACCTCCAAATATAGTCACATTGGCAGGTTACTGCTTCAAAGTAGGAATTTGGGGAGGTCATAACAGGGCTTCCCAGGTGGCACTAGTGGTAAAGAATTCGCCTGACAATACAGGAGATGTGAGTTCGATCCCTGGGTGTGGAAGACCCCGTGGAGTAGGAAATGGCAACCTACTCCAGTATTTTTACCTGGAGAATCCCATGGACATGGCAGGCTACAGTCCGTAGGGTTGCAAAGAATCAGACATGACTGAGTGACTGAACAATTCAGTCTAGAGCACCGTCAGAATGACAGGAGAGTCCAGGTCATGGGCAGTCCAGGCAAGGAGAGCTTCCCAGGCTAATATGCCAGTGAGCACAGGCTGAGAGCCTCAGGCAGCAACACACATCAAGGATGTTCACCCATCCAACGTGGCTGACATAGAGGAGGATGTGATGAGAGACAGCACTGGGAACATTCTCTAAGCAGTGTGCATTTTATCATGTGGGCAGTCAGAATTTTTGCAGGACTCCTCATTAAAAAGTTGAACAGATTTGTATTTTAGGAGAAAAACAGTTGATCCACATCTTAAGAATAAGCAGGAGGACAAAGAGAATTGGAATTATGGACCCAGGCCATAGACACTGCAATAATTCTGGGAAAGACACTAAGGGGGTTTGCCAATATAGTAGCAATAGACAGGAGGATGAAGTGAACATTTGAGAGTCATTAGGAAGCAGAATGGCAGGAATGGATGGCTAGTGGACAGAGTATGGAAGGGAAGCATAGAGAAGAATCCTAGGTCTCTGGAAGGGATGCCTGAGTGATATTTCTGTCTTTATTTTATCATTATCATCAAGGTCAAACCACATCCTTTGCTTTTCTGTTGTTGCTGTCGTTCCGTTCACGGGTGGTAGACTTCACGTGACACACTAGTGGGCCTGGCGTGTGGATCAAGGAGTAAAGATGATACAAATAACAATCAGTATAACATTTGGGGTTTAATACTTAATGATGGTAGAAAATTTAATGAAATAAATAACAATATCACAATTTGAAGCCCCGTGTTAGAGATATTTTGTGCGTTACACTAAACAATGGGTAATTATAGGAGTTTATACTTACTAAATTAAACCGACATCCCTCAAATATTGTTTCACACATAACTGAAGTGAACATTATTTAACATAAGTTAAGTGAAATTTGCTCAGTCGTGTCTGACTCTTTGCAACCCCATGTACTATAGCCTGCCAGGCTCCTTTGTCCATGGAATCCTCCAGGCCAGAATACTGGGTAGCCATTCCCTTCTCCAGGGGATCTTCTCAACCCAGGGACTGAACCCAGGTCTCCCGCATTGCAGGGAGATTCTTTATCATCTGAGCCCCTAAATAAATGTATTAATAAAATATTTTACTTTTCAATTACTTTGTCATTGAAATCCAATTCATACTTTTTACTTATAGCTCAGCTCAACTGAGTTAAGTTACATTTCAAGGACTCAATAGTCACGCATTGCTAGTGGGTTCCATATTTGACAACAGCATTCCAGAAAAGTTCTTGATGCAAGCATTAGATATCAACATTAAGCTATTAGTTGTTAATCAAAAGGTTAAAGTAATCACTTATTATACAAAATATGAAACAATGAGTGTTGTTTTAAAGAACAAATAATTATTTTAAATTCTAGCTTCCCAAATCTATGTAACAAGCCAAAGATTAATGCTTCTGATGTGTAAGTAAATTTTCTGATGCATTGCTTATAATGCCATCTGACAACATGTGAGTGCCCAGTACTTGATTAGACTGTTTACCTTGTTGAATAGAGAAACAAGACATCCTCTGCCTTCAGAGACTAGTGAGGACTTTAGGGGATAAGAAGACATCTACTTTCATTACATGCATAATCTTGTTAATGAGAAGAGCACGGGAGACTTGTAAAGCTCCGTGGATATCAGATGAGGCAGTGAATGTAAATTAGCTTTATTTACCAATATTTATTTGTCTCAAGTATAATAAACTGGCTCAAAACAAATTTGACAGTAATCCTGGGATTATTACTAACACCACTTTAAGTCTTTTTCAACTCAAATGATTTTAGGTAGAAGAGAGTTTTGAACAATGTTGACTCCATGATGAAACACATGATTAAATATGTGTTCAAATTTTTCTCTTGGTGTAAAGAAAGCAGTGAGTTGCAATCTTCCAATCTTTTTTCTGGCCAATTGTCACGGCTCATGAGTCCTGATGTATATTATAACCTATACCTATAAACCATCTAAAGAAAAGGCAGCTTTTCATTCCATGCAAAGCAGAAACCAGAAGCCTTACTATATATTCATCCCAGGAGGATGTTTTCTCACCATGGCCTTTCAATGTCATTCCTGAGTATAGGTCAGGGAAACACCATCCATGTTTCCCTAACACCTACATCTTGAACCAATCCAACCAGGAACCAAGCTTGGGCTTTTTCCTTCTCCATCAGCTGCTCCTAAGGGATCCCTCATTGGACAACAAATAAAGCACAGGGAGACACGATGGTACAGCTATCACTGATGACATGGCATCCGGGCTGCATGTTCAGCTTCTGGAAACACAGCCAGTTGTAGTCCAAGGTCAAGTACTCTGTCTCAAACAGGGTCCAGTAGCTTCCCTGGAGCTGTTTATCAAAAGGTCTATATGGTCTGATTGCCATCTATATGTCTTCCTTGGAAATCAGATCTTATGTCTATTTTGTACAAAATTTGGGATTTTGCTATTGAGTTATATGCTTTCTTTATATATTTTATATCAGTTCAGTTCAGTCACTCAGTCGTGTCCAACTCTTTGCGACCCCATGAATCGCAGCACGCCAGGCCTCCTTGTCCATCACCAACTCCTGGAGTTCACACAAACTCACGTCCATCGAGTCTGTGATGCCATCCAGCCATCTCATCCTCTGTCGTCCCCTTTTCCTCCTGCCCCCAATCCCTCCCAGCATCAGGGTCTTTTCCAATGAGTCAACTCTTCGCATGAGGTGGCCAAAGTACTGGAGTTTCAGCTTTAGCATCAGTCCTTCCAAAGAACACCCAGGACTGATCTCCTTTAGAATGGACTGGTTGGATATCCTTGCAGTCCAAGGGACTCTTAAGAGTCTTCTCCAACACCACAGTTCAAAAGCATCAATTCTTTGGCACTCAGCTTTGTTCACAGTCCAACTCTCACATCCATACATGACCACTGGAAAAACCATAGCCTTGACTAGACGGACCTTTGTTGGCAAAGTGATGTCTCTGCTTTTGAATATCCTATCTAGGTTGGTCATAACTTTCATTCCAAGGAGTAAGCATCTTTTAATTTCATGGCTGCAGTCACCATCCGCAGTGATTTTGGAGCCCAAAAAAATAAAGTCTGATACTGTTTCCACTGTTTCCCCATCTATTTGCCATGAAGTGGTGGGACCAGATGCCATGATCTTCGTTTTCTGAATGTTGAGCTTTAAGCCAACTTTTCCACTCTCCTCTTTCACTTTCCTCAAGAGGCTTTTTAGTTACTTTTCACTTTCTGACACAAAGGTGGTGTCATCTGCATATCTGAGGTTATTGATATTTCTCCTGACAGTCTTGATTCCAGCATGTG
Organism: Bos taurus; assembly: GCF_002263795.3. NCBI lineage: Eukaryota > Metazoa > Chordata > Mammalia > Artiodactyla > Bovidae > Bos > Bos taurus. The sequence goes on from NC_037341.1 coordinate 24,531,954, forward strand.
CTTCTTCCAGCCCAGAGTTTCTCATGATGTACTCTGCATAGAAGTTAAATGAGCAGGGTGACAATATACAGCCTTGACGTACTCCTTTTCCTATTTGGAACCAGTCTGTTGTTCCATGTCCAGTTCTAACTGTTGTTTCCTGATCTGCATACCGGTTTCTCAAGAGGCAGGTCAGGTGGTCTGGTATTCCCATCTCTTCAGAATTTTCCACAGTTTATTGTGATCCACACAGTCAAAGGCTTTGGCATAGTCAATAAAGCAGAAATAAATGTTTCTCTGGAACTCTCTTGCTTTTTTGATGATCCAGCAGATGTAGGCCATTTGATCTCTAGTTCCTCTGCCTTTTCTAAAACCAGCTTGAACATCTGGAAGTTCATCGTTCACATATTGCTGAAGCCTGGCTTGGAGAATTTTGAGCATTACTTTACTAGCGTGTGAGATGAGTGCAATTGTGCAGTAGTTTGAGCATTCTTTGGCATTGTCTTTCTTTCAGATTGGAATGAAAACTGACCTTTTCCAGTCCTGTGGCCACTGCAGAGTTTTCTAAATTTGCTGGCATATTGAGTGCAGCACTTTCACAGCATCATCTTTTAGTTGAAATAGCTCAACTGGAATTCCATCACCTCCACCAGCTTTGTAGTGATGCTTTCTAAGGCCCACTTGACTTCACATTCCAGGATGTGAATCACATTCCAGGATCACATTCCCGGTCTCCTTCATTGCAGGCTGATTCTTTACCATCTGAGCCAGCAGGGAAGCCCCTATAGTTTGTATATTAGTCTCTTATTAGATAAATGATTTGAAAATACTTTCTCCCATGAAATGCCTTTCCATTTTGGTGACGGCTTCCTTTTCTGTGAGAAGTCTTGAGTTTAGTATGGTCCCACATGTTCATTTTTGCCTTAGTTGTGTTTGTTTTTGGATTCAAGAAAATCATCACCAAGAGCTATGTTAAGAATATTATCACACATACTTTCTTCTAGGAGTTTTATGGTTTCAGGTCTTACATATAAATCTTTAATCCATTTTGAGTTAAATTTATGTATGATGTAAGATAGTGGTCCAGTTTCATCCTTCACACATGGCTGCCCAGTTTACCCAACACCATTTACTAAAGAGACTGTTCTTTCCCCATTGTATGTTCTTGGCTCCTTTGTCATAAATTAATTGCCCACATATGTGTGGGTTTATTTCTGAGCTCCCTATTTCATTCCATTGACCTGTCTGTTTTTATACCAGTAACATATTATTTTAATTGCTGTAGCTTTGTAATATAGTTGACATCAGGGAACATGTCTCAACTTTTTTCTTCTTTTACAAGATTGCATTTGCAATTCAGCATCTTGTATGATTCCATATAATTTTTAAGGTTTAAGAAGAATGGGTAGGATGGGCACTGTCCTATCACTTATAAAGAGTTAGTAAACATCTCTGATAACTAAGAGATCATAAAACTGGTAGCAAAAAAAAGAACACACAGGAAAGAACAGAAAGTTCTTCAAAACTGACACCCAAAAACAAAATTTAAATGTATAACTGACAGAAGATGGAGTCTAAAACGAAGAACCCGATGATTCTGAGTACCTATTTCCCAGATAACAGTTTTAACAGTATTACAGGGAAAAGGGATGGAAAGCAGATAAAACCCTATTAGTAGTGGCAAACTTTATTCAAGAGAAGAATTGAACAAAGAAAGGCCTCCTGTGATCTTGGAAAGGAGGAAATCAACTAAAGACATGGATTCTCTCTAAGGTCATGTGAACATTTAATGTGATACTGACAAATTACTAACAGATTTTTTTTTATTACATAAACTCGTTCAGAAGTCCACATGAAGATATAAACAAGGGTAAATATCCATAGACTGGAAGACTATGAACAAGAAAAGTACTGAGGGGAAACTAGCCTTACTAAATACATTACATATGAATAGTGAGATTAAGGTAAAAGAAAAGCAAATCCAGTAATATAACCAAATTCACATGGCTCTTTAGTATACAAACAAGGTTATATTTCACACTAATGGTGTGGCCACAGGACTGGAAAAGGTCAGTTTTCATTCCAATCCCAAAGAAAGGCAATGCCAAAGAATGCTCAAACTACCACACAATTGCACTCATCTCACACGCTAGTAAAGTAATGCTCAAAATTCTCCAAGCCAGGCTTCAGCAGTACATGAACCGTGAACTTCCAGATGTTCAAGCTGGTTTTAGAAAAGGCAGAGCAACTAGAGATCAAATGGCCTACATCTGCTGGATCATCAAAAAAGCAAGAGAGTTCCAGAGAAACATCTATTTCTGCTTTATTGACTATGCCAAAGCCTTTGACTGTGTGGATCACAATAAACTGTGGAAAATTCTGAAAGAGATGGGAATACCAGACCACCTGATCTGCCTCTTGAGAAACCTATAGGCAGGTCAGGAAGCAACCATTAGACCTGGACATGGAACAACAGACTGGTTCCAAATAGGAAAAGGAGTACGTCAAGGCTGTATATTGTCACCCTGCTTATTTAACGTCTATGCAGAGTACATCATGAGAAATGCTGGGCTGGAAGAAGCACAAGCTGGAATCAAGATTGTCAGGAGAAATATCAATAACCTCAGATATGCAGATGATACCACCCTTATGGCAGAAAGTGAAGAGGAACTAAAAAGCCTCTTGAGGAGAGTGGAAAAGTTGGCTTAAAGCTCAACATTCAGAAAACGAAGATCATGGTATCTGGTCCCATCACTTCATGGCAAATAGATGGGGAAACAGTGGAAACAGTGTCAGAATTTATTTTTTTGGGCTCCAAAATCACTGCAGATGGTGACTGCAAGCCATGAAATTAAAAGACACTTACTCCTTGGAAGGAAAGTTATGACCTAGACAGCGTATTCAAAAGCAGAGACATTACTTTGCCAACAAAGGTCCGTCTCGTCAAGGCTATGGTTTTTCCAGTGGTCATGTATGGATGTGAGAGTTGGACTGTGAAGAAAGCTGAGTGCCAAAGAATTGATGCTTTTGAACTGTGGTGTTGGAGAAGACTCTTGAGAGTCTCTTGGACTGCAAGGAGATCCAACCAGTCCATTCTAAAGGAGATCAGTCCTGGGTATTCATTGGAAGGACTGATGCTAAAGCTGAAACTCCAGTACTTTGGCCACCTCATGCGAAGAGTTGACTCATTGGAAAAGACTGTGATGCTGGGAGGGATTGGGGACAGGAGGAGAAGGGGATGACAGAGGATGAGATGGCTGGATGGCATCACCAACTAGATGGACATGAGTTTGGGTAAACTCCGGGAGTTGGTGATGGACAGGGAGGCCTGGCATGCTGCGATTCATGGGGTGGCAAAGAGTCGGACACTACTGAGTGACGGAACTGAACTGAATGGTGAAAAGATAAGCTAGTCAATAATAGATAAAAAAACAATTACACTGATACCTGAAAACTTACTTGAATCTGTAACTCACACATTATACCCAAAAAAAATTAACATTAAAAATTTTTGTGAAAAAATGTGAATTTATTAAAATATTAGAAAAATACTGTGAAAGAAGATTTTTGTTTTTACTTGGTTGCTTGTGTATCTCTTTTGTTTTTGGCAACTTCAGAGTCAGGAAAGCCCGTCTAGATGACATGAAGGCCAGATGTCACAAAATCCACAATTAATTAAATCAATTCTATAAAAAATTTTTTTAAATGTATTCAAAGGAAAACCACTGCAGTCAAAAGATAACAAACTGATAAAAAACGTATTTACTATAAGAACTCAATTCTATCAAGACGAAAAGTATAACCCGCTCCCAAGAAAAATGAAATTATAGTAACATTTTTAACAGGCTGGCAGTAATCAAAGTGTCCACCTAGCATTTTGGTAATGGTATGGGGAACATTCACATCCTCTCCCGATGGAAGTAGAAACTGGTACAACTTCTGTAGAAACTTGGTAACAGCCACTGAATTTTAAAATGTCAATGATCTCTGACCCAGAATTTTAATTTTGGAAAGTTATTCTTCAGATGCATAGGACATGTATAAAGTTGTTCAGTGATGAATTATCTGTGATAGAGTTATTGAAATGTTTTTATAGCAATAAAATAGACTAACAGCTTAAAAGAACAAAATCACTGTACATATTTGTAATGAAACCAGTCTCAAATCGTTAGGTAAAATAACAAGTGCGGACCATTTGTGTAAGGTTGGAAGAATACATGTGTAAATGCTTATATAAGCATTAAATATCTCTGAATGATATAAAAGAAGCTGAGAACCATGAATGTATCAAGAGAGAGGTCCTGGTGGCTGGGGGTATAAGGAAGTCTTTCATTTTTACATTGTGAAGGTTTAACGTTTGTACCATGAACACGTTGATAAGTGTGTTGGTGTAAGAAAAGACCACTTATTCAGTGGTAATAACCACAGTTGTTATGGTAACTAGTCTTGGTTCATCCAAGTGGAAAATAGCTGAAAAAAAAAATCACTTAAACTGTGGGAGATAAAATTAAACTTTCCATGGGACTAATTTTATGTAAATTTATACTCATTTTTACTTTTTGAATATAGTTTTTGGACTCTCCTGCCAAATGTATGAAACAAAAATGTATCAAGAAATCTAATATCCAAAATCATTGCTAATGTTATGGTGTTCAGTTCAGTTCAGTTCAGTTCAGTCACTCAGTCGTGTCCGACTCTTACCAGTTAATATAATTTTCTTAAATGTTAAAGTAACTACTCAATATTCCATGAAATTGAGTACTGCTAATGCATACTAGGCTTCCTTTGTGGCTTAACTGGTAAAGAATCCACCTGCAATGTGGGAGGCCCGGGTTCGATCCCTGAGTTGGGAAGATCTCCTGGAGAAGGGAAAGGCTATCCCTTCCAGTATTCTGGCCTGGAGAATTCCATGGACTGTATAGCCCATGGGATCGCTGAGTCGGACACAACTGAGTGACTTTCACTTTCACTTTGGAATGCACAATCTCTTTGAGTCTATGGCCAAATAAAGGTAATGAGTCTGCAGCATTACAATTTAGGCTTTCACGAAAATTTCACGTACCACCATCTTCTGCTCAGTTTATGAAATTTGCAGTGTCATGTGCTAGGTAAATGCTAACCCCCAAAACCTGGAGCCTCAGAGTGGAAAAGTGAGATAGAAAGAAAAATAAATGATCAGACATGTTAATTATTAATATCTTGTTTGGGGAACAAGAGATGAATCACATATGAGAATATTCAGTTATAAAACTCAAACCGTGTGTAAACTACTTCTTCCCCGAGTCCTCCAACAGCAGTGTCTGTAACAGCACACCACTCACAGCTAGACCTTGGTGTTCTTCCTTTGAACATAAACAATTTCACAGAACATCAACATCAGACAAGGTCACTCTGTGAGCATGATAAAGCAGTCAAAAAACAAGGCCACTTTATCATCTTATCTAAGGACAGACAACAGCAAGGTCACTGTGAAAACCACAAACTACGCAACACCACCTCTTCCGACTGATGTCAGTGACTGATAATTCTTTACTAACTACAGCTTTGACCACACTCATAGCCTTCCTATGAAGATTTATTAAGATAGCTAATTATCCCTGCTTCCAGAGATCCTCCACTCCAGAACAAAGATCTGGTTCCTGAAACTTCCCCCCAAATTATAGAACACCTTGCTGACAGACCCAGTGCTCCCCATACTGTGCGGTCTCCCTCACTGTAAGGAGCTACAAGCCCAACTTGCTCAACTAGAGTGTAATCCTGGGGTTTTGGCTGGAAAGACAAAAGAGTCATCTACACTCAACAATGCACATTCTCCTTCAATTCTTTTATGCATATCCATCAGGCTCTCATCCATACTGAGCCCGTGAAACCCTCTTGTCAATGGCACCAGTGATTTCTACATGATATTCAATGGTCAACTCCCAGTCCTCCAATACTTGACCAATCTACTGTTGCTCAGTCGCTCAGTCATGTCTGACTCTTTATGACCCCGAGGACTGCTACACGCCAGGCTTCCCTATACTTCACTGTTTCCTCAATCTACTGATCTGCATTTGCTGCCAATCACATCCTCCTACTAACATTAATTCATCACTTGACTTTCACAACATGTAATTTTCCCCTTTTCCTGCCAGTCACTCCCCAGTTCTTTTATGGATTCTGCCTCATCTCCCTAACTTCTAAACATTATGTACCCAAAGGCTTAGGTCTCTGACTAAGACATCCACCATCCCACCAAGAGCATCTGTGAATGAGCTTATGGTAACATATTTTCCGGTGAAAACAGGGTGGATTTGATCCTTGCTGATGAAGAATGAGTTTTTAGGTGGGACATTCAGTAGATAACATGCTGGTGGCATTTTTTAATGTTTGAGAGGAACTGCCATTTTAGATAGCTTTGAAAAGTGTGCTGAGTGTTAGATTTATGTTTTTAGAAGAAATTACATTTAGAAAGTAATTTTACTCCTAGCTAAAATATTTTATTTCCATAATAAAGATATTTAGAATAAGCTTGAGGAATCATTCCAAATGAAATGATAGAAGTTTATTTCAACAGTTTAAAATATTGTCAACATGCTTAGTCTATCCTACTGAACTTGGGCCTGAGGCTTGCAAATCATTCGGTTGTCATCTGTCCAAAATAAAATCTTATCTTTTGAGACATCTGCGTAAGAAGTTAAGATGCTGAAGGACATACAATTATTCATTGCTATTGTTCTCAGTTTGAATAGAAAAGTAGAAGCAAAATAGCCCTATTTAAGATCATCAGGTAGTGGCTGATTATGTACTGTATAATTTATGATAAGAGCTTGTTTTTTTGTTTTTTTTTTTTCCACATTTTCCATGGATCACTCATTTTAACTTAGATTCTGACTCATTTAAGAGCAAAGATTATACTTTCATTTGAAAGTTTCACAGTAATTCCCTAGTTATACCAAGAATCCTGATTTAAATTTATTGCCCAGCACTGCTCTTGAAAAACTCTTAACTACCGAAGATTTCATCTAAATTACTTACCTGAAGTGAAAGTGAAAGTCACTCAGTCATGTCCGACTCTTTGCAACCCCATGGGATTCTCCAGGCAAGAATACTGGAGGGGCTTGCCATTCCCTTCTCCAGGGGATCTTCCTGACCCAGGGACTGAACCTGGGTCTCACACATTGCAGGTGGATTCTTTACCATCTGAGCCACCAGGGAAGCCAAAATTATCTACCTACCAGTGTATATTTTGGAAAGCATTGATAATGGCACTTCTCAGTTCCTTTGGGAATGTCCATACCTAATAAAAATGCCACGGATGAATTGTGAGACACTCACAAAGACACTGGACCTTACTAGACCATGTATTTATGGGATAAGAGATGGAAAACCAAGAAAGGGCTAGTAGACCCATCAGATACAACCTTTGCCTTCTAACTCTAGAAAGGTAAATGGGGCCACAGCACAGTGACAGCATCCTCTGGTTTATATCACAACCTGGAAGCAGTACGGAAGCTATTTAAGATTCAGAGGGAGAAATTGCAACACTCGATTTCTTCTCTCTATATTCCTGCTTTGAGTGGGCAGGGCAATTCAGGGGGTCGACTGATGTGATCGGCAGGAATGCGCTTTCCTCATTCCTTGTTTCTCCTTCCACTGGCTTGACGCTGACCGGTGTGATAACCCTGGGGGCCATGTCCTGGAGATGGGGTTTCAATACTGCCACCTACAAGGAATCAACAACACCCATTTTGAAATCTGAGTGAAAGATTAACTTTTGTTGTGTTTGAGCCATTACACTTTTTCAGGCTATTTGTTAGAGTTAATAATGCACCTTAATAATAGAAATGTGTAGTTCTATGACAGGCATCACTACAAGGAAATGGTTACAGATATGCAAAAAGATTCATGTGCAAGGATGTTATTACAGCATTATTTATGATAGTAAAGCAAACTGGAAACAAACTCAAGGTCAGACAAAAGGTGGTTAGGTAAGTAAACATTTATGACAAAATAGTTCTAAGCATTTAAGATAGATTTTAAGTCAAAAGATGTAACACCAATTTTAAAAGAAACTGATTAACACTTGCAAAGTAGTTGCCACCTTGTAGGCAGTCTTCTTTCTAACCACTTGAATCTTCACAACAACCCTGTTACCTCAGTTTTATGGAAAGAAAACTGAAGCACAGAGGTTAAATAACTGACCTAAGGTCACACAGCCAATAAATGGCAGAGCTAAGAAATGAACAGGTAATGATATGTGAACACATCTATTAGATATGAAGATTAAAAGGCAGAGAGCAAAGCACATTTACATTCTTATCTTGATTATCTTGTGTGAGTGGGTTGGGTCAATTGGAGGTCACTCATTCATTCGTCCATTCATTCAGAAATATTTACTGAGGGCTCACTACATGTGAGTGCTGCTTTGAAGCAGTAAACAAGACTGACTTCATAAGCTTCCCATACAAGCAAGAGAAACAAAAGAAATAAATAACATGTAATAAAATGTCATTTGAGAAGTGCTATGAAGTAAAGCCAGATGAGGAGGTAGAAGCTGATGTGGGGGCAGGGGGCACCACCTTAGGAAGGACCATCAGAGAAGCTCTCTAAGGAGGGATTGTTTGGACAGAGACACAGAAGTGGGTCATGCAGAGTTTGGGGCAAGGATTCTGTTCTGGGCAGAGGGCAGGGCAAAATACCAGGAGGTGGGAACAAACCTGAGTGTCTGAGGGATGGCAGGAGAACCAAGGTGGCTCTAATGAAACGCATAGAGGAGAGAGGGGAGGACAGGAGGCTGGTGACAGGTAGGCCCAGTGTGCACAGGGCCATACTAGAGAGGAGCATGGCTTTGTTCTAAATGTGATGGGGGACTCCCCTGGTGGTCTAGGGGTCAGGCCCACTGCAGGGAGCACAGGTTTTATCCCTGGTCAGGGAACTAAGATGCTGCATACAACAAAAAAAATTTTTTTTAATAAAATGTATGTGATGGGAGGTATTGCAGCTTGAGTTCCTTAGGATAGACGCTAAGATGGAAATGTGTGGGTGAGAAGTTTTGGGGAAGTGGTCTCAGGCATCTATAGCTACAAAGGGTGGGGCTTTTCCGATGGCTCAGTGGGTAAAGAATCTGCGTGCAGTGCAAGAGACAAAGGAGACTTGAGTTCAATCCCTGGGCCGGAAAGATTCCCCTGGAGGAGTAAATGGCAAATCACTCCAGTATTCTTGCCTGGGAAATCTCACTGACAGAGGAGCCTGGCGGGCTACAGTCCGTGGGGTCACAAAGAGTCAAACATGACTTAGCAATTAAGCACACACAGAGCGTGAAAGAAGCAGGACCTGGCAGATGGAAAAGGGGAACTGTGATGCAGTGCACCCCACTGGGAGCTCTGGAGTTAAAATGGCCAATACTACTCAGTCTTTATACCCCGCACCAACCATCAGTGGATTCAGGCTGCCATGAAGGTGATCTTGGCTGAGGTGACTCTCTTCAACAGAGCAATTCCTAAAGAGCGACTCGCTGAGGGCTGTTAGCTGCCAACTGTCCCACCATCTGGGGGAAACAGTGCTTCGGTCCCGGGGAGGGGTATCTGGGCAACACACCAGAGCATCCACTACAGGAAGCCATTGGAGGGTTTTGAGTGAGGAGTGACATGTTTTTAAGGATCACTGGTTGCTGTGTTGAGAAATGGTTGTATAATCAAAAGTAGAAGCAAGGAGACCAGTGAGAAGGTGAGTGGCTTGGCAAGTATCCAAACAACTTCTTGGCTAGTGATAGCAGAGAATCAGAACATCCATTGGAGAATTTCATTTATTCTTTTAACATGAGCAAGAATGTCTGCAGAAAGTTATACAGATCCCTGAAGGCACCATCAATCCCCATTCAGACAGAGACAATGCCAGGATCGCGTCCTGCAATTATAATAAAAATTGGTCCAGAAAACTGAAAATCTTAAAAAGAAGGACCTGAACCATAAGGAGGACTTTGCTACATCCCTTTAAGAAAGTTGAGAAATGATGTAGCTGTTCATTGAAATTAAGGACATAGACAAAAGAGGAAGTGCCAATGTTCCCACCTGGAGAAGAAGCCATGTTTGGTCCAGGCTACAGAAAACTTTTCTACAATAAGCACAGCAAGAGGCATCAATGCAAAATCCTAGACCAAAAATTTAACACTAAGTCATCTGTGCATGAACTCATTGGGCTTCCCTGGTGGCTCAGTGGTAAAGAATCTGTTTGCCAATGCAGGGCACGTGGGTTCGTCCCTGAATCAGGGAAGATCCCCTGAAGAAGGAAATGGCAACCCACTCACTCCAGTATTGTTGTCTGACGGGCTACAGTCCGTGGGGTTGCAAAAGAGTTGGACATGCCTTGGCCACTAAACAACAACAACATGAATTCATCATAGATTAAATTAGTAAATATTTTGCCAGTTTGGATCTTAAAATAGCTCCCCTCAAGAAAGTGGTTCTGAAACTTTTCTATGTGTGAGAACCACCCTGGATGCTTGTTGAAAGAAGTTCCAGGCTTCATCCTCAGACATGACACAGGTCTGCATGTCGTTCAAGCACCCAGTATGATTATGAGGGAGAGGGCTGATGGACAGTCCTTGAGAAACACCATCTTAGGGAACAGTCACCACAAGGCAGGAGGCAACTTGCATTCTAATGTGGCTGACCAGTTATCTTGGCAAGTAGAGCCATGACATGCAACTGTGAATGAATCTGTGGTTGCTGTCACCATAGACAGCCTCTGCCCAAAACAGCTGCATGTCATCCTTCAACATGCCTGGTTTAAAGTACCCCTCAGTCACAAAGTCCAGCCCCCAGTTCATCACATGAGCGCCAGAAAAGAACTCAGCTGAAAGTGACTAGCTGAAGGAAGTGCTGCAGATGAAATCACAGGAAGACAGGTAATCAGTTGGACTTATTGCCACATCTGTTACACTGTATACGAAAGTTTGGTTTCACACCCAAAGTGAAAGAAAAACTTAAAATCTCATAAATAATACATTGGAGAGAGAAAAGTTGTTCTAATGCAGTGTCCAGAGAAGCCCTGCTAAGATAAAAGGTTCTGTTCAGTGTTTATCTTGCTGGTGAGAACAGGGCAGCAGTGAGGCAGAGTTGTAATTGACCCAAAAGCACATATGAGAAATGAACCAAGGAGACCATGCATTTAAAAGTCTCGAAAGAGAGTTAGGTAGCAGCAGGGTAAAAGTCCAGCCAATCTGCAATTCAAGTGACATGAAAACATGTTTGACTCAATATACTGATGTACTGAATTTGTATCACATTCAACCTTTTGTTCCAGTGTATTTGGCAAGGTGCAAAAATAAATTTGAGGTTAAAGCTTTAGCATCTTGTCTCTCTGAGACACACAAAAGGATACAATTAAACAGCACAGCTGGTTAAAAGCTTTATTGGAACCTCTAGGAAGCCAATACATTCTACCACTGAGACCAGAAGCTGAAATCTACACTAAATATTGAATTTGTAATCCAAGATTCTTATTAATTCTGTTCAACATAAAGTCCAGTCTTCTTATAGACTATACAACTAATGTTAGAACATTTGTTTGATGGTTATGTGAGCAGACATTTAAAACTGCCTTCTGTCCGAAGTTCTGTTATTGAACATAAAAAGAAGAGAGAAAAAGATTGTCATTAGACAAAAGGCTGGTCTAGGAAATTATATTTAGTATAAGATAGTCAACTCTTAATCATCTATAAGAATCAATAAATAAGGCAGAAGAAAAATAATTGATATTTGACTTTGTTACAATATTATCTTATAAACTATTTTCTCTTAAAAACTATCTTTAAGCTATTTTTTTGACTCATTTATCCCAAGCACAACTATAAGGAATAGAGACTGGCCCAGAAAAGATTGTGTCAGGATTAATCATGTTGGGAATTACTGCTTACCCTTGATAACCAGATAAGAATATGAAAGTTGAATATAGACCCTCCACTTCTATCCTTGATAGACGAATTAGGAGATTTGCCCGCCCACCAAAAACAACCACGTGTGTGCATCCTCAATTGTGTCTGACTCTTTATGGCCCCATAGACTGTAGCCCAGCAGGCTCCTCTGACCATGGGATTTCCCAGGCAAGAATACCCTCTCAAAAGCAGGGGAAAAAATGTATAAAGCAACTGCTTTCAGCCATTGGGAAAAAAACAGAACCAAGTTCTAGACTTCTAATAAAGCCTCTTCTGCCAAACTCAGCCACAGGTGACCACCCAAAGGATGCAGAATTATAATCCTTAAGACAAGGAAAACACACAAAATAAGCTCCACAATAATCCCGATTTCTGCCTTCTGTGGCTGGGAGGGGAAGCCCATTGGACACAGCAGTCTCGATGAATTGAGATGAACTGAACCAAGTTCTAGACGCTGAGGCAGCTGGAATTTGCAGAGCAAGATATTAGAGAAGTGGGAAAAGCACAGAGGCTCCCTACAAATCTGCATGTGGATTTCCCAGGTGGTCCAGTAGATAAGAATCCGCCTGCCAATGCAGGGGACACGGGTTCAATCTTCACGGGCTCTGGGAAGATCTCACATGCCATGGGGCAACTAAGCCCGTGCACCACACCTAGAGAGTAGCTCCCGCTTGCCACAACTAGAAAAAGCCTGTGTGCAGCAGTGAAGACCCAATGCAGCCAAACATAAATAAATAAGTAAATAACCCTGCATGCACTTTGAGTCCTTGGTCAGGGACTGTGCTAGGCATCTGTGGGGTGTGTCTGCAAGTGCGCTCAGTCATGTCTCTCTTTACAGCCCCATAGACTATAGCCTGTCCATGGAATTTCCCAGGCAAGGATACTGGAGTGGGTTGCTATTTCCTTCTCCAGGGGATCTTCCCCATCTAGGGATTGAACCCATGTCTCTTGCATCTCCTGCATTGGCAGATAGATTCTTTATCATTAGTGCCACCTGGGAAGCCTGGAAAAAAACTCTAAAAAGCCAAAAAGATTGTGAGCCTTATCGCTGAGACCTTCATGGTGATACCAGAGGTTACAGGGTACTGAGAGACATTGGAGGCCCCATTTAATCAGAATCATCTGCTCATTAAGCAGCCACATCCTGGATTAAGAGCCATGCCCTAGGACCAAGTTCATCATACTACATTATGCTTTCTAACTTTCCCTCACTTCCTTCTTTCCTCTTTGGATGGGGTTCCTATGAATATGACCAGCCAGAACAAGCAGATTGTGAAACTAATCTGTTAGGTTTCAGTGAAAAGGGAGAGACCTTCACTTGGTGATTGAAATCAGGCTAAACAGTAGACTATGGAAGAACCTGTGCATCCTTCTAATAAGGCCTCTTCTGGCAAACTCAGCTACAAGTGACCACCCAAAAGGAGGCAGAAATAGAATCTGTGCAGCTACAGAACACCAGTTTTGGCAATTTGACCTCTAATGTGAGTTCTGTGTATCAAAAGAGTGAATTCACTGTGACAGAAGTGTTTTCTGTCATTTGTGTGCTGGTTGAGAGTCCATCAATCCCGCTTGCCAACAGAAAGCCTCTGACAAGGTCATCAAAAAAGTCGCCCTTAAGTGACTGGTTGCAGACGATTATTACATAAGCACTTGGAGCTGGCTGTGAAGTGTTGAAGGCCGGTGGACACTAAACAGTCCTAGAGATGGGAATTTCATGCTTAGAAATGGAGAATAATACCACATTTGTCCTGTTGAACAATCATTTGCCAACAGAATGCAGTTTATCACCAGCAGAATACAGAATCTGCTTGCAGAAGACAAGGACTGCATTATAACTTCTTGCTACTGACTAGACTTTGATGTTTCTGTCCTAGGGACTCAAACCAATGATCACATAACTGTGCTCTGAATTAATTCAGGTACAAAATAATCACATTTCCTTTAGAGTTACATGATCACTGTGCAGGCAAGTGAAGCAAAGATACACCATGTAATTAGTTTGTAAATGTGTGACTCAAGTCTAAGAATGTTATTTGCACATCATAAGACAATTTAAACTCTCCGAACAAAAATAATCATTTGAATTATATCACTACTCACATCGCAAGTTGGAGAGGTACAATGACATGGAAGTTTCCTAGTATTTCAGCAGAGTGGACTGTGGGTAACTTCTAGGAAAAACCTGGCTATGTGACAAATACCAGCTTTGAAAGTTCACTTTAGGGAAGAGAAATGATCTTTTGGGATGTATCAGGTGCCATTCTCCCAGCTTACTGACTTCTGTCATTAAAGAGAATCCAGTGTCTATTTATTCTTGGAGAGATTTAAGAGGAGTCTCAGAGTAAATAACTTATGTTTTTATTCTTCCTATTGTTCTCCAAATCTGGCTTTCCTAAAAGCCGGGTGAAACACTGGTGATTACTTATTAAACTGGCACTATAAGAAAACATTTGCAAAAAAGAATTATTATTAGAATTTCACAGCTTCATTGGGGAAATAATTTACATACCACAAAGTTCATTTATTGTTAAGTGTATAATTCAATTATTTTTAGTAACTATGAAGAGCTGTGCAACCGTCACCACAGCCCAATTTTAGAACATTTCTGCTGCACTAAAAACTTCCCTCCTTCTCATTTATGATCTCCACTCCCACCCCCTCAGTCCCATGCAACCACTGATGTGCTTTCTCTATATTCTCTATCTCCTCTGGGAAATTCATAAAAATGAGATCAACACTGAATAGTCTTCTGTGTTTGGATTCTTTTACCGGGTATAATGTTTTTGACATTCATTCATGTCACAGCATGGGTAAGTAGCTCTTTCCATCTTATTCGTAACTAATCTTCCACTGGAAGAAGATACTACATTTTGGTTATCTAGTGAGTGACTAGTTGACAGATATCTGGATTGTTTCCAGCTTGAGGCTATTACAAATAATGCCATTAGGAACACTGGCACAAGTTTTTATGTGGACATCAGTTTTTAGTTCTATTTAGTAGACACCTAGAAAGGGAATCAATTGTTGGATTGTGTCATAAATTTATGTTTAATTTTTGAGGAATATGCCAAATGGTTTTCCAGCGTGGTTCTACAATTTTCCATGCCCATCAACAATGTACAAAAGTTCTATGTGTTCACATTTTCATCAGTCGTTGGCCTTGTTGGTCTTTTTTATTATAGCCCTGTGTATGGGTATGTGGTAGCATCACACTGGGCTTTAAAAGTGCATCTTCCCTAATGATGACAGTGAGCATCTCCTCCTGTGCTTTTCCGCCATTCCTATCTTCTGTTGCAAAGTATCTATTCACATATTTTTTCCCTTTTTAAAATTAGGTTCTATTTTTGAAATGGTGAGCATGAATATACTTTTATATATATCTGGATACAAATCCTTTATCTGAAAATCAGAGGATGAGATGGTTAGACAGCATCACCCGCTCAATGGACATGAATTTGAGCAAACTCTGGGAGATAGTGGAGGACAGAGGACCTGGTGAGCTGCAGCCCATGAAGTGGCAAAGAGTCAGACACAAGTTCGCAACTGAACAACAACATTTATCCAAAATATGATAGGCAAATATTTTCTCCCCATCTGAGGCTTGTCTTTTCATTTTCTTCATGAACCCTTTATTCTTGCTTTTAAAAACTCTTACTGAAGTATAACTGACCTACAACACTACATTAGTTCCAGGTACATAACATAGTAGTTCAACATTTCCATACATTTCAAAATGATCATCACAATAAGTCGAGGTATCATCTGTCACCATGCAAGTTATTACAATAGTATTGTGTATATTTTCCTTACTGTATTCATGGGGCTTTTTAAAGAGCAAATGTCTTTACTGTTGTTGAAGTCCGAAATCTATTTTCTTACTTATGAATTGTGCCTTTCATACCATAAGCTGGACATCTTTGTCTAACCCAGAGCCACACCAATTTTCTCTTACACTTTGTCTGGAAGTTTCTTTGTGTTGGGTCTTCCATTTAGACCTGGATTTCATTTTGAGTTAATTTTTGCATACGATGACCAAATTCTAAGTTCATTTTTTCTGCATATATATATGTATCTAATTGTCCCAGATTAGGTTGCTGAAAATGCTATATTTAACTCACTGAAATGTCTTTGCATATTTCTCAAAAATCAGTGGACCAGTCCTAGAATGGCTAAAACAAACTTGAAAATAAAAAAAGAGAATGAAACGGAAGGAATAAAACTATTCATTATTAAGACAATATACAGGCTATAGTAATTAAAACAATGTATATTAGAAGAGCTACTAAAGAAATGGAAACCAAAACAATGAGATATCACTACATACTTTCAGAATGGCTACATAAAAAAAGGATGACATCACACTGGAAAGGATGACAAGAAATTGGATCATTTGTACTTTGCCGTTGGGTCTGTAAAATGGTACAGCTACTCTGGAAAAGTTCACTGGTTTCTTAAAAAATTAAACATGTAACGATCATAAACCCACCAATTTCACTTGGGCATTCATCCCAAAGAAATGAAAACATATGTTCACTCAAAAAACCTGTACACAATTGTTCTTAGCAAACCTGTTTGTAATAACCAAAAAATGGAAACGACCAAAGTGTCCTTCAACAGGTGACTGGCTGAACAAATTGTTGGTACATTCATTCCATTGAATACTACTCAGCAATACAAAGGAAAAACTCTTGATGCACTCAGCAACTTTGATGAACCTCCACAGAATTATGCTGAGTGAAAAAATCCAATTCCAAAATGTCCCCTGTATATGACTTCACGTATCATTTATACAATGTATGTATATAGCATTCTTGAAAAGACAAAATCATACAAATGAAGAACAGATTAGTCATTGCCAGAGGTCAAGAATGGAGAGAAGACAGGCGGGTGTAACTATAAAAGGGCAAAAAGAGGGACCCTTGTGGTGATGGATGTGCTGTGCATATTGACGGTCTCAATGCCAGTATCCTAGCTGTGACATTCTGCTGAGTTCCCATACGATGTCACCTTTGGGGAAAACTGAGTAAAGGCCGCCCAGCATCTTCCTGTATTACTCACTACAACCACATGTGAATCTAGAATTATCTCAAAGCAAAAATTTTTAATTATAAATAATTAACTATTAGTGTAATTGTTTAAGAACTCTGAATTCTGCCTTGTTGATTTACATATTTATCTTTATGCAAATTTAACTCTTGATTACTGTGTCTTTATAGGAAGTTTTAAAATTTAGCAGTGTAACTGCTCTGACTTTGCTCTTATCCTTTAAAATTGTTTTCATAATTCTAGTTCCTTTGCATTTCCATGTAAATTTTAGGATCATCTTATCAATTTCTACAAAAAAGGTCTCCTGGCATTTTTGATGGAGATTCTGTTGAATCTACAATTTGAGGAGAATTGAAATCTTAACTCTCTCTTCCAGTCCATAAACATGGGATATTGTTTTATTTATTTACCTCTTTTAAAATTTCTCTCAGTAATATTTTTTAGCTTCCACTCTGAAGGTCATATTCTTTTTATTGTTTAATCCTTAAATACTTATTCCTTTTGATGCTTTTCTGAATGAAATTGGTTTATTTCATGTTTGCCATGTTCTCTGCTACTATTTCATAATCTGATTTTGGAATATTAATCTTGCATCTTACAAACTTGCTATACTCATTTATTAGTTTTTCCTGTCTTTGTTGCTCCTTAGGATTCTCTACATACAAGACAGTTTCATCTGAAATTTAAAAATGAAGAGAGTCCTTTCAAATCTAGGTGCCCTTCTTTCCAACCTCTCCTCCCCTCCTTCTCGTCCCTTTCTTTCCTCTTTCCTTACATCTTTCCCCCTCCCTCTTTTCTTTCTCTTCTCTCTTCTTTTCTTTCTCTTCTTTTCTCCTGCTGTTCTTCCTTTCTTTTTCATTACTACATGTCCTAAAGCCTCCAAAACTATTGAATAACAATGCCAATAGTTGATATCAATGTCTTGGGTCTTGATCCTCAGAGAAAAACAGTAATTTCATGATGAAATGTAATGTTAGTTACAGAGTTTTTATAGATGCCCTCTATCAAGTTAAGGAAGTTCACTTCTGTTCCTACTATTTGTTGACCCCTTGGCTATTTGTCACCAAATTTGGGATGTTTTGGCCATTATTTCTTCAAGTATTTTCTCTGTCTCTTTCTGCCCTCCCTCTGAGACTCCCATTACACATATTTTAGTAAACTGGATGTTGTCCTGCATATCACTGAAAATTTGTTCATTTCTCTTAGGCCTTTTTCTCTCTGTGTTATTTAAATTGGATAAATTTGATTAGCGTATCAAAAGACTGATGATCCTTTCTCCTGCCATTTTAATTTTGTTGTTGAATATATTTAGTGCATTTTTCACTTCAATTGATATCTTTTAATTCTAGAATTTCCATGTGTTTCTTTTCTAAAGTTTCTATTTTTATTGCTATTTTCTATTTGTTGAGTCAATGTCATATTTTCCTTTAATTCTTTAAATATGGTTTCCTTTAGTTCTTTGAACTTATTTATAATAGCTGCTTTGACATCTTGGTCTGCTAAATACAACATCTGGGGTTACTCAGAGATAATTTATAATGTTGGCTTTCTTCCCTGAGTGTGGGTTATATTTTCCTGCTTCTCTGCATGACTCGGCATAATATTTTGTTGAATATGAGCATTTTGGCAGTATATTGTATTAGGTCTGGGTTCTGATTTGTGTGTGTGAAAGGGAACTGTTGTTGCTGGATTTTTTTGTTGGTTTGGTTTTAGCAGTTTTTTCTGTACTAAATTTGCCATATCTCTCTCCCCCAGGCAGATGAAAAAGCAGAAGTCTAAGGAATAAGATGAAAAAGATTCAGACTCTAGATACAGACCAGAGATTGGATCACGAAGCAGGGGCCTTAATAATTGGGTGGTCTCTTAAGTGGTCTCTCTGGAAGAGAAAGGAAAGGAGAGGACAGCAAGGGTTGGGGCAGTGTGATGTAAGGTGTGCCCACAGAAGGTAAAGGGGCTGGATGGGGAAATATCAGAGTTGCAAGTCATGTAGCCCAGCGCTACCCAACTGGCCTGATGTTAGGAGTCATCTACATAACTACGTGAAATTACAGATTCCCTGACCTCAGCCATCTTCTACCAAAAACTTCCAAAGACGGACTCAGAAACAAACACTGTAACAAGTTCCTCTCTTGATTCTCATGATCAGGTGAGCTTCATCAAAAAATATCTAACGCTGAATCCAGTAAGTTTCTGAAAATCACAGAAGGGGAAATGAGTGAGCAGATAGGAAGAAAAAGAAGAGGGAACTGGGGATTAGCTAATGGGGCATCAGGGAAAGATTTAAAGGAGAGGAGAAGGAGCTAAAAAGGTAGAAATGGAAATGCTGGAGATGGAACTGTTATCATGGGGAGATAAGCAAGGCCAGGCGCTCCATGAGGACAGGAACCCACCTGCCTGTGCATGTCAGTCCTCAGCTCTCTAACAGATGCCTCGCCCATCGTAGGCTCTTGGTAAATAATTGATGCATAAATAATTTAGGTGTGGGATCCAGTTGACAGTGAGATAGACTAGCCTTAAAAAGGAAGATGACGGTATCTTACTCTGGAGCTACAGGGCAGGATGAAGGATGTATATATAGTTTAAGGGCCCAGAACAAAGAGAAGATGATATTTAACAGAAAAGACTTTACAGTGAGCTAAAAAGGAGGTTCAGGCATTGAGAGAGACTTGTAGAGAACTTGTGATGATACAACTGTAGAGAAATGTGTACACTTAGACTCTTTTAAATGTAGCTGCACCCTCTTGTTGTTGTTGATTAGTTGTTAAGTCATGTCCGACTCTTTGCGACCCCATGGACTGCAGCACTCCAGGCTTCCCTGTCCTTTATCTCCCAGAGTTTGCTCAAACTCATGTCCACTGTGTCCATGCTGCCATCCAATCATCTCATCTTCTGCTGCCTGCTTCTCCTCTTGCCCTCAATCCTTCCGAGCATCAGGGTCTTTTCCAATGAGTCGTCTCTTCACAATCAGGTAGACAAAGTATTGGAGCTTCAGCTTCAGCATCAGGCCTTCCAGCGAATATTCAGGACTGATTTCCTTTAGGATTGACTGGTTTGATCTCCTTGCAGTCCAAGGGATTCTCAAGAGTCTTTTCCAACACCACAGTTCAAAAGCATCAATTCTTCCATGCTCAGCCTTCTTTATGGTCCAACTCTCACATCCATAAACGACTACTGGAAAAATCACAGCTTTGACTATACAGACCTTTGTCGGCAAAGTGACGTGTCTGCTTTTTAATACGCTGTCTAGGTTATATTTATAAATGGTAACTCTATATTTTAAGTGGTGACTCTTTTACAAACAAAAGCCTTGTCCAATCAGTAAAGGATTTAAAAGTTACAAATCAAAGATCAAGACATTCTAACCGATGGTTTCCCTTGAAAGAGGGAAGAAGTTAACAGCAATTTGAGTGAAAGCAATAGCATCAGCTGAGTCCTGCGGAA
Source organism: Bos taurus (assembly GCF_002263795.3). Lineage (NCBI taxonomy): Eukaryota > Metazoa > Chordata > Mammalia > Artiodactyla > Bovidae > Bos > Bos taurus. Next base: position 24,552,337 of record NC_037341.1, read on the forward strand.
ACAGAAGTAAATTCTGGCAGTGATTAAGGGCAATTATTATGGAGTTAGATCAGGTTCTCCACATTCCCTTTGCTGATTAAAAAAAGAAAATCTAAAGGAAATTCCCTGGTCTTCACCAGCTGTAGGACAAACAGAAGGTGATACTGATAAGGCAGCTATCTAATGACAAGCTGGAGGTGGCACTTGACTCAAGACACGATGCCCACTGGGAACAGGAACAACCGCAGGGTTTCATGAGAGGTTGAGCAAACCTAGAAGGAGAGTAGTGCTAACAACTCGGGCTTCTAGAAGTTACACAGCTGGAGGACACCCACTGTCTCAGCTGTGAATATACCTGTGGCTGCCACGAGAGCAAAGTGTACACTCGGAAGTGGTCAGTGATCAGACTCCAGGTCCTTGCCCCAGCTTGACTACCTCACAGGGCTGGTCCAATCTGGAAGAAGAGAGACAGGAAAGATCAGAGCACACTGATAGATTAGAAATTCAGCCTCACGGGTAGATGGGCTGCAATGTGAGACAGGTGCTTTCTGTACCTAGATTACATATTTATTACCAGGTCAAACATTAATAGGTAATGCACTTGATGTTAGCTTATATAGCTATATTCTACCATCAAATCCTTTTATTTACTTATGAATACATCAGAGTTCCTTTCCTGAGAGGAGAAGCGAGTCACTATTGACTCACCTTCCGAGAAAGAACACCAGGGATTCCAGAAAACTGAAAAGGTTCAAGAGAAAAACAGTAATGTGCATTCTAAATACGTCACTCATAAGCACTCCTAGATAGTGTCAGAAAATACTACATTTTAGTTGTGTGGTGATTAAGAATCTTCTGGGAGAGTGTACACCCATGGCATCACCAAAGGATAGTCAACCATTTTGCCAGAATATAATAAAAGAAGACAAGTTTGGCAAAAACAGTGGACTGACCAGTATAGACCTTCCCCTGCTGCTCTGTAAATAGCAAAGAATATGCTATTTTGATTGTGGATCATCTTTTTATATGAAAAGACAGTTTATTCTATTTATCCCCAAACTCTTAAACTACTGGATATAATTTTCCACTTCATCCCAGAAGTTTCCATTTGAGATCAGAGAGAAGAAAACTCATTTATTCTATAATAAAAAATAGCCAAACATCCTATTTTGTGTAATATAGATTTAACCATACACTATATGGCAAAGCAGACATCATTTACCACTGAACCTAAATAATAACAATAATAATTTTTGAAGAATGCTATAATAGAAATGTTCTGTTTCATTTATGGAGGGTGATCCCTAGAAACAGAACTTGAAGTGAGGGGTATGGGAAAGTGGTGAATATATAGTTAAGATACTTCAGAGCAAATAATTATCAACTACAGGGATGTGAGAAGCTCACAACACAAGATCGTGAAAATCATACAGGTACTAAAAACAATTAAAAAGAGAAATAAGATCGTGACTGGAGTAGGGACAACTTGGAGAGGACTGGCGGATTTCAAAATCCAAATATGCTTGTCATGGATTTTCCCCGAACAGGAAGAAGGTCTTCCTTCCTGCTCTAGAGGGCGAGTCAGTCCTAGGCAGGTCCTGAAACAAGTCAGTGCCCAGCCCCAGCCTTCTTGAGAGGAGCGGAGGCTGCCCCAGGGTTCTTCTCGTCTCCGGAGGACTCAGCCACTGGGGGCCTTGCTCCCACCCTGTTCCTACACCTTAAGGCCACACCTTAGTGCCTGGTCCCACAGCTCACCCCTCACTTAGACCCGTTTCCTGTGGTTACATTACTAATATGTAATATTTCCTGACACTATCTTGAAAGTGCTTGTGAGTGACATATTTAGAATATACATTACTATTTTTCTCTTGAGCCTTTTCAGTTTTCTGGAATCCCTGGTGTTCCAGCTTCCTTGAAAGAGGAGTCAATAGTGACTCACTTCTCCTCTCAGGACTGGGACTCTGGTGCACTCATAGGCAGACAAAGGGACTTGATGGTAAAATATGGCTATACAGGCTAACTTCTAGTGCATTACCCTCTGGACAGGTAGGGGCTTATGGCCCGGTTACCACTGGGAGAGCGACTCAGCTTGGCATGTACTTGTTGCTCAACAAACTTCTGAGAAATGAATGAGTTCTATCAATGTCTGGGTGGGTTTCTCCTAGTAGGATTCTTTTCTCCAAGCCTTCTTTCAAAACTTCAAAAGACTTTCTGTTTGTTTTGTCAATTTTTTTTTCAAATATAAGGAAAAGATCAAACAGAACAAGAATAAAAGCACTTTATTCTAGCAGAGTTAGAAGATGACATCATGGGAAGCGATCAATAGTCATTTATTTTAATGGGACTTATTACACTGTTGACTTTACATTGGAACCAAAGATCCGACAGTGGACAGACAAGCTCGGGGTGGGGGTGGGGGGCACTTGAAGAGACATGATGGAGGAAAAGGTTTGAAGTTTTCTTGCTTCCTGATAGAAAATAGGCAAAATTTTCCAAGTGTAATTTCACAAATAAAATAGCCAAACTCCTTAAACTATTCCACGCTTTCCAAAGCAGAAAGAGGAGCCTGGTGGTAGAAACACAATCCAATCTCTGTACAGAGCTCACTGCCAGTGAAGCTCAACTTCTGGGGATCTTGACATCTGGGAACAAATGTCTACATCAACACATGTCCTTTCCCCCATCATGTGAGGATGAGAAGCTATTAAATGTATATTATTTATAAGCTAGTGTGATGCTTTTCTTACAAAATACACTAATTTGGTTATTTTATTATGGCTACCAGCTGGTTGGATGGCATCACCGACTCAATGGACATGAATCTGAGAAAACCCCGGGAGATGGTGAAGGACAGGGAAGCCTGGCATGCTGCAGTCCATTGGGTTGCAAAGAGTTGGACACAACTAAGCAACTGAACAAAAACAAATAACTGAAATTGAGAAATGAAACACAGTTTATCTCTTCTAGTTTTTCCAACCCTGCCTCCAAATTAAAATCAACAGAGTCTTCTTAAAAATTACACATGCCGGGGCTCCGTTCCAGAGATTCTGGTTAACTATTCAGGGCTTTCCAAAGTTTCATGGTTTTCAGACTTTTAATAACCCATTTAGTTGGTATTTTTCAAAAAATAAAATTAAAAAAAGAAAAACATGATCCCATTGCTGAAATCCTTCTTAAAGTGTAATGATCAGAACTGGATGCAATGTAACACACAAGGGGTGATCTTACGGAACCCTCCTGGGGGTCCAGCGGTTAAGGCTTTGCCTTCCAAGGCAGGGGGTACAGGTTTGATCCCTACTTAGGGAGCTAAGATTCCACATGCCTCATGGCCAAAAACCAAAAAAAAAACATAAAAGAGAAACAATACTGTAACAAATTCAATAAAGACTTTAAGAATGGTCCCACATTAGGATCAAGTTACCAGTATGTTTTTCTTCATCCTAAGTAAAGAGCAGCATCACTTTATTTTCCCAAAAGAAGTGAAATTGTATTGGGCAATTAATCAAATTCTGACCAGCCTGGAAGTATGAAATAATTTTCCTAAATTAATCTATAATAAATCTAAAATAGTAAAAAATAAAAAAAAAATTAAAAAAAGATGTGATCTTACAGGGCAGACCACAGCAGAAATAGTCCCTCTATTGCTGTCTAGAATCATCTCACACAGGAAACTTTGGGTAAAATTACCTCTTATTTTTGACTAACTAATCATCATCACACTGAATCTGCAGTTATCTAAACCCCCAGAGTGGTAACCAGAACTGTGGTGCTGGAGAAGACTCTTGAGAGTCCCTTGGACAGAAAGGAGATGAAACCAATCAATCCTAGAGGAAATCAGCCCTGAATATTTATTGGAAGGATGGATGCTGAAGCTGAAGCTCCAACACTTTGGCCAGTTGATGCAAACAGCTGACTCACTGGAAAAAACCCTGATGTTGGGAAAGATGGAGGGCAGGAGGAGAAGCAGGGACAGAGGATGAGATGGTTGCATGGCATCACCAGTTCAGTGGACAGCAACTTGGGCAAACTCCGGGGGACAGTGAGGGACAGGGAAGCCTGGTAGGCTGGAGTCCATGGGGTCACAAAGAGTCAGACACAACTTTAGCAACTGAATGACAACAAACCCCTCCCAGAGTAAATCTCACTTGTGCTGACACTTGGCATTATCTGCCATGACCACTGTTTTGGCAGTGTTTTCACTTCCGTGAAGGTGAAAATAGCTAATTTTTTTTAATGGTCAGAAGTACATCAAGATCCTGACTGCATAACCCCATGGTGCTCACTATCTTCTATTCACCAAACATATGTCCTCAACCCTTCAAGTCTCTGCTGTTCCCAGAGAACTACAAAGGCCTCAATACATCTACCTGCCTTCCCAGCCTTGAATTCTTGACCATGGCCTTGGTTGTGACAAAGTGCTTCTCACATTTAACAACACTATTCACCTATCAGCTTCTCCCCAAAACTCTCAAGGCTCCCTGAAACTCTCCCTCCCAAGGCTCTGCTGAGGTTGCAAAGTCCTCTGTCACCGCACCAGCCACAGCTGCCATCAATTGCAAGTATTTTAATTGTGTGTATTCCCTCCTACTTATCAAAGACTCAAACTAAGTATGTCTCTAAACCTCTCAGCTTAGTTCTGTAGATACTTGGCACTCAGTGAATGTTTTATGAACAAATGCATAAAACATGAATTCTCAGGGCTTTCCAAAAGTGCAAAAGTAAATTGAAAATAGGGTATTGTGTGAGTAATTTCCATCTTGTGTCTTCTAAAATGACCTAGTATTGGCTAGGAGGGTGGGAGGAGAGTTGTTTGTTTTTTCCTGTATTAGAATATACAGCCGTCAGTTAACATAATATACTAATCCCCAGTAAGGTTTAAGATTATTTAACAAAAGAAAGACTTGAAAGACAAGATGTAAAAGAATAAAGAGCAGTGGCAGACTGGGATGGCAATACTGTATTCTCATAATGCTGTCTGCTTTCTCCTGTCATTTGGGCACAAGGCTTCAACTCAGAGAACGTCATGATTAGATCTTTATGCACAGCTGGTCCACCCTGAATGTGTGTAACTTTCTTTGAAGACTTCCAGTTCCCAGTGGCTTCAAACACAAACAGCATCTCTCTGAAAGGATGGAGTGTATGTGATAACGCATGGTAACAGTGTGTCAAGGAATGGCTTCTGTGGAGCAGCAAGTGCACTTTCAACTGCATAAAAATGCTACAATTTTGTAGAGAAGACATGGCAGTGACATATAATGGAGATTAAATAAATCTTCCATCCTGTCAGCAACTATAGATACTCCTTTGGAGTTTTAGTCAGTCAGTTCGGTCAATTCAGTCACTCAATCATGTCCGACTCTTTGCGACCCCGTGGACTGCAGCACGCCAGACTTCCCTGTCCATCACCAACTCCCGGAGTTCGCTCAAACTCGTCCATCAAGTCGGTGATACCATTCATCTCGTTGTCTGTCATCCCCTGCTCCTCCCACCTTCAATCTTTCCCAGCATCAGGATCTTTCCCAATGAGTCAGTTCTTCACAACAAGCAGTCAAAATATTGGAGTTTCAGCTTCAGCATCAGTCCTTCCAATGATTATTCAGGACTGATTTCCTTTAGGACTGACAGGTTTGATCTCCTTGCAGTCCAAGGGACTCTCAAGAGTCTTCTCCAACACCACAATTCAAAAGCATCAGTTCTTCACTGCTCAGTATTCTTTATGGTCCAACTCTCACATTCATACATGACTACTGGAAAAACACAGCTTTGACTACACAGAACGTTGTCAGCAAAGTAATGCCTCTGCTTTTTAATATGCTGTCTAGCTTGGTCATAGCTTTTCTTCCAAGAAGCAAGTGTCCTTTAATTTCATATCTGTGGTCACCATCTGCAGTGATTTTGGAGCCCAAGAAAATTGTCTGTCACTGTTTCCATTGTTTCCCGATCTATTTGCCATGAAGTGATGGGACTGCATGCCATGATCTTAGTTTTTTGAATACTGAGTTTTAAGCCAGCTTACTTTTTCACTTTCCTCTCTCACTTTCATCAAGAGGCTCTTTAGTTTCTCTTTGCTTTCTGCATAAGGGTGGTATCATCTGCATATCTGAGATTATTGATATTTCTCCTGGCAATCTTGATTCCAGCTTGTGCTTCATCCAGCCTAGCATTTTGCATGATGTACACCACATACAGGTTAAATAAGCAAGATGTCAATATACAGCCTTGACGTACCTCCTTTCTCAATTTGGAAACAGTCCATTGATCCATGTCTGGATCTAACTGTTGCTTCTTGACCTGCATACAGATTTCTCAGAAGGCAGGTAAGGTGGTTTGGTATTCCCATCTCTTGAAGAATTTTCCAAATTTTGTTGTGATCCACACAGTCAAAGGCTTTGGTGTAGTCAATAAAGCAGAAATAGATGTTTTTCTGGAACTCTCTTGCTTTTTAGATGATCCAATGGATGTTGGCAACCTCTGGAGTTTCAAATGCTATCTAAAACATTTCTAACGTGGGGACTTTCCTGGTGGTCAGTGGTTAAGACTCTCCATAATGCAGAGAGCCCAGGTTTGATCCCTGGTGTGGGAACTAGATTCCACATGCTGCAACTAAGAGTTTATATGCACAACTAAAGATCCCACATGCTGCAACGAAGACCTAGGAGAGCAAAATAAATGTGTTTAAAAAATTTTAAAAATTAAAATATTACTAAAGTGGACACAATTTGTCATAACTAGCAGGAACCTAGCATTAGAAAAGAAGTGTTTAAATGACAAATAAGATGTGCTGATATAACTGTACAGAGAAAACACATATAATGAGATTCTCTGTGTCTAGTTTTCTAGTTTCAGTTTTCTAACTGATCAAACTTACTTCAATTTTGAAAAAACTTATCTTTATCCATCAACCCTAACCTGCAGATGAGTTCTTAAGAATATGCATTTGCAACAACATGTATGGACCTTGAAGGTGTTAGTGAAGTAAATTCAGACAGAAAAAGACAAATACTGTATACTCTCACCTAAAAATCTCATCATGAAATCTAAAACAAATACAAAACAAAAAAACAAATGAGAAACCATGCCAAACGCATAGAAAAAGAGATCAGTGGGGAGAAAAGGAATTGGATAAAGTGTTCAAAAGGGACAAACTTCCAGATATAACACAACTAAGTTCTAAGGATGTAATATACAGCATTAACACTGTTGTATGGTATATATAAAGCTGTTAAAAGAGGAGAGCCTAAGAGTTCTCATCACAGGAAAAAATTTTTTTCTTTTCTTTTTATTGTATCTATACAAAAATGATGAATGTTAACTAAACCTATTGTAATCATTTCACAATATATGTCAATTAAGCCATTATGCTGTATACCTGAAACATATACAGTAATGTATGTCAATTACTTCTCAATAAAACTAGAAGAAAACTAGGAAAAAACTATAAAAAAAAAGAATATGTATTGATATCTACTATAACTAAGAGAAAGCACACACCAAACCAGACCTTTTAGCCCTTCTGCAGAGGCCTGGTGTTATTAGGACAAGAAAGTGGGGGTTAAGGGTTTCAGCTCCTCAAAACTTTCAGCATAGCAAGCCTGGTTTTACCTGTTTTACAAATTGGTCATCTATAAAACAGGCTTCCCTGGTGGCTCAGTGGTAGAGAATCCACCTGTCAATGCTGGAGACATGGGTATGATCCCTGAGTCAGGAAGATCCCTTAGAGAAGGAAACAGCAACCCATTACAGTATTCTTGCCTGGGAAATCCCATGGACAAAAGAGCCTGGCAGGCTACAGTCTGTGGGGTCACAAAGAGACGAACACATCTTAGTGACTAAACAGCAACAACATCCATAAAACAGATTTAATGACTTCAGAAAGCTTGAAAATCATGTAACTGAAAAAGTTAGAAGTCCCAGGGCAGCAGAAACCTGTGGAACAGATTTAGGTCACCCAGCATCCAACCTGGACTCAGCACCCACCAGACATGTAATGTGGAACCAGCCACAGAAACCCTCCTTTCTTGGCTATATCATACACAAATCAGATAAGCAAACATTCAAAACCAATATACACAAAATGTTCAGACACAGTATCTAATTTTCACAGTTCTATGAAATGGGTGGGTATGTTTGTGTGTGTGCATGTGTAGGCATGTGTGTGTGTGCATAATCAGGAAATTATCAAAAAAAGTTAATTACACTGCCCAAGGTCACATGTAATGGGGGTCAGAGACCTAGAATTAATGGGAAGATCCCCTGGAAAAGGAAATGCAGCCCACTCCAGGATTTTTGCCTGGGAAATCCCATGGACAGAGGTGACTGGTGGGCTATAGTCAATGGGGTCACAAAGAGTCCAAACATAACTGAGTGGCTGTGCACTCATGCACACAAGATGAAAATTATTTGGAAAAAAAGCAGAAGCTTCAAAAAATGTAGCATCGCTTGTTTAGAAAACGTCTACTTCTCAGAAGGACTTAGGACAGCATAGAAAATGTATAAATTCTCTTTTAAATAAATCACTGTTTCATTTCCCTGGCATTTTCAGAGAGTGTTCCACATGAAGCCAAGACTTTAAAGAATATGTCTGAAAGAAAAAAAAAAAAGAATATGTCTGACTCTTTCATGTCTGAGCATATTGAGAAAAAAAAAAAGTTCGTGCACTTTCTTGATGATTCCAACATTAAAAATACTGGTTATTGTACTCTGTTCCACCAAACTAGCAAACAGGAAACAAATGCACTTCACTAAACATGTTTATGCTTTTGAGAGCTCCTAGGGCCACTGCAACACAGAGGATGGTTTGCCTTGTCTTAAGTGGCCCCAGCTGCTGGGCCGCCGTCATTTATTATCAAGACTTTGGACCCTGATGTTCCACACCTTCTCCCGTACTTTACATGCAATTTTACTGCAAAAGGCACGTATCTTACGACAAAGCACCAGGGATTTTGCCAGTCAGAGGCATGTTTCCTTACTTTTGCATTGCAGCCTATGTTCCAAATCGTTAAGAATGTCAGGTTCTTGCTGCTAAGTCACTTCAGTCGTGTCCGACTCTGTGCGACCCCATAGACAGCAGCCCACCAGGCTCCCCTGTCCCTGGGATTCTCCAGGCAAGAACACTGGAGTGGGTTGCCATTTCCTTCTCCAATGCATGAAAGTGAAAAGTGAAAATGAAGTCACTTAGTCGTGTCCGACTCTGCAACCCCACGGATTGCAGCCCACCAGGCTCCTCCGCCCATGGGATTTTCCAGGCAAGAGTACTGGAGTGGGGTGCCATTGCCTTCTCCAGTCAGGTTCTTAGGGCTCTGTTAAATACCTTCATGTCATTCACAAATCCTGTGTACATACAATACATTTAACAATCACAGATATTTATTTCAAATGGTGGTTACTATACCTCCAGATACATTAAAAACTACTATACTATTTTATAAACCATATATCTATTATCAAAAAATAATGAAATTGTATGCCTGACTGCTGCTAAACCATCCCAGTCAGCTGAATTATCATATTCCTTCATTCTGAATGCATCTGAATAAACATTTTAATGTTTCTGAAGAAAAGCTGTGACTAACCTAGACAGTGCATTAGAATGCAGAGACATCAACTTGCCAACAAAGGTCCGTCTAGTCAAAGCTATGGTTTTTTCAGTAGTCATGTACAGATGTGAGAGTTGGACCATAAAGAAGGCTGAGCGCCAAAGAATTGATGCTTTTGAACTGTGGTGTTGGAGAAGACTCTTGAGGGTCCCTTGACAGCAAGGAGATCAAACCAGTCAATCCTAAAGGAAATCAGTCCTGAATATTCATTGGAAGGACTGATGCTGAAGCTGAAGCTCCAATATTTTGGCCATCTGATGCAAAGAGCTGATGGTGGGGAAAGACCCTGATGCTGGGAAAGACCGAGAGCAGAAGGAAGCAGCAGAGGATGAGGTGATAGATGGCATCATTGACACAACAGACATGAGTTTGAGCAAGCTCCAGGAGATAAAGGACAGGGAAGCCTGGAGTGCTGCCATCCATCGGGTCACAAAGAGTCAGACATGACTGAACAACAACATCATGCAGACATATGCTGATTCACGTGTGAGCACCAAAATGCTGCTTTCCACTACTCCTACCTCTTCTGGCTCCTAAACAGTCATTTCGGCTTCACAAAATAAATTGATGTAGTTTTTACATATGTACAAAGTGACTCCATTTCAACAAAGTCCAGACCTTTTGCTTCTTTCATGCAAGCCTTCCACTGGTGCCAATGAGAGCTTAGCAAGAGAAAGCATGAAGGGATTGGTCCATTGTTGGAGGATGGAGAGGAAGGGGCATTTTAAGAAAGTGGGATCATTTTGTAAAGTCACCCTCCAAATATGGTCTTGGAAGAATCTATTTCTTTGTGACATTGTGGTAAGTTCTTTCAGAATGTCAAAAACCTTGCTGAATAATTAAATAGATTTTTTTTAAAGCAAACAGATCTTCATCTTTAAATAACAGTGACTAGAAACTCCCTAGAAATATAACCCTACCCTGAATGCTTATGGGGCTGTGCAGTGACCCTGTAAAGTTTTCCTCTGTTGTGAAGTTACTTGTTCAATCATAACCTTGGTTTATCATCTTAACTGTGTATTTTTGCTGCTATCACTGGACTGAGCAGTTTCCGTCAGTCGGTGCAACAAAAGCCAAATTTATCTTTTGTTCCTGAAGTTTCATTTATGCTGCAACCTCAAAAACCAAACAATGAATTTCACTTTACCCCTGTTACTGAGCTAGTGGTTGGCAATTTCTAACAACTTAAAAAGAGCTTGAAACCCAGGATTTCAAATTCAGATTAATATATGGTTATTTAAGCCACAAAGGAAATAACGCCATCTAATCAGGATATTCTTGCAGTCAGGAGAGAGCTTGCTTCCAATCAGTGATCCTGCATGCCAAAACACTTTCTGAGAAGTACATTTATAGATGTATTTTTGAACTTCCTGTGTGTCTCGCTATGAGAAGAAAAACATCCCTAAAAGTACAATTCTGCAAGACAGAGAAAGATAAGAGAGCTGTAAAGCTGACACATGCTGTGCAAGACCCTCTGAGACCGTCTTCTAGGTAGAAGTGAGCAATACTGTGTCACACCTGATCTGGCAAGCTGGGAGTCACAAAATCTGATGTGTCGGCAAAGATCCCTGATGAGAAAACAAAAAAGTTGTGTGTATGTGAACATAATGAAAGAAACTACAGCTTTCTAATGGGCTTCCCAGGTGACGCTAGTGGTAAAGAACCTGCCTGCCGATGCAGGAGACATAAGAGATGTGGGTTCGATCCCTGGGTCGGGAAGATCGCCTGGAGAAGGGCATGGCAACCCACTCCAGTATTCTTGCCTGAAGAATCCCATGAGCAGAGGAGTCTGCAAGGGAACAGTCCATAGGGTCACAAAGAGTCAGCCACAACTGAAGCAATTTAACACACACACACATACATACACACACACACACATACACACACTCACACATACATATATGAAAAAATTTAACCCTACAATTCACTACTTCTATTTTTTTTACATTTATTTTATATCTTGTATGCATATTATTTGCTTCTTAAATGTTTACTGCCATTAAAGTTACCTATAGTAAGACAGAAAAATAATCTCATCATACTAATTGAATGCTTCTTCCATCTTAACCAAGCGTTCCTCCACACTGTGGCCGTAACTTCTGCAGCAGGAGGCACAACAGCAAAACCAGCACAAATTCCTTTCTCCTTCTTCACGATTTCACGGATAGAAGATCTATTCTTATCGTAGATCTTAGCCATCTCAGTGTACGATCTTTTTCTTTCCTTATAAGTTGAGAACTTTCACCTTTTCACTCAAAGGAAGTACTTCACAGCATCTCTTTGTCATATTTGAACCTCCAGCCTCACTGCTCTTGCACTGTGTGGCCATTATTAAGTAAAATCAGGGTCACTAGAACACAAGCCCTGAGGTACTTCGACCATCGATCTGATAACCCCGACAGCGGGCAGGAGACACCCAACAAAGGGATGACGCAGGACCATGGTGGCACGAAATTTCATCAGGCTACTCAGGACGGCATGCAATTTCAAGCTTATGAATTGTTTATATCTGGAATTTTCCATTTAATATTTCTGGATTGTGGTTGGCCATGTGCAACTGAAACTATAGAAAGTCAAACTCCAGATGAGGGGGGAGAACTGTAAGCACAACCAACTCGACTGCCAGCTGATGACTTGGCAGATGGTGGCAGAGCGAGGAAAACGGGGGCGATCCAACTGCTAAATAATGGGGATACTGGGGAAATAGAGTCACCAGCACGAAAACAGTACTCCAGGAAATAAAGTTCAACTGAGTAGAAAGAGAATCCCAGGATAGATATTATTGACAAACCACCAATTCTACGACAATCGTACAGGCTTTGAGAGGACAAATGACATGACCAATTAACTGGACATAATTCTAAAAATGAACAAATAAAGCAAGGCTAATGAGGGGAAAATTACTGGCAATGAAATGTCTGGAGTACCGGATGTCGGTACAAAGAAAGAATAAATTAGATCCAAATGTCACATCATATACCATAATAAATTCTAAATGAGTTAAAGTGTAAAACAAACATTAAAACTGTGTCAGAAAAAATAGAAAGATACACGTGTAAAATGACACAGATAAATGTTTTAAAAAGAAAGCAATGAAATTCCCAAACTGACAACATAACTAATAAAACTTTAACATTCTGAATATATAGAGAGAACTCATACAAATAATGTCATTTTCTTGGAGGCAGGAAAGAAACACAAATCAAACAAATTTCAGTTACCACGGACACAGCTGTAAAACCAAGCACAATAAATACAAATAACAAGAGTCAAAGTTAAAAGACAAAAATTTTATGGGAAAAGAAAGATATTCACAGTAAACCACTTGACTTAATGTCAGACAATATTTACCAAGTCACAATAACATGGAGTGTCTACCACACGACCACTGGTGAATGTGGAGGCGGTTGTGAGAGGTGGGAAAAGGCTGTGTGTGTGCAGTAGTAACATTTGCTACGAGGGACTTCCCTGGATGCTCGGTGGCTAAGACTTCACCTTCCAATGCAGGGGGTTTGGGTGTGATCCTTCCTCACAGAGCTAAGATCCCACACACATCACAGCCAAAAAAATCAGAACATAAAACAGAAGCAATATTGTAACAAATTCCTTAAAACTTTAAAAATTGTTGTTGTTGTTGTTGTTTAGTCGCTAAATCACGTCCACCCCTTTGCGACCCCATGGACTGAAGCCCGCCAGGCCCCTCTGTCCATGGGATTTCCCAGGCAAGAATACTGGAGTGGGTTGCCATTTCCTCCTCCAGGGGATCTTCCTGATCCAAGGATCAAACCCACATCTCCTGCATTGCAGGCGGATTCTTAACCGCTGAGCCACCAGAGAAACCTACATCAAAAAATCTTAAAATTTACTACTGAAGAAATAGCAATTTAAGCACTTTAAAAAATAAATTAAATGGACCTAATTACCTAAAGAAAGAGACAACAAGTGTGTAAAGTCACGGATCTGGAGGCCAGAGTTAAGAGAATGGACAGGGTAGAACAGAAGAATGCTGTTTTCTATAAGCCTTCTAATACTACAGCTCCTTTGGTTGAACGCTGGCTTTGAAAATCACACTTTTTCTAGCACAATTAGTTATTTAACTTGTGAACAATCTGAGCATAATCGAGATTTCCTTATGTCTGCAGGAAACACCAGAAATACTGCATCAGATAAACTGAGTGGTAATTTTTCTTTAGTCAGGGAGTCAGGTTTGACTCTTTGCAACCCCACAAACTGTAACCCACCAGGCTCCTCTCTCCACAGGATTTCCCAGGCAAGAATACTGAAGTGGGTTGATATTTCTTTCTCCAGGGTATCTTCCCGACCCAGGGATTGAACCTGCATCTCCTGCCTTGGCAGGCAGATTCTTTACCACAGAGCCACCAGGGAAGGCCGCTAAATTTGGTAGGAAAACACAAAACACACACTCTCATCAGTTATCTACCAACTACCTCTATGCAGCAGGTGTACAAGCCACACCCATCCACATCTCTAATTATGAATATACATTAGTCATGGAGATGAGCAGCAAAAAATAAGTCCAGCTGTTTGTAACACCAACATTGACAATTTTAGTATTTTGAATATTTTGCTCTTAACAAAAAGATTTTTAAAATATTATTTCTTTTTCTCTGGTTAATCACTAGTAGTTTGTGTTTTATTCTTTTATAAATAACAGCATTATTTTTTCATACAGTAAGCTATCACTGACTCGATGGACATGAGTCTGAGTGAACTCCGGGAGTTGGTGATGGACAGGGAGGCCTGGCGTGCTGCGATTCATGGGGTCGCAAACAGTAGGACACGACTGAGTGACTGATCTGATCTGAAGCTATAAAAACAGTATTTCCATGATCTATAACACTATTACCCAGATTTTTAAAATATAATAAATGCAAAATATTAAAATACAATAAATATTAATAGAGTACTCATATGGGGATTCCCATATGGTAAAGAATAAAGATAAAGGTAAAGTGGTAAAGAATCTGCCTGCCAATGCAGGAGATGCAAGAGACATGGGTTCGATCCCTGGGTAGGGAAGATCCCCTAGAGAAGGAAATGGCAACTCACTGCAGTATTGTTGCCTAGGAAATTCCATGGACAGAGAAGCCTGGCAGGCTATTGTCCATGGGGTCAGACACACAGGAGAGGTAAAACAATGCCTGGAATTTGCTTTTAATATTATTTCAAAATTATTAGCTATTAAATCCATGTATGTCATTCATAAAATATTTGAGTATCGTGCCCCTAATCCCATTTTTGCCCTGTTGTATTTATTTGCTGTTTTGTTTGCTCATTTTTTTTAATTGAATTGACTTTATTTTTTAGAGCAATTTTACATTTACAGAAAAACTGAGCAAAAAGCATGGAGTTCCCAAACACACAGCAGCCCTATTACTAGCACCTTGCATTAAGCGTGGTACCTCATTACATCTGATGAGCTAGCACTGGTACATTATTGTTACTATTAACAGAGGTCTACAGTTCACTCTGTGTGTTGTACATTCTCTGGGTTCTGACAAATGTATAATGACATGTATTCACCATCACAGTGTCATTCAGAATAGTTTCATTGCTCCAAAAATCCCCTGTTCTCCGCTGATTCATCCTGGCCTCCCCTTGAGCCCTTAGCAACCACTAATCCCTTTACTGTCTCCAGAGCTTTGCCATTTACAGAAAGCTACACAGTTGGATTCACACAGTGTGTGGCTTTTTCAGACTGTATACTTTCGCTTAGCATATAGGATTCTGCCATGTATTTCTGTGGCTTGAGAGCACATTTCATTTTATTGCTGAATGATATTCCATGGCATGAATGTACCACAGTTTGACTCCAATCACTTACTGAAGGACATCTTGACAGCTTTCAAGTTAGGGTAGTTATTCGAAAACCTGCTATAAACATTTGTGTGCAGGTTTTTAAATTTTTAATTTAAATTTTTTTAGTTGGAGTATAATTACTTTACAATGTTGTATTAGTTTCTGCTGTACAGCAGCAGGAATCACCTATGCTGTGCTGTTCTGTGCTTCGTTGCTCAGTTGTGTCTGATTCTTTACTACTCCATGGACTGTAGCCCTTCAGGCTCCTCTGTCCATGAGGATTCTCTAGGCAGGAATACTGGAGTGGGTTGCCATGCCTTCCTCCAAGGGATCTTCCTGACCCAGGAATTGAACCAGGGTCGTCTGCATTGCAGGCGCATTCTGTACCAGCTGAGCTACCAGGGAAGCCTGCATCACCTATATGTGTATATAAATCCCCTCCCTGTTGAGTGTGTGCAGGTTTTCTTGTGCATGGACATAAGTTTTCAATTCATTTGAGTGCAATTAAGTTTTCAACCCAAGGCACACGACTGCTGGATCACATGATAAGAGCACGTTTAGTTTTGTAAGAAATGGCCAGACTGTCTTCCAAAGTGGCTATAACACTTTGCTTCCCCATAAGAAGTAAAGGAGAGTTCGTGTTGCTCCACACCCTTGCCCACATTGGGTGCAATCAGTGTTTTTGATTTTAGGCATCTAATTGATACGTAGCTGTAGCTTGTTTTAATTCCAATCCTCTAATAATATATGATGGTGAGCATCTTCTCATACACTCATTTGCCATCTGTGTATTTTCTTTGACGAGGTGTCTGTTCACACCTTTTGCCCATTTTTTAAACTGGGTTGCTTCTTATTGTTGAGCTTTAAGAACTCTTTATATATTTTTGCAAAATCTGACTTATCTTTTTGTTCTTTAAACAGGATTTTTCACAGAGTAGAAGTTTTCATTTTAGTCAAGGTCAACTTTTTTTTTCTTTAGTGGGTCGTATTTTTTATCACACAGTTTTGCACAACGCAGTAATTTTTAGGAATTCACAGAGTGTGTGATAGCCACTGACCACATTTATCCTTATCAACCATTCATTTATTTGACCACATTACTCATTTTGAGTAAAGCCCCAAAATAATTGGTATAGAAGTACTGAGAAGCATAACTTATGGTAAAAAATTGGAAACTTAATGACAAACAGTTGAGTTTGAAAAGTAATACAAGAAAATATTACCAATATGAAATAGGAATATGGTGTTAAAGATGGTTAGCATGTCAACGTTCTTTACATACAAAAGTGTTGTTACTGCTGTTGTTCAGTCACAAAGTCGTATCCAACTCTTTGCAACCCCATAGATTGCAGCATGCTAGGCTCATCTGTCCTCCACTATCTCCCAGAGTTCATTCAAATTCATGTCCACTGAGTTGGTGATGCGATCTAACCATCTCATCCTCTGCCACCGCCTTCTCCTTTTGTCTTCAATCTTTCCCAGCCTCAAGGTCTTTGCCAATGAGTCAGCTCTTCACATCAGGTGGCCAAAGTATTGGAGCTCCAGATTCAGCAATAGACCTTCCAATATATATTCAGGGTTGATTTCCTTTGGGATTTATTGACTGGTTTGACCTCCTTGCCATCCAAGGGTCTTCTCTGGCACCAGAACTCGAAAGTAACAATTCTTTAGCACTCAACCCTTTTTATGGTCCAACTCTCACATCTGTACATGACTACTGGAAAAACCATAGCTTTGACTACACAGATCTTTGTTGGCAAAATGATGTCTCTGCCTTTTAATACACTGTCTAGGTTTGTCATAGCCTTTTACCAAGGACCAAGCATCTTATAATTTCATGGCCACATTCACCATCCACAGTGATTTTGGAGCTCAAGAAAATATAATCGGTTACTGCTTCACTTCTTCCCCTTCTATAGTGATGAGACCAGATGCCACGATTTTAGATTTTTTTAATGTTGAGTTTCAAGCCAGCTTTTTCACTCTCCTCTTTCACCTTCATCAAAAGGCTCTTTAGTTCCTCTTTACTTTCTGCCATTAGAGTGGTATCATCTTCGTATGTGAGATTATTGGTACTTCTCCAGGCAATCTTGATTTCAGCTTGTAATTCATCCAGCCTGGCATTTCACATGATGTACTCTGCACAGAAGTTAAATAAGCAGGGTGACAATATACAGCTTTGTTGTACTCCTCTCCCAATTGTGAACCAGTCCGTTGTTCCACACCCGGGTTCTACTGCTTGTTGACTCACATTCAGGTGGTCTGGTACTCCTAACTCTTTTAAGAATTTTCCAGTTTGTTATGATCCACATAGTCAAAGGCTTTAGCATAGTCAAAGAAGCAGAAGTAGATGTTTTTCTGGAACTCCCTTGCTTTCTCCATGATCCAACAAATGTTGGCAATTAGACCTGTGGTTGCACAGCCTCTTCAAAACCCAGCTTGTACATATGCAAGTTCTCATTTCACATACTGCTGAAGCCTGGCTTGAAGGATTTTGAGCATAACCTTGCCTGCATGTGAAATGAGTGCAACTGTATGGTAGTTTGAACATTCTTTGGCATTGCCCTTCTTTGGGATTGGCATGAAAACTGACTTTTTACTAGTCCTGTGGCCACTGTTGAGTTTTCCAAGTTTGCTGGCATATTGAGTGCAGCACCTTAACAGCATCATCTTTTAGGATTTTAAATAGTTCAGCTGGAATTCTGTCACATCCACTAGTATGTCAACATTCTTCACATATGAAGGCAAGTTCATGGAAATTTCTTAAGTGAAGAAAGTAACATGTAAAATATCAATCATACATTAATTTCAACTAAAAACTGTTATCTGACAGAAATAAAAATTCAGTAACATGTATTAGAATAAGGAGCACTCATTGTTGTAAAACGAATCCAAAACTTCACAAAAAAAGTTCATATTTCATTTGTGCAAAGTTGAACACAAATTTTCCAGGTAAGCATCAGCTAAACGACCAGCCTCCTTCCAACTATGGCTCCAGCATCCCCTAGGTCATAGCGCCCTTGGCCAGTTACTTCCTCTGCACTTGGCCAGTGGGTGGAGAAAGCAGGTGAGGATCACACAGGAGGTTTTCTCAGGCTGACTTGAAAGGCTGAACTCACTCGCACCCACATGACCCTCAAAGCAGGTTAGGAGAAGTGGCCCAACTTTGTGTTCAGGACAGAGGATCACTTTCGTGCCTGCACGCACCTCTCTGCACTTAACAAAATTAGACTTTGGTTTTCTTAGACTCCTTTCTCCTTTCAATTTTTCCCAAATCTGTAATAGTATGTAAGTATCCCTTATTATCTTTATCTATTTAGTTCCAGATTATGAGAATTTAAATACACTTATCCAAGTCTATTAGGTTCCCTTGTTCAAATAAGAAGGGTTTTGATAGCTAGGATTTATTAATTCTTTAAAAAAAGAAAATCTAAATTTACAGCCTTTCTAACCTTTATTTCAGATAATAATCACCTAAATCAACTAAGAGCATTGTCTCACCTACTTAAAAATTTTACAGTAAGATTATGTCTTGCTAAAGAAACATCATGCAACAATTTATTCTCTGATTCCTTATTCTTAACCCAAGTCTCTCTCTCTCTCTTTTTTTTTTAAGACAAAGCAAAGTTTCAAAGGTTGCTTTCCCAAGTAGCACAAAATGACTCTAAGTCTTCTAACCTACATATTAAGAATTAGTGTTGGTTATCCATCGGTACTCTTGCCTGGAAAATCCCATGGACGGAGGAGCCTGGCGGGCTGCAGTCCATGGGGTCGCTAGGAGTCGGACATGACTGAGCAACTTCACTTTCACTTTTCATTTTCATGCACTGGAGAAGGAAATGGCAACCCACTCCAGTGTTCTTGCCTGGAGAATCCCAGGGATGGAGGAGTCTGGTAGGCTGCCGTCTATGGGGTCACACAGAGTTGGACATGACTGAAGCGACTTAGCAGCAGCAGTAGCAGCAGCATTCATCAGTGGCATTCATCAGGGTCAATTTTTGTAGAAGTGTCTTGTATTAAGATAGATATTTTTATATGATATAAGGAGCTGTGCGTGCATGCCTACTAAGTCACTTTAGTCATGTCCAACTCTGCAACACTATGGATTTCAGCACGCCAGGCTTCCCTGTCCATTACCAACTCCCGAAGTTTGTTCAAACTAATGTCCATCGACCATCTCATCCATCTTGTCCTCTGTCATCCCCTTCTCCTCCTGCCTTCAATCTTTCCCAGCATCAGGGTCTTTCCCAATGAGTCAACTCTTCGCATCAGGTGGCCAAAGTATTGACGTTTCAGCCTCAGCATCGGTCCTTCCAGTGAATATTCAGGACTGACTTCCTTTAGGATTTACTGGTTTGATCCGCTTGCAGTCCAACGGACTCTCAAGAGTCTTCTCCAACACCACAATTCAAAAGCATCCATTCTTTGGTACTTAGCTTTCTTTATGGTCCAACTCTACCGGAAAAACTATAGCTTTGACTAGATGGACCTTTGTCGACAAAGTAATGTCTCTGCTTTTTAATTTGCTGTCTAGGTTGGTCATTGGAGAAGGAAATGGCAACCCACTCCAGTATTCTTGCTTGGAGAATCCCATGAACAGAGGAGCCTGGCAGGCTATAGTCCATGGGATCACAAGAGTCAGACACAACTTAGCAACTAAACCACCACCACCAGGTTGGTCATAGCTTTTCTTCCAAGGAGTAAGCGTCTTTTAATTTCATGGCTGCAGTCACCATTTACAGTGATTTTGGAGCCCAAGAAAACATTGTTTCCCCATCTATTTTATGAAGTCTTATTATTATGATCTTTAAAAAATGATTTTATGCACTTGCTTGACGATTTTTCTGAAAGATTTTCACTACTAACTTGTCAAGTTGTATAAAATATTCCAAACAGGCTCTTAATAAATATTTACATTTAGTCTATGTTTACCTTAAATGGTATTTTCATGTTTACTATTTTTAGTCTCTGAAATTATGAGTGTCTTCCTTTATTTTTCCTAATAAGACTTTATTATAGTTCTTTAATATACGTCATATGTTAAAAGATAAATGACTACACATTTATGCAAAGCTTTTCTTGCTGTTTTATTACATGACATTTTATTTTCTGCCATTACTGCATATATGAAATTTATTTTTTGAAAATTATACAACTTAAAATTGAAATCTTGCAATTTCCGTGAACTTTCAATGTCCTTGGTTTTCTGTATATTATACAGTCACTAAAAGATGACTTTCTAAAAAGATATCCAAGGACCTTATTCAAGGCTCTCCTTCAAATAACTTCTTATACAGAATTTTACAGTTTTAGTACTACAGTTTAGTTTATACAGGATAAACAAAGTTCAATCTGTATCCACTCTTAGTCTTCCAATTAAACAAACTGATTAATTAAAACTGAAACTATTTATAAAATTAACTGAATTAAAGAAACTACAACAGATTGGAAATCATGTCTGTGGTAATTAGATTTGGAGTCTGATTTTATAGACATTAAAAGAACAATCATAAGTGAATATATTGGGCTTCCCAGGTGGCTCAGTGGTAAAGAATCTGCCTGCAATGCAAGAGACTTGGGCTCAATCCCTGGGTCAAGAAGGTCCCCTGGAGAAGGAAACAGCAACCCACTCCAGTATTCTTGCCTGGGAAATCCCATGGATAGAGGAGCCTGACAGAGCTACAGTCCATGGGGTTGCAAAAGAGTCGGACACAACTAAACAACTAAAGTGAATATATTAAATGCAAAATAATAAATTTAAAAATGCACTCTTTGTATATAACATTAAAATTTTACTACAATGGCAAAGAATATTTCTAAATCTGAAATATTGACTCCTGCACTATTTTGAATGTTATAATATCACCACCTACTGGAGAGTTAAGGTAGGAACAATTTCTCATCTTGGAAATCCTCATCAATAATGATATTTACTGAATTTAGACGTTTCTAAATTCACATTTTTTAAGGTGTTGAGGTCCTAACCCTGTACATTACACTCATGAGGAAATAGACACACAGTTCAATGATTTGCCGCAATAACACTACTAATTATACAAAAGATGATATGAGGTCAAATTTACATACATATATATAACAATTCTCCAGGTCTCCTAGTTCCACGATCTGAGTTGTTACTTGGCCATGCAGTGACAGACACCATGCTCATTGTCAGCGTCCATTACAATAATGGCTAAAACACCCCTTAAGTGAAAACAAAGTTGGTTTTCCTATGAAATGTATTTATAATTCCCCCCACGCCCCATTTCTTACTGAATCATAGAACAATTAAGAGCTAAATCTCTGTGACAATCTTATGTTATCTCCAACAGGTGACTGTTGACTGAATTATCTATATGAGCAATCTCATTTCTCATTTCTCCCTTTTATTTTCTCAACTATAATTAAAGAAAGAAAGGAGATAGCACTTTTCATCTCTCGGATCAACAATTTAAAAGGCTGCTGGAAACAGGGTGGTAAAACCAGCTCCCTCTTAACTGTGAGAGAATAAATTGGTGCCAAAGTTTGCTGGTTATTTCAGAGTACGACCAACCCCCGCCCCTGCCCCCAACTGTGCCTTCTCTTTCCAGTTCAACTGCAGTCCAAAATTACTAAATGGAAAATTCCAGAAATAAACAATTTATGAGTTTTAAAGTGAAAACTGTTTTGAGCAACATGATGAAATCTCATGCTCAGTCCCACCCAGGAGACCCAGGGATCAACACT
The DNA here is from genome assembly GCF_002263795.3 of Bos taurus. Classification (NCBI taxonomy): domain Eukaryota; kingdom Metazoa; phylum Chordata; class Mammalia; order Artiodactyla; family Bovidae; genus Bos; species Bos taurus. The sequence goes on from NC_037341.1 coordinate 24,574,458, forward strand.
GTCTACACCTGACATCCAACCACTGGCATCACCACAGGTCAGTGATCCAGGATCAACCCAAGCAGATGATCCTCTTGATGTATCATTATCAGAAGGTCAGCAGTGGTCCAACTCTTTGTCACAATGCCCACGTTACCCATGTCATCTCACCCTGCAGGCATTTTACAATCTCATATCACCTCAAGAAGAAGGATGAGTACAGTACAAGATATTTTGAGAGAAACCACATTCACATAATTTTTATTACAATATACTGTTAAAATTGTTCTACTTACTGTTGTGCTAAGTGCTAATTCACTTCAGTTGTGTCCAGCTCTTTGTGACCCTAGGGACTGCAGGCTGCAAGGCTCCTCTGCCCACAGGGTTTCCCAGGCAAGAATACTGGAGTGGGTTGCCACGCCCTTCTCCAGGGGATCTTCTCGACACGGGGATCGAGCCCTAGTCTCTGTCTCCTGCATTGGCAGGCGGGTTCTTTACCACTAGCACACTTGGAAAGCCCTACTTATTATTACTTTTGTTAATCCCTTACTGTGCCTAATTTATAAACTAAACTTTATCATCAGTGTGTATGTATAGGAAAAAACACAGTATATCCAGGGATCTGTACTACCTGTAGTTTCAGAAGGTCTTGCAACACATCTGCTGTGTTACAGGACTGTAAGGGGGACTCCTGTATCCATAAAAAATTTAAGTCACATAGACTTTGATGCCACAACTCCACTCCTAGGAATTTATTCTACTGAGATTTCTACACAAATAATTACTGAAGCATTAATGGTGATAGCAAAAGTGAAATAAATTTAGAGACAACTTAAATATTATTAACAGGAGACTGACAAAATGTAGGGCATTGACGACAGCCATACCATATAGAACGCTGCACAGTCGTTTTTCAAAATAACAGAGTTCTAAGCATACTTATAAGAAAAGATAACTAAACTTTCTGTTTAAAGAAAAGGGGCCAGTTTTTGCATTTTATGTGTACTATCAATCCACTTGCATAAACATATAGACTTTTATAATTGCTTACAATTTAAAAAACATTAATGTATGGTTTTACATAAATATAATTTTATAAATATATGTGATAAATGTGTGTATATGTGTATGCATGCTGCAATTCATGGGGTCGCAAAGAGTTGGACACGACTGAGCGACTGAACTGAACATTAATAAATACATGCATTTGCTTATGCATAGAAAGTTCTTAAGGTGATATGTTACATCTTTTTCAAGTTCTGACTCACATAGCAAAAACACTGTCCTATACTCTGAGAAAAACTAGAGAGGATTTAGAAGCATCTATGTGGAACCTGATTTTAAAAAATCATGATTTTTTTACATTACAAAATTATTATAAAATCCATATAGTATCTGGAACACTTTTAAATACTAAATTTAAGCTTCAAATATCATTTTTGAATATTTGATGTATTTCTAAGTTTTTTCTAATATAATTGTTTAAAATATGACTTTATACTTGAAATGTCTACATGCAATCCTTGATCAAGACCTTTAAAAATGACTAAAGCTACTTCTTGATGACCACCATTGATGAAAAACTTACTTGCCCTGCTGCTGCTGCTAAGTCTCGTCAGTCATGTCCAACTCTGTGCAACCCCATAGACGGCAGCCCACCAGGCTTCCCGTCCCTGGGATTCTCCAGGCAAGAACACTGGAGTGGGTTGCCATTTCCTTCTCCAAGGCATGAAAGTGAAAAGTGCAAGTGAAGTCGCTCAGTCGTGTCTGACTTTTAGTGACCCCATGGACTGTAGCCTACCAGGCTCCTCCGTCCATGGGATTTCCCAGGCAAGAGTACTAATATACAACAAAAAAATTTTATTACTTTACAACTGTACAAAAATTTTAACGTAAATGAAAGTCTATTTTCAATTTTAATGTCTTTTCTTTCACTGATAAGTTTGATGAAAAAATTTCTTTGGTGACATGAATGGATTTCCAATGATAAAACATTTCTATAACAAGTATTTCACCACCTAAATCTTGAATTTGCAAAAAGATATGTGCCTTGTTAAAGCAAGGATCCTCAAAGTGATCTGGATACCCCTTAGTGGGCATTTCAGCCCCAAGCAGACAGAATTATTGTGCATGTGGTATACTGGGTGAATAATGTCCCCCCAAAATTCACATCCACCCAGAACCCCAGAATATGACGTTATTAGGAATAAGGGTCTTTGCAGATGTAGTTAACATGAGGTTCAAATCATCCTGGATTAGGGTGGTCCTGAAATCCAGTGAGAATATCCTCAGAAGAGACAGAAGAGGAGAGACTCTGGGACCCGGAGAAGAAGGTGATGCGAGTTCAGTGGCAGGGACTGAAGTAATAGCATCTACAAGCCTAGACGGACCGAGAGCCCTGCAGGATGCTGGGAGAGAGGCAGGGAGTGCATTCTCCATCAGGACCAATGGAAGGAACCACCCTGGGGACACTGATGTCAGACTTCCGGCCTCCAGAGTGATGAGAATATATTCTGTTACTGTAAGCCACTCCATTTGCAGAAACTTGTCATGACAACCCTGGGCGTGGATGTACATGGATGCCCAGTCAGCGCCCCCATTGGGGTGGGATGGCGCCTGGTCAGGCTGCTACCAGCTCTCTGCGCTCTGGGGGTAATGGGATGCAGAGCGGCAGCCTGGATGAGAGAGAGCTGGACTCCCCATGGGCTGGGGCTGTGGAGCAGGAAGCTCCCTTTCCTTGAGGTGAATCAAGACTGCAAACCATGATGGAAGGTCTATGGGACCTAGTTGTGACTCAGCACCGCACACCCCGAGGGGATCCACCGGCACCACACCAGGAGTTCAGAAGACACGCTGCCACAACATTAGAAATCAACTATACTCCAGTAACATGCATAAATAATAAATAAGTAAACAGGGAAAAGAGAAAACACCGTGTGAGTGAACACCGTCAGGATCACCGAGGAAAACAAGGTCAGCCCTTCATTCCAGCTACAGTTGGGTAAAACGTCTTAGACTCAAGAGGGAAGAAAACAATCAGGCCTTTTCAGAGAAATCAGTATCTTCAACAGAGAAAAGCATGAATTTCAAGAACATGTTAAACACAGTGCATTTTAAGAATGGACATATTTGAAAAATACCTTCAAGAGTATCAGTGCATGAGAATCTCAGTGACTTGAAACTGGGCCAGGCTGCGGTCTCCAATATTTGTGTGAGAATCTTCCCCAGCGAGGAGTAATTCATGAAGAAGCGGAGATGCTGGTACATCATGAGCTGCAGTCAGGTATTCTGAGAAAATAAGAAACTCAGTCTCTCCCACCTGATAGACCCTTTCAGGTTAGATGATAAACTGCTACATTATAGCAGAAATGAAGATGGAGTTATAGGTGCTTAACTCATAATTTTTTCTCCAGAAGACCTTTAACAAAGACAATTTCATTTAAAGATACTTATATATTTTATGGAACTTCCCTGGCAGTCCAGTGGTTAAGACTTCACTTTCAAATGCAAGGGGTATAGGTTTGATCCCTGGTTGGGGAGCTAAGAACTGGCATGCCTCGTAGCCAAAAAACCAAAACATAAAACAACAGAAGTAATATTATAACAAATTCAATGAAGACTTTTGAAATGGTCCACATCAAAAAAGATCCAAAAAATAAAGATACTTACAGATTTTAAATGGAAGATATGAACCTGGGCTTAGAGAACAGTATCAGTTTAGGCACTCTTATATAACTAGGTTATAAAGTAAAGTTTTGGTATTTGGGGTGAATTTGAAAGTGAAGTCAAAGTGTTAGTCACTCAGTTGTGTTTGACTTTTTGTGAGGCCATGGACTGTAGCCCACCAGGCTCCTCTGTCCATGGAATTCTCCAGACAAGAATACTGGAGTGGGTAGCCATTCCCTTCTCCAGGAGATCTTCCCAACCCAGGGATCAAACCCAGGTCTCCTGCATTGCAGGCAGACTCTTTACCATCTTGTCTCCCTCGAAATTGATACAGAAATGTAGGGCGAAATTATGTGTTGAAAAATAATTTGGAAAATTCTGGAAGTCAGTTTTCATAGATTGTTTTGTTCTTGCGATAAAAAGTTGCATGTTAAATGTTTAAAAATAGTCCAATCTGGTGAATATCTAGACCTAAACTGGTCCACGCATGTCTGCCTTGCTCCTGTTTCCATCTGGATGGTTTAGCAGGTAAATAAACTCCTCTGTCCAAAACTAGAGTAGTTGTAGTAGAAGTAGTAGTAACAGTGCTGATAATCTACATGAAGACTAAATGTGGGGCCACAGCACCAGCCAGAGGCCTACCCCACCCCTGCTCCCCACGCTGCACTCTTGCATCACCTCCTTTAGAAACAACTGTTGCAAATTTCACATCAGCAGTTCTCCTTTTCTTTTACTAAATTCAATTTTACATTCTACATAAAAAATAACCACAAATATATGTTTAATCCTCTTTCAGTGTGTGTTGTATGTAACACTGCATTCCTGAGAATTTCACCTTCTTTTGTTCAACAAAGATGGAGAGGAAGCTGGAGTCAGAAATCTCAATTTAGAGCTGAAATCTGTGGGCTGGTGCTCCCTCTGATGGACATTTTTCACATTACACATGCTTTTTTTTATTGTCGTTTGGGGTATTTTTGTTGTTTATTTTGTTTTTAAATGCAGGAGCACTTCATTCACAGGAAAGAACATCTCACAAAGCCAAGAACAATCAGGAAGTTATCTCAAATGACCTCTGAATGATCTAAAAATGCATGAGTCTTACTTAGCTTATTGTCTTCACCAGAATTCTTGTCAGGGAACTTGTTTAAAAGGGGTGGCCTGAGACTTTCCCTTCCAATTTAAGGGACATGGGTTTGATCCCTGGTTGAGGAAGTAAAATCCCACATGTTGCTCGGTTGGGCCAAAAAATAAATAAATAGATTTAAAAGATGTTCCCAGCTTGATAACAGCTCAGAGTGGCAGCTAAAACCGTAAAGGACTGATCAGCAGTAATTGATTTTTTTATTTTTCAATGTTTGTCCTGATTGATTAAGGATGGGGAATTTGCCTTTGGTAATTGGGAACAGAGAAGTTTCACCCTCATCCTTGGGAGAGGGTAGCATGGAAGAACAGAGGCCACAGAAAATACGCGCTAAATAGAGTTCACTTTGAACAACCTAAGATGCTAAGTCCTTCCCCAGATCCTTCAAATCTTCAGCATAGAGGAATCTGTCAGTCTCTTGTGGAAAACCGTAAAGAAGCTGAATTCTGTGACTTGGGTGATCTGGGGGGCGGGGGTGGTGAGGTGGGCAGAGGGCTTCGAGACACAGACGCAGAGTCTGAAGGGACAGCTGAATGCAGAAGCCCAGTGTTACCAGGAGAGGCACCATGGCCCTTCACTGGAGTGATGTGTCAACTCATAAAGCTGGACACCTCTGAACACAGATGCAGAGTCTGAAGGGACAGCTGAATGCAGAAGCCAGTGTTACCAGGAGAGGCACCGTGGTCCTTCACTGGAGCGATGTGTCAACTTGTAAAGCCGGACACCTCTGTGTCAACACTACAGCACATGGTTGAAAAGAGACCAAAGCAGAGCTATAGGCCAGCACCTCCCAGCCAGGCGAGCATGGAAGTGATGACGTGGATGCTGCTTGCTGAGGGGCCAGGCCAGGGCACCAGCACTTGTGGTGCTTCCTACAACCTCAGAGGTATCAGCATCTCCGCGCCTGTGCAGCCTCCTGAGGGCACACGGGGAACTGGCCAACGGAGCAACCAGGACCGCCCATCAGCACGAGTGGCAACTACCCCCAAACAAGGCCAAGGTCTCAGGCCTGCGCCTGGTCTTTCACCGCAGCTAAAATCGATCCCTCCAGTCCTGCTGTCCAGTGTCATCAGGTCATACCGGAATCTGGTCCTTTATTGAACACTCCCTGGCTGGCCTCCACAGAGCTGCTAAATTCTGTGCATTTACTCAGATGCCCCATTTTCAGGCACGGATGAACAGAAGTTCCCTGCTGCAGTTCCAGTGCCTTTTACTCTTCCTTTATTCTTCTCCTTGCTCTTCCTGGGGATGATTTCTTGTCTGAAAACTTCACTAACAAACACAAACAGTTACACATGACACAGTTGAGAACCAGGAAGGAAGCATGAAGAGGGAAATGCCTGTGGAGAGCAGAGCTCGTGTGTAAGAGTGATGCCATGTCCTCATAATTCTTTTCTATTATTTTGGTTGCACTGTGCAACACGCAGGATCTTAGTTCCCTGACCAGGGGCCCACGCCCCCTGCAGTGGACCTGCAGGGAAGTCCTTGTGTCATGCGTGCATGTTTAGTTGCTCAGTTATGTCTTTGCAAGTCCATGGACTACAGCCCACCAGGCTCCTCAGTCCATGGAATTCTCCAGGCAAGAATACTGCAGTGGGTTGCCTTTCCTCCTCCAGGCGATCTTCTTGACCCAAGGATCCAACCCAAATCTCTTGCGTCTCCTGCATTGGTGGGCGGATTCTTGACCACTGCGCCACCTGGGAAGCCTCGCATAATTCTGAAGCTACTATCTGAGAACAATTCTAACTTTTCTAACTGCGATGACAGAGGGAAAAGCTCGGTAGCTTCAGATATTAAAAGAGCAGCTTTCTGGGCATCGTGTAGTGATTATTACAACACTACATTTTCTTAGTTACAGCTCCTAGTCCACTGTACAGTATCTCTGTCACAATTTCAGAACAAGATGCAAGGGACTGTTTACTCCAGGACCAGTGATTTGGAACCAGTGCAGGAAAGACTTGAATGCTCCCTGCTCTTAACCTGTGAATCACACTGAAATGGTCACCCCTGATGTCCCATCTGCAGCTTCCTCCTCAGACCACATGGTGGGACTGCAGTCGCTCAAGTCCTGGACAGTCAGGCGGGAGCGCTGGATTCATTTTGGCCAAGGACATATGGGTGGGAACATGAAGTGCCTGATCTAGGCAACAGCTTTAAGATCTGAGCATGATTTGCTGAATTTTCTCCCCACTGTGTGACAGCAGAGATTGTTCCAGAGAATGGAGGTGGTGACGTCAGTTGGGGTCTCTAAGTGAGGCTAATATGAGACAGAGACTGTCGCCATTGACTCATCCTCACCCCATGGTCTATAAGCGCCACGGAGATCTGTGGACTATTTGTTACCAGAATATCACCTTTCCTGACTGGCGTGTACACATACACTAATTGTACATTTAGAATTCCCATTTCAATTTTATTTCCCATTTTATCTCACACATGGTCATAAGGCGTTAGTTTATCTAATACTCAAGATTACAATAAAATAAAAGGTTGTCACTTCTATAGGTAGATCTAATGATTGTCTTTAAAAGGAGCCACTGGGGAGAAAAAGAAACAGCTGGTAGATGAAGAGAATACAGCTGACCCTTGAACAACATGGGCTTGACCTGCACAGGACTGAACTTAGAGGTGAATTTTTTTCAATAAATACATACTACAGTTAACTACATGATCTATGGGTTGATGCTCAGATCCAGAACCACCGATACAGACAGCTGACTGTAATGTTATAGCACATTTTTGACTATGCAGACTATGCCCCCACGTTGTTCAAGCATCGCTTACACACATCAACTAGAAAAAGCAGAGGGGAGGCAATGATGCAATCGGGAGTTATTATCAGTGGTCGGAATTCAGGGCTGGAAATTAAGAGGAGGAAACCTAGCAAGTATTAGTTGCTCAGTTGTGTCCATCTCTTTGCGACCCCGTGAACTGTAGCCCGCCAGGCTCCTCTGACCATGGGGTCCCTTCTCCAGTGGATCTTCTCAACCCAGAAATCAAACACAGGTCCCCTGCTTTGTGGGTGGATTCTTTACTGTCTGAGCCCCTAGGAAGCCCAATCCTAGCAAAGAGGTTGCCAAAGAAAGGGAACCCCAAGTCATCTGCAAAACTCCTCTGCAATCCCTCACCTGCACCTTAGCTGTGGGGACCTAAGGAAAAGTTCAAGAAACTGAGCAGAAGGCCAGAAAGTAGCCCAAACGAGCTGGTCACATACTGAAAGAATGTCTCTCTTTTTTTAATCCCCTGTGCTATTCACTGGAGAAGGCAGTGGCAACCCACTCCAGTACTCTTGCCTGGAGAATCCCACGGTGCAGTCCGTGGGGTCGCTAAGAGTCGAACACAACTGAGCGACTTCACTTTCACTTTTCACTTTAATGCATTGGAGAAGGCAATGGCAACCCACTCCAGTACTCTTGCCTGGAGAATCCCACGGACTCAGGAGCCTGGTGGGTTGCCGTCTACAGGGTCGCACAGAGTCGGACACGACTGAATCGACTTAGCTAGCTAGCTGTGCTATTCACAGTTACAGACGCAGCACAATTTAAGTCTTAACTGCCTTGTAAACATTTTCTCCACTATATTCTTAAACAATGAACAAAACAATAAATCAATGTCTGATGTGCAGCATTTGTCAACTTCTGAGATGTAAATACTCCCACCTTGGTGAGTTTCAAGCTACCAACATGCTGCCACCACAGCAGACCATTATATGGTATTTCATCATGTAAATACAACAGATGTATGGATAATAATAAAGTGTATTTAAATAATTTTGAAATAATCTCTTGAGTAGTGATTACATTGCTTTTTAATATGATTTCATTGTAAGTTTTTGTAATTTACTTTTCTTTTACTTTTTTAATTGAAGCATAGTTGATTTACAAGGTTGTGTTAGTTTCAGGTGTACAGCAAAGTGATTCAGTTATACATATATACATTTATGTATCTTTTTTCTAGTCTTTTCCAGAGGTTATTACAAGATATTGAATATGGGGTTCCCTATGCTATATTGTAAAATTCCTGTTGTTTATTTACTTTATATATGGCAGTGTGTATCTGAAGCTTCTGTGAGCTTCCCACGTGGTGCTAGTGGTAAAGAATCCATCTGCCAATGCAGGAGACACAAGAGAAGCAGGTTCAATCCCTGGATCGGAAGATTCCCTGGGAAAGGGAATGGCAACCCACTCCAGTATTGTTGTCTGAGAAATCCCATGGACAGATGAGCCTGGCAGGCTACAGTATCTGTTAGTTCCCATACTCCTGATTTATCCCTCCCTCTTTGCCCTTAATTTTTAATACTGGCTGTGTTTAACAACTGCTTTTAAAATTCCTGAAAAATTAACCACAGGCTCTCCTGAACCAGGATAAGCCACCTCCTGCACATCCCTGACTTTAAGTATCTCGAAAACACAGCTTCACTGTCCCAGCTGTCAATCTCAAACTGCTAAAATGTGGGTTTTCCTCTCTATGAAATTCATAGTGACCCTGGTACTGCAACCTCTTCTCTTAATCCAGTGGACACATTCCAATTCTCTTTTTTTTTTTTTTGCCTTACTGCGAGACTCATGGTATCTTAATTACCCGATCCAGGATTGAACCCGGGCCAAGCCAGTGAAAGCGCCAAATCCTGACCACTAGCCCACCAGGGAACTGCTCCAATCCTAACCTTGATTATCTGTAGGAAATGGCACTGTTAGTCTCCTCGAAATTGCCTTCTCACTGGTCTGTCCAGCCTCTTGTCTTCGTCCTTCCTCTCTGACTACTTTCAGCGTCTCCTCTGAATATTCCTTTTACCCGCTGAGACTTTCAGGTTTGTTTTTTTCCGAGTATTCTTGTTCCTCGAATTTTATCACATCTCACACTTTTCCAAAAGCCTCACCTACCCTGTTATCACTCACGGGCAGTCAACACCAATTCCCTATCTTCAGAATCCTCTCCTCGCCTCCTAGTATCTAGACCCACATTTGCAGTTGCTCCATGAAGTATTTCCCTGTGTCCCACAAAAATTTCACGTTCAAAATGTCCATAATACTCTCTTCCCTTGTGGTTTTATGACTATGTTTAGTGTGATGTTTGGAGTCCTCCTTCTTTGTGTGTGTGTATCTATTACAAATTTTAGGTCCCATGAGGTTTACATACACCTACCTATTATATAAATTAGATGGGATGATTTTAAGCTGATGATCTCCAAAGTGACCTTTCCTATTTTATTTTATATCTATGCAATCTGATAGATGTTCACTAAACCTACTGGGGTAAACATTCCATGATGTATGTAAGTCAGATCATTATGCTATACCCCTTAAAGTTACACAGCACCAGGTGTCAGTCATACCTCAATAAAACTGGGAGAAAACAAAGCAAAACAAAGCCACAACGTGTCCAGAACAAACTTGTTTCTTTCTTTTGAAGTCTGCCTCTCCTTCTCAACTCAAAGATTTGTAGGAGGCACTATGTGCCAAATCACCTAGCCAAAACCCTGAGTGTCATTATTTCTCATGAAAGACTCCAGCCCCAGTTGGCTCAGGTCCTAAAATCTCTACCAATTATTGCTTCTCTTTTTACTCACTGCCACTGATAAAACTTTAATCTTGGAAGTCCCCTCACTGCCTTGGGCCCAGGTTCGATCCCTGATCAGGGAACTGAGATCACATGAGCTACACAGCCAAAAAAAAAAAAAAAATGTTCTTTAATCTTGCTCATCCCTCACTGTTGTAATAACCTGCTAATTTCATGATTCTTATTCATCTTACACACTGAGGCTTCTGTTATCTTTTTAAATCACAAATCACTTAATGGCTCCCAATTGCCTAAGACCAGTGGTTCTCAACCATGGCTGTGCAACAGAATTATCTGGGGTGGGGGGGTTCAACCAATTGTGTAAATGTATGATTTACATATAATAAGGTACACTCATTTTAAGTATATAGTTCAATATGTTTTTGACAAATACTCACACATATATGTAACTATCACTACCAATAAAGATATAAAACATTTTCATCACCTCAAATAGTTCCCACATATCCTTTGTCGGTCAAATTCCCCAAGTTTATCATTTCCCAAAGAACTGACCCCAAGCAATTTACTGCCAGTTTTCCTTCAGTAAAGATAAGTTTTGCCTGCTCTAGAATCTCACACACATTGAATCAAACAATATTTACTTTTTTGCATCTGACTTCTTTTACTCAAGATCATGGCTTTGAGATTCAGTCATGGTGTGTTAATCAGTAATTTCTTCCTTTTTATTGTTGAGTAGTAGTCTGTGCTATGAAATTTCTCAAAATGTTATTCATTCATTTGTTGATGGACATTTGGATAGTTTGCAGTTTGGAGCTATCATGAATAAAGCTTCTATGAACATTTAGGTACAAATATTTTCGTCAACACATATTTTCATTCCTCTTGGGTCAATACTTGGGAGGGTCAATGCTGGGTCTTAAGACAATGAATACTTAAGTTTAGAAGAAACTATTTTCCAAAGTAGCTGCACCATTTTCTATTTCACCAGCACTGTAGGAGAGTTCCAGGCACAAAGCCAGGACAAACATCGCTCATCTCGCTCGTTTCCCTTCTCTGGCACAGCACAGATCTGTACTGCCTGTAGTTTGGTGTCTGGAAATAATCGTCTCATATATTTTGTCTAGTGTTTTCATTGTTGGGAGGGGAAGGCAAAACAAGTATCAGGAACACTGTCATGGCCAGAAACAAAGTCCACATGGGGAGCATCTTAAAAAATATGCCTGACTGGAATCCCATACTAATTAAATCTGAGTTCCTGCATTGGGAATGGGAGGGGAGTTCTTTGTGCACGAGCCTTGAGAATCATTGGCCCAGGGCATAATATTTGATGTCTTCACTAAGGCAAGACCCCTCAGTACCTGTCCTGCATCTCCAGGCTAGATGGCAATCACACACTCCAACCCCAACCATCTTTTATCATTTCTCCTAAGGTTCAGCCATGTGGTTACCAGCAGTAACATGGTATTTCAAACCCATGCCTTTCGCTGTGGTCCTTTTAGGTTCAAAGTTTATCAGGAGCACTTATCCTTCAAGACTGGGGCAAAATGCCATTGGCTTTATGGGATATAAGGAAGATCCAGGGATTTCTAGGGCAGAATGTTGTACTAATTGAAAAAGATGGTTGTACTAATTGGACAAGATGTTGGACGAGATGGTTGGATGGCATCATGGACTCAACGGACATGAGTTTGAGCAAACTCCTGGAGACTGTCAAGCACAGGGAAGCCTGGCGTACTGCAGTCCATGGGGTTGCAGAGTGCGACACGACAGAGCGGCTGAACAACAAATACTGTACTAAAAAGAACATTGGGATAACCAGCAAATGCAAGGCTTAGTATCCGCTACCGCCATTCACAACAGAGTGAATTTAGTGGTTACTTGTCATCAGTTTTCCTTGGGTATAACACGGAATAACAATACTCACCTCCAAGAGCAGCAGACAAGAGAACACAAAGAACGCACCTAGCACGGTGCACGCAGCAGATGCCAGCAGAATATTTCCCTTCACACCCATCTTCCACTCCGAACATTTCCTGCAAAGTTTTACTGCAAATGGCATTTACGCTGTTTATATCTCTTTTCCTCCGCTAGACTGTGAGGTTTATAATGACCAGGACTACTTTCTTTTTACCTTTGCGTCCGGAGTCATAGAAAAAACCTGGGATAAGACAGGAGTCTGAACAAGTCTCAGGTGAATAAAGAGAATTTAGGAGTATCTAGCTCTAATCGCTGGAGAAGGCAACGGCACCCCACTCCAGTACTCTTGCCCGGAGAATCCCATGGACAGAGGAGCCTGGTGGGCTGCAGTCCATGGGGTCGCTAAGAGTCGAAGACGACTGAGCAACTTCACTTTCTCTTTTCACTTTCATGCATTGGAGAAGGAAATGGCAACCCACTCCAGGGTTCTTGCCTGGAGAATCCCAGGGACGGGGGAGCCTGGTGGGCTGCCGTCTCTGGGCTCGCACAGAGTCGGACACGACTGAAGCGACTTAGCAGCAGCAGCTCTAATCACAGAGAGTTTACGGGGTTCTTTTCTCAACAACACTTCACGCTTCGGGGACGACGCACCACCCAATCCTTGGCAGGGAAACGAGAGAATGTGACCGAGATGGGAAAAGTAAGGTGGCACTTTCCATCAGATGAACTCTCCAGAAGACATTGTCACCATGGGGTAAAGAAATCCCCAAGTCCGTGCTGCCCTTCTCGGAAAGGAAACTCTGAGCCAACTTCCTTTAAGGAAAGGAGCGGGACCGGACAGGTGGGCGGGCGCCGGAAGAGGGGCGCGCGGGGAGGGGGGGAGAGGGGCGGGGGAGGCGGAGGCGCACTGGGACCGCTCCGCCCCGCCGTTGCCAGGCAACCGGCCCCGGAAGTCGCGGGAGGCGCGTCGGCGGCGGTGCCGGGAGCGGTGAAAGATGGCGGAGGGCGGCGGCGGAGAGGCGGGCGAGGAGGAGCCGAGGGCTGCGGGGCCGCGGCCCCCGAGCGCGCGGGACTTGCAGGTGCGGCGGGCGGTGCGGCGGGGGAATGTGTGGGGCCGTTCCGGTCGCGGCCGAGCTTCTCAGACCCGCCCGGGGACCGAACTCGGACTCCGTGGGTCTCCCCCGGGCGGCACGCCGGACAGGGGCGTCGGGAGAAACGAGTGTCGGCGCCCCGCGCTCTCAGGTGTCCCGGCGGCGTTTCCCCTCCACCCCTCTTGCCTTTTAAGAAGCAGCTGTTGATTCCGAATGGCTTCTTTGAGGGGTCAGTTGAATGCTTCACTGGTTGACGCTCCGGTCAGACTTCTGCAGAAGGAAACTCTGAGGTGGCCGTGGGGAAGTCGAGTCACAAGGAAGCCGGTTTGGTCTTGTTTCTCTCGGATGCTGTTTCTGGCTTATTTAAATGTAAAAATGGTTCCTTTTTAATCAGAGAGCTTTTCCCTTTCAGTTCAGTTCAGTCGCTCAGTCGTGTCCTACTCTTTGCGACCCCATGAATCGCAGCACGCCAGGCCTCCCTGTCCATCACCAACTCCCGGAGTTCACTCAGACTCACGTCCATCGAGTCAGTGATGCCATCCAGCCATCTCATCCTCTGTCGTCCCCTTCTCCTCTTGCCCCCAATCCCTCCCAGCATCAGGGCCTTTTTCAGTGAGTCAACTCTTCGCATGAGGTGGCCAAAGTACTGGAGTTTCAGCCTTAGCATCATTCCTTCCAAAGAAATCCCAGGGCTGATCTCCTTTCACAGTGACCTAAATAAGTATTTCATCCTACGTCTCGCACCCTAGTCGTTACTCCTATAGGGTAGAAAACATTGCACGTAAGAAACGGGGATGTAAAACTTTGTAATGTTACAGGACATTGACATTAATTGCCTCAATACCAGCGCCCTCTGCCAGGTGCTTCACGCTACTCATTTTAGGGTGTTTTTTTAACTGTCCCTTTGTAAGATGATTGATAAAATTGAAACAGTGAAGATGTGTGTCTCCTCAGTCGCGGTTTGCGACCCCATGGACTGTAGCCCGCCAGGCTCCTCTGTCCATGGGATTCTCCAGGCAAGAATACTGGAATGGATTGCCATTTCCTTCTCCAGGGGATCTTCCCTACCCAGGGATCGAACCACCATCTCCTTCATTGGCAAGTGGATTCTTTACCACTGAGCCACCTGGGAAACCCCAAACGCCTATAGGGACTATAATTAAACATGAATGTCCCTCCATCTACCAGGCTTAGTAGAAAAGGTCTATTATAATTCTTTATTGTCACACCTTCATTCTGCTTCTTTAAACGAATGTATATTGACCACCTGCCCTGTAACATACTACTAAGCTCTGGGAATGCAGAGATAAATAGTACATCAAATCCACAGTTGGTGCTGGGACACTGGAAGGGCCTAGAAGTGTGAAAGGCATTTCTACCCATTGTTTGCCTAAATAAGATACACATGAATTTAACATAACATTTTTAAGATGGAGGATGATTGAGTGCCAAGATAAGCAGTGCATACAGTGATGAATTTGGAGAATGGAGTGATCAGTGTCAGCTTAGGAAATGAACTCAATGTATTGATAAAACATTTGCAGTATTTATGACTCAATTTAGTAGTAGTAAACAGAATCCAGAAGTAGGAGGGTTTCATCTACCTCATCTTGTCTATTGAAGGCCAGCATCACTAAGACGCAGCATGTGCCCTTGGGGGAAAAATGGTGTTTCTAGTCAGAACAGCTTCAGCTTGCTCCTTGACCTTGCTGCTTAGTAGTCACGTGAGTATAGGAGAAATGTCCTAACTTCTCTGATCCTGTGTCTTTATTCATAAATTCAGGGTTATGTTGATCACAGGTGTCAAGGATGAAATAAAGGAATGTCTGTAAAGTGCCTCTTCAGTATTACCCTGGCTCAGACTTGCTTACTAAATATTTGGCTCTTTTTCCCTTAAAGGAGAAAATACTGTAACTTTCACTGGTTAGTCCATCTAATGCTACTAAGTTAAAACTATGTGACCTAATAGCCTTTCTCTAATTTAAATCTATTTCTTCTTATGTGAAAAATGAGAATAGCTTGGTTAATGATCACCTGATACTTGTCAAATTTAGACAGTCCACTGGATTGATATGATTAATTGTTGGAAATGTTGTAGATGTCGCTAATTTTGAGAATGCCTTCCTTTCCACCGTCAATTAGAAAATAAACTTTTTTTTTCCAGTCTCCTATCTACTTTTCGGTAGGTAGATTACTGATTTTTTTATGAATGTGATTTGGCATTTCAAATTCATTAAGTGTTGATAATGTTTATTTTAGAATTTAATAAGAATGTGAAGAATTTGCAAAGAAACCCCGGAAGAAAAGAACCAAAGTAATGACATATGAAGTAATAGAGTGCGTATCAAAGGTTTAAAAGAATTGGATAATGTTCTTCTCCCCAGCTGGTTTCTTGGATAGTGAATATTTTTGGATTATCTTTTTATTGTTTAATCTAGCTGTGTTATTTTAAGCATTACCCAGTTAGTTCAGTTTTCAGTAGATACTTCTTAATTTCCTGGCAACTTGCTCTAAGAGTCTTTCACAGTATTACTGAGGAGAGAAGGGTGATGTGTTACTAATTGGAACAAGCAGAAGTATCGCTCCGTGCCTATTTGTCAGCTGCCGTGCAGTGTGGGGTTTGTCAGCCTCTAAATTAGGAGAGATTTCCTCATTTACCACACCAGGAAAGATGGATGGTCGTCCCCCAAAAGCCTCCCAGCACAGTGAGCCTCTGACTCTCTAAAAGCAGAAGTTTCCCATGGGTCCCACAATGAGAGTAGATTTTATCTCCCTTCCTCCTCCGGAATTGGGAACATTTAAGGGGGAAGCTTGGGACAGGAGTGCTGGTGACAGTATGTAGGTACTCAGTCGTGTCCAACTCTTTGTGACCCCGTAGACTGCAGCCTGCCAGGCTTCTCTGTCCATGGGATTCTCCTGGCAAGAATACTGGAGTGGGTTGCCATTTCCTACTGCAGGGGATCTTCCCTACCCAGAGATCTAACCCGCATCTCTTCTGTCTCCTGCACTGGCAGGTGGGGTCTTCTTCTCTGCACCACCTGGGAAGCCCCTGTTAAGTGGCACTTGTTGTTCAGTCACTTAGTGTGTCCAGCTCTTTGTGACCCCGTGGACCACAGCATGCCTGGCTTCCCTGTCCTTCACCAACTCCTGGAGCTTGCTCAAGCTCATGTGCATTGAGTTGGTGGTGCCATCCAACCATCTCAACCTCTATTGTCCCATTCTCCTCCTGCCTTCCATCTTTCCCAGCATCAGAGTATTTTCCAATGAGTCAGCTCTTTGCATCAGGTGGTCAAAGTATTGGAATTTCAGCTTCAGCATCAGTCCTTCCAATGAGTATTCAGGGTTGATTTCCTTTAGGATTGACTGGTTTAATCTCCTTGCAGTCCAGGGGACTCTCAAGAGTCTTCTCCAACACCACAGTTCAAAAGCATCAGTTCTTTGGTGCTCAGCCTTCTTTATGGTCCAACTCTCACATCCATACATGACGACTGGAAAAACCATAGCTTTGACTATTCAGATCTTTGTTGTCAAAGTAATGACAAAGTGACAGTACTCAACCCAAACCTCAGTGTTCATTAGTAGTTCTGAACGTCTTCAGAGCCCTTTGTCTCTTGTCATGCCCTTCCCTCTATCCACACACGTGGAGTTAACAGATTAGGTACACTCTGTTCCAGGTCTCCTCAGAATGATATCAAAAGAAAAAGATTTCTGTTTTTATTTCTTTATTTCCATATAGGTTGGAGTTGGGGAAAAATTGGGGCTAACTTAAGTACTTACCAGGGTTTGGAATAGGCTTTGGATGGGGCAGAGAAGAGAGTTCTGTCAGTGAGAAAAGAGTAGGACTATCTGGGACCTTCATCCTCTTGGTGTCAGTGTCCCTTATCCTTGGTTCTCAGTTTTAACGTGCATCAGAGTCACCTGAAAGGTTTGCTCAAGCACAGGTTCCTGAACCCCACCCTGAGTTTCTGACTCTCTTGGTCCAGGGCAGGGCTTGAGCACCTGCAGTTTTAAAGGGCCCCCAGGTGATGCTGATGTTGCTGTTCTAGATTTAAGTCTGTATTGTACCTTCTGGGCTTCCCAGGTGGCTCAGGGGTAAAGAATCCTCCCGCCAGTGCAGGAGATGCTGGTTCAGTGCCTGGATTGGGAAGATCCCCTGGAGGAGGGCATGGCAACCTACTCCAGTATTCTTGCCTGGAAAATCCCATGGACAGAGGAGCCTTGCAGGCTAAGGTCCACCAGGTCACAAAGAACAGGACTGAGCGACTAAACAATAACATTATACCTTCTGGCAGTTGTCTAAGACTGGGAGTTCCAGTACTTTCAGTCTTTTGCTGTGTTGTTGATATTCTTACCCACAGTTTCAGGTTCTTTTCACACATTCATCACATTTCCAGTTCTAGAGAAAAAATTATCAGTGCTTACATATTTTATTCTCTCTGTGTGATTGAAATATCACATAATTTAGTTGTTTAGCTCATGGAAATCTGTCCTGATAATTCACAGTCCATAATTATTTCACAATGCATGTATTTTTATCTCTTTATTTGAGATTTTTCTGTCATTTTCTACTGGTTTTAACCAGTACCTCAGTTTATTATCTCTTCAGATATGGTGTCATTTGCTATGTTAAATAATACTAATTAGCTAATGAATTTATGCCATATGATGCTATAGGGACATCATGGATCCTGGCATTAATTCCCTTTAAATATCATTCATTTTCTTCTAAGTTAATGATGTGCCAATAATAACTAGAACCTTTCAGCTAGTTGGACCCCCTGGTCTGATGTAATTTTCTCTATATTCCTATTTTATTAATATATGTTCCACATTTCATGGAATCAGAGGCATTGTTTGCATTATTCATTTATTTTGTAGAAGATTATTTGATTGTCAAGGTTTGTTCACATCTTCTTCAAGCAAAAAACAATGTACAAAACTATAGGAAATTTTGAGTTTGCCAAAAAGTTCATTCAGATTTTTCCATAACACCTTATGAAAAAAAAAACCCAAACAAACTTTTGGCCAACCCAATATCTCAGTTTTTAAATCTATAGCATAATTTATCTACCCATATCTCTCTATGATTCCTGTTGTGTTGTAGTCTACATAATTTAACAAGAATTTTCTGGGTGCCTGTCCAGTTCTGCATTAGAAACAATTTGGGAAGCCTAAATTATAGTCATTCAGTCAGTCAATTCAGTCGTTCAGTCATGTCCGACCCTTTGCGACCCCATGAATCGCAGCACGCCAGGCCTCCCTGTCCATCACCAACTCCCGGAGTTCACTCAGACTCACGTTCATCGAGTCAGTGATGCCATCCAGCCATCTCATCCTCTGTCGTCCCCTTCTCCTCCTGCCCCCAATCCCTCCCAGCATCATAGTCTTTTCCAATGAGTCAACTCTTCGCGTGAGGTGGCCAAAGTACTGGAGTTTCAGCTTTAGCATCATTCCTTCCAAAGAAATCCCAGGGCTGATCTCCTTCAGAATGGACTGGTTGGATCTCCTTGCAGTCCAAGGGACTCTCAAGAGTCTTCTCCAACACCACAGTTCAAAAGCATCAATTCTTCGGCGCTCAGCCTTCTTCACAGTCCAACTCTCATATCCATACATGACCACAGGAAAAACCATAGCCTTGACTAGACAGACCTTTGTTGGCAAAGTAATGTCTCTGCTTTTGAATGTGCTATCTAGGTTGGTCATAACTTTTCTTCCAAGGAGTAAGCGTCTTTTAATTTCATGGCTGCAGTCACCATCTGCAGTGATTTTGGAGCCCAAAAAAATAAAGTCTGACACTGTTTTCACTGTTTCCCCATCTATTTCCCATGATGTGATGGGACCAGATGCCATGATCTTCGTTTTCTGAATGTTGAGCTTTAAGCCAACTTTTTCACTCTCCGCTTTCACTTTCATCAAGAGGCTTTTTAGTTCCTCCTCACTTTCTGCCATAAGGGTGGTGTCATCTGCATAGCTGAGTTTATTGATATTTCTCCCGGCAATCTTGATTCCAGCTTGTGTTTCTTCCAGTCCAGCGTTTCTCATGAGGTACTCTGCATATAAGTTAAATAAGCAGGGTGACAATATACAGCCTTGACGTACTCCTTTTCCTATTTGGAACCAGTCTGTTGTTCCACGTCCAGTTCTAACTGTTGCTTCCTGACCTGCATACAAATTTCTCAAGAGGCAGAAATTTATAAATTATAGTAGGGGGGATGAAATAGTAAGAAAAGTACACAAGTGATGAGAATGTAATATTTAATATGTGTCAATAATAGAATGCCATATGCTATAAGGATTTACATCACTTAAGAAAACTAGAAAAGGCTTCGTAAAGGATGGCTATAATGGGCCTTTGACATACAGGTACCATTTCCATTGATGGAGGAATAGCATAAAAATAATTCATAGAGCAATATTATCATCTCATGAGGAAATCCATAAAGGAATATGGTTTTGAAGAAAATTTTTGAAGGTAAAAATTTCTTAAAACCTTGGGTCCAGGTAATTAGAGTGTCTGTCTCTGTCCATCTCTCTCATTTATTTTTTTGTGCATGGTGAGGGTGGTTTGTTTGTTTCTCCCTTTTGGAGAAGATAAGGTAGGAAAAGATCATAGAAGATACATAGATAATACTGGAGCAAGGAAAATCTTGGGGAAAATGAAACAGTGATAAAAATCATTGTTGAGGAGGTTTTAATACTACCTTCTGGTAATGGAGCATTTGCCTTGTGCTTCACATACATTATGTAATCCCTTTATTGTAGACATTAGAAGATGAGGGAACTAAAAAGCTCAGAGAAGTTAAATAATTTGCTTAAGCTCACACAGTAAGAACCTAAGTTAGGAGTTTAATAAGATTCTTTTAGGCTACACTACACTTTTATAATTAAGGTTTCTTGCAAAATTAACATGATAGAAACATGAAGGTTGACATATGTGTACGCAGTGGCGGTCAAAAGTTAGGTGGGAAAAATAAAGCCTTTCAGTTTTGTTTTCTTGTTTCTTGCATATTTTAAAGGTTGATTAATAGACTCTTCAGAAAATTAGCTTTGGCCCAGTTCCCTATTTTTCTTTTCCTACTGAGGACAGAATCCCTGGAGATTGTTTCATATTTCTCGTTTTCTAGGAGTACTTCATCTGAGTTTTGCAGCAGAGTGTTTCTTGGTTTTTTTAATTTTCCAAAGATTAGGGTCATGCCAGTTTTAATTGAATAGCCACAAGGGCCATGAAGGAAAGTCTGACTTGAGTTGTTCAAGGATGTCAAAAGTGGAAACAATATAACTTATATAATAATGAAATATTTTGATAATTTCTTAAAATTGCAGTTTCAAAAAGTATGCTTTGTTGACTTCATTTTGAAAGAGATATCCAGCCATATATTTATAAAGCATAATTTGGTAATACTGCTTTCTAACAATTATATAAACTATATATATATTTTTCATTGTCTTTTATTTTTTAGAAGCTTATTTTCCTAAACTTTAGAAGTTTTTATGTCTGGTAAACTTATAAATAGAATAATTTTGAAATTGTTTTATGTACTCAGATTTTGAAAACGTGAAGAACTAAATGAAATATTTTTATGGGATCTAATGAGAGCAAGCTGACATAAGTGTAAAACATCTTCAAGTATTTTTAAAAGAATTATAGTTCCAACTTTGAAACTAATCTGTTACCAAATCATTTTTGAAGCTGTTGAATAGTTCATTGAAAGTAATTAAGCTATTATTGTAACTTTAATTTATGCTACTATGTGTGACATTTTTTTTTATCTTTTTATTTTTTTTTTATTTTTTTTTAATTAATTTTATTTTATTTTTAAACCTTACATAATTGTATTAGTTTTGCCAAATATCAAAATGAATCCACCACAGGTATACATGTGTTCCCCATCCTGAACCCTCCTCCCTCCTCCCTCCCCATACCATCCCTCTGGGTCGTCCCAGTGCACCAGCCCCAAGCATCCAGCATCGTGCATTGAACCTGGACTGGCATCTCGTTTCATACATGACATTTCACATGTTTCAATGCCATTCTCCCAAATCTTCCCACCCTCTCCCTCTCCCACAGAGTCCATAAGACTGTTCTATACATCAGTGTCTCTTTTGCTGTCTCGTATACAGGGTTATCGTTACCATCTTTCTAAATTCCATATATATGCGTTAGTATACTGTATTGGTGTTTTTCCTTCTGGCTTACTTCACTCTGTATAATAGGCTCCAGTTTCATCCACCTCATTAGAACTGATTCAAATGTATTCTTTTTAATGGCTGAGTAATACTCCATTGTGTATATGTACCACAGCTTTCTTATCCATTCATCTGCTGATGGACATCTAGGTTGCTTCCATGTCCTGGCTATTATAAACAGTGCTGCGATGAACATTGGGGTACACGTGTCTCTTTCCCTTCTGGTTTCCTCAGTGTGTATGCCCAGCAGTGGGATTGCTGGATCATAAGGCAGTTCTATTTCCAGTTTTTTAAGGAATCTCCACACTGTTCTCCATAGTGGCTGTACTAGTTTGCATTCCCACCAACAGTGTAAGAGGGTTCCCTTTTCTCCACACCCTCTCCAGCATTTATTATTTGTAGACTTTTGGATCGCAGCCATTCTGACTGGTGTGAAATGGTATCTCATAGTGGTTTTGATTTGCATTTCTCTGATAATGAGTGATTTTGAGCATCTTTTCATGTGTTTGTTAGCCATCTGTATGTCTTCTTTGGAGAAATGTCTATTTAGATCTTTGGCCCATTTTTTGATTGGGTCATTTATTTTTCTGGAGTTGAGCTGTAGGATTTGCTTGTATATTTTTGAGATTAGTTGTTTGTCGGTTGCTTCATTTGCTATTATTTTCTCCCATTCTGAAGGCTGTCTTTTCACCTTGCTAATAGTTTCCTTTGATGTGCAGAAGCTTTTAAGTTTAATTAGGTCCCATTTGTTTATTTTTGCTTTTATTTCCAATATTCTGGGAGGTGGGTCATAGAGGATCCTGCTGTGATGTATGTCAGAGAGTGTTTTGCCTATGTTCTCCTCTAGGAGTTTTATAGTTTCTGGTCTTACGTTGAGATCTTTAATCCATTTTGAGTTTATTTTTGTATATGGTGTTAGAAAGTGTTCTAGTTTCATTCTTTTACAAGTGGTTGACCAGATTTCCCAGCACCACTTGTTAAAGAGATTGTCTTTAATCCATTGTATATTCTTGCCTCCTTTGTCAAAGATAAGGTGTCCATATGTGCGTGGATTTATCTCTGGGCTTTCTATTTTGTTCCATTGATCTATATTTCTGTCTTTGTGCCAGTACCATACTGTCTTGATAACTGTGGCTTTGTAGTAGAGCCTGAAGTCAGGTAGGTTGATTCCTCCAGTTCCATTTTTCTTTCTCAAGATCGCTTTGGCTATTCGAGGTTTTTTGTATTTCCATACAAATTGTGAAATTATTTGTTCTAGCTCTGTGAAGAATACTGTTGGTAGCTTGATAGGGATTGCATTGAATCTATAAATTGCTTTGGGTAGTATACTCATTTTCACTATATTGATTCTTCCAATCCATGAACATGGTATATTTCTCCATCTATTAGTGTCCTCTTTGATTTCTTTCACCAGTGTTTTATAGTTTTATATATATAGGTCTTTAGTTTCTTTAGGTAGATATATTCCTAAGTATTTTATTCTTTTCGTTGCAATGGTGAATGGAATTGTTTCCTTAATTTCTCTTTCAGTTTTCTCATTATTAGTGTATAGGAATGCAAGGGATTTCTGTGTGTTGATTTTATATCCTGCAACTTTATTATAATCATTGATTAGTTCTAGTAATTTTCTGGAGGAGTCTTTAGGGTTTTCTATGTAGAGGATCATGTCATCTGCAAATAGTGAGAGTTTTACTTCTTCTTTTCAAATTTGGATTCCTTTTATTTCTTTTTCTGCTCTGATTGCTGTGGCCAAAACTTCCAAAACTGTGTTGAATAGTAATGGTGAAAGTGGGCACCCTTGTCTTGTTCCTGACTTTAGAGGAAATGCTTTCAATTTTTCACCATTGAGGATAATGTTTGCTGTGGGTTTGTCATATATAGCTTTTATTATGTTGAGGTATGTTCCTTCTATTCCTGCTTTCTGGAGAGTTTTTATCATAAATGGATGTTGAATTTTGTCAAAGGCTTTCTCTGCATCTATTGAGATAATCATATGGTTTTTGTTTTTCAATTTGTTAATGTGGTGTATTACATTGATTGATTTGCGGATATTGAAGAATCCTTGCATCCCTGGGATAAAGCCCACTTGGTCATGGTGTATGATCTTTTTAATGTGTTGTTGGATTCTGATTGCTAGAATTTTGTTAAGGATTTTTGCATCTATGTTCATCAGTGATATTGGCCTGTAGTTTTCTTTTTTTATGGGATCTTTGTCAGGTTTTGGTATTAGGGTGATGGTGGCCTCATAGAATGAGTTTGGAAGTTTACCTTCCTCTGCAATTTTCTGGAAGAGTTTGAGCAGGATAGGTGTTAGCTCTTCTCTAAATTTTTGGTAGAAGTCAGCTGTGAAGCCGTCTGGACCTGGGCTTTTGTTTGCTGGAAGATTTTTGATTACAGTTTCAATTTCCGTGCTTGTGATGGGTCTGTTAAGGTTTTCTATTTCTTCCTGGTCGAGTTTTGGAAAGTTGTACTTTTCTAAGAATTTGTCCATTTCTTCCTCGTTGTCCATTCTATTGGCATATAATTGTTGATAATAGTCTCTTATGATCCTTTGTATTTCTGTGTTGTCTGTTGTGATCTCTCCATTTTCGTTTCTAATTTTATTGATTTGATTTTTCTCCCTTTGTTTCTTGATGAGTCTGGCTAATGGTTTGTCAATTTTATTTATCCTTTCAAAGAACCAGCTTTTGGCTTTGTTGATTTTTGCTATGGTCTCTTTTGTTTCTTTTGCATTTATTTCTGCTCTAATTTTTAAGATTTCTTTCCTTCTACTAACCCTGGGGTTCTTCATTTCTTCCTTTTCTAGTTGCTTTAGGTGTAGAGTTAGGTTATTTATTTGACTTTTTTCTTGTTTCTTGAGGTGTGCCTGTATTGCTATGAACTTTCCCCTTAGGACTGCTTTTACTGTGTCCCACAGGTTTTGGGTTGTTGTGTTTTCATTTTCATTCGTTTCTATGCAAATTTTGATTTCTTTTTTGATTTCTTCTGTGATTTGTTGGTTATTCAGCAGTGTGTTGTTCAGCCTCCATATGTTGGAATTTTTAATAGTTTTTCTCCTGTAATTGAGATCTAATCTTACTGCATTGTGGTCAGAAAAGATGCTTGGAATGATTTCTATTTTTTTGAATTTACCAAGGCTAGCTTTATGGCCCAGGATGTGATCTATCCTGGAGAAGGTTCCATGTGCGCTTGAGAAAAAGGTGTAATTCATTGTTTTGGGATGAAATGTCCTATAGATATCAATTAGGTCTAACTGGTCTATTGTATCGTTTAAAGTTTGTGTTTCCTTGTTAATTTTCTGTTTAGTTGATCTATCCATAGGTGTGAGTGGGGTATTAAAGTCTCCCACTATTATTGTGTTATTGTTAATTTCTCCTTTCATACTTGTTAGCATTTGTCTTACATACTGCGGTGCTCCCGTGTTGGGTGCATATATATTTATAATTGTTATATCTTCTTCTTGGATTGATCCTTTGATCATTATGTAGTGACCTTCTTTGTCTCTTTTCACAGCCTTTGTTTTAAAGTCTGTTTTATCTGATATGAGTATTGCTACTCCTGCTTTCTTTTGGTCCCTATTTGCATGGAAAATCTTTTTCCAGCCCTTCACTTTCAGTCTGTATGTGTCCCCTGTTTTGAGGTGGGTCTCCTGTAGACAACATATATAGGGGTCTTGTTTTTGTATCCATTCAGCCAGTCTTTGTCTTTTGGTTGGGGCATTCAACCCATTTACGTTTAAGGTAATTACTGATAAGTATGATCCCGTTGCCATTTACTTTATTGTTTGGGGTTTGAATTTATACACCATTTTTGTGTTTCCTGTCTAGAGAATATCCTTTAGTATTTGTTGGAGAGCTGGTTTGGTGGTGCAGAATTCTCTCAGCTTTTGCTTGTCTGAGAAACTTTTGATTTCTCCTTCATACTTGAATGAAATCCTTGCTGGGTACAATAATCTGGGCTGTAGGTTATTTTCTTTCATCATTTTAAGTATGTCTTGCCATTCCCTCCTGGCTTGAAGAGTTTCTATTGAAAGATCAGCTGTTATCCTTATGGGAATTCCCTTGTGTTATTTGTTGTTTTTCCCTTGCTGCTTTTAATATTTGTTCTTTGTGTTTGATCTTTGTTAATTTGATTAATATGTGTCTTGGGGTGTTTCGCCTTGGGTTTATCCTGTTTGGGATTCTCTGGGTTTCTTGGACTTGGGTGATTATTTTCCTTCCCCAGTTTAGGGAAGTTTTCAACTATTATCTCCTCAAGTATTTTCTCATGGTCTTTCTTTTTGTCTTCTTCTTCTGGAACCCCTATGATTCGAATGTTGTAGCGTTTAATATTGTCCTGGAGGTCTCTGAGATTGTCCTCATTTCTTTTAATTCGTTTTTCTTTTATTCTCTCTGATTCATTTATTTCTACCATTCTATCTTCTAATTCACTAATCCTATCTTCTGCCTCTGTTATTCTACTATTTGTTGCCTCCAGAGTGTTTTTAATTTCATTTATTGCATTATTCATTATATATTGACTCTTTTTTATTTCTTCTAGGTCCTTGTTAAACCTTTCTTGCATCTTCTCAATCCTTGTCTCCAAGCTATTTATCTGTGATTCCATTTTAATTTCAAGATTTTGGATCAATTTCACTATCATTATTCGGAATTCTTTATCAGGTAGATTCCCTATCTCTTCCTCTTTTGTTTGGTTTGGTGGGCATTTATCTTGTTCCTTTATCTGCTGGCTATTCCTCTGTCTCTTCATCTTGTTTAAATTGCTGAGTTTGGGGTGTCCTTTCTGTATTCTGGCAGTTTGTGGAGTTCTCTTTATTGTGGCGTTTCCTCGCTCTGTGTGGGTTTGTACAGGTGGCTTGTCAAGGTTTCCTGGTTAGGGAAGCTTGTGTCGGTGTTCTGATGGGTGGAGCTGTATTTCTTCTCTTTGTTCAGTCGCGCTGTGGGGAGGGAGGGAGGGATGCTGCAAACAAATAACACTGGCGTGCGCTCGCAGTGCCTCAGCCACACTGGGTCTGCCCCTGCTCACGGCGCGTGTAGCCTCCCTGCCCACACTGCTCGGGCTCTAGGTTGTTCCGCCGGGAACAATCCGAGGCTGGCCCTGGGTTGCATGTACCTCCCAGGTCCAAGCCGCTCAGGTTCAGGCACTCGGGTAGTCCTTAGAGGTGCAGACTCAGTTGGGCCTGAGTTTTGTGCTCTTCCCAGGTCCGAGCAGCTCAAGTGATGAGGTGTTTGGCGAGCGCCAATGCTGCGACTTATCGCCTCCCCGCCACTCGGTTATCTGGGCGCAAAACCGGTGCACCTTCTCAGGCAGATGTTAACCGTCCAGACCCCCAAGAAGTTTTAGTTAGCAAAGAAGCCTGCTTACAGTTTTATAGATAATGTCTCTCTGGGGCTGCGATTGCCCCCTTCCGGCTCTGGCTGCCTCTCACCGGAGGGGGAAGGTCTGCAGCCGGCTATCTCTGTTCAATTCTTTGTTCCGTGCGCGGGCCTGGCGGTGTCTTAGGTTAGGGCTGGCTTTTCGCGTGGTAGATATCCCACAGTCTGGTTTGCTAGCCCAAATTATTTCGCTCAGATAGTGCTCAGGGTATTCAGGCCAGATTCTTACTCTCAGCGATGCAGCCCGCCCTGCGCCTCCCTGCCCAGCCCCCGCTTGCTAATGGCGCGTGCAGGCGTCTGCGCTGCTTCTCCGCTGGGGGAGTTACCGTAGGACTCGCAATCTTCGAGTTTTAATTGTTTATTTATTTTTACTTCCTGTTATGTTGCCCTCTGTGCTTCCAAAGCTCGGCACAGATTCGGCAGTGAGAAGATTTCCTGGTGTTTGGAAACTTCTCTCTTTTTAAGACTCCCTTCCCGGGACGGAACTCCGTCCCTCCCTCTTTTGTCTCTTTTTTTGTCTTTTATATTTTTTCCTACCTCCTTTCGAAGAGTTGGATTGCTTTTCTGGGTGCCTGATGTCCTCTGCCGGCATTCAGAAGTTGTTTTGTGGAATTTACTCGACGTTTAAATGCTCTTTTGATGAATTTGTGGGGGAGAAAGTGTTCTCCCCGTCCTACTCCTCCGCCATCTTGGCTCCTCCCTATGTGTGACATTTTAGTGAGAGCTACACTGGTTTTATTTTGGAAGGGAGTCATCTTCTGAAATAGCAGCCTTCATTTTTAATTAAAAATCTTGACTACTCAATTACAAGTTAATTTTCTATTCCTAACTTTTTGTACAGAGAGTTTATTTCTAATGTTTTTATACTTTATAACAAATCTGTTATTCTGTAGTTGGCCTTGGCAGAATTATATGAAGATGAAGTGAAATGCAAAGCTTCCAAATCTGATAGACCTAAAGCTACAGCCTTTAAAAGCCCACAGACAGCACCTCAAAGGTAAGTTTTGTTTTTCAAACTTGTATCCCTTTTTAGTTCACTAATCCCACATTATTTTAAATGGCCTTGGGAATTTTTTAACTATAATTTCTTAAATATTTTTAGATACTATTTCTGAAACTATAATAGAAAGCAAGAAGAAAATTTGGGGGAAATTATCTTAAATACTTAATGTTTTGATAGACCTCACAAAGCATAGTATACTGAGTAGTATTTTTCTTGGGCACTGTGGTTCTATTTTGAGTCATAGGACTCATTGAGGATCTGATAAAAGCTACACCGTCTTTCCCCTAGAACATTTACATCCAGCTTTGTCATTCATTTTTAAAGGTTTGCGTGTTTCTTAAAGTCCATCCATGGAACCCCTCTATGTGTTTTGTTCTCCATTTAAGAATCTGTGACTTTAGGACTCTGTCTTTCCTTCCATTGGATGATGCTACATCTAATAGTGGTAGATAGTATTTGCTGTTGTTAAAACCCCTGAACTATAAAAAGAACCAACAGTGAAGATTTAAGAGATGGAAACCAGGTATATTTTATTGTCATGAGTTTTCTTATTTCCATGTATATGTTCATTAATGTCTTTTTAGTACACAAATCTCATTACTAGGGAGAAGCTTGAATTTCCCCATTACATCTCATTCTCAGAAAGTCTTTTATTCTTCCAGAGGTTGAAAAATTCAGTGGAAATTACTTTTTTTGTTTGTTACTATTCTGCCTTCCTTCTTCCTGTAGGGGAGATAAAATGACCTATCTTTCCTGAATGGAAAGAATAACACTTATAATTTATAATTTTCACCCCAACTTTTTATTTTACAATTTTTCAAATACATAGATAATCAAAAGATTAGGATAATGAACATATACTGTGTCTGCTCCAATATTCACCAGTTGTTTATATGCTGTAGCAGTTCATTGGTGCACACACACTCTGTTACTCAAGCACCTGAAAGTAAATTGCAGCCATGATAGCACTTCATCCCTAGAGGCTGCAGTCCACACCCAGTAAGACGCAAACACTCCTTGATAATGTCTCACACCTTAGAAAGTGAGCTCTGACTGCATGTCATTTACTACATAGTCCATAATCAGATACTCTTAGAGGTTTTGAGGATTTAGGATACATTTCACTGATGATGCCGGTTTTAAATCTGAATCCAGAGCATTCTTCCCATCTTTCCATTGTCTGCTTTTAACTCATCTGTTTAAAGCTTATTACGTTGACATTGAAGAGCTGGGCCCAGATGTCTTATAAAATGTCCCACATTCAAGGTCACTGTTTCCTCACATTTAGATTCTCGTTAAATGCTTGTCAAGAGTTTCTTGTTAAACATGCTTGTCAAGAGTACTACTTATTGACATTTTCTGCTGTGTATTATGTTACACCAGGAGCCTTATGGTTTCGGGTTCCCCCACTCTTGGTGCCCTGTTCACTCGGTTAGGGTGCTGACCGCCACCATCACTCCACCAGGAGGTACAGTCTTTCCTTTATTGTCTGCAGATTGGTCATCTTGGCACAGTCTGAATATCCTTCCCTTTCACTTAAGTTTATCTGATATATATATATACACACAGATATATGTGTAATATATGTATTATATATGTATGTGTGTATATATATGTATAATATATATTATACACAGACATTTATATAATGTGTATGTATATATATACACAGACATTTGTATAATATAAATGTATTCTATAGGCATTTATATAATGTATATGTATTATACACATATATATATAATACATATATACATATGTATTATATGTACACAGACATATATATATTTTAGCTGCTTCCTTAATTTGTTCAGTCTCCGAAACTTTGAAAGTGCTTAAAATATTAATGTACCAAAGTTTTACTCATAAGTTATTTGACTATTCTTCCCCAATTTGAACCAGTTTTTGAATGACTTGATTTGCTGGTATAAAAAATCAAAATATTTGACTTCTTAAAATTAGTACATTAATATTTTCCTTAAGGATTCAAATATAATCCTTAAAATATTTCAGTGAATTGTTTTCTCTTTTCTTTTATGCTGACACAGTGTTGCCATTAATGTTTACAATTTGATAATGCAATTTTTAAGGACTTAGTGCCTCAGATATGATTTCTAGAATTACTTGTCCAAAAGGAGGAGTTGCA
Organism: Bos taurus; assembly: GCF_002263795.3. Classification (NCBI taxonomy): domain Eukaryota; kingdom Metazoa; phylum Chordata; class Mammalia; order Artiodactyla; family Bovidae; genus Bos; species Bos taurus. The sequence goes on from NC_037341.1 coordinate 24,604,486, forward strand.
TTAAATATATTGAGGCTTATGCTGTTTGATCCGCTTAAAATACAATTGCAAACCAAATCATTGGCCATCTTTTCTTTTTGCTAAGTGTGATATTTTTGAATAGAAAGTATGTGGTTCTGTTGGCTTCACATTTGGCAGTGACATCTGCCTGATTTCATTGCATGTCTGCTGCTTTTGTCTGGTACAGAAATGGTCCACCTTACTTCATGGTCCACCTTCTTGAACAACTTTAAATATCAAAACATTCATCTGTTCATTGTTGTTTTAAGCCAGTATATTTTCAGTGTGACCATCATGTGAAGTTTCAGTAGTCTACACATAACTTGATCTGTTTTAAAGAAAAGGAGGGACAGGATCTACAGAAAAGTTCACAGAAGACAGCCTGACACCTGCTTTTACATATTCATCCACAAAAGGTTCTCTGTCACAAATAGGATTTTAAAAATGTAACTCTTCTTCTTCAAAAATATAAGAACTTAAAAAAATGTTCCCTACAAGTCATTAGATCCTAGTATGGTTTTGCAAATTTAGTGAGACAAGTGTCCACAATATCTGGCACAGTGTGGGTATCTGTCCGGGCCTTTAAAGATAACTAGAAGACAAGGGACAGAATAGGCCTAGAAGAAAAAAGTAATAAAAATGACAGGAGGGAGCTGAAGAGGAGCAGCAGAACTTGGGTAGCCTCATGGCAGGTGAGGATGGACAGACTGGGTGCTACCAGGGCCTACTTCAATCATGTGGGGCCTCTGTGCGCACCCAGAGAACCTCACTGGGAAGGGCCTCGAGCTTGCTTTAATGCTTTGCTCTTCAGTTCAGTCACTCAGTCGTGTCCAACTCTTTGCAACTCCATGTACTGCAGCACGCCAGGCTTCCCTGTCCATCACCAACTCCCAGAGCTTGTTCAAACTCATGTCCATCGAGTCAGTGATGCCATCCAACCATCTTATCCTCTGTCATCCCCTTTTCCTGCCTTCAGTCTTTCCCAGCATCAGGGTCTTTTCCAGTGAGTCAGTTCTTTGCATCAGGTGGCCAAATTATTGGAGTTTCAACTTCAGCAATGAATATTCAGGACTGATGTCCTTTAGGATTGACTGGTTTGATCTCACCACCGTCCAAGAGACTCTCAAGAGTCTTCTCCAACACCACAGTTCAAGAGCATTGATTCTTTGGCGTTCAGCTTTCTTTATGGTCCAACTCTCACATCCATATGAGACTACTGGAAAAACCACAGCTTTGACATATGGACCTTTGTTGGTAAAGTAATGTCTGCTTTTTAAATATGCTGTCTAGGTTGGTCATAGCTTTTCTTCCAAGGAGCCAAGCGTCTTTTAATTTCATGGCTGCAGTCACCATCCGCAGTGATTTTGGAGCGCAAGAAATTAAAGTCTGTCACTGTTTTCACTGTTGCCCCATCTATTTGCCATGAAGTGATGGGAGCAGATGCCATGATCTTAGTTTTTTGAATGTTAAGTTTTAAGCCAGATTTTTCACGCTCCTCTTTCACTTTCATCAAGAGACTCTTTAGTTCTTCTTTGCTTTCTGCCATAAGAGTGGTGTCATCTCATATCTGAGGTTATTGATGTTTCTCCCGGCAATCTTGATTCCAGCTTGTGCTTTATCCAGCCCAAGTACATTTTGCTTGATGTACACTGCATATAAGTTAAATAAGCAAGGTGACAATATACAACCCTGATGTACTCCTTTCTCAATTTGGAACCAGTCCATTGTTCCACGTCTGGTTTTAGCTGTTGTTTCTTGACTCGCATACAGATTTCTCAGGAGGCAGGTAGGGTGATCTGGTGTTCCCATCTCTTTAAGGATTTTCCACAGTTTGTTGTGATCCACACAGTTAAAGGCTTTAGTGTAGTCAGTGAAGCAGAAGTAGATGTTTTTCTGAAATTCTCTTGCTTCTTCTATGATCCATTGGATTTGGCTGTTTGATCTCTGGTTCCTCTGCCTTTTCTAAATCCAGCTTGAAGATCTGGAGGTTCTTGGTTCACATACTGTTGAAGCCTCGCTTGGAGAATTTTGAGCATTGCTTTGCTAGCATGTGAGATGAGTGCAATTGTGTGGTAATTTGAACATTCTTTGGCATTGCCTTTCTTTGGGATTGGAATGAAAACTGACCTTTTCCGGTTTTCATTTGCTGGAAAACTTTGCTCTTACTGTCTTGAAATTCTTAACACATTCTGAACAAGGAGACTCCCACTTTCATTTTGGTGCTGGGCCTACAAATTACATGTCCAGTCCTGGATGCAGCCACAGCACAGCCAGCCTGGAAGGCCAAGGAAAGCTGTGCTTATGTGGAAAGGGGAAAGCCAGTGTATGGTTTTACTGTAAATTTTACAATAAAAATTATAGTGATAAAAACTTTGTTTCTAGTTATAGACACACCTCAGTTGTTTTTCTCCTCTCTGTTCTAATAAGATTTTGGCAGTGGACAAGTCTTTTAATTCCCTAAACTTCAGTATTTCTTATTTGTACAGTGGAGTTAATGCCATTTTTATGAGGATTAAATGAGCACTTGATAAATGTTAGTTATTATTATAATACCTTTAGAAAAAGAGGACTGGCAGTACCATATAAAATAAAGAGTAATGAGGAAAACAAAATAAGACATCAAGAAAAGAACAACTGTAGTTATCCAAAGAGTATGCTGGTAAAATTTAGGATTAGGATTAGCGTGGTGTCAGTGGAATGGAGGAGAAAGGGTGACATTGGTGTGGATACTTTTAAAAGAATTTATTGTAGAAACATGATGATGTGGAATAGAAATGTGGTGACATGGAAAAGAGAGTAAGAGAATGGGAGAGAACTCTGAAAAGTTCTTAATCTAGTACCTGAGGAAAATGTGATCATTCATGGGAAGAGATGAACTGGATTCAAGTAGGTGCTTTTCAGTTCAGCACTGGACCATAAGTAAGAGGCTCTAAAACCTGTATTTGAGAGTCATCTCTACAGAGGAAGTTGTTATCTCTGGACAGGGACAAATGATGATCAGATGAGTTGAAATAGAGCAAGAGAGAAGTAAGTATATAGGAATACTTATGAAAGAGGTGAAAGGTGGATTGTGGATCTAAATATAAAAGGGAAACAATAAAATTTCTGGAAGAAAATAGACCTCGAGGCAGGCAGAGATTTCTTATACTGGTGATAAAAATTCAGAGACCGTAAAGAAGTTAATAAATCTTTTCCTGTGCCCGGTTTTTCCTGTAAGGTCTTCCTCACCGAGACTGAGAAGAAGGAGCCTTGTAACTCAGCTCTTGAGATTAGGGACCCAGGAGGGAGCCTAAGCTCTTGAGATTAGGGAGAGCATGCAGCAGAAGCTCCCCACTCCCTCCCCTTCCCTCCCTTCCCCTTCCTTTCTCATACTGCCATTTAAGGCATCAGCTATCAGGCTCTTTCTTGTCCTTTGTTCAGTTGCCGTGTCCAACTCTTTGCAACCCCATCAGCTGCAGCACGCCAGGCCCCCCTGACCTTCACCATCTACCGGAGATTGTTCAAACTCATGTCCATTGAGTCAGTGATGCCATCCAACCGTCTCATCCTTTGTCACCCACTTCTCCTGCCTTCAGTCTTTCCCAGCATTTTCCAGTGTGTCAGCTGTTCACATCAGGTGGCCATAGTATTTGAGCTTCAGCATCAGTCTTTCCAATGAGTATTCAGGGTTGGTTTCCTTTAGGGTTGACTGGTTTGATTTCCATGCTGTCCAGGGAACTCTCAAGAGTCTTCTCCAGCACCATAGTTTGAAAGTATCAATTCTTTGGCACTCAGCGTTCTTTACAGCTCTCACATCCCTACATGACTACTGGCTTCTTGCACTGACCCTAGTCTCAAACCCAGCCATGGCAGTGCCTGGCCTTGGTTTGTTGCATGGGGCCCTCCGAGGATCAGCTTGGCAGGAGGGCTTCGGTTGGCTCCTCTTCTGGCTAAACTTGGACCTCAGGTGCCTCCCCAGGGCACTAGGAGCTTGGAGTCCACCCAGCCGCCCCCAGCTGTGAACCAGCCTTGTTAGTGGGGTTCTGCTGGTGTCCACTGTTCCCCTCTTGGATCTTACCTCCATGGACAGTGAGTTGAGAGCAGAGCTTCCCTTCCCTTTCCTGTTTCGTTCTCCACGTACTCATTTGGAGAAAGCCTTGAAGGTGACTCTATCCCTGATCTTCAGTGCTGATAGAATTTTCCCCGTCTGTTTCATTTTCTGAGTCAGTTCATTGTAGATTGGAAACTGGACTGGAGGGTATGTGTAGTTCAGGAAATGAGCTTTGGTTTTCGTCTTATTCTGAAAGTCTCCATGTTTATATTTCATTGGTTATATTTTCTGACATTCTTGACTGGAAAAAATCTTAAAAGATAAAATAGTGTACTAATTTATGTGAAGGAAGCTTTTATGAGGAAATAGAAAAGAGAGGAGAAATGATTCAATGCATAGTTAACACATTGAGAAAATTGTGGTCTGAATTATTTACCTTTAACATAGTGAAAAAGTGTGAAAGTGTTAGTCATTCAGTCATGTCTGACTCTTTGTGACCCCATGGACTGTAGCTCACCAGGCTTTTCTGTCCATGGGGTTCTCCAGGCAAGAATACTGGAGTGGGTTGCCATTCCCTTCTTCAGGGATTTAACCCAGGCTTCCTGCATTGCAAGCAGATTCTTTATCTTCTGAGCCACCAAGGAAGCCCTTTAACACAGGGAGATTACAACCTTTAACATGGGGGGAGGTTAATTTTTCAGTCAGAGCTCTCTGAGGAATAAACTCTATGTGTAGGCCTGTGGATTTAGATGTTCATATCGTCTCAATCTGGAGGGCTTTTCACTAACCAAGTCCTATGAAATGTGGATTCCTCTGGGGAGGCGACTTAGCTTCTGGCTGTCAGCAGTGTTTTCCCAGGATCACACCGATAGATCAGCAGTCACAGAGCGGGAGGGAGGAAGAAGCAAGCTAGTTCTCAGGTGGCATGCTGAGCCTGCTACCAGCGTTTCCTCAGACTCCATGAGAAAGTAGATAAATGAACTCTTTACTTCTTAATTTCTTGATCCCGATTTTAAAATTAAGTACTTTCACAAAAGCCATAGAAATGGCTCTTTTTAAATAAAAGTCATTTCCTAAGACTATGTAGTCTTTTGCTTTAAAGTAGTTTATGCTTACAATCTGTTTTTATTCATGAACTTTACAATGTTTAAAGGTTCTATTCAAGTGAGCATGAATGCAGTGGATTACATATAGTTCAACCTTCAACTGGGAAAATTGTGAATGAACTTTTCAGAGAGGCGAGACAGCATGGAGCCGTCCCTCTGAATGAAGCCACAAGAGCCTCGGGTGATGACAAATCTAAGGTAAGGGCTGAAGTTTTATATGCTATCAGTATACTTGATCTGCTATAGATTTTTATATTATTTGCAAACACTATTTCTCTGTGTATTTCTTTTTCAGATATTTCCGTTATTTTTCAAAGTCTATAACTTTCTATTAATCAAAAATTAAAGCAGTTTCTTAACATTTCTATGAGTGTGATGATTAAAAACCCATATATGATATGAATAATAATTAAAAGGAATGGTGTTTTTACTTCATAAGCTGCCTCACCTGAAAAATAGAAGAGCTTGTGATTAGTGAAACAAAATAAAAAGTGCAGTTCAGTTGATTCATTACAGTTGAATCAAAGCTGCTTATAAAATAAGTATGGAGCTTTTCTTCAGGGTTATTTATACTCAATTTATTAAATTCTTCCTTTCTCTATGAAGCTCTTAATGCTTTGTCAAATATGATTCAAGAATTATAATTTTATTATAAGACTTGTTATAAAATATTAATGGTGAGTTTTAAAAGTCTGTTCCTAATTAAAAATATTATTTCAGTGTATGAATGTATTTCATAATTTAAGATTGGCATAAGTTATTTCAGTTTCTGAGTCACTCATATTTTTATGGGAAGAAAATGATATACTAGAGTATACATTTCTATAACATAAGACCTTTATTTTAATGTAAAAATTTCCTGGAAAGTATATACCAGTGTGGCTAATTGATCTAGTTTTAAAATATATATCATACATTATCATACATTTTGCTTTAATAAGACTGAATTTTTAACCCACTTGCTGTTTTTTTTTTTAGTCTTTTACAGGTGGAGGATACAGATTGGGTAATTCCTTTTGTAAGCAGTCTGAATACATCTATGGAGAAAATCAGTTGCAAGATGTAGGTACAGTAATGAAAAAGAAATTGTTGATTTTTGCCCCTAGTTACTACGGTTTTTATAAAATTAAAAACTGAAATTCTCTTCTGTTATTTTTTGAAGTATTGATTAAAAAAACTAATGTGTAAGTTTTCAGATTCAAATGTTGTGTTTCTCAGCTGTGCCTTTTTTGTATCTCAGCTGTGCCTTGCACTTAAAGATATATAACCGTTTGTGAAAGAATGTATCATTCACTGTCAAAATGAGTTACATAAATGTTATAATAATTATTATAAATGGCATACCATCATGGTGTAGAATTAGCTGAGTTATATACATGGAAACATAGGGCTTCCCAGGTGACCCAAGTCATAAACAATCACCTGCCAATACAGGAGGCACAAGAGATGTGGGTTCGATCCCTAGATTAGGAAGATCCCCTGGAGAAGGAAATGGCAGTCCACTCCAGTGTTGTTGCCTGGAGAATCCCATGGACAGGGGAACCTGGCAGGCTACAGTCCACATGGTCAGAAAGAGTTGGACACAACACGTACGCACAAACGTAGAAATGCCTAAAGTCAGTCTTTGTTTTTTCTTTTTGAAATTTTGAAGTTAACCGTCTCGTTTTCAATGTGATGAATAGTTTTACTTTGGAGGGTCGCTGAAGATTCCATCGTGCTCTCTGGCATGAAGCAGAGAAGAATATGAGTGTAGATGAAGGGGAAGAGTGGCTGTGGGGTGGCAGTGGCTTCTCTCATGACTTGGATCTTCTCAGTGAACTAGAAATAATTGTACTTCAAGGCCAGGCTCCCACAGTGGCACCTTTGATATTTTAGCCATTGTCAGTTTGTTAAGCCAAATACAAATCTAAGGAAGCACACATGGTTCCATTTATGTCCTTATTTGACCTGAATAAAGTAAAGGATGGTACAAAAAGCTTTGTATATTTTTTTAAATTTTTGTTGGGTTTTTTTTTTTTCTTTTTAATTTATTTTTGGCTGCACTGGGTCTTCATTGCTGCACGGCCTTTCTATAGTTGAAGCGAGTGGGGGCTACTCTCTAGTTGCGGTGTGCAGGCTTCTCCTTGTGGTGGGTTCTCTTGTTGTGGAGTACGGGCTTTAGAGCTTGGACTCGGTAGTTGTGGCACATGGACTTAATTGCCCCACAGCACATGGGATCTTAGCTCCCCAACCAGGGATCAAACCCATTTCCTTGGCATTGGCAGGCAGATTCTTAACCCCTGGACCACCAGGGAAGTGTGTACTTCATACTGTAAGTAAGTGGTAAATAACGTGTTTGAAAATTAAAATTGTTTAATGCAGACGCATTCTTGTATTTCTTTTTTCTATGCGCGAAAGGTTCAAATTTTGCTTAAACTGTGGAGCAACGGTTTCAGCTTGGATGATGGAGAATTGAGACCTTACAGTGACCCAACAAATGCCCAGTTTCTGGAGTCTGTTAAGAGAGGGTAAGATATGTTACTTAGATTTTGTCTATTACTGAGGGTGGAGGTTTTTTGTTTGTTTGTTTTTCTAAACAGACCACCAGTCAGAAGTGCTCCACTGGTTTTTAAGAGTGAAATACTGGAATATATTCTGTAAACAGCTTCTGGGGGGAAGGGTATTTTAAGTATATAAAGGACACATTGCTATCTATAAGTCACTGGTTCTTAACTTGGTGGGGGGAGCAGTAGATATTGGTTTCTTTTAAAATCTCATGAAGCTATGGTCCCAGTTCTGAGAAGCAGCATCGTAGTGTCATAAATTTGTGAATTGATCAGTAGGTGTCTGCCCATCTGCTAAGCCACTGTCCTGCTTACTGTTGACAGGGTGACTCACTGCATGTATGCCTGAAAGCCGCTTATATTAGAAATCTTTTTAAATGGCATTACTGCTGGCAGAAGAATTCAGAAGGTTAGTTCGAAGTTAAAATTTTTGAAACCAGATTTACAGTGCCCTGACCCATCTAAAGAACGTTGTAACTCACCAGCCCTTGTGGCTGAAGGACAAGGACTTGAGTGATTTTGCTACAATTACAAGAGCTATTTATTTTCACTAGCTGATAAGTGATCATCCCTAAGTAGGAATACAGTGAAAGAAAGACATCAGGCTGGTTATGAGCTGGGAAATGTGAGTAGCAGTGAAGGGCCCAGAACAGGAGGCTACTCTCCATCCAGGAGTTGAAAGTGGGGCTTTTCCAGGCAGTGAAATTTTTCCTAGCAGAGTGGTAGGAGGGGAGTGGAGGTGGAACTCTGAAGGAAAGGCATTTTAGGACATTAATTTGCTTGGATTTTGAAGTTGAATTCCCCAGATAATGTCAGAATACTGAAGAAGGTTTCGTAAGACATGCTGTAATTGGGAAGAAAGTCATTGAGAAAGGTGGGAGGCTTTCCCGGCAGGCAGTGTGTGCTGGTGGTAAATGCAAGGTCAAGAGCTGAGGTCAGGGCCTTGGGCTTGGGAGCTTGCAGAGTCACTGAGCAGACTGGGAGCTGCGGGGGCCAGGGGGAGTGGGCTTCTGCCTGGTGAAGATCAACAGGACGATTGAAATAACATTTACTTCAGGATGGGAGAAGGAAAGACCATGTTGATGATGAGTGTGCTCTCCGTAAAGATCCAAACTAATTTATTACTAAATGAAAATACTCCATGAACTTTGTAGGCTAACGTTCAGTCTTGGAATACCAAGGGAGTGTTTTCATTTGAGCCACACTGTATCCTCAAGTTCAAATTATGATCAAGAACCATTTTAGAAATGGCACCTTGAAAAAAATGATTGATGGTCAGATAGTGGTTGTCAGCTGTATAATCATTGCCCCCTGCTTCATGACATATTTTGTAACACCATCTTTACTATTCTCAAGGAAGTGTTTACAGATAATATAATCAGTCTATGCATATTATGTCTAAAAGTTTCATGTAACATTTATCTTAAATATGGTGAAGAAGTAAAGGAAGGTAATTTATTATGCAATTACACATATTTCAATATATAACATAACCAAAATATAACAAAGTAGATAGCTTGGTTCCTGGGTAGCTCAGTGGTGAAGAATCCACCTGCCAATGCAGGAGACTCGGGTTAGATCCCTGGGTTGGGAAGATCCCCTGGAGGAGGAAATGGCAACTAACTCTAGTATTCTTGCCTGCAAAATCCCTTGGACAGAGGAGCCAGGTGAGCTACAGTCTATGGGGTTTCAAAGAGTTGGACACAACTGGGGAACTGAGCACACATACACACAGACTGCACACCTGTGTGCAGTCTAGCACTTATCATGTAGATATGACAAACAGAAATCAGAATAATGGGGTAGTGAGGTGTGTGAAGTTAGCAGCTTCCTTACTATATGAGGTATTGCAGTCAGAGACTTGATTAAGTTCCAGACAAAACAAAGTACAATCTTTGGTTTATGTGGCAGGTGAGTTTCTGAAAAGTTCAAAGCATATTAATACGATACAAAAAAAAACAACAGTTGCCTGCAGGAGGGTGGCATACATGAATCAGACGATAATCAAAACCACTCCCGTCAAACTTCCAGCCTTCCGCCAGGGTGTTCAGAAAAAAATACCGCACTACCTGTTAGGTCCTCAGGGGGATTTTCTAATGCTGACTGAGCTATAAATACTATCCCACATTTCAGCGCTCTAACTGTCAGAAGCACCTCCACCAACAGGATACAGGTTCTCTTTTCTCTACGTCCTTGCCAACATTTGTTATTTGTGCTCTATTTGATGAACACCATTCTGACAGATGTGCGGTCTTATCTCATAGTGGGTTTTCTTTTTTTAAGAGAGATTCCCCTGGAGCTTCAGCGACTGGTTCATGGAGGACACTTGAATTTGGACATGGAGGACCATCAGGATCAAGAATATGTAAAGCCTAGGTTGAGGTTCAAGGCTTTTAGTGGAGAAGGACAGAAACTTGGAAGGTAAAATCCTAAAATGAGAAAATACTTGTCTTTGTTCAACATGAATTTTCTTTGAGAATGAGAGCAAAATAACCTAGAGAGTAAAAACTAAGATACAAATTGTGAAGACCTCGCTGATGGAATCAGATGTGCAATTTTGATGATAGTGTTAGTAGATAATGTTATACTTCAGTTCAGTTCAGTCGCTCAGTCGTGTCTAACTCTTTGCAACCCCATGAATCACAGCACACCAGGCCTCCCTGTCCATCACCAACTCCCGGAGTTCACTCAAACTCATGTCCATCGAGTCGGTGATGCCATCCAGCCATCTCATCCTCTGTCGTCCCCTTCTCCTCCTGCCCCCGATCCCTCCCAGCATCAGGGTCTTTTCCAATGAGTTAACTCGTCGCATGAGGTGGCCAAAGTATTGGAGCTTCAGGTTCAGCATCAGTCCTTCCAAAGAACACCCAGGACTGATCTCCTTTAGGATGGACTGGTTGGATCTCCTTGCAGTCCAAGGGACTCTCCAGAGTCTTCTCCAACACCACAGTTCAAAAGCATCAGTTCTTCGGCACTCAGCCTTCTTCACAGTCCAACTCTCACATCCATACATGACCACTGGAAAAACCATAGCCTTGACTAGACAGACTTTTGTTGGGAAAGTAATATCTCTGCTTTTTAATAAGCTGTCTAGGTTTGTCATAACTTTCCTTCCAAGGAGTAAGCATCTTTTAATTTCATGGCTGCAATCACTATCTGCAGTGATTTTGGAGCCCCAAAATGTAAAGTCTGACGCTGTTTCCACTGTTCCCCCATCTTTTTCCCATGAAGTGATGGGACCAGATGCCATGATCTTCGTTTTCTGAATGTTGAGCTTTAAGCCAACTTTTTCACTCTCCACTTTCACTTTCATCAAGAGGCTTTTGAGTTCCTCTTCACTTTCTGCCATAAGGGTGGTGTCGTCTGCATATCTGATGTTATTGATATTTCTCCCAGCAATCTTGATTCCAGCTTATGCTTCTTCCAGTCCAGCGTTTCTCATGATGTACTCTGCATATAAGTTAAATAAGCAGGGTGACAACATACAGCCTTGACGTACTCCTTTTCCTATTTGGAACCAGTCTGTTGTTCCATGTCCACTTCTAACTGTTGCTTCCTGACCTGCATATAGATTTCACAAGGGGCAAATCAGGTGGTTTGGTATTCCCATCTCTTGAAGAATTTTCCACAGTTTATTGTGATCCACACAGTCAAAGGCTTTGGCATAGTCAATAAAGCAGAAATAGATGTTTTTCTGGAACTCTCTTGCTTTTTCCATGAGTCAGTGGATGTTGGCAATTTGATCTCTGGTTCCTCTGCCTTTTCTAAAACCAGCTTGAACATCTGGAAGTTCACGGTTCATGTATTGCTGAAGCCTGGCTTGGAGAATTTTGAGCATTACTTAGACAGCAGTTAATTTGCATATCCCTGACTCTGTCAGTACCTTTGTAGACATGAACCCACTTCATCTTCACAGCAGCTTCTTGCCATAGCGCCTGTCACCACTCCATTAGCAGGTGCAGTAGTTCTTCCAGAGTAGTTAAGCTAGGAAGTGGTTAGTGTCAGGTTCAAACCAGGCACTCTGCCTGCAGAGTGCGTGCTTTTTACCAGTTGCCATCCTGCCTATTTCTGATTATGATTATGTGGGTTCAGAGGGGGAAATTATTGATTAGATAAAACAGTAAATATCTTAGATCATAGCTGTAAGCATCTCTCTGCTGTAAGTAATTGCTAAGCTCTTACAGCCAAAGCAATGTCCTTAAGTTGGTTATTTTCAATATATTTTAAGCAGCCAAACTCTTTCTTCAGGTTATGGAAACACATATAGAATTCTCATTGCAGAAAGAGGGGATTGTCTTAGATATCTCCAGACAGTGAAACCCAGGACTTCTCTGAGCACAATTTAGAAACCAGTGAGTGTGGCATGATATATGATGGACTCCTTTATAGTAGCCATGACTGGACTCTTCGTAAACATAATGTGTGCTGGTAAACGTGACCCTCCGTTTTCCACGCGTCACTGCAGGTGGTACGTTGAATTGGCTGTGTCGCCACCATGCTCTCTTGGGTGCCCTGTATTCCTGTTCATGTGACTCCTTCCTTTCCAAGTTCTTCTCAGCTGCCTTGTGCACGGTGGTTCTGTCTTCCCCTTTCGTTTCTCAGCATAGGGAAGAATTCAGTGTCAGTTCGTTATACCTGTCTTTCATTGTTATTCCATGTAATTTCACTTGACAGACACACACATCATACAAAGAAATGCATGAAAGCTTTTCTTCTTAGAGTTCCCACCCTGCACTTGATTTTCGTGTTTTGAGAAGTAGCTTAGCTGGCCCCAATTTTTTTTAAAACAGAAAGCATTAAAGCACAGAAAGAGCAGTGTGAGGCAACTTGACGTCATGGAGAGGACCCCAGAATCCCATGTGCCAGTGGGTAACTTTTCCTCCCCTGGTGGTTGTTAGGACAGTAGTTAAAACATTAATAGCCAACTATATAGAAGCACTGACGTGCTTACAGATCTAATTAATTTAATCTTTGCAATAGTGCAGCTGTTGTCTCTGTTTTACAACTGAGGGAACTTGGGCACAGAGAGGTGAAAGGACTTGCCGCCAGTCACATGTCTGACAAGTGGCAAAATCAGCCCTGGAGTCAGGCTCCTGGATCCATGCTGTTAGCCATGGTGCCTCCCGCACTCCAGAACTTGAATGTGCTGCTGGTGGTGATGACAGCGTGGAGACCTGGGAATAGGGACACGGAGGGAGAGGGAAGAGGCCCTTTGGTTCATTGCCTCCCATCCTCCTGTCGGCACAGTGACCCACCTTGGTGGTACAGCTCTTTCAACCCTGAATTACAAACTTGACAGGAAATTCCTTAATACTACCTGAGCAGTGACTGCAGATCATCATGTTCTCCTTTTCTATGTCTTTTTCATATACATTCTGAAATTGGTTCTGTAATATGTGTCAGGAGGTAGCTAAGGAAAGGCAAAGCATAGCAAGAAGTGCCAATTACTTTTCCCACTTGGCTGTATAGGTTGAGAAAGCTTTTGGGTGGGAATAAGAGCCATAATGAGCTCAGTTTGTACTAGAATAAAGCACAAATGCTCATGGGGCCTCTATCCTAACAGATTTTTTTTTTTTTTTTCAAAAGTAAGATAGGGACCCATCTAAGTCTCAATATTTGAAAGAATAAACATCAAGATTGTCAAAAGATCCCTTAAAAGATAACTGAGATAAAACAAAGATGTGATGTCTTTAAAGAACTTGGCTGTATTTGTTTTAATTGCTTAACCAAAAGAGCACTCTGTTTTTGACGTTCACTCGCAGCTTACGGTTACGGGTCATCCTGCTAGCATTAGAAGGCACTATGGTCACTAGTAACCACAGTCCACTGGAAAGAGATCATGTCACACAAGGTTCATTACCCACTCATCACCGTATATTAAGTCGATAAAGTAAGATCTTTAGTTAAGAGTTTTGATACTAACTCTCAAAAATTAATAGACTATACAGAGAAGGAGAATTATATAGTAGACCTGCAAAGCACTATGAACCAACTCAAAGTAATTAAGATTTATACAGTTTTCATGTAACAGTAGGATACAAATTTTATTCAGGTTCCCCATAGACTGTAAACTAGGAGACACTGGAACATATCCAGGGGTATAAAACAAGATGCAAAAATTTTATAGTCTAAAGGTATTGAAGTCATACAGAGTCTGTTTATTTATCACTGTCATTACCATATATTAAATTTCTCATTACTTCTTTTCTGTAAAACAGTAACTACTTGAATCAGATTTTTAAAGTGGTATCAACTAAGTTTAAGCTTAGTATTGATGATATGTACAAATATAACTGATAGCTCTTGAAACACTGTTTCAAGCACTATATTACTATAACAGACTTTCATAACATTATTATTTCCATTTTATAAATGATAGAACTGGGATTCAAAGAGATTAATTTACATACTTGAGTTCACACAAATTGACAAAGCTGGGATCTGAAATCTGTCTGTGCTCATGGTCAGTCTTGGACATAAACTCCAAGTTGCTCGGGTTTCTGACTGAAGACCATTGTGCCCAACAGTCTCATGAAATTTCGAAGGGATGAAGGAGGAAGAAAGTTGGATAAACTAAATCAGAATTGTAGGACCCATAATAATTTTAATAAAAGAGTTTTCAAGAAAAATAGGCTATCCCAAAGGAAGCTGTGTTCTCGCTGGTGCAGACGTGATGGCAGGACGAGTGGAGAGTCAGCTGTAGGTCCGAGTGGTGCTTCTACTGTCTGCAGTGTGTCATGCGTCTTATGTGTTTATATTTACGTTCTGATTCTTTAATTCTTCTTTCTTAGCCTCACACCTGAAATAGTCAGTACACCTTCCTCCCCAGAAGAGGAGGAGAAGTCACTGTTCAATGCAGTGGTTCTTATTGATGATTCCATGCCAACCACCAAAATCCAGATCAGATTAGCAGACGGGAGCCGTTTGATACAGAGATTCAACAGTACTCACAGGTAAGCTCAGGGTGACTTATCTTTGTAAATCTGGGTGCATCTTGAGTCAGGAAAAATATGAAATTGCTTAGGTTTACTTTTGAAGTAAGTTTTCGACAGAAAAACTTGAAATAAGTCAAATACTTAGTACTTAAACATCCTCTGTAAACTGTCCAAATACTAATGCAAATGCAGATACCACTTAGAAATAAAGAAAATTGTTAAAAGCTATCATTTTGCGCTGATGCTAAAACCAGGAAAAGTTGAATCAGATTTGATTTACTTTAGTAAAACCTTATTTGAACTTTACTCCTTTAAAAATTTATGATAACCCTGATTGAAAGTGAAAGTCACAGTTGTGTCCTATTCTTTGCAACCCATTGACCATACAGAAGTCCATGGACTTCTCCAGGCCAGAATGCTGGAGTGGATAGCCTTTCCCTTCTCCAGGGGATCTTGCCAACCCAGGTGTTTAATCCAGGTCTCCTGTATTGCAGGCGGATTCTTTACCAACTGAGCTATCAGGGAAGCCCTAACCCTGTAGGATTAATAATCTACATAGAGATTTGTAGTGTAAATAAAGTTTAATTGTGCTGTTATCAAGTATTTCAAATTAACAGTTTTAAATGTCATTTTAGCATTCATTTGTTATGCTAATAAGATATTGTTTTTATTGTTCACTGTGTCCCACTAAGAGATAACATTTATGATCTTAGTTGAGTTACTGTGTCTATATGAAAGTAATTTTTTTTAAACACTTTTCGTAGGTACAGACTCACATTGACATAGGCTCATCTGAGGTACCTTTTTCTGGATCATGTGCTACTAAGATGTTTTATACTATGAAAAAGTCAGCCCTTGTAGTTCAGTGTAGTAGCATTGCTGATGTTTCTTTGATGGAACAACTCACCTGGAGATTGTGTCTGTTTACAGTGAAAGTAACTGTTAGGTACGCTCCAGAGTTAATCCTCATGTTTTACCTGAAAGCCAAGATAAATCCATCCATTGAAATTAAAGAAGGTTATAACACATTTAAAGGATTAGAACTGTGTGATTTATTTTAATTATTATGTAATTTTAGCTAAAAAACCTAAATGACAATAAAACTTTCATTTCACAAATTATTTTCATCTTACTTCTTCAGGATCCTGGATGTCCGGGACTTTATCGTTCAGTCTCGTCCTGAATTTGCAACTCTTGACTTTATTCTCGTGACTTCGTTTCCAAACAAAGTGCTAACAGATGAAAGCCTGACACTACAAGAAGCAGATATTCTTAACACTGTGATACTGCAGCAGCTAAAATGATACTGTCCTACCTATGCAGTAGCATGTAGGAATGGTAATGTGCCATACTAGTGAGGAAAATACTTAAGAGCGTAAAAAATTATTTTTATTATTTATACAGATAAATTTTGGTTTAATTCTTCAATCTTCCAGCTTTAGGATAGATAAATTTGGACTAGGAGTAGATCTTAAGGTAACATATGTTCGAAGTTTTAGCCAAAAGGGCTGGCTTCCATTGATAGCTTTTAAATATTCAGGCAAACCAATTTGATACATGCTCAGAGTTAATGTAACAGCACTTGTTTGCAGAGAAAATGAACAAAATGCCATTTTTGACAAATGCATTTGGTAAAATTTGCACTAAAGTTTCTTGATGCTGCATTGATCAGCAGCCATTAAGAAATCTTCTGATCAAACACCTTGAAATTTTTTCTGTAATGTATACTGGGAACTATGTATGTATTCTGATATTTAAATACTTGGATTGTATGATAGTTATTTCTCCTATTAAGATAAATAATTCCTTTCTACTTGCTGATTTAGCTGTTTTACTCATGTCAGAAAATACAGTTTCGCCTTGTGTTTTATGACCTTCATAAACCAGAAACAAAGACATAAAGGTCAGCAGTTCTTGAGGAGGAGTGTGTTCAACTGCACTTTAAAGGAGAGTAACTACAATCCCTGGCTGCGCCCGTCTTGATCACCCCCATTTATTCATTCAGCAAGTGTTTCTGGGGGACCCACCATGTATACTAAACACTGTTGTAAGTGTTAAACCCAGAGTGTATTGTACTGCAAAACCAAATGAGGGCAGAAACGAAAGAATGAATTCCATCAAAGAGACAGAACCTGAAGAGTCACCAGCGTAAATGTCTGCATTTCTGCTGGAGCCAGATGTTCGCTGAGTGAGGGAAGGTGCAGCAGGAGTGAGAGAACAGCGTATTCTTCTTCCCAACACCATTTCATCTCTGGTCACCTCTCCTGGCTTGTCTTTTATTGCTGCTGTAACAAATCACTACAGACATGGTGGCTTACAATAGCCTAGGTTTCTTGTACTTCTCTGGGTCTCACGTGGGCCTCACTGGGCTACAGTCAGGTGTCAGCAGGGCACCGTTCTCTTGGGAGGTCTCGGGGAGATGTGTGTCCTTGCCTTACCAGCTTCAAGCGGCCACCTGCATGCCTGGGCCTGTGGCCCCCTCTCTTCGTCTCCAAAACTAGCAACGCTGTATCCCTCTGACTCCTCTGTCATCACATCTCTTGGAAAACAGCCGGGAAAGATTCTCTGTTTATTGGGTCTACCAGGTGATCCTGGATGCTCTCCCCACATAAGGTCCATAGTAACTGGATCCTTGAGGTCCCTTTGATTGTGAAAGGTGATGGATCACAGGTTCCTTCCAGTGCACCAGGGCTCATCTCTTGCCTCTTCAGCTGGCATCCATCCCTTCACTATGGCCAAGCCCCTCATCTTGGCTTCTATCCTTACGGCCTTTGCCTCCACCTTTGATTCTCCTTTCTTCTAAGGGCCCTGGCAATTACATTTGCTTCACTTGGATACTCTAGGATAATCTCCTCGCCTCAGATGTGTGACTTAACCCCATCTGCAGAATCTCTTCTACCACATAGACTGACAAATTCATTGGCTTGGGGATTAGAACATGAGCCTTTTGGGAGGCCTTTCTGTCTACTGCAGTCCACTCCTGTCCGGAAGATCCACATTCCACCCTGAAAGGTGCTCAAGAGCTTCAACCCACTGCAGCACCAGCTTAAAAGTGCAAAGTTTTACCTGGATCTCATGAACTCAGATGTCCTGAATCTCATTTAAATCATGTAAACCAAGTATGAGTGAACATCTGGTATGAGTGGTTCCTGGGACACAATTTCTCTCCATCTGTGAACCTAGAGAAACCAGTTATATAATGGCAACAGGCATAAAATAACCGTTCTAGACATTCCTGTTTTAAAAAGAAAATGGGGTGGAAACGGGAGCTGCCAGTGCCAAGCACTTTGTAAGTTCAGCCAGACACACTCGGCTTGAAGGCCTGGAAACAGCCTTCTGTGACTCAGCAGTCTTTGTAGGTGTGTGACTTTCTCTCAGAGACCTCTTTTTTTTTTTTTTCCCTTTTTCATGAAAGGTAGCAGGTATTTGCAGCCAAGTAGTTCTATCAGCTTGTAATGTCTGTAATTGTAGGAGGCTGAGCCATCTTTTTTCATTTCATGTCTCTGTCCCCTTTAAGAAAGCAATATCTGCTAATGTAACATTCTCGAGACATGTGTGGATCTTCTGTGTATGTTACAGAGATTCACTCCATTAAACCACAGGCTCCTTCCAGAGCTTTCCTAGGTAACCCAGCTGTTTCCGGCTGTCTGTGACCTTCTCTGTCTTTCTCAGGTATAAGCAGCAGGTCGTAGGCCACAGTCTCATCTCTTCCCCTGGAGCAGGCCTCAGTTCAGTTCAGTCGCTCAGTCGTGTCTGACTCTTTGCGACCCCATGAATCGCAGCACGCCAGGTCTCCCTGTCCATCACCAACTCCCAGAGTTCACTCAGACTCATGTCCATCGAGTCAGTGATGCCATCCAGCCATCTCATCCTCTGTCGTTCTCTTCTCCTCCCATCCCCAATGCGTCCCAGCATTAGGGTCTTTTCCGGTGAGTCAACTCTTCGCATGAGGTGGCCAAAGTACTGGAGGTTCAGCTTCAGCTGCCTAAAAGTAAATCTTTAAATTTTAATGTCTTTGCTATTCGCTAAGGATTTCCAGGTCATCAAGTCCTGTTTCCTTTTTTTTTTTTTAACAGTCCTTCCCTCAACTTATCTATTTTTTCTCACATTAGACTATAATCAGTAAGAAGAAAGCAGGCTGCCCCTGCCACACAACTTCGAAATCTCTTCAGCTGAGAGTCTTGAGTTTCTCTCATGCTTCTTTCTTTCCACACAGCTGCAGTCACAATGCTAAGCTTCCTGCCACTGATTCACTGGAATCTCTCTTCCTTCACTTTTCCCGCAGCACAGGCCTCATTTCCTCCTGAACTTTTTAAAAGGTCCTTTTTTCCAGTAACCCTGTCCTCACAGCCACATAGCTGTTCTCTGACACACCCCTTACCTCCTTGGAGCCCTCGCTGCCTTTCCCAGCCATGGCCCTGCTCCTTTGGCTCTCTGCCACACTCCTTTGAATATTTCCACCCTCTTCCACTGCCCAGTTCCAAGGCTACTCCTGCATTTCTGTGTCTTTGTTAACAGCAGCACCCACTTCTTGGTCTCTGGAAAACTCCACTCTGCCAGTTGACCTGAATGTGCCAGTAGGAGCTTTGGGTGTCACGTTTCACTGGGGGCTTCACTTCAAGGAGCTGAATTTGCCTATGTGAGGCGGACAGTGGGAGGGCTCCCAGACCCACTCACCTGCCAGTGTTGGCCTCACCACCGCAGAGAAAACTCGTGCTCGGTGTCAGAAGCAGCGTATTCCTAAGACTTCTCAGAATGGGAAGCTCTGTTCCTTCCCACTGGTTGGAAACAACCTGGAGAATGCAGACGTGACAGTTCAGTCCGTCAGTCTCCGCACAGAAGGGTTACCAGTTGTAAGCTACGCTTCCAAGGAGCAGAGTCATATCTGTATGGAAATAATCTCCTGCAACAGGTGAACATTTTAAATAAGGGCATTGCCCTGTTTTAGATTAACAAAATGGAGAGAACCTGTAAAATTATTTGAAGTTTTATTCTTGTAGTTTCTTTTTAGTCAGGTGGAGTGCCTGAGGATGCACATACATGAATGACTGCCGTTCTTGTATATAATAGTTTTCCAAAATAGATTCTTGTTGGGAGGGAGAATTAAACAGCCAGAGGGATGAACATTACTTTTACAAGTGTTCTACAAAGTGTTTGCTTCCTTCAGAGTTCTGAATTCTTTTTACTATTGCAGTCACTGTAACTTTTTAAAATTTATAATTCCATTAGAAGAGATTGTTACAATAAACAACCATGTGTGACATCAGTTTTGCATGATGTGTGTAATCAAGAAAGTTTTAAGTGTGTGCTTACCAATAAAGAATGTTTTCACTGGAAGTCATTGAGAAGCCTTTTCATAATTTCCTTGATGTACAGTTTTATTCAGGTGACTTAATGGAGTATTTTAAATGTCAGTAACGTTTCCCACGTGCATCTTTTTGATGCGCAGGAGGATCTGAGTTGTAGCAGTGTTATCTCTGTGTCCCATCACTGATTCAGTTTTCATTCCACCAAAAGAAACTGCAGATTTTTCTCCACTTTCGCCACAGTGGACCTCTGAAAACCTTGTCATGATATGTGTTGTTGATAAAGTGCCTCAGGATTTCCCCTTAAGAGTTTTTGTCCCTGGCTAGTGATGGAAGTAAATGTGTCCAATTTGTCATAAAGGCTAAGAAACGTTTTCTGTAATCCTCTAATTTTAAAGTATCTTTTAACTCCAAGTAAACATTATGTAAAAGGAGCCCTGTTGCGTGTGTGTGTGTGTGTACAGCACGTATAAATTACTCATGTAGCCCATAACTAACAACTAGCTATAATTTACTTAGTTTAATACTTAACAATTGGGCCTCTTTAGAATTTATAGCTGTGATTTAAGTCTCTGAAGAAAAGGGAGGATGGCTTTTTTTAGGAAGTTTGAACTTGATGGTTTATTTTCTTCTAGACTAATATTTCTATATTGTTAAATACAAGAGTATAGTCCATAATGGAACCCCTAAATGCTAAGGCCCCTGTCACCAAATGTTGACTTGACTTAATTACAGCAGAGGCCCTCCCAGAAATGGAATCTTAAATCTTGTTTTTCGATAATCTGATCAACACTAAACGGGCCATCTGTCTGATAAATCCTGCTGGCCCCTCAAGAAAGTGACCTTGCCATAACTTTTTTGCCTAGTGTTAGCTTCCTGTTCCCTCCCTCTTCTGCCTATAAAATGCCTCAGTTTCAACAGCTTCTAGGAGCTCCTTTCTGTTTGCTAGATTAGATGGTGCCCATTCGTGAATTGTTGAGTAAAACCCACAAGATTTTTGAAATGTATTCATTTGAATTTTGTATTTTCACAAAATGTGTAGCAGAGACCTTCAGAGTCATTCTGAAGAGCTACAACCTTAAAATTTCCTGAGTCCTGCCTAGGTGATTTCAGATGACTTAGGCCACTCAGAGGAAAGCTACAGGAAAGATGGAAGTAAGCGTGGATCACAGCATTTCTTGCTTTCTTTGGAAATAATTACCAACTTATTAGCATGGACTTAGAGACATCACAGGGGCTTCCCTGATGGCTCAGTAGGTAAAGAATCTGCCTGCAATGCAGAAGACTCAGGAGATGCAGGTTCAATCCCTGGGTCTGGAAGAACCCCTGGAGGAGGAAGTGGTAACCCAATCCAGTAATTTTGCTTGGAGAATCCCATGGACAGAGGAGCCTGATGGGCTACTGTCCATGGGGTTGCAAGTCAGACATGACAGCACACGCACAAGAGACATCACAGTCAGCAATGTGATAGGTTTTAATTGACTTCTGTCAACTGAAAAAAAAAGCACAACGTGAGAGTTGCATACTGAGGGCAAAATGACTATAGCTGGGAGGCAGCACCTCAGCTCTGAGGAATGTGTATATGCGATTTTGGTGTATATGTGGTGTGATGTCTCTTGTGCGTGTGCTATCGTGTCTGACTTGCAACCCCATGGACAGAGGAGCCCATCGGGATTCTCCAAGCAAAATTACTGGAGTGGGTTACCACTTCCTATATGGTGTATATGTAGGGTCATTGTATATGTGATTTTGGTGAAGGGGGTTAAGATCTGTATATGGTTTTAGTCGAGGGGCTTAAGGTCAGTGTATGCATGGTTTTAGGGGGTTACGTACAGTCAAGCATGCGTTTAGGCAGAGGCTTGCTGCTAGTCATGGGCAGGTGTCACTGTTTATGATTTTAGTGCTTTTCCAGATAGGGAAGAGATGCAAGCCTTTGGGCTCCTAAAATGTTATTTTGAAAATAACTATCCGAAGGCCTTTCTGCCAGTTTTTCCTGGACTGCGGTTGCCTCACTCCTGATCTCTACACTAACTCCTTTCGGTGGCTGTTGAAGGTCAGTGGCTGCAGTGGCCACTGACTTTATCCTTGTAAAGCCAGGTAGCCAGTGACAATTTTTAGTTGGCACTTCTCTTGAGTGAAGGTATGTGTGTGTGTGAGGCAACAATAAAAGAGGCCCATGAGATGAAAGATGTGGAGCAGCTGAGTTTTTTTCCTCCAGAAATTCTTTTCTGCCTGTTCCTTCCTTGGGTGTAAATTTGCTCAGCCCTGCTGTTTATTTGTGTAGATGTCAACACAGTCGTATCTACAACAGTGACTTTCCTTAATTGAACGTTGGGGATAAGAGTTCTTAAAATGAGTGAATGTCCTTTGACTTTATGCCTTCGTGTCTGCTTTTTGGTTTGTAATTTCTTTGTCCACACAGGGCACCTTTCAATGTTAATTATAAAAGTTCCTACATGGTAGTTTGTGTATTTAATGTCTTTCCTGCTTTGTTTTTCATTTTTTCATCTGTGGGAAAGGCTAGTGTCTTATATTGTTAACAGATTTTATCATTTTTAATCATAGGATCAAGAATGGTAGGAAGTATGCTTTAGTTTCCTATCAGAGTCTATGTTGATTAGGAAGTAGCAACTATGAATGCTACAAATATTCACAACATCAGTAGGCTTGGAAGTGAAAGCATGAACATAGTTAAATCCAAGTGGGAGTCCTGCCCCCAGCCTGGAATTTTTAACTGAGTCTGGGCTTTCGAACCCAGGAGGGAGCAGGGTGAAGTAACATCCTTTAGAAAGAAATGTTCACCTTCCTATGAATGTCAGATTTAACATTCCCTGAGGTGAAGTGGTCACTTTTATTCATGTAGTGAAATTATATGCAAATGAAAGTTTTATGTTGGTATGTTGTAAATACATGATAAAAACCCCAAGGCTGAGAGGTTTTTTTTCCTTTGAAAACTTATCATAAATGTTGATAATGTCAGTAAATCCATAAATGTTACTGTTTGAAGTATTGTGTCCATTGGTGTCCTGTGACTACTCAAACTAATCTGATTTTATAGTTTTTTTTAAAAATTTTATTTATTTGACTGTATTGGGTCTTAGTTGCAGCATATGACATCAAGTTCCCTGACCAGGGATCGAACCCAGGCCCCATGCTTTGGGAGCACAGAGTCTTAGCCACTGGGCCACCAGGGAAGTCCCTGACTTTATATTCTTTAATGTGAAGCACGTGGTGAGTCACTGGCGATAAGGCTGCATATGTTGGAGATAACGACTTGGGTTTAACACTTATTGAGGGCTCACTCAGAGCAGAATTCTGTACTTGGAAGGCAGAATGCCACTTACGGTCTGTCATGTCGCTGTGTTACAGTGTCACTCAGTTCTTCTTCCTTGGTCACTAACTAATGTCCAACTCTGCAACCTCATAGAGTGCAGCATGCCAGGCTCCCCTGTCCTCCACTATCTCCTGAAGTTTGCTTAAATTCATGTCCATTGGAATACGGAATGAAGCAGGGCAAAGACATAGAGTTTTGCCAAGAAAATGCACTGGTCATAACAAACACCCTCTTCCAACAACACAAGAGAAGACTCTATACATGGACATCACCAGATGGTCAACACCGAAATCAGATTGATTATATTCTTTGCAGCCAAAGATGGAGAAGCTCTGTACAGTCAGCAAAAACAAGACCAGGAGCTGACTGTAGCTCAGACCATGAACTCCTTATTGCCAAATTCAGACTTAAATTGAAGAAAGTAGGGAAAACCACTAGACCATTCAGGTATGACCTAAATCAAATCCCTTATGATTATACAGTGGAAGTGAGAAATAGATTTAAGGGCCTAGATCTGATAGACATAGTACCTGATGAACTATGGAATGAGGTTCGTGACATTGTACAGGAGACAGGGATCAAGACCATTCCCATGGAAAAGAAATGCAAAAAAGCAAAATGGCTGTCTGGGGAGGCCTTACAAATAGCTGTGAAAAGAAGAGAAGTGAAAAGCAAAGGAGAAAAGGAAAGATATAAACATCTGAATGCAGAGTTCCAAAGAATAGCAAGAAGAGATAAGAAAGCCTTCTTCAGTGATCAATGCAAAGAAATAGAGGAAAACAACAGAATGGGAAAGACTAGGGATCTCTTCAAGAAAATCAGAGATACCAAAGGAACATTTCATGCAAAGATGGGCTCAATAAAGGACAGAAATGGGATGGACCTAACAGAAGCAGAAGATATAAGAAGAGGTGGCAAGAATACACAGAAGAACTGTACAAAAAAGATGTTCACGACCCAGATAATCACAATGGTGTGATCACTGACCTAGAGCCAGACATCCTGGAAAGTGAAGTTAAGTGGACCTTAGAAAGCATCACTACCAACAAAGCTAGTGGAGGTGATGGAATTCCAGTTGAGCTATTCCAAATCCTGAAAGATGATGCTGTGAAAGTGCTGCACTCAATATGCCAGCAAATTTGGAAAACTCAGCAGTGGCCCCAGGACTGGAAAAGGTCAGTTTTCATTCCAATCCGAAAGAAAGGCAATGCCAAAGAATGCTCAAACTACCGCACAATTGCACTCATCTCACACGCTAGTAAAGTAATGCTCAAAATTCTCCAAGCCAGGCTTCAGCCATATGTGAACTGTGAACTTCCAGATGTTCAAGCTGGTTTTAGAAAAGGCAGAGGAACCAGAGATCAAATTGCCAACATCCACTGACTCATGGAAAAAGCAAGAGAGTTCCAGAAAAACATCTCTTTCTGCTTTATTGACTATGCCAAAGCCTTTGACTGTGTGGATCACAATAAACTGTGGAAAATTCTTCAAGAGATGGGAATACCAGACCACCTGATCTGCCTCTTGAGAAATTTGTATGCAGGTCAGGAAGCAACAGTTAGAACTGGACATGGAACAACAGACTGGTTCCAAATAGGAAAAGAAGTACGTCAAGGCTGTGTATTGTCACCCTGCTTATTTAACTTATATGCAGAGTACATCATGAGAAACGCTGGACTGGAAGAAACACAAGCTGGAATCAAGATTGCCGGGAGAAATATCAACAACCTCAGCTATGCAGATGACACCACCCTTGAGTCAGAAAGTGAAGAGGAACTCAAAAGCCTCTTGAAAGTGAAAGTGGAGAGTGAAAAAGTTGGCTTAAAGCTCAACATTCAGAAAATGAAGACCATGGCATCTGGTCCCATCACTTCATGGGAAATAGATGGGGAAACAGTGGAAACAGTGTCAGACTATTTTGGGGGGCTCCAAAATCACTGCAGATGGTGACTGCAGCCATGAAATTGAAAAACGCTTACTCCTTGGAAGGAAAGTTATGACCAACCTAGATAGCATATTCAAAAGCAGAGACATTACTTTGCCAACAAAGGTTCGTCTAGTCAAGGCTATGGTTTTTCCTGTGGTCATGTATGGATGTGAGAGTTGGACTGTGAAGAAGGCTGAGCGCCTAAGAATTGATGCTTTTGAACTGTGGTGTTGGAGAAGACTCTTAAGAGTCCCTTGGACTGTAAGGAGATCCAACCAGTCCATTCTGAAGGAGATCAGCCCTGGGATTTCTTTGGAAGGAATGATGCTAAAGCTGAAACTCCAGTACTTTGGCCACCTCATGCGAAGAGTTGACTCATTGGAAGAGACTCTGATGCTGGGAGGGATTGGGGGCAGGAGGAGAAGGAGATGACAGAGGATGAGATGGCTGGATGGCATCACTGACTTGATGGACGTGAGTCTGAGTGAACTCCGGGAGTTGGTGATGGACAGGGAGGCCTGGCATGCTGCGATTCATGGGGTCGCAAAGAGTCAGACACGACTGAGTGACTGATCTGATCTGATCTGATCTGATCTGATGTCCATTGAGGCATTAAATTAAATTCATGCTATCTAACCATCTCATCATCTGCCACCCCCTCCTCCTTTTTCCCTCAATCTTTCCCAGCATCGGGATGTTTTCCAGTGAGTCAACACTACCCATCAGGTGGCCAAAGTACAGGAGCTTCAGCTTCAGCATCAGGCTTTTCAATGAATATTCAGTGTTGATTCCCTTTAGGATTGACTGCTTTGATCTCCTTGCAATCCAGGGGACTCCCAAGAGTCTTCACCAGCACCACAGTTCAAAGGCATCAATTCTTTGGCCTTCAGCCTTCTTTATGATCCAACCCTCACATCCATACATGACTACTGGAAAAACCATAGCTTTGACTATGTGGACTCAGACTTCAGCTTAAATATGATTTTTCTCCAGAGAGCCCCACACCCCCACTTCAGCTTCAACCTAAAATCATCCCCTTGTCTCTCTCACTCCCACTACCCTGCTACTGTTAACATTGGGCATGCTCATGCTCAGTAAAATCCAACTCTTTGCGACTCCATGGACTGTAGATCACCAGTCTCCTCTATCCATTAGATTCTCCAGGCAAGAATACTGAAGTGGGTTGCCGTCTCCTCCAGGGGATCTTCCCGACCCACGGATCGAACCTGAGGCTTTTGTGCCTCCTGCATTGGCAGGTGGATTCTTTACTAATGTACCACCTGGGAAGCCAATACCAGTGATTTTTGTCCATTTATTTAATTTTTACCCCCAACTCCTAAGATTCAGACAATCTTTCCTGTTCGTTCCCTCGTCAAATAAAACCAAAACAACTTAGTGATGAGTGTGATGTCTTTTATCCAAGAGAAAAGGATCCATGTTGGGGACTACAGGGCCCCACAAGCAGTGAGGGGCAATTGGGGGCAAGTGAAAATTTACAGAGTTTAGTAAGAGATGCCACCCAGAAGCAGGGCCTGACTGGTTAGGAGCTGGGGGCTTCCTTACAAGGCTGGCAGATCCCATTTTCTAGGGTGAGGTGAGCTCATTGAAGCTGAATTGATTGTGGTTGGTGTACGTCAAGATTCCTTCTCAAGTGTTTCCCATAAAAGCAAGCTGGTTGAGGTTTAGATTTGTGACATTGGCTATCCCTGAGACGGCCTCCATTTCATGGGTCTCCCTAAATGACTTAACTTTATCACCCTGGATTCTCAGAATGTGAGTTTGTGAGCAGCAGGGGTTTTTTTATCTACTGCTGTGTCCTTAAAACCTAGAGCAGTAACTTAAATGTAGGAGTCACACAGGAGGTGGTTCATAAGTAATAAGTGAACTAAGAATGGAACTCTCTGAACATGGGAAAAGCATGCATTAATGTTTTAAAAAGGAGAAATTCCTAATAGTGCCAATAGAGTCAATACTGGTGATAGAAAAAATTTGTACATTTTGTTTGGGTTTAAAGGAAGAAAAAAGGTTAGTTGCTTTGTCATGTCCAATTCTGGATATCATGGAGTGTAGCCTGCCATACTCCTCTGTCCATGGGATTCTTCTCCAGGCAAGAATACTGGAGTGGGTTGCCGTTTTCTGAAATGGTGGCCTTGACTCATACCTTGACTCTGCTCATACCAGAGTGGGAGCACCTATACCTGTGAGCGAGTGGCCCGGGCGGTTCCCTAAGGTCGAACTGGGCTGACGAATTCACTTCTGAGAATCCTGCAGGAGGTGAAGTACCTGGGGTTGTCTGAATCTAAGTAGCAGGCTGTGATTCTAGAAGTCTTGAGATAAGGAAAAACACTGTTCTATAAACACTTGGTGGGACTCCCTCAGCAGGCTCAGTTCTGTTTGCTTACTGGTCATTCTTCATATCAGAATTGAAATGTTGCTAGCCTTATAATAGCTATTTATTTTACTAACATCACATAATTTATTTAAAATGTTTAGCCATTGACATTTTATTTTTGATGTAATACCCCATCCTCATGTGTTACTTTAATACTGATACCCCCAAAACATGAAAGTTGTTGTAATGAAATTTAATCACAATAAATTAGGAAGTGGGCTAAAATATGTGGCAACACTCGAATTAACTGAGAAGCTGCCAAAAATCAGATGACTCCAGAGGCCTTAGCCACACATCACTTGTGCCTTTGAAATCAACCTGGTTTGAGGAGCTGTTGACTTTGGCTACGCTCTCATTTTGGCTGAACTTACAAAGAAAACTCACTAGTCATTATACATCGTGCTTGTTCTCCAAATTAACCCCATTACCCAATCTTCCACGCAAGCAAAGGAGGCAGAAATGACCCAGAGTTACAGATTTCCAAATTACCTTTATAAACAGACAAGGGTGATCTCTGCAAACATGTATGAGTTTCAATGTTCTTGAAACTATTTCTCAGAAAGAAATGATGTTATAAAAGTCTCTTAATATTCCTAAATAGAAGCCTTTTGTGTAAGTTGAAATGCTCAACAAGTGCTTAATTTGCCTAAGTTTCTCCTTTTTTAACCTAAATATAAAATCTTAAGTATATTTGACATGAGAAATGGCACTAAAGCTTATAATGGTAAGGCAAGTGGGTTCTTTGTGTGCAGTGTTAGCAAGAAGAAATTACTTTTAACACAACAGTATCCATAGGCATATTAATCCTTTGGTTTCAGATGTAATGAAAACATCAAAAAGGCTATATTTGATTTCAAGTCACAGCCATGCCTTGGTGAGTATGTGGCACGTAATTCATTTGGTTTCATCTCCCCAGGTGCAAAGGACCACTGGGCGGTTCACAAACTAATTTTCTTCCTCTAAGTTATTTTTTAAAAGAAGATCTCCCTTAATCTATTAATGAAAGTAAAATCACAAGCAGTGTTTACATTTCTAGAGATTTTTATATTTTATGACAAGCCTATTGTTTCATACTTAACAAATAGGACCCCTAACTCTACTTTTAAATGGATGGTTGTCCAATCAAGGCGAAGATTTTACCTAAATAATTGTATTTCAGTGTATGCAAAAGTGCAAGTACTTAGCACTTAATCCTCAGCATATGAAGTAATATTCTAAAGAATATTCAGCTAACATGATAACTCGTATTTAGTTTTACCACCAGAAACATCCTCAGGTGAAATGTTAATTTATGACAATTTGGTAATTTTGATTCCATTTAATTTCTTGTGTGAAATATTCTAATGAAGTTCAGTGCTTTATTTTCCTCAATGTTTGCCATCTTGCCAGCAGTTTTATTACATCAAGAAACAGATCGCCAGTCCAGGTTTGATGCATGAGACAGGGTGCTCAGGGCTGGTGCACTGGGATGACCCAGAGGGATGGGATGGGGAGGGAGGTGGGAGAGGGGTTCAGGATGGGGAACACATATACCCATGGCTGATTGATGTCAATGTATGGCAAAACCACTACAGTATTGTAAAGTAATTAGCCTCCAGTTAAAATAAATAAATAAAAATAATGTAACAGAAAAAACAGGCAATTTAAAAGGGTCTGACACTATTTCTAGAAAAATATTATGTTGTGTTTTAAACTGTAGATATAAATATCAAATTCTTTTTTACATTGATCTAATACAAGAGTCTAGTATTCTTATACAACTATAAGCCAGACTATCTTGAAAGAGCCAAAAAGATGACTAAATCTAGAACTCTGCAAAGTTCTTGATGCAGCCTTTGAAAAAGCTAGTGTATTAGAACATGGGGCAAAGACACAATGTTTGCTACAGTAGGTATCAATGTCTGACAGCATTCAACAGTATCAAAAATTCTCTTGTTGATTCCAGTTTTAACTTCTTTCACCAGCTGACTCCAGTCTTAAAATTAGCAGCCCTGGATGTCAGAGAAGGAAGCCCGACATTTCTTCCTCTGTGTACATACAGAGAGAAGCCATGAGGGGTCAAACAGTGAGTGAAGAAAAAAATGTTTTCATATGTCATCATCTGGCATAAATATCTAAGGCCGCAGGCCCTGTTAATCTTTACTTGCTGATAGTAAAATCTCCTAGTTACCTTTGCCAAGGTAACATTAGGACATCTGTGTGGGAATCTGGTTACTTACTATTATCTTCACCAGGGGGAGTGCGGGCCCTGGGAAAGAATCATTGTTATCTTTGCCTTGGCTGGTTGGTTCTTGGTTTATTTATTGAAGTATAGTTGACTTACAACAGATACTAGTTTCAGGTGTATAACACAGTGATTTGACTTTTTAATAAAGAGAGGATGAAAGTTTTTTAAGAACTAGGAATTACCCAAGCATCAATATCATTTAGCACTGCTTTTTTCTGACTTTCACGTTATAGATGAGGAATGTGTGCTAGACGCTCAGTCGTGTCCAACTCTTTGAGACCCCGTGGAGTATAGCCCACCGGGGTCCTCTGTCCATAGAATTTTTCAGGAACATTAGAGTGGGTTGCCATTCCCTTCTCCAGTGGATCTCCTGATGCAGGGATCGAACCTGGGTCTCCCATATTATGGGCAGATTCTTTACCATCTGAGCCACCAGGGAAGCCCCATAGATCAGGAATACTTGGCTAGAGATAATTAGTGTTTTTAAAGATGTAACAATGTTAAATCATAAAAATGCTGCTAGTATCAAAATGTATTGGGCCTTGGGGCTTTTCAGTGCGATATTGCCCATTAAACATGACCTCAGTTCAGTTCAGTTCAGTTCAGTCACTCAGTCATGTCCGACTCTTTGCAACTCCATGAATCGCAGCACGCCAGGCCTCCCTATCCATCACCAACTCCCGGAGTTCACTCAGACTCACGTCCATCAAGTCAGTGATGCCATCCAGCCATCTCATCCTCTGTCGTCCCCTTCTCCTCCTGCCCCCAATCCCTCCCAGCATCAGAGTCTTTTCCAATGAGTCAACTCTTCGCATGAGGTGACCAAAGTACTGGAGTCTCAGCTTTAGCATCATTCCTTCCAAAGAAATCCCAGGGCTGATCTCCTTCAGAATGGACTGGTTGGATCTCCTTGCAATCCAAGGGACTCTCAAGAGTCTTCTCCAACACCACAGTTCAAAAGCATCAATTCTTCGGCGCTCAGCCTTCTTCACAGTCCAACTCTCACATCCATACATGACCACAGGAAAAACCATAGCCTTGACTAGACAAACCTTTGTTGGCAAAGTAATGTCTCTGCTTTTGAATATGCTATCTAGGTTGGTCATAACTTTTCTTCCAAGGAGCAAACGTCTTTTAATTTCATGGCTGCAGTCACCATCTGCAGTGATTTTGGAGCCCATAAAAATAAAGTCTGACACTGTTTTCACTGTTTCCCCATCTGTTTGCCATGAAGTGATGGGACCAGATGCCGTGATCTTCGTTTTCTGAATGTTGAGCTTTAAGCCAACTTTTTCACTC
The DNA here is from genome assembly GCF_002263795.3 of Bos taurus. Taxonomy (NCBI): domain Eukaryota; kingdom Metazoa; phylum Chordata; class Mammalia; order Artiodactyla; family Bovidae; genus Bos; species Bos taurus. The sequence continues at coordinate 24,635,585 of NC_037341.1, forward strand.
TGCACTTTCACTTCCATCAAGAGGCTTTTTAGTTCCTCTTCACTTTCTGCCATAAGGGTGGTGTCATCTGCCTATCTGAGGTTATTGATATTTCTCCCAGCAATCTTGATTCCAGCTTGTGTTTCTTCCAGTCCAGCGTTTCTCATGATGTACTCTGCATATAAGTTAAATAAGCAGGATGACAATATACAGCCTTGACGAACTCCTTTTCCTGTTTGGAACCAGTCTGTTGTTCCATGTCCAGTTCTAACTGTTGCTTCCTGACCTGCATACAGATTTCTCAAGAGGCAGGTCAAGTGGTCTGGTATTCCCATCTCTTTCAGAATTTCCCACAGTTTATTGTGATCCACACAGTCAAAGGCTTTGGCATAGTCAATAAAGCAGAAAGAGATGTTTTTCTGGAACTCTCTTGCTTTTTCTATGAGCCAGTGGATGTTGGCAATTTGATCTCTGGTTCCTCTGCCTTTTCTAAAACCAGCTTGAACATCAGGAAGTTCACGTTTCACGTATTGCTGAAGCCTGGCTTAGAGAATTTTGAGCATTACTTTACTAGCGTGTGAGATGAGTACAATTGTGTGGTAGTCTGAGCATTCTTTGGCATTGCCTTTCTTTAGGATTGGAATGAAAACTGACCTTTTCCAGTCCTGGGGCCACTGCTGAGTTTTCCAAATTTGCTGGCATATTGAGTGCAGCACTTTCACAGCATCATCTTTTAGGATTTGGAATAGCTCAACTGGAATTCCATCACCTCCACTAGCTTTGCTTGTAGTCATGCTTTCTAAGGCCCACTTGACTTCACATTCCAGGATGTCTGGCTCTAGGTCAGTGATCACACCATCGTGATTATCTGGGTCGTGAAGATCTTTTTTGTACAGTTCTTCTGTGTATTCTTGCCACCTCTTCTTGTTATCTTCTGCTTCTGTTTGGTCCATCCCATTTCTGTCCTTTATTGAGCCCATCTTTGCATGAAATGTTCCCTTGGTATCTCTAATTTTCTTGGAGAGATCTCTAGTCTTTCCCATTCTGTTGTTTTCCTCTATTTCTTTGCATTGATCGCTGAGGAAGGCTTTCTTATCTCTCCTTGCTGTTCTTTGGAACTCTGCATTCAGATGTTTATATCTTTCCTTTTCTCCTTTGCTTTTCACTTCTCTTCTTTTCACAGCTATTTGTAAGGCCTCCCCAGACAGCCATTTTGCTTTTTTGCATTTCTTTTCCATGGGGATGGTCTTGCTCCCTGTCTCCTGTACAATGTCACGAACCTCCATCCATAGCTCATCAGGCACTCTATCTATCAGATCTAGTCCCTTAAATCTATTTCTCACTTCCACTGTATAATCATAAGGGATTTGATTTAGGTCATACCTGAATGGTCTAGTGGTTTTCCCTACTTTCTTCAATTTAAGTCTGAATTTGGCAATAAGGAGTTCATGATCTGAGCCACAGTCAGCTCCCAGTCTTGTTTTTGTTGACTGTATACAGCTTCTCCATCTTTGGCTACAAAGAATATAATCAACATGATCTAGATGTCCATTACTGGCGTCTTGCCCACCGACTCTTCTCCCTGGAAAGTATTTAAAATACCCCACTAAAGGTCTCAACATTCAAAAAACTAAGATCATGGCATCCAGTTACATCACTTCATGGCAAATAGATTGGGAAACAATAGAAACAGTGAGAGGCTTCATTTTATTTGGGCTCCCAAGTCACTGCAGATGGTGACTGCAGCCATGAAATTAAAAGATGCTTGCTTCTTGGAAGAAAGTTTATGACCAAGCTAGACAGCATATTAAAAAGCAGAGACATTACTTTGCCGACAAAGGTCCATCTAGTCAAAGCTATGGTTCTTCCAGTGGTCACGTATGGATGTAAGAGTTGGACTATAAAGAAAACTGAGCGCCGAAGAATTGATGCTTTTGAACTGTGGTGTTGGAGAAGACTCTTGAGAGTCCCAAGGATTGCAAGGAGATCAAACCAGTCAATCCTAAAAGAAATCAGTCCTGAATATTCATTGAAAGGACTGATGCTAAAGCTGAACCTCCAATACTTTGGCCACCTGATGCGAAGAACTGACTCATTTGAAAAAGACCCTGATGCTGGGAAAGATTAAAGGCAGGAGGAGAAGGGGTCGAAGGAGGATAAGATGGTTGGATGGTATTACTAACTCTATTGCCATGAGTCTGAGTAAACTCTGGGAGTTGGTGATGGACGGGGAAGCCTGGCATGCTGCAGTGCATGGGGTTGCAAAGAGTCGGAGACTGAGCAACTGAACTGAACTGAAGGGTCTCAACTCTCCCACCAAGACATTCTCTGTTTGTAATGCACTGCCATAAACCTTCTTAACTCTTTTTCTTGTTGTTGTTTTGTAACCCATGCCATTGCCCTTCCTGTTTTCTGTAGCTAAATTCTGATTACTCAAATTTCAGTTCTTTATTCTTTTCTATCTGCAGTCACCAGCTCTTACAATGGTGAATTCTATTTTGATCTTTCCCACTTACGAAACTGTGCATGCCCCTTTACAAAACACAAGGCCGCTAGCAGAGACATGAGTGGCAGAATTATAAATAATGATGTGAAAAAATTTATGATAAGAAAAAGGTCAAGTTAGAAAAGATTTGCCCTAGGATTACAGTTTAGTTAGGAGGGGCAAAACTGCTCACCATTTCTAGCCCAAATTTTGATCTCTCATATTATTCCAGAGCCACTTGAAGAAACAGCCGCCTCCAGTTGAGGCAAAGGGAAGTACAAGATGAGCAAAAAGTGAAGAAGCTTTAAAAGACCGACGGCATCCTGTCAAAACGGCACAAAAGCCAGGTTGCTGTAGTTCTCTCCAGCCTAATTTGGCCCCATTTGAGCCAAATTGTTAAGATCATATAGTTAACTGAAAAACACTGAGTTCATGAAAACCCGTAAGTTTTTTGCAGTTACCAAATGAGTCACTAAAATCCCTTTGTCACCGTTTGATGTAGCCATTAAACCAACTCCTTCCTTTGAAAACTTTACGCATTTATTCTGCATTTCCAGGAAGACCATTATATCTCAAAACCAGTAGCCCTAGTTGATAGTGAAAGCTGTACCTAAAGAGGAATACCAGCTAATAGAGGTCGATGTGATAAATAGAAAAGTGAAATCATCGTTGTGCAGTCCCCTGTGAAACCACTGGCTCAGACAAGGATTATCAATTGGTATTAAAATTATTAGATGATAGGTGGATGGTGAAGTGAATTTTGTATGTGCCTTGCCCGAGTAACATCAAAAAAGATTACATTCATCAAAGGAGGAGATCTTAACTGTACAACAGAGAAAAAGGAGTGAGGCTAAAATCATACAATATGAAGAATAAGGTCAGGACTTCCCTGGTGGTCCAGTGGCTGAGAATCTGCCTGCCAATGCAAGGGACACTGGTTCGATCCCTGGTCTGGGAAGATGCCACGTGCCATGAGGCAACTCAGCCCATGCACCACAGCTGCCAAGCCCATGTGGCAAGAGCCCGTGCTCTGTAACAAGAGAAGCCACCACAGTGAGAAGCTCATGCACCGCAATGAAGAGTGACCCCTGCTTGCTCCAACTCAGTAAAGCCCGGTAACAAAGACCCAGCACAGTCAAATAAATAAAATAAGATTTAAAATAATAATAATGAAAATTTAAAAAGAATACAGCAATCTGTACACTAATTCAGTGGCCAGACTTGGCACCTGTCATGGTGGATAGCCAGGTACTGTGCATCCCCTGGTAGACTGTCTGTGGCCTGCACATCTCCTGGTGTGTATTCTCAACTGAAAAATTTACCTTGAATCTGTCAAGCCTTCAGATGTTAACTTTTGGTCTACAGGAAGTACATAGAAGTTAAAGCCTACCACAGAGAAGTAATCAGACGAGCCCAGATGAAACATTTTACAGGACAAAAAAAAAAAAAAGACTCTTCTAGATTATAAGACAAGAAAGGAATACAGCTAGGCTGGTGTAGCTCAGACTGGATCCTGATTTGGATAGACCAGACCTATCATATTTTGAGGGCAACTTGTGAAATATGGACAGGGTATGTTGAAATGATAATTTTGTATATGAGATCATGTTTTTAGCTATGTAAAAAAATACATATTTAATGTGTGCTGAAGTCGTCCAAAAGTGTTCATGCTCATTAATACAAAAAAGCTAAAGGTGGTGAAGTTCAGGTTTGGAGATAGGCCTGCATATGACCCCTGACCTCAGCACTAACCTGCTGGCCAAGGCATTCGGACTCCATGCCTTGGTTACCTTGTATGCTATACCTGAAAGGTTGTTGTTGAATCACGTGAAGACACCGGGATTCTTGGCCCCCGGAGGAGAAGAATTCAATCCGGGGCCAGAGACGAGGCTTGATCGCTCAGAGCTTTTGTATAATAAAGTTTTATTAAAGTATAAAGGAGATAGAGAAAGCTTCTGACATAGGCATCAGAAGGGGGCAGAAGAGTACCCGCTTGCTAGTGTTAACAATGAGGTTATATAACCCAAAGAATGTCTGGAGGTTGTAAAGACCTCATCAGACCTACTCCCATAATTTACATTTTAAGATAACACTGTCCTCAGGCAGGATACATCCTTGTAAAGACCAGGTCTACTCCCATAATTTACATTTTAAGATAACAGAAGGTTTAATCCAGAGACTGTACTTAGGCAGGATACATTTTTATTGTTACATAATCCTAAGGAATGTGGAGAAAGAAAAAGGTTTGTCCTTTCTTCCTCCTTGAGAATTCCAGACCCCTCTCTCCTTGGGAACCCCTAGACTCCTTATCAACCTGCCTAGGAAATGACTCTCTCATATCTACCTTTGATGGGTAATGGGAGTTATGTGGGATCATGCACCATTTAACATGAATTTGAGCAGACTCCAGGAGATAGTGAAGGACGAGGAGCCTGGCATGCTGCAGTCCATGGGGTCACAAAGCAGTGGACACAACTTACCAACTAACAATGAGCTACTATGCCACCTCCTTCCCAAAGCTCAACCTATTTTTTTTTCTATTTTACATTTTTAAAAAATCTCTTCATTGTTCCTTGCTATTTTTAGCTTTCACTTGGTTTCATCATTTTCACTCATTATTCTTTCATTTTCTCTGTACTAGGAACACTCAGTGTGAAATTATCCCTTGTTATCTCTCTCTCTGTGCCATTGAGTACTTGGATTACATAATTATCCACTTCTATTAGCTTTTTTTGTCACTAAAATATTCAAAGCCCCTGCCACTTGGTCACTTTGTGACTCTTAGGTTAGTATCATTTTATTATTGACAATTCATAACCTCCTTCAGCTGTTTATTTCCTAAGATAATCCATCCATCCTTCTTTCTTTCCATTCTTCCTCTCTTTGCTTCCTTCCTCCCTTTCCTCCCACTCTCCCCCTCTTTGCCTCTCTCTTGCTCTCTCATCAAAGAGATAAAAGGGAGGCCACTTTCTCTTCGATGTCCCCACACCTCTGCTATCTCCATACCTCCTGTGTCTCACTCCTCCATGGAGTCTGAGCCCACTTTGCCCCTGACGTACTCTGCTGACCCCTGAGTTGCTTCTGTGTCCACCCTCCAGTTCTCCAATTCCAGCTTTGACTTTGTCACCCCCAGTTGTCAGAAACAGCCATGGTAAGGTCTCCTTTAACCTCCTCTTTCTAAACCCAAAATCCCCTTTCCATGTGATCACCAGTGCTCATGTTCTTCAGCTGCCCGTGCTTAGCGTTCTGGTCTCACCTGTAACAATTTGCATTCAACTGGCTTTCTTAGTTTTCCAGTAACTTACTGAACTCTCTCATTTGATCGTGTTAGGTAGGTAGAATAGGGAAAAGGAGTCCAAAATGGCGGTGGCTAAAAGACAAGGAATGTCCAAGGACCAGAGTGAAGACTTCAGGCAGAACAAACAGCACTCCTGGCTAATCCCAATTTGCATAGGGCAGGCCCAGGTGGAGGAAAAACATATAAAAGGAGGAGCCAAAGTGCTTTCTCTCGGACTCTCTCTCCCCCGGGTGCATGCGCGCTCTCTCTCTTTCTCTTTCTCTCTCTCTCTTTCTCTTTCTCTTTCTCCCTCCCCATGCACTCCTCCAACTCTCTTCTCTTCAAGTCTTGGATTCTCCTGCTATCTTCTAAATAAAATAGAGCTGTAACACTGATTTGCCTAAGAGCTGTAGCACAGTTTGTCCAAGACCCGAGAGCTGTGACGCGCCGAGGGCCTTAATGTCCGTCGCTCCAAATCTTTGTTGTGACGAGACAAAGAACCGAGGAACATACATTCGTGTGACAATCGCAACCTTGTTGTTGTTGTTTAGTCACTCAGTCATGTCCAACTCTGCAACCCCATGGGCTGTATCCCATCAGGCTCCTCTGCCCATGGGATTCTCCAGGCCACTAAGAGTGGGTTGCCATTTCCTTCTCTAGGGGATCTTCCTGACCCAGGGATCAAACCCCCATCTCCTGCATTGCAAGTGGATTCTTTACCACTGAGCCACCTGGGAAGCCCTTGATCACAACCTGCTTGTCCCTTATTTGCACATAATGAATTCTTTTCCATGTTTTCATCACATTTACTTTCCAGTTCCTACAATCTCTACTACAAGAACCAGAAGCATTCTATTTTCTGGAGGCAGTTCCCCCAAGAAGACTGACTCTTGTTGACAGATAAAATGAAAATGACAACAGAGCAAAGGTCATTTGTTCCTTTTAAATCTCCTACCTATTTCCTTAGGGATCTGATACATAGAATCACTGCTGCTACTGCTAAGTCACTTCAGTCGTGTCCGACTCTGTGCGACCCCATAGACAGAAGCCCACCAGGCTCCCCCGTCCCTGGGACTCTCCAGGCAAGAACACTGGAGTGGGTTGCCATTTCCTTCTCCAATGCATGAAAGTTAAAAGTGAAAGGGAAGTCGCTCAGTCGTGTTCGACGCCCAGCGACCCCATGGACTACAGCCCACCAGGCTCCTCCATCCATGGGATTTTCCAGGCAAGAGTACTGGAGTGGGGTGCCACTGCCTTCTCCACATAGAGTCACTAATACATGGCAAACCAAGCTTTTTAGACTGTAAGTCAGCAGAGGTTCTCCCTGCCCCTACTATGAGTAAGTATGCTTTACGGCAGTTCTGGGGGTCCATGTCAGCTGCATGAGCCTGGTGGAATAAACATCACTGTGGAACCAGATCTCAGTTTAACCCCTAAGTGGCTAGTATTCTTGCTTGGAAAATTCCATGGACAGAGGAGCCTGGCAGGCTTCAGTCCATGGGGCCACAAAGAGTCTGACACTGAGCATGCATACATGGCCCTGGAAAAATGACTCAGTTTAATCCCTAAGTGTCCCGAGAAAAGTGACTCTGAGCTCTTGTGTATTCATCTATAAATTTAAATATAAGCTGATAATGTCTCCCAAGGGTGAGAAAATTAAAAGTTGTGTCAAGATAATTTGTCATTGCTCTTCAGTCTCTAAGTTGTGTCCAACTCTCTGGTACCCCCATGAACAGCACACCAGGCTTCCTTGTCTCTTCATTATCTTCACAAACAGAGTTTGCACGAACTCGTGTTCATTGAGTCAGTGATGCCTTCCAACCATCTCATCCTCTGTCGTCCCCTTCTCCTCCTGCCCGCAATCTTTTCCAGCATCAGGGTCTTTTCCCATGAGTCAGCTCTTTGCATCAGGTGGACAAAGTATTGGAGCTTCAGCTTCAGCATCAGTCCTTCCAGTGAATATTCAGGGTTGATTTCCTTTAGTATTGACTTGTTTGATCTACTTGCAGTCCAAGGGACTCTGAAGAGTCTTACTTTCATTTAACTGGTTGGATTGATGAACAGACACCCCACTGCCCCACGCTTGAGGTTTCTGTTCCATACTTCATTGACACAGATGTCAGATTAGACAGTGATTTCCTCACCCACCCAAGCCTCCCAGAAAATCAAAGCTCAGCAAAAACAAAACTCCCCACACAAGGTCTTCTTTCTGCCTCAGCCAGCACCAGTAAAAGGAGACTGCAGGGAAAGAAGAATGAAATCTTACAGCCACACAAACAACCTCAGTCGAACGTTCAACAACTATTTTCAAAGCTCTTTGCCCCGTCCATCCCTAGAGGTTTTTCTTTGGCCACCTTGCTCCATGTCACACTTTCTGGTTCAGGCCATCAGGCCAGTTCTGTGCTCCCTGTTTGGAGGTCAGTGCTCCCTGGAACTCCAAATTCTCTCTCTAGTAAGTGGAGCAAATCACCTCTTTTTTGTCTCTAATCCTAAACTTAACCCCTCAGCTGGACCTGTGGAAGCCCTCACTGGAAATTGGTGGACAGTTAATTCAGTCAGATTTGCCTTCCTTAGAGGTCATGAAAAACATGCTGCCCATCATTACATAATGATTTGGATGATCATAAAAGTGTGGTCATAGTATCTCAGTTAATTTTTAACGGCATTTACCTAGAGTTCATAGACCTAAGAATAGAGGACTCCTTCAGCATAAACATAAGAAGAGGAGCACGCACAGGGTCAAGGCTACATGCAAATGCAGTTTGGTTTTGGTGTTCCCAAATGTTGTAGTGCTTTAAAAAATGGCGGGGGGGGGGCGGGGGGCGGGACTTAATAAATACTGTTCAAGGTCTCCTCTTATCAGTAAATGGCCTTGATCTTGGCTATTGGGTTCAGAGTTGAGTGGGTTCTGTCTGTAACCTCTTGTGGCTCCTGTTGATTTTGGAGGTTTTATGATTCTTTGGGGCCAGTTCTTGCCATCTCTGAACTTTCTAACATACACACAAGTGCACACTTCACCTCTACTGAGATTTCTTTGTCCTTCATAGGTATAGTTAGGAGTTTACCTCTTTGTGTCAGCCTATTGTTTGTAGGCTTTGAAAAGTGTGCCATATCAAAGTGAACCAAGACAAAGAGAATAAAATAATATTAAATCAATGACCACAATCCCAATAGAAATAACTTTGGATCCTCCTGTTTTATTTGAGATAGGTGTTTTTTAAACACCTATAGAACCTGGAGAAGGAAATGGCAACCCACTCCAGTGTTCTTGCCTGGAGAATCCCATGGACGGAGAAGCCTGGTAGGCTGCAGTCCACAGGGTCACACAGAGTCGGACACGACTGAAGCAACTCAGCAGCAGCGGAACCTAGTATGTGTCCCATATAAGATGAACTGGATGTGAACTGGAGGCTGGCACATGGAGAAAGTTCTTGCTTTCTCTGCACTTCAGCTAAGCAGCCAACAGAAACTGTATCCCCCATGATTTCAGATGTTGCAATCAGCTTCCCAGTTAAGTTCTGTAGGTTAATGTGTGGCAATGAGCTCACTGGATTACATGTTTGATGTGGTGTATTTCTCAAATGTACATGTCTCCTGTGTGTTTCCATAGGAGTTGTGTGGTCTACAGTTTTATGACTACAACCTGAATCCTAGTCTTTATTCACCATTTAGCATCTTTATTCGCCACTAAGAGACCTTAGACAAACTACCCAATCCTGTAAAATGTTATACAACATAATAAATTATAGTGCATCTACCATCTGTTTACTTAAGGTCGCCTTGCTTTGCTCACTACTATCTATGAAGTAGGGATTATTCCTTTTCATTTTGCTAAAATCTGTTTACATCTTAAGGAGCCTGTACTTTTTAAATGATTTGGAATTTGATGAAAAATAAAGTCACCCTCTTGGTTACTATCATAATCTAATAGTCATCCCCCAAAATTCCTCTTATCATTTGATTATAATAACCACAAGTGGACTTAGAAGCCTACTTATTTCTCCCTAAACAGGAAATCAGTGTTGATCAGGTCTTTGAAGATTCTTTCAACTTTCAAATGCTTTGGAGATTTCTTGAGGACTATGACCAGAATGGAAAGAAATAAAATATAAATGTAAGGTATTAATCATTTATGCCCTCAGTTAAGTATTATTTGAACTTTCTGTGCATGAACTGTTTCATATTTAGCTCAGATTAACTCCATCTGTGCTAATTGCCCTATTTGCCTAGATTTTTCAGAAATATCTTAATTTTTCTTTTGGTTTTAGTTTTGAATTAGACAAAATTGTCCAAGCTCACAGATAGACTTAATTTACTGTATGCAAAAAGCAAGATTTCAATGTGAGCAAAGCTTCTTCAAACCAAGCCTTCTATAATGAGTATCACTTCTAATCAAACAAACCCCAGAGTCCACGCAGGCCAAAGGGAGGGAGAATCAACCCAACTTCCCAAAGACCAATTATCACCGTTAGTCTGCCACAATGTCACTTTCCAGAAAAACCATCTCAAACATTTTTACCTAAAGTGTCACTTCATAAAGCCAAGATGGATTCTAAGAGTGACAGAGGCAACATTTGGCCTGAGATACAGAGGCCTTTTTCTTTGTTTGTTTTGGAATTAAGTGGTAAACAGCCCGCCTGCAATGCTGTACACACAGGGGATACAGGTTCGATCCCTGGTCCAGGAAGATCCCGTGGAGGAGGAAATGTCAACCTACTCCAGTGTTCTTGCCTGGAAAATCCCACAGGCAGAGGAGCCTGGGGGGCTACAGTCCATGGGGTAGGAAAGAGTCGGACACGACTGAAGGACTGAGCACACACATAAATATAATGTAATATGTAATGGTGTCTAGCACAATGCCAATGCCCTACTTGGAGCACCCATTTTCCTTGTTATTAAAGCTTCAGAAAATACTACTCCAGGTTAGAATAAGTTATTTCAATAGAATTTGTGGCTGGTTGGATAGGGAGAAGAAATAATTTTTCTGAAATCAACTAATATTTATATTTATATCCAAAAGTAATAGTGAACCCTAAAAATAATGTCTCAGGGCCTGATAGTTGTGCTTTATCTACTTTAGTAAACAACTAACACTTGTTCTTATTTTCAGTCTAGTCTCCACTAACATCTGAGGACCCACTAATAGCAGCTAGTCACTGCTATGAGGTACACATCATGTGGTGTTCAAGGCTTTGCAGGTAAAAGTCAGCTATAAAACAACAATGCAAGCAGAACTTCTCCATCTTTTCAGACTGCAGGTTACGCCACATGCTTTGTCAGCTTTGGAATCAAGCCACTGACCGAGGTAACAATCCTGTGAACAGACCCAGGGGTATGGGCTGCCCAGTATGTGTGTGTGAAAGGGCAACTGGAGGGCAGAGAGGGCCAGCACCTGGGGAGCTGCTTGGGCTCTGGGACCCTGGGAAGCCCCAGACCACCCTCAGCTCCAAGCAGGCCCTTCCAGTTACCCTCACGTGTACTGTGCTCACTCACCCTGTTATGTCTGACCCTGAGGCCCCATTGACTGTAGCCGCCCCCAGGCTCCTCTGTCCATGGGACTTTTGAGGCAGGAATACTGGAATGGGTTGCCATTTCCTTCTCCAGGAGATCTTCCTGACCAGGGGATTGAACAGGAGTATCTTGCATTGGCAGGTGGATTCTTTACCACTGTGACACCTGGGAAGCCCACCCCCATATGTCAAAATAGAATGATTTTCCATGTGTACCATGAATGGGAGAAAAATAGAGGATAATAGCTAGCCTCAAATTTTTAAGCAGTGGGGTGAAAGGTCATCTAGTGTAACATCTAACTTATCAATAATTAGATTTGTTTTCTAACAACAAGGTTCCATAGCATTCATTTTACCAGTTGATTTTTTTTGTTGTGGTGGTGGCAAATACATAAAAACTTGACCATCCTACCCATTTTTATGTGCACAGGTCAGTGGTATTAAGGACATTCGCATTGTTGTGCCGTCAATCTCCAGCACTCTTCATGTGACAAAACTGAAATTCTGTACTCCTTAAACAACAATTTCCCAACCTCCTGTCCCGAGCCCCTGGCAACCGCCAGTCTCCTTTCTGTCCCTACAGATTTGACTACTCTGAGTACCTCATGTGTGTGCGTGCTAGGTTGCTTCAGTCTGTCCAACTCTTTGCGACCCCATGGACTATAGCCCACCTGTCTCCTCTGTCCATGGGATTCTCCAGGCAAGAATACTGGAGTGGGTTTCCATTTCCTTCTTCAGGGGATCTTCCTGACCCAGGGATCAAACCCATGTCTCTTATGTCTCCTGCATTGGCAGACAGGTTCTTTACCACTAGCTCCACCTGGGAACCCCAAGTCCCCCATGTAAGTGGGATCATACAGTATTTGTCTTTTTGTGACAGGCTCATGCACTTAGCAGTGTCCTTAGGATGCACCTGTGCTGTAGCAGATGTCAGAGTTCCTTCCTTTTCAAGACTGAATAGGGGGATTTCCTGCTGCTCCAGTGGTTTAGATTTCACCTTTCAACACAGAGGGAACAAGTGTGATCTCTGGTCAGGGAGCTAAGACCACACCTGCCTCATGACCAAAAAACCAAAACATAAAACAGAAGCAATATTGTAACAAATTCAGTAAATACTTTAAAAATGGTCCACATCAAAAAATATATATATATTGAAAACAAACCTTACTAACATCCCACTGGGTTCACTTACCACACTTTGTTTAATCTATTGATGATTCTAGATGTTTTTAAGATTGATACAAACTTACTTGACCTTCTGGAGCAAGATCAGGGTATCTAGAAGCCACTCATGATCCATTTTCATTTACATCCCTCTTAGTTAAATGTGGGCTCCCCAGGTGGCCCACTGGTAAAGAATCTGCCTGCCAATGCAGGAGATGTGGGTTCAATCCCTGGGTCAGGAAGATCCCCAGAGCAGGAAATGGTAACCCACTACAATATTCTTGCCTTGAAAATCCCATGGACAGAGGAGCCTGACAGGCTACTGTCAGTCCACGGGGTTCCTTTCTCTTGATGGATTGGGGGGTGGAGAAGGATCATAAAAATCTAGAATTCTCACCCTGCCATGACCTGAAGAAGACGTGTTTTGGGAAATGGCCCCTGTGCCTTATGTGTGACCCTCACAGGGGCTGAAGCCTGGCCTCTGACCTGCCATCTCCCTGCCCCCTCCAGCCTGGCAGGTGCCTCCTGAGTGCCCTTTGCATTTTCTACACTGGCAGTGGCATTTTTCAGGCCTAGTGGGGAGGCATAGCCTTGCTCAAAGGTCAGAAGCAACTGGCATAGATATGTTTACTTTGAATTTAGTTTAATTGAAATCCTGTAATCTTGAGCTCAAATGGACAGTTCTCAAGTATATCTTTTCTGCAGGGCAAACTCAAGAGGTTCCCCCATCTCTTCATTTCTCCAAGAATAGAGCTAAAAGGAACCATCAGAAGCAGCTCAAAGATGCCGCTCTTCGGGTTCTGTATTCTAGGACTTCTCACGATGAGATGTTGGCTTCTCCAGTCCAGCCCTGCCTTTCATATGAGGCCCTTCCCACGACAAGGAGGTCTATTCTCTGTCATTCTTGACATTGAACTATATTATCTTTCCCTCAGTCCCATCTCATCCCTCATCCCAATACATTTCATGCACTTAAATGTATTGCCTACTATGTAAACTAATACAGCAAGTTCTCATTTTTACTCCCCAGAACATTCTGAAACCAAGGGCAGTAAGCAAACCTCTGTAATTATAACTAGAACTTCTGTAAGGCTTCCTGAGCGCCAGGCAGTGTTTTAGGCACTCATGTCTTCCTCATAACATCTCTATGGGGCTGCTGCTTTATAGTCCCCTTTTTAAAGTAATTCCATAGACAGAGGAGCCTGGTGGGCTACAGTCCATGGAGAAGCAGTGTCAGACACAACAGAGCGACTAACACTTTCATCTTCACTTTTCACAGTTTGGAACATTCAGGAAGGTCCATATCATTTAGTTGTTGCTGTTCAGTTGCTCAGGTGTGTCTAACTCTTTGTAACTGCAGCACACCAGGCTTCCTGGTCCTTCACAATCACCTGGAGTTTGCTCAAACTTGAGTCCCTTGAGTCAGTGATGCCATCCAACCATCTCGTCCTCTGTTGCCCCCTTCTCCTCCTGCCCTCAATCTTTCCCAGAAGCAGGGTCTTTTCCAATGAATAGGTTCTTCGCATCAGGTGGCCAAAGAATTGGACCTTCAACATCAGTCCTTCCAATGAATATTCGGGGTTGATTTCCTTTAGGATGGACTGGTTTGATCTTGCAATCCACGGGACTCTCAAGAGTCTTCTCCAACACCACAGCTCGAAAGCATCAATTCTTCAGCACTCAACCTTCTTTATGGTCCAACCCTCACATCCATACATGACTATTGGAAAAACCATAGCGTTGACTATATGAACCTTTGTCAGCAAAATAATGTCTCTGCTTTTTCATATGCTGTCTAGGTTTGTCATAGCTTTTCTTTCAAGGAGCAAGCATCCTTTAATTTCATGGCTGCAGTCACCATCCTCAGTGATTTTGGAGCCCAAGAAAATAAAGTCTATCACTGGTTCCATTGTTTCCCCCATTCCCTTTTCCAGGGGGTCTTCCTGACCCAGGGATCAAAGCTGTGTCTCCTGCACTGAAGGCAGATTCTTTACCATCTGAGCCATCGGGTAAGACCTTATATCATTTAGTAACTTGCGGTTTTGCCAGCTGATATTTATGTACAGGAGTGAGGCACTCACCTCACGAGTAGACACCTGATCATCAAACCAGCATCACCGTCCTAGCTTAATTCTTTGTGGAAGGTATGTTTTATGGAGGAATTATATGTCACAATGGTATTTGTAAATTTGAAAGAAAGTATTAGTGAAAGTGTTAATTTCTCATTTGTGTCCAACTCTTTGTGACCCCCATGAACTGTAACCTGCCAGGCCCCTCTGTCTATGGGATTTCCTAGGCAAGAATACTGGAGTGGGTTGCTATTCTCTTCTGCAGGGTATCTTCCTAACCCAGGGATTGAACACAAGTCTGGTGCATTTTAGGCAGATTCTTTACTGTCTGAGATACCAGGGAAACCTGGTTTTGTAAATTTGTTAAGTTTAAGTCGTCTTAAAAGTATATCTCTGAGTGCCAAGGAAGCACTTAGTCTGTTTATTGTTAGTCTTTCTTCTCAGAGTTCCTTGCCTTGCATCATTTTCAGTTTACCATCTCATTTCAAGATATTTCATTATTTAAAAATATTTTTTCCTAGCCATATTTTATATGGATGCAAAGCATTAGTTAATTGCATATGTGTTGTGTACATGTGTGAGTGTGTGTGTACATGTATGAGTGTGTGTGTATGTTCGTTTCAACCAGGCCATATTTGGGCAAGAGTAGGGTTTTCTACATTTACCCATCAGCCCTGCCACTGCCCTTAAATGACTTTAGAGTTAAAGGATACCTGATTTACCAAAGATACAGCAATGTTTACATCATTTCACCAGAGGTAACCAAAGCAAGTACTTTGCAAACAACTACTGACCTCGGGTCCCTTGCCAAAATTTCAAACACAATGAGACAGCACTGGAAGAGAGCCAGGGAGAGTTCTCAGTTTGGAGCACTGAGCCCCGGAGTTGTTTTGCAGGATTTATACATCATACAAGTATTGTTAAGGACACAAGAATTATGATGAATAAAGCAAACAGCTTCCCAGAAAACAACCCTTGGTGTTTTGTAAGTGAGCAGACAGAAGAAGCAGCCATCTTGTCCCTAAGACTGGGCCAGTGCCAAAGAGGGTTTGTTTCCAGGCCTGACAGCATGCTTCTAGAACAGTCTCGCCCATCTGTACCTGCAGGTCCTCTCGCCTAGAATGGAGTCTGTTCGTTCTGCAAGTAGAGGTGACACTTTAAATACCTACCCACCCTGGAAAAAAAAAGGATCAGTTCAGTTCAGTTCAGTTCAGTAGCTCAGTCATGTCTGACTTTTTGTGACCCCATGAGCTGCAGCACGCCAAGCTTGCCTGTCCAACACCAACACCCACAGCCCACCCAAACTCATGTCCATTGAGTCGGTGATGCCATCCAACCATCTCATCCTCTGTCATCCCTTTCTCCTCCTGCCCTCAATCTTTCCCAGCATCAGGGTCTTTTCAAATGAATCAGCTCTTCGCACCAGGTGGCCAAAGTATTGGAGCTTCAGCTTCAACATCAGTCCTTCCAATGAACACCCAGGACTGATCTCCTTTAGGATGTGCTGGTTGGATCACCTTGCAGTCCAAGGGACTCTCAAGAGTCTTCTCCAACACCACAGTTCAAAAGCATCAATTCTTCGGTGCTCAGCTTTCTTTATAGTCCAACCCTCACGTCCATACATGACTACTGGAAAATCCATAGCTTTGACTAGACAGACCTTTGTCGGCAAAATAATGTCTGCTTTTTAATATGCTGTCTAGGTTGGTCATAACTTTCCTTCCAAGGGAGTAAGCGTCTTTTAACTTCATGGCTGCAATGACCATCTGCAGTGATTTTGGAGCCCCCCAAAATAAAATCTCTCACTGTTTCCACTGTTACCCCATCTATTTGCCAGGAAGTGATGGGACCAGATGCCATGATCTTAGTTTTCTGAATGTTGAGCTTTAAGCCAA
This sequence comes from Bos taurus, assembly GCF_002263795.3. Lineage (NCBI taxonomy): Eukaryota > Metazoa > Chordata > Mammalia > Artiodactyla > Bovidae > Bos > Bos taurus. The sequence goes on from NC_037341.1 coordinate 24,651,964, forward strand.
CTTTTTCACTGTCCTCTTTCACTTTCATCAAGAGGTACTTTAGTTCTTCTTCACTTTCTGCCATAAGGGTGCTGTCATCTGCATATCTTGATTCCAGCTTGTGCTTCTTCCAGCCCAGCGTTTCTCATGATGTACTCTGCATATAAGTTAAATACCCTGGGTGATAATATACAGCCTTGACGTACTCCTTTTCCTATTTGGAACCAGTCTGTTGTTCATGTCCAGTTCTAACTGTTGCTTCCTGACCTGCCTACAGATATTTCAAGAGGCAGGTCAGGTGGTCTGGTACTCCCATCTCTTTCAGAATTTTCCACAGTTTATTGTGATCCACACAGTCAAAGGCTTTGGCATAGTCAATAAAGCAGAAAGAGATGTTTTTCTGGAACTCTCTTGCTTTTTCTATGAGCCAGCAGATGTTGGCAATTTGATCTCTGGTTCCTCTGCCTTTTCTAAAACCAGCTTGAACATCTGGAAGTTCACGTTTCACGTATTGCTGAAGCCTGGCTTGGAGAATTTTGAGCATTACTTTACTAGCGTGTGAGATGAGTGCATTCTTTGGCATTTCCTTTCTTTGGGATTGGAATGAAAACTGACCTTTTTCAGTCCTGTGGCCACTGCTGAGTTTTCCAAAAATTTTTTTTTTTTTTTTTACTTATAAGTAAACATTTTATATTTTGGTGATTTTTTTTTAAATTTTATTTTATTTTTAAACTTTACATAGTTTAGTTTTCCAAATTTAAAAGGGTCATGTCATTTAAAAAAATCCACCTTTAGGTTTGTGGGTGTTGGAATTAGACCCACTAGGGCTTCTGACATGATTGGACTAAACTCCTTGCAGGCAGGAACTGAATCTTTTCCTTCCTATAAATCACCATTCCTGACCCCAACAGCTCTTCATTCTCTCATGCATGAAAGATGGACGCCATGAGGTGAGCAAGGGGCCACCAAAGACACACCTCACTCTGTACTTTTCTTTGCCTTGTTTTCAGGCCTGAGACTCGAATAACACTGGGTTCGTCCAGAAGTTCAGTGGGGGTCATTCTTGCTGTGGTCTGAGCACAGTTTGGAAAGGAATTTCCAGACACAGAGTATTTCAGAAAGAAGTGAGTCTATTAGGAACGAAAAGCAAAGGTATTGAGGGCATTGCAAGCATAGTGGGCCAACCTCCTGACAGGGAGAGCTGATCCCCTTTAATGGATTATCAGCCAATTTTTATAGCCTCAAACCAAAATTCCTGCTGGAAGGGTGGCATGAGGTGACTGGTTAGGGTGGGTATTTTTACCTAATATGGGGTCAGGTTGCTTCTTGATTTAGATCAGGGGGGCTTATGGCAACAGTCGCTATGGGACTCAGTCATTTCTGAGATGACCTTGGTGTAGGGCTCTGCATCTGTGGCCTTGGTTGAAGGTCTTGCACCAAAACCCTGGTCTAGGACTCGACAGTTGCAGTTACATGAATGCTGTAGGCTCCAGGTAGTTGTAGTATGTGTTATCTGCTAGCTCCTAAGGGACCCACTGCCTGCAGGTAATACAAGGTACAGGTGAGGCTGAGGCTTGCTCTGTGGTCCCTGTAGTCCTGCCATCACCTGCCTACCCAGTAGAACCTGAGCGGGGAGAGGCTTCCGCATGCATAGATGTTTATGCTTTGTTTCTGACCCTTGGGTTGAGGTGAATGAGTGGTAAGTTGATCACACAGTAACAATGATCTGTGTGTATCAGTTGCTCAGTCGTGTCTGACTCTTTGTAACCCCTTGGACTTTAGCCCACCAGACTCCTCTGTCCTTGGGATTCTCCAAGCAGGAATGCTGGAGTGGGTTGCCATGCCCTCCTCCAGGGGATCTTCCCAACCCATGGAGAGAACCCAGGTCTCCTGCACTGCAGGCAGATTCTTTACCATCTGAGCCACCAAGAAAGCCCAAACAAGGATCAGGATCAGACCAAATCCATGTTCCCATCAAAGCCCTAAGCTCCAAGTGGGAGAAAGGGATTCTCAGCCTCTCCTTCTTCATCCTGAACAGATCAGCCGGGTTTCAGGATTCTGAGTTCCTTTCCCTGGAAAGCAACAGAGCAGGTGCCAGCCAGTTCTGGAATGTGCCCCTCCTCAATGGTTCCACCCCACCCGCATCACAGCGGCTCATCACTGCCTTCCGGAGAGCAGTTTTGGCAAATACTTGGCTCATTGTGACCCTCAGGGGTCAGCCGCTCAGCCAAGCTGCCACTGGTCTGACTGATTCTGATGCTAGATGCAAACAGGAGAGCGGGCTGAGATCTGGGAAGTGAACCTTGGATCTGCTGCCTCACAAGTTGTTTGAGGCTTTGGAAAGCAAGCTGTGGGGGGAATTGTGAGAAGTGAGTTATAGCACATACGATGGGCTGGAATTTCAAACACAAAATGTCTGTGAAAGTAAATACCGAAGAAAATCTTAAGGGAAGTAAACAAGGGAAGAAACAAGGAAACAGTGAAGCAGCCTTGGTGTCAGAAAGGCTGGGAGGTGCTAGCATTCCAGTAATTGATCACGATGCCGATTTCCTTCTCACTGACACAGCTTCCAGGTGGCTTCTCCCCATCGTGTGCTCATCTCTCACCATCACCTGAGGTCACCATGGCAGAGGTGAGAGCAGCTGCAGATCTTGGAGGGGGTTTTTCAAGGCCAGGTTGGGAGTGTCCACAGTGCTGGGGCCTTGTCCTGTTAGCCAGAACCAGACGAGTGGCCCCAGCCTAACTGTGCAAGAGGCAGGAGTTGATGGTTAAGAGGATGATGAACAGAAACTGATGAGCCCATGTCATTATCTGCAATTATCCACCTTTCTGATCAGTTCAGAGCAGCTCCCTTCTTGAGCTAAAACGGGGCTTCCCTGGTGGCCCAGACAGTAAAGAATCTGCCTGCAATGCAGGAGACCTGGGTTTGATCTCTAGGTCTGGAAGATCCCCTGAAGAGGGGAATGGCTACCCACTCCAGTATTCTTGCCTGGAGAATTTAGGAACCAGGCTGGGGCAGAGCTAGATAAGTGCAAGGAACCAGTCCCATTCAGCTTGGAGAAGAGTGGGATGCAGACAGCGGTTCCCAGATGCCCTGAGGACATCCTGAAACTCCCGTGAGACACAGTGAAGATCTTCCAGCACAGGGTGGGGGCTTCTTGGCTATCTGCGTATCTGAAACAGGAGATGGGAAGGGGATCCTCCTTAGGAGCTGCACAGTCATCTCAGCCAGCCTCCCATTCAAGACCTTAAACATGGGATAAGAGTGCCCTTGATGGAGGCCATGTGTGATGGCACTGGCATTTAGGGCCCCGAAGGCAAAAGTAAAATTCAAGGTGATGAGACTCAAGGCTTCTTAGTCAACTGCCCCATACATACCCATATACACACAAACACACACAGAAAAAACGGTGGTTGAGGCTGACCCAGGAGCCCAGCCCTCATGTTCACTCCCCCACCCCTTGTGACAGAGCCTGCTCTGTCTGTCCCAGCACAGCTCTGTGGGCCCTGCCCCATCCCTTTGACCATGGGCAGCACTACTGCCTCCCTGACTTTCTTCTTGCTTCCTCTCCTTTCTCTGCTCATATGAGCTGAACCCTGTCCTCCCAAAATTCATACATGGAGGCCCTAACCCCCAGCACCTCAGATTGCGACTGTATTTGGAAAGACAGACTTTAAAGATGTGATTAAGGTCAAATGAGGCCGTAAGAGGTGGAGGGGGACCTAATCCAACACCACTGGTTCCTTGTAAGAAGAGGAGGAGATAGCAGGGATGTGACTGCACAGAGAAAAGACCGTGAGGTCTGCAGGCCAAGGAGAGGCCTGAGGGGAGCCAGACCTGCCTATGCCTGGATCTTGGATGTCCAGCCTCCAGAACTGTTGAAGCCCCACCCAGCCTGGTCCACCCCATTTTCTCACATTCTTCCTCATGTCCTGTTAGCTGTGTCCCCCACCTCCCCACCATTACTGACACAGCTAAGCAGAAAGAAAAGAAAATGGTTAAGCTTCACAGTAAGATAAGTAACCTTCTGCTTCTTGTTTCCCTCAGCTACAAAGTGAGTGTCCATAATCTGGAGACGCCATGATGTTGACCACCTGCTATAGAAGTACCCAGGTAACCCCTTTAGAGACATCGTGTCCCATCTCCAGTCCTCTTTTTGAGACCTCTGTTTTCAGGGAAATTAATACTATTTCTTACTTGATTTGAGCATTTTCTCCTCTTTTTCCTTGCATTGAAGAATCATTCTGAACAGAATGACCGGCAGGATGTGACAGACTAAATTAGTTTTTTGCATTTCTCTGGAAATTTAAGTCCCTCTTCTAACACAGTTTCTTCCATAAAATAGGCTCAGAGTTCCAAACCTTCTAGTCACAAGTGAATCTTTGGAACATACTCCTTACACATTGTGCTGTATTGTGCTTAGTCACTCAGGCGTGTCTGACTCTTCACGACCCCATGGAATGTAGCCCACCAGGCTCCTCTGTCCATGGGGATTCCCCAGGCAAGAATACTGGAGTGGGTTGCCATGCACTGCGCCAGGGGATCTTCCCAGCCCAGGAGTCGAACCCAGGTCTCCCGCATTGCAGGCAGATTCTTAACTGTCTGCCACCAGGGAAGCCCACTCCTTATACATTGGGACTGTCTAAACATAGTTGAATGAAAGAAGTATAAATCTTGACTTTTTTTTTTTTTGGCAGTACCCTTTTATCATGATGAAACAATCAGCTTGACCTAATTATAATAAGAACAGTCATCTAAGAGGTGACTGGCATTATAGCTTCATCCTCCAGTCTAGAAAACTGTACAATGAGTGGGTTCCCTCACCAGGCCATGAGCAAAGGCCTGATTAAAACCAAAAATAGGCCCAGCTGCTCAGCAGGCCGCACATTTCTGCAACTTCACTGAGTAACAAAACAGAGTATAAACATGGGGTATTCGGTAAACTAATGACTGAATAGGAGCCCGTGAAGTTCTGTGTGATTCCTGCCGGCCTCTGCTCCACTTCTGCCTCCGACACCATCCACCTGATTTTGGCAGAGAACAAACCTGCCTTATCACGCAGCATGGACCTGAGTATGCGACAGCTGTGTTCTCAGATCTGTGTGTAACTCTTTCCCAATATTTCAGTAGATGGAAGATCAATAGAGAGAAGCAGAAAGGTCTGCCCACAAAGCAGCCAAGTAAATCGTTTGCAACTTTTTGGTGCCTGGGCTCAGAAAAACAGAGACCTCAGGGTGCACTCTGCCTCCTCACAAAAGTCATTCCTTCCCTTCGTCACTGTTTTCAAATGTGGGTGCTTCTACCAAGCACAAGGTGCCAGCTAGATGCTTCCCTGAACTGTAGACCTGAGTACAATAGAGAACTGCTCTTCATGTGGGGCTGGCATTCCTGGAATCACTCCCCAAAAGTGATGAAGCAAAGGCCCTTATGGCCAGGTTTCTGAGAAACTGCTGACTCTGCTTGATAGTCAAGTCTCTGTGGCCAGAGTGCTCTCAGGGACACCTGCACTCACTCCTCGGGGCATACCCTGGTCCCTTGCCCCAAGGACAGCCCTTGACAACAGGCCATGTTACCTGAGCACTGAATACTCTAGGGGACACCATCACTAAGCTCCCTGCACCTCCTCCCTAACCACATTCTCCCCACAGGCGAAGAAAATCTCTGGAGAAAAATTGTTCCCTGTATAGATGTCCATATATATATATATATATTGAACTATAGAAACTGTTTATTAGAAAACAATGGTACAATGATAATTGAGTGCTATGTGAGCTTATTTACCAGATTACCACTTTGAGCTACTGACAGTCATTTTGAATTTGCCCAACTTGGGGAAAAGTGAAAAGTGAAGTCGCTCAGTCATGTCCGACTCTTTGCAACCCCATGGACACCAGGCTCCTCCGTCCATGGGATTTTCTAGGCAAGAGTACTGGAGTGGGTTGCCATTTCCTTCTCCAGGGAACTTCCCAACCCAGGGATCAAACCCAGGTCTCCCGCATTGTAGACAGACATTTTACCGTCTGAGCCACCAGGGAAGTCCAATTTGGGGAAAGGAGAGACCAAATCTAGTTACAGCTCTGCCATCACTTAACTGTGGCAATGATCTTGGGAGTGTCAGAACCTCTAGGAACCTCTGTTGGTTTACAAAGCAAAAGGAGAAAGTTAGGATATTGCTATGGTGTGGCTCAGCTGGTAAAGAATCCACCTGCAATGTGGGAGACCTGGGTTCAATCACTGGGTTGGGAAGATCCCCTAGAGAAGGGAAAGGCTACCCACTCCAGTATTCTGGCCTGGAGAATTCCATCGACTGAGTCCGTGGGGTCGCAAAGAGTCAGACACGACAGACTGACTTTCACTTTCACTTTCCTGGTTTTATTACTAACTATGGAGAGATTGATAATCTCCACTCTAAGGACAGAAAGACAGGAGGAACTAAAGAGCTTCTTGAGGAAGGTGAAAAAGGAGAGTGAAAAAGTTGGCTTAAAACTCAGCATTCAGAAAACTAAAATCATGGCATCCAATCCCATCACTTCATGGCAAATAGATGGGGAAAAGTGGAAACAACAGGTTTTATTTTCCTGGGCTCCGAAATCATTGCAGACAGTGACTGCAACCATGAAATTAGAAGCTGCTTGCTCCTTGGAAGGAAAGCTATGACAAACCAAGACATCACATTAAAAATCAGAGACATCACTTTGCTGACAAAGGTCCGTACAGTCAAAGCTATGCTTTTTCCAGTAGTCATGTACAGATGTGAGAGTTTGACCATAAAGAAGGATGAGTGCTGGAGAATTGATCCTTTTGAACTGTGATGTTAGAGAAGACTCTTGAGAATCCCTTGGACTGCAAGGAGATCAAACCAGTCCATCCTAAAGAAAATCAACCCTGAGTATTCATTGAAATGATTGTTGTTGAAGCTGAAGCTCCAATACTTTGGCCACCTGATGCAGAGTAAACTCATTGGAAAAGTCCCTGGGAAAGATTGAGGGCAAAAGAAGAAGAGGGCAGCAGAGGATGAGATGGTTAGATAGTTTCACTGACTCCATGGACATGAGTTTGAGCAAATTCTGGGAGATAGGGAAGAACAGGGAAGCCTGGTGTGCTGCAGTCCATGGAGTCACAGAGTCAGACATAACTTAGCAACTGAACAGTAACAATAACAACAGAGAGATTGAGTTAAATAAGCATCAACAAGAATGGTTAGACTGTCAACACAGACATCAACTATGTCAGTTTGGAGAATTGGGTTCTGTGTGAAGTCAGGGCAGGAACATGACAGGCCTGCTGTCCATTCAGGAGGAAAAGATAGGAGATATCCTAGTACAGAGTAAGAACCTAAGTGTGAAATGATAGGCTGACCCCTGAGCTGACCTATAAAAGTCACTGACCCCATGGTCTCTGACTCTGGGGTCTCTGACTCCGTGGTCCCTCTTAGTTTGATTTAGAGGGTGGGTTCCTTAATATTAGGCTTTCCAGGTGGCACGGGTGAAGTGCTGCCAGTGTAAGAGATGTAAGAGATGCAGGTTTGATCCTTGGGTGGGGAAGATATCCTGGAGAAAGGAATGGAAACCCACTCCACTATTCTTGCCTGGAGAATCCCATGGACAGAGGAGCCTAGTGGGCTACGTTCCATAGGGTCACAAAGAGTCAGACATGACTGAAGTGACTTAGCATGCATAGCATGAAATCTTTAATATTAAATGTATACAGGTTAATTTCATGGATGTGGTATTTGCTGGCAAACAGGAGGTTTCAGGCCCAAACCTGCCCCTATAACTTGCTGAGCAGGCTTCTTCACAAAATCACTTCTCCTTCACCAGATGTCAGTTTCTGACTAAAACGAGAGCTTAGACAAGTGACTTTGAATCTGCAGTTCTCTTTGAAACATCAGTGTCCCTGTCTTGGTGTCACTTTCTAGGTTTAAGCCTCGGACTTGGTGTCAGCCCAGGCAGATGGAGAAGGGGGCTGGTGACTATGGTGTTGGCATTTCATCTTCTATTAATGAGACCAAGGCTTTGATCCTAACTGCAAAAATGACTCAAACTAATCCTGAGAGCAACGTGAGATTCCACAGTTAACAAGTCCAAGCTGCTAGTGAGTTGAGGGAAGGCCTTCCTGTGTGGAAGGGTGGGACATAGTTTAACATTGCAATACTGTATGGGGTCATGGTTAGAGTCATAATAAAAATGTCTTGACTAAATGGGAAAATTTAGCCTTTAATAAAGTTCTAAAATAAGATCATTTACAAGAAAATTATACCTTGTTTTTGCTTTAATGTAGCCCTCTCACATACTTTCTTTTTTTAAATGAAAAAACAAAAATCTCATATACTAGTACACTTTTCAGAAGTTTAATAAAAATTATAGAACAAAACAACCTTTGGGATTACTCTACAGCAGGAGTTGGCAAACATTTTCCATAAAGGCCCAGATAGTAAATCTTGTTGGTTCTGCAGCCACGTGGTCTCTGTTGCAACTACACAGCTTTGTGATTGCGTTATAAGAGCAGACCTAGACAAGAGCACTAATAAAGAGGCAATAAAACTTCACTTTGGGGCCTTCCCTGGTGGTCCAGTGGTTAAGAATTTGCCTGCCAGTGGAGGGAGCATGGGTTCGATCCATTGTCCTCAAAGATTCCATGCTGCAGAGCAACTAAGCCCGTGCACCAGAACTGCTGAGCCCGCGCTACAGAGCCTGCGAGCTGCAACTATTGATGTCTGCATGCCCTAGAGCACATGCGCTGTAACAAGAAAAGCCACCACGGGAAGCCTGAGCGCTGCAACTAGAGAGTAGTCCCTGCTCGCTGCAACTAGAGAAAAACCCTGTGTAGCAACAAAGACCCAGCGTAGCCAAAAATAAATTTAAAAAAAAGTTTACTTATGGACATGGAAATCTGAGCTTTGTGTAATTTCCATATGTCATGAAATATTATTCTCTTGATTTTGTCCAACCAATAAAAAACATAAAAACCACTCAGGTTTCAATCTGTACACAAACAGGACACCTTTGGCCCACAGTGCTATGGACTGGCAACCCCTATTATACAAGAATAAAGATGTGGAAAGATGTGTGGACACATTCAGCAAGAGACAGGCATGCCTCATTCTATTGCACTTCCCTTTATTCTGCTCCACAGATGCTGTTGTTTTTTTTTTTTTTTTTTTTTAACAAGGTTTGTGACAACCCTGCATCAAGCAAGTGTGTTAGCCCCATTTTCCAACAGCATTTGTTACTCTGGTCTCTGTGTCACATTTCGGTAAGTCTTGAAATATTTTAAATATTTTCATTATTATTATATTTGCTATGGTGTGATCCGTGATCTTGGATGTTACTATTGTAACCATCTGAACCATGTTCAAGTAAGAGAATGAACTTAATCAATGCTGTGTGCGTTCTAATTGCTCCATCTGCTGGCTGTTCTCCTGTCTCCCTCCCTCTCCCCAGGCCTCCCTATCTCCTGAGACACCACAGAATTGAAATTAGGACAATTAATAACCCTACAATGGCCTCTAAGTGTTCAAGTGAAAGGAAGAGTCCCATGTCTCTCATAAATCAAAAGCTAGAAATGATGATGTTTGGTGAGGAAGGCATGTCCAAGCTGAGACAGACTGAAAGCTAGGACTCATACCAGTTCAGTTCAGTTCAGTTCAGTCACTCAGTCGTGTACGACTCTTTGAACCCCATGGACTGCAGCATGCCAGGCCTCCCTGTCCATCACCAACTCCTGGAGTTTACTCAAACTCATGTTTATTGAGTCGGTGATGCCATCCAACCATCTCATCCTCTGTCATCCCCATCTCCTCCTGCCTTCAACCTTTCCCAGCATCAGGGTCTTTTCCAATGAGTTAGTTTTTTGCATCAGGTGGCCCCATCAGCTGGAGTTTCACCTTCAACATCAGTCCTTCCAATGAATATTCGGGACTGATTTCCTTTAGGATTGACTGGTTGGATCTCCTTGCAGTCCAAGGGACTCTCCAGAGTCTCCTCCAACACCACAGTTCAAAAGCATCAATTCTTTGGCACTCAACTTTCTTTATAGTCCAACTCTCACATTCATACATGACTACTAGAAAAACCATAGCTTTGACTAGATGGACCTTTGTTGGCAAAGTAATGTCTCTGCTTTTTAGTATGCTGTATAGGTTGGTCATAAATTTTCTTCCAAGAAATAAACGTCTTTTAATTTAATGGCTGCAGTCACCATCTGCAGTGATTTTGGAGCCCCCAAAAATAAAGTCTGTCACTATATCCACTGTTTCCCCATCTATTTGCCATGAAGTGATGGGACCAGATGCCATGATCTCAGTTTTCTGAATGTTGAGCTTTAAGCCAACTTTTTCACTCTCTTTCACTTTCATCAAGAGGCTCTTTAGTTCGTCTTCACTTTCTGCCATAAGGGTGGTATCATCTGCATATCTGAAGTTATTGATATTTCTCCCAGCAATCTTGATTCTAGCTTGTGCTTCTTCCAGCCCAGCGTTTCTCGTGATGTACTCTGCATAGAAGTTAAATAAGCAGGGTGACAATATAAAGCCCTGATGTACTCCTTTTCCTATTTGAAACCAGTCTGTTGTTCCATGTCCAGTTCTAACTGTTGCTTCCTGACCTGCATACAGATTTATCCCAGTTAGTCAAGATGTAAATGCAAAGGGGAAGTTCCTGAAGGAACGAAAAGTGCTGTTCCAGTGAACACAGGAACAATAAGAGAGTGAAACAGCCTTATTGCTGATATGGAGAAGGTTTTAGCGGCCTGGATAGAAGGTCAAACCAGCCACAACATTCCCTTAATCAGAGCCTAATCCAGAGCAAGGTCCTAACTGTATTCAGTTCTATAAAGGCTGAGAGAGGTGTGGAAGCTACAGAAGAAAAGTTTGAAGGCAGCAGAGGTTGGTTCATGAGATTTAAGGAAAGAAGTTGTCTGCATAGCATCGAAGTGCAAAATGAAGCAGCAAGTGCTGATGTAGAAACTGCAGCAAGTTACCCAGAAGATCTAGCTAATCATGATAATCATAAAGGTGGCTACACTAAGCAACAGGTTTTCAGTGTAGAAGAAACAGCCTTGTGTTGGAAGAGGATGCCATCTCAGGGTTTCCTGGTTAGAGGGGAGAAGTCAATGCATGACTTCAAAACTTTGAAGGACAGCCTGACTGTCTCATCAGGGGCTAATGCAGCTGGTGACTTTAAGTTGAAGCCAATGCTCCTTTACCATTTTGAAAATCCCAGGGCACGTAAGAATTATGCTCAACATACTCTGACTGAGCTCCATAGATGGGACAGAAAAGCCTGGATGACAGCACGTATGTTTACAACATGGTTTACTGACTATCCTAAGCCCACTGTTGAGACCTACCATGCTGACAAAAAGATCTCTTTCAAAATATTACTGCTCTTTGACAATGCCCCTGGTCACCCAAGAGCTCTGCTGGAGATGAACTATTAGGTTAATTACTCTTCCCGTGCCTGCTAACACATCTTTTTTGCAGCCCATGGATCAAGGAGTAATTTTGACTTTCAAGTGTTATTCTTTAAGAAATATGTATTTCATAAGAAGTATATATTGCCATAGACAGTGATTCCTCTGCTAGAGCCAGGTAAAGTGATTTGAAAATCTTAGGGAAAGGATTCATTACTCAAGATGCCATTAAGAACATTCATATTTCATGAGAAGAGGTCAAAAATATCAACAGGAGTTTGGAGAAAGTTGTTTCCAAACCTTGATAGATAACTTTGAGAAGTTCAAGACTTCAGTGGAGGAAATAACTGCAGATATGGTGGAAATAGTGGGGGGAACTAGAAATGGGGTCTGGAGATGTGAGTGAGTTGCTGCTTCCTCAGGATAAAACTTTAACATATGATGAGTTCTTCTGATAAGTGGTATCTGGAGATGGAATCTACTCCTGGGGGAGATGCCATGAAAGTAGCTGAAGTGACAACAAAGAACTGAGGATACGTAAACTTAGTTGCTAAAGCAGTGGCAGGGTTTGAGAGGACTCACTCCAATTCTGAAAGAAGTTCAAACCATCAGGTGATGATTAGCACTTTTTAGCAATTAAGTATTTTAAATTAAGGTATGTACATTGTTTATTCGGGTATAATGCTATTGCACATTTAATAGACTAAAATATACTGTAAAAACATAACTTTTATATACACTCAGAAACCAAAAAATTCTTGTGACTTGCTTTATTGGGTTGGTCTGGAACCAAAGGAGATCCAACCAGTCCATTCTAAAGGAGATCGGTCCTGGGTGTTCTTTGGAAGGAATGATGCTAAAGCTGAAACTCCAGTACTTTGGCAACCTCATGCGAAGAGTTGACTCATTGGAAAAGACTCTGATGCTGGGAGGGATTGGGGGCAAGAGAAGAAGGGGATGACAGAGGATGAGATGGCTGGATGGCATCACTGACTCGATGGACGTGAGTCTGAGTGAACTCCGGGAGTTGGTGATGGACAGGGAGGCCTGGCGTGCTGAGATTCATGGGGTCGCAAAGAGTCGGACACAACTGAGCGACTGAACTGAACTGGAGCCAAACCCATTATATCTCCAGGATGTGTCTGTATGAAATATATTAGGGAACCATATTAGAAATTTAGTCTAAAACAAATTTTTTGTAAAAGGGGATTTTGTTAATCTTGGGGCACATGTAAATGAGTTTAATTTTCTTGATATGAAAAATAACTTACATGGGAGATAATCCCATGGTTATATTATTAATAAATTCAATTACTAATGAATTAAATAAATAGATTTAAAATCTTTAATGAATTTTATAAAGTATGGAGGAGATTTTTGAGTGAATAATTATTTTGATTTTTCTATGAGATGCAAAATGAGCAAAATTGTTGTAACTTAGTAGGTGATCGCTTTAAACGTTTGGAATACTTAAAAATTTAAAACAAAAATTCACACTTTTATTTCTGAAAAGTGAATCATTTCAACATTAGCAAATATTACAATATATCTTAGTATTTGTAGTGCAAGGAAAAAGTTAAATATAATTTACAATATATACATAGAGAAATATCAGTAAAGTATTACAGTTCATAACTCCAGTACTTAAAATATTTCACTAAAGCACTGTTGTACACAGTAGCTGAACACTGTCCTATAGCCTAAACTATATTTCCTTTGATTACAACTTGTTTAAAGATAAAAAGTTTTCAAATAAAACACAATGCCAATTTAATGAATTCTTTGCAGTTTCATATCCAAAACATTCAGATGGTCATTATCATCCAATTTTAATTTTAAAATACATCACATGAGAGCTACATTGTTTTCATGGATGCATGTTAATAACATCAGAAAAAAACCTGCCTTTTCTGGAAAAAAAATCTTCCAATTAATATGAAATCTAATAAAAGTGTAGGTAAAATGATTGAAACCTGACACAGATATTAGAGTTTCCAGCAAAAATAAATTAAATATAAAGAGAATATAGTAAGACCATCTTTAATGTTCTCAAGACATCAAGACAGTCATTTTAAAAGCTATAAATACTAGATATAAGGAAAGCTGAAAAAAATTTTTATTAAAAGGCATGATATAATCCTTTAAAATATCCTCTGTAATATACATCTATGCCCAAAGAGCCCCATATCTGATCAGAAAGTCATGCATTTTCACTAAAACGTGAATGTGTACCTTTTGTATAACCGTGGGAGGTTTATATAAAAATAAAACAGTTTCCTTAGGAAAACAAAAAAAGAAGAACTTTTGCCAAATACTCTGGGAAAAAACAAGCAAAAAAAAACTTTTTCCTCTGAAAATAATAAAGTTCAGTTCCTGGCAATGTGAACACTCACAGACTTATTCAAATGAAAACAAATTATTGTGCTTCTAGAAACTAGTTTCTTTTTTTTTTCACTTGCAGAGTCTGAAACAGCATCTGGAAACCATCACCAAAACGTTAAGATTCACAAGCAAGCACTGCTGGGCAGAAGGGAACCTGCTGCACCGTCGTACTGCCACTAAACATGTCTGCCCACAGGGCACCGGTGAGTGATGGTGCCCGCAGCCTTGTAACAGCACCAGGGGGCCTCCAAGCATATGTTCACGAATGCTTGAATTTATATCTAAACTCAGTATCATATAATGGTGGTAAAATGCCCAAGCCTGCCCGGGATTGGTCCAAAGGTGGACATTTGACACAGCTCTCCACAAGCTCCAGTTCGAAATAGGAAAGCATCAGGATCAAAAACTGCTTGATTTCCTGGACAGCGAATAATCTTCCAGGACATATAGTGACTCCTGACCCAAAGGGCATGTAGTAATATTTTAACTTGAGTCCATTACTGTAGAAGGTGGTCTTTGTCTTCCCATTTTCATCAAGATAGCGATCATATTTAAAAGTCTGCAATAAAGATACAAAGGAAACAAATGCATAAGCTAGTTTAAAAAGAATCTTTTTCTAAACCTGGAAGTTCCAAAGGGTTATTTTCTTTTTTAATCCAATATATGAGTAACATAGCACATACCCTACCTTGAATCAGAAAGTAATAAGAAATAGGAATTTAAAGAGAATTGAGGGGAATGGGAGAGCTTTATACCTACCATCCTACCTGGGTGACTAGTTCCTCCCTCCCTTAGGCAGAACGAGAAAGAAGGATTTACATCAGAAATTAGAGGAGTCAGTATATTAGCCTCTAATTTCCTAGACTTGGGAAGAGGCACTTTTTAAGGAAGGAAGGAGGCAGCTTTATTATTGCAACTGCAGATATAATCTATTAGAGATTGTTGTTGTTGATATTTAGTCGCTAAGTCATGTCTCACTCTTCTGGAACACCATGGGTAGTAGCCCAAAAGGCTCCTCTGTCCATGGGATTTCCCAGGCATGAATACTGGAGTGGTTTGCCATTTCCTCCTCCAGGGGATCCTCCTGACCCAGGGACTGAACCTGTGTCTCCTGCATTGGCAGGTGGATTCTTTACTGCTGAGCCACCAGGGAAGCCTCTAGTAGAGATATGATGTCAAATACCAAGAATAAAAATTAAAATTTCAGCCATCATCCAAATTCTCCAAAATATAATATGAATATTTGACATTAATAAAAGAGACAATCCCTGTGGTTTCAATGATCAAATGAATTCTGCAGTGGTAAATTTCCTCTTTATTTCAGTCTGAGTACACATCACCCGGACACTGAACTTTGATGAACAGTCACTTACCAACGGGTCTGGGTAGATTTCTGGATCTAAATGCATTAACTGTGGATAAAGAGCTATGATGTCATCTTTGCGGATATTATAGGAACCGTCCTGGAGGTGCAAAGTGAAGTCCTCTTTAGCAGTACGGATGTTGAGGGAAGCACTGGAAAGTCTCAGAGACTCCTTGATGATACTGTCTAAAGATTTTAAGAGGAATAAAGGAGGAGAGAAAAAGAAGAAGAAAGAACAAAGTATTTATAAGGCCATGTAATCTAGAGTCTGATATACCCCTAGCAGCCAGTAACACAAACCTAAACAGACTAGGGGAAGCTGGCCAGATCCAAATTTCTCAAACTTTTTTATGTGCTGTGATCAATGGTTTAGTTGTGCCTAATGTATTTTTAATCCAATAATCTGAGTTATAATCTCTTGATATAATCTTGATCATCAATGAGAACTAGACTTTCATAATTTTAGAGAAAAACAATCTTATTTCTACATGATACTAGACATCTAATAATTACAAAAAATCAGTAAATAACTTTTATGTGAATTATTCAAAGTTTATCACTTTTGATATTTAATATACTAACACTTTTTTATGGAAATATTTGTTCAAGATGCAGCTTCACTTTGGTGTCTATGTTGCTGTTTCTGCTGCTAAGTCACTTCAGCCGTGTCCAACTGTGTGACCCCATAGACAGCAGCTTACCAGGCTCTTCCATCCCTGGGATTCGGTGTTTATAAGAACCTGTACTTATCATTACACTGCCTGGGGTTATGTGAGTACACCCTGCATTCTCGTAGGGACATAAAGGGACACAAAGAACATGCTGAGAATAGCTGAAATATATGATGAGACCTTCCAGTTTCTGTCCTTTTAATTGTCGTGCTTTAAGTGCTCATCACACAATTGTGCATAAAATCATAGCACGTTAGCACTTGATTTCACAAATGAGAAAATAAGGTCCCCAAAGTGAAATGACATGTCCGAGGTCTCCACAGCAAGTCAGAGTCCTCCCACGGGGCCCGTGCTTCTTGCCTCCCTGTCCCTTCCGCTAAGACACACTGCCCCGAAAGCATACACTGGTTTCTTTCCTCTAAAGAAACGTAACAAAAGCAAGAGAAAACTTTTTTCTTACTTAAAAACATAGTACTTCTGTATTTCTATAAAATCCAGAGAATCAAACATTTTTCAATGAAATAACCGTCCACCCCATTTCCCAACCCATGCAGCTAATTGTGGTTTCATGGTGATACCTTTTCCCCTTTGATTTCATGCACACGAATAATGTACTAACTATAAGAAGAGTAGTAAAAGCAGTAACAAGGGAGGAAGTGCAGAGAAGAGCTTGAGAGTATAGGGTCAAGAGCTCCACGTCAGGCTGTCACTGGTTCCTCCATCCCATCCCAGGCTGTGACGTAACCTGTAAATGCCCGTCTGCTCACTTGTTATATAGAAACAGTACTAGTCTCCAGGCATAGGGTTGCTGGAGGGTCAGATGGGACATAACGCCTGCAACAAGTAAGTGTGTGATGTGAGCTGACGATCGCGGGTAGGAGGACACAGAAAATAACACGGAACACACACACAAGCACACCTAGCACGGGCATGTTGTCCAGCTGTGTCTGATTCAAATGAATAGGACTGTCTTCAAAGCTAACTTTTTGACCAGCATTCTCTAGTGTTTTATTTACTTCTTCAGTGGCCGCTTTCATTGCCTCCGGGTTTCTATGAAAAGTTAAGAGAAAAGAAAAGATGTACAGAGCATAAGTTTTTTCTCTACCAAAAAGTCTGCAAATAGGCATTTCCCCCTTCTTTTAATCAGATACAGGTCAAGATACAGAGAAGGTGATACAGGGACATTCCCATTTATTTTTTACTCTGTTTTATAGTTGTGCTTTTAAAGTATTTTTCTAGTTACTCCAGGCCTTAGTTGGAGCGTGTGAACTCTTAGTTGCGGCTTGTGAACTCTTAGTCCCTGACCAGGGATCGAATCTGGGCCCCTGCACTGGGAGTATGGAGTCTTAGCCCTGAACCACCAAGGAAATCCCTATAGTTTTTTAAGTCCTTGGATATCAGCAAGAACTGATGAAAGGGTCTCGCTACATAAAAGTAAAACTTTGGCTAGACTTTTAAATAAGTGATTCTAGTGAGGATTAAGTGGTCAAAGTAGTCATTACATGGCAAGTGAGAGAGAAAGTTGCCTCCAAGATAACGATTCTAAAGTACTAGCTAAACTGCCAAAGGAAATTTAAATTCACTCTTAAAATCCCTATGATTCCACATAAAGCAGCTTTTCCACTTGTATGATAATTTATTCCTCTGACACTTGGACCTGTGAAATGAATGCGACTTCATTTTAGGACACTGACACTCACTGGATCCTCAGCACGTGGTGAGGTGTCCATGGACCAGGATCACAGTCTCAGAAACATCTGATTGATGTTTCTGCATGACTGTCAGGAAATCACTACTATTGCTTATAGGATATAAAACTGCTGTTGTAACCTTGCTGTTAATATGTGAATTTACTCCAGACAGAGCTTTCCGAAGTAAACATTTTAGAAGACATTTAATCTTTGAGACAGATGAGTTTTTTATCTGAAATTAAAAAATATATATATTTTAAAGACATAAAATTAGAAGCCCTCAACAGAACTTTGGCATTCCCAATCCAATTGAAGGGTAATTTTGTGTCTGTGCAACATCCAGTTTAACTGGAATAATTCAATAAAACGTTTGAATGTCAAATTCCCAAAAGACTAACCTTTGGGAAAGAAATCACGTTATGCAAAGTTTATGTTGCATCCAAGTTTTTTTTTTTATATACAGTGTTTAAAAGGCAAGGCTATGGCTTTTCCAGTGGTCATGTACGGATGTGAGAGTTGGACTGTGAAGAAAGCTGAGCGCCGAAGAATTGATGCTTTTGAACTGTGGTGTTGGAGAAGGCTCTTGAGAGTCCCTTGGACTGCAAGGAGATCTAACCAGTCCATTCTGAAGGAGATTGGCCCTGGGATTTCTTTAGAAGGAATGATGCTAAAGCTGAAACTCCAGTACTTTGGCCACCTCATGCGAAGAGTTGATTCATTGGAAAAGACTCTGATGCTGGGAGGGATTGGGGGCAGGAGGAGAAGGGGACAACAGAGGATGAGACGGCTGGATGGCATCACTGACTCGATGGACGTGAGTCTGAGTGAACTCCGGGATTTGGTGATGGACAGGGAGGCCTGGCGTGCTGCGATTCATGGGGTTGCAGAGTCGGACACGACTGAGCAACTGAACTGAGCTGAACTTAAAAGGCAAAATCTAGCTAAATTCCATCAATAACAGTATATTATGATTGATTCATAGGTATTAGAGTTGGTCAAATAGTATTACAGCAACCACTAACTGAGTGAAAAAACAGCTAATGTAGGCAGGCTGAAGTGACTTAGCAAGCATGCACGCACTGTCCTTTTTGCTGACAGTTCATCAGCAATCATATAAGGATATTTTTATGATTATAAAGACCAAATTCATGCACTTAAAGAGGCGTCATGAAGAACAACCTGGCCTTAAGGAGAAGGGCTCTGGGTGCAGACAGCCTCATTGACCCTGTACCAGTACGTTCCTTTCCCCAGGATGATCAGTCTCTGCTTCTATAAGATGCATTTACCGGTCACAGCTCTTTTTAGAGGATCAGATGAGCCGATGTAAATGTTGAACATTTACGAGGGTAAATGCCACATTCATGATTGACAGCATGAGAAGGTACCATGAGTTTTTCTTTGAGTTACAATGGTTGAATTTCTGCTTTCAACTAAAATAAAGAAATTAATGGATAATCTGCTAATTACCTAATCATCTGAAACAAGCTCCAGAAAGTGGCTGGAATGGTGTTTGCTTGCGATGCCCAAAGGACTGCGAGGAGTGACTTGGCTCTCTCTGTGTCGTCCAAAGTGGCGAATGTGTCATTCAAAAATCTGACCAGCTCTGAGATGTGGTCTCTTTCTCTGAACTTCTGGAGTCTCAAGCCCTCCGTCAGCTTCTCCCGGGCGTAGTGTCCTGTCTTGAACACGTGGATGGGGAAGCCAGCCACCAGGGCGGGAAAGATTTTGTCAAATTGCTTGAAGTTGTCCAGGCTGTTTAGAATGAGCGCCTTTTGGGCATCTTGCCCTGCGAGATCGCGGCCAAAGAGCGTCAAGTAGCCAGCTTCAAACATGACCCGGTAGCAGAAGGAGTACATCCCCTCGGTCACCCAGGTGGGTGTGGGGGGCTGTGGTGGCCCCTGGGGTCTCAGGACAAGCTGGAGGTTTCCCATCATGGCTTCCGTGAGGGAGCTCAAGGCGTCACCCTGCAGGGTCTTGATGATAGTTTTGCTTATGGTATCAGTGGTGTTTCCATCGCTCGGGTCAATGCTTCTGTGTCCAAATGCCTGATGGGCAATAAAATGTGGGGAGAAAAAGAAATTAAGCCTGACCCGGGACTAGTAAATGAGGAGGGCATGGCAACCCACTCCAGTACTCTTGTCTGGAGAATCCCCTGGACGGAGGAGCCTGGCAGGCTGTGGTCCATAGGGTCACACAACTGAAGTGACTTAGCAGCAGGAATAGTAAACAGCGTGATTCTTCATGATTCTCTACTTGTTAAAAAAGGGGAGGAGGGGGAACCAGCCTTCCCACCTGCAATTTCATAGCAGTTATATTTGAAATAACTCTTCAAATAAATGGCCAAATCACGTCCTTCAAGGCCAACTTTAAGTCCCAGATTATCAGTGAAACTTCCTTCCTTGTACCACTCTGCTCTTCTCTTTCTTATTTTTCTATGCTTCTACATTTATTTGCATGTTAATTTGGCGTTAATCAAGAGTATTTCTTTAAAATGTTTATTTATTTATTTGGCTGCACTGGGTCTTAATTAGGGTACTTGGGAACTCTTAGTTGAGGTATCTGTGATCTAGTTCCCTGACTAGGGATCAAACCCAGGCCCTCTGCATTGGGAGTGCAGAGTCTTAGCCACTGGACCACCAGGGAAGTTTGAAGAATTTTTTTTTTATCATTGGTTCTCTTTCATATTCTTTGTAGATATATCTTAACCAGATTTTAAGTTACTTAGGAGCAGAGACCAGGTCTAATATTTCTTTGCAGAAACTCAGTTAATATTGATTCATTTTTCTCTGTAGAAGAGCCTTTTAAAGTGATGCCAAAATATATGGACAATTCCTTAACAAAATTAAACAATTGTGTGGCATGAGTGTGGTAAAACAACTATTGAACGTTAAGTTCCCACGTGCACTTTGGGTGGTGTGTAAAAATTATTGACATGAGTGAGTTTTTAATCTGTCTTATACAGTACCGTCTACTCCAGTAAAACATTTAGTTTTTATTTCACCCTCGTAAACTGGTTAGAAAATGACAAATCTATACCTATTTCAACTTTTTAAATGGTTAGTACCAAGAGATTATGTCCAATTTGGTTTATTGTGTTTCTAAGAATCTTCATGTAAGGGTAGCTCTCTTCAACATCTCTGTCTTTCAATTGAAGTACATCAGAATGGTTAAATAGATTGACATAGACAAGGTAGAAAATAAGCAAGTCTAATGTTATGTAAATGCAAATCTGGTTACCTTTGCAGAAGCAGTAAAGTGAAATTTTTTCCAATCAAAGTATTTTCCATGGCACAGTACTTTATGATATGACAAGGGATTTGTGATGAAGTGGACATAGTTTCCCATCAGTCTGCAGGTGAAAACGTGACCATGTTTCCTTTGATTTGCCCTGAGGAACTCGAGAGGATTGGCACCAAATTGCAGAGCACAACCCAGATACGGAATCAGCCCATTCTCCAGAGGGGGTTCGCCCATCTGCCTGTAAGAAACAAGATGGTAAATATGGAAAACTGTACATAGTTCTTTGTTTATTTTAAGTTTACTACCACTGATGTCAAATTTCAAACTCTATAGTTTATTGATTTTTTTTGGTTGGTGGGGCCCTGCTCCTTTACTAAAATAATGAGTCATCTTAACTTAGTAACATGATATGTTGGTAAAAATGATAGATAAATCCATCCATCCATGCATCCATTCAGCAAACACGTATATGTATGTGTGCACACGTGTGTTTCTGTACAGTATGCTCAATCATGTCCAACTGTTTTGCAACTCCATGGACTGTAGTCCGCCAGGCTCCTCTGTCCATGAAGTTTCCCAGGCAAGAATACTAGAGTGGGTTGCCGTTTCCATCTCCAGGGGATCTTCCTGACCCAGGGAATCAAACCCGCATTTCTTGCATCTCCTGCATTGGCAGGGGGATCCTTTACCCCTGCGCCACCCGAGAAGCCCTTACTAAATGTCTAATATATGCTGCTCATTCTTCCCAATCATGAGGATAAAAGGATCAACCAAGGCCAATAAGATTTTTGCTCTCAGTGTAGAAATGAAATTACATTGTAGTGTTTATATTTGTTTCTAGGCATTGTTTGCCTGAGTATCTCAAAATGTTTTATTTTATTGTCTTCTCTAAAGGTAGCATACTGAATGACAGAAAGGATTGCAGAATTGAAGTTTTAAAAATCTTCATAGTTTAAACATTATTCTGTAATGATAGTTGAAGAGGGGAATCTGAGAAATTAGCACATTATAGAATGAAATTGAATAAGATAGGTATTGACATGGTTATTGATTATAATTTAATGCTCTTTCTTATAATCTAGCATTATAATTTAATGTTCATGCTATTTTAAATGTTTTCATTTAATAAAATAAACATTTATTTTCCAACAGAAACCACTCTCCCTCTTTGTAGAATAACATAGCATAAAATAATGATTTTTATTTTTGTAGTTTGCAGGTAAGCAGTTTAATTAAAAATAGAAATTACTAAGCCTGAATTAAAATACTGAAAAGGAAAAAAAAAAAAAACCTGTTAAAAGGTGGACAACCCATAGCAACCTACATAGCTGAAGATATGCAGTGGGTAATTCTGTTTTGGAGACTGACATAGTTGAGAATATTTATATGCCCTCCCCCAAATGCTCTTTGAACCAATCAGAAGTTAAATAATTATGGTGGATATATCTGACTTTATTGTATTTCTTCAACCAATTGTAAATGATGCACACAAATAAGTGATGTCTCATGTGTTTAGCAGTTTCCCAATTCACCATGATTGATTATCATTAGTAATAATAATAGATTCTTAACCCTGATGTTAAGGGGACATGGGTTTGATCCCTGGTCTGGGAAGATCTGACCTACCGAGGAGCAACTAAGTCCATGTGCCACAACTACTGAGCCTGTGGTCTGGCGCCAGCGAGTCACAACCACCGAGTCCACACATCCCAACTCCTGAAGCCCGCGCAGTTTGAGCACCTAGAGCCCGTGCTCCACGACAAGAGGAAGCACTGCAGTGAGAAGCCTGAGCACTACAGCAAAGAGTAGCCCCCGCTCACCACAACTAGGGAAAGCCCTTGCAGCAACAAAGTCCAAGTGAAGCTAAAACTGAATGAATACATAAAATAAAGCTTAAAAAAAAAAAGAATAACAGGATGATCACTGCAGGCTCTATGCTCTTGTCCAGCTCAGCCTGAGTGTATACAGTGCACAAGAACTAGCTAAAAAGAGAACATTTATTTAGTCAGAGCATCTATTTAATCTACGAGATAGAACTGTGGATCCCACTGACCACATCTGTCCTTACTACCCCACACTTTATATGCACACGTGGACACACAGACATACGCACACACACAGATCTTACAAAGTTTCTGTCAGTGATGTTTAACAAGTTTGTCCATTTTTACATTAAGACTAATATATTTCAATGCTAAAAAGGAAACATTGCCATTATATCTCTTGTGAGATATAATAAAAAAGTTACTTAAAATTTTTTTTAATTTAAAAATATTAAGTAAGAAAATGCCAGCATTTGTAAGTACAGAAAACCAACTCTATGGTATAACAATGAAAGTTAAATAACTTTAAATGAATGAACAAAAATGCAATTTAAAGATAAAACTTACCTTCTTCTCATTCCAAGTAGGTATAAACAACAACACACTGCTATAACAATCCCCCAAATCAAAGAGAGGCTCATCATTTTGCAAATCTAATGTGAAACCTCTGAGGAGAAGCGTCTGTGATGAGAAAGGTAAGGATGTAACAACAGACTCCAGCTAGACTTTTTATACATGGTAAGATGCTTCACTTGAGTGATCAAAGCAAACAATTAACCATCCCTATTAGGTAAAAAAATAAAATAAAATAACTGGCCTTGAACTAAGTCCACAAGTATCAGAAGAGGTTCCAAAACAATCAGAGGCCTGCCATACTTGGTAAGTTGAAGGTCACTCAAACATATGTTGACTTAACATTCAGACCTGGGAATGACAGCCAGTATTACAAATTTAGGACTCTTATGAAAAGAACAAATAAACCTGTTCAAGATGAACATATCAAATAGAGATGTAAAATATAATAAGGCAAAGA
This sequence comes from Bos taurus, assembly GCF_002263795.3. NCBI lineage: Eukaryota > Metazoa > Chordata > Mammalia > Artiodactyla > Bovidae > Bos > Bos taurus. The sequence goes on from NC_037341.1 coordinate 24,675,559, forward strand.
AAAGTAAGTACAAGTTATCATTAAGCTAATGATTTGATCTTGTTACCTTTAAAAAGAAATCAATTTAAATGATTTACAAGAGAGAGAGCTGTAAAGTTCAAAGGAAAGAGAACTGAGTGAAATGTTTCTGCTGCTTCACGTTTCAGTGCGTTTACAAAAGCAGAGAGATTTTACTATATATAGTAACATGTTACTTACCTATCACCCTCAAGAGAGAAAGTTTCCCACAAAAATTTATCCTCCAGCTAAACACAGTCTAGTGTTTTAAGTCTTTATTAAATTTATGACAATATTCCTTCTGTTTTATGTTCTAGCTTTTTGGCATGTAGGATCTTATCTCCCTGACCAGGGATTGAACCCACACCCCCTGTACTGGAAGGTGAAGTCTTAACCACTAGACCGCCAGGCAAGTTCCCCACAACACAGTTTATCTTAAAGCATCAAAACTTTATCAACCACTTTTTTCTAATTGAAAATAAGTTTATTAATTTTTCTGATTGTTAAAGGAGTATAGCTTAATTTCAAATAATTCAAGACTAACTGAAACATATCTTAGTAGAAAGGGAAAGTCAACTCATAATCTACCTCTGCCACATCTCCCCACTCAGAACTGTTAGCTGTTTGGTGTGTATATCCTCCCAAACTTTATTTCTTTGCACACTTACGTAGTGATTGAACGTCTATTCTGTACCAAGAACTCTTTAAAGGTATTCTGACTACAGGTATTAATAAGACCTGATTCCCTGCTTTAATGAAGGCACTATTTTCGTCGAGAGACAGATAATAAAATATAAGTCATAAAATAAGGCAAAGTGCAGAGAGCTATCAGGGCATGAGAGCAACTGTAGGCGTGGTGACTTGCTCCTCTGAGATCAAGGGATTAGCCAAGACAAAACTAGAAGGACGAGAAATTCAAGAAGAAAGAGCAAATGCAGAAGTCCTGAGTTAAGGATGAGGTTGGTCTATCTAAGAACCAGAAAGGATGTAGGATACATTGGAGCAGAGTGAATGAGGGGAAGCTTGGTTAACATGTAAGACAAAAGACAGGCAAGAGCTCAGTCACATACAGGACACTTGAGAGAAGGGAAAGAGATTTTGGAGGGCGGCAGATCAAAACAGTGTCTTCAGCTACACAGACTGCTGTGTTGTCAGGTTAACAATTGAACTTGAGTTTGAAACAAGGGAGAAGAGTCAAAGGTGGAAATAGGAATCACAAGTCATCAGTGTTTGAATGATGTTTAGAGCCCAGAAACTATATCATATCACCTTGGGAGACAATGTGAAATTGAAAGTTGTGAGTCGCTCAGTCATGTCAGACTCTTTGCAACCCCATGGACTGTAGCCTGCCAGGTTCCCCCGTCCATGGAATTTTCCGGGTAACAATACTGGAGTGGGCTGCCATTCCCTCCTCCAGGGGATCTTCCTGACCCAGGGATCAAACCCAGGTCCCCTGCATTGCAGGCAGATTCTTTATCATCTGAGCCACAGGAAGTCCAGGGAGACAATTAAGCCCAAGAAAAGAATAGAATCCAACACCAGACCCCAGAGCAGCCCATTTCTTGAGATCAGTCAGAGAGCGACAAAGAGGAGATGGGGAAGAAACAGCAGGAATAAAACTGAGAGAATACAGTGTCACAGGAAGAGGAAGATGCCCTTGAAGAAAGACGAGTGCATCACACGCTACTCTAAGGTCAAGGAAGAGGACAGAGAAAGGACCGCTGGACTCGACAAGGAGGAGATAGTTGGTGAGTCACACATAGACACACATGCAAAGGTGGGATTCCATTAAAGACTTTATATAGCACAAAAAAATGAATATCGTGAATGTTTCCCATGACAACACACATCTGTATGTATTACATTTGTATCTGTAAGATCTCTTCATTTTTTTTCTGTGTGTATAGTCTTCCATTGACTAAATGTACTATTATTTAGTTAACTGATTCTCTGCTGGTGGGTACTTGGTCTCCAGTTCTTGGCTACAGAATCCATAGATTCATTTCATGCTTTTTTGCCTCCTTAAACAGAAACTACAAATATTTTCTCATGAGGGATTTGTGATCATAGTCATGAATATCCACCATTCTGTGGCAGTACATAGACTTTTCAGTCCATTTAGATATTTCTAGGGCATTGCACCCATTAAATACATTTAGACTGGTGTGCCTTTTTGAATTCCTGTGTCTGTTTTCTATATGACTCATCAAAGGTGAAACCTTTACATTAACTGGGCTGTCACAACAGAATGTCACAATCAGAGTAAACACCAACCTAAGAGCCAACCAGTTTAACCCTTGGGTTAACCAGTTTAACCTCTCAAGCAAACAAATGACAAATGTGGAAAAAATGGTACTTGGGGCCTCTAGAAATTATCTGAAGTTTCCGGTGCATTTTTAATTTTGTCAAAATTAGAATGTTTTCAAAATGCTAAAGGAGAAGTACATTCACAACTCCAAGAAAATGTTCTTAAGCCTTGTCTTCCCCATCCCCTCTCAGCACACCACGAAACTCCTTTCAGATATAACCTGGATTCCCTTTAGCCTCATCTATTCTTCCTACTTCTTCTCTCACTGTCCCTCTTCTAGAAAAAAAAAGCCCAGGACACACACACACCCTTTTCTTCAGTGGGCTGAGGAAAAGCAGAGACACAGATGTCCATGTTCATACTTTTCTTTGTGGTTTACATCTTCCTTCTAGGATGTCACTTCTCTCTACCGTCCTGTCCGCACAAGGACCCATCACACCCCTAACATGCTGCCTCTAATCTGCCGAGTGGGGACTGAGATGCTCCTTATGTCATCACAACTCTTCATGGGTTGCAGGTAAATACCTGCAAGGTCTCCTGAGGAGTCAAGCACACCGTTTCAGGCTTGGATGCCATGGCATCTCAGTGTGGCTAGTGCAGTGATCAGAGTATCAGGAAATAGGCAAATGCCAGCTGAATTGGAAAGTCATTTACTTACTTTTTTATTCTCTACTATGTTTCAAACTGTGAATTTTTATTACAAACACATACACACATGCTGAGCATGTGTGTCTGGCATGGGCTCTGACCTATGGGGTTTCCACAGCAACAAGACAAAAAGTAAGTGCTCTGATGCAGAAAGGAGGATGTTTGAGCTGCCAGAAGGCCTGGCATGAACCGAGCTTATATAAACACTTTAATCCCTCTGTAGTCTATCAATTTCCTCTGTATTTATAGGGTAGTGAAGGGTCCACGCTGATGTTCAGAGGAAGAGCTTGTTCTGAGCCTCAGAGAACACAGAGCCCGAGTCCAACACCCCATCCCATGAACAGGGACATACAAAACTTGGGAACTCAAACTAGAGGAAGAGAAAGTAGAGAGAACTGCTCAAGCTATCTGCTTATGTAACCTGATGGCATAACTGGTTCCTTCTATTGAGAAACGCTGTAAACATACTTTACATATGTGTGATTGTTCAAAATAAAATAAGCTGTCAATATGGTTAAACAATTGAGTCAAACCAGTTGTTTTCCTGAATTCACAACTAAAACTAATTCAGTGGTGGAACGTGTGTGTATGTGTGTGAGCTTGCATGCTCAGTCATGTCAAACTCTTTGTGACCCCATGGACTGTAGCCTGACAGGCTTCTCTGTCCATGGAATTCTTCAGGCAAGAATACTAGAGTGAGTACCCATTTCCACCTCCAGGAAATCTTCCCAACCCAGGGATAGGACCTGGGTCTCCTGCATTGCAGGCAGATTCTTTACAATATGAGCCACCAGGGAAGTGGCCAATCCAGGATGCAACCTCAGATTTTCTGAATTGAATTTAAGCCTTCCTCTTTTACGGGCTTCCCAGGTGGCACTAGTGGTAAAGAATTCACCTGCCACTGTAGGGGGTGCAAGAGACTAGGGTTTGATCCTGGGTCGGGAAGATCCCGTGGAGTAGGAAATGACAACTCACTCCAGTAAAGAATACTGGTAAGAAGCCTGGAAAATTCCATGGGTAGAGGACCCTGGTGGGCTACAGTTCATAGGGTCACAAAGAGTCAGACACAACTAACTGAGTGACTGAGCACACACATTCCTCGTTTATAGCTCAGAACCTATGGGTGCCTGACTCCAGATTAAGGAAGAATAAGCACTCCACCTGCACATTCAAATGTAAAGTTGATTCATCAAACATGTTCTGAGCACCAAGTGTATAGAAGGCCCTGTTAGGGAATGAGGGAAAGCTAGATAGATGATTTAACAAACATTTCATTCATTCATGTTAACTTAGCACCCACTTGCTGTAAAGCACTTTCTTTTTTTTTTTAATTTTGCTATTTATTTTATTTAAATTGATAAATATTAAACATTATTTCTTGAACATGTAATCAATGTAAAGAATTTTATTTTTTTTTAATTTTATTTTATTTTTAAACTTTACAATATTGTATTAGTTTTGCCAAATATCGAAACGAATCTGCCACAGATGTAAAGCACTTTTTAGGTGATGGAGATACAGAGATAGGTAAGACAGGCAGGCTCAAGGGGACACAGGCAATTGACAGGAGAACAAACCCACTATTTGGTTTCTGATAAAGAAAGCATCGTGTGTATGATCAGAAAAGGTCAGGCAATGCATCAACATGTTGTGCCAAGATCCTCGCATGCTTGCTCATGTAATCAACACTAGTACATGGAATCAGACACAGTTGCCTCATTTATGGGTGGCTTCATGCTGTAATGTCCTGGCTCCAGTCCCAGCGCAGCCCCTGCCAGGCCATGTCACAGGGGAACTCCTGTTGCCCAAGGGAAAGACAGGCCCAAGGGCTAGAATTAGAGAAGTGGTTGGCTTTGCTTTTCAGTTTCACCTTAAGCTGAGCCTCTGAAGCTTATCCATGAAGCTCAACTGGACAGAGATAAGAAGTGAGAACCATGGTCCCTTGGACCCGCTGGGCCCAACCAACCTCCCCAGAGAGTAAGGGAACTTGGGTGTAGAGAGAAAGGAGAAAGCAGGCAGGGGGATGAGACAGAGAGAGAGAGAAAGGGAGGAAGGTAAGGAGGGCGGAGCCTTTTCCTACTTGTTATGAACTGTGCTGCTACAAACATTCATATCCAACTTTTTGTGTGAACATAGGTTTTAAAGGTTCTATATGAGGCTGAGCACCGAAGAATTGATGCTTTCAAACTGTGGTGTTGGAGAAGATTCTTGAGAGTCCCTTGGGCTGCAAGGAGATTAGTCAATCCTAAGGGAAATCAACCCTGAATATTCATTGGAAGGACTGATGCTGAAGCTGAGGCTCCAATTCTTTGGCCACCTGATGGGAAGAGCTGACTCACTGGAAAAGACCCTGGGGAAGATGGAGGGCAGGAGGAGCAGGGGATGACAGAGGATGAGATGGTTGGATGGTATCACCGACTCAGTGGATGTGAGTTTGAGCAAACTCTGGGAGATGGTGAAGAACAGGAAAGCCTGGCAGCACTTGGGGTCACAAAGAGTCAGAGATGACTTAGCGACTGAACAACAACACGGAGCTAAGAGTGGATTCGCTGGATCATATGGTGACTCTATTGAACGTGAGGGTACTCATCAGTTAGATCAGTTAAATTGTAACTTGCTAAAGAAATAATAAACTTCACATCAAGTTTGATTTAATTGTCCTGACACCTGCCTTCACTGATCAAGCTTGATTTGTCTACCAAGGTTCGTGGTTCATGGTTCAAGGTTCAAGGTTGCCAAGAGAACACACTGGTCATAACAAACACACTCTTCCAACAACACAAGAGAAGACTACACATGGACATCACCAGATGGTCAATAGTGAAATAAAATTGATTACACTCTTTGCAGCCAAAGATGGACAAGCTCTATACAGTCAGCAAAACCAAGACCAGGAGCTGACTGTGGCTCAGATTGCCAATTCCTTATTGCCAAATTCAACTTAAATTGAAGAAAATAGGGAAAAAAACTAGAACACTCAGGTATGACCTAAATCAAAACCCTTACAATTATACAATGGAAGTGAGAAATAGATTCAAGGGATTAGATCTGATAGAGTGCCTGAAGAACTATGGACAGAGGTTCATGACATTGTACAGGAGGCAGGGATCAAGACCATCCCCAAGAAGAAGTGCAAAAAGGCAAAATGGTTGTCTTAGGAGGCCTTACAAATAGCTGTGAAAAGAAGAGAAATGAAAGGCAAAAGAGAAAGAAAGATATACCCATTTGAATGCAGAGTTCCAAAGAATAGCAAGAAGAGATAAGAAAGCCTCAGTGATCAGTGCAAAGAAATGGAGAAAACAATAGAATGGGAAAGACTACAGATTTCTTCAAGAAAATTAGAGATACCAAGGGAACATTTCATGAAAAATGTGCACAATAAAGGACAGAAATCATATGGACCTAACAGAAGCAGAAGATATCAAGAAGAGGTGGCAAGAATACACAGAACTATCTCCATGACCCAGACAATCACAATGGTGTGATCACTCACCTAGAGCCAGACATCCTGGAATGCGAAGTCAAGTGGGCCTTAGGAAGCATCACTACTAACAAAGCTAGTGGAGGTAATGGAATTCCAGTTGAGCTATTTCAAGCCCTTAAAGATGCTGTGAAAGTGCTGCACTCAATATGCCAGCAAACTGAAAATTCAGCAGTGGCCACAGGACTGGAAAAGGTCACTTTTCATTCCAATCCCAAAGAAAGGCAATGCCAAAGAATGTTCAAACTATCTCACAATTGCACTTATCTCACACGCTAGCAAAGTAATGCTCAAAATTCTTCAAGCCAGTCTTCAACAGTACATGAACCATGAACTTCCAGATGTTCAAGCTGGATTTAGAAAAGGCAGATGAACCAGAGATCAAATTGCCAACATTTGTTGGATCATTGAAAAGGCAAGAGAATTCCAGAAAAACATCTGCTTTATTGATTATGCCAAAGCCTTTGACTGTGTAGATCACAACCAACTGTGGAAAATTCTTCAAGAGATGGGAATACCAGACCACCTGACCTGCCTCCTGAGAAATCTGTATGCAGGTCAGGAAGTAACAGTTAGAACTGGACATGGAACAACAGACTGGTTCCAAATTGGGAAAGGAGTATACCAAGGCTGAATATTGTTACCCTGCTTATTTAATTTATATGCAAAGTACATCATGAGAAATTCTGGGCTGGATGAAGCACAAGCTGGAATCAAGATTGCTGGGAGAAATATCAATAACCTCAGATATACAGATGACACCACCCTTATGGCAGAAAGCGAGAAGGAACTAAAGAGCCTCTTGATGAAAGTAAAAGAGGAGAGTGAAAAAGTTGGCTTAAAACTCAACATTCAAATAACGAAGATCATGGCATCCGGTCCCATCACGTCATGGCAAATAGATGGGGAAACAATGGAAACAGTGGCAGACTTTATTTGGGGGGGGCTCCAAAATCACTGGATATGGTGACTGCAGCCATGAAATTAAAAGACGCTTGCTCCTTGGGAGAAAAGTTATGACCAACCTAGACAGCATATTAAAAAGCAGAGACATTACTTTGCAAACAAAGGTCCGTCTAGTCAAAGCTATGGTTTTTCCAGAGGTCATGTGTGGATGTGAGAGTTGGACTATAAACAAAGCTGAGTGCCAAAGAATTGATGCTTTTGAACTGTAGTGTTGGAGAAGACTCTTGAGAGTCCCTTGGACTGCAAGGAGATCCAACCAGTCCATCCTAAAAGAAATTAGTCCTGAATATTCATTGGAAGGACTGATTCTAAAGCTGAAATTCCAATACTTTGGCCACCTGATGTGAAGAACTGACTCCTTGGAAAAGACCCTGATGCTGGGAAAGATTGAAGACGGGAGGAGAAGGGGACAACAGAGGATGAGATGGTGGGATGGCGTCACCAACTCAATGGACATGAGTTTGAGTAAACTCCAGGAGTTGGTGATAGACAGGGAGGCTTGGTGTGCTGCAGTCCATGGGGTCATAAAGAGTCAGACACGACTGAGCAACTGAACTGAACCGAAGGTTCACGGTAGCCTAAACAAGAGGCTTGTGGGAGTTGTTTTTCAGGAACATGTATCCAATTTGAGCTGAAGCCTGTAAAACCCTGGTTGGGACCATACACCCTCCAACTGCACAGGCTCAAATGTCTGATCATGACTTTGTGACCTGAGATGGCCCAAAACATCAGAGCATCCCACAGAGAAGCAAGCAGCTCAGTTGTACCTGCACAACCAGGATGACTTCACCTTTTTCTTATCCTCAGTCACCTTTCCCCACGCTCCAGACCCCCCACCCCAAGGCTTATTCCATAATTAGCCCAAGCCCCTCCCCTCTGGGCAGGTGGGACTGAGGTTTCCTGCATGGCTGTCTTGTGAGTAAGTGCTTTCTCTGAGGGCAAACCTCAGCATCTCAGCATTTGGCTTGCTGCGAGCCGGGCAAACAAACCTGGTTCGGTAATAGTGTGTTTTTAACTTTTTCCAACAAACTATTTTCCGAAGTGGCTGCACCACTGTACATTCCCACCAGCAAGGTAAGAGGGTTCCGATTTCTTTGTGTCCTTGTCAACTGTTACTTTTGTCTCCATGTTTTTAAGTACAGCCCTCCTGGTTGGTGTGAAATAATACCTCATTCTGGGTTCGATTTGCATTTCCCTAATGAGTAAAAATGTTTTTATGTGATTATTGGCCCTTTGTAAATCTTTGGAACATGTTTACTCAAACCGTTTGCTCATTTTTTTAACTCAGTATTCATCTTTTTCTCGTTCACTTTTGAGAGTTCTTTTCATATTCTGGATGCCATACCCTTATCAGACATGATTTTCAAATATTTCCTCCCATTCTGCTGGTTGTCTTTTCACTTTCTTGATAATATCTTTGGATGAACAAAGGTGTTTAATTTTGTTGAAGTCCCATTTACCTATCTTTTAAAAAAATATTTATTTGGCTCTTCTGGGTCTTAGGTGCAGCATGTGGGATCTAGTTTCCTGACCAGGGTTTGAACCCAGACACTTGCACTGGGAGTGCGGAATCTTAGCGACTGGACCACCAGGGAAGTACCTGTCTTTTTATTGGTCACTTTGGGTGTCATATCTAAGAAGCATTGCCAAATCCAAGGTCATGAAGACTTAAGGCTCTGTTTTCTCCTAAGAGTTATACGGTTTTAGCTCTTATACATAGGCACTTGTAGGGAAAGAGCAAATCAGCCAAGTTGGCAGTGGTCACTCTCTCTCGTGCTGCAGCCTCTCACCCCGCAGTTTGTAAATATATGATTGTGCAACAGCTGAGATCACTGAGAGCACTGCACATGCTGGTCACAATGTACCCGCTTGGCCGTGGGCCACTTTTGTTCTGTCAGCATATATAAGCTCCACCTGAAAAGCCCTTGAGGCTGCGTTATGGCTGTATCCACTGGATCAACCATGAGAATACACAGCATGTCTGCTGCTGTGGCCGCCGTACCAGCCATTAGAGAATAAACAAGTCTGAAGTTCATACGGCTCCTCCCATCATCTTTCAGCTTCTTTTTATCCACTTTCTAGCTCATGCCTTGCCTACCCTGAGTTGAGCGAACCAGTAAGATACAGCAAGACAGTATTTGATCCATTCTGTGTTATTTTTTCAATATGGTATGAGGTTGGGGAAAATCTCATGGACAGAGGAACCTGGTGGGCTACAGTCCATGGGGTCACAAAGAGTTGGGCACGACTGAGCGACTAACACTTACTTAACACTTACTATGAGGTTGAGGAAGTGTGGCATGCTGCAGTCCATGGGGTCGCAAAGAGTTGGGCACGACTGAGCAACTGAACTGGGGATCCAACTTCACTCTTTTGTATGTTGATATTCAGTTGTCCTCCACCATTTGGGGAAGTGAATCTCTTGGCTTCCTTTTTGAAATCCAATTGACCATACAGTTAAGTGTTTATTTCTGAACTCCTTTTTTCCCTTCATCAGTAGGTCTATCCCTGGGCTTCCTCAGTGGAGCTAATGGTAAAGAATCCACCTGCCAATGCAGGAGCACAAAAGACAAGGGTTCTATCCCTGGGTTGGGAAGCTCCCTTGGAGAAGGGAACAGCTACCCACTCCAGTATTCTTGCCTAGGCAATCCCATGGACAGAGGAGCCTGGTGGGTTACAGCCCATGGGGTTGAAAAGAGTCGGACACTACTGAGCATGAGCCTATAGGTAGGTCTATCCCTATGCCAGGATCGAAGTCTTTTAGTTGGTTAGTTAACTATGCTGGGTCTTCATGTAGCATGCGGGATCTTTAGTTGCAGCATGCGGGATCTAGTTCCCTGACCAGGGATCATACTCCTGCATTGGGAGCACTGAGTCTCGGTCATTGGACCACTGGGGAAGTCCCAAGCACAATTTTTATTACTGTAGGCTTGTACTCAGTTTTGAAATCAGGAAGTGTTGAGTCCTTCCACTTTGTTCTTTTTAAAGATGTTTTGGATATTCTGTGTCTTTTAAATTTGTATATGAATTTTAGAATGAAGTTGTAAATTTCTTTTAAAAACAAAAGGCTGGGATTTTGATAGGGAATGCATTCACTCTGTCAAGTTGGAAAGTATTGTTATCTTACCAAAATTAAGTCTTCTGACCCATTAAATGGGTTATCTTACCATTTATTTCCATCTTTGAATTTCTTTCAGTGATGTTTTGCAGCTTTCAGTTTACAATTCTTGTCCTCTTTTGTTAAATTTATTCCTAAGAGTACATCATGCGAAATGCCAGGCTGGATGAAGCACAAGCTGGAATCAAGATTTCTGGGAGAAATATCAATAACTTCAGATACGCAAATGACACCACCCTTATGGCAGAAAGTGAAGAGGAACTAAAGAGCCTCTTGTTGAAAGTGAAAGAGGAGAGTGAAAAAGCTGGCTTAAAACTCAATATTCAAATAACGAAGATCATGGCATCCGGTCCCATCACTTCCTGGCAAATAGATGGGGAAACAATGGAAACAGTGGCAGACTTTATTTGGGGGGGCTCCAAAATCACTGGATATAGTGACTGCAGCCATGAAATTAAAAGACACTTGCTCCTTGGAAGAAAAGCTATGACCAGCCTAGATAGCATATTAAAAAGTAGAGACATTACTTTGCCGACAAATGTCCATCTAGTCAAAGCTACGGTTTTTCCAGTAGTCATGTATGGATGTGAGAGTTGCACCATAAAGAAAGTTGAGTGCCAAAGAATTGATGCTTTTGAACTGTGGTGTTGGAGAAGACTCTTGAGAGTCTCTTGGACTGCAAGGAGATCCAACCAGTAAATCCTAAAGGAGATCAGTCTTGGGTGTTCATTGGAAGGACTGATGTTGAAGCTGAAACTCCAAGCTGATGTGGCCACCTGATGCAAAGAACTAACTCATTGGAAAAGACCCTGATGCTGGGAAAGATTGAAGGGAGGAGGAGAAGGGGACGACAGAGGATGAAATGGTTGGATGGCATCACCGAGTCAATAAACATGAGTTTGAGTAAACTCCAGGAGTTGGTGACGGACAGGGAGGCCTGGCGTGCTGCAGTCCATGGGGTCCAAAGAGTCAGACACAACAGAGTGACTGAACTGAAGTTATTTTATTCTTATTGATGTAATTTACAAGGAATTTTTTTCTCAATTTCATTTATAAATTGTTCATTGTTAATATATAGAAATAAGCTGATTTAGCGGTGTTGGTTTCACATTTTCTGAACTTGTTTATTAGCACTCAGAGATTTTTTCATGGATTCTTTAGGCTTTTCAGTGTATACAAGAGTATTGTTATTTTAGTTGATAAGTCATGTCCAACTCTTTTGCAACCCCATGGGTTATAGACTGCCAGACTCCTCTGTCCATGGGATTTCCTAGGCAAGAATACTGGAATGGGTTGCCATTTACTTCTCCAGTTGATCTTCCTGACCCAGGGATCAAACCTGCTTCTTCTACATTACAGGCAAGTTTTTTACCACTGAGTCTCCAGGGAAATGTATACAAGATTATGTCTTTTGAAAAGAGAGAGTTTTCTGTTCAAATGTGTATGTCTTTCCTTTCTTTTTCTTGCCCAGCTGCTCTGTATGTAGCTTCCAGTTGGATGTTGAGCGGTTATGATCTCAGGTGAACTCAGCCCACTGCTGCCTGAAGCTGAAGGTTTCAGTTCCCAGCCAGAGATTAAAGTTGAGTAGAGGAGGTGAGAGCACCAAATCCTCACCACTAGACCAGTGATCAGTGACAAGGCCCTGACCTTTTGGCTTTGAAGAAAAGAATTCCCACAAAGACAGAAAGCAGTGAAACAAAAGAAGTGTTCATTAGAAGGAGAAAGAGGACATGTGGGTAGACACACGGGTGGGCTCAGAGAGAGAGTCTGCCCTCGTGGTGGTGTCAGTCAGTTTTACGGGGCATCTGTCTGGGTTTCCTTGGGCCAACCATTTTTATTTGCCTGGTTCTGAGTCCTTATTTCAAACATCTCAGGATCCTGCCTTGTATGCGTGCAGTCTCTCAGCGAAGATATATTCCTACGAAGAGGCCTGTGGGTAGACTTAGCACCACTCCACTTCTGACCTCCAAGGAGTTTTCTAGTCAGGAAGTTTTCCTTGATTTTCAGAATGAGAAATGTGTGGTCTCATCTTTTAGCTGGCCAGGGCACAGCCTCCTGGGCTCCACAGATATTTTGGAGTTGCAGTCCACAGGGGAAGAACTCAAATTGCTTTCCCTGGGAGGAGTGGGGGGAATCTACTTCTAACTTATTAAGACTTATTTTCTGGCCTAACGTATATCTGTCCCAGAGAATGTTGCACACGTACTTGAGGGCACTTTGTATTCTGCTGCTGCTGTGTGGCCTGCCCTCTGTACATCTATCAAGTCTAGTTTGCGTACACTGCTGTTCCAGTCTTCTATCCTTGTTGGCCTCCTAGCTCACTGTTCTATTACTGAAAATTAGGTATCAAAGGCTCTATAATTGTTGAATCGCCTGTTTCTCTCTCAGATTCTGCCAGTTTTGATTCATGTATTTTGTAACTTTTAGGTGGATTTATACTTACAACTGTTTTTGCTAGATGGATTAACCCTTTTATCATCCTAGCAATACCATTTACCTTACATGTGCTTGATTTTTCCTCTATTAATGTGTATTTTTAAGAAATGTTAGACATGTTACAACCATAGCACAAACCAAAAGGTAATATGAAAAATTAAATTTGTGTTATTTAGGAGTTCATTTATTTTTTCAGTAATGTATGCTTGTGCTGGAAATCTGTGGCCTCATGTTTTAAAAACCTAATGCTTATATTGCCCTCTAGTGGAGAGCTGTGTGCACTGACACTTCCTCTGTAGTTAAGGAAACCAGAAGCAACACTCTCACCTGAGACAACTCTGAACTAGAATAGCAAGAAGAGATAAGAAAGCCTTCCTCAGCGATCAATGCAAAGAAATAGAGGAAAACAACAGAATGGGAAAGACTATGGATCTCTTCAAGAAAATCAGAGATACCAAAGGAACATTTCATGCAAAGATGGGCTTAATAAAGGACAGAAATGGTATGGACCTAACAGAAGCAGAAGATATTAAGAAGAGATGGCAAGAATACACAGAACTGTACAAAAAAGATCTTCATGACCCAGATAATCACGATGCTGTGATCACTGACCTACAGCCAGACATCCTGGAATGTGAAGTCAAGTAGGCCTTAGGAAGCATCACTACAAACAAAGCTAGTGGAGGTGATGGAATTCCAGTTGAGCTATTTCAAATCCTGAAAGATGATGCTGTGAAAGTGCTGCACTCAATATGCCAGCAAATTTGGAAAACTCAGCAGTGGCCCCAGGACTGGAAAAGGTCAGTTTTCATTCCAATCCCAAAGAAAGGCAATGCCAAAGAATGCTCAAACTACCACACAATTGCACTCATCTCACACGCTAGTAAAGTAATGCTCAAAATTCTCCAAGCCAGGCTTCAGCAATACATGAACCGTGAACTTCCTGATGTTCAAGCTGGTTTTAGAAAAGGCAGAGGAACCAGAGATCAAATTGCCAACATCTGCTGGATCATGGAAAAAGCAAGAGAGTTCCAGAAAAACATCTCTTTCTGCTTTATTGACTATGCCAAAGCCTTTGACTGTGTGGATCACAATAAACTGTGGAAAATTCTGAAAGAGATGGGAATACCAGACCACCTGACCTGCCTCTTGAGAAATCTGTATTCAGGTCAGGAAGCAACAGTTAGAACTAGACACGGAACAACAGACTGGTTCCAAATAGGAAAAGGAGTTCGTCAAGGCTGTATATTGTCACCCTGCTTATTTAACTTATATGCAGAGTACATCATGAAAAACGCTGGGCTGGAAGAAGCACAAGCTGGAATCAAGATTGCTGGGAGAAATATCAATAACCTCAGATATGCAGATGATACCACCTTTGAGTCAGAAAGTGAAGAGGAACTAAAAAGCCTCTTGAAAGTGAAAGAGGAGAGTGAAAAAGTTGCCTTAAAGCTCAACATTCAGAAAACAAAGATCATGGCATCCGGTCCCATCACTTCATGGGAAATAGATGGGGAAACAGTGGAAACAGTGTCAGACTTTATTTTTCTGGGCTCCAAAATCACTGCAGATGGTGACTGCAGCCATGAAATTGAAAGACGCTTACTCCTTGGAAGGAAACTTATGACCAACCTAGATAGCATATTCAAAAGCAGAGACATTACTTTGCCAACAAAGGTCCATCTAGTCAAGACTATGGTTTTTCCTGTGGTCATGTATGGATGTGAGAGTTGGACTGTGAAGAAGGCTGAGCACCAAAGAATTGATGCTTTTGAACTGTGGTGTTGGAGAAGACTCTTGAGAGTCCCTTGGACTGCAAGGAGATCCAACCAGTCCATTCTGAAGGAGATCAGCCCTGGGATTTCTTTAGAAGGAATGATGCTGAAGCTGCAACTCCAGTACTTTGGCCACCTCATGCGAAGAGTTGACTCATTGGAAAAGACTCTGATGCTGGGAGGGATTGGGGGCAGGAGGAGAAGGGGACGACAGAGGATGAGATGGCTGGGTGGCATCACTGACTCGATGGACGTGAGTCTGAGTGAACTCTGGGAGTTGGTGATGGACAGGGAGGCCTGGCATGCTGCGATTCATGGGGTCGCAAAGAGTTGGACACAACTGAGTGACTGAATTGAACTGAACTGAACTAGAATTGTAGAAAGCACCACATAAACCCAACTTACAGAAAGAGAGCCCAGTCTCACACCCCACATTTTGGAGCCTGCAAAACCTAGGCTTGGAGATCCTCCATTCTGTTGTTGTAAGCCAAGGCACTGGTATTCTCAAAAACAAGGTGGTAAGACCACGAAGGTGCAGGACTCTGGAGAAGCTCCAAACCCAGAGACGCCAGGACTAGTCCTCATGAGCTTCTCTGTCTCTGTAGCCTGTGGACAGAGATGCAAAATCCAGCAGTGGGTCAGCCTGCCAGTCACTCACGATGATCAGCCTGTGGTCCTAGATCTCTTTGTAATGTACTTTCCCCTCTATCTTCAAGTTTTTGCTTTGAAACTTTGGTTCTCAGCAGTTTGATATTTTTAGGGGTTTTTTCCTTCCTTGACTTTATGGCTTGTGTTCTTTCACTGATTTTTGGAAAATTCTTGGCCGTTATATCTTCAAGTAGTCTTCTGCCCTCTCTCACTCTTTCTCTGGGATTCCAATTACATGTATGTTAGCTTGTTAACCCATCTGTTGTTCAGTTGCTCAGTCTGACTCTTTCCAACCCCATGGACTGCAGCACACCAGGCTTCCCTGTCCTTCACCGTCTCCCAGAGCTTGCTCAAACTCATGTCCATTGAGTCAGTGATGCAGCCCTGGAAGGTGGAAAAGGGAGAAGAGACGAGGAGGGAGAGCTTTCTCTCCTGAGAGGAGAGGGAGGCTCCGTGCTGCCCTGGTTGTGTTGTGGGTGACGTCACTGTTGGCCTATATGTATTTGTAGGGCTGTGGAAAGATTCCACTGAAGATAGTCACTACTCTTCTATGCGTGCATGCTAAGTCACTTCAGTCCTCTCCAACTCTTTTTGACTCCATGGACTGCAGCACACCAGGCTTCCCCATGCTTCACTATCTCCCGGAGCTTGCTCAAATTCATGTCCATCGAGTCGGTGATGGCATCCAACCATCTTGTCTTCTGTTGTCCCCTTCTCCTCCTGCCTTCAATCTTTCCCAGCATCAGATTCTTTTCTAATGAGTTGGCTCCTAGCACCAGGAGGCCAAAGTACTGGAGCTTCAGCATCAGTCCTTCCAATAAATATTCAGGGTTGATTTCCTTTAGGATTGACTGGTTTGATCTCCTTGCAATTCAAGGGACTTTTTGTTGTTAACCCATAGTTGACAATAACTTTACAATAACAAGAACATTTTATTGTTAACCCATAGTTGTTCCTTATTTGTTTTTGTCTTTATGTTTGTATGATCCCTACTGACTTATTTTCAAGTCCATTGCTTTCCTTCTTCTCTAGTTTTCAGGCTGCCCGTAAGCTTATTGAAGAAATTCTTCATCTCTGATCTCATGTTGTTTCTGGCATCTCCACTTGACTGTTTTATGGTTTCCGTCTTTCCTATGAAAGTTCCCTTTTTCTAGTGAAATTCCCCATCTGTTAATGCGCTGTCCTTTTAATGCCTCTAGATCGGTTGACATTTCTTTCATGGTTATTTTAAATTCCCTATCAGCGCCAACATCTTGGTCATCTCTGAGTCTGGATCTTTTGAACGCTTTATTTCTTGAAGATGGTTGATTTTTTTTTTCCTTTTTGTAGAATCTATTTATGATGAGATTTAAATTCATCCATGTTAGATAGCAGGAACTAAAAACTCACCGTGAGAGAAGAGAACATCTGTACTGCGGATTGGGCTTCAGTAGGAAGGTTTGGACATTTCTGGTTAAGAGCTGACTCTGCTTGAATTTGTGACTGAGGCAGAAAATGGAAAATTAGAATGGTGAGGAGGAACCAGAATTTCTCTCTGCAAACTGGAGCATGCAACCAAGGCATATATACCCAGGACCATTTTTTTACTGTCTTTTTCTGGGCATCCAATTACATGTATGTTAGTAATTGACCCTCAGAAAGCTGCATCCCAGGAGAAAGGACTAACAAAAAATTGCGTAGTTGGACATTTTAAAAATTTTTTATTTTGTCTAGTATTTTAGGGGTTTTAGTGAAAATGAAGAAATTCTTTAAGAAATCAGCAGTACAGTTTCTCTGATATTTATTTTTGCTCCCCAGATAATGGAAGAATGAGGGGTTTTTTCCCCTCACCTCAAACTAAACAAGAGGGTTTCAAAGAACTGCTCCAGGAGCCTTCATGTGCCCCCTGGCATTTGGTGGACACAGCTAAGAGACTTGCTGGAGCCAGGGGGCTGACAGAGAAGAGAGCCTCACAGGAAGCAGCCTACACCTCCAGCATTGGGCAAAGAAAGTCTCCGGCTAAGTCACCTTGACAAGGACACGCCCAGAAGGATGACCTGGAGGAGAGAGACTCCAGAGGAAGGGTACAAGTGGGTTGAGACTTCAGAAACAGGAGCTGAAGGTGGGTTACAAATAGGGGCTTCCTGGTAGGAGATCCCCTAGGAACAGGGCCTCCAAGATTAGACAAAGCACATCATCAGAAGTAAAGTGAAAGTCACTCAGTTGTGTCCAACTCTTTGTAACCCCCTGGACTGTAGCCCGCCAGCCTCCTCTGTCCTTGGGATTCTCCAGGCAAGAATACTAGAGTTGGTTGCCATTTCATGCTCTGGGGGGCCTGTGGGGTGTTATGGAAATGGACTTCAGGAAGTCAGGAGGCCAGATAACCACCATTCCAGTCTATAAAGTTCACCCACAACTCACCCTGCCTGGTCAGGGGTTGGGTGGGGGCTGAACTAGCAACAGACATCCAGTGAGGGGGGTGGGGTCAGGGAGGAGAGAGAAGACTGCCGCCCCACCCCTCTTTTCCACTGCAATTTTCCAAGCTTCAGTTCAGTTCAGTCGCTCAGTCGTGTCCGACTCTTTGCGACCCCATGAATTGCAGGACACCAGGCCTCCCTGTCTATCACCAACTCCCGGAGTTCACTCAGACTCACGTCCATCCAGCCATCTCATCCTCTGTTGTCCCCTTCTCCTCCTGCCCCCAATCCCTCCCTGCATCAGAGTCTTTTCCAATGAGTCAACTCTTAGGTCAGACATTTTCAGGTGGAAGGGGAGAGGCTTAAATTGCACACAAAAACGTCAAACTGAAATCTACAACTAAGAGAGGAACTATGGATCTGCTGGCAGATGTCCGCTATTCAGGAACAAAAAATCAGCTATTTTAAACTATCATTCCTAATATGTGTGCTTAGTCGCTCAGTGCTTTGCAAACCCATGGACTGAACCCCACCAGGCTCCTCTGTCCAAGGGGATTCTCTAGGCAAGAATACTGGAGTGGGTTGCCATGCCCTCCTCCAGGGGATCTTCCCAACCCAGGGATCAAACCCAGGTCTCCCACATTGCAGGCAGATTCTTTACTGTCTGAGCCACCAGGCAAGTCCATCAGTCCTAATAAATTTAGAGTTTATCAATAAGCCAGTTCAATACATTTCTCTGGGTAATTTTTTTTATAACTTTAAAAGTCTCTGTGCCCAGTACTTATATATCTTTCCTCTTTCTACTGTTGTTTAAATGTATCTTAATTCTAGATCAGATTTATCTATTTTATTCAACTAACAAACTTTTGATGATAATTGGTCAAATTGTTGCAGGAAGGGGGACCCCTTCCAGGGCCCGAAACTGGGCTCTTGTCTAACACTCGGAAATGAATTGTCCGAGGAGACACATCCGCTGACAAAGCAAGAGATTTTATTGGGAAAGGGCACCCGGCTGGAGAGCAGCAGGGTAAGGGAACCCAGGAGAACTGCTCTGCTGCGTGGCTCGCAGTCTCGGGTTTTATGGTGATAGGATTAGTTTCCGGGTGGTCTTTGGCCAATCATTCTAATTCAGAGTCTTTCCTGGTGGCACATGCATCGCTCAGCCAAGATGAATGCTAGCAAGAGGGATTCTGGGAAGTGGATGGACACGTGGTGTCTCCTTTCAACCTTTCCCAAACTCTTCCGGTTGGTGGTGGCTTATTAGTTCCGTATTCCTTATCAGGATCTCCTGTCATAAAACAACTCATGTGAATGGTTACTATGGTGCCTGGCTAGGGTGGGAGGTTTCAGTGTGCTTCCCCTAACAAAATCAGTTTTTTGTTTCTGATTTCATTTCTGCTTTTGTATTTATTGATTCCTTCTCTTTGGGGGTGGTGACTATTTGATATACTTTGCCTATCTTCCTGAATTGTATGCCTAGTTTATTTTCAATCTTTCTAATATCTGTTTTTAAGGCTATATTTTCACTTGCATACCATTTTAAAGCTATATTTAAGTTGCTAACCCAAGATTATAGAAGCATCCTTTTTCTTTAATAGTACTCAAGTTACTTTTTTTCCCATAAAGTAATGAGAATCAGAATGCCAAGAGGGAGGCCTCAGATGAATGTTTTTCAAGACAGTCCCATTTATTTTTTACTTAGGATCATTACGTAATTGAATGTTCTCTGCCGTGATTTCTCAACCATCTTTTATTTAGACTTCTCCAACATTACTTCAGAGCTGTGTACAATGAAGGAACTTCCCTTTTTATGTCTTAGTGTTGTAGCCACACATTCCGGGAAACAAACTCACTCAGAAGGACAATGCAGAGAGTGGACTGCAGTTTATTACACCAGAGGGCCCAAGGCAGAGTCTCCTCTTAGCCAAGAACCCTGACCAGTTTTTGTGAAAACATTATATACCCTAAGTGTACGTGCACAAACCCGCTTCCCCAAATTCTGTGAAACTGGTCTGAACAAAGGAAAAAGAAAGATACAATCAAAGTTAACCTGTGATTCACATGCCTTAAGCCTAATTAGTTAACAGTGGAGAATTATCATTAGGCCTGTGGTCATACCCCAATAAGCATAATAGAATGTATGATTCTATGCAGTTATACAGATAATTAGGGTATTATTTTACGCAACAGAGAGTCTAGGTACGAGCCCTGGGACTCTTCCTTCCGGGGGCCTGGTTTTCCAGGCTGGTGTGTGTTTCCATAGATACTGGGCATATAGCTCAAAGTCCACAGTCTGGCCCAAGATGGAGCCCTGCTTTCAAAGATAGAGTCTGTTCGGTTTCTTCCTAAATTAGGAGAGACACAGACAGGAGAGAGATCTTCACAGACCGAATTTGTGTAACAATCTGGTCATTGCATCCAGAGATAATTGACAGTGATAATGTTTAACTGCGTAACTTTTCACTTTTTCTACAGGAGTACTAGAAGTCATGTCCGACTCTTTGCGACCCCATGGACTATAGTCTGCCAGGCTTCTCTGCCCATGGGATTCTCCAGGCAACAATACTGGAGAGGGTTGCCATGCCGTCCTCCAGGGGATCTTCCCGACCCAGGAATTGAACCCATGTCTCTTTAGTCTTCTGCCCTGGCAGGCAGGTTCTTTATCACTGGTGCCACCTGGGAAGCCCTACTAGAAGACAGATTTCTTCAAGTTTCTAACAGATGTGGTCCGAATCATCAAGCAAGTGTGAATTTTCATGACTTAGAACATGCTATAATGACTCAGCAACACAACTCATAAGGAAATAGCCTCAGATTGTGTGGAATTCAGATGGTAAATAATCTGCCTGCGATGTGGTAGACCTGGGTTTGATTCCTGGGTCAGGAAGATCCCCTGGAGAAGCGAATGACTACTGGCTCCAGTATTCTTGCCTGGAGAATTCTATGGACGGAGGAGCCTGGTGGGCTACAGTCTACGGGGTCACAAAGAGTCAGACACGGCTGAGCAGCAACTAACACACGCACTGCTCTCCTCAGTGACACTTCATGTATTCTACCTTTTTCCCCAAATGAAGGCAGTACTGTGACTTGGCAGATCACCAAAAAACCTTAGCTCGTGAAGTGGTTTCTAACTATTCCTTATCTTAGTCTACTTTTCAGCCTTTATTGATTAGAAATTGTTGGGTGTATTTGGGGCATGATAAATCCTTGTATTTAGCCATTAAGCAAGACAAAGTGAAAGACAGCCATTATCTGGTTCAGCTGCAGCAGTGAGATAATTATATGCAAGGGCAGGGCTGTCATGCATGAGTGGTTTACCCTGCTGCTTAAATATCACCATTTGAGTTTTAAAAACTGGTTACTAATTAGGCAATGTGTCCACCCTGTCTTTAGGTTTGTTTAATGAATAACTTTATGGACTCTGTATATTGTATTGACTTTGTATATAGCAGTAGATGACGTTATTTTATTTTGGTTTAAACTAATAAAGATGATCTACATTTTATTTTATTTTTTTTCTCCTTTTTTTTTTTTTTTTCAGGAGAAAGCGCGAACGCAGTCCCCCACTACCACAAATTATGCAGTCGAGTTTCCCACATTTGGGGAAATCGCAGGGGTCAGCGCATCTGGAGTGCAATGGATAAGCCTCGCCCTGGGAAAACCACCTTCGTGATCATGGTATCTCCCCTGCCAGGTAAGTATGATCTACATTTTAAGCCGATGAGCCCAGTGATATTATTTCTGGCTCTAATAGTGTTGATCCACATATCGAATTCTCCTTTCTAGGTGTCTGACTTTCCTTCAGCTGTTGGGGGGTATTTCCCATAGCTTCTCAGGCTATGACCTTCAAAGCAATTTTGATAATGATATTCATTACTTTCATTAAATCATCATTCCTTGTTCTTGGGATCAATGTAAGAACTGCCCAGTAGTGATATGATGTGGCCCCCACTGCCCCTTAGGCTTTGAGCAAGGCAGATATTTTTCAGAAGTTGCGTTGATAGAATGACAGGGTTGCCAAATTGAGCCAGTCAGATCTCCTGTAGGATTAGCTGTGAATCACCAGCAAAAGTTTAAAATCGAACACCTCTTATTGCAGGGAGGAAGTCAATTCTGACTCCATGTTGGAACTGTTTCTTTGACTTGCTTTTCATTGCTTTTGTTATTATAATCATACAGAATGATTTGCCTCAGAATCCTGCCCCTCTGCCTAACTGTTAAACTAAAGTGCCTTTCTTCAGAACTTTGGCCACCTGTGGATGGCAGGAAGGAAGAATTAACACGTCCCCTGCCTGAGGCTTGCCATTCTAGGAGACATTTGCAAGATTAATGGGATTTTTTACTTTGCTTCCTCACCTCCTGTCATCTGTAATATATAAAAGAACCTGGTATTCAGACCCTGATAAAATAGTTATTTTGAGGCAATAGGCTGCCATCTTCTCGGTCTGCTGGTTCCCAGGTTAAAGTCTCTTCCTTGCCTCAACACCTCATCTCTCAGTTTCATTGGCCTATCATGGGGCGAACAGAGCGAGCTTGGCCTCGGTCACACTCTGGTTAGAAGAAAAACAGAGAACTGATACTTCTAAGAATGTGGAAAATTCATGGGCAGATCTCCGATCTTTATATACAATGGGTCTCTGATATCAGACCCTAGAACTGAGATAGTTTTCTTCTTTTAATTGTTGTTTAGTTATTAAGTCATGTCTGAGTCTTTGCGACCCACTGGACTATAGCCTGCCAAGGCTCCTCTGTCCATAGGATTTCCCAGGCAAGAATACTGGAGTGGGTTGCCATTTCCTTCTTCAGGGGATCTTCCTGACCAGGGATTGAACACGGGTCTCCTGCATTGGCAGGCGGAGTCTTACCACTGAGCCACCTGGGAAGTCCTGCTCTTGATTATCTGGATTTATCAGCTCTGCTTCCTTGTGACATGCATATTTAGCATGCTGTGACTCACTATGACACATCACTGTCTAGTTCATCACTTTATAGGTCCTTTGTACCTGGTCCACCACAGGTATTGATTGGGCACAGGTGTTATGCTGGACAACTTAACCCACACAGATAACTAAATACTGAAAACTCTGACTCACTGCATTGTGACCTTGTGCACAGCTGCAGCCCTACCCAGAGATTTCCACAGCCCCCTCCCTACTCCTACTCCCCTAACCCCACCCCTTCTCCAGCCCTGCATCCATTCCTACAGCAAGTCAGAGTTTATTCCTTAGGCTTCCCTCATGGCTCAGCTGGTAAAGAATCCGCCTGCTATGCGGGAGACCTGGGTTCAATCCCTGGGTTGGGAAGATCCCCTGGAGAAGGGAAAGGCTACCCACTCAAGCATTCTAGTCTGGAGAATTCCATGGACGGTATAGTCCATGGGATCACAAACGACATCACTGAGTGACTTTCACTTTCACGTATTCTTATTCTGTTGTTTGTTTGTTTTATTGTGCTGGGTCTTCGTTGCTGCTCAGACTTTTCTCTAGTTGCGGCAAGCAGGGGCTCCTCTCCAGTTGTGGTGCACAGTTTTCTCATTCTGGTGGCTTCTCTTGTTTCAGGGCACAAGCTTTAGGTGAGTGGGCTTCAATAGTTGCAGCCCTTGGGCTCAGTAGTAGTGGCTCCTGGGCTCTAGAGCACAGGCTCAGTAGTTGTGGTACATGGACTTAGTTGCTCCATGACATGTGGAGTCTTCCCAGATCAGGGATCAAACCCGCGTCTCCTGCATTCGCAGACGGATTCCTATCTACTACACCACCGTGGACATCCCCTGGTTCCAGTTTTTCATGTTTTCCTGGCCCATAGAATTTTTAAGGATTCAGTTCAGTTCAGTTACTCAACCGTGTCCGACTCTTTGCTACTCCATGGACTGCAGAACACCAGGCTTCCCTGTCTATCACCAACTCCCAGAGCTTGCTCAAACTCATGTCCATTGAGTTGGTGATGCCATCCGGCCATCTCATGCTCTGTCATCCCCTTCTCCTGCCTTCAGTCTTTCTCAGCATTGGGGTCTTTTCCAGTGAGTCAGTTCGCATCAGGTGGCCAAAGTATTGGAGTTTCAGTTTCAGCATCAGTCCTTCCAATGCATATTCAGGACTGACTTCCTTTAGGATGGACTGGTTGGATCTCTTTGCAGTCCAAGGGACTCTCAAGAGTCTTCTCCAACACCACAGTTCAAAAACATCAATTCTTCGGCACTCAGCTTTCTTTATAGTCCAACTCTCACATCCATACATGACTACTGGAGAAACCATAGCTTTGACTAGAAGGACCTGTGTTGGCAAAATAAGACTGCTTTTTAATATGTTGTCTAGGCTGGTCATAGCTTTTCTTCCAAGGAGCAAATGTCTTTTAACTTCATGGCTGCAATCACCACCTGCAGTGATTTTGAAGCCCCCAAAAATAAAGTCTGTCATTGTTTCTATTATTTCCCCATCTATTTACCATGAAGTGATGGGACCAGATGCCATGATCTTCGTTTTTTGAATGTTGAGTTTTAAGCCAGTTTTTTCACTCTCTTTCACTTTTATCAAGAGGCTTTTCAGTTCTTCTTCACTTTCTGCCATAAGGGTGGTATCACCTGTGTATCTGAGATTATTGGTATTTCTCCTGGAAGTGTTGATTCCAGCTTGTGCTTCATCCAACCTGGTATTTCTCATGATGTACTGTGCATATAAGTTAAATAAGCAGGGTGACAATATACAGCCTTGATGTACTCCTTTCCCAATTTGGAACCAGTCTGTTGTTCCATGTCCAGTTCTAACTGTTACTTCTTGACCTGCATACAGATTTCTCAGGAGACAGGTAAAGTGGTCTGGTATTCCCATCTCTTGAAGAATTTTCCACGGTTTGTTCTGAGCTACACAGTCAAAGGCTTTAGTGTAATCCATGAAGCAGAAGTATATGTTTTTCTGGAATTCTCTTGTTTTTTTATGATCCAACAGATGTAAGCAATTTGATCTCTGCCTTTTCTAAATCCAGCTTGAACATCTGGAAGTTCATGGTTCACGTACTGTTGAAGCCTGGCTTGGAGAATTTTGAGCATTACTTTGCTAGCATGTGAGAGGAGTACAATTGTGTGGTAGTTTGAACATTCTTTGGCATTGCCTTTCTTTGGGATTGGAATGAAAACTGACCTTTTCCAGTCCCATGGCCACTGCTGAGTTTTCCAAATTTGCTGGCATATAGAGTGCAGCACTTTCACAACATCATCTTCTAGGATTTGAAGGAGCTCAACTGGAATTCTGTCATCTCCACTAGCTTTGTTCATAGTGATGCTTCCTAAGGCCCACTTGACTTCGCATTCCAGGATGTCTGGCTCTAGGTGAGTGATCACACCATGGTGATTATTTGGATCATAGAGATCTTTTTTGTATAGTTCTTCTGTGTACACTTGCCACCTCTTCTTAATATCTTCTGCTTCTGTTAGGTCCATACCATTTCTGTCATTTATTGTGCCCATCTTTGCATGAAATGTTCCCTTGGTATCTCTGATTTTCTTGAAGAGGTCTCTAGTCTTTTGCATTCTATTGTTTTCCTCTATTTCTTTGCATTGATCACTGAGGAAGGCTTTCTTATCTCTCCTTGCTCTTCTTTGAAACTCCTAATTCAAATGGGTATATCTTTCTTTTTCTCCTTTGCCTTTCACTTCTTTTCTTTTCTCAGTTATTTGTAAGGCCTCCTTAGACAACCATTTTGCCTTTTTGCATTTCTTTTTCTTGGGGATGGTCTTGATCCCTGCCTCCTATACAGTGTTATGAACCTCCATCCATAGTTCTTCAGGCCCTCTGTCTATCAGATCTAATCCCTTGAATCTATTTCTCACTTCCACTGTATAATTGTAAGGGATTTGATTTAGTTCATACCTGAGTGGTCTAGTGGCTTTCCGTACTTTCTTCAATTTCAGTCTGAATTTGGCAATAAGGAGTTCATGATCTGAGCCACAGTCAGCCTCCAATCTTGTTTTTGCTGACTGTATAGAGCTTCTCCATCTTTGGCTGCAAATAATATAATCAATCTGATTTTTGATATTGACCATCTGGTGATGTCCATGTGTAGAGTCTTCTCTTGTATTGTTGGAAGAGGGTGTTTGCTATGACCAGTACATTCTCTTGGCAAAACTCTGTTAGCCTTGCCCTGCTTCATTTTGTACTCTAAGGCCAAATTTGCCTGTTACTCCGGTATCTCTTGACTTCCTACTTTTCCATTCCAGTCCCCTATGATGAAAAAGACATCTTTTTAAAGGATTGGCTGCAATGAATTTACGTCTCCACATGGCATCCCTGTTATACAGCACTAGTTTAAAGTTGAAAACTAATTTCTTTACAGATTCTATCACTCTGAATTGTATTGGTAAACATTTAGCAAGTCCACGGGGTTGCAAAGTGTCAGATACGACTGAGCGACTTCACTCATTCACTCATTGCCTTGCTGGGATAAACTTATTTATAGTCAAATATTGCTGGGTATATTCTGGTATACTTTCTCACTCTGTTCACACACCAGTCATCTAGACATCGCTTTAAAGTTGAATGTGTAGACACCAATTACCAATGTTACTTGTTTCAGTGCATTGATTCCTCTCATCAGTTACTTCAAAGAAGAGTTTGATCACTTCTCTCTAGATGGGTTTGCTACCATACAGCTCAGCCTCTTCCCACTGGAAACCTCCTAAACATATTTCCAGGCATTTTTAGTACATAATGAAGAGTCCTTGGTTGGTTCTCCACATAGAGGCCACCCAATGAGGGGAGACTGGTACAAACCCATGCCTCTTGGCAGGTTTCTCCCGCACTGACAGGCAGAATCTTTAAACAGTAGTGCCTCCTGAGAAGTCTGGTAGAAATCCAGTCTTTTCTAAATATAAGTGTTTAATCAGATAGTTATACTATAACTTACCAGTAAAGGAAAGAGTCTCTTCTAGATATAACACATGGAAGTCCAGCCTTGAAGAGGAGTTGCTATTATCAAATGCAAGATTAGGAAAACATACTGAAAAAGGAAATTAATATTAAAGGATCAACTTAAAAGATTGCCAGCTCTTCGGAATTCTGTGACAGTCCAGTGGTTGGTACTCCACAATTCCATTGCAGAGGGTGTGGGTTCCATTCTTTGCTGGGGCATGAAAATCCTGCATGCTACTCCGTGTGGCAAAAAAAATTTTTTATTGCCAAATCTTAAGTTATTTTCACCATGCATTCTTTCTTCTTCTTATTCAGTATTACTTGACCATTAATTTTGCACTTTGGGGCATAGTTCCTAGATAATTCATTTGGACAAAGGTAGGTTTCCCTTTTTACATAAATCTTTTTGGCACATAGTAAGTTGTGAACTTATATTCTGGTTTATTCACTCAATTGCTATCAGATTGTTTCCCTGGTTTATGTAAACAAAAATGCATAAGGATTAAGCAAACAAAGTTTGATTCTAATCCCGATAATGAATGATAAAAATCAAGTCCGTCAGCTTTGTTAAAAATAGTAACTGCCGAAGAATTGATGCTTTTGAACTGTGGTGTTGGAGAAGACTCTTGAGAGTCCCTTGGACTGCAAGGAGATCCAACCAGTCCATCCTAAAGGAGATCAGTCCTGGGTGTTCTTTGGAAGGAATGATGCTAAAGCTGAAACTCCAGTACTTTGGCTACCTCATGTGAAGAGTTGACTCATTGGAAAAGACTCTGATGCTGGGAGGGATTGGGGGCAGGAGGAGAAGGGGACGACAGAGGATGAGATGGCTGGATGGCATCACTGACTCGATGGATGTGAGTCTGAGTGAACTCCGGGAGTTGGTGATGGACAGGGAGGCCTGGTGTGCTGCGATTCATGGGGTCGCAAAGAGTCAGACATGACTGAGCGACTGAACTGAACTGAACTGAACTGTCAATGTTTGGAATGTGTTTTGTTTTTATATTCAATTGATATAGAAAAAAATAACACACTAATGTAATTTAAAATGCTTATTTCTATTTTTTTTTTTACCCAAGTGTTTCAGTTGACCCTTGAATAATCAGAGTTTGAACAGTGTGGGTTCACTCATATGCAGATTCTTTTCAATAACTATACAGAAATACACATGGAGATGCTTCCCAGGTGGCTCAGTGGTAAAAAATCTGCCTACCAATGCAGAAGACATGAGTTTGATCCCTGGGTCAGGAAGATCCCCTGGAGGAGGAAATGGCAACCCACTCTAGTATTCTTGCCTGGAGAATCCCATGGAGAGAGGAACCTCCTGGGCTACGGTTTGTGGAGTCCCAAAAGCGTCGGACATGATACAAGAGGTTAAAAAGTATGTTATTCTATTTATAGGACATGCATAGATTAGGCAAATTTGTAGAGACAAAGTAGAGAGCAGTAGTTCCTAGAAACTGAGGAGCAGGGATAATGTATAGTTATTGTTCACTTGGGCTGATGAGAAAGTTCTGGAGATGGATGATGCTGGTTGCACAACACTGGGAATGCACTTAATCCCTCTGAATTGTATACACTAAAAAATGGTTAAAATGGTAATTCCCTGTTATATGTATCTTACTACAATAAAAACTTCAAAGAAAAAAAGTCAGACACAGCTTATCGACTAAACAACAAAAACAGTGTGCAAGACTTGAAGTGGATGGCCTATCCTTACAGAGGCATAAGGTCAGTGATGTTTAATATTTTATTACTGTTTTATAAATTTGTTTTCAAAGAATTCCATTACTATACAGTATGCCTCTCTCTCATAATTGGAAGAACTGCATCTCAGCTGACCATCACAAGTGTTTTTTAAAGTGTAACATTTCCAGTGCTATATTATGAAATATGACTGTAATACTGGGAGACATGAAATTTTTATAATGATTCATTCATTAGTGTACAAGCTGAGCCACTGTGAAACTTTCCTATTGAAGCAGTCAATAGGAAATATTGGTGCTTCTTCCTTGAATCATTATACTTGTAAATAACGTGACAAAGAAACATTTATCTTTTATTTGTGATGTCTAGTGTTAGTAATACATATAACATACAGAGTTTTCTATCATGTAAGACAGTGTTGATATAGATACTGGCAGTTGATTCATTTTCTAAGCATAGGATGTAAACGTACTGTACCGATAAATAGAGTACAGGGTACTTCCCTGGCGGTCCAGCGCTTAAGACTGCACTTCCACTACAGGGAGTGCTGGTTCAATCTCTGGTCAGAGAACTAAGATCTTGAATGCCTCGAGGCACAACCAAAAAAATATTTAAAAAAATATTAAAAAAATAGTTGAGTGCAGTTGCTCAGTCATGTCCAACTCTTTGCAACCTCATGGACCATAGCACGCCAGGCCTCCCTGTCCATCACCAACTCCTGGAATTTACTCAGACTCATCTCCATTGAGGTGGTGATGCCATCCAACCGTCATCCTCTGTCATCCCCTTCTCCTCCTGCCTTCAATCTTTCCTAGCACCAGGGTCTTTTCAAATGAGTCAGCTCTTCACATCAGGTGACCAAAATATTGGAGTTTTAGCATCAACATCAGTCCTTCCCATGAACACTCAGGTCTGATCTCCTTCAGAATGGACTGATTGGATCTCCTTGCAGTCCAAGGGACTCTCCAGAGTCTTCTCCAACACCACAGTTCAAAAGCATCAATTCTTCTGCACTCAGCTTTCTTCATAGTCCAACTCTCACATCCATACATGACTACTGGAAAAACCACAGCCTTGACGAGATGGACCTTTGTTGGCAAAGTGATGTCTCTGCTTTTTAATATGCTATCTAGGTTGGTCATAACTTTCCTTCCAAGGAGTAAGCGTCTTTTAATTTCATGGCTGCAGTCCCCATCTGCAGTGATTTTGGAGCCCAGAAAAATACAGTACAGCACAGCACTATAAATGTGTTTTTCCTTCCTTATGATTTTCTTAGCACTGTGTCTAGCTTTATTGTAAGAGTACAATAGATCAATATGTAACACGTATAGCATCCAAAACATGTTCATCTACTGTTTATATCATCGGTAAGGCTCCCCATCAATAGCAGGCTATTAGTTGTTAAGTTTTGGGGGTGTCAAAAGTTATATGCAGATTTTTTGACTCAATGAGGACCCCCCCCAACATTGTTCAGAAGGTCGACTGTATTTATAAGGGTGATTGTAAAGTTTCAAATGAAGGAAGTATGTTTGTTTTTATTATTATTTTGTTGTGAATTTCCACATTTTTGCATTCTGGTCAGAAAATATGATCTTCTATGAACTCTGCTTTTAGGGCTCTTTTTGAAATTTTCAGTGTGACCTAATAATATATTATCAGTTTTTGGTGAGTACTTCATGTGGATTTCACAATTAAGTACTATATATTTTTACATGTTAAGAGTAGGTTTTGGTTTGACAGAAAACAGCAAAACTCTGTAAAGCAATTATCCTTCAATTAAAAATAAATAAATTTATAAAAAATAATTTCTGTATCCCTTTTTAAGGAAGAATTATTACTTATACAAAAAATTTTAATATCCTTTCTGTTCTCAGTTTGATATTTTCATTTCTGAGTTATAATAAACTTTCCTACTATGGTTGAGGATTTGTCAGTTTCTCTTCATGATTCTGTCAGTTGTATCCTTTTCTTTGTTGTTCACTGTATGTTTGAAGTTGTGATGATAGGCATAAGCAGTTAGCCCTCAGTGTCTGCGGGATTTGTAGATACTGTAGAACCAACTAGCCTGGAATCAAAAATATTTGAAAAAAAATTTCCAGAAAAGTTCCAAAAAGCAAAACTTGAGTTTGCATGCCTCATATTACTTACATTGTATTTGCAACTATTTGCATAACATTTATGTTGTATCAGGTATTATAAGTAATTTAGAGGTGATTTATCATATATAAGGGGGCTTCCAGGTGGCACAGTAGTAAAGGAGTCCACCTGCCAATGCAGGAGATGAGGGTTTGATACCTGGGTTGGGGGTCCCTCCTCCCTGGAGAAGGAATGGGCAATCCACTCCAGCATTCTTGCCTGGGAAATCCCATGGACAGTGGAGACTGGCAGGCTACAGTCCATGGTCTCGCCAAAGAGTCGGATACAACTGAGCAACTGAGCACACACAAAGTATATTAGAGGGGGTATGTAGGTTATATGCAAATACTATGTCATTTATATGGGACTTGTCATTTTATATGGAATCTACCTGCAATGCAGGGGATCCGGGTTCAATCCCTAGGTGAGCAGTATCCTCTGGAGAAGGAAACGGCAACCCACTCCAGTATTCTTGCCTGGAGAGTCCCATGGACAGAAGAGCCTGGTGGGCTACTGTCCATGGGGTTGAAAAGAGTCACACAACTGAACCACTAAACCACCACGTCATTTTATATGGGACTTGAATATCCACGGATTTTGGCATTTATGAGGGATCTTGGAACCTAGAGGGACAAATGAAGAGCTTCATGATTAAGGAATGACTATC
This sequence comes from Bos taurus, assembly GCF_002263795.3. Lineage (NCBI taxonomy): Eukaryota > Metazoa > Chordata > Mammalia > Artiodactyla > Bovidae > Bos > Bos taurus. The sequence goes on from NC_037341.1 coordinate 24,706,742, forward strand.
TCATTAATAAAGCCTTTTGCTTTGTAGTCTAATTAGTTTTGTATTTATGTTGTTATCTTCTATATATTAGTATCTGTCTTGAATATCTTTTCCATTCTTGTAATTAAAAAATTTTTAGTGTGTAGTTTTTAAACACAAAAGAGCTGAAATTTGTTTTTATTTCAGTATGAATACGTTTTTTTTTAATGGAATGAAATTATCCTTTTCATGTTTATTTTGCTTTCTCATATCTGTCCATCCTACTTTTTGTTTTCCAGTTATCATTTTCTTATTTCTTATTCCCTTCATACTTCTGTTGGCTTGAGGTTTCTTTCTCTCTATATTTAATTTTCATTCTCTTGTGGCATAGAAGATACACATGTATATGTGCACATATATGTATTTGAAATTACATATATTTGAAATAATGTGTATATTACTGAAATTATATATAAGGAGAATATATACATAGAGGCAAATCTTCTATGTCCTAATAGTTCTGTACTCCAATTCTTATACCTAGAAACAACCTGCTCTCTCAGACAGTTACATTCTAACAGCTAATATACATTAACTGTTACGGATTAATGCTTCAGTGTCAATGTGCTCTTTTGCTTCTTGTGTTCACTTATTTGGGCTTGGAGTTGCTGTGAAAATAAGCTTGCCTTCTCATCTGCCTATCTTCAGGGCTTTTTTCTGGCGGAGCAGAAATCCACCTCAGCACCTGTACACATTGTCTAAGTGCTTCTGAGTGTCTGGAGGGAGGAATTGTTCCCCTAGGACCCGCCTCAGTGAGCTCCCAGCAGCAGAGTTGCAAGCTGAATCCCATGAGGCTGTGGGGAGTGTGGTGTCCAAGGCAGGAAGCTAAACAATCTCTTGTTTTCCAGAGGTCATGTGTGCTAGGGTGGCGCAGTAGACAGAATAATGACCTCCTAAAGATGTCCATGTTCTAGTCCCCAGAACTTGAAAACATGTTGACTTACATGGCAAAGGGACTTGGCAGGTGTAATTAAGTCATTGGTCATGAGATTCGAAGGCCGTCCCGTAATCCCAGATTCCTTGTAAGAGGGAGGGGAAAAGTAGATGTGGTACTGGATGCAGAGTTTGGAGGGATGCACTTTGGAGATGAAGGGTCCCTGGGCCAAGAAGAGGAAATGAACTCACCCCTAGAACCTCTAGGAGGGCCACAACTTTGCCAACACCTTGACTTCAGCCCATAAAACCCACTTTTGACTGCTGATCTCCAGAACAGCAAGATGATACATTTGTGCTGGGTAACTCACTAAGGGCTCCCCTGGCTCAGCAATAAAGAATCCACCTGCCAATGCAGGAGACATGGGTTTGATCCTGGGGTTGGAAAGATCCACTGGAAGAGGAAATGGCAACCCACTCCAGTATTCTTGCCTGGAGAATCCCATGGACAGAGGAGCCTGCTGGGCTACAGTCTATGAGGTCTCAGTCAGACACGACTTAGTGACTGAACAGTAACAACAACAGTCACTAAGGTTGTTCTATTTTGCTACAGCAGTAGTGGGGGAACAAAGGCAGGTGGTGTCTTTCCCCAGCAATAGTGACCGTCAGGTGTGGGTTTCCTCTTCTCCAAGCTATCTTCAGTGAAGGGCTGTCCCAGCCAAGCCAGCCAAAGTTCTCTAGGTCTGCTTCCTCCTTCCCTGCCCAGACTCAAGAGAAGGGACAGGCGCCAGTCACCTCACAGGTGGGGGTCGGGGGAGGTTTGCACTTCTGTGGCACAATGCGGTTGTGTTTTGTTGGCTTCTGGGAAGGCGAAGATGGTCCAGGCGTGGAACGGAGGCTGGTGAAAAGTGAAATATTGTTCAGAAACATGGCGGAAACACAGCAAGGAAAAGAAGGGTCCTCTACCCTGATGGAACCGCCCCTGCGAGCTAGGAGGAAGGCGTGGCTCTACTGCCTCACCCCTCTGCTCCAGCTGCTCCCCTCGAGACTCTTGGCTGTGGGTCTCGGGGGAAGGACATCTCTAGGATTATGATACTACAGTTCTGCACCCCAGCTCTTATATCTAGAAGCAACATGCTCTTTCCGATGTTTGAGTACTTCCCAAGCACAAGTTGTTGGCTGGAGACTGGGTGAATTCAGTCTCAGGACTCAAACCTCACCAGCCTCAGATACACTGTCCCTTCGCGTCTCTCTCTGACTCTGTATCCCAGCTGGTCCCCGCTCTAACTTTATAGTGCCTCTCTTTGTGTGTGTTAGTCGCTCAGTCATGTCAGACTCTTTGCGACCCCATAGACTATAGCCCACAGGCTCCTCTGTCCATGGAATTCTCTAAACAAAAATACTGAAGTGGGTTGCCATGCCTGCCTCCAGGGGATCTTCCCAACCCAAGAATCAAATCTGGGTCTTTTGCATTACAGGTGGATTCTTTACTGTCTGAGCCACCAGGGAAGTCCTAACTGTTTGGGTAGTCCCATTTTAGATAGCTAGCCCTGAAATTTTATCTAGATCATCCTTTTTGATTCTGGAAGATCTCCATAGCTTCATATCTTAGAGGACTAGACTATAGAGTCCTCTCTTCCAAGAAATCTGACTTCTTTAACCAGAACTGGTTCTTTCTCCTCCTCGTGTAAGAAAAATCTGCTTCTTCAAGATGACCTTTACATCCCTGGCTGTGACTGTAAAGCACGTGGCAATGTCTGTGTGTGTAGTCGTTCAGTCTGACTCTTTGTGACCTCACGGATTTTTTACCATCGGAGCCAAAAGTTAAGCAAATATGGCTTTTGGTGCTGCACCCATAAATGGGCTTGATATGATATTTCTCCTTCTCTGTCTGACTTACTTCATTCAGTATGACATTCTCTAGGTCCGTCCATGTTGTTGCAAATGGCCTTATTTCATTCTTTTTAATGACTAATATTCCATTGTATATGTACCACATCTTCTTTATCCATTCCTCTGTTGATAGATATTCAGGTTGCTTCCATGTCTTTGCTATTGTAAACAGTCTGCAAGGAACATCGTGGTGCATGTATCTTTTCAGGCCATGTTCTTCTCTGGATATATGCCCAGAAGTGGGATTGCAGGGTTATATGGTAGTTCTATTTTTAGTTTTTGGTTTTTTTAAAGGAACCTCTATACTGTTCTCTCGGAGAAAGCAATGGCACCCGACTCCAGTACTCTTGCCTGGAAAATCCCATGGACAGAGGAGCCTGGTAGGCTGCAGTCCATGGGGTCGCTAAGAGTGGGGCACGACTGAGCGACTTCACTTTCATTTTTCACTTTCATGCATTGGAGAAGGAAATGGCAACCCACTCCAGTGTTCTTGCCTGGAGAATCCCAGGGACAGAGGAGCCTAGTGGGCTGCCATCTATGGGGTCGCACAGAGTCGGACACAACTGAAGCGACTTAGCAGCAGCAGCAGCAGCAGCATACTGCTCTCCATAGTGGCTGTATCAATTTACATTCCCACCAACAGTGCAGGAGGGTTCCCCTCTCCTCACGCCCTCTCCAGCATTTGTTGTTTGTGGATTCTGGATTTCTTTTATGTGAGAAAGAATTTATGTCTGTCTTATTTAAGCTACTTTATTTTAGATTTCTTTTTACAGCTAAACACAATACTACTAAGTCAAGCCTATTTTTTTCTTGCTTGTTAGAACAAAGAAGAAAAACATGGAGGATTGAGGAAACAGGGATGAAAAAAGCAAAACAATCTTAGGCTTTTAGGGGTGGTGTTTTCCATGAAGTCTTTCAAAGAACAAAATGTGCGGTTTGTGGTGCCGTCACATTTGTTTCGTGAATGGAGTTAGCCCATGCACAGTTGATAAATGGGAGTGATGTCAGTGTAATGATGCTGATACGGGATTTCCAAGAGATTAGGAGCAAACTTTCTCCACAGTTAGAAAGCAAGCCATAGCCATATACAGGCTCCTTAGGAAAGAAATCCTACCACAGTACCTTTCTTTAGTGAAAGCAAGGACTGGGTTAGTGGCTTCAAGAATTGCTCTACATTTCCCAACATGAAGCTATCTGGTAAAACCATGAAGACAAACAAGGAAGTTGCAAAAGAATTTTCCTTTGTGTTGGGGAAAAAAAAAAAAAGACTCCTAGATCAGATTTCCAATTTTGAGAAACTGGTCTCTTAGAAACACATGCCTCTATATCTCAAAGTGGAAATGCAAGCCCCCAAGTTCAAAGGCTGCCTAAGGGGACTTCCTGGTGCTCTGGCGGTTAAGACTCCACGCTTCCAATGCAGGAGGCACAGCTTTGGTCCCTGATTGGGTAAGTAAGATCCGCTGCTGCATGCTATGGTCAGTTGCTCAGTCATGTCCGACTCTTTGCTACTGTATGGACTGTAGCCCGCCAGGCTCCTCTATCCGTGGGGATTCTCCAGGCAAGAACACTGGAGTGGGCTGCCATGCCCTCCTGTGTCATACATAGTTCACCCAAAATTCACCTGTAATTGGGTAACTGGTCACATCTGTTAGCTAATTGCTTTTATCCAAAGGAGAAATAAGATATCTCTTATCTCTGTGACAAGCATGTTGCTACAACTTGGGGTCAGGTGCCTAAGTGAAACTCCCAGGAGACCTGGAGATACGGGTGCTGCATTGGCGTGTCCAAAAAAACTACTAAGGAGGAGCGGGAACGCAGCATAGGGCAGGCTCTAGTGGAGGTTGACTGAGCATTTTTTTTTTAATAGATGTTTAATTGTTTTTGTTGTTGCTCCCGTTACAAAGTTGGGTGGTGTGGTCTGCCCCAACCCTGTTTATTCCATGTGCCCTGTTATTTTTAGTGTATGCGTTTGGAGAATGAAAAGCTTTAAGTGAATGCATATATGACTTTATATACAGCTGGTTGTTCAAAGGAAACAGTAAGCATCAGGGCAGACTAGAAGCAAAAATACACTCCTCTTTCACATCTTAACACCAATGCTTCAGTCAGGGTTGGCTCTCCAACCTGCCTCTTGGCATAATTTTATTTTCTTTTGTCATTGACAATAAAATCTTGAAAAATGGAAAGCTTTAAATGTTTTTCCTTTCATGCTCTTCTTATCAGGAAGCTTCTCATGTAGCTCTTCCAAAGAGGAGCCTGAGGGGATACAGGAGTTGGGGGTACAGGAGACCAGGCAGGTGAGGACCAGATGATGGGGATGGAGAGTCCCCAGGCTGACAGTGGAGCAGATTAGTCAGATGGAGCTCGGGAAGGGAGGTTCCAGGGGAAATGGGGTGGAGAGGATATGATGCATGTGGAAAAGTGACGTCAGTAGGTCTATTGCAGCTCTGTTGGGGAAACCAGGAAGAATTAGCCGTAAGACCATGCAAAGCCAGTTCTAACTTGATTCAGAAACAAGAAACAGGACAGTTCTTGCACCTCCCACAAGGGAGAGCAGGTCACCTATCCTGCACCAGCTTGTGGTATTTAAGAATAAGAAAACAGCTGAGTAATATTCCATTGTGTATATGTAACACATCCTCTTTATCCATACCTCGCTGATGGACATCTTGGTTGTTTGGCTGTCATCAGTAGCACTGCAACGAACACTGGGATGCATGTGTTTTTTCGAATTATAGTTTTCTCCAGGTTTATGGCAGGAGTGGTATTGCTGGATCATATGGTAGGCTCTGGTTTTCTTTCTTTTTTTTTTTTTAAAGGAACCTCCATACTGCTCTCCATAGTGTTTTATCAATTTACATTCCCATCAACTGAACTGAACTGAACAACAGCAAGAGGGTTGCATTTTCTCCACACTCTCTCCAGCATTTACTATTTGTAGATTTTTTTGATGATGGCCATTCTGACCATTGTGAAGTGATACCTTACTGTAGTTTGGATTTGCAATTCTACAAACTAACACAACATTGTAAAGCAACTATCAGATCAGATCAGATCAGTCACTCAGTCATGTCTGACTCTTTGCGACCTCATGAATCGCAGCACGCCAGGCCTCCCTGTCCATCACCAACTCCCGGAGTTCACTCAGACTCACGTCCATCGAGTCAGTGATGCCATCCAGCCATCTCATCCTCTGTCATTCCCTTCTCCTCTTGCCCCCAATCCTTCCCAGCATCAGAGTCTTTTCCAATGAGTCAACTCTTCACATGAGGTGGCCAAAGTACTGGAGTTGCAGCTTTAGCATCATTCCTTCCAAAGAAATCCCAGGGCTGGTCTCCTTCAGAATGGACTGGTTGGATCTCCTTGCAGTCCAAGGGACTCTCAAGAGTCTTCTCCAACACCACAGTTCAAAAGCATCAATTCTTAGGCGCTCAGCCTTCTTCACAGTCCAACTCTCACATCCATACATGACCACAGGAAAAACCATAGCCTTGACTAGACGGACCTTTGTTGGCAAAGTAATGTCTCTGCTTTTGAATATGCTATCTAGGTTGGTCATAAGTTTCCTTCCAAGGAGTAAGCGTCTTTCAATTTCATGGCTGCAGTCACCATCTGCAGTGATTTTGGAGCCCAGAAAAATAAAGTCTGACACTGTTTCCACTGTTTCCCCATCTATTTCCCATGAAGTGATGGGACCGGATGCCATGATCTTTGTTTTCTGAATGTTGAGCTTTAAGCCAACTTTTTCACTCTCCACTTTCACTTTCATCAAGAGGCTTTTGAGTTCCTCTTCACTTTCTGACTCAAGGGTGGTGTCATCTGCATATCTGAGGTTATTGATATTTCTCCCGGCACTCTTGATACCAGCTTGTGTTCTTTCCAGTCCAGCGTTTCTCATGATGTACTCTGCATAGAGGTTAAATAAACAGGGTGACAATATACAGCCTTGACTGTACTCCTTTTCCTATTTGGAACCAGTCTGTTGTTCCATGTCCAGTTCTAACTGTTGCTTCCTGACCTATATACAAATTTCTCAAGAGGCAGGTCAGGTGGTCTGGTATTCCCATCTCTTTCAGTATTTTCCACAGTTTATTGTGATCCACACAGTCAAAGGCTTTGGCATAGTCAATAAAGCAGAAATAGATGTTTTTCTGGAACTCTCTTGCTTTTTCCATGATCCAGCGGATGTTGGCAATTTGATCTCTGGTTCCTCTGCCTTTTCTAAAACCAGCTTGAACATCAGGAAGTTCACGGTTCACATATTGCTGAAGCCTGGCTTGGAGAATTTTGAGCATTACTTTACTAGTGTGTGAGATGAGTGCAATTGTGCCGTAGTTTGAGCATTCTTTGGCATTGCCTTTCTTTGGGATTGGAATGAAAACTGACCTTTTCCCATCCTGTGGCCACTGCTGAGTTTTCCAAATTTGCTGGCATATTGAGTGCAGCACTTTCACAGCATCATCTTTCAGGATTTGAAATAGCTCAACTGGAATTCCATCACCTCCACTAGCTTTGTTGGTAGTGATGCTTTCTAAGGCCCACTTGACTTCACATTCCAGGATGTCTGGCTCTAGGTCAGTGACACACCATCATGATTATCTTGGTCGTGAAGATCTTTTTTGTACAGTTCTTCTGTGTGTTCTTGCCATCTCTTCTTAATATCTTCTGCTTTTGTTAGGTCCATCCCATTTCTGTCCTTTATCAAGCCCATCTTTGCATGAAATGTTCCTTTGGTATCTCTGATTTTCTTGAAGAGATCTCTAGTCTTTCCCATTCTGTTGTTTTCCTCTATTTCTTTGCATTGATCACTGAAGAAGGCTTTCTTATCTCTTCTTGCTATTCTTTGGAACTATGCATTCAGATGTTTATATCTTTCCTTTTCTCCTTTGCTTTTCGCTTCTCTTCTTTTCACAGCTATTTGTAAGGCCTCCGCAAACAGCCATTTTGCTTTTTTGCATTTCTTTTCCATGGGGAAAGCAACTATACTCCAATAAAATACTACACTAATAATAAAAGAATAAGAAAACAGGATGTCATCCTGTTACTTGTCAAGAGTTCTAGTAACAACCCTGAACTTCAAATAGATTTACCTGCGGCGTTGTTGTTCAGTCACCCAGTCATGTCCGACTCTTTGAGACCCCATGGACTGCAGCATGCCAGGCCTCTCTGTCCCTCACCATCTCAAGGAGTTTGCCCAAGTTCATGTCCATTGAATCGGCGATGCCATCCACACATCTCATCCTCTGATGCCCTCTTCTCCTTCTGCTCTCAGTCTTTCCCAGCATCAGGGACTTGTCCAGTGAGTCAGCTGTTTGCGTCAGATGACCAAAATACTGGAGTTTCAACTTCAGGATCAGTCTTTTCAATGAGTATTCAGGGTTGATTTCCCTTAGGATTGACTGCTTTGATCTCCTTGCTGTCCAAGGGACTCTCAGAAGTCTTCTCCAGCACCATAGTTCGAAGGCATCAACTCTTCTGCACTCTGCCTTCTTTACGGTCCAACTCTCACAACCATATGTGACCACTGGGAAGACTTGACTGTCTGGGCCTTTGTTGGCAGAGTAGTGTCTCTGCTTTTCAGGACACTGTCTAGGTTTGTCATAGCTTTCCTGCCAGGAAGCAAACATCTGATTTCATGGCTTCAGTCACCATCCGCAGTGATTTTAGAGGTCAAAAAGAGGAAATCTGTCACTATTGCCTCCTTTTCCACCTCTGTTTGCCATGATCTTAGTTTTTTTACTATTTAGTTTTAAGCCAGCTCTTTCACTTTCCTCCTTCACTCTCATTAGGAGGCTCTTTAGTTCCTCTTCCCTTTCTGCCATTAGAGTGGTATCATCCACATATCTGAGGTGGTTGTTTCTCCCTCCTGTCTTGATTCTAGCTTGTAACTCATCCAGCGCGGCATTTCTGATGATGTGCTCAGCGTATAGATTAAACAGGGTGACAGCAGACAGCTGTTCTTTCTCAATCTTGAACCAATCAGTTATTCCATACGGGATTCTAACTATTGCTTCTTGACCCGCATACAGGCTTCTCAGGAGACAGGTAAGATGGTCTGGTATTTAAGAGCTTTCCACAGTTTATTATGATCCACACAGTCAAAAGGTTTGGCGTAGTAGATGAAACAGGGGTAGATTTTTTTTACCTGCAGTAAGGACATGAAATTCTTCCTGCTTTTGTGCTGGTGACCAAGCACAGAGGGCAGCTAGACCTCCCAAAATCCTGGTCGGAGAGCCTCATCACTGTACCTCCCTATGGGCATAAAATTCCAATCATTCATGTTGCTCATCTCAGTATCCTTACCCAGATCTTTGGCTTCAGATAACAACAAGGGCTTCCCTGGTGGCTCAGTGGTAAAGAATCTGCCTGCAATTCAGGAGACTCAGGTTCAGTCCCTGGGTCTGGAAGATCCCCTGGAGAAGGGAATGGCAACCCACTCCAGTATTCTTGCCTGGAGAATCCCATGGACACAGAAACCTGGTGGGCTGCAGTCCATGAAGTCCTAAAGAGCTGAACACAACTGAGCAAACACAACAGCAGAGCACCTCTTTCTCCCAGTTTCCTATGTCAGGCCTGACACCTCAGAGTCCCCTGCTGATTTGATCTACCTCTCTTACAGATGTTAGGTCTACAATCATGTACGCACCTCCCCGCCACTCCGCTGGCCCGAGAGGGTGGCCTGCTTAGGGTCAGTCTCTGGAGAAGAGGCTAGTTCTCAGGGAGGAAAGGAGAACTCCTGAAAACCAGGCAGGGCAATGATAAGAAATTCTGTCTCTCTCTGGCCTTGTGATTGTGCCTTTCGTTGCACAAGCCATTTGCTTCCTCCCTCGTGGTTTTGAGTTACTTCATTGCATAACCTTTCTGAAGGCAGTTTTCAGTAACAACAAGGAATGCAAGCTTAAGATGAAAGTGTAACAGTTGGAGTGCAAATAAAGCAGCTAGGTGACCTCTGTTCATGAGGTTGCTGGGGAGCTGAAAGGAACGCTGAGCCTGCGAAGAAGACTGTCCCAACTTCCTCTTCTCCTGACAGCTGAAATATTCTACCAAGACCGATTATTATAAATATCTTTAGTTCTGAGTTGTTAAAATGTGGAAAACAACTTGGCTTCTAGAAATAGGAAAATACGGTACATTCTAGAATTCCATAATACTTTTCTGTTCCTCGGGCACTGTGCCAGGCATCAAAGACCATTTAAAGCATAGCTCCAGGCCTCAGGAAGTAATGATTAACACAGAAGAAACCACAGGGAAGAAAAGCAAAGGACGTTTCTGTAAAATACTGTAAGGTGCCTGTCCAAAGGTCAGATGAATACAATTGCCTATTATTCACACACTCCGGAAGCTAAAGGAGTGATAGAAACTCTGGTAATTTTCCATAGGACCAGGCTTCAGAAGTTATGCCTTTTCCTGGCTACGTAAACACAGCTAACTGGGTTGATTCGGATCATCTGGAACGCTTTTGGCCACGTGTAACTTGGAACAGAGCGTTTGGCATCCTTTCTAAGGGTGTGTGTATTCACAGCTTGGTGAGGAATCTCAAATAGAATTTCACAGTTAAAATCAAAAACATCTTTTAGCAAACTGAAAAAGTACTGTCCTGTGTGGTAGAGAAATAGCCAGTGATCGATGGAACCCAGGGCAACCCAACTGCCCACGTGGCACATCTCCTGTGGAATGTGGGTGTATTCAGAGACTACAGTGATTTCATGTTCTTAATGCAACCTGATGCACCGAAGTACTCCAGATACTATTAAAAATGAAGCTGAATAGCGGTGGCCACAAAATATTGTAGTTAGTGTTTATATACTAGTTTTGAACACTGATGTGCAAAGAGCTGTATCCTTTCATCAGCATGATTCTTTCAAATCTCTTTCAAGTTTTACGTATTATTGATCACTTTTTAATATTTTCTGTTATAAAAATCCTGTATCAACGGGGGTAAGATATTTAAATTTCTTGCCTTGTAGTTATTAATATCATCATGGTCAGTGTAAGGAGGTAGAAAATAGAACCTTGAAAATAAGCCAATGGACAATTGAAACTCCTTATTTTTAAAGTCACATGTGATTTTACCTTTGTTTTAAAGTTTTTCAGCAGCCCCACAAACTATTTTGTGGAGGAAAGAAATCTCTAAACATCGTAAAATGTGTTTTAATTTTTAGGAAAGCAGAACTCAACATACACCGTTGAAAGGGGGGCCAAATGCCATACTGTAAGTTAATTTAACTTACATTTGCAAGTTATATTTAACTTAGTGGCATGTCAACAACCAACTATATTTTTATCAAATGTTAAGAGACATGGCTCGTGACTGTGATGGAATTATTGTTACAGATAATCACTTAACTGTGGGCAAAAGAACCTCTGATGAAAGAACTGTAAAAATAGCTTTGTAAAAATGGTAAACACCTAGGGGAATGGTAATTTAGCATCATTTACACAGGAATGTTCCATTATCAGATAACCCCTTTCACTAAATGCAAATGTGAAAAGTAATACTTAGCAAGGAATACTTACTCACATTTCACCAATGTTTAGGCTTAACAAAATGATTTCTTTCAATGTTCTTTTTATATATGAAGCCCCCATAGGCATTTAAAAAGTGATCAAGTTGACAAAATAATCATTTACATTTTTTTTTTTTGCAAGGACATATTCCCTTTTAAAGTGAGATCATCTAGAAGGTATATAGACAAATTTGTCCCAGGAAAGTCAGCTGGGGAGTATGCTGAGTGGCGGTTTCACTCCTCAACAAAGCATTGTTCATAACTTTGTTGATATAAAACCCTGCAGAGGGAAGCATATCCGGAATGAAGGCTAATGTCACAAGTTTAGGGCAGTCCGGTCTGTCATGTGGCTGGGATTTTTAAAAGGAAGAGGAAGTTACATAATTCAGTAGAGCAAGTGGCCTGCAAGGGTTTGACTATTTTTGGTCTTCAGGGTGAGGTTAAATCTTTAGAAACAACAATACTAATTATGATAGTACTATTCATATTTCAGGGACCTTTAAAAAGACAAAATTCTCAGTGCTGAAAATTGAATAAAAATGAATAGTAATTATTCACTTCCTTACTTCTTCCTATGAGCAACATTATCAACCAGAAAGATATCTAAGAGGCATCCTTTTAAGTCAGAGCACTCACTGTACTTTAGGTTTCCACTGTACATGGAATACTAAAGAGATTTTAATGTACAGTAATATCTTTGGGTAGAGTAATAAATTGGCCACACAGTGTTCCAGGACGGTTTCGGAGACAATATTCAAAAGCAGAGACATTACTTTGCCAACAAAGGTCCGTCTAGTCAAGGCTATGGTTTTTCCAGTGGTCATCTATGGATGTGAGAGTTGGACTGTGAAGAAAGCTGAGCGCCGAAGAATTGATGCTTTTGAACTGTGGTGTTGGAGAAGACTCTTGAGAGTCCCTTGGACTGCAAGGAGATCCACCCAGTCCATTCTGAAGGAGATCAGCCCTGGGGTTTCTTTGGAAGGAATGATGCTAAAGCTGCAACTCCAGTACTTTGGCCACCTCATGTGAAGAGTTGACTCATTGGAAAAGACCCTGATGCTGGGAGGGATTGGAGGCAGGAGGAGAAGGGGACGACAAGGATGAGACAGCTGGATGGCATCACCGACTCAATGGACATGAGTTTGAGTGAACTCCAGGAGTTGGTGATGGACAGGGAGGCCTGGCGTGCTGCGATTCATGGGGTTGCAAAGAGCAGGACATGACTGAGTGACTGAACTGAACTGAATACCTTTGGGTAGTCATACCCTACCAAAGTAATTCTTAGCATATATTCATATTTGTGGATCTGTTTTTACATCAGACAACTGAAAGTTCTAAAAAATAGTAACATGTTCCGGAAAATAGCTATCAATACATTCATGTTATAGCTAATGTATGATCATGGTTTAATCTTAAACCAATGATATTTTGATCTTACTATGTTTTCATAAATATTATTCAAAGATAAATCATGTAGAGTGACATGATTACATTTCTTGGTTAATTTCCCTCACTTCTTTTGCAGTGATTTATACTCTAATTTCTTATCATTTTCACCTCCCCACCCCCAGAAGCAAGAATCCTTCACTATGTTCAAATTACTACTTTTTGAGGAATTCCCTGTGAGAGCCCGTGGGTAAGATTCTATGCTTTCACTGCTGAAGGCATGGGTTCAGTCCTTGGTCAGGGAACTGAGATCCTGAAAGACACATTGGCTCAGCCAAAAAAAAAAAAAAAGATATGAAAATAAAGCAAGGCAAAACTCAACAAGTTAACTGTGACTTTTTGTGGAGACACTCATCCTAGAGTGTCTGCCACCCAGTTTTCTCTGGGACTGCATAGCCCACATCCCGGAGTCTCCTGTCAACGTCACCCGTCAGCTCTTTGGGACTCTCTGCAGTGCTGACGCCTTTTTGTCATGGGAACCTTCTCATCCTACTTTCCTTTCTTCTTGTATTCTTATTAAGTGCAGCACAGTGCGCATTTCCTCTGTCATTTACAGGGCTTCCCTGGTGGCTCAGATGGTAAAGAATCAGCCTGCATCTTTTCATGTGTTTGTTAGTCTGTATGTCTTCTTTGGAGAAATGTCTATTTAGTTCTTTGGCCCATTTTTTGATTGGGTCATTTATTTTTCTGGAGTTGAGCTGTAGGAGTTGCTTGTATATTTTTGAGATTAGTTGTTTGTCAGTTGCTTCATTTGCTATTATTTTCTCCCATTCTGAACGCTGCCTTTTCACCTTGTTAATAGTTTCCTTTGATGTGCAGAAGCTTTTAAGTTTAATTAGGTCCCATTTGTTTATTTTTGCTTTTATTTCCAATATTCTGGGAGGTGGGTCATAGAGAATCCTGCTGTGATGTATGTCAGAGAGTGTTTTGCCTATGTTCTCCTCTAGGAGTTTTATAGTTTCTGGTCTTACGTTGAGATCTTTAATCCATTGGAGCCTATTATACAGAGTGAAGTAAGCCAGAAAGAAAAACACCAATACAGTATACTAACGCATATATATGGAATTTAGAAAGATGGTAACAATAACCCTGTGTACAAGACAGCAAAAGAGACACTGATTTATAGAAGTCTTATGGACTCTGTTGGAGAGGGAGAGGGTGGGAAGATTTCGGAGAATGGCATTGAAACATGTATAATATCATGTATGAAACGAGTTGCCAGTCCAGGTTCGATGCACGATACTGGATGCTTGGGGCTGGTGCACTGGGACGACCCAGAGGGATGGTATGGGGAGGGAGGAGGGAGGAGGGTTCAGGATGGGGAACATATGTATACCTGTGGCGGATTCATTTCGATATTTGGCAAAACTAAAACAATATTGTAAAGTTTAAAAATAAAATAAAATTAAAAAAAAAATCATAAAAAAAAAAAAAAAGAATCAGCCTGCAATGCTGGAGACCTGCTTTCGATCCCTGGAAGATCCCCTGGAGGAGGGCATGGCAACCCACTCCAGTATTCTAGCCTGGAGAATCCCCACGGACAGAGGAGCCTGGCGGGCTATAGTCCATGGGGTCACAAAGCGTTGGACACGGCTGAGTGACTAAGCACATAGCACATTTGTCATTTACTTCCTGAAAAAGGCAGCTTCAGAGAGAAGCTTGTGGATTCTTGCTGGTGTCAGAATGTCTTCATTCTGTCACACAGGAATGATCTAGTTTGGTCCAGTTAGACATCACTTTTTTTTTTTTTTTTTTAATCACTTTGAAGGCATTGTTCCATTGCTTTCTAGCTTCAGGCATTTCTGTTGAGAAGTCCAGTCTCTTCTGATTCTCAATCATGGGTATATGACCTGTTTCTTTTTCCTGGGAATTTATAGGATCTTATCTTTAACGTTTCAAAATATTGCATTGTGGTGTCTTTCTGATGATGAATTGTTCTGGGTTTTCAGTGGTGGTGGTGGTGGTTTAGTTGCTAAGTTGTGTCCAACTCTTTGCAACCCCGTGGACTGAAGCCTGCCAGGGTCCTCTGTCTGTGGAATTCTTCTGGCAAGAATACTGGAGTGGGTTGCCATGCCCTCCTCCAGGGGACTTTCCCAACCCAGGGATCAGACTCGTGTCTCCTGCCTTGGCAGGTGGATTCTTTACCACTGAGCCACCAGGGAAGCCCCAAAACAAAGATGGGCCTTGTTAATGAGGGCCTACATTACAGAGTAATTAGGTCAACTCTGGGTATTTTTAGGTCTTTCCTCCTGAGTTTCTCCTGAGAGGAATCTCTGAATCAACAGCATACTGGAGGCAGGGATGGCTTCAAGTCTGACTGTGGGTTGTCCTTGAAGCTAATGGACAGGTGGACAGTGGGGCTGGGGGGTCTCACTAGTTGGTACATATTTCCATTCCCTCTCCCTTCATTCACTAGAGAGCAGGTCTTCAGTTTCTCCAGACTCAGGTAGTGGACACATTAAGATCCGTGTAATAAGATGTTGACAGGACTGATTCCTTGTGGAGCCTCCAGGGGAGAATGTGTTCTTTATCTTTTCTGGAGTCTAGAGGCTGCCCACATGAGTCCTCTGACCCACAACCACATAGTTTCAATCTTTACTCTCTTCCTTGCATCATCTACTGCCAGCTTTGATTCTCTAGCCACCCCCTCACCCCACCAAAGGACCCTTGTGATTACAACAGACCCAAGTGGATAATACAGAAAGATCTCCCTATCTCAAAATGCTTAACCTAATCTGCCAAGTCCCTTTACCTTATAAGGTAACATATTTACAAGTAGGGGGTTAGGACATGGGCATCTTTGGGGAGGGGTCATTATTCAGCCTACCACCACTGGGAGCTCATGTCACTTCAACTTTAATAAAGGCAAAAACAGTCCTCCCATATTCCCAGCTTCTGAGTCAGCTCATCTTTCTGTGCCACCTCAGCAAATGTACCCTACCTATTTGCTCATCCCACCAACAACTAAGTCTTCCTGATTTTCTTTATCCTAACATTTTTTGGGATTTCTCTGATTTTCTCCATCTCTTCTGTAGTTGACATCAGGACTACTGCAATAGTGTCCTAGTGTGACTCTGCACATTCCAGACTTATCCACACATCCTGTCCATCTCAAGCAATAAGCAGAGTAGTAGTCATTTAAAAGACCAAAGACCCTGATGCTGGGAAAGATTGAAGGCTGGAGAAGGGGACAACAGAGGACGAGATGGTTGGATGGCATAACCGACTCATTGGACATGAGTTTTAGCAAACTCCAGGAGATAGTGAAGGACAGGGAGGCATGGTGTGATGAAATCCATGGGGTTGCAAAGAGTCTGACATGGACATGACTGAGCATCTGAACAACAACAACAAACAACAACAACAAAATCATTTAAATGCAAATCTAATCACCTCTTTTTCAGGAGCTTCTGAACATCCCTGCCTCCTTCTCCAGGTTCATCATAAGCCATCCTTCTCTTCCTGTTGTGTGATGGCCAAAATGGCCTTTCAGCTCCTGAAATGCATCAAGCTTCATTTTAACCAAAGTGCTTTTTTGATTGATCTTCTCTTTGCCTGAAACACTCCCTCCATTTGTCACTTGGCAAACTCTTACTCTTCAGCTTAAGACACATCTTCAAAGATGGCTTCTTTGAACTCTTAAGACTAATTTTTGTTCCCTTATAATATCTTTCCTTGACCTTTTTCTTTTCAAAATTTATTGATGTATAGATGATTTACAGCGATGCATTGATTTCTAACCTACAGCAAAGTGATTCAATTCAGTTCAGTCGCTCAGTCATGTCTGACTCTTTGTGACCCCATGGACTGCAACACACCAGACCTCCCTGTCCATCACCAACTCCCAGAGCTTACTCAAACTCATGTCCATCAAATCGGTGATGCCATCCAACCATCTCATCCTCATCCCCTTCTCCTCCTGCCTTCAATCTTTCCCAGCATCAGGGTTTTTTCCAATGAGTCAGTTCTTTGCATCAGGTGGACAAAGTATTGGAGTTTCAGCTTCAGCGTCAGTCCTTCCAATGAATATTAAGGACTGATTTCCTTTAGGATGGACTGGTTGGATCTCCTTGCATTCCAAGGGACTCTCAAGAGTCTTCTCCAACACCACAGTTCAAAAGCATCAATTCTTTGTCTGGTTCCAAATCAAGAAAGGAGTACGTCAAGGCTGTACATTGTCACCCTGCTTATTTAACTTATATGCAGAGTACATCATGCAAAATACCAGGCTGGATGAAGCACAAGCTGGAATCAAGATTGCCAGGAGAAACACCCAATAACCTCAGATATGCAGATGATACCACCCTTATGGCAGAAAGTGAAGAGGAACAAAAGAGCCTCTTGATAAAAGTGAGAGAGGAGAGGAAAAAGTTGGCTTAAAACTCAACATTCAAAAAACTAAGATCATGGCATGCAGTCCCATCACTTCATGGCAAATAGATGAAGAAACAATGGGAACAGTGAGAGACTTTATTTTTGGGGGCTCCAAAATCACTGCCAATGGTGACCGAAGCCATGAAATTAAAAGATGCTTGCTCCTTGGAAGAAAAACTATGACCAACCTAGACAGCATACTAAAAAGCAGAGACATTACTTTGCCAACAAAGGTTCGTCTAGTCAAAGCTGTGATTTTTCCAGTAGTCATGGATGGATGTGAGAGTTGGACTATAAAGAAAGCTGAGCAAAGTGATTCAGTTGTACATAAATATATTTTTCATATTCTTTGCCTTTATCACAGGATATTGAATATACTTCCCTATGCTATACAGTAGGACCTTGTTGTTTATCATTCTGTATAAACCCTTGAGCTTTTTCTTAAACACTCATCACCACTCTATTTGTGTAATTATTATATTTTAAATTAATTTTTTACAACAGTTTTAGGTTTGCGGAAAAATTGAGCAAATAGCACAGATTGTTTTCATGTACTTCTATCTCCCTAATCACAATTCACCCTTTTCCTAACCTATAGAATTAGTGGTGACTGCAGCCATGAGATTAAAAGACACTTGCTTCTTGGAAGAAAACCTATGACCAACCTAGACAGCATATTAAAAAGCAGAGACAGAATTTTGTTGACAAAGGTCTGTCTAGTCAAAGCTTTGATTTTTCCAGTAGTCATGTATGGATGTGAGAGTTGGACTATAAAGAAAGCTGAGCACTGAAGAATCGATACTTTTGAACTGTGGTGTTGGAGAAGACTCTTGAGAGTCCCTTGGACTGCAAGGAGATCCAACCAGTCCATCCTAAAGGGAATCAGTCCTGAGTGTTCATTGGAAGGACTGATGTTGAAGCTGAAATTCCAATACTTTGGCCACCTGATAAGAAAAACTGACTCATTGGAAAAGACCCTGATGCTGGGAAAGACTGAAGGCAGGAGGAGAAGGGGACGACAGAGGATGAGATGGTTGGATGGCATCACTGACTCAATGGACATGAGTTTGCATAAGCTCTAGGAATTGGTGATGGACAGGGAAGCCTGGCATGCTGCAGTCCATGGGATCACAAGGAGTTGGATGCAACTGAACTTAACTGACTATTAGTATTGTACATCTGTCACCAATGATGGGCCAATACTGATACATCACTGCACATCAGGGTTCTTGGCCATTGTATAGCAAGTTCCATTCCATCAACAATTATTTGACAACAACTGGGTGTCCTGTGGTTTCATTCAACCTGACACTAACTACCCAGAATTATTGTTAGATCCTACAAGTCAAAGGACAAGATCTCTAACAAGACTGCATTCACATCACACAAGAGCCCAAATGGCATCCTCATGATGTTGGCACTTCTGTCCAACTGGTTACACATTCAGTGATTCCCACAGTGCCCCTTCAAGTTTGGTACTTAGCTACTAGTCACTGGAAGCACTGTACTTTGGATTGTGGTTTTATGGCACCCCACTCCACTACTCTTGCCTGGAAAATCCCATGGATGGAGGAGCCTGGAGGGCTGCAGTCCATGGGGTCGCTGAGGGTCGGACACGACTGAGCGACTTCACTTTCACTTTTCACTTTCATGCATTGGAGAAGGAAATGGCAACCCACTCCAGTGTTCTTGCCTGGAGAATCCCAGGGACGGGGGAGCCTGTTGGGCTGCCGTCTATGGGGTCGCACAGAGTCGGACACGACTGAAGTGACATAGCATTAGCATACACAAATAAATTGCCAGGTAGATACATAGAGCAAGGTCTGGAAGAGTCCCCAGGGCAGGAGGTTCTCGTTGTAGACTTGGAGGTGCTTCACTCTCCTGGTACTTCGATATGTTCATTAACCAGGAAGCTCCATCAAGCCCTGGTGTTTAGATTTTTTATTTGGGGTTTTGTTACATAGGTACAATGGATAATATTACTAGCCCATAGATGAACTCACTCTTCAGCACCCTCCCCTTGCCAAAGGTTGGGGAGTGGTGCTGAAAGCACCAACCCTCTAATCTCAGGCTTGGTCTTTCTGGTGATCAGCTTCCATCATGAAGTTTTCTAGGGCCCCTTTTCCCCCGAGCCCTGCTCCAATCAGGAGCCACATTATTAGCATAACAAGGACACATTGGTCACGCATGAAACTCCAAGGGTTCTTAATGCTCCAATCATGGAACTGGAAATGAAGACTTAATACATATACATACATAATTATACTACCTGCTATCCAGAATGTCATGGATCTACCATTACAGTAGCATACAGAATAGCTTCATCATCCTAAAAAAAAATTCCCCTCTGCTTCACATACCTCATCCTTCTCCTATTTTCCAAACCACCGGCAATTGCTGATATTTTTACTGCCTTTATCATTTTACTTTTTTCCACAACATCATATAGTTGGAATCATATAGGATGTAACCATTTTAGACTACCTTCTTTCACATACAATGTGCATTTAAGTGCTTCCCAGGTGGCTCAGAAGTAAAGAACCTGCCTGCCAATGCAGGAGACCTGGGTTTGATCCCTGGATCAGGAAGATCCCCTGGAGAAGGAAATGGCAACATGCCTTTAAGATTCCTCCCTGTTCTCCATGACTTGGTAGTTCATTTTCATTTTATTGCAGAATAATATTTCATTTATGGATGTAGAATGGTTTATGTATTCCTTTATTGAAGGATATCACACTTGCTTCAAAAATTTTGGACGATTATGAATAAAGCTGCTATGAATATTCCTGTGCAGAGTTTTGTGTGGTCTTAAGCTCATTTGAGCAAATATCCACGAGCATGATAATTGGGTGATATGCTGAGAATTTGTTGAGCTTTGTGAGAACTTCCAAATTGCCTTCCAAAGTGGTTGTACCATTTTGCGTTTCCATCAGCAATGGATGAGAGTTCCCGTTGCTCCACATCCTCCTTGGGATTTGGCATTGTCAGTGTTGTGGATTGTAGCCATTCTAAAAAGGTGTGCAGTAGTGTATTTCAAAGTGTTGCTTTAATTTGTAATTCCCTAATGTCATGCTTGTGGACCCTCTTTTCATACACTCAGTTGCTATCTATGGTGAAGTGTCTGTTCAGCTCTTTTGCCCAGTTTTAAACTGGGCTCTTATTGTTGAAGTTTAGGTGTTCTTTAAATATTTTATGTGCAAGTCTTTGATTAGATGTGTAATCAGATTTTTTGATTTGCAAATATCTTCTCTGTTTGTGATTTGTCTTTTCATTCTCTATAAGAGCTTCCCTGGTGATTCAGATGGTAAAGAATCTGCCTGCAATGCAGGAGACCTGGATTCAATCCCTGGGTTGGGAAGATTCCCTGGAGAAGGAAATGGCAACCCACTCCAGTATTCTTGTCTGGAGAATTCCATGGACAGAGGAGCCTGGCAGGCTACAGTCCATGGGATAGAATAGAGTTGGTGTCTTTTAATTCTCTAAACACTGTCTTTCACAAAGAAGAATTTTTAAGTTTTAATGAAGTCTAACTTATTAATTTTTTCTGTCATGGATTGTGCTTTTGGTGTCGTATCTAAAAATTTATGACCAAACCAAAGGTCACCTAGATTTTCTCCTATGTTACCTTACAGAAGTTTTATTGTTTTGAGTTATAAATGTAGATCTATGGTCTATTTCAAGTTAATTTTTGTGAAAGGTGTAAAGTCTCGTCTAAATTAAATTTTTGAATGTGGAGGCCCGGTTGCCCCAGTACCATCTGTTGAAAAGACTACCCTTTGTCTGTTGAATACCTTTGCTCCTTTGTTAAAGATCAATTGAATATACTTGTGTGAGTCTATTTCTGGGTTCTGTATTCTGTTCATTGATCTACATTTTTAGTCTTTTGCAGTTACCATACTGCCTTGATTGAGTGAGTGAGTGAAGTCGCTCAGCTGTGTCCGACTCTTTGCGACCCCATGGACTGTAACCTACCAGGCTCCTCTGTCCATGGGATTTTCCAGGCAAGAGTACTGGAGTGGGTTGCCATTTCCTTCTCCAGGGGATCTTCTTGACCCAGGGATCAAACCCAGGTCTCCCACATTGTAGGCAGACGCTTTACCCTCTGAGCCACCAGGGAAGTCACTGCCTTGATTACTGCTAAGCCGTGTCCAACTTTTTGTGACACCATGGATGGCAGCATGCCAGGCTTCTCTGTCCTTCATGATCTTCAGGAGTTTGTGCATATTCATGACCATTGAGTCAATGATGCAATCTACCCATCTCATCCTCTGTTGTCCCCTTCTTCTCCTGCCCGCAATCTTTCCCAGCATCAGGGACTTTTCCAATGAGTCATCTGTTTGCATCAGGTGGAGAAAGTATTGGCGCTTCAGCATCAGTCCTTTCAGTGAATATCTGGGGTTGATTTCCTTTAGGATTGACTGGTTTGATCTCCTTGCTGTCCAAGGGACTCTCAAGAGTCTTCTCCAGCACTACAATATTAAAGCATCAATTTTTCGGTGCTCAGCCTTCTTTATGGTCCACCTCTCACATCCATACCTGACTACATGATTACTGTAGCTTTATAATACATTTTGATGTTGGCACACACAAGCCTGTGACTTTGTTGTTCTTCTTCCATTTTGGGTTGGCTCTTCTGAGACTTTTGTCTTCCCAAAGAAACTTCTAGATCATTTTCTTGATGTTCAAAAAATACCTTGTTGGGATTTTGACTGAGGTTTTGTGAAATCTATCCACTTCGGGAAAACTGATGTCTTGACAATAGGGATTCTTCCTCTTCATGAATACAGACTTTCTTTCCATTTATTTGTATCTTCTTTGATTCCTTTCATTAGAATTTTAGCTTTTTCCATATGGATTTTTTACATATGTTGTTAGATATACCTAAGTATTGTTTCATTCTTTGTGCTGAGTGATATTGTCTTTAATTTCAAATTCCAGTTGTTCATTGCTGTCATATAGGAAAACAATTGGCTCTTGTATGTTAACCTTGAATCCTGCAACCCTGCTGTAATTGCTTATTAGTTTTAGGTTTTTCTGTGTGGGGGGTCAGTTCTTCAGGAGTTTCTAAGTAACTATGTCGCCTGTGAACAAAAGTAATTTTATTTCTTTCTTCCCGTTCCAGTTGTTTTTACATGTCTATTAGTTGGACCAACAACTCTTTGAAGTCTTAAGTTTTCATCTTATTGTCATCTCTTTTATGCTCAGATTTTTATTTAACCATAGGTTAAATTATCATGGCACTAAATAATTTAGCTAGAAATAAAATGCTTCTAAGTTAATGCTGTTTTTTCAAGTACTGCTATTCCATGGTAAGTATGGAAAACGTAGGTAAAATGTGCCTCAGTGTCTTTGCCCCCTAAAGAAGATGGTTGTATCTACCTTTGATGTAAGCACCAAATTAAGACTACCGTATATACCTTATGTTCTTAGGACAGTTCCTAATAGTTTTTCAGTTTTTGATTAGGATACAGGTATTACTTTTGTGGACTACGACACATAACCTTCAACAACCAGCAAACTTAAATCAGACAGACAAAGAGTAATAAAAACCAAAGAGAAAAGTTATAGCGCAAAGAAGGCAGGAGTCCAGAAGGGTTAGTGGGAGGAATGTTTAACAGCCTGTGAGTGTGGTGGAAGTCTAAGGCTGGCCAGGAAATCGCCGAACGACAGGTTCTCAGGACTCTGTTGGAGGTGATGGGAACCAAGTGAGCATGTGCGCAGGTGAACAGCAGCAGTAGGCAGGTGGTACAGGGCCGAAGTGCAGGAACTGTGGGGAGAGGAGCAGGTGGGCTAGAGCGGCAGGAGGTGAGAGCCGCCCCCCGCCCTGTTACCATGGGGACCGGGTCACCTGACCGGGCGCCGCGCGCCTGCGCGGGCGGAAAGCGGGGGCGGTGCGGTGACGCGCGGCGCGGGCGGTCCTCGGGAGCGCGCCGCCCTCTTCCCTCTGGGTTTCAGAAGTCCGAGCCAGTGACCGGTGGCGGAGCGCGGGTCTCAGCGGCTTCGGTGAGCAGCCCTGGGGGGCACCGGGGGACGCTCGCGCGGCGTCTCGGGCGCGGGGACGGGGAGCGGGAAACCTGGGGGAGTCGGGGCCGCTGGGCTGGGGACATTTCGGCGGCGGCCTTTCCTCAGTGGGCTCCGCTTCGCGCCCCTCGCGGCGCCCAGCCGGCCCGGGGGCGTAAGTTTGCGCGACGGCGCCCCTCTGCCCGCCCGCGGCCTTGCGGGTTTCGGGGTCCCCGTCCGGAGAGGGGGCCGGGGAGGGAGCCTGAGGCCCGACCGGGGACGACGCAGGCAGCCCCCCGTCCGCCGCGACTCTTTGTTCGTGTTGGGTGGGCCCGGGGCCGGTGCGGGGGCAGCCGCCGGCTCTGGTCCCTGTGCCGCGATCCGGGTGTGCGGAGTCGCCCTCGGCGGCGGCGGCCGCGTCCGAACGTCCGGAGTTGGAGGGAGGTGGTGGTCGGCGGGCGCAGCCTTGACTTTCTGGAAGGGGGTGGGGAGGCTGCTCGCGGCGCTGGTTTGTAGAGAAGTTGGAGGAAAGGGAGAAGAGCTCCTGGCTGGGTGAGCGCGGCAGGAAACGTTCCCGGAGGGCTCGCCTTTCAGAGCCTTCCGAGCTTTCCTTCCAGGATTTCCCTATAATGACGGGAAGGCGGAAACTTAACAGCTACGGAAAGTTTCCCCTTTCACCAAAACGTGCTTATATCATCGTGGAGTCTTGTATGATGCCGATTTTAAAAAGAAATGTCTAGGTTTATCTAGTCTGTGTTGTGTATGTGGTCCGCACACCCATTTACTGTTATTTTTAATATCATGTACATTTACTGTTATTTTAAATATCGTGTGCACTTCCTAGAAAGTAGGTTTGGTTTACCAAGCTCATAACATCCAGTGTTTCGAAGAAAAAACTCCTGACTAAAAAGGAAAATGACATGGAAGAAGAGCCACAGGCTGGTTAGCTGTATCTCAAATGTATATAAATGGTCAGTTTAAAGTTTGTTCCTTTAAGCTTTTCTATTTGAGGTTGAGGGCAAACAGTAAAAATGTATGTTTTCATTTGCTCTGTTACCAACTTAATTCTACAAACTTTTGTTCTTTAAATGGTGTGTAAACATTATAAATCAGATTGTGCTACAGAATTAAGGGAATGTCTTTTAATAGGTTCAGGAAATCGTCATCCTGTTATAGTACATATTTATCTTTGGCAGCATTAATTTTTCGTTATGTTTGGGCATTTTAAGAAAGGATGTGAAAATCGTGACTAAAAGAGGAAGTATTTACTAATAGTCGGCGGTTGAACCTACTTTTCAATAAACAGTTCCCTAAGTTGAGCATGACTCAACTATATTTTTTCCTGTTTTTGCCGGATTTAGATACTTTTAGATAGCAAATGCCAAAAGTCTCTAAAAGGATTCCCACCCCTTCAACTGTTATGTGTAGTAATAGATATATTCACAATTATTAATGTTTCCAAGTGCTGCCAAGATTTTTTTGTGTATTAGTCTTTGAGGAAGTAATCAGTTAACGTGACTCAACATCTAAGTGAAGAAAAGCAGGGTACATAGTGTGTACTGTTCCCTTCCTTCAAGGTCCTCTAGCCAGCCTTATTCTCTTACTGTAGGAAACAGCTGTTTTGCATTTCTTAGGTATCTTTATAGGGATATTTTACTTTTCTTTTTTTAATTGCGGTAAAGGACACAACTTGGTGCCTGAACAGCAGGCATCACAAGTGCATGTAAACATTACAAGTGTACAGTTCAGAGGTATTAAATATACTGACGTTGTCATGCAACCATCACCACTGTCCATTCCCTTAGCTCTTTTCATCTTGTTCTCAGTAAACAGTAATGCCCCATTCTCTCCTCCTCCCAGCCCCTGGCAACCATTTTGGTACTTTGTGTCTCTTACGATTTTGACTAGTGCAGCAACCTCATGTAAGTGGGATCAGGGTGTTTGTCTTTTTTATATTTGGTTTATTTTACTTGGTTCATGTTTTCAGAGTTCATCCATGTTATATATTGCAGAATCACCTTCCATTTTAAGGCAGGGTAAAATTCCATTGTGTATGTGTGTGCGGGCATACATTTGTACACACAGTTATACCACATTTTGCTTATCCATTCATCTGTTGATGGACACTTGGGTTGCTTCCAAGGTTGAGCTAATTTGGGGGGAGGGGGGTCTCCTATACTGTTTTTTAAAGCACCTGTACCCAGGGGATGCAGTTGTAAAGAGTCTGCCTGCCAGTGCAGGAGACCTGGGTTCCATCCCTGGGTCGGAAGATCCCCTGGAGTAAGGAAGGGCAACCCACTCCAGTATTCTGGCCTGGAGAATCCCATGGACAGAAGAGCCTGGTGGGCTACAGTCCGTGGGGTTGCAAAGAGTCAGACACGACTGAGCAGCTGAACACACACGTGTGAACACACACCATTTTACATTCCCACAAACAGTGAATTAAGTGTTCTAAATTTTCCACATCCTCACCAAAACTTGTTTGGTTTTTTGGGTAGTTGTCACTCTTGTGTATGTGAGGTGGTATCTCATAGTTTTGATTTGCATTTCCGTAATGATTAGTGGTGTTGAGCATCCTTTGTCGTGATTGTTGCCTATTCCTCTATAGTCTTTGGAGGAATGATTATTCATGTTCTTTGCCAATTTTGTTTTTGTTGTTTTAGGACTTCTCTAAATATTCTGGACATTAGTCCCTTATCAGATATGATTTACAAATATTTTTACCCATTCAATGAGTTACCTTTTTATGCTGTTGATAATGTTGTTTGACACAAAAAGTTTTTTAGTTTTCATGAAGTCCAGTATGTCAGTTTGTTCTTTTGTGACCTTTGCCTTTGGTGTCATGTCCAAGAAATCATTTTCAAATTGAATGTCAGGAATGTTTTGTCCCATGTTTTCTTCTAAGAGTTTTATTGTTTTAGGTCTTACGTGTAGATCTTTGATCCATTTTGAGTTTATATATATATATATATATCAGATCAGATCAGTCGCTCAGACCTGTCTGACTCTTTGCGACCCCATAAATCGCAGCATGCCAGGCCTCCCTGTCCATCGCCAACTCCCGGAGTTCACTCAGACTTACGTCCATCAAGTCAGTGATGCCATCCAGCCATCTCATCCTCTGTCGTCCCCTTCTTCTCTTGCCCCCAATCCTTCCCAGCATCAGAGTCTTTTCCAATGAGTCAACTCTTGGCATGAGGTGGCCAAAGTACTGGAGTTTCAGCTTTAGCATCATTCCTTCTAAAGAAATCCCAGGGCTGATCTCCTTCAAAATGGACTGGTTGGACCTCCTAGCAGTCCAAGGGACTCTCAAGAGTCTTCTCCAACACCACAGTTCAAAAGCATCAATTCTTAGGCGCTCAGCCTTCTTCACAGTCCAACTCTCACATCCATACATGACCCACAGGAAAAACCATAGCCTTGACTAGATGGACCTTTGTTGGCAAAGTAATGTCTCTGCTTTTCAATATGCTATCTAGGTTGGTCATAACTTTCCTTCCAAGGAGTAAGCGTCTTTTAATTTCATGGCTGCATTCACCATCTGCAGTGATTTTGGAGCCCAGAAAAATAAAGTCTGACACTGTTTCCACTGTTTTCCCATCTATTTCCCATGAAGTGATGGGACCAGATGCCATGATCTTCGTTTTCTGAATGTTGAGCTTTAAGCCAACTTTTTCACTCTCCGCTTTCACTTTCATCAAGAGGCTTTTGAGATCCTCTTCACTTTCTGCCATAAGGGTGGTGTCATCTGCATATCTGAGGTTATTGATATTTCTCCCAGCAATCTTGATTCCAGCTTGTGTTTCTTCCAGTCCAGCGTTTCTCATGAGGTACTCTGCATATAAGTTAAATAAGCAGGGTGACAATATACAGCCTTGACGTACTCCTTTTCCTATTTGGAACCAGTCTGTTGTTCCATGTTCAGTTCTAACTGTTGCTTCCTGACCTGCATACAAATTTCTCAAGAGGCAGGTCAGGTGGTCTGGTATTCCCATCTCTTTCAGAATTTTCCACAGTTTATTGTGATCCACACAAAGTATACACACGCATATATATTTATATGGTGTTAGATAAGGGTCCATCATCATTCTTCTGTGTGTGGTTATCCAATTTTCCCAGTGCCATTTGTTGTAAAGATGGTCTTTTTCCATTGAATGGTCTTTAGACCCTTGTCAGAGATGATTTGACCATGTATATGAGGGTTTATTTTAGGCTGTCTCTTCCATTTGTCTGTGTTTGTCTTTGTGCCAATACTATACCATTTTCAATACCATAGCTTTATAGTAAGTTTTGAAATCAGGACATGCGAGTTCTCCAGTTTTGTTTCTACAATTGTTTTTAATTTCTTTTAGCAGTGTTTTGTGGTTTCCATTGTACAAGTTTTTTACTTCCTTGATTGAATAAATTCCTAAGTAGTTTATTATTTTTGATGCTCTTGAATATGGAATTGTCTTTGTGTTTTTTCCTGATTGTTCACTATTTATGTGTAGAATTGCAATTGATTTTTGTGCCCTGACTATCCTGTTTCATTGGTGAATTTATTAGTTCTAATGCTTTTTTGTGAAGTTGTTAAGGTTTGCTAAACTCTAAGCATATAAGGTCATATCTGAAAATGTAGATAATTTTACTTCTTTTCAGAGAAGGAAATGGGAACCTACTCCAGTATCCTTGCCTGGAAAGTCTCATGGACACAGGAGCCTGGTGGGCTGCAGTCCATGGGGTCACAAAGAGTCGGGCACGACTGAGCGACTAACACTTAACACTTACTTCTTTTCTAATCTGGATATCTTTTATTTCTTTTTCTTAACCTAACTGCTTTGGCTAGAACTTCCAGTACTATGTGTGGAAGAGTAGTGTTGAGAGTGGGCATTCTTGCCTTGTTCATGATCCCAGAGGAAAAATAATTAGTCTTTCACCTTTAAGTATAACGTTTGCCATGGGTTTTGCATTATATGGCTTTTATTATGTGGCCTTTGCTTCCTCCTGTGCCTTTTGTGTCTTTATTATAAAAGGTGCTGAATTTTGTCAAGTGCTTTTTATATATCAATGAGATGATTGTGTTTTTTTCCACTTCATTTTGTTGATATGATGTATTGCTTTGAACAGTTCTTATATGTTGAACTAACTTTCTCTCCCAATAATGAACCCCATTTGTTAAGAAGTGTCTAATCTGTTTAATATGCTGTTCTGTTCATTAGTATTTTGGTGAGGATCGCATCAGTGTTCATAAGGGATATTGGTTTGTAGTTGTCTGGCTTTGGTATCAGGGTAATACTGTCCTCATAGAATGAAAGTGTTCCTTTTTCAACTGTTAGCAAAATTTTGAGGATTGGTATAGTTCTCTTTTATATATTTAGTAGAGTTCACCAAAGACGCCATCAGATCCAGGGTTTTTCTTTCTTGAGAGATTTGACTACTGATTCAATCTCTTCACTAGTTACTGGGCCTATTCAGATTTTCTGTTTCCTTGTGAGTCTTAATAGGTTTTGTGTTTTAGGAATTTGTCCATTTCATCTAGGTTATTCAGTTTTTTAGTGTCCATTTGTTCATAGTGCACTTTTCATATAGTCTGTTTTATTTCTGTAGAAACAGTGATAATATTCCCACTTTCATTTTAGCATATATTTCTTTTTTTTTTTCTTAGTCTATTTAGCTAAAGGTTTGTCAATTTTGTTGATCTTTTTGTAGAACCAAATTTAGGTTTCAGTAATTTTAATTTATTTTTTCTGTTCTCTATTTCATTTGTTTCTGTTCTCATCTCGGCTGCTTACTTCTGCTAGCTTTGGGTTTAGTTTGTGTTTTCTTTTCTGGTTGTTTATTTCCCCCTTATTTTATCACAAATTTGAGCGTGCTTTATATACTGGCCTGAATGGTGCTGTATTTTTTCCAGGTAGTGATAATATTTTGGATCTCTTTCACTATCTTGTCTGTTTAGTACTTCCTCTTTTGTTTCAAGAATTTTGCTATTATAGTTGGTACTTCAGTGAATAAAATTCTACATATGTTGCTTTTTGTATGTAGATATATTTATAGACTAAAACCTGAAGTGGTATTTGTGGGTTGGAGAGTATCTGCATTTACAGTTTTGGTAGATACTGCAACTCACTTTTTATGGAAATTGTACTACTTTACACTTATACCAGTAATATATGTGTTTCTCAAAGCCTCATTACCAGAGAGCATTGTCAAACTTTGTATTTTTGTCTGTTCAATGGGTGGGAAATGGGTAAAAAAATGTTATTCTATTTAGAGTAGATGTCATATGACCATATTTCTCAATGGCTTATCATAACAATCTCCCTGGATATTTATTGAAAGAATTCCTAAATTCCTAAGCCGTTTCATGCAATCTGTGTCTGTATTTTTAACTAGTGCTCAAATACTTGTGATTTGGTGATTTGCCAGGTTTAGAAACATAGCTGTGGAAGACTTTGCATCAAAGTGTGTTCCTTGACACCATCTGGAGTCGTCTGGAATGTATGATTGTATGATTCATTGTATGAATCAACTTGAACATAAGAACCCCAAAATCTTATTCTAAATTTTTGTAGCATTTAAAGGTATATGTAGATGAAATGGGCATTGTCTTTGAGGACAACTGATCGCTCATCAGATGTCATCCATAAAGTTGAGAGATAACCCATTTTAAACTCTTCCAGATTTCAGTCACATTTCTAATACAGCTTACTAGTGCGTTTAATTCTTCCTGCAGTTGGTTATCAAAACTTTTACATTACTGGTTTTAGATTTCATATTCATCTCTAATAGGTTCTAACATTACTGTCTGGTAACTTTTGTACCTGTGTTGTCAAAAAGCAATATTTTTTGTGGGGATGACAATTTATATTTGCAGAGAATTTTTGTGTGTGAAATTTTGTGGCGATGACTGTCTATTTCTCTATTTTCAGAGAATTTTCACTTATACTTTTATAAACATCAATTAGAATAGTCAGTGCAGCAAAGTTTCAAAAATTTCTCTACCTTGCTATTGTAAGGCGCATGTGGAGAAAAAGAGTGAGCCGGGCAGTCAGGCAAGAGAAGGAAATTTATTAGAGGGAAAACGAGAGGGTGACTGGCCTTTAAGGAGATCCAGTGTCCTCCCTTTCTAATGGGGTCTTCTTACACCCCGCCATTGAAAAATTCTCTGAAGGGATAGTTAATTTTTAGCCTGTAGCTGAGTCCTGTAATCATGTAGCTGGAGGTCTGGAATCCAATGGTTTCGTAGCCTTGAGTAGGTAGGTGCCAATTCCTTCCTCCTTCCCTTATTCCTAAGAAAGAATGAAAGTTTTGAAGTAGAACTTCTGAGAAAAAAAATCTTAATTTTAAATTGTATCCCTTGGACCCTGATACAGAGGATTAACAGAGAAGGCAATGGCACCCCACTCCAGTACTCTTGCCTGGAAAATCCCACGGATGGAGGAGCCTGCTGGGCTGCGGTCCATGGGGTCGCTGAGGGTCGGACACGACTGAGCGACTTCACTTTCACTTTTCACTTTCATGCATTGGAGAAGGAAATGGCAACCCACTCCAGTGTTCTTGCCTGGAGAATCCTAGGGACGGGGGAGGCTGGTGGGCTGCCGTCTGTGGGGTCACACAGAGTCGGACACGACTGAAGTGACTTAGAAGCAGCACAAGAGGGTTAAGGGGCAGATTTCTGGACTCTGTTTCAGACTTATGTTTCAGTTTCTGGGTCTAGGACTCAATTTCTGTTATTAACAAGATTTCCAGATTATCCTTATGGACTTAAAAATTGAAGATGCTAGGGCTCACATGGGGTCTAATTGATAAGATGGCTCATTATGTCTGCCTCGCAAATGAAGAATAAAATCATGGTGATCTGCGAGACTGACCAAATTGCCCAAATGGCATTTTGTTTTCTCACTGGCCCCTATCTTCTCAAAGCTGTGAGACCACCAGATTCCAGACCTTCAGCTGCGTGACCACAGGACTCAACTACAGGCTAAAAATTAACCATCCCTTCAGAGAATTTTTCATTGATGGGGTATAAGAAGGACCCCATCAGAAAGGGAGGACACTGGTTCTCCATAAGAGCCAGTCACCCTCTCTTTTTCCTCTAATAAATTTCCCTTTTATTGCCTGACTGCTCAGCTTACTCTTTTTTTCTGCACTCGCCTTAAGATACGATGTTTGAGAACCTTAAGCAGGTTTTTTACTATGGTAGTACTCTGGGCTACTTTTCTATAGAACATTTCAATTGTTTCCTGTGCTGTGAGGTGATACCTCATTGTGGTTTTGATTTGCATTTCCCTGATGGTGTTGAACACCTTTTCCTGTATCTGTTGGCTGGCTGTCTTTGTGAAAATGTCTGTCCAGCTCCTCTGCCCAGTTTTTAATTGGATTCAGTGTACAGGTCTTTCAGCTCCTTATTTAAATTGATACCTCTGTTTGATGCAATTGTAAGTGGAATTATTTTCTTAATTTCTCTTTCTGATAGTGTATTTTTAGTGTATAGAAATGCAACAGTTTTGTGTATGATTTTGTATCTTGCAGCTTTACTGATTTTATTAATTCTAATAGTTTTTGGTGAATCTTAGGTTTTCTTCATATTTATAATGTGTTACCTGTAAATAGTAAGTGTTTTACTTCTTCCCTTCCTTTTGGAAGGGTGCCTTTTCTAACTTTTGCTTACCTAGTTGTTCTGGCTAGGACGTCTAGTAGTGTATTGAGTAAAAGTGGCAAGGTGGGATTCTTGTCACTGCATTTTATACCCCCCTACCCTTTTTATGCTTTTGATGTTACAGTTTACATCCTTTTATCTGTGTTGCCCTTAACAAATGAGTGTAGTTACAGATGTTTGATTTTTTGTCTTCAATGATTATTCTAGCTTTATAAGTAATTAGTCCACCATCTTTATAGCTTTAGGCTATTCTAAATTTTCTATATTTACTTTTACCATTGGGATTTAAACTGTGTTTTCCTGTTACTAATTAGCACCTTTTTGTTTCAACTTAAATCTCTAAAATTTCTCTTGAGGTTGGGCTAGTGGTGATAAACTCCAGTATTCGCTTGTCTGGGAAATTCTTTACCTCACCTCCAAATCTGAAGGACTTTCTGGGTGGAGTATTCTTTCAGCTGTTAGTCCCTTCTGTCCTAGAGTTTCTGCTGAAGAACTGCTTAGTCTTTTGGGGGTTCTCTTGTGCATAACAAGTTGTTCTCTTGTGAGTTTTTAAGAGTCTTTCCTCGTCTTGACGTTTGAGTTATAACATGTCATGGTGTGGGTGTCTTCATCTCTTTTTGGAACTCCCTGAGCTTCCTGGATCTGAGTGTCTGTTTCCTTCCTCCAGTTAGGGAAACTTACAGCCATTGTTTCTTCAAATTGGTTACCTCTTTTCCTTCAGAGACCCTTACCATGCGAATGTTGGTAGCATGGTGGTGTCTCTAAGTCCTTTAAGCTGTTTTCATCCTTTTTTCTTTCTGCTGCTCTGACTTGCACCGCCCTGTCTACTGGTTTGTTTCTTCTCTTCTTCAAGTTCGTTTCTTCCTGCATTCTGCTTCCTCTAGTCTGCTGGTGAACCCTCTGTCATATTTTTTCAGTTTTCATATTTTTTAGTTTTAAGATTTCTGCTTGCTTACATTTTCTGTATCTTTTGAAATTCTTACTTTGTTCATATGTTGTTCTCCTGAACTTAGCCTCTATTGTAACTTAAAACCTTATCGGGTAAATCGCTTGTGTGTACTAAGTCCCCTCAGTCATGTCTGACTCTTTGCAACCTCATGGACTGCAGCCCGCCAGGCTCCTCTGTCCATGGGATTTTCCAGGCAAGAATACTGGAGTGGGTTGCCGTGCCCTCCTCCAGGGGATCTTCCTGACCCAGGGATCAAACCCGTGTTTCTTACGTCTCCTACATTGGCAGGCAGGTTCTTTACCAGTAGTGCCATCTGGGAAGCCCAATTTTTTTTATTGAGGCTTTATCTTGGTCTTTTGTTTGGATTCTGTTCTTTTGTTTCTTCATTTTTCTTGACACCCTTTTTTAGATAAAACAGGCACCCCATCTGATCCTGAATGACTAGTCTCATAGGAGATGAGCTTTCTCATTCAGCCCTGCACTTGTACCTTGTTGTATCATACCTTTTTAATTTTCCAAGCAGCCTACTGTATTGCTTTTGGCTCTCAGTAGCTGAGGCTGTGCCCGGGTCTGTCACTGGCCCAAAGGGGAGGATCCCAGTCAGCACCTAAATTCAGGCTGGTGTGAAGCCAGACCCAGACCCTCAGGCAGCAGCTTTTAAAGTATACAAATGTTCCTCTACACTGAGCCTGGCAGGAGAGCCAGTTTCCTGTGTCTGTTTGCTGCAGTCCTGTTGAGCTGAGGAAGACAAGCCCTGCTGACTTCCGGAGCGAGGCTGTCCCGGAATGTTCCCTATAGGTGACTACCTTGGCACTGGGTCCTTTCTCAGAGACACTGGCTACCACAGATGGGGCAGAGGGGGGTGCAGAGATGGGGCCTGCTGGCCCTTCCAGTCTTTGGAGAGAATTATAGCCCCTGGGTGTATGTTTAATTAGAAGCCTGCTTGCTCTTCAGGCCCCAGCTATGAAGATAAGGTAATAGATCTCTTCTAGAGAGTCTGGGGTGTATTCAGTCTGCTGTCTTTACACTGTGCCCTGGAGAGAACCTGTGAAGAACTGTTTTCTCAGTAGGCCAGCTGATGGGGCACCAACTTGAAATGGGTTTCACAGTTAGACCATCACGGGGTCGCACCTGGGTGCAGCCAGGACCAAGTGAAAGCCCTGTTGTCCTCCTCAACAGACACAGCCCACTCTTGGCTTGTCAGTGATGGGGCACTCAGTTAGGGTCTCCCTGGATACCTGAAGCTGCCTTTGGGGTGAGTGTGTCGTATGGGTTCAGTCCCTCCCAGGTGTCCGTCATGAGAGCCGCTCTCTAGCCCAGTTGCCTGCTCCTCATCTGTAGGAGCACTTGCAGTCCTGTGGGACCCATGAACGGACGTCTTGCTGACCATCAGAGCCTGGCTATCAGGGGGCATCCCTGGTGGCAGCTACAAAAACCAGAGCACCTGATGTGTTGCGCTGTTGTTTTTTTTTTAATAACTGGTTCTGCAATCCTGAATTTCCATCATCCTAAGATTTCTTAAAAAAAAAAAAAAAACCTTAAGACTAAACAAGTAGATAAGTATTATTTTAACTTTTAAATGATCGCATGGTTTTAAAAAATTTATTTTTATTTATTTGGCTGTGCTGGGTCTTAGTTGCAGCACTCAGGATGTTTTAGTTGCTGCTTGTGGAATCTAGTGTCCTGACCAGGCATTGAACCCGGACTGCCTGCATGGGGAGTCAAAGGGGAGACCAGTTTAGTGGGTGGTTTGAGGGAAGGAATGAGTCAGTAACTCAGAAAATGATGAGTACTGCCATTTCAGGTGATACTAACTAGATGACTTTACCAGCAGGTTTCCTACTTCAAGAATCAAAGCATCGCAGCTAGAAAGATATTCACAGATAAACCGCTATGGTATTTGAGTCCTTGAGGTCTTTGGTCTGTGTGCATATTTAAAGGAAGTTACTGCAACATTGCCCTGAGGAGGTAGAGGTCAGAAATCTTAATGCTGAGGCAGAATCCTCAAGTATTATTTGTCTTTAGATATTCTGGAAAAACCCTGAGACTGTTCCAAGCATTGAGAAGCTGCTTAGTAGAATCCAAATTGGGGGCCAGTGCTGGAGAAGACCGTCTTGAGAGTCCCTTGGACAGCAAGAAGATCAAACCAGTCAATCCTAAAGGAAATCAACACTCAGTATTCATTGGAAGGGCTGATGCTGAAGCTCCAATACTTTGGCCACCTGATGTGAAGAGCCGGCTCATTGGAAAAGACCTTGATGCTGGGAAAGATTGAAGGCAGGAGAAGGGGACGACAGAAGATGAGATGGTTAGATGGCATCACCGATTCAATGGACATGAGTTTGAGCAAACTCTGGGAGATGGTGAGGGACAGGGAAGCCTGGCGTGCTGCAGTCCATGGGGTCGTAAAGAGTTGGACACGACTGAACAACGGCAGTGGGATGCACAGGGGTACAGAGGCCTTGAACAAGGCATGGAGAGATTCAGGGAGGCTGCAGAAAGCGTAGAGCGAGCCAGATCTGGTCTGGGGTCAGTGAGGAGCACCAGTTCTTTCCAGGAGTTAGACCAGTGAAGCCATGCTGTCACAGTGAGGAATGTGATGACTGGAGTAGATGCAGAGGGCCTGGAGCACTGAGAGCTAAGCTCCCCTCCTCCTGGTTCTCCAGGCAGCTGAAGGGAAGGCCTGGACCGAGACTCCTTTCTTCACTTGCTACAGTGTAGTGTTTATCTGATAGAGTCCTAAGTGAGAGTGAAGTGAGAATTTTGACACTGATGTAATGCAGGTATTTTCAGAATCCTCTTAAATCTCATTAGTGGTCATTCTGAAATTCCAACCATAATTGAAAGGATATCCAGTAGCTTTGTGGTTTTTCACAGAGGTCTGAGTGTTTTTCACACTTCACATTAGGTCAAAGATTTAAATACACCATACAAGTGATTCAGAAATAATGCAAGAATTTATTGTTCTCATGGAAAGCTGTTAATAGTGTTGTTCAAAGTAGTGGCTGCTGCTGCTAAGTCGCTTCAGTCGTTTCCAGCTCTGTGCAACCCCATAGACAGGAGCCCACCAGGCTCCCCCATCCCTGGGATTCTCCAGGCAAGAACACTGGAGTGGGTTGCCATTTCTTTCTCCAATGCATAAAAGTGAAAAGTGAAAGTGAAGTCGCTCAGTTGTGTCCGACTCTTGGCGACCCCATGGACTATAGCCTACCAGGCTCCTCCATCCATGGGTTTTCCAGGCCAGAGTACTGGAGTGGGGTGCCATTGCCTTCTCCGAAAAGTAGTGGACTTGTTGGGAATTCCCTGGTGGCCTGGTGGTTGGGATCCTGGATTTTCATGGCCATGGCCCAGGTTCAGTCCCTGGTTGGGGAACTGAGATCCTATAAGCTGCATGGCAAAAAAAAAAAAAAACAAACCCAAAAACCCAATGAAGGAGTAGACTTACAAGACAATTATTTTTGCTCTCCCTTGTTTTGATGATATTGTCTAAAATATTTAATAAACATTTGTTTTCTGTCAGAATAAGACATTGTGTTAGACAAATGTGGTCCTTGATCTCAAATAGCCAGAGTTAAACATAAAATAGCTATACTGAAAGGCAGAGGGAAACTGCTGAACTGAGAGAAATATCAGACTAAGGTCATCAAAGGTGACCTCACAGAAGGGGCTCTTGACTAAGATTGTGATGGAAAAGCCCTGGAAGGACATTCCAGGGAGAAGACAAAGCTTTTACAAAGATCCCGAGGCACAGAAGCACATAATGCTTGGAGTGAAATTGGATGAGATGAGACCACAAAAATCGTTTCAGGTAAAATGATTGAGGAATCCTTTGTATTTTATAAGAATAGTGAGATTTAAGGTCAGCTTACTTAAACTGACTTTTTAAAGAGTGTAAGTTGGGGTGCTACTTGCTGCTGTTTTAAAAGATGCTGTATCTTTTCTAGGCCTGAATGTGTGTGTGTTGGTGGGAGGGGGAGTAATGAGTGACCTCAAAGCTGTTCAAACAACGTCAGTTAATATTTGAAGAAAAGCGTCTGTGGGGAAAAAAATTTTAGAAAACTACTCTGAGTTTTAAACCATTCATCCAGTTCATTTTTCATGGGGGAAAAAAAAAAGGGGGATCTTGTAGGTGACCAGTGGCAGACCCTGACCAGTGGCAGAACCAAGAATAGAACTAACACCTGGATTGCTAGTCAGCATTAGTCTCAGTGAATTTAGAATGGTTTTGTTTATGATGTTGATACATGGGTGGAAAGTGTCAATAAAATGTGATTAAGGAGAAAACTTCTAGAGAACTGATCTTTGGAGACACAAAAGGTAACTGTTTTGTTTTCCTGGATTAATAGGGTTAAGACGTATTTAATTGTGCTTTTTTAAGAATTTGCATTTTATTCACAAACCGAGGCCCTATTCTCCTCTTCAAAACTGTATCATGCTACTTCTCTTCAGCGTTTTATTGGAGGTTCTATTCCAGGGTGGTTAGGCAAGAAAAAGGAATACATAGGCAAAGGATTTAAATAGATGTTTCTTCAGAGAAGATATACAGATTGGCCATCTAGGTTCATGAATATCCTTAGTTATTAAGGAATTAGGAGTCAAATCTACAGTGAAGTGCTGCTGCACATCCACTCGGACCGCTGTAATTGAAAAGACCGACAATAGCAAGTGTGTATGAGCCCTTTTATATAAGGGACTTGAGCATCTACAGACTTCCATGTATGCAGGGGAGACTTTTAGAACTAGTGCCCCGCAGAGACCGAGGGACAACGGTATTGTAGTGGCCAAGTTAGGGAAAAATTGGAACCCTCACACCTGTTGGTGGGAATGTGAAATAGTGCAGTCACTTCAGAAACCAGTTCCTCAAAAAGTTAAATACAGAGTCACCATATAACCTAGCAGTTCTACTCTTAGCTGTGTCTGAAGACAGTTGAACATTATATGTTTTTGTAAAAACTGGGGTGTAAATGCTTGTTAGCCTTATTAGCAGCATTATTCATAAGTTAGAAAGTGAAAAGTCACCCAAAACATCATCGACTGACTGGATCCCAGAAGTGAATGGGGAAGGGCATGGGGAGTGCCTTGTTGCTGTCTCCGTGCTGGGAGCCTGCTCAGCAGTGCTGGGGACTGTCGCTGCTGCTCCCTGCAGTGGCCTGGCTGGAGGAGGACACTGCAAGTTGGGTGAAAACACCCTTTTCTCCTCACTGTACCTCCAGCTTCCCCATTGACAAAGCTTAGCATCTTCCCAGCTGGAGAAGAGCAGCATTTAAAGGGCCTGTCTCCATCTTCACAGAGCAGCCAGTCGTGGGTGGGTTTTCATTGGGAGGCAGTCAGAGTATCAACCCCTATATCAATTTAGAACATGTTCTGTTTTGTTGGGCTTCAAGGAAGTATTCATCTCAAAATACCTAAACAAAGTTTTGGAGTATGTATGCCTGTAATACTTTGAGAATTTTGTTTTAAATCACTACAAAAAGCAATTCATGGTCACTAAAAGTCGTTGAACAATATAGGAGTGTTTAGAATATAAAAATTCCTTTCCCTTTTATTCCTCCATTTCATTCATGTCTCCTATGGTGTATATTATTTTATATATATACTTATGTAATGTGTGTGTATATATTTTTTTTTGTAATAATGAGGTTTTGTACATAGATAACATGTATCAGCTGTTTTAGATTTTTGTTAGAAGGATATAATTCTCTCTCAGTTGCTAAGCCCTTGTTCGTGTAAACTAGATGAGTCACATAATTGTTCTTTGATTTTCTAAACTATAGAAATGAAGGGACTTGTATTCAGGGAAGTTTCACATTTGTAATGGATATAGCTCGAGAGAAAGGTAGTTGGCAACCATCAGTCAGCAATTTTTAGTATAGCTAGATGGTCATACTCTTTTGTTTTGCAATTTAAATCTTGTGTTAAACGACTTACATATGTTTATGTGTATGCTGCTGGCTCCATGCACTATTTAAATTTCAATGAAGTCTGAATCATAGACATTTTTTGTTGTTTTTCTTTAGAAAAATCCTGCAAAAATGTCTCTGTACCCATCTCTTGAAGACCTGAAGGTAGACAAGGTGATTCAGGTATGTTTTAAATACTTTTCTTCTTCCATGTCCTCTGCCATACATTCTGATTATAGGTGAAGTGAAGTGAGAAACTTAAATAGCAGATGTATTTGTTCAATTTACACTGTATAAACTCAGTTTTTCTAACTAGAACGTTAGAAAACTAGAGATTTCTTCATTTCACTGTGAATTAATGGGTGCGAGATATTTTTTCTTTGAAATGGGACTTAAGACGCTTCGGAAATAACTTGGTTTCATGACTAGTTTTAATTTAAGTACATTTTAAAGTTTGTCTTGTTTAAAATTAGTATGTGTACTGTTGGGTTTTCAGGGATGACCAGTCTTTGAAGTAATTGTCTTCTCCAAAGTTAAACATTATCGAAACGGGGCAGCACATACTGTTTTAGGAGGAGGAGGAGTGTAAGAAGAGCTCAGTGAAAGCCGAGCAATGTGTCTTTTTTTTTTTTTTTCAGATGCAGAAAATTGTTAATCATACAATTAGAATGTTAGTAATAGAGAAGTAATATGAATATACTTAATACCACTAAATTGTACACTTGGAGAAAGAGGATTTTAGAAGTAGAAAGGGGACACTATTATGTAGCACTAGCCTTTTATTTTACGGATTAAGAGAATGAATCCTATGGATTTTTTTTTTTTTTGGTTACTTTTAGAAAGTTTTATTTGTCTTTTCCATGACACATGGAATCTCTATGTCAGCTTTATATACGTGTGTTTATTCTGATAAGAACTATAATTTATGCCATTGCTTTTTAATAACAATTTTATCAAAAAATTAATGCAAGTAGCATATTTCAGTCAAGGACATTAGGTCTGTGTGTATCTATGTGGTGCATATGTGTCTTTTAAACGTAAGCAGCAGACAGTCTCTGCTCAGCAACAGAGAGTCCTGCTCCAAGTGGCTATGTAAGACAGTACAGTGATTCTAACACTCATTAAGTCAGGCATTTTTGTACTCCTTTGAGTATTAGCTTTGTAAGGTAGTTTCTTCTGCT
Source organism: Bos taurus (assembly GCF_002263795.3). Classification (NCBI taxonomy): domain Eukaryota; kingdom Metazoa; phylum Chordata; class Mammalia; order Artiodactyla; family Bovidae; genus Bos; species Bos taurus. Next base: position 24,746,521 of record NC_037341.1, read on the forward strand.
TAAGAAAGTTTGGGATTGGGATCAAGTCTCGCTGTTCTGTAAATTTTCGTTACTGGTTTTAACTGGAGATAATTGTAGTGTTCAGTGAACCATCCTGTTTCCAGTTTACTTTCAACTTGGTCTTTTATAAACTCTTATTTCTGAATTTCTTCAGCTGTTATTTGTTTTTCTAATTTGACAAGATAAATTAAACTCCGTGTTACACTTTATTCTGGAAATCTTTTTGATATGATAAATGTGATGAAATTCTTTTCTGTTACAAGTTGCTGTTGCTGCTGCTAAGTCGCTTCAGTCGTGTCCGACTCTGTGCGACCGCATAGACGGCAGCCCCCCAAGCTCCTTCATCCCTGGGATTCTCCAGGCAAGAACACCGGAGTGGGTTGTCATTTCCTACTCCAATGCATGAAAGTGAAAAGGGAAAGTGAAGTCTCTCAGTCGTGTCCGACTCTTAGCCACCTCATGGACTGCAGCCCACCAGGCTCCTCTGTCCATGGGATTTTCCAGGCAAGAGTACTGGAGTGGGGTGCCATCGCCTTCTCCATATAAGTTGCTAAAGTACTTCAAAGTTTTTTACCCTAAAGATCATTTTACTAGAGATCTTGGCCTCAGTTTACTCTACATGAGATTGACTGCCTAATTAATTAGCATAAAATATTTATTACAAACTTGTGAGAAGAACACAATACAAGTGTTTTTTAGACAAAATGTTCTTTAAGGGTAGAAAGAAATCAGCAAAAATAGTAACAAATGTGTGGCTGAAATTGTTAGCCCCCTGGCAGTGATTGGTTGAATGTGGGGGAGTTCATGAGCGTGTATTTCTCATCCCTTCTCTGGGTATTGATGGGTGGTTTGTAAAATCTCTGAAATCTGTTCGCTTGCCAAGGCTTTGATGCCTGACAGTTTTAAGTGGTTTATTCAGTCATCTCAAATCTGTTTTTTCTTTGCTATTTTATTATTTTTCTCATGTGGTTTTTATTTCCACCCAGGATATCTGAACAAGTATACTTTCTTTTTTAAAAAGCTTTTATTTGAGATATTTACCTTGAAATATAACAGTTAAGCTGTTACTATGACATCTGAGCACTAAGTGATATGAGAGGATGACTCATTTCCTTTTCGTCCTTTTTTGTTAGTTTTTATGAAATTGAACCTAAACCACCGTAGACTTTGAACAGAGGTTTTTTTTATCTCAAAAGCAGCAGAAAAAGAAGGCAAGAGTTGATATTGGCAAATGTTGGATCAGAAAATGAACACGGCTGCAGTCCACCTCAGGCTGAGCTCTTCAAGGAGCAGCTCGTTGTATGGATATTTCCATTTCAAAGCCTTTTATAGTCTGAGCACAAAGCTAGCTGCCTGGAGATGTGACAGAGAGTAAGGAGGGGGGAACATGGTTTTTAAATTCTCGCTGGATTTAAAAAGATTCCCAGCCTAGCCAGTAACATCTCGGACTGCTTCTGTTTTATTTTTTCTTCATTTTCTGTGGTAGTGTTACTTGAGTCTTTGTTTTTGAGGTGCTTCTGTAAAGGTAGTATTTATTTTCTGATCTCTCCTTTCACACCGCAGCGGTGACTTGGCAATTCATATTCTGTAAACTGTTTCACAGGAACCATCAGGCTGTGGCTCTGAGCATGGTGCAGCCCCTGCGCCTCTCTGTCCACTGTGAGTCTCAAACAGGAGCCACGCCTGTGCGTAGTAGACTGAGAAACAGTCATCAGCATCCCGACACAGTGAGCAGAGATTGACTGTGGTGGCTCCACGAGTACGGTGTCTTCTCATGCTTTCTGTAGTTGTAGAAACAACATCCCCCCCCCCCTTTTTTCACTAGTTTGAGATTTCAAGTGAGTGTGGAATATTTTGCTGCATTTAAATGGCTTATAGTCCTTAAGCCTTTATTGTACCATCTTTCATTTTTACTACAAATTATATAGTAATTAAATATGTAACTTTGTGTTCAGAGAGCTTACTTCAGTATTCCTTGGATAAGAACAAGAGCAATGAATGAAAGAATAGAAATAATAGACCAGTGTAAAAAGGATCAATTTTTTAAAGTTAGTAAATTCTGTTTTTCAGAGCGGTTTTAGGTTCACAGCAGAAGTGATGCAAGGTACAGTTTCCATCTCAGTGACCCTTCCCTGTGCGCCCTCCCCCGCTTGACCTGCACACCACACACCTCTCACCCTACACCAGCAGCATCTTCGCCAGAGTGGTACACTTGTGACAGTCACTGACCTGCTGCTGCTTCCCCACGTCCACAGCTACGCTTGTGCTCGCTCCGTGGGCTTGGACGAAGGTGTGCTGATGTGGAGCCACCGTTCGGTGTCACGCAGAGCACTGTCACTCCCTCACAGTCCCCACGCTCTGTCCAGGCCTCCCTCCTCCTCTAGAATGTCAGGGTTGGACTCATACCGTAATTTGCCTTTTCGGATTGGTTTCACTGTCTTAGTAATGTGCATTTTAGGTTCCCCATGTCTTTTCGTGGCTTTGATAGCTCCTTTCTTTTTAGTGAGGAACAGTATTTTTTTTTTCTTTTCCTTAGAGTTTATCCAGGAAGCAATCCACTGGCCACTAGCTCCTTTTAGTTGATAGTTGGTGAGAGAATTTTCAAAATTCAGCATATTTTGAGTTTGTGGATATATTTAAAGTTAAAAAGGTTTGCTTGCTGCATTTTATTTGAATTTAGATTGTGACATTATGAAACAGTAATAAAGAATGACTCAATAAGTCATATCAGAACATGTGGAATCCAAATGAGTGATGTACTTGCAGTACTTTTGTGGACTTCCTTATTTAATTAATCTTCCATCTCTCCAGGCATCTTTGGGACTGCTCTTAGCATCAGTTTCAGAGCTTGGTGATAAAGAGTATAGGTTTAAACTCCTATCACTTAATCAGTATATTCTTGATTAAGTAAAAATTTTACATCTGGATCTTACAGCTTAACTGCCAATAGAGACATATGTCTGCTTGAGGAGCTCAGATATATCTGTAAGGGAAAAAGGAACACTCCGTACAGCATGGGCTGTGAAGGCAGCCCTGAGGGGAGCTCCTGGCATACCTGCCCCTGACTAGTATTAAGTGTATATGTTTTCAAAGTTTTGGCAAGTTTTAACACATAAATTACATTACTTTACCATGATTGTTATGTCGGTGATTAAGTATGCATTTTGCATACTTTGTAATATTTTTGTACTTAGTATAACATAACACCCTCTTCCAACAACGCAAGAGAAAACTCTACACATGGGCCTCACCAGATGGTCAACTGAAATCAGATTGATTATATTCTTTGCAGCCAAAGATGGAGAAGCTCTATTACAGATAGCAGAAACGAGACCGGGAGCTGACTGTGGCTCAGATCATGGACTCCTTATTGTAAAATTCAGACTTAAATTGAAGAAAGTAGGGAAAACCATGAGGCCATTCAGGTATCACCTAAATCAAATCCCTTATGATTATACAGTGGAAGCGACAAACAGATTCAAGGGATTAGATCTGATAGAGTGCCTGAAGAACTATGGACGGAGGTTCGTGACATTGTATAGGAGGCAGTGATCAAGAGCATCCCCAAGGGAAAAAAGTGCAAAAAGGCAAGATGGTTGTCTGAGGAGGCCTTACAAATAGCTGAGAAAAGAAGAGAAGCTACCTGGAGAAGGAAATGGCAACCCACTCCAGTATTCTTGCCTGGAAGAATTCCATGGACAGAGGAGCCTGGCGGGCTGCAGTCCATGGGGTTACATGACTGAGCATGTGTGCATGAGGGTGGAGGGTGACGTGTTGGTAGCAATAAACTGGTAGAACTAAAAAAAAAGAAGCTAAAGGCACACGAGAAAAGGAATGATACACCCATTGGAATGCAGAGTTCCAGAGAATAGCACTGAGAGGTAAGAAAGCCTTCCTCAGTGATCAATGCAAAGAAATAGAGGAAAACAATAGAATGGGAAAGACTAGCGACCTCTTCAAGAAAAGGTAACCCTTTGAGTTACCAAGGGAGCATTTCATGCCCTTAGTACACAATATGGGCACAGTAAATGACAGAAATGGTATGGAACTATATAAAAAAAATCCCCATGAGCCAGATAACCAGGATGGTGTGATGACTCACTTAGAGCCAGATATCCTGGAATGCAAAGTCAAGTGAGCCTTAGGAAACATCGTTATGAACAAAGCTAGTGGACGTGGTGGAATTCCAGGTGAGCTATTTTGAATCCTAAGATGATGCTGTGAAAGTGCTGCACTCAATAAGCCAGCAGATTTGGAAAACTCAGCAGTGGCCACAGGACTGGAAAAGGTCAGTTTTCATTCCAATCCCAAAGAAAGGCAATGCCAAAGAATGCTCAAACTACCACACAGTTGCACTCATGCTAGCAACGTAATGCTCAAAATTCTCCAAGCCAGGCTTCAACAGTACGTGAATCGTGAACTTCCAGATGTTCAAGCTGGATTTAGAAAAGACTGAGGAACCAGGGATCAAATTTCCAACACCTGTTGGATCATCGAATAAGCAAGAGAGTTACAGAAGTTCTCCTTCTGCTTTATTGACTATGCCAGAGCCTTTGACTGTGTGGATCACAACAAACTGGAAAATTCTTAAAGAGATAGGAATATCAGACCACCTGACCTGCCTCCTGAGAAATCTTTATGCAAGTCAAGAAGCAACAGTTAGAACTGGACATGGAATAACAGACAGGTTCCAAATCGAGAAAGGAGTACGGAAAAACTGTATATTGTCACCCTGTTTATTTAACTTATATGCAGAGTACATCATGAGAAATAATGGACTGGATGAAGCACAAGCTGGAATCAAGATTGCTGGGAGAAATATCAATAACCTCAGATATACAGATGACACCACCCTTATGGCAGAAAGTGAAGAAGAACTAAAGAGCCTCTTGATGAACGTGAAAGAGGAGAATGTGAAAGTTGGCTTAAAGTCAACATTCAGAAAACTAAGATCATGGCACCTGGTCCCATCACTTCATGGCAAATAGATGGGGAAACAATGGAAACCGTGACAGACTTATTTTGGGAGGGCTCCAAAATCACTGCAGATGATGACTGTAGCCTTGAAATTAAAAGACACTTGCTCCTGGGAAGAAAAGCTGTGACCAACCTATACAGCATATTAAAAAGCAGAAACATTACTTTGCCAACAAAAGTCCGTCTAGTCAAAGCTATGGTTTTTCCAGTAGTCATGTATGGATGTGAGAGTTTTAATATAAAGAAAGCTGAACACCAAAGAATTGATGCTTTTGAACTATGGTGTTGGAGAAGACTCTTAAGAGTCCCTTGGACATCAAGGAGATCAAACCAGTCCATCCTAAAGGAAATTAGTCCTGAATATTCATTGGAAGGACTGATGCAGAAGCTGAAACTCCAATACTTTGGCCACCTGATGCGAAGAACTGACTCATTGGAAAAGACCCTGGTGCTAGGAAAGATTGAAGATGGGAGGAGAAGGGGACGACAGAGGATGAGATGGTTGGATGGCATCACCGACTCAATGGACATGAGTTTGAGTAAGCTCCGGGAGTTGGTGATGGACAGGGAAGCCTGGTGTGCTGCAGTCCATGGTGTCGCAAAGAGTCAGACACAACTGAGCGACTGAATTGACTGACTGAACACCTTCTTATACTTGGTAAAATGCAGATAAACATTTCATTGGGATATGCTGAAATGGCAAAATAAATATTAGCAACTTAAGTATTTAAATTTTTAGGTGTTCTCCTGATATATACTTAATGTAAATATGGTTAAGCTTTTTTCTTTAGGTAAAGAAGGTACTTTCACTTAGACTAAAGTGTAACTATCATTTCATAATGCATTGTGAAAATATTTGCAGTAGCATTATGAAATATTAATTATATGTATTTTCTTTGAAAATATATTGCTTAATTGTTTGAAATTAGAATTTCTTAATTAAAAGTAAAGGGTTTTAGATTTTTTTTTAATTACTGGATTTAAGTTATATGAGAAGTTTAAGTGAGTCTCTATAGAGTGTTGTTAGAATTCTTTTTTTTTTTTTTTTAGGCTCAGACTGCATTTTCTGCAAACCCTGCCAACCCAGCAATTTTATCTGAAGCCTCTGCTCCCGTCTCTCAAGATGGAAGTAGGTTTATTCTTTGGGTTCCTTCTCCTTGAACAGGGATACCTGTTAGGCCTTCTTTTACTGAAATAGAGAATCCAGGATTTTTTTTTTTTTTTAACATATACAGCATGAAATTGTCTTGCTCTAGTAGTAAGAAAATACAAATGTTTATTTCAAAACAGCCCTTTAATCAAGAAAGTGAACTGTGACTATGAAAGTATGTTTATGACTTTATAAAAATTGTTACTTAAATTTCACCCTTTGTAAGTCCTTGACTTAGGAGGGATTCATTTATGAAAAGATGTAACTCACTGAACTGTCCCCTCCCCTGTCTTTCAGGGCTGTGGGGATTGATAGCGTTCTCCTTTGGGGGAACTTCCCAAATCCTGGAGTCTCTACTCTGACTCCATACCCTTCTCCCTGGTTCCTTTTCCTTCTAAATTCATAGGAATTCAGGACAGAACTCTTAAATAATATGACTTCAGATACAAAAGGTGTGGCAGTCTCAATGGGAGGGGAGTTGGGGGAGAATGGATGCATGTATGTGTATGGCCGAGTCCCTTGTCCACCTGCAACCACTACAACATTGTTAATCAGCTCTACTCCAGTATAAAATGAAAAAAAAATAGAACAGGAGTGTTAAATAGGTTTTTATGGCCTGTTGGCTTATAACATTGTTTCCTTTAGAAAATCCATAAATCACATAAAGAGCTTTTGGAAATAGTGTCTAACTCTACTGTTCAGTTAAATACTGTTAATATTTAAATGTACTGTTTCAGAGATTTCATTGCTGTGTATTCTTAAAATGATAGGACACTAAATAAATTTACAAGCTTTAATTTTTTTTTTCCCCCACAGTTCATTTTTTTTGGTAGAAGAATCATTTTATAGCTGTGTTTACTGAATGAACTAAAACATAGCTGATTTGAAGTGTACATTTTGGTCAGTTGTTCTTAAGTGGAGAATCAGTGATATGTGTAGAAAATTCCTAATAGGTTTAAGAGAAAGAAAAGGCAAGATAACTTGGGAAAATTATTTCAAGTCTTGAGTATTTAGAAGTCTGAGGTTTCAGTTAAAATGTCTTCATACTTTCACTTTTATTTTTCTGTTTTCCATTTCTAATTGTCATTACAGAGAAAGGGGTTTTCTAGATTACTAATTTAAATTCACCCTAGATTTTATAAAATAAATGTGATTTTTTAAAATACAAGTAAAACTCCATAATAACAATGGTTTTTAAAAATATTCTACTAATTTTTTTCCTCTACTCATTCATTTGTTATTAGATCTCTATCCTAAGCTGTATCCGGAGCTCTCTCAGTACATGGGCCTGAGTTTAAATGAAGAAGAAATACGTGCAAATATGGCCTTGGTCCCTGGAGCACCAAGTCAGGGGGTATGTATAATGTAATTCATTCTGAATTATATAAAATCATACTTTACGGAGAGATATAAGCTATCATCTTTGTGGCAGACTCACAAATGTATAGCCTTAGCATTGATCTCCTCTCAGGACTGTCTTCTGGTATTGCTTTTTACAGTCTGCTTCCTCTGCGCTGTTACCACTTTCCTAATTGAGTAGGAGTTAAAGGTTCAGGTGCCTTTAACTGGCACATTCTCCTTTGTCTTCTGCATTTAGTTATGGACCTAGTGATTCTGCCACTGCCGCGTTTCTTATACTCATGTTCTTCATTGTAGCCTGCTGTGGCCCCGTCCCTGTGTTTCTACCTCTAACCTAGATTGTTACAGTTGTCTCTTTTTCCAGTAACTCCTCCAGGAACTTGGTATATCAATGAATACTGAGCTACTGCTAACTTTATCATTCTGAGATTCAGGTCTGTTATCATTTTTTTGCTCATAATCTTTTTAAGTTTAAAGCTTCTTATAGTTTGACCCCAAATTCTTGGCTTAAATATAGTGTGTCACAGTCTTGTGTTAAGATTATTGCTATAAGACTATAATACCTTATAGTACTTGTCGTAGGTAAATGCATAACTTCATGAAGACAGCCTTTATGTCTCTGTTGTTGCCATGACCCCCATGCTTAATACAGTACCTGGCTTTCAATTTATTCACCAAATATTTATTGAAACTTGCTTACGTCAGTCAGGGTCCAATCGGAACAATAGAAATCACACTAGATTTTTTAACAGAGATAACAAGAATCAGAGAGGTTGAAGAACTGAAAAAAGCAAAAGCGGAACCTAGAAAGCTGCTTCTAGAACTGGGGCGCACAGGATGGGGGTCGTAGTTCTCAGAGCGACAGTGATGGTGGAGGAGTCCCGTGAGCTGGGCCTCAGGGGAGGGGCCCTGTGACGGGCGCTGGTGCCTCTGGGGGCTGCACGGAGGCTCTTCTGGGAGTGTCTGGAATCTGGAGACTGGTCACCTGCTGCCAGCAGCATGAAGGGCTGGCCCCAGGTAGTACTGGCAGGAGCAGGAAGCAGACAGGAAGGGGCAGGCCCTGGCACCTCCTCCTCTTGAGGGGTCCTGACCAGAAAGCCAGTGACAGAAGAGGGCTCACCACATAGGGTGGGTTTGGAAGGGACAGAGAGTCTGTGACACTTGTTGTTGCCCTCTCTTCTCTTCAGTGTGCCCACAAGCTTCTCTCTTCATACAGTTGATGCTCAACAGATACTTTCTGGTAAAGAAACCATAGTACATACTTTCAGCTTTACTAGCCAGTATATGCAGAGACCTTGAAAGGCTTTCAGGCAGAAATGAACTTGAGAGACCTGAGAGACAAGACCTAGGTGATGGGCAGATGAGACAGAATGTTGTAGCAAATGCATTGGGGGGTTGGCATTGGAAGGGCTGTCAGGCCAGGTAGTCTGCGGCCTTGTGGACAGGGTAAGGGGTTGGGGGTCTGAGTTGTGGGAATGATAGATATAATTGATTAAAAAAAGGGTTTCTGTGCTTGCTGTGTGGAGGGCAAATAGAAGGGCAAGAGTAGATGGTGGTCATAGTAGGCCTTAGCAGGAGGGGGCAGTGGTCATGTGTTGGTCATATGGATCATAGTAAGAACACTGAGTAAGCACTTAATTGTACTTGCTGGAAAAAAATTCTTTTCCAAAAGTTATACTCCAAAGCTCCTCCCTTTTGTCCTGTATTCCAGCTAAACTAAATTCATTTGCTTAATTTTTTCTGTCCCATTGCCTGATTTCTGTGCTTTTATAGCTGTAAGCATTGAAGTTTTGTAATTCTTCAAAAGTTGTATTTTCTGGGTTTGTGCTTGATTCGTAGTATGGTTCCTTGTGTGTGTGTGGTGTCCCAGTGACTGTGATTCTGAAGGAGATACTCGCAGTCTGTGTGTGTGTGCGGCTGAGGTTTCCCTCCCCCATCATGGCTGCTCTGAGCATCACAGGTGTCAGACCAGAGCTTTTTATGACAGGTTCTGGTTAAGATGCCTTGGTAACAAATATGTTCTTCCCTCACTGTCTTTGGTTCTTAAAACAATAAACTGATTTTGGTCAAGAAAAAAAAATAAGGAATGTGAGGCCTGGTACCTAACGGAGTCCCTAATACAGCTGTTCTCCATACAGTTGGTTAATCCACAGATGTTTACTAAAGGGACGAAAAATAACATTTGTCTTGTGTGTGTCAGCACTTGAATAACAGGTACTTTTAGTCCTTGTAGTGGAGCTGTGAGGTAAGAAGTTTGCCTCTTTAATAAAAGCTAAGTACATTGTTGAAGATAAGGCCATATAAAAGAACCCTCAGGAAGATGCTGTGTGAATTTAAAAGTAAGGTACAGCCTTTATAAAGTTCAAGGATAATATATTTGAGTTGAAAACAAGCCAGGGTACACATAAAACCAATGCCAGCAAATTCATCGGCAACAGAGAGTCATTGAGTCTGCTGGAGATGGTGTCTGGGGGGGTGAGTAACCTGCAGAATTAGTTTTAAAAAACAAAATAGGGTCATTTTTGCAAAACTCAGATCTGAAGGAAATAATTGGCAAATTACATTTTAGGAAACCACAGCAGAATATATTCAGTTATCATTTTGGATTTTCTCAGGGCGTGTGTTTGCGAATACTGACGTGTTGTATGTGTCTCTGTCAGCAGGTGGTGGCGCGGCCTTCCAGCATGAACCACATGGTGGCCCCTATCACTGGTGGCGACATTGGGATCCGCAGGGCAGAGATCAAGCAAGGGATCCGGGAAGTCATCTTGTGTAAGGATCAAGACGGGAAGATTGGGCTCAGGCTGAAATCCATAGACAACGTAAGCACTTTCAGTACTCTTGTCTGATTAGCTGTTACGTGACTGAGTTACAATTTAAAATGTAAATCCTTGATCGGGACTACTTTTAATCTGCTTTTCCACGTGAGATGCTACCCTGTTCTGAAGAGGCAGAGCTGGGACTTGAGCATGACCATGGATGAATTTTTTTCTTTTTTCAGTCCTTTTTCTGGAATAAAGTTCACTAGTCTGCGTGTATCGTAACATAGTTCATACAAGAATGCTGGCATTGAGATAGGGTAACGTGTACAAGTTAAGACTGATAGGTGGGGTCAGTGGTCTTGAGTATTTTTAAACTAAAAGTGACTTGTAATGTGGTTTTGGGTTTGTTATTTCTATCCTTGAATTTGACTTTCATGGGGCATTTTCTAGGCAACAGTGACTTTCTCAAGTACATTACTTTACCTCTCACCTTACCAGATGGAAGAAACGAAACCTGGTTACTCTTTGGGGAGGCACTTAGGATCACTAAGGAGGTGCTGAGTCTTTACCCTGATTTGTGGGTTTCCGAGGTAGTTATTGGGCTTCTTTTCGGTCTTTGGTCTCATAGCTCAGCGCATCCAGCCTTTGCACGTAGAAGATGTGGCGCCTGGCGGAAGATGGCTGAGGCCAGTCCCCGCCCCACGTGCCCCTCAGAGGCTGAGGGCGTTGTGTCTTGGCACACTTGTGGCTCTTGTGAGACCCTCATTGAGTGTGCTGCTCTGGGAAGCTCGCGCTTCACTGCCCTCTCTCCATCCTAGAGAGAGACCACTCTCTCCCCAGCTCCACCCCTGCAGCACTTATCCTTGCAGTGGTTTGTCCAGTGGCCACTCTGCTGGGTGCCGCCCTCAAGTACAGGATGCGCAGCGCCAAGTCTGAGGCAGCTCAGGATGGAGAGGGGTGCAACCTGTGGTTGCTTTCATCTCTTACTGGCGCATGCCTTTTATACTTGGCCTGTTTATAGTGTTCAGCATCTGAAATTTAGTTTACATGAATAAAAAGACCCCGTTTAGTTCTCAGTTACCTGTACTTGAGTTCTCTGTATTTACCTTGTAGATTTTTAAGAACGGGGGTTGTATTCTGTGTACCCACCTTTTTAGGCTGTTTAATAGTAGTGATTATGTGGAATTTAGCAAGCGGGTAAAGGAAATCTTCAGCCCAAAAGGTAAACTTCTGACCTTAACCTATCACTTTCTTTAAATGAAACTTCCAACACTTTACTGTCTTTCCCCCTAAATAATGATCAGGTGCAGTAATACCTGTTTGGTATACTATCAGACTCATGGAACCTTACATTTATTATAGTAATCTGCCTTTATTTTCCTTAGTCTTTTTATTCCAAGGTGGAGGGGGTGATGGAAGTTGGTCAGGTGAGTCATGATGTGAGCTAGAAATTACCACTCACATCTTCCTGTTGCCTTGATACCATTTTCACTTTCCTTCTTGGGGGTAATACTTGTGTAGTTTTTCCTTTTTTAAAAAAAATTACTAGAGTAGCTGCCTAAAGAGCTGGTTCCTGATTTTCCAGCACTTACTTAGTAATTTCCGTCCTCCAGGGTATATTTGTTCAGCTTGTCCAGGCCAATTCTCCGTCCTCCCTGGTGGGCCTGCGGTTTGGGGACCAGGTGCTGCAGATAAACGGCGAGAACTGTGCTGGCTGGAGCTCGGACCGGGCGCACAAGGTGCTCAAACAGGCTTTCGGAGAGAAGATCACCATGACCATTCGGGACAGGTGAGCTGACTAAACACTACATGTGGACATTCAGGACTAGTTTTCCATTTTCTTGGGGTTTTAATATTCTGGAAATAAGAGGCAATGCCAAAGAACGCTCAAACTACTGCACAATTGCACTCATCTCACATGCTAGTAAAGTCATGCTCAAAATTTTCCAAGCCAGGCTTCAGCAATATGTGAACTGTGAACTTCCTGATGTTCAAGCTGGTTTTAGAAAAGGCAGAGGAACTAGAGATCAAATTGCCAACATCCACTGGATCATGGAAAAAGCAAGCGAGTTCCAGAAAAACATCTCTTTCTGCTTTATTGACTATGCCAAAGCCTTTGACTGTGTGGATCACAATAAACTGTGGAAAATTCTGAAAGAGATGGGAATACCAGACCACCTGACCGGCCTCTTGAGAAATCTGTATTCAGGTCAGGAAGCAACAGTTAGAACTGGACATGGAACAACAGACTGGTTCCAAATAAGAAGAGGAGTACGTCAAGGCTGAATATTGTCACCCTGCTTATTTAACTTATATGCAGAGTACATCATGAGAAACGCTGGGCTGGAAGAAACGCAAGCTGGTATCAAGATTGCCGGGAGAAATACCAATCACCTCAGATATGCAGATGACACCACCCTTATGGCAGAAAGTGAAGAGGAACTCAAAAGCCTCTTGATGAAAGTGAAAGAGGAGAGTGAAAAAGTTGGCTTAAAGCTCAACATTCAGAAAACGAAGATCATGGCATCTGGTCCCATCACTTCATGGGAAGTAGATGGGGAAACAGTGGAAACAGTGTCAGACTTTATTTTTCTGGGCTCCAAAATCACTGCAGATGGTGACTGCAGCCATGAAATTAAAAGACACTCCTTGGAAGGAAAGTTATGACCAACCTAGATAGCATATTCAAAAGCAGAGACATTACTTTGCCAACAAAGGTTTGTCTGATCAAGGCTGTGGTTTTTCCTGTGGTCATGTAAAGATGTGAGAGTTGGACTGTGAAGAAGGCTGAGCGCCGAAGAATTGATGCTTTTGACCTGTAGTGTTGGAGAAGACTCCTGAGAGTCCCTTGGACTGCAAGGAGATCCAACCAGTCCTTTCTGAAGGAGATCAGCCCTGGGATTTCTTTGGAAGGAATGATGCTAAAGCTGCAACTCCAGTACTTTGGCCACCTCATGTGAAGAGTTGACTCATTGGAAAAGACTCTGATGCTGGGAGGGATTGGGGGCAGGAGAAGGGGACGACAGAGGATGAGATGGCTGGATGGCATCACTGACTCAGACGTGAGTCTGGGTGAACTCCCGGAGTTGGTGATGGACAGGGAGGCCTGGCGTGCTGCAGTTCATGGGGTCGCAAAGAGTCGGACACGACTGAGCAACTGAACTGAACTAAATACAGCATTTTGTTGCAGAAAATAATCAAATGTTACTGATGAGTTTTATATTTATAGTCTTGCAGTTCTGTGTTGCTTTCACTTTCTTACATAGTTTGACTTTTTAAAAACAGTGTTCCGGTTTTGCCTACACCTTAATTCAGAGCTTACAGAAATTTGTCCTTTGAGAAGTTCCTGTCCTGTCTTAATCCATTTCTCTGGAAAATAGAAGAGGTTAGAAAGGTAACAGCAACAGGTGTCTGGACTTTGCCCCCGGTTTCCTGCTCAGGGTAGATACATGGGGGCCTACCAGTTCCCAAAAACCAGCCTGGCCTTCTGGGTGGCTGAGGCTGTAGTCCTTGGTGGGAACATCATCTTTAGCTCATTTATAATGGAGCTTGCGGTACCTGTACTACGGACACCACCACCTTCTCAGCCATGCAGGGGTTGAAGGGCAGACCTTGTAACACATTTTTAGCTTTGGCATTTTTGTTCATGTTGGTTCAACTGGCTTTTATCTACCTTTGTGTTTTCACTTTGAATAATACATGGTAGGAATTAAGTAAACATTTTGCAGACAAATGGCACTTTTGCTCTTAGGTGAGCAAAGTTTCAAAAAGTAACTTGGATCACCAGGAAGACATGACTGCTGTGAACTTTATAATGTAAAATTTGTATTTTGTCATGAAACGTGTGCAGTAACAGGTTGTCAGTGCTCAAGAGCGGACGCCATCTTTCTGAAGCTCCTCCCTTTCTAAGGGACTGGGGGCTTCCGTCTTGCTGCTCCTGCAGCAAAAATACCGTTGTAAAGTTTTCAAAATCAAGATGTGAGAAATATTGTAAAGGTTCTAAGTACTTCCTAAGAAAAATTAAGCTCCAGGAAATACTAAAAAGTTAATTCATTTTTAACACTGATTTTTGTTCAAACATAATGTTAAAGGAAAAAGCACATTGATAAACTGCATGAAGCATTGTGTTAATTCTTTGATACTTAAAAGAAGGAAATCTTGATTAGTTAGTCCAGCCATAATGGAGAGAATTTTTAAACTTTTACACAAGATGTACATACCAAGTAAAATAGTTTTGAAATAATTTATGGTAACAAAGTATCCAGTACAACATAGTGGAAATCCATTGAAATGTTTACCTTGGAATTACAATTTTAATTGAAACTGTTATGCTCACAGGCCCTTTGAACGGACAATTACCATGCATAAGGACAGTACTGGACACGTTGGCTTTGTTTTTAAAAATGGAAAAATCACATCCATTGTGAAAGACAGTTCTGCAGCTAGAAATGGTCTTCTCACGGAACATAACATCTGTGAGGTCAACGGACAGAACGTCATCGGACTGAAGGTCAGAGCAGAACTTACATCATATTGTTTAGTTTTAGAAGTTTCTTTTTCATTTGTGTTGTCGGGGTGGTGCTGTTATTGACCAAAATGGAGACATTCTTTGGGGCGCTGGCTGTGCCCTCATGTTAACCTCTAGAATTGTGGCCTCTGTATGGGTGAGATCTCTGAAGTCCCTTGAACTAGAATTCTGTGAAGACCTGGGCAGTGAAGATGTTGATGAGATTCTGAATGAATGGTTGCTTTTTTGTCCAATTGCTTTTTTTAGTCCAGGGGTTGTAGGAAATGAGTAATAGTTTATGGTCAAATTAGTACTTCATTTTTTATGGTTTACGCCCTCTACAAATTCCTAAATAGAACTATTTTGAGGTCTAAAGGTTTTCATTAAGAATTAATGTTAGCAGAGGGGTGTGGTAATATTGTATATGGGGGCAGTTATTTAATCTCTAGAAAAAGAATGCTTTGTTGGCTAATATATTCAATGTAGTTTACTGAATTTTGTTACCACTGATGAAGTTGTGATTCTAATGAATTAAAACTTGGTAAAGAAACTGGAAAAAATTTAAATACCAGGAGTTAGGATTTTAGAGACATTAGCAAAACCTCAGAACATATATATTTCTTTACCAAGAATAACTTAGTTTTATATTTAATAAAGTCTCTCAGAATTTTCGTTGTTTTCAACAGGACTCTCAGATCGCAGACATATTGTCCACAGCTGGAAATATAGTTACTATTACAATCATGCCTGCTTTTATCTTTGAACACATTATTAAACGGTAAGTAGAGAATTCTTTGACTTGATTCTGTGCTCATGTGATTTCATAGAGTCTCTGTACTTCTTTAATTCTCAAGCTTTTCAAACCTTTGGTTCTTTAGTGGATGACATTGGCATTATTTAGACATTTGAACATTTTGGAAGTCCTGGCTGGAAGCTGAGGAGAGAGAATAAAACAGGGGTGGCTGGGGCTGTCTGTCTGGTAGCATCTTACGTTCTGTCCTGGCTCAGCCAGCACAGTCCTTTCAGTATCTACCTGAAAGATAAATGATATTTAAAACATTAAAAAATGTAACTCCTGTAATGGAATTTTTGTTTACCCAGAAGCTGGAATAGAATGCAGCTAGCTCCTTTTGGGGGTTGTTGGGGGGAGAATTGTCAGGACTAATCCTTGAAGAGCTCACTTGTCTTAAATCAGTGATAGCCTCCCCACCGCCCCCCAACCCCCTACAAAAAAAACCCACACACCTTTCCCTCTGCTGCTGCTGCTAAGTCGCTTCAGCTGTGTCCGACTCTGTGCGACCCCAGAGACGGCAGCCCACCAGACTCCCCCGTCCCTGGGTTTCTCCAGGCAAGAACAGTGGAGTGGGTTGCCATTTCCTTCTCCAGTGCATGAAAGTGAAAAGTGAATGTGAAGTCACTCAGTCGTGTCCGACTCTTAGCAACCCCATGAACTGCAGCTCACCAGGCTCCTCCATCCGTGGGATTTTCCAGGCAAGAGTACTGGAGTGAGGTGCCATTGCCTTCTCCCTCTAGTTCATAGCATTAATAGCATTGTCTTTTTTAACCATTCAGCCTTAACATATAAGGATTCAAGGACCTGTATCTTACTGGCCAGGATAGATAGCTTATTTGTAATCAGCTAGATTACCTGAGACCCTTAGAGCTGAACTCATTATAAAACCTGCTCCATTCCCACCTGATGCTAACAGTACTGAGTTTGAATTAGAGTTTTCTTGAATCATTGTAGCAGTTTTGAAAAAAGAAACCCAACCCTCAGTATCTAACAAAGGAACTGTCTTGTAGGATGGCGCCAAGCATTATGAAAAGCTTGATGGATCACACCATTCCTGAGGTTTAGAAGTCACGGCACAGTGGAAACTTCCCAGAAGTTCTCCCGTTTACGTCTCGGGCAACTGACCTTTCTATTATGCACCTGAAGCTTTCTAGGAGCCAGCGAGCATATGCTGCATGAGGACTTCCTGTCTTACAGTAGGGCTGGGAATCTTACTGTTCGATCCAGTATATCTTGTTCAGACATCAAGATAGTTGTAGCCTTACCCTGGTTTTACAGTTGAAAAGACTTTTACAGACTAGCTTCTTTACTGGAAACCTGATGCTTTCACAGCCTTGTGAGTAGAATGACTGCTCCAGGCTCAGCTCTGTTAGAACCATCACCTTGATATCAAGCAGTGCTTAGTTCTGTGCTGTATTTGCATTTTTACTGTCACCATAGTGCATTTAGAATTACTTTTCTTCAGTTCTATGTGTGTGTAACACCAGCTAAGTAACACTGGTTTCATTCCATGTAAGCATTATTAGACAGTGTGTGTAGCTGCAAGAGACTTATCGATTGTCATTACATTTTATCTACCTTCACTTAATACGCTTGAACTGTCGCCTTAACTAAGTTAAGCATCTAGAATAAAAGCCAAAATGTAACGATTGCTGCCTTTCTAAACCCAGACGCAGTTCTGCATTCGCCTGAGATGTGCACTGGCCCCGCGCAGCCTGACAGTACCTCCCGAGCTAGCACAGCTGCCGATGTGCATTTGAGACTTTCTAATCCTTCCTTGTGTAATGGAACTTCTTTCTTCTAAAAGTAACTGATATCACTTTTTGAGAAATGAAGCACTATATATTTAATGTAAAAATTCTTGTACTAAATAGAATGAACCTTGACTCTTCTTTTCATGTGTAGATTAAGTGGGCTAAGACCTGATTGTGGCATTTACACAGTATGTAACCTAGCTGCCCCGGGACGGTCTCAGGACACTGTCCTGGTCATGTGTTCCATTTCCTGCCTCCTCCCTGCTCAAAGAATGACACATTATCCTGATTTTTTTTTCCCCTCTCTTTGGCTTATGCCTATTCTATTTTAATTAAAAATGTATAAATAAAGTTAAGTTCTAGTCTGTCTGTTATTGCATCATTTGAAAATGTCAGGCTTGTAGGAGAGTCCTCTCCCAGAGTGGCTAACACCCAGGAGCCTGGGACAAGCCCTCTGTGCTGAGAGGCCCTGAGTGTCCAGAGAAGTACCTTCAGCCTGGAAGCCCAGACACACTGGAGGCCGAGCAGCAGGGCCTCAGCGAGCCTGTTGATTTTCCTGGCGACACCCAAGCCATGTTTAACATTCAGGATACACCAGTGGTTTTTAAGTAACAGAGAAAAATCTTACCTTGCATGCTTTCTGTGGTTCAGAGGTTGAATACAAAATAAATCAGTGCTACTGATTCATGGCTTATCTTGTGTGGAATTCAGAAAAGCCAGCCCACTCAGGTTTTTCAGTGATGATGTTCCTCGTTATCTGTCTGGACTTGGCTCTGAAGATAGTTCCAGAAGTACAGGATTACACAGTACTAAGGATGGTTTTCTAGAAGGATCAACATTTGAAGTACCTAGTACTTTGTGCCAAGTTATTTAAATAAGAAAATGAGAATTTCATTACAGAAAAATATTTTTAATGTCATAGAAAAGATGAGCATTTAACAGCCATAATGAAATAAACCATTCCTATACACAGTAAACTGTTATAAGAACTGCTAATCCTTGCCCAGGTTCTCAGAATCTGGGGCTAGCAGGTAATAGAAAGTGACCACTCCATGAAAACACACATCCCAATCCAGCGGGCATGCCACAAGTGTGTCAATTAGACAGAGTGACTTGGCAACAGCGGAGAATACTCAGGTTTTCTTGCAAAGTCCTTAAACTGTTCAGTGCTTTCGGGAGGTTTCCCCCAGCTGGTTTAGTTATCTTTCAGCTGCTCTTTGACCCAGACTCGCTTTCTGATCGTCATAACCCTGGGACAACCGCCTGCCTCACAGATGTTCCCTCCCCAAATCTCCCACATCCTTGTCCGCCTTCGAGGATGACAACTAACAGCTTTCAATGAAGTCACCATGATTTATCAAGTCTAAAACCACAAATTTCTCATGTGGTGAAATTTGTAATTACTGTAATTGCACATTCACCAATTCCTTTAAAAGTTTGGTTTAAAAGTACATTAAATAGAGTTCAAAAACATTCGAGGAAAAGGCACTTAATACTGCAACTTCCAGAACATAATTTGTCTGTCTTCCCCTCCTGTGATGACGCTGCTGCACTGTTCGTTCATCCACATACACGTCACGGCACCTGCGAGGCGAGACACGGGGTTAGGGTGAGCTGCCCAGCTGCCACCACATCGTCTTGTCCTTTGAAACAATCTTTGCCTGAACTCAAGTGCTTAGGACAGGGAACTTGGGAAGACTAGGAGACCACGCAGATGTAAAGCTACAGCTAAAACAGCTGGGAGTCACAGGTGTGTAACATACAAATATTACACCTACAACAAGTCAGGTATCATGAGGGACAAGTGGGGAACTGGTGTGAGTGTGCTGATTTCCGTTCCTATCAGGTGAGCGGAGGAAGGCAGGCACAGACCTCACTTGAATGTACAGTGTTGAGAAGAAATGACCACACAGCAGTGACGGTGGGAAGCGGACGAAGGTGGGCTGTCAACAGTTACTTGTAAGCATCGACCCAAGAATTAACTGTCCTCCAAATGCTCAAAGGGCAAACTTGAAAATGTAAAGAAAACTAAGAAGCCAACAGGCAGAAGGACACAGACGTACACAAGAAAACATCCTTGGATAATAGACACGCCAGGTCACCAGCTGGAGAAGTCCTCCAAGGAGGGGACCTGGGAGGTGGAAGTCACTGGGAGCAAGACTGTTTTCTCTGTAACTTATTATTTTTTTTTGGTGACAAGGCATGCAGGATCTTAGTTCCTGGACCAGGATTGAACCTGTGCCCCATGTGGCAGAACCACTGAGTCCTAACCACTGGACACCAGGGAAGTTGGCCTGTTTTTTAAAAACTTATTTGGGTCACAGTTGAAGCATGTGGGCTCTATTCCCTGACCAGGAATCAAACCTGGTCCCTCTGCGTTCTCTTAGCCACTGAACCACTAAGAAAGTTGCTTTTATATATATCTAAAAAAATCTCTATGCATGTGTTAAAAAAATCTATACCTTTTACTTTTTTTTCCTCTCTATATAGAAGTTAATGTAAAAACTTTCCATTTTGGAGTCAAATGTCTGCCAACACAGATCTAAATCCTGAAAGAACCGAGAGATTCAGGTGGCCAGGCTGGCCAGGACCTGGAGGGGAACGTTCACAGCACAGAGGTCCCCGGGGGCTTGTAACCTGCGAAGAGCGTGTTCTCTGGTGGGAAAGGAGGCACTGGAGCATGTAGGGAGAAGAGGCAGGTCAGCGGGAGACACCTTACCCGCGTGGCCCTGGATCCTCTTGCTGACCCTTCCCCCAAGGAGGTCCCAGACGAGCAGCTCCCCAGACTGACTCCCAGATACGACGGAGTTTCCATCCCAGAGAAAGCACCTGCAAGAAGGATTTGGAAGTCATCCCTCGTCAGGAAGGAAGGGCTAGAGCAGGCCCAGAGTGGTGACTGCGAGCCTGTCTGTAAACGTCTTCATCATGAGTAACCCGAGAGTACCTCTGGGGCTCGTCCGCAGTCACAGAAGAGATGAGCATTCCTGTCTGCACGTCGATAACGTTCAGACGGCTGTCAGCTCCTGTGCTCAGGACGTGGCGACTGTCTGCAACACGGGGCAGGACAGGGTGCAGGTTACGGCTTTAGACCATCTGAGATTTCACTTCTGAGTCCAGGAGCCCAGTGTTCACGTGAGTTATTTGTTGTATTAACCAATGAGGACTAACCTCTCTGTGAAAAGCTTCTGTGTTTAAGGCACTGGGCTGATGACCCTTTGGTGTGAATTCATAAATTAATTTCTCCAGTGATTTGAGCAATTAACAAGAATATCCGATACAGCTTTTCTAATAGGTACACATGCTATATGCACTGTGTTCTCCCACAAAGCAGCCTTAACCCACAGGCAAAACCCCTTTTATCAGCAAATAGCATTTTTGTCATTTAGTTGTTCAGTCATGTCTAACTATTTGTGACCCCATGGACTGTAGCCTGCCAGGCTCCTCTGTCCATGGGATTCTCCAGGCAAGAATACTGGAGTGGGTTGCCATTTCCTTCTCCAGGGGAATCTTCCTGACCCAGGGATCGAACCTGCATCTCCTGCATTGGCAGGCTGATTGTTTACCACTGAGCCTCCTGGAAAACTGTGTTTACATTCTTATTTATTTCAAAATAGTAATTCCAGTTCCCCTGGTATCATCTGTATTAAAAAAGGATGCTACCTGGGCTGAAAGCAGTGTCGCCCACAGTCCCCTCATGACATGGAATCTGGTGTAACAGGGTGGCCGTGGTGAGGTCCCAGATGGTCAGTGTGCCTTCCTTGGTGCCCGAGGCCAGCAGTGTGCCGGCAGCGTTCAAACTGATCGTATCCACCTGGAGAAGGAAGCACACGCAGTAGTCCATCAGAGCCACGGTCATGAAGCTGTGTTTCTCAGCCCGTTCTTTCAGCACCACCTATTTACAAGTGAAATCTTCATAGGCCAGTGACTACAATGAAGTGTTACTGGAAAATGCTGTTTGACAAAGAGCCTAAAATTGACCGACTCAGAATAGTGACTCCATGCGTGACAAGTGGCAGGGCATGCCAGGCTGCCTGAAGCACAGGGGCTCCATGAGGATGTGGGGGGTTTGGGGGAACTGGGGAATCTCAAGGTTGGCTAAACTACATCCTGTATAAATATTCCTCAACCCTGGTTATTCTGCTGACCATGAAGATCAGGCAACAGTTCACAGCCTAGAGGGAAGACAATACCACAGGCCTCAGTGCCAGATGCAGCCATGCCCATGAGGAGACGAACCGAGTGAAGAGGGTGAGGTGCCAGCTGAGTTCTGCCCCTGCTGCGAGCACAGGGCCGTGTAGACACGTCGGTGTCCTCACCCTAGACAGACAGCTTCTTCCACTTAAGGTGTCAGAAACACATCCGGTTGCCCAAATAGTTTGAGGATACCCAGATATTCAATGCCATGCTAGGAAACTGGTCTTGTGGAAATCTGGCTGGAGGGCAGCCAATTCTTAAACAGCAAAACAGGGAAAAACAGGCACAGTGGACTTGGAAACCCAAAGGATCAACTTGAACTGACAGCCCCCGTGCTCTCTTCCAGTGAGCAAAATAAAAGATCAAGCCAAGAACCCGCTTCCCCTGGTGGTTTCCGCTGGGCCCAGGTACTCACGCTGACGTCGTGCTCCAGCTCAGCCAGCAGCTCAAAGTGCTGTTTCCTGGCACACGGCATCTCTGCGGGGACCCCGGACCACACCTGGGATGGGATGCATCGCAGAACACTTCCTTTAAGAGCACTGCTAATGCGCAGCAAACACTCTCCTGACTGACCAACTCCCACTTAATAGCTCCCAACAAAACGAAGCGTCTTAAGGCTGTTTCTCTGGCCTGTGCCTGCACTCTTAACTCTGCCATCGTGCTTCCTGAGGGTCCGCTGTGCCCGGGTCTGCTCCACCCCTTGCACTTACTGTTGTGACTTAAGTACTTTGTGAACTAAAATTGAAGTGCAGAAGTGTAGTCATGTCTATTAAGGTTTTGAGTGCTCAGTCGTGTCTGACTCTTTGCAACCCCGTGGACTGTAGCCCACCAGGCTCCTCTGTCCATGGGATTCCCCAGGCAAGAATACTGGAGTGGGTTGCCATTCCCTTCTCCAGGGGATCTTCTCAACCCAGGGATCGAACCCACGTCTCACGTCTCTTGCATTGGCAGGTGTATTCTTTACCACTAGCACCACCTAGGAAGCCCCATTAAGGTTTTGAGAAAACTCAAAAAGGCAAGTTGACAAAAAAATTTAGTGGCTCAGATGGTTAGGCATCTGTCTACAATGTGGGAGACCCGGGTTTGATCCCTGGGTCGGGAAGATCCCCTGGAGAAGGAAATGGCAATCCACTACAGTACTCCTGGAAAATCCCATGGACAGGGGAGCCTGGTAGGCTCCATGGGGTCGCAAAGAGTCGGACACGACTGAGCGACTTGACTTTACATGTAGGCAAGAAAATTTACCAACAAAAGTGCCCCCTCTGGGGGAAGCAGAAATGATGCAAAACTTGAAGGAATTCTAATGGTTTTAGGTTCTTGCTTTCTGTTTACATAAAAGCAAACTGGAAACCAAGGATGATGAATGCTGCTGTGGTTCATGCAGCAAAGTTGTGCAAGATTTCAGAGAAAAGGCCAAGTGCGGCCCTGTATCAGTAACGATGAAGGAGTGTGTCTGTATTTTTCAACGATTCTCCACTTATTTTGATACTTTCTGATTCACTGGTCAACTGCTAGCTCACAGCTGCATGAGCTCAGATGGGCCGCTGCGTGTTTCTCTAATGAACCACTAGACCCCCAGTGGAGCGCACAGGGCAAGCTCAGGAAAACATCTCCCCACACTGCACACTAAACACACGAAGGGGATAACCTCCATATCCTTCCATACCACTCTATGAAAAGCAGTGAAAAAGTGACTGAACACATCAACAGCAGGGAGTTGAATGGCTTATACTATTTATATTATCCAAACATTTTAATCTAGAAATTATATATAAACCTTCACAGTAGAGTCCCACGATGCAGAATACAGCCTGTTGTCATGCCAACAGATCTTACTAACAGCATCATCATGTCCCATTAATGTGTCCTGGCGTCTTCCAAATGCTATGGAATAAAAATAGCTAAAAGATAATGAGAATTATTAAGACAGCATTCCAGCTCAATGTTAAGATTCTTAAACACATTTTCAAGAAGCATTAGATTGTTTAATTCTACGCTCACTATGGCCCACTGGAATTACAAATCATTTGTTCTCATGTTATCAAACCAAATACTTAAAATGTGAATTTAAAACTAGAAATTTCTGGGTCTGGCTCATCTGTGTTTTCCCCTCAATTTAAAAACTTAGAGAAAAATAGAATCCAACTGGAGAAATTATTAAAGTCAAATAATGTCTGACTCTTTTGTGACCCCTTAGACTATATCCCACCAGACTCCTCTGTCCATGGGATTCTCCAGGCAAGACTACTGGAGTGGGTTGCCATTTCCTTCTCCAGGGGATCCTCCTGGACCAGGGATTGAACTCATATCTCCTGCATTGCAGGCAGATTCTTTACCACTGAGCTGCCAAAGAATCACATTCAAATCCAACCATCCTCGTCCGTTCCCTGTTGAAAACAGTGAGGGAGCCCGTGCTCCCCTCCCTCAGGTCCACATAGGGGGCTACACGGCGTGGGGAGTGAGGGAGGGGCCCGCAGATACATACACGTTATTATCCCAGGAAGAGCTTATGACAGTGGCGTCTCCCGGTAAAAGCAAACAGGATGATAAAGCCTGAAATACAAGTGACTCACCATTAATAATTTACAAAAATTAAACGACTCCTTAATGTGATAAAACTATCTGACAAGTTCCCCCCAAAATTAACCCCCAATTCTGGTTATGTTGGTCTTCCTCATATTCATGAAGTTTCTCTTCATCTGGCTAATTCCAGATGCCTCGTTTCCTCCCAAATGTAGAAAAGTGAAAGTGGGTCGAGTGTGCAAGGATCTAGCGTGATGGTTCTCATGGGGTCCAGGCGCCCTCACTGCCCTGGGCTGAGGGACCCCTGCTTACATCAGAGTCGGGGGGGTGCAGGTAGGGACTGTCCTTAAGAATCCCAACACCCACTCTGGGTTACAGACTCAGGTGGGGAAGGAAAACTTCTAAAATCTTTAGGGAATTTCAAAATCTTTCGGATGCTTTACATCAACAATAAAATGTGTTTTTTTTTTTTTTTGCAGAAGAACTGACTTTCTAGTATTAGATATCAACTTAGAAATGCATTAAAAGTTATATAAGTGGCACACATACATTTAGTCTGACAGTTCCAAAAAAGGCATGATCTGTTGAGAATTCTACTGGATAGCAATGTAAGCTTTCTAGGCTACAAATAAAACCACGATAACACGAGAAAGAGGTAACCTGAAAATTTTCTGATTTAATTTACAAGGCATCTACCTAAGGCATTCTGTAGCTACCACACAGAAATAAACCCAATTATCTGGGAAGAAACAAATGTCGTGTGTGTGTGTGTGTATAAAGCAAACTGCTCCATGAATTTCCACCATAACACTGATACAAAATGAAAACGAACTCAACTCACCATATTTGAGAATGATATGCTTCTCTGTAGCATCCTGGATTCTTTGGAAAACATCTTCAAGGTGGAATCTAATTTAACAACAACAAAACAAACGCATCAGAAAGGCTTCCTGACCCTTAGACATGACCAGCACGTGCTGAGGTAATGGGCAAGGTGACCGAGGGCTGGGTCCCCCACGAGGACTCTCTAGTCTGTGAAGTCTATGACCTATGGCGCCATGACGAGGAGGTCAACTGAGAGCCATGACCAGAGGCAGAGTTAAACCTAATAACTGATAAGACTCTAAAGTTACACATGAGGAAAAGACAAATTTTAATATTAAAGAAAACCAAAAGATCTTGGCAATGTAAGGTTTTTTTTTTGCCTTTTTTTTTAAGTAGCCACATTATAGAGTGATGTACTGCGGGCTTCCCAGGGGGCTCAGTGGTAAAGAATCTGCCTGCCAACGCAGGAGACCCCAGTTTGATCCCTGGGTTGGGAAGATCCTCTGGAGGAGGAAATGGCAACCCACTCCAGTATTCTTGTCTGGAAAATTTCATGGACAGAAGCGTCTGGCGGGCTACAGTCCATGGGGGTCACAAGGAGTCAGACACGACTGACTGACTAAACAGCAACCCTAGTGCTGCATTAGCATTTACGGAAGAGAAACACTAACTTTCTAAATAATAAACTGGGGATTAAAATGTCCAAGCTTTTTAATTTTCTTGCCTAACAGAAGCTTTAGAAGTGCATCAAGGTTACCTCTTAAATAAGACTGCAAATTGCAACGTGCTCCAAACACCCATATTTGAAATATGCAACAATATGTTTCCCAACTTGAAAACATACAAATGATAAATAAAAGGTGAGATGAGCTTTAAATCATTTCTTCTTTATAGCACAATCTAATATTTCAACCTACTTTTTGCCAACACCACATGCAGAAGTGTGCTGGGGTGTCAGACAGGAAACTGCCAGCTAGCCTGGCATGTGAAGATGCTTTCTCAACATCAGAGGGTCCCCTCGTTCTGGGGGTGACCACGCCAGAGGCTGCCACAAGTGGGTCTCCCAGATGATGGGATCGCCTGTGGGGTTGCCCACACTCCTAGATACACACACCTCTGATGAAAAGCTACAACTCCAGGGTGACCGTCAGGGTACATGTAAGTCAGTAATACACATGGAAATATAAATGCACACAGATCAGCAATATGAGCTATTAATAGTGAAGAAACAAACAGAAAATAACAAAAGCTTTTGATTAAAAAGGATGTTGGCAGGTCCACAAAGAAGCCATAGGCTTCATAAGCCTCAGAGGTTTAAAGCCTTGATGCCTGTAAAACTCATGGTTTACAAGGTCAGACAAGTACAGGGAACCTAAGGATTTAACAAACAAACCCAGCTAAGAACGCAGGCTTTGCTAAAAAATAAGGGTTTTTGTCTGGTGTGATGACGGCAGACTGGGGGGACTGGAACCCTGGCCGAGCGTGCCGACTTCCTCCCGTGAGCATTGCCATCTGGCCGCCCCCAGCGTGGCCCGTGCACACTGCAGGCGCACTCCCTGGTCCACCGTAGGATCCCTTTCTGGGCTTTGTGGAAACTCTATTTTATGAAATCCAAGGTTGCATTTGACAGAGAAAGGAATGACATGCCAAGGAATGAAAGCCATGGTCCCAGGATCTGAGACCAGCAGCTCTGACCTACTGGAGCGGTGTGGCTGCACAGAATCTGGCCTCAGCTTAATGGAAGAAAAGCAGAATTTCCTATGATGAAGACTGAAGCACAGGTAGGTGGTCAGTTACCGCTACAAACTCTGTCCAAACCAGGCATCTCAAAGTCCATGAGGGGCAGCTAAGCTCTTCCCCTCTCATCTCCTATCCCTCCTGAGCACCTGCCACAATTCAAATGGGACGCAGATGAGACATGCATCAGTTAATGGCATGTCGTGTAGACTTCCAGGAAAAACAAAGCTGTGGCTAGCAGGAAAAGCCCAAGGCTGAGCCCCTTTTTAGGATGCAAACAGTGAAGTTCTCGTGTGTCACTAAGATACAGTTACCAGACTATCAACCAGCCGGCGCAGGGCTTCTGCAGGATTCTGACAATGTACAGGCACATTAACAGCGTTTGAATTAGATTTTTGAACTTAACCCTACAATCAACACCTAATCAAAAAACCGAATTCATACACTACACACCGAGTGACAGAGTGGAAAACACAATCGCACGTCTGCCCCCGCGTGCTGCTGTGCTGCCTCTGGTCAAGCCCTTGCGCCCCAGGGAGGGACAGGCCCGCCGCACACTCTTGCTGCCCCGCCCCTTAAAATTCTAGGAAGCTTATCAGCAATAGAAAGGCATTTTCCACTGTCGTTTTTGGCAAATGAACACTGAAATTTTACGTATTATACCACAAACTAACTGCCCAAATTTTACGTGCCGGTGACACAGCAGGTACAGTCCTGGACTGAGAGACGACGAGACACTTGGACGCTTTATGACTCAAGATAACCCAGCTTTCAGGTAGGAAAACACACCTTGTGAGGTTGTGAAGATGGACGACCCATTGCGGGACACGGCTATTCCAGTGACTGCCCTGTCGGAAAACAAAGTGTTGCGAATTACCATCAACCATGTGCTTGGACGCCGGCGTCCTACAAAAGGCCCTGATTTGAGTGCAAATTCCTGTGACTGTTTTCTTCACAGCATGACTGCTGGACCCATCCCACCTTCCACAAGGCATTAGCAAGTCATGGCTCGGCAATTCCTAATTCTGTTCTGGCGACGCCTATGGCTGGAAAACACCCCCACTCATAGCTCCCAGGCCGCCCTGCGGGAAGGCTGCCCCATGTCTGCCCACTAGAGAACCAGTGACGCTCGCTGACCACCACGGAAACGCCTCCGTGTGGTCATTTCACTTGCTTGGTCACTTAGCATCTGTTCCATGATGATGCTGTTTGGTCCTGAGAAGGGCTGGGACCCAGGACCCTCTGCTGCAATGCTGGTACCTGGACAAACATCTCCTCCAACAACAAAATGCAAAGAAACTATAACGGACTAAAAATAACTGCATGCCTGGGCAGCTGGGGCAAATTATGGACAAGAAGATAGAAAAAGATAAAAAAAATCTGATGCTAGTTCTGAAAAGCTGGGAGCAAAAGCAGGGGACTGCGCATGTCCCCTGCACACAGCACCCAAGGGGTAGAGCAACCACACATGCCACCCCTCTGGCCCGACCCCTGGACCCAGCCCTACCCTCACTCAAGGAACCAGCTCGCCCCTCCTCGTGGAGCAATCAAGGGAACCTGCTGCTTGTTCTTGCTCCCTCTGCTGCAGCCGGGGCCCCAACAAAGCCTCGCCAGAATTTCCTGTCTGGCCTCTGATCAATGTCTACAGATCGAGGGGGTCAAGAACCCAGGTCAGTATCAGTCCCAGCAGGTCCTCTTCAAGGTTCCCTCATGTCTTCATGGCCTCAGGTGTCGAGGCCCCTTTCTACCTGCTGTTTAGAAAGGGTGATGAGGGATAGCCAGTGTTACAAGGAATAAGGGGGACCCACAGGTTTCTTTGCAGGAAGCCATGCTCTGACTGGGGGCTGTGGATCGGACGGGGACAGGCCTGTTCCGTTCCACCCATAACCAGGTGTACATGGCATCAAGCGTCAGACAGGGCATCGGTGGCCCTGGAGCAGGACGTGGGGCCTCCTCCCAGCCTGAGTTTTCTTCTCTGGAGCAGGACGGGTCAGCGAGGTCAGTGCTTCCCAACCTTCCCACCGAGTCCATCACCACCCCTGCAGACAGGGGCCTCAGATGCTCATGACCCCTCTGGGGCCAACGCAAGCCTGATTTGGGGGAGGGCGTTTAAAAAAAATTCTTATGAACTTTGCAACGCTCTCTCTCTCCATGTATGCACACACGTTTTTCATTTTTTAAAAAGGACACATTTCCCCAGATGATAACAGTAAATGTGACACATGGGGGAGATATATCCTGTTTCTCAAGAACTTCACACCGTCGGACTCGAGGGCCGTGAGCCTGTCTGAGGAGCACCCAGCCACCTGCCATCAGTATATCCGTCTGTGCTCCAGAACGATCGATGGCCGAAACAACACACACCCACCGTCTGTGCCACACTGACCCCGGGTGGCTGGTCCCTGTGGACGGTGTAGGGGGATAAAAACCAACCAAGACAGCTTTGAATGACAACGGCCCCCCGTGACTCAGCTTAACCTGGCTTCAGCCCAGGCCGAGACCCCACCGTGCGCACGGCCAGTGCAGACACACTCTTACTCTTTGTGGATTCTGTGTTGCTCCTGGGGCTCTAGCCGGGCGATGTTACTCCAGGCCAGGGTTCTGCTCTCTTCTGTCAGGTCTTCAAAAGACTCTTCGCCTGGAGAGACTACATTAAATTGCAACTCAGTCAACTAAGCTTCTAACCAGCATTGGAGACAAGTGTCAGAGTCTCAAGAATTTCCATTAAAATCAAACAACTAAGACAGCAAAACACCCACCGAAAAAGAACGACTTTGAAATGCACTTGTTAGACAGCTCCATGTTAGTGAAGGGAAAAAGAATCAGGTGTATGATCTAAATAAAACATCATTTGAAGATTAAGAAGTATCTTTGACTACTAAAGCCTTCGTGCACTTTTAGCAATGTCTGCAGAGTTTTCACTCAACCCTGAAGCTGGGAACTTCAGGAAACATGGCACTGAATAACCATTTCCTTGTCAGCAATCTTTTCAAAAACCTGCCAGTTCCCTAACAACACTGCAGGGTTTTGGTTTCGGTTTTGAGCAGGAGAAAGAAGAGATGAAACCAGCTACTACCACCCTCTTGGGCTGGACTAGCTAAGCCATCCCTTTGCTTCTGTTTTGAGAAGGGCTGGAACAATTTCGCTTTTGAGAAAATCCCCATGGATGGGTCTGGTGATTAAACTGAGCATGGGTTCAAGGGCATCACGAGATAATCCCATGGTCTTCATGACTCAACCCGTGGAGCTTTCTCTCTCAGGTCACAAGACTGCGGGCAGCTGGACCGCTGAGCCGAGCAGGTCCCAAGTGTATGGCCTGGGGAGCCTGGACGTGCCAGGGACAGAATGTAGAACTGGGAGATGACAAGCAGCCCAACCACTCTGCTCCCAAGGTCCACGCAGAGTCGGATTCCTGGGAGCCTGGGGGTCTGAGGCCGTTTTATGTGAAATGTACAACGTGGATAACTGGATGAAGGGACTCATTCTTTCTTCCCTTTCTAAATACCAGCCGTGAGAACAGGGTCAAGTTCATCTTACCACCTGGCACAGAGGCTCTGTAAATGTCTGTCAAATAACTGAATAAAAAACCAGAATCGAATAAACAGAGCACCCTGCACTGAAGATCTGTATGTGGGGGTGGAAAAACAGGGATGTTGGAAGTCACTCCTGGGACAGGGCTAGGTGACCCTGTTAACAGCAGCCACAGCCAGGACAGATCAACATGAAAACATGAATGGCTAAGAATCAGAGGCCAACTTGGAAAACAACAGAAAAGAAAGAACAACAACAAACGCTGCCAGGTTGCATTAAATTACCAGAAACTAAAAGTGAGTTGATTTCCTTTAGGGATGGTACGGGGAGGAAGGAGGGAGGAGGGTTCAGGATGGGGAACACATGTATACCTATGGTGGATTCATTTTGATATTTGGCAAAACTAATACAATTTGTAAAGTTTAAAAATAAAATAAAATTAAAAATTAAAAAAAAATAAAACAACAAAAAGAGGTCTGTTTGTAGGAGAAACTCAGTGAGACAGTAAAACAGAATCATCTCTAAGCTGTTCAGGGTTCATAACTTGTCTCTTTTCTAGAACCTTCAGAAAATGGCTTAATCAAGAAAGAGAAACAGAA
The DNA here is from genome assembly GCF_002263795.3 of Bos taurus. NCBI lineage: Eukaryota > Metazoa > Chordata > Mammalia > Artiodactyla > Bovidae > Bos > Bos taurus. The sequence goes on from NC_037341.1 coordinate 24,777,232, forward strand.
GGTGCTCATGTTGTTATTCTCTTTACAAGATTTACCTGGAGAATCTGCCGTGGAGGCATTGTAACTGGAGGGCTGGGACACGCTTTTAAACTTTGGGGTGATCCTTCGAGGATGGGGTGTCACAAAGAGCTGTCTGGGTGTCTGTCCAAACTCTAAGATCTGGGTGAGCATGGCGACCTTCTCGTCAGGATCCTCGATGCTTTAGGACAGAACACAAACCCCTGTGGTGACCACTGGGGTCAAGCTCCCTGAGTGCGTGCATTTCAAATAATGCAGATCACCAGGAGAGAGATTAACCCTCAAATAGTAACAGCAACTATATGCTAGAACTGTCTAGACTGTATTGTTTATTTGTTGTTCAGTTGCTAAGTCCTGTCTGACTCTCTGTGACCCCATGGACTATAGCCATGGGGATCCTCTGTCCATGGAATTCTCCAGGCAAGAATACTGGAGTGGGTAGCCATCCCCTCCTCTAGGGGATTTTCCCGACCTAGAGATGGAACCTGCATCTCCTGTGTTGGCAGGTGGGTTCTTCACCACGGAGCCACCAGGGAAGGCCCCCAGACCATATTACATGTCTTTAATTTCTGAGGCTCAGTATTTTATATAATGGTAAAAGCGGGCTATAATTCACTGTAACATTCCCATGCCTTTATATCCTCAGATAACTGCATTCATCATTTAGACACAGAGCTCATTTGTGGCTCAAGTAGAAAATTCCTTAAGTGAAGTCGCCCAGTCATGTCTGACTCTTTGCGACCCCATGGACTGTAGCCTACTAGGCTCCTCCGTCCATGGATTTTTCCAGGCAAGAGTACTGGAGTGGGCTACCATTTCCTTTTCCAGAGGATCTTCCCAACCCAGGGATTGAACCCGGGTCTCCTGCATTGCAGGCAGACGCTTTACTGTCTGAGCCACCAGGGAAGCCCAAGAAAATTCCTTACAGACACGTAAATACCTGTTCAAGTCCACACCTCCTTCATAGGTCAGCGGATGAAACACTGGAAAAAGAGACACAAAAACACTATTGAAAGCTGTACTGTTTTCTTCCAATTCACAATGCTCAGAATTTTAAAAACAACAAATTTTAAGTTGTATTCAAAGAAACTGATTTTCACTTTGCAAAATAGCCTTATACCACCCAGCCTGGGCCAACATCAATGAGGACTGTTGGTTTTCTGAGCTGCAGTCTAACTGGTGGTGAGACACTCTGTTATCTGGGTGCGTGTCTCAGTTGGCGCCTTCTCCTGGGTAAGCACAGAGTGCCGTGTGTGGAGGACAAGTGAGGGGTCAGACCACCTCCTGCCACCAGTGCCGAGGAGCCTGGAGGAGACAAGAGCTGACCGTGAAGAGGAGGGCTGCAGCTGGCTCCCATCTGCTCAGTAACACAGAAGCCCCAGGGCCCTTGCAGGAGCTGTTCAATCCTATCCTGACTGAGCTTTAGCAGAAATTACTGAATGGGATGTAGTGGACATGCTGAAGGTAGGATACTTCAGCATAGACCCCTTGGATCACAGAGGAGTGGGTGTTTTTAGACAAAAGCACTTCCTCCTCTTTACTCAGGATCGAATCCGGGGTCTCTGAGCCAGGAGACCCCATATATTGAGACCAGATGCTTTGGCCAAGGAAACAAGCTGGGCTGTGCTGAGCCCATTGTGGGGGGTTTGCTTTTGCTTCCATCAAATGCTGAATGGAGTTTCCATGGCTGCTACACACCATTATGGGCTCCGACAGCATCCTGGCCCTGCTGCTTGTAGCCAAACACCAGGTCGATCCACTCATGCAGGTGCTCGGACACGTACTCACTCTCCAGCGCGGCTCTGCTCTTCCGGAGAAAATCCTCGGGACCTAGGAGGAAGCCACCATCAGAACACCCAGGGATGCCACCTGACTTCCTCCCATTCCTTTGTTTTTTCCTTTTGGCCAGGCTGTAGGGCTTGCGGGATCTAGTTCCCCAACCAGGAACTGAACCCTGACCCCCTGCATTGGGAATGTGCAGTCTTAACCACCAGACCACCAGGGATACCTCTCCCATTCCTTCTATCAATCCACATGTCGACAGACACTGGGGCTTCCCAGGCGCACCGGCAGTAATGAACCCGCCTGCCAATGCAGGAGACGCAGGTTCTATCCCTGGGTCAGAAAGATCCCCTGGAGGAGGAAATGGCAAGAATACTGGAGTGGGTTGCCTGGAGAATTCCATGGACAGAGGAGCCTGGCGGACTACAGTCCATGGGGTCACAAACTAACCAACTAAGCACACACGCAGGCATGCAGGCAGGGCTTCTGGGACAGGCCAGAGGGACATGGTCCTTACTGAGGCTCACCCACCCCTTCCATCATGTAAAATATAAATCTGCGGTGGAGGAAGAGGCAAAAATCATTTTTACATTTAGCTCTCTCAAGTACATAATAATGTTTTTACATCACGGTCTCACAGAATACTTACAATTTGGAGTAAGATTTTTACCATCTCCTCCAGACAGAGAATTCTACTGTTGTTTTAAAAAATCTAAGCAACTAAATAACAATACTGAAATTGCACGACTAAGTGGAGGGTTTCCAAGATTCAGCGCTTCCCAGGTGGTACTCACTCCGTGCCCAAGGGGGAGCTCTACGTCGTTAACCAGCTGCCCTCCTTGTCTCTTCCCCAAATCCAACTTCAGACTGTTGACTAAAAAGCTGACATCATCACCGTAGAATTCCGGGATCAGCTGAAAGTTTTGCGGAAGAAAGAAAAGAACAGCAGCAAACATTTTTAAAGCAGTTAGAAGCCACAAGCCCAGTGAATCATTAGCTTGGTAACTGCTTACCTCTTTAAAATCGGTTGCACCATCCAAACAGTTTTTCCAAGTTTCTGCAATACTAAATATGAAAAAAAAAAATTCAACTGATTTTAAATCGAGGTATGGAAATAGCCAGGGCGCTATTCTACACTTTACCTAAGTCAGATCATTTCTCTTATTAATTCATAGTTCCCAACATTCACATGAGTCCCCCCCACTCCCCTTTTACAGACAAGAAAACTCTGGGTCCACACACGGTGTGAGCACAGGGTCAGGACATGGACCTGGGGTGGGGACATCCACAAGTCTAAGACAGGAGCCTCCCCCACACATGGCCTCATTGAAGGGCCACTCGGGCAGGTGCTTAAACATGAAAAATGAGCACAATTATTTTAACAGCTCATTTCAAAAAGGGATTATAAATAGACACGTGCAGAGCTTAGAAAAAGACTAGAAAAGACACAGACCAAAAGATGAACAGTGAGTTCTATCTCAGTGTGGTCAGATGCCAAGCGAAGTTATTTTCTTCTTTATACTCTCTGCTTTTCATGGTAAGAAAATTACTTTTGTAACTAAAAAATATTTAAACACTCACAGGGAATTGTATTCAATTCATAGCAGGCTTATTTAGAATAATGAAATGTTGGAAACAGCCTAAATGTCCAACAACAAATAAACAGTTAAATTATGTCATACATTAGGAAGGGATACAGTCATTAAAAAAAAAACCAAAATAATCACCGTTTTGCAGAACATCTAACAATATGGGGAAAATTTTAAGATTTAATACAAGACTGCAAAAGGCAGGACAAAAACTATTTAAGGTATGTTCTCACATTTACACACACACACACACACAACTACACAAAGCCTAAGAGGAACAGATATAACATTACTGTGTGTGTGTGTCAGTCGCTCAGTTGTGTTCCACTCTTTATGATCCCTTGGACTGTAACTTATCAGGTTCCTCTGTCCACTGAATTCTCCAGGCAAGAATACTGGAGTGGGTTGCCATTTCCTTCTCCAGGGATCTTCCCAAGCCATGGATCAAACCCAAGTCTCCCACACTGTGGACAGATTCTTTAGCGTCTGAGCTACCTGGGAAGTCCAACCATTTATGTATATATAGAAAACTACAATCTTTTACATACTGGATAAAAGTTTATGGAATAAACAGAAGTGTTTTTAAACTTACACTATATATGTTTTCTTACATGTCCGTCCATTTTTGTTTATATCTAGTTTTTCCAGATAAACATATTGTGCATGTATAAATGAGAAGGTTTAAAAAGTAGAATGTGAGGCACAGATGTCTACCTGTTGAACATTCTGTCTGCGTTGTCGAACCTTCCATTCTGCAGGCACAGCATGTACTCTGGCGCTGGAGGGGGAGAAACCAGAGTTAATAAGCTCACAGAATCACTGCAGAGCCCACGTGCACACGTGCGTCCCCGGGAGTGACAACGAAGAAGCTCACCGATCCGGACCAGGTAGAAGAGCACATAGCCTGGGGAGGAGTAGTGGCTGCCGTACATGAACCTGGGCTCCGGCATCTCCTGGTAGCGGGTCTGCAGCATGGGGAGAGGAGGCCTGTGAGGGCCGGCTGGGAAGACAGTAACTGATCCGGGAGCAAAGCCTAAGGAAACCATGACCTGATCACATCCTAGCCCCTAGTTTCTCTCTTAAATAGGAAAAGGAGCAGATAAAAAGAGGGGGGGAAACTGAAGAAACACAGCATTCTTGCAACAAGCATCTTGGTTTTCTTGGCTCAGTGGTAACAATGTCTGCTGGGGTGGGATTGAGAAGAAGAAATTTTACCTATCTTTTGTGCCATTCGCCAAAGGGTAACTTCATCGTGAAAATAAATTGGCAAACCTGTGATGAGCTCAGCTCCTACCCACTGAACTGTAAGCAAATGCTAAGCAGCTAAATTCCTCGGGGAAGGAAGGCAGAGGGCAGAGGAGGGTAAAGAATATGCTCAGAACCTTTGGTCTCTTCGAATACACCTCCACCAAGTTTTGGGGAAACGAGTGTCAGGAGCTATAAAAACACAGGCCATGGCTCCTGGGTTGCCTAGAAACCAGGAATCCCCGGGTCCACGTACCAGCAGCCTCTCCAGACGCTCCTGGTTGAGGGCCCCTACTGGCTTACTGAGATCCCGGAAGGTCTCTGGATTTGACAGATCTGCAAAAGAAACAGATTGTCAAAAATTAATTAAAATGAAGGATGCAACTAGAGATGATCATACTAAATGAAGTAAGTCAGAAAAAAAAAGACAAATACCGTCTATCATATCACTCATATGTGGAATCTAAAATATAGCACAAATGAGCCCATCTACAAAATAGAAACAGATTCACGGGCACAGAGAACAGGCTAGTGGTTGCCAAGGATATGGCGGAGGTGGGAGGGATGAGCGGCTGCTGGGGGTTAGCACCTGCCAACTGTTACATTTAGAATGGAAAAACAAGGTCCTACAGTATAATGCAGGGAACTATATTCAAAATCCTGTGATAAACCATAATGGAAAAGAATATAAAAAAATACTGCATATGTGTGTAAACTGAGACACTTTGCTGTACAACAGATATTGGCACAACACTGTGAACCAATGATAATTCAATAAAAAAAAAAAAAAAAGAAAAGAAAATAGAAAGCCGGCAAGCTTATACTTAATAACATTACCCCCTGAACTGATTCACATGCACACATTTATTTCCAAATAATAAACAGCTTTCTAAAAGTTACAGATCCATTAGAATCACAGTATTTCTGGTGGTTATTTATACAGCTGTAAGGTTAGAACTTTTGAGTGTTAGCTACAACCACTCAAGAATAAAATCTAATTTGAAAATGTTCACAATATTGATTTTAAAAAAAGACCTACTGATTAAGAAAAATTATATTCCAAGTAAAATGACAGCAAAAAAAAGTAAACAAATTTCAAAGCCCATTATTCTATCAAAATTTATTTTTTAGGTTTGAGTTACTGTGAATATTATCCTATGATAATAGCATAATTGGAGAACTGGGGACCTGAAAATTATCAGATAAATAATATTCCTAGAAAAGCTGTCACCTCTTTCAAGTAAAAGGGAGCAATCAGTGAACTGTCAAAAGTAATTAAATCTTCACAATATCTAATTTTAAGCCATTATAAAATTACTATGCAATCACAATAATTTTGGTAAAATAATTTGAGAGAAAGAAATATACTCTCTCAGTAATGTGATTATTGATGATTCTTATTTCCTTGAGTATTTCAGTACTTTCTAAGTGCTCTACATGAGTTTGAGTAAACTCTGGGAGTTGGTGATGGACAGGGAGGCCTGGCGTGCTGCAGTCCATGGGGCTGCAAAGAGTCAGACACTACTGAGCTACTGAACTGAACTAAGTGCTCTATAATAGTTATTACTTTTGATAATTACATTTTTGAATATGAATTGACATTTAATATGATAACCTGAGATGCGATTTTCCAAGTAAACTCTTCAGTATTTGAAAACAATACTTGTTGGTAATTATGGTAACACTGGCTAAAGATCACATGCGGGTTTTCTGGGTATGGCTTTCAAGACGTATGTGAGTAGTTTCTTTAGGATTAAAAAAAATTCAGAGACAGTAGAGAGAACCCACAGAACACACGTAATTCACGTAACACGTGTTATCCAGCATCACGGCGCAGAAACTGGCCACCTAGAGTCACGAGATGGAATGGGTTTTATTCTGCTCACGAATCACAACGTGGTCCTAGGACGGAGCGAGCTCTTTGCTCTGAAAGCCCGGCCCGCGCACGCACCCAGCTCGGAGCTGCTGTAGTCGCCGATGACCCAGGGGAACACGGGGTACTGTGAGAGGTCGCTGCAGCTGCGGTCGGCCAGCGAGTTGAGGTGCAGCAGATACTGGTAGTTGGACAGGAGGCCGCGCTGCCACTGCAGCGTGTAGCCCTCGGCCGTGCGCTCCGGCACGTGGTGCTCTGCGGGGACAGGGGGACAGGCCGGGTCACACCACGCTCAGTGCACGCAGGCCACGGCCACTCAGCAAGTGACGTTCCTACAGGGGCTTGCAGTGTAGACCCTTCAACCCACTGTTGAAAAGCACATTTCAAAAAAAGAAAAGTAGGCTAATCTGTTTTCACAAAAGAGTTGTCTGGTCAAGGATGAGCATCTCTAAGATCCAGGAGGGAAAATGATCAAATATGTGATATGAAACAACATATCTATGAGATATATGACAGGAAACATACTGTATCTATTAAATATATAAAACATCATATCTGTGAGAGATATGACATAGAATATCACATCTATAAAATATAGGATATAAAGCATCACATCTATTAAATAGATATGACATAAACATGAAAATATAAAGCAAATACATCAATATTACATGGCAACATATAATGTTTATCTGTAGTCTACAACATGTATTTACTAACAAAGAATTGTTCCCAATGTGCTTGAATTTCAATGTCTTTAAGAAGCCATTACCATTTGAAAAAGCTCATTTCCTCCATTTCCTACGAAATCAAAACAAAACCATCTTTTCTTTCTCTTTTAGATCTGGAAGACAGGCACACGGCTGATTTGTCAATGACTATGTATTATTTATGCAAGTGAGGAATACAGAAAAGAACAGAAACTGCTGAAGAAGAAATCAGGTGTCTGTCAGGAGGACGTGATTTCTCAACTAGAAGGCCCAGAGAGACCACCTGGAAATAACCTCAGAAAAGAAGGAAAACACAGATTGTGTGACACCAGTGAGAATCTTCCTGAGAAATGAGTCCATTTTTCTATTATGTTTAGAAAATTCTGCTTTCAATTTTTTATTGGCAGCATAAAACAACTTCCCTCATTTGCTGATTCAATATTTATTCTTAAATACTTTGCCAAGTTTCTTCTCTAGCTACCGGGAAAGGGCTTAAAAAAAAAAATCAGAACACTTATCCTCTGATTTTCCATTCTTAGAACATCACAGAGGAAGTCTGAACAATCTCAGGAATAAACTCGGAAAGGACACTTCACAGAAGCAGACTTTCTAGACCATGGTGGGTTTAAGATTTTAGGACTCACTATGAGAGTTGAGTTTTTTGTTGCAAGCTTGTTACAGTTAGAAAAATTAAATGAAAAAATTAAATTGGCAGGCAGGAGATAACAGTAAACCCGTAGCAAAGCTATAGTTATGGACTGAGTTAAACTGAATAGCTTAATGTGAGAATAAGCAAATATGAACTTTAGTAAAGTTCACTTATAAACTTTAAATTATGTTCTTCACGTGAAAACAAACAATTCCTCCTTGAGAGAAAATTTCTTTTCTAAGGAATTAACTCACTACTTCATAAATGGGTTCACTGCACACTGGAACAGCAAACAAAACTGAGATGGTATTAATAAAATTCCAACATGTACTTAACGCATCCCATTCTAGTCATCTGACAACTTTGAAACCAAGAATAACTTAATTCAACCATACAACTTAATATGTTTGTGCTCAAAAAAAAAGGAAAATACAGGTGTCCTCTCTGACAAAAGTGGGAAGATTCACATTTCCCATGGAAGACTGAGCAAGTAGTAGTTAGGAGCAAACTGCGCTCCAGGGTACCATAAGAGCATCGCAGGCTCACGTGTTCCTTTTTTACCGTCTCCCAGTTTTGTGACTAGGACCACAATTAATGATCACAAACACATGACTGCATACCCCACTGTCTCACATGAGGAAACCCAGTCCTGGCATTCATAAACCAACGGAAGACAGGACTGGACATAAAAAATGACCACGTGTATTCTTTATAATCCATTCAACTTGGGTGTCGTTAAGATACAGAAAAGGCTCACCAAGGGTTTTTTAAAAAACCGAATTTGAGTGAACTATTACCAAATTTCATTTATATTTCCCTTTGTTTTTAAAATGCCACTCTGCTAATGATGGTTACCGATGAGAACAGATAAAGGGGACCCTGGAGAGGTGACAGTGGACACAGCGACTGTTCCACTGCTGAACCACCCCCACGTGAACAGATACAAGGACGGGTGGGCACCAAACCTAGATACGTAGCGATGTAAAAGTAGAGGTCGTCTCGGTCCTGACGTTCATAGAACTTCAGGTAGATGTCGGAACACAGGTCATCTTCTGTGCAAAACACTTCCAAGCCCTACAAATCCAGGGAGGATAGAACAAAGGACACCTCAGTGTGAGGGACTCAAGTACAAAAGCCTTTCAATTCAACACTTGCATTTTTTTATTTGTAGGTCTTGTGTGCATATTCCCCAGCTCTTCATCTAATTTATATAACATGAGAACAAGACATGTATTTCAGCTAAACTTTATAAAATCGCTTTTAGTGCTGAGTATTTTTATTGGTCATCACATTTGTGAATTTGTGCTGAATCAAAATTGGCAACTTGTGTCTTCACATATGTTTTTCAAACACAAATGCTTAGCTTTCCTTTATAAATTCAATCATAATTCTGATTTTTATATTTAGAACTCTCAGGCATACTTTTTATACTTTTAAGTACATTTTTATGTATATGTAGCATTTTTATATCTAAATATATGTAGCATTTTTGTATATTAAAAATTATATACTTTTCTGATTAGGTTTTTGAGATTTGTGTATGTTGATTTATACATGGTTGGTTTTAATGACTATGTAATATTTCACTGAATGAATATAATTCACTTTGTGTGCTCTGCCGTATCTGATTCTTTGTATTCCCATGGACTGTAGCCCACCAGGCTCCTCTGTTAATGGAATTTTCCAGGCAAGAATACCGGAATGGGTTGCCATTTCCTTCTCTAGGAGATCTTCCCAACCCAGGGATCGAACCTGTCTCTCTTGCATATCTTGCATTGGCAGACAGATACTTTACCACAAGTGCCACATGGAAACATCAATTACTTGAGTGATCCTCTTATTGATGAAAAACTAATTCAACCATAACTATTTCAATTTAACAAATTGATAATTGAACTCATTCAAATAGGAGCTTGCAATTATTCTTAAGAAAACTGTTGAGCTGTATAGATGACGTGTTGGTGAGGCCAAGACAGGACAGTAACAGAAAGGATGAAAACAGAGCATTGTCTGTCCTAGGTTCAAATACAGGCTTTCACATTACTAGTTAACTCCTGGAGTCTCAATTTCTTTGTAAAATAGGGTATCTTGTAACCTCAGAGCGGCTGTGCTGGTGAACAGATATTGTACATAAACTGCCCAGTACACACAAAGTACTTAATCAATGCCAATTCTTCTCTCTTTATGACTATATTTCTGTATTTTTAACAGCATCTGTTTCCCTAATCCTCTACTGGTACTGAAAATGGAGAATCACTTCTATGTAAGAGAGGCAGGAAAACAGTTAAATTTAATAAAGGTAAAACACCAAAACAAGCTGCTTTAATATCCACAATGCTTTTGTAATGCCACCAACTCACTGGTTCATCTTCAAAGGAGAACAAATACATTGATACTGACATCGAAATGACAAGCCCTGGAGTCCCACCCTTTGTGGGGACTGGTTTCTAGATTATAAGTGTGTGACTCACAGGAGGGTGGACTTGGGCTTATCCCTGAGATAAGAGGCATGGCAGGCAGGACAGCCCTGGTGGTTGAAATGGTTACCTTATCCGTTTCTCCCTCTCCCCAGGCCTGGAGGCAGAGGTAATCGAAGTCCACAGTGACTGTGCTACAGTTCCACTGAGGGCTGGCTCTGTAAGAACTTCTAAGCTCTGCCTGGAGACCTTGCTGGGCTGCAACAGGGTGGCGGCAAGGAGCCCTGGGCCGGTTCTGCATGTACAAACCCAGAGCCCTGAGCACTTACTTGGGAGGCAGAAACCCAGGGTGTTCGAGTCCTCTTGCTCTGGGAGCCAAGAACATGTTCCCCGCAGCCCTGCCACCTACCAAAAGAGCTGCTCCTTTAAAAACTGCCAGCTTACCCAGAAGAAGGAGCCCTGAGACTCAGAGCCCATCTGCTTACAACACAACATGCGGGCACCTTCCAGAGTGGCCCCGGGGGCTTTAAGTCAATGAACCACTGACCAACCCGGAGACAAGACGCCCATCCTCCAGGGGAACTCACCAGAGGCATGAGGCCGTGTCTCCTCTTGTAAATGCGGCGGATGTCCTGGAGCATTATCTGGACCACGGGTTTCTTTAAAAGTAGAGAGAGAGAGAGAGAGGATGAGCTGGTTGGATGGTATCACCGACTCAACGGACATGAGTCTGAGCAAACTCTGGGAGATGGTGAAGGACAGGGAAGCCTGGCATGCTGCAGTCCATGGGGTCACAAAGAGTCGGACACGACTGAACAACAAAAGGGAGAAGATCTCAAACTGCAACATTCTGACGCAATTAGAAGCTCCCCTTCGGTATCAGAAAGGGAAAGATGAGCCCATCTTAACTTCCCAACAGGTCACAAGTGAACGGCTAGAAAGGGGGCTCTTAGGACAGGGCACACCCCACTATGTGCCAGCCTGCCCTTTCCACTAGCTCTGTGAGCGTGGACATGTCCCTCTACTCACTCCGCTTTGGCTACTCAACTTCTCAGAATGATAATGCACCCATCTTTAAGATTTTTTTTTTTTGATGTGGGCCATTTTTAAAGTCTTTATTGAATTTGTTACGATACTGCAGAAGCAGTTTTACATTTCAGTTTTTTGGCCGCGAGGCATATAGGATCTTACAGCTCCCCGACCAGAGAGTGAACCTGTACGCTCTGCATTGGAAGCTGACGTCTCAACCACTGGACCACCAGGGGATCCCTAGGCATCTACCTTTCAGGTTTTTGGAAAGCTGTTCAGTGATAAAGAGCATTAAAGGATTGGTGTGTACAACCTCACAGGAATTTTGCTTTTTATAGACCTATAGTTTGCTCAGAAACTAATATGCATCTTTTTTAGAGCCCTGTCTTTTGTCTCCTTAAACTACAGTGGTGCTGTTCAGGCGTTAAGCCATGTCCGACTCTGCGACCCTATGGACTGTACCCTGCCAAGCATCTATGTCCATGGGATTTTCCAGGCAAGAACACCGGAGGGGGTTGCCATTTCTTCCTTCAGGGGCTCTGCCTGACCCAGGGGTCGAACCCGCGTCTCCTACACTAGCAGGGCAGGTTGTTTACAACTGAGCCACCAGGGAAGCCCAAACCTCAGTGTAATAAAGCTCATAAACTACAGTAAAAACTAGAGCCTCTATACTTTATGAAAGAAATTTTCTTGCTTCTCTGGAGTCTTGAAATGCTAGTAAGAGGGGAACAGGTTACAAAAGGCTACAGGTCCACCCTCCTCCCCACATGAGAGGGAGGAGGAGCCCACAGAGGCAGGGTATGCAGCGGTGGAAGCTGCAAGAAGACCGGCCAAGGCCCCCAGCCCAGACACCTGGGACCCTGAAGCTATGGCACATACTCAGATATTTTTGGAGAAGTACCGACTCAAGCCACAGCAACTGTGGTGGCCCATACAATTTATCACGCCACACGGAAGGCCAGTTCTCTGTCCACTGGAGGGCCCGGTGGGTGTGCTGCACCACCTGGTGGACAGACTCATTATAGCACCACGTAGAAAAGGGCTTCCCTGGGGGCTCAGACGGTAAAGGATCTGCCTGCAATGTGGGAGACCTGGGTTCAATCCCTGGGTTGAGAAGATCCCCTGGAGGAGGGTGGCAATCCACTCCAGTATTCTTGCCTGGAGAATCCTCATGATGGGCTACAGTCCATGGGGTTGCAAAGAGTTGGATGCAACTGAGCGACTAAGCACAGCACAGAAAAGGATATATTTGCGTTTCAGTGAGTGTGTGTGGGTGAGTGTGTGTGTGTGGGTGTGTGTGTGTGGTGTGCTCAGTTGCATCTGACTCTTTGCGACCCCATGGACTGTAGCCCACCAGGCTCCTCTGTCCATGGGAATAATACTGGAGTGGGTTGCCATTTCCTTCTCCAGGGGATCTTCCCAACCCAGGGATGGAACCTGTGTCTATCACATCTCCTGCATTAGCAGGTGGATTCTTTACCTCTAGCAACACCAGGGAAGCACATACAATGACTGACCAACTGGGAGAACTTCTTCCATGGCAGAAAACACTCCTGTTCTTAAAGCTGCCGGCCAAAAGGACCAACGCACAAGCAGAGTATTGGGATTTCTGCTCTTTCAATGAACCGCTCTGAAAAGGGGCCAGATCTAGATAAAGCCTCTAATCTTAACAAGGTTTAGTGTAGAAATCTGAGTCTCTACTGTCTGGCCAAGTGAGTCTACAGGCATCGTGGAAGAGAAGCCTGCTTCCAGCACCACCCCTGCAGCTGCCCAGTGACAGCATCTCAGCACGCACCTCTGCGCCGCCGGAGAGGACCACTTTCTACCACTTCTCTGGGCAAGACTCAGACCTACTGATTGTGTTTATAATTAAGGAATAACGAGAAATACGACTCAGGGGTACAGATAAGCAGGTACACGGGAAACATCCATTTTCCTTAACCTTAGTAGATTTCACTGCTCACTTGCATGAGTGCAGAAGGTATAAATCTCTAAGGACCCTTTACTAAAATCGGGAGGGGTGGGGTTTCTTCTCGCATCGCTGACAGCAAGTGACCCCGAAGTCACAGAAAACAAGTTAGGGGAGGTCAAATGTCAAGGTCACACGGGGAGCCTGTTAAATACCAGATGCTGGATGAGCAGGGGCGGTCATTCTGACTCTCACCAAAATGTGAGAACACAGTAAGGTCAAGTTCAGAGAATGAAAAGTTCACAGAAGACGAAAACTGCAGTGCAAAGGAGCTCTCCCTGGCCCGCAGTCCGCTTACCGGGTACCCGTTGAGAGGCTGGAAATATAGGGTGGTGTCAGTGACGCAGGCGTGGCCAGGGTTCGTCACCAGAGGTGTCACCATTTCTGCTTTGCATTCCATGTGCAGCTTTTCAGAAACACTTTGGAACCTGAGGATACGTTTTCCAGCAAAAGCAAGAAAAATCAGAAATCAATCTACTTTCTAGGCTTAACTTTATCTGAGGGAGCTCCAGGGTGACTCTGCAGAACAGGTATCTAAACACAACACTTAATATAAGAAAAGCGGTGACGTAAGCTAGTCGCCTAAATAAAACTGCCTTTCTTTTAATGGGTACAATGAGTACTTGATTTTGAAAAAATAGATGAGGTTATGTATCACAGAAGAGAAGACAGACAAGTGAAAAAACTTGTCAAACAGGCACAAGAAGAAACAGACAACCTAAGTAGTCTTACGTCGAGTGAATAAATTGAATAAGAACACTTCAGGCCTGTATGGCTTTACCAATAAATTCTACTAAAAATTTAAGGAAGAAATACAATCCTGCACACATTCTTTTGGCAAACAGAGACTAAAGGCATTTCTAAACTCATGTTATATGGCAAGCATAACCCTGATAGCAAAACCTCACAAATACACTAAGATTTACAGAGCAATATCCATGAACAGAGATGTAAAATCCTTTACAGCCACAACTACTGAAGCTCATGTACCCTACCAGAGCCAACCCGGGCTTCCCAACAAGGGAAGCCACCACAACGAGAAGCTGTGCCCCGAGATGAAGAGTAGATGCCGCTCGCCACAACCAGAGGAAGTCTGAGCGCAGCAACAGAGACCCGGCACGGCCAAAAAGAAAAAGGAATTTAAAAAGTCCTTTATGAAATGCTAGCAAAGAAAATCCAGTAATACGTAAACAAAAAAAGCAATACATCATAAGCAAGTTGGATTCACCCCACGAATACAAGGTTGTTTTAACAATGAAAAACCAATCAACATAATTCATACTATCAACAGAATGAAAGAAAAAAGATGATCTCAATAAACGCACAAGAAGCACTTCACAAAATTCTACATTCATTTTTGAGAATACTCTCAGCAAACCACACATAATAAGAAACTTCCTCATCCTGATTAAAGGACAGCTATGAAAACCTACAGCTGGCATTCTTTCGCGGTGAAACATTACACCTCTTTCCTGTAATACCAAGAACAAGGCAAGAATGTCTGCTCTCACCACATCTGTTAATCAAACTGTGCAATGAGGCGAGAAGTAGAAATAAAAGCCTTAAGAATTTCTGTGAAACTGTCATTATTCACAGATTAAACAATAATGGACAGATGAAACACTATAGAATCTACAAAAAACCCCCCCAAAACAGATGGCTTTACCAGCAAATTCTGTAACATTTTCAAAGGTAGTATAAGACACACATCTCACAAAAAGGTAGCAATAAAACAGAATATTACAAACTAATCTCATTTATACACATAAGGTTCTAGCCAAAGCCAACTAATAGTAAATTTTGAATTTGGAAAAGCCATAGGATACAAGGTCATTGTTTAAAAAAAAATGAAAAAAAAAAACAACCCTATTTTCTATATACCGTAAAAAATGATTGGAAAATAAAATTTTGATAGCATCAAAATCTAGGATTATGCTCAAAAGACAGCAGCATCCACATACTATAATATAAACATATTATATATATATAGTATTAGTATTAGTCGCTCAGTCATGTCTGACTTTTTGCGACCCCATGGACTGTAGCCCGCCAGGCTCCTCTGTCCATGGGATTCTCTAGGCAAAAATACTGGAGTGGGTTGCCATTTCTCCTCCAGGGGACCTTCCCAACTGTACATAAAGGAGACTTCATTAATGTGCATTAGAGGATACCCCAGGTTAACCTGTTATAGAAAACTGTCTTTTAAGTCTTTAAATTCTATACCAATTCTATACCTCTGGTTGGCAGATTGTTTCTTTATTTAGGTTTTAAGGTGAATGACCTGGGGCTATTTGTTTCCATCAACCTGACTGCAAATCTAAAGGCACAGTTGAAATGTCTATTTTTCTTGCCATCCTCAGAAGAGACTGCTGCAGATCTACTCTATGATTCTCATTCTTTTCAGCTTACAATACAAATAGCTTATTATTTTTTGCAACCTATGTCTTATAATAAAGCAGTGATGAAAAATTAAATAGAAGAATGTTCAGTTGCCATATAGGCTATGAAAATGATTTGCTGGTGATTTTTAAGCTTGATTCTAAATAGATTTATGAAGAATGGCACTTGGAAGATGTGGTTCAAATTTTGCTATTTAAGGTATCTTGAAATTATAGGCTCACTCTCCCTAAAATTTCAAAAAGTGTAGAGCTGAGGCTCTTAAGGGTATAGCAGTGATAAAAGCTTTCACAGTCATTTCTAAAAAGCAACACTTCATAGTTTTCTGTCTCCAATGGTTCTCTAATATACTTGTAGAAGGAAGGCAACAGAAAACCAAGAATAAAAATAGCTGAGCTCTCCACAATTGGGCTTCCTGCTTACTTTCCCTGTTCAAAGAAAAGAGGAGACACCATCTTGCAATAGAGGCTTCATAGGCAACTGGGCTTCTCCAGTGACAGTTGGCATTTGATGCCCCATATCTCTTGGTTCTTCTTGTTGCCAATGGTCGGCCTGGCAATGGTGGTGAAATGGGAGCAATTAATCTGTAGATGAGGGAGGGCTTCCTTTTAACAGTTGAAGGGTACTGTCTGGTACGATTCCAAAGACTTGTAGTGTTTTTAATGTGGGAATTTCTCCAAGTTCAAGTAAAGTTTCAGGTATTATGTCATAGCACCGACTGGGTGATAGGTGTTGGAGATAGTTGAGTTGATAAAATTCTGGAAAGCAGTCATTTTTCAGCATGACACTATCACTTAAGTCTAGGTGGACAAGATTGGGACATCTTCCAACTAAGGTAGAGACATCTGATCTCTGCAGGTTCTTTCGGTACCCGCTGAGATTCAGCTGGGTGATAGTCTCTGACACAAGCTGTATATAAACATATAACATGTATATATATAAAACATGTTATATATAAACATATAACAGTACAGGGAACTGGATGAGGAGAAAGAACTCTTTGTCCTGTCTTTACATCTTTCAATCTAAAATTAATCCCAAGTATTTTAACGAGGACATTTTGGGGTGTAAATGGGGAAACCTGACTATGGAGCCATGAGCTGCCTGGCATGCAGACTACTGCTGCGTGAGTATCGTGACAGTATGGAGGGCGGCAGAGATCTTCCTGTAACGGAGAAATGTTGAAGTAGTCTCGGGTGAAGTGTGAGGGAGTCTTGCAGTGTCATTTCAAATTGCTCAGGAAAAAGTTATACTCATATTTTAAATACATCATACCAACATACATATGCACATCAGCTGTACATGTATACCTATTTATATAACATATAGACATACGTGTGTTACGTACACACACACAGCAAGCAACAGTACGAGCATGCAAAGTGAAAGTGAAAGTGAAGTCGCTCAGTCGCGTCCGACTCTTTGCAACCCCATGGACTGTAGCCTACCAGGCTCCTCCCTCCATGGGATTCTCCAGGCAAGAGGACTGGAGTGGGATGCCATTTCCTTCTCCAGGGGATCTTCCTGACACAGGGATCGAACCCAGGTCTCCCGCATTCCAGGCAGATGCTTTAACCTCTGAGCCACTAGGGAAGCCCATGCAAGGACCAACGCAAATTACGCAAAATGTTGACAAATTAATACTTCGTGACTCACAGGGAATCTGTGTTCACTATTACCTTTTTGACTTGTGAGGATTTGAAATTTTTCAGAATGAACAGTAGGGAAAAAAAATATACTTCAATAAAAAAAAGTATTTCCTTGGAAGTATGATGAAAACTTATTTAGCAAAAGTTTATTTTCTTTCGTTTAGAGGAATTATATAATCCTGCAATATTTCACTTTATGTTGTAAATATTTCTCCCCCAAATTCTTCAGCCTAACACTCTGGAGACTGGAATAAGTTAAAACTTTCATGGTGAACCATTTTTAAAATTCATGTCATGCTGAAGCCCAGGATTAAAGTCTAAATTGCTACTTAGAAAAATTATCCATTCTAAGTAGGTCAAAAGAAGCTAATTCTTATTATATAATTCTTATTCTTTTCCTTTCTAAAATGAATGCTATACTTGCCCTTCTGCAACACATTTAACTGGAACATCCTACAAATACAAAAATGAAAAGTAATGCTATGTAGGTGAAACAGAGAAAGAACAAACATAACCATAGAAAAGACATTCTTGGCAAATGACTTTACCAGCAAACTCTCTAACATTTTTAAACATAGTGCAAGGCTCACAAATCTCATAAACGGAGCACTAAAACAGAGTATTACAAACTAATCTCATTTATACACATAAGCTTTCAGCCAAAGCCAACACGGAATAATCTATTCAACCAGTATGTTCTACTTTGTCCTACTTTGTTTTGCTAAGCTGCAAGGATACAGCAAAACACAAAAATCTAAAGTAAAAATGACATCTCATGACTAGAGACTGCAATAATCCATACCTGAGATTTTATACACATGAGACAATCTATACATATATATTAAGTAAATGGAATTGAACAAAGTTTAGCAGGGTTGCTAAAAACAAAATGAATACACAAAAATATACTTCATTCTACATGTCAACAATAAAGAGAAAATGACATATTTTAGGATACCATTTAAAACACCACTAAAATATGAAGTACTTGGAATAAATCTAGCACAAGAGAAGAAAGATCTTTACAAAGAAAATTGTAAAAAAAAAAAAAAAAAAAGACACTAAGGAAGACTTAAACAGAGTTTCACTGCAATCGGAGTAAAAATCCGAGTATACTTTTCTTCTGTGGAACTTGACAAGCTGATTCTAACTTGACGCAGGATGTGTAAGACCAAAACACTGAAGACATAAATTAGAAAGGAAATGCCATGCCAGATACTAAGACACAGTGATTAACACAGTGGTACTGCAGACGGAAACACAGACAAATAGCCCAGATCTACTTAACAGAAGGAAATCTACTTAAAATATGGGAAGAAACAAATCAGAGAACAGGTTAATATGAAAGTATAGTTACTTGCAGAAAATATATTGTATACTTAGAAAAGTGAATACTTTACCCTCTGGAGGAGTTTCAAACTCACAAGTGATATAAACAAGTAAGTTCTTTAGAAAGAAAGCATTTTAAAAGCGCATTCAGAAGAGTAGAGAAAAGGGGACTGCAGAAGGAAAGACTCGAGAGTGTAGGGGTGACGAGCTAAATGCCGTCACAGCAACCTGAGCAGTGGGGGCTGGTGGCCTGAACGGAGGCAGTAACGTTGAAAGGATAGAAGCTCACAGACTGGGAGGTTCTGGGGACACCATTCCCCAGGCCTTCAAGAGGCCAGGAGCCCCCGGACTCTGCCCTGGCATTGAGGCCGGGGCTGTTGCCCCAGGTCAGCAGCTTTGGGGCGAGGCAGACGCCAGCACCCATCATCGATGGCAGACACACTGAATGAGGCCTGAGATGACAACGCCGCTGCTTTCACCACCAGGAATCAAAATCATGGAAAACTTACCTGTTTTTGTCGAACGACGTCCTAGCCAAACGGGACTGCAAGATAGCAGTTATCTGTTAAGACAGAATCATTTAAAAAATATGGCTGTAAGTATCTGTAAGTGACACGTCAATGCAGGTTCATTCACAATAAAGATACAGGTCTTTAGAAACTCACCATGGCAGTTTGGTCCCCCAGTTTGTCCAGACAGGATGCTCTATGAAGCTACGAGTACAGAAATATACACGGATTTATTTCTCTCTCTGATGATAAGAAGATAGTTCCTTAGAAGCAATGAAACACAACCACCATTCTGTTACTCAGTAACAGCTAAGAGCCATTCTAAAACATCTATGACTTCTTCCTAATGTAGAGTTTTCAAGTTCAACACATTCAAGTAAATCTCATTCAGATTTATACCAGAGGTTATGGTTTTGGTGAGATGTATGAACATGAAATTTTTTTAAAAAAGTTTGCCAGTGAATATCTGAGAAGAGCTCTGACTTACTTGAAGCAGTGTCTCCACAACATCTTCCACTTTCCCTGAAACATCCAGCTCGAAGACATACTCCATCATGCCCTGAAAAAGAGGAAGATGAACTGAATCAGAGGAGAACAAGCACATCAGGACCTATCATTTTGAGAACATTTGCAACCCCTGCTGACAGGTGCAGGCAACTCCCTCAGCCCACTTGGGAGATCTACTTCTGTGTTTACTATTTCCTTCCTTCCACTGCCTTTGGGCTTAGTTTGCTCTTCTTTTTCTAGGTCCCTGAGGTATCTAATTAGGTTTTTTAATTTGAGATCTTCCTCTTTTCTTAAGGTAAGCGTTTAACACTCTAAACTTCCTTCTTAGGATTGCTTTTGCAGCATCCTAGGCGTGTAGGTATGTTTTCGTTTTGATCATCTTGAAGTATTTTTAAAATTTCCCTTTTTATTTCTTCTTGACCCACTGTTTGCCCAAGAAGGTTGTTTAATCTCCACATACGTATGAATCTTCCTGCTGCTATGGATTTCTGGTTTCACTCCACGGTGGCTGTTAAAGATACTTGGAATGACATCAGTCTTGTTAGACTTACTGACTTCTTTTGTGACCTGACGTGTGATCTGTCCTGGAGGATGTCCCCTGTGCCCGTGAGCCAGTGTGTCTTACTGTCCTTGGGCAGGATGTTCTGCATGTGTCTGTGAAGCCCATCTGGCTAGAGTACAGTCGAGTCCTGCTTCCCGAGTGATCGTCGGCCCGGATGACCTGCCTATTATTGAAGGTGGAACGTGGAAGCCTCCTCTGTTCAGTGCAGCTGTCAGTCTCTCCCTTCAGCCTGTCAGTGCCGGCTTCACACACTCACGTGCTCTGAGGCTGGGTGCACATACTGTTGTGACGGTTACTTTTTATGTGTCACAAACTGCACTCTTCTCTTCCCCACGAGGGTGAGTATGCTGGGCTGCATCTGCCTGTGTCTCTGGCTCAAAGTCTGGAGCAGCTGCACAAGCCCAGCTCTTTCCTGTTTTGGGAGGAGGGTCCCCAGACATCTAGAGCATTATGGGTCCTGTCAGAGCTCCAGGACAGGTGAGAAGATGGGGACTGGGCATTCCCTCCAATCACGTGCACTGTTCCAGGGGAGGGACTATGGTGAGACGATGCTCCAACATTCCTACACCTTCAGTGTGGCTCACTTCACTCTCACCTGGGCACAGGGCACTCTGAACCGGTTTCTGGATTTCTCACGAAGGGAATTCATCCATGTACTGTTTCTGAACCAGTCTCCCCATCAGAGGAATAAGGGTTTTCCCAGTCTATCATCTCTCATCACCATCGTCAATGTCATCATGCCCCCCTTTAAACCTGAGAATCCTCTGGTGTCCTAATTCACACTGGAACAAAAGAGCTTTTCTTTGCTTCAGACAACCTGACCCACTTCCTTTGACGTCACTTTTCAGCAGATTTGTACCTTGATTAGGCGTCAGGAGAACCTCTGCAGTGAGGGTGCAATGACCCGTGGTTCTCAGCTTGGAGGGGGATGGTCCTGCCACCCCTGCAGGGCATTTGTCAACATGTGGAGGCGCCACACAACAACAGGGGACAGTGTGTGTGGGGGGTAGCACTCAGTGGGTGGAGCAGCCTGTAACGTGAGGGACAGCCCCTCACAGTGAAGAAGCAACCTTCCCAGATGCCAACGGCACTGCCTGTGAGTAACAAGCGCTCAGGACTCACTGCTCCTGACTGACCGGCGTGCACAGGTGCTTCCTGCACATAAAACCTGGAGGTGGCTACTGGGGGCCAGTTGTCCCAGCTGCTGCCGAGGACTCGCATGCCAGGCCAGCCTGTGACCAGGACTGCCATCTAGCCAGCAGCAGTCTGCTCAGACGTGGGGCTTTTCCTAATTCAGAGGAGTCATGACAGGAGCATTAGGCCCATCTCTAGGTCCTATAAGGTCTCCTCTGCTACATGCTACATGTAGACTACATGCTAAACTGCAGCATGGGTGTGTGCTCAGTCTCCTCTGTTCATAGTATTCTCCAGGCAAGAATACTGGAGTGGGTTGCCATTTCCTCCTTCAGGGGATATTCCTTGCCCAGGGATTGAACCTACGTCTCCTGCCTTGGCAGGCGGGTTCTTTACCACTGAGCCACTTGGGAAGCCACAACATTAAGTAAAGCACAGAGTGGTTGCATGTGATGTCTAGTGACGAGTCCTGTGTTCATGGTCCTTCAGAGCTTCTACCCAATCAGGAGAACTTATACACTTGTTGCTGCTGCTGTTAAGTCGCTTCAGTGATGTTCGACTGTGTGTGACCCCATAGATGGCAGCCCCCCAGGCTCCCCTGTCCCTGGGATTCTCCAGGCAAGAACACTGGAGTGGGTTGCCATTTCCTTCTCCAATGCATGAAAGTGAAAAGTGAAAGTCAAGTCACTCAGTCGTGTCCGACTCCTAGCGACCCCATGGACTGCAGCCTACCAGGCTCCTCTGTCCATGGGATTTTCCAGGCAAGAGTACTGGAGTGGGCTGCCATTGCCTTCTCCTGAGCTCTTAAATAAGGGTATTTTATAACGTATAAGTATTTCTGTAACATTTAAAAGAAGTCCTCAGTGATTCCCATTAAATATGATGCATCTTCTGATTTCAATTTTTAACCTAATAATTTAAGCCTTTTCCCCCACTAATAGACCCACTTATTTTTAAGCTAAAAAGTTAACTGAAATCTTTTGAACTGAAGTCTGTGGCTCCCTTGGATAATTTTGTTATAACTGCTAAGTAACAAGCCTTTAAATACCTGTTATCATTATACTCCATCAAAGAAGTTAACGCAGACACAGAACCTTATTGCTCAAAATCACTATGGAAATTGTTGGGGATGAAGGAAAAACCTTACTTACCCTTTCTATTTTATATGGTGCAACAATGTTGTGTTCTTTAATGAAATACACCTGAAAAAGACAAATAAATAGTTGTAAAATAATTAAACGTTGTCAGTGATGAGCTGATGGATGTTACGAATCAAATTTAAATCATTGTTATTTAACCTCTATTTCCAAAAGCATTTGCATTAATGTTAGTATGGCTTTAAAGTTCTGATGTTAAAATAACAAACATTAAATTAAAAAGAGATTCATCAAGGAAACAAGGTAGCAACCCCTGTAGGATCGATACAATGTTTAAGATGGCTTGTCAATGTCATCACTTGAGCCCAGTAACCACACAAGTGAAGGACGCTAACCTAAGTGTTCACTGTCTAAGAAATGATTAAGACAGTCACTGTGGTATGAAATCCATTCATCAACATAGAGAAACCTCTCTTTTCTAGAGGCACAGTTTTCACATGCACCAGGCCACTTGTCCTCACATGGGACACTAGCAACCACATATCACATACACACACACACAACCAACCACATATCTCACACACACACATGCCCCAGAGCATCAACCTCCTCGCACGTGGGCCCTAATCCCGCCCTCCCTCCAGTTAGGACAGAAAATTTGCCTCCCCCACATCCGTCAGCTGTTCAAAAACGTAGTTCCTACGATCACACAATGCACTTTCTCCCGTTTAAATGCACTACAGATTAAAAAACACTCCTTTGGTCTCACATCCTTTACCCCTTTTCTGTTCATTTTAGTGGTAAAACTCTTTGCCAGAGCTGATGTACTTTCCAGGGCCCAAAGCAGGTTTTCCTCTCATTTGTGTCACTGCAGCCGTTCCTGATGAGGTCAGCGAGGACACACAAGGTCGGGGAGGATGCACAAGGCCACTCTTCTCAGGGCTTGGATTCTGTTTCTCAGACGCGACATAGCCGGGCCCTTCCTGGAGCAGGTTTCTAGCCGGCTGCGCGGCACCTGCTCCAGGTTCTCCCGACTTCACCAGCTGCTTCCTCCAGCTTCCCAGGGCCCCTGCTTCCCTCCCCGCAGCCCCGGGGCCTAACAAGTGTCTGTCATTCCAGGCCCAGCCTCCTCCTGAAGCCCAGACAGAGGCCTCCAGACGTCGGTGGCGCCTCCTCCAGGTCACATCTACAAAGCCTGCTCCCACATCGAGCCTCACCACTAGCCCAGCAGCACCTCTGTCAGGGTTTCTTCAGAGCACACCGGGACGCCGACCCCTCTCACCCTCCCGCAGCCACCAGCCTGGGCCACACGCCTGAGTCACTACTCCCAGATGCTCGCCTGGTGTCCCCGGCTACCCCAGGCACTGGAGAGAACCACAGACAGAGACCAATCAGACCAGGGCCCTTCTCAGCAAGGCATCCGCCGCTGCTGCACTACGGTAGCTCGTGCATGCCTTCTCACGTTCTGGCCTCTGGCCTGGTTCACCTTCCTCATGGCGTCTGTCTCTGCCTGACGTCAGAGAAGACATCTGCTCACTGTCTGCTGTCCCACTGAGAGGTAAAGTCCCTGGAGAGAGGGACTTCAGATATTTTATTCTTCCCTCTATCTCCCTCCTCTCTCTTGGGCTTCCCTGGTGGCTCAGAGGGTAAAGCGTCTGCCTGCAATGCGGGAGAACTGGGTTCAATCCCCAGGTCGGGAAGATCCCTGGAGAAGGAAATGGCAACCCACTCCAATACTCTTGCCTGGAAAATTCCATGAACGGAGGAGCCTGGCAGGCCGAAGTCCATGGGATCACACATAGTCACACATGACTGAGCAACTTCACTTCTATCTCTAAAACCTTGACTGTGATACTTACAGGATGCATGAAGAAAGTGAGAAGTGTCAGTCGCTCAGTCCTGTCTGACTCTTTATGACCCCATGGACTGTAACCTGCCAGGCTCCTCTGTCCATGGAATTCTCCAGGCAAGAATACTGGAGTGGGTTGGATGCCCTTCTCTGGGGGATCTTCCCGACCCTGGGACTGAACCCAGGTCTTCTGCATTGCAGGCAGATTCTTTACCATCTGAGTCACTGGGGAAGCCCAGGATGCATGAGTACTATTGTTGATACACACACACCCCTTCCTCTTTATTTTACCAGCAAAAGAGTATATAGAAGCAAAGCTCTCTAAAGCCCAAAGAACCATAACATATTTCTAAAGCACTGTGACCTAGTAAGTAATCACACACACACACAGGCACATATTGTTTTCCTGGTTGTGCAGTTAACCCAGGAAACTTAATATTTGAAAGAGTAGCTTATGTCTAGTTGCCCTTGATATAATATAGCTGATTTTGAGCTTGATATGAGACATCTTACATAAACTATTGAAAGGCAATA
Organism: Bos taurus; assembly: GCF_002263795.3. Taxonomy (NCBI): domain Eukaryota; kingdom Metazoa; phylum Chordata; class Mammalia; order Artiodactyla; family Bovidae; genus Bos; species Bos taurus. The sequence goes on from NC_037341.1 coordinate 24,802,080, forward strand.
GAAAGATTTTGGTTCTAGGTTTATTAAAATTATATTAAAATGGATACTTTTATAACAGAAACCACACTTCCAATTTAAAACCTACCTAATCCCTTCAAGATACGGACTTTCCAGAATAAAGCCACAGTGCAGAATGATACTGTAGTATAATGAGCATACAGCTGTGGGCCAGAATTATTAATAATGGTGTTCCTTCCCCAAAGTAAGAGATGGCGGTAACTGCTTTCATTTATGCCAGTCAAAACTAACAGACATTCTAAAATTAATAGAACCATGGAAGGCAGATCTGGAATATCACGTACCCTGGTATCTCCCAGCTTTCATAAAATAATTTTCAATATACACTAAAAAGGGCCATGAACAAGAGGGCTGCGTGATCTGAACACCACTGGGAGGCTCTCTGCTCCAGACTATTCACCCCGTGAGACTCGCAAGGCTTTGAGTCAAGTCCTGAAGCGAAGAAACCTCTATATCTGTTTCCCACGGCTCTTCCTACATTTCACAGAAAGATACTTTTCTTTGAACACTTCAAGGATCTGGGGCTCTGCAGAGGGGAGGCAACCCTGCTCTCCTCTCTCCCTTTCATTTTCAAGGTGAAGAAGGTGAGATTCACAGCAAAAAGACAGGGCTAACGGGCTTCCCAGATGGCTCAGTGGTAAAGAATCCACCTGACAATGCAGAGGATCCCTGGGTTGGGAAGATCCTCAGAGAAGGAAATGGCAACCCACTCTAGTATTCTTGCCAAGAGAATCCCGTGGGCAGAGGAGCCTGGCGGCCTACCATCTATGGGGTCACAAAGAGTCGGACACGACTTAGCGACTAAACAACAAAAATGAGCTCTACTCTTACAATTTTTTAAAGATCTACAGGTGAATTAAGTACAGCTGACCCCTGAACAACATGGGCATGAACCACGTGGGTCTACCTACATGTGGACTGTTTTCAATAAATACATTGGGAAATTTTGTGGAGATTTCGGACAGTTGGAAAGAAGATGAACTGTGTAGCCTAGAAATATCAGAAAAATTAAGACCTAAGTATGTCATGAGTACATAAAATGTATGTAGATACTAGTCTATCATATCATTTACAACCATAAAACATACATGATAAATTTATCACAACTTAATGCGCAAACTTCCTGACCAGACGTGGCACCAACTGAAGTGGAGAGAAAATGTAAATAACTATATAGAGACACAGCGTGAAGCCACAGCGCTCCCTCCCTGCAGCTCACACTGCACCACGGCCATAGCTTCCTAGCCAGCCCCTGTGCAGAGGTCAAGTGTTGAGAGTAACCTCAAAAGGCCACAGGACACCGTTCATCGTTCATCTCCCTGTGAACAGTCATCTCTTCAGTAAACTCCACTGCAGTACAAAGTGGTTTCTCCTGGTTCTTGTGCATCGTGTTCAGTGTCAGATCGTAACCTTGAATAACACCACGGGACCACGTGGTGCCACTAGTGATGCTGGCAGTGCTCCAGAGGAGCCGAGAAAAGTCACGACACTACAAGCAACAGCCGAGCTACTTGATGTGTGTACCGCTGACTGAGCTGAGGTCCACAGCGGGGGCCGCCCCCGTGTCAAGATAAACGGATCCCGCATTAAGGACCATGGTGGAAAGGAAAAGGAAATTCATGAAGTGGTCACGCAGCTAGCCCGCAGGCAGGAGAACCTGGCACTTTCTGTGAAATACTTCTTTATCTCATGTTTAAAATGCAGCTTTTATGTGGGTGCAGGATTGCTGTAAGAAAGCCACACCTATAGATGAATATGAGGTCATCACATGACAACTTAAAGCCAAAGGAAGGTGAAGGAGCTAAAGCTGGAGAACTTAATGCTAGCAAAGGATGGTTTGATAATTTTAGAAAGAGGTTTGGCTTTAGAAATGTCAAGATAACAGGAAAAGCAGCTTCTGCCAACCAAGAGGCAGCAGATGAGCTCCCAGACAGCATGAAAAATATCTCTGAGGAGAAAAGATTATCTGCCTGGACAGGTTTTTACTGCAGATGAAAGTGCCCTCTTCTAGGGGTGGGTGAGCAGGGAATCCACAAAGGACATTCATTAGGAAGAGAAATGACGACCAGGAGTTAATACGGCAGGCTGAGATAGGCTAAGTCTGCTGTTTTGCACAAGTTCAGTGGAGTTGATGACCAGGACTGTCCTGATCTATAAAGTTGCTGCCTCTAGCCTTGAAGAGCGGAGAAGGCAATGGCAACCCACTCCAGTGTTCTTGCCTGGAGAATCCCAGGGACAGAGGAGCCTAGTGGGCTGCCGGCTATGGGGTCGCACAGAGTCGGACACGACTGAGGCGACTTAGCAGCAGCAGCAGCAGCCTTGAAGAGAAGAGATGACCACAACTGCCGTCTTTAGGTTGCACAGCAAGAGGGCTGGACAGCAAGGACCCTTTTCCTGGATTGGTTCCATCGATGCTTTGTCCCATTGATGCTGTCAGGAAGTATTTTGCCAGTAAGGGACTACCCTTTAACATTTTTTTAAATTGGACAATACCCTGGCCACCTCGAACGATTTCAACACCAAAGCTGTCAAAGTGGTCTACTTGTCCCAAAACACAGTATCTCTAATTGAGACTCCAGATCAAGGGGTCATAAGAACCTTTAAGGTTTGTGCGCATGGTGCTCTATGGAAAGGGCTGTCAATGCTGACAGCTGGAATATCTTCAGGTCTGTAAGGACCGCACCACTGAAGATGCCCAGGTTGTTCAAGAAAAAGCCATGAATGCCATTAAGCTGAAAACCACACGTTCCTGCTAGAGAAAACTGTTCAGATGCTGCGCACAACCACACAGCATTTATGACAGAGCCAATCAGAGTATGGATGTGGACGAAAAAGAAGGGGGCTGAAACGTTTCGAGACCTGGATCTCAGAGAGATTCAAGGACTAACGGACACCGCACCAGAGGAGAGAACAGAAGACAACCTGATGCAGACAAGCGCTCCCAAACCAGACCTGAGGAAGGAGACGCTGTAAGCACTGGGTAATAAGCTGACATTAGACAAGCTAGCAGAAGCGCCTGGGTTTTTATTTTTTCCTGCCTTTTGACTTCTTTTTACAACATGGACCCTTCTACGACCCAGGCGCTGAAACTAAAGCCAACTGTGGAAGAAGGATGGGTGCGTAGAGAAACACTTTTAGAGAAAAAAGCAGAAAAAGACAGAAATTATGATGTATTTCTGTAAATTTAAACTGAATGTGTCTGCCTTTCCTGCACCCCCACCCACCCACCTCCTCCACCCCTTCCTCCTCTGCCCGCCGAGACAGCAAAACCAAACCCCCTCTTCCTCCTCGGCACGAAGACAGACGACAAGGATGAAGACCTTTGTGACCATCCATTTCTACTTAATAACTAGCAAACAGTCACCCTGCTGTGCAGTTACTAAACTTGTAAACAGATGACAAACTTATAGTATTGATAAACCCAGTACATACTGCAAACGTGTCTTCTCTTCCTTATGATTTTCTTATAACCTTTTTTCTCTAACTCACTGTACTGTATGACTACATAATATAATACATACAACATATAAAATGTGTTAATAACCATTTATGATCCCCTACAGGATGAAATGGCAACCCACTCCAGTATTCTTGTCTGAAAAATCCCATGGACAGAGGAGCCTGGAGGGCTAGAGTCCATGGGGTCGCAGAGTGGGACGAAACTAAGCATGTGTCCATCAGCAAGGCACCAGCAGGCTATTCGTAGTAGTTAAGTTTTGAGGGAGTCAAAAGTTATACACGAATTTTTAACTGTGTTGGAGGTTGTCAGAGCCTTGAACTTTTTGCTTTACTCAAGGGTCAGTCGTATATGTCAGGAGAAAAAACATAATTTATCTCTGTACTGCCAGTGTCAACACAGTGCTGGATGCAAAAATCTATACTGAGTAAACGCAAAATGAATAAAAAGTCACGACTCCAAGCTTTATAACTAGACAAGGCTACACAACCCGAGTCCTGCCTGGATTGCCATCATGAGTCACCTTGAGCTCACTGAAGTGGTGGGCGCTGGCCTCCCACCTCCTAAATGGTGACGAGGCTACAGGAGAACCTGTAGTCCTTCACCTCAACCTCACACACAGTCAGGACTCCTAAGGGCGAACCCACAGCCGGCAGGTAACACACACACACACTCACCTACCTACCCGAGGAATGTTAAGGATCTCAGCAGGGATCACACCTGCTAAAACGTATTTCCCAGTGACTAAATTTTAAAAGAATTTAAACATCTTTTCCAGCAGTCTTCATTTGAGATTTGAACAAATAATTTCAGTATGCTAAAAAAAAGTGTGTATATGGAAGCCCATACAAACACACACACACATATATAATGTACGTATTTATTCATTTAAATGTTCATTCAGGTTAGAAAAAATATTTACCAAGTGCTCCTTACCTGGCTGAAAATGAGTGAAATCGCCCCAGATACTGTCCTAAAAATGCAGATAAAAGTCATTAAATATATAGAGAGAGAGTTTTTTGGTAGAAGTAAAGTCAAACAGTTGCGACAGTGACATACTTTGCAAAGTGTCTATTGGCTTCATTTTCTCCATGTCTTCCTATTTTTATACAATCCCTCAAAGGAATCTGTATAAAATTGAGAGAGAGAGAGAGAGAGGTTATAAAAATAAGACAAGGTAAAATGCACACAAATATAGGGCTATTTCTCTTCACATTGAAAGTGTGTTTACCTTAATGATGGGTTGGGATATTGCATCCGGTTCAAAAATAACTGATTTTGAACATATTTTTAAGGAGCCTCTGATTTTCCTAGAGATAAAGTACAAAGGGATATTATTAATGAACATAACAAGTCACAGAAGAATCATAACACATTTTAACTAGCATGTAGATGACTAAAGCATCAACTAATAAAAGATCAAAGACAAAGGTATGAAAGGTTGGACAACATAGCAAAATAATTATCCTCATCTCCTAAAGGAAATCAACCCTGAATATTCACTGGAAGGACTGATGCTGAAGCTCCAATACTTTGGCCACCTGATACGAAGAACCTACTCACTGGAAAAGACTGATGCTGGGAAAGATTGAATGCAAAAGGAGAAGAGGGCAGCAGAGGATGGTTAGATGGCTTCACCGACTCAGTGGATAGGAATGTGAGCAGACTCTGGGGGATAGTGGAGGACAGAAGAGTTCACTGTGCTACATACAGTCTGTGAGGTTGCCAAGAGTTGGACATGACTTAGCAACAACCATCACCTCCTCCCTGGAGGTTAAAGAAACTCCACGTGTTGTAATACAGTCTCACTGGTTGAGGACTGTCCGGGAATTTTTTTCATTATCACTTCACTTGGCCCTCACAACTGCATGAATGTGAAGCAGTTTTCTGATCCTTAAGAAATGCTGATTCCATCCTGTCTGTGGTTAATTCTTTTGACTTTGAATTTCCTACATCTTAAACACTTATTCAGAAGACCATACTGTAACCCTAATCCTTTTTAAACCTGACATTGATTGGGTAAGGGACTTTTTTTCCTTATTTATAATCATGGGAAAGTAACAGTTTGAATTTAGCACATAAAATGCTTTTAGTGGTAATTCTGGGGTACATGGGAATTCAAGGTAAAATTGCTTCTTTGAGAATAAGCAATTTTAAAGATGATCTGCCCACTACTATAATACCAAATAGATCAGCTGTCGACCATTTTTCTCCTTTTCTAGGACATGGATAAGGCTCTAGTGAGTCTAGGGAGATGCCTGCCTGAGCATGCTAGAGGCTAGTGTGCCTCACTAGCCTGAAGCCAATAAAAAGCTACACTTTATTGTCTTTTATTGACTGAATGACTTTTATCAATGATCAGACCAAGGCAATAATTTATTATGTAATCAGAACACAGGTTAAGAAATACTGGGAAAAAAGAAACCTTTTAAAAAAATCATCTTAGTTTCCAAGACTATATTTTGTCTACAAGGAAAGCTCCATGGATTTTTTTTAATTACTTATATGACATTTGAGCTTTTCCTCCAGCCATTCCTTGGTGTCCTAGTGAACCCTTCTCACTCTGCCCATCCCAGGGGTCTCTTAATTGAAGCAATTATTTTACCTGGACTCTAGAAAGACCCACCTGCTCTCCCTGTCCCTGTGTCCCCTCCCTGAGTCAATTATTCTGCCAAAAAATCTCACATCCTTCCTGGCTTACAAAAATGCCAATGGCTTCCTAGCCCACATGATAAAGCCCCATCGCAATCTGAGAAAGGCCTGCCTCTGTGTACACATGTATATGTATCAAACGGATGAGCAGGGTCATGGTAAAGGCCATGATATAGTCTACAATTCTTCTTCCTCAAAGGATCTTTTAAATGTTGATTTTTATATCATTTTTTCCATGCTGTTAATTGCATTTACTTCTCTAACACCCTAAATTACCTAATAATAACTTAAGTACTTTTAAGGCAAAAGCTAAAGAAATACAAATAGAACAGAAAACTCCCAAGTACCAACCCACTAGTTCCTGCAGCTGTTAACATGCAGTCATTTCTGTTTTGTGTCTAACACCCTAGAACCCTCCTGGATTTTAGATAAATTCCCAGACTCCTATACTTCATCTGCTGTGCTGTGCTCAGTCACGTCCACCTCTTTGTGACCCCATGGACTAAGCCCACCAGGTTCCTCTGTCCATGGGATTCTCCAGGCAAGAACACTGGAGTGGGTTGCCATTTCCTTTTCCAATACTTCATCTAAACATACTTTAACATGAATCCCTCAAGTCCTTCAATAAATGACCATCATTACACATCTACAAAAAATAATAATTCCTTAATGTCATCCAGGATAAAGTCAGGGTTCAAATCTATTTCATAACTGTTTTTTATAGTTGGTTTGTAAAAAGCCACAATTCCTTTAGCTGATATGGCTCCTAATATCTGTTAATCTAAGACAGTGTTCATTTCCCCGCTTTATGGACTTTGCTAAACACATCTCTGTGGTTTTCATCTATCACACTTCCTTTATGTCAGAGGCAGTGCACACGTACTGCCCTCATATCAGGAGGCCCCAGTGGATTCAGATAATACCCACCTTGACACGTGCATTAAAATATTTCTCAGCAGCTTTTCACCTGCTGGTTTAGCAGCCACTGAAGAGTATGTCTAGACCAGGGGTTAGCAAACTTTTTCAGTAAAGATCCAGGGAGCAAATATTTTTGACTTTGTGGGCCATTTGGTATCTGTCTCTATTCAGCTCTGTTTCCCTGTTGTCGCAGAAAACCAACCAGATACAAGATGTAAACAAGTGGGTGTGACTGCATTCCAATAAAACTTTATTTAAAAACCCAAGTGGCAGCCAGATATGACCATAGTCTGTGGATCCCTGATTCACTAGGGATTGAAATTTTTAACAATCCTTCAGTGTTTGTTATCTAGAATTTATCAAAGAACAGCTTTAATTATCTATGATTTGGCCACCCTGAAGTACAATTTGTACCAGGAAAGCAGGAAAAATGCTTGATGTTTTTTATCAAGTTTTAGAAAAATGAGTCGGTGTCCTACAATCCTTTGAAGTTAAATGATACACACACACACACATATATATATACGTATGAAATTATTTATATCACATATATATATATATCATTATGAACTCATAGGAGTTGAGCCCTTATGATACATTCCAATCCCCTATAGTCATTCTTTTTTGATGCTCAATCTGCTCCATTTTTTTTTCCCCCAACTTTTCAGGGTGGCCTTGTGCCCTTTTAATTCAGTATGCAATCATTTTTGATATTTTTCCTTACCTGCCAGGATAACAAGATGTTCCAGGCTCACCTCCCTCACTTTTCCTGCCCCTAACTTAGACTCAGGCACTTCTCCAAAGAGCCCTCATTGCTTTTACTGGAGAGAGGCATTCACAGGGCAGCTCATTGCTACTGAGCTGTTTCTAGGTCTTTTCAAAAGGCAGAGCTAGAAACTACTTTCTTTTAAAAGAAAAGCATATGACTCCATATAAGCATTACCAACTCAAATCAAAGATCCCAAGGTTTTTACTTAACTCTTTTAATATTAGATCTGTATCTCCTTTGTACTGAAAATCTCGATCTTGGCATTTTTCTTTATCTAACTGTATAAAACTGTGTGTATAAAACAGTTCCAAAATAATACAAAAATACTTAATATTACTACTAAAACAATTTACAATATTTTTTGCAATTATTCCTTAACTGAAAATATATTTCACCAGAGACACAAATTATTGTGTTGTGAAGTTGATTAAAACAATTCTTTTCTGTGATTAATTGTCCAGCTTTCTATATAGCTAGGTTTATTTGTTTCATTTTCTTTTTAATTTTTAGAGTTTTCTGCCTCTCCTGAAATTTAACAAAGAAATAAATTTTATACTGCATATAAATATTCCTATGGTTCCAAAAACAGAGCTATAAAAAAAGGTACATTCAGAGGCATCTAGCTGTCATCTCTGTATTATCTCCTGATCCTCCTTTTTCTATGTAGATAACCATTTCCATTAGCTTTTTGCTTATGCTTTAAAATATATATATATATTTAACTTTTAAAAACATAATCAATATAACAGCCCCATTTTCATATGAAAGATGGCATCCAACACCAAATATTCGTCCCTTGCATTTTTCACTTAATATGTGTTGGAGAAAAATCTACAGTAACACACAGAACCTCTTCATTCCTTTGTTACAGTTTCATAATGCTCCAGTATGTGGTCATTCCATAAGTTATTCAGTCACCTACTAAATTATTTCCAGCATCTTGCTATTACAAGTAGTCCTACAATAAATGATCTTGGACATATGTCCATTTATATACTTTCTAGTGCATCTCTGCATCTCTGAGGTAGTTTCCTACAAGTAGCATTGCTAGATCAAGAGGATAATGTACATGCAATCTTGCTAAATATTACCAAATTCACTTCCATGGAACTGTACCATTCCAACCTAATAACTTGAAAATTACAAAAACAGGTTTCAGTTTGCTTGCTTATATTTGTGCTTCAATAATGACCAATGTATTCAATTTTAAGCAGGACATTATTATGACAGCAGAGGAGCATTGGGAGAAAAAAAAGGTATGAAATTAGAGAAAAAAATATGTTCAAAATTCTAGAGGTAAAAAAGCAAGGTTCCACTTTCAATTAGAAAAATAGTTATCTAATATGATTGAACGCCAAGGAAACAGATATGCCCAAACCTATCAAACAAAAAGCTAAGTGAGTTTCACTTTGGTTTGTATTTATATAAATAGTACACAGTTTTGATTTAAACAAAAACTACACAAAATTAATGCTTTTGAAGTGTAGTACTGGGGAAGACTCTTGAGAATCCTTTGGACTTCAAGGAGATCCAACCAGTCAATCCTAAAGGAAATCAGTCCTGGATATTCATTGGAAGGACTGATGCTGAAGCTGAAACTCCAATACTTTGGCCACCTGATGCGAAGAACTGACTCATTGGAAAAGACCCTGATGCTAGGAAAGACTGAAGGCAGGAGGAGAAGGGGACGACAGAGGATGAGATGGCTGGATGGCATCACTGACTCGTTGAGTAAGCTCCAGGAGTTGGTGTTGGACAGGGAAGCCTGGCGTGCTGCAGTCCATGGGGTCACAAAGAGTCGGACATGACTGAGCAACTGGACTGAACTGAACACGGTTTTGATCCTTTCAGGATTAAAGGATATTTCATTTTTAAAATGGTAAAAAGTAAAGTGTTTATCTAATACCAAAGCCATGTTCTAAATTGTAGCCCGTAGTTAAGTAACAAACCAAGAGAATTAACAGATACATTTTAGTTAATTCAAAGTTGGCATTTTAAACCAAAAAAAAAACCTTCATTATATACTTTTGCACATACCTTTCAAAGGGTGTGGCCAAAGAAACAATCTACTTTTACAGTAATAAACAATAATAATTAAAATATAGAGTATTTTGCTTCTAGTTCAAATCAAATTATTCATTTGAAAGTCCTGATTTTTACACCACATGCACTGATGTTTTATGATCATTACTCTAAAACACCATAACCCAAATAATTGAGCATACAAGGACAAAAGGGATGCAAGGAAAAAGTGATGGAATGAATCAGGGGCCCATCGGGTGGATTTAGGAACCAGACCCAACCTCTGAGGAATTAGTACTTAGCTTTAGAAAGGGCTTCCCTGATAGCTCAGTTGGTAAAGAATTTGCCTGCAATGCAGGAGACCCCAGTTCGATTCCTGGGTTCGGAAGATCCCCTGGAGAAGGATAAATCTACCCACTCCAATATTCTGGCCTGGAGAATTCCATGGACTCTATAGTCCACGGAGTCGCAAAGAGTCGGACAGACTGAGCAACTTTCACTTTCAGCTTTAGAAAATATCTTAAGTTATGACAATCTATACACTGGATTTATAAATCCCTTTCTTCTCATTACTTTCCCAATATAAAAGAAGGGGAAAACTGTGTGATCATACATTTAATTTTAAAACAGACAACAGAAAAGTCTGTAAGTCTGCAGAGATCTAAAACTCCTCCTTACCTTTCCTTCTGGCTGCCCTTGTGCTGAATGTGATGAGCCCTGTGCTGTTCAAAGTAGTACTCCTCCAAGTTAAGCAGAAGCAAGGAAAATCTACATTTAGGGAGAAAAAAAAAAAAAAAGGTTAATTTTTTTAACATATTAAGAAAGCAGAATATTTTACACGTGTTCCCAAAGTGCTTTTCCATCTATTACATCAAAAAATACTTATTAAGTGTGTATTATATGCCAGGCATGCCTCTCCATCCAGAAAGACCTGTCTAGTTATGTCAAAAGTAAAACTGTTTTGTTGCTCAGTCACTAAGTCACCTCTGACTCTTTGCAATCCCATGGACTGTAGCCCACTAGGCTCCTCTCTCCATGGAATTTCCCAAGCAAGAATACTGGAGTAGGTTGCTATTTCCTTCTCCAAATTTGTTTACCAAGTGGATCTATTATTTCTTTACAGAAACTCAATAATTTCAAGAAACAAAACTTATTCTTGCCTGAACAAAGCTCGGAGCCTTCCCACCTACAGAGTTCTCGCCCTCTGTTCCCTGTGACTGCACCCTAGGCTCCTGTACCACACACACCACTCCAGTGTCATGGCTCATGGGTGGGTGAGTGCCTCCTGCTACTCTCACAAGACCACAAGCCTCTGAGAGGTAGATCTTTAGATATTCCCCTGTACTCAGTGGAAAAGACCCTGATGCTGGGAAAGATTGAGGACAGGAGAAGAAGGGGACGACAGAGGATGGGATGGTTGGATGGCATCAGCGACTCAATGGACATGAGTTTGAGCAAACTCCAGGAGATAGTGAAGGTCAGGGAAGCCTGGCGTGATGCAGTCCACGGGGTCGCAAAGAGGCGGACATGACTGACTCACTCAACAACCAACCTAATGCTTGCACACAATGACTATGTTATAGATAAAATAAGCAAGTTGAAACTGAATGGGATTGAAAAATAGTTGCTTTTAAAGTTTGAAGTGCTTTTTTAAAAACAAAGCTTTAAAGAAATGTATTATTTAGTTGTATGGCCACAGAAAGAAACACATGGCAAAGAACTGGAAGCAACTGTTTTGTTTTGTGGTCAGGACCCAGAAACACCGACGGCACCAGAGTTACAGGGAGGGAGAGGGTCTCATGAAAAACGTGGCACTTGAGCTGGGTCTTGAAGTTCCTGTGTAAGAGGGAAAGACATCTAGATTAAATACGGCAGAACAGACCTCTAGATTAAATACGGCAGAACAGACCTCTAGATTAAATACGGCAGAACAGATCTCTAGATTAAATATGGCAGAATAGACCTCTAAATCATATATGGCAGAATAGAACCTAGATTACGCAGAACAGACCTTGAGATTAAATACAGCAGAATAAATATGCATGGTTTATTTCTGCTCCCTCTGGGAACAACAATACAAAGTAAACAGAAGTATTTTTTAAATAGTAAAAAGCCATAGACTAAAGAAAACTGGAGGGGCATACAAGCAAGTGAGAAGTAACGGTAAGTTTGTGAGCAAGACAGTGAAAGCGGACAGCCAGTGGATGGAGGAATCAGCAGTGACCAGAAACCAGGAGAGCGGATGCCTCCAGAGAAGGCACCAGTCAGGAGAAAACCCGAAGTTCCACGACTGCAGGAATAAGGCAGCAAGAAGGCAGGGATGAAGCCAAGGTGATGCTGAGAGTCCGAATGAGGCTAGTCACCCAGATTCCTCCCCTGGTAGTTCTCCCGATACACAGTTTTTCAATAACAAAGTTAAACAAGAGGCTCCCAACTAGACATCAAGCACAGTGCAGAGCGTGAGAAGGTGGTTACACAAAAATCAGGAAGACATATCACACTCCAAGTAGCAGTCCGGTGGATTATCTTTGGAAAAAACTAGTGCTAAAGAAAAGACCCATGGCTACCAGCATTTGAAAGAACATCATCCCACACTGAAGCCCAGCAGAAGAGGCCTGCCCACGAGAATTACATGCTTCACCCTTAAATATAAGACACCCCAGGATTACCAGCTTCCAGTGTGAAAGAAATAGACCAAGCAAGCAGAAGAATACAACCTGAAGGACTAGAAACGTGTACAGAAAAAGAGGTCCAAAGACTGTAATTAACATCCTTACAAAGAAGAAATTATATCCATAAACCAAGATATGGCTCACTTAAAAATTTTGAACCAACAGAAAAGTAACTCATAAACTAAAAATAATGACAGCAGGAACCAGCTATACCATCACAACAGGCAACTTTTATTGGCCTGTTCTACACTGTAAAATCCATGAACAAGAATTAATCATAGGCTAAACTGCCAGAACTCAGTGTAAAATGCTCACTATTAGTACCTACTGTGAATTTCAATACAATCACAAAAGTTGGGATTGCTAGGAACATCCTTTGATGCATCAGATAATTTCCAGGAAGGTATAAATCAGAGAGATAGTTACTAAGTACATTGCCCCTTACTTTTAGCTTGTATTAATATCTTAATAAGCTGAAATGCTTTGCTTGGGCGGGAGCTAGGCAACCCTTCCTCCTTCATTTCCCCACTTCTCTTAGAGACAGGGTAAACTACAGTATTTGTCAGTAAGACAATGGCATAATTTTGTGGCTGTAAGGCAATGGCACCCCACTCCAGTACTCTTGCCTGGAAAATCCCATGGGCGGAAGAGCCTGGTAGGCTAAGAGCCGGACACGACTGAGCGATTTCACTTTCACTTTCATGCATTGGAGAAGGAAATGGCAACCCACTCCAGTGTTCTTGCCTGGAGAATCCCAGGGATGGGGGAGCCTGGTGGGCTGCTGTCAATGGGGTTGCACAGAGTCGGACACGACTGAAGTGACTTAGCCATACTTAGCTGTAGCACAAGTAGCCTTCATAAACAGCAAGCTCTTCCATATAAATAAGATATAATCGTATCTTTAATATTGTTAAAATGTCATACTTAGCCAAAGCATAATAGTGTTAAAATGTCTATACCAGCCAAAGCAATCTATATATTCAGTGTTATCCCTAACAAACTCTCAATGCCAATTACTGCAGAAATAGAAAAAAAATCCTAAAATTCATACAGAATCAGAAAGCTAAAATAATTGAGAATAAAAAAAAACTGGAAGTCTCACAGTTCCTTATCAAAAGATATTACAAAGATACAGTATTAAAACAATGTAGTCCTGACATGTAGACCAAAGGAACAGAATAGAGAGCTCAGAAATACTCTCATATCTAACGGATCTTCGACAAGGGACCCAAAGTCACACAATAGGGAAAGAACTGCCTCTTCAACAAATGGAAATCTGGTATTGACATACAAAAGAACGATCCTGAACCCTTCATAATATATATAAAAATTAACTCAAAATGAATTAAAGGCCTAATTTTAAGACCTGAAACTATAAAACTCCAGGAGAAAACATAAGGGGAACGCTTCATGACACTGGATTTGGCAATGATTTCTTGGCTATGACACAGCAAGCCCAACAAAAGCAAAAATAGATAAGTGTAACCACATCCGACTTCTATGACACGGAAGTATGACTACTACTCTGCAGTAAAGAAAACAGTCAACAAAGTGAGACGGAGGGATTTCCCTGGTGGTCCAATGGCTCAGACTCCATGCCCCCAGTGCAGGGGCCTGGGTTCGATCCCCAGTCAGGGAACTAGATTTCACGTGCTGCAACTAAGACCCAGTGCAGCCAAATATTAACAAAGCGAGAAGGCAACCTACAAAACTGGAGAGAATATTTGCAAACCATGCATTTCATAGCGAGTTAATATTGAGAACATATAAAGAACTGCTGCTGCTGCTGCTGCTGCTGCTGCTGCTAAGTCACTTCAGTCGTGTCTGACTCTGTGTGACCCCATAGACGGCAGCCCACCAGGCTGCCCCGTCCCTGGGATTCTCCAGGCAAGAACACTGGAGTGGGTTGCCATTTCCTTCTCCAGTGCATGAAAGAACTGTTACAACTCAACAAAAATTAAAGTAAAAAATGGACAAAGGTCTTAAATAGACACTTGTCCAAAGATATGCAAATAGCCAGAAAGTGTATAAAAAAGATATTGAACATCACTAATCATCAGGACACTGCAAATCAAAATCTCATACACTATTACAAAACAATAAACATTGGGGAGGATGTGGGGAAATTGCTGGTGGAATTGTGAAATGATGTAGCTACTATGGAAAACAGTACAGAGGTTCCTCAAAAAATTAAAGCTAGAACTATCATATTCAGGTTCCCTCTGGTGGGCAGATGACTCCTATCCTCCTTCACAGGCCCACAGACTCAGGCATCTCTCACCACCTGCTTCTCTGTTGGTGTCGTTTAGTCACTCAGTTGTGTCCGACTCTTTGTGACCCCACAGACTGTACCAGCTCCTCTGTCCGTGGAATTTCCCAGCCAAGAATACTGGAGTGGATTGCCACTTCCTTCTCCACCTGCTTCTTTAGCTACTCTTTAGTCCTTCCAAGTCATCTAATTGCTCTAGCAACCAGGTTATGTTTATAGACTCCTATTCATTAAAAGGCTTGGCTTCTAATGCTCCATGCCTAGAGCCAGAGTCAAAAGCACGATGAGGTTATCACCTCACGTGGCTCAGAATGGCCATCATCAAAAAGTCTACAGACAACAAATGCAGGAGAGAGAGTGTGGAGAAAAGGGAATCCTCCTACACTGTTGGTGGGAACGTAAACTGGTACAACTACTACGGAGAACAGTATGGAAGTTCCTTGAAAAACTAAACCTAGAACTACCATCAGTTCAGTTCAGTTCAGTCGCTCAGTCGTGTCTGACTCTTTGCGACCCTATGAATTGCAGCACGCCAGGCCTCCCTGTCCATCACCAACTCCTGGAGTTCACTCAGACTCACGTCCATCGAGTCAGTGATGCCATCCAGCCATCTCATCCTCTGTCATCCCCTTCTCCTCCTGCCCCCAATCCCTCCCAGCATCAGAGTCTTTTCCAATGAGTCAAGTCTTCGAATGAGGTGGCCAAAGTACTGGAGTTTCAGCTTTAGCATCATTCCTTCCAAAGAAATCCCAGGGCTGATCTCCTTCAGAATGGACTGGTTGGATCTCCTTGCAGTCCAAGGGACACTTAAGAGAACCAACACCACAGTTCAAAAGCATCATTTCTTCGGCGCTCAGCCTTCTTCACAGTCCAACTCTCACATCCATACATGACCACAGGAAAAACCACAGCCTTGACCAGATGGACCTTTGTTGGCAAAGTAATGTCTCTGCTTTTGAATATGCTATCTAGGTTGGTCATAACTTTCCTTCCAAGGAGTAAGCGTCTTTTAATTTCATGGCTGCAGTCACCATCTGCAGTGATTTTGGAGCCCAAAAAAATAAAGTCTGACACTGTTTCCACTGTTTTTCCATCTATTCCCCATGAAGTGATGGGACTGGATGCCATGATCTTCGTTTTCTGAATGTTGAGCTTTAAGCCAGCTTTTTCATTCTCCACTTTTACTTTCATCAAGAGGCTTTTTAGTTCCTCTTCACTTTCTGCCATAAGGGTGGTTTCATCTGCATATCTGAGGTTATTGATATTTCTCCCAGCAATCCTGATTCCAGCTTGTGTTTCTTCCAGTCCAGCATTTCTCATGATGTACTCTGCATATAAGTTAAATAAGCAAGGTGACAATATACAGCCTTGACATACTCCTTTTCCTATTTGGAACCAGTCTATTGTTCCATGTCCAGTTCTAACTGTTGCTTCCTGACCTGCATACAGATTTCTCAAGAGGCAGGTCAGGTGGTCTGGTATTCCCATCTCTTGAAGAATTTTCCAGTTTATTGTGATCCATAAGACCCAGCAATCCCACGCCTGGAAATATATCTGGAGAAAACTATAATTTGAAAAGATACATACACACCAATGTTCATTGCAGCACTATTCACAACAGCCAAGACATAGAAGCAACCTGAACATCCATCAACAAGAAGAATGGATAAAGAAGATATGGTACATATATACAGTGGAAAATAAATCAGCCATAAAAAAGAATGAAATGCCATTCGCAGCAACATGGACAGACCTAGAGATTATCATACAAAGAAAGTCATAAAGAGATAGACAAATATCATATATGAATCATATGTGGAATTTAATTTTTTAAAATGATATAAATAAACTTATTTACAAAGTAGGAACAGACACTCAGATTTTGAAAACAAGCTTATGGTAACCAAAGGGGAAAGGCTGGGTGGGAGGGATAAATCAGGAGCTTGGGATTAACATACACACGACTATACAGAAAACAGATAACCAACAAGGGCCTGAGAACTCTACTCAGTAACCTCTATGGGAAAAGAATCTGAAAAAGAAGGAATGTATCTTTATGCATAATTGAAGCACTAAGCTGTACACTTGAAACTAATACAACACTGTAAATCAACTATATTCCAATAACATTTAAAAAATAAAAACAGAACTACCCTATGACCCAACAGTCACACTTCTGAATACATATCCAAAAGCACTGAAAACGTATCAGAGATATTTGCATATCCATGTTCACTGCAGCGTTATTCACAACAGCCAAGAGATAGAAGCAATCTAAGTATCTGTTGATGGATGGGTGGATAAAGAAAATGAGGCATATACATACAGTAAAATATTTTTCAGCCTTAAAAAAAAAGAAGGAAGTCTTGTCACATGCTACAACATGCAG
This sequence comes from Bos taurus, assembly GCF_002263795.3. Lineage (NCBI taxonomy): Eukaryota > Metazoa > Chordata > Mammalia > Artiodactyla > Bovidae > Bos > Bos taurus. Next base: position 24,819,246 of record NC_037341.1, read on the forward strand.
GAACCCTGAAGGCACTGCTGCAGGTGAAATAGATCAGTCCCAAAAAGACAAATACCACATTGTTCCACTTATCTAAGTATCTAAGAGCAGTCAAACTCTTACTAAGAGAAAACAAAATGGTTGCCAGGAGCTGGGGGAAGGACAGAGCTTCGGTTTTGCAAGATTTGAAAGTTCTAGATATGAGTTTGGGTGAACTCCGGGAGTTGGTGATGGACAGGGAGGCCTGGCGTGCTGCGATTCATGGGGTTGCAAAGAGTCAGACACGACTGAGCGACTGAACTGAACTGAAAGTTCTAGAGATTTGCCACCCAACACGTGAACATACTTAATACTACTATACTGTGACTTAAAACTGTAAATACTTAAGTAAAAAAATAGTAAATCTTAGGTGCTTTTTTTTATAAAAGGGTTTTTAAATTTTTTTTTTTATTTTGTTGAAGTATGTGGGTTTTTTGGCCAAAATAATCACATCAGGTACTATAGAACTAAAGGCATTATTTTGGTGAATAATTTATATCCTTCTTAATGTACCAATATGCCTATTTTGTAAGAAATGTAAAACACATAATGAAGGAATATAACTCAATCGCATTATTCAAAGTTAAAGGATTAAGAAACCTTTCAGAGTTATTTCCTTTGTACTGAAATGTTCAATTATACCTGCTTGAGAATTTTTGTATGTAAAAATTATTACCATAAATTTACACTGTGTTTTTGAACAATGATTTTCAAACTGCATTCCATGGAGTAAAAGTTTCCACGCTTTAAAAGAACCTAAAAACCCTTTTATAATTTTATGATCTCAGCCATAGTGTTATATCAGTATAACAGACTATAAATTCTTTCTTTAGGAGACCCTGGGTCCTGCTCCTGGGTATTCCTTACTTCAATCCATGTTTACAGAGCTGTAGTGGCATTTTCTGTAGATAAATTGACTCATTCGGCAACTGAACTTTCCTGAGAAAGATTCTGGCCCATCCTCATAAAGCATCCTGCTCAACACTTAACCAACAATGTAAACAAGTTCACTGAGGGCAGCCCTCAGAGCTAGGCTGCATTCACAGCTGCTCAATGATTGTTCAACACTCCACTGACAAACAGTGTTTAGAATGGAGCCCAAAGATTTTGCCAGTCAGTCGATTTTCTAGGCTGGAGATGCTGAGGAGATTGAGAGAAGGGAAAATGTGCCAGCTCACGTTAGGAGTGTGTTCACAGCCGGCTGTCCTCTATTTCCATCTTTACTCTGAATACCTCAACACGATCCTTGAATTTAGCCAGACTGTAGGGACTCCACTACCTACCTGGAGAGCTGGTTTAACTAACTTGAGCACGTCTTAAAATGGCCTCTGAAACAAAATATGAAATTAAGGGGAACTCCCTGGTGATCCAGTGGTTAGGGCTCTGTGATTCCACTGCAGGGAATGAAATGAATGAAAGGAATGAAATGAAGAAAACGTTGAACGGACAAGGATGAGAACACAGTTCTGTGACCCACTGTTAGAAATGTGCCCCCAATAATGTACATTTGACAGCAACCTCTGAAAAAATGAATCTTACTCCACCTAACTCTATGAACGTCAATTTCTCCTTTCCCAATTCTGCTATTAACACAAAACGAAAGCTTACTTTCTGCCAAAATTCAGCTGAACCGAATCTACTCCATTTTCCCAACCCACCAGTCAGAACCCTGTCAAAAGAGATTAGATTAGCATTAGATGACTTCACAGGGAGTTTATGCTGCAGATGGGTGACAACTTCCTCTTCGGTTTATAAATAATCTGTCTAATCTAGAATGAGCACTAAACCTGTGTTTCTCAAGGTCTTTCAGTTTCTTCACCAAGAGTCACAGCCCTGGGAGCAGGCTTCCAGGAGGGTTCTCTACACCATCGAGAAGATAAAGGTAGAGACAGTTTGAAGGAACAAACAACAGGAAATCCAGATGAATGCTTGATTACTGTTATCTCCAGCAGGGCTTCTCATGCTTTAATTACCCAGGGATCTTGTTAACATGCAGATTCTGATGCAGAAGATCTGATAGGAGCCTGAGATTCTGCATTTGCTAATAGGCTCCCAGACAGAGCTGATGGGATAGCCAAAGACCACACTTAGTGTAACAAGGTACTAAGTCTCCATGAACCAGGCTTGGAGCATTCCTGAATTGTTCTAAATGTCAAAGATACGATAAAAACAAGCACTGACCCAGGATGTAAAACAGGAGCAGCATGCTGCAGTGGAAAGGGGGCCGGGCTGGATCAGAGGACATTTGTTTTAGGCTCAGCACAGCCATGTCTTGGCTACTGGACTCTTGGTCAAACCACTTTGCTTTCTCAGGCCTCCAACTATAAAGTGAGGGGTAGGGAGCCACAGCTTAGATGACCTCAAAAGTCCTTTCTTAACCAGTGTCTGAGCCACCAGGGAAGTACCAGTGGGTTTATAGATTAATTAAATAAACTTGAGTTTAAAGAATCAGCAGGAATTCCATTTTGGGCATCATGGCAGATTAAATTTCCAAAGAAACAATCTCAATACAGAGCCTCTAAAACTGCTGGATTACTGAAAACTTCACATGCTTGGCTGAGGTGATGGAAAAGTAAGGGAAGGTCTTGGAAGAGAGAAACCAAGAAGTCAGCAAGGCACTGGAGGAGGCTTTTCCCAACTGTCTGAGCAGCAGAGCCTGAATTCAGGAGGGGACTGAGATGGGGAGAGGGAAAGAGCAGAAAAAGCTAGGGTCCCTAAAGTAACAGCCTCTAGGGGTGAACATCCGTTGGATCACAGAAAAAGCAAGAGAATACCAGAAAAACATCTGTTTTATTGATTACGTGAAAGCCTTTGACTGTGTAGATCACAACCAGCTGTGGAAAATTCTTCAAGAAATGGGAATACCAGACCACCTTACCTGCCTCCTGAGAAATCTGTATGCAGGTCAAGAAGCAACAGTTAGAACCAGACACGGAACAACAGACTGGTTCCAAATTGGGAAAGGAGTACGTCAAGGCTGTATATTGTCACCCTGCTTATTTAACTTATATGCAGAGTATATCATGCAAAATGCTGTGCTCGACAGAACACAAGCTGGAATCAAGACTGCCAGAAGAAATATCAATAACCTCAGATACACAGATGATGCCACCCTTATGGAAGAAATGAAGAACTAAAACGTCTCTTGATGAAAGTGAAAGAGAGTGAAAAAGCTGGCTTAAAACTCAACATTCAAAAAATTAAGATCATGGCATCCGGTCCCATCACTCAATTGTTTCCCTATCTATTTGCCATGAAAACAGTGAGAGACTTTATTTTTGGGGGGCTCCAAAATCACTGCAGATGGTGATTGCAGCCATGAAATTAAAAGACGCTTACCCCCTGGAAGAACAGCTATGACCAACCTGCTGCTGCTGCTGCTAAGTCGCTTCAGTCGTGTCCGACTCTGTGCAACCCCATAGACAGCAGCCCACCAGGCTCCCCGTCCCTGGAATTCTCCAGGCAAGAATACTGGAGTGGGATGCCATTTCCTTCTCCAATGCATGAAAGTGAAAAGTGAAAGTGAAGTCACTCAGTCGTGTCCGACTCTTAGCAACCCCATGGACTGTAGCCTACCAGGCTCCTCCATCCATGGGATTTTCCAGGCAAGAGTACTGGAGTGGGGTGCCATTGCCTTCTCCAATGACCAACCTAGACAGCATATTAAAAAGCAGAGACATTACTTGGCCAACAAAGGTCCATCTAGTCAAGGCTATGGTTTTTCCAGTGGTCATGTATGGATGTGAGAGTTGGATCATAAAGAAACTTGAGCGCTGAAGAATTGATGCTTTTGAACTGTTATTTTGGAGAAGGCTGTTGAGAGTCCCTTAGACTGCAAGGAGAGCAAACCAGGCAACCCTATTCATATTCATTGGAAGGACTGATACTGAAGCTGAAACTCCAATACTTTGTCCATCTGATGCAAAGAACTGACTCATTTGAAAAGACCCTGATGCTGGGAAAGATTGAAGGCAGGAGGAGAAGGGGATGAGAGAGGATGAGATGGTTGGATGGCATCACCGACTTGATGGACATGAGTTTGAACAAGATCTGGAGATAGTGGGGAGCCTGGACAGGGAAGCCTGGCGTGCTGCAGTTCATGGGGTCGCAAAGAGTTGGACACGACTGAGCGACTGAACTGAGGGTGAAAATAAAAAACCACCCACCGTATCTTCCCAGAGGGATATTGCAGGACCTTGGCCCCGGGCAGGGACATAGTAAGTCTCCTTTACAGCCTGAGACTACAAGCCTGCCTTAACACGTATTAGGGTTAGAATTCACACTACCTACTTAGCCCAGTAACACTCAGAGCAAACAAGACCAGTTCTGTCTCCCCCAATCCCAGGCACATACACATGCAAACACTTTCTGGAAAAACACTCATTAAACCGAGATCTCCAAGAATAAATTCAAAGAGGCCACCATTGAAAACCATTAAACAAATGAAGAAGTAAAATGACTAAATGAAGGTCAGTACAAGCAGCAGACCACTAGTCAAACCTGTAAAGTCTACAGTTAATTTATTTTCTGCATCTGTTCATTATAAGAATAGTGCTTAGTTTCTCAGTCGTGTCTGACTCTGCAACCCCATGAACTGTAGCCCACCAGGCTCCTCTCTTCATGGAGTTTCCTAGGCAAGAATACTGGAGTGGGTTGCCATTTCCTTCTCCAGAGGAACTTTCCAAGCCAGGGATTGAACCTGGGTCTCCTGCATTATAGGCAGATTCTTTACCATCTGACGGGCTTCCCTGGTAGCTCAGACGGTAAAGCGTCTACCTACAATGCAGGAGATCCGGGTTCGATCTCTGGGTGGGGAAGATCCCCTGGAGAAGGAAATGGCAACCCACTCCAGTACTCTTGCCTGGAAAATCCTATGGACCAAGGAGCCCGGTAGGCTACAGTCCATGGGGTCGCAGAGAGTCGGATACGACTGAGCAACTTCACCTCACTTTACCATCTGAGCCACCAGGGGAAGCCTGATCATTACAAGAATTAAAGAAATAGGACATCAAAAACACAAAAGATCAGACTTTTATAAAAAAATGATCAAGGCAGCTGTAAGTGAACCAAATGAAATTAGGAATTTAAAAATATAGTAAGTGAAATTAGTTAATTCCTTGGGTGTCCAGTGGTTAGGACTCGGCACTTTTACTGCCAAGGAAGGGCCTGAGTTCAACCACTGGTTGGGGAACTAAGATCCCATAAGCCACGCGGGGAAGCCAAAAACAGGAAAAAAAAAAAAGAAAGTGAAATTAAAACCTTAGTGCAAATTAGGCAACTAGTGAAAAAGTAAGTGGTAAGATGGATTTAAATAAACTACATGCAACACAGAAAAATCAAGATACATATGAAACAGTTGTTATGAGAGATCAGGGGCTTAAGGAGCTGAGCTGAAGATCTAGCTACAAATTTTCCAAAACTATTTCAGCTTGAGGAGCCCCAACTAGCAGAGATGAACCGAAGGAAGTGTCTATGCAGACAAATAGCAAAACAGTACAAAGAAAAGACCTTACAAGCAGCCAGAGAAAGGGCAGATTCCTAACAATGAGACTTGAACAACAGGGATGTGTTGCAGGCTAATCTCCCCAAATAGAAGGTGGCCCCCTACAAAGCTCCATGGAAACCTGTTCAGTCTTGTGTTATGGCAACAGTCTGGGTCAACAAGGCTTGGACCCCAGTGTCTTAATCATGCCAGAGAAAGTGCTGGCAAGCCCCTAACCATGTTTACAGATATACAGACCCTGCCCTCATCCACTGTGTCATGCAGACTCAAGTTCCAGGCTGAGACAGCCCCTGAGCAAGCCAGGGGAGGGGCCAGGCCAACCCATGGCACTAAAGTTGCATGGGACCTGGAGAGCAAGGCTCCATCACAGCATAACAACCCCTCTGTATCCTGGCCCTCGGTCACCCCACGGGGCCCAGGCTCCTCCTGAAGTGTGAAGCCTGACCCTGCTGGGGGCTAAGAGCCACACCCAGAGGGCAGGGCACACAGGTTACTGATCTATCTGTACTTTGTTGGGTCTTCTCTCCCCCATCCAATGTTGCTCCAACAAGTCGCATGCATATTACAGGATCTTCAAAATGCTGAGAGAATTAAACAACCAGCAAAATTGATTTTCAAAACAAGGGCCATATAGGGACATGTTCAGGCAGACAAAAACAAACACACTTTACTATCATCAGACCCCCATCATCAGGGGAACTCCTCAAGGACATTCTTCAGGAGAGAGAAAATTCTGTAGGGAAGACACATGCAAGAAGGAATGCCAAGACAATGAAAGATATGCATGTAAACTATACATGTATTAACGAGACAATGATACTGTCTGATTAAAATATAGATTGCAAATACTGGACAATAGCAGACTATAATTTAAAATGGGACAAAAGGAGCTAAGTGTCCCAAGGTCCTTATATTGTTAGGAAGGAGGGTAAAGAGAATGATTGGCCTCAGACCTTAGTTCAGTTCAGTCGCTCAGTGACCTTAGTTTTCTGAATGTTGAGCTTTAAGCCAGCTTTTTCACTCTCCTCTTTCACTTTCATCAAGAGGCTTTTTAGTTCCTCTTCACTTTCTGCCATAAGGGTGGTTTCATCTGCATATCTGAGGTGATTGATATTTCTCCCAGAAATCTTGATTCCAGCTTGTGCTTCTTCCAGCCCAGCGTTTCTCATGATGTACTCTGCATGTAAGTTAAATAAGCAGGGTGACGATATACAGCCTTGACGTATTCCTTTTCCTATTTGGAACCAGTCTGTTGTTCCATGTCCAGTTCTAACTGTTGCTTCCTGACCTGCATACAGATTTCTCAAGAGGCAGGTCAGGTGGTCTGGTATTCCCATCTCTTTCAGAATTTTCCACAGTTTATTGTGATCCACACAGTCAAAGGCTTTGGCAGACCTTAAGTTAAACATAAATGTTAAAATTTCAAGGAAAAGCACTAGAAAAACCAGAAACAGAATATATAACTTCCACATTCTTCAGGAAAAATGAAAGGGAACAAAGGGATCTTGCTAGTTAATCCAAGAAAAGGAAAAAATAAGATTAAAAAGTAAAAATGATTCAAAATATATCTGCAATATTAACAAATATAAGTGGGCCAATCTGTGAAGAAATATCAGAAAGAATAAAAAGTTCAACTACAAACTACAAGAAATAAGCTTAAAATCTAAGGATAAGAAAAGATGAAAGTAAAAGAATGAAAACATATATAATGCAAACAACCCAAAGAAAATATAGCTATATTAATAGCAGACAAAATAGAAAAAAATTATTACTAAATGGAGTTCATTGTATGTTGATGAAAAACTTAATTTGCTAAGACATCAATTCTAAGGTTAAGTAGACTTAATAACATACCCTGAAAATAGTTACAGTGAAGTTGATAGAAATACAAAATGAACTTAGCATCATGAACCCTCTCTCAATCAGAAAAATAATTCATTAAGGAAATAAAAGATCTAAACAATTAATAAACTTAATGTTAATACATACACAGGATATTGTAACAATATTAATATAAATCTATCTTCAACATCCTATTGAATATTTGTGAAAACTGACTACATATTGTTATAATACAAAATTTCAAACTATTATACAGACCTTATTCACTGAGCACAGATTAACAAATTAAAAGAAGATAATTTAAAAATCTTATGAAGTTGGAAAATCTGAAGTTGGAAATGTTAAATATCTGATGAGTAAAAAATGATACCACAACAGTATTTAGGGGGAAAAAAGCAATGAATTCATTAAATGATCATTTCCAGTTTACATCATTTAAAAAACCATACAGCAAACACACTCAAAATCCATTTGTGTGTAGATTCTGGTGTCTTTTTAAATGGTAGCCACTTTGGAAGAAGTTAAATTGAGACAGTAAGAAGGGAATAAGGTGACAGGTATTTCCAGTAAAGCCAATGTAAATTTTAAGTTAACCAAAAAATTTGCAACATTTATTTTTACTCTGTTTTTTGGTTATGTAAGAAAAATAAATCCTATTTCTTTACATCATAGTTATGTCAATTTCTCTCAGCCCATCAGTGTTCCTGGTGGCTAATTGAGTGCTGATTCTGAGTTTATTTTCGACACCTGGCAAACTCCACAGAGGTATGAAAGGAACAGGATGAACAGTCTTTAAAACGAATGATTAAACCAGACTATAACAAATCAGTTTTCCCTCTCAGCAATTATTTTTAGTATAACAAATACAGACACACTGACAAACATATTAAGTAACAGATTTTATATCAGGCAAGAAATTTAACATCAGCATAACCAAGAGAATTATGCACAGATAGAATGTTTGAAGCAAAGCTGAAATCTGAGATATGCCTGTAAAATGATGAATGTAATTTGTGAGCCCAATATAGTATTCATGATCGTCATGTTTTAGCCTGGAAGGACAGCTTTCAAGCCACAGCTAAGTAATTTGTTCTGAAACTGTAGACAGAAAACTGACTCTCTCCCAGTAGGGACAAGCCTCAACTGTCTCAATTTCTCTATCACCTTAAAAGAAAATAGCTGTGGTCCCACCACACCACTCCTAGACCTGAAGATAAAAAATATGTAACAATTAGCTTACTCCATCCTAAAGGAGATCAGTCCTGGGTGTTCACTGGAAGGACTGATGCTAAAACTGCTACTCCAATACTTTGGCCACCTGATGCGAAGAGCTGACTCATTTGAAAAGACCCTGATGCTGGGAAAGATCGAGGGCAGGAGGAGAAGGGGACGACAGAGGATGAGATGGTTGGATGGCATGACCAACTGGATGGACATGAGTTTGAGTGAACTCTGGGAGTTGGCGACGGACAGGGAGGCCTGGCATGCTGTGGTTCATGGGATTGCAAAGAGTCGGACACAACTGAGCAACTGAACTGAAATCCTGAAATAGAAATATCTAAATAGTGGTAGTTTGTAGAATTCCCTCGTATGTTAACCCACTATACACATCTACCATTCCCAACAATTCCAAGACATGTGAACTGTCTTTAGATTTTTACATTTATCTTCATTAACACATGCAAAGGACATTTCAGAACACCAGTGAGATCAATATGGTTTCTTCCATCTAAGTCTTAACCAGAAGAACAGAGTATTTAGTTTGAATAGCCAATTAGCTCTTTGTTTTCTAATAGTGAAAACTACCCAAAGCTTTACTTTAAAGCATCATCAATAATTGATACCACTCTACCGCTGTTTAAACCGGAAACCTGAGAGTGGCACTGCTGTTTAGCAAGTAAAAATACAGGACAACAGTTAAGTTGGAACTTCAGATAAGTTACAAAAATTTTTTCGTACAAGTATGTACCACATATCACATGCGACATACTGGAAGATTTTTCACTGTTCACCTGAAATTCGAATTTAACTGGGCGTCCTGTATTTTATCAGACAACTCTAAGCTAGAATTCTCCCTCTGTTACCTCTCACATGCAGTCCATCCCAACAAGGCTTATCGATTCTCCCTCCTAAAAACATCTAAAATCCATCCACTTTTCTCCATTTCTTCTGCCATCACATTGGTCTAAGCCACCAATCTAAGAATTTCCCAACTGCCTCTCTGCTTCTACTTTTGTAGAAATACCACTTTCTCTAAAAGTATCAGCATTAACTTTATACTAAGAGAAATAAAAGCTAACTTCAAGTTTCCCCTTTCCGGGTCATTATTGAGTAGCTGAATAGCAGCAACCTAAACTCTCTTAAGCAGCATCAGAGGGACCCATGAAATCGCAGCTCTGAAGAGTGAGGACTTTTCAGGGGTGATCTCTGAAACAGCTCCAAGGAAAGTAGCAGTTCTCTTGGGTGTGTCCAAGTCAATGACCTCTATCAATCATCTTGCTAAATGGTGTTTATTGCTACAAAGAGATAAGCTAAGAAAATCTGTGCAGCCACAAGTAAATCAGTAGTTCAATAAAGCTGGTTTAAAACACTCTTGTCTTTCAGAAAGAATTCCAAGATTTAGAAAGAGACTGCTTGATTGTGAGATATTCCTGTCCTTCAAACTGCTATTCTAAGAAACCATCCTGGTTAGTGTGCCCATCAACCCAAGGTTGCAAAGCCACAGAGCAGAGCACTAGAGAATTTAGGTAGTCGGTAAGTAAGAGGCAAGTGAAAAAACTGTGGCACTGACTTTTTCACATTACCGATGCTCAAGAACAGTTGCCACCTCCTGACTAATGAATAATAAGTATTTTGGTTGTGCGAGCTACAGAGAGCGCAGCTAACCTGTCATGCTGCGTGATCAATGGATAGCAACAAAGCGGATTATACAGAGAAATGCCAGTGCAGACTTTAAAGATTTGTGTGATACTGCAGAGCTGTACCAGCTAACCAAATTAAACACAAATTACTGCCCTGGAAGTAACTGGCAGAAAACAGGTTTCTCTGTATATCAAAGAGGCCCCTGGAATTGTTACAAATGACTCTTAGATCATAGAACACGATGGCAATTCAAGTGTTTCAAAGTTCTTACAATGTAAATTTGAACATTCATCTATTTAATACAGAATACCCAGTCTTAATGTGGTTGGCACTGAACAAAGAAACTATTCAAGCTGTCGCCACATGAAACAAGCATTCAAAGGGGAAGTCAGAACAGCCTCTTATGAGAGTGAGTTCCTTTATTGAGGATCCAGTTATTATTATTCAATAAACAAGGCTTTCTGTGGATAAAACCTAATGATGCCACCAAAATCGTTCTTGGAAGCCCCATCCAAGATACAGCTTTTGGTATGTCTTCTTCCCTACAGTGGAAAATAGAATTTCAGCCTCCGGACACCCTGGCAGAGGCGGGTGGAAATTAGCAATTGGAAAGAGGTATGAATGGTTGCACCGGGTCCAGTCAATCTCTAGAAAAAGAAGCATGGATGCTGCAAGAACAGGTAACCCTTAACGCCTGCACTTGTATTTCATGTATAATCTGTTTTGTGGGTCTCCACTGATCACACAACGTGACAAGCTGGCAGCACTTACGGCTCCACGACCAAAATACGTGTAAAACGATTCATTCCCAGTTTCTGTCGGGCACCTGGGACAGCAAGCTGTTTCCGTCACACGAAATACACTGGAAACTGGCTTACAGCAGAAGTGAGCTTATAAAGGGCTTCCCTTGGAGAAACCGAGGATCAGAAACTCTGAATCCTAACTGCTCTGAGACCATTTCAGCCTCTGCCCGCGGGACCCCGAATCCCCCCGGGATGCGCTTTCACAAGCACTCATAAGAAGGTCCACTGCTCGGCGGAGGACGTCTGGGGCGCGGGGGAGCTGGACGCCGGCTTTTCTCTGAATAAGGCCGCTCTTTGAGGCTCTCTCCCGGCCCAGGAGGGCAGAGAGCGGCCCGGGCATATGCTTTGGGGCTGAACTTGGGATGGGAGCACCTGCGTCTGCCCCGCGGGCGGGTGGTCGCCAACCCGCGCGGTGTCGCCCGAGCGAACAGCCCGGGACCGGGGGAAGAGGGCCCGCCGAGCCCGCTTACACCCCGCTCCCACCCACCCTCCGACCCCTGACCCCTTCCGGGTGAGCCGGGCCGCGGCGGCGGGACCCGCGTGGCCGCCCGGGCTTGGGGTTCCGGCGCGGGATGGGCCCGGCCCGGCACCCGCTCCTGCTCCGCGGTCCCGGCGGCGGCCCGGCCTCTGCGCTCCCCGGCGGGCGCTCACCTCTCCCTGGAGTAGAGCTGCAGCTGCTGCTCGCGCTGCCTCTTCCGGGTGAACGCCATGGAGGGCGGGCGGGGCGCGCGGCTCCAGCTCGGGTTCCGCGGCGCCGCCGCCGGCCGAGAGGTTGGGAGCCCGGGAGGCGGGCCGGGCACAGCGGGCCTGCGGGCCCCACGAGGAGAGCGCGCCTGCGGCCTGGCGTCCCGAGCCCGCGCTCAGCGCCGCATCCCCGCCGCGTGGGGCCTCGGCGGTGACTCAGGTCGGAGGAGGGGCGGGCGCTCGCCCGAAGCGCCCAGGACCCAGGGCCCGGCCTGGGGTCCGTCCCTCCGCCCCAAATCGCCGCCCCGCGGCTCCATTTCACTGCTTTTCCTCATGAAGACGGAAGCCCACCCTGAACTAAGTCAGCGTGTGGGCCACGGAGGTTCTAAATAACATTTGAGTCTTTAATTGAAATAACTAGTCACATGATTCTCTTTTTGCTAACAGCTGTGTTTGAGATGCAACTTACACGCGAAACAATTCAGCCATTTAGAGTGTACCAATCAGTGGTTTTTAGTATATTCACAGATATGTCCAACTATTCGTGCAGCTGAAATCCAGCAGGACCCTGGAGGGAGGGGGCAGGGTGGCTCCTGGCTACAAAAGCCTTTCTGGGTCCCTGTTTATGTTTGAAGAAAAATGCTTTAGTCTCCTAGGCCTTCCCTGAGTTCCCAAGGGCAGCTTCATGCAGTTACTAACCAGGGCAGAGGGAAGCAGAGACGAAGGGAAAGCAGTCCAACACGGTGCAGAGCAGAGTCCTAGCTCCCCCTCAGGATGAAGCCAGTGCAGCTGAGCTCTGCTACCCGGATAAGGCCCCCGGATCAGGGGGACGATGCTAACTTCTGGCTGCCCACAGGACTTCCCTCTTCCCTCACCACCAAACAATGAGAAGAAAGGCAAACACCCTTCCTCCCACAGCCCACATTTTGCCTATGAACACTCTTCCCTGAAACCCACTTGGTCTAGCAATAGATGCTCTGAGTTCAGAAGAGAGTCACCTCGGCTGGAAAAAAGGCCAGAAAACAGCTTGCAAGTTTACTTCATTCAGTTAAACATTAGCGACTGATGTGACCCTGCTGATGGAGAGTGACAAAGATTCCCTGCCGGAGCGAACTCCAGCCTTGCCACTTTGAGCCTTCCTCTCCACCAGGCCTTGGCCTAGAAAACCACAGACTCTCAGATCAGATCAGATCAGATCAGTCGCTCAGTCGTGTCCGACTCTTTGCGACCCCATGAATCGCAGCACGCCAGGCCTCCCTGTCCATCACCAACTCCTGAAGTTCACTCAGACTCATGTCCATCGAGTCAGTGATGTCATCCAGCCATCTCATCCTCTGCCATCCCCTTCTCCTCCTGCCCCCAATCCCTCCCAGCATCAGAGTCTTTTCCAATGAGTCAAGTCTTCACATGAGGTGGCCAAAGTACTGGAGTTTCAGCTTTAGCATCATTCTTTCCAAAGAAATCCCAGGGCTGGTCTCCTTCAGAATGGACTGGTTGGATCTCCTAGCAGTCCAAGGGACTCTCAAGAGTCTTCTCCAACACCACAGTTCTAAAGCATCAATTCTTCAGTGCTCAGCTTTCTTCACAGTCCAACTCTCACATCCATACATGACCACAGGAAAAACCATAGCCTTGACTAGACGAACCTTTGTTGGCAAAGTAATGTCTCTGCTTTTGAATATGCTATCTAGGTTGGTCATAACTTTCCTTCCAAGGAGTAAGCGTCTTTTAATTTCATGGCTGCAGTCACCATCTGTAGTGATTTTGGAGCCCAGAAAAATAAAGTCTGACACTGTTTCCACTGTTTCCCCATCTATTTGCCATGAAGTGGTGGGACCAGATGCCATGATCTTCGTTTTCTGAATGTTGAGCTTTAAGCCAACTTTTTCACTCTCCTTTTTCACTTTCATCAAGAGGCTTTTGAGTTCCTCTTCAGCACATATGATTTTGCCTGCCACAGTACAAGACCTGTACAAACAGAAGCAGTTTCTGACTACCCAGGCCTCATCCCTGGGTATCCCCAGCTCCCCTGAAGTGCCTATCTGAGGAGGCTTAAGGCTTCCCAGAGGATTTACTATTTATTGTAGCCAACACCTGGGGCTTCCCTGGTGGCTCAGTGGTTAAGAATCTGCCTGCAATGCAGAAGTGGGTTCGATCCCTCGGTAGGGAAGATCCCCTGAAGGAGGAAATGGCTACCCACTCCAGTATTCTTGTTGGAGAATATCTTGGACAGAGGAGCCTGGCAGGCTACAGTTGGGGGTCACAAAGAGTCAGACACAATTGAGTACATACATAGCCAACATCTGACATGGGCCCTGACTGCTGTTTCTTAGGGCATTTACAAAAAGGGCTTACAGCTGTGAATTCTTTCTCTGAAGCCTTGAGATGTGTCTCCCACAACCCAGGATTGGCTTCCTAAAGGACTCGAAAGCCATTTGAAATATCATCAGGAAGTTGAGGGCGTCTATCTCCTGCTCTCCCTGGGAAGGCAGCTGCCAGCCAGCAGATAAAGACTTGCATTTACAGCTATCCACTCTGAGATTTTTCACTTCCCAGCTTACCTTTAACAGGAGAAGGGAAAAAACTCTCTCAAAAAGACTTTCTTGAACAACAGCTCAGATACGCTTCTGCTGTTATGGCGGTTGTGTTCCTTGATAATGAAGAAAGGACTGTGGGGGCAGGGGGGTGGTTCCCTCCTCCTCCTTCCACCCCAAACCACCAGCCCCCCAACACCTGTGCCCTTCACTTCGTTCTGCCATTTCCAAGTGCATTTTCCCAACATCAGCCTCCTCTTCCCACTCAGTCAGCTTAGCCTCTGTAACTATCCCTTCTCTCTTCCCTCTTTCTCTCTTGCTTTGTCTTTTTCTCCCTCACTAAGTCATTCCCATCCAAATATATAGTTTCAAACGATGTTCCCCTTACCCCGCATCTCCTTCCGTCTCCCCATTCTTAGCCAGACTTCTGGAAACATTTGCCTCCCGGGGTGCTTTCTCACCCTGCCTGTCTTCAGTCTGCCCCACCTGGACTTCTGTTTCCACTCTGTGTTGTTGTTGTTTAGTCGCTAAGTTGTGTCTGCCTTTTTGTGACCCCATGGACTGGCGTCAGGCTCTTCGGTCCATGGGATTCTCCAGGCAAGAATACTGGAGTGGGTTGCCATTTTGTTCTCTAAGGGATCTTCCTGACCCAGAGATCAAAGCCAGGTCTCCTGCATTGCAGGCAGATTCTTTTTTTTTTTTTTAATTTTATTTTATTTTTAAACTTTACATAATTGTATTAGTTTTGACAAATATCAAAATGAATCCACCACAGGTATACATGTGTTCCCCATCCTGAACCCTCCTCCCTCCTCCCTCCCCATACCATCCCTCTGGGTCGTCCCAGTGCACCAGCCCCAAGCATCCAGTATCGTGGATCGAACCTGGACTGGCAACTCGTTTCTTACATGATATTTTACATGTTACAATGTCATTCTCCCAAATCTTCCCACCCTCTCCCTCTCCCACAGAGTCCATAAGACTGTTCTATACATCAGTGTCTCTTTTGCTGTCTCGTACACAGGGTTATTGTTACCATCTTTCTAAATTCCATATATATGCGTTAGAATACTGTATTTATGTTTTTCCTTCTGGCTTACTTCACTCTGTATAATAGGCTCCAGTTTCATCCACCTCATTAGAACTGATTCAAATGTATTCTTTTTAATGGCTGAGTAATACTCCATTGTGTATATGTACCACAGCTTGCTTATCCATTCATCTGCTGATGGACATCTAGGTTGCTTCCATGTCTTGGCTATTATAAACAGTGCTGCGATGAACATTGGGGTACACGTGTCTCTTTCCCTTCTGGTTTCCTCAGTGTGTATGCCCAGCAGTGGGGTTGCTGGATCATAAGGCAGTTCTATGGCTCAGATTCTTAACCATCTGAGCCACCCGGGAAGCAAGGAGATTTAGAACATCGGATTTCTGAAGCTCAGGTTCTTTATGTCTCATCACAGAAAGGATTCAATTAAACAGGGTGGTATCACACTCATTAGACTTCAGCCTTATTCTTAAAAGGGCTTCCCTTGTAGCTCAGTTGGTAAAGAATCTGCCTGCAATTCTTAAAGAAGAATAATCCTTATTTTTCTTAAGGAAAAATTCTTCTTCTTTTTTTTTTTGGAAAAATTATTCTTATCCTTCCTTGGTATTCCCTTACCAGTACTCAAGATCTCTGTGGGAATGATCTGATTACTGAAATGTTATTACCATGGCCCATGTGTAAGCTGATTCTCTCTCTTCTAGCTCATGTGAGAATGTTTCTCAGTCGTGTCTGACTCTGCGACCCCATGAACTATATAGCCTGCCAGGCTCCTCTGTCCATGGGATTCTCCAGGGAAGAATATTGGACTGGGTAGCCAGTCCCTTCTCCAGGGGATATCTTCCTGACCCAGGGATTGAACTCAGGTCTCCTGCATTGCAGGCGGATTCTTTACCATCCGAGCAACCGGGGAAGCCCACTCCAGCCCACTGATTTATAGATAAAATTGGCTCAAAGCTCACAGAATTCAACACCCTTTCCAACATGTCGCTTCCTTTCTCTGAGGGCTTCCATCATCATGACTCTCTCTGCCTCCTGAGATCCTGCTTCTTGACATGTGTCTTTGCTTTCACCACGGGAGCATTTTATCTGCCTGCCTCCCCACCACGTTAATGGAGAGTTGTGAATCCTGGCAGCAGTAACATCAGTGCAAACTGCTGTTAAAAACCCATGTTAGAAACCCTGGGCTCGATCCCTGTTCAGGGAACTAGATCCCATATGCAGCAACTAAGAGTTTGAATGCCATAGCTAAGACTTCAGTTCAGTTCAGTTCAGTCGCTCTGTCATGTCTGAGTCTTTGCGACCCCATGAATCGCAGCACGCCAGGCCTCCCTGTCCATCACCAACTCCCGGAGTTCACTCAGACTCACGTCCATCGAGTCAGTGATGCCATCCAGCCATCTCATCCTCTGTTATCCCCTTCTCCTCCTGCCCCCAATCCCTCCCAGCATCACAGTCTTTTCCAATGAGTCAACTCTTCGCATGAGGTGGCCAAAGTACTGGAGTTTCAGCTTTAGCATCATACCTTCCAAAGAAATCCCAGGGCTGATCTCCTTTAGTGCAGCCAAATAAGTAAACATTAAAAAAAAAAAAAAAAAAACTATGAATATTTTCTTAGCTGTTTTAAGTCTACCACCACTGAGGAGCCCTCACATTTTTCTTCCACAAAGAGTCCAGGCTTACAAATTCCTTACCCCTCTCCCACCCCACAGCCTTTCTAGGGCTAAAGTGTCCCGCCCCAGGATCCTCTGGGGTCTTGTTAGAAACACAGATTGCTGGCCCCACCCTGGTGTTTCTGATCTACTAGATGGGTTCCCCAATGGCTAATCAGGTGAAAAATCCTCCTGCAAAGTGGGAGACATGGGAGATTCGGGTTGGATCCCTGGGTCGGGAAGACCCCCTGGAAAAGGGCATGGCAACGCACTCCAGTATTCCTGCCAGGGAAATCCCAAGGACAGAGGAGCCTACAGTCCATGAGGTCGCAAAGAGTCAGACATGACTGTGACTGAGCACACAGATCTGAGGTGGGAACCGAGAGTCCTGAGCCCCCAGGTAGTACTGATGCTTGTCTAGAGACCACTCTGAGAAACTTGGCTTTAGAACAAATTTCTTCCCAGTCTTAAAGACAGCAGCACCTCCACCTCCCCCCACCCCCACCCCCTGCCCTTCTCTTCATCCTGGCATCAGCAAATATGCAACCTCAGGTGGGGGAGTGGTGTGCTCACATTTTACTGCAAGCACTTATCAGCACATTTCCCCCAATAAGCAGTTTCCCCTCTAAGAGGCATGAGATGCCAGGTTTAAAGAAAATAAGCCTTGTTTTTCCCCCACTGTGTTGCCTCATCATTGTAATTGTCAATATTATTGCTATCTGAATTTATGATGCAATTACTTTGTAGAAAACACGATGCTGAGTACTTTGCATGCATTTTATTCTTCAATCCCGTTGGGAGCTAATTCTCCACAAATCTTTTACATTTCTCCGTGTTAGGCATCATCAGTCAATTTGCTCAGATTTATTTCCATTCTAGGAGAGTAGAGATCAAGAGTATCCTCTGCCCAGAGACACCCTGGGGATGATGAGGACCACACCCTCCCTGCCCCAGGGAAGACTTGCCGACCTCTCAGGATAATTAATGTAATAGTTCTCTCCAGAGGACAGAGGGCGCAGGTTTGCCAGCAGCCTCTGAATAAGGCTGTGGCTTCCCTGGTGGCTCAGACAGTAAAGAATCTTCCTGCAATGCAGGAGACTTGGGTTCGAGCCCTGGGTGGGACGATTCCCTGGAGGAGGGAATGGCAACCCACTCCAGTAGTCTTGCTTGGAGAATCCCCAGGGACAGAGGAGGCTGGTGGGTTATAGTCCATGGGGTCACAAAAAGTCAGACAAGACTGAGCAACTTTCACTTTCCTGGAGAAGGCTGGGGATTTCCAAAGATGCGAATTCCTGAGCTATGATGCAGGACCACGGTGTGTTCACATCCACTGACCGCCTCATCGCTCCAGTGGGACGTGAGGGTCAAGTGGCTCATGTTGCCTGCTCCCTGGTAAGTGACACACTCTCCAAATCCATGTGAGTACACTGTCCCCGTACCTGCTAAATCTAGAGGCATTTGCCAAGCCCATCTAGCAGCTGTCACCTGCCACTCCAGAGGAACTATTTGACTTCCTTCTTGGCAAATCTCTAGACTGTTCTATTATTTCCATTCTTTGGAAGAGAACAGCTAAAGCTTTATGCAGTTTAATAATATGTCCAATAGTAAGTAACAATGCCAGTTGATAAGTGACAGTGACAAGATCTGATCCCGTGTCTGCCTGAGTCAAATCTACTTTCTTTGCAATTATACATTTCTAGTGGCAATTCTGCAGAGAAGGCAATGACACCCCACTCCAGTACTCTTGCCTGGAAAATCCCATGGACAGAGGAGCTTGGTGGGCTGCAGTCCATGGGGTCGCTAACAGTCGGACATGACTGAGCGACTTCACTTTCACTTTTCACTTTCATGCATTGGAGAAGGAAATGGCAACCCACTCCAGTGTTCTTGCCTGGAGAATCTCAGGGACGGGGGAGCCTGGTGGGCTGCCGTCTACGGGGTTGCACAGAGTTGGACACAACTGAAGCGACTTAGCAGCAGTGGCTCAGTTAGTAAAGAATCTGCCCACAGTGTAGGAGACCTGGGATCAATTCCTGGGTCGGGAAGATCCCCTGGAGAAGGAAATGGCAACCCACTCCAGTGTTCTTGCCTGAGAATCCCAGGGACGGGGGAGCCTGGTGGGCTGCCGTCTATGGGGTCGCACGGAGTCGGATACGACTGGAGAAACTTAGCAGCAGCAGCAGCAGCAGTGGCAATTCTGAGACCTTAAAGAAAAAAAGACAAAACTAAGAATCAGAAGTCCTCATTATTGTATTAAAGCTCTAAGTAACCTCACAGGAAGAAAACAAAAATTTCCACTGTCAGTGTACCCAAGGGAGCCCCAACATACCTACCAGTGACGGTTGCTCCTGGACAATCTTCCTTGAAGGCAGGGAGGGGGAAGGATCAACTCAGTGTTTCTGACATCCCTTTTCAAAAAAATACCTAGTTTTATTTATCTGGCCACACTGGGTCTTAGTTGCAGCACGCAGGCTCTCTCAGTAGCAGCACGTGACCTCCTAGTTGTGGCGTGTGGGATCTAGCTCCTTGAACCCAGCCCCCAGAGTCTTAGCCACTGGCCCATCAGGGACATCCCTGACATCCTCATAAAGTCTGCTTTTCCTCAGTTTCTCTTAGTAATTGATAGTATTTGTATATCCACATACCCATTTTCAGTCAGTTTTACTGAGGTATAGCTTACAATAATGTTCCTCAGTTGTAAGTGTGCCATGGATGTATTATGACACATGTGGAGTCATGTGACCACCACCATGCTTGTGATGTAGGAATTTCCATCACCCTAAAATGCTTTCTTGTGCTCTGTTGTCAGGAAGCCTGGTGTCCCTTCCTGATTCCTGGCAACCACTGATCTGCTTTTTGTTGGTTTACTCCTCTTTTCTAGACTTTGATATAAATGGAGTTATGAAGCACGTCTGACTTCCTTCCCTCAGCCCAGAGCTCTTAAGGTACATCCACATGGTTACCTGGAACACTACTTCATTCTTTTTCTTTTCTTTTTTTTTTGCTGAACAGTAAGCTTTGTATGAATAAATCACAATGAGTTTGTCTTTTCAACAATTGATGGAAATCTGGGATGTGTTCAGTGTTTTGGGCTAATATGGATAAAGCTGCTATTAACAGTTGAGTACACATCTTTGTTTTCCTTGAATTCACGAACTAAAATGGACTGGAATGGGTGAGTTTAACTCAGATGCCCATTTTTTCTACTACTGTGGCAGGAATCCCTTAGAAGAAATGGAGTAGCCATCATAGTCAACAAGAGAGTCCGAAATGCAATACTTGGATGCAATCTCAAAAACGACAGAATGATCAGTTTTCATTCCAATCCCAAAGAAAGGAAATGCCAAAGAATGCTCAAACTACCACACAATTGCACTCATCTCACACGCTAGTAAAGTAATGTTCAAAATTCTCCAAGCCAGGCTTCAGCAATACATGAACCGTGAACTTCCAGATGTTCAAGCTGCTTTTAGAAAAGGCAGAGGAACCACAGATCAAATTGCCAACATCCGCTGGATCATCAAAAAAGCAAGAGTTCCAGAAAAACATCTATTTCTGCTTTATTGACTATGCCAAAGCCTTTGACTGTGTGGATCACAATGAACTGTGGAAAATTCTGAAAGAGATGGGAATACCAGACCACCTGACCTGTCTCTTGAGAAACCTGTATGCAGGTCAGGAAGCAACAGTTAGAACTGGACATGAACAACAGACTGGTTCCAAATAGGAAAAGGAGTACATCAAGGCTGTATATTGTCACTCTGCTTATTTAACTTATATGCAGAGTACATCATGAGAAATGCTGGGATGGATGAAGCACAAGCTGAAATCAAGATTGCAGGAGAAATATCAATAACCTCAGATATGCAGATGACACCACCTTTGTGGCAAAAACTGAAGAAGAACTGAAGAGTCTCTTGATGAAAGTGAAAGAGGAGAGTGAAAAAGTTGGCTTAAAGCTCAACATTCAGAAAACTAAGATCAAGGCATCTGGTCCCATCACTTCATGGCAAATAGATGGGGAAACAGTGGAAACAGTGAAAAACTTTATTTTGGGGGGCTACAAAATCACTGCAGATGGTGATTGCAGCTATGAAATTTATTAAAAGATGTTTACTCCTTGGAAGGAAAGTTATGACCAACCTAGACAGCATATTAAAAAACAGAGACATTACTTTGCCAACAAAGGTCTGTCTAGTCAAGGCTATGGTTTTTCCAGTAGTCATGTATGGTTGTGAGAGTTGGACTATAGAGAAAGCTGAGCACGGAAGAATTGATGCCTTTTAACTGTGGTGTTGGAGAAGACTCTTTAGAGTCCCTTGGACTGCAAGGAGATCCAACCAGTCCATCCTAAAGGAGATCAGTCCTGGGTGTTCATTGGAAGGAGTGATGTTGAAGCTGAAACTCCAATACTTTGGCCACCTGATGCGAAGAGCTGACTCATTGAAAAAGACCCTGATGCTGGGAAAGATTGAAGGCAGGAAGAGAAGGAGATGACAGAGGATGAGAAGGTTGGATGGCATCACCGACTCAATGAACATGAGTTTGAGTAGGCTCCGGGAGTTGGTGATAGACAGGGAGGCCTGGCGTGCTGTGGTTCATGGGGTTGCAAAGAGTTGGACACGAATCAGCGACTGAACTGAACTGAACACATCTTTGTTAGAATATACATTTTCTCCCATGTCCTAGGGGCCATCTCCTGGAGGCTCCCATGTGTTCCCAAGGTAAAGCCCAGCTCCTAGCATGGCACTGATACTTTTTAGGAGCCTTTCTTTATCTTTCCCACTGTATATCTCTAAATATTTTCTGACACAAATTTGTATCTATGCACCCAAACAGTGCTAAGAGCTGGGGATAAATATAAACAAAGCAGAGAAGATTCCAGTCTTTACAGAGCATCTAGTGGGTAAAATTGACTATAAACAAACCAAAATATAAAATAATTGCAGGGAATTCCCTAGAGATTCAGTGGTTAGGACTCTGTACTTCCACTGTGGAGGGCCCAGGTTCAAATCCTGTTTGGGGAAGTAAGATACAAGATACCACAAGTCACATGGTGCAGCCAAAAAAAAAAAAAGATCACAAACCATGAGTGCTAGAGAGAGATGAGATGACACTACTAGCTGGCATATGGCACAGAAAAACTTGGCTGGAGGTGAGAAGGTCACAGAATAACAGGCTTCGAGATAACTGGGTCAGGCACGTGGGCACAGATGCCATCAAGGTTAATGATGGGCTAGGGAAGAGGGACTCGGTTAGCCCAGAGTCAAAGCCTTTCATGAATCAGGTGGATTCCCAACAGGACAATAGATGATAAAGCCTGATGTCATTAACTTCTAAGGAATTCTGGTTCCTGAAGGAGAAAAATATATCACGTGAATATAGCAAAAGGAAGCAAGGAAGATGCTTATCTCTCGGTCCTAAGGTGCACAGGTTTAAGAACCCAGGATTACACAGGACAAAGGACTAAGAGTTGCTATGATTGCTACAGATCAGAAATGAGTAACATAGTCTCTGTCCTGAAGGGGCTGTTATGTTAACTCCCAAAGAGTTGGGAGGAGAGGGGTGGAGAGGAGATGAAGTTCAGAGTGAGTGTCCTGACCTAGTCAACAGCTGGAGAAGCTGGGCTACTAATGATAACAGAAGTAAATAGGTGAGAAATGGGAGGACAGATAGTGAAAATTGTAGTTTGGGTCCTGAGTATATGGTTCCCTGGCTTCTGGCTTCTGCTCACTTGTGATTGCTCTGAGCTTCAGAAGCCTGAAAGGGATGCTTGACCAGGTGTAACAACGTGCCTGTCCACACACTCAGGCCTTTGCAAAGCTGTTCTGACTCAGTAATTTCCCTGTCCTCTGACCTCCCATTCATGTTACAAGTCAAATTTCACTTCCTCTTTGAGCTCCCCAGTCACCATTTGTACCTACCCACACCCTAAGTGAAAAAGAGCAGACATTTGAATCACCCGGATTCTCGAAGCTTCCAGTTCAGAGTCTAATTTTAGCTCATCCCCTCATGTAATTATTTGTTTACATTTCTGTTTACCTTGCTCTCATAACAGCCCCTTCAGGACAGAGATTATGTTACTCATTTCTGATCTACAGCAATCATAGCAATTCATGGTGTCAGTCCCATGCATATCTTACCAACACAAACTGATAGAAAGCATAGAAATTCAACTCCATTGGCCTGTTACCTGTTTCATGAAACCATACTTCCTCTTATTTATTGTACTTATCTTGTTCAAGTTTCACAGCATGCTCTTTCCATTAGTACTTTGAGCATAGCTAACAAATCCATGTCATCTTGTTCATGCAGTATAGAATCCTGTGTGCTGTGTGAGTCTATATCCTGATAAACTCAAGTGTCCATGCTTGGTGGCTTGTTCTTTCAATGAAGCTTCTCGCCTCCATTGTTAAGGTCACTTCAACTGCCCTTCTTTGCCCAAGTGAGTATAGACTCCCTTTGTTTCAATATTCAGAAAGCATTCCTTGCTTCACCTTGCTTTTATTCCTAAATTTCTTCACTAGGGCTTAAAATCAGCTTGGAACGTTGACTGAAAATGGGCCTGGTTGTCACTGCGTGAATGAGTGGAAAATATCACTCTATATGTGGTCTTAACATTCAAGAGATTTTAGTTGCAAAGTAGACTAGATTTATGATCACTGTTGTGTGGCTTGCCACCTTTAACATATATATCCTTTATTTAGAGGGTATTGACAAATGACAAGGTATAGACAGATTACCTGTTTCTAGATATATAAAGAGTGTGGAAATTAGAACACAGTCATGGTTAGGACAACACAAAACATCCAAATCTACTTTAGCAAAGATTAATGAATAAGATATCTGATGAAGAATATGCATATATAGCATTAAAAAAAAGTGTTAGTCACTCAGTTGAGTCCGACTCTTTTGTGACCCCTTGGACTGTAGCCTGCTAGGCTCCTCTGTCCATGGAACTCTCTAGGCAAGAATACTAGAGTGTGTTGCCATTTCCTACTCCAGGGAATCTTACTGATCCAGGGATTGAACCCTGGTCTCCTGCATTGCAGGCAGATTCTTTATTGTCTGAGGCACCAGGAAATACCCATTATATAGCATATTGCTTTAAAAAATATATATATTTATTTATTTGGTTTTACCAGGTCTTAGTTGTGGCATGTGAAATCCAGTTCCTTGATCAGGGATCAAACCCGGGCCCCCTGCATTGGGAGCATGAGTCTTAGCCATGCTAAGAGTCCCGGCATATTGCTTTATAAATGATATAAATTGCTTTTGAAAATAATGAAACCTCATCAGAATGCTCCCCAAAGATGTTCACAACTTCACGTCAAAAAGGATGAATATTAACTTACATGGACAAAAAGATTCTGATTTAAGGACCTTGAAAGGGCAAGATTATCCTGGATCATCTAGATGTGCCCACTCTAATCACATGAGTCCTTTCCAAGCTGTAGTCACAGGGAAGTGTGAATGCAGAAGAGAGAACCCGAGATATGGCAGTGGGAGACTCAAGTCACACTTGCTAACCTGGAAGACAGAGGCCATGAACTAGGGGATGCAGGCGCCCTCAATAGATTGGAAAAAGCAGAGAACCAGATTCTCCCCCGGAGCCTCCAGACAGGAGCAGAGCCTTGGTTTTAGCTCAGTGAGATTCCAGCTCTGTTGGAAGCCACAGAGTTCATAGTAATTTGACACCGCAGCCATAGGAAACCAAAACAGGACAGTATTGTAAGGCGGATGGAATGGCTTTCCAGAAAGAAAAACCAACCAACCCAGTGAAACCCTGGCTGAGAGTTGTATATAATTTAGATGGAAATGGGGAACACGACTGGAGAACATGAATTATCTTTGATCATTATTTTCCAGACAGGCCTGATGATCACTTAAAACAGAGAAAAAGACAGCACAATATCCACCAAGATGTTCACAGTATTGCTTCAATAGTGGGATTATGGGTAGAGCAGTCCCCCTTATCTGAAGTTTCACTTTCCGTGGTTTCAGTAACCCACAGTCAACTTCAGCCTGGAAATACTAAATGGAAAATTCTGGAAATAAACAATTCATAAGTTTTAAATTGCATACCATTCTCAGTAGTGTTGTCGGGGGAGTGTGTAATCTCCCAGGCTCTGTCTTGCCACAGCAAAAATTTGAAGTGACGGACGGACCAGTGTTACAGCTCAGTTTTATTGGCAGGTAAATGCATCCTTGAGGTGTGAGGGCAGGCAGACGCAAAAGAGGTGAAGAGAAGTCCTGGGCTCAATTTTGGCTCCTCTTTTTATATGTTTTTTTCTCCTCCCCAGGAGCCTGCCCTATATAAATTGGGCTAGCCAGGAGGGCTGTTTGTTTTACTTGAGGTCCTCACTCCAGTCCTTGGACCTTCCTTTGTTCTATTTTTGTGGGCTTTTCCCCTCTTTATCTTTTAGCCATCACCATTTTGGACTCCTTTTTCCTATTCTAACTACCTAACATTCCCCCCTCAAGAGATGGGAGGCCCAATTCTTTGGGAATAAGGGCATAGAAGTCTTTCTGGCTACTTCCTGCTGAACTGGGATGGTGAGGGGCATTGGGCCTCCCCCTCTTGCTAGTCTTAAGCCTCAGAGTCCTTATAGTGGTGTCCATCTAAGGATGAGTGATATTTTCTGTGGTTGGCTGTAGTTTTATATATCCTTGTTGAACTGGCACTGCATGTTGTAGCTTGTTGACCTGGGCAGAGACAAAACAGGTTAGACAATTGAAAATATATGGAGCAATCATAAGCAGCATCAATATGGGGATAATAGGAATTGGTAGGGGTATTAGTCAACTCCAAATTCCCCTCGCCAGGAGAAGGATCCCCCAAAGAGAGACTGTAGCCACCCTGAGAACTCTCCAGCTCATTTTTTGAGATCCTGTAGAATCTGAATGTTTTCCTTGAGGACTGTGAGACTTTCTTTAACTTAGTTGGAGCTATTTACCCAGAAGCATCATGTCTCATTCAAGCTGACTCAAGCCCCTCCTCATTCAGGGATCAGGAAATCTACCTCCTGTCTGTTTTAGAGTATAACCCCTGCCAAGCTGTGTTGGCTTTTTAGCACTATCCTGAGAAATCTTATCCCCAGAAACTTAGTTTTGGGGGTGTTCATTAGACTGGCACTCATTTGCAGTCCTGAATAGGTATCTGAGATCTCCCAGGGGCTCACGGGTGTATTGAGTGTCCTCTTCTGTTTTCTTCCACGGCTTGACTTGTGAGTAGTGAATCCAGGAGTCATGTCCTTGTACCTTCACTGCTGTGGGGGTGGAAAGTATTACAGGATAGGGGCCCTCACAT
This sequence comes from Bos taurus, assembly GCF_002263795.3. NCBI lineage: Eukaryota > Metazoa > Chordata > Mammalia > Artiodactyla > Bovidae > Bos > Bos taurus. Next base: position 24,845,499 of record NC_037341.1, read on the forward strand.
GTGGGATGGAGTTGAGCCTTTGGGGACCCATCCTTCCAGACTTTAATTAGGACTTGAGTCCCTGGAGCATATAGTGGTGGCTCTTTAGAATATTTTGGGTCCTGGTTGACACCCCAAAGTATATATCTTGTTGGAACTGTTTCCAATGGCAATGGTATAAGACTGGAGGGTCTGAGCCTCTGGATCTAGGAAGAGGTTATTGACATAAACAAAAGGTCTCCCATATAGCATCTCAGAAGGACTAAAACCAACCTGTTCCTTAGGGGCAATATGGGTGTGGAGGAGAGCTATTGGTAAAGCCTCCTTCCATCCTAGGGAGGCCTCCTGGGTTATCTTTTTTATTTGCCAATTTTAATAATTGGCTGGCTCTTTCTACTTTTCCTGAAGACCGAGGCCTCCAGGCACAATGGAGATGATAAGTAATGCCCAATGCTTTAGAGACCCCTTGCGTGACCTTAGAAGTAAATGATTTCCCATTGCCACTTTGTAATGACCTGGGCAGACCAAATCTTGGAATGATTTCATGGAGCAGTTTTTTTTTTTTTTTTTTTTTAACCACCTCCTCAGCCTTCTCAGTCTAGGTGGGAAAGCCTTATCCATCTTGTGAATATATCTATCATGACTAACAGGTATTTATACCCTTGAAAAACTGGCATCTGGGTGAAGTCCATACACCAGTCCTCTCCTGGGCATGTCCCACATCACTGGACAGGCTGGGCCAGCTGGGGTCTTTGAGCTCCTTGGGGGTTAATTGGCAAGTGGGACAAGAGGAGACCACTTGCCTTATAGTCGTTTGGAGGCCTGTTCCTCTAAAGGACCTTTCTAGTAATCTTTGGAGGGCCTTCTCCCCTAAATGAGTGGTGGCAAGTAAGGAGTTAACCAACTTCCATTGGAGGTTCCCAGGTAGAAAAAGGAGTCCCTCCTTGTGGAACCACCCATATGACCTTGAAAGCCCTCTCTCGTAGCTTTAAGAGTCTCACCTTCAGGATATGAAGGAGTTTCTGGCAAATTAGTCTGTGGAACTAAGGTGGCAACCCCTATTAGGTCACTGTTCGGTAATGCTGCTCTCCTAGCTGCCTGATCAGCTGCTTGGTTCCCTCGTGCCACTTCCATGCTCCCTTTTAGGTGTCTTTTACAACAGGAGACTGAAACCTCAGAGAGCAGAGGAACTGCCTCCGAGAGCCTAAGGATTTGATCACCACATTTGATTGGGGTCCCTCAGATGGTCAAGTGGCCTCTTTCTTTCCAAAAAGCAGCAGTTTATATAGCACCAGAAAGGCATACTTGGAGTCAGTGTAAATGGCTACTCTTTTTCCTTACTCTAAAGCTCGAGTCAGGGCTATGAGCTCAGCTAATTGGGTTGAAGTACCTGGTGGCAAAGGTTTAGCCTTTATGGTCTCAAAATTGGAGGCTACAGCAAATTCAGTTATTCTTTTTCCATCCAAGACAAAGCTGCTTCTGTCAATGTACCAGATTTCCTCAGGATTGGTCAGAGGATCTTCTGACAGTCCCTCTCGGGGTTTTGTCCAGTGGTCCAAAGTTTCTAGGCAAGAGTGAAAGGGGAGAGAGCTCTAGGGGGTAGGCAGGAGGGTAGCTGGGTTAAGAACCTCACAAGGGGATATATTCAGGCCTGGATTTTCCATCAGCACTACTTGATATCTGAGGATTCTTTGATCACACATCCATAAATGGCCTCTCCCGTTCAGGAGTTGTTTCACTTGGTGGCTGGTAAAAATAGTTTGCCCCCAAAAGAGAGTCTTAAAGCATCTTCTATCAGGACTGCAATAGATACAAGATTTCAAAGGCAGGGAAAGATCTCTTCCCAATAAGAAAACAGGACACTCAGGGGCCACCAGAAACTGGTGGGAAAATATTTGTCCATCCCAGCAACAAAGAAGTGCTCAGGTGAATCTTTTTGTTAACTGTTTTTCCTGTAGCACCCAAAATGGTACAGGTTTGGGAGGAGATGGCTCCAGAGTAGGAGGTTAGGACAGAGTAGGTAGCCCCTGTGTCAACAAGAAATTCTCAGACGTACCCGCCACATCCAGTTGCACCCTTGGCTCCAGCTCTGTGATGGTTATATGTGACAGGCGGGATGGCTAGAGCAGGCCACTTCAGTCCTGTTGAACCATCGTGAAGAAAGGCTTGGCACCTGACTTCGAGGCTCTTGGGCCCTGAGGGCAGAGTGCTGCCCAGTGTCCCAATTGATGGCATTTGTAGCAAGCTATTTTAGGAGACTTGTCATTGTTTGGACACTCTTTGGCCCGATGTTGCGCCTATCTACAGATTAGGCTTTTGCCTTGTGCCTTGTCCTTTAAGGACTTGGGGTTTGCCATAGGGCTTCCCTGGAGGGCAGCCAGCATCTGGGCATGCCTTGTCTCTTTCCTTTTCTCCCTTTCCTGGGCCTTGGCCTCCCTATCCTGTTCTCTGTAATAAAAGGTATTGGTGCCTGTCTGGACCATCTCATCTAAAGAGGCAGCAGGGTCCTGCTGCTGTAGCGGTTTTAACTTTATCCCGATATCTGAGGCACATTGGGACAGGAATTTGTCCTTTAAAATCACCTGTCCCTCATAAGAGTCTAGGTCCAGATTGGTAAACTTTTGGAGGGCCTCTTTTAGCCTTTCCAGAAAGGCAATGGGGTTCTCATTGGACTCCTGAGTTATTGCTGAGACCAGGAGTAGTCCCACAGCTAATAGGCTTCCTTCTATTTCCATAGGTGGACTTCTTGAGAGGGGAGTCTTTCTGAAGCGTATCCTACCCAGTACTGTTGCAACCTGAGAGTCAGGTATCCCCGGGTCAGATTTAGGCGTAACAACTTGCTGGAGATCGAATCCCCAAGCAGGTCGAGGCATGTCAGCCTCCCGAGAATTGGGTCCCTGGTCAGGTCGAGGCATGTTGACCTCCTGGGGCCCCTGAACTGGCAGATCTCTGAGCAGGTTGAGGCGTGACAACCTCCCAGGGAACAGGCAGGTTGAGGCAGGTCGACCTCCTGGGACCCCAGGCTGGTGGATCCCTGAGCAGGCTGAGAGGTAACAACCTCCTGGGGACTGGATCCCTAGGCAGGTCGACCTCCTGGGACCCCAGGCATTTCTCTCCCAAAGGTCAGCTATTTTCTGGTTGACCCTCCAGAAGATTGTAGAGGCAACATTGTGGGCCCGGACGGGGCTCAGGAAAAGCACAAGAAACAGGAGGGAAGGGGACTGGGCACAACTTTTGAAAGAATAAAATAGCCCAAGGGCATAACACAAGCTGATTAAAATCAAATGGGTCCGAGATGACAAGTCAAATTCAACTAAACCTTGATCCTCAATCTGCAAGCTAAATGACACACCCAGAGGTGCCAGGACAGTTCAGGCAAGGTCAAAAGAGGGAGGAGGGGGTGATTCCTGAAATGTTGGAATGATCCTCCCACTCATTAGCATATGAAATCACCCAGTTGGGGGGGTGGGAACTAACCACACCACATTCCACGGGCATTGCACCCTCCTCTGTGATGGCCCATACCCTGTGGAGTGTGCTTCTCTCTGAATCCAAACAAATCCACCTCTTGCCTACTGTTGTGTCTCTCACAGAAATTTTGCAATAAGACATCAGAGCCTGAGCTTCATTAGGTCCTGAAGCCAGGCACTGTGGGTTCCGGCCAGGCGCAAGTCCCAGCCGGATACGACTGAGTGACTAAACATAGCAGAGTTCCTGCCACGTGGGTTTGAGTCCCAACGGTTTCAAGCACAACTTTCAGAAATGAAAAGATGATGACCTGCCCAATAGTTTGTAAGCAGTGGCATAGATGGAGAGAGGAACTGAAGGACGGGAGGAAAAAGCAGTGGGAAAAATGTACTGAGGAATCCCCTTCATAACCTGCTGGAAAATCTGCTAAAAATACCTGACCTATGCTCACAGTTTTCATTGGCCTGGTCCTTGGCACAAAGAAGATTAAGGACAGAAGAACCCCCACCCACTTGGGCAACAGCTACTAGAGCGCAAAGGATAATGGAGCCTTTGGGACACACTGGGGAGTAGCCTCTCCAGAGTCACTCAATTGCACCCACTGCCATTGGCCTGTTTGCGGGGGGTTCAAGGAAACAAGAAATGAGAGATTGTAAAGGAATTAAGATTTTGTTAGCCATATGTCCTTCCAGACATAGGAATGAGGGATTCCTACCTGAACAGGAGGTCTCCTGGAATCTGAGACTGAGCTGCATGAGCTCTCTGCTGAGTTTGTTTTTGCTGTCCCGGTTTCCAGCACGCTGGGCTTCTTGTCCCTTCCACTGTGCTGGGTTTTCTTTGTGTTCAGCTTCTGCCACAGGAGCTTCACTGAGTTGGGCTTCTGCTATGCTTGGCCTCCACTTTGCAGGGGCCAAGCCGAGGTTGTTTCAGCCAGGTTAAATCCAAGAAACAGCACCATATATGTCAGAGGAGTGTGTAATTTCCTCAGTTCTGTCCTGCCGTAGCAAAAATCTGAAGTGACGGACAGACCAGTGTTATAGCTCAGTTTTATTGGCAAGTAAAGGAAAATATATCCTTGAGGCATGAGGGCAAGTAGACCCAAAAGATGGGAAGAGAAGTCCCTGGCTCAATTTGGCTCCTCTTTTTATATGCTTTTTCTCCTCCATCCTACCCTATGTAAATTGGGCTAGCCAGGAGGGCTGTTTGTTTTACTTGAGGTCTTCACTCCAGTCCTCAGACCTTCCTTTGTTCTACTTTTGTGGGCTTTTCCCTTGTCTTTTAGCCACTGCCATTTTGGACTCCTTTTTCCTATTCTAACTACCTAACAGTGTGATGCAATCTTCCTGTCCAGTTCCATGCCCCTACGTGGGGTCCCAGCCACAGACATGGTCAGCTCCTGACAGTCAACCCAAGGTTTAAGGCCCTACTTCTGACCCACCGATAGACGGTCAGTAGTAACCTAACACGCTGCCTACACCACTGACTTATCTCCTTTTCATCACATGGGCATTTCATCTTCTCACACTGTCACAAGAAGGGTGAGAACAGTACAATAAAAGATTTTGAGCGAGAGCACATTCATATAACTTTTATTACAGCATACTTTTCCGTTTTATTTTATTATGAGTTATTATTGTTAATCTCTTACTATGCCTATTGCCATTTCCTACTATGCCTAATTTATAACCTAAACTTTATCATAGGTATGCATGTCTAAGAGAAAAACAGTATCTATGGAGTTTGGTCCTACATATGATTTCAGGCACCCACTGGCAGCTGGGGGAACTTATTCCCCACAGATGACGGTGGACACTGTACACATGTATACATATTTCCCCTATCCATTTATCCATATACTTGCTTAGATTTTTTAATTTTTGTACAACAAATATATATCACTTTGTATGTTAACAAAAAAAAAAAAATGGAAGTGAGCAAAAGAAGAAATTATTTACTGCAAAAAGATTTGGTTCAAAGGTCATTCAGGTCATTCATACTGAAAATCATGACCCAAGACCAAGTTTTCCAGTCAGTAATAAATTCTCTTTCTAAATACTCTGAGGTGCAACACACACACACACACACACACACACACACACACACTCACACACACATCTGTGAATCAAAAATTAGAATTTTAGAAAACCTTCGTACAGCACTATAAGCTTTATATTTTCCTAATATTCAAAAGAATATTCTTGATGGAATCAGTGTGGATATTACCAACTGTGATTTCTTTTAAAAACGTAGTAATAATGAGATTTGTCAACATTTGGAAGTTACAAAATCACATGTGGGTGAAAGATTCTTTCAGAGTGGGAGACAGATTGATGGATTGAAAAGTTCACTGATACAGTTTCAGTTTCTCCATTCAACCAGCCTTTAAGACGTTACGACTTGCTGAGCTACTGTTGAACCAAAGAGGAAAGTTCATTTACATGAGAAGACTATTAAATACCCTTCCCTTTTCTAATTAAATATCCCTCTGAGATCAGATTTTCTTCAGATACTTCAACCAGAACAGCATATCACAAGGGATTACAAGCCCAGGATACTGCTAGAATCCAGTTTTCCTCTATTAAACCAGACATTAAAGAAACTGTCAAGTATGAAACAATGACATTCTTCTAATTAACTTTATTCCAAAACATGTTTTATGCAAATATTTATTTTAACAGGCAGTAGATTTATTACTGTCATTTAAAAATATCTTAAAAACATCTAGCTATCAATTTCTAAGATAGTAAATATCCACATAAAAGTTCTCAGTAATTTTTAAGGGTGTAAATGGATTTGGGAGAGGAAGTCTGAGAATGGCTAAATAAGCCATTAGGAAGTTCTAGACTCTAACAACTTCTGACAGAGAGATGGAAAAATTGTTAGCAAGGAGTCTTATTTATTTGACACACATGTTGTCTCAGGAAGGGTTAAGAATATTAGAATTCGGACTTCCCTCATGGCTCAGTGGATAAGAATCCACCTGCCAATGCAGGCAACATGGGTTGTACCCCTGATCCAGGAAGATTCTACATGCCATGGAGCACTAAGCCCCGAGCCACAACTACTGAGCCTGTGCTCTAGAGCCAGGGAGCCGCAACAAGAGAAGCCACCGCAATGAGAAGCCTGTCCACCTCAACTAGAGAGCAGCCCCGAGCTCACTGAAACTAGAGAAAGCCCACATGCAGCAATGAAGACCCAGTGCACCTATCAATCAATAAATAAAATCACAATTCTAAGAACAGTTCCAGTTATCCACGCAGCTTCTAAGGTTTCTAGTTGTTGTGATAAACTGAATTGTAAATGAATTACTTTAATATAAAAGAGATTTTCCTATCCTATAAGTAATAAAAAGTGCAAAAGTATGAAAGATTTTGATCCCTTGCTTCAGGAGAAGATGGTACTTTATTAAAAGAAAGGAGAAAAAAAAATAAGAAGGGAAATGGATACTAGAAGGTAAGAGTTTTGGAGCTGTTCTAGAGAAAATAGCCACTAAGAAACTTTGTGATAGGGACTTCCCTGGCAGTCCAGTGGTTAGGACTCCCCATCTCTACTGCAGGAGGCATGGGATTGGATTCTGGTTGGGGAACTAAGATCCCACATGCCATGCAGCCAAAAAAAGAAGATATAAACTCTGCAATAAACAGAATTACATACCAAGAAAAGACTGGAATCTCTAACTTGGCTGAAGAGATATTTGAAACAAGGGTAATATGTCAGCTAAAATAAAACCTCAAGTCAAGAAACATTCTATATTCCTGTAGTTTTTATAAAGTATAACATCAATGTAGATAACCAGAGAAAACAATTTTTATCTGTATAATTTCTCAGCTGCCTTGTCACCACTAGCTGGGTCATGGCCATGGTGACAAATAACAGCCCTTAAACTGACAATCTGTAATACAGAGAGTTCACATATGGAGAACTGGGAATTCATTTCAGGTAATTTAATTTCCCCTCTCTATCCAGCAGGGAAAATATCTCAGATATTTTCCAGAGTAAATGATCACATTCCCCTGAAGATGATTCTAGAGGTACAGTATTTTAATGCTAGTTAATTGAACTGGTGATTCCCTCAACACTCTGGCTTCACTAGCTACAGGCAGGAGCTCAATGGACTGTAACACAGCGCTGGCCCGAAAGGGCTATTGAATAACTCCATCACTGCACACCCTTCAGCCGCAAGGATGCTGACTTGATGGTGATCCAGATGGAGGCTGATGGTTGGAACTCACTGATGTCTTTGTACCACTGGCCATTTTTTTTTTTAATGCTCATTCACTTAAGCCCTGTCACAGCATATCTACTGTCTCATAAGTTAGCAGTTAAGAGAAAATACAAAAGCTTGTTTTAAAAAAAATTGGATTAGTGGTCTACTCTGAGTGAGAAGCTATGGATGAAAAAGCATATGATTTAATAATAACTGCATTATAACAATCATTACGATGTTGGGTTCCAGATAATTGAGGACACAAACGCAGAAGGTGTTTGTGGATTTTTGGCAATCAGCATCCGTTGCCTCTTTGCCATAGAATACTCATTGCCTTTTGAGGATGATCTCATCTCCCATTGAATTTAATCTGGTGGAACTTGTTAGACAGATGTTTCTGCCTTGCCAAGCTGATGGCTGGGCACATGACCCAAACTTGATGCACCTTCCATGCAACTTAAATCTTGACTAGAGAGCCAGAAACTGAGAACAGCTTCAGTGATTTATTCGAGGCACAAACTAGGAAAAGCTGTTCTCACTCCCACTTCATTCCTGCCTTTTGCGTTCTCTAGTTACCTGGGCTCCTGTCCATAGAACTCTGCTTCTTCAGCCACGGATTCTCCAAATTCCTGATACCTGTCCAGAAAACTTCTTTTTATCAATTAATTGGAGGATAATTGCTTTACAATATTGTATGGGTTTCTGCTGTATATCAACATGAATCAGCCATAGGAATACATTTGTCCCCTCCCTCTTGAACCGCTCTCCCACTTCCCACCCCATCCTACCCTTTGAGGTTGTCACAGAGCGTGGGTTTGAATTCCCTGAGTCATACAGTAAATTCCCACTGGCTATCTATTTTGCTAAAATAAACAAGCAGCTCTGGTAGCTCAATACCCAAAAAACAAACAACCCAATCAAAAAGTGGACAGAAGAGCCAAACAGACACACATCCCCTGTGGGGATCTGTGGCCTCAAGTTCACACAAGCTTCAAATTTAGATACCTAGCTCCAGCTGAGGTTGTGCACACTCTTGCACTGTACATGAGTATTTAAAGCATCGGTTTATTAAGTAAACATGCCCATTGACTCCCCATTTTATCTTTTGGGGGCTTTCTTCTTCGTAGCATCTAACATCTCACAGGCACTGGGCCCCTCTCACCTCTGCTGGGGGCTGGGAGCCGGTCACACAGGCCTTGTTGGCTGTGGCAGGACTGGACTCCTCTCTCCAGGGCAGTGGGGGCCTCAGAGGGGTTTGGTCCACACCTGAGAATCGCTGTGACCGTTTTTCCACATTAATCATCTCTGTCCTCTTTTCTCCACTGCCTGCCAAGGGGAGTATTTTTAGCCTTATTTTACAAATGGGGAAACCAAGGCTAAGAATAGGCTAAATAATTCCCCAGTTCATACTGCTGGAAATGGTCAAGCCAGCAGACTAGTACAGGCCTGACTCCCAAGTTCAAGCCCCCTCCACTGACTGCCTATGGCCATTCCACTGCCCTGCAGAATTTTAAGAAATACTGGGCACCACTGGAGAGAAGGGCAGTGTTACAGGCTGCACTGCAGCCCCTCAAATTCAGTATCTGAAGTTCTAACACTTACTATCTGTGATGTGAACATATTTGGAGATGGGGGTCTTTAGTTACAATGAGTGTGTACAGTAGGCCCTTAACAGCATGACCAGGGTCCTCATAAAAAGAGGACATTTGCCCTGGATATGTTCCAGTGTCTCCTAGTTTACAGTCTATGGGAACTCGACTAGAATGCATATCCTACTGTTGTGTGAAAACTGTATAAATCATAATTATGTTGAATTGGTTCATAATGCTTTTCTGGTCAACTATATCCATCTACTTTTCTGTCTGTTCTATTAATTTTTAAGAGTTTGATATTGAAACTCCAACTAAAAACCTTGATTTTATGTTTTTTGTCTGTGTCATGCATGCATGCTCAGTTGCTCAGGCATGTCCAACTCTGCAGCTCCATGGACTATAGCCCACCAGGCTCCTCTGTCCATGGGATTTCCCAGACAAGAATATTAGAGTGGGTTGCCATTTCCTCCCCCAGGGGATCTTCTCAACCCAGGGATTGAACCTGAGTCTTTTGCATCTCCTGCATTGGCAGGCAGATTCTTTACCACTGCACCACCCGGGAAGCCCAATTTACCTATTTAATAAAGTAATTGTAGTATATAGTGGAACTGTATGTAACTTTGTTCTGTATTTTCCAAGTCTCCTGTAAATGTGTTATCATACTTTCATAATTAAAAAAATAGAGTGAGATACGATACTCTCTGGTCCCTGTGCATTCCCTGGTCAAAAACTAATGGAGCATCCAATATTCTGTGGCAGCCAGGATGGGAGAGGGGTTTGGGGGAGAACAGATCCACGTACATGTATGGCGGAGTCCCTTTGCTGTTCACCTGAAACTATCACATTGTTAAGTGGCTGTATCCCAATACAAAATAATAATAAAAAAGAGGACACTTGGACGCAGACATGTACACGTGAAGACACAGGTAGAAGGCGGCATCAGAAGTGCACAACACTTTGGTCTTGACCTTCTAGCCTCCAGAACTGTGAGGAAACCTATTTCTGACGGTTGAGCTGTCTGTCTGCGGCGCTTTGTCTGTCTGTCGGCCTGGAGCAAAGAAGTCCCCTGGGAGGTGTGTCACCTTCTTTGCTGTTTCTTTGTGGTTGACTGTTTTCTTTCCACAGATGCCCCCATTCCTGGCAGACTTCCTGATACAAGCCTCCAGTTGTAGGGTTGTATCAGAGCTTTCTACACCCAGAGCTTTCTACACCTGGTCTTCTCCCGTAAATAAAAGTCATTGTCAAGTTAATCTTCAAAGCCTTTCCTTCCTACCACATGGTGATGCAAAGCAGAAGATTAAGCCATTCAAGCTAATCTTTGCAATCATCAATATGGGCCCTCCAAGTTGAGGTAAAGCCTTTAATTCAAAGACATTAAGAATGTTAAGACATAATTAAAGCTCTTAAAGGATGTCAGGTACCAGGAGTTAATCAGAAGAGAGTTTCTGAGTTAAGGAAACTTTCAGCATCTTTTGAATCATTCTCCAAAACTCATCCAAAAGGATGATTCCACTGAAAGAAATATTTTGGCAGATGGAGGGGTTGAGAAGCTCTGTGTAAATTTACTCATTTACAATCTCATGACTTGTTTGACTTCACTAGTTGAATCAGTTTCTTGTGTATATTTTTCTCTTAAAAACAAAAAATCCAAAGACAGAACTAACCTAATGCCTTTAGGCACCTGTATTTTGTCTTCTGGAGACTTTTTAGTGTGATAATTCCCTCAACCCCTCTGCAATTCTTTATTAAGTTTTAACGTGGTTTAAACTCTCCATATGTAGACAATGTATTATTTCCCCCTCCTTGCCAGAAGGTCTAATAGTCCCCAGTAGTCTGTTTTAGAGCTCCTCCTGGTGGTTTAAAGCTGTTATGACACATCCATCTGTGGCCTCTGCATCCATTTCAGCTTGTGGTGATTGCTAAGACCTGCTAACCCAAACAATCACAGAACTTCTGTTTGCAATAGACTGCAGCAGAATGATGCTCAGCTTTACAAATGAAGAATAATGACTCAAAGTGTGAGTGTCCACAAAGGACAGGAAAGTTCTGTGGGGGCAGGTTACAATCACTCTAGCAAATGCTGTGACTATAAAAATATACTCTGAGATGGTAACACAGGGAAGGAAATGTGGTGTCTTAGCTGAGTCAGTGATCATAAGAGAAGATTTAATCAGGGCTTAGGAGAAGCACATTTATTTTCGGCACTAAGTCCAGAGAAAATGTTTTCTTGGCGGTTCTCATCAGGAGGACAGGAGCAGTGGACTGAACAATGTCTTTAAAAATGCCTACTGTAAACACAATAATGAATTACTCAGGGCTGCCTCTTATAGAAAAGATCTCAAGAAAGATCATCACAGTTCAGTGAGTAACTTTCTGGGTGGGGAGCCTAAGCAACATGGCCACCATAACCAACACTAGGGCACTCTGACCTTGGTCCAGCCATACGAGTAGCGGAAGGGTTAGACTGTGTCCTTCAGGTATCCTCCACAAAGATAGCTTTTCTCAATGACGTTTGTAAATATTTTTAAAAGGTCTCCCAGAATAATACACGCAAATGGTAAATAGTGTGAAATAAAGTTCACATTTTGTGGTAAGACATGAAAAATTTAAACATGAAATACTTCCTCTCCCTTTTGGTTCTCCCCACCGCTGTGCATTGTATGTCTGCACTATGCATCGAGCCTCCCCCAAGGGCAGAAATACCTGCTCAGCCAGCATCAACACGCCATCACCTAAAGGGAAACATTCCTTCTTGATCATGTAAGGGGCCAGGACTGGATTCTGTAAACTGTCAATAATGCGTCATTTGGTGTATAGCCCTGTCTCAGAAAAATTATATAACTGTTTCTTGATCTCTTGTGGGTGTAAGAGTTCTTGGAGCTTTCTGAGACTCTGTTCCCGAGTTATAATCCTCAACTTGGCTCCAATAAAATATTCCATTTATTTCTTAGATTGGCTGGCTAATTTTTCATGGACAGTATCAAATAGTAGATAACAGCTTTGACACAAGCAACAATTTTCCCCGATCCTCCCCATCCTTTAGACTCATTCTTCAGAGGCACTTACTATTGGGTTGGCCGAATGTTTGGAAAAACTCAAACAACGTCTTATCCTGCATGATCTAAATTTCACAGCATTGTGTGTAGATGTTTTCCCCTTATTCCATGGACCTGTTCAATTGGTAGATCCTGCCCTTCTGGACTTACTATTCAGATGCTAAGCCTAAGGAAATGATCCTTTAATCTTCTTATATTTTTTCTCTGTTTTCTAGTCTTTTTTGTTCTACTTCCTGGGATATTTTCTCTACTTACCAACCTTCCATAGTCAATTGATCCTTTATGCCTCTTTTCTCTGATTTTCTATTTTTATGGGCATATCCTTATCCACTTATTATGCTTTACAAATTCTGCTTTTACTATTAACATTGAAGTTCTTTTCCAAGAGCTCTTATTTTGTTCCCGATTATTCTCTTTGATAGCATACTGTTCTGCTTTTCTGTGGTTATAATATCTCAGTTCTTCCTGAGTATACTAAAAATGCATTTATAAATCTTTCTGTTTTCTAAATTTTCTGTCTTTATATTTGATTTTTATGCTGCTGGGTTTTCTCCTATTTCTAGTGATTCATGATTGACATTCTTATTTAAGAGAAGGCTTGTATATGAAGTTGCTCAGTCGTGTCCGACTCTTTGCGACCCCATGGACTGTAGCCCACCAGGCTCCTCCGTCCTTGGGATTTTCCAGGCAAGAATACTGGAGTGGGTTGCCATTTCCTTCTCCAGGAGATCTTCCCCACCCAGGGATTGAACCCGGGTCTCCTGCATTATAGATAGACACTTTACCATTTGAGCCACCAGGGAAGTCAAGAGAAGGCTTAAGAACCCCCAAAAGCCAAAATGAGATTAGATATTTATGCTAGGCAGCCAAAATCCACACTAGAAACTTTAAAACTCTCCAGAAAACATTCATATTTTTAGTAGTCTTCTGGATTTTTCCCCAGAATTAAATGCTAAATTTCCTAAATACTTTGAGTGGTTAGGTAGGCTGGTGAACTAGAGGGTATATCCTCTGTGGTTGGTGGTGTTTAGTCACTCAATTGTGTCCTACTTTTTGCGACCCCATAGACTGTAGCCCACCAGGCTCCTCTGTCCATGGACTTCTCCAGGCAACAATACAGGAGTGGGTAGTCATTTCCTTCTCCAGGGGATCTTCCCCACCCAGGGATAAAACCCGGGTCTCCTGCACTGCAGGTGGACTCTTTACCACTGAGCCACCTGGGAAGCCCATCCTTTGTGTACCAGACCTTTTATCAATTCCCTGGTTCTTACTCCCGTCCTCCATCAGGTCTTCTGACTCTGAGCCTAGAGACTCATCCAAGCTCCAGAAGGCATGTGGCTTCCACCTGTCCTGTAGCATCCTCGGAGCACAGTCCTGATGGCTGATCCTTCTGCTGTGTCACCTGACAATATGCTCCCTCCCTTTACATGGTCCACCGATTTGTTGATATCTCTCATATGCTGTTGATACTTCTCATGCTCATTGCTATTATAAAATATTATCTTAATGTATTTCTATCATTTGATTTCATTTGGAGGAATAGAAGAGAAAAGTGCTCAGTTTTTTCCATAAGTACTCAATGGCAGTCAGCTTCAGATTATGCTGTTATATACTCAACTATATCACCTCAAAATTCAAATGTTGAAACCAGCTAGAAGCAGAATGAATCCTGCTCTGCGCCCTGAGCTTTGACACACCAAACTGTACTCTAAACTAGCAAGTGCTCTGCCAAATTAAATATGTTCTGCTGAATGTGATACTTATTGCTTGGCCTATAAGATATTTATTTTGTGTGTGAAAATAATTTTTACTTATAATGGCTGAAAAATGCACGCAAGTTGTAGTGTTGAATCATGTAATCTAAGATAAATGCTTAAAGGGAAATTTCACAACAGTTGCTTAAAGAATCTTTTAGAAAATGTTTGAGGATATAGAATGTGTGGTAGCCAACTTCTAAGATGGCTATACTAGATTTCTGTGGCTGTTAAAAAAATTTCCTGCAGACTTGGTGACTTAAAACAGAAATGTATTTGTTCATAGCTCTGGAGGCCAGATGTCTGAAATGTATCACTGGGTCAAAATCAAGGTGTTGGTGGGGCCATGCATTCTTTGGAGGCTCTTGGGGAGAACACGCTCCTTGCCGCTCCCATTTTCTAGTGGCTCCTAGCTTACTCTGACTTGGGGCCACGTCTTCAACTCTGTCTCTGCCCCATATGTATATTACCTTCTCCTCTGTGTGTCTGTGAAAATGCCATCTACCACTCTCTCACAAGGATATTTGTGATGGAATTTATTTGTGTCATTCACCTGGAATATGCAGAAAAATTTTCCCATTTCAGGATTTTTAAAAAATATTTATTTAATTTGGCTGTATCAGGTCTTAGTTTCAGCACTTGGGATCTTCATGTGGTGTGCAGCTCAGTAGTTGCAGTGTGTGGGCTTAGATCCTGCAGTGGGATCCTAGTTACATGACCAGGGATCGAACCTGTGTCTCCTGCTTTGCAAGGCCAACTCTTAACCACTGGACCACCAGAGAAATTCCTCAGGATTCTTAACTTAATCACATCTGCAAAGACTCTGCCATATAAGGTAATGTTCACAGGTTCCAGGAATTAGGACTTACTAGTTTTTGGACCATAAAGAGGGCTGAATACCAAAGAATTGATGCTTTCGAACTGAGGTGTTGGAGAAGACTCTTGAGAGTCCCTTGGACTGCAAGGAGATCCAACCAGTCCATCCTAAAGGAAATCAGTCCTGAATATTCATTGGAAGGACTGATGCTGAAGCTCCAATACTTTGGCCACCTGATGCAAAGAGCTGACTCATTAGAGAAGACCCTGATGCTGGGAAAGATTGAAGGCAGGAGGAAAAGGGGACAACAGTGGACGAGATGGCTGGACGGCATCACCAACTCAAACAACATGAGTTTCAGCAATCTCAAGAACATAGTGAAGGACAGTGAAGCCTGGCATGCTCCAATCCATGGGGTCACAAAGAGTCTGACATAAATGAGTGACTGAACAAAAACAAATTTTTGATGAGGAACAAGATTCTGACCCCAATCACAATGCATGGTTTCTTTCTGCATGACCAAGCAGTTCTCAGATACCAGCTGGATGTCCTGCAAGTCAACTCAATTCTGACACTGTTGACCTAAAGACAGCCTCAGATCCCCCAGGGTAAGGGCTCAGCCCTACAAGACTCTCCCCTTCCCCATCCCACCACTGACCCAACTTTGCAGGCCATTTGCAAACCCAGGTTGTCACCTGTGCTTCTGACCAACTAGTTATAGATTGAGAGTGTTAGTCGCTCAGTCGTGTTGGGCTCTTTGTGACCCCATGGACTATAGCCTGCCAGGCACCTTTATCCTCGGAATTCTCCAGGCAAGAATCTGGAGTGGGTAGCCATTTCCTCCTCCAGAGGATCTTCCCGATCCAGTGATCAAACATGGGTCTCCTGCATCGCAGGCAGATTGTTTACTGTCTGAGCTACCAGGGAAGCCATTAAGGGTTCCAACAAATCCCTCTTTACTTACTAGGTCACCAGTTTATTATAAAAGGGTTTAACTCATGAACAGCCAAATGTAAGAGACACATAGCCCAAGATATGGAGAAAGGAATGTGGAGCAGTCCACCCTGCCCACAAGCCCATGTGTTCACCACCAGCCCTGTCCTTTGGGGTTTCTATGGAGGCTTCATGACACAGGCGTGATTGATTAAACCGCTGGCCACTGATAACAGTTTGATCTGCCCGACTGTTCCCTGGAAGGGTTGGGGGGGGGGTGTGACTGTAAATTCCAATCCTCTAATAACATAATTGCTTCCTCTGGTGACCAGCCCTCATGCTTAGGTTACTTCGGGGCTTTCCAAAAGTCACTGCCTGAACAGAATAAAAGATACCTTTATGGCACTTCTTAGGAAATTCCAAGGGTTTTAGGAGCTCTGGGCCAGAAATAGGGATGAAGACTAAATGAATGTTCTGATTATAAATCGCAGGAGAGGAATGGTGTGACAGAGGATGAGATGGTTGGATGGCATCACCAACTCAATGGACATGAGTTTGAGCAAACTCCAGGAGATATGCAAGGATGGGGAAGCCTGGCATGCTGCAGTTCATGGGGTCTCAAAGAGACCAACACGACTAAGCAACGAACAGCAATAAATCGCAATTCATAAGCGGCATGATTCTTTCTGTCACAGGGGTCCCAGTGATGCCCCTCTCCTAGTGCTCACAGCCTTGTTTAGTTCCCTCATTTGTTGTGACCAATAACATAGAGCACAAGTGATGAGGTCAGGTTATAAAGGACTGCA
Source organism: Bos taurus (assembly GCF_002263795.3). Classification (NCBI taxonomy): domain Eukaryota; kingdom Metazoa; phylum Chordata; class Mammalia; order Artiodactyla; family Bovidae; genus Bos; species Bos taurus. The sequence continues at coordinate 24,862,111 of NC_037341.1, forward strand.
GCTGCCATCTCAAGTTCTCTGCCCGCCCCCCCGCTTCAACCCCCAACCCCTCATCACTCATCATGCTGGAGGAATCCAGCTGCCGGGTCTTAAAGACAACTAGACAACCTGACGCGAGGCCATGTGGGGAAGAAACAGGACTTCCAACCCAGCAGCAACTGTACATCCCAGCTTTAACTACCTGAGTGAGCCTCCTTGAAATGGACTTCAGATCACTGCAATCCATGCGGCCAGCTTGCCTGCAACTTCACGAGAAAACCTGAGACAGACAGAACCACCCAGCTGCTCCCACATTCCTGACCCTCAGAAGCCATGAGGTGATTAATGCTGTTTGAAGTCACTAAACTTTGAGGTTAATTTGTCAAGCAGCAGTGGATAATACAGAAAGACTAGATTGGTGTGCAGTTAGGGACTGGTGGAAATCTACCGACACTGTGAGAAGCCTCATAAATATCATTACAGTCTATATTATTGTCCAAAAATTATATAAAAGATAGAAGAGTTATAGTAGGAAGCTTGTCTTGATAACACGGGCTTTTAAACACCAAAAAGAACAACTGACAAGGCTGGGACTGTGCTGTCAGGGGGACCATGCTATGATGACTGTGTGTTCCTGATTTCATTTGGGCTCCTATTTTCTGGAAGGCATCCCTTAAATGAGTCTTGATGTCATTGAATCACTAAGTCAAGTCCAACTCTTTTGCGACACCATGGACTGTAGTCCACCAGGCTCCTCTGTCCATGGGATTTTCCAGGCAAGGATACTAGAGTGGGCTGCCATTTCTTCCTCCAGGGAATCTTCCTGACCCAGGGATCAAACCTTTGTCTCTTGCATTGGCAGGAGGATTCTTTACCATTGAGCCAATGAGTACAGATATAATCTAAAAATTGCAAGTTTAAATAAAAATTAGAAACTGTTTTACCTTTTTAATTTGTAAAGAAGAAGACAAGTTAAAACTTAATTTTGATGGACTGGATTTCTGGTGAAAGTACAAACTAGTGTACTACTTCTCTAGGGAAATTCAGCAAATGTATGAAAAGCTTAAAAATATGCTTTATTATACTTTAATTTTTCTTAATAACCTTAATAATTTGTTAAGATTCAGCTTATAGAACAAATTCAGCAAGGTTGCAGGTTATGAGATCAATATGTCAAAATCAGTTGTATTTCTATATACTTGCAATGAATAATAAAATGAAGTTCAGAAAAAATCTCATTTGAAATATCAAAAAGGAACATACTTCAGAATAAATTTATAAAAAAACTAGAAACCATATACTCTGAAAACTATAATAAAACCATACTGAAGGAAAATTACTGAAAGAAAATACTGACAGAGTATCTAAACAATTGGAAAAACATCCATGTTTATGGACTGGAAGATTTACTTTTAAGATGAGAATATTCTTTAAACTGATCTACAGATTCAGTGCAATCTCTATCAGAATTCCAGCTGACTTTTTAGAAATTGACAAACTAATTCTAACATGCATGTGACATTCCAAAGGGCCTAGAATAGCCAAAAACAATTATGAAAAAGAAGAAAGAAGGAAAACACATACTTCCCAATTTCAAAATTAATATACAGCAATGGTAATCAAGACAGTGAGATACTGACATGAGAAAGGTCATATATATGGATCAGTTGAAAAGAATTGAGGGTTCAGAAATAAACCTATACATTTATAGTCAGCTGATTTTCTATAAGGGTGCCAAGACTATTCAATGAGGAAAGAATACTCTTAAACAAATGGTGTTGGGTAACACAATATGTAAAAGAATAAAGTTAGATTTTTACTTTACACCATATCAAAGTAAACTCAAAACAGATCAAAGTCCTAAATGTAAGAGCTAAAACTATAAAACGCTTATAATAAAACACAATGGTAAACTTATGATTTTGAATTTGGCAAATGATTCTTAGATATCACAACAAAAGCATAAATAACAAAAGAAAAATTAGGTGAACTGGACTTCACCAAGATTAAAACCATGTGCTTCAAGGACACTATCGTGTAAGGAAAATGACAACCCACAGATGAGAGACAATGTTTGTAAATTACGTATCTAGTAAAGGCCTAGTGTCTAGAATATATAAAGGACCCTTATAACTTGATGATGAAAAGGTAAATAACCCACAGAAGATATATAAATGGCCAATAAGCACAATCCAGAGATGCCTGACATCATTAGCCATCAGGAAAATGCAAGTCAAACACACAGTGAGATACTACTTTATACCTATTAGGATATCTAGAATCAAAAAATCAGATAATAACAAGTGTAGGAAAGGATATGGAGAAATCAAAATCCTCATACACAGCTGGTGAGAATGTAAACTGGCGCAGCCACTTTGGAAGAGTCTGACAGTTCCTTAAATGATTAAACATAGAGTTACTATATGATTTCAGCAATTCCACTCCCAGGTATAGACTCAAGAGAAATGAAAACATATCCAAACTGAAACCTGTGTGGGAAAACAGCCCCAGTGTCCACCAACTGATGAATGAATAAACACAATGTGTTACATCCACGAATGGAGTATCACTTGACCATGGAAAGAAAGGAAGTATGGATACATGCCGTGCATGAACGAATGCTGAAAAGTGAAAAAAGTCCTCAGCAGATGATCACATATTATGTGATCGCATTTCTGTGAAATGGCCAGAACACAAAAATCTGTAGAGACAGAAAGTAGCTTAGTGGTTGCTCATGGCTAGTGGTACTGGTTGTGTGGAGTGTGTGTGTGTGTGCATGTTGTGTCTGACTCTCTAGACACCATAGACTGTAGCCCACCAGGCTTCTCTGTCCATGGGATTCTCCAGGCAAGAATACTGGAGTGGGGTGCCATGTCCTTCTCCAAGGGATCTTCCCCACCCAGGGATCGAACCCATCTCTCCTGTGTTTCCTGCATTGGCAGGCAGATTCTTGACCACAGTGCCACTGTGTGGGGTAGCAGGAACGAAATCTAGGGAGTTATGAGTGTGAGAGCTAAAGCTTAAAGAGTTTTTCTTTTTGGAGTGATAGAAATAATTCTAAAATTTACTGTGGTGATGGTTGTGCATATCTGTAAACATATCACAAATTACTAAATTGTACAGTTTAAACAGATGATTTTGTGTATAAACTGTATCTCTACAAAGCTCTTTCAAAAAAATAGGAATGATGACTTTTACATGTTGGAGCTGAAACTAAAAGTCACCCATTATGACATACTCTTTAATTAGTAAAAAATAATTTTAGTAGGTGAATATTTATTGACATGGGATGATATTTATGATATCTTGTTGAATAAAAATAGCAATCTATAAAATAACAGATATGATCCTATTTTACAAAATACTTTTACATACATAGAAAAATATGTGTAAGGGTAAGTGTTATAAGTGAAGAAAAACAAATTATTGCATATTAACACATTTATGTGGAATGGTACAGATGAACCTATTTCCAGGGCAGGAATAGAGATGCAGACATAGAGGAGAGGCATGTGGACTCAGGAGGTGCAGGGGGCGAACTGGGAGATGAGGATTGACATGATGATATATGAAATAGCTAGCTAGTGGGAAGCTGCTATAAAGCACAGGAAGCACAGCTCAGTGCTCTGTGATGACCTAAAGGGTGGGATGGGGGTGGGGTGGAGGGAGGTCCAAGAGGGAGGGGATATGTGTGTGTGTATAGCTGATTCACTTTGTTGTACAGTAGAAACTAACATAACACTGTAAAGCAATTAATATTCCAAAAAAAGCAGTTATCCTTGGTGGGATTATAAATATTAGAAAATTTCTCTTTCTATACATCAGTACTTTCTACAGTGAGTATCTATCAACTTTGTATTGAGAAAAATACTTAAATTACTTTGTTTCTGCTATAACACAATCAAAAATCTCAGAGAATGTGGCTGCACTACTTGAGGAATTCTCAAAGAAATTTTAAGCAAGAATCTAAACTTTGATAAAGAAATAATCTCACTAAAAGACTCAGTAAGATGTGTAATTCTGGATGACACAACCTAGTGTGCCCTGCAAGATGAATTGGCCTGATTACAAAGAGTGAAATAATGCCAGATGCAGTAACATGGACAGACCCAGAGATCCTCATACTGACTGAAATAAGTCAGAGAGAGAGACATTGTATAATATCACTTAATAGCAGAAACTAAAAAGAAAAGATACAATGAACTTACTTACAAAATAGATTCACAGATTAGAGAACGAGCTTAGGGTTACTAGGGGGAAGGGATAGTTAGGAAGTTTGGGGTGGACATGGGCACACTCCTATATTTAAAAATTATCAATAAAGCCCTACCGTATAGCACAGGGATCTCTGCTCAATGTTGTGTAGCAGACTGAATGGGAAAAGAATTTGAAAAAGAATAGATACTAATGGAATCACTTTGCTGTATACCTGAAATTATCACACTATTGTTAATCAACTATACTCAAATATAAAATAAAAAATTTTTAAAAAGATTAACTGGCTGGAAAATCCTGGTAAGTAGGATACTTTACAGAATAGATAGTAAGCTTTAAACCCATTAAATGTTAAACAATATTTATGAAAGTACAACTTTGAAATAGTTTATCTGAATATTTTCTTCTTAATAGCAATTAAGACTGTTTTAAAGCCACTCCTCGACTGGAACAATAAGCCCCTGCTATCTGTGTCTGGGCACTTTTTTCTAAGGGTAAGTGTTAGGTGAAGAGTGAAGGAAATACTGTATCTAGTTCATCCCAAAATGTCACTAAATTAAAAAAAAATTTATTGACATATAAATATATGTCAATTGATTTACAATGTTGTGTTAATTTCAGGTGTACAGCAAACTGATTCAATTATGTATATGTGTATATATTCTTTTTTAGATTTTTTTCCATTATAGGTTATTACAGCAAAAATGTCATTAAACCCATAAAGAATATTCAAAAGAACAAAGAAGAAAACCCTGTGTGTTCTTATAAATAGAAATGTAAGGTAGCTATGATGAGTATGTGGGAGAAGTGTAGATATTTATACAAGACTTGATTACAAATCTCTCAAACAAACATTGTTTCATCCATATATAGATATATTATTGCCAGAGTAAGGGTATAGTTACCTAAAATCACTACACACATGTCATCAATTTTTTTTCTTTTTATTGTTGCCTATTCCAAAAACAGGAAAATATTTATAGCCTGTAACTGCAAGTATTTTTTTTATATCAGTGTAATAAAGCTTTCTTTTGCTCTTAGGTGCCTCAGTTTATACAATAATTTATAAGGTCACCTGACCTATAAGAATATGATTGTGTCATAATTTAAAATATCATGTTTTTATGGATTTAAAATTATATTACACATTTCTCAGTAAGTATATTAAACGTGAATTTTTCCAAATGTGTGGAAATGCAGATGGGCCCAGTGAGAACAGAAATCAGGAAGTAATTCTGTTATAACATTACAGTTAGCATTTATTAAATACCCACAGCTGACCCAGCACTATAGGCACTTTGCTTGCACTATCTCTTTTAATCCACACAGTAAGCTAGAGTTTATGTATCTTGTTTAGCATAACCACACTCTTAGTAAGTTACAGTTAGATTTGAACCAGGTGTGTCCAGCTCCAATTCTAGGGGTTTTCCCTGATACCTCAGGGGAATGAAATGAGACCTTTCTGACTATCTTATAGGCCTGGCTAATTCATGGGTATAGCCCTTGCATTAATGTTGGGCAATAAGTTAGACTTTAGCATCAGATACACGTTTATGCTACTCATTATGTATATAATTTGGGGCAAGTTAAATAAGCATACCCATTTCCTTATCTGAGTATATGGCAGGATACTACTGACTTCACAAAGTTACTGTGATGAGTAAGTGTAATTACTGTCTATAAAGTCTCAGCATTCCTAAGTAACTGCTGGCTCTTATGATAATGAGAAAATTGTCCTTTCAAATCCACAAACTAAGATCCCACCCTGTTCATCTTGGGTGTCCACTGAAGAGAAATGAAGTTCCTACTGTGAGCCATCTTTGGAGTTAGAATATCCTGACCCAGAAGTGAGGCCCTGGAGGTTGATTCTGAGCTGGCTAAGTCACCTTCGCGTCTTTGGGAATCTCAGGCTTGGACTCTGGGGCATCTGCATGTCACTGAGGACATTCTTGTTTGGTGTAGAAACAAGGGCTTCTTCCTCACGGAGGGAGCTGTGTTCTAAGCAAGGACATGCATGTATAGTAGCAAGAAGGCAGGCCAGCTGGAGACCTCAAGTACCCAAGGTCTCGTGCCCACAGGTTCACACAGCAGAGTGACCACATCCAAAAGGTCATTGGGAGTTTTGCTCTGAGCTGTAATTTCCTCAGGACTTTAACAAAAACTGACTGCATGTTTCAGTTTGGTCTCAGTGCTGCTGTGGGAAACTGCCGTCAAGAAGTTCGGCCTCCATGCTCTGGTGGGAATGGGAAAAGACAAGAGAATGTGCCATGGTCTAACAGTTTCAGTTATAATACGGTACAAAATGCTGTTCTATGTATATTTGTGCTTCACTGAAAAGGTTAAACGTTTTAGGTTGGTTTTCAATTCAAAGTTTGCTCCTGATGCTGACACAGATAACACTGAAGTAAATCTATGCTTTCTGCCTCATTTATTCATTCATTCACTTGTTTAACAAAAATATAGGGATCACCAATAATTGTAAACCAGGGCTTTTCCCAAGTGTTGTGGACATAAATCAGATCCTTGCCCCATTGAAGACAGACACATAAAAAGGAAGATGGAAATCTGAATAAGTTACAACAGCCTTGCTGCTGCTGCCGCTAAGTCGCTTCAGTCATGTCCGACTCTGCGCGACCCCACAGACAGCAGCCCACCAGGCTCCCCCGTCCCGGGGATTCTCCAGGCAAGAACACTGGAGTGGGTTGCCATTTCCTTCTCCAATGCCTGAAAGTGAAGTCGCTTAGTCATGTCCGGCTCTCAGCGACCCCTTGGACTGCAGCCTACCAGGCTCCTCCGTCCATGGGATTTTCCAGGCAAGAGTACTGGAGTGGGGTGCCATTGCTTTCTCCCACAACAGCCTTAAAATGGGGCAAAAAAAAAAAGTTTTTTGAGACTGTAGTAATAATTCTCGAGGGTAAATACAGAACCACAAACAACAGGATTCCTTCGAATAGAAATAACATAGATGTTAGACATACCCCAAAAGACAAATGCCCAGTCCAATAACTCTAGTGTGAGTGTGTGCTCAGTCACGCAGTCGTGTCTGACTCTTTGTGACTCCATGGACAGGAGCCCAGGCTCCTCTGTCCATGGAATTTTTCCAGGCAAGAATACTGGAGTAGGAAGTCATTTCCTCCCCCAGGGGATCTTCCTGACCCAGGGATAGAACCCATGTCTCCTGCATTGGTAGGCAGATTCTTTATCGCTGAGCCACCTGGAAAGACCCAATAACCCTAGAGGAAGATCCTAATAGCATTCTAATAGCATTCTTACTTGACTTATGAACATCTGAGGTATAAAGAAGTTAACTAGTTTGTACCGACTGCAGAACATGGATTTTAATCCACTTATGTCCGACTCTTAATCCCTGTGCTGGACTAAAAATGATTGCTATTACCAACTTACTTGTGCATAGTTTGGTTTTTATTTGGAAAAAAGATAATTTATATGGTGCCCCAGGTATAAAAAATGATTCCTGATTGTAGGACTGTACTGACTACTAACTAATACAGTAGTTCTTAAATTGTTATTTCAGATGGCATTAATATTAAAGGTCAAATATGGTGGATACTTTTTAAAGGGATATCTGGCATTTTTGGCAACTTGAAGAAGGTCCTGTTGACCCTCCCTCCTGGAATTTATGCCATTGTGTAATCTCCTCCTCTTGAGGGCTGGTTCTAGTCACTCTCTTTAACAAGCACAATATAGCAAAAGTGATTTTTGATGTAAATAAACAATTGAATTAATCAATCAAAGAGGAGACAGCTTCTTCTCACAGAAGAATTCCAACTACTAAGTTTTTTAAAAAGTGGGAAATAGAGAATCACAGTAGGCAAATACCACAGTAACACATGTCACAGACAAGAAAACTGCTGGATGCTAAATTGATTGACAAAATTTTGAGGAGAAGTAGGCCTAGTCTCAAATTATCTCCCCCAAGATATTACCTGTTCAGTGAGAAAGGGAGTAACTACAGTGGAAAATCCAGCAGACATCCACCTAGCCAAGTGCTTAAGTCAAACATAACTGGTGATAAGACATTACTTTGGAATTTTAAAAACAAAATATGAAACTGAAATCATTAAAATAAACTGTAATAAAATTAATAATATTTACTCATCAAGATACCACAGGAGACTGAAAAGGCAAATCACAAAATAGAAGATATCCACTCATATATGTGACAAAGGTCATGCCAGAATATGTGAAGCACTCCAAAAACCAGCATGAGACAAACCATTGAAAAAGTGGAAATCACAATGGTCATGAAACATGAAAATACTCTTAACCACATTGATAATCAAGGAAACACCAACTAAAACCAAAAAGAAATAATCACGAGCTCACAGCAGACTGTTCAAAATAAATGAAAAAGAGACCTGTCAATAACAACTGTGGTCAGGATATGGACCACCAAGAAGCCTCATATCACTGGTGGAAGTGTAAATTTATACAGCTCCTGTAGAAAACCTGTTGGCACTTGGTTAGTAAAACTGAACATATATATCCTCCGAGACAAAGCAAACCCTCTCTTATGTGTACACCCTTCCTGTACATCTTCAGAACTGTATGCTGAGAGGCACTGAAACACATGAATGAACACATTCAAAGGAGAATTATTCACGGTATCCTCAACTTGGAAGCATTGAGATGTCCACCAACAGCAGGATGGATAAATAATTCATGCAATGGAATATTATGTAGCAACAAAAATGGGATCATTATATACCCTTCAATGTAGAACAATCTTAAAAATCCATGGTTATGGGGAAGAAGGTAATCTCATACACACATACCACATATCTTGTGATTTTATTTAGGGAAAACTTTAATATTTTATTTAAGGATACTCAGTTTGAAGTTAATTATAAACAAAAGGGAAGGGCAACCAGGAGCCTTTTGGGGTTCAGAGAATATTCTATTTCATAATGTAGGTAGTGGTCACATAACTTTTATAATAACTTGTTAAATGAATACATTTATTTATTTAAAAAAGAAAGAATATGATATCCATACAGCCTGCTTTTGGGCAAATGACAATTTCTGAGTGACACAAAAATACTTAATGATGCAGTGTGTTCAAGTATTTAATTTTTAGAATCATAAATACTTAAGACTTTTCTGAAGTTTGATAGTCATTTTTTTTTTTACCATAAGTGCTATAGACAGAAAGATTCCTCACAAAATTTGTTGACAATGACAATCTGTTTAATCAAATTTTGTAGAAAATGTGGGCCAACTTCTTTTATTATAACCATATGTATTGTGAAACTAAAAGTCAAGATTTTCCTTAATTTACTCCATTTTCAGTAAATGCCTCCAGGCATAAGTGGGGATGAAAACTGGGGGCCTCCAGGCATAAGTGTCTACAAATCAGACTGTAATGAAAGCATTCAGAGATGGTACTTCTTTAGCTAGTCCACTTGATGGCACTAAACTAACACGGGATGTGCACTAATCCTCTACAGACATTTGATGCATTAATGTATTTTCAATATGTTTTCATAATCTTAGACCTTGTGAAATCTAAAGGTCTTTTTTGACTTAGAGCTTTGAATACATTCAGTAGGGAAAAAAAGGATTAAAAATTCTTAAAGAATTAAAGCTGGTTTTGAGCATTAAAGAAAGATACATTAAAAGTCTCAGGACAAACAGGGCTTTTCATGTCCTCTTTACTCTTGCCTTTCCCACATCTCCAAATTATGTACCCTAGAAAGAAGAAATAAATAATTTTGGGCTGTAAGATTTTAGAATCAGATCTCATTGGCTCACTGAAGTACCCTTACCATTGCTCTTAGATGGCATGATAGATATATATGCATTGCAGCACTACAGTCTGAATTCTTTTGTGAGGAGAATGAAATGGAGATGATTTTGCCCCCGTGGTCAGCTTGGGCTGACTACCACAGACTGGGGGCTGAAACAACAGACCTTTATTTCTCACATCGCTGTAGGCCGCAAAGTCTGAGATTAAGATGCTGGAAGACCAAGTGTCTGGTGAGGGCCTGCCTCCTGGTTTGCAGGTCCCCTCAGATGGCAGAGAGGAGAGAAGGGAAGAAGGCTCTCCTGACTTTCTATAAAAGGGCCCAAATCCCATTCATGAGGGCTCCATTCATATGACCCATTGACCTGCCGTCCCCCCATGCCATCACAGAGAGGATGAGGATTTCAGCACATGGATCTTGGGGGACACCAACATTGTTTAGGACGCTTTGCATAGCAGACACAGGAAGGGGTGGAGCCTCTGCACCCTGGCATCGAAGATGCAGTTTCACAGGCTTAGGCTCTGCAACTTCCTTCTCAGAGGAACATCTTTGTTTGGCTCTTAAAGCAGAATAAGGCTTCTTTGCTATGACTCCTCATCTATAAGCAGTGGGAAGTGGTTCTTTGCTGGTGAAGAGAATTGGGACACTAAAGAAATGGGAGCGGCTACTGCTCCTTTTCCCTGGAGGAGGAAATGGCAACACAGTCTAGTATTCTTGCCTGGAAAATCCCACTGACAGAGGAGCCTGGCGGGCTACAGCTGTAACGATGGGGTCGCAGAGTCAGACTAAGTGCACTGCTCCTTTTGGGTGCCTTTATTGAAAACAGAGTAATTTAAGTGGTCTTGACTTTTAGTTTCACAGTACACATGGCTGTAAAGAAAGAAACTGTCCCACTTTTCTCTGAGTGAAATAATTTTGCTTTACATGTATCAATGTATGATATTGCAAAACAATCAGGAAACCTGTGAGTGCTGCATGGAGCATCAATAGTGACCCTAAAAGAGAGCTATGGGGATCTCTGTTCTTACATTACCTGTAACTGGTCCTTTCCCTGACTTGTAATAAAGTGAAATAGTTCATCTAAGTGCTTTTTTAAAAATCCTGCAGAGAATCCCCCTTCTGTGTGAAGACTTAGGGATGCTGTTTGCCTGTCAACGGCCTCAGGAGATGGTGGGCTCTGTTTCCGGGGAGACAGGAAGCTTCTGGAGAGAAGGAACTGTGCCTTATGTTTATCTCTAGTCCTGGCAGCAGAAAACCCAATGACTTAGATGGCTGCTCAATAAACATGAATATGACAACTGGATTGTCATTATGTTCAATCTAACATCTGATCTTATATTTCCTTCCTTCCTGTGAAGGTCTGGTTGTCTAGCGTGTCTATATATGAAGTAAGGTCATCCCAGCCTAAAGGAAGAAAATGTGATAGAAAACGAAATGCTTTGTGTGCATACTTTTAAATCTAAATGCTATACATTTTTAAAAATAAAGCCCCACTCTGCACTTTCCTTACCACTTCCTTCCTCTTTTGCTGCAAAGTACCAGCAGTTTTGTCCATAATACTTCAGATAACATTTATTTCCCTCAAGAATTGAAAAAGTTTGTGAGCACTCCTTCAGCATTATTTGACAATAAAATATATCCTGTAAGAAACAAAAAATAAATGTATTTGAACAATAAGAATTTAAAAGTAAGTAGGTCTTTTGGACTTAAAAAAACCCAACACGGGCTAAAAAGACACACAAAATCTGATCCTTTTAATCTTTATATTTCTTGAATCATAAAGCATTTGTCAAATGCCAAAAGCAATATTATACACAGGTAGGATATTAATTATAACCTGAATTCAGGCAGGCAGAGCTCTGTGAACCAAATTTGTGTTCATGCTGCTGCTGCTAAGTCACTTCAGTGGTGTCCGACTCTGTGCGACCCCATGGGCCTATACAAATTCTCTGAAGTATTAGAACAATAGGAAAGGATCACAGGGTATATTTCCTAAAATTTAAAAATATGTAATTTAAAAGCTATGAATAAAAAAATCTTCTGTTTTTTAAATTGAAGTGTAGTTGATTTACAATATTGTGTTACTCTAAGGTATACAGCAAAGTGATTCATACATATATGTATTCTTTTTCATATTTTCTATCACAAGTTATTACAAGATATTGAATATAGTTCCCTGTGCTGTACAGTATGCCCTTGTTGTTCATATATTTTATATACAGTGGTGTATATCCGCTAATCCCAAACTCCTAATTTACCCCTCCCTGCCCCCTTTCCCCTTCAATAACCATTAAGTTTGTTTTCTAGTCTGTGAGTCCATTCAATTTTGTAAATAAGCTCTATTTGTATATATTAAAAAAAAATCCTATCTTTAATGACAGTTTCTCTTGATGTAGAAAAAAATCTTCACAGGCAATATCAAATATTATCATGTGCTTTATGAATAAAAAAATACAATAATTTTATCATATAAGAAAAATTGCTAAGACAATGGTTCATATGGGTCTTTCTAATTTGCTTTAGAAATGTTTTCATATTTTGACTTTAAATGCTGCCTGTTTCTATATTTAAAAAAAATTTAACACACAGAGGAGAAAAGGTGTTCATTGTTTGAGTCTATAAACTAATATTTGGTGCAGATAAAAGTCTCTTGTTCAGGACATGTGCCCTCATTGCCTTAGCACAGTGCCTGACACCCAGTCAGAGCTCAATGAGTACTTACTGAAAGAAGGAACCACTGCACATGGTGGGTGCTACTTTCTCTCAAGTCCTTCTGCTTACTTCCACACTAAAGTCACTGTCCCAGCTCTGGTTCTCATCATCTCTGGTCTGTTTACTGTACTCAGTTGTGTCTGACACTTTGCAATCCCATGGACTGCAGCACACCAGGCTTTCCAGTCTATCACCAACTCTTAGAGTTTACCCAAACTCATGCCCATTGAGTCAGTGATGCCATCTAACCACCTCATCTGTCGTCCCTTTCTCCTCCTGCCTTCAATCTTTCCCAACATCAAGGGCTTTTCAAATGAGTAAGCTCTTCATATCAGGTGGCAAAAATATTGGAGTTTCAGCTTCAACATGAGTCCTTCCAGTGAACACCCAGGACTCATCTCCTTTAGGATGGACTGGTTGGATCTCCTTGCAGTCCAAGGGACTCTCAAGAGTCTTCTCCAACACTAGCCTACTAAATTATCTCTTTGGTTGTTGTCCATGTTTTCTCTTATTCATTCTCTACAATATAACTTTGATTTTTTTCCAAAGCAAATCAGGTCATAATAAGAGCTAATATTTATTAATCCCTAGTATGTGCCAAACTTCACATGCATCACATAATTAAACTCCTGTAGCAACAATGATAAGAAGGCATTAAGGCTCCTGAGACTAGAGATGAGTAAACTGAGGCACAGAGAGGTCAAGCAGAGAGACCAGTCTGGCTCTGGCAGAGCTACCTTTCTGTGACATTATGCGCCTGATAGAAGAGGGTGATTGATGATCTCAATTTGCCTGGAGCCGGTTCAGTGCAGCACTGAAAGTCTGGTGTCCTAAGAAGGTCCTCTGTCCCAGGTCAGTTGAAGCAGTTGGTTACCTTCCACACAGCATAACTTTATACTAGTGTACTTTCATCTCTCCCCTCCCAAGTCCTGTCCTATTTTATCATACATTCTACTTTTCCCTATGGTATAAATCCCATACTACATTCCTAATATTTTTACTTAAATAGTCAATTGTTCTGAAAAGAGATTTAAATAACAGAAAATTCTTTTCTGTTTTCTGTGCTCATCAATCCTTCTTGATTGATGACTTCCCTGGTGGTCCAGTGGATAAGACTCCACGCTTAGACTGCAGGGAGCACAGGTTTGATCCTTAGTCAGGGAACTAAGATCCCACACACCAGTGTGATGCAGCCAAAAATAGATAAATAAAATAAAATAGGACAGCCTGGTTAAAAAAATCCTTTGCGTCGATCCAGATTTCCATCTGGTATTCTTTTCATTTTGCCTAAAGGGCTTCCTTTAATATTTCTTATAGTGTGAGTCTGCTGGTGATGCTAATTCAGCTTTTGTATATCTGCAATGTCTTTATTTTGATTTCACTCTTGAAAGAAAATAGAATGAAAAGAAATAGAATTATAGAGTTACAATTTTTCTTTCAGAATTTTAAAGCATTTGATCTACAGAATTCTTTTTTCTTTTATCTACAGAATTCTTGCTTGCCTTATTTCCTTTGTTTTTCTCCAGTTTTACTGAGATATGACATATAATATTGTATTAGTCCAAAGTGTACAACATAATGATTTGCTATATGTATATATGACAAAATGATTATGACAACAAATTTAGTTACAGACAACCACCTCACAAAGCTAAACTTTTTATTTCCTGTAATGAGAACTTTAAAGATTTACTCTTTTAGCAACTTTCAAATATTTAGTAATCTATTGGTAACTATAGTTAGCATGTTGCATATTATATTCTCAAGCTTTTATTATCATATAATTGAAAATTTATGCCTTCTGATCAACTTCACCAGTTACACTTCATCCACCTTCACATTTCTCCTCTGGCTTTTATGAGTTTGTGTTTCTTTTTTTTAACTTTCAGTTCAGTTCAGTTCAGTCGCTCAGTCATGTCCAACTCTTTGCGACCCCATGAATCGCAGCACGCCAGGCCTCCCTGTCCACCACCAACTCCCGGAGTTCACTCAGACTCACGTCCATAAAATGCCACATAAAAGTGAGATCATTCAGCTTTCCTGTCTGATTTTTCCACTTAAGCATAAGGCCTTTGAGATCCACCCATATTGTCAAAAATAGCAGGAATTTCTTTTTTATGCTCCCAAAATATTTCACTGTAGACATATACCACATTTTCTTTATCCATTCATCTGTTGATCAACACTCAGATCATTTCATGTCTTGGCTATTGTAAATAATGCTGCAACAAACACATTACTGCAAATATCTTTTTGAGATGATGTTTTTTGTTTTCTTCAGATAAATATCCAGAAGCGGAATTACTGTGGTTGTATTTTTAATTTTTGGAGGAACCTCTGTACTGGTTTCCATACCTGTTGCACCAGCTTACCTTCCCCCAAATAGTGCACAAGGGTTCCCTCATTCTACAAACCTTTGCCAACATTTACTATTTGTTGTCTCTTTGATAATGGCTATTTTGGCAGGTGTGGGTGATATCTCATTGTGGTTTTGATTTGCATTTCTCTGATGATTACTGATGTTGAGCATCTTTTCATGTGTCTGTTAACCATCTGTATGTCTTCTCTGGAAAAATATCTATTCAGGTCCTCTGCCCATTTTTAAACTAGCTTTTTTTTTTCTAATGCAGTATATGGGTTCTTTATATATTTTGGGTATTAACATCTTATTAAATATTTGATTTGCAAATATTTTCTCCCATTCTGTAGGTTGTCTTTTCATTGTGTTGAAGGTTTCCTTTGCTGCCCAGAAGCCTTTTAGTTTGATGTAGTCTCACTTTATTTTTACTTTTGTTGCCTTTGCTTTTGATGTCAAATCCAAAAAAATCGTTGCTGAAATATATGTCTGAAAGCTTACCCCCTATATTTTCTTCTAGGATTTTTATGGTTTCAGTCTATTGTTCAAGTTTTAAGTCATTTTGAGTTGATTCTTTTGTCTACTATAAGATAAGGGGTCCAGTTTCCCCAACACCATTTATTGAAGAATTTCCCCGTGTATATTCTTGGCTTCTTTGTTGTAAATTAGTTGACCAAATACGCATGTGTTTATTTCAAGGCTCTCTATTCTCCTCTATTGTTCTATTTTTATGCCTATAGCATACTGTTTTATTACAATAACTTTGTAATATGGCTTGAAATCAGAGTATGATGCCTCCAGATTTGTCCTTTTTCCCAAGATTGCTTTATTGGGGTCTTTTGTGGTTCCACATACATTTTAGGATTTTTCATTCTATTTCTGTGAAAATAAATGCCCCTGAAATTTTTATAGGGATTGTCTTCAATCTGTAGGTACTTTTTGATTAGAAGGATGACATTTCAAATTTTATCTTTGGGGTAAAATTCTTCTATTCTTATAAACAGAAGACAGTTAAATTCCTTAGAAACATGTGAATCCTTTCAGGTCTTGATTTTAATGTTTGTCAGGCAGAATTTGAACAGCATTCAGCCTAGGAATTGGAGAAGGCAATGGCACCCCACTCCAGTACTCTTGCTTGGAAAATGCCATGGATGGAGAAGTCTAGTGGGCTGCAGTCCATGGGGTCGCTAAGAGTCAGACACGATCGAGCGACTTCCCTTTCACTTTTCACTTTCATGCATTGGAGAAGGAAATGGCAACCCACTCCAGTGTTATTGCCTGGATAATCCCAGGGACAGTGGAGCCTGGTGGGCTGCCGTCTCTGGGGTCGTGCAGAGTTGGACACGACTGAGCGCCTTAGCAGCAGCAGCAGCAGCCTAGGAATAACTTCCCTCACTACTGAGATGTGACCCTTCCAGGTACTCTTCTTAAAGTCCCATGGATATGAGGTTTTCCAGTCTGGCTGGTGGCAACAGGCACTATTTCTGGCCCACTGCAAGTGCTGGACTCCATTACCTCTGGTCTGTTGGATGGTTCTTTTCTCAGTCCCTGAGAGTTCCCTTTCTCCCATGTTCTGATCTGGACTCAGCTGAATATTTAAGGAGGACCTCTACTGATCTCTCACTGCACAGTGTTCTTTTTTTCTAGTATTGTTCTACGAACACTAGCTGCCTTGGTCTCCCCAGCCTTCAGCCTCATCTCAAATCTAGCAAGTCCTCTGGGTTCCAACCAGACCCCCATCCTGCACCAGTGCCTGGAAAGTCTCTCAGGGCAGTAAGCTGGGACAACTGTAGGGCTCACCTCACTTGTCTGTTTCTGAGAGAACCACTGTTCTTTGTCGCCTTCCTTGTGTGTTATGAGCCAATACTTCATATGTATTTGTTTATTGGCTGTTTCAGGTGGAGGATAAGTCCCATTTCTGCTTCTTCATTGTGGCGGTGTGAGACCAGAATGTGATGGATAAATGATCATAAAATGTTTGTTCTTCCTTCCTGTGGCTCCACATATTAGCACACAAATTTAGTGGCTGTTGACATGTTTTTGAACTTAATTCAAAATTGTTTTCATTTAGTCAGGTTACCAAACTTTTGTTTATATAGACATGATATAAATGAAAGGGCTGAACGTGAAATGATTAACTACAAAGATTAGCTACTCTACAGGATAAGCAAGATAAAGAACAAGATAAGCAAGACAGCTCTTGGTTTACTTATTAATGTCCATCTTACTAGTTGCTTTACTGGCATTTTGAAATAACTACTTTTAATTGTGCAAGAATACTTGAGGTGATCTGTCTAAATGTGATCTAGCTGGGTAATAAAGTAATTATTTTGAGTGGCTAATATCCATTTACATGGACGGAATTATGATCTATGTAATCTAACTTGAGTTCATCCAGTGTTTACTGTATACATTCTATGTGCTAGGCACTGAGCTAAGTCTAGAGACAGAAATGAATAATAAATAGCTTCTGCCCCGAGGAGCTCAGAGGGAGGCAGAACTGATAAGCAAGTTGACAATGTGGTAAGTACTGCAATTATACTAATTACCGGTTGCTATGAGAGCACAGAGGTGGGGCACCTCACACAGCCCAGGCGAGTGTGATGTTTGCGGGTGGGAAGGTGTAGCTGATGCTGTGGTTGACCTTCTCCCTCCTCCTTCCTTCTTGGAAGAGCCCTGGTTTGATGATTCCCTCTCCTCCTCCCTGGTGGGGCCAGGAAGTGAATGCTCACAAGTCTAACTCAGTCACCGTCAATCACTGTACTCCTATACTCATCTTCAATGATTGTTTTAGATGAGGGTATGTGACACCCCCAGAAAGAAAATGCAGAAGTAATTCTACAGATGGGCCTCAGGACAGGTTTTTCTCCTGACAGAAGGAACCATTGCGAGGAGAAACCTCTCTTCTGGCTTTGCTCACAGTTGTGTGACAACTTGGGCCTTCCCAGGTGGTGCTAGTGGTAAAGAACCTGCCTGACAATGCAGATGCTGATTCGATCTCTGGGTCGGGAAGGTCCCCTGGAGGAGGGCATGGCCACCCACTCCAGTATTCTTGCCTGGAGAATCCCATGGACAGAGGAGCCTGGTGGGCTACAGTCCATAGGGTCGCAATGTGTCAGACATGACTGAAGTGACTTAGCACACACGCACATGTGACCTCGTGATATTTGAGTTGTGTCATTCATGTTCTCATCATGAAAGGACAGCCTTGCTGTTCTTCAGAGGACTGAAGAACAGAAATAAGGGAAGCTGTTGGGTCCTTGTTGACATCATCATGTTGCTAAATTACAAAGTTGGAATCTTCCGTCTCTATCTTTTCTTGTTATTTTTTTCCCCTGATGTGGACCATTTTTAAAGTCTTTATTGGTTTTTTTTTTTTTTTTTGGTTGCGAGGCATGTAGGGTCTTAGCTCCTCAACCAGGGAAGGAACCCACATCCCCTGCATTAGAAGAGAAAGTTTTGAACACCCGACCGCTGGGGAATTCCCTCTTGTTGTTGTTATAATGAGATAATAAATCCTTATTATTTAAGCCACTTTCAGTTATTCCATTATATGAAGTCAAAAGTACACTAACAGATATGGAAGGTTACCCAAAGAAGTGATGCTTGAGTAATGCCGTAAGGGACCAAAGATATTCAATCCTGGAGGATGAAGGAGAGGGAGAGGTCACCCCAGGCAGAGGAAAGAGCTTGCTCAAAAGCTTAGAAACACAAAGCAATATGGAGTGCTTGAGAAAGTACAGGCAGTTCTGTACCGGACTCCTGTTCTGGTAATTCAGATTTTCTCACTTGGGTAGAATGTCTTTTGCACATAGTAGAAATCCAATTACTATTTGTTGCCTGATTGCTTTTATAATGTTTTCTTTAATTATATTGAATTCAGTCCAAGAATGTCTGTTGATGTGCCAGGAATTTTACAGGCACATATGGTAGAATCTGACTCTTGTCTGTGGCAATATTCATCCCAACTTCCTTTTAAAATGCTAAAAACTAAAAACTACACTTCCCAGACTTTGCTGAGAGGGTTATGATCTATTTCCCATCAGTTAGATACAATCACTAGGACTCTGACTTTAAAAAGCATCCTAGTGAGGAGAGAAGAATGCAAGGCATCGTGTTGTGGGTGTGGAAGTGGCAGAGACGCTGTGTACATAGGTGTGCTCCAGGCTCCCCAGGTTTGTAGAAGAGACAGCAGTCACCTTCGTGGCCCACGTGGGCTATGTTCTATTGGTGGTTGTTCCCACAACCTCAGGGACAAGTGGCGCTGACCAGAGTCACCTTGCTCTGGGATTACAGGATTACAGTCTGTATAGCAACGACTACTTTCCACAGCACTTTAAAAGCACCTCTCTTGTGTGAAGTTAATAGGGCTTCTGTGACACTCATAGGGCTTTAATATACGTTCTTTTGACAGAAATAGAGGCCCCTAGCGTTCTTTTGACAGAAATAGAGGCCCCTAGGAAGTTAAGTGAGCTAGAAACTATAAAATAGTGATGGTTGAGACTAGAATTCAGGTTTTATGACTCCTAATCTAGTGCTCTTTCCTCTCAGTGTCATTTGAAGAATGGGCTGTTCTACAGGGACCCCTACTGGAATTATATCTATGCATCACTGAAAACTTGTCATATGGTCAGACCTTTCTAACAGAGATGCTGGACCCACTGACGTGTAGGTGAAAAGCTTTGTGGCCTATTACTGATCATCTGAACCGTCCCTTCTCACTTGAATAGCACGTTTAATGGAAACCCGTCCCCTAAACGAGAAGTACGTCATGTTCCTATTCACCTCCTCCACTACCTTCTTAGAGACCATTATGTGGCTCCATCATATAATGGAAACACTTATATTGACAAGGAAAAATGAAAATCTGCTCTAAAAGTTCAAATTCTTAATGTGTGTTTGATGAGAAGATACTAAAGCAGTGGTGATAAAGTTTCTAATTGCACACTAGTGCAAATTTTCAAGAAAAAAGTGGCTTAATTTTTTCATATTGTGCTTTGTTTCCTCAATAAAGAGATATTAAATGTTTCTCTTTCAATTTCTAGAGGTGCTAAAGATAGCTATAATAAATGTTGACAATGGGAAAAAGATGTGAGCAAAATAAAAAGAGAACATGTAGGCTTATGCAATCTGAATTCCATGGACCAATCCAGGGCTCTGCCAGCTCCCCACATCTACCTATTCTTGCAATGGGAATTGCAGAGAGAGACCTTTTAGCTGGAAGATAAACACAGTATTTATTTGACCGAACCTTTTCTAGGAAAAGCAGACTAAGAAGATGCAAGTGACTTTCTCCTTCCCTGCTATGCTATTTATTGGCTTCTCCACCTTCTTCCATTTCCTACCACTCCTCTTTTTCTTCTTCCTTCTCTTTATGTATGAGATTCATGCACAATGAATGAAATAAGACTCTTGCTCAGGGCAGGTTAGGAAATCTGCTGACACTCTAATAGTCACATATGTATGAAAATATGAGAAGTCATGGCAATTTCATTACGGATGCATAAATTAACTACTTGTCTGTGTCTTCTGGCCTCTGCTACAAGGAACATTTTCAGTGGTGGTGGGGTTGTGAAGGAAAGGGTAGAAGTAGTGAACATATACTGAAATTCACCATAGTTCAGTTGCTGTGCTAAGTATATATTTTCTCATTAAAATATCACATTAGCTTCTGAGACAGTTACTATTATTATCACTATTATTTGACATATGATCTACATATGATTCGAGTTACAAAATCTTGACTGAGATCAAGATTAGACAGGGGGTTTCAGACTTGTGAAGTCTCCACATCTGTGCTCTTTATCACAAAACTAAATTTATCAAAATGAGGCTGCCTAACAAATTGGTTCCAAATAAATTCAGCAAAGTTTCAGGATACAAAATCAATACACAAAACCCAGCTGCACTTCTATACACTAATAAGAAACTATCTGAAAGAGAGAAACAGAAAAAGCAATCCCATTTATAACAGCATCAAAGGGAATTAAAATATCTAGAAAAAACCTTAACCAATGAGGTGAAAGACCTGTACACTGAGAACTGTAATACACTGATGAAAGAAACTGAAGAAGACATAAATAAATGGAAAGATATCCCATTTTCTCAGATAGGAAGAATACTGTGAAAATGTTCATACTACCCAAAGTAATATTATTAATACAAGTTCAATGTAATTCCTAACAAAATCCCAAAGCCATTTTTTTTACAGAAGTAGAAAAAAATTCAAAACCTTAAATAATTAAAGAAATCCTAAGAAAGAACAAAGCAAGTGGCTTTGTTTCTGATTTCAAGTTACCCTATACAGCTATAGTAATCAAAACAGCATGGCAGTGGCATAAAAACTGACAGATAGATCAATGGAACAAAATATAGAGCCCAGAAATAAATCCACATGTATGTGGTCAACTAATTTTTGACCAAAATCACACAATAGGGAAAGCACAGCCTCTTCAATAAATGGTGCTGGGAAAACTGAACAGCCACATGAAAAAGAGTAAGACTGGACCATCTTACACCCTCGACAAAAATGAACTTGAAATGGATCAAAGACTTAAATATAAGACCTGAAACCACAAAAATCCTAGAAGAAAACACACAGAAAAGCCCTTTGACATTGGTCTTGGCAATTATTTATTGAGTAAGACACAAAAACACAGGCAACAAGAGCTAGAGTAAGTGGGACTATATCAAACCAAAGAGCCTGTGCACAGCAAAGGGGAAAATATCTATGAATTGAAAGGGCAACCTACCAAATAGGAAAGACCATAAATAATAGGATTACTATCCTAAATATAAAAAGAACTCAAGTACTCAATAGAAAAAAGTACTGCCAGCACTGGGACACCAGAGAGGAAGTAGAGAAATATCTGGACCTCTTATTTCTCCTGCTAATGCCTCCTACTGGCAGATCCACTGGCAGGCAAGGAGCTTCAGTCGTATAGTCCATAGGGGTCACATTCTCCATGAAACGTGCAGCAGAATAAGAAGTCTGCAATAGGAGAGGCTACCTGTCCATGCTGAGACCTTTCCTCAGGCCCCAAAGAAGATACAGTCAGTTTAGTTTATGAACACTTACTTAGGATAATTAGCCTTGGGTCTCCATAACCAGACAGCTTCTGCAAATACACTTCCGTTCTGGAACTGTCTCTGTATGATCACAAAAAATACTCCTTCCTGGGCACAGGTGTAGACTTGCCTCTTTCACATACTCGTATCTCTGACCATACCAGATATGAGCCAAGACAAGGATATCTCCTTAGATGTCTGACGACCTGGGAGCTAAGTACCACATTCCTCCTTCCAGATGAATTCCTTTTTTAGAACCAATTCTCCTCCCAAGAGGTAAATTCTGATTCAAACACTCTTCTCTATGTGCTAGACACACCTTGGGTCAAACAGCCAGGACTCACCTAACACAGGACAAGGCACAGAGTCAGACCCAGGTCTGTTCTGTAAATCTATCCACTCATGAATGTGTGAAAACCCCTTTCTAGCACTTTTTCTGTCCCCTCATCTATTCCAATCCTTTCCCCATACACTTGATAAATAAGGAAAATTGGAAACCAGGACATCAGAGCGTGTTCAATTTTTGACAGATTATTGAGTTGTTCTCAGTACCAGATTGGCTTTCCATATCTCAGGGATAATAAATGTTAGTCACCATCCCCCTCTTACACAGCAGGTGAACAATTTCAGGAGAAAGGCTTCCCTCACACTGTGCTCCTTCTTCCAGTAAGCGTTCACTGTTTCAGACATTTCCCTGAGAACCACAGCAGAGCCTCTCTGTAAGAAGGCAGTTCTCAGGGGGTTATTTTATCAGACTAGACAGCCACCATTCACTCTGTTTAACTGTGTAGTTATTCAACACTGAAATTTCCCTATCCTTTTTCATGTTGATTGAGCATAGCATAATTAAGGGAGAATAAAAGATACCTGACTTATCCAATTTATATGTCTACTTTATCTAAACTACACAGTCACAATCGTAAGAAAAAACAGAAGATGAAAGATATGTATGTGTATACAGATATACATAAAGTGGGGGGGAAAGAACCAATAATTTGGAGCACCAAGTTTAAAGCTTAACTCATTGTTTCCTTAAAAACCTATCTAACAAAACAGGATAAGCCACAGGAGTGGCTTTAGAGTGAGTTTAGAGTGTGTCTCTGTACTCCACTCCACGCTGGGCTTAGATACGGTTTGATTGACTGCCTGTCCTGTGGAGGAAAGATGCTATTAGATTTCATTCCTCTAAAGATATGCTCCTTCTTTATCACAAATTCCAAGGTTGACTTTTACCATGACTTCTGGAGCAATGGTAGAATGTCTCTTAACTCTGACGGTTTCTCTGTGTGAGTGTAATGTAACAAAGAGGATAAACCAGATCTCACCCTATGTCTGCAGTTGGCTTAGTTTGTCATGGACAAGAATGAGAGAAGAATTCATTGAGTCATTGCCTAAAAATTCCTTCTGGGCCAAGGAAAGGAGAGTTCCTGGCATGTTACTTTTTATTTGGGCTTCCCTGGTGGCTCAGAGAATAAAGAATCTACTTACAATGCAGGAGGACCTGGGTTCAATCCTGGGTCCAGAAGATCCCCTGGAGAAGAGAATGGCAACCCACTCCAGTATTCTTGCCTGGGAAATCCCATGGACAGAGGAGCCTGGCAGGCCACAGTCCATAGGGTTGCAAAGAGTCGGACACAACTGAGTGACTAATACTTTTACTATCTTTTGCTTTTTGTTTGTACTTCAGTTCAGTTACTCAGTTGTGTCTGACTCTTTGCAACCTCATAGACTTCAGCATGCCAGACTTCCCTGTCCATCACCAGCACCCAGAGCTTGCTCAAACTCGTGTCCATCAAGTTGGTGATGCCATCCAACCATCTCATCCTTTGTCATCCCCTTCTCCTCCTGCCTTCAATCTCTCCCAGCATCAGGGTCTTTTCTGATGAGTCAGCTCTTTGCATCAGGTGGCCAACATATTGGCGCTTCAGCATCAGTCCTTCCAATGAATATTCAGGATTGATTTCCTATTTCTACGTTTTCTCCAGATGACTGCATCTCTACCCTGCTGACCAGGCTTACCATAGGGACAATGTGGGTGGCAGTAAAAATTTGTTTTGGGGTGAATTCTCACCTTCCTCTGCTACACACCCAGCTGCTGCTGCTGCTGCTAAGTCGCTTCAGTCGTGCCCAACTCTGTGCAACCCCATAGACGGCAGCCCACCAGGCTCCCCTGTCCCTGGGATTCTCCAGGCAAGAACACTGGAGTGGGTTGCCATTTCCTTCTCCAATACATGAAAGTGAAAAAATAAAGTGAAGTCGCTCAGTCGTGTCCGACTCCTAGCGACCCCATGGACCGCAGCCCACCAGGCCCCTCCGTCCATAGGATTCTCCAGGCAAGAGTACTGGGGTGGGTTGCCATTGCCTTCTCCGGCCACACACCCAGAGATGGTGGTAAATGTGTGTGGGGAATTTTAACATGACCTGAAATCAGTCCCCTGTTTCAGTACCAGAAATAATAGAAAAACGGGCAGGTTAACATTCAGCCCTACGGCATTTTTCTAAGTCAGTTCAATAAGCAAGAACTAGTTTCACTGCTTTAGTCAGAAAGTTTTCTAGGAAATATTTTTGATTGGTTTTAAAACTGTGGAAAGTTGAGAAACTAGCTTATCTCTCAGAACTCTGGAGCTGACCAGCCTCAACTCAGCCACACTCCTGATTTGTGGGATGAGAATGTCCATGTGTATAAAGCTTCTGAGATCAACCATTTTCAGGGTAATGGTAGCACAGTTGTTTATATCAACACACGACTCACCCAGTTCCAATTATCACAATAAGTGGGGCACAATATGGCTAGCCCAGATAATTTTAGCATTCCTATCAAATTAACCTTTAACGAGTAATTTGAGGATGCTGTGATTGGCCTCTGGAGAAGGCAATGGCACCCCACTCCAGTACTCTTGCCTGGAAAATCCCATGGACGGAGGAGCCTGGTGGGCTGCAGTCCATGGGGTCGCCAGGAGTCGGACACGACTGAGCGACTTCACTTTCACTTTTCACTTTCATGCATTGGAGAAGGAAATGGCAACCCACTCCAGTGTTCTTGCCTGGAGAATCCCAGGGACGGGTGGGCTGCTGTCTATGGGGTCCCACAGAGTCGGACACGACTGAAGCGACTTAGCAGTGATTGGCCTCTGTGGCAACCAAGAAAAAGACAACCAAACTGTGACTGACTCAGCTGAGCCCTGTAAGCACTGCAGTAAAGCGCTGCTTAAAATGCCCATTTGCAGAAAGGCACACATGTTGGCAGTTGGCCGTATTAGCCTCGCTCAAGTGCAGAGAATTACATAGTTTCCTTCAAAGTCATTAGGACTGCTAGCTCCTTCTTAATTAAAATAAACCCTAACTCAAGGCACATTCACTTCAGCAGTCTTTGTTTTTCAGTCAATTAAGTCAGGTTTTTAACATCTAAATTTTCCACACATACTCTCTAATGAGTTTCATTTTTATTCTGCTTTTCAAAATTCAGATAGAAAAAGCATTTGCATTGTTATTAATATGCTTTTCAAAAAAGTGCGCTTCATTTCATTTTGAATGGCCATACATTTTCCCCCAAGTTTGGGTGGAATCTTTCTGCATCTGGATTGTCACATAGACCAAATCAGTGTATGAATCTACTTCCACAGCTGTTCCAAACATTATCACCACCATCACCATCATTAAACTCCTTGCATTACACATGCGTAAATAATTTGAGTAAAGTGAACTTATTTTTAACACATAGAAGCATACTCAGAACCCAAATTTTGTATGTTACTTAAAGACCTAATGTACTATCAGAATGATTTTATATTAAAGTTCTTATATTTTGTAAGACGAGCTATAATGAATCTTACCAATGAGGCATTTGTAAGAATACAGCAATCCTTCTCGTGGATAATATTGTTTGGCTGTATTTTGATTGTGTTATTATTATTTTTTTGGAGAAAGAGGCAGAGTCAATGAAATTTATTTTCAGATTATATCATCTGCTCAGGGTTTGCTGTTTCTACACTTTCCATATGAAGTATAACATTGTGAAAGCAAATCCCCTGATTCTGTCCCGGCACTGATAATATTTCACCTAAGATACAGGGAAGCTTTTTCTGTCTACTGGGGCTAATGCAGATCATGAATAATAGCCTACTTGGTGGTTCTGGAAGGCTGAGGGCTTCTTTCCAATTCTGCTGTTCAGTACAGGTTCTCCCATGTGGAGGGGTGAAGTGGGGCCAGGAATGAAAAGTCCTAAGGCAATGGCGTGGAAATTCTCAGCGTTCCCTTAGTCTCCCATTCTTAGTCTCCCATGAAACGTTCAACATTTCTCAGAAATTTAGCCTCTGTTATCATCCATTTGACAACCAAGAACACATTTGTATCCAAAACTTTGATAGTTCTGTAATCTTCTCATCAGTTCTCCACTCACCCTCTCCTCAAATCAGCAAACTACCCTCCAGCACCACACAACCCTGACACTGCTCCAAACGGAGACTGTCTTTTCTAGTACTGTAATATACAATGTCATTCCAGTAAATGTACAACCAAAAGACAAAACACTACAGACGCAGAGGGAGAACAGGCCCAATTTCTTTTCTTTTTTTCCCTCTTTTGGCCCTGTCACAGTGTGTGTGGGATCTTAGTTCTCCCAACCCACTTCAGTACTCTTGTCTGGAGAATCCCATGGACAGAGGAGCCTGGCGAGCTACAGCCATGGGGTGGCAAGAATTGGACACCGCTTAGTGACCAAATGACAATGATGACCAGGGATTGAACCCATGCCCCCTGAAGTGGAAACACTTAAGTGGAGTCTTAACCACTAGACCGCCAGGGAAGTCCCCAGGAACTACTTCTTAACGAGGTCAAATCATAGAATTTCCTGTTCATGATCAGAGACTGCCAGACTGCCATGTATCTGTGCTACCCCTTATCTGGGCCTACCCAGGTAAGATGGGCTTTAGAACTCTTGAACCTGAGTTCTCACCTGCAAAGTAGCCTGACCTTGGGGATAAGAAAAGGTCTACTAAGAGTGGTCTAGAAGCAGGACAATATATCCACTCTGGGTGGGTACATTTTCTAATTTATAAATTGTGCTTTGATAATAATTCTGCAATTCTCAAGGCAACAAAAATAAATATGGCTTCACTGGAGCTGACTGGCCTCACTGTTCCTGAGATTCCAGTCACCTCCATGGCGAGGGATTTGAACTTGAGGAATGCCATTCCAGAGCTGGTGCTGATGGCAACCCCACCCCCAACCCCACCATGGAGCAGTGGAGCAGAGAGGCCAAAGGGCAAATGGTGAGGGGAGGGGCAATCCCATGTTTGTTTAAGTCATTGATTTTTCATATGACAAACTAGGCCAACTTAGTAAAGCTATTTGAGTATATCAGCAGTGGTTTCCAGAAAGTATTGTTACCACAGATGTTACTGCAAGATAATCAAAAGAACACATCTAATTTGGGGATGTAGAGTACTTATTTCTGTTGCTGATTCTATCATTTGAAGCTTTCAAAGCTGAAAGCTTTCATGATTAAGCACATATTATTCTCCTGGAAGATATTTCTTTTTTGGCAGATAAGATAATGGAACAGATCCACTGTTTGTCAAGAGGAGTTACTATGTCATTAAAAAGCCTTTAACACAATGTTTTTTCTCTTTTCCAGGCTGGTTGAAAAGATTTGAATGCAAAAGCACAGATATAACAATAACAGTACAAAACCTAAATTGTCCATGGAAAAGCTTAAACCAACTTAAAATTTTCCATTTGCCAAATGCTCTTCAGGCAATTTAAATGTAATTCAAAACATGCACTCAGTAGCCACAGATGTGTGTTGCCTCAAAATGTTCTTTGTCTTGGTTGCATACATCCAATTTCTTTCTAAAAATTGTCTCCATTACAGCAGGAGGAAAAAAATACCCAAATTCAATTACAAAATTGATATGATTAAAGTCTTTTTTTGTGTCTTACTCCTGGAAAAGTATTATCGCCACAAAAAATCTTTACTTATTTTGTTCTTTAGGACTTAAGAACAATGCCAGAAGGGCCTTTTGCAGTGTAACATGAGTTCATTCAGTACAAAGAGTTCTGAGTTCAAGGAAATGCTCTGAAACACCACTGCTGCTACTGCTGCTAAGTCGCTTCAGTCGTGTCCGACTCTGTGCGACCCCAGAGACGGCAGCCCACCAGGCTCCCCCGTCCCTGGGATTCTCCAGGCAAGAATACTGGAGTGGGTTGCCATTTCCTTCTCCAATGCATGAAAGTGAAAAGTCAAAGTGAAGTTGCTCAGTCGTGTCCGACTCTTCACGACCCCATGGACTGCAGCCTACCAGGCTCCTCTGTCCATGGGATTTTCCAGACAAGAGTACTGGAGTTGGGTGCCATTGCCTTCTCCTGAAACCCCACTAGCCCTGGGAATAGGAATGGAGAGGCTTCAATTTTTGCTCATGTGTACAGCCACAGCCATCAAAACATAGTGTCTCCTTGAGCATCTTTCAGGAGATACTCTGTACTGCTAGGAATCACCCCCGCCTTGTCAGTTTCCTCCAACACTGAAGTCTTTTGATTAATTTACAGTTTCACTTTCACTTTTCACTTTCATGCATTGGAGAAGGAAATGGCAACCCACTCCAGTGTTCCTGCCTGGAGAATCCCAGGGATGGGGGAGCCTGGTGGGCTGCCGTCTATGGGGTTGCACAGAGTCAGACATGACTGAAGCGACTTAGCAGCAGCAGCAGCAGCAACATAGTAACTGCGATAATAATTGACAGTTTATCATAAACTTTAGAAGATGCCTGAATAGGGAAAGTTATGAATGATTTCTGGGACCTTTCAGAGGTGAGTCATGATTCATGATTGGTATAGACCAAGAAGTGCTTTTCCCATCTAGGCCCTGTGCTCTACAGAACACTTTAACCAGTGTTCTCCCTAGCAAACTGGGCTGCTGGGTATGTGGGTCACCCTCCCCCCAATCCAGAGAAGGGTCTAGAAAGAGAGCTGGCTCTTTGGGGTGATTCTCTTCTACAGCTTCTGGGGCCTCAGGAGAGTGAAGGGCCCCTGAAGCGTCTGGGGCACCCCCACCTGTGTCCCCCACCCTGACTTGGAGGAGGGTGGTGACTGAGACCCTGCCCTTGGCCTGGGTGGAGACTGGCAGGCTTTGGAGTGAGGGTGTAACTTCTCAGAGCCTCAGGAGCTCAGAGGTGGTGAGAGGTTAGTAGTACCAGCCCTCAGGCCTGTTAATTCCATGAGTTGCTACCTGCAAACACTCAGCCCCAGGCCTGCCCTGCAGGGACCCTCCATGCCAGGAGCTGCGGTGGAAATGGAGTCTGTTCTAAGACATGAAAGGGAATGTGGGGCATGGGTTGGGGGCTGGGGCGGGTGGACCCTTGCTGCAAAAATGTTTAGCAAAATCCCCATGAAATGTAACAGTGGGCAGTTTCTCCCCTCTCAACTCCTGTGCAACTAACACAATGGTTCAGTTTGACTTGTCAAGGCCAATGCTGGACAAAAATCACCAACTCTTATCCCCCCTAGGTCTCTGTTGGTCTTCCATCCTCACCACAGAGCTCATTAACAATCCCCATGGGATAAAGCTAGCGCCCAGATAATAAAGTCTTACCTTGTTTTTTCCTTTGTCTTAGTTCAGCTTTATTTGCTCCTGGGATGCTGCGTGGAGGCCTTACCCCAGGCTCTTCCCTCTGGAGTTCCTGGTGCCAAAGGGAGGCTATGCCATCTCCACTCAAGATGGCAGCATTGGCATCTGCGAGCTGAGTGCAGCAGGGCTGCACACGGCACCTGGATCCAAGATGGCGTCAGTGAACTGGGTGGAGGGGCCTATGCCAGATGCCGTGATTTGGGGCTGTGAACAGCACAGCTCTGTCTTTCCCTGGAGAACACCACCCCTTCCCCCTCTGACCTCTAAAGCAGCCTCTCCCGCAACCTGTGTGGGAGAAAGCCTGTGCTCCAGTCAGAGAGCTCCCACCTGTTCATCCTTTAACCAAAGAATATAGCCTTCCTTTGCTTCTAAACCCAGTTTTGGTCCCCTATTGCTGCCGACAGACACGGGGCAGGAGGACCTTAATTGGGGCCAGAGTGGAAGGGGCGGGTCACACCGTCTTCCTTTTGGAGCCGGTCTCACATTGGGTAATGGGAAGTTTATAAACGAAGCAGTAGGTTTGCAATTCCTTCTCTCTCCTCCCATGGGATCTCTTCGTAAGCTTTGTGCAAACACCCTAGTGGTGTCCCTGACAAACAAGCTCAGTGTTTTTTAGGTGGTATCGTTTGTGCAGGACTGACTGCTTGTGGGAAACAAAGCTGGGATCTGTGGGGCACGGTGTCCCCAGAATCCCGGACTTCCTCACATAAGCTGTGCGACTCCCTACCTTTGATGGAAAAACGTCCTGCCTGAGAAGGCGCTCCTCGGTGTCAGTGACGCACATCTCTTAGGGGGCTTTCTGAGTTAATGTGGCCAGGGAAGGCCTGCTATGGCTGTGAAGACCCCCGAGACTGTGTGAGGGTGATGGACCTCACTCTGCTGTGCGTGTTGACTCACAGTGACCTGTATCTTTGACATTATTACTAAAGCTTGAATCCACAGGCCATAATCCACAGGCATCTGCGCAGAGTCTGAGCCTGTGTGCTGTCCTGTAGCAAGGTGAGCTCTGTGGACACGTTAGCTGTTTTCTTTTTCTCAGTTGATTTCTTAGTTCATTTACACTGTTGTGTTAGTGCCAGGTGTAAGTGGTTCATATATAGAGTATCTTTCAGATTCTCTCCCATTATAGGTTATTACGACACAGCGATTCTTAAATCACTCTGGACACTACAAAGGAAGTACAGTGCTAGATATTTAAAATTTTCCCTCCTGATATTTGTTGAATAAATGGAAAATGAATGAATGAAGACTTAGTCTTCCTATAGTCATAGGAAACACCTGAAGACATGAAAAGAAATGGAACACTGAAGAATGACCTTTAACAGTGGATTTGCAGGGAGAGAGGGGAGACAAGAGGGTCAGGAAGGTTCTGGAACTCTTCAGACCTAGAATCCTGTTTGTCTTGTAAGGATTTACTGGAGCAGTGTTGGGGCGGGGGTAGGGGGTGGGGAGGGGAGTTTGTTAGCTCTTTTAAAGGATATGCCAAAATGAAATTTTCTGGATTAAAGTTAAGGAATAATTTGCATGATTATGCCTTAACCTGAGCCTGCAAAACATTTACTGATTTGCCTGAGTGCAAATGAAATGGTTGGATGGCATCACCTACTCAGTGGACACAAGTTTGAGTAAACTCCGGGAGTTGGTGATGGACAGGGAGGCCTGGCGAGCTGCAGTCCATGGGGTCACAAAAAGTCAGACACGACTGAGTGACTGAACTGAACTGAAGAGTGCAAATAACTTTTAAAAGGACATTTTGTGGAAGAAAACAACTTATTACAGTGATAGAGAGATCTCTTAGAAGAAATTTTAGAACTTAAAAAAGCATGAGTCAGCCAAGACCTACTGAACATATTTTGGAATTACAGATTCCTGGCAGTGCATAATAAGCCAAATCATCGTACCAAGACTCCATCTTAACTTAGAATGGATTCTCCATTCTATGCTGATCAAGATTGGCATCAATGAATGGGATATTGTCGATCTTATTGGAATAGACTCGGGGGAAAATAAAACTGTCACATCTGTTCTTTTCTAAAGCCCTGTGTACTTTCTACCTGACAGAGGAAAAATGCATGATACTTTCAAGCTTTTAGGCTGCAAGAGAGAGATCCAGCACAGACCTCACTGAGGACTGATTGAAGGTTTAAGATGTTATATTTGGACTTACAAGGAAACAAAGCTAAACTGATTCTTTGTAAATTAGACTTAAGCAAAGCAATCAAAACCCTCCCCCAAAGAAAACATCACTGTTAAGTTATGTTCACATCTGTTTTGTTCACCTTCATATTTTAGCTCTATTGTCTGGCAAAGTACTTGATATATAATTAAGACTCAATAAATATTTGTTGAATTAACATACGGAATGATCAGCCTAGTTACCTTTCCTCTATTGCCTTAAACTTAAAATATTTGTGATCATTAGAAACTTTCTGCATCCAGTCAATCTTTCTGTCCTTGGGCCCTATTATGTGAGAACGAAAATGAGAAGGCACATTTGTTTGCTGTTAGTGCTGTGTTTGTGAAAATTTCCACAGAGCACACAGGATTCTGGGCTGTGTGGTGGGAGCTACAGGCTAGCAAACTTCAGAGAAAGATATTTAAGGCAAGCAATCTTATAATTATGTTAGCAAAGATTTGTAAATAGAAAAGAGCTACAGCCTGCCAAAGTATTTTTAAGAAGAGACATATTGTCGATTTGTTCCACATTTAACAACTAATATAAACAAGAAAATTCCTGCCTTTTGTCATGAGTCAGACATTCTGTCCTCTAGAATAACAGCAACTTCTTTGGAAAACACATCTGGTTTCTGAGTCCAGCTCTGTCCATCAATAAAACAGATGGTTTTGAAAGAGAGACCAGAAGGCTGGACCATGGATTAAACTCAGGCATTTTTCCAAGTAGAATTTCCTTCTTGGTAATTGAAAGCTTGAGATCTTCCTTGAATATTGAAACTCTATTTCATGAGTTTATAATGTGGCATGGAATATTAAGACTTAGAAATAGGAGTGATGGTGAAAACACAGAATGTGTTGTCTAAATTTAAGTCCTTAAGTTCACAATTTTGGCTGCTTAAATCTTATGCAAGCAGTGTGCAAGGAAAAATGTCATAAAAATGCACAAGTCGAAAATTACATTCTGACTTCCATCTTTAGGTAAATGGCTTACCATTTCTGGTCTTAATAGCCACATCTTCAAAGTAAAAGTTAGGCAGGTGATTCCCAAGGCTCCTATTAGTCTTAGAATTCTATGACTCATACATACTCAACAGAATTCTGAAAGGTAAAATCTTTCTGAAGGACTATACATATCCAATATATCAAAAGCCCTAAAAATGATATTGATTCCATAATTCTGCCTTCATAAATACACTCTACGGAAATAAATGGACACATGTACAAATTTGTATGTAAAAGGCTATTGCAGAGTAATTTACAATAAGAATTGGGGGAAACAATAAAAATATTCATCCAGAGATAATTCATATATAAATGTATGATGGTATATGGTATGAGCTTGAAAAAAATATTTTCTACATCATTCTCAGCACCATTTTCTTCTTGCTAACTGGCATGACTGAAAAAACAAAAAACAAAGTACTGTGGATGGCATTTGGGAAATGACTTTCATGGTGAGCGGCCTATGAGTCGTGAGCGGGCTTTTGGACGTTCTCCACACTTGGGACTTTAGCAGAGGGGCGATCGGGGTAGGACCCTGCTCTAGTTGTGACATCTTGGGATTCCATGTTGAGGCAGGAATATGGGGAAGGAGCTATGACCTCTCATGAGATTCACTTGCTGGACTGCCATTAATGCTTGGGAGCGGCCTGGGTAAAAGTAGAGGTTCCGGTCACATGGTATCTAAAAAACTCAGCCTTCAGTCATAGTTTCTGTCAATAACCAGCACCAAAGGATCCAGGTGTGTCTTCTTAGGTGGGCAGAGCAAAGACAATGGTAGGATTCAGACAGGGGTTCAGGAAAGAGGCCTCCCCATTGGAAGCAGGGGTTGGGATGGGCGGGATTCAGGAAGAAGGAAGAAGTTGCCAGAGTGGGGAGGAGCTCTGAGAGATGGGTCTCTGTATTATTTCCTGAGACTGGGACACATGGGAGAGAGAGGTGTGTGGACAACTGACTTCAGAAATCAAATCTGATTTGATTCAACTAATGAGGTTCAACTCAGAACCTCATTAGCTGTGTCCTCAGTCCTAGCTGACTTAATGGAGAGGGCATCTCCAGGCTGGGTCTCAATTAGAAGATGTCACAGGTAGGGAAGCCTGGTGGTGGGCGGGGTGATGAGAAGGTGTGATGCTGTGATCCTATAATGTGGTCCCTGTGATCTTTGCTGCTGCTGTCATGATGCTCCAAGCTCGCTAAGTTCATAACAGTCAGTCTATTCAGAAGCCAAACCAAGGACACTAATGGAGCCAAGCAAGACCTGGTGAGATGATGAATTTGCTGGCCCGTTTTCAAACACCACCATGTTTCTCAGTCCAATAAGGTTTCTCATTTTACAGTTGTTCTTGGACCATCATGTAGCAGCAGTGTGCCTTTGGAGGCATCTACCAAATGGGCTTCCTTTGGTAGTCTAGTGATTGCCTAATTCGACAGGCATCTATTGAATACCCTCCATGTGCCACAGACTGGACCATGAGAGAGATGAGTCTCATACAGCTCGTGAGGTGCACTCTCTACTCTGTAAATGCCTGGCTGACTCTTCTCCTCTGTGTCCCACGTGTTCTGTGCAGAACCATCTCTTCATCCCATACTTGGCCTCATCTGCAGCTTCCCACGTTCACTGATACAGAGATCCAAGAGATTTCACTATGTGGCCCAGGACAATAACAAATGCTAGCAATGACGCAGCACTTAAGACAGGCTGGGCCCTTTCCTAAGATTTCATGTTATTAAATCACAACATCCCAATGAGGCAAAGTATTCTTATTATTCCTACCATTTGCTCAAGGTCACAGTTACCAAGTGGGAAACTGGGATTTGAACCCAGACTGTCCCATTTTAGAGTACAGGCACTGAACAATTACTCCAGCTTATCAGTGGGGGTTAAAAGAAGTCTCGACCACGGAGGAATTTATAACCTGCTTGGGGATGACAAAGCTGGATTGCTGAGATCAACAGTGGTTGACAGAGCACTATGTGCTTAGACTGTAAAAGTTGTAGAAGCTGAAGAAAGTGAGTTCAGTAGCAGGGAAAGGCTTATTGGAGAGTATCTTGGAAAGCTAATAGGTTTGGGGAGATAAAATTGCAAGGTGGGGTGTTTGGTGGCATGGCAGTTAAGAGCAAGTGGGGGGCACCGCCCAGCGCCCTCTACAGGCCAGTATCTGGTACCAGGCACTGGGTCCCGGAGGAGGGTGCAGGCAAGTTAGGATGTGGTTTCTCTTTTTTTGCCCTCAAGGACAAAAATATTTCAGATGAACATCTTTTATTCATGCCGTCCTATTTCTGAAAAGCTAAAAGTAACCTAACAGGGTCTTATCAATTTTAGAGAAGAAAATCTTTCCTGCAGAATTTTCAAAAGCTGGTTGGCTTATTTAAATTTTTAAATATTTGAGTTTAAAAAATAGAATTGCTGTTATATTACGTTCAATATATATTTTTATCTGTAAGAAATTATTCCACAGTCAGGACTAAAGTAATTATTACCACTGGGGTTTCCTTATTAAAAAACATATTTGAACTTGATATCTACTTTAAACATCAATAAGAGACACTAAACAGTTGTGTTGGGAAGATAAAGTCTGTTGTGATGATACCAAAGCATCCAGTGTGATTTACTGAGGGAAAAACATACCAATGCTGGTGTTATCAAAGTCAAACAAAAGAAAAAGTAACATTTTTAAGGTGATGCTGAAGCTGAAATGCCAGTACTTTGGCCACCTGATGAGAAGAACTGACTCATTGGAAAAGACCCTGATGCTGGGAAAGACCGAAGGCAGGAGGAGAAGGGGACGGCAGAGGATGAGATGGTTGGATGGCATCACGGACTCAATGGACATGAGTTTGAACAAGCTCTGGGAGTTGGTGATGGACAGGGAAGCCTGGCGTGTTGCAGCCTATGGGGTCGCAAAGAGTCGAACACGACTGAGTGACTGACCACATGCCAGGATTTCTATTAATTTTTCATGCACTATCTGCTTTTATAGTCAGAAAACCTGAGAAGGAGACGTATCCCTATTATACAGATGAGAAAAGTGAGGTTTCAGGTTATTTTCTCCAAATCACATGTGTGGTAGTGAGAGCACAGACTCTAACCCAGCTTTCTGCCTCATGGCCCCCACACTGTTAAAAACCACAATGGGTTGAGTCCCAGATGCAATTCGGCATGACTCTGATGACACCATGGCTGCCTCCCTGGTCAGCACCCAGCCCCAGGGTTCTCTCTTGCTGTGTAGACATGAGTGTTTCTGGGCAGTGGGTGAAGCCTGTGGTGTGTGGATGAAATAGCTGGCAGACTGGCTGTCATATTCAGAATTCTCCTTGCACTCTTTGCTGTCATCCCTGGACATTTAACAGCTTTGTCAAGGTTGCAGACAGGAAACCCAAGGCTTTCTCTTCAGCCAGAACCCTGCCTTCTCCTCTGTTGGACTTTTCCACTGGATCTAAGTGAAGCTCATTTCAAGATGTAGCCAGTAGACAAACAGGTCTATCTGGAAGGACATTGCCAATTCCTCTAACTCTTCTAGTAACAGAGACGGGGCCTGTGTGTATTGTATAAGAACTGGAAATGTGGGAAGGAGCCTGGTTGGTTCAGGGTTGTGCCTGCAGCCCTGCAAGTCTGCTCCCAGCCACAGGGCTCTGCAAATTCAGAGCTCCTGGAAATTTATTGTTTGATTTGGCCACGTGTGTTTTGATACCTCAGAAAAAAAGAGGACAGCTTGGACATGAGAAACTGGAAAGATTTATGGTAAAAGGAAAGAGTGAGTTAAGATGTTCATTAGGCTTCAAAATGAAAGGTTTACCCAGATTAACTCAAGATGCTTTGGCAGTTCTTTTTAAAGGGAACTTCTCCTTATGACCAGACATTGCAGGGGGGAAAAGAATATACATTTAGTAAAAATATATATTTCAGGGAATTCCCTGGTGGTCTAGTGGTTAAACTCGGCACTTCTGTGGCCTAGGTTTAATCCCTGGTTGGGGAACTAAGATCCCACAAGCCGGGCAGTGGGGCCAAAAGAAAAGAATTACATATACATACATACATATATATAATATATATATATATATATTTCAGTGTACACACACTTCCATTCCTAGGGGTATTTTGAAAATTGGGGCTTTAATTGCCAGGCTGCCAGGCTTCAGACCCTGGTGACTCTTTCCTAATTACAACATACAAATTTAAATAGATGAATAATATAATAAAATTTACCTCCTAGTTACTATTTCTATGTATCAATTTCTCCATTTGTCAAATGGAAACAGTAATAGTACCTACCTCATATTTTTTAAAGAGTTAAACTGAAAAAAAAAAATCCATATGTACAAGTGCTTAGCACAGTGCCTTATTGATGAGCACATACTAAAAAAGAAAACACAAATGAAGTCATCATTAGTGATATTATATTGTGGCCATTGTGTGCTCAGTCACTCAGCCGTGTCCATGGACTGTAGCTTGCCAGGATCCTCTTTCATGGGGATTCTCCAGGCAAGAATAATGGAGTGGGTTGCCATGCCCTCTTCCAGGGAATCTTCCCAACCCAGGGATTGAACCTAGGTCTCCCGCATTGCAGGCAGATCTTTACCAACTGAGCCACCAGGGAAGCCCGTATTGTGACCATTAAAAAGTGGATATATGACATCTGGGTCCCTTAGTAAATGAGATCTGACTCTAAACCCAGAGTGGCTGTACCCTCGTGTGTCCTTTATGTCCTTTAGGCTCTAGGCTTGGGCACCCTGTGGGTCTAGGCAGTGCCCACTGTGATTCTTCTGGCAGCTAACAGCCCTTAGCAGGGGCCCAGAGCACACAAGTTAGCTGAATTTTACACAACAAAGTCTAAGGCCCTCTTCTTAGTATTCATACACCAGTGCTCTCAGACTAGTTTTAAAATCTGCTTTTCTTTTTAAATAACTTTATCTACTGTTATAGAATGGATTGAAACAACCTGATCATAAAATCATCACTGCTGAACAACCTATCTTTTTAAGCATGACAGGATCACCTAT
The DNA here is from genome assembly GCF_002263795.3 of Bos taurus. Taxonomy (NCBI): domain Eukaryota; kingdom Metazoa; phylum Chordata; class Mammalia; order Artiodactyla; family Bovidae; genus Bos; species Bos taurus. Next base: position 24,900,005 of record NC_037341.1, read on the forward strand.
GAGGAATGGAACTGACCTCAGTTTGGGGGCTTATATCTGCTTTTTCACACTGTGTCAATTTAATCATGAAGAAACCCACAAAACCTCCCTTATCTCAGGGAAGTGGCCGATGTTAATTGTAAAGGTTTATCTTCTTTTAACCGTCGTCTAGGAGAGTTGTTTTACTACCTTATCATAGCTCTATTATGACAAGAAATGGAAAATTCATGCCTGCACATATTGCTTATGAATATGTGGCAGGTCTGGATGCATCTTTTATGAAGATGGAACATTTGGCTTTGCGTTTGGTAGTGTGGAGAATAACACACCTGGGCCCGCACCCTAGGCGACGTCCAGGTTACTATTACAAGGGTTTCACTAACTCTGAGTAGTTTTCAGGCACTTAGACCCTCATAAATAGTCCAGGCCTCACTGGTAGTACTTTATTTCTATGACTTTTAGGAGTTAGAGATAATATGAGCTAGCTGGGTTTGTAAAGCATGTGGGAAATATATGGGAAATATATGCAAATACAGCCTTAGAAAAGGGCTTCCCTGGTAACTCAGTGGTAAAGAAGCTGCCTGCCAATGCAGGAGACTAGGTTTGATCCCTGGGTCTAGAAGATCCCCTGGAGAAGGAAATGGCAACGCATTCCAGTATTCTTGCCTGGGAAATCCCATGGACAGAGGAGCTTGGTAGGCCACAGTCCATGGGGTCACAAAGAGTCAGAAATGACTTAGCGACTAAGCAGCAACAAGAATAAAAGCCTTAGAAAGCAGATTTGTTAGTGCTTTCTTTCACTGTTGCTACTCCTGTAAGAGCCAGATCAGATCTTGAAAGGCTGTGATGGCTGCCATCTAGTCCAAGGTCTCTCTTGGAACACATCACTGGTTCACTCTCTGTTGGTCTCAAGTCACCTTTTGCTTTCTGGTGGAATAAATGTAACTCTTCTGTAGCACTTAATGTAGTAATTGATTAACCCATATCAGTCTTTTGTATTTTTATAAGGAGCTCATGAAAGTGAAAGTTGCTCAGTTGTGCCCAACTCTTTGCAACCCAATGGATTGTAGACTGCCAGGCTCTTCTGTCTATGGGGTTCTCCAGGCAACAATACTGTAGTGGGCTGCCATTCCCTTCTACAGAGGATCTTCCCAACCCAGGGACTGAACCTGGGTCTTCTGCATTGCAGGCAGACTCCGTACCATCTGAGCCACTAGGGAAGCCCTAAGGAGCTCATAATTATATCTAACATTCATGCTCTCCAAGTATCTCTTTGAAATCTATCTGCTTTCAATCTTGCTCAGGCTTTTCTAACATTTGAAAGGAATTGGATAGGAAAAGATGACTTGGCTTTTAGTACAAAAGCCACCAGAGAACCTTTGGAACATTCTTTTGCACACTGGTGTCTTCTGATACTCACTCAGTAGGTAAACTCATGTGGAAGAGAGCTGTGTCTAATGGGACTGTCTGATTCTATTTATTTTTTGTTATCATCTTGCAGGGCTGTTTTTGGTATGCAGTCATTTGAGTTTCCAGTCTCCAAAAAACTGGGTAATCCTGTGCAGATAATTTCAAATTTGCCTCAAACACCTAAACAATGACATTTTCTATGTGCCAACTTGGGTTTTTGCTTTTGAGAACAACTAGAAAGCTAAGGAGAGATGCTTCTCTTCCAATCAGTAATTTAAATGTCTTTGAGTTTTATTTGGTTTTATTCTTTAACATTAATTTAAATGTATTTCGGTTTTATTTCGTTTTATTGCTATGCATGCAACTTTTACTACTCTGCCAAAAGTATGAATTTTGCACATTTTAATTTAGGTCTTAATGTGTATATGTGTTGTACAAGCCAAATAATAATTTTATGTGTGTTTTTGGCTGAAAACCAGGAAGCAAGCATTTGTCTCAGGAGCCTAGATTGTTTTTTGGAGCTCCAAAGAACTTCCCTTAAAACAATTGCCTAGAAGCTTTTGAACTTCTAATGTTATTGATAAGATATTTCATCACCATCCCAATATATTTTTATATACTTATCGTTCAACAGGATGTGAGAGTTGGACTGTGAAGAAGGCTGAGCGCCGCAGAATTGATGCTTTTGAACTGTGGTGTTGGAGAAGACTCTTGAGAGTCCCTTGGACTGCTAGGAGATCCAACCAGTCCATTCTGAAGGAGATCAGCCCTGGGATTTCTTTGGAAGGAATGATGCTAAGGCTGAAACTCCAGTACTTTGGCCACCTCATGCGAAGAGTTGACTCACTGGAAAAGACTCTGATGCTGGGAGGGATTGGGGGCAGGAGGAGAAGGGGAAGACAGAGGATGAGATGGCTGGATGGCATCACTGACTCTATGGACGTGAGTCTGGGTGAACTCCGGGAGTTGGTGATGGACAGGGAGGCCTGGCGTGCTGTGATTCATGGGGTCGCAAAGAGTCGGACACGACTGAGCGACTGATCTGATCTGATCGTTCAACAGTTTCCAGGTTGGCGTGCAGATGCTGAAACTCCCTTCCCAGGACTTGCAAGGCTGTACATTCTCTGGCCCTTACTTCTGCTCAGAACTCCTGGTTGAGTGAGTGAACTCATGCATCTGCCACTGTAGAAATAGAGCATTTGTATTACAATCTCAGACAAAAGCTAAAAAGACGAAGTAACCACAGTGAGATATCAACACATAGCCATTAGAATGGCTATTATCAAAAGAGCAGAAAATCAGAGAGTGTTGGCGAAGAGATGGAGAAGTTGGAAGCTTTGTGTCCCGCTTGTGGGAATGCACATGGTACAGCTGACATGGAAACCAGTGTGGAGGTTCCTCCAAAAATTAAAAGTAGCATTACCATATGATCCAGCATCCATTCTGGATGCATGTGCAGAAGAACAGAAAGCAGAGACTCAGACATCTGTATACCCATATTCAGAACAGCATCATTCATACTAGGCAGGAGGTGAAAGCAACCCAAGTGTCCACCAGTGGATGAATGGATAAACAAAATGTGGTCAATCCATCCAAGGGAATATTATTCAACCTATAAAAGGAAGGCAAATCTGCCACATGCTACTACATGGATGAACCTGGAGGACAATATGTGAAGTGAATAAGCCAGTCACAAAAAGTCAAATGCCATTATGATTCCACTTACATGAGTTGCCTAGAACATCAAGTTTATAGAAATGGGGAAAGGTTGGTTGCTAGGAGTTGGGGGGAGGGGAGAATGGTGAGTTTTAATAAAGTTTCAGTTTTCGAAGATGAAAAACTTTCTGGAGATATGTTGCACAGCAATGTAAATATCCACAGCACTACTGAACTGTACACTTAAAGATGGTTTAAATGGTTAAGTTTTATGCTATGTCCATTCTAGCATAATATTTAAATAAATAATGCATATTCACATTGAAAAAAGCCTTACAAGGTTATCTTATTTTTCCATTATGACCTAACAATTTTATGACTAATAAAGAATGGATATCATGAAGTGTGAAAGAACTTGCTGGGAAAGATCGAGAGCAGGAGGAGAAGGGGGCGACAGAGGATGAGATGGTTGAATGACATCACTGATTCAATGGACACGAGTTTGAGCAAACTCTGAGAGAAAGTGAAGGACAGGGAAGCCTGGCTTGCTGCAGTCCATGGGGTCGCAAAGAATCAGACATGACTTAATGACTGTACAACAACAACAACAAATCATAATAACAGAAGATAAAGTAGAAGATACATTCAAGTTCTTAATTTTTTTCCTGTCTCCATGGATCAGTTTTACTACCTCAGTCTGGAGGCCACCAGTTTTACAGTATGTCCGTTGGCTGACCGTGATGCACACAGAGCCACACCCCCAGCTCCCTGTAAGGAAGGGCACGTGTCACTGCGGCAGTGTGCTCACTGGACAGCCTGCTGCCAGCCACCCTGGGACCTGCCTGCTGTGAACAGCCACCTCACCGGGGTCATGGCCTTCCTGGGGTGTTGGTGACTGAGTGTGATGGGTGGGGAAAGTGTGGCCCTTTTAGCTGGCTGTGGGGCACAGGTGGTCAGCGCCCTCATTCCAGACTTTCTTGCCCTGTGGCTGAGGTTTTGTCTGGCCTGCACTGCGGTTCTGCTTCTTTCTCTGCCTGAGTCTACTTTCACTTCCTTCCTTTCACGGGTATGGATTCCTAATAAAAAAATTTACACCCAAATTCCATCTCAGCATCTGATTTCAGAGAATAGAACTTGCAACATATATCAACATACTATTAAGAATGGGGGTAGAGGAGGGATGGAGTGGGCGTTTGGGGTCAGCAGATGCAAGTTATTATGTATATTTAGGATGGATAAACAACAAGGGCCTACTGCATAGCACAGGGAATTAAATTCAATACCTGTGATAGGCCATAATGGAAAAGAATATAAAAAGAATATATATATATAATGGAATCACTTTGCTCTATAGCAAAATTAATACTTTTTTATTATGTTTAATACATTTGATTAACATTGTGAATCAATTATGCTAAAATTAAAAAAAATTTAAGTATAATTGATTCACAATTAAATTGATTCACAAAATTAAAAAGATACTATTAAGGTTAATGTAAACTGATTCTTTAATTTCTAAACATGAGTGAACAAGTATTTAAGTTACTTAGTGAAATGATGAAGGCCATTATATTTGAAGAATAAAACAAGTGGGAGTTCTAAACAGGAAAATTAAGGTCTTTTATGATTAAGAAACACACACATACACAACCCATACACACACAAAAGAACCAAACATTAAAAATAATATCACAAAATGAATAGGAACCTTTGCTCTATGAAAGCTGCAGTGTTTGTACTTCAGGTAAACATTTTTATACAAAGCAAGTATGATCAGACGTTAATATTTGTATGTTACTCCCACATTGTAAATGTAGACATGATCAATGGGTTTGAAAGAAGAGCTATCCATACATATCCTAAGATGATTGGAGAAGGAAATGGCAACTCTTTCCGGTATTCTTGCCTGGGAAATCCCATGGACAGAGGAGCCTGGTGGGCTACAGCCCACGGGGTCACAGAGTCATACACAACTTAGTGACTAAACAACAATCCTAAGACGATAAACAGCTTAATCCACCATCAGGCCAGTTCATAGTTACAAGGAGAGGAAGATAAAATGTGTGGGAAAGGCCAAGGTGGGAGCTACCAGGCAACTGAGTAGTTACCTTTAATATAGTTATTCCCTTTAGAGTAACTAGAGCCGTATTTCTGATTCTTCTTTGTGCCTCTATGATAGCTTGTGGAATTACAGAATTTCTCTGAGAAATCCCACACATCTGAGAAGTTTTTCCAAACATTACAGTCTCTGCAGATGTGTTTTGTGCTCAAATATAATTTAATTTCTACTTCCCTTTGACTTTATTTATGTGGATCTTATAGGACCTTCCACATGTAGAACATTCTTAAACATAAACATATATAAAACCTTCAAAATCAGAAGTCAGTGGTTTGTGATCATGGAAGGAAGAAGAGATGTAACAAATGAATTAATTTTACTTCCATTTAGCTATTGAATGAGCTAAAAACTCAGCCTTCTTCCAGGTTTTTCTAAACCGTGATAATGAGAGCTGATATTTACTCATGCAATGTGTCATATGTACTTTATTAGGATTATCTCAGTATTTCTTCAAAACAACCTGCAAAGAAGGAATTATTATAAACTCATTTTACAATAAGGAAATACACAGCTTAGAGGATTTAAACAACTTGCCTAAAGTTATAGGGGATGGAACTGAAAGAAACAGGAAGGAAACTAAGTGGCTGGCTGGAATATACATGTGAATGTAACCAGCCAGTTCATCAATTTGCTGTTTAATTTATGGTTTACATTGTATGAATTGGTATTTTAAGTAAATGTTCTGAATTGTGGAATTGTATTACTTTGGATTGATAGACTTTAGTTAAAAAAACTACAAGACACTTAAATTTTAAGTTTTTTTTTCCATTAAAAATGTTGCAGGCTTATTTAAGGAAGAAAATGCCCAAAGCAGTTACAGTGAATAAATTGTTCTTTGGATGACTCACCTAAAGGAGAGGGTGAGGCATTAAATGATCCATCTAATCATCTAATCTCATTTAACCAGGGAGATGATGGTTTTCATTTCCTGAACTTTGAAGTTTATCCAGCTCATTGCCAGAAACCTCTTTGCGGGGCTCAGAAATGGCAGATACATGCCATCTGTCCTGCCTGTCCTCCCTGCCACACCCATGGCAGACAGTACTAATAGACCACAGCACTGACGGAGCCCAGAGGTGGTCAGGAATCTGTTTCGGCTGAGTCCAGAGGAACCAAATGACTGGAAAGACTTTTGGTGAGAACAACACTGTTTTTGGTCCTCTAGCACTTTGGGGGACTGGAAAAGGGGAATTCAAGGTGCAGCTCTGGTCTATGGGGCATTTAAAATGAGTGATTTTTTTTTTTTTTTCAAATACCTTGAACTGTCTCAGCTTCCTCTTAAATTTTCTAATCAGGGTTGTGGCATTTAAGGCAGAGAGGTTTTAGGGCAAAAGCTACTCTTTCCACTTCCTTGATTCCTTATTAGGCAACTGGACAGTTAAATAATATTAACACAATCTCACTTAGACTGATAAGAGCTTAATGTATTGATCTTCTGACTAATACATTTGCAACTTTAAAGGAATCTTTTATCTGCTATTCAGATTTCATAAACGTTTATGTTAGGTGATTTCAGAATCGCTGGCTCTTGGAAACACAATAGCAGTTTTGGTTCCTTTGTGGAACTCTGCAGCCTAACAGGGACAGTTATTTTGAAACAAACTTTTTGGCAAACCTCAGATAACAGCTTACCCGAGGTCCCTGAGCTTGTGGGTAGGCATGGGCTGTGGCTCAGGACTAAATAGAAATGAATGTTCTCTGCAGGGAGCAGTCATTACCAATTTAATGAACCAGAGTTCTGTTCATAGCTCTGTGAAGGATCATAATGTGTAAATTTAAATAAACCACCATGGCTTTGATTTTAAGTGTTAATATGTAAACTATTAGTCTCTTCCTAAGTTTGAAAGTAAAATGTACGAAATTTGAATGTGTCTATCAAGTTTACTGACAGGTGGCAATACCCAATGAGAGACACCAATAGAAATGCAAACAGGGTTCCAAACAATGACATTGCAGGCTCTGAGGTCCGCGTGGGTTAGTTCTGTTCTATCTGCTATAGGGTTGAAAGAAGTGAAAGTGTTAGTTGCTCAGTCATGTCCGACTTTTTGTGACCCCATGGACTATATCTCTGTCCTTGGGATTTCCCAGGCAAGTACTGGAGGGGGTTGCCATTCCCTTTTCTGGTGATCCTCCTGACCCAGGGATTGAACCTGGTTTCCTGCATTGCCGGCAGATTCTTTACTGTCTGAGTCACATGGGGTTATAGGATTGATGGCTTTCATTAGTAAGTTACATTTAAACACACATTTATATACACGTGCATATGACACATCTTTTAAGTTGTAAACCAAAGCAATGAAAATGTCCTTTGAGATCAACTTCACGGTCTGTTCTCAGACCTCCTTCTGTAGGACTCTTCATCAATTCCCTTTATTTGCAACATTTTCTATTGACTGTAGACTTCTGCATGTGGGGATATACTGGGTCCTGTTCACTGCTGTCTTTTCAGAGCCTAGTTCTATGCCTGATCCACACCTGGTGCTCATGAAATGTTTGCTGGATAAATGAATGAGTGACTTTGAGAAGTATACCTACTGAACAAAGGATCTTGTACCAGGACTTCTTTTTCCATGCTTAATGAGTTTTTCTTGAACAGCTAATTTAATTTAATTTTTTTAGTTAGTAAATTCAATTGTCTGATCTCCAGGTGAGTTCCACTTGGGATGAACTGAGCCAACTGTCTTGAAATTGGGATCCAAGTACTTTCTGAGGATGGAAAAGATTTTCCAGGTGGTCCACAGACAAAAATCACTTTAAAGGAATCAACATGCAGATCTTTGACTTCTACATATGCTCTTTTTCTTAAAATTAGTTTTCATGAGAACACACATATAAATCACTTCCACAGTTGTGATCATGTTTCTTCCACTTTTATTGTAAAAAGGGGCATGTTTCCCACACAGTGTGAATCCTACCTGGAGTGGGAGAAGCTCAGGTGACCATAAAACCTACCATCCAAACCTCAGGGGCATTCCTGAGCAAGAAACATAGGCTCTACACATCATTAACTTGGGATAACTAACACTGACAAAGATGTTTTAAAGATAATGCTATTATAATTCCCTTCCCCCCTTCTGAGAATACTTGGCTAAAATGTGCCTCTTAGTGAAAGTGTAGCAGGTAAATTAATAATCACTTATTGTATATCAGTAAAAAAATTTAAGATATTCTTCCCAGATATTGATCAAGCAAACAAATATAATGAGCGAGCTAGTGGTTTCCAAAATCTTGTTAGAAAAAAAGGAGGATGTAATTGGGTTGTCAGTGGATAGATCAAAAGAGATTTGCAAACACGTTTATAGCAGCATTATTCATAATAACCCAGAGTTACTAACCCAAAGCTCCACCAGCAGTAGGATAAATTGTGGCAGTGGTACAGGCAAATGCTACGTAGCAGTGAAGAAAAGCAAGCTATCACTACAAAAAACACACACGCCCACTGGGCTGCAACTGCAGACTGGCAAGCTTTGTGGTTGCTCAGTTTCAAGACCGAAGAAAGAGCCTGGAGAAAACAACACAGACAGGAATGGCTTGTTGAACAGGACATCTTACCCAGATCTCCCAGTGACACCCTCCCGTTTACAGCAGGTAGCTAGCAGATTGGACGTGGAGCAGTCTTCTCTACTTGGGGAGAAGGAGGCTACCATTTACAGGCAGAACTGAGGTCAGAAAGACTCAGTTCCCAGGGACTAATTAAGCCCTATAATTAAGAGGATTTGGATAGTCATGTGGGTGAAGCTGAGACTCTAGAGAGAATGAGAGGATGGTCATCTGCAGAGGTCTGACCGCACAAGGACTTTCACAACTGCAGAGGGTACATATGAGAGGATTCCATCTTGATGAAGTTTATCAACAGATAAAACTGATTTATGGCATTAGAGACTAAAATAATGCTACCTTAAAATAGACAGCTAATGGGAAGTCTGGCCTTTTATACAGTTCATGAGGTTCTCATAGCAAGTACACTGGGATGGTTTGCCATTCCCTCCTCCAATGGATGCAATGAACATGAACTTGTGCAAACTCTGGGAGATGGTGAGGGACAGGGAGGCCTGGCGAACTGTGGTTCATGGGGTTGCAAAGAGTTGGATACGACTGGGTGACCGAACAACAACAACAACAACAAATGTTGCTGTAAACACAGGAAGCTCAACCTAGTGCTCTGTGACAACCTAGAGGGGTGGAATAGGGTAGCAGGGTAGGATAGGGTAGTGGGGTAGCAGGAAAGTTCAAGAGGGAAGGGACATATTTATACTTACGGCTGATTCACGATATTGTTTGGCAGAAATCAACACAACATTGTCAAGCAATTGTCCTCAAATAAAAAAGAACAATAGAACCTTTGGGTGGAATATAGGCTAGGAGGGGACATAAGAGAGACCTCCAAACAGATGGAAATAGTCTAATCTTGATTTGGGTAGTGGTCACGTGGACCTATGTATATTTAAAATCTCCCTGAACGGTACACTTGAGATTTGTAAACTTTATTGAGGTTACGTGTTAGCACGAAAGAAGAAACTGATTTATTTAGTCAATAAAGGTGTGCTTACGCACAATGCTAGGTGCAGCTGATCTAATACTGAAGTTACAGATAGGATAACCATATCCCATGTGAGCCCTTCTTTTGCCATAATTACTAACACCTACTTGCACTCCCCTATCACCAGTTAGTGATCACTATGTAACAAATCCATCCCCAAACTTAGCGGCTTAAAAAAACAATAATTTCCCACGTGGCACTGGAGGTAAAGAATCCGCCCACCAATGCAGGAGACTCAGGAGACACAGGTTCGATCCCTGAGTCAGGAAGATCCCCTGGAGGAGGAAATGGCAACCCACTCCAGTATCCTTGCCAGGAAAATCCCATGGACAGAGGAGCCTGGTGGGCTACAGTCCACGGGTTGCAAAGACTCGGACATGATTGCACGACTAAGCACACACACAGTTTTAATACACTTCCTGATACCATAGGTCAGGCACTCATGCAGGCTCAGACGGTCGATTCTTGTACATCTGTTTGTCTTGAGGGCAGCTGTTGGTGGTGTTGACTGGCAGGAGGGCTCAAGAAGACTCTCCTCCCAGACTCCAGCAGAGAGGCTGAGAGAGGAGTCAGTGGGATAACTGCCTGGTGCCCTCGTGGCCCCTCTGGAGGGTGTCTCAGGGTGGTAAGACCTCTAACGTGGTGCATGGCCAGTTGGAAGCCACGTGGGCCTTTACGACCTGGCCCTGGGAGTCACATGGTGTCTCTTTTGACTCACTCTGCTCATGTTCAAGTAGGGCAGGCATAAACCCCAGCTCCAGTAGGAGGAGTGTCACAGAATTACAGTCATTTTTTTAAAAGCACAATGCATGCTTACAGACAGGATCCAAGGACTTATCATCTCCGTTCTGAATACCTTTCTCGCATCCTTTTCCTCTTCTCCATCTTCACTATGACTTCATTAGCTCAGATTCTCAGTCTCTTATCTGTACTATTGGATGATGCCCTTAGCTGGTCTCTTGTTCCTAGTTTCTCTCCCTTTCATTTGATCTTACTGGATGTTAACTGATGTGCCATCCCGTGTCTGTCAAGCTTTTGCTAAAAAAAAAAATAATATATTTTTTTCTTAATAAATCTGGGTTTATTTACTAACTAAAATTCAAACTCCTTTGCCTGCCAGTCAAGGCCCTTTGTCACCTAGTGCTCATCTAACTTCCAAACTTATCTTCCGCAGGCCCTTTCATGGGTTTGAACTTTCACCAGACGTCTCTTTTCCGTTTTCTCTCTCTGGGACCTGCGCTTCACAGACTGAGTATGAACTCACAGGGTTTATTTTGTGTCTTCATGGGCCTTCCCACTCCTCGGTCCCTACCCTCCCACCCAAATCTCACAGTTCTGAAAGGTCCTGATAAAAAGCTTCCTCTGGTTGGACTAAGCATGCCTGGGCTAGAATGCTTAGTCCAGCCAGTGGACGTTTACGGCAGTCTTCTTTGTCAGGCTCTGTTTTAGGTCCTGAAAACACAGGCAGATGAGGTTCCCAGCCTACGAGTTTATAAATCCTTATTTGGAAGTAATACTGTCCTTAGATGTCTCGTGAAAATTCACTTGTTCTTTCCTTGTGCTACCTTTGGTGGTGGTGTAAATGGAGTAACTAAACGGCCAGGTCCTACAACTGTATGACCTAGGGCCTCAGTTTTCTTTTCTGTAAAGTATGATAATAGTCATACCTGTCACATAGTTACCATAGTAACCATGAAGCTCACACATGTGATTAAATATAAAACACCTAGAATAGAGTTTGGCAAACAGACCTAAATTAGCTTCAGTAATTATCATCATCATTACCACCACCATCGTCCTTAGTTACACATATTTTTTCCTCTCCTCTTGCCCCATTAGATTATAAACTTACTTTTTTAGAAGTGGGCAGTGTATCTTATGTATTTACGGTGTCTTGAAAGAGTGAGAGCTTTTAAGTCAGGCAGAGATGTTTGAGTCCAGCTGTGCCTCTCACTAACTGTTAGACCCTGGGCAAGTTGGCATTCCATACTTTATTTTTTTCATATGTAAATTCTGACAGAGAGTTGTCATGGGGATTTAATGTGGTAACATTTGTAAATCATCTGATACTTAGGATGTGACCCCAAATGACAAAAATGGTAACAATGATAATGATGATACAATAACTGACAATTCCTCAAACCCCCTCTATTTAATACGATATATAATTTAGTATAGTCTCTATATAAGTAATCTCTTTTTATCATTCACTGTAAATAGTAAATACCTTTACATTTCAACCCATATGGTTTTGCCTTATCTTTTACAATCATTACATAGCTTTTCTTTATATGTGTGTGTGTGCGTGCATGCTAAGTCACTTTAGTTGTATCCGACTCTGTGCCACCCCATGGATTGTAGCCCACCAGGCTCCTCCGTCCATGGGATTCTCCAGGCAAGAATACTGGAGCAGGTTGGCATGCTCTCCTCCAAGGGATCTTCCTGATCCAGGGGTCGAACCTGCATCTCATGTCTCCTGCATTGACAGGCAGGTTCTTTACCACTAGTGCCCCCGGGAAGACCTGATATATGTGCACCATAATTTAATCAGCCTCTTACAAATGTGTTTCCAGCTTTTTGCATTATATGCCACACTGTAATCAAATGAATTACATACACATGTTTCTACCCTATCTTATTATTTTTTTAAGACAAGTGATTAAAAGTAAAGCTGCTTGGATAAAGGAAATATGCTTATGGGTTTTATGCATATTGACTGGTTAAATCTACCATTATTCCCCCAGTAGGGACCATCACTGTTTCAGACATCTTTGAAACATGAGACTTTGATCAAGACTTTACACCTTCCTAAAGATTTATTTTTCATCTATCCTTTTAACCTGTCAATATATCCCAAGTAACCCATTTTTTTTTTTTTTAAGGTGTACCTGTTTTTATTTCCTCTGGACTCTGGACTTTTTGAGGGAAAAATCCTTTTTTCATTTTGGTTGTGTCCCCAGGTCACTGGTCCATTTCTTTGGAATCTAGAGTAAACACTTCTCTTTCCTCAGCAATTCTTTGCTGCTTTAAGGTTGATACAGGTCTTAAACAAAATCACCTACTTATTTGTTAAAGAGTGGGCGAAAAGAGAGAGAATTTCAAGTGCTCAGAAATTAAAATTTACATTTAGAATTTCCTTTCCTTTTGACTGTACCTCCCTTTCTCTCCTGTTGGTATTTCCCAAGCAGATAGATTTAGAGGAGCTGAGCACTGCACCCACAGCTGCAGAGAAGAACAGAGAAGAGATGAGGAGGGGCAGTCTGAGGGGTTGCCGGGCAAGCACAGAGGTGACTGTCCCATCTCACCTAACCAGGCACACCTAACCTGGTGTGGTCAGTGCACTAGAAGAGTTTGAGATCCTATTGTGTGCCAGACGTTAATACCAGACTTAAAAATGGAAAAGAGTGCCAGACACTAGGCAAAACGCTGAGACCAACCAGGGTGATTCTACAGAAAGACGGGAAGAATTGTTCCTCACAACAGAACAGAGAAACAGAACGCGAATTTTAGACAAAACAACCAAAAACACAATCCAGAGAGAGGAAGCTGCTTTAGTAAATCACTGTATCTGAAAATTTAATTCAGACATAAAAGCAAGTTTCCTTCTTTAGTCTCATAATCACATGGTTCCTCCAGGGAGATCTTAAAATTCCTGTGGATGATCGTTCATAAAGAGGTCTGTGTAAGTGGTGGGGCATAAAAGCCAGGTGAAGCACTGACGAGCCAGAAAAGAGGCTGTTCTATTGATTCTCCTTCAGTTTTAGGAGGGCCTTAGATTTGTGCTTTGAGGGTATATCAGTCAGAGTCCTCCAGAGAAACCGAACCAATGGGGTGTGTTGTGTTGTGTGTGTGCGTGTATGTGTGTGTAAAGACAGACAGACAGACAGACACACATGCACAGAGAGACTGAACTTACTTGAAGGAATTGGCTCATGCAATTGTAGAGGCTGGCAAGTCCAAAATCTGCAGTGAGTCAGGAACCCTGGAGACCCAGGGAAATGCTGATGTTGCAGCTGAAGTCTGAAAGCCATCTGGGGACAGAACTCCTATTTCCAGGGGTGTGTTAGCTGCTCAGTCATGTCCGACTCTTTGTGATCCCATGGACTGTAGCTCTCCAGGCTCCTCTGTCCATGGAATTCTCTGGGCAAGAATACTGTAGTGGGTAGCCATTTCCTTCTCCAGGTCTTTCTGACCCAGGGATTGAACCTGGGTCTCCTGCATTCCAGGCAGATTCTTTACCATCTGAACCACCAGAGTACCACAGTCTTCTACTCTTAATGCCTTCAACTGATTAGACAAGGCCCACCCACTTTATGGAGAGTGATGTGCTTTATTCGGTGTCTACTGGTTTAAATGCTAATCACACCTGACCAATACCTTCACAGTACCATCCAAACTGCTGTCTGACCCGAAACTGAGTATCAGGGCCTAACCAGGCTGACACATGACATTAATCATCATCACAAGGGGTGTAATTTCTTTTCAAGCAGGACTGTCACTGAGTGAAAGGGGAGAGGGTCTGGTGCCTTTAGGCCTTTGGGGTGATGAACCTCTGTAGGAAAACAGGACCTGCCATGTGGGAGAGTCAGTGGCCTCAAGGAGGGCTTGGGCAGAGGGACACCCAGGCTGCCTCTGTCCTGAGCAGAGAGAATACAGCTGGCCAAGAAGCAGCAGGGCCTGGAAAGAGGACAGATGTCGGGGGTGAGCAGGGTGTGAGGAGGAGCACATTCCATTAGATCTTTACCTGCAGAGAAGAAAAGAACGAGATGGTCTAGGAAGTCCCTTCTCATACCCCTGAGTTTCTGAACGCCTTAGCCAGGGACCCCTTCCTGGGATGGGGGCCACCAGTCAGCACCAGCGAAGTGAAGGGTCTCTAACTGAAGGGGCTTCTGAACCAACAAGTTCAACCCTTTGTTTAAGAGAAGTGAGGTCATGGAGGGTTCACCATGGGGCTGCTTGGGGTCTCGGCCTGCTCGTCACACACTGGGGCTCTTTTTTACTGTGGGTGATTTTTACCCACTTGGGGAGCTACAGAATCAGATCTGTCCTGAGGCTGGGATACTGGACCTATTCCTTCCCACACCATCAACCAGGATGTCAACGCTGGAGGATCCTTTAGTCTCCTGTGTAGGGGCTCTTTTACTTAATCTTCAGGACACAGACCCATTATTATTCTGTAAATTTAAATTTTCCAGTTAATTTTTAAACCTCATAAAGGCTAGTTTTAATCAAAGATATTAATAATGAATGTTAAATAGACATGTCTATTTCACATAAGTTCTTGTCTCTTCAAATTATCACTGCCAAAAGGTTGTAACTTTCATGTCTATTGATGTCTGTTATCTTTCTAATATATCACAAAATAAATGTCATATCACATGAGGCACCAGGAGAAAAGCAAGACATCTATGTATGTATCTTTTTATCAGTAAAGAAACCTTTCTGAAAAACTGCCACCACTGCCCCTAGCAGATTTTCTTTGACCAAGATTGTATCACACCTTTCAAACCCAGACACAAACACATAATAAAGTACTAGAACTTTTGGTAAATTGTGTTCTATCCATCAGGTGAAATAACTGAACTGTGAAATAAGTGCTATTTTTTCAGATCCTAAAATTTTCCCTGTTAAGGCCAAGACCTGGGTACCATTCCACAGCTGAATAAACTGCCATTGATGGGACTTCCTTGGTGGTGCAGGGCTTAAAAATTTGCCTTTCAAAGCAGGGGACATGGGTTCAATCCCCAGTCAGGGAACTAAGATCCCATGTGCTGCCAGGCCAACTAAGCCTGTGCACCCCAAATACTGAACCCGTGCACAACAACTAGAGAGAAGCCAATATGCCACAAAGTACAGACCCTCCATGCTACAAATAAGGCTTGATGCAGCCAAATAAATATAAAAACAATTGCCAATGATAAGGCTGTGAGTTGAGTGATGAGTGAACATGAGCCTTGCTTTCTCTAATCCCATTAAGACAAACAGAGAAGCTGGCAAAAGATCAGCTATAAAAACTTTCAACCACTGCCAGAGTGAAGTTTGCCCTTCCAAGAGCAGGATTCACACTGGCTTCTGGCTTCCCAGGAGAGTCTTCTAAGGAAAGTGTTGTACAGGCTTTATCTCGACCAGAATTAAGCTGTTGCCTCAAGTGACTCTGGACTCCAATGAAAGCCCTCACACCTTATCAGTTAGGTAAGGCCAAGGCAGTAGGATTCACATTTTAGAATGGAATACCAGACCACGTGACTTGCCTCCTGAGAAATCTGTATGTGGTCAGGAAGCAACAGTTAGAACTGAAATGGAACAACCGACTGGTTCCAAATCGGGAAAGGAGTACATCAAGGCTGTAAATGGTCACCCTGCTTATTTAACTTGTATGCAGATTGCTGCTACTGCTGCTAAGTCACTTCAGTCGTGGCCGACTCTGTGCGACCCCATAGACGGCAGCCCACCAGGCTCCCCCGTCCCTGGGATTCTCCAGGCAAGAACAGTGGAGTGGGTTGCCACTTCCTTCTCCAATGCATGAAAGTGAAAAGTGAAAGTGAAGTCACTCAGTCGTGTCCGACTCTTTGCGACCCCATGGACTGCAGCCCACCAGGCTCCTCCATCCATGGGATTTTCCAGGCAAGAGTACTGGAGTGGGGTGCCATTGCCTTCTCCATGTATGCAGATTACATCATGAGAAATGCTGGGCTGGATGAAGCACACACTGGAACCAAGATTGCTGGGAGACATATAAATCACCTCATATATGCAGGAGACACCACTAGTGGCAGAAAATGAAGAAGAACTAAAGAGACTCTTGATGAAAGTGAAAGAGGAGAGTGAAAAAGTTGGTTTAAAACTCAACATTCAGAAAACTAAGATCATGGCATCTGGTCCCATCACTTCATGGCAAGTAGATGGGGAAGCAATGGAAACAGTGGCAGACTTTATTTTGGGGGGCTCCAAAATCACTACAGATGGTGACTATAGCCATGAAATTAAAAGATGCTTGCTCCTTGGAAGAAAAGTTAGGACCAACCTAGACAGCATATTAAAAAGCAGAGACATTACTTTGCCAACAAAGGTCCATCTAGTCAAAGCTATGGTTTTTCCAGGAGTCATGTATGGTTGTGAGAGTTGGACTATAAAGAAAGCTGAGCCATGAAGAATTGATGCTTTTGAACTGTGGTTTTGGAGAAGACTCTTGAGAGTCCCTTGGACTGCAAGGAGATCCAACCAGTCCATCTTAAACGGAATCAGTCCTGAGTATTCATTGGAAGGATGATGCTGAAGCTGAAACCCCAATACTTTGGCCACCTGATGCAAAGAGCTGACTCATTAAAAAAGACCCTGATGCTGGGAAAGATTGAAGGTGGGAGGAGAAGGGGACAACAGAGGATGAGATGGTTGGATGGCCTCACCGACTCGACGGACATGAGTTTGAGTAAACTCTGGGAATTGGTGATGGACAAGAAGGCCTGGCATGCTGCAGTCCATGGGGTCACAAAGAATTGGACATGACTGAGCAACTGAACTATCATTCTAAGAGTTGAGTAATCACAACAATTTGCCATGAATGGCCTCCTAAATAGAAATAGAAAGTAAGGTGACCTGTTTGTACTTTCTGTCTGAATTCTCTTAGGTCCACCCTGATATTTTTGGTTCTGATGTACACAGGCTTTGTTTATTTCCATGGTTATTTTGGTCTTGAAATCTCTTTAGACCTTCGATTTACTGATTCCTTATAAATGACAAAAGATACTTATTTCATTCAATCTAGAATATATATAAAAATATAGATACTCATTGTGCCACAAATGACTGAAAACATACCTCACTGCTGGAGAAACACCTCTGAGAATAGACAGAAACATCAGAGAAGTAGTGCTTCAGGGCTGGTTGCTTCTGGCTGATGGTAATGCTGATTACATCTCAGACAATGTTCACAGGCCAGATGTGAAGAACTGACTCACTGGAAAAGACTTTGATGCTGGGAAAGATTGAAGGCAAGAGGAAAAGGGGACAACAGAGGATGAGATGGTTGGATGGCATCACCAACTCAACGGACATAATTTTGAGCAAGCTCCAGAAGTTGGTGGTGGACAGGGAGGCCTAGTGTGCTGTGGTCCATTGGGTCGCAAAGAGTCAGACACAACTGAGCAACTAAACTGAACTGAACTGAATGTTTATATAGGGCTTCCCAGGTAGCCACTAGTGGTAAAGAACCCAGTTGCGAATGAAGGAGATGAAAGAGACATGGTTTCAGTCCCTGGGTTGGACAGATCCCCTGGGATAGGAAATGGCAACCCATTCCAGTGTTCTTGCCTGGGAAATCCCATTGACAGAGGAGCCTGGAGGGCTACAGTTCATGGGGTTGCAAAGAGTTGGACACGACTGAGCGACTGAACTGAACTGATGTTCACAGGCAAAGGTCTCAATTTACCATCCAGGGGAAGGATGCAGGAGGAGAAGAACCAATGTAGAAACCACTAAAATGTCAGCTATTACAGGAATAAGAGAAAGAATAGGAATTATCAGGGGATCTGGATAAAGGATGTCCAGAGAGGTATGGGGAGATAAGAAGAAAAGTGTTTCGGAGAACACACACCTAGAACATTCTAGAAGGATCGGCAATCAGCTGTGCTAATGCTACTGCACTAGGAGGAGGATGAAGATCAGCATTCCCCTAGCCATTGCTTCATGAGAGTGGATTATTAATATACGTGGGATGTGGTGCTATAGTAGATGCTAAGAATACAGAGAAAATCCAAAAACTAACTTACCTTCACATAACTTTCAACATGGTGTGGGAGAGAGATGAAAATGGTTTAAATTCACTGAAGTAAATGGCACAATAAAATTATGTGAGAGGGAGAGGGCAGGGAGAGCAGGAGTCATGATGGTTTCTTGGCAAAGGTAATTCAGCTACATTTTGATAAGGAACTTCCACGTGGAGAAGGGAGGTACAGGTGTTACCAATGAAGGATGCAGGTAAAGGAGTGTGTGTTTGGGGGGGGGGGTGAGGTCGTGGTGCTTAGGGAGGGGGCAGTTAAAAGCTATATTGTATATTTCTAGTACTTAAAATCATTCCTTCCTCATAGTATGTCTCCTGTAAATTTTGAATGGAATTCAGAAAGAGGAAGGGTTAAACCCCAATTAGGAAGAGCACTCAACCCTACCAGAAATACTTGCCAAAAATTTCATGTAGTTTAAGAGTCACTCTAAGGAAATAAGATCATATAAATGGAATTTGGAGATTTAAAGTAGTGAACATATGGCCATTATTTTAGCCCAGTGTTAAAAACACACTGAATAATTTGTTGTTGTTTTTAATAAGTGAAAAGTCGATAGATTCAATCATCCGACAGCCCATGACAGGCCACTTGCGAACAACTCTGTCTCTGAACCGATGCTCAGAAGTTTTGGCCTTCATTTAATGTAGAAATGACTCAGTTCTCCAGACTCAGTTGTAATTGTTCCTGGAATAATTTCTAGGATTGAAACAAACTCTTATGTGGAGCAGATGTTCTAATGAAAGATTTTTGTATCCCTACAAAACTACCTCTCTTCTTCCGTAGCAGGGGTTATGTTTCAGGGAGAGTGTGAATGCAGAACGGTTTTGAAAATCAAGCCAAAAAACCTGGAAAGTACCCATATTGGTTGAGTTATATTTACATAATAGAAACCCCAGGCACATAAAACCTCAGCTGCTGTAGTGAAACTAACAGACTCAAAAATTTTTTTGTTTTGGGTTCTCTTGTATGTATGTATGTATGTATATATATATACATATATATATATATTAAAAGACGCTTACTCCTTGGAAGAAAAGTTATGACCAACCTAGATAGCACATTGAAAAGCAGAGACATTACTTTGCCAACAAAGGTCCGTCTAGTCAAGACTGTAGTTTTTCCAGTGGTCATGTATGGATGTGAGAGTTGGACTGTGAAGAAGGCTGAGCACTGAAGAATTGATGCTTTTGAACTGTGGTGTTGGAGAAGACTCTTGAGAGTCCCTTGGACTGCTAGGAGATCCAACCAGTCCATTCTGAAGGAGATCAGCCCTGGGATTTCTTTGGAAGGAATGATGCTAAAGCTGAAACTCCAGTACTTTGGCTACTTCATGCGAAGAGTTGACTCATTGGAAAAGACTCTGATGCTGGGAGGGATTGGGGGCAGGAGGAGAAGGGGAAGACAGAGGATGAGATGGCTGGATGGCATCACTGACTCGATGGACATGAGTCTGAGTGAACTCCGGGAGTTGGTGATGGACAGGGAGGCCTGGCGTGCTGCAATTCATGGAGTCACAAAGAGTCGGACACGACTGAGAGACTGAATTCAACTGATATATATATATATATATATATATATTTTTTTTTTTTTTTGGTTTTCATTAATCTCACTGGATATTATCCTGGAAAAATATGGCTCCTTAATTTTTTTTCAGAAGAAAAAAATGAATTTAGTGAATATTTTTATGTTGGGTTAACCAGAGAGATTTGAAATATGGTATACAATCTGTTCGGAGAAGGCAATGACACCCCACTCCAGTACTCTTGCTTGGAAAACCCCATGGATGGAGGAGCCTGGCAGGCTACAGTCCATGGGGTTGCGAAGAGTCGGACACGACTGAATGACTTCACTTTCACTTTTCACTTTCATCATTGGAGAAGGAAATGGCAACCCACTCCAGTGTTCTTGCCTGGAGAATCCCAGGGACTGGGGAGCCTGGTGGGCTGCCGTCTATGGGGTCGCACAGAGTCGGCCACAACTGAAGCGACTTAGCAGCAGCAGCATACAATCTGTTGGTGGTGGACCAGGCATGAGAGGGCAGGACAGAGGTCATCTGGACTCAAATAGCAAAAGACAGAGTAAGAAGCAGGCGTTCCGAATTGTTCTCTCTGCTCTGTCACTAGTGATTTGCTGTGTGTCTCTTGGGCTGATGCTGGGAAAGGTTCAGAAGGATAAGAGGGGCAACAGAGGATGAGATGGTTAGATAACATCATTGACTCAATGGACATGAGTTTGAGCAAACTCCTTGAGAGATAGTGAAGGACAAGGAAGCCTGGTGTGCTGCAGTCCACGGGGTCGCAAAGAGTTAGACTGAACAACAACAAAAGGCTATGGATCTGGGGATGGGCTGCACCAGGCCGCCAGTGAGAGGCCTCCATGTTGCTCTTAGAGGTTAGCTTGTACCAAACTAACTAATCAAATGAAATCATCAATCACACGAAAGGTTAATAGGACAGGAGCAGACAATGTTAATTCTCAACCCATTCTTGGAGGGGAGGCACCCTGAACAGCTTGTAGGGGTCGGCGGGGAGGCCAGGGCGGTCCACCTTTGAAGACTGTGGTTTTGCACTCGCCATTGGGTTGGAGGTACAGGCCTGTGGGTGAAAGGGAAGGGTTTACATCTGTGGCCACAAGACCCGTGGGGTCGGGGTTGGTGCTAACACTGCTTCTGTGAAGCTTTTGTTCACAGTCCTTTAGGTATTCAAACAGACCAGGATCCCACATGGCAAATCCTATGGAATAATTTCCGACCCCTGAATTTCACTCACCTAGTTTCGATTTCACTACAAATGGATGGTGGTTCATCATTTAAAAGGAAGGATTTACATGCACAGTGCAGTTTCAAAAGTGGACTCAGGAGTTGTTATTCTGTAGCATCTTCCTGCCCGTCAGCTCACAGGGCTTCGGAGAGGATGAGAAACTAGACCTTGAAGGTACTTTCTGCCTTGTGCAGAGGGCGAGCTTTCTGATCAGCTTTAGAGCATTTCTGTCATCATACTGTAAAACTTTGGGCCAACCAGAAGCCTGAGGGGAAACCCTCTGGCAAGATTCTTTATACAGATGTGTGTAGAAAGACAGAAGGTCAAATACAAGGTGCATTCTCCACAGCAGTGCCCAGCCAAGAAAATGAGTGAGTGGGGAACTCTGGTGAAGAGAAGCACCTGGAACTGGGTTCTGGGACCCAGGACTAGTACTCCAATATCTGTGTTCCAAAACTGCCATAGAGACACGTTTCCTCCTTAGAGTTACTTGTGGTTCGGGTGTTAGTTGCTCGGTCACGTCCAACTCTTTGTGACCCCATGAGCTGTAGCCTTCCAGGCTCCTCCATCCATGGGATTCTCTAGGCAAGAATACTGGAGTGGGTTGCCATGCCCTCCTCCAGGAGATCTTCCCAGACCAGGGATCGAACCTGGGTCTCCCACATGGCAGGGAGATTCTTCACCATTTGAGCCACCAGGGGAGCCCAGGTAGGTTTCCCTAAAGAAGCAGGTGGCTGATAACTGGATAGATTTTATTTTCAGACATGATTAACATGATGTCAGATAATTGGAGGGGTTTCCCTGGTGGCTCAGAGAGTAAAGAACACCTGCAATGCAGGAGCCCTGGGTTAGGTGCCCGGGTTGGGAAGATCCCCTGGAGAAAGGAAAGACAAAATAGGCAATTAAAAAGATATGGCCTTATATGTTTAAGTTTTGTTTTTTTTAATGACTTTATTAAAGTAACTGTCAAACGGGGACTTCCCTGGCTGTTCAGTGGTTATGACTCTGCCCTTCCACTTCAGGGGGCACGGGTCTGCTCGGGGAACTAAGATCCTGTGTGCCTCACAGAATGGTCAAAAAGAAGAAAAAAAGAGTCAAATGACTCAGTGATTGTTAGTAAGAAAAAGCCTTTCAGGTACAAGCCCTTATTCTGGGTTCGAGTGGTGCCTTGGTTTTCTTTTGAATCTAGCATGGCTGAAGGTTGGCTTATTCCTGAGAAGGACCAGGCTCCATCTTTAACACAGTTTCTTTTTATTTATTAGTACATCTTTCATCCAAGAAACCAAGAAGATGAACGATGCATTGTTTTAGGTTGGGTTTCCTAGGAAACCACCCCTGGAACAGAGCCTCGTGTGCAAGAATACGGCAGGCGAGAGCTCCATGGATCCGTGCAGGATGAATGAAGGAGGACCGCAACATATCCACCAAACAGGCTGCAGCTGGTGCTGACCCTGGGGAGCTCCAGGGTGGGGACAGTCCTGAAGGGTCGTTCTAGCTTGAGGCAACCACAGGCTCCAGCCACTGGATATGCGTTGCCCCTGGGCAGGGGTCATGAACTCGGTGAGGCAGAGCAATTCCCAGAGAGGGACTTGACTGAGAGCCCAGAAGCTAACCCTCTCTGCAGCTAGAGAGTGAGGTTGGAGTCATGCAGGGGAGGCCAGGCGGTGCATCATGGAAACCAACATTTGGCTCTCAGTTTTCTGCAAAGCCTGGTGCAGCTCTTCCCCAAGGGACTCTTCATTTCCCACCAATATTTTGCTTAGTCTTTCTATGCAGTGTGTGTGTGTGTGTGTGTGTGTGACACATCCAGCTTTCATATATCCATATCTACTGCCATATCACATGATCTGTGGTTGTATCTACCCAAGTGTGCTATGCTGGGGTGCTCACATGTTGTGGGCCTTTCTGGGTGTTCAGAGGCATGCAAAGCCTCCAGCGGGGAGGTGCTTTTGAAATGAGTTTTAAAAGTGTATCTGATTTAAAGTCTTCTGCCAAGCTTGGGTGTGGCCTTAAGGACCACAGTATCCCAAGTGTTCGCAGCCACAGGACGATAAGCGAGCATTTTCACTCTAAGAGCAGTTTGTGGTGGATCTGTGGAGCCTGGACAGGGATGTGGGCTCTCAGACCAGAGAAACACACATCTTATCTCTTGGCTCTGAGGTGTCGGCTGCCAGGAGCTGGCGAGTTCTAGAGGCTGTTCTGTGGGGGACAGCACACAGCCTTGGTCTAGCCCCTGAATGACCCATTTCCAAATATTTTTCACAGACGAGGCCCTCAAATCTGCCCAGAGCTTGCTGTCAACCCCCCAGATGCCAGAATTCTTTCTGATTTACTGAGGAAGAGGATGAGGCTCTGTGAGGTTAAACCCACATGTCCAGGGTCTGCATGGCTCTTGGCCTGCCAGTCTGTTTCGTGTGGCCCCATTTGTTCTGGTGTAATTGTGAACATCATTCCTTTTCATCTACACGAATTTCTTAATTCGGATGATGTGCGATCTGGTTCTTGAGTTGAGGCCTCTTGACACCAAATCTCACAGGCTTCCTCTAAGGTCTTGCAAATGGCCTTAGGGAGGTGGAGCTTGTCCATGGTACGTGGCCTAAACAATCTGGAATGGTACCGTCTACATGCCTAATGTCCTTGGCTCTGCCTGCGTCTCCTGTCTTTCTCCGAAAGACAGACCAGGAGCAACTGGCATTGAACATATTTTCCACTAAGGTTTTTTTTTTTTTTTTTCTCAAACATACCGGAGTACAAAAATCAGAACCCAAAGACACACTGGTATAAAGCAGAGAGATGCCAGTTTTTACTAGGTTGTCATTAATCTAGTATTAATGGTCTAGTAAACCTAGTGAAGGCCCTTTTGCATTCTTTTCTAGACTAAGTTCATTTGGACCTGTGCTGATTTTTTTTAATTAATTTTTTTATTGAAGGATAATTGCTTTACAGAATTTTGTTGTTTTTTTGTCAAACCTCAACATGAATCAGCCGTAGGTATACATATATCCCCTCCCTTTTGAACCTCCCTACCATCTCCCTCCCCATCCCATTCCTCTAGGTTGATACAGGGCCCCTGTTTGAGTTTCCTGAGCCATACACCAAATTCCCATTGGCTATCTAATTTACACATGGCAATGTAAGTTTCCATGTTACTCTTTCCATACATCTCACCCTCTTGTCCCCTCTCTCCATGTCCATAAGTCTATTCTCTATGTCTGTTTCTCCACTGCTGCGCTATAAATAAACTCTTCAGTGCCATTTTTCTAATTTCTGTATATGTGCATTAGAATTATATTTATCTTTCTCTTTCTGACTCACTTCACTCTGCATAACAGATTCTAGATTCATCCACCTCATCAGAATTGACTCAAATGCATTCCTTTTTATGGCTGAGTAATATTACATTGTGTATATGTACCACAACTTCTTTATCCATTCATCTGTTGATGGACATCTAGGTTGCTTCCATGTTTTAGCTATTGTAAATAGTGATGCAATGGATGATGGGATACATGTGACTTTTTCAATTTTGGTTTCCTGTGGTATATGCTTAGGAGTGGGATTGCTGGGTTATATGGTGATTTAAGGAATCTTCATACCATCTTCCATAGTGGCTGTATCAATTTACATTCCCACCAACAGAGCAAGAGCATTCCCTTTTCTCCACACCCTCTCCAGCATGTATTGTTTGTAGACTTTTTGATGATGGCCATTCTGAATGGTGTGAGGTGATATCTCATTGTGGTTTTGATTTGCATTTCTCTAATAATGAGTGATGTTGAGCATCTTTTCATGCGTTTGTTAGCCATCTGTATGTCTTCTTTGGAGAAATGCCTGTTAAGGTCTTTTCCCCATTTTTTGATTGGGTTGTTTGCTTTTCTGGTATTGAGTTGTATGAGATGCTTGTATATTTTGGAAATTAATCCTTTGTCAATTTTTTTCATTTGCTATTATTTTCTCCCATTCTGAGGGTTTCTTTTCACTTGCTTATAGTTTCCTTTGCTGTGCAAAAGCTTTTAAGTTTAATCAGGTCCCACTTGTTTACTTTTGTTTTTATTTCCCTTACTCTAGGAGGTGGGTCATAGAGGATCTTGTTTTGATTTATGTCACTGAGTGTTCTGCCTATGTTATCCTCTAAGAGTTTTATAGTTTCTGGCCTTACATTTAAATCTTTAATCCATTTTGAGTTTATCTCTGTGTATGGTGTTAGGAAGTGTTCTAATTTCATTCTTTTACATGTAGCTGTCCAGTTTTCCCAGCACCATTTATTGAAGAGGCTGTCTTTGCCCCATTGTATATTCTTGCATCCTTTGTCAAAAATAAGGTAACCAGAGGTGCAAGGGTTTATTTCTGGACTTTCTATCTTGTTCCATTGGTCTATATTTCTGGTTTTTTTTGGTGCCAATAGCATACTGTCTTGATGACTGTAGCTTTGTAGCATAATCTGAAGTCAGGAAGGTTGATTTCTCCAGCTCCAGTATTCTTTCTCAAGACTGCTTTGGCTATTTGGGGCCTTTTGTGTTTCCATATGAAATGTGAAATTTTTTGTCCTAGTTATGTGAAAAATGCCGTTGGTAATTTAATAGGGGTGGCATTGAATCTGTAGATGGCATTTGGTAGTATAGTCATTTTCACAATATTGATTCTTCCTACCCAGGAACATGGAATATCTCTCCATCTGTTTATGTCATCTTTGATTTCTTTCATCACTGTCTTATAATTTTCTGTGTACAGTTCTTTTGTCTCCTTCAGTTCAGTTCAGTCACTCAGTCATGTCCAACTCTTTGCAACCCCATGAATTGCAGCATGCCAGGCCTCCCTGTCCATTACCAACTCCCAGAATTCACCTAGACTTTTGTCCATCGAGTCGGTGATGCCACCCAGCCATCTCATCTTCTGCTGTCCCCTTCTCCTCCTGCCCCCAACCCCTCCCAGCATCAGAGTCTTTTCCAATGAGTCAACTCTTCGCATGAGGTGGCCAAAGTTTTGGAGTTTCAGCTTTAGCGTCAGCCCTTCCAAAGAACACCCAGACTGATCTCCTTTAGAATGGATTGGTTGGATATCCTTGCAGTCAAAGGGACTCTCAAGAGTCTTCTCCAACACCACAGTTCAAAAGCATCAATTCTTCGGCACTCAGCTTTCTTCATAGTCCGACTCTCACATCCATACATGACCACTGGAAAAACCATAACCTTGACTAGATGGACCTTTGTTGGCAAAGTAATGTCTCTGCTTTTGAATATGCTATCTAGGTTGGTCATAACTTTCCTTCCAAGGAGTAAGCATTTTTTAATTTCATGGCTACAGTCACCATCTGCAGTGATTTTGGAGACCTCCCAAAAAAAGGCTGACACTGTTTCCACTGTTTCCCCATCTATTTTCCATGAAGTGATGGGACCAGATGTCATGATCTTAGTTAGGTAAATTTATTCCTAGATATTTAATTCTTTTTGTTGCAATGGTGTCTTGCGAATTAAAGATATTTAATTCTTTTTGTTCCTGGAATGTGAAGTCAAGTGGGCCTTAGGAAGCATCACTATGAACAAAGCTAGTGGAGGTGATGGAATTCCAGTTGAGCTATTTCAAATTCTAAA
The DNA here is from genome assembly GCF_002263795.3 of Bos taurus. Taxonomy (NCBI): domain Eukaryota; kingdom Metazoa; phylum Chordata; class Mammalia; order Artiodactyla; family Bovidae; genus Bos; species Bos taurus. Next base: position 24,926,839 of record NC_037341.1, read on the forward strand.
AGATGATGCTGTGAAAGTGCTGCACTCAATACGCCAGCAAATTTGGAAAATGCAGCAGCGGCCACAGGACTGGAAAAGATCAGTTTTCACTCCTGTCCCAAAGAAAGGCAATGCCAAAGAATGCTAAAGTGAAGAGTGAAGTCACTCAGTCGTGTCCGACTCTTAGTGATCCCATGGACTGCAGCCTACCAGGCACCTCCATCCATGGGATTTTCCAGGCAAGAGTACTGGAGTGGGTTGCCATTGCTTTACTGCCTCACAATTGCACTCATCTCACATGCTAGTAAAGTAATGCTCAAAATTCTCCAAGCAAGGCTTCAACAGTACGTGAACCGTGAAATTCCAGATGTTCAAGCTGGTCTTAGAAAAGGCAGAGGAACCAGAGATCAAATTGCCAACATCCGCTGGATCATTGAAAGAAGCAAGAGAGTTCCAGAAAAACATCTATTCTACTTTATTGACTATGCCAAAGCCTTTGACTGTGTGGATCACAATAAACTGTGGAAAATTCTGAAAGAGATGGGAATACCAGACCACCTGACCTGCCTCTTGAGAAAAGTGTATGCAGGTCAGGAAGTAATAGTTAGAACTGGACATGGAACAACAGACTGTTTCCAAATAAGAAGAGGAGTACGTCAAGGCTGAATATTGTCACCCTGCTTATTTAACTTATATGCAGAGTACATCATGAGAAACGCTGGGCTGGATGAAGCACAAGCCAGAATCAAGATTGCCGGGAGAAATATCACTAACCTCAGATATGCAGATGACACCACTCTTATGGCAGAAAGTGAAGAAGAACTAAAGAGCCTCTTGATGAAAGTGAAAGAGGAGAGTGAAAAAGTTGGCTTAAAGCTCAACATTCAGAAAACGAAGATCACGGCATCTGATCCCATCACTTCATGGCAAATAGATGGCGAAACAGTCAAACAGTGTCAGACTTTATTTTGGGAGGCTCCAAAATCACTGCAGATGGTGACTGTAGCCATGAAATTAAAAGACGCTTACTTCTTGGAAGGAAAGTTATGACCAACCTAGATAGCATAAAAAGCAGAGACATTAGTTTGCCAACAAAGGTCCATCTAGTCAAGGCTATGGTTTTTCCAGTAGTCATGTATGGATGTGAGAGTTGGACTATAAAGAAAGCTGAGCACTGAAGAACTGATGCTTTTGAACTGTGGTGTTGGAGAAGACTCTTGAGAGTCCCTTTGACTGCAAGGAGATCCAACCAGTCCATCCTAAAGGAAATCAGTCCTGAATATTCATTGGAAGGACTGATGCTGAAGCTGAAACTTCAATACTTTGGCCACCTGATAAGAAGAGCTAACTAATTGGAAAAGACCTTGATGCTGGGAAAGATTGAAAGTGGGAGGAGAAGGGGGCAACAGAGGATGAGATGGTTGGATAGTGTCACAGATTCAATGGATATGAGTTTGAGTAAACTCCTGGTGTGCTGCAGTCCATGGGGTGCAAAGAGTCAGACACGACTGAGTGACTGAACTGAACTGAACTGAATCTTTACTATCATTTCTTTCATTTCTTTTTGATTTATTTCTGCTTGGATCGTTAGGATTTCTTTCCTTCTACTAATTTTGGGTTGTTTTGTGCTTCTTTTTCTAGTTGTTCTAGGTGTAGAGTTAGGTTGTCTATTCGATGTTTTTCTTGTTTCTTGAGGTAGGATTGTATTGCTGTAAACTTCCCTCTTTGAACTGCTTTTGCTGCATTCCATAGGTTTTTAGTTGTCATTTTCATTGTCATTTTTTTTCTAGAAATTTTTGGATTTCCCTTTTGATTTCTTCAGTAACCTGTTGGTTATTTAGAAATGTGTTAATTAATCTCCATTTATTTGTGTTTCTTACAGTTGTTTTTTTTGTAATTGGTATCTAGTCTCATAGTGTTGTGGTCAGAGAAGATGTTTAATACAATTTAAATTTTCTTAAGTTTACTGAGGTTTGATTTGTGACCCAAGATGTGGTCTATCTTGGAGAATATTCCATGGGCACTTGAGAAGAAGGTATATTCTTCTGCATTTGATGTGATGTCTTGAAGATATCAGTCAGATCCATCTCAGCTAATGTATCATTTAAGACTTGTGCTTCCTTATTTTGTTTTGATCATCTGTCCATTGATGTGAGTAGAGTGTTAAAGTCTCCTACTATTATTGGGTTAATGTTAATTTTTCTGTTTATGTCTGTTAGTGTTTGTCTTATGTATTGAGGTTCTCCTATATTGGGTGCATAGATATTTACAATTGTTATGTCTTCCTCTTGTATTGATCCCTTGATCATTATGTAGTGTCCTTCCTTATCCCTTGTAATCTTTATTTTAAGGCCTATTTTCTCTGATATGAGGATTGCTACTCCAGCTTTCTTTTGCTTCCCATTTGCATGGAAAACAAATATGTGGAGAGGAAAGGAAAGAAAGAAAAGAAAGAGAATAGATATGCAAAGTTAAATAGACATAGATGAAGAAGATTTATATATATTAAAGATAACTGCAAGGGAAAAAGAGCAGTAGGAAAGGCAAACAAAGGAATAAATGTAGAATAAAATATAATAGGTTTAAAAATTAAAAGTTAAAATTATACAAGAGAAAAGAAAAAAAATGAAATAAAAAAGAAAAAAAGAAAAACTCCCCAGAACTGCAAAAGTCCAACATAGATGCAGAGGTTTATAACAACAGTAAAAAATGTGGCTGAATATACACATATACATATACACCCATAAGCAAAATCAAACAGTCCAGCAAAAATAAAGTACAATAGATTGACCTGGCTAACAAAGGAAACCAAAAAGCATATCTACTGGAATAAAACTAACTAAAGCACAAAGTGGGGAATAAAGCAATGAAAATAAAACTAACAAATACGTGGAGAGGAAAGGAAAGAAAGAATAGATATGCAAAGTTAAATAGAGGTAGATGAAGAAGATTTATATAAAAGATTAACTGCAAGAGGAAAAGAGCAGTAGGAAAGGCAAACAAATAATGTAGAAAAAATATAATAGGTTAAAAAAAGTAAAAGTTAAAATTATAAAAAAGAGAGAGAAAAAAAAAACAAAAACAGAAGAGTAAAGAAAAAAGGAAAAAAAAAAAAAAAGGAAAACTCCCCAGAAGTGCAAAAGCCCAACGTAGAGGCAGAGGTTTATAATAACTATAAAAAATGTGACTGAGGAAAGAAACCCAAAAAACACTTAAAAGCTTAACTAGATTTCACAGTGCCAATATAATTGACAACTACAACCGGGGTGGGGGGAGGAGAAGGGGAAAAAATCCAGAAGAATCTACAGAACAAATCAAAACATAATAATGAATGTTTTTCTTGTGTCACTGCTGTCAGTGTCCTTTCCCTTGCTGGGAGTCACAGTCCTCTTCCCCTCCCTGCGATGCCCTCCAGCACTGTGCTGATCTCTGGACCTGCTGTGGGGGCAGCTCAGATTCTAATCTGGTCCTACTCCTGTGTGTTCTTGCCTCCAATGTCCACCATCAGAACTAGTGCCTTTTCTTTTGTGGGAGCTCTCAATGACCTTTTATATATTTCATAGACAGAGTCTGCCTAGTTGATCATGTGGATTTAATCTGCAGCCTGTACAGCTGATGGGAAGGTTTTGGGTCTTCTTCCTTAGTCACACTGCCCCTGGGTTTCAACTGTAGTCTTATTTCTACCTCTGCATGTGGGTTGTCCACTGGGGTTTGCTCTTGAGGTTGCCCTGGAGGACTGGGTTTGCCCCTGTGAGGTCCAGGTGTGGAGGTGGTGCAGGTGCTTGGGTCGCAGGGGTTCTGGCAGCGCTAGGTACTCAGGGGAGTTGGTGGCTAGGGCAGCAGGAATTATAGTGCTCTAGAAGGGTAGGGCAACCAGTATTGGTCAATATGCTCCAGTATTCTTGCCTGGAGAAACCCCTTCCCTGACAGAGTAGCCTGGCAAGCCACAGTCTAAAGAGTTGCAGAGAGTCAGACACTACCGAAGTGACCCTGCATGTGTGCCTAGGCACAAGACTTTTTTTTGCCTGTGGCAGCTCTGCCCCAGTGAGAGTTGAGCGTGAAGGTGGCCCAGCTGCTTGGCTTGTGAGGACCCTGGTAGTGCCAAGTGCGCACGGACACAGACTGCCTCTTTGCAGGAGTTATGGCCCTATCAGAGTCTCTTTTGAGCCTCTTGTAGCTGCTGATCAGAAGGCCTCTTTGGCCAGTCTTTCTCTGTAGCTTCGCCCATTCAGGCACTGAGAGGGCTCCCTTGTCTGGGGTCCTTCTCTGTTGTTTGGTGCATCAGACACATAGAGGGGCCCTCCTGGCTGGGGTCCTACTCTGTAGATCCACACGTCAGGCAGTTACAGGGGCACCCTGGGTGGGGTCCTACTCTGTAGTTCAGTGCGTCAGGCATTTGATGGGCCGGCTTCTCTATTGTTCATCTGCCAAGGCTGGCCTGAGGGCGAGGGAGGCTATGGTGATGGCTCCACTCCCTTCGCGTGACTCAGCGATAGCCTTGCTTCGACTGCTGCCTGGCTTTCCTCCACAGGCATTCCCCACCACGACCTCCTCCCTCACATCCCCTTGATCTGTCTCTCTGCAGTCAACAGCAGCCCTCGCCCTGGGATTGCGCCACAATCCCTAAACTCCAGCTCCCAGCCACTGCACATTCCAGGAAATCTACATCCCTGTCCGGGGTATGTATGGCTGTGGCCAGGACCGTTTGATTCTCATTCCATTTAGGCTGCCACAGATCAGCTGTTTCACTCTCAAGCCTTAAATGTTTCTCTTCTGACTCAGACAATCCCCCGATGTGGGGATGGGACCCCTGCTTCAGTTCCCCCACCCGCTGAGGGCAGGTCCAGTCCTACTAACACTCCTGTTTTTCCCCCTAGTACCTCATCCTACCAAGGTTTGCGTGGGTCTATATATTCTTTTCCGCAGTCCCTGTCCACTCTCAGCTGGTGTTCTGCATGTGCTTCTGTGTCTGAAGGTGTATTCCTGATGTATCCATGGAGAGAGATGTACTCCACATCCACTTACTCCTCCGCCATCTTGTTCTCTCTGTGCTGATTTTTATAAAGGAGCTATAATGGGCTTCCCTAGTGGCGCAGACAGTAAAGAATCTGCCTGCAGTGTCAGAGACCTGGGTTCAATCCCTGGGTTGGAAAGATCCCCCAGAGAAGGGAATGGCAACCCTCCCTTCCAGTATTCTTGCCTGGGAAATCCAATGGACAGAGAAACCTGGTGGGCTACAGTCCATGGGGTCGCAAAGAGTCAGACACGACTGAGCAACTTTCATACAGTCTGAGGAGAGGATTAGCAGTTTAGCCTTTGAAAGTCATCTTCAACCATCTGCCCAGTGAGATGCTTGGTGTTTTCCCAGGAAACAGGACTGTGAACACGGCTACCAGTGGGGAGAACCCGGCCTGCTTTGCCAGTGTGGTGTTGCTGGTGCTCTCCTGGTGGCAGCTGTGGGCATGAGGCTGGCATTTGGAGAGTATCTCAACAGTGAGAAATGCACCAGCATCAGCCTCTCCACAGCAGGAGAGAGAACAGCACTACAAGCCACAGATAAACGTCTCACGAATTCCCCTCCCTCAAAGAGTCTCGAGTCAGCCAGCCTTTTTTGATTGTAAGCCCCTTGATGGGGTATGACTTCAAAAAACTACTTTATGTTAGTTTAATAGGACATATTTCAGAGGAACTAGTTGATTGTGGCAGAAATCTATTCATTGTAGGAACTAGGACAACTTCTCTTGAAAGTCGCTCCATCATGTCTGACTCTTTGCGTCCCCACTTAGAATAAACTCTTTGCAACCCTATAGACTATGCAGTCCATGGACTTCTCCAGTCCAGAATACTGGAGTGGGTACCCTTTCCCTTCTCCAGGGGATCTTCCCAACTCAGGGATCGAACCCAAGTCTCCCACATTGCAGGCGGATTCTTTACCAGCGGAGCCACAAGGGAAGCCCTAGAATACTGGAGTGCATAGCCTGTCCCTTCTCCAGTGGATCATCCTGACCCAGGAATTGAACCGGGGTCTCCTGCATTGCAGGCAGATTCTTTACCAGTTGAGCTATCAGAGAAGCCCTACAACTCCTCTGAGGTCTCGCCTAGAAGAGATGAGGCTTATCCTAGTAATGAGCATGCATGCTGTGTGCTAAGTCACTTCAGTTCTGTCCAACCCTTTGTGACCCCATGGACTGTAGTCCCCCAGGCTCCTCTGTCCATGGGATTTCCCAGGCAAGAATACTGGAGTGGGTTGCCATGCCCTGCTCCAGGGGATCTTCCTGACTCAGAGATCGCACCCATGTCTCTTAAGTCTCCTGCATTGGCAGGTGGGTTCTTTACCACTAGTGCCACCTGGGAAGCTCAGCAGAGAGCATAGATTTCTGTTTTTTATTCAAAAGGGCACCCTCCCCCCTCCACCTCCCGTTAATGGAATAAACAAAGAGGCTTTCTGGTTACAATTAGTTTAAATTAACTTGAGTGGTCTTAAAGAGACAGGAATCTGGAAAAAACCTTAAGATCATGCTTTTCAATAGTTTCTCCATCACATGGTGAAGGAGAAAAGAGAGTTTTTTTTTTTCATAAGTGAACTTTTAACCTACTGTGGTGACGGAGCGCAAGGCGGAGGGGAAGAATAGAGAGAGGGACACTAGGCTCTTTTATGTGTGTGTGAAAAAAACCAAGTTTCTTTTGCATTTTCACTTTGTCTTAAAATACACCAGCTAACTTGCAGAATTAGAAAGCTCCCAATTTTAACTAACAAATACACCAAAAGTAAAAGCCAAAGGTTAGAAAGGCCCTCGCAAATCCAGCTAGTAACCTTCTTGTCTCAGGTGTAGAAATTAATGGAAAATGCCACTTACCCTTCAATAAAAACAATGGATTGTCATTTTGGTTTCCAAGCATTCTTTCCTATAGAGCTTCAGAAGACAGTTTTCAATTAAATAAATGACTCACTTGAAAATTAAAAGCATTGGAAAGGCCAAAAGAAAAGAACGGAGGGGTCAACTAACTGTTGCTATTCTTCTGAATTACTTTCCTGGTGGCTTCAGGAGAAGAGTGAGGTCTCAGGTTAAGCTTGCCATGGATACGGAAAACTGTCTCTGAGTGATGTCTCACCAGAATTGGTTAGACCAGTGATCACTCAGCGGTAAAGAATCTGCCTGCAATGCAGGAGCTATAGGAGACACAGGTTCTGTCCCTGGTTTGGGAAGATCCCCTGGAGCAGGGCATGGCAACGCACTCCAGTATTCTTGCCTGAAGAATCCCATGGACAGAGGAGCCTGGTGGGCTACAGTCCATGGGGTCACAAAGATTTGGATATGACTGAAGCAACTTAGCATGCATGCATGTGATCACATAAAATAATTCAGTCGCCACCATCCCCTCCAGCTCTTAACAAATTACTAGATGATGTGTGAAACAGACATTATTACCTTATTCATGAGCTCAACCTATTCTGTGCCATCTTGTCCTCTGGTCCCAGCTGGAGCCTTTGGGAAAGAGCAAGAGGTGAGTGTATGCAGAGGGCACCTTAGTTGGGATCAAAGACTTGTCTTTACACTTTCACTCACCTGTTTTGATATGACAGCTTCAGATGATCTTTCCCCGAGTGCCTGGCTGTGGAACAAGCCATCTTAGAGGAAAAAAAAAAAGAATAATATGTCCAAAACTACGATGTAAAGAATTCCAAACTGGTTGTAAGCAGCTGCCCTGTCTTTTGTTTTCTCTTTTAGCATCCTTCTTTTATATTATTTTGAAGATTTGCCTTGGTCCCATTCGAGATGCTGTGAAATCCAGAGCAAGGCCTGCTGGAGTCAAAACTTTTCTTGGGATAGAAAACAACAATCTGGAAAATTTCCTGTCTTTTTTTTCTTCAGCCCAATCATGATATATCAAGGGGGAAATGTAATATTGTAATGAAATAAACAGAAGGAAGAATGCAAATCTGACTATTAAAGCCATAGTTAGACTTTGCCCAAAGATTTTGAGACTCTGTCTTTATTATGTAATGTTGATGGTGCATGCACATATTGTCTAAAATTTACTTGTTCCAAAGACCTGGTCAAATCTACTCAAAGCCCGATTTCTGCATCCCATGGAAATCCAGTCTTGGGGAGAGGATGGGAGGATGGTTCTCATACCTCACCAGTGCTCCTACTGCAGGTTCCCACCTCTGCTGACTTTGGGAGGTTTTTGATGATCTTGTCACTTCATGCAAGCTGTCACTCTTTCCCATTGCACTGACCAATGTGGAACTTGGCTCCTTTCTGTGATAGCCACAAAAACTACGCATATAAATCCTTATGTGTATAGACTTAATGTTCCTGGACTTAATTATTTGCATTTAGGATTAAAACTGAGGAAATTCAACTTGTTTAATCTTCAAAATATACAGGCAGACATAGCTAATAATATGTGCTAAGTCGCTTCAGACATGTCTGACCCTTTGTGACCCTAAGGACTGTAACCCTCCAGGTTCCTCTGTCCATGGGATTCTTCAGGAAAGAATACTGGAGGAAAGAATACTGCACTCTTTCAAGGGATCTTTCTGATCCAGGGATTGAACCCGTGTCTACCTGCGTCTCCTGAATTGCAGGCAAATTCTTTACTGCTGAGCCACTGGGAAAGCCCAGCTAGTAACATAATGAGAACCAATATACCCACACCCAAACTTACAAATCTTAACTTCCTGTCATTTATTTTTTGGATACATCCTTTTCAAATAAATAAATCATTATAGATACAGTTAAGGTTCCAGTCCAAGTCCCTCCCGGATCTTGGTCCTTTTCTTCCTTCATTACATTGCTGCTCTCATAAACTGTTTATTATTCTCATGGCTGCTTTTATACTTTTACTCATATATGTAGCAATAATTAGCGTAGATGATGGTGCTTCATGGTTTTAACTTCACATGATTGAACTGTATATAACATTCCTTAGCTTGGCTTTTTTTCCTATCCAGTGTAGATGGACACAGCTCTGGTTCATTCCTTGGTAGCCATATGGTATTCCGTTGTAACAATCCTAAGAGCCACCAATGGATGCTTCACCTCCTCCCAGAGCCTCAAGGCTCGTATTCCTTGCTGACTCTGACATTTCTTCCTTTTAATTTGTTTCTACCATTTTTTTGTATAAAATATCCTCTGTCACTTGAAATTATCTACTTTCTATTTTTGGTCAATTCAGCTCTTTATAGCCCTTGCACCTAAACTCAGCTCGTTTCATCTTTGCATGTGTAATTCTTATGGCATTCTGCGAGACAAAACCAACTGAATCAACCTCTCTTAATAGGACGCAGCCCCATTAGAAGGTGACTGTGATTGTGAAAGGAATCTGATTTCTCCGTGCCTTTAGAAAAACTCAGAGAACAATGATTTTATGTCTTTTGGTCTAGGGAATCATCATGTGATTGTGAGATTTTTATCTTAAAGAATAAAATACACTGTTCATTTCTTCAACAATCACATTTGTAAATGTTTACCTGGCACTGTACTCAGTGCTGGAATGGTCACAAAGATGAACAGAATCTAAGGAACAATCAATCTAGTCAGGGAAATAAACCCTTAAACAAATACAGTACTTTAAAATACTTTCCTCCAAGAATGAAACAGAGTGCTGTGGAAATATTGAGAAAAGAAGGTTAATTTTATTGAGAAAACTTCAGAGAAGAGACAGCAGCAGGAAGAATAATTGCTATAGCAGCAAGAGCCTGGGAGTCTAGTGTGGTTGGGATTGGCAAGGAATTTGGTGGCCAGATTTCAGAATCTTGGAAGGAAAAATTGAGAAGCAGTAACAAGGAAGGTAGACTGGTGCCAGGTTTTGCGTGGTTGTATGCCCCAGGCTCAGCTGTTTGAATTTTAAGCTATAATCAATGGGGACCCACAAGAATATAAAAAATGAAAGCATTATAATATTAAATCTGGGTTGTAAAAAAAAAACCAGACCAGCAGTTGCATGTACACTGGAGATCACTTGGGTCATTGTGGTGGTACTCCAAGGCAGAATGCGGAGGGACTGAACTGAGGGAGGTGGGGAGGATAGAAGGAAAGTAATTCAGGAAATTTGAGAACACATCAGGACTCACCACTGTTAAACAGAAAGATGGTCCTATATTTGTGAGCAATGAAAGGAAGAAAAAGTTAAAAATCAAAAGAATCCTAGCTAACGAGGCCAGGTAGGTCAAGATGCTATCCTCCAAGGAAAGGACGTTGGCAAGACAGACGAGTCTTTGTTGGAAGGTCATGAATCTGGTTTAGGTAACTTTTCATGTCAAGTGCTCATAAGAAACCAGATGGAGTCATCTGTGGTCAGTGCAATTATGGCCTGGCATTTAGAGGAAGTAGGACTGAAAGGAGAGACTTGGGGGAGGGTTTCAATATTGTTCAAAGCAGCAGAGAAACCTGGGAAGATGAATTCAGAATACAAGGCACCTGCTGTCAGGGGACCCTTCAGGATATTGGTCAAAAGAAAAGTTAGTAACAAGGCAGCAGAAGAGGCTTTGGTTAAATAAGTGGAGCCTGGTGTGTTGGACACTGAACATTTCTTTGCAATTATCTGTTCTCCCAGTCTTCCTCAGCAACAAAACTTGGGTTTTATTTAGGGAGCAATGAGCATTCAGGGACAGCCATGTCTGATTTTTCTGAACAATGGGATGTATATGGAAATCTACTGGGGATTTCTGGGGAAGTGTTGGTGTCCTATTAGACACTACTTCTTCTCTTTGCTCTTCCTCCTTCTTTCCTAGACTTCCTAGAACACCAAGTGAGGCCACAAGAATGGGGATGGATGCCTCCATGTTCAGGATGCTGGGGAATATGGCATCGCTGAGCAATGGACGGCTCTGGGCTCTCTGTCCAGAGAGTTCTTGCTGTGTAAGACCAACAGCATGCATTAGATAATTTAGAGATATGAGTTGGGCGTGATTTTATCACCAGCAGCTGATTCCTCGAGCTGGGATTAACCCCGGGCATTGGCAACAGAGAATCTGAGTCTTCAAAGTTGATGGCAAGATTGGCCTGCCCTTGCTTTGCATCCTTGTCCTGTGGATGCCTCCATGGAAACCTCTTGTGAAAGCTGTAAAAATGCAGACACCTGACCTGCTTCCTGAGAAATCTGTGTGCAGGCCAAGAAGCAACAGTTAGAACTGGACATGAAACAACAGACTGGTTCCAAATCAGGAAAGGAGTACGTCAAGGCTGTATATTGTCACCCTGCTTATTTAACTTATATGCAGAGTACATCATGAGAAATGCTGGGCTGGAAGAAGCATAGGCTGGAGTCAAGATTGCTGGGAGAAATATCAATAACCTCAGATATGCAGATGACACCACCCTTATGGCAGAAAGCGAAGAACTAAAAAGCCTCTTGATCAAAGTGAAAGAGGAGAGTGAAAAAGTTGGCTTAAAGCTCAACATTCAGAAAACTAAGATAAAATATTTGATTCTTTTGAACTGTGGTGTTGGAGAAGACTCTTGAGAGTCCCTTGGACTGCAAGGAGATCCAACCAGTGCATCCTAAAGGAGATCAGTGCTGAATATTCATTGGAAGGACTGATGCTGAAGCTGAAACTTCAGCTGAACTGAACTGAACTGAACTGAGGGGCACCACTCTAGGCTAACTACATCAGCTTATCTGGGAACAGAGCCTGCGAATCTTTTAATATACTTTGCTGTTGTTCAGTCGCTAAGTCGTGTCTGATTCTTTGTGACCCTAAGAACTGCAGCACGCCAGGCTTCCCTGTCCTTCACCATCTCCCGGAGCTTGCTCAAACTCATGTCCATTGAGTCAGTGATGCCATCCAACCATCTCATCCTCTGTCACCCCCCTTCTCCTTCTGCCTTCAGTCTTTCCCAGCCAGCATCAGGATCTTTTCCAATGAGTCAGCTCTTCTTGTCAGGTGGCCAAAGTATTGGAGCTTCAGCTTCAGCATCAGTCCTATTGAATATTCAGGATTGATTTCCTTTAGGATTGACTGGTTTGATCTTGCTGTCCAAGGGACTCTCAAGAGTCTTCTCCAGCACCACAGTTTGAAAGTATCAGTTCTTCAGTGCTCAACCTTTTTCATGGTCCAACTCTTACATCCATACATGACTATTGAAAAAGCCACAGCTTTGACTATACAGACTGTACACTAAGGTCGAGAAATACAGCTTTAATTTATGATACCTCTGTACTACTTTCAGAGTCACGCATGTAGTCATGCATGCCCACAACCATGGGCAGCCAGGGAAAGTGACTTTGTCTCTCTTATACTGGGATGAGAGTTATACCTATATTTGGATGGATTAAAAATAATTAAAGGGCCAATTAAAAGTCTACAGGTCAAGAAAGTCAGATTTGGATGCTGTCATGCTCTAACTTCATCCTATAAAGCATCAGTCCTTGGTGACTGTAGAAACTCTGAAGGAATGGGAGAATGTGAGGCTACTGAATAATCAAAGGGGACTAAGCAAAGGACTGAATCTTCGCATCTCCCTGGCCATTGAGCCTACAGGCCCCATGATACTTCTGGGAAGACAGTCAGAACTATCCCCATAGAGCAAAGGGAAATGGGGGGACAGAAGCTGGAGTTGGAAGCCAGCCAGTTGGTTAGTTACACCAGGTATGTTTTGAGAAATGAGTCAAGTCTTTACAACACTATATAGTTCTTGTTTTGAGTCACTAGAGAAGACTATTATATATTTCTACTCACCATTTTAATCCTTAAATAACAACAGATAATTTTAAAAAATTCTTCTTTTAACCCAGGAACATAAGGTAACATCTAGCAAGTAGTTTATGTTGATTCTGCACAACAACCAAGAGTGGGTAAAGTTTTGTGGTTGTTTATTTGTAGTTTCTCTCTTTGAATATGCATTCTGAAGAAGTGTTTTTTTCAGTATGTGTGCTGTCCAAATGGAAATATTCTCCAAAGTAATAACATCAAGATAAGACCAAGATCAAGCACCAGCGTTATTATGCTTGGCAGCATCCGCAGTATTTACAGTGAAATAGAAATGATTGAACTAACCTCACAGAAAATGGCAAATGCTCAGAGGTTGTCAGCAAAGGTACGTGAGTTTAACTTGTAAAGTGATTCTAAGACCACTTTGTGAAAACATAAATTCCCTCATGGGCTTCCCAGGTGGCACTAGTGGTAAAGAATCCTCCTGGCAATGCAGGGGACGTAAGGGATGCAGGTTCAGTCCCTGGGTTGGGAAGATCCCTTGAAGGAGGGCACAGCAACCCACTCCAGTTTTCTTGCCTGGAGAATCCCATGGACAGAGGATCCTGGTGGGCTACAGTCCATGGGGTTGCAAGAGTCAGACACGACTGAGCAATCGAGCACATACACACAAACACCCTCATAGAGCACTCATCAACTTCACTCTAGTGCTGAAGTCTTGTTGGGTGGCACGAATGATGATGATTAATGGCTGAAACACCAGTAAACTCCTTTACAGCTACAAAAATGGGAAAACACAATGCTTTAGGCAAAATGCTAAAAACAGACTCCTTTTGGTGAAATGAAGCTGTTTGAATAGATGAAACTAATCGTTTTTATTGAAACCATCTGCAGTGTGGAATGGGAAGTTGTATAGAAAGGTCCTGAGAGACTTCTGTTTGCTTTACTTCAGTAAGAAGAGGGGAGAGAGCACATGGAGCTTGTCTTCATCTATCTGAGACTTCACAAAATAAGGAGCAAAGTGATGGTGGAGGCCAACCTGTGCTGGCGGCTGGCGACCTGGCTCCCTGGTGGTCCATGTGAAGAGGACGAATATTCTGAAAATGCGACACCAGACACCATTCAAGAAACTGGCAGGTTAAACAGAGTAGCAGAATCTTTGCCCTGTAAGGAAAGGAAGAATAGAGAGAAGGAGAGAGAAGGAGAGACAGGGAGAGGGAGAGAGAAACCCTATCTAACACTTCTGCTGTGTTGGTCTGCTGAAACCGCATCTTGAAACCAGGTGTTAAAAATGACCCAACTCGACAGCGAGAATGGCTTTGTAGATAAGTGTATTTTGTAATACTACTCGGAAACTGCAGTTTCATTTAGATAGATCATTCTTCCTTCCTTCTTGTATGAAGATCTTGCCAGGACCAGATTTAGGTTTCAGTGGGTCTACCTTGATGAGAAAACTAAACAAAACAAAATGCACAATACTCCATGGAACTGGTTACAATTTACGGAGAGATGGATTCTAAGTGGTCTCCTCAGACTTTGGAAACTGGATAACACTAGGTCAAAGGTAAATCCATGACTGTTGGTGCAAACAGCTTTCATAAGGTACGACGTGTATGGTTGAGCAGCACACCAATAATGCTGAGTTTCTGGACCGACCTCACCCATGGACCGAGCACCCGGGGGTGGACGGCGTTCTCTCCTGTGCCGTTCTCCTTGGTTCTTCTGCAACCACAGCAGAGTCCTTGACAAGGCACTGGGCCCTCACCTCACCATCCGCTTCATCAGTTTTAATCTTTGAGTTAGTTTATTCCTCACCTTCCATACTATTTACTCATATGATGGGAGAGAGCGAAACCTATGAAACTATGAAGAAAAGTTTGCCAAATGCTCTCCTGCAAAACATGCTTTAAGTGACCTGTTGCCCCTGCCCTCACCCTGGATTTTCTTGGATTCTACTAGAAATGATATTACTTTTTTTGAACTAAAAGGTTGATGCTGTAGTCTCTGAGCTTCATTTGATCTGCAGCAGGGTGCTTTGAGCTTCCCTGGTGGCTCAATGATAAAGAATCCACCTGCAATGTAGAAGACACAGACATGGGTTCGATTCCTGGGTCAGGAAGATGCCCTGGAGAAGGAAATGGAAACCCACTTCAGTATTCTTACCTACAGAATCCCACAGACAGAGGAGCCTGAAGGGCTAGGCTATAGGGTTGCAGAGTCGGAGATGACTGAGTGACTAACAACAAGGGGTGCCTTGACTCCAGCGATGGTGCCACCCCTTCTGGGTGAGGAACCATAGGACCAGGCAGAGTGGTTGCATTTCCACACAGGTCAGTGCGTGGCCTCATTTCTGGGCGGGCAGTCCCTACAGCAGCAGCTCTTATGCTAGAAAGTGGCAACAGAACCCATAAGTCTAGGGCTATTTTAGGACTTAGAACACTCGGTGATTATGGCCATAGATTAATTTTTAAGTGAGCTCTGCTATCAGATTTCCCTTTGACCGTTGCCTGGGCATCAGCACCCCCAGGAATGAACACTCTGAGCACTGAGCTGGCCTGGTGGGTCCCGTGGAATCATGAAACACACGGCTGCCTTCTGTTCTCAACATGAGTCCCTCCATTCCTCCACGTGAGTGCTGAGTGGGTATTATTCCACCCACCATTGGGGTGTGTGGATTAGGGGCAGGGTTCATGGATGGCCATGGAGGAATGGCACCATCTTAGAGCTGACCAGTAGGATGTGTTTGTCTATGCCTGGGAGTTTGACCAGATTTGATTGTAATTCAAATGTCAGGCATTAGACTGTATCAATAATAGAGAGTTCAAAAGAGAGTTATTTGGAGCTTAAATGTTGACAAACACCTGCTTTAAATGCCCATCCTGAAAGCTTAGCTCCTAGGCCAGCTCCTCCCTGCCCACCCCCCGACACACACACAGTTTAATGGAAAGTGCCAGCAGAGGAAGGGTTAAGAGCTGACATTGTCCTCTTGCATCTGCTCTGCCTGTTGCAACTGGAAAAGGCTGAGATTAATCTTTGTAAAAGCAGTCATATTGGAAAGACGAATGTGACTCTCACCATAACACTGGGCCCTTTATAGCCTGATGTCTAACTGCATTGGAATGTTATTCTTTCCATTGCCGTTATGACTGTACTTGGATTTGAAACTACTGGGTCTTGTTCCAGTACAAATCTCAATCTGCCCTTTCTCTTATGAACTTTAAAACATCCCTGTCTGCCTTATCCTACAGGTTTCCACTGAATCCAGATGTGAGGAGCATTCTGTATTCTACTGAGTGGCTTCGTCACCTTTCAGAGTTCCAGCGGGGAGCCCCAGGCCACAGGGCACAGGTGGCTGGCCAGTGGGGAACTTTTCCTCAGGGTCCCACTGTGGGGTCTCTCCCCAGCCTTACGGCTAATAAGGTGTATAGGCCAGTCTGAGGAGACCAACATTATTTTGGAAATCTGGTGGTGCTAAGCCTTTGATCGCTGATTTCTAACTGTCTTGAAAACCTTCAGCCTCCCAACAGTTGCACGCTGTGGTTTTGTGTCTGTGTGAGGTGACTAACAGCGCCGGCAGTCTTGTGTGGGGAACGTATTCACCCAGCACCCAAACCACCTACCGGCTTCCGGCAGCTCTTATCAGCCCAGCCATCGGCCACGAGCTGACATTTCAGTGCTCAGAAGCTCCCTACCCCCACCTTTAAAAAAAAGTGACAGGAGGAGAAAAAGGCTCATTTGGCAGTAGTTCGCTCTTGCTTTTTTGGCCTGGAGAAAGACATTGAAAGTGGTAGAAGATTGTTTAGTAACAGCTGGCGAGCACCAGGGTGTGAGGCTGATTTTCAGATATGACAGGCACTTACAGGAATGCTGCCAGATACAGCTGTTTAAAAGGCTTAATAAACAGCAAGTCAATACTAATCTTTGCCAAATTAATCTTTTCCCTGACAGCCCATCAGAGCAATTATGTCTAGGCTTATTGTAAACACACAATTGTCAAACAGGGACACTGCAGCCTTAAAATACTGTAGTTTGGTTTTTAGTCTCTGTTTGGGAGTGATTTTTTTCCTTTCTGTACATAGAATTATAAGTCATTCCATTTCATTTCCAGTTACTTTTTTTTTTTTTTCTGGCCTCATGTCAGCGTGAATGAAATTTCACTTTCAAATGTCTTTGCTAGCAAGCTGTTAATACAATGAGCGATGATGACACTAGAGGAGGCGTGCTGGTGTGTGCAGCTAACAGGGCACAGTTCCGACCAGTGCTGACATGTAACAGGCCACTGTCCTCAGTGGTCTCCGGGTCCCAGGACAAGAATTTGTCTTCACTTCCTACCTCCTACAAGGTAATCCTGTTCTGGATACAAAGGACAAGATGTTGGCTGCATAGGAAAAGAGAAAACAGTCTCAAGTTTCTGCAGACATGTGCTGCAGAGCCTATACATCTTGGTTTAGAAGTGACACCTCCCTCCCCGCATTCCCTGCCTCCCTCCTTCAGGACTGTGAAATCGTGAGGGAAGGTGCTCCTATACTGGGACCTGGTTCTAAATAAACCTAGGGAAATCTCCTTTGAGCATCTTCAAAAAAAAAAAAAAAAACGATGGTTATGAGGAGGGAAAGCGGGGGTGGGGAGGTTGGATGAATTGGGAGATTGGGATTGACATATATACACACTATAAAGAAAACAGATAACTAATAAGGACCTACTGTGGAGCACAGGGACCTCTTCTCAACACTCTGTTAATGACCTCTACGGGATATATGTATAACAGTGGATATATGTATATGTATAACTAATTCACTTTGCTGTACAGCAGAAACTAACAAGGCATGGTACATCAACTATACTCCAATAATTTTTTCTTTTTTTTAAGTTAAAAAAGGACTTCTTACCTTGGTGTAATTTAAGTAGAGCCAAGGAAACGGAGTCTTTTACTGGTTTCATCAAGTCATATTTGCACTTGGTAATTAGTAAAACAACTCAGTGTCCTATTCATCAGTGTTTTAATTTAGCGTTCTATAAACTTGGCTCCTGAAATTTCTCTCCTGCTCTCAACACTCCTACTTGTCTGACACCTTTTTTTTCTCCTTGGCTTCTCATTTTCTCGATGTGACTAGAGTATATTCCATCTTGTACTTTTGTAACTAGAAACTCCTGTTTGATTATGCAGACCAAAAGACTATAGCATAACTCATTCCGAAATTCTTTCTTTTGGTAACCTTAGGTCTCTTAATGAAAAATTTCCATTCTTCTTCACCTCCCAATTCTTATCCGCAATATTTAATGCCCTCTATATTTAAAATCGTCAGGGGCACATCCTATAATGGCTGTTGAGGGCAGTTTGTGATGGACCGCTGGTGCTTCTACTTAGCATTGCATTTATTGTGCACCTACTATGAACATGTGGAGAAGGAGGTGGCAACCCGCTCCAGTATTCTTGCCTGGGGGGTCCCATGGACAGAGGAGTCTGGTGGGCCATGGAGAGTTGGACACGACTGAAGTGACTTAGCACTGCATGCAATGACATTCCAAGTTGCTCTGGAGGTCAAGAACTCACTCTGTTTTAGGAAAACAGAGGGATCTGTACTGTTGGGTGACTCACATGAATTCATCCATTAGGTGACTCAGTGTAGTAAGTGTCTGAGGGTTAAATTTATGATGTGAATTCTGTACCTTGCCTTGCCATCATTTCAATGTTCAGCCATCAGCAAAACAGGTGGATTCTCTGTTTCTGTAGTTACCTTAAAATGAGAGTTATGAATGGAATAAGAAAATGCAGATCACGTCCTCTTTCAACAAATAAACATTAAGAGAACATCTATGTGTAACAAAACTTTCATGTTCCAGCAGATAGTCTGTTTATTACCAATTTCCACTTAATTTTTTTACTATAACAAAGAAATAGGATGTTTATTGGGGTTTCCTAGAATCTGGAAATTTGAAATATTCTTTGTTTGGTCAAACATAGCTGTCTGGGACTGACTGGAAGTGGGGAACCTGGTAGACAAACAACATTACTTCTCTGGGTCTTTTCACCTCAGATTTTGTAAAGAACTTCTAAGTCCATTTGAAATTATACTGACATTGTAGCTAAAACCCCATCATCTTTAATTCCCAAACATACTGGGTGGAACCATATGAAGTTGCCATTTTTTAGGTAAAAGAGTCATATATAGTCAATTTCATATGGCTCAGTCTAATTACCTTTCAAACATATGCGGCAACTCTTTTGCAAAAGACAAGTGAGTGAGTGAGTGAGTGAGTGAAGTCGCTCGGTCGTGTCTGATTCTTTGTGACCCCGTGGACTGTAGCTCCCCAGGCTCCTCCATCCATGGGATTCTCCAGGCAAGAATACTGGAGTGGTTGCCATTGCAAAAGACAAGAGGTCCACAGGAAAGGAAAACTGTTGATGTGCTTATCTTAAATTTCAAATTCATAAATCAAAAACAATTTCTTAGTAGTGAATTGGAGTCAGGACACACGGTTCTCTGTTGTCATAGCCGTTGGTGGGTCACTGATGCTTTGATGAGAAAGGACTCCTCTTTAAGGCAACAAGGTAAAAATGATCCCAGAGACCAGCTTTAATCCTTAGCCATGTTCGCTAGTTTGACAAACTCGAAGTTGTTCTGTGACTGATTTTCCATTGTCAACTCACTCACAATGGAATGGCAATTGGGGTTTTGGATTATTTTTTCTTGTGGACATTACAGAGACAACTCAACCTTCTCCTAGGTGCTGTCAGACCTTTTTCCTCTTTTCTTTTCTAAAGAGTTATAACTGTGACTTTGGTGTGCTGGGAAAGATATTCTATGTTCAGCACCATCGCCAAGTCTCTCAGAATGCCTTTCCTGGAAGTCTGGGAATCCCATGGAGAGCTACATAACAGAGAACTCAGTGGACACCATCACTGTTCCTTATGGTTACAAGTTGGGAGCTGCTGGGCCCAGGCTGGATTCTGGCTTCCTGAAAAGTGGAGTTTCTCAGGCAACATCTGACAGAGGGTGTTCTCAGTGTTTCAGGAAGGAACACCTGTGGCTGGGGTTCATCGCTTCTGGGCCTAATCACTTCTGCCATGGATTTTGGGATCTCTCCTCTGGCTGGGTGTGTCTTTCAGAGACTGATGGATATTCAAATAGAATACGGTCATGCATCATAAGAGTTTTTATTTATGATGTATTTTCTTTTATTTACATTTTTTTCCCACTGTTTTTGGTGTTGAGTATCAACACTCTCTCTACCCTGGTTGCACACCTGCTCTAGAAAAACTGTAAACAACATTGTACTTTTCTGTGGAACCCACCTGTCAAAGCTGGTTGTTCTCATCCCGATAATTAGTTTCTCAGTTTAGACTTGACACAAGTGAGAATGTTACTTTAGCATAATATAATAAATAAAAGACATTAGGTAATTAGTAGTGCTGGTATATTTCTAAAATACTAAACAGACAAACAATAAACTGTGAACTTAATCACATGAGTTCTTATACAGTTTCAAGACAGGAAAATTAGAGCTCTCAGCTACAGTCATTTTAATAATCACATTGGATCTGCATTATTTATTAGTTATTACATGCTCAACTGATTCAAGGGTGTACAAGGCCTAAAATCATTTCAAAGCAAGCATACCTTTTGTTTTTTGAATTCTGACTGGATTACATAATGCATATATTTGTATTTAGTTAAATTGCTAAGTTTATTTCACACACTCCATGAAAAAGACATCAGCCATTCTTTTGATTTCCAACCAGACTGGTTTTCTTGCTATAACTCTGTAAGGGCATAATTTGCTCTTTCTGATGTAAAAGCTATGCCAGCCTTCAGCCAGATTCTCAATGCTTTTGGTTCTTTAGCAAATCCCTAGTACCCTCAGAATTCTCTTGGAAGACCCAGGAGTTCTGGAAAGAGAGTAGCTTGTGGAGGCACAAATGGCAACAAGATCCTCAATTTCTATCAAATTTCAAACGGGAACGCGTCTCCTTTTTCCTGTCTGGTTACTCACCTTTCATTTTTCGATATTCTGGACAGTGTGCTTTCCCTTTCCTCCTGTCCTAGTTTAATTCCTAAATGTTTTCTGGATTTTGTGAAAAGCATGCAGGTTGAGGAATTTGACTGATTTGACTTTAATTCTTTTTTGGGAGGGGGAGAGGGAGGAAGTTTACAGAAATGACTAAAATCAGCTGAGAAGTTTAAAGAATTGACTAAAACCAGCTGAGAACCAAGAAGCCACCTTTTCCTCTCAGGCAGGGAGCTCATCTGTTCAGTCTTGGAGCCTGTGTGACTTTTAGGGCAATCTTCTGTTCTATTGTATGAAGAAAGAAATTCTTAAATATCACAGTTTTTCATTTGCGTCAACCAAAGAAATATAGAAATAGAGGCTGGTTACTTAAATTTGCTGCTAAAATGAAAAGTAGGTTTGGCTTTATTCACTGTAAAAACTAAATTATAAAGTATTCACACCAAGCGTGAATTTTTTTTTTTTTTGCCAGCAAAAGTTAAAACATCAAAGAAACCTCTTTCAAATACTAACAAATTTACTTACAAACACCTATATTTATTATTTCATAAATAGGCGCAACAGTTTCCATAAAAAAGATTAAATACAGACACAGTATGAAGAAACAATAATACAGAGCCCTATGTAAAGGTTATAATTTAGCTGTTTTCAATCTCTTTCTGCATCTAATAAAATACCAGGTAAGCATTTGGCAGTTTTATACATGAAAGGGCTTAAATGACATTTACTAACCAT
Source organism: Bos taurus (assembly GCF_002263795.3). Lineage (NCBI taxonomy): Eukaryota > Metazoa > Chordata > Mammalia > Artiodactyla > Bovidae > Bos > Bos taurus. Next base: position 24,948,224 of record NC_037341.1, read on the forward strand.
TACACAAAAAGTGATACAAAAAAGCAATTTTTCTGTAGTACAAAATAAACGGTGTTTGCGCTTCCCCTCGCACTAGTTTCTTTTTGTCTGATCAATGAGACAAAGCCAATTTGTTTTTAAATTAAAATCATTTGGGAGTACGTTTTTTCAAATATTTTGAAAATATAGAACTATTAGTTGTTTTAAAAATGAAGTAAAAATATGAATGTTTGCCAATTTAACCCCTATTGTGAAATCAATAAACTGGAATGAGCCAGTTTCAAATCACAATTTAGCTACAAAAACATTCACATTTTATACTCTAGGAGAGTGTGACATAGATGCTATTTACAAACTTGCTATGACTGCTACATCAAGCCATTTAAAAAGTCTTTAGTAGTTTCATATAAACACCCATTATGAAAACCAATGGAAAATCCAGGACTTTTATCCAAGACATCTATAGTTGCTAAGGCAGTTACTATAGCGCAGCACTTCACAGCAAAAAACCAACATAAAATCTGAATGGTCCAAAGTTCCTTCAGGGAAGAAGAAAAACAATGTCCATAAAGGATTAAAAAAATAATAAAGGTAAAGAAGCATGACTATTTCTTCCAGAGTGGGTGACCCACAAGCTCAAATGGTCCTAAGTGCTTAGCAACTTGTATTTTTTCTAACAAAATGGAGAACTGCCTTGACTGTACAAAGCAATCCACGGTGAAAAGACTTCCCTGAATGCCTCAGTGGAAAGAAGAGGTGTCTGGAGTTTCAGGTAAGGTACAGTGCTTTGTCCCTCTGCATGCCCCTGTGTGGAGAGAAAATAGACAAGCAACCGGTGTTAACAGGACAGCCTTGCTACGGGTGACCAAGGGGGATGTCTGTCTGCTCTAGCTTGAGGGATGGGGTTGGACACGGGGAAAATGCACAGTGAAAGCCAACAGGGTTTAAAGGCATTTACTCTTGGAATGCTTAAAAATTTCTGGTTTTGCGAACATGGAACCGTTCCAGATTATCTTTTGGAAGGCTGGAAGAAATAAGGCATCTTTTCACGACATGCCTGTTATGAGAGCTGTCTGCCACCAGGTGGCGATGGCCGGCCGCTTACCCACTACTGCAGTAGTCGTTATTCCAGTCCACGGGCTGGGTGGGAGGATTTCTGCACCCGGAGCGCACATATTCCATGGCCTGGGTGACCACTTGTGCAGCTGTAGATGTAGGATTGATTATGGTCTGATAGTCGGGTTGAAGATTAAATCCCTGAAAAGCAAAGCAAGTCCACAAATGAGGATCAAAGTGCCTTGTTAAGAAGAAAAGCACCTAAATATTTAGCCACTGTTTGCAAACACTACTACCTTCCTGCTTGTGCCCCTGCAAGGGCAAGCTAATCCCAAGAACCATGAAAACTTAAAGCAAAGATGGAAAAGAAGTGCCCACACTCCATCTTTCTTACCTTTCCTTCCTTTAGCCATGTGTTACTTGACTTGTACTCTTGAGCAGATACATCGAATTGAGAAACAATGTAAAATTTAGAAAAGCCAACTCAACCAAAACAAGAGAAAAGGCCCTAAACCCCTCAGAGTTTATGTTTTCTGTCTAACCCAAGGACACATTAATAGTTAATCCCCAGAATATGCAACAGAATCTTTTCCGAAGGATTCAGGCAGCAGGTGGCTGAGTGTTTTATTAGACTACACCTATTCACATATTGTTCTCAAAACCCTTTTTCTTCATTCAGTCACAAAGGGACCATCTGCTTCTTCTTTTATTTGTACTTCTTTCTCAGCTAAAAATTTCAACCAAAGCTTTTTAACAGTTGTTGGACTAATATAGGGAAGGAGATTCAAAACAACTTGCCACTGGAAAACACAGAGGAGGAAAAGTATAAGGCAGAGAAAATATTTTAAAATTGAAAAGTCTATTAACTGGCAAATAATAATCAGACTTCAGGAAGGTTCTTTTAACACACTGGTGTGGTGAAGTGTTGACTTTTAATCCTTGCAGAGCTATTAAAAATTCAAGGACAGAATCTCTGAAGTAGATAGCTATATCTGGTAAACAAAAAGCATTATACGCTAAGAGTTATTTTTAGCTTATCTGGTGAATTCAAGAGCTGCATAAGCAAGCTTTGCTGGAAATGACCAAAAAAAGCAACTTAATTAATCTCATGGTTGTCTGTTTTTGCAGCAGATTTCATACATGGTTTTTACCCACTGAAAAACTAAGAGATTTAAAAACAAATCATTTTCTATTTACTTGCAGGGAGCTTCTTTTGAAGGAATAATATTGTTGAGATTTTATCTTTTAAAAAAATTCAGCAGAATGATCAGAGAATTGATTTTGAACTAAGGCTATTTCCTTGGACTTTTATTCATTTGCAGGTACCCTGGGTAAAGACTCAAAGACATCTATTATCAGATGTCCTCAATTCTCAATATTGGCTTTAAGGTATTAAATTATTTTCCATTCAAGGGATAAAGACTTCAAGCCAATGTCCAGGCAAACTCCCAACAAAGCTGCTCATGAAAGACAGAGCACTGAATGACTGGAAACAAATCACTGAAAAGTGGAGTATTCAGTCAGCTTGGTTATTTGACCTCACACAGCTAGAAAGAGCAGTGTTTCCTAAACTAACAACTGGTTTGTGAGACGGAAGTTTGTTTATGTAGATACCACCTGCAGCTCCAGCCGTAAACATTTTCCAAAGTAGGGGGGCGTGAGAAGTGAGAGGAATATAACTGGATGTTTGGTACTCCAACGCTTTCCAGGCTGGCGTCCACTCTTTCTCTAGACCGTCTTGTATGTCTGTCATGCATGGAGTTTCAGGATGGTCCTGTAATGTCTTAATGGGGCTTACTGTCCAGTTTTCTGGACCTCTTCCCAAGTGTCTTGTGTAATGCTAGGCAGACAAGCAGGAAAAAGTCCCCAGGGAGAGGAACCTCAGGCTGATTTTTATTTCAGCCCCTCATCAGGGCTGCCCAGTGACCAGAGAGTGTGCTGCTTATTGGATATTCTCAGGGTCAAGTCCATAGTAGTGGCTCAATAAATCATGTTTTCCAATAAATGAATTTTACCATCAACTATTTGATGCTACTCTTCGAAAGGCCTGGGGAATATAACTGTGTAAATACCAAGGCTTTCCTATCTTTTCAATGTAAAGTTCTCCACATTGGATTTTTGCACAGTCAACAAAACATAACTTAAAAGTAAATAAGTCTTAAAACTAGAGTAGTTGAAAATATCTCATGTTAGGTGAAGGTATGGAAACATATGAGAAAGCAAAAAATAAGTAAAAACAAACCAACCTGCTTCTATCCAACACCACACAATCAAAGAAGAGAAATGACCATTGCTTTTTTCTATCCAATGAACATGGCCCCTCAAAGTTGGGAAAGAGGGTTATCAGGAGAACATAAACTTTTAAGTGATCAGTTTAAGACTTAAATGGGTAACTTCAGTTTATAAAACCAAAATGATGTGTTATCTACGAAGCTCAAAGATTTAAAATTTAGCTAACTTCAATGCCTACATTTAAGATCACTAGTATTAAAACAACTGTGGACCGAGGAAAAGACAAGCAAAGCCTGAAGAACATAATTTTACTTGCTTTCAATTTAGAAAATGAAGCTTTCTTCTGACGACTGTATTAAGAGATGCTGAGGTCAAACCCAGAAATAACGGTATTTTTATTATTGTTGCAAGTATGAAACAACAATGATGATAGAAAGTTTTGAAAAAATGTTTGCTTAGTGATCTAATTAAACAAGACTGAATATTTTGCATTTTAATGCTCAAGAGAAAAATCACCAACTGTTTTGTAGCATGCCTGGAATTTTAAATTTCATTTTCTGGTGCCAGATTGAAATAAAAATAGGAAACATGATAAAGATTAATTTGATGTCAGAAGGGACATTTGCTCTTTAATTAGATTTCTGTAGCCCTCGCAGTTTTGTTGTGCCACCATATCAAGTCCTAAAAAAGCCTGCAGCAATACCAAACCGTGATCCTCGTATCCACACTTTACTGGGAACTAATTTCATTTCCTGCCTGTCTGGAGAGGTCTTTTCAACAGGCATCAATGTTTTTGTCTTCACAACTGATTTATTCATCAATCTCAATGTGATTTTTTTTAAACCTTTAAATTACACCCAAATCCTAAAGCAGCTGTTTATTACACAAGGAAATTGAAAATCTGTCTGTGTGATATCATACAAAGATTTTTTTCTTGAGGTTATAAAGGAAGTTGACAGATATTAATGATTTTTTTCTCTTGACCTCATTCGGCAATATAGTGAACAGAAAAAAAGGAAGAAAACTGGACTAAAAAATAAACCCCAGGTCTATGGGTTTAGTGTATAAAATATTATTCTAGAAAAAAAAAACTATTACTCCTAGTGGATGATACGATCATTTTTAGGATACATTCATTTTCAAAAGGATAATAAAATAGCTAAAGTAATGCTGAAATATGAAACATTACTGTAAAAATACAGTAGCCATGAACTTTCTTGCTCTTTCTTTCTCTTTTTCTTTTTTTGGTGTTTGAAAATGGGAACACGGCCAGGAAGCAAACACCTTCTTGATAAAGATGATGAATCCAACAGGTCAAATTCCAGCCATAAGCTTTCTACAACGCACTTTGATGACATGAACATTGGCCCCACAGACCACTGTGATTGTAATAAACTGAGTGACATGGAGGCGTGATGGACACTCTGGATCTGATTTTAGGATTATCAATTCGTTGAGACTTCCAGTCTTCTTAACCTGCAGGATTCTCTCCAGGGATCTGCCCTGACTCTGACCTCACTGCCCATCACTCTCCGTTCCTGACCATGCTCCCCACTGGCCTCCTTTCCATGTCCTGGATGAGCCACGTACCTCCCAGTTGGCCCTCCAGGCCAGAGGAGTCCCTTCTCCTTGCTATGCTCGCTGCTAGTATCCACCCCACTCCCTTCCCACCCTCTGATTCCTAGAGGCTGCCTCCTCTTGAGAGATGCCTTCTTTATCCGTCCCAGCCAAAGGCCTACTATTCCTTCACACATCTTGCAGTTTGTCCCCGTTTAATTTTCCCCATGGGATCCTAATAACTTACCTGTTTATCTTACTCCCACTGCTCCCCCTCTCCATTCCACCCCCAACTCTGATGTGAGCTCCATGGGGGTAGAAGTTGCTCAATTTCAGCCAGCGTCTGGCATGTGTTAAGGGGTTCAACAAATCTTTTTTGAATAAATGAAAAATTTTAAAACTTTTAAGGATTTGAGAGTCTACAAACTAGCCTGTAATTTCTTCTAATATTTAAGCTTCTGCAACTCATTTTTTTATTCCTTCATTTGTTAACTTGTATCTTCAGTAGTTATTTTATTGACTACGTACAATGATCAAGCATCATAGTGATTTTAGTTACCATGGTCTCTGCAGCTGCACTGACTCTCCATTTTGGGTTCATGCCATTTTGTCTTCTATTATTAATGTAAGTTAAAATCAAGCCCTACCATCTCAATAAGAAAACTTTCTGAGATACACTAATAGAACTCACTTAAATATTGATGAGTAACTTGTCCAATGTAATCTGCCCTATTTTTTCCTATTAAGATTCTATATGGAAAGACACATCTCCCGAGTTTCCAAATGTGGCCTTATGTAATTCAGAAATGTTTGAAAACTCTTCAGGGTCACAGCTCATCTAAGGTACAGAGTATAAATAGACAATGACCTGTCTCTGAGTGGATAGATTAATAAAAAGTGTTCTCTCTGCACAGAGCTCTGGCCCCCAACTGGGGAGTGGACCACATACTCTGTATTTTTTCCTCTGGGAAAAAACACCTCTCACTACAGCACTGAGAGCAAAACATGGGCCCTCAACTGGATAGTGCCCTTAGGCAGAAGTCAACCCACCCGACCGAAGGTCTCTCAGCTCTTCAAACACTATTGGTTCATTAAAATGCAAGAAACCCACGAATGTCTCTTTTATCAAGAGTAATGTCTGATGGAAAGAAGGACAACATGGCCCTATTAATGTCACTCACTCGTCACAAACCTGCCGTAGACAAGGAGGTTGGTCTTTTCCAGTGAGTTTACAGCTCGTCTGTTGAACAGGTAAGTCAGTCATCTGAGCTTTATCAATATCCTTGGCTTGGGGACCAAAGACTTCGGTAGAGAGATGAGTCCTTTGCTCTCCATGATCATTTAATCTCAGAACTAACTAGGATTTACAGAGCCTCCCAAGTCTTAGGAGAAACTATTAAGAATTGACAAGAACGATTAACAGTGAGAAGCAGCAGGCCTAGCATTTAAGAATCAAGGGAGGATATTGTATACCTATGGCTGATTCATGTTGAGGTTTGACAGAAAACAACAAAATTCTGTAAAGCAATTATCCTTCAATTAAAAAAAAAAGAGTCCAGGATCTGACTACTGAACAGAGCTAGGTTTGAATTCTAGCTCTGACCTTGGGGCAAGTTAGTCAACTCTGCTGAGCTCTGTCTCCTCACCTGTGAGATGAAGACAAGGTCAGGACCTGCACTGTGAGTTTTCTGAAATTAAAGAGGAGGTAAGGTAATGTATTAAGGTTTGTAATTGTCACCTCTTAGAAATCCTGTCTATAATAACAATAATAAAAATGGATTTGGGACTATGTATATCTGATTCCTATTTCTGCCTCCCCTCCACCCCACTGTGGCCAATTATAGACTATATCAGAGGGCTCCTATATCACTCTTATAGGAAGACTCTGCATATTTAATTATAGACCTGGGAATAAGTCATTGGATTAGGAAAGTGATAGGTTAATTTAATATGCCTTGTAGTTTCTACCTTGACCTGTTTTTTTAAAAACACATTTTTAGGATTTTTAAATGCTTTATATTCAGTTTACTTTACATCATTTGCTCCTAATTCTCAAATTTTAAAATAACACTAAAATCCAGAAGGAAAATTATTTCAAAGACAAGTTAAGCTAAGATTGCACACAAATGGTTTCCATAATTGTGGGGTAGACATGGAGGCTTCTAAACCTCCTGTGTTTTCTAATGTAGAAGCCAGATATCCATTTTAAAATAAAACTCTGGTTAGGTTAACATTTTCATTTCTTAGGACTCTTAAGGTTGTACCAAATTTGATATTTCTGACCAGAAATAGTAGGCCTGATTTCATCTTGCAGGATTTGTTGGATTCAACAGGCATATCATCAAGAATTTCTCATTTCTGAATAATATACTGATTATATATGTATATGTGTATATATATATATGTGTGTGTGTGTGTGTATGTATGTACATATGGCAGACTTCTCAACCCCAAAAAGATCTTAAGCAGTAGTGGCATCTGAAAACAACAAATTTCTGCCTCCCTCAAAGGCAGAAAACAGGGAGAGTGACGAGAAAGATGGGTACTGTGGGGAAGAAGTCAGGGATTATGAAAGGCAGAAGCTGTTGTGATCCTGTGAGGCTGCCTGACTCACCCATGCAAGTTAATTTTCAGGAAGCAGAGATCTCCCATTCTCTCTCCACTTACAGAAAAGAATGGGACCCCCACCCAATCCACTGGAGGAACAGACCCCCCAGCACCTCTGGAGGGGAGCCCAGGGCCCGGCCCGCACATACCTGCTGCATGGTGGGGGAGTGTAAGGCGGGCTGGACCTGCATGGGGAGCTGGGTCCCGAGGGGCTGCTGCATGGAGAGCGGCTGGTGCTGCTGCAGGTTGAGATGCTGGTGAAGAGGGGGGCTGATCTGGAGGGGAGGAGGGGGGGACACGGCCATGTTGGCTATAGAGACAGTCACTGGCATTTGGTTGTTGGCCTTGGGTGCTATGCTCCTGGGGAGACTGGGATGCATGGCGGTTAGGTGAGGGTTCATTCCTGGTTGTTGGTGGTAGTGGGAACTTAGGTACAGAGCTGAGTGGGCCTGGCTGGGCCCGGGGAACACTGACGGCGGCTTGGCATTGATCAGCTGTGGAGGCTGAGCCGTCTTCACGTCAACAGGCTCGCTGTAGCTCTGTGGAGAAACAAACAGGAACTGAGTTAAGAGGTGGACACCCAGGCGCTGCTTTTGCTTAGCAAGATGCTCTGTGAGTTCACTTGTGAACGGTCACGTGGATCAGTACCTGTTCCTACTCTTGACTCCAAGAACTCTTCCATTGTCACTTGCCACATGACCTTATGCAAGCCTGAGCCCATTCCACCACTTTTATGAAATCTAAAACAAGGTACGTTGACATTTTTTCTTTGCTTAAATGTTAAGCTCTAATTTGGTGCCTTTTCTCATCATCCAAAGATGAGAAAATGAGGGGTGCGTGCGGCGGATGCAGTCAGTGTCCTACCGGGAACTACCCGTGTGGCTCACTTGGAAGGGAAGTCCGTGAGGGAGTTTATCTGTTGACTACATGCTTCGCTTTTATTTTTCCTTTTTATATTCTCAAAGAACCTTGACATTAGATATTGCACAAAGAAAACAATGTTGGTTAATGGAACTGGATAAGGAAGAAAGAGTTCAAAAATACCTTTCTGAAGTCATATAAAACCACATTAATGTATCTTCAAAGTAACCGTAGAACTCATCTTGATTTTTAAAGAGAGTTGGTGATGAATTGTCCTCAATAATGAACTGGATAAAAATAATCTCTCTTAGAAATTTTAGACTCCATCATAAATTAACATAATTTTCCCTGAATTTTTTTACACACCTTCAAATGGTCATTTCCTAATATCTTTTTAATTGACTTAAAAACTAGATATTTCAGTGGAAGTTGACAAGTATCAAGAGTGAACCCCAAGTTGTTTCTTCTTGGGCATGAACCTGCCTCCTACTTTTGCTGAGAGGAAGAGACTGCAAAACAAATGGTAAGTAGTGAAACCAGGTGGAGAAAGAAGATGCCCAAATTTCCTTCTGGAGAAAAAAGTCACTTGGTCAAAATAAGATCTTGAAGATGCATCTGTGCCCTTATTCAGTGCCTCTGATATCATGCTTCTTCCACCAATAAGTCAACACGAGCCTCTTGTTACCCAGCACAGCAGGGCCTTCCTGGGCTCTCCCTGCTCAGTCTCTGTGTAGCTCGGGCACTTTCAGGAGCCTGGTTCATCACACATGGCGACAGGAAACTCCATGTAGGGACTTCATTGCACAAGTCAGCCAGCAACACAACTCGTTTCCTCCCCACAGTGTAGGGGATTGAGTGATAGCCACAGGATGAGCAGTTATGTATTATGTGTGCTGACTGCAAGAGGCCAGGCTGGGGTGCTGGACTGGTGGCCTCTCATACTCTCTCATACTCAGGTCATAGGAATGACCTGAATGACGTCTCTAAAAATACATCAACCATGGAGATGTGGGGTCCTGCGAGATCCTGATTACTCCATGCAGAGTAGAGAGTAAGGTGAGCCCTAAAGAATTCAAGCTCCTCCAAAGAACCTTCTCATTATATTTTTCTGTGTCAGTAGTGATGCAGTTTTCTGAAACAGGAGTAGACATTGACTCCCTGTCTTCTGCATTAACATGAAACAGGTCAAAAATTGTTCACGAAAATTTTCAAGGGAAGGCTTTGGATCAAAAGAGTTTTACTAAATGTAGTACCTAAAAGGAACTTTCAATTGATAAAAAAAAAAAAAAAAACTTCAGTCATTTACTTTCTTTCTTTCTTTTTCTTCCATTTAAAAACTCTTATTGCTGGTATGCAGAGCAGTGAACAATTAAAGGAAAAGGTCAAATGGGTTAACTCAGGCTGTGTAAACAGTGACTTGTTTTACATCAGAATAACACAGACTGCAGTGATATGCCTCAAAAACCATCCCATATATGCCAAGAAGACTATGTACTTGTTGTCTGTGTGTTTAAGTCACGTGGGAAAGTGTTTTCATTGTGTTGCATTCTCACTTCTTTTCCCAGTTGTGGAAGGGCTAATTTCATATTTAGTCACACACCGTGCCAACTTCATATAGGAAAGGAACAATCACACAACAACCAAGAGAGCTACAAAAATCAATACATGTTAGGGCATGTTCCTTTTTGCTTTATAGTTGCTTTAATTTTTTAAACAGAAGAAAAATCACTCACAATTCCTATACTATCAAAATTATAAAATATATGTCATTGTAAAACGTTTTCACTTTTTATTTCTAGAGCCAATAATCACATCATTATCTAGTGACATGAGGCACACAGAGCAGTAGACAGGTATCCTGAGCGTGTGTGTGCACACGTGTGTGTATGTGAAGACAAAAAGACATGTTCAGATATGTTCATACATTCATCTTAGGTATTTCAACAATATTTAAACAAGCCTAAAGGCAGTATATTGGGTTGGCTAAAAAGTCTGTCCAGGTTTTTAGGTACCATCTTATGGAAAAAAGCCAAATGAATTTTTGGCCAGGCCAGTACCTATGTTACATTTAGAAATCACTAACTGTAGTAGGTACAGACACTCAGCAAGAAGGTGTGCTGGCTTCATGGACCAGAAGTCAGTCCTGGTGAGCAGTTTTAGGGACAAAAAAAAGATTTAGGGACTTTGCCCCCTACACAGTTTCCAAACTGTATTAGAGGGGTTTGTGGAAAAATAAATGTCCTTCAAAAACAAGTTTCCATGACAAAATATGTGTGGGAAGAGCACTGGGTCAAGGGAGGTTAGGAGGGCTCCTCTCCTGCGGGACTTGTCAGAGCCTTCAGTGTGTAATGCACACTGTGAATTTCCGAGGGACTACCAGAGAAGTCTTTCCTCAGTGGGTAATTTCACTGAAATAGTCTTCAATTGGAAACTAACTCAGAAGATGAATTAATAAATTACACAAACATATCTAAAATGACAAATAGAACATAATTTCGATTTGAATAGTCATATCTCTTGCCTCAAATAAACTAATTTGTATTGCCCCCAAATATATACTTAAATTACATCCATCTAGGTGTAATATCAAAATTATCTTTTGTTTCATGTTTACCAGAATACTATCTGTATAGAGAATTTCATATTCTAGGCCAAGAACGGTGACACCATTTCCTGAAGGAATTAGCAAACTGGTAACTTCTCAACTGTAGCCTAGAATTGCTAAGGCATAGGGCTTCCCTGGTGGCGCAGACAGTAAAGAACCTGCCTGCAATCCAAGAGACCAGGTGTGATCCCTGGGTTGACAAGATTCCCTGGAGAAAGGAATGGCAACTGACTCCAGTATTCCTGCCTGGAGAATTCCATGGACAAAGGAACCTGGTAGGCTACAGTCCATGGAACTGCAAAGAGTTGGACATGACTGAGCGACTAACACTTTCACTTTTCTTCAGACACAGTAAGGCAAAATTCAAAATAAACCATGAATCAAATTCTCCTGAATTTCACTTTCTAAACTGTGTAGAGATAAAGACAGACACACAGACACAGACAGAAACCTACTTGAGATACTTCATTGCCAACTTTGAGAAGACTCTCTTTTCTCATGGTAACTAAACACAAAATCAAGACTGCCGGGAGAAATAGCAATAATCTCAGATACGCAGATGACACCACTCTTATGGCAGAAAGCAAAGAAGAACTAAAGAGCCTCTTGATGAAAGTGAAAGAGGAGAGTGAAAAAGTTGGCTTAAAGGTCAACATTCAGAAAGCTAAGATCATGGCATCCGGTCCCATCACTTTATGGGAAAGAGACGGGGAAACAGTGGAAACAGTGTTTATGTTTTTAGGTTCCAAAATCACTGCAGATGCTGCTGCAGCCATGAAATTAAAAGATGATTGCTCCTTAGAAGGAAAGTTATGACCAACCTAGACAGCATATTAAAAAGCCGAGATATCACTTTGCCAACAAAGATCTGTCTAGTCAAAGCTATGGTTTTTCCAGTAGTCATGTATGAATGTGAGAATTGGACTATAAAGAAAGCTGAGTGCCTAAGAATTGATGCTTTTGAACTGTGGTGTTGGAGAAGGCTCTTGAGAGTCCCTTGGACTTCAAGGAGATCAAACCAGGCAATCCTAAAGGAAATCAGACCTGAATATTCATTGGAAGGACTGATGCTGAGGCTGAAACTCTAATCCTTTCACCATCTGATGTGAAGAAGTGACTCATTGGAAAAGACCCTGATGCTGGGAAAGATTGAGGGCAGGAGGAGAAGGGGACGACAGAGGATGAGATGGTTGGATGGCATCACCGACTTGATGGACATGAGTTTGAGTAAGCTCTGGGAGTTGGTGATGGACAGGGAAGCCTGGTGTGCAGCAGTCCATGGGGTTGCAGAGAGTCGGACGTGACTGAGCGACTGAACTGAACTGAAACACCAAACATTTTGTCTATACAGCCATTTGTTTGTCATTTGTCTTCTCCATTCTAAAGCATGAAGAGATCAGTACTGTTAAGCTTACTTTGAAAGAGTAGTATTTTTTAATCACTACAAGGACTATAACAAGTCAAACAGATTTCCCAAACTAAGGATTTAGACACTTGAAACAATTTTTAACACACACAGAGAAAAATTTTTGGGAAGTTACATGTTTTCCCTACACTTTTGAAGTCATTGAATATAACAAGATAAATAATGAAACTAGCCATGTGCCTAAGCATGGCAGGCACTCCATTGGGGGTTCTCTTCCTGCATTCTCTCTTCACCATAATTTCCTGCACCATCAGGGAAGGATGTTTTTTGGGGGGTTGCATGGCTTGCAGGATCTTAGTTCCCCCACCAGGGACTGAAACTGGGCCCTGGCAGTGAGAGTGCTGAATCCTAAGCACTGGACCACCAGGGAATTCCCAGGAAAGGACTGTTTAAAGGTTGGGACTGGAGTCTTATGTGTCCCATGCGTCTGTTTCAGTGCCAAGTACAGAGAAAACAAACACATTTGCTGAGTGCCTGAACGACTGTCCTTGAACAATACTGGGAGCAGTCACTGTTGCCCTTGCTGAGACTCCTGATGAGACATACCATTCCTCTAGGGAGTAGGTTTTCAAATCTTTGAAAACTCACAGAATATCAGATTGTTCTTTACTGTCTGCTCTCATCGTGAACCACACCCTTTCGGAAGAAGTGGGAGATTACAAGCCTAGCTTTGCTCTTTAGTTGGATCCCGTGGGCTCTGCTCCCCACTGGGCCGGGATGGATGGCAGGAAGCAGGGAAGCTTACTGTGTTTCACCCCTATCTTGAGAATTTGTATCTTTATGTAGAGATCCACTCATTTAGGCAGGGAAAAATTTGCTTGGGCCTCACTTCTCATTAATTCTTACTCAGACTAATAAACAGACACAGAGTTGTTTCACTGTTTTGGAAGACAGGCAAAGCAAGTTCATTTTCCATAGCAAAGTGTCATGAATGCATAACCTGATTAAATGGAAATATGAAGAAATCCTAAGTTTAATACACTCGCACCATCATTTTCTTTGAATTAAACTATGAAAGCAAGGCTTGTTGTTGTTGCTTTAGTTGCTAAGTCGTGTCAGATTCTTTTGCGATCTCATTTTGCAAATAACGATACTGTATATGAAGATCATTATGCCTTCCATTCAGAAACTAGAATTACTTTCTCATTCAAACGAAATCATTTCAATTTGTTTCTAATTCCAAATGCATTAACCACTTTAACTCAGTGGTGTGTGTTTTGTGTCAGTCACCTGCCAAGTGTAATCCTATCAGTGTATACACAACTGAAAATCAGCCCTTGAATGTGGCATTTTCATGGGGGTGAGTGTGTACTTGTTACTGGTTTATGAGTAAGTTCTAGTTCCTGCTTTCTTTTGGGCCACTGATTCTAAAAGATGTTTTCTATAAGCAAAATGGTGTGTGTGTGTGTTCAGGGAGGGGGGCAGGGAGAGACATTTTGGGTCTCTCCAGTAGTCTTTCACAAAGGATACAACTCTATAAATATCAAACTACTTCATATTAATCAAGTTGTTGATTGCCCGAGATAATTTCAATCCCATTTACTTTGTATTATGAAGATAATATTGCATAGTGTATAAATGTTCCCTTTCTAGGATGATAAGTGCTATAAAAATGAAAGATTGACAAAGCAATTGTTATTTAAAATAGCAAAGCATAAACATAAGACATAAAGCTCAGTGGATGCAACAATATAGGAGTTGCTGAACCAAATCAGATTAATAGTCCATCTAATTTGATTCTTGTTTCCAGCACTGACCAATACATGATGCATTGGAAATTAAACAAAATTTATGCACTTACTCACTTGCGCATTGTTACTTTTGGAAGGAAAATTCTTCTTGGTACTTGCAGGTGATTAGCTTACACCCTGAAGCATGAGATTTTATTATCTTTAAATCACGGTCTGGGCTTACAGAGCTGCAAATTTTATGTGAACAGTCATAAATTGATCCATTCTATTTTCAAATTCAGTGTCTCAATAGCTCTCCTTGGCATGAATTCTATAAGTTACACTCATCTTGTAAAAAGAAATGATTTGTTTTGAATTTAGTCCCTTTTAATTGAACTGAAGATTGTATTTATTATTGGTCATGGAAATAGACTGAGAACTTTCTTAATTTAGTTCAGTTCAGTGGCTCAGTTGTGTCCAACTCTTTGCGACCCCATGAACCGCAGCACGCCAGGCTTCCCTGTCCATCACCAAATCCCAGAGTCCACCCAAACCCATGTCCATTGAATCGGTGATGCCATCCAACCATCTCATCCTCTGTCATCCCCTTCTCCTCCTGCCCTCAATCTTTCCCAGCATCAGGGTCTTTTCAAATAAGTCAGCTCTTTGCATCAGGTGGCCAAAGTATTAGAGTTTCAGCTTCAATATCAGTCCTTCCAATAAACACCCAGAACTGATCTCCTTTAGGACAGACTGGTTGGATCTCCTTGCAGTCCAAGGGACTCTCAAGAGTCTTCTCCAACACCACAGTTCAAAAGCATCAATTCTTCGGCGCTCAGCTTTCTTCATAGTCCAACTCTCACATCCATGCATGACCACTGGAAAAACCATAGCCTTGACTAGACGGACCTTTGTTGGCAAAGTAATGTCTCTGCTTTTGAATATGCTATCTAGGTTGGTCATAACTTTCCTTCCAAGGAGTGTCTTTTAATTTCATGGCTGCAGTCACCATCTGCAGTGATTTTGGAGCCCCCCAAAATAAAGTTTTTCACTGTTTCCACTGTTTCCCCATCTATTTCCCATAAAGTGATGAGACCAGATGCCATGATCTTCATTTTCTGAATGTTGAGCTTTAAGCCAACCTTTTTACTCTCCACTTTCAGTTTCATCAAGAGGCTTTTTAGTTCCTCTTCACTTTCTGCCATAAGGGTGGTGTCATCTGCATATCTGAGGTTAGTGATATTTCTCCCGGCAATCTTGATTCCAGCTTGTGCTTCTTCCAGCCCAGCGTTTCTCATGATGTACTCTGCATATAAGTTAAATAAGCAGGGTGACAGTATACAGCCTTGACGTACTCCTTTTCCTATTTGGAACCAGTCTGTTGTTCCATGTCCAGTTCTAACTGTTGCTTCCTGACCTGCATACAGGTTTCTCAAGAGGCAAGTCAGGTGTCTGGTATTCCCATCTCTTTCAGAATTTTCCACAGAGGTAGGTCAGGTGGTCTGGTATTCCCATCTCCTTCAGAATTTTCCACAGTTTATTGTGATCCACACAGTCAAAGGCTTTGGCATAGTCAATAAAGCAGAAAGAGATGTTTTTCTGGAACTCTCTTGCTTTTTCGATGACCCAGCAGATGTTGGCAATTTGATCTTTGGTTCCTCTGCCTTTTCTAAAACCAGCCTGAACATCTGGAAGTTCATGGTTCATGTATTGCTGAAGCCTGGCTTGGAGAATTTTGAGCATTACTTTACTAGCATGTGAGATGAGTACAATTGTGCGGTAGTTTGAGCATTCTTTGGCATTGCATTTCTTTGGGATTGGAGTGAAAGCTGACCTTTTCCAGTCCTGTGGCCACTGCTGAGTTTTCCAAATTTGCTGGCATGTTGAGTGCAGCACTTTTATAGCATCATCTTTCAGGATTTGAAATAGCTCAACTGGAATTCCATCTCCTCCACTAGCTTTGTTTGTAGTGATGCTTTCTAAGGCCCACTTGACTTCACATTGCAGGATGTCTGGCTCTAGGTCAGTGATCACACCATCGTGATTATCTGGGACGTGAAGATCTTTTTTGTACAGTTTTTCTGTGTATTCTTGCCACTTCTTCTTAATATCTTCTGCTTCTGTTAGGTCCATACCATTTCTGTCCTTTATTGAGCCCACCTTTGCATGAAATGTTCCCTTGGTATCTCTAAGTTTCTTGAAGAGATCTCCAGCCTTTCCCATTCTATTGTTTTCCTCTATTTCTTTGCACTGATCACTGAAGAAGGCTTTCTTATCTCTCCTTGCTATTCTTTGGAACTCTGCATTCAAATGGATATGTCTTTCCTTTTCTCCTTTGCTTTTCGCTTCCCTTGTTTTCACAGCTATTTGTTAGGCCTCCTCAGACAACCATTTTGCTCTTTTGCATTTCTTTTTCTTGAGGATGGTCTTGATTCCTGTCTCCTGTACAATGTCACGAACCTCCATCCATAGTTCATCAGGCGCTCTATCAGATTTAGTTCAACATTGTCTTTTACCGTACATTATAAAAAGATTCCATCAACTCTGTAAGTTTTGGCTCAAATCAGAGACAAAACCTCCAACTTGATGTGTGACCTTGAAATCATGAATCTGATTACTTATACTGAACATACCAGAACATACTTGTCCAAATGTTGTCTCTTTCCAGGCTGGGGCTTCCGAGCAGCTGTATGCTTATTTCAATAATGCTGCTTTTACTTGGAATAAATATCGGGGAACTTCCCTATAGGATTCTTCCCAGCACCCATGAGACGCCACTTTACATATCCTTAGCCAGCTCTCTGTCTTTGGGTGGTGAATTTGTTTTTTGGAAACAGCTAATAGTCACTGGCAGCCAAGTCTGTGCGATGTACATGGGTGATATTTGAGAAAAAGAATGAGGTGTTAAAACAATGTTACAAGATTGATTTGCTAGTGGCTCATAATTTGCTGAGTACAGTTTTAAAAGAGAAGTTTCAAAAATCTTTTGAACTCTGGAGGCAATAATAAAATAAGTTTGTAGCCTCCCTAGGTGACACCTTTCAATGCAACATTCATTTTGGGAATATTAATTCTGGTCTATGTGGTAAAATGAAACTAGTTCCAATTGCTTTAAAGTTATACATTGTTTTTCAATCTGTTGAGACTTAGGTAGAGGAGTTTCTGAGTCTATGTAAAAACTGATTCCTTAAGCTTTATCTCTTGCCTGGAGAAGCCCAGGGACGGGGGAGCCTGGTGGGCTGCCGTCTGTGGGGTCGCACAGAGTCGGACACGACTGAAATGACTTAGCATAGCATAGCATAGCATGGCATGGCAAGCTTTACTTAGACCAACCCCAAATGACCTTAAGTGAAAGTGAAAGTGAAATCGCTCAGTCGTGTTGGACTCTTTGGGACCCCACAGACTAGCCTACCAGGCTCCTCTGTCCATAGGATTTTCCAGGCAATAGTACTGGAGTGGATTGCCATTTCCTTCTCCAGGGGATCTTCCCAACCCAGGGCTTGAACCCAGGTCTCCTGCATTGTAGACAGATGCTTTAGCATCTGAGCCACCAGGGAAGTCCTCAAATGACCTTAAATAGCATGTAAAACCACTCCAGCCCAGAAGCCATAGGCTCCACAATGGCATATATTCTTAGTCCTCAGACTCTTTGAAGGCTTCCTCGATTAAAGGGTCATAAAGACCATTTCAATTAAGGAACCCACATAGGTGATTTTTAAAAATGTTTACATCATTTTTTATCTTTATAAAAGAATATATCTATGAAGCAAGTTTTTCTTATGTTAATGCCACTTAAAATTTTTCTTTTTATCAAAGCAGCTATGTAGACACCTAGAATATGATCCAGCTAAATCCTGAATCATACACAAAAGTTTCCTGGTTCTTTGTGCACCTATCAATAATGTTAAAAATAAACTTGATAATAAGAATAATAATTGCTGGTATTTATTAAGTACTTTCCTGTGTTCAAGATGTCAAACCATGCAGTTTATATAAGAGTTTCCTATTTTATTTTTATGGAAAGCTAATGATGTGGGTCCCATTATCTACTATTTGATACACGAGTAAACTGAGACTTTAAATAGCTGAAAAACGGGCATAAAGGCAAGCAGTTAGGAAGTGAGAAATCTGGAATCTGAACCCAGATGGAGCTGCCCTGAGTGCCTGGGGATATTTCTGCCCTCTGAGGACTCTTTCTGTGCAACACTGGTGGTGCCTCAGAGGTTCTTTAATGTTCCCCTTGGTGCCTGTGCAAGCACAGATGCTGAAGAAGCCTTCATGATCTTCTCCAAAACCTACTTATAAACCTTTGCTTCCTGCTTTTAAATTTCTCATTGGAAAGAAATTGTTTGCCTAAACAATCTAAGAGTTTGGTAATGCTCCCTGTTCAGATTAAATTCCTCTAGGGTGACATGGTATCTCCATTCTTGTTCTGGAATCACTGCCCATGCCTGACACCCATCATGGGGTGAACATGCCCATATCTTTCATGTCAAATTCACTCTTTGCGGCTACTATCTCCTGCCCTCTCTTTCAACCGCTTGGTGACTCTTTCCTCTGAAATATCTCCAACTTCTCTCTTTATAGAGAGTAAAACTGAAAAGTTAGTTCATCCAGGTCTAATCCAGCCTGTGTCTGCGGCACCCAATGATCCCTTTCCTGTGACCCTCAATACGCATGTTTTTCCACAGTAGAGTGGCCTGTCACCGAGCAGATCTAACTGCGGGAAGGTCTGTCACTGGTTCCATATGACCAGGCAAAGCATGCGAGCAGCTAAACAGCATGGCACAGAGGGGAGCTCCTCAAACATTCTGCAGGCCCCAGAGTCCTCTGAGGGTCTAGGGCCAGCCTCTGGTGGTGAGCAGCCTTCTGTCCCTCAACCCCAGCTTCATTTAACCAGAACAGCTTTACTCTTGGCTAGCTAATTTGTAAGAGTTGGCATAGAATTTTACTGAGGATAAGAGGTTGCAGGTCTAAAGATATAAAACTTGATAGTCACTCAGGGTAGAGAAAAGCCTACAAACTTTGGAATGAGAGAGTGAGGGGTCTCAGCTCTCCCTCTGCAACCACCAGCCTCTTCTTGGTCTCTTAGACTTCAAGTCATATAGTCTGCCTAGAGACTGTGCAGAAAATGGGGCTAAATCTTACTTTGTAGGGTTATTGTGATGATGAATAGAAATATATGTAAAATACCGAGCACAGCATGTGTCACATAGTATCTACTTGATAGCAAGGTGCCATTTGTATCTTTGTTCCTGAAGAAAATTTGGTGTCCAGCTGGCAGTGTGTCTGTATTGTCATTTTCAAGTATGAAGGTCAGAATATGCTACTACAACTGAGTTCTTTTTTTTTTTCTTGTGGGTTAACTTCAATTTTTGTCCAGGTCTGATGTCATATTAACTAGTATGCTGGGTTAGATGGTATATAATTCATTTAAGTAAAAATGTAATTGAGAGGAGAGGAACATTGTTAATCCTGTGACTCAGTCTCATGGGTGGAGCCAATGTTCACTGGCTGTTTCTATTTTTTGATTATGTTCTGTGAGAAGCAGCTAATTTTAGTGAGTATAGTTTCAAGCCTCTCAAGTATTATGGAATACTTTACTTTGATCTGTTGTGCTCATCGCTGGGCTCTCACCACCGAGCCCTGTGCCTGATGTGGGGCAGGTGTCATGCATCCCTGGCTTGTGTGCAGAGTAGGGCCTGGAGTGAGAGCACTGAGAAGTAGCTGACCTGATGCTGCTGCACATTAGCGAGGGCAAGAGCTGCTGGTCCAGGAATGCAAAGCCAAACTGGATGAAACAAATGCACTGCATAGAACATTGCTACCAAAATGTGCATGAGTAAATCAAGGAGGGGTAAATCAAATTTGAGTATTCTTTGGCATTGCCTTTCTTTGGGATTGGAATGAAAACTGACCTTTTCCAGTCCTATGGTCACTGCTGAGTTTTCCAAATTTGCTGGCATATTTACTGCAGCACTTTCACAGCATCATCTTCTAGGATTTGAAATAGCTCACCTGGAAATCCATCACCTCCACTAGCTTTGTTCATAGTGATGCTTCCTAAGGCCCACTTGACTTTGCCTTCCAGGATGTCTGGCTCTAGGTGAGTGATCACACCATTGTGATTATCTGAATTGTGAAGATCTTTTTTTGTATAGCTCTTCTGTGTATTTTTGCCACCTCTTCTTAATATCTTCTGCTTCTGTTAGGTCCATACCATTTCTGTCCTTTATTGTGCCCATCTTTGCATGAAAAGTTCCCTTGGTATCTCTAATATTTTTAAGAGATCTCTAGTCTTTCCTATTCTATTGTTTTCCTCTATTTCTTTGCACTGATCACTAAGGAAGGCTTTCTTATCTCTCCTTGCTATTCTTTGAAACTCTGCATTCAAATGGGTATATCTTTCCTTTTCTCCTTTGTCTTTTGCTTTTCTTCTTTTCACAGCTATTTGTAAGGTCTCCTCAGACAACCATTTTGCTTTTTTGCATTTCTTTTTCTTGGGGATGGTCTTCATCATTTGAAAAGACCCTGATGCTGGGAAAGATTGAGGGCAGGAGGAGAAGGGGATGACAGAGGATGAGATGGTTGCATGGCACCACCAAGTCAATGGGAGGCCTGGCATGCTGCAGTCCATCGGGTCACAAAGAGTTGGACACGACTGAGCGACTGAACTGAACTGAAATCAAATTTGCCTCAACATTTTAGGAAAATGGACACTGAGTTTTGGCTAATACAGTATTTCACTGACAAAGGGACCATAGGAAACCACCAACAAACAAAAAGACAATCTATAGAATGGGAGGAAATATTTGCAAATGTGAAACTGAAAAGGGGTTAATGTCCAAAATAAACAAACAGCTCATACAACTCAATATCAAAAACCCAAACAATCCAATCAAAAAATGGGCAAAAATCTAAATAGATATTTCTCTAAAGAAGACATACAAAATACCGATGAAAGAAATCAAAGAGGACACAAATAGATGGAGAAATATACCATGTTCACGGATTGGAAGAATCAACATAGTGAAAATGAGTATACTATCCAAAGCAATCTATAGATTCAATGCAATCCCTATCAAGCTACCAACGGTAATTTTCACAGAACTAGAATAAATAATTTCACAATTTGTATGGAAATACAAAAAACCTCAAATAGCCAAAGCAATCTTGAGAAAGAAGAGTGGAACAGGAGGAATCAACCTGCCTGACTTCAGGCTCTACTACAAAGGTACAGTCATCAAGACAGTATGGTACTGGCACAAAGACAGAAATATAGATCACTGGAACAAAATAGAAAGCCCAGAGATAAATCCACACACCTATGGAAACCTTATCTTTGAAAAAAGGAGGCAAGAATATACAATAGAGAAAAGACAATCTCTTTAACAAGTGCTGCTGGGAAAACTGGTCAACCACTTGTAAAAGAATGAAACTAGAACACTTTTTAATGCCATACACAAAAATAAATGCAAAATGGATTACAGATCTAAACGTAAGACCAGAAACTATAAAACTCCTAGAGGAAAACATAGGCAAAACACTCTCCAACATAAACCACAGCAGGATCCTCTATGACCCACCTCCCAGAGTAATGGAAATAAAAGCAAAAATAAACAAATGGGACCTAATTAAACTTAAAAGCCTTTGCACAATGAAGGAAACTATAAGCAAAGTGAAAAGACAGCCTTCAGAATGGGAAAAAATAATAGAAAATGAAGTAACTGACAAAGAAATAATCTCAAAAAAATACAAGCAACTCCTTTTTTTTTTTTTTACAAGCAACTCCTGAAGCTCAATTCCAGAAAAATAAATAACCCAATGAAAAAATGGGCCAAAGAACCAAACAGACATTTCTCCAAAGAAGATATACAGATGGCTAACAAACACATGAAAAGATGCTCAACATCAGTCATTATTGCTGCTGCTGCTGCTAAGTCGCTTCAGTCGTGTCCGACTCTGTGCGACCCCATAGACGGAAGCCCACCAGGCTCCCCCGTCCCTGGCATTCTCCAGTCATTATTACAGAAATGCAAATCAAAACCACAATGAGGTACCATGTCACACCACTCAGAATGCCTGCTATCCAAAAATCTACAAACAATAAATGCTGGAGAGGGTGTGGAGAAAAAGGAACGCTCTGACACTGTTGGTGGGAATGAAAACTAGTACAGCCACTATGGAGAACAGTGTGGAGATTCCTTAAAAACTGGAAATAGAATTGCCATATGACCCAGCAATCCCACTGCTGGGCATACACACCGAGGAAACCAGAATTGAAAGAGACACGTGTACCCCAATGTTCATTGCAGCACTGTTTATAATAGCCAGGACATGGAAGCAACCTAGATGTCCATCAGCAGACAAATGGATAAGAAAGCTGTGGTACATATACACATTGGAATATTATTCAGCCATTAAAAAGAATACATTTGAATCAGTTCTAATGAAGTGGATGAAACTGGAGCCTATTATACAGAGTGAAGTAAGCCAGAAAGAAAAACACCAATACAGTATACTAACACATATATATGGAATTTAGAAAGATGGTAATGTTAACCCTGTATGCGAGATAGCAAAAGAGACACAGATGTATAGAACAGTCTTTTGGACTCTGTGGGAGAAGTCAAGGGAGGGATGATCTAAGAGAATAGTATTGAAACATGTATATTATCATATATGAAACAGATCATCTAGGTTCGATGCATGAGACAGGGTGCTCAGGGCTGGTGCACTGGGATGACCCTGAGGGATGGGATGGGGAGGGAGGTGGGAGGCGGGTTCAGGATAGGGGGAACACATGTAAACCCACGGCTGATTCATATCAATGTATGGCAAAAACTACTATAATATTGTAAAGTAATTAGCCTCCAACTAAAATAAATAAATTAAAATAAAAAACAAACAAAGAAGACATACAGATGGCCAACAGGCACATGAAAAGATGCTCAACATGGCTAATTATTATAGAGATGCAAATTAAAACCACAATGAAGTATCATCTCACATAAGTCAGAATGGCCATCATCAAAAAGTCTACAGATAATAAATTCTGGAGAGGGTGTGGAGAGAAGGGAATCCTCCTGACCTGTTGGTGGGAATGTAAATTGGTGCAGTCACTATGGGAAACAATGTGAAAGTTTCTTAAAAACTAAAAATAGAACCACCATAAGATCTAGCAATCCCACTCCTGGGCATATATTTGGAAAAGATGAAAACTCTAATAAAAAAGATACACATACCCCAGTGTTCACAGCAGCATTATTTGCAAAAGCCAAGACATGGAAACAATCCAAAAGCCCATTAACAGATGAGTGGTTTAAGAAGATTTGTATTCCATTACATATATATCACACACACACACACACACACACACACACACATATATATAAATGGAATAGTACTCAGCTACAAAAAGAATGAAAGATTGCCATTTGCAGTAACATGGATGGACCTAGAGAGTATCATACTAAGTGAAATATGTCAGAAAAAGACAAATATTGTATGATATCACTTATAAGTGGAATCTAAAAAAAATGAAATGGTTCTATATACAAAACAAATAGACTCACAAACATAGCAAACAAACTTTGGGGAAAGGGGAAAGGGAGTGGGGGTTAAGGGTATAAATTACAAGTCTGAGAATGATAGATACAAACTACTATACATTAAATAGATAAGCAGCAGGGATTTACTATATAAAGTGGAACTATATTTAATATCTTGCAATAACCTATAATGGGTTTCCCTGGTGGCTCAGTGGTAAAGAATCTGCCTGCCAATGCAGGAGACGTGGGTTCAATCCCTGGGTTGGGCAGATCTCATGGAGAAGGAAATGGCAACCCACTCCAGGCTTTTTGCCTGGAGAATCACATGGACAG
Organism: Bos taurus; assembly: GCF_002263795.3. Taxonomy (NCBI): domain Eukaryota; kingdom Metazoa; phylum Chordata; class Mammalia; order Artiodactyla; family Bovidae; genus Bos; species Bos taurus. The sequence continues at coordinate 24,972,101 of NC_037341.1, forward strand.
AGGATTCTGGTAGGCTACAGTCCATGGGGGGTCTCAGAGAGTCAGACACAATTGAGTGATTGAACAATAATAACCTATAATAGAAAATAATCTGAGAAATATACATAATTGAATCACTTTGCTATACACCTGAAGCTAACACAATATTGTACATAGACTGTGCTTTACGTGAGCTGAGAAGAGAGAATGTAGGTATTACACCTGACTTGTTGGGCAGGGCATGTTTCAGGGAAGCAGGTGAGGTGCACAGTTAGGACCTGGGAACAGAATGGCCCAGCATGAGGACTGATGGAGGCAGGTCAAGTGCTGGGCTCGGGCAATTGCTACCTATGTGATACTTTTCCTCTTTTGTGAAATGTTAATAATCAGGCCTACTTTGAGGAATAAGATATGGGAGGTGAGGGAAGTCATTCACATAAATTATCTTTTTTTTTTTTTCCTTTAACTTTTTATTTTGTATTAGGGTATATAGCTGGGTAACAATGATGTGATTGTTTCAGGTGGACAGCAAAGGGATTCAGCCACACATATACATGTATCCACTCTCCCCCAAACTTCCCTCCCATCCAGGCTGCCACATGACATTGAGTAGAGCTCCCTGTGCCGTAGGCCCTTGCTGGCTATACATTTTAAATGTAGCATTGTATACATATTGATCCCAAACTCTCTAACTATCCCTTCCCTCTATCCTTCCCCTGGCAACTATAAATTCATTCTCTAAGTCTATGAGTCTCTTTCTGTTTTGTAAGCTCATTTCTTTTTATATTCCACATAGAAGGGATGCCACGTTATCTTTTAAAGTATAAACCCAATCAAGCCATCCCCTACTGGAACTCACTCAGTGGGGTCCCTTTGTACAGAGTATGAAAGTCAGCTCCTTTCACTGACCTGCAGGGCCTGTGTGACTTGGCCACTAACCATCTTCCCAGCCAAGCTTCATCTCACACCACCCTCCCCTGTTTACTCAGCTCCAGCCTCACCGACTTCCTTAGTCTGAGGAGGTATTTTTGACCCTCGAGCCTGCCTGTGCTGCACTGACCAGCTGTCCTGGGCCCTCTGTGTCTTGTGAGCTCCTGTCGTCCCTTGTCTCAGCTCCAGTGTCACATGTGCAGAAGGCTCAGTAGACCATTCTGGTAGATGCCTTCCATTATTTCCCAGTAGGCTTTGATTCACAAAGATCTCGGTCATTTATGAACTTGTATTTTCACTAGTGATCTCCTTGAACAAAAGAAAGCTAAGTGCGCGGGATGCACCTGCCCATTTTCCTGTGTCCAGGTGTCGTCTAAGCCTGGCCCAATGCTTGGCACAGACTATGTGCCCAAGGAAATTTACCAAATGATCGCATGAATGAGTGAATGGGAAAGACAGAGCTTGGCTGGCACACTGTAGTTACTTGGAATTGTGACTGTTATTATCATGTAGCATTTTATGACTGCGCATGTGGATCTTAGCTCTTTCAAAATAGAGAAAAAATTTATAACTTATTAAAAAAATAGGAAAATATATATGTAAATATGAATGGCTGTTATTTTCCTTGTGATAATTTTAAATGGAAAAGCAATAGGTTTTTACATAAGCTTCTGCATGCAATCAGTGGATAGGCCGGTAAATTTTCTGTGAGTGCATGCAAGGTTATACTGCAAATAGCCCATTCATATCCAACACCAGACGACCATTTTTCTAACCTGGAGAAGGTGTTTATAACTTTTCTTCAATTTGTATACATATTGATACAATAGATAGTTGTACATAAATAGACATTCACCAGCTCCAGCAAAATTCCTGCTGCCAAAGAGAAGAAAAACGTCAGAGTAAGCTGTAAAGAAAGTGCTTGGTTTTTTAAATGTGGAAATGGCAGTTCACAGCATTTATTCAAATTGCCACGTACTGAGGGTTGCAACTCCGAGAATGAATAGTAAGAAAAGTTGCAGCTAAGAGCAAATCTGAGAACTCTTATTTTGAAAGTAAAGGCTTAGTCAGTACTATAGCATTCTGGCAATCTGCATAATATTAACTAGAGTGTTTTGTATTGGGACCAAGACTTTATGTATTGATTTTCTTGTATGTAAAATGTCCTGACTAAAACTTCTCTTTAAAATGCTCAAGAAGAAACTTACCTTGGATGAAACAAGAAGAATTCACATGCCCCCTTATGTAAGAAAGGCAATGCCAAAGAATGCTCAAACTACTGCACAATTGCACTCATCTCACACACTAGTAAAGTAATGCTCAAAATTCTCCAAGCCAGGCTTCAGCAATACGTGAACCATGAACTTCCAGATGTTCAAGCTGGTTTTAGAAAAGGCAGAGAAACCAGAGATCAAATTGCCAACATCTGCTGGATCATCAAAAAAGCAAGAGAGTTCCAGAAAAACATCTATTTCTGCTTTATTGACTATGCCAAAGCCTTTGACTATGTAGATCTCAATAAACTGTGGAAAATTCTGAAAGAGATGGGAATACCAGACCACCTGATCTGCCTCTTGAGAAACCTGTAATGCAGGTCAGGAAGCAATAGTTAGAACTGGACATGGAACAATGGACTGGTTCCAAATAGGAAAAGGAGTATGTCAAGGCTGTATATTGTCACCCTGCTTATTTAACTTATATGCAGAGTACATCATGAGAAACGCTGGGCTGGAGGAAGCACAAGCTGGAATCAAGATTGCTGGGAGAAATATCAATAACCTCAGATATGCAGATGACACCACCCTCATGGCAGAAAGTGAAAAAGAACCAAAGAATCTCTTGATGAAAGTGAAAGAGGAGAGTGAAAAAGTTGGCTTAAAGCTCAACATTCAGAAAACTAAGATCATGGCATCCGGTCCCATCACTTCATGGGAAATAAATGGGGAAACAGTGTCAGACTTTATTTTTCTGGGCTCCAAAATCACTGCAGATGGTGATTGCTGCCATGAAATTAAAAGATGCTTGCTCCTTGGAAGGAAAGTTATGACCAACCTAGATAGCATATTCAAAAGCAGAGACATTACTTTGTCAACAAAGTTCTAGTCAAAGCTACGGTTTTTCCAGGAGTCATGTACGGATGTGAGAGCTGGACTATAAAGAAAGCTGAGTGCCGAAGAATTGATGCTTTTGAACTGTGGTGTTGGAGATGATTCCTGAGAGTCCCTTGGACAGCAGGGAGATCCAACCAGTCTATCCTAAAGGAGATCAGTCCTGGGTGTTCATTGGAAGGACTGATGTTGAAGCTGAAACTCCAATACTTTGGCCACCTAATGCGAAGAGCTGACTCATTTGAAAAGACCCTGATGCTAAGAAAGATTGAGGGTAGGAGGAGAAGGGGACGACAGAGGATGAGATGGTTGGATGGCATCACCGACTCAATGGACATGAGTTTGGGTAAACTCTGGGAGTTGGTGATGGACAGGGAGGCCTGGCCTGCTGCGGTTCATGGGGTCGCAGAGTCAGACACAACTGAGTGACTGAACTGAACTTACATCTTGTGTATATTAATCTGCATGATACCAAGTGACTATATAACCCAATTTTTGGGTGGATTTATTAGGCTGGTGCAAAAGTAACTGAGGTTTTGAAATTTGCCATTTGATATTGGAATACATTCTTAAGTAAATGTGGTTATGTTATACATTATTTTAATGCACATTTCTCACTTTATGTTTTTTTGCTAATGAGTTATTACTTTCTGTTTATTTTATATTTATTCTAGATTATAGAAATGATGTTAGACAAAAAGCAAATTTGAGTGTTTTTTTAAATTCGAGTTCAAAATGGATCGTAAAACAGTGGAGACAACTAGCAACATCAACAACGAATTTTACCCAGGAACTGCTAATGAACATACAGTGCAGTGGTGGTTCAAGAAGTTTTGCAAAGGAGGGGAGGGTCTTGAAGATGAACACCACAGTGGCCTGCCACTAGAAGTTGACAACAAGCAGTTGAGAGGATCATCGAAGCTGATCCTATTACAACTACACGAGAAGTTGCCAAAGAACTCACTGTCAACCATTGTATCGTCATTTGGCATTTGAAACAAACTGGACAGGTAAAAAAGCTCAATAAGTGGGTGCTTCATGAGCTGACCACAAGGCAAAAAAATCATTTTAAAGTGAAATCTTCTCGTATTCTATGCAAAAACAATGAACAGTTTCTCCATTGGATTGTGATGTGCAATAAAAAGTGGATTTTATATGACAGCTGGTGATGACCAACTCAGTGCTGGACAGAGAAGATGCTCCAAAGCACTTCCCAAAGTCAAACTTTCACCCAAAGAAGGTTATGGTCACTGTTTGGTGGTCTGTTGCCAGTCTCATCCACTACAACTTCCTGAATCCTGACACAATCATTACATCTGAGAAGTATGCTCAGCAAATCAATGAGATGCACTGAAAATGGCAACATCTGCAGCAGGTTAACAGAATGGACCCAATTCTTCTCTACGACAATGCCCGACTGCACATCCCACAACCAATGCTTCAACAGTGAACGAATTGGGCTATGACGTTTTGCCTCATCCGCCTTATTCCCCTGAGTTCTCATGACTACCATTTCTTCAGGCATCTCAACAACTTTTTGTCAGGAAAACAACTTCCACAACCAGCAGGAGGCGGAAAATGCATTCCAAGAGTTTTTTGAATCCTGAAACATGCACTTTTATGCTACAGGAATAAACAAACTTATTTCTCTTTGGCAAAAATGTGTTGATGGTAATGGTTAATATTTTGATTAACACAGATGTGTTTGAGCCTAGTTATAATAATTTAAAATTCATGGTTCAAAACTGCAATTACTTTTATACCAACCTAGTAGTATTGGGCCAATCAAATCCTAAATATTCATTAGAAGGACTGATGTTGAAGCTGAAGCTCCAATACTTTGGCCACCTGATGCAAAGAGCTGACTCGCTGGAAAAGACCCTAATGATGGGGAGGACTGAGGGCAAGAGGAGAAGGGGACAATGGATGATTAGATAGCATCAGTGACTCAATGGGCATGAGTTTGAGCAAACTTTGGGAGATAATGAAGGACAGGAGGCCTGGTGTGCTACAGTTCAAGGGGGTCATAAAGAGCCAGACACAACTCAGCAACTGAACAACAACAAATAGTATTTTGCACCTTGTTTTTCTGCTATAACTTTACATACATGCTATGAATTCTTTAATTATATAGAAATTTGTAATGGTATCAGCAGAAAATACAAATAGCTTTGAAAGGATTTAGAAAAATTAGAAAGTGTAAGATCCATAGTGAGGTAATACAAATACGGTAGGAATTTTAAGGTTAAATAATAAATATTCAGTTTTCCCACAATGTCATACTTTAGAAGTGGAACAGGCTGTGTGAGACCAACGGAGATGAAATTTCTTATGCATTTGTATTTTGTGGTCCTTTTTCTTCTGCACATCATATATTCAGTATGCATATTCCCCAAGGAAAACTAACTTACATAATTACTTCAGAGTTGTTGGAAGGGGAGTGGGTATTTGTGGATAAAAGAAAGCATTTTTCGTGGGTGAATGGACTAAAGTCCAGAGCCTCACCCAATGCTGAGCCAAATACCAGCCACATCTGGACTCAGGATGACACAGTGTCCAGTCTTCACAGCCTCAGCCTCAGTAGCCTCTGAGACTACTCCTCGAGAAATCTATACAGGGAAATATAGATTTAATAACCCAATACCAAACAGAGTTAACTCCTGAGTTTTTATTACAGCAATGCCTCATATTTGAGATATTCCAAAGCATAAAATATTTTTAAGGGGTGCTTTCATTTTCAAATGAAATGATGCATCTTCCCCGCATCTGCTTGCTTATTTTGGCAGGCATACATCCTAATGATGTTGTAATGAGGCTACAATTAAAGACAGTTGCCATCTCCTCAGCAAAGACCAATGGGATGGGGTCGGGGTGCTGGGAGGAAGACATTTAAAGAGTGGAATGTGGTGAAACAGAGTTGGCTCAGGATTAAGAACGTGCTGCAACTAACCCACAAAACAAGTAATCCACAGGCAGGCAACATTACCCCAAAGGCCCAAGGGATGTTGTTCTGGTCCTCTAGGTACGAACAAATATTTCTATAACATACAGCTTTGCTTAGGATTTACTTTTTCAGCAAAGGAGATTGTGCAGAAATGCTGAAGTAATCTTTTGTGCTTTCAAATGACCATCATGGTCTGAGACGAGATGGCCATAACCCATCCCAAGACCACACGGTTGCACGTTACCTTGGACACCAGGCTGGCTCTGTATGCTGCTAGTTGCTTCAGGTACTCCTTCTTCGCAGCCTCTGTTTTCTTTTTATAGACCTGCAACAACAGATAGTCTTAAATTAGAAAGCGCATCTGCTTTTGTTTCCAGAGAAGTGCAATGCAGAATGATAATTATGTGTGTACAGACATGATACAATAATACGTATCTCCCCATAGATAGTGTTTTCTTACTGAAATAAGTTTTTAAGAAGTATAGCAAGAGAATAGATAATAAAAAGATTAACAATAGTAAATTTTCCCATTTTGCATAAAGCATACGAAGAGATATATCTGGGTTAGTCTGAGAGTGGAGGCAGTTGGTTTGGAAAGATACTATGGACGGAGGTTCCCAGGGAACCACATGTGAGTAAAGAAGCCATTCATACTTATATAAGGGGCAGATAATGTTATAGTGCACTCAAATCCTGACATATATAGAACTTCCCTCGTAGCTCATCTGGTAAAGAATCTGTGAAAGATACTATGGCTGCAAGTTCTCAGGGAATCACATGTGAGTAAAGAAGCCATTCATACTTATATAAGGGGCAGATAATGCTACAGTGCACTCAAATCCTGACGTGTATCTCCTTGCTAAATACAAAAACAAGGACAGAATTCAAAGATGATCAATAAAGTTCAACATGCTAATCACAAACAGTTACGGAATTTGCAGGTTCACCACTATTTTAAAGTTTTGTGCCTTGAAGTTCTATTTTCAAAGACTCACGCCAGTCCAGGTTCGATGCACGATACTGGATGCTTGGGGCTGGTGCACTGGGATGACCCAGAGGGAGGGTATGGGGAGGGAGGAGGGAGGAGGGTTCAGGATGGGGAACACATGTGTACCTGTGGTGGATTCATTTCCATATTTGGCAAAACCAATACAATATTGTAAAGTTTAAAAATAAAATAAAATTAAAAAAAAAACAAAAAAAAAACAAAGACTCAGCAATCAGTGATGGCAGCTGAAGTCCCATTTGGGAGTGGGCTGGGGAGCCTGAGTGGCCGTGGACTGCACGTGTGCCGTGACGCGCAGCCTGCTCTGGTCATGCCCTTTCCAGAAAACACAAAAAAACACAGTGGATGGTATGGATGTGTGGATGCCTCAATGTGAAAAGGCAAAAGTGTTCTGAATTGAGTTTCAATTTACAGAAGCTTTCATTTTTCAGAGGAAATCATCTTGCAAATACAAGTAAAATCGTCCTAAATTGAGCAAAAGTACTGAAAAACAACTTGCTGGTAGGCTAAAGGTCACATCGCTAAGCTAACAGAAAAAAAGTTATTAGAGTCGAAAATGAAAGAGAAGCAAAGTGAACACACCTTGTCTGCTACCATTAAGGTAATTCTTTCAAGGCTTTGAGCCTGTTTTTGTCAATCTTTAGAAACCAACCCAAAAGAACAAAATATTTTCACCATTGGATGCATTTTCATCAATACGACTATTTTAAATTTCCCACATCTTGAATTTTACAGCAAGGAATGAGGCTTGGCTACTACTTTGTAATGCTGAGCTCAAAACCAGACACAGGCCAGCGTGAAAAGTGGCTTTAGAATTAGTCAAAGTATTAAATATAAATTATGTGTAAAGACCAAATATCTACCAAAGTTGGCAGCAGAAGTCAATTTATGGTTTCTGATGTGGAAGGTGGTTTGCTGAGGCCGGTCCCCGACTGTGAAATTTAAGGTGTGAGAAATATTACCTACTCATAAATATTTTAATTAAAGCAGAACATTTTACTTAAAGTAAACAAATGAGTAACCTTGTCAACAGAATTATAAAGGACCCTATGAAATGAATGTGCTCATTGTTTTCCCTTAGGGAGCGCTTCAGCCTAGTCTTTCATATTTGGCATTTTGGTATATTATAATAAAGGCAACTATAATAAGGCAATTATGAATTCACACAATAGTATCACACAATCATTGTGTCATCTTTATAATACATGGAACTAAAGAAATTTAAAAGAAATTTTTTAGTAAGAAGTCAATTAATCAATTACAGGAAAATTAATTCAATTACAGGAAAATTCTTAATTTACTGAGCTAATTTTATTGTAAGTCAAATTCAGATTCTTTTTTAGACACCCATATATGAAAACAAACACACACTAAATTCCAGCAAATGTCTTTGAACAGTATGATTCATGTATATCATATGCTTTGGTTCAGTCAGAATGAGAAACATGGAGCTCTCTTGCTTTTTGATTGATTTATTTCTTTCTTCAAAGACAGATTTCTGTTTGTAGTTCTCCCTCCAATCTCTTCCCCAAGACATACTTTTTGTTATGAATGACCTTAAACTGACAATGTTTACATTTACTTTTCATACCTTAAAACTGTTTCGAGAGGGTTTTTCTCCCACACAGACAGAAATCCTATTCAGGACTTTGAAGCAAATATTTAACAAAAATATCTTCGATGGTAGTACACTTTTGTAAACTTGAAGCATTTCTATCACGTTCTTTATTCATATGTTACTCTAGGTGACCTCCTTGGGCAGCTAACTGGGGTTCATTTAGCTTCCAAAGGCAAATATTACACATGTGGGTCCACAGCATTGCCTGAAGCCTCATTTTCTACGTAGCACAGGTAAGACGGTGTTCAGATGGCCTGACTGTAACATCTATCATCCTTCTTGCCCTTGGTTTCTATAGAAAAAACAGCAGCGTTACTACAGTGGGGCTCCCAGTGGTTAACATCCCACAAGGTGTTAACTTTCCTGAAATTTGTGTATTAACAACCATGGGAGAAAGGTGGCAACTCCATGTGTTTCAGGCTGGATGTATGCCCCCTGGTTTCAGGGGAGATCGATGTCGTTATGGGATTCCTGACTAGCATTCAGAGCACCGGGTTTCCTCCAGATGGCTCCCTATCGGCTATTGATGACCGGCTATGTGGGATCATCCTACACGTGCCTAAATACCACTTTAGGAAAGAGGAAACTCATCACGTCACATTACACGGCTTGATGGGTCTGCTCTTCCCTGAATAGCTGCAGATCTTCAGAGGGAGGATTCAAAGGGTGGTGATTTCAGGAGGTATGTTTCTGTAATTGTGTCTAAAGGGGGGTGCCATGGATCAGAATTAAAATCTGAGGTGGCTTCCCCTACAGTAATTTAGAACCTCCACCTTTGAGAACTAGCTAATGGCTCAAATATTATTCACCCTGTATGTCCTTGTGATGCTACCTTCTAAAATTGCACAAGGATGCTTTCTGAATCCTGTATTTGATGCAGATGTCTGAAGAAGGACCTCAAATATATGAGAATGATAAAAAACATGTAAGAATTCCACATACTGAAATTCTTCCTTTAGAACAGGTAATTAAAAATCATCAGTAAAAAGTTCCACAAAAACGTTTCAAAGCTCTATTTATGGATGGAGAAAAGTCTTTCACTTGCAGAAACCAAAGATGACGCTGACTGCATTTGCAATGAGCAGTCCACTGCAATGATCAAACCTTCTAACCTAGGGGATGGGTCTGATTTACATCAAAGTTAAGTTTGGGAAAGAAATGGTCTCTCTCTCTCTCTCAGGGAAAGACAAATATTTTAAAGAAATGTGATTCACACAGTAAATATTAGTACTCAGCTGAACTACAAAATGGCTTCCAAATGGTCTACAGCTGTTTGAAATAAAGTGCAAAGTTGGCCAGATGAGGATTTAAAAATCATAATACATCATTTATCATTTCCCCCAGCTCATCCAAACACTTTTGAATTCATCCTGTCCTAACTTAGTTAGTTGCTGTGGTTTGTTATTCTAAGAAAGCTACCATACCCTATCTAAGGATTGCATCTCAGTGGTTAAGTTAAAACATATATAATGGCTAAACTAAAACAGACCTCAAATGGCAGTTCTAGAGAATCCAAATTCTATTCATGTAACCTAGTGATTCTATGAATCATTTTTTAAGTTGCACTATATTCCAGCATGTATACACATTTTTATAAGCGAATAATCTCTAATTAACATCAGCAGTTCAGTATCAGTGACTATGGATGCACTCAGACAGAAAACATTCTAATACAACCTGTCATTTTGCTTTTTTCACTTTCTGCTCTTTCCCCAAACAATCCATCTAACTTATATAGAAAAGTAAAATCTTATAAATACCATTTAATTCCTTCTTCCTTCCTTCTTTTTGGCTCTGGTCCTTAGTTAATCTCTAGTTGTAGTTTATTTCAACTCTTTGCAGTAATAATAAGAAAAAACACAGTTCTTCTAATTCTGGATTTTATTCAAACACTACAAAACTAAAGGCACTTTTCTTTTTGGTTAACTTCAAATGCAGTTTTTCCCCAGTATAATTTCATATTTATAGAAAATGCTTAGAAACATGGTTATGTAAGAAATAATAATTTAATCTCATTTCCCTCTAATATACAGTACTTGAGAAATTAACGTTTGCAGCATCTTTGAATGCTATTATTATTTAGGACAGTTAGAGCAAGTGCATCTGTGTTTACACAGAACTTAGTCCTTAAATGCAGTTAAATTTCCATTTGTGTAACTTGCTCAGCGTTTTCTTAAGCATTCCAGAACTCAGAGAACTTTATAAAGTGGTATTCAGAGAACTGAAAACATTATACAACATGACAAAAATTTTGCTATCGATTCTTTTTGGGATCCATCAAATGCAAACACATTGTCTACACAATAATGGGGTAACCTGTTTCTGGAATAGTAGAGATCAGAAGCAAGCTCTTCATCTGAAAATACGGCTGCAAAATACATCTGTCAGTTTATTAAATGAGGATGAGAGAGTGTAATGTCGTTCAATTATATTTAACAATATAGTGAGTATCTGTTATGTGCCTGCATGGTGTGAGGAACAGAAGCTACAAAACCAAAAAAAGTACTAAAATATGCTTCTATTGTGTGCGTTTTTTGTGTCAGGCAAATATATACATATATCTAATCAAACTGGTCTGGTATCTGAGATTTATCTCTGTTTACGCAACAGCCCCTCCTGGTTGCATGCGATCTCCCTTGCATACCTCATTCAGACCCCCAGCCACAGGGCAGCCCTTTTAGCAGGGCAGTTCAGCACATAGCAGGTGCTCGGGAAATGCCGGTGATAGAGTGTATAATCCCTGGTCTCAGGTTTCTCCTCTGTGAGTCAGCATGGGTGTGGTACTCACGGCAGAACACCAAACTGCATCTTTTAAATTAGGGTGGGCATCAGTGGGGACAGAGGATTTGGTATACAAAGAGGTAACCTGCCCTCCTGAAACATGTTTACTAATAATACACAAAGCCCAATGGACTTGAGTGAGTATTATGTTCAAATTCTCTCCCTTCTGACATCATGGAACCATTCAAGTGAAATGTCTGCTCTCTGTATATCAGCATGGAGTATTTCCATGTGTGCTCTGTGTATTTATACCCAGGAAGGTGTGCCACAACCTTGTTTATGTACCAATTAATTATAGGTATATATACCTGTGATTTAGAAATAAAATATGTTCACCATTGGATATAATATTTCCAACTGCTGTTTCAAGTTTTTATGAATATTAATATAAACTTGCCTCACCTTCTACAGTTTTTAAATGAACAATTGTTTTATATATCTTTTACACCTAGCATTCAAAAAATTGGAGAAAATGCATAATGTTTATAAGGAACTGGCCAAGATAAACACATGTGTGAATGCTATGGTAAAACAGGATTTTAGTTAACCTTAAGTATTGTTGACATAAAATCCAAATTTTATCATAAGATACGGGGCGGGTGTGGGGGAAGGCCCCGGCAGCACTTCTGTAGTGGGTATTTGAGCACCAATGAGGAGTAAATGATTTGATTCCGCGGGCTCAGAGGATTTGTCAGCTGCCTCGTAAGTATAATTCTGGCTCTTCATATCCCTGCTGCTTCTAATTTAGCAGGACAGGCTCATAATTGAAGCAAATTAACTATTTACACTTGCCACTTCTACCAGGGGAAGAGGACACAGCAGCAGGAAAGAATGAGCAGGAAATTACATTCTTCCCACTTGTGTCAGACCTGCCCTTATATAAACACATTAACAGTAATTTCATGAGGCGTCAAACATAGGAATAAATACTGAGGGATGAAATAATGAGGTGCTGCTATTGAGCTGAACTGCTATGGCTAATATCCTTGGATATGAATTATGCATCCTGAAAGAAGGCATATGTTACAATATTCAAACAGTTGCCCTGCAAGTGATATCTGCTCATTAGGCTCTGGATCTCAAGGTAAACCTGCTCTCTTCTCCCACGACAGGGCAGCATTTACAAAAATATGCTCTCTGGGCACCATGGGCTGTGGTTTCTCCTGAATACACCAAACCCTGAACAGGCCTTCCATTCCATTTTTAGCCTAACAGCGTGTTTATTTAGCTCTTTGGCTGAAGCTTTAAAGCCATTTAATGTAATGTAAACAAGAACATTTTGTTTGTAATTTGCTAAATGTATTACAGCCCAACTGTGTCTCCAATTAGGAACTTAAGGTTCATTTAGTAATTTACATCTGGTTCTGATTTAAGGTGACTTTCCTTTCCCACTTAGGAGCTGACTTTCCGCGGCTAAAAAGGAACCAAGAATGCTTTATAGCTCGTTGGACCGATCCCTTCTGCTTCAAAGCTGGACGGACTCTTTAATTTAGTGGGGTTTGACTTTGATGACCAGAATCACAGAATTCAGAATAATAGGGAAATATAGGAAATTCAGCTGGACCTTCATAAACAAAGATGCTGAGGGTTGCTCAAACTCCAAGGAGTCTCATATAAAGGGAATGATCTTGTTACATTATTATTTTTCTTTCTCTGTAGGTTCCAGTCAATGAAAGATAAGTAGCGAAGACCAACATCACCGTCACACTTATGTTTTATTTCCTTTTCTCTAGCTGGTGCCTTTTGGAAACGACTTACTATGTCTCTGAACCAGGTTCTCCACTGTCGTAGGATTCGTTAGCATTTAAAACCTTCTGTTGGAATCCCAAACACAATGCCGTTCCCCTTCCAGATTCAGCCCCATCTTCGAAAGTATTCAAATGGAGACGCTGATATGTCAAGTTTGTTTAGTGGCTTTGGTAGGAACAACTCATAAGGGAGGTTTTGTGTTTCTGGAGGATTTTTATCACTTCTTTTAGCTTCCTTTTGATTTCTCTTCTTTGAGAGATTCTTTACAGAAATCAAAGTACATATAGTTCCTCCCTTTCCAGGGCTTCTGAAAATAAAGACCTGCCCATCTGCAGTGGCTTCTTAGCCCCGCCTAGACTCCACAAAGAGGAAGCATGTGACACACACAGACACAGCAGCCCCATTAGTCCTGTTCCCTCTGGCTGGCAAGAAAACATTCAATTGTAATCTCACTAATAGCTGTTTTTCCTTAAATATTGTAATTTTCTGAGCCCCTAATAAGTCATCAATAATTTTGCCCATTTTCCCCAGTTTGTGTTTATATTTGGAGCTGTTCATAATTGTGGGCTATTATGACAACGGGATTTCTGAACAATGGTGGTGCATGAAATCCTAGCCTTCTCCTTGAACCAGCTGCCTACACAAAGCCAGCAGCATCACGTGGGGGCTGTTCTGCAACATGCACATTTGTCCTAAATTTTGAAGTTTAATGGTCTGCCTCTAACTGGCTCCAGTAACATTCCTTTAAAAATACATAGCAGTATGTGTGCTCTCCAATTTGAATATTAAATGAGAGTAAAATACAATTAAATTAAGTTTGAAACAGAGATATTATGTTGGCACCATGAGTCAACATAAAGGGGAAGAACAGGTGGTAAAACACCATAATAACACTTTTGGATATTTTGCTGAAATTCTCTTGATGCCCAAAACGTGCATTCTAGGTGGGCATGTGCGCTTTGCAGGCAATTCCCGGCAAACTGTAAGAGAGGGGCTGCCACGTGGCGCACGGCAGGCCCAGCTGATGCAGTATGTCCCTTCCATAAGCGAGGCATCTGCTCTCACTCACTGAACCTTCTCCCTGCTTGTCCCTGGGACGGACTTGCACCTGTATATGTCAAAAACCACCCTTTTTGACATACTCTGTGGTTTCACTATCTTTATTAAGCAAGATCATCTTTTAAGAGGAAAGGATAAACTATGCTGAACCCCTGTCAAGTCAAAGGAACATAAGGCATGGGGACAAACTATCTCAAGTGACTCAAACTGATCCCAGTACCTTGTTTTGGTAATGGTGCTTGAGTGTTAAAATACTAACTTCTCCATAAGAGAAAAAGTTATTTCTATTAATATATCTCCCTAAGTAATCTTAGAATAATTTTCTTAAACAACTGCACTTTGATTATGGAAATTGCTTTATAATACTCAGTGAGTTAAATAGGGTCTGTGCTATGCTAAGTTGCTTCAGTTGTGTCCAACTCTTTGTGACCCCATGGACTATGGTCAGCCAGGCTCCTCTGTCCACAGGGCTCTCTAGGCAAGAATACTGAAGTGGGTTCCCATTATTTCCTCCGGGGGAGCTTCCCAACCCAGGGATCGACATCACATCTCTTAGGTCTCCTGCACTGGCAGGTGGTTTCTCTACAATTAGGGCCACCTGGGAAGCCCCCAAATAGGGTCAGCTATTATATAATCTCATTTTTTATTTATAAAACACATTCTTCAACCCCCCAACTATTTCTATTAAGAGAGAACCCAAAGACAGACTCATTACAAGTTACATATTAAATTGGAAACAAAAGAGAAAGAGGAAAGTGTTTTGTTATCACAATATACAATTAAAAAGCCTTAAGTATTATGTCATAATTGTGATCCTACTTCCATTAGAAAGGCTCAGAGCTGAGTTTGAAAGGCAGAATGGGAGAATGGGAGTCATTTCTCTTTTTAGCACGACACTGGAGAATAGTGACTCTCATATTCTTTGGGTCTGTAAAGACCTTACCTGGTCAGACCAAAAATGTGGAATATTATCTCAGTGTTCCCCTCTTGCTATAATAAAAATAAAAGACTGTATTAGAATTAGTGGGGAAATTCTGAAGCTTTATACTTGTTGCCTTGAGGAACTACCCAGTTTTCATCATAAGAACATTATTCTTTTCCACTAGAAACATGGGTACAGGCACTGACCTTGAATTGATAATGTAAAGGATTTGATCGTGGGCTAGGAAAGAGCTGTGTAGACCTCCCCCATTTAAGCTCCTCTAGTAAATGTGGGAAGTAATTAGGAAAAGATATCCAGGGTTAGAAAAACAGGTAAGAGGAGTCAGATCGGTGGTAGCACTGGCAACTGAAATTTCTTGACATAAAACCAAAGGAGCGCATGTGAGCCTTTGAGCAGCACCCCCAGCTCGCTGCCAGGTCACAGAAGGGATCACTAATGTCCTCTGATTACAAGTTGCCATCACAGTCACTAGGGAAGGCAATCACATTCTGGATGTCTCCTCTGGCAAATTCTATCTCACAAAGCAAGAGTTTATAGCACTGAAGCCTGGCCCCTATCCACGACTACACACAGGGGCTGTCTGAGCAGGGAGGGAGGTACATGCTGGTGCCCAGGCCAGGGTAGAGCAGGACAGGGGTGGGCTGGGGTTCCTGGTGGAGGTGCACTCAGTTTCTCAATCCGTGAATAAGACCCGGCGTAGAATTCCACCGTGTGTCTCCAACGTCAGTGGGGAGCCACACTTTGGCTTTGGGAGTGTGAGAGCAAACTGATCCAAGTTAGGATAGAAACCGGCTCTGAAGTCTCAAAAAACTACATTAGGTTTTCAGTGGAATCACAAAATATAGTGTCAACCAATCTATTTGTGAGTTGGGTATTTTAATCTCACACACAGAGAGCATTTCCGTGCTACGGTTTCCATCCTCAGAGACGACTCTTGTAGCAGAGCTCCACACGGCAGGGCTGTGCTTTTCTGTGAAGCCCTTTGCCGGGACTGGCAATCTTGAAAAGGACATAATGTGTAGATTTCAGACTGTACAGGACAGCTTTGACTTACAGTAAAGGGGGGTTGGAGAGAACTGGAGAAGTAGGTTCAGCTAATGTTTTGTTAGCAGCTGGTTTTACCATTACAGCTATAATTGTTTTTATAAATTGGTTAGAAAAGAACTGTAGGTTGAATGATAAGTTCTAGTCACGGTGTGTAGTCCTAGACAAATCAATCAACAAATGGGACTCTGTCTATTCTCAGCTCGCCCCCACAGTGTCTAGAAAAGTGCCTGGGGCACACAGTAAACACTCAATAAATCTTTGTTGAATGGATAAGTGACTGAATTTAACTATCTGGCCCCATTTCATAACCTGTGAAATTCAGAAAACAGCATCTATGAATACTGTGCTGAACAAATGAAATAAATCATGTAAAACTGTTGTTAGAATATAAAACACAATATACATTGTAGATGCTGACAGATACTACGATATATAGGTTCTTAGAGATGTACACAGGTTTGAGATGTTCTCTTTCTTACATACTTCCCTGGACCTGAGGAGGAGAGGTAAAAGTCTCTGTTAAGAATCCAATATGAGACTAACCCATCATGAATGCAGTTCAGTATTCTGTAGTAGCTAAAGCTGCATCCACTTCATCCACATCCAGTGACTGCACTTTAATGATAATGCTTGTCTAATTTTTCCTTCATGATAATGAAATTCTAGATGGTGACAATGGCAATCTAGTCCTGGAAATCTAGAAATCTGCGATCAATACTGCTTCTTTGTTGAAGTGGGTTCTGTCTACACATGGGTTTCCCTGGTGGCTCAGACAGCCTGAGAACTTGCCTGCAATGTAGGAGACCCGGGTTTGATCCCTGGGTTGGGAATCCTCTGGAGAAGGAAATGGCTAACCACACCAGTATTCTTGCCTGGAGAACTCCATGGACAGAAGAGCCTGGCGGGCTACCGTCCACAGAATCGCAAAGAGATGGATAAGACTCTTTTCCATGATTCCCATCCTCCTTAAGACCTTCTGGATGACTTACACTGTGGCTGAGATACAAAGTGTCTCATGCCCCTGCTCCCCACCAGTGTGGTCCTCAGTCACACCATGGCAATCCACAAGAGGAGAAAATAATCAGGTATCTGGGCCCATTTAATACAGCCTAGCAATATGGTACAAGAGGGATTGAATAACATACTCCAGCAGTCTTTAGGGAATGGCTAAGGGTAGAGATCCTTAAATTCAAGGTTCATTTAGCAAAGAGCAAAGAGAGTTTTGATGACAAAAGAGTAAATACTAAGTGCTGAAGAGAGGTGTGGACAGTTTTCAAAATGCTTTTAGTGTTTTTTTTTTTTCTGTCTTTAGGATCACATTGGCAGCGTTAACGAATGAGGTAATTCTGGCTTGGATATGTAGAAGCCCTTCCAAAAGTAACTACACCATATAAACTTTGAAACAAAGGAACTAAGATGCTATTTATAACAGCAATAAAGGAATGTAAAACCATGTCAGAGTCCCCTGAAGTCTGGTTCTGGTGGGGCACATTCTCAGCCTTAGCTCTAGTATCCGAGGAATTCACCCAATGACCAGGCTTCCCACGTGGTGCTAGTGGTAAAGAACTTTCCTGCCAGTGCTGGAGGCATAAGAGACATAGGTTTGATCCCTGGGACGGAATGGCAACTGACTCCAGTATTCTTGTCTGGAGAATTTCATGGACAGAGGAGCCTGGCAGGCTACAGTCCGCAGGGTCATAAAGAGTCGGACATGACTGGAGCTACTACACACACACACACACACACACCAGCACACACCAAACGACCTCAGAAGCCATTTCTTTAGGATGCACACACTTTCTCAAATCATGTTGAATCATCCATTTTGTATCTTTTCTTACCTGTTTTTGCTCTTCACCCAAACCATCCCACATGGAAGCCACAATTTTAGAAACTTCACCAAAGGTAGCATTTGGATTTTGGCCCCTTGATGGCAGCCTGAGTATCACGGAAGAATAACGCATAGGCAGACACTGGCTTCTGTGGCTCATTAGGGTCCTTCTTCTTCTTCTTTTTGGGGGTTTTTGGTTTTTTCCCCATGTCAGAGGCAGGTCGTTTCTCTCCACCATTGATCTGAAATAAAACAAAATCTGAATTATAGAAGAACTAAACAAATTTAGGGGCAGATTGCTCTTCCTTGAAACTTACCCAGGTATACTCACCCATACACATCACACAAACACAGACATTTCTAAGGGCCACTTGGTTTTGTTTTTTCTGTTTTTCAAGTAAAACTTCTTATTTCATGTAATTTTCATATTCATCCTCTTCCAGCCTAATTTACATAGCTTTAACACAATCTTACTGATTCTCTTTATAATACTATTGTACTGTTAGATATTATACCTTAACTCTCTCAGCTTTGCCTTTTTCTCCTGCAGGAACTGAATGACGAGCAGCACTGTGATAGTCAGCAGGAGATTCCTCCTGTAGTAACCCCACTGTATGAACAATCCAACCTGCTTTCTTTGGGGGAGTTTATCCTTTTGTTCCTAATTATGATTTTTTTTTTTTTGACTGGGCTGGGTTTTCCCACTGTGGGCTTTTCTCTAGTTGTGGTGAGTGGGGGCCACCCTCCAGTTGCGATGTGAGGGCTTCTCACTGTGATGGCTTCTCTTGTTGGGAAGCAAGGGCTCTTAGGCGTGCGAGCCTCAGTGGTTGTGGCTCCCAAGCCCCAGAGCACAGGTTCAGTAGTTGTGGCCCACCGGTTCAGCTGCTCTGAAGCCCGTGGGATCCTCCTGGCCCAGGGACTGAACCTGTGTCTCTTGCATTGGCAGGCAGACTCTCCATCACTGAGCCACCAAGGATGCCCCTAATTTTGATTTTTAAATGATAGTGGGCAACATATCCAATGAATAAAGTTGACTGGCTCCTGGTGTTGCACTTAGGTCTGTGGAATGCTGCTGGGAAATCCTAGTAATGCTCATGGCTTAGAATGGCATAATCCAGACCCTAGGTCAGTGCTGTCCAACAGAACTTTCTGCTAAGGGGGTAAAGTTCTAAAATCTGTGCTATTCAATATAGTTGCCACTAGCGACACATAACTAATGAGCATATGAAATGCAGCCAGCAGGAATAAGAAACAAAATTTTAAATTTTATACAATTTTAATTGCTTTAAATTTAAACAGCTAAATGTGGCTAGTGGTTACCATATTGGAGAGTGCATCTCTGGAAACTAGACTCTCAAATCTAGACATTTCTAGCACAGCTTTAACACTCAGTTTAAGGAAAGATTCCATTTCTTCCCATTGTCCTTGAGTATGAATATCTGGATAATCTAAATTGTTATTCTGATGCAAGTGGGAAAAAATACAATGTATTTTAGACATCTGCATTTGAACTTGGATACTAACTAGTTAATATGTGATGTCACTTTATCAACATCTATAGAATGAGATGTCTGGGCTACAATTTCTTTCTAGTTCTAGAATTATATGAGTCTACATGAGTACTGAGTAGTGCTGTCTCTTTCCACCTGCCTCTCCCACCAGCACAAGGGCCCCCATGCACTGTGCCCTGATGAAGTCACCATTATCAGGGAGGTTCTGCACCATCACTTCTATTGCTGTGATGGCTGTTGCTTTTCTCTTCTTGGCAAACATGCAATATGTATCTTATTCAGATAAATTGCCAGGCAAGGTAATCTGTGTGAAATAACAGCCACCATTGGATACGAAGTGTGAGCTCCTGAGAGGCTGGTGGATGTAACATCAGAAGATCCACACTCACGTCCTCTGTTTAGCTGTTTAGCTGTGAAATCTTGGTAAGCTACATTATTTTTCTGGGCCTCCATTTCCTCTACTGCAAATCAGTTGCAATGCCATTGTGTGATTACTGAGATGATATATATGTAATATGGTCAAAATTTTAAAATGGTATTCAGATGTTAATTATGACACAGTAATAACTTTTTACTGAATGAATGGAAAGAAATGACCTCAACACTAATTTGTGATGCCATATGGTCATGGCTTAAAAGATATGCCCTGAGAACCAGAGACAGGAAAAACAAACAAACAAAAAAAAAACTAAGCGAATTCTTTGGCTTTGTCTTTAGTTAAAAAACTATGGAATAGATTATTGTTTCAAAACTGTCAGTTGAAGTAGATAAACAACCCTTTGGGGACAGGAGGCTCTGAACCTAGCAGACAGACTGACATAGATCAACACTAGAAAGTGACTTCCCCAGGAAGGGTTTCAGGTGATCCTGTGAGATGACTGGTCCTCAGGTTAATGAGCCAAAGGACAAGAATGCTGGGACTGGACTGAGCGGATACTGGGCAAACTGGGGTAACGGCTCTAAACTAAACACGTAGGTAAATACAACCTCGATGCTCATTCTCAATGGTTGAATGTTAGAATCACCTGGGAAACTTTTAAATAATACCCTCATGTCCAGGCTTTAGCTCTATACTGATTACATCAGAGTCTAAGAGCAGGAGACACTGGCTTTAGTCAACCTTAACTCTACTCCTCCAACTGCCTTTTGATACTTCAGACATGCAACAAACAGACAAGCAAAGCTTCTCTTTGCCCCAAGGCTACACAGAGCCACAGCTTTTCTTCTCTTCACAGTCAGACTCCTCCAAGTGGTTATGCTGACTGCAGGCAACTCACTGTGCCTTCCCATCACTTAGGCTCTCAAAAAGGTCACCAAGGACCACAAAGATAAATCCAGGGACTTTTCAGTCTTCCCCTGACTTGATTTCTCACTGCGAGTGTCCTGTCTCTTCCAAAGCTCATCATAGTCTTCGGATTTTATGCCTACCTTGCCTTCCTCACTGTTTCTAGAATCATTTTTAGGCCCATCCTCCTCTACCTGGCCACTAACTGGTAGTGTACCTGACTTTTTTTTTTTTTTTTGCTGTAGACTGTCTTCTCCTGTGAATTTTTATTTAGGGAATCTCTTAAGATGCAGGGTTTCCAGTAACAATTGTGGGTGGATGACTGTCAAGTTCATTTCCTCTGAATTTTGAATGCATAAAAACCATTGCTATTTGACATCTTTATCTTCTTTGTATGCTTTATAACTTCCAAATTTTCTAAACATAACTATTTCTATATTCAAAACAATAAAATATCAAGAAGAGAAATAAAGAGGATTTAAGAAAGACCATAATGAAGAATGCTAAAAGTGAAAGGATCATGACATTGGAGGTCATATTTCATCAAGGATTGGAATATGTAGACAATGGGGACACAGTGTATGAAAATAAATGCTTATCCACATGGAATATTTACCTGGGCTCCCTATAAATTTTAATGGAAAAAGTTTCACTTTTCAAGATTTCAGATCTGACACACTGAAATCTCCATGACTGCAGATTATATCTTTGTAGAAATAATTGATTGTCAGTTACATAGAGAAATTTCCTATGACTCACTGCAAATGTTTTTATTAAAAGATTTCCCCTGAATAATTTAAATTGTTTCCATATTCCACTGTCTAAAATTGTGTTTGAACGGCTGATCTTTATGCTTCCTTACTTTTTTTTAATTTATTTTTTTATTGAAGGATGATTGCTTTACAGAATTTTGCTGTTTTTTGTCAAACCTCAACATGAGTCAGCCATAGGTATACATATATCCCCTTCCATCTCCCTCCCCGTCCCACCCCTCTAGGTTGATACAGAGCCCGTCCGAGTGTCCTGAGCCATATAAGAATTCCCATTGGCTATCTATTTTACATATGGCGATGTAAGTTTCCATGTTACTCTCTCCATACATCTCACGCTCTCCTCCCCTCTCCCCATGTCCATAAATCTATTCTCTATGTCTGTTTCTCTACTGCTGCCCTGTAAATTAATTCTTCCATACTATTTTTCTAGATTCTGCTATGTGTGTTAGAATACGATACTCATCTTTCTCTTTCTGACTCACCTCACTCTGTAAAATAGGTTCTGGGTTCATCCACCTCATCAGAACTGACTCAAATGCATTTCTTTTTATGGATGAATAATATTCTATTATGTATAGGTACTACAACTTCTTTATCCATTCATCTGTCAATGGACATCTAGGTTGCTTCTATGTTCTAGCTATTGTAAATAGTGCTGCAGTGAACAATGGGATACATGTGTCTTTTTCAATTTTGGTTTCCTTGGGGTATATGCTTAGGAGTGGGATTGCTGGGTCATATGGTGATTTTATTACTAGTTTTTTAAGGAATCTGCATACGGTCTTCCATAGTGGCTGTGTCAATTTACATTCCCACCAACAGTGCAAGAGCGTTCCCTTTTCTCCAGCATTTATTGTTTGTAGACTTTTTGATGATGGCCATTCTGACTGGTGTGAGGTGATATCTCATTGTGGTTTTGATTTCATTTCTCTAATAATAAGCAATGTTGAGCATCTTTTCATGTGTTTGTTAGCCATCTGTATGTCTTATTTGGAGAAATGTCTGTTTAGGTCTTGTTCCCACTTTTTGCTTGGGTTGTTTGTTTTTCTAGCATTGAATTGTATGAGCTGCTTGTATATTTTGGAAATTAATTCTTTGTTAGTTGTTTCATTCGCTATTATTTTCTCCCATTCTGAGGGCTGTCTTTTCACCTTGCTTATAGCTTCCTTTGCTATGCAAAAGCTTTTAAGTTTAATCAGGTCCCACTTGTTTACTTTTGTTTTTATTTCCCTTACTCTAGGAGGTGGGTCATAGAGGGTCTCGCTTTGATTTATGTCATCAAGTGTTCTGCCTATGTTTTCCTCTAGGAGTTTTATAGTTTCTGGTCTTACAATTAGGTCTTTAATCCATTTTGAGTTTATCTTTGTGTATGGTGTTAGGAAATGTTCTAATTTCACTTTTACATGTAGCTGTCCAGTTTTCCCAGCACCATTTATTGAAGAGGCTGTCTTACTTACTTTTTGAATCAGTATTTGGATGACATGGGGCACGTTTCAGATCTGCTGGATTCATGTGACACACATGGTAGCAGGTAGGACAGTTAACTTACTACTGGAAAACGTGGCCCTCCTTTCTAGGGAGTCTCTGCAGAAGCAGGAGCACCGGCTATGGCCAGTGAGATAGATGCTCTAAGTGTCAAGCATACAGAAACCACAAGCTACTGTTTTGACACAACACATATAACTGTTTTGATAGCAACCCTATAGCAATCTCTAAACAAGTCCATGCAGCCAATCAATTTGGTTGGCTTTCTGGAGGCTTCCCCTATTTTCCTGGCTTGTCTTTATTAACAGGGTTAGCCAGATGCAGTCTTCTCCTTTAGAAGAAACAAGCATTTTATGATTTCTGCCTCCCTATTTTCAAGGCTTAGCAGACATCATTTATGTACTATGGAGGGTCACCCCGAGGCTTCACCTGTGTATCTGACAGTGTACCTGAGAGGCACCAAGCTTGAAGCCGGGGTGTCATCCTCCATTATGGCCAGACCACTGGCCAATCTCATAACATTACATCAGCTTTGTCTCTGCGATTTCTGAAAGTGAGAGCGTGTTGATATACTGTCCTTTTATTTATTTATTAAAAAAATTTTTTTACACTCTCCTTTTAAATACTCATGGTTAATCTTAGGCTGAATTATCTGTCATGCAAGAAAACTGGCATCTGAGTGGACTAATCTACAGGGCACACATAAAATATTTATTTCTTAAGAATCACCGCCTTTTCTTCAGTAATTCAATTAGCTCACTAAAACTGTATTCTTAGATCATAATATTCTGACCACTTATAAAACTGCCCTCATAGAGCCAAACTATGGCTTAAAATAATGCCCTTTCACCAAAAGCTGGTGTAAGAGGAGAACACAAAAATAAAAATTACGTATGAAATAGTTTTAAAAAATAAAATATGCTTTGAAGGGAATCATTGTTATATTGCTCAGTGTTCCTTGCATAAAGGCTTACTGGGTATGTATAATGTCTTTGCTTTTAGAAAGCAATAAAACAGGATACAAATCCCCTGCTGTGGTTGGCTGTCTAATGCACCCACACATGTGGGCAGTGCTGTATGAAGTGAAAGGCTGTCTGCCATGTGAGCACTGGCCATTACCACCTGATATGGTGGGGGGCCGGGGGCTCTGAACACTGGGCATTACCACCTAATTGTGGAGGTCTTATTTTTCACTTTGCATTTGACTTGTATTTGGAAAGGTACAGAAGTGAGCTGTTATTTTAGACTGTATAATGAACTGGGAATTTGTCAGGCCTACTTTCTGGCTGTAGTTTCATCACGTATTTGAAAACCACACGATCATTTCTCATATACAAAACCTCCCCAAAGAAAGATATGCTGCTATAATTTGGATCCACTTACATGCCAGGAATGGATTGCATTTTGAAGGACACCTGGCCTTTCTGACCATCAACTATTTGGAATGAACACAATGATGATAAACACGATTGTGGTGAGAAAATGAGCTAAATGGATTTGTAATATGTCCCTGGACCTTAATTTTGAGTATTGTCTGAATGGATGAAAGTTTATAATTTTATGGCCTAATTTTCCCAGAGACACTGACTACTGTAGTCTAGAGCAGTACTATCTCATGGAATTTTCTAGGAAGATGGAAATGTTCTCTGTACTGTCTGAAGGTAGGCACTAGCCACGTGTAGCTTAGTATGCTAAGCTACAGCAAGTGAGGAACTAGATTTTTAAATTTAATTTTAATTAGATTTAAATGTACACAGTCACACAGGACTTGTGGCTACTGTAAGGACTGTACAGCATCACGTACAGGACACTGTTTTAGAGTATAACATTTCTAGAGTTACTTGGGTTCTAAGACTAGAAGAGTTAAATTTAATTCCAATGTCATGATCTTGACAATACAGATGGACCATAGAATGCAAAAATATAAAGTCTCCACAATGACAAGCACATTGAGAGTAAGAACAAGGTCCTGTTAATCTTTCCAACCTCACAACATCAGTATGGAGTCTTACATGCATTGGGTCACCACATGTTTCCACCTGCATTCTACAGTGGTGGGCAAAGGCTTAGAATGACAAGGAAAAGGACATCTGAAACATATACAAAAGTTGTTTGAAAATCATAGCAACTAAGAATATGTCTGGACTGAGGCCTTACCTGTAATCCTTATTACCCATGGACTTGTTTCATGTTCTATTAAAGCTCCCAGGAAAAAATAAATACATACACAAATGCATAGACATACTACTCTCACAGTAGCTCTACAAAGATATCTGTGCTTCCTGTATTAACTTTTAGACTGATATCTATTTCCCAAATCCCTAGGGTTGTCTTTATGCTTTTGGTAATCCACCTCTGGTCATGTCTTATTGCTTAATTAAAGTGATATATTTAACTTATTTATCACAATAAAACAATAATTTTCCACTTTAAAAAAGCAATGTGTTAATGGTGTTACTTAGATAGCACTTCTTAAGAATACAGAGTAGAGTTAAGACTCAAGGAAAGAGAATCACTGATATTGAAATGTCCCTGGAGAAGTTGGAAACATCTATAAGCATATTTAAAATAAACTGCTGCGGTCCCAAAGCCTTTAATGGAGCCGGGAGAGCTGTTTAATGCACACTATCTTGCAGTAATTGCTGTAGTTTAAAATAGATTTTAATCAAGCACCATCTGCATAATAGGCTGAACAAACAACATAGAACTCCACTTATAACTCTTATCATATAAAGTAAATATTATAAAATCTTCGCCATAGAAACAGGGCATATTACAGCACTTTTTGTGATGGTACTGTAACTGAAAAATTCTGCTACTTAAATTCATTCTCTCTTTTCTTTCTAAACTATGCCATCTAAAATCCCCTTACGAGAATAAATTCAAATAAGCATGGAAAGTAAGTCATCTAGTTACTGTGAAATCAGTAAGGCTTTAATACCTCTTTCATTTTACAATTGGGTTTATTATTATCATTAATAATAACTAATTCAATGACTCAAAACATCAGTTATAGAAAGCTATATATAAAGTGTTATACTCTTGAGATGATTCACAAGCAGAGGGCATTGTATATGTTTCATAGCTTGTAAAACAGACTCATTTTTAGGGATTTTTGATTCTGGTATTGTTTTAGGATGACTTTCGCAAAAACACTCAGTGGCCTCATATAAGGTAAGAAATTTGGGCTACTGTCTAGAAAAATCACTTTAAAGTGAAGAAAAGATTTGACTATAACTACATACATCTGTTAGTTATGTTTATTGGTTTTGTTAGATTTATTTGGTCTTTTCTAAATTTACCTTTCTAGGGTGATACATTTACTTATTATTTTAGGTTAAAAATTCCTCTTGCCTCACAGAGAATGCACAAGCTGTTGATACACAGTTCCCATGAATAAAATGCCAGGTAGGCACCTGTGTGTAGCCTCAGTTAAGTTCAGTTGCTCAGTAGTGCCTACTCTTTGCGATCCACTGGACTGCAGCACGCCAGGCTTCCCTGTCCATCACCAACTCCCGGAGCTTGCTCACTGTAGCCTCACTTGAACTTTATTCCATGACTTAATCAAGGTATGCTTAATCATCTAAGAACATTTACACCCAGGAAACACCACATTGTAGTATAATTTAGCTACTTAAATGGATTTTAGGAACTATTATTTGGAATTGAGTACTAACTGGCTGCTTGACTGAATTACACTATTTTCCCCAAAACTGCTTCGCTAATAAGCTCAATCTTAACCACTGCTGCTGCTGCTGCTGCTAAGTCGCTTCAGTCGTGTCTGACTCTATGCGACCCCATAGACGGCAGCTCACCAGGCTCCCCCGTCCCTGGGTTTCTCCAGGCAAGAAGACTGGAGTAGGTTGCCATTTCCTTCTCCAATGCGTGAAAGTGAAAATCGAAAGTGAAGTCGCTCAGTTGTGTCCAACTCTTAGCGACCCCATGGACTGCAGCCCACCAGGCTCCTCCGTCCATGGGATTTTCCAGGCAAGAGTATTGGAGGGGGGTGCCATTGCCTTTTCCGGTATTAACCACTGGGATACTTTATTTCTGATAAATGAGTACATATTAGTTGCTTGGATCTAAGAAATTCTTAAAAGTATCATACATATTACATCATGTGAAGTGTTTAATAATTGTGTGATAAATACAGTTCAACGTGGGAAATACCAGGCTTTTGAAACTCAATTTTAAATATTCTGTCCTAATGCTAGACAATGTGACTTGACATTTGGTTCCAGCACTGCTTGATTTCACTCCACTTCTGTCTGCCTACCATTTTTACTTTATTCTAGAATCTTCTAGCCTTCAGAACAGTAGTAAATAAAAAGTACTTTTCTAAGGCTTATTTAATTGTTCCTCTAGCGACACCCTATTTTCTTTGAGGAAAAAAAAAAAACCCTTCTCTTTCTGTTCAGTATGGTAATGCATACTAGATGAACTAGCAAATTAGTAAGAAACTCTTAAAAGCAAAAACAAGCAAATGCAAGAACCCGGAGAAGCAAGCAGAGTACTAAGGCCAACTTTCGTCTTGAAGACAGCTGCTGAACCTGGTGAAATTGAGTCAAAGTTACAGCAGATAGAGGACAAAGCCCATGACTGACCAAAAAAAGTGGGATGTTTAATGGGAGAGTTCCTATTAAAAGTCAGGACTGAAAAGAATTAGACTTTCTGAGCAGGGTGAAATAAAATGATTTGCCTGGCACGTTCCCTCCCAATACCTGCAAGGATGATTCTGAAGGCAAGGGGAAGAATATCTTTTGTGACAATTCACAAACAGAAGCCAGCATTTGTAAAGATTTATACCCTGAACACATATGACTCTAGTGATCTGAAAAACTTTTAAGCCTGAAGTGGCTCTAGATTGTAATGGTCCAAGCTGCTTGGAGAAGCAAACACAAACCATCTTTAGAGGAGTCCACTTTCAAACCAGGTCGAATAGAATTCTCATAAAGTTCTAAAGAATATCAGCTCTTATTCCAAAAGCAAAAAAAGCAGAATGAATCAAGGCATTAAAACCAAGGGCCAGTGGCAACAATAGACAACAGACTCAGACCCCAAAAGGCTTCACAGACTGGAATTAACAAATGCTTAAAGAACAAAAGAGATTAAATCCATGGATAGAGAGCAAGCAACTAAAAAAAAAAAAAAAAGCAAACAGATTTGAGAAAAACCAAATAAAACTAGAGATATAAAATAATTGAAATTAAACCCCCAATATATGAGCATTAATTTCAGATTTGATACAGCTGAAAGTTGAATTATGAACTGGGAAATTGATGTAAGTAAATTAATCAGAATACAATGGAGTAAGATATCTTCAAATGATAATGGAGAATCACCATCAATCTAAAATTATTTTTCCTAGTTAAAGTAGTATTTAAGGTAATCTTGTTCCCAATAGATCATCATGACAGAAAATTTCAAAGGCATAGGGAAAATGATGTCAGATGAAAAAAAAATTTTTACATGTGAATAAATCTAAAGAAAAAAGACTGTAAAAACAACAAAAATAGCATTTTATGAAGTTCATAAAATTACATTTAATTCAAAGATAATTTATAATTTAAATTATAATCAAGATAAACAATAGCAATAACTGCTCCAGTATAAATTGAAAGAAGGGTATTCAGAGTTAAAGTAATTTATGAAGGGTAAAGATATTGATCAATGTTAGACTTTCATGCATTTTTATGTTAATTTTAGACTTTCACACATTTTTAAGAGTAGTTACTAAATAAAGAGAAGGATTATAAAATTTAATTTCCGATTTTAAAATGGGAAATATTGAAATGAGAAAAGTAAGATCAATCTTAAGGAAGGTAAGAAAGAGAAAAAGAAACATAGACATATGTGAGACAAATAGAAAGCAACATACTTAAATGGAGAAATTAACCCAAGTATTTTAGCATTTATTCAATATGTGAATGTATGTAAATGAGGTCAGTGTCATTTTTTTTTTTGACATGATACAGGCATGGTTTTATATACAGAAATAAACATAACAGCAAAATATATTAGGTAAAACATAAGAAACATAATTAAAACCAAAACAATTACATCGCTTTTGTCATTAAAAGTCAGTTTCACTTGAAAGTAAAAACTTGACTATATACCACTGACAAGAGACACATACAATCCTTTCAGCAGAGAAGCTGAAAGTAAAAGGATGGAAAAATATGTATTGTGATTCTTAGCCCATAATTCCCTTAAAGGGAAAACTGTGCTAAAAATACTGCTGAAATGCCAGATACTTTAAGTGTCTTAAAGTGTCTGTTGTGTTACACGTACTGGATTACAGGCTTATACCATAAGCTACCCAAGTTTATATTTTTCTGATGTTTGACTGTATGTCTAGTTTATGACTTCAGGCTGTCAACACAGCTCCATAGCAATCAGGGCCATGGGGAGTGTTTATAAGGTGATAATTTATTTTACTGATGTATTTACAATATTTCTGTCTGTCAAAACAAAGTTATTTCATTTACTTGTTCAATTAGATAAACTGGAATTAATATGCAATCGCTTAAGAGAGCACAAAGTGTTAAGAGGGAAGGTTTAAATGCTTCTTTTTCAGGTGTTAGACTAAATATTCTTTTTTAGCTCTCTTATTAGAAATTATTTAAGTGATCCTTTTGACTAAACAGTACTTCACATTTAACAGGAGCTGTTGCAGTACAACATTCCTCATAAACCCTTCTCATACATAAAGGAAAATTCCGATTTAATTGGCAGTGATGAAGAATGCTTGAACACTTTCATCGGAGGAATTTTTAAAATCATTTAATAAAAATAAGTTGAAAAATGGGCAGGGGAATTCTGAACTGGAGAGAAGGTGAAGGATAGTGTGTATAGCTGGAATGGGAAGATAGCTTTTGAGATGGAAAATGCACTTAAACTAGACATGAACTTGAGAGCATTTGTGTAGACAAAAAGTCACCTTAATGAAGGCATTCTTGAGAAATCCACCTTTACATCATAGCTTATTCAAGAATATACCACTATAGAATATTCCACTACACAACATTTACATGGTCATTAGTAACGAGCTATAAATTACTCTGAGATATGGAAGTTAAATGATTGGTTAGGATACTCACTGGCAAAGTTTCACACCTGCCTGGAAACTCATAACATACAAATTCATACCTCAGCAACAGTATAGGATATGGACCTGATGTGTCAATAGAAAATGGCGAAATCTATCAGTATTAATTCTATGAACTTCTGATTTCTACTCAGTGTGCTACACATATAAATTGAAGAGTGCAGGAAATGCTTTTGTAAGTAAGAATAATCCTGCATTAAATCTACTGTCAGAAGGTGCTAATTTTGCATTAATTTCCTGAAATGTAAACAATGAATACTGATAAATAAGTAATCCAGATGCACAAACTGATCCTTCCTATGAGTAGAACATGAATTTTTTCCCCTTGCAATGTAGTACATATCACCTATGTTAAGAAATTTAACTTGAATCATCATCCATGCATAATCCGACACCTAAACCACTGACCACAAAGAGATTCTTGGCGTTCACATTTAGATCCTGGTGCTCACTGGCTGGAGATACCATTAGAAGAACACACATTTTCTTAAAAATTTATTTTGCCCTTGAAGTGATCAGCCAAAGATCAGGCTTTCACTAGCCTGATACATTATTCAAGTCCTATCAGTTAGTCTCCTTCTCTTTTTCTTTCCCTCATGAGAGGATGGCTCACTGACAGGGAGAGACCATGGGAGAGAGGGGATCAGCATGGGCGCTCACATCTAGCTGGGTAGCTGCTGTAAAACCTATCAGGCATTTGTTTTCATCGGGGACGGCAGACAGCAGTCATGGAAATGAATGTCACGAAAGAAGAAGTTTATACTCACACAAACCCAGAAACAGGAGGCCCAGCATGCCATACAGGGTCAAGAGGCAGAGATGGGAGAGGGCAGGGAAAGGCCAGAGTCCTTATTGCGGTTTTTGTGGGAAGGAAGGAAGGGGCCGAGTCAGCTCAGGACCGGAAGGTCTGAACAGTTTTCCATGGGCTCTGCTCTAAAGGTGTTCCCTAGTTGTCCATAGCTGGTCCTCCGGGGAGATGTGGCAGGGGTATTGGTATGGTGTGTAACAGTTTGATGAAGGAGATGACTTGGGTGTGGCTCTGGATGTGTTGGTATGTCTATCAAAGATGTGCTCACAGGGGAGTCATTCACCATCTCTAGGAATTAGCTACCCTGGTGGTGCTTCGAGGATTAACGCCCTAAATGTTAGAGCTTCAGGAATACTGAAAATAATAAAATGTCAACATAGCAGCCTTGTCTTTTGACATCAGGCTGAATAAATCTATGTGTCATTATTTGGATTGTTAAAAGATTAGTGTAGCAGCTGCTGCGTCACTTCAGTCGTGTCCGACTCTGTGCGACCCCATAGACAGCAGCCCACCAGACTCCCCTGTCCCTGGGATTCTCCAGGCAAGAACACTGGAGTGGGTTGCCATTTCCTTCTCTAATGCATGAAAGTGAAAAGTGAAAGTGAAGTCGTTCAGTAGTGTCTGACTTTTAGCGACACCATGGACTGCAGCCTATCAGGCTCCCCAGTCCATGGGATTTTCCAGGCAAGAGTACTGGAGTGGGGTGCCATTGCCTTCTCCAGTGTAGCTAGCAATTGTTAGGTTAACTGTATAGATCAGAATCCCATGGTATTGCCTTTTGTTTCCCCAAAACAAAATTCTCACAAAGTGAAAAGAAACAAAAGACTGACACAAGTGACAATTCATTAGTGCATTAAAAATTAGGAGGAATATGAAGTATGCATGTAGCCGCCAGTATTTTCCACAGTAACCAGGGACAAGAGTCCTCGAGGGGTCATATTTGAAAGATGCTTTAGTGACGTGGTGCTTTAGTCGATTAAGTCACGTCTGACTCTTTTGAGACCCCACGGACTGTAGCCCACCAGTCTCCTCTGTCCATGGGATTTTCCAGGCAAAGACACTGGAGTTGGTTGCCATTTCCTTTTTCAGGGGATTGTCCCCAGGGATTGAACCCTCTTCTCCTGAATTGCAGGTGGATTCTTTACTACTGTGCTACCAGGGAAGCCCGCCTGACTGATAACCAAGGCAATAAAAAGATGATTTTGATGTTCTTGACTGAGAGTATACTTGGTTATGAAACAATCATTTGACAAGGGTGCCTTGAGTACTTTAAAGAGCTAAATACTTTTGTAGTTAATTTTCCAAAAATAAGGACAACGAAGACCCATCTTTATACAGATAACTTAAGGTGATGCAGACAGACAACCATAATGGCCTGGTGTTAACAAAAGGTAAGTAAAGAAGCACCCAGGCTCCTTTCTCTGGAAGGGCATCATCTAGTACTTCTGACCCTTCTTTTCTTCATCCTAAATATGACATGTTTGGATCAGATGATCTCAGAGATTTCTCTAACCATCACACACACAGAGACCCATCATTATAACCCTGGGATATTGCCTTTTTAAAATAAAGCAGTTAAATTGAAAGATATTTTTGAATGAGCAGTGAATTAAGCCTGACTTTGGATATTGAGTCCTAGATGTTTGTTTATTCTCCCTTACTCACTAGCAGACCCTGTACTGTGTGGGTGCAACCTACTCCTATGTTTAGTACATTTTCATTTAAAGGATTTGTTGCTGCTGCTGCTGCTAAGTGGCTTCAGTGGTGTCTGACTCTGTGCGACCCCATAGATGGCACCCCGCCAGGCTCCCCCGTCCCTGGGATTCTCCAGGCGAGAACAGTGGAGTGGGTTGCCATTTCCTTCTCCAATGCATGAAAGTGAAAAGTGAAAAGTGAAAAGTGAAAGTGAAGTCACTCAGTCGTGTCCAACTCTTAGCGACCCCATGGACTGCAGCCTACCAGGCTCCTCCGTCCATGGGGTTTTCCAGGCAAGATTACTGGAGTGGTTGCCACTGCCTTCTCCAAAAGGATCTGTTAGGAACTTAAAAATGTAACTGGACAAGCAGGTGATTTAACTCATTCAGTCCCCCACAATGCTTCCCACTTGGATGATATTACCTCCATCCACCTGAAGTCAGGGGAAGTGCTAATGAACAGTTTTTTTTTTAGGCAGCAAGCATTTCTTATAAGTCCTACCTTAGAGGCATCATCACCCTCGTCTTCGTGCACTGAGCTGGATGGTGAAGGTGTCGCAGATTTGCTTCCAGGAGGAGATGGTGAGTTGTGGGGGACACTGCCCCCTCCCACGTTAAGTCCGAGCTGAGCGCTGAGCTGTGACTGGTTGATGGTGGTGAGCTGGCCATGCGGCATCATTCCCGGCTGCTGCCTGAGGTCTGCAGGCTGAGCCCTTGGTCTCATGGCTGCCATCTGAGGATGGGAGCTATAGTGCGTTCCTTCTGGGTTCCGTATATCTTGCATCTACAAAAAATGGATAGGAATAATTTTTCACAAAACTTGTTTCTGGAAAAAAAAATCCCTAGGCCTTAAAACTCCATTTTTTAAGTTTAAACTCCTGGTCAACTATACACATTTCCACCCTTCTCCTAGAGAAGGATAATCGTAACTGTATGTATCACCCTAAAGATACTAAAATACAGAATGTTGGAAATCCATTGACATTACATTTTATTACTCAAGACCTGGTTAATTATATTTACAGTCCTTCTTTACACTGCAGTGAAATGCAAACATATATCATTAACAGATACTGATAGTGTAAGTTTCAAAATACTGGTGTTTATTAGTGTATCAATATTATATAATTATTAGTGATTACAGCATTCACTGGTGCCTCAGAATGTAAAGAATCTGCCTGTGATGCAGGAGACACAGGTTCAATCCCTGGGTCAGGAAGATCTCCTGGAGAAGGGAATGGCTACCCACTCTAGTACTCTTGTCTGGGAAATCCCACAGACAGTGGAGCCTGGCGGGCTATAGTCAATGGGGTCTCAAAGAGTCAGAGATGACTGAGCAATTAACATTACACTACTATTACAGCATTCACAGTAATTCATGAAAATCCATTTCTTTGATTCTCATCAATTAAAAAAGGTTTTGAAAGTTAAGCATACTATGGTTCTCAGCTTAATTCTATATAGGCTAGTATTGGCCACATGATCTATGAACTTCTGACTTAGAACACTTACAGGCTGGTATTAACCAATTGATTAATTGACTATTGAAATGATTTGACTACCTAGTCAGATTTGAAAGTAAAGCTCTAAAGTTGCAAGGTCACGATATTAATCCATTATGCTATCTGGGTCACTGCTTTTTAGCCTTAATGAGACTCACTCTTATAATTCAAGCAGTGAATTTTGTCTCTGCAAGGATTAGAATTAAAAGCATTGGAGGATGAAGCTCTTAACGCATCTAGAGGTCAAATGTGTTGTATAAGAGCAGTGTGGTGAATTTCACTTAATATTTCTGTGGCATTTTCAAACTTAAAATAATGGGAATATTTTGTGAGGCTTACAGAAGCAGCTCAGTTTTGTTCTTGCTTAAGGGTACTGGGGAGTTCATGCAGGTAGATTTATAAAGTAACAGAGAGAAAAAAGAAATGGAAAAAAGAAGGGCAGTTCTTTTTTAACATGAAGAGATATACGTTAAATTTACATTTGGGAATGGAAAAAGTAAAATAAAAGTTACCTTTCTCTATTTCATTAAGAAAAAAACCCCATACAATGTCAGAATGCCTAGTAATTACCCATCTGCAAATGTTACCATGACATGGAAATAATGAAAAGGGCAATAGGTAACTTAGTCATAGGATTTTTTTCTTTTGGTAATAAAATCATCTTCTACCAATGTTCTCTAGGCATCTTACCAACCCAGTTAGACCTGTCTGAAACAGGAGTTGTGACCGAAGAGGTGTCTGCCCCTGTTCTCTGTATTAGGTTCACTGTCTCCACCGTAAGTCATCATATTAGTCAATACTCCCCTTCTGACCTTTCCAACTCTTGCTACTGCTTCATCTTCAGACTCACTTCTAGGTATCCTAGTCTTTGGCTCTCCTAGGAGATGGGTTAGGCTGACCCTATGCTTTTATAGGCATTGCTTTCCTGGTTCAAATCAACTTTTTCCCCCATAATTTAAACCATGTCCCTCTAACCTTCCAAAAGCAGCTCACAGTTCTCCTTTCTATGAAACCCCTCATTAAGCAGTTATTACTATTCGATGATATATGTTAGCTCTGCAGAGGCCCTAGTGACATGTTCTCAGTGAAAAGAAGAGACTGAGGGGTTTTGAAAATCTGTTGAATAACTATATAAATAAATGAGTAAAACCTGGAGATCTTAAAAAACGATTTACCCAAATCACAGAGTTGGAGTGAAAACCTACATCTCTCAATTCCAGTCTTTGATACTTTCTACTGTATTAAGCAGCTGATCCAATATTTTATGTATCCTAAAGGGATAGTTATAGTTAATTAAAGATAATCAAACACACCTGTCCAAACTGTCTACCCAAATCCATGGTTTTTATTGAGTCCATTCATGTTGCCTCCACTCATGTTTACTAAAATAGTGTTTGTTCCTGTGTAACTGTTCATATAACTTCTATAATCTGATCAATACTAGCATTCACGGTTATCCTGAAGTTGTGCCACTGAGTCTCTTTTCAGGCCCGTACTCTAAGGTCTTGAGGTCATAATGTGCTTTTTTTTAGACTTTTAGCATGCGGAACTGGTGTTTCATTGTGGCCACCGACTAATGGGAGCCCATAAAGGGTACTGTTCTATACATAGGGCAGCTCCCTCTCTCAACCCTACACCAAACAAAGCTGTTACATGCATATTCAAACATATCTGTTTTGTAGAGTCCTGTAAATTAAAAATGCTTACTAACAGATTCATACTTTAAATTATTTTCCCAAAAGTATGTAACTAATTGATATTCACAGAAATCCCAAGTTACAAGCTTGAACAGTGTGCAACTTATCTGGAGCTCACTTCTCACTCTTTCAGCAACATTGTGGTTTTCACATGACATGGCGGAAAGTGATCTCTAAATTACCTACACACAGAGTTTCCAGATTTATGCCTACAAATTCCACCTCATAGCACCTATCTCTTTCACTATTTTGTAATATTTTCTTAAAATTATTATTCTCCCATGCTAATTAGTGTGGTGAGTAGATCTCTGAGTACTAAAGCTGTATTTTCACCTTTGTAATTTTAGTAGAAGGAAGTGGGCATGGTGAAAGGGAGTAAGGAATCAGTTTGGGTAGGGACCATGAAGCACTCAACAGGATACCACTTTTTCAATAGACTTATCATTAGTTCAAAATATCATGTAACCAATGGTGTTAGGCCAGGCAGACAGCAGCTTTAACACTGAATCAAAGACCACTTCTCCTGTGTGGAGGGTGGCAAGCACAAATTAGAGAGCACATTCATCTCTTTAGCCCTCAGATGCACTTAGAAATAGATCTTAACACCCCTGGTGACATTTCTGAATTAGGAGGAGTTTTTTCATTCCAGCCTGCTTTCATAGGAGTCAGTTCAGTGTTCATCACTGCCTAATATATAACATGGGGCAAATTAAACTAGAGGAAGCTTGATTACTGAAAACTAAAAATAATTAGTCAGCTCATGAATGTAAGCAAATGTTTTGATTACTGGTTTCCTTCTAGAAAGATAGTGACTGACTACAGATCTTAATGTGAAATATGAAACATCAACTTGAAAAATATTATTTCCTGTTACTCTCCAGTATTTTCCACGTATTGTGAATAATTCACTTAAGTCATGCTTAGTCTCAACTGCTATTCTGACTCCTCTTGGCTCTGCCATTGACTTCTATTCTTTTTACAACTTTCCACCCCTAAAAGATTCCCTAACATTCTGAGTCACATTTCTTCCATCCAGCTAAGATGCATCACGATTTTGTTAGTGGGGAATTTCTAAATCAAAATGTATAATTCTGGCCCCAATTCTGGGTCTAACTCTGCTAGACATCACTACTTGGACATCACCCCTGCTGGAAAACTGAACAAAGTTTTCTTTTTCAAAACTATTTTGTACTCTGTGTCTAGTTTCTCTTGATGACACCTTCATCCTCTTCATCACCTCTACTCCAAATGTTCTAGTAATTTTTGGTTAATTCCTTCTCTATCAAACTCTGGTGGGTTCCACTCAGTCGGCTCCAAAATACCCCTCCCATCTGACCTTCTCTCACCCCACACCATTCACGTATTTCAGGCTTTCACTACCTCTTCACTTGCAACAGCTACTTAACGTTTAATAAAAAGAACATCTTCACATCCACCCCAAAGAGTGCTGTAAAATTAATCTCCATGAGTCAGACTCAAACACTTCTCAGTGATATCTGCCTCCAAAATGGAATCCAAACTCTTTGGCATGCTATTCAAGACTCCAAATAAACTTTATTCCTTATGTGTCCATCAAACACCTAATTATTCAACTAAACCCAACTAACTGCTTTTCTTTGCCTCTCTCTCTCTCCCTTGAACATGTGCCTTGTCTATGCTGCTCTTTCAGCATTCACTTTCTGAGGAGTTGCTGTTTGAAAATTTGAAAAACAGTTAAAAAATACTTTGCTCAGTGATTTGCAGTTTGCACAGAACTTTTTCACCTGTTGGGCCTTATAATTCCCCTTTGAGGCAGAAACGTCTGTTTACACAAGTTTACTGAGGATGGTAGAGCTTAAATGGTCTCAGCTCTCTCTACCAACAAAGATTAGAGTAAAAATACGCTTATTTTACATGTTTGTGTTCTTGTCACAATTCCATGATGCCATTATCATATTCACATATCCAAACACTGAATAAATTTTAAAGTTCAAAAGTCAGCTCATCTACAAAGCTTCAAGAACCTCCTTATTCTGAACTGCTAAAGCATTCTGCTTATACTTTCTTTGTGGGCAATACTTTTAAATTTCTTAAGTGTGTATGTATTTCTACAAGGTAATCTTGATTTGTACATGACTAAAGCAGTACACTCTGTAGGAGATCAGCCCTGGGATTTCTTTGGAAGGAATGATGCTAAAGCTGAAACTCCAGTACTTTGGCTACCTCATATGAAGAGTTGACTCATTGGAAAAGACTCTGATGCTGGGAGGGATTGGGGGCAGGAGGAGAAGGGGACGACAGAGGATGAGATAGCTGGATGGCATCACTGACTTGATGGACGTGAGTCTGAGTGAATTCTGGGAGTTGGTGATGGACAGGGAGGCCTGGCATGCTGCCAATTCATGGGGTTGCAAAGAGTCGGACACGACTGAGCGACTGAACTGAACTGAACTGAACTGAAAAGCATTTTTCAATCCTTCCTGAGATCTCTTTTAGTTAAATTAGGCATTTCAAGTATTCTAAAAACACTTGCCTAGTCAGTGTATAAATGAAGAAATGAACATTACAAGTACAAACTGACTTTAGCCAGTATGATGATCTTTATTTTTTTCCTGTGAACTTCATCTAGCTTTAGTCCCAAAATGAAAAGAAAATATGAATACTGTCTGTTTCCATTTGTGGCAGAAATCTCAAGCTGTACCCTCTGATCCTCATTTACTTTGGTCCAGAGGGACAAGCCTCTGGTATTTAGCTTGTCGAGCCAAAAAGCTGGCTCACAGAGGACACTGCCTCCTTTATTTGCAGCTTTATGGTCATGTGACCATGTTTTGGCTACTGAAATATAAATGAAAGTGTTGGGTGGTCCTTCCAAGAAATCTCCTTGAAGGAAGGGTTCACTTTCCTTTGTTCTTTTTCTGCTGGAAATAATGTGGGTGTGGTGATTAGAGCTCAGGAAAATGTCTTGGACCAAGAGGCAGCACCCTAATGTTTTTGGACTCACGGAAAGAAGCCTGAGTGTCTGACTATCATGAAGACACCAGACCACGGACGGTCTACCTACCATGGGAGTATGTAATGTGGAAGGGAAGTAAAGGTCAATCTTTTTCAGTCCTCTTGAATTTTCTGTTGTACATAGCAGAACTAATCTTGCCTGATACACCCTAATAGATTATAAATTCAAAAAAGCAGGGATAGAAATCTACTTCATTTACCAGCGTAGCCCTCATATCTAGCACAGACCTTGACACATAGTAGATACTCAGCACATATATCTTGAATTTCATCAAATAGATGCTCGGGTATATTTAGGACTGATGACTTGGGCTTTACACAAATAATATGAAAAATCCTTGATCTTTTGGGAACTTCATTTGCTAAATTCTTAGGACTCAAATGTCTCAAGGTGCTTTCTAACTTGTGTGTGCATTTCTCATTTTGTTTATTTCAAGCCCAGTGAACTTTGTTTTTTTCTTGACTGAAAGTCCGGCATTTCATTGGCATTTCAGTCTTGAATGGCTCTTAATAGTTATCTCCCCATTGGGGAAACCTGATCCATTGAACTTAGAGGATAGATTTCACTTTTTTGAAAACTGGAACTGTTGCCTTAAATTTCACAGGTTTTTGTTGAGGATTAATATTGTTCTTTAATTATAGAAACTAAAAAATGTCAATTAAAGTAATGGAGGAGGATTATGATGATGAAGAGATTTTCAATGAATTCCTTCAAAACCTTTTTCCAATTAATGGAAAGCAAAGGCTCAGTTAAAATCAATTAGGAAACCAAAGCAGAT
Source organism: Bos taurus (assembly GCF_002263795.3). Taxonomy (NCBI): domain Eukaryota; kingdom Metazoa; phylum Chordata; class Mammalia; order Artiodactyla; family Bovidae; genus Bos; species Bos taurus. The sequence continues at coordinate 25,011,729 of NC_037341.1, forward strand.
AACATGTGTTCTCCCCTCCTGACCTGCCTATTACATCCATGGCTTGATGCTAATATAACATTCTTTTCTCCCCTGGCCCACACCTACAGTGTAAGAGTGCCAGGCTGAGGAAGAGCTGGAGAAGGACTCTGTGGGCCCACTCTGATACAGATTTAAACACGTTTGCATGTTATTTTTCTTGGGTTCTCTTTGAAAAGGAAAAGGAAATAATACCCAGGTTGTTCAGCTCAGATTATTGTTTTAAAAAATGAGTAACATTTTGTGTATAACTAATAAAAAAAATCCTTAAAACATTAGTTGTATTAGTAACTAAAGGGTGTTAAAATTGCACACTTGAATGGCATCAGAACAAATGAAGGCCCGAGTTTCAGTATTTAAAATTGTGTGTTTCCCAATCCTTCAGAGTCTGTTTTCTTCTTTCAAATATCAGCATCCTTCAGAGTCCAACGTGCGAGCCTTGAAAGCTATCATTATCACTGCCTCCAGCAGACAATCCGTATCAAAACAGTTGTACACATAAAGCTCGAACGACGTCTTGGCTCTCTCTGCTCTGATCCAGCTGTTTGAGTGAACAGCAGTTGGTGAACAGAGCCTGGAACATGGGGAGCCCTGAGGCCTTATTTGCTAATGCGGCTCCACCAGCTGCTGCTTTCTATGGGCTTTGCAGGCGAGGCTTGGAAGTTTGCCAGTTGCAGCAGGAACAAGAGAACGTGAGGAATCTCTGAAGCCCTTCCGTTTACCCCTGTCTGTCAGCATTTGACACCCTTTGCTGTGGAGTGTTTTTCCCAGCACCATGAGGAGACCCCTCTGGCTTAGGCTGTGACAAGTGCTTACTCTCGGTCCCTTTAATACACACTATCAAACATACACCGTTCTCAGCATCCAAAGAAAAGCTTCTGAGCCTTACTCTTGGTACTCCATCCAGCCCTGCATGATTAATCAGGCCAGGAAGGCTAAGCGTTTCCATTTTTCTTAGGAATAATGCACTCTAAGAGGCTATGAGAAGAATGTAAATGTTGATATTATTTAAGTCTCCAATTTGATTACATATTTTTGCCAGGGATTCAATTAATATGTAAATGTATACACCCGAACAAATGCATGGGTAAATTTAATAATCAAATTTATTATTTTCCTAAATGCATTTCCAAGAGAGAGCTAAATTATTTGTTGTCCAAACAAATTAAATCATTTCTATGTGATCTCCTTGTGTGATCTACTTATTAGTTAAAAACATGTATTTTAAATAAGCTTTAACACTTTTGACTATTAGATTTCTGACTCTGAAGACCAATATTTAACATCAGAAGAGGGGAAATCTCGGAAATACATATGTATAGCACATGTTAAATTTTTTAAAATGAGGAAAAATGCAGTTTGAAAAAAAGATTGAGGATTTTTATGAAAATGTATTTTTATCCTCAGTATTTGACCAGAATAACTTGATTTCAACTTTGATGTTCCAAAAAAACCCTGTTTTGGAGTCTACTTTTCTTCCCATAGACAATATGGATGCATAGATTCATGTTTCTTTACAATGCACTAGAATGGAACATCTGTAGTCTAGTTTGGATGGTGCATGCTAAATCACTTAAGTCGTGTCTGACTATTTGTGACCCTATGGACTGTAGCTCGCCAGACTCCTCTCTCCTTGGGATTCTTTAGGCAAGAATACTGGAGTAGGTTGCCATGCCCTCCTCCAGGGGATATTCCCAATCCAGAGATTGAACAAGCATCTCTGTGTCTCCTTCATTGGCAAGTGGGTTCTTTATCACTAGCGCCACCTAGGGAGCCCCTCAACCTGAACTTCAGGTGGATCTCTTACCGTCTGAGCCACTAGGGGATGTTTCCATTAGTTAGGATAGTCATCAGAAAACTAATTATTACAAGAAAGCAAAAACTCTGAAGCATAATTCATTAGACATTTGCCAAAAGGATAGACATAGTACTCTCCAGGACTACAATCCTCGGGGAAGATGAGAACCACCCTGGAAACCAAGTGCTCATGTCCACAGGCGCTCCCACTGCACCAGACCATCCACTTCCTTCAGACGGGGTCTCTCTCTCATGGCAGCCTCTCCCATGAATCGGGACCCTTGTTACACAAGGGGCTTGATATGATAGAGGAAAACATCATCAAAAGTTTTTAAACATCATGGTTAAAATTTACACTGGCTAAAGAGCACTTAAATTTTTTAATTAAAAAATTTTAACTTAATCTTTTGTGTGTTCTTCCAGGGATGAACCAAAGATCAAATGTCAAAGACAGAAAGCCACAGAAGGAGGTAGGACCCTCAACCTCTAAATGTCCTCAGTGTCCTTGCCAGGTACTGACCCTCCTCGACAGGACTCGACTTCTACATCCCCTAGGTGCAGAAAGAAACACCTGAGTTGCACTAGTGTATGCATCTGGATTCGTTATTATAAACTGGAAAAGCAATTCTATACCATTTTCTTTGATTTCTTTCTCTTCCTTTTCCCAGATGGGAGGGAGTGTGTTACGGTGGAAGGAACCCTGCTCATGACATCAGACTAGCTATGTTCTAATGAGTTATCCTACTTTTAATTTACTTGGCCCTCATTGTCCACCTCTGCAAAATAGGTGGATAACAATTTTTCAACAACAATTATTGATTGAGTGCTTCCTTTGTGCCAGGCACTGCTCTAGGTACCAGGTAAACAACAGTGAGAAGCACACAGAAATCCCTCCCTACAAGCTCTTACTAATGCAGGAAATGTGATAAAAAGTGTGAGGTGTAGTTTGTTCGATAGAGGTTAAGTTTTAAAGAGACCAATATGAGAGAAATGTGCTGACCTTAAATGTTTGTTTCAAAGTGCAATTTTGAGGATTAACTAAAATAAAAACCATGAAGACATTTTGCCAAATGTAAACTTATTCTGTGGTTGATGCTGCCATGCATTCCTTTTTGTGGAAGAGGCTGCTATTTATCTTTTGCTATCAACCTTGGGTTGCTTTCCCTGACTAGTTCTAGTTCATGGTGAACCACTAACATGGTTGTGACCAAGCATTCCGGCAGCCCAAAGCTGGCATCTGTAGAGACTTTCTCTGAGAAAAGCTGGGCAGCTCATGTCACACAGCACAGGGGTTTGCTGTGAGAAAGTAAATAGTCCCTGATCAGTGCTAATAGGCTAACTGGGAGATACAAAGTTCAAAAAAATTTTAATGCATAAAAATATGTTGCAGTTCATAGTGTACCATTTTTTCCCATCAACTCTGTGCATATAATCTCTCCTTTGGATCAAAATGATGTCTGGGAGCTTGTGGGATAGACTGATACTTTCTAACTGCACAGTTAGAAAGATGTTTTTTTTTACTCAGATTGAGGCACTGCATTTTTTATTGTTTCATGTCAACACTCTTTGTTGCTTGCTGTTATGGTTACACCATCAACATTTCAGTATTACCAAGCTTGACACTGTGCTTCAGGGGGCCTTGAATAGGTTCCTCTACCCAGCACAAGTAAAGCAGACCCACAGATGTGCAATGGATGAGCTTGGCTCTTAGGTGAGAAGGACAGCTCTCATAATTCTAATTAAAGGCAGGACACGAAAGCTCACAGACTGAAATTTCTGCCTTATCTAAAAGGGTTTGGGGGACTCTGGTTCTCCAAACAGTTGAGTTAGCAGTTCCTACACACTTGTCCACCTCTGGTGCTAGGAGTCTGTGAGTCTGCTTAGGGTCTACCTGTGATTAGTCAGTGAAGTCCTTTATTTGTACAGATCCTGTCTTTCATATCTGTACTACAAAGTGTAGGCAGTGCTTTGTTCACAGGGCTATAATCTTATATTAAGGTGTATTCAAACATGCTAATGTCTGTTCACATTTCCTCTGCTTTGATGTTCTCAGAGAAGGGACTGAATAATGTGCCTTATTTTCAGAACTCTTTCAAAGGATTGTGTGCATTGAAACAAAAAGAATGGATTGGAAGAATAGGTGATAAGAAAATTGGGAAATGTTATAAGACATGCCCTGTGGGAGTTGTGGTTTTTCTATGAGAACTTGCTCCGTGTATTTATAGCATCACAAGTCCGCTGAAATGGTTTTTTAATACTATACTCAGACCTGAAAATTTAACTGAATTTCATACTTTCCACTGGAATATTAATGGGGCACTAGTAAAAGTGGAGATGTCAAGTGGAATATTGACTTCCTAATATCAGTTCAGAAAAGTGATATTTGAGTTCATTTAGAGGCTGTTAAATCATTAAATACACATGACATTCCCTTAAAAGTACATCTCAAGAGGCAAAATTAAAACCTGTATTCTGCTTGGCCCAGATAGTTTTCCTATACAGAATATTTGTATGCTCCCAACTTATTGGGGACTTGAAAAAAGTGCATTTTAAAATTAGTATGTTATTATGGAAATCTTCCAATAATCCTTTTAATAATATATTATAAAACATTAAAATAGCATGAAACCAAGATAGGAGAGGCTGGAAATCCTCTCCTATTGAGCATAATATTAATGACTTGGTAAAATTGGTCTAGGAAAATTACAATGTCTTTCAGTTCCTTAAAAGTGTCTGACTTGGTAAGTGACCTTAAGCTCCTTTAAAACAATTAAAAGATTCAAATATTTGTCCGCCAAAATTTTATAGCATGTTAGATAATGGGATGAATGTAGTTATATACAGTCTCTATATTTCTGGGTATACCTAATTTAGTTAATATTAACATTACTTGCTCATTTATGCTTTTATACACTTTGAGTCACATAAGGTCAAGGTCTCTAATCATAAAACTACTGAATGCTATTCATGCTAATATAAAAACCCTTTCTTTAAAACAACTGCCAATAAATTTCATTATAAAAAGTTATTAAAAGGGTTAAAAACCTATTTAATGTTAAAGAATTTGCATGACTCAAACTTCTAATAAAGAGAGAGAATAGGCTTTCTTTCTGAATTATTTAAATCTTTACTGACTGTGCACTGAACCATGAAATTAGAAAAGTGTTATTAGAAGTATTCTCTGGTTTTTATAAAAGTTGGAGCCCAGAATGTATCAAGCTATAGTCTTTAACTAGACTAGTTAAAGCAATAGGTTTTTAATCCCAAATACATGGCTTCTACTGATAGAAAGGTCATAATTAAAACTCTATCCTGTAGCTTGGTGATAATAAAATTATTATTACAGAGGCACACATGTTCATTTAAAATATATGAGGTACATATTCCAATTTTAATTTGGACAAATATCTTCAAGTTTTTCGATCTTTCAATGTCCGCTAACATAGACTCACTTAACCATTAATTAGGTTTTAATGGTGGCTAATTTTAAAGCACTAAAGTTAAGAATTTGAATTATCTATCATTTACAGGTTTAACATCTACCAAATATATGGTGAAATTAGACTAATTATGGTCAAAAGAGTTAAAAAAAATCACAGTTCTGCATGATTATAAACCTGTTTGATGATGGCATAAAATTTTTGACATATCCATTATAAAAAATAGCAAACACACCTTTCACAGTTTAAATTTATTTCTCTGGGAAACTAACTTAGTACAACCGATTTGAACAAGAAGTCTATACCTAACAAGAGGACTTCCCAAGTGGTGTAGTAGTAAAGAATTTGCCGGCTAATGTGGGAGATATAAGAGATGTAAGAGATGCAGGTTTGATCTCTTGGTTGGGAAGATCCCCTGGAGAAGTAAAGGGCAACCCACTCCAGTATTCTTGCCTGGAAAATTCCATGGACAGAGGAAAGTGGAGGGCTACAGTCCATGGGGTCACAAAGAGTTGACACAACTGAGCTCGCACACACGCACGCATACCCAAGTGGGCAACTGTCTACCCATCAGTCTCTCCAACTGCTCAGTGCCAGCCTTTGGTAGCTGTAGTCTTAGGTTCTCTTATTAATATCTGATACTTGTTGATCCTACCTTATATACCAAGCACAGTGCTAAGAAGCTGATAAGCACAGCTCTATTTAACCCTCACAATAACAAGGTGAGACTGTCAGACCCCTGAAACCCCAAAGAAGGGATTCTTCAGTTATGCAGTGGGTGGATCAGCTGGAGCTGCTCTCAGGCTGCCTAATGGCAAAGATACAGGACCCTGTGTCTGATTTGATGCTTACAGGTGTCCTTGTAATATTGAAAGAGCTTACTGGGGAAGATGCAGTTAGAACCGCGAATGACTGAATTTAATGTACTGATTTCTTGGGTAGGAAATTCAGTTCAAAATATTTTCCTGTGTATTTACTCTGAGCCAGGTACTAATCAGAGACCCTCAGAGAAATAAACATAGATATACTGTCCCTGAGCTTGAAGAGCTCCCAGTGCTGGGAGATATGCTGTAACACAAGTCAGAGGGGATTAATTTCTGTAACTGAAAGCATACTACTACAAAACTGCAAGGGAAGGCGTGTGACTTCCACGCAAAGAACTAATGGCTGACAGATGGTTCTGAAAAGCGCAAATAATGCTGCAACAGGCAATCTGTCTGCATTGCACTGAGACTTCAGTGAGCAAAACTAAAAATTGAGAGTGCTTTTCAATATAAGAAGACATTTGGAAAATGGAAATGAGTAGAAATTACCCCTGGAGGCTGTATTATTGACACTAGACACACCAATTGATTGTTGGAGGGTCACTGTATCCACTGTATTTTCAGGAAAGTAATGATTTGTCTAAGATAATGTGAGATAGAACTGAACAAAAATAAAATAATTATGTGGCTTTTCCACTGAAGGATTATTTTTAAATCTTAAAAATGTAATGCACAATCAAGTCAAAATATTTTTTTAAAAATAAAGCAATCTAATAGTTTGATATCTGTTTGGGAATTAGCAATTTGATTTTCAAATGCTTTATCTTCTGAATCTTAGGATGCCAGAGACATTTTGTAGTTTCAAGGCTATAAATCAGAATATATTTTGAAGTATCAAGTTGTGCTAACCGAAAGAAGTCAATAAAACACATTAACATTTGATGTTACATAAGCTGAGAGACTGTTTTGTTGTTGTTGAGTTGGTAAGTTGTGTCTGACTCCTTGTGAGCCCATGGACTATAGCACACCAGGCTCCTCTGTCTTATTAGTTTGCTTTAACTGACCCCAAATATGGACCTAACATTGGAAAAAGAACTTGGAATTTTTCACTGGGTTCTAAAAAGTATTTATGGGCACATGAACACCAATCATTTTCATCTGGATCTTTATAACATTCACTTCATTAACTAAAAATGCTGCCACATAAATTATGCTCTCACAGAACAAGTTGATCAAAACCTTTCTTTATATTGCCCCACCTGTCAATCAGCGCCATTCATTTGTGAGTGAAGTACATTACCCAGAAGGAAGAAAGAGGCGGAACACTTTGAATGGAGATAAGTGCACAGATCTTGCTGTGGGTCTAGGCTGGGCTCATGGATAAGTGATATGAAAGCTAAAGATCTCTTAAGACAAAAATGGAAAGTACAGGAAGTATAAAACAGATTCTTTGTGGGGAAAGAGCACTGAGTGGACATCATCTGCTTAAAAAAAATAAATTTCCTTTCTCTTTAATAGCAAACGTTAGCTAAATGGATGTTTGATGGGTTTATGAGAGCTGGTATCAGGAACTCTGAACAGAAAAGAAGTGCTTTCTACACATTATATTCAATTTTTGATGAAGATAACTTTTCCACCTGATTAATCATTAAGTGGTCTCTTCCACCTGCTCTCCTGGAAAAAGTGGTGGATGGCTGGGACACTGGGGAGCTGCTGACTCTGAAGCACAGTAAAAGGGGACCCAGTGTAAAAGTGGTCTGCAAAGCGTCCATCCATAGCAGGGTGATGAGCACATGTGTTGATGACAATGATTCTGACGTGGCCCCTGCCCTGACAGGGAGGCTATTTTAGAATAAGAATTCACTTACATTAGCAGCATCTCTGCAGAGAAGGCAATGGCACCCCACTCCAGTACTCTTGCCTGGAAAATCCCATGTGCGGAGGAGCCTGGTAGGCTGCAGTCCATGGGGTCGCAAAGAGTAGGACACGACTGAGCGACTTCACTTTTACTTTCACTTTTCACTTTCATGCATTGGAGAAGGAAATGGCAACCCACTCCAGTATTCTTGCCTGGAGAATCCCAGGGACGGGGGAGCCTGGTGGGCTGCCGTCTATGGGGTCGCACAGAGTTGGACATGACTGAAGTGACTTAGCAGTAGCAGCATCTCTGAATAGTCATGTCCCTAATCTGGGTAACATAATTTTGGTAAAATGTTTAAAAATTCCCAGGAAAGGGGGTGTCCCTATGAATGTAATTTTAATTTAATTTAGTGTCTTGGTTTTTTGTTTAATTCTGGTTAAAAACTGTTCTAGCTGCCCTTGCCCACTTTTCTCCCCCAGTTTAACAACTAATTCTAAATGAAATGTAATCCACATTCTTTTTATCATGACTCTTGAAGAGTTTCAAGAGCATGGATCTTCCTCTCAATAATCACTTTGCAGTTCTGTGGCTTTGGAATATGAACTAATATTTTGCTGATTTGTGGATACACCCTTCCCAGTGAATGCTTTTCTGATCCTTAAAGTGCTATGCAACAAAAAGAAAAGTAAAATACAGTATTCGTGAGCTGAAAAGTTTGCATGAGAGGACTCACATTAATGGAAATCTGCCAGGGGAACTTTCTTTTTTAAATTAGAAGTTATATTCACTTTATTATTTTATTACTCCCACCCTCTAAATTTTAGAAATAGCATTGATGTATTTTAACACTAAAAAAGAAACTACTATCACCTTAGATAAAGCCTGAAAACCCATGTTTAGGCTAAACCCATATATTAACAGAACTATTCAAACAATAGGAATCCTTATTGTAAAAGAGTTTACTTGCATCTAGTACATACTGAGACTGCTATATGAGAAGGTATATAGGTATACATGTCAGAATACTGACATTTCTTCAAGCATTGGTTCAAAAGGAAAGCCCAACAAGAACATAGCTGTGGACACCGGAAAGGATAAATTATTTTAAAATTTGCATAATTACTAAGCTGATAAACCCAAAATGTCTCAATGCCACCAGAATAAAACCAGGAGCATTCTTTGTTATGAAAATTTAATTGCAAAAAAGTAACTGATAAGGACAACTGCTGTATTAAATTTACTTTTGGAGACATAAGCAACATTTATGCTTTCTATGCTTAAGCAATGACATGGAGAATCTACATTTGAACAGTTCTCCAAAATTATAACCTGTACCCAGAATAAATGTTAACTGGCAGAATAGCCACTTAGAATAGTAGTAGAATCTTACTAATTGGTCAGTTATATATTGATACTTGCAATTCTGCTGTTCCCTTATTCCCAGATAATAAAATAATCCAAATATCAATGTCAAATCAAGTGGCTTTTAAAAGAATGTTAAATATGTGGTGCTGCTGCAAGGCAAGATAATTTTTGCAAGTTATGAAAAATGCACTTTGCTCCTGGGTAAAATGTAGTTTAATGATATGGAAATAAGCTCATGTTTCCTGTGTATTATATTTACAATTTTGTGTCTGAAACATATTTAATATCTCTAGCATAATTATATGACCACAAGATGACAATCCAATAAATGGGAAAAATCTCAACTACATTGATCAACCAAAGGGAAAGAGAAAAACTTACACCATTAAAGTTTAGAGCCTATTATAAGGGAACAAGAAAGAATATCTAGCCAGCAGTTTTTAAATTTAAAACCATCTGATCATTCCTCTGCATCTACATTCATAAAAGCTAATAGAAATTTCCAGTTGCAATTTATTTTCTGAAGAAAAAAATGCTCTTGGAAAAGACAGAAGTCAGAACTCTTTAAAAGGTACATTACATTTCATTTCCTCTTTCACAGGCCAGGGGTATTTTAGTTGAAGACTAGAAATATTTATATTTTCACATTCTTCTTTTTTTTTTGGCTGTGCTACACAGCATGCAGGATCTTAGCTCCCCGACCAGGTATCAGATCGGGGCCGCCCTGCGGTAGAAGCATGGAGTCTTACCTACTGGACCACCAGGGAAGGCCCTTCATGTTCTTTTTTTTAATGAAACAGGCAGATAGCTTCTGGGGGTCTTATGTTCCTTGCCTTGTTCCTCCCCAAAACGTTCACTGGATGCTCACTGTGCGTGACCCGCACTCAGGTGTGGCGTGGATTGGGTGGGGTGGGCGGAAGAAAAGGTGGCGGGTGGTCAAGATGAATAAAGCTCTACCGTACAGCCTCTCAAGGGCAGCCACCTCAGAGACTTGCCTTGACAGGCCTACCACAGTACCTCCATCCTTCCTGTCCCAGGCACCTTGTTCAGAGCATGATCATTGTCTACAGTTATCTGGGGCAGGATGCTGCAAACTGTGACATGCACATGGATCCTCTGTGGATCTTTCTGAAATATGATTCTGACCCAGGGAGTTTTAGGAGGGGCCTATGCAGAGTACATCATGAGAAATGCTGAGCTGGAAGAAGCACAAGCTGGAATCAAGATTGCCAGGAGAAATATCAATAACCTCAGATATACAGATGACACCACCCTTATGGCAGAAAGTGAAGAGGAATTAAAAAGCCTCTTGATGAGAGTGAAAGAGGAGAGTGAAAAAGTTGGCTTAAAGCTCAACATTCAGAAAACAAAGATCATGGCATCTGGTCCCATCACTTCATGGGAAATAGATGGGGAAACAATGGAAACAGTGTCAGACTTTATTTTTTGGGGCTCCAAAATCACTGCAGATGGTGAAAGCAGCCAAGAAATTAAAAGACACTTACTCCTTGGAAGAAAAGTTATGACCAACCTAGACAGCATATTGAAAAGCAGAGACATTACTTTGCCAACAAAGGTCTGTCTAGTCAAGGCTATGGTTTTTCCAGTGGTCACGTATGGATGTGAGAGTTGGACTGTGAAGAAAGCTGAGTGCTTAAGAATTGATGCTTTTGAGCTGTGGAGTTGGAGAAGACTCTTGAGAGTCCCTTGGACTGCAAGGAGATCCAACCAGTCCATTCTGAAGGAGATCAGCCCTGGGATTTCTTTGGAAGGAATGATGCTAAAGCTGAAACTCCAGTACTTTGGCCACCTCATGCAAAGAGATGACTCATTGGAAAAGACTCTGATGCTGGGAGGGATTGGGGGCAGGAGGAGAAGGGGATGACAGAGGATGAGATGGCTGGATGGCATCACTGACTGGATGGACGTGAGTTTGAGTGAACTCTGGGAGATGGTTATGGACAGGGAGGCCTGGCGTGCTGCGATTCATGGGGTCGCAAAGAGTTGGACATGACTGAGTGACTGAACTGAACTGAACTGAAAACTCAATAGTTCTTGACAAGGTCTCAGGTGGTGCCACTGTGGCCAGTACACAAAGCCACATTTGAGTGGCAGGGCTCTAACAGGTGTGTTGGTAATGGACTTCCATGACCAGACTCTGAATTCTTTTTACTTTTTAAATTTTTTAAAAAAGTATTTATTTTTAATTGGAGAACAACTGCTTCACAATATTGTGTTGGCTTCTGCCATATATCAACATGAGTTAGTCATAGGTATATGTATGTTACCTCCTTCTTGAACCTCTCTCCCACCTCTCACCCCATCCCACCCCTCTAGGTTGTCACAGAGATCTGTGACAAAATCAGAGTCTGAATTATGAGTGCAGGGTTCTTTGCCTGCCTTGTTTATTTCCCTTTCTCAGTGCAAGACTCGGGTCCCCTGAAGAACGGGGCTCAGGGAGAATCATGCAGCAGAAAACTGAATGGGAGAACCCATTGGTAAAGCTCCCAGCTCTTCCAAGTTGTGTCTATCCTTTGTAGATCTCTTTGCTTATTTTCATGCTGGGAGTTTATGGTATAGATTGGCCAGCTGACAATGGGGCACTCTGATCTGGCTTTTCTGTGGGTGGACTGATAAGAACATTATTACTGGCAGGTCCTGGGCTATTATCAAAAGCAGTGCTTAGAGGGAAATTTATATCACTAAATGCACATATTAGAAAAGAAGAAAGATGTAAAAAAAAAAGCTTAAAAAACATAAGCTTTTCTTTTAGGAAATTAGAGAAGGAAACACAAGTTAATTCTAAACCTCGTAGAAGAAAAGAAATAATAAAAATTAAAGAGAAATAAATGAAATGGACAACAGAAAAACGATAGGAAAAAAAACTAACAAAGCCAAAATCTGGTTCTTTCAGAAATCATTAAGATTTCATGCAAAGATGGGCTTAATAAAGGACAGAAATGGTAGGGACCTAACAGAAGCAGAAGATATTAAGAAGAGGTGGCAAGAATACACAGAAGAACTGTACAAAAAAGATCTTCACAACCCAGATAATCACGATGGTGTGATCACTCACCTAGAGCCAGACATCCTGGAATGCAAAGTCAAATGGGCCTTAGGAAGCATGAACAAAGCTAGTGGAGATGATGGAATTCCAGTTGAGCTATTTCAAATCCTGAAAGATGATGCTGTGAAAGTGCTGCACTCAATATGCCAGCAAATTTGGAAAACTCAGCAGTGACCACAGGATGGGAAAAGGTCAGTTTTCATTCCAATCCCAAAGAAAGGCAATGCCAAAGAATGCTCAAACTACTGCACAATTGTACTCATCTCACATGCTAGTAAAGTAATACTCAAAATTCTCCAAGCCAGGCTTCAACAATACATGAACTGTGAACTTCCAGATGTTCAAGCTGCTTTTAGAAAAGGTAGAGGAACCAGAGATCAAATTGCCAACATCTGCTGGGTCATCAAAAAAGCAAGAGAGTTCCAGAAAAACATCTATTTCTGTTTTATTGACTATGCCAAAGCCTTTGACTGTGTGGATCACAATAAACTGTGGAAAATTCTGAAAGAGATGGGAATACCAGACCACCTGACCTGCCTCTTGAGAAACCTGTATGCAGGTCAGAAAGCAACAGTTAAAACTGCACATGGAACAACAGACTGGTTCCAAATAGGAAAAGGAGTACGTCAAGGCTGTATATTGTCACCCTGCTTATTTAACTTATATGCCGAGTACATCATAAGAAACACTGGGCTGGAGGAAGCACAAGCTGGAATCAAGATTGCTGGGAGAAATATCAATAACCTCAGATAGGCAGATGACACCACCTTATGGCAGAAAATGAAGAAGAACTAAAGGGCCTCTTGATGAAAGTGAAAGAGGAGAGTGAAAAAGTTGGCTTAAAGCTCAACATTCAGAAAACTAAGATCATGGCATCCGGTCCCATCACTTCATGGCAAATAGATGGGGAAACTGTGGAAACAGTAGTTGCCCTTATTTTTCTGGGCTCCAAAATCACTGCAGATGGTGACTGCAGCCATGAAATTAAAAGACTCTTGCCCCTTGGAAGAAAAGTTATGACCAACCTAGACAGCATATTGAAAAGCAGAGACACTACTTTGTCAACAAAAGTCCATCTAGTCAAGGCTATGGTTTTTCCAGTGGTCATGTATGGATGTGAGAGTTGGACTGTGAAGAAAGCTGAGCACTGAAGAATTGATGCTTTTGAACTGTTGTGTTGGAGAAGACTCTTGAGAGTCCCTTGGACTGCAAGGAGATCCACCAGTCCATCCTAAAGGAAATCAGTCCTGAATATTCACTGGAAGAACTGATGCTGAAGCTGAAACTCCAATACCTTGGCCACCTGATGCGAAGAGCTGACTCATTGGAAAAGAACCTGATGCTGGGAAAGATTGAGGGCAGGAGGAGAAGGGGAAAACAGAGGATGAGATGGTTGGATGCCATCACCAACTCAATTGACATGGGTTTGAGTGGACTTTGGGAGTTGGTAATGGACAGGTAGGCCTAGCGTGCTGCGGTTCATGGGGTCGTAAAGAGTTGGACCACGACTGAGTGACTGATCTGAACTGAGTCAGGTTAACCAATAAAAAAGTGAGGACACAAATTATCAATATTAGAAATGAAAGAGGAGTCATCACTACTGATCTCAAGCACACTATAAGGATAATAAAAGAATAACATAAAAATTCTATGTCCACAAATTTGACACTTTTGATGAAATGGAATAATTCCTTAAAATTAAAAAACTACAAAAACCCCTACAAAGAGAAATACATAACCCAAATAATACTGTATCTATTAAATAAATTATCCAATAATTAACAACCTTCTAAAAAGAAGTCACCAGGCCCAGATGGTTTCTACCAACTACTTAAGGAAGAAGTCATGACATTCTCCATAATATCTCCAGAAATTAGAGGCAGAGGAAACACTGCCTAAATCATGCTATGAGGCCAAAATAACTAATACCAGATAAAAATACTGCAAAGACATCACAGACTAATAACTCCCATGAACATAAATATAAATACACTATCAATAAACTATTCATAAGTTGAATCTAATAATGCATAAAAAAATCTAAAAATGCATAAACACTGCAAACAAGAAGAATTTATCCTAGGTGTATCCTAGGTGTGTATAAGGCTAGTATAAGGCTAGAAAATCTATCAGTGTAATGCAATACATCAACACACTGAAGAACAAAAATCACATGATCATATCAATAGATGCAGAAAAAGCATGTGAAAAATCTAAACCCATTCACGATAAAGCTCTTAGCAAACTAGGAACAGGAAGAAACTTCCTCAACTTCATTTAAAATATGTACAAAAATCTTACAGCTGACATCATACCTAGTAGGAAACTGGATGTTTTCCCTGAAGAACTGAAAAAAGGTAAGCAAGTCTCCTGTTACCACTCCTATTCCACACTGTACTAGGCGTCATGATTAACGCTGTAAGATAATAAGAAAAACAAAACAGCTTGGAGAGGAAGAAGTAAAGCTGTCTCAATTTGCAAGTAACATGTTGTCTATGGAGAGAGCTCTAAAGAATCAATTACAACAGCAACAAACATCTCTTGGAAATAATAAGCAAGTATAGTAAGTATGCAGGATATAATGCTTTCCTATTTACCAACAGTAAAAAATTGGAATTTGAAATTTAAAAAATGCCATTTATAATAGTATTCCAAAAATGAAATGCTTAGGCATAAATGTAACAAAACATGTACAGGCCCTATAAACAGAAAACTATGAAACACATTAAAAAAATCAAAGAAGATCTAAATAAATGGAGAGACGTTCTGTGTTCATGGATTGGAAGACTCAATGTTGTTAAAATGGTGGTTCTTTTCAACTTGATCTATAGATTCAACACAATCCCAATCAAATCTCAGAAAGCTATTTCATAGTTTTCAACAAACTGGTTCTGGAGTTTATATGAAAAGGCTAAAAACCTGGAATAGCTAACATAATACTGAAGAAGAACAAAGTTGGAAAGATGTACACTGCCTGATTTCAAGACTTTCTTTAAAGCTACAGTAATAAAGACAGCATGGTATTGGAAAAAGAATAGACACAGAGATCAATGGAAAAGAATAGAGAGTTCAGAAATAGACCCACACCAATATAGTCACTGATCTTTGGTGAAAGAACTAAGGCAATTCAATGGAGAAATATAGTTTTTCAACAAATGATGCTGGAACAATTGAACATCCATATAAAAAAGAAAAAAAAGTACAAGATCCTTCATTCAACACAGATGGGAATGTAAAACGGTACAGCTACTTGGGAAGACAATTTGACAGCTTCTTACAAAACTAAACCTAGTCTTACCATACAATTTAGTGATCACATTCCTAGGTATTTACCCAACTGATGTGAAAATTTATGTCTACCTAAGAATCTGCATACTGGTGTTTGTAGCAGATTTATTCCTAATTGCCCAAAAGTCCTTCAATAGGTGAATGGAGAAATAAATTCAAGTACATCCATACAATGAAATATTATTCAGTGATAAAAAGAAATGAGCTATCAAGCCATGGAAAGACATGAATGAATCTTAGATGCATATTGCTAAGCAAAAGAAGCCAGCCAGGAAAAGCTACAAGTATGTACAAACCCAACTACCTGACATTCTGAAAAGGCACTGCTTAGAGAGATAGTAAACTCTGACTGTCAGGCATTCAGAAGGGAGAGGTGGTTAAATAAGTAAAACAAAAAATTTTTCAGAGTAGTAAAACTATTCTGTATGATACTGTAATGAATACAAGACACTAAGAATTTGTCAAAACCCACAGAACATTATTGTACAAGAAGTAAATCATGTTGCAAACTTAAAAAATATATAGGAGATTGGGGAGTCTCAAGGTGAAAGGTAGAACATGACAAAAGAATCTTAATGTATTGAAAATGTATCAAACAGTCTCATTAAAGGAGATGGGTAATAAGTTACTGACCTTTGTGATTTTGGAAATGTGTAGAGTCTACAAGGCTAAAGGTAGAGGAACTATGTATAAGCATCATATCCTGCTCCATAAAGTTGTTCCCCACAGGAATGGGGGCTAACAATTTTGATACCATGATACAGGTTTCCTGGAATAAACAATGAAGTAAATGGATGGTGGATGGTAGTAGTCAGGTTTCTCACTGCTGATGTGAGAGGCTACAGATAAACAAGGATCAAAGGTTAGGTGACAGTGGATTAGACTTGAGGACATAGTATGAATTCATGTTCAGCCTAAAATAGATACAGAAGATTACACACAGAGTCTTTACAGGTATATGTATGTACACAAGTTAGCATTCATGCATATATCCCCCTCCTCTGCCAGGTGAGAGGTCCTAGGAGCAATGAAGCCCCAGTAGCAATGGGCAAACCTGGTGCTTAGATCTTATTTCTGATAACATTCTATGAAAAAAGGAAACAGGGCTTCTTGCAAAACTAATACAATTATGTAAAGTTTAAAAATAAAATAAAATTAAAAAAAAAAAGAAGAAGACAGATAAAAAAAAAAGAAAATTTACAAGAGGAGTCTGGAGTACATTGTAGTAACAGAAATTAAAGCATTCAAAATACCAGAAAAAAAAAACAAACCCATATCCCCTTACTCTCCACACACACAACACAGAGTGATGGGTGTGTGCCAGAGATATATAAGAAGTCAACTGAAAAAGTTCCCTCATCAACAAAGCTGGAATAATTTGAGATAGACAGATAAATGAAATAATATTAGATTATAACTCAAAGATTAAAAATAAACACCCATGAGCCCATACTAAAAAAGATAACTGATTCTATGAACAGACAAGTATATAAATCAATGGGAGAGAACAAGTAAGTCTCCAATGCAGAATAATTTCAAATAATTTCTGTAGATACTCCTCACCTTCAAGGATGGGCACTATAACTCCCCACTCCTTAAATGTATTGGCTTTTCTTTGGCATGTTGAACTGCTTAATTTTTGAGACTGCAGTATACTCCCGTCTTCTCTTGTATAATTTCTGTTCCTGTCCTAGAACCACTCTTTCTCCAAGAAGCCCTGTTTCCTTTATTCCAAAGAATGTTATCAGAATTTAAGACTGGGCAGCAGGCTTGCCCATTGCTTTCTTCCAAAGAGTATGAGATGGAAAGGGAGAACAAGAAGGAGTAATTTTACAGTGTAGAAACCTGACACACTACAAAGCAGAAACACTACTTCCGAGCAGCGACCAATCTTAACATCAACAGTGAGAAATCGTGTTAACATGGACCCTTGATATGATATGAAGAGAATGGTACCTTATGGTTTTCATCCTAAAACTACATTACTCCAATCTAATCATAGTTAAAAACATCAGACCAATCTTGATCAAGGGAAATACTAAATACCTGTCAGCACTTCTTAAAATCGCCAAGGTTATCAAAAACAAGGAAAGTCTGAAAAACTGCCACAGCCCAAGAGGAGCCTAAAGATATAGGATAGTTTGATAGTATCTTGGAACAGAAAATGGAAATTATGGAAAATGGACATTACCATTTTGGTAATGGACATTGCCCTCATTTAGATACCGAGGGTATCTAAATAAAGTATGGACTTCAGATGAGAAAAACGTATCAATATTTGTACATTAACTATGACAGTTGTCCCATACTGATGGAAGGTGTTAATAATAGAGAAATGAGGTCTGAGGTATGTAGGAACTCATGGAACTATCTCCACAATAATTTTGTAAGTCTAAATCTTTTTTCCAATAAAAACTTTATTTAAAAAAGCTGACCCAGTTTTACTCCCAGTAGTTGAGCTATAAGCTAAACAAGAATCAGGTATATTAGTTCCCAAACTCGTTTATGCCAGTTGTGTTTATTAATGCAACTGCTAACATTTATTCAAATAGCATATAAATGGATTAAATCTGCATGTGTGCAAAGAGAATTGTTTCTATATACATGAAGTTTAATGCTTCGGAAAGGCTGAATAAAGATAGTCTACTTAAAAACTTGCTGCTTAATCATGACCTAACGATGCTATAAAAGATTATGAAAAATTTTGTAAAAATCCATAAAGAACTTTCTTTTGGATTGCCTCATAAGTCTTTTTAACTTCTTACACAATTTTAAAGAGGTATAAAGAGAAAATATTCATAGACAAAGTTTTTATGGCTGTTGTTCATATTACAAAAACTGCACAGGATTGCAAGCCTGGATGCAAACACTACGGCAGTGTTGGTCTCATCCTCAATGACAGGGTATTGACAGGCTTAACTGCTTTTTTTAACCAAGTAACTACTGTGTTCTGATCTTTCTTACTACAGCCTAGAAATTTTCATTTTATGTAGAAAGTTCTCTGTATACCACAATGGCACATGCATGGATCAACGTGAGACTAAAAAATGAGCACTGGATTTCTGTCATTCTCCAAGTGCTCACTGGACTCGCATGTGATGGAACTGTTTAAAAAGAAGGCACCAAACTTGTACTGTATTGGGTATGCCAGAATGCTGGCAGAATCCCTGACTACCTTTGGTCTTTGCTCATGGAGGATACTATATTTAGCTGTCTAGCTACCAAAGGTTCCATTAATTTTGGATATTTCCCCTGTACAATCTGTTTAAGGGCAGTGACAAGATATTTCCTGAGTGACCTGTCCCTTCTGAAAAGAATACATAACCTGAACGCCAGCACTTTTTGTCATCAAGATGGATGAGGACCCATTGTTGGTCAAGTGTGACAGGAGCTGGGCCCCATCATTAATCATACCAAAGACAAACAAACTTCTAGAGCATTCCTTTTACCTGGCTGTTGAGTCTACTATAAGGGTCTTCATCTATGCGTGCCTGGCATATACTCCCCAGATTTCTAAGTGCTGGAACTATGTGAACAAGCCCACGCATGTTTTTGTTATCCCATTCATTGGAGAAGGAAATGGCAACCCACTCCAGTGTTCTTGCCTGGAGAATCCCAGGGATGGGGGAACCTGATGGGCTGCCGTCTATGGGGTCGCACAGAGTCAGACACGACTGAAGCAACTTAGCAGCAGCAGCAGCAGCAGTGGATTTTTAGAATTTTAGTATTGAAATTTCCTTAAGGAAATTTTTTACTTTCCACAGAAATACAAGAGTGCCTTTTCAGAATGATGGAATTTTTATTTTGCTTTGGAGAAGGAAGAGTCTGAGGGCTGTTTTGAGTGTGTGCGGGTAGACAGTGGTAGGAATATATGCGTTCCCAAGAACATTTTGGCTTCCTAAGACTGAGAGCACTAAGGTAATTCTGGCTTCTGGATTTGCCTACTTGAGGCATTTCTGAGCCAAGATTAGAAAACTGGAGCCAAAGATGAGAATCATGTACCATTTATTGAGAGGAGAAAGTCTATTTGTATTAAGACTCAGTCTCCAGAAAAGGATGTCTAAAAAAGCTCAACAGATATTACAAAATGCTGAAGACAAAATTAATTTTAATCCATTTAAATTTAAAACACAGATATTGTGCCACCAAAAAAAATGTTTAGGAGGAGATAAAGGTGTTGCAAATGATGCCAAAGCAAAAACCTGTGGGGTGTCCAACACCAGAAGACTGGAATCCCTGTTATCACTGATACCCTTGTAGACTGTGTCTTTATCTCTTTCACCCTGAAGGTTCTATCCAAGCACTCAGAGGAGGATTCCTGCATTTCACTTGTCCTAGGAGTCAGTGTGCACAGAGTACAAATTATGGCTCACACTGCCTTCTGATAGTACTTTTCAGCTTTTGGGACTAAGTACAAGCTCTTTCTGGTGGTGAATTTTGTTACTGCATCCATGTCAAATGTGGGAAACCTACTAAAGAGATCTTTTTTCCCCCAGACACTTCTTTTATTTTTTGCAAAAATAGAGACAGTAGCTTCTAACATGGTGAGCAAGCATGTACTTCATAGATTCTGATGAGTCAAGAATTTGTCTTATTCAGAAACTCTTAAGTCACTTAAAAGACCTCAAGGATGAACGTAACTCTTGGATTGTCCACCAAGTGAGGAAAGCACTAGTCTAGTAACCCACTGATATTTTGCATTTGCTCTTTGTCATTATGTTTCTCAAAGACGTTCTAAACTCAATGTTTTTTGTTTTTGTTTTTTTTTGCTCAGAGCAGACTCAGAAAAGAAATTTCCTCTTAGAATAGTAAAACAATCTAAAATAGAGAATTAATATTTAAAAAGACAATGATTTACAATCTCCTGGCTGTCCATTAGAATAACTTAAAACAAAAGACTTCTGATAAAATGTGTTTCGTGTTTTTAGTGACAAGTCTTTGGCAATTGGTTTTGTATTCAATGAGAGAAAAAGGAGTGAAAGCGCCCCCAACTCACATCTGGCAAGTTCAGGAAGTATCAAAGGAAAGGACTCAACTCTAGGTTAGCCACAATTGAAAATCACAAATCGTCTCTAAGCTTCAGTTTTTGTTCTCTAAAATACAGGGGTGTGACCAGATGACTCCTTAGGTTTTCCTGTTTTGGGACTGCAGTTCAGCAAATGGATGTTGTGTGAGTTACAAAACAATAAATGAATAGCTTTAGGTCAGAAAAATCGAACTTAAAAGTGATGCTTAAAACAGACAGACCTGGCTCTCCAGTTCTTCTAGAGTATTTTTTTCTTTGTGTACTTAACCCAAAATATTTGATAAAACTTCCAAGTATGCCTCATTTTTTGTCAGGTGATACTATCCATTCATAAACTAAGTAAAGAGATAAATATTTTTAAACATAAACATTTCCACAAAATACGTAAGTGCCTCCAAATAGGAGAAAGAGATGGTTGGATGGCATCACCAACTCAATGGATATGTGTTTGAGCAAGCTCTGGGAGATGGTGAAGGACAGGGAAGCCTGATGTGCTGCAGTCTATGGGGTCACAAAGAGTCAGATATGACTGAGCGACTGAACAACAACAACCTCAAGTGAAAATATATTTATTTAATAATATATGATAGGAACTACATACATATATTGTTTTATCAGCCTGAATTTATGAGCCTGAATAAAGTAGTTTAATCAGGCCAGTCTTGGGTACTGGTGGGCAGCACAGAATGTGCTATGATTTGAGGAGGTCTGTATCAGCTCCCTGCACTCAAAGAACCTTGGGTAAAATGCACCCTTTCACAATCACTAGTTTGGATTAACATTTTTCACTTTTAAAACAAGGGAGAAAAGGGCAACAGTAAATATATGGAGCCAGCCATAATCATTCACATCTCTGTTTGAATTACTTTAATTTGACTGCTTTCCTTTTAGAGTTTATGATCAGTTTCACTGAGCACATTGGGGGAGGGGCAGAAGAGAGACAGATGCCCAGCTATGTGTAACTAGCGGGTAGTGTGAAAGGGTCTAGATGTTCAAGGAGCAGGAAAGAAAGACGTTTCAAAGGCTGGAATAAAAACTCCTGTTTTAGAATTTTCATTCCACATCTGTTCATGTAGTGCCCTCTACATGCCTGGTACTGTGCTGAGTGGAAGGGGATAGTTACAGTCTTGCCTAGCTCATTCTATTTTTCTCCTAGAAATGCAAATAAACATGAACAATATACTTTCAGATATTCAGAGGCTATTCTGAATTCCAAGTAGTAAAGTCTCTTTGGTATACTGTATTTTGAACTTTTAGGAAGAGACATTAATAATTTAACTTTGAAGTGAACTACAGTGAAATGATGTAGAATTAAAAGCATCACAAATGCTGCTAAAATATTTATGGAGACTCTATTTTGACTAAAGGATTTCAGCTATGGAATGACTTACGTTCTAGTTTCTGAGATCTCAGTTTACAGAAGGAGCCAAAGCTGAAACCAAATTTCACAACTGTGCTTTTCATTATGAAAAATTTTCCATGTCTTCTTTTTATGAATTATTACAATGATGTGTCTAGATGGTCTGTAGCAGTATTATACATTATTTTCATATAATTCTTCCATAAACATGTGGCAGATCTTCATGGAGCCTTTGAACATTAAAAAAACATCGGTGAAATGGTGAATGCCATTTAACATAATAAATGCATTACTCAAGAAAAGAAAAGCCCTGATGTTGCTAATTATAGTCATGCTAGAAGTTCAGCATGACTTCCTCTAAACTTGATTGATTCTGCATTGGTCTGCCCTAATCACAGTGAAGGTATTCACTGTCCCTATCTTGTGGAGGAGAGAATCGACAAGGCTTTCTAATAACCCCCCAACCTTGCCTGCTGTTTGCACACACGGTTACTGGAACCACGGTGCTGCATATAATCCAATAAGGCTCACACCAGTCAAGATCTATGTAATCAAGGATCTGAAAGAACATTCTCCGCATTAGATTCAGTCTCTTTTAACTTGTACTTCACAAAACAAACAGTCTTTTTAGGCAGAAAGAAAATGTATGTCTGTCATCCAAAGTACATATGAAGTCATGCCATGGACTGACAGCTGCAGGCCTCTCAAACACTTTTTAAATCCCGCCACAGCTCCGTTTCACTGTAGAAGTACACGAGCATTTGGGGAAAGCCAGCATTAGACAAAAGAGTGGCAGGAAAACTCTGCAGTTGATTTTGCCTGCACTAAATACCCTGTTCTGATTGCTCAGGGTAAGAGGATGACACCCGTGCTGCCTGACATTCTACTTTCTAGCAGAAAGCTGAATGAGAGGATCAAGTACAGACTCTCAAGCAAACACCAGGTGTCCAGACGTTCTCAGCAACCAGGGTGCCTACCAATCCCCTCTTAGATTCCAGAAGAATTCAAATCTGAAATGCTCCACCAGAAGGGCCATCAACTACTGGTTTAGTCCATCTTCACTAAGAGCTCTTTCTCCTTCTTTATAGGAAATAAACAATGATGCAGAGTTAGGTGTTCTTTAGCGGGAAAGAGAAAATCGAGAATCTTCTTTGCCCTCCCCAAGTTTATCAGAAGAACTGGGAGTAGTGCCATGGCCAAAACCAAACACTATTCTGTAGAGACTATGCTTGTATAATATACTTTCTTAAAATATCCAGAGAAATCTTTCGTAAGTCAAAAAGAAATTTTAGAATTTTAGGTGTCTATCAGTTTCTCAATTATCCTTAAACTCATTGGGGTTTATTCATTTTTTTCTCTGAAATAATTAATTACTTCATTCTTGGACGAATGTTGAGACAAACCAGGTCATTTAAAAATAGAGAAATCATCAATCAAAATCTATTTCACAGCAATGACATAAGAGCAATGTGCTCTTGGCCTGTTAACACAGTTTGGTTTATCTTTGATAGTAATTCTATTTTTCTGTCCCATTTTGGGATCCTGTAACATTCCCTATGCCTTTCTGTAGCTTCCAGGTTTCTTTCAGCTGAAAAGGAAATAAACTTTGAGAAGGCATTTGTTGAGAATATTTTATTCTTTGCCAGTACACAGAGCCTCACATAAGAATTGTGTTTGGGTAAATTAAAAAAAAGAAAGTGAATAAAATTCCATTTCCATTAAGAGCTACATTCATGTGCAAAGACCTCCAATTAGAGTTCTATAAAAGCAATGATGCTTTGATATTTGGTTCAGAAATCATACAACACAACTGGCACAATAGTTAAGAATTTCTGTTTCTATGTTAATTTATTTTAGATAGTTTTGCCATCATAGCTAAATGAAATGTCAGTTAGTGCATATAATTTAGAAATTACACTTAAGTCTTTCAGAATTTTAAGTAAAAGTCAGATGCTCTCCCCAAAGAATAAAAACTGATTTTCTCCAAATGAGCATTGCTTTATTTCAAGAAAACTTCTCTAATTCCTACTTAAAACCAAAAGGGATCACCCAATTTTGTGTATCAGGGAGTATGTGGAACAACATATTTTTGTCATAGTTATTACATCAGGCAAATATACTTTATTATAAATGAAAAAAATATGTGCCCCAGGAGTGATCAACCATGTAATCTAGCTGCCTAATAAATTCTTCGTTGTGGCTGACTAATCCTTTGGGAAATGCCACATTCATTCCTTGCAAAAATGAGGGGACTGGCTTGTACCAAACAAAGAATTTCTTAAAAGCAAAATGAAAGGAAACAAAACAAAATCTTAAGTTTGTGGTTGATCAAATTGCAAAACAAATTAGGCTCTACTGAACCAATTTTCTCTGGCAAATCTCAGAGTACGTATTTTAGTTATTTGATCTCCAAGAATTAAAAAAAAATTGTAGTGTCACCACACTTAGTATGTCATCTAGGCATACTTGATGACAGAAAGAGGGGGGATCCTTTTCTTACACTTCTCTTTTTTTACTCTCTTTGTTGTAACAAACAGTACTGAGTAAAAGGTTATTATGTTTTATTATCTTTGGTGTCTTTTAAAACTGTTCAGATCAATCTGGCAACATTCAAAAAGAATGACTGGTTCACCAGGAAGCTGATTTCTGAAGAGAACTAGAGCAGCCTACACAGCTGCTGTTCTAGAATGAGATTATTCCTGGAGGCTGGGAGGCTTGTAAAGGTAGATACAGGCAGCCCTGAAGACAGAGGGGAAGACTGAGACGTGCCAGTTGCTCCTGTCTGCTCTGGAGGCATTGCAGAGGGAAGGCAGGTTATCCAACGTTGCCGAGCTTGAGTTCCCAAAATGTAAGGTGGAGGATAGTAAGACCCACTGGCATAGAGCTGTGAGAGTAAATAATGTGTGCAAAAGGTCCAGCATATATTTAGATCATAACAAAGGGTGACTACTATTATTACAGTTGGTAGCTGTGTGTTTTTACACATTTCAGAGTTTATTTATTTATTTTTTCTACCTGCAGGGAATAATGATGAGAAAAGACTAGAATGGTGATGGCTGAATATTTTCTTAGTGGATATTAGATGGGTTAACAAATGATAGGGAATGTGGGCATTCTCTTTCTTTTTAAAATAAAGACTAAAAGCTAAACATACCAAAGGAAATGAAAGGAATAGGGCTGTGAATGTCTTGGGATGCTGAAGGAGCACATAGCAAAACAATGAGCTGAAAAAGTACTTAGGTGGACCTAAGATTGTCTTTGAATCTTATTACAAATAAAATTTCTGTGCTATCCTACTAAGTTATTTATGATTTAATGTAGCATTACTTGAGAAGAAGCAACAAGATTTATTGGACATAAGGAGGGTCTTACTTTTGATCAATTCATTTGCACATACTGAAAGTATCTATGACCAGCTACCTTAAAAATGTGACTAATATACCAGCTAGCCTCTAAAGGTAACATATCACCAAATGATTTATTTGGTGATAATTTATTCAACAGATAATTACTGTGGGCTTTTTTTAACTACCCCATAAGGCGGATAGGGAAGGCATGGTGCTCACTTTTTTCAGAAGAGGAAACCACTACTCAGAGAGGTGCAATCACTTGCCTGAGGTTGATGTACTTGAGAAACTGACTAGAGCCTCACTTCCCACTCCAGTAGCCATCTCACAATGAAAGAGCACATGCTGGCTGACTGCCGCTGCATACGTATGGTGTAAGGAGATGGTCATAACGCACAGCCCTTGTGTGAAATCTTAATTCCCTGAACTGGCTGACCCATCTTACACCTGGCTTGTATGGTCTTTATCTTTCCCTGTACATACAGCTACTGTCATACTGGACAATGGGAACGCAATTCAAAGACTGCTTGAGAATCATTCCTTGGTGGTCAAACTTCCTTAGCTGAGGCTTTGATTTCTTAGCATCTCTAGCTGTCCTAAGAGAACTTGATAAAATGAGTTCTTCTAAGGCTGGTGCTTGCTGTGCTCTGCAACCTTCTTGGTCTTTGAGGGCATCAGTGTCTATGCAGTCACACTGATTTCACTAGAAACTGACCCTAAGAATTGACTCTAAGAACACACAACCAATGACACTACAGTTTTGAAAAAATAAAAAAAAGTTGTTTCAAGTTCTTCCTTAAAAGACCTTTTGACAACAGACTGTAGATACCAGAACAGGCTGCCATGCAAGAAAGTCAGCTCCCATCATGGAGCACGTTAATGTAAAGATTGATAACAACACAAGAGGGTTGTTGTAGGGCAGGTTACTACACAGGGAGAGGGGTACCTGGGTGTGTCACTGTCAACTCCAAGATTCTTCAAAGTGTCCCATGCAAGTTTTATTTACTGTTGGATCTAGAATTCATGAGAGAAATAGCCACCCAAGTTGGAGATTCCACCTTTTAAGGTAAAGAAAAATAGTGTCTCACTTGTCAATATCCATTTATGAATAAAATTCTTATAAGGTGAACCATGAGACAAAGGTGGAAGTGTTCAAATGAGAG
This sequence comes from Bos taurus, assembly GCF_002263795.3. Taxonomy (NCBI): domain Eukaryota; kingdom Metazoa; phylum Chordata; class Mammalia; order Artiodactyla; family Bovidae; genus Bos; species Bos taurus. Next base: position 25,038,225 of record NC_037341.1, read on the forward strand.
GTGAAGAAGAAGAAGCTCTAAGGTCACACATGGGAACCCGCCTGTTCTGGGCTTTTGTCTTTCATTCAGTTTTCTCAGCAATCTGTATCCTAAGGACTCTCTCAGCAGTGACTGGGCACAGTGCTGGGCTCTGGGGTTACAACCACTGCAGAGTTCCAGGTTCCCATCTGATGTCCTATATCGTGTCAGCACAGGAACCCCTGGCTCCTGGCTCCATGTCACCAGTGGGCTCTGATCTCTGACAGGAAGACATGCCCTAAACTCTGTCAGGCCTCAGTGTTCTTACCAGTAAAACTAAGGACTTTGATTACAGGACCTGTTTGTTTCCTTTCAGATCAAATATTTAAAATAATTCTACTTTATTCCATTATACGGAATCTACTTCATTCCATATTCCTATTTGGCCATTAAAACTTTTTAAAAAATTTTACGTTAAAAATTATTTCACTATTTGGTTGAGTGTGTGGCCAATGATCAAAATGTTTAGGAAGTTTTACAATACTGAAACTTCATATTATGGCTCTTCCTAGAAGCCATTTTCTAAGTTTATAAATAATCACTCTGGTTTCAAAAATTTTTTTCCAAAGCTTTCATCCTATATGGACATTAATCATTGTGACAGCCTTACAGAATGAAAACTACCATTTTAAAGCCCAATTTTAATCATTCATGGAAAAACATCACGTTAGAAATTGTCTAAATAGAAAAAGTATGAAATGTAGCATTTCTATCTGTATTATTACTTTTTGAAAAAGGTCCACTGAGTCTGCAGAAATTGTTATAATGAGAAACAGGCCACAAATTGAAACCTCAAAGAAGACATCTGATTGACTTGAAAAATAATTGGTATCTTTCCACTTAATCTACATTAATGTAAACAATAAATCTTCTCTTAAACAAAGATTGTGTGAATCTTCATTTATCTTTTATGACAAGAGAGCAAAGGTTGTAGTTTAATGAATGGAAAGAAGCAACAAGGTCAGTTTTAAAAGCCTCACAGGTCAAATGTCTGACATCAGTGAACATTAAAAAAAAAAAAAAGAAGAAGCCCTAACATCGTAATTTCTATTTTAGTCAAACCACTAGGGTCCAGCTAAGACTTCAAGTAGCAGGAAAGAAAACACCATAATTTAGTAACATAGAGACAAGCAATTGGAATGGCAATATCCTTTTAGGATGCATTCACCAGCATTTTGATAAGGTTGAATTAGGTAGATTTTAAAATAATTTTGAAGCTTCAAGTTTTGACAGCTGACAAGACTCCCTGGCACTGATAAAGGGATTGGAAAAAGAAGAGCACATACTTTTATTTTACATATGCATTGATTTTCTCCCAAATGGAAGACCTCTGTCATCTGAAAAGGTTATTCATAGATCCAAAGAGCTGATCAGGGTCATTAATAACAATAGTAAACTGATCATCATTCCAATGGGACCTGACAAGTTTCTTTTCAAAGTGGATACTAATGTATTGATGCTTGTGAAGTTCATTACAGCAGTAATAAATCATTAGTCTCTGCAAAATGATTTATAAGATGGTTGAAATGCATTACAATAGACAGAGCTTTGCAGGCACAAGAAGGCTCTTGCTGTTTTACTGAAAGTGTGATGGCTTACAGTAATTAGACACCAGCACCAAATCTAACACTACAAAATACACTATACCTATGGTTGTTTCTTGTTCGTTTAAAACCAAGTTTTAATTCAGCACAGCCTTGAATTACTACTGTCTTACAAAAGTTTTAAAAATTATATTTTTGTTTATTCTACAAAGGTTCATTGTGACTCCTGCTAATTGAATATTTTTTTAGCTTCACCAAATAATACTTAGAGCATTTCTAGTTGCAATTATTCCCTTAAGATTATTTGCATGCATAATAACATGCAGAGTAAAGCATTCTCAACCATTTAACATTATGAACTAACACTGTAATGAAGTGATTCATAGCTGAACATGGGCTGAAATGTTTATTTCCAAACATGTGTAACAATATGTCTTTAATATACCTATAATGCTTTCAAGAGTTAGATGTGTTTGCAGGTACTATTTGTCCTGCAGAGAAAGAGGAAAATAAGCTTAAGATAAAACAGTATTAACCTTTTTCAGAAAACAGGAAGGGCTTTCTGATGGTAAGGGTAGTTTCACCATTACAACAGAGAAATGGGTTCCAGATGATGTCCATTTTTTTAGTTTGGGTGTGGACTTAACGAAAAAGTTGTTTTATCCTCTGTTGCCCCTATGTTTATTGGGAAACATGGCCAAAGGACTAATTTCATGGCTGCTCCTAGCCATTTTAAATGAATCACCTAACATAATTTTCTCCGATTATAGTAGTTCCATTAGAACCTACCTGTTGCTACTCCTGACTGGGAAATCAGAACAAGTGTGCTTACGTGCGAACAATCTCTTTTCAGAGTACTTTAAACTACGTATGAAATCCCACCTCTTGTTTTATCACCTTTCTCTAGTCGTCACTAACAAACTTGTTCTTACAAAATAAGGCTATTCAGATAAGAATAATAATTTATTTGGCATTCTGAAGAGTTTTACTATGTTAGTTAAAAAAAAAATCAAAATGTCAAATACATCCCCAAGTGATTTTCAATCTAGATTTCCTTATCACCTGTCCTTGGCTGTTTACAGGATTTTTTTGTCATTTCGTAACAAAGACTGATCAAGCCCATTTTTAAAAACAGCATCCTGCCCTGGAACATTAAAGGGTAATCTGATGCATTTGATGAGTGGATTTTCAGAAGTTCATTGTTATAAGCAAGTCACAAAGTCTATGCTTCAATGAAGCCTTAAAATATTGTGTAATATGGCTGTCATTCCATGAATGCACATATAATATTTCCTGAAACTTCAATCAAAGTGATGCCCTAGAGTAGGATATTTGCATTAACCTGTGTTTTGCTGAGGTATTGAATCATGACTTCACTGACAACATACTCTTGAGATGGAGACCTTGCATATAATTGCATGCTGAGGTTTCAACAATTTCAAATATTGGTTTGTGTGTCACAATTTATTCCTGATGATTATCCCAAAGCGAATTCTACCAATTGATTGTTACTGCCGAGCCTAGACTAGGGACAGACCCTAAGTTGGAGGAGACAGCGAGCTTCTTATTTGTGTCTGTTTCCATCCAGCCTTTCTCAGATGGACTCAGCCTCCACTGAGCAGGATTGGGAATCCCTAGCCTGTCACCTCCCATCCTTAGCATTCTTAACATTCTCACAACAGTATCAGATACTAAGAAAGACTATAGTAGATATGAGTGCCGTTAATTTTAAAAATACAGCTAATTCTAGTTATTTTATCAAATTGTCTCCTAAGCCTATTATTTTCTGCTCTAAATGATAGTAATTGATAGTCTGAAACCACAGCTACATCACAGTATTCGATGAAAAGCCATCAGAGATGCATATGGACTGTGCATATATGTATGTGTCTGAAGCAGATTTCTTCCTAAATGAAAAACAGATACTCTTACATCCCTGAATAAATCTTCCTTGGTCAAGATGTATTCTTACTCCTGATTTCTGTTTAATATTTTAATTAGGCTTTTGCATTGATACTCATCAGTGAGAGTAGTTTTTAGTGTGATTCTCATCAAGTTTTGGTACCAAAATTGTAGTCACTTCATATCAAAAATGTTGCAATTTTCCTTTCTATGTTGATGCTTTCAAACAGTTTTTAACAGCTTTAAATATTTGTTTGAATTCCTCTACAGCCATTTAGGCATGTTGCTAATTTTATTAGGAGAGGGCAGTATTCTTATTTTCTTCTTTTATAACTTACCTATCTCTTAAATCTAACTTACTTATTTCATTTAAATACATTTTATATATTTACTGACATAAGTATTTAAGGCTAAGAATTTTCCTATTAACACAGCATTAGCCATAGCTTATAGATTCTGATATGCCATATTTCATTTTTATATTTTTAGAAAGTCTCCAACCAGATAGAAAATATAATAGAAGAAAACATCCAATTATAACAGCATCATGATATATAAGAAAAAACCTTAACACACTCCTGAAAGCCACGAAAGAAGCCTTGAAGAAATGGAAATGCTTAACATATTCTTGAAGAAAAGAACTTAGTATCATTTTTCTGTTGATTCTCTACAAGTCAGTTTAGAAATATAGTATAATACCAATTAAAAAATACTAGGAAATTTTTGTTTCATGAGGTTGGTCAAGTTATCCTAAGTTCAAATAGAAAAAATTAACAGAAATAACCTGGAAGAGCAATAAGGAAAGATTAGCAATAACAGATACCACAATGCATTAAAACACTGGAAAAAAATCACCACAGAATATTAGTACAGGAACGGAAAGATCATAGAATAGAAAATCTGGAAATAAGACTCAACTATATGCATGAATTTATTAAATAGAAAAGGCACCTCGAACCAGTGGATTACAAATGGATTTTCCATTCAATATGTGATGAGTCAACTGACAAAAATTAAATTGTATCCATACCTCCTAACTCACACCAGGAAAAGTTCTAACAGACTGTTTATGAAAAGAGGAAATATGAATGGCTCTTAATTATATGAAAAAATATACTTAGATTTTTTTCATTTGACAGACTGACCAAAATCTGACAGAATGAAGCAGACACTAACATTTAGACAATGATAAAGTAACTTGTTACAAAACCTATAAAGGGCAATTTGGCATATCTATTAAAATTACAAATGCATATGCTACATTTTTTTAAATCCAGAAATTCCACTTCACTTGCTCTCATACAAAACACTTGTACAAGACTCCCTAGTGAAACACTGTTTGCAATAGGAAAAACTAAAACTGGAACACCTTGCAACAGGAGACTGGTTAATTGAGTTACGAAGAATTTTACACAATGGAACACTATACAACCATGAGGATGAATGAAGCAGCTCTGTACTTATGTGAAAGATTTCCAAGTGAAAAAGAGGAAGGGAGTAGTATGTCATCTTTTGTAAAAAGAAGAAATGGGGAGGGAATAAGGATCTATAAACCCTGGAAAAAGATGGAAGAAACAACGTCAGTGGTTATTTATTTTGATGATGGGGGAAATGGGAAGATAGAAGATTAAGGGAGCATCCTTCGTGTTAAATTATGTGAATTTTATTAATCATTCAAATAGCTATATTTAGAAGAAAATGTTAATAGCAATACAAAGTGACAATTAGGGACTTCCCCGGTGGTCCGGTGGTTAACACTCTGCACTTCCAATGCAGGGGGCACGAGTTTGATCCCTGGTCAGGGAATTAAAATCCCACATGCCACACAGCATGGCCAAAAAATAATAATGATTAAAAAATGACAATTATACTATAAAAAATCTATCAGTAATAGATGAATCTCCTGTAGATATTTTGGAGTAAGATTTTACATCTTAAGAGGGGGCTTATCTAGTGGAAATCATGGTTTAAGAAGTGAACTTCTGTGTCCAAAAAAAATGTCACAGCAAAGGTTTCAATCTTCAAATGCCTCACATTTACTTTAATTAATATTACTAAATGTGTATTTCAAAATCAGTTAAAGGTACATTATTAGTTTCCAAGAGTTCAAAATTCAAACTAAGACTGAAGTAATCTCTTAACAGCATTGTAAAAACAAGGATTCCAATTTTAAAAGCTTAGAGGTGCTATATGTTATGAGATATGACTCACACTTTCCCAGATGGCTATGTATTACAGGCATACCTCAATTTAATGAATTTTGCTTTATTGCATTTCACAGATAATTCATTTTTTACAAATTGAAGGTTTGTCAGATGATGATTAGCAATTTTAGAAATAAAGTACTTTTAACTTAAGGTATGTATACTGTATGTTTAGACATCATACTATTGCATACTTACTAAGTATAGTATAAACATAACTTTTATATGCATTGGGAAACCAAAAAATTCATGTGACTTGCTTTATTATGGTATTTGCTTTATTGCAATGGTCTGGAACTGAACCTATGGTGTCTCCCAAGCATGCCTGTACTCACCAAAGATGGGTGTGAAAATAGAAAAATATTTTTAAATCATTATGTTGGTAGAAAATCCGGGAAGTGAGGTATAATTGTCTTAAACATTTTATAAAACATTTTACGTCCAGAACTTTGACAATCATCTTTTGGGGGGCTCCAATTAAACATAAGATATATTTGATAATACTTCAATTCACTTGATAAATATGAGAGTTATTATGTACAAGATAAGGTTGACACTCTACACTGTGGAGAATTCAAGGAAGAGGCTAATGTAGCTCTGATGTTCAGAGAGCTTACAGTATAGAGGAGGTCCTATGGGGCTTTCCAGGTGGCTCAGTGGTAAAGAATCCACCTACCAAGCAGGAGACATGGATTAAATCCCTGAGTCAGGAAGATTCCCTGGAGAGGGAAATGGCAACCCACTCCATTATTCTTGCCTGGGAAATCCCACGGACTCAGGAGCTTGGCGGACTACAGTCCATGGGGTCACAAAGAGTTGGGCACAACTTAGTAACTAAACAACAACAAGAGGTCCTATGACTCCTTGACAGTTAGAGGTGTAATGCAGTAGACCATCTTTGGAGAGCTCCACAATGTTTTGAGGGTACAGCTGCAGGAGACAGACCACGTTCAAGGTAGGAAATAAGCTGAGGACTAAAGAGAAGTAAGGCTATGAGGCGGGGTGGGCAATAGTTCACACAAAGTCTCAGGGAAGACAGGGCCACCGTCCTGCACGATCCAGAGGATATGTGCCAAAAGTGGCGGTTCTGCCCAAGGGGTATGTATTTTTTTAATGGGCAATGAGGAATCCATCAAAGACTTCTGAGCGCTGAAATGACACAACAAACCTATGTCTTAAAAGAAGTATCCTCATGTTTTATCTCTCTCTCTCTCTTTTTTTTTAACTTTTTAAGCCATGCCACGTGGCATGTGAATAAAGGAGTGGTGTAAAAGAAATAGTTTAAGACCTTAACATTACTCCAAACAAGAGATAATCTTTTACTTTCCTTTGCTTGAAATGGGTAGAAATCTCTCACATTGGATGCTGGTGCTTGGAATGCTAATGAAGAGACAGAAATAGGCTTTTGGAGGCTAGGGTGTGGAAAACGTGATACTAAGGTTTCGGGTCTTGGTAACTAGGAGAGTAGCAGTAGCTCAGGTGAAGCTACGAGGAGGAACAAAGTATAGAGAGGAAACTGTGAACTTGGGGTGTTAGCTTTTTGCCACCCGGCGGCGGGGGGCATTCACAATGCATCTGAAGTCATGGAATAGAGGCTGAAAATGAGAATAGCGTGGGAGATACCAATTGTCCATCTCCTAAATGTGGCTGTGGTGGAAACTGCAGGGCTGGCTGAGATCACAGGGATTCAGACACACGGCACTATGGTGGCGGTTGGGGTGGGGAGTGCTCACAGGATGACTGGCAGGAGAGAAGGGGCCGGCGACAACCTGGAGTCACAGACTCACGTCCAAGCAGAAAAGGATCTAAGAGCTCAAAGTATTTTTCCCTTAAACGCATTGATCTCTAAGATCTTCCTTTCCTCACATTTTCCAATTGAGCAAACTGGGGTCATGACAGGAGAAAAGCGAGACCAGCGGTTTCCATCAATTTATAGGAGGAGATATATAGACTACCTTTGAGGTCTGGGGTGAAGAAGAGAGGAGAGATGGGCAGTACATGAGTAAATAGCAACCCTTTGGAACAACTGCTCTTTTAAGCAAATAGGAGACCTATACACATTTGTTAAGTAGGAGGTCAGTCCAAAGTACGACACCCAGTGAAAACTGAAAATGGTAGTCACTCAGTTGTGTCTGACTCTTTGTGACCCCATGGACTGTAGCCCGCTGGGCTCCTCTGTCCATGGAATTCTCCAGGCAACAGTACTGGAATGGTAGCCATTTCCTTCTCCAGGGGATCTTCCCAACCCAGGGATCGAACCCAGGTCTCCTGCATTGCAAGCAGATTCTTTACTGTCTGAGCCACCAGAGAAGCCCTGAGATACCCAATATTTAAAGATAAGGAGGAGTATGGGAGGACCAAGTATACATTGAGACATGTTGAGTTTTTTCCCAGCTTTCTTGAGATATATTAATAATTGATGTAAAGCTATTTAGACATGCTAATCTTAAAAAAAAAAAAAAAGGAAGGAGTGGCTTCTTCCTCGGGAGCCAAAGGGAAGGACCAATCAGAGGAATAAAATGGCATGCTGTGCTTTAAATGTTCAGCCCTGTGTAGTATGTAATTTCAAGAACACGAAGGCCAAGAGCATTGTGCACGCTGACCTGCTTCTCACAACGGTGCCCAGTGAGGAGGGCTCCCCCCCAGAGTAGTCTTCCTCCCTCCCTCCTGATCATCTCACCCTGAGGCCTACAAAGGGAGACGAAACAGATACAGAGAGCACACTTAGGAAGGGAAACGCCACACGGAAAGAGTTTGTGCTAGAACTAAGATTCCTTCATGATATGAAGTTCAGCTCCCTCGTTGAACTGAAAGCTGGGAGCTTAGAGAGACGGGAGGACTTGATTCAAACACGATTTTAAACACAGGAGCAGGGCTATGTTTTGCACGCGAGACAGGCAGTGCCTCTCTTCTGCTTCAGCAGACTTTGCCGTGGGAAGTGGGTGGGCTCTGTGTTGGGTAATAGTGTTCCACAGAGAGCTACGGCGGGCCATCATTTTTATTCACATATGTTGGTCCTCAAATGAAGTCACCCGGATTCTGCCACCCAGCACACTTTCTAAACCATTCGTATTCATGGCGCTCTGTAGATGGAATTAGATAGTGAGACTGCTATTGTGTGAGAAGGAAAAAAACACCATTCCTGGGTGGGAGCCATTTCTAAAGAGCTTACTCATCAAGCTTTACAGAAATTTCAACAATTTACTGTTGTTATAATTGCTTTGCTCCACTTGCTACTATGCTGAAAGGCACTATCCAGCCTAACATTTTGGTTCTCAGTGTTCTTTCATTTTACAACATTCCTAAGTGCAAAGTAAGGCACTCAGTGATGGGTCAATTCCAGGATGAACAACATTCTGAATGAGGCAGATCTGCGGTGGTGGTGGTGGTGGTGGGAGAAACAGACTGACACATAGAGGATTTATTAATAGGAGACATTTCCTTCTCCACTTACAATAAAACTGCTTTTCCTGGTGGTTGGTGGTTGCGTTTTTCTGGTGGGCATTGCAACAGTTAAACTGAACAAACATAAACTTGAACTATCCTGATATTAGATTGAAATTCATTTGGACTAGGGTTGCATGAAGGATGTTACCTATACTGTACTAAAACTGATGAAAAATGAATGGATATGGCTTTTAGGTTCCTTTTGAAGTGTCACATGGCCAAAAGAACTCTGCTTATGCAGGATTTAAAGTACTGAGTTAGAGAGAGAATGCAAAACCACACACACTGGTTATGCTTGATTCAGATGCAGCCTATGCACATCAGTTCTTGGCTAACTGTGTGGACTGTATTGCTTCCACAAGGTGGTCTCTGGAGAAATGCTATATTGGGAATCAGCTTCTCATTGTTTTTAGCCTCATTTATGCATTAATTCTGTATGACTGTGGGCAAGTCACTTAATCTCACAGCTCCCCACTTCAATTAACTATCTAGTGGAGCACCCTACTGCTCAGGAGAGTTAGAGCAATTGTGAGGACTAAATATTTAGAATAGCAAAGATGTCAGCAACAACAATATAAAATGCTATGTGGCTGCTGCTGCTGCTGCTAAGTCACTTCAGTTGTGTCCGACTCTGTGTGACCCCATAGACGGCAACCCACCAGGCTCCCCCGTCCCTGGGATTCTTTAGGCAAGAACACTGGAGTGGGTTGCCATTTGCTTCTCCAATGCATGAAAGTGAAAAGTGAAAGTGAAGTCGCTCAGTCGTGTCCGACTCCTAGCGACCCCATGGACTGCAGCCTACCAGGCTCCTCCGTCCATGGGGTTTTCCAGGCAAGAGTACTGGAGTGGGGTGCCATTGCCTTCTCTGATAAAATGCTATGGAACTACGTAATTACTGAATCTTAGAAATAACTAGAAGCAGATGAATTTGTTGGTCCAGTGCCATATGCTTCAGGTCAAATAAAAGTTTAAGTGCAAAAACATTGTCTGTATTACTCTACTAAGTTGCTTTATTTATTTTGCCCAATTGCCATTTAACCCAGAATCTAACTGCTTTGTGTCTATAGTAATTTTGTAAAGTTGTAATTTTAAATAGGAATCATGATTTACCCTTCAGATTGCCCCCAGTTACTTACACACACTCAGCACGCACTAGTATAAATACTGGGAAAAACTGAGTCCTCAACAATTTCACTCTTATCTTTAGTTTGAAGAAAATATTTATTTCCCTCAAAGACATTATCTTTATCTCTTTTGTCAGATCAATGCTCATTCCCAATTTTGCCCATTTCCAGATGACATTCACTGTTGCAGTGGTTTCTAAGTAACATGTATCGTATGTCCTAGAAACAGCATTTGCACAGTCTTTTCAATAGAGAACACATGATTTAAAAATCTTTAGTCCATAATTATTTTTAGTAGATGTTTATATAAATTTTTTAACTTGCCACACATCCAGTACAATTATTATCTTCATAAGCCTGTGTTTTACTTGCAGAAAGTAACAAAAGCTTTCAAAAACTTTCCTTCAAGAGACAACTGAACATCAGTATGTACCTTAAAACTGTTAAGGATGCAGATGTAAAATGAATGAAAAGACTTTTAAGTATAAATGCATGAAGTAGCAAATTCACAATATGCCCTGCTTCTTAATCAACAGGTAAATCTGAGAACTATCCCAGTTACGGTGGGGAGACATTCACTATCCCTTTGCAAACTAGATGCACTGTTTTCATCTAAGGATCACTTTTTAACTGAATATAAATTGTCTTTCCTAAAGTAAAATGGGTCAGTCTTTGGCTTACTGCAAACTTGATTTGCGAGCTTGCTTCCTTTGCTAAATTGCACTCAAGTTCTTTGAAGTAATAGTATGATGATCATAACTCAAAGTTGCTTTGAAAACTGAACCCCTTGCTGTACTACAAGCCAATCGGATTTGCATTCAGTGACTCTGTTGATTGCCAACCTTGTTGCAGTTCTGCAGTGATCTGGGCAGGTACTATAGACACATGGCAACATTTAGTTCTCAAAACAGCTCAGTGAGGGAAGTTCTACTATCCTTACTTTGCAGATTAATTAATAAAGGCTCTGTGAAGTTAAGTGTCATCCAAGACATGGAAGAAGTTGAGCTGAGCGTTATTGATACTGATTTTAAAAGGTGAGAAGAAAAAACTAAATTAACATCAGCTTTGATATAACAATGTATTCTTAAAAAAAAAAACAAACAAACAAACCAGATATTGCCTCATTTAGCATTCATTTGGGCTTCCCTGGTGGCTCAGATGGTAAAGAGCCTGCCTGCAATGTGGGAGACCCAGATTTGATCCCTGGGTTGGGAAGATCCCCTGGAGAAGGAAATGGAAACCCACTCCAGTATTCTTGCCTGGAGAACTCTATGGACAGAGAGGCCTGGCAGTCTATGGTTCATGGGGTGGCAAAGAGTTGGACACGACTAAGAGACTAACACATCAATCATTTATCTTTCCTAATAGGTGCATAATTAACAATTCTGAGTATGCTAGAGCTCTTATTACTTGCAATCTTATTAGATTCTAGTTGAGCAATCTTCCTCCTATTTTTAAAATATGACCGGAAAACAAAGAAAAATACTAGGAGAGTCTATCTTCATAAACAAAAAGATTGTAGTTATTATTATTACTTTAATGTAGAACTCCTGGGTACTATGGAATTAATTAACAAGTCAGAAAGACAACATCCTGTGTGGACAGCGGCTTTCGGATACATTCAGTAGAGCATAAACTATATATCATAAATGCATGTCAACCACAGGCAGATAGGAACCCACTGTACAGAAAAATTTATCACTCGAAATCAAAGTGTAACATCAACTAAAACTCAGTAATGTGTTCCCTGCTTCTTTTTGACCTTCTGTTGTTGCTTATTTGAAGATCTTGGCAACTGTCAGTGATGGAATATTCATGAGGCTATAGTCATTCCAAGACTAAAATGTTAGATTCTGCCACTTTTTCACAGATGAGGGTAGAAGTGGGATTTCATTTAAATAGGAGTCTTTTTTTTTTTTTTCTTCTAACACATCCTACATACATGAGTCAGGAACAATTGTGGTTGAACCATGAATGTAATTTTCATGAATGATAAATCCTGTTTGCCCTCTTACCCTGGATATTTCTATACTTTTTTTTTTTAATTCTACCAGTGGCTCAGCAATCCATCACAAGATTGTCCAGCTCTTGATGTCTTGTGAAGAAAATATTTCTAAACAAAATACTTTTCGTGTTAAAATAGTTATACTGGTTTCCCATAATTGTAAGATAAACTAATAAAAGGGTCTTAAAGCCTGGTGGGCTACAGTCCACGGGGTTGCAGAGTCGGACACGACTGAGTGACTAACACACTCACACACACAAACTATAGCAATATGAAAACATTTGATAATAAATCTGATACAAACATAAAAATATTTTCAGGCACCTTTCTCTATTAAAAGTCCTTTTTGCTAGGAAGCACATGGTAAATACAAACAGAATGTATCTCATAATTCTATGCAAATATTAGAGGGAATTTCAATTTGGCTGTCTCGATAACTCCATAGGATTATTACAAGTGTAATAGTTTTATGTTCAAGTGGGATTCTGCTGTATTAGATTCAATGTTAATCAAATCAGCCAAGCTCTCTCTGGAATTTCAATTTACACCTTTGCAAAATATTAGCAGTGATTAATATTTGATTTATCCATATGTTTGATTATTCAGCTACACATTAAAAAAAAAGCCTCTCACCTCTCAATGCTATATTCTTTTATGTTTAGTTATGCTAAAAACACATTTTAGTCCTAGTAGCTTATCATGAACTGTGGTATGTAACTATTAATGCATTGAAAATCAAAGCAAAATGTATTCTGTTATTACAAAACTTTTGATTTTGGAAAGCAAACCAAGTTGTTTCTAACTGCAAAGTATTTGCGATCTACTATCATAGCATCATGCCAGAAAGTCTCAGGAGATACTAGTGGGAGGCTCAAGAAAAAGGTTTCTGGTGCAGGGGATAAAGGCAGCATTTGGGCCACACCAGTGAATAACAATCACACTGGTTTGAAACCAAGTTGTCCCTTCACTTCCCAATCCAGTTCCTTCACATGATTCCTCTGCAATGGAAAGTGCAGGGGTGGAGTCTGCTGATACACCAGGCAGGATTTAGAGGTGTTTAGCCTCACCCCAGCCTTTGGAACTGTTTGACCTTGGGAGGTCAGTCTAAGACTCAATGTTGCACAGTTGTTACTTAGATTCAGATTCTGTTTTCTCTTGAAAAGTGAAAGTGAAAGTTGCTCAGCCATGACGCACTCCTTGCGATCCCATGGACTATACATGGAATCCCATGGATTATCCCATGGAATTCTCTAGGCCAGAATACTGGAGTGGGTAGCCATTCCCTTCTCTAGGGGATCCTCCCAACTCAGGGATGGAACCCAGGTCTCCCACATTGCAGGCGGATTCTTTACCAGCTGAGCCACCAGGGAAGTCCAAGAATACTGGAGTGGGTAGCCTATCCCTTCTCCAGTGGATCTTCCTGACCCAGGAACTGAGCTGTGGTATCCTGAATATTTAACTTATATGCATAGTACATCATGAGAAATGCTGGACTGGATGAAGCATAAGCTGGAATCAAGATTGCCGGGAGAAATATCAATAACCTCAGATATGCAGATGACACCACCCTTATGGAAGAAAGCAAAGAAGAACTAAAGAGCCTCTTGATGAAAGTGAAAGAGGAGAGTGAAAAAATTGTTTTAAAACTCAACATTCAGAAAACTAAGATCATGGCATCCGGTCCCATCACTTCACGGCAAATAGATGGGGAAACAGTGGAAACAGTGAGAGACTTTATTTTGGGGGGCTCCAAAATCATTACAGATGGTGGCTGCAATTTCAATGAAATTGAAAGACACTTGTTCCTTGGAAGAAAAGTTATGACCAACCTAGATAGCATCTTAAAAAGCATAGACATTACTTTGCCAACAAAGGTCCATCTAGCCAAAGCCATGGTTCTTCCAGGAGTCATGTGTGGATGTGAGAGTTGGACTATAAAGAAAGCCGAGCACTGAAGAATTGATACTTTTGAACTGTGGTGTTGAAGACTCTTCAGAGTCCCTTGGACTGTAAGGAGATCCAACCAGTTCATCCTAATGGAAATCAGTTCTGAATATTCATTGGAAGGACTGATACTGAAGCTGAAACTCCAAAACTCCAATACTTTGGCCACCTGATGCGAAGAACTGACTCATTTGAAAAGACCCAGATGCTGGGAAAGATTGAAGGTGGGAGGAGAAGGGGATGACAGAGGATGAGATAGTTAGGTATCATCACCGACTCAATGGAATTGAGTTTGAGCAAGCTCCAGGAGTTGGTGACGGACAGGAAGGCCTGGTGTGCTGCAGTCCATGGGGTCGCAAAGAGGTGGACACACCTGAGCCATTGAACTGAACTGAACTCCTGCACTGCAGGCTGATTCTTTACCAGCTGAACTATCAGGGAAGCCCTGTTCTCTCTTACTGAGTATTTATTACATGATGGGTGCTTTTACACATTTAATTTTGAGACTAGCTCTCTGAGGATGGCAGTATCATCTCCTTTGAAGCAAACTGAGCTCTAAAAGGTCCAGGGACTTGGCCAAGGAGACACATGGTTAAGGGACAGCCCCGATCTGCACCCCGGTCTTGTCACTCCAAGTCTGATGTGTTTTGCCATAAACGGTGCATCTTCTAATGACAGGGCTTGTCCTATTTATATCACAGAATGGTTGTGTAAATCTAATGAGATCAGGTAAAGGAAAGTTCTTTGTAAGCTACATAGAGCTGTAAAGTACAGGCTAACAGTCATTTCTCATCTTTACTTTCCTATCTCCCACTAACTGGTTAACAATAGCATCAGCTTCTTATGGTCGACCAGGGAAGACCCAGACCTCAGAGATAGTCTCTTTAGGCAAAACACTAATAATCAATATAAACAGACTCCCTCGTTTTTCAATTTTTGGCCAGAATCTGTGCTTTAGACGCCAGCTTTTTAAAAGAACATAAATTTTCTCTTTTGATCAGCACTTTGAGACTTGTGCAAGCAAAACGATGTCTGAGGCTCACACACAATTGTGATAGAGTGCTCAAATGTGAACTTCTTTACCTTGAAAATGAGAAAACTGAGTCAATTGTAGAATTTGCAGAGAGGGAAATACCACTACCCTAGTTTTAGTTAAGGGAATAACATAAGATAAGCTAAGCCCTACACTGAAGTGAAGGTCTGAGGATGTCAGTTGGAAAACTCAGGCTCCAGAGGAGTACTAGCACTGAATTTAATGTCTGAAATCACAAACTTGTTTGCCTACACAGATCTGTCTCAACAAATACATTTTCAGTGCTCTTTCAGTTGGTCTGTGAAGATTGTGCCAAGACGGTCATTTTAAGTGATGATCCTTTCGTTGCTATCAATATGAGTAATTATCTTGTATAAAATTCTTTCCATTTACAGTGATTAATAATATTTTCATTTGCCTCCCACCCCCCATGAAACTACCTTGCTCTGCCCTGGGCCAGGTTTGAACTGAATAGATACCTAAGGACTAAGAAGTACCTACTATTCACCCAGTGGAATAAACATTGGTCCAACATAGCTCTTTTTTCAACCAGAGATTATGTTATCATAAAAATGAATCACGTACTGAACAGTTAGAAGCAATACACTACACAAAATGGCAATTAAAAATGTAATGCTTGGTATTTAAGTAATATAATTTCCATACATACATGAGTAGATGAACACATATGATGCTATATTATGCTCAGTAGGATAAATATAGACTATGGAATATTCTAGATATACACATAATGATAATATAGGAACGCAGAAAATGAGTACCCAAAAGAAAAATCACACTCGATGTTTCAGCTCCCATTTTAATAGTTTCTGTTTTAAGACGTTTTTGTTTCCTCAATTTTTTTGTTGTTTACAGTTTCTATGAACCTAAGCAGAAGATCTAAATTACTTTAAATTGAAAAAATGCTCATACAATACAACTATTTCAAATATGTACTTATAGTAACTTCTGACACCACCTATTCCTGTCATACCAGTGTATTTCTTGGGGCAAGAGACCTGCAAGGCAATACTATACAGACCATAATCTAATCATTGCAAATAAGGAAAGCCCAGTAATGACAGAGAAATATATATATTTCTCCATGAGGACAGCATGGTAAGATGAAGATGTTTAAAACAATAAAGTTAAATAAATTAAATTGAAGATAATGTATAACTGGTAGAGTTTTTAGTAAATATTTAGACCTTTGTTAAAATGAATTTTACAAATAGCCATGAGTAAGATTTTGAAACTCCATTCTTCTCTTGCATTTCATTGTCAACATAATGTTTCTACAGTTCACACAACCAAAAATAAATCACTTTAACCTTATACCTTTTACAGCATCAGTAGATTTTTGAGTTATATCTAAGGCCATTCTTAATTAGCAACCAGTAATGGAATAGCTTATCCAATATTTTATTTCTTCCTTCAAAAATCCACATAGAATTGTTTGGTGACTTTGCTTTGAAGAAAGTGTCTTTTATTACTTATTTTAGTACAACACATTAAAATCAAATATCTCCTGTAGCAAAACGATTCAAGTCCCTGGAACTCAAATAATTTTCTAATAAAAAATGCATGAGACAAATAAATGCACTTTATGTTCCACAAGAAAAGGCAGTTTCAACAGGCTAATGCTCAGAGAAAATTCATTTTATCAACCAGCCATTTCATTCTTCGGTGCTGTTACAAGCTCCTTCCAGTTGCTAGGCAACCATAATTCATAGTACCTTTTAATGGATACTCTGCTACTGCTGAGAACATTAAGGTGAAGAGAATAAATGCCTTGGGTGAATCTTGAAATCTTTCATTATGCATGTCATTCTATTTCTGTAATGCTATAATGCTGAAATGTTTCTGTGGCAGGAAACTGGGTTGTAGTAATTGCATATTCCACTCATATATGTTTTGTAAGCAGAGCAGCACGTACTTGTCTAAAATGAGTTATTTCAAACATGATTGAAATTGGACTTTTCTACTTCTAAAGGTAGTAAATAAATCTAAAGAAAGAAAGAATAGGTTTAGAATAAAATGTCTTGAAATTTCCAGGAAGAATGAAGAAATCTTACAGCACAAATCAAAAGTAATCAAGCTGGTTCAAGCTTGATCAGAATGGTTTATAAATGTGTGGTACATATAAGTTGAAAGGTAAAAATAAAAGAATAGGTGAAATACACTACAAGCTTTAAAACAATCCAGGCCAACTTCGTAAATAGGTATACACAACTAGTACCACTCATGAGTCCAAGTTTTATTGATTAAGACTGGGAATGCCTGCATCATGTGTACTTTTCACATTGTTGTCAAACGGACAAGGAATTATACATATTAATATGTAGCTGTATTCATTGTATAGCATATGATTTTTGCTTTAACTCTAAACATTGTTTTAATATTTTCAACTAACATATCTATATTTTTACATTATAGATTTGTTTTATTGCATTAAAAAATAAATCTAGGGTTTCCACATAGGGCAATCATCAGTAGAAGAAATGTGACCTTTTTCCTCTTTTCTCCTTAATATGGGGTACATACTTCTTCCAGTGCAAAAATAACAACATTTTTCTAATAGGTGCCACTTTTAATCTGGTCACCGTCAATTTCTGGACTGAAAGAGAACAACCATGCCACTATCTTCATGCGTTAATGAGAAATGAACAATCTGATCCAGCATCTACATGTTAATCCAAACATGTGGTTCTCTCTTAGTGGCAGCTATAGGGGGCTTCTTATAAGAGAACTGGTCGGCTCACCCAGACATACTGAATCAGTCTCTGGAAAATGGGTGTTGGTGGGGGAAGAATCTAGATTAGGGCTCAAACTCAGGCTGAGTTATCAATGTTAAGTCTGGCGGCTTCCCCAGTTGTAGAATTTGGGTACTGTTTTAGGTTTGTTTTGTATCAGTGAACTTTTATGATTATAAGGATATATCTTACATGCTGTCTGGAAAGATGAGGTAGTTGACCATGTTATTTTGTCAAAAATGGGACATAAGACCTTCTGTCTTCTGATCATTTGGATTATTTAAATTCATTTTTCTTTCAATAGCTGTATGAATTACATCTACTGCTTCACAGTAAAATATGGCTCTTTGTTTCTTTCTCATTCCATCCTTATGCCTAAAAATAATGCTGAATAGCCTTTGTGAGGATTTGAAAAATCCAGCAATCTTTTCATGAACTCCTGTGAACTCTACTCAGTATCCCCTTGCTTAGAATAACGCCAGCTCTACTAGTTCTCTGTGTCACCCCCAATACAAAGCTTTAAAATGACTTTGTACTACCCTCTGCTCTCACTAACTGCTGGCTGGAGGCCCAGTCTGAAGCATGAAAATGAAAGTAACTGTCCTAAATTTTAAAATACTGTTTACTTTTTAAAAAATATGTCTTTGAATGAAGCTTAACCTTTTATGAAGAGCACTAACTGAGCAAATAGGATTCATATGGTCCATCCAGGCACTGATCACAGAAATTAAGAACTGCAGAATTCAGGCAGAGTGAGACCAGAAGCCCTGGAGTGAAGACAGTTTTGTAAGAACTGGTGCTGTTGAAACACAGTATTAAACAAATGCTCCAAGATGGGTGTTAAGGGAATTTACTATATTACAAATGTGTAGTGGACTCTTGTTTTAGATGGGGTGTTAAAATTGAGGGTCTTGATCATATGCTATCATTAAAGATCCCACGGTGAATGTACTTCTTGTAGAAGGAGGCGGGTTAGTCAAAAGTCTGGACAAATTCCAGCTACGTAATTACATCCTATCTCAATTCCCTGTGTAGTTTCAACTAGAGAAGGTATTTTTCAGTTCCAATCCAAAATTCAGACACAGCTTTTCTCTGCACTACTAAACAGCTGCTGCATTTTTACCCCCAATGGTATTTAGAATTGGACTCTGATGGGTTTTCCATCAATTTCAGGAATGTTCATCTCTGCTTTCCAAGTTTAATAAGGGATCTTTCTGAATGTTGGCTAATATTTACATTATTAACACTCTTACCAAATTGGGGGCACATGGTAAATATAGAATTTCTGAACAGGAAGAGACCTTGAGGTCATCGAGTCTTGCATCCTTTATTCATGGAAGAAAACTGAATTGCCAATAAATTAGCAAATATCCAGGGTATAGTATGTGGGCTTAGAAATACTTAATTAATGAATGGCCCAACATTACACAAATATATGATTTTAGATCCAGAACTCTTAACCCTGGACCTTGGCCTGATCAGCCAGGGCTCTTTTCACTGTTCTATTTTGGGTTTTCTATATATTTCTAATAAAATGGATTCTCTTATTCCTGTTTGTAGAGGTTAGATGAGCAGCAGTGTAAAAAATGAACCATACTGCATTCCGTGGTGGTCCAGTGGTTAGGACTCTGCACTTTCACTGCTCAGGGTTTGGGTTCAATCCCTGTTCAGGGAACTAAGATCCCACAAACCACACAGTGTGGCCCCCCACCCCTAAAAAAAAGTTAACTTAAAAATGAACCAAACAAGTGACACCAAAACCTTATTTTAGCAATTAGGTAAGAATGTATGTTTAGGCAACGGGTGTCACATTCTGTTTTATCAGGAGATGTACGGTGTATTTCAATGAGAAAAATATTCAAACACACTGATTTGAATGGTTTTGCCAAGAAAGAGACAGATTCTGAGTCCACAAAATGCTACACAGTAACAACACACAAAATGCTTTTTTTGTTGTTAAATGTGTGACTTTTTGGTATGTGTATTTAATATCTATCTTTCCTATTAGATTGTAAACACCATGGTTGTAGGGATTATATATATACTATTTTATTTACTGTTTTAAAGCACAGAGCCTCGTGCCAAGTAGGGGGCACAATAAATATTTGCTGTTACATTATTTAGGGGTTTTCCAAGTTTACATTTATGATTTCACTCCACTTCATAGCCTGCTGGGCACTGGAGAACCATGTCCACCTGTGGTTGAGCTCTGGTAGTCCACATTTGCTGGCACTCTATTGAAACAAAACTACCAGTTCCATCCGGATTCCTCACAGGCTCCTAGATTACTGCTGTATTCCAACAGTCACTTCTTTTTCACTAACTTTTTTTAAGTAGTGGCAGCAGCAGCCTAACATGGTAAGTCCCTATTGTCTACTTTTTCTTTTTCCATGTTTTGCTAGCTGATGATGAATTATTCTCAAAGTTTCCATGAGCTCACCATGACTTCAACATGCCTGTCCCACAGTAGGAGCTGAATGAATATTTACTGACGAATGAATAAAAATAAAACAACCAAATGTGAATGAATGGAGAAGACAGAAGGAGGCTCAGGGACAGCCTCTGGTCCTCATGCATGGTTTTTCATGTAACCATTTAATGTCCTAGAACTGGGGCTTCCCCATCTGTAAAATGGGAGGGAAGTGACTAAGCATCAACAAGTCAGTCCACAGCTCTGAAAGCACCGACAGGCTTGACTTTCAAACCCTTCACCCTGTGACAGTGGTGCCTGGGGCTAAGCAATGAGACAGTCAAGGGACTGGAAGTCTGGCAGCGGATGAACATGTCTTTATCACACTAAAGTAGGTAACTGGCCACTGAATAATTTGAAATTATTTTCTTGCACTACCACAAGGGAACAATTATTTTTATTAGTTGAATGACCACTTTTCTTTTCACCTTGAAAGGTCTCACTCACATAGACAATGTTTCCCATTCAAAACTTTCCTAATCTGAAAGCTGTCCTTTGGGGGAAAAATATTTAATTACAATTTATCAGAGATGCTTTGCTTTGTTTTAAAAATGGAAAATAATAATTATGCTGCCAGAAGATGACCAAGGTCATTATCAGTAATCTTTGTTATCTTGGCTGGATAAGACGCATAGGTGGGGATTTTTTTGGGTCAACAATAAGCTGAGAAGGTCTCCTATAGCTTGTGCTGAATTTCTTCTTGTTCTATGAATCAACCCAAGTCTTCCCCATGCAAAGCATGGGGACAGGTTTTCAGTGATTACACAAAGCAAGTTCCCAACATATACCACAGCTTGCACTACTCCTTTGTACTGTCAAAAGTGTAGAGTTACAATTCGGATTTCCTCTTCCACTATGTTCTGTTATCCAACCATCCGATTTGGATCCCATAGCAATGTTTAGTCACATTTCTGAATACTCTTTACCAAGATCAGGCTATATTTTGTCACAGTCAAGTCAAAGGCTCTGAGCAAGAATAGTAAAGTATCTCATAGTTACGCCCTGCCAGAATTTTGAGGCCATTTTCCTTTTAATTACTGTCAAATTCAATTTCACACCTTTTCATTCTTTGTTTAAGGATGTACTTTTCTAGGGAATATAAAATATTAACCGATATTTACACTTTGCAAAAGCTTCCTATTAATCTTTTTCTGAAACAAATTTAACTGTGAGTTCAATATTAATTGGAAGCTGATGGGAATGACTATTATATAAACAGAGAAAATGAATTTCCTTTCAAGTAAACATGCTTTTTCAAACTTTCTGTTTGGTCCAGTACGTGTACTGTAAGGGTCATGATAACTCAAGAAGAGCATGCAAAGCTAATATCTTAGTTGTGCAACAAGCAGAAGAAAGCAGCTTCTCAATATCATTTATCAAAGTAAGAAGAAAAAATAAAAACAGAGACCCATCCAGTGGAAGGTCACAGCCAATAACATTTCTGCAAATAGAAAAAGGATTCTGGAGCATCAGATGTAAATTGCTGTTTGCTGAAGAATTTTAATGGAGTTCTACGTCACATTATAAAATGTTTAATTGTGCCCCCATTTTAATAACACCATCTGATTAAATGAAAAGACGCCTTGCTGATCGCAATTACAATCTGTCAAACTGCATATTTATTTACAGTTTGGTTTTCTAAAACCATAAGATAAAAAAAGAAAACTCTATTCAGCTTGTCAGGAAACTATAATTATTGTGTATCCTTCTGTCAGTTTCTGCATAAAACTTTTGGTCCTAAAATGGATCTAATTATATCTACATCAACATTTTTATAAACGCTACATTTTTTTCCTCCATCTCAGTGAAATCTTTGTCGTTAACTAGGAAAAACATATTCTCTCATTTTAAAAGGCATTAGCCAGGCTTGTTTGCTTTCTTTCCATCAAGATGTTATAAAATAAAACATCCTTTTCAAAATATAAAAATATTTGCTTATATCCCCCTCTCTCCTGGCATGAGATTACGAAAAAAAAAAAAAAAGAAAAAACCAACCCAACAGTTTTTGGCTGTTCTGGCAACACTCTTTGCGATTGTCTGGGATATCATGAAATTCCTTCAGTCTGCAACCATAAAAATCTCAGTCTCTCAGGGAACTCAAACTGGGGCTCTGTAACAACCTAGAGGGGTGGGATGGGGAGGGAGGTGGTAGGGAAGTTCAAGAGGGAGGGGACATATGTATACCTATGGCTGATTCATGCTGATGTTTGACAGAAAACAACAAAATTCTGTAAAGCAATTATCCTTCAATTAAAAAAATTTTAAAGTAAATAAATTTAAAAATTAAAAACAAATCTGAGTCTCTTTTTCTAATTACATTCTGACATTCAAGGCCTAGGGATCCTCTGCAGCTACAGGCAGGAACAAGCTGCTGGAAGCCACAAGGGAGGAGACTGGTCACCTGGATGGCTTTCCTCTGAGATCCTCCCAACGTCTCCTCAAGCCCTGTCTGTTTCTACTGCCCATCTCCTTCCCAGGCACTCAGTGACTTCACCTTTCCTGGGATCGGGCCCTTGTCAAACACCCCATGGAAATGTGCCTAACGCTGAATATATATCAAATCATGCATGTTTTGTTTGCCTCCTCCCCTTTAGGGTCCACTTTAGGAGAAGGGCTTCCCAGAATGGGCAGAGTATCAAGCATGATCACCCTTGAGCATCTTAGTATAAACGTACAAACCAGCAAGTCCTTCTCCTAAGATACTCAAGGATGATCATGCTTGATACTCTGCCATTCTGGGAATCATAATTATGGCTTTCAATTAACATGTAGTGAAAGAGAAGTGACTCCATTTAAAGGAGTGCCAGACGTGTTTCTCAGGCACAAAGAGAGCACTTGGGGTAGCTTAGGACAAGGGGCTGACGGTGATTTTCCTGCTGTCCGAACACTGACTCCGGCTTTGATGATATTCTCTAATAAGTTTTTGGATTATTTCAGGTTAGTAAATCACATCAATTTAGAATAAAACCAGGGCAATTCCTGGAGAGCATAAACTTGATGCTTAGGTTTTTGTTTTATATGGAAAGTTTACACAAGGCAAGTAATATGAACCCAATTCAATGGTCTCAAATATGTCATCAAAAATACAGAAAGATTCAAACTTATAAACTGGGAAGAAGAATTGTGATGTGTTCAACATGAGAAAACTACATGATGTTAAAACATCCTCATAATAGAACTCTATAGTGACCACACTAGTGGGGAATCTAGAGGTTATATTCCCCACCATTTACACATAACCCACACACGCAACCTAAGCATGGCCTTTATGATGGGGTTCCTGCCCCCGGACTGGCCTCGGGTCCCCTTTTATGTCTACCTCCAGGCTCCCAAACGTGCCACTCTGACCTCCGTGCCCCTTTCTGATAATGCTGTCCCTCGCCCCGAGAGCCTGCTCTGCTTATTCATCTGGGTTTCACTCCTCCAACAGCTTTAAAAGACATTTGAAGGCCATTACTAAATATGGCTGGAAGATTCATAAGCAATTTCTCCTATGTTCCATATGCAATTTGTGTGTGTGTGCGTGTGGTCACTAAGTCGTGTCTGATTCTTGCGACCCCATGGACTGTAGCCCACCAGGCTCCTCTGTGCATGGGATTCCCCAGGCAAGAATACTAAAGGGGGTTGCCATTTCCTCCTCCAGGGGACCTTGCCCACCCAGGCATCAAAAACCTACATCTCCTGCATTGGCAGGTGGATTCTTTACCACTGAGCCACCTGGGAAGCCCAATTTGTTTATATCTCCTCCAAAACAATCATCATAACATGCTGTATAATTTGTATGCCTTTTATGTGATATCAGAGTCAAGGGAAATGGTATTACTGCAAGGCCTGTGCTGAGCACAGTGCATGGAACACAGAAGACACTCAGTATATACTGACTGATAATCCAACTGTCTTATTTATCCTTTCCTGAGAGACAGTCCTCTTGTCTCAAACCATCTCTTAGGGATAAAAATGACTCCAGCCTAAAGCACCCTGCTCAAGGCATAGGCAGTTCTATTTTATACAATGTTTTATTTTACAAAGTTGAAAACTGCCTGCAGCTTTCTCTCTTTTTTCATCATTTTGTCCTCCAAAGTTTCTCATTAACAGGATGACATTGTCTATACTCCCTCATTAAGAACTAGTAGGTTTACAAATTAGTGACTCTCAGGAAACCTAGAAAAGCTGTAGCTTTGTGGTTTTCAACCCTGGCTGCACATTAAAATCCCCTGACGACTTCTGAAAAAATACTACTCTCTGGATTCCATCCCAGAACAAACAGATCGAATGGCTTTGGGTGGGGCTCAGTGCCTTCTGCCTGCTGGTGAGCACTTTGGACAATAGAATTCGTGCTACTTAAATGGGGGGCCCTGGGCTAGAGGCCAGGCCTCACCTCTCAGGCCCCACCTAGACCTGCAGAACCAGATTCTACATTTTAACAGGGTCTCAATGATTCGCATATACATTAAAGTTGAAGAAACTTCAAATCTAAATCTCATTTAGATCTCAGATTCCCACACTGTCCATCAGGGAACAGATCATGTTTCTGAGTGGTGATGTGGTAGATAGAGGCAGGAGAAACTGACACCAGCCTCAGAGGCCAGGCTAGCACCAAGTTTAATCGTCCTAGCTGCCTCACACATTGTGCAATAATACCCAAATTTCACTGAGGATCTTTCAGGGTCACTGCAACGGTCCAGGAATCCACATGCAGATCATATGAATGTATGAATGTCTTTAACAAAATTTTCCTGAGTTTATACAGATACTATTGAGAATCATAAAATACAAATGAACTTAGTAGCACTACTGAATCCTTGGGAACTCAACTATTTTTAACATCAACAAATCTTGAAAGTTTGACTACTGTAAGGTTGGAAGAATTTGATAAGTTTTGAAATTAAAATGTAAAAAGTTTGGAACCTACTAGAGCTAACATTTTAAAGTCTGTCAAAGAAAGGGCAGATTTTTACTGGACCCTGTATGAACAGAAATAAGTTGAGGTTTCAATGTGCACTTAACTGGCTCTTTATCAAGTAGAAGATACTTTCTTATGTTTAGTACATGGCTCACATTTTGCTGGAGGATGTTGTGACAACATGAATTAGATTATTTGGGAACTTATTTCTTTCTTCTGGAATACAATTTTGGTATTATAAAGTAAGTTAATTGACGATCACGATTTGATTTAGCAAAATGCATTTTATAAATATCTTTTAAAGGACCTATTTCCTTAGTAGCATATGCCTGTTAAATTCTGTCCAAGGAAGGCACAAAGAACTAGAGCTTGTGGAGAGCTTATTATATTACTGTGTTTAGCTGTGTATCCTCTTCCCTGGGCCCTAGCTCTAGGCCTGGACACCCATCACTGGTGTTTATCAAGGAGGTCCAAAGAACAGCTGCAAATAAACACAATCATGGTCAAAATGTTGATTGACTACAAAGACATCTCTTTTCCTAAATGTAAATATATTTCTATTCCTAAATATATTTCTATATTCAATTGGTTGGTGAAATATTTCCCAGTCCCCAGTTTGTTCTTCAGAGAAGCATTATTCCCTATTATGTATTTTGTAGTCTTTTTCCTTTTCACTAACAAATTGCACAACCTCTTGGATGTCTCCCAAATTCCCTTGGGAGTTTATTTCATCATTTATTACAGGATGGCCCATTTTAAGCAGTTTCCTTTGAAACTGTTGAATAGGAACTCTTTAAATGGGTCACTCTGAGTTTGGGATCAAAGGTAGTTATTTAGTTTAATATCTTGGATGTGCAGCTGAAAAGATCACTAGAAATGTCCAGACACTCCAATGGTAATATGTGAAGCAGAATGGAAATGTAAATAAAAACAGAAATATCTAGTTCTGCTCTAATTTTTATTTTAATCCTGTATTATTTCTCTCTCTTATTGTAGATATATATGTACATACAAATATATTGACAATATGTGTACTTTTTCTTGATAAATTTACTCCTAGTAATTTAAGGATTAAATTCATAAAATGCACAGCTATATAAACTATTAGACCACAGATAAGCCTAAATTGAAAGGTATGTATTATTTAGCATTGATTCAATATTGATATGGCAAAGTGAGGCTGGTTGTTTTGAACTGCAGTGGAAGAAGATCAAGTCATCTCAGAACAGAAAAAAAGAAGAATATATAATACTCAAGCTCAATTACTTTTCAATTTAACTCTCCTGTTACCACTCCAGTTAAAGTCACAAGCTTGAACTAAAATAATGGAATTTTGGTGTTCCAGAAAGTATCTTTGTAATGGACTTTGGTTGTTATGATTCCTTCTGGTTATGGAACTTTATCTTATCTGTTTGTCTCCACAGATTGTATCATAATTTTTCCTAAATTTAACAAATTCAGATTTTGAAAATCAAAGAAGTGTGATCTACTTTGTTTCTTTCATGAATTTAAATAAGATTTTCAAATAGACTGTTTTGCTCTTTCACAGGTGAAAGGAAACTGAAGACTGGGTTTAACTCATTTTACTAGCTAGGATTAGCTTATATCTTTAAAAAAAATTACTTTATTGATTCCCAATGTTGTGTTAATTTCTACTGTACAGCAAAGTGATTCAGATATATATCTAAATATTTTTAATATATACTGAATATTGACATATATATATATATATATATTTAATATAGTTCCCTGTGTTACACAGTAGAATCTTGTTTTGTACCCATTCTATATATAACAGTCTGCATCTGGATTAGTTTATATCTTAAAGATAACCAGTTTAAATTCTGCCTATGATTTTTGTATTTTTTTTAAGAGCAGGATGCTTAGACTTACTTTTGTTTCTGCTGAGAAAGAATAGTATTTCTTTGTTTTAAATTAAGTTACTCTAGAACAGTGGTTCTTAAACTTGAGTGTGCAACAGAATCACCCAGAGATCTAGTTAAAAGATAGAAATCTGGGACCAATAGCCAGAGTCTGAGAAGGTATGAGGTAGGGCCCAAGAATTTACCTTTTAAAAAGTTCCCAAGTGATACTGCTGTTGCCCTGCACCTTGAGACTGCCCACGGCTCAGGAATGAACTCACCTTTCTAGACCAGCAGGGGCACACAGCATGGGAACACAGCTTCTCTTTATCTATCACCATGATCTTATTTGTGTCAAATAAACATACCCTCTCCTTCTTCTCTGTGCGCATGATGATTATGTTAACCTTGGGCCTTCCCAGTGTACTTCAGTCATGCTTTAATGTTATGCAGAACTCCATGTCTATACATGAAATCCACGGAGTGACTCAGGAAAAGAATGGCAAACTGTTCAACTCCAACCATGCCTCCTTTGATTACAAACCCTCCATCTCTTCTCACTGACTGTTATATAACAAATGAAGTTCAAATACCTCCCTTCATATTCAAGGATCTGCATGAACTGGCCCCAGCCTACTATCCATTCTTTTATCTGTACTCCTCTATTGATGTTTGATGAGATATGGTTCTTTGCCAGGAATTATCTAAGATACTCCCACTTTACATGCCATCTCTCCTGTTCATTCATTTTATGATGTAATGAAATGAAATATCTTTGTTCTTTTGCTTTCCTTCACGTATGCCTTCACTTGCATTGTTCCCAATACATTGTATTTTTGTCAGTGTGGGAAATATTCCCCATTTCAAATTACTGGACTACATGATAAACGTTTGTATAGCACCTAGCACAGTGTCTGGCATATAGCATGCTCTGGACTAGTGCTAGTTTTCTATTTTCTCTCCTCTTTTTCTTCATATTCTTTGTCTTTACCTTTAGTCTCATAGTAAAGTCATCTTGTAACTATTGCTTAGTTTGATTTATTCATGTCTTGCTTCCTTAGGAGGTATCTCACTGATTTCCACATTTTTCACAAGGGTAGCATTCTGCCTTGAAGCTAGTAGATGCATGGTCAAAACGTTGACTGTAACTATCTTTATTATCAATACCTAAAAGTATGAGAATATTTATGAAGATCTATTTGAAAGTGTGAAAAAATTTATTGTTGGACTTTAAGATGCTTGCCAAAAAAGGACAATTTGGATTTATTTAAGTTAGAATTTAAGTATCACTGAATTTTGCTCAAAGTTAGCTTTCACTTAGCCATTTTTCAAAAAAAAAATAAATCATGTCATGGTTATTGGAATGACAATGGAGAAAGAGCTGAGAGTGTGCTCAGTGGAGTGGAGAGGATTGTACGTGACAGGCAGCCCACCTGGCCTCATTCTGCAGTTGACTAAATCATGGAAACTGGTGTAAGTGCGTTTGTCAAAATGGTTACCCAAGGAAAACGGTGAAGGTTATAGTTCTAAACAGCATGCTGTCAATATCAATGGCTCCTTTATCCAGAAGCAATGAACTATGATGGGAAGAACCTAAAGACCAAGTCAGGAGAGGCTGGTCTAGTCTTGCCTCTGGTAGCTCTAAAAACTCAGGCAGTCCTGAACGGCTCTAAGGATTGACTTAATTATTGAGTTGTCAAATGAAGGATTCTGCTTAGTGATCCACATAACTTCCAGCTCAAATCTCCAATTCTGATTGTTCTTGCAAGACTAATACTACAAATAGGCAGAATCTCACTGCACTTTTTCTTGCTGTGTTCCTTTAAGAGAAGACTTGGGCAAATCTTTGATCACTACCCATTCCACATTTACAGAAATTGTCTAGCTAGAGTGTGGTTCTCATTCAGAAGCATTTTTCCCTCAGAAGACATCTTGCCATATCTGGAGATTTTTCAGGTGCAACAATGAGAAAGTTTGGGGTGCTACTGGCATCTAGTGGGTAGGGGTCAGGGTTGCTGCTAACATTCTACAATGCAAAGAACAGTATCCCCCTCCCCAACATAGAATTATTCAACCCAAAATGTCAAGGTTAAGAATTCCTGATCTAGACAGTAAGCTAGATAATAACTTCTCTGTGAGAAGTTGTTTTCTTGGCATCTATATTTCTGGGCACAGAGTAAGAGCTCAGTGTATGCTTGTTAGAACTAGAAAAAAATATTTTTAAAGTTTCTGATATTCCCAGTTCATTAATCATTCCTTTGAGTTAAGATTGTGAAGATTGCTCTAAAAATGCATCCATGACTCATGGTGAGTGACAGTGGACTGATCTGTTATCTGTCGGGCCACCTATTAAGATATAAGTCAGCTTTGTGAAGACACAAACAGTCAAGAGAGGAAACCAGAGTTGTGAAGTGCCATTCACTAGGGTTATACCACATATGACAGGAAATCTAGCCTGAGGGCTGAAGGTTTTCCACCATCTCTTCAAGATGTGCTAGCTATATTTAATTTTTGAAAAATTACATTAGTAATTGGTTATTATAATGGCTATAACTGGTTATTATAATGGCTATAATGGTTATTTATAATGGCTATTATAATTGGCTATTATAATGGCTATTTAATTACTAATCTATATTGATATTAAGGATAAAGTAAGAATGAAGTTAAGAATGACGTCTCCTAAAAGTCCATGCTGCTGCTGCTGCTAAGTCGCTTCAGTCGTGTCCGACTCTGTGCAACCCCATAGACGTCTGGCAGCCCACCAGGTTCCCCCGTCCCTGGGATTCTCCAGGCAAGAACACTGGAGTGGGTTGCCATTTCTTTCTCCAGTGCATGAAAGTGAAAATTGAAAGTGAAGTCGCTCAGTCATGTCCGACTCTCAGCGACCCCATGGACTGAAGCCTACCAGGCTCCTCCATCCATGGGATTTTCCAGGCAAGAGAACTGGAGTGGGGTGCCATTGCCTTCTGACAGCATATTAAAAAGCAGAGACATTACTTTACCAACAAAGGTCCATCTTGTCAAGACTATGGTTTTTCCAGTAGTCATGTATGGATGTGAGAGCTGGACTATAAAGAGCTAAGCACCAAAGAATTGACGCTTTTGAACTGTGGTGTTGGAGAAGACCCTTGAGAGTCCCTTTGGACTAAAGGAGATCAGTCCTGAGTGTTCATTGGAAGGACTGATGTCAAAGCTGAAACTCCAATACTTTGGCTACCTGATGCAAAGAACTGACTCATTTGAAAAGACCCTGATGCTGGGAAAGATTGAAGGCAGGAGAAGGGGATGACAGAGGATGAGACTGGTTGGATGGCATCACTGACTCAATGCAGATGAGTCTGAGTAAACTCTGGGAGTTGGTGATGGACAGGGAGGCCTGGTGTGCTGTGGTACATGGGGTCACGAAGAGTTGGACATGACTGAGCGACTGAACTGAACTGAAAAGTCCATGAACAACTTCAAAGAAGATATCCACTTAATATTTCAACCTACATAGGCATTGACAGGGTCTACAATTCATAGTTCTTTAAGACATAAATCTATATGACAGTTTTCCAAAGCCCAAATTGTTACCTATAGTTATAGAATGTCATAACCAAAATAGGTATGAGAATACATTTGGTGTGAAGGCCCAGGTAAGTTAAGAACTTGCCAGGCTCTTTCACTTATACTCCCAGTATCTCTAATTACTCCAAAATGAATTTCTCTACACAAGCATTCTCTTCCTAAGCAGAAATGGGAAAGAAAAAGAAAAAATTCCAAACTCTTTTCTGGCCTTCTCTATACATTTTGTAAATACTTCTGCAAGTTATTTGCCAATCTATCAGATCTCATCAAAACTTTTTAATGTTAAAATTTTAACTGTTTTTCAATATTATGTCACTAAAGTACTTTTTAAACACGTCTTGGCCTCGTTAAATCTCTGAAGAAGGAGTGTTTTCAGTTTTCAAAGCTACTTTTCTATATATATATTTTTTACCTTAATGCTTATACTTTGAAAGTATGTTTTAAGTCCAATCAACCACATAACTTTCATTCTTATGATGTTATATGAGCTAAACATCCCCAGATTTGATCATTTTGAGGAACTAGAATCAGACACCTTGGGATGGGGAGAATTCTGTGTCACTCTCTTGGTTCCTCATTTTCCTCTCTGCTGGACTGGAGAATTTGGCAGGCATCGCTGTCTAAGGCATCTGAGTTGGGAACAGTAACTGTTCTTAGTTTGTTTTGGTGGTTTAGTGACTTTAAGTAGTGACTTTTGCAACCCCATGTACTGTAGGCTGCCAGACTCCTCTGTCCATGGGATTTCCCAGGCAACAATACTGGAATGGATTACCATTTCCTTCTCTGAAGGATCTTCCTGAATCTGTGCCTCCTGCATTGGCAGGCGGATTCTTTACTGCTGAACCACCAGAGAAACCCTGCTCTTAGTTTAGGATCTTCCTAAATGAAGGAGTTATGTAAGTGTCCATTAACAATAGGAAAATATATATGGTTTATACATCAGTCTTCTTGGTGTCTCAGACATTTATGTGTGTTCTCTTGAAACTGTCCTGACTAGGCGCTTTACAAATTTAAGGCTCTCAGGATTGAAGTTTAGGAGGAAGAAGCCAGAAAGGAAGGCAAAAATATAAAATACATTTTAATCATTATAAATGAGCACACTTACACAGTTAGAGTGTGTATATATAATGTGTGTGTGAGGACATACATATACCAAGGTTTTGTACCTGTTGCTATGGAATCCCTGTTATATTAAAATAGGAAGTATGACCTTTCCTGCTGCTGCTGCTGCTGCTAAGTTACTTCAGTCGTGTCCAACTCTGTGCGACCCCATAGATGGAAGCCCACCAGGCTCCCCCGTCCCTGGGATTCTCCAGGCAAGAGTACTGGAGTGGGTTGCCATTTCCTTCTCCAATGCATGAAAGTGAAAAGTGAAAGGGAAGTTGCTCAGTCGTGTCTGACTCTTAGAGACCCCATGGACTGCAGCCCACTAGGCTCCTCCGTCAGTGGGGTGCCTTATGACCTTTCCTAGAGTCTTGAATTGCTTAAGAACTTATTTATTCCATCAGATATAATGCTGACTGCATAGGCATTCACTTAACAACTATCAAGTGGGTGCCTCCTATGACTGCTCTTCAAGATGTGCAGGACAGAGCAAGGATCAGACAGCCAAGATTTCCATCTCTCACAGAGAGAAAGGCAGTGGAAGGCAAATCACTAAGTAAACTAGATAACTCAGAAACAAAGACAATATTCATTCATTTTGTTTTCATGTGAGCTCTGCAGTGTTAACTCATTCCATAAAACACAGCAATGTGATGTGAGGTGAGTAGTGGTGATGGTGGCGGGGATGGTGCCACTTTAGACCAGTGTTTCCAAGAGGTAACATTTGAGCTGAGCGGTGAGTATGAAGATCTGAATCAAGAGTATTTCCAAAAGCTTGAAGGTCACTGGGTGGGAGAGAAGTGAGTGACAGAAAATCATCATGACTGCAGCTCAGTTACGGGCAGAAGAGTATGCGGCAGGGTCAGTAGCCTCAGAAAGGCCCTGAATATCATGCTAAGAAACATGGAATTTCTTTTTCTCCTTTGTCTCAGAAGCAATAAGTCAGTGAAGGGTAAATGAGCTAAGAGCACACTGATGCTTGTGTGGAGAGTGATGGAGGGACAAGAGGTAGGAGAGGCCAGTGAGGATCCCAAGAGAAGATGGCACTGTGGACCACAGTGGGAGCAGTGAAGAAGCAAGCTATGTGCACAGACTGCAAGCATGAGGGAGTGAGAAGAAAAGATGAATGAAGTTTTAGGTTGAGCATCTGGGGTGGACAGTGATTCAACTCACATGATACATACTCAGTGAAACTCCCTCACTCCAAACACACTTCTCTACTTCTCCCTGTCAATAATTAGTCATTTATTGAGATCCTTTTCTAACTCCATCCCTATTAGGTAGCCTTCCTTGATTTCTCACATCATTTTAAAACTCTGTGATAGGAAATGCCATGCTTTGAAATGGTTGATGATGTTTTAAGTACAAAACTCTTTTGCCTTATTAGACACTCAAGACCAGGAGTTGTTACCAAACCTTTGGCATCACCATCAACATGCTCTGTCTTGACTGGAACTTAAATTTGTGTCCTCAGGAGAGTCCCAATTTTAGGCTAATCATCATTAGTTAGGTGCTTCACTCTCAAAACTGTGTTGGTTTGAATGATAAATTATATGGTAATCCTCCAGATGATAGATGCCCAATACTGCCTAATAATTCTTAAACTCAAGGCCTGTGTATATGAATGAGACACAAGGAGGAAAAATTGGGGTTCAATTTTAGACTTGGCTAGAGTTCACAACGGAGAAGGCAATGGCACCCCACTCCAGTACTCTTGCCTGGAAAATCCCATGGATGGAGGAGCCTGGTGGGCTGCAGTCCATGGGGTCGCTAAGACTCGAACACGACTGATGCGACTTAGCAGTAGCAGCAGCAGCAGAGTCCACAAGCAAGAATCGCTGATGAAGAATCCAACCAAAAAGCAGAGACACTTGGTACTGCAGAGATGTGAGCTCTGTCTGTCCACAAAGAGGAGACAGAAAAATGATGAACTGCAGATACGCGAGGAACTTTGTGCCTCAAACATTTTGCTATTTTAGGTAAGTGTACATTTGGTATAGTGACTCTGTGATTTTCCATTGACATATGAAATTGCAAAAGATGTAAGAATAAGGGGTTTCAAGCTTGTACAGTATGTGCTAGAGTTCTTATCACCTCTGTATTTTTAAACTAAGCAGAAATAGGAAAGGTTTGAAATGAAACTCCCTGGTAACTGTCAACAGGATTACTGTCCTAAATATTTGTTCAAATATTCTCAAAGAAAAGGACGTATAACCAGGTTTATTCCTTGTCAAAACATTTGTTTGCTCTCTCATAGACATAACCCTAATCACTTTCTCATCTCCTAAATTTCATGCCTGAGAGGTGTCTCCTTCACAACTTGGACCAAGAGTGCTCTGGGCAAGAATCTTCTTTTCCTGGGCAGAGTGCAGCCCTGTATTCATGCAGGTGCTTATCCAATAAACTGTAATAAGAAGAACTCATGATTTTATGCATCATAAAGTTGTCATCGAGGGGCCTGAGGAAACCCTTTTGTGATCCACGATTCAGAGTTACGTGCATTTGTCTCCCAGTAGATGATATTTTCTCATCAGTAATGTGTTTCTCTCAACATTTTGATAGATTGCCTGGGGAGATTTAAGTCCTAATTTCGTCTTTTCTGGCCTTTGCAGGAAGCTGTGTATCCTAGTCATTTCTTTTCTGTTTGCTTGTGCTTTTGGGAGTAATTTCACCTTCTTTTCATTTCACATCATATGATGATTACAGAATGATGTAAGAGCCTGTGAGGACAATCAGGTTCCTCACCTTCCTTGCTGTCCAGTGCTTTACTGGCAGACACACGTGGAGGAGGGCCAGCCCCCTCCCACCACAGCCATAGCCCAGGACTCTACCCTTTCACCTGGAACACTGCAACTTTCAATGGCAGGTCAGATGAGAAGATTCAAACTCTTAAAAGTAACCATGCTTAAAAGCCTCAGAGAATTAGAATCTATTGTTTTTTCTTTCTTCTTCTTTTTTTTTTGAAGTATAATTGATGTACAATGTAAGTTATGGGTATATACAGTATAATGATTCACAATTTTAATGGTTATACTCCATTTATGGTTATAAAATACTGGCTATTAATCTACTCTATTTTTAATTTTAAAAAGCCAAATTTTTAAATTAATATAAATAAGAAAGCTTTACTTTGCAAATCATATGACATATAATATCAAATTTAATTAACTTAATAAAACCTCACATGAAAATTAAGGAAATCCTCAGTGGTAAAGAATTCACCTGCCAACGCAGGAGATGTGAGTCCAATTCCTGAGTTGGGAAGATCACCTGGAGAAGGGAGTAGCAACCCACTCCAGTATTCTTGACTGGAGCACCCCACAGACAGAGGAGTCTGTTGGGGCTACAGTCCATGGGGTTGCAAAAGAGTCATCTTAGCAACTAAAGAACAACAATATTAAGGTACATTCAAAAGAAGTAGCTATTTATAATTTACTGTGTAAACCTATGGTATGGCTTTACTTGTACTATGTCATTTAATCTTCACAACAAGAGGAAACACGCTCTCTCATTACCTGCATTTCACAAATGGGGAACACGCTGAAGTCCCCTGTTACAGGTCCTGCTAGGAAGGGCCTATCTTCTCGTAATCACTGCATGAGAATGGAACTCTGAACTTCATGAGGTCATGTCTGGGATTCTCCACCCTCAGACATTCCTGATTCAGTACTCTTTCCATTGTACCAATGAAATGTGCCAACATTCTATCTTTTAAACTACTCTATGCTCTAAGAAGTAGCTCTTTTATACCTCTATACCATGTATAGAGGACTGTTTTCCATAGCTGACGCTCTCTCACACTGAGAAGCTAATGCTGCGTGCATGCACTCATCCAAATAGACAAGGATAGTGTGTCCCTCTCCTGTGGCTGTGGGGATGGGCTATGTGACACATAAAAGCACTCAGCCTAAATAACTATCCTGGTAGGTACATCTGAGACCAGGTCCTGCTTGGAAATCCCTCTGTAGGCAGCTGAGTGCCCAGGGAAACTTGGATTGTGAATCACTATGAAGACAGAGTTTTGCCAAGAGAACACACTGGTCGTAGCAAATACCCTCTTCCAACAACACAAGAGAAGACTCTACACATGGACATCACAAGATGGCCAAAACCAAAAATAGATTGATTATATTCTTTGCAGCCAAAGATGGAAAAGCTTTATACAATCAACAACAACAACCAAAAACCCCACAAGATCTGACTGTGGCTCAGATCATGAAGTCCTTATTGCCAAATTCAGACTTAAATTGAAGAAAGTAGGGAAAACCACTAAACCATTCAGGTATGACCCAAATCAAATCCCTTTTGGAAATGACAAATAAATTCAAGGGATTAGATCTGATAGACAGAATGCCTGAAGAACTACAGATGGAGGTTTGTGACATTGTACAGGAGGCAGGGATCAAGACCATCCCCAAGAAAAAGAAATGCAAAAAGGCAAAATGGCTGTCTGAGGAGGCCTTACAAATAGCTGAGAAAAGAAGAGAAGTGAAAGGCAAAGAAGAAAAGGAAAAATATACCCATTTGAATGCAGAGTTCCAAAGAATAACAAAGAGAGATAAGAAAGCCTTCCTCAGTGATCAATGCAAAGAAATAGAGAAAAACAATAGAATGGGAAAGACTAGAGATCTCTTCAAGAAAATTAGAGATGCCAAGGGAATATTTTATGCAAAGATGGGCACAATAAAGGACAGAAATGGTAGGGACCTAACAGAGGCAGAAGATATTAAGAAGTGGTGGCAAGAATACACAGAAGAACTGTACAAAAAAGATCTTCACAACCAAGATAATCACGGTGGTGTGATCACTCACCTAGAGCCAGACATCCTGGAATGTGAAGTCAAGTGGGCTTTAGAAAGCATCACTACCAACAAAGCTAGTGGAGGTGATAGAATTCCAGTTGAGCTATTCCAAATCCTGAAAGATGATGCTGTGAAAGTGCTGTACTCAATATGCCAGCAAATTTGGAAAACTCAGCAGTGGCCACAGGACTGGAAAAGGTCAGTTTTCATTCTAGTCCCAAAGAAAGGCAATGTCAAAGAATGTTCAAACTACTGCACAATTGCACTCGTCTCACATGCTAGCAAAGTAATCCTCAAAATTCTCCAAACCAGGCTTCAACAGTATGTGAACCATGAGCTTCCAGATGTTCAAGCTAGTTTTAGAAAAGGCAGAGGAACCAGAGATCAAATTGCCAACATCTGCACGATCATCAAAAAAGCAAGAGAATTCCAGAAAAACATCTACTTCTGCCTTACTGACTATGCCAAAGCCTTTGACTGTGTGGACCACAACAAACTGTGGAAAATTCTGAAAGAGATAGGAATACCAGACTACCTTATGTGCCTCCTGAGAAATCTGTATTCAGGTCAAGAAGCAACAGTTAGAACTGGACATGGAACAACAAACTGGTTCCAAATTGGGAAAGGAGTACATCAAGGCTGTATATTGTCACCCTGCTTATTTAACTTATATGCAGAGTACATCATGGGAAATGCCAGGCTGGATGAAACACAAGCTGGAATCAAGATTGCCAGGAGAACTATCAATAACCTCAGATATGCAGATGAGGAAAGCGAAGAGGAACTAAAGAGCCTCTTGATGAAAGTGAAAGAGGAGAGTGAAAAAGTTGGCTTAAAACTCAACATTGAAAAAACGAAGATCATGGCATCTGGTCCCATCACTCTGTGGCAAATAGATGGGGAAACAATGGAAACAGTGAAAGACTTTATTTTGGGGGGCTCCAAAATCACTGCAGATGGTGACTGCATCCATAAAATTGAAAGATGCTTGATCCTTGGAAGAGAAGCTATTACCAACCTAGATGGCATATTAAAAAGCAGAGATGAGACTTTGCCAACAAAGGTCCGTCTAGTCAAAGCTATGGTTTTTCCAGTGGTCATGTATGGATGTGAGAGTTGGACTATAAAGAAAGCTGAGAGCCGAAGAATTGATGCTTTTAAACTGTGGTGTTGGAGAAGACTCTTGAGAATCCCTTGGACTGTAAGGAGATCCAGAGTTTGAGCAAGCTTAGGGAATTGGTGATGGACAGGGAAGCCTGGAGTGCATAGTCCATGGGGTCCCAAAGAGTTGGACACAACTGAGTGACTGAACTGAACTGATGAAGATCCCACTAAGTGCTGGTGTGTTCAAATCTTCCAGCTCCTCCTCTGCGATAACTGTGTGTGGCGTTTGTATGCAGGGTAAGTGGGCCAGTCAGTGTACGGTCCCATGCAGAGGTCTCATAGCACTGCTCTCAGGAGCTGGGGTGTCTGTAGGTTGATGAGAAGAAGGAAGCCATTGACATGGGGAGCTCTGCAATTCACTCTCGGGCCCCACCATTCTTCACAACGTGTGTCCTCGTTCACACTCTGGGCTCTTGGGTAGGGCCTTCAGTCCACGGGGGCATCTGAGCACACTGTTCCTTTGGGACTTGTCCTGTCAAGAGGCTTTGTGACCCTGGTTACATTAATTCATCATTATTGGACAGGAATGAAGAAAACCTAAAGTTTAGTCGTAATTCACTGTCCATTTCTTTGGCTTTTATCCATTCCCTGTCACACAGAACATTCAAATATTTATGAAGAGACAAATTGATACAAACATATTAGAAAAGGTAGTAGGAATTTAATAAAGAAAAGGAAACATTTTGACCTAATTTCAGATCTGCTATCCTTGGCAAGTTGCCCAGAATTTTTACTTCTTTTATTTATAAAATAATTTAAATATCTTTTCACTTTTAAAAGTAAGTTTTGTATCCTAACGATGGAGAGGGAAGAATATCTTGAGGTTGGTTGATAACGGTGTCCTGACAAAGGGTGGACAACCCAGCTACCGGGCACAAGAACTTGTCTACTAGCGTAGCCTGCTGCCGCCTGAAGAAGTAACACTGCCTTCCTCATAGAGGAGGTAATAATTTAAATTTTTGGATTTTTGGCAAAGAGCTAACATTTATCATTAGCTGGAATGCCAATCTATTCAACATGATGACTGGAAAATGTACTTAAACTGTTAGGTACTAGAAATATTAATCTTGTGTTTCACTTAATCCCCCAAACCACACAGTGATGTAAATATTGTTGTCATACCATTTTTTTCCCTTTTACAGCAAAGGAAACTGAGAGTCAGAGAGACCTAGTGATTTGTCAAAGTCATCAGCAAGAATTCCAAGCCCACCCTTTTTTTTCACTGGATTATAAGAGCTCTCTTTTCCTCTACTCGTTCTCTGATTATATTATTTCAGCAATGTAAACATAAAGTGAGTTAATTTTGTTGAAAAAACAAGAGAACAGAATTGGGAAGGTTTCTGTCTGGCATGGGCAGCATGAATGGAATGGAACCAAGTCCATCAGAAACCTCCACGGGGAGAATGGAAGGAACAGGGGCCCCAGTAAGGCTTTCAGTGCAGTGTGATCGAGCCTCACCCCATGAGAGGCACAGCCTCTGCCTCCTCAGGAATGGCAGGGTGGCTGCTTACCACCTACTGGCTGCCAACTGTATAACCTGCCTGTGACCTCAGTGCCCTCCCACCCCACCCCCGCTCCGGGCAAGGAAAGGATCACACCACCCTCTCCTGGTGCAACTGTGGGGATTTAGGAAGAAACTGTGAAAACACTTTGCCCAGGACCTGGCAAAAGCAGATGCTCAGTAAATGTCAGCTCAATAGTTCTTAGAACGGCCCAGGTAGGGTGGACACTAATAACTGGAAGAGGAATGACAGACAGTGTGAGGAAAACCCAGACAAGCAGCTGTGGGGCTTCCAAGCAGGTAGGGAACAAATAGCTAACATGAGGCACCCCATCTGCCGGGTGCCGTTTGAGGGCTTCAGACACCTGGAGCCATTGAAGCCTCACCACCAAGGACAGCGAGGCATGTGAACTCATTGGCCCACAACCACGTGCAGGGGTCAAGTCTGGGCTGCCTCACCCCTGAACCAGCTGGTGTACCCACCACCCGCACTGCTTCTGCAGACCCCGAGGCCATGGGTTCATTTCTGCAGGTGGCCAGCACTCCCTGGATGGCTTAAGGAGGGCACCAGATCTGAGAATCTGACTTTCCACAGTCTCACATTTTCCAAGTTTCATATATGTAGCCCTCATCTTTCCCAGTGAACTGTCAGCTCCTGGATTCTAACCTTCACTGCCTGTCACACCTAGTAGATTGGAGGCACAATGAAGACCCTCCAAACATGTGAGAGTGGGGTGGAACTCGAGCTCGCAGTCTGGCTGCAGAAAAGGCTTTGTCTGTTGTCTGCTGGGAAACATGGCCTGAGCCCCGTGGGTTGCTGTAATTAGACATGGGGCTGGTTTGGGGAAAGCAAAAACAACCCCAGACACGAGAAAACAGCTGTTGCCTAAGGTTCCAGTTTGCATCTGTCTTGTGGGGGGAATGGCCACTGGCACCATGGTACTCTGGCGATGGGAAAAGAGTTCCTAACACACAATCGAGGCCTACATGTGTAACTGCATACATTTATGTAGAGAGATGAGAGATATGTAAATACAGATGCAAACAACTTAATTTTTTTCTATGTGAATAAAGTTATGTCTCTTTGTCCTGTTAATTTTTCAAACACTGTAGATGTGTATACCACACAACAGAAAGAAAATGCATTAAAATGCAAATAGTTTTTTATCTTTTGATAGTCTTAATAACATAATGGTTTTTTAGCAATAGTCCTTATGAATTTACCATCTTAATTAAAGCAGGACTTTATTTTTCAGCCACATCATTTTCAAATTTCATAATGCATGAAGGACTGGTCCTAGCTCGACCTGCTAAGCCATTATTTATGTCTGCTGGTTAGTAGAAAATGTGATTAACTATGCATTGCATATAAAAATATGAAAAATGTTAATAGTGCAGTATGTTTTGGGGGCTTGAATACTATTTTATTGAAGAAAATAATGATTTTGATTAAAAAACACAAAATCCCTTAAATGTTAATAGTATTTTTCAAACGTAACAAATTTTGAAGAAGTTTTTCCCCTATCCTGAATTATAAAAGGATAATTAATTACCCTTCTGTCAAATGATACATGGATTTCCCTGGGGAATTTGTATATTCTATTAAATTCAGAGAAATCTGACTATCAATTTTGTTATTATATATCTATTAAAACACTAAATATATTTATTAGGTGAAGAAGAAAAGACCTGTTCTCAGAATTATTATGGCATTTGTGATATTTTAAATGACTGAGAAAAGGAAGGTTGAATCTAGTATTTTAATTACTGTCCAGAATGGTAAAAGACTGCAGTACTCTATGCCTTTTCTCCAATGGAGTGTGTTTGCTTCTGGCAGAGAAACATATATGAATGACTAATATAAAAAGACAAACATTATGTTCCTGTAGGTATTGCTTGTCCACATAAGAGAACTCAGAACTTTCAAACTGGAAAAAAACTGAAATGGAAAAAAAAACAAAACCTGCTCTTAGAATGTTCCCATGTGCTCGAGATAAGAACAGTTAATGAATAATGAAGGAAGCGGTGTCTTGGAGTGAGACTGGTTCATTGTTCTCCTGAAAAGCATTTTAGACTAATTCTCCTATGACTCCATGACTAAATGGATTTATAATGCACCATTTTAATGTTAATAATCTACTCACCCAAATCAAGGCAACAGCAAGTCAAAGATTGAATCATTTTGTGATTATATATGTGTATATATATATATGTATATTAAAAATCAACACTGGTCATATGAGCCAATCTTTAACAAACATTAATTCTTTACATTGCCTCTTCTGCCCCTAAGATTTTGGAGGACTAGGCAGAAATATGTTCCTTTAGGTATCTTGTAATTTTGCTGACAAATTTTCTCCACAAAAATAGCTCTACTCAGAAAATAAAACTACACATCTGAAAAAGATCAACTATACATTGTAATTAATTGTCAAACATATCAATTTAATAGTGGTATGGGTTAGGAATAATTAGTAGTAAGTTGATCAAGTGTTAAAACTACAAAATAGATGTAAGGTTAGGGCTCAGATTAATTTAGCTAAATGGAAAGTATTACCGCAGTCTCGATGCATTTAGATGCCACAACACATGGTATTACATTTTTTTAAAAGTCGGAAAATTGGTATTATTTTAGAAGACTATACAACTTAGAAGTGTCAGGAAAACAACAACAACAACAACAACAAAAAAAAAAACAAAGCAAGAACGATCCTGTACCTGTGTGGGGAAAACTGTAAGGGTTCCATCAGGGATAACTGAGTTCATTTCTTAGATCAGAGATAGTTACTGAGGTCTTACTCTGTGCAAGCACGCCCTATAACACTGTTATTAAGGATTTCCGTGTGGAAGTCTTGATAATGAAACCAAACAAGCTCTTGGGGGTCTGGGTTCTCTTTTCCGTAAAGAGCTCACCGGGCAGAGTGAGAGGCAGACTTCTCTGCATGGTGTGGTGAGAATGGGGTTATGTCCTGAGCGTTAAAGCAAAGGCCAAGGAAGGAAAGACAGAGCCAGAAGGACACGAGGGCAGTGCTCGGCTCAGAGTCTGACTGCTGTTCAGGACTTGATGGATGAAGCGCTAACAATCTTACTTAGGGTCCAGGGGTGTGGATGGACCCAAAGGTAGAGGAGACACAGACAGCATGCGTGGAGGGGGTAAGGGACAGGCAAGGGGGCCACACGCAGGAAGCATGCGTGGAGCGGGTAAGGGACAGGCAAGGGGGCCACACGCAGGAAGCATACGTCCCACGGAGCCCTCAGGTACACGATTTCTCTCCTGAACAGCTGTTTATTCTTCCTGCTCCCACCTCTTTTCATCCAGATTCTGTGCTGCTTTTCCCAAACGCCCTCTCAACACTTTAGGAAACATGTTATTAACAATTGGAGGGTGCAGCTAGAGACTGAAACTTTATTGCCAAGGCCTGGGAAGTCTTACTTATGGGCCTACTTGGCACCTGTTTGTCCAAGGACAATTAGGAGTACGTAAGAATATTTTTCTTCCCTCTCTTTGTTTGCCAAAGGCTATTTAAATCATGGATACGCAGCCAAAAAAAAAAAAAAAAAAAATGCCTAGAGGAGTAACGCCATGATGTCCTTCCCAGATGTTTGCCTTTAGGATGAGAAGTGAGTTACACAGAAACAAGATGGGGAACTGCTGCCTAGATACTAATATAGCAAGGGACACACGCCATGGGAGTGATCGATGGGTCAAAAATTAAATATGTCAGCAATCAATGATGCTATTAAAGAGCCTATCATAAAATGTCCATGTAGGGGCATAGAATTATTTGAAAACTTCAGAAATAAATCTGCAACCCCAGGCTCTGT
Source organism: Bos taurus (assembly GCF_002263795.3). Taxonomy (NCBI): domain Eukaryota; kingdom Metazoa; phylum Chordata; class Mammalia; order Artiodactyla; family Bovidae; genus Bos; species Bos taurus. Next base: position 25,081,400 of record NC_037341.1, read on the forward strand.
CTGGAGTTCTGCCTTCCACGGTGGTTGGCATTCCTTAAAATCACAAATTAGAAAAGAAAAAGTTAATTTGATTTAAAAGTTGAAAAATATGACCTTTGAGGAAAGGTTAAAGGAACTGGGGTTATTTGGACCAGGTAAAACACAACTGCAGGACTGACTTAATAAATGTCAAATACTTTCAATCAATTGTTCCTCAAGCATTCAGATGTCTGAAGGAGACAAAGTAGAATGAAATTGCAGTTAAGATTTTTTAGTTTAACTTTAATAAACAACTTCCTGGAAGGAATCTAAATCTCTCAGTGCAATTTAACTTAATGTTACAAGGTTAATTAAACACAAACAGACTACCAAGGAAAGTTGTGGAATCTTGGCTCTTAGATAGAAAACCGCATATCTTAAATGGTTTAGGTTTACTTCTGTCTGGAATTAAGAGACTGGATTGAATAACTTTAAGTTTGCTTATAGTATATTATATAACTGGTCTTATAGCTTTTTAATTTCTTCCGTGCATGGGCTAGGCACTAATCCATATGAACTCTAGGGGTGAAGAAAAAGTACAGCAACCCTTATACACAAAGTGAATCCTGAGTTGTCATACTTGGCATAAGAATGGAGAGGAGTTATTTTTAAATTGGCTCCTTTACTGAACACTATTGAGGAGAGCTCTATTTTGGAGCAATATTTTATTACAGAACTAAAAGATAGTCCCAAATCATTAGCATACTGAGTTCACGGAATTTCTTAACAATACCATATTCAAAGTAGAACCTGTTTTGAGCAAAGAAAGGGCTTAAGTGGAGCTTACCAACTCACTACAAACAATGCTCATTTTTAGCCTTATTAGGAATTTGACACTAAAAAAACCCCAAACCACACACTTTTATTATTATATATGGTCAAAAATAAGAATAAAAAACCTGTCCATTTTTTCACAGTTGTTACAATGGTTTAATAATTGCTCTCATGTTCAATATTAAAAAAAGGATAATTTGTGAAAAAATGGCTGAAATTGCTAAACTTTTGATGAATTGTGGCATAATGCTAAGTAATCATTCTTTGTCTTTTTTCTTCTGTCAAAGTGGGCAAAATCATTTTTTTACTGCTTTTCTGCTCCTATTTTTTTTTTAAAGAAGAAACAAACCAGGGTGACATCCATTCCATTTTAAACTAATGCTTCTATTATTTCATGTCTAAATGGGGCTGACATCATCAGCTCCTTCATGTCCTAAAAGATACTTACTTAGCTCCAGTCCACTATTACATACTTTATGCATTACATGAAATAAAATATCTCCTGATTTTGAAAATATTTATTTTAAAAACAGCAATCAAATTGTATGTAATCACATTTTCTGCTTGGCTTTGAAAGCTACATTATTCAATATGCCAGTGGTCCTTTCCATAATGGCAACATATTAGCAATTCATGCTGCTCTAATACAGTGGACTTCCTTGATGTACCGCACTCCCTACAGACCCAGAGGGGCACCCCTGCTTTAGCTGCATGTGTCCTGCACAGCACCTACCCAAGTGATGGTTGGCAAAACAGCTGTGCAGTGGTCTCTGAATGCAAAGTGTGCCAGACTGAAAGCTTCAAAAGACAATACATCTGAGTATATACATCATGCTTGCTTTTGTTGCCCGGAAAAAATAAGGCATTTGGGAAATAAACCCCCCAATTTTATTGCCTTTTAACATCTTTTTCCATTTTAAACTCCAGAACTGGAAATTTGAAGTATTCAAAGAAACTGAAATCTCCTTTGTTGCTTTTCTCATTGTAAATTTTCTATACTATGTCATTAGGAACCATACTCTACAAAAAGCCCAGGTTCTAAATGAATCCTTTCTGTGAGGCCATTCTAAAACTTTGCACGATGTTTCTTTGTATGAAAGAGCTTCTGTTGCCTGCACAAAGAACAAGCAATCACCACATACGGGCCAGGCAGGAGCCTTGAATGACTTTATACAAGGTTGCATTTTGCCTTCCACCAGCCCATGGTGAAACCCAGCAGTGAGGGTGCCAGGATGAAGGGGAAAAGGAGAGGCTCCTGATTTCAGTTTGCAGGAATCAAGGGATTTTTCTTAGACCATGAATACTTAATATGGACATTTTCTTATTCTACCTTTCTCCCCAAACAACTTTGTAGTTTCTATATAACAACATGAAAACAACATCACTTTCTTCTTAATGGCATAATAATATTTTCCAGCTAAAAGAAATGTTCTGTCCAATAAGTTCAAGCAGCTTAATAATCGATTTGGCTTTAGGGTGAGGGTATGGGTAAAACACTGAGAAAGCCCATGCGATGGTGGGAAAAATGACTAAGTAACTAAGGTGACAAGCTGAGTGAGCTGCAACTCTGGATCACAGTTGTGTGGTCGATAGAGAATGAATCACAGGAAAATGTCAGCCCTGGAAAGGATCTCAGAACTCAACTAGTCCTGTGGTTTTCCTTCTTCTTGGGGGGTAGAATCCTAAGTTCAAGGGCATTTTTTACAAGAAATGTGAACAAGTGAGATGAATAAGAGCATCGTGGTTCTGGCTGATTCCGTTCTGGCTTCCCTTGGCTCCGCCTGATCTAGTCCAACCCCGCTGGTTACAGCCAAGGTACAGTGAATCGTCCATGGTTAACAAGCTTACCCCAGGCAGGGCCTGGCCTTCCAGACTCTCATTCCAGTGCTCTTCTAACCAGATTTCACTCCTGGAAAAGCACAGACTGTTCAATTACCCACTATCAAAATAACTCAAGGGAATTTTGAGAAAAATGGAACTCTTACACACTGGGTCATGAATGACTGTTTAACTTGGACCTTGAAAATCAGAACTAGTTGGCACTTATTTGACAGTATATACTAATAGAAATTCTACACTCTTTTATAACCTGGTCTTGGAAAATATGGACTTTTAAGAAAATGGAATCTTTTCTCAAGTGCCAGAAATCTAACTTTTTGCCAGAGTCCAGACTGACTACTAACACATAAAATTGGCATAGGCAAGAATATACAAAACGGAAGTGGTGGGAAATTGGAGAAGGAAGGAAAAAAGTCACCCTATGTATGCTTCACCCCTGTATATGTTTATGGCAAGTTTCAGAAGGCAAGCTAGATATTCTACCCTAGTGACATTTTTATCAAAAACTAATACAATTATGTAAAGATTAAAAATAAAATAAAATTTAAAAAAAAAGAAAAAAAAATTAAAAAAGAAGGATTAGTTGGGAAATTGTATCTAACAATTCCAGAAAAGAAATCTATTGTAGAATATGCAAGAACATTATGAATAAAATTTAAAAAATGAATTAGAGTAAAAAAAAAAAAAAGGGATACCACTGAATATATCTAGTGCCTACTGTTTGACAGGCACTAAATTCATAGATATTAATTACTTTAATGCTCACAACATCATGAGAATAAGTGTCTTATCTCTATTTTATAGGTAAAGCAACTGAAGTACAGAAAGGTTATGCAAGTTGCTCAGTGTCACATAGCTGGTATGTTATTGTGCCAGGATTTGAACTGAGGTCAAAAGACATCTTGTGGTCAAAAGACACCAGGGTTAATCACAATGATATATAAGGACACTCAGTAGAAAGTAAAGACTTTTTGGTGATGGCAGGCTTATTGCTTTTTTTTTTTGGACAGATGTGAAGAAGATTAAGGATTTAAGTATAAATAGCTCATTTGAAAAATCTTCTCTCTCATGTATTTTAACTTCTCCAAAGGAGTTATACATATACATTCTTGCTTTTCATATTTTATTTAGAAAACTTACATAATAATGCTTCCTGTGTGCCAACCAATGATCTAAGCAATTCTTAAATATTCATTTCACTCCACAAGATAAGGACGATCATTATCCTTGTTTTTCACATAAGGAAGCTGGAGTATTCATTGGCTGAGCTATGGAGCAAGTCACTTAACTACTCTGAACCTCCATTTTTCATACTGTTGGGATAGTAATACTCAGATACTGACTTCTAATTATGAACTAAATTTTTTACATCTAATATATTAGACATTTGTTGGAAATGCTTAGAATCAGTAAAATTGTATCACTTACATTGCCAGTAGAGATAAAAAATGGATAGATATAAGAACATTTAAAATAAATTTCCAGAAAACATTATGTATTACATAAAACAGCAACATATATAACATAAAATAGTGCATATATGTTAAATAATATAATAACCACTAAAGTATATACAGTATCTAAAGGAGAACTAAATATTTTCACCTTTTTGATCCATTCAAATTTTAAAATTCCATCATGTGAAAATACTAACACAAAGATCTGAGCACCATATTCAGGATATATTTAAAGTACTGAAAGGGAAAAATATACAACCAAGATTACTGCACCCGGCAAAGATCTCATTCAAAACTGATGGAGAAAGAAAAAGCTTTTCAGACAAGCAAAAGTTAAGAGAATTCAGTACCACCAAACCAGCTTGACAACAAATGTTAAAGGGACTTATGTAGTCAAGAAATACAAGAGAAGGAAAAAGATCTACAAAATCAACCTCAATTAAGAAAACGGCAATAGGAACATGTATATCAATAATTACTTTAAATGTAAATGGATTAAATGTTCCAACCAAAAGACACAGACTTGCTGAATGGATACAAAAACAAGACCCTTATATATGCTATCTACAAGAAACTCACTTCAGACCTAAAGAAATATATAGACTGAAAGTGAGAGGATGGAAAAATATATTCTATGCAAATGGGAAGCAAAAGAGAGCTGAAGTAGCAGTCCTCATATCAGACAAAATAGACCTTAAAATAGAGAAGATTATAAGAGATAAAGAAGGACACTATATAATGATCAAGGGGTCAATCCAAGAAGAAGATATAACAATTGTAAATATCCATGCATCCAACATAGGAGCACCTCAATACATGACAAACACTAACAGACATAAAAGGAGAAAGTCACAGTAACACAATAATAGTAAGAGACTTTAATACCCCATTCACACCAATGGACAGATCATCAAAACAGAAAATAAATAAGAAAACACAAGTCTTAAATGAAACATTAGATGAGATGGATCTTATTGAGATCTTCAGGATAGTCCATACAAATGCAGAAGAATACACCTTCTTCTCAAGTGCCCATGGAACATTCTCCAGGCTAGACCACATCTTGGGTCACAAATAAAACCTCAGTAAATTTAAGAAAACTGAAATCAGATCAAGCATCTTCTCCGACCACAACTCTATGAAACTAGATATCAATTACAAGAAAAAACTGTAAGAAACACAAACACATGGAGATTAAACAATACATTTCTAAATAACCAACAGGTTACTGAAGAAATTAAAAGGGAAATCAATAAATTTCTAGAAACAAATGCCAATGAAAACATGACAACTCAAAACCTATGGGATGCAGCAAAAGCAGTTCTAAGCAGGAAGTTTATAACAATAGAATCCTACCTCAAGAAACAAGAAAAACATCGAATAGACAACCTTACTTGACACCTACAACAACTGGAAAAAGAAGAACAAAAACCCCCCAAAATTAGTAGAAGGAAAGAAATCATAAGGATCTGAGCAGAAATAAATGAAAATGAAAGAAACAACAGTAATGTAAACAGTGAACAAAGAGTAAAGATTATTTAGTTTTAATAAAACTAAAAGCTTGTTCTTTGAGAAGAGAAACAAAATTGACAAACCTTTTTGGCCAGACTCATGAAGAAAAAAAGAGAGAAGAATCAAATCAACAAAATTAGAAATGAAAAACCAGAGGTTACGGCAGACAGTACAGAAATACAAAGGATGATAAGAGACTATTATGAACAACTGTATGGCATGAAAATGGATAACCTGGAAGAAATGGACAGATTCCTAGAAAAGTTCAATCTTTCAAGACTGAACCAGAAATTATGAACAATCCAATTACAAGCACTGAAATTGAAGCTGTGATCAAAAATCTCCCAAAAAACAAAAGCCCAGGACCAGATGGCTTCACAAGAGAATTCTATCAAACATTTAGAGAAGAGCTAATGCCTATCCTTCTAAAATTCTTTCCAAAAATTGCAGAGGAAGGAACACTTCCAAACTCATGCTTTGAGGCCATTATCACCTTGATACCAAAATCAGACAGAGACAACACAAAGAAGAGACTATAGGCCAATATCACTGATGAACACAGATGCAAAAATCTTCAACAAAATTTTAGCAAACAGAATTCAGCAACACATCAAAAAGCTCATACACCAGGATCAAGTTGGGTTTATCCCAGGGATCCAAGGATTCTTCAATATATGCAAATCAATCAATGTGATACACCATATTAATAAATTGAAAGTTAAAAACCAAACGATCATCTCAATAGATGTAGAAAAAGCCTTTGACAAAATTCAGCACCCATTTATGACTAAAACTCTTCAAAAAATGGTCACAGAAGGAACATACCTCAACATAGTAAAGGCCATATATGATAAGCCTACAGCAAACATTATTCTCAATGGTGAAAAACTGAAAGCATTTCTCCTAAGATCAGGAACAAGACAAAGGTTTCCACTTTCCCCACTATTGTCCAACATAGTTCTTGAAGTCCTAGCTACAGAAATCAGAGAAGAAAAGGAAATAAAAGGAATCCAGATTGGAAAAGAAGAAGTAAAGCTCTCACTGTTTGCAGATGACATGATACTGTACATAGAAAACACTAAAGATAGTATCAGAAAATTACTAGAGCTAATCAATGAATTTAGCAAAGTTGCAGGATGCAAAATCAATACACAGAAATCACTTGCATTTCTATATACTAACAATGAAAAATCAGAAAGAGAAATTAAGGAATCAATCCCATTCACCATTGCAACAAAAAGAATTAAATATCTAGGAATAAACTTACCTGAGGAGACAAAAGAACTGTACACAGAAAATTATAAGACAATAATGAAAGAAATCAAAGATGACATAAACAGATGGAGAGTTCCTGGGTAGGAGGAATCAATGTTATAAAAATGACTATACTACCAAACACAATCTACAGATTCAATGCGATCCCTATTAAAAGACCAACAACATTTTCCACAGAACTACAACAAAAAATGTCACAGTTCATATGGAAACACAAAAGACCCCGAATAGCCAAAGCAGTCTTAAGAAAGAAGAATGGAGTTGGAGGAATCAATCTTCTTGACTTGAGATTATACTACAAAGCTACAGTCATCAAGACAGTATGGTACTGGCACAAAAATAGAAATATAGACCAATGGAACAAGATAGAAAGCCCAGAAATAAACCCACGCACCTATGGGTACCTTATTTTTGACAGAGGAGGCAAGAATATACAATGGGGCACAGACAGCCTCTTCTATAAATGGTGCTGGGAAACCTGGACAGCTACATGTAAAAGAATGAAATTAGAACACTTCCTAACACCATACACAAAAATAAACACAAAATGGATTAAAGACCTAAATGTAAGACCAGAAACTATAAAACTCTTAGAGGAAAACATAGGCAGAACACTCGATGACATAAATCAAAGCAAGATCCTCTATGACCCATCTCCTAGAGTAACAGAAATAAAAATAAAAGTAAACAAGTGGGACCTGATTAAACTTGAAAGCTTTTGCACAGCAATGGAAACTATAAATAAGTTGAAAAGACAACCCTCAGAATGGGAGAAAATAATAGCAAATGAAACAACTGACAAAGGATTAATTTGTAAAACATACAAGCAGCTCATACAACTCAATACCAGAAAAGCAAACAACTCAATCAAAAAGTGGTAAAAAGACCTAAACAGACATTTCTCCAAAGAAGACATACAGATGGCTAATAAACACATGAAAAGATGCTCAACATCACTCATTATTAGAAAAATGAAAATCAAAACTACAAGGAGATATCATCTCACATCAGTCAGAATGGCCATCATCAAAAAGTCTATAAGCAATAAATGTTGGAGAGGGTGTGGAGAAAAGGGAACACTCTTGCACTGTTGGTGGGAATGTAAATTGACACAGCCACTATGGAAGATGGTATGGAGATTCCTTAAAAAACTAGGAATAAAACCACCATATGACCCAGCAATCCCACTCCTAGGCATATACCCTGAGGAAACCAAAATTGAAAAAGTCACATATATCCCATTGTTCATTGCAGTGCTATTTGCAATAGCTAGAACATGGAAGCAATCCAGATGTCCATCAACAGATGAATGGATAAAGAAGTTGTATACATATACACAATGGAATATTACTCAGCCATAAAAAGGAATACCTTTGAGTCAGTTCTATTGAGGTGGATGAACCTATAACCTATTATACAGAGTGAAGTAAGTCAGAAAGAGAAAGATAAATATCATATTCTATCGCATATATAAGGAATCTAAAAGAATGGTACTGAAGAATTTACTTACAGGGCAGCAAAGGAGAAACAGACATAGAGAATAGACTAATGGACATGAGGAGAGGGGAGGGGAGGGTGAGATGGATGGAGAGAGTAACATGGAAACTTACATTGCCATGTGTAAATTAGATAGCCTATGGAAATTTGCTGTATGGCTAAGGAAATTCAAACAGGGGCTCTATATCAGCCTAGAGGGGTGGGATGGGGAGGGAGATGGGAGGGACATTCAAAAGTGTAGGGATATATGTATACCTATGTCTGATTCATGTTGCAGTTTGACAGAAAAGAACAAAATTCTGTAAAGCAATTATCCTTCAATTAAAAAAAGAAATAAATTATATTTTAAAGAAAGATCTGAGCATCGTACTAACAGCAAAAGGCTCAGCTTTAATAAAACTGGAGGGCTTTTGTAAAATTAAGTTGTAGATAGTTGATTCTACACATAAATCTACCTAGGGTGGATCATATTCATGAGATTTAAAAATTTACAGCAAGTAATTATTTAGAGTTCACAAGTGTTAGCTTTAATTAGTTGTTTCCAAACTTGAGGAGACCTTGAAAGAAGAGAAGTTATAGAAAGAGCCCTGTAATTTCTAGGTGGGATTTTTTTACATCCTGATTCTGTAGCCATTATTTCCTCATCTGTATGAGCACTGATGACCTAAATCGTACACTATTCCATTTCATACATATGTCTTACATATATGTCAACAACTGGCAAACCAATCAATCACATTATACATGAGCAAAGTTGCTAGAAAAGAGTTTTAGTCAGTTTATACAAACATGCATGAAGAGAGTATCGTATAGACCTAAAGTTACTTTCAGAGAAGATAATACTTAGTGCTTTTAAAATATAAAACATGGCAATATGAAGGGCTGTTCATCTTTAGCTCCGCCGATATGGGAATGATGTGCAGACAGCTTACGAGTTCATCTTTCTGTTCTCATCCTCAGTACCCTGTGTCTCAACACTCCTTGCCTGAGTTATAACAGGCTCCCAGACTCGACACAACTCCAGTTTCTTGCCACTGCAGTCCCTCCAGAGAGATGCCAGAAGGATATTTCTATGACACTGATTTCATAATGCTTTTGCCTTCAGTGAAAACAGCCAATGGTTTCTTAGAATCCATCATATCAAGTCCACTGTCAGAGTGGTTTTTGAAACCTTTGGTCAAATCTCCCCACTTACAGTATCCAACCTGCTTTTCAGATGCTCTCTCCTGGATGCCTTTTCTTTCCTCTCTGTTTGTCCAAATCAAAACTACCTTTCAAAACTGGACTGCCATCATACCTTTTCCACTAAGTTTATACAATACCCAAGCCAGATGACTGTAGTTCTGCTAGGTAGGATTCCTATTGGGTCCACAGTCAGTGAAACTGTTTACCCTTCTCTTGTCTTAGTTGCTTCACATTTGACTCAAATTGTTTCATACTTAGTTGTGCTTTTTCTAGAGTTACAAGCTCCTGAAGGACAGTGACTGTATCTTATCAATCATTTGAGCCCTTGCAAACATTTAGAGCAGGGAAAGCATTTAAAATGTACACACTGATGAGTGGTGTTCCAAACACATAATAGCTCAAAATAAGAACTGGAGAGGCCTCTTGTTTCTCAAAGGAATTAGCAAACTCCAATAAAGTTGATCTTTCCAACTGTATTAGATTTCTACTGCAACTCTGCAGTATATCAGACTCTGGCTGTTGGAATACAGTCAGAGATCCAAACCTTGAAACAGAATTCTAAAAACAAATTTCACCTCCAAATCTACATTCTCCAAGACCACACTTGCTTAAAAAATGAGTTTAGTATAGATTTAATGTTAAATCAACATAATTAACTGGATTTATGCTGTCTAGGACAGTAGCCACTAGGTAATGTAATTAAAATGAAATAAAATAAAAATTAGTCCTTCAGTCATGCTCGCGATGTTTAAAGTGTTCAATAGCCAATGACTCTTGCTATTAGATTGCATGGATAATAAAAAAGCCATCAGCACAGAGAGTTCTACTGGACTGTGCTGAAGCCTGTCCGAAGTCTTGCCAAAATTGGATTTGTTGAAGCAGCTTTTAACTTAAAGCATAAAATTCTAGGACCAGTTCTGTGAGGAGGCAGGGCAGATGTCCACCTCAGAATACGGTTTGGAGGTACTGGGATGTCTCACCGTCCTATGAAAAACCCTGACAGACTCACGTGCCAAGAACTGGAATAGTACATCAGAGCTTCACTTGCTTAGCTTAGGCTGAACAGGATCCCTCTGCCTTGTAAAGTGTGCAAACACAATGTTAAGGGGGAAAACACCAAAGTCCAGTTTCTAAGAGGAAAGGAGCATGAAGAATTAAGATGAGAGAAGCTCATGATAAGCAAATAGGGAAGCACTGTAGAGGAATGGCCTAGATAGTGGTGCTTCATGACTGGGACCAGGGCCAGTCCTGAGCCTGTTAGCTGAGGACAGAGTGACCAAGAACAGCAAAGCTGGGCAAACTCCAGGTCAGTGTACACTGAGGTTATACACTCATCTCTTAAAGAGTGATGGTGAATTGGGAGAGTCCTTGGAATGCTGCTGCTGCTGCTGCTAAGTCACTTCAGTCGTGTCCGACTCTGTGCGACCCCATAGATGGCAGCCCACCAGGCTCTGCCGTCCCTGGGATTCTCTAGGCAAGAACACTGGAGTGGGTTGCCATTTCCTTCTCCAGTGCATGCTTGGAATGCTAAGAAGGCAAATTATATGAAAGGAAAAGAGTTTTGAGACTAAAACTCTCTGACTGAGGATCTCACTTCCTCCTATGGCTCAACCTCATGAGCACACGAGGATGAGGTGAGGAGGACAAAGCTGGTACTTCCTGCACTGTATTCATCCTTCCTCTTCTTCTCAGTGAATAGGGGAGCCTAGAAAGCATGACCTGGATGCCTTATTGGCTCCTGAACTGGGTCTGAACCTTAGCCCCAAAGAGGAACAGGCACATGATTTTTCAAGGTCACTACTTTGAAGTAAAACATTATTCAGATTTACACAGCATATTTTCTAAAAAAAATCCATCTTCCATTTTATGAAGTCACACTAATACTCTTAGGATAAATTTATACAGTGTAATATCATCTAAAAACCAAGACAATACTGTAGAGATTTTTGCTACTGCTGGTGCCGGGAATAAGTCCTCTCCTTCAGGCCAACCAGCTAGCTGCCAGTTTTGTGGAGAATCCTACACCGTACCATGCCCTGTGGCATTAGGCTCAGGACTTCATTCCCCAAACTACAAATAGATTTCTTTCCACGGTCCATCTCCCCGCTTTATGTTCATGGTTAACAGCAAAACCTTCCAGTGAAGTCACTCAAGTTAGAGATACATCCAAATGATTTAGATAAGTGATAACATCAAACACTTTCCTATCAGAAACAACATAAGATAAACAAGTTAATCGATTTGTTCATTGGGAATATGGCAGCACTGTTCAGTGACTTATGAAAATGACAACAGAGATGGTTGGACTGTTAAGTGACTGAACAACGGAACCAAAGTAAAGACTTTAACATCCCACCTGTCATTCATTAGAAGTTTCTATTAACCTCAGAGAGTTTCATGACATGGTAGAAAGCTCTGCCCTTGGCCATATACTGATGATAATATCTTTCACTCCGTGAGATATAGACAGAGAAATTACTAAGGTTTTAAATGACGTAACAATCAGAAGGAAAGATTTTATGATGTCCGTATTCTCAAGCACAGGATGCTTGTTAAAAATACAGACTCTTGGACTTTTGGGTGGGGCTAAGAATTTAAATTTTGCTAGTTTTCTGGTGATAACATATTCTTACTAAATTTGAGAAGTGTCAAACATTAGAAGATTCAGAGTAACAACAAAGTCCAAGATACAGGAACATTTTAGTGGAGACAAATTTTGATCACCCAAATCATACCTTCAAAATAAAGATGAAAATTGTTTTCTTGCTTTCTGATTATATAAATTTGTGGGATTTGAGAGCAGAAAACAGGGGTGAAACCAACCTTCATAGCAGTTCCCAGAAGATGTGGGGGATCTTGCTTGTGGTGAGAAATCCTGCACTAGATGAGACATGGCACCTTCATGATAATTTTTATCTAAAAGCTAGTAAGACAGTTTGACCACATGACTGGACATTCAGTGTCAAACAGTATTTAGTACTTTGGGTTATAAATATAAGTGATCAAATGTGTGGTTAATTGATTTTGCCTTGACTTAAATATACGATGGAAAACTGTATTAGGATTTTACAGGACTAATGGAGAACATCTTCCATGGCTGAGAACTATTCTAGTTTCAGAAAGCCATGTTATGATGATTGAAAGCTCCTCGCATGAATTTAGGCCTTGTCAGTGTGGGGTCCCCGACTCCCCAACACAAATCAGGAAGCAGACTCTTACCACAGAAATGGAGTTGGGAAGCAGTGCTCCGTCTTGTCCCAGCATATTGGAGACGGTGATTTCAGGTAGGTCCATGTTTTGTGGATGAAACGGTAGCAGGCCATTATGGTTCATTGGGTGACACAGAGAGTGGTAACCAGGTTCGACCTCATTCAGCTGCACCAGAGAGTGATCGGGGAGGGAAGGAGGAGTGATGGGAGGAATGTTAAAGTCTTCACTTTCCAGGCTTGGGCCAGGGTAGGACTGAAAAGACAAGGTGATATTGTTGCAAATTACCATCCCCTTCTTCTCATCATGGTGAACAAGCACACAGGACCCCTTCAGATAGTATTACAAGCAGCATTAAAGATCTGGCAAAGACATTTCTAATACTCAGATTATCCCGTTGCAAGTTCTCTATTATGCATGGAAGAAAATTGCCTCAAAGGCATAACCACTTCTCGTATAAAGAGTGCTTCCATTAGGCAGTTTTATTTTTCCAAGAAGCTGAGCTCAAACAGATTTCAAAGGTCCCATTAAAATTTTCCAGAGTTTTAATCTAGCTGAATACCTTTTTCATAGGAATTGTGGGGAAGGAAAAGCAATTTATAAAATTAATATTTGATCAAACATGTTTTGTAGGGCTCCCTACTGCTCAGATCATGAGATGTCATAAAATGAATTCCAGAAGTTCTGAGGTGACTGCTTTTGTGGTTTGAAGTGCTACCAGCTCACAACTGACAAAAGACAAAAACTTAGTAAAGCTATAACTTAAATATGTTGTGTAAGTATGGTTGCAGGGAAAGTTTGACATATGAAGACTATGCCATTAAAAGCTATTTTTATCGTGAAGATTATGTCATCAAAATAAAAATTAAGATGGTTTTCTTGATTTCTGACTATTTACATTTATTTGATTTTCCTCTAGAAGATGACAAACTCAAAATCATTGAAATGCAGTTTGGCTAATTATGAAAGGCAAAATAACATGAATATCACTATAATACTAATTGAGGAATAAAAGTCAATTAGTAAAATAAGTAACAACATATGAGTGGCTTTTTCCTTTTAGAAAGTAGCTTTTAGATAAAAGAGGAAAGGAGGAAGCAAAGAGGAAAGGAAAAAGCATACCAGGACACTACTGCTTAAAAATAGAATGTGGTAAACACGGAACTGGTTAGTAAAATGCTGTTACCAATTCATATCAGAACACAGTGAGAGTCAGCAGTCTTTAGAGAGCAGGTGCCATAATGTGAAGGAAACAAAGGGGGTCCAGATAACTCTTGCAAGCCTATCTTTCAAAGTAAGCGAGTCTTCCTAGTGTCTGAGCGCGTGGGTAACAAGGGCTCGCTTGTCTGACAGAAGCACGCCTGCTGGAGTGTGCAAGATTTGAAATGAGCAGGCAGAGGGTAGGAGCCAAAGAAAGTAGTCTAAGGTATTCATGGGGTGTTCAGCCAATAAGCTGCATACTCCTGCTTCCAAGTGCCTGGGGTTATTTTTTCCAGATGGCGTCTATTTGTCTAACAGAAAGAAAATCTTCAAGTTGCACTTGCTAAATGTTGTACAAGTTTTGATATATTTGTTTAGGTTTTGTCAGAAGACATGATTAAATGAAGAGCTACTTGGAACATCTGGCATGGAGACCTGGTCACGTAGAGGCATGTGTGGGTTACAGACTGGGGTGTATGAGGGAAAGATTTGATTCATCTCTGCAGGTAACTTTTCTTAAGTATCTAAAGTTCTGCTAAAAGAAAAAATCTCCAGCTCTAAAAGTTCAATCATAAGTTTCCAAATTTTCCTGTTTACAATATCTGTCTCCTGACTGAAAAATATATTAGTGCTTTGTGTGAAAACTGCAAGTTTGATTAAAATTCTCACTTGCCTAAAATATTTTAGACCTTGAATCTGTAGATCTAAACCATCAGCTCCAGGTACAAGTATTCATATAAGTAAACATAAAAGATGCAAAATGGGGGAGGGGAGAGGAAGCACATTTATCAATGCTGACTTTGTGTAAAGCACTGTACTGAGTCCTTTGACTATGCTGTCTTCATTTAATCCTTACAATAATCCTTTGTGTGGCTATTCTTACCGTTTTCCTAAAGAAAAAATTGAGAGGCTAAAGTTAAATAACTTTCATTTAGCTGGCAAGCAATCAGAACATTTGAGGGATGAATGTAAGAAGAAGGAAGGTATTTTTAATTCTAATACTTGTGTAATTTTTCATTTCCATTATTTTGTTAAGTTAAATGATACAAAGTTGCTAATACTCAATTGTTTTTGATTGATAAAATTTTACAATTTAAGAGTTTATATTAGCGTCAGCCTGGTCCCAAATTCTACCCCAATGCCCATCCCATTAAAATCTAATATTTACTCTATAAGAGCACAAGTATTCATAATTTGTCTTTTTGTCAATATTTCAAAGGCTGAACTTGTTGATACATGTCTTTTAAGAAGTTATCTGATGTCTGTTTGAAACTTGCCTGAATAAGGTACAATTAATTCCAGTCATAAAGGAAAAAGATGTTTTTAACTTCATAAATGCCATTAAACAACTGAAAATACCCAGGGATATTCTACCTATGGTGTACTATAACTTACATTCTAGAATGTCTCCAGTCGTTAAATCTTAATTTGTGGTGTTTTAAAGGAATTTAATTGGTATCACTTTACATCCAGTGATAACAATTGTACTGCAATTTAACTAAACTACATGGTTTACTTTCACATAATTACACATTAAGGTTATTTAATCCATGCACTTATGTACCAAAACCACAGATCCCACAACTTAACCAGTAATGGGTAGTATGTGGATCAAGAATTTTAACAACAAAAGGTTACTTAGTAGTTTCTGTTCTTTACATTAGAAGTCATGAGATGGTTATTTGCCAGGAGCCTATTACAGTGTAAATTGATGCCATATAAAAGTATCATGGTAACTGCATAAATGTCAAAATGTCACAGAACTTAGAAAAACTTCACTGCCAGACTAATTACTAATTACTTTTTAAATCTGGAAAAGAGTTAGGTAATTCTTCAACACTGACTTCCATGACACGACTTTATTTTGATTTCTTGAAATCTAGTAAGTCTGACTTAACCATAGTAAGTTATATGTTAGAGGCAATTTGCAGTTTGGGGGGTTATGTAACAATTGCTTATGACTCAGTATTTTCCCTCATTCTCCACAAAGCTGCCTGGTTACAGTCAGCATTCAATGCTTGTTGAATGAATTAACAAATGAATCACTAAACGAATGCATTCAAGAGTAAGTGAAGGAGAAGATGACTTTTTCAAAGGCATGAAGTTTATGAATATACCCATGCTATGGCATGGGCATGAATAAATACACTGTATTCCCAAGAATGCACTGGCTAGATGACCACATGGTATGGAATGCTGACTGCTCAGCATGTTGGGAAGTGAAAGTACTATATCCTGTGAAAGATGTAAAGGCTTAAGCAGCCTGAGAATGCTGGGGTGGGGTGGTCTGGTGTGCCTCTTTGGCTATTTATTCATCTGTCCCTCTGAAGTGGCTTGCACTTACCACCCCATGGTAACACAGAAGTCCCAGAGGATTCCTAAGGGCGGTTTGGGGCTTCTGGCTCTCAGGAGTTGTTGGACTAACCCCAGTGCAGCTAAGGACCAGGCGGAAGCCTCAGTTCCACATCAGGATCCCAAGGGGTTGGCCATAGAGGGCATGAGAGCGTGCTCTGAGCATAGAAACTGGACACCAATGATGATACCAGGGGCTGAGTAGTCAGAGAAGCTTCAGTGAACGTCATTCCTTGCACTTCCTACCAATTCAGGATGCTTTTCTGACTCAGGCTTATTTTCTTCCTTCAAGTCTCAGTGAGGCCAGGTATTAAAAAACTTTCATCCTCCAATTTTCTTGACACCAAAAATCACTTGATCCTAAGACCCTGCATATCCCTATAAGACCTAGGGCTATGTATTTTTTTTTCAGCCTGAGTTAGAGGCCACCAAGGATCAATCCATGGTCTCTAAGAATCTAGAGGGCTGAGTTCCAGGGTACAGTGCTGGAGAAGAGCAGGTATGGACCCTCAATGTGGCATCATCTTCCTGATCAGCCTTGATAGTGCCGTTCACTCCTCCCTGTGTAGAGATCAGAGCCATGCAGCTGCCTCCTCCCCAAGAAATGACAGAAATCAGTGGAGACCATCTCCACAAATGAAGAGAAAGTACTGAGTTAAATAAAGGTATGAAATTCAAGCCAATATGTTTAATTTTACCTTGGATCTTCACCAAGTTAATGAATGGTGAACTGGAATCAAAGACTCATGCCAAGTGATTTGCTCTAAACCATAGCCAGTTAGCATGATCCAAATTATTTCAAATAACTCAAAATTCGATCACTGCTACTTAACCAAACTCTCCTGACCCCAGGACTTCTCACTGGTCCCAGACAAAGGGGTGATTCATTCTACTGCTGGTTCTAGGACATGGCTCTGTCCTAGAGTTGGGGTGGGGGGTGGGCTCCGTGAGTCCCCATGTATCTAGGGGGCAGAAGTCAAGGTCACGGAACGTGGGAAGTGTGGGCAGTGCTAGTACAAGACTTGACTACCACTGGAATGTACGTGAACTTCTCCAAGGCCACGAGGGAATTGCTGGGAGCATTAAAGTAGCAATTCCAAAATATTATCATCCTTGAGAGACTATTTCTATGGTCCTAAATAACAGATCCAGTATCTATTCAAGTCAATTTCTTAAAACCTTACCATTGGTATTTGCATATTTAGCTTATAAAGTGCTATATATTTCTCTGAAGAGGAGACAGATTTTGGACTGGTTGAGAGTACTTATAATGCCTCCTCAGAGACTGATAAGAAGGCCATGTGGTATGCCGGAAAGACTGGAGCCTCTGGAGTCCAGCAGATGGTGCTGCTCCAGGCTCTCAGAAGCATTTATTAGTGTGGGTTCTGGGGCAGCTTTCTTACTGCTGGTGAGCCTCTGTTTCAAAACCTGCTTTATGGGTTCTTAGGAGCATGAAAACAGAAACATAAGATGGGTAAATGCCTAATAATATATGTCTGCCACATAGAAAGTTCTTAATAAATGGCAGCTTTGGCATAGCTATGCTTATTGTAAAATGGGTTTACGTACACCATGAATTGGGTCATATCTGAGAAAACAAACAAGTACAGATCAAACAGGAGAGGATTAGACATCATAATAAAGGAATTTCAGTACATTTATCATTGATCAGATTTTACATTGAAGCAAAGTGTTGCCCCATTTGTACGTAATGTGTTCATTTAATTGCTCCCTATAAATATATTTTGTCTTTATTTTAATAGGAATTAAACTGCAATTTTGAAATTAAAGAATAACAAGACAGTGGGAAATGGTGAATAGGTGAAGAATGCTGAAGAGCTCAGACAACAAGGACCTCAAGTACAGAGGGCCACAACTGATTCTTCAGAGAACTTTGCTGCAGGCCAGCACCCATCAGTACTGACAGCTCCAACCTACTAACCCACGGATGAATCTGTGAAGCAGAATTTCAGTATCTAAGTTTGCAGCAAAAGCTGTATTTTCTAACATACTGTCTTGTGTCCAAAGGAAGACCATATTCCCTTGGAGACTGTGGTCAAATTGCTAATCAGATGGTTTGTTTTTGAGACAAGAATCAAGAGTTTGGCTAGGAAAGTAACAGAAGAGCCTTCTCATATGTTTTGATTTGATCTTTGGGGAAACTTTCTAG
Source organism: Bos taurus (assembly GCF_002263795.3). NCBI lineage: Eukaryota > Metazoa > Chordata > Mammalia > Artiodactyla > Bovidae > Bos > Bos taurus. The sequence goes on from NC_037341.1 coordinate 25,099,886, forward strand.
CCACCTGACTAAAGCCACTGTCTTTCCCCATGTCCAACCACCCCTGGCATCTCCAATCCAGTGAAAAAAGAAGGAAAATCTCTTGCCTGATTTCTGGAAGATCTCATTCCCCTGCCTGTTAAATGACATTTCTTTTTCATCGTTTTGCTTTACATATTCCATAGCCTGGGTATCCTGTTTACATTGTTTTCTCATTCTACAATCCACACTTCCTTTCACTACAGTCTGTCCTTAATTTTTGTTCTTATTCTGAATTATTACATCTGGATAGATAAATTAAGCTGATTTTTCTTTTGACTACAGAGAATTTATATTTTTTTGTACTGTTTAGATAAGAGGGTTAATAAATGCTGACCAGGAACAAATAATGGGAAATCTCTTCTGGGCTTTGTCTTTTCTTCTAAAAACCTAGTTTCTCTACCAGAGGGCCTTGTATTTGTGGGTCTCTGTCCACACACTGTATTCATTATACAGAGTGTTCAATCTTTGGTTGACAAGTCCCATAACTCAGAAGAATTCAAAAGATATCATCTTGTACGTATCTTTAAATTATGTGATGGCTTCATGTGATCATGCACACACTAAAAATATGGCAGTAGTTAGAATACTGTAAAATATGTTTCCCATATAGATCTTTATTTGAAAGATAAATAAATAGCACTGCCATCAAATGTATATGAAATACCTTAATTTTTAATCTATAACATAATTCCTGAAAGTTCAGGATAGAAAAATGCCTGTGTTTAAAAATGTTTCACCTTGTATTATTAAAAATTTTTGTTGCATAATTTAAATAACTGAATGAAAAGCAAAGTAAATTGAGTTCATTAGGAAATAATAAACTTCCTTTGTATGTTTTCAGAAGTTAAGATATTGCATGTAATGGTGCTTTCTCTCAAAAGAGTTTAAATAGCATCAACATTATCTCCAATTTCTTTTGAGAAGACCTTCAGAAGTAGGTATTTTTCAGATTCTTTTGTCTCTGCATGAACAAGGGTTGATAGCTTGAAACTATAATGTATTACTGTGGAAAGCCTCGGTCTGTTACATAAATCATCTGAACACTCAGCAAGAATTGTCCAACAGTGCCATTGATGTGCTCAAGCCAATGATCCTGCAAACAATTTTTTTGTCTTTCTTCACATGTTAGACAATAGCAATAAATCATCTTCATTTAAAAACACACAATGCACTAATTTTTCAAGCAACAGTTATCAAAATGCAATTCTGGGTAGAACGTACTACATTTATTTTATTTGTGCTCATTAGTTTTTGTAACCTCTTTAAATAAAAGGCAATCAGTGCTTCATCTGTCCTAGAAGCGTTTGTTGTGTACCTACTATGTGTAAGGCATTCTGCAAAGTGGGATTTGAGATACAAAGAACTGCAAGAGTTTGTTATAGAGGAAGTAAATTAGACAAGAGAGAAAAACTTCGTCTTCCAATAAAACAGCATGTCAATTGTCAAGCTAAGTGGTATCTGGGTGTAAATGAAATAAGAATTATTTGAAGCTGGGATGACGGGCGCAGGAAGGTTCTTACAAGCAAATTTACCCTGATAACAGGACCTGAAGATCAGACACTTCTGCTCAGATGCAGTAAGTGATGAAGGGAAGACCACGAAACTGACAAGCAAATCCAGGCAATGCAGCAAGAAGGTTCATCAGGGAGGTCAGGTCTTCAATCTCTAAGAAACCTTCAAGGGCAAGATTGAGCCCATTAAGCAAACAAACTTGGGGGTACTGAGCCCAGTGCGAGCCTCTACTGGGACTCATTTTTATCAGATTATTAAAAACGGGTGGGGGGCAAAGCCTGAATGAAATCAGAAAACAGGGTTAATGTGAGGCCGCCCCAGATGATTTCTGACACTGGGGCCAGGTTTGGGAGAACTCTGACCCTTGAGGTGGGGTTCACAGGCTGAAGCTTTAAGGATCTAGTGGGATCAGGACAGTGGGCTAAGCACTCTCAAAGCAGGGGTGGGAGGGGTAGGGAAACCCAACACTCTTCTGGGTGTCATGACTGCTGCTCTAGGGCCATTCTACAGGATTTCAAGAAAAGTGCAGAAAAGTCCTTAGCACTTACATACAGGTGTTTCTCTTGCCATAATTCATTAAGGATGCTGGAGTGGGAAGAGATTTATTTCCTCTCAGAATTGGGTTGGGGCCTACATGAGTCTCTGAGCTGTAGTTTTAGGGGACATTTTAAAATCAGGTGTTGTGTGCTGTTGTCATAAGGACCTTCTCCTTGATTGAAAAATAAAGCTTCTGTGAAACAAACAATGTGCCACCCGTTCCCCTATATTCCCAACCACACAGGGGTGCTGATTAGGGAGAGCAGACTGATGTGGGAGAGCTACTTCTGAAACCCTAGTAGGGCCCCAAGGATGTTCTGCAAACAGGTCATCATTCTACATTCAGTGTTCAAAGGGTATAATTAAAACATTTAAAGTTTCATTGCTTAGTATAAATTTCATGTACAAAAACTGCCTATCCTTCTTTATAGTTTTCCAGATGTCTTCAAGTCTCACATTGAGTTCATATATTCTGAGATTCAGTTCTACACTTTTTTTTTTGGTTTATTTTAGAAATAATCCATGTTAAAAGAGAGAGAGAATAAAGAAAAGAAAATTTATACATGAAAAACTCACATTCTTTCAAGATTCTTTTTAGTCCACATTTGCTATTTTGTTCTGGAATTTTGTTTTATTTTTAATAACCAAAGTCAGATCATAATACTCTGATTTTGGAGCTAGAAATGCTATATCCAGTACTCATGTCCTCTCTTAGCAGATATAGGTACTTAATTCTCTAAACCTTAGTTTTCAAATCTATAAAGTAGGGATGATAATAATATTCAATTCATTCAGGGTGCCTCAGGGTTAACTGAGATAAATGAGATAATGTAAGCTTTAGTTTTTCCAGTAGTCATGCATGGATGTGAGAGTTGGACTATAAAGAAAGCTGAGTGCCAAAGAATTGATGTTTTTGAATTGTGGTATTGGAGAAGACTCTTGAGAGTCCCTTGGACAGCAAGGAGATCCAACCAGTCCATCTTAAAGGAAATCAGTACTGAATATTCATTGGAAGGACTGATGCTGAAGCTGAAACTCCAATACTTTGATCACCTGATGAAAAGAACTGACTCATCTGAAAAGACCCTGATGCTGGGAAAGATTGAAGATGGGAGGAGAAAGGGATGACAGAAGATGAGATGGTTGGATGGCATCGCTGACTCAATGGACATGGGTTTGAGTAAACTCTGGGAGTTGGTGATGGACAGGGAGGCCTGGCATGTTGCAGTCCATGGGGTCACAAAGAGTTGGACACGACTGAGCAACTGAATTGAACTGAACTGAATGAAAAATAATCTGAGTAATATACTATCTCATAAGAGCTATCAATAAATGTCAGCTGCATTATTATACCATCATAGAATCACTTAAAATGGATTGTGAATATTTTTCATGCCTATAAATAGCATCTACATTATTGTTAACAACTACATATTATGTCATTGTGTTCATCTTCTGTAACTTACTCCAGTTTCCAGTAACTTATACCAAACATTTAGTGTATTAAGGGTATTTTTAGTTTTTCTCCTTTATGAATCACATTGTAGTGAATAACCTTAGGTATTTTTTTCCTTAGGATAATGTTCTAGAGTCCTATGCTTATGCTAAAATGAAATTAAAGAATGCCTGCTTGAGAGAAGACCTCAGAGACTATACCTTCACTCCGTAGATGAAAAAAATGAGGAGTAAAGAGGTTAAAATGATTTGCTTGTATTTAGAGAGCCAGTTGAGCACAGGGAAAACTCACAGCATCATTACATAGAATTTTTTTACATTCAATAATTGAATAAAATACATGGGGTTTAATATACTATTTAAAGCATGAATGGCCTCTGAGCTTTAATAAAATTTTCTTTTTTAAGAAACCTCTGCTAAACTGAATTTTGCTTATGGTCAGATTCTTCTTGCTAAAACATACACAGGCAGCCAACATGGATTTGAGCATTCAGGATTGGCCTATTTTTATATGTACATATTTTTATGTAAAATTTAAAATATAAACTACATGTGTTTATGGTCATTCTTTTCATTTTTCCTGTTGTACAGAAATCAGTAAATGTTGGCTATGTAAACTGACTGTCTTCAAAAGCCAAATTAGCAGAGGATAAATAGATGGCCTCTGCTCTTGGTTTGGGTATTCCTTCAATTAAGCGGGACAGAAAAAGGAAAGATCATCATTCTCTGATATGCAATTTCTACTCTTTGGATCCTTCCCCAGGAAGCAGTTACAAGTGGATCCCTAGGTATCTGAGGATCATCTCACTTCCCACAGTCTTTACTTCCAAGAAAGCTTCTGCTGAAATGGAGTTGAAGATAGGGGCAAGGGGGAAAAAAGATGAACAACTGGAGATAATTTTCTGAGTTTAAAGAAGCTAGAGTTCTTCCTCCTTCAGTTACGCAGAAGCTGGATCCCTGGGAAAGCTGGAGAAGGGGGACGACATCTTTGATGGCGAGACCTTCTAGACATTGTTTACGTTTTGGTCGAGAAAAGGAAAAGCTCCAAGAAGAGTCCTCAACCCAGACAAGAAAAGCAGAAAATACACAGGAAATGAGGACAACTATGATTGCCAAGGTATGGAAAAAGAGGGGATAAAAGGAATCACTGTTTTGGATAAAAGAAGCCAGGCACTGCAAATAAACACCTCTGCATAGTTTTTAATGTGTGTTTGAACAAAATATGAAATTGCTGCTTTGGTAGGGAAAAGATGGTCAAATATCTGCAATTTCATTTGGTTCGACCTGCTATTTTTCAGAGTATCCCCACACAAGGTAACACATGTAGTTATGCAAATACTAACAAGTACTGAGATTAACACATAAACATTTTGACCTTAAAGTTCTAAAATACAGTGTGGCCTTGTGGCCCAAGGATGCAGTCTGACTTGGGCGTTAGGCCTTCCCGGGCCAGAATTGGAACTGGATCATGTACTGTCTTTTTGATGTTTGGTCACTCCCTCTACCACTTTCATCCTCCGGGGACTGTTGCAAGGATTCAATGAAATAACACATGCAAGGCCTTAGCTTATTTCCTTACAGATACAGGTAGCTGTCAACTGACAGTTATTACTGTTATGGACTGACTTCACTCGTTATCTTGGGGGTAAGGGGAATGCTAACCTAAACTTCCAGTCAAGCAGAAGTTTCCTGCTAAAACTTACCATTATCTTGTCAAGCAAGACATTTAACTGCAGTTGGAGTATAAGAAGTAAACAGCTCAGTGCTCATGGTACAGGTGAGTTTGGGCTTCTCCGAAGGCAACTGCTGTCCAGGGCTGCGGGCCCTGCTCCAGCCCTGCAATCTTGTGGCCTCCCCCAGTTCCCACTCCTCCAAGGCCACTCTGGTTTGTGAGTTCAGAAAATGACTACTCACAATAGGCTTAGCTCTTCTTGAAGGTGGGCCTTCTCCTAAAATGCTAGGGGGCCCAGACACATCTAAGGAAGGCTTCTCTATTGGTCTCAAATCATGACCCTCAGAACCCATGTGAGTTTCAGACCAGGCTGTTCTAGTTGGAAAATCTGATGCCAAAACTAAGAATTTATTTGTTTGATTTTGCCTGCAGCAGGATCAATGATCATAATGTACAAAAAGGAAGGAATGTATGCAGAGCATCTTCCACAACAGCCACCAATTAATCTCAAACCATGAGGACTGTAGTTAGAAATTTTTAGGTCCAAACTGCAAAATAACATAGATCAGAATAAACACAGGAGAAAGAAAGAAAATATGAATATAAAGATTAAACTGAAACCCTCTTTGTGTTTCTGGGAAGTCCAGCCTAAGTATGATCTAAAACCAAGGAACTGAAATTGTGAAGGGAAACGACATTTTTTTAAAGGTGTTCGGGTGGCAGGTGAAGATATGAAGAGGGTGGTCTCAGAAGAGATAGGGATAGGTGGAAAGACAGCTTTTCTAAGCCTTAGTGTTCTTATACTAAAAATGGGTGATATCACTTCTACTTGACATATTGGCATAATGAAATTTTAGTGTTGTTTGGAACAATCTTTTAAGTGTCTTGGAAGTGGAGTTGGCAGAGACAGATGATATCATTCAACATACTGTTGTTCTTAACTTGAATGCCATACCTATTATTTAGACATTATTTAGTGACAGGTTTGCTTCATTGGTAGCTCAGCTGGAAAAGAATCTGCCTGCAATGCGGGAGACCTGGGTTCGATCCCTGGGTTGGGAAGATCCCTTGGGGAAGGGATAGGCTACCCACTCCAGTATTCTGGCCTGGAGAATTCCATGGACTGCATAGTCCATAGGGTTGCAAAGAGTTTATTATAAGTGATAGAAAAAAAAATCTAACACATATATATATTCCAAAATTTAACAGGAAGGATCATTTAGTTTTTCATCACTGCTCATATGCTAAAGCAAAACATCTGCAAAAAATACCATCATGAACAAGTCAAAGGGCTGTTTTCACGATGTATCAAAATCAACTAAATTGGTCAGGCTGTGTGCTAGAGTCATGGCACCTTGGCCAGTGCCAAAATGTCTTGGTGTCACTTGACAGTTGTCCACAGAGCAAACCATCCTCCACATGGAGCTAGATGCTTTTTCAGAATCTGTTTTTGCCATACATGCTATTCCATTCATATAGTTTCATAATTTCTATCATTGAAATGCTTTTGTCTAATGCTTAAAAATATATACTATCAGATAATTATAATAAAATTCTTAAACATACTCAGCAACATTCGTTTTCTGAAATAAAAAATGAGTCTTATATTTGCAAATCCCACAGCTTGGAAATGTATATGATACACAACATTTAACCTGTCAGCAGCCTCATTAGTGTCAATGAGTAGGAACTGGCAATCAGTGGATGGTGTGCTCTACATGTGTTTGTGTTTTAAAATGTTCCCAAAATAGCTCTGTTAGAGGAGTTAATATTAAACACTTTTACTGGACAAATGAATTTCAGCTTAAACTTTATGCTCTATTTGAATTTTTTTGAGAAATTCCATTTCTCATATAACTGATCATTTATAGATTACAGAGTCAAGACCCAATTAATAATAACAAAAACAACAATAATAATAATAAAGATTGGGTGGTTAAAAAAATCATCTAAATTTCAACCCTATCAAAGTGTAAATGATAAAGAAAATATGCAGAAAAATGAATGTGTGCTTGAGTATCAGGAGCTCTAAGATATACATTAATATTTGTATGGTGCTGGTATTCAGTATCCATATAGTTATTAAGACATTTTTATAAACTGTAAGAAATATGTGAGCTATTTTAAGATATAATTCTGAAAAACAGACTTTCATGTAAGAAGCCAATTTAGGAAGAAAACAACATAAACAATAGTAACTTGTGTGCTCAAGTGAAGCATCTTTTTAATTTTGAGTAATGAAGATGTCAAGCCCAACGCTAGAGTAGTTTAACTTAATTAGGTGGCCTATTTTTCCAGGCATCCTTTCATTTCCCATTGAAAACTCAGCTTGCATGCAAGGCAACAAGAGCAATTTTGTCTGTAATGAATACCTCTGGGACTGCACAGAGTAATCATTTGAACGTTACACTGAAGACTGGTTTGAGTAACTAGTTTGGGCTTGTTAAGATGCCAGACTTTGTTGGACTAACTAGATTACTCAAAGCCTGGCAGCTTTGCTATTTTATTGGGTGAATGGTCAAAAAGTCAAGCTGACCTTACTCCTGAAATTTCTGCCAAAAGGAACCAATCTAAAAGTAATTGGCCTAATTTATAGTTCAAATTTATGTCACGATCATGGAAATTTTATGACCTAACTCAAGGGATTTTTTTTTCAAAAGTGCTCTTAAAAATATTATACTTTCCAGGCCCTGTTGTCATACCTCATTTATACTGTATCTAACCTTGAGAATTTTCTCATCTGTAACTAAAATACAGATAGAGTTATTAATAAGTTTGCAAACATTAAATATTACAATTCTGACAGTATATATAAGAGAACATTGCACAAATAAGAACTTGGGAAGTCCCATTGGTTCTGCTGCCATTGTACTGTGTATGACAAATAGCAATACGATATTACTGTAAGAATAACTGCCTGTTACTATATAGTTTATTATCACATTAATTCTTGGAGTCCTGGACTTGAAATAATTCTCTGAGGTGCTAAAAGTGTTGTGCCTTTTGTTAACATGTGAGACACTGACACCCAGGTGGAGGGGTGCTGCTCGAATGGAACGGGCAGGACCAGATTTGCTAAATGTCTGCACAGCAGGGCTGAAAACTACTGCGAGTAGAAGACTCAAAGAATTAATGTGAGTAAAACATGTACACAAAATAAAGCTGCACATTTCCAATGTGCCAAGCATTGCTGAAGCACAGGAGATCCAGAGAGAAAGAAGGGCGAGTCCCACTGCAGTCATGCAATACGCCACAGCAGGGCAGGTGCGTGTCTCAATAACTCCAACCAGAGAGGCATGGACATGTGTGCATAAGGAAAAAACATGGATCATTCAGCGATAGCAAGAGGAGAGATAGATGAAAGTGAGGTAAGATGAGCTGAGTTAATGAGAACCTGTGAGGTCCAGAACTCAAGCTGTAATAATGTAGGTGGAAAAGAGGAGACAGATTCAACAGTGATGCAGAGAAGTAGAATCAGTACTATCTGGAATCAGTTCAGAGCTCAGCTTTTAAGGGAGACTCTTCAAGTTTCTGTCTTGGGTAACTGGGGAGTGGCGTTCAATCTCACGACTATAGGCAACATAGGAAAAAAAGAAGTTTGGGGTAAGGTAGTGGGCTGGAGGTGATGAATTTCGATTTGACAAATGGATATGTTGAGTCTGAGCTGCTGTTAAGGACAGGTGCCCAGGGAGGTTAGAAATCAAACCTGAAACTCACATGAGAGCTGCCCTAGATGCTTTTCAACTTTTCCATTCAAGATGGAGGGTATAAAATGTACATTAAATGCTTAGTTGTAAGATTCTAGGAAAAACATTGCTATGTTTTATCACAGTTATTTTTAATCTTGAGATCTGAGGAAACAGGTAAGAGAAATTCCAGTGGGAGAAGAAAAAGAGAAGCAGAGAGAAAGCTGATTACAACCTGGAAATAATGTAACACAGGATCCTAGGTCAGGACATTTAATACTTAGGGTTTACTATAATGCTCAAATTAACAACAAAAATTATGGAAGAAAGGGGGAAGGAAGAAAAATAAGAGAGGGAGGAAAGAAATGACGGAAGCAAGTAGATTGGAGGGAAAACAAGCAGAAAGAAATGGTTTATTGGAGTCAAGGAGGAAGTGATTTATTGAAAACAAGGTTTAATCAAGTAACCAAAGATTCTCCATCACCTCTGTCAGGAAAATCTGCCAGGTAATTATTTCTTGTATATATTAAAAAAAAAAAAAAAAGACAAAAACAGTACTTCTCAATCATTTCCACACAGAGCCCAAACTGAGGGGTGAGAAGTGAAGAGTTCCTACATCCAGGGAACTGGTAAACAATCTCACCATTGTGGGTGGAAAGCATGGAATGAATAAGTAGCTGTGGAAAATGATACTCTTGAAACTTCTGTAGAAGAAAAAGAAAGAGGAAAAGGAAACTAAACAAACAAACGGATAGATAAATGACCTTGGTGCTATACAAAGTTCCTATCAAGAAACCCAGACTCCTGTTTCCTTTGATGTATTTAATTCAAATGAACATTTATCTTGAGTATAATTGACTCCATATAAGGAATTACAGAAGGTACTTCAGGGAAAAAGAAGGATTTCCTGGCATGAGCATCTAAGTAGGCTTGGGTGATTCTGGGGAAGGGGCAGAGCTCAGGTGGGCAGTCCAGTCCCCTTCCACGTCTGTGCTGTGCCATTCGGCATGGTGGTCAATCAAACACGTCAGATTAAGAATGAGAAAGGAGTTCGTGATGGCCGATGGCTGCTCCTTACTTCTGGCTTCCTTTCCATTAGCTGCTCACATTTTCTCCCCTAACTATAGAGAAGGGAACCTGTAAGTTCATGAGGTATCAAGCAGCATGGGCCTCCTTAGCCAGAGTCTAGAAACCCACAAATAAGTCTTGCATTGTGTGGTTCAAATTCTATCCAGAATAAGAAAAAGTTAAATGGTGTTTGAAGTCCTGAATGGCCAGCACACTTAGGGCTATTATAGGAGAAAACAGTGAATATTTTAAGAATGAACCCAGAAGTGGAAATGTCATGGGTTTTTATTGCATATTTGTCAGGCTGGAAAATCCCATGGACGGAGGAGCCTGGTAGGCTACAGTCCATGGGGTCGCTAAGAGTCGGACACGACTGAGCAACTTCACTTTCACTTTTCACTTTCATGCATTGGAGAGGGAGGTGGCAGCCCACTCCAGTGTTCTTGCCTGGAGAATCCCCAGGACGGGGGAGCCTGGTGGGCTACCGTCTATGGGGTCACACAGAGTCGGACACGACTGAAGTAACTTAGCATAGCATAGCATAGCAGGCTTATTATAGGGTGGTGTATTCAATATAAAAGCTGCCTATCAGCACTGTTTATAATAGCCAGGACATGGAAGCAACCTAGATGCCCATCAGCAGATGAATGGATAAGAAAGCTGTGGTACATATACACAATGGAGTATTACTCAGCCATTAAAAAGAATACATTTGAATCAGTTCTAATGAGGTGGATGAAACTGGAGCCTATTATACAGAGTGAAGTAAGCCAGAAGGAAAAACACCAATACAGTATACTAATGCATATACATGGAATTTAGAAAGATGGTAACAATAACCCTGTGTACGAGACAGCAAAAGAGACAGTGTTGTATAGAACAGTCTTATGGACTCTGTGGGAGAGGGAGAGGGTGGGAAGATTTGAGAGAATGGCATTGAAACATGTAACATATCATGTATGAAACGAGATGCCAGTCCAGGTTCGATGCACGATACTGGATGCTTGGGGCTAGTGCACTGGGACGACCCAGAGAGATGGTATGGGGAGGGAGGAGGGAGGAGGGTTCAGGATGGGGAACACATGTATACCTGTGGTGGATTCATTTTGATATTTGGCAAAACTAATACAATTATGTAAAGTTTAAAAATTAAATAAAATTTAAAAAAAAGCTGCCTATCAATTACAAAAGTATATGCAAAAAATTCTAAGGGTTTGTATACACTAGACTTACGAGGTATAGAGTTCATGCAGTAGATGAGTGCCAGAGAGCCCTTTGGGACTATCTAAAAGAATATCGTTAATTTTTACAGTGCACTTCCATTTCTGGAGCCGTTCCAGCACTGGCTTTCTATAAAAATCATTTCTTTAGAATTGTGCTATTTGCTTGTAGCAACATCACAGGAGCAGTAGTATACCATATGCTGCTACTTAGCAACTTAGTCTGTAAGTCCCAAAGCATGTACTGATTTGAAAATTGAATAGGAATTACAATTGTTGAGAGATATTAAGTAAGCTTGGATTACTAAACTATGCAGATGCTTGATACTGTATATTGTGTAGGAAAAGGAACAAAACTATATATCTTTTTCCCCCTGCAGATGACTAAAGTCTTATTTATTGTTGCTGAAAGGGGTAAATTGATTAAAATTCCCTAAAAGAATACCTGGTAATGAATTCTTGAACACACCATATTACAGTAAACAAAAGGAATGTTAAGGGTAAAATTTAGTAAAGGCCATTCAACTTACATAATTTGTGAAGCTTATTCCCTGCCATGGTATGTATTATCTTACATTAGTCGAATTTTTTCAATAGCACATTTTAAAAACATTTTCATATGTGCTGCATTATTAAAAAAAAAGTTTGCTTCTGGCACACAAACCTGTCATATCTTTACAAAGCACATAAAGTATTTGGAGCTCCTGACTCCTCCATAAATTATCACTGGTATTTAAAACATTCTTGGTAACTGGACTGAAATATTAAGAAAAATAACATTGTTTGATTTTAGTCAGGGATTAATAGAATTCATGGTACTTGAATTTAAAAATCTGAAGAGCCAAGTTGTTACGATGTATATGCTTTGAATTTCCCATCCTTTATCCAAAAGTCTTTAAGACGGACATAATGATTCTCTGAAAGGGAGCAGCTGCTTTATAACAGCAATCATTTATTGAGTTTGTGTTCCTACTGTTTCAAACAAATTCAATTAGCCCTTACACTTCAAAACCCTAAAGGCACCAAAGAGATGATACCAGGTTGCTTTCATCTAATAGTAATACTAAACTTGTCAGTACAGTTTTGGGATTGATGGTTAGAAGAAAATTAATAGTAACATTTTTCATTTTTTAATCAAACAGTCCTATTCAGAACTACCTATGGATCTTGGCGGCTACTTAGTTGAATGAATTCAGTTTAAGTAATGATTCTAAACACGAAGCCCAACCTTCCAAAGGTATTCTGAGAGTGATTGACTCTTGAATGGAAGGAAATGTAGATTGGGTATTTGAACTCAATGATGACCTTCTCATCTGAACAATACTGTATAGTTTCCAGAATGTCTACCAGAGAAGGCAGTGATCATAATGACTTCTAAATGCAAAGTTCATGGAGAGGCAGGCCTGCCTCTGTTTTGAGTTAAGCCTGAGACATTTTGTTCTTAGAGAAATTTTAAAGCCCCGTGAAGTGCACCCCTGACATATATATTAGATTTAATTCACTGACAACCACCATGAAGAAAAATAGTTTTATTTTTGTTCTCTATTTCCCCACCCCTCTCAGTTATCAAATGTATTTGGGCGGATATGTGGGCATTGAAAACAACTGTTTTCAATGTTTGAGTTTACATTATAGTTATTGACACATGAAACTCCAGGCTACCATGGTTTTCACTCTTCCAGAAAATATATGTTCAAGTCCACAATATGCTCCTGTGAACTCTTCCTTACTCTCATTTATTCATTCATTTATTTTTACTTACAGTATTCTTACATATCATGTTATAGTGGCCCCAGAGGGCAGTTACTATTTTGCTTCAAATACCCGCTCTGGATCAAAAGGTCTGGTCTTAAGTATCTAAAAATAAATAGCCAAACATTCACTTTTATAAATGTAACCATTTACATTTTCATTGGACTTTCGTTGTCACTTCTCATGATTAAACACCTTGTCAACCATTCCCAGTGAAATGGATACAGATGTGTCCTTGAAATGTTTCCATAATACCACGGTGTTTTGGCTTGAAAGCAGCCATAGAGCACTCTCTGGCTGTGGGATTCTGGTGATCAATGTAACATTTTATTGAAATGCCCCAATAGTTGATAATTAAAGCTATCTGTGACATGTGTAGCTTATAATGATTAACTCGTCTACAGTCAGAAGCTCAAATAACCTGCACCTGTAAAGACTTTATTTCCTAAAGGTAAAACAACTGTTTAGGAAAGATCATGCTGGCAAAACAGCTGCTTGCCGTTCTGGAGAGGAAACAAGGTATTATCTTTCAACAAATGCCAACTCTGGGGTTTTATCAGCGCAATCTCATTAACTGGAAACAAGGCTTAAATGCTTTGTTTATAAATTATGATTATTCCTGATTGCGGCAGTTACTGATAGTGCTACTCATTTGCAATGCAACTCTTTGAATTTGTTTAATTACAATTTGAAACAAGGCAGAGAAGATTAATTAACCCACCTGGCTGGCTGGCACATAGTCCTGGCTCGGCTCTGTCATGCTCATATACATGTTCTCACCGTCAAACTGCGAATGAAATAATAGTAAACATTCAGCAATCTTGACTGTGTGCATGTTTGTTGTTGGTTTTTGTGTTTTGTTTTTTTTTTCACCATCAAACTGGAAAACAGTAGCCATAAAACAAAATACTGTGGTTGGAAATATGGAAAATCTGTCACAGCAAGAGAACCATGTCTATTCTTTGATGCTTCTGTTGTCATCTTTCCTGACCCTGGATGTCAGTGATTTGGAGTAATTAGTGCTCTAGTAATTACAGCAAGCAAGCAAGAAATGAATGGTTTCCTTTCATCTGCAATCTGTTTTAAAACAAAATGGCTCATTCTGCATACCACATATATACATATTGCAGTTCAGCTGTAACGAAGTATTAAATGGATGGCATGATTTCTGAAAGAAAAGAATAATGGAAAATATACTAAGGCACAGCTCAACACATTCTGAGTTTGGTTCTCAAAAATGAAAAAGTGGAGTTTTCATAATACACTAAAATTGGCTTCACCACAATAGCCTTACGATTAAAAAATTTTAACTTTATAATATTTGAGAAGAGCACGTGACACTACAAGCATGTCTAAGAATGGTAATAACAATGGATAACAATACAAATATACAGACTCAATGATCACATTTTCCTCTCGGAAGATTTTCAAAGACATAGAATTAATGTAAGTATTACAAATGCATAGAAATCCATATACAAATTCACAAGTTAGGAGCAAGATGGGAGGAGAAAATTCCTGGGGGCAGTTCGCGTACAAAACTGTAGAAGAGTTCAAGCAACAATAACAGTAACAACATCAACAACAAACTTTTCATTATTTGGGTTTTTGAAAGCAGTAATCACTCCATTCAGACTTAATCCTCAGCTTAAAAGTGCTGTCTTGAGTTACTTGATAAATGGGTAAAGCATTTCCCTTTTAGTTAAAGGAAGAATTTTCCCAAGGAAATAATCAAACGGACTAATACAGCCAGCTTCAAAGAGCTGAGTCTGAATATACTTTCACTGCCAGACTATTTCAGACATGGCAATTTGAATATCTGGAAGCTTATTTTTCAAGACAGAATAGAGTTAGTGACGGAGGTAGAAGGTGCAGTGCTGTGGACATGCTTGTACAGCATGAGAATAATTATAGACACAGCATTCCACCACCTGTGAGCTGCTAGCAACAAAATGGACACGCCTCAGTTCTGGAACTGGCTCTGAACTGTAGTCTGCAACACTGCCCTGAAGATCCACATAAACATGAGCTGTACAGAAAGACCTCCTTAAGGACACTTGAGGCACTCATTAAGTTCAAAGAACCAAAAGATTTCCTCACGCATCATCTTGAAAATATTTATATTTCATGTTATGTGAATAGACGTATCTAAACAGATCTGATATCACTCATTGAAAGATGTGGTTGTTAGGACAAATCAGAAATAGCACACCCAGAAAAGAAGATCTGGACATTTTAGTTGCTCTGTCATCTGGCTTAGGAGCCCTGAGTCCGATTGACTTACCCACAGTTGGTTTTCCATCAGTCAGGTGAATGCCTTCAACCCAAGATAGTCTAGCCTCACAAGATCCGCCTGTCACTTCTACCAGCTCAAAACCTAACAAAGAGCATCATTTAGCATTTCTCCACCCCCTCCCACTGTTGGTTTGTTTATAAATGTTTTTAATGTTAAGATGCCAAAGAATCATTTAAAATATGGACAGTTTCTCTGACTGTAGCAAACTAAACTGAACAGAAGTAGTGAAGTGAATCAAACACTCCACTGCCTATGCATATTCTATAAATGTGTTACTTTCTATTTCATCTTCTCTTACTCATTTTCTAAATCTGGTGTCATTTTCAAGCCAACTAAAGCTTTGAAGTTTTGGTTTTAGTCTATCCAAAATGTGTGCTAATTGAGTATATTCAACTTACTGCTCCTAAGAACTCTTTCCTCAAAAAAGTATCAGCACTTAAGTAATATTGAGCCAAGGCTGAAACAGCATTTTAAGTAAAAGATACTTTGCTAAAGGAAAAACTATTTTTTTCAAGTACGTCCTATGTATCTGTAACGAGTATTCTTGCCTGGAGAATCCCTATGGACAGAAGAGCTGGTGGGCCACCGTCCATAGGGTCACAAAGAATTGGACGCAACTAAAGTGACTTAGCACACACACACAACCTACCTGTATCTTTACATGCATTAACTGATATGTATTAAGTGATTTAATCTTCACAACAATGAAGAGTTAGGTATTATTATTATTACCCGTAAAGGCAGAGAGAAGTAAAGCTAGATGCTCAAAGTTACACAGCTACCAAGAGGCAGGGCTGGGATTCAAAGCCAAGAAGCCTGGTTTTACAACATATGCATGTAACTCCCAAAACAAATATAAATATATTCTGAGCCATAAATGATGAGTTAGCTATCAATTCTGAAAATAATGCCAATATATTATCAGAAAAGACTGATGACAGTATCTCAATGATGTTAAGATATCGTACAGAATTTCTATGGTGAAAGTGAAAGTTGCTCAGTCGTGTCCCACTCTTTGCAACCCCATGGACTATACAGTCCATGGAATTCTCCAGGCCAGAATACTGGAGTGGGTAGCCATTCCCTTCTCCAGGGAATCTCACCAACCCAGGGAGAGATCTTAGCACAACCCATCGAACCCACGTCATCCACATCGCAGGCAGATTCTTTAACAGCTGAGCCACCAGCTTTCAAAGAACAAGAGTCCCAGTGAGCTGACAATTTAGTAATCAGGCTGGGAGAATATTCCTGGATGCTTTATAAGTAAGCCTTAAAAGACAGGGAGGTGGTTTGCTGGTTAATTTTATGTGTCAATTTAGCTGGGCCATCAATGTCCAGATGTTTGGACAAATATTCTGGGTGTGTCTATGAGGGTCTTTGGACAAAATTAACATCTCAATTGGTAAAAATGAATAAAGCAGATTGCCCTCCTTACTGTGGGCGGGCCTCATCCAATCAGTTGAATGTCTGAATAGAACAAAAAAGCTGACACTCCTGAGTGTAAAAGGGAAATCTTCCTGCCTGACTGCTTGACCTGAACACCTGTCTTCCTGCCTTCAGACTCAAACTGAAACATCAGCTCTTCTGGGTCTCAAGCCTGCCAGCTTTTGGATGGGAACTATATCATTTGTTATTGTTTGAATATTTTTTAATGAAGAAAAAAACCCAAAAAAACTCTTGGTCTCCAGCTTCCCAACTACACATCTGGGGACTTCTCAGCCTCCATAATCACAACTCCTTGTAATAAATCCTCCCTTCCTTCCCCTACCACTTCTATTACTATCAAGATATTCACAACTCCTCTGAAAGCTTATCTCTGAAAGACCGGCAATGTAGAGATGCAGAAAGAGATGACCTTGATTTTTTTGCTATGAGAGTGTCTGGCCACATCACAACCACTCCCTGTGACCCAGTATATGTCACATACATCCACACCTTTTTGTCCAGACTGTCTTCCTTCTCTTGAAATGTTTCTTAGATCCTTCAGTTCCCCTTAGTCAGGGTTGGGCTGTCTCTAGCCTCTGGGCTCCCCCAGGTAGCCCTCTGGTTCCAGGCAGGTTTTGTTATTGGGGGATTAACTCCCTAGGGCTGTGAGCTACCAGAAGACAGTACACATCTTGGTAATCTTTAGTGTCCTTATGGCTTAGGGATAGCACATAAAAAGTCCTCAGGAAATTAACCAAAATTAAACTGTATTTGCTTGATTGCATAGATCCTCTTCCTACAGAAGGCATTGACTTGAGAGGAGGGAGAATATTCAGCTTTTAGAAAATGATTTGAAGGCTTTTAAATGCGCACAATTCATAGTCTTACAGTAGATTAAAACTGGAGCAGAATTACAATAGGAGCAGAAGCTCTTACAAAGAAAAAAAAAAGGTACAGAAATAGCCAAGACAGCAATACTTAAATGCTGGAACCTGTTCTTCCTCAAGATTTTTATTCAATTAAAAAACATGCAGATTTTTTTTAAGAATCAAGAGATCTCACTGTAAATTAACTTAAGGTCTCTTTCTGAAGAATTATAAGTTACCAAATAAAGATACACGTATGTCAAAACAAGCCTGGTCATTCCTCTTTGTGTTTGGACAAACTCTTGAGCTCAAGAAGAAAAATAAGCCAAGATTCCAGTGCCCCAGCTCACCGTCTCCCTGCAAGACCCCAACAGGTTAACATCATCCTTGTACTTTTTATAGCTCCACCCAACCTCACCCTGTCCAGAAGCTGGTTCCAGGGATCTCAACAGGTCTTCTGCTGATGCAACATTCTTAGAATGCATCCGTATCTTGGGTTTATATCTAGTTGCCATCTGAAGTTGAATTATAGTGGATAGAGTCCCAGAATTTCGGTCTTGGAAAGGTCCTCAAAGGTGTCATGTCTGAACCCCTGAGGTTATGACTTAAGAAACAGACTTTTTATTGGTCATGCAGTCCATCTGGGTATAGAATCAGTCTAGATTTCTAGTAGAAGAGTTTTTCATTATGACATGCTGCTTTATACTCCATTGCCCATTAAAAGTGAGGGATTAGACTCTACGGCTACTGTTTTAAACTCCATCACAAATAATAGGTGGGGGACCAGATCCACAATGCTTTGTGTGTGGCTTGTTTGCATGCCCCACAGTCTAAAAGGCAAAGTATTTGTGTTATTACACTAATGACCCCAGTTCACTTCATCTGGACCACATATTAGATAAACCTTATTCATAATTGTTGCAATGATATTCTTTTATTAAAAATAACTAACTGCATCTCCTTACTCCTTGCATTTGTCACAGCTATTATTTTTAGAATTCAGCTGAATTTAGGCATTATAACTTTTCAAAATACATCTACGCATCCTAGGACTTTTAATTTCTGTGTATTCTCAATTTAAAACCTGAAGCAAAGTTTGAAGGAGTAAATAGGCTGACTTATTTAAATCTAAATGTAAATGGCATCAACTCGGGATTAGCCTTTCTGACCAAGTGCTTTAGACTCTTTTTCGTGTTTTTATTTCAAAGCACCAGGGGATACAATCACATAAAAAGTCATTCATAATCTTCCACTACAGTTTTTAAAAATTGTTTTCAGAGGATATTAACCAAACCCATAATCCCAAAGAGCTTTTCAAACTAGGTAGTTATTATTTCTTCTATTTAAAACTGAAAGTAGACATCCAACACCATCTGAACAGAGTAAACGATGAGCAGAAATGAGTAATATTAGGCTCCCAAAACCACTAAACATAAGAAAAATCAAAGATAGAATATGAAGTATAAATCAATCATTGGCACTGGTAGAGGAAATGGAATCTTTTTAGGGAAACCATTAGAAGAAAACCAGAAAACTGCTGCTGGGGAGGAATGGGGGCCTCATGGGATTCATGAACAGTATTGCATTGTATCCCCTGTAAAAGTGAAAATCTTATATTTCTGGGTGTTTTCTGGAGGAATATTGGATACTTTGTTGTTTTTTTTTTTTTTTAAAAGAAGCTAAAAATGGAAATGTTTATAACAGGGAGTTAATGTGACATTTCTTAGAAGACTATAAATCATTATAAGACAGGGCAATATCCTCAAAATAAAATATCCAGTTTTGTATTACTTGGCTCAATGTGAGATTAAAAGTTATCTTTTTCTTTTCTTTTTTTTTTTTGGTAATGAAAGAAATAGTTTAAGTTTGGTCAATGAAATCAAAGACTTCTGCTCTTTGATGTAGAGCAAAGCGTTTTGAAAGCTACAGCATAATGTGAAGGGTGGGAACAGGCGCTGAGCACAGCTGTCACCACTGTTCACACGCAGAGTAACGTGTAGCCAATAAAAATAGACTGAGGTGAGCTCCAAGCTTCCTAGGCATCCTCCATTCTCCAGGAACAAGGTCAGGAGACACTGGAGAGGGAGTGTGTGTTTATTTATCTTCCAGTTCCAAGGCTGACCGTGGAAATGTGAGAGGGGCTGAGGCAGTCCGCCTCCATGCCGAGCCAGACTGAATGAAACTGGCACTGTGCAAAGGGGCCTGGAAAGTGCTCACGGACCCTGAAGGGACACCTGCAGAGCACAGCCCGTCAACACCCAGAGAAAAGGAAACAACTACTGCTGGTGCTTTGAATGGATGTGCGTGACAACCTGGGAGCACACAGAGCTGAACCACGAAAGAGAGACCCCTCTTGGTTGGCTCCTGTCACTTGAACTTGAG
Source organism: Bos taurus (assembly GCF_002263795.3). Classification (NCBI taxonomy): domain Eukaryota; kingdom Metazoa; phylum Chordata; class Mammalia; order Artiodactyla; family Bovidae; genus Bos; species Bos taurus. The sequence goes on from NC_037341.1 coordinate 25,119,778, forward strand.
TGGTAAACACTCTGCTGCAGATCTGAATGGCATGGAGAGGAAATATGATCTGGGCAGAGTGGAGCTTGATGACTTGGCCACTGGAGGGGGAAAGAGAGAATATCACCTCCACAAGTGCAACACTGGACCCACCACTGAGAATCTGAGCTGTGTTTAGGAACTGAATCTATACTCTCATCTTTGTCCTAGTGATACATTTATTTGGGGAAGAACTGTGTATCATGTTTCCGTTGTTAACTTTAATAACTGACATTTTCAGTAACAGTATTATGCATTTATCTTGATCCTATCCTCATAGATGCTGTCCTACACCAAGGCCCAGTGGCATGGTAGCAACTATCTCCATCTGCTGTTAACGGTATGGTTACAATGCAATGTTTGTTTGCTTTTTTAGGCAACACACCAAATTTATTAATGCAAATGTACTCTGTATTATTTTAAGTGGCACACTTAAAGTCACACTTAATGGCTCCACACTTAAGTCATGCCATTATGATTCAAAACACTTTTAACCGCTATGGGCACTTTCCAACCACATATTAAGCCATTTAGTTTTTGGAACAGCTGTAATATGGTGACTACTGTTAATCCCATTACAGATGACAAAACTAAGACACAGAGGAGTTAAGTAACCTGTCTGTGATGGATCCAATCACATGTCCCCCAGGCCTGCACAGCCTGCCTGACCCTCAGGCCTTGGCCACTGGCTTTTAATTTCACAGTTCTCATGGAAATAAAAGTCCCCAGCTCCCTGTACTGCCACCACAGTACAGTTAGTGGTGCCCCAAATCCACACCAACTGACATCGAGAGGCCCTGCCTCTCGATTACCAGAAGAGCTGGTAATGCACCTCAAGAGTTGGGTAGGTACTGCCCAGTGGAGAGGACTGGCCCATGGCAGGCCCTGTGGCCTCTTCAGAGAAGACCCTTTGGCCTAACAAGCAGCAGTGGTCTGCTGCACAGCTACTACGCTTGGAAGTACACACCATGTTTTGTTCTTCCCACCTCCCTGCCGTGGTCCTTCCCCCTCACTTTGGATTCCCTGGACTTGCACTCCCGGTGTTAATATGCAAGCATTCATTATGGGCTCTCCTTTCCAGGGCACCTGGACCAAGACAGTGCCAGGTGAGTCGCCCAAGGTTAGTAAGTAACAGCTCTTAACTAATGCTACATTTCATCCTGTCTTTACTGTCTTTATTATGCTTCCATTATATTATTGAGTCATTTAGTTCTATTTTAAATGTCTATGCAGTGACATAAACAAATTTATGAAATAGTAATAAACAGAAGAATCAAGATTTTTCAATATCATGAAAATACCACTCAGACGGTAAAAGCATCTGCCTACAATGACAGAGACCTGGGTTCAATCCCTGGGTTGGGAAGATCCCCTGGAGAAGGAAATGGCAACCCACTCCAGTACTCTTGCCTTGAAAATCCCATGGACGGAGGAGCCTGGCATGGGGTCACAAAGAGTCGGATAGGACTGAGTGACTTCACTTTCACTTTCATGCAAGTTTTGAGAAAATTTCATTAATCCCCAAAGAAATCCATTTTCATTATACATTATTTAAGAAAGAAAAGAATGTGTGGATAGAAGCTTAGCTATCACTCCAAATCAATCCTGGTGCACTTAGTGGAAATAACTTTTAACTAAATCATGAAAACACACTTGATCCATGACACTAGTGTCTGATATCAGAAAATCATGAGCAATGATTTCTGAGTCCATGTAGAACTCTTGTTTTTAAAATGAATTTCCAAGTAATTTCTGAATTTCTATAAAGCAAAAAGCTGTAAAACCATACCATGTCACTGAAACTCAGTGCACTTTCAAATGATTGGTTCAGAACATTCCTGTGACTTATGTTGTAGTCAAGTTTTTCTGAATCCATCGGCTAAGAGAACAACTTGAGAAGTACATTCAAACTTGCTGGCAATCCTTACCTAAGCTCACTATTTCCACATCGTATCAGCTCTCACCCCATTCACCACAGTACCTAAATCCTGCATAGACCTGGAATGAAAAGTATGAAAGTCATTTTTTGGGGGGTTGCCTCTTTTATTTCTAGTATTCCTTTTAAAGCACAGTGAACATTCTTCAGTATCTGACACATAGAGGAAAAGGTGAGACTATTTTTCACACATGTCTGGTCTGGAAGAACATGCTCTGTTCAAAACAAGAAAAATGTGAGACTTAGAAGTTCAGAACATTGAGAAGGTTCTGAGACTTGAACGACAGATGTAGAAAAAGATTAACAGAGAAGTTGTATTTAGACTGCTTAGGTGACAATTGAGTGGGATGAAAACTTTTTTAAAAAAGAGTTGAAGTCAAACAATTATTGAATAATTTTTAGATTAAAAGTGAGGGAACCAAATAAAAATACAAATAGGAAGGTACAGAATTATTAAGATGGAGATTCTCACTTCCCTATTATTATTACTCAGAAAATAACATTGAGACTAAATATAACAATGATGTTACAGGAATAGACTTCTGGTCATTAAACTCTCCTAATGGTAGGACAGGTGTTGAAATATATTTTGGTATATTCAGGGTAAACCTGACCGATTAAAAACATAAGAAGTTCAGTTTAGATATACTCCATTTTTCTTTTGAGATCATATATAATATTTTTTTTCAGGCTCCAGCCAGAGAGTTTCTATTTTCTGAATGAAAACATACTGACATTTTAAAGAACTGGATTAAATCTTTCAAGTCACTGAGTGTAAATCTGTCCATTAGGAATGGAAACAAAGCTCTGGATCTTTCACTTTAAGGAACTTAAAAAGTTACTCAATCCATTTGTTTTATCAAAAGGAGAAGAATTTCTGAATTTTCTTCGAGATTTCAAATATTATATAGGTATATTTATTTTTATATTATCTTCTTTGATATTTAACCCATGATCCCATGTAGCTCTCCCTGCTGACTTATCATATGTTATGAAGATTATGACATAATTTTCCTTGCTTTAGCTTAAGACTTCATGCATAAGATGTGCCCATCCCAAGGCATATTCATTACATGTATTTATAGAGTTTTCTTATTGTCTTCATGTTTACAGTAGTTCTAACTATCCCCCTGGGTTATATTCCCACTCCCATTTGAATTTTGTTTTTTTTTTTATGGTAGCATTCTCCCAAATAGTTCATCCTCCCTTTGGACAACATCCTTCTTATAGCATGATACAGTGCCAGAAACATGTCTAACCCGAAACAGGAAGTCTTGTTGCTGGAAATTCCAAGTCTGCTTCCACTCAAAGCCTTATTTATACTGCATGGTGAGGAGAGACTGGTTTCCCTTGTTTTACTTTCTGAATGGCACCATATGATGCTCTTTTGCTGAAAAATTGCAAGACAGTCAGCACATGGACAGTCACACAAGACAGTCAGGGGTGCACCATCTAGCATGGTCTTGCTGTTACAGTAAATGTAATGGTAATCAACACAGTCCCAGACAAAAATGTGGTACTCACTCATTCAATCATTCAACAAATGCTCCTTTTGCACCCGCTGTGTGCCAGGCCCCGTTCACAGTGACAGCAGCTAACACCTACTTTATACTCACTGTGTGCTAGGTGCACACATGCATTCACTCACTGAATCCTTCCAACAGCTCTGTGAGGCAGGGAGTATTCACGTCCTTTGACCAAAAAGGAAACTGAGCCTTAAAGAATTAGGTCACTTGGAAGGGGTAGAGCAGAGGCTCAATTCCAGGTCTGTTTGAGGACAGAAAAATACTTACTAGTACTAGTACTAGAAGAGGATCAATCAACATGAAACTTTCTGGTAACCCAATGTGAGTATAAAATTAATGAATATCAAAACCAATTCAACAACTACCAGGACAGCAGACTTCATTATTTCAATGACAATACTCACTTAATGACAATGGAATAATTTATTCCATAGTCAATTCTAATGGGATCAGAACAGTTACTAGAGGCAGAAAGTGTATTAGGAAGATTACATGCATGTTAAGTCACTTTTAAACTCCGAGAGTTGGTGATGGACAGGGAGGCCTGGCATGCTGCAGTCCATGGGGTTGCAAAGAGTAGGACATGACTGAGCGACTGAACTGAACTGAAGTCACTTCAGTCGTGTCCGAATCGTTGCAATCCTATGAATGTAGCCCACCAGGCTCCTCTGCCCACGGGATTCTCCAGGCATGAATACTGGAATGGGTTGCCATTTCCTTCTCCAGGGAATCTTCCCAACCCAGGGATCAAACCTGTGTCTCTTACAGCTCCTGCATTGGTATTGACAGGCAGGTTCTTTATGTAGGCTGCAGTTCATGGGGTCGCAAAGAGTCAGACACAGCTGAGCAACTTCACTTTCACTTTTCACTTTCATGCATTGGAGACGGAAATGACAATCCATTCCAGTGTTCTTGCCTGGAGAATCCCAGAAACAGCGGAGCCTGGTGAGCTGCCGTCTATGGGGTCGCACAGAGTCGGACACGACTGAAGCGACTTAGCAGCAGCAGCAGCAGCAGCGCCATCTGGGAAGCCCCACAGAATTGAATAATTCAGAGCAGGGTTCGAAACTCAGGTTTGCCACTCAATATCTGCGAATAGATCCAACCAGTCCATCCTAAAGGAAATCAGTCCTGGGTGTTCATTGGAAGGACTGATGTTGAAGCTGAAACTCCAATACTTTGGCCACCTCATGCAAAGAGCTGACTCATTGGAAAAGACCCTGATGATGGGAAAGACTGAGGGCAGGAGGAGAAGGGGATGGCGGAGGATGAGATGCTTGAATGGCATCACTGACTCAATGGACATGGGTTTGGGTGGACTCCAGGAGTTGGTGATGGACAGGGAGGCCTGGCGTGCTGCGATTCATGGGGTCGCAAAGAGTCAGACACGACTGAGTGACTGAACTGAATTGAACTGAGCTGTAAATGTAGGAAGGCATAGCCTCTGTGAGCTTCAGTGGCCGTGTCACAGGATTGTTGTGAAGACCAGAACTGCTAGGGGAAATGCCTGGTACAACATCCATGACTAACTGATTCTCAAAGTTAGTCCCTTACCTTTCTGTTCACTGCTAGACTAAGCCAGACTGAGTATACTAAACTGGTCTTTCTTCTCCTCCACTTTCAATGCTCCCTAAGGTTTTCAAGACAAATTCCAATTACTTAGTTCAAAACACAAGGTCCTTCATGATATAAACAGTGATGTCACTTATTTATGGATGGTGCCCAACTCTAAATGGCCAGTGCCAGTGCCATGCCAGTGTTAAATGTTTTTAACACCACTCCTGTCTACATCTCTTGTCACTACTGACATACGACCAGCAAACTCCCACCTCTGTTCCTCCCACTCATTCCCTCTGCCTGGAATACCTTTCCATCTCCCAGTCCATGTGAGTTCTTGTCCTATTTTCTAGTAATAAGATGGTCACTGAATTGATAGGCCAACTTGGAACACTTCTAAAAGTGAGGGACATACTAAAACTAATTATGATTGAACAGCAGGCATAAATGTGATTCTCTCAGACGAGAAGCATCTTCCCACCAGAAGGTAAGCCTTCCCTAAAGCCACTTATGATCTAGGGTCCCTTCTCTGTGCCTCAGTAAGTTCACTACAGCATCATGTGCTTACTGCAGCCTGTATCTCATTGTGTGGGCACTGTTCTATGCTACCTGGCTCCTATATCAGACTATGAACTATTAGAGGGCAGGGACATTCCTATTTACTTTTCTATCCCCAGTACTTAACTATTGTCAAGCACACAGAATTTACTAAGTTAACACTAAACAAATGATTTAAAAAAATTCAGTGCAATGTTGTGAGAAGTGAAAGCATTTTAGGTATCTCACCATTCTGCTATTCTGCAGTAATATTTATTCCATGTGCTTTCATTTCCAAATCAATTTCTATCCATGAAAATAACTGATCCTCCAGGGGCACTGGAAAAAAGCTTTTGTAAACCAGACCACATTTCAGTTTTCCATCTCTTCCTGTTTTATAGGGACCGAATTTTTTTTTCAGTCACTCTAGTTTGGTTAGCGTGAAAAGAAGTTCATTTTATGAGCACTTAGCTAACAGAGAAAACTTTCATGGTACCAAACTGCCCAGTTCCGGTAAGCAGGCTGTGCCCATGCTGTTCCAGATCAAGCTAGTTTATTTTTTCATGCTGACGTCAAGCTGCTGGTGAACATTTTGCTCTCTGCATCATCTCCAAATCTATGAAAAGATTAGTCGCTCAGTTGTGCCCCACTCTTTGTGATCCCATGAACTTCAGCCCACCAGGCTCCTCTGTCCATGGGATTTTCCAGGCAAGGATACTGGAGTGGTTTACCATTTCCTTCTCCAGGGGATTTTCCCGACCCGGGACTGAATCTGGGTCTCCTGCACTGCGGGCAGAGTCTTTATCCACTCACCTACTAGGGAAGCCCTAATCTATACCAGTGAGCTAATGAAAAGCTGACTGGACTGGCAGACAGAGTGCAGTTCATTCCTCCCTTTTACCATGTGGTTTTTGAGTAATTCGGAGTCTCTTGTTCCCTTGCAGGTACGGCAGAATAGGGGCAGAATTTAGGACAGATTCCACCATGAACTGGATTTGAAATAAGAAGAATCAGATGTAAGTCTTGGTTATGACACTTCCTAGCAGACTCTTCAGGGGAATGAGAGTAAGAATTACACTTTCTTTGTGCAATTATTTCAGATTGGGAAAGCACTTGTAAATTTAAAGCACTAAACGTACAATCCCTGTGCTACCGTCTGGAAATTACAGAACTTCCCCTCTCATGGCAAGTTCATGTGATTGCTTTCATCATTTACTGGAAAGATCAATAGGCAGAAAGAGTGCAGAATCACGATAAATATGCCCTAAATTAACTTATGAAAAGGTCTTTAATATGGAAGATGATATGCAGACATTATTTTTACCACTATATAAGGAAGGGCAGAGTCCTACCTTAAATATTAGGTAAAAGAGAAGCAAAGGAGTGTAAAACAGTAAATAATAGTGTAATTACCAAATACATGAAGACTTTGTAGAGCACCATGTGTATGTATGTGCAAGTATACATGCACACACATGTTTTTTATATAATGTACATATTTATTTATTGTATCTGCATACAGAATATTTTTCACATGAAATGTTATTTGGTTTTTATTTATTTTAGGCTACATAAGGGAGATGCTATTATGGTAAAATATATCAAAAACTGCTATACAAAACTGCAGGAGAAACTATCTGAAAATGCAAAGCATTACTGAATTGTTCTCTTAATTCATAGAGAAAGTATTACCCAGTCATAGTAAGCTATATCATATCATATTCACTAAAATTGCTTCAGGCAGATTTATTGTCATAAAATGAAAATTTCAGGCAGTTTTTTGCATAAAAATACATTATACTTAAATATATAATAGTATGATATAAGATGCTATAGATTTCCTATAGCATCTTATTTTCCATAGCTTATTAGCTTCATACATTTAATTATCCATAAGATAACAACTGCTTGTATTTTATGGAACTGCTGCTGCTAGAACAATTTCTGCTCTAGTCCAACAACTGCATAACCCAGTTAGATATTTAATCTGTTTCACTAATCAGTTAATGTTCTTTATAATGCTCACATCAAAGAAATTATGTAATCTCTACTACTCTGTAACCTTTAATTTCACTTTCTGTAAGAAGCATTACATTATTAATATCTTTTGCACATTTCATACTTGCTATGAAAAATTCTGGCATAATATATTTTTATAACCATTAAGTAAATTAATATTAATGCTAGATTAAGTAGTTTCAGGATTTTTTGTTTGAAATGCCTTCTTAATAGTTCTGAGCAGAATGTACATATTTTATATTAATATATATGTAATGAGTCTTGTCTCTAAGAAATCCATCAATGTTACTTGAGACATTAAACTTGAAACAAATAATTTAAACATATACTGAAATAAGACTAGGATGGAAAATAAACATTACAGCAAATCAAATTATTTAACAGATTTTAATTTTAAAGCAGAATGATGCTGCTTTTTCTTCAGAGGTAACCCAACTTTCCTCAGAAAGTTTAATTATAGTGCCTACTCTCCATTCCACATAATTTAGGCAACAAAGCTCTTTGGACACATGACAGGAAAATATCCAACATCTAATATTTAAAATCCGTATTTTACAATATCCTTATAGCATACCATTTTTGGGCAGTGAAACTGCATTTGTAATAATCCATTTATATCAGTGATTCTAAAACCTAATGGGGTTTCTCAAAAAATGTACACTCAAACCTGTATGTAAAATTTTAAACCTGTACTTTTTTTTTAAACAGGAGAAAAACAAATTTAATTACTTATGTATATATGTATAGGACCTCCACAAAGATATGAGACTCAAAGGCAGTCAATGGAGACTTACACACCACCCAGAGCTAAGAAAAGTGATATGAATCTAGGGCTTGAAAGGGGAAAAAGGCAATTCATAGGAAGAGAAGAAGGGCAAACATCTGGTCCATAAAAGTTAAACTGTACTTTTTAAAAACAGTGTATTTTCACTCTGATTCTTGAAAAGAAAAAGGCTTGTGGATGTGCATTTTTAGGAAACCCAATAAGACCCCATGCTTTTTATCCATTAGCAGTTACTGTTTTCAGTCAAATGTTCTTTAAGGTGAGAGGCTGATTTAATGAATGGTTTCCATAATGATGGGCTGGGAGGACCAACCCCACGTCCAAGGAGTGGTGGCTGCGCGGGCGCAGGAGGGCCTAGAGGAGCTATCCCACGTTGAAGGTCAGGAAGGGCGGTGGTGAGAAGATACCCATTGTCCAAGGTAAGGAGCAATGGCTGTGCTTTGCTGGAGCAGCCGTGAAGAGATACCCCACGCCCAAGGTAAGAGAAACCCAAGTAAGATGGTAGGTGTTGCAAGAGGGCATCAGAGGGCAGACACACTGAAACCTTACTCACAGCAAAATAGTCAATCTAATCACACTAGGACCACAGCCTTGTCTAACTCAATGAAATTAAGCCATGCCCGTGGGGCAACCCAAGACGGGCGGGTCATGGTGGAGAGATCTGACAGAATGTGGTCCACCGGAGAAGGGAATGGCAAACCACTTCAGTATTCTTGCCTTGAGAACCCCATGAACAGTATGAAAAGGCAAAATGATAGGATACTGAAGGAGGAACTCTCCAGGTCAGTAGGTACCCAATATGCTACTGGAGATCAGTGGAGAAATAACTCCAGAAAGAATGAAGGGATGGAGCCAAAGCAAAAAGAATACCCAGCTGTGGATGTGACTGGTGATATAAGCAAGGTCCAATGCTGTAAAGACCAATACTGCATAGGAACCTGGGATGTCAGGTCCATGAATCAAGGCAAATTGGAAGTGCTCAAACAAGAGATGGCAAGAGTGAATGTCGACTTTCTGGGAATCAGCTAACTAAAATGGACTGGAATGGGTGAATTTAACTCAGATGACCATTATATCTACTGCGGACAGGAATCCCTCAGAAGAAATGGAGTGGCCATGATGGTCAACAAGAGTCCAAAATGCAATACTTGGATGCAATCTCAAAAATGACAGAATGATCTCTGTTCGTTTCCAAGGCAAACCATTCAATATCACAGTAATCCAAGTCTATGCCCCAACCAGTAACACTGAAGAAGCTAAAGTTGAACAGTTCTATGAAGACCTACAAGACCTTTTATAACTAACACCCAAAAAAGATGTCCTTTTCATTATAGGGGACTGGAATGCAAAAGTAGGAAGTCAAGAAACACCTGGAGTAACAGGCAAATTTGGCCTTGGATACGGAATGAAGCAGGGCAAACACTAATAGAGTTTTGCCAAGACAACGCACTGGTCATAGCAAACACCCTCTTCCAACAACACAAGAGAAGACTCTACACATGGACATCACCAGATGGTCAACACTGAAATCAGACTGATTATATTCTTTGCAGCCAAAGATGGAGAAGCTCTATACAGTCAACAAAAACGAGACCAGGAGCTGACTGTGGCTCAGATCATGAACTCCTTATTCAGACTTAAATTGAAGAAAGTAGGGAAAACCACTAGACCATTCAGGTATGACCTAAATCAAATCCCTTATGATTATACAGTGGAAGTGAGAAATAGCTTTAAGGGCCTAGATCTGATAGATAGAGTGCTTGATGAACTATGGACTGAGGTTCGTGACATTGTACAGGAGACAGGGATCAAGACCATCCCCATGGAAAAGAAATGCAAAGAAGCAAAATGGCTGTCTGGGGAGGCCTTACAAATAGCTGTGAAAAGAAGAGAAGCGAAAAGCAAAGGAGAAAAGGAAAGATATAAGCATCTGAATGCAGAGTTCCAAAGAATAGCAAGAAGAGATAAGAAAGCCTTCTTCAGCGATCAATGCAAAGAAATAGAGGAAAACAACAGAATGGGAAAGACTAGAGATCTCTTCAAGAAACTTAGAGATACCAAGGGAACATTTCATGCAAAGATGGGCTCGATAAAGGACAGAAATGGTATGGACCTAACAGAAGCAGAAAATATTAAGAAGAGGTGGCAAGAATACACAGAAGAACTGTACAAAAAAGATCTTCACATCCCAGATTATCACGATGGTGTGATCACTGACCTAGAGCCAGACATCCTGGAATGTGAAGTCAAGTGGGCCTTAGAAAACATCACTACGAACAAAGATAGTGGAGGTGATGGAATTCCAGTTGAGCTATTTCAAATCCTGGAAGATGATGCTGTCAAAGTGCTGCACTCAATATGCCAGCAAATTTGGAATACTTAGCAGTGGCCACAAGACTGGAAACGGTCAGTTTTCATTCCGATCCCAAAAAAAGGAAATGCCAAAGAATGCTCAAACTACCGCACAATTGTACTCATCTCACATGCTAGTAAAGTAATGCTCAAAATTCTCCAAGCCAGGCTTCAGCAATGCGTGAACCGTGAACTTCCAGATGTTCAAGCTGGTTTTAGAAAAGGCAGAGGAACCAGAGATCAAATTGCCAACATCCGCTGGATCATGGAAAGAGCAAGAGAGTTCCAGAAAAACATCTATTTCTGCTTTATTGACTATGCCAAAGCCTTTGACTGTGTGGATCACAATAAACTGTGGGAAATTCTGAGAGATGGGAATACCAGACCACTTGACCTGCCTCTTGAGAAACCTGTATGCAGGTCAAGAAGCAACAGTTAGAACTGGACATGGAACAACAGACTGGTTCCAAATAGGAAAAGGAGTATGTCAAGCCTGTATACTGTCACCCTGCTTATTTAACTTATTTGCAGAGTACATCATGAGAAATGCTGGACTGGAAGAAGCACAAGCTGGAATCAAGATTGCTGGGAGAAATATCAATAACCTCAGATGTGCAGATGACACCACCCTTATGGCAGAAAGTGAAGAGGAACTAAAAAGCCTCTTGATGAAAGTGAAAGTGGAGAGTGAAAAAGTTGGCTTAAAGCTCAACATTCAGAAAACGAAGATCCTGGCATCCGGTCCCATCACTTCATGGCAAATAGATGGGGAAACAGTGGATACAGTGTAAGACTTTATTTTGGGGGGCTCCAAAATCACTGCAGATGGTGACTGCAGCCATGAAATTAAAAGACGCTTACTCCTTGGAAGGAAAGTTATGTCCAACCTAGATAGCATATTGAAAAGCAGAGACATTACTTTGCCAACAAAGGTCCATCTAGTCAAGACTTTGGTTTTTCCTGTGGTCATATATGGATGTGAGAGTTGGACTGTGAAGAAGGCTGAGGGCTGAAGAATTGATGCTTTTGAACTGTGGTGTTGGAGAAGACTCTTGAGAGTCCCTTGGACTGCAAGGAGATCCAACCAGTCCATTCTGAAGGAGATCAGCCCTGGGTGTTCTTTGGAAGGAATGATGCTAAAGCTGAAACTCCAGTACTTTGGCCACCTCACGCGAAGAGTTGAGTCATTGGAAAAGACTCTGATGCTGGGAGGGACTGGGGGCAGGAGGAGAAGGGGACGACAGAGGATGAGATGGCTGGATGGCATCACTGATTCGATGGATGTGAGTCTGAGTGAACTCCGGGAGTTGGTGATGGACAGGGAGGCCTGGCGTGCTGCGATTCATGGGGTTGCAAAGAGTCGGACACGACTGAGCGACTGAACTTTGAACTTCTCCGTAATGACAATGACATCAACCATATAGTTTGGCAATTCCATTATTTAGATGGTTATTTGACATTTCTTCGGATATTTTTGTATTCAACATTTGTTTTGATTTTGTTTTTACAATTGCTTGGTTCATTCTATTTAATAATATGATAGATACACAGTGAATAGGGGGTAGTTCCTAACTGGGGGCAATTCTGTCCCCGTTTTTTTACTGTTATGACTGAGGGTTGCTACTGGACCTAGCAGAGAGGGACCAGGGATACCTCTGAACCTCCTGCCATGCACAGGACAGCCCATGGAAGAGAACTATCCAGCCCCATTGTCAACTGTACTGCTCTCGAGAACCCTGGTTTACCCTGGTTGAGTTTGAAGCTTTGGTTGTTTTCATGGTAAACTGGACATGAGAAATAAGATTCACTACAAAATGACTCATTAAAAGTAACAAAGGTAACTCAAATCCTAAATCAATTTACAAGTCTTAAAAATAATCATTTAGATATGGCCTAAACTCCATGAATTAGTGATGGACAGGGAAGCCTGGCATGCTGTAGTCCATGGGGTCACAAAGAGTCAGACAGGACTGAGTGACTGAACTGATTGAAACAGTTTGTACGATACAATATAATTGCCCAACTCATACAGGGCTGACAGCAATATTCCAGGCACTTTGGGTATGGTGTTCAAAACAAGAGTTAAAGAGCCCTCATCATTCCATGCTTACAATTCAATTACTGCAAAATAAACATATGCCATATTACTTAAACTCTGGAGCTATAATTACTGTAAGTAACTACTGAATAACAAAAATAAATTCTTCAAACTACACATTAAAACTTCCACTTGTCATGAATCTAAAACCAAGAAAAATTACTGATTTGTTACTTAGAATTCTGTTTATCTCTTCATGCACGAAACTAATTATTTGCTTGCAAAATGTTGCATCTTCATTAAAACCATTAATATTCTGAGTAAATGGCAGTACTCGTTTTATAAATGAAAATGGAATTTCAACACTGTGTTTCATGCAGTTCTTAGGACAATGAATATTCCCGCATGATGTTATCTGTCTAAAAGGGGCAGTTCTCTATACTAACCCAAAGCAGTTATATCTAATTCATAGTATTCATTATTTTTCAAGCATTCTTCCTGGATATCAAGTAGGCATATATAGTATTCTTTGAGATATATGTACATAATACATGCATATAATATTGTTGGCAGAGTGTAGATGCAATTTGCCAAACCCTGTCTTCCCCAAATACTGTTATATTTTAAAACAATATAAAGCCACCTCTTCAATTTTTCTAAGAAAGGAGAGTCCATGACCAGGTTATCTTCTTAAAAAGAAAGAGCAAATAATCTAAAATTAGTTAATAAGTCCTTCTAACTTTGTAAGTACTCCATATATTTTAGGCAGTATGTTTACCTCCCAAACATGACTTAATTAGTTACTACAGTTATGAGTTTTGATCACTTGATGTGGTGTTAGGCATTGAGGGAGGTGTCTCAGGGATGTTCAGAGCAGTTACGGGAAGTCAGTGCGGGATTTTAGATGGCTCCAGGCAATTCCAAAGAAGATGATCAGTGGATGTGCAGTGGACAACTGGAGTCAGAAAGGACAACCCAGGGCTACTCTGGTTTGAGTGGAATCAGAAGACAGAGCAGGTCAGAATCAGAAGTGTTCAGGGAAAACATCTACATTAGGCAAAACTCTGGGAGGAGTTGGTCTGGCTCCCTCATCTTAAAATGGTAAACACTCTGCTGCTGGGGCCCATCTAGAAGACTGGTTCAGTAACTTTAATGAAGAAGGCAAGGAATATATATGCAAAGTGCTCTGATAATCTTAAGAGGAAATAAACTACCTGTATGTTTATAAATATTTATTGCTATTGCATCCCAGATAGAAAAGTATACATTAATAGTCTTGCTTTTTTAAAAACAGTATATTGTTAGCTTTTAAAATGAATAAACTTTGCTTTTTAGAGCAGTTTTAAGTTCACAGAAAAATTGAGTAAAAAGCACACGGTATTCGCCCAGAGACCGACCCCACACCTGCACAGCTTCCCCCATTTTTGATATCCCCCACCACAGTGGTACATTTGTTACAGTTGTTGAACCTACACTGACACATCATTATCCCCCAAAGTCCACAATTTACATTAGGGTTCATGCTTGGTGTTGTACATTCTATAATTTTGGACAAGTGCACAATGATATGTATCCACCACTACAGGATTACACAGAAAAAGAGCTATATTGATTCCTTTTTGTTCAGCATTTTTTGTCTGTACAATTGGAGTTAGGATTCTTTTTAGCCAGTACTGCCTCTATCTACCTCCAAAAAGTACTGTTGATAAAAATAAACACCCTAGTCTAAGCTTCTACTGGTAGTCCTTAGTACACTAAGAATGAGTTGAATTTTTCTTAAATTAACGTTAAGGAGGAGTTATGGAAAATGATATGCCTATTTAATGCTCTGCTCATTTGACATAGTATCTTTCCAGAAATATCTCTAAGTAGATTCAGGATTTTTCATGGATTAAAATGTCAGTAGTTGATTTCGCAAAGAGGCAAATACCACAATTAGACTTCTACTGTCTCATATTCAAACTGAATTTCTGGGAACATTTCCAACTAGCCCCAACAGTCTTTCTAGGTTAGTGACCGGGAATGTTGCAACTGACTAAATTTATACCATTTGAGCAAAAACTTCCATTTGTGTTTCAGGCTATGTTGATACAGAAAAAGTAGAGAATTGGCAATTATCCTGTTAATTTGATGAACGTGGACAGCCATACCAGCTATTTCAAACCACCAAACAGAATTTTTTTGTCTCAATGATCTACTCTGTTAACCAGATAACTGCCAAGACTCCAACTTCATTCTGTTCTGTATAAAATTACAATTTCTTAGCATCTCTGATATCAGCTACTTAAGGGAAATGTATGGATAAATGTATTGGATGGAAACGTATGGATATTTTTGCATTGAAGCTGTATTTCTCACTTCATACTGATAAAGTAGCATGGAACACAGAAAGAACACAGACAGTTACGGCTTTTTTTAAATGCTGCATCTCAAATGCTGCTGCTGCTGCTGCTAAGTCACTTTAGTCGTGTCCGACTCTGTGTGATCCCAGAGACGGCAGCCCACCAGGCTTCCCCGTCCCTGGGATTCTCCAGGCAAGAACACTGGATAGTCAGTATTAAAAGTATATTTAAAAAGCAATATGATATCATGGCTACAATCAATGGCTTTGGAACCAGCATGCTTGAATTCACATGCTGGTTCTGCCTTTGACTATATATGTGACCAATGGCTCAGTTTTTCTATCTGTAATATGGGACATGAGAGCGCCTACCTTATGGATCACTGTGAAGATCAAATGAGTCAGTTCAAATAAAGTGCTTAAAATAGAGCTCAGATCATGGTAGGCACTGAATAAATGTAACTATTATCCTTATCGTAATCTCATCATTAAGATTGGTTAACCGATTAAGGATCTCTCAAGGATGATAAAAATGTCCTAAAACTGGACAACTTGGTAAATTTAATAAAAATCATTGAATTGTCCATTTAGCACAGGTGAATTTCATCATAAGTAAAAGGCACCTCAATAAAACTGTTAAAAAATGAGGCAAAATAAAGATTGTCCAGACTTATTAACGCAATACCATTAGGTTACTGAGCTATAAAGGCTGAGATAAAGAACTGAGAAGCATGGGGGAGAAGGAAGAGTGAAATGCGAGGGACCTAGAGCCTGCCCCCTCTCTTCTCTCCTGTTGTGTGAACTGTTTCTTACTACAGCAGTACAGCAGCTCATGGCTTGCCTGCTGTGCACTGATTCTCAGCATGACCTCCCAGAAACCACTCTCCAGCACTGAGAGGTAACTTTGAAAAGGCCTAAGAATTACTTCTCTGCTTAGAATGTGTCTTGAGTCTACTCCTAAACTTTCCATTTCCGGCAACCCTGTTCCTTAAAATCGAGAACAAATGAACTATACTAAGTCAAATATTTTCTCACTTTCATTATCTCACTGACTTATGATTTTAAAAATCTGTTCACTGATTCAGTCCTTAATTCAGTGTTTATTACTCTACTTCTTCTATGCTCTAAGCATATTCCTGGAAGGTAGAGGGAGAAAAAGACCAAGATAGTGTGGTTCCTGCCCTCAAGCATCTCATAGTTGTTAATGTGGTTTAATAAATCTGTATACGCCCCCTCTTAAATCTAAACACTGTTTCCCCAGTTAAAAAAAAATCTTGAACATTCTTTGAAGCACCTTTCATTTCCAATGCAGATAATCCTTCTCTCTCATCTCACAGGTCAAGAGGTAGAGATCAGAACTGGTTCCTTCCAGAACATCACTCCACTGCCATTTCTAACTTGTTCTCTTCTGGACTCTACATCATCTCTGATCCCGCATTTTTTGTCTTAATTGTTTTCATCTGCCATTTCCTAGGATGTTTCTACTTCCCTTCCCTTTGTTTTAATTACCTTTGCTGGCTTCAATATCTCTGTTGCTGATCTCTTCAAAGTTACCTTCATTTTTTGATTGCTGTTATTCCAGTTTTAATGAATGACTAAACCTCAGCTTCCTGTAGGCACTGGAGCAATGTGGACTTGTCATCATAATGCTCAGTATGCTCCATCAGAATGCTCTATATGGATACTGAGTTATCAAATTCCTCGTTCTGACTAGAATTTCTTCCTCTTCTACTTCTTTCACTTTTTAAACTTCTATCTACTCTTCCAATTACCTTTAATAACTCTGCCTCCCTCTAATCTTGATTTCATTGACTCCAAGAAGACGTAGACTAGATTTCAGAGCTGGCCATTTCAATGAAGCTCTATTACTCCATTTTTTTGATGCCTTTGACTCTTTCCCCCTTTACCTGTCTTATACTTCCCCAATCCTGCAGTAATGCCACTACCTTGCTTTCCTAGTCAATTATGGAACTGAACTGATTGATTAAATTATGCAGTTGTGTTTTCCAATCTTACCTCCACGTTAATTAGCTCAGCTTTTTTCTGAGCAGAGAGAATCATATTCTAAGCTCGTGCTACAGCTGCCATGGAAAACCAATATGGCAGTTCCTCAAAAACTAGGCATAGAATTACCTATGTGTGTGTGCACTCAGTTGCTCAGTTGTGTTTGACTCTTTGAAATTCCATGGACTGGGACACACCAGGCTCCTCTGTCTGTGGAATTTTCCAGGCAAGAATATTGGAATGGGTTGCCATTTCCTTCTCCATACAATAACCATATGATCTAGCAATTCCATGTCTAGGTACATATTCAAAGAATTGAAAGCAGGAATTGGAATAGATATTTATATACCCATGTTCAAAGCAGCGTTATTCATAATGGTGAAAGCAAACGAAGTGTCACCAACAGATGAATAGGTTAACAAAATGCAGTACATACATATTATGGAATACTATCCAACAGTGGAAAGGACAGAAATTCTGACATATGCAACATGGATAAACCTTAAGGACATTAAGTGATATATGCTAATAACAGAAAAACAAACTGCATGATCCCACTTATATTTGGTATGTAAGGTAACCAAACTCACAGAAATGAAAGTAGAATCGTGTCTGCCAGGTCCTGCGGGAAGGCAGACATCCCCCACCCTTGGCACTTTACCGAGAATAGACATGACCGAAGTATGCAAGGAGACCTCCCATTTTTAAAACATCCGTTTCTTCTGTTTGTGAGGAAGTGGGAATCTGAGAGCACAAAGATCACCTAATGACTCATCAGTACTTATAAATCTTGTAAGGAACCTTGTATCCTCACAGTTGATCTATAATTTAAGCACTCTGATTACTGTTCAAATACAATCCTTATAATAATAAACGCTTATGGTCCAGCGTCAGTGCACTTCAATAAGCTCATATTCACTACTTCTCTTAAACACAGCACTTCAGTGTCATCACTTAAGTTTACTGAAGGAGAAACACAGGACCAGAGAGGACACTTAAGGGAAGCACCAGTGGTTCTGCTAATCAGAGGACATGCTATAAAAGAGCCAGGAAATCTTCATGGTGCTCAGGGCTGGGCTCTGGTGTCTCAACCATGTATCCATGAAAACTACCATTCGATTCAGAAAGAGAAGATAGATTCCCAGTACCCAATCTCAGTTACTCGTCTGCAATTTCATTGCTTGCAACTGAAACCACAGAAAAGCAAGTGAGACTATAGTCTGGCATTTGGTTGCACAGTTCAAAATAACCTGAAGCAGTGAAGTCAGAAACTGATTTAATGAAAGTGTTTTACACTTTTCTTAAAAAAAAAAAAAAAAAGGCACAAAGAGGAATCTGAATTATGTATTCCATTTTATTTCTTACTGTTCAACACAGACACTGTCATGTGTATCTAATGCCTTTTAGGAACACAAAGTAAAAGCGATGTCACGTATTATGATCCAGCAGGTAATTCAGCGATTCAGGATTAGCCAAGAGATTTATCAAGCGGTCTCCAAGGGAAGAGAGTTCAAGTTTGGGCTCATCAATAATACATAAATAAATTGAACAATTAGGTACGAAGTGGCTATCTTGTCAGTCGACTTATTAGCCGAAAAATGATACACTCACTCGCTGCCTTGAGTACAGAAAGAGAAGACATCTTAAGACAGAAGAAGAGCTGAATAAAAAAGAGAGAAGGGCATAGTGCTACCTAACCTCCCACAGCCTTGAGGCTTCCCTCCTGTGTCACCCTGCTGTGAAGGCAGGCCTGGGTGTTACCGTGGAAAGGTGAATGAAGCACTGCTTGGGAGCTTGACTCTGAATTTCATGGCCTCTTTAAGCAGCCTAGAGCTTGATGTCAACAGGTCTGCATGTGTTTTGGAGAAACTAGACAGGCTGGACATGGAACAACAGACTGGTTCCAAATAGGAAAAGGAGTATGTCAAGCCTGTATATTGTCACCCTGCTTATTGCAGAGTACATCATGAGAAACGCTGGGCTGGAGAAAGCACAAGCTGGAATCAAGATTGCTGGGAGAAATATCAATAACCTCAGATATGCAGATTATACCACCCTTATGGCAGAAAGTGAAGAAGAACTAAAGAGCTTCTTAATGAAAGTGAAAGAGGAGAGTGAAAATGTTGGCTTAAAGCTCAACATTCAGAAAACGAAGACCATGGCATCCGGTCCCATCACTTCACTGCAAATAGATGGGGAAACAGTGGAAACAGTGAGAGACTTTATTTTGGGGGGCTCCAAAATCACTGCAGATGGTGATTGTAGCCATGAAATTAAAAGACGCTTACGTCTTGGAAGGAAACTTATGACCAACCTAGATAGCATATTAAAAAACAGAGACATTACTTTGCCAACAAAGGTCAGTCTAGTCAAGGCTATGGTTTTTCCAGGAGTCATGTATGGATGTGAGAGTTGGACTATAAAGAAAGCTGAGTGCAGAAGAATTGATGCTTTTGAACTGTGGTGTTGGAGAAGGCTTGTGAGAGTTCCTTGGACTGCAAGGAGATCCAACCAGTCCATCCTAAAGGAGATCAGTCCTGAATACTCATTGGAAGGACTAATGTTGAAGCTGAAACTCCAATACTTTGGCCACCTGATGCAAAGAGCTGACTCATTTGAAAAGACCCTGATGCTGGGAAAGATTGAGGGCAGGAGGAGATGGGGACAAAAGAGGATGAGATGGCTGGATGGCATCACCGACTTGATGGACATGCTTTTGGGTAGACTCCAACAGTTGGTGATGGACAGGGACGCTTGGCGTGCTGTGGTTTGGGGTTGTAAAGAGTCAAACACTACTGAGCGACTGAACTGAACTGAACTGAGATAGGCTGGAAGTCCAGAAAAGTTTCACTTTCTGTGGGGCTTAGGTTCTCAGGTATGCCCCAAAGCAGAAATTGGGGATTGTTAAATGACTCTAGAAAAGCCCATATTCTGCCTCCTCTATATCATGGACAGCATAAGGTTCAATTTTGACACTGCATTATAAACTACTGAAATGTGAAAAAGTAAAAAACAATTAATTGATGATTAATTGATGTACTAATTCTGGAATTAAGATCCAGTTCTGAGTCAGTGCTAAGTTAAATGATAGGTACAGTCAGAATTATACTCAATGGCTAAGCCTCTATCTTGGTACCCAATGAAATAGTTGGCTTGTTTTTAGCAACTGTGGGGTCCTTTGGCAAGTATCATTAGTCAGAGAGATCTTAGTCAGCTCAGTGCCAGGCTCATATTATCAGAGGCACTGGAAGTGAGGCTGGCAGAAGTGAGGTTAGCAGAAAGGATGGCAAATCCACACCCCTCCAGACACACATACTATGGATGGTTGCCCACTCCCAAGGGCTAGTGGAGACTTCTGCTCTGTAACTGAAGCTCTCTCTATTTTAAAGATATGTGAATGAGGGCTCAGAGAAAATAAACTGGCCCAAATCACACTTGTTGAAAGTAATGCAGGAATCCCAACCCAGGTCTTCTGAACCCCCAGGGCTTAGATGGGTTTACTATGCTATGCAGTTTCATTAAAAACAGCAGGTAGATGCAAAGTTTAGATGAAGAGACACTGTCTGAAAGGCATACATTGTATGAACAGTGATCTGGAACTTAAAATGATGAATTAAAGTGTCCACTTCATCATTGCAAAACTGAAATGAGACAACTATAAAGAAATGTCGTTGTTGTTCTTTAGTTGCTAGGTCATGTCTGACTCTAGTGACTCCATGGACTGTAGCCTGCTAGGCTCTTCTGTTCACGGGATTTCCCAGGCAAACATACTGGAGTGGGTTGCCATTTCCTTCTCCAGGGGATCTTTCCAACCCAGGGGTCAAACCTGTGTCTCCTGCATTGCAAGCAGATTCTTTACCGCTGAGGACTGGGGAAGCCTATAAAGAAATTAAGACAATTATAAAAACCCAAAGAGAATGAGTCAAAAACTACCAAAGAAAAGGTTTTAGGAATAAAGGCAGATTTCAAATAATGAATTTACTCATCTCATTCAGGGGTCCATAAACTAAGGCCATGGGCCAAATCTGGCCAGCCACCTGTTTTTATAAATAAAATTTTATAGGAAAACAGCCATACTCATTTATTGACATATAGCTATGGCTGCTATTGTAATACAAAACTGTGACACAGACTGCCTTGCAAAGTCAAAAATATTTACTATCAGGTCATTTACAGAAAAAATATGCCAACCCATGAACTAAGTCATGATGAAACCAGGGCAGATTTAAAGGTGTTAGTAACTAGTCATATTTGTTAATCCACATGAGTAATTCTCAAACCATGTCTCACACATTCTTTTGTATGTTAAGAATTGTTGATATTATGTGAAAATGAGTTCAATAAACCAACAAGTTTGGGAAAGGCTGGAAAAATTATTTTTTCAGAAAGGCCATATGCACTATGAATTTCCAAGTTACTGTCATGGGTGTAATTTTATGCAGTACTCTCTCAAACTCATTTGACCAGCAGTGTACACCTAGAGCCAGTAGTCTCAGTGACCACTTGGCTGATTCTCTACTACAACTGTGAGACCTGGAAGAAGTAAAAGAGGGTACAACTGCCAAGACTGGAAGGAAGTTACTTATTTCCTTACTGGCTCACCAGGTTCTTTATATGTAAGAGAGAAATAATCAAATTGTTCTCTGAGAGTGAAGCAGAGTTCAAACCACTATTACAAAGCCTTGGAAAATACAGACTATTTTTGCTAAGCTTAGTGCATTACAGTATGAAGTGCCCTTCTCAGCATAAACTAGCATCTCCTGAGAGAGCCAATGGGTAATGAGATGCAGGATAGCCACAAGAGAAGGAAGTGTCCCTCTACATGATGACACACCCAGTATTTGTGTGTGTGTGTTTAGCAGCTTTGCACATTTTGCCTCAAGTGTTTTGTTCCCATTAACTATGAGCTAAATGTCTACTTGAGTAATTGTTTCTCCTTTGGTAACAAAAGAACATATGCTATTTCACTTGCATCTCATTAAGCCCTTCAAATATTAGAGCTGTAGGAGACTTGGTCTGTCTGCAGAAAAAAAGTAAGTGTATGCTCAGTAGCTGTATTTGATAACCTGTTACTTATTAATACAAACTATTTCCAAATGAAATGTTCTATGACCACTCTTCCTTTTGAATTCAGAAGGTGTGAACATGTTATGGTTGGAGGACTCATAACCAAAGCCCCACTCAGGACACCAACCTCTTTGACCCCAGTCCAAGGAGACAGGTTGGCCTGTAGGTGCCCTCTCCACATCTCGTGACAACCACACCAACTTGATCCAGAACTAGGGGGGAGAGGTGTCCACAAGTGCCCATGGTTCTAACCTAGTCAGCCCTCGTGCAGAGATTACTGTCCCCGCCCCGCCCCGCCCTGTCCCAAGTTCCTTTACAGACTACCTCTTTTAACTATTATTAATATGTCCATTTCTCAGATGGGAAAACTAAGGCACAGATCAGGTAAAGAACCAGACTATGACTACACAGCTAGCAAGATGTAGTGCTGGGTATGAACTAGAGAGGTTCAGGTCTAGAGTTCATGCCTTTAACTGGCCTGTAGTGGACTTGGGGTCCTGTTGTCCTTAGAGACTTGCTTTTTCAATTGCTGGATCCCATAAAATACTCCAGTCTCCTAATAAATGTTCATTTTTGCTTAAGCTAGCCAGAGTTGGCGTCTGTCACTTGCAACCAGAAGAAACTTAATAGAAGAGAAAGCACTCCTCTCTTTTCTCAACAAGATTTCCTGTAGAAACCATATGTGAAGGACACTGAAGTCACCGTCAGTTTCCACCATCAAAGCCGAAACTCTTCAACACAGAAGTAACGTGAGACGGCAGGGATGGGGTGGAGGGCTGGGCCAGGGGAGCTCAGCAGAAGCAGGGTGTAGATTCGCATACACTTGCTGCCGATCATTAAAGCTATGCCTTTCACAGCTCCCTTGTCCCAGCATCTCTGTACCACTCAGTCGGTGGGCCTGTGATGGGAGCACAGTGAGGCTTGTGCCCACCTGCATGGCCTCTCAGGGTAACCTCCCATCTTTTGCTTCTTCCCACTGTGGTGTGGAACCCAGTTAAGCTGAATGTGTCCCGTAACAATATCCTTTAGAATAAAAGGTACTTTTTCTCCTTAGCCCCTTGAAGACAGCTCCTTTGCCCAAAGGCTTTCGGTTTCTTTTTAATCTAGCATTTATTTGTCACTTACAAAATTGAATACTCTTTGAAGTGCTTTACCTTTATTAGTTCTTGTAAGTCCCTTGAAAATCACATGAAGTTTTACAGATGGGGAAACTGAGGTAAAAACAAAGTGTGCAGCTAGGATCAAAGCTAGGCTGTGGGTCCCAGAGCTGACAGTCACATGGGCTGTGTGAGAAGGCCCCCTACTGTCCCCACTGTGGTGGGTGATGACAACCAGGAAACGTGCTGACAAACTGTAATTCTGATAAAAATTGTTTATAACTATGCAATCCAAATTATCCTATTTAATGAAGCTGAAGAGAATTGCTCATTTAGGATGCGATTAACAAGAAAATTAAGCATTGGCTTTTGAGCTAGAAGAGAGTGATCTCCATCTTCTTCAAGCATT
The DNA here is from genome assembly GCF_002263795.3 of Bos taurus. NCBI lineage: Eukaryota > Metazoa > Chordata > Mammalia > Artiodactyla > Bovidae > Bos > Bos taurus. The sequence continues at coordinate 25,143,463 of NC_037341.1, forward strand.
AGAGGAAGTTCAATTTTCCAAGGTGACAGCCCTACTTAGGAGAACCCAACAGTGAGTGCCTACACAAACCCAAAATGCATAGTCAATTAATTAAAAAAAAAAACAAAAAAACTACGATAAGTTCTGGCGTGAAGGGGGTTGTTACTCAGGAAATCATCTAGATCACTTCTGTCCCTGTCACTGTTTATGGACCATAATATCTAGCTTAAAAGCGTATCTTTTCCAATAGGCTTTTATTCTCTGCACTAGTATCACAAAACATAAATGACATTGGCCACAATTTAAAAATGGTTTCAAAGAGATATGCCAGACAATACTAAGATTTGCTCTGAATTTCCTTGTTTTGTGAGAGAGTTTTATCTCCAGCAATGAATTAATCTTCAAAAAGGCCCCGTAACAGGGTGAAGGAAAGTGTATCCTGGGGCCATGAGGAGGGTTAATGCCCTTGCAGACTGTAATCAATGGCAGCAACATGATTTACAGAATTTCCTGGGCTGCCAAACGGCCCGTGTATCAGGGCACGGATTTCCGCGCTGGCGGGGCTGCTGGTTATGATGGAGACGCTGGAGTCCTCGTTACACTAGTTGTACCTGGCAGGCCGTGCAGGGTCTGTGCAGAGATAAAACAAGACGTCCTCGGGCAACCGCAGGCTACGTGTCCCTGCGGCACATGCTGCTGGCTGGGACTTTGTAGTTTATGTAAAAACAGTTGTTTTCCGAAATGGAATGAAAGCAAGGCAAAGGGTGGCAAGCAGAAACCTCAACTGAGGATGAAGGGAAAACACAGGCCCAATTCGGAGAGAATCCCAGCGAGGTAAGTTGCTCAGTGGTTGACTGACAGCGGGGAGGCAGCCGCTCAAGTTTCCTCTTTATGTCTGGGTCAAGTCTATGAACACCACCATTCACTACAGGCAGAAATAAATCAGTGTTTTCAAAAATGGAAACACCATAATATTGTATAGATTTTTCTCCTACCTACATGGCACAGAATGTCTGTCTGCTTCAGCAATGTACAAACATTCATATTTGAGTATTTCAGAATGAAGTTTAGCTTTTAAAATCACATGCAGGTTTTAGGTCCCCGACAATACTTTGCTTTGGGTAGCAAAGTCCCTGTATTCACCTATGTGGATTGATGGTTTCACTGTCATCTTCTGAACTTACTCTAAGAATCTTTTCCATAGAGAATAGTGGTCACTTCCTTTAGTGAAAAAAAATATCACATTCCAATCAATCATATTTATTGAAGTTACAAAGGCCTTTGTAAGTAAAGTCCTTTTACTTTGCTAAGTAAAAGCTGCATTTTTAGAATTAAGCATTATTCAACTTTTTGAAGCCAACTAAATAGAACAGGGCGACAGTAGATTAAGGAGAATGGGGCAGGAGAGGATGAGATGGCTGGATGGCATCACCAACTCAATGGACATGAGTTTGAATAAACTCCGGGAGTTGGCGATGGACAGGGAGGCCTGGCGTGCTGTAGTCCATACAGTCGCAAAGAGTCGGACACGACTGAGCGACTGAACTGAACTGAGATGAAGTAGAACGCTCATCTTAATGTTTTTCACCTCAACTCTATTTACCTACAGATTAAATTTGAAGGCGGGGATGATTAAAATGTAAGGAAATTCTCTTTATCTGTGATGGTGTTTATTTGATAACTTTATTATCTCATCTGTAAGATATTTCCATTTTGTAAAACTACAACAATGGAAGTTAGGCTGAGCTCCCCCAGACGCCCAGATGAGAAAAGCAGCAGAGCATAGGCATAGGTGTTGTGGGAGAAGGGGGGCCCCTCGTCGGAAAGGCCAGCACCTGTGTGTGTAGGTGGGCGGGGGACTGGGCTGCAGACCTGACAGACTGCGGGAACTCCACTGCCTGCGGGAACCTGAACCTTCAGGGACAGTCAGTTATCTTGCTCTAGAGGCTGACAGGGCAGTGAAGGACTTCCTGGCAAGGACTGCAGAATTCCTGTGTATGAGGGGCTAGCATCATTGTCTTGAAGCTACGTTCTCATAGCTAATATATTGTTTAAACTGAGGATAGATTTCACCTGGGGGAGACGGGGGTATCTGTGACCAAGGGATATTTATGGCGCTAGCCTCTTCAAGTGGCCCCTGACTCTTTGATGACTATAAGTGAAGTGCCACCAGGAATAGTGAAATGAGGAACCTGTCACATAAGCACAGGATGTTCCCAAACCCAGCACAGGAAAGCACTGGGCCAGATGGGAAAATGTCTTTCTCATCCACAATGTGCAGGAACAGCCGAGCTTTCCATGGAAAATCAGAAAGTAGCTTCTTCTGAGAAGAAATGAAAACAGTGACGACAGCCAGGGGCCAGATCAACATGGGGTTCTGGGGCCAAAGAGATGGACGCCCTTTCAGTCATGCTATTCAGTGTTCAAGCCACGGGGTGGGTGTAGGCAGGGACCGGAAGACTGAACTGAACACATTCCTCTAAAGTGAGGATCACAGACCTTTACTGTTGACTCATCAATTTTGTCCTTTCACATAATTTGCATTCTCAATTTACTTGTAATAGACCTTCTGGGAAATTCTAGAATCTTCTATGATGACCTAAGGGGAAAAGCATCTTGCCACAGTTTGAGAATACAGAGATCAGCATTCGCCAAGTGGCAGGGTAACCAGTTGCCATGGTAGCATAACGTATGGACTTTGTGAAATATTCTACCTATGGAAAAATTTTTCAGAACTAGAGCATAATTTATTGTAACCTGAGTCCACAACATTTTCTTGTTAGTTTTCATCAGGGGGTTCTAGAGATCTGAGCCATGTCTAAAAGAGCCAGAAAACAAACGTGGATAACTAGAAATGGCCTTCCTTGTCAGTCAGTCCTTCTACGAAGACCCATGTGAACTTAATGTTTAGTCTAGAAAAGTCTGAGTTTCTACTGGAAGCTCAGTCAAATGGTTTGACATTGCCTGAGATGAACTCAGGGAAATAAGAGCTTAGTTGTAATGAGGGAAGTACAGATGAGTCCATTCAAATCTGTGTAATAAGGGAATGAATAAAAATGGACACAAACGTACATTTCCATTAAAGGAAAAAAAATCAGTAAAGTCATATATCTATATTTAGACTATAGATTTTAAAATACCAAAAGACTAAATTGCTTAGGGCTCTTGGGAACTCCAAGTCCCTGTAGTAGAAAAGTCCTATTGTCTGGAATGCTAAATTTTTTCCTAGCATGACTGCTAATTCTCTACTGCTAACCTCTAAGTACAATCAGTGGCAGAAGTTCTATGGTAGAATTATGTTACAGAGATAGGAGAATCCATGGAAAGTAAGGCCATACAATTTGAAGTAAATATTAAATCAAGCAAAAGTTCTAAAATACCTCCTAATGATTCAGAAATGACCCAAAACTCAGTTGTTTCAGAGACAGTTGTTGGTTTCTCCCCCATCTTGATGTGACTCTCACTTCACATCACTGGAGGGGCAGCCAACCTGTCCAGGGCTAGCATTGTAGCCTACTGCCCTGAAGATGCCAAGGGCTGATGGCTCTTGTTACTTTTCAGTCATTTCAGTTAAGTTTTTTTCTCGTCAGTCAACCCTCTTTCATGTTACTGTCCCTTCCATGCATCATACATCTTTTATCTTTGTGTACCTCCTGGTAAGATTCAAAAAATTATTTATACAACTATCTGTCCTACTAGACTATGAGCGTCTCTATAGTAGTGAACATGTCTTTATTTATGTATATTCAACTGAATAAACAAAGCTTATTTAAACTTTTAATCATCACTAATCATCATCATCAGTATCATTCTCCACTAACTTTATTTAAATTTCACTTGAGGAATAAATGCTATGACAATGGAGATACAGATCTAAGAGTACAGTATTTATTTAAATTCCAATTTCTCTCATCTGACTTTTTTCTACTTCAACTTTCCAAAGACAAAATGATATTTCTGAATTTCTGTTTGTGGGTCACAAATTTCTTCTGATTTTACTTTTAAGAGAGTGCACTGCAAACACTTGATGATCCTACAGTTCCCTAAAAAGAAAAATAAAGATTGCCAAAAGTAATCATCTTGTTTCATTTTAATGTTATAATGAATATTATTATTCATATAAATTGAACATAGTGTACATAATACATAGTGTACACAGGCACTATTTATCAAGATCTCACCACACCTCTGGATAACATGTATGACTGAAAAATGCATGATTTGAACAATGCTGCTAGGAATATACTCAAAAGATAACCTCCAAAATAGAAAAATAAATGTGTTCATTTTATGTTGTAAAAATATGGTGAATTGGAAGAGAGAAATTAGACCCATCTCTTCATATGCTGGTCATCTTTTCCATCATGAAAAATACACTATAGCATTTTGTACCTCAGTGACTGACGTACTTGCTTGAATGAATCCTTACCAACAGGTAAAATATCATTTCGATTACTTTGTGCCATTTCAAAACCGAGGTGACTCACTCAGTAATGAGATAGAGTAAAAAGCAGTTGTTTTTAGTGGGTTTTTCCTGGGGCAGGGAATCATTTTAATTTACTTGTCCCAGATGCCACATTTCATCTAGTTGGTATTCCCTCTGTTACTGGGCCTGCTCTCCCCTTACTCAATAAATATGGAAATCTATTCCTCGTCCAGTTTGAACACTGTAATTTTTATAGCAGTTTTACTCTTTCTGACAAGCATATTTCCACTCTCTTTTCAGTTCTGAAGAATGTGGAGCAATGCACTCTTCCCTGAAAATGCTCTGTGTTTGTTAAACATATTTTAGGGTTCAAATTTTCTACATGTATTGTTTAATTAGTCTTTACAACAAAGGCCTCAGGATCTCTCCCACACTCGGAAGTGAAGCAGGGAACAAGTGTGGAGTGACTGGGGCAGACCCAGCTGAGGTCAAGTCAACCTTCAAGTCCAATTTCAAGGGTCTTCTCTCCCATGGTCTCATTTCTGAGGAGTAGCAAGCCCCCATCTCAGAAATCTGGAGGTCCCCATCCTGCACACAGATTAGATTCTGATCCTTTCCCTTTCTTTAACATTCCTTCTGGGAAAAGGTGGGTTATAATGGAAAAGCAAATAAGTAATTAAGTAATTTAATAATGAGGGGAAAAAAATGAGGTCAAAGCCCCTTTCCCATAACCATAACCTACTGCTCTATATCTCCAATTCTAGCCAGACTCCTTGTTGTTTAGTCGCTGAGTCATGTCCAACTCTTTTTGCAACCCCAAGGACTGTAGCCCATCAGGCTCCTCTATTCATGGGATTTCCCAGGAAAGAGTACTGGAGTGGCTGTCATTTCCTCCTCCAGGCAATCCTTCTGACCCAGGGATTAAACCCGCGTCTCCTGCTTGGCAGGTGGATTCTTTACTGCTGAGTCACTTGGGAAGCTCCTCCTTGCTGTACCTGGTAATTTTTGTGCTGAATTATATCAGTAATATAATTTGACAAAAAGACGATATGAAAAGTTTTTTTTTTATTTATAGGCAAATTATAGCTACCTTTATCATCAGTAAAAACCTATTCTTTGTTTAATAACAACAACAACAATGAACTAGGCATGCCAATGTCTTTTGAAAAGACCACACCACCCAACTTTCAGGTGATGAGGTGTTGGGAATGCGCTGAAGGTTTACCAGCTGTGCAATGACTGTGCTGCAACCCCCACTGCACCTCTGCACTGGAGCCCTGCCCCAAGAGCTCTCTTTCAAGTTCTCACAACTGTGGTGTTGATTTCCTACCTCAGTATTTTTAGAACTGCACCACAATATGAAACACACATCTTCAGACTAGTAACCAAAATCAGGCTGATGGACCCCTCCATCAGCACACTCTCAAAGAGGCTTTAAAGAAATACAAAGGTAAGACTACCTCCAATGCAAGACAACCCTAAAGGAGCACAGTCTTTCCCCCAGACATTCTACCCCCAGCTGGTAATATGAAAGCTGCAGAAACCCATGAAAAAGGCACATATTCACAAGCAGAGAATGAGAATGGTAAAAAGTGGAGGGCTGCTTTGAAACTTACTATTAAGATGGGAAAAGTGAATAGACACAAGCAAAAGGAAAGCCAGGCTGGAAACCAGTGGATTAAGACATGAATCCACAGTTGGGTTAAATAACCTCTGAACCCAATTTAAGTGCATTTATGCTGGGGGACTAGGCTTTTGATGAGTCTTTTACTTCTGAAGACTTACTTCTAGGTAAGCCTTTATTTCTAGGCCTCAAGAAGGCCTCAGAAGACTTTACTTCTAGGCCTCAAGGCTTCAGAGTTATAGATTCCCATCCTATTCAATTGGAACAACTATGTTTATCAGCCTGCCAAGTGCTGAAGTATGCCAGGGTCAATAATTTAGTTATTCCTCTATTCTACTTAAGTATTGTGTTTACGGGATCATTATTTGACAAGATCTTATTCAGCATGTAGAATATCTTAAAGGTTGAGAGTCACAGCCAACAGATAATCAAACCAATATTTTATTAGCAACTTCTTACTTTTGAGTCAGCATAAAGTATACATCTAAAATATACATAGTATTTATAATGGTATTATAAATTTGGAAATTGCTTAGTTTCAGGTCATAAATATTATATAAATACATAGACAATAATTACCAGATATAGTATTTTGGTCATGTTAATATCAGATAAGCAATGGTGAATATTTACAAAATAATTTAATATGAGGAAGAGGATTAGTCTTGACTCAATAACAACATATGGTTAAGATTTTAAAAACATTTTAGTTATCTGGTCCCCAAATAATTAGGAACATATAATCAAAATTCACTGCATACAAAGACTCTGTTAACTACATAATAAATTCAGAAGGTTTTTCTATTTTGAAGCCCAAAGGTAGAACTTGATCTAAATTAGGTGAATTTCGATTCACCTAATTAGGTGAATTTCCTAAATCCTTCCAACAGAGTGCACTCCAAAATCATCAGTAACTAATTCATTTTATTAATTCAGTTCAATCTGTTGCTTCCTAGAGCTACCAAATGTTTTCTTTGGCATCATGTTTATAATCAAAATGTTTACTTTAAAATTAAAACATTTGTTTTGGTGACACCAGTTTCCAAGAGCAGCTGAATCTTCCCAATAACCAAATTGAAATTAAATTCAAATTGTTATAGAGAATTTTGGCAGCTCTCATTGGTAACCAGACTGCTATAAATGGAGAACAAAATGTTTTGCTTTTGAGATTAGAGACATGAACAAAAATAACTAATATAAAGACAAATGGCCAGCCCATTTAAAATGAACCTGATGAAGAAGCATGAAAATAAAGGAAAGCTAAATTCTTTGGTCTTTGGAACAGTAATACATAATTTAGGAAAAGATAATAAATTAAAGAACAATGATCAGAAAAAGAAGTTAAGTTCCCGCATGGTATAATAAGTCAAAAGAGAAAAAAAAAGACACAAAAAGACACTCAAAGGTAAAGTCAACAAAGTTTCTGAATGTGAAAAAACAGGAGTTGTCAAGACTTTTGTGTAATACTGTATACTCTGAAGGAGAAAGAAAAAAGAATGTGGAGTCATGGGGTCAGTGATTGTCTAGAATCTATTTTTATATAAAATATAAAATAAACTCATGGAGGTTTGGTCACTTTTGAGACAAGAATGTTGGTACAGAGGACGTATCTGAAGGATATGGATTCACGAATCTCTATAGCGGGGCCATCCCCATCTGTGTGTGACAGGAAGAACCACCGGAGGTGGAAACACCAGACATAACAGCATGTGATACATTTTTTAGAAAGAGGTATAAGGGGAGCTACTGGGTCCAATTCACAATGTGACTGGGGATTTCTAGACAAAATCAGATTTATTAACTTTCATGAGTTTCTATCATGACATAAGTGTAAGAGACAGCCAAGCCATTTTGTGTGATCAATGCAGGAACTTACAAGGTGGACACAAGAGGGGCTGAACTTGGTTTTAAATTCAGATTTAAAACTCAAAATAATATAAAAGCATTTTTCTTCATAATTCTTCAAGCCTAGAAATCAAGATAGGAAGAGCAAAAGAAATTGAGAATCTGGATATTTAGTTAAAATACTAATATATAAATGTGTGTATGTGTGTGTGTACACACATAAATGGATACCCTTTAAAAATATGTCATGTATTTACAGGAGGAAGAATTTGATCTAAAAAAGTCTACTATATACAGGGTAAAAGAATAGGAAACTCTTTGGAGGAAATGAAAAGAATGAATGTGTATATTCTGTTCTTATAGATACTAGCTGAGGGAGTTATAAAATAAAGCTAAATCAAATTGATTGGCAGCAAGGGAGAAGTGACATTAAAGAGAAAGTGATAAGAAGGAAAAATCACGTCTATGGTGGTATACTCTAGGAATAATACAGTAATTATAGTGAAGACACTATGGGAATATCCAGCCTGTACAAAGGGAGGTGCTAGAGGCTAAATGAGTATTATTTAAAGTTCATAGGAAAAAATGAGCTGGATGTTGCAAAAAATGCAATTAGATATTGCCCTATCTGCTGGATTTGTAACTGAGCCAAAGTTTTCCATTATAAGTAGTTTTTAGATCAACTGAACAATAACAATTTTCTTGCTTAGACATACTCAGTCTGGCTAAAGAATCTTTTAATTCTACTAGTAGTCTATATTAATAACTTGATTCAAATTATTTACTGTTTACTTAGGTAGGTAACTTGCTCTAGATCAGCATTTCCTTAACTAAGAGTCAGACATGACTTAGTGACTAAATAACAACAATATAGAAATTGAGAGTTAAAAATTTCTGTGTTTGACATTTGTGTAGTGATATTATTTCAGTAATCAGAAACACACACACTAAAGAGATCAAAATTCCACTACCAAGAAAATTTTCTTTTTATCACCTGTCACTATACCCATTAAAAAAAAATCAGGATACTCAGGAAAATACTGAAATAATTCAAGAAATTAAATTCAAACCAGGCATTTCAATTTTGAAATTCAAAAATGATTTCCCATCTTATTGTCGGTGTGTCTATCCTCCCACTAATTTACCTATATTCTCTAAACAAGAAAGAGAATATGGACTGGTAATAGAATTATGATAGCAAGCTTAGTACAATTGGTAATTACTGTAGTCTCTTCCACAAAGGCAATCTCTGCAACAGTCTCCAAGCAGAAGTGAGTCAACTAAAAATCTACAAGAACTAAGATATCTGCCTCAATTTATTAACCTCCCATGTGACATAAAGGAGTTTCCCAGATTCCTTGTGTTTAGACTGAGTTTTAAGGTTACATCCTTTCAGATGTAGACTATGATGCTCATATCAAAGAAACATCAAGAGCCACCTGACATCTGGGTTTTGTCTTTCCTCTTCTAATTCTATACAAATAGTTTTCTTGATTTAAGTAATCCTAAATATTCGTGGCTTCTACCTAATGTATACTTCCCATTCACACCCTAAAAAGCTGCACTCAGAAACAAGCCAACATTTAATGATGGAAAAGTGATGCTAGCAATTCACAGAAATCACACGTCAGTTTTGATGAGACTCGAATTGACAGGACCAAACACAATTGAGAAGTTGCTATTTTGTGCCTTAAGTCACTTAAGTAAGTACGTAAGATGCAAATGAGTTGCCCTTGTAAGTTTTAATGACAGACCTGAGTATGAAGTAACTCTAGAGATCCATTAGAAGAGCAAAACCAAAAAAGATTAAAAAGTACTAGTATTTTGAATAACTCTGGTTTGTGTTTTTTTGAAAGTTTTATCCTATTCAATTATAGTAAGAAATAAATTTCAGATGACAAAATGATATATGTTACACCATTAGTTCCAAACACATGCTCAAATCTAATCAAAGGAGACCAGGAGAAATAACTAATAAAATAGTCATAGTAGAATTATTACATCTTATGAATAAGTTGGCTATGACAGTTTTCTCTTTATTAATGAAAATGTCTTCATTATCAAAAACTACCTTGAAAATGGTACAATTTAAATACTGAAATACTTCATTTAAAAATATGGCACATATAAACTGAAACTCTAATATTTTAAAATATCTTCTAACCATTTAATACATATATGATATTATCAGGTGAATTAAAGTTATAGTGTTTATTTTTTGTTTCAGAAGGAAAAAAAGACAATAAACGGGCAATAAGATAAATATTATGAAGTGGTCTTTCTTACTGGGAATGAATCAGTCATTAATTTCAGCAGGTTTGTGGCAGAGTGAATGTACTGCAAGTTCAAGTCAAATAAATCCCTTTCTTGATGTTCTTAAACTGTTGAAAAGTGAAAGTGAAAGTCACTCAGTCTTGCCCGACTCTTTAAGACCCCATGGACTGCAGCCTGCCAGGCTCCTCTGTCCATGGAATTTTCCAGGCAAGAATACTGGAATGGGAAGCCGTTCCCTCCTCCAGGGGATCTTCCTAACCCAGGGATCGAACCTAGGTCTCCTGCATTGCAGGCAGATTCTTTACCAGCTGAGCTACCAATGGTGTCTCAAATGAATAAAAAGGGATACACAGATGTCTATAAATGCCGAAAAAAGGAGAATTCCCTTTACATTTAAAATGATGCTTCATTGTGTATTCAAAATTTTAACTTGAGACTACATTATATGTTGATAAAACTGACCTTTGGTTCATCTTCTCCCATGATAATGGCTTTAAGTAAACAAAAATCAAACCAACTTTCAAAATATTTTTACACATTTATACTTTTTCATGAACAGTTATACCCTTAGTTACCAGGTAACAAAAAATTAGTCTATTATTTCAATGTAAAAAATGACAACTTGCATGGTTATTATTTTGAATGTCTTCCCCCCCCCGTCGTTGTTTCTGACATTACTTTATTAATTATAATCATTTAAATGTATTCTTTTTCAGATCTAATTGAAGATTATTCTACTACCATGACTTGCCAGCTATGAGGTTCTTTACACTCTACTTTGCTCTGCTCTCACCTGACCCTGGCTATTTTCCAAAAATCTATTAGCAATTCAATTTTAATAAGTGACAAAAGGAAGAAGGAATTTACAGTCTTTATAGAAGTACAGAATTCATGATGACTATGGAAAAGTATAACAACAGGGAAAGGCAGAAAAGAGGGGGGAAAATGAATAAAATGTTTGGGTTCCGATGTTAAATGATTGAAACAGTTTCTATTTAAATGCAAATTTGACTTTTTAAAAGATGGGACTACCAGTAAGTGCACCCTAAATGGTAAAATGAAAATCAATTTGAAATATGGGATGAATAAAGTATATGTGGACTTTCTGGGAATAATTTTTTATTATGAAAACCTTGATGCATTTTCCTTTGCTCAATCCATCTTAGACTTTGGACAGCTATGTCTGAGATGAAATGCAAACATTTTTTAATTTGCTTAAGCCCAAACATAGTCAGCTCTCTAGAATCTTCCCTGTCCATTCAAGTCAGATTTCACAAAATAACGATCAATAGTATGATGTATGTAAAATACAAGACCAAAAATAGGAGTTTAACTGCAGCATTATAATGACCAATAGTCACTATGTGTTTTTTATGATGTTGGGAAATCACCTTTAAAAAATGGAAATCACTACATTCTATTGATTCAGAAACAGAATCTTCAGACATAAGTCAGCAGAGTTGACACTTTGAAATACATAAAATGTGACATCTGCTCTTACAAATGCACTATACAGGCTGTATATCATCAAAGAGAAAAACAGTTCAATGTCATTTCAGCCACTGTAAGCTATGGTTTACAACTGAAAGATAAAAATAGTCATACTGTCTCTATGACATCTAAACCACTTTTCTATTGCAGTAGCCCATGTTCTAATTTATCTTTGTGGTTGAATAACACACAATCAATTGTAAGCAACTAGTGTAGTTAGGATTCCAGTCAACTGCAATTTTCTATAGCTTTATCTTTCCCCCACTGAGGTGACTTTTAGTAATATCCACAACACACTATCTCAATTTTTGTGGTTGCTTATGTATGTCAAGTTTTTAGTCATCATTCTAAGGGCTAATATATGACACTAATCCATAAATAAACCTTATATTTTAGATAAGGGGGAGACATTAGCACTTGCTTGCATTATAATAACTAAAGACCTATATTCCACTGGCAAAAGACATTTTTATTAGATTTAAAATAAGACATGAAAGAGCATGGTCTTTGTGTAAGATTCCTGATTCTACTACTTGTTAACTATGAAAATTCAAGTGAATTATTGAACCCCTAAAGGAGTCATGCAACTCATCTGAAAAATATGAGATAAAAATTCTTATCATTTAGGGGCAGTTTTAAAGATTTAAGTGAGACATTGTAAATATCTAACACAGTGCTTGACACATACTTGATGTAACATGGTGACTATGGTTATTAATGTTGGGTTACTTTTTATTATCATCATTGGTGGTACAATAAAACAGCACACATTTTTTTGTGGCCAGAGTAAACAGCAATGCTTGTTCACGTAGTCCAGTATTAAAAGAACTCCAACATGGTAACCTACACCTAAAATACAAATGATCATATTTTGATTTTTCTTTGCAAATAATGCTAATATTTAAACATTTTCAGAAATTTTATGTAATTGTAACATGAAAATATCATTATAAGTGGTTTTTTAAAATTCTACAATAAAAATGATTATAGCAAGTATTAAAACCTAGGTACTGTGTGTTTAAATTACTGAATAGAGCTAAAAGGAAGGTAATATAAATTAGCAACAATTGCTGGTAAATGGAACCTTATACATATTGATATGGATATTATCACATTTTTGCATTTCTATATAATAACTTATTACAACCTGGAAAAGTAAAATCTATCACAATAAAGTATAGCTAGTTTTCTAGAATTCACTTTCTAAACAGCCGTCAATTACCAGTTTCTATCATCTTTTTTTTTCCAAATGAGCATAAAGCAATGAGGAAAGACCTGTTAATAATCAATTTGGTTTCGGGAATGACAGAGACTTGCTCACTGACAACTTTCTTGGAACTGAAACAGTGTCTTTCATTTTTCTCCCAGGTCCCGCAGTGAAGCTCGAAGACCAATATCTTGTCACCTACTAGCCCCCTGGCCCAAGGTGAATCTACCACTGTCCTGGGTAGATTTAAAGCTGTACATTTAGCCATTTGGGTGCATTTTCCTTCTCAGATCTTTTTATTATTACTAGTAAAGCAGCACCCTCAAGGGTCTGTACTTACCAGACCTTTCTAGGCACAGCCTTGGGCTGCCCTCCTGCCTCGGTTTGCCAAGTGTGCACACAGTTATTGTCTAAAGCACTCCCTGCCATATGCTCTTGCTTATGGAGACGTTTTGCATGGATTCCAGATTAATGTTCGAATAAGCCCAGCATTGCATTTCAACTTTGATTTGTCAGAAAACAAATGTTCTCTCAACATTCACGTATTAGATTCATTGTGTCCATGCTGCTTTCTTTTAGTAAAAGAAAAGATTTGATATGTAACTCCTAAGCCTCTGGTCTTTGCACACATATGTGGGAACATACATTGTGAGATTACTGACAAGGAGCAAAAGACATAGATTCAGAAAAATTGGGATGCTGTTTTCCTAACTCACTAAGTCCTATCACTGGCTTTTAAAGTAAGCCTGTGCCCTGATGGATTTATGTCCTCTTTTGGAAAAGTAGCTGCTGTTCTATTATGATGGACGTTTTCCCTGAGAGAAGGAAGAAAGGTGGGGAAGGAAAAAAGTTGTAATTAGGTATATGTTTAGATCTTTTTGATCTGAGTGCTATAATTCTATCCCCATTGTCAAGGATTACTAGATTACAATCTTATCAAGAACATGTATCACTTCTTTTTTATACTTTATATGTCTCCAAAAGGGCCTAATGTATATTTTACCCTCTGATAACATTCATTAAATATTGATGGAGTGACTGCAATACCGGCGACCTTCCTTAAAACATAATATGGCCTTGGACACATCACCAGCCCTTAATTCCTGAGACACTAACTTTAAATAGCTAATTACAAAAAGTTGACTGAAATTTATAATAAATGGGATCTTTCTGTGTACCTCCAGGCCAAAAAATAACTCTTGGAGAAAAGAAAACCTCATTTAAATGCAGGAATTTTAGTTCTGTCTTCTAATGCTTACATTCCAGTGCCTCCATGAAATCTCCTTTCTAACTAGAATGCATCCATTTCTTTCTTCTCCTCACATCCATTAGGAATAGTGCTGGGTACAGGCAGGACTTAGGTACATGATCGCCAATGGATAGACTGATGTTGGAATTGAGCAGCAAAATCCTGATCTACCAAAGTTAGGAGAAACCAGAAGTGCCTTAGCATCACCCCCTGTGACTGACAATAAGGCCTTGCCAGCCCCTTGCATTCTGCTGCTGCTGCTGCTGCTGCTAAGTTGCTTCAGTCGTGTCCGACTCTGTGTGACCCCGTACATGGCAGCCTACCAGGCTCCCCCGTCCCTGGGATTCTCCAGGCAAGAACACTGGAGTGGGTTGCCATTTCCTTCTCCAATGTTGCATTCTCCTAGTGCTCACAAAACAAACCACCACTTCTCACTTGTTCTTAGAGCATCACCACTGCTCTGCAGCAAAGTATCAAGTTGTCACAACTTTTTTCCATTAAGAAACCTTTTTTAAAAGTTATTATTAAACGCTGTCATTTGACTCAGTTCAATGAAATTCTTCTTTCTTGAAAAGTGAATTTAACCTACTGGGACACTGTCTAAAATTGGTAGAAAGAGGAATAATGCATAAACAGCAATGCATGGACTTTCTCAGTAGAAGACTGTATGTGTAATGTTTTATATGATGCATGGGAGCTGCAAACTAGTTACTAGAGTTTAGAATGTACATCTCAAAATATAAACCAGGTCTCTGTATTCAGAAAAAATATGAAGGGATCTGAAACATTTAGTCAGGAATAGAAATAAATGATTAAAACTTGAATAATGAAATCTGATTAACGTAACGTGTTAACAACAAAACCACAATTTCAGGAGGAAGGAAATAAACTCTGAATGAACAATAAAACCTCTTCGAATTCTTTCTGGAAACTGAGTATTAAGTAGATAATAAGTAATGGGGTAATATTGATACTACAGGTAATAAGGAAGTAAATAAATAAAAGTAGTGGCATTTTTCAGTAAACCTGATTAATCATTCTGTCCATGAAGTTGAATCTTTTGCTGACGTTACTCAAATATTTCCTAAAGATATTAAACTACATGGGTAATAACAAAGTTGATGTATGAGATAAGCAACTTTTGGGAAGTTTGAGAAGCTGAAAGGTTATCAGCTATGACACTGATAACCTAACTGAAGAAAATATTTCTTTCTTAAGAAGACCCTAGTTACTCTCAAATTTGGCATGACAATTTTTCCATGCATTTATCTTTTACCTGCTTCACTTCCAATGAATTCAAATGTGAACTCATGACTGTTTGGACTTTCAAAATAGATAAAGTATCAGTTCAGTTCAGTCGCTCAGTCGTGTCCGACTCTTTGCGACCCCATGAATCGCAGCACGCCAGGCCTCCCTGTCCATCACCAACTCCCGGAGTTCACTCAGACTCACGTCCATCGAGTCAGTGATGCCATCCAGCCATCTCATCTTCTGTCGTCCCCTTCTCCTCCTGCCCCCAACCCCTCCCAGCACCAGAGTCTTTTCCAATGAGTCAACTCTTCGCATGAGGTGGCCAAAGTACTGGAGTTTCAGCTTTAGCATTTCCTTCCAAAGAAATCCCAGGGCTGATCTCCTTCAGAATGGACTGGTTGGATCTCCTTGCAGTCCAAGGGACTCTCAAGAGTCTTCTCCAACACCACAGTTCAAAAGCATCAATTCTTCGGCGCTCAGCTTTCTTCACAGTCCAACTCTCACATCCATACATGACCACTGGAAAAACCATAGCCTTGACTAGATGGACCTTTGTTGGCAAAGTAATGTCTCTGCTTTTCAATACGCTATCTAGGTCGGTCATAACTTTTCTTCCAAGGAGTAAGTGTCTTTTAATTTCATGGCCACAGTCACCATCTGCAGTGATTTTGGAGCCCCTCAAAATAAAGTCTGACACTGTTTCCACTGTCTCCCCATCTATTTGCCATGAAGTGATGGGACCAGATGCCATGATCTTTGTTTTCTGAATGTTGAGCTTTAAGCCAACTTTTTCACTCTCCTCTTTCACTTTCATCAAGAGGCTTTTTAGTTCCTCTTCACTTTCTGCCATAAGGGTGGTGTCATCTGCATATCTGAGGTTATTGATATTTCTCCTGGCAATCTTGATTCTAGCTTGTGTTTCTTCCAGCCCAGCGTTTCTCATGATGTACTCTGCATATAAGTTAAATAAGCATACTACACATTATTTCTTTTTAATCTTAGTTTTTTTTTTGTTTGTTTGTTTGTTTTTTTGGTCAAATGCAAACAGCTTTTATTGGAGTGATTTCCATCTTCCTCAGGTCAATTGGTAAAAGAATGCTTAAATTATCTGTGCATTTATTTGAATGAGAAGACTATTCTATATCCATATTTATAGGTCATCTTAATCATCCACATTTTGAGGCACTAATTTAGTGGTAGAATGAAACATATTAAAGAAACTGTATAGGTTTAAATCACTATCTGTGAGATAAGATTTTTCATGGATAAATGAGAAACAGTGGGAGTTCCATTGACTGTGGTGGCAGGGTTTAGTTGCTCAGTCATGTCTGACTCTTTGTGACTCCACGGACTGTAGCCCACCAGGCCCCTCTGTCCATGGAATTGTCCAGGCAAGTATATTGGAGTGGGTTGCCATTTCCTTCTCCAGGAGATCTTCCTGACCTAGGGATCAAACCTGTGTTTCCTCTGTCCCCTGCACTGCAGGCAGATTCTTTACTCACTGAGCTATCAGAGAAGTACTGCACTGACTATAGTAAAAGTGAATGTGAAGTCGCTCAGTTGTGTCAGACTCTTTGCAACCCCGTGGACTGTAGCCCACCAGGCTCCTCCATCCATGGGATTCTCTAGGCAAGAATACTGGAGTGGGTTGTCATTTCCTATACCCACCTTTTAATAAAAGAAAAACAAAAACAAAAAATCTGTGCTAACCAAAACTCTGTCCTGTAAGAGGGGCGGTGGCGGACCACGTGTGTTCCTGTCCACCAGGCCTGCCCTAAGGTGTGCAGGGACACAGTCCGTATGGCAGGCTGCTCCTTCATGGGAAGGTGGGTCCTTCCGTACAGAGACACAGAAGTCGTTGCTCCAGAGATCACAGGAGATTTGGAAGAGTTCTGCGGGAATGACACGTTCCAAGAGGAGTCTCTCAGTGTGGTGGCCTCCTCAATGGCAGCACAGTTTCTCATGGCGGCGGCCCTTGTAGCATTTTCCCCTGGAAAACTCACTGGTCAGTCACACTGTCTGGCTATAAAGATGGCCTCAAATGCGGCCATCGGTGAGTCAATTTCGTAACAGAATTTAAGTTAACCTGGATTAACGCTATAAACAATGCTTTTTCTTAGGGAGCACAAGGGGAAGAGTGGGATATAGAAGATTTCAGGAGGTATATCACTCTAGTTCTTTTTTGGGCTTAAATTTTGTTTAGTTTTTCTTCCTTCCCTCCAGGTCTTCCTTCCTTTCTTCCTTCCTATCCTCCTTCCTTCCCTTCTTTATTCATTAATTCTTCCTTCTTTTCCTCTTTTTTCTTTCTTGATGAGTACAAGTCTCTCAGGAGCACTCATTCTCATCTTCCATCTTGAATTCTCTTGGTTCTTCTCTCTCCCCTTTCCTTTCCACTCCCTTTCTCTCTTCCACATTCTTTTATCTCCTTTTTCTTAACTTTCTGCAGGAGGTGGAGTATCCTCTTTCAGATCCTTTCCTTTTCCACTATAAGTTCCAGTCTCTATTTCAGAACAATCAAATACAAAGTGAGTGACTCCCAGTTTTGCACCTTCTGCTGCCATTTAATCTCACCTGCAGCATTGCACTAGCAAAGGGAGATGTGAAATAGGCAAGAAATATGCAAATGAAATACGTATTTAAAAATCTGACCAGCTGTCAGTAATTTGTACACAGATTTGGAATAAACATGGAAGGAGGATAGGATGTCTCCTTTAGAGTTTTTGTTTTATCAAAAGAAGATAAAGAGCTACTGAGTTTTATCAGAATTATACTCTGGACTTTAAAAATGACCTTCAAAGTTCATGTTTAAGATATAAAATAGTGCAGAATTTATGAGTATTGGCTGTAGAATTTGGTCTGGATTCATTTCCAATTCTTCCACTTAAGTAGTTATAAAATCTTGGGAAAAAAATCTTGGGCTAGTTTCTTAAAAATCTAGAAGCCTGAGTTTTCTTAGGAATAAAATGAGAATGCAAAGAATACTTAATGAAAAGATTACTGCAAATATTAAATGATAACAGTGCAAATAAAATGTTTAATAAGTTGCCTTACACTCAAAAAGCAGTTCATAAATATGTTACCAATTATTACGCCCATTATTATTTCAGGGAAACAATAAGGGAAGAATTTAAATATTGCAAAAAACAGCTGAAGTATTTTAGGTGGGAAGCTGCTGGGAAGATAATATTAAACTATTATATATAATTTTAAGAATGAAGGGGTGAACCAAACTTAAGATGTACTATTTGCAAAGGTTTTGTTTACAGTTACCCTCTGCCAGCCCTAATCACTCTGGATTCCACCACGGTACAATAGGTTTTGATGGGACTGTGAGTCCAGCTGTATCACCAGATAGCTATGTGAGATTATGAAAGTCATTTAACCTTTCTGAATCTCAGTCCTCACAGCCCTCTTCAACAAAACTGGGCTAATAATGCCTACCACATAGAGACATTGTGAAGATCCACTATAACAATACATTTGTTGATGCTTTATAATCGGCGAAGTGTTATCATTCGCGTTCACTGCACTAAGGGAACACAGGATATTTCTCCTATAGACACAATTGCTATGAAAAACAAATGAGTTAAGTGAAAGGACTGGCAGGGGTTTTGACAAAGGATCACTGTGCCTGTCCCCTCCACTGGCCTCCCTTAGGAAGTCCAGGTTGCTGGAATGTGTGTGCATTTGCATAGCTGAATCACAGTGGGAACAGGAGTGACAGTAAGAAAAGGTGTTTCTCAATTGCTCTCCGAAATGAAATACAGCTAGTGCCTCTGAGAAAAGAAGTCTGCCAGGATAAAGGAAGAATTCACAGAAAAACCATGAAGCTAATTTCAGATATATTGTATTTTTAGATCCCTTTTCACTTGGCTCATGGAACATGTCAGTACTGACAATTACACATAATTGATCTAAAGACCATGAAGATAAAAGTAGTAACTGGGCATTATTTAACAAAAGCCAAGGTAACAAAGAGACCAAGCATTAGCCTGCCACCAATGTGATTTCAATCCATCCAAAACTCCTTTTCTTGAAGGAAAATCTTATTTATTTCAGTTCTGTCTCCTGAGCACAAAAAGCAGCTTTCCCGTGTAGAAGAATCCCTGCCCCCCAAAGCACCCCTACCCAGGAAAGTCTGCTGAAAACAGCCCTGTACGTATGTTTGTGTTTAAGGCTTCTGGACATGGCAGGCTCCGTTGGCAAAACTCAGCAAATTCTTTTTCAAGTGTCCTGGATTTCTTACTAACATCTTTACTTGTTCATAATATCTTTCAAACTCCATTAACTTCAGTCTGAAAGATAAGTGGCCCTGTCACTTATTGTCAAGAACTTTGATTCAGGAATTTACCTCCCCCATCTCTATCAGTTTCCTAATTGATAAGATGAGAATAAATGTAGTAATACTACTACTCCTACCTCTCTTTGGGGTTTACTTGAAGATTAAGTAAGATTATACATGGAAACAGTCCTCCTAGGTGGCGCTAGTGGTAAAGAACCCGCCTGCCAAGGCAGGAGACATAAGAGACATGGGTTTGATCCCTGGGTTGGGAAGATCCCCTAGAGGAGGGCATGGCAAGCCACTCCAGTATTCTTGCCTGAAAATCCCATGGACAGAGGAGCCCGGCAGTCTACAGTCCATAGGGATGCAAAGAGTCAGACGAGTTAAGTGACTTAGCATGTACGCACATATGCATACATGGAAACTCCTGACTCTCTGTCCACAATAATAACCCCAACATCTTAGCTTCTCTCCTGCCACCTCTACTCTGGGGCCTATGCCACCTGCTTTCTCTTGCAAACAGCAATTCAACACACTACCACTCCTTAAAGAAACATAGTGACCACAGAAAAGCCATAAAAAGGAATTCATGAAAGGTCAAGGTGATGCTGGATACACAAGTTCAAAGGGGAAGGGGCTAAATTTCAATGTGGCTTGATTTAATTTGTTATAGTAAAATCATTCTTGGGTGGAGTAGGGGTACACTGGTAGCATCAAATCTTCCTCCTTCCCATCACCCTAGCCTCCTCTCAACAAAATGCAGTCAACCTTTTGATTCTTTAATGTGACTATAGGAAAAAACACAGTACTCTAAGGTTTAGAAATTTCATGGTGAAGTGAACCAACAGGCAATCTGATGTGTGGATTAGTGGCAACTGGAGTACCTTTGATTGTTAGTTTTGAACAAGAGTCTAATTCCACGTTTGGAGAAGGGTCAAGGGAACTCAAGGAATAGATATTTTAGCAATAAGTGTGGGGCACACTAGGAATATTTGGAGGAGGTGGTAGGGAGGAGCCACTGGACAAAGGAGGCCCAAGGCAGGGGTATTTGGAGAATGAGATTTTAGAGATCTTAGCTTTCCTGTGAGAATGAACAAGTACCCACAGAGAACCTGACCTGCCTGGGCAGGGGATGGGGTGGGGGTGGGGTGGGCGGCTTCAAATTTCAACCACAGAACTCACACATAATCACATTAAAAAAAAAAAATTGGCCATCATGCAGCATATGGGATCTTAGTTCCCTGATCAGGGATTGAACCCTCACCCCCTGCGTTGGAAGCACAAACTCTGAACTACTGTCAGAGAAGTCCCAATTACATTTTTCTTGGAAAAAAATACTATTCAATCTTAAAGTCAGCATCAGGATATTTTCACTCTAGAAAAGGCTTCTGGAATTATAACTAACAGAGTAGAAACTAGGAAATTAATTCACACTAATCTCATAATTGTATCTTTCATTAATAAAAGATCGATCATGATCATAATACATTTTAAAAAAGAATCATCTTTGTGCAAACACCTCACTTTCTCTTTGACTTCAAGAAGCACAGAATCATGGGGATGTAAGGAGACTTACTGTCTCCCAACTTAACCCAGAAGGAAACTGAGACAGAGTGAAATGACTGGCCCAAGTGTGCTCAGCTGACCAGCAGGAACCAGCAGAAACCTCGCGTTCCCAGGCAGTATACTCTTGGTGCGCCCACATTTGTTCCCATAGGTTAAAAAATACCCTAAAATAAACTGAATCAGGAAACACTAGTGACAAATAAGCTAGCTTGTGGTTAATCGAGTACTGTACAGTCCTTTGTCATATGCCAGCATTCTAGCCCTGCTGGTGCTTCCAGCTTACAACCATCAGCCCATGTGTGTACATATTTCTTCACGCAACTACGGTTCTTAATTCTAGGATTTCTGGCAGGCATGGGGTGAGATAATTCCATACTACACATGGAATTGTAGTATGCTACAATTGTTTGTTTTATTATCAAACGCTTTTGCTTTTATTTATTATCCTATTATGCCTTTTTCTCTTAGGACCTTACTTCTGTCCTGGATTTTCGGGTCTAACAGGACTGTGAAGTAAACATTTTATCTTGGATTTTGTCATATAAGGCTGTCATCCAATAATGTACTCCAGCCATAATGTCCTGAGGATGAAGTTTCAGATGATGTTAAGGAGATCATTCCATAATTTAAAACTCTAGGTTTTCAATTCTGCCTCTCAGATAGTCTTGTATGAGGCATAACTATTTATGTGCTGAGCATACCCTGGCCCCAATTTCCCCCACCTAAATTTAACTGCAACATTTTAAATTTAATTCAATTTAGTTGAGCAAGAAAAGTGCAGTCATGTTGTTTTCTTCTGTTTATTTTGATTAGAAAATTAAGCAGTGGTTTATAAAATAACTATGCCTCTCTTTTGAGGAGTAAGTATAACATTAAAACACTGTCAAATGCTAAAGGAACCTTTTTCTAAAATATGTTACCTTAAAGTGTTTTAGAAATGAATAATGTAAAAAAAAACTGTAATCATTCAGTATATTTAAAGTATTATTTATTAAGTATTAATGTATGAAAGTATTATTGGTATACTGAAAATAAGACTTAACAGTGGTGAAGTTGACAGTATGTTATTATTCTGTGGGGTACATAAGAAATAATGATTAAGTTTAGAAAGAAAATAATGGTAAGAGTAGCTAAAGATTTGCTTCACAAAAGTTCCTTTAAATCCAGACCCTACAGAAAGTTTATAAGGGAAGCCTCCTTGTATTAATAAAATTACCAGGTTCATGTTATCTCTCTCAGCATTAATCTGAAATTTTCCTGTCATCTGTTTCCATTTTGAAAGTTGAGCTGTATTTTCCCCAAGTCTCTGGAAAGGAGGAATCAAAGCCTATGTTGATATGTAGAATCTCCACTGCAGCTAGAGCTGGAAACACTTCCTATCGCCAAACAAAGCAATCCAAAATCAAGCAACTGTTACGTCAAAACTCGTCAAGAGAAGATAGAAAAATACACTGAGGGAAATGCTGATGACCTGCTTACAGCCTAAATATCTTTGTTGCAAGGACACTGACAAATAGAGAGCAGTTAAGAGTCATCTGGAGCACCAAAATTTCATTCCACAACTGTATTTATTTTTAGCATTTATTATTATTCATTGGTGCTCCTAGAATAATGGTGGTGTGAATTATGCATGGCAGAATGGAATGAGGGAATAGTATTTATAATTCTAAATTTACAAACAGGAGAGAAATTAGTAATACTATAGTTATCAAAGGAAACAATCCTAATTAAAGAAATAACTGCTACAAAACCATATGCAACTCAAATCAGAAAAAGACAATTCACATTTAATGAATGCCTTTAATATTAATTACAGAATTCTTAACAATACATTGGGACAGCTCTCTTGGAGAATTCAGCTTACTGTTTAACAATTTCTGACTAATTTTATTAACCTGTACATCTGAGAGGATCAACCCCCTCTGGGTTTAATTAGAAGAAAATTCAATTTAAATCTAAATGTCAACAGTGGTTACTAATTATGGCAGGGCCCTGGACGGGACAGCAAGTCTGTAATCAGGCAGTTCCCTGGTAACAATTAACACTTTCTTTCTGAGTTATGAGTGCGTTAGGATATTTTAAAATAAATACGATTCAGCATGGGACACTGCTAATATCTTGAGCCCCTACTGCTAGGTGCAGACATGCAGAAGAGGATGCCAAATTAAATTACAGAGATTTCTCAAACATATAGCTGAATAATAAGCAGCTACAAAACTAGGTCAGGGTCGAAAAGCTAGAGCTGAATGCCCCTCCCCCAACATGCAAAATAAATATACCCACTATCTCTGAATAGAAATCATTCTTTTGTTATGCCCTTTGTCAAGAATACATTATTGCAAAATGATATTTATTTCCACAATCTTCACAGCTGTGAGCACGACTGAATTAATCTTTCTAGAACTGATTTCATTTGCAATTTCATGATTACGATTATAAAATGTAAATTTATTACTTAAAAAAGAAATGATTATAAAAGACATAGATAAAAAAGACAGTTCTTTATCTATTGGTTTGCTTTGCTCGATACTAATGAAATAAATAGCTGACTAACCCTGAAATGAAAACAAACAGTATAAAAATGATTGTAAAAATGTGAAATGAAAGCTAGGAAGACAATAAAAAATCAACTCTTTTAACGTAACACATACAGTGATTATGTAGCTCAGAGAAGTACCAGGACATGCAGATTTTTTCATGGTGAGGCTAAGCTTTAATGGTTTAGTCATTTGAGATTTTTCTATGGCTGCCATTCTTTAAACGTTAGCATTAAAGATAATACAGAAAATACTTGGGTACTACTAATCTTTTTTTTTCAGCTTTCAGTTTTATGCTCTTAAAAGATAATCTCCAGCAGGCCATTTTCAGACTGTTTAATATTGATGACCTAAATAACAAATTAGTTTAAAGAAATCCATATTTATAAGACCTCAATTTTTAGTGGAATTCAGTCACTAAATTGGTCTTTCCTTGAAATATATTTCTTCTTTTAATCAATATGAAGTGCCTACTGTATGCAAACAACTGCACTGGATGCCAGAGTATACACAAGAATTTGAAGACAAGCATGGCTGGGTTCCACATTATTGGTAAAAATAATAAAGTCAGATTTTTTTATAATAACTCGGCCATTTATTTTATGCAGTAGCTTTATTTACATTAACTCACTTATCCCCAAATTAGAGTGATCTATTCTGTAAATATCAATTTAATTTTTCCTGCTTAACACTTCGACTTCTAAATATACAAATACAATTATTAAATATATTGAGTGTCAAATGTCTATTTACAGAAAAAGATCACTGAGGGTAAAGATGGCTCAACTAAAAGCTGAATGCCAATAAGTGGTTATAACCACTTATGCTCATAATAGTTGAAATAGCATGTTTAAATAAATATTAACATGTTAAAACTCCTATTTATCATGTCAACTCCATCAATAGTGATCATATTTCTAATACTAGGACTGATCGGTTAGCTTTTTGAATTTGCTCATATTCACAAAGCAGAAACGCAAGCACTGTCACATTTGTGGTGTTCAATTGGATCTGAACTAGCTGCAGAGGAAAAGGCTATTTAAGCTCATGGGACAAAACAGGGTGTGAATATAGAATAAATTATTTTTTACTGTATGATTCCTTTCCATTTGCTTTACCTAAGAGTCTGAGTTTTCAATAAACTATTTCTACTTTGGACTTTTATGGCTTTGTAGAGTGTGAGTTAAGCAGAGCTTTAGGTTATTCTCCCAGTCCAAGTATTATCTGTCACTCCTCTAGCAGGAAGGCTAACAGCCCTTGGCTGAAGATGTCTCTATTGCTTCTTCATGTTCAGAGCCCTGGACACTTCCTCGGGCGTGGAAGGCATCCTTCCTCCTTGAAGAGTCCACATTTCACCTCTGGGAGGCATGATGCCTCCACCAGGCTGCTACCGCCAGAGTGCCTAGCGTTCAACAACCTGACTCCAGGCTGGTGTTATAACACTTTGCGAGGAAACCTTCAAGTAGGCTGAAATAAACATACCTTGTTGGCATTATCATATTGCTTAGTAACTCCATGCTTAAATGAAATTTGGAGAAGCCGTGCTTATGTAAATTGTGCCTTGAATTTTTTCTTTTATTTTCCCCTCTCCCTGCCCCTATCTCTCTCCTTTCCCTCTCTCCATCCCTCTCTTTCATCTTCTTTTTTTTTTTTAATAGCATTGTGCATCAGAGAGGTTTACACTAACTCTTTCAGCTTTCCCTAGTATTACTACCTGAGGCACCGTATCCTCCCTCTCCCAGAAGGAGACAGCATAACAAGCGTGCCTTGCTGGTCAACAGAAAAGCTGGGAAGTCTGTCTGAAACTCCTAGTTAATGACTTGTTTGTCCTTTGCTGAGGATTCCTTTAAGATAATTTTCAAAGCCATTCCATGATTAGGTGCTGGATCTCGCAGAAGAAAGAAACATGTTCTTTGAAACTAAGTAAAGCAAATAAACAAGAACAATGATATTTATACATGATAGACAATATAATTAGATATATTTCTTACACTAGTTTTAAAGTGTGAGTCACCAGGTAATATTATTCTGAATATTATACTACAAACTCAGAACAGGTGTCTAGAACTATTTTCCTACACTTTTAAATGTTAACTCTTTCTCTCTGCTTAACTGAAGCTTTAGTTAAGATCTTTTGATAACAAAACGGAAGCTCTGTAACCACAGCTCAATAATAAGGTGAATGGAAAAACAGTTGGTTTCCGTCTCCCTCAACTGCTTACCTTGATGTGTTCAAGTCAAAAAGAGAAAGAGAGAGTGTATGTTCTCCATTATACCAACAACCACAAAGGCAAGCGATAAATACAAAGCACCGTTTTATACTCCCTGTTGGTATAAAGTCTTTATTTGTTAAATCTTATGAAAATTTTATTTTCATTTAGGGCCACAAATTTCAAACAAAGATTGAATGGTTTCATAATGTCACATTGTTCAAAAAATGTCTTCAACCATTATCATGGTAATATTTTGAAGAAATAAACTGTTATTTTTATATCTGAGGCCCTATTCTGAAACTTGCACAGTAACTTCTTGGAGAAGTGGATTTAACCCTTCTGTGGAAAGGGGCCCAGGTGAGAAAGAAAAGGCCCTGTGCCCCAAAGGAGGGTGCCAGTGGGAACAAGGAATCAGGAGGGTTCTGGGGAAACGCTCCTCCGTCCTCCTCCCAACCCTCCACACTGGCAGTACAGCTTAGCAATTCAGTCCTCGTGTCTAAGTTTAGGATCAGGAAGATTCTAGAGTAGCATTTCCCAAAGTGGGTTCCACAGCATGATGGAAGGTTATGCTTAAGCAGGTTAAGTAAATTGGGACATGCCAGGTTAAACAAAGGTTAAGGAGCTTTACTGTAAGCTTTCCCAGGGCTCTAAGTCAGGCAAAAGGATTCTAAATTCATATATTCCATGTGTTTTTCTCACCTCTTGACTCTCTAAGGTGTCTCTGAATTACTCTGCTCCTACTGAGGGACTTAAGAACCTACTCATCCTGGACTCCTCAGGGTGAATTCCACAAGTGTGCACCAGGAAGTTCTGGCCTTTTCCCCTTGACTTTAGAAATATGTTGATAATTAACACTTTTCTTGCTGAAAACATTCACACACACAACCAAAAAAACAACAAATTTCAGGGTGAAGCCAACAATCCCATCATGATTACACAAGATTGAGAACAGAAGAATTATAATTAAAAAAGGTGCTGATTATTAAGGCTGGCATGACTGATGGTTCATTCTGGGCCTTCAAATCTGGGGGACTTCATATTGATCAATAATGTCTATTTTATGGAAATTTTTTCTCAGGTAGATCCCGATTAATTTTCTTACCAAGAAAACACCTTTTGCTTTCTTTAGTATTTAAAATTTAAACATTATGATATGTTTTCTAAAACTGAGATATAATTAAATAATCTAGGAAAAAGATATAAAATAGATTAATAACCACAGTATTCTTCAGAGCATCATGTTTCAAATGTGCATTGTTAAATAAGGTATGTGACAGCCTTCAGCACTAAAGCCAGATTATTAGCAAACAACTAAGTGAAACCAAGAAAAGTGTACACCCTGATCTTACTGAAATAATTTTAGAACCTTTAACGTCCCACAATGCGCAGAGAGAAAAAGAATGCAGCGAAGAAAGAGCAACATAATAGAAACAGACAGAAGTAGGACAGTCATTTTACTTTTTACACAGCAGACACAAACTACTGTGGAAAGTTGAAGAGTATACAAAAATGATCACTGAACCAAAAGTGAAATTTTATTTTGTGTCTCAATTGAAAAATATTAAGGAAATGTATCTAAGTAAAATAAAAATAAGCTGTAATTTAATTAGGTCACTCTTGCTTTCATATAGATACGTAATTGTTTAGGTCAACAAATGTATACTCTTATGCACGTGTGTATATATGCATTTATATCTGACTACATAAAATGGAATGTGAGTATACATAATATGTGTTTTTCTGTTTTGGAATCATTACAGATTATTATTTTACCCAATGGATAGTGACAATGTCCTACAGTCTGGCAATACAATACTCATAAGTTGACTTGCTATGCAAAGTATTCTCCTAATGAACTTTGGCTGCATCTCTGCAATGAATCATATTTCTCTCTACAAGTCTAAAGATGAAACAAAATGCAGTTAAAAATAACTGCACAGCACATTGTAGGCACTCAGTTTGCAAAACAACTGAATGAATAAATGAGCAAGTGCAGATCTTGCCCATGAGACGTTTCTACAATGGTAGTTTTTACCCTTCACTTGGAAAACACTGCTGAGTTTTGAGGAGGTGCTTTAAGGACTAACCTTCAAAAGCAACGACTTCACTTCATAAACTATACTAGGGTTCCACTCAAAATGTCATTTATACAAAAGGACACACAGTTCTTATTTTGAATGTGATAACTGCTGGTCCATATTTATGGTTCAAGGATCTTCTCAATTGGGTACCACCCTGTTTTACAATCTTTTCCCCTTAGCTTTCACTTGGGACAAAATGAACTGTTGATCATTTCCGTGTCTTCCCACCTAGTGGGACTCATGTTGTTCCTTCCAGCAGAGAACACTTCCTTACTCTTTCTGCCCATCTAGAATGTACTCTACTTTCTAGGCCCAGCTTCAAGTCAATGTTTCTGCACAGCTTCCAAGCTGTCCTCACAGCTATGAAACATAAATACATATTAAATGTATATAGTGGGGCTTCCCAGGAACTCACCTGCCAATGCAGGTAGACATAACAGATGCTGGATTGGAGAGATCCTCTGGAGGAGGGAATAGCAACCCAATCCAGGATTCTTGCTCAGAGAATCCCATGGACAGAGGAGCCTGGCGGCTACAGTCCATAGGGTTGAAAAGAGTCAGATACAGCTGAAGCAACTTAGCATGCATACACAAAAGAATACAATAGAGTATTTAAGATACTGCTGATGCTGCTAAGTTGCTTCAGTCGTGTCCGACTCTGTGCGACCCCAGAGACGGCAGCCCACCAGGCTCCCCCGTCCCTGGGATTCTCCAGGCAAGAACATTGGATTGGGTTGCCATTTCCTTCTCCAATGCATGAAAGTGAAAAGTGAAAGTGAAGTCGCTCAGTCACGTCTGACTCTTAGCGACCCCATGGACTGCAGCCTACCAGGCTCCTCTGTCCATGGGATTTTCCAGGCAAGAGTACTGGAGTGGGGTGCCATTGCCTTCTCCAATTAAGATACAGTTTCTGTCAAAACCCTAGATTCCCAAGCACTTCCACAAAAAGGCATCAACTAGTTACACCATCAGATGTCCTAGGATTTCTTTTTAAGTTTCATCTGAAAGTGTTACTACATTCTTCATGAAATAGGTGTAATAAAGTGTATAGTGAAAACTTCTGACAAATATCAGCTTTCCTTAAAGTATTACACTTTTCTCAATTGCAGAAGACAGCTGAGGTAATATGTATGTACAAAGGAAGTTTTTCCTCTTATTAAGAATAGATTTAATTTCTCTAAACAAATGTAACAGCAGAAAATATATCTAAAACTTTCTAACAAAGGAACAATGCATTCCAAACTTTCTCTTTTCCTATTACAAAAAAAAAAAAAAAAGTCCTATGAAGTCCAAGTGCTCCTGTGTGTACCAGCTCCTGATGGAGTGCGGTGGTTCTAGAGAGAAACACAGTGTAAGATTCCTTGGTAGATAATAAATACACAACTATCGTCCCTGAAAACACTGCCATCTGTTGTCAGAAGAGAAAGGTCACTTTTGAAATTTTGCCATGCGATAGGTTTTCTACCAGTGAAGAAAAAAATACCTGAGACTTAACAGAGCAGGTCATCCTACAGGAGAAAAAGGTCTCTAGGGAAACTACAATTTGGAACATGGCCAAAGCACAACAATACATTGGTTTTCTCAAATAAATACTTCTTTAAAAGAAAGTGACTCGGAAACAGCAACCCATTCCAGTATTCTTGCCTGGAGAATTCCATGGACAGAGGAGCCTGTGGACTGCGGTCCATGGGATCACAAAGAGTTGTACACGACTGAGCGACTAAAACACACACACTCTCTCATAAGCAGCTTTTATTAATTACCATATATATTTTCATTTTCTTTTAAATACAGAGAGCCAAAATCATGGTTGAAATTCCAGTGATTTTGCCTGGCTAATACTTTTTCTTAATTTTCCTAAAATTTTCTATTAAATTTTATTAGATGATAAATGTTACACTATTCCCCATGGATCCATAATAGAAGAGAAAGGAGAAAAATCATGAAAATCATCATCTACTCTGTCTCTATGTAAAGGATTTTAAAAAGTATACATGTAATATGTTATTTTCTGAACAAAGTAACTCACATTTCCTAAGAAGGGATCATTACAGAAGCTATTTGTCAGTTATCCACCATCTGAAGTTTCAACATTTTTAATTAGGAAATTTAAGTTGCAACCCAGATTAAATGTAGAAGGTGTTTATGAGCCATCATTGCATCAATTTAGATTTTCCAAATTAGACTGAATATCTTAAATATGACTTAGAAACTCTAATCATAAAGTTAAACAGAGTTAAACTTAAGTTTAGTAAATTGTGTGAATTTCATTGGCATGTTCTCAGTTCTTAAACTTATCCATTTTCACTTTGGTTTAGTCACTTGGTCGTGTCCAATCTTGCAACCCCATGGACTCCACGCTCCTGTGTCCATGCGATTTCCCAAGCAAGAGCACTGGAGCAGGTTGCCATTTACTTCGCCAGAGGATCTTCCCAACCCAGGGATCAAACCCACATCTCCTGCACTGCAGGCTGTCACCTGCATTTTCACTTTGGTGAAATTGCCCACAATTGTCTCCTTAATAAACAGGGAGGATCAGTGTAGAAAATCCAACCAAAAACTACTCCAGGTCCCCTGCCAGAGCTCTGCATATAGTCATTTAATCCACACAACAACTGTAAGAGGTTGGCTTTCTGGACTCAATTTACAAATGAAAAATGAAAGGATTTGTGTTTCCATCCCCAATTTTGCAGAGCCGGTCACAGCAGAGAATTCAAATCCATGTGCCTCCAGCTCCACAATCCTTGCTTTTTCCTGTACACCACACTGCCTCACACATGAACAATTATACCTGTTTCCAAACTGTATAACAGTATTCTTTAGTGTGCATGGTGATTGACTTGCTTTTTATTCATCTATTTCTGCTTATTAAAATGCAGCAACTGGTAAACTTCTGGGGGGTGAAGACATCAACTAGGCTTTCCAGGCAGAAACTGGTCACTAGCATGACAGATGATTCACAAAGTGGAAATAAACACATGAGTAATTAGGCTTGGGTTTAAGAGGCTAGCAGACCTGATGCGCACAGTCAGCTGACTGTTGGTTCACTTTGTCTAGGTCACTGCCTTGAGGCATGACAGCAAAGCCCAGCTAATTGTGGGGTTTGGAATTGAGACCTTGACAACTCTAGTCTAAGGGGAAAGGTAAAAAACACCTATGAAAAGCACATGCACCATTCCCAAATGGCTGGAAATCAGTCATACTGTGAACTCAAACTCCTTTAACTGTTATGTTTGAATTATGAAATCTCAGTGTATGACTTCCACTGTGCAATTTTTGAAGTTCATACTAATGAGTCTGGCAAATCTGCTTTGAGATACCATCTTGCTGAGAAATAGAAGGCCTTTGAGAAAACCTCTGAGCCCACAGTTTAACTCATGTGTGTTCAATGCCTTTTATACCCATTTAAGAATAATTTATGAATCTAGTTTAGTACACAATGTCCCACCTATGTCCTGCCTACTA
Organism: Bos taurus; assembly: GCF_002263795.3. NCBI lineage: Eukaryota > Metazoa > Chordata > Mammalia > Artiodactyla > Bovidae > Bos > Bos taurus. The sequence continues at coordinate 25,174,953 of NC_037341.1, forward strand.
ATCCATAATTTTAATAACTGTGGTTCACAGATCCTTCAGACTCTCATGAACTGTGAAACCACTTGAATAGAATGTTTTTATTAAAAACCATCCTAAAAATACTCTGTGACTCTAGTTTTCAATATCTGAGAACCATGTAACAGATAAAAAATACTTTTGTATTTCATCTAGTCACTTCTTTAATTTTACAGTTGGAGAAATCTACCCTAAAGGTTACAGGATTTGCTCAGTCCTACCACTGCATAGTAAAGAACTCATCCACAGCTCTTTCCACTGTATTCCAGATAAAAGGCTCTATTATTTTTTCAGAGTCAAGAAGTTTTGACTGTCATAACACTGTGTTAGGTCACTAATATGACACAAGCCCAGCCTCCTCCCTAGTCTCCTCTACAGCAATTCTAACCCTATAAATGATGGACTTTAAACACATCAACTCAATCACTCTAGGCAGAGAATATACAGTACATGCCTTCCGACATGCTATCCTTCTGTCCTTTACCCATGTCTCTCAGGCTGCTTGGTAACTCCCTCCTCAAGGCCCAGCTTAGACATCACCTTCTCAGCAGCAGTCAGCTCTCTTTTCCCTTGGCAGGACTACCTGAGTTCCCGCGTGTTTATGACAGTACCTATTGTGCTATGGAACACACTGTGTTCATGACCACCTTCTGAAGGAAAGGACTCATCAAGGACAGGACCTTGCCTTGCTCCAATTTCTCCTCTAGGACTAGTGGAGTTCCAGACACAGAGCAGGTCCTCAGAAACGTCGCCTGAATAGAACTGACTGTGATAGATGTATCAATGAGTGTGGTACAGACACTCAGGACGACAGCTCCACCAAAGTGTAAGTTTCAAAAGTGAAAAAAATGAAGACAAAGGTTACACACACGATCTTCACTCATTCAGGGCCATTGATGAGTTTTAGATTTGTGTCACTTCTTTTATTCATTCAGTTATTCATTCAACAAAGTAAATGATCCCACAAGAGTCAACACTGAAATTGTGCAATATCTGCTTTTACTTTCAATCTGTACTTTTCCTAGGACATTCTGTGGTTCTATGTCATTGTGATGGCTTACTTCAGAGTGCTGCTGACATTTTAAGAAGGCATGGTTTTAGTGGCCAGCATGGTCACGGGCCAACAGGAAAGACTGAGGCAAGTGTCAAAAAAGCAACAGAAGAATGAAATTTAGCAAGCCATGACCAAGAGTACCTCACTTGTTCAACAGCAAAAAAGAAGAAAAGGAGACAGGTGGAGATTCAACTGGCTACTTTTTCAGCCTGTAGGCTGTACCTTCTCTGTATAGCATCATGCTACAGAGTCTTGAAAGGTCTTCTTTCAATTTGATAAGCGAGCAATTTTCCTCTAGCAATCTGGGTTTGGATAAGAAAGCTTACAAGATCTAGAATCCACTCTTATTGTCAGTCTGATAAGCCTGTAACTCTAGGACACTGAGAAATGCAGTTAACAGCATTTGCCATTTGAATGACATTCAGGTACTATGCACTGGATGGAGTCTATCCTTTCACTTCTCAAAGTTTCAAGTTGCCAGACAGAAATATGTTTCACTTAAGTTCCAATATTTAACAAATGTTCGTTTTCTGCCTTTCTTGCTCCAAGAACACAAACTATTTGGTACAAAATTTCCATGAGAACAGGAAGCAATTTAACACTGCCATAGAATTGCTGTAAAAACACAACAACAACAAAAAAAACAGTGTCCCTGTGATTAGGCCAGAAGTGAGGCATGAGGGAAACACGGGGTGGTGGTTGGAAGGTGGGGTGGTAATTGCTAAAGGCTTTCACAATTACAGCAATTTCCACTGGCTAATCACCTGCTTTCAACCTCTGCACCTCTTTTACTTGTGGTCTCACCATGAAATCTACAACCTGTTACAGAAAGAGACTGGGTGCAATCTACAAGGAAATGCTTCTAGCTTTTGATTCAGTGTTAGAGCTGTGTCCAGATCATCCAGTCCTAAACTCAGGGACCAGAGAAGGCAATGGCACCCCACTCCAGTACTCTTGCCTGGAAAATCCCATAGACGGAGGAGCCTGGTAGACTGCAGTCCATGGGGTCGCTAGGAGTAGGACACGACTGTATAACTTTCAAGTAGACAACCTGAGCGACTTCACTTTCACTTTTCACTTTGATGCACTGGAGAAGGAAATGGCAACCACTCCAGTGTTCCTGCCTGGAGAATCCCAGGGACAGGGGGAGCCTGGTGGGCTGCTGTCTCTGGGGTCGCACAGAGTCGGACACGACTGAAGTGACTTAGCAGCAGCAGCAAACTCAGGGACATTACTAATGGTTAATAAATGGTTAATAAAAGACTATGTAACTAAGAAGGTCAAAATTTCACATAATATATAAAATTGTCTATCTAAATATTACCTATCTCTGTACTATCTAGTATGAAGATATACCTGTTAATCTCAGATGTTAGAATTATAAAACATGAAGTCATCCTTCAATTTCACTGCAGATCAAAAGATGGAATGTTTGTGATTTGCAGGCATTTTGCAGTTTATTGTCTTTGTTTTTGTTACATCTTTATGTAACGTGAACAACTTTGTTTTGACTTTTCTATGAACTAAAGATGGTTCAAAATACAGAAACAGTTTCTTTTTAAAATCACCCTGTTTGACAGCACTCATTGGTTTGAGTCTAAGCATCTTTGTAAAACATTTTGGATTTGTTGCACAGATTTAGATCTTCCATGTTCCTTCTCATCATTAGCCAATTATGAAGGAACTATTACCTTTGCTCACCCTGATATTTTATCAACTTCACTGAAACAGTCTCATCACTCATGATACACTCAGGAGATTGGTCCATCGCCCAGAAGTGCACAGAGAATATTTTTGGTGAACTGCCATTAGCCTTACGAGGAGTTACGCATATACATGTGATCCTCATCAAAAGATGGATACAGACTTCTATGTATTTGAGTATGGTAATAGATCCCATCTTGCAGAACTGTGACCTACTGCTCTTTGTTCACGTGCTTGTTAGCCAGTTACATTTAGGAAGGCTTCAGATTTCACTGTTATCCCTGGTGAATTATTAGTCATCAACTCCCCAACATCAGGTCTTACAACTCTGTTCAAAGCAGAAACATCTCTGAAATCTTCTGAAGCATGACTTCATTAATAGATGATATACTAAGCATTAGAATTAACTGTACGGATTTGTATCTGTTACCAAGATTTGTGTGAAATAGCAGAGGGATCCCCTTAATAAGAAATTCCTTTTAATACTGCCAATCAAAATATTTTTATTCCTGTTATTACAAAAGCAAGTTTGACACAGTTGTGCCTAATATCATTCTTCAGTAAGAAAATGAGGGTTTTTTCTTTTTTTAAAGAAAGTTTATAAATATGCTAGGCACATATTTCCAACTCTTAATTTAAAACTGATGGCTATAATAAGAATTACAAAAATGAAATGTTCTGTGTTCAGAGTCATAATTCAGAATGAAGGATTATTTTACAAAAGCTTAATAACTATACATTTTTGTATCTTCTTTGACACAGAAAATGAATCGTTTGCAAAAAATTTCATGATCTATGCATCTGGCTATTTCAGTACATGGATAGTACTGAAGATCTCTGATATGTATATTACCTGTGGACACTTTTCTAAGTAACACTAGAGGTTCAAATCCAGAAATGTAGATTAGGTTGGCCCCTTTTTTTGACTGCAATGGCAGTCAGGGCCAATAGGTAGGTCTTTTTAAAGAACTTTACTTTTTCACAATTAGGTTTCAAATAATGCAGATTTCATAACTGTTATTAATGTAAACAAAGACTACTTGATCTTTCAAAGTTATATTAAAAAGATCGTTTCTGATCTACCAAGCTTATTTAAAAGATAATTATGCCAATCATAATTTTTAAAAGTGTCTTTATCACTGCGGTATTTTCTGGCTTGATTAGCAAATATTATCTTCACAAATTTTGAAGTTCACAAAGATGTAAAATTCTGAACTACAGCTCTGGCAAATGTATTTCGTTGTTAACAGCATATAGATAGGTAATTGCTAGTTTGGGGGCAGAAATGCTTTATAACCAAAGCACTTTTTCCTGGAGGGAATCATACTGTCATTTGTTTTTATTTTCAGAATGAAAACAAATGGCACTATGATTCCTGAGGGCAAAAATGACTTCAGTCTATTTCTTCTCCTCTGCACGCTCATCCACTCATTCTTAGTTAGATGCAATATAGATACAGAACCCACCCACACCCCCAGGACTTCCACTGCTGCAAAATGTATTCACTTGCTGTACAGTAATTAACAGCTCTTGACTGGAAAACTGCCAGCATGTACAACGTGACACTCTTCCTTTGAACACTAACAAAGTGCATAAGTAATTTATGTTGGATTAAATATCCCTAACAGGGACCCTTAAGTAACCCAATCACTTTAAACAGGCTCCACATGCATGCTCCAGTGCAGTGAAAATGTCAGACAGTGATAACCCACTAATAGCACAATTCTAACTATATTCCAGCCATTAGCATTTTATGACATCAATCCTCATTAAACCTGGCAAGGAGAAAGATACTAATGTTTCCCAATTTTACAGCCAAGGTGGAAGAGAAATGGAGAAAATGTGTAGACAGGTGCTGTCTCCCAAAAAGGATTAACATTTTTTAAAATGTGGTAGCAATTTTCTGTTAGTACCTTTGTTTGCATTGAAAGAGAGACAACAAAGAGGTAATGGCTACAAGGACCTCGATGGAATTCAGCCAAGAGCGAAAGAAAAGACTGGTATTTCAGCCATTGTGCTCACTGCTAAAGCCCTGTGCCAACTCATCTTCCAACCCATTATATGAAATTTAATTTAACCTGCTATGCAATTAATTCAGATGTTCAGCCTATTTTTCTCATGGCAGAATCCCTCACACAATGCCTTATTTAAATATTAATCAGTCCTCTTTCAATTAGGACTAATTTGCTTCACAGGGTTTCTCTCATCTTCTGATTGCAGGAAAATGGAGGTAACTTGCAACGTTTGAGGATAATTAACATGGTATTTTTATAATACTGATACATCAAATGGGACCTTAATGAACCCCGCTGATTCCATTTAGTAAAGCATGCCTCAAAGTTATAATCAAGAGGAAAGCCACTGCCATCTGTTTGAAATACTAAGGAGCACAATTTAAACACAAAATGCTTATTTCTCTAAACTGTCTATTGTAGAGGTCTGCAAAAGTCATTTTTCTATGCAAACTAATTGTACAGTATTTTAATTTGAACCTTTTACTGCACATATACAAAACAGGGACATCTTAAGATGTAGGGGCCCTGTTTAATTAAATGTTGACAACCACAGAAATAAGTAATGTTTGTCAATGTTACTTCTTTTACGCGTGCTGCGCCGTTGCCACTAGAAAAGCAGCATTAAGTTTTACATTTCTAATGAATCTAATATTTCACAGCCTTTTGTTTAATATTTGAAGAACTTTTCTTAAAAAAAACCATGAAGCTCTATGAAATGGAAAAAACATACGCATACACTGTTGGTTTGCTGCTCCTGACGTCACAGAGTAAACAGGTTAACATTTACACACGGCCAGGTGTGCACAGTGTTCCATCTGCTTCCAGGCAGGTTGAAGGTCAATGTTTTAGGCTTTGAGCTATTCTAGAGTTCCTTGGTTACATCTAGGTTACAGAGGCTATTGGCTCCCAAGGTCATTATCAAAGCACTCAACATGTTCCAATGGCAATAAAACATGATTGATAACAGATTGCTTATTTACAATGTTTACACTGTGGTCACAAGGATTTCCTCTGTGAACTTCTGAAAAAGTAGACATTACCTGTGGGTGTTTTAAATAAGAATCTCCCCTCATTTTCTTTATAAAGCTACTCTACATCCTGCGTCATTATATCAGAAGCATCAATAGGTCAGAATTTCATTGTAAAAACAAAACCAAACATTTGATGTGAAAAATCACATTCATATTAAATATCAGTCAACCAATAAAAGTATCAACTGTGTGTCTTAGATGCATTTACCAGATGCAAAGAAGAAATAACTGAGGCCACTCCAGGGTAAGAAACACATTCCAGTTAAACCTGACAGAAAGAGCAAGAGAGGCCACCGTGTATAAAAAGGACAATGAAGAGATTAACTGGACTGGAGAAAGGGGGTCTGGCTGAGGTTTTATCGAAAATAAAACCTATAGCTCGAGGATAGTTATGTTATCTCATTAGCTTAAATACATGGCACATTGAAATAATTTATGTGTTTATTACTTTGTTGAGTTTAAAAACTTCTAGGATGAAATCTACAAATTTCTCATCCCAGCACCCACTACTGGGTCATGTTTTACATAGTCGGGGCACGAGTAAACCATTTGTTGATTTTAATAAAATTCTTGTGCTCATTTGGCAAATACCTACTGAGCACACATCATGTTCCAGGCATGTTCTAACCACTGTGTATCAGTGAACAAAAGATGAAGCACATCCCTGCTCTCAAGGTGTGTAAATTCTAGTGGGGAGGGACAGGCAATTCAAAAGATAAGCAAACAAATGAGATAATTTCCAATAATAAAAACTTATGAAAAATGCAAAGCTAGATCTTAAGCATAGAAAGTGAAAGGTGGGGACATTTTGGATTGGGTGGTCAAGGAAGGCCTTTCTGAGGGGGTGACACGTAGGCTAAAATTTTAATGATGAGTCAGCTTCAAGGAAGACTGTGCCAGCCTAAGAGAGCAGGTCAATGGCAACCGTGAGTCAGGAAGAAGTTTGGCTAGTGTAAGGAACATTAAAAATAAACAAACTAGAGAAAAACACAAAATGAGGTTGGAGAGATGGACAAGGGTTGGAAAATTCATGAAAGTGAGTCTGCGAAAAGAAATTGGATTCTCCTCCTAAGCGCAATGAGAGAAACTGGAGAGCTGTTCGCAGAGCAGTGACATAATCTGATCTGTGTTTTTTCTCTTGTTTTCCATGGGAAAGAGGGATGGTAGACGAGTAAGCAGAAAATCAAGGACACTATTAGGAAGCTTCTGCATCAGTCCAAGCCAACTATGTTCACGGTTTGGCTAGAGTGGGAGTATTAGCAATGGAAACAGATGTGAATAGAGAAAGAGGCAAACAAGAGAGTGAAGGGGAGAAGTGTAGGATCAGAGTTGACTTGGAGGCTGTTGCTATAAATAACTGGGTATCTCCTTCTGAGAAGGAAACACTAGGGAAGGAACAGTTCAAGAAAAAATCTCGAATTCTCTTACGGTCACTTTAATTTTACAAGTGGAGCTGTTGTACAGTAAAAGCTGCTTATCAAAATAATATTTAAATCATTTACTATTATTAGCAGCTCTATGAATATTCTCTTAGACTTCTGAAATGGTTGTTTCCTTTTAGTTTCACTAGCGTAGTGTGCGGTCAGATGCCTCTGAACCTTTACTACACCATCCCCTCTGACTGCACCACTCTTCCTAATATCTACCCTCTAGCTAATTTCCACTTTCTTTAACAATAGTGGGAGCTCATACTTATGATTGGTGAGTGACAGGCACCAAGCTAGGTGCGTAGATGACATTTCATTCAAAGTTCACAAAAACGCTAAATCTAAAAGATACAGAAATATCTACTCTACAGAGCACTCTTTCTGGTAGCAAGAACAGGGTAGAGTTGCTCCCATGATCTCAGCAGATTAGGCCCCTCAGTGTAGATTTCTATAGTAATTTCTTAGCTGCTCTGCCCTTTCAGACTGGAAGTCCTTGGCATCGTCTGGAAGCATACGGAAGAAAATATACCCAAATAAACCTCAAAGTAGCCAAGATTTTGATTTGTATGTGTACCACCTACAAAGGGCCCTACAAACCCTCTGCCTGAATTGTGCTTCCAGTCTGATGGGGAATCCTTGATGCCCAGGAGTTAGTTCTTCATGGTCCCCATCCAATTACTTATCCCTCACAGCTTGAGAGATGGTATCTCTCTCACAGTTTAAAGACAGCATGGCTGCCAACAGGCCAGAACGATCATTAATAAGTTAACTGTTCCCAGATAAGATTGCAATCTATGCCAGTCCTATTATAAAGTAATCTCTACTATAATTACTACACAGACTTCCAGGACACAAATTCTGACGTGGGAGGCAGGTGATGAGGTTCTGTGTCCACTCACAGCTCAAGAGGTACCTAATGTTTGTGCCCTTCCCCACCAAGTTTCCACCCCAATGATGAGCAAAACACAATGCTTAAACGGTATTAAAAAGAAAACCAATGCTTTACACAGTCTCCCATCCCCTTAAAAATGGCAACAGAAGGGCTCAGTCCTATTGGTTTGTTCAATGTCCTCATCTGAGAAGACAGGCCTGCTGCTGAGTGCCAAGATGGGGCCAAAAAGAAGAGCCCTCGGCACACTCCACCTGGCACATCTAGACATGAACTTCTACCCCACAACCAGTACTATACCACCAGCTCACAATCAACCATTGGGCATTTGGATTTTTAGAGCAGAAGAAGAAAACAGCAAGTTAAAGAAAGGAAAGCAATAACAGTTAAAACAACATACTCATGGGTAGCACCTCATTTTGTGCCAAATGCTGCTTGTCTGGGGCTTCCAAAGATGGATTCATTTTAGCTGCACAATCCAAGGGGGTAAAAACAATCATGATGCCTATTTTATAGATGTGCAAGTTTAGACACTTCATACAGTTACAAACCAGTTATGAACTCAAAGTCTCATAAGGAGGAAATGGAGGAAGGGAGGGAAGACAGCAACATGACCAGGGACCTCGGAGGAGGTACATGGGGCAGAATATTCACAGACAGAAGGAAAATGGTGTGGTATGCCCTATGACCAACTGTATCCACCAATCACCCACACTTGTCACAAATGGCCATTTCACAGAATGCTACACTATTCTCTACAGCCTCCTCTAGTACTGAATAATCAAATATTTACCTAAGTAGATTTTAACTGAAAAAAATAAGTATGTTAAGACTGTGCAATGATATTAATACTAAAAACAGTAAAAAACACACTCTTCCTTGGCGGAGCTCCTGGACAGGCGACCACTGTGGAGGGTGGACCCTGGCCCACACATCTGAACATTCACTAAACAGCCCTGACTCGTAACTCTCTCCGCCCCCTTCTTCCAGTTCTGTCCTTGTAGACACAAACAGTTTAGTGCTGTGCTGTGCCTAGTTGCTCAGCCGTGTCCAACTTTTTGTGATCCCATAGACTGTAGCCTGCCAGGCTCCCCTGTCCATGGGGATTCTCCAGGTAAGAATACAGGAATGGGTTGCCATGCTCTCCTCCACTGGATCTTCCCAACGCCAGGATCGAACCCAGGTCTCCCACATTGCAGGTGGATTCCTTTAATTGTCTGAGTCACCAGGTTAGTACTCCCCATAAAAATATGAGCACACATACTTAATTTAATAAAGCAATTGATTTCCATTGCTAAGCAACAAAAATGTGTGCATAGTTGAAAATTAGAATAAATAATTTAGTAACAGTTACAGTGACTACAGTAAAACAGTAATTCCCAGATTACATCTAACTTCCATTCCTATATTTCATTTGCTTATATACACAAACAAATGCCATATGTTCCACTGTGACATATAATCTCTCAGAGTCGATGAGTAGCCACTCTCTTTTCTATTCTCTTACTTATTCTCTTACTCGAGAAAACATTTAATGAGAAATATTATGTGCCAAGGGTACTCAATCCTGAGGCTACAGAGCCTAATATGGCATGACAGGAGCTCCAATTTCTGAAATCAGAAATACAGTACAGTGTGAGTGACAAGCAATCATGATAACAATAATGATGACGAAATAATAACGATGCAAATCAGGATGCTGATGAGAGCTCACACTTACAGGGTTTGCTCTGTGCCTGTTTTAATTGCTGCACATATGTGAACTCACTGCAGCATCAGAATAACCCTATGAGGGTGTTACTATAAGCCTCATTTTACAAAGAAAGAAATGACCCAGAGAGCTGAAAACTCACTCACAATTCCAATTCCCCTCAGTCATTCAGATAGCAGGGGGTAAACAGGCCTTCAGGCCTAGGCGCTAGCTCTGGTCTTTGGCCCTAACCATATCAGGATGTTGTGCGCATAGCAGTCCTGTTCAGTGTCTTGAAGACACACACACACACAAAGAAAGAAATGCAAGCCAGACTTATGAGGTGGGAGTAGGGTATTAGAGAAGTTTCCAAGAGGAGTTATTCTTTAAGTTGAATGTTTAGGTGTGAATAAGACAACTAGATGACAGGGGTGAGGTGTGGGAAAGGGAATGCAGTATCTGAAGAGATGGAATCCAGAAAGAGCTGATCACTCCCAGAAACTCCCAGCTGTGGCCTGAGGGCACATTTCACAGAGTAGAGAGAGAAGCCTGGAAAGGTGGGCCTCTTCCTGTGCACAGGCCCTTATCCTGCTCAATTCTGGGATGTCTTTTTATTTCTGTACTTCATCCTGCATCTTACAGAAAATTATCATTTAAACTTTAATAATTTTGGGACCATGATAGTCTTGCTGGAGAGTACAACATTTGTTGGAATAAGAAGTTCATCTCTGTGTAAAAGGCCTTCCTGGTGGCTCAGCAGTAAAGAATATGCCTGCAAAGCAGGAGACGCAGGAGATGGGGGTTCAAATCCCTGGGTCAAGAAGATCCCCTGAAGGAGGGCATAGCAATCCACTCCAGTATTCTTGTCTGGAGAATACCATGGACAGAGGAGCTTGGTGGGCTACAGTCCATGGGGTCACAAAGAGTTGGACATGACTGAAGCGACTTAGCACACACACATGTGCAGTGTAATAGTGAGGCTCTTTCCTAAATTATTAATGAAAATATTATCAATCAATCAATGAAACTAAGTTACATTCAGATTACATCCACCCTTTCCTTTTTAAGCTGGCTACCAGTATTTACAGGATGAAATTACTTTATTCATACTGGTATTAAAATTGGTATAATTTATTCTTCATAAATCTGGTGTGTGTGCTCATGACTGGAAAAGTTTAATGTTATTTGTCCTGATAAGATCCAAGTTAAACTGATGGCTTTATTTTTTGCCAGGGTCATCTTTTTATCCCTTAAAACACACAGGCCCTTCTGTATCCTTTCTGAGTCTTGATGTGTTTCTCCACTTTATGAAGAGGCCTGGAAAAATGATCCTTTTAAGATGAAATGAAGTCTGCAATCCCTCAAATAACCTAGGATATCCATCAAGAGGCACCCACGGTTAGACTGTGTGGGGTTTTGAGGCTTCATCCAGCCATTTCCCACCTGTTGGAACTCTCCTGCAGTGCGGTTTCATGATCACAAATAGCCCTTGTGTTGAACAGTTAAGATACTACTACCAGAAGTTTCAAGTAAAGGAAGGCAAAGTAAACAGTGCATGAAAAGAGTGTGCTACTGCACTCATAAGTCTGTGTTTACAACCATTTAAAAAGTTGTTTCCCCCTCTATTTGGCTCTAAAAATTTCTTCAAATTCTTTGTTAAGAATTTTCTGTAAATTGGTTTCTTCTTTGCAGACTATCTTAACATGCCACTTTTCCTTTCTTAAGAATCTTACTATTCCGAAAGCATAGTAAGATTGTGTTCATTTATTCTGTTTTTATGCTGAAAAGTGATCACAAAATAGCAGCATTACAGAAAACAACCATAAAATATGAGGACTCCAAGACAGTTTGGGGAGCACCCAGTGGTCTATGGCTTCTGAGATATAAAAATTCTCTGTAGAAGAATTTACTTATAGTGACACCAGTTAAATCCTGAATTAAGTCTCCAGTATGAATTGCCTAATATATTTTATGTATCTGCTTTAAGCATATACTAGAGTTATAATGGTAAACTCGTACTCTTGCCTGGAAAATCCCATGGACAGAGGAGCCTGGTAGGCTGCAGTCCATGGGGTCGCTGCGAGTCGGACACGACCGAGCAACTTCACTTTCACTTTTCACTTTCATGCACTGGACAAGGAAATGGCAACCCACTCCAGTGTTCTTGCCTGGAGAATCCCAGGGACGGGGGAGCCTGGTGGGCTGCCGTCTCGGGTCGCACAGAGTTGGACATGACTGAAGCGACTTAGCAGCAGCAGCAGCAGGTTATTTATTTTAGCAAAAGCTTTTAGAATATTAAATTTCATTCTGGCATAATGGCTAACATATTTTGCTCTAAAGAGAGAATTATTTAAGTTCTCCTCACAAATCTATGGCCTTCTGAACTCAAAGTTGAGGTAGCAGTGCTCTAAATTTTCATGAGTTGGATAATTGACTATGCCAGACCAAGAAGGTAGATGATTATTAAATAGCAACAAGGTCAAGTTTTCTGTTTTGTTTTTTTTACAATAAAAATTTTATATTTTGCTTATGCTAGCTCCTCCCTTGGGCAGAGGTGAGGTATCAACAAGTTTCTCACATTCCATCTAAGATTTTTCAGCCAACAGTATCATTTTTAAACAACAGTAGCTTTTTATGAGTGATTACATTACTTATTTTCCCTCATTTTGATAAGGAATGAGCCACAAGTGTCCTTAAAAGTTGAGATTATCACTGGTACTCATAACAGTTACATCAGAATTTTAAAGCTGGAAGAAACTTTTGATTTCACCAGATCCTGCCTCTGCCTCTTATAACTAGAATAATCTGCTCTCCCTCCAGAATGAGGCTATGGTTCTCTGCCCAAGCTCACTAATTAACAGGAGCCTTGAGAGGGGCTCTGGGGTCTTACACTGATGCTAAACCTTCCACAACACATGCCTCTCCCTTAGCAATTTGTTCTCTTAAAAATGTTTTGCTTGTTTTCTCTTCTGTTTGCTCCATTCTGAAGCCAGTAACAAGTTGATTGGTAATGGCAGCAAAAAGGGGGAAGATTCTTTTCTAAATCTTCATGTAATTTCTCTACTATTGCCCCAAGATCCTGGAGCAGCCTGATGTGATGAAATCTCAGTGGACTGGGGGAATGTGAGTAATTCTTAGGCTGCTCCCAACCAGCCTCAGGCCACAGGCAAAAGCATGTAGCTTTTCTAAGATTTTATTTTCTTCATTTATGAAATGACAGTTGGGCTAAATGATCTCTGACCTCCATTCCTTGCTTTAGAATTAAAACAATATTCCCAAAATACACTGAAGTCACTTAAGAACTGCACTACGGTAATCCTACATTATGTCAACTCACATCAGTCATTCATTAGTGGGACATATCTAAAAAAGTATGAGCAAGCTCGATTAAGCAAAGAATGTCAAACTCAACCAACCTTAATCAAACCGATTTGATATGAATAGAAAGTGTATTGTGCACATACCTGTTATGACTGAAAGCAACGATTATCAAATATTTTCCAAATTGTCTTCTAATGAATCTACAAGACTGTTTATACAGTGGAAAATACTCCTGTGGTAGGCCTTTTTTTTTCCTTTCCTTTTTCCTTGCCATAGTTGCTTTGAGTTGCCTGCTTTTCAATAGTGCTCTATACTTCCTTACGTTGTGAAGAAAATACATACAGACGAGGGAAAAAAGGACTTCAGGATTTTTGTTTATGTCCTCATTATTTGCCTAGAAATGATGCATTCCCTTGTTCATTTTCATTAATGCTCCCTTCCTCCTTTTTTCTTATTCCGTCTCATTATCCTTCTAAGAGGATAATGTCCTTTCATTGTCCATTTTTTTTCATTTCTCTTATTATTACCCTAACTACCTCATTCTGGCATCCACCAATTTTCCCTTTAGGCTAAAAATTAAAGAATCTAAACCATTTCTGTAAATTGTTGAAAATGATTCTTTTTTTTTTCTTTCAGAAAAACATTCAGCTATAACTTATAACTATGTATTTACCTTCTAGTTTGGGGCAGAGGAAAACTAATTTAAATACATTTAAATTTATATCCTTTAAGATAGAACAGCACATTATTTACTAAATTGATACTTTATTCTGGTTTATACTGTTTAAATCCAGTAAAGGGAAAATGAGAAAACTCATAAAACAAGATAATTTTAATGTTCCTTAGCTTAACAGAAATTCACATGTGAAAAATAATTTACTCACAACTGGACTCTGAGAAGCCATCAGTTTCCTTCTGTCTCAGGAAATGCAAAAGTCCTTTGCCATCTGAGACCATCAACAGCAACTGAAGGTTGAGGCCACCTGTAGTAGGTACAGCAGTAACTTCCCACCCATCAGTGATGCACATTTTGTCAAGCTCAACAAACACTAATTTGAGTGCTAATCTTCTGTGTGAAAGGCACTAATCATGAATCAAATAAACAAGCCATTTGAGTGTACAACTGTCAATATGACCAAAATCTGTTCATACCGGATCAACACCACGCCCTGGCCAACTGCTGACGTACCACAGACCCCGCTGTCCACTGCTGCTAAGGCACACGGTCCTGTTAGCTCAACACAGACAAAGCATTCCTTGACTATCAAGGAAAGGGTAGGTTGAAAGGAACCTCAAATCAGAACTGCTTTTGGAGTCCCATGGCCACTGCCTCAGGAAGAGCTCTTCCTGCCTCTGGGACTGGAATAGCCCTTGCTGATCTCCCTGACCCCACTTCTCCCCTCACTTCTACTCTCCCGGTCTCTTCTCTTCTTGCCAAAAAGCAAAGAAATGTGATCCGGCCACCCTTTTGCTTCAAAACTTCCATTGGCCCCTTGCCAAATGAGGTCAAAACAAGCCATACCATCAGAGGGGACTGGTCACTATCCTGTGCTCCAGCCACTTACTGGCAGTGAAACCTCTGGCTATGGTGGGAGTGCCTCATAAGAGGGACAGAATGAATGTGAATGTGTGTGTGTGTGCACATGCATGCACAAGTATAAAGCATTAAACCACCTGGCACACAATGGGTATTTAAGGTACATTATTTTCATCCCTTTTCTTACTTGACTGCTGGAGTAATCTCAAATTTCACAGTATGGCATCATCAGTCCCATCCTCTGAATCAAGCTGTGCTGCTCCAACACCTTCTTTCACTTTCCCAGTCCTGCCCCCTCATTAGAGAACATCAGAGCTCCCAAACCCAGCAGGCACCTCCTGGAGTCTGGGTCTTGTACCTAGGATGCTCTCTTACCTTTCCCCCTTGAAAATGTGCACTCATTATTTAACAGCAACCTCACGTCCTTCCCAAACTCCAGTGAGTTACAGCGCCTTTCTGCCTCTACCACATACTCATTCACTTGCTCAGCAATTCTACTTTGTGGCTAGAAGCGTGGACTCTAGAACTAGCCAGCTTGAATCAAATCCCAGGTCGGCCCCTCATTTACTATGTGAACTTGAGCAAGTTACTTAATCTCTGTGGCCCAGTATCTCTGGATAAAACACAGTTAAAAATTTAAACCCTATTTTAGGAATTCTTGACATATTGTAAGAAAACAATAAGTGTGGAAGTGTCTTGGGTTCTTGTATTGGTTATGTCTTTTATTAATGAATGAACTTAGGGAAGTCGATGAAATGAGCACTAACTGCTGACCTTACTGAGTGATCCAGTATCACCTTCTATGAAAAAGGAGAGGACTGAACTGAATAGTTTCTCTGAGGTCTCTTCCATGTTTACAATTCTAAGATTTTTCTCCTAATCTGCTTATTTCTAATTCTTCAGAGCTATTATTATAAAAGTTTTTCTTGCATTTAAGTGCCCACAGAATTCCTTAACACATGCCATATCAAATGTTACTTCTTTCAGATGGGAACACTTATACCACAGTCAAAGGGATTTCCAATAAAGTCCAAATTGTGTCTAGGTCTTAAGGTATTCTGATTGCTAATGGTAAAGGGTCTGGAGCCCAACAAACCCAAGATTATAGGAATTTAATGCTCAGGGGTATTTTTTTAACATGTCAAGGAACCCAAAATATTACCTGACAAGGATCAGAAGCTGGTCAATCAAATATTATTTCCTATCATTCACATCAACATTAACATCCAAGTATGAAAACTTGATACCAAAGTCATAAAAGGCATTTCAGACCTTCATGAATGAAAGAACTTTAAAGCCAGAAAAATCTTTAGGATTGAATGAAAGAACTTTAAAGCCAGAGAAATCTTTAGGATTTTTTTTAGGTAGATATTATATTTAAGTATTAATCCATAATGTAACAATGGAGGAACAACCAAGAACAATTTATTTCCCTATAAAAATAGTTGCATTTTTATTACTATAGAAGGTATGAAGGCTCAAAAGTATCACATAACAGGTATGAATAAATTCATTTTTACCGACTGCCAAGTCCATATACATAGTTTTTATTACATGGCTTTAAATGTACTTACATGTGCTTGTAGATCTAGATATAATCTTATAATAAAGTAGTCATATGACTGATACCATAAATGAGGTGTGACTCTGAAGTAGTATGACTAATTTTTAAGCAAATATATCAGAATTTAACCATAAATAGTTACTAGTCCTTTTTAAAGTACTGAAGTTAGCTTGATAGTATTTTTATGGGTTTATCTTTATCTTAAAAGTCTTGTTTTAGAATCTACTTTTGTGTGTATGTGTGTGTCTTCATGTGTGTGTGTTAGTGGTAAAAACTTTTTTTAGGGTGAATTAAATGAAGAAAAACTACCAAAGAGTCAATCACCTATGCATCAGAGCAAGTACATAAAAAAGTTATGGTAGAATCTAGCTTTGCTTTAAAACCTTTCAACTTGGCTCTATGTCTGAAAGTTTCCCATAATGAACTGTAGAGAAAAACATCAGAACTGAACTTAGTGAATAAAATGGGAAAGCTGCTAGATAACAGACTGACACTGTAAATAATGTAATGAAATAACTACTTATGAGTTCTAATATAGACTGGAATAGAAAAGTTACAGAAGAGGCGTTCTCAACATGTTTCAAACAATGGCACTAATTGTGGATCAGCTGCGTAGTATTAAAGAGGAGACCATGTATTTGGATCTCTATATTCCCACAGTCATGTTTAGAGCATGGAGTCAACTTTATGACTTCCCTCCACTATGTGTGGATCCTTAAAGTAGTCTACCATCCCTCTACCAAAGTACACTTTCTGAAAGCAAGAATGGAAATTTGATCAAGCACGTAGAACAGACTGATGCTGGCATTCAGCCCTGAATTCATTTAAATTATGATACCAAATACAGTAGAAAGGGACCAAGACTTATGAATGGATACTTCCTGTCTTTGCACAGCTCTGAACCCCAAGGAGTACCCTAAACCATAAGCCTTACAACCACAAAATCGACTCTTCCTTTTTTCTGTTCCTTTTTCTCTTCTGGAACCCATCAAATCCTCCATACATAGCTACTTCCCTGAGCCAGTTTTGGTGTAACATTTAAAACCGCAGAATTATGCTGGGAGGTTAGCACTCATTCCATAACAGAACTGTAAAACTGTTCTGAATTCAGAAAAACTATGGTGGTACCATTAAAGGTTTCGGAAGGAAAACAACAATTCCAATTTCCCTTTCATGAAACTCATCAAAAAAAAAAAAAAAAGTGGACTACAGCCACCAACATTGTGTGAACCAACAGCTCTGCCAAAACTGTGAATAATTAACAGATTTGAAAATATAAGTAGCTTAAGCCAATCACACATTTGGTAGAGGTGAAAGTTGACAGTGATAACTTGTTACTATAAGTGCCCTCTTTTTCGAAAACATCATTTCCCACCTGTCCCTCACTGACTACACAGAGTTGATTCCCTGTCTACATTTCCATAGGCTATGATGGTGCATCTGACAACTCAAAGAAGGTAACAGAATATTTACATACACAGAGCATTTTATATAGTTCCATGTAAAAGACATTTTTTTAATGATTTAAATTAGCTTATTTCTCCAGGTATATATTCTTCTCTCATCTAGACTATATGACAAAAATATCTAAATTTCTACTTTATCGTAATGTAATAGAGTGTTTTGAAATTCTACATGGGGACTCTTTTGAAACACAAGTTTCTTCTTCACACATACTTAAACACTGGACAAACTTTGTGTATGTGTTTTAAGAATAAGCGGTGTCACTTAAATGTCCTCGTTGCTGCTGCTAAGTCGCTTCAGTCGTGTCTGACTCTGTGCAACCCCATACACGGCAGCCCACCAGGCTCCGCCGTCCCTGGGATTCTCCAGGCAAGAACACTGGAGTGGGTTGCCATTTCCTTCTCCAATGCATGAAAGTGAAAAGTGAAAGTGAAGTTGCTCAGTCGTGTCCGACTCTTCTCGACCCCATGGACTGCAGCCTACCAGGCTCCTCCGTCCACGGGATTTTCCAGGCAAGAGTACTGGAGTGGGGTGCCATTGCCTTCTCGTTAGGGAAAATATATATATACAACAGCTTCTTATCAAATTCAAGAAAGCCTAAAATTAAAAACTAACAGATTTGTAGTATGTATGAATACCTGGCTAGTCACATGGTTTTGCTACTTTCAGAAAACCAAATGCTAAGTTGCTTCAGTCACGTCGGATTCTTTGTGACCCCATGGACTGTAGCCTGCCACACTCCTTTGTTCATGGAATTTCCTATCTGGTTAATCACATGGTTTTGCTACTTTCAAAAAATCAAAAACTCATTTTAAATTTAAGTATTAGCAGAATAGCTTAGGAAACTGAGCCCATCAGTGTATTTAACCCTATACATATCAATCCTCTAAGTCAAAATGGCACATATTCACCTTTACATAGAATTATCTTAAAATGATGGAGATTTGTATTATTTTCCAACTTTTGTGTGTATGAGAATCAGGTTTTTTTTTTTTTTTTTTCCTACCCATTTTATTCTCTTTCTCAACTATTTTTTTGCTACTTTCACATGATTCTCCTTTTTAATTTTTACTTCCTTAATTACCTGCAGACACATCTTTTTTTTTCTGTTATTATTTAAACAAGCTATATTTAGAAGCAAATGCACTGTGTTTCTTTTAAGACGTGAAGGAGAGTTTCACCTTTAATAGTATACATCTGTTCCTTTCTATGTTTATGTGATGGTGGTAATAAGATTTTTCAAAAATCTTTTTCAAAAATCTCAGGGTTCAAGATTTCATTTTTTAAAGTAATTCACAGGCAAGACTTGTAACTGGTACAAAAATAGTTCTGCTACTCAGACATAAAGGAATCATGTTTGATGTTGAATGGCTGGGATTCTATTTTCTATTCATAGTTGCTATCTGAATAATGACAATCTAGACACATAACAGTTAAGTCTGTAGAATATAGCAAGGTCATTCCAAATTCTAGAGAACTTTCAGTCCCTTCAACAGTCATTCATGTTAAAATGAGGCCCGATCAGGTTTCCTGTGAGAGGCAAGAACAGTGAGTACCCCCAAAACATCCAAATCAGATAAGCAAAATTCTGGGGGTTGGTGTTCATTTTCCACCTCTCTCCTGCCTAGAAAAAAAAAATCTACTGATCTCTTCTAATTTAGGAAAGGATTAAATAATGATTTAGTGGAAGCTGACTTTGAGAGGACTCAAAATATATGTGCTGGCAGAATACCTGTGACTATCATGGAATGAGGCCAAAATATTTGAAAGGCTTCTTTTGCTCTTGACTTCAGAGAGATTTCACCAGAAAGTCAGAAGTAAAACGGGGCTCCAGCTTAGTACCAATAAGTCACTCAAGGCATCTGGGTTAAGTTGGTGTATCTTTCCCTTCCTGGGCAATCATGACCATGCCCATGTTTACAGCCAATGGTGATGGCCATTATCTGGGCTCACAGGCCTCTGTACAGTCTGTGTCTGCTGACTTTTAGGAAACTATAGCATTACAGAAACATGCTGATTTTTCCCCTTCATGTTGAATGACTTCATTTGCTTATTCATTTGACAATAACAGCACAAACAATACTAACATATATCTCATATTTATGTGCGAGGCCAACTGACATACCATAATTTACATATGGTATGAAAATTTTTAAATACTCAACTAAGAATTAATAATGGCAATGCAGAAGCTTTTTATGAATTAAATATTTCATCGAGATTTTTTTTTTAATTCTCCTATTCATTATTTCAAGACAATTAAATTCTCCTAGTGTTCAAGCTGCATCAACACTTTGAGTCCTGAGGGTCTTACTGGGAGAGTTGCAATTTCAGACAACTAAATAATAACCTAGGTGTTAATGAAACTCAGGATTGCTGAAGGTTCATAACTTACAAACAGGGAGCAATTGAGGCACTGAAGGAATAAATACCATCTTTCTGTAGGAAAACAATACTCTGAACCTGAGTTTAAGTACACTGGATCATCATCCATACCTCAATATCATGTTTTTAAAATTGCAAATGGCACAGTATGTATTTCATGGCAACTCACTGGTAATAATCCCCTGGTTCATGGTACAGGCCAGGCTAGCGGAGAAAGGTGCACATGGGGAAGGAGGAGAAGGAAAGAGTTTCCATCTTTCACGTATTTCTGCTCACTGCTGGAACAACACAGCCACACACTCACTGTGCAAGTTAATTAAATGCAGTCTTTTAACCATGGGTTAGTTTACATTGAATAATTTCACAATTAACCTAAGAAAGAATTTAGGATTGTGCTGCAAATAAAAGCCCTAGAAACAGAGGCTTCTGAGAAAAAAAAGGAGCCTAAAAAACACCATCTACACTAATTTCAAAACATCACAGAATGAAATGATAAACAAACTTAATTACGTTGTCAGAAAAGTGAGTGTAGTAATTTAAAGACAAAGTTTTATTCAGAATTCCCCTCTTTGTATTATGAATAAAAAAGAGAGTGCCATGTCTAACAGGGAGTTTTTGCAATACAGTGTCACAATGAAATACCCGGTCCCAGTCTGAAATGTTATTAG
The DNA here is from genome assembly GCF_002263795.3 of Bos taurus. Lineage (NCBI taxonomy): Eukaryota > Metazoa > Chordata > Mammalia > Artiodactyla > Bovidae > Bos > Bos taurus. The sequence continues at coordinate 25,195,717 of NC_037341.1, forward strand.
GAATATAAATGAGTTCAATAGTAATTGTTAAGCCATTAGTTGTTATTACAGTAATGTAACTTCAGAATAAAGTCTGAAGTAAATCTTTACAGAAAATAATTACTGCTTTCTTAGAAGTAAATGAGTTCTATTTCCTCCTGTCCACAAGGTCAAATGAACTTTCTCCCAAAGGCTAAATAAAGTCACAGCTCCTCAGAATCTCAGAGTAAGAAAGAGTTCTCTAAATCAGCCTGCCAACCTGTCTTGTCTCATAGCTCATGACAGTACCTTTATATGATGGCAGGTTACAATGCTAAGGTAACTGGTAAGTTCTGTTCTTGGTCATCATCAGAAGCAATAACGAGGAAGCAGCTGAACTCACCAATCTGTGGGACTGTCTTTAGCAATCGCTCCCTGCCTGGATCTTCAGTCACCTTCCCATGTCTGCACCCCACAGACAGTTCCATGCAAACTCACCATTTGGATACTGTAGATATTTTTCTGTTTTACTGATAGAAACACTAAAACATCAAGAGGCTAGGAAACTCACCCCCAAAACACAGAACTTACAAAGAGTAGAGCAAAATCTCTGGTCTTCTGATTCTAAGTTAATATAACTTTCCCCAAAGAGCAAGCAAAGGAAACAGCTTTCTTGGAACTGTCTTTACTGTTTATACCATCATGAATGAATTGAGCCAAAAAAAAAAAAGAAACAAAAAATGGAACCTATTGTTGGTTTTCCCCTGGAGACATTATTTAAACACCTAACTAACATCCTCTATTAAAAATAATTTGTATTTACACCATTTAACATACAACATACCACTATTCATGCTTACATGAGTATGCATAAGCATAACAGAAGCATTAATACATGAAATATAGTTATTTCAAAGAAATAAAAACATTTTAAAAGCATTTGAATTCATTCAAGGACACAAAATTCATCATAAACTCTTCTCACATATTTAGAATCTAGTCCATTGACTTATTTTCAATGATGTTATAAGCAAATTAATTTACCTATCAATTATTTCTTTATCAGGTAATGAAATGAAAAGCAGGTGGTGATACAAAAGAAGAGACACACCTTAAACATCTTAACTGTGTTTCAATTCGTAAGTCAGTTTGCTCTTTCAACTTGCGGATCATAGACCAGTAAATTAATCACTCAACTGATAACAAATGTTACTCAGGCTTCACTTGGCAATTACGTGGTCACTGAGAGAATCAAAGGCAATTAAATAGCTGATCAATGAGCTCTCCTCTTCAATAGATAACAAAGACTCCCAAGTTTTATCTCCTCTTTTTCTAAATAAACTAGAGAAAACATACATTTTTATCAACATATTAGGCTGAAAAGACTTGAAACTCCAATGTCTTTCAACATTTCAATACAGATTAAATTCTATGTGTTAATGATGATATCTACAATATAACAAAGTATTAAGTATTAGAAGCTAGGTTTAGGGAAAAAAAATCCCTTCACTGAATAAGATAAGCAAAGCAGACCAATAGCTAAGCAATTATTCAGCCTACTGAAAACAGCAGTGTGATGAAACTTCCCAGTTCTCTGTTTTTCTAATCTATAAATTATTTTAAATCCCTTGTAAAGAGATTTCAATAGGATTTCAAACAATGGCTTTCAAACACTCATGTAGAAGAACATTTCTGCTGGCTACTGATACCTTTATGAACTCCTGAGTTAAACCACTTCTGTGGATCACAGAGTGCTTTATAGTTTCCCCAAAGAAAGTGAAGTTGTTTGAAATATGAGTATTTAGAAAGTTCGCCTCTCTTGCGGAATGTAGTCAAATAAGAGAGCAGAGTAGAGTGGTAGGGGTTTCTATACTAAGAGGGCTTTGAAAATTAAAAGCAAAGAAGTATATGTTCTTGTATTATATAGTCACTCTAATAAAAGGAAAAAAAAAAACACATCCGGGGGATGCCTGACATGAATAGTTTCATAAGCCTGGTATCGATCCCCTGATTCTTTTCAAGGGAGGCTGCCTTGCTATAACCTGTCCCCTGGTGCATTTCTATCACCTCACTCTCCTAAGTCTTGCACTAGATATAGGAGAGTTTGGAATTTCATGTTTTGTGACAATTTATTGTAACTTATGCCCTATTATAAAGTTTATATATAGTCATGATTAATGTGAGTGCATGAGGAAGGCAGATATAAGGAAGCAACATCTCAGAGTTGACAGTGGAACTGGACTTGGAGTTGTACAGCCAGGCTAGATTTCAGTCTCCCTTTCAGGCTACGTGAGTGCAGTCATAGATGGCGTTTGCGAAAGTGTCTCAAGAATAACGGAAGACTACTCAAATATTAGAAATTATAAACCAGAGAGTAAAACACCTATGTATTCCATCTTCCTTAGGCTCAACACTTTTATTTCCTTGACCTAGTACTTAAAAAGTCATTAGATTAATAAAGTAAAATTAGAATGGTATAATCTTTGAGTTTTCTTCCTTACCATAAAGCACTATACGTAAACAGGGAAAGCCGATGCTCTCATTTCCTTCTGATTCTTATATTAATATAAAAACCTGAATGTATTCTAAATCTCAGGGCATCTGGCAAGAAGCTCAAGTTGACCTTCTGGATCTTATATTTGCCTCACTTAACATCTGGAGCATAAGTGTTTTTTACTTTTATACCTTCATTTTGACAGTTTGAATTGTTTATGTTTTTGCTGTGAAATATCTGTAAGAACAAAACTGAAACAGCTCAGCTGCATTCTGTGTGTTGCATTCTGCAATATTTCACCAATATGGAAATCTTTTCATTGTTTCTGATAAAGGAACTAAATCATTCTTTGCTTTCAAGATCAATCACTCATCATCAAATATTTATGGGAAGCTATTATATGCAAGGCGCCACACTAGAAACTGGTCATACAAAGATTAAGATGAATATATATATTCTTACTGGTTTGGGGCATAAAATTATCAGCAGAGTCAGGATGATTTTAGATGACTTCAAGAACAAAGGAAGAAGGGTTGCTGGTTCAGTAAAGTCTTAATGTTTGACACCAACATACAGATGGTATTTATCATCTACAAAATGATCCTTCATACCACTTACTGGGGGCATTATACTGAAGAGAATGAGACAGGTTTGGCTCCTTTTGACAATGACAAAATTTCCTACTGTCTTATGAGGATGTAGCTTGCTCTAGTTAATGTATAGGAAAGCAGGAGATTGATTTAATAAAATATTGAGGACAATTAGTAACTCTAAAACAATCCACAGAAACTTTGGGATTATGTCAGACACCTCAAACAGTTACAGAGCTTGGTAACCTCAGGATATAAATAGAACAGATAACTTTAAAACAAACACAATTTGCATTTTAGTTAAACTTTGTACCATTTTTCCTTGTAAATCTTAAGTATCTCTATTCAACCTCAGTCCTAGCAAAGAAAGAAAAATCTCTTTTGAATTTCAAAAACTTATGTAAACAATCTGGGCCTTCAGCAGATGCTTTAAAAATACCTATTAAGGGAAAATGACTGATAAATAGACCAAGACTTATACAAGCCTAAACACTTCCTTGAAATTCATGTGACAATAAAGCTAATGATGATTATTAGTTTCAGAGGATGACTTTGACATTTCTTTTTTTTAAACTGAATTATAGTTGATTGTCCTCGACATTTCTTGAATGAAGAAAAATCACATATACTGTCGACCAAACCATTGTTTGATTCCACGATTTTTTTTCAAAAGTTTTTTTTTTTTCCAAAAGTGTTTTGGTTAATGCACAAACTTATTGTCTAAGCTATTCAGTATTAAGATAAAAAACCATAGTGCTCAGTATTTTGACCAAAAAAATTGCAGAAATTCCTTCTTCCTTTCTATCATTTAAATATGTTACAATAAAAAAAATGCCTTTTCCATAAAACAGTAATAACTTAAAATCCCTAGTGGAAAGACCAACAGAACACATGGTTTGCATTTGCCCACATTCAACAGCAATCCACTCTCCACTGCACGGCCTCTATCTCAGCAAGTTTGCCTGGGGAAATATATTGGTCTGCCTCAACTAGAAAAAACATAAAACATAATCTTGACTGTTGTTTCATTCGTTTTATAAGACTAATAATTCAGTTGTCTTATATCCAGAAAAGCAGTCTTTATAACATGTTCCCTTCTGTACTGACATTTTTATGCCATTTTTCTAAAGTGTCATATATTTCAAATGGCGTTAGAGTTAAGAGTTATTACTCATAAGTAACTGCTTCCCTTAAGGAATCTAGGGAATTCGGATCAATGTGTAAGTGGTACTGAGAACACATGTACACTGTTCAAGGATTTAGAACTTATCACTGGATTCTTCAAGCAAGAATACTGAGGTGGGTTGCCATGCCCTCCTCCAGGGGATCTTCCTGACCCAGGGATCAAACCCATTTCTCTTAAGTTTCCTGCATTGGCAGGCGGGTTCTTTACCATCAGTGCCACCTGGGAAGCCCTATCACTGGTCTGGAGATAGTCAAACACCTAACCTATTTCCATTTGAAAGGAAAATAAAAAGACGATTCTTTAATGATGGTTTAATGTCACTTTTCTTAGAATTATAGTCAGTCATTCAAGACCAAGCAATATTCTTGCTTTCTTTCTCTCTCTCTCTCTATATATATATACACACATACACACATATCTCAAAAAACCACGTGTACTTTTGTTAAACATTGTTTTCCAACTTTGCATATGAAATCTAGGATTAATTTTATTCATATTAGAAAAAGAATAACATATGATAAAAGAGAGGTTAGTTCAACTAATTGTATTAACTAGAAAGTTAATCATCTGTTCAGTGTTTAGGGCTCAATTTGTGAAAATGAATGACCAAAATGATCTAATAAAACTCTCCAGTGTTTTAAAGCCACATGTGCATTATAGCATCTTATGTTAATTATTAATCAAATACTTATAATATGCATAAATAATGGAAGCTATATTTAACTCTCTTACACACAGTTCATGAGTAGGCATGAGTACAGAGGTTATCAGTATACAGGCATCATCCCCATTTTGGGGTACTCTTTCCTTCCTCTAGCAGAAAGAAAACAAGAAAAGATTTCTAACTACACCACAATGTTAAAGCCTTGTCCAGTGTTCCCAAATGTCAGAGATGAGGAACTGTTTTCTTTTATCCTGCCAATCTATCCTTACAGTTATGAGTTCCCTGGAAATGGCTTTTGTGACTTGTGTCATGTAATTTAACATTGTCAGTATTTGGTAATTAAAAGGGAAGAAAGGTTTGGGGTTTGGTATTAAAATTTTGACAGAGACAAATACATTGTTTCAGAAATATGTTTAGTAACTTTTCCAGGAACAACAATAAACAAAAAAACCCCAACATAGTTCTGAGAATTATATTAAAGACTAGCCTGTTAAAACTTTGCAAAAGGAAGTTTCTTCACCACAAACCAAATACATTCCTCTAAATGTACACTCTCTCATAAATTATAGAGATGTTCTCTACTACATACCACTAGCCACTACAAGCTCACAGATAGTGAGAAAAAAAAAAGGAGGAAAGAAAGAAAATTCTAACTGGCTTCACTGTAAGAGCTTTTCCAGTTTTCCAGGGACATTTCTTGGATTGCATTATGCCCACGGAGCTGATACGATGACCAGTTTGCTGATTTACTTTGTATACTCTGGAGTTGATTCAAACGCCAGGCTTGCTGTGATCTCAAAGGGGGAGCCATGCTCAGATCAGCTGCAAAAAGGCCCTGGGGACAAGCACTGTTGTAAACCAACAGGAGCTCTACTCTTGAATCAACAGTAGCACACAGGGACCAGATGAGCTTATTACTCGGCTCGAGGCAAACCCGGGGAGGGCTTTCTCTACCTACTCCCCTCCACCGTGCCATTTTCTCAGGTCTGAGCTTGAGAATAAAGAATAAGAGCCAAATGTGTCCTGCCCCTCTGTTTAACCTGTTAGCCTTAGTCCAGTATAGAGTTCCAGGCAACAAGAAAGGCTGCAGCCAGGAGGCCAGGGATGGGAAATGAGGACTCAAGCGCAGCCACCACAGAGAAGCACATGTTTCAGCCTAAATGGATTGAACCAAACGCAAAGGCCAGAAGCTGATCCTACTACATGCGGGAAATTGAACACATGATAAAATGCTGTTAGGGAAAAATGTTAGATCCCTGCCCCATACCTTAGTCAAAAACAAATCATTAGAGTCAAATATTTCAAAGAAAATCAAGTAGAAAGTACGTTAGTGGGGAAGTACAGTACAGCGGGGAAGGCCTTTCTAAGTATCACACAAAGTTTTCTCTAAAAGTCTGAATTTCCCAAGTCAGCACCTGGGTCTCTGCACTGCTAGTACTCGCTCACTTTATCTGGACTGTCCAATCTCCAAGACTGTCTATTCCATCCTGCAACTTTAACCAGACTGCCCAGAAAGCCATCTCAGGATGTGACAGCAGTGGCTGCTGGACACCATCCTAGAAAGAACTGGCACCAAAATGCAAAAGTTCGAGTTATTCTTTAGAAGTCTTAAAATAATTTTACTTAAAGTAACTGTCAAGTGACCCTATGAAACAGGACACTCTTCATATACATTTCTTTTGCCAAAGAGATCAAAACATTTTGTTAGAAAGCCTATAAAAATCAAGAAAAATGAGTAATTTGTAAAGTTTTCATTGGAAATGTTCCCAAAGCATGAGACCCAAGAAATGTACTGATGTTACTACAGTGAAACTAATATGATTAGGTGATGCTCTTTACAATGTCCCTAGGACTGTAGTTACACTTATCCTCAATCTCAACCTCTGAGGTGAAAAACAATCTCTGAACACTGGTAGTCTTCCCTGATTAAAGGACTAAATCTCATGGAAACCCCTCGAAATGTTTGCTGTCGTGTGTCATTTATTATATAAAGGAAATGCACGCAGTGCAGAAATTCCCACCACAGGTTTTATTAACTGGAAAGCCATATTCCCTCGGCTTGGGGCATATCTGATAAAGACACCAACTGTGCACAGTCTGGGTTCCCATGTGAGGAGCAACTAGGAAAAGGCAAAGCAGTGAGTATTTGCAACAAGTTTCATTTCCACATTTTAACTAATTACTTGGGAAGAACTGATAAGATCATGACATATTTAGAAAAAGTATAATCTGACTTGGAACAACAGATAATATATGACAAGCTACTCCTTAGCTTTTACTAATGTAGGAATCTGAATTTTCTCCCTGGAAGAAAGAATATGAATGATGTCCTTAGATTTAAGCTTTAAAATATAAACTAGTCAATTTATTTTTAAATAAAAACCTTATTCAGGGAAATATTTAAACACAAAATGAAACATACATTACAAAACGTATTACTAACCAGCCACATTTTGTAAAAAAAAAATCTTTACAAATAGCTAGCATTTACTATACCTGACAACACACTAAGTGCTAAATACACACCTCATGGGTTTGTTCCGAGAGTTAAAAATAGACATTATATGAAAAACAGGACAATGTCTTGGACACTGAAAACATTCTGTAAGTATTTAGTTCCTAGTATCTCATTTAATCCTCTCAACAAGCACAGCTGGCCCAGAGATATTAAATAACTTGTCTAAGTTACATCATCTTACTCCAGAGCTTATGCTCCTAACGGCACTCTTCATGAATATAAACAGTACATAGACGCCTTCCTCTCTCTTTCTCTCAGCATATAGTCTACATAAATGAACAGTTTGTATATGAATGACATATATTTATATATTACACACATATAAATGCTGGAAGAAAATGCATGCTGAGTGGTATAATTATACATTTTTATAGCTTCACTTTCTATATTTTCTACAGGTAATATGTACGCCTTTAATAATCACTTATTTTTCAAACATCTTCAAAAAACTTAAATCGTGAAAACCTTAAGAAATTTTAAGTGCTTCATATGATTTACCAACAATATCAGCAAAGAATCTTTTTTAGTAAAAGCGATTACTATAGCAAATTATTTCTTAAAGCACTACAAGGCACCATAGTAGATAAAAGAAGTTTGTCTTACACCATTCCAGACGCCCTAATTTCTCGTCGGTCAACAGTAGAACTATTGTTTGTTAATATTATTTGTAAATATCCACAGGGCCCCCTAGAATGTAGACCAAAGTCAGGTCAGTCCGTGCTCTGGGCAGAAGAGGGAGGGGGTATTAGTTAAAGAAGTCAAGGTTTCCTCTGAAACAGAAATTGAGCAGAGAGCTTAGGGTACGGAGGGAGATACCGAGTTTGGGCCTTCAGTCTAGTTCAACAAACATACCTTGAAGGTCAACTTCTAGCAAGGCTGGGTGTTTCTAGAACATAGGAGGCAAAGAAATAAAGCACTCTTAAGAGCAGCAAGAGGAATCTGGCCAGAGGATTTGAACTTCTCTTGGCTCTAGTGCACTGGCAGCCTTCCAATTGGTTTGTAGTAAGGAAGAGGTAGAGGAATTTTAAATAATGAGGATGGCTCACTAGGGACGTAAGAGCCAGTTTGCTCTTAGTAGTTTTCTGGAGTATAAAAGGAAGAGAATTGCAAAAGTGCAGTATCTTCTTTTTTAAAAAAGTTATTTTCCATTATGGTTGACTATAGGATATTGAATATAATTCCCTGAAGCATTGTATCTTCTTACTCCCCTTTCCCCATGTCACCAAAATCAAAATCAAATTGAATAAGTACACATACAGGTTTCCTAAGAGAATAAGAAAGAAGGTGAAGGTATCTTTGATGCTCAACTGAAGATAAGGTGAGCCCCCAAAGACCTCCTGTTTCAGGTATAGGGAGAAAACAATTTAACTGGAAGGAAAAAATGAAGGAATCTTTTTACTGTTTTAAAGAATTATTTTATGAAAAAGATATTACTGGGTTAGTAAAAATACAGTGTGGAAAAAGAAAGAAAGAACTAGCAATAAATGTATTTCCTTTGAACAAATTAACACTAATATTGATTCTTAAATGTCCTTACAGTAGTCTACTGTCAAATTAGATAACATGGATTTATATTATTATTCAAGGAAGAATTCCCTATCGGGAGGCCCATATTTCAATGCAGAAAGTATTACATTATTTGTCAAGGAAAACACATTACTCTTTGTAAAACAGAAAAGTTGACCTTGGCAAACAGTTAGTGAAATTGTTCTCTACTTGATTTCACTTACATGCAGTGTGTGGGAGAGAACATATTTAGTGTTGCTTGGTGGCATTGTTTCAAAAGAACTCTCAGTATTGTAGCCAGAAATGAGTAGGGAACATCTAGAAAATAGTTCTTATTGCAGTGCTGGGAAGTGATTGAATTCTTGTTTCCATGCTTTATGTTAGGTAATAACAAAGAATTTGGTGGTAATTAAGTACTGGCTTAATGTATGTTTATCTTTTTCCCAAGATCAACCATAGTCACTTTTTCCATAATCAAAGACAAATAATAAGCTTTCATTCTTTGTTAAAATTCTAAAATCGTGTAACCATTTCCCCTGTTACTAGGATGTTATTACTTTATCATTCAGCTTTGTTTCAAGTGGCACTGCCACTTCTTGTACATAGTGTTTAATTTTGGTAAGGCAAAATTTGATATCCTCATGTATCTCTGTCTTTGTTTATGGATTACTCGGTCTATCTCAACAGGTTTACTTACCCTAACTTTAAAAAATATTTATGTTCATTCATTTGGCTGTGCCAGGTCTTAGTTGCAGCATGTGAGATCTTCAATCTTCCTTGTGGCATGCAGAATCTTTTAATAGCAGCATGTAGGAGCTAGTTCCCTGACCAGGAATTGAACCCAGGCCCTCTGCATTGGAAGCACAGAGTTTTGGCCACAGGACCACTATGGAACCGCCCCCCGCCACATACAACTCTTTTCTTTGTCTTTATCCCTCTGGCTCGCAATCTCACTACTGTCCTTTGTACTATCATTTGATAGAATAATAGTAATACAATAATACTAACAACAAATCTTTTTCAGTGCAAGTAACTTTTTGAAGCAAATTTTGCATATTGAGTCATTCAATTTTCTCAGCAACACTGTCAATTAGATAATACCATTATCCATGCTACAAATGAGGAAACCAGGACTCAGAGAGACTGACTATAATTCACCAATGTCACAGAGCTCTGAATGGGTACATGGAGGACATTTCTTTCTGATGCACGGTGCTGACCGATCCTCCATGATGGCAAATTGCTTTGTGCTGTTTAGTCTCCTTCACTGTCTATATTAAGGATGAGAAATTACCCCACTGCTAGTCTATCAAGACTAGCTGGTGAACAATTCTACTCTTGGGGGAAAAACTTAATTGAAAAACACAATGGAATTTTTCACACTAAACGTCCTTCACTTTTGTCACTCCCCACTTAAAGTCTACCATAAAGCTCCATCTTTTTTGATTTACTAAGAACTGAGTCAGCAAGGATTACAGGAGATTACCAAGCGATTGTACCGTAAATATGACAGATTGTAAAACAATGCAAAATAGAAGATGAAAACAAAATTTTTTTCAAAATTGCAAAGCAAATCTGCATTTGAGTATGTGTATGATCAAAATATGTTATTAAATGACTGGATCAAGGTATTATGAATGGTGATGCTTCGGCTTCTGAACTATCAGTGTGGATCATCAACAATAAATGCAACTAAAGCACCTCGTACTGATTGCTTTGAGAAAAGGCATTTGATAAAGGAAAAAAAAAAAAAACAAACGAAAACAGTACCATGAACCATTTTACCTCCTGTGAACAGAGATACATCCTCATATCTCTAAAAGATAATGTGCAGTAAAAGTTTAGTAATTACCTGGCATTTCCTCTCTTTGATGGTCTCTGTCTTCTGTAATTTCCTCTACCACAATTTTTAAATAACCAAAAAAAAATGTTTATCTGGTAAAAAAATTCCCCTCTCTTCCCCTACTCCATAGTTTCCCACTACCAGCAGAACTCCCACCTGGCCTCTAAGATTCTTCACCAGTTTCATAGTTAGTGGCCGAGTGATCCATCTACCTGATGAGAGGACAGTGAGTCCCTGAGTAGAGCTTGTAACTTTACTTTTGACCATTGCACCATCTGACACTTTCCTACATAAAACAAGGGATCTAGCCAACAAGCAACCCAGAGGTCTGGAATTAGGTCCTCTTGGACATCACCTGGAGAAAGAAGGCAGAGTTGGCAAAAAGCAGACTCCAGTCCTCTGCCCCAGTCAGGAAGGCCAGGAAAGCAACGGCAGAGCAAATTTGCATCGCTCTTCCTCATCTTTCTTAACTCTTTTCTAGTTTAGGGTTAGTATTTTAAACTTCTTAAATTTTATTAATTTATTTTAATGTATATTTTACGAATTCAAAATTTCACCTTGAGGACTATTATTTTTCCTAAACAAAACACATCTAGAAGTTACCCCCAATACAGCACTTTGGGGATTTCCATTATGTCCTCCAACCCCAGAAAAAGGTACCAAAGTACCCACATGATCCTTATTTAACAGAAGCAAAGGTTTTTGTGTTAAAATTCAAATGCAAAAGTAAAGTAAAAGGGGCTAAAATATAGAAGTAATATACCCTCACAGCAATGTGGTTTTTCCTCCTCCTGGTTCATTCATTCTCCTTCTTTCCCTCTCTCCCTTGGTCTCAGCTCATGCCACCACAAACACTTTCTCTAGGCTTTTATAAATATTCATTCTGTACTTACCACTCACCAAGCACCTTGCAAGCACTGGGGAACTTAGGGTAAATATGACAAATATGACCAGCCTTAAGAATTCACATCAGGAAGATTTAACAACTTGACCAGTAGCTACAAAGCAGTGTGGTAAGTGCTGTAATGGAGGTTGGTGGGGAGGAGAAGGATGTCCTAGCTCCCCAGAGATTGGGAAAGCCTTTGCTGTTACACTAAGTTGTGTCCAACTCTTTTGCAACCCCTTGGACTATAGCATGCCAGGCTCCCCTGTCCATGGGATTTCCCAGGCAAGAATACTGGAATGGGTTGCCATTTCCTTCTCCAGGGGATCTTCCCCACCCAGGGATCAAACCTGAGTCTCCTGCATTACAGGCTGCTTCTGTACCGCTGAACCACCTGGGAAGCCCCAGCAAAGCTTTGCTGGGAAAAAAAATCCTTAAAGAAGACTCAAAGCATGAATACAAGTCTGTCACGTGGGCCAGGGAGAATATGTCCAAATAAATTAGCTTTTAGAGCAAATATCAACACAAGGGGGAGCAGGGTGATTACTCAAGAAAGCATAATACTTTTATAAATACGGAACATTTAACTGGATAATTTAATATGAATTGAGTTTGAAGGCAGCATGGGAATAAGGAAGGAGGCGGTTTCAGCTTTTATTATCAGTGTGCTTTACCAGAATGGCTCTTCTGGGTGATGACTACTACCTGTTCTAAGTATACAGCTTAAAGGGATATTGCAGATTGCTCATCTTCTCCATTTATAAAACAAAGTCAAGAACTGGTGCTTTTGTTTTATACTTGCTCCCCAGTTACAGAAGTTGAAACAACCATAAAATTCCTCAAACCTTTGCCCCTTACTATTGAAGTCAAGTCCCCCTCTATAACTTTTTGTTTCCTCAAAAATTACACAATCTCTGACAATTATTTCTAAGAAATAAAGGATGTTTGTGTGTGTCTGTGTGTGATAGAGACAGAGAGGAGTTAAGATTAGAGAATAAAAGGAAATCAGACCTATTATCAAGCTTTAAGACTGCTGCAGTAAGTTAGTTTTTATCCCCCTTATAATATAGATTAACTTCTCTAAATGATTTAATTTAATGCCTTTATCAGGAAAATTAAGCCATATGAATCCTTCACAGTAAAGGGGGAAAGACTTAAGGATTTATTTCATATTTTTATTCTTGCCTGTTTTTAGTAAAAATAAACTTGCAAAACTTCTTTAGAAAAGGTGTTTTTAGCTTTACAATGCACATTTTTAGCTGATATTACTTACAAGGAGTTCTCTAGTGAAATCCTATATATTCATTCCTCAATAAAAGTACTAATTAATAGAGGATTAAGAATGTCAGAATCTTGATCAAACACTGCCAAGACTGTGTCTCTGATGGGGCTGAGACAGGATTTGCCTGCTAACTAAACCTGTATAGAATATACCACAGGTCAAGTGCTAACTGCTTATTTTTCTATTTTTCATCTGACAAAAAAAATGGCAGATTTATTTTATTCCAAAAGATTGGACACTGGCCAGACTGTTCTAGCTAATGATAATGTTACTTGAAGACGGACACAGATTTTTACTGCTTTAGACCTAAACTTAACTATAAAAGAGTACTTCAGTACTGAGCTTCTGAAAATCATCATTGTTAATCATATAAATGGGAATGTCTATGAACACATTTAAGTAAAGAAAAATATCCTGAATTCCTTTAGCTGTGATGATATATATCTACATAAGGTATGTCACACATTCCTGGAGGACCAATGTTGTACTAAACGTACTATAGAGAGAATAAAAAAGGCTTTGGAAATGACACAGGTTTAAAGTTCTTTTACTAACTCTGCTGAGATAATTCAAGTACATGGAAGGGGAGGTGGGTGAAAGCGAGGGTAGAAAGGAGACAGGTATTAGTGCCTGTTGTAATTACTGTGTTCCCCATGGTCTGAAATGCTAAAAATGAATGTTTCCTCTATTACAAGGATATAAACCTTTCTCACTGAAAGCCATTAGCATATATAATGCACATGTCTGAAAATCATGGTTTCTCTGTCACTCTTTTAAGACCTTTAGGGACTTGGGTTATTGTAGAGACTTAAATTACCGCCAAAGCGTAATTTGTAGTTCTCTAGTTTTCCAGGGTATTTTTAAAAATCAGTTTAAGCAATTTTACTCATATTTAATGGCTCAGTCTTTTCCAACAAATTAAAGTGTTTGTACAGTCTTGACTCTGGAAAAATTTGCTATACAATTTGCAAAAGAGAAGAAACATTAATATACTTCATCAACTGCCTGCATTTCTATCAATGAGATGATTTAAAATTGCAATTCTAGTAATTTATTAATGTAATGTTTCTTTAAAAATAAATAAACAACTTCTCAGAAGTCAAAACACATATAAACTCTTGATCTGCTTACACCATTCTAGGCATATAAAGTCACAAGAAAATGAATGACATTAATTTGTACCTTTTGTACAAATACATTTCCTCTTGTATTCTGGGGATAGAAATTGTACTACACTTAACACACACTCTGTTTTTTCTGTTTTCAGTTCTTTCATCCCAAAGGAAGAATAAAACAAGAAATGTTACTTCCCTTATTCAGTTTTATTTCGGTCTATGTCAATTTAGCATATTTTAAATAGTCTGTATAATTTTTAAAAATAAAAGGACCATTCTAATGTTAATTTGGATCAACTTTCCAAACATATGATTCTAGGTTTCCAAAAGGGGCCCTCTTGAGGGGACTTTTAAAACTGAACAACAACAACAAAAAAGCACCCTGAGGCTGCCCAATTCACATTTAACCTACTTACATGAAAAAGGAACTGCTTTGGTTAAGAATAAACTTCCACCAGCTCAGGTTCAAGCTAAATACACCAGCATATTAGTGAGGAAATGAGACAGCAATAGTAACTCCTTTCATACTAGCGAGAAAATACTGTATTTATTTTAAAGCAGCTGGCAGAAATTCTCATTTTAATTAAATTACATTTACTGAAATAACATTTTCATAATTAAAAAAATAACCCATTTCTCCCAAAGAGCTAGCAAAATATAATCAGAATAACTTAAAGTGGGCAAAGGAGTAATGAGATTGTTAGAATAAAAGTGACTAATTTGGATTACAATTGTGCATCAGTTCAGTGGTTTTCAGTGATGCAGAAGCCATTACTATCTTTTGTTGCCATGTAAAGTTAATACAAAGTAGATAGCAAGTTTTGTTATTAATGATTTTGTAGAAGTAACTGAGTACAGGTTTCATATCATATATTTTTACTACTTGCATGTTAGACTAAAGATATTATCATGGAACCTCTTCCTTTTACAAATGAGGAAACAGGGCTTCCCAGGTAGCTCGGTGGTTATAGACTCCGCCTGCCAATGCAGGAGACACAGGTTTGATCTCTGGGTTGGGAAGATCCCCTCAAGGAGGAAATGGCAATCCACTCCAGTATTCTCGCCTGGAAAATCCCACAGACAGAGCCTGGTAGGCTACAGTTCAGGAGGTCGCAAAGAGTCAGACATGACTGAGGACACGTGGTCGTACACGTGCACGTGCGCACGCACACCCAAAATGCGTTCAGAAAAGTTAAACGTCTTGTTTGTAACCATTTAGCCAGTTAGTTATAAAGATTATTCTGGAACTCATCAGGTTTCCAGTGCATAGCTCCTTCTCAGAGCTGAAACATTTATACCTTCATAGATGGTAGAAGGAAAAAGAAAATGGCGCATATCTATATGAATTATGGTAGAAACAAAATTCCATTCCAAACTAACGTTCAGTTTCTTCCACTTCTGGTTCCCTCCTTCTAAAAGTTCACCTGAGAATCAACGTTCATGTTCCAAAAGGAACAAAAGTTGCTGAATAATCAAGTTAAGTTTCATGTGTTAACAAAATCCATACGTGAATATGTTTTCAGGGTTTACCAATGATAGCTTCAGATGCAGCAATATTTTCTATAGATAAAATAATTCTGAACGCTAAACTCCTCATAGAAACAAGATGGCCCAATTGGTCAAATGATAAACCTCAGTGGCGAAAGCTATACAGGAAAAAGAAAGAACATTTAACTGAAGAGGGAAAGGATAACAAACCATGGGGAACAACATGCTTTCTTCTCGGATATTGCTGAATGCCAGTCTTGTGAAGAATAGAAAGCATTACGTGGTATAACTATGCCAAATTAAAAAACTCACAGTAGTTGTATACAAGTTGTATACATGTGCTGCAGGATAATTTCTGAACAACTTCGTCGTGGCTGAAGCCTAAACAAGTAGGAACTTTGCTTCACTTGTACAAAAGAAACTCCAGTGAGCTTTCATTAGCAGCCTTCTCCATTATTAGGTCAAATCAAAGTACAGTGAGTGAGCAACCCAACAACTGCTGCTGGGGAACAGACTAATAATGTTCTAAATGTTTACAATCTTTACCAGCTATAGCAAAAAATAAAAAAACAAATGCTGTTAAATCCCATAATACTGAATATCTGTGACAATGACTAACAAAAAGAGCCCTGTTCTTTACTAATTATGGATTGCTTGTCATACTCCCTGAAATTATGTCTTACATTTCAATTCTATAATCCCACAAATTCTTTGCATTTCAAACCTTTCCCAAGATTCTTTCAGTATCAATCTACTACTTTTTCTGCTCTGTGTAATGTATATTATGAATATCATTTAAACTCAGAGGGCCCACGTACCTTCAAGGAAAAAAATTCTTCGTTGCTCAGCTTTCTTCACAGTCCAACTCTCACATCCATACATGACCACAGGAAAAACCATAGCCTTGACTAGACAGACCTTTGTTGGCAAAGTAATGTCTCTGCTTTTGAATATGCTACCTAGGTTGGTCATAACTTTTCTTCCAAGGAGTAAGCGATGACTAAAATATGATAAACTTAATGTTAATAAAAATAATGCACTACATTTCACATCTTTGCATCCCAAATGGTAAACACCAATATTACACAGATTGTCCCACAGATCACTACTGTGCCTGAAAATGTTAGTAGATATTGAGGTAGGGGAGGATAGGGTTCCAGAAATAGTGAGGTAAACAACTGAACAAGTGCCTTTTCTGCAGACCCTCTGAGTAGCTGTTAATCTCACTGCAGACCCAAAAGAAGCAGAGTTTGGTGTGCTACCATTTTCTGAACTTATTTAAGCACAGAAAACCAGATTTCCTGAAATTTCTCATTTGTGGAAAAGGAAAAAATCTCCAGGATATAGCTGATCTAATGTTCTAATTTAAAACTACAATAATAACTGTAATACATTACTATTTCTAAACACACTCCTCCATTTCTAAAGACACTGTGGAAAAACTGGACCTTATAGTTTTCACAAGCTTGGCTGTCCCGATGTCACTCTTTGTAAATGCTGGACGTAAGAATTCACACCAAGGATCAGGCCCCCAAAGATGGAGATGCTTCTCTGCTAAAAAAGAAAAACTCCATCCCTGATTAGAACTGTGGGCACTAGTTTAAAAAGTTAAGACTTAATTTTACCTATTTAACTTGCATATCAGACACCTAAAGGTTTTCCACACATCTTTCACTGATGGAAAATGGCATTTCTCTCTTTGACTTTCCAAGAAATAAAATCATATCTGTCATTTCTTTTCTAGTAGGAAAAGGTACAATTATAATAATAGTTATATATTTTTATTATATATAATAATAATAATATTATATATAATAATAGTTATATACATTCCTGACACACAGAAAGTGATATAGAAATGTTTGACATTATTTCTGAGAACAGATTAATAATGCTTTAAATGTTTACAATCTTAACTAGCTGCAGCACAAAAATCAAATAACAAATACAAGTTAAATCCCATAATATTGAATATTTGTGACAATGACTAACAAAAAGACCCCAGTTATTTCCTAATATTCCTAGGACCTCATCCTTGATATCTAGTATTCACACAGGTTTTCTAGTGACCTCTGGATTTAATCATTAATTTAATGAAACATATTTTCTAACTCTGAAAAGTGAAAATAATTTTTGAAGGTGGAAAAAACACGGTTATTTTCCCCCACTGTCCAATAAGAAGTATTCTCCACAATAGGTTATGGGGCACAGAATTGAATACAGCATAGTCCCAGTATCCACAGAGCTTCCACAGAGGCCAGATTGGAGAGATGGTTCAAAGGAGGAGGAGGCAGAGGATGAAAAAGACAAGGACTGGGGACAAGGGGAGGAGAAAGAGGAAGATAAAAAGAAGAAAGAGGAGGAGGGGAGAGGAAGGAAAAGCAAAGAAGAGGAAAAATAAAAATCAAACCAAGTTTTGTTAAAACTTACTTTTGTGTGGCAGGCATTCTAAGTATTTTGCATATTTTTGTTCATTTAATCTTAACAACAGCCCAAAATGCTGGGTAATACTATCTCTACTTTAAGATCAGGAAGCTGAGGCATAGACAGGTGAGGTTAACCTGCTGTCATGACATGACTGCTGGAACCCAGCCACTCAGCTGGATTGTGGACGCTAGGTTTGTGATGACTTCACCAACAATGACAATATTTCCTGCTGTCTGAAGGTTAGTATAAGGTATTTATAGACATCAAGGCGTCCAGAAGAAGCACTTCGAACTCAAAGTGAGTCTGGTGAGGCTGCAAAGATGACTTCTGAGAGTGATATGGGAAGAGTTTGCAGCAGTTAGCCAGGTAAGACAAAAAGGGGAGCATCTGAGGCAGGAAGAGTAGCCCATGTTATTTCATGATGGCTTGAATAGCAAGGTACTGGCAGGTTCAAGGGTATGGTAAACGTGAAGTAGTGTGGAGGGCAGATACGTGGGAGGAAGCCAGGTGTGCAACCAGGAGGGCCCCTGTGCCACACAAAAGAGCTGACAGCAAGAAAGATGGATATTCAAGTGATCCAGTGAGAAATGATGAGGGCTGACATCAGAGAGATGAAGTACAAAGGAAAAGGTGGTGGTGAATAGGGGATAGATTTATTGCAAGAACAGAGAGGTGTTAGTAGCACATTGGATGCAGAGGATGATAAAGAAGGAGCATGTCAGAATTCTTCCCAGGGTGTCTCTTTAAAGGTCTGAGCTGCTTCTGATTTTCTTGTATTCTCCCTCCCTTTCTCTCACTCTCCTCAGGAACCAGTGGATTACACATTATAGGTATTTAGGTAATCGTTGAATAAGTTGAAATCCAAGGTATTTCAAGTATACGGTGGTTGTTGTTTTTTAGTTTGTAACTATATAAACAAATAAATCAATACACTAATTAAAACAGAAATAAGACTTCTGCATTTCTGACCAATACAAGAATACCAGTTTCCACTGCATCCTTCCTTGATCATCAGGCATTCTTACACAAAAGGAAAAGAAAGAAAAGGGACTCTCTGCAATAATGTTCCTAAATATACTGCCCTACGGGTAGAAAACACTGAATTTCTTTTTCGTTTCTTATCACGGTGTTTTGCCACTGCTGGACTGTAATAGATCAATGACATCATCACATACCAATGATGCAGGAAGGCTTCCTACTCAAGAATAAACTGCCTTACATAGAAGACATTTAGAGAAATGAATTATGCTAATCATTGGCAAGTTACATAGTAATGATTAAAGAATTAGTTGTATGGTATCTTGCTCTGAACACAGTCACAGAGCTGCATATCACAGAAAATTTGAAACTACTGAAATCTTTGTGGACCATCAGACTATCTTTTCCAGCTATTGTGTCTTACACTGACAAAATGACAAAATAGAGTTGAATTTCTAAACTAAGTTTTCAAATTTATACTAAAAAAAGCTGAAAAACAAAAAACAACCCCATTAACTGATTCTACCTGGGAACATGCAAACCTCTATCCATGCTTCTGTTTAATCTTAGAAGGAGCTAGAAGCATCTCAGAGATCAGCAACATATAAACTTCATCAGTTTCTATTACCATTATAACCTCTGCATTTTGTTAAATATCCCTTCACTAGCTCTAGAAACCATCAAGAAAACCTCAGAAAATGAATAAAAATAACAACAGCCGCAACAAATATCCAAAACTTTATTGAGCAAAACCACACTAAATATGTTGTTTGAAACCAAATAGCTGTTGGGGTTGGTGAGGGTGTGGGGATCATGGCCATAGTATTCAGGGTCCAATTTACTTTGAGGCCAGCATGGATAGTAGAATATTTTTATCTTAAGTTTTTCTTTCACAGAATTCAAGTCCTCAAGACATTATCATTGGACAGTATCCCAGAAAATTAAACACAAATCCCTGAGCTAGAGAAGAATGTTCATGGTCTCCATAAATCTACTTAATGGAACTCAAGCCTTCTCTTGGACAAATGTGGAAGACCTGACTTAAACAATATTAAGTGTTCCATCTAGAAATGACACAACATAACTTCCTCCCTTCACCCCTCTACACTCCAGAGGACCCCCAAAGACACCCCTGAGTTGTGATCAAGCACTTCCTTCACCTAAATAATATGGCTTGTATATATTATTACGCAAAGATAAAGCATTAATTCTCAAACTTTAGAAACCATTCTCCTATTTCCTCACTGCCCTTATTATTTATAGATTTTCCACTTTTTTTTATACCTTGAATTATCCAGATAATAATTTTAATTCTCCACATCAATCATGGCAACAAACACTGCCACAGAAATAAGTAACCTTGGGCAAGTCTCTTTACCTCGCAATTCCTAATTTCTCCAACAGTAAACCTGTCTGTAAACATGTCATTTATCAGTTCTCTGAACAAATATCTATCAAACTTCCACTGAAGAGAGGCAAAGAACTGGTGTTTTCTGCTCAGAGTGCTATTCAAGTGCTCACAGAGTGGGTACCCAAGAAATGCATTGGTAACTAACCAGAAAATATAGTTCCTACACTTGCTATCTTAGCAAAATGCTGAATATTTGTAGAATTGAGAAAAAGCAGCAGGTAAAGAGTGAAACATGTTCCTGGTAAGAAAAGTAAAAGAGAAAGTTGCTCAGTCGTGTCCAACTCTTTGTGACGTCACAGACTCTACTGTATGGAATTCTCCAGGCAGAATACTGGAGTGGGTAGCCTTTCCCCTCTCCAAGGGATCTTCCCAATCCAGGGATCAAACCCAGGTCTCCTGAACTGCAGGCTGAGCCACAAGGGAAGCCCAAGAATACTAGAGTGGGTAGCCTATCCCTTCTCCAGCAGATCTTCCCGACCAGGAATCGAACCGGGGTCTCCTGCATTGCAGGCAGATTCTCTACCAACTGAGCTATCAGGGAAGCCCTCTGGTAAGAAAACTAATCATCAATCAAAAAATAAGTTTTTAACGAACATTTATCTACCATGTATGCTGTAAGATATCCAGATGGATCCAGAAGAAAAATGTCTGGCCCCTAAAAGCTGTACTCCATCACTGAAGTATTACTTATTTACACAAAAAAATAGATGAAGCGACAGTGAAATATAGTGTAAAAATAGTGCAATATCAAGAACTAAAATATAGGAGATTGCCTCTGAATGTCAGAGACTGAAATTAGAGAAAAGTGAAGGTGAACTGGGATCAGGAAAAGTTTAGAAGGAAAATTTGACCCTAGAACCTGAGCCCCAAAGGAAGCAAAAAACCTGGTTAAGTGTGAGCATTTGAGGTGAGAGGGGCAAAGAAAAGATGGAGACACAAGAATTTATGTACAACATTCAGAGGGAGCATGAGATGCCAGGCCTTTGGAAGCAGAGGGCCAGCATCATGTGGAGGCCACGCCAGGTTTAAGATTTCATGCAAGAGAAAGTAAGGAGCCAGTTGAGGAACAAGGAAACCACATTGTGACTAAGAAAGATCACATGTTACATGTAAGCAGATCCGAAGGCAGGGACAGCAGATAAAGGCTCTTTCAGGGACACAGCCATGAGATGGTACTGGTGAAAACAGGAATTCCAGTGCATTCCAAGAAGACAAATCGACAGCATTTACTGATGTGATGAAGTGTGCAAAGAAGAAATCCAGATTTTTAGCCAGGACCCAGAAGAACAAAGATGATAATGGCAAAACTGATGAAAGAGAGTTGATAAGTTTGATTCTGGAGATGTTAGCCTAAAAAAAATCTGTAAAAATAATACATAAAAATCATAGGATTTTATGTCTACTGATGTTAGAATTTTGGTCAGCATTATAGTCACTGCATAAACCATGGCTGCAGACGTGCCGACTAGAGAAGTAAAGGCAAAGAGAGAAAGGCAGCAGTTGAAGTCTGACAAAGACTCCTCGACCAAACTTTAGTCAGACTCCTCTGAGCCCTCTTCCAACCATGTCTCGACCTTGAGCTGCAAGCTCTGTCTTTGCAGTGTCCAGTTTCAGCAAGAATTCTTCTAAGCCAGTTTAGAGAGAATCCCCCCCATCCTCAATATCTGATCAAATTCCCCATCTCCCATCATCCTGTCCTTTGTATCTGATCACCCTTTATGAGGTCAGTCTCACAAGAATGACCCCTGCCAACAATTACCCTTAATAATCTCCTAGCCTCCAATCTCTCTTGCAAGCTAGCTCCCTGACTATAAATCCTCACTTATTCTTGTTGTATTCAGAATTGAGCCTAGGTTTTCCCCACTGCAACAGTCTTGATTCCACCTGTCACAATAGTCTGGATTAAAGCCTTCCTTATCACTTTGACAAGTTTCAGAATAATCTTTTCTTTAACAAGGGTCAAGTCAAATGGATTACCTATTATTAAGGGGTCATGAAGAGTCTGTGCGAAGGGGAGACAGAGCTCCATTTCTCAGGAAGGAGAAGAATAACAATCAAATAGCAAGAAAACAACACCTCTGACCCCATCAAGAGCAATACTAGAATATCCTTTGTATCATACTTTATAAAACAATTTCACATATATTATCTTACAGTTAAATCCTCACAGAGCATAAGATGGTTGGATGGCATCGCCAACTCAATGGACATGAGTCTGAGCAAACTCTGGGAGATAGTGAAGGACAGGGAAGCCTGGCGTGCTGGAGTTCATAGGGTCACAAAGAGTCAGACACAATTTAGGGACTGAGCAACAACAATAACAAATCCTCACAACAGTCCAAAAAGTCATAGAATTTTTTTATTTTTCCCAAACAAATCAAAAGCGGAGAGAGTCGGAATGGGCCGGAGTCACACAGCTCCTGTACCATCAGGAGCTAGGGTATCAAAAACCCACCGATTGCTCAAGGCAGTTCTGGTCCGGGTTGAACATGTCTGAGGAATTCTCCTGCCGTCACAGATGACCACTTCTCTTGGAGTTAAAAATATGCCCCTGAATTTAAACCCTATAACCATGGAAGCGAGTGCCCTTGGTTCTGCCAGTGAGCATGTACTTCCTCCTACGTTCCCGGAGGCCCAGTGTCTATGCTGCAACCCCAGCTCCGTCTGTCTCCTGAAAGTTTGGATGGAGATAGTTCATCTGTTCTCGAGGCTCCATCTAAGTTTGACCGTATCTCTTTCAGATCTTTTTCATCGTAAAGTCTCTGTAACAGTGAGGTCGTTCACTTCCTCATTAGGACGTGACCAGGAAAGGCATGAAGCTTGGTACTCAAGAATGTGTGTCTCATGGCCCTGATCCCTGGATTTCTGAGAGCCCCACTTATAGAGCTCCCCAAACATACAGAATATATACAAGCACAAAAGTGCTATCACTCTGGCACAGAGTACTGCTCCTGCACTGATTCTTTCCTGGTGAGAATTGGAAGGTTCTAGATAGTCTTGATGAGAGATTAAAATATGTCCAGACTAAGGGCCTGAACAATTGACATTTTATTTACATGGCTGATAATGAAGTTCAATACTTATTGATTCTTGCTTGTTTGCTAAGGGCTATGATGTAGAAATGGAGAAGGCAATGGCACCCTACTCCAGTACTCTTGCCTGGAAAATCCCACGGATGGAGGAGCCTGGAAAGCTGCAGTCCATGGGGTCGCTGAGGGTCGGACATGACTGAACAACTTCCATTTCACTTTTCACTTTCATGCATTGGAGAAGGAAATGGCAACCCACTCCAGTGTTCTTGCCTGGAGAATCCCAGGGACGGGGGAGCCTGGTGGGCTGCCGTCTATGGGGTTGCACAGAGTTGGACACAACTGAAGCGACTTAGCAGCAGTAGCAGCAGCATGATGTAGAAAATGTGCCATTAAAAAAAAAAAAAAAGGAAAATGTACTTATTGGACTATAAAGAATAGAGGTAATTGAAAGTCTGACAATCCTACATATAGAACAATCATTTTGTCCCTTTAATTCATGGTAAAGACAAATGTTAAACATAGTTAAGTTTTGCCTTCTAGGGCAGTCTTGGTTGCACTTGGGAATGCCTAGAGTCATTGCCAGTGGAAGGTGAGTCAACTCAGAAGGAAAGAAAGGAAGACAAAGGAAATGGAGGAAAAAGTAGTATCCACACAACAGTTAAATTATGAAAACTATTAGTACTATCACCAAGGATCATAAAGCCTAATTCTACTTGTGCTATATTCCAAGCTTGGGCACTGGCAAAGTTTCATGGGCCAATTCATGAGCCTTGGGACTAGAGTAGAGAGAGCAAGCAAGTGGCCTGAGTGGCTGTCATATCTGCAGTCATCACTCTTCCTCCAGGAACTGGGGACAGCAGCCCCTCCCACTGGGAGGAGGACACCTGTGATGTGGTGGAAATTAGAAATTTTTACATGCTGCATTTGACAGTGCACTTGGAAAGTTTTTTAATGGAAGAAATCTGATTCTTGCATAGAAAAGGAGTTTTCAAGTTAATTCAGGATCACAGCACAAATGAGCTGAGACAGCAAACTTAGGTTAGCTCCCACACAAGATTCCTGCAACTCCTTAAACTATACCCTTATTTGCTTAAGTTGTTTTTTTTCCTGTTATTGTACAATAGAAGAGGAACTCAAAATATCTATGGTGACTTCAAGTTTCACATTCTGATTGAATTTTCAGAGCACCATTCAATATCCGTGAAAAGTAGCACTTGGAAAAATATTTTTACATGATTTCTAAGAAAAGTAGAATGCAACACCTCTGAAGGTATTGATTATGTTACTTGGGAAAGCTCTAATAACTGTGGCTTGTCAGGCAGAATGAAGCATCCTTTGGCATCATGTTCAAAGCAACAGTGAAGGAGAGGATAAAATTGAGGCAAAGGAATAACAGGTAATTCCATCCTATTTTAAAAAGCCAGATAACTGACACTGGAAGTTATTTGAAAAGGCAAATACTGCATGCAGGCTTTCCATGGCTACTGTAATTCTATACCTTTACCAAAAAAGTGTGTATGTGTTTATTTCCATTTTCCCATAATTTAAATCAAATCACTGAATATTTATAAAGGAGAGAAAAAATAAAACTGTTTTACCTTGAGCCATAATAATCAAAGAGATTTATTTTAATTTGTTTCTCTACTCTGAATGTTTCCAGTCAACCCCAGCAGTGATTTGATTCATTGTGACTATATGAGAATAGCTTTTTGAGATAGCAACATCATTTCAGTTGAGTTCTCATCTTGCCTTACGCTTGTTAATACCATTTGATAAGCCCATAACTAGTAATTTTTGGATATTCAATTTTATTTTGTAACAATTTATATTTGTTCAGCTTGATTTTAATTTAGAAAAGGTACATATATATATATTTTTTTTTTAATTAAAGGAAAACCACTAATGCTGTAAAAGTCTGGATTCATTTCGATATTTGGCAAAACTAATACAATATTGTAAAGTTTAAAAATAAAATTAAAAAAAAAAAGAAAATCTTTTACAGAGAATCAGGGAATTGAAAGTATCATTTGTCAGTGGGTCACTTTGGGCAGACTTCATCCAGGAGACCTTGAGGACATAAGCTGGGAGGTTTTCTTGAGTCAAACAGCACTGTGAAATCTACTAACAACCAACAGTAGGGGGTTGCCTCAAAGAGTATGATCGCACAACTAAAACTATCTTAAAATATATTTATGGATATGAATTTTATTTAATTAATGCCTCTATGTCCTGTACATATCTACCCTTTACACAACTGTTAAACATATTCATTTAATGCCTCCTAGGTGTGTGCGCAACAGTCACTGTTAAGGGGATAGAACGATGAACAATATAGGATCTTGTCCTCAAGGGAAAAGAAAGCTAAAATTTGTGGGACACCTACTATGTGCCATACCTCAAACTGTATCTTTGTTACAACCACCTCAAGAATAATCTTGAGAAGTCATATGACTTTTGTCAGCTAAGTGAGAAAAAGGCTTTTAAGTTTTCTTTTAATGTATCTTCATTACTATATCTCCATACTTGTGAGTTTGTATGCTTTCTCTATAAATTAATGAGAGAAAGAAGCTATGTCCCTTATGCCTTCCCTTTCTTTAGTTGGAAGTTAGGGAGGAAAAGAACCTCACATTTATCCAATTTCATTTCTCCTTAACCCACCCCCTTCATTATTTTCTTAAAAGAACTCACAGTCAGTTAGAGATTTGCACTTAAGAGGCTATTTCTGGGCTTCTGTTGCTGTATCTGGGGTGAGGGAGTGTGGGTAAGCAGAGAAAACCTGACTCCAGTACAGGCTTTCCTTTGTACCTCGATGGACAATCAACAGACTAAGTCAGGAAAGGAATTCCAAGTATAGTTGCCTTAATAGGCTAAAATTAGAACGAGGGGTAGGACAGAGAATGAAAGAACAGAAAAGCAGGCAGAGAAAGCAAGGAGAGGCTGTATAAATGTATTCTGTAAACTCTTCCTCTTGGAACCTACAATTATTATTATTATATTTATTTAAGCAAATTTTTAAATAAGTATTTAAATGCTGCTGTCTCTACATTAAATCCTCTTAATTCTGTATATCATGGCGGGGAAAGAGAGCTTACCAATCAAACTGTCCTATGATCAACAACTCAAATGACATTTTAAGAGTCATTCCAATATATTTGGTTATTAGACAGGTTTACTGGAAAAATAAAATAAAAATGAGTGCCTAATCATTTCAGTTTTTAATCCAACACTACAAGGAACATTTACGCAGATGAAATATACTTGTAATAACAGTGCTTACAAATAAACGCTATTAAGAAAGCTTAGGGAATGATTATATTTTATTCAATAGAAAAAAAACAGCTGAACTCTGCTCTTGTCTTCTGTTTCCACATTATGTCTCTGTCCCTCCTCCTCTTGTAATAAATATTCTCTTGCCAGCCCTGTTACTGACAATAATGTACGTGAACTCCGCACCATGGACATCTGTCATTATTAATGACCATGCGAGAGAGAAACGATAACTCACTCTTTCAGGAACTAAGAGGGCAAAACGCCATAGAAATTTCCTTTCACATGTTCTGACGCTAGAATATTTACATTTAGCCTTTCTAAATTCACCAATAAGCCTCAGTAGCAGAATAGGAAGGGAAAAAAACTCACATTTTAAAATGTCAATTGAAAAATACTGTTGATACGGAAGACACTTGTTGCTATATGAAAGTTTTTATGAAAACAATGTTACATATTCAATGTTTTAGGCATACAATACATATAATCCTTTTAAAGCTCTGCCTATAAAGAAATGTTATGGTAGGAACTTTTTTTTTACTCTCAGGCTTAAATAACTTTTAATATGACTAGCCCACAGAATGCTCTTACTAAAATAAGAGCATTCCATTTAGTAAGTTTATAAAAGTATATATTTATTTTAAATTAGGCCTTTTAGGTATTTGTACTTGAATGTTGAGAGTATTAAAATATTATGTTTTTATTATCAAAATATAAACGAAATGCTATAGAAACAAAGTAAAAGATAGAGATACCTGCTGCTTTAAGAACAAAGAGCCCTTATTCACTTCTCAGAAAATTGAGGATGATTGTGCTAATTCTGTACTGGAAAATAGCCACACAAGTCTGTATTAGCCATTTCTTACTGGAAGGACAGATAACATTCTCTAATAAAATAAAAATATACCAATTCATGCAGACACTGTATTTCAAGCTAATTCTTAGGTAACAATTCTTTTCAATTTTAAACCACCTACTCTTAGTATCTTTTGCTTCTTAGTATTGAGGCTGACTAAATGTGTCATGAGGGTTATTCTGACTTTTCCTAAACATAAGGTTTAAGACTTCAGTAGACTGGAGGGCTCAGTTTAAGCCACTACCATGCTCTGCTGCCTTTCTCTTGTCTTCCCACTGCTCCTTGCACTGTTCTATTGACGTGTGAAATTCTAGAAATGTCAGCTTTTGTCAACATTACAGTCTACACTGTTATTAATACCTTTTTAAGAAAGCATAAAGAGATACTAGAAAACAATTTTGTCTTTCAACAGATTTTTAGAAGACAGTAAAATATCCATAAATTTAAAACATTTTCTACCCAAATCCCAAACTGAAATATAGTTTTCCAAATGCAATGCCAAGTATAAATGTAACTGTATATGCCAATGAATACTGTAGTAATAACTCCAGATTTCACATCTGTTTAAATGATAAATCATGCCAAATAATAAGGAAACAAAAAAGTAAGCAATGACATATGAAAAAAGGATAGTCAGAAGTAGGCCCTACATATCTCCCTGAAAAATGTCAGGCTCCTCCAGATACTACATGATAGCAAAAACCAAGACAAATTTTGATCTGAGAGATATTCTACTGGCAACCTTTAAGGAAAACAATCCCTCAATTTTTATGTGCATACATCAGTGAATGAATCAATGAATCAACAATAATTAGATTCCAATTATATATTCCACCAGCCATCAAAAGGTACACTTAACTGAAATGTTTGTCTACACTCACTTTCAGAAAAAATTAAATCCAGTCAAACGTTTGGTTTTCTTTTTTTTTAATTATATAACACCAAAATAACCAATTTGAAATTGTCATTTTCCATTTTGTTTTCAGTGCAGATGGAAATACACTAAAGAAAGGCAGCAGGCTCTGTGTTGGGAGAGGGTCTCTCCAATTTTATCAAATGATCCTAGCACTTCTCGTATTATTACAGAAGCGAGACTAAGGGTGTGAGGTTTAGGAGAACAAGATGGAGAGAGGATTTTCTCTACAAATTTTCCCTCCTCTGAATCTCCTGTTACAAATTTTCAGGTTGAATCAAACCATTCCACCAAAGCTCACAGAGAATAAAATCCGTTTGCCTTCTGGGATGTGGGGAGCTGTGGGGAACACATTTTTCCACTCCCAACTCCATCCCTGCTCTTATCTCTCCCCACCTATTCATGTCAGATGACAGAATCAGGCCAAATGGGTTTGTTTCTATCTCTGGTACTGTTTTTGCTTAATTGACTTCCCTCATCAGAGGCCTGCCTAGACCTTATTCCCCTTAAACTTTTAGTCACTAAAACTAAAAAAGAAGCATCAATAAACATTTTAGGGACATAAAATCATTCCATTCAGCCAACTGTTTCAAATCAAATTAGTTCAAAACACTTTATCCTTAAGATTGCAAAAACATTGTGATACTAAATATTCAATATTATCAGTCAGGCAAATTGGCCCAGGTCAAATGAGCAAATTTTTTAAATGAGATTGCTAAATTTCTCAACTTGATAGCTTCATAATAAATAATGTGCTTTCTATTCAAGCTGTACATTAAGTCTTTTATGTGGCCTAAGGCACTCTCTGATGGCTATGCCCATTACAATGTAGCCATAGAAACTGACACATTTATTTCTTGGATTAGTGTGCCATTGAAAATATTAATATGATGCAGTAAATGGGGATTTAATCTAATCTACTGATGGTAGGATGAAGTTAGTAAAAGGTTGAGTGCCCTTATGGAGAAAGAAAGATTATATCTGCAGAGAGAAGCTTGTTACTGGTTACAAAGATCAACTAAACAGCCTATGACATATTATGCACTTTCTACGTTTAAACAGACTTTGTCAAACTCAGCATGGAGGCTTTCTGCAGGCCAAAGAATGCTTTTTCACACATATATTAAAGATTTCAACATCCAAGTTGAAACACCTTTTATCTGTAAGCATAAACAAAATAGGACACCTCTCACAACTTACCTTGTGAAACATGGCACACAGGGTGAAACTGACATGCCCAAATCCATTTTATTAATAGTAAAATTTGTTTTATTTTGACTTGAAGGTGTTTGCTTAGCCTTTCACCTCTGCCAAGGGTTACCAAAAAAAGAAACATAGAAGAACTTCACTTCACTAAAAAGAAAGCCAATTTTATTTAACATGTTCTGAGAAAATGCAGCTAATCAATTTCACCATTCATTTTGTTAATTTCTAATTGGAAATCAAATATCGATAAATACTCCTTTTGCTGTGGCATAGATCACACTTGACTCTGATGTCTCCTAATAATTCATAGGATTCCAGGTCTGTTCCCCCCTTCACTCTGCAGCAAACTACATAAATTTCAAAGATATATTCTGACAGATGAAGCATTATTGAAAAGCAAAGTACAGCACTTTGTCCTTGAAAAGTTAACATGTAATGCCATAAAGTATTCAAATAATAATTTACTCAATCTTTCAGGGTAATTAATTAAAATGCTCGAGATGTTGGAGAAAATCACCTTGAGCTTATAAAACTGGAAAGCCCCCCTTTTCCTCTCTGCATGCAAGCTGCCCCTGCAGACCTACCACATGCTTCCCCAGTTATAGGGTTTGATTTCAGAAGATAATAAATAGCCAGGATCTAATTTTGCCATGTCACAACCGATTATGTTTCACAAGAAAAGGTAGAGTGCTCACCTACCAGATGAAGGTGAAACATAAAACCACTTTTATTTATGTCATGTGTCCAAATTCAACTCAACCTGGCCCTGGGTGCTGCGAGTGTGTGGACTTCCATTGTCATGTGAATTTATGCACCTCAAGAAAGTGTCAAATATAAACATAAATTTAATCAAAGGTCTGGAAACCTTTATTGCAGAAAAAAAATAAAACACACTTCTGACATCGAATATAAATTATTTTAATGTGTTTTGTTACTACTTTTCAGAAGGTCACAAAGAAAGAATAAGACATTAAACAGACACAGTCTATGACTATCTTAATTCAGGTGATGATTATAGCCATATAATTTAGACCCAGATACATTTTTAAAGCCTTTTTTTTTTTTAACTTTCAGAAGTTCATGTCCACTCACTATCTTAATCAACTGTAGTGGTAAGTTGCTCAACTGTAACCACGTAAAGGAAAATTTATCATAGGAATTTATATTTCCAATGGGAATATAATCAGGCCTGAGTCTTTGACCCTCTGAGTAAAACGAAAGCCTCCAGACATTATCTGGACGAGCTAGGTCACAAATATGTTTCTAGATCATGAATATAACTATTCCAGCAATACATTTTGGGTGCAGAATCGAAGCAAAGTGTAGACATCAGAGTTCCTGTTGCTGTTCATGTCAGGAGGATAAAGCAGAAGGCTGATAACAATAGATTAACAAGGCCCTGGTATTACTCAGCCGTTCCCTTCAGTTGGGTAGGCTTTGGACAGAATTTTAATGACTAAAAAAATTGCATATGATGAATAAGGATGTCATTTTCAATTAACGGGAACAAAGGATCATCCCCATATTTGGCAAATGAGGTAGCCGTGGTGTAAGAAAAGCTGGGGCATTCACAGACAATGCATCACCCTCGCGAACCAAAACAAGCTCATGACATTTGGGTACCCTTGCTCTGACGCTGCTGTTTGTTTCTAGCAGGTACTTATCCACAGGTTAAAGAGGCCCTAAGAGCCTCCCACTAACTAAAAATAATACTGAATTGAATACTGTTAGGAGTTAGTGAGGGGTCACCCTAAACATAGATGGCAAAACCAAGATAAAACACCTTGAAACCTAAAAACAACTTACAACTGGTATCCATAACAAACTGGAAATCCAAATCGCAATAAAGTTTGACCTCGAGGGAACTTACTTTGCAGAAGGATTTCGAAGAGTGCCTCAGGCTGACAGGAAAGGTAACGAGTTCACTCAGGACGCAGCAGGAGCTCAGGGTGTAGCATGTGTGACGTGCTCATAACGTAATATGCACGCCTAGGACGTAGCATGCGTGCACATGACGTAGCCTGTGTATGTGCCCAGAACGTAATATACGTGCCCAGGACGTAACATGTGTGCGTGCTCAGGACGTATTATACATTCCCAGGATGTAGCATGTGTGCGTGTTCAGGATGTAGCATGTGAGGGTTGTGTGGGACAGCCCTTATCCTTCCGTAATTTCCTGTTGAGTTTCCTCACTAGGAGCCTGTCTTGAGTTCACTTGGTTGCGCTACCACCATAGCGACCTCTTTCAGCTCTTCAGTGGTCTGGTCGAGATTCAGTTAGAGTTCCTGAAAGTCCCTTAGGTGTCTCCTATTTTAAGAATTGGGGTGTCACAAGTGACTTCTCAGATTCAGTGATTACCAGGGGAGTCCATTCACTCTTTGGTGGCTCGTAAAAGCCTCAGGGAAGCAAGACCAGCCTTACTTAATTCGAAGTATTAACCATAAGTTCTATGGTTAATACTACCATCCCCTCTGAGAATATAAGGCTCTATGACCAGCAAGCTCCAGTGATAGCACAACAAACTGAAGATCCCACCAGACTCGATTTACTGGCCATTGATGTGATCAAGTGCTTTCTGTACACTATGGCCAAATATGAAATCATTTTTCCCCTCACATCTTCTACTGGGTTACACAAAGTTAAACAAATAACAATCCAGCAGGACTTCTCAGTCTTTCATAAGCTAACATGTAGTGAATCTCTTGAGAATGTACGCAATTACGTTTTCTTTTTTTTTCCCCACCTAGGACAACTTTTCTTTCATGGAGCACCTATTAAAAACTTCATAAAACACTCATATTTTCAGCCAATAGTCTGGAAAACTTTGCTGTAGGTAACTGAACTAAAGTTATTATCAGCATATTTACTGCTCTGTAATTCAAGTTTTTCCTAGATCTGAGAGCTCTGTCTTTGGTAGTACCCATGTTGTTTCCAGTGCGTAATATCATCTACATCAAGAGATGGACGTTGTGTATCCTTTGTGCATCTCTAATGAAATTTGCAAGGTCAAACCAGAGAATGCCAAGAGCACCCGATAGTAACAGAAGCCTTTCCAAAGATAGGAAGGGTCCTGGATGCCAAGGAGGATTAGACACAGCTTTCCCAAGGTTATGTGCTCCTTAAAGAAGAAATTGGGGTATTCCTAGAACTGCTTTTAGATGAGTCCATAGCATTGTCCACAATTCCTCTTTCTTGTCTTGACTGGCTCCTTCCCTTATTTCACTGCACCTATTCACTCATCTTTTCAAAGCTGCTAACCAACTCCATCTCACCCCTCTGAGCATATGACCCTGCTCTGTTCACTAAGTAACCAGGAACATTGGTGGGCACATCTTCAAGTTCGAGACTTGTAAAATAAATCAATCACCTTCTATATTTTTCCTTACTTGCTTTGTCCAGTGGCAAAGCATTGGTGCCCCTTCTTCCACTGAAGGCAGCACCCAACCAGCTCCACTTTGGCCTCAGTGGGTCCTTAGATTGTTTCCACAAGATCTGGCTCCATCGTTTCACCACTCACTCTGCTTATGCAGCAGCACTACCTTCTCCATATAAATATACTCAAAAATAACCACTCCAGCTGCCTGCCTCCCTCAAGCACAACTCAATCTCTTTCCTTCCTCCTCAGATAAATGTATTGAAGAGCCACCCACACTCTCAGTCTTGACAGCCTCAATTATTCTCATTCCTAAGTCCATCATTATCTGACTTCAAGACTCATCACTCTATTAAAACTACTTTCATCAAGTTGCTGATGATGTCCATATTGGCAAATTCTGTGGCCATTTATCCATCTTTATCTTATTATAATATTCGCTATTGACAATATACTCCCTAGAACTCTTTATTCTCTTGGCTTCAGTGACATCAATTCAATTCAGTTCAGTGTCCGACTCTTTGCAACCCCATGGACTGCAGCATGCCAGCCTACCTGTCCATCACCAACTCCCGGAGTTTACTCAAACTCATGTCTACTGAGTCAGTGATGCCATCCAACCGTCTCATCCTCTGTCATCCCCTTCTCCTCCCACCTTCAATCTTTCCCAACATCAGGATCTTTTCCAATGAGTCAGTTCTTTGCATCAGATGGCCAAAGTATTGGAGTTTCAGCTTCAACGTCAGTTCTTCCAATGACATCCCTCTATCCTAATTCTGATTCTTTTAAAATCTCTTCCTCTGGTCATCACTTAAAACTTGGGCTCCCCCATGATTCCATTGTTGGTCTGTTATTCTTCATTCACAATAAGCTATTCAAAGATAATACAAACAGACAGGTCTGGGTTTTAATCTAACTTAGTTTTTTGCTTAGCTCTTTAGCCTGTTTTTTCATCTGTAAATAAATGATAGCAGCTCTTTTATAGAGTTGTTATAATAATTACATAATCCATGTAGAGTATACATACATATCTGGTACATGGGTATCAATAAATGTTGTTGTCACATTGGGAATGATTTTCTTTCTCAGTCACTGTCATCTAACCAATCGTCCATATCTGATTTTCCCTCTTGTATTCATCACAAATCTTTCCATTGATTTCTGCCATGTTAGATCAATGTTGCCACTTCATTCTCCCTTCATTTACCTGAAGATCAATAGTTTTCAAAACTTCTTCCAAGAACTCCTAGGATTCCTCTATTTATATCTACTCTATTAAATTTCAGTATATACTTTTTAAAAAAGCTTTTGTTGGTATAAAAAGTCAGAAGTCTATCAGGTCTGATAGATTACTAGCTGGCATTCCTGTTTTCCATCCTGTCTTTACAAATCCATTCACTGCATTAAAGCCAGAGTACTCTCTCTACAATCTACATGGAATAGGCTACTTCCTCAATAAAACGTTTAAATGGCTTCTTATAAACATCAACAAATAAATGTCAACCTCTCTAACACAATCCGTGAGGCCAGAGTCTAAGCCCAGCTTCGATCCTTCTTGTTCTAGCAAAACCAATCTGCAAGCACTTCCCCAAGGGCTCAGGATGAACCACGTGAGTGCTGCTAAATCACTTCAGTCGTGTTCAACTCTTTGCGACCCTGTGGACTGCAGCCCACCAGGGCCCTCTGTCCATGGGATTCTCCAAGCAAGAATACTGGAGTGGGTTGCCATGCCCTCCTCCAGCATGACCCACATTCTCGGTTTATGTTCGTCTCTTGATCTGGGAAACAGTTTCCACCTTTCATCTGGCTAATTCTTACTGGATTCTTCATTTCCCATCTTCTTCTCCAGGAACTCTTAAGTCCAGGCTGAATCAGGGCCTCCCTTTGTCCTCCCTATGCATTGTTCTACTATATCATCTTCCACAATACATTGTATTAATAATCACCTATTTATGTGTCTCTCTACCCTACCAGATTGTGAGCTTTTAGGGACAATGACTGTATCCTGTTTATCCTGAACTCCCCATGCTTAGGTCAAGATAAGTATACTAGAAATGTCTGTTGTTCTAATATAAACTGTGTATTCTTGAGAAGCAACAGGTGTAGCAGAAAGAGCATTGGACAGGACCAGCAAACAGGTGGTGAGCACATTTTGGTAACATCACCAAAACCAGTGATCACTGCATCTAGAAGAGGGATGGAGGCTGCCTCTGAGCCAAGTCAGGAAACCAGAAGACCTATTAGCACTTTCTCCATGGGCATGGAATGGGGTCACAGTAGACCTCCTGTGATTGAGACCTTTCCGTCCTTGCTACATAGGCTCCAAGGGGAAAATCTCCTTCCAATCCTGGCTTCATCACTTACGAGCTACCAGTTATTTATTATGCCTGAGCTTTATCTCTCTGTAACTGTGTCCATTCTATCATAGTTGCTAAGAAATAATTTAGATACAACCATTTACAGAAGTGGAAAGTCCTTGAACAAACTGAGTCTTAGTCTTATTTTAATTCCTAACAGAATCAAGCAAAGGTGGTAACTGCTCTGCTGCTATTGCTAAGTTGCTTCAGTCGTGTCCGACTCTGTGCGACCCCAGAGACAGCAGCCCACCAGGCTCCTCCGTCCCTGGGATTCTCCAGGCAAGAACACTGGAGTGGGTTGCCATTTCCTTCTCCAATGCATGGAAATGAAAAGTGAAAGCGAAGTCATTCAGTCGTGTCCGACTCTTCGCGACCCCATGGACTGCAGCCTACCAGGCTCCTCTGTCCATGGGATTTTCCAGGCAAGAGTACTGGAGTGGGGTGCCACTGCCTTCTCCAAAATGCTCAGTTAACATCTAATGAATGATTATCTATCATTGTTACTATCAATCATATATATCTATCATTGTATCTATCATATATATTATCATGATATTCATTATATCTTGCCATTGCCTAAGTGCTCTGTCATATTTCAATTACTTCTAACTGACATTTTTCAGTTGCTAAAAGTGCTTTTGAGTCAACTATTGGGAATGGTGTTACTTCAAAAATGTTTAAGCCTGGCTAAGTAAACAAACATTTACAGTTATCTGTACACCTTCATAATGTGGGAGTCCCAGTCTAAAAATCTACATAAAGTCTTTTCTTTCTACTGTAAGGTGCAAACTTTTCTGCTCAGTTGCACTTGCAACGGGGACTTGTCTGCCTGAAAATACATTCTTGCTTCAGTATATATATGGTTAATTAAATAAAAGAGTTATGTGGTAACTTGAATGTCTTAGCTACAAGTCCTATTTTATTTCAAATAATTCAACCTTTCAAAAATAACTCAGGAGGAATCAATAGATTTGATCAACTTTTATTGGTCTGTTGCTAAGTGCCAATAACAAAATCTCCTGCAGAGAATATCACATCATTTACTCATAGCCTTGTTACACTAAACAAGATAAATAATCATGACATCAAAGTATTAAAAAAGTGATCAGAAATTATTTACTGAAAAATTATGATAAACTAAAACACAGTATAACAGAGCATGATTCCCATTTGGTTAAAATTACATACTCTCCAGATTGTGTAGTACTCAATATATGTTAAATGCGTCTCTAATAATATAAACATTTATTCTTAAATAAAAATAGTAAAAACAGTGGAAAGTTACATCCTAAAACGTTGGCAGAGGTTATTTCTGGAGGTAGAATTGGATGGGAAAGTGGAAATGTTTTGACCTTTTATTTTGTTTATGTTTGCATAATTTATAATATAAACACAAGAATAAGTTGTATAATTATTACATAATATTGGGCTTGAAAGATTTATAATCATCATAAAATTTTTAATTATTACTATGGGTGATAATAATAACTGGGTTTGAAAGACTTTGTAATTAAAATTTTAAAACAGAAAACCAATAATTGGCATGAGTCACAGTGTAGAAGGGTTTGTGAAGCAGTGCAGAATTTGGAAATAAATACACAGACTGTACTTTTAACAGGTTTGACAGTTCTGAAGAATGAGCAGTATTCCTCAAAGTTATCTATGTCCCCAAGGAGGTATACATTTTTGCGGACAACTTTATAAGGGAAACACATATTTCAGTCACCTTTCATCCTGGTTTCTAAAGAAAGGACACTCAGAGAGCCTTTTTGTCTTACTGATGTCACTATGCATGGTAGCAGCACAAAAAGCCCACTGCTACACTGTATCCCAAATAATGGTATGAGTGAAAACTAGATCATAATTTATTTTCCTAATATCTGAATACCATTATTCACCATTTACTAACATTTGCATTTCTTTTACAGAACCATCACTAACTTATATCCTCATTATGCAAATATCTTATACAGCCTATAATATTCTAAGTGCCCAAGGGTAGGAATTATATCTAATCATAATTGTACCTCCCATGGTTTTGTCAATTTTTGTTTTGGTAAGTAATTGAGGTCACTCATTTTAGGGCATAATTTAATTTTGCAATTACATACATAAAGAAAATATTTACTTTAAAAGTCAAAAAGTCATTTTTTTTTTAGCTTTCCATAGATATTTCAGAGATATAGTCTAGCACATTAAAAGAATATACTTAAGATTTCTAATATTTACTTCAAGGGGAGCTTATTGACTTTTCATGTAGTTAGTTTTCCCAAGAATACCCTGAAAGAAAAGTTATACTAAATATAATGAAAGAGAAGCAGATTCTTGCACATTCTTTAAAAATAAGACTTCCATAAGGTGAAATAAACTAGCATTTCCTTGAGTGTTCTCCCTGAACCATGATTTGACTGTTTAGGCAGACATGCTGGTTACCTCCTAACTTCAGGAATTCAACAGAACCAGTGGACTATAGAGTAGATGTCTGGAGATGGATTTATATCAGCTCACTTATTAGTATATTCCTATTGGGTCAGGTGGCTCTGGGGTAAATAATCCGCTTGCCAACGTAGGAGATGCGAGAGACACAGGTTCGATCCCTGGGTTGAGAAAGTCCCCTGGAATAGGAAATAGCAAGCCACTCCAGTATTCCTGCCTGGAAAATTCCATAGACAGAGGGACCTGGCCCCAGTCCATGGGGCTGCAGAGTCAGACACCGCTAAGCGTGCATGCGCACACACACACACACACACACACACACACATACAATTCTGTCATTTACTAGCCACATGATTTTAAATATTTCACTTAAATGCTCTGACCCTCAGTTTCCTTTACTATGTAAGGGATCGCCAACTCCCTCTGCCCCCAAGAATTGTTAAACATTTCAAATATATGTACAAACGCCCTGAAAACAATAAGGGAGAGTACCAATTAAAGGATAATCGCTCATTATCAAATTACTTTAAAAGTATAAATGGAATGGTAATGTCTCTTCCACACTCTTATTATCACCTGGTGAGATGGACTAAACGTGGTTTTAAAAATGACTTTAATTAGTTTAATTTTCTAACACCCATTAGCACTCCTAACATTAGGAGTATGAGAGCTTTTGTTCAAGCCCTAATAGGCAAGTCATTACTAAGCCATCTTAACTTCCTTGTACTTTTGTCTATTCACTTTTTACTAACTTCATACCAAAGCTGAAAGTCACAACACACACACAGAGTGCATTCCTCTGGTATAAAAGTGAGTGCCTCTCACCTTTCATGGAATGTGTAATAGTCAAACTGTGACAATGAAACCCAGATTGCCCTAAAGTATCTTAGAAATAGTTCTCTAAATTCTCTCTCACACACACACAAATTACAAATCTTTATTTAAGAAATTAAAACGCCACTAGAAATCCAAAACAAAGATAATCTGGCTCCCGCTTTGCAGATAATGGTCATAATATCATTTGAGGTAATTACGGAGAAAATAAAAAAGATTGGGAAAGGCACAGAAGATCACAGGAGGAGGAGTGTCCTGTCGACCCTTGTGGGTTTGTTGACACCTCCGGGGGCCACGGCAGGGCAAACACAGCTAAGAGCCAGGCGAAGTGTGTAACTGGTATCTTTGCAACACTTCTTTTCATGAAAGGCCTCCTGTTCTATTCATCTGCACCCAACTGGTGTACCCAACTGGTACAACTCTAGGGGCATCTTGGGTTAGAACTTCTTTGCCTGACTTCTTAGGGCCTAATGTGGCAGTTTATTCATGGGATACATTCATCTCAGCAAGTGTATCAGGGCATGAGGCTAAAGCACCATCCCAGCTGAGACGCACGTTTCACTGTGGCCAGCTGCAGCCCTTGTGTCGTCAGCCTCTGTTCTGGGACCTGACTTTGCTGGAAGGTGCCCAGAGCCACGTGTAGGGGAGCACCTGGGGTTCAGGAGGCCTGCTGGCACCTTCAGGACTGGTGTCCCTAACAGGATGCCATGTCTGGGACAGTCCTCTTCTCCACGAGGAGAAGTGCACGCATGTGACGGCACTTGTGTGATCTTACAGCAGTGCCGCCAGCTTCAACACCAGTTTGAGGTACTCCAAAGGAGACTAGTTAATGAGTTTCAGAAGTGATGTTTACAAGCAACATGAGGCCCTCTGGCCATGCTGATGCCGACGGAGTGAGTTTTGAGGCGGTAGCAATATATGTTCATTGAACACTTCTGTTCCAGGCTGGCAGGGTGGTGTTTTACAATCTCTATCATTTAATCCTTACTATAAATTTTATAAAAGAAATAGTATTATGGTTTCACTTTTGCTTTTTTTTTTTTTGACTGCAACATGTGGTATGGCATGCGGGATCTTAGTTCCCTGACTAGGGGTCGAACCCACATCCCTTGCATTGGAAGCACAGAGTCTTAACCATTGGACCACCCAAGGAGTCCTTATTGCTTCTATTTTGCAGATGAGAAAACTGAGGCCCAGAGAAGAACAGAAACTTGCCCTAAGTGTTCTCTGATGCCTCTACAAAGTTCCCTGCTTAGAATTCTTATTTGGGCACATTCTACACCAGTGTGTTATTCGCTCAGTCGTGTCCAACTCTTTGAGACCCCATGGACTGTAGCCTGCCAGGCTCCTCTATCCTTGGAATTTTCCAAGCAAGAATACTGGAGTGGGTTACTATTTCCTTCTTCAGTTCTACACTAGAGCTGCTGGGAAAAGCCATGTATGAAATTCAAATAAGTCCACAGTTAGCACTTACTCAATTTCTGCTTTCTGCTGTGGCTTTGACTGCATAGCTAGACAGGTTGACACTGAAAGGCTCTAGTGCTTTCTTGAGGAATTGAAAATAAACTAATTAAAGGGTTTTAAAATAGGTAAACATTGTATCTCAGGAACATATGACTTTACTAGTATGTGTCCATGTGTCTTTTAAACATAAAAGTTATCTTTGGTACTTCTTCAACTACTGGTTGTCAAACCAGTTTGTCAACGCACATTTTAGTTTTCCAGTTTACTTCATTTTGATCAAAGTGTAAAATTCTTCTTTGCCTTAGCTGAGGTCAATTACTGATGGCTCTATCTGGTCAGGGGGCACACTGAGAGAAAAAGAGCATGTGAAGCAACCAGCACAGATGCACCCCCCTTACTGCAGCTAAGGTACATGCTAAGTTGCTTCAGTTGTGTCCGACTCTTTGTTACCCCATGGACTGTAGCCTGCCAGGCTCCTCTGTCCATTGGATTCTCCAGGCAAGAATACTGGAGTAGGTAGCCATTCCCCTTTCCAAGGGATCGTCTCGACCCAGGGATCAAACACGGGTCTTCTGCATTGCAGGAGGATTCTTTATTGACTGAGCCACCAGGGCAGCCCAAGAGAGCTGTAGAAAATGTTTTTTTCAATTTCCTGAGACTTTTGTCTATAAGGTATTGACCTACTCATTCCTTCAAGTACAGCATCTGAGAGTCTAGAATATGGGCTTGTACATGTGAAGCAAAAGGGTTAAAGATGACTGAAAATCGAGCCCTAAGAATACATTTTCCTTTTATGTTATTCTCTCCAAATGTTTAATTTTTTAAGTATAAACTCTTTTCTTTTTCAAACCAAAAACTTCTTGAAGTCAGGAACTCTGCCTTCTTAAATCTTGCTGATAATTTATTGGTTAAAGAGAGAGCAGACTGATAGCAGGCAGGCCCATTTGGATAGCCTGCACACTCTCCACTTAAAATAGGAACTTTCAAGGAGTCTACAACAGCAAAGCTAGGATTTGTCCCAGTGATATAAGAACTATAACAATGATGATAATAAGCCTGTGTGAGCCAGGCAAGAAACTGAGTTCAGCAAGACCCCTGACTATAGATGTCAATGCTCACTCAGGTTGAGCTAAACCTCTGAAAGAAAGTGAAAGTGTTAGTCACTCAGTCTTGCCCGACTCTTTGTGACCCCATGCAGGGTCTGACAGGCTCCTCTGTCCATGGAGTTCCCCAGGCAAGAAATTGGAGTGGGTTACCATTCCCTTCTCCAGGAGAACTTCCCAAATCAGAGATCAAACTCAGGACTCCTGAATTGCAGGCAGATTCTTTACCATCTGAGCAACCATTCCCAACTCTCTGGGATTCCTTGGCCTGTGATTATCAAATGCCTTTCCTAACTTACCCTATTAATACAATGAAGCATCAGAGAAACGCTTGTCAGTTTCCCACTTTAATAGACTCAAGTTCCCATTGAGCCCAGATGGTTCAGTTTTTTTAAAAGAAACCTCAGTTTTTAAAAAGTGACATTTTCCTAAGACGTCAAGTTGGAACTGGTTAAAACCATGTTCAAAGTTAGCTCTAAGGTCTGCTGAATGGAAACTCACTGTGTTGTGTTGTTTAGTTATTAAACTGATCAGATTTTAATGAATCCTCATGGTATGTTATGAAGGACAACACCATCAAGTTTGTAAATTTGATGTCTCTGATAAAAAGGCCTCCGGTTGCTTTTAGTCACAGAATCTCTTCATATTATAGAATTTGTTGCTATTGTAGTTTATTTGGTGAGTTGTGTCCAACTCTTTTGTGACCCCATGGACTTGAAGCCCACCAGGCTCCTCTGTTCATAGGATTTCCTAGGCAAGAATACTTGCACTGGCTTGCCATTTCCTTCTCCAGGGGATCTTCCTGACCCAAGGATGAATCCCTGTCTCTTGAATTGGCAGGTGGATTCTATACCACTGAGCCATTGAGGAAGTCCATTATAGACTTTACTGTGTAACAAATCAGCAGTTATCCCTGACATTTTAGGCAGGAAAGAATATTGCAGATGATGGAGCTCCTTGTTTTGGAGAAAAGATGAGACGTTAGTAACGTATCCCACACAGAGTGGTTAGCTCTTTAATTAGCATCTACATCCTGGAATTCCTTGTCCATCTCCTTTCTACCACATTAAGCTATAAACAGACCATTTATTCAACTCATTTCATCACCATTACTAATCATCAGAATTATGTAAGAGGTTACCTGGAAGACAGACATCAAATGGTTTAGTACCAAATAAATGAACAATTATGTTATTTCAAAAACTATACTGATAAATGTAATCACTGAATAAAATCCAGGCATATAATCAGTTACCTGAGTATTTCTGAACACTTGACATTATAGACTTAAATGAACACACATGCCCATAGAGTATCAGCATTTGGCTCAAATCTCTCTAATTTTTTCAGAGAGGGAAGCAATCAGTCTATGGTGGCATTTGACAGCAGGAAACACATAAGGTGATTATATTTTAACTATTTCCTAGTATATATATTTTAAATGTCATAACTTTAGAAAAGATGGCCTAATGTAGTTGTTCTAATGTAAGTAAAGTTTGGGAGTGAAATAAAATGATAAAGAAAAACTTCACTGAAGATGGTAACAGACCGTACCATATGGCTCTCAAAGTCAACCAAATCTCCTTTTGGATAACTCTCAAAGACCCTAAGAACTGGCTTTCATTTTTTTTAAGGCGAACATTTCTCTTTGTAATGTAAAAGAAAGGTTCTTGATTTTGTCATTAAATGTAAATGTATTCCATATTTGAATACATGGCATTCCAGTTTCCATTTAAAGACATAGAGTAGAGTTGCGTCTTTTTTCCCCCTAAAATGCAATTACTGAGAAAAGAGCTTTTGAGTGAATTATTTGAAGTAGAAAATCTTAAACAACCTCTCTCAGGAAAAAGGAGCTCTAACATCGGGTGATATGA
The DNA here is from genome assembly GCF_002263795.3 of Bos taurus. Lineage (NCBI taxonomy): Eukaryota > Metazoa > Chordata > Mammalia > Artiodactyla > Bovidae > Bos > Bos taurus. Next base: position 25,238,775 of record NC_037341.1, read on the forward strand.
TGCTGAGGTTGTTGCCACAGACACAAACACACACTATGATATCGTGTGTCTTTGTTTCTCTTTCTTTTTGACAAAGACCACAAATAAATATCCCGACATCCTAAAACACACATGCCTAATTCTGCAAGTGGTTATAATGAAGCCCTTTGAATTATTATAAATGCTCGAACATTAAAAATTCATTGGCAAGCAGAGAGAGGTGCTTTCTATTTGTGGTGCTGAATTCAAACACAACCACCAAGAATGGCTGATTGTCCCAGGCAAGCACGGCTGACAGCCATCAGCAGGTCTGTGCAAACGGTGTATGGAAAAGGTAATAAGAGCTTCAGGAGTATATTTCAACCCATATAATAAAGTAATTGTGAAAGCGTAATTGCAGTCTGCTTCCATACCATATAAGGGTAAGGAATGAGATGGTTAAGAAAATACGAGATTCACAGAATTATATTGTAAGCAATTTTGCAATGACTGTCTCCTAGAATATGCAGTATTTGTCAGAAAAATCATTTTCAGTACACAGTAGTGTTTATCTTTGGAAATCCATTATGATGAACCTGAACAAAATGAACATTGATTAGTTCACCATTTCAAAAAAATGCTCCCTGAACTTAAAAGCAACTTCACATATAAAAGTATTATTGGATAATACTAAACAACTGATTTCAGCTCATTTAAAGCACTGATTAAAAAAAAAAGAATTGCACATAAATCTTGTTCTTTATTTCTGAAAGATAGTTTACATTTCCAAAGATTTAAATATTTGTAAGATTAGAATTTCAATTTTAAAAAATTCATTCCTTGGGCTACTTCAGAAACAATCACTATTCGCTTAAGTTACCAAGTTATCGTATCCCACAGGCTATCAGTTGCTCTCATATCAAGACTTGAGAACAGGCAAGGAATGCTGGGTCTACCCTCAGTCAAACCATCTGGACTAAAATTAGGAAAAGGAGGAGGGAAGGGAAATGCGTGAATGAACATAGGGATGTTCAGCACTTAATATGAATAGCGCCGAGGTCAAATATGAAAGTTGTCTATTTGGTTCTCACCTCACCCATCTTCTATTAATAGGATTATTCATATCACATCTAAGATTATTACCTCTGTTAAGTGACAATTTTTTTTTCTATTCCTACCATTAAGCACAGTTTGTGGTGCATAGTAACCACTTGGAAAATATTTAGTGAATAAAATAACCAGTATTTGGAAATGCCATATAGTGGGAAGCTGGGTCTATAGCAAGCCTGTGGCATGGGCTCTGAAACCCATGGTGAAATAGGCAATGGAACTGAATATAAGGAATCTGCTTCTTCATTACTTTTTTGTTCCACTTTTACAGGACCTTGCAAATAACTGTGTGTAAACTGCAGACATGTATTCATTCCCCTGGCCTACCATTTCAGATAAAACTTCAAAAGGACGTTAAATAAGGGAAAAGCTCCTTGATTCGGATAAGTGAAACAGCTAAAATGCTCATCTGCCTAAATGAAGTTTCTAGAAGAAAACACACATTTTTGTCACTAAAGAGAATAGCTGTTATTTACATATGCCTGACTGGTTTACAAAGAACTCATTTCAAAGGGAGGTTAAGACTTCAATGAATTTAAGGAAAATGAACAAACCAAGCCTGACTTAATGCTATGCTGTGGACATCAAGTAGATCAGTATTTGTTGAAACCTTGCATACACACGTAAAATCTATCCATGTTGTCCTGTGTAACTGGAACTATTGTTTTCCAAGAAGGGGATCCTAATGATGATGGAGAAGGCAGGCAAGGATGGATGCCCCAAAACAGAAGCCCATTTTAGGCAGATGAGAAAACAAGTAAAACAATGTGAGTCTAAAGGAATCTTGAAAATAATGTCAGTCATCTTACAAATTCTCTGAGATGGAAGGAAGGAGGATGGGCAAAAAGGAACTCAAACTCCAGCCATCTGTTATGTTATAGGTCTTGCTCCATCCTGATGCACCCTAAATCATCACCATAACCATTCAATTCTTCATGATCCTTTTCTTTTCTTGAATTTTCCAAATTCTTCTCAGGTGAGGCTATGTACTAATGTCTAACAGCATAGTACCACATTTGACCACCTTTCCCATCACTAAGTATACTCAGGTTTTGCCAGGAACTCCAGGACCATTCTCTTCTGTCTGCGTTCGTGCGTGCGAAGTTGCTTCGGTTGTGTCCGACTCTTTGTGACCCTATGGACTTGCAGCCCACCAGGCTCCTTTGTCCATGGGATTCTCCAGGCAAGAAACTGGAGTGGTTTGCCATGCCCGTCTCCAGAGTATCTTCCCGACCATGGGCTATTCCTCCCTCTTTCCCATTCCCTCCCTTTAAGCATAAGGTCACTATGCCCACGGGACCAACAATGATTGAGCCCTAGCCACACTGCTTTCCATTTGAAACCAAGATCAAATACTTTGTCAAGCTTTCTTATCAAAAACAGAATTAGTGGAAGTCAGAAAGAGAATTAAGAGTGAACAAAATATTCTGATCTCTGGGAGAGAGATAACCTAACAAAATCAGCTTGTACAAGGCCTCCAGTCTATTTCTTAATAAGAATGAAAGACTGTTATGCTATTTCATGCTCCCCAAATTCATAACCCTAAGAGCAAAGAGTGATACATGAAGGCAGCAGAACTTTAGAATAACAGAGACTTGGTTTCTGGAACAGAGTGGACTCAACTGTAAGTCATTTAAAGTATTATACTAACATGAAAACAGACAAGGAATGTGATATGGAAAATATTATAAAATTTACATATTTCTTAAAGATGAAGCATCATCCTTCTAATAACTCCGTAGATTTCACAGGAACTTCTGGAGTCTTCCTCCACCCCCTCAGGGTGTAATTCCATTAATGTATCTCAGTAGAAAAACTACTTGAAGACTGTGAGATCCCTTTAAAACTGCTGAAAGACATTTCTGAATATGTTTGGACACTTCACTGTATTTTCCCAGTTTACTTATAATTGTGTGCCTATCTGTCACTAAACAAGAAATCTCAGCAAAGCGACTACTAATTTTAGAAGTTAAGTCAGCTGGTGCATTTCTGCAACTACACACAAAGCAAAACATTCATATTAATTTCTAATTATCAGGATGATCAATTTAAAAGAGAACTTGCAGGTAGACTATAAGACTCTAGCGTGTCTCTCAAGAAGTTACATTTAATATAACTGAATCTTTTGGCCGACATATAAAGCCTCTAAAAGCTTTCGTGCTAAGTCACTTCAGTTGTGTCCCAACTCTTTGAGACCGTATGGACTGTAGCCCACCAAGCTCCTCTGTCCATGGGATTCCCCAGGCAAGAATACTGGAGTCAGTTGCCACGCTCTCCTCCAGGGGATCTTCCCAAACCAGGGATCGAACCCGTGTCTGTCTCCTGCATTGGCAGGTGGATTCTTTTTTTTTTTCTCATTTCATACATGATATTATACATGTTTCAATGCCATTCTCCCAAATCTCCCCACCCTCTCCCTCTCCCACAGAGTCCATAAGATTGATCTATATATCAGTGTCTCTTTTGCTGTCTCGTACACAGGGTTATTGTTACCATCTTTCTAAATTCCATATATATGCGTTAGTATACTGTATTGGTGTTTTTCTTTCTGGCTTACTTCACTCTGTATAATAGGTTCCAGTTTCATCCATCTCATTAGAACTGATTCAAATGTATTCAGGTGGATTCTTTACCACAAGCGCCACCTGGGAAGTCACTAAAAAAAGCTTATTCATCGTAACTGAGACAAAGTCTTCAAAAAAATAGGTGAATATCTTAAGGTTCATTTTACCACAGAACTCCCTCTCCAGGCAGTTTTCTCTGGTACATTCCTATAAGCGCTGAGCATGAGTTCACTTTCAGGAAGAACCTGAATTCCACCCCAACTGCTCCCAACCCTCTCTCACGTGGCAACCGTTACCTGCCTGACTTGCGAAGCAATTCCTGTTTGCCTGGGAGTGAAGCTATCCTCCTTAGGCCCATATTTCTCACTATCGACACCTCAGCCTCAACTCAGGCACCATATTGGGTGGGGCCTCAGACATCCTGTGATGTCACACCTCCATCTATTTCCTCATTTGATGTCTTTTGCAGTCTTTCATGAGAGGAAAACTTATGAATGATTAGGGTTCACAAGTCTCTCAAATAATCAGCATTCTGTCACTCAGTGGGTTTCCATTTTTTGCTCCATGAATGAGCAAGAGCCAAACTTAATGTCTGATTATTGGGGTAATCTGGGCTTCCCAGGTGGCTCAGTGGCAAAGAATCCGCCTGCCAGTGTGGGAGATACGGGTTCAATCCCCAAGTTGGGAAGGAAGAAAAGGAAGAAATGACAACTCACTCCAGTATTCTTGCTTGAAAAATCTGAAAGACAGAGCAGCCAGGCAGGTTGCAGACCACGGGGTCACCAAGAGTCAGACATGACTTAGCGACTAAGCACAGATAGGGATCACACCTGAGCTAAGAAACACGTGGCATCTTTTTTTTCTGGCTACCATAATCTGCATTAATACTAATAGCCTTAAGGTAGGTGTTGGCCTTTTTTTTTTTTTTTAGTTGCCTCAAGTCATTTTGAAAAGAGGTAGGAAGTCTAAAAAATAGTTCAAAATATAGGAGTCCCTTTCCCCCTCTCGCTGCATGATTTCTAAGGCCAATTAAAATGCCATTTCCTCCAGGAAGCAACGGGGATTTCCTGAACTTCAATCCATTAGTACTCCTTCTGTACCACCAGCACTTTGACTACAGACTCCATCCGCATCACATCAGTTACACTAGAGCTGGGCCACAGTTATTTGCATTCCTCTCTTGGCTAGTCACACAGAGGCAGAGTCCAGTACTTACTGATCTTTGTGCCTGTCTCCGCCCCTGGAACACTCAGCCTAAGGCTCAGCACACAGTTGGGTGTTCAGTAAATGCTTTTCATTTCTAAAAATGAATTAAGTGTGCCTTATTAACAAAGCCTACAGCTTCTTTACAAGTGTAGTCCAAAAAAAAAAAAAAAAAAGTCTGCTTCTTAGGCGAGAATATCCTCATCTCATCCCTGTGCAAATATCTGTGTGGGGACTGCATTAGAGCTACCTGAAAATAAGAAGTTATAATGGAAACAGTGACGCAGCCTTAAGTGAGGCAACCCAAATAGGAACTACTTTAATACTTTTACTGCAATGTTCTCTGCTTGATAAAGTTCATTACCAGAATATCATCTTTAAAAGTGAAATGCATTCAGCTGAGTACTTTTTTTCATTTTGTAAATAGATTTTTCCTGCCCGAGCTCTCAATATAAAGTACAAAATAGTTTTCCATAACATTAGAAAAATGTCACCCCGTAGATAAAGCTAAATTTTTTAAAATAAGTTTTCTTCTTTAGCCTTTTAAAGGTACAGCAGTGTCTTCCCAGAGCCATAATCCTGTACTGCCTACTATTGTTGCTATTTAGTTGCTAAGTCCCAACTCTGCGACCCCATGGACTGTAGCCCATTAGGCTCCTCTGTCCATGGGATTTCCCAGGCAAGAAAACTGATGTGGGTTGCCATTTCCTTCTCCAGGTGATTTTCCCAACCCAGGGATCAAACTTGTGTCTCCTATATTAGCAGGTGGGTTCTTTACCTCTGAGCCACAGTGGAACCCCACGGCCTTCTATACTAAAGGCTGAGTCATCAGCCTGCAATTTGACACCTTCTAAAATGTGTTGGGATAACACAATAAGCCTAGAATAAAGTTACGGCCCCATGGGATATCCTATGGCTATAAAGTCACCATCTTTTGAACAGGACCCTACTTATTACTAGGATTATATTTAAAATGACCCTGGCACTAATCTTTTTCTCACCCATTCAAAATGACACAGAAAAGTAGGTAGGTGTTAAATTTACAACCCAAGTGCCAAATTTTCACATCACATCAATGAAAAATTTTATATATAGCATATCCATTGCTGAGTGTTTTGTTTTTACTTTGAGTTCCTGATCAATCTGGGGTGACTGTAGCCAGTTACCTCACACAGTAAGTTTGATTCCAAGGATTTCACATGTGTTAGATTTAGACAGCTAACTAAGATAAATAGTTTATCACCACTGTTACATCTTGGCAAAGAGGTGATAGCAGAAATGAAACTTTGACCTTTAAGTTCTCAGTCTAGGAGTTATTTTTCTAAGAACTGAACATTCATATATTCATTCATGTCATTTTACCATAAACACTGTATTCTTGCTCTTCTTAAGCAAAATTCAGATACAGCTTCATGGTCCTTCCCCCTCTCAGATACATAGCCTTACTTCTCTTCCCTCCACTAACCACCCCCCAAAATTTTTTTTTCTAAAGATTTCAAGTTAGAGAGAGGCAATTGACCTCAGTAAATTTTTCCATCGGCTTACATTTTTTTTTTTTCTCTTTTCAAAGTACTCCTTAGGGAAAAAGAAAAAAGATAAACACACTTCATATAACAAGTGCCATAAGAAAAATATGTTCTGGCACTTTTCCCAACTTGTAACAGAAAAGAATTTACATCATCCAAGTATAAGTGCAAAGAGTAAAAGAAAGAAATCTCCAAATGGATTTCTGTTCCATTTTCAAACTCCAAGGCTAAGGGAACACAAGTGCTTTACTTCAGAAATGAATAACGAATGACTTCAGTACACATACACCTTTCTCTTTGGAGATATTGCACATAAAAGAGCATTTTTTTGGCACGGCTGACCTGCAGAGATGTGGAGCTAAGCAGAGTCATGAATTCGCTCGCTCTGATATGCACACATGATACGCAATTAAAATCTCCATTCACATTCCTGCCGGGTTGTCAATCATGAGGAAAGCCTTTTTGACAACATTCAGCGAAGCGTACCAACTAACCGCTCAACAGGAACTTAAACAGTAACAGCTTTTGTTACTAGCAAGAACGATTTTCTTTTTTTTTTTTTTTTTAACCAAGATTGGGTTCAGTTTCTAAGAAATCATTATGCTCTGTATTTTATGGGCTTTCATTAAAAATGAAAATGTGTCAAGATTTTGTATAGCAAGCAATGTGATGTAATATCTAGAAAATAGGAGATACATAACAATTTCTAGCCTTTTCAACTGGGCGGGGGGGAATCTTTTAACTTTTCCTGTGTAGAACAATGAACAATGATCTTATAAAGCAGAGTTCTGGGAAGAGCTGTGACGTTTCTAATTCATTCTGAAGCTTTTTACTAGAATTTTCAAACTTTTCAAAGAGATCAGGTCTCTATCTCACTTGAAAAGTGACTGACCAGTTTATAAACCAATAGGAAAGTGACATTTTTTTAATTATAAAGAAGAATATTTGGCATGTCAGAAACACTGCGTGCATTAAAGCTTTCAATTTATAGCACTCCACAGAAAATATTATGCACATAAATTCTCTACAGACGAACCCAGAAGGTACTCTGCTCATAACTTAGTTTCTGTTGAACATCTAATCAAAGACTGTGCCCTTCGTAATAGCACATTAGTTTGCTTTAAAGTCATAAATCCATAAAAACAGGGCCCACTAAAATTGAATGCAGGATGCTTGTTAATCGGCTGCTGTGTCTGTTTTGAGCAACTAACCTTGGATTATAAATTTGAAACAAGTTAATACTATCAGGTATTGAAATATTTGTCTTTTTACTTATCACGCTCTGTAACCGAGAGAGCAGATGCATTCTGACCATTAGCAGTCATGACAAATTGCCTTGCTAATGAACGTTACACACTGAAAGTGCCATAACTGATTAAACTACAATTTCCCACTACCAGAGAGAGAGAGAGAGAGAGCTGGGGACTCCAGCATGGGCAACTCTGATATTCTGCCAACAGGCCTTCAGGCCACTGTGTGATATTTTGAAAAACACTCTAAATTCCATATGAACAGATTCTAGAAGCCTATGTGTACACAACAGGTTTTTAAAGAACATTAGATAAAACAGCTTAGGTTGGAGCTGATGAGCCATGAAAAATGGATGCATTTTAACTATTTGATATCTTTGCAAGTAGGTATTAAAGAATATTCTCTGGTGTGAGTGTTTTTTTTTTTTTTTTTTCCTCTCTCCCTCCTTCCCTTTCCCCGCCCCCAAAACATCGCGTGTGCTTTGCATTTCACATAAAATCTTTCTTTTGTCAGTTCCTTTGTTGGTGCAAAATTGGCAGCAGTTCAAATTCAAAGTACTCCTATTCATTTACTGACCAATGTCATTCTAGTTCACATCAGCCAGCGAGCTAAGCCCTAAAAACATAAAAGACTTGCTTCACCACTGACGAATAATGTGTACATTTTTACAGAGCTTAAACCTTAATGCTTTCCCTGAAACTAACAATACAGTATATCTTATCATTCCTTTTTCACAAGCAAGCAGCTGCTGAAACGCTTGCCACTTCAAAATATCAATTGCTTGCCAGAATTTTCCTCCACACACCCTGTCAAACTCATGTATATTGTGCAACGAAAATGGTGCAGGACGGAAAGCTAGAAATTGTGTCAAATTCTGCTGTAAGGGTATGATGTGCAAAGAACAATGTATGACAACCGTAGAGACTACAAACAATGGCACTGGAGCCAGGGACTTCATAGATCACAACTGTGCCTGTACATATTTCATTGTAGGCATTATATATTTAAAGCATGACAAATGTATCGTCCTACATTATGTGCTACACAGAGGCTCCTCCCACAGATCGCCTTTCACGTTTCTCCTGGTGATGGAAACACAGTTGAGTTTCATTTCTTTTTCTTTTCTGAAAACATTTAAGGTTCTCAAGTCCTCAAGGAAGAAGACACTCTCACACACGCACACAAACAAGGCTATCCAAATGAGTAACAGAAAACAGAAGACAATAATACAAGATGAGAAAAGGAGATCTTGTTCACTTAACATTTTGGCTGCTGAGGACACAAAGGCAAGGATTATCTGAAACAGTAACCAAGGGTATCAAGAGAACTACACTATCACTATGCCTGTAAACTGTTGTCTGCCTAATTTTAATGCAGATAAGTGCTGGCTTATTGATTTGTGCGATTTTCTAGCAAAATGGAAATCCCACGTGAATATGTTCTTTGTGTGCAGAAAATATGGTTTAAGAAGCTTTTACTCTTATTGCTTCCCTATGCCAAAAGAACAATTAAGCAAATAATATTTCACTACTGGATCAGGTCTATAAACTAACACAGATTCCTGTCTGTTTAGACTTTAAATATCCCTTCTCGTTTTCCGATTCGCTCTGTTTACTTTAAAAGCTTCTGGTTATTGAAAAGTTGTTTTTCTTCCAAACGTCTCTTCAAATAACATGTAAAATCTGAAAACAGTCTCCCTTTGGAACACATTTACTTAATTATAAAGGGGTTCATGGCTCTAACAACCTCACACTAATTCAGTCAATGACTTCAGAAAGGGAAACATGTTTATGGGAGATTAGTATGAATCTATATTCATCTCCTCCACAACCTAGCTTAGGTTACAAAACCTTTATCACCCAATTAGCTTGGTGTGGAATTAACTAACTCTAAGTTAAGGAAAACTTCAGGTCAGATAATCTTTTAGGGTGTCGATAAATATTTTGGAGAGAGAATAGGTAGTTTAGGTGCTTAGGGGTGCTGACCTTTGCTGTGTTGATTAGTGGGACAATGCTACATTATTAACACACAGCAGCTGTACCTGAACTGTTGCCATGAATATAATAGCCTTTTATAGCCATCAGGGGAGTGAGGTGGGAGGCCTTTATTAACCACTAGACATGATTAGCACATTATGTGAACTTTAGTAGGCAAATTATCTCTTATTGAAATATAATGTTGGTTATAACTAGCTGTAAACATAATTTTTAAAACTTCCCAGTGCACAACTCCAGGTTTTACTACCATTCAGTTCATTATTGGCCAGTAATCGATGAAAACAGGTTCTGTTGGGGAATGTACTTATGGGAACTGAATCTCCAAAAGGCAGACCTTGTCACCAAAGGCTGACTTGAAAACTGTTTGGCATTCCAAGTTCAGGGATATTAGCATACATGCAAACTTTCTCTCTTTAATTAAGTCAAACTGTTCATGAACTAGAAAAGCTGCTTTGGGATTTTTCTTCTTCTTTATTTCTTTAATCAGTTCTTAAAAGATTAGTTTTGCAGTAAATTTTGGAGAGTTACCTTGAAAAATAACAGCATAATGTATTTCAAAAAGCTTAATTTGGAGAGAGAAAAAGATTATCCCATCAGCCTTAGTAACTGAACACCGTGCAGAGAGTCCATTATGAACAGTCTTTTATGCCCTGGCAGAAAGTCATTAACATAAAATAAATCATTAGCTTTGATATTAAGCTTCTACTATCTGCAGGTTTCTATGATTAATGTTCATGACTGCATCTGCCAAATGATAAAATATACTTTTTGTTGAAAGGTTATCCTGCCTCTTTATTATTAACATTTCTCTTTATACAATTGTTCCTGGCATTTTAGGTGAAGGCATATTGGTGTAGAAGGAAAGAGTTGGTTTTTTACAAGAGCTTGGAGATGCCAATGCATATAACACTTTACCCATCATTTTTCAAATTAACCATTTAATTGAGTTAAAGGACTTAAGAATATCAGGTGGTGCGCAGACATGCTTTCAGTGTAATTGGACTATCTTTAGATCCAGTTGGTCCATTGTTTAATTAATCTTGCATATTATATTGCCCATCTCTGGCCCATATATCAGAGGAAGGGAGTGAGGGGCAAGCTTAGTCCCCTGAAGTCAGGAACTACAAGAGGTCATTTCCCTCTGGAGCAGGCATTCTCAACTTTATTTTATCTCCCTACACTGCCCCATAGACAACAGATTCCATCCTAACATCTCTCATTAGGTGCACTGACTCACAATGCAGAAAGCGAAAAAGACACTCCCTGGGGGCTTATCAATATCTGAGAGATGGAGATTACAGTCTGTACAGACACACACCTCATTTTCCCCAATTCACCTCTGACCCGCTAGAAAGGTTATTCCTTTCGCTCCTTTCCTGAAAGAATCACTAATCTATGACTTTGGGAGAAAACGTCATTCCACTAAGGTAGCAGAAATAGAAGAAATGGGCTGAGAATGCAGTATTTTTCTAAGGTCTACCATGGCTTGAATTTTTGAACATCTTTTCTCACATGGTTTCAAAATAATCTACCTCTGTTGACTCCTTGAGGCTCAAAAGGGTGCCTTGATACAAACATAAGTTATTTCCTCTAGTGGATGCAGGCAAGATTGGGACACAGGTGGATGAAAGGTTTTTAGGTATCAGAACTTTTACCAGACATAGAACAGAGTCAGGCTTCTAAACAGAATGGGAAACAAGTGGAGGGAACCATATCCTTTCAGGGTTATATTTATTTTGCCTAGGGGGTAAGTCAACATAGGTTCAAGAGCCCAGGTTTTATGTGAAATCTTCAGCAAGTCTTTTCTTCAGTGAGGCCTAGGGCTTTCCTCAGAAAAGATTCAGTTCTTTAGTCTTATTAAGGTATAATTTGCCCAATTAAAGCCCTATCATTGTGAAAAAGTGTCACATGTGAAATACGGCTAAGTTTCTTAAAAAGGAGTGGTAATGAGGCATTCCTGCTAGCTAGTATGATTGCCTTTGTTGTTGTACACACTGATTCTGCCACTTGCGGTAAACTCTCCTGCATTTATGGGAAGAAATATATCCAGGACAATGTGAAACACAGGAAAACACGTGCTCACCCAACACATACACACACGCACAAGCACGTGTATGTGCGCATGCCAATTTCTCTACCAGGTAACCGACTTCCAGAGAGGGGCTCAAAGACTTGAATGGAAAAGTGTTCATGCAGCAACTGATGGTGTTGTAACTGTGGATCAGATACATGTAACTTATAAGCCCACATAGTAACTCAAAACACTTTATATTTTCTTGGCCACTAGCAAAGCTTCTTATCAACGAACCATAGCACTAGTTTATTTAGGAGTCCTTTCAAAACAGCTTCATAAAAGCACATAACTCAAGAATGAAAAACAATAAATACTTGGCTAAAGCTGAACCATTAAAAACTCCAAAGTGAAAAATGGACAAACAGAAAAGCATTGAGAGTGACATGGGTTTCATGACCTTTGTTAGCATAAAAATAAATCAGTGATGGTGTTTCATAAATACAATGGAAATCTGAAGATAGATTTTAAAAGTTAGGCAAACTCTCGCTGTAGATCAAATAAAGAGATCTAGGGAAATATTGATACCTCTTGATAAAACAGGGGGGTTCTTTTTGGCATCACCCCTCCTCTGATCTTTTTGCTGCATCCAGGCACAGAGCAATATAACATTCCCATTTTCAAAATGAATGCTATAGGGAGGAACATGTTATAACCAGGAAAGACTCATTTCAGGTTAATGTGAATTCCATGTCTCAAAGTATTATGGAAGAACTGCTATAATTAACAGTCTGTTGGCACTTCCATTATAAACCACATTTCTAAGCAGTTTATAACTCAACTGTTTTTAATGAGAAATTACTCTTTAGGATGAAATTTGGCATGCATGGTTTAAAACAAAAAAAATGCTCCACTTCATTAGGGTAGATGTAAGCTGTAGCATCTTGGTGGGCTGCTTTCCTAGCAGGACAGTCCATTTAACACAACTCACTATCTACTGCTGGTCCTGTCAACCCTTGGAGACCACAGGCTATCTGATTCTGGGAAGTGCATCTTCAAAGAAAATGATCAACTGAATAATAGTTGTTCTTGGGCCTCCTCAGGGGCCTGGGCCCAGGATTCCCCTCGGATACCAAAATCTGAAGTCTCTCAAGTCCTTATATAAAGTGATACAGTATTTGCATGTAACCTACACACATCCTCCGTTACTTTAAATCATCTCTGGATTACTTATAATGCCTAAAACAATGTAAATGCTATGCTAATAGCTGTAGGCACTATGTAAATGATATGTAAATAGTTGCTGCTGGTGTGCAGCAAATTCAAGTTTCACTTTCTGAAACTTTCTGGGATTCTCTACCGCCCCCAAATATTTTCTATCTGAAGTTGGATGACTTGCCAGTGCAGAACCTGCATATATGGAGAGCTGCGTGCATGCACGCTCAGTTGTGTCTGACTCTTTGCGACCCCATAGACTAGTCCATCAGGCTCCTCCATCCACAGGATTCTCCAGGCAAGATTATTGGAGTGGGTTGCCATTTCCTTCTGCAGGGGATCTTCCCAACCCAGGCACTGAAGCAGCATCTTCTACATTGCTGGTGGATTCTTTACCACTGCACCACCTGGGAAGCCCGTGGAAAGCTGATGTATATTAATAACATGAAAATCGAAATAAATAAGAAAAAAGAAACTATCTTTAAGATTGGTAAAAGTAAACATTCCCATGTTAAAATTTTGTTTAAATTCAATTAAACAAGGCAGCTTTCATATATTCAGATGCTTCATGGGGAAGCTTCTTGCAGCCAAGATTATAGCTATGTCTTTGGGGCCCACAGTATTTATAATTATGGTGTATCACAATGTTGTTTTCTCCCAAAGATATACATGTTAGATTCTTATATTTGGCTGTATACAACATAAGTTTTATCTTAAACAGTTGATCCAATATTTTAAAAATGCAATTGTTCATAACAGTTCATCGAGTCATGATAAGTAGTATATTACTTTTCCTTGAAATATAAGTTAAATATTCTACCTTATGACTTCTCAGAAACCTTGAGATTCACCTTTGGATAAGCTAAGATGTAGGATGACAAGTTACCTAAAAGTGATTAAATAGGTTCTTCATTTCCAACTATTCCAATCTTAGTTATCTATGTATATTCTGATGAGAACACATAAACATGCCAACCCATATAATCACTATAAATGTAACTACCTAACTTACCATGTGCAACTAAAGATCAGAAGATCATAGTCCCACTTACATACTATTTTAGAGTCTAAATTAAGATTTCTCACTGATAAGGGATATTCAAGGAGCTGATCCCAAGCTCTAGATACACTGTGCTTAAAATGTGCTGGAAGAAAGGAACAGTGAGAGCTTAGAAATACCCACCATGGCTTTCCTCTCAGGATCACATCTGTTTTCTTAGTCTATTATTCTATGACCCTAGGTCATTCACTCAGCTGGGGAAAAGGATAGCAGCCTAGTTGAGGACTTTAGGAAGTGGACATGGGCCTACGGACTAGAAGTTTCCAATTTCTGTGCCCAAGAAAGGTCAAGTACTGGGAGAAGGATGGACTTGCCAACATGGCTATGATGGCAATGATGACAATGAAGACAAGCACCAAAGGTGGCCAAGATGAACACAATGGTGAGCCAAGGATCTGAGCAGAGCAAGTTCAGGTGAGAAAACATAGACCTTCCACGTTCAGACCCAGACTGGGAAGGAGAAAAGCAGGGGAGGGGGAGTTGTTCCAGGATTGCGGGTGTTTGGGAAGGGGATGAGGAGGAGGGAGGGAGGAGGCACCAGACACACAGACAGACCAGTTGCTGAGGGTAGGCTTCCATCAAGACAGGAGGATCTCCAGTAATTGAGAAATATCCCCAGGGTCTTTTTCAACTTTCTAGTAAGTTAGCAAAATGTTGGAAAGCACGAGAATAAGTCATCCTTCGTGGTAAGATTTCCTCTATGCCCATAGCCCCAGTCCCCTAACCTATCCCTTTCTTGAATTGAGCCCATCACACAAAAAAATACGACCACAAGAAATAGCCCCACACACCAAAACCAATATTTGAGACCCATTCTGGTCCTAAGAAAACCACTGTTAACTTGGAACTTTCCCTACTTCTTTCAGATTCAAGTGCCTTACATTTTTCTCTGTTCTTAGCCCCTTGCAATCATGTCACTTAAAAAAACAACAATAAGCAGCTGATGAGATAATATTTAAATATTAGTTTAGTTTTCCCAGCTAAGAGAAATATCAAAATGCTCCTTAATATCATCACTCAGTAACTTTAAAATAAATGGTAAAATATGAGAATAGTAAATAATGTAAACTATTTTAAAAACAACATTATGAGCTCCAAAGCTCAAAACTAAAATTTTTGCATAGACATTTAAAATTGGAGTTTATGACACTGAGATATCTCACAAAATCAAGATATTAATAGCTACATTTGAGGTTTTTGTATGACATCTGACTTAGTGGCCAAAACCATATGATTGCTTGGCTCAAAGCTCTTGCCTATAAATTTATTTAAAACATATTTAAAGACCTCAAAACTTATGAAAGATGCCAGCTTAATAAAACTCCCATGGGAGTTTTTAATTACACTAATGATGTTCAAAGTATTGACTATGAATTTCCCAAAGTCCTAGAAGTTATGGGGGTAGGGAGGGAACTAATCAAGCATGATGCTCTAAATTGCTTATAGTCCTCCCCTCCCTCCTCTCTCCCCTCCTCCTTTTTCTTACATTTATTAAAGCAGAAATAATGACTCCATCATAATGTGCTTGCAAATCCTGTATTTTAGGAAGGGTGAGTTTTGCCACATTCAAGAAAACACATAATACTCTAAACAGGAAAATAAGCTCGAAGGAGATTCTGCAGAGATGAAAATGAATCTTGTTTTCCTCAGAAGTCATCAAATGTTTAATGTTAGCCCTGACATTTTAAGTCAGAGTTCATCACAAACAGGTTCTTCCTCCTGTGTTTATGTGAAAAGATGATACATTTTCCTTCCTCATTTCAATGACAAAAGCCCAATATTCCAAACGCCCATTATTTTTCACTCTGTATATAGCCAGTATTAAGCATGGGTTTGTGTTATGAACTTCCTTGGGTCTAAATCAGTCAAAGAAAGATTCAGGGCCTGATTCCACAAAAGCAACCGCTGAGAACAGTAAAGACCATTATTTCCTCTCCCACTGCTGGCAGAGGTCAGCATCCCTGTCATTAGCCATGTCATAACATAATTGTATTACTACTCCTTATGTGGGCAGATACTGAGCAATAACTGAACACATCACATCATTGCAGAAATGAAAAAGTGCCACTTCTTCGTCCCAATTTAGCATAAAATCAGTGAAAACAATCTTCAGAAATGACACTGCACTAGAAACTGAAAGGAACTGTTATTACTCTGTGGGTATATATTTAAACTAATGTTCTGACATCTTCAACTAGAACAAAAAAAGAGGACTCTATTTTACTACTGAGCTCCAATTGGGAGTGCCTATAATCCAATTTCTTTTGGTAACATTCAGTTCAATTAAGGGATACAATGTTACTTAAAATAGCCTTCATTAGATGAAACTCCAGTATGGTACCCATCTCTCAATGTCTCAAACAAAGCCATGTTTTAAGTTGCCAGAGGTAAACAGTGTTACTTTGAGCCTACTGGTTCCTGTCCAGTCTATGAGTTACACTGCTATTTCAAAGGCTGACCTATATACAGCAACATGCCATCCAGTTCTGGCTGTTTGTATAAGAAGAGATGCTTCGCACAGTTGCCATAACTAACATCGATGCATTGTTCTCACTTTTCTCCCTCAATGGGTTACGTGAAAATGGAGGCCACTTTGTATGATGATGTGCTCATAACCTAATGTGTTCTTGCAACAGAGCGATACTAAATTAAACTGTTTTCCAAAAAATTGCTCCTCCAGAGTTTATTAACTGAACAATATAAGTAGTGTTTTGGCAATCTATAGAGCAGCAGTGCTGGAGAATGTCAGCAAAGTAAAACAACCTCGTTTTAGTTTAGAAAAGCTCCAGGAAGAGGATATTCATTTTCTGGATTAGGGTCTCTCCTGACATTGAAAAAAATAATGTCACTGGAGAAAGTCTAGTCACAGTGTGTGGTGCTGAAGCACAGAAAGATACTGGTTCCGCTGGGATTTAGCACACTGACTTTAGTAAAGTGTCGACAGATTTCAAATAAAGACAATTAGTAATTTATGATCTTATCATCCTACTGAAAACAAATAGCCTGACAAAGTGACTGTTTCTTGTAATCAACTACACACTAGTGACACCTCTGAAAGAGACAAGGTTTACTTTGCAGTCTTCTCTCTTTGGGGGGAGTCAGAGCTAACTTGTTTTTACTAATGTAGATAAAGATTATTTCACCTCTTTCAAACTTCTGTCCACCTTTTAGATCCCAGCAAATCTACTTGAGTCACTGCAAAAATGAATGCTGGCTGACTACACTGTAAGCAGCTCAAACTGTGGAACCGGACAGAAATTTTGTGCCAATGCTAATCACGGTGGAGTAGAAAACATTAGTGCCGGGGCTTTCTGGGGCCTAGCAAATCTACTCAGTACACTAAATATAATCAAGAATGAGTGACAAACATAGTTGATAGACTGCTAGCCAGAGAAGGGCAGGAACAGACATCCTGAGGCAAACATTTCCATGAAGTCTCTTCCTACTATGAAAAGTGTATCTTATGACTGTGTATCTTTAAAAATCCATTATTCCCTGAATAAGTAAAATAGAAGACTTGCATCCAGTCTATAGAAAGGGTGGCTGATTTGCATTTAAAAAGAACAGTTTGCTCCCCGTACACTGGATGACTTAAAAGGAACTTCAATGAGCTAGTAAAAAAAAATTCTGAAGACTTTCTAAATTAATTTATTCAATGCACAGTACAACCCACTAAAATTATTTAAAGCACTTAATTGGAAAATGATTTAATATATTGGAGCAATTCTTGATTTTCCAAAGCATTTAACTTTCAAATTAAATCTGACCCTCCTATCACTAGAATGACGAGTGAAATGTGTATCTAAGACATTATAAAATCACAGATAAACTTAATAAGATTTGTCCAGTTTCAGTGACAAAATGTTTCTGACCTTTTGGTTCCAATTAATACTGCGGAATAGGTCTTTACTATCAAGAATGCTGCTACCTTTCTATTATTTTTGTTAGTAGACGTGTTATAAGCAAAAATAAAATATTACATACACAAAACACCTCCTTATTAAGGCAAACCAGACTTTAGAGTAAAAGAGCTATGTTACCAACAAATAATGAAACTTCATCACAGAAACTTCTCTGGTCAAAGTTCCCTTACCCTCCAACTTGTCCCTAGCTACAGAGATGCTTCCTGCGGGATGAAAAGCCTTTCTACCTTGTCCAAGACTAGACTCCTCTGGTTTCTAACTTGCCTAGACATCAACACACGCACGTTGGTCTTACATATAGTATACACAGGGCATCAGGGAACTTCTCCACGGGATGCTATAACTCACAGCTCTGTGGGGTGTGTGTCTGGAGGGTGTCTGGAGTGTGAGTGCGTGTGTGTGTGAGTGTGTGTGTGTGTGAGTGTGTGTGTGTGTGAGTGTGTGTGTGTGCATGCGCGCGGGCGCGCGCCTGGATTGACCAAGACTCTGAGTTGCGAGTCTGCAGCGTGCTGGGGCCCCGGGGCTGAGGGTGAAACGCGCTAAATACCTCCGGCTCACGTAAAATAGCTGCTTGATGATGACTCGCCACCGGGCAAATGTTACCAGTCCCAACGCTCTATCCAGTGGAATTCACCGAGGGGCCGACGCGGGATTGCTGGCAGAGGCACGGTGTCCACCGAGCGGGAGCTGGGCGTCTAAACCGCTCCCCCAGAGTCGCAGAGAACTCAATTCTCCCCGCCACGTTTCACCGGGCAGGACTGTTTAGACATGTCCAAAAAGCCCGAGGCGAGGACAGCCGTGGCCCTGCGGCTGCTCTCGGACTCGGTCCCCCACGCGTCCTCCCTCCGGGAGGTGAGAGTTCGGGAAAGCGCAGGAGTCGCCCCCTTCCTATGTATCCCCAGACTGTTCCATCCTTGGGACAAGCGGAGCTCCGCAGAAGCCCCGCTCACCCTCCCGGCCGGCTTCGCCCCGGACCCCGCGGCCTGGGCACCTGGGGTCCCCGGGCTTCGGGTACAGTCCAGTCCAGGACCTGCTCGCGTCCCGCGCCGAGTGCTGCTGCTCCGAACGTGAACGCGGCGCGCCCGCCCAGTTCCTAACAAACTCGCGGTTTCTGCGCGCACCTCCGGGCGGGAGCTGTCCCCGGGACCCCGCGCTCCCGTGGCACCCCGGCCTGCAGATCCGAGCCCGGACACTGGGCTCTACCGCCGATCGGCTTCGGGAAAACAAAAGAGTTGCGGAGCGCCGTTCCCGGGCGGAGGGCTTCTCCGGGTCCCCGGCACCCTGACTCCCAGCGGCTCCCCTGGCAACTAATTCCGGGCCGGGAAGCGGTACCACGAGCCCCCGCAGCCCGCACAGGAGCGAAGGAGGGAGAAGGGGAAACGAGAAAATCAACGGAATTCTCTCACTCTCCGCCTGCGTTCCGGGACCCCAGACACACCCCCAAAGTATTCTGCTGTTCTTTCTTAATTTTTTTCCCCCCCAGCGCCCGCGGCAACCCTAGGCAGGACTACTGAATCGCGATCAGCGGGAAGGGAACGACGGAGCAAAGCGCGTCACTTTCCGCACTATCGGGGTGCAGGGTAAAGCCGGGAGCTGCTCCGCAAAACTGACTCCCCGAGCGCACGCCCCGGCAGCCGCGGGGCTGCGAGCCGAGCGCGCCCGGGAGACCGGCCTCCGCGGCCGGCCGGCGGGCCTGCCGCCGCCCCCCTCCCGGGACCGAGCAGCCAGAACGCGGCGGAAACAAAAGCAGAGCGTTCACCTTGTTGCAATAGTAGGGGTCCAGGCAGGGAGAGGGTCCCAAACAGGGCGCGTCGGGCGCAGCGGCGGGCTGGGCTGGAGGTGGATAAAATCTTACGTCCATTTCACTCTCACATCAAGCAAACTCCTTTTCTGTGCCTTAAAAAAAAAAAAAAAGTGTCCAGCAAAACAAGCTTAGACGGAACAGAGAGAGGTGTCTGGACTCAGGAGTAAAAGAAACACCTTCCTTCCCTCACATCCGTTTGTGGTTTGTTTAAGAAGAAGAGGAGAAAAAAAAAAAAGAAAGAAAGAAAAAAAAAAGAGGGGGGAAAAGCGCTCAACTCTCCCCCAAGCCGCGGCGCGCACCCGTCGGCGCCGAGCGCGCAGCCCGCTCCGCCGCCGGGCAGGTAACTTCATGCGCTCATTGTCCCCCCGCCCGCGCCCCCCTCCCCGCCTCCCGCGCCCCTTGCCGCCCGGCACACGCGCTCGGGCTCTAGGTCCTGGGCGTTTTATTGAAGTCTCTGAGTTGCTCTGCTTGGAGTTTATTTTCTCCACCTTGGAGGCCTGGAATGGGGTGGGGAGGACCGGAGAGGGGGACAGGGCGGTGTGTGTGTGGTGTGGTGTGTAGAGGGGGGCGGTGAGCGCCCCGGGCCCGGCGGGGTGGGGTGCGCGGCGGGACGCGGGTTGCTGGCGGCCCAATGGCGAACGCTCGGGGCCGGGGGCCGGAGGAGGGTGGAGCGGAGAAGGACCAGGAGAACGTGGCTGGGCCCCGGGCCGCGCTCTCCTGGCCGCGGCGCGACGCACACAAAGGGGCCGGCGAGCCCGAGCCTGAGGCGGCCACGGGGCCCAGCGGGGAGCACGCAGCCAGGGGGCGCTGTGGCGCATCCCGCTCCGCGGCCCCGCCCCCAGGCCCGCCCCGGCCCCGGCCCCGCCCCGCTCCCGCCGCCCCTGCCGCGGCCCTCCCCACCTCTCTCTGGCGCCCAGCACCTCTAGCCGCGCGGCCGTCCCCACCCAGCTGTTCGCTCCCCACCCCAGTTCCCGCTCTTGGGTGGAAGTGACTGCTCCTGCCTGCGCTGCTGTGGGGGCCGGGAACCCTCGGGGAGCGCCAACCCTCTGCGCGCTCTAACTGGCCTTCTGTCCCAGGGACCCCAAGGGAGGGCAGTTAGCGAAGGCTAAGGCTGCGTTGTTGTTGTGGTGGTGGTGGTTGTTCAGTCGCTCAGTCGTGTCTGCCTCCTTGCCACCCCATGGTCTGCAGCAGGCCAGGCTTCCTTGTCCATCACCAAACTCCCAGAGCTTGTTCAAACTCATGTCAATTGAGTCAGTGATGCCCATCTCCTCCTCTATCCTCTACTTCTCCTCCTGCCTTCAATCTTTCCCAGCGTCGGGGTCTTTTCCAATGAACTGGCTCTTAGCATCGGGTAGCCAAAGTATTGGGAGTTTCAGCTTCAGCATCAGTCCTTCCAGTGAATATTCAGGGTTGATTTCGTTTAGGATTGACTTTTTTGATCTCCTTTCAGTCCAAGGGACTCTCAAGAGTCTTCTCCAATACTACAGTTTGAAAGCATCAATTCTTAAGCACTCAGCCTTCTTTATGGTCTAAGTCTCACATCCATACATGACTACTGGAAAAACCACAGCTTTAACTCTATGGACCTTTGTTGGCAAAGTGATGTCTCTGCTTTTTAATATGTTGTCTAGGTTTGTCTGAGGACAGTATAAGGAAGGATAAAATGAACATCCCTTGAGGTCTATACATGGCTCCTTTAGGAACATTTTGTTAGGCATTGCTTTATATTTCTTACATCATTTTCATCTTAAGTCATTGTTTTCTTTCTTCCCTCATCATTTTTTAAGTGGCAAGAATACAGCTTCCTCTCTACCTCCAGATGAACACGGTGCGAATTGTTGTAGGGAGAGAATTGTAAGAAAAAAGAATTTTTCTCTGTTGGATTCAGAAGAACCTCTGTGTTTCCAGGTCCTTCAAGGAGTGATTGATCAGTCATATGTGATGATGTCTCCATAAAAATCCCAAAGATCAGGGTTCAGAGAGCTTCCAAAGTGGTGAACAGTAGAGGTGCTGGCCTCTCTCATACCTTGCCCTCTGTAGCTCTTCTATCTATTTGTTCCTCTATGTCCTTTATTATACCCTTATATAATCAAGTGATAGACAGTAAGTCAACCTTTTCCTGAGTTCTATGAGCCACTCCAGAAAATTAAGCAACCCCAAGGAGGTGCCATAGGAACGTCTGATTTATAACTGATTGGTCACAGGCATAGGTAAATAGAGACTCCCCTAGTGGTCCAGTAGCTCAAAACTGCATTCACAACGCAGGAGAACTGATTTCCATCACTGCTCAGGGAACTGGATCCCACATTCCGCAACAAAGATCAAAGATCCTGTGTGCTGCAACTAAGACCTGGTACAGTGAAATAAATAATTTTTTTTTAAAGTGTTATGTGCCTGCCTGGATAAAGGCGGGGGGTGGTTGGGGGAGAAGGGATACATATCTATGTATGGCTGAGTCCTTTAGCTGTTCACCTGCAGCTACCGAAACATTGTTAATCAGCCATCAGTTCAGTTCAGTTCAGTCTCTCAGTTGTGTCCGACTCTTTGCGACCCCATGAATCACAGCACGCCAGGGTCCCTGTCCATCACCAACTCCCGGAGTTCACTCAGACTCATGTCCATCAAGTCAGTGATGCCGTCCAGCCATCTCATCCTCTG
Organism: Bos taurus; assembly: GCF_002263795.3. Classification (NCBI taxonomy): domain Eukaryota; kingdom Metazoa; phylum Chordata; class Mammalia; order Artiodactyla; family Bovidae; genus Bos; species Bos taurus. The sequence goes on from NC_037341.1 coordinate 25,261,055, forward strand.
TCGTCCCCTTCTCCTCCTGCCCCCAATCCCTCCCAGCATCAGAGTCTTTTCCAATGAGTCAACTCTTCGCATGAGGTGGCCAAAGTACTGGAGTTTCAACTTTAGCATCATTCCTTCTAAAGAAATCCCAGGGCTGATGTCCTTCAGAATGGACTGGTTGGATCTCCTTGCAGTCCAAGGGACTCTCAAGAGTCTTCTCCAACACCACAGTTCAAAAGCATCAGTTCTTCGGTGCTCAGCCTTCTTCACAGTCCAACTCTCACATCCATACATGACCACAGGAAAATAATCAGCTATACTCCAATACAAAGTAAAAGTTTGAAGTTTGAAAAAAAGGAGAAGCACAAGTAACAACCTAGACTTGCAACTGGAAGTGTGTATGTCTTTGGCGTTGCGGGGAGGGGGGAGGTGCGGGGGGGCAGTCTTGTGGGACTGAGCCCTTATCCTGTGAGTTCTGATGTTATCTCCAAGTAAATAATGGCAGAATTGAGTCCAATTGTAGGATACCCAGCTGGTGTTACAAAATTGCTTCATGTGGAGAAAACCCACACGTCTGGCGTCAGAAGTGTTGAATGTCTAGTAGTGTAAGAGCAAAGGAGAAAGACAGGAAGACAGACCAAGTTTTTCCCAACTCAGGTGCAAATTTGAGCTGTTGGCAAAAAAATTTTAAGTTCTATACTCTAATCACTCATATATAGAGAGTAGACCAGGAGTGTCGTCTCCGTGTAATCGGAAAAAATACTCTCTTGATAATGCTCCACCCAGGACCGGTCATGATCATGTCTCAAATGGGTAGGTGCACTTCCACCAAGAAAAACTTGGGGAAATTTAAAAAGCGAGACCTCTGAGTAAATCTTATTGATTTGAAAGATAAAATAGAGGATCATTATAACTTTTGAAAGAAAACCTTTTTATTTTATATTGGAGTATAACCAATTAATAATGGTGTAATAGTTTCAGGTGGACAGTAAAGGAACTCAGCTATACGTATACATGTATCCAATCTCCCCCAAATTCTGGCCCAGTCATTACGTTACTTTTCAATTTCTGCGGCATTCAACGCTATGTCATGGCTTTTTGTTGTTGTTAGTCGCTAAGTCATATCTTGACACTTTTGGACTGTAACCTGCTGGGCCTCTCTGTCCGTGGGATTTCCCAAGCAAAAATACTGGACTGGGTTACCATTTCCTTCTCCAGTGGATCTTCCTGACCCAGGGATCAAACTCCTACATTGTCTCCTACATTAGCAGCAGATTCGTTACCACTGAGCTACCAGCGAGGCTCTCATTTATTTGTCCATTTATTCATACATGTGTACATTCTTCATCAAAGGTTTATGAGCTGGGGGGAAAGCACTATGCTGTATGTTGTGTGTAGGTTAACATATAAAAACAAATTACTTCAAAACACTTTCTTCTTTAAATGACTTTAGAGTCTTATTGAGCAGTGTTTCCAGCACTGTTTGTTCAGTGAAATCACCTTAGAAGCTTCAAAAAATACTTGTGTCTGGGATCCTCCTGCAAAGAATCTGATTCAGTTCATTTGGGGTAGGGCCTCGGCACAGGACTTTTTAAAAGCTCTCAACTTTTAAAAAGATTGAGGCCAATTGTTCTAGAAGGAAAGATAAGACGTGCAGAGAGGTAATGTTAAATATTTTAGTAAATAAAATTGGCTGCATTTTTCTTGGGGTTGAAAATCACAAGGAGACACTGGGGACCCTGACTCCCAGGATCCCATCACCTGCACTGCCTTTCAGAGACTGAGTGTGGCAACAAAACATGAATAAATTGTTGTGTAGCCAGACTACAATTTGGTCATCTGAACTAGGAATTTTACATACCTCATTACCAGAAAATAGGCTCCCCAGTGGCTCAGTGATAAAGAATCCACCTGTGATGCAGGAGACATGGGTTTGATCCCTGGGTTGGGAAGATCCCCTGGAGAAGGAAATGGAAACCCAGTCCAGTATTTTTGCCTGGGAAATCCCATGGACAGAGGAACCAGGCAGGCTACAGTCCATGGTGTCAAAAAAGAGTCAGACATGACTGAACAACTGAGCCTGTGCACCAGAAAATATGTGTCTATAAGCAAAACATCTCCCCACTAGAACTGATGTAATCACATGGATAGCTGCAATTTATAAAATGCCTCCTCTATTGTAGACCTGGTCCTCATTTTTATACATTTAACTTCACTGTCTCATTTAGTTTTACTAAATGACATTGGAAACCCTAACCAGTAATTACAAACCACATTTAGCATTTGATTTGGTTCTCTAAACATTACCCATCATCATTTTAATTATGGTTCCATACATTGTAATGTTTTCAAATTTGCAGTTGCTTTCCTTGACCACATTTTATGTTTACTGATTCTTTGTACTATGCTAAGTCCTAAATCTTGGAGTAAGATCTCCAAATTACACACAGGATGTGTTACTTTAGGGAAAATATCCCCTAGAAAGTTCATCCTATCTATGATATATTAGAGTTTTATTAGAAATTATTCAACAACAAAGTGGTACTTCCTGAGGGACATTTTTTGTTAGTTTAGGGAGTTAGTTTTTCTTTCAGGAAGATCCCCTGGAGATGGAAATGGCAACCCACTCCAGTATTCTTGCCTGGGAAATCCCATGGACAGAGGAGCCTGGCAGGCTACAGTCCACCACAGGGTCACAGAAGAGTCAGACATGACTTAGCAACTAAACAACAACCACCACAGCAGACTACCTCTACAGATAGACTGTGAAAACATCTTGTAGGAATTCATTTTGAAATACTAAATTTTTAAGCTAAAATGGAAGTATGCCATACTTTATAATTAAATTAATATTCAGTCTTTCCCTGGCCTCTTATGTAAGGGTGAGTTTTCCAGCAAAGCTAATGCCTCAATCTCTCCTATAGAAGAAAAGCCTCATTTTTTAAAAAGACCATTCATTTGAACCTCATTGGGCCACCTTCTATTTTAACCTATCTCATTATGCACGCGTATATAGGTTGACCTTCCTAACAAGGTTATGGGGTGAAATAGCTATGCCTGTCCCCTTAGAACCTAACCAACCCTGAGTCCTACTTAAAGTTTCAAAAAACATCATTAAGGGTTATGTTGGGAAAGGTTTACATTTTCTCAACTTGCCAGTTAGAATTTAGTGTTGTCCAGAGTCGTTCACTATTTTTCTAAAGTAATTTAAATGTAAACTAGGCTGATATGCAGTTCGTAATATAATGCCACAAGAGAACACAGAGTACTGAAGTTTATTTCCTGGGGAGACTGGTGAGAAATGACTAGACTGGAAGCCTTTCAACCAGAAAATAAAGGATTTTTGGAATGATGAAAGTTTGAAGGAAATGATAGAGGGTCCACAGATACCTCACATGGTACTCAATGACTCATAAAATGCAGTATTTTTTACATACTATGGAAAGTGCGCCATGCTTGTACATGTCACCATTGAGTCTGGTACAGTACTTTGATCTTCAACAATATACAACATTTGTGGCATAATGGCCATAATAGGACTATTCAGCTATTTCACACGGCAATAATCCAGTCCTCTCTCATCAGGATAAACTGTGAGGACAAATCCTTTCAAAATCAGAATTAGTTCCTTGTAGAAGAGGGAGGCTACAATTATCCTTTAAATAGGAGCAGCTGCAACATGGTATCGGTCTGGATTGTGGCAGAGAAGTGTTTCTCCAATGCAATTAAATGGATTTTTTTTTTAATGCAAACATGTTCTATAAAAAGTCAACTGCAAGGTGAGTAGGCGTGGAATTGCTGAGATGAAAAGAACACGCATTTTGCTTACCTGAGTTAATATCACTACCTTGGTAAGTGATATTTTGCTGCGAACGAATTATCAAGGCTCCTACTTTCCCATAAAGTGGACCCACTTGGGGACCAGAGTAACACAAAGGAAAGATAATTCTGGTTCATTTGCACACTCTGTGTCTTATTTTGAAATGTGTTTAAAGCTACATTTTGTTATTGTTGCTTTTCCAAAAGATATGATGAGTCAACAGCAACATTTTGATTTAAACAAGAAAGGTAGCCCTTGGGTGGAGAAATATAAATATAGGACTTATCGCTAGGCAGCGCCTACCTCCATGACAAGACAAATGGAAGGGCACTTCAGTTTTGACCATAAAGATAACTAAAGGATTGGAAAATAAGATCTTTAAGAAAGATGAAAGGACCAGAGAGGGTAATGTGGAGAGGCAATGTAATATCTTCAAATTGTGTATCTTAAGAGTTCTTTCAGAACAACCAGACAACACCTCCACTGGAGATATGACATGAGGAATTGTATGTAATTCTAGAACAGTGAGCATTTCATCTCACGTGAAAAAAATTTCCCCCAGTGATCCTGAATGTACTGCCAAAAGAGAGTATGAGCTCTCCTTAGGACTGCTTTTTAAAATCTCAGCACCCAATGAATACTTGTCAAGTCACCCAAGCATCTCCTGACACCCCTCCTCTTCTTGAAATGTTCCTTCTTTATAAAAGACCCAGTGGGCAGAGGGTTTGAACTTAGCTCTAATTATCTGAAGGGTTTCCGTGCTCATAAATTTTAGATAGGATAAAGTTCAGCCAGACAATGAACCAAGATGTCTCCCGTGGCTCTTTGAAATCTGAAAAATGCTTTCTTTAACGTTAGTTCTCGTTCCTGAGTATTGTCAAGGACGTTGGTCACAAAGGAAAATAGCAACATCTGACTTTGTAGACAAAATTTAAGATGTGATGTAAAACTAGGCATTACAATCTTTAATATACTTTTAGAAGTTTACTTTTTTTAAAAGAACACTCTCACATGAGAGAGATGGCCTTTTAAAATGATCCCTGAGCCAAAGATGAAAGAAAAGGAATCCTCCTGCTTTACTAGACTGGATTATAATGCGTAGCCTTCAATTCACTAATTCAAAAATCACACATTTTCAAGATAGCAAGAGACTCTTCAGCTCCAAGTTAGGCTGATGGTGGCTGCCAAATCCCTACTCCTCCCATGAAATCGTCCATGGTTGATTAAGAAAGTGACTCTACCCTCAACCTGCCCTGTTTCCACAGGTAGTCCCTGATCTCTGCCCTGATTAAGTGCGCCCTGCTTCCTTCCACTATAAATCTCTTTACACTTGACCTTTACGTAATGCAATTACCTGTCTATCCATGTATTGCTTTAATGTTTCCATTTTGTTCCTAGTGGCATTCCAATATACCTGTCTGTATTAACGTGTTTGATGCTGATTCTAAGCTCCTGGAGGGAAGGGACAGAATCTCTTTAGATGGGATTGATGGTCCTCAAATATCAAATGCCTAAAAAATGCTCTCTGCAAGAAAACAACTTAACTTAGCATATTTTTTCTTGGTCTGGAGAGATTTAATTCAGGAAGCTATTGGTAAAGATTCAGGATGTCATAATATATAAACACTTCCATTTTATTAAGACAAGTAGGAAAGAGTTAGAATTGTACTATATTATCTATGTTGCCTTGTCTCTATTACTACGTTTGAATATCACCTGTAATTAGGGCTTCCCGAGCGGCACAGTGGTAGAGTCCTCTTGCCAGTGCAGGAGATTCGGGTTCGATTCCTGATCGGGAAGATCCCCTGGAGAAGGAAATGGCAACCCACTCCAGTATTCTTGCCTGGGAAATCCCATGGACAGAGAAGCCTGGCGGGCTACACAGCCTGGGGTCACACAGAGTCGGATTGAAGCGACTGAGCATGCACATCATCTATTAATATAACTAAGGAAACCATAAATTATTAAGGTCTCTTTACATGTTAAGTGTCCCCATGGAATAATACGTTAGTTCTTGTGGCTCCTTCTCCCCCTCTTCCTCTACTCTCTTGACTGCTTTACCCATTTATGCTTTTGATGTGGTGTCTATAAACACCTATAATCTCTAGACTCCCAGAGGATTGGGACCTCCCTAGTGGTCCAGCTCTCTGATACCCAAATATACCAAACCGGTAACTCTCCCGAAAACAGCCACATGTCACTGGCCTTATTTTCAAGCGTTTACACCTAGTGCTCCCTTGGTCTAGAAAAAGCATTAGTAGTGCCACATAATCACATCACTTCCAAAATCCAAATCAAATATTACTCCACTTGAAGCCCTGCTTCTCTCCCTACCCGCCACCCACCTCCCCCCCAGCCCCAGGCATGATGTGTATTCCATTACTGTGTTGTAATCATTAGTTTATAAGCTATTTTTCTTCTGCTTTAGATTATATCTCAATCATCTTTATACTTCTAACCTTTGGTATAGAAATGAGTACAAATGGCTAGTACGACAGGGCAAGTTTTTTTTTTTTTTTTTAATGTGACCTGCTTCTGTTAGGTGTTATTTGGGAATAGTGTCATATATTTTATGGTGAATACAGTTTTTAAAAAAAGATTTATCCACTCCCTTAGCAGTGGTTTATCTCTCCCTCAGAGAAAACCAGAATGAGTTTTTTAATAAAATGATTGAACAGGTACACTGAATCTTCAATTTAATTATTTCAATTCCTGCAAAAAAAAGGTCTTTCAGAAAGCCTGCTGCTTGGTAAAATGTGATAAAGTTCCAACACATTCTTAAAAGTTGTAAATTAATTTATAAATTTCCATTCAAAGTTTAATCTGCTATTTTCACACAAGAAAACTCATAAGGTTGCTTCCTATTGAGTTACTATCTTTGCATCTAGAGTTTAAGCCAGTATTTAATCTCTTTCTAGAAGCTTCCAGAGGTGCTTGGTGCATTATAGGTGAATGTTGCCCATTTTTATTGCTTTTGGAGTTAAGCAAGAATTCCACACCTGTCATTCCAGACCCTGGCTTGCTTACTTACTTCTAGTTTATTTCTCTCAATTTTTGTATTTCTCCCAGGGCAGGTCACCTTTTTTTTTAATGTGCCCTGACTCTGGCTTCTGCGTGTATGTTCCTAAGCACTGTCCTGCCCTCCACATCCTCCCAGAAGCTTCATCACCCTCTTGCTTTTGTTCTTAACAGCCACTGCCCCGCTGAAACTACTACTGATTCTTCTGTCTCGATCTAGGCTTGTCCTACTCTCATTCCTGGAGCAACTATTGGTGATTCTTTCATGGGATGTCTCTCTCACCCACTGTGTTACCATTCTATGTATTTTATCCCATCTCCCTTCTCAATAAGTTTTTGGGGCAGTATTACCGTGCCCTGTTCATCTCTGAGACGCCTGCAATGCCAAGCACAATTTCTTGACCATAACAAGGACTCAGTAGCTATTTGTTTAACTGAATTGAATTCAAATATGTTCAAACAGCTCTCTCCTCACTATGTTTGACAAAATAATTATAACAAGTCCATAATCACATTCAATGGTAAAGCCAGGATTTGAACATGAGTAGCTCACTGTACTTTAACCCCTACAACTTTGTTATCCCTACAATAGACAGAATATGTATTCAAAATTGTTGGCCTGGCTATATAATTTATCTCTAATCATTAAAGGGTAAACATTTTCCTGATACTACTGAACATATTTTCTCTGACAGTGTGACAAAAAATGATTTTATTTTTCTGTGACACCAGTTTCACAGAATGGGAACGTAAAGCAATTTAAGAGCATTCCTTTCATAAGTTTATTATGATATCCCTCTGAGTTCTTTCAGGATCTATAGATACAATGCACAGATGTATAGATACTATCAAGTTTACTATATAATATTGGATTATGCATGCATGCTCAGTCATGTCCAACTCTTTGAATCCCCATGGACTGACTATAAACCAACAGTCTCCTCTGCCCATGGGATTTTCCAGGCAAGAGTACTGGAATGGGTTGCCATGCCCTCCTCCAGGGAATCTTCCTGACCAATGAATTGAACCTACATCTCCTGCATTGCAGGTGGATTCTTTACCACTGAGCCATCAGAGAAGTGCCCATAATAACGGATTGTCTGTCCCCAGTTGGAAGACTGTTTACTTCTGTGCACTTCAGTGGCTCAAAGGTAGCACAGGAGTATTTGGAGCCAAGGATGTGGGCTTTATAATAAACTTGGCTTAGCATTCAGGGGTTTATTCTGGGTTTTGGGGCTTCAATATGCTGGAAGAAATATGGAATCTACAAAACATCTTTTTAATCTCAGTGATGGAACTTGAAAATTTAAAAAACAAGTCTAAAAAAATAACACCAACTTAATCTCTCCCTACATAAAGGAACCACTTGTTCTAGTAGAAAGCACTGTTGAATTTATTTTTAGAATAGGAAGGGAAAATAAAACTGAGGGAAGCAATGAAGCAACAATGAATTACCCTTCTGCTCTGGTGATATATTTGAACTGATTTTTCCTTTGTGGCTGGGCTTTTTCTGGGGGACAGAAACAGCAGAAATTATTTTACAATGCCCTTCAATAGCTGAGTCAAAATTCTCCTGAATTGTTGAAATTCTTCCTTATTTGCAGTTGAGTTTACTTTACTTTTACCAGTAGGTGTTTCAGATCAATGTGCATTTCGCCACCATCTTCTGGATGGAAAACTGCCTTTCCGTTCAGCAGCCTTCTCTTAAAATATCTTAAGTTTAAGATTTTCTACTTTATAACTGTGTTGTTTCCTTTCTAAAATATTTTGAGAATGTGAGGTTCTGGCAGTATCAGTTCAGTTCAGTCACTCAGTCGTGTCCGACTCTTTGTGACCCCGTGAATTGTAGCATGCCAGGCCTCCCTGTCCATCACCAACTCCTGGAGTTCACTCAAACTCATGACCATCGAGTCAGTGATGCCATCCAGCCATCTCATCCTCTGTCATCCCCTTCTCCTCCTGCCCCCAATCCCTCCCAGCATCAGAGTCTTTTCCAATGAGTCAACTCTTCGCATGAGGTGGCCAAAGTACTGGAGTTTCAGCTTTAGCATCATTTCTTCCAAAGAACACCCAGGACTGATGTCCTTTAGGATGGACTGGTTGGATCTCCTTGCAGTCCAAGAGACTCTCAAGAGTCTTCTCCAACACCACAGTTCAAAAGCATCAGTTCTTCGGCGTTCAGCTTTCTTCACAGTCCAACTCTCACATCCCATACATGACTACTGGACTGTAAATCAGATTAAACAACACCCATTGCCAAGTGATCAGACAGAGAAAGAATTGTATGGATGAAAACTAATGACACTCTGACCATTGCTAGGTGGCACTCTGTGGGATGCTCACAAGGAGTCCAGTTCCAGTGGCCGTTGAGCACTAGCTTCTGGGCTGTTTGGAGGAATGCTGGTCTCCTGCTTCAGTCCAAGAAAGATCCCATCAAGACAATTTCAGCAATTGTCTTGATCTTGATCGCTCTTATATTTGCTCTGTGGAAACTGGCAAATAAAGGCTGGTCTAGGGTTTCATTTGTCTGGATAATTATATAAGCTTGGGAGAATATATTGCAAACATTTTATTTTTTCCTCCACTCTTCTTTAGTTTGCATGATTTGGCTTTGCTTCTTCTTAACTTGAAAATACCCCAATGCAAGCAACAATTTTTTTTGCCAAAGGTTTTGAAAAACCTCTGCTGTCTGGGGTAGTGCATGTTTTCTGGTGGTATGAGAAGATGCTGTGGGGATTAAGAGCCTGTGCTTGGGGATCTACCAAGCTGGGTCTAAATGCCAGTTCTGCTACTTGCCCAACTCTGGCAACTGAGTCCATCTTTTGCTGCTCAATTTCCTCATCTTGAAGACAAGGATCCCAATAAGAGTAAAAATACCTTATGGTGGTTTTTGTTGTTCAGTCTGTAAGCCGTGTCTGACTCTTTGCCACCCCACAGACTCCAGCACCCGCGCCAGATTCTTCTGTCCTCCGCTGTCTCCTAGAGTTCGCTCAAGTTCATGTCCATTGGTTGGTGATGCTATCTAACCATCTCATCCTTTGCCGCTCCCTTCTCTTTTTTCCTTCACTCTTTCCTAGCATCAGGGTCTTTGCCAATGAATCCACTTGCTCACAAAGGCTGTAAAATAGTAATTCTGATATATTCTAGGCATAGGCACTGATTAAAGTTTCTTATGGATATTATCTCACTTCATGTCTTACCCCATGAGGTTGGCTCTATTAGTAATCCCAATTCAAGGGAGAAGGGGATTCCCTGGTGCCTCAACGGTAAAGAATCTGTCTGCCAACGCAGGAGACACCAGTTTGATCCCTGAGTCAGGAAGATTCCCTGGAGGAGAGCATGGCAACCCACTCCAGCATTCTTCACTGGAGAATCCCATGGACAGGGGAGCCTGGTGGGCTACAGTCCATAGGGTTGAAAAGAGTCAGACACGACTGAAGCAACTGAGCAGGCACACAGGTAAGGGAGAAAGAGATGGGGGCACAGAGGGTAAAGTAGCTGAGTAGGGACGCCCCACTGTAGGGAAGTGCCAGCTGGGATTCTGGCCCAGGCACGATTGTACTACAGGTGTATTCTTCACTAAGCAAAGCTAGTCTTTCATGGGCATGGGCAATGTGACTTATGGTGCCTGCTGGACAAGTGGACACATGTGCGTTTAATTCACAGAGTGCTCCTGAGCTGTGCGGCAAGGCGTCTCACGGTTCATGACCTGCCTGTGCAGGTCTTGGGTGGGTGTTTGGGAGAAGGAGGAGCCCAGACGCCAGAGTTACATCCCTGCCACCTTGCTGAGTCTGCTCTGCTCTGAGATTTTCCCTGAAGCCTGAAGGGGGATCAATTTTCTTTCCTTCAGATTGTTTTTTTCTTAACATTTCTGTTAATTTTTTTTTATATTTTATTCCCCCCCCCTCTCATATTATCCTTAAGCATCACCAGCCAAAGAATTAAAGGAATACTCCTGGGGTTGCTATTTTTAACTCCTGTGGTTGGAGAGGATTCAATAAACATGCCTCTAGTGTTAGTTAACATGTTTTATTGGCTCACCGCATGTTTAAATATGCTCCACACACACCCACTGCTCTTTAAGTCTTCACCTCTTTTGCCCCAGCTTGACTCTATGTTCTCTTTTCACGATGTCTTCCTTACTTGGCTATGGTTTAGGCATATTTGTATACCCTTCTCATCCAGCCAAAAGACTGTAATCTTCTTGAGGGCAGAAATTCTTACTTATCATGTTATGTCCTGTAGCAGCTAGCATGTTGTGGTTGTTTAGACACTGAGTTGTGTCTGCCTCTTGTGTGACCCCATGGAATGTAGCCCACTGGGCTCCTCTGTCCATGGGATTCTCCAGGCAATAATACTGGAGTGGGTTGACATTCTCTTCTTCAGAGGATCTTCCTGACCCAGAGATTGAACCTGGACTCCTGAGTTGCAGGCAGATTCTTTACCATTTGATCTCCAGGGAAGAAAGATGCTTATCACATAGTTATATAACAGACTTGGAAATTATTTGTTTTTATTAAAATTACACTTAAAGATGTGATAAACTTGAGAAAAAATAGCAAGACTAATGTTTACAACTTTATTCCAAACAATTGTTATCTATTGAGTAGATAATTTTTTAAAAGTTGCCCTGTTTCTTTGCCTCTCTCTTATCCAGAGTATTTTGCAATGGTGATGGTTTAGTCATTAAGTCATGCCTGACTCTTGCAACCCCATGGACTGTATCCTGCCAGGCTCCTCTGTCCATGGGATTTTCCAGGCGAGAATACTGGAGTGGGTTGCCATTCCCTTTCTCTAGGAAAACTCCCCGACCTAGAGATTGAACCAGGGTCTCCTGCACTAAGGTGGATTCTTTACCGAGTGAGGCACAAGGGAAGCCCCCTCAGGAGGTGGAGGCCATTTATTTATTCCTTAAGTCTGGATTAATACTGAAATGGCTTTGGACTATTACAAACAGTGGCAGCTACAGCATGCTAGTTTCAAGACTAGGACTAGAGTGACCTTGGCACGCATGTATTATCTTTTTTTTTTGTCACTGCGCCACTACCATGAGAGGAAGCTCGGGTTAGCCTGCTGAGACCCCGACAGGAGCAACAGGACTGAGTCGAGATGTACTAGCAACACCAGCAGAGACCGGAGGGCTGCCTGGTCAGCCAGCAGACTCTTCCTTTTCTCCTTCCCCACTTCCTTCCTTCCATTACATCTTTCTTCCCCTCACCCCTTTCTTTTTCAATGTATATAAGGTTTTCTTTAAAATTGCCGTACTCTGCTAGCCCATCACATCTACTAGGATTAGGCCTGCAGTGACTGAGAGTAGGAAAGACACTCCTCTTTTTTTTTTAACATTTATTTTTAATTGGAGGATAACGCTTTACAATGTTGTGTTGGTTTCTGTCATATATCAACATGAATCAGGCATAAGTATACATCTGTTCCCTCCCTCTTAAACCTCCCTCCCTCCACCCCCCACCCGTTTCCACTCATCTAGGTTGCCACAGAGCACCAGATTGAGCTCCCTGTGTTATACAGCAACTTCCCCTTGGCTATCATTTTACACACGGTAGTACATATATGTCAATGCTACTCTCTCAATTTGTCCCACCCTCTCCTGCCCCCACTGTGTCCATGACTCTGTTCTCTATGAGGAAAGACACTTCTTAACCTTCAAAGCAAACGGATTCTTCATGAAGCTAGTGCACTGGGGAAATTAGTGTAAAAATTATCCTAACAAAACAAAAGATATGTCCTAAATAAAACAGCTTCTTGGTTTTAGACATAGTAGATATACTCTACTTTTCCCCTGCATTCAATTTTACCTGGTGCTAGTGTTTGAAGTGGAAATATATATATATATTTCCCTTTTGTCCTCTGGTGCTGGTCACACAGACAAATGAGCTGTGTGGGCATGTTTTTATTCTTGCCTGAAGCATACATGCTCAACTGACCCTTTGTCTCTGGATGTAAAGGGAATGAAGAGGTGTAAATCCTTTTATCTGGGGTTTGAAGAAATGTCCTGGTGGGGCTATCACACAGTTTCGAGATGGACAAATTTTCACGAGTGGCCTTCACTAGGATGAGAAATTATTATAAACAGTAATACAACAAGAAGACAAATGAATGACTGTCCCAAGGGATGTAGCCCATGGAAAGAATTTTTTTGAAGGAAAAGGTTAATTTCATAAGAATGTGACGAATACAACCCAGGAAAAAAAAAAAAAAAAAAAAGCCAATGGCTTCACCATCGTATTACATTGCTCATTAAATAATATCTTAGAATTACCTTGTTTTTTTATAGATGCATTTTTTAAATTTTAAAATAATTACTCACACTTAATAAACATTAAATGAGACAGAGTAGGTACTAAGGGGTCTCTGTTATATATTTAAAATGTAGTCAGGTATGGGTAGAAAACGTTGAACAGCTTGCTAGAGTAGCTCATTTCAAAGTATTTTCAGTTTTATTTTTATTTATATAGTTTTTACTGGAATATAATTGCTTAGGTAACAATCAGCAGATCCCTTCCCAGAGATAATGGAAACAAGCAATAGAATTGAAATAGATGTTGGTACAGAAAATAGCGAATGCTGAATCGTTCCAAAACAACTCTGGAGTGGAAGAACAATATTAACTGTAAAATAGCCAAATTAAAAATCATTTAAAGTCAGATTTCAATATGGCATTTTCGTTTTCAATAGAAAGCATGAGATTATACTAAGGCTCATTCTGATTATTGAAAACAGTGAAATAAAGACCTTTCCCTTTGTACAGAGGGTTGGGTGAGTAGAAGTTCTCATTTACTGCTACAATTCCTTACATCATTACATAATTGTTCCCTTGTATGCCAGTTATTCCATGGGTATTGAAGTATGCAGGGCTGTTGAGCTAATCCTTAGTTTTAATGCAGTGCTATGCTTATAGTAGATTCACAAATATTTTGAGTGAAAAAATGAACAAATCTCCAAAGTGGATAATTAAAGTCACCTGATACTCTTACAAGTGAATTGGTTAAACATATAGCACAGTCAGTTAATGTTTAACCTCATGAGTAATCAGTAAATGCACATTAAATCATCGATGATACATTGCTTTTCACCTATCACACACTGCAGTGAATTGTAAATTGCTACAAGCTTTCTAGAAAGCAATTTGGCAAAATGCACTGTGAGCCCTCAAAGAGTTCATACCCTTTGTCAGGATAATAACACGTCCAAGAATCTATTCGACAGAAACAATCAGAGATACGAAGATTTTTATTCAAGGATATTCATTGCAGCACTATTTATAACTGTAAAAATATTAAGATTTCTGAAATCTTAAAGTCTGAAAATAGAGTTAGCTAAATTATGCTACATTTCTATGATTAAATGCGGTGGAGCAAAAATAATCACATGCTTGCAGAATATTTAATGACATGCAGAATAGTTCAAGTTAAGTTTGCATTGTGTGTATATGTGGGGGGGTGGTGTGTGTGTGAAAAAGAGAAAGAGAGCGATGGTTTAGAAAATCTCTTTTGCGCTAGGCAAAAAATAAGTGCAGATATATAACATAAATGAACAAATATTCTTAAAGCATGATAAATCTTCTGTAAAAGATAATGGATTCTTTCACAGAATCTAAAAACTGAATTTTACAGAGAAGGAAAGTATGCAGTAAAGAAGCACGAGTGTTGGGTTTACACTTAGTGTTAAGAAGTCTTGTGTGTAGGGGCTTAAGAAATAAACCTGAGGACTGAGCAGGCTGGCTCACTGGCAAAGAATCCACCTTCCAGCGCAGGAGATAGAGGCTCGATCCCTGGGTTGAGAAGATCTTCTGAAGGAGGGCATGGCAACCCATTTCAGTATTCTTACCTGGGAAATCCCATTGACAGAGGGACCTGGAGGACTATAGTCCACGGGGCCACAAAGAGTTGGACATGACTTAGTGATTCAACAAAAAAAAAGGTCAAATTGCAGCTCCTATAAACAGGGAAATTCCTAAAGGATTACAACACCTTCCTCAGTGGTAGATAGGAAAAAATATGCCCTAGAGAGATGGTGGGAATGTATGTATATCCTATCTTTGAGTGAAAAAGAAAAATGAATGAGGGAGAGAGAGAGAGAAACATTCGTTGAGAGAGGTATAAACTTTTCTCACACTTTACTGGAGATTTGGGCCTGAATTTACATTAAAACCCTGGAGGGCTACAGTCTGTGGGGTTGAAAAGAGTAGGACATGGCTGAGTGACTAACACTTTACATTACAAGATGCATCTCTAAACTTAGATGAAGTGCATTATATGTTGGTAATGACCTCAGAAACCATGTTTTATTTGCTTCCTCTTCATTCTGTTGGTGAATAAGAGTTTTCTACCTTAGAGATATGAGGGTGGTTGAACATAGGACACTCAACACTGGACGTGAAGATGGGTAGCCACATATATTCACAGCCTTGGGGAGGAGAACACCGCGTCATGCAGGCTCACTCAGAGGTTGCCCTTACAAACAGAGTGAACATACAGGGGATATGAGAGGCCGTCTCTGAGGTATTAAGAGGCTGAGGGGACCTTGGTTTTTGTGGGAGGATACCTCAGATATCCAGATGACACCACCCTTATGGCAGAAAGTGAAAAGGAACTAAAGAGCCTCTTGATGAAAGTGAAAGAGGAGAGTTAAAAAAGTTGGCTTAAAGCTCAACATTCAGAAAACGAAGATTATGGCATCTGGTCCCATCACTTCATGGCAAATAGATGGGGAAACAATGGAAACAGTGAGAGACTATTTTGGGGGGCTCCAAAATCACTGCAGATGGTGACTGCAACCATGAAATTAAAAGACACTTGCTCCTTGGAAGAAAACTATGGCCAACCTAGACAGCATATTAAAAAAGAGACATTACTTGGCCAACAAAGATCTGTCTAGTCAAAGCTATGGTTTTTCCAGTAGTCATGTACAGATGTGAGAGTTGGACCATAAAGAAGACTAAGCACTGAAGAATTGATGCTTTTGAACTGTGGTGTTGGAGAAGACTCTTGAGAGTCCCTTGGACTGCAAGGAGAGCAAATCCTAAAGGAAATCAGTCCTGAATATTCATTGGAGGGACTGATGCTAAGACTGAAACTCCAGTACTTTGGCCACCTGATGCAAAGAGTGAACTCATTGGAAAAGCCCCTGATTCTGGGAAAGATAGAAGGCAGGAGGAGAAGGGGCAGCAGAGTATGAGATGGTTGGGTGACATCACTGACTTAATGGACATGTGTTTGAGCAAGCTCCAGGAGTTGGTGGTGGACAGGGAAGCCTGGTGTGCTTCAGTCCATGGGGTTGCTAAGATTTGGACAGGACTGAGCAACTGAATTGAATTGATGATTGGCTTGTTTGAATAATTCTGCAGGCTGGTGGGAAATGTAAGCCTGCTTTTCAGGGATCAATAAGCACTATGTCTGGTCTCCATCATAAGGAGGGTTGTTTAGCTAGAGAACCTTTTCTAGACAGTACAGAGGGAAGGTGAGTTGTGATTCGTCCATTTGATGCCCTCCAGTCTCAGATGTTAAGGCAGTATATACTACTGAATCTTAATTTCAGACTTTAACCATTCCCAGACAAAGCAAAAGCAAATCATCTCTAGAAAAATACAGCTAAAACCAGCCCCAGGGACCACCCACAGCTGAAATTCCAAAAGTATTAATATATCTAGAAACCAGAGAAACCAAGCTATCTAAATGAAGTCATATTAAACAAAGAACTACAGAATCAAATCCTTAATCTCTAAACATTAGAATTATCTGATAGAAATATAAAACAATGTCTTTTAAAAGATAGCATAGAAATATGACAGAGGAATAAGACATTATGAAAACTAACCAGGGAAATTTGATAAATAAAGTAAATAGAGATTCTAGAAATGAAATTAGAAACTGAATGGACTGACTAAACAGTGATTTAGAAACAGTTGTAGAAGGAATTCACAAACTGGAAGAGCTCGCTGAAAAAATGAGAGGTTAAGAGACTTGTATGATAGAGTGAGATACTCCAATAAATGTGTCATCAAGGTTTCAAAATCTAACAGGAAGAATGAAGGGAAAGAACTATTTAAATGTATAAATGAAACAGATTCAGAAAATTCAATGGCTCCCAGTGAATCATAAGAAAAAGAGGTTTAAAAGATTTTTTAAAAAGACTTAAAAAGCCAAACAAAGAAAGATTGCTTAACACAAGCCAGACAGAATTCAAAACAATTTGCATGTATTAACTCTATCTTCACAATGTGGGAGATTATTTAGGCACAGAAAATTTAACTAATATAGCCAAAGTTTAATAGCTCACAAATTGTAGGAGTAATCTGGCTGCTGAGTTCATGCTATTAATACTTATATGAGACTGTCTCTTGAAGAGAGCTTCAAGTAGGAACATCTTAATGTGATGACAAAACCCAAAAAGTAGTGAGATCTTAAAAGCGGCAGGAGAGAAAAGTCAGATCACCTACAAAGGAAAGATGACTAGATAACTGTCTTTTCAATGGAAACAGAAACCAAAACAAAAATGCTTGGAAAAAATAACCCTCAATCTGGAATTATCTTTCAAGAGTGAAGGTAAAATAAGACATTCAGGCCAATAGAAATGAAGAGAATTTATTATAACAAGTATACAATAAACACACACACACACACACACACACAAAGGCCCAAGCAACCACACATTCTTCAAGATGGATCAAGGATAATGATGAAAGATGGTATATTTCTAAACTAGCATAAGGAAAACATGGGGTGAGGGCAGATAATTCAAAAAAACTCAATAAATCTAAAATAACCACATGAAAAAACATTTAAAGATACAAACATTCATTCAGGGATTATCAGACCAACAACAAAAACAAAATTATAGGCAATATAGGATATTGCAAGAAAAAAAAAAGTCAGCATCTTAATCAGAAGGCACAGAAAGATGAAAAGATGGAAAAATATATTCCGGGCAAGCCTAACAGTGCCAAGAGACAGCTTGCTTGCTCTCACATCTGCTCCTCACTCCGTTGCCCTGCTGTTTATCACACAGCCACTCTTCCAGGTTCCCTTGCCCTCTGGTTTTGTGTTGTTTTGGCCAGTGTGAAGCTTGACAGGACAAGAGGGTAGAAAGAATGGGGGGAGAGTTATTTCTCACCTGTGCTCTAGCAGCTTTCTCTTCTCGGCAACTTCCTTTGGAAAGCCCCTCCCTGTGTTTTCATCTCCTGATGGGCAGCTCCTGCTGTGATCTAGCTACTACTCTGATAGAACCAGCTTCTGGGCTCCAGAGCACCTGCTCCTCTCCTTGTCCTTCCAGTCCTGGGGATGCTAACACCTTCCTGCTGCTGCTGCCCTAAGCTGCCTCACTGGCCCCTCTTTGCTGTTCAGTTCTTCAATCACATGTGTAAACAATTTTAAAGATTAAATATTACCTGATTGGAATAACAAGAATGTTTTTGTTTGCTCATAAAAATCACGGAGAGTAGCTTTGTTAACAGGAAATAAAAGGAGTTTAAGGCCAGAAATGAAGAAATGATAACTAGTGATAGCTACTAAATTTGATTTAAGTAAATTGACTTGAAATAAAATTATATTTGTATGCACCTAATAAAACAGGAGTCCCTTGGACTGCAAGGAGATCCAACCAGTCCATCCTAAAGGACATCAGTCCTGGGTGTTCTTTGGAAGGACTGATGCTAAAGCTGAAACTCCAATACTTTGGCCACCTCATGCGAAGAGTTGACTCACTGGAAAAGACTGATGCTGGGAGGGATTGGGGGCAGGAGGAGAAGGGGACAACAGAGGATGAGATGGCTGCAGGGCATCACCGACTCGATGGACATGAGTTTGGGTGAACTCCAGGAGTTGGTGATGGACAGGGAGGCCTGGGTGCTGCAGTTCATGGGGTCCCAAAGAGTTGGACACGGCTGAGTGACTGAACTGAACTGAATAAAACAGCGGGCTTCCCTGGTAGCTCAGCTGGTAAAGAATCTGGCTGCAATGCAGGAGACCCTGATTCAGTTCCTGGGTTGGGAAGATTCCCTGGAGAAGGGATAGGCTAACCACTCCAGTATTCTTGTGCTTCTCTGGTGATTCAGTTGGTAAAGAATCTGCCTGCAATGCAGAAGACATGGGTTTGGTCCCTGTGTTGGGAAGATCCCCTGGAGGAGGGCATGGCAACCCATTCTGGTATTCTTGCCTGGAGAATTCCTTGGACAGAGGAGTCTGGCAGACTGCAGTCCATGGGGTCGCAAAGAGTTGGACATGACTGAGTGACTAAGCACAGCACAGCTCAATAAAACAGCATCAAGTGAAAGTAAATAAAAATCAACAGAACCTCAAGGAAAAAGTGCAAATCAATTGTCATAATGGGAAATTTTAACACCCATCTTTCACAATTGGCCAAAACAAAAATTGGGGATATAAAAGATTTAAACAACATTAAGTCACAAGCTTGAATGAATGAACATTTAAAGATCAAAACATGGAGAACAATTACAAAATTTAAGCATGTATTATGCTAAAAAACATGCTTTTGTAAATTTTAAACACCATCTTTTCCTCTCATTTTGTAGTTCTGTCTCAATTTACAGTTTTACTTATTTAAATAATTCTGGAATTAATTGAAATTTCAAAATTTTGTTCACTTCCTTAATAATTTGTAGAGAGTCCGTGGACTTTTTAAAACAAAATATAATATTTGAAGAGCACAAAATTTAATACAGACGTTCACTACAAGGGCAAATTCTGTATCACATCAGTTTCATTTATTTCCTTTGTTTTTTGATCTCACACAGACCAAGAGAAGCGGTTAAAGTCTTCCACTAAATTCATTTTTCAGATTTTTTTCCTCTGAGACAAGAGTCTTACTCTGAAGTGGGATCTGTGGGGAGAGGGGCTGGGTCGGGAGGGGGCGGGGTCTACTTATTGAATTGTGGTACAATCCTACCTAATATATAGTGTATCTTGTGCATAGGTTTTAATATTATGGTCAAGGAGGCCCTCTTGGAAGAGGTGCTGTCTGAACTGAGATATGGGTCATGCAAAGGAGGCAGTCATGTGAGGATCTGAGAGAAAGGAGTCAAAGCTAAGATCGTAATTAGGGAGAGAATTGGGGAAGTTTAAGGAAATGAATGAAACAATGAATCTAGAAATAAAGCGAAGTCCTACCCTCTTGAAGTTGCCATTGGAGTCATCACCTAGAGAACATGACCTTTTCCGGTCTATACGAGTGGACTCTCTCCAAAGGCAACTCCAAGAGGGTAGGACTTCGCTTCATTCCTAGCTGTATGTGCAGTACCCAGAACAGTACCTGACATATAATATTTCAGTAAATAAATATCAATAGATATGCATCAAATTGACAAATAAAAGAATGATAGTTTAGGAGCCCTGATTTTTTTTCCTATGACTAGTGTGGACTGGGAATATAAGAGTTAATATCATTTTTGAAATGAAGATTCTTCTTTAATTTAGTTACAGGGTTCCAGATTGTCAATATGTGTATAAGGCACAGCCAACTCTTTCTTTCTTTCCAGTCATATCTTATCAGTATCACTTCAACACAAAGCCCTATTGTTGAGATATTTTTCAAGACAGTTTGCTTCTAGTGATAATAAAAACATGAAAAGGAGAATTCTATCAACTTCAAGACTTTTCTTTGTGAAAATGCATCAAAGTCTAAGCTTTGTTTCAGTATAATTATTAATTAAAACTTCCAACCAAGGAAATAATTTTTCCCTTGTTAACCATGATTGAATTAGGAAGCATAAGGAAAGCACTTAAACCATAATAAGAATGTCATTTGGTAGTTTATTAAGCTTTGGACTCTGATGTGAAGCTCCAAGAAGTCATTGTCTTCATGGATCAAAGGACTGGAACTGACAGAATTCATGAGCATAAAAGGGTCTGTATCATGCTTTGAGGAAGGCCAGTTACTTTGTCCAATTTCTAGCACTTTTAGGCAGTAGAAGGTAATCATTTTGAGTATCTATAAGCACTCAGCCCTCTTGTCTTAATACATGCCTGCACTGACCTGTTGTTCAGTTGCTCAGTCATGTCTGATTCTTTGCGACCTCATGGATTGCAGCATGCCAGGCTTTCCTGTCCTTCACCATCTCCCAGAACTTGCTCAAACTCATGTCCATTGAATCGATGATGCCATTCAACCATCTCATCCTCTGTCGTCCCCTTCTCCTCCTGCCTTATATCTTTCCCAGTTAGGAAAGATAGCACGTGACCTAGAAGGAAGTAGAGACAATCTCCACTCTTGGTCTAAGAAGAGTTACATGCCCAAACCTTAAGAAACACCTTGTTGTTCAATAAGATCACACTCTGTTCAATAATATTTTTAGCACTTTTGTCTTCAGCCAGATCACTTACAAAATCTCATGCTGCCCAGTTGGCGGAGGTGGTAAAGAACCCACATGTCAATGTAGGAAACACAAGAGACGTGGGTTCAATCCCTGAGTCAGGAAAATCCCCTGGAGTAGGAAATGGCAACCTACTCCAGTATTCTTGCCTGGAGAATGCCATGGATAGAGGAGTGTATCGAACTACAGTCCATGGGGCCGCAAAGAGTCAGACAGGACTGAGCACACGCACACCCTCACACACACACACATGTTGTCAAAACCAAAAGTACTCCATTAATGACTGACATTTAAAAGATTTTAGTATTATTTTCAGCACAGCTAGTATTCACTGTGAATCTGCTTTAAAATCATAGTTTTGATGCATCTAAAATAATTTCTGTTAATTCTTTTTATTTATACAGATGCCAAATGAACATGAAATAAATCTTTGTTGATAATGATAAAACCAAAAAAATTTTTAGATGTGAAAAACACTGTCATGACTGTGATATTAGTTTTAGCATATGAAATTCTACCTGAGAATTAAGATGAAAACTAAACAACCCAACTGGAAAAAAGAAAATGTTTCCAAAAACATACAGACTTGGTAAAAGCAAACTTTTTCAACTTAAATTGAGTGCTGAAATTGGTATAGATGTGAAATGTTCTTCCAAGCATTTTGGGACGTTTTCTTTTGTAATAATAAATGTGGTTCCTATTACATTGCTTCTCTTTTGGGACTGTATCACTATGACTCATGATGAAGTCAAGAAAATACATAATAACTACAGATGGAAAAACACAGAAGCACTCATTATACTGTTAGCAAGTCTATACTGAGAATAAAAGCTTAGCAGTGGAATCTCTTATTCTAAATTTTAATGTTGAGGTAAGAAGTTATCACTTGTCAAAATTTATTTGAATATAATTTTCTCCACTTCTGCAGCCAAGAGTCTCTACCACCTCCACAGCAAGAGTCATTCAACTTGTCTTTTCCTCCACTCTTGTCTTTCTACTGTCCACTCTCCAACAGCAACCAAGTGGTGGCCATTTAGTCCCTCAGTCATATCTGACTCTTTGCGACCCCATGGACTGTAGCCAGCCAGGCTCCTCTGTCCTTGGGATCTCCCAAACAAGAATACAAACAAGTGGGTTGCCATTTCCTCCTCCAGAGGATCTTGCTGACCCAGAAATTGAACCTGTGTCTGCTGCATCTCCTGCTTGGCATGTGGATTCTTTACCTCTGAGCCATCTGGAAGCCGACTTTTTGCGATCCCACGGACCTCTGTCCATAGGATTCTCCATGCCAGAGTACTGGAGTGGGTTGCCATTCCCTTCTCCAGGGGATCTTCCTGACCCAGGGATAGAACCCAGGTCTCCTGCATTGCAGGCAGATTCTTTACCAACTGAGCTACTAGGGAACCTCTGTTAGCAACCATAGTGGTCATCTAAAAACATGGTTTGGAACAAGTCACTTTCCTGCTTCAAACTTCCCCTGATATCCCCTTTACACCAAAACGCAAGCTCATATCCCTGCCCCTGGCCTGGAAAGTCTCATCTGATCTGGACCCTGGTGAACTTTCTTACCAGCCAGCATCTCCTGCTCACTAGACTCCAGTCACACCTACCTTCTAATCCTAAAACACACCAAGCTCTTCTATGCCTCAGGGCCTTTTCACTAACCCCCACCCCTGCCTGAGAGATTCTCCTTCTGTCCAGAGATTCTCAGAACTGTCTCTTTCTCTCCATTTAGCTCTCAGCTTAAACATCAACACTGCACAGGGGTCTCCTGTCTTCTCCATCTCAAGTCACTGCTTTGTCACTGTCTCACATCACCTGGAAATATTTTAGTCATAGCCAGAGTGCTACCTGATTATTTCTTGCTTCTTAACCAGTTAGCTTGTTTACTGTGTAACCCATAAGAGAAAATGAACTCCGTAAGTCCAGGGACATAGTATTTTCTTATGAATCTTCTCAAGGTTGCAAGACTGATAGTGATATCCTCTATTTAATTCCTGATGCTGGCAATTTATATCTTCTTCGGTTTTGGTCTTGATAGTCTTGCTAGAGACTTTACTTTTCATTGATTCCCCCCCCCCCCCCCCCATAAATCAGCTTTTAGTTTCCCTGATTCTTTGTTATATTCTTATAATAGAGGATTTCCTATTCCTAATAGGAAATTTTCAGTTTCCCTAACTTCTGCTTTAATCTATGCTCTTTGCTTTTCCTTTCTTTGAGTTTATTTCGCTCTTTTTCTAGTTTCTCAGTAGGAACTTAGGTTATTGATATAGTTTTCCTTTGTTTTAATGTAAACACTCACTGCTATAAATTTCCCTCTCAGCACCACTAGAGTTACATTCCGTATATTTTGATAAATTTTGTTTTCATTTTCATTTCATTCTATGTATTTTTAAATTTCTTTTGAGACTCCCTCTTTGACTGGGGACTGGAAGTGTGTCTTTGATTTCCAGGGGTTAAAAAATGTCCTCCTGTCTCTCTAGTTATTGATGTCTAGTTTCATCCTACCGTGATCAGAAAACACATGCTTTTTGGTTTCAGTTTAAATTTGAGGTGTGTTTTACGGCGCAGGCTATGTTCCAACTCAGTGAATGTTCCATGGGCTCTTGGGGAAAAATATGTATTCTGTGGCTGTTTGGTGAAGTGTTCTACATATTTTAACTAGACGCTGTTGGTTGATTGTATTGTTCATATCTTTTGTACCTTTGCTGATGATCTGTCTAGCAGTTCTCTCAGTGGCTAAGAGTGGGTTGGGAAGACTTAGAATTGTGGATTCATGTGTTTCTCCTTTGAGTTCTATCTGGTTTTGCTTTCTGTATTTATTTAAAGATTTTTTTTTAATGTGATTTATTTTTAAAGACTTTGTTGAGTTTGTTACAACATTGCTTCTGTTTTTATGCTTTGGTCTTTTGGCCATGAGGCATGTTGGATCTTAGCTCCCTGACCAAGGATTGAACCTGTACCCCATGTACTGGAAGGCAACGTCCCAACCACTGGACCACCAGGGAAGTCCCTGCTTCTTGTTTTTCAAAGCTCTTTTTTTCACTACCTACACAGGATCATTCGGAGAAGGCAATGGCACCCCACTGCAGTACTCTTGGCTGGAAAATCCTATGGATGGAGGAACCTGGAAGGCTGCAGTCCATGGGGTCGCTGAGGGTTGGACACGACTGAGCATCTTCACTTTCACTTTTCACTTTCATGCATTGGAGAAGGAAATAGCAACCCACTCCAGTGTTCTTGCCTGGAGAATCCCAGGGACAGGGAGGCCTGATGGGCTGCCGTCTAAGGGGTCACACAGAGTCAGACATGACTGAAGTGACTTACCAAAATAGCACACAGGATTATAATGTTTTCCTGGTGGGTTAAACTTTTTATCATTGTGTAATGTTCCTCTGTATCTAGTTATTCTCTCTGTTCTGAGATCTATTTTATTGTAGATCAGTGTAGCTACTTCTGGTTTTTTTTTTTCTTCCTTTTTTGCTAATTGCTCTAAGAGATGTAATTCATACATCATGCAATTCATTTGATTCAATAGTTTTTGGTATAAACTGTTGTACAGACATCACCACAATCATTTCCAGAACATTTTAGCAGTTCCAAAAGGAAATCCCATATCCTTTAGACATCACCACTCAGTAGAAAACCCTTAGTAGAAAACATGGATAAATCTTCGTGACCATGGATTTAGCTCATCTTTCTCTTATCATCTTTTAGAGTTCTCCTCTGGTTGTCTCTTGCACTGTATCAAGGATTTATACTTATGCTTAGCAGAGAGGAGCAGGGGAACCTGGTTTAATGTTATCTAGTCTAAACTGAAAGTTCTACCTGGTAAGTACTTCTAAAGTGACCTAATAAATTCATCTAATCTTTGGGTCTACTTCCCTGAGCAGTCTGGGCTGGGTCATTTCAATGTAGTTCTGGGGGCTTGATCCATCCCATTTATCTTCTGCTTAATGGACTTTATCTCTGGTCATGAATGGGGGTAGCAATGAGTTATTAAGAAACATCTCATTTCTAGGTTCCAATCCAGTTAGATTCCTTTGACAAAGGGAAGTGTCATCAGTCACCACTTTGTCAGGCGCTTGGGGAGGGGAAAGCAGTGATACTCACTCTAGAATGAGAACTAGGGTTTCCCAATGCTGTGGCTCTTCTCAGGTCCCCATTACAATTGTTAGGAATCTGCACTGCCAGTCAGTGTACAGATTCCCAGGAAGGTGTTTGTCAGAGAATCCATTGCCTTAAATTTTGCTGGGCTGTGAATCCCTTATATGCAATGCGGAAATCTTGTAATATGGGTGAGTATTCATTGTATGTGTATTTGACAGAAAAGGATGAGACAGGCGTGTTTGGAATATAAAGACATTATCTTTGCATTATCTGCAGATTAGCACTGTATTCGAAGTAGACATTTTGTGCTATCTTGGGCTTATGCTTCATTTGGAAAAGTGATGTCCCAGAGCAGGATAAAACATTTATTCCTTAGTGTACAAAGGCTTTTGTAATCTAGACTGAGCATATCTCTCCAGCCTCTACTTGCTCATAATCCTACTTTGAGGAATTGTTTGCATTTCCCACACTCTTCTTTAACCTCAATCTTTCCCCCATCCTATACCAAGTCCCTGAAATATCCATCCACACATCTTTATTCAGTCTCAAAAAGGATCTATCTTGCTTTGTATATATTTTGTGTAATTTCCTCATTAACCAGTACATTAACTATCAAAACTTAGAACTTTTTTTAGTGAAATTTTTTTCTTGGATGACTTTTAGAATCTGAATCATTAATGTGATCAACACTGGCTTATTATACAATGATATGGGGTAATCTTCAGGCAATGGCTACAGCAGACTATCAAATGTTGGTATAATATCTGATGGTTTTCATTCTAATATATGAGCCAAAAGGAGAAATTGAAGTCTAACAATTCATGGGAAGTCATGAAATTGTATCTGTTTTATGGTAGACTGCATAGATGCTCGCCAAACCCATTACTTCTTTTTGAGCACATCAGATCGGATCAGATCAGTCACTCAGTCGTGCCCGACTCTTTGCGACCCCATGAATCACAGCATGCCAGGCCTCCCTGTCCATCACCAACTCCTGGAGTTCACTCAAACTCACATCCATTGAGTCAGTGATGCCATCCAGCCATCTCATCCTCTGTCGTCCCCTTCTCCTCCTGCCCCCAATCCCTCCCAGTATCAGAGTCTTTTCCAATGAGTCAACTCTTCGCATGAGGTGGCCAAAGTACTGGAGTTTCAGCTTTAGCATCAGTCCTTCCAAAGAAATCCCAGGGCTGATGTCCTTCAGAAGGGACTGGCTGGATCTCCTTGCAGTCCAAGGGACTCTCAAGAGTCTTCTCCAACACCACAGTTCAAAAGCATCAATTCTTTGGCGCTCAGCCTTCTTCACAGTCCAACTCTCACATCCATACATGACCACAGGAAAAACCATAGCCTTGACTAGACGAACCTTTGTTGGCAAAGTAACGTCTCTGCTTTTGAATATGCTATCTAGGTTGGTCCTAACTTTCCTTCCAAGGAGTAAGCGTCTTTTAATTTCATGGCTGCAGTCACCATCTGTAGTGATTTTGGAGCCCACAAAAATAAAGTCTGACACTGTTTCCACTGTTTCCCCATCTATTTCCCATTAAGTGGTGGGACCGGATGCCATGATCTTCGTTTTCTGAATGTTGAGCTTTAAGCCAACTTTTTCACTCTTCTCTTTCACTTTCATCAAGAGGCTTTTGAGTTCCTCTTCACTTTCTGCCATAAGCGTGGTGTCATCTGCATATCTGAGGTTATTGATATTTCTCCCGGCAGTCTTGATTTCAGTTTGTGTTTCTTCCAGTCCAGCATTTCTCATGATGTACTCTGCATATAAGTTAAATAAACAGGCTGACAATATACAGCCTTGATGAACTCCTTTTCCTATTTGGAACCAGTCTGTTGTTCCATGTCCAGTTCTAACTGTTGCTTCCTGACCTACGTACAGATTTCTCAAGAGGCAGATCAGGTGGTCTGGTATTCCCATCTCTTTCAGAGTTTTCTACAGTTTATTGTGATCCACACAGTCAAAGGCTTTGGCATAGTCAATAAAGCAGAAATAGATGTTTTTCTGGAATTCTCTTGCTGTTTCGATGATCCAGTGGATGCTGGCAATTTGATCTCTGGTTCCTCTGCCTTTTCTAAAACCAGCTTGAACATCAGGAAGTTCACGGTTCACATATTGCTGAAGCCTGGCTTGGAGAATTTTGAGCATTACTTTACTAGTGTGTGAGATGAGTACAATTGTGCGGTAGTTTGAGCACATGGTTAACTGTTAAACTGCACTTCCTAGCTTCCTAACATTTGGGAGGGGGAGCAGGTGAATAGTTCTGACCAACAGAGTTTGACAAGTGACATATATCACTTCTAGACGGAGGGAGATAACAGTGATGGGCCCCCCCCATTCCCCCCACCCCTGCCACAATCAACTCTACTCCCACCACTTTCCAGCTTACTGAAAAGAGGCCAGCTTTTAAACTATATGATGAAGATAGTGAAGATACAATGTGAAACAACCTTGAATGGATTGGATCGCCCATCCCCCATCCTTTCCGTCCACACTGAAATACACTGAGTTGGTTATTTTCAGCTATTACCAGATTTTAACTAATACATGTTTATTATTTAGCCAAGTACCCTCATGATTACTATCTCCCTGGGCATATAACATGATTTTAAGAATGATGAATAACCAACAATTCTCTTATTCTTATTTTATAATCTCTACAATAATGAAGCCATAAATATTTATTAATTTTTAATTCTATATGGGATAACCAAACTCCGTGTAGTGGGTATGTATTCCCTAAGGAGTTCTTAACTTCTAAATAATAGTGAAAATGTCATAGAAATCTATGTGTGTTCATTAATTTTACGCAGACTTCTCTGAAAATGCCAAAAGTTGCCTGGAAACTAGTGACACACAGCATTTTGAGTCTTTTAGAAAAGTCTCTTGCACTAGACCCCGTTTCCTGTTCCCAACTCATGGATACTCTCCCACCAATTCTCTCCTTTCTCTTCTGCATCATCAATATTTTTGGACTTGATGGACCTTCCTATCACTATACCAACATGCTAAATTATATTCCCATATTTCAGCCCTTTTGGGAGAGAGAACTTTTCAAAGAGTTGCTTATATATGTTTTCCTTCATTTATCCTGGTCTCATTTTCTTTTAAGTTCCCACCAGTCAGGCTTTTGTTCCTACCTGCCCATTGAGCTCTTGTCAAGGTTAGTAATATCCATGTAACTAAATTCAGTTGTCAGCTCTCTGTGCTGTGATTCCCTTCCTAACTGATACACTTGTATGGTTTTGAGGACATCAGTCTTTTTTTATTTTCTTGTTAAGTTATTGGCTTTGTTGTTCAGCCTCTCAGTTGTGTCTGCCTCTCTGCAACTCCATGGACTGCAGCACATGAGGTTTTCCTGTCCTTCACCATCTCCTGGAGTTTGCTCAAACTCATGTCCATTGTGTCGGTGTTGCCATCCAATCATCTTGTCCAACCATATCCTTTTTTAATTTTTATTTTCTTCCCACAGAGTGAGAGTCAATCTTTTTTAAAAAAAAACTTTTTAGTTTGTATTGGGATACAGAATCTACCTGCCAATGCAGGAGACATAAGAGATGTGGGTTCGATCCTTGGGTCAGGAAGATCTGGAGTAGGAAATGGCAACCCACTCCAGTATTCCTGCCTGGAAAATTCCATGAACAGAGGAGCCTGGCGGGCTACAGTCCATGGGGTAGAAAAGAGTCAGAGATGATGGAGCAAACACATGCACAGAGTCATTTAACAGTGTTGTGATAGTTTCAGTTGACCAGTGAAGGGACTCAGCCAAAATACACATGTGTCCATTCTCACCCACACTCTGCTCTCATCCAGGCTACTGGCTACTCCCTTTTAGTCTTAGCCATTCCCCAGTGGGCTCTACAATGTCTTGGTAGCACAGTACCTTAATTTTAGTTCTTGATCTTCTTTCCTTCTCCATTTACACTCACATATTTACTCACATATTTGTTGTTCTCACCTAGTCTCATGTCTTTAAAACCACCTAAATGCTGAGGCTTCCCAGGTGGCACTAGCAGTCAGGAATCTGCCAGCCAGTGCAGGAGATGCCGGAGACAAGTGTTCAATCCCTGGGTTGGGAAGATTCCCTGGAGGAGGAAATGGCAACCCACTCCAGTATTCTTGCCTGGAAAATTCTTGAACTTATAATCTTGTAATATACTCTATAACTTGTCTGTTTAGTATATGTATTATTTATTGACAGCCTCCCCTTCTTCCCATCTCCACTAGAAATATAATTTCTACAAGAGCAGAAATTTTAGCATGTTTTGTTCACTGGTGCATTCAAGAACCCGAGACAATGCCTGGCACAAAATACATGCTAAATATATATTTTTTAAATGAGTGAATAAATGAATCTTCCATTTGAAAAAATTAAAATCATCATCAAAAATACAAAAATGATAACTTCTAATTGTTAAAAATTAGTGACTTTGATCTTATTTATACAAATAATAATAATAATTCATCATCTAACAGATCACAGAAAGATTCAGAAAACAAAAAATATGTAGACTGACAATAAACTTGTGAACGGCCAGCATTATTTTTCCAATCTAAATCAGAGGAACTTTACTGAAAATAGAAGGTCTTTGATGCTGAGACATAAATAAAAAGCCAACACTCCAGCCTAATTATATTTTGCAATTCAGAATATAAGCAAATCAAGTCTTTGTGACTATTTTCAATGGTTATTAAAATACATTATTCATATTAATGTCATAAATCATACTTGGAATGTGTTCTTGATTTGCTTTATTAGCCCTGTGGTTGCATAAATGTAACTATTGATTGCTTTTAAATTATTATCTGAAAATTGCCTAAACTTGTAGCTACTAAGCTCATGTTTCTCAAAATGTTCCAAGAAATGTTAACAGGCATTTCGTGAAAATGTGGAGTCCTAGTTCATGTAAGTTTGGGAGCTTCTGAATAAAGCAGGTTTCTTTATTATGGGATTGCATCATGGGTTTCAATTTTCAAATTTGGCGCACAGAATTTCCTAAATGTATTTGATCACAGCACCTTTTAATCAATGATCAGTTTAACTTTGGGAAATCATGCTGCTGCTGTTAAGTCGCTTCAGTTGTGTCCGACTCTGTGCGACCCCATAGACGGCAGCCTACCAGGCTCCGCCGTCCCTGGGATTCTCCAGGCAAGAACACTGGAGTGGGTTGCCATTTCGTTCTCCAATGCATGAAAGTGAAAAGTGAAAGTGAATTCGCTCAGTTGTGTCCGACCCTGAGCGACCCCGTGGACTGCAGCCTACCAGGCTCCTCCGTCCATGGGATTTTCCAGGCAAGAGTACTGGAGTGGGGTGCCATTGCCTTCTCTGGGAAATCATGCTACCCACAGGTAATGCTGCCATCAGGATCAGTTTGTGGTCATTTATGATTGAGTCATTAATTTTTTCACAAAGAATTACTTGCCTGCTTGCTAAACTGCTTTACTTGTGTCGGACTCTTTGCAAACTTATGGACCCTAGCCCGCCAGGCTCCTCTGTCCAGGGAAGAATATTGAAGTGGGTTGTCATGTCCTCCTCCAGGGGATCTCCCAACCTAGGGATTAAACCCATATCTCCTGCAGCTTCTGTATTGGCGGGCAAGTTCTTTACCACTAACGCCACCCGGGAAACCCTAATGATTAGTGATAGCAAACTGTAGAATATCAGCAGAATGAGTAGAAAAGATTGAGGATGTCTGGATAGAAGATATGTAACCTAGGTGGAAAAATAAACACTTAAATACACTAAAGAAGAGGGCCTGGGGTGTCATGACAGACAAAATTTGAAGGAAATGGTAAATAGAGAAGGAATAGAAATTGAGGAAAGGATGGAGATAGGGTTAAGAAAAAAACATAATTAATGCTTTCATTCCTGATATGCACCCAGAATCCAGATTTGTGTCTTATTGCAAGGGAACAAGAGTGGGAGCCCCTACTCTATTCCTTCTGACGCTTGTATGGAAATGATAGAGAGTAAGCAAAATGTGCATTTCATACAATACAGTTGCTTTTTTTCCTAAGGAAAGAGAATAAAGCCTTAAGAAATCAGATTCTTGTGACATTTGTTCTTCTTTATCACTGAAACAGTGTGCATTCTCAAATTTTAAAGGCCATCCGATTAACAACACGTGGATGACATCATTGAAAAAGTACAACTTATGGGTCATGAAACATTTCTTGAAAACAGTAACAGAAAAGATGAGTATTTTTCATTTGGAGAAAGATGTCCATAAATCTTAGTTACTAGTTGCATTTATTGGCAAAAAGGGACACAATTTTTCTAGTTTTATTTTGATTTCATTTTAGTTTGATTTAGCTTTATTCAGTATTGAATAATTTTGTTTGGGGCTATAAAATCGCATAGCACTGAGATATCACTTAGCTTTTGAAAATGATCACTTGTCTTTGACTACATTGCTGAATGATCTGTAAATAATTATATAAATTTGATGTTTAATATGTTCAATTAACTTACCCTATTCGCTGCATGTGTGCTAAGTCACTTCAGTCACGTCTGAATCTTTTCCACCCTATGAATGGTAGCCTGCCAAGCTCCCCTGTCCATGGGATTCTCCAGGTAAGAATACTAGGGTAGGTTGCCACTTCCTCCTCAAGGGGATCGTCCCAACCCAGGAATCGAACCCCCGTCTCTCATGTCTCCTGCATTGGTTCTTCACCATGTTCCTTAGGATGATCCTTTTTAAGCAGTTGTGCTCAATATTTATGGAGAGAGATTGTTTAGGAGTGATGTGTATCATTTGAATGAGAGTTCTACTCTGATCAATTGATTCTCTCATCATCAGCCTATAGTCAACTATTGTAGTTTAGAAGGTTATTTACTTAGTTTTGATGTCTATTTTTGGTTTAATATCTTCAGCACTCTGTGTAGATACTAGGGAGAGATAGAGTCAGTTGGGTGCCTTTTCCTGCTTGGGTGCTAGTCTTGACAGTAGCCTCTGCAAAGTCAGAGCTTGCAATGGAATGGAGCGTTTTTCCAGCCCACTGGCTTCTGCTGGGTTGTAAACTGTCGGCTTGCTTTTAAGGGAGGGAGCAGAGCCTATAATGAGGACACTAGTCCCAGCTTAGTTCATTGCTTCTGCCACCTGCCTTCTGGCTTAATGTTGGAAGCAAGAAGCATGCAATTAAGTATGAGGAAATGAAAATAAATGACACCGTTCATTGCACATTACAAAGTGCCTGGCAGAAAGAATGCTGTTTGTAGAGACCCAGTGGCCCTACAGAAAATGCAGTTCTGCCTGAGAAAATGCTGGGGACTGAAAAGTAACCCAGGTTCTCCCTGTAACCTATTGTGACCATAAACCAAATACATTACAGGTGCAACTCTTTAAATGCCCAGGACATTCACTGTATAATGATTTGCAGACAGTCAATAATTAAATTTGAGTATAAGGGGATATAGTCACAGTGACACGTTTCAGCTGATTTTGTAAGGTAAATCCTATAAAAGTAATGACTGAGGTAAATAATTGATTCCTTTTGGAAGACCAATCGGAAATTGTTTTATAAAATAACAAATACTTGTTATTGAAGCCCAATTTGTTTTCAAAATCACTTCCTTTTCTTCGAATTTACTGATTTTGTTTTTGGTTGTGCTGAGGCTTGGTTGCCGTACACAGGCTTTCTCTATTTGTGGCGCGAGTGGGGGTTGCTCTTCGTTGTGGTGCTCGGGCTACCTACTGTGGTGGCTTCTCTCGCTGCAGAGCACAGGCTCTAGAGCTTGGACTCAGTAGTTTTGGTGCAGGAGCTTAGTTGCTCCCAGGCATGTGGAGTCTTCTTGGACCAGGGCTCAAACCTGTGTCTCCTGCATTGGCAGGTGGATTCTTATCCACTGGATCACCAGGAAAGTTCCTCAAAATCGTCTCTTAAAAAGCATTTAAGTAAGCTGTATTGAGCTCACTGAGTAAAGGAACACACGGCTCATTCGTGCTAAATGGACATCAAATAATAGGTTCAGGATATTGTCCATGGACAGTTCTACCCCCTTTCCAATGAAGAGTTGAGAGTAGAAGGCACATCGCTCTTGGACACAGAGCTTAGGAGAGCACCACTGAGCTGGCCGAGAATCTCAGAAGCCTTCAGTTTCGTACTAAGATTTAATCTGGTTAATAAAGGCATCTTTCGGGTGTGTGTATCATTTCAAGAAGAGAATAGTGTTGCAAATCATTCCACCATACACATTTAGTACATGCTGCAGAGAAACTGCAGAGCAATCTACTACGTGTGATATTTTCAAAACACCATGAGGGTTGGGGGAATTTGCTGCGTATTCAAGAAGCTGAGGGATGGTTCTTACAATAAGCCAGCCCATCATTGCTATCTGGAGGAAGCCCAGGTGACAAGAATGGAGCTGGTAGGTCTTTTCATTTTGTAGAAATCTGCCATTGGTGGGGTGGGCGGGGCAGGGTGGTGGTGGTCAGGAGGCTGGAAAATAAGCTCTGGCCAGCATTCCAGTGATGATTGGCATGGGAGACTGAGCAACATAAGAGGATAAGAATTACAGGAATTAACTGATACTTGACTTAAAAAATTTTTTTTTATAATTCAAATCGCTGATGTTGACCTTGTTCATATAAATAGCAACTTAATAATTTATGTTAAATATTGTTTCTTCTAATTCTCATTTTCATGTCAAATTGCTCAGCAATTAGTGTTAAGGATCTAGATGGTGGATGCCATGATGGCCTGGGGTGCACTGCCCCGACCCGACCCCTTCATCAATGAAGAACTTATTCCCTCGGCTGCTAGGAATTCTGCAGGAAGAGGGCTCTCTGTATAGCTCCTCATTGGGGTTGCCTTGGTTCAAGACAATGGCCTCCCTGAAGAACACGTCTCCTTCCAATGACTAATCAACATTGGTGCCCAAGGGCCTGGCTTTCTCACCCTAAGGCAGATCTAGGGATTTGGAAGGAAGGCAATTAGAAAATGGGTGACAACAATGTTTGGGAAAATATGTGGATAAATATCTCCAAGTGGTCCTAAAGTGTAAAGACAGCTATGTCCCACATGACGTCGGCTAAAGTGGACAACAGGTTTGGTTTTGCTGCTGTCAGTCATCTTTCCCTAGCTACTCCCATCACTGCCCATTGGCTCGTGAACAAAATGGCCATGGTAGAAGGGATCAAGAGTACTCATGGGCACAGCAACATAGGTGTCTACTCACCAAGGCTAACTTGGCCACGGCCACTGCTGAGCACTCTGTCTGCCAGCAGCAGAGGCCGGCACAGAGCCTGCAGTGTGGCACCACTCCCCAGGTGACCAGCCAGCTACTCAGGTGCAGGATGATGATGCTGGAGCTCCTCCATCACAGAAGGGGCAGCATTTTGTTCTTGCTGGAATAGATTCTTACTCTGGTTATAGATTTGCTTCCTCTGCTGCAATGCTTCTGCCAAACCCACCTTTTGTGACTGGAATGTCTTATTCACTGTGATAGCATGACACACATTTTCACTTCCCAGTAAGGAACTAATTTGCAGCAAAAAAAAGGGAGCCAGTAGGCCCATGATCTGGGCTTTTCTGGTCTTACCATATTCCCCATCTTCCTGGAGCAGTTGGCAGGTGGAGTAACCTTTACTAGCCTGAGTGATGGCATCAAGTAGGTGACAGTGTTGGGGGAGGGGCAGTGTCCTCCAAGAGGTGATATATGACCTAAATTGGCATCCAGTACACGGTGCTGTTTCTCCCATAACCAAAAGTCCTGCATCCAGAATCCAGGGGTGAAGATGGAAATCCTCCACCCACTGTAACACCACGGTGTCCACTAGCAAAAGCTCTGCTTCTCATTCTGCTACTTAAGGTCCTGCTGTCTAGATGCCTTGGTTCCAAAAGGAAGAATGCTTCTGCAGGGGGTCCAAGAAAAGTTCTCTTGAACCGGAAGTCAATAGTGTCACTTGGTTTAGAAAGGATTTGTGAAATTCTAAATATATGGTCTTATCTAGATGCAAAACTGTCTTCCATCTCTCTGACCTCTAACACGTTTGTTTTCTATAGCTGTACTTATATTTACTTACAGTACAGAGAGACAAAGACAGATGGAGGGAGGACATGAGAGTAGCACACTCCTTTTGTCAATTTTTAAGAGAATGACACGATTTCTGTAATTCATAACAGGCAGCGACATGGCAAGAAAAGCCTAGGTTTTGAGCCAGATGGGCAGCTGTGTTCAAACCCCAGTTTCTTGATTTACTAAATCACTTAATTTTGCTGAGATTTTGTTTTGTCATCTGTCAAATAGGGATGACAGTACCTGCTCTCCATCTCTGCTGCGAGTGTGAAATAAATAAATATGGCAAAGTGCATCTTGAACTCAGCATAGCACCTCCAAGGTCATCACGAGGGACAGGCTTGACTTATGCTTCTTGTCCTGCAGTGTTTATCCTTAATGATATTAGTTAGTACTTGATTATTATAATAATTGTTAATATATTCTCTTTCAATTTAAAAAATCAGGATGATAAATTGTAGGTTTATTCTAAGCATCATCAAGTTTTAGTTTGGTGGGACGAATTAGGAGAGTAGCAGTGACATACATACACTGCTGCTGCTGCTGCTGCTAAGTCACTTCAGTCATGTCTGACTCTGTGCAACCCCATACCACATGTAAAATCGGCAGCTGCGACCGACGGTGAAGATGGAGAAGCTCTATGCAGTCAGCAAAAACAAGATCGGGAGCAGACTGTGGCTCAGATCAT
This sequence comes from Bos taurus, assembly GCF_002263795.3. Classification (NCBI taxonomy): domain Eukaryota; kingdom Metazoa; phylum Chordata; class Mammalia; order Artiodactyla; family Bovidae; genus Bos; species Bos taurus. Next base: position 25,297,042 of record NC_037341.1, read on the forward strand.
GGACTCCTTATTGCCAAATTCAGACTGAAATTGAAGAAAGTGGAGAAAACCACTAGACCATTCAGGTATGACCTAAATCAAATCCCTTATGATTATACAATGGAAGTGAGAAATAGATTTAAGGGACTAGATCTGACAGACAGAATGCCTGATGAACTACGGACGGAGGTTCATGACATTGTACAGGAGACAAGAATCAAGACCATCCTCAAGAAAAAGAAATGCAAAAAAGCAAAATGGCTGTCTGAGGAGGCCTTACAAATAGCTGTGAAAAGAAGGGAAGTGAAAAGCAAAGGAGAAAAGGAAAGATATACCCATTTGAATGCAGAGTTCCAAAGAATAGCAAAGAGAGATACGAAAGCCTTCCTCAGGGATCAATGCAAAGAAAACAATAGAATGGGAGAGACTAGAAATCTCTTCAAGAAAATTAGGGATACCAAGGGAACATTTCTTACAAAGATGGGCTCAATAAAGGACAGAAATGGTAGGGAGCTAACAGAAGCAGAAGATATTAAGAAGAGGTGGCAAGAATACATGGAAGAACTGTACAAAAAAGATCTTCATGATCCAGATAATCACAATGGTGTGATCGCTCATCTAGAGCCAGACATCCTGGAATGAGAAGTCAAATGGGCCTTAGGAAGCATCTCTACGAACAAAGCTAGTGGATGTGATAGAATTCCAGTTGAACTATTTCAAACCCTGAAAGATGATGCTGTGAAAGTGCTGCACTCAATATGCCAGCAAATTTGGAAAACTCAGCAGTGGCCACAGGACTGGAAAAGGTCAGTTTTCATTCCAATCCTAAAGAAAGGCAATGCCAAAGAATGCTCAAACAATTGCACTCATCTCATAAGCTAGTAAAGTAATGCTTAAAATTCTCCAAGCCAGGCTTCAGCAATATGTGAACCATGAACTCCCAGATGTTCAAGCTGGTTTTAGAAAAGGCAGAGGAACCAGAGATCAAATTGCCAACATTCGCTGGATCATCGAAAAAGCAAGAGAGTTCCAGAAAAACATCTATTTCTGCTTTATTGACTATGCCAAAGCCTTTGACTGTGTGGATCACAATAAACTGTGGAAAATTCTGAAAGAGATGGGAATACCAGACCACCTGACCTGCCTCTTGAGAAACCTGTATGCAGGTCAGGAAGCAACAGTTAGAACTGGACATGGAACAGCGACTGGTTCCAAATAGGAAAAGGAGTACGTCAAGGCTGTATATTGTCACCCTGCTTATTTAACTTATATGCAGAGTACATCATGAGAAACGCTGGGCTGGAAGAAGCACAAGCTGGAATCAAGATTGCTGGGAGAAATATCAATAACCTCAGATATGCAGATGACACCACCCTTATGGCAGAAAGTGAAGAATTTAAGAGTCTCTTGATAAAAGTGAAAGAGGAGAGTGAAAAAGTTGGCTTAAAGCTCAACATTCAGAAAACTAAGATCATGGCATCTGGTCCCATCACTTCATGGCAAATAGATGGGGAAACAGTAGAAACAGTGAGAGACTTTATTTTGGGGGACTCCCAAATCACTGCAGATGGTGATTGCAGTCATGAAATTAAAAGACGCTTACTTAACTCATTGGAAAAGACTCTGATGCTGGGAGGGATTGGGGGCAGGAGGAAAAGGGGATGACAGAGGATGAGATGGTTGGATGGCATCACCGACTCGATGGATGTGAGTTTTGCAAACTCCGGGAGATGGTGATGGACAGGGAGGCCTGGAGTGCTGCGACTCATGGGGTCGCAAAGACTCGGACACGACTGAGTGACTGAATTGAACTGAACTGAACTGACTCCTTGGAAGGAAACTTATGACCAACCTAGACAGAATATTAAAAATCAGAGACATTACTTTGTCAACAAAGGTCTGTCTAGTCAAGGCTATGGTTTTTCCAGTGGTCATGTATGAATGTGAGAGTTAGACTATAAAGAAAGCTGAGCACCAAAGAATTGATGCTTTTGATCTGTGGTGTTGGAGAAGACTTCTGAGAGTCCCTTGGACTGCAAGGAGATACAACCAATCCATCCTAAAGGAGATCAGTCCTGGGTGTTCATCGGAAGGACTGATTTTGAAGCTGAAACTCTAATACTTTGGCCACCTGATGCAAAGAGCTGACCCATTAGAAAAGACCCTGATGCTGGGAAAGTTTGAGGGCAGGAGGAGAAGGGGACGACAGAGGATGAGATGGTTGGATGGCATCACTGACTCAATGGACATGGTTTGGGTGGACTCTGGGAGTTTGTGATGGACAGGGGGGCCTGGCATGCTGTGGTTTATGGAGTCGCAAAGAGTTGAACACGACTGAGCGACTGAATTGAACTGAACTGATGTGTAAGATAGCTAGCTAGTGGGGAAGCTTGATCTAGAGGGATGGGATGAGGGAGTGAGGGGGATGCTCAAGAGGGAGGGGATATATGTGTACGTATAACTGATTCATTTTGTTGTACAGAGGAAACTAACACAACATTGTAAAGCATTTATACTCCAAAAATAAAATAAAACAGTGTTAGTTTGCATTCACCATGACTTTATTGCCTATTGTTGAGATGATTGGCATAAATTAGACTTCAAAAGTCGTGCTACCTGTTTCTGGTAAACTCAGATTTTAGATGGTGACTGGAACTCCTAGTTTTATTCAGAATAGAAGAGAGTGTAGGTATCGAGATTTGATTGATGATGAAAGCGCTAATTGATTGTCTCTTTCTACGACCTGGCTTTATCCAAAGGAATGATAAAGCAGATACCTTCTATCCCAATAGAGTTCTTGAGGAAGACAAGAAAAATGCAGTGTAACCCATCACTTAAACACTGTGATGTGAAAGGCTAAAAAATATTCAGGAGAACCATTGTGGCCACATATGTTTAATCACATTTCACCTGGGATTTCTTGTGCATTGTTGCACATGGGATATTCTAGTGGGTAGAGTCTTCAGTGCCTTTCTAACCATACTCACCAGAGATGGGAAGTAGGCTCATGGCCTCCTTTGCAGCCTCTGGTGACACATTTCTTGTCCTCTCTTTGTTGGACAATTTAGAGAAGAATGATCTGTTAGAGTATTTATAGAAGCCATTAGCATGATGACTGAAGGCTACAAGTAACTGATGGCTCTTTAAAAATATGGCCTTAAGAAGAGAAAAGAGAAACTTGTAGGGTGTCCCTTCCAAATAGCAGAGTGCTATATTTGGGTGGTCTGAGGATTATGACAAATGTCAAGGACCACACACCACAGGAAAGCAGCTCGTTAGAGCTGCACACACCGAATGCCATGTTCAAGGTTGAGTGCCTGATTTTGCTGCAAACACTAATTTTCAGATTATACAATTTGAAATTTTTAATTAGCCATGAATCCTTGTAGGGATAACTTCCTACACCTCTTTATAATACTGTAAAAATAAGTCGGGCTCTGCTTCAGCAACCTGAGAGCTCAAAATAAGGGTTTTTGTGAGATAGTGACTGTTTCCTCTTCAAATGTTAATTTTGAAAATTCATATTTCAGAAGAATTAATGGCCCAATTCTGTGGCCATTCTGCATTTCTAAATGTCATTAAAGTTAATGAATTCTGAAAATGAAAGGAACAAAGACGATCTTTTCAATTTGAATGAGTTTTTACTGTTTAACAACATCGGATCCAATAAATCACTTAAGTATGTTGGTGGTTTACCCCTTTTAAATGACTGTTGGGTTCAGACACAGCACCCTTACTGTTGGGAATGTGGTGTAAACCGTATGGGGGACAAAGTATTAAAGACTCATGTAAACATACTGGGCTATTTAGACTCAGTGTAGATCCTATGTAGTGAATGTGAAAATTCAGTGAATAGCCAAAAATACAATCTTTCATAATGGTGGTATTGTTTAGTCACCAAGTTGTGTCTGACTCTTTTGTGACCCCATAGACTGAAGCCCAGGCTTTCCTGGTAGCTCAGCTGGTAAAGAATCAGCCCTCAATGCAGGAGACTCTGGTTTGAAGGGATAGGCTACCCACTCCAGTATTCATGGACTCTCCTCATGGCTCAGACAGTAAAGATTCCATCTGCAATGCAGGAGACCTGGGTTCGATCCCTGGATTGGGAAGATTCCTTAGAGGAGAACATGGCAAGCTACTCCAGTATTTTTGCCTGGTGTATCCCCATGGACAGAGGAGCCTGGTGGGCTACAGCCCATGGGGTCAAAAAGAATTGGATATGACTGAGAGAATAAGCACAGCACAGACTGTAGCCCACCAGGCTCCTCTGTCCATGGGATTCTCCAGGCAAGAATACTTGAGTTGGTTGCCATTTCCTTCTCCAGGAGATCTTCTCCACCCAGGGATCAAACCTGTATCTCCTGCTTCTCCTGCATTGGCAGGCAGATTCTTTACCACTGAGCTACCAAGTAAGCCCTTGCTAACGGAGTGTCAGTGTGTGTGTGTGTGTGTGTGTGTGTGTGTGTCTAATCGCTCAGTCATGTCCAACACCTTGGGACCCCATGGCCTGTAGCCCCCCAGGCTCTTCTGTCCATGGAATTCTCCAGGCAAGAACACTGTAGTGGATTGCCATTTCCTCCTCCAGGGGATCTTCCCAATCCAGGGATTGAACTCTTGTCTCCTGCACTGAGGGCAGCTTGACCATCTGAGACACCTGGGAAGCCCCGCTAATGGAGACAGTTCCACAAAATATTGCATTCTTAGAGATGATGCCCTAAGTATATGTGTATACAATAAAAATACATAAGGTAGGTAAACAAAAATTATAAATATATAAAATATAAGTATGTAAAATATATACTATATATGGATTATGTATTCATGTTTGTATATGTATGCGTGTGTGTGCAAAGTTGCTTCAGTTGTGTCCCACTCTTTGAGACCGTATGGACTATAGCCTCATGGTCTCATCTGCCCATGGGATTCTCCAGGTAAGAATACTAGAGTGGTTTACCGTGCCATCCTCCAGGGGATCTTTCCAAACCAGGGATCGAACCCACGTTTCTTACCTCTCCTGCATTTGCAGGCGGGTTCTTTACTACTAGGTCCACCTGGGAAGCCCTTTGTACATATATACATTTCCATATATATTTTTAAAATTAGAGCTTTGCAAAGGACACAGAAAATATAATTCTATGGGCTCTTAGTTCCCTGACCAGGGACTGAACCTGAGTCTCAGTTATAAAAATATGCAGGATTCTTTTTCTGCCTCAAATGGCATTCAATTTGGGTTATAAACTATACCTAAACTGTTAAAGTTAACTAGTCCTTCAAAAATTTTGTGAAGTTGAATCTGTACTTACCCATGTATTCCAAAAGTATCTATTTGACTCAGCACAATTATTCCGTCTTTTAAAACCATGTGAAATTGAGAGCCAGAGTTATGTAAGTATTGGGAGGCCCTGTGCTTTTGATTTTCTTGTAATTACTTACATGACTCCCCAGCATTGCAGGCAGATTCTTTACTAGCTGAGCCACAAGGGAAGCCCAGGAATACTGGAGTGGGTAACCTATCCCTTTGCCAGCAGATCTTCCTGACCCAGGAATTGAACTGGGATCTCCTGCATTGCAGGCAGATTCTTTACTAACTGAGCTATAAGGGAAGAATCTTGTAATTACTTACATGACTGAAATAATGGAATATTGCACATTGATTGATTTTACTTAGGGTTTTCATACATTTCCTTAGAAGTGTTAACATTTTGTATGTAGAAAACTTTTATTATAAATAATTCGGATACACTTACAATCAGAAGAAGAGAATTGCTTTCCTAACTGGATATGTTTTCTGCCATGGTGTAGGTGTCTTATAAGAGCTAAATAAATAACAAGTAACATCTTATATTTACCTTGCTGCAGGTGAATAAATAAAGTGACAGGGAAATAAATTATTTTCCCTGCTAGCTAAGCACAGAGTCAATCTTCCTTAATAAGGTGATGAAACAACAGAGCTATACTTTATTTACTTTTTACCTTTATTGTGGGAGAATCATATCTCCAGGGAAATCAGCTTTCAACTCTAGAACTGAAGGAAATGTAATATCATTGTCTGTTTCTAACTCATATAGTCAACCTACAATTACTGTTTTAGTTCCTACTTAAATATTCCTTGTCTTAAAAATGCTTTGCTGCTGCTGCTAAGTCGCTTCAGTCGTGTCCGACTCTGTGCGACCCCAGAGACGGCAGCCCACCAGGCTCCCCGGTCCCTGGGATTCTCCAGGCAAGAACACTGGAGTGAGTTGCCATTTTCTTCTCCAATGCATGAAAGTAAAAAGCGAAAGTGAAGTCGCTCAGTCGTGTCCGACTCTTCGAGACCCCATGGACTGCAGCCTACCAGGCTCCTCCGTCCATGGGATTTTCCAGGCAAGAGTACTGGAGTGCGTTGCCATTGCCTTCTCCAAAAATGCTTTAGGTCCAAACTATAAGGCCTTAAGATCAAATTGTAAGACTCTAAAAGATACGTTATTTTAAAGTCTATGGCACATCACATTATATATATGATATATTTATTAATGTATATGAATATAATCTTCTAGCACATTTTATTTTTTTAATTGTCTTTGGACACAATTTTTAAAAGTTAAGTATTTTTAAAACTTTTTTCAATTTTTAAAATTGTGTCCAAAGACACAATTATGAAAGATAAGTCTTTGCATTGTCACATCTGTCTGTGGTTATTATTTTTTTAATGTGTTTTCAAAATATTTTTTATTATGATAAAATATATGTAATATAAAATTTATAATTTAAGCCACTTTTAAATGTACCTTTCAGTGGCATTAAATACATTCATGTTGTTGTGGAACCGTCACCACCATCCTTTCCAAGAACTTTCTAATCTTCCCAAACCGAAACTCTATATTCATTTAAATAACTCTTCATTTCCTCTTACCCCAGTCCCTGAAACCACCATTCTACTCTGACTGTCTATAAATTTGACTAATATAAGTACCTCAAATAAATGGAATCATAAAATATTCTTCCTTTCATGACTGGTTTATTTTATTTAGCATAATAGATGAATGTCAAGATTCATCTTTATTGTAGCATGTGACTGAATTTCCTTTCTTTTCAAGGCTGAATAATAGCTAACAATAGTAGACGATTTAAAAATAACTATCAGCGATTTCCATAATGACTTCCAACATCATATTCAGAGGGACATAAGGGAATTTAACAGTTGGATGGAGGTCGGAGGAACATATGCAGAAAATATCTCTTTCATATGCATATTGACTCTCTGACCACCCTGTAAATACCCATAGCTTAGCAATTAGCAAACATGATTTTAATTGCTTATTTACTTGTTGCCTTTGAGCACTGGACAGTCCATTTGGAAGGCAGGATTATGTCTTATTAGCATGGTATCTCCTAAAATTAGCACTGGGCTTGGTACAAAGTGGGCATTTGTTATTTCTTTGCTGAAAGAAAGGACTGAGGAAGTCAGAGAGAGACTAGCAAATTTACCTCTAACTGGTGGCTCAGATGGTAATGAATCTGCCTGCCAATGCAGGAGACCCGGATTTGATCCCTGGATCAGGAAGATCCCCGGCAGAAGGAAATGACAACACACTCCAGTAGTCTTGCCTGGGGAAAACCCATGGACAGAAGAGCCTGGTGGTCTCCAGTCCGTGGGGTCACAAAGAGTCGGAGTCAGACACGACTTAGTGACTGTGTTTGCAGTACTTCCTGCTGATATCTTGATCACTGTTAGATTTGAAAATAGTAGCATCTTATATTTTTCATATGTCAGAATTTATCACATTTTTGAACAATGCTGGTCTAAATAAGTATGCTTTGATTCATGGTTTGGGGGAGGCAGTAAAATGTGGGCAATATACTTATTTTATAAGGATGTGATAGCAATTGTGGTTGTTGTTGAGTTGCTCAGTTGTGTTTGACTCTACAGTCCCATGGACTACTGAATGTCAGGCTCCTCTTTCCTCCACTATCACCTGGAGTTTGCTCAAATTCATATCCATTGAGTTGGTGATAGAAGTACACACACATAAACCTACATAAGTGCATACATGAAGCTTTTGGCCTAACCTCCATATATGTTGTTGTTCAGTACCTGAGTTGTGTCCAACTTTTTGCAACCCCTTCGACTGCAGCCTGTGGATTTTGTACCACTGAACCCCCAGAGAAGCCCATCCCCCATATATAGTAACTGTTATTTTTATTGCAACTGCTGAGTAGGCTGCAATAATGACAAAACTCAGCTATTTCTGTTTTTTACAGTTACCTACCTTAGAAATTTCTACTTGGAACCTTTTGATAAATAATACAAGGAAAACAAAATCACTTCAGCCCTAACCTCTTTGGGATGCCGATTCTAATTGTGACATTTCTTAAAGCAGTAGCAATGAGAATTTTTGGACTAAAGAATCTTATATTTCTCACGCTTTGTTGTTGTCCTCTCAAGGTTGGCATAAAAAGCAGGATCAAGAGATGGAAGTAGGTACCAGTCCACTCACCATCCAGAACCTTGATGTGCCAGATGTTTTTGGTTGGAAGTAGGTAATACGAGAGCATGGACTTACACCTGTTTGTTCATTTCCAAGTCCCAAGAGCATGCCTCAGAATAAGCCTTCAATTCATAATTTTCCAGCAAATGAGTGCATCACTGTTTTTTAAATTTTAATATTTTATAATATTACCTGCGCTAATGCTTGTGGGATTTTCTGATGGCTCAGAAGTAAAGAATCTGCCTGCCAATGCAGGATATGTGGGTTCAATTCGTGGGTCAGGAAGATCCCCTGGAGGAGGAAATGGCAACCCACTACAGTATTCTTGCCTGGGGCATCCCATTGACAGAGGAGCCTGGTGGGTTATATCCCTGGGGTGGCAGAGTCAGACATGATCTAGTGACTAACCAATAACAACAACAACTGTAGGTTTTTATTTCAGAAAATGATGTTGTACAATAATAAATGTTAGAAACAAAAGGAGAGAGAGAAGAGGGGATTGTGGTGATGGGAGGAGCAGCCACAGAGACGTTTACGTAACCAATAGGGAAAGTATAAAAAGGCATTTTAAAACATTTTGTAAAACTTGTGTTACTAGTATAAAAGTTTGGCTAAATGGCAGTTGTGACCAGGGGTTGGGAGGAGGGAGAGATGAAAAGACAGAGACATTTTAAAGCAGAGAAAGTACTCTAAATGATAATACAGTGGTGGATGCTGTGCTGTGCTTAGTCACTCAGTAGTGTCCGTCTGTGATCCTATGGACCATAGCCTGCCAGGTTTCTCTTTCCATGGGGATTCTCCAGACAAGGATACTGGAGTGGGCTGCCATGCCCTCCTTCAGAGGATCTTCCCAACCCCGGGATCGACCCAGATCTTGCACATCACGGGCAGATTCTTTATAGTCTGAGCTATAAGGGAAGCCCATGAATACTGGAGTGGGTAGCCTATTCCTTCTCCAGGGGACCTTCCTGACCCAGGAATCGAACTGGGGTCTTCTGCGTTGCAGGCTGATTCTTTACCAGTTTCCCTGGTGGCTCAGATGGTAAAGAATCTGCCTGTGATGCAGGATGCCTTGGTTTGATCCCTGGGTTGGGAAGATCCCTGAAGAAGGGAATGGCTACCCACTCCTGTATTGCGGCTTGGAGAATTCCACGAACAGAGGAGTTTGGCAAGCTACAGTTCATGGGGTCACTGAGAGTCGGACACGACTGAGCGACTTCACTTTCGCTTTTTACTTTCGTGCATTGGAGAAGGAAATGGCAACCCACTCCAGTGTTCTTGCCTGGAGAATCCCAGGGACGGGGGAGCCTGGTGGGTTGCCGTCTCTGGGGTCGCACAGAGTCGGGCACAACTGAAGCGACTTAGCAGCAGCAGCAGAGCAACTTCCACTTCACTTCTTTACCAGCTGAGATACCAGGGAAGCCCCACAGTGGTGGGTACACTTGTTAATATGCATTGTGTGTACAGTACCAAGAGTGAACCTTAAAGTAAACTGTGGACTTTGGGTGAAAATAATGTGTCAGTAAAAGTTCATCAATCGTAACGAGCTCACTCCTCAAGTACCGGATGTAGATGGTGGCAAGTTTGTCCATGGAGTGGCAGGGGTATTTTGGGAAATCTGTATTTTCTGTTCAATTTTGTTGTGAATCTAAAACTGCTCGAAAAAAATATAGTTTGTTAAAAAAGAAAGTTAACCTGATGATAACTTTATGGTAAATCTTCCACTGAACATTATAAAATAAAACCACTTCCCCTGGAAAATTAATAAACAAAGTCTCTTTTGCTTTCCATCTTTGGTATAATGGCTTAATCATTTCAGCTACAATGGAAAAATTTGTAACTTTTATTTTCCCAGAAATTATAAGTTTCATTTTATAATAAATGCATAAAATGGTATATGAAACTATAGTACATTTTGGGTACATAAATCCAGCTATTAATTAAATAATCAGTTTGTTTCATAAACAATAGTTTAGAATCCAGATTTCCCAGGGTCCCATGCCAAGTGCTCCAGCAAATGCAGAGATTTTTAAAAATAATATTCTGCTTAATTTGTAAGGTCACTTGCCATTTTCAGATATTTATAATTATATTTTTTCACCTGTTCCTCACAGCCCCAGGCAGTCAACAGGGAAGATCTGAAACTTGCACTCAAGAAGTCTCTATTGCTTGAAAAAATTTATATTTTTTTTGCATAGTAATAAAAGGAAAGCAAAATATAAGTTTAAAATGAAAACAATATCCTTGTACCCAATTATCTTAAAACATCTTGAATGAAAAAAATGAAAAAGAGACTTTCAGACTGTTCGTATATGAAAAGTAATCACTATTGGTTCCAAGGTGGTATTCATAGAAATGACTTACCATGGCAAAAAAAGTTATCAAAGTTAGATGCTAAAAATAAAATGTGCTGCTATTCAATTTGGGGAAAGGTGCAGTGATCAGCAAGACCTTAGCAAGTAACAGGACACAGGAACAGATCTGGTAAGAACACAGTTGTTAAAACAACCATAGTGTCTTTTGAAAGGCTGAATTTTGGATTCCTGATGTTGATGGCGTTTCCCTTGTTCAGGCTCCCTTTACAAACCTCTAGCTTACAGAAGAAGCACATAGGAGAAAGACGAGTGATCCTGTGTCTATTTCTGCTCTGGAGAAATCCAGGGAGGAGCTTGAGAGGAATGGGGTCAACTTCCTCTTTTCCTGTGTTTTCACAGCTCTCCATGCTGTCTGGGCTGTCACACTGCTAACCCTCCTTCTCTTCCTCGTATGTTCCAAGTTCCTGGCAGCCACATTCAGGTTACAATGAACCAGGATGCACTAGAACAGCTATCTAGTTCAGGTTCCTTTGCTGCCTGATTTGAGTGGATGCTGTTTCTTTCTTCTCGGCATTTATCTCCTTCATACCCTCTGCAGACTCTAAACCGATTTTATGAGAGCCAAGGCTCTATCTGATGTTGTTCCCATTGTGTTTCCAGACACCACCTCACTGCCTGAAACTCAGTCACTATTTATTAACTTAATAAATGAATGCATTTCCAATTCAAATGGGATCATGTTCCCCTCACGTTCAAATCCTTTAGCTGACCTTCCACTGTGGTCAGAATAGTGTTCAAATCCCTTAATATGGCTTGTGATTCACCTCATGCTCTGCTTCCTGGTCCGTCCCCAACCTCATCTCAATTCAGTCTCATTACACACATATTTGCTGAGCACCTAGAAAGTACCACACGGTGCTAGAGAGAGGATTCAACAGTGAACAGGACAGACGCTGTGTTGATGCTTATGGAGCTTATGGTCCAGGACAAACGCTAAATGAACAATGACAATTTTGATGAACTGAATGTTATATAAGTAATAAAACAGCGCTTCCTTCACACTTTATGTGCCAGAGGCCATCGCAAGTTACTTTTATTTCCTGCCCACACTGCAGGCACTTGTCTTGTGGTCTTGGCACATGCGCTCCCTTGTCTTTCTTAGATCAGCACACTTGTGCTTTCGTTTTTGTCCTTTCCCCACTTCCCACCCACCTTTGCCTGACTCGCTCTTCTTACTAAAATTAGTATCTTTCCAATCTTCCCTTTCCTGTGAGCTCCGAGGGCACCTGTGCTTCCACTACCTTCACACCTACAGCTCTGTGTCTCTTACTTGAGCCCTAGAAGGACAGGCTTGCATCTGCTTTGCTCCTGTGTCAAACACACGATAGGTGCTCATAGGTGCTCAATAAATAAATCTTGATCGAGTGAATGGCTGAGCGTCAAATGAATGGGTGAGCAAAGTGGGATGGGAATTCTGAGTCCAGGGATGTTACTATGCGAGGAATGATTTATGAAGCAGATGTCTTATTTTACCAGAAAAAAAAGGTTGCGTTGTGCTATAGTTTTGTCAAAAGCAGATTTACAATTGCCAATGTTTGAGTTCTCCCCATTGGAGGCCATTATTACTGTCAGCAAAGACTCTGCTATCAGCAAACATCCTCTCTATCACATTCCTACCACCACCCTTCCAGGCTGGGTATTAGTAAAAGGCTAGAGATTCCTGGGAAGAAACAATTTAGGGATAAATATTTTGGTGTTCCTATCCCTGACCGCCTAGGGTCACATCATATCTCATTAAAACCAGGTAAGGTAGCAACAAATTGAGATTTGTTGGAAGCCATCATATTAATCACCCAGTCCTGCGAAATGGCCCTGGAAATGGTTTTTCTCACTGACAGAGCCTGAGAGGCTCTGGGAAACTTGAGTGCAATTTCTCACTTGAAAAACACAAAGATACCCAAAATAAGGTGTCTATGAGACAGGAAACAGGTCAACACATACCATATAAGTGTCAGTAAGGAGCCATGGGCGGAGGAGACTCTAAATAGTGCTGGGAGAATTCTTATAGACTTGGGTACCTAGATTTGGGAAACTTGGCTCTTTCCACATTTGTTTTTTCTCTGATCATTTTCACTTTATTCCCTGTTGACATTTAATGATGTTCTCTTTGAAAAGAAGTCTTCCCTGGTAGCTCAGATGGTAAAGCGTCTGTCTGCAATGCAGGAGACCAGGAGTCAATCCCTGGGTTGGGAAGATCCCCTGGAGAAGGAAATGGCAGCCCACTCCAGTACTCTTGCCTGGAAAATCCCATGGATGGAGGAGCCTGGTAGGCTACAGTCCATGGGGTTGCAAAGAGTCGGACACGACTGAGTGACTTCACTTCACTTTGAAGATGCCAGCTGGTCCAAAATGTATAATGAGGAACCCCAGAAGAGTGTGTTTTGTGTTGTTAAAAGGTAAACTGGGGTAACTCAGATTTTGGAGGAGTTTATTGGAGCAAACATTGACTAGATTAAGCAGCACCAGAATGAAAACAGTTAGGGGCCTCAGCCAACAGGAGTCTGGGAAAGGCTTTTATAGACAGGACAAAGCAGGTGGCGATTTGACTGGCTGCAGCCAGGTCGCCTTCTCTGGGAAAGCCTGGTTGGCTGTTTGTGATTGGTTGTTCTTCAGCTATGATTTCTCAGCCTGGAGGCATTTATAGACATTGACTCTGGCTGAGTTTTCAGTTTGCTGCTGGGGTGTTAGAGCCATCCTGCTCTAAATGACATCCTAATTTAGTGATTTAACAGTGTTTTCTTTTGTTTGCTATGATATGAGTTATCAGATCTGGGCATGATATGAGAAGTGATGTGTTTTCCTGGGTGGTCAAACAGAAGGACGGCAGTAAAAATTAAAGCAAGTGACTAGGACACAGTGAAAGAGTAAAGAAGAGTCAACTTTACTTGCTCCACCAAAATTTGTTCAATTTGAGATCATTCTTGCCTTCCAGTTAATGAAAAATTTGATCTCTGAAGTCTGATATTGAAGCATAATCTATGAAGACCACATGCTGCAGTTTGCCTCCTTATTTTCTTCACTACAAAGAGGGTTCCCAGAATGATGATGATGAAATTAGATGACTGCACAATTGCACTCATCTCACATGCTAGCAAAGTAATGCTCAAAATTCTCCAAGCCAGGCTTCAACCGTATGTGAGCTGAGAATTTCCAGATGTTCAAGCTGGAAATAGAAAAGGCAGAGGAACCAGAGATCAAATTGCCAACATCCATTGGATCTTAGAAAAAGCAAGAGAATTCCAGAAGAAATTCTACTTCTGCTTCATCAACTATGCCAAAGCTTTTGACTGTGTGGATCACAACAAACTGTGGAAAATTCTTAAAGAGATAAGAATACCAGACCACCTTACCTTCCTCCCGAGAGATTTGTATGCAGGTGAGGAAGCAACAGTTAGAACCAAACATGGAACAATGGACTGGCTCCAAACAGGGAAACGAGTATGTCAAGGTTGTATATTGTCACCGTGCTTATTTAACTTATATGCAGAGTACATCATGCTAAATGCTGGACTGGATGAAGCACAAACTGGAATCAAGATTGCCAGGAGAAATATCAATAACCTCAGATATGCAGATGATACCACCCTTATGGCAGAAAGCGAAGAGGAACTAAAGAACCTCTTGATGAAAGTGAAAGAGGAGAGTGAAAAAGCTGGCTTAAAACTTAACATTCAAAAAGCAAAGATCATGGGATATAGTTCCATCACTTCATGGCAAATAGATGGGGAAACAATGGAAACAGTGAGAGACTTTTTTTCTTGGGCTTCAAAATCACTGCAGATGGTGACTGCAGTCATGAAATTGAAAGATGTTTTCTCCTTGGAAGAAAAGCTATGGCAAACCTAGAAAGCATATTAAAAAGCAGAGACATTAGTTTACTGACAAAAGGTCCGTATAGTCAAAGCTATAGTTTTTCCAGTAGTCATGCATGGATGTGAGAGTTGGAATATAAAGAAAGCTGGGCACCAAAAAATCGGTGCTTTTGGACTGTGGTGTTGGAGAAGACTCTTGAGAGTCCCTTGGACAGGAAGGAGATCAAACCAGTCAGTCCTAAAGGAGATCAATCATGAATATTCATTGGAAGGACTGATGCTGAAGCTGAATACTTTGGTCACCTGACGTGAAGAACTGACTCCTTGGTAAAGACCCTGATGCTGGGAAAGACTGAAGGCAGGAGGAGAAGGGGACAACAGAGGATGAGATGGTTGGATGGCATCACCGACTGAAGGGACATGAGTTTGAGTGAGCTCCGGGAATTGGTGATGGACAGGGAAGCCTGGTGTGTGCAGCCCATGGGGTCACAAAGAGCCAGACAAGATAGAGCGACTGAACTGAAATGATGATGAAAATTACTAACAAATTACTGATGCTTTTTGTTGCAACTGAAATATCTGACCAGAGTATGTTTGCTGCTGCTGCTGCTACTGCTAAGTCGCTTCGGTCAAGTCCGACTCTGTGCGACCCCATAGACGGCAGCCCACCAGGCTCCCCCGTCCCTGGGATTCTCCAGGCAAGAACACTGGAGTGGGTTGCCATTTCCTTCTCCAATGCATGCAAGTGAAAAGTGAAAGTGAAGTTGCTCAGTCATGCCCAACTCTTAGCAACCCCATGGACTGGAGCCTACCAGGCTCCTCTGTCCATGGGATTTTCCAGGCAAGAGTACTGGAATGGGGTGCCATTGCCTTCTCCAAGAGTACGTTTAACTGTCACTTATTCAGCAGTTTTTAATCACTTATCTTATTGCATGCACCAACACGGACCAGCATGGAGATGTTGCATCTCATTTGATGGTTTTGATATTTTGGAGGGAAGTTACAAACTATTCAGGAAGAACTTAGTGTGCCATTAATTTAAAAAAAAAAAAAAAAAGGAAAGAAGAAGAAAAAGAAAGGAAGAAGGGAGAAAAAGGAAGAAATTGTCTTTCTCCAAAATGAAACATAGCAACTGTGAGCCAACAGGAGCGTGACAAGGTCTTCACCTTTGGGTTCTTGCTTTGCATTCAAATGCTCATAACTGTTTTAGCAAGCTCGTCTCCCACACAGCGGGCTCTTGCTCCTCTTTAATTTTCTCTAATTTGTGTAGTGAATAACCAAATACTCATAATGTAATTAGAAGATAATCAGGCTTGTAATTATGTTAATTGCTGGAGACTTACATCAATCCTCCAGCAAAGTGATAGGATTTCAGGGGAACTATTAACATGGCAAGAGGGTGAGGGTGAGACCAGGATGGGAGCCGAGCAGAGTGATGAGTGCCTGGACTAGCATCATTTAACCACATGATGGAGAAGCGGACGGAGCCTTCAGGGGAGATGCTTAGAAACTCGAGCTTTACGTTCCAGAACACCAACCTCTTTAGTTGGTTTTCTTCCCGTAAATAATCACATGGCTCGCCTGTATTTATTGTAAGAAGCCTATTTCAAAGGAAACAGGAAAACAGGTGAGAGAGGAAAAGGGAGAAAGCGAGAGAGGATTACTACTTGCCCTTTATCCTGGTCTTCCAGGTTACTGGAAAAAAAAAAAAAAACCAAGACATGACTGGCAACACTTCTGCACTGGAGGGTCCTTTCCTCATGCCATGATGATCATTGTCACAGCATTACTTAAGTGTAACCATCTTTAGATCGCCATTCACCCATTCAATCTGCACAGCCCTGACAATGAGTTTCTCTTTAAATACAATGCATTAAAATATTCATGCAGATCTTCAAATTTCTTTTAGAGCTGGAGAGAGCTAAGCTGGGCACCTAGGAGCCTGCTCTGACTAGCTTTCTTGCTCTCTTCACGAGTACCAAGTCTGAGAAGCTTACCTTTGCTTTAAGCCACTTTCTTTTCCTTTCTTTCACCTACATCTGCTGTGTGGTGTGGCAGGTGAGAAAAGCGTGTAGTGTGGTTTAACAGTTACTTAAAAAAGATTTATACCACCACATTTTTACCACCTCATGAAGTTAAAATTAAAATTACCTCACAAAAGCAGGCAGAGAAAAGGGAATCCCTGCGCACTGTTAATGGGAAGGTAAATTGGTGCAGCCACTGTGGAAAACAGGATAAGGGAAAGATTCGTTTTCCTGAAAAATTTAAAAATAAAACTACTATATAGATCCAGAAATTCCTCTTCTGGGCATATATCTGAGGGAAATGAAACCGCTATTTTGAAGCTGTATCCATACCCGCATGTTCATCTGAGCATTATTTATAATAGCCAGGACATGATAACAACTTAAGTGTTCATAAACGAATGAATGGAACATGTGAAAAAATACACACATACACATATATATTCAGCTATAAAAAAGGAGGAAATCCTGCTATTTGAACAACATGGATGAAACCTGAGGGCATTATGCTAAGTAAGATAAGTTAGACAGGGAAAGACAAATACTGTATATCACTTACATATGGAATCTAAAAAAAAAGAAAAGAAAAAAAATTTCATAGAGAGAGCACAGATTGGTGGTTGCCATGATAGGCAACCTGGCAACCAAATGAATGATGGTTGTCAAAAGTACAAACTTCCAGTTATGAATAAGTTCTGGGACATAATGTCCAGCAGTCTGATTATAGTTACCAATACTGTATTGTATACTTGCAAGTTGCTAAGAGAACAGATCTTAAAAGTTGTCACCACAAAAAAATTTTAACTCTGTGAGGTGATGGGTGTTAACTAAACTTATTATGGTAATCATTTCACAATATATACAAATATCAAGTCATTATGTTTTATACTTGAATACAATGCTATATGTCAATTATATCTCATTGAAACTGGGAAAAAATAAACACAGGGAAAAGCAAAAGGACCACAGGGCTCCTCTAGGCATGGAGTAGAGAGCTTGGTTAAAGCTGATGTTAAAATATGTTTAATTACCATAAACCTCCTTTGTCAAAATGGAGGGGAGGAGAATTCGCTCACCCAGGTTTTGTTTATTATCTGTAAATAAAAGGACCAGGAGATCCTCTGTATATTATTTAATTGAATGCCACCTATGAATTATAAGGTAAATTGAAAAGCCTCTGTTTTACAAAAGCACACAGACTGAAATGACCCTATGCAACAAAAGTAGGATCATAAGCATCAAATCTTCACTACTGCGACTTAGTGTGAATACACACAAATGCTCATTTCCATCATAACTTGTATTTCATATCCTTAATGTCAAAATAAAGTGACAAATTTGAATTTGTACTTCACCATATGTTTACTGCTTCTTGGCCATTTGGGAAGCGTATTGGAACTATATGGTATATAAAGAAACTGTAAGAATACTGTGAGCTGAGTTAAATAAGGTGTGTTACATAACATTCACTCATTTTCTATTGTATTTTGATAATTGTTAACCATTAAAACAAACACAGGTTTTTTCAGGTTTATGAAAAGTTGAGTCATTAAAAGGACCCACATGATTAGATTTCCCTGGCCACTAGAAAGCCAGCCAGACAGGAAAAATCTATGATGAACCCACAACTATTTTTAAAGGATGTATATGTGCTCAGTTGTGTCCAATTCTTTGTGATCCCAAGGACTGTACAACCAGGCTCTTCTGTCTACGTAGTTTTCCAGGCAAGAATAATGGAGTGGGTTGTCATTTCCTTCTACAGGGGACCTTCCCAACCCAGGGATCAAACCTGTGTCTCTCGCATCCTCTGCACTGGCAGGTGGATTCTTTACCACTGCACCACCTTGGAAGCCCATTTTAAAAGAGGTAGTTCTAGAAAAGGTGCCAGTCAACCATCAATTTATTTTGCAATAAAAAGATGATGCTGTCATCAATAAAAGAGTAATTACCAGTTAAAGATATTCAAGAGTAAATGAGGAATTTGAGAAAAAGTCACATTTCATGATATAGAAGGATAGGAAAATATATTACTCACAGAAACTAGAAATTTTTCCTGTAACTTATTTACAGTTGGAAAATTGTCCAAAAACCTAATTAGACAAGCAAATGTTCTTGGAAGAGATCTCAGACTAGCTCATTACATTAACTCCATAAATTTGTTCTTTGAGTAGGCAACTAATCATACAGAGAGTTTCTTACTTTTTCTCTTTCCTTAATTTCAACTTTTGCCATTGACTAGAATTGTATTTTTACTGAGCATTGGAGTAATTGACCCAGAAAAATTCATTTAGCTTATAAACCATCACTTCAAATAAGATGTAGATTTGAAGATAATTTAGTTAACATTCTACTATGATTCCTCATCAATATAAAAATATGGATTTCATCTCCAACCTCTTTAGTTTATAAGAATAGAATTTATGATAGTCTTGTTATATAAGGAAGGAAAAGACATTAATCCTAAAAACTGTACTCCTTAAGATTGAAATTGGTTTTATAAACATTTTTTTTCTTTTCAGTTTCTCTCAAGGCCATGGAATGATGGAAATGCTAATGGTGGAAGACGAATCCAGTAACTGTGGTCAAAGTCATGATGAATAGACAGCATACATTCTAACTACATGCAGGTAAATGCACCATATACTACTTATAAATGACTTTTATGTGTGAGGTAAATGGGATACAGTATTTTCTATATTAAAACATATTTTAGTCCAATTAGTTTCATAAGATGCTATAAAAAGAAATAAAAAACACATTTTTTTCTTTCACATTCTTTCCTTTCCTTTACCAATGTGCTTTTTTCTATGTTCCAATTTCTCTTATAATTAACAAATTTGGGTCTGTGCAGATTTTCCCCAAATTGCATCCAGCTTTCTATTAATTCTGTAGCAAGATTTTAGTTTATTCCACTTCATGCTGATTTATTTCCTTACTTGTTAAAATATTTCAAATGAGTGATTAATGCAATGGAGAGTAGCTAAAACCTGTATTTAAAATTTAAACTATTATTGGACCCAGACATCCTGAAAGTATTAAAAGATTGAAGGAAAGTGGCTAGACATGAACACTGAAATTACCTTACTTAAGAACAAGTATTTGTCAAAATTCAAGCTTATGGCTCTGGACAGGACATTCAAAACATGTTTTAAAATAAAATATTCCAGCTGTATAGCCTGAAGTCCTCTGTGAACACTTTGGAAAGAATTGCCTTAAGGTATAACTAAATTATTAAAAGCTGGTTCATTTTGAAGTTTAATTTGTATCCCTAAATGATATTAACAGTCAAAAAGAGATTCAGAGTTGAAAATGGATATATGTCATTTGTGTGACAAAAAAACAAAACTAGGAGTATGTTTGTGTACTAACATAAACATTAACTTTACGTGCTTTAAATGGAAAAAACAAACTAAAAGAACTGAGAAAAAAGGGAATTTTGTTTTCACAAAATTCAGTCCTGTTATCATTATTTTGGTTAAGAAAGGCCTCAAAGGAAAAAGCATGATCTGAAAAGAAACATGCACCCCAATTTTCATTGCAGTACTCTTTACAGTAGCCAAAACATGGAAGCAACCCAACGTGTGCTTTGACAGAGGAATGGATAAAGAAGATGTGGTACATATATACAATGGAGTATTATTCAGCTATAAAAAAGAATGAAATAATGCCATTTGCAGCAACATGGATGGACCTAGAGAGTGTCATGCTACGTGAAGTAAGTCAGATATAGAGGGAGAAATATCATATGATATACCTTATATGTGGGATCTAGAAAGAAATGTTAGAAATGACCCTACCTACAAAACAGAGACAGATTCACAGACTTCCAGAACGAGCTTATGGTTGCAGGGAGGAGGGGATGGGGGGATGGGATAGTTAGGGAGTTTGGAATAGGCATGTAAATGCTACTGTTTATAAAATGGATAACCAACAAGGACCTACTGTATAGCACATGGAGCTCTGCTCAGTGTTATGCGGCAGCCTGGATGGGGGGAGTCTGGGGGAGAGTGGCTGCGCGGATGTGTATGGCCGAGTCCCTTTGCTGTTAACCAGTGTGAACCGGAAACTGGCACAACGCTGTTAATCGGGTGTGCCTCAATGCAAAATAAAAAGGTTTCTCAAAAAAGAAATGCCTCAAAGATTATGTCAAGTATCTGAGTTCTTGAAGAAGAGTATGGTTGATTATCACTTTCTCTATTAGGGCCAGAGAAGAATTAAATATGTGGTTTCCATTTACTGAATAAAAACTGTTTTCAGGAAAAGAATGTAGAAGTAGTAAAACAAACTTTTGAGGATATTTGATAAACTATTGCTACTGTGTGTGTGTTTGTGGAGAATTTTAAAAGTAATTTAAGCATCCAACTGTAGATAAAGGTCAGCCTTGAAGTGAATCTTTAAAAATTTGATCAAAGGGGCATGTTAGTTTAGAGACAAAAACCTTTTAGTGGTTATATGGTCATGGAGGTGAATAGATTGAAAGATGAGATAGAAAATTCGATTTAAAAATATACGCAGTAAATGTGAGTTCATTAAACTCACTGTTGATGTTATTGGGAAGGTTGTAAATCTTTGATGAAGGACCATTATTATCAATATAAAAAGGGCATGTAAAATTTAAAAAAGAAAATTCAAACAAAAAATATACATAAGATGGAAATAAATCTTATATACCAAAATTACATGTAAAGGCTAATATATAAATAAAATATTAATTTTCATTTCACAAAATGTTTAGAATATGCCATTGTGCAAATGGCATTATAACTATGGAAAGGTGTACCCTCTGCTTTTCAACAGTTAGAGGCTTAAAATAACACTTTGCTTGTTATTAATCATCTGTTGGCCAGTTATATTAAAATCAAATGAATGTTGGGTTACAAAAGTGTATTTTTCACAGGAGTGAAAATAAAAGTGCATTTATCAGTTAGCTATGAAACCATAAGTTATATGGAAGTTATTTAAAGTAAAGTTGCCAAATGATACCTAGAGAGAAATTCCAAGAAAATGGAAAATTAAGAAACTAATGAAATAATTAAATTTTTATCATGGCACCTTTGAGGAGTAGAAATTGCCAAACAAGCTTCGCCATTAACGGGTTCTCCTTAAAGGGACAGAAGAGAAAAGCCTCCTTGTGGTTATTCAAATGAATACTTTAATTATTATTTTTGTTAAAGCATCATACTGTTATGCGTATGGAAGGAAGAATCCATAAAGCATTTTGATTAAGCACACTAAAATTGTGTTTCTTCAGATAATATATGAACCGAATTAGAAATTATTGAAGATAAAAATGTCACTTTAGATATGTAATAACTACTGCGGTCTCAAATGAATGGTAATATCTCAAATGGATGATAAAAGATTAAATCCATTTTACATAATAACTCATGTAATTTAGAAAGCAATTGACTGGGTGGAAAAGGGCTCTTTTTAATACTTCTGATTTTCCTATAAATGGAATACAGTAGAGGTGCAAATATAATCCCAAATGGTAAATAACTTTCTTGCTCCTCAAATTACTTTTCAGTGAGTCGTGATTTACATAAGTCACTCTTGATCAAATTTTAGGACAACTGGTAAATGATATCCCCCTTCTCTGATACCTCTGGGTATCTTTTTCTTATCTGATTTGTAATATTCCTAAACAAGTTCACCATAATCATGATATAATTTATATTTATGGAAGGATCTTCTTTTTCTCCATCTCACCAAAAGTAAGTCACGTTTCACATGAAATAAAATCCTAAAATGTCTGCAATCTGGCACATGTGGGTATTTAATAAATATTCACTAAGCAATAGTCGACTGAATAAATAACGAATAACATGTTATTTTAAAATTAGTTTATTTGGCTGCATTGAGTCTTAGTTGCAGCACATGGCCTATCTGTTGCGGTGCACAGGCTCTAGAGTGCATGGGCTCAGTAGTAGCTTAGTTGCCTCATAGCACGTGGCATCTTAGTTTCCAAACCAGAGATCGAACCCTCATCCCCTGCATCCAAAGGCGTGTTCTTAACCTTTGGACCATCAAGGAAGTCCTGAGTAAGATGTTTTTGATCCATGTGACCCTTGGGTAAATGTTACTTATAGGTCATTGGATGCTTACTTTATGAATGACAGTGTGTTAGGTGGTCTAAGTAAAGCAAAGATGAGAAAATTTGAAGCTGTGTAGCTCCCTTTGTTCTCTCCAGGTTGTCAACTGATGTGTCCTTCCTCAGTTACAGAGAACCCCTGATACTAAGATTATGGGCTTGGTGATCATCATGATTTTCCGTATTCATCTTGGGAAAGATATTTAACTTCTCTGAGCCTAATACACAGTGGGAATAATGATACCTGTAGCACAGGTTATAGTGAGATCATATGAGGCAAAAATATGGGAAGGGCCAAGTCCAGCACGCTACCCTTGATTTCACTTTAAACCTTATTTATGTTTAATTCACACACATTGTTACTCCTTTGTCTTCTTGTACCACAGTATCTTTGCTTCCATTTCCCTTATTCTTTATCTTGATGATATCAGTCTGTGTGTCCATTGCAAGCTTTGGTTTATGTATTTTTAAAATACAATAAAACCAAGTTAATTCAGCCAAAACTCTCAAGGATCTAGGATGCCGAATAAAATTATTGACCATGGCTTTCAGAAGAATACTGAACTTCCAGCTCAGTTTCACAGTTGGTTGGTGATGGCATAAACCAGATTCTGTAGGCTTACCGAGTAGCTACATGATGAGGAAATGCAAGTAGACATTGTGGATTACATGTTACAGATGATCATAAAGGGTAAGAAAGAAAACGTGTTATGAGGTCTCTAAAGAATGAGACTCTACAGAACAAGGAAATGGGAGCCAAGTAGGAAAGTTAGAGCAGGCAAGGTTCACGTGGGAGAAAGGACTATAAGAAGGAAAACAGATTTGAAGGCACAAAGAGAGGAAGTTAATTATTTGCTTTGGAAGTTCTTACTTAAAAGTTCACTGCAGAAGTAGAGTCAACTTTTTTTTTTAAAGATTCTTCTTTCATTGTAAAATATGCAGACAAAGATGTAACTAACTTACATGAGGACCAGTAATGTGAGGACCAGTCAATTTCTTTTTAGTCTTTCACATATTTCCTCTTTTTTTATTGTAAAATATACATAAAATAGAAAAAGCAAAGTATATATTTGTTGTTGTTCAGTTGCTCCGTCATGTCCGACTCTTTGTGAGCCCATGGGCTGCAGCACACCAGGCTTCCCTGTCCATCAGCAACTCCCGGAGCTTGCTCAAACTCATGTCTATTGAGTCAGTGATGCCATCCAACCATCTAGTCCTCTGTCTCCTCCTGCCTTCTATCTTTCCCAGCAACAGTCTTATATATGTGTGTGTGTATGTGTGTGTGTGGTTAAATGTATAATTATGAAAAGGCTACTCATGTTACTACCATTCACTTTAAGAAATAAAACTTTGCCTCCCCAGGGTTCCCCTGTTGTCTTCCCCATGGAGAAGCAAAGATGTCATTACTTTCAATGCAATTAAAAAGTATTATCTGACTGCATAAAAATTTTTGCATCATCTTTGGTGTTTGGTAATTTCACTAGCATGCATCTAAGATTAATTTTTTTATTTTTAAAGAACTTTTTGTTAGGGTTTGTAAACAAACCCTAGAATCTATAGATTGGTGTTTTCCATCAATTATTGGAAAATTCTCAATACTTCTCAAAATATTACCTTAACTTTTCCTCTCTTCCCTTCTCTTGTCTTCTCTTGTTTCATGTTGTCTTCTCCTCTGCCCCCTCTGTGTCTTCTCTTTGAGGAACTTGTATTAAAAGTATGTTAAGTGAAAGGTATTCCATGTTCATCATGGGAAGATTCAATATCGTTAAAATGTCAGTTCTTTCCAAATTGATGTATAGATTCAATGCAATCTCAGTCAAAACCCCAAGGTTGTTTTGTTGTTGTTGCTGTGTTGAATGTGCACGTGTTTTAAATGATTAAGGTTTTACTGGGGATCGGATGGCTTCCCACGGGGTACAGTGGTAAAGACTCTACCTGCCAATGCAGGAGACACTGGTTTGATCCCTTGATCTGAAAGATCCCCTGGAGGATGAAATGGAACCCCACTCCAATATTCTTGCCTGGAAAATCCCATGGACAGAGGCGCCTGGTGGGTTACAGTCCGTGGGATCACAAAGAGTTAGACGTGACTGAACAACTGAGCACACACCACGGGGATCAGACAGGACTGGGTAGGAAGCACGCTGGGAAGCAGGGCTGCACACCAGGCCGGTTCTGTCTGTGCTGGGTGACGAGAGCAGAGCTCTAAGGCCTGAGGTCTGGCTGGGCTCCTTGCAGCAGAAGCTGTTAACTCCTCCATTGGCAGTGTACATACTCAGAGTGAAATCAGTCCTTTGAAATTCTTAAAACTTGTTCTATAATACAGCATATGGTTATTTGGTAAGTACTCCATATGTAGATGAAAAATATGTATTTTGTGGTTGGTGTTGCAATGTTCTATATATTTCAATTAACTTAAATTTGTTAATTTGTTAATTAGGTTTTCTATTTATATCTTTTTATCTTCCTGTTCTATCAGATATTGCGAATATTTTGTCTCTCACTATAAGTGTGAATTTGTCTACTCTGTTTTAATTCATTAATTTTGTTGCATATATTTTCATTTTGTTATGAAATACATACTGATTTTGAATTGTATAACTTCCTGGAGGATTGGTGCTTTTATCATTATGACATATTTCTCTTTCTTTCTAGAAATGCTTTTTGTACTAAAGTAGTCTCTGATATTAAGACAAAAATAATATATTTCTTTTGCTTAGTGTTGTCATGGCACGTATTTTTCATCTCTTTTCTTTTAAATATTTTGTTTTTTATACTTAAGATATGTGTCTCCTAAGGAGCATTCTAAAATTTTAATTAAATGTATCTTCATTTTGTTATTAAAAATCAGCATCATCAATTTTTTTTAGTATGGTTTTGCTTTTCTACCTAGCAAAAATTTCTCACATTTTGTTTATCTGAAAATATCTTTATTTTCATATTTCTATTGAGAACTTGGCTTTCCAAGTTATTGTTTCTTCTTTGAAGGCAATTTCTCCTTATTCTTTTGCTGCTTTTTAAAACAAATTATTTATTTTTAATTGAAGATAATTGCTTTACAATCTTACTGCTTTTAAGACATCACTTTCTGTCTGTGTCTCTGCCTCTGCCTTCTACCTGCCCCATCTCTCAGCTCTTATATTGTGATACCTCAGAAGAATGTTTTGTTCTTATCCTGCTGAACTTTACAGAGGTTCTTCAACCTGGGGTTGATATTCCTCAACAATTCATAAATAAGTTTTTGGCCATTCTTTCTTCAGTTTGCTGTTAAATCCATGTTAGATATGGTACATTTTAATTTTTAATATCCATTTCTTTTATTCCAGACTTCTGGTGAAATTTTCCCTCTTTATTTTATTTTCTTTACCTTTCCCTACATTTTAATGAATATGTTAAACAAGGTTATTTTAATATTTTTGTTTGTTCTCCTCAGCATCATGATTGTTTGTAAGTCTGTTTCTCTTATCTTTTTTTTCCCCCTCTTGATTTTGGTTAATTTAGTCTTGTCTCTTGGTATGTAAAATGGTAACAGCTCCAGATGATATGTAACACCTCTTTCCTAGCTTGGATGATGATCTTAATCCAATCAGGGATGGTGGGAGTCGGTCCAGGATTGAATTTTGGGTTAGGTTCAGTCTTCTCCTGGCTTCTGCTATGATTCTAGGGTGTAGCTCTCCAGTATTTTCAATTGGCTAAATGGTGCAATGAATGAGTCCCTCCTACAGTGGGGTCTTGAATCCTATTTTTTCAGTTTATTTATTTGCCTTCTATCTGCACTTCTTCATAATTTTGTAAAAATCCTGAAGGAAAAATGGCTGGATGTTTGATGCTTCTCCAATCTTCAGTTGACTCTCTCACCTCATGAAACTGCCCAAAGCACTGGTATTTCTCTCTTCCTAGAGCTGGACTCTGCTGGGATGAAGCCCACATTATTAGCACATAGAATCAGCAAATGCCTTTAGGGAAAAAGAAGCTGCAAGTCATTAGTAGACATCTCTTTGGTTCTCCATCTTGATAATCCTTCTTTCTTGGATAGGTCTCTGACATTCTGAAACAAATTATTTTATAGCACACTCAGTTTTTTCAATGTTCTTGGTAGGTGGCTTGTTGGCAGACTCACAGCACTAATTTCTCATCTTCTCCCAGCCAATGTTTATTCTCCTTCTGCTTAACTCTTCCTCAGGAGTGTAATATAAACGGGATAATACACTTGAAGTTTTTGTTTCTTTACCTTTACTCCGTTTATTGCTTCTTAGAACTGTTCTAGAACCCAATATGGATTCAACATCTGCTAATAATTACTTTCAAATGTATTTTATCTTGCCTTTTTAAAAATTATAAATCATTCTTTGCACTTTGAATATAATTGCAAAAACAAGCAAATAAGTAATTTTTGTAATTACTTATTTAGCTTATAGCAGCACCTGTAATTTCAATAATAAAGTCAGGCTAGTTGGATCAGCTCAGTTCAGTTGCTCAGTCGTGTCTCCAGAGTAGCCTGAAATGTATGTAACTAATATAGCAGCTATCTACACCCTTTCCTTTATTTCCCTCCCTTCCAATTTTGTTGTTGTTGTTCCACTGCAGCATGCAGGATCTTAATTTCCTCATCAGGGATTGAATCCTTGCCCCCTGCAGTGGAAATTGAGAGTCCTATGGGGTTGCACAGAGTCGGACACGACTGAAGCGACTTAGTAGCAGCAGCAGCAACTACTGGACTGTCAGGGAATTTCCCCTCCCTTCTAATTTTCTATTGACTTTGCACATATGCAGTAGCAACTCTTAGAAGCCACAAGATATTGGCAGTGAATCGTTTTCTAGCATTTGTTTTATTTTTCACAATATGGTTTTTAGCAAGAAAATTTTCACTTACCAGGACTAAGGTTTTTTTTTTTTTTTTTTTAAATTATTGAACTTGAGAAAAGTGAAGTGAAAGTCGCTCAGTTGTGTCTGACTCTTTGCCACCCCATGGACTATATAATCTATGGAATTCTCCAGGCCAGAATAATACTGGAGTGGGCAGCCTTTTCCTTCCCCAGGGATCTTCCCAATCCATGGGTCGAACCCAGGTCTCCTGCATTGCAGTCGGATTCTTTATCAGCTGAGCCACAAGGAGCATGAGAGGTACATGGCAAATTTCCATATCTTTTACAGAGAGGAGAGATATGATTTATAAAGATTTTTTTTCTCAGTCTCTGAACTGTGGATGATATTTGGGTCAAGATGAATCCTAGGTCAGTTTGAGTTACACGTACAAATGCCTGGTTGGGAAGATTTCCCATGACAAGCCCAAAGAATTTGCTTCCTATTAATCCCTGCTTCTCTGGGCCGCTGTTGGTCTGGCAGTGGTTATTTGATGGCCTGAGACACCTCCTGAAATAGAATCTGAATGTACAAGCCAGGCTGTCAATCTCTACATTCAGGTGGGCAAACCTGACTATGTCTGCATGTTCTCTGAAAGTGGAAAGAGTCAAGTGTCATGGCTTAAGTTGGGGGTGGGAGTCATGACACACATGGTTTACTCTCCGAGATTAAGGAAACCCTCCTCATCAGGAGGGTTGGACAAAGCAGAATTGAGGGTGAGAAAGGAGGGTTCTGGGGGTGGGGTGTATCTCTAGGGGTAGTGTCACTCTAAATCAGATTATCTATTTGGTGAAGAAGTTTTGTTCTAAAACATGCACACAATACTTGGAATATAAGCATAAAAAGATCCAGCCACTGTGACTAGAGATTTCCTCCCCCTCCCACAACCCCCACCTCCGCACACCTCCGCCTTTACAGACCTAATGAATTAGGTTTTTGATTGCATGGTTATTAATGACAACATTTTGAAGACTTTTATCAGAGTTTAGCTTTTTTCATGCATTTCTCCTTATCCTGCAATTATTACAAATGGGAAAAATGATATGGTTTCTATTTTTAAAGGATTCAGTGTATACCTATGTTGCTGCTGCTGCTGCTGCTGCTAAGTCGCTTCAGTCGTGTCCGACTCTGTGCGACCCCATAGACGGCAGCCCACCAGGCTCCACCGTCCCTGGGATTCTCCAGGCAAGAACACTGGAGTGGGTTGCCATGTCCTTCTCCAATGCGTGAAAGTGAAAAGCGAAAGTGAAGTCGCTCAGTCGTGTCCGACTCTTATCGACCCCATGGACTGCAGCCCACCAGGCTCCTCCGTCCATGGGATTCTCCAGGCAAGAGTACTGGAGTGGGGTGCCATTGCCCTCTCCCGTATACTTATGTGGATATCTGTAATTTCCAAATGCACGTATTCAACAATCTTTACCCAAACTTTTCCAGCCGGATTTTTTTGTGTGTCTATTAATAGTTCAGTGGTGCCACCATCCACTTAGGTACTCAAGCCAAAGCCTTGGGAGTCCTGTCCTCTTCTACCCTTTCATTCACACACCTGACATCTAACATATTACCAAAAATACATCTCTACCACTAAAATATGTCCCATATTCCACTTGAGTCTAGAGCTTCACCAAGAGCTATTGGCTTAATGGAATAACTTCCTTACCTTTTTTTTCCCTAGTTTTCATTCTTGTTTTGACACAATCTGAGGCCTATTAAGAAGCCAGAATGATCCTCTAGAAACTTCCATCAGGTTGTGTTGCTCTTCTGTTTTTCACTGAATTTAGAAAAAAAAAAAAATCCTATCTCTTTATCACTGCCTTTAATTCTTCTATGAGCTCATCTCTGCCACTCTCTGTGAGTGAGACTTAATGCTATTCCTGGATTTGACCAAGTCCATTCTGAATTTGAAGCATTTATACTTGCATTTTCTTCTGAAATCTTCTCATAGCTAACTTCTACCTGTCAATCAGAACAGAATCAAATCAGAGTTTTCTTTGTTAGAAGATTAACTTTCTGCCTATTGAATCTAAAGTGGCTTCCTAGTCACTATCTATAATACCACCATCTTTTATTATTTTCCCAGTACTTATTGTAATATAAGCATATCTATTTTGTTATTGGTTTAGCCATTTACTCATTCGAACTCCATAAGAAGGAGCATCTTGTATGTGATTGATCAGTGCCTTAACCCCAGCACCATGAAGAGTGTCTGGCACACAAGAGTGGCTCAAGAAACAGTTCTTATATAAATAAATGAATGGGTATCCAGTACACTTATGTGAAAGAGACTTAATTACAGTAGTGGCATTGAATTAAAAAGTGTCAGTTGGTAGCAACAGGTCCCAAGGAATACAGAAGAAATACAGTGGAAAAAGAGTGTTTTCAGAGTAAGCTGAGGTTAATCAAGCAGGATTTAAGGAAGAAATAGTTTTAAGAGTTGGATTTTAAAGATTTGGGCTATAGGAACTGTTTATTCTCAACAAAGTGCAGCTTTTGAAAGTTCCCACTTCCAAATTCAATACTATTATTAGTAGTAGTACAATGGTAGACAGTGGAGAAGCAGGTGGTTTTAATTCTATCTGTAATAAACCTCAACTATTAACCATTTGATGAAACAGGGAATCTTTGTGGTACTGACTGCTCTTACCGATAATAGATTTCATTTTTTATCTTCTCAGAAAATGTAGTCAGCTCTGTCCTTGCTCTTAAGGGTCATTCAAAAGGATGGATTATAAAGTTACAGCTCCTGCTCTGAGCAACAACAATCGGGTGAACCCTGATTCACTGTTGTCAGGGCAGGCAATTGAGTTGCTGCCATTACTTCTCCCATATGCAGCTGCTGAAAAGTGAAAAGAAACAAACACATTTCTGCTGGAGCACAAAGTTCCAACCCTTTCAGCTAAGCTTTTCTCTTAAGGGTCTGAGTCATAAGTCCTGTTCAAGTTCTCTTGATCATTTTCCCTCATAGGTAATAGATGAGAGAAAAATGGGTCTCCAGAAGATCAAAATTCAAGAGTAAATAACTTTAATGAAAAGAGCAGCAGGCCGAGAAAATGAATTAAACTAGTATGTGAAGTCCTGCTACATGTCTAGCTTGGGGTATAAAATAGAATAGGGCATGCTACTTTCCCAAGAGAAGTGTAGTTCTTCTTTTTTTTTTTTGTCTTTTTTCAAATTTTTTAAAGTCAGTTTTTAATTGGAGGATAATTGCTTTACAATGTTTTGTTGGTTTCTGCCATACAATAATGTGAATCAGCCCTAAGTATACATATATCCCCTCTCTCTTGAAATCTCTCACTCACCCTACCCCCATCCCAGCCTGCTCGGTCATTACAGAGCACCAGGCTGAGCTCCCTGTATTAGACAGCAACTTCCCACTAGCTATCTAGTCTACATATGGTAATGTATATATTTCAATGCTTCTCTCTCAATTTGTCCCACGTCCCACCCTCTCCTTGCCCCACTGTATCCACAATTCTGTTCTCTATATCTGTGTCTCTATTCTTGTCCTGGAAATAGGTTCAGGACAAGTACCAAATTTGATATTTGATTTGGTACCAAATTTGGTATCAGTACCAAATTTCTAGATTCCATATATATGTGGTAATATATAATATTTGTTTTTCTCTTTATGACTTACTTCACTCTATATCAGTCTCTTGGTTCATTCACCTCAGTACAACTGACTCAAATTTGTTCCTTTTTATGACTAACATTCCATTGTTTTTGGTACCACAACTTACTTTTCCATTCATCTGTTGATGGACAGAAGTACTTTTATCTTAGGTTAACTAATTTACACTCCTGGATAATGAGAAAATAGGGACTGCCAAATAGATAAGTGACCCAAAATAATTGCTAATAATTTTATACATTTCTACCTTCCTTTCATTCCTTTCTACCTCCCTCCAGCCTCTTTCCCTTCCCACTTCTCTTTCTTCTGCATAAACAACCATCTGGGAAATACACATAAGAGGACCAATGAATAATATCTGAAAACTACATTTTGGATTAGCTGTTCTTTTGGCTATTGTTTCCAATGACTTTGTAAAATATTTACAAACAAAAGCCTTCAATATGTTTCAAATTTTCAGAATGTTTTCCTTCGTGATATCCTCTATGGCTTCACAGGTTAGAGAGACATTTGTTCTAGATCAGATCGGATCAGATCAGATCAGTCGCTCAGTCGTGTCTGACTCTTTGCGACCCCATGAATCACAGCACGCCAGGCCTCCCTGTCCATCACCAACTCCTGGAGTTCACTCAGACTCAAGTCCATTGAGTCAGCGATGCCATCCAGCCATCTCATCCTCTGTCATCCCCTTTTCCTCCTGCCCCCAATCCTTCCCAGCATCAGAGTCTTTTCCAATGAGTCAACTCTTCGCATGAGGTGGCCAAAGTACTGGAGTTTCAGCTTTAGCATCATTCCTTCCAAAGAAATCCCAGGGCTGATGTCCTTCAGAATGGACTGGTTGGATTTCCTTGCAGTCCAAGGGACTCTCAAGAGTCTTCTCCAACACCACAGTTCAAAAGCATCAATTCTTCAGCACTTGGAAAATATTCAGAATTATTCTTGTCCATTAGGAAACTTTCTTGAGTCCTATGATGGAGTCCGTGAGCTCTCTCATCATTTGCAAACAAGAAGCAGTGATGAGCCTAGTAAAGTATTTTGAAATAGAATAAGTACTAATTGATAAATGTTATTAGTAAACATGGAGAAGTTAACAAAGCTAGAGGTATCATTTAAAAGTATATTCTTTGGGTTAAAAATTGGTACAAGTCACAGAATTAATAACAGACTTACAAATCAATTTTTTGTGTATTTTTAATTGAAAAATTCATGCTTTGAATTATTGTGGTCTTGAAATATATTTCCTACATGGGCCAATTTCCTCTCATTTATTTTTCCTTTAGGAATTTCTTAAATATCATTTCCTGTGGGCTCTTCCTTATAAACTTTAGAAATATTCTCCTTTGTGTTAATGAATGTTGTGTGAAGTTTAATTAACTTTATAATTTTATCTAAGAACAGTTATCAAATAATATTATTTCTTATTCAGCAGAAATTATATATCTTCAAAGTATTGTGACTTTCTTTATAATGTCATACATATTCCTGAAATTATCCCTAAAATGTTTAAAATTTTTTTCCTATTTCCATGAGTAAGACCTTTTGGGTTCTGACATGTATTTCAGCCAAGTATGTAGAAATTGAAGAATATATTGATTTTTGTATATTTATCAGCAGTATAACTAGAATGTTACAACTCAACCCCAAAGAACTAACCAAGTGTGCACACTCTGCTTTATTACTGTATTTGTTTTTTAAACAAATTCTTACAGCTCCTGTTGATACACATTAATGTCATCCGATAATGAATTTAATACTGTGTCTTCTTTCCCAAGATTAAGAATTCTAATTTTTTAATGATGCATGGTATTGTGATGAGTGAGTACCATTTTTTGTTGCTGATTTTAAATTTGGTGAAATTGCTTTTAGAGTTTTTAATGTTGAACTTTTGGTTAAGATATTCTTTGTTAAGAAAAAGATTCTGTTCTCATTAAAATTAAAAAAAAATGGAGTATGTATTTGAATAAACTACTATTCTGATAGATCTCTTAAAATTGCAGCATTCTTACATTCTTAGGATAAAACTTACCTTCTTGATCATGGTATAACATAGCGTTTGGTTGAAAGTAATCTGATGATAAACAATTAATGAAATGTCCATGAAAATAAAATTAGCCATAAAATAAATATTCCCCATCACTCTTATTTTAAGTAGGATTTATCCTGAGTGTCAATGTTCAAATCTGCATCAATTTCAGTAAGTCATTTTTAAATTTTTTATGACACTTGTTTCACATAAAATAATTAAAATATTTAGTATGTTTTTAGTTGAGAATAAAAATTTAAAAGAAATACCTGTGGTGGATTCATTTTGATATTTAGCAAAACTAATATAATTATGTAAAGTTTAAAAATAAAATTAAATTTAAAAAAAAAAGAAATTGTTGGCAAATGGCAAATTATTAAAAACACTTTTAAAGGAAAAGAAGCATAAGTAATTGAAATTAACTGAATTTAAAATGCTTTAAAAATCTTAAAACTTAGAATTATATAGTGTTTTAAATGTCTTTTCATAGATTTTCATTTTTTCTTCAGTGCAGAAATAAAAGATGATATAACCCACAGAGAGTCTTTCACTGTTAATATTTTCTTGTATGCTTTTCCTGATATTTTTCTTTCCAGTGCACATACAGTCACATTATTATTATTATTTTTTACAAACATGGAATGAATATCAAATGTATATAGGGGTCTGTTTTCATGGTTATGTTTTCAGAGCAATGGGTAAATTTCTCCAAGATAGTTATTAATAATTATATGCAAATCCACTCACACATATTGTATTCCATTCTGCCATCATTTATTTAGTCATTCTCCTATTAGTTATTTGTATTTTTCCTAACTTTTAATTATTATAAACAACACAGAACAAAAATTGGTATAAGAAATTGATTGTTAACAAGAATGAAATACATTTTGAACCAAACCACGTGAAACAATATTAAAAATTAGATTTTACTTGCTTTTTTTTTTTACATTTTTGTCTTTTTCCTTTTTTAATTTTTTTTAATATCTCTTTTCTTAAAAGACAAGCTAGTCTAGACACAGGTGTGGGTGTTGCTTTTTTTTTTTTTTTTTACATTTTCGTCTTTTTCCTTTTTTTAATATCCTTTTTCTTAAAAGACAAGCTAGTACAATAAAAATTAGACTTTAAACAAGCTAACTCTAACTTTCTAGAATTTAAAATGCTTGTTTCTATATTTCTCTGCTTGATATATTAATTAATTTTAATTATATTCATAGATAATTTGTTTGATATTTTTATCAAGCTTAAGGTTTGTATTAATATTTTTCTCATTGAATAAATAAGTGGTTCCTACTATTTTTCAGTGTTTGTAATTACCCAAGATTAAAATATTTTATTTTCTGTCATCTCAAATAACTATTTAGTAAATTATCAATATTTGGTATATTTATATTATCAATATTTGGTATATATATTGATTTTTAATAAATGTGTCACCATTTCTTTTATATTTATGGGCTAAGAGTCGGACACAACTGAGCGACTTCCCTTTCACTTTTCACTTTCATGCATTGGAGAAGGAAATGGCAACCCACTCCAGTGTTCCTGCCTGGAGAATCCCAGAGGGGAGCCTGGTGGGCTCCCGTCTATGGGATCGACAGAGTCGGACACGACTGAAGCGACTTAGCAGCAGCAGCAGCATATAGATATTTTAACTTGTCAACTTTTACACTTCGTAATACTTTATAGAATTTAAACCATTTGCAGGAGTAACTAAAATTAAATGCGACTATTACATGGTAATACTTAAAAAAAAGTCTCAGGACTTCCCTGGCTGTCGTGGTTAAGACTTCATCTTCCAATGCCAGGAGTACAAGTTTGATCCCTAGCTGGGGAGCTAAGACCCCACATACCTCATAGCCAAAAACACAGAACATAGCCAAACACAGAATAGAAGCAATATTGTAATAAATTCAATACAGTCTTTAAAAGTAGTCCACATCAAGAAAAATCTTAAAAAAAAATCTTATCTTCTTTTGCATTCTTATTTTAACTTAGATTTGTCTTCCTTCCATTATTAGATTTGCCATTTAAGTTTTATATTATTGATTGACCTGCAAAATTACTTTCTAGATTTGTCATCCATTATTTTTCTACTGTCTAAATCATTTTATCCTACTATAAGCATCAACATTTCTAGAAATAATGGTGTGGCCCAACTATAGATTGCTGGAAAATATTGTGATTCTTCAGTCGTCAACTCAAACATCTAAATTTTAAAAACCCTTACTCTGGCCAACACCACACACACGCTGACTTGTAAAAGGAGAGGTAGCGTAGATAGGAAGCATTTTTTTACTTATAAAAAAATATTGGATTTATACTCAACCATGTAGAAATTCCTCAAATTTCTTCTACCTGTATCTCTTGTGATCAGATTTGTAGTATTTTCATCTGAAATATTCTAGAAAGCGACCTTGCATTTTTCTTTGAATAATTGCTACTGTGGGAAATATGTCTTTATGAATTTTTGTACTTTATGATGCATGAAATATTCGATTTTATCATGCTGGATCTTGAGACAATTATCCATATAACTTTTGAGTGTTTTGAAGCTATTTATTTTTCCTTTTTTGGCATGATACAGTATCAGTGTTTGTGTATTATCTGTGGACACTTGACAGTTAGGACAGTGGGGGAGAAGGTTGTTACTGAATTTGAAGTACTTACCATAGAAAAAGGTCTTCCCTGGTGGCTCAGTGGGTAAAGAATTTGCCTGCAATGCAGGAGACCTGGGTTCCATCCCTGAGTTGGGAATATCCCCTGGAGAAGGAAATGGCAACCCACCCCAGTATTCTTGCCTGGGAAATATCATGTACAGAGGAGCCTGTCTGGCTACAGTCCACGGGGTCTCAAGAGTCGTATATGACTTAGCGACTAAACCACCACCACCATAAAAAAATCCTTCCAATATTTATGTCATTTAATCCCCAACAATCCAGCGAGGTAAGAATGATAATCTACACATTTTTTGCAATGGAAAAATAGACTGGAAGTTAAGTGCCCTGCCCAGATCACATCTTAGTAGAGTGTAGTGCTAGAGCTCAGAGCTGGGTGTGCTAGACGCTGAAGCCTGATGCCTTTTTTACCAAATTAGTGTCTTTCAAGGAGATGTAATTCCTATTAGAGGTGTACAGAGTTTGACATATATCTAATTGTTGAACATTTACTGTATTATTCCTTTCTTTGCTGTCCTTATTCAATTTTTAATGGGGGCTTACCCAGGATAATTGGATGCAGTAATTTAATAGTAGAGTTTTTGAAATATGGGTTCCCCAGGCAATCCATCTCATCTGTGCTGTGCCTTCAACTACCACACTTCTGGCTGTCAGCTTCCAAACTTCTTTAAGCTCCAGGCTTGAGCTCACAAAACGTTTTTAAAAACTCAGATTAAATATTGTACCATTTGTATTCAGTATTAAGAATGATTAATAAAAATTTTCTGCAGGACATTTGGAGAACAATGAGAAACATGAAAAATATAATAAAAATCATCTCAAATTTCACAAGTTTGGAGAACACTATTTTTATGATTTATTTTTTTGCTGCTCAATATCTTTGTCTGTTATAGGTACACACATATATTTTATTTATCAATTGGAATCAAGTCAACGATTCTGGTTTTGAACCTACTCTTTTTTTCTACTTAAGAATATAATGTGAACAATTTCACATTATCAGATATTATTCAGCAGTGTGATTTTTTTTATTAGCCATTGTATTGTGTTGTATGGATATACTATAGGGTAACAATTCCATATCGCTGGGCATTTATGACTACAACTGTAGATAATTTTTATGCAAAACACAGGATGGATATTGATGTGTACAGTATTTTAAATTGCACCTCATTACACAATAAATGAACTTTTGATAAAATTTCATCAGGTAGGGTGGCCATGGAATTGAGTAGTCAAGAATCAATCTTAGTAAAATCTGCAGCATACCTTTGACATTATCACAGTTTCTGTTAATGGTACACTCCATTTTAGGCTGGATTTCAGCTTGAGATACCTCTCTAGTAATATCCCAAACCTTTCACCCCACAAAACTTGCATTCTTTAATGCAAATTTAATTCTTTTCTTTCAGAGTTGTCAAATACTGCCAATATTTTTTTTCTGCTGATGACAACAGATACAAGAACTAAGGTGACTTCTCTAGATAAAGATCGTCTAAAGACAGGTAAACTTAGAGACATTTTAAATGGAATTAAATGCAATAATGTAAACCTTGATGCGACTCTTCGTTACTAATGCTGCTTCAGTTCTTGGCATCCCCTGCATTTCTTCTCACACGTTCTCAAATCTGTTATCTGTACATTTTTGCCTTCCTGTAAGTGGTTTGTGAAATAAAGAGAACATTTACTTCCCATTTGACTATTTTATAATAGCTTCTAAATAGGAAAGTTGTGAGAAAATGTTCACGTATAATGTGAAGCTATTGAATTTTTTCATAAAAGGCGAGAAAAAGCAGGAAAAAAAATCTCATTTCACCTAATGCATTTCACAGATTGCCATAAACTAAGACTCTTTATCATTGGAAAGAAAATGCAGCTTTTCTTCAGTAGGAAACAAACATTTGCATCAAAACAGAACGGGGAAGCTGTAAATAGACGGGTAAATTTTGGTTGTTGCCAGGCAGACTGAGCTGTCACAACCCTTGGAGACATTTGGAGAATATTTTCACACAAAAGGTGAGAATCTAATCATTTATTCATTGGAATCTATGATTTACTTCCCACATATAAGTAAGGACTTTTTTTTTTTTTTAATTAAAATCTCAATGACTTTAAGTTTTCTATCTCATTTCCAATAACCATCTAGGGCACCTTCATCATCTGTCTCGATGATCCTGTTAAAACCGATTTTACATCTTGTTTCCAGAAATGTCTACATCCACTTGGCTAGAGTCAACACTGGCCATGCTGTTGATCTCTTTTCTCTTTGACTTGCTCCAAACCCCCTTGCCTTCTAGAGAACGCATTCTTTACATCCATTGGGTGATATAATCCTGATTCAGTCTCTGTACATTTCCCATGTCCATTGTCACTTTCTCAGTTGTGATGGCTTCTCTTTCCCAGCCTCAATTTGCTGACTTCCTGCCATTCCCACCTTCTAGTAGATTAATAAATGTGAGTACTCACACTGGGCTTCCCTCATGGATCAGATTTTAAAGAGATCTGCCTGCAACGTGGGAAACCTGGGTTCGATCCCTGGGTTGGGAAGATCCCCTGGAGGACAGCATGGCAACCTACTCCAGTATTCTTGCCTGGAGAATCCCCATGGACAGAGGAGCCTGGCGGGCTACAGTCCATGGGGTCACAAAGAGTCAGACACGACTGAGCAACTAAGCACAAGTACTCACTTTACAATTTCTATTGCTCCTTATTATGCCTGAACTGTCAAGAACTGATACAGTGGCCATGATGTGCTGATGTGCCACCATAATGGGTTGGCCAAAAAGTTCTTTTGGGTTTTTCCATGAGATGGTACAAAAACCCCCCAACAAACTCTTCGGTCAAGCCAATATGTGGATTTCCATCAGTCTCAGCCAGTTCTCCCAGTCACCAGCTGCCTTTTCTCCAGAGTGCCATCCAAACATGTGTGCTGTGATGGGGTAATGATTAGGAATTGCTAATTGGAGGTTAACAGTTGAATACATGAGCTGATAGTTGTTATTTACTAATATTTAACCCTGAGTGAATTGCTTAACTTCTCTATCAGTTTCCTTGCAGGATTGTTCCCAGGGTGAGTTGATCTTATTCATGAAAGCACTTTGCATTATTTCATTATTATAAAGATAATGATGATCATGCAAGGAATCATGGTGTGGATTATGGATGACACAGAAGTGAGGTACTCTATCCTTAAAGAGATGTCAGTAAAGTTGGGGAGACAAAAGCACTAAGAACTACCAATGTAGTCCATCAGATCAGATCAGATCACATCAGTCGCTCAGTCGTGTCCGATTCTTTGCGACCCCATGAATTGCAGCATGCCAGGCCTCCCTGTCCATCACCGACTCCTGGAGTTCACTCAGACTCACGTCCATTGAGTCAGTGATGCCATCCAGCCATCTCGTCTTCTGTCATCCCCTTCTCCTCCTGCCCCCAATCCCTCCCAGCATCAGAGTCTTTTCCAATGAGTCAACTCTTCGCATGAGGTGGCCAAAGTACTGGAGTTTCAGCTTTAGCATCATTCCTTCCAAAGAAATCCCATGATAGGTACCAAATACATATCACAAAGTGCTCAAGGGTTCAGGAGTCAAGTGAAGGGAGGACTGCCCAAGAAATTAAATAGGAAGTGAGTCTTAAAAGATGGTGAAAAAAACAGGGGGAGTAAATGCACTAATGGAGACTGAGCAAACCTTCAGATTCACATTTTGTTGAAATTAGGCTTTGTTAAAATTAGGTTCTTGTGTCAAATGTAGCCTGACCAGATGCTGGTTGAAACTGTTTAGTAGAACAACCATTGATCCGTCAAAAGGAAAAAAAAAAGATGGCAAGGAGTCCCCTAGGTAACTGGGAACCTGCCTGACATCAGTAGTCTAAGGAATTACTCCATTACAGTAAGGCAATTCGTTTCCTTGGTGGCTCAGTGGTAAAGTAATCGCCAATGCAGGGGACTTGAGTTTGACCCCTGGGCCAAGAAGATCCCTGGAGAAGGAAATGGCAACCCACTCCAGTATTCTTGCCTGGAAAATCCTATGGATGGAGGAACCTGGAAGACTACCATCCATGGGGTCTCAAAGAGTTGGACACAAATTAGCAACTAAACAATAACAAGAAGGCAATTAAGACACAAACCAATTTGTATTTTCCAGGCTAGAATCATCGGCAAGAGGCAAATCTCAAAGTTGATTTACTTGAAGTTTTTGACTCACAACTTAAAAATATTTAAAATAATGTGTCCTATTTTTCCCCACTTGAAATGACATGATTTAAAAAGAAGTATCCATACATTTAATTTCTTGTGTGTGTGTTTACTTTTGGTGGGGCAATGTGCCCTTGGGTGCTTTTGTTTAATGTAGTCTTTCTTGTCTCTTTCTTCTTACTTCTATTTTTCCTCTGTTTATGATCAGAATGACTTCAGATAAAGAAGGGAGAAATCAGGATTCTCAGGCCAGGGACAGAGGGTCCCTCTGTGATAGCAGCCACTTGCAGTTTTTGATCAGCCATAACAAGGAAAATGATGCAAAGGGAAAAGTGAGAGTGAGGGCGGTCTGTCGAATTACTCTCCAGCTCCCAACTCTATGACCTCCGTCTAGTGGTGTCTTTTCCTCCAAGTACTTAGTCAGGATTTAAAACTAAGGAAAATGAGCTGAAGAACTGACAAGTAGTACCTGCTTTTTCAAAATTTCCTAAATTGGTCTCAGCAGCAGCAGCTTTAATGTGATGCTGGAAATCATTTCCTTCTAAGCAACATTAGCTCTACTGGCTTGTGGTTTATCTTAAAATGAGTCAACCTCACTGATATCTTAAAAAACACTTCAGTATTACAGAATTAGCTCTCTGCTCTAACCTGAGTACACAACATTAGTTTCCTGTAAATTACTATATAAGCTCAAAACCATTTAGAACACGGAGTACTTGATTCTTTCCAGGCACAATCAATGGAATGCCATTATTCCTCCATGGGAGAGATACAGTCAAGATTTTGTTTCTCTGCATGATGCATTATTGCGCTATAGTCCATGTTATTATACTAATGCAAATAGTACATTAATGAAAATAATATTCCAGGAGTAGGAATAAGTTTTTGTACTTATTAGGAGGGACAATGTCATTGTTGAGAGCTTCCCAGATGACTCAGTGGTAAAGAATCTGCCTGCCAATGAAGGAAACATAGGAGATCCCGGTTCAATCCCTGGGTCGGGAAGATTCCCTGAAGAAGGAAATGGCAGCCCACTCCAGTGTTCTTGCCTGAAAAACCCCATGGACAGAGGAGCCTGGTGAGCTACAGTCTTTGGGGTTTGCCAAGAGTTGGACATGACTGAGCGACTAAGCACATAGCAATGTCATTCTTAGGCAACTGATAGATGGAAGGTTTTCACTGTTGTCTTAAACAGAGCAAGGTTTCTGGAAAACTTGATTAGAGATTTTCAGGAAATTGCTTAGAAGACAAGAAAGTTGCCTTCATTTCTCTCTGAACCTTCCCCTGGTGACCTTCCAATTATTTTCAGCAGTATCATGAGATCAGAAACTAGTTCCTTTTTTTCAGCACATGATTCCCATTGCCTAAGAGTACCCAGTCCATAGCGGGGTCAGGATGTGTGTTGACCAACTATGAGCTGTATTCTTGGAACTGGTGTGCTTCTTTTGCTTTCCTTTTTGTATCTTCATCAAAATTTATTCACCCTTTATTTGAATCCTACTTGTCCTAGGTTGTGCTAATTAACACTGAACTAAACAGGTGAAGTCATTGAGAGAACGTTTCAAAGGACAGCCATTATAAAAAAGACACAGTGGTAAGAATTTTAGACAATGTGCAAGTCTATAGGAAAAATATTTTCATTAATAATAACAATTTACATGAATTGATTAGATAGTTCTCTTGGCATTTCACAGATGACACGGTGTAGACAGGACCTTCCATGGAAGCTGAGAACTGGAGAAGTTGTGAATATGACTCAGAGCAACTTCAGAAGGAGCAGCATGGTCAGAAATAGCTTACCTTGGGTGATGTAAAACAGTGGACATAAATTCACAGATTCACAAATATTAATGACAATAATAAACATGGCAATCAACTGTTGTAAGCACAACCAGATGGCTTAATCTGAATAGACAGGGTATAGATTTTTGAGGACAAATGGAAAAAGTAGAAATGTAGGGAGCATCTTAGTTGTCTTCACTATTATTGGTCACACAATAGGAAAGCTCACAGTTTTTAATAATCTGTACTAAACAGGAGCAAAATGAAAAACATAGAAAAGTAAAAATGGGAGTATTTCAATAATTTACATAAGAATGCAACATTTTTAGTTTACCTATCCTAATTTTTGTTATAAGAACTATAAATTAACAGCAGCGTGCATTTTGTTTTTTTTTCTTTCTTCTTTATCCAGCTTTGGTGATATGTCATATGAATATCTGAATGATCAAATGTTTCCTTTTATTTATTTTTAAAAATAGTTTTACTTATTCATTTATGCTGTGCTGGGTCTTCATTGCTGTGTGTGCTTTTCTGTAGTTGACGCAAGCAGGGGATACTCTCTAGCTGTGGTGCCCTGGGTTCTCATTGAGATGGCTTCTCTCGTTGAGGAGCACAGGCTCTAGGGCGACCAGGCTTCAGTAGTTGCAGCTCTTGGGCTTAGTTGCTCTGCGGCATGTTGGATCTTCCCAGACCCATGAACATGAAATATCTTTCCATCTATTCATGTCTTCTTCAATTTCTTTCATTAATATCTTTTAAGTTTTCAGTGTTCATGTTTTTCACCTCCTTGGTTAAATTTGTTCTCAGGTATTTCATTCCTTTTGATGCAACTGCAAATGAGATTGTTTTCTTTACTTCCATAGCTTCTTTTTTTATTTTTTAAAAAAATTATTTATTTTTAGTTAGTGGATTATTGCTTTACAGTATAGCACTGGTTTCTGCCATACATCAGCATGAATCAGCCATAGATATACATATGTCCCCTTCCTCTTGAACCTCCCTCCCACCTCCATAGCTTCTTAACACATGGAAAAAGAAACAAAACTGTTGTTGTTCAGTCACAAAGTCATGTCTGACTCTTTGCAACCCCATGGCCTGCAGCATGCCAGGCTTCTCTGTCTTTCATTATCTCCCGGAGTTTGCTCAAATTCATGTCCATTGAGTTGGTGATGCTATCCAACCATCTCATCCTTTGTTGCCCCCTTCTCCTCCTGCCTTCAATCTTTCCCAGCATCAGGGTCTTTTCCAATGAATTCAGCTCTTCACATCAGGTGGCCAAAGTATTGGAGCTTCAGTTTCAGCATCAGTCTTTGCAATGAGTATTCAGGGTTACTTGGTGTTAAAGCCAATTTCTAATCCAAAATGATCGTAAACAATCTGAACAGTAACAAACAGATGGAAACTAGCATGAAACGCTTCCCAGTCTCTGAAAGTGCTTCTTGGGTGGCGATCATACCTCTGGTAATAGCCTGGGGCACCGGAGGCTGAGCCAAGGCACCTGAATTTTGATGCAGTTGTAGAAGCTCTATCTATAGCTTGTCTCTTGCTGGAGCAGCCTGGGATATTTTAAAAAAACTTGTATTTCAATGCTTCTCTATCTTGTTAACAGATACTATCTCTATGTAGGGGGGAGTATGATGCATAAGAGGGAGGAGAAATTACTTAACATATATTTCTTCTTTTAAATATTTCATTTGTTTTCTGGTTATAAAAGCACCATATACTCATTCTAGGGACTTGGAAAATATAGACA
Source organism: Bos taurus (assembly GCF_002263795.3). Taxonomy (NCBI): domain Eukaryota; kingdom Metazoa; phylum Chordata; class Mammalia; order Artiodactyla; family Bovidae; genus Bos; species Bos taurus. Next base: position 25,340,713 of record NC_037341.1, read on the forward strand.
AAATCAAATAAGGGTTAAAAAAACCCTCTTGTTGTCATTCTATCAAAGGTAAAAACTTTGATTTAATTCCAATTCTTCCTTTATTTCATATCCCCTCTTTATCTACTGACCTCTTTTTCTGCTTTTCTTTACAGAAAATGTCCTCAAAAGAGTCGTCCTTCCTGTTTCTAAATTCTTTCCTGACATTCTCTCCAGAGCCCCATCATCATTACACTGCACCCTGAACTGCTGTCATTTGGGTCACAAATGAAGTCCCTGGTTCTAAATCCAGTGACTGGTTCTCAGGCAGGATTTGGCACATCTGTTAATTACTTCCTTCTTGAAACTGGTTTCATTTGAATCCCAGGACACCACTCTCTGGTCTCCTCCCACACTTCTAGCTTTTTATTCCCAATCTCTTTAGTATTTGTTTCTTCATCTTTACAGCGTTTGCACATCAGGACACATCTGGACTCACTCTCAGTTCATTGTGTGAACTCATCAAATCTCAAGGCTCTAAGTTTCAAATTCACCTATGTAGCCAGGACTACTTCTCTGAACACTATGCTTACATTTCCAGTTGACTATCTTGGTAGGTAGCTTCCCTAGTGGCTCAGTGGTAAAGAATCTGCCTGCCAATGCAGGAGACGCAGGTTCAATCCCTGAATCAGGAGAATCTCCTGGAGGAGGAATTGGCAACCCACTCCAGTATTCTTGCCTGGGAGATCCCAAGGACAGAGGAGCCTGATGGGCTACAGTTCATGGAGCTGAAGAGTCAGACATGACTGAGGACACATGCATGCAAGTTTCTTATATGATAATATAGCTTGGCTAATTTTGATGAAATAAAATTAAGAAAAGCACATGTTTATAAACTCCAAAGAGAACAGAAATAATAAAATGCAAAGTAAATTTCTTTTTCATTGGGTTAATATATGACCAGGCCCTTGCCCAAGGTTAAATATTGTTATACTTTTTTTGGTACTACTCTTGGACTTTACTAGAAAGTTTTGATATATCTTTTTATTTCACTGTATTACATGCATTTATTTAGTTTCTTTGATTAGAATGACACATAAATAGTTCTTCATGATTAAATGTGTGTAGCTTATTCTATATTTAAATATTAATTATGAATTTCTTTTGTAACTTTATTAAATTATCAAATTGAGATTTTTTTCATTTCCTTCATAATGCTGAAATAGTTCCAGGTTCTCAGTTTGTGTTTTAAAAATTAGATATAAGAAAAATATTTTGGAAATATGCTCAAAGAATATAGATTTTGGTCTTATTAGCCTCATTAACTCTGTGTTTACATTTAGTCATTTAGTCTTCCTGAGCCTTAGTTTTCCCATCTGTCATTAAATTGCATTGAATTAGATAATATCTAATATTAATTCCAACTGTGAAATTTGAGGTGCATAATTATGTCTCTTCTTTCAGTTCAGTTCAGTTCAGTCGCTCAGTCATGTCTGACTCTTTGCAACCCCATGAATTACAGCACGCCAGGCCTCCCTATCCATCACCAACTCCTGGAGTTCACTCAAACTCATGTCCATCGAGTTGGTAATGCCATCCAGCCATCTCATCCTCTCTTGTCCCCTTCTCCTCCTGCCCCCAATCCCTCCCAGCATCAGAGTCTTTTCCAATGAGTCAACTCTTGGCATGAGGTGGCCAAAGTATTGGAGTTTCAGCTTTAGCATCAGTCCTTCCAAAGAAATCCCAGGGCTGATCTCCTTTAGAAAGGACTGGTTGGATCTCCTTACAGTCCAAGGGACTCTCATGAGTCTTCTCTAACACCACCGTTCAAAAGCATCAATTCTTTGGCGCTCAGCTTTCTTCACAGTCCAACTCTCACATCCATACATGACCACTGGAAAAACCATAGCCTTGACTAGACGAACCTTTGTTGGCAAAGTAATGTCTCTGCTTTTGAACATGCTATCTAGGTTGGTCCTAACTTTCCTTCCGAGGAGTAAGCGTCTTTTAATTTCATGGCTGCAGTCACCATCTGTAGTGATTTTGGAACCCCCAAAAATAAAGTCTGACACTGTTTCTACTGTTTCCCCATCTATTTCCCATGAAGTGATGGGACCAGATGCCATGATCTTAGTTTTCTGAATGTTGAGCTTTAAGCCACCACTCTCCTCTTTCACTTTCATCAAGAGGCTTTTGAGTTCCTCTTCACTTTCTCCCATAAGGGTGGTGTCATCTGCATATCTGAGGTTATTGATATTTCTCCCGGCAATCTTGATTCCAGTTTGTGTTTCTTCCAGCCCAGCATTTCTTATGATGTACTCTGCATATAAGTTAAATAAGCAGGTGACAATATACATCCTTGACGTACTCCTTTTCCTATTTGGAACCAGTCTGTTGTTCCATGTCCAGTTCTAACTGTTGCTTCCTGACCTGCATATAGGTTTCTCAAGAGGCAGGTCAGGTGGTCTGGTATTCCCATCTCTTTCAGAATTTTCCACAGTTTATTATGATCCACACAGTCAAAGGCTTTGGGATAGTCAATAAAGCAGAAATAGATGTTTTTCTGGAACTCTTGCTTTTTCGATGATCCATCGGATGTTGGCAATTTGATCTCTGGTTCCCCTGCCTTTTCTAAAACCAGCTTGACCATCTGGAAGTTCACGGTTCACGTATTGCTGAAGCCTAGCTTGGAGAGTTTTGAGCATTACTTTACTAGCGTGTGAGATGAGTGCAATTGTGCGGTAGTTTGAGCATTTGGCATTGCCTTTCTTTGGGATTGGCATGAAAACTGACCTTTTCCAGTCCTGTGGCCACTGCTGAGTTTTCCAAATTTGCTGGCATATTGAATGCAGCACTTTCACAGCATCATCTTTCAGGATTTGGAATAGCTCAACTGGAATTCCATCACCTCCACTAGCTTTGTTTAGGTCATGATAAATGCACAAAACAGTTTTGCTGAAAGCCTGGCCTATAGGTCTCTATAAGGGACGTTCACCTGGCCTTCATATTCACTAAGGTCTTAAATTTATGTATTTAACCTTATTTCCAAGTTATGTTAAACATACTACCTCAGAGAAGCTATGACAGAAATGAAAAAAGTGCTAACCATGGAGCTCTTTTCCCCTCTCACTACTAGACCACACTCTTTGTAAGTTATGATAGATTCTTAACTTTTCTTTTCCAGGGGATCTTCCCAACCTAGGGATTGAACCCAGGTTTCCCACATTGCAGGCCAATTCTTTACCAGCTGAGCCACAGGGAAGTCCAAGAATACTGGCATGGGTAGCCTATCCCTTCTGCAGAGGATCTTCCTGACCTAGGAATCGAACCGGTGTCTCCTGCATTGCTGGCAGATCCTTTACCAACTGAGTTATAAGTGAAGCCCTATGATAGATTCATAATGAATATTATGACTATCCTGTGGAAAGCATATTTATACTGCATTGCATTTTTATGTTAAAATATTAATTTGTTAAATACAAACATTTAAACTAAACTATAAGTTTTGCAACTCTGTTTTGTGATTTCTTTACTTAATTATTAATTATTTTTAAGTATAATCATTTAAGGTATCTCCACTCCAGTATTCTTGTCTGGAAAATTCCACGGACAGAGGAACCTGGTGCCCTACAGTCCATGGAGTCTCAAAGAGTTGGACAGGACTGAGCACACACACACACCCACACACACACACACACACATCTCTTGACATGAGGGTCTGTGTTTGGAGTATGTGTATCTGAAGTATTAAAGTTAATATGCAATACTTCGGTTAAAGGACTGAGATTGGCCCTTGCATTCCTACCAGCAGAGGCTGTATTTCGAGTTTGTTTTCCTTTTACTTATATACACATGTACATATGGTAGGCCTGAGATAATGAGATTCTTTTCAACTTAAAATGCCTGTAGCTAGACATATGAACAAAACACCTCCATATAATATGCCTTCCTTAGTGGCGTTTACATGGGAGATGTGTTTTGATTTGCTTTTGTGTAGCAAATACTATGTTATCTGGGCCAAAAACATTTCACCGTCAGAATTAGAGACTGTAAGCACAGCTGACTTTTAAGAGTATTTTGGGCAGCTGCAGAATTCTGATGACTATCCACCAGGCACTTCATCTCTTCACTGCCCAAACTGAGTCACTTTCTATCTTAAGTCTAACTTTATATAAAAAGTGTCATCTCTTTCCTACTGATGAAATAAATATACAGAAACAAAACTAAATGAAATAGAAGCAATGTCTAGTTTAAAAGCTTTATATTTAAGAAATGCACAAATACTTTGAAAGTAAGCCAGTAACTATCTATGTGTCTTTGGGCCAGAGGTTCATCTTTAAGTTCCACCAGAAAGTGTCATTAATTTTAAAGATTTACATACAGTTAGATATTTTTTCTGCTGTTACAAAAATTAGATGTTTGGGATAAATATACCTTTAGATAAGGACATGATGAGGGAAATCAATACTTCATTTAAATTTGCACTAGGAGAAAATTTAGTCTGAGATGAAAAGTGATGTTTGGCTAAATTTAGGGATGTCCATGAAGACACTTCCTAAACTCTCTGTCAGAGATTATTATGTAGTTTCTCCTACTTGTTAAATAATATATTAGTTATTTTAAGACAATTAGTTTATTTTATAATTTTATATATCCTACATTAATATTATTCATCTTATGTCACACACAAAAAAAACAAGACTTAAAGGACATGTCGTACAGCTGGATTTTAATCCAGTTCTGTTTGAACCAAAAAGCCTGTGCTTTCCACTCTAAGAAACCACCCCCCTGCAATGAATTAGGCTTTTTATTTTTTAATTGAAGTATAGTTGGTTTAAAGTGTTGTGTTAGTTTCAGGTGTACAGCAAAGTGATATTCCATATATATATATACATATATAAAACATTTTCTATGTATATTATATTCATTGTTATATATATATATATTGTTTTTCAGACCCTTTATCTATATGAAATTAAAAGATGTTGAGTATATTCCCTGTGCTATAAGTAGGTCCTTGTTATCTGTTTTATATTTAGTGCTGTGTATATGTTAAACCCAGGTGAGTTAATTGTTTTGATCTGCAGTCCAGTCATTCTTTTCAACAATACCTTTCAGTTTAGGACTGGGGCTCACGCAGACACGGCCATTTGCTTACTCTTGAATGACCAGACGTCCTTCGGTGGAGTCGGTGTTACCTGTCTACTCATAGGGCCACACATCACCATCTGACCCTGCTTTCCCTTCCCAGGAAATCGTCCAGGGTAGGACACACTGTTTTCCTCCTCTCAGTCCAACTCAAAATTCAAGGAACTATTTGACTTGAGTCACAACACCCAGTTGGGGCCTTCTCTGGTGGCTCAGACAGTAAAGGATCTGCCTTCTATGTGAGAGAACTCGGTTCAATCTCTGGGTTGGGAAGATCCCCTAGAGGAGGAAACAGAAACCCACTCCGGTGTCCTTGCCTGGGAAATTCCATGGACAGAGGAGCTTGGTGGGCTATAGTCCATGGGGTCACAACACCATCCCAGGCCTGCTGAGGGCAGCCTAATTTCTGCAGGTGAAAAGTGTTTTGAGGAACTGGCATGTTGCCAATAAGTAGTAGGTCTTGTGATTAAAGAGCTGTGGAAACCATTGGTGAAATGAAGTTCAACAGGGTCCTAGTCTTTAATGTGCTAGCCGCTTTATGAGTTTCCAAGGGGGAAAGTTCATGTGCAGAGTGCTCCAGATGTGTTTGATCACATCTCACTATTCCTTTTTCTAGAGCCCTTTAAGGAGAATAGTATTCTATATGAGACAGTTTGGACATTGTTGATTTAAACTAACGAAGCGGTGGGATTTTCCTAAGCCCTGGAGAGGTGAGTAGGAGCCATAATCGGAAAGACTCTCCCTTTGTAATATTTGAGTCATTATCAACTTAGTTGTTGCTGTTTATTGTTGAGTCACTAAGCCGTGTTCAACCCTTTTCCGACCCCATGAACTATAGCCTGCCACGTTCCTCTGTCCATGGGATTTTCCAGGCAAGAATACTGGAGTGGGATGCCATTTCCTCCTCCAGGAGATTTTCCTGACTCAGGGATCAAACCTGTGTCTTCTGCACTGGTAAGCAGATTCTTTACCACTGAGCCACCAGGGAAGACCAATCAACTTAGGAGATCTGTTCACAAGGCTGCTCCCATACCTGATACTTTCCTTAATATCAAACCAGGCAGTCCTTTCAGGGGGACTGTGTAGAATAAACATCATGCTAAGATATGTGAGTGCTCCTGGCTGAAAGTAGGGACAGGAAAGGAAGAACAAGAACCTGAAGCCAGAAAGAGAGGCTGAATCCGTGACCGAAGTTCAGAATGCAGGTGTGCATGTCTGTTGTCACGGGTTAAAGCAGGTGAGTCCTTCTTGTCTTCTGGGGAGGCTTCATGGAAAAGGTGAGTCCTGAGCTCAATGTTATAGGAGGGGTGACTTTGGCAGAAGTGTGCTAAGAAGTCCTCCAGGCAAGGCAGGGAGCAGGAGGGTGGAAATGGTGAGTCACATCCTGGACACAGCAGATACTTCACTTCTGCTTCCTCTGTCCAGGCAGGTCTAATCAAGTTTATGCTCCTTTATAGGAGAGAGGAAAGGATAGGGTAAAGAAGGCAACCAGTTAGCTCCTAAATCTTTCATTCTCCTTCATTTGGACTGACATACTCATGCTGGTTTCCCCTAAACAGACGTATTCCTACTTTTTAAAGTAAGGTTGATTGGACCAACCACATTAAAATAACTGGACGAAAAATAAGCAGGCAAAAAAATAATGAAAAAATGAATATTTTTCATTCAAAATCGAGTTCTTGGAAGTTGAAAGAAATGACGTCCTAGAGCAGTAGCTCAACCAGCAGAGCCTTAGAAGCAGCCAGATGAGACATGCTTTTCACCTCTGTGCAAGGGGCCCTCCAACCCCTGAAGTGGGGAAGGGGTGGAGATCAAGGAATGCTAGCTCACCTGTCCATCTTTCTCAGCCCCACTGTCCCATTCTCCCCACTTGTTCCCTCTCTCCTGCCCTGTTTCTTCTCTACAGGCTCTGGGGGACCACCCTGCCACAAAACTGATGCTGAGTTTCTGCATGGGGAGCAAAGGGCTCTTTAAAAATGTAAATTGGATCGTGTCATCTCCCCTGCTCAAAATTCTTTGGTGGCTTCCTACTGCCTTTACAATAACCTTTAAACTTCTCACTGTGACCGCGGGGCCCAGCACACCTCCCCAGCCTCTCTCTCTGTCACTTCACCTAACCTCACCTTGGTTTTCCTCCTTGAGCCTTTCTACAGAATTCTTCTCCAGCTGCCACTGTCCTCTTTTGCCATCAGAGGTTTGGCAAGTATGGCCCACGGGCTGGTTGGCTTTTGTTGTGCTTCTGTAAGACCCTTAAACAAAGAAAGATTAATTTTTATGTTTTTAAAAGGTTATAAAAATATGTGGCAGAGATCAAATGTCATCTGCAAAGCCCAAAGTATTTACTATCTTTTTTCTTAATAGAATGTGCTAACTCCTGATTGAGATCATTTTTTCCTACCAGCCCATTCTTGATGTTCTTTACATCATGTACCTCAATTTGCAATTATAAGCTAATGAATGTATTTACTTGCTGTTCATCTGCTTCTCCTCCAGCCCCCACAAGGAACAGGATCATCCCTGTAAAATCTTCAAGAACAGAACCCAGTGCCTCACCTGTGTCTTGCCACTATGAGCATTGAACACATCCTTGCTGCTCACTTTGATGGATCCATTTATGGTGGGCAGTCCCTGCTTGCATTACACAGCTTAGTTACCATCTTTGCTTTATCTTCCTCTAAATTGTCCCCAGTAATTTCTACATCAGGAAATCCAGTTCAGCTGTGTGAATAAAGCCTAGAGCCATGCCTTATAACATGATTATTCAGCAGAGAATCTGATCCCACATCCCCAAATTGCATATAATGGGTTCCTACTGTGGGTTTCACAGACTGATCGGTATTCTAGGAGATCAGGAGGCTGGCCCCCAGGGTGCTGCAGTTACAGTCTTTCAAGTTGAGGTGGCAACCAGTCTCCTGTTTGTCAAGGCACAGATGATCTGTCTGGTTGCATCTTCTGTTACTGAAACTTAATAAAGAAGAACATTCCTGAAATTTTAGAAATTGGATTACTGTTGATAATTGTCTCTTTCTAACCATGGAAGGACCGTGTTAATAATTCTTTGCAGTGCTATTCAAAGATGAAATCTGTTTAAGCATACATTATAAAAGTCAGATTTGCTCAACAGAGACTTTATTAATTTGTTACTTTCCCTGAGCAAATGTGACTGCACATTTGTTTAAATATTTACAAATGTATGTGAATGAGCAGCAGAAGAAGGTAAAAACTAAAGCCAAATAGGACACATGTTTTTAAAGAAAGATAGGGTTTCATTTACTTTGTTGTCATATGAGTAATAACTTGGTACAGAAAATGTGATCTGTTCAAACTGTGCTTCTCATATTCACTGATTGAAAAGGGACAGTTCCATTTTGTGCAGCGCAAAACCAAGTCATTCTTATTAAAAGGTCACAGGAAACTGAGGAGAAATGTCAGGCACACAGACTGACCTATTCAGAATATAATCAAGCTTGCTTTAAAAAGACAACATCTACATTATGAAGGAGAGAGATCTGATTGTATTCTCTGTGCTTTGGTAATACAGTTAGTGCTGATAAGACCTTGAGACAATCTTGCCCTTCAGAAAATGAGTGTTTGTGGTGGGTGTGGGTGAGGTGGAGGGGACATCGTGATGTAATGTGGCTAAGATCATCTCTTCAGCCACTGTTTCCTTTTGAATTATTGAATTTTTTTTAATGAGATGCACGTTTTTTTAGTCCAAAGATAGCTTTGCTCCACTTTGATTTTTCCTTTGATTAATTAATTTCATAAAGAACTGATGAAAGTGGTCTCCTGGATCCAGCAGCAGATTGGGGACAACACAGCTTCTGTCATCTGCTTGCCCAGAGCCTGAATGCCATGCAGAGGTACCATTTCTGCAGCTCATTCTCTGATACTCTCCCGTTTCGTTTTCAAAGACCAGCTGTAAAGGCAAGATGGCAATGCTGTTTTCATGCCAGTTCATCCTTGGCCTCTCTCCAGATCTCTAGCATTCAGGGCTTGATTTTGCTGGCTGCTTCATACCTTGTGTGCGCAGAGCTCCCGTTGACTTCATTATGATAAACAGAATGATGATAACTTCAATGGTAAACAGAAGGGTTCTTCACTTAGTTGGGAATTCAGCATCTACGAAGAAATGTGGTCCAGTAAAATCAGCCCATTTCAGATCAAGTAAATAAGCATAATAGTATCGGCAGTGCCAAGCTGGCATCATGTGACATATGTCTAAGAGAATATGGTCACTAGAGTTTCTACTTGTGTGGCTACCAAATTAGCATCTGATGGTACCTATTTGACTTCTTCAATCTCCTGATTGGAAACCTGGAGTTGGTTATATTCCTCTCTGACTAGGATGGATCTTTCAGCAGATGTAGACACACACATGTTCCTTAAGAAGTTGATTTTTTTGTTGTTGTTGTTATGAAGATAGATCACAAATAAGGCCCACTGGAGCAAGTAATTTATGGAATTTTTAATATCTGCCATTTCTTCTTTGATTCAAAAAGTCATGGCCAACAATCCAACAATACAATGTTGTATTTATTTCCTCCTGAGCTGGCAATGTAGCAAAGTGGCATGGTGTGGCTGATTCTGCCAGGTTAAGTATTCAGTTCTAATAGACAGACTTTTTTAGGTATGCATAATCAGTTGAGTCAAAATTGTACCATGACTTCTTGGTTGTGGCTGATGGTCTTTAAAATAGTATTTTGTTAAAATGGCTATATTTTAGTTAAACTATATTTAAGTAATTATAGTTATTTTAAATAACTATATTTATACTAATTTATTATATTTTAAAAAGATAAAACCCAAGTTGGAGTTTGATACAAAGAAATAAAGGAACTAAGATACAGTAAAGTACCTGTTCCACTAATGGTTACATTCTATAAATACTGGTTAGTCTAGATGTGTTTTCCCACAAGGCTTGAATAAATTTAGCTTCCTGTGTATCATTTTTGGCTTAGATGAAGCTTCAAACATTCCAGTTAGCATACCTGGATAATGAACTATTTATTCACACTTTTTTTTCCATTAAAGATTTTTTAAAACTTTTTTTCTTGACTTGAATGAGAGAAACCTTAAGCATTTTTGATGTATAACAATTACAGAAAAGATCCATTTTGGTTTAAGTTTCTTGACTTTGTGCTTTTTCTGTGTCTTTGACTTTTTGACACTTTTTTTTCTTATTAGATGTTTTTTAGAAACTAGCTGCTGTTCTTCCTTTTTCCTCCTACCTAAGTACTGTTTCAATGTTACCTTCCTCTTTCTGGTAACTTGATTAATCTAAATGTCACTGGAATATTTACCAACAGTCTAAAATTTTCTGGATCCTTTGCAGATTGGCTTCTGGCATAGATTACATTTTTAGAAAAAAAAAACTATTTTTACTTTTCAAGTATTTAATTTCTGAAAACACATTTGAATAGGTTTTAACAAAGCATTTTTCTCAAGAAATGCAAACTGATTTCTCTACAAAACTATTGTGTGGCCTAGATTCAAAGGATTCAATAAAAGCAACAAGACTATAAATAAATTACTCAAAAAGCAGATATTTTCCATTTTGTATTATATAGTTTGTAAGCTACAATTAAGTGGGAGTAGTAAAAAAAATTGCTGAGTAAATATTAAGAAAGATAAGTTGGAAATTTGAGTGTTTTAAGAAAATAGTGGTATAATTTTCTCAAGTACAAAGACAAACTTTTTTCCTCTATCCATTTGACCTATTTTTTAAGAAAAATTTCACTTGGGAAGCCAATGAGAAAAAACATTGGAAGACATATGGTTCTTTTCTTTAGCTAAAAATGAAATGAACTAAACAACAAAAAAAGGAAAAGAATTAAAATGTTCTGCTACATCAAAAAGATTAATGCTATTTTTAATATAATTTTTAATACCATTTCAAAACATATTACAAATATTTTTATTAGATTTTACAACTCCACTATAAAGTACACAAATAAAAAAAGATCAAAACAACAGCTTTCTGGGTGTGTGCGAGAGACAAGGAGTAGTTTGAGGCAATGAGAGAACAATTACTTGATGAAGTATTATCTTTTGGCAAAACAAGTCCATCAAATAAATGACCATCATGAAAGGTGAGACACCAATGAATAATGACTCATTGCAAACACAACGAAAAGCTCATATAATTAGTTCTCAGTATCTAGCAATTTGCAAAAGTCATAGACAATTCATTACATTGTTACTGCCACATTGAGTATAATAGTGGAAATATGGTTTGTTGACAAACCATAGTCAAAGCTATGGTATTTCTAGTAGTCATATACGGATGTGAGAGGTGGACCGTAAAGAAGGTTGAGTGCCAAAGAATTGATGTTTTCGAATTTTGGTGCTAGAGAAGACTTTTGAGAGTCCCTTGGAGATCAAACCAGTCAATCCTAAAGGAAATTAATCCTGAATATTCATTGGAAGGACTGATGCTAAAGCTGAAGCTACAATGCTTTGGCCACCTAATGTGAAGAGCCAACCATTGGAAAAGACCCTGATGCTGAGAAAGATCCAGGGCAGGAGGAGAACAGGGCAGCAGAGGATGAGATGGTATGAGTCGGAGCAAACTTCGGGAGATAGTGAAGGACAGGGGAGCATGGTGTGCTGCATTCCATGGGGTTGCAAAGAGTTGGACACAACTTAGTGACTGAACAACAACAATAGCAAATCATATTTTGATAAATGTGCTTTTAATATTTCATATTAAAATAAAATATTTTTATTTTTGGTTGCATGGCCTGAGGGAGCTTATTTGCCTGACCAGGGATTGAACCAGGGCCACCTGCATTGGGAGCTTGGAGTCTTATCCACTGGACTGCTAGGGATGTTCTAAAATAAAATATTTTAGTAAATATTTTCATAAATCATCTGTCCCTGAGTGCTTTTTCTTCATTTCAAACTTTATTTTTAACCAATTTAAATAGAAATGTAAATTTGAAAGAAAGGCACTAGCAGAAAGAAAGGTGCCATGTAAATTCATACCGCTGCTTACTTTGTTTTAGCATTTCTATTTTTGTTATTTAATAAGACTTCAAAGTGAGTGAAGACTGTAAGGACCAGTGTTGTCATCTCTGAGCATTCCCAAGTCACCTCCCCCAGTTGAGCCTTCAGCTTCCTCACCTATAACCAACCATAGCTATTATTTATTACTGGAGAAGGAAATGGCAGCTCACTGCAGTATTTTTGTCTGGAGAATCCCATGGGCAGAGGAGCCTGGCGGGCTATAGTGTGAAGGGTCGCAAAGAGTCAGACATGACTGAGCGACTGGATGCGGATGAGACGAACGCTAAATAGTGCATGTTATATGCCAGGCATGCTTCTGAGTGCTTTTTAAAATAATTTTAATTAGATTAATCCTCATACAGTCCTCTACAGAGGTCCTAGTTTTATCTCTGTCTTTATGGTGACGAAATCAAGGCTCAGAGAGGTTAAGTACTTTGACAGTTAGTAGCAGAGAAGGGATCGCAATCAGGACAGTATGGCTCCAGAATTTCTCCTCTTAAACTCTGCTTTATTCTGCTTCTCAGTAAGAATAATCACATACAGATAATAATATGATAGAAATATAAAAATAGTGATCGTACAAGAATATGGTAACCTAGACCATGTGCTGTGCGCTGTCGTTTTTCTGACATTCCTATTTATTCCCCCAGTAACTCCTGAGAGATCACTTCTAGAATCACTTGTTTCCTGTATCCACACCTCATGTCCCCACAGAGACAGGACTCAAACCAGGGTGAATCTACAAGGCTACAAAATACAGCACATAACAAGTAGTCCCTGGCACAATGAGGACACTGGGCCAGTCTCTAGACCCTCATTCAGCTCCTCCCTGTCGTGATTCTCTTGTTAGATGGCCTTGGCAAAAGCAATCGTGGGCATGTCTGACCCTAGTTCTAAGGACAGCGAGTGAATTTGGTGACTAGAATTAAGCGTGAGTCTTCACATAAAAATAGGAGAAATAATGTTTCAAAGTCAGATTTCAATATTGCTTCAATATAGTTCATGTGGGAGAAATTAATCTTACAAAATTATGATGTGTTTCTAGTGCCTTGCAACATAGACACTCAAGGGATGTTTTGAGAATGAATAAATATTAAGGTAGGAAAGTACTTTCTTCCAGGCACTGGCCTCCTTCCACGTTCTCTGCTCAGTTGGTAGGCATGTGCTAAGCTGTTAGGTCTGAAATTTACTTCTCATAGGATTACACATTCTACAGATATCCAGCCACGTCTAAAGAAATATCTCAGTCCTTAACATCTTAATGGAGGTCATAGACTCCAACCCTTACCTTTTTCACCATGGAATAGGCAACAATAAAGCTAAATCCTTCAGCTGTTTGATCTTTAAGAAATCCACCTTAAAGAACTGACCTTCAAGAATAGAATTTTTAAATGGTTATACAAGCCCATTGAAAGAAAAATCCTCAATGATATGGTACTCATATATGTGATGCTAATGTCATATACTATGAAAGCAGGCAAGTTCTTTGTCATCTGTAGGGAGTACAGGAGTGAAATAATACTAGAAAATAAGATCTTCTCCCAAAGAATGTTGTTCTGTACTCCATACATACCATCAGGGTGAGGCTGCAAAGGTAATTCTCTGGAGATGAAGTTATTCTTGTACAGTTCATTGTATATGCTTGTGTCTACAAAGAAAGAAATGTCCTTGTATTTCTTACTGAGTGTTCCTTTTAATATTTTATAGTATTTAGTTACAATGAAAATAAATATTAAGCATTAATGGAAGTCAGTAGAAATCCTGTTTATAAAAGTCTATTAATAGACCACTTGTGGGGATGTGGGATAGAGATGTGTGGAGTGGAAACATAGTAATTAAGTGGCTTCAGTGTAACCACAATAGGAATTAAGAAGCAGGGCAGTAAAAAAAGTCCATAAAACCATTTTTTGGTATAATCTGAAAATAACCTGATAAATTAAGCATGACATATCTGTCTAAATAAATGTATTTATGCACTATTATTTAAACCTCTAATGGCATTTTCACTTAGCAATGGTCCCTGGAACATAGTCTCCGAGATTATCTTAGAGATAAACGCTTAAAAATAAGGTTATTTTGACTTCAGTAACTAATGAATTCTGGCTTCAAATCTTTGTTTTTGCTTTACCATTTAAATTCATATATATATATATATATATATATATATATATATATATATTTGCACATTTTCCAGTTCCTTTTTACCTTTCTTGAATTGTGGCCACTAGAACTATGAGAATTATTACAGGCACAGATGAACCAGAATTTGTTTTATTCCAATATTCTACAATGTGATGCCCACCATTTGTTAGCCTTTTGGGCTGCAAAGGTACTCAGAGTATTCCTGATACTAAGAACTGGCGTCCCTCCCAGGCAGTTATCACTTGATTGTGATGCAACCTTCCTTCCAAAGAACCGAAGTGCTCAGTATTGGCTGGTGGTCCTGTGCCTTTAGGATGGAGGTGGTCTCACACTGATGTGTACTTGCAAAGCCCTTTGATCAAGGGAACCAGTTCACTGAATTGCTTGGAAAATTTTAAGATGTGCTGCCTGGTAGGAGGCATGGAAGAAATATATAATACTTTCCAAAAACCTGCCCTTCTGCACACCCACAAGGCTTGTCTTTGTAGTAGAACTTGGGAAGAATTAGAACTAAAATGTGTCAGTGGGTAATTAGCAAAGCCATTTAAGAATCTCATGGATAGTAATAGAATCACAACTTGTTTCTTGAGTATTTATAATGTCTTAGGTACATTCTGGAGAAGGCAATGGCAACCCACTCCAGTGTTCTTGCCTGGAGAATCCCAGGGACGGGGGAACCTGGTGGGCTGCCGTCTATGGGGTTGCACAGAGTCGGACATGACTAAAGTGACTTAGCAGTAGCAGCAGGTACATTCCGTCTCTATCTATCTATCTATCTATCTATACATTGAATCTATATCTATCTATATATCTGTGTATGTAAGTATGTATATGTCTGTGGGTATGTATCAGTCAGTTCAGTTCAGTTGCTCAGTCATGTCTGACTCTTTGCGACCCCATGAATCGCCGAACGCCAGGCCTCCCTGTCCATCACCAACTCCCGGAGTTCACTCAGACTCACGTCCATTGAGTCAGTGATGCTGTCCAGCTATCTCATCCTCTGTTGTCCCCTTCTCCTCCTACCCCCAATCCCTCCCAGCGTCAGAGTCTTTATAGTCCGACATAAAAAAGCCAGATAAGTTTGCCATGTCATCACACACCTTTTATAGAAGGGAAAATGCGATTTGGAGTTAAAGTTAACTTGCACTAAGTCACAGGCTGAAATTCTAAGGTTTGCATTCAGGTCTGTCTGATAGCAAAAGCTGTATATCTCCTTTTCATTATATTTGAGAAGACCACAAGTATTAGATTCTGTAACACAGAAGCTGACTCTTGCTTATTGAAACCAATAATTACTGATCTATAGTTAGCAGGCTAACTGATCTATAGAAAGCAGGTTGTCCATGTACATAGTTAAACAAGTAATACATTTTTGGGTAAATTACAACCATTATCCATTGTGATCTCGATAAGAACTGAATTGAATCTGTAGATTGATTTTGGGAGATATGGACATCAGAAGAGTATTCAGTCTTTCAATCCATAAACACGGGTACATTTGTAATTTTTTGTCTTTTCTTCAACTTTATTGAGGTATAATTAGCATTTTATGTGTTTTAAATTTCTCTTATCAGTGTTCTTTAGCTTTCAGTATGGAAGTCTTTTCTAACCTGTAAATTCCCATTCCAACAGTGAAAAACCTGCCCCCACCAGCCACCATGCATTTATTTAATCATTCAATTCACTTATATACTTAACTTTTGATTCAACATGTAACTAAGTTGTTTTCTGCAGTTATATGTATAAGCTATAAGTTATATATAAGTATATATATATATGTTATAATATAAGTTATATGTATATTATTATTCCCAGGAATAATATTCTGTGGTTGGTATGTGAGCTTATGAGAGGCTGTAGGTAAGATGAGGGGCTTCCCCAGTGCCTCAGTGGTAAAGAATCTGCTGCAATGCAGGAGATGTGGGTTTGATCCCTGGGTCAGGAAGATCCCCTGGAGAAGGAAATAGCAACCCACTCCAGTATTCTTGCCTGGGAAATCCCATGGACAGAGGAGCCCGGTGGGCTACAATCCATGGGGTCACAGAGTCGGATACGACTGAGCATTCACGCATGCACATATCTACTTGTGTGTCAATCCAAATGATGATACCTTTCTGTATGTACAGGACTTTTTTTTCTTGCCCTTAAACAGATGCTAGAGAATCATTTTTGGAATGAGAATCTCACTTTGATCACATGTGTGACTTAGGTATTTTTGTTCCTGTTGGAATTTAGCCTG
Organism: Bos taurus; assembly: GCF_002263795.3. Classification (NCBI taxonomy): domain Eukaryota; kingdom Metazoa; phylum Chordata; class Mammalia; order Artiodactyla; family Bovidae; genus Bos; species Bos taurus. The sequence goes on from NC_037341.1 coordinate 25,357,208, forward strand.
AAAAACAGTGACTTTAGTCCAATAAGCATTTCAGCAACCAAAAGGACATGCTGTCAGAATCTTAATTAGAGTGATGGTGTGGGGCTCTTTTACACAACAACATGAGTAATTACATAAAACAATCATCAACACGCACGAGTATTAACAATGTCCTTGGTATGGCATGTGAAGAACGTAATGAGAATCTCTCCAGATTAATCTAATTTGGTTTTTTCTTTAAAATAAAACTAGCTGGTTAAAGATAATATATTCTACAGATTTTTGCTTTTCAGACTCTATATTGTGAAATGATATGCCAAATAAAAGATACCTTCTGTTTTAGACATTGCAGAATACTCCTGAAAAATTAGGGGAAAGAGAAGCAAGAAAATTAATAGAAGTAGATAAATTATAGGTGGGACATTTATGAAAATTGGTGTAGAAAAACAAATTCTTTCCATGAGTGAAAAATATCCTAAGACTTCACTCCAGTGTTCTTGCCTGGAGAATCCCGGGGATGGCAGAGCCTGGTGGGCTGCTGTCTATGGGGTCGTGTAGAGTCAGACACAACTGAAGTGACTTAGCAGCAGCAGCAGCAAAAATGTTAAAATAAATGACCTCTAAGAATTGGATTGTATCAGAACGGAGCCTAAATAAACTGCTACTGAATTCAGTGGCAAATAGAGAGGCCAAAGGCAACTGTAAAAAAAGAGAATACGTTTATGACTTACAACAGACAGAAAGAATCTTGGAAAAGTATTTTGTAAGCATATTTGTGGGTATGCTAGCACTTGTTTCAAAATGATGTGAATGGTGCCATATCCCTGGGTCTTCCTTTAAAAACTCCATCTTACCCATGGCTTTAAAGAAAAGGCTTTAAGATTACACATTAGGCACCTTTATATCTATCATGTAAGAGCTCATTATCCAGCTTTAGCTTGAACGTTTACTCTTTATTTTTCCTGTCAAATTTTCTTTGAGTTCAGCAGATAACTATTGCTGGTATATGTTAGGTATTTTTGAGGGACTCTAGATAGGATTGGCCTTCATATGAGATGGGGGAGTGGGTACTGGTGGATCATATAGTAACACACACATATCATACCTATTGTGCACTGAAGGAAGGGTTAAAGGAAAAAAGAATGGGAAAGTTAGTCAGATGGGCAATTTGCTTCCTGAAGGATGAGTATACAAGTGATATGTGGAAGACGTTTTAAATTAAAGCTTTCCTAATAGCTCAGTTGGAGCTGTCTGCAATGCAGGAGACCTGGTTCAATTCCTGGATTGGGAAGATCCTCTGGAGAAGGGATAGGCTACCCACTCCAGTATTCTTGGCTGGAGAAGAATCCACTAGTGAAGAATCCGCCTGCAATGTGGGAGGACCTGGGTTTGATCCCTGGGTTGGGAAGCTACCCTGGAGAAGGAAGGGAAAGGCAACCCACTCCAGTATTCTGGCCCAGAGAATTCCTTGGGGTCACAAAGAATTGGACACGACTGAGCAACTTTCACTTTCACTTTTAAATTAAAGGCATTGCTTCTTGTTTTTCCTTTTATTGTTTAATTATGAAAGCTTCAGGCTCTCAGTCTTTTAAAAAAAACTTTAGAATTGTCAGATTTTTAGATCTTCCCTGTTGTCCAGATGGGCTTCTCTGGTGGCTCAGTGGTAAAGAATCCACCTGCCAATGCAGGAGACACAGATTTGATCCTTGGGTTGGGAAGATCCCCTGAAGAAGGAAATGGCAAACCACTCCAGTATTCTTGCCTGGGAAATCCCATGGACAGGGGAACCTGGTGGTCTATAGTCCATAAGGTCGCAAAAGAGTTGGACACAACTGAACAATTAAACTTGTTGATCAGATGTCTTGCCCTGGTTAGCTTGTGCCCAGACAAGCCTAAGACCAAGCATGCAGTGCCCATGGCAGAATTCCTGACTCTATGGAACATACTGGTATGTTGGCCTCGAAGGAGGTTGTTGAGCAACTCAGAGAGTCAACACTCAAAGCAAAGCAGATGGGTGAAGCATACAGTAACTGTGGTAATGGATGCTACTCTCTCCTGACCACTTGCTGTGTTCCAGGCACTGTGCTCTATACTTTACATCTAACCTTCAACATAACCCTACGAAGTCTACTAACTAATCAGTCACTCATTCATTTATTCAACACTTATTAAGTGCCTACTGCCAGGCACTTGTGAAGCAAAGGTGACAGGCACAGTCCCTCTGGCGGGTAACTGCCAAGGTGCTAGTAGGCAAGCATGACTGTCTATGACTGTTCCAGTCAGCACAGGAACCAAGCGGGGGATGTGCCTGGCAAATTCTGGGTCATGAATAGAGAAAAATGAGCATGTTAGGTAACCAAGTAGAGAGAGATCACTCTAGACAAAAAGAGTCCTATGCAAAGTTAGTGAAGCAGGAAAGAACGCACATGTGATAGGGATGAAAGTGTGTGGTGTGGCCATGGATAGATCCTGAAGACTCTGTGTGAGAGCCAAAAAGTTCTGAATTTTATCTCAAGGTAATGGAGAGTCAATTAACAATAGACTTCCCCCTACTTATTGTACAAGTGAATTTCATTTATTGGGGAGGCTATGGGAAATGAAAAAGAGGACAGTATAAATCATCACAACTCCATCATGAAGATTTAACCCCCTGGAAGAAATATATGGATACAGATATGTTTATATAAAAATAAATGTAAAACACATATGTACCTTTATGAATACAGATAATCCCTGATTTAGATGGTCAACCTAACCATCTTCCACTTGACAATGGTGTGAAAGTGATATGCATTCATTAGAAACACACTTCAGATTTTGAATTTTCATCTTTCTCTGGGGTATGTGGGCAGGTCCTCTCTCCTGATGCTGGGCGGTGGAAGTGAGTTCCAATCAAGAGAAAACAGCTACTACCCTGACAGCCATTCTGTTCTTCACTTTCTGTATAGCATTCAATAAATTACATGAGATATTCAACTCTTCCTTATTACACAGGCTCCCTGTCAGAGGAGTCTGCCCAACTAAATGTTGATGTAGTGTTCTGAGGGGCTTCCCTGGTGTCTCAGACAGTAAAGAATATGCCTGCAATGAGGGAGACCTGGGTTTGATTCCTGGGTTGGGAAGATCCCCTGGAGAAGGGAATGGCAACCCACTCCAGTATCCTTGCCTGGGAAATCTCATGGATAGAGGAGCCTGGCAGGCTACAGTCAATGGGGTCACAAAGAGTTGAACACAACTGAGCAACTAAATACACATACACGCACGCACATACACAGTGTTCTGAGCATGTTTAAGGTACGCAAGCCTATGCTACGATATAGGTTTATTTCATTAAATGCATTTTCAGCTTATGAGGGGTTTATCAGGAGATGATGTTATCACAAATTGAGGTGGATTTATATGTGCATACATACATGTTTATGTATAAATGTATTAGCAATTTTTTTTCAGTGTGTCTGTGTTAATATATATATTTTTACATATCCCTATTACCATGCACATAAAGTTTTGGAATCTGCATAGTCACAGATATTGAACATCTTTTTGGTCAATAAATATTCTGCCTCAAATTTAGTTTTAACTGCTGTGATCCAGGAATAGGGAAGATACTAGGGTAGGTGTCAGGCCTGATTGGCTGTAGGATGGTAGGGGCTGGAAAAGGCTGAAGGGAACAGGGAGAAGTTTAATTCTGAAATGTCAGTCTTAAGAGGTCTGAGTTTGATCGTGTATCTGATTTATCTCTCTTGGCAACACAAGTATTCCCTTGAAGGAGATACTATGTGTTGTAGTTCCCCTATCTACCTGGCCCTTATTTTTTCTTCTCACTCCTATTTTTATCAGAATGCTTTTCATTACCAGGCTGTGTCCATGTCTGGCATGCTTTGAACAGTACCCGCTGCCAAGCAGTATTTCACGTCCTGTCGTGATTAAGATAACCCTGGCAGAATGCCTGTCCTGCAGTCTTTCTTTTTAATGCTATGAATTCATCTTGAGTAAAAGTGGCATTTAAATGCTAGATGAAAAATGAGAAAATGAGTAGCAGTGTTTAACTTGATTGTAAACTGAATTGTCTGAAAATTCAGATTTAAAAGTGTGATCCCTCGAATCAGGCTCATTGTACGCCATGAGGAAGAATTAGTTTAGTAGAATATCTTTAGTGAAAGATGTCAAACAGGAGTCGGTTTTCCTCCTAAATCTACCTATAAGCAGTTATCAGGTTCTTGCTGGCTTCTTTAAAATCCAAAACAAAAGTTTTAAAACATATTTCAAAACAGAGATATACTTTATAAAATTTAGAAAATACAGAGAAAGAGGAAAAAAGACAATAAATATCCCACAATGATTATATTTGGGGTTCCAACTGAAAAGTAATTTTGTATTAATATAGTTTGATGAAGCTGAGTAATAGCAGTGTCCTAACAGAAGGATTAGCTCGAATTAACTGTCTTCTCTCATAGACGTGACATCATAAGTTAAGTGAACACAGAATAAGAGGTTTTGAATGTTGTTACTCCGGAAATTTTGTTTAGGAGTCCAGGATTGGCTCTCCTTTACAAAAGTATACTCGTTTCTATGATTGAGAACATCAGTCCAATCTAAATGTAAAGAGTTTGTTAACTGTTTCATGGTGTAAAGAGCTTAGAGGTTTCTGTGGGAGGAAATGTGACATAATTTTCACAGCTTTTTTTTTTTTTGCAAGCTCAACACATTCAGAGAAATGTACAACCTATTTGTATAATTTCCATAACGGAAAGTACTGCTTCTTATGTAGAAGCACAATGAATTTAGTGATATAGACTATTAAAATTCTATGGTTCTGATTTTTCATAGTTCATTCTTGCCCCAACTGAGAGTAATTATCAAAAATTGATGCTCATTGTAAATAAACATAAAATCAAGTTTATACTTAACTGAAAATGACCAGCCAAAATTCTTGAGAAACTGAATGTTTCTATGGATGTACTCCTATCTCTTAGCAAACTTAGAAATTGACAACTTATTGCAAAACCACTGCTATTAATTATAGACCTGAATAGAGTTCTTAAAAAGAGAAAGACACAAGATTTTTCAGGAGGGGAAAAACCAGTGAAAGAATTGAAAGATCTGTTAACCTAAGTTATAAACCTTAAAAAATAGCACATCATTAAAATATATATATATATATATTTTTTATGTGTGTGTGTGTGTGTGTGTGTGTGTGTGTGTGTATGTGTGCGCACACGCTCAATGGCTCAATGGTGTCTGACTCTTTTGTGACCCTGTGGACTCTAACCTATCCATGCATGGGATTTTCCAGGCAAGAAATACTAGAGTGGGTTGCCATTTCCTATTCCAGGGGGTCTTCTCAACCCAGGGATCCAAGCTGCGTCTCCTGCACTGGCAGGAGAATTCTTTACCACTGTACCACTTGGGAATACAAAGATACCTAGAAATCATGAGACTTGTATATTAACTGATACTTTCATCTAATAGAATGTTTTCTTATCAAATAATATAGCTGATAAAAAGAGAAAGCAGTACCTATCACTGTTCCACTTGTGGAATTAAACAGCATACTTCTTACTTTAATTTATGTATAAAATGGAGGTAAGCAAAGATCATAAAATAGAATCTTTGGTAATGAGGTGAAGGAGGAAAGAAAGGAAAAAGGAAGGAAGTACAATAAAAAGAAACCTGATTCTAGTTTGTCCTAAAGGGAGGTTCAGTTTCAAATCGAAAACATTGGGTTTTAATAAAAGGATGGTCTTTATTCAACCATAGTTTCATGTTTACTTGGATAAGTGGAGGCTAAAAAAGATACTGCTTGTGTTCCATATGTTACTCATTAAGCTGCAACAAAGACTCCAAGCAGAATTGTTTTGTGAATCAAGATTTCTACTGAGTGTAAATTATAGCCTCTAATTGTAGAGCCCACAGCTCACCTGTATCCTCAGGTACCACAGGGGGTGCAATAATAAATCTCAGGTAGACCAATTATGAGCACATGGAAGCTCTGACTTGCTCATAGATATTTGGCATAAGAATGTTATCATTCACTGAGCAACTGTTCTTGGCAATGTTTTCTGTAGTTTCCATATAAACTTGTGGGGAATGATAAGGTCATAAGTTACATATTTGAGTTTGGAGCTCTTAACTTAATGTTATATGTCACACATACCAACCTCTGATAAATCTTAATCTATGGATTACTCAAATGTGGAAATTCTGGCACTAAAACCACAGGTAGTATAGTAATTACAGGTAAAACTAAACTCAAGTTTATTAATCCCAAATTAATATCCCACTGAGGGGTATTATTATTGTTTTTATTATTATTATCTTCTATGAATGTGGCTTAAAAATTCTTTTACTTCTGGTAAGCAAAATTCTTTAGTGTTTGAATACCATAGTAGGATATTTACAAGATAAGTAATAAAGTTGCATGCACAAGATAAGTAATAAAGTTGCATGCATGTGTGTTAAGTCACTTCTGCTGCTGCTGCTAAGTCACTTCAGTCGTGTCCGACTCTGTGTGACCCCATAGTTGGCAGCCCACCAGGCTCCGCCATCCCTGGGATTCTCCAGGAAAGAACACTAGAGTGGGTTGCCATTTCCTTCTCCAATGCATGAATGTGAAAAGTGAAAGTGAAGTCGCTCAGTTGTGTCTGACTCTTAGCGACCCCGTGGACTGCAGCCTACCAGGCTCCTCCATCCATGGGATTTTCCAGGCAAGAGTACTTCAGTCATGTCCAATTCTTTGTGACCCTATGGACTGTAGTCCACCAGGCTCCTCTGTCCATGGGATTCTCCAGGCAAGAATACTGGAGTGGGCTGCCATGTCCTTCTCCAGGGATCTTCCTGACCCAGGGATTAAACCTGTGTCTCTTGCATCTCCTCCATTAGCGGGCGGGTTCTTTACCACTAGTGCTACCGGGGAAGCCCAGAAATAAGATTAGATATACATAATTTATAAATATAGGCAAGTTATTTAAAAATCAAGTTATTATTATTATTTTGCTCAAAGAAATATTGTGCTTGTGAGTCATTTCTTTTAAAAAATTTTGACCAGAATCAAAGGTGTTTTTCCCATCCAGAAAAAAAGTGCTCCCCAGAGTCTGCTTTTTTGTGTTTTTGTTTTTTCCCTATTGAGTACCCCTTACATCCTTTAGGTATTTACTGCATGCATTCACTGTTCTCTTGTCTGATTTCTCTTGTCTGGCTTTTACAACTTACTCATTCATGCTCTCATTCAACCTCTCCTCCCAACCCTGATATAAGTTGGCAACATTTCAATAGTTAAATCCCATCTTATCCTTAAAATATTCCCTGACCTTACAGATAAACCCCTTCCCTCACTATGTGGTCAAAATATAATCTGAAATAATTCTCCTCATACTGTGGAACCACATTTTGTTTAGTCGATTGCATAAATACCAAATTATAATTTAATGCATGTAGGAATGTCCTATTTTTAAACTGAATTTCCACTTCTTTGTTTTGAAGATCTTAAAAAAAAACTCAGCTGAATTCAATCTGATACATTAGACTCTCTCAACAGTCATATTGATAACAGAAACTGAACAGCCAACTCTATGCCAGATGTTCAGTTCAGTTCAGTTGCTCAGTAATGTCCAACTCTTTGTGACCTCATGGACAGAAGCAGGCCAGGCTTCCCTGTCCATCACCAACTCCCAGAGCATACTCAAACTCACGTCTATTGCGTCAGTAATGCCATCCAACCATCTCATCCTCTGTCGTCCCCTTCTCCTCCTGCCTTTAATCTTTCTCAGCATCAGGACCTTTTCTATTGAGTCGCCTCTTGGCATCAGGTGGCCAAAGTATTGGAGCTTCAGCTTTAACATTAGTCCTTCTAATGAATATTCAGGACTGATTTCCTTTAGGATTGACTGGTTTGATCTCCTTGCAGTCCAAGGGACTCTTCAAGAGTCTTCTCCAACACCACAGTTCAAAAGCATCAATTCTTTGGCCAATGCATCCAATTTGGGCTTCCCTTGTTGCTCAGCTGGTAAAGAATCCACCTGCAATGTGGGAGACCTGGGTTTGATTCCTGGGTTAGGAAGATCTGCTGGAGAAGGGAACAGCTACCCACTACAGTATTCTGGCCTGGAGAATTCCATGGACTGTATAGTCCTTGGGGTCGCAAAGAGTTGGACATGACTGAGCAACTTTCACTTTCATAGTGACCATGCCAGATGTAATACCTGTTAATTTTGCAGAGAATTCCATGAGGTAGAAATTTTCATGCCCTTTTTTGCATCTGAGGAGTTGGGGTTCAGAGTAATCACATACATTGTCTAATGTGACATATCTCCTTTTGAATAGTTCCAGGGTTAGGTGCTGCCATGATAATTTTGCAGAATAACAATGGCTTAGAGTTGTGCAGGGTACAACCTGCACAAGTAGACAAGGGAAGCCTCCAGGATACAACTCAGGGCTTTTCTTTATGTCCAAACTCCTTTCTAGGTATGGTGCCCTCGGGGAGCAGTATGGAACCTATTCTCCTTTGTGGGAGAGGTGGAACCAACTGTGACTTCATGTAGTTGAGAGCAAGTATGGTCTGAAGAAGGTCTGAAGAAGAAGTAAGTAAACTTTATTCACAGCACCCTGGAGTAGGCTTAACACCACCATCCCCACAGGGCTTACACTTTATCTTCCTGGGAGCCCATTACCTCTTATTATTTCTGTGATTGGAACTTGAAATAACCTATTGCAGACTTGTTCTCTTTCCTGATACACACTAGATTTCTCTTGAATCGCATTTTGCTGACTGTGGCTCATTTAAGTCTAAGCTTTATCACAATTACTTAGTAGCTTTGTGAACTTGAGCGACTGACATGTCTGTTCTAAGCCTTGTTTCTCATGGGTCAAATGACAATAAACTGACACAATTTTTATGGAAGGATTAAATAAGTCAATACACATAAAGATAAGACAATACATGCGAACATAGCTTCCTCTGTGGCTCAGACAGTAAAGAATCTGCCTGCAATGCAGCAGAGTTGGGTTTGACCCCTGGGTTGGAAAGATACTCTGGAGAAAAGAATGGCTATCCACCCCAGTATTCTAGCCTGGAGAATTCCATGGGCAGGAGCCTGGTGGGCTACAGTCCATGGGGTCACAAAGAGTTGAACACGACTGAGCCACTAACACTTTCACTCTCATGTAAAGATACAATGCAAAATGACACACAGTAAGCTCCATAAATTATTATCCTCCTTCTTCTTGTCTTCCCTCTCTCTCATCTTCACATATATGCATTTTAAAAATGACAGTTCTTTCTTTGCAACCAACCTCTGTAGTCTGTTAAAATAGCTCAACAGTGGGAATTCAGGCTAGTTTCCAGGACTGGGGAGAGACAAGTAGATCAAGAGTGGAGAAGGCTCGTGTACTCTTTTGCTTTTTAGCATCTGGCAAACAACACAACATCCTCATGTCATGGATTTAGGACTTAAATGTTGAGATGCTCACATAGGGTTAGCATTTTCCATGAAGAATGCAACTGAGACCACTTTGCTCATTTATTAGGAAGTTTAGAGAAAGAGATAGATTCGTAAGCTCTTTCAGTGATAACACTACCCTTTCCTCAGTCTTCTTTCTGCTCCTTTTCTCTGAGCTTTCTATGCCTTTAGAGCTTCCTTTACTCCCTCCCCTCTTCTTTCCTCTGCTTCCTTTGTCCCTTTCTTTTCCTCCTTCTTGTCCCTTTCTTTTCCTCCTTCTTGTCCCTTCTGTCCTTTGCTTAGTCTAGCGCTCTCTCTCTCTCCTTGCCTCTGTTACTGCATCATCTTTCCCTCCCTCCTTTCTTTCTTTCTTTCTTTCCACATCGGTTATAAAATGTTATTCTGACTCCCATATGCTCACTAACTTAAGCCTCACCCATATTTCTGAGTAATGGTAGTTACATGTCTAGGCTTGAATTCTATGAATATTATATAGGCTAATAAATCCAGCAAAGAACACTTTTAAAAAATAATTTTTCTTATAGAAATATTGCATACTCAAAGGGTGCCAGAGCATTTTTTCCCCTTCCTCAAACACCTGGTAATGAAATTTATTGACATATAAACTTAATAAGCTGCTAATTGAGTAATTATCGATTGCCGGAAATGTGTTCTTAAAAGTCACATTAACAATTGGCAGAGAGGCAAAAATAGAACAGACTCGGTTTTCAACTTACTTTATAACATTACCTTAAAATTGTAAAGAGTTAATCTTATCACACTACACATGGCTGAATTTATAAAAGATAAAATCACAAACGAGCAATGCACAGTTACTTGTTACATATTCTTCCCATTACAACTGACAGGTTCATTAATCATACAGTGTATTTTACTATTAGAAGCTATAAAGGAGATCAAATCTCAAGTAATTTTTCTTCTTCTCTTTCATTTGATAAGTGTGTTGTTTCAGTGTGCAGATAAAATATAGTGTCAGTCACCAAGAGTCTCAGGAGACATTCATTTTTCCAGTAAGAATATCCTTGCTTATTTGCAATGTAAAAATTCCCTAGGTCATGCATCATTTTCCCTTAACTTGGCCATCAGATCAGGCAAAGAGTCTGAGTGCACCAATTTGCAGAAGTGGTTGTCCAGAATTAAGTGCTGGGCAGAGAAACAATGTTTTGGGGGACAGTGGGATTGCTTACTGAGTTTTGCTGGTATTAACGACAAACATCTCTACTCATATCGTAACACCGATTCATAATTAAGGCTCTTGTAAATTACACAGATTGCTGACAGATTTCATAAGCTGTTCTGGGGAGAGGTGGCAAATTTTACAGTTTGTCACAGATTGCCAATGAAGCACTTGAAAGCGTAGATGAAATACAAGAATATTTGCCAATAAAGTAAGCGAGTCTATGATATTCCCTTTCATGGCATGTGATGAAAAATATATTTTAAAAGGGTACCTTTCTGCTTGGAAAACAAAAATTTGTGATTTTTCTCCAGTCTAGGAAGAAACCCGGAAAGAGATGCCATCAATCCAAATACCAAAAACAGATGGACACATTTTAATTTTTTCTAATTAGTAAGGAGAATGGAAAAGTGTCTTTCAACTCTCGTCAACTTAAAGAGGGGAGAAGTCAACCACGAAAACTCTCTGTGTTTCTCTGTGTTCCCATTTTCTGACTTTTAAAAGTATAACTTATAAATAAAATTCTTAGAATTTCTTAGTTTTGGTGATTGGTGTGACACTGATGTACTGTAATTTATACAAGAACTACTTCAGTGTTGTTTTTCAGCGTTTCTTGCCAACCTAAGTATTCTAAATATAAACTGAAGAAATTCGGTCTGGCACGGAACAGCTGATGAAATATTCTGGGCTTGCATTCCACTACTTTCCCAGAAGACCTTCTATGAGAAGCCGGGAATGTAAAGAGATCTTGATTGAAGTGCAAAAGTGGCGGTAGTCTGGGTGCACGTAGTCTCAGTTCAGAGTCCACCCTGAGTGACCCTTCAGCTTCATCGTGGGCACCTGGGTACGGCTGGGACATGGCCACGTGTGTGTGCTCATCATCTATATTTGGGCCACAGCTAATTTTCCATATTATAACTCTCTCCTGTGCATGTGCATGCTCAGTCCCTTATTCGTGTTCGACTCTTTGCAACCCATGGACTATAGCCCACCAGGCTCCTCTGTGAGATTTTCCAGGCAAGAATACTGGAGTGGGTTACCATGCCCTCCTCCAGGGGATCATCCAGACCCAGGGATCAAACCCACATTTCCTGCATCTCCTGCATTGGCAGGTGGATTCTTTACCACAGAGCTACCTAGGAAACCCACAACTCTCTCTCTTAAAGCCCACCCTGTAGTATACCTGCAGGGGCTAGACTGATAAAGCTGTCCCTTCCATTCCATGTTTAATTAACTTAAAACTGAATTTTAACATGTGTCCAAGAGCTGAGCAGTCATTTGGTGAATCTGAGCAGAGTAGACAGCCTCTACTTGTTCTTCCCATGGTGTTTCCTTCCCTGTATTGATGGTCATATCTTTTTCTTTCTTGGTATAAGTATCATGATGGTAGTTTAGTCACCAAGTTGTGTTTGACTCTTGGGAAACCATGAACTGTAGCCCCCCAGGCTCTTCTGTCCCTTGGATTCTCCAGGCAAGAATACTGAAGTGGGTTGCCATTTCCTTCTCCAAGAGATCTTCCCGACCCAGAGGTTGTAACCAGGTCTCTTGCATTGCAGGCAGTCTCTTGAGGCACATACAGACTGAACCACCAGGGAAGCCCATAAATGTCATGCCTTATATTAATATTTGAATGCGATTCTTACAGTACCTTTGGTTAGCTAAGAATGAATATATAAAATAAGCTTAAAACCTCAACCCAGGGTTTCTAGTCCATGAGATCTGATGCTCCAGCATCATGATGTTTGGGGAACCTGGCACATCACATCTGACTCCACAGCTGGAGTAACTAACTATAGAGTCTTACACCTTGGACACATCCCTTCATTTTCTTCACAAACATAGAGCATTGTTGCTATGCGTATGTGTCTTCAAACACAAGATTATTGACGAAAAGCATCACTAAGAGTGACCATTAGAAAAACAAAGAAGGAATTTCTAAATGTGAAGATTGCAAGGATTTCTCCACCTAGTGGTGGTTACCGGGCTGAAGATCTGAAGATGTGATTTAATTTTGCAGGGCTGTCCAAGTCAGAGGGTCTCAGTTTCTCAAAGGCTTGTTGGGATGAATGGGTGAATAGAACTCCATCACTACTCTTGATGTTAACAGTGTCAAAAGTGGCCTTAAGGAACTTAAAAAAACACAAAAATTGATACTGTTTTAATACAAGCAAGTTCCTGAGAGTTTTGGCATTGCAACCTCTTCTTGCAGAGGGAGATTTGAAATTCTTCACCCGTCAATCCCAACTCCTCACATGGGCCCACGAATTTTGCAAAGAATTTGTAAGACCAAAATTGTCTATGCAGAGTCCCCCACAAAGTAATGCTATATATGCTCCCATACACACCAGAGGCAACCCTGCTTAAGTAACATGTATCTGGGATTCAGAGATGTTGAAAGGAAAGCCATGGCACGTAGTGCTATTTTGTTGTGGAGGTGGTTGTGGTTTAATTTGCTGTTAATACACACCATTAGCACATTTAGTTTTCAACAGAATAATCTCTCCACCCCCTCCCCCAACTTTAGGCGTGTTGAGTCTGTTCTTAGATAATCTTCCCTTAAAGGATAAATATTTATTAATTATCCCCTATTCTGCCAAGTGTGGCAATAATTTAATATGGAACAATGCCAAAAATACTGTGGGTGGTGATAAATTTATTTGGAAGCAGTGAGATGAATGGTATCCATATGTATACAGACATGTAGAAAAAGGTGGAGTCCATTAATTTTAGCCTCTTTTCTTTCTAAGTCATTGGTGGAGATGGGAAGGTGTTCTGGCTCTTAAAGTATAAATGTATTTCAATATATTTTCATATCCATTTCTACAGCATGATTCATGCATGCTCTGTCATGTCCGACCCTTTTCAACCCTATGGACTGCATCCTGCCAGGCCTCTGTCCATGGGATTTTCCAGGCAAGAATACTGGAGTGGGTTGCCATGCCCTCCTCCAAAGGATCTTCCTGACCCAGGGATAGAATCCAGGTCTCTTCCGTCTCCTGGATTGGCAGATTCTGGTAGGCTGCAGTCCATGGGGTCACTAAGAGTCAGACATGACTGAGCGACTTCACTTTCACTTTTCACTTTCATGCATTGGAGAAGGAAATGGCAACCCACTCCAGTGTTCTTGCCTGGAGAATCCCATGGATGGAGAAGCCTGGTAGGCTGCAGTCCATGGGGTCGCACAGAGTCGGACACGACTGAAGTGACTTAGCAGCAGCAGCAGCAGTTACCACTAGCACCACCTGGGAAGCCCATTTCTACATCAATACTTACAAATTTTTTGCACCAGTTTTGTAGTCTTAGTTGAATGGCTCTTTACACTTGGCAAATAAATGTGGTGTGAACAACTCCTAGGAAACTTGCATACTATGAACTAACGGCTTTAGAGGGGAAAGTAACTGAATTATTTAGAGGGATTGCCTGGCATTACTGCAAAGAGAAGTATTTACTTTGACTGTCAAAGCTTGTCATTGTGGACCTAGAAAGAGGAAGAGGAATGATCTAGAAACATCTAGAGGCATGTTGGCTGCACAGCTCTATTTTGAATCCTGAGAGATGAAAATATTTCTTCTTGACCCTTCTAAATATTCTGGGTTCTTGCTTTCATCTCAGCCTGCCCCAGACCCTGCTTTAAATAACATACTGGATCATTTGCATCATATGAGTTTTCTCTACCATGACTCTCTTCATACCAGTTTCCATACTTTGAATAATCTCTGATACTTTTCATTCCCCACCCTCTCTCTTCCTCCTGTTGACTTATCTTTTCTGCTTTGTGCCCTGCTACAAAGGACATTATGAACTGGTATCAGTGGGTTTCCTGTGCTTGGTGTCTAGTTGGGTTCTGCCAATGGGAGGCACCTTCTGGAGACCAGAGGGTGTAAGGGGATCTTGGGTTGGGAAGATCCCCTAGAGGAGGGGACGGCAACCCACTCCAATATTCTTGCCAAGAGAATCCCATGGACAGAGGAGCCTGTCGGGCTGCAGTCCATAGGGTCACAAAGAGCTGGACATGACTTAAGTGACTGAGCATGCGTGCATATGCTATACCAGGGACTGGCCAACCGTGGCCTCTGGGCCAGATCTGATCCTCCACCTGTGTGTATGGTCCATAAACTGAGAATGGATTTTACGTTTTTTATTTTTTTTAATTTTTAGTTACCAGTGTTTAAAAAAATCTTTATTGAATTTGTTTCAGTATTGCTTCTGTTTTATGTTATTTTGGCTGTGAAGCATGTGGGATCTTGACTGCCTGGCCAGGGAATGAACCTGGCGCCATCTGCATTGGAAGGCAAAGTCTTAACCACTGCAGCACTAGGGAAGTCTTCCTGGATTTTATATTTCTAAATAGTTAAAAAGCTCAAAATTTAAGATTTCATGAAGCATGAAGGTGGTATGCAATTTGGATTTCAGTGTCCATGAATAAAGTCATATTGAAACGCACCACCCTCATTTATTTCTGTTTTACCTGTGGCCGCTCTTAATGGCAGAATCGAACAGCTGTTACAGAGGCCATGTGGCCCAAAGAGCCCCACGGATTTTCTGTCAGCCCCTTCACAGAGCAAGGTGCTCATTCCTGCGTTTCTCTGTGTTGCCTTGGTGAGCTCTCCTTTCTCTGAACTTCTATTCCACTGATGGTTTCCATCACAGTTGTTGAGTGTACGACAAATTCTCATTGAATTGTCATTGTGTGTTGTTCAGTCACTAAGTCTTGTCTGACTCTTTGGGACTCCGTAGACTACAGCATGCCAGGCCTCCCTGTCCCTCACCATCTCCTGGAATTCACCCAAGTTCATGTCCATTGAATTGGTGATGCCATCCTCGAAGTCATCTCATTGAATTAACTGAGTCAAATGTATTACTTTAGTTTCCTGTAGAATCATGAATGCTGTATTAGTTTCTTTGGCTGTCACAGCACAGAACCACAGGCCAGGGGCTTAAAAAACAACATCTGTTTCCTTGTGGTTCTGAGGCTAGAGGTCTGAGGCAAGGCGTCAGTGAGGTTGGTTTCTCCGAAGGCCTCTCTACTGGATTGTGGATGCTGAATTCTCTCTGTGTCCTCACGTGGCCTTTTCTCAACGTGCCAGTAGCCATGGTATCTCTGTTTCTTATAAGGACGCTGGTCACATTGGATTAGGGCCCCACCCTTACGATATCCTTTCACAATTACCTCCCTAAAGGCTGTACCTCCAAAAGCAGTCACAGTGGGGGTGAGGGCTTCCATATATGAATTTCAGGAGGACATAATTCAGTTATAATATATAACAAGGGATATGCTTCTGGGGGGCTTCCTAGGTAGCTTTAGTGGTAAAGAATCTGCCTACCCATGCAGGAGAGGCAAGAGATGCAGCTTCAGTCTTTGGCTGGGGAAGATCCTCTGGGGTAGGAAGTGGCAACCACTCCAATATTCTTGCCTGGAGAATCCCATGGACAGAGGAGCCTGGTGGTCTACAGTTCATGGAGTCGCAAAGATTCAGACACAGCTGAGCACACACTTTTAGGATGCACCCTTTTAAATCAGATTTTGATATCCTGGAGTAGAAAGGGGTGACAAAGCATAATGTTCATGCTTTTATTGTCAGATCGGGCCACACTAGTCGGTGCTTTAATACTGGATTCTCTCTATTATTATTACTGACTCTAACCACATTGAGTCTGATTGACTGACTGCGTTTGCTTTTCTCAGTTCTCATCTCCAGATTGCAAGGGTTTTACATCTCTAGAGACAAGTCATATAAAAGAACAAAGTACAACACTGGAGACCTTAAAGGGAAAGCAGAAAAAACAAACAACAAAAAAAGTGTAAAATAGAAGAGCATTTTCAGTACCTTCTAAAGTCGTTAGAACATTCTGCCCTAACCTCAAGTGGGAGTGAGAAGCAAAGAACATTGAAGATAAACAAACACGCCATCATCCTGTCTCTGCCAAGCGTTGCCTCTGTTGGCATTGTCTCCCTTTGATGGCACAGTGATTGGAGGCTGTTAATAATCACCACTGCATACATTTAGGACTGGTCTTCTGGGATGTATTAGGTTCAGCAAATGCTTTGTCTAAGTAAGTGTGTCCTATGTAGAGGGCAAACGTGGTGTCTGACTTGTCACAGAAAATTTTGAAATTATATAATTTTCTGAAGGGTAATTGCTTAAGATGTTACAGAAAATTTGGAACTGATATACTTTTATAAAGAATAATTTTTTAAGATGGGGAAAAATAGAATTATTTTTAAATGTAAAAGTGAAAAAAATTGGCCTTATCTAAAGAACATATGGAAGAACACATTTCTGAATCGCATCCTGCTAAAAAAAAATCCTTCTCCGGTCTCAGTTTTCTACCCACCCCCCCACCGTTACGCCAGTTCCAGTTCCAAATATGTAAATGGCGCCACTAAGGTGTCCGAGGGTGTGGTTGTTCTACCAAAATCACAGAGGGAGATTTCTTATCCTTGTCAACTTCTGATTTCCTCTGGTTCTAGATCTGTCCCGTTAAGCCGATCAAGTTACTCTTTGCTTGACTTGATGGCAGTGAACATGGAGATAGAACTAAGTGTGTGTGTGTGTGTGTGTGCGCACGCGCACACGCCCATGCATAATCTGTGTTTCTGTGATATTGACATAGCTAAAGAGGTGTGTTCTATTTGGAAGAAAGCATCAAATAGGTTAAGCAAATTTTCCTTTTTTAAGTCTATTATTGAATCTGTTACAATACTGCTTCTGTTGTTTATGTTTGGGTTTTTTGGTCAGAGGTGTTGGGGATCTTAGTTCACCAACCAGGGAACAAATCTGTGCCCTCTGCATTGGAAGGCAAAGTCCTAGCCACTGGACTGCCCAGGGATTCCCAAAGCAAAGTTTCTGCTGCTGCTACTGCTGCTAAGTCACTTCAGTCGTGTCCGACTCTGTGCGACCCCATGGACTGCAGCCTACCAGGCTTCTCCGTCCCTGGGATTCTCCAGGCAAGAACACTGGAGTGGGTTGCCATTTCCTTCTCCAATGCATGAAAGTGGAAAGTGAAAGTGAAGTCGCTCAGTCGTGTCTGACTCTTAGCGACCCCATGGACTGCAGCCTACCAGGCTCCTCCATCCATGGGATTTTCTGGGCAACAGTACTGGAGTGGGGTGCCACTGCCTTCAAAATAGTACTTGATAGGTTACTTGGAAGACTAGATTTAAGCAGGTTTTTTGCTGAAATGATAAAAGCACAGCAGAACTGTGCCCCAGCTGGGTGACCTTGGAGTAAACGGCTAGCTTTTCTAGTTATCTAATCTGGACACACTAAGATAATTGTTTATATCACAAAGTTCATTTCTACAACTTTAAATTTTGCAACAAGAAGTGGCAAAAATAGTGAAAACAGCTCAAGAAAAATCACATTTATCCTTAATTAGTGCAAAATGAAAAATTTATACAAAGCAATTCAAAAATGATTGCAAAAGTGAATTTTTTGATTAATGGTTCCATATAATTTATCTTATGCACAGATTTGGGTAACCGCCCTCTAACTGGAATATAACACTGTATCATCATCACTTAGAAACTCCTGAGGATGGTTTTGAATGTTGAATTATTGTAATAGCTAGTAGACTTGCATATTTTCTTTAAGAAGGATGATTTTTTTTTTATGATTTTTTCCACATCTGGGAAGCTCAGCTGGGCTTACCAGGTGGCGCTAGTGGTAAAAAATCTGTCTGCCAATGCAGGAGATGTAAGAGACGTGGGTTCAATCCCTGGGTTGGGAAGATCCCCTGCACTTGGAAATGGCAACCGGCTCCAGTATTCTTGCCTGGAAAAGTCCCATGGACAGAGGAAGCTGGCAGGCTACAGTCCTTGGGGTTGCAAAACATCAGACATGGCTGCGTATCAAGTGGCATCTTTCTTGTTATAAGACATTTTATCATAATACCTAAGTGGATTTAAGATGATGGTTTTTTTGGAAATGACAAAGAATTTGTTAAAAGTTTCTGAGCTCACTCTTTAACAAGGATAATATTCAATTTACAATGCTCAAGCAGGGGCTTCCCTGGTGGCTCAGCAGTGAAGAAGCCACTGCAGTGCAGGAGATGCATGAGAGGTAGGTTCAACCCCTTTGTCAGGAAGATCCCCTGGAGGAGAAAATTGCAACCCACTCCAGTATTCTTGCCTGGAGAATCCCCATGGACAGAGGAGCATGGATGCTTATGGTCCATAAGGTCACAAAGAGTTGGACACAACTGCACGACTGAGCAAATATGTATGTATTCTAGAACAGACTCTGAAGGTTAAGGACATGTTCTGATACAACTAGGGAATTAGATTCAAACCTCGTGTCTTAGCTCATGCACCAGCGTCCTCTTCTGGGTGTCCTGTATGGTCACATCTGTGCTGATGGGACATGTCTTTGCCTTCAGGGCTAAGATCTTCTGTCATATGGTTCTTAATCTTTAGTAACCCAAGCTAACCTGCATAGTTAGAAATTATTTCTCTCCAAAGTTCTTTTGTTCTCCCACAAATATTTACTGGGTACATACTCTCTGGTGAGCACAGAACATGGTACCAGGACATAGCTGGACCCCTGCCCTCATGGAGGTTCAAACTCAGTAGGAGTGGAAACTAGGGGATAAGCAATTATAATACCAAAGTGGGGTGGTTAGGGATGTCCAAGGTGATAAGGAGGTACCAGGAAGAGTAGCTAACCTGAGCCTGCAGAGAGTCTTGAAAGGTTTCATGATAAAATGACATTTAGGGTGAGTTATGAAAAGTCCAAGGAAGTTATCTAGGTAAAAGAAAAGGACAGGAAAAAAGTGAAGGTGAGGCAGAAACGAAGGCACACAGGTGGTATGGAGGCAAACCAGAGGGGACGACGGCAACAGGCGAGCCAGAGAGGAGCTCTGTCCGAGTTTGCTTTGAGGGCACCGTGCCCCCTTGCCTGCAATGACAAGGGGCCATCTTTCCATAGACTCATGACAGCTTTGCAACACCACTCAGCCCAAGCACACTGCACAGAGTGGGACCCTGGTCCTTATCATATTATCAGGAATCTGGTGAGGCTCAGCCAGCAGAGTGGGGGCTCTGATTCTAGAATGTTCCTGCTTTTGCTGTGATTATACAGCTGTCACTCTTGTTTTCTTTCTGCTTTGGTTTGATTCCTTTGGACTTAAAGGAAACCTCCAAAATGAGTTTGCATTGGTAAACTGTGTTTTTTCATTTGTGTTTTTTTTTCAAATGTTTTATATTCCTGTTTCTGCTTTAAGACAAATTCAAATTCAGACAAACAAAATACCAAGAACCAGTTTACTTTTTCATTTAATGTAGAAAAGCTATAAAAAGTGACATGGATACTAATATATTCACATAGGCATTTCAAAATATAACATGGGAAAGAGTAGACTGCTTCAAAAGAGAGTATGTGTTTCTAGAGGAACAAGAAAAATGCTGAACTAAAACCACTCTCTGGACATAGTTTTTATAACACACCTAAAGGATATTAACTCTGACACCAGTCAGCTACAATAAAGGACTAATTTTATTACGGCCCTTGAAAAGAATCCTACACCCCAAGTGATTATACAACAGCTGTAAAGTTTTGATGTGAGCTCTCTCTAACACAGAAGGTTTTTCCTTATTTCTCATCTACCTGGTTATGGCTATAGCTTTGACCTTCTTTATGTCACTCATCCAGAGAATACATTAACTCTGTCTTGAAGCTCCTACCTCAGAGTATTTGAAGAGACTACATGAGTTAAATGTTACCAGAGGGGTTAAACACCTGTGTTACCCTTTGAAAACAAAGATTTCAAAAGGGCATATTTATATACTTCCAGCTACTGTTTTGTTAACATTTGTTCAATTTAATGTCTCTCTTCTTTGAGAGTCCATGATGGGGAAACAGGAATTGGCATTCTGTTCAGCAGACCAAGGAAGGACCAAATCTGAGCTATCCCCTGAACTTATCAAAGCAAATGTTTTCACCTTGTTGTAGGGAGTTCTGTGTGCTAGATTCAGCCAGCAACTGCTTGGATTAAGTGCTCAAGGTTTGAAATTGGCTCCATTTCCTAAGAATGAAGCCATGCCCTAGAAGGGCTATTAAGCATTTCTTTACTAAGTCTTCTCCTCATCTTGTATTGAATGCACGTTAAATGCATGAAAGGAAGTAACATCTACACAGTATCAAATATGCAATAAATTCAGTAAATCTGATCAAAATGTTAACTCTGATTTTCTTTAAAATATAGATAATATTATTTTTTTGAAATAAAAATATTTCAATGGCTGAATGTCTCACCTTAAAACTGTCTCATAATGCCTCTTTAGATTACTTAGATGATGTCTATATATTAAAAATAAAGGTAAGAATTGCCAATAAATTTGACCAGAAAGTCAGGGAAGACCATCTAGGTCTCCTAGTCTGAGTTGGGCATCAGAGGTGATGACCAGCGTTGGCTGTCCATATCAATTAAGCTAATCAAAGACATTCCAAATCACAATTTATATAGGCTGTCGAGAAATCAGGCCAACTAGTCAATAATTCTCTCCAGACTGATTCAACCTTGGCGGTATCTTTTATTGTCAAATGTTTTATTTCTATCTACTTTTGAGAAAAGAAAAAAATTCTGAATCTTTATTTTGGGGGTAGGGGGGCGTTTGGTGAATTTAGTCTATTACATGGGAATGATTTCTCTCGAGAGAAGGGTATGAAATTACAGGTAGATGAGTGGAAATAAAATGATTATGATTCATCTGTGGTTGGTATTTTCCCAAAGTGGAATTCATTTAAATTAATTCACCATTCAAAAGGAAATTGTCTTGAGTCAATGGAAGATAACTCCAGCTACCGTCACACAGAGCAACAAGTTTCCAGGTTCAAGATGAGACGAGAAACAGATTGTTTGTACTCGTTCTCATTCTTGTTACAACTGTCGTTATTAGAATGGATTCACGTCGTGCCATTTTCTGTCCCTTTGCTTTTTTTTTTTTTTTGTCACAAGAACAAGACATGAGGATCTCAATGGCAAGTGTGATCTGTGAAAGGCAGTAAACTATTCTGCCTTCACCTTTTATGCAGTCTTCTTTTGATTGACTCACTATTCTGTCTCTTTCTCCTAAGTTACCAATGGTGCTAAAAGAAAAGACGAGAAATGGCTGCCTAATCAAATGAAGAACATTAGAAAGGTCAGGACTGGAGTCTCGGCCACTGGCTTTCACAGCATGGATGAAACACATTTTTAAAGAAAAAACGTATTCTTGTGACAAAGATTGCCATAAGAATGGAAAATGTCGGATCAAGAATCTATTCATGTGACAATGATTGTGATAGGAATGAAAATAGTGCACACTTTCCCCTTTCTCTTTATAATCATAGTAAAGTAACTTCCTGTGGTGCCCACTTGGGAGCTGAACTTGAGAATTCTGAAGCTGGAGGAGAAAAATCAAAGGAAGAGTGAAGCATAATGAAAGAAGAATCAACATTTAGGTGACCACCCAAGGGAGAGACAAGTCTCAATTACAGAATGTGGGTGGTTTGAAGTAAAAGTCTGGTAAAATTGGTCTGCAGATAAACCACATAGAGTTAAACAGGAATCCTATTTCTATACTTACATTGCCTTTGAAATATCTGTGAACTTTTAATTATGTAAATAACAAAACTGATTTCTAAGTACATGTGAACTTGTAACTAGGTCATTCAAAGAACACAATATATTGATTATTTTTTTTCTGTGACAACAGATGACAAATTACTCACTATTATTATTTTTTTTTTTTCTGAGTCCTTTTCTAGCACAGACTCCTAAGCTGAAGCTTGTAGGGCACTCAAATCCCTGTTGAATTAAACCGAGTTAAGTAAAATTGTTAAGAAGTAGTAGTGGACAGCAGTAGCCTTCCCAAATTTAAAGTGAATTTAAGTGATATTTCAATATGTATGATACTTAAGATATTATTACTATAGTAATAATTGAATCGGGAAACCAAGTGATATCTCAAGACTACCTATGCCTTTATTGAGAAACAAAACAAGCAATAAAATAAAAACCTTTGCACTAGCACTCTAACTTAATAATTTACATACTTAGATATTTACCATGTACCTAATGTTTACAACCTAGGGCTTCCCTGGTAGCTCAGTTGGTAAAGAATCCACCTGCAATGCAGGAGACCCTGGTTCGATTCCTGGGTTGGGAAGATCTGCTGGAAAAGGGATAGGCTAACCACTCCAGGATTCTTGGGCTTCTGTGGTGGCTCAGCTGGTAAAGAATCTGCCTGTAATGCAGAAGACCTGAGTTTGATCCTTGGGTTGGGAAGATTCCCTTGAGAAGGGAACAGCAACCCATTCAAGTTTTCTGGCCTGGAGAATTCTATGGACTGTATAGTCCACAGGGTCTCAAAGAGTTGGATATGACTGAGTGACTTTCACTTCACTTTTCACTTAATATTTACAATCAGTTGTGTGGTCCTGGCCTCTGCAGGCCTACTTCTCTCCAGTAACTCTTTGCCAATGCACTGTCCATTTGCCTGAAGTTTGCAACAACAATAACAACAAAAAAAAAGAGAAAGAAGTAGAGTCATATATATTTATACTTGTATTTATGATTTTTTTAATTGAGATATAATTGAAATATAACATTATATTAGTTTCAGGTATATAACATAGCAATTGGATATTTGTATATATTCTGAAATGATCACAGTAAATCTAGTTGGCATTTATCACTATACACAGTCACAGAATTTTTTTTCTTGTGCTGAGAATATTTGACATCTATTCTCTTAGCAATTTTCATACATGCACTACAGTACTATTACATACATTCACCATGCTCTACATTACGCCCCCAGGACTTACTTACTTCATAATTGGAAGTTTACAGCTTTTGACTCCTTCCACCTGTTTTGCTCACCCCTTATCACTCACCTCAGGCAACTACCAAGATATCCTCTGTATCTCTGAATTTAGGTGTGTTTTTTTTTAGATTCCGCATATAAGTGAGATCACATGGTGTTTGTCTTTCTCCCTCTGACTTATTTCACTAAGCACAGTGCCCTCCAGGGCCATCCATGCTGTTGCAAATGGCATATTTATGATTTTTTATTAGTCTTATACATATTGGGAAGGAATAATCAATAACAGACTGACTTCTAGACTTCAAAAGACAAGGATTTGATTGATTAAGATTTTTTGTGTGGTTTTATATGAGTATTTTGAACAAAGAGCAGCAGATTTATCATCCACAACTTGAGACCACTAAGTTTACTTATCCCAGACAATGTGGGGTTGCTTTTCCATTTTCAGGAATATCCTCAAAGATCAAGGCTGAATCTTAGCTTTAAGCATAAACATTAGTTCCAAAATGGTTGTCCATATGCTATATTGGTATTTACATTGCGTGATATTATATAACAAAAGAAGCAAGCCCTGCAAGTTCTGGAATACACAGACTTGGAAAAGAACAGTGAAGTTCAGGGCAAACTCCTACGTGCATTATACTTTTAAGTTTGCCATCACAAGATGAATAAACAGGAAAATTCCTTGGCTGGAATTTAGACTGTTAGCTCCTTGAAGGAAGGGACAATGCCTTGGGTTTTTTAAAATGTCAAACATTTTATTTATGTATAATTGGTATATAATGTGCAGTGGCATTAGTGGTAATGAACCCACCTATCAATGCAGGGGACATAAGAGATGCTAGCTCAAACTCTGGGTCTGGATGATTCCCTGGAGGAGGATCATGGCAACCCACTCCAGTGTTCTTGCCTGGAGAATCCCATGGACAGAGGAGCCTAACGGGTTACAGTCCATGGGGTCACAAGAGTCAGATACAACCGAGCACCTACCAACAACTACCAACTACTCACCCAGAGGTGCTCAAAACCAGGAAAGTCTAATGTGTGCTTTCGTTTATCTTTGAAATCTTTCTGCCCTATAAGGGAGAAGCATTTTTCTCTCTTAGCCCTCTTAAGTGTTGCAAAGAGCATTTATATTCTTAATTGATGTTCTTAAGGCATGTCAGTTTTTGTCTTTGTCATTTAGAAAGCATGATTCACAAACAAGGTTGGGTACATCAGCTGCCTAAGGGGATATCACTATTAGGGTGGCCCTGGGTTTGAGGCAGAAGCAGGAGCACCCATAACATCTTGAGAGTAAGCAGAAAGTAAAACTACATGAAAGAGATTCCGATACGATCTGGAATTCCTTGAGGAGGCCAAGTCCCATTCAATACTTTTAAAGCCAGTACGAACGCTTAGAGATTGCAACTTTTTAGTACGTGCCCATTTGTTTTAATCTCCTGCCTTAATTTTATTTAAATATTCCAATTGACCTTTATCTTTCCACATTCTTATAGATTGTCTTTGAAACATAATGTTGAAGAATCTGGCTTATGGGGTAGCTCTTTAGCACAGTAATTTTCACTTTTAAGGGATCTTCATCTTATTATGAAAATCATTTTATAGATTTAATCTGATGAAAAATTAAAAAATTATTAGAATCAAGAACACATTAGGTGTAGTCATGGAAGAGAAGAAAGGCACCATGATCCTCCTCTCACGGACACAGTTTTGAGAAATTTAGAACCGGATGTTAATTTATGGGCCTGCTCTCCCTTTTCAGACTGGGTGAATATTAATCAGAAACTCTTCAGAACAAAACAGGAAAAGATATTTTTCTATCGTCTATCTCTCTTCAATTCAGCAAAATAATTGACTTATGTATCTTTTTTATCACAGTGTGGCTGGGAGTTGACACACTTTTATTTTCAGACAATCTTGATTTTTCAGGGACCCATGGCATCCTTTATTGAGTGTGGTCCAAATGGAGAAACTCAACTGACGAAATCCCTGGTACCTGGGCAAACAGCCTCTGCTTATACATGGTCAATGGTATGGAATTATTTACCTTTCAAGGAAATCCATTTTACTTTTCAATAATTCTTTTTAAAAATATTTATTCTTATTTATTCGGCTGCGCTGGTCTTAGTTGTGGCATGCAAGATCTCGAGTTGGCATGCAAACTCTTAGTTGCGGCATATGGGATCTAGCTCTCCAACCAGGGATCAAGCCAGGCTCCCTACATGGGAAGGTGGAGTCTTAACCCCTGGATCACCAGGGAAGTCCCTTATTTTTGAATAATTGTTACTGTTAGAACATTCTTTCTGATCAAACGCAAATTGCTTTCCCTATAATTTCCAACCCTTACATTTGTTTCCACTTTCTAGAACTTCATCAAATTAAATTTCACATGGAGATCATTCATATGTGTGGCATGCTGAATTTCGAAATCAAACATTCTAAGGTTCTTCAGCTGCTCCTCACAGGTAATGGTTGTGAGACTTCTCTTTTTTGGCTCTCTTTGAATGCTCTCTAGATTGCCAATGTCTTCCTAAAGTACACTGGATAGAACTATGTATCAAAATATCATCTGAATAACAGAGTATGATGGTTCTTTCACCTCCTTTAATCTGAAAACTGTGCTTCTTATGATGTAGCCTAGAATATCTTTCTCTTTTCAGCACTGCTAAATGAGCTCAAAAGAATCTAAAAATCCAAGTGCTTCCCACCAAGAACTTCTGACACATCAGCACATCTTCCTTCCTCTGTACCAGCGCAAGCACTTGAAGGGAAAAATAGTTATTTAAGGACATTGTTCATATTTTTCTAGGATGATAAAATCATGATGTTTTGGGATTAGATACAACTTTCAGTTCAGTTCAGTCACTCAGTCGTGTCCGACTCTTTGCAACCCCATGAATTGCAGCACACCAGGCCTCCCTGTCCATCACCAACTCCCAGAGTTCACCCAAACTCACGTCCATCGAGCTGGATGGTGATGCCATCCAGCCATCTCATCCTCTGTCGTCCCCTTCTCCTCCTGCCCCCCATCCCTCCCAGCGTCAGAGTCTTTTCCAATGAGTCAACTCTTCGCATGAGGTGGCCAAAGTACTGGAGTTTCAGCTTTAGCATCATTCCTTCCAAAGAAATCCCAGGGCTGATGTCCTTCAGAATGGACTGGTTGGATCTCCTTGCAGTCCAAGGGACTCTCAAGAGTCTTTACCAACACCACAGTTCAAAAGCATCAATTCTTTGGCGCTCAGCTTTCTTCACAGTCCAACTCTCACATCCATACATGTGAGACTACTGGAAGTCATCTAATACAATCCTTAAACTTAACAAAAATTTGAAAGTCTGGAGAATATAAGTGCATTGAGCAAAGAACATGTGACTATGTGCTGAGGTAGGACCAGGTCCTCAATCTTTGGTTTTGCTGAGAAGAGAAATATTGTCTAATACCTCCTTAACTAAGACAGAAAAGGAATGATCTACTGACCTTTAGTAAAGCAAACTGGTTGAGCCCACAAGTTGACATTAATCATTATCATTTTTAAACAAAGGTAAGTAAGTTATATCCAGCTAGAGATGTGCATGGCAAAAGGCAACTTGATTATTTCTTTAACATCAAAGTGTAGAATTATTTTACCATCTTCTAAATGCTCGACCCCTGGCCATTTTGGGGTCTCCAAGTGATTATGCTACTCTCTCTCTTTTTTCTTTTTACTTCTTTCAAGCGGTGCAAAGACAGAGTAGCAGAAAAAGATGCAGTAGACCAGGAACAGGAAACCACAGAAGAGAAA
This sequence comes from Bos taurus, assembly GCF_002263795.3. Taxonomy (NCBI): domain Eukaryota; kingdom Metazoa; phylum Chordata; class Mammalia; order Artiodactyla; family Bovidae; genus Bos; species Bos taurus. The sequence continues at coordinate 25,384,412 of NC_037341.1, forward strand.
CTGTTTCTTTATCTTGCTCTCTGGCAGTTATTCCTCTTATAACAGTGAGAGAGGGCGGGAGGTGCATTTCTGTCAGATAAGCAGCAAGATGGGCTTTCAGGGGGTTGAGGATAAACTCCCTGCACATTTAGAATTCATTTTCAGGGGAGAGAAAATTTCAGGATTAGTGAGAGAAGTATAGAATTGTGCCCCAAGTTAGCTGTTAATAGTGGGAAGCAGAAAAGTATAACACAGTTGATTGAAGGTCTGTCTGCATAACCCAACTGCCTGTGAAAATGAAGATCTTCAGATACTAATTCCATGGGTGTGGAAAGCTTCCAGCGCTTTCCAGAAATGCTCCCCAAGACACAGTGGTGTAAAGTCAAGGATAATATCACTGGTGAGAGGTGAAGGGCTTGGGCTGTGCAGTTAGCCTGCTCGTTTGCATCGAAGTTGATCTCTTACTCCCTACATGTCTTTGCACAAGTTAGTTAACCCCTCTAAGCTCCATCTCCTGGATGTAAGTTGGAAATAATATTGGGAATGATATTATTATTATGAAACAACTTTAGAAACTAGTGTAAGTGAAATAAAATCATACTTCTAAAGGACTTAGTACAGTGTCACGCCAGGTACCCTGTAAGTCTTCCATGCATATTGATAATCCTGAGTATTTCTTTAGAATGCTCTTAATGCTCTTAATTCTCTTAAATGCTCTTTTTATAAATATGAAAATATTTGGATTATACATAGAAATATTATAATCCAAATGAGGATGAGATAGTTGGATGGTATCACTGACTCAGTGGACATGAATTTGAGCAAACTCAGGGATATAGTGAAGGACAAGGAACCCTGGCATGCTGCAGTCCATGGGGTTGCAAAGAGTCAGATGCAACTTAGCAACTCAACAACAATAGCAGCTATATATATATGTGAAAATATATATACATACACACATATGTATATATAAAAATATATATTAAGTATTTTTGGCCTTCCCTCATAGCTGAGTCAGTAAAGAATCTGCCTGCAATGCAGGAGACCCAGGTTTGATCCCTGGGTCGGCAAGATCCCATAGAAAAGGAAATGGTAACCCACTCCAGTATTCTTGCCTGGAAAATCCCATGGGTCGAGGAGCCTGGCAGGCTATATAGTCCATGGGGTTGCAAGAGTTGGACACGACTTAGTATTTAAATATTAGGGCTTTCCTAGTGGCTCGGACAGTAAAGAATCTGCCTCAAATGCAGGAGCCAAGGGTTTGATCCATGGGTCAGAAGGATCCCCTGGAGAAAAGAATGGCAACCCACTCTAGTATTCTTGCCTGGAGAATTCCCTGGACAGAGGAGCCTGGCAGGCTATAGTCCATGGGGTCACAAAGAGTAAGACACGACTGGGCGACTAACACTTTTATATTTAATATTAGATATATAACATCTAAATAGTATCATATATTTCATACATAAATTATATACATACACATCTGATTTTGAAACTGGAATGTGGGCAGCAAAGTGTGAGACTTGGCTGAGAGAGGCTGGATTTTATGGGCAGGCAAACAGGATGTAGTATCTCAGAGCAGCAGAAAGGGCTGAAATATACTCCTTGTTAAAGAATAGTCTGGAATACTGTGTAAACTATTGGATTAAAAGGAGGTCAAGTATTCCAGGAGGTTAATATACACCGAACACTTGTTGTGTCTCTTTATTTAATCCTCCAACCCAATCTATGAAGTTGGTACTAATTTTATTCCATTTTCAAACAGGGCAGTCAGGCCTTGGACTGGTTACATCCTTGTGAGATTAGACTGCTAGCAAGTGGTGAGTCTTTCAAACTCATAGGGTTATTGCCATTCAGATCATGAAGTTACAATTGAAGACCTCCTGTCACCTAGTGTCGATGTACCCACATTACAGGCTTTGTTTATTTCAGAACTGAAGAATTTTACATGGTCAAAGTAAAGTCTGATGTTGTAAAGAACAATATTGCTTAGGAACCTGGATTGTTAGGTCCATGAATTAAGATATCGTTAGATAGCATCACCAACTCAATGGACATGAATTTGAGCAAACTTCGGGAGACAGAGGAGGACAGAGAAGCCTGGCGTGCTGCAGTCCATAGGGTCTCAGAGTCAGACATGACTTAGCGACTGAACAACGACAGAAGACATTTCACTTGCAAAATTTTAGAGGAAACAAGATTTTGAAGGGAAAGTAACAATATTTGTCACTGCACTAACCAACACATTTGACCAGAAGATATCATGCTGTTTTGTCTTCAGAAAAACTTAGGGTGGAACTTTATCAGGTGTGCAATCATGGATGAATTTTTTAACCTCTGGGAAGTGAGCTTTATTTTCTCTTATGCATAACTGTGATAAAGTTTCACAGTTTTCAGATTTTTTAATGCATTAGAAATAACACATGTTCAAAATATCTAGCACAGTTCTTGGCACATATGAGAGGCTCAGTGCATAAAATGTACTTGCTTCATGTGTACATTTAACTTAAATAAAAACAACTATGGAGAGAGAAGAGGGGAGAGGAGGAAGTAGGGGGAGGGGGAGGGAGAGGGGGCCGGGGGAGGAGGGAAAGAAAAGCTTAGACTGAAAGCAAAGAGAGAGAGGAAGTTAATAATGGTTGCTTAAGTGTCTACTCCTAGACATTACAAGTGCAATTTAAGTGGCTTTATGGGAGTAATTTTGGCTTAATTTCATTCTTACACATTGTCTTAAAAAAATGAAAAGTGAAATGCACTTCACTGAGTTAGTGGTAACAGAAATATTAAAATAATAGTATAATAACACTACATTAGGTAACAACATAATAAATGTGTCTCTATTTTAAAAGTATTAAGGAGGACTCAATGAGACTGAGATGTAGAATGTCTGACCAGTAAGTGATGTTATGAGATGTGAATTTTCTTCTCCATTGTTGCAGACACATCCCCTTCAAATGGCTATAGTGCGGAAGGACGTGGCAATCCACTCCAGTATTCTTGCCTGGGAAATTCCATGAACAGAGGAGCCTGCAGGCTATAGTCCACGGGGTCACAAACAGTCAGACATGACTAAGCACACACATAGGATTCCTGCACATGGTTTGGGTGGCCCTGCTGCTCTAACCTCCTCCTGGTGGCATGACCCAGGGACTCTGCTGCCCTTTGTCTCCTCCTTCAAGCTGCCTCTCACACTTGGATTTGTGTGTTCTCCCGTAGCCTGCTGGTGGGAAAGGACAGTCTCCTCAGCTCACTGCTTCCTTCCTGGTGCTGAAGATAGGCACCCCAGCCATGTGAGCTCTTAGGTTTGCAATCATGGTGTTGCAATCACCATGGAGAACTTGCACATGATTACAAAAATAAAAATTATGAGTATGATACTAAAGTAATGGAACTCTATAAAATATTTGCCTGCTGGTCTACTCCTACCCTTGTACAAGCTTCTATATTGTATGCCCTATCTTCTTCAAAACAAGGCTTAATTTCAAGATTCAAAGAAATTAACATGTGCCCATTTCTCCTACTTTGTCTCTGATATGGGAAAGATTAGGGTGCTGCCTTTGTTTATCGTGGTCTTGACTTAGTTTTAATTACACTGGCCCAGTGTTTTGCAGCATGTTCCCTAATTTGAGGTCGTGTGATGTTTCCTTGTGATTAAAATCAAGGTATGCATTTTTAGCAGGAATAGCATATAAATGATATTGTCCTTTAGAAGGTAGATCATATTACTATACCCCTACCAATTACTGGGCTTCCCAGGTGGCTCAGAGGTAAAAAATCTACCTGCCAATGCAGGAGATGCGGGTTCTATCCCCGAGTCAGGAAGTTTCCCTAGAGGAGGGCAGGACAACCACTCCAGTATTCTTGCCTGGAGAATCCCATGGTCAGAGGAGCCTGGCAGGCTAAGGTCCATGGGGTCAGAAAAGAGTCAGACATGACTTAGTGACTCCACACCACTACCAGTTACTAGTGGTAATGTTCACTTTTGTCATTTATTTAAGATGACATCTGCCAGGTTACTCTGTAATTGACAAGTATCTTATACAGAGATACCTTGGAATCTCACCTCTCTAAATTTTCAATTTTTATGTGTTTTATTGTATGTATACTATATTAGCAAAATGGTGAATGTATATAACTTATAAACAACTTATCTATACAAATAGTGCTCAAATGCTCAATTTTTTTTTAATCAATAGGGATTTCTGATGAAATTTGTTTCAGAAACCACTGTTCTATTTCCTTTCCTTCCTTAGGCTTAACAGGATATCTCCCCATTGTTTCTTACAAGAAAACTTCGATTGCTGACTCTTTCCCATTATAATTTCCCCTTATCTACATTTTATACTCTTTTGGACCTGTATGTATGTATTTGAAATAGACTGCTTCATCTGTTTGCTAGGTTTTTTCAAATATTTTATTTGATCATTATTATTTTTGTTTTGCCACACCTTGCAGCTTATGGGATCTTGTTCACCAACCAGGGATTGAACCTGGGCTCTCAGCAATGAAAATGTGGAGTCCTAACCACTGGATCATTAGGGGAGTCCCATATTTGCTAGTTTTATTAATAAAAGCACCTTCATTTATTACCATGCTTCAGGGCCCAGCGTATTTATCTAGATTTTAAGGTAGTCAAAGTTTACTTCTTAAATGTTACATATGTCATATTCTATATATTTTTTATTAGGACTGTGTCCTCTGAAGGTAGCATCTGTGTTTGATTTATTTCTCTACCTGCCGTAATATGAACATAATGCCATGCACATAAAAAGCTTTCAATTAGGCTTTGTTTATTGACTGAGTGAGCAGATAAACATCTGGTACAATGTTTGCACAGTGAGGAATCACAGTTACTTTGGTTCAATGACAGTAGCAGACACTCTTGGATGGCTAACCAAGTCACCATTTCCAACTTTTTTCTAGCCAACTTCCAGTTAGTGTTGGGCATATGACATAGTTCTAGCTAATGAAAGAGAAGGGGAAGTCTGATATGCAGTTCTGAGAAAATTTTCTGTTTTTCTCCTATAGCCACTGAATTTGTGCTTTCTTCCAGCTCTTTGCCTCGGATGTAGAGGTGATGGCTGGGCTGCAGCAGCCATTTTAATACCATGAAGGATAGATAAGAGAAAAGCACTGCTATTGATCTTTACAGTTTTAAACTGAAAAAGCAAAACCAAGAACTATTTACTTTTGAGCATCTTGCTATATAAGAAAACAAATACAAATTGGTATAAACCATTGTATCTGGACATCCTTCTACCTGTTCAGATAAAATATTCTTGACTTATACTCTGATAGATCAGAGACGCAAATGTTCTTTGATTTATTCAGAGATGCTTCTCTGAGAAGAGGGTGTTTCATGATCATTTTTGAGTTGGAGAACTGACCTGGGATACTTGAATTAGAAGAAATTCCCACATGCAGTTCTGCTTCAGATGCTGTCTGGAGATGGGGATAAAATAAGCAATGTAAGAGGAGCTTATTTCTGGGATCTGCTGGTGGAGGGGTTATGGGATGTCAGAGATGAGGACAGTGACCCATGCCAATGTAAAACTTGAACATCTGGCCACAGGAAGGTCCAACTCATAACAGGACAAGGAAATATGGCAATTAGGTAAAAATAATCGGCAGGCAGATCAGAAGCAGGGACATCTTAAGAAAGAAAGGGGAAACCTGCCAAAACCATTGGGGACGTTATGAGATTTGGGGCAGTGGGGTATAGTAAGAGCTCAGAGCCTACAAGTTCAGAAAGTTGGAATTAAAACCTTTTGGAATTCAAAGCTCACGCTGCTACATACCAGCTGAACAAGCTGGTGAATTCATGTCCTTTCTGAAGCTCAGTCTCCTGTCTGTCTAAAAAGAGATGTTTTATTATCTTTTGTGAGGTATGCACCTCAAGAAAGAGATGAAATAATTATTCAAATAGGGAGCATTGGAAAGTTATAAACAAATAACATTTATTGATAATAAACTGTAGTCCAATCTGAGGGCGATTTTACATGGCATGGATTTTATAGGGATGTGGAAGAGAATCCCTGAAGACATAATTTCCCTTTGAGGGCCAGAGAAAGGGATGGTTTTTAATACAAGGTATACCTCAAGGCTCAGAATCTTTTGTAGTTTTGTGTGCTTGGGTCTCAACAATGTTGAATTAAAGCTTCTGGTTTTCTGCTCAGTTTCGGAGGCCATGGTAGGAAAATTCAGTTCCCATAATCTTAGCAGTTTAGACTTCCTGATGGTTTTTAAGCCAATAGAAGTTGATGAATATTACCTTTTGGTCTTTTCACCTGTTTTAATTGAGGAAACTTCTGTAAAATGCTGGTTTTGGTTCCAGCACACTCACTAGTCAGGGTTACTACTCAAAGCCAAACTCATTCAGCCAACAGCACTAAAAATACTCTTGGTTTCTGCCAGTCAATTTTCTTGTATTTTCACAATTAGTTGTTCTGCCTGGAAACTGCCTGCCAAAATGCAAATATCGTCCAAGGGCTGATGGAAATTTGAGAATGTGCTAAGCTGTGTAAGGTTTAAGAGCAACATTATTCATTCACTATTTGAAATATTTAAACAAATGTAAATCAAAAAAAAAAAGAGAGAGATGAAATCTCATTATAAGAATGAATGGCTGCTTTCCACTCTTTCTACAATATAGGCTTGATCCCCATTTACATACCATTTGTAATATTAATATGATTGTAGTGAAATAAATCACATCCTTCACTTTTACATTTTTAATTACATTCTACTGCATTTGTTCTTTTGTTTATAGTTAACTAATAAAATATTTATTACATCTTACATATATGATAGTGGTTCTGTATTTTAATCAGATTTTACACATAATCTTTTCTCCATCTTTTAGTATCTTTTTTATGACCCTACGCACCCCAGGATGTTGTTTTATGGAAACCTCATTATTTTTTAATGCATGGCTATTTATTAATGTATTGTGTATATAACACACTATGCATTTCTTTGAATTGATGAATACATTTACATCCACTTGAGAATAAAAATTCCCTGAAGAGCCAATCTCACATTTCTTTCGCTGTGCCAGAAGCCCATATGATTATTTTTTCTTGTTTTGTTGAGGAATGAAGAGTGAAAAGAAGAGAAGAAAAAGGCAGAGAAAAAAAGAGAGAGACAACGAGTAGTTTTTTAAGTTCCATTTTCTGAGAAACCTTTCTCCTGAGGTCAAAAATTAATGCCTCGCTGCAAAATGGAATTTTCAGAGCATGCAAATTAATTTACCCTTTGCAAATTCTTATATTTGATATGCATTTTATGTTGAGCACTTGACCCACTGTTTCTTCAGTCCTTTTCCATTGTGTTTGCTGAATTACCTCCTCCATTGCTTCACCATATTGCACTTAGAGGATTAGATATTAATTGCATGAAGAGTGAAGATCACAGGTAACTACAACAGCAGGTAACACTGAATGTAATCTCACAGCTATAAAGAACAACAACAACAAAAGACTATCATCAAAAACCCTGCTACTAACCAGGAACTCAACTCCCCATAACTCAGGGAGACTTTGTGAGCCACAGAGTAAGCAAGACAGAAGCAATCTCTTTCTCTTAGGTTAATTCATCCTCCTTTTGCATTATATGAGAATTTTTGAGGGGTTGCTGGGTGTAGGCCCTGGCTATGTGTCTTGCTAAGCATCCTCCTCACCACCTTTGAAATCTTTTGAGGATACTACTCCAGGCTCTTTCTGTACTAGCACAGAACAGTGTTCAGGTTAACTGACTGGAGAGACCAACGAACTTAGCAGATTGACTCTTTGTTCTGTGAACAAGAGTCAGGTTTAGTGGAAGACTGGCAGAAGGCTGGTGAGCATGACTGAGGTTTTTCTTCTCTTCCATTCTCTAGACAGAGTCATTTTGGATACTTTAGAGAAAATGTGATACAAAAAAATGTTCTCATATTATTTTCTCTCGCCTCCTACCTTATATGGTTTTGCCTGACATCCTCAGTGGACTGCACACTCACAGTCCTATTGGAGGTGTTTCCATGTTAACTCCCTATGTTCCAAATGCTTCTCAATTTCTAAGGAATATATTTAATTTTCATATGGTATGAACAGGGTGCTGGGCAGGAAATATATTGTGATCTCCAACTTCAATAAGCAAATATGTCAATTGTCACTGTGTATTTGGGGACTAGGAATATAAAGTGCTTTCTAAGACAAAATGTACTATATGGAAAGTTACCATCGAGTCACAGAGAGACCGCCCACATATATTCATCAAGCTTGATGTTTTCTAATCCAACTGATCTTTCAGGCCTGTTCTTCCACAAGGGTTGATGCAGGACCCTTTGGCAATTAGGGGGAACTCTGGATACTTTCTCACTATCTGCGGGCAATATTCCCCAGGGCATTCAAGTTTCAGAGGCTTCCCAGGTGTTGTGCTGACATGTCTCTGGCTTGGGGATGCTCAGAGATCTACATGGGTGAGACACATGACACCCCATGCTCTTCTCAGACCCAAGTCATGAGAGGTCGTTTTTTTTTTTTTTTTTTTTTTTTAATTTTATTTAGTGACTAACAAATGTTTCAAGAAAAATACATAGAATTTTCTCAAAGAATCTAACTGTAGATCAAATGATATGGTTCATTTGCTGTTCAGAGTCACTTAAATTATTAGAACCTCAAGGTCCTCATGCTCAAGTAGGACTGGTAGTAATAAAAGCTCCCCCAATGTTAGCTCTCAGTATGACTAAACATTTTCTGCTCTTATGTCTTTGTTTGCCCTTCCCTTCTCCAGTGGACCACATTCTGTCAGATCTCTCTACCATGACCCGCCCATCGTGGGTTGCCCCACGGGCCTGGCTTAGTTTCATTGAGTTAGACAAGGCTGTGGTCCTAGTGTGATTAGATTGACTAGTTTTCTGTGAGTATGGTTTCAGTGTGTTTGCCCTCTGATGCCCTCTTGCAACACCTACTGTCTTGGGTTTCTCTTACCTTGGGTGTGGGGTATCTCTTCACGGCTGCTCCAGCAAAGTGCAGCCATTGCTCCTTACCTTGGACGAGAGATATCTCCTCACCGCCGCCCTTCCTGACCTTCAACGTGGGATAGCTCCTCTAGGCCCTCCTGCTCCCGCGCAGCCAAGGCTCCATGGACGTAGGGTTGGTCCTCCCGGCCACCGCCCCCGGCCTCGGGTGTGGGGTTGCTCCTCCCGGCCGCCCCCCCTGACCTCGGGCGTGGGGTAGCTCCTCTCTGCCGTTCCTGCGCCGTCGCAGTCTGGTACTCTCAGCCGCTGCCCCTGACCTCGGACTTGGTGTAACTCCTCTTGGCCGCCGCCCTTCGGGCATGGGGTCCTCCCGGCTTCTACTCCTGACCTCGGACGTGAGGTGGCTCCTCTCGGCTGCGCCTGTCGCAGCCGCCTGCGCTTTAGCGCACCCGTCGCAGCCGCCTGCACTTCTGAAAGAGATGGGAATACCAGACCACCTGATCTGCCTCTTGAGAAATTTGTATGCAGGTCAGGAAGCAACAGTTAGAACTGGACATGGAACAACAGACTGGTTCCAAATAGGAAAAGAAGTTCGTCAAGGCTGTATATTGTCACCCTGTTTATTTAACTTATATGCAGAGTACATCATAAGAAACGCTGGACTGGAAGAAACACAAGCTGGAATCAAGATTGCCGGGAGAAATGTCAATAACCTCAGATACGCAGATGACACCACCCTTATGGCAGAAAGTGAAGAGGAACTCAAAAGCCTCTTGATGAAAGTGAAAGAGGAGAGTGAAAAAGTTGGCTTAAACCTCAACATTCAGAAAACGAAGATCATAGCATACAATCCCATCACTTCATGGGAAATAGATGGGGAAACAGTGTCAGACTTTATTTTTTGGGGCTCCAAAATCACTGCAGATGGTGACTGCAGCCATGAAATTAAAAGACGCTTACTCCTTGGAAGGAAAGTTATGACCAACCTAGATAGCATATTCAAAAGCAGAGACATTACTTTGCCAACAAAGGTTCGTCTAGTCAAGGCTATGGTTTTTCCTGTGGTCATGTATGGATGTGAGAGTTGGACTGTGAAGAAAGCTGAGGCCAAAGAATTGATGCTTTTGAACTGTGGTGTTGGAGAAGACTCTTGAGAGTCCCTTGGACTGCAAGGAGATCCAACCAGTCCATTCTGAGGAGATCAGCCCTGGGATTTCTTTGGAAGGACTGATGCTAAAGCTGAAACTCCAGTACTTTGGCCACCTCATGCAAAGAGTTGACTCATTGGAAAAGACTCTGATGCTGGGAGGGATTGGGGGCAAGAGGAGAAGGGGACGACAGAGGATGAGATGGCTGGATGGCATCACTGACTCAATGGACGTGAATTTGAGTGAACTCCGGGAGTTGGTGATGGACAGGGAGGCCTGGCGTGCTGCGATTCATGGGGTCACAAAAAGTTGGACATGACTGAGCGACTGATCTGATCTGATCTGATCTGATGTCTTTGTTCCTCCATTTGCCCTCTTCCTTGCCATTTCAATGTGCTCTGCTGCTGCTGCTGCTGCTGCTAAGTCGCTTCAGTCGTGTCCGACTCTGTGCGACCCCATAGATGGCAGCCCACCAGGCCCCGAAGTCCTTGGGATTCTCCAGGCAAGAAGACTGGAGTGGGTTGCCATTTCCTTCTCCAATGCATGAAAGTGAAAAGTGAAAGTAAAGTCGCTCAGTCGTGTCTGACTCTTCCTGACCCCATGGACTGCAGCCCACCAGGCTCCTCCGTCCATGGGATTTTCCAGGCAAGAGTACTGGAGTGGGTTGCCATTGCCTTCTCCTCAATATGCTCTAGTTTCCCACAAAAATAATGTCTTGACAGCTTCCACCACCTCCAGTCTTTCAAACTGGATAAGTCTAAGCTTTTGTTCTCACCTTCTCTTCACCTCTGGTTACTTCACTGGACCAGAGCGCCAAGTACTAGTTTCCAGAGCAAATTAAGTCTCCAGGAAATGTTAACTTCCTCACTATATTTTTTTCCCTTCTCTTCTATGCTCCAGAAATTAGCGTTTTTAAAATAATTTTTTTGAGCGATTTTACCTTCAGAGTAAGATGGAGAAGAAGGTACAGAGATTTCCCCTATACTCTCTGCAAGTGCACATGTATGGCTTCTCCCACTACCAGCATCCCCAGAGGCAACATTTGTTACAATTGATGAACCTACAAGGACATATCATCATCACCCAAAGTCCATAGTTTGCCTTCTGGTGCACTCTTGGTGCACATTCTATGGGTTTGAACAGTGATACAATGACACGTATCCATTATTATGGATATGCAGCTCAGTCGGTAAAGAGTCTGCCTGCTCAATTCCTGGGTTGGGAAGATCCCCTAGAGAAGGAAATGGCTACCCACTCTAGTATTCTTGCCTGAAGAATCCCACGGACAGAGGAGCCTGGTGGGCTACAGTCCACGGGGTCGTAAGAGTCGGACATGACTGAGCGACTAAGTACACATCCGTCATTATAGTATCACTCAGAGGATTTTCACTGTCCTAAAAATCCTCTGTGTTCCTTACCCATCTCCCTGACCCTCACTGCCCCTGACAACTACTGATGTTTTTTCCTGTCTCTATAGTTGTGCCTTTTCCAGAATGTACTATAGTTGGAATCATACAAATATGTAGTTTTTCCAGATTGGTTTCTTTCACTTAATAATATGCACTTAAGTTTCCTCCATGTCCTTTCATGGCTTCGTAGCTCGTTTCTTTTCAGTGCTGAATAATAAATATCCCATTGTCCAGACATACCACTTTGTATATCCATCCACCTACTGAAGAACAATTGATTGTTTACAAGTTCTGACAACTATGAATAAAGCTGCTATAACATCCATGTGCAGGTTTTTGTGTGGATATAAGTTTCCAACGCTTTTGAGTTAATTCCAACGAGTGTGATTTCTGGATAGTATGGAAATTATGTGTGCTCAGTCCAACTTCTTTGGTCCCATGAACTGTAGCCCACCAGGCTCCTCTGTTCACGGAACTTTCCAGGCAAGAATACTGGAGTGGGTTGCCATTTCCTCCTCCAGGGGATAGTCCCAACCCAAGGATCGAACACATGTCTCTTGTTTCTCCTGCATTGGCAAGTGGATTCTTTACCACTAGCACCACCTGAGAATTCACTTTCTTCCTTCTAAATTTGGTGGTGTCCTCTTAGGATAATCGACAGTCTCTGCAGCATCTCCCGCTTGCTTGGCCTGTCTCCTTTAGACCATCTGCTGTGGGGCCCCTCCCTTGTGGCTCACTCTTTCTTCATTCTCTTGTCCTCCAGCTTAGAGCACAGAGCTGCATTCTGTTTTCTCAGGGCACAGTCTTTCCCTGAAATGCTCTTTAGTAATTTATAAATGCATACTTATTTATCCCTTTGTGTAATGTTTTGTCCGGGGACTGTGTTTTAGGGCTGTTGTTCACTGCTGGGTCAGTAGCCCAAACTTTCTCCCTTATCCACCTGCAGCTGCTGTATCCTTGCAGCCTGAAAGCAGAAAGTACTGCTCCTGACACAGAGTTACTGGTCAACAATAGGTGCCCAATGAGTGAATGAATGAATGAGTGAATGACATATATACACTGTTGCTATCAGCATGCTTTTGAGGGTTAGCATTTTGAATGGGAAGAGTAGGGTTAACATTTGTACACTCAGTTCAGTTTAGTTCAGTCCTCAGTCATGTCTGACTCTTTGCAACCCCGTGGACTGCAGTACACCAGGCTTCCCTGCCCATCACCAACTCATGGAGCTTACTTAAACTGACGTCCATTGAGTCAGTGATACCTTCCAACCATCTCATCCTCTGTCGTGCCCTTCTCCTCCTGCCTTCAGTTTTTACAAGCATCAGGGTCTTTTCCAATGAGTAAATTATACACATCAGGTGGCCAAAGTATTGGAGTTTCAGTATCAGCATCAGTTCTTCCAATGAATATTCAGGACTGATTTCCTCTAGGATGGACTGGTTGGATCTCCTTGCTGTCCAAGTGTCTTCTCCAACACCACAGTTCAAAAGCATCAATCCTTCGGTGCTCAGCTTTCTTTATAGTCCAACTCTCACATCCATACATGACTATTGGAAAAACCAAAGCTTTGACTAGATCGACCTTTGTTGGAAGAATAATGGTTCTGCTTCTTAATATGCTGTCTAGGTTGGCCATAACTTTTCTTCCAAGGAGCAAGCGTCTTTTAATTTCATGGTTGCAATCACCATCTGCAGTGATTTTGGAGCCAAAAAAAATAAAGTCTGAGACTGTTTCCATTGTTTCCCCATCTATTTGCCATGAAGTGATGGGACCAGATGCCATGATCTTAGTTTTCTGAATGTTGAGCTTTAAGCCAACTTTTTCACTCTCCTCTTTCACTTTCATCAAGAGGCTCTTTAGTTCCTCTTCACTTTCTGCCATAAGGGTGGTGTCATCTGCATATCTGAGGTTATTGATATTTCTCCTGGCAATCATGATAACTGCTTGTGCTTCATCCAGTCCAACATTTCTCATGATGTACTCTGCATATAAGTTACATAAGCAGAGTGATAATATACAGCCTTAACATACTCCTTTCCCAATTTGGATCCAGTCTGTTTTTCTATGTCCAGTTCTAACTGTTGCTTCTTGACCTGCATACAGATTTCTCAGGAGGCAGGTCAGGTGGTCTGGTATTCCCATTTTTTCAGAATTTTCCAGTTTGCTGTGATCCACACAGTCAAATGCTTTGGCATAATCAATAAAGCAGAAATAGATGTTTTTCTGGAACTCTCTTCTATTTTCAATGATCCAATAGATGTTGGCAATTTGATCTCTTGTTCTTCTGCCTTTTCTAAATCCAGCTTGAACGTCTGGAAGTTCACGGTTCATGTACTGTTGCAGCCTGGCTTGGAGAATTTTGAGCATTACTTTGCTAGCCTGTGAGATGAGTGCAATTGTGCAGTAGTTTGAGCATTCTTTAGCATTGCCTTTCTTTAGGATTGGAATGAAAATTGCCGTTTTCCAGTCCTGTGGCCACTGCTGAGTTTTCCAAATTTGCTGGCATATTGAGTGCAGCACTTTCACAGCATAATCTTTTAGGATTTGAAGTAGCTCAATTGGAATTCCATCGCCTCCACTAGCTTTGTTTGTAGTGATGCTTCTTAAGGCCCACTTGACTTTGCATTCCAGGATGTCTGGCTCTAGGCGAGCAATCTGCCATGCATAACATAGATAGCCAGTTGGGAGCTGCTGTACATAGCACAGGGAACTCAGCTCAGTGCTATGTGTGGGATGCGTGGGTGAGAGGGAGGCTAAAGAAGAAGGGAATATATGTTTACCTATAGTTGATTCTGCGTCGATCACAATAAACTGTGGAAAATTCTGAAAGAGATGGGAGTACCAGACCACCTGACCTGCCTCTTGAGAAACCTATATGCAGGTCAGGAAGCAACAGTTAGAACTGGACGTGGAACAACAGACTGGTTCCAAATAGGAAAAGGAGTATGTCAAGGCTGTATATTGTCACCCTGCTTATGTAACTTATATGCAGAGTACATCATGAGAAATGCTGGGCTGGAAGAAGCACAAGCTGGAATCAAGATTGCCGGGAGAAATATCAATAACCTCAGATATGCAGATGACACCACCATTATGACAGAAAGTGAAGAACTAAAAAGCCTCTTGATGAAAGTGAAAGAGGAGAGTGAAAAAGTTGGCTTAAAGTTCAACATTCAGAAAACTAAGATCATGGCATCTGGTCCCATCACTTCATGGGAAATAGATGGGGAAACAATGGAAACAGTGTCAGACTTTATTTTTTTTGGCTCCAAAATCACTGCAGATGGTGATTGCAGCCATGAAATTAAAAGACGCTTACTCCTTGGAAGGAAAGTTATGACCAAGCTAGATAGCATATTGAAAAGCAGAGACATTACTTTGCCAACAAAGGTCTGTCTAATCAAGGCTGTGTTTTTCCAGTGGTCATGTATGGATGCGAGAGTTGGACTGTAAAGAAAGCTGAGCACCAAAGAATTGATGCTTTTGAACTGTGGTGTTGGAGAAGACTCTTGAGAGTCCCTTGGACTGCAAGGAGATCCACCCAGTCCATCCTAAAGGAGACCAGTCCTGGGTGTTCACTGGTAGGACTGATGTTGAAGCTGAAACTCCAATACTTTGGCCCCCTGATGTGAGGAGCTTACTCATGTGAAAAGACCCTGATGCTGGGAAAGACTGAAGGTAGGAGGAGAAGGGGACAACAGAGGATGAGATGGATGGATGGCATCACTGACTTAATGGACATGAATTTGGATAAACTCTGACAGTTGGTGATGGACAGGGAGGCCTAGCATGCTGCGGTTCATTGGGTCACAAAAAGTGGGACATGAGTAAGTGACTGAACTAAACTGAATAGTTGATTCATGTTGTACAGCAGAAACTAACACAACACTGTAAAGCAATTATATCCCAATAGAAAAAGATAGCATTTTCTCACTGGTTTCATTTTTCACTGGGACTATGGAAATATACTCCAAAGGGTTTTATGTCTCATAGATCATCATTAATTTACAAGGTTGCCTGAATCACACGCTTAAATCCAAGTTATACATGTATACTTCCTCCTCTAGAACTTACTATGCCTCTTCCTGCTTTTAAACTGAAGTCTTACATGTCTCCTCCTGAACAAGTGCTCCCCTTTTTCTCAAGATCCAACTCCTCCCTCCTCCCCAGACTCTTGATCCACAGACATGAACTTGCAGACATGAACTTCCAGCCATCACAAAATGTGATTCAACACCTGTGGGCAGTCTTAGACTGTTCCCTCACCCCTCATTTCCACTCACTCTTCCATGTGCTTTTGGGGTTTCTCTTGGTCTCTCTGCTGTGATAACATGTTTGTAGACTTCTGTTATTTCATGTTGATTTGGTGTGTCTTTTTTCTGGTCAACCTCATGCTACTGGTGTCCACTACTGGAGTGTAATGGCCATGAAGGTATGGCCCAGCCCTCTTTAGTTTGTCTTTGTTGTCTTTGATACAAAATATAATGGCCATTCAAGTCTGCTGAATTATTAATAAACCCAGAAACACCTGCTTCAGACTTTGTAATGTAATGTATTTTGGTATGAGAGTACTCTTAATAGAGACATTTGGACTGCTTTTCAGTGCCTCTGAACAGGTGGAACAGATAACAGTTCAGTCAAGTGTGTTGTTTGACATTGTGTAAATTCATACTATCTTCAATTCAGTAAATGAATTTTGTGTTTAGAAATTGTCTAGAACCTAACTGATACTCACATAACTACCACAAATGAAGAGAAAATCATATTTTTATTGGTGAAGAGAGTAATTCAGATCTCATAAGGAATCCAATTCTATAGTGAAATGTGACAACACAAGCGACGTGTTTAAAGGTTCCTGCACCGTTCAACCAATCCCATTGTTCTTTGTTCCCAGGTGGACCATAACAATGGCTTACATATGGATTTTATTAAAATTTTATAAGCCAAAGTCTTTACCATTATAGAGATGGCTGTTTCAGGAGGAAAGTTTTACTCGATGATAATACAATTTTCCCCTCACTTTTCAAAATATGTGAGAGTAAACCTCTATATAAAACTATCACAGACTAAAAGTAAATAATCAAGTATATTTTAATCCATTCAATTCAGTTCAGTTGTTCAGTTATATATGACCCTCTGCGGCCCCATGGACTATATCACTCAAGGCTTCCGTGTCCATCACTGACTTCTGAAGCTTGCTCAAACTCATGTCCATGGCATCAGTGATGCTATCCAACCATCTCATCCTCTGTCATCCCCTTTTCCTCCTGCCCTCAATCTTTCCTAGAAAAGATTAAGTCAGCTCTTCACATCAGGTGGCTAAAGTACTGGAGTTTCAGCTTCAGCATCAGTCCTTCCAATGAATATTCAGGTCTGATTTCCTTTAGGAAGGACTGGTTTGATCTCCTTGAAGTCCAAGGGACTCTCAAGAGTCTTCCCCAACACCACAGTTCAAAAGCACTAATTCTTCAGCACTCAGCTTTCTTTATGGTCCAACTCATACCCATACATGACTCCTGGAAAAACCATAGGTTTGACTAGATGGACCTTTGTTAGAAGGTTTGATACATCTCTTCTCTGAGAGATGCAAAATTAAATCTTCCTTTGTATTTTTAGATATGCACAATTTATTATTCTGCTTGACACATCACTTTTACCCATTATTCTTGGATTTATGAAGATACTGAAGGCTGGAATTGTTGGAGGCACACTTGTTCTCCTCGTACTTTTTAGGTGTGTTTTAGCAAAGCCTGTATTGAATCAGTGGAAGAAGTTCCAGGATCTTTGATTCCCTTCCCTTCTTTTACCACCTCATCCATTTGTCAGTATACAAGGATGCAGAACACCAAACTTTATAAATAATATTATGTACATAACATATAGTTGGAGAAGGCAATGGCACCCCACTCCAGTACTCTTGCCTGGAAAATCCCATGGACGAAGGAGCCTGGTAGGCTGCAGTCCATGGGGTCGCTAAGAATTGGGCATGACTGAGTGACTTCACTTTCACTTTTCACTTTCATGCATTGGAGAAGGAAATGGCAACCCACTCCAGTATTCTTGCCTGGAGAATCCCAGGGATAGAGGAACCTAGTGGGCTGCCGTCTATGGGGTCACACAGAGTCGGACATGACTGAAGCGACTTAGCAGCAACATGTAATTAAAATGTTAAAGAGATATCTTAATAATATCATATATAAAGTTTATTTACTATATAAAGTTTAAAATATATCAGTTCAGTTCAGTTCAGTTGCTCAGTCGTGTCCGACTCTTTGCAACCCCATGAATTGTAGCACGCTAGGCCTCCCTGTCCATCACCAACTCCCGGAGTTCACTCAAATTCACGTCCATCAAGTCAGTGATGCCATCCAGCCATCTCATCCTCTGTCATCCCCTTCTCCTCTTGTCCCCAATCCCTCCCAGCATCAGAGTCTTTTCCAATGAGTCAACTCTTTACATGAGGTGGCCAAAGTACTGGAGTTTCAATTTTAGCATCATTCCTTCCAAAGAAATCCCAGGGCTGATCTTCTTCAGAATGGACTGGTTGGATCTCCTTGCAGTCCAAGGGACTCTCAAGAGTCTTCTCCAACACCACAGTTCAAAAGCATCAATTCTTTGGCCTCAGCTTTCTTCACAGTCCAACTCTCACATCCATACATGACCACAGGAAAAACCATAGCCTTGACTAGACGAACCTTTGTTGGCAAAGTAATGTCTCTGCTTTTGAATATGCTATCTAGGTTGGTCATAACTTTCCTTCCAAGGAGTAAGCATCTTTTAATTTCATGGCTGCAGTCACCATCTGCAGTGATTTTGGAGCCCCCCAAAATATAGTCTGACACTGTTTGCACTGTTTCCCCATCTATTTCCCAAGAAGTGATGGGACCAGATGCCATGATCTTAGTTTTCTGAATGTTGAGCTTTAAGCCAACTTTTTCACTCTCCTCTTTCACTTTCATCAAGAGGCTTTTTAGTTCCTCTTCACTTTCTGCCATAAGGGTGGTGTCATCTGCATATCTGAGGTTATTGATATTTCTCCCGGCAATCTTGATTCCAGCTTGTGTTTCTTCCAGCCCAGTGTTTCTCATGATGTACTCTGCATATAAGTTAAATAAGCAGGGTGACAATATACAGCCTTGATGAACTCCTTTTCCTATTTGGAACCAGTCTGTTGTTCCATGTCCAGTTCTAACTGTTGCTTCCTGACCTGCATACAGGTTTCTCAAGAGACAAGTCAGGTGGTCTGGTATTCCCATCTCTTTCAGAATTTTCCACAGTTTATTGTGTTCCACACAGTCAAAGGCTTTGGCATAGTCAATAAAGCAGAAATAGATGTTTTTCTGGAACTCTCTTGCTTTTTCGATGATCCAGCGGATGTTGGCAATTTGGTCTTTGGTTCCTCTGCCTTTTCTAAAACCAGCTTGAACTTTTGGAAGTTCACGGTTCACATATTGCTAAAGCCTGGCTTGGAGAATTTTGAGCATGACTTTACTAGCGTGTGAGATGAGTGCAATTGTGCGGTAGTTTGAGCATTCTTTGGCATTGCCTTTCTTTGGGATTGGAATGAAAACTGACCTTTTCCAGATGTGTAAATGTATATCATATATTCATAAGTATATTATATTTATATATCTATTAATTTCACAAAAAGGATAGTTCTCTGTGTGTAATAATAGAAGCAGGCTAAAATTTTTTTTGAATTTTCTTTTATTGAGATAATTTTATTTTATGGAAAGATGTTTGAGTTTATAAAAACAGCAACTATCAAGATGAGTTTCCATTTTTAATCCGGCTTACTTAATATTGCATATCCAATATATCAAGATAACTGCATATTCTCTGACTTATTTGCTATTTCTCCATATTTGTAAATCTCATATAATGAAAATAACATATTGCATTCCACATTTCATCTCTTTAAGAACTATCAGAAAAACGTGAAAGATCTTGTCAGAAACATTTTTCTTTGGACTTGGCAACTATTTGAAAGCCAGGAAGGGAAGAAAGAGTCAAAGATGAATAGAACCCAGTTGTCTGGAAGAAAGAGGCGCCAATAGTCGAGATCACGAAGTTGGGAGGAAGAACTTACCTGGAGTAAAATATGAGTTAAATTTTGCACCTGTACTTTGAGGTTCAAATGAGATGTCTAGGTGGAAGGGTATAGAAGTTAGTTGGGAATGAAATGAAATAAAGTTAAATAGAAATAAATATTTGTGGCTCCCTTGTATTGAATGGTAACTTTGAAGAGTTTGGAGGATGAATAAAAGGCTGAAGTTAGAATTTTCTAGAATCTGAAATACTACTTCCATCTATTTTCTAATTTATTATTTAAATTCAGTTATAGTATATAATTCAGCTAGAAAATAATTACTGTAGATGGCTATTTAAAATATAGTAATCTTAAAAAGCTACAGTTTTCTACATCAAGGATATTATATAGCATAAAGGTAATGCATAAAATGATCCATCAGTCATCAATTATGTAGATATTAAAAGAAATAGGTATTATAAGTGATTGCTTTGGAAATTTTTCCTACAGTTTGACTCTCAAATGTATGTACCCCAGCCAATTTATTCCTTCTTTTCAGACTGTGCTTTTAATCAATGTTTACAGCAAGTAGACCATTAGAGATATAGTTTGAAATGGGAGATTAAATTCTGAAATTTGTTTCAATAAACAGATGAAGGTTTAATAATTTCATTGACTTTTAACACTGATTTAATGAGGAGATTTTGGGGGATTAAATGTTTATACAAACAGGCAAAAAAAAAAAAAAAAAAAACAAGCCTGAGATGTATGCTTCTAGGCAAATAAATGAAATATTTACATCTGTTTTGCAAGCCTCCTCATAATGACTTCTTTTCCAGTTCTGAACCATATTTTATTTATAGAAGAAGTTTCAGTATTACAACATAAAAAATAATTGAGCCTCTGTGATATTAGAGTGAGTCCTATACAGGTCATGAATGGAGCAAAATAAGAGACTGCTATCATTCTTATTGTTCTAGATTTGTAAAGCAAAGGCAATTTTAGCCAGTTCTGGGAAATATAGTTTCTCACTGGATTTGAATGTGAGGAAATGAAGCATAAAGTAGTTGTATGAAATTATGCCTTTGAAGGGAGCTCTTGTTGTAAATGAAGCTCTCATGGATGGGAATTGGGACTTGGTAAAAATATCTGTGGACTTCCCTGGTGACTCAGTGGTAAAGAATCCGCCTCCCAATGAAGGGGATGCGGGTGCGATCCCTGGGTTGGGAAGATCCCCCTGGAGAAGGTAATGGCTACACACTCCAGTATTCTTGCCTGGGAAATCCTGTGGACAGAGGAGCCTGGGGGGCTATAGTCCATGGGCCTGCAAAGAATTGAACATGACTGAGTGACTAAACAACAACAATAGCAATATTTGTGCCTTAGGCCATGTTACCCTGAAGCCGACTGTACCTTTGATCTTTTTTGGTTGTGGTACCTAGTTCATTTTTGTTTAAATCCTAAAATCAATTTGGAGAGGAGTTTCTGTCACTGTAAGCATTCTAAATGATAGAACTCATTGTTGATGACTTTTTTCCCCTAAGAACTTCCTGAAACAAAACCAAGGAGAAAAGTCACGTCTTAGAGTCTAGTTCCTGGTTTAAGCAATGACCATGTCTTACTAGTTTTCAGGAAGTCCTCTGGGTCAGTCTGGTTCCTCCACCACCCCAAGCTAGGTGAGGCGCTTTCTTTATTCAAAGTTTTATGTCCTCTGCGGACTTCACTTTAACGTTTTTCTTGGGGACTGCTTGGCAATAACTGAAACCCTGTTGCCTGGTGCATTCTGAGAAGGACCACAAGCCTGGGAGATGCTGCAAGGGCCAGTGACGGGGCATTTTTGTGACAGAGGTTGGGACATCTCCTGACCACAAGTATGCATGGCTGAACCATGGTGATTTCTCAGAAATGAGACACACTGCGTTCCCTCTGTCTTGTTTTCTCTTTTCCCCCTTTTTTCAAGGAGGAAGAGTTAAATGCAGACTCTGTGTAAAAATCTACATTCTTTGCATTCATTTTAAGGCAGGAGCAGGCGTACCTCTCTGCCGCCCAGTGTCCTACAAGCCCTCCATGAATGTGACCCCAACCTTCAAGACTCCATTATAATTTTTGTCCAAGAAGACTTGATAATCGCTCTTCCTCGCACTTCAGTCTATGTCAGCGTGCCTAAAGTTAATCATATGAAGTCGTATTTGTGGCCTTGACTTACATGGACGGGGAGACTGAAACTCAGAGAACTTGGGACTAGATGATAGGTCTCTGAGTTGCACGTCCAGGCACCTCCACCTTTCCCCAGAGTGGCTTTAAGCACTAAGGTATCTGGCCCATGAAAGCACAGCCTCCTGCCTCCAGATCCGAGGACCCAACTGCCTTCTCGGAAAGGGAGCATCAGAGAAAATGATTGTCCGCCCTGCGGATGCAGTCCCCTATACTTCCTCTCTTCCTTTGACTCTGTCCTTCTCACATCATCCCCAGAGCAAGAGCAAGAAAGCACAGAAACGCTTGCATGGGTGCACACACACACACGGCCTCTCATAACACGGCTCTCTTTGGAATAGTCCTGTTTGTATTTTGTCTTTTTTAAAATTGAAGCTTAGTTGATTTACAATATTTACAATATTGTGTAGTTTCAAGAATACATCAAAGTGACATATATATATATAATTAATGTTATTATTATGGGATTCCCAGGTGATGCTAGTGGTAAAGAACCTGCCTGCCAGTGCAGGAGACAAGAGAAGAGGGTTCAGTCCCTGGGTTGGGAAGATCCGCTGGAGGAGAGCACAGTAACCCACTTCAGTATTCTTGCCTGGGGAATCCGTGGACAGAGGACCCTGTTGGGCTATAGTCCATAGGGTCTCAAAGAATCAGACATGACTGAAGTGACTGAACATGCACACATATATTGTTATATATAGTAATATATGTATATATATGTAATATGTTTCTTCTTATATATACATATTTCTATAAAATACATACATATTTTTTCAGATTCTTTTCCATTATACATTACTACAAGATATTGAATACAGTAGAATTTGCCAAGAACCCTGTCTGCAACCAGTACAAAGATTATTAAAATTTTTTGTCCAGGAAAATGCACAAATTCTTATGCAAAGTTCTTTGTTTCTTCCTTTAGATGTGAAGAAAATGGAAGAGAGTTAATTGGCTGCTTAAACATATTAGAGTCTGTTATTAGTTAATAAAATATGTCTATGTTTACTGTTTTTTTTTAAATGTGTTGTGCCATACTAAATATTTTGCAGTAATTCCAAGCTGCCAAGAAAAAAAAGTCTCAAAGGATATTTTTAGTGTGATTTTTAAACTCTGTGAAATCAGCTCTTTTTTGGACTTTAATTAGAACCATATGACGTCAAATCTTGCCCTCAAGCTAACTGCTGATCTGCCTCCTCTAGTTGCTTCCTCTCTTCATGGCTGGTCAGGGGAGAGTGAATGAAATGCTGGCCTCAGAGATCTTCTGGTTGCTCTGCACTGAATCGTGATCCCTTGCTGGTGGAAAAGTCTATCACAGCACTCTCTTCCCATCCTTCTGCTTGTTTTTAGAACAACTCCAAAACAGACATCTTTCCAGGAGATGCATCATTTAGCACAGGGAAATGCCAAGAGCATTCTTATCTCATTGGGAAAGACCCTGATACTGGGAAAGATTGAAGGCAAGAGGAGAAGGGGGCGACAGAGGATGAGATGGTTGGGTGGCATCACCAACTCAATGGACATGAGTTTGAGCAAACTCTGGAGATAGTGAAGGACAGGGAAGCCTGACATGCTGCAGTTCATGGGGTTGCAAAGAGTCAGACATGACTTAGTGACTGAACAACAACAATTCTTATCTCAGAATTGCTATGGTTCTTGTTTTAGGAGATTATAAGGATTTTTAAATTTTTATTTTTAAAAAATGATTTTAAAGACTAGTTCTCTGCAAAATAGCAAGTGTAATTAGAAAGGACACTTCTTTGGCTGTTTTGCTTGAAGATATTTATATTTCTAGAGGGAGAAGTCAGATGCTGGTTAAAGGAGGTCAGAGAAGTGTTTACATCAAGACGGTGAGCTTCTTATAACTCAAATTTAACCTTATCTCTATGTGATCAGACTGCTTGATCTTTATTGTTTTTAGATTACAGCAGGATAGTAGTTATATTAACAATTTAATTGGAGTTAAAAGCATTTAAGGGTACTGAAGGGGGATGTTTCATGTCCTTATGCTGTGCTTAGTTGCTCAGTCATGTCCGACTCTTTGTGACCCCATGGACTGTAGCCCACGAGGCTTCTCTGTCCATGGGGATTCTCCAGGCAAGAATACTGAAGTGGGTTTCCATACCCTCCTCCAGGGGATCTTCCAAACCCAGGGATCGAACCCAGGCCTTCTGCATTGCAGGCAGATTCTTTACTGTCTGAGCCACCAGGGAAGCCCTTTCATGTCCTTAGTGGAGTGCTATTGTCACATGTGTCTGCTATAGTAGACAGGCTAACACTAAAATGTGTCTGTTAGTTATTCATAGGTTTTTTTTTTTCTGCAGTAAGTTTGCCTTGCTGCTAAGTCACTTCAGTCGTGTCCGACTCTGTGCGACCCCACCAGGCTCCCCCGTCCCTGAGATCCTCCAGGCAAGAATATTGGAGTGGGTTGCCATTTCCTTCTCCAATGAGTGAAAGTGAAAAGTGAAAGTGAAGTCGCTCAGTCGTGTCCGACTCTTAGCGATCCCATGGATGGCAGCCTACCAGGCTCCTCCGTCCATGGGATTTTCCAGGGAAAAGTACTGGAGTGGGGTGCCATTGCCTTCTCCAAGTTTGCCTTACCAAGCTTCATTTAGAGAAAATATTTTCTCCCTAAGAACATATAACCTAGAGGTTGTGAGAGACACACACTTGATTGCTTTGAAGAATTCTTTCAAAATCTCCACATTAAAAAGTTAGCAAAGGAAAAAAAAGAACAATAGTTTTACTCTTGGTTGTCATTCAAAAGCATCCAGCTGAAATAGATGTTCTACTTTTGAGGCTTAGAGAAGAAAAACCTTGATCCACATTTTCCCTCTCTCCTTTTTGAAAGAATTTATGGAGGGTGGAATCCACATCCTTTTCTTCAATCATTATCTAATAATTCACCAATTTATATATTTGTCCCAGGTTTTTTTCAACCTCTAGTCCTGAATCCAACTTGGCAGGTACTACAAGCTCTTCAAACAAAAGATTTCTCCCCAGACATGCTCCTCCCTTGTGGACCCTTAGCAATTGGTAGGTGTCACCATCTACCCAGTTGGGCAAAACATGCTTCTGTGACTTATTCTCTTCAACCACTAAATGTCATCTTTTTGGAAGACTCCTGGTCTGGACTGTTCTGTCATTCATTAAAGCAGCAGTCTGCATATAGTTTTGGACTCAATACTGATGAGTTCTGAAAATTTTAACCCATATTTACAAGGCTAACTGTGGCCAACAAAGAGAAGACATGAGATGTGAGAGAACAAGAATGGAAGTAAACCTCCTTCTCAGAGACACGTTTACCTGTGTGTAGGTGTCCAGTGCTGATAATCGAGCCAGTACTTTTACTCCTGAGATGTGTGTGAGCAAGGTATTAGGAGGATGGCACCCCTGTCATTCACACATGGCCATCTCTCTGAGTCCTCTTCTTTGGGAGAGAGAAACTGGAAGGTTCAAGGCTCATTGTGCCAAAGGATTTTAGAGGGAGCAGTCTTCCATCAAATGGGAAATGTGGGGCTTTTGCTGTATTTAGAAAAGAGTGAATATGAGCCTTTCATCCATCTCCAATTTCATATGCTGCTGTTAATTTATTACAGCAATGGTTCATGGGCAAAGTAATTCAAACAAAGCAGCTCAATTTCCAGTTTGCTAACAAAGAATGTATATTAAAAGTGTGAATAAAACATGATTTATAAGAAATCAATATTTTAAAATCCTTTGAAACCTAATTCCTGGGGCTTCTAAGATTCTAGAATTAATATATTAAGAATTTATCAATTTCTCTGCTTTTAAGAAATTGTTAAATAGCCCCCAAATGAATAAATCTATATCTTCTTTTGAAATAACCTAGGTGTTTTTTCTTGGGATTCTGTAAGTCATTATTATTCTTAGTAGTAACTTCAATTTACAACAATTTTCTTTTTTATTGTCTCTTAAAATACACAATACAGAATAATGCCACATTTTAAACACTTGACTGATGCACAAGCTCATAAAGACTCCTCTCCTCCACCTCCTATTCTGCCGCCAGCCCATCACCAGCAAGGTGAAGGCGGAGTGGGTAACAGTGAGGGTTCCCCCAGGTCCTCCAGCCATTACTGCCTTGCATTTAAGAAAACATAACCAGACTGCTGTTTGCCTTAGTCTTATTAGCCTTTTCTCTTCAAAGCATGCACCTGATTCTCTGTTTTAACTATGACAGTGTCCTGCATATGGAAGGACCTTTGGATTCATGGCTGTGTATCTTAGAGGAAAATAGATAATGATGGTAGTTACCCATTCCATGTCAAGGCTACTTTTAAAAACATCTCTCCGTACTTTCTGCTCCTCCTTACTCCTCCTGCCAGCATAGGTTAGAGCTCTATCTACTCTTTCCTAAATCCTTCTGACAACCTCTGACTAAACTATTTCTCTTTCTCCAGTTTTCATTTCTCTCTGATTCATTATCACTGGCAACTAGTATAATCCTTTTTTTCCCCATCCATTCTTTTACTAAGTGAAAAGGATTTCTTTAGTCTTTACCATTTGGCACTATTATTTTTTATAATAATGACAAGTTTAGAGTATATTTGACACAAATACTTAATCCTGATTACTAAATCATATTTATGACCAATACTTGCATGATGTACTAAGCTATTAAATTATTTAAATAGTATGTGTTTTGTGTATGTACAATCATTTTCTCTCTTCTAAAGGATTTATGTATATGTGATGCATCTTCAGTCACTAAGTCATGTCCAACTCTGTGACCCTATAGACTGTAGCTCACCAGTATCCTCTGTCCATAGGATTTGCCAAGCAAGAATACTGGAGTTGGTTGCCATTTCCTCCTCCAATATATATGTGATACCATCATGTATATTATTTTTTAAAAATTTTTATTGGAGTATAATTGCTTTGTGTGTGTGTTTCATGGCTCAGTAATGTCTGACTCTTCGTGACTCTATGGGCTGTAGCCCACCAGGCTCCTCCATCCATGGGATTTTCCCAGCGAGAATACTGGAGTGGGTTGCCATTTCCTTCTCCAGGGGAATCTTCCAGGCCCAGGAATTGAACCAGTGTCTCTTGTGCCTCCTGCATTGCAGTTAGATGTTTTACTTCTGAGCCACTGGGGAAGCCCATAATTGCTTTACAATGTTGTATTAGTTTCTGCAGTAGAACAAAAACGGATTCTTTTAAAATGCAAATTCCATTTTGTTAACTCTGGTTTGTACTCTTTCACTGGTGTAGGATAAAGCCCCTCTCCTTAGCTGGATAAGCTGGCCTCATATGAAAGAATCTTTCCTGTGTCTCCATTGCCCGCATTCCTGCTGTCCCTTCACCTGTGTGCATCTCGGATGCCACACGAGCCATCTATCATTCTCTGAATGTACTCTGACCTGTCTTGTCTCCATGTCACTGACCTTGCTGCATTATATGCGTAGAGTGACTTGTTCTGTTTTGTCTTTATTGCGAATACCTTTGGACTCAATTCAAATACCATCTCAATGTGCCTGGCCTCCTTTCACAGAGCTAGAGACCTCCTCCTCTGCGCTCCTGTAAACTCTTGCACATGCCTCCACTCCATGTATTTCGATGACTCTCTTCTACAGGGACCATGTTTCATTTATTTTGATGTCCCCAGCATCAATCAAAATACCTAAAAAATAGTAGAGGTAAGCAAAATAAATATTTATTTAATGAACAAGTGAATGAATGAATCAGCAGGAATGAAGGTGAGGCAACTTAATTACCAGGAAATAGAAATTAAAAGGATAGAAAAATACACAAGGCATATGCAATTGATCAAGTGTTTTTTTTAAAATCAATTGGGCAAAAGACATAGTATTGGACAGGGCAAAATTTTTGTTCTGTTTCTGTAGTGTTATGGGAAAACCCTGAATGAATGCTTCAGCCAACCCAATATTTGCAAAAGGTAACAAAATTCAACATTTCAGACTCAAAGCTATCAACCCGGCCCCACCCCAATTCATCTTCCCATCTTAGCATCACCTCTACCCCAGATCACACTTCATGGCCTTGTTCGAGGTCTATTTTTTGCCCCTGGACCTCACTCTTAGTTTTCTCCCGTCAGTAAGCTTCTGTGAGTCTCCTGGCCTCCTGTCTACTTTTTAGAGTCTCACAACTCCTGCCTTTATGATTGACACCTCAGTTGCTGTGCTGATCTAGATTGAAGAGGGAAGAGGTTTATTTTGTGGCTCTTTTACTTCCATTGAGATCAAAGGGAATTGAGGCTCAATTTGGATTTTGGATGCTACTGCATTTTTTTTAAGTGCAAAAGTCGATTTGTGTTCCTTTATATATACAATAATGATGGTTGCTGCTTTTAGTTAGCAAAGTTAGATTTATAGACACTATTTTTTTCCCCAGACTTGCTTAAACTTTTGTCAATTAATTCCAGATGAAGGGTAAAACTGGAAATGTTTCCATGACTTGAATTGTCAGTTTTCATGTCACTGTGGATAAATAAAATGGAATTTAATACGAGTCATTCAGCTACATCTTTCAATTAAGACATTTTATGCAAACAGTAAAGTCCAGAGAATACTCAGTTATAATTGTTAAACTTTAAAACAAATGATGCACAATTTAGAGCAATATTTTTAAAGCATAAATATCTGGTATCATCTGAATCTTTATTTTGAATATCAATAGTTCAAAGCTACTGTTTATTCTAATTGTATTTAATCCTGTTTTTATGTTTAAGACTAAATGAAGAAATTCACCCTGTAATCTACATTAATGATAATAAAATTTGTTAGCATTTCTGGATTATTTACTATACATCTGTCTGGCATTTTGTTTATATGCTTTAATTTAAATCTTACAACCAGCTAAGAGGTAGGCATTACTTTCTCTGCTTTGCTAATATGAACATGGGCTTCCCCAGAGGCACAGCAGTAAAGAAACTGCCTGCCAATGCAGGAGATGCAAGAGACATGGATTTGATCCCTGGATCAGGAAGATCCCCTGGAGGAGAAAATGACTACTCCAATATTCTTGCCTGAAAAATCCAGTGGACAGAGGAGCCTGTTGGGCTACAGTCCATGGGGTCACAAAGAGTGGGACACGACTGAGAACCCATGCACAATAAAAGCATGGAGCCTCAGAAGTGGAAGTGTCAATTCCCAGTGGAAACAGCTCTTGATTAGAGGGGCAGAGGCTTGAATTCACATCTACATGATAAGTCTATGCAAAAGCCACCAGTCACTCCTGCCCACCACCTACATACTACATTACCTCCAAGCCTACGGTTGGAAGCATTTCAGGGAAAGTGATTGTAGTTCTGATGCTTTGAGACTTCACTACATCTCAGCATCCAACTCTTTTGTGGGCCATTTCATGTATGCAGTCACTAAATGGGTAAGATTAATGAGAGTAAGGCAGTTTTGTGTTTTTTTAATGTTCCTTTTCTGGACTCATCATTCTGCTTGCCCTGTGACCAGCGGAGAGGAAGTTAAAGAGTATCTGAGGCTTATCTTAGGTGGTTGATTCTAGGCTTTGTTGGGTAGAAGAATGAGCACAGTTCAGTTCAGTTCAGTTTCTCAGTTGTGTCCGACTCTTTGCGACCCCATGAATCGCAGCACGCCAGGCCTCCCTGTCCATCACCAACACCCAGAGTTCACTCAGACTCACGTCCATCGAGTTAGTGATGCCATCCAGCCATCTCATCCTCTGTCGTCCCCTTCTTCTCCTGCCCCCAATCCCTCCCAGCATCAGAGTCTTTTCCAATGAGTCAACTCTTTGCATGAGGTGGCCAAAGTATTGGAGTTTCAGCTTTAGCATCAGTCCTTCCAAAGAACACCCAGGACTGATCTCCTTCAGAATGGACTGGGTGGATCTCCTTGCAGTCCAAGGGACTCTCAAGAGTCTTCTCCAACACCACAGTTCAAAAGCATCAATTCTCCGGTGCTCAGCTTTCTTCACAGTCCAACTCTCACATCCATACATGACTGCTGGAAAAACCATAGCCTTGATTAGATGGACCTTTGCTGGCAAAGTAATGTCTCTACTTTTTAAAATGCTATCTAGGTTGGTCATAACTTTCCTTCCAAGGAGGAAGAGTCTTTTAATTTCATGGCTGCTGTCACCATCTGCAGTGATTTTGGAGCCAAAAAAAATAAAGTCTGACACTGTTTCCACTGTTTCCCCATCTATTTCCCATGAAGTGATGGGACCAGATGCCATGATCTTAGTTTTCTGAATGTTGAGCTTTAAGCCAACTTTTTCACTCTCCTCTTTTACTTTCATCAAGAGGCTTTTGAGTTCCCCTTCACTTTCTGCCATAAGGGTGGTGTCATCTGCATAACTGAGGTTATTGATATTTCTCCCGGCAATCTTGATTCCAACTTGTGCTTCCTCCAGCCTAGCGTTTCTCATGATGTACTCTGCATAGAAGTTAAATAAGCAGGGTGACAATATACAGCCAGTACATCAAGAATGAGCACAGGAGCCAGTTAAAATGCGTATTCTGGGAACTTGTTCCTCAAGATGAGCTTCAGTAATCTGGGATGGAGTCTGACTGTCTAAATTAGTAACAAGCGCCCCTGGTTCTTTTTTTTCCTCCTTTCTGAAAAATGCAATATAGTTAACATTTAACATTTTATTAGCTGCTGCCATGCAATGTAATGATTTGATCATATTTGTATATATTGTGAAAGGATCACCACAATTAGTCTAGTTAACATCCATCATTGTACACAGCTACAGATTTTTCTTTCAATGATAAGTTTTAAGATCTATTCTCTTAGCAACTTTTATTTTTTAATTTAAATTTATTTATATTTAAGTAGAGGATAATTGTTTTACAGTATTATGTTGGTTTCTGCCATACATAAACATGAATCAGCCATAAGTACACAAATGTCCCCTCCCTCTTAGAAACTTTTAAACATGCAATACAGCACTATTAACTAGTCACAATGATGTACATTACATTCCCATGAAATAAATATTTTATAACCGGAAGTTCATATCTTTTGACTCCCTTTACCCATATGGCCCACTTCTATCCCTTATCCTCAGGAAATTGCCCATTTGTTCTCTGTATGAGAGAGCAGAATTTTGTTTTTTTCCCCCAAATCATCTTTATTGCTATATACTTAGTGTCTCAGAGCTAGGGTTTCACCAGAGAAACAGAATCAGTAGGATAGAGATTTGTTGTAAGGAGTTGGCTTATGTGATTGTTGGGGCTGGCTAGTTCAGTTTGAAACTCTCAGGGCAATCTATTAGGAAGGATAGATGAGCTTGGTTTTTATTTGTTTGTTTTAGATTCCACAAAAAAGTGAGAATAAATGGTATCTGCCTTTCTCTGTATGACTCATTTCACTTGGCATAATGACCTTAGGGTCCATCCATGTTGCTGAAGTGGCAAAATTTCATTCTTTCTTATGGCTGAGTAGTATTCCGTTGTGTATATATGTGTGTGTGTGTGTGTGTGTGTGTATGTATATATATACACACCACATCTTCTTTATCCATTCATCCATCAATGGATATTTACGCTGTTTCTATATCTTGGTTATTATAAATAGTGCTGTGATGAATATGGGGGTACAAGCATCCCTTATTCTGATATAGGTGGTACAGGGAACAGAATCTGAGAAACCAGTTTAGACCCTAGAATGATGCTGCATAACAGAAAGACAGGTTTCCTAATAGAAAGATAATGTAGGTCACAAATGGGTCATTTAAAATTTTGTAGTGGCCACATTTAAAAAGCAAAAAGAAACAGATAAAATTAATTTTAATAATATTTGGTTACCCCATGCATTCAAAAATACTATTTAAAAGTTAGAATATATAAAAATAATTGAGATATTTAAAATTTTTTTTATACCAAGCTTTGAAGCAGTTTATCTTTAGGATGCTTGTTGATTTAGACCAGCCACATATCACGGGCTCGGTAGTTACATGTGGCCGCCATATGTGACAGTGCAAGTCTAGAATCAGAGAGGGACATAGCTGGAACTTTGTTTCAAGGTCAAGTCCCAATTGAGGGTCAGATGAGTTACCAAACGTGTCTTCAGATTACTTACTGTGTTAAGCATATCCCACACACTGGAAGTAGGCATGACAATAGAAAAGCCCCTAAATCTTCTCCCTTGCTAAAATGAGATGATGCTGTGCTATGAGGACCATGCCATATGCACATCCATAGAAAATGATGTTCATTTTCTACCTGGAGAAAGTATTAGTACTGCTCACTCCTGGTCAGCTCTGAACCTTTTGGAACTTAGGCTTGAACTTGAAACATAGAGTAGCCTTTGCTAATATACATGGAATTCATGTTTCATATCCATACTTAATTCTCATACTTAAAGGGCCCAACCCTTTTCCCCCAAAGGCAATTTTAAATTGCCCAGGAACAGAAGGCACCATAGCTTTGAAACAAGGATATAAGTTTGGTTATTCACAAATTATACTAAGGCATGGTTTTTGTGTTGCATTTAAATGGCTTTCCTGTGTTGTGTATTTGAAGCACATGGAAAATAAAAAAAACAAAACCAAAATACAAACTATTGAAATAGCACTTTGAGATTGATTAAAACTTTGAATTCAGAGTTATATTATAGCTCAGATTGCTTCAGATTGCTGGCATATGTAGACTTATATGCTAACACATCCTAAATTTTCAAATATCTCTTATCTCACATATGTGTACACATAGACAATCAATCTAGAGTTACTGATCTTGCATTTAATAACACTGCACTGGATATATTGGCCAAAGTCAGATAAATTAAAGCTAGCAAATATGATACACTCAAACTATTAGAAGCAATAAAAACCTAGAATACAAAGGTGTATTTGACAAGGTCAGATATATGGTATAATAAGTGTGTTCAGAGTTTAGAGGAAGGAGAGGTTATTCTGCGCTAGGTGAGTAGGGGCAGGAGTCTTGAAACCAGTGGAGCTTGAGTCTGACTTGGCTGCTGAACTTAAAGCTTCTAACACTGCAGGCATGAATTCTCCGTCTCATGCATTACAGTTCCATCAACTTCAGTGGCTGGGCAGGGTTGCTGAGGACACAGTGGCTGTAATGTACTCTCGGAATCTCAGTACCATTCCCACTGTAGCATGTGGTCAGTGTTATCAGGCAGAAAGAGTTTCTCTATTCCAGTCCTGGTGAGCCTGGGTGCTAAACTCGAGGCTCAGAATAACTCATGGAGATTTCTACACACCCCAAAGTGGTGTTCTCCTCTGCATAAAGGAAGGATGTGGGCTAGCGTGTTCTGCTCTGATAGAGATAGTGGAAGGAAGAAGAGGGAAAGGATAGATTAGAAACTCAAGTTCCACTTTTTGACATAACTGCAAATTTGTGTAGGGTAATATTTATCCTCCTGAGTAGTCAACTTCAGCCTTTTTGATTTTAATGATTCCCATGGACAATGAAGATGTACATTTTATTAACTTCTCAGCTGTGTCATGCTAATTAAGATGTTTTGCAGGTCTAAAGTTCTTCCCACTGCAGTTTTGCCAAAATAATAGATCTGGGAAGTATAACTTTAAACTACATGTAGGTTCAATTGTATTGCTTTAAAATACAGTTCCTAAAAGTCTACAGTTCGCAAATGGATTTCTGGGACACCCTTGAATCCCACAGACATTGTCAAGAAGTTTAGGAGATTCTTCGCTTCATTGCATGAAAATATTCCAGTTAGGTCTGACTTTTCATGAAGAAGCAGAAGGCTGCATATTGGTATTCTTTGAGATGCGTTGGGATAGATGAGGCTATTCTTTTTTTAAAGTGTCTTCTTCACAGCTGCCATGGTGTGTGTGTGTGTGTGTGTGTGTGTGTGTGTCTGTGTCTGTGTGCTCAGTTGCTTAGTTTTGTCCCACTCTTTGCAACTCCATGGTCTGTAGTCTGCCAGGCTCCTCTATCCATGGAATTTTCCAGGCAAGAATAATATTCCAAAAATTAATATTCTTCTCTTTTAACAAGGCTTTGGAAGTACTGAATTAAGCATACATATTTTTAAGTGGGATAAGACCTGTGATATGCACTGACATAAGTATAAGCATATTTTTGAAATCCATTAATCATTATATTATTTCCTTAGCCATGTCTGGAACGCATGCAATTAAAGAAAGAAGGGCACATTTTGTACAGAAGTATTGGGTGTGGGGATTAGGGAGTAATGTGGGTAAGTAGTTGCAAGACTGCTTTGTCTGAGGAATTCTTTAGGCAAGAATACTGGAGTGGGTCACCCTTCCCTTCTCCAGGGGATCTTCCTGACCCAGGGATCAAACCCAGGTCTCCTGCATTGCAGGCAGATTCTTTATTGTCTAAGCTACCAGGGAAGTCTGCTTGAGTTAAGATCAATATTATTTATCATCTACAGTGTTTTTCTGGTTTCCAAGAGGCAAGGGAAAAGATTTTATGACTTAGGTATTCACTGTGCCTTCTAAAAAGGAATGGAACTTAGAAGTCTCACAAGTTCTATCTATATATCTATCTCAGCAATTTCACTCATGAATAAATGCCTCAAATAATTGAAAATAGATATTCAGACAAAACCTGTCCAGGAATGTTCATAACAGCAGTGTTGACAACAGGCAAAAGATAAAAACAACTCAAATGTCTATCAATGGATGGATGGATTAAAAAATGTGGTATACTTATACCAAGGGATATTATTCAGTAATAAACAGGAGTGAAGTTCTGATATATGCTACAACATGGATGAACCTTGAGAACAATAATGCCATTTGCAATTGCCATCAAAAACTAAAACACTTAGAAATAAATTTAACAAAGGAGGGAAACAACTTGTACCTTGAAAACTATAAGACATTAATGAAAGGAATTGAGGACAACACAAATAAATGGAAAGATATTCTATGCTCACGATGCAAAGAATTAATACTGTTAAAATTCCATACTACCAAAGCAGTCTATAGATTCAGTGCAATTCCTGTCAAAATTCCAGTGGTATCATGGAACCACAGAAGACCACAAATAGCCTAAGCAATTTTGAGAGAGAACAAAACTTCCTGACTTCAAACTATATTACAAAACTATAGTAATCAAAGCCATATGGCATTGGCATAAAACAGGCACATATTTCAATGCAAAAGTATAGAGAGACAAGAAATATATTTATATATATATTCAATTAATTTATGACAAAGGAGCCAGAAATATACACTGGGGAAAGGACAATCTCTTCAATAAACGGTTTTGACAAAACTGGATAGCCACACGCAGAGTCAAACTCGACCATTACCTGACATAATACATAACATATCTCAAAATGGATTAGAAACTTGAATGTAAGGCATAAGATGATGAAACTCCTAGAAGAAAACCTAGGTGGTAAGCTCCTTGATATCAGTCTTGGCGATGATGTTTAGATTTGACACCAAAAGCAAAGGCAGCAAAACCAGAACAAACATGGGTCTACATTGGGTCTACTTTTAACAGGTCTATGTCAAACCAAAAAACTTGTGCACAGGAAAGGAAATTATCAACTAAATGAAATGGCAGGATGTCAGAAAATATTTGCAAATAATATATCTGATAATGGGTTAATATCCAAAATATATAAAGAACTCATAAAACTCTGATTGAATAATGGGCAGAGGATCTGAATAGACAGTTTTCCAAAGAAGACATACAGACACATAGACCAACTGATAAATAAAAAGGTGTGCAACATCATTAATCGTTAGGAAAATGCAAATCAAAACCACGGTGAGATATCACTTCACATCTGTTAAAATGGCTATTATCAAAAAGACAATTATAAGTGTCAGTAAGGATGTGGAGAAAAGAGATCCCTTGTGTGCTGTTGATGGGAATGTAAATTGGGACAGCTATCGGTGGCTCAGAGGGTAAAGTATCTGCCTGCAATGTGGGGGACCTGGGTCTGATCCCTGAATCTGGAAGGTCCCCTGGAGAAGGGAATGGCAACCCACTCCAGTATTCTTGCCTGGAGAATCCCATGGAGAAAGGAGCCTGGTGGGCTACAGTCCATGGGGTTGGAATAAGTTGGACACAACTGAGCAACTAACACTTTCACATTATGGAAAACAGTATGGAGACTCCTCAAAAAATTAAAAATAGAACTATCATGTCATCCAGCAATTCTATTTCTAGGTATTTATCTGAAGGAAACAAAAACATTAACTTGAAAATAAATCTCCACCCATATATTCACTGGAGCATTGTTTGCCACAGCCATGACACGGAAGCAACTTTAATTGTCCATAGGTAAATAAATGGATAAACAAAAAGTATATTCAATGACATATTACTCAGCCATGAAAAAAGAACTTTTATAATTTGTAACAACATGGATGGACCCCGAGGCAATATGCCAAGTCAAATAAGTTAGACAGAGGAAGACAAACACTTTATGACCTTGTATGTGGAAACTTAAAAAAAAAAAAAGCGTCCTAGATACAGTGAGAGATTGGTGTTTGCTGGAGGTGAGGAATAGGAGGTGGGTGAAATGGATGAAGGTGGTCTTCAGTTATAAAACAAGTCCTCCTGGGGATGTAATTTGCAGCATAGAGATATAGTTAATGATATTGTACTGTATATTTCAAAGTTGTTAAGGGAATAGATCTTAGAAATTCTCAAAAGAAAAAAGAATTGTACCTATAAAAATGTTCTATTTCTGCCAAGCATTTTAAATTATATCCATTTAGTGAAGCCCATGTGCGCAATGCCAGAGGCTCTTGCTCCACCCTTAACCTTTAGGATGGGCAGGAGGCAAACTGGTTGTCATCCAGGTTAGCCTGGACAGTGTCGGGGGCCTGTGGTCTCAGAGTCCTGACTCATCAACCTTTTCTTTTACTCTAAAGTGGGTAGTATATTATGTGCTTATCTGGATAGAAGATGTCCTTTTTGTCTGCTCTTCTATTGAAGGCAAAAAGCAAAGCAATGAGATAGGAATTTACCCTTATTTATTTACTTATTTATTATAATTTAGCCTTCCTGCTAGGGGAAGGGAAGCAACGTTCACGCTTGGTTGAGTATTAACCCCAGAGCTTGTCTTCCATCTCAAAGATAAACGCTTCTTCGTGGGAGAAGTCAAGGCAAGGAGGTGGTTGGTAAGGCCGTGGAAAGAAAAAGTAATTGTTTTCAGCACCTTGCCAGCATGAGTATGGAGATGGAAGACTGAGCTTTCTTTCCTTTCGACTGGGTGGAACAGTTTTTCATTTTTGCAATATTTGCAATTATCTTGTCAATGTTTGCATCTCCATCTGTGGGCACTCAGTGTTCACTTTCCAATGAGCATCTGCGGCCTTCCAGCCGATGGCATGCTGGAGTTTTCATTTTCCGCTTCCCACTACGCAGCAGCACACGCGAATAAACCCTGAAATGCTCAGAAATGCTGAGGCTAGCAGATGAAGCATGGGCTTGGAGGAGGCCCCTCATCATTACGCTGTCATTCAAATGTGACATCACAGAATATTGGATCCCTGGGATGTTGCCTTTATTCTCTAGCATGATGTCCTAGTAGAGAGCTTGACAGTCACTTGGCTTCTTAGAGCATTGGAGCAATATGGCGCTAAGAGCACTGTGTTACATGATGTCCATTCCTCTTTGAGGATGAGAGTGTGTGTTTCAGACTTTGAATAGAAAGTTTCTTGTAGCAGATTAGCCACATGTGCTAAGTGAACTAAAATTTACTGAATGAGAGACACTACTAGTCACTTCTGATAATCTAATCTAATTGGTATAAATTTGTAGACTAGTTGATGCTATTATTCCCGTTACAGAGACAGAGACAGTCCAGCTTCCTAATCTGACAAAGCAGAAACAAATTCAGGTCTTTCTGGTTCAACTCCCAAGTCTGTTCTTGTTTTATTATGTTATATTGAAAAGTGAAAAGTAAACATAGATACACCATCTAGTTTATGGACCTAAGAAATTTATATCAATGTGTAGTCAAGGACTGTACTGTAATGAAACAGACCAGTGGTCTCATAGCTTGTTTTGACTGTGACTAATATTTGTACCACAGAAGTACAAATTTGAAATACACGGGGTTGATACTTCCACTTGTTTAAATGTTGTCTAGAGGCTAAAATTCCTGTAGAGTTGAACTGTCACCTCTTCCCTCTCCAAATGGTTCTCAATCTTTCACCCTCTCAGAGAGAATGAAGTTAATCTTCCTACTGAAACGGTACTTCGTATTTGAGATCCAGTTGCCATCCTCACGGCCCCCAGACTTTATTGCTCTATTACAAACATTATTTCATGTCCTGCTGTTGAAGTCTGTAGCCTTTCAGAGCTTTAGGCCAGTAATGCAAAGTGCTTTGTCATCCGTGATCTATGCTGCAATCACAGGTGGGGAGGTGGGAAGAATTTTTATTTTCCTCGTCTTTGTGATGTTAATGATTCTCTCAACAAAACCACTTCATTTTGTGTAAAATTAGAGATTCATAACCTGTGAAACCCATAAAGACTTTGTACCCTCAGACTGCTGATGACCATTGAAGGAAGTAGAGTCAATTCCGTCTGTACTTTCATAAACAAGGGAAAAAAAAAAACAACTTTAAAAATTCTTTGACCCTGCTTTTCGCCATCTGAATGGTCATGGTTGAGTGGAAAATCAATGAGGTCCTGTGAGAATAGCACCTCAGTGTTGCCGACAAGGCACACAAAAATCCAACTTTTCACATGAGATGCAGATTGCCTTTGCTTCATTTACTCTCTTAAGACACATTAAAATCAAAGCTATCGCCCCATTTGGCCATCTGTCAATGCTCACCACACAGTAAGTGGGTCGACTTTGTTCTTGAATCACCAGAATACGAGAATGTTTTGTTGTTGTAATAAATGATTTCAGGCTTAAGAGACAGAAATAAATCAATGCAATTTATAAAGTTGGGGTGGAAATGTTAGATGCTGTTTTTATAAACCACGGAGAATTATATATGGATGAGTTGCAATAAATAAAGCATAGCTTTAGCAGTTCACAACAATAAATGATAAAGATGAGATAAATTAGTGTATGGCCTTTTATCTGGAATCATCTCTTGCTTTCCCCAAAGGCACACCAAGGTCCTTTGCTCGTTAAATTGCAAATTTCGGGTTTGAATGTAACATGGTAAATAATGGCTCCCCATTTTCTTCCTAAAGTTCAATTTCCAAAGTTTGGCTTACAGGAGACCCCAAACCAGACAACCTAGTTTCTGAAGGTTCCCATGCAATTGTACTCCTGTTTATTAACAATGAATTGCCTTTTAACAGTGGCTTGCATTTTCAGATTGAATATACTGACCCTGAACTGGTTAAACACAAGTGCTCACCCTGCAGGTGCTGGGTCAGAGAACTTGTGTGGCCAACATCTTCAGAGCTGGTTCAGGAAACAGAGCACTCTGGGCCATGCAGACTGGACCATAGAGGCTCTTATTCTCACAGCCAAGTTCCAGGTCGGCTTCCTTGGCTTACCAATTGTAGGAGATTAGATTTTCCTATGCTGGTGGATTTGATCAGGCAAAAAGAGTAGCAAAGCGTAAACACTGTTAATAAGTAGTCAGTCACAGATTCTCCTAAACATGGTTTTGTACAGAGATTGGTGAGTTAGTCTGTTGGAAAAATAGAAACCACAAAACAATAAAATATGTAATATTGGAAAAAAACTGAATAATATCCAACTACAAGCAAAATGCCTTCCTCTTTAAGGCATCATTTCTTTTCAAGGCTTAATTTGTTTTGATGAGAAATCTCATTCGGTTCCAATATTATCACTGCGTCCTTAAAAAAAATATGGCAATAACAACAATACTATAGTGGTTCCTGAAATATATTTTGTGGAACTCTAGTTTGACGAGTTCACAGATATTCTCGTTAAAGCAGTATTTTATATCATTACTTTGTGTCTTGGGAGAGAACTGCATGCTCCTTTAGATATTAAACACTTGAAGAAATCCCACAATAAAGAAATAGAGTCCACTTTTTCAACTCTGTCTTTTGCAGAATGAATTTCTGAAGAACTCATTTTGTATACTGCGATCAGTGAAAAACAGATAATTTTCCAGAGGAGACTATTATGATCACTTCTGATCACTTTCAAGAATGCCTGTGCAATTCATAAAAG
Source organism: Bos taurus (assembly GCF_002263795.3). Lineage (NCBI taxonomy): Eukaryota > Metazoa > Chordata > Mammalia > Artiodactyla > Bovidae > Bos > Bos taurus. The sequence goes on from NC_037341.1 coordinate 25,424,215, forward strand.
TTGGTTTTTTTCTAATACCTCCTCTTTTTTATGTCCTCCTCTTCCTTTTCCAGAAGAAGTTTGTATCAATATAATACATTGCTTTTGTTTTATTTCCAGTTATCGTAGCACAAAGAAACTGGTGGTAACCCCAAATATCTGACAATAAGAGACAGAGAAGTAAGATGTGGTGTGTGAATGGGTAGAATGCCCATCTAAATTCAGAAATGTGAACTAAGGTTACATTTTACAGCACAGAAGTTCTCAAAAATACAATATTTAGTCCAATAAACTTGGGAGAGAACAAGATTTATAGTAAAAACAAAAATGAATAATATACATATTTTATTACTGAATTAATATTGCATGAGCTATGTATGTGTGAGATACATATACCTAAGTAGACGTACAGAAGGTGGATGGAAAAGACAGATATGAAATGTGCTAGACCTGAATGCCTGTTGTGGGAGGAGACTGAACTAGGAGGCAAACAGGACAGTGGAGAAGATAAAAGATAAAGCATAATGCAGTGCAATGTGGGAAGATAAGGATCTTCTTTGGGCCAATGATTATAATTTTCCAGGTCTCAACTCCAGACACTTCAAATCTAAAACAAAGAAATAAGGAAGATGAAAAGACTGAAGGGGATTCTGATGTATTTGCTCCATGTTTCACAGTGTGAGAGACAGAGCTCCACGTGCTTGGACCAACTCCACAAGTCCCTGTCCCTGTGTCTCCTTCACTGAAAGACAAGACAGGACACACTTGGGGGTTACTCAGCTTCTCCAAGTGGAATAAGAAAGGCCAAAAATTTGCTGCAGCTTTACAAATCAGGCTGATTTCAGATCTGGTGTGTAGAAATTGACCTTCGTTGGTCACGAAGTCAGGCTCTTGTCTTGAGCATCAGTGAAGTGGAAGAGTTCTAACTATAAAAGGTAGGAAGTTTGCCTATGCAGTTTAGCCTCGGGCTGCTTTTCTGTCCTGGGTTGCCCTGTCTGCTGGCTTCTCCTTCTTGGGGCAGGCAGCAGATGCTCGGCTTGCTTTCCCTTTCTCTTAGAGTTTATGCATCTGTTTCTGTGTCCTCCCATCTCCATCCCCTAGTCCGCATCTGCATCTCCATCTGTATCCATGCCTACATCTGTCTCTGTATCCATACAACTTTTAGATTCTTGCTTGATACATAGCAAGTGCTCCCAAAGTTAACAATTATTTGTTTACTTATGATTTAAACCCACTATTACCCACATTTTTCCTTGGGGTCTTGGCACCCCAGAATATTCGCTGTAGAAAAAGTTCCAGTCTCCTGCTTGCTCTACGCACAATTATGTGTATGCATATTTGACTGTGAATCTCTGAAGAAAAATGACCAAAAATAACAAAGATGAGGAAGTTGTAAATCCTAAAACATCATACATGGTTCTTCTAGTATGGTCCCCAGTTTTTTACTCCATTGTTGACACGGCAACTGAGAACCACTCTGGCTTTTCCTTTCATGATCTTGAGAATGAGACTCATCAGTATTCCCCTCATTCTTTCCTGCATCTAATATCTTCACCCTAGATGAAAAGTACTCAGAACCCTAGGTAGTAAAATCCTCAAACCCCAATTATAGCACCACTTACTATGGGAGGAATGGTGTGTTCTCCTGATGCATACTGCTGAAATATATGTAAATTCATGTTTCTTATCTCATTTGAAAGAAAGGCATTTGTCTGGCTGTGTCTCTGGTGGCTCAGTGGTAAAGAACCCCCTGCCAATGCAGGAGATGCAAGAAACGTGGGTTCGATCTCTGGGTGGGGAAAATCCTTGGAGAAGGAAATGGCAGCCCACTCCAGTATTCTTGCCTGGAGAATTCCACGGACAGAGGAGCCTGGTGGGCTATGGTCCATGTTGTTGCAGAGTGAGCATGACTGAGCAACTGAACATGCACATCCTCTTTGACTGATACTTTTGCATTTCCTTCTCCTCCCAGATCGTGGAAAGTACCACTCCATTCTTGGCTTCTATGAGTTTTACTACACTTGATTTATCTTATAAATCATGTGGTATTTGTAAGTAACTTGAATTTCCATCAGTAGATGATCAGATAAAGAAAATGTGATATAAGCATACAGGTGGCACAGTGGTGAAGAATCCGCCTGCCAAATAGGAGATGCAGGTTCGATTCCTGGGTCAGCAAGATTTCCTGGAGAAGGAAATTGCAACCCACTCCAGTATTCTTGCTTGGAAAATCCCATGGACAGAGGAGCCTGGTGGGCTACAGTCCATGGGGTCGGAAAAGAGTCGGACATGACTGAACAGCAAACAACAACAACAACAACAAAAATACAAGGCAATGTTATTTGGTTTTAGAAAAGAAAGAAATCTTGCTGTTCATGACAATGTGGATGAACCTGGAGGGCATTATGGTAAGTGAAATAAACCAGAGGCAGATGACCCCCACTTCTGTATGATGTTCAATCACTTGGACAGACTTCACTGGTTTGTGACCCACTTGAGTCTAAAAACTACCACCCACATTTTCTTTAACCACATCCTTTCCAGGTACTAGAAGATTGGCATGAACTCTGCTTGACCTGGCGTTCTCCCCACCCTTGTGGACTTGGTGCTGTTTATTCCTATCAGTCTCTAGCCCTGTAAGGATCAACCTTAGCTTCTTTGCTTCATCTGTTTCATTACCAGGGCCAGGCCAATTTGAGCACTGAGATTATATATATATACACAACTATATATTATAATTTTATATCATATATCTATAATTTTTCTGATATCCTAAAGAACTATTTCTGCCACCACCAAAATAAAACCATCATAACTTTGTATATATATATTTTCAATACCTGCTCCCTAATAGCAATTTTCATTCTTTCCTCTTCAGGCAGCTTTGAATATATAGTACTGGAAGATGAATGTGGATGGACATAATGTGCCCACTGGGGCAGAAAAATAACCAATTGGCACAAGATTTTGAACTCAGTGACTATACATACAATCTCTAAACTAGAACGTATAATTGACATACATGCTGATAATGGGGCAATATCTTATATCCCTTCATATAAACAATGTCCCTGGAATTCTAACAGAATGTTATACCAGCTACTCTGAAATGGATAGCAAGGCCCTCTCTCTCATTGCTGTGGAATACAAGCACATCTTATAATAAAAATGACTTTCTCTTGAGTTTCTTGATTGAGACTCTGTATTGTGAATATGGAAAATTTTACTAATATGAAGTAAAATACTTGGTGAATTTTTGGTGTTTGAGATTCTTCTCATGTTAAAAAGAAAAAAAAAACATGAAAAAGAGAATTAGGTCAGAACATATAATTTGAGGCATTTAGTACATTTTGGAGGTGAAGGTAAGTATTCCTAGGCTTTGGATCAGAAAAGCTAATGGAAGTTCTTCTCCAAGGTGAAAGAGACCATGTGAGGAAAAGAATCAGCTGTTCTTTGCATCAGCTGGAGACACGAATCAGAATGAATCGGAAAAAACACAAAAGCTGTAGAGGGCAGTGGGGGTCATTCACGCCTTTCACATTGGCGGAGTGAAAGGAAAGGTGGTTACCCTCTAACGTTCGTGAATCGGAGGTAACTCTCACTTCATCCATTTGCCCTCGAAAAGTTGACATTATAATAATGAAAAACATGTCAGGTTGCTGAGATTTGAATTGAGTATGCACATTTGTTAGCATTGCTGGCTGCATGGGTACTTTTGTAGATGAAATGAAATGCTCTATAATATTAAATCATTATTTCATGCCCCTTGTATTGATGTTCTGAAGGGCACTGAGAATTATACTATTTCTTAGAGTTGATTATAACATGGAGGTGATCATATCCCATTTGTGAGCTATGATACTTTTTAGAGGAAAAGGAAAGATTACTTCTAGTATATTCATTTTTTTTGCTCATAGATTTTGGATCCAATGCACCTTTCTAAACAGGCTAGATTGGATAAAAATGAAAGTTGAGATAGAAAAGCAAAAATAAGAGAGGGATGGGAGATCTGATGGGTTTCCATGCTGCATTTTTCCCTTCCTTGTTTTCCCTAGGAAGGAATAGGTTACCCACTCCAGTATTCTTGGGTTTTCCTGGTGGCTCAGATGGTAAAGAATCCTCCTGCAATATGGGAGACCTGGGTTCTATCCCTGGGTTGGGAAGATCCACTAGAGGAGAGCATGGCAACACACTCCAGTATTCTTGCCTGGAGAATCCCCATGGACAGAGGAGCCTGGCAGGCTACAGTCTATGGGGTCACAGAGTTGGACATGACTGAGCAACTAAGCACACAAAAGCCCTTTCAGATTTTTAAAAATTTATTTTTAATTGGAGGATAATTGCTTTACCATAAGATCCCTTTCAGAAAGACTTGGCATGGAACAGAGAAGGAGAAATGAAAGAACCTGATAAAGACACAAATGGATCGAAGTAATTGCTAACAACTCTCAAGAACAGACAGCTTTCCTTAATGTCCCCCTGTCATCGTGTGGGGGAACCTAGTGACATGAGCTCATCTGTGCTCACTTTACGTGCTCTCCTCTAAAGAAAGCTTAGTTCTTTTTAAGTTTCTTATTTATTAATTTTGGTCTCACTGTATGGCTTTTGGGATTTCAGTTCCGCAACTGGGAATTGAACCTGGGCCATGTCAGTGAAAGCTCTAAGTCCTAACCACTGGACACCAAGGAATCTATAGGCTTAGTTCAGAATTGCTACAGAACACAGAAAACCCTTTCTCCTGACATTAAATTTACCACCTGCAATTTTTTCAATCTTTAAAAAAAATGCACAATAGATTTAGAATATTATAGGGAAAAAGAGTAGGCGTAGCAATTTAGTCAGGAAGAGCAAGGAGGGCTGTGCACAGATATCTTGACAACTGGACCACTAAATGCAGTTCGTGTAGTTCATGTCTGGAAGTGGACCCTCCAGGTGTTTACGGCCTCTTTAGAGGCAGCCAGAGCTACATGCAGCGAATGGTAACCAAGGACATTTGCCTTCTTAATCTGAAAGCGGCAAAGCTGAGTGTCTTACTCATAGCCATCACAATGGAGCAGCGACGAAATGCTGAAAAAGTCTTGGCCTTTGCTTTTCTTTATTTAGCATTCATTTCATTGGCCAGTCTGCTTAAATTTTCTTTGACAAAATAGCAATGCTATTTCTATTAAACTATTCTATTTGCCATTGCTATTTTAAAGCAGTTATCAAGAATATTAAAAAATGAGAGGGAGAAATTTTGAATTAAAAAAAGAATATTTAAAAATCAACCAGAAGATGATATATTTGGTCAAGCCATGCAATAATAATTGAAGACACCTCACCCTTGAACATTTAATAATTTAAGAATTACTAGTATTGACTGAGTACACACACTGTCCCAGACGCTTCTGAGCCTTTCACGTGGACTAACTCATTTCAACCTCTTAACCCTATGAGATAGTTTTTTAAGAAGCTCAAACCCATAGAGCTTAAGTTGCCCAAAGTTATTCAATTGGTAAGTTATGGAGCAGGGATTCGAAGCCAGGCAGTCTTGGATCCTATGTCAAACTTTCTTTTCCATTTTCTTACAAGGCTGGTAAATAAAGAAGACAGAAGTGATATCTGACTTTGATTATTGCTGTCTTGTCAGTGAGAGAGTTTATCGTATGGTCATATTGATGGAGGCATCACTGAATTCATCTTTTTCATTAAAACGGATCTCACAACTTTTGTCTTTTCACTCTCAGTTGAAGACATCACTATCTTTGTAGTAACACATGTTCAAAATATCTGACACTCTACATTCCTTGTCTAGCTGCCAAATTCTTTTGCATCTTTGAAGATTTAGCTAAAGAATTATCCTTTCTGTGAATCTCTCCCCAGGGAGATTTCCTTACATTTCCATCTTCTCATGGACCTGACCTGTTTCTCCTGGTTCCTAAATGAGATTCTGCACCATTCCTAAGAGATTCAGGCTCAGTGTGTCTGCTCCCAAATGCACTTTTCCTGCCCCTGCACTTTCATCTAGCCCTTTGAACATTCATTCATCCTTGGAACTCAGACCATAACTGGCACAAAGCACAAGGTCAGCAAATACTACTGCAGAAGCAAAAGAAAGAAATAAAGGCTCAGGTCAGATGGATATCACAGAGATTTTCAGGAAAATAAGTATTAGGGTATATATCATCAACCTAACTCAATCATAATTTTCCTGACATCAGTGTCAGAATGTCAATTGCTTATAAGAATGACCTGGGTTCAGTAAAAAACAATTCCATTATATTATGTAAATTGTACTTAGAGCTGATTATTTCACAGTACTTTCAGAATAACATTTTACATTTGTAACATAAGGGATTAACTTGGTTTTCTGGGAGATATAGATTTCTAGAATGACTCCAGTCAGGGATCTGGATAACTGAAGCTTGTTTTACTAAAATTCCATGAGCCTGAAAACTTTTGTTGGCCGTGAACTATAGAAAGAACTCAGTTTCTGAAAAACAAATAATGAAGTTTAACCCATTTTTAGTTGTAAGTCTTTAATCATACAAAGAATTTTGAAAAATAATTGTTAACTTTTTCTGTGCTTAACCATATCACCATGACACTGCTTCCTAAATGCTTCAGCATCTCCAAAAAAGTTGACATTGTCCTACATAAAAACCATGCATTACCACAGCTAATAATATGAACCGTAATCTAAAAATATCTAATACTTAGCCCATATTCAAATTTCAACAATTGTTATTAAAATACTTTTGATAGTCATTTCTTAAAAATAGCAGAATCATGCAAGGATAATGTGTTGTAATAATTAATTGGCTTCTTAATGTTTCTTTTATGCATAAATCATCCACTGATTCTTTGAAGGATCAGATCTATTATCTCTTAGAATGCTCCACTTTTTGATTTGTCTGATAGTTTTCTCATGGTTTTGTTTAATTTTTTTTCTCTTTCCTCTGCATTTCCCGTTCTGAGACTTAGTCCTAAAGACCTGATTAAATTCAGGTTCGACATTTTTGTCAGGAATACTCACGGGTGAAGCCGTGGCATTCACGCTACATTACATCAGTAGGTACACAATGTCTGTTCGTCTGCCACAAAATTTGATCAGATGGTGTAGGGCCAGCATGACTTGCAAAGCTAGGTGACAGCTCTGGTTGCTCTCCTCCAAGCAAATCTTAAAAGCCCCATTTTCCGAAGATAACTCTCCCATTGTGTCTTCCATAATTTCTGGAATGCCAACATTTCCCACCTTTGTTTATGCCGAGCTATTGGAAGCCTTTGATAGAGCTAACATAATAAAAACCACTCTCTGCCATTTATACTTTTATCTTGAACTATGTTATTGGATTACACAGCTATTGACTCAGCAAGGTACTTGAGGGGAAATAGTGAGAGCATAGGCGTCTTAATGGAAGGGAGAAGGACAGGAAAGTAAAATTAGCTAATCCAGTTGGCACAAATTACCAAGGTTTCTTAACAGTTATTTTGTAATAGGAGGGGTAGTTAGTTTGTGGGTGGGGAGTGGGTGGTGAGGAGCAGAAAGCAAACATTTTGTGAATGGCCTGGAAGTATGCTATTAATTCTCCAAGTACACTGGGGCCCCAGCTTGCTATCAAGTTACTGTGATGCTCACACCTCCATGTGGGCTGGCCCCAGGTCCACTACCATGATTGACTTTTATCACATTATCTTCTCCTTATTTCTCTCTCATTCTGATTTTACCTATAAGATCATGAGTTGAGAAGACTCCGTAGAAGGAACTAATCCTCACATACTTTTCTACTTTGCTTTTTCTACCTGAAACTACTGTTCTTTCATTATTGTTTTGCTTATTTATTTCTATCTTTTGGATAAAGGCAAGGACTTTGATAACCTTTGTCATTCTTCTTTCTCCGGGGTCTAGAACCCACCTTGCCCAGAGAAGAGTTTCAGAAAACTTTGTTGCTATGGAAGGAAGTGTGGAATGAACAGCCTGAGACAGGCTGGCATCATTACTTTCTGTGGTATGTGATTCCTTTGTATTGCTAATTCTATTATCAATATTTATTGGAATTAATCAGATGATGATGTTCTGACTAGAATGAGAAACATGTTTTCCCGAAATCAATATCTTGCAGTTCTAAAGATAGTAATTTTCTTTCTCATTCACCTTGAGCGATTGTCTCTAGGTATCTCAGATTATTTCAGGCACATTTTCTGCGATCATGCATTTTGGATGGAGGAAAGGAACAGGAGCTTTAACTTGTTTGTTGCTTGTGAGGTTTTTTGTTCCTCTGGTAATAGTATATATCAAATTGAGGGGATTGTTGGCATATACAGCAACTCAGGCAGCTATTTTTTTTCATTTGTTAGATGAAACACAAGTCCACTTAGAAAATAGTCTTCTTGCATTTCTCTCATGAGAAAATAGTGAATGAGTACAGAATAAAGAGTTATGGATGTTGACCTTTGAAACTCTCCCCAAAGCAGCATTGCTACTGATAGGATGACATGAAAAGTCATTTCACTTGTAATGAGATACCAAGTGGGCCTGTCTTCTTTTAAAACCTGGCATTTAAAAATACATTTACTTCTATTATGTACTGGCCTAACCTGCACAGGCTATTGGATATGACATATTACCTGAGCAGATGTTTTAGACAAGACGCTGGCAGCAAGGCAAGTAAAGAGTAAAGTTTATAGTTTTGTTTCTTCAGTCCTAGAGTCACACAATTGAGAAAGCTTTTTCATATGGCAATTTATTGCAAATGTTATGTAAACTGCCTATTAATTTTATGCCTACCGTGCAGCAGAAACCTTTAATATGAAGAAATGGGGGAAATAGATTACTTTTTTTTTTTTTTGCACAGGACAGCTTTCCACTTTAGCAAAATCTTTGCTGGTCGATTTGCCTCTGACCTTATGATCTTATGGATGAAGAGATAGGTTGGGGGATATTCAGATATTTAGAGAATTGTATTCCTTGACCCTAAAGGGGGGAAAGAGTTGTGAAGGAAAGACATGATGATAGAAAATTTTATAATTGCATTCTTTTGGTTATTCCTAGGTTAGAGAAGGGCAGGGCTTTAAAAAAAAAATTGTTCCAGGGAAAGAACTGCATTCATTTTACTGTCATGACCTCTACAGCGATTTAGATTAAGAACTCAAAATAAGACTGTTTAATATTTCATTAAAATGTATAAAGTATAAACATACAGTATTATGTTACATAATGCATTTGCAAGTTGATATTCAGATGTGGAAGATTTCTGTATTCATGAAGGAATGACCTTCATACCCCACTGGATCATCATCAGTTTATGCAATCCTCTGACATTTTTATTTTATTTATGTGCCATATGAAAATATGACATTCGTATCATCATCTCTAACAAATCTGTTATCAATCAGAGAGGGCATGCAACCATCTCTGTGTTCACTAGTTGCTGGCTCCAGCACTTGCCCCCCTGACTTGGCAGTGCCATCTGAAGCTGTGCATATGCTCAAGTATTTGCATTCCTAAAATTTTTCCTTTCCTTATCCAGACTCGTCAAATAACAATTTAGAAAAATGGAAAAGACATGATCTCGGTGCTCTGAAATCAACAGGGTATATTTCTGAATGACAATGGGGCAGAAATTCAGAAAACTAAGGGGAAATGAGTTAATTCCAAGTCAATTAATAGAATACCACCACCACCACCACCACACAATTAGAATGCTTGAACAATTTCTGATTTCTACACAGAGACTTCATCAAGATAAATAGACATTCCTGTGACACTCCACTCTCTCTTTCCCCAAGCAGCACTGGTCTGTCCTGACCTATCTTATTGTTTCCAGTCCTAACTAACAGGAGGCAGTGAAGAAGCAAAACAGTTCTATGAATTGGCTGCTTTCTTTAGGTGGCAAGACTAAAGGTGGTGATTTACATTCAGAAAATACTTATTCATAGATTATGGGAAAAAATAATCAGTATTGTCAAATGGCTTAGAAGTTTTGACATTGCTCCTAGTGGGACTTCTGTTGGACTTTTGTTTAGTTGCTGTGTCGTTTCTGACTCTTTGCGACCCCACAAACTGTAACACGCCAGCCTCCTCTGTCCTCCACTGTCTTCCAGAGTTTGCTCAGATTCATGTCAATTGAATCAGTGATGTTATCTAACCATCTTATCCTCTGCCAGCCCTTTCTCCTTTTGCCTTCAATCTTTCCCATCATCAGGGTCTTTTCCAGGGAGTTGGCTCTTCGCATTAGGTGGCCAAAATATTGAAGCTTCATCTCCATCAACTGTTCTTCCAATGAATATTTAGGGTTGATTTCCTTTAGGATTGACTGGTTTGATCCCCTTGCAATCCAAGGGACTCGCAAGGGTCTTTTCCAGCACAGCAATTCAAAAGTATCAATTCTTCTTAGGGTTTAATATTTAAGCAAAGTATTTTTTAAAATAATTTAAAATTTATTTGATTTTTTTAAAAAAATTGAAGTTACATATGGTATTATTGTTTCCAATAAGTAGCAGTACTTTTTAGAATAATCTTAACGTTTTTTATTTTTTTCTTCAATAAACATCTGAGATGTTTGTTTGGCCATTCATTTACCAAAAAGAGAAATTAAATGATTCTATTAATATCCCACAAATAAAATAAATAGAGAATATAGGTAAAAGTTTACACATGTCTTTTGTTTCCTATGCTTATAGCAGAAAATCAGGAGAAAGAATTACAGCAAATTTCTAAATTAAAGATTCCTTCCCTCCCAGTCCACATTAGGTAACTGTAGCAGATTTAATGAAATTGGAAATTGAGCTAGCAAGTAGTTAAATGGTCCCTCCCACTGTTGTTTTCTATGATATTCTGTTTCCTGGCATCTCTCAATTAAGATAATGAACAAGATTTTCTATGTTATTGATAGCAAGCAGATGAGTCTAACTACAGTTGGTTCTGATTATTAATAGAGAGAAAAACATTTCACTCTAATATGGAAAGGTCTTTATCAGTATTGTTTTTGCTCTTTCTCCATTATATTGTATTAGGAACAACCACTACAAATGAATTATATGCATTTGCTCTTTTTACTTATTAAATTGGAAAAGAGGAATTTTATTTGATTATTTAATGAATTTCATCCTATTCCAATAATTGATATATTACATTAATATTTTATTGAGAAAAAAAATTCTTTGGTTCCATGAAAGTATATACATCCATTATAATATTTATTACCAAGCAAGACTTCTCCAATTACTTTTTAAACAAAGTATTTTATTGTGCACATATGTTCAGCCACCAGATTTTGGTAAGAATTTTATAGAGCAATTCTTTTAAAATGCAGACAGTCTTTTGGATAATGCTAAACAGCCTCTCCCTGAACCCTCTCAAATTGCCACTCTCATTTATTGCATAAAGCCTTTCATTTACACTTTTAACACCATCCCATCACTCTTGACTTTGTTGCATTCTCTTGCTTCATCACTTTAAGCAAGCTGTAACATCTATAAATTGATTTAACTGTAACATCTATAAATTGATTTAACTGTAACATCTATAAATTGATTTATGAGTGATTTAAAGATATCAGCATTGATTTATTTTTGTACCTTAGCTGTTAAATGAGATGATAAATGTAAAGTAATAACACAGAACCTGACTCATTGTGTGTGTGTGGGGGTCTTTATTAAATAAATTTTAACTTTTAAAAATTATTTATAAATTGACTAAATTTATAAATAAACTAGGATCATTCTGATAGTGAAATTGGGGGCTAGCTCAGCACAATGTCTGCCTATGTCCGACAAGTCTGTGTTAGGGCTTCCTCTTTGGAATTGATGACAAAATTATCAATGACTTAAGTTTCAAAAGTATCTAGTCTACAGAGCACATTGACAGATACTTTCTGACTTGATTCCATGACAACCCTGTGGATAAACATAAGGAAAATATTAAAATCTCCTTTATAGAAGTTCTGAAAAATGAACTGATGTACATTAACCTGTATTAGTTTGTTCTACAATATACCTCTCTTGATTCAGTTCAGTTCAGTGGCTCAGTCATGTCCGACTCTTTGTGACCTCATGGACTGCAACACACCAGGCCTCCCTGTCCATCACCAACTCCCAGAGTGTATTCAAACTCATCTCCATTGAGTTGGTGATGCCATCCAAATATCTCATCCTCTGTCATCCCTTTCTCCAATCTTTCCCAGCATCAGGGTTTTTTCCAATGAGTCAGCTATTTGCATCAGGTGGCCAAAGTATTGGAGTTTCAGCTTCAACATCAGTCCTTCCAATGAATATTCAGGACTGATTTCCTCTAGGATGGACTGGTTGGATCTCCTTGCTGTCCAAGGGACTCTCCAAAGTCTTCTTGTTGAAGTTGAAAAGCATCAATTCTTTGGCACTCAGCTTTCTTTATAGTCCATCTCTCACATCCATGCATGACTACTGGAAAAACCATAGCTTTGACTAGATGGACCTTTGTTGGCCAAGTAATGTTTCTGCTTTTTAATATGCTGTCTAGGTTGGTCATAACTTTGCTTCCAAGGAGCAAGCTTCTTTTAATTTCATGGCTACAATCACCATCTGCAGTGATTTTGGAACCCCCCAAAAATAAAGTCTGTCACTGTTTCCATTGTTTCCCCATTTATTTGCCATTAAGTGATGGGACTAGATGCCATGATCTTAGTTTTCTGACTGTTGAGTTTTAATCCAACTTTTTCACTATCCTCTTTCACTTTCATCAAGAGGCTCTTTAGTTCTTTGCTTTCTGCCATAAGGGTGGTGTCATCTTCATATCTGAGGTTTTTGATATTTCTCCCGGCAATCTTGACTCCAGCTTGTGCTTCATCTAGCCCAGTGTTTCTCATGATGTACTCTGCATATAAGTTAAATAAGCAGGGTGACAATATACAGCCTTGACGTACTCCTTTCCCTGTTTTTTGGAACCAGTCTGTTGTTCCATGTCCAGTTCTAACTGTTGCATCCTGACCAGCATACAGATTTCTCAAGAAATCTGTCTTGATTGCACCTTGTTATTTTCAAGAACCAGAAACTGACTGAAAACAGCTTAAATGAAAGTGAATGTATTGAGGAAGTAGGGGTAAGTACAAAGTACACATGGACCTCATGGTGGCCAAGCCAGACTCTCTGCCCCTGCATCCTCTGGGTCTCTTCTGTGCATTTACTTCAGATTTTCTACCTCTGTGAGGATTCTTATGTTTTCTATGAAATTTTGCCTAAATGCGGGTATATGGGCCCTGGTTCTATTGGCTTCATGTTTGGCACTCAGCAAAGCCTAATAATAGTCTTTTTGTTCCAATCCACAATTCTCACACTCAAGATTCCCTCTTTCCACCTTCTCCCTCCCCCTTCCCTATATGGGGCAGGGGAACATCCCAGATCCCAACATCTCTGGGCAAAGATGCAGGATTTAATGACTTGCTGTCCTTTGACATGTTGTGGGCACCTGCTATTTTGACAGATGGTGTGGACAGGTTGGAATATGGGAGCCAGTGAGATTTTAAGACACCTCTAGAACACCAAATCATCTAATTTTGCTCCAAGATCACTCTGTACACTCCCTAGAGATATTAGAAATTATATTCTAGCCTTTTAAAAAGAGAAGGATGCTGTCTTTTTTTTTTTTTCAAATGGTAGTTGACATTAATTTCTGGTAAACAGTTTCTTCCTTTGTATTAAATTGAAATCAGAACTAAATGTGGACTTTCTTGGTGGTCCAGTGGTTGCCTGTCTATGCAGAAAATACGGGTTCAATCCCTGGTCTGGGAAGATCCCACACGCCGTGAAACAACTAAATCCGTGTGCTACCACTGCTGAGCCTGCACGCCGTAGAGCCCGTGCACCACAGCAAGAGAAGCCCCCATATGCAGCAACTGGAGAATCCCACGTGCAGCGACGAAGATCCAGCACAGCCAAAAACACATTTTAAAAAGTTAAAAAAAAATACTAAATGCAACAAAACATATATGTTTGGTTTTCACAAAATAATTTTCCCGTTAAATTATTCCTCAGGAAATTGGTTTAGTGTGGTAAAAGATCCTCTAGTAAAGCTCATTATCATTTTATAAGTATTGTCTTAATGAATGGTTACGAAGCACTGTGGGAGAATAGGCATGATTTAAATACAATTAATCTAACAGCATCTTAAAGCAAATACTGAAGATGTAGTCTCCCCAAATATCAAGTTCCATTAAAAAAAAAATGTCTGTATATTCCTTACCCCTTGACATTTTTCAGTAGTGTTTGGATATCATGGTTGAACCCTTCTCCCCCCAATCCTAAGTGATAATGATCACCAAAAAAGAGTTTTAAACAAATAAAGCAGCCACAGGAAGCTTAAACCAGGCAGCCAGCCTACAGTGGCAGCAGCAGGAGTGAGTCGGGATTAGTGAACCCCTCCCTCATCCAAACCCCAAGGAGTTCATGAGATAAATGGCTTTATCCTGAACTGCCTTAGAAATTTGCCCTGTTACTGGAAGATGGCTCCATATGTTAACTTTTAATTTGAGTATAGGAGGGAAGAAATGGCTGGAACTATTTAACAAATGTAATTTTATTGCTCCCTCTATGTGTCGCCATAGAGAAAGCTTTTTAAAAATTTAGATTATTCATCTATCAATTTGTTCTCTCTGCTCACTGGCACTAATATGTTGAAATTAATTTGCTTTATATGAGGCCTTTAGAAACCACGTACCAGACTTAGGTTCTCAAACTCAACTATTTGTCCCACTGTAGCCTGTTATCTTTTTAAAACATAAATAGTTCTCCATTATTTACACTCCTCACTTAAAAATCTTCAAACTATTCAGCATTACTTCCAGCTCTATATGAAAGTGAAAGTGAAGTCACTCAGTTGTGTCTGACTCTTTGCGACCCCATGGACTGCAGCCCACCAGGCTCCTCTGTCCATGGGATTCTCCAGGCAAGAATACTGGAGTGGGTTGTCATTTCCTTCTCCAGGGGATCTTCCCGACCCAGGAATTGAACCCAGGTCTCCTGCATTGCAGGCAGACTCAGGCAGACGCTTTAACCTCTGAGCCACCAGGAAGCCCAGAGCCCTACACGACCAACCACCAATTCCCACCACTTTTCCCCTTGCTACCTGTACTCTAGCCATATGAAATTTCTTCCAAATCCTAGGACATATACTAAAGTAAATACTGTAGATGTGATCTCCCCGAATATTGGAGTTCCATCAAAAAAATCTCTGTATATTCCCTACTCCTTGACATTTTTCAGTCGTGTTTGGATATCATGGTTGAACCCAACCTCCCAAATCAGAACCTTTACAAAGCTATTATACTGCATGGATCACTCATTTCTGCTGTCTTGTCCTCTCATTTCATTTAGTCTCATCTCCAATGTTATCTGAAAATGAAAAAAAAAAAAAAAAAGCTTTCTTTGATCAGTCTATTTAAGATAGCTCCCAGTCACCATTTTTTATGGCCTGATAGTGTCTTACTAGAGCTTCCCTGGTGGCTCAGACATTAAATAATCTGCCTGTAATGCAGAAGATTGGGTTCTAATCTGCAGAAGACCTGGGTTTGATCCCTGGGTTGGAAAGATCCCCTAGAGAAGGTAATGGCAACCCACTCCAGTACTCTTGCCTGGAGAATCCCATGGACAGAGGAGCCTGGTGGGCTACAGTCCATAGGGTCCCAAAAAGTTGGACATGACTGAGCCACTAACACTTTCACTTTTCATTTCACAGTGCCTTACTATTTCTTTATAATACTCATCATCACCAGACATTAAATCATTTATAATTCTATTTTTATTATTTCTCTTCTCTGCTAGAACATAAACTTGAGAGCATGAACCTTGCCCAGTTTGTTCTAGAATAGAGTTGGCACAGAGCAGATATTCCAGGTGCTAGTCCATAAACTTTGTGTTACCTGTTCATGGCAAGATAAAGATATTACATGAGAATATGCATTCAAAAACTTTTGTAGCAATTTAACATTGATGAAACATCAAAGTTTGGGATTTTGCAGATTATAAAATTATCAATCCATAAGGAATTGGGAAAAATAAAAACTGGTCCTGCAGCCAGAAAGTTGGAGGTGTACTGCCCTACTTGCTCAAGTAAGACAGTTGTTAGGTGGTGGGAAAATATGCTGAACCTTACACCACATGCTACTAAAAAGGGAGGACTGTGCAGACATGCGTGCTAAGTTGCTTCAATCATGTCTGACTCTGTGTGACCCTATGAACTGCAGCCAGCCAGGCTCCTCTGTCCATGGGTTTCTCCCGGCAAGAATACTGGAGTGGGTTGCCATGTCCTTCTCCAGGGGATCTTCCCAACCCAGGGGTCTAACCCACGTCTCTTGCATCTAATCTGCGCTGGCAAGCAGCTCTTTACCACTAGCATCACCTGGGAAACCCCCACAAAAGAGGATTGGATTTCATGAAAAAAATCCTCTTTGGATTTTGGAAACCACACATTGCACATCTGCTGTGTGATTCTGATCCCTTAGCAAGCGTCCTGCCCTAGAAGGCCCTACATCAGATCCAGGCTATGGAGAGTATCCAACTGAAGTGCTGCGCAAGTAGGAATTCTGTTTGAAGGCTCTGACAATTCCTCATGAGATAATCGCAGCACGGAACTGAAGGATTTTAGAATACAGTGGTGCCCTATTTTCCGGTAGTAGTAAAGAAACTGCCCACCAGTGCAGGAGATGTAAGAGACACGGGTTCAATCCCTGGGTCAGGAAGATCCCCTGGAGAAGGGAATGGTACCCCATTCCAGTATTCTGGCCCGGGAAATCCCATGGACAGAGGAACCTGGGGGGCTACAATCCATGGGGCTGCAAAGAGTCAGACACAACTTAGCGACTGAGCACACACAGACACACAGAGCAGTAATATATTACGTTTGTAAAGATATTGCATGTATCTTGTGATTATAAGAGAAAATAAAGTGCCCTGCTCAATTTAAGCTATGGCATTATATTTGATATATAGTATTTCAGTGTTGAATATTCTATACTTCTATACTTACATTTAATGCAGTTTCCCAAATTAAAAAAAAGTCTTTTCTTTTAAATATGGAAAATAGGTTGAAATATTAACAATATAAAATGACCAATGGTAAATACTAATGTCATTCAGAATTCTTTAAGAAAAACATTTTTAATCAACTGAGCCATTTTTTTTTTTGATCACTTTACAAAATCTATCAGTTGGATGGTAAATGGTTGATGGACAGAATTAACTTTTTTGTGTTATTTTGTAAAGCTATTTTCTACGGTAGGAAAAAGGGATATATCCAAACTTGTTATTGGATTTATTTCTCTTTGTTAACTTTTTCTAAGTATAGCATTTTTAAAACATTTGGGATTTCCATCCTCATTATGTGTCTCAAATTAAGAGAATAAAACTATTATATACATTTTCCTGTGATTTCTGGAACAATTCAGGCCAAATTAGAAAATGCCTTCATTGTGTTTAACAGCTGTTAAAACAGACAAAAGATAATCAGGTCTTTAACAAAACAATTCTGTAGTGTTATAAAAGTTCCTCTTGGCTAAACCCATTCTGTTATGAAATTAGAACAGTTTCTACATTGGGGAACTCTGACTTCAGAAGGCAGTCTGCCACATCTTTGGATAGATCTTGTTAGATTTTCCATTCCGAACTCTAACTGCAAATAGCTTATCTTCATTGGTCCCAGTTCCACCTTTGGGACCACTCCTTTGCTTCCTGACATACATCAAACACATAAGTGTAGCTATATATGGTGGTGGTTTAGTTGCTAAGTAATGTCTGACTCTTGCCACCCCGTGGACTATAGCCTGCCAGGCTCCACTGTCCATGGGATTCTCCAGGCAAGAATACTGGAGTGGGTTGTCATTTCCTTTTCCAGGGGATCTTCCCCACCCAGGAATAGAACCCGGGTCTCCTGCATTGTAGCTATATATATTCCCTCGCTCTTATTCAGGTTATACATCCACAGTTCTTCTGTTCTTAGATATTGGTTGCTTGCTTTCATCATATTGAAAGAAAGTGAAAGTGTTAGCCCGTCAGTCATGTCTGACTGTTTGTGACCCTATGGACTGTTAGCCTGCCCAGCTCCTCTGTCCATGGAATTCCCTAGGAAAGAATACTGGAGTGGATTGCCATTTCCTTCTCCAGGGCATCTTCCTGACCCAGGAATCAAACCCATGTCTCCTGCATTTCAGGCAGATTCTTTACTGTCTAAGCCAATCAGGGAAGCCCCCTTCATCATCTTGGCTGCCCTCATCTAGAAATACTTGTGACTTTCATTTGGTGGCATAGGTGGCCCTTCTTACCGCCTGATTAGCACCTCCCATGAAATCTTTCATATAACAAATATCATAAATAAATGCCCACAGCATCAATATAAACTTTTATTTACAACAGTGATTGATAACAGAACCTATTGACATGGGGCTAAAGCAATGAAGCATGACAGGAGAGGTGATACTCTGACTCAAGAGGTTGAAAGACTTTCCTCTGCATGGAAAACAAGTCAGACTCCTTTGAAAGGAGCAATGAGTTTTGGCAATAGCATGGTTTCTTCTCATGATACTAAAACAGGTATGAAAAATAGAGACCCAAACAGAGATTTTCAAAAAAAGAAAAGGATGTGATCACTTTAGGAAGAGGCACTGGTTGATATAACTTATTTTAGAAACTGGGAGAAGCCACAAGGATTGACAGCTGGTTCTTCTTATCCTGGGTTTTCCAATGCAAGAGACTTGGGTTCAATCCCTGGGTCAGGAAGATCCCCTGGAGGAGGAAATAGTAACCCATTCTAGTATTCTTGTCTGGACAAATCCCAGAGGAGCCTGGTGTGTTATAGTCCATGGGGTCGCAGAAGGATTGGACACGACTTAGTGACTAAATAACAACAGCAACAACACGTTGTTACCCTCTTCTCTACCCTTACTGGAGTTTGACCTATAACTACTGCCAAATTACATAATAAACAAGACATCCAGATGGACAATGTTTTTCTTAAAATGTGGTGAGTAAAATGAAATACAATGCACCAAATGAGATCTGAAAAGTATGGAGTAATGTGGGAATGTTTCCATTTCTCAAACGACACTATACTTGCTTTACTGGGACCTCAGTTTTCAATATTTGTTCTTTTATGTTGAGCTTGGGATCGATTGAAACCCCCATATCTTTACTGCTTAAACTTTTGCTGAGCGACATCGTCCACTTGTTACTTGTACAATCAACTTAATCAAATCAGGATGTAAGATGTTCTCATTCTTTACTTAAAAATCCATCTCTCTAACTGATCTATATTTTCACACCTAGAGATAGTTGCAAATCTTAATTCTGTTACCCTTTCTCATATCTTTCTCATTCAGTGACCTTTTTCATTTTGTATCTTTTGCAAGTGTGATAAGCCACATTCCCTGGACTATGTTCAAACAGAGTGACACAGGAATACAATTGGTGTTGTGCAATGGGAAGTGCTTTTTAGCTCTATCTCCAAAAACAAAGAAATTCCTTCTGGCCCAAAGCTTTTAGAACCATTGCATCCATGACGACAACATTCTGAGGCAGCAGAGAGTGGCAAAGATAACACAGGAGAGGGCAGGGATCCTAAACTCAGGGCAAATAGACGGCCCCCACTCTGATAGGGATTCCCATGGTCTGGTAAAGACAGCAGCTGGGGTTCCACAGAGTGTAGGGTAGATAAACAAAACCTCTGACAGAAATCCATTGATAAAGATGCAATTCTAAGGGGTGAGAAATATACTTGTAAGTCTTACGATCAAGTGGTTGTGGTTCTAGAACTTAGAAGAGACGTCCCATGAGGTCAGCTTGGGGAAAGTCTTCTGAGACACACAGATCTAGTTCCACAGATTATCACTGGGGGACATGGCTCAGTCAAGAGGGCATGGAGCATCTCAGGTGGACCTAGGACTAACTGTATAAACCTTTCATTTTGTTGTATAATGTTTGGCAAATTGGCTTCCCAGGTGACACAATGCTAAAGAATCCACCTGCCAATACAGGAGACACAAGAGACATGGATTCAGTCCCTGGGTCCAGATGATCCCCTGGAATGGGAAATAGCAACCCCCTCCAGTCTTCTTGCCTGGAAAATTCCATGGACAGAGAAGCCTGGCAGGCTACAGTCCTTGGGGTTGCAAAGGGTTGGACATGATTGAGCAAACACACACACACACACCACATACAAAATGCACGCAAAATCTATTTTGTCCTTTTTAAGAACATGATGCTCAAAAACATATTTTGTTACTAACACTACTTAGTTATTACAGTCAAGATTCTGGTACTCAGGACTGTTGAAAAGAAGATGAACAGCAGCCTTTACAGAATTTTTTTTTTCCACTAAGATGTATTTCTGGCTTAGAGGCTTTTCTGTTTCACTCTCACTGAAGTCTTAGTATCTCTTAAATAAATAGATCTTTGCTATACTGTCTTTTATTAAGTGCTTCTTCTGTCCTAAGTGATCACAACTCACCCGATTAACAGTTTATTCTAATCTTTAAGATATCATTCTTTAATTTTGATGATACTAATCTGGATGTAATCTTTCACCCCCTCTTTTTTTCAGATTTAATGACTGTTTTCCTAACATTAGTATCCTTCGTTCATTCTCCATGTATTCTTAAAATTATTGTCAGTGATTTTTGGAATTCCATCTTAGCTTTTTGTGGTAAATCAGGATGTAATCCTTCTAGACACCTAAATTCTTTTAAAACAAATTGTTAATTTCTTACAGCCTCTTTACATAACCATCTTGCTTTAGTTCCATTCCTGAACATTCCTAACCAGATTGAACATTTTTCTCCTGGAAACAGAATATAGATGTAAATTAGACTATTGAGAAATCATTTTCATCATCTTTACCTAAGAATTCTATTCTTGTTCTTGTTCTGAACAGGAAATAAAAAGACTTTACTATTTAATTGTTTTCCCAATTAGATTGCAAGCTCCCGCTGGGCAAGAGTATGTATTTATATGTCTTTTATTTACTTTTCAGTGCCCAGTGCTGAATACGTAAAAGATCTTCAATAAGTACTTAATAGTTTGCCTTGTCACTCAGAACATTACAAAAGCTGCCGTCTTGTAGATGTTGTGAAAATGTCAGATATCTTTGGCTTGTCATCTCACCATCTGTTTTTCACTTTCAGACTCTTTTTTGAAACTTTGCCTAGGCACATAGATGATTCACTTTCTTTTCCATAGTGTTGATGACATTTCCCCAAGTGTTAAACCTCATGCCTGTGGTTAATCGATTCCTGGATCAGCTCATCATTCCAGCCTGATGATTCTTGCTTGTAGAATCCATGTGTCTTTTGTCAGGGTTATAGACTGTGGTCTTCGGAATATTTTAAAAACTTCTGACATTGGCTCAGTGCTAGGGATTAGAATTTGCCAGTTTTTCTATTGAAATGAAAGAGTCCTCTTGACTAGAGCACTGCCTTTTATCTTTCTTTGAGCTAACCAACTGTCATCAAGTCTTCTTTAATAGTTAAGTCTTTTTCAGGAATTTATGAGACTTACGAGAAAAGTAATGTTATGCTGAACACTCCGAAGGCCAAAATTCTCAACAAGCTTTCATCAACAAGTCATTCATTCTGAACATTCTGATGAATGGAAAACTCCAGAGGACGTTAACGCTGTCTGAATGAAATAATTAAATGCTGGAGTTGGAAGGGAACTTAGAAATAACTTAGCATATCCCCTTAATTTGACTTGTGGGTGAAAATGAAACCCAGAGAGAATAGGGGATATGCCCAAAGTAGTTTAGGAAGGAGCCAAATGAGAACCAGGAGCCAATGTGTCCAACAACAATCCAAGGGCAGGGCTCCTTCTGTGCAACCCTACCATCCCTTCAGGCTTCCTTCAAGAGAACAGTTTGCAAGAGTTGAAGAAATGGCCAGATAAAGTAGCACAGAACTAATGAATACGTTCTGGCTGCAATAGGGACTTTCATAAGTGAAATGTCTTATGACCTCAGCAAAACAATTTTTGCATGTTTCTTGTAAGTGATGAAATTAGAGGTGTGGTGGGATGTGCGGGAGACAGTCATTGATTTTTGAGTACGATAGTTGACAGGGAGGCAACAGGCAGACACAGTGAAACTAATGCAAGTGTGATAGGACAGCGTTCTGAGAGTTAGGGTATTGCTGTCGTTAAGTTGCTAAGTCATGTCTGATTTTTTTTGTGACCCCATGGACTGTAGCCCAGCACATTCCTCTGTCCATGGGATTTCCCAGGCAAGAATACTTGAGTGGGTTGCCATTTCCTCCTCCAGGAGATCCTCCCAACACAGGGATAGAATCTGCATCTCTACCATTGGCAGATGGATTCTTTACCACTGAGCCACCAGGGAGTGTTAGGGTAGAGGCTGATAAATTTAGTTTCTGGTCAACAATAAAGTCTGTCTTTAACTTTAAGTAGTGATGAAATTATAACTAATGCATAGCAAAGCATCTGCTGTTTCAAGTAACATTATCTGTGGAAATATCTGGATTTCTCAAAAGCAGATTAATTACAAACAGCATCCTAGACTGAATCAAATATACTGTCCCTGATTGCTGTTTTCCATACTGCTATGTTTCTAATTGGTAGAGGTGTGCCTGGGCAATGGTTCATTTGGTGACAGTGGAATTACATGTAGAATGAATGTTTTGGTCCTTGCTGACTGGACACTGCTCCTCAAAACTCATCTCACATAGAGGTGACATGACGTATTTTGAATTGTGTTACACTGAATCATTTCAGGTTGGCTTTATTTTCCTATGGTTTGCTAGACTGTACCCCCTTTACAATCCATGCCAGTTGTCACACCTGCTACTATTTTATTATTTCTGTAACAATGATGAAACCTGCCCTCCTGCTTTGTGTACCTAACACTGCTCAAATGCAGGGACCTCAACTGGAACAGTGTGTGGTAACTTTCAGAAGTTTAATTCTTCCTTGAACATTCATAACAAATCAGCAGCTTTCAAAGACAGCTTTGGGGGAAAAAAGATTACTTTTAATGAAAAGAATTCACATTTACCATCTATTACAAAAATTCAGGCACACAGAACTTGGAGCAAAAAAGACAGGACAGAATAAACCAGCATTGTGTTCAATCATAAAAATGTTGGGAGTACAAAAGACACAAAAGATGCTACACTGAAGAAGGATATAAGGTCACAGAGGAGGAAAAAAAGTGAACTGCAGTGATAAGAGGAGGTGAAATGTAATTGTCTGTGTACCCAAGGGTGGGTACCCCAGAGACCTGAAACTTGTAATTGCTAACAATCATCTCATGGACACACACTTCAGACTCTTTTAACACCGAAAGTCAGAAAATCGGATAGATATAAAGAGAGCAAATTTTTACTTCTAACTGTATTCTGAATAATCACATGCCTTATCTTTTAAAAAGAACTGCTTCTTAACTTGGAAAATAGAATGAATAAATACATAGAGAATATATATTTTTAATTGTTGCAAAGGGATAAAAGAAAATAAAAAGTATTATTATCTTTTTTCTGATGGTTACATCTGGCTTTTCTTTGTATCATTTTTGCACTCAGAACTACTTTTGTTCCTTTTAGGAATCAATACATTAATTAATCCACTTGAGGACATTTTTAAATGTATTTTTTAATAAAGTTTTTTTAACTTTTTTTAGAGCCGTTAAAAAAATCTTTATTGAATTTGTTACAATATTGCTTTTCTTTTATGTTTTGGTTTATTGGCTGTGAAGCACATGGCATCTTAGCTCCCCCACCAGGGACTGAACTCGCACCCCCTGTATTGGAAGGTGAAGTCTTAACCACTGGACCACCAGGGAAGTCTCCATCTGAGGATTTTAATTGTTGAATTACACATGTATTCTGTGGGAGCCATTTTGCAACCTTGATGCTGTGTGGTTAGATAGACCCACTTTAATACAAAAGGTGAGTTTTTCACTCTTTTTCCCCAATGACTTGAAATACTCTTTCTATAGATAGTTGAGGGTTGGTATAATTCAGAGCCATATGTGTAAGTTGGGGTAGGCTTGAACCAAGCTTTGATCCCTCATGGAGGTTAAAATTGAGTGAAGAATATATAGAAAAACATGTTAAACAAGGACATTATGATATTTGGAGTAGGTTTTCTGGTGGGTAATATGTGAGAGAATTCCATACTCCAGTGGCATTTGCACCTTCCCCTCAACTCCCCCTGCCCCTCATTCTAATTATATGTATTTTATAATTTCCCTCCTAGCCAGATGTCAACTATGCATTCCTCTCAGTCTTCCCAGGGCTTCCCAGGTGGTGCTAGTGGTAAAGAACCCACCTGTCAATGCAGGAGACATAAGAGATGCAGGGCCAACACCTCTGTGGGGAAGATGCCCTGGAGGAGGCCATGACAACCCACTCCAGTATTCTTGCCTGGAGAATCCCATGGACAGAGGAGCCTGGTGGGCTACAGTCCATGGGGTCGCAAAGAGTCGGACACGACTGAAGCAACTTAGCACGTGCACACGCAGCCTTCACAAAGCTCTTTTTGGTGCGTTCCTCTTCTCTCTCTGCCTTCCTACATGGCTGAGAGAAGAACTTCATAACTTTTTAAAAAGCTGTCGGTACAGAATTTATTCAAGGGCAGCCCAACTCATGGTTAAATTTCTGCCTGAATTTTAATATGAAGGAAAACTGTGTCTCTGAGCAGACCAACTTGCCTGCTCCCTATTGTGGGAAAAGAAGTGCATGACCAGATTCATTTTATTTTCCACTTCTCTTGACAAAAATCACAGTGCTTAATGTCTTGCCCGAGTGTTACAATCTGCTCAATTCAGTTGCCTCAAAAACACCTATTCCTTCTGCTTTCTTCAGATGGTATCTCTCTGGTGTAGTCTTAAAAATATGTTCATAAATGAGTAGGGTACAATTATGTAATTATATATATGTAGTCAAGTTCAAGTGTGAATTCATTTTGCTACCAGAGATAAAGATTTCCCAAAGACAAGTCCCTCACTAAGGCTGGGGAATCCCATATGCCCCTTAGATTCATCAGGGCTTGCTCCAAAGCTATTCCTCCACCCGCCGTTTTTTGTTTTTGTTTTTTTTTGCAGCATCATTGTTTCTGTCTTTATGATAAATTTTTGCATTATGTACGCTGATGCCCTGGTGTGTCTTCTATTTGAAAAAACCTCAACAACCTTATTTCATGAACTTCCTTCCCTCTCTAAGCAACGTCTCATCTTTCAGTCTTCACAGAGCCGCTCCTCCAGCTTCCAGTCTCTTCTCCATCTGCTCTAGCCGGATGTCTATCCACTGCTCTCTGCAGACTGCTCTTGCCAAGGGTCTGGGGAATTCCTATGCTGCCAAATCCCATGGTCACTTCTCTCCTTTTCTCTCACTTGACATCTTGGCAGCATCTGCTACAGTGGATGAAGTTTTTGGAAAAACTTTCTTTGGTGACTTTTCTATTATACCACATTTTGTTCGCTTTCCTTCTATTTTGTGGCCATTCATAATTTTTTAAAGCTTTATCGAGGTATAATTCACATACCTGGATTCACTCTATTTTTAGGTTTTCAATTTGATGGTTTTGAGAAACATATAAAGCCCTGTAACCTCTACCAAGAATATATCCATTAGTCCAAAAACTCTATCATGATCCTTTGTCATCATTCCGTTCCCATCTCCCCCAGCCCCTGGCAACCACTAATCTGATTTCTGTCTATGATTTTGCCTTTTCCACAATGTCTTAATGAGAATATACATGAGTGGCCTCTTGGGCCCACGTGTTTTCACTTAGCATAGCGCTTTTGAGGATCATCCATGATGTTGTGTCTATCTGTAGTTC
Organism: Bos taurus; assembly: GCF_002263795.3. Classification (NCBI taxonomy): domain Eukaryota; kingdom Metazoa; phylum Chordata; class Mammalia; order Artiodactyla; family Bovidae; genus Bos; species Bos taurus. Next base: position 25,449,979 of record NC_037341.1, read on the forward strand.
ATTTCTATTTATTTAATAATTACTGAGGGCAATAAAAAGTCCACTAAATGTTGTTGCTGTTGTTCAGTTGCTCAGTCCTGTCTGACTCTTTGTGACCCCGTGGACTGCAGCACACCAGGCTTCCATGTCCTTCACCATCTTCCAGAGCTTGCTCAAACTCACATTCATTGAGTCAGTGATGCCATCCAACCATCTCACCCTGTTGTACCCTTCTCCTTCTGCCTTCAATCTTTCCCAGCATCAGGATCTTTTCTAATCAGTTGGCTCTTCACATCAGTTGGTCCAAGTATTGGAGCTTCAGCATCAGTCCTTCCAATGAATATTCAGGGTTGATTTTCTTTAGGATTGACTGGTTTGATCTTCTTGCAGTCCAAGGGACTCTCAAGAGTCTTCTCAAACACCACAGTTCAAAAGTACCAATTCTTCAACATTCAGCCTTCTTTATGGTTCAACTTTCACATCTGTACATGACTACCAGAAAAATTATAGATTTGAGTATAGGAACCTTTTTTGGCAAAGTAATGTCTCTGCTTTTTAATATGCTGCCTACGTATGAATGCACCACAATTGTTCATCCATTCACCAGGTGATCAACATTTGGATTATAATTAATTTTGACAATTACGAATGAATCTGCTATTATATATTTGCATTCAGTTATTAGCTGGAAAATATATTTTCTTCTTCTTTGTAAATATTGATGAGGAGGATTACTGGGTAATATAATAAACATATATTTACATTTATTTAAAAATAGCTAAATTTCTTTCCCTTTTCCATTCCAGTAGCAATGTTTTAGGGTTCTAATTGCTCTTTGTCTTCACCAGAACTTGGTATTATCAAGTTTAGCAATTTTAACATTTATTTGATAGCATTTCATAGTGATTTTAATTTATATTTTCTAAAAGACTAATGATTTTGAACATTTTTATATGTTGTTGGCCATACATAGCTATCTATTCCTTGGTGAAGTTCCTGTTCAAATGCCTTATGGAATTTTAAATTGAGCTTTTATTTTTCTTATTATTAAGTTGTAAGAAATCACTCACCTAGAGTCAGAAGCCCTGGAATGTGAAGTCAAGTGGGCCTTAGAAAGCATCACTACGAACAAAGCTAGTGGAGGTGATGGAATTCCAGTTGAGCTGTTCCAGGTCCTGAAAGATGATGCTGTGAAAGTGCTGCATTCAATATGCCAGCAAATTTGGAAAACTCAGCAGTGGCCAGAGGGCTGGAAAAGGTCAGTTTTCATTCCAATCCCAAAGAAAGGCAATGCCACAGAATGCTCAAACTACAGCACAATTGCACTCATCTCACACGCTAGTAAAGTAATGCTTAAAATTCTCCAAGCCAGGCTTCAGCAATACATGAACCGTGAACTTCCAGATGTCCAAGTTAGTTTTAGAAAAGGCAGACAGACCAGAGATCAAATTGCCAACATCCACTGGATCAGGAAAAAGCAAGAGAGTTGCAGAAAAACATCTATTTCTGCTTTATTGACTATGCCAAAGCCTTTGACTGTGTGGATCACAATAAACTGTGGAAAATTCTGAAAGAGATGGGAATACCAGACCACCTGACCTGCCTCTGTGGAAAATTCTGAAGGAAATGGGAATACAGACCACATGACATGCCTCTTGAGAAACCATTATGTTGGTCAGGAAGCAACAGTTAGAACTGAACATGGAACAACAGACTGGTTCCAAATAGGAAAAGGAGTATGTCAAGGCTGTATATTGTCACCTGCTTATTTAACTTATATGCAAAGTACATCATGAGAAATGCTGGGCTGGAAGAAGCACAAACTGGAATCAAGATTGCTGGGAGAAATATCAATAACCTCAGATATGCAGATGACACCACCTTTATGGCAGAAAGTGAAGAGGAACTAAAAAGCCTCTTAATGCAAGTGAAACAGGAGAGTGAAAAAGTTGGCTTAAAGCTCAACATTCAGAAAACAAAGATCATGGCATCTGGTCCCATCACTTCATGGGAAATAGATGGGGAAACAGTGGCTGACTTAATTTTTCTGGGCTCCAAAATCACTGCAGATGGTGATGCAGCCATGAAATTAAAAGATGCTTCCTCCTTGGAAGGAAAGTTATGACCAACCTAGATAGCATATTAAAAAGCAGAGACGTTACTTTGCCAACAAAGGTCTGTCTAATCAAGGCTATGGTTTTTCTGTGGTCATGTATGGATGTGAGAGTTGGACTATAAAGAAAGCTGAGCACTGAAGAATTGATGCTTTTGAACTGTGGTGTTGGAGAAGACTCTTGAGAGTCGCTTGGACTGCAAGGAGATCCAACCAGTCCATCCTAAAGGAGATCAGTCCTGGGTGTTCATTGGAGGGACTGATGTTTAAGCTGAAATTCCAATACTTTGGCCACCTTATGCGAAAAGCTGACTCATTTGAAAAGACTCTGATGCTGGGAGGGATTGGGGGCAGGAGGAGAAGGGGACGACAGAGGATGAGATGGCTGGATGGCTTCACTGACTTGATGGACATAGGTTTGGGTGAACTCCAGGAGTTGGTGATGGACAGGGGGGCCTGGTGTGCTGTGGTTCATGGGGTTTCAAAGAGTCAGACATGACTCAGCAACTGAACTGAACTGAACTGAAGAGTTATATATTCTGAATATAAGTTTTTTTCTAAGATATGTGTCTTGACAACATTTTTGAGTCTATGGCTAGTCTTCATTTACTTAAATGCTTTTTGAAGAGCAGAAGTTATAAATTTTAGCTTACCAGTTTTGTCTTGTATGGTTTGTGCTTTTTTTGTGTGTCTTGTTTAAGAAATAATTGCTTAATACAAGGTCATAAAAGTTTTCTCGTGTATTTTCTTGTAAAAGTTTTATGAGTGGTCTATGATCCACTTCAAGCTGAATTTTTATTTCAGTTTGAGGTAAGAGTTGATATTCATTTCTTTTCTTTTTCTCTTCTTACGTATGATTGATCAAGTGTTCTGACTCTGTTGAAAAAACTCTTTTTTCTCTACTGAAATACCTTGGCAACTTGTTGGAAAATCAAGATCAATATATGTACATGTGCAAAAAAGAATAACAAAATTTGAAAAGTCCCATTTCCTGATTAATTAAAGTTCCGATTGTGTGTACTCAAAATAAGCTTTTCATATCTTTTATTTATTTATTTTATTGAGGTGTAATTGCTTTTGGGGGCTTCCCATGTACTGCGGTGGTAAAGAATCTGCCTGCCAATGTAGGAGAAGCAAGAGATGCGGGTTTGATCTCTGGGTTGGGAAGAAATATCTTGGAGTAGAAAATGGCAACCCATTCCAATTTTCTTGCCTGGAAAACCCCATGCACAGAGGAGACTGGTGGGCAACAGTTCATGACATTGCAAAGAATCAGGCAGGACACAGTGTGAGCACACACACACACACACACATACACCCAATTGATTTACAATAATGTATTAGTTTCAGGCATATGACATAGTAATTAAAAATTTTTACAGATTATACTCCTTTTGTAGTTGAAAAATATTGGCTACAGTCTTTGGGTGATACAATACATTATATACTGTTCACAACTAGTTTGTTCTCTATGTCTGTGAGTCTGTTGCTTTTTTTGTTATATTCACTAGTTTGCTTAATTTTTTAGATAGCAAGTATAATGATACTTGAGTGTCAGATGATAACACAGAGTATTTGCCTTTATCTGACTTATTTAACTTAGCTTATTACTCTCCAGGTCCATCCATTTTGTTGAAAATGGAAACATTCATTCTTTTTTATGGCTGAGTAATATTCCATTGTGTATGTGTCTGTGTGTGTCTGTGTGTACTTTGTCAGCTGTATCCCTTATCACAGTAATTTAACCATAATTATAACGAATTGTGAAATTTCTCAGGAGTGGAAGAGGTTTCTTTTGGAGGTTGAGGGCTGTCTTTTTAGGTTCTTTGATTGTTTGCTCTTTTGTTCCACTTGGTTTGTTCCTTTCTCCTTTCACTGTCCCATCACATTTTCTTACCTTGGGATTTTCTATCAATTAATGGATTTCATATCAATTAATGGGTTTTCCTAGTTGGTTCCGTAATCATCACTGTTTCCATACTACTGTGCTGTGCTCAGCAACTTAGCTGTCGCTCAGTCATGCCTGACTCTGACTCCTGCCAGGCTCTTCAGTCCATGGGATTTTCCAGGCAAGAATATTGGAGTCAGTTGTCTATTCCTACCCCAGGTTCCATACTACAAATTCTCCAACCAACTGATCCAAATTTTTGCCTTCTGTTGGTCTGATTTTCTTAAATGATAGGATTTAGACTTTCTGGAAGAGGAGATGAAGTACATATTCTTCAAATAAATTTTCCGAAGTAGTAATTATTTTAGGCTTTGATAGAAGTTGGAATAAACTAATGGCAATGATTTAGTGCTTTGATGTTGAGAAGAAACAATCATTTGGTAGGAAAGGAGAAACTAACAGAATTCAGGATGATACTGCAAGAAATCAAAGAAAAATCAGAAATGTGGAAAGTATATTTAAAGTTATGAGTTACTAGAATGATGTGAGGTTAAAACTGGCTCATATGTAAGACTTTTTTTTTTCTTTTCTTTTTTTTTTTTCCCCAACCTGCTTTTGGACTTTGTTCCTTATATTAAAATGGTGCTTCTTGATGTAAAAATGAAGGCATCTAACTAATTTGGCCAATGTTCTAAAGTTGGCTTAGACTAGACCAAATTTTTTTCCCAACAAGCATTTTTTCACAAGGGCTCATTGGCTTCTGATATAGTCTTGCTGTGAAACTGTTTCATGAACCATTTTGTTGAGCCAGATTACATACAGAATCCATTTCCTGTGAGCATCATGGCTGAGAGACCTCCTTGCAAGCCAATCTTCCAGTTAAATGCTCCAAATTACCAGTTAATTGCTCCAGCCTGATGAAACTGGCTTATGCATCTTCCAGAAACTAAGTCAGAAGGAAATAGTGCAGATAACTGCAAATTATCCAGTGGATTTCAAACCATTTATTTAGCTAATCAAATATTGAACATATTTAGCATTTACCCAAATGTACCTGAATTGACAAAACTCACATTCTCAGAACTATATTTTTTCTCATTAAGCAGCATATACAGTGATTAATAAACCTAAATTATGAAGTCAACATTTTAATTGCTAATGTACTTGGATGCTTCTAGTAAAATTTGGTTTTATTCAATTTATTTTGCATATCCTAATGTATTTTATGAAAGAGAGCACACCTGTGTCATCAGTTACAAAAGAAATATGCATGCAAAACAAAGTAGAGTCCATTGGTGTGGATTATTGGTGGCCAAATTATTATCTGTGTTTTAAAAGGACTACCCCACAAAATAATATCTTTAACCTAATCATTGAAGGGCATATTCAAAATGTCTTTATGTGCCTTATCCAGACTTGGAAATGAATGCAAACCTGCCTTATTAAATAACAATATAACTATATAGCTTTAATGAAATTGAAAAAATAAAGACTTTTGAATTATAATAGGCCACTCATGCAGAATAATTCATGCACAATACAGGATTCCAATTGGGGACTGATTTAATACTGATGTTAATGAAGTGCCAAGAAGAGAGTGAGTAATAGGGTGAAATTCTTTTGTAGCAATTTTCAGGAGAAGGATTTTTTTCAGGGGAGTAATAGAACTTCTTAGAAATTTCAATTGGAGCAATTCTTTTTGGGTGGGAGGGTTTGATTGAAAAGACAGAGAGGAAAAGATGAAGAGAAGTAAGGTTGAGTAAGGGGGAAACTTATTATCTTGCTTCTTTGTGAAATAAAAATTTGCTCATGTAGTAGAAAATGAAATTGACTAAATGTTAAAATGAAATGAGCCTACCTTGTACATTTTCCAAGCTGAACAAAATGCAAACAATAGTAACAATAAAGAATAACGATGTTTTGTGAATTTAACCAGTTAATGATCTTGTGTTCCTTTAATATATCCTTTAAAATAATGCCGTCCTCAAGGTAACAACTTTGAAATATCGTGGGATTTAAATCATAAGTAAAATAAAAATAAATCTTATCATTGCAGTTAAAGATATCATTTTCCAAAAGGATTGTAGCAACAAGAAAGTACCATTTCAAGGAACTGAATTTATTTCATGGAAGTAGCGGTCTTACTCTCATTACCATCTTTACTTTAGAAAACAGTCTTCAAAATTATACATACAATATTTCATCTATTCTAGAAACAACACTGACTTATTTGATATGGTTACCTGCTTATTGCAGCTGTACACTATTTACCAAATTTGCCAACTGCAGAATATTTACAGGACAGTAAAAGTCCTAAAGCAGAAGGCTGGATGGCTTAATAGAGCATAATTTTTATATATTTCAGAAGACGCTAATGTTACTACTCAACATGGCTGTTCTAATATTTGAGAAATGGGAGACTTTACCTTTCGCCCTCTCATTCCAATTTAAAAATCTAATCTGCAACACATTTCTTCTTTCCTATCATTTTGAGATGCCCATTTCTGTGCCTGTTTGTGGATATGAGGTTGTTAACGTTCCCCAAGGCTATAAAGAATAAAATATTTTAAATTCATCTTTTGAAAGTAAAAATGCTTTTCCTGTTTATATAAAATTTTGCCAGAGTCTTTTCCATTCTGGCGTCATCTTGTTTCTGCCATTTTAATGTCTATAAGTTGTTATTTTACTAATAAGTCTCCTTCGATGTGAAATCTTCAACACTACCTACAGAATGAAGTTTAGACAGATTGACAAACTACAGTCTCTGAAATCTGTCCCTTTGCCCCTATTGCCACTAAACTTCTACTTAGAAATGCAACTCTAGCCAGAATGGTTTGTTCACCATGTGAAAACAAAGACATTTTCCATTTTTCGCCTTTACTCTTGTCCCTCTCACTCCTTCTGCTCTCTTTCTACAGAAATACTAGCTGGCTCTACATGAGTCCATGTTAAGTCGCTTCAGTCAGCTCCCATGGACTGTAGCCCTCCAGGCTCCTCTGTCCATGGGGTTCTCCAGGAAAGACTACTGGAGTAGGTTGCCATGCCCTCCTCCAAGGGATCTTCCCCACCCAGGGATGGAACTGAAACTTGGCAGGTGTGTTCTTTACTTCTAGGACCAGGTCTAGATCAAATGTTATTTCTTCCAAAAAGCCGTTTCTAACACCCCTGTAAAATAAAGTCATTTTCTTTTCTGAATTCCTTCAGCAATATTTGTATCTCTCAAATTATACAAATCAATATGATGTATTTACCTCTAAAATGGGACCAGAAGCATTTTGTCACTATAGGTCAGAGCATGGACTCAGGAGCCCAGCTGTCTGAGTTCAAATACCGACTGTGGAATTTTTTAGCTATGTGGGTTTGGGCAACTTGAACACCCTGAGGTTCAGTTTCCCATCTCCAAAAATGAGATGTTAATTGTTCCAACTTGAGAAAATTTGATGTGTCCGAAATACATAGAACAGAAATTGACCATCATGGTTGAGCTTAAATAATGTTTAGATTATAGCTTACAAGTTACAGAATTAAGATCGAGATTCAGGTCTGCTGCTTCAGTCGTGTCTGACGCTGTGTGACCCCATAGATGGCAGCCCACCAGGCTCCTCCATCCATGGGATTTTCCAGGCAAAAGTACTGGAGTGGGTTGCCATTGCCCTCTCTGAAATTCAGGTCAAAACTACATATTCTTTGCATAATGCTATCCTTTCTGCTTTCATGGCACTACTGAGCATCAACCAAGGTTGTGTATTTTGAGGCCAAAGTGTGTGTATTTTGCCTCCCACTGGTTCTATCATTATACTTATAACAAGTGCTCGATAAATATATCATGGATGACTCAATACACATAAACTAATCAAATAATTCTAACTATTGGCAGCTTCTACGAAACAAAATTCAATCATAGAAAATTGAAATCCAAAGTATTCTTTTCAGAACTTATGACATATATTTAGCCAGCAAATATTATCTGAGATCATGTTGTTTACAAGCAATTTATTGCAAGAGCAATAAATTATTTTGTTGTTCAGTCACTCAGTTGTATCTGACTCTCGTGACTCCTGGTGGGACTGTAGCCCACCAGGCTCCTCTGTCCATGGAATTGTCCAGGCAAGAATACTGGAGTGGGTTGCCATTTCCTTGTCGAAGGAAAGAAACATTACTGTGACATGGATTTGAATTGTGGTTTCTATGGCCACAATGCAGAGTACTAACAACTGTACGATCACAGCCCGCCACTGTAAAACTCATTTATTAGAAGCCCTCTCTCTAGTAGCTGCCAATCTACAATCAGTCTGGTTAGGTAACTAAACTAATCTGAAACAGGTAGTTAAGCACCCACCCCCTTTTCTAGATAAACAGGACCACAGTCATTCTCATAAAATATATTGTAAAGATTTCTTTCAAGTTGAAGTTTACAGACTTTTTATGGCAGACTCTTTCTATCAGGAGATCTGCTTCCCTACTTATAGCTTTCCCAATCTCATTGTTCATTTGTACTTGCTATCACATTGGCCAAAAAGTTTGTTCAGATTATTCTATAAGATCTTATGGAAAAGCTCAAGTGAACTTCTTGGCAATACTTTAAGAATTCCATTTGGGAAGCACTGCCACATTGTCTGATGATGAAGCTTGAGAGCACTTACAGAATGATCATATCTTTCTGGCATATATTTCTGGAAAAATATACCCACCAAAGAGAAGGTTAAAGATGCTGTTCCACTCTCTATATTCTTACATTTAACCAACTGCTAACTTGGGTAGAAGTTGTCATGTAAAGAACATCCAGGGAAACTTAAATGATTTGTATCAAGTGTGTGAAAGGCCCTGAGGAATATCTACTAATTTTACTTGGAGAGATCAGAGAGGTCTTGATGACTGAAGTAGTTTTGCTGATGTAAATTTTGTATGCAGCTGGCAAAGCCAGAAAATGGAAAGTTGCATGGAGAGAGAGTTTGAAATAATTTTTTTTTTTTTAGTCAGCAATAATTCATCATGACTAAGAGAACCTTACTGTCTTCCTGTTTCCCAGCATCATCACTTCTCTACCTATGCCAAGAGAAACCTGACTACCTCACTAGTCTTCCTTCTATCAGGCTGCTGCTGCTGCTGCTGCTAAGTCGCTTCAGTCATGTCTGACTCTGTGCGACCCGATAGATGGCAGTCCACCAGGCTCCCCCATCCCTGGGATTCTCCAGGCAAGAACACTGGAGTGGGTTGCCATTTCCTTCTCCAAGGCATGAAAGTGAAAGTGAAGTTACTCAGTAAATGTCCAACTCTTCGTGACCCCATGGACTGCAGCCCACAAGGCTCCTCCGTCCATGGGATTTTCCAGGCAAGAGTACTGGAGTGGGGTGCCATTGCAGGCATGTACATAATAAATGTAGCACCAGTTATCAAGGAGTAGGAACTTTGCTTATCAATGAAAACAACAAGATTATGTCTATCTTTACAATCTTCCTAAGGACAAGTCTTATTTGAACTAAACAGATTAGCACACATTAATACAACATTGTATAGTAAGAAGCTTTTGAAGATGGTTCTCATGATCTCCACCTCTTGGTATTCATGCTTTTGGCTGACACCCGTCTTTGAGTGCAGACCTGGAACTAATGATTTGTTTTGAAGAGAATATGGCAAAAATGATGGGATATCACTCCCATGATTGTGCTATAAAAGACTATGACATATATTATTGGACTCTTTCCATTGTTTTCTTGGATTGTACGCTTTAGTAAGCAAGCTGCCATGTTGGAAAGATCCATGCGGGAAGAAATTTAGGGTAATTCCTGGCCAACAAAGAGCAGAATTCTTCAGTCTAACAACCCATGAAGCACTGAATCCTGCCAACCATGCGAGCAAGCTTAGAAGTGGATTCTTCTCCAGTTGAGCTTTCAAGAGAGACTGTGGCCACAGTTGACACTTTGATCACAGTCATATGAGAGACTTTGAGACAGAGGATCTGTATACACTGTTCTCAGATTCCTGACCCTCAGAAGCTGTGAAATAACAACTGTGTGTTGTTTTAAGTTGCTAATTTTGGGCAATGTGTTTCACAGTGATAGGTAACTAATACAGTGGGTGTTTAATTTGTATTCTAAAATTCTGAAACAATCGGTCTGTTTCTATAATATTATTTAAGAATATAGAACACACTTGTGGGTTTGATCCCCTTTGGACTCCAGCCCCTTGAATTAATTATATGTTATGTTGATTCTTCTGGAAGTATTTCAGTTAATTCTCTACAAACCTTTAGTTTTTCTTTTCTTTAGATAAATACTTGCCAAAAATATTTATTGGATTTTTTTTCCCAAATTCAGGAATCAATTTCCTAAAATAAAGGTCTTTACATTTAAATATAATTTTACATCTGAGTGTGCCTGCAGAGTTGAGGGAGAAGAGTATACTTATAAACATCACAAAACACATTGGGGAAACAAACATCCAACAAGCAGAGACATGTGTTGCTGTGTTGTGGGTGTTTATGTGTGTGGTGTCTTGTTTATATTTATTTATTCCCTGAGTGTCTGAAGATCAGAAAACTAAAGTTGGAATAAAGGAAGGGAACTTAAATCATTCTAGTGGGCTAAGATAAATAGGTTATTTCATTAGGAAAAATAACAGGAAAAAGTAAGGATCTAGTTTTCAAATTCTTACACTTATTTTTATTTTTTTAAGGCATAGTACTCCATATATACCAACTACTTTAAAAAGCCACATAGAAAATAATAGCCCTTCTCAAGAATTGGACTGTAGGTTAATGCAACTCTATGATTTCCCCTACTAAATAAACTCATCTGTGGCACCACTGGGTCCTTTCCAGTATCAACTGCACAGTCTTTATGATGTTGACATTTCTTCCAGTAAGTTGGAAGAGTTTCTCTACCAGAAATGTCATATTCCCATAGGAAACACCAATTTTGACTGCATTTTTAAGTTGGGAAGAGTTTGGTCTACACATTCTTCAATCTCCATGAACATGAAAATTGGATTCTTGAAAGCAAGAAGAATGCATGTGTAGTGGCTAAATTGTTTTTTCTCCCTCAGGCTAAAATCTCAAGGTTTCTTCCAAGAGGTACAGATTGTTCTGGCTGCAAAATCTTTGAAATCTCATGTGCTTGATATATTTTTAATTTTCCCTTTATACATCCCAATGTTAAAGAAGAAAGGGGGATTTTAAATGAGCAATTTGCAATATTGTATATAGTACAGTACAGGTTTTTTAGAAAAGCATTTCTTTTGAAATATCCAATACAAAATGGAGAAGAAGCTCCAAATCAGTAAATCTGTAGCTTTGTACATATAAAAGCAGAATGAGATTGGGAAATGTGGCTACATCTTTTTCTCACGGCAATTCATTGGAACTATGATCTGTCTTAAAACCAAGAGGAATCTAGTTACTTAAAAAGAAAATATATTATACAAAATATCACTTAAGATGAAGGCCTCTTTGTTCATAGGATGAATATGCAAATCTAATTTCTGCAGGAAGGTATTCATGTTTAATCAATGACACAATTATGGAGAGCATAGTTCTTGACAAACAAGTATATGGTAATAGACATATCTTTGTTGTTCAACCTCAATAAATATGCTTCAGCACTCAATTGACACCTAATTAATAGTTAATTACAGTTTCAAAGAATATAAATTTATATTTGGTTGCGTTAGTTAACTCAGTGCCTTTAATACTTTGCTCTTGGTAGCAGTCTACGTAAGAATTTTACTACATTTATTCCTCTTGCCAAGAGAAATGTCAGGAAGCTAAGAGTTATTAGAGCATTCTAATTGAAATTTGAAAACTAATTAGAATGTGTGTTCCTATTTAGAAGCTGCTGAACTAAAAAGTCTGAAGCAAAAATAAATCACTATATTTATACTATAACTGTCATAGATTCTTAAAATTAAATTCAAACGTGAGACTTGATTTACAACATAACCAAAAATATACACCAAAGCACTTTAAACTTCTTCAAAAAAGTTGTGAAGATATTTTTGAAACTAAATAGAAATAAAATCTGCTTTTCCTGGGATAAACTAACAAGTAAAATAGCAAGTAGTAGAATTTTAACAACATTATATGGAAAATATGGCAACACTGGCCAATATCAGCAATTTCATTCACAGGAACTGCATGGGATTAAACTTTTGCAAAGAAAAACTTGGCAGGAAAAATTGTCAAACTCTTTCCAGAAATCAACTGACAAAGAAAACACACACACACACACACACACAGTCAAGAAAATCCTGGTATCAGTGGGATCTCCCCCAAACTCATATAAAGATACATGAGCCAAAAGTATTTGATAATCTCTGACAATTTGAGGGTTTGTTAAAAACATACCTATATGAAAAAAAAACAATGCTTACATTTTACAACATTGAAAGTAAAAGTTGCTCAGCCGTGTCAGACTCTATGCGATCCCATGGACTACAGTCCATGGAATCTCCAGGTCAGGATACTGGAAGGGTAGCTGTTCCCTTCTCCTGGGTATCTTCCCAACCCTGGGATCAAACACAGATCTTCCTCATTGCAGGTGGATTCTTTACCAACTGAGCCACAGGGAAGCCCAAAAATACTGGAGTGGGTAGCCTATCCTTCTCTAGGGGATCTTCCTGACTCAGAAATCAAACCAGGGTCTTGTGCATTGCAGGCAGATTCTTTACCAATTGAGCTATCGGGGAAGCCCTTGGGGGTTATTTGTTTTGAAGAAGCTCAATATTTGAATTGGAGAAGGAAATGGCAACCCACTCCAGTGTTCTTGCCTGGAGAATCCCAGGGACAGAGGAGCCTGGTGGGCTGCCGTCTGTAGGGTCGCACAGAGTCGGACACGACTGATGTGACTAAGCAGCAGCAGCAGCAATATTTGAATAAAACAGAACTCCTCTGAAATATGAGATCACTGTACCCTTTTTTTATGAATAAAGTTCAGTCACCTGAGAAAGAATTGAGCCCCCACCTCTAATCCATAGCCTCTCCATCTACAACAAGGTTGTCTTGTTCTTTCCTGAGCCAATGTTGTCCCAAGAATTCCTTCAATTTGGCCAACCTTCACTGAAAGATGTCTTCTTGTTACAGGGACTAATAAGTGAATAAAACCGATAGAAATCCCTGACCCTGTGGATCCCGCACCCTAGTGGAGGAAAGGAGGTATCTGCAAAACAAAACTCAGTTCACATTAACTTCAGTCTCTCCAGACTGGCTTTCATTTTTTCATCCATTCATTTGCCAAACAAAATAGCACACATGGAGCACAGTGAGGTTCCACAGCTGGAGACCTAGGGGCAATAAACAAGTCAAAGTAGAGGTAACCAGACAAAAGAGGACCCTTCCTTACCTGTGTGTGTCAGTCTCTCATTTGTGTCCTACTCTTTGTGACCCCATAGACTGTGGCCTGTCAGGCTCCTCTGTCCATGGAATTCTCCAGGCAAGAATACTGGAATGGGTTGCCATTCCCCTCTCCAGGGGATCTTCCCCACTCAGGGCTTGAACCAGGGTCTCTTGCATTGCAGACAGATTCTTTATCATCTGAGCCACTGGGTAAGTCCGTTTTCTTACCCTGCAAATAGTAAAATCCCAGAGCTTTTCTATCACTACCTATAAGTGTCAATGTGTTTGTGGCTTTCCATATGTTATAGGAAAACTGATAAAAAGTTACCTTGGGTGGTTCATGCCATCCCCTTTTCTCACTGAAGAGAGCCTTTAGTTCAAAATAAACTGCTGTGTAAAACCAGGATTGTGGAGCTGCAGTCAGATCAATTGCCAGGGAAAGCATTGGCTGGGGCAGCAGCTAGTGAGGGAGACAAGGAAAAGCAGCTGTAAGTACTCCGAGAGTCTGTTGGGGCAAAGAAATGCAATCCTGGGGCCAAGCAGGCTGTTGGCAGGGGGCCAGACCTCATTAGAGGCGCTGAAAGTATCACAGGATACCTGGGGAAGGAGGAGACAGAGGAGATGGGGATGGTGATGCATCTACAGAGATGCCAGAAAGCCCCTGTTCCTGGGCGTGGGGTGGGGGCAGGGGCTCTGAAGAACCTGCTAAATTGTAAGGACTGTCAATGTCTGAGCTGTCCTGTAAGTGTCCCATCAGAACTGGCCTGCGACACTGGATCTCATCTCCTCCCCTGCATTGCACCCTCCCTAGGATGGATGAAGGACTGGAGGAGAGGATCAAGGCAAGAGAGTGCTACTCAGGGAGGAAAGAGGAGAGTTGACTGGATCCCCTTCCCTGAGGGCTGGTCTTCCATCTTCGGGAGGTTCAAACTCAGAGCACAGGTGTATTTGTATGTGTGTGTATGTGTTTGTGTATGAGAGAGAGAGAGAGAGAGGGCGGGAGGGAAGTTTCAAGGTTGATAAGTTTAAAGTATTGAGTGTTATATAAGGCACAGGGCATTAACTTAAGGACCTTGATTTTTCTGTTTTCTTGAAATAGCGTCTCTCTTGAATTTCTCCTGGATGTGCATTCACTCCTACCATGTAATGGATTCTCTGACTTCATTCTCAGTACATAGTATCAGTCAGATTATCTAGCACACAAGTTTCTCCCAGAAGGAATGTAACACCATCATTGCATTCAGCTAAATGATGCTTGTGTAGCTTGAAATGGTGAATGTGCCTTCTGATATATCCAGCTTCTACATTGGCGGCATATGGTTGATGACGGTTGTGCATGCGTGCAGTCAGGAACTAAACTAACTCATTAATTTAGCATACGATCATGATCAACACAGGCTTCCTGGTGGTTCACGGGTAAAGAACCAGCCTGCCAATGCAGGAGACAAAGGTTCGATTCCTGGGTCGAAAAGATCCCCTGGAGAAGAAAATGGCAACCCACTTCAATATTCTTGCCTGGAGAATTCCATGGACAGAGGAGCCTGGCAGGCTACAGTCCATGGGATTGCAAAAGAGTCAGATATGTCTTAGCAACTAAAGAACAACAACATGCTCAATACTGATCACTTCAGCAAAATTGATCATGCAGAAAATGGTATTGATCCTAAAGATAACCAGTGAAAGATTCTACAGGGCTGGGTTTCTACCACTTTGTATGTGTGTACATGGGCTGAACTTTCATAAAGCTCAAAGAGGCCCTGATGCATTTTTAGATCGCTGATATTATCTGTGACTGTTTTAATAAGTATCTTGATTTTCAGTTACTATGTTATTTATATAAATTAAAGAAATAGTGTGAAACTATAACAAAGAATGCAATCTCTTTGGAGCTTAGCTCCTGTGACTGACACAGCCGTTGAAATACCCCTTCAGCTCTTATATAGAAGAATCTGGAAATTATCACTTGGCAGGAACTGCCAAAGAAGTTCACACACAAATTCCTGCACCCTCTGGCAAAGTGCTTCATGACTTTGAACTGACCTTGAAATTTATGGCCTGGCATCAATAGTCATTAAACTGGGAACAGCTTGTGTAATGTCTTGATAGTAAGTGGTACCCAGAAATGTGTTAGCAGTAGAAAGAATTAAAAATATACATTTCGTTTTAATTCTGGTGTAGGGAATGACCTGTGGTTTTCAGAAGTAGTCACAAAGCTGAATACCAATCTCAGGGAAAAGGACAATGTTTGTGATCCTCTAAGTGTACTTAAAACAGAGACTAGAAGCAGGCTAATTGTTTTGATTTTGCTCTGAACAGCTGGCAGAAATGAGAGTAGTTGCAATGACTTTCATCAGGTCTCTTGAAAATTTACAAATTGGCTCTTTCTCCTTTGCTCTGTGGAGCAAAAGGAAGTAAACTTATGCTTATCTGATATATGAGTGAGAAACCACACCCTCTTAATGGCAGCATATCTGAGCCTGAAGGCAATTCAGCCCTCTTTACACAAAGAGTCTTCAAATTTAATTGGACCCCAAGGTAGAACAAGTTAATCTTTAATCCTTGAGTTCCTTGAAAATGTCTAAGCTATTTAGTTTAGTATTTGGTTAGTATGGATTTATGCCACTTCATCTCTTAATGTGTATAAAAATTTGGTTGGGAAATGATAAATATGACATACACTATTAGAGCTTTAAGATGGTCTATTGTTATTGTTCAATCTATCAGTCATGTCTGACTCTTTGCAACCCCATGGACTGCAGCATGCCAGGCTTCCCTGTCCTTCACTATCTTCCTGAGTTTGTTCAAATTCTTGTCTACCGAGTTGATGATGCCAAACTTATGTAAGATTGTCTACATAACGTGAATAATATTGACCTAATAAAAATAAAGTGTAATTGGATTATTGACCATAAGTGAGAAGAATCTGTCAGCTAAACTTGCCTCACCCACAGTCCCTAGTGGAAGGATAGCTCTGGGTCATTATTTATACGAGTGGCAAGTGATTACTAGCAGCATGTACCATGTAGCTTAGAATGAAGAGTTAAGAGGGGTCAATCAGGTTTCCTCTTCCTGACATTCCTACTGGAAATGGGGAATGAATCAGCTAGATGGAAGCCAAAAGAGTAATGAATGGGCAGAGAATAGCTGAGACCTTAATGGTTTAAATAGAGGGTGAAGATTATGTTATTCAGGTATCTAGAGCTACTGTCAGTGTAGAAATTCCTTCTACTTCCAACTTCCTTGTGACTGAGCCCTGGCCTTGGATTTTTAAATAGATTTATAAAGGATTTTGGAGGAATCGCTAGCAGAAAATACACACCATGAAGAATAAGGCAGAAGGCGGAAGAACATTGTGTTTTACCATTTTCACTTCTTAAGGAACTACAGTTCTGTACAGTGCTGACCCCAGTACTTCCAAAACTTAAATCCGTAAGCCTGGCTTCCTAAGAGTCAGTCTTACAAACTACAAGCATATTCCCAGAATCTAACTTGCTAGATTTGGCATCTCCTGGGTGGCTTCTAGGATCATTGTTTTCAAATAGCTCCTAGGCAATTCAGATATGTAACCTAAGCCAGGTTGAGGTGCTGATGTTGCCAACTATTGCATTTTGTAGAGAAGATTGAGACCCACCGTCTGCAAATGTCAAGCCTCAACTTCACCATTAATACATGGAAGAACTCAGGAAGCGCTTGCATCTCTTTAAGTACTTTTTCCAACCACCAGTTTATTTTCTTCCAGATATCTGGAATCATTATTAACAGAATTAACTTAATTCTCAAGGACTAGTGGATTAGAACTTTATTGTGCTGTTAGTATACTTTTCAATTCTATTATTCAGATATCCTTGTTGAGGGCTTATTGAAGCACAGAAACTAACACAAGTTTAAAATATGACTATATTATTATGAAAGTTTAAGACTGGCACATGGAAGAAGCAATGTTAATCCACTGAAATTCTCTGTTGCTGCACTCATCTACAAATTTCTGTATATACCTTTCAAAGAGTGGCAACAAATGGAAGCAAATAAAAAACAATGAAATAAAAATATGTCAGACTGAAGTATTAGCTTTTGTTTGGAAAAGAGCAATTATTAGTCCCACTCCTTCCTATTTTCCACAGAAGATGCACTCAATCATATTCTTCCCACAAAAGTGGAAAGTTGAAGAGAACACTTCAAACATTCTCTCCATCCCACTTCTAGAGAGGACAGAAAAGTCATGACTCTGACTGGTTAGCAAGAGATATGCAAGGGGCAATGTTTCTATAGTGGGCAGGGCATTCCTTCAAAAGGAAATGAAGGTGGATGTTTTCCTGGTTCTCACTGGAATAGCTTTCATCCTAGATTTTCACAGCAGTAAGTAACAAGCTTTTGTGTATGTATACTTACGTGGTGCCAAGTGTCTGAAACCTGCACACGAGGACAGGAAAGTAGCCAATTTCAAAGCAGCACAAACTCTGTTCCAGGCAATGTTCCAAGTATATACAAAAATAAAACCATTTCATCCTTATAACACCCCCATGAGGTAGATTCTATTATTATCTCTATTTTGCATATGAAGAGGCACAGATGAAGAAATTGAGTCAAGGTGATCTGTTCAGGATTTGAAAGTTAGATACAGGCTGCAAGACTGGATTTAAAATGCAAGATTTTGGACTTCTAGAGAGAGGACAAGAGGCTCAGTGAAAACTCTCCCCTTGAGAAGCAGATGTTAAACTGGTTGAAATTAGTAAAAAAAAACAATCATTTATTGTCTCCAGAGATTGACCCAAGAGCTTACAAAAGACTAGGAGGCATTTATTCATTAAAACTGATGAAATTCTGTGAGAGCAGTGAGAAGACCAACATTCAGTAGCTGCTGTGCTCCAGCTTTGTGTCACAGAGCAGTCATTTGTGGGGGGCTCTTGCAAATGTCCCAGGAAATGTCTAAATATTCCCACCTCTCCTGCTCTGCAGGGAGAGTCAAGACAGGACCACTGGTGAAGGGCATCCACTTCCCTACAGTTGTGTGTTGCTGGCCCTGGTATATTTGCAGCCTATGATCACCTGTAGGAATCACACAACCAAGCTCTGGGCTACTGAAGCTCCTCCCTGGGTTGTGAATTTCATTTCTGCCCCCTCCCCAAATTCCCACTCTGGAGCACAGAGTCCCTGGCCACAGGAAGCTGCAGCAAGCCTCAAAGAGTGGCAACACCCATCCCTACCAAGTTTGATGACTGAACTGAAGTGAGGGGCTCAATTGGTAATTCTGGTATTTAGAGAAAATGTATGTCAATCACTCCTGGGCTAAACCAGCTTTTTAATACTATGCCCAGTGCCATTCAAGCCACCAACTATGCCTTTGAGATTACCACCCATGGGTTATCCTACTTGTTAAAATCAAGAGAAAAGTTCACATTTGTTGACTTCTTATTCTAACACTTAGTTCACTCCTTACTCTAATGTCGAATCACCTTTCAGATCAAGACAAATGAAATAGTTATATACTAACTCACGTAAGTAGACAAGTCAGTTCAGTTCAGTTGCTCAGTTGTGTCTGACTCTTTGAGACACAACGGACTGCAGCACTCCAGGCTTCCCTGTCCATCACCAACTCCCCAAGCTTGCTCAAACTCATGTTGTTCGAGTTGGTGATGCCATGCAATCATCCCATCTTCTGTCATCCCCTTCACCTCCTGCCCTCAATCTTTCCCAGAATCAGGGTCTTTTCCAATGACTCACTTCTTTGCATCAGGTGGCCAAAGTATTGGAGTTTCAGCTTCAGTATCAGTCCTTCCAATGAATATTCAGGACTGATTTCCTTTAGGATGGACTGGTTGGATCTCCTTGCAGTCCAAGGGAATCTCAAGAGTCTTCTCCAATACCACAGTATAAAAGCATCAATTCTTTGGTGCTCAGCTTTCTTTTTGGTCCAACTCCCACATCACTACATGACTACTGGAAAAACCATAGCTCTGACTAGATGGACCCTTGTTGGCAAAGTAATGTCTCTGCTTTTTAATATGCTGTCTAGATAGGTCATGGCTTTTCTTCCAAGGAGCAAGCGTCTTTTAACTTCTTGGCTACAGTCACTATCTGCAGTGATTTTGGAGCCCAAGAAAATAAAGTCTCTTGCTATTTCCACTGTTTCCCCATTTACTTGCCATGGAGTGATGGGACCAGATTCCATGATCTTAGTTTTTTGAATATTGAATTTTAAGCCAGCTTTTTCACTCTTCTTTCTTTCATCAAGAGGCTATTAAGTTCCTCTTCATTTTCTGCCATAATGGTGGTGTCATCTGCATGTCTGAGGTTATTGATATTTCTCCCAGCAATCTTGATTCCAGCTTGTGCTTCATCCAGCCTGGCATTTCATGTGATGTACTCTGCATATAAATTAAATAAGCAGGGTGACAATATACAGCCTTGACGTAACCCTTTCCCAATTCAGAACCAGGCGGTTGTTCCACATCTGGTTCTAACTGTTGCTTCCTGACCTGCATACAGGTTTCTCAGGAGGCAGGTCAGGTGGTCTGGTATTTCCATCACTTTAAGAATTTTCTAGAGTTTGCTGTGATCCACACAGTCAAAGGCTTTGGCATAGTCAATGAAGCAGAAATAGATGTTCCTCTAGAACCCTCTTGCTTTTTCGATGATCCAACAGATGTTGGCAATTTGATCTCTGGTTCCTCTGCCTTTTCTAAATCCAGCTTGAGCGTCTGAAAGTTCATGGTTCATGTACTGTTGAAGTAGACAAGAGCTTCATAAAAAGAAAAAAGAAGGTGTAAAAAATTAGGTGTAATCAATATATTTGTGAGCCCAAAAAAAGGTCCTGGTGGAACTGGACACCAGTAGCATTCATCACGGAGAAGGCAATGGCACCCCGCTCCAGCACTCTTGCCTGGAAAATGCCATGGATGGAGGAGCCTGGTAGGCTGCAGTCCATGGGGTCGTGAAGAGTCAGACACGACTGAGCGACTTCACTTTTACTTTTCACTTTCATGCATTGGAGAAGGAAATGGCAACCCACTCCAGTTTTCTTGCCTGGATAATCCCAGGGACGGGGGAGCCTGGTGGGCTGCTGTCTATGGGGTCACACAGAGTCGGACATGACTGAAGTGACTTAGCAGCAGCAATAGCAGCCTTCATCAATGGCCATTGGGAGAATGCATGCTTTGATTGTCTTTTTTTCATATTTTATTCCCCTAGTAACTTATTCTTGCTCCCTGAGATCTTCTCAAATACACTGTCTGCATGGAAATCTGTTGGGTTCTGACACCAAAATATGGTGATGTGGGCAGGGTGGGGGAAGGGTTTTTGCTTGCTGGCAGAGGTGTTTGATTAATTATATAAACACTATTGCTTTGGGGACTTCTCTAGTGGCTCAGATGGTAAAGAATCTGCCTGCAATGCAGGAGACCTGGGTTTGACTCCTGGGTGGGGAAGATCCCCTAGAGAAGGAAATGGCTACACACTCCAGTAGCCATTACTTGGAAAATTCCATGGACAGAGGAGCCTGGTGGGCTACTGTCCATGGGGTCACAAAGAGTCAGAATGACTGAGTGACTAACACCTTCACACACACATACACACACACACACACGTATACACACACGCATCACTTCGACCCTGGAACATAATTTTATGATGTGTTCCCCAGATCCAATCTGAAAAATACTGTGTTTACTATTGATTCTTTATTCCTCCTTTGATTTTTATCTTTTGTTTAGAAATAAATGTTATCAATTTTTTTCTTTTACCTTACACAGATTCTTAGTCTCATACTCAAAATTTCAGAAGATGAGGCTATGCCGTTTCCTTCTCCAGGGAATCTTCCCAACCCAGGAATCTAACCCAGGGATTGAACCCAGGTCTCCTGGATTGGAGGCAGACGCTTTAACCTCTGAGCCACCAGTATGGAGGACAGTTAATGTCCAAAATTCTAGCTGCTAGAATAACTGAGTGGCTTTAAATATGAGCATAAAGGATGGTGAGATTTATCCCTATGTAATGGGGAACCACCAAACGTTTTTCAGGAGTGGAGGAACTTGTTAATAACCTCATATCCATTAACCTGCTGGTGATGTCGAAGGCGAGCTGATTTCCTGACATTGTAAATACACAATCACCTAATTGGACATAAAGATCAGCCTTCTAATTTCTGTTCCAGTTTTTGGATGCAACTCAATATAATGTATATTCAATATTGTATCCAATTTGAAGATATTATAAATATTTAGTTAATTGTTCCTTTTGATTGTGCATAATTTTTATATCGTTTGTTTATTTAACACAAATCTGTCCATTCTGTTTGTGTCTTGATTTTTTAACTAAATTAACCTTATCATGTAGAAATTCCCTTCATATGATATTTAATCAGTAAACTTACACAGAAGGCTAACCTAACAGTATTGTAATAATTTGAGTACTTGTAATAATAATGCTTTCTTAATGTATACTGATCACTTTCCACATTTAGGTTTGTTGCCTAAAATCCAAAGGCCAAATTATATTAGGAACTTCAATAAACAAATCTTATTTTAACATAATCTTTAAATAGATCCTTTCATTTTCTGAGACTTAAGAGCTAGGATGCTGAGGCTGGTATGCTAAATATTGTATTCTGTACTCCATTTAGACTTTGATTTGGATTTAAAATTCAAAATCACTTCCATCATTTCTATCCTTGTGAGTGTGTGCCTGTGGGGATATTAAAATAGAGAAAGAGCTACTTGGAGAGATGAAATGATTGGATTTGATGCCTTAGGCCAGAAACCTCATTTTGCTTATGTTAATATGTAGAACTTTCTGCACTCCAATTCATGGCCAGTAAATGCTTTTTCTTGATTTTGTAAAATTCAGCATTGTATATCCCGGTTGAGAACCTTATTTCTTTTGTTGCAAATAGTGCTAGCAACCAATCTCAATCTCGTTTCTATTACCATAGCTCAATTATAAAGTGGTTACACACGGTTATTGAAAATCTAAACCTATATGTTGCTTTCCCTAGTGTCACTTTATTTAAGATTGCAGGTTGAAGCTATTGTAATCTTAGGTAAATCAGTAATTAACTTAGCACAAAGACATAATAGAGAGATGAAATCGTAAGACCTAAGAGGCATTTTTAAAGAAGAATTTTAATAAATATCTAGCAGAATATAATCCTTTTCAAAGAAGTGCAAATAGTGTCCCAGTATGAGAGGTTAACATTAAGAAGACACTTCTGTTAATATTACCTTTAAATTAAATAGTTAATTTATCCATTTCATCAGATGGATTAAAAATTCAGTCAAAAGGCAGAGATGGTTAGACTGGATAAAAAAAAAAACAAACCAATATCCAACTCTCTATAGCTTGAACAAACTCTAAGAGATAGTGAAAGACAAGGAAGCCTGGCATGCTGCAGTCCATGGGATCACAAAGAGTCAGACACAACTTAGCAACTGAACAATAACAACTGTCTATAGGAAACAAGCTGTAGAGTCAAAGATGCAAATAATTTTAAGTAAAAGGATATCATGCAAGCTGGAAGAGAGGTGGAGTGTTGCAGTAGTTTCTGACAAACTTTAAAATAAAAATATTAGTAGAAAAATAAAAGGGGGACTTTTATAATAATCACTGAGTCAATCCATTCATCAGGAAAGACCATACTCTAGAACATAAGTCTTAACAAATTAAGCAGATTGATATGGTATCATAGAAACAATTGAACATCTATATGCCAAAAGAAATGAGTCTTGATACATCTTACACATTTCACAAACATTCATTCACTCAAAGTAGATTATAGACCTAAATGTAAATACAAGTTCAGATGACTTTTGGTTTAAAAAAGAGTTTCTAGATGCATCACTAAAAACACAATTCAACTTTACTAAAGCTAAAAACTTCTTTTCTGTGAAAGACACTCTTAAGAGAATAAAAAACACCTCATAAAGTGCTTGTATTAAATTATAAAAATAACTGAAAAACCTAAGAATAATAAAATAATCATATTAAAAATGGACAGATGACCTAAACAGATGCTTCATAGAAGAAGATATGCTGTTGGTGTTTAGTAGCTCAGTCATGTCCGACTCTTTTGCAACCCCATGGAATGTAGCCCTCTGATCACCTCTGTCCATGGGATTTCCCAGGCAACTATACTGGTGTGGGTTGCCATTTCCTTCTCCAGTGGATTTTTCCTGATGCCAGGATTGAACCTGCGTCTCCTGCATTGGCAGGTGGATTCTTTGCCATTTAGCCACCTGGGAAACCCAAAAGAATATATACAGATGGTAATAGCCTGTGAAAAATGCTCAACATCACTATTCATTAGAAAATTGCAAATTTAAACAAGATCTACTAGTCACCTATTAGAATGGCTAAAATATAAAAAACTGACAATACCAAATGCTGATAAGCCTGCAGAAGAACAAGAATGTACAGTCATTGCTGGTGAGAACACAAAATAGAAGACAATTTGAAAGTCTTTTAAAAAGTTTTACAGTCTTTATTATATGCTCTAGTAATAAGGCACCCAATTATTTTTCCAACTGATTTTGAAAACTTATGTCTACATAAGCCTGCACACATGTGTTTACAGTAGCTTTATTCATAATTGCCAAACACTGTAAACAACCGAAATGTCCTTCAATAGGTGAAAAGATAAACAAACTGTTGTATATCCATACAAGGGGAGAGCTTTTAATCATACAAGGAAATGAGCAGTCAAGCCATGAAAAGACATGGAGAAATCTTAAATGAATATTAATGAGTGAAAGAAGCTGATCTTGAGAGGCAACATACTGTATGATTCCAATTATAGGACTCTTGAAAAAGCAAAAAGAAAAAAAGAAAGAGTACACAGGTCAATGGTTACCAGAGGGTGGGGGGAAGGGGAGAGGGATTAAATAAGTGAAATATGGGGATATTTATGGTAGAGAAGCTATTTTGTGTGATACTGTAATAGTAGATGCATGGCTATAAGAATTTGTCAAGAACTCTCCTGGTTGTCCAGTGATTAGGACTCTGTGCTTTCAGTTCAGGGAACCCGGGTTCCACCCCTGGTTCGGGAACTAGATCCCACATGCCTCAACTAAGAATTTGCGTGCTACAACCAAGATTTGGTGCAGACAAATAAATAAATAAGTATCAAAAAATTTGTCAAAATCCATAAAACCTTACAACACAAAGAGTGAACGTTAATTTACCCAAGTAAAATATTGTATGTGTGTGTGTAATCATATGTATTATGAATATAATTTAGAAATATGAATAGTCCTAGGAAAGAACGCACACTGTGACCACAGAATCTAACTGCATTACAGAGATATAATACAACCTAATGAAACGGGTGAGAGAAAAAAAGATGCTAACCTAAGTAACTTTGGGAATGAATAGAATTCATAAGACTAAAGCCGAAAGGACTACACTTAAGTACTATACCCTAGCTGATAAAGTTGTTTCCTATGTGGATAAAGGTTAACAGTACTGATAATGCTGTACAGTGTACCGGAAATGAATGATTAAGTAAATAGATGGTAGCTTTCTGGAGCCTGGTCTCTCACTGTTTGGATAGTCTTTTGAGGTCAATATTCCATGCAGTGACTTTTCCCCACATCCTGACTTTCAGAATGGTCTTACCTTCTTTTTGCAAATTATCTAAATCCTCAGCTTCGTGTTAATAAAGTTAATGAATGACCAGTTCATAACTACTGTAAAGGTATGAGAGGCTCGAGTACATAGTTTCTAACTGCCTTCTCCTTCATCTTTTATTTGAAGCCATAAATATATTTTAATAGTGGAGAGAGAGAGCTGTAGGTCCTGCCTTACTCTGTGCATTCTGGAGTTAGTGGTTTAAGCTGAGCACTTTTTATGCCAAAACTTCTCTTGGCATCCCTGGATTTATAAATAAGATACTTGGATAGTTCACTATGGGATCTTCCTTGACACTCTCCAGGACTGAACATGCTTGTTTTCTTCTGTAGGACTTGCAGTCTTGATAAAGTTTTTATTTAGACGTGTGAGCAGGTAGCACCCATTTCACTATGCCCTCAGGCTGAATTGGGTCAAGAGAAATAAGTGATCTGTCCAACAGCTGGCAACAGAGAATCTAAGTTACTGTTTCTCAGGAGAAAATGTCAAGAGGTGTCGCTACTCATGAATTTAATAGAAACCCAACCCTCACTTTAGGAGAGTAAGAAAACTCATACTCACACAAAAAGGAAAAGTACAACTCTCTAATCTTTATATCCATGTCACTCTCATTTGTTCTAACTCACATTGAGCTATCAAATTTTGTGGCAAGCCATAAACTTGTTGAGTCATTAGGCTGCCTGGTTAATGGAGGAAAACTAAATTCCTGTTTCTGCATAATGACACTTATTCACTGTAGACATTTGCATCACTGGGAAATGATAAAACCTCATCCTTCATAATGAAGTTCTGGGCTGACAAAGAGGAAAATATAGTGTTGTGGGACAACTATGAATATAAAACAAGCTTAATAAAGAAATAGTGACAAATTATATTATGCAAAATGTAATGCAATAAAAAATGTTACTAACTCATTGGAAATGTCATAAATAATCTAAATAGTTTTTGACTGTCAAGGCCTTGAAAAATATATTCCTTTAAAAATGAGGTGCAGAAGAGATGTCAATTTAATTGCCATCATATTTTGACAAGCTTGGAGATCCCGTGTTTGGCTTATTTGCTAAATTTATATAGTTGCTCAACTTGAAATGAAGGGAGGAACACAATTAACCAGTTTTGCCATTTAATTGTTGATCTGGGGAGGAAGCTGTCAGTACTCTTAAGCTACAGGATCACTGCATGGGTGTCAGATTAATATTTGGATAAAGTTGTAATCAGCGTAGACAAGTACATCTTCACAATCTAGGCTAAGTCTTAGATTTTGAGTTTGAACACCAAGAAAAGACAATCGTCAAATTTGTAATATTGCTAGTAAGTTGTAGCTTCTGAAAAACTGTCACTAGCCCTTCTTAAGCAAGCTGACTGAGCCTCTGGCTTAGAGTTGAAGGACTTACACGCTAGAAGGTAATTATTCTTCTTCTCATCAAGTATTTGCCACAGAATAATCTACTCTTGTTACCATTTGATATCTTATAGGTTTCTTAATTCTGATTTTATTGGTAAAGGATGTGCTTTCTCATCTAGGTTACCATTCTTCAACGCATTTTTTTTTCCTTTTTTCCTTTTATCCTCTATGTTTTAAAGACTGTTAACTGATGGTTAAACAAGAAGCTAAGAAGTAGAGACATGATTCCAACATCTATAATGTTTTGAAAAGCATTTTTCTTTTGCTATAGTTCATCAGAAGCAACAACAGATATGCGTCCTGCTCCAGTATGCCAAGGAGGAAGACCCCTGCCCCCACCAAAACAAGAACTAAACTAAGCCTGTCTTTTCATGCTGTTCAAAATGCAGAAGTAAAGAAGAAAAGAATCACCATTCAGTTCATGGTACAATACCTTCCTTGTATCAGTTCTCTATCTTAGTGTACTCTGTAATTAAAAATATGACTTACATAGGAGCTGTTTCTTTCCAGCATAAAGCACTGAACACTGCATTCCACAGCAGAAGTTCCACCATTCAACCAATCACAGCTTTTCACTTCCCGCTAAGCCTTCTCTATACCGCCCTCCACACAGCTATTGCCAATTGATTGGACTTGGCGTGTAAGAGGCCATCAATTTGCCATTTGGCTCCAGGGAGTACATTGCAGTCCCAAGTCAAGTATAATCTTTTAATTTCCTTTGAAACCCCGAGTTGGCTTTGAAATGCATACATACATATGTGTGTGTATATATATATATATTATATGTAATATATATATGATATATATAATATATCCCTTTTTGAATTTTTGAAATTTGATATGTATTTCCCAAAGAACAATTTAAATTTTTTTCTTGTAATTCCCTCACTTGTTTTTAGTGTGTTTAAAAATATTTCCAGGGTTATTGATTATATTCTCATAATTTTCCTGAACCATTGTCATTGACAATTCAATCTTCACACTATTATCTTTGTACAAACTCAGAAATAGCTCTGGATCAATTTATTAAAAATAATTGATACATCAAGTTCACCTATTTCTCCAACATGAAGAATTAAATATAAAACTATTATTTTATAAGACACTGCTAAAACAATGAAGAGACAGTCACTGATTGGGAGAAAATACTTGTAAAAGGTATATCTGATAAAGGACTTGTAACCAAAATATGCAAATTACTCTTAAAACTCAATCATAAGAAAACAAAAAACTGTATACCTATGGGTGATTCATGCTGAGGTTTGACAGAAAACAGCAAAATTCTATAAAGCAATTGTCCTTCAATAAAAGATAATTTAATTTAAAAAAATGTCTGAACAGACACCTCATTAAAAAAGATATACACACAGCAAAGAAACACACAAAATGATATTCAACTTTATTTTTCACTGAGTTGTAAATGAAAAGAACAAGATACCACCACACATCCACTAGAATAGTCAAAATTCAAAGCGCAATACCAAGTCCTGATGGGATATGAAGCCAAAAAAAAAAAAAACTACTTTCATTCATTGTTGGTGGGAATGCAAAATCCTACAGCCACTTTGCAAGACAGTTCGTTAGTCTCTTACAAAACACAGTTTTAGTGTAGGTATTTATATACCCAATTGTGTTGAAAAATCTATGTTCACAAACAAACCTGCGCACAAGGTGCTTAGAGCAGCTATTTATTCATAACTTCCAAAATTTGGAAGGAATGAAAATGTCCTTTAATAGGTGGGTGGGTAAATAAACTGTGGTACATCCATATGGTGAAATATTATTCAGTGCTAACAAGAAATGAACTATCGAGCCACAAAAAGACAAGGAAGAAACTTAAGCACATGTTACTAGGTGAAAGAAGCCAGATGGGAAATGTTACATAACACTTGATTTTAACTACATGATATTCTGGGAGAAGTAAAACTGTGGGGACACTAAAAAGATAAGTGGTTGCTAGAGGTTATGGGGGAGAAAAAGAGGGGTGCATAGGAGAAATTCTGGGGACTTTTGAGGTGAATAAAATTATTGTGTGTGACACTGTAACAATAGATACAATTATGCATTTCTCAAAACCCATAGAAATGTAGAGTGAACCCTAATAGAAGCTGTGGACTTTAGTTAATAACAATTTGCCAGTATTAATTCATTAATTGTAACAGATATGTTGTTGTTTAGTTTCCAATCATGTCCAACTCTTTTGTGACCCTGTGGACATCCTAGGTAAGAATACTGCAATGAGTTGCCATTTCTTTCTTCAGGGGATCTTCCTGACCCAGGGATCGAACCTATGTCTCCTGCATTGGCAGAGGTACCATACTACTAATGTAAGATGTTGCTAATAGTGGACAGTGTATGTAGTGGGTGGGGAAAACAGGTGACAGGGACTCTAAACTTTCTGCTCAGTCTTTCTTCAAACCTACAACTGTTTGAAAAAATAAAGTCTTTTAAAACAACAACAAAACCCCCAAGTAACTGACACACTGTTTTCTTGATGCCATGATTATTATTTCAGCTATTTCTCCAATGTGGTTTATTTTATTTTTATTTATCTAGTACATCTTGTCCTATTTTAAGCTGCAAATTTGTATGCACAAAAATCATATATTTTTAGTGTTGCTAAATATTGCTTATGTATCATTCTTCTTGGGTCCAAAGATTTTAGTTCTAATTATTTATAGTTTTTCGTATGCAGTATACAACTGTGACAATATAACTTAGGTACATAAAATATTTACAAAGAATATGCAATCAGAAAATATCAAGTAACTGTAATTGACTTCACCCTTGAGCTTCCTATCAGATTGAGAATTGTCCTTACTGATTGATGCAAAGTGATGTACAATCACGTGTGATTGACTGGAAATCATTTATATTTTGGAATGCCATGCTCATTTATATGAGGACCTGTCATCCCAGTGACAGTACAGCTGATGGCAATGGTTAGCTTTGCTTCTTGTGGGGGAAGTTTGGCCCTCAAACAGGTCATGAAAATTATAAGTCCACATACTATAGGATAAGTGGCATTATTGTTGCTTGCTGGATAATAATTGCTAACACTTGAGTACTTAAAACACACCAGATATGGACAGAAGGCTTAGCATGTATAAACCAATTAATCTTCACAATAGTCCTATGAGGTAGGTGCTTTTATTATTCTCATTTTACAGACGACAAAACTAAGTCATGCAAGGTTAAGTAACCTGTAGGTTTAAGCCAAATATATGGTTAAGACTGGGGGTTCAAATTGTGGACAGACCTGGGCACTCTTGGCATTCATACCCTTTACTATGCTTCTCTTAATAATAGAAAGTGTTGATGCAAATGGTGGAACTTTGATTTTAAAAAATACACAAGGCTTCCCTGGTAGCTCAGTTGTAAAGAATCAGTTCAGTTCAGTTCAGTCATTCAGTCGTGTCCAACTCTTTGTGACCCCATGGACTACACACGCCAGGCCTCCCTGTCTATTATCAACTCCCAAGCTTACTCAAACTCATGTCCATTGAAACTCAACCATCTCATCCTCTATCATCCCCTTCTCCTTCCACCTTCAATCTTTCCCAGGGTCTTTTCAAATGAGTCAGCTCTTCGCGTCAGGTGGCCAAAGTATTGGAGTTTCAGCTTCAATATCAGTCATTCCAATGAATATTCAGGACTGATTTCCTTTAGGATGGACTTTTTGGATCACCTTGCAGTCCAAGGGACTCTCAAGAGTCTTCTCCAACACCACAGTTCAAAAGCATCAATTCTTCAGTGCTCAGCTTTCTTTATAGTCCAGCTCTCACATCCACACATGACTACTGGGAAAACCATAGCCTTGACTAGATGGACCTTTATTACCAAAGTAATGTCTCTGCTTTTTAATATACTGTCTTGGTTGGTCATAACTTTCCTTCTAAGGAGTAAGCATCTTTTAATTTCATGGCTGCAATCACCATCTGCAGTGATTTTGGAGCCCCAAACAAATAAAATCTGCCACTGTTTCCACTGTTTCCCCATCTATTTCCCATGAAGTGACAGGACTGAATGTTGAGCTTTAAGCCAACTTTTTCACTCTCCTCTTTCACTTGCATCAAGAGGCTTTTTAGTTCCTCTTCACTTTCTGCAATAAGGGTGGTATCATCTGTATATCTGAGGTTATTGATATTTCTCCCGGCAATCTTGATTCTAGCTAGTGCTTCATCCAGCCCAGTGTTTCTCATGATGTACTCTGCATATAAGTTAAATAAGCATGGTGACAATATACAGCCTTGACGTACTCCTTTTTCTATTTGGAACCAGTCTGTTGTTCCATGTCCAGTTCTAACTGTTGCCTCCTGACCTGCATACAAATTTTTCAAGAGGCAGGTCAGATAGTCTGGTATTCCCATCTCTTTCAGAATTTTCCAGAGTTTATTGTGATCCACACAGTCAAAGGCTTTGGCATAATCCATAAAGCAGAAATAGTGGTAAGAATATGATGGCTAATGCAGAAGAGATGGGTTCAGTCTGTAATCTCACAAGATCCCACATGCCCTGGAGCAACTAAGGCCATGAGCCACAACTACTAAGCCTGTGCTCTGGAGCCCAGAAGCTGCAGCTACTGAGTCTTGTCTCAAAATACTGAAGCCCACGGGCCCTAGAGCCCATACTTATCAACAAGACAGACCATTGTAATTAGAAGCCCACACACTGCAAGTAGAGAGTAGCCCCCACTTGCCGCAACTAAAAAAATGTCCATAGTAAAAGTAATTAATTAAAAAAATACACAATCTAGTTTGTCTTCTAACTTTGGACATCTAGTGCTCACAGCATTCCTGGAAACTTCACTTACTGACCTTGCTTTTGTCTTGTGTCTACAGAAGCAAAGCAGATGGTGATCTTAGTTATTGTATGACCCACAGAGATTCTGACCCCCTAGAGCTCTTAGTCCTGAACTTGTTGGTGATGCCAGGCACTTGCTCTAGACTGTCTCTCTGTGTGTGAACAGACCCTGTCCAAGAGAGTCAACTTTCTCCTTCCCTATGGTCCTGGAAGAAAAATGAGATCGCCAGATACTGCAGAGAAAAGCCTGCAAGATTGTGCGGGTGAGTAGACAAACCCCCGGGAACCATGGGTACAAAATAACACAAAAGAAACTATTTATTTCTTGGTTGAAGCTATGGTTTTTGATTAATACTTCTAAAAAAAAAATTCACACTGAATTTTTGTTTGCCAAGCTTATTCTTTGTAAACTGTTAGATAGTCTACATTTTTTACAGGTTGCTAGTTCAATATCAAACAAATGTATACAGCAGAGACCTTTTCATAAGACTGAAGAGATTGAAATTCTTTTTCATGATAAATTGAGAGAAACTGAAAAACAACTGGGAACAAATGCTGCAACTTTTTAAATCTGAAGTTCATGGGTTTCTAAATGCAATCTTCTCCCCTCTCTTGTAGCATGCAAAACCTACATTGAAATGTGAGGGAAGTGGCAGTTTTGAAAAAGGATTAAAGATCCTATGAAACCAATGAACAGCACAGTCTTTGTACAATTATTTTTAGTTTCTCCCCTTAAAATGCATAATGAGGTAAATTTATACCTATCAACTCCCTGCAATTTACTTGAATTGAGTTATAAGATTTCTAAATAGCAAGAGAGATGCCTAACTGTAAAGATACTAATCTACTTTCCATAAATTTTAAAACTTAAGATCACATTCTCTTAAGAATGAATCTGAAACTAAAAGATAGGATTTTTTTCTCTTCTTTTGTGGGTAAAGGGAGAAGAATATTTTGAATATTAAAGAAAAGAGATGTTTAGAATCTTATATTATAAAATGAGATTATAACAAGTTGGTAACTGGAGAAGAAATGAAGACTCTTTCTCCAATCTAAGACTCTTTCCCCTTCTACTCCAAAATAGTCCATTCTAGACTTGTCTAGACTATAGTTTACATTAATCATCCTTGATGTTCCTCATAGAAGCGACTGCATCCTTAAATCTGCAATAATGTGCCCTCAGAAAGAATACTATATGACTTATCTGAAGAGGAAATGAAATGTTGCTTAGAGCATGATAACACATAGAGAAAGGAGAAGATGATTATTGGGTTCCTAAATTGATGTTTTGAACATTAAAGGGAGATCTATTTTATTGTATATTTTGAAACCTACTAGGATTCTAAAAAAAGAATGTGGCGTTTGAACCACATGACTCATTAGTTATAAAACTGAATTCACTATGGGTGGTAAAGTTCAGACAGATTTTGAGGGGTGTAATCCTGAGAGCAAATTAATAAGAAAAATAGGAAGATAGAAGCAGCGTAAAATAAGTAAACCTGTTCCCAAAGTGTAATAATAGTGCTTGCTATTGATAGAATTATGCAAGTGCACTGAAAATCAGATTTTTAGAAGTGTGTCATAGTTTGTAAAATAATTTAATATGCATTTGTTTATATATGTGGGTGTATATGTCTATACATATCTATAAATATCTATAAATTCTCAGTGGACTCATGAATGAAATTGAAGAATTAGGTATAAATGTGTGAATATATAGTTTACACTTGGAATGTGCTGAGCACAATTATCACCTTACCTATGTTAACACTGTATCATATTTATACATCTGTATTCTGATTACTCCAGAATTTTTTCCAGCTTAGTATAATCCATTTTATTCTTGCATAACTGGGAACCGGAAAACCTGTGACTTGGCCCCATGTCTATGGCCAGTGATTGAAATTTGCCTGGTTGATTGAGCCATAGTCAAAATTTTCTCCTGGCAGCTGCTGCCTGTCTCTCCCCGGGTCATTGAGGTAGTGTGGAATTTTCTGCACCATCCCTAAGCTACCATGACTACAGGTCTAAATTCTCTTTAACAATCAACATTTTGGCTCAACAGATATTAATTCCTGCCTTCCATAAACTGAATTTTCCTGCCTTTCAATGACATGTCAAAAGGCTCAAATTTGCTATCCTTTGCCATTGACTGCTGAGAGCAACTCAGTTCAAACTATGGACACCACAGCTCCTGCCAGTGGATTGGCCATCTAAACGGACAGTGTCAAGACAAGGTAGAGCTCACCCTGGTGGAGTGGTTGGCTTCTGGTTTCACTGAGAGCATCCGAAGTCATTTCTGTCTTGTCCAACTCTTTGTGACCCCATGGACTGGAGCCTGCCAGGCTCTTCTGTCCATGAGATTCTCCAAGCAAGAATGCAGCAGTGGGTTGCCATTTCCTTCTCCAGGGGATCGTCCTGACCCAGGGATCAAATCCTTGTCTTTTGTGTTTCCTCCATTGGCAGGCAGGTTCTTTATCACTAGTGTCACCTAGGAAACCCCACTAGTTCAGCTTTAAGATCCTCAAGTCTTTTTTAGGGAAGACAAAGTTGTCAGTTTCGTGGGATTCCCAGCAATCACGTCCATAGTGAAAAGTTTTAAGTACATTAACTGTAACATCACTCAATGAAAATATCATAAGATGAAATAGTAGAAGGAAGCACTTGCTTTGTAAGACAAGCCTTGATAAACGAATCAAACCCACACTCTCTCTCTCTTTTTTTTTAACCAAACAAAATTATTAACTAATACAATATATCTGGGACTCTGTAGAATTACTCTTACCCACTTATAAAACTGAAGGGATCCTGTCATATATTTTTACCTGTTTTGACAAGAGTGTAAGGTTATTATACTTATCTACTACTGTGGGCAAGAATCCCTTAGAAGAAATGGAGTAGCCATCATAGTCAACAGAAGAATCTGAAATGGAGTACTTGGATGCAATCTCAAAAATGACAGAAAGATCATTTTTGTTTCCAAGGTAAAGCATTCAGTATCACAGTAATCTAAGACTTTACCCCAACCAGTAATGCTTAAGAAGCTGAAGCTGAGTGCTTCTATGAAGACCTACAAGATCTTCCAGAACTAACACCATAAAAAGATGTCCTTTTCATTATAGGGAACTGGAATGCAACAGTAGGAAGTCAAGAAATACCTGGAGTAACAGGCAAATTTGGCCTTGGAGTACAACATGAAGCAGAGCAAAGGCTAATAGAGTTTTGCCAAGAGAACACACTGGTCATAGCACACCCTCTTCCAACAACACAAGAGAAAATGCTACAAATGGACATCACCAGATGGTCAATAGTGAAATGAGATTGACTCTGTTTTTTGCCACCAAAGATGGAGAACCTCTATACAGTCAGCAAAACAAGACTGGGAGCTGTCTGTGGCTCAGATCATGAACTCCTTATTGCCAAATTCAGACTTAAATTGAAGAAAGTAGGGAAAACCACTAGACCATTCAGGTATGACCTAAATCAAACCCCTTACAGTTATACAGTGGAAGTGAGAAATAGATTCAAGGGATTAGATCTGATACAATGGCTGAAGAACTATGGACAGAGGTTCGTGACATTGTACAAGAGGCAGGGATCAAGACCATTTTCAAGAAAAAAAATGCAAAAAAGGAAAATGGTTGTCTGAGGAGCTCTTACAAAAGCTGAGAAAAGAAGAGAAGCTAAAGGCAAAGGAGAAAAGGAAAGATATACCCATTTGAATGCAGAGTTCCAAACAATAGCAAGGAGAGATAAGAAAGCCTTCCTCAGTGATCAGTGAAAAGAAATAGAGGAAAACAATAGAATGGGAAAGACTAGAGATCTCTTCAAGAAAATGAGAGATACCAAGGGAACATTTTATGCAAAGATGGGCACAATAAAGGACAGAAATGGTATGGACTTTGCAGGTGGCAAGAATACACATAACTATACAAAAAGATCTTCACGACCCAGATAATCACAATGGTGTGTGATCACTCACCTAGACCTAGACATCCTGGAATGTGAAGTCAAGTGGGCCTTAGGAATCATCACTATGAACAAAGCTAGTGGAGGTGATGGAATTCCAGTTGAGCTATTTCAAATCCTGAAAGATGATGCTGTGAAAGTGCTGTACTCAATATGCCAGCAAATTTGGAAAACTCAGCAGTGGCCACAGGACTGGAAAAGGTCAGTTTTCATTCTAGTCTCAAAGAAAGGCAATGCCAAAGAATGCTCAAACTACCACACAATTGCACTCATCTCACAGGCTAGCAAAGTAATGCTCAAAATTCTCCAAATCAAGCTTCAACAGTATATGAACCATGAAATTCCAGATGTTCAGCCTGGACTTATAAAAGGCAGAGGAACCAGAGATCAAATTGCCAATATCTGCTGGGTCATCAAAAAAGCAAGAGAGATCCAGAAAAACATCTACTTCTTCTTTATTGACTATGCCAAAGCCTTTGACTATGTGGATCACAACAAACTGAAAAATTCTTCAAGAGATGGGAATACCAGACCACCTGACCTGCCTCTTGAGGAATCTGTATGCAGGTCAGGAACAGTTAGAACTGGACATGGAAAAACAGATGGGTTCCAAATCAGGAAAGGAGTACGTCAAGGCTGTATATTGTCACCTTGCTTATTTAACTTATATGCAGAGAACATCATGAGAAATGCTGGGCTGGAAGAAACACAAGCTGGAATCAAGATTGCCGGGAGAAATATCACCTCAGATATGCAGATGACACCACCCTTATGGCAGAAATATGAAGAAGAACTAAAGAGCCTCTTGATGAAAGTGAAAGAGGAGAGTGAAAAAGTTGGCTTAAAACTCAACATTCAGAAAACTAAGATCATGGCATCCAGTCCAGTCACTTCATGGGAAATAGATGGGGAAACAGTGGAAACAGTGGCAGACTTTATTTGTTTGGGGCTCCAAAATCACTGCAGATGATTTGCAGGTGATTGCAGCCATGAAATTAAAAGACGCTTACTCCCTGGAAGAAAAGTTATGACCAACCTAGACAGTATATTAAAAAGCAGAGACATTACTTTGCCAACAACGGTCTGTCTAGTCAAGGCCATGGTTTTCCCAGTGGTCATGTATGGATTTGAAAGTTGGACTGTGAAGAAAGCTGAGCACCAAAGAATTGATGCTTTTGAACTGTGGTGTTGGAGAAGACTCTTGAGAGTCCCTTGGACTGCAAGGAGATCCAACCAGTCCATCCTAAAGAAAATCAGTCCTGAATATTCATTGCAAGGACAGATATTGAAGCTGAAACTCCAATACTTTGGCCACCTGATGAGAAGAGCTGACTCATTTTAAAAGACGCTAATTCTGGGAAAGATTGAGGGCAGGAGGAGAAGGGGATTACAGAGGATCAGATGTTTGGATGGCATCACCGACTCAATGGATATGAGTTTGGGTAAACTCTGGGAGTTGGTGATGGACAGGGAGGCCTGGCATGCTGCGATTCATGGGGTTGCCAAGAGTCAGACATGACTGAGCAACTGAACTGAACTGAACTGAACTGAGACAGCATATTAAAAAGCAGAGACATTACTTTGCCAATAAAGGTCCATGTAGTCAAAGCTTTGGTTTTTCCAGTAGTCATGTGTGGATTTGAGAGTTGGACTATAAAGATAGCTGAGTGCTGAAGAATTGATGCTTTTAAACTGTGGTGTTGGAGAAGACTCTTGAGAGTCCGTTGAACTGCCAGGAGTTCCAACCAGTCCATCCTAAGGGAAATCAGTCCTGAATATTCATTGGAAGGACTGATGTTGAAGCTGAAACTCCAATACTTTGGCCACCTGATGCAAAGAGCTGACTCATTTGAAAGGACGCTGATGCTGGGAAACATTCGAGATGGAAGAAGGGGACGATAGAGGACGAGATGGTTGAATGGTGTCACCGACTCAATGGATATGAGTTTGAGTAAACTCCAGGAGTTGGTGATGAACAGGGAAGCCTGGCGTGCTGCAGTCCATGGGGTTGCAAAGAGTCAGAGACGACTGAGTGACTGAACTGACTGTTATGTTTCCGTGTAACTCCAGGGAAATCCTAAAATATGAATATCCACCCTGTATGACATGATGTCTTACAAATGATGTATAAGGAAATCAATTCTATGACTGCTGACAACATTCACAATCTACCTTGTGTAACAAAAATTGTTTGAGATCAGGAAAATAAAGCACTAGACATTTTTGCTGTGGTTTTTGAGTCCCTGGCTAGTTGGCATACCTATATTGATTGTCACCTTTATTTATTTTTTTCTTTCCAAAATATATTCTCACTGAGGTCTGGTGTGACATGTACAATATCACCTTAATCTCTACATCACTACTTCTGGCATGAAAACTTTGCTCTCCAAGAGAGGTAACTAAACTGTTATTGGAAACAAAATTACATTAGCTCAAAAAACTGAGCCCTGTCAGTCTGCCCTGGTTTATCAACTACAGAGGAAAAAAAAATCAGATATCAGTCATTCTGATTTGAAATAAGATTTTTCTGGTAGAGAAAGAAGACTCGGAGACATGACAAAGAAAAATGTGCTACTTGTTAATATTCTCATATCATAGAATAAGTTCTACTAAAAAATAGAAAACACTTTTGCTTCATGTATTTGAACAAAATGTTCTAAATTTTCTGACAGGTTGAAATGCAGTTATCTTCTTTATAGCAGAGGTACAAACTGACGGAATAAGCATCAAAATCTGACCAGGGAGATGGGATTATATTTTCTTTGTATTTTTTTTTAATTGAAGTATAGTTGCTTTACAATATTATGTTAGTTTTAGGTATATAGCATAGTGATTCAGTATATTTGTATAGATTATATGTCATTCAAAATTATCACAAGATAATTGTTATATTTGCCAATGCTAAACAACATATCCTCGTTGCTTCTCTATTTTATACATAGTAGAATTCATCTCTTAGTTCCATACCCTTATTTTTCCCCTCCCCACTGGTAACCACTAGTTTGTTGTCTATATTTGTAAGTCTGTCTTGCATATACATTCATTTGTATCTTATTTTAGATTCTACACATAACTGATATCTTATAATACTTGTCTTTGTCTGACTTATTTCACTAAACATAATATTCTCTAGGTCTATCCATGTTGATGCAAATGGAAGAATTACATTATTTTTTTAAGACTAAGTAATATTCTTTGGTGGGCTTCTCAGGTGGTTCAATGGTAAAGAATCTGCCTTCCAATACAGGAGACTTTAGTGTGATACCTGGGTTGGGAAGATCCCCTGGAGAAAGACATGGCAACCCACACCAGTATTCTTGCCTGAGTTTATTTTCTTGGGCTCCAAAATCACTGTGGATGGTGACTGCAGACATGGAGTTAAAGGGCACTTGTTCCTCTGAAGGAAAGCTAGATAAACCTAGACAGTTTAACTTTGCCGACAAAGGTCCGTACAGTGAAACCTATGGTGTTGCTGGTAGTTATGTATGGATGTGAAAGTTGGACCTAAAGAAGGCTGAGTGACAAAGAACAGATGCTTTCAAATTGTGGTGCTGGCAAAGACTCTTGAGAGTCCCTTGGATGGCAAGGAGATCAAACCAGTCAATCCTAAAGGAAATCAACCCTGAATATTCATTGGAAGGACTGATGCTGAGGCCAAGTTCCAACATTTTGGCCACCCGATGCATAGAACTGACTCTTTAGAAAAGACTCTTGGGGCTGGTGCACTGGGACGACCCAGAGGGATGGTATGGGGAGGGAGGAGGGAGGAGGGTTCAGGTTGGGGAACACATGAGAAATAAAAATAAAAATAAAAAAAGAAAAGACTCTCATGCTGGGAACGATTGAGGGCAGAAGATGGGGGCAACAGAGGATAAGACGGTTGGATGACATCATCAACTCAATGGACGTGAGTTTGAGCAAATTCCAGGAGATAGTGAAGGACAGGGAAGTGTGGCGTGCTGCAATCCATGGGGTCGCAGGGCCAGACATAACTTGGTGACTGAACAACAGCAATATTCCATTGTATACACACACATACTTCACACCTTCTTTATCTATTCATCCACTGATGGCACTTAGGTCCCTTCCATATCTTGCTATTGCAGACAGTGCTGCTATGAACATTGAGGTGCATGTATTGTTTCAAACTGGTGTTTTCATTTTTTCCAGATATATATATTTTCCAGATATATATATTTTATATTTTCTCTTAGTTACCTTTAGAATGTACAAGTCTGTATTACTGCACTTAATGGAAAATTACATTTGTTTTTGTCTTGGTGTTCTAATATACTGTGATATCCTAGAAAGCACGGGTTGTTATTTGACTTTATTTGTTGAGTGGCTGGTGCTATAGTGGGTAACACATTGAGAGGACTCAGTGTTTCTTGATTAATCCCAGGACCACTAGGATTCACTAAGACCTCATCTTTGGCTATAAACCACACTGCTGCTGCTACTTCTGCTAAGTTGCCTCAGTCGTGTCCGACTCTGTGCGACCCCATAGAGGGCAGCCCACTAGGCTCCTCTGTCCCTGGGATTCTCCAGGCAAGAATACTGGAGTGGGTTGCCATTTCCTTCTCCAATGCATGAAAGTGAAAAGTGAAAGTGAAGTCGCTCAGTCGTGCCCGACTCTTAGCAACCCCGTGGACTGGAGCCTACCGGGCTCTTCCATCCATGGGATTTTCCAGGCAAGAGTACTGGAGTGGGGTGCCATTGCCTTCTCCATAAACCACACTACTTACAGGTTAATCATTTGAAGTTCTAGCAATTTGTCATGATGTATAAGAAAAAAATGGAAAATTTTCTCTGGATTAAAGACTTCCCATGTCCCGAACAGGAACTTTTCTTCTCTAGTGGCTGCTTCCTTTGGGGAGAAAGGAAAACCCCACACAGCTTAACATGTTGCAATTAATGCTGAGTCACCAAGAATTTCTGAGCAGGTGGGTTCTGCAAATAGACTAAATACCACACTTAGTGATCCAGAAAGGCAGATGCATCTCCAGAAGTCCAAGATGACTGCTTTTTATCTTGGATTCTCTGTGGCATAAAATGGTTTTCTTTAAAACTTCTACTCTCTGCCCCCAAATTTGTCAAAATCAATTGTTTTGAAGTTACAAAAAAAGAAATAGAACATGTTCTCCATATTCCAATAGAAAATCTATGCCACATGACATCACTTCTTAATGCATTGCATTAACACTTCATAATATATTCATGTTTGCAAGTAGGATATTTAATCATATGAATTCCTGCCTATGCCAGTTCTGTTTATTGTGAGACTAAAATGAGGACTGCAAACAATGAGCTCATACAGTACTATTAATATCAGCATTTTGACTATTTATTTTTTATTGAGCTCTAGCCTCTCCACTGAAGATTAAAGCATAATATTATATAGAAACAATAACTGAAAGACTCTTTTGCTAATATTCTAATTTCTTGCCCAAGACTGAAGCTGCCCAGAATTTAGGTATATTTTGATATTTTACTGAGGGAAAAACTACGTCAGACTTGGTGGTAATGGTGGATAGAAACTGAAATTATTTTCTCAGTCTTCCACCATCCACTTTGCCTAGTTCTTAATTTTAATTTTGCTATCAATACCAAATCCAAATTTTGTAGGACATTATACAATTCAGGGGGACTTCTTTAAGAAGAACACTGTATTAGTTAGGTCAGATTGTCATCACAAAATACCATTGATTGGGTGGCTTAAACAACAGATTTTTTTTTTTTTGGCCTTTCATATAAGCTTCATTTTATGTATTTTATTGTTGAAGTATAGTTGGTTTGGGGGTTTCCCTGGTGGCTCAGAAGGTAAAGAATCTGCCTGCAGTATGGGAGACTAGGGTTTGATCCCTGGATCGGAAAGATAACCGGGAGAAGGGAATGGCTACGCACTCCACTATTCTTGTCTGGGAAATCCTATGGACAGAGGAGCCTAGTGAGGGCTACAGGTATTTTTTTTCCTCAGATGGATTAGTTAACATTTTCTCTACATTCTTTAAGATCTCAAATTCCAAGTGCAAACTCTTTCTTTTCCTAAGAGTCATAGAGTATTCTCATTTTAAAGTCAAGGTAAAACATGGAGAAGAACACACCTTCTCAACTTATTTTGGTAATAATTATGTAAATTTTAAAAGGGAAAAGATACAAGTCTCGAATGGCACACACTGAGCTTGTATTTATTTAGAAAAGTCAGACAAGATTTATAAACTAAAAAACCTAAATTAGCTTAGTTTAAAAGGTTCTGTGCCAAAAATAAAATTTAAAGAGGACTGTACCCTGTTTGGTTAGGACTGTGTTTGCAAAGTTTTCATGGTAAGAAGGAATCTCACAATATTTGCCCAGCCTGGTGTGCACAGATCATCATAAAGGCCTTTTTATTACCACTGGGTCTCCTATATTTGTGGCCAGTAGCAGTTGCCTCTATATTAATAAGGCCTAACTAGAAGAAAAAAAAATCACTATGGGTTTTGAAAATAAGATTTACGTACAATAAATGCATTATATCATAGTCAAACTACATATTCTCCAATTCATATCTAAAATTCGTTAGCAACATCAGTTGGAAGCTGACAAAACAAATGAATAACAGGTATCAGAATAGTTGTGCAAAGTGAATCCAAGTTACCAACTGATGACTTCATAGAGTTAGAACTGTCCTTTCAGATAAACTGAACTTTTCTTGAAAGGTAATCGTCTTTGTTTCTGAACACTGGAGAGAAATATCTAGCCCTTGGAAATTGCAAATGGAGGCAAACGCTTCAAGACTATATTTTCATTGGCTCCCCTTTAGGATTGCAATACCTGAGATGTTTCTCTTTAAATCTTAAAATTTCTTTGTCATGGTTATGATACTATGAGTAACATAGATAATGCCACTGACGGTGTTCAGCATCGTTATTGACTGTGTGTCAAATATTGAACACTTTTCATATTGTGTGCAATCCTCATGATGCTGGGTTTGAGAAGATCTGAGACATGAAACAATTTACCCATGGACACGAGGTTACCTCAAAGTTAAAACAAAATCAACGTTTTTTTCAAGAAGATACCTATTATCTTGCAAATACAATTTTTTTTCCATATCTAAGGCCAAATATTCTAATGTACTGGATAAGCAGGGACTAAGAGAAAGTCATTTTTAAAGGCA
Source organism: Bos taurus (assembly GCF_002263795.3). Lineage (NCBI taxonomy): Eukaryota > Metazoa > Chordata > Mammalia > Artiodactyla > Bovidae > Bos > Bos taurus. Next base: position 25,492,239 of record NC_037341.1, read on the forward strand.
TGACTTAAAAACATCTCCATGTAACCTAGTCTCCCTGATTTCTTTCCTTTCAGAGTACTTTGTAACTCTGTATTTCGTACTTTGTAAAAGCGCTTAGCAAATTATTTTTTGCCTAGGTTTAATCCCTTATGTGTTTATTCTTTGAGATGAACCTTGACTCAGTCATTTCCCTAAAGTTGTGAGCACAATGGCTAGGCTGTTGAAATGACTTAAATATTTCTTGCAAATGGAAGACTAGACAAGTTTATAGGTTTGATGACAGCCAGAAAAACCCAAGTGAGTCCTGCAATTTATCATTCTTGTTTCACCTTCTTCATCAACACTGGAATAAGGCCAAATATCCAAATTAATGGGAAGTGACATGGAAAGCTTCATATTATATATGTAAATCTGCTGGCTTCTAAGGATCCAAATCCTATGTTTTATCCTTCCACAAGTAAGTAGACAAGATTATCAGTAAATGAAAAATATAGATCTGATATCCTTCTCAAATTTTTTGTGCTATTTTATTAATGTGAAATATGTTTGACTAAAAAAATATCTACAGTATAATTGCACATTGGCAAGGAGACCAAAATTTGAAAGGATTTCATTTAGTCTTGATGCATGGGATAAGTCCCATTTTGTGTTCAATATGCAGCAGATACTGTGGGCTGTTCTAGTGCAATTCATGTTTAAGAGAGTCGCACTGAAGTAAATACTTCTCAATGCTGGAAGTATAGCTATTAGTTCAAGTCCTTTTCTTTATTTCTTAGAGAAATGGAATTAAAAAAAAAAAAAAAAAAAACCACTACATGAAGGCAAATATAACATCACAAATGTGCCCAGGTCTGGGAGTTACTGGGAATGGTCAGATCAGATCAGAGATCAGATCAGCTGCTCAGTCATGTCTGACTCTTTGCGACCCCATGAATCGCAGCACACCAGGCCTTCCCTGTCCATCACCAACTCCCGGAGTTCACTCAAATTCACGTCCATCAAGTCAGTGATGCCATCCAGCCATCTCATCCTCTGTCGTCCCCTTCTCCTCTTGCCCCCAATCCCTCCCAGCATCAGAGTCTTTTCCAATGAGTCAACTCTTCGCATGAGGTGGCCAAAGTACTGGAGTTTCAGCTTTAGCATCAGTCCTTCCAAAGAAATCCCAGGGCTGATCTCTTTCAGAATGGACTGGTTGGATCTCCTTGCAGTCCAAGGACTCTCAAGAGTCTTCTCCAACACCACAGTTCAAAAGCATCAACTCTTCGGCACTCAGCCTTCTTCACAGTCCAACTCTCACATCCATACATGACCACAGGAAAAACCATGGCCTTAACTAGACAAACCTTTGTTGGCAAAGTAATGTCTCTGCTTTTGAATATGCTATCTAAGTTGGTCATAACTTTCCTTCCAAGGAGTAAGCGTCTTTTAATTTCATGGCTGCAGCCACCATCTGCAGTGATTTTGGAGCCCAGAAAAATAAAGTCTGCCACTGTTTCCATTGTTTCCCCATCTATTTCCCATGAAGTGACTGGACCGGATGCCATGATCTTAGTTTTCTGAATGTTGAGCTTTAAGCCAACTTTTTCACTCTCCACTTTCACCTTCATCAAGAGGCTTTTGAGTTCCTCTTCACTTTCTGCCATAAGGGTGGTATCATCTGCATATGTAAGGTTATTGATATTTCTCCCAGCAAACTTGATTCCAGCTTGTGCTTCTTCCAGTCCAGCATTTCTCATGATGTACTCTGCATATAAGTTAAATAAACAGGGTGACAATATACAGCCTTGACGTACTCCTTTTCCTATCTGGAACCAGTCTGTTGTTCCGTGTCCAGTTCTAACTGTTGCTTCCTGACCTGCATACAGGTTTCTCAAGAGGCAGATCAGGTGGTCTGGTATTCCCATCTCTTTCAGAGTTTTCCACAGTTTATTGTGATCCACACAGTCAAAGGCTTTGGCATAGTCAATAAAGCAGAAATAGATGTTTTTCTGGAACTCTCTTGCTTTTTCCATGATCCAGCAGATGTTGGCAATTTGATCTCTGGTTCCTCTGCCTTTTCTAAAACCAGCTTGAACATCAGGAAGTTCATGGTTCACATATTGCTGAAGCCTGGCTTAGAGAATTTTGAGCATGACTATACTAGTGTGTGAGATGAATGCAATTGTGCTGTAGTTTGAGCATTCTTTGGCATTGCCTTTCTTTGGGATTGGAATGAAAACTGACCTTTTCCAGTCCTGTGGCCACTGCTGAGTTTTCCAAATTTGCTGGCATATTGAGTGCAGCACTTTCACAGCATCATCTTTCAGGATTTGGAATAGCTCAACTGGAATTCTATCACCTCCACTAGCTTTGTTCGTAGTGATGCTTTCTAAGGCCCACTTGACTTCACATTCCAGGATGTCTGGCTCTAGGTCAGTGATCACACAATCGTGATTATCTGGGTCATGAAGATCTTTTTTGTACAGTTCTTCTGTGTATTCTTGCCATCTCTTCCTAATATCTTCTGCTTCTGTTAGGTCCATACCATTTCTGTCCTTTATTGAGCCCATCTTTGCATGAAATGTTCCTTTGGTATCTCTGATTTTCTTGAAGAGTTCCCATTCTGTTGTTTTCCTCTATTTCTTTGGATTGATCGCTGAAGAAGGCTTTCTTATTTCTTCTTGCTATTCTTTGGAACTCTGCATTCAGATGTTTGTATCTTTCCTTTTCTCCTTTGCTTTTCGCTTCTCTTCTTTTCACAGCTATTTGTAAGCTATCTCTAAATATGAGAGCACAACTTTCTAATATTTTAGTTTAATCTAGAATTAGTAGGGATTCTAAGAATATTTAGAGTGCTTTAAACTTATTGTGTCCTCACCTTCATTTACCTTGATCCAAGATTATACTTCAGGAAGGCTAAAGACCTAAGATTCACCCCAATTTTCTGAACTGTAAGATTACTTGTAAGAAACATTTTCTTTATATCAGGTTTTATCCTTTCAATTGGTCTGTAAAGACAGTTCATCCTATGAAATGTTAAAATTCCAAATGGATTTTTAATGAATAGTTGATACAAATATGTGAAAGTCAGCATGATAGTTATTAGGACTTCCCTGGTGGCTCAGACGGTTAAGCGTCTGTCTACAACGTGGGAGACCCGGGTTCGATCCCTGGGTCAGGAAGATCCCCTGGAGAAGGAAATGGCAATCCACTCCAGTACTCTTGCCTGGAAAATCCCATGGACAGAGGAGCCTGGTAGGCTATAGTCCATGGGGTCGAAAAGAGTTGGACACAACTGAGCGACTTCACTACATAAAAAGCCGGTAAAGAATCAATAACTTCTGAATGTCTAGGGAGATAATCTGAGGATGAAAATTGGGCTTAGAATGAAAAAGATTCGTGTAGAAGGTCAGTTAAAATATCAGTCTATTAAAATGTTGAGTATAGTTGTTGTGTTCTTAAACTTGGGGACCTCTGAATCACAGTAGAATAAAATAGATAAAACCAGACTGTGAAAACACTTAGGAAACTCATTCTGGAATTTAGCACAAAAAGAAATGCTCTTAATTAATCTGTCGGCATAATGAATCCAGATATTGGATTCCTATTATGAGAAAAGAGTCCTTTCTAAAACCAAGGAAGTATTACTTCAGCTATTCTGAAAGCCAGAAGAAAATTTGGAACATAGTGAATATTATTTTTACTTGAAGATCTTTACCAAACCAGCAATGTGTCTGTCAATATTCTGGAAAGAGTAATTACCAACTGAATTAGCGGACCAAGAATGGGATTCCATTTAGGGTCTCTATGCATTGTATTATTTGGCATGAAAAATATATTGTCACATTTTTCAGTTGACAAAAGCAAGTTGCTATTTTTAACTCTGAGGTGACATCAGTTTGGAATAATATGACCTCCTGTGATATATTTTACTTTCGAGTAATGAAAGTTATAAAGAGGATTTACTGACTTTTATTATTACAACTCCACCTCTGGTTCTGCCCATTGAATTTCCTAATTATGCTCAGAGGATGGCTTCTTATCAAGGTGGTTTACTTATGAATAATGTTCTTTGTGTGGCTTCTGTAGTGGACAAGTTAGATTGCTTCTGACATCAGCCAGCAGTAAATTAGCTTCTAGTTCTAGAAGACTGAAAGATTTACTTTGTCAACATCCTTGCATTCAGATGAAAATAACTTCCTTTAGGTTTTATTTGCTTTTCACCTGAGGCACTGAATACTCCCAGAGTTCCAAACAGGCTCCTAATTGTATTTAAGGAAACAAAGTATACTTTTCAATACCTCAGGTAGTGAAATTTGTTTTGTGTTTTGTTTTTAAACTTATTTAAAAGGATACTGATTAGTCACATTTTTTTTAAACAATAGTTGCACTTGGCTAGGGAGTTTGAACATGACCTTAAGGTGCGCAAGGATTCCACAAAAATAAATTCTAAAACATTATATGAAATGATTTAAGTAAAAAGCATTGGATTCCAAGTAGATATTAATAGTTGGGAGAAAAACAATATGGTGTATATGAGAGAGAAATAATCTTTTCCTTATGGACACTGTAACTGCAGAGAAATAATTCTGATGAAGTGGAATTCATGCTAATAGATTACTTGCTGGAAAATGTTAAGGACATGACTGGTATTTTTAAAAAGCATATATGTTAGGATTAAAATTTCCTACTATGGTGTATGGAAACTGTAAGTTTTATTTTAAATCAAGCCTCTTAACTTCCTAAAGATTAACTGAAAAAATAGCGTAATATATTTATTTGAAAGTACACTCATTACGGTGATTGAGGTTATTAGGTGAGGCAAATATTTAGAATAGTTGCTGTTAACACTTAATGATTTTTGGTGGAATAATTCTTTGTAATCATTTGGAAACTTACTAACATAAAATATGTTAAATTTATTTTTGTAACTTATGATTAAGAAGATCATAGCAAACATTGCCAATGTGTCTGGAAGAATTTCGGCTAAGGGAAGGGAAGGAAGGAAAGAAAACAAAACTAACAACGTTAACTCATTTTACTTATTTTTAATTAAAAAAAAATCTTATTGGAGTGTAATTGCTTTCAGTGCTGTGTTACTTTCTGCTGTACAACAGTGTGAACCAGCTTTGTGTATACACACCTCTCCCTCTTGAGCATCCTTCCCACCCCTCCTCCCACATCTATTTCCTCAACAATAGTTTGTTCTTGAATTTCTCAGAACTTCTCTTTGGTTGCAAATTCAGCACATGATTATTTAGTGGATCACAACTGGCTCAAGGTAGCATGAAGTTATCTATGTGTTTTCCAGAGGTAGTCTTAAAAGTCATATTGTCTACATGAAAAAGAAATACTGAATTCAAATACTTTATTGAAGAAAGCATGTTCCTTCAATTTAAAAGATGGCATTCAGCCAAACTGGGTGATTCTTTTTCATTAAATGCAATAGTTAAACAGTCCGTCTTGGTGGATTTCCACCCTTGTCTTGTATGTGTTCTGTCACCATCAACAGTAGAGTCAATAGTTCATTGCTGTGCAGTGCCAGCCCAGGAGGAGACCCAGGGTCACAAGAGGGGATGGAACTTAGACCAGGAATGCTGTGGAAGTGGTAGCAACAGCTGAAAAAGAGGACCCTTTATTTTGGAAATAAAATTAAAATAATTGTGGGAATTCCAGGGAAGTCTCAGTCTGGAAGAGCACTCCCCAAAATTGATGCTTTTGAACTGTGGTGCTAGAGAACTCTTGAGAGTCCCTTGGACTGCAAGGAAATCAAACCAGTCAATCCTAAGGGAAATCAACCCTGAATATTCATTGGAAGGACTGCTGCTGAGGCTGAAGCTCTAATACTTTGGCCACATGATGTGAAGAGGTGACTCTTCGGAAAAGACCCTGATACTGGGAAAGATTGAGGGCAGGAAGAGAAGGGGGCAACAGAGGATGAGATGGTTGGATGGCATCACCGATTCAATGGACATGAGTTTGGGCAGACTCCGGAAGATAGTAAAGGACAGGGAAGCCTGGCATGCTGCAGTCCTTGAGGTCGCAAAGAATCTGACACGACTGAGTGACTAAACAACAACAATGCTGGGATACAGCTTTCAACGTGCAGAGTAGGTTTAAAGAATGCCCAACAAGCAGACCAGGTTGTCCAAAGGCTCCAATTGATGGATGCAAGCCTAAGGAAAAGGCAGATGATGCCAGGCAGCTGAGAAATGAGTTGGCAGGTAGAGAGAAATCACAGTCAATGAGCTGGAAGGACAGGCATGTTTCTTCTCTGGACTTGACTGCTCTTGGGTAAATAATGAGTAAATGGTGGATCTAGAAGATCTGAGTGCAAAGTACTTGAAATAAAGGGTCCGAGAAGATAACAAGTTTAGGGAAGTTCAGCTCAATGATATGGTAATAATAGCAAATAGTCTTTATTAATTGGAGAAGGAAATGGCAACCCAGTATTCTTGCCTGGGTCAGAGAAACCTTGCAGGCTTCAGTTCATGGGGTCACAAAGAGTCAGGTATGACTTAGCAACTGAGCATGCACTCTTTATTGATTATCTACTGTGTGTCAGATTTTAAGTTAAGCCATCAACACATGTCATTTACTTGGCAGGCCTGCTTTAGAAAGTATTTTTATTCCATTTAGGGATGAACAAATGTTGAGTTTGTTTTTGTTTTTTTGTTGTTGTTGTTGGCATGGACAGAGAGTCCGCCCCACTTCCTTCCAGTGTAGCTCTGACAACTTGCCCCAGGTCCAGATATCATCTTGAGCATTTTTTTCTACTTTTGTTCTCTAAGTTGTAAAGATTGGCATATACAACTTACCCGATTGCATTATAGTGAAGTGACAGATTTTTGGTAGGTTTTTGTTAAAATATTTGGTGGTTATTAAACATATCAGCTTTCCTTTACTATTTAACTGAACCTAGAATTATTTAGTATAACTTTAACAATTATGACAGTTCATAAAGCACTAGGGGGAAAAAGACATTGAGTTAAACTAGCCAAGCATGGAGCATGGAGTCTGCTATAAATATCAGAGATGAATTTGTCATAAATCACTAGATTCAGAACATAAAATACATTTGTGCATGAAGTATACATAAACTGCTACATTTTTAAGTGACATGTGCACCATAGCAGTGCAGCAGCAAACTAAGCTTAGAAGAACTTGCCAGCTTTTCCTTTCAGTTATCAAGCATCAGATGTGTCTTTACCCATTGCTAGTAAAACCATCACAAAAGAAAAACATCCTAAGTACAGACTCTGTTTTATGATGATCATAGGAGAGAAACTATATATGTACATATGTGTGTGTGTGTATATATTATATATATATATATATAATCTCCATTACAGAGTGTCTTCTGGGAGATGATGAATATAGAAGTCTGCATTTATGTTGTACACTTATTATGATATCATCTTTATCCAATAACTTGAGAAATCAACATTGCTATTTTTGAACAAAAGAGAGAAAACAACCTGAAATTGCTTAGGTTGCAATTAAGAGTGCTATTTTTGTCAGAGCCTTGCAAAGTAGATCCAGGAAGAACTAAATGAGTTTATAGAGTATAGTTTGGTTATATGTGGACAAACTCCAGTTAAAATTTTTAGAAACCATTCTCTGTCAGAGAGAAATTAATTTCTATACCCCCAAAAGAGTGTGAGTTTCCAACTGTCTATAAGTACTATAAATCTATAAATACACTAATTACCACTTACCAAATGGCATGAATGACTTGTTTAATATTACTTAACTGCAAGAAAGATGTTTTACTGTCTACCAAAAATATCAAGGGTCTTCCCTGGTGGCTCAGGGATAAAGAATCTGCCTGCAATTCAGGAGATGTGGGTTTGATCCCTGGGTCAGGAAGATCCCCTGGAGAAGGAAATGGCAAACCACTCCCCTATTTTTGACTGAAAAATCCAGTGGACAGAGGATCCTGGTTGCTTACAGTCCATGGGGTCATAAAAGAGTCATACTGAAGAAGGAATTCATAGGGCCTGGACTCCATCTTAGGCCTGATCATGCTTATCATGCTCAGCCGCCTTTCCAATGGACGCTGAACTCTGTGTTTAGTGCCTATGAAAACAACAACAGAAGGATAAGACCCCCTCCAGACCGGGGAACCTTGAAGATCATATCTAGGTTACTCATTGCCTAAGAGAAAACATACACTAATCACCCCTTCCTCCAGAAAGGCCATAAATTTTTCTGTATTTATCAGACTGTAACCTCAGGTTTATTGATTATTGGCTAGTTGTTTGACTGTTTGAGCACATGAGCACATAGCACGTGAATCATGGGGTTACTGGGATTGTATTTTCCTTGGTTTATGTAAGTCTCAAGGAATTTGGAGTGGGGTATAAAAGATTTCCACAAATGCTGGTTGGGGTCCTTGGCTAAGAGGAGACTCTGCCTTGGGCCTGCCAGTGTAATAAACTGCACTTCACTATCTGCATTGTCCTTCTGAGTGAGTTTGTTTCCTGGAACACGTGGCTACAACAATACACAACTTAGTGACAAAACAACAGCAAAAAAACATTGACTGTAGTTATTATATTTATCAGAGCCCTAAATCTGAAAACCTAATGATTAAACAACATTCTCCAGAAACTAATACGAATCAGACACTTGTTTTCTAACTATGTCAGTGAAATGAAGCTTAAATTTGTCTTAAAGGAGATCTGAAAGCTTAAAGCATCTAATCCAAGTAAAAAAAAAATTTTTTTTAATTAGAAGGTGGAGGGAGGCTCTGATTTCACATTGTTGTTACTTTTGGTCTAACTAGGAAGGAGAAAGACTTTTAGTACATTCTAACAGAGAAAAAGGGAGAAGAGAAATACACAGTGATGGGGAAGTGCAGCCACATGAAGACTTGGAAATCGATACATATTCTGTATGGAGCACACTTGCATTGTTGCTTTCTATGTAAAATGACTACATTGAAAGTAAGATATATATATCTCATATCCTTTATTTCCCTTAAGATTTGCTTTAATGAGGATATGCATTCTCCTTACATGTAGTTAAACAAATAAAAGGATAAGGAAAAATGCATATGTAGACTATAATATTGTCATTTAAAAATAAAGTGAACATAATTTATTTAGTGCTATTATCTTTAATCTCTAATTTAGGCTTCCCAGGTGGCGCAGTGGTACAGATTCCACCTGCCAGTGCAGCAGAAATGGGTTTGATTCCTGGGTTGGGAAGATCCCCTGGAGGAGGGAATGACAACCTTTTCTAGTAGTCTTTCCTAGGAAATCCCACAGACAGAGGAGACTGGTGGGCTATAGTCTACAAGGTAGCAAAGAACCAGACATGACTGAGCGACTAAACAACAATAATATGAAGAAAAGCATTACTAAGACGATAAGAATTCTGGGACTGTACCAGAAAACCCTGATTCAGTTCAGTTCAGTCACTCAGTTGTGTCCGACTCTTCACGACCCCATGAATTGCAGCACGCCAGGCCTCCCTGTCCATCACCAGCTCCCGGAGTTCACTCAGACTCACGTCCATCGAGTCAGTGATGCCATCCAGCCATCTCATCCTCTGTCGTCCCCTTCTCCTCCTGCCCCCAATCCCTCCCAGCATCAGAGTCTTTTCCAATGAGTCAACTCTTCACATGAGGTGGCCAAAGTACTGGCGTTTCAGCTTCAGCATCATTCCCTCCAAAGAAATCCCAGGGCTGATCTCCTTCAGAATGGACTGGTTGGATCTCCTAGCAGTCCAAGGGACTCTCAAGAGTCTTCTCCAACACCACAGTTCAAATCATCAGTTCTTCGGTGCTCAGCCTTCTTCACAGTCCAACTCTCACATCCATACATGACCACAGGAAAAACCATAGCCTTGACTAGACGGACCTTTGTTGGCAAAGTAATGTCTCTGCTTTTGAATATGCTATCTAGGTTGGTCATAACTTTCCTTCCAAGGAGAAGTGTCTTTTAATTTCATGGCTGCAGTCACCCTCTGCAGTGATTTTGGAGCCAAAAAAAATAAAGTCTGACACTGTTTCCACTGTTTCCCCATCTATTTCCCATGAAGTGATGGGACCAGGTGCCATGATCTTGGTTTTCTGAATGTTGAGCTTTAAGCCAACTTTTTCACTTTCCTCTTTCACTTTCATCAAGAGGCTTTTTAGTTCCTCTTCACTTTCTGCCATAAGGGTGGTGTCATCTGCATATCTGAGGTTATTGATATTTCTCCTGGCAATCTTGATTCCAGCTTGATAGATTGGCTTAAACCTAAACTTTAAACCTAACAATCAAGCCTACACTTTACAAGTGAAATAAAGGAGCCTGAGTGTTTAACCCTTAATGTTTTATACATTTGCTCCATATTTGATGTGGTTTATTTATTTGTGTTTCCAAAAATGAAATGTTTTTATATAACATGAAAGAAAATTAATAAATAACACTGAATTAGTTACTGAAGAAATAACTTGAGTCAGGGGGACATAGCTGTGAAATCAGAATTACTCATGGTTTTTGTCCTTAGCTCTGCCATCCTTGAACATTCAGCCAAGATGCTAAAATCTTCAGAAAGCACTTGTTCATCAGGTAGCCCCCAACTAGTTAACAGGAGTCTTGGAGAAAGTTTTCAGTTCCAATGGGACTTTCCAATCTTCAAATAGTGACAGAAACTTCACTACTGTCATACAGCAGAAAGCCAAGTACTATTAAACACAGATCAAGATTTCTTTTAAAATTGTAGAACTTCAGATATCAGTGTTTTAGAGACAAAATTGCCTCCTCAAATTGTTTTGGGTGACACCTCAACTTCTCATTTCTATGCCATCTCACAAGCTTTATCTCTTCAGGAAATTCCATCTATTGATAGTCTGTTGTAAAAGTAGCCATGTTTATTATTCACTCAGATAAAACAGTATAAATGTATCTACTTAATAGCAATTAAATGTCTTCTTATGAAGGCATTTTTATATGCATTTCCAATAGAGGTAACTTAGAGCATAGTCATGGAGTGATGAAAATGTTGAAGTAAGGAAGAAGCTTTACTTATTTTCTGTTTTTGATGCGTGTGTCAAATTATTTTCCCCCTCTATCAGTTAAAAATACAGCAAAGATTAAGGAAAATGATAGAATATTCATTAGCAAAAATACTTTTGAAAATATTAAAAATTAATTACTAATTTTTATAAATTTTAATTACAAGAGATGCTTTTACTTTTGACCAGCTTAAGCATGCAAATAAAAAATATTGAATAATTTGAAATAGTATTTAAACACATTCTGAAAATATTCTGATATATTTTTTAAATGTATACATTTGTATGCCTGTGTTCAATTTTTAAGATAACAGTTTGAGGTGATATTCTGGGATCAGCATACATAAGCACTAATGTTATCTGAATCAGTAACTTAAATTGTTTTTCTTCAGAGAATTCTTCAAAGAAACTTTAATATATGTATCTTTACTTTTTTCACATTTTATTTCAGAAAACTTCACTGGGTATTATACTTTCTCAGAGACTTTCAACACTTTATTTTTCTCAAGTGATTCTATAACTTTAGAAAAGACACAATCCAATCTCTTAGAAAATGGCCTTTGTTATAAAAAATGTCCTCATTTCCTTCTCTAGAAAAGATACACTAAAAATAAACCTAGGTTTTTTGCTGCTTTCCTGTCTTCTTCACCATCTCTCTTCCTTCCTCCTGGTGATTGGTAGACATTCAGTCATGTTTCTTTCACTGTCTTTGAAAATTGGTTCCATTATTTACAGTACTATCTCTGGAGCTGACATTTTTTTTCCATTTTCAATATTAAATGTTTTGTTTCAATTTTTGGAATTGCAAGCCTAGCCATTTTTTCCCTATATTTATCAGTCAAAAGATTGAAAATAAATTAACCAAAACAAGTTGAAAACTTTACATACTTAAAATAATTTGTATTGGTTACTACTGAATGTGGCATATAGTCTATTTGATTCACTCAGCACCCATTACAACTCCATTCTCCCTTCATTTCATATGGTAAAGCTGGAAAATTAAATTCTAAAACCCACGCCCCCTTCAAGGGACTGGGGATACAATGTGAGTAAAGACATGGCCTAGGTGAGAGGCAATGGATAAGTAGGTCACTGGAAGACAATGTGGCAAGTGCTCTGATGAGGCAGTGTATGTACAAAGGGCTCTAGGCACACACAGGAATATCTATCATTTCTTAACTCATTTCATGTCTACAATCTCTGGAGGTAAAGTTGATATAGTGATGTCCCTGGCGGTCCAGAGGTTAAGACTCCACACCTGCACTGCAGGGGACACGGGTTTGATCCCTGGCTGGGGCATCACCGACTCCATGGACATGAGTTTGAGCAACCCCCAGGAGTTGGAGATGGATAGGGAAGCCTGGCATGCTGCAGTCCATGGAGTCGCAAAAAGTCGGACACGACTGAGTGACTGAATTGAACTGAACTGAACTGAACCGGGGATCTAAGATCCTGAATACTCTGCTGCATGGCCAAAAAAAAAAAAAAAATTTTTAAGTTGATATAAACACATCAATTATTGCCATGTGCCAACTGCAAAGCTTCTCCTGACAGCCTGGTGCTTTGTTGAGAGGGAAGTATGGAAATCTCCCCCATTGCTTAGTCCTGTGATTTTGAAGAGATCATTTTAACATGGCACCAGAACGCGTTCCAAATAAGAAACCAAAATCATTGTCCTTCTACTACGTTCTGCACTTTATTTCTCCTTTTTAAACTTTCTGTTTACAGATCCTTGGAGTCATCTTGAGTTCAATTCTTTCTTCATATCTAGCCTGTCACCCATTCCTGTCAGTTCTCCCCTGGTACTGCACTGTATTTTTCTCTTCTAAATTCTTTCTTTTTCCTTGCATTAGCCAAGGATTTTATCCTGATATTAATAATACTGTTAGTTGCTCACTCGTGTCCAACTCTGTGTGACTCCATGGTCTGCAGCCTGGCAGGCTCTTCTGTCCATGGAATTCTCCAGGTAAGAATACTGGAGTGTATAATCATTCCCTTCTCCAAGGGATCTTCCCAACCCAGGGATCAAACCCAGGTCTCCTGCACAGCAGGCAGGTTCTTTATGGGGAGCCATGAGGGAAGCCCAAAGATCTTATCACCTCCTTCACAAGTTTTACAAAATTTCCTGTCTGATCTTTTGGATTCTGTTTTGTCCTTCTAACTCCACCTCTATCATAGTCTGCGATTGCTTTTGCTAATGATGGTCTCAAAACTCTGAAAAATTGTGTGTTGTGTGCAGAAGGCTGGGTGATTGACCATCATACATTACTCCCTCCTTGTTTGTCCTAGAACTCTGCAAATGCCTCCCACTATAGCCTTGGCTGTGTGACTGGCTTTAGCAGTGAAATATGGCAGAAATGAGTATGCCAGCCAGTTCTGCATCAAAGCCTGAGACATCATATGACTTCCCTTGATATCCTGTGAGCCTGTGGTCCATCAAGAGGAAAGCATGACCCTGGTAACCACTATGGCCCCAGAACTGATAGGAAGGGGCACATCTGAGCCTGAGCTGGAAGCCTGAAGTCTGGCGTGACCCAACCCCACTGGTGATGTTAATTTTGATCACCTGGCCAATATGTTGTACAATTTTGGCACTGTATTGTTACCAATCAGTAATCTGTGGGGGAGATTCCTTACCACCATGTAAATATACTCCTTGTATAAGTTTTTCCTAAATTGACTATCCATTGATGATTCTTGCTTGATCCAATCTTTACTATGATGGATGCAAAATTATTACCATTCCCTCCATATTTATCAATTGACTTTTCCTCCTATCATCTACTAGTCTGCTTATCTGTCATCTATCTATCTATCTTTCTATCTATCTATCTAATGTGGCTCCAGTGGTAAAGAATCTGCCTGCCAATGCAGGAGATGCAAGAGACATGGGTTCAATCTCTGGGTCTGGAAGATCTCCTGGAGTAGGAAAAGGCAACCTGCTCCAGTATTCTTGCTTGGAAAACCCCATGGATAGAAGAACCTGACTGGCTACAGTCCATGGGGTCACAAAGAGTAAGACATGACTGAGTACACATCTGTCCATACATTCATCAATCATCATCTTTCCATCAATAATCTATTCATTATTGGTATGAACTGATATTCTTTCTTTCAATGGTTTAAATTCTTTAGTGTTCTTAATTATTTTGGTTCTCAAATAGTCCTGGATTTGGTCAGTGGAAGCCCCTTCCATCTGGGTCCTATGTCTTTTACAAATATACCCATCAGTTTTTAAGGACTTCTTTAATTTGTGACATCAAAAGATGCTCTGTGCCCTGGTGCTGGGATCACCCATTGATCTGTGGAGTGCTATTTCCTTTTAGTGGGGGTGATATTAGAGATCATGTTCTAGGTGCTTAGTGTAGTACTATGCTTTTTATTTTTAAAACATCAATAATGCTTTTGGTGATAATGATATTAAAATATGGTTAATGATATTTATATTGAATCACTTACATATCAATGAGCTTATCTGAAGTTATTCGGTACACATACTTTTAATATGAGATTGGACACCAACTTTCATACGGTCAAAGTAAAAATGTGTTTAAAAAAACTATGACTCCCCTGAATCTATTTTGTGCAAATCATAAGGTATCTAACCACAAGCTGCTTTGGCGATAATGTCTCACAAACGGGTCTTTTGTGGTCAGGCTCTGCTGTCTGCTATGGGATTTTTTTCAAAGTGAACCCTTTGCTTGGCTTGGCTGATGTGGACACTAAGGTCTGAACTAGAGAAAACGGGCTAAATTTTTAAGCTTATCCTTACTTAAGAGGAATGAGTCATCTTGGATCTGAATTACATAGGACCACAGAAAATATACAGTCTTGCTTTCTCTTGGCTGTATTGAAACAGTCATCTTAGGAATATTTTTTTCCCTTATTTCTTGGCAAAGTCACCAGGCACTAGAGAGCTGGCTGGAATAAACTCTTGTGGTAGAAATTCTGAGACAGGTTCCAGTCCAGGTACAGTCTTCCTTTCTCCAGCAACTGGGGAAATGAGACAGGACTGGAAGAGGTTGTCTACAACCAGATCTGAATAACATCACACATAAAATACAGATCGCGGGGTACAAATTCTCTGTTTTGATTATCAAGTTCTTTCTTTTCATTTTCAAGCCGCTTTTCTCAGTGGTGTTATAAAATTGTCTGAAGTACATGAAAAATCTTCTTGGTTTTATTGCTATTTTTAGTGAATTATTTCCCTAAGCTTTCAAAGAAACTTTCCTTTTCTTTATTAGTTAGAATAGTTGTGTTCTCATTCTCTTTAAGATTTTCAAAGCAATGATCAAATGAAAGTATTGAAAGTTTGATGAAAATCACTTGTATCATACAATTCTGGAACTAAAAAGTTTTATTAATATTACTCTAATAAACATCTTTCTGTTGCTTTATATTTTTGTAACATTCTGACATATCATGGCTTACTTTTTTGTATCATTAACAACTATTTTGACAGCTTCCACTGATTTTAGAGCATCCAAGTAGCTAAATTTTAAAAAATAATTTTTTCAACACTTGAATGCTCATAATATAATTTCTCATTTAAAGTTTGTTAGTAGGACGGAGGAGCCTGGAAGGCTGCAGTCCATGGGGTCGCTGAGGGTCGGACACGACTGAGCGACTTCACTTTCACTTTTCACTTTCATGCATTGGAGAAGGAAATGGCAACCCACTCCACTGTTCTTGCCTGGAGAATCCCAGGGACGACAGAGCCTAGTGGGCTGCCGTCTATGGGGTCGCACAGAGTCGGACACGACTGAAGCGACTTAGCAGCAGCATCAGCAGCAGCATTGTAAAATGACTACAATATTAGAAACACTAAATCTAAACAATACTAAAATATTATAATAATATAATAATGACAGTCAAAGTGTTAGTTGCTCAGACATGACTGACCCTTTGCGACAAAATGGACTGTAAATCCGCCAGGCTCCTCTGTCCATGGAATTCTCCAGGCAAGAATACTGGAGTGGGTTACCATTCCCTTCTCCAGGGGATCTTTCTGACTTGAGGATCAAACCTGAGTCTCTTGAATTGCACGCAGATTCTTTACCATCTGAGCCACCAAGGAAAGCCCAACATAATAATAAAGCAATGTATAGAATAATAACACGAGTGGAAGAAAACTTGTAGCTTTTGCTAGATTTTCTGAAGCTTATATTTTAGATTTTCTGATGCATGCATGCTAAGTTGCTTCAGTTGTATCTGACTCTTTGCAAACCTGTGGACCATAGCCCACCAGGTTATTTCCATGGGATTCTCCAGGCAAGAATACTGGAGTGGGTTGCCATTCCCTTTTCCAAGGGATCTTCTCTTAATAGATTTGTTGTATCCTTCCATCTGTTTGAAGTGTTTGTATGCCCATATCTGTCATTGGCTGTATTAGCTAATACACAATCTACACAGTTAACAAGTTCTTCATACTTGCAATGCGTGTGTGTGTGCACAGTCACTCAGTCATGTCTGACTCTTTGCGACCCCATGGACTGTAGCCCACCAGGCTCCTCTGTCCATGGGATTCTCTAGGCAAGAATATTGGAGTGGGTTGCCATGCCCTTCTCCAGGGTCTTTCCAACCTAGGGATCAAACCCATGTCTCCTGTGTCTCCTGCTTTGCAGGTGGATTCTTTACCCATTGTGCCATAGTTTTGTTTGGTTTCCATGACACACTTTCTTGTTCCTCTCTTCAATGCTCTGACTTCTCTTCCTTAGTCATCTTGTAAGTTGATTATTCTCTGCCCGTTCCCATCACTGCTCAAGGTCCCATGGTAAACCTTCTTCCATTCTCAGTCTACATATACTCTCTGCATAATTCTATTAGTCCCTTGACAAGGTTTCTTAATCTAGAACCCAAAGGGAAATTCAGAGTGTTTAAAAACATTGCTGTGTGTAAGTTCATTTTCACCATAGTATTAACCACCTTCTTGAAAGCAAGGATGACAAAATTAATAATAATAATAAACAATGATTGATCTATATATACTATTGATTCCCTCTTTGTGGTCTCTCTCCTGTTTACCACACTGAAATCTTCCTGTACCCTCCAAATCCTCCTGTGCTCTTGTTCAGTGAATATTATTACCATCTGTATAAGGGCCCATGTTGGTAACATCAAAATTATGTATGAGTCTTTCCCTTTTCCTTTAACCCATGCAACACATGCAATAGGAACCAGAGTTCTAACCATGCTACCATGTCAACATTTCAAAGGTTCTTCCACTCCTCCATACCTAGTAGAAAAGCTACCAATATTTCCTGCTTCTATAACAGTTTTCTAAGTGGGCTCCCTGCTTCCAGAGGTAGCCCCTTCAATCTCTTCTCCATCCCAAGGAGTCTTTTCAAAAAATTAAACTGATTATACTACAGTTTAGCGTTAAAACTAGTGTTTGCTTCCATGATTCAAAGAATAAACACAGACCATACCTTTGCATATACGATTTTATGACCGTTCTCGGCAGGCATCAGGTAAGAATCCCTCATTCTCAGTCTGTGTGCTAGTCACGCTACTATTCTAAGATCTCCTGATCCTGCCTCCAGATTTGGACAGGTTCTTTCTCCCTGCAAAACTTGTTTTTTCTCCACCATTCCTCTTACTTGTCTTCATGCCTATAGTTGGACCTTAGTTTCACTAAAAGTGATCATATGCCTACTGGACAGAGATTAGTTAGACACGTCTCCTAAGTAACCCCACAGTTGTCTATAATTCCTCTGGCACCGCACTGTGCAGACACTTTACCATCAATCTACATTTGCATAATCTTCCACCATATCTCTTACTCCAACCATCCCCAAATATATAGCCAAGTAAAATCAGTCCTTGCTGTGCAAATGCAGCTTCAAGACAAGCTGCGTAGGTATACCTTCAACCAGATTGCCAATGCTAAACTCATCTTATGGGGAAATTCTGGAGCTTCCACCTGACATTTCTTCTAATTTATTTAAATATATTTACCTGTTGCTTCTGTATGGCTGCAAATGTTCCAGTGGCAGGGACAGACCCTCCAACTCCCACCCTCTGCCTTCTGTTTCATCCCTAATACAAACCTGCTACAGTGCACAGTATACATATTATATGATTCATAATTTTTCTGAATATTAGTATATCTGTGACCTACAATTTCAAACAAAGCTGGGCTTCAAGTAAAAGTTTATAGTGAGTAAATAGAGTGCTCCTTCTAGTTAAAATACATTCACCAAGGCCTATTGGATCATGCAATTTAACAAGCTACAAATCCTAATTGTAAAGCTTTTTTGCATTGTGACCACACATTCATTCATAGAAATTTTGTCAGATGCCTTCAT
Organism: Bos taurus; assembly: GCF_002263795.3. Classification (NCBI taxonomy): domain Eukaryota; kingdom Metazoa; phylum Chordata; class Mammalia; order Artiodactyla; family Bovidae; genus Bos; species Bos taurus. The sequence continues at coordinate 25,510,512 of NC_037341.1, forward strand.
GAAACCCACACACACTCTGTCTACAACTGATATTACTACTAAACTTTCAGAAAACAAATAGAATGTGAAAAGCTCAGACTCTAGAGCAGTGTCCATCCCTGAATAGCTCATAGGCTAGGAAAACATGTGTGTAATTGAACACCTCACAAAGTCACAGGGGCCAAAAGAGAGATCCCAAGGAAAGTAATCTGCAGGAGCAAGGAAACAAAGAAAAGCAACTGGCCAAGTCTGCCATTGGTCCACCATTTTATTCCTTGGATGTACTTTGGAAGGAAAACTATGATAAACCTAGACAGTGTATTATAAAGCAGAGACATCACTTTGCCAAAAAAGGTCTATATAATCAAAGCTATGGTTTTTCCAGGAATTATGTATGGATGTGAGAATTTGACCATAAAGAAGGCTGAGCACTGAAGTATTGATGCTTTTGAATTGCAGTGCTGGAGAAGACTCTTGAGAGTCCCTTGGACTGCAAGATCAAACCAGTTAATCTTAAAGGAAATCAGTCCTGAATATTCATTGGAAAGACTGATGCTGAAGCTGAAGCTCCAATACTTTGTCTACTTGATGCAAAGGGCTGACTCATTGGAAAAGAGCTTGATGCCGGGAAAGATTGAAGGTAAAAAGGGAAAGGGGTGGCAGAGGATGAGATGGTTGGATAGCATTGCCTACTCAATGGACATGAATTTGAACAAATTCCAGGAGATAGTGGAGGATAGAGGAGTCTGGCATGCCACAGTCCACGGGGTTGCAAAAATCAGACATGACTTAGTATCTGAACAGCAGCAACATACCAATCTGTTTTCCAGTGATTACTAATTTCCTTTCCACTGGCTCACATCTCAAATAATTAACCAATTGCTCTGGAGCTTTGCCCTAATTCTATGAGAACACAAATTCAAGGAATAAAAAGCACAGAAGGAAAAGATGATCCATAAATGGATTTGTTGAAGATACCTTCTAAAACTTTTTGAAAGCAGGGTAACATTTATTCTTCTCTACTGTTTCCTTAATGACTACTGATGGTAGCTGAGGGCTCTCTGGGACAAGTTCTTGCAGTACCTTTGAACAATTCATCTGGGTCCAGAAAATTGGATTCATTTGAAAACCCTCTTGCAATCTCTTCACTAATCTTTCAGTTTCGATTCCCCATCCTTGATATATTTTCCACTCTTTCCAGCCTGAAGATTATTCTCTTTGACAGGAAGGACAGAAATAAAATAGGAGGCTCCTATTTCCTTTCTCTCTTTCTTGTTTTGTTAACTTTATGCCATCTGTCCATAATCAATAGGATTACTTCTTCATACTTTCCTTGGTCAGGACAGAACTATAAAACATGCTATTTTCGGCTTCTTCTGAACATTAGTCTTTATAACAGGATGCTAGACTGGATACTGAATGTTCATATATTAACATTTCCTTAGTTGCTACTTTTTTCTAGATTAAAAAATGTTTCAAATAATCTAACATTAGTTCTATATTCATTTGTAGATACTAGAAACTCACTTACTGTTCATGTTGTACCCTCTTTCAGAGATGTCTAGCTGAGGTGCTGTAGGGCAAATTTTCCTCCAGGCACCATGACATTAAATGGGCAAGGGAAACTATTTTTTTCTAGTTCCAAGGACACTCCTCTTTCCAGAAGTTTCTCTCTCATCTCTTCATTAACAACAGAATTATTTTTCCTAGAGAAAGTACTGCAATCCCTTTAAGTGTCCTTCAAGAGATTTTCCACACAAATAAAGCAAATACATATGTATAAATTTGCAAATACACATGCTAAACAAATACTAGTGTGTTCGTCTGCTCAGGCTGCCATAACACAATGTTACAGCCTGGGTAGAAGGTAGACATCTAAGACCAAAATGTTGGACAGTTTGATTTCTTCTAAGGTCACTTTGGCTTGCGGGTAGTTGCATTTTTTACCACATCCTCAGGTGATCACCACTCAGTGTGTGTATATTGTCTGTGTTCTAATTTCTTCTTATAAGGAACCAGTGATATTCCATGAGGAACCCCATCCATACAACTTCAATTTACTTTCATTAACTCTCTGAAGACCCTATCTCTAACTACAGTCACATTCTGAGGCACTGGGTTTAGAATTTTTAAATATGAATTTGGGAACTCAAAAGTCATCTCACAACAAATATTTTGCCAAAAACACAGTTCTCATATTTTCCCTTAAAAATATATCTTAGACATCTCTGGTTTAAGTTATGTATGTTTTTGTTTAGTCACTCAATCGTGTCTGGCTTTTTGCAACCCCATGGACTGTAGCCCAGCAGGCTCTTCTGTCTATGGGATTTCCCAGGCAAGAATATTGGAGTGGGTTTCCATTTCCTTCTCCAGGGAATCTTCCTGACCGACGTATCCAACTTGCAGCTCCTGCATTTGCAGGTGGATTCTTTACTATTGAGCCACCTGGGAAGCCCAAGAAGTATATATATGAGAAGGCAATGGCACCTCACTCCAGCACTCTTGCCTGGAAACTCCCATGGACGGAGGAGCCTGGTAGGCTGCAGTCCATGAGGTCGCTAAGAGTCGGACACGACTGAGCGACTTCACTTTCACTTTTCACTTTCATGCACTGGAGAAGGAAATGGCAACCCATCCCAGTGTTCTTGCCTGGAGAATCCCAGGGACGGCAGAGCCTGGTGGGCTGCCGTCTATGGGGTTGCACAGAGTTGGACACGACTAAAACGACTTAGCAGCAGCATATATACATATATATATATATAGTTCTAACTTTTTAAAACATACTTTTTTATATAAATGTGTCATAATAATCTTTTCCATTCCTTTAATGACAAAAACATTTTCAAATATAAAAAGGTATTTCAGTGAATAATATTGAATATAGGTCATTTTACATATATGGATATATGTGTAGGATATATTTCCAATAGTGGAATACAATTAGGGCAAAAAGTAACAGTGATTTAAAAATATTTTTTGTAACTAGTATTGAATTGCCTTCCTTATAGTTGTACTAATTTATATTTTCAGCAAAAAGTATGAAAGTGCCTCTGGGTTACCAAATTGTTTAATGTTTGCCAATACATGTAAGTGAAAACTGCATTTTTTTCTAATTTTTATATTTCCTTTATTATAAGGGAGCTCAGTTGTCTTTTCATGTTTACAAGTCATATATTTGTATATCATTTTCTGTGATCTGCTTTTTCATATACTTTGCAAAACTTTTACTGTTTTTAATTATTTTCTCTTTAGTTGGAAGAAATATTTTACACATTAGGGAAATTAACATTTAATACATTAAAGAAATTAACTTTGTCATGTGGGGCTGCAAATTTTTCTCATTTGTCTGTTGTCTTTTGATATTTTTCTTTTTGTTTGTTTATTTAAGCAGAACTATTGTACTGTTGAAGTATTATATAGTTGAATTTATCAATATATTTTTATGAGGCTTCTGGAATTTTATGCCACTTAAAAGGCCTTTACCATTCTGAGACTGTAAAAGAACTCCATATGCTTACATTTTTCTACTAATACTTTGTTTAATTTTTCATCTATAATTCTTGAATCTATGTGGAATTTATTATATGTAAGGTAGAAATATAAACTTGTTTATTTATACCAAATGGCTAACCTATTATCCCAATGACTAGTTTACTTAGAATCCATATTTCCTTACTTAACTTGAAATGTTCTCTTTATCAACTGAAAAAAAAAAAAAAGGCTTATATGTTTAAAGGATTTTCTATTCTGTTCTATCTAGTTATAAGCATATACTACTCTGTTTTAGATAGTTAGCTTTATAATGTGGTTTAACAATTTACAGACAGCAGAAACATTATTTTGCCAACAAAGGTCTGTCTAGTCAAGCTATGGTTTTTCCAGTAGTCATGTATGGATGTGAGAATTGGACTATAAAGAACCCTGAGCACCGAAGAATTGATGCTTTTGAATTGCAGTGTTGAACAAGACTCTTGAGAGTCCCTTGGACTGCAAGGAGATCCAACCCCTCCATCCTAAAGGAAATCAGTCCTGAATATTCCTTGGAAGGACTGATGCTGAAGCTGAAACTTCAATACTTTGACCACCTGATATGAAGAACTGACTCATCTGAATAGACCTGATGCTGGGAAAGATTGAAGGCAGGAGGAGAAAGGGATGACAGAGGATGAGATGGTTGGATGGCATCACCGACTCAATGGACATGAATTTGAGTAAACTCCAAGAGTTGGCGATGGACAGGGAGGCCTGGAGTGTTGCAGTCCATGAGGTTGCAAAGAGTCGGACACGACTGAGTGACTGATCTGACTGACTGACTGAACTCATTATGCTGTTGTTTTTTTTCCTTTTTGGAAATGTAAGTGAACTTTCCATTTGTTTAAATGGGTATGTTTGTGTGTCTTTCAGCAAAGTTTTCTTCTTATAGATGGTGCCTATTACTTGTTAAATTTACCTTCAGTACTTCAACTATTTCTAAAATGTATTTATTTATTTGGCTGCATTGAGCTTTAGTTTGGGCATGTGGGATCTTCACTGTGCCATGTAGGGTTGTGTACTGTGGTGTATAGGCTCTCTAGCTGTGGTGTACAGGCTTAGTTGCCCCGTGGCATGTGGGATCTTAGTTTTCTGATCAGGGATTGAACCTGCATCCTCTGCATTGCAAGATGGATCCTTAACCACTGGACCACCAGGGAAGGCTCATGCATTTCAACAAATTTTTTTTCTTTTGCTACCAGCAAAGATTTTTCTTCCTATAAACTGGTTTTTACTTTCATTAACTAGACTCTGAAGCAGCATTCCAAATAGTTTATTATGGTTCTTAGAGCACTGTGGTATTTTCTGTAATATGTGCATGTTTACATATATTCCCATATAGAGAAATTCCTCCCTTATTTTTCTTGCTATAGCACTTAGCATAATACTGTATCAATACAGACATTTATAAACAATGTTTAAAATGCTTTTCTACCTAGTTATGTTCCAGGATAAACTGAGGTCTTATTTTTAAAATAATGGTTCTATTTTTAAAATACCTGTATTTTTTTTTATGTAAAGCATCTACATTTAAATCTCTTGATCTTCCTGTTATTTAAATAAAACATTTCATTGATGTATTACCATTGCTGGTTTACTTCAGAGGAAATCATACATAAATATGAAAATGAAAGTGTGTAATACTAAAACTGACTTAGGAAAATAGAGTTCTTTAATATCTTTGGCCAAAACAACATCACAACAAGAAACCGACGAGTTTTTCTGTGGGTGCAAATGATCACAGACAAGCTCATTTTATTTCATGTTTACATCAAAATACAAATAATTGTATTAGTACATGCTCCTAATCCATTCTTGGCTTGAGAATTGTAAGCGCATAGAAAGAGAATTTGTTCCCAGAGCTTTTTCAGCTACAATACTCTCTGTGTGGACATGTGGGTACAGTTTCTCGTTCTGGGACTTGTAATAGTGATTATGATGTATTATAAGAATAAGCATTGTTGAATAAATGAGCACTTTCCCCCTGAGGATATCATAAAATATATGAGGCTAACTAATCTTAGTAGAAATTTTGGTTGCAAACTAACCAAATAACTTTATCGCAATAATAGCTCTAACATCCCTTTAGATGGTGTCTCTCTGTGACTCATTTTTATATTATTATCTTTTTACATAGATCATCAGTGTGATGTAATCCAAATTTTTTTTTACTGATTTCTTATATTAGATAGAATTTTCTGACCAACTTGATTATAGACTCACTGATAGTAAGGTTAATTCAGGATGTATCTTTTTTTCCTTTCTATAATAGTCCCCATCCATCAGCTCCTACAGCTTAGAGTAGTTCTGAGCCCCCATTAACAAAAAAAATTAATATTTGTTGGAAAACTTTAGTTTTGAGATAATCAATTAAAAGAGGTAATCACCTGTGGTGCTTTAGTGGGATTTTTTTTCGGGGGGTGGTGGTGGAAATAAATTGCATAAAATTATTGAGTCTTTAGACCTTTTGTGCTGTGCTCAGTCACTCAGTCATGTCTGACTCTTTGTGACCCCATGGACTGACTGTAGCCCACCGTGCTCCTCTGTCCATGGGGATTCTCCAGGCAAGAATATTGGAGTGGGTTGTCATGCCCTCCTCCAGGGGATCTTCCCAACCCAGGGATGGAACTCAGGTCTCCTGCATTGCAGGCAAATTCTTCTCCATCTGAACCACCAAGGAAGCCCTTAGACCGTTTGCTGCTGCTGCTGCTGAATCGCTTCAGTCGTGTCTGACTCTGTGTGACCCCATAGACGGCAGCCACCAGGCTCCCCTGCCCCTGGGATTCTCCAGGCAAAAATACTGGAGTGGGTTGCCATGTCCTTCTCCAACGCATGAAAGTGAAAAGTGAAAGTGAAGTCGCTCAGTCGTGTCCGACCCTTTGCGACCCCATGGACTGCAGCCTACCAGGCTCCTCTGCCCATGGGATTTTCCAGGCAAGAGTACTGGAGTGGGTTGCCATGCCCTCCTCCAGGGGATCTTCCCAACCCAGGGATGGAACTCAGGTCTCCTGCATTGCAGGCAGATTCTTCACCATTTGAACCACCAAGGAAGCCCTTAGACTGTTTACTCCTTTATTATTTCCACTTTCATTAAAAGTCTGGCATATACACCTAGTGAAAATGAAAGTTGCTCAGTCGTCTCCGACTGTTTGCAACTCCATGGACTATAAAGTCCATGGAATTCTCCAGGCCAGAAGAGTGGAATGGGTAGTTGTTCCCTTCTCCAGGGGATCTTCCCAACCCAGGGATCGAACCTAGGTCTCCTGCATTGCAGGTGGATTCTTTACCAGCTGAGCCACAAGGGAAGCCCAAGAATACACCTAGAATGTTAACAATTACAGGGAAATAAGCTCTTAGACTCTCAGTAAAAAGTGTGCCCACATTTACTGCTCTACTATTTACTGCAACTGTACAATAAATTAGTATTTTTCTTAAAATTTTTAATTGAAGGATACTTGCTTTACAGAATTTTGTGGTTTTCTGTCATACATCAACAAGAATCAGCCATAGGTACTGGCTGATAAATAATTAGTATTATCAGTATTTACCTGATGATAATATTATCAGTTTATCAATTTATCATTATTTATCTGATAAATAAATTAGTATTTCTACCTTAAAACAATAATCTGGCCTCTGGCTGTCAGAAGTAAAGCAAAGCCTCTCTGGAGGAAGATAGTGTAATTGAGAGCATCACAAAATGTCAGGACCAAACAACTGAAAATAAAGAGAGAAAATGAACAACAGAAGCAGCTCACCACGTGATCCAACTATTGGAGATAGTAAAAATAGACTGGAACATAATAGTTCTGTGGACTACATTTCTCTGATAAAGTTCTGTGTCTGGTTATTTGAATTTTAACAGAAAATTAGAACTAGTAATAAAAAAATCCAATGTACATTGTGGTACTAAAAAAAATACACGAATTGACATTTAAAATGTAATAAATTGCTGAAATGATAGAACAGACACAGGATTTAGAAACTGGAATATAGCACAGTATAAAATATCCATATACAAGCACATAGAATGCAGGAAGAAAGAGAATAGAAATCACACGAGATACAGAGGCAAACTGCAATGCTCATATAATTGAAGTTTCACGCTGAGAGGAGAAAGAATGGAATAAAAGCAATCCTTGCAGAAACACACACTGAAAACGTTCCAAAACCGAAGAAAGACACCAAACTACAGATTCAAGAAGTAATATGAAACTCAAGCCAAATAAAGGAAAAACATACCTAAGCATTTATAAAATGCTGAAAACCTAACACAGAGCTTATAAATATCAGGGAGAAAAGGAACAAAAATAAGGTTGTTAGTTAACATTTCAAAGGGTGAAGCCAAAGGAAAATAAAACATCATGTGGAAAGTGGGGAACAAAAATAATTGCCAATCTATGCTCTGCCAAGATAGTCTTTAAAAAAAAAAGATGAAGTAAACATACTTTCATACAAACAAATACTGAAAGAACATTTTTGCTATTTGAATAATATTAAAATATATGAAATGCTCTTTCATAACGAAAATGATCCTTGATGAAATAATATAAATTCAAGAAGGAATAGATAAACAACAAGGACCTACTTGTATCTTGTAATAACAAGTCTGAAACAGTATATATGTGTGTGTGTGTGTGTGTGTGTGTGTGTGTATCTCAGTCACTTTGCTGTATACCTGAAACATTGTAAATCAACTATGCTGCTGCTAAGTCACTTCAGTCGTGTCCGACTCTGTGCGACCCCATAGACGGCAGCCCACCAGGCTCCCCCGTCCCTGGGATTCTCCAGGTAGAACACTGGGGTGGGTTGCCATTTCCTTCTCCAATGCATGAAAGTGAAAGTGAAAGTGAAGTTGCTCAGTCGTGTCCAACTCTTCACGACCCCATGGACTGCAGCCTACCAGGCTTCTCTGTCCATGGGATTTGCCAGGCAAGAGAACTGGAGTGGGGTGCCATCACCTTCAATTAAAATGCAAAAAATTCAAATATAAGTAAAAAGAAGTGAAAGAAGGAATACAATGCATTACAGATCAACTCTGAGTCTAAAATCTCATGAAAATAGTTGCTCAGTTGTGTCCTGCTCTTTGTGACTCCATAGACTGTAGCCTGCCAGGCTCCTCTGTCCATGGAATTCTCCAGGCAAGAATACTGGGAGTAGGTTGCAATTTCCTTCTCCAGGGAATCTTTCAGACTGAGGGATCAAACCTGGGTCTCCCACACTGCAGGCAGATTCTTTACCATCTGTGCCACCAGGGAAGTCCCATGTGAATATCATCAGCTCAAAAAATCCCAAATCTCATCAGTACATCTTTTATATAAAACATGGTAACACTCTGAGATATGATTCATCCTGAGGAAAAACTCCTCTCCATTTATAGATCTATAAAATTGGAAATTTTCTACTTCCACATAAAACTGTAGGAGAAGCACAGACATTCTCATTCTGAAAGGGAGAGATTGGAAGGAATAAAGGAATCACTAGTTCCAAGCAAGTTAGAAACCCATCCAGAAAAATTCCCCTCACTTTCAAAACCTGAAAATAATTCTCTGTGGTTCCATGCTTCACCCTCTGGGCCCACAGTGGCTCTGTTGGGCTTTATCCTCAGAGTTATCTTCCCTTTTTCTGAAGGGTAGTATATATTTGCAGGTGAGTGGGTGTATCAGCTCATTTCCCACCTGAGAAAATTCAGAAATCTGACAGTGTTCTCCTTCGGTCTTGCTTTTGTCTCTTTCAATCCAAGTTGAAAGTGTTTCTGCTGTTACAACATTCTCAAACATCTTATCCATCTCCCCCTTCTGTCATGGGCTCTAGGACATTGGACAAAGTCCTCCATAAATCTTTTCTGGAAAAACTCCATTTATCTATTCCTGGATTCTGCTGAGATGGATCCATGTGTCACCCAGCTAATCAGTTCATCCAAAGACAATCCAGTCATGCCCTTGAACTTCTTTCTAGGGCACACTTTCTCAACCATGAATTACTTAATTTTAACATCCTTTGCAGTCTGAATATACCAAGAACCTCCCAAATCATCAAGTGTTGGTTCCATTTTGCTTGGCAATTTATCACTTTTTCTCTCACATTTTACCATAAGCTACATGAAGAAATCAGGCCACACCCTCAACACTATCCTTGGAAATCTCTCCAGCTAAATATCCAGTTTTATCACTGATAAGTTCTGCTTTCCACACAACAGTACAACATAATTCAGCCCAATTTTCCTACTGCTATGTAACAACGGATTTCCTTCCGTTTAGCTTACAGAAATATGCTCCTAGCTTCCTTCTGAACTCTCCCATCAGTAACCCCTTTAATGCTCATGCATAGGTCTGTTCTCTTCAAGGCAATCTAGGCTTTTTCTATCATGCTTCTTAAATTTCTTCTATGCAATGCCCTTTACCTAATTTTACAGATGCTTCCACATTTTTAGGTGTTTGTTACAGCATGACTCCATTTCTCAACATAAATGTAAGAGTTGGCTTTCTACGGCTACTGTAACAAATTACTATGAAAGTGGCTTAAAGAGAAACTTAATCTTTCACAGTCTGCAAACTAGACATTCTCAATCAATGTGCCAACCTGGCCATGCTTCCTGAGAATACTCCAGAGGAGAACCCTAGTCTGTTTCTTCCAGCTTCTTTTAGTCTTCAGCTGTTCCTTGGCTTTGTGGTTGCGTAATTCCAGCCTGTACACCGTTTTCTCATGCCTTGCTCCTCCTCATTCTGTGTCTTCTCTTCTGCTTCTTAAAGGACTTTCCATTGAATTTAGAGTCCACCCTATTCTAGAATGATTTCCTCATCTCAACATCTTTATATTAATTACATCTGCAACGAGCTCTCTTTTTTTCTCTTAAATAAAGTCACATGCACTAATTCCTGGGATAAGGACATGGACACATCTTTTTTTGGAGGGGGTGGGGCACCAGTCAACTCAGTACAGCCTCTAACACATTTAAGTCCCCAGACTGTGACTTGATCATTAAGATATTTTACGGCTTTTCTCCCTTTCCCACTTTATCACTTTCTTTCTGGGATCATTTTCCAAATAAAATCTCTAATTTTTGTCCCAGGATGTGTCTTGAGGGGAATCCAAACCAAAGAATACAGGTGAAATATATTATGTGAAAACATAACATAAATTATACGATAGTATAACAAGTGTGAGAAGGTAAATGAATTTAAAATATTCAAAAATCTTTCATTTTTGATCTTCCTGGGTTGGGAAATCCCCTGAGAAGGAAATGGCACCTGATTCCAATACTCTAACCCCATGGACAGAGGAGCCTGGTGGGCTACAGTCCATAGGGTTGAAAAAAGTCAGACATGACTGAAGGAGTAACACTCTCACTTTTTAATAAGTCAAGAATAAATGTTCTGATCTCTATGGTAAAAAATAAAAGAATGTAAAACATAAAATTAATACAGGAGGAAACTGAACAAAAAGTTCCTGATATTCTTTTCCTAAAAAGAGGGTGCGGATAAGGGGGAAAGAGAACTGAGAAGTGATAGAAAACTAGAAGCAGAGTAGAATGATGTAGATTTCAATGCAAATACCTCAGCAAATACGTCAAATATAAATAAATTAATACTCTAATTAAAAGATAGATACTGTCATAGTGGTTATTAAAAAATATTTACTGTTACTACTAATAGAGACACTCCTTAGAGACAAGACAACAGAAAGGTTGAGAGTACAGAATGGGAAAAGGCTTAGCAGGCTAACAGTGTAAGTAAATGAATACAGCTACACTAAGCACATAAAATAGATGGCGAGGCTAGAATCACTGGTAGAGATGAAACCATGATAAAGTATCGAGAACAGTTCTAAGTTCACAGACAACTAATAAAAGTGCTAATAAAAGTTTGTTCAATTTCTATTTTACCAAACAAGGATATTAGGGGAAAAAAATGGATTATCATTTTCTATCACCATCCATTTTATGAAAGAGAGATTTTACAACACTAACAGGATGAAAATGTTCTGAGGATAAAGAACATCCTTTGAAAAAGTAAATTTATGAAAAACTCACTACATTGCCTATATTGTTTTCATCATACTGCACATTAGAAAAGCAAACTTTGTTACAAATCCATTAGTATTTTGCAAATTGTCCTCTACCAATGCTCTTTTTCCATCAAAAACTATTAGCTTATCAGACTATTCATGTTTTACAATAGTTTAAGCAATCTCATTTTAACTAAATAGTAGACACATAATGCAATACTGAATCTGTTTTTTCCAGTTTCTTGTATAATTCTGATTTCTAAAATGAAATATTGCTAACTTCCCTTCCAAAATATTTGAATTATTTTAGCTTGTTTCATGAGTAGAATTCAAGAAAAGCAATTCTACTAATTCCCAGTTTTCAGCTGGAAAATCTACCTCATCACAGTTGAGTCTAACCATTATTTCCCTATAGTTTTTCCCCTCTTCCCAACACCAAAATTCCAGTGCCTTCCAAAGATACCAGGGTTTGATATATGCCTTTCATAATTTTACTTCCTTATCATATATATATGTATATAGAATTTAAAAGTATTTTTATAGATATGACATCACACATAATCACTCAATTGAAATTAATTGAACTTGGTCCTTTCTCTGCTGCTGCTGCTAAATCGCTTCAGTTGTATCCAACTCTGTGCGACCCCATAGACGGCAGCCCACCAGGCTCCCCTGTCCCTGGGATTCTCCAGGCAAGAACACTGGAGTGGGTTGCCATTTCCTTCTCCAATGCATGAAAGTGAAAAGTGAAAGTGAAGTCGCTCAGTCGTGTCTGACTCTTCGCAACCCCATGGACTGCAGCCTACCAGGCTCCTCTGTCCATGGGATTTTCCAGGCAAGAGTACTGGAGTGGGGTGCCATCGCCTTCTCCAGGTCCTTTCTCTGAGGTACTTCTAAATGGACAGAAAATTGATCTTTGCCTGTTTGATTGTTTTTCCCTTTATGAGGGAGCAGTTCTCGTAAACATTTCTTGTGATATATCTAAACTTTTGTTTTCCACCAGCAAAACATGCCCAAAACAAAACATGGTTTATTTGAATCAGAAACCAGAGTCTTATTTGAAGAGGGAGGAAGGTTCCAGAGATGAAATCTCTCTAAAAAGTATAACCTGCCCATTGAACTGTATTGTTTAAGTGAGTGTACTGTCATCCATCTTAATCACAAAATTAAAAAATAAAATGTTTATGTGATTAGTTACTTGTCATTCAACTGCCTAGCTTTAAAAGACTTGTCTGAAAAATCAAATGCTTTATTCTGTGACTTGTGATGTGGTTTAAAGTCCCAATAGTCTCAGAAGTGGTGTTTACACAGTCCAAATTAAAATGTAAGCAACTGGAGAACTAGATTAAATTATGTATCACCTGTGTCTCTTCTTCAAAGTTCCAAACTCACCTTGCCTTTGAAGCTGAGTATTAAATTGCCCCAGGTGATGCTGAGTTTTTCTTATCTGTTATAAATTGATATCAGTATCTAGTAAGTTTTTTTTTAAATCACACTTACCAAATTCATTTTCTGAGGAGTGCCAGAGCCTTGTTCTGAAGAGATAGGAAGCTTTCTTTCTCTTTTGTTAAGTAAGGATTCTACTTCAGAGTGAGAAAGGTGAGTAAATGATACTTCCTGGCCACCCCACTATACCTGGGCAAAGCAATAGGATGTTTGCCTACCTTTATTAAATTCTTCAAATATCCATAAGAGGCAGGTGTTGTCTCAGATTTTATAGATGAAAGATCTGAACTCAAAGAAAGTTATTTCCTTCAGATCCCTCAAAACTGGATTTGATCCTATTATAGTTTACATATGTTGTAGAAGGCTCATATGGACTCTTTTGGTGTACCATTTAAAAAAACTAGTCTTAGCCCCCTGTCATGATTGTTATCCATCATCTGTGCCCACATTCCCTGCATTCTCCAAGTTGTGTCTCCAGCAAATGCTTTCTCTTTGTCTAACAGGCTTAAGTGGAATCAAATATTGTAAAACCCAAGAGTGAAGGCATGACTGGCTCTTAGACGCTTAGAACACTCAGGGTCTAAGAAGAATAACATTAACTTTGGCAGTGAGCTCAGAATCCAGTCAAGATAGAGTCAGCGATGGCAGGGCAGGGGGCAGGCCACCATGATCCTGCCTCTTTCTCTCTCTCTCTTTTTAAAAATATTCTGTTATTTATCATTCAAAATATATAATGAAATACATGTATTACCTTATAGAAGTGGGATCTCTGCTTTTACTTTTTCAACACAACAGTACAATGTGAATATTATCCATAATCAAAATTATGCCTCCATAGCATCATTTTAAATGGTGACACAGTATTTCATTATTTACTATATCTCTTCCTAGATTTTTAAATGGCTCCCACATTGTCACTTTATTCAACAACACATTGCAATAAACATACTTGATGAATAAATGTTAGGTGACATCTTTATGTACTTAATAATGGTTTTATTTTGTACTGGTGTACAGTTGATTAACAATGTTGTGATAGTTCCAGGTACACAGCACAGGGACTCAGCCGTACCTACTCAGGTATCCATTCTCCCCCAGACCGCTCTCCCATCCAGGCTGCACGTAACATTGAGCAGAGTTCCCTGTGCTATACAGTAGGTCACCACGATCCTCTCTTGCTTGTGTGTCAATCAGCTTATTTATTCTTTCATGTCTGGACAGCTGCTTCCTGGGCCAGCAGTCCTTACTTCACACAGGTACTCCTCCAGGCCAAATAACTCCTCTGAATTCTATGAAAGCATGCAGAAGTGTTAGTCCACCAGTCCATCAATTAGTCCATCAGTTAGTCCATCAGTCGGCCAGAATCCTCTGTTCATGGGATTCTCACTGGGGGCAGATTCTTTACAATCTGAGCCACTAAGGAGGCTTCCCTAGAGGAACCTCGGGGGCTACAGTCCATGGGCTTACAAACAGTTGGACACAATGGAGCAACTAAGAATGAATTCTAAAATAGAGGGTATGTCATGATTATGTCAAACAAAGATTCATTAACAAATGTAGCTTCAAAAATCACTTCTTAATGTATTTCTTTGGTGGCAATCACTAAGGTCTTTTTATCGCATTAATGTTTCACTTTTTAAAAGATACCAATTGTCTTCTAGGCTTCCCAGCTGGCACTAGTGGTAAAGAACCCACCTGCCAATGTAGGAGATGCAGGAGACTTGGGTTTGATCTCTGGGTTGGGAAGATTCCCTGCAGAAGGGAACGGCAACCCACTCCAGTATTCTTGCTTGGAAAATCCCAGGGACAGAGGAGCCTGGTGGGCTATAGTCCATGGAGTCACAAAAGTTGGAGAGGACTGAACAACTAAACAACAGCAACAATTCTATTTTTCATATCCATGTTTCTTACCTGTTTCTTTGTCCTTAGGATTGTGCTCTGCACATGGCCCTGGCCATACTTGGGTCAGACACTTGACCTCTATCCTGCCTGTGGTTTTCTATATTGTGGTCAACATGGTGGTTCTAAGACAGAGCTGGGCTCCTTTAAAAACCAATGTGTGGGTACTGCCCTGATCAGGAAAGAGTTAACCTGGCAATTTACTCAGTGAAAGGTTCTAGGAGAAGGTCTGCTTGTTCTGAAGGTGTTACTGTGACAGAACAGCCATAAAGAAGGAAGGAAAATCTTGTTTTTGGTGCAGAAAGCCTGTTCCAGGAGCCTGGTTCAGAGAGTGCTGTCAGCCCCAAAGATAGATCTCCTCTTCTGGGGCCACAGCTCTGAAAGGGACAGGACAGCCTCCCTACCCTGGACTAGACCAGGTTACTTCTAACTGAAGGATGATTTCCGGCTCTCCCTGAGGTGACAGTAAAGAGAGGGTTTGATGATACTGAGGAAGATAGAATGGCAGAACTGGAATTTTCTGGTAATTCAACCATTCAGTGACTTTATTTTTGACTTAACCACAAATAAATTTGGAGGGCTTGTTAAAAGTTCTCTTTTTTCTTAACAGCAATGAAAATCAAGAAACTCTGACATTTGAAAATATTGCTATGTTGTAGGACTGGTTTCTCTTTCTCACTCTTTTTTTTTTTTTTTCTTTTTTAACTATCTTTCTTACTTTTGGAGGGAGGGGATTCACTTTGATGCTACTCTCTCTCCTTGGCCAATATAGGCATGCAAAGACATTGTGAGATGACATTTACCCGAAGATTGTAGGTTTCAGGCTAATGTTGCTGAATACCATAGACTCCATTTAAAGAAATAGATGAATCCAAGGATCAGGTTTCTGTAAACACTTGAAAATTATATATGATATATAAGATATATAAATGTATATTTAAACTCCGCTGAAAACATTTTGTATTTAATCTTCCTTTTCTTCCTCCCTATACTGCCCCACTATTCTCTTTTTCTCTTCTTTTCTCCCCACACACTGGTTCTTTCAGGAGCTGGGACACGCAGTTCAATTGAGCTGGTTTTTTTTTTTTTTCATTATTCATTTGGTTTCTGTATTTTTCCATGTACAAGGTACTTTCACTTTTTTTAAAAAAACGAGAAAAAAACAATGTTGTCAGTATCAATAAATCTGCATCCAGAGAGAGTCACTTCCTATCAAGGTTTCAAAAGTGCTTCATGGCTTTCCGATCTCCTGTCTGTGCTAATCAACTCTGATGCTTCACATACACAGGACACAGGATGCCAGCTTCTCCACCAGCTCTGCGTTCTGGCGTTCCATTTTAGGAATGAGAACCTGGATTATTTATTTATAACCGCATAAAGTCCTGTTGTTAAACTGCTCTCCGTGAAAAGCAAAGAGTGGTTTGAGCCAGATGGGGAGAGCCTGGGCAGGATGGTGGCTGGATTGTGTGGGAAGAAGAGAGCAATTTTATTTCCCCCAATAAATGAAATAGCCTAATTTGACCCTCCACCGGTAACATGATAACCGATTAATACATTCACGGGGAAAGATTATGCCATCTGGTTTTAGAAAATGGAAACTAGGAGTCAATTGCACTTAAATACTCTTTGGGGCATTTGTTTTTTCTTCCTGTATAGCCAAAACCAAGTGCTTGTGTAGCAAATGAAACTTTAAAGAAAGACTGTGAAACCAAATTGGTTCATATTTGTAATGTTTCTTTAACTTGTGTACAACAGGTGCTGTAAGCATTAATTGTCTGACATAATAGTTGTGAGAAATAATTTTTTAAAGTAGTGATTTTCCCAATCTCTTTAGATTTTCTTTCTCCCATGTCAAACCTTAGTAACATTTTATTTTTTCATTCTTGAAAGCTGATCTAGGTGGTGTAACTTCTTTTATCTATACAAGAAGGCCATTTATTTACACAGCAGATGACACAGGTAGTTTTTTTCCTCAAGACTTTTAAAGAACAGTTTTAGCCCAAATCACATAAGTTATCTAATAACATGCAATTTACCAAAATTTCAGCTTTTAGAACACATTAAAGTCTAAGAGAAAGCTACTCATATTTAGAAACTAATATACATACATATATGACAATAATAATCTTAAGGCTTCATAGTGATTATTGACTTGGAATTCAACTTCAGTATTCACCCAGCAAGTGGTTTGGAATGTTCAAAAGTGAAACAAGAATTGTACTTGTATGAAGTAGGAACTGGAATAAAACTGCTCCTTGAGCATGAACCAACTCTGTATCCCTCTAACACCCACATATTTGGGAGAAGAAAGTGAGCCTGATACTCTGGAGTCAGTGGACATACTTAACTATGATTAAGTATGATTTTTTTTAATTCTTACAAATGTGGACCCTGATGAAGACTGGCTTCTATTGAGCCCCACTGATTTAATTTGGGCATACTGTAATTTTGTGGGCTGGAGTAGAAACAGCAATTCGGTGAGGCCATCATAAGCTCATTAGAGACATACTGAGAACACTTAATGGTGTACAACCCACAGCTTTTTGCATGCATTTTATAGTGATTCCCCTCTTGCCATGCCTGCTGCTTCCTACTCTATGCTGTTGATAGTAGGGTCGTTTCCAAACACCCCAGAAAATGAGAGGTATTTTTAAAACAAGATTGAAGTCATCAAGAAACACTGAAAGCCAACGTTTCAGGGGTGTGTGGTACACTGATGGGATAAAAAAACTTCTCATGTATTGTTAATCATGGCAAGATTGGTTAGCTGTTAAGTATTGTAGAGTGCAACTAATCAAAAGCTCAAACATCCCACACAATGGAACAGAAATAATTACTCTCCCTGAGCTGCTATTGTTTCCCACCTTGGCCTCCCCTGGACTAATAAAAGGTTTAATTTTAAATTATGTGAAGGAAATGTCAGCCACACAAAGAAATACAAAATGCAGCTGCTTTGCTCACCATCAGGTAGAACACAGAATGGATTAGACCTTAACAGGCTTAAGCGAAATGAAGCCTAAACAAATGGAGACCAGGAGCAACCCCCACCCTACCCACCATGCATATTTCTCTCTTTACCCCTAATTGATAGGGCCACATACACACAAAAAGCCTAGGTTCCAACACCCTCGCCTTTCAGATGAGAGGGTTCTGATAAGGTATGTGTTCTGTGCTTATGGTACCAGCTAAGCACAGTGGGTAATTTGGTTCAAACAGAGACGTTTATTCTGATGCTTCACAGGAAGAATGGGGGAGGGGAGGGCATAGGAGACAAAGATCACTTAAAGGCTTCCTGCATTCAAATGTGTGGGCTTTTTTTTTCACTTTTACTATCTTCAAACAAAGATAAATTTTCAATCCAAAACTTGTTTTTGAAGTTTCAGTTTACTAAGAAGAAAGTACTACTACATGAAGTCTACTGAAGTCTTCTAAACTGTGGATTTTATAACATAATTGAACTAAAATTTCAGAGAACAACAGCAGAAATAAAAATATATACTGGGAAAGTAAGCACAGTTAATATTTATTGTTCTAAACTTATGGTTACCAGAGGATGAGGAGGAGGAAGGATGAATTGGGAGGTTGGGATTGACGTGTGCATATTACTATATAGAAAATAGATAGCTAATAAGAACGGACTGTATAGCACAGGGAGCTCTCCTAGCACTCTGCAATGGTCTATATGGGAAAAGAACCTAAATAAAGAGTGGCTATATGTGTAGTGTATGTATAACTGACTCACTTTGCTATACACCTGAAATCAACACAACATTGTTAATCACTATACTCCAATAAAACTTTTTTTAAAAATTCATTGTTCTAAATAACCAAAATGCCACAGGAATTTTGGAAGATTTGATTATCATTATTTATTCTATTACCCATCCATGAATATGTATTATTTACTCGCTACTTTCTTGTATTAAGTGTTATGGTGGCGCCAAATGCAGTAAATAACACATCTGAAAGAATGAGGATCTATTTTTTGTGGGGGGGGTCCTACACAGTATTATAAAACATTCAGGGTTCATTTCCTTTAGGATTGACTGGTTTGATTTCCTTGCTGTCCAAGGGACTCTCAAGAGACTTCTCCAGCACCACTGCTCGAAAGCATCAATTCTTTGGTGCTCAGCCTTCATTTTGGTCCAGTTCTCACATCCAGACATGATTATTGGGAAAACCATAGCTTTGACTATATGGACCTTTGTCAGCAAAGTGATGTCTCTGCATTTTAATATACTGTCTAGGTTTGTCATAGCTATTCTTAAAAGGAGCAAGCGACTGAGGATGGGATGGTTGGATGGTATCACATGAGTTTGAGCAAGCTCCAGGAGATGGACAGGAAAGGCTGGTGTGCAGCAGTTCATGGAGTTACAAAGAGTTGGATGCAACTTAGTGACTGAACAACAAGTACTATGACATAGATGGAGAGCGATTGTATGCTGTACCAAGCAAAGAGCCTGGACTGGACATGTCACTTACCCATTCCGGGCAACTCAAATGAAGGAGGTAACACCTCCTTGGCTGGTTGTGAGAAAAAGAGAAGATAAATAAGGTGTGTGAAGGACCTACCACAATTCTAGGTACACAATAAGGGCTTGCTACTGCTGCTAAGTCACTTCAGTTGCAACCGACTCTTTGTGACTCCTGGACTGCAGCATGCCAGGCTTTCCTGTCCTTCACCATCTCCTGGAATTTGCTCAAACTCATATCCATTGAGTTGGTGATGCCACCCAACCATCTCATCCTCTGTTTCCCCCTTCTCCTTCTGCCCTCAATCTTTCCCAGCACCAGGGGAAATGATAAGGAAAAAGTTACACTTTTCTCACAGTGTAAGTCTGATCATCAAATTATGTGCTAGAATACTGTATGCCTTCTAACATTTTATATCTTATATTTTCCTTCTCTTCCAGTCTCTCACCACATAGTCACAGAATTATTTTTTCTAAACCACCATTCTGTTAATGTTACTTTCCTACTCAAAATCACTTGTCTATAGCTAGAGTTTTCAAGTATGTTAAATAGAAAAATCCCTCAAAAATTCACAATAAGTAGAAAAAACACTATTTTAGTATTACAAACTATACATTCAACTTTGTAATATGAACTTATTATGAAGCAAGTACATAAGACCATGGGACTACCTTAAAGAATGTTATCAATTTTAATATTTCATACATATACTTAAATTGACAGCAAGGAACCATAAAGTCTGATATTAGTCTCGGCCTAGAAAGAAGTTATTTTGAACTTTTGGTTGTACAGAATAGAAAAACTACTATTCACAAATACAAGCAGTCAAATGTTAATAGGTCTTTTTATGTAGCAGTTGATAGTCTTGTGGTTTAAGCAGTTTAATCAGGAAACTTGAAAGGAATAGTGGTAAATTTTGTTTATTTTTCAACTACTTATGTTTATTCTGCATTTTGGCACAATTCAGCAACCGAATTGCTCAGATAATGTAAAATTTTATTTTGAGCAGACAAAAGCTTTTACAGTTTGCAAACATATCAAAAAGAGTTGGACATGACTGAGAGATTGCATAGCACACATTTTGACCTAAGTTCCACAGAATTCTTTGCCCATGCATGTTTCATAAGTATATGTATACATATATAGTATTATTATCTTCTGAGATTTTTCATTTGGGTGGAATATTTTGGTCTCTCTCTGCCCTCCCCAGCCACCCTCCAAAAAAACGAAAAGAACAATTGTACACTGTGATGAGTAGTGTGCTTCTGGAATCCGAAATATCTGAAGGGGGATTTGCTTCTTCCTCATCTATTTATAAATGCTGGCCGAGGCACAAAATTCCAAGGACAATTTCCTCAAACTCTGTCTTCTGGTTTACTCTGTTGAAGATGAGAAATCTGAAGTCTGTTATTCTCCTTTGTTAGCCCTTTTCTCATCTCTCAAGAAATGTACATGATTTTCTCTTTGTCTTTGGAGGTCAGCACTCTGCTGGTTTATGCTTTAGCCTGCATCTATCTTTTGTAGATATGCAAGTATCATTTCTATTGATACTTGGTGAGTCTCTTCTGTTCCTATTTGGCCACTGAGAGCACTTTCAATTTGGCCCCTGTGTTCCCTGGACATACCCCATTCTTTGAGGCTTTTTTTTTTTTTTTTGATAACATTCTTACCTCTAACATGTCAAGATGCTCTAGGCTCATCTCATCTTGCATATTTGGTGCCCCAGCCCTGGAATCAATCATTTCTCCAAATAGCTCTGGTTTCTTTAATTGAAGGATAGTATTAGAAACCGAGATCTGGGCATTAGGTGTGCCTATTACTATAGGAGTCTGATTGCTTCAAGGCCCTCTGTGAATAGAGCTATGAAATGTATACTCACCTTACATATACAGAAAAGCATTAAAATGTTAGCACTCAGTCATGTTCAACTATTTGTGACTCCAGGGACTATAGCCCACCAGCTCCTCTGTCCATGGAATTCTCCAGGCAAGAATACTGGAGTGGGTAGCCATTACCTTGCCAGGGAATCTTCCCGACCCAGGGATCTAACCCAGTCTTCCCCACTGCAGACAGATTCTTCACTGTCTGAGCCATGAGGGAAGCCCCATACATGTACATGTCTCTCCTTATTTCTGTATCCATCTATCTGCATCTGTATGAGTTCATACTGATGCAACTGAGTCTAATGAAATATCACATGGTTTGTTCTAGCAGCTTTCCTAGACTTTTCTGTAAATGCCTTTGCAACAGTGAGAAATCTGACTTCTGCCATCAACCACCCATTTATTTAATTGTTTAGTCTCAGTATAGTTATGCAGCAGCTTCATAATTTTTTACCCATATCCCTGAAAGTGGGAATAGCAACCCACTCCAGTATTCTTGCCTGGAGAATCCCAAGGACAGAGGAGACTGGTGGGCTACAGTCCATAGGGTCACAAGGAGTTGGACATGACTGAAGTGACTTAGAATATATCCCTAAAAATAATTTTTTCAATTATTATCATTGTAATTTTTTTAAAAGAAGACTGTTTAAAAAAATCACTTTAGAACAATTTTATTGTTAGGATGTTTCAGTATTTAAACTTACAGTTAATAATGTGCTTTATCTAATGGAAGAGTATTTTGGTTTTAGAAAATCAGGGATGATTAGCTTTTGTTTCCTTTGAGATGTTAACATCAACACTAATTCAAATCAACCAATAACAGTGATAAAGGCCTATAAATTAGCGCAATTATCACAAATAACAGAACGATCTGCAATTTAAGGACCATGCTTTAACAGAATGGACAGCTTATATGGCATTGACCAATGCAATTTTGAAAGATAAGTTTCTTAATTATTATTGCCTATTAAAATTAGAACAACCAACTTGAGAACATTTAGGAAACAACAGTTTTTTTCATCCTGTTTTCCCATCACATCATCTGTGATATGGATGGACTGGGCAGGGAGTAAGACTGGAAATGACTTAGAAGAGTGCTGGGTTTTATGATGCTATGGTGTAATAGACTGAATGTTTCCTTCCTCCCAAATTTATATGTTGAAACCCTAATCCCCAATGTGATGGTATTAGGAGGTGGGACCTATGGGAGGATAATTGAAAGCAACTCTTTTGCTCATTTCTGTTTCTCTCTAACCTTAAAATAACCTAATTACAGGAATGAGATCAATAGGCAATTTAACTTAACTCTCCTGAATGCACACCATGCCCTGACTAATCTCTTCATTCTCTTCCTAGATTAAAACATGTAAAGGATGAAGAATTAAGCAGTTAAAGAATGACTAGCTCTCTGCTCTCAACAGACCCTTTAACAATCTTGCTGGCAGATCATGTAGGCAAAATGACATCTGAAAAGAGCTGGCCAGTCTACATGCAGTGAAGAAGGAAGCAGAGTCCAAACTCTTGTCTTGATTGCTCACTGAGATTCTTTCCTTCCAACTGTCAGGACTGAGTAAAATCTTCAGAG
Organism: Bos taurus; assembly: GCF_002263795.3. NCBI lineage: Eukaryota > Metazoa > Chordata > Mammalia > Artiodactyla > Bovidae > Bos > Bos taurus. Next base: position 25,533,315 of record NC_037341.1, read on the forward strand.
TTGGTCTTGGGACATAAGTCCACCTTCTTCCCAGACTGAAGACTTTTCTAAAATATCTTTCCTTTCTAACGACACTTGCCTCTCTATTATTGGCTTTTGAGCTTGGTTGCATAATAAGGTTTAGATTGGGTTATTAAGGCAGGACCTTCATATAGGATTAGTGCCCTTGTAGGAAGAGTGACGGATCTCTCTCCCTCCACAAACATGCACTATGGAAATGCCACGTGAGCATTTAGCTACAAGGTGTCCAACTGCAATCTAGGAAGTGAATTTTCCAGCACCAGAACTATGAGAAATAAATGTCTGTTGTCACATACCCCCTGGTATTTTGTTATAGCAGCTTGAGCAGACTGAGACAGTAATTAATGATTTCTAGATAATTTGTTAATTTATAAATTTTGGAATTTAACTGCTGTCATATTAATCAGTTGCAACTACATATGTAAAATATACTTACTTTATACTAAAATATCACTGTATGCCATTTTGTTCTTTAGAAATTGAAGTATCTAAACAATAAAAATAGCATTAATCATCAATAGATCTGAGAAATTCCAAGTATAGTCCTATATTATGGTTTCTTCTAGAGTTCTGTATCAAGCATTCCACAAAATTATAAGACCACATGAAAATATCACATAAAGCAAGAACAATGGATGCTTTCTCTTGACTGAATTAGCAGATTGCATTTTTTGGTAGCTGACTCATATGACATTTTTGCAATGTAAGTAGCAGAAAGTTTAATAAACTCCTTCCGGATAATGTAGCTTTTCCAACACATGTGACACATTCAAGTATTTGAATATCAACAAATTTAAACCTAAATCATGTTTTTAAAGATAACATTAAGTTGTTCAGTACTTGAAGACAGAAGTGTAAGGGTTTATTTTAATTTACACTCTTATACTATATTGCAGAATTTTATTATTACTTAGCAAGAATCATAGAAACTCTTCTGGAAAATTCACTGAGTAAAGCATAGTGGAGTTGAAGATATTTAATTACAACTAAAAATAATCCTCAAGAACAAATAAATAGGATCACAATAATTTTGCCTGTGAATGATTTTGTGTAAAAGTAGAGTAAATTGATTTTATTTTGTATTGTCACCATGGCCAACACCAGTTAAACTATCAGGTGACAACAAAGTTATTTGTCACATGAATTTGAGCAAACCCTGGGAGATGAGGAAGGACAGGGAAGCCTGGCATGCTGCAGTCCATGGGGTCGCAAAAGGTCAGACATGGCTTATCAACTGAATGACAACAACAACAACAAATAGCTTAGGTATCTTGATTTCCCAAACATCTTGCTTCTTTCAACACCCAAAAAATGAATGGGATGTATCTGGTGGTCTGGTGTCTCCAGCCCTTTATCAAGGAAGAGTGCTGGCTAAGCTGCTTGGTCAGAGTTTGATTGTCACTTACGTCTCTTTTGCATTAAGGAACTCCAGGTTTCCATCCATGAAGTTGAGATGGTTCTGTTAGCTTCTGTAAATTTGACCTTACAAATGTCAGGTTATGGCTTATTTATAACTGTATGACATGTAGAGAGAGGAATGTACACTCCGATGTGCTGTTTATCTATTTCGGTCTTTGTTGATCCCATTTCCCTATAACGTTGTTGTGGAAAAATGTGATCTTTATGCCAAATTGTTTAGAAAGACACTATTTGAGCTTATCATATTGCAAATTTTTAGGAAACATTTTCAGTGTCTTCATGTCTGAGGAGAAAATAATGTGTTATACAAATATAAAATAATATAGTAACTATAATTTTAGTTACATACTATATACTAGTTACTAGTGTATAATTTAGTGTAGTCAATAGATAAGTCTAGTAACCATGGTTTCAGATGTGTAAGATGAACAAGTCAACAAGAGATTTTTGTTGTCCAAAGCTAGGGTACATATGATGCCTTTATGCCATTTATGAATGGCAAAAAGGCACCCCTTCTGGGAGGATGAATTACAAGAAGGCAGTCCCTCTCTGGCCAGTGTTGTTTGCCAAGCCAAGTTGGGCTGAATAGCAGTCCCTCTTCGCTCTGACACGGGGACAAGTGTGTAGGGAATAAAATGCCAACCACATACAGAGGCCCTATGCACTGCACCAGAGGAGATGTGAAATTGTTTGTGACTAGCGTGTCCTAGCTTTGAGTTAATTTTCAACATGATTTGCATCTGTTAATTAGATAATTGGTGACCTTATTTTGATTTATTATGAAGAAGACACAGAAATGATAAGGTAAAAACATGTTAAAAAGCATTTATTGGGAATTTTCAACATACCTGGCCCTGAGCTAAGCATCTGGCTCTGAAATTGAAAAGAGTGAATCAGAGCATTGATTTTCTAATTATAAAAAAATTACAGAGAAGAACTGATTCCTCTTATCTTAAATAATAACTATGAAGATTAAGTAATAAAGGCAAAAGATACAAATCATAAAGTGTTTTAAAAGCACATGAGTAATACTATATTTTTAATAGTTTAGGAGTTACCACTCTTAATGTATGAATAGTAATAGCATTACCCCCAAAATAAGAAATTATCCCTAACAAGAAAAGAAGAAATGGACCAATGTCATGTTTGTGTTGAAAAGTGGTATAATTTAAGCCTAATAGTTTTATTCACTTGCAAAAACCAAGATTCTTTAGATCAGATTAGGAACTCTATTTTTATGTGATTTTTTAAAAATCTCAAATTATCAGCTTTTTATGGGATTCTGTAAAATCCCAAATTATCAACTTCCCATATAGACCTAAGTTCATTATGTTTCCATTTACCTTCAAAACTCATCTAAGCCCTTTTCATCAAAACGATAATCTGAACACTTTGTATTTTCAGTTTAAAAGAGATATGAGTACTTTAAAAATGAATTGTAACAAAATGATGATCAATCTCTATGGATAATAGTATTGAGAGATCACTTTTCAGTTTTCCCCTCCATCTGCAGTTTATAGATTCCCACAGTTAAGTCATGGTTTTCTAATTCAATCAACAGAAAATAGTGTTTAATTAATGAACAATGAGTTTCTTAATTTTTGGCTATTATATATATTCAGCCCCAGCTAAAGAAAGTACATTGAATTCTGAATTGTGAATAAACAATACAAAATACATATTCATTTTGTGTGTCTGAGAATACTTGATGTAGATTACTTACTGACTTCATTTCCTTCCATGAGTATTTTTTCATTCTCTCATTTTTATTTCATATCTACGTGTATCCATTCACATTTAAACCCAATCTCCTCAGGCTATGTCCATAAAAATTCTTACTGTGTGCTCCATATGCAACATATTTCAACAAATTTTTCACACCAGATCTGAATTGTAAGCATGTAAAATTGTTGCGAACTGGGCTGTAAAATACCAGAAACAATACAGTCTATCCAAGTTGACAGCTGATATCTGATCTGAAAATAGTGTATTTCCCTTCAAGTGTCGGTCTCCTGTCACTTTGCATTGCATTGACACAAACTGCTTTACAAGAGGAGAAAATACTGTGAAAAATAAAATCTTTTATAAATATAATAGCTAAAAAATAAAACAAACAAAAATCAAGCTGTTTCTATGTTTTTAATATCTGAAATTCCACCTCCCTGCATGAGTGTGATAATCTGTTGCAACTGTTTATAAATGATATATTAGGCACCTATTGTTGCTTTAACAAATTGCCACAAATTTAGTGGTTAAAATAACACAAATTGGTCTGGAAGTCAGAAGTCCAAAATGGGTCTCAATGGTCTAAAATCAAGGTGTCTTCTTTGCTCCAGGTTCCTGGCATGGAGCTCTTAAAATGCTTGTAATCTCCTCAGTGATAAAAGTATCTTTGGTATGCTAATGAGATGGCTCTGAACATCTCCAAAATTGCTTCAGGATGGATGCTTGTCACGAGAAAGACCAAGCCAAGATTAGAGTTGGGATTTTAGCCCCACCAGTCTGAGAAGATGGAGACTGAATTTAATTGCTAATGGCCAATGATCTAATCAAGGACTCTTCAACGTCTATTTAAAATTCCTAAACAAGGGGTTTTGGAGAGTTTCCTTATTGGTGAACACATCAAGACTGTGGGAGAGTGGCCAGTCTGGAGAGGACTTGGAAGTTCTGAAGGACCACCACCCCATCCGTTGCCCTAAGCATCTCTTTCATGTGACTTCTGGAGTTGTATCCTTTATAATAAAGTGGTGATGGTGAGCAGTCTTTCTAGAACTTCTCTGGTGGTCTAGTGGCTAAGATTCTGAGTTTCCAATGCAGGGGGTCAGGATTCAATCCCTGGTCAGGGAGGAAATTAGATCCTGCATGCTGCAGCTAAGGATCCCACATGCCACAACTAAGACCTGGGGCAGCCAAATAAATATTAAAAAAAAAAAAAATAAAAGAGTAAGTGGTGTTTTCCTGAGTTTTCTGAGCTATTCTGGCAAATTATTGCAGCTGAGGAGAAGTCATGAATTCTGGAAACTAGTCACCCAGGCAGGACTATGAGCAGCCTGGACACTCTATTGCAACTGACATCTGAAGTGGGCACATCCGCAGAATGGAGCCCTCTATCTGTGGGGTCTGATCTAAACCTGAATTGAATTGAATCAAAATGCTGGACTCCTCAGTTCAGTTCAGTTCATTTCAGTCGCTCAGTCATGTCCGACTCTTTGCGACCCCATGAATTGCAGCACGCCAGGCCTCCCTGTCCATCACCAACTCCCAGAGTTCACCCAAACTCATGAGCATCGAGTCGGTGATGCCATCCATCCATCTCATCCTCTGTCGTCCCCTTCTCCTGTCCCCAATCCCTCCCAGCATCAGGGTCTTTTCCAATGAGTCAACTCTTCGCATGAGGTGGCCAAAGTACTGGAGTTTCAACCTAGCTAATGTTAAAAAACTGGAGAGCTGCTATTTGTAAAGACACCACATATTTGGTGTTAGGGAACCAACCTCTCACTGAGAATCCATTTTCTTGCCTTTTTCAGCATTTAAAGCCTCGTGCTTTCCTGGCTTCATGGCCTCTTCCATCTTCAAAGCAAGAAGTGCCTGGTTTAGTCTTTCTCAGATCACATAACTCTGCTTTTCTATTTCTTTTCCCACATTTAAAGGACTCTTGGGATTACCTTGGGCTCAATGGATGGTCCAAGGAAATCTCATTTTAAGGTCGGCTATTTAGCAACTATCATTCCATTTGACACCTTCATTTCCTCTTGTAATATCTTCATGAGTTTGGGGGAATTAGCATGTGGATATGTTTGCAGGGGTACTATTTTATTTACTACAAATGGTGACAGCAAGGAGTAGGCTCTTTCACAGAAAATCATGTGATAACTGGAACATGCAACATATCACCTAAATGCCAGAAGGTTGTCCAGATTATTTTGTGATGCTGGCCTTTTGGTAAGTTAAATGACTAGTTGAATATGTAAAGAAGAAATACTATCTGTTAACCCCTCTGGAAACTTAGCTTCTGATGCTTGTTCTGTTCTAGTAACCTTGGACTAATCATGTCAACACTCTGAGTGTCCTCATCCATGGAGATTATAATACCAGTCATCATTCAAGAGATGGCATTACTGACTTGATGGCCATGAGTTTGAGCAAGTTCTAGGCATTAGTGATGTACAGGGAAGCCTGACGTGCTGCAGTCTGTGGGGTTGTAAAGAGTTGGGCACGACTGAGCTATTGAGATGACTGATTCAAGAGTCACTGAGATAATGAAATGAAATAATGTATGTAGAAATATGTTGGGAATCCTGTAACACGTCACGCATTGCATTGTATGCTATGAACTTGGGGCTTCCCAGGAGGTGCCAGTGGTAAAGAACCTGCCTACCAGGAGACGTAGGTTCAAGCCCTGGGTGGAGAAGATCCCTTGGAGGAGGGCATGGCAACCCACACCAGTATTCTTGTCTGGAGAATCCCATGGACAGATGAGCCTGGTAGGCTACATTCCATAGGATCACAAAGAGTTGGACATGACTAAAATGATTTAGCACGTATGCATGCTATTAGCTTGAGCTTAGCAAACTCATAAAACACGATTATTCATTATTATAATACTCTTTGCTATAAGGCTGTTTAAACTTCAGGATAAGTAAAAGTGAGGACACAATCCTCAAAACAAATGTTTCCATAAAACTGCTGTATATCCCCTGCCCTCTACACCCTCTCCCACTTTCATACACTTGTAGCCCTCCTGCCCCAATCAGGTTTGAGAGAAATATAACCAAAAGGAAAAAAAATTTTTGGAAAACAGCAGAAGTATGAAAATATGGGAACATTTATGAAACCACTGTTTTTTCCCCTATGAAGAGAAAAAAAAATGATGAGAACTTAATAAGAGTCTTTAATAATTTGAAGTCTCATAGCACAAGGAATGGTGACAAAATAAGAAACAAGCTTAAGGATAAGAGATTTAGTTTAGACCTCAAAAATAACTCCTGCAAATGAAAGTCAATAGCGGTTGAAATGGGATGCTAAAAGAAGTTTTATATTTTCCTGCTTTAGAGGTCTTCTGAAGAAAGAAAATGAAGGTATTCTTACATCCTGTGAGCAGTAAAGGACTTTAAGTAATCTCCAACTTTATTTGAAAGGCAACAAAAATAGGTCCTTATGGAAGAAACATTTTCAGGACCAAAATATATTTGGCCTTTTTCAGAATGATTTTGGCTATCCTTGAAATTGTATTTTTCCAAATAAACTTTTAGAACCTGGCAAATCCTCTTGTGATTTTGGTTAGAATCACTTCAAATTTAAAGATTATGTGTGGGACAAGAAAATCTTCTATATGTGGGCTGCAATCCATTGACCTGGTGAGTTCTTCACTGAAGTGAGTTCTTTTTAATGTCCTTCAATAACATTTCATATTTTGCTTCATATATTCTTGAACCACTTAGGATTATTCCTTCTTCAAATTGATATCATGACTACCTTGCTTTTTAATAAAATACATGGTACAAAGAGTAAATAAAACACATATGATAGTGTAACAAGATAATGAGCAAGATTAAATGAAAAAGAGGTCAAGAAAATGTATGTGATCTGCGATTCATGGGGTCGCAAAGAGTTGGACATGACTGAGTGACTGAACTGAACTGAGAGCCCAACTTAGATATGATTATGTGTCCATATTATTGGGTGTGTACATGCTCAGTCACTAAGGTGTATCTGACTCTTTGTGACTCCACAGACTGTAGCCTGCCTGGATTTTCTGTCCATGGGATTTCCCAGTCAAGAATACTGGAGTGGATTGCCATTTCCTCCTCCAGGGATCTTCCCAACCCAGGGATCAAACTCAGTCAAATCTGCCTTGTCCCCTGCATCGCAGGATTCTTTACTACTAAGCCACCTGGGAAGCCCATCCATATTATTCAGTCATTCAGTCATGTCCAGTTCTTTGAGACCCCAAGGACTGCAGCACGCCAGGCTTCCCTGTCCATCACCAACTCCCGGAGCTTGCTCAAACTCATATCCATCAAGTTGGTAATGCCATCCAATCATCTCACTTTCTGTTGTCCCCTTCTCCTCCTGCCTTCAATCTTTCCCAGCATCAGGGTCTTTTCCAGTGAGTCAGTTCTTCACATCAGTTCAGTTCAGTTGAGTTCAGTCGCTCAGTCATATCCAACTCTTTGCGACTCCATGGATGGCAGCAACCCAGGTTTCCCTGTCCATCACCAACTCCCAGAGTTTAATCAGATTTATGTCCATTGAATTGATGATGGCATCCAAACATCTCATCCTCTGTCATCCCCTTCTCATGCCTTCAATCTTTCCCAGCATCAGGGTCTTACCAGTGAGTCAGTTCTTCACATCAGGTGGCCAAAGTACTAAAGTTTCAGCTTCATCATGAGTCCTTCCAATGAACATCCAGGACTGATCTCCTTTAGGATGGACTGGTTGAATCTCCTTGCTGTCCAAGGGACTCTCAAGAGTCTTCTCAAACACCACAGTTCAAAAGCATCAATTCGTTGGTGCTCAGCTTTCTTTATAGTTCAACACTCATATCCATATATGACTACTTATAAAACCATAGCTTTAACAAGACAGACCTTTGTTGGCAAAGTGATGTCTCTGCTTTTTAATATGCTATCTAGTTTGGTCATAACTTTTCTTCCAAGGAGCAAGTGTCTTTTAATTTCATGGCTAGAATCACCATCTGCAGTCATTTTGTAGCCCCCCAAATAAACTCTGTCACTGTTTCCACATCTATTTGCCAAGAAGTGATGGGACCAGATGCCATGATTTTAGTTTTCTGAATGTTGAGCTTTAAGCCAACTTTTTCACTCTCCTCTTTCACTTTCAAGAGGCTCTTTAGTTCTTCTTTGCTTTTTACCATAAGGGTGGTGTTATCTGCATATCTGAGGTTATATATCTTCTGGCAATCCTGATTCCAGCTTGTGCTTCATCCAGTCCAGCTTTCCTCATGAAGTGCTCTGTATATAAGTTAAATAAGCAGAGTGACAATGTACAGCCTTGACATACTTCCTTTCCCGATTTGGAACAGGTCTGTTGTTCCATGTCCAGTTCTAACTGTTGCTTCTTGACCTGTATACCAATTTCTCAGGAGGCAGGTCAGGTGGTCTGGTATTCCCATCTCTTTCAGAATTTTCTAGTTTGTTGTTATCCACACAGAAAAAAGCTTTGGCATAGTCAATAAAGCAGAAGTAGGTGTTTTTCTGGAACTCTCTCACTTTTCTGATGATCCAACAGATGTTGACAATTTGATCTCTGTTTCCTCTGCCTTTTCTAAATCCAGCTTGAACATTTGGAAGTTCACAATTCACCTAATGTTGAAGCCTGACTTGGAGAATTTTGAGCATTACTTTGCTAGCCTTTGAGGTGAGTATAATTGTGCAGTAGTTTTAGCATTCTTTGGCATTACCTTTCTTCGGGATTGGAATGAAAACTGACCTTTTCCAGTCCTGTGGCCACTGCTGTTTTCCAAATTTGCTTCCATATTGAGTGCAGCATGTTAACAGGATCATCTTTAAGGGTTTGAAATAACTCAACTGGAATTCCATCACCTCCACTAGCTTTGTTCATAGTGATGCTTCCTAAGGCCCACTTGACTTCACATTCCAGGATGTCTGGCTCTAGATGAGTGATCACAGAATTGTGATTATCTTGGTCATGAAGATCTTTTTTGTACAGTTCTTCTGTGTATTCTTGCCACCTCTTCTTAATATATTCTGCTTCTTTTAAATCCATACCATTTCTGTCCTTTATCGAGCCCATCTTTGCATGAAATGTTCGCTTGGTATCTCTTAATTTCTTGAAGAGATCTCTAGTCTTCCCCATTTTATTATTTCCTCTGTTTCTTTGCATTGATCACTGAGGAAGGCTTTCTTATCTCTCCTTGCTATTCTTTGGAACTCTGCATTCAGATGAATATATCTTTTCTTTTCTCCTTTGCCTTTCACTTCTTTTCTTTTCACAGCTGTTTGTAAGGCCTCCTCATACAACCATTTTGCCTTTCTGCATTTCTTTTTCTTGGGGATGGTCTTGATCACTGCCTCCTGTATAATTTCACGAACCTCCATCCATAGTTCTTCAACCACTCTATCTATCAGATCTAATCCCTTGAATCTATTTGTTACTTCCACTGTATAGTCATAAGGGATTTGATTTAGGTCATACCTGAATGATCTAGTGGTTTTCCCTACTTTCCTCAAGTCTGAATTTTGCAATAAGGAGTTCATGATCTGAGCCACAGTCAGCTCCTGGTCTTATTTTTTCTGACTTTATAGAGCTTCTCCATCTTTGGCTTCACATCACATCCATCTTTGGCTTCTCCATCTTCACATCAGGTGGTCAAAGTATTGGAGCTTCAGCTTTAGCATCAGTCTTTCCAATGAATATTCAGGACTGATTTCCTTTAGGATTGATTGGTTGGATCTCCTTGTAGTCCAAGGGACTCTCAAGAGTCTTCTCCAACACTATAATTCAAAAGCATCAATTCTTCGGTGCTCAGCTTTCTTTTTATTCCAACTCTTACATCCATACATGACTACTGGGAAAACCATAGCTTTGATTAGTTGGGCCTTTGTCGGTAAAGTAACATCTCTTATTTTTAATATGCTGCCTAGGTTGGTCATAGCTTTTCTTCCAAGGAGCAAGCATCTTTTAATTATTAGATATTATCAAATTTCATGTTTTAATATCCTTAGCAGGAGATAGAAATTATGGTGTTGATATAAGAGAAGGCATTATATTTTTAAAAAGAAAATAATCCAAAATAGCAATAACAAGTGTGTTCTGATTCCATTTGTGGTATGCGCACACTGCACAACTCCAAAGCATACCATCCCGCTAGAATACAATGTAAGTGGCCCTCTTAGATGTGTAAAAAAATCTATTGATTTGAGTATATAGGTATGATGCAAAGCACAAATGGATAGTCATCACAAAGCTAATGTTGCTTATCCTTATCCAGAGTTGAGATTCCAAGTAGCCTTTATTTTTTTTTTCTTTACATAATATACCTTTTTTGAATATTTTAAAAGAAGTGTTTGTTGGGAATTCCCTGGAGGTCCAGTGGTTAAGACTTTGCCTTTCAGTGTAAGGGGTGCCAGTTTCATCCCTGATCAGGGAGCTGGGATTCTATACGCCGCAAGGCCAATAAACCAAAACCTGAAACAGAAACAATATTATAACAAATTCAATAAATTTAAACAAATGATCCACACAAATCTTAAAAAAATTAAATACTTGTCTATTATTTATATCTTAAGCAAAAAACAAGCCATAAAACAAACAACAGTTTTTATTGTGGAGTGGGAAGGAAATAACAGCTAATAGAGTTAAATGGAGTTTTCCAAATGGCTTAGTAGTAAAGAATCTGCCTGCCAACACAGGAGATTCAGGAGATGAGGATTTGATCCCTGGGTTGGAAAGATCTTTTGGAGTAAGAAATGACAACTCACTCCATTATTCTTGACTGGAAAATTCCATGGATAGAGAAGCCTAGCAGCAGCATAGTTAAACATCCCAAATTTATCCTTTCCCTCTTTCAGCCATCTTATTCTCAATCTCTTATTCTCAATCTCACTTAAGGATGTTTTTGTTTTTCTCTTCCCAGGTTTAAAATGATAACCTCTATACCATACTCTTTTGATTATCTCCCTCCTAAAATGAATGTGGCCTTCAAAATGGTTGTTGGCACTATCTGAAACTCTATGTTTCATATATATATATATATTTATTTGCATCTAGTAGGGCAAACTGCCCTGGCCTCCCTTCTCTTGAAGCCTCTAGACCAGCACATACCCTCATGCATACTAAACGGTAACAAGGCCATTGATCTCTGATTTAGTTTTGCAGTTTTGGAGCTACTTATCTAACTGGTACACAGAAAATACTGATAATTGTGTCTGTTTGGGGGAAATATGCAATTTTAGGTTAACCTTTATTGTTTAGAGCCATAATATATGACTCACGTCCCTATTGCTAAACAAGTAACCCTTCATTAAATCTAAAGTGAGTAGGACCATGTAATCAAGAGCTGTAAAGAGTTTATTTACTTGGCCCTTTTTGTTGCTGTTTAATAGCACATTTGTGGCCAGTTTTATTGTTTGAAACATCTTCATAAACCATTACTTTAAACAGACAATTGATTGTAACATGGTTATCTAAATTATCTTGTCATTAGATCTATTTTAAAATTTTTGCACAGAGAACACTATTTTAGCAAAATTAAATAGAGAAAATTGTGGGCAAAACATGCAACAATGATTTATTTTGCAAAACAGCGTATAACTGCTCTCTAATTACTAGCCTTTGAGGCATTTACAGCTAAATTAAAATCATCATTAGCTGTTAAATGTGTTTGCTTTGATTAGTTCCTGTTTTATGAGGTTTCAGGCTGGAGTAATTTTGTGGCATTGTTATTAATGAATTTAATGTTAAGTGAGAAAACAAAAAAACTTTTGTATCTTACATGTATCGATTCTGGAATCATCAGTTTAAATTTTGTCAAAAGTCACAGAGATTTTCTGTAGTATGTTACCAGGTGTTGGAAATGACCATAGTCAAAGGAAAAGATATCTTTAAAGGTAGTGTAATGGAAAAAGAGACAATAATGCCTTAGTCCCTTAAGCATGGCAGCCTAATAATACAATATGTTATGGAAAGCTGGACAGACCTGTTCACAGCCATATCTCATCACTCTGTTAATTTGGACCAGTGGAACCCCACTCCAGTACTCTTGCCTGGAAAATCCCATGGATGGAGGAGCCTGGTGGACTGCAGTCCAAGGGGTTGCTGGGAGTCAGACACGACTGAGGGACTTCACTTTCACTTTGATGCATTGGAGAAGGAAATGGCGACCCACTCCAGTGTTCTTGCCTGGAGAATCCCAGGTACGGGGGAGCCTGGTGGGCTGCCGTCTACGGGGTCGCACAGAGTCGGACATGACTGAAGCAAATTAGCAGCAGCAGCAGCAGCAGCAACATAGCCCACCTACACTTGAGGTTCTTTATCTGTGAAAATGGGGATATTCACATCTTTCCTGAAGGGTATGTAAGATTTATGTAAGTAGCATAATAGAATTTAAGAATTATGTAAGTAGCATAGTTTCTGGTTCATCCACTCTTACTCTTTTCCTTTTTCTTTATAGATGATCTAAAGATTAGAAAAACAATTTGAAGCATCTGCAAGGAGATCCAACCAGTCCATTCTGAAGGAGATCAGCCCTGGGATTTCTTCGGAAGAAATGATGCTAAAGCTGAAACTTCAGTACTTTGACCATCTCTTGCGAAGAGTTGATTCATTGGAAAAGACTCTGATGCTGGGAGGGATTGGGGGCAGGAGGAGAAGGGGACGACAGAGGATGAGATGGCTGGATGGCATCACTAACTCGATGGACGTGAGTCTGAGTGAACTCCGGGAGGTGGTGATGGACAAGGAGGCCTGGCGTGCTGCGATTCATGGGGTCGCAAAGAGTCGGACACGACTGAGTGACTGAACTGAACTGATCCAAAGATGAGCTAATGGATTTAGTGTATTCATGCTATTAATACATTTGAACTTTGGAGAGAGAAATAGTTTGAGTATGAGATCTTCCTATCTGAAAAAGATCATGGCAGGAAAAAAGTATGTCTTTAATAGGTTATTGGAATCTGCATCAATGGGAAGATGACTCTTTTCAAACATCATTTTATGATTTCTGGGAACATGTGTAATTGTATAAAGGCTTGTTGTTTTCTTGCCACCCAAATCTAGGGATTAAGCTTCATTCCTTTACAGGTCCAGATGTTAAGGAGTATGAGAAAGTTGAAATGGAAAAAAGAAACAATGAAAAGGGAGTAAGGAGATGGACAAGTTATCACTGTTCCACTTAAAAGGTTCTAACACCACTCATGCCATGTGATTACTATTAAAAAAAAACCCACATCTGTCAAGATTAATATTCAAAATGTTGATATTATGTTGGGCATTTAAAATTTATTCTAAAAATAACTACAGAATGAGAAAGTAAATCTAACACACTGCTGCTGCTGCTGCTGCTAAGTCGCTTCAGTCGTGTCTGACTCTGTGCGACCCCAGAGACGGCAGCCCACCAGGCTCTGCCGTCCCTGGGATTCTCCAGGCAAGAACACTGGAGTGGGTTGCCATTTCCTTCTCCAATGCATGAAAGTGAAAAGTGAAAGTAAAGTCACTCAGTCGTGCCCGACTCCTAGCGACCCCGTGGACTGCAGCTCACCAGGATCCTCTGTTCATGGGATTTTCCAGGCAAGAGTACTGGAGTGGGGTGCCATTGCCTTCTCCCAAACACTTACTATGCTATAGGAAAAACGCATGGATTTATGTGTGTGGCAGCCAACTGAACTGTTGGCCCTATAACATTCTTGTTCTTGGAGACATCTAAGCTCTCTGAAAGCTGTGGCATGCTTAATCATGAAATAGGAAGAACTGTACCTACTTCCCAAAGTTGGGATCATAGAAAAAGATAAAGAAAACAATAATGTGCTATTTGTATTACTGATATTTTCTCCTACTTACTGGTGAAAAAAATTACACAAACAGAAAACAACCGGAAAGATTACAGGTAGAAATGTCTCAAATATTTCAAGATGAAAGATGAATGACTATTTATATTTATGGTGTAGATCAGATACTCAAGGTTCCTGAAAGTTTCATAAGACCAGCCTTTATTTGCACTTCCTTCAATCCATGGGGTTGCAAAGAGTTGGACATGACTTAGCCACTCAACAACAAAGGGTGAAATTAGAGGCTTCCCTGGTGACTCAGTGGTAAAGAATCTGCCTGCCAATACAGGAGCTCTGGGTTGGGAAGATTTCCTAGAGAAGGGAATAGCAACCCACTCCAGTCTTCTTGCCTGGAAAATCCCTTGCATGGAGGAGCCTGGCAGGCTACAGTCTATGGGGTCACAAAGAGTTGGATATGACTTAGTGACTAAACAGCTACAAGGGTGAAATTAATGAGCGTTTGAGAGTCCTTGTTAGCATTCATTCTGATATGAAACCACTGCCTTTTGGATAAGGAAGGTTGAGGATTAGCTCTCCATCATAAACTTTACACAGATTTCATATTAAGCTCTTTTCCCCTAAAATTTTAAGTTTTCCCTTTAGGAGAGCAGAAGCATTTAAGTTCTTGCAGTGGCATGCAGACTGATGTAAGTGTTGTGTTTGTGGGAAAACTTGTTATTGGGAGGAATGCTTTGTGGAGCTGAGTCACGTGCTATATTCTACTGCTGAACAGTTTTCTCTGGTATAACTCAAGAGTCACATCTGAGAAATCTCAAGCTATTAAATACTTGAGCCACAAAGGCAACTTTAATTTTAAAACAATGAATTGGATTGGAGAGCAGCAGACTTAGAATCACAAAATAATTTTTCCTCCAGGGACGTTTGATAATAATGATTTTTAAAAAGTTGTACGTGTACAGCTTATCTAAACATGACTGAGATAATCCACTGTTGATGAGTGATTCCAGGTGTTTGTTAAATTGCGATCCATCACCACCAACACAAGGTTATCCCAGCAATTCTTATATATATATTTATGTATTCCTATATAAGAATAGTTTGCATAGGTTGACATATGCCTCATTTCTCTGTAAGATTCCATATCTTAAAACAATTTTTTTGAAGACCCATGTAATGGTAATAAGCAACCTTGGTTTTCCATGTATCATCATAGTTTATTTTCTTAAGCATTCTGTGAGGTTGGTACTAGCAACCAGTTTTAAAGAGTAAGCATCTGTAACTCAGAATTTAAGTCACTTGTCAGCTTTATCTGAGCAAGTGAGCTGGAGAGCTGGGAGTTTAAGCCATGCTGCGAATTTGTAGGTATGACACCTACCAATTACAATTATGGTTTCCCTTTATTTTTTATTTCTTTCACTTTGTTTTAGTGACTTTTAAAGACAAAATATTTTCTTGGCTGTGCTGAATGGCATAGGGGATCTTAGTTCCTTCCCCCACTGGGATCAAACCTGCGCTCCTTGCATTGGAAGTGCAGAGTCTTAACCACTGGGCTGCCAAGGAAGTCCCCCAGTGATTTTTAATATAGAAAAGTAGAAAAATAATATAATCTCCATCTGTTTTATCTACAACTCTGATGTCACTTTGTTTCAGGTCCTGTTTGGTTTTCATGTAGTTGCTTGTCGCTTCTTTTTTTAGAAGTAAAACATAATAAGTGGGTGGGCTTCCCGGATGGCACTAGTGGTAAAGAACCTGCTTGCCAGTGAAGGAGACATAAGAGATTTGGAAAGATCCCCTGGAGGAGGGCATGGAAACCCACTTTAGTATTCTTGGCTGGAGAATCCCATGGACAGAGGAGCCTGGTGGGCTACAGTCCATGGGGTCGCAAAGAGTCAGACACGACTGAAGCACCTTAGCATGCGTGCACAGAATACATGGAGTAAATCAAGCAGCAAGGGGACTGGCTCACTTGGATGGTTGTGCTGGTTGTGATTTTGACTAAGCCCCATTCTTAACATTTTGCCAGATTGAGTAAAAATATCTATTCCTTCCAGGTGGTATTTTCCACTTAATTACATTGCTTCTTTCTGGGTATGGTTTAACTCTTCAGGGTTTGGGTCATAAAAATATTGTTGCACATTTTTCTTGGTTCTGCTATCTCTGGTTTGAAGATGGTGGCTCAGAACATTCATATGGCTGGCTCTTACAAAACACCACAGAAATGAAAATAGAGGTGTCTGAATGTGAATAAACCCACAATAGCAGATAGGAATGAAGGCAACAGTGGGCTGAAGTTATTAATATGGTTCTGGAAGACAAAAAACAGATGTGTGTATGGTGACAGGTGAAACAAAGCAGAAATAACACAAGCCAGAATAAACAGAGAAATAGTTTAAAAAGTGATGTTCAGGGCTATTTTACAGGGGGCTTCATGAAGACCCTCCAAAAACAGTCAGTAGGTATAAACAAGGGGCACTACCCAGGAGGTGAAAAAATGGTCTCATCATTTGACAACATCTATGATGTGTCAGTCCAACCAAGGCCCCATAAACACAGCACAATTGTGAGCTCAAAGTTTGCACCCTGAGAAGAAAACTGAAGGACCATCCTCTATTATAAATGAACCAATCTGCTAGAAATGGCCAGGATTCTAGTGTGACTCTATAACAATGGAAATGTCAGAGTAAAGGTCTTCTTATTCCGATCTGAGGTGACCTTGCCTGCTGTCATATGCTAAAGAAAAATAAGCAATTGACACAATCACCCACAAACCCAATAATCAAAGACTGTAACCATAATATAAGAACTGAATATTATGAAAAAAGGAAAAACTCAAAACCAGGAAAGTTCTTAGAAATTAAAACTAGGACTGCTAGGAGTTAAAAATGGTGCAGTAGTGACTAGAGCTATAAATAAAACTATCTCCCAGTTTTTAAACAATTTCAGACTGAGACTATAAAAGGTATTTGGATACTGTGAGAAAATGTTGACATCCCTCTAGCCAGAGGTAATCTTTCAGCTTTCCTAGCTAAGTATATCATTATTTTTGTTAGTCGAATCTTAAATATTCCTCCATCCTGCACTACTGATTTTTCCCAGTTAACAACCTTTTAAAAATTTAGCAATGCATCTTTGATATCTTTCTCTTTCACAAAAAGAGATTATTAGCCTCATTTTCAAACAGATTTTTTGACATATAATGCTTATACCATATAACTCGCCCATTTAAAGTATATGATTCAGTGACTTTTAGTGTAATTAGTCACGGATATGTGCAACAATCACCATGGTTGGTTTTAGAACATTTTTGTAGCCTCAGAAAGAAACCTCATATCATTTAGTAACAGCCCTTATTATCTATCAACATATCTTCAAACTGGGGCTTCCCTGGTGGGTCAGACAGTAAAGAATCTGCCTGCAATGAGGGAGACCCAAGTTCAATCCTTTGGTCAGGAAGTCCACTGGAGAAGGGAATGGCTACCTACTCGAGGATTCTTGCCTGGAGTATTCCATGGATAGAGGAGCCTGGCAGGCTGCAGTCCATGGGGTCACAAAGAGTCAAATTCGACTAACACTTTCACTTTCTTCCTCAATTAATCCTGAGCAAACACTTACCTTCTTTTTCTCTACAAATTTCCCTGTTTTGGACTCATATGAATGGGATCATATAATATATGGAGCTTTGTGACTGGCTTCTTTCATTAAACATGTTTTCAAGGCTGATCCCAGTTGCTGCATGTATCAATACTTCATTTCTTTCTATGTCTGTGTGCTAAGTTGTATAAAATGCTACATTTTGTTTATCCATCTCATCTGTTGGTGAACATTTGGGTTATTTCTACTTTTTGGCTTTCATGGATAATGTTTCTGTAAACATTTACACACCGGTTTTTGTGTGGACATATGTTTTCATTTGGGTGAAACTGCTGGGTCATGTGGTAATTATATGTTTAATTGTTTGAGGAACTGTCAGTTTTCCAAAGTAGTTGTACCATTTTAGCTTTCTACCGTCAGAGTCAGAATATGAGGATTCCTACTTTGCTACATCTTTGTCAACACTTATTTTTATCTGATGTTTTGATTCTGCCCATCCTGCTACATGTCAAGTGGTACCCACTGTGGTTTTGATTTGATTTCCCTGATGACTAATGATTCCAGGCATCTTTTATGTGTTTATTGGACATTTGTACCGTTTCCTTGGAGAAGTGCCTGCTTTTATCCTTTGCCCATTTCAGTTGTTCTACTTACTGTTTATTACTGACTTATACAAGTTTATATATTCTGACCTGATATCTTTGGGTGGCCATCATCCAGCCTACTACAGAGTCCAACACTGACACTTTTTGTGCAAAAATCGATATCCTAAATTCTTAATTTTCAGTTAACAGTGTGCGCATGACTGCAAAATCTCTAATTCCATCCTAGCTGACTTCATAAGAAATTCTATAGACCTATGATATTTATGAAGGACATATCTTGAATCCATAAGTTTTCAATATGCAGAAATGTTGAATTCTCTTGACTCTTTCCCAAATCACATTTCAGCAAGGAGTTTTGCATTTGTTGGATGTATCATCAGTCCAGAAATTAATTTGTTGTTTCTGTTCACTTCCTCAGCCATGTCCGACTCTGAGACCCTGGGGACTGCAGTACACCAGGCTTCCCTGTCCTTCACTATCTCCTGGAGTTTGCTCAAACTCATGGTCATTGCGTCGGTGATGCCATCCAACCATCTCATCCTCTGTCGTTCTCTTCTCTTGCCTTCAGCGTTTCCCAGCATCAGGGAATGATTCCAATGAGTTGGTTCTTTGCATCAAATGGCTAAAGAAGTTGGCCTAACAATTACCTGTCAATAAATCACTAGTCATCACTAGACAAGAAAATTCATACTAGTTGGACAATCATTGATTTTTTTTTTATTAATTGCCTTAGGAATATATATAGAATATATATGTAGCCTCAATCATGTCAAATATCAGATTAATTTCAAGAATGAGTGATCAAAACCTTTTCTTGTGGCTATCAGTATGACATTCTTAGGCCTTTTAATGTTACTTTACAGGAAAGGTCCCCTAGAGGGGGGCATGGCAACCCACTCCAGTATTCTTGCCAGGAGAATCCCATGGACTTGCAGCCTACAGTCCATAGGGTCACAAAGAGTTGGACATGACTGAAGCAACTTAACACACATGTACCTTCAATACAATGCTGTCAGTTGACTTTATTTTTGTAGTTGTTTTTCACTGACACATATACACCTGCTGTAACAAAAATTACCTTGTATAAGCTCATTGAGGATTACACAATTAAAAAGCTACATGGATATATGAATGTTGGCTGATTAGTTTCTCTCACTCACTCTTTCCATTAAGTGATCTTCATGTGTATGGCTGTCTTAAAACCTGTGCAATTCAAATTTTTCAATTGGCAAAATTACTAATCACCTCATGTCATGGGTCTTTGAATTTGCTCTTAACTAGTCAAAATTATGGATGTTAGATCTAATCACCTTAAAGATCTCTGGAAATAATGAGTAATAACATTACTTTCTATCATTCAGAGACATTTAGCAAGTGGCGCTTTCTCAGGGGAGAGTTACTAAGCTGGTGAGAGTCTCAAGATCAAAATAGTTGAAAGATCTGGGATAAGAAGATGCAAAGAGATTAGATTACTGCCTTCAAATAATAAAAGTAGTTCCATATGGAAAAAGGATTATAGTTTGTTAATTTAACCTCGGAATGTAGAACTAAGACAAATGAATACCACTTTTAGAGAATTCATTTTCAAGAAACACTTTGTAAGTACTACAGCTGAACACTGTGGTAATGGGATCCTATGATAGGCAGTGAGGTCTATGAACTTGGACATGTTCCATCGAGGTTGGCCAATCACTTCATCAGATAATGGGGGTGGTGCTGATGAAGTGTTAGAATAGATAGCCTTCTGGGTTTTCCTTACACCGAAGATTCTTGCCTGAGTTCACACATGCTATAAAACAATTAGGGCTTAATTTAATAATTACCAGAGGGCTGAATGTTATTCTTTGTAATGACATTAAAATATTACTGTAGCAAGAAATACTAGAATTTGTAATCTAATCTTCGGGCCCTTTCTGACTTAAGGATGTTATTGGCAGGGGTGTATGGGGGACAGTTCTCCCATATTTCATTCTAGAGAAGCAAAATTGAACTATAATTGTCTTAAAGTGTTTCTGCAAAGTATAATTTTCTCATGATGTTCATCTATAATTCAATTGATTTTTACAAAATATATAGTATATGTTAGGTGTATCAAGAAATGAAATGATGTTCTAACCTGACATTTAGTCTTGTGTACAAAATATGCTTTAAACTTCCAAAATCTCTTAAAATATCATAATATAATTCTCTAAAAATCTTCACGAAAATTTAAAATCTTTGATTCAATTTATGCTTTTATATATAATTGTTTTATTATCTTATTACATTTTATTTGTCTATTAATACAGATTACTGTATTAGTAACAACTTTTAAGAGGCTGGTCTGTTTTTAATCTTGGAGTTTTAGGATTTATACAGTGACCAATTTAAAAATAATAATTTTTTAGAAGTTTTTTTCTTAGAATGCCAAATGATGACCCCAGAAAAAGACTGCAGATATTATTTTAGTACTTTCAAGAATGTGGATACTATATTTTCAGAAAACTAAGTCCCCCTTATCAATTTATATAAACATTATGTGACAGACGGGGCTTCCTTCATAGCTCAGTCAGTAAAGAATCTGCCTGCAATGCAGGAGACCTGGGTTCGATTCCTGGGTTGGGAAGATCCCCTGGAGAAGGAAATGGCAACCCACTCCAGTATTCTTGCCTGGAGAATCCCATGGACAGAGGATCCTGGCAGGCTACAATCCATGGGGTCGCAAGAGTCAGACCCGACTTAGCGACTAAACTACTATTACTACTATGTGACAGATGGTAAAGAATAAGAGAGGAAAGAAGATGAAATTTTATATTCAAATTTTTGGTATAACACTTAGGTAAGTGTAGGAACACAGGCAAGTCACATAATATCTCTGACCTTCAGTTTTGCAAACTCTAAAATGGATATAGTAGTGCCCACCATATAAGGTTGCTGTAATTATCATAGATTTTATATGATGAATATAGAATATAAAAGTAAGAATGATATATAAAAATAATAAGAATAGAGAAGTAACAGAGTGTCAGACAAACTTGCAGGAAATTGATCAGTGAGTGCTATTATTTTAGTAACTGCTATTATGACTACTATCATAATGGGAGTTGATTGCCTCTATCAACTGCCCTATCTCAGCCCACTACAGTTCAGCAAGATACTTAAGAGAGCGGAGAGAAATCCATATTGGTTATCCCAGTTTCTTTATCTTACAAGTAGAATTGCTTGAAAATGAATTTTGATAAAATCCAAAACAATAGCCTAGCTACTTGGTGTCAGCTCCTGAAAGTTAACACCAAAATGGGTAGGAGTAAAATGTCTCTAAGTCTTTATTTCTTTTAGAAACTTAGTGATTCTCTCACTCCAAATCTTGGTTCCCAACCAAAAAAAAAAGTTCAAATCTTTAATGTACAAAATAAAACATCACTGTGCAATGTTTTATTTTTGATAATAAAAAATTGACTAATATATAGTTACTAACTATATATATTTATACTTACATATATACTAATATATATAGTTACTAAGTTTTTTTACATATAATTTTTATATAATATTATATAATTCTTATTCTTAAAAATCTCACAACCATTATGAAGAAAAATGCAAACTTGTAATTCCATTTAGCTCAATGCCAGTTGGGTCAGCAGCAAAGAATCCACCTGCCAAGCAGGAGACACAGGTTCAATCCCTGGGTCAGAAAGATCGCCTTGAGAAGGGAATGGCAACCCACTCCAGTATTCTTGCCTAGAGAATTCCATGAACAGAAAAATCTGTCAAGCTATAGTCCATGGGGTTGCAAAGAGTCAGACACAACTGAGCAATTAACACTCACATGTCACAAAGAACCGCCATTAAAAAAAAAAATAGTTAGAATTAAGATATGGTAGGTAATATTTTAAAATGCAACTTTCCCTTTTCATATATTTATTTTCTTTATGCCAGAAGTATATAAACTCCTATCAGGAATCTGCATTTTAAAGAAATAACCCTAGTGACCCTTAAAGTATTATACATTATGCTATACTTCTAATTTATAGGAAGAGATAGAATAACCCAAATACGGTCACTTATGAGTAAAGAAACAGCAAATACATTAAATAGAACCTCTATTTAAAGACTCAGAAAGTGGACAAACCAAAGTACTTTTCATGATAAATGTATTTGATGATATATTTTAGTCACCAGAAGGATGAATTGAATAAAGAACCCAAGACTGAGCAGGCAGTAGTATGAAGGGTTGGTGGTTATGGTAGTAGCTTCCTTTTTATGGGCAAGCTAAATAACTTCTCTGTCTTTAGGTTTCTTAATTGCAAAATGGGAATAATCCCAGCCTCTCTGTCACAGGGGGCTTCCTTGATAGCTCAGTTGGTAAAGAATCCTCCTGCAATGTGGGAAGCTGGGTTCAATCCCCGGGTTGGGAAAATCCCCTGGAGAAGAGAAAGGCTACCCACTCCAGTATTCTGGCCTGGAGAATTCCATGGACTGTATAGTCCATGGGGTTGCAAAGAGTCGGACACAACTGAGCAACTTTCACTTTCTCTGGCACAAGGTTGCCATGAGGTTCAAGTAAAATCACTGACTATGTCTAGCAAAATAATGGGTACTCTCAAAGTGAAAGCTTTATTTTACAAATTTGCCTTTTAAAATATCAAAGAAGACATTGCAAAAGAATCCAGATTTCAGGAAGGTGTGATCCTTGAGAGAACAGTCATTTGTGCAAAGAGAGTTTAACAGGATGAACCAGACTTCACAACAGGTCTGGTGTTTAGACAGGAGCGTTTGTATTGAGTTCAGCAACTGTTATCGAATTTCTCTCAATAAATATGTGCCTTGGGAAAAAGGAAAGTCTGAATGTTAAGCTGAGTAATAGTCTTATCGATTCTCCAATAAGATAGCTTCATAGGAAAACCCCTCTGAAAGATGTCCCATCTGATTTCATGGAAGACAGCCTCACCATTATGGTTGGTACCCTGAAGACCGAATCTCTCTGGGTGGGAAGCCAGTCACACACAGCAGCAGAAGCAGCAGTTGGAAAAGGTAGAATCTGCCTTCAAAGAGCAAAGAGTAGGGATGAAGAATAGATTACTGATTCCAGACCACATGTCAGACACTGCCTGGGGACTTCCTAAGTAGAGGTCAAGGTCCCACTGTTATACAGGTAGGGGTTAATGAGCTAGCAAATTAGGATATTAATATTAATGACGCATCCTTAGTACCCACAGGCTAATGAAGTCTGGGGTCATTTGGGTTATATTAACATCAAATAAAGTGAAATTTTAGGCCAAAGGCATTTACCAGGATAAAAGAGAGCAATTTTATTGATTAAAGAAGATGAAATCTGTAGTTATTACCTGAGGTGAAAAACATAGCATCAAAAATATAAAGTTAAGCACTTCTAAAAATTAGAGAAGCAATTGAAACATTTTAAGAGTATTTTTCAGTCTTCAGATAAAGCAAGGAAAAAGTTTTTAAACTGTTTTAGGGACTGAATGTATAATTCATGAAATCATATATATCATATAATCATATAAATAAAATATGTGTGTGTAATCTTCCTATTTGGAGAAGGCAATGGCAACCCACTCCAGTACTCTTGCCTGGAAAATACCATGGATGGAGGAGCCTGGTGGGCTACAGTCCATGGGATCGCAAAGAGTCGGACACGACTGAGCAACTTCACAGTCACAATCTTCCTATTAGGAAATGTTGGAACTTAAATATACAAAATAAATTCTAACAAAGAGAAATTCTTCAAAGCAGAAAAGATACAGGCTATGTTTTGTGAGGAAATGAATTGAATATATAATTAGTAACAAAAAGATTAAAGGTTTTGGAGAAGGCAATGGCACCCCACTCCAGTACTCTTGCCTGGAAAATGCCATGGATGGAGGAGCCTGGTAGGCTGCAGTCCATGGGGTCGTGAAGAGTCAGACACGACTGAGCAACTTCACTTTCACTTTTCACTTTCATGCACTGGAGAAGGAAATGGCAACCCACTCCAGTGTTCTTGCCTGGAGAATCCCAGGGACGGGGGAGCCTGGTGAGCTGCTGTCTATGGGGTCACACAGAGTCGGACATGACTGAAGTGACTCAGCAGCAACCACTTGGAAATAGTCAGAAAGTAACAGTACTAAGAAGAGTACGTATTAAAATCCCTTAAGAAACATAAGTACTAGTGAGAAAATATCCTTAAAGTTTTTAAATATTTAGATAATTTTTAAAAATTGAGTCATCTCCATACTTTAGAAAGGAAATAATAAAATAAAATAAAAATATTGGAAGAGAAAGCAGTTAGTAGTGTTTAAAAAAAGCTGATGACTTAAATAATAGAGAATAACTGATAAATAAATTCAGGAGTGTATTATTTGAAAACAACAAAACCTAAACACATAAGGTAAGTGTGTTATCATATTATAAGAAATAGAGAAAATATATAGAGAAAAAGATGAATTAGGTAAGAGAGACATTTAACTGCAAAAGAGAAATATGTAAAACTTTCTATTAAATGAGAAAGTTTTCATGAAATGGATTATTTCATATTAAAATGCGTTATTTTACCTCTGACAGTTCAACTAAGGTTGAGAAAAACTTTAATGGGATATAACTATACTGTTAATTCAAAAAGCAAATCTTATTTAGGATTACTTTTAAAAGATGTTTAAATGAAGGATAATTGCTTTACCAAATAAATTTAAATAAATACAAGATTTTAACTGAAATTAGCTCCTCAGTTTCAACATATTTTCAGTTAATTATCTAAATGTTTTATAATATATATTACATAATTGTAAATATTTATAATTCCTACTTATCTTTCACTTGTAAGAACTTTCAGAAAAAAATTATAATGTTAACATTTATAGAAATAAGTACAAAAACTAAAATAGAAAATTGAACTTACTATGTTAAAAAACTAATAAAAAATCATGACTAAGTAGGGTTTAAGATGAATGCAATGAGACATTATATTAAGAAGTCCAATGATAGAATTAATCATTTAAGTGATTTAATGTAATAAACTGTCTTGTTACAATATTATGATACTTCTGTAATATATTAAATAATAGATTTCAAATTAAGTCTATTATAAAGTTAACAGGCAAATTTAGCCTTGGAATACGGAATGAAGCAGGGCAAAGACTAATAGAGTTTTGCCAAGAAAATGCACTGGTCATAACAAACACCCTCTTCCAACAACACAAGAGAAGACTCTACACATGGACATCATCAGATGGTCAACACCGAATCAGATTGATTATATTCTTTGCAGCCAAAGATGGAGAAGCTCTATACAGTCAGCAAAAACAAGACCAGGCGCTGACTGTGGCTCAGACCATGAACTCCTTATTGCCAAATTCAGACTTAAATTGAAGAAAGTAGGGAAAACCACTAGACCATTCAGGTATGATCTAAATCAAACCCCTTATGATTATACAGTGGAAGTGAGAAATAGATTTAAGGGCCTAGATCTGATAGATAGAGTGCCTGATGAACTATGGAATGAGGTTCGTGACATTGTACAGGAGACAGGGATCAAGACCATCTCCATGGAAAAGAAATGCAAAAAAGCAAAATGGCTGTTTGAGGAGACCTTACAAATAGCTGTGAAAAGAAGAGAAGCAAAAAGCAAAGGAGAAAAGGAAAGATATAAACATCTGAATGCAGAGTTCCAAAGAATAGCAAGAAGAAATAAGAAAGCCTTCTTCAGCCATCAATGCAAAGAAATAGAGGAAAACAACAGAATGGGAAAGACTAGAGATCTCTACAAGAAAATCAGAGATACCAAAGGAACATTTCATGCAAAGATGAGCTCAATAAAGGACAGAAATGGTATGGATCTAACAGAAGCAGAAGATATTAAGAAGAGGTGGCAAGAATACACAGAAGAACTGTACAAAAAAGATCTTCGCGACCCAGATAATCACGATGGTGTGATCACTGACCTAGAGCCAGACATCCTGGAATGTGAAGTCAAATGGGCCTTAGAAAGCATCACTACGAACAAAGCTAGTGGAGGTGATAGAATTCCAGTTGAGCTATTCCAAATCCTATAAGATGATGCTGTGAAAGTGCTGCACTCAATATGCCAGCAAATTTGGAAAACTCAGCAGTGGCCACAGGACTGGAAAAGGTCAGTTTTCATTCCAATCCCAAAGAAAAGCAATGCCAAAGAATGCTCAAACTACCGCACAATTGCACTCATCTCACACACTAGTAAAGTCATGCTCAAAATTCTCTAAGCCAGGCTTCAGCAATATGTGAACCATGAACTTCCTGATGTTCAAGCTGGTTTTAGAAAAGGCAGAGGAACCAGAGATCAAATTGCCAACATCCGGTGGATCATGGGAAAAGCAAGAGAGTTCCAGAAAAACATCTATTTCTGCTTTATTGACTATGCCAAAGCCTTTGACTGTGTGGATCACAATAAACTGTGGAAAATTCTGAAAGAGATGGGAATACCAGACCACCTGATCTGCCTCTTGAGAAATTTGTATGCAGGTCAGGAAGCAACAGTTCGCACTGGACATGGAATAACACACTGGTTCCAAATAGGAAAATGAGTCACCATCTGCAGTGATTTTGGAGCCCAGAAAAATCAAATCAGCCACTGCCTTGATTCACGGACCTAACATTCCAGGTCCTATGCAATATTGGTCTTTACAGCATCGAACCTTGCTTCTATCACCAGTCCCACCCACAACTGGGTGTTGTTTTGCTTTGCCTCCATCCGTTCATTCTTTCTGGAATTATTTCTCCACTGATATCCAGTAGCATATTGGGCACCTACCAACCTGGGGAGTTCATCTTTCAATGTCCTATATTTTTGCAGTTTCATGCTGTTCATGGGGTTCTCAAGGCAAGAATACTGAAGTAGTTTGCCATTCCCTTCTTCAGTGGACCACATTCTGCCAGACTCTCCACCATGACCCGTCTGCTTTGGGTGGCCCCACACGGCATCACTTAGTTTCATTGAGTTAGACAAGGCTGTGGTCCATGTGATCAGATTGGCTAGTTGTCTGTGATTGTGGTTTCTGTCTGTCTGCCCTCTGATGCCCTTTCTTAGTGCCAACCATCTTACTTGGGTTTCTCTTAGTCAGGTACCAGGGAGAACAAAAAAATGTAAAAATGGGCAATGGCTATGAACAGGCAATTCACAAAAGAAATGTAAATTTCAGTAGACACATTTAAAGATAGCCAACTTAACTAGTGATGAAAAACAAATAAAATCAATAAGTAGATATTTTATTTATCAAATAAAAAGTGTTTAAAAATATAGAAAACCTACCATACTGTGGTCAAAACTGTGGTCAAAACAATAAGAAAAAAGGTCTTCATATACTCTGATGATGGAAACAAGAAAAGACAAGTTCTTTCGGAGAAAAGATTTCAAGAGAACCAAATACGTAAACTATAGGTTCACATTCAGAAGCTCGCCTCCAGACCAACAATTTAATTTTTAAGAATTTATTCCAAGAGAAAACTCATAAATGTTAGCAAATATGGATTAAGAATGATTTTCTTAATCTCTTAAAAAACTAAATTAAATAGAGGGAGAGGTCCCATCTTAACCCCAAAGTAGGAGCTTGTTCTGTGGGCATAGTGTCTAACTCACAGCCCTTACTAAACACATCACATGACTTCCACTGCCTAAAATGACCACTGAAGACAGGGGATCGATTCCTAGGTTGGAAAGATCCCCTGTAGAAGGGAATGGCAACCCACTCCAGTATTCTTACCTGGAGAATTCCATGGATAGAGGTGCCTGGCAGGCTACTGTTCATGGGGTTGCAATGAGTCGGACACTACTGAAGTGACTTAGAAGGCACGCATGCAAAGTTACTGATGGCTGACCTTCCTGTGAGATCATTGTACAAATAATGTCAGCCAATGTTAATTGAGTAATTACTATGTACTAGACATTGGCTCGGAGAAGGCAATGGCACCCTACTCCAGTATTCTTGCCTGGAAAATCCCAGGGTTGGAGGAGCCTGGTAGGCTGCAGTCCATGGGGTCGCTAAGAGTCAGACACAACTGAGCGACTTCACTTTCATTTTTCACTTTCATGCATTGGAGAAGGAAATGGCAACCCACTCCAGTGTTCTTGCCTTTAGAATCCCAGGGATGAGGGAGCCTGGTGGGCTGCCATCTATGGGGTCGCCCAGAGTCGGACATGACTGAAGCGACTTAGCAGCAGCAGCAGACATTGGCTACCCTGGTGGCTCAGAGAGTAAAGAATCTGTCTGCAATGCAGGAGACCTAGGTTCGATTCCCTAATTGAGAAGATCCCTTGGAGAAGGAAATGGCAACCCACTCCAGTATTCTTGCCTGAAAATCCCATGGACAGAGGAGCCTGGTGGGCTACAGTCCGTGGGGTCTCAAAGAGTCGGACACGACTCAGTGACTAACACACACACACAGACATTGTTCTGGGCTTCCCAGGTGGCACTAGTAGTAAAGAATCTGCCAATGCAAGAGACATAAGAGACATGGTTTGATCCCTGGGTCAGGAAGATTCCCTGAAGGAGGACATGGAAACCCACTCCAGTATTCTTGCCTGGAGAATCCCATGGACAGAGGAGTTTGGTGGGCTACAGTCCATAGGGTTGCAAAGAATCAGACAGGATTGAAGCAACTTAGCATACATGCAGCCATTGTTCTAATTGCCTTTTATATTTTACTGTATTTACATGTAAATAACCATAGGAGGTAGGTATTTCAATCATCTTTGTTTTAAAGATGGGAAAACTAAGACATGAATAAATGCTAACTCAGATAACTCAGAATCTGTAATATATACCACTACACTAAAGCTTCTCCTAATACTGGATATATGCTATCACTATTTGTATACACAGAGTTTATTAGAACATGACATTTTTTGTAAGTCAGTGCTCCCCATGATGCTCTGTCTATACTTAAGCTAGAGTTTCCAGGAAAATTCTTCAGAAATACATGTATTGCCTTCATGTAGTTCTGTCTAGAATCCAGACACATGCTTTGGGAGTGCGTTGGGGCTTCCCTGGTAGCTCACACAGTAAAAACCTGGAGACCCAGGTCCAATCCCTGGAGAAGGAAATGGCAGGCACTCCAGTATTCTTGCCTGGAAATTCCATGGGCTGACCATGAGATTGCAAAGAGTCAGACACAACTGAGTAACTAATGCTTTAGGATAAAAAGGAAATAGCAATCTATGAAGACCAAGTAGGGGAAACAAATTTGAGAAGCAGAGGGAGAAATCAGAGGACAGGGGTATGAAAGAAATAAGAGAAGTTCTTCCTCTTGGTTGTCTGTAGGTTCCCAAAACTCTAGGTGAAATATTAAAAATAATTTCACTACTGCAAGGTTCCAACCGGGGAGGTTAAAAAGAAGAAAAAAAAAAAGTAAATTTTCTGCGTTCACATTTCTGATCTCCATAAATGTCCTCAATACTTGTAGTTATGGAGGAGAAAAATGAGTTGTCTCATAGCTGTTGGGTGTAAGGGGATTTAGATTGACCTTTGAGAATTAGAGGAAACTTTTCAACATGATGAAGTGGCTCAGTTGTGTCCGACTCTTTGCGACCCCATGGACTGTAGCCTACTACTCTCCTCCGTCCATGGAATTTTCCAGGCAAGAGTACTGGAGTGGGTTGCCATTTCCTTCTCTAGAGGATCTTCCTGATCCTGGGATCGAACCCAGGTCTCCTGCACTGTAGACAGACACCTTACCGTCTGAGCCACCAGAGGAGTCCTCTGAGGGTAAAGCGTCTGCCTTCTATGCAGGAGACCTGGGTTCGATCCCTGGGTCAGGAAAATCCTCTGGATAAGGAATTGGCAACCCACTCCGGCACTCTTGCCTGGAAAATGCTATGGACAGAGAAGCCTGGTAGACTACAGTCCATGGGATCGCAAAGAGTCGGACACGACTGAGCGACTTCACTTTTCACTTTCACTTTCTTTCTTTGAGAATTAAGCTTTAAATCATCATAACACGGGCAAGATTGGAAATGTACGAAGTCACCGTAAAGAAACTGACTTCATAGCCAGCGAGATTTTGCAGATGCCTTTCATAAAGTGGTCTTTGGAACGTGAGTGCTATAAAAGTTCCTTCAGAGGAAAATCAAAGCCTCCCAAGCACACACTGTGGGGACTCACAGGGCACACTGGGATATACTAAAGGCTCTAAGGAATCCTGCAGGACTAGCATATTTGATTCAGGGTTTTCTTCATTTATTTGCTGATGATTCTGTTTTGAGGACCTAAGAACCCTCCATAACATATGATCACAGAAGAGGAGATGGTAGAGGCTGGGTTATATTTAATGCTCTAAAATCAGTTAACTCTTCCTTAAGATGTCACAACGTAGTAGAATGAATATGGCTTCTGGAATCAGCTGAAACGGGATCCCTCATCTTGTTTCTGCCATTTACTAGCTCTGAGACCCCATGTTCTTTTAATATTGTTGTTCAGTCGCTAAGTTGTGTCCAACTGTTTGTGACCCCACTGACTATAGCCTGCGAGGCTCCTCTCTCCATGGGATTTCCCAGGCAAGAAAACTGGAGTGGGTTGCCATTTTTTTCTCCAGGGGATCTTCGAGGATCAGGGATGGAACCTACATCTCCTGCATTGGCAGGTAGATTCCTTACCATTGAGTCACCCGGGAAGCCCAATTTTCCCTTTACTAACCTGTAAATTGGCATAATAATACCATTTGTGGCTTCATAGATGCCTCCCAAATCACTAGCATCCTATGAGTCAGAAATTAGCTATTTTGCTGATCTTGTGGTATCCAGCAAGTTATTTTTGGAACCTTCCAATCATTTTTGCTTGTTACAGTTGAACCCTGATCTGGGTACATGTGCCTAAGGATGGGGAGTTGGCATAGAAACCTATGCCAGGTTTCTATGACCCCTTTTTCTTTCATGCCAGTACTTCCCCAAACCTTCATGTCTGTCACAGGCATGTTACCAACTACATACAGGGCCAGGGTAGGATCTCCCTTTTGCAAAGCAAGCCAAGAATAGAGCAGGAAGTTGCGGGGTTGGGGGGTGCTGCTGTACTGGGGAATTTCGTTTATTTTCTCCTTGTGACTTTCATTTTGATCTGTGCATAAATGCCAGGTTTAATTTTTAGATCCAGCCCTCTCCAGTTTCTTCTTTTACTGCTACTTTCATGAAACTTAAAAAAAAAAAAAAAAAAGCTTTTGGACACATAAAACCCCAAGAGCTAGATTTCATACTTTATTTGGTTGAATATGGTACAGGATGGTAGAGGATGTGAAGGAACAAACACAAACAGTGGGAGAACACTAACCAAGATCACATAGCTCTTAATGCAGCTTTTCATCTCCACTTCCATTACTGTAATGGAAATTCCTTAGAGATTTAGTTTAGTTTATTTAGATTATGTCATTTAAGAGTTTGAAGATAGTTCTAGTTTCACTTAAACTTGGAGCAATGTTTATAAAAACTTCTCTGAGCCTTAAAGAAATGGCTGATGCATTTCCATACCAGCCAACTTGGAATTAAAGGCAGACCAAACTCTCCTCACACCATTTAAATAGATAATTCTCTTGGTAGGCAAACTAACTAGTGAGAAGAAGAAGGCTAGGTTGGTGCTTTTTAAAAAAACAAAATAACAACAAAACTCTTATAGTAAAAAATAGTAGTTCTTTTAGAACACGGAGTGTGTCTAAAACAAATAGTTGATCTAACCCCCTTAAACAATTCTTAGAATGACAAACAAAGGGTCTTAGCCATCTCCTGGTAGGAAGTAAATTTCTTTTTGAGAGGAAGTTAGTCTTTTGTGAGGAACAAGAACTTTTTAAGGTCCCGAGGATACCATTTAGCAAATTATTGTAGCAGTTTCCTTAGTGATACCCAAGGGCCCAGAAAGATTTAATGAGCCTTTGAAAGTGCCAAAGTTACTTTCAGAGAATAACTTATAACTGGTGGAATTTAGCTAACCACACTGAAAAGTTTCTTTGGATGG
This sequence comes from Bos taurus, assembly GCF_002263795.3. NCBI lineage: Eukaryota > Metazoa > Chordata > Mammalia > Artiodactyla > Bovidae > Bos > Bos taurus. The sequence goes on from NC_037341.1 coordinate 25,565,391, forward strand.
CTTTGTAGATCAAGGGCAGTTTAAAAAGGGATGACTTCTAAATAGAGAAAAGACTTCTCCATTAGGTAAGCTTTATTTTGTCCTATCAGGTAGCATTGCTAACAGTACTATATTTCAGATATAATACATGTAGCAAAATGCCTTTGAACTGCTTATTGCTTGCCTATATCTATTCTGTTGTCTTCAGATCAGTAAGAGTATAACTACATTCTTTCAGGACCTAAAAGATACTTTTGGATCTAATATGTTAGTTTTTGTTAAGAGTGTTTAAGTCAGAATAAGGTAGTTTGGGTCATATTATTCATATATAACTGTGGTTTGGTTTTGACATATACCTCTAACACCAAAGTTGAATCTGAATTACAAGTAATCTCTTAGGATTACAAATACATTGAGAAATAGAGAGACCTTTCTTTATTTCTGTATTTCAAAATTTAAGTAACTTGGAATAATTCTCAGTGCTGAGGCAAAAAAAAAAAAAAAAGGGCAAACATTTTAAAATGAGGTTCAGTATTGAAATCTTAGGCCTATTTGGGATCATGTTGAAGTCACTGGCATGATGTATAAATGCAGAATATATATACACATTCATACATATAAACATACAAATATGTTATACATAAAAAATTATATATATATATATATCGGAGAAGGCAATGGCACCCCACTCCAGTACTCTTCCCTGGAAAATCCCATGGATGGAGGAGTCCATGCGGTCGCTAAGAGTCAGACACAACTGAACAACTTCACTTTCATTTTTCACTCTCATGCATTGGAGAAGGAAATGGCAACCCACTCCAGTGTTCTTGCCTTGAGAATCCCAGGGACGGGGGAGCCTGGTGGGCTGCCGTCTCTGGGGTCACACAGAGTCGGACACGACTGCAGCGACTTAGCATTCTTCTGAAGAATGTCTTTGAGGAATATATATACCATCAAAAAAAAGCCATACCAGCAGTGCACAAGAATTCCAGTTTCTCTATATCCTCATCAATATTCATTATTTTCAAACGAATAGCCGTTCTGGGGCTTCCCGGGTGGCTCAGTGATAAAGAATCCACCTGCACTGCAGGAGCCACAGCAGATGTGGGCTTGATCCCTGAGTCAGGAAGGTCCCCTGCAGGAGGGCATGGCAATCCACTCCAGTATTCTTGCCTGGAGAATCCCATGGACAGAGGAGCCTGGCAGGCTACAGTCCATAGGGTCGCAAAGAGTTGGACATGACTGAAGCAACTTCACACACACAATAGCCATTCTAATGAATGTAAAGTATTAAATAAAGTATTAAATAAAGTATTAGCTCATTCTCTATGTCTGTGAGCCTGTTTTTGTTTTGAAATAAGCTCATTTGTATCATTTCTTTATATTCCACATATAAGCTATGTCATGCGATATTTGTCTTTCTCTGTCTGACATATTTTACTCAATATGATAATCCCCAGTATCTTAGTATGAACTTATGGTTACCAGGAGGGAAGGGTATGGAGGAGGGATAGATTAGGAGTTTGGGATTGACATATACATACCGCTATATTCAAAAGAAATAACTGACATGGATCTATTTTAAAAATAAAAAGAAAATTAGGCAAAAAAGTTTTACCATTGCTTTCTGACATTCAGTACATTTATCACTTTTGTTTCCCTCAAGCCATCACCATTCTGGATTTTAATTGGTTTTCCCTTAAACAGCTTAGAACTTGCTATTCAAAGTGTGGCCTGTGGAAGACCAGAAAAAAATGTCATCTGGGAACTCGTTAAAAATGAAGACTTGAAGTCATCAGTCCAGAGCTTCTGAATCAGTATTTGCATTTCCAAAGTTCTCCAGGTGACTTATACACACATGGAAGTTTAACAAATACATAATAATCAGTTCAGTTACTCCTGACCTCATCTTCCAGGTCTTTCCAACTTGTCCTTGTCCTGTGCTCACATAACAACTCTGGAACCTCAGTCAATCCAAGCATCATGCACTGCTGAACATTTTTAAATCAACCTCACACAATCTGGAGGACTGTCGCAATGACAACGGCATGATTTCAACCACATATGGACTACGTTCTTTTTAAGTGTCCATTGTAAGTTCCATGTCACATTACCAAAAAAAAAAAAAATCTAATTTACACTGCTCTCCACTTTTATCTTCCTCAGCCTATCTCACTCTTTTTCTGGAAGAACTTACATTCTTCTTCATTAAGGAAACAGGAGTTGTTAGGTAAAAAGCCTCTCCATTTCATTGCCTCCTCAATTGCAATCTCATCACCTACCTTCTCCTCCGTGATAGAGACAGAAGCATTCCTGTTCCTCTGAGGCTTTACTTCTTCATCTCTGGTATGAGTCTCAACTCTTCCCATTTCTCCTTCAACCACATCATCAACCACCACTTGTTTCTCACAGGCTTTCCATTCAATACCATTCAGTTATAAGCCTGACTATTGATTTCACCTGCTGGGTTCATTTTTCTGAAAAGATGTCAGATAACTCATAAGCAAATCATTTTGTCCTCTTGGACTTCAGCTACACTCACCTCCAGTTGTCTGAAGTGACACCTAACTGCCACCCTCTCTAAGAAATTGTTCCTGACTATGCTCTCTTCTCAAGTCAGTTTAGTGCCTTGTCTTCTGAGTCTCCATTATCGTAGGGCATGATTTTTAAAACAGCATTTGTTAAGCTGTATTGGTTGGATAGCTGAATGGACTGACTGAATGGACACCAGTTTGAGCAAACTCTGTGAGATAGTGAAGGACTGGGAAGCCTGGCGTGCTGCAATCCATGTGATCACAGAGTCGGACATGCTGCTGCTGCTGCTGCTGCCAAGTTGCTTCAGTCGTGTCCAACTCTTTGCGACCCCATTGATAGAGTCATTTCCTAGGCAGGGTTGATAGGGAGTCTAGGGGTCCCCAAGGAGAGAGGGGTCTGGAATTCTCAAGGAGGAAGAAAGGACAAACTTTTTTTCTTTCTCCACATTCCTTAGGATTATATACCAATAATGTATCCTGCCTAAGGACAGTCTTTGGATTCAACCTTCTGTTATCTTAAAATGTTAATTATGGGAGTAGACCTGGTCTTTACAAGGATGTATCTTGCCTGAGGACAGTGTTATCTTAAAATGTAAATTATGGGAGTAGGTCTGATGAGGTCTTTACAACCTCCAGACATTCTTTGGATTCACTGGAGAGTATATAACTTCATTGTTAACACTAGCAAGCGGGTACTCTTTCTACCCCCTTCTGATGCCTATGTCAGAAGCTTTCTCTATCTCCTTTATACTTCAATAAAACTTTATTACACAAAAGCTCTGAGCGATCAAGCCTCGTCTCTGGCCCCGGATTGAATTCTTCTCCTCCGGGGGCCAAGAATCCCGGTGTATTCGTGTGATTCAACAACAACCTTTCACCATAGATGGCAGCCCACCAGGCTCCCCCATCCCTGGGATTCTCCAGGCAAGAACACTGGAGTGGGTTGCCATTTCCTTCTCCAATGCATGAAAGTGAAAAGTGAAAGTGAAAGTCGCTCAGTCGTGTCCGACTCTTAGTGACCCCATGGACTGCAGCCCACCAGGCTCCTCCGTCCATGGGATTTTCCAGGCAAGAGTGCTGAAGTGGGGTGCCATTGCCTTCTCCAGAGTCAGACATGACTGAGTGACTAAACAACAACAAGCAGCATTGTCATTATTCCTGTGCTTGTCTCCAAAATCTAGAGAGTGAACAAATTAAAACAAGTATTCCTAGTAACTAACATGATTTCTGGCATATGGTGGGTGCTCGCAATGTTTGTTGAACGGCTGGATCCTGGAAGTCTACTTTCTGCAGCCCTTGAATCTCTGGCCACTGGCCCAGCCCTGGTAGGGGTCATTTCTGGTCTTGACCTGCCTTGTCCTACAGCTTTTTAATGTTCCTTGCACAATGAAGTATTCCTGTGTAATTGGTGGGTGGGTTTTCCTTGGCAGAGGACAGTTGTATAAACTTTAACCTCCCAAAACAATGGTTTTCCTGTTGTATATTAATTTCAAGCCTATTTTCCATTAAATGAGGAAGAAAAGTCTAGTTTACTTGTAATTTCAATTAATGTGTCAAATATTGGGGGACTTATAGCTGCCATGTAAAGTTGGTTCTTTAACCTGAGTTTGAAGCAATTTCTTCAACATTTCCAAGTCTAGTGATTCTCATGCTTTAATATGCAACACGACTACCTAGGGATCTTGTTAAAATACAAATTTTGATATATATTCTGTGTCTGTAGGACTGGATTGGGTATGAGATTCTTCTCTCCTAACATCCTTTTAAGTGGTACCAATCTGCCGGGCTGGGGACCACCCTTGGATTCACAGTGTCAAAGACCATCATATCATGTTATGAAATCTCCAATTTCTTTGATGTGAATTAAATCATTTTATGGTTAAATATCCCTGGAAGAGGGCATGGCAACCCACTTTAGTGTTCTTGCCTGGAGAATCCCATGGACAGAGGAGCCTGGTGGACTATAGTCCAAGAGGTCACAAAGAGCTGACCACGACTAAAGAGACTTAGCACACAGCATGGTTAAACACAGAAAGTCATGTAATGTATCAGTGATGATTGCTTAAAATTAAATATAAATTATCAAGTCGACAGTTATTTCTCTTTCTGATAAATTAATATTTTTCACGAGTTACAGGAGATTGGTAAGAGAACACCAAAGATCATCTTTTTTGTGTGTGTTTTAATACTAAAAGCAATTTCAAACTATGAAAGATTAGTCTGGAGTGATTTATGACTTCAGACTTGAAGCAATAAAATACAAGTTTCAAAGCAGCCACTTTATGGGACACAGAACAAGGTCTTACCTTGTGTTTTGCAGCCTGAGTTAAAATGTAAAGCATGACTATAGAGTTGCTTATCTCACTGGAAATGATGCATGAGCACTTGTTTGAAGCGGGCTGGATGGGGACAGGATGAAGGGCAGGAGCAGGTACCAGGGCTTCTCCAGCACTTCTCAGGAGCGCAGTCTAGGACTGTGATGTCAGGCCATGTGGAAGATGCCCTTGGGTCTGAGCAGTGCAGGGACCTTGTAGTTGAGCACGAGCTACCAATGCTCACTCTGGAGGTATGGCTCGGTATACTGGTCCCGATTTTAAAGCAGCAGTACTGTTACAATTCTAGAAATGGGGGGGCACAGTGGTATTTATTCAGCTGGGCAGGGGAGGATCCTAAGCGAGGGGACAGGATCCCCAAACCAACTGTTCTCAGTCCTGACTGCACAGAAAAATCACCTGGGCTGTGGTTCAGGAACCTCACTGCCTGGGCCTCCCCTCACACGTTCTGATGTAACTGACCTATGGAAGGATAGTTTTAAATTCCCTGAGGGGTTTTAATATGCAGCACAGACAGGAACCACAGCTCTAAGTGCTCTCAGGATAAAAATCCTTCTTCCCAGATGTGGTAGGAAGCCCCTCTCCACAGCTGGGCCCCTTAATTCCAAGGTGAAGATTCAGATGCACTCCTTTCTCTAAGACAGTGATTGTCCAGCCTTAGTGGGCATCAGGATCACCTAGAGAGCTCATCAAAACAGAGAGATTGTTCAGGCCCAGAGTTTGCAAGGCCATGGGTCTGGGGTGGGGCTGAAATTTGCATGTCTAACAAGCTCCCTGGTGGTGTTAGACCTCACTTTGAGAGGGAGACCTCACTTTGAAGACCTAGGGCAAAGCCTAGTTTCTGAATCTTAATCTCAGCATGAAACCTACCAAAGTCTTATTCCAAAATTGTACTGATTCCAAATTCAATTATGGATTCTAGACGCAGGCTTTTTTTTTTGGAAATTCCTCCATTTTCTTTTTTTTGTTTTTTTTTTTTTAAGTTTTTGTTTCGGTATAGTTGATTTACAATAGATGCAGGCTTCATTGCCATGACTCAGTTCCCATCTCTTGTGCTGCTTTAGATACCTGACTTTCTAGTGTTTCTCATTGTTTTCTAACTTGGAAGTCCAGATATGGGTACTTTCTCATTCAGAATCAGAAACCTTGGGCATCCCAAAAGTGGTAAGCAATGGGTGAAGATTAATTTCTCACCTAGAAAGTTATCACTGATTGTGGAGTTGAGGAGCAGTTGAAGAAGGATGGCAAGTGAGGATGGTGGTGTACAGACTGGAGGAGACATAGATCAGGCAAAAGCAGTGACTTTGGGATGAAGTGAAGGAAGCAGTTCATAAGGTATTAAGGAAATGTTCTGACACAGGGTATTGACTGATGATTGTATGTATCTCCTTGAAGGAGAAAAAAGAATCAAGGATAGCTAATCATTATCCATGATTATCAGTAAGATAACTCATAAGAAAATTCATTGTCACTAAACAATCTGATACAAAAGTGATAGGTGTTCATTACATTTTTTATAGAAAGAGTCAAGTTGATCATACAATGTCTTTGTTTGACCCTGTTCCATTTTTACCTTTTCATAAAGGAACAGCCTAAAATATAGATGGTTATCTAAGATGCCTTGATGTTTTTCACCAGGAGCTGTTACCATGTTCCAGTAAGTTAGAATTCTTGGGGGAAGTACATTAATCCTTCCATGACATGAAGGAACTTCTCTGTAGCTGAGATTAGAAGTCTATCAAATCTCAGAGGAGCAAAGCTCAGGATTTCCACAACACATACCAGAAGACTATGAGAATTTTTTCAGGACAATGTGATTTCTCACTTTTAGCACTCCCTCCTAGCAAAATTTCAGATTGTCTCATTCAACTTCTTGGGAATGAACCCAATAAAATGGTGAATATGTTTAGTGAGCCAAACAAAACACTTGAAGTTGAATTTCACGTCTTTGATTTTTTTCTTTGTTTTAATTGCTAAATGACTTTTTTGTTTTTAAACATGAGATTGGCATTAAATTAATAGAATGATCTAATCAAGTCTCCTAACTTTGCAGTTCAGAGAATGCTGAGAAATGAATACTTGGTACTGTGACTAAATTTTCACATGGCATGAATCCTTGCAATTTCCTTTGCATTTTCAGGCTAGAAAAATAATACAGAACCAATAACAACCAAAGATGAGGTGTCAAAGAAAACAAAAGCTATGAAGTGAAGTATGTAGGTTTATATGGAGCTGCCTGAAAATCAAAGTTGTTTATATAATTCAGAAGAAGTAATCGGATCTGGTGTTCCCAAAATTCTTTAAAATATTCATCCAGAAAACAGAAGATGTACTCTGGCATCTTGAAACACTTTCTGTCTTATAAGACTATATCTCCTCCAAACTGTGATCCAGGATAAAGCTACATGAGAGCAAAAGGAATAACAGTTGGTGGAAATATAACAAGATAAAATGTAAAAGACAGAAATATCCACTGTAAAATCCCAGATGTACAGAAGTGATCTGCAACTTCGGCAGTCATTGTCACATCTTGAATTTGAGCTTTTCATATTACCTCCAGAACTACAAATTACAGACTGTTGTAAAAAACATTTTTAATATTAGCAAAATTCACGATTTTCATTTTAAGAACATGCTAAGTGGGAGGTTATTGAAAGGAGAAAGGAAGATTTCTAGAGAGCCACTCCCATTTTTCCCCTGAATTAGTTGAAACTATCTTTAAGATAATTCCAAAAAACTTGGAAATTCAGTTATCACTGTAAAAGATCTACCTGCCTGTTGAGTCAAAGTTTCTCAGATTTCAAAAGTTTTCTTTGTGGTGCTGTGAGAAATATTCATGATAAATAACACATTTCATGTACAGAAGAGTCTCATTGTAAGAATTCTCAACTTTTTCAGAAAAATTGAAAACATGAAAAATGAGCTTCAAATAATTTTACCTGGAGAAAGTTAAATATTTGCTTAGCTTTTCTCTGCATTGAGAATGTACAAAAGAAAATGGAATATAGGCTAAAACCAGAGCAAGTAAAGAGGTGGTCACCGTAGTTTTACTTGCAATAAAGGTATAATGACCAGAAAGACCATACAAGTAAAACTTACATTATAGAAAGACTGGTAGCTTTTATTCTACAGTTCCAAAGAGGCAAACATTTTGTTTGGGGGCTGAACTTTGCAACCTCTGACACTGCTTGAAAGTTTTGGAAGAACTTCTGTGATTTGAAAATGACTGTAAAACGAGTTAATGTAACTCTGATCATTCCATCTTGTCTTTGAGGATCATTTAATTGATAATTCTCTACAGCAGCCATGTTTTAAGGAAACCTGATACCTCAGAGAAGTCATTATAGACTTGCTGAAGTTCAGAATTTGACAAGAATCTTTCTAGGTGGGTATATGGTATACTGTCAGCTCTCTCTATCTGGGGATGCAAAACATGCAGTACTTGAATATCCAACAGTTTTGGTTTCTGAGGGGGTCTCCTGGAACCAACGCCCATCAGATGCCAAGGAACAACTGTATTAAATATAAATGTTTCTCAAGATAAAAAGGATGGAGACAGCTGGAGAATGGTGACCACCAATGAGACTGACACAAATTTAGAATGATTTGAAACTTGGACCTCCAAGTGTGTTCTCAAGGCTATCCCAGGGAAATAATAATGATGGTTCATAAAAAAGTACTTAAATATTTGGGATAGGAAAATACAGGAAGAGTCATCATTTGATTTGAAAGCTTCCGTTAAATGCAGCTGCCCCTTATGCAATAGGATGAACTATTCTATGGAACAATGCTGAGTCTGATCCTATTTGGACACATCTCAGATTGCTCTGTTTCCTGTTCTTGGCATTTTTTTTTCTTTGCTCCTACCGAAAAAATTCTGCTTGTTCTCACAGTCTTTAACACAATGTCTCCCTTAACATTTTCTTTCAGATTTCATTCACTTCTCACAATAACACTGTCATAATTCTTCCATAGCTGAAAATCATTTTAGTTGCATTTCTGCTGAGTGTCTTCATTACTAAGTTTTACAGGATTTCATAGGTCCACAAGGACCAAGTATTATGAACTCCGCAGAGTGTACTGTTATCTGCAAAATTAGACAAGAAGGTATCAGTTGACAGATAATAATAATGATGATGATGGTGCCTAGTTAGTTTCATATTTATTCAATTATATTTTTAACTTCTCTGATGCTTTCCCATGTCTAACCTCTTTCAAGTCTTACAAAAATCCTGTAAGACCAGATATCTATTATTATCTTCATTTCCTCTTAAATGAAAATATTGAAGTATTTTGAGTTTCATTGACCCACACTAGGGAATAGGACACTTGGGACTAGGGACAATGAGGTAGAAGTTGAAGGAAACTTTTGAAACAAGAAGGATGTTCACAAATGCACAAACCCTTCTGAGTTCTCTAGATTATTGTGGAGTATTTGTATTCAAGATGGGGCAAGGGTGTTAGACTTGAGTTATCAAGCTTCCTGGAATGTGTCTAAAGGTCTTGGGCCTCCATAGAGTAAAATACTCGAAGCAGTGAAAATGGAAATCTCACAGCTGGGAACTATTAAGAACAAAAGAAAATGGAGTAGAATCAACTTTAAAATAATTTAGGTACATGTTAAGGACATTTTTGTATAATCAACCAAAAAAAAAAAAAAAGAAGTCAAGTGTAAGCCTTAAACTCCTTGTAGAGAAGAATTTTCAGAATAAAACCATAAAATACTCTGCCCTTTTGTACGCAGTGTTCTGAGGTCTTAAAACTAGATAACTGCTGCTCTGTTAAGGTTGCTTTATTTTTTTTACAACTAACTAAAATGTTATAGGATTAGAGTTATTGCTCTTTAGATACTAAATAATGAACATCCCAGCAGGGCAGTCTGTGAGTTACATATGATGGCATAACCATACATCAAAGCGATTCAAGTCAAGAAGCATGTATTACTTCCTGGGACAGAACACTCTTAAGATTACAGATAAAGAACATTCTCTGAAGCAAGGAATAAAAGCTCACTTGACTTTGAGCAATAGTGAACATTTTCTTTCGAGGATTTAAACACACCCTTGATCCTGTATCTTCCTTTCTCCTTTCATGGCTTTGATCTTTCCTATTATTATTATGTTTTTATTGAAGTAGCCTTCATTATTATTTTAATGTCTCTTAAGTATCCCTTAAGTGCCTGTGTATATATTTTAAGTTCCTCAACTTCTTCTGGGAAGAAGTTTGCTATGAATGTTTATTATAAATTGGTGAGATAAATAGTATATCTGTCACATAGTGAAAAATAATGACATTTGTTATTCTCAAAATGGCATGGAATGAAAGAATTATTAGAAGAAAGAAAAACTACCCAAAATTTTTTATCTTAGGCTAAATTGAGAAATATTATTTTTCTCTAAGCAGATGATACACTCATTGGAAAAAGTGAGCATTCCCTGGTAACAAGCTTACTGATAGCATTTGCTGGAGAGAGCATCCTGTTCCAATGATGGCTTCATTCAGTGACTGGATGGTATTTGAGATAGTAATATTATGCCACTGACCACAAGACTTGGCAATTGATTCCAGGAGTAGTGTTGGGTTGTATTTAATAAGCAAAGTCATATGCACTTTTAAAGTCTTGTGAACAATTTTCACTTACTATTTAAGTTACAAAAAACCATAATCAGTAAATGATTTTCTAAAAGAGTTAGTATAAGCAATACAGTATAATCTGTCTGATTTGTAGTTTTCTCCTTCATTTTCTAAAGCTGCTTCTGTAAGCAATAATGAAAACCCTCTGTCTATTATATCTTTTCAACTCCACCTTAGCAGTCAGAGCAAAAGGGTGAATTTCCTGGTACTCTTATGTGACTTAAGCAACTGCGGAGAAAGTCTGGGGATGCTGGCTGCCGCCTGGGACAGCAAGATCAAATCCAGCTAATGTTTACTATGCTACAGGCACATGTTTATCTCAGCAACAGGTGAGAAAAGTCTCTTGTTACCTGTTTGCCCAAGGACACTGAAGCTGAGAGAGTTAAGAGACCCCCAATTCTTGTTTCTAAATTCATAGGGCCTCAGCCGGTCCTACAAATTTAAGAAAAGATAATAGAGCCTGTAATACACAGTGAAATAAGTCAGAAAGAGAAAAAATAATTAATGCATATATATGGGATACATCATGAGAAACACTGGGCTGGAAGAAGCACAAGCTGGAATCAAGATTTCCAGGAGAAATATCAATAACCTCAGATATGCAGACGACACTACCCTTATGGCAGAAAGTGAAGAGGAAAAGCCTCTTGATGAAAGTGAAAGAGGAGTGTGAAAAAGTTGCTTAAAGCTCAACATTCAGAAAACGAAGATCCTGGCATCGGGTCCCATCACTTCATGGGAAATAGATGGGGAAACAGTGGAAACAGTGTCAGACTTTATTTTTCAGGCTCCAAAATCACTGCAGATGGTGACTGCAGCCATGAAATTAAAAGACGCTTACTCCTTGGAAGTAAAGTTATGACCAACCTAGATAGCATATTCAAAAGCAGAGACATTACTTTGCCAACAAAGGTTCATCTAGTCAAGGCTATGGTTTTTCCAGTGATCATGTATGGATGTGAGAGTTGGACTGTGAAGAAAGCTGAGCACCGGAGAATTGATGCTTTTGAACTCTGGTGTTGGAGAAGACTCTTGAGAGTCCCTTGGATGCAAGGAGATCCAACCAGTCTATTCTGAAAGAGATCAGTCCTGGGTGTTCTTTGGAAGGACTGATGCTAAAGCTGAAACTCCAATACTTTGGCCACCTCATGTGAAGAGTTGACTCATTAGAAAAGACTCTGATGCTGGGAGGGATTGGGGGCAGAAGGAGAAGGGGATGACAGAGGATGAGATGGCTGGATGGCATCACCGACTCGATGGACATGAGTTTGAGTGAACTCCGGGAGTTGGTGATGGACAGGGAGGCCTGGCGTGCTGCGATTCATGGGGTCGCAAAGAGTCGGACACGACTGAGTGACTGAACTGAACTGAACTGAACTGCTAAAAGGTACTGATGGACCTATTTTCAGGGAAGGAATGGAGATACAGACGTAGAGAATGCACTTGTGGACACAGCAGGGGAAGGAGGGGGGAATTGAGAAAGTAGCACTGACATACATACACTATCATGTGTAAAATAGATAAACTAGTGGGAAGTTGTCATATGGCACAGAGAGTCCAGCCTGGTGCTCTGTGACATCCTAGAGGGGGTGGGAGGGGAGGCTCAAGAAGGAAGTGATACAAATATATAATTAAGTCTGATTCACATTGCTGTATGGCAGAAATCAACAAAACATTGTTACCCAATTATCCCCTAATTAAAAATAAATTTAAAAAATCACAGCCAAATAAAAAACCTTAAAAGCTTTAAAGTGCTGAAGAGCAGATCATCAGTAAATGGGACGATGGAACACTGGAAACTTTAAACCTTTTTGCTTTGTCCTCCAATACTAACAGGTGTTAGGATGTCTGGACCATGGCCCTATATTTCTTAGCATAATTAACTTGAGGTCTAATCTCACTAGATACAAAGTACTCCACTAATATGGAAAACATCTGCAGGGGATAAATGGATGGATGTAGAAGGAGGGCTTGTCATTGAAAATTCTTCCTACACCCTTTATACTTTTTGGTAAAGCTGCCTGTGAACCCACAATCACACACATCTTTGAAACTATTCAAGGCTTTCTGTTTGCTGCGTATAAGCAGGGCCCAAAGCTTTAATGTCTGACTCAATTTTAGTCTATTCATGAATACTCAACACGACTGCAATAAATTATAAAGCCTCCGGGTTCATGTGAATGCATGCATCTTAGGGTACATTTTCTGACAGCAAAACCATGGTAGGTCTGTATTGAAGTACATTCTCTGTAGTGTGATTCCATTGAAAGTGAAAGAAGAGCTTGCAAAAGATGTAAGACTGTATATAATGATTGGCACAGGTCTCTAATATTGGTGAATTATATTCATTACACAGTATGCCTGTATGTTACGTAGTTTAGTTTGGTTGGACATCACTATGCCTTTTCTTTCAAACTGTTCACACTCACAGTGTTTATTTCTGAGCCTCATCCATTAAGATGAGATCCCTGTCCATGGTCAAACCTTCAAAAATTGTTGTCTTTAAAAAGTTGATTTGGATTACTTCTGGCCATAAACTTTAAATATTTCCCCCCAAAACTATTTGAGAAGCAAATGTGGTTTTAATTTTCTATAACTATTTATCTTTTAGATGTGCAAAGTATTTCCTGTGGGTAGTTTATATTTTTATCCAGGTAAAGGGGGTTGCCTGTTGTTATGTCAAAAAATAAACTTTTTTAAAAAAGACCCTCTAGTGTTTGGAAATTATTCATTTGACCTTCAGTGACAAAGCTTATGCCTTGCAAATTGATTAATACAGATACAATATCAAATCATTTTTCGTACAATTTTTTAATGTTTGTTAAGTGCTGGAGCAGTATGTAAACAGAGTATTTGGCATTTTTATTAGGCTGCGGAACTCAGTCATTTCCTTTGCAACAACATCTCATAAACTATTTTGACAGTCTAATAAACTATAAAAAGCTGTGGTAAAAACTGGCTCTGAATGTTATAACCGTACAAAATGGAAAGAGCAAGAGAAAACATCTATCACCGGGATTATTATCACTGTTGCTATGGCAACCTGGTTGCAATGGCAATATCTCCACGGTTCTGCTGTTTGTTATCATCTTTCTTGATTTTACATCATTGAAATTGTAGTAATTACACTGTGCCTGATGAAAAATGCATGCTGTCATGGCAACTAAGTCAAATATTCTTAATCATTTCACCTCTTCAATCTAAAATGTAATTGTTTGTCAGTAAAATAGGTTCTACAGAAGGCTTCTATGGACTTATGATTTCCTTAAGTGTTCTGCAAAAAATAGTGCTTTTAGGCTCAAGACCCTAAGCTAAACTAATAGCCTGAGATGGTAAACAATGACTCATTATAATAAGTAAGCAGCATTAATTGTGGAGTGACTTAGCCAGTGTGATAAAATTATAAACCACAGTGACTCTAATATAGTACTTAAAATCCAAGACACAAGAGAACACTTTCAATCGTCTTAATATCTTCAGTAAATTATTTGCATCAGATGTTATGTTCATTTTGCTATGCCCCACTTATATTTATGAGTCAATGTCTTCTGATGAATATACTTTAGAATATTTTCTTTGCATCGTGCATAAATAAAGCACAAAAAAGACTCCTTTCTACAAATATGAAAAAAGTAAAGTATTAAGATATAAAATGGATGCCCTTCTAACTAGAGCAGTTGGTTACAATACAAGTCAGTCAGTTCTTCCTTAAACGAATATGTTTTGTGTAGCATTTTCAGAAGAACATGATTTGGGGGGGTCATATCTATCTATGTATCTGAGTCATATGCATGTTCTATTAGACAAAAATGGAACAATCAATATACAAAATTGTGCTGTAAAACGCCAAATATATCCTCCTGAGTGGGAATCCAAAAATAAGCTATGAGATTTCAATAATAACATGGAAACTATAGTACATATTTTTATAATTACCTGTTCTATTTCCTCAGAAAGATAGAGTTTTTTCTTGAGTAGGAAAATTGAGTTAAAAAATGCTTTTTTTTTTATAATAGCAGAGTTTTTATAGCTCAGTTCATATTTCTCTTATTTAATTTTTGATGTAATGATGCTATTAATGAGAGCAGAAAAATATTATCGCAAGTTTTTTCAAGAATTTATGAGTAGTATAGTTATCTTTATTTGTATTTTACATGCATGTACTTTATATCTGGAAACACAGAATGAGTTAAATGTTATATCCTCTGGGTTTTAGATTCGTGGGAAAACTTTATTGCAAATAGAAAATTATACATTTCCATTTCAAATACAGCTAATCACTACTCTTCCCTCTATATACCTATATTTCCCCTTTTTGTTAGCATGTCATTACTTTTACAGGGCAAACAATTACTAGCTAACTGTAATATGATTAATCCATTTCTGCCAAAAGCAGAAGATGTCTTTGCTATTGTAAAATTCGATTTTTATCAACACTGGGGGAGGGAAAGAGAAATGAAATGCAAGTATGCATTTTCAGAGCTCAAGTACCAATGTATTTATAAAAATAATAGTAATTTGATTGTGATGGTGACAGTTTGGTTCATCTTTAATGGATTTAATCATAAAATTGCTTTAAGACTTATTCATTGCTTCTACATGAAAAGAAAATATTACCCAAATAAAATGAATATAAAACACTGATATGGAAAAAGACTTGTTATTAATAGTAAGTTTAGTAAAGTCTTTTCATGAAAATATCAGAAAAATACATGTGAAAAATAGACTGAACTTGTTACTCAAACCTGCTATAAGTTAAAAAATTATGCTTCCAGTCACTATTAACATGCATTATACAAATAAAAAACAAGCAATGAGCTTGGCAGCTTTTAAGGACATTGAATAACATTATCAAAACCCTTGGAGTTATTTAGAATTTGAAATGAATAAAGATGTCATGTGAATAACTATCTTCAGTGTAAAGACACTAAAACTGCAATGTAAATAGGAAGGTAATCTTTGTTTGAGAATCCTAGTATTGATAATATTTTTAATGCTGCAATCAATTTCCCCAAGCCACTGCTTATTTTCCAGCTTCCTCAGGGATATATACATGGGTGGATGTGTGTTTTTACTAAAGTAGCAGTCACAGTTGCGGCCGGATCTCCCGTCCCCTCCTCTTGACTCCCCACCCTAGGGATATGATTAATATTAGACTTAAAGATTGTTTTTTATATATGTATATACATACAAATATTTATAATATATATGATATTCTAATACATGAACATGAACATATAATGTATGTATGAAAAAAGTCCGTGGCTTAGTATGATTAATACTAGACTTAAACACTTGAAAAGATGCTCAACATCACTCTTTATCAGAGAAATGCAAATCAAAACCTCAATGAAGTATCTCATGCCAGTCAGAATGGCCGCCATCAAAAAGTCTACAAACAATTAGACTGGAGAGGGTGTGGAGAAAAGGGAGCCCTCTTACACTGTTGGTGGGAATGCAAACTAATACAGCCACTATGGAGAACAGTGTGGAGATTTCTTAGAAAACTGGAAATAAAACTGCCATATGACCCAACAATCCCACTGATGGGCATACACACCGAGGAAACCAGAATTGAAAGAGACACATGTACCTCAGTGTTCACTGCAGCACTGTTTACAATAGCTAGGACATGGAAGCAACCTAGATGTCCATCAACAGGTGAGTGGATGAGGAAATTGTGAGACATATACACAATGGGATATTACTCAGCTATAAAAAAGAATACATTTGAGTCAGTTCTAATGAGGTGGATGAAACTGGAGCCTATTATACAGAGTGAAGTAAGTCAGAAAGAGAAATACAAATACCATATATTAATGCATGTATATGGAATTTAGAAAGACGGTAATGATGACCCTACATGCAGGGAAGCAAATGAGACACTGATATAAAGAACAGACTTTTGTACTCTGTGGGAGAAGGAGACAGTGGGATGATTTGGGAGAATAGCATTGAAACATGTTCATTACCATATGTAGAATAGATGACCAGTGAAAGTTTGATACATGAAGCAGGGCCCCAAAGCCAGTGCTTTGGGACAACTCAGAGGGGTAGGGTAGGGAGGGAGATACATATGTATACCCATGGCTGATTCATGTTGATGTATGGCAAAAACCATCACAATATTGTAATTATCCTCCAAATAAAATGTCAATTAATTTTTTTAAAAAAGATTATTATATATATGTGTGTGTGTGTGTGTGTGTGTGTGTATATATATATATATATATATATATATATATATATATATGCATATTTTAAAATGTGGGTTTCCCAGGTGGCTCAGTGGTAAAGAATCTTCCTGTAAATGCAGGAGACATGAGTTTGATCCCTGGGTCGGGAAGATCTCTTGAAGGAAGAAATGGCAGCCAACTCCAGTATTCTTGCCTGGAGAATCCCATGGACAGAGGAGCCTGGTGGCCTACAGTCTATGGAGTCACCAACAGTCCAACATAACTGAGTGAGTGAGCTCACACGCATTTTTATATATAATATTTTTATTTTAAAAAATATATATATGCACATATGAAAAAAAAAGTTAATGGCTCTATATTAATTTAAAGTCTTTTCTGGCTTCTTTCAGCATGAGCCTGCCCCAGTCACTGCTTCATTTTCTATTCTCTAGTTAAAATTCCCACTAGAAATAGATTGGTTTGTCTCATTATCATTTGGACCAGATTTCCATTTCAGTACTTCACTCCCTGATGGCTCCACCTGGCAAAGACTCAGTACCCTTGTTCCTGGGACACTGTGCCTCCTGTCCCCTCAACTCTGGCCAGGTGGGGATGGAACCACCTGGCCAGAGCAGGACAGCACAGGGCTGACCCCTTGGCAGGAAACTGAACTTTTATCTTGCCATCAAATACAGACAGTGCACAACTGTGATACCATTTTGAAGCACTTGGGGTCTTGTTTCCTTCCACAATCTCTGCCTATTTGGAGTAGTTTTCCTTTGAAGGAGCTGTCACGTGGCAGGCACTGTTATTTACATTATGAATCGGCTTCTCGATCCAGTTCCTAATGGTGTGGACCAATTCAGTTAGAATCAACAAATCACCCTGTAAACTCTGAGGTGGTCTAGTTACATGAGTGATCATTATGTTTTTTTAATTTATTTATTTTAATTGGAGGTTAATTACTTTACAATATTGTAGTGGTTTTGCCATACATTGACATGAATCAGCTTTGGGTATACATGTGTTCCCCATCCTGAACCCCCCTCCCACCTCCCTCCCCATCCCATCCCATCCCTCTGGGTCATCACAGTGCACCAGCCCTGAGAACCTGTCCGTTAGCAGACAAATGGACAGCATCGAACTGTCCATCAGCAGACGAATGGATAAGAAAGCTGTGGTACATGTACACAATGGAATATTACTCAGCCATTAAAAAGAATACATTTGAATCAGTTCTAATGAGGTGGGTGAAAAGCCTATTATACAGAGTGAAGTAAGCCAGAAAGAAAAATACCAATACAGTATACTAACACATATATATGGAATTTAGAAAGATGGTAACGATAACCCTGTATGCGAGATAGCAAAAGAGACACAGATGATCATTTTTTTTAAAAAGATTTATTTATTTTTGTGCTGGGTCTTCGTTGCTCTGCATGGGCTTTCTCTAGTTGAGGTGCAAGGGCTTCTCATCGTGGTGCCTTCTATTGTTGCTGAACATGGCTCAGTAGTTGCGGTTCGTTGGCTCTAGAGTGCACCATCTTCAGTAGTTGTGGCACACAGGCTTAGCTGCTCTGTGTCATGTGGGATCTTTCCAGACCAGGAATTGAACCAGTGTCCCCTGCATTGGCAGATGGATTCTTAACCACTGAGCCACCAGGGAAACCCAAGAGTGATCCTTATTATTTAATCCAATTTCTCCTCCCCTTCAGGAAATATTCTCCTCCATTGTTCTCACTGTCAGTTGTGAGCTCAGAGAATTCAAATTAATTTAAAGATTAGACTGAGTAAAACATAATTAGGAAGGTAAATGTTCAGGGGAAAGAGGGCAGAGAAAACATGTTCCAGGCATAAATACAAAAGATGCTTGGGTGTCTGCCGTTTTGACATGATCTGTGTCACTGTTACCATTCTTTGGCATGAATAATCTGAAACTGATGAAAGTTACCCAAGAAGTAAAATTGTGTAGATGGGAAGCTAAGAAATTAGGAACATTAGAAACAAATTCCAAAGGCTTCCCTGCATACATTTGATTTATAAATCGAAGTTAAGTAAGGTTTTTAGTTTTGTGTTAAACTGACACATTTGACTAAATAAATATTCTTCTGAAAGTACAGATATATCCTAAATTTCAGCTGCATCTCAGTCCTGTAATGTTTCCAAGTGTTTTCTTAAAATACACAAAAGCAGCAATAGCATGCAAGACAGAATATTCTGAACCTAAATAATTTATATCCTGTTGCTCAATCTGTGTGTGTGTTAACAACTTTTACATGATGATAAATTTCAGGTATTTTTTTAATTAAGTAGAAGTCTGATACCTAGAGAAAAGTCCTAAAGATAAAATTTTCTCTTCATAAACTCCAGGGGAGTTCCTTTAGATTTCTGATTGGTAAATATTTTTATTGCTTATCATTTTCCCATAACACAGACTTTTAAATTAGTCGGAATTAAAGAGTACCACTTTGGAAAGTGTTTTTGTATCTGGAAATCAGGTTATTCACATTCTTATGAAATCTTCTCAGAAAGCTAAAGATATAGAAGCTTGAAAAAAAGCATATGCCTCTGTGACTCACATGTTAAATATTAAATATTTCTTACAGCCTCCAAGGCAAAAATACTATTAAGGTATTGAAAATCTGAGCAACCTTTCTGTGCCACATTTAAACTTCATTGATGGAGCTCTTAGGTCAGAATGAAACTTCCAGATTCAGTAATGTGGATTTCAGTTCATTGTATAACCTTCTGAGAACTGCCTGAAGGCTCAGACTAATAATACTTTTAATAAATGACAAGCTTTTTAAATATGTGGATTCAGTCTGGCATTTGCACTAAGAACATTTGAAAAATCAAAATCTCATATTTTTTTCATTCATTTTCTACTGTATTTAGATCTTGGAGTCTCAAAATAATAACTAAGAAACTATTCTGTGAATTTAAAAATGTATACATTTAGAAGTTTTTGTTCTCTTTTATATGTAAAAAATTTCTAAATCACAATGTAAATATGCAAGCCAAGGCAATGTTAGCACATTTAGTATCATTTCTAATCAATTTCCATGTTTTTGCCACTAAATAGAGGTAAAACTGTCAGGTCATTCCTTTTTTATCAATGAGACACATATGGCTTCTTTCAGTAACAGTATCAGGTAAATAAGAGGAATAATTTTCATGATATCATAGTTCACCTTCTAACAACATCTGGCAACATAACATGAGGATATTATACAAATACTCATAATGAATCAGAGAAGGACTTTAAAATAAAAGCTAAAAACCAAGAGAAGCAAATCTATGTTAGCTGTCTTCTACTGCATTTTTGTTAGAGGAATATTAAATATTAGTGGATTTCCTATTCTTGTTAGCTACCTGATAAATGGAAGATCAAAGTCAGAATCTCAAAACTAGTACAATACATATGGCCAACGGGTACATGAAAAAATTACTCAGCATCTCCAATCATCAAGGAAATACAAACCAAAACCACAATGAGGCGTCCCCTCATACCTGTCAGAATGGCTATTAAATAAATAAATAGATAACAAGTGTTGGTGAAGATGTGAAAGAAAAGAATCCCTCAGTCACTGTTAGTGAGAATGTAAATTGGTGTAGCCCCTATAGAAAATAGTATGAACGCTCCTCAAAAAAAAAAAAAAAAAATAGAACTACCATGCTGCTGCTGCTAAGTCGCTTCAGTCGTGTCCAACTCTGTGCGACCCCATAGACGGCAGCCCACCAGGCTCCCCCATCCCTGGGATTCTCCAGGCAAGAACACTGGAGTGGGTTGCCATTTCCTTCTCCAGTGCATGAAAGTGAAAAGTGAAAGTGAAGTTGCTCAGTCGTGTCTGACTCATAGCGACCCCATGAACTGCAGCCCACCAGGCTCCTCGGTCCATGGGATTTTCTAGGCAAGAGTACTGGAGTGGGTTGCCATTGCCTTCTCCGAGAACTACAGCAATTCTACTTCTGGGTATTAGTGAAGAAAACACTAATTCAAAGAGATTTTTGCACCTTTATGTTTCTTGTAGTATTACTTACAATAGCCAATATATGGAGGCAATCTGTGCTCATCAATAGATGAATAGATAAAGAAGATGTGGTATATATACAATTAAATACTACTCAGTCATAAAAAAAGAATAATATCTTGTCGTTTGTGAAAACACAGATGAACCCAAGGGGTATTATGCTTAGTGAGGTAAGTTTGGCAGAGAAAGACAAATACTGCATGGTTTCACTTAAACATGAAATTTTAAAGCAAAGTGAAGCAAACAGAACAGAAAGTCATAGGGAGAGAATAAACTAGTGTTTGCCACGGAGAAGGAGGGTGAAGGAATGGAAGAAATTGATGAAGGGGATTAAGAGGCAAAAAACTTCCAGGTTTAAAATAAGTAAACCATAGGAACGCAATATATAGAATAGGGGATATAGTCAATAATATTGTGATAACTTTAAATTATGATGGATGGTAACACCTTATCATGGTGATCATCTCATTATGTATTAATATATAAATGTCAAATCACTATATTGTACACCTGAAACTAATATAGTATTTCTGTCTATTATTCTTTGACTAAAAAGAATCTCAAAACTAGGGCATGAATGAAGTTGACAGAGAGGAACAATGAAAATGTTTTCTTAAAAGTCAAAAATTCATGTCTCTGATTCATGAAATCGCCTTCTTTAAAAAAAAATTCTATCAGATCAATGATTTAAATCCTACCCAGGTCATGAGTGAATTAAAATTTATTGTGGGTTAGATTCATAAGATATAGGGCTTCCCTGGTGACTCAGATGGTAAAGAATCCACTTGCAGTGTGGGAGACTGGGGTTCTATCCCTTGATTGAGAAGATCCCCTGGAGAAGGGAATGGCTACCCACTCCAGTATTCTTGCCTGGAGAATTCCATGGACAGAGGAGCCTGGCAGGCTACAGGCCATGGGGTTACAAGAGTCCAACATGACTGAGTGGCTAACACACTGATCATAGGATATATACTTACTTTTTTAAAAAAAACTTTATATCAAAGTTTTATTTTTTATTTTTATTTTTTTCAAAGTTTTATTTTTTATAGTATCCTTTATTGAGATGTAATTCACAAAATATAGTTTACCCACTAAAAGTGCAAATTCAATGGTTTTTTAGTATAGTCACAGAGTTGTGTGACCATCACCACAGTTAATTTTACATTTTAAATTTATTTATTTTTAATTAGAGGATAGTTGCTTTACTATAGTCTGTTGGTTTCTGCAATATATTAACACAGGTTATACATATGTTCTCTCCCCATACTTTTGGATTGTGTGTATCTGCATGCTAAGTTGCTTCAGTCATGTCTGACTCTTTGCGAACCTATGGGCTATAGCCCCCCAGGCTTCTCTGTCCATAGGATTTACCAGGCAGGAATACTGGAGTGGGTTGCCGTGCCTTTCTCCAGGGAAACTTCCTGACCCAGGTATCGAACCCATATCTCTTATGTCTTCTGTATTGGCAGGCAGATTCTTTACCATTAGAGCCACTTGGGAAGCCCATACTTTTGCATTAGGTCCTCCATTTAACTGTTAAGAAACAGAAACTCAGAGTCCTGAGTGTCACCCTAAGATCTTCAGAGGAAAACCAAGGAAAGGATATGGAAGCAACAGTTCTCTTGGAAGATTATATATTTCTAAACTCCAGGGGAAATATTCATGTATTACCTTCTCTTCTGTAACTATTTTATAAATATCTTGAAAACACTGAATCTGTTTCAGTTTTAAGTGACTAAAAGGACAACCCAAGCTAGCTCCAGTGGAAAAAGGAATTAGTTGGTGGGTTTCAAGCAGGGCTGGCTTCAGGGCTCAAGGCTGGCTGCAGCCTAGATTTTTCTCATCTGACTTTAGTTTCAACCTTGCCTAGTGGCAAGACAAATGTCAGCTTTAGCTTCATTTTTTTTCAGTCTTAGCTCCGTCAGGAAAGAGTGGAACTTCCAGCCCCTTGAGTGGAAACTCTGGAAAAAAGCCCTGAGTTTTATTCCTCTGGTCCTACTGCAGGTGCTTCCATACCTGGGGTGTCTGGGGGATGGGGCAGAGAGGAAGACTCTGTATCCTGACTTTGGCCTGAATTATGTACTGTACTGGGGCTTCCCTGGTGCCTAAGTCAGTAAAGAATCCACCTGCAATACTGGAGACTCAGGTTCAACCCCTGGATCAGGAAGATCCTGTGGAGAAGGAAATGGCAACCCACTCCAGTCTTCTTGCCTGGGAAATCCCATGAACAGAGGAGCCTGTTGGGCTACAGTCCATGGGTTGCAAGAGTCATACATGACTTGGTGACTAAACCACCACAACCATGTACTCTACCTCTGAATTCAGACTGATGCATCCCCACCCTAGACATGGGCCTCAAAAGTGTAGGAAGTATGGATCCCCAGATGGACACCAAGGTAAATGGCTGGGAGAAATAAAAGTACATGTGAGGTAGGCAATCAACACAGAGCCACTACATTGTCAATGAACCATTTCCATATCACTTGAAAATGATCACACTTGCCTACTTTTTTAATTCCTTGTTTTTTACAACACAGGGAATTCCCTCTCAGTAAACCACTAACTCTTGTTTCATGATTGCATTCAGGGAGTGATATTTGGGTACCATAATCCGTAGTTTAACACAACAAGTTAACTATAACAGGATGGGCCACAGTTGTGACACCAGAGAAAGGAAAGGTAACGTGCCTGACAACCCTTGGGTGTATAGGATTCTCAGAGGTAATAATAATAGAAGGGCTGTGAGCAGCTTCAAATTACTTTTTCTTTCTAATTGGCAATTAGTTCTAATTAACTTTTAATTAATATTCAATGTTTTCTTTAACAAATGGAACCCCGATGAGATCACATCTGTTAATACCACTCCATTTCTATTTTGGTAGTCTACAGTTTTCCATTATGATTAGAGCAAGTGCAACTTCAGACAAAAAAAGTGATCACCTTTTAGCTAGGATGAAAAGGTGGTCTGCTTTAAAGTCATTGTGCTTTAAATGTGATTTTGGCAAAAAAAATAAGACTATGAAATTGGATTTTGCTCTACAATCTTAAGAGATAGGATCAGGAATTAGAAGTTACAGCCAGCCACTTGTCTGTGGCCTTGGTGAAAATTCTTTTCAAGAATTGCAAGCTGTATAAAAATCCCCCTTTTATCTGTGGACACAGAACAGAATGTAGAAGGTTTTAGCTGGTTACTTTAGAGATAAACTTGAAGTTCAGAGAGAATTTTTATGCAATTCTATACAATCAGTATTACTAGAAGAAACAGTAGAAAACTAGTAGAAACTAGAAAGAAAAAGTAGAAAACAGTAGAAAACTAGTAGAAACTAGAAGAAGAAGTAGAAAAACCTGTAGGTATCCTACTTTAGAGAAAGTTGACCCTTGAAGAAAAAAGCTTGGGTTTATTTTCTGAAGCTTAGTTCTCTTAGCTTTCCAAAGTTCTGTTGCTTTCAGCATGCTGACATCATCCTAACAATTTTTTTTGTTTCATTCTTTAGGTTTTAGTCCAGCTAGCGTTTGGGTTTGTGCCTTACATAATCTGTCTTTGTAGCTGTTTTGTGTGTGCATGAAAGATTTTAGAAAATATGTAGGTGTGTGTCCTCTCCGATTATCTCGATTTTACCTTTGCTGATGAGAATACTTTTTCAAATATGCTTCCATGGTTGCTCAATATTAAATAAAACTGGAGCCCTTGTTCATCATGATGTGTGGATTAAGGAAAATAACTTCAGTCCATCAACTCATTTCTCAATTTCAAGCAGAAGTCGGAGTGGGCAACCACAGATGCTTCTGGCTAATTTTTGGTTTGAACATCCAATTTCATTCTCCTTGATGAGAGGCCAAAATTCAAAACTTTGGTTTAAAAAAACAAAATTCAAGTGGGCTGACTATTCCTCTTAACATTGGCTGCAGAAATGAGGTTTAAGGAACTGGTTTGTTTGAAAGAAAGCTTGGCCTTTGTAGAGTAATAATTAAGATGGTTATAGCGTAAATGGGTTGCAGTTTGTTATTTTCTACTTGAAAATGAAAAATAATTTGCCAAACCCCAAATTCTCTCTTCTACGTTTATCTTCTGTTGCCCAAGATACTTTGGAAATGTGAATAAAGTTTTCTGTTGCAAACCAACTGCCATAGTTATAATAAACAGATGAAACCTTATGACTTAACAAAACTAATATTTGATGATTTCTTGGAAACTGAACCTTCTTCTTGAATACATATTTTTAGGACAGTACATTGTGTAGAGGAACATCATGTACTATGAGAGATATGTTTTGATAAGATATTTGATAAAATAACAACATGGAATTCTTAATAAATTTTCTTGAACTTTACTAACATTGAAATTATTATTTTTATTATTTTGGACAGGGGACTTATGAAAAAATAAAGGGATATGACGAAGAATAATTCACGTCTAGATTCTAATTATGCCATAAATTTCATTCTTCCAAACACTTAGGTTCAAATTAAATGCAAAATTCTAATTTTCTGTTGATGAGATTCTCAATGATGATTCTTCCTGCATCTTAGGTTGAAATGTTCAAACAGCATTAAAAAAAATTCTTTTTTCTTTAATATCTAAGAAGATAGCTGAGGTTTTTAGCATCGTTCCCTTATAACAAATGAATGTGAATCTGCTATTGTTAATAACTTGATGAATATTGATTTTTAATATTTTCTGAGTGACCCATAAAGAGGAAGTTGACATAATTATATAATATTTAAGGATAATTTTAAAATACTTTACAATAGTACATATAGACTTTACTACAAGTAAAGATACAATGATGAGTTCTTATGAAGATGAATTCTTATGAAATATATACAGTAGAAAATATTCACACATTGAACATATTCTTTGCAAACTTTAAAATCCCCAGTATTATCAGATACTGGCTAAAACCAATCAGCTAGGGAAGAAAAAAAAATTTTTATTAACTGTTTAACCAAAATACAATCTAACTATGATCACAGTGAGATTCAAAAGTCAAAAGAAAATGCAACACCAGAGAAAATTCAAACCATTATTTAAAAATTCAAAATAAATGTCAAAACTTATACAAATTCTAAATAAAATAAAGTTTAAAAGTCAAAAGAAATTCAAAAGAAAACTCATTCACTTTTTCCTAATAATATCACTTTAGGGGGCTCTTCCAATAGAAATTATCAAGCTGAAATAAAATCCCAGAAGATGTTCATTGCAGAGAAATCTACAATAGCAACAATATGAAATGATCTAACTAAAAAATTAACCTGTGACATCTATTTACAGCAAATTATTATGAACTTAGCAAAATGCCTAAACTACTCAAAAATTGTATGAACCCTATATTATTATATATTACATGTGGACAAAAAGACTTAGGTTGATCAATTTAAGTGGAAATAAAAATTTTTAGGAAAAATTGTAGGTTCATGTCTCTTTTTTTAAAGTATCATTTTGTCTAGTCAAGGCTATGGTTTTCCAGTAGTCATGTATGGATGTGAGAGTTGGACTATAAAGAAAGCTGAGCGCCAAAGAATTGATGCTTTTGGACTGCGGTGGTGGAGAAGACTCTTGAGAGTCCCTTGGACTGCCAGGAGATCCAACCAGTCTATTCTAAAGGAGATTAGTCCTGAGTGTTCATTGGAAGGACTGATGTTGAAGCTGAAACTCCAGTACTTTGGCCACCTGATGTGACAAACTGACTCATTGGAAAAGATCCTGATGCTGGGAAAGATTGAAGGTGGGAGGAGAAGCAGACAGCCCAGGATTAGACGGTTGGATTTAATCACCAACTCAATGGACATGAGTTTGAGCAATCTCCGGGAGCTGGTGATGGACAGGGAGGCGTGGAGTCCTGCAGTCCATGGGGTTACGAAGAGTCAGACACAACTGAGCAACTGAACTGAACTGAACTGAACTCCAATATGAAGTAAAAAGGTAAAAAAAGGAAAAGTTGGGATGCAAGGTCAACTTTTCAAGGATAATTGTATTTTGTAATTGAAGAGGAACTGTACTGGAAGTTGTATATCCTGGATTTTTTCACATGTTTTTGGTTAAATAGAGATGAACTGTTGATAAGATGATATTCACAAAGTCATTTGCATTCGTTCATGCTTTATAAATATAAGACGCTATATTCACTGGATTAAAATAAAATTGTATATTTTTCTGGTTAATAGACCACCTGCTATAACACAAACTTAGAAACCAGGATTTCTTGTTCCTGATTGGCCACTGAGTAAATAATAACGCAACTCTTTTAAATTAGACTGATTAAGAGAAACATTCCTTCAGACTTCCAATGCAAGCATCAGTTTTAGGGTCCCCTCAGCAAGGCAAATAAGGACTTTTATTTATGTTCATTAAAACACTCTGTCACTCTGCAGTATTAGTTATATATGTTTGCAAATGGATTTTAAAAGATACAAATAATGTGTGGCTTGTTAAACTTCTTGAAATACCATACTTTAGAAAAGGGTATAAGGACTGATAATTTCAAAATTGTCCAAAAACGCATTGCTTCCTAAAGGAACTGGTTGACAGGAGATGGCTTTAGCCAAGATAGGTTGTTCTTCTGGTTGTTGATTTGATGATTCTCCTCGTCACTCTAGCAACTGCTGGTTTTCATGGTTTCCTTCACATTTGATATACACACCTATGTAGATATCGCAGGCAGAGACACTTGAAATTGGAAAATCAGAAGCTCAGGAAGAAAGAGATCCCATCCAGATTACTTCTGGGCAAAGTTTGCACTCCGTAACACCTTACTGCCCTCATTGGTAAGATAAAATATAGAGTAAAACAAGATGAAATAAAGCAATGCAATCCTTTAAAACTGGAAAAGGAACTAAACATATTTCAAAACTGCATTTTGCCCTTTATGTTTTCATTTTTAGTGAAAAACCTTGCATAAACAACAAGCAGAAAAGCGATAGAACTATATCTACATCTTATCTTCCTTATCCCTAAAGTCTATGAGAATTCTTTCAGATAGCATTTTAATGAGCAGTCCTGTACCTCTGCTCCTGAAGGAAGAGCTGTCAATCATAGGGAACCTGTTTCGTTATCTAAAAGGAAAGAGGACGTCATTCTTTTCCTCTCAAAATAAAATATCTACATGATCATTACATGGGTTTGAAGCCAAGACAGAGTCACACTGTAAAAGTCAGAAAAAGAAAAGACATTTAGGGCTTTTCCTTAGGGGACTTTCCTGTTGAGTTAGTCTCTATCTTCATTTGTCCTCAAATGAAATAACATCGGTAGTCTCCATCAGGTACCTGGTTCACAATCCAATAGATGACACTGCCAGCAGTTTTGTCTGATGGCCTGAGATTCATTTTTCTCTAATCTGGACTCATTACCTTCACTCTTCTTGTGTGGATTAATTCTGGGTGCCGCTGCTGAAGGGCATCTTCAGGCTAGATTTTTTTTCTCTCCAAGGTCCTATCAACAAGTGTCATCTTGGCCAGCCTTTGGAAATATCACAGGGCTCATTAACGTGGACAAGGAATGTGCATCCATAGATCTCAATATTCTACTTTGGGATTAGATTATTCCTTTTCTGTACAAGACAGATTTATAGTCTGTTATGGGAAAAACTGTTTTGCTAGATCTTTTATCAGAATGTTTTGATCTACTACTTTAGCATTTGTCTCCAGGCATAGCCTTGAGTTCCACTGAGGTAAATGGGCAAAGGAAATCTTAATATCTTCCCTTGCAAGCTCTGAGTGACTGCGGGATAGAGTGTTGAGACCCCCAATATAAACCAATGTTATCCCACTGGAGTTACTGTGACAACAAAAAGAAAGAGGCTATCATTACTCCACGATGGAATATTCCTTTTGTGTATATGTGTGTATAAATTATAAATATTACTTTTTCTCACCACCTTCAGTTTTTAAAATGTGGTTTCACATTTCATTTAATGCTAAATGGTTCATTACATAGAGTAGCAACTCAGTTCTCTTATTACGGTGTTATCTTTCACTTTGTCAAAATATGTCTACTTGATAAGAAATCTGACAGAAGTTGCTTATGATGGGATCACTAACAGCCATCAGTTTCTCTCTAGCAAATGAAACTGTAACCATGGTGACGGCCTTTTTTTGCCAGAATGAAAATGAGACAGCACTCTGCTGCAGCCATTAGCAGAATACACAAATGTCCCTCAAGGCAAACATCTAAAGCAAATGGACTGCAAAGGAAGGAGCACTAATTTCTATTTATTTAGGATTTGTAAACCTAGCAGAGCAAGATATTAACAAAGGAACAAACAAAGAAAGCTTTAAAAATCCCTGCTGTTTGTGTTTTCCTTTTGGTTTATGAAACTCCTTGCTTCAAATCTAAAATACTCCAGTCTGATTTCCCTTCTCTAGTATTGAATAATACCAACAACGTGCTTTTCCTCCACCCCCGGCTAGTTCCTGGGTTTTCATTCCCCCTTGCATAAAGGAGAAAAGAGAACTTAATCAATCAAGTTGAAAAAGTACTTTAAATGATAAGGAGTTTCATCCTGTATCTTTTAAATGTGTGTTTTAGGGAAAACTATCAAAAACGAAATACAAGATGTCCTTTTTCATATACTTTAATTTTCAAAGAGGCATGTTCGTTCTGATAAGGTGCATAGAAGCTGATAATAAGTCTATTCTAACACTATCAGCAATCAGCCACGGCTGTCAAAGACCTTTCAAGGGTCAGATCCTTCTCACTGTCTTCTTATTCACCATTAGATCCATCTCACCAGAAACTACTTAGCACATGCAGATCTTCTCTTGACAGATGTGGTTTAGGTGGAATTTCTTTAGCTATCTATGATATGAGAAAATGATTTTTTAAAAAACTCTCACATCAAAACCAAAGTATTAGTTTGAATGGTTCTAGGTCTGTCTTTTTCTTTTTTCATCCTCTTTCTCATGTCTTTTTCTGTCCCTCTTCCTCCTCCCTCCCTCCTTCCTTTCCTCTTCAACTATTCTACTCATTAAGCAAAAATAATATTGTTTCCCCAGGGACTGATCCAGTTTATTTGCTGTGAATGTCCATTTAACTTTTAATTTGTACTTTGATCTAAAGAGTAACTGCCTTAAGCATATTCTAGGAAGCTTACTAGAAGCTTCTTGAAGCTCTGTGTATGGACATAGCATTTTGGAATATTTGCTGCCACCCCTAAAAGGCATACAAATATCAGGTTAGGGCAATGAGATTTTGCCCAGCATCTTATTCAGAAGATTTGTGTTAGGAGAAACCCAGTAAGGGGGGATCAGTCTAAAAAACTGAGGTAGTATTTATATGATAACCTGTGGAATTTGTCTGTCACTGCCGTGTATCTACTCTGCATAGCCATCTCTACAGTTTGTTTTTTTAATCCCAGTTGTTTACTGGGCAGATATCAAAAATCTGTACTTTTTTTTTGACAGCTTGAAGCATCTTCCTCAAAGTTCTGTGAATTGAAGCTGAGTTGTGGTGGACAGAGAAACTTTCCTCTGGATAGTCACTGATGGAGTAACAAGAAAGGGGGTTGTTGTTGTTGTTCAGTCACTCAGTCGTGTCCAACTCTTTACTCTGCAACCCCATGGACTGCAGCACACCAGGCTTCCCTGTCCTGCACTATCTCTTGGAGTTTGTTCAAATTCATGTCCATTGAGTTGGTGATGCCATCCAGCCATCTCACTATCTGTCATTCCCTTCTACGTTTGCCCTCAATCTTTCCCAGCATCAGGGTCTTTTTCAATGTATCAACTCTTTGCATCAGGTGGCCAAAGTATTGGAGCTTCAGCTTCAGCCATCAGTCCTTCCAATGAGTATTCAAGGTTGATTTCCTTTAGGATTGACTGGTTTGATCTCCTTGCTCTCCAAGAGACTCTCAAGAGTCTTCTCCAGCACCACAGTTCAAAAGCATCAATTCTTCAGTGCTTAGCCTTCTTTATGGTCTAACTTTGTGTTAGGTGTTGATTTTGAACCTGGGAAACAAGTTTAGTTTGCAGTGTTTCCTTTCTGGGAGTTGTCTTTTTATATTTACTGAGTTAGTGTTCTTTGTTGTGGAGTGAAAGCAACTGTACTTTAACCCATAACAGTAAGATCAGCTATTTTTTATCTCTAGCTTGCAACTTAAGAACTTTTTAATAAAAAAGATTTACCTGTAAATTCACCAAATATACGTTGAGTGCCTGATGTACATAAGATACAGTTTAGACCCCAGCATATTAGATGAGATATGCTTTGCCTATAAAGAGATACAAGTGCCACAGTCAATATTTTTTTATGTATCACAAGCACCAGGCACTGTGAGGTGGTGAGAACACCATCTAGGAGTCAGAAGAGGAGTAATAAAATCTGTTCTTGGATAATTATAATGAGAACAGAGAGCTAGAACAAATGGACTTTATAAGGAAAAAGAGGAGAGGGTCAGATAGCTCTCAGATTTTGGCCTTTCCAACTCAAATATAAAATATGATTTATCATATGCAATCTGTTATGGGAATATCCAGCACGATGTGATGGCGAATTGCCTGTGTTTGTACCCTTACCGGCTGTACATGTGGGAAGGCTGAATGCATCCGTGTAGCTCAGTTTCCTCTCCTGTTAAATTATAAATACAGCAGTCCCTGGTGTTTAGTGCACATTCAATAAGTGTTAGCTACTTTGTTGTCCGTAGAGTGAGATGTATTTTGAAAGATACTACATGGTGTGCTTTTCACAGTGATGTTTGATGAATTTATAATTGTCTAATCAGCTCATTCAACATTGTAATGAACCTTTTGCCAAAGGGTAGGTCAACACACTGCTTTCTTCATCCACAAAGGAAATGACCACAGAATTAAGTGGAGTACTCTGTGGCTTAGTCAGATGCTCTGGCACAGGGTCCTCCCCTCCTCCTGGACTGAGAATAAGCAGTTCCTGGGCCACAGTGGAATTTCCAGGGTCTGCACTTTGCATGTTACTGATCTCCACATTGACTCAAAAGCAGAAAACTGAACAGACGCTAAAAGATGCACATCAGGGCACATTTACACCACCTGAGAACTTTGATTTTCTTCTTGTAAGACAGACATGAGAAGGTTCTCCGTGAGGAACAAAAATGATACACATGGCCTTATCTGTCCTTGGTCAATCCCAGCCCCATGAGCTTGGTGGGCTTCCTTTTTCTAAAGTGGCACTTGGCCACCCACCTCAGTCACACCTCAGCCAAATGGCAGGAGGTTAAGGCATTCTACCAGCTCTGGGCACATTTCTAGCTATTAAGATCACTCTCAATTAACTCAAGAGAACGAACAAATTTCTAGTAATTCCCTGTGTTCCGTGTTATTTCAAGGGTAATATTAAATCACTGGATGCTCAAGTGAAGCCACCACCATATAGACCTGCAGCCTCAAGCTCAACTCGGGTTAAAAGCTGCCTCTTCGGAGAGGAAGACAGGAGGCTGGCAATCTGACATGCGTCGTTCTTTCTGGAGCTTGAGAGCCACTTTTGAAATTTTAATGCAACAGATGACTTCATAAGGGAGGTGAATGAAAGTTCAAATGATCCATCCCGTTCTAAGTCCTTAATGTCCAAGTATGTACTCCTTAAGAGCACAACTGATTGCTTCGCTTTGTCACTGCTCCAGTGCAAGAAGCTTCTAGAAGATCTCCATTTGGAGAGTTTTGCTTCTGAGAGGCTGACTGATACTGAGGTCTGAAAGCCAGCAGTGAAAGCTCTTGTGCTTTCCAGTCTTCCTTTACCGCCCTACTTTTTGCAATCTTACCAGCAAAAACTACTTTCTTATGATGCCATCTAAACCTCTAACTCACACATAGGTATACATGATAATTTATAGAATTTATAAAAAGAACTTGCTTTTTCAGAAACCACTACAAGAAGTGGGAATGGCTCAAGCTAAAGAATCTGCCTGCAGTGTAGGAGTCCTGGGTTCTATCCTTGGGTTGGGAAGATGCCCTGGAGAAGGGAATGGCTACCTATTCCAGTATTCTTGCCTGGGAAATCCCATGAACAGAGGAGCCTTGTGGGCTACAGTCCATGGTGTCGTAAAGAGTCAGACATAACTGAGTGACCAACACTAAATGTATCTCTAATGAAGTTACTATATATGACTATCATTATGCTTTTGGGAAAATCAACTTTCCATGTGCTCCTAAAATCATTGTCCATTATTCTGAACTGTAAGGTTGTCCTGACAACATACATATTGGGACCTTTCAGCTAGACATGATGGGCATAAAGGAGACAAAAGGCAAATACCTCAACTAAGTCACTCAGTGAGTGCTCCTCTGATTCCTACTGTACTAAATTGACTAGCCATGCAAAAAATAGGATTAACTGTCCAATTAGGAACTTGTGATTTTTTTAAAACAATTGAAGTTGCTTATACCAGGAAGTTATTAATAAAATAAGCCATTAAATTAAAAAAAAATAGACAGTAGTTAAGTTGAGAAACTCCATTTTGTTATCAAATCACATTTCAAGTTACCTAAAAGTAGTACCAGGCTTCCAGTTTTCAAAATTAATGAAGGCAACTCAATAAATACCTAATGACCATAAAAATCTGAGCCAAGTAAGTGCTATTTCAGACTAGTATTTATCTTAGGGGTAAAGTCTTATGGAAAGCATAAAAGAAACATGTACACATGCTAAGTCACTTTAGTCATGCCCAACTCTTCATGTCCCTGTAGACTGTAACCCGCCTGGCTCCTCTGTCCAGGAAAGAATACTGGAGTGGATTGCCATGCCCTTCTCCAGGGGATCTTCTAGACCCGGGGATCAAACCCACATCTCTTGTGTCTCCTACACTGGCAGGTGGGTTCTTTAGCACTACTGCCACCTGGGAAGCCCGTAAGTATGTTTATATGCATGCCAGATCTATTAAAATATTTTTAAGCATTTTTGTAGTTTTCTTGGCAACTGTGAAATTCATCCTTCAAGTAAATTGTTACCAACATATGAAAATGATGTATATTTGGTTTATATTTCTTAGTCGTGAGTATTCTCTTTTAATGCTTGTTTCATCTTTTGAATTATTTACTTCTTTCTCTCTACTCTTAAAAGATCCCAACTTTTACCTTTATACATTGGTTCCTTGGTGGTGAATATTCACAGGGATTCTATTGCTGTTCTCAATTAAGACTAAGGAAAGCAAAGTTTTCAGGAAGCTGAGCATTAGTAGATCTTAAATCCTCTGGTTTCACCTCTTACAAACTCTCCTGAGTCACAGGAAGATTGGAAACTTCAGCTCTTAGGGCAACAATCTAATCTCTTCTTAGTTCTAATTTTTCTAGAGCCAGCCAAACACAGCTTGGATGATTTCAATAAAATCTCCTTCCTTTGGTTTGATCTCAGATCTGTACTTTGGCGGGGGTACACTTCTGCTGGTGAAAGTGAAAGTCACATCCGATTCTTCATGAGCCCATGGACTATACAGTCAATGGAATTCTTCAGGTCAGAACACTGGAGTTGGTAGCCTTTTCCTTCTCCAGCAGATCTTCCCAACCCAGGTCTCCTGCATTGCAGGAGGATTCCTAACCAGCTGAGCCACCAGGGAAGCCCAAGAATTCTGTAGTGGGTAGCCTATCCCTTCTCCAGCAGATCTTCCTGACTGAGGAATCAAACCAGGGTCTCCTGCATTGCAGGCAGATTCTTTACCAGCTGAGCTACCAGGTACCCAGAGACAAATCTTGGCCCCTGCACCACCCTACAATCCTAGATTTTACACATGACACTGATAGTTTCAATGAATGAGGCAGCTAACAAACACTTCTACAGGACTTTTCATGATTAAGAAGAAAGGACACCGAAGACACCAGTGTCATTCAATTTTTCTGCTCACAGATGTAAATGTGGTTTTCAAAATGTGTGCAGTTAATCTCTATAGGAAACATTTTGGTGATCTTAAAACTATTATAGTATATTTCTTCTAATTTTATTGGCCATGTTGATGACATTGTTGAATAGAATCCATGGTATGACCTAGATAATAAACGGCAGGCTATGGTTTTAATAGATATTTATATTTTCTTAATAATTTCATACATTTAGCCACTTAACATGAAGGAGCTGGATGGAATAGAATTTGAGTACCTAGTTGAAAATGCTCTTGCTATTGTAACTCTAATAGAATTCATTTGTAACTACCAGACATGAGGTATGTGGCTACCTGGTCATACTATCCATTAAAATGCTTCAAATCAAGGATTTGTCTTTCACACACTGTTTCCTAGAGTGTGTTTTCCTAGAATAACATTTAAAACAAAAAACAAAACAGCACAGAGAATAGACAACTGTTTCCAAGGGTCAGGTCTTGTCATAAACCTTATGAATTGTTTAGAGGTATACTAACTCTTCAAGTGAGGGTCTTGCTTACACTGAGTGGTGGGAATGGTAGACTCTTATAACTGCTTTCAGGAATGTGTGAGAATTAGGAATGTTATTTTGTGCTTGGGGGCTGGCTAGCTGCCTCCCCAGGTAAACACTGGAAATCTGTAAAGTTGGACTAAGGGATTGGAAGAGTAAAATACTAAATAGTCAAGAAACTGGTAAGATCACAACTTAGCATTGTACAGCATCTTCACTACTTTTGATCCTTGGAGATTTTCTTTTTTTCTCTTGTTTTAAATATATATATATATATATATATATATATATATATATATATATATATGTATATTTATATATATTCACATAATTCCTAGAGATATGAGATGATCACATTGTAATTGACTCATACGCTTTATTCTGGTAAGCCTCTCACCACTCTTCATCATAATTGCATGCATGCATGCTAAGAAGCTTCAGTTGTGTCTGACTCTGTGACCCTATGGACTGTAGCCCACCAGGCTCCTTTGTCCATGGGATTCTCCAGGCAAGAATACTGGAGTGGGTTTTGCCATTTCCTACTAAGTTGCATCTTCTGTATCTCCTGCATTGACAGGTGGATTCTTTACCACTGTGCCATTAAGCAACACATAAGATAATTACCTGCTTGTCACATTATTCCTTTTAAAAAACATTTATTAGTTCATGAAATCAACATTCTGAGGACCACTGAGTAAGTGACTTAAGAATTTTCTAGACTAATGGGGGCCTGGCTTACAGTAATAGCACAATGCTAGCTCAGTACTCTCTCTAAAACATTTCAATGTAATTCTATTACTAATCTAATTTTACAGGTTCCAGGGAACTTAGTACAACCTTCTCATATTCTCTCCAACTCACTTTTTAGCCATTCTCTTCCTTATCAAAACTCCCCTAAGTTAAGGAGAGTTAAAAAAAAAAAAGAACTCAAACTTTAAATGTATCGATATTCTTAAGAGAGAGCTATTCTTAGGATGCTTTATAGAGCAAGTAGCAGATATACTGAAAAATTTTAAACTTAACAATTATCTCTGTATTTTATTTATCTTTTTCCCTTACGATGACTAACTTGATAAACCATGGACTTTTTTTGACCAAAGTTATTTCATGAACATGAATTTTGAATACATATACATGTTATCACTTCACAAAAACATTTCTAGTATATATAATGATTAAGCAAAGGAGAAAAGGAAAGATATAAAATCTGAATGCAGAGTTCCAAAGAATAGCAAGAAGAGATAAGAGAGCCTTCTTCAGCGATCAATGCAAAGAAATAGAGGAAAACAACAGAATGGGAAAGACTAGGGATCTCTTCAAGAAAATCAGAGATACCAAAGGAACATTTCATGCAAAGATGGGCTCGATAAAGGACAGAAATGGTATGCACCTAACAGAAGCAGAAGATATTAAGAAGAGATAGCAAGAATACACAGAAGAACTGTACAAAAAAGATCTTCATGACCCAGATAATCACGATGGTGTGATCACTGACCTAGAGCCAGACATCTTGGAATGTGAAGTCAAGTGGGCCTTAGAAAGCATCACTATGAACAAAGCTAGTGGAGGTGATAGAATTCCAGTTGAGCTATTCCAAATCCTGAAAGATGATGCTGTGAAAGTGCTGCACTCAATATGCCAGCAAATTTGGAAAACTCAGCAGTGGCCACAGGACTGGAAAAGGTCAGTTTTCATTCCAATCCCAAAGAAAGGTAATGCCAAAGAATGCTCAAACTACCGCACAATTGCACTCATCTCACACACTAGTAAAGTCATGCTCAAAATTATCCAAGCCAGGCTTCAGCAATATGTGAACTGTGAACTTCCTGATGTTCAAGCTGGTTTTAGAAAAGGCAGAGGAACCAGAGATCAAATTGCCAACATCCGGTGGATCATGGGAAAAGCAAGAGAGTTCCAGAAAAACATCTATTTCTGCTTTATTGACTATGCCAAAGCCTTTGACTGTGTGGATCACAATAAACTGTGGAAAATTCTGAAAGAGATGGGAATACCAGACCACCTGTTCTGCCTCTTGAGAAATTTGTATGCAGGTCAGGAAGCAACAGTTAGAACTGGACATGGAACAACAGACTGGTTCCAAATAGGAAAAGGAGTTCGTCAAGGCTGTATATTGTCACCCTGTTTATTCAACTTCTATGCAGAGTACATCATGAGAAACGCTGGACTGGAAGAAACACAAGCTGGAATCAAGACTGCGGGGAGAAATATCAATAACCTCAGATATGCGGATGACACCGCCCTTATGGCAGAAAGTGAAGAGGAACTCAAAAGCCTCTTGAAGAAAGTGAAAGTGGAGAGTGAAAAAGTTGGCTTAAAGCTCAACATTCAGAAAACAAAGATCATGGCATCCGGTCCCATCACTTCATGGAAAATAGATGGGGAAACAGTGGAAACAGTGTCAAACTTTATTTTTCTGGGCTCCAAAATCACTGCAGATGGTGACTGCAGCCATGAAATTAAAAGATGCTTACTCCTTGGAAGGAAAGTTATGACCAACCTAGATAGCATATTGAAAAGCAGAGACATTACTTTGCCAACAAAGGTTCGTCTAGTCAAGGCTATGGTTTTTCCAGTGGTCATGTATGGCTGTGAGAGTTGGACTGTGAAGAAGGCTGAGCGCCGAAGAATTGATGCTTTTGAACTGTGGTGTTGGAGAAGACTCTTGAGAGTCCCTTGGACTGCAAGGAGATCCAACCAGTCCATTCTGAAGGAGATCAGCCCTGGGATTTCTTTGGAAGGAATGATGCTAAAGCTGAAACTCCAGTACTTTGGCCACCTCATGCGAAGAGTTGACTCATTGGAAAAGACTCTGATGCTGGGAGGGATTGGGGGCAGGAGGAGAAGGGGAAGACAGAGGATGAGATGGCTGGATGGCATCACTGACTCGATGGATGTGAGTCTCAGTGAACTTCGGGAATTTGTGATGGACAGGAAGGCCTGGCGTGCTGCGATTCATGGGGTCACAAAGAATCATACGTGACTGAGCGACTGATCTGATCTGATCTGATCGGTTCAAAATTTAGTATCTCAGTTAATTGTTTGAAATGTGGAATATATTTTATGAGGAAATAATATGATCACTGGTGGTTTCGTTTTCAAGTTTGCTTACAAAAGGCCATATTTAACCCATGATGTGGCCAGAGCATAACATCCTTAGTTCTGGTCCTGGATGAAGAGAAGAATTGATCATGAGAGGAAAGCATTCAAGTCCTTGGAAGTCAAGAAAGGCAAAATTATAATTTCAAAACTTCTAAATTTCAAAGATTTACTATATATATCACATTCTCTATGAAACATATTGTTCACCGCTCTTTCTTTCAGCACTCTCATCGAGCTCCTTATGGAATGTGTAATGAGGGCTAGGTATGGATTGGAAAATCTATATTCGTGCAGGAGTGAGTGAGCACGCCCCTTCTTCGGGAAGATGGGGGGCATGGTCTTTACTTCACACTCAAGTGCTACAGTCCAGTTTGACAGAAGTCCACAGTGACCGAGCCCTGTGGTTGTGCTCTCGTTTCCTCAGCCTTTTCTTTCCCCTTTCTACTGGCACCCCCCTTTCCCCTTCTACTGGCACAGGCTCTCAGGTAATTCTGTTGCCAACACTTGAAGGTGAAGAAAGTAACCCTTTCCCAACCCACCTCCAAAATAACAGATTCTCCCCTGCCATCTTCCAGACAGTTGCTGGGACTTATTTTTCAGGGTAGGTTGTCAGTCCTCAGTCACTCCTGTTTATTAAGCTGATGCACAGAGAATGGGCTGAAGGATTAGATCCCACGTGGAGAGAAAAGGAAACATTACAACCAATGGCACAGGAATAAAAAGGACTATAGAAGCCTGCTATGAAAAATCATATGCCACCAAACTGGGCAGCAGAAATATGTAAAGTTACCCAGAAGGCATATCTTCTTAGAAATATACAATCTACCATGACTAAATCATGAAGAAGCAAATTTGGCTGCTGTGTGTCTCCTGTACATTATGATGCTCGTAAAGTGTCCTCTCTCTTCTTAGCTTTGAGTGACATTATAAACGGTCATTCAATTACCTTAACCTCAGTGGGCTCCTGGTATTGGGAAAAGGTTGTATTTCAGTCAGTGTGAAAACTGATTAGGAAGTAACAGGAATATTTTTTTGAAAATTAAAGAAATGGTTAAATTATGGCATAAAGCTATACTAAAAAGTATGACCTTTGGCAGAAAATGTATTGCATGAGATGTTAGGTAACCGTTCAAAATTTACATAAAGCAATAGACACCAGTATGACCACTGAGCCAACTTTCATTTTAATGTTTTTAAGATGCATTTTTATTTTCAGAATGTGAAGTCTAAACAGCTAGAACAGCTGTTTAGACTTAGACCTACAGCTAGGTAAGAAAAAGCTTTGGACACAGATGGGATCTGCCTTTATGGGAAGAAAGTACTTTCACAGTCATATGTGTCTAAGGAGAATTGAAAAAGGTAGACCAAGTCTTCAGGTTTGTAACAAAGTAGGAAGTTGACAGATTAAGTCAGGCTTATGTTCCTGTTACACAAATGCCAGGTCACTATAGAATACTTCAGTTGAAAAGTTTTAGTCATGGTAGTACTTTGTGTACCAATTTCACAAGTGTTTTGTGTTAGCCTGTTATTTGAGGACTTACAAATGTCTCTGAGCATATTTCTTACAGATTCCAGAGATCTGCTCTATCTGGAGATAACAAAGAGGTACCTCTCAAAAACCTGCAAATGAAGAAAGCAAGTTGCTTTCTGAGAGTGACATTGCTCCTAGCCTAAAAGATTGCAAGAGAAACAAGTAGTCAATCTAGCACATAGAGTTCAATAACAAGAAAAGGAGATCTTCAATGAAACCATAGAAAATCAAGAATCAAATGAGCAAATACGGATAACACTTAGCCAAACCATTTCTTGGGAGAGTGACCTGCCTGTCTGACATTTGCTTTCACTATTGCAAAAACATACACATTTGACTAACGTTTTTCAAAATTTAGCGTTCATCAAAATCATATGCAAAGGTTGTTAAAATATAGATTATTGGGCCCAATTACTTAGAGTTCCTGAGTTGGTGGGTGTGAAGTGAGGCCAGAGAAAACATATTTTCAACCATTTCCCAGGTGATGTGGATGCTCTTGGTCCTAAACTGCACTTGAGAAAGCATTGCATTCAGCCAGCAGAAACTGCTGCCATTAAACATTTAAACCAAATGAAAAATGAATATCTTTCAATGTGTTTATCCTTTGTTCTCTGTGAACTTGAAGAATATATCTTGCCTAGAAGGAAAAAAAATATGCTAAACAGGTCAATGTAAGTCTTCATTCAGCATTTATGTTGAGAACTATAAGTCAATCATTTACTTTTCTGGATTTATACATGAGTCTTTTGTGAGCAGAAGCATATATAAGTTTAATTTTTGTCTTGATTTACATGATTTGTTGGGGAAGGTCCTTTAAGAAAAAGAATTTAAAATTTTGATGAAAATTTTTGACATGAAGGTAAGTATTTACCTAGAAAATGAATCACAACAAATTATGAATTGGAGAAAGCTTATAAGTACCACAAATATCCAGCTTCCCAGGTGGCTCAGTAGGTGAAGAATCCACCTGTAATGCAGGAGGTGCAGGAGACTTGGCTTCGATCCCTGGGCTGGAAAGATCCCTTGGAAGAGGGTATGGCAATCCACTCCAGTATTCTTGCGTGGAGAATCCCATGGACAGAGGAGCCTGGTGGGCTACACTCCAGAGGGCTGCAAAGAGTCAGACATGACTGAAGTGACTTAGCATGCACGCACACACCACAAATATCCCAACATCCAGGAAATGAAGAATCTAGATTGTAACTCTGTACACTTGGATTCTTCCTCTTTTCTACTAGTCATACACCCCTGTGCTGGGCTCCACAGCACACATTCACTTGAGGATATGACCTCTGGTCCTGCACTTTCCTGATGAAGCCATGTGATTCCATGAAAGCGGCGGTTAAAATATCATCAGAAGTTATTCCCACTTAAATCCTTAGCCAGACAAATGTAGAAGTGATGACCAGCCACTAAATATAATCTACTCCATCCAAACTAATTGGTGGATTCAACAAGATAATGGCCATGTTTGGGGCTCATCAGTAGCGTAACTTGTGTGAGCAAGCACATGCGCCTAGATTTGTAGAAATCCCACCAGCCTTTGACATTAGTAACTGGGGCACGCTTCACTCTCTCCATTTTCGCCCACACCTGTCTGTTTTCTCCTTAGAAGGTGTGCCAGAAAGTGATAGGAAGGAGCTTTCACCACGAAAGTGAAAGGAAGCTTTTGAAAGTTATCTCCACGACAACAGGAAGGTCAAAAGGAAGCCAAGCAGTGGAGTGGACCACCTGGGTCTACATTTCTACTTTCACAAGCTGTGAGACCTGACCTTGTTATCAGCCCCTCTCTGGTGGAATTTATTCAGTTGCAAAATAGAAATAATAATGGTCGCACCCTCACAGTACTGTCATAAAGATGAAAAGAGTTAGTATATGTAAAACCTGTAGAAGAGCACTTGGCACACGGCAACCACTCAATAGAAGTTTGCTGTTATTATTTGGAAAGTAAAAGGCATTTTTAAATGTGATTTCCAAAGCAGTAGCAGTGAGTTTTGGATTTATTTCCACTCTCCTCTTTTAATACTAAAATTAGCATCCTTCCAAGTCCAGTTCCTGGGTAACTGCTGTTGCTATTCTGGGGCCATCTGTGATCGTCAATAGCACCAAGCTTGGTGTTCCAATCCACGGCTAGATCACGTCACAACTCCTAGTGATCTGTTGCTTGTTTATTTGCAGAACTGGTCACAATTTGGCCTCTCTTTTTTTTGTATAAATTGTCTACATTAGCTCTTAAAACTCTGCCGACATCTACTGGGGCGCCAGCATTTGGATGGGTGTTATAACACTACATTTTCTCTTCATTACAAGTCCTAAAAATAGGGTGCCACTGACTAATGTTTTCAGCCTTCACAGCAAGATTTGGTTTGTCAGGAAATGGTGTGGGAGTAGTTCTCATATGCACTGAAGGTGCAAAGTGCAAAACAAAAATAACTCAACAAGAGTTTAACAGCCCTTCTCGATGTACGTTATTTACAAAGGCCACAATCTGGAGTTCCAGGCAGGGCCCTGAGAAGCTCGGGAGACTCTTCAGGAACAGGAAAAATGCC
Source organism: Bos taurus (assembly GCF_002263795.3). NCBI lineage: Eukaryota > Metazoa > Chordata > Mammalia > Artiodactyla > Bovidae > Bos > Bos taurus. Next base: position 25,607,604 of record NC_037341.1, read on the forward strand.
AATATAGATTACACAGAAGGGAACATGGGATGAAGAAAGACAGGATTTAATCTGTCATCTCTGCTCTCTTCATCAGTATTCATGTCTGCTCAGGCATCAGTAGGACTTTGAGTTTAGTCAAACTTGGAAGAACTCTTCAGTAACATAATGCATAAAACCATATGGAGAAACTGCTAAACCATCGCTGCTTTCATTTTTATATGTAAAAATTTCCCCATCCTCTCTAGGGGGTGACTACTTTTCTTTCAACTGTCTCATTTTCTTGTATAAAACAAGACATATTGCATTAGTAAATCGTAATTGCATTTTCACTTTCTGTGGTTTTAGAATGTATGGTAGCAAATATTTTGCAAACACTGAAATGCTTAAGAATTAATCCCTACCCTTCAATAAAAATCCTAGATACTGTCAGAAGGCAGGAGAAAAACTGTTGTACTCATTAATATCACAACAAAGAAAAAGACACCATTGACACCTGGTGTGTTCTTTATTCCAGTTCTAGTGAACATCACATTCTTGCTTAGGCTAAAAATGTCATATGCACATCATTAAGTAATTTTGCTGTATTTTTAAAAAATTTGTTGCCCAGCTTGCTGTTATCCTTTTCAATACCAGCTTAGAAGAAAATTTTTGCGCATCTCAATGCATTGAGGATGAATTCTTTATTTTCATGCTGAGGAAATACAGTCACAAATACTTTGTTCGGGCAAAAGAAGATTTAGAATAGCTTTGCTTTATCAGTGTTTGCAATGTACTTTTGGAGTTAATAGACTCACATAAATGAAATTACTCAAGACATTTCACCCTTTGCATTTTTTTTTTTTTGAGTTGCTTCTCATCAAAAGTTTTTCAGTTTTACAGTATGGAAAACTTTCTATTTGTACTTAAAAATCACAGAGAGAAAAACACACTATTATATTTGAGAAGCAAGGAAGATGATGGATTAAAGCAGATGTAGAGTGTTTGCAGTTATATAAGACTATTAGGGACCCTGCTTGTTCTGGTTTTTGTAATTTGTCCATGTCCTACTTTATATAACTCAATCCGTTGTGAGCCAAACATGAAATAAGCGAATACAGTATTCCATATTTCACTTTGTCAGCAAATTAAAAAAAAGTGTAGAACAAACACAATAGTCATCATGGTTCTTGAATAGAGAACGAAGCACTTTTCAAATCCCAGGGACCTGTGAGAAACAGAAGGTTAAGGAGATTTTTTTTTTTTTTTTTACCATGAGCATATGTGTTTGTTACTGTTGATGGACAAGCTTATCCATTTACTTCAATTAATAACAAGACTGAGCACATCAATACGTGAGCTTGTCCTCATGCCTTGATTTTTTTCCAATTTGACAGGTAATAGTGGGGCTGGGAAAATGTCACAACAATTTAGTCCTGCCTCACTGGCTTTAACTACTTCGATGACAATGGGAATGCATCTTGCTAAGATTCCTTATGATTCATAATAACACTACATTCCTTATGATTCATAATAACACTACACTCGGTGACTCTTCCAGAGGGTTTAAAATCTGTGACAATGAATGCTTGAAAATCATTTCTTTCATGGTTATTCACTTGGGCACTAAGTAAAATCAAGTTAAAATATTTATGATCAGTATGAAAATCTAAAAACTTTCTTTAGGAACTTGTCTTTTCACATTGAGTCATAAGTGAAACCAACTTTGTTTGACAAAAAAAGGCCATTTTATCATCCAGCCAAGCTACTAACCTCTTCTCGTATTCTAAAAAGATCTTTTCTACAATCTAACAGATTTTGTCAGAGAAACTCTAGTGATTTTTAAAACCCTATGATCCGCATTTTAGCATAGGAGAGCAAATTATGCCTTTGGAAAACTTGACAATGGATATCAAAATCTAATAATATCAGTAATTTGTATCAGTGTTCACTGATCCAGTAAACAAATATTTTCCTTTTAACATTGAAGCTTGACCGATTAATATCTATACAGGAGAGGAGAGGAAAGTTAGAAATTTGTTTTCTTCAGAGCAAAAAATAAAAGCTCATTTATACTATTCCAGAGGCAGTGAAGTAGACATATAGCAAACTGCTTAGCACTGCTAAGCAGACTTAGCAGTCCATTTTGTTTTTACTATTTAGTTGCTTAGTTGGGTCTGACTCTGCAACCCTTTGTCCAGGGAATTCTCCAGGCAAGAATACTGGAGTGGGTTGCCATTTCCTTCTCCAAGGGATCTTTCCAGCCTAGGGATTGAACCTGCGTCTCCTGCATTGGCAGGTGGTTTTACCAAGGAGCTTTACCAGGGAAGTCCATAGAGGTGTGAATATCAGAGAATGCTTGGAGTGGATGCAGAACAGCTTGCGCAGAGCAGGAACAGCATTATGTGCATCTTTGCAGCTCCACAGCATCTAACGCAACCCTTCTCACTCATAAAGAACTCAACAAATGTTTTCTATCAAGCAACATTCTTCTAGACCCTAGAAAAGAGGTTACCAAGTGTCTTAAATGTTCAAAACTTCAAGCTTGTTGGAGTCACAGAGGACCACCATATTAATATCTCCTGCAAACATTTTCTTACTACTCCCACTTCATTCTGTCTGTTAGCTCCTTTGTGAGGCTCCTCCTGACCCTGTGAGCATCTCCAAAAACTGGCATACATTTTCTCCTCTCTTTGACCAGAGTACCTATATGTTGGACTTCCCTAGTGGCTCAGTGGTAAAGAATGTGTTTGCAATGCAGGAGACCTGGGTTCAATTCCTGGGTTGGGAAGATTCCCTAGAGAAGTGAATGACCTCCCACTCTGTGGTACTTATTATTTTATATTTTAACAAGTTTTGTTTGTCTCTGTAACTACATTTGAGATGTGCAAATATTTTTTTCTTGTTATACAGTCATTTGATTCTAGAAACTAGAAATTTACTCTATTCTTGAGTAAATGCTCAGTAAATTAATTGCATTGAATTGCTGATCCTTTGGACAAATTTCTCACACTAGGACTACCACCTACTTACAAGGAGACAAGACAAAATAGAGCAAAAGCTACGGGTTGTATTTGTTCCCTTAGCCTCCAACTTACAGATCTGTCCAAACCCCTAGCATCTCAGAATATGACCTTGTTTGGAGATAGGGTTTTTACAGAGGTAACCAAGTTAAGATAAAATCATTAAAGTGGGACCCAGTCTACTATGATTGGTGTTCTTGTGAGAAGGAAAAATGGGATACAGACAAGCACAGATGGAAGATAAAGTGAACACCAGAGAGAAAATGGACATCTCCAAACCAAAGAGAGAGGACTGGAATAGAATTTTCCATCACAGCCCTTGAAGGAAATTCAGCTTGTAGCTCCTTGATCTGAGACCCCTCACCTGCAGAACTATGATACAATAAGTTTCTGTTGTTTAAACCACCCAGTTTGTGGTCCTTCATTACAACAGTCCTTGCAAACTAACACAAGTATCCAATTTTCTTTGCCCATTAAAAAGCAAAACTAGATAGAAAGTAGTTTGTAATGGCACTGTGGCATTGTTGGGAAAGGTTGGTAATATAAAGACTCATATGTGACCTCTACAGAACAACAGAAAAAAGCTTGCATCCTTTTTGTCCTATAGAAAAACACAGTCTTCATGCTATGACTATCTTGCAGTAACTCAATGTTCAAATGCTTTGTTTAATATGAAAATGGATCTTCAAATAGGATGGGAAATTACATTTGCTATAATCAATCAGCCTGCTCCGTAAAATAGATTATTAAAAATGCCTTCATTTGATTACCTGGGTGAAAATATAAATGGAAAATAACAAATCTAAATGCAGTGTAAGTATTGATAATGTGATGATGAGAGGAACTGTGTTCATTCCTAACATTAATAAATTTTTAAGTTGTATTAATGCCTACAATAATACAGGTTTGCTATATTAACCATAATTTACTTAGGTTTATCAACACAATGACTATAGGTTAAATAAAGGGATTGCTATTTTCTGAAATGAAAATAGTGACAAAGAAACAAAGAGAGGTATGTTTACTGAGATAGTGTATAATGAGGAGTGGGAAAAACAAAGCATACAAAAGAGCTTATTTTAAAATTACTCATTTAAAGAAACTGAAATCAAATACTTGAAAGGACAAGGTTAGTCTTTGATCAGTTATACAGGTTTATTCTTCAAGGTTTTAACTTGATTCCAGTCTTAGAGAGTTGAAATTCATTTTCTTTCAGTAAAATCCTGCTCCCATTCTATGGGGGAAAAAAAAAAAAACACAAGAATAAGAAAATATAGAAAGTTGTATTGGTGACACTATAGATGCTTAACTTTAAAATAGCTCATACAAATATACAATAATAAACCAAAAAAAAAAATCACTGGTATCCAGATCATATTTCACAACAGAAAAATCCCCAAGTGTAAACCCTCATCTATATTATCAAATAAGAATTCTGTATTCCAATAAGTGCTCCTTTGTCATTTATTACAGTTGTTTTGTTGCTGCTAGATAAGCCATTGCTTCAAAACATAAAATAGAAAAAAATTAAAGATCATTAAGAAAGACCTCTGTGAAGAGTTATACCAGCAAGATTCAAGTGTAAAAAAATAGAAAGCATTTATGTGATGAAAAAGTAAAATAATAAAACATTGTATTATCTAGCTTTCTGTCTCCAAAATCACAGTCTCAGTAATTCAGCAAATAATTATTGACAATTAAGCTATTTTATTATGCATTTGAAATACATACAATTAATATGGTACTATTCAAAGATTAGATCTTTTTGCTCTATGATGGAACAAGGTAAGAATGTACACTCTTACCAATATTATTTAACATGCTGCTGGAAGTTCAAACCAGTTCAATAAAAGAAGGAATGTTAATGAAAGACATATAGATTAAAGAGTTAGGAAAAAACATTGTTACTGTTTTCCATTAACATTATCTACATAGAAAATCTCAAAGAATCTACCCAAAAAATGTATTTCTATCCTCATAAAAATAACATCTTAGCTCAGAAAGATTGCAGAATGTAGGCTCAATATGTGAAAATCAATTGGATTTCTATATACTAACAATATGGTAAAGAACCCACCTGCCAATGCAGGGAATGTAGGAGACGATCCCTGGGTCAAGAAGATCCACTGGAGAAGGAATTGCCTGGGCAATTCTGTGGACAGAGGAGCCTGGTGGCTACAGGCCATGGAATCGCAAAGATCTGGACACAACTTAGCAACTGAGCATGCACAAATACTAAAAATAAGCATATGTAAACCAAAATTTAAAAGTCAGTACCATTTCAATCATTTAAAAGAAAAGAAAATATTCAGATACAAACTTAACAAAACACATACAAAATCTGTATGTTGACAATTACAAACCAGAGACACAAGAAATCAAAGACCTAATTTAATGGAGAAACACATCATGGTCATATTTCAAAGATGCAATAATGAAGATGCTAATTCCCTCCCCAAATTTGCCTATAGGTTTAATTCAATTCCTATCAAAATTACAGCAAAGTTTTGGTAGATACAGACAATTTTATTTTGAAATTTATGGGGAAATGAATAGGACTGAGAATAGATAAAATAGTCTTGGGGAGAAAAAGGGAGACATCATTCTAGCCAATCTTAAACATCTATAGCTATAGTTATCAATACAGTTTGATAAGGGCCTATGAATACACACAGGTCAATGGTTCTGGAGACCCAAGAAATAGACCTTTACAAATATTTCCAGCTGATTTTTCACAAAAGTGAAAAAGCATTTTAGTGGAGGAAGGACAGATTTCAACAAATGGTTCTGGAGCTATTGGACAATTATAGCCTAAAAAATAAATCTCGAAATACACCTCACATCTTTTACAAGAATTAATTCAAAATTCATTAAAGACTTAAATGTAAAATGTAGAAGTAAAAAATATTCAGAAAAAAATAGAAATCTTTGTGATCTAGGGCCAAGTAAAGTATTCTCAGACTCCACAGCAAAAGCATGAGTCATAAAAGGGATATTTCATAAAGTAGACTTTATCAAAATTAAAAAATTTTGTTTTTGATAATACCTTGATAAAAGCATGAAAAAAAAAGCTACACACTGGAACATAATATTTCTAAATCATATACCTCACAAAAGACTAGCATCTAGAATATATAAACACCTTTCAGTGTTCAACAGTGAAAGAAAAAATACAATTACAAAATGGACAAAAGTCATGAGCAGACGTTTACTACAGAGGATGCACAAGTGTCAAATACAACATTGAACAGATAGGATTTTTGCACCTCGTGAGAACATTCTCTAAAATCTTAACTTCTAAAAATGTTGCAGACAGATGCTAAATTTCCAGCTTTTAAGACTAATGAATAAATCTTGAAGCAATGTTTTCCAAACTGCAGATTGCAAGCAATTAATTAAGTAAATAAAATCATTTCAGAGGGTACTAATGAGTACTTTTATTAACATGGAAATTAAAATTTATTTCTTTAAAAAAAATCACAAAATAACCAAACCGATACTATAGTAATCAATACTAGTACACACAAGTGATAAACAAGCACTGGGGAGTCCAAGGATGGGACGTAATGCCTAGTGTGTGTTAATGTGTATGTGTGTGTGTGTGTGTGTGTGTGTGTATAAGAGTATTTGGCTACAGACACATGTTTAGCCTTCCTTACTCCTATTAAGTCTTTGACAACTATAACATGGGAGATTTGGGGAAAAAAGAAACGTGGATCTTCCTATGTGCAATAACTGTCGTTTTCACCTACACCAGTCACTTTGCTAATTGTTCACTAAGCACAAATACTGCCTCCAGAAAGGGCCTCAACTGAAAGCTTGGACATCAATAGAGCAAAATGTCTAAAAGGTCACTGTTAATAATGACAAAAATGAAGTTAAATGTACTTTAGAGCTTTTATAATCTTGGCAGTGAAGGCAAACTACAGGGAACATGCAGTCAGCGGGCAATTTTACACTCAATATCCAGTAATATACCAAGTATTTAATGAATCTCAATGGTAGTCTTAATAAAACACAAGGCAAAATTCTAGAGAAAGACTGAAAAAGAGAAAAAGAAGCTAAGGATGAGCAGCACTGCTTATCCACTGACAATCCCTTGGCTATCCAGAACCACAACAACCTCAGCATGGCTCCAGAATTAATCTTTTTATTACTTTTCATTGCTTCTCACAAATTCTTAGAACTTTGGGTGTGTCAGCCTTTGCTATAAGAATATCTCTCTCTTTTTTTTACATTTCTATTTTTCTTCTTACCTGTTTCCATTTTTTTAAACCTCTTACCTACCTTGCAAATAATAGAAATAAATTTCCCATGAACGGAAAATTAAATGCATGACTAAATGTTAAACTTCTTTGGCTTTTACATTCTTTAAATTATTACTTAGCATTAAGAAGTGTCCTAAAATGAATGAATCTGATTTAATTGGCAAAGGTTAAGGCCTATAAAATTAAGTGGGTTTTTATCACTCTGTATTCTTAGCCTCTTTTCATTCTGCTATGGTGTTAATACTGATGTATATTTATGCCATAGCTTTACTTCAGGTGAAACTAAAGCAAAATATTTTTATAAGATTGCTTTTATTTTCCTCTGCTTTTGCATTTAAACTACATTTTGCTATACCTTTCTTCCCTTGCTATAGAAATAGTTTTAAAAAGAGGAAATATAAAGACTCAAAACTGAAAAAACCTTATGTGTCTTTTCTAGAATCCTCCCTTGTGACTTTATGTTGAACTGGATGATAAATGGGCTTTGCAGGTGCCTCAGTGGTAAAGAAACCGCCTACCAAAGCACTAAACTCAGGAGATGCCAGTTCAATCCCCAGGTTGGGAAGATCATCAGGAGAAGGAAATGGCAACCCACTCCAGTATTCTTGCCTGGAGAATCCCATGGACAGAGGAGCCTGGTGGGCTACAACTCATGCAGTCACAAAGAGTCAGATACAACTGAGCACCCCTGTATGGATGATAATTACCAGTTGCTTTCTTCCTGGTGTTTCTGGAGTATTTATCAGTTCAGTTCAGTTGCTCAGTCGTGACCAACTCTTTGTGATCCCATGGACTCCATCATGCCAAGCTTCCTGTCCATCACCAACTCCCTGAGCTTGCTCAAACTCATGTCCATCAAGTCGGTGATGCCATCCAACCATCACATCCTCTGTCGTCCCCTTCTCCTGCCTTCAATGTTTCCCAGCATCAGGGTCTTTTCCAAGGAGTCAGTTCTTCCATCAGGTGGCCAAAGTATTGGAGTTTCAGCTTCAGCTTCAGTCCTTCCAATGAATATTCAGGTAGTATTTATGGTATAATCTTATTACAGTATTTATTTTCATTGCATTGTAATTACTTATTTACATGTTGGCATTTACTGCTTCCCTATAAGCTCCTTGAGGGCAGGAAGTACGCCTTATTTGTGCTTTCTGCTAGCACTCAGCACCATAACTAGGTTGGTATAGGCGCTCAATAACAGTCAGTAGAGCAGACATCAATTTCTTTTTCTTCTTCTGTCTTCCTCCCTGTTCTTGCCTCTCCTTATCTCTTTTAGATATAGTTATCTCTTCACTGTGCTACAAGGCCACTGTTTTTAAAGACAGGCCTATCTTTTATGTGTATTTTTTTTCTTTACTTTTCAATTTCCTATGACTCTATAGAAGAGATAGTTCATAATATGTCTGCTTGATATTTGCCAAGTTATGTCACCTTTAAAAATTTACTACCACACACAAAGGTTCTCAGGCCTCAATAATGGATGTCCCTTGTCAGGAGTCACAATAAGTTGTGCCTTTCTAGTAACTTTTAGTAAGTTACACACTGTGAACTACAAGTCCTGTTCAATGCTGGGTCATTGAAATTTGATTATTAATTTTGAAGAAATAATAAATACCTCATGATTTCCAAATGTTCTTCTAAACATTTGAATACTCCTTTTGGTTGCTTTAAAAAGCTAATCTGTATCGCCAGAATATCATATATATATATATATATATACATGGTTCTATAGATGAATCCTCTGGATCTCTTATAAAAGGATGAAATTGAGAGTTAGAATTACACAGATACAATGCAAAACTTATTATTTTAGGTGAAGACCAAGATTAAAATACATTAGCTGAATTGATACTTTTTTTAATTTTAATTTTATTTTTAAACTTTACAAATTGTATAGTTGTGCCAAATATCAAAATGAATCCGCCACAGGTATACATGTGTTCCCCATCCTGAATCCTCCTCCCTCCTCCCTCCCCATACCATCCCTCTGGGTCGTCCCAGTGCACTAGCCCCAAGCATCCAGTATCGTGCATTGAACCTGGACTGGCAACTCGTTTCATACATGATATTATACATGTTTCAATGCCTTTCTCCCAAATCTTCCCACCCTCTCCCTCTGCAACAGAGTCCATAAGACTGTTCTATACATCAGTGTCTCTTTTGCTGTCTCGTACACAGGGTTATTGTTAGCATCTTTCTAAATTCCATATATATGCGTTAGTATACTGTATTGGTGTTTTTCTTTCTGGCTTACTTCACTCTGTATAATAGGCTCCAGTTTCATCCACCTCATTAGAACTGATTCAAATGTATTCTTTTTAATGGCTGAGTAATACTCCATTGTGTATATGTACCACCGCTTTCTTATCCATTCATCTGCTGATGGACATCTAGGTTGCTTCCATGTCCTGGCTATTATAAACAGTGCTGCGATGAACATTGGGGTACATGTGTCTCTTTCAATTCTGGTTTCCTCAGTGTGTATGCCCAGCAGTGGGATTGCTGGATCATAAGGCAGTTCTATTTCCAGTTTTTTAAGGAATCTCCACACTGTTCTCCATAGTGGCTGTACTAGTTTGCATTCCCACCAACAGTGTAAGAGGGTTCCCTTTTCTCCACACCGTCTCCAGCATTTATTGCTTGTAGACTTTTGGAATGCAGCCATTCTGACTGGTGTGAAATGGTACCTCATAGTGGTTTTGATTTGCATTTCTCTGATAATGAGTAATGTTGAGCATCTTTTCATGTGTTTGTTAGCCATCTGTATGTCTTCTTTGGAGAAATGTCTATTTAGTTCTTTGACCCATTTTTTGATTGGGTCATTTATTTTTCTGGAGTTGAGCTGTAGGAGTTGCTTGTATATTTTTGAGATTAGTTGTTTGTCAGTTGCTTCATTTGCTATTATTTTCTCCCATTCTGAAGGCTGCCTTTTCACCTTGCTAATAGTTTCCTTTGATGTGCAGAAGCTTTTAAGGTTAATTAGGTCGCATTTGTTTATTTTTGCTTTTATTTCCAATATTCTGGGAGGTGGGTCATAGAGGATCCTGCTGTGATGTATGTCAGAGAGTATTTTGCCTATGTTCTCCTCTAGGAGTTTTATAGTTTCTGGTCTTATGTTTAGATCTTTAATCCATTTTGAGTTTATTTTTGTGTATGGTGTTAGAAAGTGTTCTAGTTTCATTCTTTTACAAGTGGTTGACCAGATTTCCCAGCACCACTTGTTAAAGAGATTGTCTTTAATCCACTGTATATTCTTGCCTCCTTTGTCAAAGATAAGGTGTCCATATGTGCGTGGATTTATCTCTGGGCTTTCTATTTTGTTCCATTGATCTATATTTCTGTCTTTGTGCCAGTACCATACTGTCTTGATAACTGTGGCTTTGTAGTAGAGCCTGAAGTCAGGTAGGTTGATTCCTCCAGTTCCATTCTTCTTTCTCAAGATAGCTTTGGCTATTCGAGGTTTTTTGTATTTCATACAAATTGTGAAATTATTTGTTCTAGTTCTGTGAAGAATACCATTGGTAGCTTGATAGGGATTGCATTGAATCTATAAATTGCTTTGGGTAGTATACTCATTTTCACTATATTGATTCTTCCAATCCATGAATATGGTATATTTCTCCATCTATTAGTGTCCTCTTGGATTTCTTTCACCAGTGTTTTATAGTTTTCTATGTATACGTCTTTAGTTTCTCTAGGTAGATATATTCCTAAGTATTTTATTCTTTCTGTTGCAATGGTGAATGGAATTGTTTCCTTAATTTCTCTTTCTGTTTTCTCATTATTAGTGTATAGGAATGCAAGGGATTTCTGTGTCTTGATTTTATATCCTGCAACTTTACTATAACCATTGATTAGTTCGAGTAATTTTCTGGTGGAGTCTTTAGGGTTTTCTATGTAGAGGATCATGTCATCTGCAAATAGTGAGAATTTTACTTCTTCTTTTCCATTTTGGATTCCTTTTATTTCTTTTTCTGCTCTGATTGCTGTGGCCAAAACTTCCAAAACTATGTTGAAGAGTAATGGTGAAAGTGGGCATCCTTGTCTTGTTCCTGACTTTAGAGGGAATGCTTTCAATTTTTCACCATTGAGGATAATGTTTGCTGTGGGTTTGTCATATATAGCTTTTATTATGTTGAGGTATGTTCCTTCTATTCCTGCTTTCTGGAGAGTTCTTATCATAAATGGATGTTGAATTTTGTCAAAGGCTTTCTCTGCATCTATTGAGATAATCATATGGTTTTTATTTTTCAATTTGTTAATGTGGTGTATTACATTGATTTGTTTGCGGATATTGAAGAATCCTTGCATCCCTGGGATAAAGCCCACTTGGTCATGGTGTATGATCTTTTTAATGTGTTGTTGGATTCTGATTGCTAGAATTTTGTTAAGGATTTTTGCATCTATGTTCATCAGTAATATTGGCCTGTACTTTTCTTTTTTGTGGGATCTTTGTCAGGTTTTGGTATTAGGGTGATGGTGGCCTCATAGAATGAGTTTGGAAGTTTACCTTCCTCTGCAATTTTCTGGAAGAGTTTGAGCAGGATAGGTGTTAGCTCTTCTCTAAATTTTTGGTAGAAGTCAGCTGTGAAGCCGTCTGGACCTGGGCTTTTGTTTGCTGGAAGATTTTTGATTACAGTTTCAATTTCTGTGCTTGTGATGGGCCTGTTAAGATTTTCTATTTCTTCCTGGTCAAGTTTTGGAAAGTTGTACTTTTCTAAGAATTTGTCCATTTCTTCCACGTTGTCCATTTTATTGGCATATAATTGTTGATAGTAGTCTCTTATGATCCTTTGTATTTCTGTGTTGCCTGTTGTGATCTCTCCATTTTCATTTCTAATTTTATTGATTTGATTTTTCTCCCTTTGTTTCTTGATGAGTCTGGCTAACGGTTTGTCAATTTTATTTATCCTTTCAAAGAACCAGCTTTTGGTTTTGTTGATTTTTGCTATGGTCTCTTTTGTTTCTTTTGCATTTATTTCTGCCCTAATTTTTAAGATTTCTTTCCTTCTACTAACCCTGGGGTTCTTCATTTCTTCCTTTTCTAGTTGCTTTAGGTGTAGAGTTAGGTTATTTATTTGACTTTTTTCTTATTTCTTGAGGTATGCCTATATTGCTATGAACTTTCCCCTTAGGACTGCTTTTACAGTGTCCCACAGGTTTTGGGTTGTCGTATTTTCATTTGTTTCTATGCAAATTTTGATTTCTTTTTTGATTTCTTCTGTGATTTGTTGGTTATTCAGCAGCGTGTTGTTCAGGCTCCATATGTTGGAATTTTTAATAGTTTTTCTGCTGTAATTGAGATCTAATCTTACTGCATTGTGGTCAGAAAAGATGCTTGGAATGATTTCTATTTTTTTGAATTTACCAAGGCTAGATTTATGGCCCAGGATGTGATCTATCCTGGAGAAGGTTCCATGTGCGCCTGAGAAAAAGGTGAAATTCATTGTTTTGGGATGAAATGTCCTATAGATATCAATTAGGTCTAACTGGTCTATTGTATCATTTAAAGTTTGTGTTTCCTTGTTAATTTTCTGTTTACTTGATCTATCCATAGGTGTGAGTGGGGTATTAAAGTCTCCCACTATTATTGTGTTATTGTTAATTTCTCCTTTCATACTTGTTAGCATTTGTCTTACATATGGTGGTGCTCCCATGTTGGGTGCATATATATTTATAATTGTTATATCTTCTTCTTGGATTGATCCTTTGATCATTAAGTGGTGACCATCTTTGTCTCTTTCCACAGCCTTTGTTTTAAAGTCTATTTTATCTGATATGAGTATTGCTACTCCTGCTTTCTTTTGGTCCCTATTTGCATGGAAAATCTTTTTCCAGCCCTTCAGTTTCAGTCTGTATGTGTCCCCTGTTTTGAGGTGGGTCTCTTGTAGACAACATATGTAGGGGTCTTATTTTTGTATCCATTCAGCCAGTCTTTGTCTTTTGGTTGGGGCATTCAACCCATTTACGTTTAAGGTAATTACTGATAAGTATGATCCCGTTGCCATTTACTTTATTGTTTTGGGTTCGAATTTATACAATGTTTTTGTGTTTCCTGTCTAGAGAATATCCTTTAGTATTTGTTGGAGAGCTGGTTTGGTGGTGCAGAATTCTCTCAGCTTTTGCTTGTCTGAAAAGCTTTTGATTTCTCCTTCATATTTGAATGAGATCCTTGCTGGGTACAATAATCTGGGCTGTAGGTTATTTTCTTTCATCATTTTAAGTATGTCTTGCCATTCCCTCCTGGCTTGAAGAGTTTCTATTGAAAGATCAGCTGTTATCCTTATGGGAATTCCCTTGTGTGTCATTTGTTGTTTTTCCCTTGCTACTTTTAATATTTGTTCTTTGTGTTTGATCTTTGTTAATTTGATTAATATGTGTCTTGGGGTGTTTCGCCTTGGGTTTATCCTGTTTGGGACTCTCTGGGTTTCTTGGACTTGGGTGATTATTTCCTTCCCCATTTTAGGGAAGTTTTCAACTATTATATCCTCAAGTATTTTCTCATGGTCTTTCTTTTTGTCTTCTTCTTCTGGGACCCCTATGATTCGAATGTTGTAGCGTTTAATATAGTCCTGGAGGTCTCTGAGATTGTCCTCATTTCTTTTAATTCATTTTTCTTTTATCCTCTCTGATTCATTTATTTTTGCCATTCTATCTTTCACTAATCCTATCTTCTGCCTCTGTTATTCTACTATTTGTTGCCTCCAGAGTGTTTTTAATTTCATTTATTGCATTATTCATTATATATCGACTCTTTTTTATTTCTTCTAGGTCCTTGTTAAACCTTTCTTGCATCTTCTCAGTCCTTGTCTCCAGGCTATTTATCTGTGATTCCATTTTTTATTTCAAGATTTTGGATCAATTTCACTATCATTATTCGGAATTATTTATCAGGTAGATTCCCTATCTCTTCCTCTTTTGTTTGGTTTGGTGGGCATTTATCCTGTTACTTTATCTGCTGGGTATTCCTCTGTCTCTTCATCTTGTTTAAATTGCTGATTTTGGGGTGTCCTTTCTGTATTCTGGCAGTTTGTGGAGTTCTCTTTATTGTGGTGTTTCCTCGCTGTGTGTGGGTTTGTACAGGTGGCTTGTCAAGGTTTCCTGGTTAGGGAAGCTTGTGTTGGTGTTCTGGTGGGTGGAGCTGTATTTCTTCTCTCTGGAGTGCAATGAAGTGTCCAGTAATGAGTTATGAGATGTCTATGGTTTTGGGGTGACTTTGGGCAGCTTGTATCTTGAAGCTCAGGGCTGTGTTCCTTTGTTGCTGGAGAATTTGCTTGGTATGTCTTGCCCTGGAACTTGTTGGCCCTTGTGTGGTGCTTGGTTTCAGTGTCGGTATGGAGGCGTTTGATAAGCTCCTGTCAATTAATGTTCCTTGGAGTCAGGAGTTCCCTGGAGTCAGGGTTTGGATTTAAGCCTTCTGCTTCCAGTTATTGGTCTTATTTTTACAGTAGTTTCAAAACTTCTCCTTCTATACAGCACCATTGATAAAACATTTACGTTAAAGATGAAAAGTTTCTCTACCATGAGGGTCACCCAGAGAGGTTCACAGCGTTACATGGAGAAGAGAAGAGGGAGGAGGGAGTTAGAGGTGACCCGAATGAGATGAGGTGGAATCAATAGTGGAGAGAGTGGGCTAGCCAATAATCACTTCCTTATGTGCACTCCACAACTGGACTGCTCAGAGATGTTCCCGGAGTTATACAGAGAAGAGAAGATGGAGGAAGAAGACAGAGGTGGCCAGAAGGATAAAAGGGGGGAATGAAAAGGAGGGAGACAGATCCAGCCGGTAATCAGTTCCCTAAGTGTTCTCCACCGTCTGGAACACACAGAAATTCACAGAGTTGGGTAGAGTAGAGAGGGGTTAGGGAGGAGACACAGGCGACCTGGTGGAGAAAAAGGAGAGTCCAAAGGGAGAGAGGGCAGTTAAGCCAGTAATCTCATTCCCTAGTGAAAAATGGGTACTGAAGATTGGGTTCTTAAAGGTACAAAATTGGTAACAAATACATAAAAGCAAAAATTAAAAATCTAGAGTAGAGTTTGGAATTTTAAAAATACGATGTTAAAGAAAAGAAGAAGGAAAAGAAAGAGAAAAAACGAACAAACAAAAACAAGGTCGCGAAAATTATAAAGAAAATATAGGTACAAAATTTATAACTAATACCAAAAAGCAAAAGTTAAAAATCTAGAGTAGAGTTTGGAATTTCAAAAATACGATGTTAAAAAAAAGAAGGAGAAAAAGAAAGAGAGAGAGAAAAAAAAACAACAACAAACAATGTCGCAAAAATTATAAAGAAAATACAGGTACAAAATTGATATCAAATACCAAAAAGCATAAATTAAAAATCTAGAGTAGAGTTTGGAATTTCAGATATACAATGTTATATAAAAGAAGAGAAAGAAACAGAGAAAAAAAAAGTCACAGAAATTATAAAAAAACTATAGGTACAAAATTGATAACAAATACCAAAAAGCTAAAATTAAAAATCTAGAGTAGAGTTTGGAATTTCAAAAATACAATGTTAAAGAAAAGAAGAAGAAAAAAAAAAAAAAAAAAAACAAGGTCAAAAAATTATAAAAAATATATATGTGAAGTTTGCTGAAGAAAAAAAAATAGAGTCTTTTTTTTGTTTTTGCAAAGTAATAGGTTATGAAAGTGAAAATTAAAGGAATAATAGAGAACTTAAAAATTTTTTTAATTAAAAAAAAAAGAAAGAAAGAATGATCGTAAAAATAGTAAAAATATATCAAGGACTTCCTCTGGTTTTGTTGTGAGTATTGTGGGTTCAGCTCATTTTTGGCTAATTCCTTGGTCCGACTTTTATTTCTCAAGATCTATAGGCCCCTTCCTATGTAGTTGGTAGTAACCACAGGGTTTTAATCTATTGCCTGTAGCTTCCAAGGCGGTTCCCTCTGTTATAGCTTCTTCTGTTTGCTGGGCTCTTCAGTGTCTGGTTTCTGCCCTGACACAAAGGGGACGGTGGAGGACACTTTTTTTTTTTTTCTTTTTAGGCTCACTTGTTCAGTCGCGCTGTGGGGAGGGAGGGAGGGATGCTGTAAACAAGTAACACTGGCGTGTCCTCGCAGTGCCTCAGCCACACTGGGTCTGCCCCCGCTCACTGAGCGTGTAGCCTCCCTGTCCACACTGCTCAGGCTCTAGGTTGTTCTGCCGGGAACCATCCGTGGCCGGCCCTGGGCTGCCTGCACCTCCCAGGTCCAAGCCGCTCAGGTTCAGGCACTCGAGTAGTCCTCAGAGGCGCAGACTCGGTTGGGCCTGCGTTTTGTGCCCTTCCCAGGTCCGAGCAGCTCAGGTGATGACGTATTTAGTGAGTGCGATTGCTGCGACTTATCGCCTCCCCGCCGCTTAGTTATCTGGGTATAAAACCGGCACACCTTCTCAGGCAGATGTTGACCGTCCAGACCCCCAAGAAGTTTTAGTTAGCAAAGAAGCCTGCTTACAGTTTTATAGTTAATGTCTCTCTGGGGCTGTGATTGCCCCCTTCTGGCTCTGGCTGAGTGTCACCGGAGGGGGAAGGTCTGCAGCCGACTATCTCTGTTCAGTCCTTTGTTCCGTGCGCGGGCCTGGCGGTGTCTTAGGTTAGGGCTGGCTTTTCGCGTGATAGATATCCCACAGTCTGGTTTGCTAGCCCAGATTATTTTGCTCAGATAGTGCTCAGGGTATTCAGGCCAGGTCCTTACTCTAAGCGATGCAGCCCGCGCTGCGCCTCCCTGCCCAGCCCCCGCTTGCTAATGGCGTGTGCAGGCATCTGTGCTGCTTCTCCACTGGGGGAGTTACCATAGGGCTCGCAATCTGCGAGTTTTAATTGTTTATTTATTTTTTCTCCCTGTTATGTTGCCCTCCGTGCTTCCAAAGCTCGGCACAGATTCGGCAGTGAGAAGGTTTCCTGATGTTTGGAAACTTCTCTCTTTTTAAGACTCCCTTCCCGGGATGGAACTCCCTCCCTCCCTCTTTTGTCTCTTTTTTTGTATTTTATATTTTTTCCTACTTCCTTTCGAAGACTTGGGTTGCTTTTCTGGGTGCCTGATGTCCTCTGCCGGCATTCAGAAGTTGTTCTGTGGAATTTACTCGGCTTTTAAATGCTCTTTTGATGAATTTGTAGGGGAGAAAGTGTTCTCCCCGTCCTACTCCTCCGCCATCTTCAGAAATGACTGAATTGATACTTTTGTTCCGTTTATTCTCATACAAAATTATTCAGATTTGATTTTCTTTCTTTAGGAGAACTTAGAAGATACTAAATTAAAGTCAATTTTCTTATAAATCTTTGTCAAGTTATTTTTGTGTATTTCATTGATTTTTCTTTTTCTTTTGGAGTGAAGACATGGAAAACATATAGATACCCAGTAGCTCTTACAAAGGGTTTCTAAAACATTTTGTTTTATAAAACATTTATAGTTATTTTAACAGAAAGAAACATTTGGAAGATTACAGTTTTCCTAAAATGCCCTAATTTTTCTCTGCTGGGTCTTAAAAGTCTATCAAAAGGTTGGCGTACTGAAAGTTTTAAGATGTCAGAACAGGATAAAACACACAAAGTGAAGTCCATTTCAATGAAGCAAATAGTTCCAATTGCTGAACTAAAGGTTTTAATGACAATGTCTATAAAAACTTTATGTATATGAGATGTTTTCCTGAAAGCATCAACCAGTTGCTTGTGAGGATTCAAAGTCAATTCTTTCTTATTTCTGCAAATGGGACAACTCATTTCTATGTATAGTGTAGTCACAGTTCTTGATTCCTGCTAAATTAGTAACTGGATTAACCCTTGTAGACTTGTCCACTTACAGGGTTCTAACAATTCAATGAATGAAGATAAACCTGAGATTATTATTGCAATATACAGAAAATAGTATATGCTAAGTTTCTACAATCTCAGATATACAATATATTAAGTTAGAAAGACTTACAGAATGAAAAAAAATGTATGCTCACAAAAAGTCAATACAGGTGATATATTACTTTACATTTTCTATGCGTTTAAAGCTTCTTTCTCTAATCATGCTAGAGGAAAATTTCTATATTTACATGTGTTGGTATCAAATTACATATCCCTTATAACATACATGAGAAACCATTTTAATTTTTCTATGCATTGGTAGATGACAAAATTGCTATTACTTAACTGTTCAGTACAGTTGCTCAGTTGTGTCTGATTGTTTGTGACATTATGGACTGTAGCATGCCAGGCTTCCCTGTCCATCACCAGCTCCCAGAGATTGCTCAAGCTCATGTCCATCGAGTCAGTGAAGCCATCCAACCATCTCATTCTCTGTCGTCCCCTTCTCCTGCTGCCTTCAATCTTTCCCAGCATCAGGATCTTACCAGTGAGTCAGTTCTTCACATCAGGTGGCCAAAGTATTAAAGTTTCAGCTTCAGCATCAAGTCCTTCCTTTAGGATTGACTGGTTGGATGTCCTTGCAATCAAAGGGACTCTCAAGAGTCTTCTCCAACACCACAGTTCAAAAGCATCAATCCTTTGGTGCTCAGCTTTCTTTATAGTCCAACTCACATCCATACATGATTACTGGAAAAACCATCACTTTGAATAGACAGAACTTTGTTGGCAAAGTAATGTTTCTGGTTTTGAATATGCTGTCTAGGTTGGTCATAGATTTTCTTCCAAGGACCAAGCATCTTTTAATTTCATGGCTGCAGTCACCATCTGCAGTGATTTTGGAGCCCAAGAAAATAAAGTCTCTCACTGTTTCCATTGTTTCGCCCTCTATTTGTCATGAAGTGATGGGACCAGATGCCATGATCCTAGTTTTCTGAATGTTGAGCTTTAAGCCAACTTATTCATTCTCCTTTTTCACTTTCATCAAGAAGCTCATTAGTTTTTCTTCACCTTCTGCCATAAGGGTGGTGTCATCTGCATATCTGAGGTTATTGATATTTCTCCTGGCAATCTTGATTCCAGCTTGTTCTTCTTCCAGCCCAGCGTTTCTCATAATGTACTCTGCATATAAGTTAAATAATCAGAGTGGCAATATACTGCCTTGACATACTCCTTTTCCTATTTGGAACCAGTCTGCTGTTCCATGTCCAGTTCTAACTGTTGCTTTTTGATCTATATACAGATTTCTCAGGAGGCAGGTCAGGTGGTCTGGCATTCCCATCTCTTGAAGAATTTTCCAGTTTGCTGTGATCCACACAGTCAAAGGCTTTGGAATAGCCAATAAAGCAGACGTAGATGTTTTTCTGGAGCTCTCTTGTTTTTTCAGTGATTCAACAGATGTTGGCAATTTGATCTCTGGTTCCTCTGCCTTTTCTAAATCCAGCTAGAACATCTGGAAGTTCATGGTTCATGTAGTGTTTCAGCCTGGCTTGGAGGATTTTGAGCACTACTCGACTAGCATGTGAGATGAATGCAATTGTGTGGTAGTTTGAACATTCTTTAGATTGTTTTCTTTGGGATTGAAATGAAAATTGACCTTTTCCAGCCCAGTGGCCACTGTTGAGTTTTCCAAATTTGCTGGCATATTGAGTGCAACACTTACACAGCATGATCTTTTAGAATTTGAAATAGCTCAACTGGAATTCCATCACCTCCACTAGTTTTGTTTGTAGTGATGCTTCCTAAGGCCCACTTGACTTCTCATTCAGGATGTGTGGCTCTAGGTGAGTGAGCATACCATTGTAATTATCTGGGTCATGAAGATCTTTTTAATATACTTCTGGGTATTCTTGCCACCTCTTAATATCTTCTGCTTCTGTTAGGTCTATACTATTTCTGTCCTTTATTGTGCCCATCTTTGCATTAAATGTTCCCTTGGTATCTCTCATTTTCTTGAAGAGATCTCTAGTTTTCCCCATTCTACTGTTTTTCTCTATTTCTTTTCATTGATTACTGAGGAAGGCTTTCTTATGTCTCCTTGCTATTCTTTGGAACTCTGCATTCAGATGGTATATCTTTCCTTTTCTCCTTTGCCTTTCACTTCTATTCTTTTCATAGCTATTTGGAAGGCCTCCTCAGACAATCTTTTGCCTTTTTGCATTTCATTTTCTTGGGGATGGTCTTGATCACTGCCTCCTGTACAATGTCACAAACCTCCTTCCATAGCTCTTCAGGCACTGATCTAATTAGATCTGTCTGTCAGGTCTAATCCCTTGAATCTGTTTGTCACTTCTGCTGTATAGTCATAAGGGATTTGATTTAGGTCATACCTGAATGGTCTAGTGGTTTCCCCTACTTTCTTCAATTTAAGTCTGAATTTGGCAATAAGGAGTTCAAGATCTGAGCCACAGTCAGCCTCTGGTCTTGTTTTTGCTGACTGTATAGCGCTTCTCCATATTTGGCTGCAAAAAATAGAATCAATCTGATTTCAGCATTGACCATCTGGTGATGTCCATTTGTAGAGTCTTCTCTTGTGCTGTTGGAAGAGGGTGTTTGCTATGTCCAATATATTCTCCTGGCAAAACTCTGTCAGCCTTTGCCCTGCTTCATTCTGTACTTTAAGGCCAAATTTGCCTGTTACTCCAGGTATCTCTTGACCTCTTACTTTTGCATTCCAGTCCCCTATTTTGAAAAATACATCTTTTTTGAGTGTTAGTTCTAGAAGGTCTTGTTGGTCTTCATAGAACCGTTCAACTTCAGCTTCTTCAGTATTACTGGTAGGGGCATATAATTGGATTACTGTGATATTGAATGGTTTGCCTTGGAAACAAACAGAGATCATTCTGTTGTTTTTTGAGATTGCACCCAAGAACTGCATTTTGGACTCTTTTGTGGACTATGAGGGCTACTACATTTCTTCTAAGGGATTCTTGCCCACAGCAGTAGATACAATGGTTATCTAAGTTAAATTCACCCATTCTAGTCCATTTTAGTTTACTGATTCTTCAAATGTTGATGTTCACTCTTGCCATCTCCTGTTTGACCACTTCCAATTTACCTTGATTCATGGACCTAACATTCCAGGTTCCTATGCAATATTGCTCTTTACAGCATCAGACTTTACTCCCATCACCAGTCCCATCCACAACTGAGCATTGTTTTTGCTTTGGCTCCATCTCTTCATTCTTTCTGGAGTTATTTCTTTACTCTTCTCCAGTATGATATTGGGCACCTACCAACCCGGGGAGTTCATTTTTCAATGTCATATCTTTTTATCTTTTCATACTGTTCACAGGGTTCTCAAGGCAAGAATACTGAAGTGGTTTGCCGTTCCTTTCTCCAGTGGGCTACCCTTGTGGCTCAGGGGGTAAAGAATCCACCTGCACTGTGGGAGACCTAGGTTCAGTCCCTGGGTTGGGAAGATCCCCTGAAGAAGGGAAAGGCTACCCACTCCAGTATTCTGGCGTGGAGAATTCTGCAAAGAGTCAGACATGACCGAGCGACTTACTTAACCTATTTGTTCTAAAAATAAGGTGTCTGAATTTTAAAACAAGAGACTTTCAGTTGGCAAAAATACATTATTTAAAGCTTTCTTTAATATCCTTATCCACAGGGCTCTGCCATGTGTCATATAAAGGAAAATGGAAAGATCAGACATCTCCCCTCCTGGAAGCTAACAGTCTGCATAAGGCAAAGCTAATGTAAACGACCCTAAGAGACAAACTGTTTAGCAAAGCTCCTAGTTAATTTGTTGTTGTTGTTTAGAAGCTAAGTTGTGCCCAACTTTTTGCGACCCCATGGACTGAAGGACACCAGGCTCCTCTTTCCTTCATTATGTCCCAGAGTTTGCTCAAATGCATGTCCATTGAGTCAGTGATGCCATCCAACTATCTTATCCTCTGTTGCCCCCTTCTCCTCCTGCCTTCAATCTTTTCCAGCATCAGGGTCTTTTCCAATAAGTTGACTCTTCATATCAGGTGGCCAAAGTAGTGAAGTTTCAGCTTCAGGATCAGTCCTCCCAATGAATATTCAGGGTTAATTTCCTTTAGGATTGACTGGTTTGATCTCCTTGCCATCCAAAGGACTCTCGAGGATCTTCTCCAACACTATTGTTCAAAAGCATCAGTTCTTCAGCACTCACCTTTTTTTATGCTCCAGCTCTCACATCTGTACCTGACTACTGGAAAAACCATAGCTTTGACAATACAGACATTTGTTGGCAAAATGAGTAATTTCTTTGATGAAGAAAATAATACAACAGGAATTCTGAAGTGTTTTTGACCCTGGGAGATGAGAAAAGTGCCAGGGTAGAGAAGCAAACCTCAGTTATGTATGGAATATTGGATCTGAAGGGTTTAATAAAAGTTTACTTGTGGGATGGGGCTTCCCTTGTGGCTCAGCTGGTAAAGAATCCACCTGCAATGTGGGAGACCTGGGTTCAATCCCTGGGTTGGGAAGATCCCCTGGAGAAGGAAACGGCTAGCCACTCCAGTATTCTGGCCTAGAGAATTCCAAGGACTGTATAGTCCATGGGGTCGCAAAGAGTCAGACACAATTGAGCAACTTTCACTTTCACTTTGTGGGATGAGTTGTTAGGAGAGGTGGTGCCAAATATTCAACTGAAAATTGTTTGCTACTCTGTTCTAGAATAATCTTTGTTTATTTTTAAACCTGTAGTAAAAAATCTTTTATCCAAACAACTTTGTATCTGTGGTGACTTGAGGAATGAACAGAAACGCATGTGTCCACCCTTGGGACAATGTGAGTGAGGTCATCAAGATCACAGTTTCAGGAGGTGAGATAGCAAATGGGTTTGATAATTGAATGAGAAGTGAAAATTGAAAGCAGGACATAAATCACCCTCAGAGCATTTGGAAATATGCTGGGCTTTCTCTGGTGCATATGGTGGAAGCTTGAGCTTTTTGTTTGGATATTAAAGGGTGGGCTCAACATGCTAAAGATGGAAGAAGAGTGAGTTTAAAATGCCATTTGCTAGTTGCTCGAATACTTGCAGTACATAGCAGGAAGGGATGTGTTTGTTTAGGACATAGTTGAGGTGGGGGGCGGTGCAGGGGAGTTGGTGACTGGTGGGGTTGGTGAATGGAGGGAGACAGTAGTAGACAGGAGACTAGGAGAGAAACAGAGTGTTTGAGATTCATGTGTAGAGAGCAGAAGAAAAGGTTAAATGTAATTTGTGCTGCGTATGCTGTCACTTCAGTTGCAGCCAACTCTTTGCTGCAACCCTATAAACTATAGCTTTCCAGGCTCCTCTGTCCATAGGATTCTCCAGGCATGAGTACAGGAGTGGGTTGCCATTCTCTTCTCCAGAGGATCTTCCCAACATGGGGATCAAACCCATGTCTCTTATGTCTCCTACATTGAAAGGCAAGTTCTTTATCACTAATGTCACATGGGAAGCCCCAATTTGTGCTGTACCTCCCTGCTAATTTATCAAAAGTATCTTTAGCAAATTTTGTCAGAACTGTTTTTTTCATAGAATTGAATTTTTTTTTCCATCTAAGATGAAGAAAGGACTTGGTCACTATATAAAGAATTCATAAAAGGCAAGTGAACTTGGGATACTTCCCCAGCTGCTCACCACCCCAAAGAGCAAAATGTGTGTAAAATCCAAAAATAATAGGTAAAAAGCTTTAATTCATTTGTATTGTAATCTAATCTTTGTTCTAACAAAATCAAATTAATATGTGGCTTGTGCTTTTCCAAGGAAATTTAAATAAAGGATTCTTGACTATCAGTAAACAAAATTCAGAGAAATGTGCGCTGGTCTGTGTGCAGATTGGAAAAGAATTTCCAGACAAGAGGTGGAATGAGAGGAGAATAGAGTAATTTATTTAGAGTGGGAGTTGCTGTTAGAACAGCAGGCCAGCTCAAGGGAGAGCTGACCCCTTTCATGTGCTAGTAGCCAATTGTTATAGCCTCAAGACAGAGAAGATTACTACTGGAAGGGTGACATTAGGTGATTGGTTAGGATGCTATAGGGTGAGTAATAGGGTAGGTATTTTACCTAACATGAGGTGAGGGATAACGGGAGGCTTATGGCAACGGTTGCTATGGGGTTTGGTTAATTCTAGAGAATTTTATCCTGTGACCTTGGTATAAAGCTCCACACCTATGACCTTGATAGTAGGGCTCCACAAAATAGAAATTTGATTTTTGACAGATAGTCGTATTTGTAGGAAACTGTGCTCTTTTATTTAAAACACCAAAGTCAACCGATATGACGGTTGTAATTTGTAATTAAAGCTGGAGTTTTAAAATCAATTGCAACCAAGGAGAAGTACAATTTAGGTAATGTATGTGTAGAAAAAAGACAGAGGTGTAATTTTTAAAAGATTAAGCACATTTCTAAATAGAAATCTCTAAAACAAGGGATGTACTTTTACTACCATTGCAGTGGATCAATATGGATATTAAATTGAAAATGTAGGTTAAAAATATGTCCAACATATCTGGAAGCCCTTTGCTGTGTTAAATACTTAAGCTTAGTAAATTGGAACATTTGTGAAATTTTTACAGAGAGGCATTTAACAACATCAATTACATTTTCAAAGTATCAATATTCTCATAAAAATGGAAACTGCTTCAGATTACACCATAGCCCCTCCCCCATACCACCCTGGGAGCCAAAAGAGGTATTTTCTTTAAGTTTCTGTGTTATTAACATGTCTTTAGGGGCTTCCCTGCTGGCTCAGTGGGTAGAGTGTCTGCCAGCAATGCAGTAGACCCAGGTTCAATCCCTGGGTCAGGAAGATCCCCTGGAGAAGGAAATGACAACCCACTCCTGTATTCTTGCCTGGAGAATTTCATGGACGGAGGAGCCTGGTGGACTACAGACAATGGGATCACAAAGAGTAGGACAGGACTGAGTGACTAACATGGGATTCCTAGGTGGCGCTAGTGGTAAAGAACCCGCCTGCCAGTGCAGGAGACATGAGACACAAGACACTGGTTCCATCCCCAGCTTGGGAAGATCCCCAGGAGGAGGGCACAGCAACCCACTCCAGTATTCTTACTTGGAGAATCTCATGGACAGAGGAGCCTGTTGGGCTATAGTCCATGGAGTTTCAGAGAGTCAAACACAACTGAAGTGACAGCATGCAGGCAGCATGTCTTCATCCATACCTTCTCTAAGCCTCTTAAGTACAAATGAACACAGAATACAGGCATATTTCTCATTATGCAAGCAGCCCTCCACATACAAATTCTAAAGGAAAGCACAGTACAGCTGCATTCCACTTTTTTTAATGGTATGAATAGGGCCTTTAATATCAATACTGAAATGGAAGTGATTAGTACTATTTACTGAATTTTAAAGCACCTTAGAATGTTCAGCCAGACAGTTTATTTGATTGGCTGAACATGTGGACACCTCATTTCGGGGAAATAAAAATGTGGCACAGGCAAAGAAACAGCTATCTGGCTGCTTCATAGACATTTATGGAGGATTTTAGCTGATAATTCTGCTTTTAAAAACGATGCTTGTAGAGAATAACATGCTCTTTCTAGTATCATATGGTCTTTACCTAATCACACTTCTTACTCTAAAATTAGGAGCATTGAGGATGATCATTCAGAATTGGCTCAGCTCACAAAAAGCTTTTATTCTTGATGTCTTGATGTATAGTACCTGATGCAGAAATTATCTATTTAGACTGCAGAACATTGATAGTGCAGGATCAATATACAAAGTAAGTTGCATTTCTATACCTAGGATAGAAGAATCTGAAACTGAAATTAATAATTTCATTTACAGTTGCATCCAAAAGAATAAAATACTTAAGAATAAATTTAACAAAAGTGAAAAATGTGTATGCTGAAAAATACAAACATAATTGAAAGATATTTAAATGTCATATTATATATACATATACTCCAAATTTAAGTACAGATCAACTTTATCAACAATACTATCTTTAAATGTCAATATCTACAGTCTAAATAACTAGTTATAGACACAGCCTGATAGAGTGGTTAAAAAAACAGAACCCAACTATGTATTGGCAATAAAAAGCCCACTTTAAATATAAAGATATGAAGAAACTAAAGGAATAGAGAAAGATGTACCATGCAAATTCTAATCAAATGAAAGCTGACATGGCTATAATTTCAGACAAAGCCGACTCAAGAGCGAGAAAATTATCAGAGATAAAGAGGGCATGTAATCATAATAACAAAGGAGCCAATTCTCCCAGAAGACGTAACAATATTTACTGTGTTTGTGCCTAACAACAGAGCATTAAGACATGAGGCAAAAACGTATAGAACTGAGAAATAGACAAGTCCACTATTATAGTCGTAGATTTCAACACCCTTCTATCAGTAAGTAAAAGATCCAGCAGGCAGAAAATCACAAAGGACTTAGTTGAACTGAACAGCAACATCAGTCAACCACATCAAATTAACATTTATAGAATATTGCATCCAACAACAGCAGAAAACATGATCTTCTCAAGCACACATGGAATACTCACCAAGAGAGGGCAAAGCTGGGTCATAAAACACATCTTAACAAATTTAAAATAATAAAATTATACAATATATGGTTTCAGACTGCAATGGAATAAAACCAGAAATCAGTGACAGAAATTTAGTTGTAAAAAGACCCAAATGCTTGAAGATTAAACAAAACCCTTCTAAATATAAATGGTTCAAAAAAAAGACAAAATTTAAAAATGTTTTGAAATAAATAAATGAAAATAAAAACACATTTTATCAAAATTTGTGGAAGTAGAAAAAACAAATCTATATAACACTGAATGCAGTTACTAGCGAACAATTGAAGTGTAAAATCAAGAATATATGTGTAGAAACGTGAAAAAAAAAAAGAAGTAGATAAAATTGGATCCAAAGAAAGCAAATGTAAAAGTTACTTAGAACCGAAATCAATAAAAGTCAAAATCAATAGAGAAAATTAGTAAAACCAGAAGCTAATTCTTCAAAAGACCAATAAAACTATAAACATCTAACTTAGCTAACGAAAAACCATACAAGTTAATAATCATAAATAAAACAGGAATTACTACAGATCTGATAGACATTAAAGGGATAGCAAAGAAATACCATAAACAGTTCGATGCTCACAAATTTCATGACCTAGATAGAATCAACACACTGGAAGACACAAACTATCCAAATTCAATGAGAAGAAGTATACAATGTGAGCAAATCTGTATTTATTGGACAAACTGAGTCAATGACCAACAGCTTTCCAAAATAGAAAGTCCCAGGCCTAGATGGGTTTGCTGGTGAGCTCTACCAAATATTTAAGAAAGAAAGTATACCAGTTCTCTACAACGTCAGAAACAGAAGCAGAGGGAAAACTCCTAACTTATCCACTCGGGACTACATTACCCTAATATCTAAAGTAGCAAAGAGCTTACATAAGACGAAAGCTGTAGACCAATAGATGTAGACAGATGCAAAAATCCACAAAGAAATACTAGCACATTGAATTTTTAAATGTATAAAAATAATTATATACCACAATCAAGTGGGATTTATCTCAGGTATGCAAGCAAGGCTATTTCAACATTTGAAACTAATTAATTAATATTAATTAATTATATAATTATAGTACTATAATGTTACCATAATATAATTTGAAAAGTAATTAATCCATTACATCAACAGGCTAAAGAAGGAAAATCACGTGATATCGTATCTATAGTCCAGCAGAAACATTTCACAAAATTCAATACTGATTTATGATTTTTAAGAGTCACAGTCCACAAACTAGAAATAGAGGAGAACTTAATCAATCTGATAAAGACTATCTACCAAAAACCTACAGCTACCATTATAATTCAATGCTAAGAAACATGTTTTGTTATGATCAAAAATAAGGCAAGCATGTTTCTTCTTATCACTACTATGAAACATCATAGTGGAAGTCCTACCTAATGTGATGAGAAAGAACAGAGAAATAAAAGATACACACATTGGTATGTAAGAAATAAAACTGTCTTTGTTCTTAGATGTTTTGTGCTTCTATGTAGAAAATCCTAAAGAATCAAAGGAAAACTCCTGGGACTAGCAGGTAATTATAGCAAGGTTGTAGGACACATGGTTGATATATAAAAGCGAATTGCTTCCTCTATACTAGCAATGAACATTTGGAATTTGAAATTAAAAACACAATACCATTTATATTATCACTCAAAACCTGAAATACCTAGGTATAAATCTAACAAATTTTATATAAATATTATGAGCAAATTATACAGAAGGAAAACTTTTGATCAAAAAAATCAAAGAATATTTTAATAAATGGAGAGAACACTTTGTTTAAACACATTGTTTAAATCTTTAAATCCATATTATTTTTAAAAAGCAATATATTAGTATATAATTACAAATAATATGTACTTATTTATCTAATATATTATTATTTATAATCAGTTCAGTTCAGTCACTCTGTTGTGTCCGATTTTTTTGCCACCCCATGGACTGCAGCATGCCAGGCCTCCCTGTCCATCACCAACTCTTGGAGATTGCTCAAACTCATGTCCATCGAGTTGGTGATGCCATTCAACCATCTCATCCTCTGTCATCCCCTTCTCTTCCCACCTTCTTTCTCAGCATCACGGTCTTTTCCAATGAGTCAGTTTTTTGCATCAGGTGGCCAAAGCATTGGAGTTTTAGCTTCAGCATCAGTCCCTCCAATGAATATTCAGGACTGATTTCCTTTAGGATTAACTGGTTGGATTTCCTTGCAGTCCAAGGGACTCTCAAGAGTCTTCTCCAATACCACACTTCAGAAGCATCAATTCTTTGGTGCTGAGCTTTCTTTATAGTCCAATTCTCACATCCATACATGACTAATGGAAAAACCATAGCTTTGGCTAGATGGACCTTTGTTGGCAAAGTAATGTCTTTGCTTTTTAATATGCTGTCTAGGTTGGTCAGAACTTATCCTCCAAGCTGCAAGCGTCTTTTAATTTCATAGTTGCAGTTATGATCTGCAGTGATTTAGGAGCCCAAGAAAACAAAGTCTCTCACTGTTTCCATTTTTCCCCACCAATTTGCCATGAAGTGATGGGACTGGATTCCATGATCTTAGTTCTTTGAATGTTGAATTTTAATCCAGCTTTTTCACTTTTCTCTTTCACTTTCATCAAGAAGCTCTTCAGTTCCTCTTTACTTTCTGCCATAAGTGTGGTGTCATCTGTATATCTGAGGTTATTGATATTTCTCCCAGCAATCTTGATTCCAACTTATGCTTCATCCAGCCCAGCATTTTGCATGATGTACTCTGCATATAATTAAATAAGCAGAGTGGAAATATACAGCCTTGACATACTCCTTTCCCAATTTGGAAGCAGTCCATCCTTCCATGTCCAGTTCCAACTGTTGCTTCTTGACCTGTATACAGATTTCTCAGGAGGCAGGTAAGGTAGTCTAGTATTCCCATCTCTTTCAGAATTTTCCACAGTTTATTGTGATCCACACAGTCAAAGGCTTTGGCATAGTCAATAAAGCAGAAGTAGATGTTTTTCTGGAACTCTCTTGCTTCTTTGATGATCCAACAGATGTTGTCAATTTGATCTCTGGTTCCTCTGCTTTTTCTAAATCCAGCTTGAACATCTGGAATTTCTTGGTTCACGTACTGTTGAAGCTTTGCTTGGAGAATGTTGAGCACTGTTTTCTAGCATGTGAGATGAGTGTAATTGTGCAGTAGCTTGAACATTCTTTAGCAATGCCTTTCTTTGGGATTGGAATGAAAACTGACATTTTCCAGTCCTGTGGCATTATTTATAATATAAACATATAATTCAGTTAAGTTCAGTCGCTCAGTCATGTCCGACTCTTTGAGACCCCATGAATTGCAGCATACCAGGCCTTCCAGTCCATCACCAACTCCCAGAGTTCACTCAAACTCATGATATATATTTAATTATTTGTATAATTATATAACAATATACAATTGTTGGTATAATAATAAATAATATGATTATTATTAATATAGTATATGGATATAAAATAATATTTATTGAAAGAACCCAAAGCTACATGTACTTCTTGGCAAAAAGAAGGTGAGAAGAAAGGTTCAATTGCAAGCATAAGTATGAAAATGACGGCCAGGTAGAAGTACAGAATGGGATGAGGACTGTGAACGGAGTCCTGGGCTGCACTCAATCTAATAGTAAAGTAAAGTAATGGGTTTCAGACAGAAAAGAAGACCAAGGGGAGGAGGGGTAGACCTGGGTAAGAATTTGTGATCTGAGGGAAAAAACTTTCTAAGGGGAAAAGGGATAATATTTCTTCCTTTGCCCAACAATTTAATTGGGAAAACACACAAATACATATTCATTCACTGCTTTTTGTTTGGGAGCTTTGACCAAATTTAGATGATTTTGATCCCATTTTGATTCCAGTTTTGCTATGACTGCAAGAGTTCCGAAAGAAAAAAATGATGGTGGATGACTCTCAGTCCTCCGTGTGACATGAAAGGTCTCTGCAACAGCTCGGGCTCCATGACACCGGGCGGGCGGGGAGGAACAGAACTGCACTCTTTATGGAGCTATCGTGTTTCTCTGACTGCCCTTTATTATACTGCAAGTACAGTAGTTTTCACTTTCCCAAACTGGGAATCGTTCCAGAGGAATGCATCTGGATAGCATTTGCCCATTCCCCTCCCCAGAAAAAGAATTAGTCAGCAAGGACCCTATTCATAAAAACAAATTCCATCCATTTCTACTTGAATGTCACGTCTTTATGTGGAAAAGTGTGGAGTGAGCCCCTTTTGCTACATAAAGAATGCTTTTTTTGTGATTAATGGACCTCCTTCCCCCATCCCCCAGTATGTAAGTAGACACCTCCTGATCACATACCTGAGGGGCCTCTAAGACTACAGACATGGTGAGGGGATTTGATATGATATTTCTGGACTGAATTGTATCCTTTCTGAAAAGTGGATAATGTATAAGTAACTGGTTTCAAGAGACATGCATGCTTTTTAAACCATGGAAGATACTTAACAGGATATTTTGAACACACAAACATAAAAATATACACTCATATTCCTAACTCTGTTAGATGTTTTAAGAGTCATTTCTATTAATAATCTGTAGTTAACAGATCTGAATCTCTCAATCTAGTGTTTTACTTCACAAAATTCTAATTCCCAGAAGTCATAAATTAATCTTAATGGAGTAATATAGTTTTAATCAGCCCATAAGGTTAATAAATTGGGTTGATTGAAATACACATCATTAGACAGCGAATTTTGGCAGATATTTAATAGTCACCGAGGATGCCTGAGATTTATGGTCTAGCCACATTATTATTTTCTTTTGGTTGAAGGATCATTTTAATGTTCTGTGACATACAGTATACCTTGCCTACCGTGGAATTTATTCAATGACAAAAGTTTTTAACATACTGTAAGTCCAGATCATTACATTTCAGCTAAGGAGCCACATAGATCTTGAGTGTTATGCTTTACTTCAGGCACTTCAGGGAGATGAGGTATTTTATTGAAAATTTTTAATGCAGTTTCCAACTGTTGCTCTAAGGCCCTGCATAAAAGAGGCTCATGCTGAGGTGAACCTCACCAAGCAAAAGACTGCATCACCTTTTGAAAAATAGGAATTTAAAAAAACATTTTGCCAGAAGAGCAGGGTAGCTTATTCATGTTATTATCACTGCTATGTTTGTGGTAGATGCAACGGACTGTTTAGACAGCTTTACACAACTGCAGTTAACACACATATGCATGCAACAAAGGCCATAGGCAAATAACCTTTACATCTCCACTTGCCCAAGTATGGTTTATGCTAGGCAATTATTTATGTGATGTGCTTGTTGTTCTGTTGCTAAATTGAGTTCAACTCTTTGTGACCCCATGGACTGCAGCACTCCAGGCTTCCCTGTCCTTCATCATCTCTCAGAGTCTGCTCAAACTCATGTCCACTGAGTCTGTGATGCTATCCAACCATCTCATCCTCTGCTGTCCCCTTCTCCTTTTGCTTTCAATCTTTGCCAGCATCAGGGTCTTTTTCAATGAGTCAGCTCTTGACATCAGGTGGTCAAAGTACTGGAGCTTCAATTTCAGCATCAGTCCTTCCAATGAATATTCAGGGTTGATTTCCTTTAGGATTGACTGGTTTGATCTCCTTGCAGTCCAAGGGACTCTCAAGAGTCTTCTCTAACACCACAATTCAGTTCAGTTCAAGTTTAGTTGCTCAGTCAGGTACGACTCTTTCCAACCTCATGGACTGCAGCTCGCCAGGCCTCTCTGTCCATCACCAACTCCCAGAATTTACTCAAACTCATGTCTACTGAGTCAAAGATGCCATCCAACCATCTCATCCTCTGTCATCCCTTTGTCCTCCCTCCTTCAATCTTTCCCAGCATCAGAGTCTTTTCTAAGGAGTCAATTCTTCACATCTGGTGGCCAGTATTGAAGTTTCAGCTTCAACATCAATCCTTTCAATGAATATTCAGGACTGATTTCCTTTAGGATTGACTAGTTGAATCTCCTTGCAGTCCAGGGGACTAGTAAGAGTCTTCTCCAATACCACACTTTAGAAGCATCAATTCTTTGGTGCTCAGCTTTCTTTACAGTCCAATTCTCACATACATACATGACTACTGGTAAAACCATAGCTTTAACTAGATGGACCTCTGTTGGCAAAGTAATGTCTCTGCTTTTTAATATGCTGTCTAGGTTGGTCCTAACTTTTCTTCCAAGTAGCAAGCATCTTTTAATTTCATGGCTGCTGTCACCATCTGCAGTGATTTTGGAGCCCAAGAAAACCAAGTCTCTCACTGTTTCCACTGTTTCCCCATCTATTTGCCATGGAGTGATGGGACCATATGCCGTGATCTTAGTTTTCTGAATGTTGAGTTTTAAGCCAACTTTTTCACTCTCTTTTTCCCTTTCATCAAAAGACTCTTTAGTTCTTTATTTTCTACCATAAGGGTGGTGTCAGACACCTTAATTTATTTATCCTAATAATAATTTATTCTCACAGTAATTGGATCAGGCATATCCTAGCCCTACCACATTTTATCAAAAGAAATTTTAGCTTCAAGAAGTCAGGTCTCTGTGTAAGGTCACATGTGACACCCAGGACTTAGGTCTAGGTACATCTGATATCAAATGATCCCCAAAGCACATTATTTTCCTCAGGAGTAACCAGCACAACACCAAACTGCATAGTTGGCAGTCATATGAGTTATGCTTTCCTTTCTTTGGGTAGCCGAAAGTCCAATTTGACAGGGCAACTAATTAATGTGTCATATAATTACTTCTATCCAGCCAATAAAGAAATCTGGAACCCAGGTTGGTGGAAAATTGACCTGGCCTTAGAAACACCTATGACTGGTTAAGGTAATGTCAGCCTGTCTTTCTGATTGACTCATGAGGCTCCAGTACTGTAAACTCCATATAAAATCTCTTTGGTTGGAATATAATGAATTATCTCAAAATCTTCCTTCAGTAGTAACTTATCTGTCCAGTATTATTTTCTCCCTCATTCTTCTCAGATCATAGACCCTCCATGGGATAATGAAATGCTCTTTTATCCTAATCCATCTACCAACTTAGAGCCCCAGGGGAAATGCCCAAGAACCCTCCACTAATGCCTAACAGTATAATGAGCACAAGTTCTTTTCTGCATGACTGATAAGTATAAAATTCATCGCTACTATTATTTTTATAAAATTTAAATAATTTGCATGAGGTAGTATGATTTAAATATATAACCCCCGAAACCAAACAAATAAACCAAAACCTAGCTTTCTGTCAATCTCCATTAAACAAGGCAACTGGCATTTTGATTTCAAAATGTCTTGTAAGGGCGGCTCACTGGCTACATAAATATAAATGCACATATCTGAAATTCAAATGCCAGATTTCAAATAACCAGTCATAGACCAAAAATGTTGGCAAGATCACTCACAGATGTTTCACAGAAATGGGGAAAAGGGAGGTCAACATACTGTAAATATAGGTAGTTGCCCAGTGCTTCCCTGGTCAATTTCCTCCTCAGCAGAATATGTTTAGTATAATAAATGTTTCATCTGGGACGCTTTCCAGATTCGTCATTAAAATAAAAAAAGTAAGCACAGTTGTTCTTAGTGGATCTTTCTTCCATCACAGTATCAGTCACATCTCAGAAGCATGCTGAAATGTGTTGGTGAGTACAAAAGTGTCAGAAGAGAAATGAAATGAAAAGAAAAAATAAATAAAAAATAAGAGAGGGTTATGGATTTTAGGGGACAAAGCCCTCAGTTGTGGAATAAATTTAAGCTTTATATCTCCTTGTCATCTGCTGGATGATAACACAATATATGAGAAATAAAATTTTATCTTTCAATTTCATTTGGCTTTGGTTTAGGCCAAAATGGTTTCTCTTTCCTAAATTACTACTATATTTGTGGGCAATAATATCTGTGTTATTAGTTATTCTACCTTGTATTATTTATATTGTTAGTTATTTTACATACACTGGAGCCAGAGACTAGTCTTCTGTTCGATGAATTCCTCATTTGCCTTGGCTGCTGTAAGAAAACACCATAGACTGAGTTGCGTGAACAATGGAGGCTTATTTGTCTGAGTTCTAGAGGCTAGAAGTCCATGACCAGGACACCAGAGTTGGTGTCTGGTGAGCGTGCTCTTCCTGTCTTGTAGATGGTCCCCATCTTATCGTGGGCTCACGTGACTTCTTCTTTGTGCTAGGATGGAGAGACTCCAAGAGAAAGAAAAGGTGGGGAGGGGAGTGAAT
Source organism: Bos taurus (assembly GCF_002263795.3). Lineage (NCBI taxonomy): Eukaryota > Metazoa > Chordata > Mammalia > Artiodactyla > Bovidae > Bos > Bos taurus. The sequence goes on from NC_037341.1 coordinate 25,642,451, forward strand.
TTCCTCTGTAGGATCTCTACTTACAAAGTCATCAATCCCATCATAAGGGTCCCATCATCACACCCTCATCTGAACTTCTTTGCCAAAGTCCTAATCTCCAAACATCATGTGAAGGCTTCAACATATGAATCTGCAAGGAACACAAACACTCAGTACAAAACACTCATTTCACCTAGGACAGTATCTTGCTCGCTGAAAATACTCTATAAATATATGCAATCAGCTCATTGACTGAATTAAGGAGAACTCATTGGCATAATTTTTATCATCAAATTAAAATATTTTCTGTTCATTTTTCTGAATGTTTAATACCGGGATATAAGAATCTGAGTGATGCTTTAAGTAAGAGAGAGAAACTTTTGGTAAGAACAGCATTAGAAAAAAGACAGGTTTAAATAAAAAAATAAAAAGAAAAATACCTCAACATAAAAGCCAGGCTCCCCTGTCCTTCACTATCTCCTGGAGTTTGCTCAAATTCATATCCATGGAGTCAGTGATGCCTTCCAATCATCTCATCCTCTGTTAGCCCCTTCTCCTCTTGCCCTCAATCTTTCCCAACATCAGGGTATTTTCCAATGAGTTGGCTCTTTGCATCAGGTGGCTAAACATTGGAGCTTCAGCTTCAGCATCAGTCCTTCCAATGATTATTCAAGGTTGATTTCCTCTAGGATTGACTAGTTTGATCTCCTTGCTCTCCAAGGGACTCTCAAGAGTCTTCTATGACACCACAGTTTGAAAGCATCATTTCTTTGGTGCTCAGCCTTCTTTATGGCCCAACTTTCACATCCATACATGACTACTGGAAAAACCATAGCTTTGACTATACGGAGACCTTTGTCAGCAAAATAATGTCTCTGCTTTGTAATATGCTGTCTAGGTGTGTCATAGCTTCCTTCCAAGTGAGACTGTGAATTTAATAAGTAATATACTATTTAAACTTGGAGTATTACTGCTTTCCTGAATGAATGAATTTAAGCAAATGCTCAGTGTCATTATGAGCTCTACTGTGAGGACATGGTTCCTTCCTATTTACCATCCTGACACTGGTATCAGAAGGACCTTCAAATGGCATCTGGTCCAGCCACTTGCCTAGAAAATTAGTTGCTTTTTAATAGGTCTTTAACAATTCTACAAAGTTTCTATAATATATTCTTTAACATATTGTTTCTCTAATGATTCATGATGTTGCATATCTTTTCACATACTTGTTGGCCATTCATATGTATTCTTTGCAGAAAAGTCTATTTAGTTTCTTTTCCCATTTTAAAATTGCATTGTTTATTTGCTATTGAATTATAGGAGTTCCTTATATATTTGGATATTAATTCTTTATCAAATATACAGTTTGCAAATACTTTCATTTTGTGGATTGTTTCCTTTGCTCTGCAGAAGCATTTTAGTTTGATGTAATTCTACACATCAATTTTTGCTGTTGTTGCCAGGGAAATGCAAATCAAAACTACGATGAAGATCACCTCACACTGTTATGGTGGTTAGTATTAAAACAAAACAAAAAGAAACAGAAGGTAAGTATTGGCAAGAATTGGCAAGAAAAGGAAGCCCTGTACACCGTTGGTGGAAATGTAAACTGGTGCAGTCACTCTGGAAAATAGTATAGAGGTTCCTCAAAAAATTAAAAATAGAATTTCCAAGTGATCTAGAATCCCCATTTCTAGTTACATATGCAGTTTTTATTGTTTAGTCACTAAGTCATGTCTAACTTTTGCAACCCCACAGACTGTCACCCACCAGACTCCTCTGTCCATGGAATTTCCCAGTCAAGAATACTGGAGTGGGTTGCCATATCCTTCTCCTAGAGATCTTCCTGACCCAGGGATCAAACCCATGTCTCTTGAATTGGCAGGCAAGTCCTTTACCACTCAGCCACCAAGCAAGCCCTAAGAGTACTATATTGTGTACTTAAAAACTTATAAGGATAGATTTTGTGTTCTCATCACAAAATGATAATAATGATAATGCTAATAATAGTAAATAATAAGATGGGAAGAAATTCTTAGAGGTGGCATGGATTGTGGCGATGATTTCATAGGGGGTATACTTATCTCCAGACTCATCAAGTTGTACACATTAATTAGGTAAAGGATTTTGTATATCAATCATACTTCAAAAAGCTGATTTTTTATTTCAAATTGAGAGTCACATGAAGGTTGCTATTTCCCCAAACTGTATTCTGCTGAATTTCTAGTTCAGGAGCAGGAGCTCTCCTCACTGGAGAGCATGTTTATGGGTCAGTTTGTAATATTATAAAGGCATCAGAAACACAGAAATAAATGGAGCATCCCTGAATCGATTAGATTAGCCTGAGCTCTTTCCACATGTGATTGGAGATGATCTAATTGGCTTGTGCAGTAAGTAAGTTATCCTGAGTGTTTGAATATAATGCATGTATGTTTACAATACCAAAACACATTAAAAAAAAGTTTCATTTACTCTCTTTATCTTGGCATTGCTGCTGTCAGAGAAAGCTTTCTACCGTACTTCCAGTGGGAAGAGGGATTATTTGAGGGGATGTGTCACAGCCTCCTAAGGATTTTGCTCTATTGGAATCATTGGTTACCTTTGAATACATTTGAAGAGAAGGGTGCTTTCTGAGTCAGTTCTTACCTGAATAGTTTTCTGTGGTTGGTCTCCCAGCCTACCCTCAACGGTGTATTCAATTGTGTTGAAAACCATATTATTTTCCCTTTCTACCCAGTCTTATTTTCTGCCTTAATATAAGCAATTGAATAATAATAATAAAGATTTAGATCTGAGGAAAGGAATATTATTCTTTTGAAGAATAATGTTCTTTTGAACATCATCTTCATTATTCAAGATACTGTTTCCAGCTATTAAATTCTATAACTCTTTAAACACTATATATATATATAGCTAGAATGAGGAAGAATGTAATTGCATGAATGTTACATTAATTAATGGGATACTTTATTGAGCTTTTTATATTCCTATACTGTGTATAGGAATAAATAGCAAGATGACTAAATAGATCATTTGAACCACAAAAGAACTGTTCCTAATTGCTTAATATTTTTAAAGTACTCATCAAATGAATAAGTGTAAACAAAGGCATAGAATTAAATTGATAATAAAGACATCATCCAATGGCAGTAACAACTGAAGAGCAATCAATGAGTATGTATTAAACATTGTGAGAGTTCCTCCTAACCTAAGGCCCTAAGTCACTTTTGTTTTTCATCTAAAATATAATAGCTTTTACCATGTTTCACTCACTGTCCAGCTTTCATTCATTCAGTAATCATGTACAAATACCTGCTTCATGCTGGACACATGTTGCTGCCCAGGGTCTCAACAAGAGCTTGGCTTTCAGTTCAGTTCAGTTCAGTCGCTCAGTCATGTCTGACTCTTTGTGACCCCATGGACTGACTGCAGCACGCCAGGCTTCCCTGTCCATCACCAACTCCTGGAGCATACTCAAACTCATGCCCATCAAGTCAATGATGTCATCCAACAATCTCATCCTCTGTCATCCCCTTCTCCTCCCACCTTCAATCATTCCCAGCATCACAGTCTTTTACAAGGAGTCAGTTCTTCACATCCAGGTGGCCAAAGTATTGGAGTTTCAGTTTCAGCATCAGTCCTTCCAATGAATATTCAGGACTGATTTCCTTTAGGATTGACTGCTTTGATCTCCTTGCTGTCCAAGGGACTCTCAAGAGTCTTCTCCAACACCACAATTCAAAAGCATCAATTCTTTGGCACTCAGCTTTCTTTATAGTCCAACTCTCACATCCATACATGACTACTAGAAAAACCATAGCTTTGACTAGATGGCCTTTTGTTGACAAAGTAATGGCTCTGCTTTTTAATATACTGTCTAGGTTGGTCATAACTTTCCTTCCAAGGAGCAAGCATCTTTTAATATCATGACTGCAGTCACCATCTGCAGTGATTTTGGAGCCCCCAAAAATAGTCTCTTACTGTTTCCACTGTTTCCCCATCTATTTGCCATGAAGTGATGGGACCAGATGCCATGATCTTCGTTTTCTGAATATTGAGCTTTAAGCCAACTTTTTCACTCTCTTCTTTCACTTTCATCAAGAGGCTCTTTTTTTTTTTTTTTTTAAACTTTACAATATTGTGTTAGTTTTGCCAAATATCAAAATGAATCCACCACAGGTATATATGTGTTCCCCATCCTGAACCCTCCTCCCTCCTCCCTCCCCATACCATCCCTCTGGGTCGTCCCAGTGCACCAGCCCCAAGCATCCAGTATCGTGCATTGAACCTGGACTGGTGACTCGTTTCATACATGATATTATACATGCTTCAATGCCATTCTCCTAAATCTTCCCACCCTCTCCCTCTCCCACAGAGTCCATAAGACTGTTCTATACATCAGTGTCTCTTTTGCTGTCTTGTACACAGGGTTATTGTTACCATCTTTCTAAATTCCATATATATGTGTTAGTATACTGTATTGGTGGTTTTCTTTCTGGCTTACTTCACTCTGTATAATAAGCTCCAGTTTCATCCACCTCATTAGAACTGACTCAAGAGGCTCTTTAGTTCTTCTTTACTTTCTGCCATAAGGAGCTTGGCTTTAGTAGCCAAGTAAATCTGACCCCTGCACTAAATTTTAACATTTCGTTGCCTTTGAGCATCAATTAGCATTGCTTTATGAGTTTGGATAGGCAAAACCCACCACGCAACTAGTTTTTTAATAGTCCATTACATAACAACTCTACAAGAATTCAAGAAACAAAATGCTCCATTCACAATGGAATTCACAGTGTTCCACTCAACAAAAGGGGACAAGGTGGGGGAACCTTGTTCATTTGACTTCTTCATCCTCAGCTCTGCTTCAAAGGAGAAAATAGTGTGATTATATTACATACATCTCTCAAGGAGTCTGAGGGCTTCCCTGATGGCTCAGATGGTAAAGAATCTGCCTGCAATGCAAGAGACCCAGCTTCAATCCAGGAAGATCTCCTGGAGAAGGGAATGGCAACCCACTCCAGTATTCTTGCCTGGAGAATTCCACGGACAAAATAGCCTGGCGGGCTACAGTCCATGGGGTCACAAAGAGTCAGACACGACTGAGTGACTAACACTTTTACTGACAGGAGTTTCAATTCTGGATGTATTTCTTGGTGCTCACAGATTTGCTAACCAATTCAATTCTATTATTTTACTGAAACCAAGAGAAGAGAAATGCCTCTGTGAACCTTTGGCAGAATGGTGTTGCCATTGGCCCATCCTCAACTGCCTGCTACAACTCTAGGGAGTCTGAGATAATGATAAGAGACATTAACAAAAATGATAAGAAATGAAAATGCACGTGCCCTGGGCATTGCATTATTTCTATATTTGTGAACAGGTTATAGTAAAAGTTTCCTTCCATACGTGACCCTAGAACCCTTTAACTACTATCACCAAAAAGTCGTAATCACTTGGAAGATATTTTTGCTCAGAGAATACTAGGGTTAATGGAGAGTGAGTGGGGAGCTTCCAGGGGACAGTGGCCCCTTTGAATCTTTCACAACCTTCCTGCCAGTGTTTATCAGACACGGAAAGGAAACAAAAGTCTCTGGGGGTGACTCAAGGTCATGACTGGCTGAGTAGACTTATGCTGTTGAAATATGCTATAGGTCTAAAATATGCTACTTGAGCTGTTCTGCAAAAGTTCAGTGGAATGTAATGACTCAGAAATGTTGCGCATTCCAAAACACAAAAGTTTTGCTAAGTTCTTTACTTTCTAAATTGTACTGGAATACTTTTTTATAGTTTCATGCCAGAAAAAGAATATAAAACAGACTTTTCTTTGGTATCAGACTAATATACTCATTACTAAGAGAGTGGAAAAACATATTATTATACCCAGAATCATTTCTTTATTAGGATGGACCAATAGTTTATAGGCAACAAAAGGATATGGTGCATGGTGACAAGGCTCAAAGACGCACTAGAGGCTTGATGAAATGTTTCACATATTTTGTGCATTTCAAAAGCTCAGGTTTACTTCATAAATTTAGGTGAAATATTTGTTCTTTTAACAAAAATGTGTTTCTCTGTGCTTTTTCTTATTCAAAAGCCCAGGTTTGGGGAGCTAGTGTTCAAACACAATTCAGTTTCATAATCTGGAGAAAGAAATATCATCTCTAAGTGGTTTTATGTCTTGTTTTATAATTGTATCAAGAGTACAGCCATCCTTGGGTGTTCCTGAGTTCCTATCTGGGTAGCACTCTCTAATTCCAAGTCAATGCTAGAAACCTAGACCTGGGAAAAAAGCTTCCAAATAAACACAAACACACACTCATCTCATTCCTTTTATTAGCATTAGCACTTGTAAGACGTTACTGCAATATATTCCAGTAGACAACTTATTCTTGGTTTTAATTAATCATGTATATTTTTGACCTCTTTGGTGATTCAAGGTTACGACGTGGATCAGGAAAGAGAGCTGGCCTGGGAATGAGCAGGCCAGTTCTTATCTAACTCTGCATGAACTAGGAAAAGTTACTTTTTCTCTAAGCTGAAAAATGAAGCAGGGGTGGGCAGAAGTCTCTTATTTTGTGGGGATACTTTGCATAGATTTAAATGCAATTACAGGTATGAAACATTTAAAATATGGCTAGACACATGGACAGAAGAATTGGTAATTTTCTACCACTTACTTTTCTACCTCTTCATGCACTGAAGGACAGCAGAGACAAGGTTTTCATTGCCAGCCTCCTTTCCTTCTTTATTTTAAATTTTTATTGGACTATATTTGCCTTACAGTGTTGTGTTAATTTCTATTGTACAGCAAAGTGAACCAGCTATACATATACATTTTTTGGATTGCCTTCCCACTTAGGTCCTAACAGGGCACTGAATAGAACTCCCTGTGCTATACCTGTGCTATGCTCACTAGTTATCTACTTTTTTTAATTTTATTTTATTTTTAAACTTTACATAATTGTATTAGTTTTGCCAAATATCAAAATGAATCCACCACAGGTATACATAGCATCAATAGTGTAAATATGTCAATCCCAATCTCCCAATTCATCCCACCCATCCCCCAACTTTCCCCCTTGATAGCCATATGTTTTTTTCCTATTTCTGTGTCTCTATTTCTGCTTTGTAAATAAGACCATCTGTACCACTTTTCTAGATTCCACATAGATGCATTAATACATGACATGTGTTTTTCTCCTTCTGACTTAGTTCACTCTGTATGGCACTCTCTAGGTCCACCCATGTCTTCATAATTTCTCATTCTTTCTTGTTGCCTATCCTCAATTATATTTTATTTTGCCAAGCAGCACTAACTCTCTCTGAGGAAAGCACACCACCAAACTGACACATACCAGCATAGCTGAAGGGAAAACCTTCACGAACCTACGTGGAGAGGCAGAGATTCTGATGAGTAACTAGTTCTTTAGGAAAGACTCACAGACATGGGCCCCCCAGACCTCAAAGGAAGAGGTGGATCAACCCTTGAATACACTGCAAGCCCTTCTCAGGTTCACATTCAGTGCAAATTCCTTCCTCAAACTGAACTGTTATTTTTTTTCTGAGATTTGTTGCTTCTAGGAATGAGATGAGACATTCAAACTCATTTCCCTAGAGGTTCAAACCAAATTTGAAACTAGCAGAGAAACAGTGAAAGCCCAATAATTTCACCAGCTGGCTCTCCCACAATAATCTAACGGCGTATGGGAAGTTGTAATATGTTGTGTGATTACTTCCTCTCTTTTATTTGTTTGCTTTTCCTCTTCTATTTCTGAGTTATCTTTCTTCATTTTTGTGAAGAACAATATAAATATATAATGTCTTCGGGTTGGAAACAAGTCTGTTAGAAGCTGCCAGGTTATTTTTATTTCTGAATACTTTGAATGGGTAAGTTATAACTTTTGTCCTCCCCACCCACCCCCCATGTAAAAGATAAAGTAAGAGTAACCACAGAGGTAGGTACATAATGATTAGAACAAGGAATGATTCTATTGGAATCCTGCATGCTCTGAGTTACTAGGTTGCTGGTTTTCTGTAATAGTCAACCCTTTTCAAACTGTGAAATCTGTTCAGTTTTTATTAGAAACATGATGATATTTCAGCCAGAGCTTAATCTTCTACTCAAATTATGTCTCTAGCCCAAAATTCAGTAAAGAATGAATACATATTGCATGATTGTTTCATTTCCAATATTACATATGCTTTTCTAAAATCCATATAAACATATACCTGTATTAAAAATTTGTGTGCAGTCCCCATCACAATACAGACATCTTTAGTTTGAGAAATTTTGCATATTCTTTGAAATGGGCAATATGAATTACACAGAAAAGCACAAACACATTTGCCGTTTAAGTGCCTTTTTATCCTGTGAGGTATTTTAATGTGTCATGAGTTACAATAATAAGGATCTGCATTTTATTTCTAAATTAGATTTTTAACCCATCGTTTTATTTATTTCCATCTAATCCTCTCTGATCTCTCTGAAATATTACAAAGTGTAATCCACCCCGTGCTGCCTTATTACTGATTGGTCCACATTATACTTCTCAAGCATTAGTCTGCCATGCACTTTGCCAGGTCTTGGTTTGACAGTAGTAACAAGTGACACCGGCTGCTGCCCAAGGAATCTAGGGCTTATGCAGGTGCTAAGATATTGAAGGAAGAAATTTCAATAAGCAAGAAGTAAAAATTTTTCCCATAATAATTTAATTTATCTTTCAAGTCCCCATTCTATTAGTTCATAGCAATTTAACCCATTTGACAGCTACTCCCTATGACTCTCCTTGCTTTGTCCTGGATCACGTCTGTGTTCTCTGGTTCATACAATATCCAGGGATTGCTGAGTGACTCCAGACTGGGCTGTCCCCTATACACTGCAGCATGGCCTGAGATGTCATTTTTCTGTCAAGTGTTCCTTCCTCCTTCCTTATGTGTCACTCTAATGACCTTGTTCCAGGCACTACGCCCTGCCTGACTCTGCTCCTTTACTATCCCCCTCAGGATGTAGTACATCATTGCTCCCATGTCACTCAGTGGAGCTATCAGAGCCTTTTCGTCCTCTGCAGGCTGGTCTCTGACACTCGAATCCTCTCGTGTGTGAGATGCCCGGGTTGCTCTGCTTTGGCACATCAGACAGGCATTTCTAGTCCTCTATTCTCACACCCACAGGTAGGAAAACTGAGACTTCATCACCTGTGTCAGCTCGAATAGACAAGGACTCTCTTCTCTCAGACCCACGTGAAGTGTCTGTTGTCCTCTCTGCTGGTGGGACCTGTAATTCCATTTGTAGGAGCACACACCATGCCTGGCTTCCCCTGAAACTCCTCCCACAATTCTCCAGGGAGATTCTCCAAGGAATCATTTCTGGACAGGAGTTGAGAGCTACCAGAAGCCTTGCTCCAACACTCCATCTTCTTAGCTCCCCTGTGCCCCAGCTCTTGGAATTCAAAAGCCTTTTCTCTGCTGTAACATCCTTTCCCTGAAACACACTTCTTATTGACAAAAACCAAAGGACATCACGGACTCTAAGGAAGTATGGGAGAGGAAGGCAGACTTATCAGTTACACCAATGTGTTTACCTAGAAGATGTAATCTAGCAGGATCCGTGATTGGGAGAATCACTAGTTTGAACAGACAATGAAATGACTGAGCAGCCAAAGTTGGAGCTGAGATCTGAATGCTCATAAACGCTACTGGGCAAAGAGAAAGTCTGTACTAGGCATAGGCACAGCGAAGCATGGATGCTAGGAGCACAGGGTGTGTGTGTGCGTACACGTGGTCAGTCGTGTCAGACTCTTTGCTGGACTGTAACCCGCCAGGCTCCTCTGTCCACGGGATTCCCCAGACAAGAATACTGGAGTGGGTTGCCAGTTCCTTCTCCAGGAAAGGACTATGTGTGTGGAGAGCACATAGAACATTGTAGAATCTGAAAGAATTTCAGTATAACTAGAATATAGAGTGCAGTAGAAGGAGGCTAAGAGCACGGGGACCATGGGGGAAAATTTCGCAGGAGGAGAGCTGTGCAGATAAACATGGTTCTGCAGACATCAGTTCAGTTCACTTGCTCAGCTGTGACCAATTCTTTACAACTCCATGGACTGCAGCACACCAGGCTTCCCTGTCCATCACCAACTCCCGGAGCTTGTTCAAACTCACATCCATCGAGTTGGTGATGCCATCCAGCCATCTCATCCTCTGTTGTCCCTTTCTCCTTCCACCTTCAATCTTTCACAGCATCATGGCCTTTACCAATGAGTCAGTTCTTTGCATCAGGTGGCCAAAGTATTGGGGCTTCAGCTTCAGCATCAGTCCTTCCAATGAATATTCAGGACTGATTTCCTTTAGGATTGACTGGTTTGATCTCCTTGCTGTCCAAGGGACTGAAGACATCATTGGCTGCTTATCTCAGACACACTTCCTCCTTGTTAAGGAATCCCATGTTATTCAGGACTACCTGCGCTGTGTCCTAGAGGGCGAGTCATGACGTGAGCCAATCACATCAATCTCCTGGTTGAAATATCAAGTCTGGTTAACTAGCCACACAAGAATGTCAGCAGAAGACTTAAGGCTTTCTCCTTGATACTAGAGAGGTGTGGAAAGTGAATAGAGAATGTTCTCTTTCTCATACTGTCCTTCCTGCTTTTGAACATGTCTGTTCATTGTTTTGATGTCAGGAACTGGAGCATATCAAATGTGAACACAGGGCAAAAAAATTCCAGACAGAATACAGGATGCTGCTGATGTGAAAAGAAAGAGTTGCAGGTCTTGTTTGAGGCAGAAACTTTAACTGAAACTGCTGACCTTGGGATATTTTAACAATCAATAAAATCCTTAATGGCATAGACCATGGAGTTGCAAAGAGTCAGACATGACTGAACAACTTTCACTTTCAGTTTTCAGTATTAGTTGAGTATTCAGTGCAACTAAATTCTTGCCAACATGGCAAGATATTTCAGGATTTAGCATTGAAATCAAGAGTAGGAAGGTGTCTTGCAGACAAATGTGAAGGCCCACGTTAAAGAGAAAACATATTATGGTCAAAGGGGCAAGCTGAAAGCAATTCAGTGTGGTTGAAACTTCAAATGTGTTTTAAGAAATGAGGTTGAGATATAAAGTGAAAGTGAAGTCGCTCAGTCTTGTCCAACTCTTTGCGATCCCATGGACTGTAGCCTACCAGGCTCCTCCGTCCATGGGATTTTCCAGGCAAGAATACTGGAGTGGGTTGCCATTTCCTTCTCCAGGAGATCTTTCCCACCCAGGGACTAAACCCAGGTCTCCCACACTATAGGCAAATGCTTTACTGTGTGAGCCACCAGGGAAGTCTTAGGTACAAACTAAATCATGGAAGGCCTTATAATCAACTTAATGACTTTTGGCTTTTATCCTAAGGGCAAAAAAGTTATTGACAGCATTAAGAAAGTAAGTTGATCAGATTTACAATTTTAAAATTTATTCTGGATGAACAGAGCTAGGTGGCTAGCAGAGGAATTGGAGAGTAAGTTCCAGAACAGGAGATGAAAATCAATAGGATCTTGCAGTTGACTGGATTTCCATGGTGAGAAAGAGGAAGGAACACACAATGATGCCAAGCATCTGTCGCTGCAACGAGGAGGAGTAACAAGAAACTTGTGAGGAGTGTAGATGTTGATGACAGAGATTTCTTTCAAAGAGCACTATCTTGACTATTAATGATTATCTTAATTTGAATTCTCTTGTAACAGGGTTACAAATCAAATAGATGCATAAAATTCCTTACATGATTATGATTGAACAGAAAACTTTGATCAATTTGAAGAAAACAAATTCCTAAATGCATTTCTCTTCCAATGACCACCTTCTAACATAAGTTCAACCTTCATCATCAAAGTCTAGTATACACCGGGAGGTTAAAAATGCCATAGAGACCAGTGTGTGCATCAACCATGTGTTTGTCAGTCATGGTGTTTACAGTTCTAATATAAGATTAATAATCTGGTATTAGTGTTACCAGCGGGTGAGATGATTGGATGGCATCACCAACGCAATGGACATGAATTTGAGCAAACTCCAGGAAATAGTGGAGGACAGAGGAGCCTGGCTTCAGTCCATGGGGTTGCAGAGTCAGACATGATTTAGTTACTGAACAACAATCAGGGTTAAGACTCTACATCTTACTTAGTGTATTCATCAGGATCCCAATAAGAAAAAAATTTTGCCTTCAACCTAGGATAATAATTCAAGAAGAGTTCATTTACAAAGGGACTATTTACAAAATGTTGCTGGAGTACAGAAGAGCTACGAAGGATAGTACAGTCACTGAGGGCAAGAAACAGAGTCAGTTATCACCCACAAGCTCAAAGGAACAAGGAAGAGGCAGTTACTAGAACCCACAAGAAGACAGAAATGCGTGCATGTAATAGCGTCTTGAGAGAAGCATCCGTTCAGTTTGAAGACATACCCCACAGAAACAACCACACCCACAGTCAGCCAGAGGAATAAAGTATTCTGACCTCACTCTCTTCCTTCCCTTCAATTTCCCGCATAGTCTCCTAATTTGCTAACCTCCACAGGGGGACCTTAGATAAGCCATAATATAAAGCCATATACTCTTTTATATAATCATGTAGTCAGCCTGCACTCAAACAGTGGTGAGAAGAGGAAAGAGTTACTCTGAAGCAGTAAATAATACTAATATGTATCCAGCATGAATGGAAATGGAAATATTATCTGAATCCATTATCTATGTCAAAATGAAGTTCACATGTGAATTTAACAGCTAGGTTTTCAAACACTATGAGATGAAGGGCTAAATAGAGACAGAAAAGTTTCAGTTCAAAAGATCCGCCTTGATAAAATAAATGCTCACCAAAGCCTAATTAAGTATTTTTAATTAGTCTTTCCTGCTAAAGATATTAGCCCGTGTTTGTTTTTAGCCATTAACAGCTTGGTGGGTGGGAGAAGAAAGCTATAAAAGATCAATTATGAATAAAAGTGAGCAAAATTGCAAAGTTAAACTACATTACCACTTAGCCATTGCTTAAAATTATAACTATGTTTTCAGTTCATTTCTAATAATGAAAGGGAATAATGGCAATGAAAGATTTATTAATTTGATTTGGGTTTTGGAAAACATTTTAGATATTTGGATTGAGCGCCACATCCGTTCCCTCTAAAGACTGAAGACCCACTGGGTTGTCTCAAGAATCTATCTTGTGGGTCAGCTAGCACTCTATCTGTACAGGGGTATGAAGTGTTGCCTGAATAGGAACACATTCTAGAAAAATATAGTCAGAGTGATCAACCTTGGTCCAAGAAGAAGAAGTCAGCAATTCTGAAATACGGCATAGTAGTTTGTTCCATACCACTCTCTGATCGAATTTTTAGGATTTATGTCTGAGTGTAAGGGAATTTAATGAACAGACAAGGAGAACCTGAAAATCAATTGCTTTCACTAAAATGCACAAGAAAAAATGAGAGAAGTCATCATATTGTAGTGATCAGAAGTGTTACTTTTACTGAAAACGACAGGGACTTTGTAAATCTGTAACAGCAGGAATATCCACATCAATTCAGTGTATTAACATCCTTGTTAGGCACAGACATAAGAATTCTTATCATCCAGCTCCTGGTCTTGAGAAAAATGGTGATGGGCCCCAGGAGGTACCATGTGCTCCGTTGTTCCGACTCTTTGTGATTCTTTGGACTGTATGTAGCCCACCAGGCTCCTCTGTCCTTGGGATTCTCCAGGCAGGAATACTGGAGTGGGGTGCCATTTCCTACTCTAAGAGATCTTCCCGGTCCAGGGATCGAACCCACGTCTCTTGCATCTCCTGCTTTGGCAGGCAGATTCTTTACCACCGTGCCACCTGGGAACCCAGAGTAGGTGCCATAGGGGTGTCCCTGGTAGGTCTTAGCAATATAGAAGTGTCTTTGTCCCTCAGCAGTGGCAGAAGGCCTTTTCAGAGTAAGGTTGGAAGAGGAGACAATTTGAATATAGGAAGTCATGTTAGAATTCAAATAGAATAGGTAAAAGCAAGGCCAGAGAAGTATGTAACTTGTTCTACTAAAAAATTTATACAGGTGAAAAATTTATGCAGGTGAAAAGGAAACAAAGATTAAAGGCACACACAGTTGAATGAGGAATTTAGGAACTGAGAATTCACAGCAGAGCATAGATTAACCAATTAGCCTCCTTGTTACACTGTAGAAATCTTGTATATTGGTCACTTTAGTCCTTTAATAAACTCTTGGCTGATTTTGCAATACGCCATTTAATATTACAGTTAACTCATCCCTTTAAATTTCGATATTTATGTTCTACACTCTTCAGGTTAGGGAGAGTAACCTGAGGGTTACATGCTATACTGTAACTTGACTATGAGTCTATAATCTCTTGATTATTTGTACAAAAAAATCAGCAGCAGCACTCGTAACATAACAAACCACATATGAGATATATCATTAATGTTAATTATTCATTCAATCAAGCTTCCCAGTTGGAGCTAATGGTAAAGAACCCATCTATCAATGCAGGAGACATAAGAGATGCAGATTTGATCCCTGGGTCAGGAAGATCCCAGGGGGAGGAAATGGCACTCTACTCCAGTATTCTTGCCTGGAGAATTCCATGAACAGAAAAGCCTAGCATGCAATAGTCCATAGGGTTGCACAGAGTCAGACACAACTGAAGCAACTTAGTACAGTCATTCAGTAACTTAAAACATTTCTTAAGAGTCTGCTGTGTAAAAGAAATATTAGAGTTTTTTTTGGTTTATTAATATGAAATTTGTTTATGTGTTCAGTAACTGATAAGTGAAATAAGAGTAAGAGAAAAGAGAAGAAGAGAGCCCAATATTTTTTATAGAGAGATGTAAACATCTACTATGGATAAAGAACAATGAATAGTATAATTTAATACATTAGTTACAATTTGGCTTTTTAAAGTATCTCAAATAGTGCTTAAACTTCATTGATTTTTATTTTGAATTTTTTTCTTAAATTGATGTCTAAAGTAGATGTTGACTGAGAGAATATATTTGAAATGCTTTATGTTGAAAATAAATTAGCTCTCTCCAGCAATGTAAAGATGTTGGTTTACCTACCTCTTAGGACATTACAGATACATTAATGCTTTTTCATTATGAAATAAGTGTTACCTCTAGGGAAAACTGCATAAACTGAAGCTACTAACATTTACCTGTGGTCATATTTCTACCAAGTCATTTTTTTTATGTAAGTCCTATGGTTTCCATTTTAGAAATTTGTAACATAGAGTGATGAGAAAAATAATCACAGCTATAAGAATACACAGAAGAACTGTACAAAAAAGATCTTCATGACCCAGATAATCACGATGGTGTGATCACTGACCTAGAGCCAGACATCCTGGAATGTGAAGTCAAGTGGGCCTTATAAAGCATCACTATGAACAAAGCTAGTGGAGGTGATAGAATTCCAATTGAGCTGTTCCAAATCCTGAAAGATGATGCTGTGAAAGTGCTGCTCTCAATATGCCAGCAAATTTGGAAAACTCAGCAGTGGCCCCAGGACTGGAAAAGGTCAGTTTTCATTCCAATCCCAAAGAAAGGCAATGCCAAACAATGCTCAAACTACCGCACAATTGCATTCATCTCACACGCTAGTAAAGTCATGCTCAAAATTCTCTAAGCCAGGCGTCAGCAATATATGAACCGTGAACTTCCTGATGTTCAAGCTGGTTTTAGAAAAGGCAGAGGAACCAGAGATCAAATTGGCAACATCCGGTGGATCATGGAAAAAGCAAGAGAGTTCCAGAAAAACATCTATTTCTGCTTTATTGACTATGCCAAAGCCTTTGACTGTGTGGATCACAAAAAACTGTGGAAAATTCTGAAAGAAATGGGAATACCAGACCACCTGACCTGCCTCTTGAGAAACCTATATGCAGGTGAGAAAGCAACAGTTAGAACTGGACATGGAACAACAGACTGGTTCCAAATAGGAAAAGGAGTACGTCAAGGCTGTATATTGTCACCCTGCGTATTTAACTTATATGCAGAGTACATCATGAGAAACGCTGGGCTGGAAGAAGCACAAGCTGGAATCAAGATTGCCGGGAGAAACATCAATAACCTCAGATATGCAGATGACACCACTCTTATGGCAGAAAGTGAAGAGGAACTAAAAAGCCTCTTGATGAAAGTGAAAGTGGAGAGTGAAAAAGTTGGCTTAAAGCTCAACATTCAGAAAATGAAGATCATGGCATCTGGTCCTATCACTTCATGGGAAATAGATAGGGAAACAGTGGAAACAGTGTCAGACTTTATTTTTCTGGGCTCCAAAATCACTGCAGATGGTGATTGCAGCCACTAAATTAAACGACGCTTACTCCTTGGAAGGAAAGTTATGACCAACCTAGATAGCATATTAGAAAGCAGAGATATTACTTTGCCAACAAAGGTCCATCTAGCCAAGGCTATGGTTTTTCCTGTGGTCATGTATGGATGTGAGAGTTGGACTGTGAAGAAAGCTGAGCACCGAAGAATTGATGGTTTTGAACTGTGGTGTTGGAGAAGACTCTTGAGGGTCTCTTGGACTGCAAGAAGATCCAACCAGTCCATTCTAAAGGAGACCAGTCCTGAGTGTTCAATGGAAGGACTGATGCTGAGGCTGAAACTCCAATACTTTGGCCACCTCATGCAAAGAGTTGACTCATTGGGATGCTGGGAGGGACTGGGGACAGGAGCAGAAGGGGATGACAGAAGATGAGATGGCTGGATAGCATCACCAACTCGATGAACATGAATTTGGGTGAACTCCAGGAGCTGGTGATGGACAGGGAGGCCTGGCGTGCTGCGATTCATGGGGTCACAAAGAGTCGGACATGACTGAGCGACTGAACTGAACTGAACTGATAAGATTTTATTTCTATATGCCAAGTTTACACGCAGATTCTAACATGAAAAACAACTTGTTAGAACAATTCCAGAAAGACAGCATTTAGCTTAAGCCATATATGCAGAAAGTGAGTATTTATAGTTATAATATTTTATTCACCCTTACATGTGTTTTTCTCTCCAAATATTTTAAGTGTTAGAGAGGGAAAGGATTTATGTAATAAGATGATATGTATTATGATGATATTATAAACAAGTGCATATTCATAGTCCTGGATATGGTATAAAATCTAATTTTCAATAAGATGATTTAAAATTAGTCTTATTATGAAATTATTTATTGTGCAATATTTATCATTCATGCAAATGGGCAATAAGCTTACTGATTAAGAATTTAAGCTTTCAATTTTTCTCAACTTTACCAAGGACATTTTTAAACCCCATGTTTCAGTATGTTATTGATTAACTAGCTCTAAACAGTCAACTTTTTATTCATTAAATAACCTAGAGGAAAAAAGTTGTTTCTTTCCCTACAATGCTATTTTAACATGAAAACACCATGACTTGCTGGCAATATTATAGCAAAGCAAACTCTCATTTCATTCGTTCACTAGTAAATCATTAGTTAATCATTATATTTATTATATATGTACTATGTCTTGCCCCTGAGACTATCTTCTGCAATGTGCTGTGCTTAGTCACTCAGTCGCATCTGACTCTTTGAAACTCCATGGGCTGTATGTAGCCTGCTAGGCTACTCTGTTCATGGGATTCTCTAGGCAAGAATACTGGAGTGAGCTGGAATTCCCTTCTCTAGATCTATCCGACCCAAAGATCAAACTCATATCTCCTGCATTGCTGGCAGGTACTTTGCCATCTTCCCTGGTGGTTCAGATGGTAAAGCGTCTACCTACAATGCGGGATACCCGGGTGCAATCCCTGGGTTGGGAAGATCTCCTGGAGAAGGAAATGGCAACCCACTCCAGAGTTCTTGCCTGGAAAATCCCATGGATGGAGGAACCTGGTAGGCTATAGTCCATGGAATCGCAGAGAGTCGGACACAACTGAGCAACTTCTTTGCCATCTGAGCCACCAGGGAAGCCCCATGGGTCTCATAAAATAAAAATGAAATAATAACTTAACCAACTCTGTATATATATTAATGTTTAAGTATTTATATGCCATTAAGTACACATTATATTTATTTATTATATTATGTATAATGACATACTATATTATGTGTGTATATATATATGAGAAAGAGAGAGAGACAGAATAGGTAAAGGGAAGAGTTTGTGTATTTAATAGAGTCAAAAGAATGAAAGAAGGCAAAATTTACATTTTCCTATAATGGAACAGACACTGCTTACACAATGTTAAATATTGAAAAATAAAAATTTTTATATAAGCAATGTCAGCATGTTATTCAGAGATATGGAGATAATCATCAAAACTGTATATTCACATAAAGTGTGTAAAACTTAAAAGAAAAATAAATTTAGACTCAAATTATTATAATATACATTTATTGAATCTACTTTATAACAGATTCTGTTAAGTGCTTCAAAAGCATATTTGATTTAACATGAAAGTTTAGGAAGGATTTTTAACACTTCATGTCTAAAGAATGTAATAAGATTTATTTATCCAGAGTGCAGCAGACTACTTCTGTCTTGAAGAAAAGAAAAACTTGTATCTGTAATTCATAAAGATATTCAAAAAATGGAGGGAATGCGATTTTCCAAGTCTACCAATGCAATTTCAGTTTGTGTTTCAACTATTACAGTGTGATTTTCTTCAGCCTCTTTGAAAACAGATGGGAGCAAGAATCCAGGTGGGTGTGTTAACTATGATACTGGTGAGGAAATTGATTTTTCTTCTTTTCTATAGAAATGAGAATAAAATCAGTACTTTTGTATGCATTGCTCTTGATGTCCCAAATAAAATAATTCACTGTACTGAAAGGTTTTGTTAAACTCCAAGTCTCTGAAAAGATTACATTGAGTGAAATGTCATTTATGTTGAGCAGCCAAGGAATGAAAGTCAAGGCACATCTGTGGTGGGCAGAGGCTGGTGCACCATTTTCTCTCTCTCTCACCATGTTAATTGAAGAAATAGGTTTGTGATTGTGACTGTTGATGTGAGCGTCACACTGACTGATTAGATCTTCCTGAAGAAACACTTTTTTTTTCTTGAATCTAGGGAAATTTGATCAGTTCTTAATCCATGCAGTGCTAACTTGCTTCGGTTGTGTCTGACTGTTTGCCACCTATGGACTGTAGCCCACCAGGCTCCTTGTCCATGGATCTTCTCGGCAAGAATACTGAAGTGGCTTGCTATACCCTCCTCCAGGGGATCTTCCTGACCCAGAGATGGAACCCATGTCTCCTATCACTCCTGCATTGGATTATTTTCTGTTGAGCCACTGGGAAAGCTCCTTTTAATCCACAGCTGGCTACAATGTTTAGTTCCAACTCTGAGCAAGTCCAGTTACAATGAAACCAAAGATCACAGGCTCATTATGAAGTATTTTTCTTTTGCTTCTTTTTTCACATCACCAATTTGACCTTACTTCTTTTCTTTGCTAATCTGAAATGCTTCTCTTACCAGTAACTGTCACTGAGTTCTGAGGCATCGGTGATTTTCGCCCAATATATATGTTAAATATTTTAATTTTAAATGATCCAGATCTGCCAGCTATTAGATTACATTTACACCTTGAACTACTTTCTATAGAACTACATTCCTCAGAGACTTGTCTTGTTTCAAAGGAAATATTTTCTTACTTTGCAGGAATGTGAATTAAAGTTCATTTCTTTTAAAAATAATTTGTCTTTCATGTAATTTAATGTGTCTATTATTTGGTAATAAAGGACTGTTTCAAAAGAAATTAATGATAATTTTTCCTGAAACCTTATCATCACCTATATCCAATAATTTTTCCAAATAATAAATTCAAAAGGCCTGAGCTCAAGCAATGTTTAGCTAAAGTCAAGTCAGCTTTCATCAAGTGAACAAAAAACTCAGCAGATTTTTTTCTAAACAACTGACACTAAGTTTGGATTATAGCTGAAATTTGATTTCAGAAAGGAAATTTCAGTACATCAAATTACCTCCCAATGACTAAAACAGGATTAGAAACTGTCTTTACTGAAATGGTACTGCATTCTATAATATAATTTTGACTTACTTATGACCCATTAAAAACATAACCTGTAACACAAACTGGGTATACTTTATTATTCATTTATTTTGGAAATTTATCTAGACTACTTTTTCACATACTTTTGAAAACTCTCCCCAAGCATTTTCTAAAAAGGGGTATTTCACTCACCAAAGAGGAAAAACTAAATCAAGTTCTTGTTTTTTAAAAAAATTAAAAGTCTCATCAATTTTCTCACTTAAATATAAAGGCTTCATGGGATGTGCTGGCTTGTGTTTGTAAGTTAACATTTCCCCCCAAATGAAGTATCACAAAGTCATCTTAGTTCCATTATTACGCCACCTGGTTTCCACATGTAACTAAAATGTGAAAGTATATCAGAAATGAGACAAATAGATGTTGTCTTTGACCTGAAGTCAAAGTCTTATTACATAAGACTGTAAAATTTAATCTGATTTATTACCATAGAAAGTTTTTGGTTAATTTTTGCTGTATGTGTAGTTTTCTGAAACTCTTTTGTTAGAATCACATAAGATTCCACACGATGTCAATTTATATCTGTGGGTACTAAACAGATTTCGTCATCATGTTAGTAACTCAGCCGTGTCGGATACTTTGCGACCCCATAGACTATAGTCTGCCAAGCTCCTCTGTCCATGGAAATTTCCAGGCTAGAATACCGGAGCGGGTTGCCATTTCTTTCTCCAGGAGACCCTCCCAACTCAGGGATCAAATCCAAGTCTCCTACATTGCAGGTGGGTTCTTTACCACCTGAGCCACGGGGGAAGTCCAATTTCATCATAAGTACAGATTTTAGAAAACAGGAAACAAAGTTTCTTTCTCCAATTTTCCACTCTTCTTCATTCATGGTCTATTAACCATGTATTTGCCCCATTACCCTCTCTCAAGAGAAGTCTTGCTCTTTATTTGGGTAAGAAAAAAATAAAGTCTTACTCTTTATTTATTTCAGCTACTTTATAGAACAGTTACATGGCTGGTATGATATGTAGCTCCCCTTTGTCTAAAATTAATTCTGACATAACCTCAGTGTGTGCTTAAAATATTTGTTTTCAAGTGTAGCTCTCACTTATATACAAATTTATAAAAATTTAGTGCTTATATATGTTACATATTTTAATTAAAACAAACAAACAAACAAACAAAACTGCAAAGTCAGTATGTTCCAAAGTAAAAAGTGGATGATGTTTTACCAATGAAAATCCATCACCTATCTTAGGTTTAATAACAGAGAGTTAAGGTTTACACAGCTGATGCTTTATTTTTTATCATCTTGATTCTTTTGCCTTTTAGCCCAGTGGACAACTCCATAAACCATTTCAATTATTGTTGTTTTAACAGGAAGGCAGTTTTTAACCATTGTTCAGCTACTTTACAGGCTAATAAATTTCATACTGACTCTGAAATACTATAGTGAAAATGTTTTAAAGAATTGGTAACCAATGGTACGCGTGGTAAAGAACCCACCTACCAATGCCAGAGACATAAGAGATGAGGGTTGGATCCCTGGGTCGGGAAAAATTCCCTGGAGGAGAGCGTGGCAACCCACTCCAGTATTCTTGACTGAGGAGCCTGAGGGGCTACAGTCTATAGGGTCGCAAAGAGTGGAACATGACTGAAGCAACTTAACATGCACGTACAAGTCATTGTATATTTGCCACTATTCTCATCTACTTAAATGTGAACACAGTCTTTACTACAAAGCACACTGTTTTCTGTTCAGCATCCTGTGCTGGTTGAATCCTCCCACTATTCTCTCTGCTCAAGTCATTGAAAAAATTTAACTTTTTTACGACACCATGACCTTCTATGGCCTTCCTTCAGCACAAGCAAGGGCGTGACAGTAACACAAATGGAAACAATGAAGTCATATATCACTATTCTGTTATCAAGTCATCTTCTAGCTCCATCTGCGTCTCTACAAGCTGCTGTCCAGTAGAAACAAACACAACATTGTAAGGCAACTATACTCCAATAAAAACAAAATTTTAAAGTCACCTTCAAATAGTTCAGAATATATATATAACTGTTTAAGAGTATCATTAAGATAAAAGCACAGTTCAGTTCAGTTCAGTCGCTCAGTCATGTCTGACTCTTTGTGACCCCATGAACTGTAGCACGCCAGGCCTCCCTGTCCATCACCAACTCCTGGAGTTTTCTCAAACTCACGTCCATTGGGTTGGTGATACCATCCAGCCATCTCATCCTCTGTCGTCCCCTTCTCCTCCTGCCCCCAATCCCTCCCAGCATCAGAGTCTTTTCCAATGAGTCAACTCTTTGCATGAGGTGGCCAAAGTACTGGAGTTTCAGCTTTAGCATCATTCCTTCCAAAGAAATCCCAGGACTGATTTCCTTTAAATAATGGACTGGTTGGATCTCCTTGCAGTCCAAGGAACTCTCAAGAGTCTTCTCCAACACCACAGTTCAAAAGCATCAATTCTTCGGCGCTCAGCTTTCTTCACAGTCCAACTCTCATAGCCATACACGACTACTGGAAAAACCATAGCCTTGACTAGATGGACCTTTGTTGGCAAAGTAATGTCTCTGCTTTTGAATACACTATCTTAAAAGCACAAAACTATTAAAAATCCCATAGAAATAAAATTATTCAGAATATATGCCTTAGGGACTGGAGATCTAAAGTTTACATGGTTTTGGAAATCCTAATTGTTTCCTAGTCTCTTCAAAGGAAAGTGAGCAGGTGCTTGAATAGAAAGGCCATTGAGACTAGGCCTGGCCAAGAAACTGCTATAGGAAAGATGGAAGTGTTGACAATGGGACACAGTAAGTTAAAATAATTGAAAGTCAAAACACTGGGGGCAGCTTGGCATTTTCCCAGTTGGGCTAATGCTGGGTTGTCCCAAACAAAGCAGCAGCTAATCCTCATTTCATGTTGTTAAATTAGAATTCGTTAACCATACCGTTTCAATGATGTGTAATGTAGATACATCCTAGTTTGGAGGCTAAATTGCTGGCAGAATTGTACCTTTTCATGTGTAGGGAAAGAATATGATGGGCAAAGAAAAATATGCATCTTTCCTTTTTTCACTTTCTTTGCTTTATATCACTGGGAAATGAGAAAAAATGGAAACACAACAACGAAACTAAGGCAAATGCAACTTAGTAGCTCTGCTGTGGAAGGCCGGGACCTGACAAATGTCCATGACATTTGCTTATCTAACAACCTTCTGTGATTCCGGTGTCTTCTTAAAGATAGCTGCCTGGAATTAATCGAAGCTCAAAGAATTTTAACCTTCCGTAATCCTTTTTGAAGGAGACCTCAACACACTGCTTTAGCATAGGGCCAGAAAGAGATGAGACTATGCTAAAGAAAAAAAAAATTGTGTGTCTGTATTTTCTATCTGCATCTATGTGAGCACACACACGAACACACACACATGACATGGCTATCTACGTATCAGCTAAAAAGACGGAGCAAAACAGCATTACAGAGACACAAGGGTCCCAGTGAAGTGAGGGTGGGGCTGACAGTCTTTGATGTAGATGTCTTTGTGGGAAAGTGCAGAAGGAGTTACTTTGCTACCCATTTCTAACCTCCACCTGTACTATTTTTCTCATTTCCTTTTTTAACACCCAATGTTTTTTGGTCATATAAGGAAATGTATTTTTGTATCTTTGTTGATACAAAGACTTTTAGGTATATATAATATGATTACAGGGCTTCTCTGGTAGCTCAGCTGGTAAAGAATCTGCCTGAAATATAGGAGACCCCTATTCAATCCCTGGGTCAGGAAGACCTTTGGAGGAAGGCAAAACAACCCACTCCAATATTCCTGCCTGGAGAATCCCCATGGACATAGGAGCCTGGCAGGCCACAGTCCATGGAATCGCAAAGAGTCGGACATGACTGAGTGATAATGTGATTAGTCACATTTCATAGCACACGATGTAATTACATATATGCATGCATACTCAGTCACTAAGTCCTGTCTGACTCTTTGTGAACCCACAGGCTGTAGCCCACCAGGCTTCTCTGCCCATGGTATTTCTCATGCAAGAATACTGGAGTGGGTTGCCATATCCTCTCCAGGAGATCTTCCTGACCCAGGGATAGAAGCCATGTTTCCTATGTCTCCCAAATTAGCAGGTGGATTCTTTACCACTAGCACCACTGGAGAAGCCACATGTTATCTACATGTAGCTATACAGAGATACAGTCTGTATGTCTAAATTTAAACTCTTGATTAAAATCACTTTAATTTGTAATTTAAGAGCATCACTGCTCTGAAGCTGTCAGATTTTGCAAGAGAAATTTTCTGCTTTCTGTATTTCATTCTTTCTCTGCACTTTCTTTTGTTTTTCTGTC
Source organism: Bos taurus (assembly GCF_002263795.3). Lineage (NCBI taxonomy): Eukaryota > Metazoa > Chordata > Mammalia > Artiodactyla > Bovidae > Bos > Bos taurus. The sequence continues at coordinate 25,666,794 of NC_037341.1, forward strand.
TTGTTTGCCTGATAGTCAATTCTAATCATGCTTTTTCTAATCCTCTGCTTTTAAGCAGTCATTCCATTAGAAAATTCTTCACTCTTTTGTAGGTTATATTTAAATTAAATACAGCTGGGTCTTTTACAACTCAGTGCATATCTGTACCTGACTAAATTTAATACAACTGCATCTACCACAATTGTCAATGCTTTGGTCAAAGTTAGACATGAGATGCATGTTTTTCTAGTCTGTACATATACTGTCTTTCAATGCCAACCTTTTAAAAGCTCTAGAGATAAGGACTGAGAAGGAAGATAACAGAACAGAACCGTTGTAAGAATACCTTTTAAAAAGAAAAAATTGAGAAAAGTGAATTGATTTACTTTTGTAGAAAATAAGACAAGTTTAGGAAGTGGAAGAGTTGAGTGCACTAATGAAAACATATCTATAATGAAGGCCAAAATTATTAATAGAAAACAGGATTATTATATTTTTCTCCAAAACAGCTGATGCTGCTGCTGCTAAGTCATGTCAGTTGTGCTCAACTCTGTGCGACCCCACAGACAGCGGTCCACCAGGCTCCCCTGTCCCTGGGATTCTCCAGGCAAGAACACTGGAGTGGGTTGCCATTTCCTTCTCCAGTGAATGAAAGTGAAAAGTGAAAATGAAGTCACTCAGTCATGTCCGACTCTTCGTGACCCCGTGGACTGTAGCCCACCAGGCTCCTCCATCTGTGGGATTTCCTAGGCAAGAGTACTGGAGTGGGTTGCCATCACCTTCTCCGAAAACAGCTGATAGTAGGACATAAATAAGAACAATCTCCCAAACCATTCTCAAGATTCATTTTCTTCAAGAATAAGTAAAAATTTGAATTTTTTTTTAACCAAAAGGACTTTCCTAGTGGTCCAGTGGTTACAACTCTGTGCTTCCACTCCAGGGGATGTGGGTTTGATCCCTGGTTGGGGAACTAAGAGCCCATTAGCTGTCCAGTTAAAAGAAAAAAAAAGATAATTTAAGAATAGGTGAGAATTTGAAGTTCTATCAATTTAAAAAACTGAGTAATCAACCACAAATGACATTATATTTCAGTCACCAGTCTGATATGATCTAGAAATTAAAGATGAGCTATATATTTCTAAAGGGAAGGATAGCCGTGTTATTATAGAGAGTCCAAGTGATGTATAGTGTTATATAATATTCATACAGTATGAGAGAATTTTAATTGAATCCTTAATAGCTTTTGGAACAAAGATCTCATACTATCATGGTCAATATAAAATGCAAGATTTAGCAGAAGAGTCTGATTTTCAAAAAGGAATAACTGAACCATCAAGTCTCTAAATGTCTGTGCTAAAGACACTTGGTTTTAAGAGAGATGACCAATCACATTCACTATCAAGAGTCTCACCTCCTGCACCAAATCCTATACATTTATACTAATGACTATAGTGTTGCTTAAAACCGAGTTGAATTATCATCATGGTTGAGCATGAGAGAAATCTGTACAAGACTGAAAAACAAAACAGCTGGGTGTGCCTCACAGCCTGATCTGCACACCTGAGCCCACCTTAGGCTCTAGGGCTATGCTGACACAGAAGATTAAAGCCTATTAGAACATGACCACGATGGTAGAATCAATGAACAGCAGACTTCCAGAAATATAAGCAGGGTGATCAGCTGGAAAAACAAATTAGGAGTAACCAGAAATAGAGATTTCTCTATAGTATTCCCTTAGCCCAGGACCAAGTAGTAAGGTACAGGGTATCTTACTCAGAGCAGGAATATGCATTGTGGGAGTGTGAGGAATAGAGACAAGGCAGTGATCTAGTTGGGCTTCCCAAGTGGTGCAGTGGTAAAGAATCTGCCTGCCAGTGCAGAAGACACAAGAGACGTGAGTTCAGTCCCTGGGTTTGGAAGATTCCCTGAAGTAGGAAATGGCAAACCACTCCAGTATTTTTGCCTGGGAAATCCCATGGACAAAGAAGCCTGGCAGGCTACAGTCCATGGGGTTGCAAAGAGTCAGACACGACTGAGCACACACACATGCACAGTGATTTGTTGCATATTCCATCACCCTCCCCCTAAAACAGTGTGGACCATAACCCTACAAGTGGTTGCCAGACCTTCTATAGGCTATCTATGGGAAGTGTATCAGAAGCAAAAATCCTCAAATACCTAATTGTGTATCATTCATATTTGAGAAATACCATCAATATGCAATATCCATAACAATAAATACAAACAACAAATAATATGATGACTTAAGCTCAGTTAAATTACAAAATGCTCTTTCTGAACTTATAATATATAGGCTATCAACTGATTATTACAAGAGGTATACAAAAAATGATTCCAGTGATATACGCAAAGTCCAATATGTTTCAGCCAAAGAATGTTTATTTTAGGAATGCAAGTATGATTCGAGATTAGAAAACAGTGTAACTTACTACATTAAAATAGGAGAAAAATCACACATAATTATTTCAATAGATATATAGAAAGCATTTCATAAAATCTAACACCCATTCACAATAAAATATCTTAGCAAGGCAGTAATGAAAGGAAATGTTCTTAATATTAATATCTAAAAAAAACTATAGATTTTACAATATTGTAATATATTGTAAAACATTGTAATATTGTAATAACAATATACAATGTTGTACCAGAAGTACTAGCCAGTGAAATAAGAAAAAAAAAAGTTATAAGGTTTGTAAAGAAAGAAATGAAAAGCCTTTGTTTATAGAAGTCATGTTTCTTTACCTAGAAAATTTAAAATAATCCATAGATAAACAATTAGAATTGATAATGCTATTATAAGGACACAGTTCAATGTTAATTAGAATTATATTTCTATATAACAGCTACCAAAAGAAAAAGAAAAACATACATTTTATGATGGTATTCAGTGACATAAAATACCTTGGAAATATCTGATAAAAGATATGCATATCCTTTTACTAAAAATTATAAAACAATTTTAAGAGAAAACTTAAAAGACCTAAATAAATGGAGGGATATACTATGGAGTTATATACTAGGCTATATATTGTCACCCTGCTTATTTAACTTATGTGCAGAGTACATCATGAGAAATGCTGGGCTGGATGAAGCACAAGCTGGAGTCAAGATTGCCGGAAGAAATGTCAATAACCTCAGATATGCAAATGATACCACCTTTACGCAGAAAGTGAAGAAGAACTAAAAAGCCTCTTGACGAAAGTGAAACAGGAGAGTGAAAAAGTTGGCCTAAAACTCAGCATTCAGAAAACTAAGATCATGGTATCTAGTCCCATCAGTTCATGGCAAATAGGTGGGGAAACAGTGGAAACAGTGACCGACTTTATTTTTGGGGCTCCAAAATCACTGCAGATGGTGATTGCAGCCATGAAATTAAAAGACACTTACTCCTTGGAAGAAAAGTTATGACCAACCTAGACAGCATATTAAAAAGCAGAGACATTACTTTGCCAACAGAAGTCTGTCTAGTCAAAGCTATGGTTTTTCCAGTAGTCATGTATGGATCTGAGAGTTGGACTATAAAGAAAGCTGAGAGGCCAAGAATTGATGCTTTTGAACTGTGGTGTTGGAGAAGACTCTTGAGAGTCCCTTAGACTGCAAGGAGATCCAACCAGTCCATCCTAAAGAAAATCAGTCCTGAATATTCATTGGAAGGACTGATGCTGAAGCTGAAACTCCAAAAGACCCTGATTCAGGGAAAGATTGAAGGCGGGAGGAGAAGGGGACAACAGAGGATGAGATGGTTGGATGGCATCACCAACTCAATGGACGTGAGTTTGAGTAAACTCCAGGAGTTGGTGATGGCAGGGAAGCCTGGTGTGCTCCAGTCCATGCGGTCACAAAGAGTCAGACATGACTGAGCGACTGAACTGAACTGATACTATGTTTGTGACTTGAAAGACTCAATGTTATAATGGTGCCAATTCTCTCCAAATTAAACTGTAGATTCAAGGTGTTGTGCTGTGCTCAGTCACTCAGTCGCTAAGTTGCATCTGACTCTGCGACCCCATGGACCCCCTTGGACCATGTCCACCAAGCTCCTCCATCCATGTAATTTTCCAGGCAAGTATATTGGAACGAGTTGCCATTTCCTACTCCAGGGGCTCTTCATGATCCAGGGATTGAACCCGAGTCTCTTGTGTCTCCTGCATTGGCAGGAGGATTCTTTATCACTGTGCCACCTGGTAATTTCTGTCAATATTTCAGCAATACTTTTGATTGACCAGCTGGTTTTAAAATTGATATGCAAAAGATTAAAATAGCTAAGGCATTTTTGAGGAAGTAGAATAAAACTGGTGGACTGACAATACTTGATACCCAGCCCTATTCTGAAAGTATACTAACTGAGACAATATGGTGTATTTACCCAAAGATAGACAAAGAGATCTCTGCAACATAATATAATCTAGAAACAGAACCAATATATTCAACCACTGTTTCTTTATGACAAATATGAGACAGTGTAATAAGAGAAAGTATAGTCTTATTCATAAATAATGCCAGATGGAGTGGATATTCATTTGGTAAAAAAAATGAATCTTGACCCTGTATCTCACCCTTTACGGAAAAAAAAAAAATCTATTCCAAATGGATTGAAGATCTAAATGTGAAAAGTGAAATAGTAAAATTTTCAGAGGAAAATATAGGAGAAGATATAATCGAGGGAATAGGCAAATGTCCTTCAACAGAACTTTAAAAATAGTAACAATAAAAAAAACTGTGTAACTTTATTAAAATAAAGATCTTCAGTTCATCAAAAATTTTATTATGAGAATGAAAAGTAACCACAGAACCTTAACACAATAGATCCAATGTATCATATTAAGAAAACATTAAGGAATTCTAAATCACTAATCAAAAAGCAGACAAAGCAATTTTTTAAATGGTAGGAGACTTGAGCAAATATTTCACAAAAGATACTGTCAACATGGAAATAAAAATATGAAAAAAGATCAACTTTATTAGAAATTAAATGAATGTAAATTAAAACCACAAAGAAATACTACCACAAAATGATCAGATTGGAAATGTCAATTGTCAGCTAGGATGTAAAATAAACAGAATCCTCTTACATTACTGATGACAGTGTAAATTGGCAGAAGCATTCTTGAAAACTGTGGCAATGTTTTTGAAAGCCAAACATACACATTTTTCTATGACCCAGCAAAGTCTCCTCCTAGATGTATACCCAAGATAAAGGCACACAATTATTCACTGAAATTCATTGAGGAAAATATTCAACACGGAACTATTAATAATTGACTAAAAATATATTACCCAAATATCAACAGTAGAATTGATATATTGCTACATGTTAATTAAGTTGAATATTATACAACAAGCATATGGACTGAAATTTCTTTTTTTTATTTTGTGGGCCCCCAGAAGCAGGGCCAGCCAACCTCAGCCTTTCATCTTTGACGCAATGGGGATGCTCCACCTCTGCTCCCAGGGCCGCCGCCGTGGCCAGGCACTGGAAGACAGCCGAACTCTCACTTTAACTCCCGACCCTAGCCTGGATTGAAATTTCTACAACCACATACAACGAATAGAGCTCACATACGTAATCCTTAGTTTAAGTAGTCAGGCATATAAGGGTATATTCAATATGCTTCCATTTATATAAATTATAAAAACACAGCAAATTAATCTATGCTGTAAGAACGAGAGTAGTGATTATTCACAAAGGATGTGATATTGACTAGAGGAAGTATGGCTTCTAAAATGGTGGCAATAATCAATACCTTAATCTGGGTGCTGTTTACATGGGTAAGCATAGTTTGTGAAAATTCATCAAGCTGTATACTTGAAGTATGTGTGTTTGCTTTACATCTGCTTTATGTCAATAAATTTTTAATTAATAGTTTCTTATAGAGCAGTTATATTAAAACAAAAATGAAAAGTTACTAAGTTCCTGTAAAAATGTTTTCAGACCTTTTTGGAGGAAAAAATCGATTAAACTTTACTTAGTAACATAAAAGAAAACTGAAATAAATGGAGAGCTGTAACACGTTAATGTTTGGGAATTCTGAGTACTGTAATACTGTCTGTTTCCCTTTATTTGTCTGTAAATTCAATCTATCACAACCCACTGCACAAAAAAATGTTTCTTACTGCCATTGCCAAGTTGAATTCTTAATTTTTATGGAATCAAAATAGCCAAGACAACTTTAACAAAATGGAACAAGAAATTTTACTTTATCAAGTAGCAGAGAAAAAAATTTAGACCCTAGATTTTGACTACAGAATCATTAAAATTTAGTGTGCATCTCACATTAATAAGGAAAAGACACACTTTCAGTTTAGTCATGTTGAGAAAATTTAAAGCAAAATGAAAGAAAGATCCTTATTCATATCATACAAATATGAATTCCAAATGAATTAATGTCTCAAATGTAAGAATGTAAGAAGTAAAGCTATATAGGTATAAAAAGAAAAATATGAACATATGTTTATGATTATACAACAAAAGTTTAAAAATCCATGAAAGCTTTTGGAACTTGAGGGCATTATACTAAGTGAAATAAGTCAGACAGATAAAGATAAATACCATATGATCTCAATTCCATGTGGAATTAAAAAAAATAGACACACACACACACAAACATAACTCAACAATACAGGGAACACATTGGTGGTTGCCAGAGGTGGTGGGGGTGGATGGTGAAGAGGGAGACATGAAATGGGTGAAGGTGGCCAAAAGTTGTAGGTCCAATTATCAGGTAAGTCCTGGGATGTAATGTACAACTTGGTGAATATAGTTAACAACACTCTGTTGTATATTTGAAAGTCTCTAGGAGAGTAAATCTTAAGAATTCTCATTACAAAAAGAAAAGAGAATTTGTAATAATGTGTGGTGATAAATGTTACCTAAACAGTGTGGTGATCATTTCCAAAATATGCACATATTGAATCATTACACTGGAAAACTAATGTCTTCCACAAAGAAGTTATTAGTAGTTCCACAAACTAACACAATGTTATATGTCAATTATATTTCAGTTTTAAATAACTAAAAATAAAAAGTAGTGAATGAATAAATTGATAAATTTTAAAACACAAATAGGGAACGGGGTATGAGTATTTATCACTTAGATAATAAGACAAAGAATTGGTATTCAGCATGCATAAGAAAATTCTACTAATAGTTAAACAACAAAAAATATTGACTTAGCAGAGCATATGTTCAGGAAATTCATATTTTAAAATTTTTTATTTATTTTTAATGGAGGATAATTGCTTTACAATGTTGTGTTGGTTTCTGCTTTACAACAAAGTGAATCAGCAGTAAGTATACATATATTCTCCTCCTTCTTGAGCTTCTCTCCCACCTCCCCCCAGGAAATTTATAGAAAATAAAATGCAAAATACCAATATAGCTGTAAAAGGTGATACCCTCAATAATCAACAAGGAAATTCAAAAGTAAAACAAAAATTCTGATGCCAATTTTTCATCCTTTAGATTAGCAAAAATTACAGGTTGATTATAGCAAGTGTAGCTAAGATTGTCAGCAGCTGCATATCACAGCTATAAAGTAGTTGTAAACTTCTATAAGTGTATATTGGTACAGTCTATCATATGTACAAATAGACTTGCATAAGAATGTTCCTTTGTTATTATTGTTCAGTCACTCAGTCATGTCTGACTCTGAGACCCCATGGACTGCAGCATACCAAGATTGCTTGTCCTTCACTCTCTCCCTGAGTTTGCTCAAGCTTATGTCCGTTGAGTTGGTAATGCCATACAACCATCTCCTCTTCTGTCACTCCCTTCTCCTCTTGCCTTCAATCTTTCCCAGCATTAGGGTTTTTTTCAATGAGTCGGAATCATCACTGGTTATAAATTGGTACAGATAAGTTGAATGAACTATGCCATTACCTAATAATGCCACTTCTGAGAATAATATTTACCCTCAATAAATAATATCATATGTACAAATAGACTTGCACAAGAATGTTCATTATGACATTGTTAATACTAAAAGCAGGGGTGGAAGGGAGAGGAAGAAAGAAAATCTAATTGAATTGTAGCTAAGTACACTGTGGTTAAATATACCATGGTACAGTGTATACTATATGAAAATATCCAGTGGTTGTCACAGTAGACCTATAGATACTATCTTTCTTAAGGTAGCTCTTTATGTACTTATATTACAGAGGTTTATCCACTCCTGTGTGCGTGTGTGCTAAGTTGCTTCAGTCGTGTCTGACTCTTTGTGACCCTATGTATTGTAGCAGGCCAGATTCCTCTGTCCATGGGATTCTCCAGGCAAGAATACTGGAGTGGGTTGCTATGTCCTCCTCTAGGGGATCTTTCCAACCCAGGGTTCAAACCTGTGTCTCTTACATCTCCTGCATTGGGCAGGGGGGTTCTTTACCACTAGTGCCACCTGTGAAACCCTGATCCGCTCCTACTGACATGGTTAACTCTTCAAGATCAAATGTAAAAAAAGTAAGTGGAAAAAAATGCTACTTCATTTCATGTAAAAATGCAGATGAAAGGTAAGAAATAAAACCACACACAACAAAATATACAAATATTTTATGTAAATTCACAGAAAAAAAATGTGTGGATGAATAGCCACAGAAAAATTGGTGACAGCAATTATCTACTGGGAGTAATGGAAAAACACCTGGAAGGGGTCTTCACAGGGGAGGATCATGAAGATGTCCTATTTTATCCCCCAGTACCTGGTCCTGCTCCTTAAGGCACTGATTTTGTGTTTGGATAAACCTCCCGTGTCAACCAATATGCTTGGTTGAAACTGAACACTCTTCATCTTGGACTGAAACGTAAATAAGACCCAAAACAATAAGTGCTTTTCAGAACCATACAAACCAGTGACCAGCTCAAGACTCTAATTCAAAACAAACGAAACTTAGTTGTGGAAACTTGAAAAAATATATTATAAAATATGAAACCAGAAGAAGGAAGACTGAAGCCACGGCACTCCTCTTGCAATCTTAGAGCAAGAGTCTGAGAACAAGGCCATCTTCGTTGGTTGCCGGGAAGGGATTGAATCAAGATATAGACAAAGAGAGAGTCAGGGTCCTGCTATCATTGAAACCCTGGAAAGACAAGGGCTTCCATCATGCAATCAACACATCATGCTGGTGTTCGTGCCAGCTGGGTTAACTTTTTAGCCATTTGCCATAAAAAGTTTTCTCTCACAAAGATCTATTGGGCTTACCTTTTGTGTTTGAATTTTTACTAGGAAAATACATTCATATACTCTACAATTAAAATTACTTTCAGATCAGATCAGATCAGTCACTCAGTCGTGTCTGACTCTTTGAGACCCATGAATCGCAGCACACCAGGCCTCCCTGTCCATCACTAACTCCCGGAGTTCACTGAGACTCACGTTCATCGAGTCAGTGATGCCATCCAGCCATCTCATCCTCTGTCGTCCCCTTCTCCTCCTGCCCCCAATCCCTCCCAGCATCAGGGTCTTTTCCAATGAGTCAACTCTTCACATGAGGTGGCCAAAGTACTGGAGTTTCAGCTTTAGCATCATTCCTTCCAAAGAAATCCCAGGGCTGATCTCCTTCAGAATGGACTGGTTGGATCTCCTTGCAGTCCAAAGGACTCTCAAGAGTCTTCTCCAACACCACAGTTCAAAAGCATCAATTTTTCAGCGCTCAGCCTTCTTCAAGAAAATATCATGCTTAGACTAAAGGATTTGTAAGATTCACTCATTTTTATGAGTGTAAGATTTTTGTTCCAGGTTTTATTGAAGTATTAGAAATAGTCATTAGAAAGCCTTTTTGTTAATTTTTTGAATTGAAGTATACTTGATTGACAATGTTCCAGGTGTACAGAAAAGTGCTTCAATTACATATATATAATTGAATCACTTTGCCACATATATGTCCATATATACTGGCTATACATATATGCAAGCTTCCCTAGTGGCTCAGCAGTAAAGAATCCACCTGCCAATGCAGGGACGTGGGTTTGATCCCTGGGTCAGGAAGATCCACTGGAGTAGGAAATGGTGGCCCACTCCAGTAATCTTCCCTGGAAAATCTCATGAACAGAGAAGCTTGGGAGGCTACCGTCCATGGGGTCGCAAAGTCAGACATGATGGAGAGACTAAACAGCAACAGACATATATACATTCTTTTCAGATTCTTTTCCACTATAGGTTATTCTGAGCTATTGAATACAGTTCCCTGTGCTACACAGTAGGGCCTTTTGGTTACCTCTTTTATATATAGTGGTGTGTATATGTTAAACCCTAACTCTGAATTTATCTCCTTCCCACTGTCTCCTTTGATAACCATAAGTTTGTTTTTCATGTCTGTGAATCTATTTCTGATTGTAAATAAATTCATTTGTATCATTTTTTTTAGATACCACATATGTGGTATCATATGATGTTTGAATGAAATAATACCATTTGCAGCAAATGTAGATGAACCTAGAAATTATCATCATAAGTGAAGTAAGTCAGAGCAAGACAAATATCATAAGAAAGAATATTTAATAATTTAACACATTAACCTGGCAGATAGTCCACAAGGACATAATCACTTCAAATCCTTCTTAGATTCACGTGGATATAAATAATACATTCATATAATCAGATAGTACCAATTGTAGGTAGAACCAAACTCCTTACATTAAACAACAGGCATATTGTACTTATTTTCCAAACTCATTTGCCCCTAATTATTGCCAACAAAATGAGAGTCCTTTTCAAATGCCACTCTCTGAAATGACCACATGGACAGCATGCCGTGTATAGGTAAAGGGACAAGCCCACTCCTTGTAAGTGTTGTGCTTGCCTGAAAAGAAAGCTACATCTTTGAATAGGGACTTTTAGATAAAGGCTCTTTTGTAATCTTCCTTTTCCCCCCGTGCTTCACATTTTGGTCTCTTTTCTTCAACTCGTGGAGGATTTCGAGCACAAGAGGAGCCATTCAGTTCCTTTTTGTGTATCTCTGCTCTCCTTACAGCCAGCTCTGTGCTTTTCCTAGGATGCTGCAGTGTTCAATTGACATTTTCTACTTCATTTTTCCCTTCTGTTACTCATGTTACCCATTTCTGATAAGACCACGGAGAACATAGTTTGCTCAGTAAAGGAAAAAAAAAAAGGTTTGTTCTTCAATGGCCATTCGGTGTGATGTTAACATTGATAAACTGTGCTTGCTGTGAGAGCATGACATTCATCATGCCATCTCAGCCACAGAGGTGCCAGTTGTGCAGTGGAGAAGACACCTAATATTTATAACAAAACGGGCCTGGCCCACAGTCATTTCACATATGTGCTAATAGGTCAAAAACAAAAGCGATTGCCATATAAAAACTTTCAGTCTCTACATACCAATCTGACAATGAGTTACATAAAATTGGTAGTTTTTATTGTCTTTGTGTATTTTCAGGCCTACTCAGTCCCTCAGTTGTTTTGTAAAATGATGCTACTGTTTACAGTCCTGGATTTGTAAAACCAAAATAAACAGGTGGTCTGTCTGCCACAAGTTAGCAAGTCAGATTGTTCTTTGTTAACTAACCACAAGGAAATACCTGGTTTGGGGCATAAAATCAATTCACTTAAGGAGGAGTAATTTTGTAATGTAAAACCTTCTTGAGAAACTATCATTAGTGAATTGAATTGTATGTTCAGAAAGACAAAACATGTTAAAATGGCATATGCACACACTTTTTATTCTTGAACTTCAAAGGCATAATGCAGATTGAGCTATAGCATCTCACTATTTGTCCATGCCAGGTGCCTTGTGGCTATATTTATTTTATTTTTTAATTGTAATTTTCTATTTTCACTTCTACATCCATTATCCTACCTACTGTAATTGCTTTTAATTCCCATCTTTAAGTGCCTCCTTCAAAATATGAAGTTCTATTTTATGTATATTTTAAAAAATTTAAATTGATATACTGCTTTGATCTTGTTTGATGCTTACTATTCACATCAATCTAGTCACATTATTGTGTACTTAGTACTTCTCACTGTAACAGTATTACTTTGAATGCTGTTATTACACTTTGCTTCTCTGTTCCCTTAGCAATGAATACAATGAAGGCTTCTTTGCTGCTGGAAATCTTAACTCCAGTGAACATTCTCACCCATCACCATTTGTAACACTTGTGTAAGAGAGTTATTTATTCAACAAATACATATTAAGTAACTAATAATTGTCATGCACTGTTCTCATCATGTAGGATGCATCAATGAGAAAAAGAAGCTAAGAGCCTGGGCTATAAGAAGCTTATGCTCTAGTGGGTTTTCTCCAGAGAATATATCCAAGAAAGGGCCTGCTGGATTTTGCAGTACATATAGTCCTAATTTCACTACTTAATTTCATTGACAGAATCCACTCCAAAATAATTTCACCAAGTTAAAACATGAATAATATATAAATACTGTTGTTTCCCTTATCCAAATTTAGTTGATACAGGGAATTATGCATGTCTAATGTTAGGCAAACTGATAGAAATAAAATGACATACTATTTCTCTGATTTAAATGACAGATTATTTCTCTGATTTCTAGAAAGTTTCTAGATTTCTGATTTCTACATAGATCTCTAAAATCATGTGGTTTTAACTTTGTGTGAACTGGCTATCCATAGTTGTTTTTAATTTTTCTGCTTCCTTTTTTTATTCTTAAGCATTTAGAAATACTTTTATTAGAAAATAAGAAATATGGTGGGGGGGGGGAGCTAAAAAAACATAGCAGGCCCAAAATAAGAAGGCTGGAAATAAATAATATATAAATAATACAGGACTCATGAAATAGAGATAAATGACCACAGTAAAACTTAAAAGATACAGCATTTCTTTGGGGAAAAAAAGCATCTAAAATCAATGAAACTTTTTGCAATATATAATAAATATAACATAAATAAGCTATAAATAAATTCAAAATAAGAAAACCAAATAGGTATATAATAGTGATTTTTCTTATAAACTATGCATTGGTAAATTTGGAAAATGAGATGACATGTTAAGATCTTGGGGATAATATAATATGTCAAATTATTAGAAAAATAAAAACTTTAATGTACAAATATCTATTAAGTAAAAGTTAAAATTGTGGTTAAAAAAAAAGGCCGACACCGTTTGAGAACTAATTTTAATGAGTTATTAATGACCATAAATATAGGTTGTTAGTAATGACCATAAATACAGGTTGTTACAAAAAATATTTAAAAACAGGAAAGCGATACATCTCATTTAATGAGGCTATCAAAATTACTTATTTTAAAAACAAGGACATTATAATTGAAGAATACACAAGTTGAAAATATATTTCAAATTCTACTTTTGCCCATTAAGGATCACTATGAATACCATGGGAATTGCTCTCTCTGCAAAACTACAAAACAAGGCAAAATACATGAAAACAGAGTAGGATTATAATCTCCAAGAAAAGAGGAAAATAAAGTCAGCTTTATGATTCACCAAATATACCTCCTAGAGGTAGTTTCCAGCCTGCATTATAGAGGATGGAAATGCAAACAAAGCTCAATAGCCTCCCTGTGTTGAGTAGATAGTAATTGGAGTTTAGCAAACCAAGGAGCCTTGAAATATATACTTGGGGCAGGGGGCATCTTGAGAGGAGGGATCTGCACAGAGAAATAGTTCTGCAGGTCTACAGAGGAATCCCTTTGCGATTTCCACTAATATGTGAAACATTCTTTCATAATAGAATCACCAGAAACCAGTAGGCTGAACAGTTTATAGGGCTTCACACAAGGTTGTGAATAGTCTGTGCCGTCACCAGCCATAGTGAACAGACCTCATAAGAATGGGGTGTTAGAGTTCTTGTGCATTAAAACTTTTTCCTTAATAGTAAAATTAATTGAACACTAGAGGAAAAAAGGCTGCCCTGGATTAACAGTAAAAAAATATTAAAGAAAACCTTGAAAAATTCAAACAGTTCAAGCTGAATATTCTTTAAAGAAATATGTCCAGTGTAAATGAGATCAACTAGAATACAAACAAAAATTGTTAGGCATTCAAAAAAGCAGAATACTGTGACTTGTGTGTAGGGTGTGTGTGTGTATGTATTCAGTCGTGTCCGACTCTTTGCGACTCCATGTGCCTACATGGACTACAGCCTGCCAGGGTCCTCTGTCCATGGAATTTTCCAGGCAAGAATACTGGAGTGGGTTGCCAGTTTCTATTCCAGGGGATCTTCCCTTGCCAGAGATCAAACCAATGTCTCTTCCATCTCCTGCAATAGTAGATGGGTTCTTTACCACTGGCATCACCTAAGAAACCCAAAAATGATTCATAACTGAGATTAATATCAACTAATAAAACAGAAATAAGAGAGAGATGATGGAGTTAGCAGAAAAGAACACTGACATTTATAAAGTTGCTCCTTGTGAACAAGAAAGTTAAACATATACAAACAGGATAAAGAGAGGAAAAAGAAGATATACAAAACAAAAATGGAATGGAACTTCTAAAAGTGAAAAATAAAATATCTAAAATTAGATACTGCAGTACATTAGACACTACAAAAGGAAAGATAAGTGAACTAAAGACAGAGCAATAAAAATCTATAAAAGAGAGGCACAAAGTGAAAAATAAAATTAAAATCAGTGTTTCCCTATGAAACAATGTCAAGCAGTCAACATAGTATATGACCAAATTTAGAATGAGAGTAGGAATAAGAGAAAGAAATCAAGAAATAGTGGCTGAAATTTTTCAAATTTGGAGAAAGCTATCAATCCACAGAACCAAGAAGCTCAGAAATCCCAGTGCATCCCTTTCAGTTCAATTCAGTCGCTAAGCCGTGTCCAAATCTTTTTGACTTCATGGATTGCAGCACATCTGGCCCCCCTGTCCATCACCAACTCCTGGAGTTTACTCAAATCCATGTCCATCAAGTCAGTGATGCCATCCAACCATCTTATCCTCTGTCGTCCCTTCTTTTCTCACCTTCAATCCTTCCCAGCATCAGGGTCTTTTCCAATGAGTCAGTTCACGCATCAGGTGGCCAAAGTATTGGAGTTTCAGCTTCAGCATCAGTCCTTCCAATGAATATTCAGGACTGATTTCATTTAGGATGGAATGGTTGGATCTTCTTGCAGTCCCAGGGACTTTCAAGAGTCTCTTCAAATACCACACTTCAAAAGCATCAATTCTTTGGTGCTCAGCTTTCTTTACAGTCCAACTCTCACATCCACATCGCTAATGGAAAAACCATAGCTTTGGCTAGACAGACTTTTGTTGGCAAAGTAATGTCTATGCTTTTTAATATGCTGTCTAAAGTTGGTCTTAACTTTTCTTCCAAGGAGCAAGCCTCTTTTAATCTCATGGCTGCAGTCACTATCTGTGGTGATTTTGGAGCCCCCCAGAATAAAGTCTGTCATCGTTTCCACTGTTTCCCCATCTATTTGCCATGAAGTGATGGGATTGGATGCCATGATCTTAGTTTTCTGAATGTTGAGTTTTAAGCCAACTTTTTCACTCTCTCTTTCATTTTCATCAAGAGGCTCTTTAGTTTTTCTTTGTTTTCTGTCATAAGGGTGGTGTCATGTGCATATCTGAAGTTATTGATATTTCTCCTGGCAATCTTGATTCCACCTCATGCTTCATCCAGCCCAGCGTTTCTCATGATGTACTCTGCATATAAGTTAAATAAGCAGGGTGAAAATATACAGCCTTGACATACTCCTTCCCCAATTTGGAACCAGTGTGTTGTTCCATGTCCAGTTCTAACTGTTGCTTCCTGACCTGCATACAGACTTCTCAGGAGGCAGGTCAGGTGGTCTGGCATTCCCATCTCTTTCAGAATTTTCCAGTTTATTGTGATCCACACAGTCAAAGGCTTTGGTACGGTCAATAAAGCATGTTTTTTTGGAACTCTCTTGCTTTTTCGATGATCCAACAGATGTTGTCAGTTTGATCTCTAGTTCCTCTGCCTTTTCTAAATCCAGCTTGAACATCTGGAAGTTCATGGTTCATGTACCATTGAAGCCTGGCTTGGAGAATTTTGAGCATTACTTTGCTAGTGTGTGACATGAGTGCAATTGTGCAGTAGTTTAAACATTCTTTGGCATTGCCTTTCTTTGGGATTGGAATGAAAACTGACCTTTTCCAGTCCTGTGGCCGCTGCTGAGTTTTCCAAATTCGCTGGCATATTGAGTGCAGTACTTTCACAGCATCATCTTTTAGGATTTGAAATAGCTCAACTGGAATTCCATCACTTCCACTAGCTTTGTTCGTAATGATGCTTCCTAAGGCCCACTTGACCTCACATTCCAGGATGTCTGGTTCTAGGTGAGTGATCACACCATCATGATTATCTGGGTCTTGAAGATCTTTTTTGTATAAAATTAGGCCAATGATATTTCAAATTATACTAAAGGGAAAGACTTAAAAAGCAATCAAAGAACAAAGTATTATATACAGAGAACCAAAAATACAACCTTTAAAAATGTATATGCATCCATCAGAGGATGGCAAGATACATAAAGCACTAAAGGACTTAAAAGGAGAATTTGAAAGCAAATCAGTAATAGTGGGGGACTTTAACACCCTACTTATACCAGTAGATAGATCATCTAGACAGAAAATCAGTAAGGAAATACTGTACTTAAGAAATCACTAGACCAAGTGTACTTCATAGATAATCTACAGAACATCCTATCTAAAAGCATCAGAATACACATTCTTCTCAAGTGCACATGGAACATTATCTAGGATAAATCACACGTTAGGTCACAAAGCAATACTCAATAAAGAAAATCATAACAGGCATCTTCTCTGATCACAATGGTACGAAACTAGAAATTGATCACAAGAAAAAACAATGTGATACTGAGCAATCAGTGGATCACTAAAGAAATCAAAAGAGAAATTTAAAATGCCTTGAAACAAAACCATAAATATGATGTACCAAAATCTACCTCAAGAAATGAGAAAAATAAAAAATAAACATATTAACTTTGTACCTAAAGGAATGAGAAAAGGAAGAACAAATTCCAAAATTAGTTATTGGGAGAAACAAACAAATCAGAGTGGAAGTAAGTAAAATAAACTAAAAAAATAAATAAATAAAATAAAAAATTAATAAACGTTAGAACTAGTTCTTTGAAAGATAAACAAAATTGACAAATCTTTAGCTAGATTAACCAAGAATAAAAAAGACTCAATATCTGAGATAAAAGAGGAGAAATTACTCTGATACTATAGAAATATAAATGATCATAAGAGATGAAGAATTACATGGTAACAAACAGGATAACTGAGAAGAAATGGATGAAGTCCTAGAAACAAATCTTCCAAGATGTATCATGAAGAAATTAAAAATCTGAATAGACTAAATACTAGTTAGAAGAATGAAACAGTAACCAAAAATCTCCTAACAAACAAAAGCCCAGGTACCAGATGGTTTAACTGGAGTACTCTACAAAACATTCAAATAAGGTTTAATACTTACTCTCAAACTCTTCCAAAACTATTAAAAGGAAGAATACCTTCCAAATACATGTTATGAAGCCAGGATTACCCTGACTCCAAAACCACACAAGGATAGTGCGTGCGCACACACACACGCACACACAGGGGCTACAAACCAATATCCTTGATGCCAAAATCTTCAACAAAATACTAGTAAACCAAATCCAACAATATGTGTAAAGATCACACAGTATCATTAAGTGGGGCTTTTTTCCAGGGATGCAAGGATGGCTCAACAACATCTGCAAATTAATCAACATGAAACATCATACTATAATAAAAAAATAAAAAGATAAAAAATTATAGGATCACTTCAATAGATGCAAAATAAAAGCATTTGACAAAATTTAAGAACCATTTATGATAAAGCTTTTCTTAACATGGGTAGAGAGGAAAGGTACTTCAATCTAATACAGGCCATATATGACAAATTCACAGTTGACACCATACTCTGATAAGAACTGAAACTTCTCCTCTAAGATCAAGAGTAAGACAAAAATGCCCATTCTTGGCCTTTTTTTTTCAACACAGTATTGGAAAGCTTATCCACTGCAGTTACACAAGGCTAGGCTTGCAAATGCAGCCAAATTAGAAAGGATAAATTTAAACTATCACTATTTGCAGATGACATGATATTATATAGAAAGAATCCTAAAGACGCTACTAAAAAAAAAAAAAAAAACTATCAGAACTAATGAATGAATTTCATTGCAGGAAACAAAACCAGAAATCCATGATATCAAAAAGAATAAAATAACTAGGAATTAATTTAACCAAGGAGGTGAAAGACAAATACATTGAAAACTATGATTCTGGTAAAGGAAATTGAAGAAGAAGTTACAAATAAACAAAGATAGTTCATGCTCCTGGATTGGAAGAATAATGTTGTTAAAATGTTCATATTACCCAAAGCAATTTACCAATTCAATACAATCCGTATTAAAATTCCAATAGCACATTTCATAGAACTAAAACAAATAATCCAAAATCTGTATGAAACCACAAACAATGGGGAATAGCCAAAACAATCTTGAGAAAGAAAAACAAAATATCCATTGAGACATTTGGTCTATGACAAAAAGTTCTGGAAATTTGGTCCTGTCCAAAACGTCCATTGAGATGCTTGGTTCTAGCCAAAACTTCCATTAAGATGTTTGGTTTATGCCAAAAAGATCTTTTAAATTTGGTCTTGTTCTAAATGTCCTTTGAAACATTTGGTCAATGATTTGCTAAATAACATAAACATTTAACTTTATTAATGTTTATTTATAGTCTTTTTATTGTAATTCATTATGAATTCTGGGTTTCAGATTTATTTTTGTTCTTCTTCATCATGAAGTTCAGCATGGTTACTCTTAAGGCCAGTGATCAGGAAGATCCCTTGGAGTAGAAAATGGGAACACACTCCAGTATTCTTGCCTTGAAAATTCCATGAACAGAGGAACCTGGAGGGCAGAGGAGCCACCCTCTGCCAGTGGGCTATAGTCCATGGAGTTGCAAAGAAACAGACACGACTGAGCACACACACACATATATTGACCTGATTATTGGCTTTATATTCATTATACCTA
Source organism: Bos taurus (assembly GCF_002263795.3). Lineage (NCBI taxonomy): Eukaryota > Metazoa > Chordata > Mammalia > Artiodactyla > Bovidae > Bos > Bos taurus. The sequence goes on from NC_037341.1 coordinate 25,685,811, forward strand.
TTAAGAATTTTGGTTATGCAAATTTAACTTAACAAGTATTGTGAAGTTGTTGGCTGTGTTTGAGTGTGACTATCAAGGCCCTGAGTGATGATTTGTTCATTGCTTTGCTGTTCAGTTTGTAAAATACTTCAATAAATCTCCAAATTGAAGGATGAGGCATAACTATTTTCACTTCACCAAGTCTTGAAATTTGCTATACCAACCTTCCACTGCATTAATTTTTCTTTATGTTGTTGTTGTTCAGTCACTCAGTCATGCCCAACTCTTTGTGACCCCCATGGACTGCAGCATGCCAGCCTTCCCTGGCACGATCCCTTCGCAGAGATCGCTCAAACTCGTGTCCATTGAGTCAGTGATACTATCCAACCATCTACTCCCTGGTTGCCCCCTTCTCCTCCTGCCCTCAATCTTTCCAAGCATCAGTGTCTTTTCCAATGAGTCAGTTCTTCACATCAGGTGGTCAAAGTATTGGAGCTTTATCTTTCCAAACCAGGGGTTGAACCTGCATCTCTTGTCTCCTGCTTTGACAGGAGAGTTCTTTACCACCAGCGCCACCTGGGAAGCCCCCTTTTCTGTGCATTTCTTTAACTATAGGACTCTTTCTTTGTACACATATTTAATATAAATACCATTCTTCTGCAAGAGTTCAATATTGACCCATATACCTAACTCTATTTGCCATTTACAGGTAGCTTTGTGTGAGTGCTAATTCCCTCAGTCGTGTCCTACTCTTTGTGACTCCATGGACTGTGGCCCGCTAAGTTCCTTTGTCCTTCGGATTCTCCAGGCAAAGATACTGGAGTGGGTTGCCATTTCTCTTCCAGGGGATCTTCTGGAGCCGGGGACTGAACCTGCATCTCTTATGTCTCCTGCACTGGCAAGCAAGTTCTTTACCATTAGCTTCACCCAAGCAAAAATGGTTATTATTAGCAAAAAAGCCACAACACAATTATTGCATCAGTGAAACTTTATACTATTTTATATGTATTAATTCTGTAAGCCAAAAGCATAAACATTAAGTGCTTTTTGAACCCAGGCACATTTTCTAAACATGGATCTTACTACCAAATATCAAGAACCATTTGGCCTGGATAAATATGCTTATGGATGTTTTTGATAGGACAAAATTTTAAGAATATTTGGATTGAATGTCTTGTTGAATATTTCGAATAGAACTAAATGTATTCAGATCTCTACTAGAAGTCTTACCCACTTCAATAAGGAGATAAAAAATTAAAGTCAAAATATTGAAAAGGAATAAGGAAAAATGTATTTTTAGACCACATTATTGTATAAGTAAAGCATTTTTAAAAATTTACAAAAGAGTTTTAGTTTATGAAGTTTCTGAGATGCAAGCTCAATGTACAACAATTATATTTGCATGCAGTTCAGTTCAGTCACTCAGTCATGTCTGACTCTTTGCGACCCCATGCCCTGCATCATACCAGGCTTCCCTATTCATTACCATCTCCCGGAGCTTGCTCAAACTCATGTCCATCGAGTTGGTGATGCCATCCAACCATCTCATCCTCTGTTGTCCCTTCTTCTCTTGCCTTCAATCTTCTCCAGCATCAGGGTCTTTACCAAAGAGTCAGTTCTTTGCGTCAGGTGGCCAAATATTGGAGTTTCAGCTTCAGCATCAGTCCTTCCAATGAATATTCAGGACTTATTTCATTTAGGATAGACTGGTGGATCTCCTTGCAATCCAAGGGACTCTTAAAAATCTTCTCCAACACCACAGTTCAAAAGCATCAATTCTTTGGTGCTCAGCTTTCTTTATAGTCCAGCTCTCACATCCATACATGACTACTGGAAAAACCATAGCTTTGACTAGATGGCCTTTTGTTGGCAAAGTAACATAGCTTTTCTTCCAAGGAGAAAGTGCCTTCTAAATTCATGGCAGCAGTCACCGTCTGAAGTGATTTTGGAGCCCCCCAAAATAAAGTCTGTCACTGTTACCACTGTTTCCCCATCTATTTGCCATGAAGTGATGGGATTGGATGCCATGATCTTAGTTTTTTGAATGCTGAGTTTTAAGCCAGATTTTTCACTCTCCTCTTTGATTTTCATCAAAAGGCTCTTTAGTTCTTTGCTTTCTGCCATAAGGGTGGTGTCACCTGCATATGTAAGGTTATTGATATTTTTCCCTGCAATCTTGATTCCAGCTTGTGCTTCATCCAGTCCAGCATTTCTCATGATGTAGTCTGCAAATAAGTTAAATAAGCAGGGTGGCAATATACAGCCTTGACATACTCCTTCCCCAATTTGGAATCAGTCTGTTTTTCCATGTCCAGTTCTAACTGTTGCTTCCTGACCTGCATACAGACTTCTCAGGAGGCAGGTCAGGTGGTCTGGCATTCCCATCTCTTTCAGAATTTTCTACAGTTTATTGTGATCCACACAGTCAAAGGCTTTGGCATAGTCAATAAAGCAGAAGAAGATGTTTTTCTGGAACTCTATTGCTTGTTTGATGATCCAACAGATGTTGTCAATTTGATCTCTGGTTCCTCTGCCTTTTCTAAACCAGCTTGAACATCTGGAAGTTCATGGTTCACATACTGCTGAAGCCTGGCTTGGAGAATTTTGAGCATTATTTTGCTAGCGTGTGACATGAGTGCAATTGTGCAGTAGTTTGAGCATTCTTTGGCATTGCCTTTCTTTGGGATTGGAATGAAAATTGACCTTTTCCAGTCCTGTGGCCACTGCTGAGTTTTCCAAATTTGCTGGCATATTGAGTGCAGCACTTTCACAGCATCATCTTTAAGATTTGAAATAGCTCAACTGGAATTCCATCACTTCCACTAGCTTTGTTCATAATGATGCTTCCTAATGCCCACTTGACTTCGCATTCCAGGATGTCTGGCTCTAGGTGAATGATCACACCATTGTGATTATCTGGGTCATGAAGATGTTTTTTGCATAGTTCTTCTGTGTGTTCTTGCCACCTCTTCTTAATATCTTTTGCATCTGTTAGGTCCATATCATTTCTGTCCTTTATTGTGCCCATCTTTGCATGAAATGATCCCTTGTTATCTCTAATTTTCTTGAAGAGATCTCTAGTCTTTCCCACTCTATTGTTTCCCTCTATTACTTTGCATTGATCACTGAGGAAGTCTTTCTTATCTCTCCTTGCTATTCTTTGGAATTCTGCATTCCAATGGGTATAGCTTTCCTTTTCTCCTTTGCCTTTCCCTTCTTTTGTTTTCACAGCTATCTGTAAGGCCTCCTAAGACAACCATTTTGCCTTTTTGCATTTCATTTTCTTGGTTATGGTCTTGATCACTGCCTCTTATACAATCAAATGAACTTCCATCCATAGTTCTTCAGACACTCAGTCTATCAGATCTAATCCCTTGAATCTGTCACTTCCAATGTATAATCATCAGGGATTTAATTTAGGTCATACCTGAATGGTCTAGTGGTTTTCCCTACTGTCTTCAACTTAAGTCTGAATTTTGCAACAAGGAGTTCATCATGATCTGAGCCACAGTCAGCCTCTGGTCTTGTTTATGCTGACTATATGGAGCTTCTCCATATTTGGCTGCAAAGAATATAATCAATCTGATTTCAGTATTGACCATCTGGTGATATCCATGTGTAGAGTTTTCTCTTGTGTTGTTGGAAGAGGGTGTTTGCTATGACCCGTGCATTCTCTTGGCAAAACTCTGTCAGCCTTTGCTCTACTTCATTCTGTACACCAAGGCCAAATTTGCCTGTTACTCCAGGTATCTCTTGACTTCCTACTTTTGCATTCTATAATGAAAAGGACATCTTTTTTGGGGTGTTAGTTCTAGAAGGTCTTGTAGGTTTTCATAAAACTGTTCAACTTCAGCTTCTTTAGCATTACTGGTAGAGGCATAGACTTGGATTACTGCAATATTGAATGGTTTGCCTTGGAAATGAACAGAGATCATTCTGTTGTTTTTTGAGATTGTTATTTTCATGCTTCCCTCTGATGGATAAAGATAAGAGGCTTATGGAAGCCTCCTGGTGGGAGAGACTGCCTGGGGGGGGGAAACTGGGTCTTGTTCTGATGGGCAGGGCCTAGCTCAGCAAATCTTTAATCCAATTTTCTTTTGATGAGCGGGTCTGTGTTCTCTCCCTGTTGTTTGACCTGAGGCCAAACTATGGGGGGTGGGGGTGCAGTAATGAAGATAATGGCAACCTCCTTCAAAAGATCCCCTGCAGGCACTGCGGCACTCAGTGTCCCTGACCCTGTAGCAGGCCACTACAGACCCACGCCTCCTCTGGAGATTCCTGGACACTCAAGGGCAAGTCTGGGCCAGTCTCTTGTGGGGCCACCTCTCCTTTCCCCTGGGTGCTCACAAAGTTTTGTTTGTGCCCTCCAAGAGTCTGTTTCCCCAGTCCTATGCAAGTTCTACCAGCTCTATGGTGGGGTCAGTAGTGACCTCCTCCAGGAGGGCTTATTCCATACCCTTGTGGCAAGCTGCTGCTGATGTGTTCCTCCACACTCAAACACTCAGAGGCAGGTCTGGCTTAGTCTCTGTGGGGTTTCCTGGTGTGCACAAGGTTACGTTTGAGCCTTCCCTGTGTCTCTGGCGGGTATGAGGTTTGATTCTAAATGCAATTTTGCCCCTCCTACAATCTTCCTGGGACTTCTCCTTTGCCCTTGGATGTGGGGTATCTTTTGTAGTGGGATCCAACATTCTCCTGTCAATCGTTGTTCAGCAATGAGTTGTATTTTTGGAGTTCTCGTAGGAGAAGATGAGTGCACATCCTTCTACTTCACCATCTTGAATATATAGCATGAAGTAGCAACAAACAATTGTAAATTAAAATAGAATATTGATATAATTTACAATAGCTAAAGAACAATATGAAATTTGCATATTACTATACTAAGACTTACTATAAGGCTACAGAAATCAAAATAGTGTTGGACTAACATTAGAATATGTGTATATATCAGTGGAACAGACTAGAGTCCAGAAGCAGATCCACATAAAATGGTTAGTTTTGGAGAAATTTGTGAGAATGGTTCAAAGGAGGAAAGGATAGTCTTTTCAGCAAATGATGATGAAACAATTAAATATTTTTAAAGAAAAATAATAAACTTTAATTTCTACATCACATCCCACTGAAAATTCATTTAACATGCATCATAGACTGAACATGAAACCAAAAACTATAAATTTTCTATAAGTTAAAACAGGAGAGAAATCATTAAACCTCTGTTTAGGCTAGGATTTCTCAAATAGGACATAAAAACCACCAAACCATTGGTAAATATTAATATTTTAAATATTTAAACACTTTATTAATAAATTAGACTGCATTAAAATTAAAACCTTTTGCTCTTCAAAACACTATCAGGAAATTAAAAGGCAAGTCATAGATTGGAAGGATATACATTTGAAGCTTTCTTATCCAGAATGTAAAAATTAACTCTTCACTCCACTGAAAAGAAGATATATAAGTGACCAAAGAGCACATTAAAATGCTCACTATTCATTAGTTATTAAGGAATTGCAAATTAAAAGTACAATGAGATACAAAAAGTGTATTTAAAAATACCACATCTTTATACATTTTGGATTATTCCAGGGTCCCAAGAGTGGTTTCTCATCAGGAAATGTTCAAAAATAACAGGAAAACTTCAGTAGATAAAGAAAAATGAATTGTTAACTTCAATATATGATTTTAAAAATTAAGTGATGAATGATAAAAAAAGGAAAAGAAGTGAACTTCTTAACTTAATAAAGGTCCAGTTGCAAAAATTTTTACCAAATATGTTTAACCAAGAAAGAAAAAATAATAATCTCCTTTAAGACAAGGAGCCAGATATATTTAAACAATATCTTTAAGAATAGGTAGTTGGATATGGTTTCTAACCACTGATAAGACAGGGAACTAGTTGAGGATGATCACTATCTTTGTTTTTGCTCAGCATAGTAGTGTTTAGGTCTTGGACAACGTAATTGGGAAAGAAAAGTGATGAGGCATGAAGGAAAAGAATATTTGAGCATATTTACAGAAACCCAATCAGAATGAGCAGATAAGCTAATAAGACTTTTAAAGCCTAATTAGTCTGTAATCTGATAAAAATTCATTGTTGTTGTTTCTGTGCTTCCATTTGGGAAAAAAATTCTAGAGGAACATGGAATGCTGTTAAATAAGAGGTAGAAGGGATTCATCTTGGGCTAGGCTTGGATTCTCTCTGAAGGACACTGAGGAAGTCTGAGGGAAGTAAGGATGAATCTCAACTGGCTTGTTTTTAAGAAGAATTTGAAAGATGCAGGCATGAGCTAGGGATTTTCTGCTTTCTTAAATTAAGGTGGCTAAATAATTTGGAATCCCCTCTACTTAATAGCAAAACAGATGAGGTGCATCATTGGGAAGAAAGCAGTGATCACTCAAAGTGGGTTCTTGATGTCATTTTACAACTGTGGCATGACCTTTGTAGATACAAGGTTATTAACTTTGCCGCTGACTTTATCTGTGTCTTTCCTACCATGCTGATTAATGGCCTGGCTGCTTTTTGCTTTTTCACTGAGAACTGATTTTCACTCTCTAATCCTGGATGGTTTTTGATTCCTTCAAAACTACAGAAAACTTAAGCAAGATTGGCCAGATAAAAGACCACCTTAAATTTTCAATTGCTTTTCTCAATTCCCTCAAAAACAATTATAAATAAAATTTAAGAAGTAAAATATAAATTAAATATTTTTTAAAAAACAGAGAATCTTGAAAAAAGAGTTAAACTCCATTTAATGACATAGAAGAACATGTAAATAAATTCTATTGAAAAGATCTTATTCTTGATTGGGATAATTCAAGATTGCAAAGAAGTCAATTCCTACTGCACCCTCACAAAATTAACCCTCAAATTCAAGTCACTTCACACTAAGATTTTTAGGAGAAGCTTGAAATAAAAAGTTGAGTTCATCAAGGCTGCTGAATACAAGATCAATCTAATAAAAGTAATCACTTGTATACATCTGCCCTAAATATCTAAAAAAGAAAAAGAAAACTGTATAAAAAACTCATATGAAAAAATTCTATGAGTATCTAAGGCAATTTTTTTTAAAGTAAAAATAAAAGCAAATTGAGAAGAAGCACCTACCATAGTATAAAACCTACAAAAATATCATGGCAATAAATGTAGTAGAGGAAGATGAATAAACCAATAGTCATAAAGCAGCATAGAGAGGCCAGATAACAATCATCCATTCATGCAAACTTGGTAAATAAAAGAATTGGCATTACATATCACTGAGATTGTTTCATAATCATTGCAAGAGAAAATGGTTCACCATGTAGAGAAAAGTAAAATTGTATCTCTACCTCATAGAATACACAAATAAGTCATCACATAGTTAGATATTAACAAAAAGGTGCTAAAGTTAACAGAAGAAATGCAGAATTTCCATGTCTGTTCAAAATAAGAAAGGAATTGCTTTTCAGTGGGATAAAAGTAAATTTGAGTCCATCGAAATTAAGGACTGTCCTTTATAAATCATACAGAGATGGGAGAAGTTATTTACTCCATTGAAATCTTTTAAAAATAACATAAAATAATTTATATTAGTATAAATATATCTCCATCATTTATTAACTATACACTTAATGCATAATATATAAATATAAAATAATAAACTATAATAAAATATTTAGAAATCATTTGTACTTCATATTGTCAAATTTCTAATATATTTGCACATTCCAAAATATCTGAAGATATTCCCCCATGAAGATGGAGCGTGCTTATTATTTATAGGTCACAAGAATCATTTTGTTTCCAGCAATGTGTTGAAAATCTGTTTGTCTTATAAAAGGGAGAAGTATTTCCAAAATCATGAGATCAAAATAGAAATCATAGAGAATTGAAAAGTGTAATTTGAGATTCCAAAATATGAGTCTCTGCCATTTTGAGATTAAGTTGATAAACTGAAAAGAGTAATAAATATTCTAGCTGGTATTGACCAAGAATTGCTACCATATACTATTGTTTTGGCCAATATCACTTCTATAAATTGCAAACTCCTATAGCTGTATTTTCCATGTTCTCTCTCTCTTAGAAGCTAGTGACCCCATCATTATTGAAAAATACTAAAAAGCAATTAAGTATAGAAATCAAAAGCTGAGTATTTGGTGGAGAAGAATGAAAGCTTGACCTTAGTCAGCTTTGTTGGAAAAGAATGTGTCTTTTCATTAATTCCTGTTTCATACAAGACAAGGATTAACAATTATTTCATAGAAGGAAAAAGACAAATCAAATGTTTAAACATTTTGCAACTTTCAGCCTCATTGGCAAGAATGCTTTTATCTTTTGTCATGCTGTTCTTAGCTTAAAGCATCCTGTCTCTTTCAACAGAAATACTTGACAGCTGATATTTTTTTCTTTTACTTCTACTTCAACTGCTAATTGCATATTTACAATCCTTCAATCAAGAGGAAAAGAGAAACAAATTAGAAAAATTTTCTATCTGTCAACAGAACTATGTACTATAATGAAACATCTACTCATTAAATATAGAGAACTTCATGGCATCAATAATAAGTGTTGTAAAGGGCACAAAGGTATTATTAATTCTGAAGGAATGCAGGACTGTAAAAACAATAAGTCATTTTGACAGTTGCTATGAGGACTATTACCAAATGTTATGTTTACTTGACTAGCTCAATTTATAAAACAAGACCTACAAAAAAAATCTAGAGTTTAATCAATTGAGATGTGCTATTATAAACAACTGCTAATGGACTGAAGCTTAGCTTCCCTTCTTAATGATTGAATGGTGACTGCAGTTTTTAAAATTAGAATAATTACTAGTGTGGGCAGTTTATGTGCATTTTTAAAAGAACCTTAAATCAATGAAATAAAACTGTAGGAACAGATTTAATGAGAGCATAAATGTTTCTTTTTTAAGTTAGATTAAGCTAAAGATGCAAGTCTCTTTAGATACAGCATGTGATTACCTTTTCAGGGAGAATTCATAAAGGTATCTGTTTATCATGCAAATTAAGGTACATTAGTGGATTTAAATCCCCAACCATAATCACTGATTAAATTTTTTTGTATGTCTCATAAAAATTCAATTCAGAATTATAGGAAATAGCATTTTATCTGATGGGATTTTATTTAGTTAGAAAAATAATTGAAGAAATTGATCATCTAAATAATCTGAGAGATAAGATGATGGATCAGCCTGTAGTTTAGGGAGAGATACTGATTTAAAATTTTCTATTTGTTTTTGGCTAACTCATATGTGAAGTAGTTTTTGGTGACATCATTAGCTCTTCTGAAATGTAAATTATTCATTCTTGCATTCATTCCATAAATGTATGTTGAAGCTACTCTTTTGTAGACTTTTGAAGGTGGTAAAGGACAGGATTGAATTAAAAATATATACTTGATTTATGGTCCTATGAATTGATGTATGAAACATTTCATTAGATTTATATGTATGTGTTCTTCATTGGTAGATGTTGTGGGCATGTATAGGTCTATATATATAAGTAGTTTGTGTATGTGAGTGATCGTGCCTGAATGGGTGTGGGGGGGGGGATTCATGTGAAAATGTATTTGACAGTATAAATGTTGTACATACTGCTTGTACAAATATGTAAATATATATGGTTAGATCATATTATCCAAATTTAGAGTATAGGTAACTTCAGCAAAGTAGGGAAGTAATTATGAAAGGATAAACGTGGGCTTCCCAGGTGGCTCAGTGGTAAACAATCTGCCTATAATGCAGGAGACATGGGTTCCATCCCTGGTCGGGAAGATCCTCTGGAGGAGAACATGGCAACCCACTCCAGTATTCTTGCCTGTAGAATCCCATGGACAGAGGAGCCTGGCAGACTTCAATCCATGGGGTCTTAAAGTTGAACACAACTGAGTACAAGCAAATATATCTTTTGATGATTTTACAGGTGTGGTCTTACCAGGTATTCGTTTTTTTCCTATTTTCAATACCAACAGGAAATTTCGGAGTTTTTAGATATTACCTAGCTTGCAGAGATACTCCACAGGTATATATATGCATATGTCTGAACACATCAAGTTGTACATACTAAATTTGTGCATTTCTTTGTGTATTAGTTATACCTCAATAAAGTTGTTAAAAAGTAACCAATCAAGAAATGTGAGAGGGGAGTGGGTAAGATTCTGAAGCAATAGTAAAAATGGGAACATAGAATTTTTTATCTCTGTTTTCACACACACACAACACAGTACATACACATGCTATAAATATACATACACATACACCAAAAAAAGAATTATGAGAACTCCAAAAAGACAAAAACACTCACTGCAACATGCACTAAGCTCATTCAAGGGCATTAGAGAATAACTGATGTTGGAAGGAGCTCTGCCCCCTGAGTAAGTATAAGAAAGCTGCAATGAGATCTGTAGGGGATACAAGCCACCCCACACGAAGTCAGGAAACAAACCAGTAATGTTTCCTTACCAGTCAAAGACACAAACAGAGGAGAATAGCTGGGAGTGGAGTCAAAATTGAACAGAATGGAGAAAAACAGAGATAAAATAAAAAGTCTAAATGAAAGTAGGGAAAAGAAACAAAGCCAGGGAGTCTCAGAAAGCAAGGAGTTCTCTTTTTTCTAACATTACACCAAAAGATAAGCCAGAGAACTTTGCAAAGTCAAAAATGCTAACTAGAGAGCAAATAAATCCAAATATTTGACTACATACTCCAGCCTCAAGAAAGTGGAGTATAGCTCTCAACTCCTTAACTGTAGGCTGAGTGTAGTGACTCCTAAAATGTGCAATACAGAAAGGATGTAAAAGAGTATATTTACAGTAGAGAAACTCAAAAATTATCTCAACTAGGTGATCAAGGTTAGCATTCCAAATAATAAATCAGTATGAAACACTGTCACTTTGGTACTATATGATGAAATGACACTTTATGATCTTCCTCTGGCAATCCATCACTCAGTCGAAAATCCAGAGAACACAGGACAAATCCCAACTGGTAAATATTCTACAAAATACCAGACCAGTACTCCTCAAAACTGAAGGTTATCAAAAACAAGATAAGTCTAAGAGACTCCATAGCCAAGAAGAGTTTAACATGACAAAACACCTAAGTGTAATGTGATATCCCAGGTGGAATTCTAGAAAAGTAAAATGTTAAGTAAAAAATTGAAGGGATCTAAGTAAAGTGGGGGCTTTAGTTAATAATGCATTGATGTTGTGTCACTTAATGTGATAAGTATAACATAGTAACATAAAGGTCAATGATAGGAGAAACCAGTGAAAAGCATATGGGAATTCTTTGTGTTATATTCATAAATTTTCAGTAAAACTAAATGGATTGTAAAACAAAATATTTATCTTTTTAAAAAGTTATCTGAACCAAATCTCTTTGAAAAGTTTACAAAAACCAAACTCAAATATTGGCAAGCCTGAGCCATAAAATATATCCTAACAAATTTGAAAGAGTAGAAATCATATGATGTGTGCTCTCACACCACAATGAGACTAAGCTAGAAATCAGGAACAGACACATAGCTGGAATTCCCAAATACTTGAAGATTATACAACATACTTCCAAAAACAAAACGAGTCAAAGAAGAAACCTCAAGAGAAATTCTTTTAAATCCTGAACTAAACAAAAATGAAAACACAGCTTATCAAAATTTGTGGGATCCAGTAAACACAGTGCTCAGAGAGAAATGTATAGTATTGAATATGTACATTAGATAAGAAGAAAGATCAAGAATCAGTCTAAGCTTCCATCTAGGAAGCTAGAAAAAGAAGAGAAAATAAAGTCCAAAGTATGAAGAAAAGTCATAAGGAAAAAGAGAGCAAAAATTAACGAAATTGAAAATAGAAAATGAATGTCAATGAAACAAAAAGCTGGTTCCTTGAAAAGATGAAATAAATCAATAAACCCATAGCTAGACTAAGATAAAAAAGAGAAAGGACACAAATTAGTGATAACAGAAATGAAAAAGAGGACATCACTATAGAGCTCTTAGAAATTAAGAAGATAATAAAAAAATACTGTGAACATCTCTAGGCCTACAGACCTGACAACTCTCATGAAATGGACTAATCCCTTGGAAGACACAGTGTGCCAAACTCAACAGGAAGAAAGAAATTGAATCGATAATTAAAACTTTTCCAAAATAAAAAGTACAAGGCCCAGATGGTTTTATGGTGAATTCTGTCAAATATAGAATGTCAGCCTCAATAAACTTAGCAGGCCAACAATCAAGCAGAAAGCATCTGTTTGGGATCAGAGAATTAACTTGGGGCACACGGATTTGGGTAGCAACCCAGTGTCCCAATAGAAGTAAAATTTGGGGGCTTTTAACGGCAAAGAAGATAAATGTGCATTAAAAAGAATTTTAATTGGAGTTAAAGATGGAGGTTAGCCTTGGCTAAACATGATTGATTGCTAAGACTATTACTAGAGGGAGGTAGAAGTCCATTACTTAGGCAAATTGCAAGTATTCTTGCAGAGTTCTTGGAATATTTGTGATTTGCTTGTTTCAATAGCTCCTAGTTCCACTAGATAAGGACTCATTAATGCTCTCTCAGCTCCATTTTCAAACTCATTGACATAAGTGACTTCATTTTATACCACATTTCATAATAAGAAAGAAATTCTACCACTTCTCTATTCTCTTTCAGAAGATAGAAGTAGAGGGAATACTAACTCATTCTATGAGTCCAGCATTACACTAACACTAAAAGCAGACAGAGATATTTAAGAAAACTAGGCCAATATCTCTCTCAAGTGCAAAAATCTTCAACAATATATAAAAAGAATTAGAAACCATGACCAAACAAGATTTATCTCAGGTATTCCACGTTGGTTCAACATTTGAAAATCAACTAATGTCATCTATCACATCAACAGGCAAAAAAGAAAAAAACATGGAAGGATTTGACAAAATCCAATACCCATTCATGATAAAACCTTAGAAAACTAGAAACAAATGCTGAGCATTATACGGCATCAGTTCAGTTCAGTTCAGTCGCTCAGTCGTGTCCAACTCTTTGCAACCCCATGAATCGCAGCACGCCAGGCCTCCCTGTCCATCACTAACTCCCGGAGTTCACTCAGACTCATGACCATTGAGTCAGTGATGCCATCCAGCCATCTCATCCTCTGTCTTCCCCTTCTCCTCCTGCCCCCAATCCCTCCCAGCATCAGAGTCTTTTCCAATGAGTCAACTCTTCACATGAGGTGGCCAAAGTACTGGAGTTTCAGCTTTAGCATCATTCCTTCCAAAGAAATCCCAGGGCTGATCTCCTTCAGAATGGACTGGTTGGATCTCCTTGCAGTCCAAGGGACTCTCAAGAGTCTTCTCCAACACCACAGTTCAAAAGCATCAATTTTTCAGTGCTCAGCCTTCTTCGCAGTCCAACTCTCACATCCATACATGACCACTGGAAAAACCATACCCTTGACTAGACAGACTTTTGTTGGCAAAGTAATGTCTCTGCTTTTGAATATGCTATCTAGGTTGGTCATAACTTTCCTTCCAAGGAGAAGTGTCTTAATTTCATGGCTGCAGTCACCATCTGCAGTGGCTTTGGAGCCCAGAAAAATAAAGTCTGACACTGTTTCCACTGTTTCCCCATCTATTTCTCATGAAGTGATGAGACCAGATGCCATGATCTTCGTTTTCTGAATGTTGAGCTTTAAGCCAACTTTTTCACTCTCCTCTTTCACTTTCATCAAGAGGCTTTTTAGTTCCTCTTCACTTTCTGCCATAAGGGTGGTGTCATCTGCATATTATATTATTATCTGTTATTGATATTTCTCCCGGCAATCTTGATTCCAGCTTGTGCTTCTTCCAGCCCAGCCTTTCTCATGATGTACTCTGCATATAAGTTAAATAAGCAGGGTGACAATATACAGCCTTGATGAACTCCTTTTCCTATTTGGAACCAGTCTGTTGTTCCATGTCCAGTTCTAACCGTTGCTTCCTGACCTGCATATAGGTTTCTCAAGAGGCAGGTCAGGTGGTCTGGTGTTCCCATCTGTTTCAGAATTTTCCACAGTTTACTGTGATCCACACAGTCAAAGGCTTTGGCATAGTCAATAAAGCAGAAAGAGATGCTTTTCTGAAACTCTCTTGCTTTTTCGATGATCCAGCGGATGTTGGCAATTTGATCTCTGGTTCCTCGGCCTTTTTAAAACCAGCTTGAACATCTGGAAGTTCACAGTTCATGTACTGCTGAAGCCTGGCTTGGAGAATTTTGAGCATGACTTTACTAGCGTGTGAGATGAGTGCAATTGTGCGGCAGTTTGAGCATTCTTTGGCACTGCCTTTCTTTGGGATTGGAATGAAAACTGACGTTTTCCAGTCCTGTGGCCACTGCTGAGTTTTCCAAATTTGCTGGCATATTGAGAGCAGCACTTTCACAGCATCATCTTTCTGGATTCGAAATAGTTCAACTGGAATTCCATCACCTCCACTAGCTTTGTTCATAGTGATGCTTTCTAAGGCCCACTTGACTTCACACTCCCGGATGTCTGGCTCTAGGTGAGTGATCACACCATCATGTTTATCTTGGTCATGAAGATCTTTTTTGTACAGTTCTTCTGTATATTCTTGCCACCTCTTCTTAATATCTTCTGCTTCTGTTAGGTCCATACCGTTTTTGTCCTTTATCGAGCCCATCTTTGCATGAAATGTTCTCTTGGTATCTCTAATTTTCTTGAAGAGATCTCTAGTCTTTCCCATTCTGTTGTTTTCGTCTATTTCTTTGCATTGATCGCTGAGGAAAGCTTTCTTATCTCTTCTTGCTATTCTTTGGAACTCTGCATTCAGATGCTTATATCTTTCCTTTTCTCCTTTGCTTTTGGCTTCTCTTCTTTTCACAGCTATTTGTAAGGCCTCCTCAAACAGCCATTTTGCTTTTTTGCATTTCTTTTCCATGGGGATTATATGGCATGAGTTCAGTTCAGTTCAGTCACTCAGTCGTGTCCAACTCTTTGAGACCCCATGAATCTCAGCACACCAGGCCTCCCTGTCCATCATGAGCTCCTGGATTTCACTCAAACTCATGTCCATCGAGTTGGTGATGCCATCCAGCCATCTCATCCTCTGTCGTCCCCTTCTCCTCCTGCCCCCAATCCCTCCCAGCATCAGAGTCTTTTCCAATGAGTCAACTCTTCGCATGAGGTGGCCAAAGTACTGGAGTTTCAGCTTTAGCATCATTCCTTCCAAAGAAATCCCAGGGCTGATCTCCTTCAGAATGGACTGGTTGGATCTCCTTGCAGTCCAAGGGACTCTCAAGAGTCTTCTCCAACAGAGAAATACAAATTAAAACAAGGAGATACCATTGGCCATCTATTCCAAAATCTAGTAGCCAAAAACTTCTCAAATTTGATAAAAAGATAGGAATCTACACATGCTAGAGACTTAATTAACTCTAAAGATAAACACGGAAAGAATTCGTTACGGACTGAGTTTGGAGAAGGAAATGGCAACCCACTCCAGTATCTTGCCTAGAGAATTCCATGGATGCAGGAGCGTGGTGGGCTACAGTCCATGGAGTTGCAAAGAGTCAGGCATGATTTAGCAATTAAATGACGACAATGATGGAATGAGTTGATCAAATGGGATGCTGTAATTTGATGTGTCCAGAACTTTCTTTGCTATTTATATAGTCTCAAGTATGCTTCTAACCCATAATTATAAGGATGGGGATCATCTATCTAAGAATTAAAAGACTTGAGGGTTTTGAGCCAAATTCTCATATTTCATCCATAGAAATCACTTCTATTTTTGAGACAATATTAGATGCTCAAAATCTGTTTAGCACTGAACTGAAAAGACATTGATTTCCTCAAGTTTAAAGAGCTTCTATATAGATTTATATTGAGTATCCATGTACCTTCAGAAAAGGAAAGAAAGTCCCATAGACAATAGATTTTCTCAAATTACTGTGCTGTAGATCTCTATGAACAGCAGTGTATGAAAAGTAAATTTAATTTAAGTCTTTAGATTAAAAGTGGTCACTGTCCTACTCCACTGACTATAGCACCACCCGGGGAGCTGTTCCCCTTCTGATTCACTCTGTAAGGAGGAGATAGTGTGCAAGGGAGTATAAGTGTGTAATTAAGGTGATGAGGGATTCTGGAAACCATCTAGTATGTGGAATATTTCAAGAATATCTTTAGTTTGGGAAATTGAAGTCATTCTTGGTAAATGTATTCAGCAATTGCCATAGTTAAATTAAATCAGGAACATACTTATGCTTTGCTTTATTTGTTTTACAATAAGTAGAAATTTATAGAGAGTTCAGATTTACAGGGAGGTAAATTTCAATTTAGTTCTAACAATTATAACTGTGGGGTTCAGAGAAGAAAGAAAAGAATTATCTGTCTTTATGAGGAAATAGGAATTACTCATTTATTTATTCATTCATTCATCAAACATCTATGCACTCAGTGCTTATTATATACCAAGCATTATACTTGATGAGATAGATTCAGTAACAATGAAATCAATGTTATCTTCATTTTTAATATATCTTATAATTACTCAAGTGTTCTAAACCAGAATTATAGGTACACAGGAAACCCACTGAGCTTTTTATTGAAATTGTGTGTGTGTGTGTGTGTGTGTGAATGTGTAACCATGCATATATTTTGGAGAGGGGAAAGAAAAGCCATACCTCTCATCAGATTCTTACAAAGTGTCAATAGTTTAGCTGGGTTTCCCAAGCCTCCTTCTTATTTTAACATTCTTAGTTTAATATTATGAAATATCACAGCTAATATTCCTCTATTCTCTACCTTACCACTTTCTAAAACTACTCTTAAATACTGGCTTATATTCCAATTTTACGTTAATCTTAAAGGATAGAATGCATTCATTTAAATTGTGAAAATGCCACTCATTTACATGGTAAATTAACAAGTCACAGATTGAAAAGAACCAAGAGAGATATTTTCTTGTGTTTCCGTGTACGTAAAATGTTAAAATTAGACAAGCCTTCAAGATAATGCTGAGCAGAAAGGTATTACCCATCTCTGTATTTACATTTTTAAACATATATGTTCAAATGCATCAGGTCATATACGTGCACACATACAAATATATAAGAATGCATTTTGCAATATAAAATTTCATCGTAAAAATATAAAGGAAAGAAAAATTTGCAATTCAAAGAAGACCACACTATGTCTAGAAAATCAAAATTTGTAGGGTTATCTCCCTGGAAAGCAAGGGTAAAAAAGGAAAGATAATTGCATTGCAATTCAAGTTCCAAAGCACAAAACTCTATCTAGAAAATCACAGTCATCATGTGCATGAATAAAAATTTGCTATTGCTTGGAGACTGTGATTAAAAAAATAAAGTAATATCGGGGAGAATATTGGACCTGACAGTCCAAATACAGGAAAAAGTTAACTGATTCTTCTAACCTCTTAGGAGATAGCATCAAGGTTGAAAATGTGTTCCTTTGGTGACTTTTCCTAGAGAAAATAGAAAAAGGAAAGATTCTGGGGGAATATAACTTTAAGGAGGCCATGGAAATCAGCACTGGCCTATGTCTCTTGGGTCTAAAACCAATCAAGTCTGGCTTAATAAGAAACAGGCTTTTGAAAAATGTAATATTCTCTCTCTCTCTCTTTTTTTGGCCATGAGACATCTGTGTTTTTGCCACGAACAAATGCTTTTGTTATTTTAATCTAATAAGAGAAGAGGTAGAAAAGTAAGGGTGTCTAGAAAGGAAAGGGCCTGACCCTAATATATATGTTCTTATCAGATTATCATCACCCAATTTGCTAAGATTTAAACAACTAGAGAGACCAGGAGACATAACCCCAAAGATAGCAATTTCATGGACTTGCAAAGCGTATTTACAAGAAAGCAAAGGGTTTAAAGTTGTCTCCTAATGTTCCTTTGGGCTCACATTGACCCCATACCAAACCATGGCATTTGTGAGATCAGAGCCCAGCTTCCACCATACCCATGTCAAGGAGCCTACAACTCAACAAAGAAATCACAAAGAGGGAGATACTAGCACACTGGATGCCACAGTCATGTTTTATGAACTAACAGAAACAGAACAGCGTGCAGGTGTGTGTCAAATCAGTATACATACTACCAGACAAATTCACTGTATGATGCTGGACGAGGTACCTAATGCTTCTGCGTCTCTGTTCCTTCTTCTGCAAGACTGTGATGTGAAGATTTCAGTCCTGTGTTTCATAATGTGTTCTTCCAGATGATCATTGCAATCGTTATAATTACCCAGGTTTGGGGAGGGGGGCAGTGATTAGAGTACAATACATATAAAAATGCAAAATTCTGCATCTCATTCCAGACTTAAGTCAGAATCTTTCAGGTTAGGATTGTTTTTTCAGGTTAAGAAACTGCATTTTAACAAATTCCTCTCGTGATTCTTAAACACACAAAGTATGAGAATGACTAATATAATACCTCCCATCTCTTTCATATGCACTTTTTTATTTTTAAGCATCAGTTCAGTTCAGTTGCTCAGTCACGTCTGACTCTTTGTGACCAATGGACTGCAGCACACCAGGCTTCCCTGTCCTTCACCAACTCCTGGAGCTTGCTCAAACTCATGTCCATTGAGTCAGTGATGCCATCCAACCATCTCATCCTGTCAGCCCCTCCTCCGGCCTTCAATCCTTCCCAGCATCTGGGTCTTTTCCAATCAGTCAGTTCTTCACATCAGGTGGCCAAAGTATTAAAGTTTCAGCTTCAGCATCAGTAACTCCAATGAATATTCAGGACTGATTTCCTTTAGGATTGCCTGGTTTAATCTCCTTGCAGTCCAAGGGACTCTCAAGAGTCTTCTCCAACACCACAGCTCAAAAGCATCGATTCTTTAGCGTTCAGCTTTCTTTATGGTCTAACTCTCACATTCGTACATGACTGCTGGAAAAACCATAGCTTTGACTAGATGGACTTTTGTTGGCCAAGTAATGAATCTGCTTTTTAATATGCTGTCTAGGTTGGTCATAGCTTTTCTTCCAAGGATCAAGTGTCCTTTAATTTCATGGCTGCAGTCACCATCTGCAGTAATTTTGGAGCCCTAGAAAATAAAGTCTGTCACTGTTTCAACTGTTTCCCTATCTATTTGTACCTGACCTGCCTCTTGAGAAACCTGTATGCAGGTCAGGAAGTGACAGTTAGAACTGGACATGGAACAACAGACTGGTTCCAAATAGGAAAAGGAGTACGTCAAGGCTGAATATTGTCACCCTGCTTATTTAACTTCTTTGCAGAGTACATCATGAGAAACGCTGGGCTGGATGAAGCACAACCCAGAATCAAGAATGCTGGGAGAAATATCAATAACCTCAAATGTGCAGATGACACCACCATTATGGCAGAAAGTGAAGACAAACTAAAGAGCCTCTTGATGAAAGTGAAAGAGGAGAGTGAAAAAGTTGGCTTAAAGCTCAACATTCAGAAAACTAAGATCATGACATCCAGTCCCATCACTTCATGGCAAATAGAAGGGAAAACAGTGTAAACAGTGTCAGACTTTATTTTGGGGGCTCCAAAATCACTGCAGATGGTGATTGCAGCCATGAAATTAAAAGATGCTTACTCCTTGGAAGGAAAGTTATGACCAACCTAGACAGCATTATTAAAAAGCAGAGACATCATTTCGTCAACAGAGGTCTGTCTAGTCAAGGCTATGCTTTTTCCAGTGGTCATGTATGGATGTGAGAGTTGGACTGTGAAGAAAGCTGAGCACCAAAGAATCGAGCTGTGGTGTTGGAGAAGACTCTTGAAAGTCCCTTAGACTGCCAGGAGATCCAACCAGTCCATCCTAAAGGAGAGCAGTCCTGGCTGTTCATTGGAAGGACTGATGTTGAAACTGAAACTCCAATACTTTGGTCACCTGATGCGAAGAGCTGACTCATTTGAAAAGACCCTGATGCTGGGAAAGATTGAGGGCAGGAGGAGAAGGGGACGACAGAGGATGAGACGGTTGGATGGTATCACAGACTCAATGGACATGGTTTTGGGGGGACTCTGGGAGTTGGTGATGGACAGGGAGGCCTGGCGTGCTGTGGTTCATGGGGTCGCAAAGAGTCGGACACGACTGACTGAGCTGAACTCATGGGACTGTGTACCATGATCTTAGTGTTTTGAATGTTGAGTTTTAAGCCAACTTTTTCACTCTCCTGTTTCACTTTCATCAAGAGGCTCTTTAGTTCCTTTTCTCTTTCTACCATAAGCGTAGTGTCATCTGCTTCTCTGAGGACATTGATATTTCTCCCAGTAAGCTTCATTCCAGCTTGAGCTTCATCCAACTTGTGCTTATGATTCCAGCCTGTACTTATATTTGTAAGCATAAATCCCAGTATTTTATTTTGTTATTTTGAAGGGCTTTTTGGAGAATAATTGCTTCACAATGTTATGTTCATTTCTGCTATACAACAACATGAATCAGCTATAAGTATAAATGTATGCACCTTTCAGGGAATTACAGTTCTCATTTTCAGTTCTTGAGGAGTGGACAATTCTCAGCTAAGGGAAAGCAGAGTCCATTTAAATAGCAGAGCTGGTTTGAATGAGTTTCCCCCATCTCCTAAGTTCTATTTTTCATAGTTCCACAGGCTCAGTTCTTCTTCTTGTCTTGCTCTCTTTGTAATAAACATTATTATACAATGTTCATCAGAGACAGGATTTCTTTGGAGCTGTTGATCATTTTAGCAATGGGTAAGTGTCCAACAGAAACCAGTTGGGGCTTGAAGAGGTGAAAAATTGTTTTGCAAAGAAATCTTACTCATGCAGGGAACATTTAATCTCGATAGGATGTTTATCAAGGCTTCCCAAGTGGCACAGTGGTAAAGAATCTGCCTGCCAATACAAGAGATGCAAGAGATGTGAGTTTGATCCCTGAGTCAGGAAGACCCCCTGGAGTAGGAAATGGCAACCGACTCTAGTATTCTTGCCTGGAGAATCCCATGGACGGAGGAACCTGGTGGGCTACAGGGTCAGACATGACAGCACCCATGCCACACTGCTAGGATATTTATAAGTCTATTAACTCTTCAGTTAGTTTGAATTCTGGAAGATTTCAAAGACAAAATTTTCAGACTCTTTTCGTACCTTCTTTCCGTGGGGAGATGTTCTGTCAAAGCAGAGCCTTGTTATTCTATTCCTTAACCACTATGGTACCAATAAAACATTTGCTGCTGTGTTTTATTGGTAAACCGAGTTTTTATTTTTACAGTTAACAAAAGTCACTATTAAATTTGTCCCATATGGCCAAACGCTGTTTTAGATCTCTTTATATTGCCCAATATCTATGTTAGTTACCCAATAAATATTTGTTCCCGTGTTCCTTTCTTCCCATCATTGAAAAATCATAAGCTAGTTAGATTTTTTCAATTCTCAATTGTATTATTGCAGAAGTTCCATAACTAAATTCTGCCAATCTTATTTCTTTATGTTTTAGAACAGATACATCTTGCTAAAATAATTCTTTATTCAACTACCTTCAGTGATATTGTCAATCACATTATGTCTAACCTCCTTATCTGGAGCACAACACTCTCCATAATCATGTTGGAACATACTTCCTTAGTTACTTTTGTGAAGTTGACCTCTAGAAAGCAAGGAGTGGGTTTTGTGGCTAACCAAGGAAATGTGCTTTAGGGAAGATTTGATGTAAGTTTTGGCATAATGAGTGGTTGATACTTGGGGAAGTCAGTGTGGCCTAGGGGAAGGGGACACAATCTAGATATTCTCTTTCCTGTCATCTCATCACCCAGCTTTGTGCCTGTGGAAAAGTCCCTTAACCACATGGCACCTGCATTTCCTTGCCTTTAAAATGGAGGTAAATATGCTAGATTCCAATCTTCTCAAATGGATTGATTGTCAATGAGATAAAAGATACAGCTGTTACTTTCAAATGTGCTGAAACAAAAAGGTATTTAATTTAACACTTTCTGCTGCTGCTGCTGCTAAGTCACTTCAGTCGTGTCCGACTCTGTGCGACCCCATAGACGGTAGCCCACTAGGCTCCTCTGTCCCTGGGATTCTCCAGGCAAGAACACTGGAGTGGATTGCCATTTCCTTCTCCAATGCATGAAGGTGAAAAGTGAAAGTGAAGTCACTCAGTTGTGCCCGACTCTTAGTGACCCCATGGACTGCAGCCTACCAGTCTCCTCTGACCATGGGATTTTCCAGGCAAGAGTACTGGAGTGGGTTGCCATTGCAGAGTGTCTAAATAGGACATCTTAACATTAACAAAGCCAAAACCATTGGCTGAAATATTTCTCAATGGTTTGATAGGCTCAAATACTTGCTATGCTTTCCTTGTCTTTTCTATCCATTTTGAGTAATTCTCATAATTTCCACCTCTGAGAACATCTTTAGTTTCTCTTTTCTGGAAGATAGTTTTATTGAATAAAGGATTTGCTTTGATGGTCTTTGACTTTCAACACCTGAAAAATGTGCCTCTTCCTTCTCTACTCCATGCTTTTAGATGAGAAATGCACTGCCACTCAAATTGAAGTCTCCCTGAAATCAATGTGTCACTTCTCTCTGGTCGCTTTTAACATTTTTCCTTTGTGTTTGGTTTCAGAAGTTGAATTATGATGCTATGAAAAGTAGATCTTTTGTTCTCATATCCTTGAGTCTCTATTCACACTTTTTTGGTCTAGTTTCCCTCTGTTGTTCAGATTGTGAATTCTATTGATCTGTCCTCACATTTACCGATTCTATCTTCTCTCATCTCCACTCTACTGTCAAGCACTGTACTGTCAAGTTTCTCTAAGTTTTTACATACTTTCAATATCTGATTTATCTCAATGTTATCTTCCATTGATTGTTTTTCTTTTATTTCATTTAAGCTTTGTTTTTCCTAGTTCCACGTAGGACAAGTGACTTTACAGTATATCTTGAATGTTAAAATAGAAGCTAATTGACACTTTATTCTAATTAATTCCCATTTCAGTGGGCAAAGAATCTTGTTTCTGCTATCTGTATTTGTCAACCTGGAAAAGTTAAATAACTTCCCCATGTCTCAGTTCCCTCTTTTGAAAAACAGTAATAGTTTCTTGCCGGGAGACAGTGAGGCATTCCACTCGTGACAAAGGTCATGAGGGAGGAGGCTCAGCATACGCAAAGGCGGGATCGAGCCTCAGGAGTCCTCCCGGATATTCTCGAGCATCTACCGCCAAAAAACCAGAGTCCGCCTACTTTATTGCTTTGTGCTCTCACCTCTGACTTTACTGGGGGCTGTGCCCCACCACTATCTCGCTCTCTCTGACAAAGAGTTAACTTACAGCTCCAATTAATAAAAGTTCCTGGGCAATTAGGAGTGTTTAAATCCAAACCCCTCAGGTAGCTCTCTAACTCACCTGACAAGTTTACCTGGACTCCTGCAGCTATGCATACGATTGTTTACAGTCTCCCAGGCTCGAGAGGCACGGGAAGCTTAAGATATTCAAATAACTTAGAGCCTCTCAGAGAGTTAGAAACTGTCAGAATAAAACTAGTAAAAGATTTCATTGATGAACCAATGCTTGTTGCCAAGTTTTCACATCCCCTGAATTGTATCCTTGAATGTGTATTAATTAATATAGTTGGTATGTAGAAAAAATAAGTAGTGGCTTTGGTGTTAGTAACTTTAGACGCTTAAGGTAATAAATTCTTTCCTTTGTTGTAAACCCATTACACATCCGCCCTATAGGAATGCAATTTTATCTTCGGAAGATGGCGCCAAACCTTAAAATAATTACTCTTAGAGAAAATAAGTCTTTGTTGATAAGTCCTTGTCAAGAGTCATAAAATGTTAATAAGCCTTCTGGCCAGAAGATGATGTAAATCACCTAAACCATTTGTATCCGATAAATTTGCAGGAAAGAAACCCTGGTTTTTGATAAGGATCAAAGACTGCTGACTTTGCATCCCCTATTATCCTCTATGTGTAACTTAGGGTATATAAGCCCCTGTTGAAAATAAAGCTACGGGCCTTGCTCACCAACACTTGGTCTCCCCATGTCATTTTTCTCCTCAATTTCCAGCTGAGTCTCCATCTGGAGCACGGATATCCTCTGCAACCATTTATCTGCCTGGGCTTCTAAGACCCACTCGAGAAGGTGTCTAAGGTGGGGCACCTTCCGCTATTCGAGAGGGTGCCTGCGGCCTCCGTGGTCAGAGCTAACCTGGTGTCACGGGTTATATTGATTTTCCGCATAAACCAAGCTACTCAGCTTCTTTTCTCCACTGAATTTTCCTACTGAGCTATCCTCATTCTATTATTCTTTATATCTTTGATGAATAAATAAATAAATAAATAAATAGTCGTCGACGCCATCTCCCCTTCAAATACCCTGGACCAGCCCGGGCTGGACCCCGGCAGTTTCTACTCATAGAATTACTGTTAGAATAAAAATTGTTGAAACAGTGCTAAGAACATGATAAAGGAATGCTCAATAATATCTGATATTATCATTTTCATCAACTGTCACATTAACTCTAAATTCCTATGCTTGACTTTTAAAAATTCTGGTTAAGGGGACTTCCTGGTGGTCCAGTGGTTAAGACTTCATGCTTCCAGTGCAGAGGGTGCAGATTCAATCCTTGGGTAGGGGAACTAAGATTCCACATGTCACAGAGTGCGGTTAAAAAAAGAAACTCGAGGTGAAGTTATGTCATGTGTCTCCCAAAGTTGGTCAAAAGGCATGTTCATTATCTTTCCCTGAGAAAAAGAAGTCTCATTTATTCTCTCTACATACATTCTTCTGGAATTCTCTTTTCTTGTGCCAGTTTATTCTAACGACATTCCTCTTCCGATTGATGATAATGTTATTCACTGAATGTTTGTGTATCCCCCATCCCCACCAGATTTGCAAGCTGAAGCTTGAATTCCCATGGTAATAGTGTTTGGAGGTAGGTTGGGAGGTAATTAAGTTAGGTGAGGTGATGCCATCATGATGAGATTAGTGCCTGTGTAAGGAGTTGAGAGACAAGGGCCTCCCTCTCTCTCCCACCAGACACAAGTAAGTGCACAGCAAGAAGGCAGGTGTCTACAAGCCAGGAATCAGATCTCATCAGATACCAAATATGCTGGTACTTTGATCTTGGGCTTCTCAGGCTCTAGAACTATGAGAAATAAATATCTGTTGTTTAAGTCAAGCAATTTGTGGTATTTTGTCGTAGCAGTCTGAGCAGATTAAGACAGATAGCTATTCAAATTAAAAAGTGTTATTTAAAAGCCCTTGCATTGACTAAATGTTTTCCCACTCTGTCATATCACTATGAACACCACACAAATTACTTATGCTATAAATGATTATATTATCTAGCTATAAACACTTAATTTTTTATGATTATTAGTCTTGTCTTCCAAATTGGTTATAAATTCCTTAAAACATAACCCTGTGCTGTATTTATGTGTGGAACTCTGTGTGTGATTGTGTGTCTTTCACATTAACTTTTAAATTAAGGCAGTGATGGGCTGAAGAATCCATAGAGCATGGTCAATACAGAAGAAGTGTCTTCCTGGACCAGAAATGTGGATGAGAAATAATCTCCCTTAATAATCCATAGCCCTAGGCTTTTCTTCTCATGGGTCCACCCTAAAGCCAGAATGGTCTCATATCAAGGTCCTTAACTACATCTCCATCTACAAAGATTTTATATCCAAATAAGGTCACAATCACAGGAACTAGAAATGAGAACTTGGACATACATATCATTTTGGAGAACCTGCTATCTAGATACATGATTTTTTTAAAGAAGCTTTTATCATATTTACATAATCGTATCTCTTCCTCGCTCTGTCTTCTCTCTTTCCTGCCAAGTATATGGGTAAACCATTTAAAAATTATTTACGGACATAATGCCTCTTCACTCCTAAATATTTCAGCATGTATTCCTCGGAAACAAAAATAAACTTTACATCACCCAGAAATCTAATCAAATTCAGGAAATCAACAATATAAAGTCCATATTTGAATTTCGCCAATTGTCCAGTGATGCTCTTTTTAACAATATTGTTTTTCCTCTTGACCTAAGATTAAGCCCATGGTCATGTATTGTGTACTCTTGCCTGGAAAATCCCATGGATGGAGCAGCCTGGTAGGCTGCAGTCCATGGGGTCACTCAGAGTCGGACACGACTGAGCGACTTCACTTTCACTTTTCACCTTCATGCATTGGAGAAGGAAATGGCAACCCACTCCAGTGTTCTTGCCTGGAGAATCCCAGGGACGGGGGAGCCTGGTGAGCTGCCGTCTATGGGGTCGCACAGAGTCGGACACGACTGAAGCGACTTAGCAGCAGCAGCAGCATGTATTGTGTTCATTTCATGTATCTTTAGTTTCTTTTAATCTGGAACAGTTTGTCTTCCCTTGAATTTCATGATATTAATATTGTTTATGTATTTTGAATTTGGTTTGTTAAATGCATACAAGTTCAGAATTATCCAATTGTCTTGGTGCATTTCACTATGTATAAGTATGCAGTTACTTTCTTTATCCCTTTTCTTTTGTCTTAAAGACTATTTTGTATGACATTGCCATATCTGCATCAGCTTTCTTTTGGCTACCATTTGCCTCATATGTATTTTTCAATCCTTTTACATAGCATCATGTCCTATGCTTTCAGTGTATCTCTTTTACCTATTTTTCAAAAAAATATATAGGTAGCTAATGTATAAATTACTTTATTTATTTGGCTGCATTGGGTCTTAGTTGCAAAACTGAGATCTTTGTCTGGGTGAGCAGGCTCAGTAGTGGTGGCGTGGCTGAGTTGTCTCACAGCATGTGAGATCTTAGTTCCCCAATCAGGAACCTAACCTGCATCCTCTGCATTTAAAGGCAGATTCTTAACCACTGGACCACCAAGGAAGTCCCTTATCTATATATTTTTTTTAATTTTAAAATTTATTTTTTAAATTGAGGTATAGTTGATGTGGGTCTTCCCAGGTGGTTCTAGTGGTAAAGAATCTGCCTTGCCACTGCAGGAGACATAAGAGATGCAGGTTCGATCCCTGGATCAGGAAGATCCCCTGGAGGAGGGAATGGCAGCCCACTCCAGTATTCTTGCCTAGAGAATCCCATGGACAGAGGAGCCTGGTGGGCTACAGTCTATAGGGTTGCAAAGAGTCAGACATGATTAAAGTGACTTAGCACACATGCACTCATAGTTGATATTATGTAAGTTATAGGTGTATAGCACACTGATTCACAAATTCTAAAGGTTATACATAAACATATACTTATTATAAAATATTGGCTATACTTTCTGCACTGTGAAATATATCCTTGTAGTTTCTTTCTTTTATATATTACAGTTTGCACCCTTAATCCCCTACTCCTATCTTTATCTATTTTAAACTTGTTATCATCACCATCATTATTAACAGCATCAGCAGCATTGTTTCTACATATAAACCAAGTGTTAATTTTAAAACATCTTTACTATTAGGCTTATTCAAAATGTTTTTTTCTTAAATTTCACAATGTCCTAATAACATTTTCCTGCCTCTTAAAATACTTGCTTCAGAAAACAAGACTCCAAATGATGATGATGTTGTTTATGGAGTTAAATGAAGGGTTCTTCTCCAAAGGAGTGGACTATAGAAGAGAAAACAGATTTGGGGTCCAGATAGACTTGCATTCAAATTGAGACTCTGCTTCTAACTAACTATGTGAACTTGAACAGTTTCCTAAATTTCTCTGTGGATCAGGTTTTGCATCTGGTAAACAATTCCCAGGTAGGACAGTTGTCAAGAATAAAAAGACTGTGTCTGTCTCTAGCATACATTTAAAATTCACAAATAATTAGTTCTGTCCCTTTTACGGTTTACTATTTCACTGTTACGAGGGGTTTTTGGTCTCTTTACTACTACTGATCACTAAAATGTTTTGTTTTTAAATATGTTGATCACCGTTTATTTAAAGATGAGAGCGTGAACAACTATAAGTCATTGTTCGGTACTAGAATTGCTATAGCTGTTAAAAAACAAAATGCAAATCTTTATCATTAAAGTAAAATTAATTTTAATATAAATAGTTTATTTTCATTTTAATCACAGTAGGAATAAAATGCAAACTTCTAATGTAAAATAGGCAGTAGCTAAAGATTAAACATCAGTTCTGTTCACAACCAAGAGGAATTATTTGTTTTGTCAACAGGCGCTTTATTTTAACTAAGATCTTCTGCCTGCATTATATTCATTAGAGCCTGTCAATACATAATAGTGTTTAAGTTTCACTTCCTGGCATTCCAGAGTAGAGATTCAGACTAGATCAATATTCACCTATTATCATCTGCCATCAAGGTATAAAGTCTTATTTGAGCTGGTAATTACCTTTTATAATCGGTAGTAAAGAGAATTTAAGTTTGTGATTTTGTTAATTGTTTTTTTCTCCAGAATATATTAGCCATAGAAGATACAACTTACCTCTGCTGCTGCTGCTGCTGCTGCTGCTAAGTCGTTTCAGTCGTGTCCGACTCTGTGCGACCCCATAGACAGCAGCCCACCAGGCTCCCCCGTCCCTGGGATTCTCCAGGCAAGAACACTGGAGTGGGTTGCCATTTCCTTCTCCAGTGCATGAAAGTGAAATTGAAAATGAAGTTGCTCAGTCGTGTCCGACTCTGTGCAACCCCAAGACCGCAGCCCACCAACTTACCTCTACATGCAAAGTAATATAATTTACATCATCTAACTTGTATATTTCTACACTGCAAATATATGTGTATGTACAATCACAACGTATGTCTGAGAAGTAGGTAGTACATAAAGTACAAATCTTACATGTTCAAATAACATGTTCTTTATATGTGTGAGTCAAAGGAGTCAGCTTCTTTTCAGAGTGATTTGTAAGATAAATACATATCATCAATCACTATAATCATTGCAGGATGAGAGTTCATCTCACAACAAGCACAAGCACATACAGACATACTGAGGAAACTACAACCACTGATCCCATTCTACTGTCACTATATATATTGGCTGGCTGAATTATTTAAACTGATATTTAAAATTTTTATTTTGTTTATATTTTTGTATTTATATAGGTATATTTGTACTTGTTTATTGTTGATAAGCAAGTCAGTTCAGTTCAGTCACTTAGTCGTGTCTGTCCATCACCAACTCCCGGAGTTTACTCAGACTCACGTCGTCGAGTCGGTGATGCCATCCAGCCATCTCATCCTCTGTCGTCCCCTTCTCCTCTTGCCCTCAATCCCTCCCAGCATCAGAGTCTTTTCCAATGAATCAACTCTTTGCATGAGGTGGCCAAAGTACTGGAGTTTCAGCTTTAGCATCATTGCTTCCAAAGAAATCCCAGGGCTGATCTCTTTCAGAATGGACTGGTTGGATCTCCTTGCAGTCCAAGGGACTCTCAAGAGTCTTCTCCAACACCACAGTTCAAAATCATCAATTCTTTGGCTCTCAGCTTTCTTCACATTCCAACTCTCACATCCATACATGACCACTGGAAAAACCATAGCCTTGACTAGACAGACCTTTGTTGGCAAAGTAATGTCTCTCCTTTTCAACATGCTATCTAGGTTGGTCATAACTTTCCTTCCAAGGAGTAAGCGTCTTTTAATTTCATGTAGAGTTGGGGTTTTTCTTTACTTTTTTGTTGTGGACCATTTTAAAAGTCTTTATTGAATTTGTTACAATATTGCTTCTGTTTTAGGTTTTGGTTTCTTGACCATGAGGCATATGGGATCTAAGCTCCCCAACCAAGGATTACCACACCCTCTGCATTGGAAGGGGAAGTCTTAACCACTGGACCACCAGGGAAGTCTTGAGCAAGTAGATTTGATGTGAGAGTTAAGTATATGTTTGAGAAAGTTTGTTGTTATTTAGTCACTAAATAGTGTCCAACTCTTTGCAACCCCATGCGGGGGAGCTCCTCTGTCCGTGGTTTTCCCAGGCAAGAATACTAGAGTGTGTTGTTATTTCCTTCTCCAATGAGAGTTGCTGCTGCTGCTAAGTCGCTTCAGTCATGTCCAACTCTGTGCAACCCCATGGACTGCAGCCTACCAGGCTCCTCCATCCATGGGATTTTCCAGGCAAGAGTACTGGAGTGGGGTGCCATTGCCTTCTCCACCAATGAGAGTTACATACATGTAAAAAAAAAGAAAAAGAAAAACACTGCATCCTCTAATAGTTAAGAACCTGGCCTCCCACTTACAGACTGTGATATTGATGCAATTAATCTGCCTCTACTTCATCACTAGAATGGAGACGATAATAGCTTTGCCTTTGTCCATCTTAACATTTACTTCAGAAGACTTTGTGAGGTTTCTATAGAACTTATGGGGTAAATAACTTCATTTGTGTAGGCACTTGGCACATATTCAATACTTACCAAAGAGTTGTTAATATTATATATCTGTATACATTATTAAAGATGTCTTTAAAATGCGATATTACTTAATCAAAGAAATTCAGCCTCTTTATCCTTTTTGCAGTTAAACAGTGATGGCCAAGAAAGAAGTTGATGCTTGCTCTGGCAGAGTACCTTGCATATGTTTTTTCAGTAGTGTCCAACTCTTTGTGACCCTGTAGAGTGTGAGAGAAGGCAATGGCACCCCACTCCAGTACTCTTGCCTGGAAAATCCCATGGATGGAGGAGCCTGGTGGGCTGCAGTCCATGGGGTCGGGAAGAGTCAGACACGACTGAGTGACTTTACTTTCACTTTTCACTTTCCACTTTCATGAATTGGAGAGGGAAATGGCAACCCACTCCAGTGTTCTTGTCTGGAGAATCCCAGGGATGGGGGAGCCTGGTGGGGTCTATGGGGTCGCACAGAGTCGGACACGACTACAGAGTGTAGTCCATCAAATCTGCAGCTCCTACATTGCAGGTGAATTCTTTACCACTGAGCACCAGGAAAGCCCAGCAGAGTACCTTAGGGGTCACCAGATTCCAGGATTGTACACTACATATGTATATTTGGCCCATTCTGTGACTATGCATTATATTTTCAGGCAATGAAGTCCTAAGTAGCTAATGTATAAACTAGACTACTGACCTATTCATTTATATCAGAACATGCACACTGCCAGACAGTAGGTAATTAATGTTGACCGACTCGATGGACGTGAGTTGGTGATGGACCTGGAGGCCTGGCATGCTGCGATTCATGGGGTCGCAAAGAGTCAGACATGACTGAGCGACTGAACTGAACGGAACTGAACACTACTGCTCCTTCAAATTATTGGGGCATTAAAATGATAAAGCCTAAAGTTACTTTGTGACCATGGATATTAATTTACTGGCTCTGGAAAAGTTTAATTAACTCTTCCTGTTTCTGGATATAAATCCCTTAAAAATATTTGATTTTCAAGTAACTTATCCAACTCTGTGAGTTATCTTTTCACTTTCTTGATGATGTTCTCTGAAACATAAAAGCTTTTAATTTTATTGAAGTCCAAATTATCTATTTTTTTGTTTGGTTGCTTATGATTTTGGTGTAATATATAAAATGATTTGTCATATCCAAGTCATGAAGAGTCATTTCTGTCTTTTCCTAAGAGTTTCACAGTTTTTATTCTACAATTAGGTCTTTAATTTATTTCAAGTTAATTTTGTATAGAGTATCCGACTTCATTCTTTTGCATGTAGCTATTCAGTTGTTTCATCACCATTTATTGAAAAGACTAATCTTTCTCCATTGAATGGTCCTGGCATCATTGTCAAAAATTAGCTAGACATAAACACCTGGTTTTATTTCTAGACTCCTAATCTATTTCATTGATCTACATGTCTATTCTATTTCAAGTTTTTCATTGTGAGTATAGACAAATACCATTGATTTTTGTATATTGATCTTGTGTCCTGCAACTTCACTAAACTCTCTTTTAGTTCTCCTTGTTTTTTAGAAGATTTTGTAAGCTTTTTTTAAATATATAAGACTGTGTCATCTGTGACTCCAGATAGTTTTACTTCATTCTTTACAATTGGGATGAGTTTTATTGCTTTGCTGGAATCTCCAGCACAGTATTGAAAAGAGAACAGATATCCTTGTCTTTTTCCTGATTTTAGAAAGAAAGTATCCAGTATTTCATCATTAAGTATGATGCTAGCTGTGGGTTTTTCATAGCTGCTCTTTACCAACTTGAGGAAACTCCCTTTCATTTCTACTTTACTTAGTGTTTTTATCAAGAAAGGGTGTTGGATTTGTTATAATTAATTTACCATCTGTAGTCATTTCCTTAGGCCAATACAGCTTTGCTCCCACACACTTCTTTTGTGCTGTTATTGGCAACTATATGACAAATATATTACATTTCTATATGTTATGAACTCAGCAATACATTATATATATTATTGTGGTATATCTATTGTTTTATATATTTTTTAAAATCAGAAGAGAAATGAGAAAAATATGCATTTCTACTATCTTTTATAATTACATAATTGCCAGTGCTTTTTATTTCTTTGTGTAGATTCAAATTGTCATTTTTGGGCACCTGCTTTTAGTCTAAAGCACTTCCTTCGGTCTCTTGTAAGGCATGTATGCAAGTAACACACTCTGTCCATTTTTGTTTATCTGGAGAGGCCTCTATTTCATTTCACTTTTGAAAGATAGCTATGCTGAATATAGTAATCTTGGTTGACAGTTTTTTATCTTTGAGCACTTTGAATATGTCTTCCAACTACCTTTCTGTTGACAAGCCAGCTGTTACACTATTGGAGTTCCCTTGTAAGTGACGAGTCAATTGTTTTCTTTTTGCTTTCAAGATTTTCTCCTTATCTTTGACTTAAAGCATTTTTACTATGATGTGTCTGTTTTTTAATCTCTTTGTGTTAATCCTACTTGAAAGTTGAAGCTTATGAATGTGTACATGAATTAGTTTTTTAGTCAATGTGGGGACTTTGCAGTTATTTGTCCTAATATTTTTGCTCTTCTTATTCACATCTCTCTTTTGGGTACTCTCATTATGCATATTTGATGTATTAAGTAGTAACTAACTTTTCTATGAAGATTTTTTTCTTTCTTTCATTCTTTTTCCTCTTTATTTTGCAGGATGCATTGATCAATCTATCTTCAATTTTGATCATTCTTTATTCTGATAAATGAAATTTACTATTGAGCACCTATAGTGAATTTTTCATTTCAGTTATTGCATTTTTCAACACCAAAATTTTCTTTTGCTTCTTTTTTATAATTCCTATCTCTTTATGGATTCTGTCTATTTCATGCAGTATTGTCATCATATTTTACTTTACATACTTTACTTCTTTTTAAACATATTTTCTTAAAGTCCTTTTCTTTGAAACCCCACATCTGGTCATTCTCACAGGCAGTTTATGCTGCCACAATATTTGTGTGTGTGTGTGTGTGTGTGTGTATGGATTATAATTTCTTATCTATTTGCATGTCTCTTTTTTGGTTATAAACTG
The DNA here is from genome assembly GCF_002263795.3 of Bos taurus. Classification (NCBI taxonomy): domain Eukaryota; kingdom Metazoa; phylum Chordata; class Mammalia; order Artiodactyla; family Bovidae; genus Bos; species Bos taurus. The sequence continues at coordinate 25,719,152 of NC_037341.1, forward strand.
GACATTTTGGATAATACATTGTAGCAACTCTGGGTACTTGTTCCCTTTCACCTTGGGGCTTGTTATTATTGTTATTATTTGTTGTTTTATTTGTTCAGAGACTCAGTGGTTTCTTTTAGTGAAGTTTATTTTTCTTCCATAGTATTAAACCTGTGATGTTGGTTTCCCAGAAGGCACAGCTTTGGGTATGTCCACATTTACTCTGGAATGACAGTGGTTTTAGCAAGGATCCTTCCTCTCTTCCCTTGACCTCTCCTAGCTACTAAATTACACTGATTGCAGGTTTACTGCTTCACAGTTTCAACCGTGCCCTACGGCATAGATTATTCTACAAGCTAAGCTGATTAAGTCTGGCCTCCCTTGAAGGGGACAGCTCCTGAACTCAGTGTTTGGTGTTTGTTCTCAGCCCCAGAAGGGCCTTTCTAAACATCCCCTTCCCTAACTCTCTCCTGCAAGCTGGTTGGCTTTCAATTCAACCTGTATCTTGACTCTTCTTCCAGTAGTCTCCCAACACAACCCCCAGTGTTTTTGAGGGCACCCTTAAGCTTGAACTTCTCTATGTTATGCTGCAAATGACATCAATTCCTTTGAAAAACATTTAGGTGCTCCCTGTTTCACAGCCTGATTCCCAACCCACACAAAATATCTGAGCCAGAATTTGAAGCTAGATGTGACAGGAAAACGGTAAGCTTTTCTTGGAGTGACATTCTCACTCTGGGAGCTGAGTGCTTGGTGGCGGGTGATAGACAGCAGCCTGAGGCCCTCTGGGCTTGACTTTTTCTAGTATGGAACCATTGTTTTGCAAGCTAGAGCAAGGAAAATCTTGGTCCAAAAAATCTCAGCAGCTCCCTGCCGAAGGTAGAGTTTTTATTTAATATGTAGACGCTGGTTCCTCACCTGTCAAGGGCACCTGCCCGGAACTTAGCCTCAGAACAGGGCATCAACAGAGAAATGTTGATGCCCTGCTTCTCCAACTGGGAGCTCCTCCCACTGGGAACTAAAGAGAGAGGGATTCCTGTGTTCTTGACTGATGGGAGACTGGGAAACAGGAGGGAGGGAGTGATCTTCCTTCTTAAATGGATTTTTCTTGACTGGATATTTCTTCATTCGTATGCGCTGAAGACCATTTCAGAGACTTCGAAGGGTTGTCAAATTAAAGTGTGAAGATGTTAGTCGCTCAGTCATGTCCAACTCTGTGACCCCATGGACTGCAGCACACGAGGCTTCTCTGTCTATGGAATTCTCCAGGCAAGAATACTGTAGTGAGTAACCATTCCTTTCTCCAAATAATCTTCCCAATCCAGGGATCAAACCCGGGTCTCCTGCATTGTAGGCAGATTCTTTGGCATTTAAGCCACCAAGGAAGCCCCTTTAAAGATTTAGTTGTGTTCTTTTTTTAATTAATTTTCATCAGTTCTAATGGGAATTAAGTCCATAGAGCATCTCACACTGTTAAGTTGAAAATCAATCTTCCTTTTTATTACATTTTATCATTTCAAATTATTGGTATAGTTTCTATATCCCAACTAAAGCAGGTGATTTCATGAAAATTAAACAACATCTATTTTAGATGCCCATGTGTGTTCTTTATAGGGAAAGATAAACAAATTTATTTATAAATAAAAAGACATGAAGTAAATAGATAAAAACAAATAAATTTATAAATAAAAGATTACAAACAATGCAGACAGTGATTTTTAAGTGTAATATAGCACACATTGTGCTTCTTTGAAAACTTTAATATTTCTTCTTTTCTAGGCTGCTATGCTGATCAACACTACTTTTGTTCACATGCCAACAAAAGTTAATAATGAGACTAGTAATACTAAAGAAACATTGTAAAACATGCCCGTTAAGGAGATTGACCTTATATTAAATTATATACTTGCTATGGAATATGAAAAAGGTTGTGAGAAATCAAAAAGAAAGTATTAGAATGAGTCAAACTGTGTCAGAAGACAAAATTAATTCAGTTTAAAATCTCTTCATGTAAATTATAAGTAATGGTAACACAGATCTTGTAAATGACATTAAAGCTGTAGACACGTTTTAGTGGGAGATCAAATATAGGAATCTTATAAAAATTTCACATTGAAATTTGGCAAATGAAATACGCTGGATATTAAGAATTTAGCCTAATGATAAAGTTGCCTTTTACATGCATGCTTTTGTTGAAAAAATCAATATACTCTTCTGCTTGAAATAACCTACATAAAATTGCACCATAAAGAGTGTATAAACTCTACTATCAGAGTGTCAGTGAGGGAGAAATAAGACACCAGGAGGTTAAGTAATTTCCCTATTTTTCGCATAGTAAGATGGCTCCAAGTAATTTCAAATCAGTTGATTTGAAAGAAAAGAAATAGCAAATAGATGAGAATATTCCAGAAACCTAAGGTCAAGATTTCAGGTTCTCTGAAAATTTGAAGGGAATGAAGAATAAGAACATGAGAGGTGACTCAAAAATATTAAATGACCCTGTGAATATTTTAAGGTTATAATAAATTTTCCTGAGATAAGGATTTTTGTTCAAAACACATTTAATTTATAGCTAAAATAATGTAACTGTAAAATATCTACTTTTCAGTCTTCCTATGTTTTATTCACCATTTGTGAAGTACTGGTGAATAATTCTGCTCAGATGTTTTGCTAAAACTTTTGGCTGTCACTCAATTCCAAAACTGCAGGAATTGACATTTTTATGAAATGATCCCCTGAAACTGCTGAGTATTAAACTGAGGTTTTAATATGAGGAGATACAAGCTTTAGTTTCATAATGAAACTCAAGCAGCTCAGTTTAGTCCAAGTTTCACATGAACATAAAACCTAAAGACTAATGAAAACAATCACTGAACTTGATACATTAAATCCAAGCTCATAACCCTACTCTAACTGTCATGGCTATATTAATAGCATGCTTTTAATCTTATCGTTGAAATCCAAATATCTGGAATGATGCATGAAATTTCACAATAAGTCAGAGCCCAATTATCCATTATCAGAACCATGTTTTTCTTTATGTCCAAGCCATAATTAAATCCCAGACTTCTGCCTATGAACTTGTGTATTTATCCACTTAGCAAACATCAGTGGGTATCTACTGTGTGTCAGGTACCATGAGATCTTCTGAACATACAAAGTTGAATAAGGAGTTACTTGCCTTCAAAGAGCTAATGGTGATACAAGTGATCATACAGTTGTGATGAGTGATGCTTTTAAAATGACAGGAGGATAAATGAGGACCTTGTAAATCATGCAGATCAAAGTACAGCTGGGACTTCCCAGGCAGTGCAGTGGTAAAGATTCTGCCTGCCAATGCAGAGGATGCGAGAGCTGTGTGTTCAGTCCCAGGGTTGGGAAGATGCCCTGGAGGAGGAAATGACAACCCACTCCAGTAGTCTCACCTGGAAAATTCCATGAACAGAGGAGCCTGGTAGTCTACAGTCCATGGGGTCACAGAAGTTAGACATGACTGAGGGCACACACACACACAAAGTATAATTGAGGAGAAGTCTCCAGGGGATGAACGTATTTTAAGGGAATAAATGGTAGGGAGGTAGGCAGGGGGAAGAGAAGGGATTCAAGCAGATATCTCAGGCAGAGGTAGCATAAAGAGTGAAAACATGGAAGCATGAAAGAGATAGAACCTCTAATTATAAGTAGCTAGGTATACATTACGGAAGCCTAGGGCACAAGTGTGGAAGGTGAAGCTAGAAAAGTAGAGATAGGCCAGTTTGTGGAAGGCCTTATACTAAACTCAAGAGTTTAAATCCTACTTTGAAATCTTAGAGGAAAACAGAGATTTGAGTAGATGAGTGACATGATCAAGCTAGATTTTCAAAAGATGCCTCTAACAGCAGTGGGGAAGATGTAGGGAGGAGGGTGAGAATGGAGGTGATGAGACAAGAAAGATGCTACTGGATCCCGATATGAGTCATAAGTCATTAAGATGGGGACCAGTAGAGTGTCAGTAAGAAAGACAAGGAGCAGATAAATAGGAAAATATTGAGAAAAGAGATTTCAGGGACTTGGCATCCAATTAGGCAAAGAGCAGAGAAATAATCTCAAATGCTGAGATAACCATTTTGATTCCAAGGAGTGAATGAAAGGGAATATAAAATGAAGAACAAATTTGGAAAGTGAAAATATTTTTCTGAATCATGAATGGTATGATTTATCATCTATGAAATTTTAAGAGAAAATCATCCATTTGGTAGATAGGTATGTGGATTTAGAATCCTGGAAAAAGTTCTGCACATATGCATTCAAGGGTCACACAGTCCCTGCTTAGGGAGTAGAGACCTAGCCGAGAAGAAAATTGGACTCTAAATAACAAATGTATTGAACGGGCAAGTGAACAAAGAGAAAACAGGTGTTAATGGGTGCATGCCCCACACACACAGCACTGAGAAGGAGCAGACAGGGTTACATGGAAAACCAGGAGTCAGTGAGAGAAGAAAGTTTTACAAAAGGACTGCGGAAAGGGTTTCATTCACTCATTTGGCAATGCCCTTGTGCACCGGGCATGAGGCAGCACATGCCAGTAGCTGGGGTGCAGGGTGTGTAGCACAGAACGTCCTTGCCCTCACTGTGTCCTTGGACCATGCTGGACAAGAGCCTCCTGGAGCACTCCTAGTTCAGGGTGAAGAAGAGATGCTGTGTTTCTCTGGTTCAGTGGAATTAAAAAGAACCTCCACAGCCCCACTTCTGAGAATAATTTTAAAAGTTGTATAAAACTCACTCAATATAAAACTCTGAACTCATGGGTGCAGAGTTGCACTGTCTCCTCGAGTCTACTCAAGCTTCACTCTTCATCTGAGAATTTAAATGCTTATCCAAGTTTCATTAACCAAAAAAATATCGTAAGAATTTAACATTGCACACAGTGCATAGAAATTATCATTGCACTTTTGCCCAAAAAGCAATTACTGTTAGATTTTTTTAAGCCATTACTTTTAACTGTAATAAAAAGCAAAAAATTTAAAAGGAAATTTAAAAATCAAAGCTAAAGGAGAAATCTATATTAGACATTATTTGTGACCCTCATTTTTGCTTAGATATTTAATTCTCTGGGAATTCGTCTAACCATGATATTAAGATAAAAACTTACCTTGCCTTTGATTCAAAATGGTCTACTGCCTCTTAAGGTATATAAAGTACCATATGGTGTAAAAGTTAAGACTACTTTAGTCATATATAGTCTACCCTGCGGGCCAATAACCAGACATTAACTTCATGATACTCACTTCTTCAAGGAATTATTGAATTTTGGCCCTATTGTGTGTGTGATGTTTTATTAATACAACATTCACGTTGTTTTAAAGAACGTATTCCTTTTATTTTAATATGCTACCTTCTTCCCCCCTTCCCCCTCACAGTCCTTCACCCCAGAACTTAAGAACAAAATTGCTTTTACCTCCTGAGATATATTTATCCTACACATGAAAGTGATTGGGTGGAGGAGGGTCTGTGTGTCACATGCTGAAATAGTAGTGTTTCAGAGCACCTTTCCCATTGTCACCATCTGTACCCTCCAGAAGTATGGTTTCAATTTTGCTCTGGAAATATGAGTCAAGCTATGTTACCAACACATATTTTTCCCTGTCATAACATTTCACTTACTCTGTCGTCCGTGGACAGTTTATGGGTTGCATCTTTTACCTAGTCTTATTGAAATGCTATCTTCTTGCTCTTTGAATTCTTTTCGCATTAGGGGAGGCAACATCAGATTTTGTGCCCAATAAACAGAAGCACCTGGCCTGAGCATGTGTCATCAGTGCTGTGTTGGCCCCTAGTAATGAACAGCAGCCAGAGGCCACTAAAGAGAGGTGAATATGCCAGACACTCTGCCTTCCTGTGTGGACTTTGGTAGGTATTAATGATCAGTCCCTCACCTCTGTCCCAGGAATTAATCAAGCACATAAGATGCAGAGTAGAAACGACCTGAAGCAATGATGCAACAAACTGGAACTTAATTGCCGTCCTTTACCTGTTTCGTAGCAGTTTTGTAAGTTCCTGGATCTGGGTTAAATGTCCCACTTGACTTTTCTTGTGTCTTGAATAAAGCATCGAAGAAGCATACACAGCGCCCTTAGCTACAGGATTGTGGACTTTTCAAAACTTTATCACAACTTTAAGAAATTCTTTAAAGTTAAAAATTGTAGAGATATTGGTGTACTTTCTTAAGCAAAATGATGAAAGCAAAATGACAAGACACCACCACACTGGTTTTATTAATAAAACCATGCTTTTCTAGTGTTACTCTCATCAAAATATTTCCATCAAAATTGATTCCTTAAAGCAGAAAAGGTACTCGGTCTCATTGTTTTCAAAAGTGTCTATTATTTCAAGTCGAAATGAATTTTTTCATTATTTATAAAATGTAAGTATGAAAAGGAAGAACATAAAGAAAACAAATGGATTTTGATATCAAGTATAAACTAAAAATAAAATCTGGTATATTTTATAAGGAAATTTAACCAGAGTAATATCAGAAGAAGAAAATGAAATAAACAATATGAGAATCATTTTATTTTCATAATGCTCACTGCATTTCACAGTATAAAAATGACAATATCAGAAATAAATCACCAAACATTGACCTCAAGAGTAATAACAGCCACAGAGCAACTACTATGCTCTTTAAAACAGATGGTAAAAAAAAAAATCACAATCAACTGTGTTTTTGATAAAAATAACATGCATAAAATATGTGAAATTTGACTCAGTTTTCCCTTTAAGTATAGGGATCTTAGGATCTTGATCCTAAGGATCTTGGAAACCTGGACTTGTTACTAAAGGTTTGTTAAGATTTGTTATAGGCTCCCTCAGCTTGAAATGTTAGTTTCCTTGAAAAAGCAGTGGCTCTAGTGTTGAGCAAAACCACAAGTTAATCAACATTGATGATGTGCATTTATATATAGAGGAGGAAAAGACTGAGACTGGAAAAAGGAGGGGAAAATGCTATATCTATTACAAATTTCTTCCAGCTTTGAGTCCAAAATAATGCAAGAGAAGATTATCAGCAAAATGTGAATAGCAATAATCATCAAAAAAATGACAGAAACCAAGGGTAAAAATGTGCTGAATGAAAATGAAAATAGCTTGATAGAGAAGAAAGTAGACACATTAAAATCAAGAGTAAAAATAATCAAATTGATGCCCCAGGTGCAAGGAAGGTAGAAAAATATTTTAGAGCTCTGAGAAACATTTGAGAGCTGAATTAAATAGGCTAAATTAATCTTTGAGCAATTTTCTTACTGGGGAAGACAGAATTCATTTTTTTTCACCTTAGTGAATTTATTACTCTCCCCATAGGCAAAAAAGTCATTTACATTTTTTAAGTACAGAAAGATCTGTGGGTTTTCAAGGCAGCTTTATAAGACATGAGTCATCATTACAAGTGTGTGAACAATCAGGTTTTTTAAGTCCTTTATGTCTACACTTGTGGGTGATTTTAGAAATACTTGATGCAAATCTCAATATTCATAGCATTTCTTTCCTTGGCAAAGTAAACCGAATAGAAGAGAAAAGTCAAGTAAAATTCTTAAAATTTCTTTACTTACTATTAAACAAAGTGTGAGTAAGTAATGCATTGTATTAAGGGCAGATTAATTCATTTTATATGGAAATAGGAAGTGTACCCTATTTTTAAAAAATTATTAGCCAATTCTCATTGTTTCTGTTTTGTGAAAATTTATCCATTTAATATCCTACACACACACAAACACACACATGTTCAAAAGATTGAACATAAAGTACTTTTCTGTTTTGCTCCTGAAAAAATAATCATAAAATTTCCGTATGTGCCAAATTAGTGACTTCAAATAAGTGACTGAAAACAGGCTTTAAAATTAGAAATTTTGACTTCATGAAACTCTGAAGTTAGTGGCTGATAATATTTCAAAATTTCCAACAGATATTAATTTTCAGAATTTGGAAACAAAAAATCAGAATTCCTGAAAACTATCATGAATTCCTGAAATATTAGGTTAGTCAAAAATGCTTCCAACATTCTTCATTCTCTTTCATGATTATTATAGATATCTTTACACAATCGCTTTGGAAATAAGAAATGTTAAGTTGCATGGCTTTTGCAAAGAACTGTCACCTGTAGCAAATATTAAAATAACAGAAAACTCTAATAAGCATTATTAGGTAGTATCTGTATAATGCAACTTTCAGACCTTTTGTTAAGGGCATGTGCTAAAATTTCAGTTGAAGGATGCATTTGGCTTCCAAAACTTGTGACCTCTTGGGATAACAGTAACAGGGTTTGTATAAAGTATGTGAATAACTTATTAGTATTTGGTTTACCACAATGACTCATTGTTAGCCAGCAAGGGTCACAAATGTAGTTACGACATAGCACCAGCTACCAGTAGGGAGATGAATGGACCACCTCCCTTCTGCCTGCTGCTGTGCCAGGTCCTGGAAGTGTCAACTTTGACCTTCTACTCCACAGCGTTGGCATCTCCCACTCCTGCTTTCTGCTTGGCATCTGTGGATTCCTTCCAACCAGTAACATCTCTTTATAGATTCTCACGTGAAAACTATCGTACTTTTTTCCATTTTCCCATTTTAGGGACTAATTTTTCTCAGGATTCAGAAAATATAAACTTCCCAAAGTAATGTTGGGTAGCAATTCCTACTGGAAATACTTGTTCTTTGGAGGTATGTGTATGTGCATGTGGGCTTCCCAAGTGGCTCAGTGGTAGAGAATTCACCTGCCAATGCAGGAGATACTGGGGACGTAGGTTTGATCCCTGGGTCAGGAAGATCCCCTGAAGGAGGAAATGACAACAGACTCCAGTATTCTTGCCTGGGAATCCCATGGACAGAGAAGCCTGGTGAGCTACAGTCCATGATGTTGCAAAGAGTCAGATGTGACTGAGTGACTGAACACAGTATGTGCATGTATGTATGTATATGTGTATTGGATGTGTCTCATGCATATTGTATTCCTTCAAAGCAGCATTTTCTCTACTAATCATAGCAACATTCAGGCAACATAATACCTATAAGCTTTTCTACTGCTTCCCAAAGTTATTTCATAAAACACAGCTTGGATAGTCTTTTTCACATAATATAGAATTATTTCTTACTGACTACTTAGAAAAAAGATTGAATGAGTGAATGAAAAGTTTGGAAAGCTTTCAAAAATTCATAATGCTATATTTTTGTTTAAACATTTGAATTACCAAAGATTTCAGAAGCACATTGATAAAGGTAGGTGAATTACAAATGTTTCTTACCCATTTTATGTAGTAGAACATAGCAATTTGTTTATATTTTTAATGATTTTATTCCTTATTGCAAAATTCATCATCTTACTATAATAGTAACATCACTGCCAATTTCATAAAACTTTATAAAAGATCTTTAAATGAATAGGTGTTATATTTACATGTGTGTATATTTTAAACCAGGACTTAGATTCCTGACATAACACCAAGAGTAGCAATTTTAGTGGGAAAAAAAACTCCCAAGTTTCTACATTTTTGTGAAGTCTTCTGATTTTGTAGAGGATGAATTGAAAGATTAAGACTATATGACACAAATAAAACCCACCTATAGGCTAAGTTTAGGTATAAGATACCAGTTTGGACCTCTGAATGTGCTCACTACTTTACACATGACAACTGCTCCACAGGAAACAAAGCTGAAAGGGAGAGAAAGAGGTAGGGAAAAGCAGGAAGAGGTAGAAGCCAATACATTCCAAGCAGGGAGCTGGCGATACACTTCCGCTACAAAAGAAAGGGTGCAGAATTACACAACTGTCCTCGGCAACTGTGGAATGCTGTGTAAACCATCTTAGAACACCTCTGCCTGTTTAATTTGTTTGGTAAATAGCAAGGTAGTAACTCGAGTGATGATGACAATTCCTTTTCAACTTCAGCTTGTGGGGGTTCAGTCACTTACATTCTAGACAGCTTTACTCATTTTGATGGTGACTCATAGTTGACAATGCAGGAAGATGGAAGCCCCCAAAGGCACAATTTTGATTTCTATGTACATGAGAAGCAGCTGAAACTCGACGTTCATCTTCAAAACAAGGACTCATCGGCTGACAAAAGCGCAACTCTAACTCTTGCCTTTTGGTTGTCAATGTTTTGGGATAATAATACTTTTCCAGTGTGAACTCAGGAAATGCTCGATAAAAACATATCCATTCTTATGGACAGATGGATGAGAAATTCAATGCAAATGTAAACCACATGCTTCCAAAAACGTACATTGCAGAAGGTGAATGCTTTTTAAAAAATACTTGGCACGTATTCCAGAGTCAGCTACAGCAGAGTTGGAATTCTCTTTGAAAGTTCCAGATGTGATGACTGATCAGACGGTATCACAATTGCTACTTAAATAAGATTGTGTCCAAGCTCTGTAATGAGTCTTTGTGAAATAGTAGTCATTTCCTCTCAGATATTATTCACAGAGTTAGCAAAGTGGGTTGAACTTTGCACAAACAAGGCTTGTTTCTGAATTGCCAAAGTGAATAATCTCTGACATCAATGCACATTCTGAATTTAAGCAAAACTCAAGGAGGAAGATGATTTCACTCAGAACACTGTTTGAGGGTCTACCAGAATATCCTGTTGAGGCACAGTTTTTACCAGGGGGTGTCTACTGATGTCTTATGTGCCTAAAGAATCACATGAAAGGGAATGAGAAAGCATGTGTTATGGACTGAATTGTATCCCCCACCTCAAATTCATACACTGAAGCCCGAAACCCTAATATCTCAGAATGTGATCACATTAGGAGATATGACTTCTAAAGTAGTAATTAAACTAAAACAAGGCTGTTAGTTCCTAACTGGTGTCATAAGTAGAGGAAATCTGGACACACAGGAAGATAGCAGGGATGTGTACACACAGGAAATACCATGTGAGGACACAGCAAGAAGGCAGACAACTACAAGCCGAAGAGAGATGATTGGAAGATATATTCGCAACATTTTTACAACTCACCAACTCCATTGCAGCACAGTTCACTTAAAATGAATCCATTTTAAGTGAAGAGTATGATGAGTTTGACAAATGTAGGCATTATCACCATAAGATGCAGAATAACTCCGCTGTGCTCTTTTCCAGCTAATCCAGCTCACCGCTAGCCTTCATCAACCACTGGCATGCTTTCCATCTCTCTCCACTGGATTTGTCATTTCCAGAGTTTCATATAAAGAGAATTATTCAGTGTGTACTCTTGTGTCTGGCTTTTCTTCATTGCATTTTTGCTATTTTTGAGATCCATCCATATTATTAAATGGATTAATAGCTTGTTCCTTTTTATTGCTGAGTAATATCTTGTGACATGGATATTGTCACAGTTTGTTTATCTATTCGCCAGCTCATAGATATGCTTACAATGTTTGACTATTATGAATAAAACTACTACAAGCATTCAAACACAAGTTTTTACATAGAGATATATTTTCATTCTCTTTGGTAAATATCTCAAAGTGGAATGGCTAGATCATATGGAAAATGTATGGTTAACATGAAAGAAACTGCCAGTTTCCCAAAGTGAGGGTGTTATTTTACAGTTGCACCATAAATGGATGAAGGTTCCAAAATCCAACACTTTTTATTGCTAATAATTTTATTTAAAAAATTTAGCCATTCTAGTTTGTAAAGAGTGGAGCTCATTTTGTTTTGGAGTTGGAGTTGCATTTCTTTGATGGTTAATAATGATGAGCATCTTTTTATGTGCTCACTGGCCATTTGTAGTTTATTGTTTTTGAAACAACTATTCAAATATTTTGCTCTATATTGTCAGGTTTATGCTCTTTTTACTATTGAATTCTATAACATAAGGCTACAAGTCTCTGGTCAAAATGTATTGCATGCATTTTCTCCCATTCCATGGCTTCCCTTTTTGTTTTCTTAATTATATAATTCAATGAGCAAGTTTTTTGATAGTCAAATTTATCATTTTTTAATGCCTTTGTGTCAAAATGTCTTTGTCTATCTCGAGGCTGAGAAAAATTTTCCTACACTTTATTTTAGAAGTTTTACCATTTTAACTGTTACATTTAGAACATTTTGTTAATTTTCAAATATGTCATGAACTAAGAGTCAATGTTCTTTATTTTATTGCCCCAATATCTCTTGTTAAAAGGTAATATTCTTTATCCATTGAATACATTGGCATTCTTGGTAATAAATCAATGGAAGTTATATGTGTGATATATTTCTGGCATCCCCAGTCTCGACTATTTATTTATGTGTCTATCCCTGTGCCAATGCTACTGTCAAAATTACTGCCTTGTTATAATAATGAAAGACATATTTAACTGCTCTACTCCCTCAGTGATCTGAAACAGACTATTTGGGAGTTACCTAGCCATGGAGGAACACATTTGGAAATACTATAATCAAATTAATGAGACAACTCTAATATCATTTAAATTACCTGTAAATAGAAAAATAAACATCCAAATTTATAAGATACAGCTTCAGAAACAAGGGTTGTGGTGAAAGTCAAGTGGAAAATGTGTAGAAAAGAGGGAATGGCAGTATAAAGCCTAGGAATAATGGAAAACAAAGTCATTCCAAATAGGGAAGTACCATCCTTAGTGGAAAATACTTGAAATGTGTCTGAGTTGTGTTATAATAGCAGTAGTTATAGGAATTCAAAATGAAGAGAAGTTAAATCTAAATTGCAATAAGCCCAGGGCAGAAGAGATTCAAATGAAAAGTTAATAAGAGACATGAAGAAAAAAAAAAAAAGAATGAAGAAGATATTTTGAAAAGTGGAAAGAATCACAGAGGATGTGAGAGAAATAGAAGGTAGGCAAGGAAGGTAGAATACATTCATATAACTATTCATGGAAAAAAGAAGAAATCAATAGAATATTTTAAACTCTAATTCTAAAAAAACTTCCTAGAAATAAAAGAGACCTACATCTATATATTGAAAGTCCTCATTGTATATCTTAGAAAACTGGTGTCCTGATAAATCTATTATAGACTTAAAATTAAAAATTGAGAAAAAACATTCAGGGGATCCAAGGAAAAAAGATAGTCATTCAGAAAAGGGAAGAAAATAATGCTGATGAGCTTCTCAGCAACCAAATACAAGCAAGAAAATGGTGAGCCAACTTTAAAGAAACTATGCAAAACAAAGTGAGAATCAATGAACTTTATATCCAGCTAAGACTTCCTTACCAAGGAAAGTCAATCTATTGACCATGGACTTCCTGACAGCTGCCAGTGAAGCCATAGAAGAATAGAAACATTTTCAGAAACTCAATAGAACAAACATGGATCCAAGGGTGTTACATTCAGCCAAGTGAAGTGAGTGAAGTCACTAGGTCGTGTCCGACTCTTTGCGACCCAGTGGACTGTAGCCTACCAGGATCCTCTGTCCATGGGATTCTCCAGGCAAGAATACTGGAGTGGGTTGCCATTTCCTTCTCCAGGGGGTCTTCCCGACCCAGGGATTGGACCCAGGGATCGAACCCAGGTCTCCCGCATTGGAGGCAGACACTTTAACCTCTGAGCCACCAGGGAAGCCAAACTATTCTTCAAATGTTAAGGCTATAAAAAAGTAGTTATAAACTTGCAGGATCTCAAGATATACTCTATTCATGAGCCTAATCTGAGAAACTCAACAGAAGGATGAACTTTATCCAAGAGATTACTGAGAAGCTTTAGCAAGGGCAGATGGATTTAATATGTATGTATAATTTTTTTGTCAACTTATTACATGGGTAAATTGAAGCAACCACTACCACACAATCAAGATACAGGGGACACTTCCCTGGTGGCTCAGTGGTAGAGAGTCAGCTTGCCAATGCAGGAGACCTGGTTTAGATCCCTGGTCTGGGAAAGGATATGTTGCAGAGCAACTAGGCCTGTGTGCCACAACTATTGAGCCTGTGCTCTAGATTCTGGGAGCTGCAGCTACTGAAGCCCATGAAGCCTAGAGTCTGTGCTCTGCAACTAGAGAGTAGCCCCCCACTCACTGCAGCTAAAGAAAAACCTGTGCAGCAATGAAGACCCAGCATAGCCAAAAATACATGAATAAATAAATGAAGTTGTTTTTTTTTTATAAATACAGGGGATTTGGGGCACCTTGTGACACATCCAGACTCTCCACTCCAGTTTTGACGGTGGAGTGAGGGCTGGCCACAGCTTCTTCTGGAGTGCATGGTTGGAGATGGACAGTTATTATCTAACATTTCTGTCTTGCTACGTAGCCCTTCTCTTACTGTCTTGGCTAGAGAGAGTATACTTTTCTTGGGTTTTTTTTTTTTTTTTCAAATGTTCCCACTGGCATTATTGAGAAGCTGGCCTCTCCAGACCCAGTGTGGGACAGATGAGTCAGAAAGAAAAGGTCAGAGAGCTGAAACTGTGTCATTCCTTGGGTGCTAATCTCCCTGTTTGGTTGTCTTCTTCCCTCCACTTTTCAGAGCCTTCTTATATCTTTCAATATATAATATCCAGGGATTTTAGATGTACTCAGTGGGAGGACAGTGGAAAGTATATTTATTCCATCTGTTGCTCTCAATATCCTTACTTCTTCCAGCAATTGTTCTCACTAAAAGGCTAATAGTCATAATTGAGTTCATTTTCTCTGGACACATTTCTTCATCTGCTACAATCAAACACAATTAAATTAACTTAACATTGGTAAATGGTTTTCCTTGCTTGGTTAACAAATGAGCTACACAGGCATTTACTTTAATTTCAGCTTTATTTCAATATTTTAACTCTTTAAAAAAATTTTGTCTCAATGAGCTATTCCATTTTAAGATGTCTAATTTTTCTGAAAATTGCTTTTCTGTGAGTGGGATTATTATAATGAGTGCTTAATCTAATAATATCAATGCATATAGTATGAGTTTAGCACACTTACAGTGTCACTGCCTAATAAACACAATGCTTTGCCCCTTAATTGGGTAACAGAGAATTCACCCTCCACTCTTTCTTGAAAATACAACACGCAAACCCAACTTTTCTTTCTTGATTTTGACATGTTGTGTAGGTACTGTAACCAAAAAATAAATAATTAAATGTGATAAGTATGACATTTAAAATGCTGTTATAATTGGATTGCAGTAATTTGCAGTATACCAAATAGCCTGCCTCTTGAGAAACCTATATGCAGGTCAGGAAGCAACAGTTAGAACTGGACATGGAACAACAGACTGGTTCCAAATAGGAAAAGGAGTACGTCAAGGCTGTATATTGTCACCCTGCTTATTTAACTTCTATGCAGAGTACATCATGAGAAACACTGGACTGGAAGAAACACAAGCTGGAATCAAGATTGCTGGGAGAAATATCAATAACCTCAGATATGCAGATGACACCACCCTTAGGGCAGAAAGTGAAGAGGAACTAAAAAGCATCTTGATGAAAGTGAAAGAGGAGAGTGAAAAAGTTGGCTTAAAGCTCAACATTCAGAAAATGAAGATCATGGCATCTGGTCCCATCACTTCATGGGAAATAGATGCGGAAACAGTGGAAACAGTGTCAGACTTTATTTTTCTGGGCTCCAAAATCACTGCAGATGGTGACTGCAGCCATGAAATTAAAAGATGCTTACTCCTTGGAAGAAAAGTTATGACCAACCTAGATAGCATATTCAAAAGCAGAGACATTACTTTGCCAACAAAGGTCCGTCTAGTCAAGGCTATGGTTTTTCCAGTG
The DNA here is from genome assembly GCF_002263795.3 of Bos taurus. Taxonomy (NCBI): domain Eukaryota; kingdom Metazoa; phylum Chordata; class Mammalia; order Artiodactyla; family Bovidae; genus Bos; species Bos taurus. The sequence continues at coordinate 25,734,814 of NC_037341.1, forward strand.
GTCATGTATGGATGTGAGAGTTGGACTGTGAAGAAAGCTGAGTGCCGAAGAATTGATGCTTTTGAACTGTGGTGTTGGAGAAGACTCTTGAGAGTCCCTTGGACTGCAAGGAGACCTAACCAGTCCATTCTGAAAGAGATCAGCCCTGGGATTTCTTTGGAAGGAATGATGCTAAAGCTGAGACTCCAGTACTTTGGCCACTTCATGCGAAGAGTTGACTCATTGGAAAAGACCCTGATTCTGGGAGGGATTGGGGGCAGGAGGAGAAGGGGACAACAGAGGATGAGATGGCTGGATGGCATCACCGACTTGATGGACATGAATTTGGGTAAGCTCCGGGAGTTGGTGATGGACAGGGAGGCCTGGCGTGCTGCAACTCATGGGGTCGCAAAGACTGGGACACAACTGAGTGACTGAATTGAACTGAAGTAGCAACAGAAGGCAGTGAAATTATTACATCTAATCCTGTCACAATTACTCAATGCTGTTGCTACAGTATGAAAGCAGGATAGACTGTACAACTGAATGAGTATGGCTGTGTTTCAATAAAACTTTATTTACAAGTACTGGAACCCATGACCTGAGGGGGGAAAAAATACAGACTGGATATGAAATTTATAAACAAGCAAGTATAATCTATAAAGATAAAATAGCTGTTTCCTCTAGGAGGTAGAGAGGAAAGAGGGCTGACTTGAAAGGGACAAGAAGGAGCTTTCTTGAGTTACAGAAATATTTTATATCTTGATTGGGGTATTGGGTACATGGGTTTATACATTTTCACAACATTAAACTGTACACTGAAATCTGTGCATTTCACTATATGTAATTATACTGCAATAAAGCATGGAAATATAATGACAAACTCTATTATTAACACAGATGAAACAACTTGTATAGACTGTATACTAAATAACAGTTTTGTATCTATGCTAAATTTCTTGAGTTTGGTAATTGTATTGTGGTTCAATTCCCTGGGTCAGGAAGATCCCCTGAAGAAGGAAACAGCAACCCACTCCAGTTTTCTTGCCTGGGAAATCCCACGGACAAGGAGGCTGGCTAGCAGAGTGCAGTCCATGGGATTGCAAAGAGTCGTATACAACTTAGCAACTAAACAACAACAAAAAATGTGGTTATATTTGAGACTATTCTTGTTGATAGATACATCTGAAGTATTTAGGAGTGTAGTATCATGATATCTGTGAACGGCTTCTTATATAGTTTAGCTGAAATGAGTGTGTATGCATGTTTGTGTGTGTGTTTATGTACAAAGAAAGAGGTTGAACAAATGCTTCAAAAAGTTAATAAGTGGTGAATCTTGGTAAAGGTTCTCCTCTACTCTCAGCAACTAAAGTCATAACTAGGTAAGTAACAACAGGTGCCAGAGTAAAGAAATATAAAGCTCTGAGAGGGGGAAAGGCTGTGAAGTCAGAGTTTGGAAGATGGGATAAGATGACTTGTCAGGTGTACAAGAATCTTCAAGGCTGGGCATTTCCTCTCTCGAGTTTGACAGTTGGCATGAGATTCAGTGCTAGATGAAGAATTAAATAAGTACAAAGTCCTAAGCAAATTATCCTAAACCATGCAATCTAAAGTCCACCATACTCTAGCATCTGAAACTGTACCATGTAGCTATGTCCACTGGGGTTTCCCTGGTAGCTCAGCTGGTAAAAAAATCCACCTGCCTGGGTTCAGACCCTGGGTTAGGAAGATCCCCTGGATGAGGGCATGGAAATCCACTTAAGTATTCTTGCCTGAGGAATCCTCAGGGACAGAGGAGCCTGGCGGGCTATAATTCATGGGGTCACAAACAGCTGGACATGACTGAATGACTAAGCACAGCACAACAAGGCAACCATGTCCAGGGCATTCTTTCTCCATTGCTTTGGGAGATTCCACTTCCAATCTGACGCCATGCCCTGAAACAGGAACATAAGTCTGAAAATAAAGTAACTCAATCATGAAAAAATGAATATGTCTCTTAAAATTATTTCAATGAATAATTTATTTCACATAGTAAGTGAATGACAGAACCCTCCTAGTCTAAGGCACTGGTATTTAATTGTCATTTAAAAAAAAAATTTTTTTTTGGTCTAAATAGCAATACTACATGTAAAAATTATTCAGTATCAGAATCTTACTATAAACAACACCTATCCACATAATATTAGTTTTATTGGCTCTTAGTCCTTCCTTACTTCTTGCCTAGCTGTGTTCCACAGTAGTATTGCTCTGTGGTATATTTTCTGTAAAACAAATGGAACTTATTTTATATCTGTGCATTTAAATTCTCAGTTAGAAATACCTATGTATTAATTTTTTATATTCTCTGGAGTTTGAAATAGTTATCTATATTGTTATAAACTTTTAACTACTGGTAGCATCAACGGATTTCAGTCATCCCATAGTCCTATTGTCTTAGAGGTATAATTACTTTTTAACGGGTTTGAAGTTTTAGTTCTGGTTATTCAATATTAAAAGAAAACATATTGATTATTTCAAACTGGGTACATAATAGTGTATTTAGGTTGAGTGAATAAGGTAATTTGGTAAACATATGTTAGAATTTCTTCTCCCCTGGCCCCAAATGTCAAGCTGTCACTAAGGAATTTTTTTTTAATAAGCTCAAGAATATAACTAACATGTCAATATGTTCAGAATTTTTCCTTTTCAGCTTTTACACATTTACTAGTGCAATTTTTCTATAGCTTGTGATTTGGACATAGATTACATTGTCAGTGATACGATATTTAATCAGTACTTCATAGTCTGGGCTTACCAGGTGGCTCAGTGGTAAAGAATCCACCTGCCAATGCAGGAGACATGGGTTTGATCTCTGGGTTGGGAAGATCCCCTGGAGAAGGAAATGGCAACCCACTCCATTATTCTTGCCTGGAAAATCCCATGGACAGAAGAGCCTGGTGGGCTACAGTCTATGGTGTTGCAAAGAACTGGACACGATTGAGTGACTAACACTAATACTCATAGTTAAATAAGTAGAAACCTCTTACTCCAACAACAATAAATAGCATATCTCTTGGTGATAGTGGTAAGAAAAACTGGTTAAGGAAACAGACCTGACTTGAAAGTATGGATGATACTTAGTCAAGAGAGCCCAAAATGGGACATTTGGATGATTAGAATAGATTTGACAAAAAAGCAGAGTAAAGATCTAAGTCCTGGCTCAGGGAAAATGCAGTTTTGATTATTATGCAGTTTTGATAATTAAAGGAGGTTTCCAGGTATTTGCAAAATTAATACCATGAGGAATAATGAATCATTTCCTTATTTCACTTAGTCATGTCCAACTCTTTGCAACCCCATGGACGTAGTCCATGGAATTCTCTAGGCCAGAATACTGGAGTAGGTAGCCTTTCCCTTCTCCAGGGGATCTTCCCAACCCAGGGATCGAACCCAGGTCTCCCGCATTGCAGGCAGATTCTTTACCAACTGAGCCACAAGGGAAGCCCCATTTCCTTATGGTGTTTTGTAAATAACACTAGCTTTCCATTAAACCTGTAAAGCTAATTATTATTATTCTAGCACACTGATGTGGATGGATTCCTTCCAGAATAATATTTTAAACCTAAAATATATACCACTTCGTAATTTACCAATTACACCAATCACATTTCATTAGTCTATTTTATGGCTTTTAGGCAAAGAAATCATAGATTGCTGACTCAGTGCCACACTGCAGAGACCAGTTCAGGGTTTATAATCATTGTATTTAATGCAAATGAAATTAAAATAGAATTCAGATGCCATATGTTTAACACTTTTTTCCATAATGTCAATCAACATGAATTCAGTGTCTCCTCTGTACCTCCGCCAGGTGATCAAGGTCAATATCAGTAGTGATCAGTCATGTTCATAGTGGGCACCTTTGATAAAATATGACATGGACACCTCTCTCCAATCTTCCACTCCCAAACTTAGAACCCCAATCTGAAAATGAGACAGACAACAGATGGATCCCAGTTGATAGACATTCTCCAAAGTACCTGATCAGGACTCCCCCAAATTGTTGACGTCATCAAAAACAAGGAAAGCCTGAGAAACTATCACAGGCAGAAGGAGCCAAGGAGACAAAATGACTTACATATAATTTAGTTAGGCACCAGGCTTCTTGGATGGGACCCTGGTAGAAAAAGGGCATTAGGTAAAAAGTAAGAAAATCTGAATCATCTATGGACTTTAGCTAATAAAAATGTGTCCATATTGTTTCATTCATTGAAACAAATGTATCACAATAATATAAGATGTTAACAACAGTGGGAACAAGGATTGGGATATATGGGAGCTCTTGTTCTTCAGTTCAGTTCAGTTGCTCAGTCATGTCCGACTCTTTGCGATCCCATGGGCTGCAGCATGCAGACCTCCCTGTCCCTCACCAACTCCCGGAGTTTACTCAAATTCATGTCCATTGAGTCGGTGATGCCATCCAACCATCTCACCCTCTGTCATCCCCTTCTCCTTCCGCTTTCAATCTTTCTCAGCATCAGGGTCTATTCAAATGAGTCAGTTCTTCGGATCAGGTGGCCAAAGTATTGGAGTTTGAGCTTCAACATTAGTCCTCCCAATGAATATACAGGACTGACTTCCTTTAGGATGGACTGCTTGGATCTCCTTGCAGTCTCGTTCTTAACTTCACCATTTTTCTGTAAATCTAAACATATTTTAAAATTAAGAGTTTAATTTTAAAAAAAAGTCCTCTTTCACATCTTACTAGTGGTTATTGTTACCTTTCCTCTCCAAAATAATTCCACATATGTTGTTGTGTATCTTATCAAACACTATATTTAGCATATGCACAATAAAATACTACCTGTGAAACAGAGTTACATCATACACTGATGATAGAGGAATTATAGGATTTGCTGCTGCTGCTGCTAAGTTGCTTCAGTCGTGTCCGACTCTGTGCGACCCCATAGACAGGGCAGCCCACCAGGCTCCTCTGTCCCTGGGATTCTCCAGGCAAGAACACTGGAGAGGGTTGCCATTTCCTTCTCCAATGCATGAAAGTGAAAAGTGAAGGTGAAGTCGCTCAGTCGTGTCCGACTCCTAGCGATTTAGTTATCTTCAATTTTGTAGTCTTCATCTTGTTTCTCAAATGACAAAACTAAGATCTAAAACCTGCATTTACAAATTACCTTAACATTCAAAATCTTATTATATAACTCAGTGGAATTGACAGATATTTATATCATTCTCAAGGCTGCAAAAAGAAACTTGAGGCTGTGACAAGTCTGGGACTGGACCCAGGTGTTCTGGCTCCTAAGATGACGCTTCATTCCTATACCACTTAGTTTGCCTCTTACCCTTCATTTGTGGCATTTAAAACAAACCTACTCTAATAAGCAAATAAAACATTCAACTTGTGGCAATAAATGATATCTTCTTCATGGAATTTCATCAATAGAAAAATAACTTCAAATACCAAGTATTCAAATGCAAAAATGTATAACTAAGCCCAGTCTCTGGAAACTGACAAAGCTATCTTTTCAGTCATCCATGCCTATGGCAACGTTTCCCAATCAATGGGCCAGGAATTGAGACAAAATATTTTTTAAGAAATCAAAGTTGAAATAAGCAGTACTTAAAGGGGCCAAAATCATCAAATCTGGAGAGACTTTGAAACTCAAGTGTGAGGTTCCTCTTGGCAGCTGCCATTTCTACTTTGACTAGGACTGGGAGAAGTAACAGCATTATGTACTTTGTGTGTGTGCTTTTGTATTTTTTTATTGTGTTTGTCAAAAGTTATAGAGACAGACACTGTTCTTCATTTCAGAATATCCTAAATTGTGCCTAATGACTTCAGCTGTGAATGGATACAATAAAGACAAGCAATAATAAATAAACTATTATATTTCTGGGTGGCAGAAGTAGTTCCAGCTGTTGATCTAATTCTATCTTTGTAGAAAACTGCTTTCAGCAAACTCATCCCAAATTGCTTCACTAGCTTGGATGACTGAGATATCTTCTGAAAGCTTAAAAAAATGTGGTTCAGAACAATTAGGTCAGAAGTATAACAAAGTAAATGGGGGGATAGATAATCTCTTCAAGGAATTTATATTGAACTGAGGGAGAAGGATATTTATCAAAATGCAATTTTATATTAACTAAAGCTAGAAATTCACAGGTACTTAATTTGATTAGAAAAAAGCAATTTACTGTCATCAACTATTTGTAGAATATGTGCATTACAAAATGGTGAATTTATTATTTTTTCTAGTTACAGACAAAAACTGTAATTATGTGGATTACACATAATTAACTGTGGATTAAATTATATCATATCATTCAAATAATTAATATCCTTAGATTTATGAAATAAACTTGATCCTTTCGCATAAATATAAAGTTCATTGAATGTCTGTGTCCTACATCAGGTCTTGGAAAAAAGTAGATGAGAATTTTGTCAAATCTAGAGAATCCAAAATCTACAAGCATAAAGCTAAAATATTTTAGAGCTTCAAGGGACATAAAAGATGATATAATCCATTCACATTACTTTACAGATGGGGAAGTTGAGTACCAGAACAATGAACCACATTGCACCACTTGATACAAGAATTTGTTAAAAAGCTGACCATAGTACACATGTTCAATTATAACTAATCATGTTCCATTTCTGTTTCATCATGCTTCCTCTCAATGAAGCTTTCTCCGGGAAGCCTGGTTTCGCCCACTAAAATGCATTGTGTGGATTTTTTGCAACCCCATAGACTGGGCCCACCAGGCTCCTCTGTCCATGGGATTTCTCAGGCAAGAATACTGGAGTGGGTTTTCATTTCCTCCTCCAGTGGATCTTCCAAACCCAGGGATTGAACCCACATCTCCTGGATTGGCAGGCAGATTCTTTACCACTGTGCCACTTGGGAAGCCAAGATTTCTCAAAGTTTGGTTTGTAGAAAAGTAGGACCAGGATGATCTGGATGTTTCATGCTAATTCCTGGGTCCTATCCACTATTCCTTATTGAGAACCTGCCAGGCATTTGGGGTGGGAGGCAAGCTGTGGTTTTAAAAAGCCATGAGGTAGATTCTTCTGAATTCTGCTTGTGAATAATTGCACTAAATTGGTGTGTATAAACTTTGTCTGATCATAATTCACCTGCAGGGCTTATAAAAAATGGAAAATTCTACTGCACAGGACCACATATGTACACATGCACACACTTACACACTCACACACACACAAATGAATCCAGGTTTTCAAATGGTGAAAACTTATGATATGCAATCTAGTTGATGTACCAACACAATTTCCTGGTTTTAATATTATTCCATAGCTACAGATAGGTATATGATTTTTCCAGTAGTCATGTACAGATGTGAGAGTTGGACCACAGTGATGGCTAAGTGGGGAAGAATTGATGCTTTCGAATTGTAGTGCTGGAGAAGATTCTTTTTTTTTTTTTTTTTTTTGAGAAGATTCTTGAGAGTACCTTGGACTGCAAGGTACTGACAACAAAGCAGTCAATCTTGAAGGAAATGAGACAGTGAGAAAATATTGTGAATTTTTAATCATTAATGATAAACTGCCTGGGAGCAAATACAGATCCACGGGCATGGCCCATCACAAAGTTAGTAAGAAAATTAACGAAATTGGAGCTTCTGTGTGAGGTTCTCTACTCCAGTTATATTTTTGCTTCACCCCAAATCTAACCTATTATTAATTGCAAGTTTTGTTCACAAAGTGCAGAACATTTGGGGTCTGTGGATTATTAGGCAATGATGGAAGAAAAACAAAATACAGCCACAAAGACCAATCAGCCTCCACTGTGGAAAGTCAAGGACAATCTACTTCAAATCAGCATTTTAAAATTCTACAGCTTATCATTCCAAACTGCTGTTTGGTGAGTTGAATAAGAAATATAATTCCCCAAGACCCTGGCTGCTGCCAGAAACAGCAATCATAGCAGGAAGAGTGCCTTTGAGTCCCCCATTCCTGCCCCTGGAGCAGCTGTGCAGTCCCAAGGGACAAGACAGCATACGCCAAAAGGCCAGAATCCCCCAGGCCAGCCCCAGGTCTGTCAGGTAGATCTTTGAATGAATGTTGTCATTTTTCATTTGTATTGAAAATCTGGATTTTTTCCAACTGATATTGTGTTTAGGTCCAGAACTTGCAGGGTATACAATGCAGGTCGTACTTTACGGGCGATCCTGTGCCCCTCACAAAGAGTGACCTTTTGAAGCCTTTCTGTTTCTTTACTTCATCATCTGACACCAGAGACTCACCCTTTCCTGGTGCTCCTCCCGACTAGACTAATATGGAATTCGTACCCTTCATGAGACATTAAGTTGTACATGGGAGCTTCCTACATTCATGGATTATCTCTCCTCTTATACTATAAGCTCCTTGAGGGACAATTTTCATTCTTTCCTATGTCACAACACCTGGAACATAGCAGATAAATTAATGCTGATTAGTTGAATATATTTCTGCTTATTCTAGTACCAATATCATAACTATCATTTACCTACAAATCATAGTATATGTAGCATGATTTTGGCTCAGTGATAAAGAATCCATCTGCTACTGCAGGAGACCTGCAAGTTCAATCCCTTGGTTGGGAGGATTCCCTGGAGAAGGAAATGGCAACCCACTCCAGTATTCCTGCCTGGAGAATTCCATGGATAGAGGAGCCTGATGGGCTACAGTTCATGGGGTTGCAGAAAGTCAGATACGACTTAAAGACTAACCAACAACAATGACAACAAAACATTCTATGGTAACTATCTTAACTTTTCAATTGCTCCTGTTATATGTGTATGTAAGTACACACATTTTTGTTATACACACATACTCATATAATATATATCATATACATATATACAGTTTCCCTGTGGCTCAGTAGGTAAAGAATCTGCCTGCAATGTATGAGACCACCTGCAATGCATAGACCACCTGCAATGAAGAAGACCAGAGTCCAATTCCTGGGTGAGGAAGATTCCCTGGAGAAGGAAATGGCAACCCACTCCAGTGTTCTTGCCTGGGAAATCCCATAGACAGAAAATCTGGAGGGATATAGTCCCTGGGGTCACAAGAGTTGGACACGACTTAGTGACGAAACCACCACAACCACACATATATCTAATATATAATCTCCGTTATTAAATAGACATTCTTTTATGATCAGTTTCTAGCACACTCCCTTGCACATGGAGGCAGTCAAAAAACATTTTTTAATTAATTTATTTATTTTAACTGGAGGCTAATTACAATATTGTAGTGGTTTTTGCCATACATTGACATGAATCAGCCATGGGTGTGCATGTGTTCCCCATCCTGAACCCCCCTCCCACCTCCCTCCCCATCCCATCCCCCAGGGTCATCCCAGTGCACCTGCCCTGAGCACCCTGTCTCATGCGTCGAACCTGGACTGGCGGTCTACTTCACATATGGTAATATATATGTTTCAATGCTATTCTCTCAAATCATCCCACTTAAATTAAATAATTTAAGTAGCAGTAACAAAAATCAAAGGAAAATAAATGTTTTTACTTATACAGAACTGGACAGGTTTGAATTTTTAGATATTTTCTAAAAATGAAGAAAAGGATTGACATATCTTTTTGCAATTAGTTCTATTTCTCCTCCTCATGATATCAATGCATTCAGATGGATGGTGAGATTTTAAATTCTCATGTATATGAATAATGAGCCATTGTTCTTTTTTTTTCATTCCAACTACTTCACACCCTAAGGCATTCAGATGCTTTCTTAGATTCAAAGTAAGCAAATTTTATCAATGATAAAACTTTTGTATAAAACTATATTCCTAATGATATTGAATTCTGTTTTCAATGCTATTAATTTCTGTCAATGAAAGTAACTATTTCCCTGATATAATCAAATTCTTATTATAACTTTATTACCTTTGGAAATCATGTCTGCTAGTTTCCAAAGTTAGATTTGCCAATGAGATATTTTTAAAATATCTTGTGTAAATATGAGCACTATTTCAGAATAATTTCTCAGGCTGATTTCATTAAATATAGCATTCCTGGTAACTTGGAGAGATGATCCAATTGACAGGGGGGTAAATGGAAAATTTAATTTCCATTTCAGATTTTAAACTCTATAATTCATCTGTATTTTCATTCAGTTACTCATTCATTCATATAAAACTGAGCTTTTGTCATATGTAAAACATTGTGTCATGTTTATACTGTAAGATATGTAAATCCTAATATGGAAGATATATTCATTGTCTTTATGGAATTCACAGTTTACAATAGAAAATTGATACCCACAGATACAATAGTACAACATATACACATCATATGTTGTTATATTGGTAACATTCCTCATCTTAATAACTGGCAGTGTCAAGATTCAAAACTATAGAATCCGCCTGGCTTAGAGACTTTTCTATACTGGGGATAGTAACGACTTCTTTTCAATTCTATGTCTGGGAGAATTACAGTGTCATTAAGAAACAGGGGGAGATTCCCTGATGGTCTAGTGGTTAAGACTCCACGCTTCTTCCATTGCAGGGGGCACAGATTTGATCCCTGGTTTGGGAACTAAGATCCCACATGCCGTAGGCATGACCAAAACAAGTAAACAAACAAGAGAAACAAGGAACTCAGAGGGGAAAGAAGTAATTTTGAAAGTTTAAAAAAAAAAAAAAAAAACAACATTGGTTTTGACCATACAGTACTTACTCTGAAGTACTGACCAGATAACTAGCTGCTGCTGCTGCTGCTGCTGCTGCTGCTAAGTTGCTTCAGTTGTGTCCGACTCTTAGCGACCCCATGGGGGTCGCAGTTGTGTGCAACCCCATAGACAGCTTCCTACCAGGCTCCTCTGTCCCTGGGATTCTCCAGGCAAGAACACTGGAGTGGGTTGCCATTTCCTTCTCCAATGCATGAAAGTGAAAAGTGAAAGTGAAGTCGCTCAGTCGTGTCCAACTCTTAGTGACCCCATAGACTGCAGCCTACCAGGCTCCTCCATCCATGGGAGTTTCCAGGCAAGAGTACTGGAGTGGGGTGCCATTGCCTTCTCTCTATAATGCTAGACATGCATTATAGGCATTTGTAGGACTAACGAATAGATAAAGAGCTGGAGTTAAAATCTTCAAAAGACAACTAAACCCGGAGATGTCATTTGTCAAGTCACCAAACCATTCCTGTGTCTCCTAGAAACGTGTTTCCTCCTCCAACTGTCATTTTTTAAGTTGAAAAAATGAACACAATTGATATTGTGAGAATGGTTGAATCATCAATTAAGAAATGACTTAAAGGGAAAGAATTAATCAAACACAATTAAGAGTTACGCTTGCTTAATAAAGCAAACAAAAACAATCCTTATTTTAAAAGTGCTTAGAATTCTGTAGCTACATGACTATAACTTGTCACTGACCATTATAATAACCAATTAAAATGAATAAAATCTGCACCCCAACTTATAGTCAATAAGTAAAAATGAAAGAATGATTATTGAGATCCCCAAACTATACCATCACCCTGATTTAAAGAAGGATATTTCTAAAGTACAACCTGCCTTTTATTTTTCATATCTATGGCTCGAGTCATGCAGTTTCTTTCAGAGTAACACAAGTCTCTTTGCTTCGTGGTTTTACACTCTCCACCCAATCCCCTTGTTTTAATCTACTTAAGTGAATAAAATATAGCAACACAAAATAGACCAAATAGAGAGATAAGTAAACGCATGATTTTCTTGAAATATTTGATATACAGAAACTACAGTTTAGGAATCCTCCAATATACAATGTGGCAAAGCTTAAAAAAAGAACATTCCTTACTCCATAACATCGGGAATCCCTAGTGGCTTAGCAGTCAAGTATCCATCTGCAATGGAGGAGACTCGTGTTCAGTTCCTGAATCAGGAAGATCTCCTGGTGATGCAATGGCAACCCACTTCAGTATTCTTGCCTGGAAAAATCCTATGGACAGAGGAGCCTGGTGGGCTACAGTCCATTGGGTCACAACGAGCTGGACATGACTGAACGACTGAACTACCATTACCACTCCGTAAATTAGACAAGTCACTCTAGTTTTTCCGAAGACAATCGAAATGAATGTTAACCATTGAAATGGGGTGGTTGGAGGGGGATTCATGTTTTGAACAATAAAACAGGAAATTAACTTGTATGAAAGGATCTCAAATTGGACTGTTGGGGATTTCAGGTTCTACTCTCTGACAGGGAGAATCTGTATTGCAAATAGTTTTGTGAAAATAACAGAAGGAATCAAAGTCTCCAATAGCTTTAAGAAGGTAAGGAAATAAATATCTTATGCTGTATGACAATGATGTTGAGAGTAGAGTGGAAAACACATACAATTAGGTGGCCTTAAGTGGTGAACCTGAGTAAGACCTTCCTGCTCCTTAACCATGCCTCCTTAATTGAGTGCACCACTTCCATTCAGCCCCAGCTTCTTTATCTGAAAGTGAAGAAAACTGACTAGACGATCATAAAGCTCTCTTTGAATTCCATCCAATATTTCATTACAAATATAAATTTGTAAGAAGCATTTTATTCAGTTCTTGGAGAACTAATGAAGGGGGATTGAGTTGAACAATTTTATATTAGATTGGACAAAGCTCAGAGTTGAAGAAAATTAATTGCCTTTGATTGTTTTCCTAATAAAAAAACAGATCCTTTGTCATTTTGGGGCTTCTTTTTTCATGTAATACAGTATGGAAGCCACAAAGGATCCCAGCCAGTAATCTTTAGAGAGTTGAAAGCTTGAACTTTTACACTCTGTAGCCTTACAGCATGTAGTTTATGGAAACTATTCTACTTCCTTGAAGATAAATTATTTTCCACAAAATCACTATAGTAGAGATAGAACACTGCACAGGACTTGAAGACACACTTCCTTACCATTGGATCCCCTTTATAAATTATTCCAAACTGTTACCAATGTTTCACCAAACCTAAGAAACACATAAAAATTGCTTCCTTCTGATGCTGCTTGTTCATGTGAGGAATGGAAATTGAAATGTAAAATTCATCAGATCCCCACTAAAAGGAGGTCTGATTCAGTTGGCATAAACAGCATTGGCTAAAGTTTAAATCCAGTGACTTCTAAAGAGCTGATGAAAGCTGATGAACCTGAGTGAAATATCCATTAAAATATGAAGGCAAAAACAGTAACATTTCTTGGTAACTTACCATGAGCCAGGCATTGTGTTTGGAAGTTAACTCAGTCTTTAAACATTTCTTTAAAACAACAAAAATGAAACAAAAAGCTAACACTAGATCCTACTCTGTAGACTTAAAAACACAAAAGTCCAAAATCTGACACTTGACGTTAAATAACTTGCCAAAGTCCATATTTTGGTAAACAGCTATGAGCAATATGGATTTGAATGTGGGGCTATCTAGCTACATTTCTTTGTGGCACACTTATCTTACTACTGTAATACAGCATAGAATATTCTTTTCCTTAACCTCTTAAGGCAATTAGAGACTTGGATTCTTTCCACTATTTCCACTAGCCTTGTTTTTTTTTTTTTCCCAATACAGAATTTCCCTGACAGAAATTAGAGCCTCTCATCACCAACAGTTCAGTCTGGGATCCTTCCAGAAAGGTCAAATTGTGTTGATGATCTTCTTTAAAAAAAAAATACAGATTTCATCATTTCCTCCCATTTTAAATGATTCCTGTTCCCTTCAGTTGCCACTGGGGAATCTGATGAGAGTTACTTGTCTAACGCTCCCGAGTAAGGACGGTGAATGGTATAGGAGACAAGAGTAGGAGGATAGGAGAGAAAGCTGGGTTGGGAAGGGTAGGGATGGAAGGGAGAGAGGAGGAGGGCTGAGTGCTGGGTCTCCTAGGAGAGCCTAGTGACTCACCCAGCACAGAACCTCAGTCAAGGTGGAGCCCCTGAGAGCTGAAACCTTGGCATCTGGTAACCAGAAGATAAGGCAGGTATGGAAGAAGGAAATATGAACTCTTTAGACTACCTGTGAATATCTTGGCTCTACCCAAGAAGGAGTGCGTGTGGGAATTGAAAACAATATGGTTAGTGGGCAACCTTAGAAAGAGGGAGGGCTTTAGGAGTGATCACCCAGCCAGTAGAATCAGGCCATGGAATATTAGTCTTATGATCACTTTTCATCCGATTATTTCACTGGGACAAGGAAGTCTTGAGGAAATACAGATAATTTGCAGTTTTAGAGCCAATTTTGGGGGATCCCTGAAATAGTCACTTTGAGGGCCAGGGTCCCCCATAATGAGGTTTTCCGATAGGAAAGATTGAAGGCAGGAGGAGAAGGGGATGAGAGAGGATGAGATGGTTGGATGGCATCACTGACTGGATGGACGTGAGTTTCAGTAAACTCCAGGAGTTGGTGACAGACAGGTAGCCTGGCGTGCTGCAGTCCATGGGGTCACAAAGAGTCAGACATGACTGAGTGACTGAACTGAACTTCCTTTATCACCTAATCGTTCTCTAAAGTAGTTGAAGTCTGCAAGTCTCAGACGTGAAGTCAGATGACACAACTCAGTCATCATGCTGTGGTTGGCATAAACATATCAATTCCATGACTGAAACATAGGTGCTATATTTAAAATTGATAACTAACAAGGACCTACTGTATAGCACAGGCAATTCTGCTCAATGTGATGTGGCAGCCTGGATGGGAGGGGAGTCTGGGGGAGAATGGATCCATGTATATGTATAGCTGAGTCCCTTTGCTGTCCACCTGGAACTATTACAACATTGTTAATTGGCTATACTCAATATAAAATAAAAAGTTAAAAAAGAAGAAATGTAGGTGCATGACCTGCTTTCAACTGCACATTTCAAAAGATTTGTGGCTCACTGGAAATAGGCATCAAGGCCCAAATATACAAGCACGCTCCATTGGTGTTCCCTAAACCACTGGCCCTATAAGAAGGACACTTTGGCCATGTCTCCAGGGCAGTGGGAGCCACTGTGCATGCTCTGGTCACACTGCTTTTCTCCTACCTGTTGATCCAGGGACAGAAGTGCCCTGTCTCTTCCTCCACCATAATGAGGAAGGATCATTTTCTTGGAGGGCCTATTGGCTGCCCAAACTGCAATGTCTCCTGGATTTGCATCTAGAATTGTCAAGAACCTCACCCCTACCAGCTCCTTGGGTTGGTGACTCCCCCACTTCTTTCCTCTGGTCTGTGTAAGACAGAAGTTGACATTAGGCTTGGATTTCATTCTACTTTTCCTGCTTGTGTTTGTGATCTTGGTGCAAAGGCCACTCATTTAGAGAGAAAGGAACTTTCTCCTAGTTCCATTTCTAGAAACTTAGTGGCTACTCTGCCAGAGAAGGCAATGGCACCCCACTCCAGGACTCTTGCCTGGAAAATCCCATGGATGGAGGAGCCTGGTAGGCTGCAGTCCATGGGGTCGCGAAGAGTCGGACACGACTGAGCGACTTCACTTTCACTTTTCACTTTCATGCATTGGAGAAGGAAATGGCAGCCCACTCCAGCGTTCTTGCCTGGAGAATCCCATGGACGGGGGAGCCTGGTGGGCTGCTGTCTCTGGGGTCGCACAGAGTTGGACACGACTGAAGTGACTTAGCAGCAGCAGCAGCAGCAGCGGCTACTCTGCACAACCCAAGAGATAATGCATACAAAATGCCTTGCATGGTAACCTGAAGCTGTAATGTTTCTATTTTTACATATTGTTTGTTATGTTATTTATTATTAATTACTATGTTATTATAAGATATGTCCATGAATATGTATACTCACATAAATACGTATACTCTGTAGGTCATACGTTTTTAAAGGGAACTATATGTCTATTTAGCAATTGAAAGAAGATAAGAGTTAGAGTTATTCATTGGAAGGACTGATGCTAAAGCTGAAGCTCCAATACTTTGGCCACCTGATGCAAAGAGCCAACTCATTGGAAAAGACCCTGATGCTGGGAAAGTTGAGGGCAGGAGAAGAAGGGAGTGACAGAGGATGAGATAGTCGATGGCATCATCAACTCAATGGACAAGAGTTTGAGAAAACTCCTGGAGATAGTGAAGGACAGGGTCACAAAGCATTGGACATGACTTAGTGACTGAACAATAACAAGAGTTAGGGAACAATGTTATGAAACTCTAATGAAGTAAGAGTAAAACAGAAAAGATACAGCACAAGTCATTTCAAGCATTTTCTACCTAGCAAATATCCTGAGAGGTAGGTGATAGAAAATTATTATAAGAATGCAATCTATCCTCAGCTAGTCACCAGAGAATCCGGTGGAAGCAATTAGTGTAATAACTGCTACATATGAACACTAAATACAATAATTAAGGACATCATGTTACTTCAGTTTGAGTTTTTGCACTATTACCAATAAGTTAATCTCTTCAGAGCTCCCATAACTTGTTAATTTGGTAAATTTTATCTGCAATTTCATTCACATCACTCCAAGATCTGCCAGAAATTTTCTGAAGCTTCAGAGATGTATATGATAGCCTAAGGCTGTATAAAGATGGGTTTCTTTATAAGGACAAATGCTCCAGTTCTTTTGAGAGATCTTATTCATTTGATTGCTGCATCAAACTCCAGTAACAACAAAAAAAGGGGGGTTAAAGTCAATTTTTTTTCCTGCTAAGCCAATTTTTCTTCATCTGTTCAGCAGTGCAGCAAAAGTTAATTCATTCTAAAGCACATGGTTTTCCAGCAACATTGTCAATATTATAATGTTCCTTTACAGCTCTGGCCCAGCCAGTTTATTAGATGAAGGGAAAATACAGATGGGCTGACAAGCAGGGCTGTACTTTATTGTAGTGGAAAGAACTATCAAAGAGCTCTTCTGAATCATTTTCTTTATTCCAACATATAGGCTTCTGCTAAAGTTCAGAAGTTAGTGCTTTTATTTAATTTTTTTGCCCACCCACTTTCTATTAGCTGAGCTGTTTATAAATCTTTAAAATAGGATAGAGCATTTTTCCCCTTAAGACAGGCAAAAAGAAAACCTACCAATTATTCCTCTTTTGACTTCAGTAAAATCTCTTTATAAGAAACAAAAAGAGTTCAATACGATTTCTTTAAAGAATGCTTTCCCACTAATATAGTTACATGCAAGGCAGAGAAAATGTCTGTTGTTTCCTGCAATAGGAAATGAAAGAGCCTGATAGTTCCTGAATGATTGATGGGAAATACTAAAAGGGCATATGTTGCAGTCGATGATGGCTGCAGTCAAACCAGCTCAGCCAGTATCTCCACAGGTAAAGGACCGCTTGCCTACTGACTGGGTGTTGGGAATGGTGGTTGGATGGCCCTCCAACTGGGATGGGGCTAGGAGCAATCATCCCGTAGAAACTTTGGCAGAATAGGTGACTCAAAATCAACACCCCCACAGAAACTTCCAGATGATCAGGAAATTATTTTTTGTAACAATACCTTCAGCAATGAAGGTCCCTGTCCTTTACTCTGTACAACATTAAATAACATAATAGTGACTCCAACTTAAGATACTGTATTTATCTATTTTATCTTGTGTTGCATTCTGTGCTCTAGCCAAGCCCTTTGCTAGCTGAGATCCCAGTGTAGAAAGTCAACTTAGCAGATCCCAAGTCAGTGCCCTTTCTATTCAAAGTTAGGTCAGATATCAGAGGCTTTCATGGGAAATTCCTCCTTCTCTTGCATCTTTTTTTAAAGACCAAGCAGATTAGAAGTCATAAGATATCCTTTTGTCCACCTATAAAAATGCTTATATTCTCTACTTTGCTATAAAGATAAAGAAGATAAGGTACTTGATTTGTATAAAGTGGCTGCCTATATTGGCTAGAATTTTCAATAAACTCATTAATATCAATAGATAATCATTTCAGGTTGCAAGGAGTTGGATTATAGAATCTGTGTGTTTGATCCTTTCCACCACATGGCACAGTGGAAAACCGGAAGCCATTCGATGCCTGCGGTGTTGAGTGTCACAGAGGATACAAAGATACTTCACCCATATGCTTCGCTTTCAGTGTTCTTATAATCCAGAATAGAACAAGAGAAAAATGTCATAACAGCTCCCATTAGTTAGAATTAATACTGTGCTAATCACAGTCCTAAGTAATTTGACAGTATTTTATTACATTTCATGTTGTTACAGGTGAGAAAATGTCTCTGTCACTTGCCCAAATTTGAATCCTCTCAATTCAAGATTCAAAGTTGGTTCTCATTCTGAAGAGCATTGGCTAAACAAATGAATGAAATGAAGTAGACCTAAACATGTATCAGAACACACATGCAAAGGGAATGTGTTAGTCTATTATCAATATGATATATATTTAGAATCATTTTCTCAGACAATCTTACAGTGATAGGTGTGTGCCAGGACACTGGAGCTTCTCCCTGGGCCTCAGTTGGTATTTGTAACAAGAACAAGAGAAAATGGTTGGCTGGCTGAGAGGTGCAGCTCAACATGTCCATAGATTGAATTTATTTATTTTTGGCTTCGCTGGGTCTTCATTACTGTGAGAGCTTTCTCTAGCTCTGGCGAGCAGAGGCTACTCTGTTGCGGCGCTCGGGCTTCTCATGTAGGTGGCTTCTCTCGTTGTGGAGCACAGGCTTAGGAGCATGGGCTCAGTCGTTGTGGCACGTGGGAGTAGTTGCTGTGCAGCATGTGGGATCCTCGTGAACCAGGGGTCAAACCTGTGGCCCCCTCATTGGCAAGTGGACTTCTATCCACTGCGCCCCCAGAGATGTCCAATACATTGAATCTTGATTTCGTCTTTACTCAGTTATACAAAATGACCACAGTGCAGATGGCACGCTTTATTTGTTGTTGTTGTTAGCCATTATCATGCTCTCCTAATGCCAAAAGGAGAAGCCAGAAAACAACAAAAGTGTTTTTGGATGATTCCAAAAAATGGGGCTAGCTCATGAAAATGGAAAGACAGAGTGCCCTCAGAATAATAAAATACATATATTTTTTGCTTAGTTTATAGCAAATTGCAAGACAGATATGCTTTTGTTGTTGCTTGCTTTGTTCTATTTTCTTTCTTTTTTTTAAAGAAATGTTTTGGTTTTGACTTAAGCCAAGTACTCAGGAGAGGCACGGTGTGGTGCCAAATGCACAGGCTTTGGAGTAGGGGAGGCCCAGGTTGAAATCCCAGCTCTGCCATTTACTGTTTATGTGGCCTTGTTAAGAGACTGACTCTCAGAGTTTTTCTCCTAATATTTAAATGGCTCTTTTCAAATTACCTTATAAGATTTTAAAAATATTAAATGACATAGTAAAAATAAATTGCTTCCTATGTAGTAAGAAAGGCTCCTTTCTTCCTCCTACATAAAGGCTCAGAACTGCCCCTTTAACTCAAGACAGAGAATACTAGGTTTTTAAACAGAGCAAGACAGTTTTAGATTCTTGACAAAGGCTGAAATAGATGAAAGAGAAAATAGCAAGCAAATGTAAAGGAGAACTGCAGGCAAATATAAGAAGTGAAAATGAAAAAGAGAAGAAAAAAAAGAAGTTACTTCTAAGTTCCAATGAAACCTGACTCAATTCTGGGATGTTTACAATAATGATGACTAAGCCTTTTAATATATGCTGCTGTGAAGCCAAGATTCACATACAGCAACATTTAATTTAGAAAGTGGGGAAATGCTACAATCTGGAGAGGCGTGTACCAAGTTATCTCAGACAAATTTATTTCCACATATGAAATTGGAATAAATCTATTTTAATGAAGGCTTCAATTGTCCTTTTCTAGATTAAACCATATGTAATTTAAAGAACTTAGATGTACTTCATTTTAAAACATCTTTAAAATCTCTGTCAGGCAACTCCTTAAGGTATCACACACTTTCTGAGCCTCCACAAAGTAAAGTGTGATTCAAATTAGTCCTCAAGCTGTTCAAATAAGGAGCTGTGGCTGAAAGTAACAGAGTTTGAGGAAGAGATAGCTGCATTTTATAAGTTACTTATACTTTAACGATAAACCTGACAAAATGGATTAAAATGTGAAATCTGAATGAGTAAATTTAGATTAACCAGTGAACACCTCTAATCTTGAAGGAAGGTCAAGGTTGTTGGGAAGATATATATTTCTTCTTCAAAATCCGGTGGGTACTATAATCAACCTTCTTAAAAGTGATCCTCAAGAAAAGGGGATTATTCTTGCACATAATACCATTTGAATCCTGACTGCTGCTTGATTGAATTAACTTATAACTGGCCCCATAACATTGCCATCTCCCTTCCTTTCCCTCTAGACTCTGCCTTAATTCCATAATCAGAATATTCAAATGATATTATTTGCAATTTACAGTTATTTCTCCAAAGCTCTTACATCTAGGAACTAGTCACCACTACCTTCATTTAACTAACAGAGAAATTGCTATGGTGGAGTGATTCTTCTGACTTGGGCATCAGGATACTTAGTTCTTGCTATACTGCTACCCTTCAGAGGTAAGTCACTTAACCTCATCAGCCCTCATCTCAGAGTGAAGGGACTGACTTGCCCACCTCCAAGGTCCTCTCCTGTTCAATCATCCTGTGATTCTATAATGTACTTGCTAAGTGCTTTGCCTAATCACACAATTACCCAGTGGTCCTCCTGAACTGGAAGTGGATGATCCCTTGCCAGGGGCACTGGAGAGGTTATTCACGAATTAAGTTGGAAGTCAGATCATAACCTCCAAACTCACTTCTGACTCTGAATCTGTTCTGGCGCCTGGGTCTGCTGACTTCTAGCACCAATTCACTATCCATCAGAAGGCCATTACCTCTTTCTGGAAGCAGCCAATTTCTAGTTCATTAACAGAGTGATTGCAAGCATTAAAAGCAGGCTATGTGAGTGAATGATAAATATAAACCATTACCAACTTGTCCTCAAACTAAAATAATTGCATACAGAATTCTCTTCATCTCATTGTAGAATAATTCTTTCCATGAGAAATAAAGAAAACAGAGGCATCATTTTGGTGCCCCCAAGTGGGGAAGGATGATGGCTGCAGTCAAATTACACCTTTCTAAGGCAGTTAGGGGCATCCTGAAGCCACTGGAATGGATATACTGGCCTTATGGGAGTGTCCATGCCCATATCTATTCTATTCTGTCTATTCTAAACCTTCTAGAGGTTTTCAATCTCAGTTTAGACAGCCTATAGTTATCTGCAAAGATAGATGCCATTCCAGATATCTCCCAGTGTCCGTGGTCTTTTCAGGGATTCCAGTTGACTTGGATATATTCCCAAAGGTCCGAGTTGATCTGTGTGCATGCGTGCTTAGTCAGTCTTTGCAACTCCATAGACTATAGCCCGCCAGGCTCCTCTGTCCATGGGATTACCCAGGCAAGAATACTGGAGTGGGTTTCAACTTCCTCCTCCCGGGGATCTTCCCAACCCAGGGATCGAACCCTCATCTCCTATGTCTCCTGCATTGCAGGTGGATTTTTTTTTACCTCCTGAGCCACCAGGGAAGCCCCAAGTTGATCTGAGGGCTCCCCAAATAATCTATCTGAGCCAAATGTATTAAGGGTGCTGGAGCTTTGTGGTCCTCCTTGCACTCAGAACAACGGGCAAATAGAATATTATCTCTTGGAATAAAGTCCCAATTCATCTCCTGGTTTCCATGGCTTGCATTCCATGAGGGAGAGATACTTGACTAGAGCTATATCACAAAACCTTGAGTTTATTCTGCTAGAAGATTTATTAGCATTTGAGAAAGCCAGTTGTACAGTTTTCAGGTATAGAAACTCCAGTGTCACTTTGTCACAAGAGCCAATGACCACAAATAATTAACCCTTTGAGACAGTTCCTCTGAGTAACAGGGTTTTCTTTCAGAATAAAACATGCTTCTCCACTCCTTTTTCCAGTGGTACTCTTAGTACTTCTGACCTTCATTTGAACCAAGGCTCCAGGAATCACTATCTGCATAACTTAACACTGGATAATTTTTATTTTTTTACTACAACATTTCCAGACCTCATAGCTTCTGTAAAACTTGGATATTGTAATGTTGCTTATAAGATTTTTACAAGAACTAAATGGGATGATATAAATACTGCATAGGGCACAGAGTAAAACACATAATGCACTTAGAAATATCTCTTAGCATTTGGAATTTAAACCAAAAAGATGTCATGAGCACTAACTATGTGAAAGGCAATTCATTAAGTAAACAGTCCCTCTGGCTTTGGAGGTTACTACACAGAGTAAGTGTTAGAATCAGACGTAGAACAATGGACTGGTTCCAAATTGGGAAAAGAGTAAGTCAAGGCTATATATATTGTCACCCTAATTATTTAATTTATATGCAGAGTACATCATGCAAAATGCTGGACTGGATGAAGCACAAGCTGGAATCAAGACTGCCTGGAGAAATATCAATAACCTTGATATGAAGATGACACCACCCTTACGGCAGAAAGCAAAGAAGAACTGAAGAGCCTCTTGATGAAAGTGAAAGAGGAGAGTGAAGAAGCTGGCTTAAAACTCAACATTCAAAAAATTAAGATCATGGCATCCTGTCCCATCACTTCATGGCAATTAGATAGAAAACAATGGAAACAGTGAGAGATTTTATTTTGGGGGGGCTCCAAAATCAGCACAGATGGTGACTGCAGCCATGAAATTAAAAGATGCTTGCTCCTTGGAGGAAAAACTATGACCAACCTAGACAGCATATTAAGAAGCAGAAGCATTACTTTGCTGACAAAGTCCATCTAGTCAAAGCTATGGTTTTTCCAGTAGTCATGTATGGATGTGAAAGTTGGACTGTGAAGAAAGCTGACTCAATGGACATGAGTTGAGCAAGCTCCGGGAGTTGGTAATGGACCAGGAAGTCTGGCATGCTGCAGTCCCTGGGGTTGCAGAGTTGGACACAACTGTGCAACTGAACTGAACACAAAGTAAGTAGCATGTGTTAGAAAGCTTCTTATGTGCCATGCACATAGGAATCCTTAAAGTTTAACTAAAGATACAACACAGAAAGGGAGCTTCCCAGGTACTACAGTGATAAAGAATCTATCTGCCAATGCAAGCCACACAGGTTTGATCCCTGGATTGGCAAGATCCCTTGGAGAAGGAAATGGCAACTCACTCCAGTATTCTTGCCTGGGAAATCCCATTGACAGAGGAGCCTGGCAGGCTACATTCTATGGGTCGCAAAGAGTCAGACATGACTGAGCATGCACATGAACAACACAGAAAATGAAAACTGATAGAGCAAAAAGCACTGAATAATTCATACAAAAATACAGGAAATATCCCAAGTATTGTGTACTTAAATGATAGATGAACAGTTCAAAGCATGTTTCATAGAACTTCAGAAGACACTGTTCTGAATTAAAATCCTCTGAGAAAGCTTTACAGAAAATGATAGATTTAAATTGAAAGGAGGAAGGAAGGAAGGATATTAAAAGAAGATCTAAGTTGAGGTAATATAAGAGCATTCCACAGCATGAAAAGTTTGGGAGATTTGTTTGAAGAGCAATGAGTTTGCTGAAGCAAAATATTGGTAACTATAAATAACTAGGGATGTTATTGAAAGCAAGTATGAGTCACCAGCCAAAAATTCAGGCTTTGATTTCATAGGCTAATAAATATGGTCTTTATCTTGTAGGCAAGGGATTAACATAGCACACACAGCAGACCTCTCTACATCCCTTCTTCCCAGAGCTGTCACTCAACAGTCATCACACTCTTTCCTACTGAGCTTTAATGAGACCTCAGAATCCTCCTTTATACTTCTTGCTAGGTAGCAATGTCCATCCTGTAAGTGGATTTCAAAGATAAAATCAGCCTACACTACTGTACTTGTCTAGACAATGAAGATGGGAACATGTTTCAAGGCAGGTTTAGCATCAATGAGACAGGATACTGGTTGTAAAGATGGTGAACATTTAAAGACTTGCTGTACTAGAGGTGAGATTATAGGATGTTCTCATTTAGTTAAAGTATCCACTGAGTGCCTACTATGTCCTAAGTAATGTGGTTGAGACTCAGACCCCATAGAGTAAGGTGATAATGGTAAACAGATCAATTGAAGTTTTGGATGGAGGGCCATGATGACAGAAACCAAAGCAGGAACTCAGGGGAAAACTAATCTGAAAAAAAGAAAAAAAAAAGATAAGTTTAATCTATGTTAGATGTAAATGAGTTTTTCTTGGGAGACTGTACAAAGAGAAAATCAAATGAAAAGATATAATTATAAAATAATATGTATAATAATAATAAATAAATAAATAATAATAAAGTAAAATGCTAGTGATACCACGAAGAAGACAGAAAATTGCTGATCAGAGAGTCTAGAATTCTGGGATGCAGAAGAAGAGAGTTTCAAAAAGGAAGTTGTTAACAGCCAATATAGGTTATTGAATTGGATTTGATGATCAGGAAAGTATTTGACATGAAGAAAATTTTAATAGAAGAAAAAGTGTATTTAGCTTATAGGGGTGCAAAGAAAGATAAGCACTAAAGAATTAGATGGAATGGATATGTAAGCCCATCAAAGATGTGGTGATAAAGGACACAAAGAATGAAACGTTAGCCAAAGGGAGTGTCAAAGGATAGAGGACGCGGGAATATGTTGGAAAGAGAAGCAGCCAGTGCAGAGAAGAAGAGATTGAAGATGCCAAGTTCAAGAACTCATGTGGAAGGCTGGCCAGACAAGAGGAATATTGTTTGGATCAAGGTGGATAGCAAGGGTGTGGAAATGGAAAGAGTCAAAATAATAACTAGAATTAGCCAAAGAGAAGGAAATACTGAAGGATCGATACCTAATATTCTTAGTAAAATTTAAAATGTTATAATTATAATTAGCAGGGAGAAAGGAATAGAGTGGAGTGCAGTTGAGCATAGATTCAGGTGTAGGATATGTGGGCAAGAGGTTACAGAAAGTTCTTCTTACTTATTCTCCAAATACTTGTCGTGTACTTACCTTGTATCAGACAGAATATTAGGTGCTGCAACTACGATAATAAATGGAGCTTGTATTGTCTCTGCCCTCAAATATTTGATGTGGTAGAGAGTCCCTTGGACTGCAAGGAGATCCAACCAGTCCATCCTAAAGGAGATCAGCCCTGGGTGTTCATTGGAAGGACTGATGCTGAAGCTGAAACTCCAATACTTTGGCCAACTGATGCAAAGAACTGGCTCATTGGAAAAGACCCTGATGCTGGGAAAGATTAAGGGCAGGAGGAGAAGGGGACGACAGAGGATGAGATGGTTGGATGGCATCACCGACTCAATGGACATGGGTTTGGGTGGACTTTGGGAGTTGGTGATGGACAGGGAGGCCTGGAGTACTGCAGTTCATGGGGTCGCAAAGAGTTGGACATGACTGAGTGACTGAACTGAACTGAGAAAGGAAGGTAAATTTTTTTTAATGTATAAAATTACAAATATATAATTGACAGTTATCACAGGTATTACAGAGAGAAGCAGGCACCAGATCATAAAGTTCTTCCTATGCCACAGCACAAAGCATGGCTGTTATACCAAGTGCACTAGAAAGCCATTTAAG
This sequence comes from Bos taurus, assembly GCF_002263795.3. NCBI lineage: Eukaryota > Metazoa > Chordata > Mammalia > Artiodactyla > Bovidae > Bos > Bos taurus. The sequence continues at coordinate 25,760,236 of NC_037341.1, forward strand.
GTTTCAGCATGAAAAATGTTTATTTAAAAAGTTTTTTTTTCAGTGTGAAGAATGAAATGGAAAGCAGCAATAGAGAAAGCAGAGAGAGTTGGTAGGAAGTCATAAGTGAAAGAAAACGGTGACCTGGACTTAGGAAGTAGCAGTGAAGATGGGGGAATAAAAGGTGACCTGACATGTTGAGAGAAGGTTGATAGAACTTCCTGAAGGATTGAAGTGACAGTTAAGAGGAAGATTTCTGGTCTAATTCAGTGAGAAGTAGGTTCCCCAACCCAGGGATTGAATCCAGGTCTCCTGCATTGCAGGTGGATTCTTTACCAGCTGAGCCACCAGGAAAGTCCATGTCAGAACAAAAGACATGAATTGGGAACAGATACACATGAAGATGAGTTTTAGAATCAGTGGATATAACTGAAACCACAAAGACAGAGCATGGAGGAAGAAGAGAAGAGCCCAAGACCTCTTGGCACATGGTTGGAACATTAATTGTAAAGATCAATAGTTAAGCAAGTGGGTCTGGATCTAGATGATATTTTGTGCAGATAGAATCGGATCTCACCATTCATCATTTTATCATGATGACATTCAATCGCAAAACCACAAAGGAGGTAGAACATTCTTAAAAGTACTTAAAGAGTAACTGAAGTCAGAATGTTAGACTGGCCAAGTGGTAACTGTTATCCTGGAGACACGGTGATTCCACAGTGAGCGATTTATCCTATCTGGGTCTTGAAGAAGAAGAAGGAAAGTGTCCAGTCATATCCAACTCTTTGAAACCCCATGAACTGTAGCCCACCAGACTCCTCTGTCCTTGGGATTTCCCAGGCAAGAATATTGGAGTAGGTTGCCATTTCCTCCTCCAGGGGATCTTCCTGACCCAGGGGTCGAACATGCATCTCCTTTGTCTCCTGCATTGGCAGGCAGATTCTTTACCACTGAGCCACGAGGGACCCCCGGCTTGGGTCTTAGGAAATATAAATTCTAAGTTTTTCTAGTGCAGAGGAAAATCACTGTTTATTTATCACACATGGGATGGGCATTTGCTGTGTGTCGCTGCTTGATTAGATCCTAGGAATAGGGAGATTGGGAAGCAAGTTCCTCCCTTGGGTGAACTCAAGATCTAATGGAACAGGAGTCCTGGGAGTCTTTTCTTTCAGCTACACATGAATTAATATCAACACTGTGATAGGACCACCTAATTTAACTTTGTATAAAATGAATAACCACAAGAATAATAGGTGTAAAAATGACAAAAGACTAAGCAAAGTCATAGGAGCCCTCAAAAATTTACTGCAAAAACAGAGTAGCTCTTTTAACAAAGAACTAATAAAAGCAAAACTCTAACATTAAAAAAAAAAGAAATTTTCCATATCCCATGGTTACAAATTTTTATTAAAGATTACACTCCTACTATATATCCAACTATAATGGCTTCATTCTAGCTATTATGTCCAATCCCAATACCCCGAGGTGTTTTTCACACTATAAAGCATCTTCCTGGTTATTAGAGTAAATTAGTTAGCAAAAGAATGAGATATTAATCCTGTAAAGGTCATATCATCTTGATTACAAGAAGCCAATAAAATGGAATTCTTGCCTCTAATAGTTGAATGTCACAAGAGGGAAAATAGAGAGCTTTACACTTCTCTCTGTAATGAAGAGGCTGGTGTTTTTGGTTTTTGATTTTTGTTGTTGTTGGTTTTTTATTTTTGTTGTTGTTGTTGTTGTTGTTTTTGGTTCTCAAAATTATATTTCTCAAAGAAGTGTTGCTTGTGTTTATTTCTCAAGATAGTTGAAGTGATGTGGTCACAGGAGGTTGTATTATCTGGGGATGAAAAGCGTATAGTCAGCCCTGAAAAAAAGACTAGTTTCTATGTCAGCATAACATGCTTAACATTTACATGAATTTTTTTCAGGCTTTTGATGAAGATGAACTTCCTTTTTTCTTTCCATTTGCAAAGGCAACCAGGGAGATAGAAACAAACCATCTGTCCAATACCACAACTAATGGGGATGGAGACTGCATTCCCAATCCGCTGATTGAACCTGGGTCTTGCTACTTCCAGCTCACTTCAAGAGTCCTAACCAAAGACAAATTTGCCATATATTTAGATTTCTTGATCTACAACAACAACAACAACAAAATAATACTGAAGACAACTGGATTTTCTGCTCTGTTTCAGAAGCAGTTCAAGAACATCATAATTAAAATGACTTACATCTATGCAACAGGTTGAGTTCTAGGGGGTTAAATATATTATTTAATTAACCCTCACAACAATCCTCTGAGGTACATAACAAATATTATCTGTATTTCAGGGATCTGACAATTGAGGCAGAGTGTCACTGCAGGTCACACAGCTAGTCAGCAATGGAGCCAGGATTTGAACCCAAGAAATCTGGAGAGCCAACGTTCTTCCCCACTTCACCCACTGCTTCCCTGTGGACCATGTACATTACATCCCTATTCAGGAGTGTGTACCAATCCACTGCATTCATGTCTCTAAGCTCACACAAAAATAAATAAACGTAGGGAAGAGCATGGTTATGATGGCAGCACATGATCACTATAACATCAGTTCAAGGGAATCCTGAGATGTTTTCCAGAATCAGCAAACATTGTGACCACATTATACACCTCAGGATGAAAGAGGTCTAGTGACAAAGAGATGGCATTTTTTCTGACTAACAGTGCTCTCCCTGAAATCAGACCAACCGGGTCCAGATCCAGGTTCCACCACTTATTGCCTAAACTCAGGCAGGTTGTCTACCCTTTCTGTGCTTAAGTTTCTCCACCTAAAAGAGGAAAGCGTTATAACACCTCTATCTACTTTATTGTTGTCTTATAAGAATTCAATTACACAATTCATTTGAAAAGCCTGGAAATGTCTTAAGCATGCACAAAAGCATCAAATGCACGTTATTTGTTGTTGCTCAGTCGCTAAGTTGTGTGCAGAGGCTTTTAATTTGGACACAGAGGCAAAATGCCCCCTGGGTCCAAGAAACCATGCCCTATGCACTTGCTGAGATCCCCTGTGTCTCTGTTCTTGGAGATCAGCTGGTACGACTTGGTGACACAAATCATTAAAATGCTGGGGAAAATTGCTTACGAACCAACACAATTTCCACAATATAATAACATGATTCTCCTATTTACTAAGCAAAGATGAGCTAATTTGCATTAGAGAAACAGACATCGGAGTAGAAAAAAACTTATCTGTGCTCTCCCATCTATCTTTGCATATTAGTGTTGAATTCAGTCATTCATTCATTTGTTCATTCCACATGTCCTGTCAACCTGCAACGAGCAAGGCACGGCGCTGGGACCCCTGGGAAGCAAACACATAAATCTAAATGATATTAAATGGTTATTTGTTCCAAAGCTCAATTGCCGTTTTTCGTAATGAATTCCCAGGTCAGAATGTGTATCAAGCAGAAAGACTGTGATCATTCTGAGTTGGACACAGGGATAGTTGTCTAGACTCTTACAGCCACATGTGTAATATTCTGAAGTGGGCTGAGGTACTTTTTCTCCTTTTCTTGTTAAAGTCGTTCCCTCAGAAACTGATTTGTTTTGTGCTGCTTTCCATTCACATCACGATCCAATCAAACCACAGAATATAGGAAAGATCAAAGTAGTGCAGTCTAGCCATCTACAGTAATTCATAGAATATATGAGGCATTAAAATTTTCATTCTTCATTCTTGTGAGAAAGACTATAAAGGTAACCGAAAATGATGCAGAATATGAATTCATTCCTGAGACAATGATTGTAGCAAGAATGGGAAGAAGCATAAACCAACAGACCTTTTTTTTACCTCAGTTTTAAACCCTTTTTGAAAAACAGTTCTTGCCTGTGTCATTCACACTTTTACTTTTGTCTTTGATCTCTTCAGCTGTTCTCCTATCTAAATGGTACATGAAAAAAAAAGCCCAGAAAAGTTTTCAAGTATTGGCTTCCTGCATTTTCATCCAAAGCAATTTTACAATCATTCCCACAAACACAAGGAAAATTGTCCAGGGTGATGCCTAACAGATGCAGAAACAATTGATTGAAAAATGAAAACTTCAGTCAAAGAGCAAGGAGGAGGGGGAAAGATTCACCTCCTCATGAATTTTATTCTCTTCACTGTTTTTTTCTGTTATTAGCTATGTTTCTATAGAATACATTTTTTAATTCCTTATTTTTTTGTTTAATAAAGTAATCCTGAAACGAATGATTTACAGCCAGGAAAATAGATGCTTTGATCATTTTCAGAATTTTAGCCAGGAGACCACGGAAGGTAAACACAAGAAGAAGAAGCAAGTATTCAAAACTGTTTATCAGAACCAGTGATTCAAGTGATGTGATCAAGAAATTCAAATACAATGTGTTTAAATTTCTTTTTTTTTTTTTTTGTCTCTAGTAACATAATCCACTGAGTAGGAAACTCAGGGAGGAAAGTAGTTGTGGTCAATTTGCACCATTAATCAAACGTGTAATAAAGGTTAGTGAAAACGAAAGTGGCTCAGTTGTATCCGACTCTTTGCAACCCCATGGACTATAATGTCCTTGGAATTTTCCAGGCCAGAATACTGGAGTGGGTATCCTTTCCCTTCTTCAGGGGATCTTCCCAACCCAGGGGTTGAACCCAGGTCTCCAGCATTGCAGGTGGATTCTGTACCAGCTGAGCCATCAGGGAAGCCCAGTAAAGGTAAAGGACATTCTAAAAGAAAAGGAAGTTAGTTTGTGTTTATTTTATTTTTTTACAACCTAAATACTTGCAACATTTATTTGTCAATCATAGCTCAGTAAAACTGAAAAAAACTAAAGAGAAAAGTAGCAACACATAAGATAGTGTGATTTCTCATAGAGAAGCTATGTGATAAAAAGGCTCAAGATGAAGGGACGGCTGATAGTCTACATGACATTTTCTAGGCCCGTGGTGCCATGAGCCTGACTGTCAACATTGTATGTCCCACCCCAGGCAGGCTGCTGCTGCTAAGTCTCTTCAGTCGTGTTCAACTCTGTGTGACCCCATAGACGGCAGCCCACCAGGCTCTGCCATCCCTGGGGATTCTCCAGGCAAGAACACTGGAGTGGGTTGCCATGTCCTTCTCCAATGCATGAAAGTGAAAAGTGAAAGTGAAGTCGCTCAGTCGTGTCTGACTCTTAGCAACCCCATGGACTGCAGCCTACCAGGCTCCTCTATCCATGGGATTTTCCAGGCAGGAGTACTGGAGTGGGGTGCCATTGCCTTCTCAGCCAGGCAGGCACTGATGGTCAAAGAATATGGACAGAGAGATACAGGAACCTTGGACAAGAGCAGTACAAGGGTCTTCCCAGACACCCGTGGGCCCCAAGTTACTATGAGAAAGTTAAGGGAACTAGTTTGGGGCCTACCCATCCTTCTTTCAGTGATTTCTCTCTGCCAAGGTGACTTCCCATGTAATTCTGGAGCATCCCAGGGCCGTTTGTAGATGCTACAGAACTCAACAGTGAGAAGGATAGTGTGAGAAGGGCATGGATTTATGTCAGATGATCTGGGTTCATCTTCCAACCCCACTGCCAACCCACTGTGTAAATTTGGACACATCACTCTGTCTCTCCAAGCCACCGTTTCTTCACCCATAAAAGGAGAACAACAAATCTTACTGCACGAAGATTTTTGAGAGTGATGTCAACTAAATTACTTAGAGCACCAGGCATAGATGGGTTCCTGGCACAGACTCTGAAATGACTTGAACTTCTGCTGTACAGCAGAAAATAACACAACGTTATAAAGCAAATATATTCCAACAAAACTCAATAAAAATACAATAAATAAATGAAATAAAAAACTAAAACCTAAAATTGAGGCCTCGGGTAAATTTTTATCTTCAGTTCAATTCAGTTCAGTCGCTCAGTCGTGTCCAACTCTCTGCGACCCCATGAACTGCAGCACACCAGGCCTCCCTGTCCATCACCAACTTCCGGAGTTCACTCAAATTCACGTCCATCGAGTCGGTGATGCCATCCAGCCATCTCATCCTCTGTTGTCCCCTTTTCCCCCTGCCCCCAATCCCTCCCAGCATCAGAGTCTTTTCCAATGAGTCAGCTCTTCGCATGAGGTGGCCAAAGTACTGGAGTTTCAGCTTTAGCATCATTCCTTCCAAAGAACACTCAGGGCTGATCTCCTTTAGGATGGACTGGTTGGATCTCCTTGCAGGCTAAGGGACTCTCAAGAGTCTTCTCCAACACCACAGTTCAAAAGCATCAATTCTCCGGTGCTCAGCTTTCTTCACAGTCCAACTCTCGCATCCATACATGACCACTGGAAAAACCATAGCCTTGACTAGACGGACCTTTGTTGGCAAAGTAATGTCTTTGCTTTTCAATTTGCTATCTAGGTTGGTCATAACTTTTCTTCCAAGGAGTAAGCATCTTTTAATTTCATGGCTGCAGTCACCATCTGCAGTGATTTTGGAGCCCAGAAAAATAAAGTCTGACACTGTTTCCCCATCTATTTCCCATGAAGTGATGGGACCAGATGCCATGATCTTCGTTTTCTGAATGTTGAGCTTTAAGCCAACTTTTTCACTCTCCTCTTTCACTTTCATCAAGAGGCTTTTTAGTTCCTCTTCACTTTCTGCCATAAGGGTGGTATCATCTGCATATCTGAGGTTATTGATATTTCTCCCAGCAATCTTGATTCCAGCTTGTGCTTCTTCCAGCCCAGCATTTCTCATGATTTACTCTGCATATCTTACTTAATCGAATGTTAGACAGATCTTCAGATTTAGCAAATAAAGATTTGTAATACCAGTTAAATTTAAAATAAAGAAAGGGTAATTTTATTACTATAATTTTGCCCCCAAATATAGATATCCCTAAATTGGACTTCCCAGGTGATGCTAGTGGTAAAGAACCCACTTGCTAATGTAGGACACACAGAGATGTGGGTTCAATCCCTGGGTTAGGAAGATTCCCTGGAGGAGAGTGTGGCAACCCACTCCAGTATTCTTTCCTGGAGAATCCCATGGACAGAGGAGCCTGGTGGGCTATATAGTCCATAGGGTCGCACAGAGTTGGACATGACTGAAGCAAATTAGCATGCACCCACACATCCTTAAACTAAAATTTATTTTAAATAATGCTGCAATGGACATTACAGTGCATGTATCTTTTGGAATTAAGGTTTTCTTAGAGTATATGCCCAGAAGTGGGATTGCTGGATTGTATGGCAGTTTTATTTTTAGTTTTTAAAGGAATCTCCATATTATTCTCTATAGTGGTTGTATCAATTTACATTCCCACCCTTTTCTCCACACTCTCTCCAGCATTTATTGATTGTAGATTTTTTTGTTTGTGTGAGATGGTACCTCATTGTCATTTTGATTTGCATTTCTCTAATAATTAGTGATGTTGAGCATCTTTTCAGGTGCTTCTTGGCCATCTGTAGGTCTTCTTTGAAGAAATGTCTATTTAGGTCTTTCATCCATTTTTTGGAGAAAGGAATTGCAACCCACTCCAGTATTCTTTCTTGGAGAATTCCATGGCCAGAGGAGCCTGGTGGGTGACAGTCCATGAGGTCACAAAGAACTGGACATGACTGAGTGACTAACACTTGTCCATTTTTTGATTGGGTTGCTTATTTTTTAGAGTATTGAGCTACATGAGCTGTTTGTATATTTTGGAGATTAATCCCTTGTTGACCTTAAGAGTCCATTCCAATCTGCATCAGGTGCAGACAAACAGTGTCTGATTGCACTTACATGAGGTACAAATCTTTATTTGCTAAATCTGAAGATCTGTCTAACATTCGATTAAGTAAGATATGCAGAGTAAATCATGAGAAATGCTGGGCTGGAAGAAGCACAAGCTGGAATCAAGATTGCTGGGAGAAATATCAATAACCTCAGATATGCAGATGATACCACCCTTATGGCAGAAAGTGAAGAGGAACTAAAAAGCCTCTTGATGAAAGTGAAAGAGGAGAGTGAAAAAGTTGGCTTAAAGCTCAACATTCAGAAAACGAAGATCATGGCATCTGGTCCCATCACTTCATGGGAAATAGATGGGGAAACAGTGTCAAACTTTATTTTTCTGGGCTCCAAAATCACTGCAGATGGTGACTGCAGCCATAAAATAAAGAGATGCTTACTCCTTGGAAGAAAAGTTATGACCAACCTAGATAGCAAATTGAAAAGCAAAGACATTACTTTGCCAACAAAGGTCCGTCTAGTCAAGGCTATGGTTTTTCCAGTGGTCATGTATGGATGCGAGAGTTGGACTGTGAAGAAAGCTACTGGGGGCCACGTGCGAGATGAGGGAAGGGGGAATGCAAAGTTAGTGTTTAACAAGGACAGAGTTTCAGTTTAGGAACATGAAAAAGTCAAGAGATGGATGATGGTGAGAGTTGCACAACAGTGTGAATGTACTTAGTGCCAATGAAAACACAGTTAAATAAGGTTAAAATAGTATATTTTATGTTATGTGACTTTTACCACAATAAAAAAAATACATATAAAAAAACCAAAAACAACAAAAAATTAACTACCAGCCACTTTCCACCAGTCCTGCCAAATATGCAAGTGATTTCTTCAAGTGAAAAAAAAACAAAATGTAACTTTCAAGTGACCACGCTAGAGGCTTTTATTTTGCTTTGCTGTATCAAAATTATAATAGGAAATATTTATTTAATATTGATTTTAAAACATGTATCAAAAAACAGGGCTATTAATTTTTAAAATATTCATTTATTTTGTGGTGTTTGCATTTCTAAGCTTTTTGAAAAGTGTAATTTAAAATTATATTCTAAATAATCACCAATTTTCATATATATGTTTTCATAATTTTATGTTCAAGATACATACCTAACTTGTATATACTCTGAAAGTGAAAGTGGAGTCACTCAGTCTTGTCCTCCTCTTTGAGACCCCATGGACTGGGGAGCCTATCAGGCTCCTTTCCTGTGAGGAGTTTTCCAGGCAACAGTACTAGAGTGGGGTGCCATTTCCTTCTCCAAGAGGGTAAGAGAAGGAACACGCACACGAGGCCCCACAAAAACCTAGATCTAACTGGAAATAATAATAAGCAAAATTTGTCATTGTTGTTATTTAGTCACTAGGTCATATCTGACTTTTTGCAACCTCATGGGCTATAGCCCGCCAGGCACCTCTGTCCGTGGGATTTCCCAGGCAAGAATACCTGAGTGGGCTGCCATTTCCTCCTCCAGGCAACCCAGGGACCAAACCTGTGTCTCCTGCATTGGCATACAGATTCTTTATCTCTAAGCCACTAGAGAAGCCCAACAAACAAAATAGACTACAATAAAAGTACACACTGATTGAAGCTTAAATTGTAGTATGGGAAACAGCCAACAAATAAATCCTGTAAATAAAGTTGTCAAATGGTGATAAGTACAGTATAGAAAGACAGTGAGAAAGAAGAGCTAGAGTGGGGTTAAGGTTCAATTCTCAATGTTTGTTTACGCTCTAAGTCGTGTCCGACTCTCGCGACCTCATGAACTGTACCAGGCTCCTCTATCCATGGGATTTTCCAGGCAAGAATACTGGAGTGGGTTGCCATTTCCTTCTCAGTTCTCAATAGAGGAGTCTCAATGAAGCCCTCAAAAGAAAGAGAACATTTGAGCAAACACTTGAAGCATGTGAAGGAGTGAGCCCAGTATATACCTGGGGAAAGAAAGAACCATAGATAGAAAGTTGCAGAGTCTGGGTTGTGACTGAGATGCAGCACCATGGAGGCCAGTGTGGTTGGGGCATGGTGGGCAAGGTTAGAGGGGAGAGAAGTCTCATACGGACCGCCTTGTGGGCTCTTGTGAGTATTATGGTGTTAATGAAAGTGAGATAATTGGAGAATTTTCATCAAAGGAGCCTGGTGAGCTGATGTGGATTTAAAAAGATTACTCTAGCTGCCAGGCTATGCAGAGACAAGCTCAGGAAGTCTACTTAAGAAGCAACTAATTCATTCAATAGATGCCAATGGTTTGCCAGGGTGGTGAGAAGTAGTCAGATCTGGGATCTATTTTTGAGGCAATAGCGGTAGATTTGATTGATGAGATAATATATACAACATGAGAAGAACAGAGAATCAAGGATGATAAATAATGTGGTTATTGATATGGATAATGGAAAAGATGGAGTTGCCATTGACTATGATGAGAAAGACTTCAGGAAAAGCAAGTTTAGAGGAAAGATCAGAACTGCTCATTTTAAGATGTCAGTTGGACCGTGAGCTACAGATAGCAAGACAGAAGTTGACAGAGGGAGCTTGGAATTCGGGGAGGGAGGTCTAGGTTGGAGGTATAAATTTGCAAGTCTTTGACATAAAAAGCTATGAAACTGGAAGAGCTCTCCAGGGAAGTAAATGTAGAGAGAGAAAAATACCCCAAGGATTGAATGTGGGCACTGGAAGAGTTTAGGGAAAGAATGAGGAAAACACAAAGGAAATACAGAAGGAACTCCTGGTGAGGCAGGAGGAAAACCAGGTAAGTATCATCCTGAAAGCAAATAAAGAGAACTTTTCAAAGAAGAAGGAGATATTAACTTAGAGAGAATCAATTAAGATAAGGATTGAAAAAAAAAAAAAGATAAGGATTGATTACTGAGCTTAGTTTTCTAAAACAGAAGCCATTGTTGGCCTTCATAAACGTAGTTTGGTGCAGTTGAGAAGGAGAAAATCTTATTTCATTGATTTCAAGGAATGGGAGGGAAGGAATTGAACAGAACAAGTACAGACAATGTATGGGATTTTGCTGTAAAGCAGAGGAGAAATAGGGTTCTAAGTGGATAAGAGGGGTAAGATTTTTTTTTAAATAAATGAAATAGCAAAATATTTTTATTTTACTTGATCCATTAGGGGAAGAGAAGCTGGTGGTTAAAGAGAGGGAAGAAATTATTTTTCATTAGATAAAAGCTTAGTTATTACTATGTTGCTGTCATTTATTGAGTGCTTGCTATATGTGCTGTGTCCTTTGATCACAAAGAAATTATTTATTTCTCACATTAACTCTAAGAGCTACTTCATCACCATTGAATAAAGAAAAGTTTAGGACATTTTCATAGGGTTATACAAGGAAGAAGCAGAGTAAATATTTTAATTCAAGTTTTCCTGATTCAAACATGGTGACTTCAAGTCTTCCTCTACTTTGTACTCCTGGCAATTAATCGACAGCATATAGTAGATACGCAGTCAATTTAGAGAATGTATAACTGCATGATTGAACAAATGGTGAATATGTATATTCAAACACATATACTTACAGAAGGGTTTCCCTGTTGGCTCAATGGCAAAGAATCTGCCTGCAATGCAGGAGATGCAGGTTCGTTCCCTGGGTCAGGAAGATTTCCTGAAAGAGGCATGGCAACCCACTTGAGTATTCTTGTCTGGAAAATCCCGTGGACAGAGGAACCTGGAAGGCTACAGTACACAGGATTACAGAGTCAGACACAACTGAAGCACTTGAACATGCACGCATACTTACAGACATGTACACATATACATATACATATATTTACACATACACATGGGATTGCAGTGGACATATGAGGGAGTAAGTGAGAAGCAGGGAGATGGAGGAACTCTTCTACTAAATCAGAAATTCCTCTCATTTCCTTCGGAAGGTGCTGACAGAAAGAATTACCTGAAAGGAGCAGTAGAAGCTAGACACCCACCTCTTCACAAATTCCTAAGTGAGCAAAGTTTCAATCAGTTAAGACATAAGGCTCTCAGCAAGACCCTAAGCTATGATACTATTTCTGAAAATCAAAAACAAGCAAACAAGGGAGATTCCTCATTTGGGGGCACATTTGCTCCCTTTTCAAACCCATAGGACAGGCAGTTGTCAACACAGACTGTGCTACAAACAGGAAAATGGTTAACACTCCAGTAACCAAAAAATTGAGCTACTAGAAAAGGCATCTTCTCCATTAAATACAATCTCATTTCCTCTTTCTGCACTCTATTTTTTTCAAATAGTATAATTTCTATATTCCCTGGCATTTCATTAAACAAAGAAACAGGGATATATTATAATTTTCAAGATTTCCAGCAGCAGAATATATGATGGTTTTAAATCTTAGGGAAAGCCTGGCCTCCAGTTACCTGCTCCTTATATTCTGTAAACACAAATACTCATAAGCCATCAAGAATGTCTATAACATCGTATTACAACGTGTGTGAAATTCAGCCTCCAAAAACATTAGCCCTTTGTGAAGAAACACCATCTACTGTCTCTCGTTTGGCTCCTAAGAATCATCACCTTTCAGCAGGAATGAATCTTTGCTGGTAATCCACTCATTACTGCTGTGGAGTAATGAACATATCAGTTTCTATACATTTGTAGATTATATGTTTAGCTCTGAGTTGAACAAATTACACAGACTTGGAGAGTCATTCAATTTTCTATCCTCATTAAAATTTAGCCTCATTTTGCCATCTTTGATATTAACAATCATATTTTCAATAGAATTTTGAACAGCATTATTTCAATCTCAGTGCACAAATAAGTTATATAACCATTCTTGGCTGCATTATAATCTTCTTAGCTTTAATTACTGTTCCTTAGAATACTCTGTTTTCCTAGTTTATAGGTTTTCACATGTATCTCTATTTTCTATTCTAAAATAGCTCCTTCTGGTTGAGAAAGAAATGAACACGTACATATATGCCACATTCTTTAAAGACTGTGCTTTATCATTTCAATGGTCATTGTATCTAACACGTTAGGTATTGTAATATGATATTGTACAGTCATAAAGAAACATAATTTTAGAAAACCACAGGGCTTAGCATAAATCAGCAAGCAGGATGTACTTAGGATCAAACATTAGAAAGTGGAACTCTAAAATAGGGATTTCATTTTGTTAAGCTCTGGGTAGCACAGAAATACTCAGTTCTATTTGAGACTCCTTCATAGAAAAGGGCTCCCCTTATGGCTCAGCTGGTGAAGAATCGACCTGCAATGCAGAAGACCTGAGTTCAATCCCTGGGTCAGGAAGATCCCCTGAAAAGGGACAGGCTACCCACTCCAGTATTCTAGGGCTTCCCTGGTGGCTCAGCTGGGTAAGAATCCACCTGCAATGTGGGAGACCTGGGTTCAACCCCTGGGTTGGGAAGATCCCCTGGAGAAGGGAAAGGCTACCCACTCCAGTATTCTGGCCTGGAGAATTTCATGCCAACTCTCATGGTATGGGTAGAACCTAATTGAGAATTTGTTGCACACACACAATCCACATTATGTAATCGAAGAAACTGAGATTTAGCAGTCAAAGAACTCACCTAGAATATCTATTATTAAGTTGTAGAACTAGTGTTTGAACCTAAGGCACAAGTTTATCCATCGACAGACACTTAGATTGTTTCCATATGTTGACTATAGTGAATAATGGTGCAATGAACATGGGAGTATGGTTATCTTCAAGACAGTGACTTTTATTTCCTTTGGAGATATACTCAGAAGTGGGATTGTTGGATTATATGGGTGTTCTATTTTTTAATTTCTTGAGTTACCTCCATATTATTTTCCACTGTGACTGTATTAGTTTGCATTCTCACTATCAGTGTAGAAGGGGACGACAGAGGATGAGATGGTTGGTGGCATCATCAACTCAATGGACATGAGTTTAAGCAAACTCTGGGAGATAGTGAAGGACAGGAGAACCCGGCATGCTGCAGTCCATGGGGTCACAAAGAGTCAGACATGACTTAGCAACCAAACAACAACAACAGTGTAATAAATCCTGATTTTAATTATCATCCCCCCTATGATTAATGATGTTGAGTACCTTTTCATGTACCTGTTAGCCATTTGTATGTCTTCTTTGGAAAAAACTTCAATTCAGTTCCTCTGCCTTTTAATCTTTTTTTTGTCATTGAGTCATATCTGTCCCTTATATATTTTGGATTTTGTCCTCTTATCAGATACATGATTTACAAATATTTTCTATCCCATCCCCTTAATATAACTATTGAATTCAGTTCATATTTTGTTGAGGATTTTTGCAGCTTGGCTCACCAGCAGCTCTTGCTACTTACTCACCCAAGTCTCCAGTTTTTAGAAGACTTTGATTGCTGGAGTTATGCTCTTCATGACTAGTCAAATATCACCCCTAGTTCCCAATGACATATTACTTTTAGCCTCACTTGCAGTCTGTGAGTGAAAAGCTACTTGTTTTATGGGACCCAAGTGTAGATATCTCAAAACATTACATTAACTTGACCCCACAACTGGTCAACTCATTTCTACCCTAGGGAAACACAAGTTTCTCTATATTTAATACAGTTCTCCATTTTTCCTTAATTATATTCTTTCTTTCCACTAAGAGAATTACTTTTTTCTGAATATACAAGTTATGAGTATCTACTTAAAAATTATGTGATGAACATTTTTCATGAATATTTGTCTGCAGCTTTAATTAAGGTAGAGTTACTGGTTGAAGCAGCATCAACTTCTTAAAGGCTTTTGAAACCTGATGCCAAATCACTTTCTGGAAAAGTATTCATTTACTTTACTAAAGCAATGCCTAAGAGTGTTGACTTCACTGAATCATATCAATATCAATCACTAAATATCTGCTACATTTGATGAATAAAAAACTATATATTTTTATATTTGTGTTAATTTGAGCAGTCATGTGAGTTTGAACATTTTTGCATATTTATTTTCATATTTATATGCCATTGTGCAAACTGTTCATGACATCTATTTTTAAAAATCAGGATTCAAAATGTATCTTAGTCATTCACAAGAGATCATTATATTTAAAGTAATTAAAAGTATATAATTTTTAAAATTATATTTGTAATATGAATAAAATATTATAATGTTACAAATAGCCTGTTACAAATACAAGCATTACAAATTATATGCCTTTGTCCCTCACTATTCTCCAGCCTCCAGAAACCTGAATCACTACCAATATCTGCCTTCCCTGTTGTTTTGTAAGAACTATGAGATCCAAACTGACAAACAAAAAGAGGCACTCTGTTTATATGGAGGTGATATCAAAAGGAGGTGTGCAAACAAGTGCATGTGCATGGCAGAGACCCAAGTAAGCGCTGGTGAGCTAACGGACAGACGTTGAAACGAAATTGTCATAGAGTCCTAGTTTTGGAAGAGGTGTGGTACCTCCCCACTTTGGGAAGAGGTGTGGTATACATCTACTTTGGGAAGTGATATGGTACAGTCCTACTTTGAGAAGAATATGACACATCCCCACTTTGAGAAGACATATGGTACATCCTTACATGGAGAAAAGATATGCTACAACCCCACTTTGGGAAGAGGTGTGGTATACACCTACTTTGGGAAGTGATATGGTACAGTTCTACTTTGAGAAGAATATGGCACAGTCCTACTTTGGGAAGAGATATGGTACATCCCCACTGTGGGGGAAGATATGGCACATCTCCACTTTGGGAAGAGATATGGTACATCCCTACTTTGGGACGAGATATGGCACAGTCCTACTTGGAGAAGAGGTGTGGTACAGTCCTACTTTGGGAAGAGGTATGGTGCATCCCCACTTTGAGAAGACATATGGTACATCCCTACATTGAGAAAAGATATGCTACAACCCCACTTTGGGAAGAGGTGTGGTACATCCCTACTTTGGGACGAGATATGGTACAGTCCTACTTTCTTCCCAGTGAGTAGGTGTGGGTTTTATACTTTATCTATTGCAATTCCATTTTATCCTATGGCATAAAGTTGGCCTTCTATTTAACATTGTCAGTTGTCATGTCTTCTTCCCATGTGTTCATTTCTTCACAAGGATCTTTATTGAGAAACTGAGCTTATAAAATGGAGGTAAAGCATGCTGCTGCTGCTGCTGCTGCTAAGTCGCTTCAGTCGTGTCCGACAATGTGCGACCCCGTAGACAGCAGCCCACCAGGCTCTCCCGTCCCTGGGATTCTCCAGGCAAGAACACTGGAGTGGGTTGCCATGTCCTTCTCCAATGCATGAAAGTGAAAGGTGAAAAGTGAAAAGTGAAAGTGAAGTCGCTCAGTCGTGTCCGAGTCTTTACGACCCCATAGAGGGCAGCCCACCAGGCTCCTGTCCATGGGATTTTCCAGGCTAGAGTACTGGAATGGGGTGCCATTTCCTTCTCCAAGGTAAAGCATGAACAGTGTGCAATGACCGCCTCTCACCTTTTCACTTCTACCTGCCTCTATGTTTTATCCACACACCAGTATCAACTGCAAGGTCCCTTCTCCCTTGATCCTCGAGAGAATGCCCTATTCATTATCCTTATTCATTATCCTTATTCTGAAATTCAAAATATCTATTTATATCTAAAAGCAATTATTTTCAATCACTACAACAATGTTCAAATACTTAAAATTTAGTTCACTCAATTGATAATGAAATTTTCGTTTTATCATCATTTTGAGGGACAGGAATCAACTTTTTAAAAATTTTAATGAATCATTCAGTTGTTTTTCTTTTCAAGTAATTAGTCTTAATTGAATATAAGCCACCCCAAAATCTTTGCAGTGATATAAATAAATAAACAAATAATTGAGGTTACTCAATCCAGTCTTAACTTCTAAATCAACTTGGAAATTACTATAAGGTTTTAACACAGGCAATTACCACTGCCCAATTCTTCCTTAAAATCAAGACTGTGTGTTTAAAACATTTTTCTGCAGACTCTTTGGAAGTGTGACTATAATCTAAAATACATATATAAATTTGGTGCTTTGGTTAATATGATATTTAAAACAAAATATTTCAAACATGTCATTTTCTGGTTCTACAGCTTATTTTTTTCCATTAAATTCTAAAAATTCATTGTCAGTTGACTTTTACATAATCTTAAAGTCATACTCATGTATTATAATATAGTTTACCAAAACTACCTGGACTCATATTTAACCATTTTGTAATTACATTTTTAACTCACTTTTTAAATTGCATGAGGTTGACACTGCTATCTACTGGTGTTTAATTCACACCCAACATCCTTTCTAGCTTAAATTAAATCCTTATTGGAGACATTTATTCCAACTGTAACTGTTTTCTCTAATGAACTATCAATTCATTTCCCCACACAGCATGTTCTAATTTGTGCTTGTGGTAGTTTCTAGAAACATATGGGGACCAACTGTGGTTATGTTTGGGCATCTTCTGTACAAAAACATGGTAATTGCTTTTGTTTTGCTGATTACTCTCTGAGACAGTTTCAAACCTCTTCAACTTTTTCCTCTATCCATGAGGTTTTTAACTGCAAATTTCCTTCTGTTTATCAGATGAATTTCCCATAATGAGCGTATTGGATGGGCTGGTTCATCTGTCCAGAGGTTCTATGATCTTTAGAACAGATCAACCCCTTGCATAGAATTTACAAATTGTTCCCAGATACCAGACATCATCAGGCTTGTTATTTCCATAGTGCCATAAACACAAAAGCAGAAGAGACATAAAAGGTAAGAGGCCTTTGGCAACATAAAAGAAAAAGCAAGATTGCCGCCTCCTTTGCTTGTGGTTCTTTGGGGGTTGGGGGGTGGGGGTAGCAGCAAAAGACACAATAATACAAGCATCTTCCTGATTGATTAAAGTAGTGAAGTGCACTCTTCAGTTCATAAATAATGCTCTATTACTTTTCTTCAAAGACAAGTAAACCTTGACAGAATGACCTTTTCTAGGGCAGGAGTTGTTTCTGTGCCATAAATTATACTGTAAAACGAGTGGAAATGCTACTGAGAAGTGTGTGACAAAATGAGATTAAAGATAACCATACACAAAAGATTGTTGTTTTATTAATGGATTCCTGTCATTGGAATGAAAAATCCTCAGCCTTCTATTGAATGCTGAGATCACACGGAGCAGCAAATTAGGAGGGCACTTTCTACAAGGTAACTAAAAGGGTCAAAATAACAATATTCTGATTGGGTTTTTTTTTTTCCCTCCTGTATTATACTTGCTCTTAAAGCAAATTTAGTTGTTGTCAAATAAGCTTGCACTATCCACAGTCATTAGCTTGCAAAAAGAAGGATGGAGCTGTAGGCTGGCTTGGGTATTAGGTCTGTAGCTGCAGAGAGGTTAGAAGAAGACTGCTCAACAGAAGCTCCGGCGGGCGGCAGTATCTTCATCAGCGCGCTTGTGCATCGCTCAGAGGAGAAAGCATGTGGGAATTTGCCAACCATTCATTTATCCAGTGAACACTCAGTCTGACAGAGCCATCCATGCCACTCGGAAGAAAAGAAAACCATCACCTAGTGACTGCAGCTGTAAGCAGCTCTGAACTTCTTGTTTCTTATAGTACACTTGTTTCCAATTTTACCCACTAGTGAAAAAACAACTTGAAGTGATAGAAACTAGACTATGACCACTTAAAATACAAGGAAGGATTTAAGTCTGTGTAAACTGAAAGAGAGCGTGGGAATTTGAGGGCTTTCTGTAAGCTTCTACATCCTGTATAAACAGAATATAGAATTCCTTCTAATGTTATTGCTGCACGTTTTACTGTTGTTGTAATTATCTCTGCCCAGTTTTTCCTTAAAATCAAGACTGTGTGTTTAAAACATTTCTCTGTAGACTCTTTGGAAGTGCAATTTTAACCTAAAATACATATGTAAAGAAAACTGATCAAATGTGGAGACCACAGGGGCAAAGAGGAACAAAAAAAGGGGAAAAGAAAAAGAAGTCACAAAGTAACAGATAAAGTATTTGGAATGATAAATCTCAATAGTAAAATTCATTCAAGCCTTAGAGCCCTTTATTGTACAGCACTGGCAGACACACAATTGAGTAAAAGAAAACAGAAACAGAAATCATCCTATAGAATTAAATCTTTCACAACTTTCCCTGGAGCTTGATCTAGCAATGGGTCACTCAAATAATAACTACTCTTGTTAGATAAAGCATATGCTCAGCATGGCATGTTGCCATAAATCACTCCTTGTCACAAAGAAGAATAGATACACCGGCTCCTACGGCTTTGTTATTCTTTATAACTAGACACAGGGTATCAGTGTTACCTTCACTATTGGAAGAACAGAAATGGATGCTTTCATCCACCCATATCATTTTTTGGTGTCAGGAAGCCAAAAGACAAAACAATGGGATTAGTGTTACAAGGAGCATCCATCTACTTCTCACACAAACATAAAATTCTTTAGTGCATGTGGAACAGACATTATGTTTGGGTAGATATTTTGCAGGTGCTTTCTTTGTGAAAAGCAGAAAGCCGTCTCCTAATCTCACAGTATGCTTATCCATTCTTTCTCCATAATGCACTCTTCACTTAGTTTAGGAAACTACCTGAGGAGATATCCCATTATTCAAATTTCACACTGATCTTAGCACACATTAAACAATATATTGTCATACTGAGAATATACCTATTGTCATATAAATACTGTCATTTTGAGAATATACCTCACTATCCCCTTTTTGGGGCTTTTCTGGTGGCTCTGTGGTAAAGAATCTGCCTGCCAACACAGGAGATGTGAATTCCATCCCTGGATTGGGAAGATCCCCTGGAGAAGGAAACAGCAACCCACTCCAGTATTCTTGCCTGGGAAGTCCCATGGACAGAGGAGCCTAGCTGGCTATAGTCCAGGTATTAGCAAAAGAGTTGGAGGCAACTTAGCAACAATGTTTCCTTTATAGCAAAAAAAAAAAAAAAAAAATTAACTAAAGGACTCCTTTTGATAGCTTAGAAGTCCTCCCAAAATGATCTTTTACTGCATCTGTGTGTGCCCTGTTCATTCTCCTTGAGTTACAGCAAGGCTGTGCTCAGCCTTGTCTTGGACAAGGCAGAAGTGAACCGCAATGTGAAGAATCTTCAGGATCCAAGGCAGTCTTTAAAAAGACCTGTAATCTCAGAACCAGGACAACAGCAGTGATTCCAAACAGACATCAAACCTCTGGGCAGCCCTAATCTTGGAAGCTAAAGACATGTGTTGGATGTCAAAAATTGTTTTCTTTAACAGTTAGTCAATTAACCTATCCATCTGTTTTTACCATTAAAAAACCTTAACTCTCCCATGGTATCTTCCCCACTAGAATGTAGAGAAGCTATTTATTCATCAACATTTAATAAGCACTTCCTGGGTGCCTTCTATGAACCAGCCAGTGGGACTCAGAGCCACCAGGATTCTTCTGGGCTTCAGAATCACTCCCCAAAGTCATTCTCCTGCTTCCAATAGAGAGAAGTTAATTCATCCTGTGACTCTAAACTTTTTCATACGCCAACAATTTTATTGTGCTTCCAAATTCTCAACTTTTAAACCCTAAATTTGGAAAATTGGGACAAGGTTCCTAATCTCACAAAGAGGGTATTGCATGAAAACCATGTTTTCAATAATGATTTCACATAGATGTTCATTCATATCTAATTCTTAGTATCTGCAACTCTGAAGTTAAATTCGAATTTCATGGAATAACACTCTAATAGTCAAGTTACAGAATCCTTCGGATCTCTCCTGGAAATTGCAGCAAGTTACACAGAGACAATTTATATCTGCTTGAACATTTATACACATCTACACGCTTTTACACAATTATCTCCATTTTTGTCTTAGAGGAAATCTTATACAGTGCTAGTATAAATATTGAACACGTCTAAGCTAAATTCAGATTAAGAATGGCCCCTTCATCATCATGTTCCCCAGCATTTTGAGAATGACTCGGAAAGCAAAACAGGCAGACTTTTTCACTTCTTGATAAAGACAGAGTGAGTTTCCGCAAAACAAAGCAGCTCAAAGAAGAGATGCCATGTCTCTTCTCCGAGTTAGTGCTACTGCACTTGTTTCTAATACACCCTTCTAACTGATTTGACTATATAGCATCCTGTCACTAATAAAAGGAAGACATAGCCAGTAAATAGCAACATAACCCCAATACAGGATACACAAGTGTCCCCAACACTCCAGGAGTTCAATATTACATTGTAACATTCAAAGACCAAAGCCAAGTTCCAGATCAAGTAAAAGAAGACAACATGCTAAAATTCTTAACTTTAGTAGTATAAAATATAGGATAATAGCTTTATTAGGGATATGTAAAGTCTTTCTATGACATACAATTCAGTGGTTGCAGAGAATTATATTGGCAAATTTAACCACACTGAAATTTTAAATTCTCTAAAGACAAACCACCATCAAGAAAGTTTTAAAAAGGAGACACAGCCTGTAAGAATACACTTTAATGTATATAACATAAAAAGTAATATTCTTTACATATTAAAATTCCACACCCAATAAAATAGAGTAAAACCACAGAATAAAATAGCAAATAAATATAAAAATATAGGTCGACTCAAATTGATAATCAGGAGAAGGTAAATTAAAGGAGATGTTTCTACCCATCAAATTTGTAAACATGTAGAAGAATATCAGAGGAAGGAAATGGCAAGCCACTCCAGTATTCTTGCCTGAGAAATCCCATAGACAGAGGAGCCTGGTGGGCTATAGTCCATAGTGTCGCAAAGAGTCAGTACAACAGAGCGTGCACACACACACACACACACACACACACACACACACGGAAGAATATTAACTAATTTGACTTGGATTTAGGAAGACAATTTGGCAATCTGAGTCATAGTTGATGGGAGGAAGTTGGCTTAGACCACTTGATGAATAGTGACCATATTCACCAAGCCTCAAAAAATCTTGCAGTAGGCAGACCAGGAAACCCAGCTCAAAAAAAAAAAAAAAAAAAAGCTCAGTGACTAATCCAAAGTCATGTAAACCTGTTGGTATAACCTAGTTTTATACTTGGTTCTCTGACTTCCGTTTTTCCAGACCTCTAAGCTTCTTCTTATAAATTAATAAGCACTTATTTTTTTCCTTTATTTGCACTGGCTGCTAAACTTTAGGCATCATTTTTTAAGTAAAATATATATGACCATATCACATGTTGCTTAAATTTTTTGAAAATTCTTTTAGCAAGAGTGTGATGTTAAATATTAGTTTCTTTGTTTGGAAATAAAGGGCTTAGACTAAATACCCTTTTTAAAATCATTCACATCTCTAAAATTCTATTAGTTTATGGATATTCTCAAAGCACTTGCTCTGTGCATGTGTCTTTCCCTGTTTTCCCTTTTTTTTTCAAAATGTTTTTTTTTTTTTTTTTGGTCTGCACTTCATGGCATGAGTAATCTTAATTCCTTCAACCAGAGATTGAACCTATGCCCCCTGCAGTGGAAGCCTGGAGTCTTAACCAATGAATCACCAGGAGAGTCCTTGTGCTCTTTTGTTCAAGCCAAATGGGCCTCTTAGTTCCACCTTGTGAAACCAAAATTTAGAGATGCCACTTCTAGGAATTTTCAGTATATTTTAATCTGTGTAGTGAAATTTTATTTCATGACTATTGTGAAATTTTATTTCACTTCTATTCATTAAAGTCTTTATCTCTAGGATTTATAACTGAAATATAATTGTGAGAATCCATTGCATTACTATATAATAATATAATTTTATTATGTAGTGTTAAGTGCATACTATACATTTAAAAATAAAGAACCTACTACCATAAATGCATTCACTAACTTCTGACATGAAGTTGTTTGCAAGCTACTTCTGAAAACTTACTTACTCAAGGAGATAATTTGGTGTCTATACATTTTCCTCTAATACGCAAATACAAATATTTAATATATGTCATAAAAATGATGGTCTAAACATGATGCTATAAAATGATTCACAGATCTTTCCTTTATAAGAAGCTTCAAGAATGTGACCTTGAAAACTCAACCACTGAGGGAAAGCAGATGGGAAGGGCAGGCAGTCATGATGAATAGTAAGAAAACACCTTTGTTAACAAAAGCCACTATATGCTCATAACACATCTGCCTATATATTCCCTGATTCAGTGAAATGTATGGAGCTCTTATTCATAACTCTACCCAGGATATAAGATATAAATAGATTAATGTGATGTACTATGTCTAATCACAGAAGTTTATTTAACATGATGAGAAAAATGATTTCACCTGAAAATTTGAGCAAGGTGTGCAAGAGAAAATGATCTTTGGGCAGGAGATGGATAAACACATGGGAGAGTGTCATGTATTTCCTCTGCACTTTTTTTTTTTTACTGTCTAGGATAAAGAGGCATTAGAGTATTGACTGGAGAAGGCAATGGCACCCCACTCCAGTACTCTTGCCTGGAAAATCCCATGGACGGAAGAGCCTGGTAGGTTGTAGTCCATGGGGTCGCTGGGAGTCGGACACGACTGAGCGACTTCACTTTCACTTTTCACTTTCACGCCCTGGAGAAGGAAATGGCAACCCACTCCAGTGTTCTTGCCTGGAGGATCCCAGGGACGGGGGAGCCTGGTGGGCTGCCGTCTCTGGGGTCGCACAGAGTTGGACACGACTGAAGTGACTTAGCAGCAGCAGCAGAGTATTGACTTAAGGGCCCAAGTTTAACTCTGGTTCAGAAGAAGTCAAGTAATTTGTAAGACTCCCAGCCTTTCTCAGGAAATTCTGATTCAACAGATCTAGAATGAGATGCAAGAATTTGTATTTTTTTCAGAGTTTCCCAGGTGACATGTGAAGGTCATGGGCTATTCATCCCTGGGTTCGGAAGATCCCTTGGAGGAGGGCATGGCACTCCAGTATACTTGCCTTGAGAATCCTCACAGACAGAAGAACCTAGTGGGTTACAGTCCATGGAATTGCAAACAGTGGGACACAATTGAGCGACTAAGCATACAGCGTATAGTATAACTTTAAAAAAATAGACTCTGACCCAGATTGGCTGAGTTCATATTTTGTCTCCATATTTCACTAGCTATAATAGTGTAGGCAAAAAAATTATAACTCTTTGTGCCACGTTTTCCTTCTTTGTAAATTGAGGGTAAAAGAGATTACCTCTCTCTCTGGAGTATGAATAAAATACTGAGTTAGCATATGGAAAGCTCATAGAACAGGTCCCAGCATTAGTGAAGTGAAAAGCAACATCTTCCACTTTCTTTATTATTCTTGTTTGTTTTTACAGATATCAATATGAGGTCATATTGAAAAATGAAAGCAGAAAATTTCCTCTTGCTATTTTTCTCATGACCCTTCCAGCTTTCTGGTAAACCTGACTTCCAACCCTGTTCCTTTTCTTTGCAGAATAATGAACATCCCTTTCATTTATTCTTCATCTATCTGTCTAGACACACCATATTGAAAAATATTATACCTTTACCAAGCTTATCTTTTTTTCTCCCACTTTTAGATCACCTGATCCTCTGTAAACCTGTGCAGTTCTCCCACTCCCAACATTTCCTTGGTCAACTGTTTATATAAGGCCGATGAACACTTCCTCTGGGCAAATCTATTTTTTTTCACTGTGTTAATCACATCCTCACCAGCTTCCCTGGTGGCTCAGATGGTAAAGCATCTGCCTGCAATGTGGGAGATCTGGGTTTGATCCCTGAGTTGGGAAGATCCCCTGGAGGAGGGCATGGCAACCCACTCTAGAACTCTTGATTGGAAAATTCCATTGATGGAGGAGCCTGATAGGCTCCAGTCCATAGGGTCACAAAGAGTCGGACATGACTGAGGAACTTCACTTTCACTTAATCACATTCTCCTCAAAATTCTACAGTCATTTCAAAGTAATAGAAAAGAATTTCAAATACAGATTACATTTACAAGTGCTATTAAAACCCTAAACAATGTCAAAACCTCTATAATTTGGTGTTCAATGCATAATCTAAATTGAGGAGTAGGCATTTGGCAATTTTATAGTTTCATCCAAAAGTTTTTATTTTCTCTTTGTCAGGGTGCCAAATTTTGGTTGAGGAATGTGTATGAAATAGCAAGTGATTGAACTATACTACAAAGTTAATTTTGATTAATATATATATGTGTTTGCATATATGTAAATAGTATACTATAAATAAAATGTACATTTTGTATATTATATATATAATATATATTTTATATATAAATCATGTTATTAAAGATCAGAAAAAAATTAATTGGGGAGCAAGTATGCAGGTTGGCAAACAGAAGGTAGATAAGTGTACCAAACGTAGAAGACAGCATTCACAAAGCCTAGTGATGGGATGAGTCAGAGGACCAAGAAATGAAGTAAGGAAACCAGTTTGTGAGAAGAAAAAAGGCACTGAGACTGGAATATTAGAAGAGACAAGACTGTAGTATCACATCAATTTGGCAAGGCTGGAACTATGCTTCACAAAATCACTATCTTCTATATTTTCAAGTTAGAGTTGACCAAAAGAGAATTTGCATAATATCAGGAAGGTGGATATGAATCAATAGCCACCACCCCCTGATGGTCATTAAGGTCAGAGATGACAAGAACAGAGAAACGCCTCAAGTCCTAACTTCTCCATTCTGCCTCCAGCTCTTCTCTATACCTATTTGCTCTGCTACCCAACTACAGCTTCACACCCAGGTCCCCTTGTGGCTTTACTCCAACAAGGATACATCTGACACCAAGAGGGCTACTGAGGGACTTCTCTCACGCTCCAGCTCACCTTTCAGACTCTCACCAGATAATTGCACCACCGTTTAGGTCTTATTCCTAAAATGACTATCTCATCTAACATACACACAATGATTTACTTTCCTGCTTGACACTGACTGATCTAGATTTGAGAATTCAGCCTGGATCTCACTGAAAATAATTGAACATTAAGGATTCTCATGCAAGAAGAGACATTGGAAATGTGGTCTTAAGGAAGATGAATTTAACAGTGGTTTTTATCCTGATTTCATCCTGGATTGTGAGTCAGCAACTGAAAGCAAGAGTAGGACCAGATGGGTGTTGTAGTAATATAAGTGGGAGCTAAGTTAGAGTTAAGGAAATGATCATTAAGTCTTCAAAATCTTTGGCAGTTGTTCCCTCTTTTCAGAGCCTTTGTGGTGCCATGCAGTCCTGGGCACACAGTAGAAATCTATTGAAAGTTTACAGTA
This sequence comes from Bos taurus, assembly GCF_002263795.3. NCBI lineage: Eukaryota > Metazoa > Chordata > Mammalia > Artiodactyla > Bovidae > Bos > Bos taurus. Next base: position 25,786,103 of record NC_037341.1, read on the forward strand.
TTTGAAAATGAATGACATCCATAAAACTGAGTTGTACTTTTCGTTTATTAGTAAACATTAAAATAAAGGAGATTCTTTCTGATTTCCATTGAAATGTAAGATCCATAAGGCTGTGGAAGTTGGTGATTTGCCTTTCCACGGCTATATTTTCAGGGCCTAGAACAATGTTCAGCACATATCAATGTCAGAATGTATATATATATAAAGTAGGTATATGGATAAAGTAATGATTGATGTCAGTAGACATCACAAACCTTTATTTAAATAGATAAAATAGAGGGTTCAGTAAATTGAATTGTTCATTTCCAAAATCAGAGTATACAGAGTGCTTCACAAACACATGTGCTGTGCTATGCTTAGTTGCTCAATCGTGTCCGACTCTCTGGGACCCCGTGGGCTCTAGCCCCCCAGGTTTCTCGGTCCATGGGGATTCTCCAGCCAAGAATACTGGAGTAGGTTGCCATGCTTTCCACGGATCTTTCCAACCCAGGGATCGAACCCATTGCGGGCAAATTCTTTACCCTCTGAGCCAGCAGGGAAACATAAGTATACTGGAGTGGGTAGTCTATCCCTTCTCCAGGGCATCTTCCCGACTCAGCAATCCGAACACCTGCATTGCAGGTGGATTCTTTACCAGTTGAGCTACTAGGGAAGCCCACACAACCTCATTAACATCTCCAAATGTTTAATCTATCAATTAAACATAGCTTAGAATTTCAGAGTGCAAGATCTAATAGAATATGACTAGATGGAAAGTTTATGGTTTTAGTCTAAATATATATATATATATATATATGTTTAATATACTCTGTCACAGGACTCTTCACTGTTGTTGCTTTTTTTTAATAGGCAAAAATTGATATTGAGGGTTTTTTCCACCATTCAGGAAAATCATTTTTTGGCTATAAATATTAATGGGTTTAGTAATAAATTACACACTTGAATGGCATTTTATTACCTAAAACTAAAATATTAAAAACCTTATTTTAAATGAACAGAGAAATCATGTAATTTAAATCACCTTAGACTTGGAAATGGACTGCAAACCAATGCTTAGAAAGAAGTATAATTCCTAAAATATGTATTTTGGTAATGGGCCAATGTGTTCCACAGACACACCTAAAAAGAAAGTGGATAGGTCCTCCAGTCCATTATATTTTTCAGCAGATAAGCAAATTCTTTTTATTTTCTTCCCCAGGCCATTCTTTAAAATTAATAACATAAGCACTGAAGTTAGAATTGATAAAGACTAATTTTTCTGACTCAAAATAAAATTTTCTACTTTCTGAAAATGAGTTTACTAACAATGTTATAAGGCAACACTGTAACCTTCTCAACAATAAATCCTACAGATTGGCCACATGAAATGTATATTCAAAACTGTCTCTAATTCTTCATTTGGAAAATTTGGAATTTAAGCTTAACATAAATTTATTTCTCAACTGTATAACAGATGAATTCCTCAGAATAATTTTATCTGATCATTTTAGAGGCAGAAATCATAATTTTATTCAAGATCAATCATTATATTCTCAATCAATATTTATCATGACCAGAGCACAGGATACTGTTCATGCCCTAAATAGTTTTGTCTAAAATTCCTTAATTCTAGTTACAAAAATGCTAAATGTGTAGTTTGCATTAAGATACTTAGTGTAGTATTAAGCTAGCCCACTGTTATGTAAGATGAAATAGGTTTTAAATTTAGCTTTTAAATCTTTCTCAGTTCACTAATCAGAGTTATTTTCATGTCACTTCCCCATAAAGAACTTTAAGTGACTCCACATTGCACACAAAATAAAATCTAGTTGCTTTCACTAAAGGTAAGGATGTCTCTAATCCACCCATTTTATTTTTTAGCCTGATTCTCATTGTTCTTGAACTGACCACTACATACCAGCCACATAACACCTTCTACCATGTCTGACCATGTCTGAAATCTACATGTCTAAGGTGTCTGTACATCACAAAAGGGACAACTGGAAAATGCTCTTTTCCCATCAAAACCTCCTCCCGTTCTTGAAGGATACACCAAATGCTTGCCCTTAGTTTTACAAAATGTTCCCATCCTTCCCTTACTTGTCCACTTGCTTCATAGTTGGTACCTCTGTGCCATTTTATATTAGAGTTTCTTATATTTATATCCACCTTGGTTTCTAGGCTGTGAGGCTGTGATGAAGAGGGATCTTATCTTATTCATATTTGTGTTTATCGTATAAATAGATGTTTCCCATTAAGACTTATAAGTTGAATTGAACTGAACTGAATTGATGAACTGAATAGAATTAAACCAAATTGAATTGAAACTGGGAGCCAGGGTAGTGGTGGGGATGGGAATATGACATCAGATCAATTCATTCACAAATCAATTGGCAATTACATTTCTGGGCCCAAATGAGATCTGGGATTTCTATTAGGCAGTGCTTGGTCTGTCACTTCAGTTGCTCAGTTGTGTCTGACCCTTAGGAAACACCATGGACTGCAGCATGTCAGAATTCCTGTCCGTCACCAACTCATGGAGCTTACTCAAACTCATGTCTATTGAGTCGGTGATGCCATCCAACCATCTCATCCTCTGTCGCCCCCTTCTCCTCCCACCTTCAATCTTTCTCAGCATCAGGGTCTTTTCAAATGAGTCAATTCTTCGCATAAGGTGGCCAAAGTATTGGAGTTTCAGCTTCAGCATCAGTCCTTCCAATGAACATTCAGGACTGATTTCCTTAGGATTGACGGGTTAGATCTCCTTGCAGTCCAAGGAACTCTCAAGAGTCTTCTCTGACAATGTTGGAGATACATAAAAAGGAAAACACCTTAAAGAATTCTCTCAATAATGCCTCAAGTTATCTCATTGGAGGAAGGAAGAAGAGAGCTAAATTTTACCACTCAATTTATACACAAAGCCATTTAATCTTCAAAGGCACCATTTAAAGAAGCTGTTGCACTTAATGGAAAAGTGAAGCCCAAAGTCACACAGTGGTTGTGGGTGATGAAACAAGAGTGCAAGCTCACATCTGTCAAGCCCCAGGGTGTGTGCTCTCACAACCAAATTAAATTATTATCCACCATTTAAAAAATGTCATTAGGTGCAGAACTGACCCATATCCCTAGAAGTAACAAAGTAACATTTTTTGTTTGCAATTTTTCACTATGAGCATAAACACTTCTCTTCTAACATTAGATTATTTTATATAAGTCACACGGCTCAATAATGTTTTACTTGGTACACTCAGCACTTTGCATATCATTCTAACACTCACCTGTAAGTTTTATTCTATTGTATTCTAATTAAGTATTCAGTTCTGTTCAGTTCAGTTGCTCAGTCGTGTCCGACTCTTTGCGACCCCATGAATCACAGCACGCCAGGCCTCCCTGTCCATCACCAACTCCCGGAGTTCACTCAAACTCACGTCCATCGAGTCGGTGATGCCATCCAGCCATCTCATCCTCTGTCATCCCCTTCTTCTCCTGCCCCCAATCCCTCCCAGCATCAGAGTCTTTTCCAATGAGTCAACTCTTCGCATGAAGTGGCCAAAGTATTGGAGTTTCAGCTTCAGCATCAGTCCTTCCAAAGAACACCCAGGACTGATCTCCTTTAGGATGGACTGGTTGGATCTCCTTGCAGGCTAAGGGACTCTCAAGAGTCTTCTCCAACACCACAGTTCAAAAGCATCAATTCTCCGGTGCTCAGCTTTCTTCACAGTCCAACTCTCACATCCATACATGACCACTGGAAAAACCATAGCCTTGACTAGATGGACCTTTGTTGGCAAAGTAATATCTCTGCTTTTCAATATACTATCTAGGTTGATCATAACTTTCTTTCCAAGGAGTAAGCGTCTTTTAATTTCATGGCTGCAATCACCCTCTGCAGTGATTTTGGAGCCCAAAAAAATAAAGTCTGACGCTGTTTCCACTGTTTCCCCATCTATTTCCCATGAAGTGATGGGACTATTAACAATGATAAATACTATAAATTTTGTATTGCTTGACTTTTAGGCAGTTTTACACCTTTTACCATTATATATAAAATTTTGGTAAGCACCCTTGGGCCTAGACACTTTTCTGCATCTCCGATTATTCATTTGGTTTTTAAATTTCAACTTTAATGGAAAGGGAAAATAAAGGCACAGAGAAATTAAGCTGTATCTGATTTCACTCTTCTGAAATGTGGACTCCAGCCTTCGGGACAAATTATCTAAAACAGGGTTTATTAGCCTGGATCACTGTTAACATTTTGGACCAGATCATCCTTTGCTGTGGAGGATTTGCCTGTGTATATAAGATGCTTAACAGTATTCCTGGCCTTTATTCCTAGATGTCAGTAGTAGCCTCCATCCATGTATTTATGACAATCAAAAATGTCTTTGGATGTCCATCCTGTCCTAGAGGTGGCAGGGTTGGGGAGAAGTGGATTATAAGACCTCTCCCACATTGAAAATCACTGTATTTATTTTAACTGACTTAGTTCCATTATAGCCATCAACATTATACACATCTGACTTTGGGAGAGGAAGGAAAAAAATCAACATATAAACATACCTTTTTTTCAAAAACTGGTGGAGGTTCATAAGAAAGCAACAAATGTTGTGCATTATATAAAACTATCAAAATCCTCAACTTAAAGGAAATGCAGCCAGCATTTCTGCATACCAAATGATATCCAAAAATGTACAGGAAACAAGTACCAGCTTTGTGCCAAGAAGGACAAAGCTGAAGGTATAAAAGACAATCTTTTAATAGCCTGCAATATAAGACACTTCTCAGTAACTCATTGAAAAATGAAGATAAAACCTTGAATAGAGACAGATTGATATGTAAAGAAAAAGAAGGAGTGGAGGTTAATGTATTATTTCTAAATCAATATAATGTAATAAAATTCTCTCTTCTGTGAAAATGAGAAATTTGCATTTATGCCCAGTGAAATATAGATGAACAGTGATTGTGCTTATTACACCTGTCACAGAGAAAAAAATCAGGGCACATTATCTACAGTTACATTTCTTCAAAACTGATTAACCTTAATACAGTTTTCCCTTCACTGATCTTACAGAGTTTACTGAATATAGCATGTCTTGATTAAAATTGCCCACATCTTAATTCAAGTCACCCCTTTCTTTAACTTGTATATCTTAGATCACTTCTTTAAATTAACTATTTAACTAATGGGAATAATGCATTTCCTTAATCATGGGATATTTAAAAACTCAAACAGAGAATTTCCAAAATGAAATTTTCAAGAAAACTAAGAAAAAGATGTTGAAACAAAATTTTTGCCTGTCTGTATATTTGGGATGGAAATTCTATGAGAATAAGATAGAATTCTTTAAAAAGACTCAGAGGCAAATTTTGCTGATGTTTAAAAGTGCTATGTGTCTGCAGTTTAAGACTATTTCATCATGCTTTCTCTAACTCAAGCACTTTTAAGCTTCCATTATTTGGAAATTTGGGGTTGAGGGGGAGGATGGGAAACAGAGTCGTTAAATGAATACTTTTGTGATTGCTAACTCAGTATTGGGCTGTGCTTTGTTATTTGCCTACTTAGCGACGGATTGAATGTCCTTAACAGTTGATCTGATATTATCATTAAGAATAGTAAAAACACCTAATTATACATTTTTCAGTCCACAGTTTATAAAGAATTTGAGATCTCTTGTCTTTTCATTAGGGTCAGATCTATTACTATTGTGGCCAAAATTGCACAATAGAAATAGGTGGGAATTTTTTTCATTATGGGCTTCCCTGATGGCTTGATTCACAGACCTAAATTGATTCATGGACCTAACATTCCAGGTTCCTATGCAATATTGTTCTTTACAGCACCGGATTTTAGAAACTGGTTGTCTGAGGAGGCCTTACAAATAGCTGAGAAAAGAAGAGAAGCAAAAGGCAAAGGAGAAAAGGAAAGATATACCCATTTGAATGCAGAGTTCCAAAGAATAGCAAGGAGAGATAAGAGAGTCTTCCTGAGTGATCAGTGCAAACAAATAGAGGAAAATAATAGAATGGGAAAGACCAGAGATCTTGTCAAGAAAATTAGAGATACCAAGGGAACATTTCATGCAAAGATGGGCACAAAGAAGGACAGAAACAGTATGGACTTTAAAGAAGCAGAAGATATTGAGAAGAGGTGGCAAGAATACACAGAAGAACTGTACAAAAAAGATCTTCATGACCCAGATAACCACAATGGTGTGACCACTCACCTAGAACCAGACATCCTGGAATGTGAAGTGACGTTGGCCTTAGAAAACATCACTATGAACAAAGCTAGTGGAGGTGATGGGATTCCAGTTGAGCTATTCCAAATCCTGAAAGATGATGCTGTGAAAGTGCTGCACTCAATATGCCAGCAAATTTGGAAAACTCAGCAGTGGCCACAGGACTGGAAAAGGTCAGTTTTCATTCCAATCTCAAAGAAAGGCAATGTCAAAGAACGTTTAAACTACCGCACAATTGCACTCATTTCACATGCTAACAAATTAATGCTCAAAATTCTCCAAGCCAGGCTTCAACAGCATGTGAACCATTAACTTCCAGATGTTCAAGCTGGATTCAGAAAAGGCAAGAAACCATGGCTCAAATTGCCAACATCTGTTGGATCATCGAAAAAGCAGGACAGTTCCAGAAAAAACATCTACTTCTCCTTTACTGACTACACCAAAGCTTTTGACTGTGTGGATCACAACAAACTGTGGAAAAATCTGAAAGAGATGGGAATGCCAGACCACCTGACCTGCCTCCTGAGAAATCTGTATGCAGGTCAAGAAGCAACAGTTAGAACCGGACATGGAAAAACAGACTGGTTCCAAATCAGGAAAGGAGTACATCAAGGCTATTGTTACCCTGTTTATTTAACTTATATGCAGAGTACATCATGAGAAATGCCAGGCTGAATGAAGCACAAGCTGGAATCAAGATTGCCGGGAGAAATATCTATAATCTCGGATATGTAGATGACACCACCCTTATGGCAGAAAGTGAAGAAGAATCAAAGAATCTCTTGATGAAAGTGAAAGAGGAGAGTGAAAAAGTTGGCTTAAAATTCAACATTCAGAAAACTAAGATCATGGTCTGGTCCCATCACTTCATGGCAAATAGATGGGGAAGCAATGGAAACACTAAGAGGCTTTATTTTGGGGGGCTCCTAATGGTACTGCAGCCATGAGAAGAAACTTACTGCTTGGAAGAAAAGCTATGACCAACCTAGGCAGCATATTAAAAAGCAGAGACATTACTTTGCCAACATAGGTCCATCTAGTCAAAGTTATGATTTTTCCAGGAATCATGTATGGATGTGAGAGTTGGACTATAAGAAAGCTGAGCACTGAAGAATTGATGCTTTTGAACTGTGTTGGAGAAGACTCTTGAGAGTCCCTTGGACAGCAAGAAGATCCAACCAGTCAATCCTAAAGGAAATCAGTCCTGACTATTCATTGGAAGAACTGATGCTGAAGCTGAAACTCCAATACTTTGGCCACCTGATGTGAAGAACTGACTCATTTGAAAAAACCCTGATGCTGGGAAAGATTGAAGGCAGGAGGAGAAGGGGATAACAGAGGATGAGATGGTTGGATAGCATCACTGACTCAATGGGCATGAGTTTGAGCAAGCTCCATGTGTTGGTGATGGACAGGGAAGCCTGGCATGCTGTAGTCCATGGGGTTGCAAAGAGTCAGACACAACTGAGTGACTGAAATGAGCTGAGGTCCCTGTGGCTCAGCAGTAAAGAATCCACCTGCCAGTACAGGAGATACAAGTCCTATCCCTGGGTCGGGAAGATCCCCTGGAAAAGAAAATGGCAACCAACTCTAGTATTCTTTCCTAATAAATCCCATGGACAGAGATGCCTCAAGGCCTCAGTCCATGTGGTTGCAAGAGTTGGGCATGATTTGATGACTAAACAACAGCTTTTTCTTTACAAATCTACAAGGTTGTATGAAGAGCAGAAACATGGGACCCAAGGAGGTGTCCAGTGCCACATGAGGAGACTAGGGAACCTCTTAGAGTAATTCACTAGAACAGTGAGTTCTAAGCACATCATTTCTTTGCCAATGAAGACTTCTTGATTATTAAAAGTGAAATGCATGTCTTAATTAAAATTTTTTGAGAAATGCTCCATCACAAATATTCTTTGCAGCTTCATAATAGTCTTGAGCTATAAAACCAGTACTTATGCTTTTAATCAATAATATCTTGGGCTTGTGCTGTAAAAATCAGGGTAAATTAATTTCTTGTCTGTGTACACACAAAGTGAAATCAAAAAATAAAGCCGTCTCCCTGTCATCATCAGGGATAACGGTGGATTCATTATTTGACTCATACCCACTCTAGAGTATCTTGAACTGCACAAATAATCATGTGACTTTCACCTCATGCTCACACTCAACCCCCACTCTCATCTCTGGGTTAGATTACTTTCTGCTTGGCTCTCCGAAGGGAAAGTACATAGTCTATGGTTCAGAGAAAGAAAAAAATCAGTGTATTGAAGCAGGGCTGAAATTGCATATATTCTGCTTGGATGAACAAATAATAAATTGCTCTTGTTAGGTCTGTCTAATGTAATATAGCTAGTTAAACATAGTACACATACACTTTTTCAGAATTAAATTACTTTTTCCAAGTTTCTTTCAATACGTAATAAAAAGAATGCTCACTAAGTTAACACACACACATATGCATGTACATACAGCTAACAGGACTGTGTTGTTGTTCAGTCACTAAGTCGTGTCCAACTCTTTTCAACCCCATGGACTGCAGCACACCAGGCTTCCCTGTCCTCCACTATATTCTGGAGTTTGCTCAAACTCATGTCCATTGAATCGGTGATGCCATCCAACCATCTCGTCCTCTGTTGTCCCCTTCTCCTCCTGCTTTTAATCTTTCCCAGCATCAGAGTCTTTTTCCAATGAGTTGGCTCTTCTCATGAGGTGTCCAAAGTATCGGAGCTTCAGCTTCAGCTTCAGCATCAGTCCTTCCAATGAATATTCAAGGTTGAAAGTATGCCAAATATTCCCATCTTTAAAGCACACTGAAGTAGTTAGATCTGAGTTTGTAGAATATTTTTAGAAATTTCTTTAATTAATTAGAATGCATGCTCTAATGTGATAAATGTGTATGTCGGTTATAAGAGAAATTCTACAAGGAATAAGTAAGAATAAGCACAAATCTAGTTGTTTTTAGAACCTGCTGAGATTCAGTTCCTCAACAACAGATCCAAGAAAAGTGTGAGACAGAATAAATGTCCTATTTTTTTTTCTTGTTCTTGGAGATTAAGTTGAATAGGTGACTTCATCATTTTCTTGCACTTTTTTGCAATTCTGGGGCAATTGCCAATGACACATTTTTTCTCAACTATTCTAAGGAATCAATTCAAACCTTGTTTACACAAAAATGTCCAGGAAAAAAAATATTTAGCTGAAATATAGTCTCTCTCTCTCTCTCTCTTTGGTCAGTCTTGCCCATTCAGAGATATTAAGACTTTTTTCCTATGGCAATTAATACAAAATTGCCCACATCCATCATTTTTAATGCAAGTAATATTCAAACCCATCAGGGAAATATATGAAAGATAAATACCCAGACTGCTTAAGGTGGTCTCAAGGTCAAGCTCAATGATTCATCAGAAACATTTACAAGCATTGCAAATTGCTTATAATTTGCTAGTAAACTTTTAGAACACTCTACTGTAAATAAGTTTCACCTCTGGATTTTGAAATGGCCAATACAAGTTTTGACGAAGAGACAGGCTTGAACTAGGTTAAATGAAAGAGAACATATTTGTTGCCAGGGAAGATCAGAGGTAGACAGACTCCCCAGTGCCCTTTTCCACTAAAGGTGTTGAGACAAGACTACTTAGCATTCAGCTTGCACTTACTTTTGTTTATGGAAGACATGAACAGTGTGAGGTTTGTAAAATACGTCACCTCTGAGTTTTTTTTAACAGGAGATTTATCAATCGGACGAATCTAGAAGGCAAATCACAGGACCTTAGCCAATTTCTAAATTGGACATCCATTCAATTTTATAACAGAGTTTGAAGAGGTCAGTGTGTTGCTTACATGAGATGATGATCCTTGAGCACAGAAACCTTGAGTAAAAACTAAGATGAAATGTGAAACCAGGACAAAATATCATCCTTCTATGAGAAAGTAGTGAAAAGCACTGACATAGTGGTATAGACACTGGAGGAAAAATAAATGTTCCTTTGGGGAGCTCAAACAAAGAGGGAAGCTTTGTAGATGAAACCTCCAGGGAAGTCGATTAAAAGGAAAGAGCAAGTATTAACGCTGTCATACAATTTTAAAATAGCACCAGATGAAAAAGAACCATCGGTTGCTTTCATGCTTATTTTTTTTCCATGAAGAAAAGTTGTATCAGCTCTGGTGGGGCAGATCAGATGATTTTAGAAACCACATCCTCATTACTCAGAACCAGATTCCACCTTTCAGTATTTCAGTATTATTAGTTCTGTCCCCAATTTCTTCCTTTGAAACCACTGCATGTGTTCTCAGTGGTCCAGTGACCACTGCTGATGCTAATCATGGCCCTCATTTTCATAACCATAGTGATGTTGAACACGAAGTAGGTCAGGCAAGAGGGGGAAACGTTACAACTGGGGAGTGGGTCAGTGGGTGCTAGAAATATTCAACACACACATTGCCCTTTAAAATGGCTACTAAAGAAGAGTTAAAAATAATTGCTTCATGTTTTCTGAGTTTTTAATTATACATGTTCTCTATTGGTGGACACTGAGCCCATTTTCTATAGCAATTCACATGTCTAGAAGTTAACACTTCATGCTTTTCTTTTTTAATTTAAATTTATTTATTTTAATTGGAAGCTAATCACTTTACAGTATTGTATTGGTTTTGCCATACACCCAGAGGGATGGTATGGGGAGGGAGGTGGGAGGGGGTTCAGGATTGGGAACATGCTTTTCAAGCAAAAAAGCAAAAAGCTTCTGCGTCCACTCCTCTCCATGGTAGAATAACTGGAGCAACATCACCCAGGGAAACAAGGATATTTACCCCCTCTCTCTCCTGTGCCCTTCAAACAAAGTATACTCTCCAATTCCTCTTTTTTTATTCATAAGGAAGGCCAAATGAGTCACAATCCTTCTGTAGCTTCTTTGCTTTGAACTCAGAGGGTAACTTGTTAATTGAGGGTGCAATAAAGAGGGTTTCCTTTGTCTAATCTAGTTTCACCAATGTATTGGTTTTATGTTGCCACATAACAAATAACCTCCTTGAAAAGATCATCATTTGTAATTTTTTATAGCTTCTCTGAATCAGAAAGTCTAATGGGGCACAGTGAAGTCAGCCCATCCCTGCTCCATGGTGTCTGAGATCTCAGCTGGATCTTGAAGAATGTGGCTCCAATCAGGTAACCACTTGTTCACTTGCGTATCTTGCAGCTGATACAGGTAGAGACTTGGGCTGGGCTGTTGACTGGAGTATCTACCTCTGGCTCCCATGTGACCTGGGCTTTCCTGTAACATGATGGATGACTCCCAAGGGCATATGTTCTGTGATAGAAAGAAAGACAAAAAGAGAGAGAGAGAGACTGAGAGAATCAGAGAGAGAGAAATGGAGAAGGAATGAGGCTATATCTTTTTATTTCTGATGCTCAGAAGACACACAGGATCACTTCCACTGTCCTCTGTTGCACAGGACAGTCACAAGGAAAGAGAACACATCATCCACGTGAGAGGAGCGTCAGCCACATTAGAAGAGGAGCATATGGTATGAGATAGTATTGGAAGGACTATCACCACCAGTATTAGAATGCTATTGTGTTTGACTTCAGTTGACTTCTGGTATGTGCTCAGTCGATCAGTCACATCTAACTCTTTGTGACCTCATGGACAGTAGCCCACCAGGCTCTCTGTCCATGGGATTTCCCAGGCAAAAATACTGGAGTAGGTTGCCATTTCCTTCTCCAGACTTCTGGAGGAAGGATAAATTGTTAAGTTCTCAATGCACAACTATTTTCAGCAATTATTTCAGTTTCACAGTCATGAATTTTCTTACAAGGCAACATGCTAAGAAGTGTTATAAGAGTATTTGTTTATACTAAGATACAGAATCTGCCTTCATAGATCTAATAATTTTAATGGCTTACATTTCCACAATGTTTTATGTTTTCAGAGCTTATATCAGCTATTTTACTTTGTCCCTCAAAGATTCTTATGATTAGTTGTATCTGTTTTGCATATGAGTAAACTGAAATTCAGAAGTGTTCAGGGACTTACCCACGGTCATACAAGTAATGTATAATGGAAACAAGATTCATGTTACAGAGAAAGCTTCCTATTATTTCTTTATTATGTAGTGAAGGCTTTTCTATTTTTATTCCTTCCTACTAAACTTTTAAAAAGTAATTTTATAGCATAAAAATATTAGTTCAAATAAAACTATTATAATATTGTGTTCAGCACTTCTTAATATAGCCCCCAGTTCCCACATTAAAAAAAAAAAAACTAACTGGGATGATGAAGGGTAGAAACTGACAAACAGAAATGGCCAATAAGGAGAGCCACTTCAGATAACTCCTTGGGGATCTGTCTGCCCTGGTTGTTAGAGGTTATGTATCGAACAAAAGTAATGGATATTTCCCTTTCCTTAGCGCTTTGTAGACACACCCCAACAGATATTTTACTGATGTAGATTTTAAGAATGCTTGAAGCATGTAAGCCAAAAAAAATACTCAACACAGCAATATAAATGAAAATACAATGGTGATTCCTTAATGAAAAGGAATAAAACTATGCGACCCAGCAATCCCAATACTGTGCTTATACCCTGAGAAAACTCACAATTCAAAAAGACACATGAACCCCAAAGTTCATTGCAACACTATTTACAATATCAAGGACATGGAAGCAACCTAAATGTCCATGGACAGATGAATGGATCAAAAAAGCTGTGGTACATATATACAACGGAATATTACTCAGCCATAAAAAGGAACAAATTTGAGTCCATCATAATGAGGTAGATGAACCTAGAGCCTGTTATACAGAGTAAAGTAAGTCAGAAAGAGAAAAACAAATATATTAATGCATATGTATGGAATCTAGAAAAATGGTACTGATGAACCTATTTACAGGGAAGAATTGAAGATGCAGACATGGTGTGGCCTGGTGGACACAGCTGGGGGAGGACAGGGTGGGACAAATGGAGGAAATAGCATGGACATACAGACACTGTGTGCATGCTCAGTCACTCAGTCATGTCTGACTCTGCAATGCCATGGACTGAAGCCCGCCAGGCCTCTCTGTCCATGGGATATTCCTAGCAAGAATACTGGAGTGGTTTGCCATTTCCTACTCCAGGGGATCTTCTCAACACAGGGGGTGAACCTACATCTTCTGCATCTCCTGCATATCAGCAGACTCTTTACTGCTGAGCCACAAAGGAAGCCCATGTATACACTATTAAGTGTAAAATAGATAGCTGGTTAGAAGCTGCTGTAGAGCACGGGGAGCCCAGCCTGGTACTCTGGTGCTCTGTGATAACCTACAGTGGTAGGATGGGGGAGGTGGGCGGCTCTGGGGGAGGTGTTTTATACATACTTATGACTGATTAGCACTGATACACGCAGAGACCAACACAGCATTACAAAGCTCCTCCAATTAAAAAATTTTCCTCCAATTAAAAAAAAATAAATGAAAAGGCACCTAATCTTTGTCTGGAGTTTATATTCATTTTCTAGGGTTGTTGCAACAGAGCACCACAAACTGGGTGGCTTACACAACAGCACGTTCTTGTCTCACAACTCCAGAGGTTAGACATCCGAGAGTAAAGTGTTGGCAAGTCTGGTTCCTCCTGAGGTCTCTCTTCCTGGCTTATGGATGGCCACCTTCTCACTGTGTCTTCACCTTGTCTTCCCTCTGTGCATGTCTCTTTCTCTTCACATGGTGTTCCTTTTATAAGGATACCAGGCATGTTGCGTGAAAGCCCATCCTAATGACATCATTTTAACTAATTACATCTATAAGGACCCTATTGCCAAATAAAGTCACACTTTTAAGCATTAGGTTAGGACTTCAACATATTAATGTGGTGGTGGTGGTTTAGTTGCTAAGTCATGTCAGACTCTTGACCCCATGGCCTATAGCCCACCAGGCTCCTCTGTCCATAAAATTCTCCAGGCAGGAATACTGGAGTGGGTCGCCATTTCCTTCTCCAGAGGATCTTCCCGACCCAGGGATGGAACCTGGGTCTCCCTCACTGCAAGTGGATTCTTTTCCAACTGAACCAGCAGGGAAGCCTTTATACTGATGTCGGAGTTGCACAATTCAACTCATAACAAAATTCTGTCAACTCTTCTTCAAAAAAAACAAACAAAAAAATAGAAAAGTGTACCTAATGACATTGAAGACACAACATTGAATAGTCATTCAGCTTTATACTGATCAGGATGAAGTCATGTTTCACCAAAGAGATCAGAGGAGCTGGCCAAAAAAGGCAAACACGGGGCCACAATAATCCATCCATGAATGTGGGAGGGTTGAGTTATTATAAATGCAAATAGTATCTGCATTTTCATACCAGGGCAGGAGCCAACACAGAGGCATTTTTCTATTACTTTTTAGTTCATCTACCACCACCGCCATCCATTTATTTAAGTTGCCTCTATAACACCCTTTATGTCTGGGTCTTTCTGAATGATTCCAATATATGAAAGGACAGGGTCTACTCAGAAACTAGTTTCATAATGGCCTTGCTGCCAAATATGCAGGCAGAACCCAGGGATTTATGAATAAATAAAGGCAAACTTTCAGATACCTTGCCAAATGAATTCTAAAAAAATTATTCTGAAGGCACTGAGAGAAAGGGAAATAAATTTTGATTCAAGACTGATGCCAAGACTGTGGACTTCATAACAATTCAGATTTGACTTTTAAAGTGTTACAGGAAGGTAACTTTAAAATTGATCTGGAAGGTATCTATTTTAAGTACACTTATCATTTCATTGTTTAAGTCTCTTCTTATTAAAAATATAGGGGGAAAATAAACATCCTGCTACATTATACTTTTAGGTTTTGCAAAAGGCATTGAAGTGGAGAAGTAAGTGCCTAAGAGCATTAAATTTTAACGGCTGCTTGGTAAATTTCATTTTAAAATGTTTCATTATGAAAAATTTAAAACATATGAAAAAAAGACTAAGATAATGACTTACCATATATACTTATCACATGGTTCAATAATTATCAAGAATTTGCCACATTTACTTTGTCTGCAGTCTCTCTCTTTTCCCTCCCTTCCTCCTTTCCTTCCTCCTCTTCCTCCTTCTCTTTCTCTGAATTATTAAATAGAGCTCCAGCCATTATTTTACCCTGACATATTTTCAAGCAAACCCCTAGAAATTGTAAATACTTTTACAAGGCTCATTGCTGTTATTAAACCTAACAGAATTACCATAATACCTTAAAGTCATCTAATACCTGGTACCCATTCAAACTTCCTGCATCATCTCCAAATGTGTTTGTAGCTGTTTTGTTTGAATCAGGGTCTGAATAAAGTCCCCACATCATAATCACCTATTGCTCTAAGAAGATAAATTTGTGATGATTTGATATACAGCAATGGAAAATTAATATATTCTAGTATATTTTTATATTATCTCTGCATATTTTCACGCATGAGAATAATGACAGCAAGTTTAGGGTCAAAAGGTAATTAAAATTGACTAATAATATTAGAAACTACTACTTGAGACATAAAAGACGTGGCTTCAATCCCTGATTGGAGAAGACCCCCTGATGGAAGGCATGACAACCCACTCCAGTATTCCTGTCTGGAAATCCTATGGACAAAGGAGCCTGGCAGGCTACAGTCCATGGGGTCACAGAGAGGCACGACTGAAGTGACAACATGCATGCACTTGAAAAAGGAAGAAAAGTGAAATGGCGTACTTCTTCTTTACTAACAAAGTCCTGATTTTATTCACATATTTCTTCCATGTCCTTCAGGGAAGGAGGAGGCAGCTTCAGAAAATAGATCCAACTTGAATTGAGCCAACTTGATGAGGCCAATGGTGGTCTCATCGCCTTGGCAGTAATTGGTTTATGTGTAAACACAGGGATGACATTTTAAACAGTGAGACTTAAAATGAAGTTACTGTAAAAAGTTCTCCTCACTGTGAAAAAGTCACACACATCAGGAAATATCCCTTCATATTCCTCTAGATTACCTGAGTGTGGGATTGCAATTGACTTTGCTGCCGTTCAGTTGCCAAGTCATGTCCGATTCTTCGTGACCCCATGAATTGCAGCACACCAGGCTTCTCTGTCCTTCACTATCTCCCAGAGTTTGCTCAAACTCATGTCTGTTGAGTTGGTGATGCCATCCAACCATCTCGTCCTCTGTCACCCTCTTCTCCTCTTGCCCTCAATCTTTTCCAGCATCAGGGTCTTTTTCAGTGAGTCAGCTCTTTGCATCAGGTAGCCAAAGTATTGGAGCTTCAACTTCAGCATTAGTCCTTCCGATGAATATACAAGGTTGATTTCCTTTGGGATTGATTGGTTTGATTTCATAGCAGAGAACCTTGCAGAGAACCCCATGAAAAATATGAAAAGGCAATTGACTAGCTATCCTCCGTTAATGAAGAGAGATGGCATAAGAAAAAATCCAAAATGCTGAACATTGGGACTTTCCTGATGGTCCAGTGGTTAAGACTCAGTGCTTTCAATGCAGGTGGCACTGATTCTGTCCCTGGTTGGGATGAGTGGTGCAGCAGCCAAACAGGAAAACAAGAAAGCAAATGCTAAACATGGCAGAAGAGAAAGAAACTAGGAAGCTGTGACTTTGACGATGACGTTGACCCTTTAGTTAAAACATGAAGTCACTCTACCATAAGACCTGTTTGTGTTTGAGTTAATAAATAATAAATTGAGCCATGTAGCCATGTTTTTGTCATTTGCTACCAAATTACACAGTGCATTGTGTGTAGAAAGAGCACATATTTAACTAGTCTTAGTATCAAGAAGTCTAAGGCTTCCCGAAGCCTCAATAGTAAAGATTCTGCCTGTCAGTGCAGGAGACACAAGTTCTATGCCTGATCCAGAAAGACCCCACACGCTGTGGAGCAACAAGCGCTCGCATCACAACTATTGAGTTTGTGCTCTGGATCCCAGAATCTGCAACTATTGAGCTCAGGTGCCACACCTACCACACCTACTGAACCCCAGGTACCTGAGAGTCCATGCTCCACAACAAGAGGATGAAAGGTTGTTGTTGAATCACGCGAATACACCGGGATTCTTGGCCCCCGGAGGAGAAGAATTCAATCCGGGGCCAGAGACGAGGCTTGATCGCTCAGAGCTTTTGTGTAATAAAGTTTTATTGAAGTATAAAGGAGATAGAGAAAGCTTCTGACATAGGCATCAGAAGGGGGCAGAAAGAGTACCCCCCTGCTAGTCTTTAGCTGGATGTTATATAGTCACTAGCAGTCTGTTAATGAAAGAAAGGAATGTCTTAAAATTCAGAATGGCACCAGGCCCCTCACCCATAAGATGCATTTTGGGATAAATGGTTTATCCTGGGCCATAAAATGATTAACTTGAATCTTGAAGAAGGGCAGACCACCATACAAATAGTTTCATTTACATAGATTAGGGGAACAATATCCATACTGGTTTGTCAAGTAGGTTCTGGGCCAAGAGGCGGAACCGACTTGGAGACAGAGTTTTGGGGTAAAGGCATAGCACATTAGCATAGCTTAAGACAAACATTTCCATAAGAAAAAGGCATTGGTTATCTCTAGACTCGAGAATAGCTAACTTCAGGCGAAACCGGGTGTCATTATGGCAACACAATATTTTAAGAGAAACCTCCCTTTAAACTTGTATAGAGAAGGAAAAAATATTGCTAGTTTGTTTCCTCCTGCCGCTTAAGAGAGATAAAAATGTCTGACACTTGCAGGCTATTTCCTCTATTTGGAGACCCCTGGCCTTCCTGCCTGTTACCCTCTCATTCCCCCCTTTTCTTTTAGGAGAATTATGTTGCCTAGGGAAAAGGGGCGTCGTTCTCATTCCATAACTACTTCCGAGCTGACAAGGGGCGTTGTCCCTAAATTGGTGAGGCAACATATTCTCCTAATCCTCATATTGAGGATATCTGATCCAGGGGCCCCAAATAGTAGCTGGAGGTAGCTACAGTAGTAGCAGGAGTTTGAGCAACCATTTGTAACTTAAAAGCTTTCATGCGGCTAGAAACAAATCCAGTTATACAATTACAGATGCAGGGAGCAAACAGCAAGAACAAAACAACCAGAATTATCGTAATTAAGATAGTTGTCCACCATGGGGAATTAGTTAACGTTTTCCAAAGTGAAGCAATTGAGGCTTCAGGAGTGTCCATGGCCCTAATCATCCTGTTCATGTGGTTAGTAAAATGAGTAACATTCGTGCTCATATCAGGTATATATGTACAGCATTGGGTATGAATAATGGCACAAGTTCCTCCTTGTGCAGCTGTCAGAATGTCTAGAGCCAATCTGTTTTGTAAAACCACCTTTCTAATTTGTGCTTGTTCAGCATTAAGAGCTGAAATAGCCTTTTGAGAATCTTGTAATGCCTGTTGAGTAAAATTAGTCAAAGCATCCACTCGTAACATAACATCTGTAGTTCCCAAAGAGGGAACAAACGCTGCAGCCAAATAATCATACCAATAAAATACAGACCTTGCCCACCGAGTTCTAAGGTGGGGTAAATTAGCAGGCTTTTCTGGAAGCTCTGAAAATATAAAGCCATGAGTAAAGGCTAGACCCAGGGTGCACCTCCCTATCCAACCAGGGGGGAGCCGTGCCCATAGGTAAGAGCCACATATCCAATAAGTCCCGTTTGGAGCAAGCCAGCGCGACTGAGATATCCAGTCCCAATTTGTGCCTGGCCAGACAAAGGGAGAACCGGAACTGGGATTGGAAAACACAGGAATGATTACATTGCATGTTTCCTGAGACAAATATCCCATTTGTTTCCAATCATTGTAATTAAGTTGTTGGCTAACTTTTGGGGACGGCTCTGTTTGTTCCCAGCATATAAAGGCAGTAGATATTAAACGTCCTTTTTCAGGAGTTAGCCATGTAACCTCATCCCAGATTTGATAAACGTCAGGTAAAAAGCCATTAGATCTAGACCTATTTACCTTATATGTAGCAAAATAGTCATTGAACCGAGACAATGTATAATCAAAATTAAAAGTCACATTATGTCCATAGTTAGAGTACAAAGTGTTGCACCAGTCCATTTTAGGGTTGGTAGATGTCATCAGATGACGAAGAGGCATCGCATGTGATTGTTGTCGAAGGTATTTACAGACTTGGAGAAAGTCTTTTCCTTGAAGTGGGGATGTCCACCACGGGAAGCCTTCCACTGACGAAGAGGGGAGCGCTCCGCAGACCCAGCAGTTAGACCGATTGTGGAATGCAGCATAGGAGTGAGCCCAGGACAGGAAGACATTGTCTTGAGGATCTAACGGCAGACTCAGGATATTTGGAGTCAGCAGAAGTAAGCTCACATAGGTTATCAGGCCCATCTAAAAGGTACAAAGTCAGAGCATAGAAAGTAAAGACATAAAATGAAGTCACTTAATTTTGGTCAGGGTGCCACCTCTTAACTCGAGTATGATGTACCCACGAATCAATTCCTGGCACTTTGACAGCTGTGGGAGAGGAAAGAATAACCTGGTAAGGACCTTCCCAGAGAGGCTCGAGGGATGGCCCCCCAGATCCCACTGTTTTTATGAGGACCTCGGTTCCTGGCTCAAATAGAGGCCTGCTTGACTCGGAGGCTGGGTCAGGAGTCTTCTCCCGGAGTTCTGTTAATGTCTGTTGAAAAGCTGAGAGCTGAGTTACATAATTAGTTAATTCCAAGGCTTCAGGGTCTATAACAATGTCTGTGCGTAAGAAAGGCCTTCCATAAATACATTCAAAGGGGGACAGTCCCTCTTTTTTGGGAGTAGTTCGAGCCCTCATTAAAGCTATGGGTAGGACTTTAATCCATTTGTCTTGCGTCTCTTGAGTTAATTTGCGCAGATGCCTTTTGATAATGTCATTAGCTTTTTCAACTTTTCCGGAGGATTGGGGTCTCCAGGAACAGTGTAAGTGATATTTTATTTCTAGAGCTTTAGATACCCCCTGAGTTACAGCAGCTTTAAAGGCGGAGCCATTGTCACTCTGAAGGCTCCGTGGCAGCCCAAACCTGGGGATAATTTCATGAATTAAAATCTTTATAACCTCCTTAGCCTGTTCACTACGACAGGGAAAAGCCTCAATCCATCCAGTAAAGGTATCTACCCAAACTTGTAAGCAAGAATATCCATTAGCTTTTGGCATATGAGTAAAATCAATTTTCCAATCCTCTCCAGGATACTTCCCACTTCGTTGTAATCCAGATTTTGCTAGCTTTTCAGTCTTTGGGTTATTTTTTTGACAAATCTCACACCTTTTGATAATATTTTTTAAAGTTTTCATTACATTTTTACCTTCAAACAAACGAGAAACCATTTGGTAAGTACTCTCAGCACCCAAATGAAAACTCTGATGTAAACCCTTAAGAATTTTTCACTGAGCATTTTCAGGAATTATTAATCGTCCATCCTCGGACTGTAACCATCCTTTATCAGTAATCTTTGCTCCTCGTTTTTCATATCTTTCTAATTTTTCTTCAGTATATTGTGGTCTTTCTTGTTCCACAGGACCTGTCCAGATCAAAGGCGTCTGTAGTGAAGGGGTTTCGTAAAGTGCCGCTTTTCTGGCTTGACAGTCAGCCAGATGATTACCTTCGGCTATTTTACTCCCATCCCTGCTGTGCCCTTTGCAGTGCATAACAGCTACTTCTTTAGGACAATATATAGCAGTTAAAAGTCTCTCGATCTCTCTGAAATGCTTAATAGGTTCTCCTGTTGCTGTTTTAAAGTGTCTCTCTTTCTACATTGCAGCATGAGCATGTAAAGTCAAATAAGCATACTTAGAATCTGTATAGATATTTACCCGCTGCCCTTTGCTTAACTCTAGAGCTCGGGTCAGGGCCACAAGCTCCGCTAACTGAGCACTAGTTTCCTGAGGGAGAGATTTTGCTTCTAAAACCTGTTCAGCAGTCACCACGGCGTAACCTGCTTTACGCTTTCTATCCTGAACAAAAGAACTGCTATCTGTAAATATTTCCATGTCAGGATTGTCTAATGGGGTATCCTTTAGATCCTCCCGAGCTGCATAGTTTAAAGTTAGGAATTGAGAACAATCGTGATCAGGTGTTCCATTTTCCTTCTCAGGAAGGAAAGTGGCAGGATTTAAATTTCCACAAACTTTAAGCTTAGTTACTGGTCCTTCTAACAACAATGACTGATACTTAAGAAGCCTACTGTCTGTCATCCAAATATTAACCTTAGAATTTAAGATTCCACTCACATCATGAGAAGTCAGTACAGTAAGGTTTCGTCCATTAATTATTTTTAAAGCTTCAGGTGCTAATAAAGCCGCTGCCCCAATTACTCTTAGGCAGTGGGGCCACCCACATGAAACTACATCTAATTCTCTGCTTAGATAAGCAATAGGTTGTTGGTGAGGCCCTCGGGGTTGTGTCAAAACTCTCAATGCCACACCTTTTTTTTCAGTGACAAACAAATTAAATTCTGACCCTGTGGGCAAGCTCAGAGCTGGAGCTTGCAGGAGAGCAGTCTGAAGAACCTTAAAAGCCTTTTGAGTTTCTGGAGACCAAACCAGTTTGTCAGTTTGGGCCTGCTGAGTTTCAGCTATAAGTTTATATAAAGGCCGGGCAAGTTCCCCATAACCCGGAATCCAAATGCGACAGTAACCTGTGATTCCCAAAAATCCTCTCAATTGTCTTAAAGTCATAGGTAGGGGGTGATTTAGTATAGGTTTAATTCTCTCAGGGCCTATGGCCCTAGTCCCTTCTGATATGATTAGGCCCAGATATCTAACCGATTGTTGACAAAGCTGAGCCTTTTCTCTTGATGCCTTGTAACCACAGCCTGCCAGAAAGTTTAAGAAATCTTCTGAGGCTCGCGAACAAGCTTTCTCTGTCTCAGCACAGAGCAAAATATCATCTACATATTGTAACACCACTGCTTCAGAGCTGTTAAAGTTTTGTAAATCCCGTGACAAACTTTGTCCGAATAAGTGAGGACTGTCACGAAATCCCTGGGGCAAAACTGTCCAGGTTAACTGAGAAGCTGGCTGCGTAGGGTCTTCAAAGGCAAATAGGAATTGACTTTTTTCCGCCAAAGGCACTGAATAGAAGGCATCTTTTAAATCAATTACTGAGAAATATTTGGCCCGTTCAGGAATTTCAGACAATAGAGTATAAGGATTAGGCACCACGGGGTGTAAAGGAACTACAACCTCATTTATTATTTGTAAATCTTGAACTAGTCTCCATTTACCATTTGATTTCTTTATACCCAAAATAGGAGTGTTGCAAGGACTGTTACAGGGAATTAATAGTCCCTGTTTTTTTAAATTTTCGATGATGGGTTTTAACCCTTCTTTAACTTCAGGTTTCAGTGGATACTGCTTCTTATGTGGAAATACGTGTGGGTCTTTGAGCTTAACAACTACAGGAATAGCATTTTGTGCTCGACCCACAGATTTTCCATCAGCCCATACTCTAGGATTTACATTTTGTTCAACTAAACGGAGAGAAAGGGAGGGCTCCATATTCATGAAAACAGAGGCATGGACCTTGCTCAGTATATCTCTTCCCAAAAGGGGTGAGGGAGATTCTGGCACAATCAGAAACTCGTGTGAAAACAGCACAGAATCCCAGTTGCAAGATAAAGAATAACTGAAATAATAAACTTTTGGCTTGTCCAGACAGTCCCATTACGGAAGCGGATCGGGAAGAAAGTGGGCCAGGGGCTTCAGTAAGCACAGAATAAGTTGCCCCAGTATCTAAAAGGAAATCGACGGATTGGCCCCCCACAACTATTAATACCCGGGGTTCCTCAGGTGTAATTAGGATGGGAGCTTGTGTGGGGACCCCCGGGCACCTTCAGTCCTGATTGTCTTGAGAGTCCGACCCCGGAGACCTACGCCTCTGGGGGCAGTCTCTCTTCCAGTGTGGTCCTTTGCAGACCGGACATGGAGCCGGGGGCGGCTTAGATGCCTGAGGGCAATCCCGCTTGAGGTGCCCCTCCTTTCCACAGCAGTAGCAAGCCCATCCCTTTTCACCTGGGCCCCTCTGGGCATTTTTCTCAGGCTGTTTAAGAACGTTTTTTATAGCCATGGCGAAGGCTTCTGCCTTTTCCTTTGTCTTTTTTTGCCTTTCTTTCTTTTCCTCATATTTCCTACCATAATAGACTGTCTGAGCCAGTTCTAACAGAGTATCTAAAGACTGATTTGGTCCATACGCCTGTTTTAATAGCTTACGGCGGATATCTGGAGCCGACTGAGTGAGAAATCTATCCTTTAAGATCACTTTTCCCTCTTCACTTTCGGGATCAATCTCAGTGAATCTGCGAAGGCCTTCTCTCAGTCTATCTAGGAATTTACCAGGAGCTTCTTTCTCTTCCTGTTCTATATCTGCCAATTTGCCATAGTTTAAAGGCTTAGAACGCGCCTGCCTAAGTCCCTCAAGAATACATCTAACAAAATGACTCTGATCCCATCTTCCTTTAGCTGTGTTGTAGTCCCAGTCTGGTTCTATAGTTGGGAACCGCCTGATTCCCAGTGGGGAGGGCCGCTATCTCGTTCTCCCTCTTCTCTACTGATTCATTACCAAGGCACTCATCTCCATAAGCAACCGCTTTTCTCAAAACTCGAGTCTTTGACTCAGGAGTCAGCGTTTGTCCCAAGATATACATCACATCTTTCCAAGTGAGATCATAAAGCAAAGTAACACCTTTAAAAGCTCTGATATATTTTTCTGGGTCCTCTAAATAGTCTCCCAGATCCTCCTTGATTCTTTGTATTTTTTGATAAGAAAAAGGCTTATTAACTCTCACAGACTGATTATTTCTCCCGGTGGGTGTTTCATAAAGAGGCAACAGCTTGTGTGGCTGTTCCTCAGTCTCTCTGGCTGCTCTGCGCATATGATCCCAGGGATAGATTGGAGAAACCTGTTTTTCCTCTTCTCTTTGTCTCCTGTCCTCCATCTCATCGCTTACTTCGATGGTCTGAGTTTCTACTGAAACCAGAGTAGTCTGAGGTCGTACTGAGACAGGAGTTGTTTGGACCTCCATGTGGGCAGTTTGAATCCCAGTTTGGAGTCCCAGGTACGGGGGCAAAGGAAGAGGATAGGGAGGAGCTGAAGATTTCACACCCAAATCTATACCCTTAGGACATAAGTCTGGCATATTTCACAGAGAGAAAAAGGGCAACACATATGTTACTTCTACCCATTTCCCTTGTTCTTTACAGAACCGGTCTAATTGTAGAACAGTATTATACTTAAGAGACCCTCCAACTGGCCACCGTTCGCCGTCCTCCAATGGATACCGTGGCCATGCAGTATCACATAGGAAGACCAGGTGTGTCTTCTTTAAGCCCTGGGGATCAAATCTATCTCAGTTTTTCAGGATACAGTTCAAAGGAGTGAGGCTGGAATTGTTAGCTCCCATCTGTAAGAGAGAAAAAAAAGCGACCAGCGCCATTTTTTCTACCGGAGGCGTCCCTCCCTGCTCTAGATGGGGGTGTAGACAGACGTTACACCAAAAGCTTTTCCTTCCTGGTCGGACTTAGTCTGTCCCTTACCGACGCAGGGGCCGTACTCGTCCCTCCCGGTTCTACCACCGAGATGGGGTGGGGATGTACCAGGGGTAGACTTGATAGCATCCCTACTTGACGTCCAGCTCTTCACCCTTAACCTTGCTTGCCTCTGATGTCACCCGGGGTGAATCAGAGTAACCTTCCGGAATGCCTCCCAAGCTAAGACCATTGTGGGAAACATTCGTCACCTGAGTGCCTGTGCACGACCCTGAGTATTTCCTGACGACAATAAGACCGACGCGAACATAAAACTGAGATGTTCTTTCCAAGCATCACCACACCAGTATAACAGCCTCCTCTGATCCACTAAGAGCCGGCATTACCAAAGGAAAAAACCCATCGCAGTCCCAATCTGAGTAACCTTTAACCTCAGAGATGTTTTGGGAGCTAGAGCTCCATCTAGCTTCTGAACTTTCGATTCCTAGCGAGGCTAGACACTTTCTTGACTACCAATCCAAGTTTGGGACCTAAGCCACAGTACACAGTAACAGTATAGATCACAAGTCCCTTGAAAGTCTATGATCCGATAGATTAGGTTAGTACTTCTAATTCCCAAGGAGTTATGAAATGGTCAAAGAGACCGAAAAGTTTGACCGAGAAAGGAGAGTTCGGTCCACACGCTTTGCTCATTTCTGGTAGGTTCCCGAAGGAGACATTGGGTGCCTCTTGGCATTGGCAGGTCGGTATAACGCCCCGACAGGTTTCTGTCATAAGCCGTGTGAGATCACCATGGAACCGCAGAGCAGGGCTCCTTACTTGTTTCACGCAGGGCATGCCATTCATTCACACAAGCACACGGTTGAGTTAGTAAAGCACAGCAGAAAACGTGTTCGCTAAGAGAACAAAGAACTAAAGCTCCAAGCATCCTTACCTTGTCCTGAAGGATCCCGGACGAGCCCCCAAGATGAAAGGTTGTTGTTGAATCACGCGAATACACCGGGATTCTTGGCCCCCGGAGGAGAAGAATTCAATCCGGGGCCAGAGACGAGGCTTGATCGCTCAGAGCTTTTGTGTAATAAAGTTTTATTGAAGTATAAAGGAGATAGAGAAAGCTTCTGACATAGGCATCAGAAGGGGGCAGAAAGAGTACCCCCCTGCTAGTCTTTAGCTGGATGTTATATAGTCACTAGCAGTCTGTTAATGAAAGAAAGGAATGTCTTAAAATTCAGAATGGCACCAGGCCCCTCACCCATAAGATGCATTTTGGGATAAATGGTTTATCCTGGGCCATAAAATGATTAACTTGAATCTTGAAGAAGGGCAGACCACCATACAAATAGTTTCATTTACATAGATTAGGGGAACAATATCCATACTGGTTTGTCAAGTAGGTTCTGGGCCAAGAGGCGGAACCGACTTGGAGACAGAGTTTTGGGGTAAAGGCATAGCACATTAGCATAGCTTAAGACAAACATTTCCATAAGAAAAAGGCATTGGTTATCTCTAGACTCGAGAATAGCTAACTTCAGGCGAAACCGGGTGTCATTATGGCAACACAATATTTTAAGAGAAACCTCCCTTTAAACTTGTATAGAGAAGGAAAAAATATTGCTAGTTTGTTTCCTCCTGCCGCTTAAGAGAGATAAAAATGTCTGACACTTGCAGGCTATTTCCTCTATTTGGAGACCCCTGGCCTTCCTGCCTGTTACCCTCTCAAGGAGCCACTTCAATGAGAGGCCTGCACACCGCAACTAGAGCATAGAACCTACTCACCAAAACGAGAGAAAAACTCAAGCAGCAACGAAGACCCACACAGTCAAAAATAAATAAATAAAATTATATATAAAAAAAGAAGTCTAAAGAAATTGCCCAAACCCTCCTCTCTGAACACATCCTAAACAGTGTTTTACTAGAGTGAAGGTACTCTACATTTAACCATTATGTAGGCAAGGCACTCTGCTTGATCCTCTCACATGTATTTTCTTACTTATTCCTAACAATAGCTTTTCAGTGTAGTCATAGGTAAGCTTGTTGCATCTCCTGAAATCTATGGTTCATCACAAAAAGATTGCATGTCCTCAAATTCTTCTCTAAAGAGGCCTTCCTTCTTATGCAATCTGATTCTCCCCTGTAGACATTCTCCACTTCAACTTCCTCAAGTGGTGTGTTCATCGCTCAGTTGTATCCAACTCTGCAGAACCATGGACTGCAGCCCTCCACGTTCCTCTGTCCATGAGATTCTTCAGGCAAGAATACTGGAGTGGATAAGCTATTCCCTTCTTCAAGGGAACTTCCTGATCCAGGAATCTAACTTGGGTATCCCGCATTGAGGGCAGATTCTTTACTGTCGGAGCCACCAGGACATGAAGCAGTTGTCCAGCCTGACCTCACTGATGCTCCCAGACCATACTCCCTGCTCAGAGCCCAACGAGACTGTATCACCCACTACTTATTGTTCCTGTGACCAACCAACACACAGGTCCCTACTCATTTCTTCTCACTTTCATGGCCCACTTGATACTCTTGCCATAATTCTTGACCATTTCAATAAGCATATAGAAATCCTTCCGATATTTTGGCCCTCGGTCTTTGGACTCTTCTGCAATTTGACCTCCACCTTATCTCAGGGACTTTATCTGCTGCCTCAACTCCAGGAACTCCATCTGTTTCCAGCTCACATGCCAATGGCTTTTCTATCCCATTGGGACTTTGAGCCCACTGATCCCATCACTACTCAGTGTCTCCCTCCTCCATGATCTCCTTTGTTCCTTCTGTTTCTGGATTAAATTCGTCATTTCACTCACTCCTCAGCACAGACACCCAATCTCCTTGCCCATCACAGTTTCTGTTGGACTTGTTTGACAAAACCACCAACCTGGATATAATAACCTATGCCCTTTGCAGCTGCGTAACAACAGAACATAAAAGGAAGACACAACCACACTTCTTCATACCACTTTGAATTAATAGCCATAACACCAATCATGTTCTTAATAATACCCAGGAACCAAACTGTAATTCCTCAGCCCATTTATGCTTTTAATGTGGTAATTGACTCCTTCACACCTTTTTCTTGATCCTCAAACCTCCGGCATTTCCTCTCCCATCTTTGTATAAAATGAATGACTTTTCTTCCTACTGTCTAAAAGAATTCTAGGAATAAGTAATTTAGTTTCAAGAGAAAGAGAATTAGACAGTTTCCCTATTAAAAATAAATCATGGGGCTTCCCCGGTGGCTCAGTGGTAAAGAATCCACCTGCCAATGCAGGAGACACAGGTTTGATCCCTGAGCCCGGAAGATTCCACATGCCATAGAGCAACTAAGGCCATGTACCACAGCTACTGAGCCTGTGCTCTAGAGCCCAGGAATTGCAACTGTTGAGCCCATGTGCTGCAACTACTGAAACCCATGCACCTAGAGCCGGTGCTCTGCAACAACAGAAGCCACTGCAATGAGAAGCCCACGTACCGCAACTAGCGAATAGCCCCTGCTCCCACAACTAGAGTAAAGTCTGGGCAGCAACCAAGACTCAGCACAGCAGGAAATAAAATAAACAAAAATTTTAAAAATAAATAAATCATGAAACCTAGAAAAAATATAAAAGAAGGTTTTCTGAAAGCAAGATAGAACTAATAGGACAATAAAATATTGTGGCATATGATCCAGGAGAAGAAGAAAACACTGAGTCATCGTTTATCCCAAGGTCACTTGCCATTCAGGATGAGTCATGTGAAGGGCTGAGAAACTCAAAGCTCATTCAATATTCTTTCTGGTCTATAGGGACAAATGTAAGGAGATAGGTCTAACAAAGAAGGATTTATCCTAGAAAAACCACGCATACTTTGGTCTTGGAAAATAAAAACCACTGCAAGGAGATTCAACCAGTCCATTCTGAAGGAGATCAGCCTTGGGATTTCTTTGGAAGGAATGATGCTAAAGCTGAAACTCCAGTACTTTGGCCACCTCATGCGAAGAGTTGACTCATTGGAAAAGACTCTGATGCTGGGAGGGATTGGGGGCAGGAGGAGAAGGGGACAACAGAGGATGAGATGGCTGGATGGCATCACCGACTCGATGGACGTGAGTCTGAGTGAACTCCGGGAGTTGGTGATGGACAGGGAGGCCTGGTGTGCTGTGATTCATGGGGTCGCAAAGAGTCGGACACGACTGAGCGACTGATCTAATCTGATACCATAAGAATAAAACCAACTCTGAAATAGATAAAGTTTAATTATTTCAGTCCCTGAAATTGGATTAGATGATTCTGATTGCTAATATTCTTAGATATCTACCGGAAGCAAGAATACATTCTCCCTGAAGAAAAAAATCATCCTCACTAATTTTTTAGAAATATTTTAACATATGAAATTCAGCATTTAATCAAAAAAGTGTTCATGAAATAGACACTATCACACAAATAAAAAAGAAAGGTAAGAATTATAAGAGAAAATTGATACACAGTTAAAATTAAGAATTTCAAAAGAATATGGAAAGCTATAAAACAAGATAATTTTAAACCTGAAAAATATAAGAATCAAAAAAAGGTAACTTTAGCAGCAGATTCAACAGACCTCAAAAGAATAGTATTGAACTGGAATTCAGGAAGAAGAAAATATTTAAACAGAACAAGTAGAAAATATATGCATGAAAATAGAGAAGAGAAAGAAGGAAAGAAGCGATCTAATATCATGTAATTAAAATCCCACAGGGAAAGCAAAATAGAGCAGATGTAATATTTGGAAAAAAAGGTTGAAATTTTTCCAAAATGTATGAAAATTAAGAACAGACTCAAGAAGCACTGTGAGCCACAAGCAGTATAATTTTTTGTAAAAAAGGTACATCATTTTAAAAGGTTGCAAACAAAAAAAATAAATAAAATAAAATCTTACAACTGCAGCAGGGGCAAAAAGAGATTAATCTGACAGGATCAGAATAGACTGCAGGAGATTTTTGAACAGAAATAACAGAAGACACAGAGCTTATAGCTTCAAAGTACAGAGAGAAAATAACTGTCGACACAGAATGCAACCCCCAAAGAACACATTCTTCAAAAGTGAAGGAACAACAAAGATATTTTCTGACAAAGAAAAACTGAGAAAATTTAGCGCCAGCAGACTTGCAGTAAAGGAAACCTTAAAAAGTGTTTTTCAGACAGAGGGAAATGAAACCAGATGGAAGCTCAGAAATCCATGAAGGAATGACAAGCAATAAAAATGATAAACACATGGAAAGATTTGAATGGATATTGCTTTGAAGACATAATAAGAGTATAGTGATATTTAACAAATATATGTTGCTAAGAAAATATGGGTGTGTGTGCAAAATTAATTAGACAATATGGTATTGATGAAAAAGGAAATACATAGACTAGTAAAATGAAATTCAGATCAAGAAGCCAACACAATCATATATAGATATTCATTTTAAGCCTAATGTGGCACTTCAGAAGTCTGGACAAGGAATGGTCTTTTTAGTAGGTAGTGCTGAGAAAATTAGATTTTTGAAATGAAAAACAAAATCAATTTTGACCTGATCTTACACCATACTTAATTCCAGGTCAATCATAAATCTAAATATGAGAAACCATCAATACAACTTTTAGAAATAATACCTTTAAAATCAGGTATATAAGAAGTGTTTTCTTTTTCAGTTCAATTCAGTCCCTCAGTTGTGTCCAACTCTTGGCGACCCCATAAACCGCGGCACACCAGGCCTCCCTGTCCATCACCAACTCCCGGAGTTCACTCAAGCTCACATCCATTGAGTCCATGACATCATCCAACCATCTCATCCTCTGTCATCCCCTTCTCCTCCTGTCCTCAATCTTTCCCAGCATCAGGGTCTTTTCAAATGAGTCAGCTCTTCGCATCAGGTGGCCAAAGTATTGGAGTTTCAGCTTCAACATCAGTCCTTTCAGCGAACACCCAAGACAGATCTCCTTTAGGATAGACTGGTTGGATCTCCTTGCAGTCCAAGGGACTCTCAAGAGTCTTCAACACCACAGTTCAAAAGCATCAATTCTTCTTCACTCAGCTTTCTTTACAGTTCAACTCTCACATCCACACATGACTACTGGAAAAACTATAGCCTTGACGAGATGAACCTTTGTTGGCAAAGTAATGTCTCTACTTTTGAATATGTTGTCTAAATTGGTCATAACTTTTCTTCCAAAGAGCAAGCGTCTTTTTATTTCATGGCTGCAGTCACCATCTGCAGTGATTTTGGAGCCCCAAAAAATAAAGTCTGATACTGTTTCCCCATCTATTTCCCATGAAGTGATGAGACCAGATGCCATGATCTTAGTTTTCTGAATGTTGAGCTTTAAGCCTACTTTTTCACTCTCCTCTTCTACTTTCATCAAGAGCCTTTTTAGTTCCTCTTCACTTTCTGCCTTAAGGGTGGTGTCATCAGCATATCTGAGGTTATTGATATTTCTCCCAGCAATCTTGATTCCAGCTTGTGCTTCTTCCAGCCCAGTGTTTCTCATGATGTACTCTGCATATAAGTTAAATAAGCAGGGTGACAATATACAGCCTTGACGTACTCCTTTTCCTATTTGGAACCAGTCTGTTGTTCCATGTCCAGTTCTAACTGTTGCTTCCTGACCTGCATATAGGTTTCTCAAGAGGCAGGTCAGGTGATCTGGTATTCCCATCTCTTTAAGAATTTTCCACAGTTTATTGTGATCCACACAGTCAAAGGCTATGGCATAGTCAATAAAGCAGAAGTAGATGTTTTTCTGGAACTCTATTGCTTTCCCATGATCCAGCTGATGTTGGCAATTTGATCTCTGGTTCCTATGCTTTTTCTAAATCCAGCTTGAACATCTGGAAGTTCACAGTTCAGTATTGCTGAAGCCTTGGAGAATTTTGAGCATTACTTTGCTAGCATGTGAGATGAGTGGAACTGTGTGGTAGTTTGAGAATTCTTTGGCATTGCCTTTCTTTGGGATTGGAATGAAAACTGACCTTTTCCAGTCCTGTGGCCACTGCTGAGTTTTCCAAATTTGCTGGCATATTGAGTGCAGCACTTTCACAGCATCATCTTTTAGGATTTGAAATAGCTCAGCTGGAATTCCATCACCTCCACTAACTTTGTTCATAATGATGCTTCTTAAGGCCCACTTGACTTCACATTCCAGGATGTCTGGTTCTAGGTGAGTGATCATACCATCGTGATTATCTGGGTAGTGAAGATCTTTTTTGTAAAGTTCTTCTGTGTATCCTTGCCACCTCTTCTTAATATCTTCTGCTTCTGTTAGGTCCAGACCATTTCTGTCCTTTATTGAGCCCATCTTTGCATGAAATGTTACCTTGGTATCTCTAATTTTCTTGAAGAGATCTCTAGTCTTCCCCAGTCTATTGTTTTCCTCTATTTGTTTGCACTGATCACTGAGGAAGGCTTTCTTATCTCTCCTTGCTATTCTTTGGAACTCTGCATTCAAATGGGTATATCTTTCCTTTTCTCCTTTGCCTTTTGCTTCTCTTCTTTTCACAGCTATTTGTAAGGCCTCTTCAGACAGCCATTTTGCTTTTTTGCATTTCTTTTTCTTGGGGTTGGTCTTGCTCCCTGTCTCTTGTACAATGTCATTTAATACTTCTTTATCTGACTGTGTGGGGTCTTAGTGTGGCACTCAGGATCTTCATTGTGTCATGGGCTCAGTAGTTGAGGTGCCCAGGCCAAGTTGTTCTGTGGCATGTGGGTTCTTAGTTACCCAACCAGGGATTGAACCTGCATCCCTTGCATTGCAAGGCATATTCTTAACCACTGCACCACCAACAAAGTGTCAAGAAATGTTTTCTTATAGCATTATACCTAGAAAGCACCAATAATAAGTGCAAAAATTTATAAATAGAACCATATTAAAATTAAGAACCTCAGCTCCTCGAAGCTACCATTAATAGAGTTAAGAGGCAAGCACAGAATGTGAAAATATAGTTGCAGTATATATAACCAACTAAGGAGTCATATCCAGAATATGTGAAGATCCCTCACTGATGAACAATAGAAAAAATGGGCAAGAAACTTGAAAAGATACTTTATAGAAAAATGTATGTAAGAGGGCAATACACACAAGAAATGGTATACCATTTTAGAAGTTTCTGGGAAATGTGAAATAAAAGCTACATCCACTAGAAACATTGAAATTTAATAAATAATAATTGCAAATGTATCCCCAGATGTATATTCAACAAAATGCTCCCCACATATGTACCATAGAGTTCACAGCAGGCTAGAAGCTCAAAACTAGAAACAACTATATGCCCAATAAGGATAGAGTAGGTAGTAAATTATGTTATCTTACAACAGAATGTTCAATAGAAATAAAAATAAGTGGACTACGATAACATACAACAAAGTAGGTGAATTCAACAAAAACAATGTTGACACAAATGCAAAACATTGTATATTAGCTTTTAAAGCTCAAGACTAAACTATACTGTTATAATTCAGGATAGTGGTTGCTTTGAGGAAAGGGGAAATGCATAGGATAATGAAGGAACATGTGAGGAAGGGGTCTGGGCTGCCTACATTTTTTTGTTATTTGACCAAGATGATGGCCACATGGTCTTCGTGTGGTGTTAACTCCCTGAGTTGTACACTGATACTTAACATACTCTTCTGAGGTTATGCTTCACACACACAAAAAAAAGTTTTTAAATGTAAGGTGATTAGGAGAGAGCTACTGACTTCCCATCACCACCACAATCCACTCACTAGCAACTACACTCATACTGCTTGCCTACTTAATATTATTGATAAGGACAGCCCCAACCTGTGCACTAGATTTCATTCCTGCCTGCCTTTTCAAAAACATCACTCTAAGGTCTCTCTTCTGTGTCTCCCACATTAAAAAAAAAAAAATTTTTATCATTTATTTTTGGTTGCACTGGGTCCTCATGGCTGCCAAGAGCTTCCTCCAGATGCAGCGAGTGGGGGCTACTCTCCAGTTACGGTGCTCAGGTTTCTGATTTCAGCGGCCTTTCTAGTTGCACAGCATGGGCTTAGTTTCCTCAGGGCATGTAGGAGTCTTCCCAGATCAGGGATCTAACCCATGTTTACTGCATTGGCAAGTGGATTCTTAACTGGACCACCACGGAAGTCCGTCTCACACATTCGTAATGATATTCTCTTTAATGGATCATTTTCATCAACAGCATTCAGATAAGAAGGTATTTGTTTTATTGTTAAAATATGGTCAACATTACCTCCCCCACCAGCTAATTCCTTATTTTATCAACTATCCTTTACAGTACAATTCCTGAGACAAGTTGTCTGTACTTGTTGCCTCTAATTTCTCTCCTTTTATGCTCTTAAAAATGGCATTGAAACATGTATAATTTCATATAAGAAACGAATCACCAGTCCAGGTTCGATGCAGGATACAGGATGCTTGGGGCTGGTGCACTGGGATGACCCAGAGGGATGGTATGGGGAGAGAGGTGGGAGGGGGGTTCAGGATGGGGAACACGTGTACACCCATGGTGGATTCATGTTGATGTATGGCAAAACCAATACAATATTGTAAAGTAATTAGCCTCCAATTAAAATAAATAAATTTAAATTAAAAAAAAAAAAACTCTTTCAACCAGACTTTGCCTCACCTTTCCATGAAAAGTATTCTCTTGTCAAGGTCACTAATGACCTCCTTATTGACCTTCCAGTGGTCTTCATCCTCATCTTGGTTGATCCGGCTGCAGGGTTGGATAGAACTGATTCCTTTCTCTTTGACATTCTTTATTAGATTGGCTTGCAGAGAGCAACACTGGTTTTCTTTCCACCTCTCACTGGGCTTTCATTTTTAGTTTATTTTTCCATGTCTTCTTCTGTTTCTCGATCACTTATTGTTTACACTGAATCTTGGTTCTCTAGTCTATGTGCCCACACTATCTTTATGACTTCATCCAGTCTCATGGCTTCAAATATCCTTTATATGTTGACAACTCTCCAATTTAAATCTCCAGCCCAAATCTATCTCCTGAGCGCCAGAGTCATCAGTCCTACTATCTGCTTGTCATTTCATTTCAAATCTGACATCTGCAATTCAACATTTCCAAAACTGAACTTTTGATCTTTCTCCCACACTGCTCCACTGA
This sequence comes from Bos taurus, assembly GCF_002263795.3. NCBI lineage: Eukaryota > Metazoa > Chordata > Mammalia > Artiodactyla > Bovidae > Bos > Bos taurus. Next base: position 25,820,873 of record NC_037341.1, read on the forward strand.
ATGAATCTTCCCTGTCACAGTGGCAACTCTGTCCTTCTAGTCACCCAGAACAAAAATCTTGGAGTCATCCTTGGTCCCTCTCTTTCTCTGAAACTCCACATTTAATCCATCAGGAAGTGCTATCAGCTGTTGCTGTTCAGTCGGTAAGTTGTGTCCACCTCTTTGCTACGCCCATGGACTACAGTATGCCAGTATCCTCTGTCCTCCACTATCTTCTGAAGTTTGCTCAAATTCATGTCCACTGAGTCAGTGATGCTGTCTAACCTACCTAGTGCTATTTAACCTATCTAATGCTGTCAGGCTCATCATTTAAAAAGCATGTAGATTCTCATAAATTCTCCCTCTCTCCACATCTGCCATCCTATTCCATACACCCACCACTTTCCACCTGGACTACTGCAGTGGTCTCTTAAAGTTCTCCATGTCCCTGCTTTATCTTCCTCAAACTACTCTAACCTGGCACCTAGAGTGCTATTTTTAAGCGATTTAACAAATTAGATGATGGATCTGTCTAAAGACTTGCAGTGACTTTTCACCTCACTCAAAATAAAAGCCAGGTTCCTAGATTCTCATGATCTACTTCCTGTTGCTTCTCTGCCTTCAACACTGGATGTCCACTTCCCTGCTCTCCTCCTCACAGAAGTGGCTTCTTACAGTCACTCACACCCACCACACACATAGATATTTTAGCGCCATTGAACTTGCTCTGTATTAGGAATGCACATTTTCAGATATAAAATTATTTCCCTAACCTGCTTCAGTTTTTGCCCATATTTAATCTTCTCAATGACACTTACTCTAAGCCTTCTATTTCAAATTGTAAACTGCTTCTTTCTGCCTCACACTCCTGATTCACTTAATCTTATTTTATTTTTAAATAACTTATTGTATTTACCATACCAAATAATCCACATTTATTTATTGTGTTTGCTGGATATTATATGCTTCCTTCACTAAAATGCAAAGTCAAGGGCAGCTATTCGTGTTTGTCGTGCTTGTCAAAACATTCCAAGTAGCTGATCCATGGTAGGTCCTCAATAAATACTTGTCAGATAAATGAATAAATATGGAATCTTAAAGTTCTTTTTCATGCTTTGTGAATAAATCCAAGGATGAGAAAGCCACTGGAAGATTATGAGCAAGTGAATATTTTTTTCAAAGCAAAAAAAATGAGAAAAATGAAGCTGATATTGATTTTTAAGAGATTAGGATGAATGAGGTATGAACATGTTCAGAGAAATAAAAAGATCCATTAGTTGAGCATGGAAAAGAGATCCTTCTTATTTTCCCCAAAAATATTGTTCCAGACTATCAAAGGGAAAAGGTGGAGAATATTAGGTTGAAAATTGGAGGGAAAAAATGGGAGAAAATTGTAGAATCACACATAGTCATGAAAGTCAAAGTTGCTCAGTCATGTCCAACTCTTTGCAACCCCATGGACTATATACAGTCCATGGAATTCTCCGGGCCATAATACTGGAGTGGGTAGACATTCCCTGTTCCAGGGGATCTTCCCAACCCAGGGATCAAACCCAGGTCTCCCACATTGCAGGTGGATTCTTTACCAGCTGAGCCACAAGGGAAGTCCAAGAATACTGGAGTGGGTAGTCTATCCCTTCTCCAGAGGATCTTCCTGACCCAGGAATCAAACTGGGTCTCCTGCATTGCAGACAGATTCTTTACCAACTAAGATATGTGGGAAGCCAGTTGTGTCCAACTCTGTGTAACCCTATGAGCTGCAGCCTGCAAGGCTACTGTCCATGGGATTATCCAGGCAAGGATACTGGAATAGGTTGCCATTTCCTTTTCCATCAAAATAAGTGAGAATAAAGAAATTAGATGAAGACGACAGAGAAATTTCACTTATTTTTCACTGAATGAAGGTCAGGCACAATGTAATGTGCCGAATGTAATGTGTCAGTTTCATCTCTGATGTTCTCAGTGATTATGCCAACACGATGCATGCTTAGCATACTTATAAACATCATTTCTCTTAACTACAGAATGTTAGATTTTATCTAAAACTCTAAATCTAAACTATTTCCCTCAGATCAGATCAGACCAGTCCCTCAGTCATGTCCGACTCTTTGAGATCCCATGAATCACAGCACACCAGGCCTCCCTGTCCATCACCAACTCCCGGAGTTCACTCAGACTCACATCCATCAAGTCACTGATGCCATCCAGCCGTCTCATCCTCTGTCGTCCCCTTCTCCTCTTGCCCCCAATCCCTCCCAGCATCAGAGTCTTTTCCAATGAGTCAACTCTTCGCATGAGGTGGCCAAAGTACTGGATTTTCAGCTTTAGCATCATTCCTTCCAAAGAAATCCCAGGGCTGATCTCCTTCAGAATGGACTGGTTGGATCTCCTTGCAGTCCAAGGGACTCTCAAGAGTCTTCTCCAACACCACAGTTCAAAAGCATCAATTCTTCTGCGCTCAGTCTGCTTCACAGTCCAACTCTCATATCCATACATGACCACAGGAAAAACCATAGCCTTGACTAGACGAACCTTTGTTGGCAAAGTAATGTCTCTGCTTTTGAATATGCTATCTAGGTTGGTCATAACTTTCCTTCCAAGGAGTAAGCGTCTTTTAATTTCATGGCTGCAATCACCATCTGCAGTGATTTTGGAGCCCCCAAAAATAAAGTCTGACACTGTTTCCACTGTTTCCCCATCTATTTCCCATGAAGTGGTGGGACCGGATGCCATGATCTTCGTTTTCTGAATGTTGAGCTTTAAGCCAATTTTTTCACTCTCCACTTTCACTTTCATCAAGAGGCTTTTGAGTTCCTCTTCACTTTCTGCCATAAGGCTGGTATCATATGCATACCTGAGGTTATTGATATTTCTCCCAGCAATCTTGATTCCAGCTTGTATTTCTTCCAGTCCAGCGTTTCTCATGATGTACTCTGCATAGAAGTTAAATAAACAGGGTGACAATATACAGCCTTGACAAACTCCTTTTCCTATTTGGAACCAGTCTGTTGTTCCATGTTCAGTTCTAACTATTGCTTTCTGACCTGCATACACATTTCTCAAGAGGCAGATCAGGTGGTCTGGTATTCCCATCTGTTTAAGAATTTTCCACAGTTTATTGTGATCCACACAGTCAAAGGCTTTGGCATAGTCAATAAAGCAGAAATAGATGTTTTTCTGGAACTCTCTTGCTTTTCCCATGATCCAGCAGATGTTGGCAATTTGATCTCTTGTTCCTCTGCCTTTTTAAAACCAGCTTGAACATCTGGAAGTTCACGGTTCACATATCGCTGAAGCCTGGCTTAGAGAATTTTGAGCATTACTTTGCTAGCATGTGAGATGAGTGCAACTGTGTGGTAGTTTGAGCATTCTTTGGCATTGCCTTTCTTTGGGATTGGAATGAAAACTGACCTTTTCCAGTCCTGTGGCCACTGCTGAGTTTTCCAAATTTGCTGGCTTATAGAGTGCAGCACTTTCACAGCATCATCTTTCAGGATTTGGAATAGCTCAACTGGAATTCTATCACCTCCACTAGCTTTGTTCATAGTGATGCTTTCTAAGGCCCACTTGACTTCACATTCCAGGATGTCTGGCTCTAGGTCAGTGATCACACCATCGTGATTATCTGGGTTGTGTAGATCTTTTTTGTACAGTTCTTCTGTGTATTCTTGCCATTTCTTCTTAATATCTTCTGCTTCTGTTATGTCCAGACCGTTTCTGTCCTTTATCAAGCCCATCTTTGCATGAAATGTTCCTTTGGTGTCTCTGATTTTCTTGAAGAGATCTCTAGTCTTTCCCATTCTGTTGTTTTCCTCTATTTCTTTGCATTGATCGCTGACGAAGGCTTTCTTACCTCGTCTTGCTATTGTTTGGAACTCTGCATTCAGATGCTTATATCTTTCCTTTTCTCCTTTGCTTTTTGCTTCTCTTCTTTTCACAGCTATTTGTAAGGCCTCCCCAGACAGCCATTTTGCTTTTTTGCATTTCTTTTCCATTGGATGGTCTTGATCCCTGTTTCCTGTACAATGTCACGAACTTCATTCCATAGTTCATCAGGCACTCTATCTATCAGATCTAGGCCCTTAAATCTATTTCTCACTTCCACTGTATAATCATAAGGGATTTGATTTAGGTCATACCTGAATGGTCTAGTGGTTTTCCCTACTTTCTTCAATTTAAGTCTGAATTTGGCAATAAGGGGTTCATGGTCTGAGCCACAGTCAGCCCCTGGTCTTGTTTTTGTTGACTGTATAGAGCTTCTCCATCTTTGGCTGCAAAGAATAGAATCAATCTGATTTCAGTGTTGACCATCTGGTGATGTCCATGTATAGAGTCTTCTCTTGTGTTGCTGGAAGAGGGTGTTTGTTATGACCAGTGCATTTTCTTGGCAAAACTCTATTAGTCTTTACCCTGCTTCATTCCGTATTCCAAGGCCAAATTTGCCTGTTACTCCAGGTGTTTCTTGACTTCCTACTTTTGCGTTCCAGTCCCCTATAATGAAAAGGACATCTTTTTTGGGTGTTAGTTCTAAAAGGTCTTGTAGGTCTTCATAGAACCGTTAAACGTCAGCTTCTTCAGTGTTACTGGTTGGGGCATAGACTTGGATTACTGTGATATTGAATGGTTTGCCTTGGAAACGAACAGAGATCATTCTGTCATTTTTGAGATTGCATCCAAGTACTGCATTTCGGACTCTTTTGTTGACCATGTTGGCTACTCCATTTCTTCTGAGGGATTCCTGCCTGCAGTTGTAGATACAATGGTCATCTGAGTTAAATTCACCCATTCCAGTCCATTTCAGTTCACTGATTCCTAGAATGTCGACATTCACTCTTGCCATAACTTGTTTGACCACTTCCAATTTGCCTTGATTCATGGACCTGACATTCCAGATTCCTATGCAATATTGCTCTTTACAGCATCAGACCTTGCTTCTATCACCAGTCACATCCACAGCTGGGTATTGTTTTTGGTTTGGCTCCATCCCTTCATTCTTTCTGGAGTTATTTCTCCACTGATCTCCAGTAGATATATTTGGGCACCTACTGACCTGGGGAGTTTCTCTTTCAGTATCCTATCATTTTGCCTTTTCATACTGTTCATGGGGTTCTCAAGTCAAGAATACTGAAGTGGTTTGCCATTCCCTTCTCCAGTGGACCACATTCTGTCAGATCTCTCCACCATGACCTGCCTATCTTGGGTTGCCCCAGGGGCATGGCTTAGTTTCATTGAGTTAGACAAGGCTGTGGTCGTAGTGTGATTAGATTGACTAGTTTTCTGTGAGTATGGTTTCAGTGTGTTTGCCCTCTGATGCCCTCTTGCAACACCTACCGTCTTACTTGGGTTTCTCTTACCTTGGGCGTGGGGTATCTCTTTACGGTTGCTCCAGCAAAGCGCAGCCATTGCTCCTTACCTTGGATGAGGGGTATCTCCTCACCACCACCCTTCTTGACCTTCAACATGGGATAGCTCCTCTAGGCCCTCCTGTGCCCGTGCAGGCACCGCTCTTTGAACGTGAGGTTGGTCCTCCAGCCGCCGCCCCTGGCCTTGGCTTAGGGGTGTGGCGTGTCTCCTCCGGGCTGCCACCCCTGACGTCGGACACGGGGTAACTCCTCTCGTCACCACCCCTGACCTCGGACATGGGGTATCTCCTCTCGGCCACCCCCCCTGACCTTGGACACGGGGTAGCTCCTCTCGGCCGTTCCTGGCTGTCACAGTCTGGTATTCTCGGCTGCTGCCCCTGACCTCGGACATGGGGTAACTCTTCTTGGCCACTGCCCTTTGGGCATGGGGTCCTCTACATGATCACAAACATCCATACACAGAGACAAGCTATTTTATACAAGTATTTTCTCCCTTGTTTAGTCACTAAATCATGTCCTACTATTTTACAACCCATGGACTGTAGCCCACAAGGCTCCTCTTTCCATGGGATCTTCCAGGCAAGAATTCTGGAGTTGGTTGCCATTTCCTTCTCCAGCTTTCTCCCTTAGACTAGGTTCTTTGAAATAAATGACAGGAAAAAAATGAGCATCCTACAGCCTCCGAAGTCTCAGGACTCAGGCAGGCTGAGGACATCTCATAAACTGGACTTGCTCTAAGGACAACCTTTAATCTACCATATAATGAGAACTCCACCATGGCTGATTTTCTCAAGATCTTTACCTAAGCTCTCTGTCACTAAAGGTCTACTTTGATCACAAATAGGGTGATATCTGTAATACTATTACTGACAAAATCAAAGAGCAATCCATATTCTCTATAAAAGCAATACTAGGTATAGATAATACTCTAATTCCTCCATGACGTTTTTTGGAAATAAGAGAGCCTTCTGCTATAACATTTCAAGAAAACCTAAGATGATTTCACTGGGGCATTAAAGAACAGATTCAGATGAATTCATTCATTTGTTAACACTGCATGTATTAATTATATCCCTACTGTGTGCCAAGGACAAAGATAAAAGCTCTTTAACATATTAACATTCTATTTCTGAAAGAAACTAAGTTTACCAATACATTGAGTAAAATATTTCAAGTATCATGTCAAAGATTTTTTTAAAAAAGGAATTTCCCTGGTGGTCCACTGTTTAAGACTCCACCTTTCAATGCAGAGAGTGCTGGTTTGATCCCTGGTTGGGGAGCTAATATTCCACATGCCTTGTGGCCAAAAGGATAAAATATGAAACAGAAGCTGTATTATAACAACAATAAAGACTTCTAAAAGTGGTCCACATCCAAAAAAAATCTTTTTAAAATAATTATTTTATTTTAATTGGAGGATAACTACTTTACAATATTGTGATGGTTTTGCCATACATAAACATGAATCAGCCACAGGTGCACAGGTGTGCCCCCTGAAACCCCGTCCCACCTCCCTCCCCACTCCATCCCTCTGGGTTGTCCCAGAGCACCTGCTTTGAGTGCCCTGCTTAATGCATCGAACTTGCACTGGTCATCTGTTTTACATATGGTAATATACATGTTTCAACGCTATTCTGTCAAATCATCCCACCTACTTCCGCATAGTCCAAAAGTCTGCTCTTTACATCTGTGTCTGTTTTGCTGGCTTGCATATAAGACTGTCATTACTGTCTTTCTAAATTCCATATATATGTATTAATATATTGTGTTGGTGTTTCTCTTTCTGACTTACTTCAGTCTGTAAAATAGGCTCCAGTTTCATCCACCTCATTAGAACTGACTCAAATGCACTCTTTTTTTATAGCTGAGTAATATTCCATTGCATATATGTAGCACAACTTCCATCTCCTTTCTTCTGCTGATGGACATCTAGGTTGCTTTTATGACCTAGCTATTGTAAACAGTGCTGCAATGAACACTGGGGTACATGTGTCTCTTTCAATTCTGGTTTCCTCTGTGGGAAATTCCACTGTGGATTTCCCAGCAGTGGAATTGCTGGATCATATGGCAGTTCTATTTCCAATTTTTTTTTTTAATTTAATTAGTATACATGTGTTCCCCATCCTGAACCCTCCTCCCTCCTCCCTCCCCATACCATCCCTCTGGGTCGTCCCAGTGCACCAGCCCCAAGCATCCAGCATCGTGCATTGAACCTGGACTGGCATCTCGTTTCATACATGACATTTCACATGTTTCAATGCCAAGGCTCCACACTTTTCTCCATAGTGGCTGTACCAGTTTGCATTCCCACAAACAGTGTAAGAGGGTTCCCTTTTCTCCACACCCTCGCCAGCATTTATTGTTTGTTGACTTTTTGATGGCAGCCATTCTGATGGGCATGAGGTGATACCTCATTGTGGTTTTGATTTGCATTTCTCTAATAATGACCTTCCCTGATGGCTCAGACAGTGAAGAATTCACCTGCAATGTGGGAGACCGGGGTTCAATCCCTGGATTGGAAGATCCCCTGGAGGAGGGCATGGCAACCCACTCTAATATTCTTGCCTGGAGAATCCCCATGAACAGGGGAACCTTAGGGCTAGAGTCTATTGGGTCACAAAGAGTCAGACACAACTGAGTGACTAAACACAGAAATAATGAGTGATGTTGAGCATCTTTTCATGTGTTTATTAGCCATCTGCATGTCTGTCTTCTTTGGTAAAATGTCTGTTTAGTTCCTTGGCCCACTTTTGGATTGGGTTGTTCGTTTTTATGATATTGAGCTTCATGAGCTGCTTGTATATTTTGGAGATTAACTCTTTGTCAGTTGTTTCATTTGCTATTATTTTCTCTCATTCTAAAGGCTGCCTTTTCATCTTGCTTATAGTTTCCTCCAATGGTTAACAGCTTTTAAGTTTGATTAGGTCCCATTTGTTTATTTTTGTTTTTATTTCCATTACTCTGGGAGGTAGGTCATAGAGGATCTTGCTGTGATTTATGTCAGAGAGTGTTCTGCCTGTGTTTTCCCCTAAGAGTTTTATAGTTTCTGGTCTAACATTTAGATCTTCAATCCATTTTGAGTTTATTTTTGTGTATGGTATTATATTTTGTGTATTTATTTTGTGTATGGTATTTATTTTGTGTAAAGTATTATAATTTAACTCTTTTACAGGTGGTTGAACAGTTTTCCCAGCACCACTTGTTAAAGAGATTGTTTTTTCTTCACTGTATGTCTTTGTCAAAGATAAGGTGTCCATAGGTGCATAGTTTTATCTCTGAGCTTTCTATTTTGTTCCATTTATCTATATTTCTGTCTTTGTGCCAGTACCATACTGTTTTGATGACTGTGGCTTTGTAGTATAGTCTGAAGTCAGACAAGTTGATTCCTCCAGTTTCATTCTTCTTCCTCAAAATTGTTTTAGCTATTCGAGGTTTTTTTGTGTTTCTACACAAATTGTGAAATTATTTGTTCTAGTTCTGTGAAAAATAGCATTGATAGCTTGATAAGGATTGTATTGAATCTATAGATTGCTTTAGGTAGTATACTCATTTTCACTATATTGATTCTTTCAATCCACGAACATGGTATATTTCCCCATCTATTTGTGTCATCTTTGATAATCCATAGTCCATGGGATCAAAGAAAAGAGAAACATTCTAGCTCATATGAGAGGAGCAATCAGATCCACTGTCATAAATCCAAAGGAAACTGTAAAAGATGGAGAAAGGGCAGAACAATAGTCTCAAGGGAAAAAAGGACAAAAGTACATTGCTGAGAGGATCACACACCAAGGACCTTTAAGTGGCAAATAGTCTGCACTGCAAATTTTCAGGTGTGGCTGGCATGTGGGAGTGAATGATGAATAAAGCTAGAAAGACAAGGACCTAATTATGAATGCTTTGTTTGCCAAACTCAGCAGTCCAAATTTTCCTGAAGGTTATGGAAACCCATTGACAGAATTTAATGATGGGAACACCATGCTTTGACTTGCATTTAACATCCCTCTGTAAGTTCTGTGAAAGACCAATAACAGAGAAAGAAGACTGAAGACAGGGAGGACATCCAGAAGGTTATTATAGTAATTAAGGCAAAAAGAGGTGTAAACTAAAGCAGTAAAAGGTAATGATCAAGAGAAGATGTGCTCCAAATACAGTGTAGAAAGTAGACTCTATAGGATCAGGTGATGAAGTGAAGGTGGGAGAAGACTGAAGGACAGAGAGGCTGACTCCAGTTTTCTGGTTTAGGTGACTAGAGTCATGATATCACTGATAAAATAAGGAAAAGAATGATTTTATAGAGGAGAGTAAGGAGTCAGTTTTTACATGCTGATTTTACTTTGTGTATAGAACAACCAAATGGGAAAGATCAGTTAGTGATTGTGCTTATGATTTTTGACATGAAACAAGGAAAACTGGGCTGTGGATATAAGTGTGAGAATCATCAGATTTAAACAAGGTTAGCATGGTGAAACTATAGAGATAAGAAAAGCAAAAAGATCAAAGATCAGACTCTGGGAAAGACTAGTATTTCAGGGCTGAATAAAAAAGATGTCATTAAAGGAGAGTGAGAAAGAGATGCTAGGGGATAAGACACAGACAGAAGTCAGGAGAGGGAAACTCCAAGAAGAGAATGGCCCACAAGGTCAGATATCACAGCAATCAGGTAAGATGGGCATAGGAGAAGATACACATTGTTTCACAACTGGAAAGTTAACAATGACTTTCCTAAGAACAGTTTCCACTGAGCTGTGGGGAAAGAGTGAGGCTGGGTTGAGGGGTGAATATGTGATGAGTTAGAAATGACTGTGCATTATTATAAAAACTTTACCTTCAAATGGAAGAAGAGAGATGGAGTAGGTAGGGGGCTCAAAATAATTTTAAAAAGAAGTTTTGTAAAGTTCAAGAGATTTTTCACATGGTGGGGGAGAGCAGATAGAGAAAGTTTTGATGCTACATGTAGACAAAATAAATAATGGAGCAAAATTCCAAGAAGGTAGATATAGAGATGGATCCAGAGCATAGGAGGAGGTGGTAGTTTTGGAGATGAACAAACTGAAAACTCAAACATATACTTCTTATAGAATGGAGACTACTTAATAATCATTGAAAGAGTAGGTGGAATGGATAATTCCATGAACTACAATAGCTTTAATCTTGCAGAGTCTCCATTTCCTCCCTTAAAATATAGGGATACAAACTGGAGTAGAAAATGGCAACCCACTCCAGTATTCTTGCCTGTGAAATCTCATGGACAGAGGAGACTGGTGGGTTACAGCCCTCGGGGTCGCTAAGAGAGTCAGACATAACTGAATGACCAAATAAACAGCTTCACTTTCTCCCTTAAAATATAAGAATACAAGTGCTTGTCTCATTAGGACAATGTAATGATTATTAAAGTTTCAGACACAAATCAGTTAGCCTGGCCTCATGATAGGTTCTGATAATTGGTAGATTATCAATTATCAGAATTATTCAGAATTGGTTCTGAATATTGGTACAGCTTATGATTGCTATTGATTTCACCTATTAGCTTCCCACCCATTGGTAATAATTATTGCCAAGATCTCCTATTGTATTTTGCACCAAGCTCTCATGTCCTTAAGCAAACACAATAGCAGAAAGAGAATGGAGTAGTCAGGGTTTGCCCTAGGGAAAACTAAAGAGTAAATCAAATTTTGCTCTGGTGCCGTCTTTCTTACTTTGAAATTAATTCCTATTATTAATCTTGGGGTCACAAAGAGTGAAAAACTCAGATCCTTCCTGAAAACTTTCAGTCGTTTCCATTTCACCTCCAACAGAGCTCTCCCTTGACAACCTTAAAAACTAAGTAATAGCTGGATAAGGGGTAGCCAAGAACAAGGATGGGGTTTCCTTCCAACCCCCTCACTCTGCTGAGCAAATACCCCCACCCCAACCCTTCCAACCTCAGAGCACAGATTCCAGGATCTAAGGCTTAAAGAAAAAACTTTCCCATCTTCATGTTCTTGCCAAGGTTTGTATATACTCTACCTGCCAAATCTTATGTATATTCTACATATTTCATATATTACAAACAATTTCTCAACCGTGTAATATATGTTACAAGAAGAAGAAATGTTTAATAAAAAATGTATCCTATTTAAAACACAAACTTAGTGGTATCATTATGATTAATCACTGAAATATAAAACTGTCTATTTACAGCCTGTGTATTTTAAATTTTCTGACTCACTCTTGTCATTGGTTTTGCAGTTTTAATTCTGATAAGATTTAGGAAGATGATAAAATTATTCAAGTCACTTATGTTTATACAACCACTATAATGAGTTTATTTCTGACTCAAAAATCCCTTTCCTCATTCCCCCCAAAACTTATTTGACTATTGACATCAAAAATCTCAGAAAAGGCAGCACTTTGATTCAACTAAAAACAAAAGGTTATTATTTTAAGACTATCTTCTCCTTTCCTTCCTCCCTTCCTTACTTTGTTTCTTCTTTCCTTCCAACAGATAACACTTATCTACTAACCTCTGACAGACTGTGTGTGTGTGTGTGTGTGTATATGTGTGTGTTGTGTTAGTTGCTCAGTCATGTCCGACTCTTTGGAATCCCCTGGACTGTAGTTCGCAAGGTTCCTAGGTCCATGGAATTCTTCAGGCAAGAATATTGCAGTAGGTTGCCATTCCCTTCTCCAGGGGATCTTCCCGACCCAGGGATCGAACCCAGATCTTCCACATTGCAGGCAGATTCTTTACCATCTGAGCCACCAGGGAAGCCCCAGGACTGACTATACTGGTCACCAAAGCAGATACAAAAAAGGGGACTTGCTGCTCATGCCTTTGGGAAGTACACCGTTAAAAGGGGGATACAAATGTTAAAAACCTAGGGAAAGAGCTAATGAGAAAGAACATAATGAGAAGGAAAGCAGGGGGAAGTGAATAACTTCATGGAAGACCAGGAAACAGGGACTTCTCTGGAAGTCCAGTCTCCTCTTCCAATGCAGAGGGCAGGCGTTCAATCCTTGGTTGGGGAACTAAGATCCCACATGCTGCCTGGTGCAGTCAAATAAAATAAAAAGATCAGGAAAGATTTCACAGAGAATCAGTTATTTGTGTTCGGTCTTAAAAGATGGCTAGGATATAACTAGATTAAAAAGATGAGAAATACATCAATATCCATAAGAGCATTATTTAAAATAGCCAGAAGTTGAAAATAACTCAAATGTTCACTAGATAACAAAAGGAAAAATAAAATTGTATTATATACATACAAAGGTATGTTACTCAGACACACAAAGGAATGAAGTATATGATACAACATGGATGGATCACAAAAATCTTATGCTAAGCTGAAGAAGCCAGTCACAGAAGACCACATATTGTTGGAGTACATTGATAGGAAATGCCCAGAATAGGCAAATCTATAGAGACAGAAAAATAAATTGGTGGTTGTCAGGACTGGTGACTGTTAGTGGTTAAGAATTTCTTGATCAGAAGATGAAAATGTTGTTAAATTAGATCCTGGTAGTGTTTGCACTTTATACTTTAAACAAGTAAGTTGTATGGTATGCAAATTATATTTTAATAAGGTTTTCATCTTTAAAAGAGATAAGAAAAATCTATTTTAAGCAAAAGGAAAAACCTGTGCTCAAGCCTGGTGACATAAAAATACAGGGAAAAAAAAAAAAAACTCCTACTGGCTGAAAAATAACATGCATGAAAAGGGGGATAGGCTAGAAAAGGGGGAAATGTACACCAGTGGCCTCACTCTTGAGTTGATGAAATTTATCATCAACATGGAGACACCACACATTGTTAAGAAGCCTGAGTTATGAGTGTCTGTTTGGGAACAAAACTTCAGCAGCAACTTTAAGAAGAAGAAGAAAACCAGGAAAAGAAAGGAGAGAGTTTGATTGCATGCCCAATCCTTAGTTAACTGTGACTAGAATCAAAGTGAGGATTAGCACAAGACACAAAACTCAAGCATCTTTACTGATAAGAATTTACTGTAGAGCACAGGGAACTCTACTCAATACTCCGAAATGACTCATATGGGAAAAGAACCTAAGAAAGAATGGATGTGTGTGTATGTATAAATGATTCACTTTGCTGTACACTTGGAGCTAGCACAACATTGTAAATCAACTATACTCCAATTTAAATTTGTTTTAATAAATAAACATGAAAAACAATAAAGTATACCTTTCCCAAACCTCAAAAAAAAAAAAAAGCCAACAAATTCAGGCATCTTTAAATTGGCACGTCTAGAAAAAGCCACACATAAATCACAAACCACATGTACTATTACTATTTACATTTATTAGTAATACACAAATCTTCCCTTGAGCATACATGACAAATGTTTTCAGGTGTAAGTAGTGATATTATTAACAAAGAAATATAATCATAACCAAATGTACACGTATTTATATAAGCTATAAATAAATGTACAGAAGTCATGTGACTCACATGATCGATGAACAACAAACTATAGTGGAAATGTTCTGATTAAAATTTTTCATTTCTAGAAATAAAGTCAGATTGTTTTTGAGAACACCATATCTTGCAATCAAACCGTGGGGCTTGAAGGGTTCTCTGGGATTTCTACTGGTATGGCAGGATACTAACAATATTGTTGTTTTTAGTTACTAAGTCGTGTCCAACTCTTTTGTGACTCCATGGACTATAGCCCACCAGGCTCTTTTGTCCATGGGATTTCCCAGGCAAGAATACTGGAATGGGTTGCCATTTCCTTCTCCAGGGGATCTTCCCAGACCAGGGATCAAACTGGTGTCTCCTGCATTGGCAGATGAATTCTTTATCACTGAGCTACCTGGGAAGCCCTGTATTAACAATGGCCATACAATAAAGAACTTGTGGAAGACATAACCAAAGGAAATCTTCTCATATAGCAGAATTTCCCGAAATGTGGTTTGTGGACCATCTGTGTTCTAATCTGTGCATTTTAAAAACTCAGATTTCTTGACCCCTGTTGAGATATAGTGACTTAGGAAGTTTTGATGTGATGGCTAGGAATCTGCACTTCAACATGTAGCCCAGATGATTCTGATGGACCCTAAGGTTTCAGCAACCCATGGAAGATAATAAAGAGATATTCAAAATGGCAATGATTTAGAGAAGTTCATTTTTTTCTCATCCAAACTCGTACCTGAACTGTATCTTCCCACCACTGGAAAGTGAAGGGCACCAATGCAGGGATTCAAGCCTTCCATGTTGAAATAGAGACACAGACATAGAGAACAAACAGTAGACACCAAGGTGGGGAAGGGGGTACAAGTTAAAATAGAGACACAGACACAGAGAACAAACTCTGTGGACACCAAGGTGGGAAAGCGTGGATGGGATGAATTGGAGATTTGGATTGATATATATACATTATTGATACTATATCTAAAATGGATAACTAATGAGAACCTGCTGTACAGCACAGGGAACTCTACCCAGTGCTCTGTGGTGACCTACATTGGAAGGAAATCAGAAAAGGGGATATCTGTATATGTATAGCTGATCCACTTTGCTGTACAGCAGAAACTAACACAGCATGATAAAGCAATTATACTCTAATAAAAATTATTTTAAGAAAAAAGCCTTCTGTGTTAATTGCTATACCCTCAGCACCTATAATGTTACTCCCCGCCCAGTAGATATTTACTAAGTACTTGTTTAGTAAGTGGCTTGATGAGGCTATGTGTTTTTGTGCATGTGTGTGTGTTAGTCCCTCAGTCGTATCTGACTGTTTATAATCTCATGGACTGTAGCCCACCAGGCTCCCCTGTCCATGGAATTCTCCAGGCAAGAATACTGGAGTGGGTAGCCATTTCCTTCTCTAGGGGATCTTCCCAACCCAGGGATCGAACCCAGGTCTCCTGCACTGCAGTCAGATTCTTTACCATCTGAGCCACCAGGGAAGCCCTTGTGTACATACACATCACAAATAAATGCTCATGTGAAAAAAAAAAAATCATAGAAATTTTTTTTATATGGGCAGGCTTCCTTTCCATTTAGAGAAAATTTTACGCACAGTTCTCATTTAATGTATATTCTTATTTGTGGGTACATTGCCTATCAGCTAAAGATAATGAGGGAACAAGTCTCTTTTTACCCTGCCGAAATCAGTGTGCAGCTGTCATTCTGTAGCTGACTGCATTTGTCCTTTCAGAATAATAAAAGCAAGCATGTTCACAAAGAAAGGGCAGCCCATTAGGGAAGAAATTGTGTTTTCATAACCAAGAACAGTATTTCCTTTGGAAGTGCCAGTGCAAATAAATGAGGCTGTAGTTGATTTGAGTTTGTAGGAATTACAATTTGAAGTCTCTAGAATCTTCGGGGTAGTTAGATGAAATTTCTGATTTTTAAAACCACAGGCCAAAGCTTCCATTGTGACCTCCAGCTGTCCCTCCACTGTGATATATTTTTCAGTGCAATTTTCTCCAGGTAGTTCAAGCTCAATGTTAACATACATGGGGGACCAAATACGCTTTTCAGATCCTATAAGGTTATTTCTGTAGTTGCTTCTTGCTTACATGGGCACAGATTGACAGATCAGCAGTAAATGATTTAGAGTATATTCTATTAATTTCATGTGGAAATGTGCATTTTATTTCAAAAGAGGATTTTCTCACTTGCTTAATAGTGCTGTAAATCAGTTAATATCTACTCTACACCTATGTATGCAATAGAAGTAAATCATTTTTAAAAACAAACAAAAAGTGGTATATACTACCATGCCTCAGTACCTGAAATTCACGTCACACACAGTTAAATGCTAAATTAATTACTTAACTCATAATAATGAAAAGGAACTCTTTATTTCTTTACTTCAACCTGCTCCAGCTACTGTATTCTCTATCTCAAGAAACCAAATTCCTATTTCTTCTTTCTCCTTTATTCTACACATATAACCAGTCATGAGGTCCAGTCTATTTTTTTTAATTAGGAGGGCTTCGCTGGTAGCATAATGGTAAAGAATCTGCCTGCCAGTGCTCCTGATGCAAGGAGCAAGATGCAATAGATGCAGCTGCCATCCCTGGGTAGTCAAGATCCCCTGGAGAAGGAAATGGCAACCCACTGCAGTATTCTAGTCTGGGAAATCCCATGGACAGAAGAGCCTGGCGGGCTCTACAGTCCATGGGGTGACAAAGAGTCAGACATGACTGAGCACACACACAGACACACTTTTTTACAATTATTTTTTACTGGAAAATAATTACAATGTTGTGTTAGTTTCTGCTGTACAAATAAACCAGCAAGTCAAACTGTGGGGTTTTCTCCTTTTAAGTGGTAAAAGGTGGCATATTTAAGGAAACAAGTTCTAATGAGGGTAGCCAGAAAGAAGAAGGGGAATGGGAGGGGCAAGGAGAAGGACCACTGAGTCTGGAGCAGTTTTGAGCTAATTTGATCATGGCTCCCTTCTCAGAGAACCTGTCCAGAGTCAGTCTGTGACCCTAAAAGGCCGTTAGGGGAGACGGGGGCACTTGCTGGACTCGAGTGCCAATATGATGACCTTCCCAGTATTCAAGGACTCTCCTGCCAAATCTTTTGGGTCCCACATATATAAATTTTCTCACAACATCCCAAGATACTAGTTAGCTTCAGAGAACTATCAGACCAAAGGTTTCCAACATGGGCCACAAAGGGGTTACATGTGCACCTAAGTCATGGATCCCCTCGGCCTTTGGTGGGAGCGCTGGAGGAGGCACAGTTCTGTCTTGCTGGCTGGCTTATTCAGTCTTGATGGTGCTGATCACAACCACAGTGAGAGGACCAGAGTCAACAGCACTGCCTCCTACTTGCTCAGCCCAGCCAAGAGGTGGCCAGTCAATGCCACACATGCATCAGCTTGAGCAACCACAGAGCACACGGATGCCCATGTTTACTTACAAGTCTTAAGGGCTCATATGTGACCATGTCATGGGATTTCTCAGGATTATAACCTTCACAGTTATAAAGAGAGCATTATACCTGGCTTGACTTTCCCAAACTCCTTAGGTCTTATTAACCCATGCAATTCCAGTAGCCAGCTCACCAGCCAGGCTCGCCCCATGGCACTCTGACTCTTTGGCACCCCATGGACAGTAGCCCACCAGGCTCCCCTGTCCATGGGATTCTCTGGCAAGAATACTGGAGCAGGTTGCCATTTCCTTCTCCAGAGGATCTTTCCTACCCAGGGATCAAACCCACATGTCTTATGTCCCCTGAATTGGTAGGTGGATTATTTACCACTAGTGCCACCTGGGAAGCCTGGTAGGATACAAATATGAGAAATCAGAAGGAAATAATAACAACATAACTATCACTTATTGAATGGGTACTACGTGTCTGGAGATAAATATTAAGTTCTTAATATTGTATTAACACATCTTAACATTGTATTAACATTCTATTGCTAACAATGAGATAGGTAGTATTAATAGCACCATCTTACACATCAGGAATCAGAAACATATATGGTGAAACCTGACCCAGCCAGAAAACCACTACAGGGCCATTCTGCCGAACCAGACGGGTGACACTGCCACCGCTGTGGTCTAGAAGGTAAAACACTGAACCAAGGAGGATTATCCTCCAGCCTTAAGATCTAACAGAATTTGCCCATTAGGTTTTGGACTTCTTGGAATCTGTTACTCCTTTCCTTTTCCTGTTTCTTCCTTTTGGAATGGGAAAGCCGTCCTATACCTGTTCTGCTGTATTTTGGAAGCACAAGACATATTTGGTTTTACAGGTTCACAGCTGGAGAGAAATTTGCCTCGGAATGAATTGTACCTTCAATCCCACATATATCTGAATTAGATGATATTTCAATGCGATTTTGAATGTTAAAGTTGATGCTAGAATGAGTTAAAACTTTAGGAGATATTGGGATAGGATGAATGTATATTGTATGAGATAAGGATATGAACTGTGGGGACCAGGAGTGAAATGTTTTAATATCTGTGTCCCCACCCAAGAGTCCTATGTTTGCGCCTAATCCCCAGTGTGATGGGTTTAGAAAGTGGGGCCTTTGAGAAAGTGATTAAGTCAAGAGGGTAGAGCCCTCATGAATGGAATTAGGGCCCTTATGAAAAAGACTCGAGAGAGCTCCCTCACCATTTCTGCCATATGGGGACTCAGTGAGAAAATGGCCACCCATGAATCAGGAAATGCGTTCTCACCAGACAACGAACCTACCAGCACCTTGATCTTGGACTTTCCAGCCTCCAGAACTGAGGGAAACACATGTGTGTTGTTTATAAGCCATTCAGTCTATGGTGTTCTGTGACCAAAGCCCAAATTAAGACAGACTTCATTTGCTAAATGGGCCTGGAGAAACCTCAACACTGTAAAATGTTCTCCAAACTTTTTTGACATAAAATTTTGCCCCTCAGATTGCCCTGTGATATATTAAATTTCCATGAGAAATGTTTCAGAACACCCTGAATCTTAAAATTATTAGTCATTTTTATTATTCTACAATTGCATAAATGGATCATTAACTTGGCATTACCTGAAGCAGAACCAATGAAGCCAAATTAGACCCCCAAATCATGTTGAATATTATGGCTGACTTAGATTGATGTATAAAGCTTTTCTCTAACCTGGATAAATTTTAATAAATACCCTATTGTAGAATTCCATGATCACCAAGGAATTCACTGCAACTTTTTGATAACTAAACAATTCATCATGATAAAAAATGCCTGTGTGGAAACTCCCATTTTATTGTCACTTAGGTAGAAAAATAAATTAGCATTGTATACTATAATAATGTGTCCAGTGGAGTTCTAACTCATAAAAAATTCAGGGCATTAGGAAGCTTATCTAGTTGCCATATCCTTGGGCTCAGTGTCTCAGTAGGGTCTGACTCTTTGTGACCCCGTGGACTGTAGCCTGCCAGGCTCCTCTGTCCATCGAATTGGCCAGGCAAGAATATTGGAGTGGGTTGCCATTCTCTTCTCCAGGGGATCTTCCTGACTCAGGGATTGAATCCACATCTCTTGCATCAGGCAGATTCTTTACCACCAGCGCCACCTGGGAAGCCTTTATTCTGGGAAGACGTATCCTTATAGTGTTTCAAATGGGAAATAAAATTGACTGTTGAAGGCAGTGAATGTCTTCTGAACTTGAAATACTTTGGACTATCAACAATTCACAAGACCCTCTGCTGAAGGCAGTAGCTTGCCGCCAGGTGAACCCCTGCTTGCCTCAGAGGCTGGTCCCTGTCTGTGCCTCCCTTCTAAATTGATGGTGGGGCAGTTACGTAGTTTAGCGGCAGCACCCATTTCAATGGAGCCGTTACAGCCATCAAATACCATTGCCCCACGGTCACAAAACTTTGCTTTCACCTATCCCCCCACAGAATGCCTCTACTTAAGGAGAAAAATCAGGCTGCAGAGGAATACTAGAAAAAAGACCACAACATTCATGTATTTAAAATTTTGTACCAGGATACATATTTTACTGAGGAAATTCAATTTGAGACCAAGAGGCTTTGGATATTTGTTCACATATAAATGAACATCTCGATTGTTTTTCTCTTCACCCAAAAATTATGCCATTGTGTGGCCAAGCCTGTAGAGACATCCTTGGGAATCTAGATTTCAAATATTTTGACTCACATCCAGTCAAATGTGTTGTTGTTGTTTAGTCACTAGGTCATACGCAACTCTTTTGTGACTCCATGGACTGTAGCCTACCAGGCTCCTCTGTCCATGGGATTTCCCAGATAAGAACACTGGAGTGCGTAGCTATTTCCTTCTCCAGGGGATCTTCCTGACCCAGGAATTGAACCTGCATCACCTGCATTGGCAAGTGGATTCTTAACTGCTGAGACACCAGGGAAGCCCAAAATGAATGATAACTGCAGTTCTTCACTGAAAGCTAGTCTTAATCAACAACAGGCTTTCCTGGTGGCTCAACTGGTAAAGAACCTACCTGCCAATGCAGGAGACACAAGAGATGCAGGTTCAATCCCTAGGTTGGGAAGATGCCCTGGAGAAAGAAATGGCAACCTGCTCCAGTATTATTGCCTGGAAATTTCATGGACAGAGAAGCCTGGTGGGCTACAGTCCTTGGGGTTGCAAAGAGTCAGACACGACTGAACTAATCAACAACAGACTAAAGGTGATTCATGGGATCATGTGTTCTAATTTTCTAAGACCTTAGTGACTATTTATCCTCATATTTTATATTTGTGATAATTGTCTCTAACTCTCAGTAGCTTTCCTAATTAATATTTATGTTCTCTTCTGTGTCTGTATAAATTCAGTCACCTTTGTTGAGGTATAATTAACGTGTTGTAAAATACTCATATTTTAAAGATATAGTTCAGCAAGTTTTGACAAATGTACTCTTGTATACAGCCAATATATAAGGTTTTATCACTTCAGAAAATTATCTTATGTACATTTCCAGTTAACCTCCCCCTACCTTCTGCCCCAGGCAATCACAAATCTGATTTTAATAACTATATGTTAGTTTTGACCGTTTTTGTACTTCATATTAATGAAATCTTCCTATAAATTTATTTTGCCCCATATCCCACCACTGTGATTAGAATGGATTTTTCATGACATGGCAACTGTTGAACATAGCCAAATCGGATCATTCTTTCCTTTGGATTTGCCTCCTAAGAATCTAGTCTATGTGTTCCAAATGCCTTACTAAGAGAACATCAGATTTAGCATGTTGTCAAAAGTTATATATATAGGTTATAAATCACCTAGCGATTTTCTGTCTTCCTTTCCAAAATTTTATAAAATTTCCACTTCTCAACCAGAAGAGATATTTACAGTAAGCATTTGCAATCTGTCTAAATATGTAATAGCGCTGTGTTTTTTATCATAATTTTAATCATTTTTTTAGCCTGACTTACCCCCAAAAGCCCATGAAAACACTCATACCATGCCCCTATCTTCATATTTATGATAGTCCTTTATTTAAACCTGACACTTTTCTCCCTTTGACTCACCTTATTAGCCTATCTTTCTCACTTTTTTTTGGTCTTTTTTAGTTATACCAGTGGAATTTTAGTAACGTGTCTTCCTTAAGACAGAAGATTCTGAAACACGGGCATCATCACCAGTTCTGATACACACCTCAACAGTTTGCCTACACATACAAATAAGACACGAATTGTGTTTGAAGAAGAAAGAGGCAGAGGGAGGGAGAATGAAAAAGATGTTTACTGCAGTGTGGCTAGAATCTCCCAGGCCTAAACTGTTTCAGAACTGGGGCGGGGGGACAGGGGGGTTCACACAAACAGCAATGTAAACACGGCTGTCAATAGTACCATCCAAAATCGTTCCCATATGGCTATGTGTGTCAACAAAGCAATCCTTGTTGAAGCAATGCAACAAGAAATCACAGAAGGATGCTGCCAACATCGCACAGAATGCAATTGGCCTCCACAATTCAGGAAACAAAGAGACTCCCTGAGCACACGAGAGAAAAGATGAGATCTCTGCCTCTGATGATCTGCCTGGGAGCTGCAACACACCTAGGGCAGAAGGCTGAAACCACTGGGTGGCCATCCACATTTCAGAGACAGGAAGAATGTCAGGAAAGGCAAATAATGTTAGCCATGGTGGTAAACATGGCCATCAGTTCAGCTCAGTTGCTCAGTCGTGTCCAACTCTGCGACCCCATGAATTGCAGCACGCCAGGCTACCCTGTCCATCACCAACTCCCGGAGTTCACCCAAACCCACGTCCATCGAGTCGGTGATGCCATCCAGCCATCTCATCCTCTGTTGTCCCCTTTTCCTCCTGCCCCCAATCCCTCCCAGCATCAGAGTCTTTTCCAATGAGTCAACTCTTCGCATGAGATGGCCAAAGTACTGGAGTTTCAGCTTTAGCATCAGTCCTTCCAAAGAACACCCAGGACTGATCTCCTTTAGAATGGACTGGTTGGATCTCCTTGCAGTCCAAGAGACTCTCAAGAGTCTTCTCCAACACCACAGTTCAAAAGCATCAATTCCTTGGCGCTCAGCCTTCTTCACAGTCCAACTCTCACATCCATACATGACTACAGGAAAAACCATAGCCTTGACTAGACAGACCTTTGTTGGCAAAGTAATGTCTCTGCTTTTTAATATTAGCATATATTAATCATATTCTAGGCATTGTGTAGGTAGCAATCCAGAAACATAAATCAGTGGGTCAATAAACAAAGGCTCAGAAGAATGAATTAATTTTCCCATAATCACCTGGTTGGTAGATGGCTAAGTTGGGGTTCAACCTGTATCAGCCCATCTTTCAAACCAGTTACCATTTGTGAATGTGTGTCATCCACCAAGCTCAGTAGGAGGCACTTTATATACAAAACCACTTGCTTCTCACAATAGGAGCTATTGGTACCATTAGTTCACATGAGAGGAAATGGAAGCTTGGAGAGGAGAAATGTTTGGGAAACCACTGGAAAATGGCCGAACAAGCCAATACCAAGTCTATCTGGCTGCAAAGCCTGAGTTCTTTCAAACAAGCGCCATGTCAGAAGTGGAGCCACAGATGTAGAAAACAAACTTATGGTTATCAGGGATATGGAGGGAGGGATAAATTGGGAAGTTGGGATTGACATGTACACACTACTATATGTAAAGCACATAACTAATAAGGACCTACTGTATGGCACAGGAAACTCTTTTCTAATGGCTTATATGTGAAAAGAATCTAAAAAAAGAGTAGATACATTATGTATAACTGATTCACTTTGCTGTACACCTGAAACTAACACATCATTGTAAATCAGCTACAGTCCAATAAATTTTTTA
Organism: Bos taurus; assembly: GCF_002263795.3. Classification (NCBI taxonomy): domain Eukaryota; kingdom Metazoa; phylum Chordata; class Mammalia; order Artiodactyla; family Bovidae; genus Bos; species Bos taurus. The sequence goes on from NC_037341.1 coordinate 25,843,959, forward strand.
ATTAAAAAAACATGATGGCATTCATATGGCTTACAGCCCTCTTTTCCTAAAGAACTTGGGAATTTGTTATCACATAGAAAGTGAGTCCACTCTTACAATGAAATATGAATGACTGTTTTTCAATCTTCACTTGCATCATACTATGAATCTAGAGATGAATTTACTCTACAAGTTTGTGACTACCTGATTTATGTTCTACAAAGAAGGGAAAACATTAGAGAATCACTGAGAAAGTTCTCTAACCTAGACTTTAAGTCTCTGTTGCTATGTATAGAAAAGGAGGTAGATGTAATAACAATATTTTTCTAAGGTTTAGTTCCTACACACCAGAAGGTACTCTCCAATCATGAACATAATTAAGAAGATAAAAGTCTTCTTTTTCAAAGTATAGATATTTAAATTTGAGTCATCAACTGTGGCATTCAAAGAAGAAAGAGTGAACATGTTCCTGTGTTAGTGTGTGTGCTCAATTGCTCAGTCATGTTCCACTCTTTGAGACCCCATGGACTGTAGCCCACCAGGCTCCTCTGCCCATGGAATTTCCCAGGCAAGAATACTAGAGTGGGTTGCCCTCCTCCAGAGGATCTTCCCAACCCAAGGCTTGAACCCCTTGTCCTGCACTGGTGAGGTGGATTCTCTACCACTGCACTATCTGGAAAGTCAAGCAAACACAGTTATCTATTTTTAAAGACTTAAGTACAGATTCTTTTGCTAATGTACAATATTTATAACAACAATCAACAATAATCACTTTATAAAATGCTGAACTGGGTTCAGAAAATATTGTAATTACATGTAGAATTTCAAAGGGCCTTAACTAAGAAGAAAGGTAACTCAAGAAGTAAAATTTGAGCCTAATACTTTAAGTCCCTTGATGACATTGTTTTCACCAAAATAAAATGCTAAACATGCATACTCTTTCCTCAGTAATATCCACTCTTAAGTGAGTTGTAGCGACACAGCCATGAGCGTGCTGAGAATCACAGTCATGCTGTATTTCTCTGCACATGTTCAGAATCGAGATCCTTAGCAGAGTCCGTGTTCCCGTGTGATTTTCAGTAAGCCACCTTAGCTCAAGTTATCAAAAACAGATGACAAATGGCTAAAAATATTTCTAAATAATGCTAAACCAGCAACAGCCCAGCTGAAGACCAGCTGAGTCATCAAATTTGAGAAATCCTGCCGAGAAATACTAAAATAGTCTAACCTTTGGATCAACTATCTTGTAACGTTGCTTCCTCAGAACTAAGACTCTTGTTCCACATAGGAGGACAGAAGACAGCCTCAGTCCTGGAGAAGCTCAAGGACACAGCATTCATACGGAATAGACTCAGTCCCTTTCCTGGCCTCCAGGCACTGGGAAGGACAGAATGGGATGGTGGATTAACCATCTGTGCCTAAACAGTGGCTCTTCAGTTTAGAATCTTAATTTTGCATGTAGCATCACTTGCACATCTTCTGAAACTTTGGCCTTAGTGTTAAAGAGTGATCCTTAGAATGAACTTGTCCCGTCACTCCACGAAGTAGAGCTGGAAGAGGAGACTGAAACAGGGCTTTCTTTTATCATTTTATCATGCGGCACTGAGAGATGGGAAGACAGCTGATCATAGACAGACAACAACAACAAAAAAGAACCGAAGCTCTCAGGCTGGACTCATAGTTGGACCAAATGAACAGGCAGAACAATAGGACTGTGTACAAACAAGCAAAGTGAAGGGACAACTCCACTAAAAATGGGGGTGGGGGAGGGAAAGGGAGAGAGACAACTCCACCCCATAATAATTTTCCCCAGCTGACAAGCCAGATTCCACACGATATGCTAGCACTTTGCAAACCAAGGTCTCCAGTGGTTGTTACTAATAGTGATACCTGAAAGACAGAAGCACAGAATCCTCCATCTTATCAAACCACAAATCTGAAACAGTCATAAAAAGTGCTGAGCTCATAATATTAATTCTGGGTATTTCCAACAGTTCTGTCTTGTGAAGGTAGATACAACTTGACAAGAAAAACGGCTTATGTAAAAAAGTTAAACCATCTGCAGATATTTCACTTTTTAAATACATCTTTAAGCTTATCCAAACCAGTCTCTGGCCATTCTGAGATCTGCACATATTATTAATTCAGTTTGGTTCAGCTCTAATCATCCTCTGAAAGGTTTTATTTCTGACCTTATGCAAAAGGAAATATTATGATCTTATATTCTCCCAATTTTTTAATAATTAAATAATTTATTTTTATGCATTGATATCTACTGTTGATACTGTTATTTTCTCTTTAAACAATCAGACTTTACTTCATCCCACACAGTTGTTGCCAAACTTAACTATTTTTTCCCATTCTGCAACTAAGATGTTCAATTTTTGAAGCAAGTGTGATATTGTGTCCTGTAGATTCTCTCCATGCAAGACTAAATCTCTCTTTTGAACAAAGTGTTCTCTTATAAAATAAAATCCAACCTAAAAGCTTTGTCTTATATCCAGATCACTCGGGTTGTCTTGAGTCTTGGGCAATGCTTTTCCTTCAGATGACAGTCCCAAACCCATTCTTATATGAAACTAAAGATCCTTAAGATAAGAAATAGCAGTTACTCTTGATTATGTCTTGTGTTGTAATACATATTAAAGACCACAAACTAAAGGCAGGAAGTTTTAACACATTAGAAAGATTCTTCTCTCTGGAATGAGAAACTGGGAAACAAAATTTCCCATTTATCCATTTGGACACCTCAAATTAAGCAGATACTTGAAAGTGACCAGAAATTTATAAAACCATATGCTAGTATTCCTCCATATTCCATAATCAATAGCAATATCTAAGAAATTGAAGAAACAGAATGCTTTCAGGTTTGATTTGTGTGACACAGAGATGCCAGCACGGCAGAGTGGACAGTGGGGATGGGTGACCTCTATGCTAAAAACGTCATATCTGAACCTTGATTCTATTGTTTGTTTGCTGTTTGACCTTGGGGGAGCTACCTAACCTCTTTGAAGATCAACTTTTTTACCCCTAAATGGGGAGCAGTTAGTCCCACTTCATGGGTTTATTGTGAGGGAGATGATAGGTATCCTGTAAATGTTCTTTCTCTTTCTTTCCACAAGAGCCTAATGTATTTACCATGAACTCAAATGCACTGAAAAGAAGGATGGACTGAAAACTTCATCTGCTCCCATTTCCCCTCCTCCCTTTTCACTCCTACCGCCCAGCTGTTCTTTCCCATGGCTTTCGCCCAGCTCTTCTTCTTCAATTTCCCCAGACACTCCCAGACACAGCACCTCTTACAGGCCTGGCTAAAATGTCACCAGGCCAATCAAGTCTATCCTGTGTGAAATTGTAACCCACACCCTGATCCTCCCCACCACACACCCTTGATCACTATCATCTCTTTTTGTTTTCATACCACTTACCATATTCTAACTTACTTCTCTTTTCTTTCCTATCCTCTTTCTCTTTTTCTTCTTACACTTTATTGTCAGAATACAATAAGCTACACTCATGTAAGTGCTGTATGGGCAGAGGTATTTGTCTTTTGTTCATTGATGGATCCCAAGAGCTGGGGAGTTCAATAAACACTTTCTCTTATTTTGTATTTTATAAAATTATAGACAGTGATAGAAGACAAAGTTAAGACTAGATCTCTCACTTTAACTGCTCTATCTGTGAATATTTTTAATGTTCTCTTAAACTTTTTAAAGTGTCTGGAATAAATTTAGATTCACAGAGAAGTTACCAAAAGAGTAGAGAGAGTTCCCGTATATTCTTCACCCAGCTTCCCCTAATGATAACATCTTACATAATCATGCCCCATTGGTCAAAACTAAGAAAGTCATGTTCAATCCATCCATTTTTAAACAAATGAATTGTTATAGAGCACCATCACATCTACGAAGTTTATGGTCATATTTTCACGTCATTAACTCAGAATAGGCAGTGACAAGAACAGACTGGCCTATTTTTATTTCACTTCCTCTCTGTTTTCTTTCATATTTTGTCATCTTGGAAATCCTTTCTGTGTGATTAACATGTATATTTTAGGGTTTGGGTTGGTAGATTTGCAAAAGACTTTCCCACCAGAAATATCTAGAAGACCTGTGAAAACTTCTGATAGGAAAGCCTTCAGAACTCTTGTAAAAATATCCTGTGATTGTGTACTAAATCACCAGCTGCAGAGAAAAGCTCCTTCATTTCTAAAATAGCAGGAGAAAGCACACAGAGAATGGATAACATCATTCTCATCATGAGAAGCTTGTTTTGTCTTGAACATGTAAATATTTACTCAGTGCCCTAGGAAATGGTTGAAGGATGCCAAGGTGTTGACAAATTGCTAAGGACTGTGCTAAACATCCTCATTAGCTTAAGCTTAGATAAAGTAACTCACAAAGCTCCCCCCACCCCACCATGCATCACAGTTTGCTGGCAGGAGTCTGTGTACACCAGCGATCGCTTTTCCCGGTCCATAGCAAAAGCAGCTGGGGAGAGGCAAATGCATGATGACACTTGATCTGTGACTACATTAAACTGGATGGGACAGCTGGGACTTTTGCAAGTGCAAGACATCCGGCGTTTGCCGCGGAGCTGGGACTTCTCTTCTGCGAACTTTTAAGCATGTTACTAATCATGCTTGGTTCTGGTCCACCCTTCCGCTCTCCCTCTGCTCAATTCTCCATCTTATCTTGCATAGCGCCTAATCTTGTTTCAGTTCAACTCCTTTTATCCACTAATTCAACAAACATTTAGACACCATTTGCCAGAGAGATTTCTACATGTTATTTCACTTAATTTTCACCATAAGCCTAGGACATGTTACTATTTCATTTACTAAATGAAAATATTGAAGTTCAAAGACCTTAAGAAATGTACCCACCTACATATCTGCCAGCTAGTGGCACAGTCAGGATTTAAACCCAGAACCTTGTGACTGAGGTCATTGTCTTTTCCTTCGATGACATGCTGCTACATTCCAAGAAAAATAAAAATGGGAAAGAGTTTTGTTTCTTTTCAAATGATTTCATGACACCAAATAAATTTGATAAATTGATGTCCACCAGACAAGAGCATCTTATAATCGAGATTCAGCCTGTTTCTTGTTATTGTGAATTTGTCGTGATGCCACAACAAGCTGTGGAGGAAGGGTGGGGGAGAGTGAAAGAGGGAGATTTGCCTTTCCTTGGTGAAAGACGGAGAAAGGGAGCCCTGAGTTTGAATTTCTACCTTTCAAAGAAGTTCTGTGCATCCTCAGCTGAATAGGAAGATTCATGCCCATCCCTACCCTGAGCTTTCTCCTCTCAGAGCCTTTGCTTATGAGTTGCTTCTCCCCTTATATCCTCCCCACACTCTGGGCTTTGACTTGTGCTTCTGTGATCCATTGGACTGTGTTCTTCCACGATGGGGCCTGCACACTCAATAAAACTTCATTGAAAGACCAAGCTTCCCAAGGTGGATGTCCTGAGAACAGGTCCCATAAACCACAAGTGGTCCACACCTGACACGGCCGTAATGGTAAAGGCAGGACTGGGTGGAGGAGGAAGACTTGGAAGATAAGGCAGCACAGATTGAAAAGAAAGAAGCATTTTCCTACTTTGTTGAATTAGTTTTAATCATACGGATTATTCAGTCAGAATTTCCAGTATCATAAAAGGAGGTCATGAAGTCTATACTTGCTTTATCAGACTGGGACATGGAAATTATTTCACCTCTCTGTGACTCAGTTTTTTCATCTGAAAAATGGATACCAGAAAAAATCATCTTACCTGTAAGAACTAGATAAGATCATGTATTAACACACTTAGGACACCATCTGGCAGACAGTAATCACTCAAAGGAAGTAGTTATTATCATTGTTATTATGCTGTTGTCTAAATTTCGACTACCTCTGGATCTATTTCACCAGCTTGTAGTGAGCATAACTTTAAGTATCTTTTCTGGATTTTAACTTCTAAGATTTTAAGCCTCTCAATATTCATACATTTCAAGTTAATCCAATATTACATTTAAAAATTTAGGCCTCTAATGTTTCCTTTCACTATAGCTTCAATATTTACATGGTAATTTTATGTGCATATTTATATGTATGTGTGAGTGGTGTGTAATGGAAAAGTTTGAACCAACTTAAATTTTGGAACATTCTAAAGCACCAATTCAAACCTTTGGAATATTAAAAATATTTTTGTTTCATTTTAAACTGATCCTGAAATAAGTTTGAAAGAAATTGAAGTAGTTTCAAAGAAATTTAAATGAGATGTGTTCTCAACAATATTCATTGCCATCCTGTGATATTTTGAAGTTCTAACTTATGATTCTTTAAAGTAAATAATGCTAAATCTAACCCCAAACCCAATGTCATAGGAAAAAGTAATTTCTGATATACTATCACTTTTCTCTTATTCTTAAAATAAGATATTTTCAGCTTATCTATTTTCAAATAGTTCCTAAATAATAGTTTGCTTTGGATGATTGAATATAGGAATTTTGCTCATACAATAACTCCAAAGCATGACATTTTAAATCGCATACTCCCTTTACTCGTAATGTTTAAAGTGAATTTCATATCGTTACACAATTTATCATTTGGAGATGGAACAAGATATTTACATGGATTCCATCTGATATTCCAGCTGAAAAAGTATGGCCAAGGCTTATTAAAACCATGCATGCTTGATTATTGTGGCTGAAGAGCAATGGGGAGGAGAGGTCTTGAAGATACTTGAATATATACTTGCATATATTTCAGGGCATATGCATGAAAATCAAAGCCCAGGGATATGGGGTGGCATACAAGGCACTGAGCTTCCTTCCATATGGCTTTTACGGCTTTCTGTGAAGACACACTCTGTGGGCTCCCTGTTAAGGGTCAGCACCACTGACTCCTGCTTCCACACCCCCTGACTACCTTCCTTGTTAATCACCTCTACTGGCCCCTCCTCCTCCAGCTTTTCCAGAAACATGTCAGTCATCTATGGGATCCCATCTTTATGTCTGTCTAATTCTAAATATTTTCTGTGTCTTCACAACCACTCTTCTGGCTTCTACCACAGTGGCAGACTCCAAAACGCTGTCCCTTGTCTGTACATATGTCATGATCTTCACATCTGTACAGCCAAGGACCTACTGGATGTTTTGATTTAGGTAGCCCATGGATGAGTCACATCCCAACTGTGCAAAACAAGCATGTCTTTCTTTTGAAGTTCCATAGTGGTTCTGTATGCCCCATCTCGCTAATGATGCTAAATTACTCGGGACTCAGTTTCCTTGTGTATAAAACTTACAAAGCTGAATTTAGTGTTCTGTGGTCCTGTTAGTCTGTGAGGTAGGAATCAAACAATGAAACTCAGCAGTTCAACGAGCTGGTGAATGAAGCAGAAAGTATCTTTCAAAGGCAAGCAAATCTATGTCTACTGAACAGTACTTACATGAATAAAATTTAGATGAGCAGAAAGATGCTTGGAGGACAAAGAGCCAGAGATCTGTGAGATGCGTGTTGTGGAGGATGGGGCTTCAGGGAGTTTAGACACAGTGGAATAGAGCCTCCACCGGGGATGTTTAGGAAATAAATATTGATTATGTGGAACAAGACTGGGCAGGGCCTTGAAAGCTCGACTTGGATACAGAGTTAGGAGCTTGGATTTAATGTGACAGGCAACATTCCAAGCAGTCATAAAGGAGCAGTATGAGAAAGAGTGAGGAAACAGTGGGAAAAAAAGAGAGGGCACATTGGCAGGAGTATTGGTCTGGAGGCAGACTGCAGGCTTGGCCCTTCCGTCAGCCATTTACTACAGGGATGTCCTCCACGCTGCAGTTTCTTCTCTGCAAAATGGAGCAGAGTGAGGAGGAGGAGGAGCAAAGCCTGGGATGGTAATTAGCAGCCTCTGTTGTGGTTTCAGAGCCTGTGTGGTGTGGCCTGAGCAAGGGGGCCATGTGACTGAGCAGCAGTCACATCTAAGAGGCGCCCGGAAGGAGGCAACATCAAGCCTGAATGAAGGAAGAAGAAATGGAAAGTGGAAATTCCATTTTAATAGCTGGGAAAATTGAAGAATTGGTGAACCTCAGAGAAAAATGGGGCAATTGGGAAGAGGGCTTTGCCTGTTGATGGCATGGGCCCCCTGTTTGTCATCTGCCGGGGTCCTGCCCCGGCTGATCCAGGGTATTCGAAGTGGGGATGGCGTCGGTGACCTATTTATTTAAATATTTTATCAAAGATATAAAGAGTAATAGGATGAGGATAGCTCAGTAAGAAAATTCAGTGGAGAAAAGAGGCTGAGTAGCTTGGTTTACGCGGGAGACCAATAAAACTTCAAGACAAGAAGTTTGCACCACTTACGTAGGCCGCAGGCGTCCTTCCGTTCTCCCAAAGGAGAGGAGACACTGAGGCCTCCCCAGTCGGATCTTAGAAGCCCAGGCATAATTAGTAAGCATGGCGGGTTCCGCGCTCCAGATGGAGACTCAGCCAGAGTGAGAGAGAGAGAGCGACATGGGGAGACCAGTATTTTGAGAAACTGATCCCAATTCTTTATTTTCCAGAGTCTGTTTTTATACACTGAGATGTTATACAAAAGCCACGTGGGGACAGCAGTCCTGACTTTTATTAAAGTCAGGTGCTTCACACAAATGTATACAGAGGTCTTAGGGGTGTTACATCATCTTCTGGCCAGGGGGGGCCTGCTGATAATTTACGACCCTCTCCTTGTGACAACGGTCAGTCAACCAGGACACTTATTTCTCCAGGGGTGATTATTCTTAAAACAGATGCCACCCAAATAAAGTTACATTCCTATAGGGTGAGGGTGTAGTGGGTTTTAGTTAAGGAAAGAATTTACTTAGCCTAAGGTCTAACGTGATTAATATCAAAGGTTAATACTTATTTCTTCTATATATTCATTAATGTGTGTAAGGGCAGGGGATGTGGAGACTTAGCAACAAACATTGGCTCAACAAATGAAAAACCCTTCACCAATACGACTTCTAATCAGCCCATTATACTTATACTAATAGTTTTCTAACTTTTCTAAGGAACCTGTTTTTAGAAGGTTTAAAGCATCTCGTGCCTCTCACGGTTGGGAAGCTGTGAGCAATCACATGTGGCCGGACAAGCCTGTCAGGCAGGCTAGAGAACCTTCAGAGGAGTTTGTAGGTTAAAACACTCTTATCACGCCCAGGAATTATTATTAACTGGAGCTCTAAGTTAACTCCTTCTCCGAAAGAGGTGGTGGGGGACAGCCCCCCGTAAAGTCAGAGGTGTAGGTGAGCACAAAGTAGTAAAGTAGGCAGGCTCTGGTTATGAGGGTAGATGCTTGAGAATTTCCAGGGGGACTCCTGAGGCTCAATCCCTCCTTTGCGTATGTCAAGCCTCCTTCCTCATGACCTTTGCCACGGGCGGAGTACCTCAGTCTGGCCCCCAACAGTCATCCTCGTTTGCTAGATCATTATATCATGGGTCATTTTATCATTCTTTGCACAGGTCTTTGGGAAACTCACAGAAAATAATACGACTTTCTATTTTATATATTTTTATTATATGTAAACATATAAAAATGAATATTAAGAGCCCATATCAAAATTATAGGTTCAAAAGTAATAGAGAAGTAGAAGATGAAGGGGAATTAGCTTTACAGTTTGTATATCTTTTTTATAATACCATCAGAAAAAAACATGGGAATCAAAACATATTTTTAAATGTTCACAAAATTCAACAACAGAATCTGCCATGGTTAGCATCTGTCAAACAAACTTCAGATGGAAAGGCACAGATAGACAGTGTAGTCCTTTCTGGCTCTGTTCCCTGGAAATGATCTTTTCTTTCAAAGTTTACTTCAATTACCACCCTGAAAGCCCCAGTGAGGGAGGAAATAAGATGCTATTTCTCTTGCACACTGCTTGAATAATACTGTTTTTTAACTATTTGCATCATGACTAATTTTTTAAATATCAGAGAAAACTGCCCTGGGAGAGAGCAAAGACAAATAAGTCCAGTACATGAGCAGGCTGGCTCAGAGCACAAATGCTCTCCCATTCCAACCTAACCAAGTTGCCTACTCATTCTTGCTGCCTTCCCTCTGCTCCAGTGGAAGAAGCATCACCGCCACAAACAATCCAGTTCATCCACTGTGTTTGGATCCCATCTCCTCTCACTTTCTCAAGGACTTTCTTCTGCAGAAGAGTTAATCCTACTGTGTGCTTTGCTGTATTGGGGCTGGAACAGCTGCTCTGTCCCTGATAGGAGGTTTGTTGTTGTTGTTCAGTCGCTAAGTTGTGTCTGACTCTTTGAGACCCCCTGGACTGCAGCACACAAGGCTTCCCTGTCCTTCACTATCTCCCAGAGCTTGCTCAAACTCATGTCCATTCAGTCGGTGACACCATAAAACCATCTCATCCTCTGTCGTCCCCTTCTCCTCCTACCCTCATTCTTTCTCAGCATCACGGTCTTTTCCAATGAGTTGGTTCTTTCCATCAGGTGGCCAAAGGTTTGAAGCTTCAGGTTCAGCCTCAGTCCTTCCAATGAATATTCAGGGTTGATTTCCTTTAGTATTTAATGGCTTGATCGTCTTGTAGTCCAAGGGACACTCAAGGGTCTTCTCCAACATCACAATTAGAATGTATCAATTTTCTTTGGTGCTCAACCTTCTTTATGGTCCAACTCTCACATCCACACATGACTACTGGAAAAACCAAAGCTTTGACTAGATGGACCTTTGTAGGCAAATCGATGTCTCTGCTTTTTAATACACTGTCTAGGTATATCATAGCTTTCTTTTCAAGGAGCAAGTATCTTTTAATATCATGGCTGCAGTCACTGTCCACAAGGATTTTGGAGCCCAAGAAAATAAAGTCTGTCACTGTGTCCATTGTTTCCCCATCTATTTGCCATGAAGTGATGGGAACAGATGCCATGATCTTAGTTTTCGGAATGTTGAGTTTTAAATCAGCTTTTTCACTGTCCTCTTTCACCATCATCAAGAGGCTTTTTAATTCCTCTTCACTTTCTGCCATTAGAGTGGTATCAACTGCAATTGTGGTATCTACAGTTGTTGATATTTCTCCTGGCAATCTAGAACTGATAGAGGGTAACATATTTGAGCGTTCTCAGTCGCTCACTTATGTCTGACTCTTTGTGGCCCCATGAATTGTAGCCTGCCAGGTTCCTCTGTCTATGCAATTTTCCAAGTACAGATACTGGTTCAGGTTGCCATTTCCTCCTTTAGGGGATCTTCCCAACCCAAGGATTGCACCATGTCTCTTGCATCTCCTGCATTGACAGATGAATTCTTTAGCACTGAGCCACCTTCAACATGCTCATCCTCAATTAAATCAGCAGGACCACAACCAGATTTTTTTTGCTACTTCATTTTCACTAAAAAATGGAGCCAAGTCATTTTTTTTCTACTTGCATGATGAAATTATTTTCCAAATCATTCCCTACTGAATAATAAAGGCAGAATCATTTTGGAAGGTATACTAATTTCAAACTGATCTGTCAATGTAGCTAACATAAACATAGCCACTTGTAGGTATTAACTGCAGCTTCTTTACTTGAGAGCCAGATGCTACAAATAAAACAGTACAGATGGCAGCATGCCCATTCCATCTCAACAAAGCACAGACCATCCTTCCATCACCAAGTCACTGTGCTTTCCAAAGAGCTTTCTCCTTTCTCTTCTGAAAGAGAAAACTGGTAGCATTTCTCCCAGTTAATTCTCTTGTCTCCTCCTTTTAATTGGAAAAAGGATTTCAGATAATTCATAACAAAAATGTGACCTTGGTAAAAACAGAAGCCTTGGGCCATTGTTAAACACCGTGGGTTTTTTGAACAGTTACTATTATTTTCGTCCTCATAAAATTCCAACTCTGTCAAACAAGGAAGGTGGCATAAGCCAAAAAATACATACCCTACTACTTTTACTTTTATGATTTTAGAAACCATGGAACAACTGAAAAAAAACTGAAAGGCAGCCAAGTGGGAGAGAAAATGGGACTCTGTGTCTTTAAGCTAGGGAGAAAAATAAAACCCAATCATTCCAAATGTATTGCTTTAGTCATCTGGTTTCATTCTATTAATGACCTTTAACAACTGCAAAAATATTGTGAAAAGCTAATTTTGTTTGTACTGAGGTGGAGCAGAACAGTTTCTGGCTGTCATTCTAGGATGTGCTATAAAATAAAATTATCTTTCTGGGAGTCTGACAAAAACCTACTGTACAGATCCAGTTTATTTACAACATCTAGGAATGAAAAGAAAACAGAATTTTACAACACGCCAACATACAAAAAATGAATAGTACTTACACATTTGTGTGTGTGTGTGTGTGTGTGTTAGCAATACCACATCCAGATATCTCTCAAGATTAAAGATTTTTTAATAATATTTTATGGCACTCAACAAAAATTCTAAGCAGTGCAACTATTTCTCAATAAATATGAAAGCTGTGAAAATATGAGAAAGCATTGTTGAACATAGTATGTTTTGATTTACTGCTGGAGCTCTTAAGAAAGGCAGAATGGCCTCATTTCCTCATTTTGACAAGCCTTATGTTTCTATTAATTAAATAGAAATCTTGGGAAAGAGGTAGTGTCATCAGGGTTAATGTACTGACCTTATAGCCTTAGAGGCCAAGGTTAAAAATATACCAAGTAGCCATCAAAAAGAATAAATCTAGTCCTACTGGCCTTGTCCTTAAAGTCACTCATTCTCAGCTGCACTATCCAATTTTGTGAATGATTTGTGCGCCCTGCATTAAGTGTCTGGGCCTGGAGAATGCAGGACCTTCATAATTCAGGGGTTTGATGAGCATCCTACGGCCATCAGAGGGATCACAGAATAGTGGATCTCAAAGCTGGAAGAGCCTTGCACCCAACAGGCCAAGGTTCCCTTCTGATAATTAAGTTCTCCTGACAATACACCTGCCATAAGGCCAACACTGATGTTTCATAACTTCTAAAAAGAGGGAATCCATTACCTTCTAAGGTAGCATGCAATTTTGAGAAAGCTTAATTTTCAGAAAGTTTTCAAAACATTGAACTGAGACATTTCTTCTTGACGGACCTCTTGGACCATAGAGATTCTCCTTTATATCATCATCCTTCATATATTTGAAAACAGGTAAAATTTGTCCAGGGGCTTCCCAGGTGACACTAGTGGTAAAGAACCCACCTGCCAATGTGGGAGATGCAAGAGACATAAGTCTGATCCCTGAGTCGGAAAGATCCCCTAGAGGAGGAAATGGCAACCTGCTCCAGTATTCTTGCCTGTGAAATCCCATAGACAAAGGAGCCTGGTCACATCGAGTCACATGACTGAACTGCTAAGCGTACAGCACACACAAAATTTGTCTAGTTGCATAACACACGCTTATGGTGAGACGTAAGCTCCACTCATTATCAGGGGTTTCCACTTGCTCATCCATAGATAGCAAGGATGAGGATGGACAGATAGATGATAGGTAGATAGACAGGTACACCTCTGTGGACATCTTGAAAACATCACCAAATCACAAAAAGACTACCTCACTTTCCTTGTCTGGACATCAAGATTTTGGTAACAAACAGTGCCATTTAGCAGACACATCATAGTGTTTACCCATCCTGAGCTTAGCCAAAATTGCTAAGTCTTTCACAACAATTCCTCCTAAGCCTATCTTCTGAATTTGCAAGAATTGTTTTTAGGACCTAACCCAAAACTTCACATCATATGTTTGAAGTTTGATATTATTCAGTTTGACCTATTTTGATGTGTTACATCTTGGACAGACCTACAAGGAAAGATACCCAGTCTTTCCAGACAGTCATTCATCTACATCATCCAACACCCTGTCAAAACCACCCAAAGCCTGGGTAAGGAAACCACACCTTCCTGCTCATACTTATGTAGGCGTTTTACCCTCTTGCCTTCAGTCAGATTGACTTTGGCTTCTTAACTGTAGCCTTAATGGAGGAAGTTTCAAAACTTGCATTGAATGGTGCCAGATAAAAAGATGATGGGATCCAAATTCTCTATACGGGTGGGGAGAGGCAGTGATCTACAAACAATCTTCAAGTCAGTTGACATGGTTTTAAGATGGATGAAGTTTTATTTTAACCCTTCCTTTCTGGTTGCGTATTCTCATCCCACTCAAGTGATTAGATCCCAGCTCTTTCACAGCAGCAAAATGAATGGACTTCAGAGTAATGCATTTGCTTTTCATCTCCAAATATGTACAGTTTCATAATGGGCCATCTGTCATTTTGTGATTCCATGCAAGCAACAATGCCCTAAAGTTTTGTTGTCATAGCAACCACACCAAAGTCTTCAAAGCGAACTCTGAAGTCATTCCTAGTCTCAGATTCTGTGCAACCTGGGGTGGGAGTGGGGGCTGACATTTCAGAAAATTGAAGTTTCTAGTATGCATTACCTGTCTCCAATTAATGCTTAATCTAGCACACCTCGAGTTTTAATGAAATAGATTTATTTAGAAGAAGGAGAAGCAAAATTGTCTTCTGTAGCTGTGATTGATTTTATTTTAGGTTAGTTTTGTTAGAGAGAAGTTGTCTTGGTTTAAATTCCAGAGAGATATTCATATGTAGCAATCAAATCCTGCTTTTCACTTTGCTGAAGACCAATTTTAGAAGAGATAGGAAAAAAAATTCATCTCATTGTTCATATTCTTGTCTCCTATCTCATGGTATTCCAGCACATCTGTGCCACGGTAGAGCAGGATAAAGGGACCAAGAGTGTATTCTGTGAAGAGGAAGGAAAAAAGTACAGCCTTTAATCTTGATTTGCTTTATTTCTTTTTTGGGTGACTATCTCTTACTTATCTTTAACGTCTTTCCTGTCCCATAGGAATGGAAATGATTCATCTTCTTTCCCTCTTATTTGCAGTCTTTAACAGCTTGCACAGAAGCTGTGTCCTCGTGGCACTGAGTGACATTGTTTTATAGAGAAGTTAGGGCACATCTTTTCAGTCCTCATTCTACTGCTTAATGCCCTTCAGGCACTATACAATTTTTTATTCTTTCACTTTTTCAACTCTTTATTTTGTTTTGAGGTATAGCCTATTAACAGTGTTGTGATAGTTTGAGGTGAATAGTCAAGGGACTCAGCCGTACTTATACACGTATCCATTGTCCCCCAAACTCCCCTCCCATCCAGGCTGCCACATAACCCTGAGCAGAGTTCCATGTCATTCTTTATTTTTAAAAAAGGTAACAAACTGAGATTTGATCAGTTTCAATTTCTTAATCAGGAAACAACATGGGTAACTGCAGTAGCAGGAGGAAAGGAAACAAGCTGTGAAGACAGTGGTTAGGGGCCATTGCAAAAATCTGGGCAAGCAGTAGAACAAGGGTGTAGGAATGAAGAGGGAGATACGGACCACAGGAACTATCTTAGAGTTTCCATCCATTCAGTCAATGGTATGGTAGACACTATCCAGGTTGTTATAAGAAAAGGAAGGCAAAAATGGATAAATACGATCCAAAACTGTAGATGTAGGAAATTGGCTCTGTCCTATGTGGGTGCATAAAATTGATACAACTATGGTAGGGTAATTTAGCAGTGTATATTTTTGAAGTATAAATATGTTTATTTTATTTTTATTATGCCTGTAATACACACTCATTATTCACTATATTGAGGTGAATTGTGTCTCACTAATCAAATGTAATTATTCTTAAATTTTGGCATACTTTCTTCTAGCTTTTCTCAGCTATATAACATAGTTGTTTATATATATATATATTCTATATTTATTTATACTTATAAGAGCTATGTAGAAGTATGCATTTATTTATACATTTACATATAAATTAATATACATGCATATTATATTTATATAAATATTTTATATATATAACCAAAAATATGGGATATACATATTTAAATCTGGATTGCATCCCTTAATATCATGGCATAAGCATTTTGTACATTAGCACAAATATTGTATGATCATCATTTTGAAGATTATATAATCATTCTTAATGTGATTGTACTCTAATTTCAATAAACTAGATGCTAAAAATTAAAGAAATGATATCTATTAGCTTTTCCACTTGAGTTATTTCCTTAAAATATATTCACCACGTAGAATTAATATTTCCAGCACATAAAAAGTTGTATCAAAAGCCATGGGTACCAATTTACACTTCACGCCAGCAATTTACGAGATCTTTTGGCATTTTTGTTTTGTGGTCCTATAGCTGAGGTGTGATTTACTGAGCATTAGAATGACATGCAAAACTAAATCCTTCTGGTGTCTGCACTTTCTCGTACTCTTTATCATGATTCACATATACTTTTTTTTTTCTAACACTTTTTTCAATCAGATCACCTAAAGAATAGAATAATCCTAGTATTTCATCTTCTAGGAGCTTCGTAAACATATTTGTGAAATTTCCTTCAAGCGTGAATAAGTAGGGTTGCTTTCCTGGTGAGAACTGACAGAGTTCTAATATGCTGGATCCTATATTATTTTAGACCAATTTAATCTTCATGAGTCTCAGAGATGATCGTAGCCCTTTCTTCTTTTTATGGCTGAAACTTTGGAGTATTCATTGGAACGAATGATGCCAAAGCTGAAGCTCCAATACTTTGGCTACCTGATGCAAAGAGTTAACTTGTCGGAAAAGATTCTGAAGCTGGGAAAGATTGAAGGCAAAAGGAAAAGGGGGCAGCAGAGGATGAGATGGTTAGACAGCATCACCAGCTCGGTGGACATGAATCTGAGCAAACTTTGAGAGATGGTGAAGGGCAGGGGACCTTGGCGTGCTGCAGTCCATGGGATCACAAAGAATTGGACACGACTTAGCAGCTGAGCAATGACAATATGCCATAGAGGAGGCTTCCCTGGTGGCTCAATAGTAAAAAAATCTGCCTTCCAATTCAAGAGATGCAGGAGACATGTGTTCAATCCCTGGATCAGGAAGATCCCCTGGAGAAAGAAGTGGCAACGACTCCAGTATTCTTGACTGGGAAATCCCATGGACACAGGAGCCTGGTGGGCTACAGTCCATGGGGTCTCAAAGAGTCGGACACAACTGAGTAACTAAACACCAACAATATGCTCTTTGCTTCATTTGTGCTATGAATGCTTCAATAGTCACTTCACTAAAATAGAAAAATATTTTCAGCCCAGTAACATCACAGTTTGCAGCCTAAAACACAGAAACATATTGACATTTGTCTTCAGTATATTTCAGAGATTTTTCTCGACACACCCCTGTTACTTGTATAAGCTATTTTCCCAGGTCTTAGGTAATAATCTTGGGAATCTGGACTAAAGTATCTTGTGAGAAAAGCCATATTTAAAAGTGTCTCTTTGACCAAGTTTGACTCCTTGACTGTCACCACCCATAGGTACATGCATCCCCTTGACTCTCCTAGAATATTCATGAAATAGATTCTGGAGGTGCTGCCCTCATATTCCTCTAAATAAACCTCATCATATTCAACACCATAGCAAGGACATTTGGGGTTCAGCTCCAAGACACCCACTGTGTGAGGCATGGACACCTAAAGAAATCTATGCAGTACAGAAGTGCACAGCGCATGTGGTAATAATGAAAGAAAATTTTTATGAAACTCTCATCATGTATCCTGGCTGGAAGGCTTCACCTGCATTTGATCATGTAATACTCACAACTTCTCACTGCTCACAGCGAACAATATGATAGCTCTGATCTATAAAAGGAAGAAACGAAGCTAAGACATGCTATACAGCTAGTCCAAAGAGAATGGCAGACCTAGGATTCAGACTCAGGTCTGTTGACTAGAGGCTATGCTCTTAACCTTCACATTGTGCTTGGAAGGTACTAAAGAGGATGCACTATGAGAAGAGTGAGAAATTGGTATTTCTTAGGGTAGCAATTCAGGCTTCCCTGGTGGCTCACAAGGTGAAGAATCTACCTGCAACGCAGAAGACCCAGGTTCAATCCCTGGGTAGGGAAGATCCCCTGAAGAAGGGAATGCTTGCTCACTCCAGTATGTTTGCCTGGAGAATTCCACGGACAGAGAAGCCTGATGGGCTACAGTCCATGCAGTCACAAAAAGTCAGACACACTGAGTGACTAAGCACACACACACATACACAGGGTAACAATCTGTGGGAGAGGTACAACTTAAAATGACCCTTAGAGGAGGTTCATTTGTTTCCTGAAGGGTGCCTCCCCAGAGGGTGAGAAAGAGCAAAGTTTGAAAGCTTACCCATTAGGAATTTCAAAATTTCATAGTGATTAAGTAACAAATTATTTTACCAAGAAAGATGATCATGTTATTTTCAAGGGCTTAAGGGGAATAAACATTCCCTAATCCTCATGGAGATCTGTAAAAGCTCCTCATTGTGAAGTTATTCAAGCCTATGTTTTAGCTCATCACATGGCTTGCAAATCTCTTTCTGTCCACATGGACATACTTCCTCTTTAAAGATGAAGATGTAAAACAAAAGGGTCTGTGGGACTTCCTGGATGTTCAGTGGTTAAGACTTTGACTTCCAAGGCAGGGGGTATAGGTTTCGTCCTTGGCCGGGGACCTAAGATCCCAAATGCCATGCAGACCCTCCAAAAAGCCAAGACATAAAACAGAAGCAATATCATAACAAATTCAATAAAGACTTTAAAAATAGTCCACATCAAAAAAGAAAAATCAAATAACATGGGAGAGTGTGTTCTAGAAGTCTCTATTTAAAGTACCTGAAGTGTTCAAGTGATGTAAATGGTGTGTTTCATGCTGGTGACTCAGCAGTAAAGAATCCACCTGCAATTCAGGAGACTCAGGAGACATGAGTCTAATCCCTGGGTTGGGAAGATCCCCTGAAGGAGGGCGTGGCAACCCACTCCAGTATCCTTGCCTGGGAAATCCCATGGACAGAGGAGCCTGGCAGGCTACAGTCCATAGGGTTGCGAAGAGTTGGACACAGCTGAAGCAACTTTGCACACATCCACACCTGGGTTTATAAACGTGTCTCTATGTTTCATGCTTGTATGTTTGTATTTAATTATATGTGTGCAACTGAAAATACCATAAATAATTCTTTTTACATTCTTTTATATTAAGAGCATGGTTTACCAACGACAGAAATGATACAGGCGTTAGTCACTGGAAAAGGCATCTTTCTCCTTTGAAATCTATAACTGGAGTATGGAGTGATGAGCAAGACAAAACACCAGTTAACCCTTACACCTAGCTCTGCCTTGTAAAGGAGAAAAATAAGGGCTGCTGAACACATTCATCTCACTGCCTGAATTACTTGAAGAGGATAATCAGCTTAACACTATAAGGATGATGTTGAATGTGTGTTGATTTTTCTTTGGTATTGATTGGCTGCTTTGACATAGTATTCTCATTATCATGCACTAAGGAACCACCTGGTGCCATTGTCTATCTTAACTATTCACACATCAGGTGATCATTCTTTTCGTGGGTTTCTCCCTTCGTTGTCACCAATACATATGCCTAGAACTTAAGCCATGGCTTAGTGGTTTAAGTAACATAGTTCATATTTTAAAATATTGTTTGATAGACAAAAATCTTCTCTGGAAATCCAATGGCAAATCTTTCTAAAGTGGTTTTGTTTTCCACATTTTTCTTAAGAAAAGTGCTATTTCTCCTTTTCAGTGACACTTTAGTCCCTTCCCAGGTAAAAGTACACATGTAAGTTGTAGGTGCATCACGGCTCACTTTATTTGCATTAATGTCTTTATGTAAATAATCAAAATGTGTGTATATGTTTATTGAATAGCAATTATAAAGAGAAGTATTATTGTCACAAAGAAGCACATGCTTACTTAGGGCTCTTGTGTCTACTTATCCACCTTTCTACCTGCATCAGGCAGGCAATATGTGGTCCCCAGGTAATTAGTAACAGTTCTGCCTGCACTTAGGACCCCTGAGGCCTAGACCTCCCTCTTGCAGCTCCAGCACCTGAATTACTCATGAAGAGAGTTTCTACAGACCTTGTAATGGTCCTGGTGAGCAGTGCCCCTCAAGTCAAAATCCTGCCAAAGACCAGTCCCAACCAACTCCTGACCTTCAATGTGGAAGTTCAAGAGCATCAGCCTTCTTTGCTTCTTTGTATGTATGTGTGCTCAGTCGCTTCAGTCGTGTCTGACTCTTTGTGACGCTATGGACTGTAGCCTGCCAGGCTCCTCTGTCCATGGGATTCTCCAGGCAAGAATATTAGAATGGGTTGCCACACCCTTGTCCAGGGGATCTTCCCAACCCAAGGATCGAACTTTCATCTCTTATGTCTCCTACATTGGCAGGTGGGTTCTTTACCAGTAGCTCCACTTGGAAATAGTGCACATTTTATAAAAGGTTCAACTGTGCTGACTGCCCCCAGTCTAGTAGAGAACATCCACACTTCAACTTGGCATTTTTCTTTCCACGAGCCAACAGAAGCCAAGCCCCTGGGCATCCTGAAAACCCCTGAGTATCCCCAACCCTAACTAAACTTGTAGGCTCAAAGTTAGTCTTTGCCTTCTCACCTGCCATCCAATGCCCTTGGGACTGAGCTTCTGAAGGCCACCATGAGCACAGACCTTCTATCCTTTCCCTGTGTAGCCACACTAATGCGAAGTTCGCAGATTCGCATCTCTCCCGATGCTTTGTAATTTGCCATGTTCACCTCCATGAGTAGCATCACTGCACTGCTTAGAGCTCGAATACCACATCGCTTTCCTTCTGCAAAAATCCACTTACTCAACTGACTGATGGTGAGTCCCCCACAGGCACCAAGAGCACCAGCTCATCAGCTTATGGCAGATACTCTCACATGGAAATTAGTCTCTAGCAGTTGTCAATTAGTCTCTAGAGTTGGACACAATTTGGTGATTAAACAGCAACAAACTTCCTCAACCAGAGAATGTGGCAGTTGCTTCTTCATAGAGAAGCCAGAGCTTGCCCTCTCTGGAGATAACAGACTTCAAGATTGAAAGAATGTCGAATTTAAAAACAGAACTGACAGATGAGTTACAGCTCAGAAATATCACTGTGCCTTCTAAACTAGGAGAAATACACTAGTTGTTGAGATATTTGATCTGAAATGGAAATATTTAAGAAAGGACTCATTGTTGGTGTACACTATGTTTATTATCACATGCTTTCTTCCAACATACAGCGGTCTGGTGACTGCTCTGAAAGAGTAAGTTTTCCCTGCAAAGGAAGAAGCTAGTTCTAAAGAAACAGTTCTATACCACACAGCCCTTCCCGCAAACACACATGCATGCTGTGGTTTTAGGTCTGTTAGGAATCAACCAGGACAATAAGATTTAGAATTTCAGGCAAGCTAATGCTATTGCTTCATTGCTTTATGTTGAAGACCAGTATAACCAAAGATTGGCTAATTTTTATTTTCATACAAAAAAATATGGGGCTCTGTGGTGACCTAAATGGGAAGGAAATAAAAAAAAAGAGGGGATATATGTATACATATGACTGATTCACTTTACTGTCAATTGTAAAGCAGAAACTAACACAACATTGTAAAGCCACTGTGCTGTAATAAAAAATGCTTTAAAAATGTGGGGCACCTTGGGTGTTTGTAGACATTTATGATTTTTCTTCTCTCAGGTAACCCAGAAACCGGATTTTTAAAAATTTTTAAATTTTTATTTTATATTGGAGTATACAGGGAGGCCTGGCGTGCTGCAACTCATGGGGTCGCAAAGAGTTGGACACAACTGAGCGACTGATCTGATCTGATAGCTGAAGAAATGGAGTGTTTTAGTACTCAGGCCTCTATCTTCCTCTACGTAACTTGCAGGCTTCCAGCCAGCCTATAGCTACTAAATAAGCAATGAAAAGAGGGTAAATTTTCATAGAAGGCTCCATCTTGGTCACAAGGACCATGGTAATCCTGAGACTTTCCTAATCTTTATTGTTCATCGGGTGCTTTTAGAGATCTAAGAGCCTCAAATGTGGGTTGCAAGGTAAAACACAAGAAAAAGTACCGAGTAGAAGGTGGTGGAAAGGCTGCTGCAATGAACCTGCTCTTCTTTCCTTAAAGCATAGCATCCTCTTCTCTTTTGTAGAAGTTGGTCTTCGGGTTTCCCTGTAGCTCTGACCTGGTTTCTGCCTGCCCTTCTTGCATCAGATGACGAAGGCACCAGGGCAGAGATTCACTGGGGTTTTGCACATGATGGGCAGAGTGTGTTATGACATCAATGCAATTAGCTGCAGAGCAGAAGCCCAGGATTCAGGAAGCTATATCTTGAGATTTCATTCTGCTAAAACCTACCATCAGATATCAAGTCACCTATCATCTGGTTAATTTATATATTCATGTTGCTGAAACAAAACCATCTTCAGGGTTTATCTCTCCAACCAGACTTGCTCCCACCATCAAATCAATGTCAACATACAGAATGAAAACACACCCACCCCAACACAAAGCTTTCTTTCATTTGGCTTCGTAGCATTGATTTATTTCCCCTTTTTGCTCCCCACCTCCACTTTTCCTTAGATTCAAGAAGCAGCTTCATTTCCTGGTTATGTTTCTTATTTGCTGTGCAAATCAGTTATTCTCTCTGAATTTCAGTTTTCAGATGAGAAAAAATGAAAGAAAAAATGCTCGCTTCACAGAGCTCTTGTGGGAATCAAATTAGCGATTTCTACATTAAAGTACTTTAATGAAGGATATAGAAAGTATAAACACCTCCCACAACTGGGAGTACATTACTTCCTCAAATGTGTAGGCATCCTCTCTCCAGTCCAACATCAAAATACCCCTAATGAACCACATTTTTAGTAGCATCTGTGGGACCTAGGTGTATTCCCCAATAAATGAGCTGCCTGTTAGTATGTCCAATGGGGACTGAGTAGGTATTTTTCTGATACTCAGAATTTTAAAAAATTTCTACTTATTTTTATAAATCAAGCCTCTTCCCCAGAGCCAAGCTGAACATATTCAAAAGTGATTATTATGCCTTACATTCTGGGCTCCATCTTGACCAGCATAAGCCTTCACTTGGATTAGTAACAATGCCGTCAGAAAATTAAAAAAAAAAAAAAAAGAGGCTGGGAATCTGAAGAGGAATACTGTTGTTATGCTTTATAAAATGAAAAACTGGGTTTTGGATTGTAAAGAGTCAAACCCCTCCCCTGCCTGAGTTATCATGCCAGCCCATTGCTCCCTCTCGTTGCTATTAGCTTCTCATAATGTAAAACATTTCTTCATTTCCAGCAGATAATACTTTCAGTGAAAAGGTAATTTTTGAAGTCTATTACTTGCATTCTTAGAGAAGAGCACAATGTAGCATTTTGTTCTAATATGCCATTGAAATTGTTTGAGTAGGTACACCATAGAATCAAATACAAAATGTCAAAATGGTTTCCATTAACTATGCACATTTGCACTGCTTCCGTTAATGGCTATGTTTTTGTTCTTCTCCTTCATCTTTGCATCTATAAGATGAAACGATTCAATTGATGTAACTGAAAAGTACATTGAAAAGGTAGAGCGCAAATTACAAAAGCATCAAGCCACAATTTCACCCACGTACTTTATTTTATAATGAAGTTTAATAATGATAGAAACTGTCGCTAGATTTAAACATCAGTCATTTCAGCAATTGTAGTTAATGTGAATATCTCATACCGAGTAATGTTTTATAAAAACATGGCAAGGATTGTGTATTATATTGAACTGAAATGTCATAATGAAATCTTAACTAGATGCTATTATTGTAATATATATTATGTTAAGAGAAATTTACTTCAACTTGAAAAGATAAATACTATGTTTCCTTCAATATCCTAACTTCAGATAAAATCGTTTTACTTGGAAGAAAGTTTTTTTTTTCCTTTCTAGACTTAGCATGAGCACAAATAAACACCTTCTACTTATTACAATAAGTGTTGTGTTGATGTATCTTGGTGGTAAATACACAATGAAAACATAATGATTTATTTTTCTTTGATGGAATAGTAATGCTTGAAAGAAATCTGTGGTTTTTATGCAGTATATGTTTTTCAAGCCCCTAAAGTATTTGGGTTGTCTCTTTATCTTGGGAGAGAAAAGATCTTCTTAGTGGCAAAACCCTGGACCCAAACCACACAACCTCGGCTACATGGGGCAGAGCCCAGGGCATTGAGAGGGCAGCTGGCCATGTCTGCCGAGTCATTAACAGCAGCTTTCTTGCTTTGCTTCCTGAAAGTATGGGTTCCTGCTGATGATGGCAAAACAGGCAAGGTAACCTCAGATGAAATCAGCGCCTGAAAACTCTCTCATTTTCCACTGCCCTCCCACTCTCCACCCCACTCATAGGAGCCTCTGTCCACATCAAAAGGGCTGAGCGAATCTCTGAGGGGACTAGGGAACGTTTCACAACCTCATACCCCCGTGATGAAGGGAGAAGCATGAGTTCAGTTTTCATCTGTGAGTATCATGTCCTCTCTTCCCTGGTCTGGTAGAAAGGATGAGATGAGAGGTCACTGGCTTCCCAAATGCTGAATCTGCCTGGAGTCCACAGCAGCTCAAGTGACCAGGAGGTAAGAGTCACTGGCCGCGGGGTCCTCGTACTTGGCACACACTTGGGTCAGTGTCACCACTGTCACCTCGCAAAGCTCTTTTCCCTATTAGTTCTGGTTCTCTGGAGTTCTCTGGCTCATGTGTGCATTTTCACATTTTAACAGTGATGCTACTTGATGAGCTCATTGGATTCCATGAATCATCCAGGACAATTAGTCCTTGCCACCAGATGGCAGCACAATACCATTCACGTATGGAAAGAGGAGGGGGCGATGGGTTTAAGGGACTTTGGATATGTACCATTCACTAAGCCACCCCCTGAAATTAGACACTATTTCCTTTGAATGTTCAGTACTGATACACTTAAGATAAAGAGATCTATAACCATGTTTTGTTTATCTATTGCTATGCAACAGAACAACTCAACACAGCCTACTGGCATTAAGGGATAATGAAGTAGTATTGATCACAAGTCTGTAGGTTAACTGCCTTCAGCTAGGTTTATCTTCTGCTTCAGAGGATGGAGCTGAGCTCTGATGTTGCACTCTCAGTTGGGGCGATGGCTGGGGCTGGAATATTCAAGATGGCCTCACCCTCCAGCGCGTCTTACCACTTGATTTATCACAGTTTGAATCTAGCACAAGCTTCCCTACAGCATGGCAACTGGCTTCCAAAAGATAGCTTTCCCACTGGGCACGATTGTTCAAGGGTTTATCCAGGCTCTGCTTGTATCTCACCTGCTCATGTTCTATTGGCCAAAACAAGTCAAGCGTCCAGCCTTATGGTCAGCATGAAAGGATTAGACTACCAGGAGGTAGGAGAATCAATGGGATGGGATGGTCTTACCATAGGTCCATAAAAGGATCCACAGCTCTGCCAGCACAAAGAATCAGAAATCTCCCCAAAACTGATTTACATTAGAAATGTCATAAATTCATCTCTTCTTTTTTCAGTAAATCATAGATAAGACAAATAGTATTGACAAGCTTTAAAAATGTCAGAAAAGTAGACCATCTGGCTGCTCCCCACAATGCTTGCTAGAAGGGATAGTTCCTGGCTCTGGCCTAGGGAGGACAGAGCCCAAAACTCTGCTTTGAAGGGCACCCATTATTGGTCAAGCTAAAAGGGAACACTCGAGCTAAGTACACTTACAAAAGACGACATTATCAACCAGATGTAATTTCAACAGTTTACAAAGACAGACCTACCTGGCTGATGAAAGGAGGCTATTTGCAAAACCAATCCCTGTAGATAAATTTCCCTCAGGAAAACAAATTATAAAAGCAGAGGTTGCTTTATGAATACAAATTTGGAACAAGAAGAGCTGGATAGTCTTGCAGGATATTTCCATTAAGGCTGATGAATTGTCTTTCTACGCTCCACAAACATCTCTATTTTAAGAACTGACTCAGTTCCGTTGAATTACAGCAACACTGCCTCTTAATAAGACTAGAAAAACACTGATGTAACATTATTTTCACTAGCAAGGATTATGAACAGGATGAAAGTCAAAACTTTTTCTCAGCATTCCGTGTTACATAAAATCAATCGTTCATCCAAGATAATATTCATATTTATTATGCATGACCTGGAAAGCATTGTTGACATATACTGTTGATTCAGTAATGAGTGTAGTTCCATTTTTAATCTGATAATCCCTCTAGCTAACAGGTTGTCATAGCCAAATGATGCTTTTATAGTTAACATCTGACAATGACTGAACCTAAGGATGATATCCATCAACAGTTCTAAATTTGCTTCCCAGTATCAAGATCAAACTGAACAGCAAAGCCTTGTATCCTCTAAGATTGTCCATTAAATTCATTTACATATAAAGTTTATATCTTCTACAAGTGTAACTGATATACATTGCCATTATTCCTGAAATTTCAGTAAAATAGAAACAAAATTGGGGAAGAAACATTTACTGAGACTCTTCTGTATGAGTTAGTGTTTCTGTTTGGACATTAAGATGACATATACATAGTCTGATGGCCTTCCCAGTGGCTCAGTGATAAAGAATCCACCTGCCAATGCAGGAGACACAGGTTCAATCCCTGGGTCTGAACCTGGAAAAGAAAATGGCAACCCACTCCAGTATTCTTGCCTGGGAAATCCCATGGACAGAGGAGCCTGGTGGGCTACAGTCCATGGGGTCGAAAGAGTTGGACATGACTTAGCTACTAAACCACCACCACCACAGTACATAGTTTAAGAAATAAAATATGTGAATTTTACAGATAGCATTTCTTTATATGAATGCTGTAGGCCAAACTCTCAAAATCCAAATTTGATGAGGGGAATTCAATTTTTTCATGATGATTGTTCTTCCTCCTGTGACAGAATATTCTTCATTAAATTAAGCATGGGATTAAGTGATTCATTAGATGAGGATGGAAAAACAGTCAATCATATATATTCAAATATAATATACACATGAACATAGAAATATTCAACCATATCATACTGTAAAAGAGCCTTGTCTGTTTAAATATTAACTCTCTTATGTCAATATTAAAATGCCAGGTCTCAAAGGATTGTTATTCAAAACTCTTGCAAGAAATGTATTTATATGAGCATTTACTGATTATTTATCTTGACTGCAGTAAGTGGCTCTACATTTGGAATCACATTAACTATTTTCGACAGCAGTTCTCAAACTCACAACGAAACATCTCACAGTTGACTAGTTCGCCATCATCTCAAACTCAACATGTTGGGTTGAAATTAATCAACAATGTTCCTGATGTGCTCTGAGAAGTGTTAGGGGGTTCTCAGAGCCACAAGAAGCTGCAGAGTCAAGAAGGATAGAACTCAAGACTCTGCCAGCTTCTTCAAGCAGAGAAATCTGGTTTATATGATGGTTTCTCCTCAAAACTTTGTAGATTTTGATAAAAGGGACTAAACGTTGAGTACATGGTAAGTTCTCAATAAACATTTATCCTTTGTTCCCTTCCCTAGCGATCCCACCCCAGGATCTGGTATAACTTGCCAAACTCTCCCATTTCTATCAGCATTAATATTTTTTCCCTAGTCTTACAGTCTTGAGACCTGAATTCCTCCTCAGTTATTCTTCCCTTCACTCCCAATAGCCAAGTTTTACTATTTCCCATGAATGATCTTTCATATGTCTCAAACACACCACTATCTCACCATTTCCTTCATACCATGTTCTAATCTTCTTGTGCTGAGGATCCTTCAATAGCTTGAAATCTGAATGCCTGCCCTTGATCTCTTCTTTCCATCTGGACAATGCTTCCAACTTCTGCAGCTCTCCCAGCTCCAGGTTATTTCCAGACTCGTCTACCACAAAGACTTGTAAAGCTGCCTACATGCACTCTTTCATGGAAAGTAACTTTTTAAAAATCTAAAGTCATGCCTACTTCAATGCTGTTGGGAAACTAACTTTTGTAAGGGACCTCCTAGGAGCTAAACTGGTAGGTGACCAGAAGTTATAGCTGACTATGTTCAAATGTTCAATGCATACCTTAGCATGGATTCCTTAAAGAATATTCTGAGATACTTCCCTCTTGAGATCTTCCTTTAAAAAAGCAAGGAAGAGAGACAGAAACCTTCCTTTGTCAAATAAGTTTGAGAATCCCACGTGATGTATTATGCTGTGAGAGTAAAAATAGAGATTAACATATTAAAGTCTCTAGTGAGTATTACAGTTAAGAAACTTGCTTAGCTTTTTTTAACCTACTACTACACAAATTTCTACTACTCCATAAATCTCTGCTACTTTCAAGTATTAGTAGGGGTAGTGGATGGCTCAGACAATAAAGAATCTGCCTGCAATGCAAGAGGCCCAGGTTTGATCCCTGGGTCCAGATCCCTGGAGAAGGGACTGGCAAGCCTACTCCAGTATTCTTGCCTGGAAAATCCCCTGGACAGAGGAGGTTGGCGGGCTTCAGTTCATGGGGTCACAAAGAATCGGACACAATTGAGTGACTAACACTTTCACTTTTTCTGTATGCAGAGTAATAGGATACCTGTTTTGTTGAGGCACAAAAGACAGGACTAAGATCTTGGGAAAAGTAAGAAGGGGTAAATGTTAGCTCAGGATAAAAAGGGACTTTGCAACAGCAATGGAAGTGCAAAATTGTTCAGGCTTCTCTGAGAAATAGATGCCTGCTCCTTGTGCCTGGGGTTATTTATTTAGCTGGAGACTTACTAGGATATTTGAGAAGGCATTCAAGCATCTCCTGGGGTTCTTAGGCTATATGAATTCTAAGTTTACCCTCCAACCTTAGCCCTTATGACTCTGGACATTCTATTGCACGCAGAAGCAGACGTTTAAGAATTGATATTCATGACCAAATGCACTGGGGGCTTCCTCATCTTCACTCTTCATACATCTGTCCAAAGAAGAACCTTTATCAAGATTTTGGTATTGGATTAAGTGTATTTTTTAATGTAGTAGACCAAGAAAATAACTCACTGGAATATATATAATTAGAGCA
This sequence comes from Bos taurus, assembly GCF_002263795.3. Lineage (NCBI taxonomy): Eukaryota > Metazoa > Chordata > Mammalia > Artiodactyla > Bovidae > Bos > Bos taurus. The sequence goes on from NC_037341.1 coordinate 25,872,850, forward strand.
AAAAATTATGATCCTTCAGGAATTTTCTGGTGACCCAGTGTTTGGGACTCCAAGTTCTCACTGCCCAGGGCCTGGGTTCAATCCCTGATGGGGGAATTAAGACCTCAAAAGACATATGGTATGGCCAAAAAAATGACACTAGCTACCAAGGATGACAGAATAATTATATTCTGGGTAGTCTATCAATACCAGAAATAGCTTAAATTAGGAGGTAGAGTTACCCAACTTATTATTTATTATGCTTTATAATTTATATATACATTGCACATATTTTATATATATCAAGTGGTATATAATGGGCTTCCCTTGTGGCTCAGCTGGTAAAGAATCTGCCTGCAATGTGGGAGACCTGGGTTAGATCCCCGGGTTGGGAAGATCCCCTGGAGAAGAGAAAGGCTACCCACTCCAGTATTCTGGCCTGGAGAATTCCATGACTGTGTAGTCCATGGGGTTGCAAAGAGTCAGACAGGACTGAGTGCCTTTCACTTTCACTTAAATATTTAAAGATTTCCTTATGAGGTTTTGATGATCTGTTCAGCTGATGAATACTAGTTTTGTGGCCCCTTTACAATCAGCAAGTCATATCCCTAGCAATTTCTCCATCAAAATAAGATCTCTAAAACTTTCACCTTATCAGAATCCAAATTCATGATGTATTGAAATTAATGAACCATTCAATAGATGTTTGTTGATTATCTTCTCTTTGCTCCACTAATACAATTGTTTCCTGTGCTTATATTAAACATGTGTCTTTTGATATAACATAAAAATGTAACATTTCCTTTTAATAAAAAAAAGATTTTTGTATTAGGAATATTCTTTGGAAGATAGCTTCAAATACCATGGGATTAAGACATTAAATGACATTGACTAAAAATGCTCTAGAAGCATATATAGATTCATGTCTTTAAAATAAAACACATGAAAAGCTCTCTCCCAGAGACAGAACCTATTAGGACACCATGGAAGAAAATTTAGAAGCTTCCATTGGGCACCCATGTCCAAGAGCAACCATTCTTTGAAAAGCTAAACCAAGCCCAGAGAGCTCTTGTCATTAATTAACTCTTTTTTTTTTTCTTTTTTTAGCTTTCTTAATTAACTCTTGAATATTCCAGGAGAGAGTCCCTTGGACTGAAAGGAGATCCAACCAGTCCATTCTGAAGGAGATCAGCCCTGGGATTTCTTTGGAAGGAATGATGCGAAAGCTGAAACTCCAGTACTTTGGCCACCTCATGCGAAGAGTTGACTCATTGGAAAAGACTCTGATGCTGAGAGGGATTGGGGGCAGGAGGAGAAGGGGAATGACAGAGGATAAGATGGCTGGATGGCATCACTGACTCGATGAACGTGAGTCTCAGTGAACTCCGGGAGTTGGTGATGGACAGGGAGGCCTGGCGTGCTGCAATTCATGGGGTCGCAAAGAGTCGGACACGACTAAGCGACTGATCTGGTCTGATCTGATTCCAGGAACCATCCTGCTTTTACATAGAGCTGCAATGAGTCCCATAAAACATCACCTTCATTATGAGACCAGAACTGAATTGTATTTTAAGACAGAAAACACAGCCTAAACCAGCATAGAATCCAAATTATTTTCACGCCACTGTAGCAAGTATTAAAAAAAAATAGCCACACCCTTTTATAATATAGATTTGTGGAATGAATAAAACACTGCTATCATTTATAGTTTCCTTTCAGGAGGGGACGCATTTATAAATGAATGGTTCTGTAATAACCCAGTGGCACCTTCATAAATCTCTCCAATGGAAGGGACTCTGTAACACATCTGATGAGAAATGTGTTTACTCTTTCAGGATTAAAAATAGAAAAACACAATAGAACAAGTTCATTGGTAGGTTCAGGTGGCCACTTAGTTTATAATAGAATCAGGAAATGAAAGTGCCCTGTGGTTCAGTGAAAAACTCCACTAGAACCCATATTTAGCTAACACAAGCAAAGCATGTTAGTGAGTTTCCTCAGTTGTCGGCATTAAAAAAAATTAACAGTATACCTCCTTTCAATCAGCTAAATATTTATTCACATCTTCAGCTTGTTATTTCCTCATTAACAAGGTTTCCCCTGCTGCTCAGCAGAATATGTGAGGAACTTAGCAAATGTCAGAAGCACTCAAGTTGAATCAACCAAAGGAAGTGATAAAAAGGTTCATAATCAAGTGGAACTTCAATAGTGGCACATTTCAAGCTGGGAAATAATAGATCAATACACAAGGCTCTTTCCTGTGGGATAATACTGCTATTTGTTCTTATTTTGTGATTTGTTTCCACTCATCAAATCACAAGTACAATGCATTTCTCTGTTAATCTTCAATTTGTAAATGGTCATTTGCATTCTACTTCTCAGAACACCACAACAGAGAAGAGAAAATGCAATTTTGTAAGGAAAGCTGAGCCTTGAGAACAGAGAAACGCAAACCAACATAAGCAAAGTATCTGAGGGGAAAAAAAAATGATTGCTGGTTAGTGTGTGACTATCTCCTTCTAACAGGGTCAAGACTTACGATGCAGTGTTTGTGAAATGTGGACAAATATAACAAAAGTCCTCACAGAAAAAAATGTTTAAGTTTCAGTTCAATCAGGCACTAGGAAAGTCTACCATGTCCTTTTGCTTGTTTTGAAGAAAATTATTTATTATCTTGAAGTTGAAGATGTTTCACATTTAATTTTGTGGCTGGGTAAGGATCTTGGTTTGTGAGCCCTTTCTTGCTATGACTGCTGCTGAGTCGTTTCAGTCGTGTCCGACTCTGTGTGACCCCACAGACGGCAGCCCATCAGGCTCCCCCATCCCTGAGATTCTCCAGGCAAGAACACTGGAGTGGGTTGCCATTTCCTCCTCCAATGCATGAAAGTGAAAAGCAAAAGTGAAGTTGCTCAGTCGTGTCCGACTCTTCGTGACCCCATGGACTGCAGCCTACCAGGCTCCTCCATCCATGGGATTTTCCAGGCAAGAGTACTGGAGCGGGGTGCCATTGCCTTCTCCTTTGCTATGACTGGTCTAATACAAAAATTTACCAACTAATCTTTTTTACATAACTGTGTATTAGTTACAGCACCATTATCCAATAGTCTTGAAACCAGTTTCCTTACATTATTTCAGATATATATGACAATCTAACAGCTCCCAATTATTTTTTTAAAAAACCCTGATTCATAAACATAAACCATAGATAAATTTACAAAGACTGCTATTTCTTCACAAAAGATACTGATATGATATCAAAACAGAAATTCAAAACATGTTTCCAAAATCACAAAGAAGAAAAAGTTTCAACATGTAGATAAATAAATCAGTTCAGTTCAGTCGCTCAGTCATGTCCGACTCTTTGCGACCCCATGAATCGCAGTACACCAGGTCTCCTTGTCCATCACCATCTCCCGGAGTTCACTCAAACTCACGTCCATCGAGTCAGTGATGCCATCCAGCCATCTCATCCTCTGTCGTCCCCTTTTCCTCCTGCCCGCAATCCCTCCCAGCATCAGAGTCTTTTCCAATGAGTCAACTGTTCGCATGAGGTGGCCAAAGTACTGGAGTTTCAGCTTTAGCATCATTCCTTCCAAAGGAATCCCAGGGCTGATCTCCTTTAGAATGGACTGGTTGGATCTCCTTGCAGTCCAAGGGACTCTCAGGAGTCTTCTCCAACACTACAGTTCAAAAGCATCAATTCTTTGGCGCTCAGCTTTCTTCACAGTCCAACTCTCACATCCATACACGACCACTGGAAAAACCATAGCCTTGACTAAACGAACCTTTGTTGGCAAAGTAATGCCTCTGCTTTTCAATATGCTATCTAGGTTGGTCATAACTTTTCTTTCAAGGAGTAAGCATCTTTTAATTTCATGGTTACAGTCACCATCTGAAGTGATTTTGGAGCCCCAAAAAATAAAGTCTTACACTGTTTCTACTGTTTCCCCATCTATTTCCCATGAAGTGATGGGACCAGATGCCATGATCTTCGTTTTCTGAATGTTGAGCTTTAAGCCAACTTTTTCACTCTCCTCTTTCACTTTCATCAAGAGGCTTTTTAGTTCCTCTTCACTTTCTGCCATAAGAATGATGTCATCTGCATATCTGAGGTTATTGATATTTCTCCCGGCAATCTTGATTAAATAGACCCACAAAAATGTTACAGGGATACTGAACATCTTCCTAGGTTCTGAAAACCATGAGCAATTTTCTTTCCAAATATAAACAGACTTTCCTATACTAGAAGGGTGTCATTTGAAAAATAATTACGGGGCTTACCATGAAAAGAAACAAGGAGCTAGACACTGAAGTGCTCCTCAGTGCCAGCTTATGACAGTGATTATCAGGTGAGAATTGCTCGGCAATGAAGGGCCTGAAAAACCCAAAGCTCAACACATCACTGTTTTAGCAGGACTTTCAAGTCTTTAAATCCAGGAAGAAGAAAGGAGAGAGTCAACAGCCAGGGCACAGGTAAAAGTTCCTTTTTATTATTATTATTGGAATATAGATGCTTTACAATATTGTTTAGTTTCTGCTGTACAATGAAGTAAATAGGTTATACATACGTATATATCCCCTCCCTCTTGGACCTCCCACCTCTCTTCATTCCACCCCTCTAGATCATCAGAGGGTGCCAAGCTGAGCTCTCTGTGTGGTACAGCAGCTTCCCACTAGCTATTATACACAGAGAAGGCAATGGCACCCCACTCCAGTACTCTTGCCTGGAAAATCCCATGGGCGGAGGAGCCTGGTAGGCTGCAGTCCATGGGGTCGCTAAGAGTCAGACACGACTGAGCGACTTCACTTTCACCTTTCACTTTCATGCATTGGAGAAGGAAATGGCAACCCACTCCAGTGTTCTTGCCTGGAGAATCCCAGGGACAGGGGAGCCTGGTGGGCCGCCGACTATGGGGTCACACAGAGTCGGACACGACTGAAGCGACTTAGCAGCAGCAGTGTATGTATGTCAATGCCACTCTCCCAATTTATCTCACCCACCTCTCACCCCCACCCCATTCACCTGTCTGTGTCTTTATCCTGCCCTGCAAATAGGTTCATCTGTACCATTTTTCTAGATTCCGCACCTTTGCATTAGTATATGAAATAAGGTTACTTTTTAATCCCCAGGGCCTATGTTCATCCACAGCCCTTGCAGGAGTTTGCTGCTTAGTCGCTAAGTCATGTATGACTCTTGGTGACCCCACGGACTGTTGCCTGCCAACCTCGTCTCTCCATGGGATTTCCCAGGCAAGATTACTGGAGTGGGGTGTCATTTCCTTCTCCAAGGGATCTTCCTCATCCAAGGGTTGAACTCATGTCTCCTGCATTGATAGGTGGATTCTTTCCCACTGAGCCATGCAGCCAGACCTCCAGTGCTCATCTTGCTCCTCTGGGAGGGCCTAGCACTATCCCAAAGGGTTAAACTCATCAAAGATGGATATAAAACAAGGGTAAGTTTCACTTTTTTTTGTATTGAAGTATAGTTGACTTCCTATATTAGTTTTATTTGTAAACATAGTAATTCAGTATTTTTATCGTTTATACCCCATATAAAGTTCAAGTGCTGCCATCTGAAGCCCCTGTCTGCCGGGAAATATACACCAGCTCAAACTTCACAGGCTAAGGTGACTGTTCATGAGGTTGTAATGTAGATTGGGTAGGGGTGGAGGACTGGGTAAGAAGGGAAGGAATGGCTTATTCAATGAAAAGAAAAGGAAAAGAGTAATTCAAGAAGCAGAGTTTCATTACCCTCTATAGCATAGGGGTTGATTTTGCATATTAAACAAAATAATAATACCACTTATGAGCAAAACAATTGCAAAGTTATCTTAGGACAAGGTTGGTGTGTGAGCTTTGTTGTGGAGGAGGGGTGTAAGTAAGATGAAGGGCTTCCCTGGTGGCCCAGCTGTAAAGAATACGCCTTCCAATACAGGAGAGGCAGGTTCAATCCCTGAGTCAGGAAGATCCCTGGAGAAGGAAATAGCCACTCACTCCAATATTCTTGCCTGAAAAATCCCACAGACAGAGGAGCCTGGTGGGCTACGATCCATAGGGTCACAAAGAGTCAGACAACAAGAAGATAAGATGAGACACTGCTTAGTTTAACCTCATTCTTTCATTCAAACTTTCAGTTCTTGCCCAATGTTCCCTAAGGAAAGCAAAGGTGCTTCCCTGTTCTCCAGCGTCCAAAGAGATCTGCCTTCACATGATGTTGTGAATGGCTTTGTAGAGTAAGCTGGTTTCTTTTCTCAAAGGACTTATCTTTCAAGCTGGCTGAGAGTTTATTTTTTTACTTTATATGAAAATTCTTCAGAGAGCCTGATGGCACAGAATGGAGTCCAGAAATCATCTGTAATACTCCACTGCAACACAGACTTTATTTTATGCCTCCTTCGAAGTAAATCTTTTTTAAAATATATTTTTGAGGTCTGACGGCACATAAAAGGAAGCTATTAAGGAGAGCCACGGGGTGTCCGTGATGGGAAGGGCTGATTATCCCTGACAGCCTCTGACTCTGGAATTCATGGAAAGGCAAACCACAAATATTTCAGTGGAGGCTAACAGGCAGACACATTTTATGCCATGTTCCCCCTCTCCCCTTTTCCTCTTCATTCTTCTTCCCTAAAATGGTACATCTGCTACAGAGGTGTTCTTACAAGCGGGCTTATGTCATCTGAAGCCACGTAATATCAGACTTATCAGCATCTTAAAAGACCGGCTTGCTTAGTCTTAGAGCAGCTTCCTAATCAGAACTGGCTATATTTATTTACAGATTCCCTTGAGTTGCATTATGAAGCATTATTCTGTTAGGATACTCTGGGAAAAGCTCCATGCCTTCCAAACACATAATTTCAGGAAGGTCCTTGGCAAAACCCTGAAATGAATTTGAATCTTATCCTTCCATCAGATTTCTGTCTGTGACCTTACACCCAGATTCCGTGAATAGAACATTGTCCTACCAGGGCAGAGGCTCAATAACTGGGCATTTTCTGGGTCCCTGAATTTGTACAATGAGATATCAACTCCAATCTGCGAGCACAATGCTCCAGTGACTGCCAGGAATGGCTGCAATATTGATGCCTTTCAGTGAAGATCACATCATACACCCAGCAGAGCTCAATAAAATGATACTGTAGTTAACAAGTTTTATAACACGAAGTTACTTAAAAGATGGAACTAATCAGGGGGAAGCCTGTTTATGCATGTCACCACCACATTTAATTGTCAATAAATAAACAAAGGTTTGCTTCACCTATTGTCATGTATATCAAGCCAGTCATTAATCTAAACTAATGAAGCTTAAGATATATGACAGACAGTTTTTATGGAGCGCCTTCTTAATGATATGTTTGCTTTTCATTTCAATGCCAAAAGCTCATTATCAAGAAAGCAGCACATTATGGTCCATACACATTGAAAGCTACATCAGGATTCTTTGTTCGGGGCTCACAACGAGCGGTGCCTGCACTTACATAGTGAAAAGCATTACTTAGAGATGAAAACGGGAGGTGAGGATGATGCATCTGATTCTCCTGCTCTGTTGTGGGCCCCCCACCCCCACTCCACCCCTGGATTTTTAAGCTCACCTGGAAAGAGAAAGGAAACTCAATCCAGCCTAATTCATGCACACATCCATCTTGAAAAACGTGAATGAATAGCTATCATAAACACAATGGGTCCTAATCACTAAAGAACACCCTGAATCTCCCACAAACACAACCCAAGATGCCATGCTGCAAACAGAGACCTAGCAGATAATAGAAGGAGGCATCATACAATTATTTCAGCATTCACATTCATCCTAGAGCTTTGTAGTAATTATTTCTTATTCCACTTCAAGTTTGGAGGAGAATCTAATGCATGAATGAATACCTATCAAACCGTATTGATTCCTGTACCCAGTGAAGTGACACATTCGAAATAGTTCACTCTTTGGACTGGAGCCACCAAGAGACCATTGCAGGTTCTAAGGACCCAATGATAGGCTCCATCATGTCACACTTTGCTTTATTTAAATCTGGAGAAATATGCCTTAAATGGGACCAGGTTATAGGAGCATACAATACATCTCTGTGCATGGCAGGACAAAGGGCTATCATGCATTGCCAGGGGTCTGGACTGTTTTGCTCCTCAGTGTATTTCTAGCACCTTCACAGTTCCTGGCCTATGGAAGGTGCCTGTATGCTTAGTCGCTCAGTCGTGTCCAACTGTTTGCAACCCTATGAGACCCTGCCAGACTCCTCTGTCTGTGGGATTTTCCATGCACGAATACTGGAGTGGGTTACCATGCCCTCCTCCAGGGGATCTTCCTGACCCAGGGATCAAGCCCTAGTGTCCTGCATTGCAGGCAGATTCCTTGCCATCTGAGCCACCAGGGAAACCCTGATTAAAGTGGGCTTTTGTGAAAGTCCTAGATGCTAACGCTGTCCCATCCAACCTTGGAAGTACTCTTCTCTTCAGAATCAGAGTAATGGGTTTTTTATTCTGTGCTCAGGAACAAAATAACACCTAAACATGAAATGCTACCAAGGAGTAGGTGTATTTCAGCTGTTTCAATATCTCTATTCAGAAGCATTTTATTCTTTAGTCTTTTATGGAAATGTATGCATTCACCATCTACAAAACAAAACAAACAGTACCACTGGTATCTTTATTCTATCTTTGATACATAGAATTTAAACCGTTTTTAAAATCATCTTTCCTTTTCTGGCAACTTTCTCCCTTCAGCTTTATTTCCCAACCTCCATGAGATAGTAGGAAGAAACCTCCCTACTTTATTGAAACATTTACATACAATCTTGAAGTAAACAAGAAGGTCACAAAAATCTATTTCCATTAGTGCAAGAAACAAAGAAGGGCTTTCAACCTAGAAATGTCAGGCACCATTACTTTCTGTACCGTACGAAAATGCCGCATCTGTTGATGTCCAAGATAGCAATATGTCATCTACATATGAACATTGATGACTGTGGGACGCTTCACAGACTCCTGGCAGGCCACAGATAGTAATTGTTTTCCTAAATGGCCAGCATAAAAACCAGTGTGAGATGGACTTTTTGCAACAAAAAAAAATCATCTAAACTGACTTTAAAAAATTTACCAGTAAGCTTGCATGTATCTTTAGTATATTTTGCAGAGCCTGTGATAAGTCAAGGATTACTTAGTTTCAATAATGGCAAATTGCATCATGATGGGTTTCAGTGCAAGGGTGTGTGTGTGTGTGTTATAACATATAGTTTATGTTTTTACATGACCACAGATATATGCAGCATAATAAAAGTGTCCAGATATAAGGCTAAATCCTTGTTGGTTATCATAGCAGGGATCCTCTTTATAAAAATAAATCTATATAGAATGAGAACTAGCAATACAAAAATACACACTGAAAAGTTTAAAGGTCATATTTTCAGCTATCTTCCAGATAGCCTGTTGGTAATTTCAGCTTCTAGGACATCTATTACATAAGCAGCATATTAGCTGCATCTGAATGAAAGACAAACATAAAGTATTTTCAAGCATCACTAATAAATACAAAGAAGCAATTTAAGAACTCAACTCCACTTGTGAGATAAACTTGTCTTTGGGTTTTACCAAGATTTCTAAATGAATATGAAAAGTACTGTCCAACATCTGAGGAGATACAAGGCCATCTTTTCTCAAAAATCCGATCTCAGTCATAAAAACAAAATCGTGCCAACTCCATCTCCAGAATTGGGTGTCTAGCTGGACCCAGAGGTAGTTCAAGTTCAGGACTCTCCCTCTGCTTTTTGTCTGTCCTGGCAATTCATCATGCATCTCCTGCAATTCTCCAATGCAGGCCTATATCTTCCACACAGGGCATGTGGCTTCCAGCAACTCCTGGCCTCATTAGTAGTCTTTAATTGGCTCCAATTAAAAAAAAAAAAAAGGGAAGAAAACTGAGTTGGGTCAATTTGGGTCATATATGTCTATTTCCAAACCAATGCCTGTAGTTTTGGGACTAGGTTGTCCCAATCTGCCTATCTTCACCCAGTCACCATGGCTGGAAGAGAAGGATCTGTAAAAAGATTCACTAAATCTCATGGTAAAGAATTCAAGGATGCGAGAGGGTGAGGGCTATTATCAAAAGCTGGGAACGGGGCTGCAAACCTAACAACATATTTCAATAGACAAATACATCCCTGCCAACTTCAACTCATCAAAAGAAATGTTCATACAGTATACCAAATTACATTTCCTTCCAATTAGTCAGGTTTTTAAGAAAGTAAAGAAATTGGACAATATCTAAAAATTCATTGAACACAAATTAGCCTTGCCCAGGCAACTTTCATAGGACCAGTTTTCACGGAGTCCAATTTAAACTGAGTCTGATCATAATTATCTGGTCTAGAAAAATATAAATCTCATATCTGCCCTGCTCCTAATCTTATTTACTTCAATTTTCTTCTTTATCAATCTATTTCAACAAATCTTATTCTCACAGTTAACCTGAAAATGTAAAAACCATAGACGCATTAGATACTCTATATGATGTTTCATAGACATGACTAATAAATGTGCCTATTTTGAAAAAAAATAAACTCTCTGTGATTTCAGGGATGTTTACTCCCATTTGTTGCAAACACATTTGATGACTATAATTGCCACCATGGCCATAAGTCATAATCATAAAATGATTGCTTATAGCTGTGAAATTCATTCTCTTCAACTGAATTGTAGATTTTTCATTTTAAATATACTCTCCACTGATAAATTTTCCAACACAGTTGTGACCAAAGAGTCAATAGGTCTTATTATTTTGTAGGTGAAAAAGATGATGAGATAAAAATAAGTGTGCTAAGAAAAAAGAAATACCGTATTAATGGACACATTGCTAAGTAAAAGATTAAATTCTATTCCTGTTTAGAAGCATCAACCAACAAGACTCAGAACTAGCAGGCATTGGTTAAACACCTTCTTAAAACAAATAAAAGGCAAAACAAGAAAGCCACATTTTATTTTGCAGATGGCTTTTTTTTTTCTGTTTGCTCACTGTATCAGAGGAGTTTTTTAAATTACTGTTTTGAATAGTAAGTGGTAAACTGCACACATCTCTGACCTTAATCTTCTGATTTTCTCAGAGATGAGCAGAGCTAGTTAGGAACATCTGTGAACAGAGAAGCAGGGGAAACCTCCCTTTCAACAGTGGATGCCAACTCTCCTCCTGGAACAACCGTATCTCAGGATCAAGATCATGTGAGAGACCCAGCAGGTGTGACTCTTCCTCTCTGATCAACTCACTTTGTTTTTCTATTTTTATGCTCTCTTAAACACTGCATAATTAACTTCCCTAACGGTTCTAAAACTACTAGGTAAATATACGTAATGGACTCTTATCCATGTGGATCGAGAGGAAATATGATAACTATCAAATTTGTTCCTAAGAAAGGCATCAAAACTAACAGGCAATTGGCAAGAATATCAATCTCCTGCATTGCACCACCTGCTCTGGCCTTTCAAAGGAATGACAGTGATGGAGGAGCAGATAGCTGCTGCAGGCAACCCTGAGAAGTCCAGAGGCATTTCCTACACTGTGTAAAGGTCATGACACAATGTGACCATGACCCCAACCCTACCTGCTCCTGTTGTAGCAGAGGCAGATGGATAGGATCAAACCAGATCTTGGGTCAACCAGCAAACATTTTCTGAACACCTGCCATGTGCCAGAACTGATCTAGGTACTTTCATGGAAATTGCTGCAAAACCCTCCAAAGGCATTCCATCTCATTTAAAGTGAAGGCTGAAAAAATTTCAAAAATAATAACAATAGAGTGAAGGCCAAACTGTTTTTTTGTTAACATTTTACTTTATATTGGTGTATAGTTGATTAAAAGTATTCTGATAGTTTTGGGTGTACAGCAAAGTGATCAAGTTATATATCAATGTATCTATTATGTTTTTAATCTTTTGATCACACAGCATGGCATGTGGAATCTTAGTTCCCTGACCAGGGATCGAACCCACAGCCCCTGCATTGGAAGGCAAAGTCTTAACCACTGGACCACCAGGGAATTCCCCATGTATCTATTTTTCAAAATTTTTTCCCACTTAGGTTGTTAAACAACACTGAGCAGAGTTCCCAGTGCAATACAGTAGGTCCTCACTGGTTATCTATTTTAAATATAGCAGTGTATATATATCCATCCCAAACTCCCTAACCATGCTTTTAGGGACCTAAGAGGGCCCCCAGGATCTTGCTTCCACCTCACTGCCTTCTAGCTAGAATGAAGTCCTTCCTGTTTGCCCCATGCAGCATGCATGCTTCCATCTTGGAACCTTGGCACACATGGTTCCCTCCACTTGGAAAGCTCTCACCCTTATACGTACATGGCTTGGCCCCTCCTTTCTTCCCTTCTGGACTTCCCTGGTGACTCAGACCGTAAAGCATTTGTCTACAATGCTGGAGACCCGGGTTTGATCCCTGGGTCAGGAAGATCCCCTGGAGAAGGAAATGGCAATCCACTCCAGTACCATTGCCTGGAAAATCCCATGGACAGAGGAGCCTGGTAGGCTACAGTCCATGGGGTTGCAAAGAGTCAGACACGACTGAGCGACTTCACTTCAATTCACTTCTTCCCTTCTAGTCTTTCCTGACTCCAACCTTAGTGACATCTTCCCTCCCATATATCTAAAAGTGTAGCCCACGATGTATCTCCTAATCCTCTTCTCCATTGTATTTTCTTCCTTAGTGCTTGTCAGCCTTTTACATAGTAAATATCCTACCCACTGTCGTCTGTGTCTATCATTAGATGACAAACTTTAGGCAACTGGAGATCGCGGTTTGTTTTGTTCATTGCCAGATTCCAAAAGAGTGCCTTGCAGATAATAGTAACTCAATAAATATTTTTAATTATCCCACTAATTAATAAAGTTTTCTTTCATAATGAGTCTATGAGGTGGTATACTTTCTTCATGCCAATGAACAAGAGAGGCAGAAAGATTGATCTAAGACACTAGAATCTGTAAATGGAAAAGCTTTTTTTTATCTCCAGGTTTCTAGTCTGCACTCATTCTTCTCTGGCACCACTACCTGGAAGTTACAACAAAATGTCAAGGTGGGGTGAGGGGTAGAGGGAATAGATGCTGGAACTGGACATCAGAGAAGTGTCCGTGTCCTAAGGAGTAGGTGGGCTTCCTGGGTGGCCCAGATGGTAAAGAATCTGCCCACAATGCAATAGACCTGGGTTTGATCCCTGGGTCAGGAAGATCCTCTGAAGAAGGGAATGGCCATCCACTCCAGTAGTCTTGTCTGGAGAATTCCATGGACAGAGGAGCCTGGTGGGCTACAGTCCATGGGGTCGCAAAGAGTCGGACATGACGAGTTACTAACACACAAACACACACACACAAAAGGAGGTAGGCTCCAGGGGATACCCAACATGTGACAAGATGGATGAGTGAAGCTCAGAGACTGTGCTTACTGGCAAGTGGCTGAAAATGTTTAAGGTTTCTATCTTATAAATTTAAAATTTTTTTAATTTTTTTTTTTTTGTAATAGCACTGGAAGTATTGCTATTGTTGTTGTTGTTGTTGTTTGGCTGCACTGTCTTCACTGCTCCATGGGCTTTTCTCTAGTTTCGGAGAGCAGGGGCCACTCTCTAGTGACAAGCACGGGCTTCTCATTGCGGTGGCTTCTCTTGTTGCCAAGCTCGGGCTCTAGGCATGTGGGCTCATTAGTGGCATCTCCCGGGCTTTAGAGCAGAGGCTCAATAGTTATGGCCCATAGGCTTAGCTGCTCCCTGGCATGTGGGATCTTCCCAGATCAGGGATCAAACTCAGGTCTCCTGCATTCGCTGGCAGATTCTTTAGCACTGAGCCACCAGTGAAGTCTTAAAAATATTTTTAAATTATACATATGCCCTTCTCTGATTAGTAAGTAACTACTTACCATCTAGGATTGTTCCAATGGAAAAGAAACTGCTTGCCTCTGATCTAACTTGTGTAGCATAAACTCCATCATAGGATGAAATGAATGCTTGTTTGAGTGACATACTGGTTGCATTAGAATTCTTGTGTTTTCCTGGCACATTACTCTCCTTTGAATTTCATACCAATTGAATAATTCCATTGGCAGGATGGGGGAGAGAGAAAGCTGAAATGAATAAAATATTAATCTCACATACGTGGCAGGTTTTTAAATTTAATATTATCTTCTAGATCTTACACAACAGATTCATGCAGACACTAATCAGAGCTTAATCACACTCTTACTGTGTATTTAATCTTTGTAGATACACACTGCACTCAAACAGATGGACCTGGTTTTGTTTTGGTTTTTTTTCAGCAAAGCAAGCTTATTTGGTTTAATAGAACCAACTTGCTTTTTTCTGGTCCCTAAAAAGTACTTCTCCCTGGGTTATGGTTTTTTTTTTTTTTTTTTAAACAATAATCAGATAACTTTTATTTTGTACTTGACTCTAAAATATTTAAGTCATTCAAATACAGCTGTTAAATTCTTACAATCATTTTCCCAGCTGCTTTGTATTTTTCACTTCCTAAAGTTTAGCTGGAACTGGGGACGGTGAGATGGGAAGAGGAAACACATCTGTAATGGCCATTTAATAAGCTATGCTCTATGGCTAAATAATTATACATATAGTTATAAAGACTCTCATTCTTTTAAAATTAAATAATATCAAAATTTGGTTTACCTACAGTATCCAGTAAGCACAGAAACATTTTATATTACCTGAATTCAGAAACACATGGCACCAAACAGGGGACCACAAATATTATGCAGGAACAGAATAATGCAACACAGGGGCAAAACACGTTGAAGAAATTTTTTTTATTTGCTGGAAGATTTTTGATTACAGTTTCAATTTCCGTGCTTGTGATGGGTCTGTTAAGATTTTCTATTTCTTCCTGGTCGAGTTTTGGAAAGTTGTACTTTTCTAAGAATTTGTCCATTTCTTCCACGTTGTCCATTTTACTGGCATATAATTGTTGATAGTAGTCTCTTATGATCCTTTGTATTTCTGTGTTGTCTGTTGTGATCTCTCCAGTTTCATTTCTAATTTTATTGATTCGATTTTTCTCCCTTTGTTTCTTGATGAGTCTGGCTAATGGTTTGTCAATTTTATTTATCCTTTCAAAGAACCAGCTTTTGGCTTTGTTGATTTTTGCTATGGTCTCTTTTGTTTCTTTTGCATTTATTTCTGCCCTAATTTTTAAGATTTCTTTCCTTCTACTAACCCTGGGGTTCTTCATTTCTTCCTTTTCTAGTTGCTTTAGGTGTGGAGTTAGGTTATTTATTTGACTTTTTTCTTGTTTCTTGAGGTGTGCCTGTATTGCTATGAACTTTCCCCTTAGGACTGCTTTTACAGTGTACCACAGGTTTGGGGTTGTTGTGTTTTCATTTTCATTTGTTTCTATGCAAATTTTTATTTCTTCTGTGATTTGTTGGTTATTCAGCAGGGTGTTGTTCATCCTCCTGGGTTATGTTTTTTAGGACTAATGAATCAAGACTCTTTTGCTTGAATGTGGCAGAAACCCAATCAAACCAGCTTGAGCCAAACAGAACTTTATTGGCAGACAGGTAGCAGTAAAAAGATCAGAGTATAGTCACGGCTTAGGTATAAGTGAAAAGAGAAATCTGTACCCTCCAGGCACTCTATCACAGTCTGCACTTCTCTCCACCAGGATGTGTCACTCTCTGGTCTGTTTCTTCCACATATTGAAAATATATTGGGATTGTCACATATACACTACTGATACTGTGTTTAAGATGGATACTGATGCTGAAGCTGAAGTTCAATACTCTGGCCACCTGTTGCGAAGAGCCAACTCTTTGGAAAAAACCCTGGTGCTGGGAAAGATTGAGGGCAGGAGGAGAAGGGGACGACAGAGGATGAGATGGCATAACCAGCTCAATGGACATGAATCTGAGCAAACCCTGGGAGATAGTGAAGGGCAGAGGAGCCTTCTGTACTGCAATCCATGGGATTGTGAAGATTCAGACACAACTTAGCGACTGAACAGCAATAATAAAATAGATAACTAATGAGAATAGACTGTATAGCAAAGAGAACTCTAAATTAATGCATGATATTCATGATAATCATGACATGAATATCCCAGGCTTCTGAAGACTGGCCCTTGCCCTAGCATCATCACCCTAATCTGGACATATTTGATCCAGGGAAACTGAGGAGACATGCAGAGTTATATTATCTTTCACCAGAAATAAGTCACAAAGTAAACTATGTTCACATCTACTTACACACACACAAACACAGACACACACACACACTTACATCTCTCTGTGGTTCACAGTAACTACATTAAGGACTTTCAGATCAGCTTGGAAGAAAATTACTGTTTCTAAACAGAAGCTTTGAGAAATTTTTTTCAGATTAAAAAAAAAAAGTCTAAGAGCATGCTCAGCTTCTGATAAAGCTGGGTTGATTCTATTCAATGACATGATTCACCTCATCCCAGTATATATGAGAAAAATAGGAGCCCAACAATAGCTGCAGATTTATAGAAGATGATGTAACACACCAACTGAAAAATTGCTGTCCTACAAATGACGACTCTTCAGAATACAGTAAGTTTCCGAATAATAGGAACAGAACAAAGCAAGGAAAATTCCATCTGTTAATCAAGACCAAAGCATGCATTCCATTTCCAACTCAACCATAGAAATTCCTCTTAAGAGAATACACAGACACAGCCACAGTCGTTGCTGACTCCTTCGTTATTCACTATTCAGGATTCATTATTTGTCATTCATTAACCTCAGGATATAACACATTTGCTAGGAACTGTACAAAAGAAAATCTGACGCAGTTCCCACACCTGGGATTACAATCAAAAAGCAATGGTGAGGAGACAGTGAGACCAAAAAAAAAAGAGGTGAAAAATGGCACACGGTGAACTATCCTGGTAGTGCTTAAAACGTCATGCTTCCATGCCTCCACAGTTTGCAGTGGGCCCAGGTTTGAACCCTGGTTGGGAAACTAAGATCCCATGTGCCCGTCAGTGCAGAAAAAAAAAAAATTTTTTTTAAGTTCTTTTAAAAAATGGCACATGGAGAAAAGAAATCCATAATGGAAGTTTAAACTATGATGGAAATTTGAATTCCTGTTTGGCGTTAAATTACTATCAAATATTAGAAAGCAGCTTAAGTGTTCAGAAAATGTAATATTCCAGTGAATCAAGAAAAGGGAGCAAAAATAAAAAGAACTGTAAATCCCTTCAGGTCAGAGGCAATGGTTTTGTTTCTCTTTCTTATTTCTCTTTTTATTCCTCACAATCCCTAACATGAAATACATACAGCAACACCTCCAGACTTCAAACAGATATCTGTTTGACCTTGAGCAATTAGCATCACAAGGTAGAATAAGGAAAACCGTGACAAGATGATTCTGAGTTGAAGACGTAACACCCATAGCACATTTTCAGAAACACTGTCTCATTTCAGCATCGCCCCAACCCTGTAACTAATACCCTGCCTTCCAGAGAGGAAAACTGAAGATAAGTAACTTTATTCAGATCACACTCTAAGAAGAAGATTTAGGAACAGACATAAGGGGACAGTTTGAGGTCTCTTTCAGAATTAATCATCAGATGTCCACCTAGCGCTTATATCAGAGAAATCAAAGAAATGTAATCAAATCAAAGACATGCAAAACAAAGAAATGTAAGTCCTAACCACCTTTGAAAGCTGAATCCTTGACAAGATCAACAAGCTAACCTGAGGATGAGGCAGGTAGAGATGTTTGCTCACCATAGTAAGGCAGAACGCTTCCAAGACAGTGTCTGTAGCATATTGGAGCAGAGAGACAAAGTCAGGATGTGGGTGACGTTTTGGAATCTAGTTTAAGACAGGTCTTTCGGTGTGAGAGGTTGGCAGGAATTAGGTGAAATGACAATATAACAGTTTAGGACTGGTGGACAAAGCAAGGAGAATATGTTGTTACACATGCAGAAGGGTCTTGGGGAATAGTCATTTGTACTATCTGTTCAATAATTGAGGGCTTCCCCAATGGCTCAGCAGTAAAGAATTCACGTCCAATGCAGGGGCCATAGGAGATGCAGTTTCGATCCCTGGGCCAGGAAGATTCCCTGGAGGAGGGCTATGCAACTCACTCCAGTACTCTTGTCTGGAGAATCCCATGGACAGAGGAGCTTGGCAGGCAACAGCCCATAGGGTCACAAAGAGTCTGACACAACTAAAGTGACTTAGCACACATGCACACATTCAGTAATTGAACAATATGATGCTCATTTAAATAGAGCTTTCAGAAATAGACTCATAGATGTGGAAAACAAACTTATGGTTACCAAAGAGAGAGGGGAATGGGGGTAAATTAGAAGTTTGGGATTGACAATTACACATTGCTACATATAAAATAGATAAACTACAAAGACCTACTGTATAGTACAGGGAGCTAAATCCAGTATCTTGTAATAATCTATAATGAAAAATAATAGATATATATGTATAGCTGAATCAATTTTTTATACACCTGAAACTAATACAACATTTTAAATCAACCACGTGCTTAGTCGCTCAGTCATGTTTGACTCTTTGTGACCCTTTGGACAGTAGCCCGCCAGGCTCCTCTGTCTGTGGGATTTTTCAGGCAAGAATATTGGAGTGGGTGGCCATTTATTCCTCCAGGGGATCTTCCAGATACAGGAATCAAACCTGTGTCTCCTGTGTCTCCTGCATTGCAGGCAGATTCTTTATCCACTGAGCCATCAGGGAAGCAAATCAATTACACTTCAATAAAGAAAATAAAAATAAATGGAATTTTCCACAAAGTTCCTGATGCTGAGCAATGTACTTATTTCATCTCCCTGGGCAAGAGTTTCCTAGAATAGTAAAGTCATGTTGACAAAAAAACAGTGGAATAATAAAGTTAAGTCAGTAAAGACAGTCAAATAGTACAATCATGTTAATATAGATGGCAAGTTGTGTGAGTATGGATGGTTTGGGTTCTTAACACCAAAACAGTATTATACATACACTGAAAATAACAAATACTTTGGAGTCATCCAGGCTTAGATTTGGGGGAAAAAAAAAGAACTTTCCCCATATTGACTTTCACTTGGCTGTGGACTAAGTCAAGTTACTTAACCTCTTTGAATACCATTGCACCATGTAATCTGATTTATAATGCTTTGTTGAAAAATGTAATTCATTAGAGCCTAGGAAAGGAAGAAAACAAAAACCAGGAGAATTTTGAGATAAAGATGGAACACAAAATTAGGTCTAAATGCACCCGTTGGTGAATAAAGCATGATAAAGAAAGCATTTATAATCTTTATCAATAACTGCACATCTCCAAAATATCCATACTTTTAATTTTTGTTCTCTTTGAGTACCATTTTTTAATGAAATGGGAGGAAAAAATAACCCTTTAACTGTGATCAGCATGAAGGAAAGGATAAGGCAGTTCCTTACAATTTATTGATAAACAATTTTTACCACCTTAGCAAGATTAATACCTAATTCAAACACAGGAATTAATTGCAATCATAATAAGTACTACATAAGTTATATTAGTGTACCAACCCTCTAAACTGTTGAAATGTCCAGCATTAAAAAATATACGCTAACTCCATCTCCTTTAAAATGTTAGTTGCACTAAAGCAATATTCCCTTATTTATAAGTATGGATTTTCTTATTGCTTTAAATGTGGAAAATACATGGCAGATCAAATACAAATGCCATGATTATCAACTGAAACATGAGATGCTTAGAAACATAAAGTGACCAACTTCATGACAAGTATACAAGGAAATAGATAAGATATTCCTTTGTGAGTGACAAAAATAATGTAAAGAAAAATATAAGGAAGCTAGTTATTTGATCATTAAGATGGTCAAACTTCACACACACACACACACACACACACACACACACACACACATTAAACAACCAAACAAAAATATCCTGTCTTACTTTGACAAGTGGAGAAAAAGCAATAAATAAAGCATTTTGCACCATGTGGCAGCCTATCATCAAATCTGAATCAGAAAGCAATGGGGAATAGAAACTTAAGGAAATTCACCACTGAAAAAACTAGAAGGTTAGACACAGAGACTCACTGACTTTGGCAAAACTCACATTTCTTTTTTGTCATGACAATAAAGTTATTAAAATTGAAGCTGAAATTAGCATTGAAATAGAGCAGATACCAAAAATCAGAAAAACATTTGTAGAAACTAAAGAGTTGAGATTTTCCCTAGAGGAAATAAAATTGAAAGTCTCTGCTGTAAAGAAACATAAAGAGACTAATATCCCAAAGAATCTTTTGCACTAAAAAAAAATTTTTTTAAGACCATTTAGTAGAATAAAAATATCGATTTACTGGAAAAAGATATTCTCTAGAAAACCAGAATGTGTTTTTCATGGCAATCAAGTTTTGATATGGCTTAAAGAGTAAGAGGTGAACATGTAATTACTAATTTGAATAAAGTGCTGTAAAATTAAGTCAAGCCAAATTTCAAGGGTCTTGAGGGTGTTAATTCACTTCACATACTAGGCTGTTTAAAAGAAAATACAAGCATTTTCTCCCTGTGAAATTAGTTTTGTTCAGGGCCAACTCTGTGGTAGCAAAATTGCTGCCATCCGTGTGATCTGAGCCAAAGAAAAACCAAAATCCATACTCTTTCTTTCTCTTTGGCTCACAATTATTCTCCTGAGGCTTACTGTACACATTCATTCATTTATGGCTTTTGAAGGACATCTGAGATCATCTTATGTATGTAACTCCAGCCAGAGTCAACTGTAGACACTGAAGAATATAGAAAGTAAGACCGATTATCTAAGTGTTGCTCTCATCTGCAGTGATTAAAAATCTGAGCATGTTATATCTTGGGCCATGACACTAGCCCCATACTCTAGCAATCTCTCCTCCTCAAGAGGACTTGCACTCCCTCTTCTCTTTCCTCAAATCCTCAACACAGAACATGCTTCAGAGCATTTCTAGATGTTTCCATTGGCTGTCGGAGAAGGCAATGGCAACCCACTCCAGTACTCTTGCCTGGAAAATCCCATGGATGGAGGAGCCTGGTAGGCTGCAGTCCATGGGGTCACGAAGAGTCAGACACGACTGAAGCGACTTAGCAGCAGCAGCAGCCATTGGCTGTGGTCAGGTTTTATCTAATGCAAAGAAAAATACTTTTCTACCCAGACTTTTCTATCCAGGCCAATTTATGGAAGGTGATTTGACACCACCATGGTGTCATGAGACAATGCCGATGTTTTATAGTCCCTCCTGAGAAAGCAATTTGCAAGAACTCTATCACTGTTACTTAGAAAGTAGAGTCTTCACAGTGATTTTTCACAAATGGACCACTTTACCAGGCCTACCTAGAAGTGGTTTTAAGTTCTAACTCATCAACTGCTAACAGCAGGCAACACAATGGTAGTCAGATTTTATCTCTATAAACACAACTGAAAGCTCTGGCCACCTCTTAAGATATCATCATAATAACATTTACTTCAACATCAGAATCATGACAATTGGTTGCCGTAAATAAAATCTGTAGCATCAAACTGTAAGGACTCCTGTATCAGATAAATCTCTAAATTTTTAAGAGCAAAGTAAGAAGTATATAAAATTGCCATTTCTTGGGCAAGACTTTTTAAATTAAACACAGGTACAAGAATATAATATATAGATGTATATATTTATACAGATATATACATGTATTTATGAAATCAAAAATATGCCAAGATAAACTATTTTCTTGGCAACTGAACAAGGAGAATTCATTCTGAAAATTATATCTGTAGAAAGCAAAATTGTGTCCAATGTAGACAGCATAAGTGAAATCCTGTGAATTACTTTCTAAATTGTACACAAAGAAAAATGAAGGGGGCAAGCATGGAATTATTTCCTAGCAAGCTAAATGTACAAACATCAGGAATAAATGAAGATAGGAATACAGAACATAGATACATACAATAAGGCCATAAAGAAAAGTAGCTTTAGGTAAGCCAAATTACATGGTGATAAGACTGAATTCTACTGTTTAGAAAAAGTTCTCTCCTAAATTGCTAGCAATAAATTAAAGGAGAAGCAGAAGAAACTCCAAGTAGAGGTATGTAAGGTCAGATCTTTGATAAATGAGGGTGATTCAATTAAAAACTATTTAACATTTATGGGCTAGTCCCAGTTTTAGGCACTTGGGAAGACAAAAAGGGATTATTTTTAAAGCACAGGTTCCCAACCCTGGGGGCTTTATCCACATGGAAGTACTTAGAATCCCTGCATCAGGAGATGAAATTGGCTTTATGTATTTTCACTTTTATGTGTAACTTCTTGTTATTCTCAAGCTCTTCTTTTCTCCCATACTGAGAAGAAATTTCTAGAAAAAAAACAACTGATGATGTTTAGCAAGTCAGCATTCCAAATATATCTCATCTTTAACACTTTCTATGAAGTGAATTGAAGTCTCTCAGTTGTGTCCAACTCTTTGCGAACCCATGGACTGTAGCCCACGAGGCTCCTCCATCCATGGAATTTTCTAGGCAAGAGTACTGGAGTCGGTGGCCATTTCCCTCTCCAGGCAATCTTCCCAACCCAGGGATCGAACCCAGGCCTCCCGCATTTGCAGGCAGATGCTTTACCGTCTGAGCCATCAGGGAATCCCTCACTTTGTATAATGCACAGTATATCAAGATACACTGGTTAACAGTTTGCTCAAATAAATATTTTTGATGGCAGAATTTGAGAAATTGTAAGTCTCCAGGAGCTGGTCTGGTGTCAGACATCACCATGTGCATGTTATGACAATAGAATCAAATTTGTCATACTCTACACTCACACTTCACACTCCACAAAGCTGACCACATACATTTCCCTTAGAAATGCCAGCACTAAGTGGACCTTTTCCCTGAAATGAAGGGACTTTCTCTTTTTTTATTGCAAGTTTGGGGATGTTACTTATTCTTTAGTATTCTTTCCATTAGGTCGCAAGTCAGTGAAAAGTATAAAACTTAAAGCAAGAATAGCAATGTTGGAACTGTGAAACCAATAGCTATTCATACTTGATGGAAGCAGGACATCAATACAGAGCCATCTGCACAAATATTGTGGTGATTGCAACCAATCAGAAGAAAAAAAAATAAACTCAGAGAAGACTTTCAATTGATGTTCTCATTCACATCCACTAGGGTGAAGTTCCCTTAGGTAAATCAGTGTGTGTGTGCTTAGTCACTCAGTCATTTCTGATTCTTTGTGATCCCATGGACTGTAGTCCATCAGGCTCCTCTGTCCATGGGATTTCCCAGGCAGAAACACTGGAGTGGGCTGCCATTTCCTTCTCCAGGTGATCTTCCCAACCCAGGGATTGAACCCGTGACTCTTGAGTCAGCTGCATGTTCTTTACCACTGAGCCACCAGGGAAAACCCTTAGGTAAATGGGCCATTATTTTTCTCTGCCTCTGGAAATAGCCTCTTGCAAACCAAAACAGAGAGACCCAAGGAGCAACTGATGTGTTGCATGGCTCATGGCAAGTGCCACATTAGCCCAGATAGTGACTTCCCAAGCTTTCTGCATTTCTTGTAACAGCAAGAAATGAGAGCAGACTTAGAGATGGAGAAGGACCTAGAAGCTGGAACACTAAGCTTTCACACATCACTAAAGGGATGCTGGAGCAATAGACAATTCAGATGGGCAGCAATTCACCCCACCAAGATGCAAACCAATGATAAGCAACACTTCCAAGCTATTTTGTAATAGACTGATATCACCGATGAGAGAATTTATACCTTTGTGAGAAGCAGCAAAGGAACTCTTTCTGTAAACAAATGGGAGATACTGAAAGCAATACTACCCAGAGTAATAGCAGAAGCAAAGCAACATGTAAGCAGATCAAATGCAATAATGCATGAAAGCATTTATCACAATCACCTAGAACCTAGTAGATAACTGGTAAATGTTGTTAACTGTCTCCACAGCAAGACAGAAAATTTAACTGAAAGCTGACAAGAGAGAAAGGACAGTATTTCAGCCCTTACTCATCTGTCAGTATGGTTCTACCCATCTAAATCTTGCTTTTAAGACAAAACCTTGTTTGCTCAGTCGTGGCCAACTCTTGGCAGCCCCGTGGACTGCAGCCTGCCCAGCTACTTTGTCCATGGAATTTTCCAGGCGAGAATACTGAAGTGGGTTGCCATTTCCTTCTCCAGGGGATCTTCCCAACCCAGGGATTGAACCCACATCACTTGGACTGGCAGGTAGATCCTTGCCACAATTATCTGCTTTTCTCATGACTCTTTCACAGCTCCTTTTGCATCACATTAAAAAGCCATTGCCAGGGACTTCCCTGGCAGTCCGGTGGTTAAGAATTGCCTTCTAATGCCATTCTATTTAGTGCCAGTTTGATCCCTGGTCATAGAGCTAAGATCCCACCTGCCTCACAGCCAAAAAGCAAGAACATAAACAACATAAGCAATATTGCAATAAGTTCAGTAAAGATTTAAAAAAGATAGATTCATTTATGAAATAAATAAATAAAAACCCATCACCAAGTATGATGAAGTTCTAGAAAATAAGTCAATCCTAGACAGATCCTACTGAAGGTGACAGAAACAAGTGAGACTTTGGATTGTCTTGATGTAACAGTATGATGATCATTCATTTATTCAATAGCACACAGTTACTGCATACTCATGGCTGGCTCGTGAAATCTGAAAAGTGGGAATGTGGGGTACATAATGAGATCAGTCAGTTCAGTTCAGTCAGTCAGTCGTGTCCTACTCTTTGCGACCCCATGGACTGCAGCATAATGAGATAATATATGTAAAAATCCTTTGAAAAGTATAAAATACCATAGAAATGACACAGGTGATGATGATGATGATGATGATGATGATGATGCAATCATGGCCTATTGGTGGAAAGACAACATAGTCTCCTTAAATAAAGGAAAATCATGTCTGTCTACTAAGTATAGAAAAGGGACCGTTTATTCTCCTAATTTATTTAGATTTGCAAATAGGTAGTGAAGACATTCTATAGAAAGTCAACTTTTCAGATTCAAATCAGGTAACATAGGATGATGTGAAATGCTGTGTTTGAGTGAGAGACAGATTTTTAAAAGATGCACTTCTTGGTATAGAGAAGCATTAATTAGAATGATCTTATTTAACAATTTTATACTCAGAAGATGTCAGAATGAAGACATCCTGTTTGCTAACAACTCTCCACTTCCAGACAACCAAAGAACAAGCGGCCTGGCATCACTTAAATCTCATGAGGCTGTGCCATGAAAATTGGCAAATCGGTTTGATTATTAGAAATGAAAGGGGATTAATAAGGAGAAAATCTTGGAACAATAATTTTGAGAGGATGAGTTCCAGTGGAAAAAACAGAAAAGGACCTAGAGTGACATTATTGTCATTGCCCGTTTGTGCATGAACTTGATCTTGG
This sequence comes from Bos taurus, assembly GCF_002263795.3. NCBI lineage: Eukaryota > Metazoa > Chordata > Mammalia > Artiodactyla > Bovidae > Bos > Bos taurus. The sequence goes on from NC_037341.1 coordinate 25,898,249, forward strand.
GTCTTCAGACTGTTCTTTCTTCAGCTGAGCTGTGTACGTCGTCGTTTTGACAGGTGTTGTCAAAATGTTTTACCATGTTTTCCATGTGCCATCAAAAAGAATGGTTATTGTGAACACAGAAAGACACGAAAACAAAGGAAGAGTTTTGGGTTGGATATTCGTGGATCAAATATTTCCAGTTGGATGAATGACTACAACAGCATGTTTTCAGCGAAAGCAAAAATAAAAAGCATTTTGCAACATAAGGAAGATGCTCATAAAAGGCTGATACTGGGATAGGTTTTGTTACTATTGTTGTTGTTGCTGCTGCTGTTCAGTTGCTAAGTTGTGTCCAACTCTCCTGGACCCCATGAACTGCAGTGTGCCAGGGTTCCCTGGTGGCTCAGATGGTAAAGAATCTGCCTGCAAAGCAGGAGACCCAGGTTTGATCCCTGCATTGAGAAGATGCCCTGGAGAAAGGAATGGCTACCTCTTGGGGGGAAAAATGGTATTCTCACAATCAATAGTGTATTAGATCTGGTAAAAATGCAATCGGAGATAATTGGGGAGGAGGGTGTGCAGCATGTGAAAGTGCAAATGTGCAGAGAGAAGGCCAAGGCAGGTGGGCAGAAGCTGCAGGCAGTGAACTAGCTAGCAAAGGTCCAAACATCCAGCCAGGCAGGATCACACAGGAGTTTGGTTGCTGTTCTAACCATGAAATGTTCCCAAAGGAAACAAGGTTAGGGTGGAGACAGAGGGAACAGGCTTACACATTCACAGCTCACTCTGGCTGCAGTGTGGAGAAGTGGCCCCCACGGGGCCCCAGTGATTGGGGGACAGAAGTCAGCCACAGTGCCCCAAGCCAGCAACGGGAGAGCTATGGGAGAGACTTGGGAGGTGAACAGAGGCAGATACTGTTGGGAGCTATTTCAAAGCATTTTCATAAGTATGTGTAATAGAGTTTTTTAAACTTCTGTCTTGACCCAGTTTTGAGGTCCTGACTAGAGGCTGGTCGGTTCTCCTCCTTGAGCAATGGGTCAAGTCCACATTCTCAACCTCCTTGCTCATCCAACCCTGTCACTCGGGGACATCAGTACCCCTACCCTCATCACCCCTAAGCAGGTACAGAGGACCATGGGCAGCCCAAGTCTCCAGTGAAACTGTTAGTCATTCAGTCGTGTCTGACTCTTTGCAACCCTGTGGACTGAAGTCCGCCAGGCTCCTCTGTCCATGGAATTTTCCAGGCCCCAGAGCCAGCTGAAATGATTCAAGCCATCCAGTCCTAAGCCTGCTAACCCTGCCTTGCCTGCTTCTTTCTTTTCTGGGGGGTGGGGGTGTGGAGGGGGTTCTTTATTTTTGGCTGCACCACATGGCATGTGGGTTCTTAGTTCCCGGACCAGGGATCAAATACCCTGCAGTGGAAGCACAGAGTCTTAACCACTAGACTCCCAGAGAAGTCTCCCTTTCCTGCTTCTTGCTGCAGAGACTACAATAAAGATTCTTGCTCCTCACCCCACCATTGTCCCCTGGCTCCCTCTGCCTCTCAGTGCCTCCACCATGGACCCCTGATATAGCTGCATTCACCCAGGGAACCCTGAGCACAGCAAACTGTAACACTCTTTGTAATGTCTCCACTCCCCAGGTGCATCTGGCTTCACCATACCTCATTCAAGGTAAAACAGTAGAGCCCTTTTAACCCCAAAAGGTAAATTTGAATTTAGGCGAGTCTCAGTTAGTCAAAACATTAGATGATGGGGGAGAGGAGAGTAGAAACCCAAATGTTGCTCGAGCATTTAGTGACTTCGAGACCAAACTCACTGAAAACTCATAAGAAGAGAACAAAAAAGAAAAACCCAGCTACAATGTCCTTTCCTACAAAATTTGCTGGCAAGTAACAGAATTACTTGATCTGATTCTTATTTCATTTTATTTCTCCTGTCCATCAACTGGCAGAGATGCTAAAGAACAATGAACAATTACATGTTCAAAGAGAAAGCAGAGCGGCAAGGAGGAGGAAAGAAAGGCCTGTTTAATCTTCAAATTAGATAAGTAATATTTGAATAACTGTGCTTTCACTAGAATAATAGCATAGCTCCTGTCCATAACAGGCCCTTGATAAAAGCTTGCTTGAGTGAATACAAGAATGGACAGGATTCTTTAATTGCAAAAAGGCATTAAATTAATATTAATTTTAGGACGGAAAGTTCATATAAAATATGTAACTCAAAAATATGTTACATTCAGGAAAATAAGACACATCCCTTTGACATGTGTTCCTTTGATAAGATTCCTAGAGTTGTGTTCACAGCTTAACCCAACTGTCTTTATAGATCTACATATATACATATTCATATATTTGAATAATTTTACACATATTCAGTTTGGGATGTATTTATTCAGCCTGATCACACTGCAAAGTCTGAGGTATTTGATGAGTATAAAACCCAACAACGGTCCACGGAGGATAAAACCCATATTTCTAAATCCATTTGCAATTTTGAGAAATTCTGGTTAGTTCAAAAGAGTTACTTCTGTTGACAGGGATCAACTGGGGTTTAAGATATTATGACATATTCACTCTTAACAGATAAAAGCAAGAAGAAAGACACCGGCACTAAATAAGAATGTCAGGATGAATTGCACACATTCTTCAGGGTAGAATTTGGTCTTACCTGTGGGGCATCATCTCTAATGTACAAGGTAAGAATGATATCATTTAAGATTCTAAACTAGTATTTCTGTACCTAAAAGAAAAAGTTCCAAATAAAGATCCTCTATCTCTGAAAGAAACTCAAAGATGGTAAAATTAGTCAAATTTCTTTTCGCAAGTGGTACCTAAAGGGCTGTTCTGGAGGTGTTCATGACCCTAAAACATGTAATTATATAGTCTACTCTTAACATCATCATAAAATTTAAGATTACACATTCTTGTTGGCTGATATTATAGGTGCCAAACAGATTTTGCTAAGTCCCTTCAGTCCGACTCTGTGCAACCCCATAGACAGCAGCCTACAAGGTTCCTCCATCCCTGGGATTCTCCAGGCAAGAACACTGGAGTGGGTTGCCATTTCCTTCTCCAATGCATAAAAGCAAAAAGTGAAAGTGAAGTCGCTCAGTCGTGTCCAACTTAGCGACCCCATGGACTGCAGCCCACCAGGCTCCTCCATCCATGGGATTTTCCAGGTAAGAGTACTGGAGTGGGTTGCCATTGCCTTCTCCGCCAAACAGATTAGCTCAGTTGAATAGAAAGTGTTAGTCTCTCAGCTGTGTCTGACTTTTTGCAACCTCTCCAGGCTCCTCTGTCCATGGAATTCTCCAGGCAGGAATACTGGAGTGGGTTGCCATTCCCTTCTCTGGGGGATCTTCCTGACCCAGGGATTGAACCCAGGTCTCCTGCATTGCAGGCAGATTCTTTTACTGTTTGAGCCACCAAGAGAAGCCCTCAGTTGAACAGAACATGCCATTTAAGGGTGGAATTTCATGTGGTCAAGTCTTTTTTTCCCCCCCTTTTTTGCCCATTTTCTCTTTTGCTTCATATTTATTTTATATTAGAATAGAGTTGATTCACAATGTGTTGGTTTCAGGTGTACAGCAAAATGATTCAGTTATACATACACATGTAGCTATTCTTTTTCAGATTCTTTTCCCATATAGGTTATTACAGAATACTGAGTAGAGGTCCCTGTGCTCTACCCTAGTGTGTGCTCAGTCATGTCCAACCCTTTGTGACCCCATGGACCCCAGAGCCCTCCTGGATCCTCTGTCCAAGGAATTTTCCAGGTAAGAATACTGGAGCGGGTTGTCATTCCTACTGCAGGGAATCTTCCTGGCCCAGGGATCAAACCTGCATGTCTGTGCATCTCCTGCATTGGCAGGCAGATTTTTTACCACTGGGCCACCTGGGAAGCCTGCTATACAGTCGGTCCTTGTTGATTACCTATTTTATATAGACCGGTGTGTATATGTTAATATGTATATGTTAATGTATGTTAATATGTATATGTTAATTCCAAATTCCAGAATCTATTCTTCTTAAGCCATTTAGCTTTGCTTTGTCCTTGCCACAGACTACAGCCATCCCACAGTCTCATAAGCTAGACTGGTTAAAGAGTATGGATACCAATTCTCCCAACCAGTGGTAAAGCAACTCAGAGATTATTCCTCTTGATACAATAGCATCCACTGACACTGCCTCCCTCTCTTGCTATCCATCTCCCAGCCCCCAAGGACACTTTTCAGAAGGCAAATCTCATCCACCTCTGCTTTAACCCTCTGAGAGATGTCCCACAGTCCTTCAGAAAATGAAGATGAGTTTTCAACCCACACGCATCCCTGAGTCTTCATTGCTGTGTGGGCTTTTCTCTAGTTGCGGTGCACAGCTTCTTATTCTGGTGGCTCCTCTGGTTGCAGAGCACAGGCTCTAGGCGCACAGGCTTCAGGAGTTGCGGTATACAGGGCTTAGTTGCTCCACGGTGTGTGGGGTCTTCCCGGATGAAGCCAAGCTAGAACCCGTGTCTCCTGCATTGGCAGCTAGATTTTTTTACCACTGAGCCACCAGGGAAGCCCTTACCTGGGCATTTTTTACTTATTCTTCAGGTTTCATATGGAATGTCCCCTTCCTTTAGGAAAGCCTTCTTGGTCAACACAAGGCCAGTTTTAGCTGCCTCTGTATCTTGTTATAAGTACACTTGTTTTATCACTCATCGAATGGTATGTACTTGAGTTTATTTCCAAGTATAATTTCAGCTACTTAGGGTCTGGAAAGATATCTATTTTCCCCCATAGCAGTGCATGGTAATCTTTCAGTAACATGTAAGTAGTTCTTAATAAAAATTTTTTAAAACATATTGCAAGTTTGTTCTCATAGCTTATTGATACTAAAACATAAAACATATAAAATTTAAATCACTGAATAAAACTGGGTCTATTTTCTAATGGCATTTGATTCCATTGGTGAAGAAGTAACATAAAGACACCATATTGACATTAACATAAGCAGTCACAGCCAGTCAAGCTCATTGAGACCCAGCAGATGTCAAGATCATCTGTCAATGGTGGTCGATAATCAAAATTTTACTTCAGTTGGTAAAGATCTAAACAGTTTCTTTCATATCTGCAAAATTCACAGCAGAAATACAACTATGCCATACAAACTGACACACACCAATAGATAAAATGCCTGAGTTGATTCTCATGTGACATTTTTGGAATTTCCTTACTGAATATACATAAGAACATCTGAAGTAACAGTTACAGTTTTCCAATAAGACCTAAAAATAACCGTCATATTTCTGATTATCAGGCCAATTAAAAAATGTTTGTATAGGGACATCCCTCGTGGTCCAACAAGGTCCTACCACACAGCACAGGCGCCTATACTGTACATCTTGTAAAAAGCTATAAAGGGAAAGAATATGAAAGAGAATACATGTGTGTGTGTAACTGAATCAGTTTGCTGAGTACCTGAAACTAACACAACATTACAAATTAACTATACTTTAAATTATTTATTTTATTTTTAAACTTTACAATATTGTATTGGTTTTGCCAAACATCGAAATGAATCCGCCACAGGTATACACATGTTCCTCATCCTGAACCCCCTTCCCTCCTCCCTCCCTGTACCATCCCTCTGGGTCGTCCCAGTGCACCAGCCCCAAGCATCCAGTATCGTGCATCAAACCTGGACTGGCGACTCGTTTCACATATGATATTATACGTATTTCAATGCCACTCTCCCAAATCATCCCACCCTCTCCCTCTCCCACAGAGTCCAAAAGACTGTTCTATACATCATTGTCTCTTTTGCTGTCTCGTATACAGGGTTATTGTTACCATCTTTCTAAATTCCATATATATGCGTTAGTATACTGTATTGGTGTTTTTCTTTCTGGCTTACTTCACTCTGTATAATAGGCTCCAGTTAGAGCACTTTCTAACACCATACACAAAAATAAACTCAAAATGGATTAAAGATCTAAACGTAAGACCATAAACTATAAAACTCCTAGAGGAGAACATAGGCAAAACACTCTCCGACATACCTCACAGCAGGGTCCTCTATGACCCACCTCCCAGAATATTGGAAATAAAAGCAAAAATAAACAAATGGGACCTAATTAAACTTAAAAGCTTCTGCACAACAAAGGAAACTATAAGCAAGGTGAAAAGACAGCCTTCAGAATGGGAGAAAATAATAGCAAATGAAGCAACTGACAAACAACTCATCTCAAAAATATACAAGCAACTCCTACAGCTCAACTCCAGAAAAATAAATGACCCAATCAAAAAATGGGCCAAAGAACTATGTAGACATTTCTCCAAAGAAGACATAACAGATGGCTAACAAACACATGAAAAGATGCTCAACATCACTCATTATCAGAGAAATGCAAATCAAAACCACTATGAGGTACCATTTCACGCCAGTCAGAATGGCTGCGATCCAAAAGTCTACAAGCAATAAATGCTGGAGAGGGTGTGGAGAAAAGGGAACCCTCTTACACTGTTGGTGGGAATGCAAACTAGTACAGCCACTATGGAGAACAGTGTGGAGATTCCTTAAAAAACTGGAAATAGAACTGCCTTATGATCCAGCAATCCCACTGCTGGGCATACACACTGAGGAAACCAGAAGGGAAAGAGACACGTGTACCCCAATGTTCATCGCAGCACTGTTTATAATAGCCAGGACATGGAAGCAACCTAGATGTCCATCAGCAGATGAATGGATAAGAAAGCGGTGGTACATATACACAATGGAATATTATTCAGCCATTAAAAAGAATACATTTGAATCAGTTCTAATGAGGTGGATGAAACTGGAGCCTAAATTATTTTTTAAATAAAAATTTAAAGTGCTTATTAAGACTTCACCTTCCCATGCAGGGGGTGTGGGTTTGATCCCTGGTTGGGGAGCTAAGATCCCCTGTGCCTCATGGCCAAAAAAATGGAACATAAAAAACAGAAGCAATATTGTAACAAATTCAATAAATAATTTCAAAATGGTCCATATCAAAAAATCTTTAGAAAAATGTTTGTGTAAAACAAAAGTTAAGGTTATCAGCAAAAACATTAGTTCACTCCAGACAGTGTTATTTATTTTTCCAAGATGCATGGATTTTAGATGGATCTAAAAGAGGGTTTTGCTATAATAGCTCAAAGGTGTTATTAGTACAAGTAGAATTATAGTCATCCTGGGAGATGTGGGGTGAAGGTAACTTTCATCCTGAGAGTCTCCTGGGTCACTCAGGCTAAAGTTTTAGCATAAGAGGATGCAATACCAACAGGACAGATAGAAAAAATAGCATTGAACCACATATATTACATATGTAAATTAAATAACCAGTGGAAATGTGTTGTATGATGCAGGGAGCTCAAACCTGGTGCTCTGTGACAACCTAGAGGGGTGGGATAGGGTGGGAGGTGGGAGGGAGATTCAAGAGGGAGGGAACATATGTATACCTATCGCTAATTCATGTTGATGTATGACAGAAACCAACATAATATTGTAAAGCAATTATCCTCCAATTAAAAATGCATTTTAAAAACTTGACAGTTCAGACTCAGCTCATGAAAAAGCATCCACTTCCCTTGCTTCAAATTGTTCCCGTCTTAGATTTTCCCATTATTTCTGTCTTTCCAGACACTTACTAACTAGGAAGATAGAAGTTTCATAACAAGTCAAAAGAATTAAAAACAGTAATAATGTCTAAATAGTGTCCGAAGGTGAGAGGTGTCAGCTAAATTTACTGGGGTAATCACTTCAAGATACACATATTTCAAATCATTATGTTGTGCACCTCAAACTTATACAATATATGTCAATAAAGTTGGAAAAAATAAAGTACTACAAATAGTGATAAAATTGTTAAACTAATAAAATTTAAAGTAGAATATAATAAAAATAGCTCTTAAAAGTAGCAAAATATTTTTAAAATAGTGAAATTTAAAGTGCTTACAGACATAAAAAATAAGCTTACAGTTACCAAAGGGGAAAGTGGGGGGAAAAGGGTGGTAGGGATAAATTAGGGGTTTGGGTTTGGCAAATGCAGGCTTCTGTGTATAAATTAGATCAATGACAAGGTCCTACTGGACAGCCCAGTAATAAACTATATCTATATTCTATATATTATAATAAACTATAATGGAAAAAATATGAAAAAGAACATATACCTGTCTGTGTATAACTGAATCAATATGCTGAATATCTGAAACTAACATAACATTGTAAATCAACTATACTTCAAAAAAATTTTAGTCAAATATTTAAAATGCTAATGTAAAAATAGGATTTAAAAAGAAGTAACATGGATCTTTTTTTTTGGATTAAAAAATAAGTAACATCAAGAAAACTAAGATCATGGCATCCGGTCCCATCACTTCATGGCAAATAAATGGGGAAACAATGGAAACAGTGAGAAATTTTATTTTGGGGGGCTCCAAAATCACTGTAGATGGTGATTGCAGCCATGAAATTAAAAGACGCTTGCTCCTTGGAAGAAAAGCTATGACCAACCTAGACAACATATTAAAAAGCAAAGACATTACTATGCCAACAAAGGTCCTTCTAGTCAAAGCTATGGTTTTTCCAGTAGTCATGTATGGATATGAGAGTTGGACTATAAAGAAAGCTGAGTGCCGAAGAATTGACACTTTTGAACTGTGGTGTTGGATCAGATTATTGAGAGTCCCTTGGACTGAAAGGAGATGCAATCAATCCATCCTAAAGGAAATCAGTCCTTAATACTCATTGGAAGGACTGATGTTGAAGTGGAAACTCCAATACTTTGGCCACCTGATGCAAAGAACCAACTCACTGGAGAAGAACCTGATGCTGGGAAAGATTGAAGGTGTGAGGAGAAGTGGACAACAGAGGATGAGATGGTTGGATGGCATCACTGACGTGATGGACATGAGTTTGAGTAGGGTTCAGGAGTTGGTGATGGACAGGGAAGCCTGGCATGCTGCAGTCCATGGGGTTGCAAAGAGTCTGACACGACTGAGCAACTGAACTGAACTGGACATCAAATAAGCAAATAAGCAGACACAGTTAGCTGCCTGGACCAGCATCCTTTCTCCTTTTACCACTTAGACACAGAACTCTGATTTTCACTGGGCACATTGTCCATCCACAAAGTAGGACTATACTGACCAGCCCACCCGGCAACCAGATTTTGACCAAGATGTGTAAGCACCAGAGCTGGATGGGACTTCTGGAGGGCTGCTTCAGATGGTTAAACTGCGGAGAAAACCTCTTTTCAATCTTCTAATTTTATTCATTTGCTTCCAAAGGAAACATCCAAGGCTTTAGCAGCCATCTTGTGTCGTGAGCTGACTAGGAACGCGGAAAGCACACAGCAGGACCTGTATCACTGGACTCTGATCCTTGATATCAGTGGGTTACCCTCCCAGCCCTCAGGAACTGCTGTGAACATCATTTACCCAAAGGAGAAGTCAAGTCAGCTTCTATCTTCTTTCAGCCACTGTTATGTGAGATTTCCTGTTTTGTGTCCTTGAACATAAAATTCTAACTAAAACTGAAAGTTCAGAGAAACTGTTTTCAGTAAAAAATTAAAACTGAAAATGAGCAAAAGTCTATAACCATTAAAACAATCATATCATATGCTCTAATACAATAAAGATTAAGAGCCAGTAAGATGCAGAAAATAATATAAAGACAGAAGAAATTATAGTGTATGAAAATGATTAAATGTGAAATCAAATGTTAAACAAACAAGGCAAAATTTAACAAAAGGCAGTAGGTTAAGACAAATGTTCTGAGTAAACAGGATTGAAATCAATGGAAACCAACATAGATATCCAACAACTGTCATTCTTCTTCTGCCAAGATCCCTTTAAAAGGGCCTCTGTTAATTGACGTTCCCATCATCTCAAAGCAAGGTTTATTACTTGCAATTGGTGACTAAGCATAGCTTTATTTTCCCCTCAGAGCAAAGTCACCTCAATATCTAAGAGGTTGTAGTCTCAAGAGCAATTGGCTCAATCAAGAATATATGAGTATAAAAATCTCACATCTCTAACTAGCACCCACAAGGCAAGGATTAGGGAAGACATCCAATCACATATTGGAAATTAATTTCACATTTTCTTTTTTTCCTTATTCAAATCACTATTTATTAAATAAATGAGTGAATGAGTACATTCCAAATACTAGGTTTCAGAACTCTAGGTTGAATCAGTCACTCAAGAATTAAGACCTAAAATAAATGAATAAAAGGAAGAGACATATCCTAACAATTATAATTTAATATATTACATTATACATATTCAAATTGAATATATTGCATATTATAAATTATAGTTGTTCCCTTCTTTTCATGATAGCTCCTAGGCTGCAAACAATATAAAGTAGAAAACTCTTGTTCAGTGGAGATTTTTCAATTATGAATATGATCTTTGTGAATCTCACACTTTCTTTCATAGATCCTGCTGTTAGTAGCTTTAATGTTTTAACATAATAAATAATATTTATTTAGCTTTAGAAATTCAAAATCCAATTTGTCCTTCGTTTGGAAGCAAAGTAATACATTTCTTAAAGGTTCCAGATAGCACAATCTTTTTCTAGTCTACTTTGTTTTGCAACTTGGGGTTTAAGAAAATTCAGCCTTTGGTGTGACTTTTCTTTCCATTTCAAAGTCTACAGACTCCAAAGTTTTAGATAAAATTGCCTTTTTCATGGAGGTAAGAAATTGATGAATTCTAAACTGAGCTTGAGCTGGCAGTGCTCAGAAAGGACTGGTGCACACTTCTGAGGGTGGATAGCACACAAACCCCACCCCATGGAATGCAATGAGCCACGTTTTTCCAAAAAATTAAGGCTCTGTTAAAATATGTAATTTTTCTTCTCTGAGAGTCTCAGAGATGGAATACAAAGAACAAATATATCACTAAATTCAGCTGATTAGCCTATTTCAAATCAAGATGATTATTTGTAGAAAAATACACAGTAATTTCTGTATAATGACTCTCTTATTTAAGATTATCATAGCAATTTTCCCAACAGTTCATTATTAAATACACACATCCATACCAGCAGTTGAAAAATGTAACCGTGTGACCATATGATCTCTTACTCACCTTCTAACCTCTTAATTCAACCTTTAACTTACACAACATTAATGATGCTGAAGGCTAATTATTTCTGAAGAGGCAAAAGAAAGCCATAAACACAAATACGACACTGGTATAAGCTACCTGAAGCCTTAAGCCAGTGTCTTCAGCAATGGCACTCACTGATTTTCTCCCCTGCATCTTTCTGACACTGCCCCCTTCCACTCTGCCTCACCCAGGATGGCTGGCTGGCTGACTGACTACTCTCCAGGTCTAGGGCTCATTGTATCCCATAGACTCAAACTAGACTCAAACCATTAGGATATGAACTAATGCTGTTTTTCATGTTTGCAAAGGACCCAGACAGGTGGCCCTCAGGTAGAACTGGGGTGGAAAGACAGGGTAAAGGGACTCTTATAGCACAAACAGGCGGCAGCAAGAACTGACAGAGAATGACACAGTCAAAGTAGTGTCATCCCCACGGTCAATGGAAGGATAAATGGAGCTGATGGAAACGAAATGCTCATGGGACTTCCCAGGCAGTCCAGTGGTTAAGACTCTATGCTGCCACTGCAGGAGGGCATGGGTTCGATTCCTGGTCAAGGACTAAGGTCCTGCATGTCTTGGGGTGTGGTCAAAAAATTTTTTTAATGAAATGCTCAAGATCCTGCAATTGCATTTCCATGTTTGACGCTAGATTGAAGTACACATGTCAGGGATTTGCAGGTGCCCTCGAGCCTAGCATTTTTAGGGAGTGGCCTGTTCTAAATAACTAACTTTCCCAAATAACTCATATTTTACCTCTTTTAGTAGCAAAAGTTTTGCATGTGAATCACAAACAATTAACTCAGCCTTTAAAAAATGCATTACCATTGTTGCCTTTATAAGCAAAACACATTGACTACAACCTCATCTTTTTTGAGGATGCAGTCATCTATTAATATGGCTGAGCCTGACCCTACAGTATGAATATAACACTGCAGCCGTCAAGCCTGCAACATACTAGGCCCCACACACAGCAGCCCAGTGCCTGCCTCCTCTGGCTCCCCGGCCTCCCATCTCCCTGACTCTGCTCTTGCTTTGGCCTGATAGCCCCTCCCCTACTCCATAATTCCGTTCCTGAACCTACATTCCCAGTTCTGAAGGCAATTCTTTGTCTGATACAAAAAAAGGAACAAGATGATTTTGACCGATTTTCTCACTGTTGCTGGGCTTTTTCTCTCCCCTCTGAGATCATGCTGTGTTCAAGAGATTAGAGATGATGAAACTCCCACGGCTCTGGATCAGACGGCCGGTAAACTGCTGAGCTCTGCTGCGTGAAACCACCAAGAGTTTGGTTGTTAATTTCAGAGAAAACCAGTAGCCTTTTTGTCTCAAAGTATTTTTTTTCCTGTGTCCTAAAAATTCCATCCTTAGGACCCTCATTTGGGCTGACACATGACCTTGTATTGGGTTCTTAGGTCCAAGGACTGCCATTTAGAAAACGAACTTGTGATTGCTGAGGGGAAGGATGGGTGGAAGAGATAGTTCGGGAGTTTGGGATGGACATGTGCACTCTGCTATATTTAAAGTGGATAACCAACAAGGACCTACTGTATAGCACATGGAACTCTGCTCAATGTTATGTGGCAGCCTGGATGAGGGGAGTTTGGGGGAGAATGGATACATGTATATGTATGACTAAGTCTCTTCACTGCTCACCTGAAACCATCACAACATTGTTAATAGGCTATACCCCAATACAAAAAGAAAAGTTTAAAAAAAGAAGAAGAAGAAAAAGAAAAGAAGACAAGTTGGCTGAATTCTAATGTAAGGACCAAGAATATTCTGGGGAAAGGACTGAGTAAGAATGAGGATCTGATTGGAAAACGTTAGGGGTCAAGGACGAGGCTGGCAAGCACCAAGAGTATCTGGGAGGAAGGTCAACAAGAGGGTAACAGGCAAGAATGAAGAGGCCAGTTGAGGTTACCTCTCCCAGTCCCCACCACCCTATGGGGTTAGTCCTGGCTGGGAGGGACACACATAAGAAGAGGATGTCAGAGGAAGCCCACCACCCTTCATACAGAAGCTCTCACATATACACAGAGAGATTTGGTTGTGAAAAACAGGTAAATGTATCCAAAATGAGTTTAAAAATGATGGAGTTGCTTAAGCCTATGCTTGTGTTACCCCCAAATGGACCAGCTTCAGGCACAATCAGAACTTAATCACTGAAAACATCACTAATAGTTCTCTTTAGAAAGAATGATTGCTTCATTTCAACCACAGTTTATTATTTTAAAAATCCAATTCACTCACGATATATAAAGTCATATTTTTGGCCTTGTAAACAGTTCTCTTGGTAAGTGTTGGGGGAGCATTAGCAGCAAGAACCTACCTTCAATATTTTGATTAGTTCCGCTTGGCTTGTGCGAAATTGCAGACATTAAATAGAGCAATGCCTGACAGTGACTCAGCAATTATTCTGTCACCGTATTGGCCCCCCATACCTGCAGATTTTACCAAATAAATGTTTGAAAGAGATCATCATTAGATTTTATCAATTTTATTCCCAATAAACGCTGCAAATGCACTACTATGAATATACCTCTAAAAAGCATTGCACGGCTGGAATCCACAAGCAATGTAATTGTTCTCAGGCTCTCTGAGTAAAGAATTTCCCCCAAAGATAATGCTAACTCAGGCAGACATGAAACAAAATCATTCTAGACTGAAAATTGGGGTTTATGTGTTTAAAAATAAGCACAGATATGGGAATAAGCCCGTTAGAAGCAGAATAAAATTAAAATCTGATGTGCACATGGAATAAAGATAACATTAGGGAGAGGAGAGAAAGCCTGTCCTCATGAATTCTACATAGTTTCTTACCATTTCATAGTCTCCTATCAAAGACGATGCAAACTACCTGACCATTTCAGTTATCAATCGCTGAGTAACAAACCCCTCTAAAACTTACTGTGTTAAAACGATGAATGAAAATTGATCTAGATTCTGCAGGTAGCCTGTGTTTCTTCTGCTCCGTGTGATAAAGGCTGGCCTCAGTAATGGTCTGGGAGGTTCAGGAAGTCTCCCCTATATTGTGTCTGTCCCTCCACAGCATCCTCAAGTGGCCTCTCTCTCCAGCAAGACAGTCTGAGCTTCCTTACAGCATGGAAGCTGTGTCCCCAAGCACAGAAGCAGGAGTGTCTGTACCTTCAAAGGCTAGATCCAGGGCTGCACAGCATCACTTGTGCCGCAATATGGAACTTTCCCATTAGAACCCAAGTCCCACCTCCTACCTTCCCTCGTCATCCCTTGAGCCACCAGGGAAGTGGAGGGACCAATCACTACCTTGAATTTAATGTTTATCTTTATCACAGACACATTTATATTTTAGCTACATAAAACAATCAGGCACTCTTACATGTTACTATCTTCACAGAACTTGTTGATTAGTTGCTATGTCGTGTCTGACTCTTTGTGACCCCATGGACAACAGCAAACTTCCCTGGTGGTTCAGACGGTGAAGAATCCACAGGCAATGCAGGAGACCCAGGTTTAGTCCCTGGGTCGGGAAAATCCCCTGCAGAAGGGAATAGCAACCCACTCCCATATTCTTGCCTGGAGAATTCCACGGACAGAGGATCCTGGCAGGCTACATACAGTCTATGGGTCACAAAGAGTTGGACACAACTGAGCGACTAATGCTTCACAGAACTGGTATACTATAAATATACATCTGCATCTTGTTCTTTTTTTCACTCAACATTCTGTTTCCACATTAATCCATCATGATCCATGGGGTTCAGCTTCATTCACTTTAATTGTTGCATAGTCTTCCATTTTATCACTGTACACAATAAAATACCTACCCTGCAATCTTTAAAATAATCTAAAATATGTTACTGTGTATCTGTCTGTGATATCACACAGAACTTTTCTTTAAGTACACAATTCTATATAAAGGCTTTGGTCAAAAATCTTTGATCCACTTCCTTTTTAAAAATTTTATTATTTTTTGGCTGCATCACTGAATTGAGGGTTCCACAAGGAATCAAGAGACCTGAGAAAACTATCATCTAAGAGTCAGTTGTGGTAAAAGCCACTGTTTCTCTAACAGAGCCACACTGAGCAAGGGTAAAGGCTATTTAATGTCTCAAAGAAACCAGTTCTCCCAACATGGCCCATCCATCAGCTTAATTCATATTCAGGATTCTCAAAAAATAGCAGTTTTTAGTTTCTCAGGAATCTAATCTTCTGCAAGGTACTTTGTGCAATGAAATAAAACATATTTTTAATATTTGGCCAAGACTTAAATCCTCAAGAGCTGAGACTCAGAGCAAATATTTCCACATTAATTGAAAATTTTATTGTCAAATATATTTCATGGTTTATTCATGCACAGGAGGGCTACTTGTCTTCTACCATTCATTCCAGTGATTTCACGGAGAAGCCAAAGGCTATTTTCAAAATTGGGGTGACATTTAAAATCAGGGTGACATTGTTTTTCTCACATGCAAAAATAATGGTTTCTTCCTTTATGCTGAATATCTTCTCCACTGGGTGATTTTGCTGATAATATCTTTCCTGTCTAGCTCAGAGGATAGTCATAGGATCCAAGAAGAGACACCACGTGTGAATCTGCTACATAAACTAGAGGGATTTATTAACAGCGTAGATTATCATTATTATTATTATTCCAAAGTAAAACTCAAGCACCAAGGACTCAAGGGAATGTAGAACCCAATTGAGGAAATTAATTTTGAAATGTACACAGAGAGGAGAGAGAAACAGCCATCTGATGAAGGCATAGTCCTTGGATAAGACTGCCTGTGTTCCATTCTGCCTCTGCGCAATTGTCTTTATGCAAGTTACTTAACTGATCTCAGACCCAATATGTTTAATTTGTAAAACGGGGATAGTAAGAGTATTGTATCAGATTTCTACATTGGTAAATTAGGCAATTTATGGGAAATGTTTACTCTATAGTAAGTGCTCACTTGTTATTAAAAATATTACTATTTCAGTAGAATATGTGTGCGTGCTCAGTCATTCAGTTGTGATTTTGGACTGAGTAGCCTGCCACACTCCTCTATCCATGGATTTTTCAGGCAAGAATACTGGAGTGGGTTGCCACTTCTTCCTTCAGGGGATCTTCCTGACACAGGGCCTGAACCCACATCTTTTATGTCTCCTGCATTGCAGGCAGATTCTTTACCACTGAGCCACCCGGGAAACCCAAGCTAAACTTAGCTACTCCAAAATTCAAGAAATTAGATTATTCTTTTCTATTAATAGTTAAAATTTTCAGATCTGTCATCTTCCCAATATCAGTGATATAGAAACTACTGGATAATCATTTTTTAAAGAAATGAAACAGCGGTTTGAGTTTGATTGCAAATAAAATGTTTCACATTTGAAGATAGTGCCCCATTGTATCTTTAGTGGGGAGGCAGGAAAAGAATGCAGGTTTTATGCTTCTTGACTCAAGTTTGCCTCTATCCAAGGAGCAAGTCAGTCACAAGATGATTACAAACAGCCTCATAGCAGATTATCAGAGTGGTATTTATGGCAATTCAAACTGGCTTATGCATGTTTTATTTTGTACTGCAAACACGATTTCCAGACTTAAACATTTCTTACAAAAGTTATTTAGGTTCCTTAGACATCAAAGAACACTTTAAAAACAGACTTTGATGAGTCAGGAGTAAATAAATCAGAAGCATGCAGATTAAATGTCTATGAAGGGAAAAAAATCTAGAAGAATGTGCTTGAGGAAAAATTCATTTGGAATCATCTTGAGACCAAACCATTTTCTTAAATGTCTACTTTTCAAAATTCACCTATTTGGGAATCTAAAATTAAAATCTTCTTTGGGGATTTTTTTTTTTAAAAGCTTCTTCTGGGGGAATTCCCTGGTGGTTTAGAGGTTAGGACTCCAGTTTCACTTTGCTGCCTAGGTTCAATCCCTAGTTGGGGAACTAAGATCCCACAAGCCACACTTCATGGCCAAAAAATAAAATAAAAGCTCCTTTTGGTACTCAGGAAACAGATTCCTTGTTCCCTTATATCATACATAGCACCGCAAGTCACCTTATCATGGTGAAGTTCTTCTTGATGTGTATACAATCCCTAGTAACTGAACCAATAACACAGCCTCTCGGGTAGATGTGATTATTTCACTCAAAAACACTTACAGCCATTCTCATCTAGCTAATCCCAATGGTAACATCACTCAGCATCTATGGTACTAATGGCTAACCCTTCTTTTAACTAATCCTTTCCCTACCAAAGTAAGGAATAGACAGTGTTTCTCTGACCTGAGAGGACTGTGGAATTCTTTGCAAGTGTTTTATTCTAGAGTTACATTTTTCAAATTCAGATATCTGGGACCTAGAAGTATATGACTTTGGACCTCCAAAGGGCAATGATATCAGTGTGAAACTTTTGGTTTTGTCTAAAGTAAATATATTCACAGACAATGAAAGTATATGGAAATGCTTGACTGTGAAGTAGTCACCTACAAAGTCCAGAGTATTTGTACGTTATTTTTGTGATTCTGTTTTAAGTATCTTCATTTTACAAGCACAAAATAAAAGTTCTTAGAGGAGCATTGGACCTGAGAAAAGACAACAAAGAACTCAAAAGAACTTCAAGAAATAGCACTCCAGAAACACAATTACAATTTAGTAAAACTCTGCCTTACTTCAGGTTTATTGCTAGAATGTAGGCTCATCACTGCTGTATCCTACTTACTTATCATAGAGAATGTTATTAATAAATAAAAAACAATAAATATGCCCAAGTAAAGGGTTTCCCAGGTAGCTCAGTGTAAAGAATCTGCCTCCCAAGCAGAAGATGTGGGTTCAATCCTCGGATTGGGAAGATCCCCTGGAGAAAGAAATGGCAACCCACTCCAGTATTCTTGCCTGGGAAATCCCATGGACAGAAATGTCTGGTTAATAAGTCAAGGAGGGGCTTAGTTAGTAAGTCATTCTGTTTATTTAAAACATTAAATAAATAGCAACAAATATACCCATGTAAACTAATAAATTAAGGAGGGAGTAAATTTCCAACTAGAGTCTAGAATATGCCCATTGTAAGTCTGTCCATCATTCACCAGCTTGCAACGCTACAATACTCTACTTACCTCTTTGTTCTTACCACTGAACAGGATATGCTTACTGGATTTCCTAACTTATGAATATGTCCATGATGTCCTTCTGTTAACCAGGGAACAGAGGACAATGTTAGTCTACTAGAAAGTGATTTGACCAAGAGTAGAATTCCTTGGAAATTTTGGGTCTGTGTGATTCAATCTGATTCCCCACAATTTTTATCACTGAGATTAATGAATTGACCCTGAGGTCAAATAAAAAGCTGTTGAGGGAACAAATAGGATCAGATATTCATGGAAACTTTTTTTTTAAGTCAGTTCTTCAAGGGAGAACAATGAATCCATTCAATAAATATTTGGTGAGTATTCATCTATTTGTTGGGTATTGATTATATTTATAACCATAAAAACTTACTAAATAATCATGAATGGAAAGAGTTTTACGCTAATGGATGAACAAAATACCTTCAAAACATCTTCTGGATGCCTCTCAGTAAATGTGTGATCTTTGGAACAGGTAACTATAAAGGTTAAAGTTATAAAGTATGGCTTCATGAGACTCTTACAAAAAAAAAAAAAATTGTATTGAACACAATCTCCAAAAAGTTGTCCCTCAACAAGAATAATTTTCTTTTTGCTAAGTCATCCTGCAGTATAAACCTCGTATTGCTGATAAGTCGCTTCAGTCGTGTTCAACTCTGTGCGATCCCATAGACAGCAGCCCACTAGGTTCCCCCATCCCTGGGATTCTCCAGGCAAGAACACTGGAGTGGGTTGCATATTAAAGTAGCTCAAAAACAGCTAGCACTGTACTTTATTGGGGGTAATTAATTCATTAGCTTTATGCTATTGGATGAACTACGGAGGGAGGTTCACGACATTGTACAGGAGACAGGGATCAAGACCATCCCCATAGAAAAGAAATGCAAAAAAGCAAAATGGCTGTCTGGGGAGGTCTTACAAATAGCTGTGAAAAGAAGAGAAACAAAAAGCAAAGGAGAAAAGGAAAGATATACACATCTGAATGCAGAGTTCCAAAGAATAACAAGGAGAAATAAGAAAGCCTTCCTCAGCAATCAATGCAAAGAAATAGAGGAAAACAACAGAATGGGAAAGACTAGAGATCTCTTCAAGAAAATTAGAGATACCAAGAGAACATTTCATGCAAAGATGGGTTCGATGAAGGACAGAAATGGTATGGACCTAACAGAAGCAGAAGATATTAAGAAGAGGTGGCAAGGATACACAGAAGAACTGTACAAAAAAGATCTTCACAACCAAGATAATCTCAATGGTGTGATCACTCACCTAGAGCCAGACATCCTGGAATGTGAAGTCAAGTGGGCCCTAGAAAGCATCACTACAAACAAAGCTAGTGGAGGTGATGGAATTCCAGTTGAGCTATTTCGAATCCTGGAAGATGATGCTGTGAAAATGCTGCACTCAATATGCCAGCAAATTTGGAAAACTCAGCAGTGGCCACAGGACTGGAAAAGGTCAGTTTTCATTCCAATCCCAAAGAAAGGCAATGCCAAAGAAGGCTCAAACTACTGCACAATTGTACTCATCTCACATGGTAATAAAGTAATGCTCAAAATTCTCCAAGCCAGGCTTCAGCAATATGTGAACCATGAACTTCCAGATGTTAAGCTGGTTTTAGAAAAGGTAGAGGAACCAGAGACCAAATTGCCAACATCCGCTGGATCATCGAAAAAGCAAGAGAGTTCCAGAAAAAACACCTATTTCTGCTTTATTGACTATGCCAAAGCCTTTGACTGTGTGGATCACAATAAACTGTGGAAAATTCTTCAAGAGATTCTTGAAGAAAATTCTTCAAGGCAGACCACCTGATCTGCCTCTTGAGAAACCTATATGCAGGTCAGGAAGCAACAGTTAGAACTGGACATGGAACAACAGACTGGTTCCAAATAGGAAAAGGATTATGTCAAGGCTGTATATTGTCACCCTGCTTATTTAAGTTATATGCAGAGTACATCATGAGAAACGCTGGACTGGAAGAAGCGCAAACTGGAATCAAGATTGCCAGAAAAAATATCAATAACCTCAGATATGCAGATGACACCATCCCTTATGGCAGAAAGTGAAGAGGAATTAAAAAGCTTCTTGATGAAAGTGAAAGAGGAGAGTGAAAAAGTTGACTTAAAGCTCAACAGTCAGAAACTAAAATCATGGTATCTGGTCCCATCACTTCATGGGAAATAGATGGGGAAACAGTGGAAACAGTGTCAGACTTTATTTTTTTGGGCTCCAAAATCACTGCAGATGGTGACTGCAGCCATGAAATTAAAAGACACTTACTCCTTGGAAGGAAAGTTATGACCAACCTAGGTAGCATATTGAAAAGCAGAGACACTTTGCCAACATAGGTCCGGCTAGTCAAGGCTATGGTTTTTCCTGTGGTCATGTATGGATGTGAGAGTTGGACTGTGAAGAAAGCTGAGTGCTGAAGTATTGATGCTTTTGAACTGTGGTGTTGGAGAAGACTCTTGAGAGTTTCTTGGACTGCAAGGAGATCCAACCAGTCCATTTTGAAGGAGATCAGCCCTGGGATTTCTTTGGAAGGACTGATGCTAAAGCTGAAACTCCAATACTTTGGCCACCTCATGCGAAGAGTTGACTCATTGGAAAAGGGAGGGATTGGGGGCAGGAGGAGAAGGGGACGACAGAGGATGAGATGGCTAGATGGCACCACCAACTCGATGGACATGAGTTTGGGTGAACTCTGGGAGTTGGTGATGGACAGGAAGGCCTGACGTGCTGCAGTTCATGGCGTTGCAAAGAGTCGGACATGACTGAGCGACTGAACCGAACTGATTGGATAATGTTGCTCCATAACAACACAGATACTGTAAAACTATTCATATTCCGTGCTATAGTCCTGTAGAAACTACTTCATCTGGAAATGTCTATTAACTAAGACTTGAGTCCTTGTATTGAGTCAGTGGAAATTGATGTTTATAATCATGTCCTAGAGGCACCTGGAGATCTTAAAATCCTTCTAAAAACTGTCATCTAAAGCATAAAGCAATCAACGTCGATCAATCAGCAAACGTGTCTCTATTACAATAGATAGAGATAATACAAAAATGTGTTAAGACATGAATTCTACTCACAAGGACCTTACAACCGTAGAGAACTATAAAGTGAAAATGAAGTCGCTCAGTTGTGTCCGACTCTTTGCAATCCCGTGGACTGTAGCCTACCATGCTCCTCCGTCCGTGGGATTCTCCAGGCAAGAATACTGGAGTGGGTTGCCATTTCCTTCTCCAGGAGATCTTCCCAACACAGGGATCGAACCCAGGTCTCCCACATTGCGGGCAGATGCTTTACCATCTGAGCCACCAGGGGAGCTCTATAACCCACCCAACAAATCTCTAATAAAGACAGTGTGGCGTGTTTAAAAGGGAACTTTTGCCCTCATCCCAATGTACTTTTCTAGCCTTCTTGCCCTCAGGTAAACAGAAGATTTCCCTGGCCAAAATACAATTTGCTTGGGCTTTTCTTCCCAGGAGGAGAAGACAGCACCCATGCCCTGAGGCCACCTTTCATTCCTGCCTCCCTGCAGCCAGTAGATGACTCAGATCCAGTGATCCTGGTTCAGATTCAGAAGAGAGGTTTCAAGCCTGATTGCTGTTCTCTTGCACAGATACTACCCAAGAGCACTGTGCTGGAAGAGATGGGGGTGATTACCAACTATGAACACATTAGCATTTTATTAAAAATTGCTATAGAATAACTTTGCATGAAGCCAGGAGGAAAGAGGCATGAGTAATAAATTTTCCCAAATCCCACTTGAAACTGCTAACTAACATGATATTTGACCAGAAAGTAAAACAAAGTTTATATTTATTTGAGTTGTCCTACAATTACTACATGCTTGTAACTTTTTCCCCAGCATTATTGAGATATAATTGACAGATAACATTATGAGAGTTTAATATGTACAATCTGTTGATATCATATACTTTCATATTGCAAGCTTTCCCTCGTGTCTCAGATGGTAAAGAATCTGCCTGCAATTCAGGAGACACAAGTTTGATCCTTGGGTCAGGATGATCCCCTAGGGAAGGGATTCTTGCCTGGAGAATCCCGTGAAAAGAGGAGCCTGGTGGGCTACAATCCATACAGTTGCAAAGACTCAGACAAGACTAAAGTGACTTAGCATGCATCTAAGAAATAATCACTTAGGTATTTGGCCTGTGAATGCATCAGTGTTGTCTCTTTTCAACAATAAGTGGAACAATAAGCATTACTGGATTACAAAAGTTTCTGACTTAGAATAGCTTTACTGGTGTAACGATGATCTTAACACTCAACCCTGACACCACCTCCCTCCCAGTGTTTTTGAAGTGGAAGTGTACACGCATCTATTTTGGAGCATGTCCCTTATTTGGGTAAATATACATGTCACCAAAATCACACTAATTAAATTTTTACTCCACGCTTAGTATCAGCCTCTAATTCTACCTACCCTGCAGACCCAAAATCTACATCTGTTCTTTGATAAAAGATGGGAGAATAGGTCTGTTTTGCCAACTTCTAAAATGGGAGCTTATCCCACAATTATTTTGACAAATTTGCTTCAGGGAAAATTTGCAACATTGGAAACTGGTCCAAAATGCAGGGTCACGTGCTTGACCACCCAGCCAAGTTTTGCCAACACCAAAATTTAACTGGCAGGCAGTGTTCAAATACAAGTATGTGACTACTGATGTTATTGTTGATGATTGAGGAGGAGAAAATTATACTCATTTCTTTTTCCTTATTTTGGCTTACAGAAAAGTTCCTGGTATGTATACTACACATTACCACCTCAACTCTTCAATTGTTTACATTTGTTTAATGCATTTGCTTTATCATTCTCTCTCTCTCTGCCTATGGCATTCTTATGTGTTTGCATATATATGCGGGCATGCTAAGACACTTCAGTCATGTCTGAGTCTTTGGACATGCAACCCTATGGACTGTAACCCACCAGGCTTCTCTGTCTGTGGGATTCTCCAGGCAAGAATATCGGAGTGGGTTGTCATGCCCTCCTCCAGGGGAATCTTCCCAACCCAGGGATCGAACCTGCATCTCTTATAGTCTCCTGCATTGGCAAATGCACTTTACCACTAGGGCCACTTAGGAAACCCCTTGTATACATATCTATGTGTGCATATTTTTTTCTGAACCATTTGAGTGAGTTGTAGACATCATGATGCTTTAAACTTAAAACTTTAGCATTCTCTAAGAAAAAGGATATTTTCTTATATTAGCACAATGCTGTTATCAAGATCAATATTTTCATAAATGAGCTACCTAAGAGACAGTCCATGCTCAAATTTTACCAATAGTTCCAAGAGTAGCCCCTACAGCTCTTTTCTCCTCATCCATGACCATACATGCATTTAGTTGTTTCCTTTAATCTGAAATAGTTCCTGAGACTTGCTTCGTATTTCTTGCCCTTGATATTTTTGAAGTATGTTACTATTGTTCAGTTGCTAAGTCATGTCTGACTCTTTGCGACCCCAAGGTCTGTAGCCCGCCAGGCTTCCCTGTCCTTCACTGTCTCTTGGAGCTTGCTCAAACTCATGTTCAATGAGTCCGTGATGCCTTCCAACTACCTCATCCTCTGTCACCTTCTTCTCCTGCCCTCAATCTTTCCCAGCATCAGGGTCTTTTCCAGTGAATTGACTCTTTGCATCAAGTGGTCAAGGTATTGGAGCTTCAGCATTAATCCTTCCAATGAATATTCAGAGTCGATTTCCTTTAGGATCGACTGGTTTGATCTCCTTGCTGTCCAAGGAACTCTGAAGAGTCTTCCCAGTGGCACTATTCAAAAACATCAGTTCTTCAGCACTCAGCCTTTTTTAAAGTCCAATTCTCACATCCATACGTGACGACTGGAAAAACCATAGCTTTGACCATACAGACCTTTGTCTGCAAAGTGATGTCTCTGCTTTTTAATATGCTGTCTAGGTTTATCATAACTCTTCTTCCAAGGAGCAATTTGAAGTATATTTGAAGTATACAAGCAGTTATTCTGTGAGGTGCCTCACAGATAGAGTTTGCAGTTTGAGGAGTTAAGTTATAGGACCCCATTGCCTGAATAGACCTGTTCCATCAACACATCTGTGTATCTGTGATGCCCAACATTGGGGAAAGTGCTTTAAATTGAGACAGTCTTTCCTGAACATTCCTAAAACTTCTGTATAATTTTAAGTCCATGTTTTAAAACCGATTATAGCACTTTGTGATAATATTAGTTACAAAACAGGCTACTTAGCTATAACAGAGACCCAAACATGGCTTGTACTGAACCACATTTCCCTTTCATTAAACAGGTCAAGGAAGAATGTTCCAGAGTGGGCTGGGAGCCCCTGCCCTGGTCAGCATGCAGTTTCTCTCTCTAAAGCAGAACAGCTGCTCCAGGTCTTCCTATCACCCAGCCAGTGGGAAGGGCCAGAGAGGTGTATGCACATCCCTCTTTAGAGTGATGGTCTGGACATATGGCAGCATCTCTTCTGCTTATGCACACCACAGTGCAGAACCCAGTCCCAGAACACAACAACAGGCAGGAGACACTGGGACATGGGTCTCTCACGACAGCCACACACCTGCAGTGCCATTACTAAAGACAGGGAGAATGGTACTGAAGGTGCATCTGACAGTCCCTGGTCTGGAAGCTAGTCACACATTGCACTATGTGCTCAGTCGCTTGTCATATCCGACTCTTTGCAACCCTATGGACTGTAGCCTGCCAGGTTCCCCTGTCCATGGGATTCTCCAGGCAAGAATACTGGAATGGGTTGTCATGCCCTTCTCCAGGGATCTTCCTGACCCAGGGGTCGAACCTGTATCTTTTATGTCCCCTGCATTGGCAGGTGGGTTCTTTGACACTAGTCACACATTAACACTCTGATCAGCAGATCATCACGGAAAGACTACACTACCCAAAGATACAATATATTGGGAAGGAGACTTAGTGAAAAGTCCATCTTATATAAAGTCTGCCTAGGCAATAAAGCCCCAATTGAGAAAATGCAAAGGAAATTGCTGAGATTGCACACTTCTTAAAGATCCATTAGATGCCTGAAAAAAGAGTTCCATTGGCCACGTCTCAACCTTGTTCCTTACTGAATACTGTCCTTTGTATTAATACATTACACTCCAGTGACACAGAATCACTTGTGGTTTTCTCTACACACCTGTTGCTTCATGCTCTTTCCAATTCACATCTTACTTGTACCTGCACAAGGAAAGTCCTCCTTGTTGCTGCCACTACCCACTTGGCTAATACCAGCTCATCTTTTAGCAGATCTCACCTCCTCTAACTCTGGGAATACAATGAGTCCTTTCAGACAGCTTACACCCACAGGTCTCAGCAACCCAGCACATTTACACATCTGTCTACTCGACTCTGTGCTTCTTGACATAGATAGAGTCTGTCTTGCCAGACTTGGACCCTTGTGTTCTGTGGTTCTGAAGTGCAGGCCCACTTTGATTACTTTGTCCTTATGCTGGAGGTGACTGTAAGGATAAAACAAGGAGGCCATAAGGTCCATAGACGGTATTCTAGGACCTTTGCAGGTTATGCTCAAGATGGCTTGATGGTTGAGAGAGAGACCACAGATAGGAGAGAGAAAACAATCTGGTCAAGAAAAGGGGAGTAAACAGAAATAAGAGCATGGGGCTTGTCAAAGAAGATTATCTAGACTTGGAAATGAGAATAAAGAGACCGTAGAGGAAGTTACAGAGAAATGCTGAAGTAGGGAAAAGGCAAAGTGAAGTTACTTGTGTATACACGTCCATAAATCAAGAAGTAATGTCCCAAATTCCTTTCAAATTTATGTGCTTATGTCAAAAAGGTTAGCTTTTAAATTTGACTTCCTACCAAAATACAAAGTAATATCTGTCCTTCATTTAAGACCCAAATTCTTTTTCCTATAGCATTTTTATTGGAGACTTAACCTTCATGTAGAGTTCTGGTAAAATCTAGCAACTCCTTGTTTACAGTGAGTTTTATATAACTAGCATAATTTTAGGAAATAAATTGAAGAAGAATGTGAAGCAAAAGACTTGATAAATGACTTTGGTTCTGATAAGTAGTAACAAAGTACAGATATTGTTCCCTGATGGCTTCTGAAATATTTTTTTAAGAGAACTGAATTGCATAAAAATAGTAAATATCAACACCATAATCTAGTTCATTACCAGACTCACACTGGGCAGAGGGGAAGTTTTACTTGTTTTGTTTTGTTTTAATCTCTCTCTTCCATTTGTTCTGTCCTTTCACTTGGTCACTTCACGTGTTTTTCTAAAAGCATCACCTCCTAGGTGATCCCAGGCAAGTCCTATTTTATCACCTTGGGTGATCTCACTGGTCCCAGTAAACCAAGATTTACAGCTGATAATGTCACCTTTGCAAAGGGGGTACTAATACCCCTTTGATACAGATCAGCCAATCCAGAATTCTCATCGGGGGTAACAATTAAATGATGAGGCTTCCCAGAAGGTGCTAGTGGTAAAGAACCCACCTGCCAATGCAGGTGACGTAAGAGACCTGAATTCAATCCTTAGGTCAGGAAGATCCCCTGGACTAGGGCAACCTATTCCAGTATTCTTGCCTGGAGAATTCCATGGACAGAGGAGCCTGGTGGGCTATAGTCTATAAAGTCACAAAGAGCTGGACAGGACTGAGTGACTGATCACACACACACAATTTAATGATATAATCAATGATTTTGGTGCAATGCACCTTAGGGAGGAAACCAGAAGGGATCTGATGAGATTTTCATTCGAATTAATTCAGGTGATTCTTCAAACTTTCTGAAGACGAGAGCTTCTGCTTTCCTTCCAAACTCAGTGGAGTTTGGCTCTGAATGTGGTCTCTTTTGGGATTTGTCTATGGCAAACAAGAGATAGAAATAATGAAATAATAGTAATTGGTGCTTATTCAGTGCCTGTTATGAGCCAGACATATACTACTCACATTAACTTTGTTATTTTCTTTTATTTCCACAGTAACCCTGTGAGCTACCACAGTCCCCCATTGTCTGGATGGCCAGTGTTCACAAATTAGTAACAAACCAATGTGTAGGAGGTAACTAGTGCAGCAGTGGAAGCCCAGACACTAGATGGTGACGCTGCATCCCAGGCTTCCCAGGAAGAAAACATCTGTGATTCCCCCAAGGCCCAGGAGACAACAACCGTGACCTTGACTTGTACACAGAGTCACAGGCCCTGCGGGATTCTATGCCTAAAAGGTTTCCAGGTGCCAATTGTTTTCGC
This sequence comes from Bos taurus, assembly GCF_002263795.3. Taxonomy (NCBI): domain Eukaryota; kingdom Metazoa; phylum Chordata; class Mammalia; order Artiodactyla; family Bovidae; genus Bos; species Bos taurus. Next base: position 25,925,691 of record NC_037341.1, read on the forward strand.
TCTAAGAATTGTAGTTGTCACTAAGATTATACCAATCATTTTACTATTCTACTATAAGAATCTCATAAAAACTAAATCAAACCTTATAATAATAATAAATATATTGAAGTTATGTTCATAATAGCCAAGATGAAATAATCTGAAGGTTCATCAATGGATGAATGGATAAATAAAATGGGTAGACAATGGAATACTCTTTGGCCTTAAAAAAGAAGGAAATCTTGCCACACGTGACAACCTGGGTAGAAGACCTTACACTAAGTGAAATAAGCAAAATAGGCACAAAAGGACAAATACTGCATGACTCCAGGCATGTAAGTTGTCTACAGCAGTAAAAATCATAGACTCCGAGACTGGAATGGTGGTTACAAGGGTCTGGGGAGATGGAATATGCGGAGTTGCTAATCAGTGGACATAAACTCTGTTTTTCAAGGTGAATAAGTTCTAGAGGTCTGCTGTACAATTCTGTACCTACAGGTAGCACTGTATTGTACGTCTAAAAGTCTGTTAAGAGGGACTTCCCTGGGGGTCCAGCAGTTAAGACTCTGCTTCCAGTGTAAGGGGCACGGATTTGATGCCTAGTCAGGGAACTAAGATCCTACATGCCACGTGGCATGGCCAAAAAAATAAATAAATAAAATAAAAATCTGCTTAAAGGGTAGATCTCATGTGAAGTATTCTTATCTAAATAAATAGCATCTTTTTATTAAAAGCAGTGATTGGCCTTTGAAATATTTATATTTTATTTGAAAAACACTTTTTGTGCTCTTTATTGATTGCGTGTAGACATACACACACACACACACACACACACACGGACATACACACAGGCACACAAATGATTTACCTCCAATAACATAATACACTTACCCTTTTTCATATATATCATGTATTCTCAAGTGTACTCCCAGCATGCAAAAAAGGCTATAATTAACATAATGAGGTAAACTGATGGCCTGTTGCTTTTCAGCTTCACTGTGTCTCCTTCTGGGCTGGCATGAGATTCAATCTCCAAGTAGTTTTGACATTTGATAGCAGACTTTGCTTTGCAATACCAGTTTTTAAAGTTCTTATCTACAACAGGTGTTCTTGCTATTCTTCTGACTGCATTTTATAGCTTATTTTTGAGGTGACTGTAAGGCATATTTCCCCATCCTACCCCTTCCTTATCTAAAGAACGTGACACTAAAATTCCCCTAAAAATATCTCCTTTATTCTCTTCCCTGTCTCTCTTCCTATGCTAGTCTCACCACAAGATTTTTTTTTTAATCTAATAACAAAAATGGCTGCTTGCCCAAAGCTCAGAAAGAATTGAAATGTGGGTAACCTGGCTCTTTTCTCTATTAACCATGCAGTCGAGGGCTAAATCTGACAGCTTTCTCAGAAATATCTTTGCTTGTCAGTATCATGGTAATGATTCAAGAACGGTTGGGCTAAACGCCTCAGACTTTTCCAAACACACAGCTCATGCCATGTTCTTTCCCTTTTATGAGCTGCTCTTGACATTGAGATTTTCCACAGCCTCAGAGTCGTTCTGCTGCCTCTGTTGGAAGGATGGGCTATTGCAGTCAACGTGAGCTGCTCTGACAAGAAACGTGCTTAGAACATCCTCTGGTGGTGATAACGGGAATCATCGGTTTCAACACAATTAGAGGGTCACTGCCCCATTCCACACAATCAACACGTCCCTGGACACATAATAATGATAGAAATACCTGCTGCTTTCAAGATATTTCCACTCCCAGGCCACTTGCTTTAGTCTCTCTGCTGTCAAAGCTCTTAACACATAGTGGCAATATCTCATCAGAGGACTTATTTCCCACTTTTTTTCTATCACAGGTGTAAATCTGAAAGTGAAAAGCAAAGAGACCTTACAAGCTGGTTTTTCAAAAGTTCCACAAAACTTTTGAAAAAAAAAAGTTCTCATGTGCAAAGTTCCACAAAGATAAAATATTATTCCACAAAGTTGAGCATTAAAAATTACTCCACACTAAGAAAAAGTCAGAGAAGGCAATGGCACCCCACTCCAGTACTCTTGCCTGGAAAATCCCATGGATGGAGGAGCCTGGTGGGCTGCAGTCCATGGTGTCGCTAAGAGTCGGACACGACTGAGCGACTTCACTTTCACTTTTCACTTTCACGCCCTGGAGAAGGAAATGGCAACCCACTCCAGTGTTCTTGCCTGGAGAATCCCAGGGATGGGGGAGCCTGGTTGGCTGCCGTCTATGGGGTCACACAGAGTCGGACATGACTGAAGTGACTTAGCAGCAGTAGCAGCAAGAAAAAGTCAAACTCATAGAAACAGAGAGTAGAATGGGGGTTGCCAGAGTTTGGGGGACGAGGGATGTTTGTCAAAGGGTACAAACTTCCAGTTATGAGATGAATACATTTTGAAAATCTAATGTGCAATATGGTGACTATAGTTAATGATACTGGATTGTCTACTTGAAATTTTGCTAAACAAGTTGATCATAAGGGTTCTCACTACACAGACACACACACACAATGGTAACTATGTCTAACTCTGTGGTGGTAATCATTTCACAATGTATACCATATCACATCATCAGGTTGTACTTTTTTATTTTGGCCACCCCACACAACATGCAGGATATGAGCGCCCCAAGCATTTTATTTGTCAATTACACCTTTATGAAGCTGAGAAAAAAACAAATTTGCATAAATAAAAAATGAAACATTATTCCACAGAGATAAACAAAATGCATTGCTTGGGTTTCTTAGTCATGAAAATTAAAGTCTAAACTGTCCGATTTCAACAGTTCGAGATTCCAGAGCTGCTAGGCGACATTCCTTCTCTTGATGGCTACAGTCTTCATGCTTTGTTTCAAAGCTGCAAACACTATAGAGACTGGTTTTTTTCCCCCCCCCCCAACGGTAAATTATAAAAATCGGTAAACAATGAAAGTCTTTCTGGGGAAGGAAGGGCTAAGGCATCAATTATGAATTATTTAAGCTTATTGGCAAACAAAACCTGCGAATTAGGTGAGAATCAGCATTCATTTAGGAGAAGGCAGTGGCACCCCACTCCAGTAGTCTTGCCTGGAAAATCCCATGGACAGAGGAGCCTGGTGGGCTGCAGTCCATGGGGTCGCTAAGGGTCGGACACTACTGAGCAACTTCACTTTCACTTTCATGCATTGGAGAAGAAAATGGCAACCCACTCCAGTGTTCTTGCCTGGAGAATCCCAGGGACAGGGGAGCCTTGGTGGGCTGCCGTCTATGGGGTCGCACAGAGTCGGACACGACTGAAGCGACTTAGCAGCTTAGCAGCAGCATTCATTTAAACCAGTGATGAGAGCGACTGAGAGCATCACGCCTCCTGATACAGGCACGTGTTCTCTGTATTTTATTACACATCATAGAATGAATTAAAACTAATGAGGCTGGCTGGTATGACTAATTTCTTTAATGATTTTGATTAATGTAAAGTTTAAAGAACGTGGCACATGACTATCTGTTGAATGCCATGGTACTGATGTTTCATGCATCAGCTGGCTCCCATGGAGGTCATCGTCCACAGGAATTACTCTGTAACTGTTTCCTTTGTAAATCTTTCAGGATGTAAAAAGGTAAATATGAATACGCTCTTCCCATTCACAGACTGGAACATTGAACTTAAGGCAATCATAAGTTGAAAATAAGAACACTACAGTGTCAAAGAGGGCTTCCCTGGTAGCTCAGATGGTAAAGAATCTGCCTGCAATGCAGGAGACCTGGATTCAATCCCTGGGTTGAGAAGATCCTCTGGAGGAGAAACTGGCAACACACTCCAGTATTCTTACCTGAGAATTCGAGTCCTTCAGGACACCAGAGTCCACACCAGAGCAAAGCCTAGAGACTGAGCACTCAGAGAGAGCCAGGGAGGAAGGTCACACCTTATGTTCCAGGAGCTGAGACCAAGGGCAAGACACCAGCACTAGACGGAGCCACCCTGTAGGAAGCGCTGGGTTTGAACACACTGCTCAGTGTGTTAGTGACTACAAAACATTAGATTTACAAAGCAGTAATTCCCTGTGTGATGACATCGCCAGGAGGCAGGTGACCTATAAAAGGCAGCTACCTTCCCCATCTTGCCATTCACTAGATGGTTGTGTGGCCTGGACTGATGAAATCAGAAAAAACACAACCACAGTATTTTTCAGCCTTGCTCCCCTCACCACTGCCCATCCTCAAACCCAAGAAACAACAACAGAAAAAAGTATTTTTTTTGTTCATTGAGGGGTTATAGGGAAGGAGACCTCATAATTTTCTAGCACATAAGAGACGAGATGTAGAAATCAGCACCTACTCACCTGTTATCACAAGGTGAGAATGAATTAAGCATCTTTAATATGTTTTCCTGACGCTTTATTATTATTATTACCTGTGTGTTTGAGTGTATGTGCTCAGTCATGTCTGAGTCTTTGTGACCCCATTCACTGTAGCTTGCCAAACTACTATGGAATTTTCCGGGCAAGAACACTGGAGTGGGTTGCTATGCCCTCCTCCAGGGGATTTTCCTGACCCAGCAATCAAACCCATGTCTCTTGTGTCTCCTGCATTAGCATGCAGATTCTCTACCACTCTGCCACCTGGGATGCCCCTTATTATTACCTAAATAACCATAAATACATATATAAAAGTCAGTATACTTTTAATACAAACACTGGTTCTCCTATGCCTAAAGAACATTACTATGTGTGCCTGGAAATATCCCTCAGGGCTGGGAAGAAACTGTTATATAAATGTAAAGCAAAGTGACAAAAGAGATTTGCCCTGGAATTAAGCTAGGAAAATATTAGAGAAATGTTAAGAAATAATCAGGAGAACTGATTGTATTACTTTCTGGTGGGCAGGAACAATGCCTGCTGTTTTCAGTGTCATTTATCGTAATTCATCATTGGACCTGATAGTAATACAAATGTCTAGCAACAATAATACTTTGTCTCCACCTAATTAGCTAATTGTTTTCCCAATTCAGATCATCAAATATTCTTGTACCCTCAAAGAAATAGGTGCAATAGGGATGCAAGGAAGATATCACACGAGTCCTACTCTCAAGGAGGTTACAACCAAGTTCATGTGTGCATGTTCAGTCGGGTCCGACTTTTTGCGACCGCATGAACTGTATCCTGCCAGGCTCCTCTATCCATGGGATTCTCCAAGCAAGAATACTGGAGTGAGTTGTCATGCCCTCCTCCAGGGGATCTCTTAATGTCTCCTGCCTTGGCAGGCAGGTTCCTTACCACTAGACTGCCGGGGTCCAGCCCCGGCTGATCCAGGGTATTCGAAGGAGAGACGGCATAGGCGACCTATTTTTTTAAATATTTATCAAAGATATAAAGAGTAATAGAATGAGGATAGCTCAGTGAGGAAATTCAGTGGAGAAAAGAGGCTGAAATAAGGATAGCTCAGTAGGAAAATTCAGTGAAGAAAAGAGGCTGAATAATTCAGCCAGAAGGTAAGAGAAAGAACGACATGGGGAGACCAAGTTTCGGTGAACACGGCCCGCACTTTATTTTCCAAAGTAGTTTTTATACCTTAAGTTATGCATAGAGGAAAATGGGGGAAGGGGTAGAGTCATGCAGCAAGCCAGGCTTTCTTCCTGCAAACTTATCATATGCAAAAGCTTAGGTGATTTGCATCATCTTTTGGCCCGGAGGCCTGTTAACATTTTAAGACCCTTTCTTCAGAAAACTTATTTTTCTCTAAAGGTGATTGGTCAGGAGCCATCCTCCAAAAGCATTAGATAAAGTTGCATTCCTACAGAGCAAAGGTGTGGTGGGCTATAACAAGAAAAAGAATTAACTCAAGGGTCCCAGGTTACAAACATTAAAGCTACTACTTACACCAATTATATTAATCAATACACTGCCAGGGACACAGCAGGTAAGGGATATGGAAACTTAGCAGCAAACATTGGCCCAACAAGTGAAAATCCCTTCACCAATACAATTTCTAATCAATCTTTTAACTACTCAAAAGAATCTGTGTTTAGACAGTTTAGAACATCTCCTGCCTCTCACAGTTGGGAGGCTCTGAACAATCACATGTGGCCGGAAAAACCTATTCAGGCAGGCTAGAGGACTTCCAAAGGAGTTTGTAGGTTAAACACTGTCACACCCAGGAATTATTAACTGGAGCTGTAATCTAACTCTTTTTTCAGAGAGGTAGTGGGGGACAGCCCCCCGTAAAGTCAGAAGTGTAGGTGAAAGCACAAAGCAGAAAGTAGGCAGACTCTGGTTTTGGGTGTAAATGCTTGAGAATTTCCAGGGGGACTCCTGAAGCTCCATCCCGCCTTTGCGTATGCCGAGCCTCCTTCCTCATGACCTTTGTCATGGGTGGAGCTCCTCACGCTGGCTCCCGGCAGTGATAGAATTCCAGTTGAGCTATTCCAGATGCTGAAAGATGATGCTGTGGAAAGTGCTGCACTCAATATGCAATATGCAATATGCACTCAATATGCAATATGCACTCAATATGCAATATGCCGGCTCCCGGCACTAGACTACCACCACCCGGGAAGCCCCTAATACAACCTAATACTAGAGAGTAACTGTAAGGTGGAATGACACAGCTGATGACCACAAAGGGTTAAAGGAGCAAAGACAAGACAAGTTAAGTGGAAGAGGACATCTTTGGAAAGGCAAAACAGCTTATCCTGACACTGTATTTGGTCAGAAGATCTTTCTACTTGAGAAGGTCATGTATTCATTCTTACTCTCTGGCACATATTATAAATAAAACAGTACCCTCCACAACAGTGGACTTTGAACTTCAGTTTGCATAAGGATACCTAGAGAAATGGGAAACATGGAGGCACCACCCCAATTCCTAAGCATCTGATTCAGCAGGCTGGCATTTTAATGTGTATTCAAGGTGCTCTTGGTATGGGTCCTTGGGCCCTATTTTGAGATAGATCACTTAAACATTGATACTTGGCTCAATGTCCTTCAGGAAGTTTATTCCATTTAAAGTTGCATTTGACTCATTTCTAATGAGGTGGATGAATCTAGAGCCTACTATACAGAATGAAGTAAGTCAGAAAGAGAAAAACAAATAATGCATATATATATAGAATCTAGAAAGATGGTACCAATGAACCTATTTGCAGGACAACATCAGAGACGCAGACGTAGAGAACAGACTTTGGACACAGTAGGGGAAGGAAAGGGTGGGATGAATTGAGAGAGTCGCATTGAAACATATACATCAATTACCAATGTAAAATATTTAGCCAGTGGGAATTTGCTGTATGACATGAGGAACTCAAAGCCAGTGCTCTGTGACAACCTAGAGGAGAGGGATGGGGTGAGAGGTGGGAGGGAGGTTCAAGAGTGAGGGGGCATATGTGTACCTATCGCTGATTCACATTGATGTATGGCAGAAATCAAGATAATATTGTAAAGTAATTATCCCTCAATTAAAAATAAATAAACGTTTTATAAGCTGCCAAAGTGAAATGACAAGGGTTCAGTAAAGTTTTGTAAGACACTTTATAAAGACCCTGCTCTTCCCTCCAGATGACACCCATGACCTAGTCCCCTTTGGCACAACCTACTCTGTACTGGAAGTTAATATGTGGCTGCATTTTTATCAAGGCTAATGAAGAAGTCTCAGGTGGGTTAAACAATAGGAGAGCAAAACTCACACCATAAGGTCTAAATATCTCTTGTCCATAAACCATTATTTGGAAAGAAGTAGACATATTTGACATAAAAAGATTTAGAAGAGACAGAAATAGACACTTTTACTCCTTTGCATTGCAAATTTTATGTGATATCTTATCATTATATTCCCAAAATGTGTTCAGGGTTATGTGACATTGATTTGTTTTTAATAAACCCATGCTGCCTGAGTCTCAATTCATTTGACTGTAGAATTCTGAATAGACTATAAAAACAAATTTCTAGAGTTAATGACCTAAAAAATTGCCATTAATTGAAGTACAAGCATCTATTTCAATTAAAGAATGTCACAATATTTAGTTTACATCTCATAGCTACCACTGTAAATTTAATCATTGGCATAATTTATACTGAAGAGCAATTTGAATAATACACTGTACTTAATGTTGGTCATTAGATGTAATTGCAAATTTATACTATTATAAATGCAATATGCACTGTACTAGTCTTTATTCTGTTTATTTCCTGTTATATTGTTTACCATTAAAAAACAAAACAGAGGAAACTCTCTTAACCAAATAGCCTTAGAGAAAGTTTACCCAGTGTAATCTCATGGGCATAATCCATCTTTCATAAATAAACTCATAAAAACAACAAACTTTATAAATATTTAACATGCAAGTACTTGGGATTATTCAGCAAATTAAATACCTATATTCTGATTTCTTTTTTTGTGCCAATTAGCTCTTATTCAGCCAATATTCAATTTTTATAGAAAAAAAGCAAAAATCTGAGGTATGATTACTTCCTACTTCTAACATTCCCGTCTCCAGGAGATGAAGGCTGCCATCATCAGGGATGAGTCGGGAAGAGCATGGCGCCTTTATCCTATGGTGAGATGTTGCCTCCCCTCTGTGGTCTCCTTCCCCAAAACATCATCCCAGTCAAACTAGGGAAACCTATCAGACAAACAAAATTCTATTTTGTAAAACTGAGGGAGGTTCTACAAAATACATGCCCAGTATTCCTCAAAATTGTCAAGGTTATCAAAGAAAGAAGGCGGGGGAAGCCTGCGAACATGTCACATCCAGAGGAGGCCCAGAAGACTTGATGACTAATGCAGCCTGGTGTCCTGAATGGAAAAGTGCAGCAGGAAAAGAGCACTGGTGAGAACTAATCAAATGTGAACTCAGTGCGTTGATGTTGTTGTTGCTGTTTAGTCGCTTAGTCGTGTCTGACTCTGTGCAACCCCATGAACTGTTGTCCACCAGGCTCCTCTGTCCGTGGGACTCTCCAGGCAAGAATACTGGAGTGGGTTGCCATTTCCTCTCCAGAGGATCTTCCCAACCCAGGGATCAAATGCACATCTCCTATGTTGGCAGGTGAATTCTTTACCACTGAGCCACCAGGGAAGCATGAATTAAGTATGGATTTAGTTCATAATAATACACCAGTATGGATTCTTTCATTGTGACAAATGTGCTACAGTAAGTTGAAGAGTTAACAATAGGGGAAAGTGGGTGAGGGGTATATAGGACCACACCGTACAACCTTTGCAACTTTTCTGTGAACTGAACATTAACATGGAATAAAAAGATTAAAGTTGAAAAGCAATACTATGAAAGGACCCTGTAAGAGAATACTCAAACCGTAATAAATGACGTAGGATTAATATCCAGATTATGATCTACAAACTGATTAGGGGAAAAAGCCCCAAAAAATAGTGAAGTAAGGAAAGCACCAGAACAGCTTTTTTCCTGAAAACAAATAACAAATAATAAATATGAAACTATGTTAAATGTACACAGAGATCAAGGAAACACAAATTAAAATGGTCACTTTTTAACCATTACATTAGGAAATGTACACTGATTAAGTCTAGGTCAAGATTAGAGAAACTGGGTGGCCATTCACTGCTGACAGAGCTGTGAATTATTATAGCATCTTTGGAAAGAATTTTACAGTTTATATTAAAATTATAAATGCTTAGACCATTAAGTCCAGAAATTCCAAATGTGATTATTTATTCTAGAAATACTGTGGCCAGAAAATATGTATAAGGACATTTGTTGCTGCAATGTTTATCAAGGTAAAAACTTGACAACTCTTCCCATATTCATAAATAGCAAAGTGAAGTAAAAGTCACTCGGTTGTGCCCAACTCTTCACAACCCCATGGAATATACAGTCCATGGAATTCTCCAGGCCAGAATACTGGAGTGGGTAGCTTTTCCCCTTTCCAGGAGATCTTCCCAACCCAGGGGTCAAACCCAGGTCTCCCACATTGCAGGTGGATTCTTTACCAGCTGAGCCACAAGGGAAGCCCATTCACAAACAGAGCAATTACTAAATAAGTTACACTATTTGATAGTATATATATACTATGTATATGATACATGAGATAGTATTAAAAAAGGAGAGAGACCCAAGATTTTGTTGAGTGGGGAGAAAAGCAAGCTACCAAAGAGTAAATTGCCACACTTTAAAAAATAAATAGGAAAAATGCTAACAAAATTATATATTTCATCCGGGAACCCTAAATTATGTAAACACACAGAAAATAATGTAGGAGATGCTTCCTAAATGGATGGTAGTGGGTACATCTTGAGAGCTGGGGAAACACAACATGTGTTAAGGATCCTTAACAAAAGGACTCCAGCCAGTACTGTCTGCTACGGATTTGACAACCAACTCTCCCACTGGGGCTTCCCAGGTGGCGTCAGTGGTACAGAACCTGCCTGCCCATGCAGGAGATATACAGGACGTGGATTTGATCCCTGGATCAGGAAGATCCTGGAGGAAGAAATGGCAGCCCACTCCACTATTCTTGCCTGGAGAATCCCATGGATAGAGAGGTGCTTGGTGGGAGTCCCTGAGGTCACAAAGAGTTGGACATGACTGAAGCAACTTAGCACACACATCTCCCACTGTAGTGTCTACTGGTTTCTGAGGAATAAATCCATCCACCATGAATAATTTTATGGCTTCAAAAGCTACTATTTTAACAGCTGTATCTTCCAAGCCCATATAAAATGGCTCTAACGTATTACTGACTCTAGCCATGCTCCTTTTTTTGACTTGTATAGTTAGAACTATTTTTAAATAAGAAATAAAAATACTCTATCTGTATTATTCAGAGAGTCCAGAATCAGAAAGGTCCTGAATGGCATTTAAAAGTCCTTGGAATGCTACCATGCACTCTTGATGTTATTTAAAATTTCTATGTCAGCAATAGCAGGAATTGAACTCACATGCCCTGCGTTAGAAAGCAAAGTCTTAACCACTGGACCACCAGGGAAATCCCAAAGAGCAAAAGTTTTAGCAGCACCAAATGTGAAATCAATGTTGTATTTATGAAAGAACTCAGATGGAGTTGAAAGTTTCAAGATGTATTCGGTACCAATCAGATGAAGGCACACTGACGTCTATAGACAATAGGTAGGATGCAGCAAGGTTAACCAGGGAAGAAGAAAAACAGACTAATTGTATTCCTTCCACACAGAGAAGGAATTTGGTTCTTAAAAAAGACTGTCTTGTATTTTCAGCTAATTGATACAGACACCGTAATATAATCTCCACCTTTTGGTAAGTATGTGTGATATCTAATTTAGTACTACAATAGTTTGGTCAAGTACTCAAAGGGTTTCAAGTTTGTTAACTGTTAAATCCAACATGAAGACCAGATCACAAAACCCAGAAGTTGGGTGCTGCATGGTGCTGAGGTTCAGGTGCTCAAACTGGCATCTGGTCTCCTCACCCAGGGAGGCAGGTCCGCCTCCCTGTTGAACATTCAGTGAATTTTACATAGTGAAGGAGCTTAAGAAATCTAATGAAATATAATCTTAGTCTAAGATGCTTCAGATAGCTACCTTGTTCTTTTCTTCTCCCCTCCGTTTTATACCCCTCAGAACTTCAGTCCAGAGATCATTGTTTTGAAATAACAGAAGCATTAAAATGATCTTAAGTTGATGTGAATGATTAAATGATCTTAAGTTGAAAGTGAAAAAGTATTTGAATTTTTGAGAAAGATAATGAAAATGATATGGTTATCTCTGCTTCCTCCCACCTCAACCAAAAAAAGCTTTAAAAAAACTGAAGTGAGAAATTACTACTCCACTCAATAAATAAGAAAATAAAAAGCAAAGAAAAATTAAATTACTTTCTTTTCAGAGTAGAGCAAAATGCAGAGTTTCCTTATATGAGAATGAAGGGAAAATCCATTTCTGCATTTTATCTCATTTTTCTTTCATTTTGTTTTGTTTCAATATAATCTCCACTAGGAGATGGTAATATAATGAAGAAAAGAGGTTTGGGCAGAAAGAAAGGTAATAGATTCAAATAATGTTAATTCTCTCATTATCTGCTCTTATATCTAAAGTCTGGGTATGATTGCATTCCCTGCAGAAAAAGGAAAATATATCTGGTGGTCCAGTTATAAATAGGCCAATATTTTATTCCTATGTTACAAAAGAAAGAAATTTTAAGTAAACCTACATGTGTGCTACTTATTTGAGTAATATATTTCTAATCCTAGAAGCACTTGGGAAAATAGTATAATGCAAAGCCTCATTTTCCCCAAAGGAACAATGCTATAATCAGAGGGATAACTGTGAGATACTTTCAGTTAGAAGTAATAAAGTTGAAGAAAGAGTTAAAATAAAGTAAGATAATAGTCTGGCAAGAAATGAAAATGAAAAGGGAACTTCTATGACTTGCTGCAATTTGGTTTTATCTTCTTGTTGGAATGAATATTGAATTCAAGGAGGCACAATTATTGGCGGTTCCTAGAAAAGAATGAATTCCATGCTTAATAGTTAATAAACTCAAATTATATCAAAGTAACTTTTAAAAACTTATTTCTTTTATCTACAATATTCTATAATATCAAGCAGGTAGCTATTGGCTATAATCTCCAGGGAACTGTATCACTGTGATCAAAATCTCATAGATTCTGTACAAGGCCAACAATATAATCAGGACAAATTACAGTGTAATATAGTATGACTGTTCTTGTGCAAATGTAACGTGGCTGTCCCATTATTTGCATCTCATATTTTAAGATAGTAGGAACAGAAAGAAACCATGTGTAGAAATTCACTTTTTAAAAAGAACATTAATCTTAAATTCAGACAATATAAATACATTTACTAATCAATTAAGACTATGAAGGTCAGGTGACTCAGAATATTATATCTGGAATAATTTTTTTATTGTTCACAGTATACAACAAGAAGCTTAAAAGGGAAACTAGAACATCAATAAAATCAGTTCTAATGAAATATGCAAAAATCAGGGATACAAACGCTTGGTCCAGAGTTAGCTATTAGATCAAGTTAATTTCCCCTATTTAAAGCTTTTAATGATATGAATAGATAGATTAAGGTAGAGATACACATAAACTTTTCAACAATACAATGGAATCACATTAATTTGAAGCTCACAAATTTTGTAGATAGATCAAAAATTTTTATAATTTAATAAGTACCCTAAAGATATTCAAGAAAAGTTTATATCATCTGGGACCTCAGATTATTCCTATAATTTCAGATGTTAAACAAGGTAAAAGGTAACTAAATAGCTGAAAACACAAGACCCTATATATAAGAATCAGCAGAAATTACCGAAAACTGAAATGGATGCATAGGAACTCTCAGTTCAGTAGCTCAGTCATGTCCAACTCTTTGCAATCCCATGGACTGCAGCACATCAGGCTTCACTGTCTATCACCAACTCCCTGAGCTTGCTCAAACTCTTGTCCATTGAGTCAGTGATGCCATTCAACCATCTCATTCTCCGTCATCCACTTCTCCTCCTGCCTTCAATCATTTCCAACATCAGAATCGTTTCCAATGAGTCAGTTCTTTGCATCAGGTGGCCAATGTATTGGAGCTTCAGTATCAGTCCTCCAAATGAATATTCGGGACTAATTTCCTTTAGGAACTCTAGATAGTAGAATTATTGAACTACAAAATAAGTAATTTATTATAAGCCAAGGTTAAAATTATCCACAGCATAATGGAAACTGTTACACAGTGACTTAGATGGTTTGGAGAAAAATCAAGTATAAAGTTTAAAGCTGAAAATATAGTAACTGAAATTAAGAACTCAGTGGGAGAGTTTTCACAAGACATCCAGCTGAAGAGTTAGTGAAACAGAAGATAGGGTTAGAAGAAATTAGCTGAGTGAAACACGGAGTAACAAAAAGATTTAAAATAATGTTTAAATGTAGGCGATGCTGTTGCCGATGTTCAGTGGCCAAGCCATGTGAGACTTTTTGGGACCCTATGAACTGCAGAACACCAGGCTTCCCTGTCCCTCATCATCTCCTGGAGTTTGCTAAAACTCATGCCTATTGAGTCAGTGATGCCATCCAACCCTCTCATCCTCTGTCGTTCCCTTCTCCTGCCTCCATTCTTTGCCAGCATCACAGTCTTTTCCAAAGAGTTGGCTCTTTGCATTAGGTGACCAAAGTATTGGAGCTTCAGCTTCAGCATTAGTTCTTCCAGTAAATATTCAGGGCTGATTTCCTTTAGGATTGACTGGTTTGATCTCCTTGCTGTCCAAGGGACTCTCAAGAATCTTCTCCAGCACCACAATTCGAAAGTATCAATTCTTCAGCGCTCAGCCTTCTTTATAATCTAACACTCACATCCATCCATGACTACTGGAAAAATCATAGTTTTCACTATATAGACCTTGTCTGCAAAGTGATGTCTCTGCTTTTTAATACACTGTCTAGGTTTGTCATAGCTTTTCTTCCCAGGAGCAGGTTTCTTTTAATTCCGTGATTGCTGTGTCTGATCTGATGTTAATCTCATTCAGTCTATTTTTGTGTGTATATGTATCGTATTTTTCACCTCTCAAAGTTTCCTTTGGTCCTTTATCATGTTTATCATTTCTTTCCTGATCTTTTCCATGTTTTCTTTTATATCCTTGAGCATATTTAAGATTTATAAATGTTGTCTTAAGATCCTTGTCTCCTAATTTCTTTCTCTCTGTCATTTTTGGTGCTGATTTTCCTCTGGGTATTGGGTGTAGTTTCCTGCTTATCTGCAAACAAAGTAACTTCTTTATCATTTACTTATCACTGTGAGGGTTATGTCATTCAGATTTTTGTTTGTTTGTTTTCTTTTAATGAGTATTTGCTTCTCTGGCACTTTCACTTGTACACCATTTTGAGCCCTTCAAGGCTTGTTGCTAATCTTTATCAGTGAGCCCAGAGAAGATGACTCTAGGAGTAATTTAGCCCTGAGATGATGGTGTAACCCCTGGGAGAATTTTGCCAATACCCCATGTCATACCAGGAAAAGGCAATGCAACCCACTCCAGTACTCTTGCCTGGAAACTTCCATGGACGGAGGAGCCTGGTAGGCTGCCATCCATGGGATCACAAAGAGTCAGACACGACTGAGCGACTTCACTTTCACTTTTCACTTTCATGCATTGGTGAAGGAAATGGCAACCCACTCCAGTACTCTTGCCTGGAGGATCCCAGGGACGACGGGAGAGTTTGTGGGCTGCCATTTATGGGGTCGCCCAGAGTTGGACACGACTGAAGCGACTTGGTAGCAGCAGCAGCAGCATGTCATACCAAATTTCTTCATGCAGGTTGCGAAGACCATGAACTCTCCCCAGTCCTGTGTGAGCTCCTAGAATCCTTTGGTCTACTGCTTCCTGGTGGCTCTTTTCTTGGCTTCTGTAAATTCACCTCCTACATGTGCAAATGAGTATTTAGCCAAAGACTCAGAAGGAACCCTCTGCAGATCTCCAGCACTCTCTAATTTTCCTGGCCCTCTGCCCATGAAGTGTGACTGCATCAGCCTCCCCAAACTGCCGTCTCTGTCTCCCTAAGTCAGTAAGCCACCAGCTCCATGTATGTCCTCCCACCCTCTCCCACAGCCTGGAAACTGCTTCAAGCAAGGGCTCAGTCCATTGTTTTCCTTCTCTTGGGCTCACAGTCCAGTTTTCTAGGTTTTGTGAAAGAAGAGCAGCTTCTAAAGCATTTAATTCTTCCTGGGAAGAAGTGGAAGTCCTGCAGTAGGTACTCTTTTATGCTTTCTTAGGATTTAATAGTGCTAATGCAGCCTACATTTAAACCTATCTAAAGAACTTCCCTGGTGGCTCAGATGGTAAAGAATCTGCCTGCAATGCAAGAGACCTGGGTTCAATCCCTGGGTTGGGAAGTTTCCCTGGAGAAGGAATGGCTACGCACTCCAGTACTCTTGCCTGGAAAATCTCATAGACGAGGAGGCTGGTGGGGTACAGTTCATGGGGTTGCTAAGAGTCGAATACGACTAAGCAATTAACACTTTTAAACAGCTTACAAGTTTAATCATAGGCTGCATTAGCACAATTAATTACTAAGAAAGCATTCTTGCCTGGAGAATCCCATCTACAGAAGAGCCTGGTGGGCTGTAGTCCATGGGGTCGCAAAGAGCTGGGCACGACAGAAATGACTGAAATGCATACACACAAATGTAAAAATACAATATTTTGTCTATTTGTGTCTGAGAGTTTTTAACCCAATCAAATCCCAGGACAAAAACTGTTGGCATCTAAGGTTTTCTTCCTCCTCCTCCTCACCCCGTCACTTGACTGTTATCTCCTTTTGCTCCTTCAAATATTTGCTTAAATTCCTGTCTCTCATTATAAAATATTCAGTGATAAGATCTGACATATAAGGGAATGGATATGCCCTGCATTGGGTAGGCTGTCTACTGCCCCTCACTTAGGGAATACCAAGAAAATCTTACTGCAATGAGCTGGTTGGTCAAGGGTTAAAGATTAGTCATTTCTGTTTCAAAAATGACTATACATTACTTGTCACTTCCTGAGTGTGAGTCATTCATATCAGCCTGGTAGCTGGCATTATAAAGAATAGATCTTTCTTTATGACTTTTTTCCATCAGATTTATTTTTGCTATTTCTGAGGCAAGTGTCACAGGAAAGCAATATGTATATACATTCTCTGAGCAACTGCACCAGGAAAAACATTAAAAGGATCGGAGGCTGGCTTATAACTGTGTCTGTGAGGAGGGGCAGGGGACATGTGGAAGGGCGGGGTAATTGAGGGGAAGGATGGAGAAAGAAATTTTGAACACTTGGCCAACAAAGACACTGCTGTCAGTGCTGAAAATGTGAACAGAATGTTAGCATCAACAGGACTCTACCCCCAAAAGAATTCTAAGGTTTTAATGCTGTTTCATAATCTTTCCTACAGTACCAAAATGTTTAAATGCTGTATGTTAGAAAATTTCTCAAACAGACACAAAGGTGGACATTGATGACATCTTTGGTGGCTAAAGGGAAGATTTCTACTTCATACCATGTTTCACATTTTTGACAAACAGGCTGAGCTAATATGACAAGTTTTCTTTATTGTTAATTCTTTATGGTGAGAAAATACATATTCTTAATTTTATTACCATTCTTTTAACTTTCTCTAAACTTCAAACTTACAGATTTATTGTTCAAAAGGAAAATAAAAGTAAAAAGATACTCAAAATGAGAATTTAGCAATGATTTCAGTAGTTTGGCTTGGTAATAAAGAGAAGATGGAGAGAAGATCACAAGAAATCTTTAAGGAAAATACTACTATTATTCTAGCTTTACCAGCAAAGAACCAAAATGTCCTCGTCAAGACTCAAACTGGTCTAAACAAAATGAAACAATAAAAAGTGGGGGGGGGGGGGGGTAGAAAAAACTTGAAACATTTTCCTCTATACTTATAAGTTCTTTTGGCTGATCGAATTAAACTGATGTGAGATAGATTAACAGGAGAAAAGCAGATGTAATTTCCAATGTATGACAGGCTCACAAAGACATGAAAGGGTCAAAGGCAGTCAGGCAATTGAGGCTTATCTCCCATCCTGAGCTAAGGAGGCTGGGGTGGGGGGAGCGCGGGGGCGGTGGGGACGGGAGGCTGGGACTTCAAAAGGGAGGAAGGTGGTTCACAGGGAGATAGGAAGAGACCACGTTTGGTAAACAAATGTTTGCCGTGCCAGGGAGGAACAATGGGACACACACGCCATACACACTCAAGGGGACACAGGCACTGCCGACTCCCTCCTGCTCACCACACCTGGCCCGTATCCTTTGCGGTTCTCTCTGCTGACGGTTCTCTTTTCTTGTTTGTTTATCTGTCCTTTTTACTCAGCTTGTTTCATTTCACATAATTACTTTGAAATTTCTCATTTTGTGTATATCATGAGTGCAGTCCATTTATTCCTAAATAGTATTCCTTTATGGGGACATTGTTTTTGTTGTCTAGTCACTCGGCCATGTTCAGCTCTTTGCAACCCCATGGACCACAGCCCAGCAGGCTCCTCTGTCCATGGAATTCTCCAGGCAAGAGCACTGGAGGGGCTTGCCACTTTCATCTGCAGGGGATCTTCTGACCTGGGGACCAAACCCGTGTCTCCCGCATTGGCAGGAGGGTTCTTTACCACTGAGCCACCAGGGAAGCTTTATGTGGATATACCACAGTTCATTTTTACGTTTACTTGTTGATGTACATTTGGACCATTTCCTGTCTGGGGCTGTCACAAACATGATACGAATATGTGTGTACAAATATTCATATAGATATGTGCTATCCTTTGTCGTGGAGAAACTACCAGACTTCCCACAGTGGCAGTACCATTTTTCATTCCCACCGTTAATGTATGAGCATTCTAGCTGCTCCACCGGGAGCAGACAGTTCTTAGACCAGGCCCTCTATTTAAATCCTCTAGTCAGTCAAGGGGGATGTAAAAAGCTCTTTCTGAGCCTTTTGGACCTTGGTCATCTTCAGCTTAGAATAATCCACGTACCAGAGTGGCACATTTTGGAGAGGCTCATTCTGAAGTCCTTTAATTCCATGGAACTAAAATATCCAGAACTGGATCCAGTAAGCTTATATACAGCAACTCAAAGCACATTACCAGAGCTCTATTGTGTGGACTCTTTACAGCTCCACAGACCTCCTCCTCTGTGGCTTAAAATTTACTCTCTACGTGGTTTCCCTGGTGGCTCAGTTGGTAAAGAACCCTCCTGCAATGCAGGTTGGGAAGATCCTCTGGAGAAGGAAATGGAAACCCACTCCGGTATTCTTGCCTGGGAAATCCCGTGGGCTGAGGAGCCTGGCAGACTACAGTCCATGAGGTCACAAAGAGTCAGATACAACTAGAGCGGCTGAGTACACAGGCATGTGAAAACTAAGTTACCATCCTCATAACTGGCGATCGTGAGCAGCTGTGTCACTCCTCTGTCCAGGAAACTCCAGCAAAATTCTCAGACTGGCTCAGTTCAGGCCATGCGTGCTCAGTCACTTCAGTCACGTCTGACTCTTTGTGACCCCATTGCTGTAGGCTACCAGGCTCTTCTATCCATGGGATTTCACAGGTAAGAATACTGGAGTGGTTACCATGCCCTCCTCTAGGGGAATCTTCCCAAAATCAGGGATCGAGCCAGCATCTCTCGTGTCTTTTGCATTGGCAGGCAAGTTCTTTACCACTAAGCCATTTGGGAAACCCTCAGGCCATGGGCCCATCCCAAATTAATCACAGTGGCCACGGGGGTTGAGTGTTTAGACTGCCCTCTCTGAGTCACTTTATGGAGGAGGTAAGACCTTGGACTTCCCTGGTGGCTCAGCGGTAAAGAACCCATCTGCAACACAGGAGACTCAGGTTTGATCCCTGGGTTGGGAACATCCTCTGGAGAAGGGAATGGCAACCCACGCCAGTATTCTTGCCTGGGAAATCCCATGGACAGGCTGGCAGGCTATAGTCCATGGAGTCACAAAGAGCTGGACACGACTTAATGACTAAACAACAGAAGATCTTGGCAACTTTGCTAGGTGGGAGAGTATATTCCACAGAAATATACTCAGAAAAACTAAGTTGAATATTCAAGATTCCATAACCATTCGAGGCTGAGCACTGGAATGAGTAGTACGTAAGTATTTACTGACTAAATAAACTTGAGTCTGTGTTCTAAGATCCAAACCCATGTCCTTTCCTGCACATACAGCCTCTTATATTTTGAACAACATACCCACGTCTCTTATGTCTCCTGCATTGGCAGGTGGGTTCTTTATCACTAGAGCCGCCTGGGAAGCCCTACTGAACTACCCCTACATTCTCAAAGTGAATAGAATTCACCATGTGGATTGACAAAGAAAATTGAAACATAAAATGAGTCCTTAGAAGACCAATGCTACATGACACTGCTCTATTGTCAGTTCTTTGTACTACTCTTGGTTATAAGGATTTGCTAATGATCTTGCTAATTCTTTGAAAATGAAGCATTTTCATTGCACTCAACCCTCCAACATCAGGGGTAGTTTAGCTTAAGAAGAATGGTAGAATCTGCTGCCTTAAGAGCCAGAGAACAGGACTATTATGCTGCTACTATTTCCACCTGTGTCTTTCATCTATTGTGTTTTATCTCCTCTTTTTCTCAGATTCTATCAATAAGAATGCTTGATTTGAATTAATGGGAGAATGAGCTGCTAGTGTCTGTTAAATGTTTTTAAAAATCTGTTTTATCCTTTAAAAATCAAAACGATTTTTCTTTTCCTTTCAAAGTGAAAAAGGAAAGAGAAACCTGGAAATTATCAAGCATGGAGGGAGACATTTGCATTTAGGCTCTGGCACTAAGTTATTTTTCTGTTGTCAACAAACAGAGAGCTTGATTTTAAGTGTTGCCAGCTTCTCTCTAAGCTTCATTATTCCCTTCGGCTCCACGATAAAAAGAAAGAAGTTACAGATACTCTTTCTTTATCATCTAGGATTCCTGGGGAAAGATTGAAGCATCCTTTCTGGCTTTGAGGGAAAATGTGTGACTTTCATTAACATGAACAGGAGTGCTTTGCGCTGGTAGAAGAGACTCCATGTTTTAAATGCTTGAGTGATGATTCCTGCAAAGCTGGAAAAGGCTTTTTGTCTCAGGCGGCTCTGCCTACTGTTGCAGGACCAGAATTATGAATCACAGTAGGCCGTCCTTTTAAGACAGGCTCTCCATCCACAGTGATTCCAGGACACTTGTGCAGAAAAAGATGTCATTGCAAGCAATGCCATGTACCAGGCACGCTTCATCACTCCAGCACTACTAGAGAAGGCTTCCCGGCAACACACTTGTTACCACTGGAGAAAGAAAGACTAAGCTAATTGAAACACTATGTAACACTCTTCTTTGCTCTGGTAGGTTTAAGGTAAAACAAAAATAATAGTATTGCTTTTGTAGTTGCAAAGGCTGAAGAAAACCCACTGAAATACATGTGTACACAACCAGCTGATCCTTTTTTTTTAACATCCCGTATGTACTATGTAAACAGAGATACATACTGTTTTTTATGTTCACATCTGAATAAGAAAAATAGCCTTTTAAGTAAAATAATTATGGAATAGGAAGAGATAGCAATGGTTTTTTAAAGATCCAATAAATCATATAAACTGATCTTTCAAAAAATGTTTGTAAGTTGCTAAAGATATGAAGAGAAGAAGAAATGACTGAAATTAATTCTGAAGACAAAGCCCCATCAAAATGAGAAAGTGCACCAGCTTACACTAAATGAAAAAGCACTCATGTGGCATAAAGCAGATAGAATAAATCAGCTTTTAAAGGAGTAAAAATATTCAAAAGGAGAGCTGTTTGAAAACAAACAAAAAAGAAGTTAGAAGATGATGAAACTGCCAAAGTGAGGAATGGGCCAGGCCAGTGGCCCAGGAGGGTTTACCAGTTCTCTTGGGGCTGCCCTGCATCTCCTAAGCTGGAACCCTGCTCAGCCTGGGGATCCACCCAATCCACCAGCTGGTACCCTCAACTCTCAATGTGCGGGCAGAGGCCCACCCAGTGCACACCAACTCACCTGGCCTTGTAGACACCCAGCTCCAAAGTCCTTGTAGATTGGTCTTATGCTGCTTCGTCTGGAGAAAGGAGACTGGCAGCAGTCCAGGATGTTAAGACAGAGTTGAAGGGTCTGGGTGTGTCAGAGCTGACCCAGACATCCTCTTAGAGAAAGTGTAGAAAATAGAAACAGAATCAGGAACTGCTAGGACAACCACATGTGTATTATTTTTTACCAAGAAGACACACCCATTTTGAGTGCATGACCCCTAACAATTGTGTTGTCAGCAAGTTGGAAAGAGAAAGATGCTTGCCTTTAGGATAATATTAAACACCAAGAATTTACTGGCTGTTTTCCAGGGGCTTTTTTTTTTTTTTACCACGAAATCATGAATTTAGCAATGAGAGTTAAGAAAAGCTGGAGGAAGACACACACAGAGGTCTATTTTGCATTTCCAAAAAGATAGGTAAATCTGAAGTTAGTTGTTACTGAGGCTGGCTTGTGTCTGGTGCAAGTTCAGAATCTTTTGTGTTACTGGGAAATCTGTCAGCCAACAAGGATGTGGGGGGAAGACACACAGTGGGAATCTGTCAGAGAGTCTGGAAACACAGTCCTTACCTTTGAGGTGCTTCAACACTACCTGGGAGAATCAGACAGGAACACAGTGCAGTTCTTTTAGGGACAATTTACAAGCAAGACATTTCACAAGACAGAGAGCTATTTCATATCTCTTAGAGCCTGAGGAGTCATGTAAAAAACTTGCAAATGACTCTCCCCCAACAGTAAGCTGAGGACAGCAGCTCACTCACACCTATTTGTTAGATGAAGAGGCAAAGATGTGATACAGGAAGCAGCTTCAGGCACTGGCTCTCAAGCCAGCAGGTAGAGCAGGCACTGTCCTGTCTTGTCTGTTTCTCTGTTTTGCTTCTTGGCCCTGACCTCTCACTCTATGCTCATACCTCTGGGTGACATGCTTGTCAACCCCCAGTTTTACACCATTCCAGTCCATGATGAATTACACATGGGGTAACCTCCAGGAGACATCAACCTCATGGTCGAACCTCTCTGAGTCTTGCTGCTGCCTCTAGTTGAAGGATGTGGGTGCATCATTTATCTCCAGTCTTTCTGGGGTCTATTCCAGTGCCTGCTACTCAAGGACTCCATAATTAACATGCATAATGGATCGCGTGAAAGAAAGTTGCTCAGTCATGTCCAACTCTTTGAAACCCCATGGACTGAACAGTCCATGGAATTCTCCAGGCCAGGATACTGGAATGGGTAGCTTTTCCCTTCTCCAGGGGATCTTCTTCGAACCCAGGTCTCCCGCATTGCAAGCAGATTATTAACTGAGCTGGTCTCCCATAAATAAAGGTGTAACATCATCATCTCGCTCTCAAAATCCTCAGGCTGACTCTTTCATCCTGCCTGTTATCATAACATCTCTCCACTCTCTTGTAGGTATTTTAATTCATCTATAATGCTTCATGCACCGACTCTGTATCGGGTCACTGGCTTCGCTTTCTTCACACCTTTTCTCCTACTGTTTTGCACGCCTGGACCCCTTCCTCTCACCTGCCGCACCACCTTTTAAGTCCTATGACACCTTCTCCATAAACATGCTGTCCACCTCGGGATAGTCTTTTTTTCTCTTCTGAACATATAATTTGTGCCACTCCTGTGGCTTTTTGAATTCTAATTGGGTGTGTTCTGGGCAAGTTTTGAATTTTCTTTGCACCAGCACAGTAACTGACAAACAGTAAGAAATCAATAAAAGTGTTTGTTGAATAAATGAATAGCAGATTTGTACCCTGTCCCCCTCACTGTTAAGGGAAAATATTAGACGTTAGCAACCATATTTAATTTGCAGCAAAAGAGGAAGAAGAGATGCAAATAAGGGAGAGGGGCTTCATTGTTGCCCTTGATTTTGCCCACTTTCCCGTGCCATCCACACCACCCTCCATGTACCCTTCCTACTGCCCAAATGCCCATGCATTTGTGGATCCAGATACCCACTCTCCAAAACAAAACAAAACAAAACAATCTGCATCAGGACCGGCATTGTACTAGAGACAGCTAAGGACTAGGTGGGGGCTTCCTTAGTGGCTCAATGTTAAAGAATCTGCCTGCCAGTGCAGGAGACTCATGTTTGATCCCGGGGTGGGAAAGGTACCACGGAGGAGGAAATAGCAAACCACTCCAATTCTTGTCTGAAAAATCCCTTAGACAGAGGGGCCTACCGTGCTACAGTCCGTGGGGTCACAAAAGAGTCGGACATGACTTAGTCACTAAATGACAGCAACAGACTAGATGACAAGCATCAAACGAAATCATCGTAATGGGCTTTTCTGACCCCAACAACACATAAACCTCATTTTATTCTATTTTCTGCTTTTGAGTGAGCCATACCATCATCCCAGGCGGCATCCCAGTGAGTAATAATCCTCTCTCTCCATCATTTAGGGAGCCATGTCAGAGGACTGCTCTCCAGAAATCTCTGCATCTCCAAAAAACAGACAATGCACCAGTTAGATGCAAGTATGAAAGCACTTTGCTTCAGGGATAGTTTTATAATAAACAATGGGGACACTTGTTAAATATTTCTGATAGATAGAAGTTGAAAGGCAGATAATAATATGTTGCTACATAAATTTCACTGGTCCTAAGCGGTCATGAAAATAAATGGAATGTGTATATTAAGAAACCTTGTCAATGGTGATACTATACATTGGGGGTTTTTAATATAAATATAAAAAGGAGAAAAATAAAGCAGTGGTCCAATATGGTATGATTAATTAGGAATGTGGAGGGGGCAGAACTAAAAGGACTACTGTTACCTCATACTTGTGTGAGGATCACCTCCCACAAGCTGACATCCTGTCACGGAGGGACTTGTCCAATGTGTAAGGAATCAGGAATTTCAGTCTCAGGAGTCCTCAAGCCTCCTTGTCACTTAATTCAGAAGTCAGTGTGCTGCTGACAAAAGTCTTGCTCACTTCTTACCTTTGCAATTCACTAATTCAGCAATTGCTGACGTTTTTTTAGCGATTCATCTAAAATCCAGTTAAGACAAAACTATCACAATTTTAATGCACTAGAACCAGATCGAATTCCACAGCTTACGTGACAGCGAAAGTGTTAGTCATGTCTGACTCTTTGCAACCCCATGGACTGTAGCCCACCAGGCTCCTCTGTCCGTGGAATTTCCCAGGCAAGACTACTGGAGTGGGTAGCCATTCCCTTCTCCAGGGGATCTTCCTGACCCAGAGATCGAACCCGGGTCTCCCATATTGTAAGCAGATTCTTTACCATTTGACCCACCAGGGAAACTGCAGCTTATGACTCACATGAATCAAATGACCATCTGTTTTATTTGCTTCAGATTCTCTTGCTAGAATATTTTCAGGCAGAAACTTTGGAAAGTTCAGCTACTGTCATCCATTTGGTTGGTAGCAGGAGGACAACTGAAATCTCTATCTGTGCAGGTTTGAGAGGTCTCTGTATACACCAGGATGAAGTGAAGGGTCCATGCACTGCATTCATTGTCTTCAATGTTCTGACATTATGACAAAGTAGGATTTATCAGTGTGGATGGGAAAATTGAGGAGCATATTTTACTCATCCATCTGGCCCTCAAAGATGTCTTATTTTTTTATAATTTTATTTATTTATTTTGGCCTGTGCTGGGTCTTCACTGCTGCAGGGAAACTTCTTTAGTTACAGTACACCTGCTTCTCATTTGAAGAAGGCAATGGCACCCCACTCCAGTACTCTTGCCTGGAGAATCCCATGGACAGAGGAGCCTGGAAGGCTATAGTCCATGGGGTCGCTAAGAATTGGACATGACTGAGCGACTTCACTTTCGCTTTGCACTTTCATGCATTGGAGAAGGAAATGGCAACCCACTCCATGTTCTTGCCTGGAGAATCCCAGGGACAGAGGAGCCTGTTGGGCTGATGTCTATGAGGTCGCACAGAGTCGGACACGACTGACGCGACTTAGCAGCAGCTTCTCACTGTGGTGGCTTCTCTTGTAGTAGAGCATGGGCACCAGGGCACGCAGGCTCAGTGGTCGCAGTTCCTGGGCTCCAGAGCACGGGCTCAATAGTTGTGGTGCAAGGGCTTAGTTGCTCCATGGCATGTGGGATCTTCCTGACCCAGGGACCGAACCCATGTCTCCTACATAGGCAGGTGGATTCTTTACCTCTGAGCCACCAGGAAAGCCCCCATGGTGTAGGAAAATAGTCCATTAATTACAGGGCTCCAAGCAAGGAGAATGGGCAACTCATGCCCAAAAGACCTGAACTACCTGATTGTTTTCAAGGAAGGGTTTCTAAAGGGTCTGGGGATTGAAGGTTGCAGCTCGTGGACTTTCTTTTCATTGGGTGGTAGTAAGAAAACAGGGCAATGTTTCGGGAATCTTAATCCTTTGCCTTTCAGTTCCAGCAAGTCTGGAATCTATGAGCTTGTGGTGAGGGTGTAGTCACCACCTTCCAAGGGGGTGAGTTAGAATCCTAGTTTCTGCAGAACAACTCAAATATATGGATCAGATTACTATGGATATGCCTTGAAAAAGAATTAGGTCTCTGTTTTATAACTGAACTATTATCTAAGCTGTTAGCAACCTGTATCTGCACATTCCACAGGGAGTTTGGCTTCATTGCAATTCTCTGCTCCTTTACTTGGCTTCTCTCATGTCTGCACCCACCCCAGATACATTCTCTTATTAGACACCACATCCTCCCGGGAGGTGCCCTTGGCCTCCACTGACTATTGTGGTTCTCTTCCCACATATCAGCTGGAGAAGCTGTACCAAGCTTCCGGCTACTCATCTTCTGCCTCCCAAGGTGGTTGTGGAGACTTACACTGTTGAGGAAAGCTGGAAATATCCTAGAGAAATTCAAAATTAAAATAATTCTTCATCAGATGCATAGGTTTGACCATATGAATACTTGACACATTTTTCTCTCTGGTTAAAAATAGGAAAGAAAGTTGCCCTTTGTTAAATCAGAGGACAGAATTAAGAAACCCCAGAAAACAATTACATCAACCTATGTGGCCAGTTTTTAAAATATGATTTAGAAAGGAAAATATAAAGCTTCTTTGGGCTTAAATGTTATTTGTCTCCTTTAAGCTAACTCCCAACCTAGTGATTATGATGACTAAAATATATCTAACACAAAGGCATGAGATGGCAAAAACAATACAGACCAATTGTTGGTAATTCAGAAATAAGAAAAGGTCTCCAAGGATGGTTTTGAAAATACATGTTCTCTTGCCAAGGACGTAGACGTTAGCAAGAACGGACCATTTAGTCTTCTGGGGGGAGTGGGTGGGAAGGGATTTTGAGAACAGAGAGATGCAAGGCTGGAGCCCAAAGGTGGGAACTGCATTGAGAAATAATAGGTGTACAACATCCATCAAAGAAGACAATGGCACCCCACTCCAGCACTCTTGCCTGGAGAATCCCATGGATGGAGGAGCCTGGTGGGCTGCAGTCTATGAGGTCGCGAAGAGTCGGACTCGACTGAGCAACTTCACTTTCACTTTTCACTTTCATGCATTGGAGAAGGAAATGGCAACCCACTCCAGTGTTCTTGCCTGGAGAATCCCAGGCACGGTGGAGCCTGGTGGGCTGCCGTCTATGGGGTCGCACAGAGTCGGACATGACTGAAGCGACTTAGCAGCAGCAGCAGCAGCACAACGTCCATGAAATGTTTTCCAATAAACAGTTTCATGCAAGGACTAACAGTAAGCGTGGCCCCAGGCTCTGGGAGATGCCCAGCTCCTTGGAGTTAACTGCTCTCCTGTACTTATCTGGCACAAGAGGGTACCACCTAGAACATTTCTCACACTTATGTAAATGAGAAAATCACCTCCTTGGTGCTTTGGAAGCATTAATTCCTCCTCCTAGAAAAGCCAATTGACCCATAAGAAAAACTGCATTCACATTTCTTTTCTGTGGATATAGAAAACCAAGATCTGTGGAAGTATAGGTTTTTCTTACCTAGTCCCTGTATTTTCCAAACTGCTTCACGTTTCTGGTTATGTATGAAAATTTGAGGTTGACCATCATAACTATTGAGCTTAAGAGGCAAAATCCTTATAAGAGACTTCACTAGACACGCAAGTGAATTGTCTAATAGGGCCTCAAACATCTCTCTTGAATTTTTGGAACTATATCATATACAGATCATTTCTAAGTATGAGTAGAAGAGTAAGGGGAAACATGTTAATTATAAAGATTTTCTTAAGATTATTTTATTCAAACAAGATTTGCTGAAAACAGCTTCTATTAGGAAATTTATTTAATATGATTGAAATTTCCAGGAGTTAATTTTCATCCCAGTCTTTTGCTATAATAACACTGCAGATTTTCTTTATGCCACAAAGAAGCATCTTTATGTTATAAAAGATAACATGTTTTTCATGCAATGTATAGACTTTATTATGCATTTTTTTTTAAATCCCTTTGGGCCAGATTCTAATATAATTTCAGAAGAAAATTCCTATTGAAGTTGACTGAATTCCAATGTAAATTGAAAGCAATCAAAGTTTATCAAAGGAATTTTGCGGTAGAGTCATTCTGGAAATGAATCCAGACCAAAAGGGAATGACACAAGCGTATACAGGTCTTTGGAGCAGCGCTAAGAAATTCCTTAATTTTATTGACTCACTAAAACTACAGTGTTGCATTGGATGGTAGATGTGTAAAAGCCTTACAAGGTCAGTCATTCATGCAGATTCATTGAAGTTTTAGAAATTGAAAAGTTTCTTAAAACTCAATAGCATCATCCCCAAATGGGTATTCCTATATAACCAGAATTAGAAAATTTCTAGTATACTTTATTAAAGTGTAATATAAGTCAAATACAACATAAAGTTTCCAATAAAACTTTTTCTTCCATGTTGTTATTATTCTTAAAAAAAAAGAAAAAGAAAAACCCATGTGAAGGGTCATGTGTCACACCACATGACCTGAGTGTCAGTTGCCAGGGTCACACAGAAGTGGCACAGGAGAGACTTCCTGCTGGTCCAGTGGTTAAGAGTCCATGTTCCACGGCAGGGGATGTGCTTCCGTTCCTGGTCAGGGGACCAAGATCCCACATCTAGCCCTGACTGGTGAATAACACTGCAGGGACGACTAGAACAGTGTGCCCCAACTAAAGAAGACCTTGAGCACCGCAATGAAGACCCAACACTGCCAAAAATTAAAAAAAAAAAAAAAGTAGCAGAAGAAAACACCTCTAAACAAAGGAGGGAATGCAGCAAGAGGAACAAATGTTTCTGTGAGCCTCTCTTTAGGGATTGTGTTACATCATTGATGTAGAATGTCTCATCTTTTACATAATACTCTACACTATGATACAAATAATATTCTGTATGAAAAAAAGTAGAGGTTGCTTTTTATCATAGCGATATCTGCTATATTAATATACTCTAACAGAAGTGCATGCATTCTGAGGAAAATGAGGTTTCTGGGGTGCCTCTTCATGCACATGCTATCTTGAGGCACAGTCTTGTAGAGGTCAGACTTGAAAGTCATTAATCAGCACATACTAATTAATTGCTCTTAATTAAATAGAAAAATAAAATGGAGAAAATTTCAGAGTAAGTAATAAACACAGTAGGTTAATGACTATTATTGTTATGTCAACTTCACTTTCAAGAAACTTTAAGGTATCCAAAAGCATGAGTCTACCCCAATCACAATGATGGTATTTGACACACAATTTTGCTTACTCAAGTGAAAATTCCAAAAGGAACTTGACAGCCTAAGCTTTTGAGTAATGTACCATCTTAGATGACAGAGCATTATAGCCAGAATGGCCACATGAGAAGCTCCACAGACCTGCTTCCCAGTGATATAACCATACCTGACAATTTTTTTAAAAAGTGAGGGGAGAACTTCCCTAGTGGTCCAGTGATTAAGATTTTGCCTTTCAATGCAGGAGGTGCAGGTTCAATCCCTGGTCAGGAAGCTAAGATCCCACATGCCTCATGGGCAAAAACAAAAACATTTAAAAAAAAAGAAGAAAGAAACAATATTGTTGCAAATTCAGTAGAAACTTCAAAAATAGTCCAGAAGAAAAACTTTAATTAAAAAAAAAAAAAGGAGAAGAAATGCAAAGTGTCCAGAAATTTTCCTAAGGACATGCAACAAATGGAGAAAAATGTATTCAAGAAAACTCTCCTGAATCTCAGTAAGATTATTTGGAATCTGAGCCATAAACACACTCATTCCAGTTTAGTAGGATTAAATACCCATTTTAGGTGGGTATGGCCAGGAAGATGGGGTTCCTTCTTCCCTCAAACCTCAATCAAAGGATCCTTAAAAGGTTTACAGAGGCTAAGTTTCAAGAGCCCCTAAGCCCCCTTCCTCCACCCAACCCCCACTCACAGAGCAGAGGTTTTCCACCCAGAGGCAGACTGAGAATACCAGGACCTTGCTCACCTTAACCTCAGCTTATTCATAGGGTGGAAGTTTCATGCTGGGCGAGACAAGCCACAAAAACCAGAGGCTTCGCCTGACCCAGAACACTGCTTGAAAAGCAGGAGAGTCAATCCACAAGATGCAAACCACTATCCCACCCACAGCTCCAGAGCTATGACTCCACTGCCCAAGTCTCCACCATGAACCATCTTGGCTTCCATTTTCAGGGATATTTGGTGTGATTTTTTTTTATTTGCATTTAATGCTTTTCATTATTACAACCTCCACCCAACACATCTAAAATCTCTCAACACATACTTCCTAATTCCATCTGTATTATTTCTAACTTTGATATTTTGTATCATGAAATCCCTCAAAATTGGGTCTATGTTACTGAAGTCATTAGTTTTACAAGAATAATTATAATGACGACTAATAACATGTACTAAGTACTAGCTTTGTGCCAGGCACTCTACTGCTTTACATAAATTATCTCGTTCTGCCACATCTAATCGCATCTAAGCATACGCTTAAATTTGCCAGTAGCACTTAATATTAATTAAAATAAAGATATTGATCATCTTCGAAAGAAATATCTCAATATACTGATGTGAAACCTATAGAATAAAATATTTTAAAGACATAAAATGTACACCACTTAATTATTATGCCATACTATTAAATTTATGTTTCTATTATGGAAAATAAAGCTATAAAATAAAAATAAAGTATCTGCTTTTTATCCAATTTATTTCTTACACCTTTCTCAAATTTCTAGAAACCACAGCTTCTCATATGTCAAGTACGATTAGATTCGTATATTCAATTAAATCGTCTAAGAAAGTAATATATAAAGTAAGTACTTGCATTAACTCCCAAATTATGTTTTATAACAAATCACCCTGACATTAATCATGGTATGAGGGTTGAAAAGTAACACAGGATAAGATTTTTACTAATCCTTCACATTCCATTTTGAAGCTGTATGCTGCTCTTGATCAGAACTTTCATTTTATTATCAAGAATTACATTATTCTCCGAATGAGTGAATTTTCTGTTGGAGACAGGAAATGAAGGACTGCAAATGCTGGAAATGTATTTTTCCTGTCTCAGTGTTAATACATGATATATATGCATTCATATTAACAATAACTCTGAAAACTAGTTTCATTTCCTCTACACATAAGCAATAAACAGTAAGTGCAAAAATGTGAATACTAGCAGCAGTGATGTGGATACAGAATATGGGGCTCCATTTGAATGTACAGCCATTTCTAACATTTCATTAGAGCTCATGTACAGGCAACTGTCGCAGATGTCCATCACAGTTGGCTTAGACGAAGAAAACAATGCAGGCTCTGAGGATAAACCGAAGCTGCAGCTCAAAGTTTCCGTTTCTTATCCAAGAACACCATAGGACCATTGTCTTCCTCCTTCAAGGCAAAAAAAAAGGAGTCAATTACGTTACTGATATTCTTCCACAGCAAACTGAAAAGTCTTTTCTACAGTCCAACAGGAGACAGCAACAACGAGAAGTTTTGTAAGAAAATGTGGAAATTTCAAAAATATCTTCATGCTCATGTCTGTCACCTCTGCAATTTTTCCACATTTCTTTCTTTGACAGAATCTATTAATGCAAAATTTCATAGAAACATGTATTTTCAAGCCAAATAAATGAATGCTTGAACTGTTTTCTAAATAAAAAATGTGTATGTCATGCAAAATAATAAATAAAGCTTTTAGTTGTTGTCATTAATTTTGGGTGTAATAATGGCAGGTGGTAACTAAGCACAAAGACCACTTTTTCCTAGTCCCCAAATTCTATTGAATAAATGAAGAAATAATAAATACAGAATAACACAGGAAACAAGTAGACATTTTGAGATAACTAAGAGTCTTCTCATTTAGAAAATAATATCAGCTAAGATTTTCATTCAATACATCTACTCGTGTTACAACAGATGGGCTGGGGAAACACAACTGGTTCATACAGTTGTTGAATATGAACTAGTCCAGTTTTTTGGGCAACAAATATCTATTAAAATTATGCATATACTTTTCACCCAGAATTACACTTCTTGAAACTTATGATAGAGATACAATCACCTAATTATATAAAAATTTATGTGTAAGAACATTCACTGTAGGAAAAAAAACTAGAGAAAAACTACGCAATTTCCTTTTTTAATAAACTATGATACAATACTTTAAAATTGTTCATACATGATACATGTATGGATTTCCTTGTATATATGTACATACACATGACCACACATGTATGTATATATTCACATCAGTTCAGTTCACTTCAATCGTTCAGTGGTGTTCGACTCTTTGTGACCCCATGAACCTCAGCATGCCAGGCCTCTGTGTCCATCACCAACTCCGGGAGTCCACCCAAACCCATGTCCATTGAGTCGGTGATGCCATCCAACCATCTCATCCTCTGTCATCCCCTTCTCCTTCTGCCCTCAATCCCTCCCAGCATCAGGGTCTTTTCAAATGAATCAGCTCTTCGCATCAGGTGGCCAAAGTATTGGAGTTTCAGCTTCAACATCAGTCCTACCAATGAACACCCAGGACTGATCTCCCTTAAGATGGACTGGTTGGATCTTCTTGCAGTCTAAGGGACTCTCAAGAGTCCTCTCCAACACCACAGTTTAAAAGCATCAATTCTTCGGCGCTCGGCTTTCTTTATATTTCAACTATCACATCCATACATGACCGCTGGAAAAATCATAGCCTTGACTAGACGGACCTTTGTTGGCAAAGTAATGTCTCTGCTTTTTAAGATGCTGTCTAGGTTGGTCGTAACTTTCCTTCCAAGGAGTAAGCGTCTTTTAATTTCATGGCTGCAGTCACCATCTGCAGTGATTTTGGAGCCCAGAAAAATAAAGTCAGCCACTGTTTCCACTGTTTCCCCATCTATTTCCCATGAAGTGATAGGACCAGACGCCATGATCTTAGTTTTCCAAATGTTGAGCTTTAAGCCAACTTTTTCACTCTCTTCTTTCACTTTCATCAAGAGGCTCTCTAGTTCTTCTTCACTTTTTGCCATAAGGGTGGTGTCATCTGCATATCTGAGGTTATTGATATTTCTCCCAGCAATCTTGATTCCAGCTTGTGCTTCCTCCAGCCCAATGTTTCTCATGATGTACTCCACATATAAGTTAAATAAGCAGAGTGACAATATATAGCCTTGATGTACTCCTTTTCCTATTTGGAACCAGTCTGTTGTTCTATGTCCAGTTCTAACTGTTGCTTCCTGACCTGCATATAGGTTTCTCAAGAGGCAGGTCAGGTGGTCTGGTATTCCCTATATAGAACAATTTATTAGAAAACATTAATAATGCTAGGGTATATATTTCCAAATTAAATTTCAAATAAGATAGTGAGCCATGATCAAATATTTTAAGATTATGCCTCAAAGATATGATTTTGAAGGTAAAATAGGATGCTGTTTATATATGCATTTGACAACTATAACCCAACAAATTATAAATCAAAGTGACTGACATAAAACTAACTGATGATCCACATTGTCAAGCCTCAGAATTTTAGAGCTTTTTAAAGGAAGCCTAAAGGTCAGCATGCATGAATTTTTTGAAAAAGGAAAATAAACTGTAGGCCCCCCTGCCACTTGCTCAAATATGTTTCACATAACTCTGGAAGTTAGGTGGGAAAAAATGGATCTATAGTCAAAAAAACAGTGAAAACTCTAATCAAATTGAGTAAAACATGATTCTTTCATACAAAATCATCTGTCTCTAATACACTAATGTGCATTGTTAATCTCCAAAAGGAAAATATCATATTCAGGATTCCCCAAATGTACAGGAACAGTCACCTCTTGATTTAACAAACACCTTGAGGGAACACTGCTCTGCAGAACACATTTGGGAAAGGGTGTTCTAGAGGTGGAGATTCCAAGTTTATGAAAGTAATTCAATTTCATTTTAAGAATATATCCAATTATTCTAAAAATTAAGCTGTGTGCGCTGTGCTTAATCACTCAGTTGTGTCCAATTCTTTGCAATTCCATGGACTGTAGCCCATCAGGCTCCTCTGTCCATGGGGATTCTCCAGGCAAGAATAATGGAGTGGGTTGCCGTTCCCTCCTCCAAGGGATATTCCCAACTCAAGAGATCAAACCTGGGTTTCCTGCATTGCAGGTAGATTCTTTACCATCTGAGCCATGAGGGAAGCAAAAAAATTAAGCTACCATGGTCCAAAACATCAATTAGACAAAAGACAGATAGACAGATCCTCTTTTCCTTCTGTCAGCCACCACCCCTCTACACACACACACACACACACACACACACATCACACACACACACCACACACACACATCACACACTGTAAACCCTTCCCTTCAACCTCCCAATACAGGATAGAGCAATTTTGGTTGGATCAATATTCAATTTCTTTTATTGTGATGATGTAAATATTATCCGGCTTCCCAGGTGGTGTTATGGTAAAGAACCCACCTGAGAATGCAGGAGACATAAAAGACGCAGGTTTGATCCCTGGGTTGGGAAAATTCTCTGGAGGAGGGAATTCAAACCCACTCCAGTTTACAGAGAAGCCTGGCAGGCTACAGTCCACAGGGTCGCAAAGAGTCGGATACCACTGAAGTAACTTAGCAAACACGGAAATATTATTCAGAGCTGAACTACCAGTATTAATATATCATTCATTTTCCTTTCTTGCACAACTTTTTGTTTTCTCTGGAATGAATCGTTATCTCAAGCTTTCCTCACCTAAGTACTCAATCCCAAATTGCCTACAATTGTCTGACTCTCCTCTCAAGAAGTTAAGACATATCATGCAGTTTATCAACTCTGTATTTCTGGAGGAAGCTCTTCTAGAACCTTCTCGCCTGCTAATATCCAGACTCACACCCTCCACGCTGGCCACCTCACTTCACCATCACTCTGGGGATCTCCTGTTTCCTGGATCCCACATCTGTTTTCTTGGATTACTTTGGTCAAGCACATCTGCTGTTTGAGTAGACGTCTTCCTGCCAGGGTACTGACGGATGAGTAGGGGAGGAGGTGCACAATAAAGATGTTACTTAATCCCCCAGTCTTCAGAAAGGTTTCCCAACCCTCAATCGAGCCTCAGTGCTCTAAGAGAGGAACTCTCCCTTCATCACAGCATAAGGACTTACGGGGATTCACCACAGATTAGAAGGGCTCCTAGAGATGTAACTGCTTCTCCAACAGCTACTAACAAGTCCGGATGATTTGAGCCTCCTTCAACTTCTAGACACATCCGTTGCCACCAATTCCTGGGACTTTGAGAGATACTGTCATGTAAACAGCCTTGTTCCTTGTGTGTGATAAATCCATTCCCACACAGCCACCTGCTTCCAAAATACCGTTCCTGCCGTCTCTTCTTTTGTTTTCTCTATTCTTGTAAGTTTTGACACTTTAAAAAAAAAAAAAAACTCTTTCCTGTTATTTTAACACACTTCATGGTGGAAACAAAACTAAAGGCCTTTCTATTTAATGGATTAGCATGATTTGATACATAAGCTCCTTTTTATGCATTTGTATATTTTCTGCTGCTGCTGCTGCTA
Organism: Bos taurus; assembly: GCF_002263795.3. Classification (NCBI taxonomy): domain Eukaryota; kingdom Metazoa; phylum Chordata; class Mammalia; order Artiodactyla; family Bovidae; genus Bos; species Bos taurus. The sequence goes on from NC_037341.1 coordinate 25,961,160, forward strand.
AGTCGCTTCAGTCGTGTCTGACTCTGTGCAACCCCATAGACAGCAGCCCAACAGGCTCCCCCGTCCCTGGGATTCTCCAGGCAAGAACACTGGAGTGGGTTGCCATTTCCTTCTCCAATGCATGAAAGTGAAAGTGAAAGTGAAGTCAGTCGTGTCCGACTCTTCACGACCCCATGGACTGCACCCTACTAGGCCCCTCCATCCATGGGATTTTCCAGGCAAGAGTACTGGAGTCGGGTGCCATCACCTTCTCCATGTATATTTTCTAAACTTTCTCTAATAATTCTATCATTTGGTAATCAGAACATAAATTTACTTGCAGGGAAGGAAAGGTGACACAGATGTACAGAATGGACTTGTGGACACAGTGGGGAAGGGAGAGAGTGGGACAAATGGAGAAATAGCATCAACATATATACGCTGTCATGTGTAAAGCGGATAGCTGGTGAGAAGTTGCTATGAAACACAGGGAGCTCAGCTCTGTGCTCTGTGATCACCTAGAGAGCTGGGATGGGGGAAGGAGAGGGAGGCTCAACTGGAGGGGGATATATATATAATTATGGCTGATTCATGTTGTTGTATGACAGAAACCAACACAATATTGTAAAAAAAATTTTTTTTAATTTATCTGGTATAATAATCTAAAGAAATGACATTTGGAATATACAAAGGTAATCAGGCTGACTTTCTCCCTCCTTAGGACTTCTTCCAAATACTCATTTATCTATATATAAATAATAAGAAAGTTTAACTATAAAAGGAAATTTTCTATTACCCAATGATCATTGTTCATAATGAGACCTTGAAGTAAGGCCATAATCTTAAGAAGTCTTCTAAATCATCAGCTATTTCAATATAATTATAACAGATGCTATCTTTCATGTGACTATTTCTGAACCTTAAATTACCTTCTATGAAGACACCCTAGGGAATGAGCGCAAATCAAATTACCATTGAAGAACTTCCTGAAAAGCTCTCAAAAATAAAAAAGCACATGTGCACGCGTGTCCTTCTTAGAAGTTGCAGAGTTGCTTGGCTGACCTTTGTTCCAAGGAGTTTGGTTCAGCCAATTGATAACCCACTGCCGTGTCCCTCTTTAAGTAAGATAATTCAGTAAAAAATCTCCAAAAGCAGAGAGTCTTTATACTACAATAAAAAATATTAAAGAATTTTTTTAAAAGAACGAATTAGACTCAGAGATATCAGTAACTTTGTCAAGGTCACACAGCTAACTGGTGGTGGAGTCAGAATGGTACCCAAGCCATCCATCCACCGCTGTGCCACCGGGGGCCTCCACTTTCAACCCAGTGCTCGTCACTGAGAGGAGGGTTTGAGAGACACTTGTTGCTTCATTCTTTTGTGTATTATTTGAATTTTCTGCCGCGAACATGTATTCTATTTAGAGACACAGGGACAAAGAACAGAAAGAAAATCAAAGAGTGACTCTTGCCACAGAAATTTCAATAGGTAATGGAGATGAACACATTTCAAGACAGTGAGGAGTAAAAAAGGAGATGAGAAAGGGGTGAAAAGTATAAAGTGACTGATTTTTAAAAGGGCAAAAACACCTTGAACCCATGATGCAAGCATAAATTAGCCTAACACTTAGGGGATATTGGGGCTTCCCAGGTGGCACTATTGGTAAAGAATCCGCTTGCCAATTCAGGAGACACAAGAGACGTGGGTTCAGTCCTTGGGTTGGGAAGATTCCCTGGAGAAGAGAATGGCAACCCACTCCAGTATCTTGCCTGGGAAATCCCATGGACAGAGGAGCCTGGCTGCCTACAGTCCATGGGGTCACAAAGAGTCAGACACGACTGAGTGACTGAGCACCAACTGGGGATATTAGCAATGTGATACCAAAAATGAAAGCTTGGATGTCCTTTTTCCCTAGAAATCTCAATCCTAGGAACCTATCTAAAGAGATAAGGAAGGACTTCCCTGGTGGTCCAGTGGTCAAGACTCTACCTTCTAATGTATAAAGCACAGGTTCAATCCCCCCTGGTCAAGAAGCTAAGATCCCACATGCTTTGTGGTGCAGCCAATAAATAAATTAATAAATTTTTTTAAAAGAGAGATAAGGAGGCAAAGATATGCAAGGATTATCTGCCCTTTGTTATTTGAAATGTGCAGTGAAAAGAGCTCAGGGTTTGCAGTGAAACCCACCTGGATGTGAACCTTGGGTTTGCAGTGTACTGTCTGTGACCTGAGCAAGTTACTCAACCCCTCTGACTTAGGGTCTTTATTTCTAAAATGGAAATGAAAGAACACGACTCACGAGATCAATGTGAGGATTAAATGAGATAAAATATAGCCCAGGGTCTGAAACACAAAACAGCGTTCATTCTTTCCTGTCATCGCTCACTAGAATGTGTTACTTAGAATGAAGGTGTAGGGTTTCTCTGGTGGTTCATGGTAAAAAAATCTGCCTGCCAGTGCAGGGGACATGGGTTCCATCCCTGGTCCAGGAAGATCCCACGTGCTGCTGAGCGACTCAGCCTGTGTGCCACAAGTACTAAGCTTGTGCTCCAGAGACTGGGAGCCGCAAGTACTGACACCCACACACCTAGAGACCGTGCTCCGCAACAAGAGAAGCTGCCGCAAGAAGCCTGTAAACTGCAACAAAGACCCAGCACAGTCAAAATAAAATAATAAACACATTTTTAAACTTTAACCAAAACTCAAGAACACATCAGGTTGCTTTGTATATTGCATACATATTATTGTTTAACTGCTAAGTCATATCCAACTCTTCTGCACCAAAGTATCATAAACCACTAAACTTAGCTTTTAAAGTTCTTCCCAAGCCAATCTACCTTATGCTTTTTTGACACTTTCTCAATCTCAATTAGCACTCAACTCATTAACAAAACTGTTTTATACACAACAGTGAGTCACATTTTTCTTCCTTCTTCCCTAATCCCAAGTGTGTTGTAAGGGTGATTGAGTATCTAATTACTTCTTAATTGAATGCACATATTACACATTTTTCACTAGGTTCAAGTTTAATGCTTTCAGTCCAGAAATCAAAGTCAATGAAATTAAGCTGAATTGGGATTTGAGCAACTATTTTAAGGAGAAGGTTTGTATTATGTCTAATTATAAGTAAATGTGGATTTTAGCATTATTTCCTATGGAAATATTTCAGGTCCAGAAATGTGCCATAAATGACTAATTTAGATGATTAATAACACTGTTATTCATATTTATAATCTTTTATTCCTCATTACAGTGATTTTATTGCTGGGACCCACTAAATATAATTATTATTGAAATAAAAGATACCATTAGAGAACCATTGGTTGTACCCTGACTAAAATTAGAATCAACATTCATTCGTGTTTGTGAAAAATTACATGAGTTTCTCTGTACCATAAAGGTTACTGGAAATCTCACATGCTGCTAACACAAGAAAAACATAAATCTTGGAATACATTCATCAAAAATATTCATTTATGGTAAACCATAAAAAATATTACTATCAAAATGGTGCTCCAATTCAGTTCATACTTTACCAGGAGACTATTTCTTGAGGTTTTTTGTTTTTATTTTTCCTTTTGCATTATGCAGGAGTTAAAATAAAAAACCTCTGAAGTAGTTATCTCATACAATGAAGGTTTGTTTGCTTGTTCCTAGATATGGAAATCAACCATCTGTAATAATTTAGCTGAAGGCCTCTTCAGGCAGAAGACTAGATTAAATAACTTTCTGAGATCCAATTCAACTCCATGCTTCTAAGATGTCTTTGAAAATATATTCTACAGACAAGCCCTCAAAACTTATGAGTTTCTAACCACTAAAAGTATAAGAATTCAGAAATTGTGCAGGCATTTAAAGAAGCAATGTAATAGAAAATTTGTTTTTTTTTTCAGTCGATAAGCCGTGTCTGTTTTCGACCCCACAGACTTCCCTGTCACCATCTCCCAGAGTTTATTCAAACTCATGTCCATTGAGTCTGTGATGCCATCCAAGCATCTCATATTCTGTCATTCCCTTGTCCTCCTGCCTTCAATCTTTCCCAGCATCAGCGTCTTTTCCGAAGAGTTGGCTCTTTGCATTAGGTGACCAAAGTACTGGAGCTTCAGCTTCAGCATCAGTTCTTCCAATAAATATTCAGGGTTGATTTCCTTTAGGATTGACTGGTTTGGTCGCCTTGCAATCCAAGGGACTCTCAAGAGTCTTCTCCAGAGCCACAGTTCAAAATCATCAATTGTTCAGCACTCAGCTTGCTTTATGGTCCAGCTCTCACATCTGTAAATGAATACTGGAAAAATCACAGCTTTGACTATACAGACATGATAGAAAATAGACTCATCCAAAACCAAAATGGTTTTATTAGTTTAACAATTAATTTATTCTGAGAATGGTATTGCTGTGCTTAATCGCTCAGTCGTGTCCGACTCTTTGGACCTCATGGACTGTAGCCCATCAGGATCCTCTGTCCATGGGGATTCTCTGGGCAAGAATACTAGAGTTAAGTTGCCATGCCCTCCTCCAGGAGATCTTCCCAACCCAGGGATCAAACCCAGGTCTCCCACATTGCAGGTGGATTCTTAACCATCTGAGCTGCCAGGGAAGCCCATTAATACTGGAGTGGGTAGCCTATCCCTTCTTCAGGGGATCTTCCCCACCCAGGGATTGAACCAGGGTCTCCTGCAATGCAGATGGTTTCTTTATCAGCTGAGCTACCAGGGAAGCCTGAGAATGATATTACATAGTGTCAAATCTCTTGATAGGAGAAACCTCCATATTATCCAACAAATATTTCAGATTCTGTATAAGATATTGGGCATTGTCTAGACTATTTTAGCATTGTATGCTATCAAAACTAGTTTTAACTGGCATGTTTGTTTAATTAAAACTGAAGGATCAGAATGATCAGAATGGCCATCATAAAAAGACTACAAGCAGTAAATAAGGGAGGAGTGTGAAGAAAAAGGTACCCTTCTGCACTGTTTGTGGGAACGTAAATTGGTACAGCCACTATGGAGAATATACAAAGGTTCCTTAAAAGACTAAAAATAGAGTTATCATCAGTTCAGTTCAGTTCAGTTCGGTCGCTCAGTCGTGTCCAACTCTTTGTGACACCATGAACCGCAGCAAGCCAGGCCTCCCTGTCCATCACCAACTCTGGGAGTCTACCCAAACCCATGTCCATCGAGTCAGTGATGCCATCCAACCATCTCATCCTCTGTCATTCCCTTCTCCTCCTGCCTTCGATCTTTCCCAGCATCACAGTCTTTTCAAATGAGTCAGCTCTTTGCATCAGGTGGCCAAAATATTGGAGTTTCAGCTTCAACATCAGTCCTTCCAACGAATACTCAAGACTGATCTCCTTTAGGATGGACTGGTTGGATCTCCTTGCAGTCCAAGGGACTCTCAAGACTCTTCTCCAACACCACAGTTCAAAAGCATCAATTCTTCGGCGCTCAGCTTTCTTTATAGTCCAACTCTCACATCCATACATGACCGCTGGAAAAAACATAGCCTTGACTAGACAGACCTTTGTTGGCAAAGTAATGTCTCTGCTTTTGAATATGCTATCTAGGTTGGTCATAACTTTCCTTCCAAGGAGCAAGTGTCTTTTAATTTCATGGCTGCAATCACCATCTGCAGTGATTTTGGAGCCCAAAAAAATAAAGTCAGCCACTGTTTCCACTGTTTCCCCATCTATTTCCCATGAAGTGATGAGACCACATGCCATGATCTTTGTTTTCTGAATCTTGAGCTTTAAGCCAACTTTTTCACTCTCCTCTTTAACTTTCATCAAGAGGCTTTTTAGTTCTTCTTCACTTTCTGCCATAAGGGTGGTGTCATCTGCATATCTGAGGTTATTGATATTTCTCCCGGCAATCTTGATTCCAGCTTGTGCTTCCTCCAGCCCAGTGTTTCTCATGATGTACTCTGCATATAGGTTAAATAAGCAGAGTGACAATATACAGCCTTGACGAACTCCTTTTCCTATTTGGAACCAGTCTGTTGTTCCATGTCCAGTTCTAACTGTTGCTTCCTGACCTGCATACAGGTTTCTTAAGAGGCAGGTCAGGTGGTCTGGTATTCCCATCTCTTGAAGAATTTTCCACAGTTTATTGTGATCCACACAGTCAAAGGCTTTGGCATAGTCAATAAAGCAGAAATAGATGTTTTTCTGGAACTCTCTTGCTTTTTCCATGATCCAGTGGATGTTGGCAACTTGATCTCTGGTTCCTCTGCCTTTTCTAAATCCAGCTTGAACATCTGGAAGTTCACGGTTCACATATTGCTGAAGCCTGGCCTGGAGAATTTTAAGCATTACTTTACTAGCCTGTGAGATGAGTGCAATTGTGCGGTAGTTTGAACATTCTTTGGCATTGCCTTTGGGACTGGAATGAAAACTGACCTTTTCCAGTCCTGTGGCCGCTGTTGAGTTTTCCATGAGTTACCATACAACCCAGCAATCCCACTCTTGGGCATACACTGAGAGATAGTTCAAAAAGATACATACATATATAATTTAAAAAGATGCGTCCACCCCAGTTTTCACTGCCACACTATTTACAATAGCCAGGATGTGGAAGCATTCTAAATGTCCATCAACAGAGGAATGGAAAAGAAGATGTATTACATATACACAATGGAATATTACTTGGCCATAAAAAGAATGAAATAATGTCTTTTGCAGCAATATGGACGGACCATGAGAAAACTGGAAGAAAGGCTAGTCTGCAAATCACGATCATGGCACTTCTCTGGTGGGCCAGTGACTAAGACTCCATGCTCCCAATGCAGGGGGCTGGGGTTGCATCCCTGGCCAGGGGACTAGATCCCACATGCTGCAACTAAAAGAGATCCCATGTGCTGCAACTAATACCTGGCGCAGTCAAATAAATAAATAAAAATCAATATTTTTTGAAAAACACACAAAAGTAACCAAGTGGATTTGAATAGAAACAAAAGAATTTTTTTTTTAAAAAAGGAAGATCATAAATTCAATCTTTTATATACTGAGTCTGAAACTCAGTATATAGGTCTTTGGCACATGCAGAAGAAAAGTCATGCAAACAGCTGGGCATCCAATTCCAGAGCTTAACAGGGAGGCCTGGTGCAGGCATATAAATGAGGGTTATCTGCATTCAGGGGTAACAGAGGCTCAGGGTGTAGGTGATTCACCTACAAAGAGAGGAGGCCCACTAGGCTGAACCATGAGGACTCCAACAGCAAGTGCCCTCTGGCAAGGTCCCTTTATGTGCTGGGTTTTCATAGTTTCTGGGTTATGACAAACATGCTTTCCTAAGTTTTGACAGAGGGGATGACAAAAGACGAGATGTTTGGATGGCATCACCAATTCAATGGACATGAATTTGAGCAAGTTCCAGGAGATGGCGAGGGACAGGGAAGCCTGGCATGCTGCAGTCCATGGGGTTGCAAAGAGTCAGACATGACTGAGCGACTGAATAACAACAAAGTATCTATGAACTTCATCATGGAAAAGAAGAGCTGGAAAGAACTGACGGTGGAAAATGAAATGAATGCTTCTTTGTGAATAATCTTTTCTTAATAAGCCACAAACTGGAAAAACAAAATTTAAAAATTGCTTTGAGGAAATACCAATAATGAGCATCCATGAGGAAAGAGACACAGTACAACATGTTTAGGTGAGATGAACCTGGTCTTGGTGTCTTTCTTATGGAAAATATATGAAGTTTAAAATAACAAAATCTACTCTACTTAAGGTATCCTAACATATTAATGTTCAACATAAAAGCTGACCCATGACTGCAAAATGTTTTCCTTTCTTCCTCCCAAATACAATTTTGTTTAAATTCAAGTGAAGGGGGAGGGATAAATCATTTCAGCAATCTTACCCTCAATAAATTATTAACATTTCAATACACACAAAAAAAGAGACAGATATGGAAGTAAGGCTTATTTTCCTTCTTTGGTCATCTTGAAGAAATGTCTATACAGTTTTGATATTTTTCATTCTTGGGTTAATAACAACTTTTATATCATACAATAAACACATAATAGATGGGCTGAGTACCCTTGGTATTTTAATAGGCCTTTTCTTGAAATCATTTTGAAGTCCTTTAGGAAATTCATTTATTTTGGGACAATTCTATATGATATAGTAAATAGAAAACAGCTATATCCATTGAGCTCTCATTTCTCACCCTAATGCTGTATATCATATTAAATTATTAGAGTGAGTCAAGTCCAAGTTCTATTGACTAAAAATATGGCTCTGAGATTTCCATTTATCCTGGAAGGATAATAGCTTTTGCCTCCTTGGTCATTCAGAGTTGACATTATCCCTTCCCCACACAGCCCCTCCTTTTCCATAATGGCTTGGCCTTTTCTAACCTCCAACTTTGTCAGGTTATAAAAGAAAACTGATAAGAAATTGATGCTAGCTATAGTATTTATTAAACTTAAGAAGACAACGTTATTAACTGCAAAAGTATACATGAGGAAGAATTCAGTATAGTCTGAATGTGACTTTGAAGACCCAGAAAAGGTTTCTGCCCAAATATGAGGGTAAGTTTGACACAAGAATCATTCAGAGATACTTACTTATCTTTTCTCTTCTTACTTTTTTCTTTTTTTCTAATATATTTGGAGCACACTTATAGTTTCCCCTTAATTAGAATTCTGTGGCATTGGTTTTTACAGAAAATAATTATAACTAACTATAGTTACTGTAAACATGTGTTCTGCTTAACAATTAAACTGAGTCACAGGGGAAATAGGCAAATTTTTAAACAGAATAGCTTTCTAATAATTGGCTAATATTTAATGAAACAAACAGGCAAGTAATTATTTCATTTGAAGGTTAATATCAATATTATGATAGAACCTGAAGTCATGTTCAGACTGTACTCAACTCTTCCCCATGTGTACTTTTGCAATTTATAACATCGTCTTCTTAGATGTAATAAATGTCACAGGTAGCATCAAACACTATAATACTAACCTTCCAATGAAATAATTACTTGCCTGTTTGTTTCATTAAATATGAGTCAGTTTTTAGAAAGCTATCCTGACTGTTCATATATTTGCCTGAATCCCCTGTGACTCAAATATTGTTAAACTGCACACATGTTTGCAGTAAGTATAGCTAATCATAATTGTTTTCTGTAAAAACCAATGTCAAAAAATTCTAGATCATCTCCTTTCCCTCCCTTAAAAGGGGAAATGGTAAGTGTGCTCCCAATAGATTAGAAAACGAAAAAATGGAAGAAGAAAAAAATAGTATTTCTGAAAGATCCCTGTGTCAAATTTACCCACATATTTGGGCAGAGTCCCTTTCTGGGTCTTTGAAGTCACATTATTATGCCAAGGGCAGCAAAGAAACTGGTCAGAAAGCTTGGTCTTATTTCTGATTTGCTGTGCCTACGGTTTGGTTCTCCTACACCCATAAGTTCGATGGGTAAACTGGCTCCCAGAAATCTGAACTAGCCTTGGATCTGGATGAGTTACATGTGAACTCTTCAAACAAGTACAAAACCATAGTTCATACTTCTTAAATGGTAATATAAAAAGTCCCAGGTAATTCATGGGAATAATAAGTCTCGGTTATCAAAACCCTCCAGATGTCTAGACATGTCATGTAAAAATGAATGTCATTTTAAATCCCCAAACTAAAGTTATTTTAGTAAAGCATAGCTAAAATAAATCTGAATTATTTTGAACATTTTTTTAGAAAGTTATCAGAAAAAAAGTTTTTTTCCTTCTCAGTTCTAAGAGCTTAAATGAAACATTCATGCATTAAATTCAAAGTCTGACTGTCAAATCATTTCACTTTAATAAAATTTGAATTACCTGCCTTAGGGCATTATTAAATATCAAATAAAAAGCACACATCCATAAGTCTGATTTCCCAATATAATTCTTATGTAGAAGTATGACTAGATTTGTATTACACATTTCAAGATAAAAGGATCAAAAATGTATTCATGAAAGGATACAGTCAGAAGTGAACTCATCTTTGAGAGAATTTCTCACCATTCTGAAGAATCTGGGGAAAAATGACCCCCTTTCAGGAATCTCAGCCACCAAGACAAGGATAGCAATCCATCCTCTCTCTTAAAATATCTATACTGTAATTAATTGAAAACTTTGAGAATTACACATTGTCTTCTTATCATACAATGAATACGAAGCATATGTATATGAAATAGATGCAGTCTTCTCATAAACATTTAAGGGTGTGTGTGTGTGTAAGACAGAGATAACATAGGGATGATTATTTAGATATTTAGAGAGGCAATTTGCATGGAGGGCAAGATAAGGATCAAAAACTCAAGCCAATCATCTCATTTCATAAAAAGTGTCATTTATGGTTACTGATATTCACAGAAGAGTATACCAAACCTGCACTGGATAAATTCACAAACTCATGCTCACCAGCCTCACTGTGCCTCTCTGCCTGCCCTCCAATGAGTCCTGCCTGCACCCCTCCCCCCACCCTCTGCTCCCAGCTTCTTCAGCTTCCCTCCCCGACTCCCAGCTCTTCCCCAATCCCCCTTAAATGGTAAAGCAAGTCACAAAATGCTGTCTATAAACCACCACCTCCTTCCTTCCTCTGACTGCATGGAATGTGTCCATTCCCTTAACAAAAGTCAGCCTCCACTTGTGCTTAGAATTCCATCCCCTGGCAACTTTTCACAGACTTCACTGCTAGGATTAGCCTCTCGAGAAACAGCATCTTCAGCCCTGCCCACCTACTGGCTCATTCCCCACCCCTCATATAGAAAGTTCCAGTATTTCTCTTGTTTAAAAAAAAAAAAAGCCTTCATTTGGAATGAAACTGGGTCACCTGTAGAGATACGGACAGACCAAGAGATGGTCATACAGAGTGAAGTCAGAAGGAGAAAAACAAATATATTAATGCATACATGTGGAATCTAGAAAAATGGTACAGCTTAATCTATTTGCAGGTCAGGAATAGAGACGCAGACTTAGAGAATGAAGGTGTGGACACAGCAAGGGGAAAGGAGGCGGTGGGATGAAGTGAGAGAGCAGCACTGACACATACACGCCACCGATGCTGCTGCTGCTGCTGCTGCTGCTGAGTCACTTCAGTTGTGTCGACTCTGTGTGACCCCGATGGGCTGTAGCCCACGAGGCTTCTCTGTCCATGGCATTCTCCAGGAAAGAATACTGGAGTGGGTACACTCCACTCCATACTGAATACTATATGTATGAGAATACTGGAGGAGTGCCTTGCTCCAGAGGATCTTCCCGATCCAGAGACTGAACCCGGGTCTCTTGCTACAGGTAGCTTCTTTACTGCTGAGCGGCCAGGGAAGCCCCACATGTACACTACCATGAGTAAAACAGATAGCTAGGGGGAAGCTGCTTCATTACAAGGTATCGCCGCCTCCTCCCTTCAAACTCCACTTCTGCCCAGTGCAACCTACATCCCTCATCCTCCTGCTATCCTGAGGGCCCGAGTGTGGAGATGCTCCCTGATCTCTGACCCTTACTGCTTATGACAGAGGGCTCTGTCAGTCAGGCTGCCTGAGTCCAACTTCCACTTCCACTGCTCAGCAACTTTGGGCAAATGACCTAACTTACTGGTGCTTTGGTTAACTTATCATAAAGCAACACATAAGGTTTTATGAACACGTGAGGTCATCCCCATGTATTATTAGAACATTATTTGTACACACACATGCAGACACACATAATCTATGCCCACAACTCCCACATTCTGTTCAGACCTCTTTTCTGATCTCCACTTTTGAAATTCCAGCTTCCTTCGTGGCGGGTCCACCCACTGTTGTGATTGACAAGCCACTCTCAGTCCTCTCTATCTCTCCATCTCAGACAGAACCTATCCAGCTTCCCTGTTGTCACTCTGCCTATAGTTTCTAAAGCCCCAAACCCCAGCTGTTATCATTGATAATTCCATCTCCTCTCACTCACATGCAACTTACCCCTAGATATCACTTTCAAGACTCTTTCACAAACATAAACCTCTCTCCATCCGCACTGTTCCTAGTCTGGTACCCAAGCTTCCATGCCTTGCACCTTGGTTACCCAATGGACTTCTAAAATACCTTTCTACTCCCCCAGCCTGGCCCAGAGTAATCCAGTCCATTCATTCTCCAGCCACTGTGATCTACTGAGAATATACAGGGGTCAGGCCACTCCCTTGAGAACCCTTAGACGTCAACACATTGACAATGAGATAAAGACATCTAACTCGGCTGACAAAGCCCTTGAAGACAGGGCCCCGCCTGACTCTCCCTTTCATTTCCACACCCCAGACTCAGGGGGCTTCTTTCAGGTATCTCAGCGCACCAAAGTCTTACCATCTCCACAGAGAGGGGACCCTCGAGGATCTTTGCAAAGATATTCCCTCTAGCCAAAATCTCCTCCACTCCACTTTTTTGTTCTTCTCATTCACAGAATTTATTACAATTTGTAACTGTACTTTTGAAATGTTTTTACATTGTCCTGCTCACCATCTCAGGCTTAAGCTCTGTTTTTTAAAATATTTTTTGATGTGGACAATTTCTGAAGTCTTTACTGAACTTGTTACAATATTGCCTCTGTTTTACACTTTGTTATTTTGGCCATGAGGAATGTGGGATTTTAGCTCCCTGACCAGGATGGAATCCACACACTCTTCCAGGAAGGTAAGTCTTAACCACTGGACCACCAAGGAAGTCCCAGACTGTGAGCTGCTGGAGGCCAGAGATTTCAGGTCCTCTGTGACTCCCCCATCCACTGGAACACTGACATAGGGTGAGAAGACACACTCCCAACAGACCACTAAACAGTCAGAGCTCTGTGCTGACTCCTCGGAAACTGTTCCAATAGGCACTTTGCTCTCACAGGAAGCAGCGGTTTCATAGCAACACACTGACCTAGGTATGTGATCCTGGTCAATCTACAAAGTGAAGAAGTAACCCAGTACACAGGCATTTATATATATTTTATATTTTCCTTGTTTGTGATGTTTATTTTGTTAGCTCCTTAAGGGTAAGTAACACATACATTGAATCCAATATATTAAAATGTATAGATTATTAGAATATTCCATCAGTAAAGAAACATGCTGCATTTATATAATCACCAAGTGCTTCTTGATCTATCGAATAAAATCACTTACACAGGGTAAGTATTATCACTCTGGCCTGATCTACCCTCACTACCTACCCCAATAAGCAAGATGACCAATCTGCACTGGACAAGTGGCCAGCTTTGAGGCTCAACAACTCCCAGCCCCTTCCTTCATGCTCCCCATTCATCAGGAGATAACAGCTGCAGTTTCAAGCTACAACAACACAGCAAAGTACCAAAGAAGAAGTACTTGCGTATCATTTACCCTGCCTCAAGTGCCTTCCCTTATGAAAGCTGATATTAAAGCAAAACCTATCAATAGAATGAAAGGCTGCACTGCTGGAAAAACATATGGAATGTAGATTTTTCCCTAAAGGGTGTGAAATTTTTACAAACCACCTGACTTGTAATGAATGGGGCTTGAGAATGTGTCCTAAATTTCAATGAAGTGCATTCACATTGCAAAATTAACAGGTTCATCATGAGAGCTGCTTTCACGTGCAGGCTCAACTGTGTGCCTGTTTTCCTCATTTAATCCACACGTACCCAGATGAAGTACCCACACGTACTCTCAGCTCCTGTTTTCTCTGGCTACTGAAATGCAGCTCTAATGACTCTGTCACTGAGCGGCTGCGTGGGTCTAAAATTGTCTCCCAAAATCCCGTCACAGCCCTCCACGAGCTCTGCCCCCTTCACGTGTGTCCTCAGCCTTCGAAATTCTTCAATCTGAAAATAAAAGCAGAACAGAACAGATTAATTGTCGACCGGCCATGAGCAAGATGGGAATCTCATCGATAACTTAAAATATGCATAAATTACAAGCATTTAAAAAGAGAAAATTAAGCTTCGAAAAAGAGAAAAACTGAGTTCATTCTTCCAGAGCTAAGACATTAGACACAACCTCTACAAGAGGAAAGAAGACAACAGAAGCAGAGATAGGAAGGCCTCCAGATAAACCCAAACAACCGTCAAAACCTGCTGGATCTGTTCATGCAAAAAGGATATACATCTCTCTCAAATAGCTCTTATGGGGACATTTCTAGCAGTCCAGTGGTTAGAATTCGATACTTCCAATGCAGGGGTCACCGGTTCTATCTCTGGTAGGGGAACTAAGATCCCCACATGCTGCCTGTTGTGGCCAAAAATAAAAAAGATAAAAATAAAAAGGAGATAATCTGTAATACCTAAAAAAAAAAAAAAAAAAATTCTATGTCTGCCGTAACATAATAAGAAAAAGTGAACAAATGAAGAAATGTTCTGAAATGCTTCCCAAGTATATCTCTATAATGAATCATGGTGTTACTATATGCTAACTGATTATATGTTAAATATATTAGATTGAGGCTTTTTCATCAAAAAACTCCCTTTGCTGCTTGTTGAGCCCTCCAAAGAGCAAAGAATGCCTCTGATTTTTCAAAAGTTTAAGCCCATCTTCTTCCTGTGGCAACAGTGATTTTCAAGTTTATCTCCCTTCTCAGGTAGCCTCCCCAGATCCCGTGGTTTCCAGTTACGCACTATTGGTTACCACAGTCCCAAGAGACCATTCCCATCAGCTCACGGCAGTCTCCCTCACTGGCCAAGTTGTACCTCCTGAGAACTCATAGTCTGCCAGACACCACCCACTGGAAGTGTTTGAGCAACCAGCAAACACGTGAGGAGCTTTTGCCAAGCTCAATGCCATCTAGCAGTTGATTTACCTTTGTCAAATCATCTGTTATTTCCTTTAAATGCCACATAAAATCACATGAGACATTCTTCATTCTTTACACAAAAGGAGAAACTGAGGTCAGACAGGTTAAGGAAGATTCCAGATAATCTGGGTCTGACAATTCCAAGGCCACGTGCCCTCTTCCCAGTCCCACAGCCACCTCTTCAGAAATTCTAGTCATCAGTAGACCCTAGAGCCAGCATATAACCCAGGACATTGAGCAAACGTGACGTGAATAGCACCAATCGACCAAAGCATCACCGTCTGTGACTCAGAGGCTTCTACCCACAAAGGTTCACACAACACTGACACAGACTTAATCCAATCATGAGGGGGAAACCCACATGATAGTAACTAATTCAGGGTTCCAATAAAAACCTAGAAATCCACAGACTTTAGAGGACCCATGGGACTCCTGTAAAATTTCACTGGTGCATTCTCCTAAGAGGTTCTCTGACTCCAGAAGAGTCAAATCTCACAAGATTCTAATTCAATCCACTCACATATGAATTGGAAATCAGAGCTGGGAAAAATTAAATGGCTTGCTAGATCAGAACCCAAGTCAGAAATTTGACTTCTAGTTTCCCTGGTGGCTCAGCAGTAAAGACTGCCTGCCAATGCAGGAGACACGGGTTCTATCCCTGGCCCGGGAAGATCCCACATGCCACAGAGCAACTAATCCCATGTGCCACAACTACCGAGCCTACGCGCCAAGGCTCAGAAACTGCAACTGCTGAAGCCAGCGCACCCCAGAGCCTGTACTACACAGCGAAAGAAGCCACCACAATGAGAAGCCCTTGCACCGCAATGAAGAGCAGCCCCTGCTTGCTGCAACTAGAGAAAAGCCTGCACAGCAATGGAGACCCAACACAGCCATGAATAAATAAATAGAATTATAAAAAGGAAAGAAATTTGCCTTCTAAAGTTCTATTTTCCTATCTCTTCAAACACTGTTTGATTTCCCTAAATGGGTTAACCCTGATCCTATTAGGATTGTCCTGTTTTTTAAAATAACATCCACATGCTGTTTTTATATAAAAAAGTGCCAGTCGTATAAGCCATGAGATTTTTAATCTATATAATGGTTTCTCACTAGACCTTCTCACGGGTTTACAGGAGGGAATATGGCAGTACTCATATTGCTTGTTGCACCTGAAAAATGTCTAGAGCCAAGTCTTCATGAGAATCCCTTATAATTATTTGTGAGGTGCATTTGTCTTAGATTTCCCTGAGATGGAGTGAAAGGGAAACTTCTTAGTCAGAGGAGCCTATGATTTTTCAAAAAGAAGATGAAGCTCAAGGACAGACTGCATCCAAAGGCTGGTTCTTGTCCAGTCTCTGCTACCCAAGACCCAAACAACCCAACTGCTCTTCCTTTTCAAGCTCAGTTTCCACCTGTGAATAACAGAGATGAAGGTGATAACAGTATTCCGGGGTGATATGAGGTAAATAAGATCATTCATGAAAACACTCAGCACAGCTCCAAGCACACAGAGAATGTTCATAAATAACCACATGACTTCTGAAGTCCAAGCTTCTGCATTTGGAGATGATTATTTAGCTACAATTTTGTATGCAAGAAAGGAGACTAGAAATAATAAACCAGTTGACTGAGAAACAGAAGGTTCTCTTTCCTCCCATTCCCTGTGTGTGTGATCATATGTAAGAGCTGCAATCAGAACCTATAAACCCAGGACAGGGTCACCAATGAGCACTGTGGACTCAAAACTTGACTGCCTCGAGGTATTTCAAGAAATACTCCATTTCTTATTGACTCTGAAGCTTATTGCAAAGCTGAGTTAACTTTGTATTTACGTATTCTGAACTGAAGCTAAATCTTTCAAGCCCCAGGCCTCAGCCTGAAATACCTTCTGTGAAAACGACTTCTTCTAGAAGAGATCTGAGTCAACAGCCGGCCAGTCTCCAATCATTGCCTTCTCAGAGAGAACTGCTTCACAAGAAATGTTTTTCTCTGATCAGAGTGATGCTTTGAAGACTTCAAACATCAACAAAGATAGGGGAAAAAACACATCTCTCTGAAATGCCAATTTTTCTGAAGTAACCACCCCTCAGAATCCTTTAGTCACTTCAAATGGTTTCGAGTGCGCACTCTGTTATTGCACCAAAATGAGACAGAGTGAGAAAGAAGCAGAATAATATTCCGAGATAAAAGTCTTCAGCTAAATTCAAATGTCAGGGCCATACAGGGGCCATCATTATCAATCAGTATGTACGAGTTCATCGATTTTTAATGCTCCTCTACTTAAACATGGTATGTGTGTTCAGCCAATTTAAAAGAGAGAGATGGAGAGGAGAGAGATTTAACACTTGGGAGACACGTCCTCACCCGTGAAGGTAGAAAGCTGAGCAGCCACTGTTCCCTGAACTGGGTGGCACGCCCACCGGTCTACAACGTTCATTCCAGCCTTCACTGACGTCTGACCTTGATGGCTCACTCAAAGTTCAGCTTTGAAACTGCTTTCTTCATGACAGCAGTTAACAGGCTAATTTCTAGGGTCTGAAGTTTGGCACACATTGCTTTTAGTAGTTCCAGGGGTCCTACCCACATTTTGTAATAGACTTGTTTTGATTTACATCTCATGTGTCATCATGTTAAAAGAAAACTAACACATAAAAGTCCCTGTTCTCATCTTATTTTCCTTTATCACCAGGAAATTCATAACAATACATGAATTGCTGCTGTTGTTTACTCGCTAAGTCATGTCCGACTCTTTGCAACCCCATGGACTATAGTGGAGTGGGTTGCCATTTCTTTCTCCAGAGGATCTTCCCAACCCAGAGATCGAACCCACATCTCCTGCGTTGTCACTGACAAGCCAGTGACAATAGTTACAGATCACTTTTTTAAATGTTTTAAATTACACTTATCCAAATCCATCCAATTGTGTGGGTTTCTTCCCGTAGCATAGTCTGCTAACCAGAACAACACGAAAAAGTCAACCGACCAACCAGGGGCTCCCAGTCCCAGACACTAGGATTCTAGTGCTCAGGAAGACGTAAATGGTTCACGCTGGGCTCAGCTGTCAATACTACACTATAGGTACCAACTCCTCCTCCTGGACTAGCAGGCAGAGGATGGAACTCGCATCTCCTGCATTGGCAGGTAGATTCTTTAAGTTTGAGCCACCAGGGAAGCCCATAACACCCAGCTACTTAGTAACATATGTTACCCCTATAAGAGGACACATTATTTCTTCAATACAAAGCTTTGTTTCTCAAAAAATCAACTTAGTAGCCATCCACCTGCCATTTGCTATTCTTTTTGTTATTTTCTATATCAATCCTCTCTCTGCCTCAGTCTCTATGTTTCTCTCCTCCTCTTCAAGCCCAACAAGGTGAGGCTCCTCAATTCTTGGTTTTGATTCTAGATTCACACCTTTACCCTTAGTTCCTCTCATTTTTGCTGCCTCTCTGGACCTTCTCTATTTTGGACTCTGCTTTCTCTGGAACTATATGAGCAGCAACAGTGAAACATTCAAATCAAGGACAAACTGATTCATTTTCTCCTAAGATTATCATTTTTTCCCCTAAATCACTCTAAATTGCAATTTAATGTACATGTGAGTGTGTGTGTGTCCATTTCCACACTCCTGCTCTCTGAACAGATGCTGCAACGGAGTTCTGCACTAACAGCACCTACATCTTCTTTTCTTGAAAAGAAACTGGAAAGTTATCCATTTCCAAGAGCAGTTGAAATTATTCCTTCAAATACACATTCCTTTGGCTTTGGCTCCCTTTGAGGAAGACACAGCTTATTTCCCAGTAATTGAGGAGCACGACTTAGTGAGTTAAGGTTAGACTTTGTCACTGACCTCGCTCAGGGGGATGGTACAAAGCAAGGCTCCCTTTGAAGCCTGCAAGACCAAAAGGCATGATGAGTTGCCTCTGGGCTGTTGCATAATTTACTGGATGACATGGAAGTAAATCATCACATTACAGACTATTGGTTAACATCCCCAATACTGTGCTAGCGAGAGAATCCTTTGTGGAATTCTAAGTGGAACTGAGAATTTTCTGTGGCTCAGCCAGGTTCATTCAAATTGACTTTCAATAAATAGACATTTACTGTGGTTACAGAGGAAAAGCTTATTTTTCATTAAAGATTTGACCTATTTTTAGAAAATTGCCCCTAAACTGCTGAACAAATGTGACTGCAGACCCTGAGCTGCTTCTGTTTCCTCTGCCAGTCTGACCCCTCCGCTGTGACTAACACAGTTGAAACTCTTATCCCGGGTCCCATTCAGCTCAGTGCTCCACAGAAACATCTCACTTCAGTTAATGATTCAGTTAACTGGCAATGACATTCCTTGTTCATGAATCTTTTCTTGCATGATGGCAACTCTGAAAAGAGATGAAGGCTTTCTCCACGGCAAACTGGCTGGATGGGCTGGGGTGTGGACCTAGAGCAGCCAGAACAGCATAAAGAAAGGGATGGTGGAGGAATGATACTGGAGAACAGAAGCCAAAGCTCAGCAACAGAGAAGCACCAAGATCCACCAGTGAACACACTGGGGCAAGAAACAAGAGTCAAGCATGAAGATTTCCCTGGCTGTGGGTAAGAATCCGCCTGCCAATGCAGGGGACGTGGGTTTTATCCCTGGTCCGGGAAAATCCCACATGCCAAAAGGCAACTAAATCCATGAGCCATGACTACAGTGCCTCAACTCTAGAGCCCAAGAACCAGAACTACTGGCTTCTTCTCCACATGCAGTAACTATTGAAACCCGAGCCCCCTAGAGCCTGTGCTCTGCAACAAAAGATGCCATTGCAATGGGAAACCCTTGCACTGCAACTAGAGAAAGCCTATGTATAGCAACAGAGACCCATCACAGACAAAATAATAAAATACATAAATGGAATTAACTTTAAAAAAAGAGTGAAGAGTGAGAATCAAGCAGTGGCCTCCTGGGCATATGTTTATAAAGCATAGTTACAGTAAGTTCCCTACATAGGAAAGAGTTCTGTTCCAAGAGCATGTTGGGAAGTCCAGTTTGTTTGTAAGTCCTACAAAGTTAGCCCAGGTATACCCAACTAATACAACTGGCTACATAGTACTGCTCTATAATAGGTCTATACTTTTCACAGAAATAATACATAAACAAACACAAGAAAGAAAACATTTTTAACCTTACAGTGCAGTACCTCGTTCGCATCTTGAAAGTTCACAACCTAAAGCTTCGTATGTAGGGCACTTACTGTATTTTCTACCTGCATGAGATGCACGCATCTTATTTAGAGTCTCTGTAGCATCTGTCACTGTTTACCTCCCTTCTCCACAACTTGGAAATCCTCTCTCCTGTCCTGGATCCCAGGACATCACTCCCTCCTGGCTGTCCCCAAGGCCCATGGGCAAGCCCTTGACTCCCTGTCTCCTCCATCTGCACTGAGGTTTTGCATTCAGCTGGGCTCTCTTGTCTTTCTCAACTTGAGCTGAACAGATCATCAAATTCATTTCTATTTCCTGGACATGAAGCTAGAATTCACTTCTCAGCTTCCCCTACAACCAGGTGTGGCCATGGGTTAAGTTCCAGCCAACAGAATGGAAGCATAAATGGTGTTCTCCATTTCTCAGTCTACACTTTAGAAAGCAGTCTCCCTTCAGATCCTCCACATGTTTTCCCCTCCTGCTCACTATATTCCCACACCTAAAGAAGAGAGGTATTAAAGATGGCAGAGTGTCTTGCAACCCCATTTCCTGAGTGGCTACACAGAGAAAAGCCTTGACTGTGAAGAAAAAATACATCCGTTAGATTTTAAGAGTGTAAAAAAAAAAATAAATTCTTACTGTGATAAGTCATTGAAAAATTTTTAAGATTTTTGTGATGTGGACCATTTTTAAAATCTTTATTGAATTTATTACAATATTGCTTCTGTTTTATGCTTTGGTTTTTTGGGCCCTGAAACATATGGGATCTTAGCTCTCCAACCAGGGAGAGAACCCACATTCCCTGCATTGGAATGCAAAGTCCTGACCACTGGACCACCAGGGAAGTCCCCAGTCACTGAAGTTTTGGAGTATATCTGTTACAGCAGCTACCATCTTTGCTGTTAAATTTCATCTATATCTCTTTAGTCCAAACCTCTATTCTTAACATTCAACTCAAATTTCTAATTTCTTCCCTCTCCTTTAACAGACTCACTCCTAATATTTTTCAGGAGTTATTCCCTGGACCTTCCAGTCTGAGCTGGGTTTTTGCCCTGTGTGTTTCCAGAGCGCCTTACTTATGACACAACACAGTTGCCTGTATGAACATCTGCCTCCTCAACTCCACAGTGAACTTTTTAAGAATAAACACTGTGTTTTAATCTCTGGATCCTCTGTGTCTGGTTGGCACTCAGGAATAGTTTCTCATAAGAAAAAAAAAAAGACTGACCAGATAAAGGAATTGGGATTTGTCATATGAAAACCAGGAAGGCCCAAAGGTGGTGTGATCAAAGCTTCTAAAACAATGAAACAATGAAGATGCTGAATGGGTATCTTTTAAAGTCAATCCTCAGAAAAAGAGAAAGAAGAAGAAACTGTTCAGAGCTGAAAGAGGTGTTTTAAAGATTTAAGGACAAACAAAAGAAAGCTTTTCTGAATAGTGAATAAACTTGAACTTGTTATAAAATATAAGGGGTATAATAGTTTGTAAAGAATTTCTAAAGGAAATTTAGCTTATTTATTTAGCATATTGCCTAAGTCTTTGAGAGTGATCATTAATAATGCTGTCTTCTTAGCATTAACAAATGGTACATTTAGTATCAAATATTATGATACTAATAACGTCAAAATCAATGTTGAAACACATTGTAGTGAGCATGCATCCTGCCCCACCAGTGACATCCCAGTGACAATTCACCTTGGTGCCTCACACGCTGCATTAGCATCTAGAGCACCTATGCTGAACCCAAGGTGGGGGACAGCAGACCAAAAGCGGCTAGAGAACAATCCAGAACTTTACAGGGCATTCTTTCTAGGTCCCCCACTCTCTCCATACAGAATTTTCCTATACAAGCCAAGAAAGAGCTATTACAAAGCCCGAGTGTGAGTTACAGAAATAACCAGTGTTCTCACCTCACCTCCAAGAACTTTCTCCTCTCCAATACCTGAGAAATCCCACATGAAACAGTAACTAGACTAATGAATAGTTTGGGTATTTCACTGACTTCTATTTACTCTATAAAAACTGACTTTTAAAGTACAGATGGTAAATGGGAGCTGGGTTTTGTTCATCCTTAACCTTTCAACTGCTTTTACTGGCTCGAGACATTTAACTTTATCTGAAGAGATGTGACTGATCTAATTGAGCCGAAAGGAGCAAGAACATGAAACAGACATTTCCCTTTTACAGAGAGAAAATTTACCCTTTAATGCAAAACTTCGTCCTGGAAGGTTAAAGCCCTCCTCTCACCTGTAGCTGGGATATTGTCAGAGGGTATCGGAATAATATCCAGGTCACACCTTCGCTGCAGGGCGGGATGGTGAGAGAGCCTTCATAGACCCAGTAATCACGCAGCAAGGGATCTGTGCCACCACATGGACCAATCACGGAAAGATGAGTTAATGAAAAATAATTTGGAAGAGTCCAACAATCATTTTCAAACTTACAAACCATCCAGATAACATGTCTCAGAAAGATGTCATTTTTAAACTGAAGCCTCACATATATATTTTAAAACTAATCATATGAAGAAAACAATCAATGGAGAACATGATGTATCCTCTATTATTTATAGTGATTTTGTATCAATGAATTCCTATACATATTTAAATATGGTTATATAAACTAGATATATAAACACTTGATATACTATACCAGGGGTGTGTGTGTGTGTGTGTGTGTGTGTGTGTGCTCAATTGTGTCCAACTCTTTACGACCTCATGGACTGTAGCCCACCAGGCTGGACAGAATACTGGCAAGAATACTGGAGTGGGTTGCCATTCCCTTCTCCAGGGGCTCTTTCCGACTCAAGGATCAAACCTTCATCTCCTGCACTGCAGGTGGATTCTTTACTGTCTGAGCCACCAGGGAAGCTCAGTGGTAAAATGTTTATTATCTCAAAAAGTTTACTCCCAAGTTTAGAACAATCTGAAACTGGTAACAACTACAAAGAACATTAATTATAAAGAAAGCTTACTAACTCGTAAGACACAGTGTTGTATATTCTGAGAAAAACAATGCAGTCACAGCCACAGTTAAAATTCACCCTATGCAACCCAATAAATGCTTACCTGGTAATAAAGTGTTAGGATTAAAGCAGGGTATTGTTTTGGATTTCCCCTGAAAAAAAGAAAATGTACCCCACGTTAACACAAAATTTTAGAATAAGAACATTTATAAGCACTAAAAATCGAGGTTGAAGTCTTTTCTTCTTGGCCACACTGTACATGTGGGATCTTACTTCCCTGACCAGAGATCAAACCCATGCCCCTTGCGGTGGAAGCATGGATCCTTAATCACTGAACCCGCCAGCGAAAGCCCTGAAGTCTTTTCTGAATGCCAGATCCCACAGGTTTGTGGGTGTGTCAATCTGTCTTCTCACTGGAGTGACACGGCTTGGTTCCAACAGGACGTTCCTGCTCTGAGTCTGTAACTATTTTTGCTATGGCCACAGCTCAGGAATTTCCCTATAATTCCTGGTGTGAAACTTAAAATTGTCCGTCCAGTGTCTGTCTGTCCCTCATCACTGCCTTTCCTGCTCCTGGAGTAGAGATGAGGGCCTTGACCCAGGGAGTCTTTAGAAATGACTTTCCTCCTGAAACTCTGCTCTCAGTTTCTAACCTTCTTGGCAGCACAGTAGGTACATGCTCAGTTGCTTAGTCATGTTCGACTCTTTGCAACCCCATGGACTCCAGAATACCGGAGTGGGTCGCCATTTCCTTCTCCAGATTTTCCTGACCCAGGATCGAACCTGGGTCTCCTGGGTCTCCTGTGTCTCCTGTACTGCAGACTCTTTATCTGCTGAGCCACTGGGGCAAATCAACCTTAAGTCACCTTCTCAGGGAGGTATCACTTATGACTTATGTGAGCTTGTGTTGCTTCTCTTTTCACATAAATACTCTGAAGTGTGGTCGCCACAATTTTTATTTCTTTCATTTATACTACCTCCCTATATCCAGAGGGCAGAAAGATGTACACAGGAGGCCTGGGTTGCTCAAATCCTAAACAATTCCCCCCAAAAGTCCTGTCTTCAAGCCTAGCCCTTGGCTGCCTCCTGGGAGATCGTCTCTGAGTCCTTGGAATAAGCCTCCTGATAAGAGTGGCTCTGTGTGCCTGAGGCCTTGGGCAGGCTGTACCAGTTGGACCAGATAAGTTTATCCCAACAAAGTAATTTATGGTGGAAGCCTGGTTTTGCTCAGGGTGGGGGCCGGAGGGCTGGAGTCAGCATAGCTGAGGTCAGTCCCTGAGGCACTGCCCAGGCGTAACTGACCCCCAATAAAATCCCTGGACACCAAGGCTTGGGTAAACTTCCCTGACTAGCAGCGCTTCACAAGTGCTGTGCCATCACTGCTGGGAGAATCAGCTGTGCCCCCAGGCACCTCGACTGGGAGCTCTCAACTGAGAGCTTGTACCTGGTTTCTCCAGGACTGCGCCCCACCCACCTTTTCACTGTGCTGACTTTTTTTGATCTGTATTCCTCCACTGGAATAAACCACAACCAGGAGACTAACGGCTTGTCTGAGTCCTTTTAGGGAATCTCCAAGCCTGAGGATAGACATGGAAGGCTCTTACCTAACCAGTATTTTTATTTTCTTTTAGAGAATGACTTACCTTATACTGAATATCCTGGAGGATTTCAGTCACAGCCTTCAGGCCCACGTGCTCTTTTCCGATCTGCAATGTATAAAGTATAAACCATAGCTACTAAGCATTTAAATACATAAGTAAAATAACCAACTGAAGTGAAGTTCAAGTTCACCTGAAAGTCCTTCTTGGGAATACAAGACTTACTTCTTAATAAATAGGTCAACATCTACTAAAGGCAATTAAAGTACAAGAAAGTATTAGATATGTTCCTGGGCATTTCCAAGAATCTATTCTAAATTTACCTTGCTAGGTATAGATTTTACCCACTGTCCTGCACATTTATATTTATATATTTATTAACATATTTATGTTTATATATATATATAATCACATAACACTGTAACATAAAAGTTTTGAGGATATTTCTAAATTAGAACTATTCACACACGCCCAAAGCCTTCTATTTTTACTTTTAGCATTTCTAGATCATTATTATAATGACTGTATTCATGTTGAAAATTTTTTATTAACTCCAAAAAATAAGTATGTGATTTCATATGCTAAAGTCACTGAAATTGAGACACTTATTTCTTATCATTGGACATAACTCTGTAATCACCTATTTATTCTTAAATAAATAAGAATATGCTGTTTGTAGCTTTCTATTTTAAAGCATTATATATCATCACATATTTTCAGTGCATAAAATGTCCCAAGGAATTTGAGATTTTAAAAAGAATATGATGTGAGGTATTCTTGACTCTAACTTTAAAAATTATAAGTGTAATCTCATTTCTACTTTTCAGTCAAGTTTCAACAGTTTCTGTCCATGCTAATGGAAGGCAGTCACAACAGAGACCACTTATGTCAGATAAACAATCCCTGTTATGGTTTGCTTTTTCTTTTGCACATAAATTTTTGGAGAATGATCCACAAGGACCTACAAGAGTTGTCACCATGTTCACTCGCCCGGCTTCTCTCCATTGTGAACCAACTTGGAAAAACACTAGGTCAAAGGGGATCAAAGGAAAGAGGTGCGACAGGAAACTCATACAACCTAACACAGGCCACTGAGTTCCAAATAATCAAGATTATATTTTCCAAATGTTTGCAATTCCTGAGATAGGCTCTAGAAATAGAAAATGAATTCTCTTAAGTTACTCTGTGTGTGTGTGTGTGTGTGTGTGTGTGTGTGTGTATCTTAGGCAAAATGTACTCCTTGGTGTCAAAGTGTGGACCTGTAGGCAGATGCCTGCACCCCACCTTCAGGGAAAAACAGACTCCTTTGCTGTATTGGTGGCTCAGACAGTAAAGAATCTGCCTGCACTGTGGGAGACCCAGGTTCAATCCCTAGATCAGGAAGATCACCTAGAGAAGGAAATGCCTACCCACTCCAGTATTCTTGCCTGGAAAATTCCATGGACAGAGGCCTGGCAGGCTACAGTCCATGGGGTTGCAAGGAGTCAGACATGACTGAGCAACTAACACTTCCACTTTCTGTTGTACTGGTTTAAGCAAAATGTAGTATTTGGATGCTTACACCCACAGGTGGGCTTTGTCGTCACTTCACGCATCTCTAATCAGAGCATAATTCTCTGAACAGCCCACGTCTGAACACTGTGAGGCCACACAGTTTAGTGGCCCAGGAACAAGGTCACTTGCATTGGATGCTGGGTTCCGACCTTGACTCACTTTTCAGTCTTGAGCAAGTTTACCTAACCTCTCTGTCCTTCAGCTTTCTTCTCTATACAGCAGGGAGGATTAAAGTGACGGAGTTGAAAAAAAGACTCAGTCAAACAAAAACCTTAGAATAGGGCACGGTGCATCGAAACTCAGTGATTATTACCCAGATCACTCTTACTCAGAATGCCACACAGCATCAAATACAGCATTTAATAACTATTACTGCCTCTTTCTATCTATAAAGGTTCTATACTTTGTGGACATAACTATATTTTGCAGCCAATTCCAGCTATCGCTCCATCTCGTTCCTTCCATTCTTTGTCAAAGTCCTGCCTGAAGAGGTTACAGCCACCAAAAAGAAAATATAGATGATGCTCTGCACAGCCCAGTCCCTAAAATCCTACAACAGTGTGGGTGACAACGCAACCTGGGGCCAAGAGTCCACCCGCTACTAGGTAACTTCTGACCTCTGCCCTTCGCCACCTTTCACCACTGCCCAGAATGCCAGCCCTCCGGTCAGTTTCCTCTCCAAGAACCTCAGCCCTGCAAAGCCCTGAATTTTTCAACTTCTACGGCTAATCCCCTCACTTCCCACCACACCCTCTGGAATGGGATGATGCCACATCTTTGACAAGCTCCCTGACACCTCCTGGTCTCTGTGAACCCCTTGGATCTGCTCAAGGTCTTCACTCCAAGCCTTATGAGTGGACACTGTGCAGCCCCCCTCAAAGATGAGATTAAGAGCTCTGGCCAGTGCCTGGCTGTTACCTTCTGATGGGTCTTCTGTTTCACAAGCCCAAGGCCAGCCCCCTCTGAGTGGACTACCCTCCTCCCATACTATCCTGGCTCCACTATCACTCACTGATCCACTGGTAACAACCAATGGTCGTTCCCTCCTGCAGTCACCCCAGAGGACTTCAGCATCCCTGGGTGTGACCTATGCCCTCCCTGGCCTCTCTCTTGACCCCTCACTCCATGTCCCTCAGCTCCATCCCACCTCTGTCAGCCAATCCTGAGAATGTGCCCTGGATTTGTTTCCACTCTGACACCCACAACTCCACAGACCATCCCCTCTGACCGTACCTGCCCACCCATCCATCCCTCTCCTCTCTTCTCTTTCTTCCTATTCACTGATCACAAGGAGTCAAGCCCTGGGGTCCCTCTTGGCTCTGTCTCTTTCCTTTCCTGCCTACCCTGGAAGACATCTCTCCATCCTCTAGTCTCTCTGCCCTCCTAAATCAACTGCTCTGCAACCCATCGATGCCACAATTAATTTGCTAGAATTCTCTGCACCTCACAGTGGATGAAGAGACTAGCCCACTGTCCGCTGTCCTAGACTATCTGTGATGTTCAATTTCAAGTCGGTCTCCCACCCTGACAGTCAAGTCTGTTGTCATTCACCTCCTGAGCTATTTCAAAACTCAATCCCACACCCACATTTCCTCTGCTCTATAAATAATTTTGCTGTGCGTGTCTGGGAGATAATACAGGTCATCAGGCATGAACTCCCCTAATTTCCTGTCTTTCTTCACCTAAACGTGCTTGCCATTGGTGCCCACCCTTTCCTCCTAGCCCTCTGTTTTGGAGAAAGGGTGGGCCCTTCCTGTCCAGGGTCAGTGCATCCATATAACTCTCATCTGACACCCCCCACTTCCTCTGGGGCTCTTCTACATCAATCATCTCCTTTCCTGCAGTATTTTCAAACTATATCTGCACTAGTTTTTTTTTTTTTTATATGTAATTATTTATTTGTCTACACTGGGTCTTAGTTGGGATAGGAAGGATCTTCAATCTTCACTGTGGCATGAGGGATCTTTTTTTTTTCAGGAAGCAAACTCTCAATTGCAGCATGTGGCATCTAGTTGCCCAACCTGGGATCAAACTCGGACCCCCTGCACTGGGAGTGCAGAGTCTCAGTCACTGGACCACCAGGGAAGTCCTGCACCAGCTCTTTTTGCTCAGAATAAAAACACAGGCCCACCCTGGATCTCAAAACGAAACAAACTGAACCTAGCTGGGCACCTCATCGCTAGTTATCACCCCTTCTGTCTTTGAGTCAAGTTTCTTGAAAGCCAAGTCCATCCTCACTGCCTGGACCCTCCCCTCCGCTTTCCCAGCCTCTGACCTAAGTGCAAGGCCCAGATGTGGTCCTTTCCTCTCTGCCTTGGCTGACACTCAGGATCAGCCCTTCTTTCCTCCGTGAACATCTGTGCTCAGTTTCTGTGATATTGCTCTTTCCTGAGAAAGGCATCGTCACATAGATAATATGGATCTTCCTTCATGCCCTGCATTGGCAGGAGGATTCTTTACCACTGAGCCACCTGGGAACCCCCTCCAGGGTCTCTTTCAGCTCTAAATCTTTTATTGCATCAAGAAGACGATACGACAAAGTTTAAAAGAGTCACCTGAAAAACTAAAATCTTACCTTTGAAAGCATACGGTCCAATTTCTACATTTTACTGTAAGTATGTTAGATGTTCAGTTGTGTCCAACTCTTTGCGACCCCATGGACTGTAGCCCACCAGGCTCCTCTATCTATGGGATTCTCCAGACAAGGATACTGGAGTGGGTTGTCATTTCCTCCTCCAGGAGTATATTTCACTCAATGCATATAATGTTCTTTGCCCAACAAAGAGTTCATATCTAAACTCTTTATCCACCAAGGTTTTTGTCAGTCTTATTTCATCCATGTTTTTCTACAAGGCTCTTCCAATCATCTTAGAAAAAAAATTACTCATAACAAATAGCTAAAGGAATCTACTGCACGATTATACTGTGGACTTTTCTTAGATTTTGCAGTGAGGCAGGGTCCAAAAACATTTCCTGAAACTCTTTTTCATTAATGAAATGAACTCTGCCTTTAGGAGACATTTTCTCATTCATTTCTCCAATGACTCTGAATGCCATTCTGAAAAAAATTTCTGATAACACACTGAACCATTTTCTACCAGTGAATATGGCTGAACTTGATCCACAGAGACCACAGTTTCTTTTTCTTTTTTTTAATTTTATTTCTTTATTTTTGGCCATGCTGGGTCTTTGCACAGATTTCGCTAGTTACTCTGAGTGGGGGCTACCTTCAAGCTGTGGTCCCCAGGCCTCTCACTGCCGTGGCATGGCTTCTCTTACAGAGCACAGGCTATAAGGCCCTCGGGCTTCAGTAGTTGCCGCACATGGGCTCAAAAGTTGCTGTTCCCAGGCCCTACAGCATAGCCTCAATAGTTGTGGCACACGGGCTTAGATGGTCTGAGGCAGATGGGATCTTCCGGGACCAGGGATTGACCTATGTCTCCTGTATTGGGAAGCAAATGCTTTACCATTGAGTTACCAGGGAAGCCCCAAGTTTTCTATTTTTAAACTACCAATGTTCTCTGTATAAGCACTTAATGTCCCTTCTAAGTAGTAAAACTGAGAGAGAACAAAAAACCTTCTGCACAATGAATTAGAAAAGAAGCATCTCTGAACAATGTAGTAATCTTAACAGGAGACCGTTTACCTGGACAAACAAAGCGATGATAGCGATTCCATGGGGCTTCCCCACAGCCTCATCTATACTGCCAAACAAGGTGGAGTTCCAGTGGATCAGGTGGAGCTGGATGAGCAATGACAGAGAGGCAACCTCGTTACTAAAGGCACTTCTGTTTAGGAAAACAAAGATATATCAACTTCTCCTTGACCCTATCCATATGGTATGGTATGCAACAACAGCATTACAGACAGATATAAAGAGATGACTGGTTGAATCCTGGTTCTCTGTGTGAATTCCTTCCTTCTTACTTCTCAACAGAAGCAGGGCTCAGTGCCTCTCAAGTTCTGCTTCTGTCCTGATCAGGAGCACATCTGAGGGGACTTGCAGATTTCAAATTGATTTTGTTGCCTTCCTTAGAGACATCCCCTCTGGCTCTTCCTGAAATGAAACTCCAGGTCTGATCACAAAGAACTCATTGAAAGGATTAGTACCTATACACTCCAGGACTGTGTCACCCACCATCTCCATCAAGAATGACACAAAGCCAGTCTCACATTCTGTAAATTAGTTCAACTTTCTAAGAATATGTAGAGATAGCATCCTATGAAAAGCACTGCATCATTTTTTAAAGCATGGTAAAGTAATGAATGCCAATGTGGAGCTCTTTTTTAAAAAAGGGCATTTCCTGCACTGCAGATAAAATTTTATCTGTGAAGGAATGTCAAACAATACTCTAGAGGACTCTCTCACTCTTAGCCCTATAGAGCTCTGTGGTTTCCAGGTTTATCTAGAATACGCACTTGCTTCTACAGGGCTGATAAAACACTTAAAAGAAGCCAAATTCAACTCCCTGGTTAAAATCAAATGGCCGCTGAGGTTCTCAGTATAACAGTAGTTAGGCAAACCTTCTGCCGAGAATACTAATCATCGCTTTACATTTTAATCAAGTTATAATTACTTACCTCCTGAAAACACTGCCTCATTTAAGAATTCATCCAAAAAGACACACTAAAATTCAGACACCTTGTCCTTTTAGCGTCCATATTAAAATATGAAGGAAAATTATCAAGGAAGATCGCTCTAAATTTGAAGCTTCTCTTGTTTTCCCAGCTAGAATTCAAATTATAAAGCTGACCACTAGAGGGAAGTAATGAGACCCTCTGTCTATAATTTTATAGAAATAATAAACCAGGACAAGACTCTTCAGAGTTCTTGGACTGCAAGATCAAACCAGTCATTCTTAAAGGAATTCAACCCTGAATATTCATCGGAAGGACTGATGCTGAAGGTGAAGCTCCAATATCTTGTCCACTTGATGTGAAGAGTCCATTCATTGGAAAAGACCCTGATGTTGGCAAAGACTGAAGGCAACAGGAGATGGCAGCGGCAGAGGATGAGATGGTTAGATAGCATCACGGACTCAATGGACGTGAATCTGAGCAGACTCCGGGAGATAATGGAGGACAGAGGAGAAAGATATGTTGCAGTCCATGGGGTCGAAAAGAGTCAGACACAATTTAGTGACTGAACAACAAAAACAAGAACCCAGGACAGGTCAGGCTATGAAAAGCTCTCATGAACTTGGCTGTTGTTCAGTCGCTCAGTCGTGTCTGACTCTACAACACCATGGACTGCAGCACGCCAGGCTTCCCTGTCCTTCACCATCTCCCAGAGCTTGCTCAAACTCTCCATCGAGTCTGTGATGCCATCCAACCAACTCATCCTCTGTTGTCCCCTTCTCCTCCCACCCTCAATCTTCCCCAGAATCAGGGTTTTTCCTAATGAGTCAGCTCTACACAGCAGGCCAAAGTATAGCAGCTTCAGCTTCAGCATCAGTCCTTTCAATGAACACTCAGGACTGATCTCCTTTAGGATGGACTGGTTGGATCTCCTCACAGTCCAAGGGATTCTCAAGAGTCTTTTCCAACACCACAGTTCAAAAGCATCAATTCTTCGGCACTCAGTCTTCTTTATGGTCCAACTCTCACATCCATACATGACCACTGGAAAAACCATAGCCTTGACTAGACGGACCTTTGTTGGCAAAGTAATGTCTCTGCTTTTGAATATGCTGTCTAGGTTGGTCATAACTTTCCTTCCAAGGAGTAAGCGTCTTTTAATTTCATGGCTGCAGTCACCATCTGCAGTGATTTTGGAGCCCAAGAAAATAAAGTCTGTCACTGTTTCCACTGTTTCCTTATCTATTTGCCATGAAGTGATGGAACCAGATGCCATGATCTTAGTTTTCTGAATGCTGAGTTTTAAGCCAGCTTTTTCACTCTCCTCTTTCACCTTCATCAGGAGGCTCTTTAGTTTTTCTTCGCTTTCTGCCACAAGGGTGGTGTCCTCTGCATATCTGAGGTTATTGATATTTCTCCCGGCAATCTTGATTCCAGCATGTGCTTCATCCAGCCTGGCATTTCGCATGATGTACTCTGCATAGAAGGTAAATAAGTAGGGTGACAATATACAACCTTGACGTACTCCTTTTCCTATTTGGAACCAGCCTGTTGATCCATGTCCAGTTCTAACTGTTGCTTCTTGACCTGCATCTGAGTTTCTCAGGAGGCAGGTGAGATGGTCTGGTATTCCCATCACTTTAAGAATTTTCCAGTTTGTTGTGATCCATGTAGTCAAAGGCTTTAGCGTAGTCAATGAAGCAGATGTTTTTTCTGGAATTGTCTTGCTTTTTCTATGATCCAATGGATGTTGGCAATTTGATCTCTGCTTCTAAATCCTTTTCTAAATCCAGCTTGAACATCTGGAAGTTCTCAGCTCACATACTATTGAAGCCTAGCTTGAAGAATTTTGAACATTACTTTGCTAGCATATGAAATGAGTGCAACTGTGTGGTAGTTTGAACATTCTTTGGCACTGCTTTTCTTTGGGATTGGAATTAAAACACCTTTTCCAGTCCTGTGGCCACTGCTGAGTTTTTCAAATTTGTTGGCATATTGAGTGAAGCACTTTTACAGCATCATCTTCTAGGATTTGAAATAGCTCAGCTGGAATTCCATCACCTCCACTAGTTTTGTTCATAGTGATGCTTCCTAAGGCCCACTTGACTTTGCACTCCAAGATGTCTGGCTCTAGGTGAGTGATCACACAGTTGTGGTTACTGGGTCATTAAGATCTTTTTTGTACAGTTATTCTGTGTATTCTTGCTACCTCTTCTTAATATATTCTGCTTCTGTTAGGTCCATACTGTTTCTATCCTTTATTGTATTCATCTTTGCATGAAATGCTCCCTTGGTATCTCTAATTTTCTTGAAGAGATCTCTAGTCTTTCTTATTCTATTGTTTTCCTCTGTTTCTTTGCACTGAACTTGGACTGCCCAGTAAATGTAACTGTCAAGGCACTGCCTTTAAGAAAGCAATGTTCTATAACTCTTCAATTAATAAGGAAAGACAGACCAACTTAATCTTTCCATTTCTGGCTGCAACAGTATCTTTGGTGTCCCAGTGGTACAGATAAGTGTACAGTGGAACAGATAAGAACTGTTTGCCATAATTAAAATCAACAAGAAAAAAAGGCCAAGGTTGAAATCTATCTTGATTTCACAAATTACAAAGTTCAAATAAATGATTTTCTTACTTCTTATGGTAACAGTAAGGAGTATTTTTTTCTGAAACAAACTAAAAACGCATGTTTTGAGGTTGGCTGCTTTCAGTTCTTCTGTTTTCCTTTCTGTTCCTTTGGCGCTCCTCCTAATTCAGTAACATCCCATCACTCACACCCGTTCCTCCAAAACTACTTCACATGTTTTTGTGTTTAAAAAATGGAGGGTCCCCACTCCTTGAGTGTGTGCTGCTCATGGTGATTTTATTTCAAAGAGTATGGTACAGGATACCTGACAGTGGAGAAACATGGCCAATGCCACCTGGGCCAGGTGAGCAGACCAACATGAGAAGTCATCAGATAGCGCTGACACAGGCACCCTGGACATGAATGATGAATACGACATTTTATCTCTATGTTCTTCCTCCCAGTAACCCATAACCCCAGTGTAACCATGAAGAAAACATCGGACAAATCTTAACAGAGGGATATTCTACAAAATATCTGACCAGTATGTCTCAAAACTGTCAAGGTCATCAAAAACAAAAAAATAGCCTGAGAAAATGTCACAGCCAAGAGGAATCCAGGGAAACAGGAGAATGTAAATGTAATGTGGTGCTACAGATGAGGTCTTGTAACAGAAAAGGGACTTTAGGTGAAAACGAAGGAAACAATAAAACAAGGACTTAGCATATCAAGACTGGACAACGAATTACGACCAATGTGCCATACCAAGATGTTAAAAACATGGGAAACTGGATCTGAGTTAGATATGAACTTTCTGTCGCTCAGTCATGTGCCCAACTCTTTGCAACCCCATGGACTGTAGCCCACCAGACTCCCCTGTCCATGGGATGTCCCAGGCAAGAATATTGGAGTGGGCTGTCATTTCTTTCGCCAGGGGATCTTTCCAACCCAAGTACTGAACCCGCATCTCTTCTGTCTCCTGCATGGTCACTCTTTTACTACTAGCGCCACCTGGGAAGCCCAATTTTATAGAATTTTCTGTACTATTTTCATAATTTTCCTGTAAATCTAAAACTGTTCTTAAAAAAAAAATACAATCTATTATAGAAAGAAAGAGGGAACTTCCTAGCAGTTCAGTGGTTAGAACTCCACACTTTCACTGCCAAGAGTGGGCTCAATCCCTGGTCAGGGAACTAAGATACTCCAAGCTGCAGAGTATGGAAAAAAGAAGAAAGGAAGAGAAAGAAAGAAAAGAAAAATTAAGGGAAATGCTGGCACTTTCACCAATCCAAGCTAAAAAGGATAACAGAAGATTGCTATGACCTTCATGTGAGTGGTAAAATAACAGAGAACGAAAACAGCAAGAGAATCTCTGCCACCTGGCTTTCATCCTACCATCTGGATCTTAAATAATGACTGGAGACGGGATGGTAGTTAAGGAGCAAAACAGAGTCTTCCCTCACAGTCCACAAGGAACCCAAGCTTTAGAAACAAAGCTCTGGTCTGGGATTTATGAGAAACTCTTTTCTCGTGGAGGTGCTTTCTCTTGTTGTTTCGTTGCTCAGCTGTGTCTGATTCTTTGCGACTCCATGGGCTATAGCCCACCAGGCTCCTCTGTCCATGGGATTTTCCAGGCAAGAATACTGGAGTAGGTTACCATTTCCTTCTCCAGAGTATCTTCCCAACCAGGGTTTGAACCAGCATCTCCTGCATTGGCAGGTGGACTCTTTATGGCTTTGCCTCATTAAGACCAAACAAAACATAATCAGAGATCCCTTTTCCACAAAACTAGAAGATAGTTAATTGAAGTACCAGGAAAATTTCCAGCGCATTCTGAAAACCAGTTTAACTATTACTGCTGACTTAAATGCTCAGTCCTCATCCATCACACACTCTACATTTTTGCCACCTCTCGGCTTTAGCTCCCTCTGTGTTCCCTGAGCCCTGCCTCACTCCAACCTGTATAAGTTTGCTGCCATAACATAGGACCACAGACTAAGTGGCTTAACCACGAAATCTATTTTCTCAGAGTTCTGGAGGCTTGATGTCCAAGCTCACGGTGTGGGCAGGGTTGGTTTCTCCTGAAGCCTCTCTCCTTGGTCTTGCAAACACCCACCTTCCCCCTGTGACCTCACATGGTCTTTCTTCTGTGCATGTCTGTGGCCAGATTCCCTCTTCGTGTAATGACACCAGTTACACTGGACTAGGGCCTGCCCCAATGACCTCATTTTAGTCTAATAACCTCTGTAGAGATCCTGTCTGCAAATACAATCACACTCTGCTATATCAGGAGCTAAGACTTGAACACATGAACTGGTTGGCAAGGGATGGAGGGATGCAGGGTGGGGAGAGAAGATCCAATTCAGCCCCAACACGGCCTATTTTCCCCTTTCCTTCCTCCCCAGCTTAATGAAGTTTTTCCAGATCTGAAAATCTTGAACTACCCACATCAACTCATCATCTCCCAGGGCCCCTTCTTCATTCCTATCCTCTTGTTGCTGTTCAGTTGCTCAGTTGCATCCAACTCTTTGTGACCCCATGAACTGCAGCATGCCAGGCCTCTCTGTCCCTTACCATCTTCCAGAGTTTGCCCAAGTTCATATCCATTGAATCAGTGATGCCATCCAGCCATCTCATCCTCTGTCACCCCCTGCTCCCCCTGCCCTCAATCTTGTCCAGCATCAGCATCTTTTCCAATGAGTCAGCTCTTCACATCAGGTGGCCAAAGTACTGGAGCTTCAGCTTCAGCATCAGTCCTTCCAGTGAGTATCCAGGGTTGGTAAGTATTCGTCTTCTGTTCTGCCTTATATTAGTGTTGGTTCAGTTTCACAGAGCAAAGTCACTGTGCTTCAGTGCCTGTGATGAACTGAGAGCACTTTGGGGGTAATGGGGCTGAAAAGTTAGAGGGCTTCAGATAGCACAGAGGTTTAAAGATTAATCAAAACTGTGCTTTGGGAAATGTTAAAGCAATATATTATGGCAGTGACTATGATTATTACTTATGCTGCTTAGAACCAAACTCCCCCACGCTGATATCTTTCCTTCAAAGGTCTTCTTAGCAGAATAGGGATAGATGGAAGTATTTGGCATGGGAGGTGGGAAGATAAGCTAGGTGGCTACAACAAAAGTTCCGACAGAAAATTATTCTAAGGGTGCATCCTTTGTGCTAAGTTGCTTCAATTGTGTCTGACTCTTTGTGACCCTGTGGACTGCAGCCCGACAGGCTCCTCTGTCCATGGGATTCTCCAGGCAAGAATACTGGAGTGGGTTGCTATGCCCTCCTCCAGGGGATCTTCCCAACCCAGGGACTGAACCCGTATCTCTTATATGTCTCCTTCATTGGTGCTTTTTACCACTAGGATCACCTGGGAAGCCCCTTTTAAGGGTATCTGATGGTTAACTTTGTGTGACACCATGGCTCTGGTGCCCAGTTGCTTGGTCAAGTACCAGTCTAGATGTAGCTATGAAGGTATTCAATATTTTTAGCTCTGATAGGGTTTAAATCAGTCAACTGAGGGACTTCCCTGGTGGTCAAGTGGTTAAGAACTCGCCTTCCAATGCAGGGACACAGGTCTGATCCCTGGGCAGGGAACTAAGATCCCAAATGCAACTAAATTCATGCTCCACAAAAGAGGCCCACATGCTGCAACTGGAGAAAGTCCACAAGGAAAGGGCCAGCACAGCCAAAAAAAAAAAAGACAAACAAAAACCTATTGTTATTTTCTCAGCATCATGACCCTCATCCCTTCCTATTTAAAAAATCTGACCTAGGATAAAAACTGTAAAGCTTCGTTTAACTGTTTTAGAGGAACTCTCTGCTCTTCTGCTAAAGAGCTCACAAATTCCAATTTCCTGCCTTGATGATGCCACTAGGCCATTAGAATCTGTGAAATGTTCATCTTAATGTACTTAACTCACAGCAATGGATAAATTTGTCCAAAGTTAGGAAACTGTGACAGGCCATAGCCTTATCATCATTTATTTGTCACCAAGAAAAATAAGTTTGAAGAGTTCATGGCAGCTTAACAGAAAGCTATCTTCAAGATAAATGAGGTTTATTATTAACATAAATAACATGCCAGCATTAAAGTACAAAAGAGTAAATCGTGAGGAATGGAAAAAGCAGTAAAAACTGAAAAGGCAATTATGACTCACATGTTCCTCTCCCGGCCCTGTATTCATACAGGTTCACGTCTTCTACCTTCAATGCCTGATGCAGTTTTCCTTTACAATGGCTCCATGTCTCCTCAAGCTGAGCATTTCCAAAACTGACATCCAGTCCCTGTTGCTGTTTCCTCCATGGAGCTCCCAATGCCCGGGGACCTCTACTGTTTTATCTTCAACTCACCAGGGCTCTCTTGACCCCTAACACAAATGCATTTCAAAGCTCAATTGGCATAGCCAAATAAATAAATTACAATATTTTAAGTGAATATTTTTTTAAAAAGTTCAACCAGTCTCTGACACCACTCTCATCATATTTCTCTGTTCAAAATATCTACTTTCCTCATTTCCTACCCATGAAAGTGTAAGTGTGAAAGTGTTAGTTATTCAGTTGTGTACGACTCTTTGTGACCCGATGGACTGTAGCCAGCCAGGGTCCTCTGTCCATGGGATTCTCCAGGCAAGAAAACTAGAGTGGGTTGCCATTCCTTTCTCCAGGGGATCTTCCCAACCCAAGGATCGAACCCAGGTCTCCTATATCACAGGCAGATTCTTTACGATCTGAGCTATCAGGGAAGCCTACCCATACAGGACTTAAATTTCTCTAACCCTATCCTTCCCCATCCTATTATAACTATCCTTCAAGTATTCAAATCAAGTGTGACTCCTGATCCCTCATGACACCCTCCCCATTCCACTTCTGTTCCGCTCACTTGGAATGCTGGCCTCACTGTCATGCCACTTACCCAAAATCTGCCCCCACTCCCCGACAGGCATCTGGTAGACAGATCAGAGATAGGGATGATGGAGATGAAGACAAATATGAATCACCAGATACAAAGGGGAAGGGAGAACTGGAGCTTCCACCCTAAACCACTGCCCAAAAGAGGGATGAGTCTAGATTTAGGGAAGAACTGAAAGTTACATCTTTAGTCAAACTGTTTCCCACCAACTTCCCTTGGTGGTCCACTGGCTAGGACTCCACACTCCCAACGGAGGGTGCCCAGGTTCAATCCCTTGTCAGAGAACTAGATCCCACATGCCACAACGAAGACCTGGCACAGCTAAATAAATAAATATAAGTATTTTTAAAATTTGGAATTTTAATAAAGAAAGAAGACAAAGTGAAATGTCTGAATAACAAAATGAGAGCTCTGAATAACTGAAAAACAGCAAAGAAAGCACCTCCTCCCTCCAGAGCCACTCCTAATTATACGGTGCAGTCATCCATCTGTAGATAAATTGAGATTTAGTGTATATTATTTTCAGGTGTGCCGGCGCTTAAGATGTCATTGTCAATATATTACAGTGTTATTATTCAGAGAAGGACATTCAAGGTGTAGACAGAATAGCGACAAAGCACGTAAAGCAAGAAATGGAAAATAAATTATCTGAACTTCTATCTCTGTCACCTACTTGTTATGTTTGCCTAAATTTAATTATATACTTTCTGATATCATTAAAAGAGAAATAGGAGGCTGTGTTGGAACATTTCAGAGCAAATTCATCTACTAATATATTAATACCAAAAGCTATTTATATGTTCTTAGGGTTCAGAAACCTCAGTCTGAAATGGCACTCGTAAATCAACTATATTTCAATTATTTTAATGTTAAAAAAAGAAAAGCATTACTTCCGTGCAATTTATGAAAAGATTTTTTCCAAAGCAGAATGATTTCCTCTTTGAATGCTTATCTCCTTTTGTTTACTTTGATTTGGCTGCCCTCTTAGGAGCAGGGCATTGTAGTGTGGCTGGTGTTGCTGTTCAGTTGCTACGTTGTGTCTGACCCTTTGCAACCCCGTGGGCTTCAGCACGCCAGTCTTCCCTGTCCTTCACCACCTCCTGGAGTTGGTTCAAACTCAAGTCCATTAAGTCCGTGATGCCATCCAACAATTTCATCCTCTGTCACCTCCTTCTCCTCCTGCCCTCAATCCTTCCCAGCATCAGGGTCTTTTCCAATGAGTTAGCTCTTCAAAAAAACATGGTCAAAGTACTGGAGCTTCAGCTTCAGGAATAGTCCTTCCAATGAATATTTAGGGTTGATTCCCTTTAGAATTGACTGGTTTGATCTCCTTGCAGTCCAGGGGACTCTCAAGAGTCTTCTCCAACATCACAATTTGAAAGTATCAGTTCTTCGGTGCTCAGCCTACTTTTTCGTCCAACTCTCATATCCGTACATGACTACTGGAAAAACTATAGCTTTGAGTGGTTATGACTCTTTTCCCCCCAAAAAAAGAAGCCGACTTAAAGCAATTCACTGTGAAAGGTTGGGAAAGGCTCACTGGAGCAGTCATGTGAATCAAAGAAAAAAATACATCATTTTGAAATATTTTATATTTAATGTAAGATCAGAAGCAATTAACATGATTCATTGACATTGGTTTCTTGGTTTTCCAAGAAATATCCTCTGTCTTATTTTCGAGTTATGGCTGCAATTAAGCGGCTGTAACTTAAATTCTCTGCATTTCATGTGTCATTCTATAAAGCAAAGAATGTAAAGAGACCATGTCAAAGGCTCTTGGCATTATAGAATGTAAGTCATGTAGAGACTGCATCTGTCATCCGAGCCCCTCTGCCCCCAGATGAAAACCACATTTGACAACAGAGCTCTGAAATAACCATGGCATTTATTAAAACATTTACTGAGCACCAGTAACATCAAGGATTTTCGTGTACTCTGCTTTCAACATTGGAAATACAAAGACCTCAAATAGTTTTATACAAGAAGCCAGGATGTGAATAAATAAAACTATGCAATTGACAGCTCATCAGAAGAAAAAGATGAGCAGAAAGGGTACCTGTGCCCGTAAGTGGCAGAGGATGCTCTGAGGATATGTATTTATTTAATGGGGCTTCCCAGGTGGCTCAGTGGTAAAGAACCCACCTGCCAATGCAGGAGATGCAAGAGAATTGGGTTTGATCCCTAAGTCAGGAATATCTCATAGAGAAAGAAATGGCAACCCACTCCAGTATTCCTGCCTGGGAAATCCCATGGACAGAATAGCCTGGTAGGCTACAGTCCATGGGGTCTCAAAGAGTCAGACACGATTTAGCAACTAAACAACAACAACAGTTTATTTAATGAGCACTGGTGCTATCTGCTCTGCTAGGCACCTTCCTTGCAAACATCACCTTGCTCAGCCCCCATGATCATCTCCATCAGTTGTTGTTGTTCTTCAGTCACTCAGTCGTGTCTGACCCCTTGCAATCCCATGGACTACAGCACGCCAGGCTTCCCTGTCCTTCACCATCTCCTGGAGCTTGCTCAAACTCATGTCCACTAAGTACCATCTCGTCCTCTGTCATCCCCTTTCCCAGCATCAGAGTCTTTTCCAGTGAATCAGTTTTTCACAACAGGTGGCCAAAGTAATGAAGCTTCAGCTTCAGCATCAGTCCTTCCAATGAATATTCAGTGTGGATTTCCTTTATGATTGACTGGTTTGATCTCCTTGCTATCCAAGGGACTCTCAAGAGTCTTCTCCAACACCACAGTTCAAAAGCATCAGTTCTTTGGTGCTCAGCCTTCTTTATGGTCCAACTCTCACATTCATACATGACTACTGGAAAAACCATAGCTTTGACTATACTGACCCTTGTTGGCAAAGCAATGTCTCTGCTTTTTATCTCCACCATGGTAGATGCTATGACTGCTGCCAACACCACACCTGAATGAGAAGGGAATGGAGGTACAGAGGAGGGAGTAGCCTGCCTGGGGCTGCACAGCTGACAAGTGACAGAGCCAGAGCCGGGCCCAGGTGGCTCCACCACCTCTATGCCAGCTCTTTCCTCCAAAGAGAAGACTGATCAGAGTAGAACTCACAGCATGATTATTCACAAGACACATGGAGGAACGACAAACAATGTTCTCTGTAGAGACAAGAAAAACCAGGAAGGAAGAATGGAGAGTGTACTACCCAGGAAGCAGCTAGAATCCAGCCAGGCTGTGCCCAATGCCAAGGGCACAAGGTGCCAAGCGCACACTCAGTATGAATGAACACTCTTTCTCACTATGAGCTCCTGCAAAAATTACCTGAGCCCTGGGGTCTCAGCTGTAAAAGAGGGATCAGACTACCTCACGTATAAAGCCATTACAGGAACAAGGAACCTCATTTGGAAAGTTGCTGGTGAGTATCAGGTATGTGCTGGAGAGAGCCAATTAGCAGAGGGAGAAGGAGGAGCTGCCAGTGGAAAGGTGGGCAGGGCTGTATTTAAACAGCTCAGTCTTTGAAAAGGAAGATGTGCTTATCTACCTTCCGTTTGGTTATTTTCTCTTTATACTGCCTGAACTCACTATTTACTTTCTTAAGGTTTAACGATAATTAATAATGCTTTATAGAAAAGCAGGTCACCAAAGTCAGTCAGCAATTCAAAGGCCTCCAGGAAGCAGGCTGATAAATGGGGAAAAGATGGAATGGAGCAGGGAGGAGGGAGCTATGAAAAAACAGAAACTCGGCGTCCTGCCCAAAGGTGCTTAAATTCCCAAATTTCAAAACCATGGCACCAAGGAGGATTCAGCCCTACATCCAGGCCCTCGTGAGCACCATTAATATTCAAACACCAAAGTCTCCTGCCTGGAAGTGAAAATTAAATCATCCGAAAGGAACTGTCTCTCTCTCCTTCCTGCCAGGGCCCCCCTCCTGCCTCCGCATCTCCCTCCAGCCCCCTCTCCACCCTGTCTCCTTCCTCTGGTCTCATGGCCTACTCAACATCTGCCTCTGCTCTGTTCTTCCCCGCCCCCTCCATGGACCTTGAGTCTTTGGCCTCAAGCCTCCCTCTCTATTAGCTCCTTTGTCATCATCACTTAAATATGTGCAGATTTTTCTCATCTTAAAAAAAAAAAAAAAAACACTTCCTTGACCTCACATCCCTTCCTACTACTTTCTCTTCACAGCAGATTTTTTCAAAAACTTCTCTATTCTCCGCATCGCCACTTCCCCCATGATCCACTGAAACCCATCTCTCATCCTGTCACTTTAGTGCCACTGCTCTCCCTGAGTCCATGCGGACTCTCTTCTACCTCACACATCGGGCTTGGGCTGACCTGACTGCCCTGGAGCATCTGAGACCCTCCTGATCTTCTCGAACCACCCCTTTCTATGTACTCGGTGCATCACACTCTGCAGGTTTCCTTCTCCTCAACCCCAGCTTCATCTTGGCTTTCTTTCCTGGTTTCCTTCTCTTGACACCCCTCTCCACCACCCAGAGGGGTGACACTATTAGGGCTCCATCCTTTCACCTCTTCTCTTCTCACTGAGAATATTCTTGCTGGGTGACCCAATGGCTTCACTTGTCATCTAGATGCCCATGATTTCAAGGTCAACATCTTTAACCAAAATCTCCACCCCAAGTCTAGATCCTGCTACTTAACTGCCTACTGAGATACTTTATAGTCAGCATTTCATAACTGAAGTTCCTCCACCACCCCTCAGACCTCTGTCTCCCTCTGCTCCCAACTCAGTTAGCAGACTCAAGTCAGAAAACTCTTCTGTCCATCTCTTGCCTTACAAACAACCAAGAATTACGTCTGGACATTTTCCATCTCCTTACAGTCTCCCAGGTCCAACCACCCAGCTTCTTCCTAGGAGCAACTCCTTTCTTTAGACATCCATGACCATTGCTAGAATTATGGCCCAGGTCTCTTAGCTAGCTTGCCTCTTTGCCTCTGAAGCTGGCTTTTCAAATTCACTAAAGACTTCACCTTGCAGTTCTGTCATGTTGCCTGAGTAGGAAAGTTCATCCGAGGTGTTTCCCTGTCCAAACTCTTTGGGCACAGTCCAAACTCTTTGCACTAAAAGAATATGTCTTTCTATAATCTTGGAAAAGTGTGGCAAATTTGGTTTATCATGTATTAACTGTTTCAGGTGAGTTGATGATAAAAATTACAGAAATAAGCTCTTTTTAGTAGTAAGAATGCATAAAAAGTGACTTTAATTGAATTTAAAATTCAGAACTATTTCATTTCTTTGCGAAATACCATTGCCAATTTTCACCCTCAAACTTTACATACCCCAGTCCACTGCCTGATAATCTAATTTTCAAGAAGCTTTTTTTAAATCCAGTTACAATATTCAAAAGATTACAATTTATAATAAAATGCATATATCTGAAAATGTTAAAGAAAATCCATTTTACTCCTCACTGTACCTGAAAAGGTACTCATCTGTGAACACAGCATACTCAGAGGCTTTTACTTTCTGAATGGCAATTATCTAGAGCAAAAATCAGGACCATTTCATTAGAAATATGAGAAAGCACAGACTGTATACAGAAAACAACGGTAGTTGGTCCACGGCTCAGCCATTCCCAATGTAACCTTGGGCAGCTTATTTAATGCCTCTTGACCTGATTATTCAGCTGAAAAACAGACATAACATCTACCTCTAAGAGATGTTTTAATGATTAAATAAGATATATATGCCTGGCACATGGACAACCTTCAAAAGCGTTAACACGGTCCCCACAA
Source organism: Bos taurus (assembly GCF_002263795.3). Taxonomy (NCBI): domain Eukaryota; kingdom Metazoa; phylum Chordata; class Mammalia; order Artiodactyla; family Bovidae; genus Bos; species Bos taurus. The sequence goes on from NC_037341.1 coordinate 26,004,979, forward strand.
TTTCCTGAGGACTGCAGTAAACTGAATCTTGCATTAACTCCATGGCTATGAGATAATGCAAAAGACATAAAACTTTGCAACAATATGAAAAATGAAAGTGAAGGTCACTCAGTCGTGTCTGACTCTTTGAGATCCCATGGACTGTACAGTCCATGGAATTCTCTGGGCCAGAATACTGGAGTGGGTAGCCTTTCCCTTCTCCAGGGGATCTTCCCAACCCAGGGATCAAACCCAGATCTCCCACATGGCAGGCGGATTCTTTACCAGCTGAGCCACAAGAGAAGAAGCATCCTGAATCTTCGAATTATGGTGAGAAGAGTGAACTTTGACAAGTTACACAAATAAATGTATACATAGAGATATATGTAACAGAGTATTACCAAAACCATTCCCCAAGAAATGGTGGCATTCTCCCCACCTACCCACAACTAGATGAGGACACAGAAAGGCTACCCTAATCTCATGGACAAAAAAGCTCTGTAAATATCAACACCTATGCTAGTCCCACAAAGTGCTTCCTTATTTATATAAGTCTTGTTATTTACTTTAAAATCTTAACAAATTGATCCAACTCACTCGTTGCTCAAGAGAGTTGGACAAAGGACCATTCTTTGGCAAACTCACCCTAAACCACATCATTTCTCAGGGCTCATTAAAGGGGACCGTGCTTCCCAGGTAAGTCTTCAGCATAAGACTCTGATGCCAACACAGAAGCAGAGCTCTAGGGAACCAACCACGAATCAAATCATTTTCAAGGCCATTCTAGAAAACTGGATTTTGACTTGCTACTGACCTAAAACACGGAGCCCAAGTTCCTTTTCAATGCCATGATAAGGTAAAGTATCAATTTCCTTGATTGAGGTGGAACTTGGACCAAAACAGCCTAGGTCAAAAAAGGTCAACTAGGAACAGGAAAGACATCAATGGGTGTGAACCAGAAAAAGCACAATTCAGATAGGAAACTTCACCTACGTTTACACTGCAAAGCACTGCAATTTCATGCAGTTCATATTGACATAGGGGAAAAGGATTTCCAAAACAAGATGATAACGTGTTGCACATATTCCAAAATGTATAATCAGCAAAGCTGAAATGCTTTAAAGGCTAAGGGGGCAGATGTAGGGTACCAATTAGGAAATGAGGATTTTTACCCCTGGGCTAGCTTCTCCAGGACTGGCTAGAGTCTCTACTTTAAAACACTCCTGATTGACTGGTCTGTGTAGTCACTGATGTCTAAACTGGTATATACTTTCTACTACTCCAAGCCCTTAGCATTTTGGCCATCCAACTCATTCTCTAAAAACCTACAGAAATTCAAATAATACAAACAAAAATGTTCCCTAAAAGTATATATTACAGATAGCATATATGTTTCAGAGAAATGAAATATGTTAATGAACAAAATATTTTTATATATCTATGTACTCACTGAGATGCTTCCTAGGAGGCTTTGTGGTAAAGAATTCGACTGCTAATGCAAGAGACTTGGGTTCAATCCCTGGGTCAGGAAGATCCCCTGGAGGAGGAAATGGCAAACCAATCCAGTACGCTTGCCTAGAGAACCCCACGGGCAGAGGAACCTGACAGGTTACAGTCCGTGGGGTCGCAAAGAGTTGGACAAGACTGAAGCGACTTAGCACACGTGCACAGCTGATCTAGACATCTTCCCCCCATTCTCTCTCCCTCCTGGTATCCCCACATCATTTAACAACACCCAGTGCTTCCCAAGCCTCCCATTCAAAATCTCCATTCATTTTTGACAAGAATAATACTATGTACATGCTCACTGAATGTTATCCGCCTGCCCCCCCCACCCCCACACCCTCCCCTCCCCGGAAAATTATAGTAGCTGGTCATCCCCATTTTGCACATTCTATCTTTCCCACGCTTCTAAAAACAAGGTCAGGGAGAGAAAGGCAGAGTCATCTCCATTCTCTCAAATCTTTGTCCCCGCGGGGCTCAATATTTATTCAGTAAGAGATGCCACCTACATGTTTCTGACATTAGACTCAAACAATCAAGGATAATTTTGCCTACCAACAGGGCTCAAATTTAACTAGAATCAAGAAGCAAAAAGTCTAGTTCTCCAGAAGTTTTTAGCTCACCTGGATCAGTAACGAAAGTAAGACAAATTCTCATCATACAAAGAAAACTTCCATGGTGTTTGCACAAATATGATCCCGCACAAATTTTGAAATGAAGTCTTCATTAAAATTGAGATGGATGTAAGTATAAATAGCCACATAATCTGAAGCATCTTCATTTGTTTTTTCGAAGTCAGTATCTTTCTTACTTCTGCCACTTCTTTTAATTTTTAAAATACAGAAACTTAAGAGAACACATGCTAGTAAAGCAATGCTCAAAATTCTCCAAGCCAGGCTTCAACAACCATGAACCGTAAACTTCTAGATGGTCAATCTGGTTTTAGAAAAGGCAGAGGAACAAGAGATCAAATTACCAACATCCACTGGATCATTAAAAGCAAGAGAGTTCCAGAAAAAACATCTATTTCTGCTTTATTGAATATGCCAAAGCCTTTGACTGTGTGGATCACAATAAACTGTGGAAAATTCTTCAAGAGATGGGAATACCAGACCACCAGACCCGCCTCTTGAGAAATCCGTATGCAGGTCAGGAAGTAACAGTTAGAACTGGACATGAAACAACAGACTGGTTCCAAATAGGAAAAGGAGTACGTCAAGGCTGTATATTGTCACCCTGCTTATTTAACTTCTAGGCAGAGTACATCATGAGAAACGTTGGGCTGGAAGAAGCACAAGCTGGAATCAAGATTGCCGGGAGAAATATCAATAACCTCAGATATGCAGATGACACCACCCTTATGGCAGAAAGTGAAGAACTAAAGAGCTTCTTGATGAAAGTGAAAGAGGAGAGTGAAAAAGTTGGCTTAAAGCTCAAGATTCAGAAAACGAAGATCATGGCATCTGGTCCCATCACTTCATGGCAAATAGATGGGGAAACAGTGGCAACGGTGGCAGACTATTTTGGGGGGCTCCAAAATCACTGCAGATGGTGACTGCAGTCATGAAATTAAAAGACGGTTACTCCTTGGAAGGATTATTAACAACCTAGACAGCATATTAAAAAGCAGAGACATTACTTTGCCAACAAAGGTCCGTCTAGTCAAGGCTATGGTTTTTCCAGTAGTCATGTATGGATATGAGAGTTGGGCCATAAAGAAGGCTGAATGCTGAAGAATTGATGCTTTTGAACTGTGATGTTGGAGAAGACTCTTGAGAGTCCCTTGGACTGCAAGGAGATCCAACCAGTCCATCCTAAAGGAGATCAGTCCTGAGTGTTCATTGGAAGGACTGATGTTGAAGCTGAAACTCTAATACTTTGGCCACCTGATGCAAAGAGCTGACTCATTGGAAAAGACTCTGATGCTGGGAAAGATTGAAGTCAGGAGGAGAAGGGGACGACACAGAATGAGATGGTTGGATGGTATCACCAACTCAATGGACATGAGTTTGAGTAAACTCCAGGAGTTAGTGATGGACAGAGAGGCCTGTCCATCATGCAGTCCATGGGTCACAAAGAATCAGACACGACTGAGTGACTGAACTGAACTGAAGAGGCCATCAGGCACACTGATGAGATACAGACATCAATGTTGAAAAGTGATACCAAGGAAAGAGTGTGACCAAGGAAGAGAAAGACTCTGGAACCAGCAACTCACAACAGCAACATGCAGCAATTCCAAGGAGGTTCCTACTGCTGCTGCTAAGTTGCTTCAGTCGTGTCTGACTCTGTGCGACCCCATAGACGGCAGCCCACTAGGCTCCCCTGTCCCTGGGATTCTCCAGGCAAGAACACTAGAGTGGGTTGCCATTTCCTTCTCCAACACATGAAAGTGAAAAATGAAAGTGAAGTCACTCAGTCGTGTCTGATTCTCAGCGACCCCATGGACTGCAGCATGCGGGGCTCCTCCGTCCATGGGATTTTCCAGGCAGGAGTACTGGAGTGGGGTGCCATTGCCTTCTCCACCAATGGGGGACTCCACTGGTGGTTCAGTGGTTAAGAATCTGCCTTCTAGTGCGGAGACTCCAGTTCAATTTCTGGTCAGGGAACTAATATCCACAGACCGAGGAGCAACTAAGTCCTTTTACCACAACCAGAGAGTCAGAGCACCGCAATGAAGATCCTGTGCACCCCAACTAAGATCCAACACAGTCAAATAAATATTTTTCAAAAACACCAAAGTGGAGAGGTTCTGGTGGGTGCTACCCAGAAAACCCGGACAGAAATGCACACGACCCTATGAAAATCAACAAATTCAGACCATCAGACTACAGAGAAGGAATGGAAAGTCCAACACTGAAAATGTTCTCCCTCAAGAACACAAATCAACTCCAATTAACAAGTAAAAACTGAAATCTAGTCATCTTGAGTTTAACTCATTCTTCCATTGTGTAGAGAAATATTAGCTCTAATTAAGACTCAAATTACACAAGGTTTAGTGCAGCTTCAAATATTTTCCTCTTCACACTACCTTCAGCAAAGGGCATCTTCACAATTTCTTAAAGAACTGTGACCCCAATTACTACTGTTCTTTACTTAATTTGAAAGAATGCTGGGATTAAAAGCACTGCAGGCAGTAAGAGGATAAAATGGCACTTGCTAAAATAATGTCATTTATTAATCCAATTTTATTAGCTTCTCCCCAGCATGGTCCCTCACTTGCTGACTCCCTCTCTTTCCTGTTAATTGTGCCATCACTATTTCAATTACTTGAGTTCCATTTCACAGCATCATGCTGGCTGTTCCAATCATTCCTCAAGCCCCAGCCCATGTCCTCTCCTACATCTTTATACCCACCTCTTTTTTTTTTTTTCCATCCGTGTCATTTTTATCCAGCAAACTCCTGCCCAGCCATCAAAAGCCCACTTCCAATATCCACTCCTTCCCACAGTTTTCTCTGAGGGCAGCAAAAATCCATTATTCCATGATGTGTGTCCCCACTTACATTTTATCCCTTAAAGCTATTTCCCTATATAACAGGCATTTTTAATAGGTCACATCTTCTTGGAAATAGAAAGTTCTTCTAGACCTAGATTATTTATTATGTATTATCCTATATCAGCACCAACCACAGCAGCAAACATGAAGGAATTGTTTCCTATGTGTATCATGAACTGTTTTTCGTTGTTGTATAACCTTTCTGAAAGTGAAAGTCGCTCAGTCGTGTCTGACTCTTTGAGACCCGATGGACTATACAGTCCAAGGAATTCTCTAGGCCAGAATACTGTAGTGGATAGCCTTTCCCTTCTCCAGAGTATCTTCCCAACCCAGGGATCGAACTCATATCTCCCACATCGCAGGTGGATTCTTTACCAGCTGAGCCACAAGGGAAACTCACAACCTTTCTAGAGTTATCAACTCACATGCGTGCCCCGCGTGCATGTGTGCTCAGTCGTGTGGGACTCATTATGACCCCATGGACTCTAGCCCGCCAGGCTCCTCTGTCCATGGAATTTTCCTGGCAAGAATAGTAGAGTGATTGCCATTTCCTCCTCCAGGGGATATTCCCAACCCAGGGACTGAGCCCTTGTCCTCTGTGTCTCCTTCTTTGCAGGCGGATGATTTATCACTGAGCCACTGGGGAAGTTCATCATTTCACATGTTTCTATCTTAATTCTGCCTCTTCCAACCAGACAACAATATCATTAAAAACAAACACTATCTAGGAAAACAAAGGCAGAACACTCTAACAGAAATCACAGCAGTACCTAAAACCAAAAATAAACAAACCGGACCTAATTAACTTAAAAGCTTCTGCACAGCAAAGGAAACCATAAACAAAATGAAAAGAAAACCCACATAAGGGGAGAAAATATTTGCAAATCAAACAACTGACAAAGGATTAACCTCCAAAATATACAAACAGCTCATACAGCTCTATGTCAAAAAAACAAACAACTCAATCAAAAAATGGGCAGAAGATCTAAATAGTTCTCCAAAGAAGAACATACAGATGTCTGTAAAGCACGTGAAAAGATGCTTAACATCACTATCAGGGAAATGCCAGTCAAAACTACAATGAGGAATCACCTTACACCAGTCAGAACGGACATCATCAAAAAAAACTACAAACAATGCTGGCGAGAAGGTGTGGAGAAAAAGGAACCCTTCAACACCGTTGGTAGGAATGTAAATTGCTGAAGCCACTATAAAAACAGTAAGGAGGCTTCTTGAAAAACTAAAAACAGAACTACCATATGATACAGTAATCCCACTCCTGGGCATGTATCCATAGAAAACCGTAATCCAAAGGCATACACGCACCCCAATGTTCACTGTGACACTGCTTACAATAGCCAAGACATGGAAACAACCTAAACATCCAACCAGATGAATGGATAAAGAAGATGTGGTATACATATACAATGGGGTATTACTCAGCCATAAGAATGAAACAATGCTATTTGTAGCAATAGGGGTAGTCTTAGGCATTATCGTACTAAATGAAATGAGATGAAGACACATATCATGTATCACTCATACATGATATCTAGTATTTTTTTTTAAGATACAGATGAATTTATTTACAAAGCAAAAACAGACTTACAGATATTGAGAACAGACTTATGGTCATCAAAGGGGAAAAGTGGGCAGGAGAGAGAAATCTGGAGCTTGGGATGAGCACACACACATTACAATATATCAGGGTAGATAACCAACAAGGACCTACTACACAGTACAGGGAACTCTACTCAATATTCTGTGATAACCTCTATGAGAAAAGAATCTGAAAAAGAAGGAATGTATGTATCATTGAATCACTTTGCCGTACTCCTGAAACTAACACAACACTGTAAATCAACTATACTCCAATAAAATTAAAATATAAAACAACAACAAAGCCTGTCTTCTTACCTTCTATGTTTCTCACAGAAAAGTGTGAAAGTGTTAGTCTCTCAGTCATGTCTGACTCTTTGTGACCCCCAGGGACTGTGGCCCACCAGGCTCCTCTGTCCATGGGATGATTTCCCAGGCAAGAATACTGGAGTGGGTTGCCATTCCTGTTTCCAGGGGATCTGCCTGAATCAGGGATTTTTTTCCCTGGGTCTGCCTGGCTTTAAATACAGACACTTAACCAATGTCTGCTAACTGAATGGTATACATCAACTCTACCATCTTGCCTTCCTAGCAGACTCAAACGTTAGCAATATCTTTCTTTTCACTTGCTCGCGAGCTACAAAGTAACCCACTGAGCTCAGCTGAGGAGAGGGCAGCAGGATCACTACAGCCTTTATCCCCACTATGACCCAAGCCACTGACCAAACACAGTCAAGCTCTTTAATACAGTCAAGTTCTACATCAGCGAGAAAACAGCAAGGTTAGCAACACAAAGCACATCAGGGCTGGTAAGTTCATTAGCAACAATGCCCGCTGATAAAAATCTGTAATATTTGTTCTCCATAACAAGGTGGATAAGTGATATTTGCGTTTAAAAATTATTGAAAAATATTTCCAGAGTCATACAATGCAAATTCGGAACAGGATTAACCATTTAAGTCCTGGGCATGGGTCACGAGTTCTGAAAAGTGAAGCATCTGTAAACTGTCACCATCTCTTTGGTTTAAAAGCTGGTCCAAGCTGAGATGGTGAATTGGGCAAAACTCCACCCAAGTAAATTATAAAGAAAAATAAATAAATAAATCCTGTACATGTTTCAAAATCTCTACTCACTCCAAGTCCTCAACTCCTTCTAGAAAGAAGAAAACTGTGGGACTACATTAGGTATAATGGAGCACAGGCAGGAAGGGATGTGGTCCCAGATGGTTAAGTGAACAAACCTTCAGTAAAAGGAAGCCGGACTTCCTTCACTGACCACCAGATGCAGCTGGTCTCTTGCTCGTGTCTAATGCCATAGAACTGTAAAGGCTACTTGGGAGAATTTTGAACAGTTAGTCTTATTAACAGGAAATACCTCTTCCCTGTTCCTTGTTCCCATAAAGAGAGATTTTTCCCTAAACAAAGCTGACCTGTCTTCCACCCCTTCAACTAACTCCTCCCTTCTCTTTATTCCTCTTACGAAATTTGAGCTACCCTTAGAAAGCAGGCTAATAAAGCAACCTAGAACCTCTCCCCCACAACCCCTACCTCCTTACCCACCTTCTTTCCCTCCCTTCTCACTTCCCCCCTCCCCACTGCCTGTGACTGAGTAGGCCGACCCTTCCCTCTCTCATACTAAGCTACGTCTTCGACATCCTTATCTATAACAAAGGTGATGCTTTATTCTCCATTATCTGATGACTCTAACGATGCCTACTTCCTACTTGCTCAGAGCTCAGGCTGGGGAGAAGCGATCTCTTTATAGGATCTTCTGGGAGAACTCACCAATTTATAGACCCAAGAAGGAATATCCATGAGATGTACATTAACTCTGAAGGCAAATAAATTGGTTCCACTGAATAAACTCTCTCATTCAGAGTTCTAAGTGATTCAGTAAGCTGGGTTTAGAAAATACACTTGCCTTAGGGTTTCCAAGTGAAAACATTAATTGATTAAAAAAAAAAAAAGTCCATCTTTCATTTGCCAGGTCTAAAAATTACAAATGTTTTCCTTTTATACTTAATGTTTAAAATCTGGATTTCTTTTTATCTACTCATTTCAAGGTTTTTTAGAGGGAAAAAAAAAAACTGTACCATCCCAAGTTACAACATTTGCATCCAACAGAGCTAACTGTGCCCTTACAATGCTTTTAGGAAACACTTTAATACCAGATTTTGTAATTAAAAACAATTGAGAAATGGAATACTTCCTGCCATATCAGTAAACAAAGACATTACAGCCATCAGCGATTGCGCCATCCCAGGGATGGTGAACTGGTGAGCCCTGAGGGGACTCAAGAAGGAAAGAATACCTGCCCTCTAGCAGCCACCAGACTGCAGCCAACTCCCTAAGGTGAGCCCTGAGGAAACTCAGGATGTGAAACACAGGACACTGGCCGGAGAGAGCTGAGGTGCAAATCAAAGGAATAATTTCAGTGAGCTCAGACTCTTGCATCTTCCCATACATAGAAAAGCACTGAAGTCCTTAACTTGGGATATCTGCTTTTCCTTTAATTAACAATCATCTTTTGACACTCAGGCTACCTGTTCTTTATTACAAAACTTCTATATAACCTGGCTCCTCCCTTCATTTCCTTGGGGCAGCTCTCTCAGGGTCACTTGAGATGCTGCCTCCTGAGTTTGAAGTCCTAAAAATTTCCACCAAATAAAACATAACTCTCAACTTCTAGGTTGTGAATACTTTTTTAAGTTGACACAATATTTTCCACCACCATATTCAGTGAATTGTGCTTCCAGTATTACACCATTAATTTTTACAGCCTCTCGCTAAGTTTCATAAGGGTGGGAAAAACTCCATCACCCTTATGTATCAATGAAGGAACTGAGGTTAAACACCCATAGAGAAGTCTGACAGCCAGCACCATGGTGAATGGAATGAGAGTGCAGCCCTCCTTGACTGGCAATCCATGTCACCGTGAAGGAGGAAACAGAACAGGCTCTATCTTGAAAGCAGGACTCCATCTTGGGCCAGACTGTGAACTTTGAGCTATATGCCCAGTATCTATGGAAACCACATACCAGCTGGAAAACCAGGCCCCCAGAAGGAAGAGCCCCAGGGCTCTCCATCACCTAAAAGAATACCCTAATTATCTGTGTAACCGAATAGAATCATACATTCTATTATGCTTATTGGGGTATGACCACAGGCCTATTGATAATTGTCCATTGTTAACTACCTAGGCCTAAGGCAAATGAATCACCGGTTAACTTTGATTGTACACTTCTTTTTCCTTTGTTCAGACTAGTTTCAGGGAATTTGGGGAGGTGGGTTTGGGCACCTAAGCTTAGGGTATATAAGGTTTTCACAAAAACTGGTCGGGGTCCTCGGCTGAGAGGAAACTCTGCCTCGGGTCCACCAGTGTAATGAACTGCATTCCACTATCCGCATTGTCCTTCTGAGTGAGTTTGTTTCCCGAAACACGTGACTACAACCAGAGCAGTCTTCCTGCTAGGGAACAACAGAATCAGAAAGTCCAGTTTCCCATAGGATTCATGGTACATTGCTCCAGATTAGACAGTGAGTTTCTGTTGTGTGTAGTCTTAAGAAGCTAAAAGAAAAAAAAAAAAAAAATGTATTCAAGCACAGCAACGCAGTGGCCAGGGCAAAATTATCTTACTAATAACTTTACTGTGTCATTTTGATCTATCGCTCTTAAATCCAAAAAGAAAAACAACTAGGAAAATGTAGGCGGTTTTTATACTGATTAAGATCTCATGAAATTAAAAATCTCGTAGCATCCTTCTATTCAATTAGAAGTTTTATCACACTGTTACTCAACTATTTTATGCAGGAAATAATTACTTGCTTTTTACTACAAAAGAAGCCAATAATATAAATTCTAGTGCATATGCACATATAGCAAGCATAAAGAGATGTGTCAGGAAAAATGACCAGGAAATGTCCTACTAACTGGACTTGTAGAAGATGATATATTCAGGGGAGGCACTGAAGGAGGAAATAGAACGGGTTCTATCTTGAAAGCAGGACTCCATCTTGGGCCAGACTGTGGACTTTGAGCTATATGTCCAGTATCTATGGAAATGACATACCAACTGGAAAACCAGGCCCCCTGGAAGGAAGAGCCCCAGGGCTCTTCATTGCTAAAAGAATACCCTAATTATCTGTGTAACTGAATAGAATCATACATTCTATTATGCTTACTGGGGTATGACCACAGGCCTATTGATAATTGTCCACTGTTAACTACCTAGGCTTAAGGCATATGAATCACAGGTTAACCTTGATTGTCAGGGAATTTGGGGAGGTGGATTTGTGCATGCACACTTAGGGTATATAAGGTTTTCACAAAAACTGGTCAGAGTCCTTGGCTGAGAGGAGACTCTGCCTTGGGCCCTCCAATGTGATAAACTGCACTCCACTATCTGCATTGTCCTTCTGAGTGAGTTTGTTTCCTGGGACTCGTGGCTACAACAGCACTAGTGGTAAAGAATCTGCCTGCCAATGCAGGAGATGTAAAAGATGTGGGTTCGATCCCTGGTTCATGAAGATTCCCTGGAGTAGGGCATGGCAACCCACTTAAGTATTTTTGCCTGGAGAATTCCATGGAAAGAGAAGCCTGGCAGGCTACAGTCCATGGCACTTAGCACGCACACAGGAGTTTTAAAGGAAAAAAAAAAAAGACTTCAAACTTTTTTCTCCATTCATAGTCTCTGCATTTCTTATCTGTAGAAATAAAAAAAAAAAAAAGCTTTTGGTTTCGCTCTCACGGTATTTTCACTAGATTTTTATCATCACAACCACAATGACATCCCCCATCTCTTCCTAATGATAGGAAATACGTACTGAAGGGTTTACTCTTTGCCAGCCTCTGATCTTAGGCTTCCCTGGTGGCTCAGACAGTAAAGAATCCGCGGTGTGAGAGACATGGGTTCAATCCCCGAGTCAGGAAGATCCCCTGGGGGGAGGGCATGGCAACCCACTCCAGTATTCTTGCCTGGAGAATTCCCATGGACAGCAGTTCCTGGCAGGCTACATGGGGTTACAAAGAGTCAGACACAACTAAACTACTAAGCACAGCACAGCCTCTGATCTAGTTTCAAGCCCCTTCTAAGGATAGGAACATCAAGGCTGTATGCAGTTTACTAGCTTGCTCAAGGCTGCAGAGCCTGGATTTGGATCCTAGTTTTCTGACTTCCAGCTACAGCATCCTGACCCCTCCCGCGAGGCTCCACTGTTACTGGAGGCAGCAGCACCGGAGTCAGGTTCTCCGGTTGCTTTTCTGAACAAAGACCTTTCCCAACTCTTCCCTACCATCTAAACTCTCCTGTCCTGTCTCTCACTGATCCTAATGTTGGCCAGGTTATCCTACTTACGCTAGCCTACAGCTACTGTAATAGGGTTGTACCTAGCATAGTGCCTTCTGCATACTAGTTGACAAACATTTCATCTGGCTGACAATCAACTACATCTTAACATATCTGCTTTCTAATAAATGCCTTCAAGTCTTCCTCTAGATATATCCAGAGAAAACTATAATTTGAAAGGATATAGGCCAGTGTTCACCGCAGAACTATTTACAGTAGCCAGGACATGGAAGCAATCTAAATGTCTATCAACAGACAAATGGATAAAGAAGGTGTGGTACACATATACAATGGACTATTACTCAGCCATAAAAAGAACAAAATAAAGCCATTTGCAGTGACATGTAAGGACTTAGAGGTTATTATACTGAGAGAAGTTAAGTCAGACAAAGAAAGATACATATTACATTGCTCACACGTGGAATCTTAAAAAAATGGTACAAATAAACTTATTTAAAAAACAGAAGTAGAGTCACAGACATAGAAAATAAACTTATGATTACCAATGGGGAAGAGGGAAGAGGGATAAATTGGGAAATTTGGATTGATATATAAACATAAGAACGCTGAGCACCAAAGAACTGATGCTTTCAAACCGTGGTGCCAGAGAAGACTCTTGAGAGTCCCTTGGACAGTAAGGAGATCAAACCAGTCAATCCTAAAGGAAATCAACTCTGAACATTCACTGAAAGGACTTATGCTGAAGATGAAGCTCCAATTCTTTGGCCACTTGATGTGAAGAGCCAACTCATTGGAAAAGACTCCGATGCTGGGAAAGATTGAGGGCAGGATGAGAAAAGGGTGACACAGAATGAGATGGTTGGATGGCATCACCAACTCAATGGACATGAGTTTGAGCAAACAAGAGTCTATTTTTTATTGGAAGGCCATTTAAGAGGATATGTGTTTTACTAGAGGATTTAGATCTGCTGCTGCTGCTAAGTCACTTCAGTCATGTCCAACTCTGTGCGACCCCATAGACAGCAGCCCACCAGGCTCCTCCATCCCTGGGATTCTCCAGGCAAGAATACTGGAGTGGGTTGCCATTTCCTTCTCCAATGCATGAAAGTGAAAAGTGAAAGTGAAGTCGTGTCTGACTCTTAGCGACCCCATGGACTGCAGCCTACCAGGCTCCATCCATGGGATTCTCCAAGCAAAAATACTGGAGTGGGTTGTCATTACCTTCTCCATTAGATCTGTTAGAACCCAATTTTGAATATTTCTAGGGACTTTCTCATGGCCCAGTGGTTAGGAATCCACCTGCCAATTCAGGGGGCATAGGTTTGATCCCTCATCCAAGATCCCACGTGCCTCGGGGCAACTAAGCCCTTGAGCCACAACTACTGAGTCCCGTGCTGCAACTGCTGAAGCCCACACACCTAGAGCCCATGCTCTGCAGCAAGAGAAGCCGCCACGGTGAGAAGCCTGTGCACCACAACTACAGAGTAGCCCCCGCTCACCCCAACTTGAGAAAATCTCCGCTCAGCAATAAAGAGCCCGTGTGCTGCAAGGAAGACTCAGCACAGCCCCCTCCAAAAAGGATAGCTTCTGTATTAAAAAAATAAATAAACATTTTTTTTAATGTCTACATGGAGCAAGTATATAGCCACCTATAAATACATTATATATCATATTCATTTATAGGAACTAATTTTTATTTTGCACAAATTTGCCTTTACATGGTAAAACCAGCTACAATATTAATCCTTCTTTCAGTTAGTTTAGCAAGAAAAACCTCCCATACATTCTCAAACAATGATAATGAATAATCTACTACGAGAAATCCTTATAAATGTAAAATTGAAGGTAGGTTCAAAGTAACTACTTTAAGGTCAAGTTAACCTTACACAATTCTGTTTCAAAGAGGAAATGGCAAACTGCCATATCACGTGGTGCAGCCAAAAGAACATTTCTGTTTGTTCAGCACTATAATTTAATTTCTACTCAGTAAACTGAGATTTCTGCTCTAAATACATTTTAATAAATGGAAAAAAAAATAAACATGCTGAATCAGAGCAGGAGGTATGATTTTTATGGACTAAAAAGGCAAGTGTTCATTAGAATTCAGGAAATATAAAATCTGTTTTTATTTTTCTTTACCCAAATGTGAGAGGGAGTTCCCCATTAAGACCACTGAAGAGGCCACAGCACAAGGTTCTAATTTTTCCATCTGACTATCCAAGAGGCTCAATCTACTAGTCCTGTGGATAATTCCTGGATACCCAAATGATCATAATCATTACAGTTGAGAGAATTTTTTCTGGTCAAAACGATAACACCACCCAGAGAAGCTGAACATTCAAATGTGAAATTGCTTCCTTTAGTGTCAGTCTTAACTCTTCTTATTGGCAAGATTCCTTTTATTTCCCATAAAGCAACCACAATCCCAAGTATTAACTATCATGGCAAATAAACTGCTCTCAAACTAGAGCTTCTTTTCATAGTAAGACTTGGCTTTGGTGAAAAAATAAAAAAGCATCTCTCAGAACAGAAGTCAGTTCACAGATCCTGCGTATCCTTTGCCATTTCCTGCAACATCAGCTTCCTCTCCAGATCTTTGGGAGCATCTCAGGAGGGGTGGGGGGAGTTGATGGTCCATTAAATCCACCCCAATTCTCAGGAGGTTGCAAGGTTGCTCCTTGGAGACTCCTGTACCTTCACAAAGGCCCTCTGAGTTTTATCTTCATAGCCCATAAGGCCCAGGCACAAGGTCACAGTTTCACTAGAATAGAGCAAGGTTAAAACAAGCCCACCTTGGACATCCCTGGCTGTCCAGTGGTTAGGAATCCACCTTTCAGTGCTGGGGATGCAGGTTCAATCCCTGGTCTGGGAACTAAGATCCCACATGCCTTGGAGCACAGCCAAAAAAAAAAACAACCAAAAAGCAAAAACATGCCCACATCTAAATGTGGGTGCATGCAGACATAAATGCCAGGGGCAGTGGAAAGGGGGACATAGACTCTGGTGTTGTCTCCTTCCATCTAAGTCAGCAAAGGCAAGACCAGTAGTAAAGGATAATTCTTAAATGGAGCATTTAATTAACCAAAGGACACGCTTCTACATCATGGTTTCCTATAAAGTGCTCTGTGACCCTCAACCTTTGGGAGCCTCAGATTTTTCTGAGGTTAATAAGAGTTTAGAAAGTTACTTCAGTATAACTTTTCTAGGTGATCTCTAAAGTTCTTCTTACACATAAAATATTTGACCATATGCCTTGTATGTCTAATCCTCACCATGGTCTAACTCACTGAAGTTGTCCTGTTATACTTCCTTGGAAAGTCGATGGAAGTCTATTTTGGAAGAGACTGACAAACTTAAAGCTCAACTTGGGATGCCTGTGGAAATCAAATAACTTGAGAAGATCATCAATTCACTATTAACCAATGAAACTCTTCTTGCTATCTCCTCAGGAAATGAATAAAAATCAACATCTTTCTGTCAAATAAATATGCAAGTGAGTTGAAAGGCAGCACCCCAAAGGTCAGGAGTTACTCACTCAAAGAACACTTAAATGGTAGACACTACTATTTGCCTGAAAACAACAGAAGAAATGTGGGATATCTGGAGATCTGGGGCATTGAGGGGACGCGGTATAATATTCAGGATTGGCACTTTATTATAAGATACATTCTTCATAGTGTTTTGTTGGCCTATTTTACAACCAGGGTCTGACTCTTCACAACTGAAGACTCTGCTCAGGACTTCTCTGAGGATCCAGTGGTTAAGACTCCTCGCTTTCAATACAAGGGGCACTAGTTCAATCCCTGGTCGGGAAACTAAGATCCCATGCCACACCATGTGGCCAAAAAGTTGGGTTTTCTTTTTTTGATTTTAAAAAAGGACTTCTGCTTCATACAACAGATCTTTATCTTATGCACTCAACTTTCCATAGACAGCTGGTATGTAGCTCAGTTCTCACTGAGCCCTTGAGAGTACACAGAGCAAGAGCTTCTTTTGTCTATAGTGTAAATAAAGATAAGAGTCGGCCCTACAATAGCTGTGTCTCTGGATAATTCACTCTCAAAGGGTAAACTTTTAGGTCCAAAGGGGACGACAGTCAAACCCAAGCTCCGATCTCCTGCTGGTGTGTGGGCAGGATCGGTGCCCATTCTGATAAAACCACCATTCATCTGTAGTGAAATGAGGAAAACGGAAATAACCCAGGGAGGTTTTTTAAAGTTCAGTAGATAGATAGCTGGTGAGACGTTGTGGTATAACACAGGGAGCCCAGCCAGGTACCCTGTGATGACCTGGGGGGTGGGGTGGGGGGAAGGGAGGGAGGCTTAAGAGGGAGAGAATATACGTATAATTACAGCTGATTCACCTTGTTGTATGACAGAAATCAACACACATTGTAAAACATGTACCGACAATTCTACATGCAGGGCAGCAAAGGTGACACAGATGTAAAGGACAGACTTTTGGACTCAGTGGGAGAAGGAGAGGGTGGGATGATTTGAGAGAATTGCATTGAAACATATGCACTACCATGTGTAAAAGAGATGGCCAGTGCAAGTGTGATGTGTGATGCAAGGCACCCAAAGCCAGTCTCTGTGACAGCCTGGAGGGATGGAGCGGGGAGGGAGGTGTGAGGTGCGGGTCAGGATAGAGGGGACACATGTATACCTATGGCCGACTCATACTGATATATAGCAAAAACCATCATGCTATTATAAAGTAATTATCCTCCAATTCAAATAAATAAATTTTTTAAAAGAAATATTTAATGTGAAATCAAAATAAATAAATAAAAATTCAGTCTATTCAACGTATAGGCTGGTGTTTATCCTGAGACCTTACTCTTCCTACATTTAGTTATTAAATTAGAGATTCTCTCTTTGCAAAATGATAGGGAAAGCAGAGAGCTAATATTATTATTTGAAGGAAAAAAAATAAAACTTAGCCATACTATTGATCTCTCCATTCCCCAGATTTTTTCTTAATTTTGCTGCTCTGGCACAAAACCTGAATGCCTGGAATGTACTCTCCCATAAAAGTATGAGTGTAGTGATCCCTGTGTGAAGATTAATCGCAATTTACCAGGAGTTAAATGTTTAAGTGGCAAATGTTAAATGTTAGAAGTGGCAAAGAACATGACGGTCTCCACATATAAAATGACTAAAACACAACTCATATCCTGAAAGTTGAATTTGAACTTAAATATCTGGAAGTTTCTCCATTAACTGGATTTGAAACGAAATTAATATGAATACAATAAATAATTCTAGTGATATGGTGGATGCACCAAGGATAGAGCTAATCACAAAATTCATAGAGTATTAAAGTTGATCATCAAGAGCTAAGACATCCAATGACGTCCAAAGAAAATACGAAGCTTCTACAGCCACGAGAAGGACAGACAGGAATTAATTTGACTGGATCCCATACTTGGCTTAAACCAACAACCTTCTACTCACATTTGCTGTCTTGATTAAATATCATGACGCAAAATATCCACACAGTAAGAATTCAAGCTGGTAGACATCACCCAGACGCTTGTAAAAATAGTTAATACATTGCAAACCCATTATGTTTTAGGTAACAGGAAGAAAAATGCAGCACAATTTTCTTTTCTCTTGTTAAGCACTGTCATTTAAGCAGAAATCTGGAGTCTTCATAATGGAATTTAGTTTACAAGATGAAAACATGGCAAGAAATGTCAGGCAGCCGTGAAAGCATGCGTGTTTCTGAAAACTGAAAATCTCAAGTAGGAAAAGCAGAAAGGACACGCTTGATCCATCTTGCTGAGCACAAGAGCTGCAGTTTAAATTGTCTAATGTCACAAATTGCGTTAATTTTTGAAGTGATGTGGCTGACTACTAGTAGTATCAAACATACATTCAGGATTACTTTTAGGCCTGTATTTATAATTTTAAAAGGGCTTCCCAAGTGGCGCAGTGGTAAAGAATCCTCCTGCCTACGCAGGAGACGCAAGAAATGAGGGTTCAATTCTTGGGTGGGGAAGATCCTCTGGAGTAGGAAATGACAGCCCACTCCAGTATTCTTGCCAGGAAAACTCCATGGACAGAGAAGCCCAGTAGGCTATAGTCCAGGAGGTCACAAACAGCTGGACATTATTGAGCACACACAAATAATTTTTAAAAGTCAACAGGCAAGCTTGATGAATTGCTGTTCAAAAGCTATCCCCATGTTATATGCAACAGACAAGGTAAATATTTGTTTACAATGTTTGTTGAATAAACCGTCCATCTAAATTAAAGTAAAATAAACAAAAAGGAAATATATATTGAAATATCTTTTGGAGATTAAAGTCAGTCTTAAACTTTAAATAAGATAGAAAAAGTATCCTAGAAAATTATTATTTTTTAATTATGTACCCCAAACAGTACCTGGTCCCCTCACTCTCTACTGTTCCTTTGGCTATGTCTTTATATTCCAAATGGATGGCAGTTCAGGACAGGGGGATGGTGGCAATTTATCTACCTATCTCCACTTAGGCATCTCATTCCCTCCTCAACTATTCTAAGTGGAGTCCTTCTCTCTTTCACTGAGTCAGCCCTCTCCTCCTGAAAACCCAGCTTACCCTTCACAGCCTCCATTAAAACAAAACAAAACAAAACATACCTGACTCACAGTTACCTCCCTCTAACTCTGTGCACCCACGGCACTGACACACTCATCAGGACCCAGCACTAAAAACCAACATCAGATGACCAATAGAAGTACTTTTCTCAGGACTGGATCAGAGATAATCTGGGATAACACAGAATTCAAATATTATTCATCATCTATTTTTGGAAAAATGACAGTCAGTAATTCCATCATTCTACACATAAAAATATTTCTGCAGAAACAAAACCAGAATTTAATCTCCACTCAGCACAAACCATTACCTGCGCTTAATGGACCAGGACAGTTAAACTTTCATCAAGTAGCAGGACCAGTCTGAACATTTGATCCGGAAGTTCTTTTTGACTTTGGGGAGAAAAGCATATATCGCTGACTCACTTAAGCGATTAAAACTCCCCAAGGCTGTAAGTTCTGTGTGTCACAAGCAAAGTCACTGAATCTTCATCCAGAAGTTGGTGCTTTTCCAAGGACTCCCATCTCTCCCTAAATTTTTGATTAGACCAATATATCTTTGAAGGCTGGTTGAAATGGAGAAGCTTTTCAAACACAAAGAAGAGGGCAGGATGACAGCCCAGTGTCTTCCTGTCCCTCCACAGCCCTCGGCTACTCTGCAGATTTATTTGGAATTGTCTTTGGTCCTCTCTCTTCTTTCATATGTTCTGGCATGAACTCTTCCTTCTCACATTGGATGGGGATAGGGCAGCAGCAAGAGGTGACACAGAGATGGGGTGGAACTGTTTCAAGGCACTAGACGTGAAAGGATGTCTGTGGGCACTGAGGGAAAAAGCCCCTAGGAAAGGTAACATTTGAAGACCCAACGTCGCCCATCAAGGCCTTAAAGAAGTATCTCCTGTTATTGTCTTCAGTATCACATACCACTTAGGACTTCCCTAGTGGCTCAGACGGTAAAGCGTCTGTCTACAATGTGGGAGACCCAGATTCAATCCCTGGGTCAGGAAGATTCCCTGGAGAAGGAAATGGCAGTCCACTCCAGTACTGTTGCCTGGAAAATCCCATGGACAGAGGAGCCTGGTAGGCTACAGTCCATGGGGTTGCAAAAAGTCAGACACGACTGAGCAACTTCACTTCACTTCACATACCACACATGCTATTCAACACACTGCAATTGGTTTTTTCCCTCCATCCTCAAAACACATAATATTTTTTCATTTAATATTTCTTTAAGACCCTGAGTTTTTTTAAGGAAGGGATATTTTGAGCTTTCAAAATAAAACTTCTTTAATGATTATTCAAGCAACATTGAAAAATATTTTCTCTGATTTCATTCTTTAAGGTATATGTATCACTTATATAAACAGTAGTGATTTCCAGGCAATGAGGTAGATATGAATGTGGCATCTGGTCATGAGCAATTCCACACTGCAGTACATGCAGCTGGGAATGATAGGAAGACTGGCATTTTGATGGCCCCTCAAATATACCATTACTTGTCACTGATGGGCTATTTCCCAGGAGAGAACTTTGGTCCGTATAGAAAGAAATATGAACAACAGAGGCATCCTGTCAATTGCACCAACATGCGTTGTCTCGATGTTCCTGGCACTGGACTCAATGTTGGAAGGAACCCAGAGAGTGAGAAGGAGACTGTCTTAGCTTGGGCTGTAATAACAAATTACCATAGACTGGTAGCTTAAACAACAGAATTTATTTCTCACAGTACTGGAGGCTGAGAAGTCCACAATCAGGGTACCTGGTGAGAGCCCGCTTCCTGGCTTGGAGATGGTCCTGTGTCCATCACCCAGCAGTGAGCAAGAAGAAGCAAGCTCCCTCTGGAGTCCACGAGGGCACTAATTCCATTCATGAGGGCCCCACCCTCATGGCCTCTTCTAATCCTAATCACCTTCCAAAGGCTCCACCCCCTAATATCATCGCATGAAGGGGTACAGTTTCCAACATATGAATTGAGGGGGGCAGTGGTAAATCACAAACACTTGAATCCATAACAAGAGCCCACAGTTAATGAGAAGGACTCTTTAAACACTAACGGTTACAATGCATGAGATCAATTCCTCAGCAGCCATCTATCAAGGAAACTAGGAGCACAGAGGAGGGAGAAATTAATTCTGCTTTGGGAAGGAACTCAGAAAGAGTCCCATAAAGAAATGACATGCTAACTAGATATT
Source organism: Bos taurus (assembly GCF_002263795.3). Classification (NCBI taxonomy): domain Eukaryota; kingdom Metazoa; phylum Chordata; class Mammalia; order Artiodactyla; family Bovidae; genus Bos; species Bos taurus. The sequence goes on from NC_037341.1 coordinate 26,025,638, forward strand.
GAAGAAGAGCAGGAGTTGACTAAGAAGGTAAGCAGGAGAGTGACTTCTTCAGACAAAATAACTCTCTAAAAATCTCTCTCTCTCCCTCTAATTACTTGAGATGAATAAATCAACTCACCAATTTTAATCAGAGCTAAACTAGACTTTTAATTACCATTGAAGTTTCTCCAAAAGTTGTTTTCTGTTTATCATCCATTCATAGTATCCACAAAAGTGACCTGGTGAATCTATAGAATTTTTACAATAATAATAATACAATGATGAAACTTAACAGCATAGATTACCTTTATAACCAACAGCCCATGGGCATTCTCCAGGCCCATTAAGGCTAATGGGAAGTTTCTTCTGCTGCCAAAAGCTTTTTTATTTTAATACAAATTGATCAAATTCAAGAACTACACAGCTACTTGGAAACTAAATCATTTTCAGTAAATCACCAAATACTCTACATGAACAACAAAGTTTTAGTGCTGTTCAAGCTGATTTGTTCTTCTTACCTCCATGGGAAAAGCTTTGAAATTAACTGTGTGCTCAGAACCACGCTGGTTTTCTCTTCCCCAGTGAAATCTAACTTCATACAGCTCAAATTCATGTCCTTGAGGCAATGGACCTCCTGATAGAACTGGAAAAAGAAAATAAGTTCTACTTAATTACATCTCAAACACATTCATCGGCACAGCATTATAAACATTTGGGGACATTTTTTGCCAAGAGGTCTCATAAATTCTACAGATTAAATTCACATAGCCAAAATGAGGAGAGTATAACTACTTTGGGATGAATTCATACTATCATCTTGATACAGCAGACATTCAGAAACTCTAAAATACTTGAGAATGACATGTATATGTTAACTTCTTATATATTTTAGGCATAGGAGCAGACAGGAAATAAACACAGCAGCTATCACAGTTTCCCCTGAGACTTAAACTTAGCATTGATCAGGAGACAAGAATATGACCTGAGTCTCAGACTGACCAATAATTTTCTATAGACTTATCACTAAATTAAACATTGTTTATAGATAATCCATACACAAGCACACTTTCAATTGAGAGAACAGATGTTAGCTGGCATAATTACCCATGAAGCCAATTATTATTAAGCCAACCTGGTTTTTTAGCAATGAAATCACAATTTTTAAAAAGCCATCTATCATCCAGTGTCACATAAATGCAAATAAAATAAAACTGTGATAAAATATTCACAATATTTAAAATGTTAAATTTTAGTTCCATGGGGCCCTGTCTCTGTGTCTCACTTCTGGAGATAACCTAGAACTCCGTCCCAAACAAGGGCACTCTGAAGGATGATGGAAAATACATCTAGTCTTGAAGCAACAAAACACTGGACAGGGAACCAAGATCCCACTTCAAGCCACTGCTCGCTGCTGTCTCCCTAAGATCGAGATCAGTCTCCTGCTTGCTGCCCCCCAGCCTGCACCATCTGAAACGGAAGCACCCTTCACCCTACGTGTCTATGACCCGACCTAAGGCTTTGGGGCATTCACGGGGTAGGATGGGGGGGGCACGATTCTAACACTCCACTCTTAAAAAAGAGCAGAAAATTGTCTTGGATGAGGCTTAGCTCCACAAGGCTAAGCAAAAAGAAACGGGAGCATTGTGAAACAAAAAGGATTAAAAATACCTTTGCCCAAAACATTTTCATCAGGTACACACACACACACACAAACACACACACAGAGTTTCTGAAACCGTTACAGAGCAGTTCACTAGTATTTTCTTACACAGCGGATGAAGCTGATCCTGCTAGTGACTTCAGGGGCAGAAAAGAGAGCTCTGAGCTTCACCTGTACCTCCCACCTGCCTAGTGGCCAATATTTCCTCAGATTAAAACTTGGAAATTGAGATGATATTTTTAAATGCCCTGAAAATCCAAACTGCACAGATGTATGTTTTATTGAAGAGAAGTTCCGGGCCCACAGGGGTTTCACTGAAAAATACTTCAACAAATACTTTTTGATCACCTACACTGTAGTAGGTATATGGTGTTTAAGAGACATGGATGTTGTCAAAACAGACAAAACTCACTGGCTTCATGGATCTTACATCCGCTAGGATGAAATGCAAATGTATATATTTATGAAGATCAGACTTCTACTGTGATATTTATTTGGTCATTACAGGGCTTCCCCAGTAGCTCAGACAGTAAAGAATCTGCCTGTAATGTGGGAGACTCAAGTTCTATCCCTGGGTGGAGAAGTTCCCCTGGAGAAGGGAATGGCAACCCACTCCAGTATTCTCGCCTAGAGCATCCCATGGACAGAGGAGCCTGGTGGGGTCGCAGAGTCAGACAAGACTGAACAACTAACACTTTCACTTTTGGTCATTACACGGTCCTCATGCTTAAGAAAATTCTAATGAAACCAGATCCTCAGGGTCTTTCATTCTATGGGGTTGAAAGGAACACAAAGAAGGGAAGCGTTTTAACCAAGCCTGGTCCCCAGGGAGAGGTGACAAAGGGGAAGCTGTCAGCCAAGAATTGGTTCTGGTACCATTCAAGCTGCAGACAAATAATCCAAAGTTAAACCACACTAAAATCACAGGGCCGTGCAAAGCCATAAAAACTGACATATCCTGAATTCAGAATTTTATGAGGTTCCAGGTAAAAGCATTACCCGTTCATCCCCCACAAATGATTGTGTTTACAGACTACAAATAAATAGCAGCTCTATTTCACCCATCTGGCAGCATCCTCTCAAAGCATTATTCTTCCTTTGGACCATTTACTTGCTCTACAAGAAACTAGTCATACCAAGAGAAGAACACTTATCCTGCATTTATGAATATCAAATTTTGCTGAGTGATATTTTGTCACTCTATGGCATCACTGACTCCATGGACGTGAGTCTCAGTGAACTCCGGGAGTTGGTGATGGACAGGGAGGCCTGGCGTGCTGCGATTCATGGGGTCGCAAAGAATCAGACACGACTGAGCGACTGATCTGATCTGATCTGATCTGATGGCAGGTTTATTAGTTGTGGTATCATCACGTTCAATAAAATTACAATGAAACATGAAACTCACACTGATGATGTGCTGCATTTCCTGAGAATAACAAACTTGTGAAAAGGACACAGGATACACTGTTACCATTGCTACCACCTCCCTTGTCTTGAAGGCTTTTTCTCTGATAGGCATGGCTATTACACTTATAGACATAAAAGAGTTCCTTTCAGAAGCTTCTGCAAAATTTGAGAATCCCATAGAGACGTGACACATACACACTCCCCTGAAACTATCTAAGCTTCTATAACCCTTTGCTGAAAACAGATTTGCCAGAGAGTTCAAAGGTTGAGTCCCCCTCATTTCATTTGAGTTCAACACACATGTTTTGAGATGGACTCCATGCCTGGCCATGTGCTGACCACTGAGTGTGTAAAAGGAAGGATATAGCCTTGCACTGGCAAAGCATTCTCAGTGCTGAAGGAACTAAAAGTGATTCCATCGGGGCAGAAGGGAAAGGGGTTTCCCCAATGGCTCAGCAGGTAAAGAATCCACCTGCAATGCAGTAGATAGGAGTTCAATCCTTGGGTCAGGAAGATCCCCTGGAGGAGGAAATAGTAACCCACTCCAGTGGGTTGCTATTCTTGCCTGGAGAATACTATGGACAGAGGAGCCTGGTGGGCTACAATCCAAAGGGTAGCAAACAATCAGACATGACTAAGGACAGAAGTAAAAAAGAAAAAAAAAAAAGAGCAGAGGAAAATGCACAAGGCAGTCAGAACCCAGCAGGATCCAAGCCAAAACCAAAGGTGGGGGTTTGTGGGGGGAGGCGAGCAGTTAGAAAGTAAGTCAGGGAAGACTTTACGGAGGAGGTGACAGCTAAGCAAGTCTTATGTTATGTTATGTGAAGTCACTCAGTCATATCCGACTCTTTGTGACCCCATGGACTGTGGCCTACCAGGCTCCTCAGTCCGTGGAATTTTCCAGGCAAGAGTACTGGAGTGGGTTGCCATTTGCTAAGTGTAGAAGTGAGAAACTATACTTTAGAAGCAGAAAGAAGAGGCTCAGAAAGACTCAGAGGTGGGAAATGGCCAGAATGGGTGCCAAGAGAATAAAGTCAGAGTTGTCCAATGGCCAAAGGCAGGCCTCAAGGTATGAAATTGGCTGGGCTGGGGTGGGCAGATGGCAGGCCATGCAGACAGGCTGGAGTTTATCTTGGAGAATCATCACTAGTTTTTAAGCAGTGGGCTAATATTTTTGCATTTTAAAATATTATTCCCAAGTCTGGGACTTTCCTGGTGATCCTGTGGTTAGGACTCTGTGTTTCTACTGCAGAGGGGGTACCAGTTCCATCCCTGGTCTGGAAACTAAGATCCTGCATACCATGAGGCACAGCCAAAGAAAAAATGGGATTAAAATATTACTCCTAGGTCTGCATAGATGGTAGATCAGCAAAGTGCAAGCCCAACTGTTGAGAAAGCTGCAGCCATAGCCAGACAAAGACAGCATGACCAGGAGACAGAGCCTGATGGAGTCATGACCCCAAATTCAGGAAGACCAACACCAATGACCCCTGATGCATCCCCCAAAGGATGAGAGGTCCCTAAAGTTCACTCTCTATAAGTTTAATTTATTTTTTATTGAAGTATAACTGCTTCACAATGTTCTATTAGATTCTGCTGTACAACAATGTGAATCAGCTGTAAGTACACACATATCACCTTCCTTTGCAGCCTCCCTCCCACTCCCTTCCCTCCCCTCTAGGTCATCAAAGAGCACTTCTCAATAGGTTTAAAGATCTTATGACCTCAGTTTAATTTTTAAGGAATCCGAAATGTATTCATAAAACATTCTAAAAAAATAGTATTAATCAGTTCTTTTAACATTTGAAGTCTTCAAAGCAACAATCAATATGTTTAACAGTCCTTAGCTTTTAACCTATAGCTTTATTGCACATTAAAGAATAAATATCATCAGCTCATAAATGCAGTGCTAACATCAAACAAGAGGGAGAGGAGGCCAGTTAAGCAGGGTCTATAAGCAAAGTGAAGCAGATGAAGATGACAGTCCAGATAATTTAAGTCCCCCAGAGTCAGCTAATAATAAATATGATCATAAAGAAATTCAAGTTTTGCTCTCCTAGTTGTCCTCATTTACACGAACTTCTCTAAGAAGAGAAAAGATAATTTGTATTTCAGGTAGTAAATGATCAATAAATATGTATTCATGGAGGGAGGGCTATCATTTGAGGACCAGCTGAAGGAACTAATTATGTCTGGAAAGGAAAAATAGCAATTTCATGGTATGATCTTGTAGTCAGTATTTTAAAGAACGTCATGTGGAAGTACAACTGCAGGACCTCCCTGGTGGTCCAGCCCGCCTGCCACCATAGGGACACACGTTCGATGCCAGGCCTAAGATCCCACATGCTGCAGGGAGACTACACCCGTGTGCCGCAGCTGCTGAGCCTGCACGCCCTACAGCCTGTGTGTGTTCTGCAACAAGAGAAGCCACCGCAATGAAAATCCCATGCGCCACAACTAGAGAGTAGCCCCATCTGCCACAAGCACAGAAAGCCTGCAAGCAGCAAGGAGGACCCAGTACAACCAAAAATACATATTAAAATAAAATTTTAAAAATAAAAAAAAGAAGAAAGTACAATTACATGTGTTCTGTATAGGTCCAGAATTCCACAACAGAAGCGATGACGGAGATCCCAGGACTTTTTGATGTGGTTTCACTCGAAAGCAAAATGGATCCTCTCTCAGTGAGGCATGAATATCTTTTCCTGAGCTGTTCAAGCTGAAGACATGCAGCTACTGGCCAGAGGGTCTGAGATCGGGGGCTGGAATGGTGGCCTCCTGGGGGTCAACCCATTCAGTGAATCTGTGATTCAGTCACCTTCCTAATCTCATCTGCTGCCTTATTGTATCACCTACACAATCAGACTATTTTCTTCTCAAAAAGAGGGTCGAAGAGGAAACTTTGAGAAATTCCATCAATTAATGATAATGGGGGATGAAGAACTGGCAGAGGAAAGGTAGTCAAAATTAAGAAGAAACATCCAGAGCTGGTGCGTCATAGAGACCAACAGGAGAAAGAGTTTCCAAAAATTCCACTGCAAATGCAGCAGAATTAACTTACTATAAGGATTTTAAAGTGGTCCTTTGATCGTGGGATGAGGAGCTTATCAATGACCTTGGTTTGGGAACTTCCAGCAAGAGGTCTGGAGTGAAATATTTGTGCTCATGACATCTCTCAAATTTAAAACCCCAGATAGGGTTATTAAGGGCTTCCCTCATAGCTCAGTCAGTAAAGAGTCTGCCTGCAATGCAGGAGACCCAGGTTCGATTCCTGGGTCAGGAAGATACCCTGGAGAAGGAAAGGGCAACCCACTTCAGTACTCTTGCCTGGAGAATCCCATGGACAGAGGAGCCTGGCAGGCTACAGTCTATGCAGTCTCAAGAGTTGGACACGACTGAGCGACTAAGCACACTTATCTAAGGAAACTACACCATAAGGATTATGCTAGAAGCTTTCACTTAATAAGTGGAAGTATTTAAATTATACTACAGTTGTCGTAACTTCTTTTAGTAATTCTGTACTCTTTTTTAATACAAAACAAAAAAACATTTAAGACTTTTTATATCGACCATTTTTAAAGTCTTTATTGAATTTGTTACAGTACTGTTTCCATTTTATGTTTTGATTTTTTGGCCACAAGGTATGTGGGCTCTTAGCTTCCCAACCAGGGATCAAACCCACAACTCCCTGCATTGGAAGTGAAGACTCAACCACTGGACCACCAGGGAAGTCCCCCCCAAAAAAATTTTAATTGTGCTTATTCTGCAAACTTTTTATTAAAAAAAAAAAAAAAAAAAACAGGATCCAAGGAAACTTCAATGCATTCCTACCAAGTGAAAGAAGCCAAGCAGAAGCCTGTAAAATGTATGATTCCAACCACATGACATGAAAAACACAAAACTACAGAGCCAGTATAAGGATGGCCACAGTATTGTGATCGCCAAGAGCTGGGGAAAGAGACAGAAGAACAAAAGGAACACAGAAGTTTTAGGGCAGTGAAACCATTTTGTGTGATATTACAATAGTGGACACATGTCATTAAACATTTGTTCAAGCTCAAAAACACCAAGAGCAAACCCTAATGTAAACTATGGACTCTGGGTGTTGATGAGGTGTCAATGTAGGTTCATTAACTGTCGATGTACCCTCTGGTTCTTTTTTCACCTGCGAGCAACAACCAGCATACGGACAGCCAGGTGTGAGCCATCACACGGCTTCCCCCGGAGAAATCCATAAACCTACAAAGGCTCCTGCAACAACACAGCCTGCTCCTACATAACCGCGTTACTGTGACAGCCACCAGACCTCAATCTCTGCCCACATGCAGAGCCTCTAACTCGACTTTTAGACCCATTACTAAACGTGAACAAAGCCAAAGATCACTGGACATTTGAGAAGAACCTCCAGCATAAGACAGAGAGACCAAAACAAACAGAAGAAGAACCCCAAAATAAAACAGAAACAGAACAGGAAAAAAGATCCTGTAATCAAGAAATAAACACTGGTAGTTTTTTTTTTTAATTTTTAAAATTCATAGAATAAGCACCACATTTTAGAAATTAAAAATTTAAGAACAGATTAGAGATAAATATACGACAATTAGAAGACAAATACAAGAGAGTAGAAGTTTAATAGAAAGATATAAGTTGAGGAAATCTAACAAAATAGAAGAAAAAAGACTAAAAAAAAGAGTTAATGGAAAAAGAGGGAAAAAACAGAAAACTTCTCAATTAAATAATATAAGAAAGTTCCTGAGAAATAAAAGACAATTATCTTTTGATTTTGGGGCCCACCAAGCACCCAGCACACAGACACACGAGGTATCTAAATATTTACTCTCACAAGGCCTTCTTCTCAGCAAATTACTAGGAGATGAACTGTGGGAGGGAATAAACCAAAAACTCTCTGAAAGGAGGCAACAGTCTCAAAAGAGGATCACATCATCGAGCAAACATGGGATTGAACACACAGACGGTCAATGGACTTCTTAGGCCTGAGATCTAGGATGCTGCAGGCAATGGCAGTCCAGGTGGGCTGGAGGAGAGAAGGGTGGATATGAGGGACAGAAGGACTTCAAAGGACTTTCTGAATGTCTTGGGAGAAGATGTGCCTGCCAGCCGTCAGAGAGTGTGGAAATGAAACCATGATGGATAAACAAAAAATCAAACAAAAATACACTAACGCCAGGGGTGGGGCCCCCCACATTATTCAATAAAGGAAACAACATAGCCTCAGCTGGAAACAATATTTGCACAGTCATAATAATAAAAACACTGAGCTAATTTAAATAACAACTATAATTTAAGTATACAGGGATGATGAGGGGCAAAACTTCCATGTGCTCAGTTGCTCAGTCAGGTCCAACTCTTTGTGACCCCATAGGCTGTAGCCTGCCAGGCTCCTCGGTCCATGGGATTCTCCAGGCAAGAACACTGGAGTGGCTTGCCATTTCCTCCTCCAGGGGATCTTCCCGACCCAAGGATAGAACGTGGGTAAATATAAACTGCTCCAGACACATGTTTCTTTCTTACTTTTTTTTTTTTAAGTATGGAGAAACACTGAAAAGGGAGAAACAATTAAGAAATGACTGACTGTAGTGGAAGAAAGGAGACAGGCATCTGATGGAGCAAGGTCTTCAAAGAGGATGGAGGAAGGGGTCAGAGTGTGTGCGCCAAAACAGGCCCAGACAGAAACACAGACAACTCTTCCTCGGTGGTCAGGGGAGGACCGTGTGGGCAGAAAAGTCGAAACAATGCTTGATGGGCTCTGTTTGGGGGTGCAGTAGGGGGCCACAGAAAATTGTGAATGCTTGAGAAGGCACCAGAAAAAACATGGCAAACTCAATCTGATGGAGTAAATTTGATCTTCAAGCAGGAATGAACACAAACTGTCTTAATTGATAGCATTTGGACTTGTTCATTCCTCTACACTCTTGTGACACTTTTAGAACACCAGGTTGCATTTACACTGACACCATAGAGGACTATGTTGTCATTAATAGGAATCTTCAAGAACCATCTTACCCATCTGTATACAAACCAACACTCAGTCACCATGATGCCCTGATGTGAAATGCATGTTAGTTGTATAGATACGTAAATGTTTATTTACAGAAATGAAACAGTATGTCAACATAACCCAATACACTTTACAGTGTAATACCAACATTACCTTAATATGTTTTTTATGTCAGGACAGTCAGCATTCAATAATTTTATTACGTATTTTAAAATTAATACATGATGTCCCATCATAGCCCTCCCCCCAAAAAAACCTGACTTAAGTTTGAGTTTATATCTGACTCTGTCTCTTTGACTACACCTTAGATTCTATTTTGGGAAATATCCATACCTCGTCTAGACTCAGAGTAGCTGGGAAGACTCTAAATTAAAGCTCAGGAATATTCACAATGAATAAAATATTCATAGTTGGAAATCAATACCTGCCCTGTCTAACATTAAACTGAAAGATTTTATGGCTTGAAATATCAAATTTATCGATTCAGAATTAATTTGAGTACAGTTGGTCTCTGTTTATTAAATACTTCCCAATATTTCAACACATTCCTAGTTTTACATTCTTCCCATGGAGTATAGTTAGTATTCACTATGAAAAGCCAGAAATTAATGCTAATTTTAAAATATTCTGCTCTCCTTTCCCCCTATATTTAAGCAAAAAAGCAATTTCCTTGGCAATTATCCAATAGTTTTTCTAAAAAACATTTCAGATCCATTTCAAATAGGTTCAAAAGGGAGGAAGAGAGTTAAAAAAATAAAAACTAAGAGCTTTGTTTGCCATTTAAATCTTTCACTGAGTTTAGAGACTGATTTTGGCTGCTATTAATTAAAATTCTTCTTGCCATATTAATTACATTTATATTACTATTAATTATATTATATATAATTATATATTAATATAGTAAATTTAATTTGAAAAGTCTATCTTGGATGCCAAATTATATCAATAAATGCTAATCTTCAGTTTTACAAAGCAGTAAGACAGAATTATAATTATCTAAATGATTTGAGCTAATCAACACTTTGGACAAAACGAAGATTCGTATACTTGTGTATGTTGTTGCTCAGTCGCCCAGTCATGTCCAACTCTTTGAGACCCCACGGACTGCAGGACTCCAGGCCTCTCTGTCTCTCACCATCTCCCGGAGTTTGACCAAGTTCATGTTCATTGCATGGTGATGCTATCCAGCCATCTCATCCTCTGACACCCTCTTCTCCTTCTGCCCTCAATCTTTCCCAGCATCAAGGACTTTACCAATGAGTTGTCTGGAGCTCCAGCATCATACATTTGTATATACTTTTCCTCAAATTTCACAGAGCTGGAATTTGACCAACTAAGGTTGTTCCAATAACATCATATAACATGGGACAACCAACTGACACCTTCATAATTTCATCCTTGCAAAATGTTTCAGAAAATAATTCCCCCAAAAAGCATGCTACGGTATATAAAGGTATCCTGACAATAGAGCTAGGTTAGTCCTACCATTAAGGTCATGCAAGCTAAATTAGTTTGGCAATGACCTCTAGTTTAATAAGAAGCACACAGAAACATCTAAAATACCTGATTTCGACTTCAGGATAACCTGAATGGTATGCCCGTCATTGGCGACCTCACAGTCCCGGCAGACCACATAATTCGGGGAGAGGCGGATATCCAGCAGTGAGGGGTCATATCGAGCTTCTCTTGAATTCAAGTTAATCGGAGACTGGTACTCCCCATTAGCATCCGGAAACACCAAGCCCCACTCAACACCTGAGGACAAAATGAAGCAAACTTAGAATGGATTGAAAAAATAAGTTACAGCAAACTTTAACATGTGAAAACTAGTTTAAACATTGTTTATGATCCTTGCCATTATTAAGAAAGCAATGACTACTGTCGCTTTATAGAAGACATGGTATTAACAAAGTGTGTGCATTTTTGCATTCATAGGTTGAATGATCGAATGTTATCAAATATCACATTCAGAGTCCCAGACTAACAAAATGTTCTATTTGCCTACATAGAGGTACTAATTTATGGCTCTAGGAAATTCAGATCATCTTTAAGTGATTGGAAAAAGAAACAATACCACAAAAATTTCCTCTGTTCATTAGTGCAATTATGTTAAGTACTTGGAAAATTCCTGTAACTTTCAGTGTTCCTAGTGTGAGTCAAAAAATAAAAATCTAATGCTAGTGAGTAAAAATTTCTTAAACAGTAGTTTGAAGTGTGCATATTCATATATACAGGGCTTCCTGGGGGGCTCAGGGGTAAAGAATCCACCTTCCAAGCAGGAGACATGCGATCCCTAGGTTCTGTCCCTATGTTGGGAAGATCCCCTGGAGAAGGAAATAGAAACCCACTCTTGTATTCTTGCCTGGGAGATCCCATGGACAGAGAAGCCTGGCAGGCTGCGGTCCATAAAGTTGCAGAGTCAGACATCACTTAGCAACTGAGCACACACACACATACTCCTATATACATATATATATCATGCAAATATAGATAATACTCTTTCCATATTTGCATAATGCAAGTTATAAACTCTACATTTGTTGCAGATATGTAGTCAACATCAGCACCAGTTGTTAGCTCCATCAGGAGTCCTACACCTTCAGGGATACATTTTAGGAAACTAAACTTTTTTATACAAGGTCAATCCCCATCTTGCCAGGCCCACTGATTCAGCTCAAAAACTTAGGACTTGTTCAGAAAAAGTTGAAAGGTGTCAGCATCCTTCTAGAAAACTCAGTAGCTCAAATAGATACTTTCTCCCCGCAGGCAAGCAAGAAACAGTTTCACGGACGCGATAAGAGACAAGAATCTGGAAAAGAGTGAATATATGCGTTTGTATAACTGAATCTCTTTGCTGTACTCCTGAAACTAACACAACGCTGTAAACCAAAGAATTTTTTTTTTTTTTTCAAAGAAAGAAAATAAGAGTTTCAGTAACGCTGCATTCTCAAGGTGTTCAGTAACAGTTAAGGCTGCTCTTCTGGCTACTAGCCAGATGGAACTGTCACCAACGCAGCCTTCGGGCTCGCCCACCGGACTGGGGCAGATGCCAACCGCTGCCCGGCACCAAGGTCGGGCTCCAGAGAAGCCCGCTCTACCCGGAGCACCTGCTGCCCCTAAACGGGCCGGGGACCCACGTGAGAAAGAGGGGCGGCGGAGGCGCAGGGAACTCGCCAGAGCAGCGGGACCCACCCCGCGGGCCAGCCTCAGGACGCGCGGCGGGTTACCTTCCTCGTAGCCCCACTCCACACCTTCCTCCTCTTCCTCCTCATCCTCCTCCTTCTCCGGGAAGGCCACGGAATCTTCGATGAAGCTCAGGTCAGCCATGGGGAGGCCGTGAGTCCCCTCGGGCTCTCGCCGGCGGTGCCTGCGCGCCCCTGCAGGGCGAGCGCTCCGGGGCGCTAGTGGGTGTGAGCGGTGAAGTGTGAGCGCACGTTCCAGGGGGAGCGCTCCCGTAAGTGTTAGCGCGCGTGTGTGAGAGGGTGATGAGTGTGAGCGGGGATGAGTGTGAGAGCGTGCGGTGAAGGGCAATGTGGATGCGAGCACGCGCGCGTGCCAGGCGGAAGTCTTTCGGGCGGCGGGCCGGGGACTCTCGACCCGATTGCAGCAGGAGCGCAAGAGAAGCTGCGGCTCAAGGAGCGCGAGCAGGCAGGTTATAAACCCGACCGGGGCGGGGCTGGCACGGGAGGGACCGCCCCTGCGCTCGGGCCGGGCCTGCGGTGGACCGCAGGGAAAGGCCGGGGCTCCGGGCCGAAGCCGTGGAAACGGCGGACCCCGCCCCCAACGACACACACACCGGACCCCTCTTCCCCGCAACACGCACACACCCCGCTCCCGCGCCTTCCTTCTAGAACCCCGGGGTCTGCCCTGAGCACCCAGTGCGCAGAGCCTTGGCCAGGGCTCCCTACCCTTATGTATTGTCATCTGACTCCAGGAAATACCACAAAGAACGAAGGGGGTCGGGAGAAGAGAAATGAATTACCCCGATGAGAGAGGGCTTGAGAACCCCTTACCAAAACCAAAAAACTTTCCCGCTCCGAATCTTTATCATTGAATATTCACTTTTTAATTTAATTCATCCTTAGAGACCAGTGGAAACGAGTACAGAAAAATTTCCAGGAAGCCTATAGTTCCTACAAATATTTAAGGGAAAAAAATTGTTTTAATCTAGAGAAGTAATTTAGGGAAATTTTTCCATTTAAAAAAGGCATAAGGAGTGAAAGGCAATAAAAGAAGGCTGTTTAGTTTTATTTCAAGCCTGGGTTGCTGCTTCGGACGCAGCTGGCTGTGTACACAGCTCCCAATCGCCCAGGGAAATCGTGTAAATAATGAAACACACATATTACATAACAAACAGGAACTTTCCTGCTCCGAAAAGTCATCTCTTGAATATGCTCCTCAATCCAGCGTGAATGACTTCAACCTCCTACCTAGGACAGGTTAACCTCGCATTTTTAGGACTGTGTGCCTAATACAACCCACACCAGTATTCTTGCCTGGGAAATCCCATGGACAGAAGAGCCTGGCAGGCTACAGTCCATGAGGTCACAAAGACTGGGACACGACTGAGCATGCACGGGGGCGGCGGGGGTGGGGGATTGGGGGGGGACGGGACAGAGGGGAATGGGGGAGATAGATATAGCCTTAAAAAATAATGAGCACTGTCCCAAATATTAACCACTTTCTACTTAAGTTCTTCTAAAAAGAACATTTTATTTCTCTTTCTGTTTTTTTTTAATCTGTTTTATTTATTTATTTATTTTACTTTACAATATTGTAGTGGTTTTGCCATGTTGACATGAATCAGCCATGGGTGTACATGTGTTCCCCATCCTGAACCCCCCCTCCCACCTCCCTCCCCATCCCATCCTTCTGGGTCATCCCAGTGCACCAGCCCCGAGTACCCTGTATTATGCATCGAAACTGGACTGGCGATTCGTTTCACATGTGATAATTTACATGTTTCAATGCCATTCTCCCATATCATCCCACCCTTGCCCTCACCCACAGAGTCCAAAAGACTGCTCTATACATCTGTCTCTTTTGCTGTCTCGCATACAGGGTTATCATTACCATCTTTCTAAATTCCATATATATGCATTAGTATACTGTATTGGTGTTTTTCTTTCTGGCTTACTTCACTCTGTATAATAGGCTCCAGTTTCATCCACCTCATTAAAACTGATTCAAATGTATTCTTTTTAGTGGCTGAGTAATACTCCATTGTGCATATGTACCACGGCTTTCTTATCCATTCATCTGCTGATGGACATCTAGGTTGCTTCTATGTCCTGGTTATTGTAAACAGTGCTGCGATGAACATTGGGGTACACGTGTCTCTTTCAATTCTGGTTTCCTCGGTGTATATGCCCAGCAGTGGGATTGCTGGGTCATATGGCAGTTCTGTTTCCAGTTTTTTAAGGAATCTCCACACTGTTCTCCATAGTGGCTGTACTAGTTTGCCTTCCCACCGACCGTGTAAGAGGATTTCCTTTTCTCCACACCCTCTCCAGCATTTATTGCTTGTAGACTTTTGGATAGCAGCCATTCTGACTGGCGTGAAATGGTACCTCATTGTGGTTTTGATTTGCATTTCTCTGATAATGAGTTTCACAGTCTTGAGCATTTCAATTAAGTTTCCTTTTAGAAGTAGGTTCATAGGTTCATCAAATAATGCAACTCAAAGAACCCAGGAGGATCTTGATAATAGGATCTCTTAGAGACCTTGAGCTCATCAACAATGTCAACTCCCCTCTGCCCCCAAAATTGCATGGATGCTAGGTGGCAGCCATTGTGTGACCACCAATTTCATTTAAAGGAGCATGTGAATTATAGAGATGTTTGCCAAACCAGAAGACAGCAAAATCTCCTAGAAAAGCTCAGTTTTCCGTGAGTAAAAGGTATGCCATATGTCATATGCCATATCTCCCCACAGATAGGCTGAAAGATTGAATAGTTAATGCTGGATTTTGCTTCTCAAAGACCAATTTGCATATACCCCACAATGTATCACCATTCATAAATCCAGTTAACTACTAGACAAATGTATATTTACCCATATTTGTTCTCTGTGAATTTTTCAACTTAATGTGTATAATGTAACTGCTCTCTGCCAGTCTAGGGTACCCTCCCCAACAACATATGAGCCATTCCACCATGCATCCACATATTCAATTAACAGCCTTAATTGCTTTGAGACTGTGTGCTTCAGATTTCTGCTAATTAATAGCACCTTAAGACCTTCTCTTCTCAGATCCCCATACTGTATTATCACTAAAGATGGAATTTCTATTTCTAGTTATTATAAGGTATCTGTCACCATGAAAACTTAAACACATAGATCAAAGATATAGGCCAATTCCTTGATTTACAAAATAGAACAAGCACACCTAAACCTAATATCAGAAAGTCTAAAAATATTCATGCTCTATATTATGAACATAAGTATTCTACATAGCCCTCTGTATCATTATAATGCATTTCAGCCTAATATATTTAAGTCCTTAAATTAACTGTATATTGCTCTCTTCCAGTGTTTGCATAACTGAGATCAAACCACATCCTAAAACAATTTATTGAAACTAAGACCTATGTAACTAATTACTATTTTATACTAAGAAAAGAAAAATAGAAACACCTAAAAGGAACAAAATAATCTTGATGGCACAAGAACAAAGAGATACTGGTATTGTTTTACAGAACCTCTCACTTACACAACCCTTTGCTCCCAATCTATTCTCCCCTTTTGCCTATCTTACCAAGGCTTTCTTACTGTACTGGTGAGTTTGAGCCCTAGAAGTGTCATTAACAATCATTACCTTCTTCTTTTATGCACGTATGCTCTGGGAACACCTCAAGAATGGAGCTAGCATTTGCCTGTCAAGAGACTCCAAACAAGATCCTCAATTTCTGAACTTCAACAACCATGATTTGTGTTCCTTTGTGGGCACTTCTCTGTACTAGGCACTATGGGAGACCCTAAAATGTATAAAATCCTGTTTCTGCTCTCAAGGAATTCACAGTTGTCTTGGGGGTGAGGAGGTAGAAGTAAATCATTAACTATAATAAAGGCAATATATTAAATAGAGACACAAGTACCATCACATCTAAGGAAGATGCAATTCATACACAAAGGAGTCATCAAGGAAAGTTTCTGGGAAAAGACAGCATTGGAGGTAAAGCAAAAAAGCTGAGTAGAGCTTTTGGTGGCCACTGCGTGACAGAGTAGCATTGCCAGCGCAACCGATGATGCTAATCATGGAAGTGCTTGTTTTCGATCCATTTTCTCCTCTAAATGCCTTGTGTGACCTGCCAAAACGCATCCATGATCCTCAAAACAGGTGGGCTTCAGTGGGCCCGTGTCTGAAGCAACACACTTCTCTGGTTGCTTTGTTTGCTAGTCTGATTTTTGGTTTGTCGGTAAAGACATCAAAATTTTCCTCACTATATACATTTTTGATTTCTGAAGTTTTTAAGCTTTGTTTTTTAGGCAAGTTCTGATTCTTTTTTTGGGGGGTGGGGGCGGTGGTGTGGGTTCGATCTTCATTGCAGCACTTGGGCTTTCTCTAGTCGCAGAGCACAGGCTCTAGAGCATGTGGCCTCAGTAGTTGGGCTGAGCAGGCTTAGTTGCCCTGCAGATTGTGGGATCTAAGTTCCCCAACCCCGGATAGAACCCAAGTCCCTTGCCACTGGGAGACAGATCCTTAACCACTGGACTACCAGGGAAATCCTTGATTTTTTCATATTTCTTTCTTTAGCAGATTACTCTCATATTTTTCCTGCTTCAAGTTGCACTTGTCAATCTAATTTGTATGATATATTCTTGGTCTCTTGTCTTCAGAACCATCAGCTTTTAATCTTAGGGTTCTGTGTAGCTGTGGTAAATTGTGTAAATTATATTCCTGTCATTTTCTTGTCCCTTCTGTGACATTGCACCTCATTGCTTTGACCAATTAAATATGAGTGACGCGCACATACCACTTCCCAATAGAAGCTTCAGGAGTTATTGTGTTTGTCTCTCTGCCCCATAATGACCCAGGCCAAGAAAAGCACTGCTCCTTCAGTCAGTCTGGGTCCTGGAATGAAAAACATGGGGGTCAGAACCACAGCCATTCTGAAGTCAGCACGTAATGTCAATGAGAAATACACCACTGAGATTGTGGGACTGTTTGTTACAGCAGCATACCCTAGCAAAAGCTGACTGTTACAGTCATTCAGGTAAGTACAAGGGTAATCTTCATTGGCCCAAATGCTGTTTTACATCTGTCTCTCTCTCTTTTTTTTTTTCATAGTTAAAGTGCTTCTCTGACCTGTAAGGAAACCAAACAGCCTTAAACAATGCCCTTATCTCTTCCTTGCAAACTTTTTAGCAGCCCTGGCTCTACGTGGGATCCTTACCAGACCATGAGAAAGTCCTTATACATTGAAACCCTCCCATCTCTTACAGTAAACATGGGCCATTGCTCCCCGCACTTCTCTGAGATCACACCAATCACACCTGGGATGCAAAGCTTCCTCCAAAATGACAGGGGCTGAAGTCGGGACGTCTGAGATCATTATACTGATGGCTCCATATCTCTCTTTATAGCAGGTAACACTTTCTGCAGAGAGCCTTCCTAGTAGTCTGCCAAATGATAGCCTCTACTGTGTCATGGTGTGTGTGTGCTCTGTTGTGTCTGAGTGATCCCAAGCACTGTAGCCTCCTAAGCTCCTCTGTCCATGGGATTTTCCAGGCAAGAATACTGGAGCAGGTCGCCATTTCCTTCTCCAGGGGGTCTGCCTGACCCAGGGATCAAACCCGTGTCTCTTGGGTCTCCTGCATTGGCAGGCAGTTTCTTTACCACTGTGCCACCTGATATCCCCTACTCAAGTGGTTAAAGTGTGTCCCTAACAACCCTGTGTAGATCTCTAGCCCTGAAATGAAGATCATGTTTGAAATTAATATTGTATAACTGCCCCAACAGACAATGAGCTCCCCAATGGCAAGAGGTTCGTCTCATTTCTCTCTGTATCCCCTCATGGCAGGACTCAGACATTAGCCCCCATGCTCCCTCTGATGAACCCTTATCAATATGTTAGTGCAATAAAGTTATGCTTGCTACAGGGGAAGCTTTCAGGGTGCAGTGGAGCCGCAAGAAGGGAGTGACCAAGTTTACTTGGTGGCAGGTGTGTCAATAGGGGCTTCATAAAGGAAATGACATGCGAGCTGGGTTTTACAAGATAAATAAGTGTTCTTTTGCCCACAGAAGGGAGGAGGAAGCCAGGTAAGAAGGGCATTCCAGTGCAAAGGAAAAACAAACAGCAAAAACTCGAATATAGAAGCCAGCCTGGGCTTACTTTTCAATCAGGTTTATTTTCTTTTTCTGAGGTGTTAATAGAAGGTTTTCTGTGCTGTCAGTGAAAAGGTAAAATGATACTTTTAAATGGTATGTCTCTATGTTTCTGTTTTAGTGACTTTTTAAAAAAGAGTCTCAAAATAGTCTCATGACATGAAATAAAATACAAAATAGATGATAGGTGGGTACACACTGTTGGCAGAACAACAATACTAAGCATGTATTGAGGGGAATTCCCTGGCGGTTCAGTAGTTAGGACGCAGCACTTTCACTGCTGAGACCCAGGTTCAATCCCTGATTGGGGAACTAAGATCCTGCAAGCCACAAGGCACAGCCAAAATTATATAAATAAAATTAAACATAAATAGAATAAAATAAAAATATATTGAGCCCTCTTGACATGAAGGGATGATGCAGCAGCTAGGTTAGAGTAGCCCACTGGCCATGCTTGTACTTCCGTTCCCTCAACAACAGTGACACCTCCCTCTGCCTCTCAACATGCTGTTGGCAGTAGGAGATTGCTTGTCGTGTAAAATGACAGGGCAATTCACAGGAGAATATTGGAGCACTGCAATCATCTCCGGCAATGGCTGCTGTCATTCCTGTCCTGAGGCACATGAGGGGCGACTCCTGTTACCCTTCCCCCAACTCAAGGCTGGCTGTGTGATATGCTTTGTCCAGGAGACTGTGGTGGCATGACCCTGGGCAAGTTCAGGACTTAGCCTCTGAGGGGACTGGCCAATTCCAATTCTGCTGTTAGGAACCAGTCATCATGGAAGAAACTCTACCATCCTGAGCCAGCTTTGCTGCAAGGAAGCCCAAGTTAGCCACGTGACTACACCGAGGCACAGGTGAGCAGGACCTTCCAGCCCCTAGTAGCCCCAGCCAAGTACAGCCAGGTGAGTGGCCCCAGCTGACAATATGTGGAGCAGGAAAAGTGCCCGTCTGAGTCCTGCTGGAATTCTAACCCACAGACTTGTGAGAAATCATAAATCATTGTTTAAAGCCACTAAGCTTCAGGGTGGTTTATTATGCAGCATAAAGAACTGAAACAGCAGTAACAGTGTATTGTACACTATGCCAAGCATTCTCATAGACTGTTTCCTTTAATTCTCATAACAGTTTCAATAATATCATCCCACATTCAGATGAGAAAAGAAAGGCTCAGATGGTCTGTGCTCACAGACAGAGGAGGTAGGTGACCTAAGGTCTATTTCTCTCTAGAACCTATGCTCAGAATGGCCAAACTGCCTGCCTGCAGAGCTGGTGAACCCAGCCACCATGCTCTATCTCCACAACCAGGAGAACAGCCAGACAACTTAAATTTGCATGCCAGCTCTATTGCATCCTGTCTCTGGGCAAACTGCAGGATCCTCTCTCATGGGCTGATGATTTGCTAATCATATATTATATATGGAGCTTCCCTGGTGGCTCAGTTGGTAAAGAGTCTACCTGCAATGTGGGAGACCCGGGTTCAAACCCTCGGTTGAGAAGATCCCCTAGAGAAGGAAATGGCAACCCACTGCAGTACTCTTGCCTGGAGAATTCCATGGACAGAGGAAGCTGAAGGGCTACAGACAATGGGGTCACAAAGAGTTGTACATGACAGAGTAACTAAGACTTATTATGTGTGTGTAATGTGATTTTGATCATTAATTCATAGTAATACAACAAAAGGTGTTTTTTAGTAGATGAAGAAACTGAAACTCAGAAAATTAAGTGCTAGACCAGTCTTGGCAACCAGAGTCAAGAGTATCAAAAATAGAAGGATCAGGCAAGCTAAGGAAGGAAGCTTGGGAAAAGAGCCGTGCAAAACTAAAACTTTTTTTAATTAATAGATTTTATTTGCTGAGCAGTTTTTATTCCAAAACAATTAAGCAGAAAGTACAGACAGTTGCCACCTACCCCCTCACGTCAGCCTGGTTTCCCCTATTATTAGCATCTTGTATTCGGTGGTACATTTGTTTCAATTGATGAGCCAATAATAACACGTTATTATTAACAAAAGTCCATAGCTTACATTAGGATTCACTGTTTGTGTTGTACATTCTGTATATAATTTAAGACTCTGATTAGGTGTAAGTTATTCTGCGACCATGTATGGGTCCATCTCTGTTGCTTCTCTGACCTCTCCCCTATCTGTTCTTGTATTTGTCTTAGCCTCTGCTCCAACCTCAGGCTTGCCCTGCTGACTGATTTGATTTCTTCTCATAAACTTCAAGGTCGTCTCTTATTAGCTGGAGATTTACTAATCACCTTTTACATATTATATATGTAATGTGATTTGCTCATTAATTCATAATGATATGACAAAAGGTATTTTTTATTGATGAGGAAACTGAAACTCAGAGAATTAAGTGCTTTGCCCTGTTCACACAGCTAACAAGTGCAGGAGTTAACCAAGTATAACCAGCTCTATAGCCAAGACTTATTCCATACCCATTTCCTACCTGTTACCTTAGAGTCAGTTTTTAGCCACTCTTTTACCAAAATCCCATTCAGAATGTCATTAGTTATTCATCCATTTACATTTGCAACCATCTTTCAATGGGATATAAATTAAGTGCTTCCTTAGTTGATCTAGCTTCCCTGCTGGCTCAAGTGATAAAAGCATCTGCTTGCAATGCAGAAGACATGGATTCCATCCCTGGGTCGGGAAGATGCCCTGGAGAAGGAAATGGAAACCCACTCCAGTTCTCTTGCCTGAAAAATTTCATGGATGGAGGAGTCTCATAGGCTACAGTCCATGGGGTCGCAAAGAGTCGAACACGACTGAGGGATTTCACTTTCGCTTTAGTTCATCTAACAGGGGCTTCCTGAATGGCAAGTGGTAAAGAATCTGCCTGCCAAAGCAGGAGAATCACAAAACTCAGGTTTGATCCCTGGATTGGGAAGATCCCCTGGAGAAGGAAATGGCAACCCACTCCAGTACTTTTGCCTGGGAAATCCCATGGACGGAGGGGCCTAGCAGGCTACAGTCCATGGGGTTGCAAAGAGTTGGACACAACTGAGCATGTATATGCACACACTCTTGAAAACTCTGATGGAGACAAGTATCTTATTAAATAGATTATTATCCTGAGCAGAATATACTATGTTGGAAGGTGGGATAGTATAATGACTGTGTTGTGTAACAAGCTTTGATCTTGATCAAGTCATTTAAGCTCTCTTTGCCTCAGTTTCCTCATTAATAAAATGAAGACAATAATAGTACCAAACCAAGCAGGTGTTGAGAGGATCACCTAAGTTCAAATAGGTAAAGGACTTAAACTAAAACAGTCAGTCCTAGTATTAATAGGATAACTGTTGTGAAAATGCAGATTTTTTCCGATGGAATTGACATATTAGTGAACAATTTGAGCACACCAAGACGTCCCTGTTTGCTCAGGCGACTTTAGTTTCTGTGAGAAACACGAGGCAGAAGCGGAAAAAACCGCACCCAGTTGGCCTGAGACTTGTAGGGACCATACACGCATAAACTCAGACATCGGCCAGCTACATCTGACCTGACAGCTGTCCATCAGACTTCAGGTGACCTTCTTTTCACCCCTTCGAAGTAAGTCATACGCTGCAAAACTTCCACAAGAAAAGCGTCAGGTCTTTTCCAAGCTAAAATGTCACACTTATTTTTAGCATTTATGCATTTCTTAACCTTAAACAAGTGTTAAAAATCTCCTTCCATTTTATTCAGTTCCTTTGGTTTTTTTCAGTATGTCCCTGATGAAGGGTTTGAATGTTGTACCCCAACCCCATGTTCCCCAGAAGCCTTGTGACTATTTTTGCCAATTTTGCAGAGCACAGTGTTTTTTAGGAACACATGTATCACATTATAGCAAAACGGACTGTATCTGCCACTGATAAGCACTCAAATAGTGTAATTATTGTGGTTGTAATTATAAGAAACTGACATTTGGTGTACATTACCTGGCTATTTTTGTAGATCATGTTATATTTGAGTTGATTATTGTCATGATTAGTTTGATTATTGTCCATCTTGCTATTATTATTGTTGTTGTTGTACTCATATTCAGGAATGTCTCTATGATTTACATATTTGTAAGGCTGCCCCAAATTCTAAATGTTATGTTTATTTTTTCATTGGAAAATAATTGCTTTGTAATGTTGTGTTAGTTTCTATCATACGACGTAAATCAGCTGTATGTATTCGTATATCCCTCCCTCCTGAACCTCCTTTCCGTTCCCCTCCCATCCCCCACCTCTAGGTCATCACAGGGCACCAAGTTGAGCCCTCTGTGCTATACAACAACTTCCCACTAGCTATCTATTTTACACATGGTAGTGTGCCGGGAGCCCGTGAGGCATTCCACTCGTGACAAAGGTCATGAGGAAGGAGGCTCGGCATACGCAAAGGCGGGATCGAGCCTCAGGAGTCCGCCCGGATATTCTCGAGCATCTACCCCCCAAAAAAACCAGAGTCTGCCTACTTTATTGCTTTGTGCTCTCACCTCTGACTTTACTGGGGGCTGTCCCCTACCACCATCTCGCTCTCTCTGTCAAAGAGTTAACTTACAGCTCCAATTAATAAAATTCCTGGGCAATTAGGAGTGTTTAAATCCAAACCCCTCAGATGGCTCTCTAACTCGCCTGACAAGTTTACCCGGACTCCTGCAGCTATGCATACGATTGTTTACAGTCTCCCAGCCTCCAGAGGCACGGGAAGCTTAAGATATTCAAATAGCTTAGAGCCTCTCAGAGAGTTAGAAACTGTCAGAATAAGACTAGTAAAGGATTTCATTGATGAGTCAATGCTTGTTGCCAAGTTTTCACATCCCCTAAATTGTATCCTTGAATATGTATTAATTAATAGTTGGTATATAGAAAAAATAAGTAGTGGCCTTGGTGTTAGTAACTTTAGACGCTTAAGGTAATAAATTCTTTCCTTTGTTGTAAACCCATTACACATCCGGCCTATAGGAATGCAATTTTATCTTTGGAAGATGGCGCCAAACCTTAAAATAATTACTCTTAGAGAAAATAAGTCTTTGTTGATAAGTCCTTGTCAAGAGTCATAAAATGTTAGTAGGCCTTCTGGCCAGAAGATGATGTAAATCACCTAAACCATTTGTATACGATAAATTTGCAGGAAAGAAACCCTGGTTTTTGATAAGAATCAAAGACTGCTGACTTTGCACCCCCTATTATCCTCTATGTGTAACTTAGGGTATATAAGCCCCTGTTGAAAATAAAGCTACGGGCCTTGCTCACCAGCGCTTGGTCTCCCCATGTCATTCTTCCCTTTAACTTCCAGCTGAGTCTCCATCTGGAGCGCGGAACCCACCACGCTTAGTAATTATGCCTGGGCTTCTAAGACCCACTCGAGAAGGTGTCTAGGGTGAGGCACCTTCCGCTATTCGAGAGGGCGCCTGCGGCCTACGTAAGTGGTGCAAACTTCTTGTCTTGAAGTTTTATTGGTCTCCCGCGTAAACCAAGCTACTCAGCCTCTTTTCTCCACTGAATTTTCCTACTGAGCTATCCTCATTCTATTATTCTTTATATCTCTAATTAGCATATAAATAGTCGCCTAGGCCGTCTCTCCTTCGAATACCCTGGATCAGCTGGGGCTGGTCCCCGGCAGTAGTGTTTTATATATATTGGAGAAGGCAATGGCACCCCACTCCAGTACTCCTGCCTGGAAAATCCCATGGACGGAGGAGCCTGGAAGGCTGCAGTCCATGGGGTTGCTGAGGGTCGGACTCGACTGAGTGACTTCACTTTCACTTTTCACTTTCATGCATTGGAGAAGGAAATGGCAACCCACTCCAGTGTTCTTGCCTGGAGAATCTCAGGGACGGGGGAGCCTGGTGGGCTGCCGTCTATGGGGTCACACGGAGTCAGAAACGACTGAAGTGACTTAGCAAGTGTTATATATAGGGCTTCCCTTGTTGCTCAGCTGGTAAAGAATCTGCCAGAAATGCGGGAGACCTGGGTGTGATCCCTGGGTGGGGAAGATGCCCCTGGAGAAGGAAAAGGCTACCTACTCCAGTATTCTTGCCTGGTGAATTCCATGGACTCTATAGTTCATGGGGTCATGTTATATATATGTGTTGTATATATTGGTGCTTCCCTGGTGGGTCAGTGGTAAAGAATCCACCTGACAATGCAGAAGGTATGAGTTTGATCTCTGGTCCAGGAAGATCACCTAAAGAAGGAAATGGCAACCCACTCGAGTACTCCTGCCTGAAAAAACCCCATGGAGCCTGGCGGGCTGCAGTCGATGGCATCGCAAAAAGTTGGACACAATAGAGCAACTGAATAACAGAAACAACAGCAAAGTTTATACATGTCAATGCTACTCTCCTTCTCCCCCCACCACTGTGCCCACACGTCCATTCTCTATGTCTGCATTTCTATTTCTGCCCTGCAAATAGGCTCATTAATTCCATTTTTCTAGACTCTATGTATATTCGTTAATATGTATTTGTTTTTCTCTTTCTGACTCACTTTGCTCTGTATGACAAACTCTAGACTCATCCACTACAAATGACTCAATTTCATTCATTTTTATAGCTATCACTTAAATAAATGCGATCAATGTTAATCCTATAAGCAGACATGGGAAAACCACACTTCACACCAAAGCAGGGCGGGAAATAGGCAGTGTGGACAAGTACAAGTCAAATACTGTTGAACTTACTTACTCATTTAATCCTTATGACAATTCTGTGATGTCATTACCACTATTTGACAGATAAGGAAACTGAGGCTCAGAGAGTTTATATAACTTCTCCCACAATAGCAGAAACAACAACTGTGAAATTAGGATACACACACAGTCTGCTAGCTTCAGAGATCGTATAGCTCCCATTATTCCCATAATAGAAGGTTGTGAATCAAGAAACAGGTTGGACAACCAGTAAATACCTACTGCCTGACCACTGAGGAGCTAAAGTCTGTCTTTCAGAAAGTCATTTGACATTCAAAATGTATTCAATTCCTACCAATATACACCATATAGTGTCAAGATGTTAGCTAATTAGACCTCACTGTTTCTCACCCTGACTACTGCAGTTGCTTATTAGCTGCCCACTCTTCCCAACTCTATCCCCCACCACCACCCTAAAGTCTATTGGGTTGGCCAAAAAGCCCATTCAGGTTTTTCCATAAAAGAGTACAGAAAAAACAGAATGAACTTTTTGGCCAACCCCGTATCTTGATTGTTCTATGCTCTCAAAACTCCCATGTGTGCACTCCACAGAATCTATCTCGGCTAGGTTGAATCAGCATTGCTCTTCTGTAACTCTTACAACAGTCCATGTTTTTCACAATGCCTGTGGTGTTTCCCCCTCCAAATGGAGAACCTGTCTGGCTCATCTTCCTGTTCCCCCTCCTCACCATCTACAAAACTCTGCTCAAATTATTTCTTGCTGGTGGTCCAGTGGTTAAGACTCTGTGCTTCCAGTGTAGGGGATGCAGGTTCAGTCCCTCGTCAAGGAACAAAGATCCCACATGCCCATGCTGTGTGACATGGCCACAAAAAGAACAAAATAAATTCTTTCTTTCTAGGAAGCCTTCCCCCACCTCCCACAGTTTTCCAAAGAAGGTGCTATTCTTGAAGCAATTGCACCAGCATCATTGCTTCCATATCTTTCTCCAGCACTTGAGTATAAGCTCCCAAAAGACAATATCTACATTTTGTTCATCTTGGAATCTCCCAGACTTAGTAAGAGTCAGGTACTCAAATAAAATGCTTGTTAACTGACTCACATGACCAGATTTTCATCGTTTTAAAAATAAACCAGAACAAATGTTTTGGAAAGTCCATAATTTGACTCTAAAATGAAAATTCTGGCTCTGCTAAGAATGGTTCGGAACACTTCCAAGCAAATGTAACTGAATTGTATTGTTTCATGTATCACAGACTTTGAAGGTCAAAGTCCTATTCTTACATGGAGTCTCTGAGCCACAGTACAACTAAATCAGTTCTTTTTGATAGAACACTTCATAAAATTTTATTACATTTTGAAAGTCTTTACATTTTTATCTTTTAAAACCACTGAAGTTTTGTCCTCCTTGGGAATTTCCCCAGCTTGGATAAGCTTTTCTCTGTAACAGAAGCCTGATGGGAACCTGCTGTTCCAACCAGGGAGCACATCCAAGCCCATTTATGTTTCCAGTTGATGGAAACCTTGTGCATTTGTGATGACTAAGAGAAAATGACCCTGCTGCCTGTCAGAACTTCCAAAGGAGAAGAAACAATTTGTTTCTCTGTAAGGGTCTGTATTTCTTTGTATCTTCTAAGAAGAAACTTTGGTCTTCTTGGCTACCAAGACTACCCAAACCTGTCTCCTTTTCCAGAAGACTGAAATGCAACTCCCCTTTCCCTTTTCTCCCTTTTCGTAACTGTTTTGATATCAGCCTGGCGTGCTGCGATTCATGGGGTCGCAAAGAGTCGGACACGACTGAGCAACTGATCTGATCTGATCTGATGATTTTTGAGGGGGCAAACCAAAAAACTTGTGCAAGAAATACATGTTTTGATAGCATAAGTTGAAAGAGGATATGGGTGGATAAAGTCATTGGATAAGCACCAGTGGGCAAAACCCTAACTGAGGTTCCCAAGGAGAAATCTAGATACATTCCAGTTGGGAAGTGATTTGGTGTCAGTACATGAGATGCAGTTTGTTATTTGCCAATATCTGGAATAATAAAATTAAGAAAGCTCCTCTTAGAGATTAAAAGATTTTTAGGAAACATTAAAAGGCCTATTTTATACAGTTAATAAGTTTTGAAAAATTATGATATAATTTTTAAAATCTATAGCTTCAAGAAAGATTGAGATACATTCAGGGCTTCAACAGCCAAAAGAAGTTGGGTTGTTTATGCTTCCCAGGCCTCACACACTGGAAAGTTGTGTCCCATCACTGAATGCCCTGTATAAGAGTGTAACAATATAAAAGTACCCTTTGACTTAGTCTTGTGTTAATGTTTACTTAGTCTCATTGAAATCTGTAACTGGCTGTTGAAAGTCAAATGCAAATAAAACACTAGGTGCTCAAGACGAGATAATGATATAACAGAGGAGACTTTAACAGAATTTGAGAAAGGCAGAACCCTTTGGAGTCCCACCCTGAAAGTCTTGATTTCACTGAACAGAGTCAGACCCAACTTAGCAACTACACAACAACGAGGCTAAAGCTTGAGAATGTAAATCTCTATGACTCAAAAATATTATTTTAAGTGAATTTTAATTAATGAGTTAAATAAAATATTTGACACATACACATTTTATTTTTGTGGTTTTACCGTTTTAAAAATTATGCCGTAACACTCCTGAAACGGGACTCCTAGCACACAGGAAGACACGCTGGAAGCTGTCTAAGCACCATGGCCTCCTCTGCTTGCCTGGTTACTCCATCTCTCCTAACTCCAGGACGTTTTAGTGACCTCATTAGCACTGCTGAATCAAAGCACTTCATTCTTTTCTTCACAGATGATACTCCTAGCTGAGTTTCCACCACCCAGTACCTTTAATTTTATAGCTCAAATGCTAGATTTTTTTTTTTTTTACATCTATGCCCTTCAATTTTAATGTTGAGAATTTGAGTACATTATTCCAGCCTGAAGAAATGACTGTCATATCATTTATATCTTTATCAAAGTGCAACTGCGTGCTCAGTCACTTCCAACTCCTTGTGACCCTATGGACCATAGCCCACCTGGCTCCTCTATCCATGGGGTTCTCCAGGCAAGAATACTGGAGTGGGCTGCCATGCCTCCTCCAGTGGATCTTCCTGACCCAGGGATCGAACTCACACCTCTTATGTCTCCTGCATTGGCAGGCAGGTTCTTTACCACTAGAGCTACCTGGGAAGCCTATCAAGGTGTAAACGGGATACTAGAAGTCTCTCATAACTCAGTCAGAACTCAAGGAGGCATTTGGTGAGCAAAGTCTGCTTCCATAGGTGGGATGAGAGGCAGGAGGAGAGAAAGGAGGCCTCGCTGTAAACGAGGTCAAGCAGAGGCTGCTGCGGTGATGTACTGCTGAAACTTACACAGTCTGCTCTTTAGGAAGGACAATGCAGAAGTGTCTGCTATTAATGCCCTTATGTAATATTATACTTCAATAAAATGACCCTCCTAAAAAGTATACAAAATTAAGACTATAAAATTATTAGAGCCCCTTCAAGGGCCTTGCCAGGGACCCCATGGAAGTGAGGGGCACTGAGCCGAGCTTCTTTGGCTTCCCCGTGAATCTGCTCTGCATCTGCCAACTGGCTGGCACAGAGCAGGTCCTCAGTACCTGGTGGGGCTGATTTACATACAGTCACAGTTTTCATGTCATTTGTTTCTGTGACTCCTGACCTCTTAAGAAAGGTATGTATAAGACTCTGTGCATCTGGTTTTTAGATTTATTTCAAAGTTATCCTGAGCTTATTCTATTTTCTCTTTAGATATCCCATCCACAGCTATTTTCAAGTGCCTGAAGTTGTTATTGTTCAGTTGCTAAGTCGTGTCCGACTCTTTGTGACCCATGGACTATATAGCTCACCAGGCTTCTTTATCCATGGGATTTTGCAGGTAAGAACACTGGAGTGGATTGCCATACCCTGCTCCAGGGAATCCTTCTGGCCCAGGGTCGAACCTGAGTCTCTTGAGTCTCCTGCATTGCAGACAGATTCTTTACAACTAGCACCACCTAGGAAGCCCTACATAGCTTTAGAACAATATACTTAAACAATACTTATATGGCACTGAATCGCTATATGCCATTCTAAGAATTCTGCCATTGTTAATTCAATTAACAATCCAATTGGGTAGTGCTGTTATTCCCATTTTCCAGATGAGAAAACCGAGTCTCTGAGAAGTTGAAAAGCTGTGTGATTCAGACTGTAAGTGATGGAGACAGGATTTGGACTGTCTAGCTTCAGTTTCCACACTTTTACTGCTGTGCCAGGCCACCATAAGAACCTGAGTTTAACCTGATATGTTTGTCAGGAAATGCTTCTAAAACTTTAATAGGCATACACATCTTTGAGGATCTTGTTGAAAAACAGATTCAGGTTTAGTTGGTCTGGTTTGAAGTCTGATATTCTACATTTCTGACAAGCTCCCAGGTGATGCCAGTGTTGATGGTCCAAGGACCACACTTTGAATTCAAGGGTCTAGAATCTGCTATAGTTTTTTTTTAATATACTCATTCATAGATCTCTTTTTCCATGTCTACTCCTGTACTTGTGGGGAAATTCTCTGCAGACTTTATGTACAGCAAGTCCCTTGCATACAAATGAGTTCTGTTCCAAGCTTGTTCGTAAGTCCAGTTTGTTCATTAAGTTGAACAAAGTTAGCTTAGGTACTCAACTAACAGTCGGCTATGTAGTCCTGTACTGTAATAGGTTTATAATACTTTTCACACAAATAATCCATAAAAAAAAAAAAAAACATTTTTAATCTTACAGTACAATGTAAAGTACAATAGTACAGCACAGCAGCTGACGCACAGGGGCTGGCATCAAGTGAACAGACAGGAAGAGTTACTGATGGGAGGAGGGAGAGGAGGTGGGAGATGGTAGAGCTGAAGGACTGTCAGCAACAGGAGACAGCAGGTGAGCTGAGCTTGACTCAAGCCTGATGTTGATGGCACACGTGCAGCCTCCTTGCTGGAACTAAATGCATGTTAGCATCTTTGAAAGTTCACAACTTGAAGGTTTGTATGTAGGAGAATTACTGTATCATCACCACCTTGAATACTTGTGGCTCCAATCAAAACCATCCAGCACTGGCACATCCCAAGTGGAGCAAAGAGGTGGTCAGAAGTCAGGAGAGAAGCAGAACCAGGGAAGCAGGAAGAAAGAAAGTCCGGGCACAGGTACACCCAAACTTCTTGTGAAAGTTATGATGCGTGTGTGTTCATGTGTGTGTGTGTTGTATGTGTGTGTATAATCCCCCTCTGGATTTTAATTTCAAAACAGTGCATTTCCAGGCCTTATAAATCATGCATTCTATACATATATGTCCTTAGTCTGCTGAAGATTACCACTGTGAGGAGCATCTGTGAGACGAGGTTATTGCAAATATCTGCATCATCGCTGGGCCTAGATTCATCCCCTGGATCAAAAATAATGAAACTTAAACCACCTTCTCCTTTGACTGACTTTTCCAGACTGCCTCGTTTATTTTACAAACTACGATTCCTCAAAAATTCCATGAACTCTGTAGTGTTGTCTTTTCACCCATTAAATAGGCGATTTCCTTTTTCTTAAAGGAATTCAGGACTTGCCCCTCAACTCTTTTGAGTGCAGATGACTTCCAAAGGCTTTGTAGTTTTGTTTTGTTTTTATATTAAGAGTCTGTTCAGTCGTGTCTGACTCCTTGTGACCCCATGGACTGTAGCCTGCCAGGCTCCTCTGTCCATGGGATTTCCCAGGCAAGAACACTGGAGTGGGTTTCCATTTCCTCCTCCAGGGGATCTTCCAGACGCAGAGGGAGGACTTATTTCTTTTGAGGCCCCTGAGTCATGAACCACTCTCTAAAAATCCAGCCTATGTCAGTGGGTTATTTCACAATTCACGTCAAATTCCAAAAATTTAGATTGGAAATTGGAGGCGGTAGTCCAAGCTCAAGAAAGTGTATTGATTTAAACATGATTGCTTTATATTTGTGCCAAATGATACTGTGACAATAGTGGCTGAGGTACACAGAGCGTTCTCTGGAAGCCAGGTGCTCCTGTAAGCACAAGCTAACATCGTTATGCCTGAGCACCCTGCAGGACTGTTCTCATGTAGTTCTGATGGCTCTGCATTCTAAAATAGCTAACCATTTCTAGTCCTTATACACAAGAGGTGCATGGTCATCTGTGCCCAGTATTACTATCATCCAGTGGTTTTTGGTTGTTTTTTTCCTTTTAGATTTTGTGTGTGTGTGGACCATTTTTAAAGTCTTTATTGAATTTGTTACAATACTGCTTCTGGTTTGTTTTGGTTTATTGGCCAAGAGGCATGTGGCATCTTAGTTCCCTGTTTAGAGATCAAACCTGCACCCCCTGCATTGGAAGGCAAAGCTTTAACCACTGGACCATCAGAGAAGCCCCTACCCAATGTTTGTTTGAGTTCACAGGTGCACAGAGAGGTGAAGCAGATTGCCCAAGGTCACACAGCTCCATGTGCTGGGCCTTGGCCTCCACCCAGATGAAAGGGATGAGAAGGATCAGGGTCTTGGGTGGAAAGCCTGGCTTCAGGTCCCATAGCTGAAGGGCAGCTCCTAAGACGGAGAAGGTGGTTTGATGTGAGTGGTTGAAAAGGAGTCCTCACATAAACAAGATAAATGGTAAGAGGCATTGGACATGAGTACGGCGAGATCTGCTGTGGGCACATTCATCAGAATGACGTCTCCCCTGCATACATACCCCTCTCACTGTGGCCATTTCCCTCAGAAACTCTTGACTCCCTGACCTCCTACTAAGCAGCAGACACTCGATTAATATTGTTCAGTGACAGGGATTTCCCTGGTGGTCCAGTGGTTAAGACTTTGCCTTCCAATACAGGGGGTATGGGTTCAATCTCTGATTAGGGAGTAAGATCCCACATGCCTTGGGGCCAATGAAACACCAAAACGTAAAAAGAAGCAATATTGTAACAAATTCAATAAAGATTTTAAAATAAAGTCCACATCAAAAAAAAATCATTAAAAAAAAAAACATTGTTCAATGATGGCCAGTTGTGGGACTTGCTTTAATCGGATGTGGTTGGTAGGAAGTTAATCCATGGACCCTGCAAGGGGACAAAAATGGTGCTCATCTAAGTTTTATCAATTGCTGCATAATAAATTATTCCAAAATGTAAGGTTATAAAACATCATCTCACGATTTCAGTGGGTCAAGACTCTAGGCTTGGCTTGGGTGCCAACCTCTGCCCCTTACAAGGCTGTGGTCAAGGTGTGGGCTGGGGCTGCTGTCATCGTGAGGCTCGACTGGGGCAGGGTCTGCTTCCATGCTCACTCACGTGGCCGTGGGCACTCTCTGCCCCTGGTAACTGGTGGCTGGAGATGTCAGTTCCTTTCCGTGTGAGCCTCTCCAAATGGCAGCTCAGGACATGACTGCTGGTTTGAGAGAGAGAGACAACCAGGTGAATCCAGAGTTTTTTTTTTTTATAACTTAACCTGGAAGAAGCATTCCATCGCCCGCCCATGCCCCATTCTATCTAACAGAAGCAAGTCCCCAAACCTAGCCTACACTCAGGGGGAGGAAATAACGCAAGGTGTGAGTGCCCTCAGGGCCCTCAGGGCTGTCTCAGCAGCAAAAGGAGGACAGAGATAGTGGGAGAGGTTTGATGAAAAGTCTTATCGAATCTTAAGATTATAATGTTTGATACAAAAACACTTCTCCACCCAGCTAAGCTGCAAGAAGCGTATCAGTCAAGTCATAGAAATATACAAGAAAAACGCAGTGATGCTTTCTTTTCGTAGTTATCTCCAAATCCTCAGCAGTTTTCCTTTCCTAGCTGCACCATTTGACCCTTTCAGGTCCCAAGACTGTCATCAGTGATGAAGCCAGCGTTTGGGGCGTGTATCTAGGGTAACAATTTGTCATCCATAGTTGATACTTTTAGAGTGAAGGGACACTATTTCTGATTATTCAAGGACAACAGGCAAACCAGGAAGTCTGAGCATTTACCTCTGAAATATCATCCGTGCTTTACTGAGAGCCCTTCTCCCCTCCTTCATTCTCTCTCTCATCCTCCCGCTCACTTCTGTCCTTTCCTCCCATCACTGTCCACACTCTCTGTATCACTGCTGTTAAAAGTGAGCTGGAGGACTTCTCTGGCCCAGGGAATAAGAATTCTTATGGCCCAGGGCATAAGAATCCACGTTGCGATGCAGGGGACACCAGTTCCACCCCTGGTCCCGGAGGATCCTACTTCCTGCGGGGCAGCTGAGACCATGGGCCACAACTATTGTGCCTGTGGTCTAAAGCCTGGGAGCCGCAGCTACTGAAGCCCACATGCCCCAGAGCCTGTGCTCCGCAATGAGAAGCCCACATACCACAAGGAAGAGTGGCCCCCGCTCACCACAACTAGAGAAAGCCTGTGCAAAGCAATGAAGGATCAGCACAGCCAAAAATAAATACAATTTTTTTTAAGGGAGCTGGAGACAGAGGGGTCATCCTGGAGCAGCCTGCTAACGATGCTCCGTGGTTCACACCCCAAATTGTCCTCCCCATCTCCTGGGTATCTTGTTCTGCAGCTGCCTTCAGAGATAAAGGAGCACACACATGTGCCCCCTGCCATGACTAGGGTTCTCAGCCCCACCCAGCAGTGCTACTGCAGCCACTGAGGGGTGTGTCCTCTGTCCCCATCATCCACAACTCAAGAGGCATGTACGTGTCATGTGTCTGTCTGTGTGTGTGTGTGCATGTGCGTGTGCGTGTGTGTGTGTGTGTGTGTGATATTCCCAGATAAGATACTGGGAAGAATTAAGAGAAGTACATGAGTATGGGTGGATTGGTTTTTGTTCCTTTTCAAAAAATATTTATTTATTTATTTGGCTGTGCTGGGTCTCATTTGCAGCACACAGGATCTTCCATCTGTATTGCAGCATGCAGGATCTCTTTAGTTACAGTATGCAAACTCCTGGTTGTGACATGTGGGGCCTAGTTCCGTGACCAGGGATCGAATCAGGGTCCTCTGCATTGGAAGTGCAAAGTCTGAGCCGCTGGACCACCAGGGAAGTCCCAAGGTTTGTTCTTAAAAAGCATCTCTTAAGCTAATGTACCATCACTTTGTGGTATTTAATTATGCATTTACAAGTTAACACATCATTAAAAATATGTACTCCGGTGTTTGCCCCAACTCAGTAATAGGAACTTGTTACTAAAATTGAATATAACGATGAGGAACCATTGACCTCACTGACCAAGTAACTCCAAGCCTGGTCCTTCTCTAGGAAACAGATTTTTACAGTCTCTTTTAGCTATCGCCCATGGATAGGCATTAGCCCAATTGTTGTTAGAGAGGTGAAATCTAAGAAACTACATCCATGAACTGAGTTATTCATTACAGTGATGCTGCTTTCCATTAGTCAGTTACTCTCCTGTCTTTCTTAGTAGACATCCTTTAATTCATCCTAAGAAAGCATGCATGTGAACTGAAGAATATTTTCTTAAAACTGAAAAAGAAATTTCTTACCATCTTAATAGCAATGATTTCTGGATCATAAACACAAGAGCAATTCACACTGAAATTAACAGCTATAGTTTCTAATGATCTGGAGAAGCCATATGTCTTTTTAACTGCTCAGTCACTCAAGACAGATGAACATAAAAGTGAGTTTTCTTCTTTTTCTCACCTCAAGCAAACTAAATTGGCAACAAATAGGAAATCATTTTTCAGAGCTGTTGCACTATGCATGTACAGTATTATCAAGTATAGTCTAGACTGCTATTAGTTTTGCAGCAAAGAAATATTTCTATCATATGGTCCTTATCAAGAGAATTAGCTAGAAGGATTGATAACTGGTAGGTAATATTCTCTCGTGAGCTGGCTTTTAAATGGGTCACATTGTTCTCCATTTCATTGGAAACTGAAAATAGATGCTATATCAGTAATGTTTGTGAAAAATAGCACATTATCTGGGACTGACTGGGGTAAGGGGGGGTGTATATTTCTTTATAAATTAACCCTCTAGGAAACCATAACAATTTAAAATCTTACACAGGCTTCATAGCTCATCTATTCCCAGCCCCTCATTTTTTTAATCTGAAGAAGCAGATACCCAGAAATATTAAGGGACCAAAGTAAAAGAACTATTTAGTACAAGTATTATGATTTCAACTGTAAAAATCTGTTTCAACATAAGCACACTGCATGCAATTATTTTCTGAACAGAGTGGAGAAAAGCATAATTTGTCCTTGGATTGTTGTTGTTCAGTCATTAAGTTGTGTCTAACTCTTTGTGACCCCATAGACTGCCCCATGCCAGGCTTCCCTGTCCTCCACTGTTTCCCAGAGCTTGCTCAAACTCATGTCCATTGAGTTGATGATGTCATCAAACCATCTCATTCTCTGTTGTCCCCTTCTTCTTCTGCCCTCAGTCTTTCCCAGCATCAGGGTCTTCTCCAATGAGTCAGCTCTTCACATCAGGTGGCCAAAGTATTGGAGCTTCAGCATCAGATCCATCCTTCCAATGTCAGGCTTGATTTCCTTTAAGACTGACTGAGTTGATCTCCTTGCAGTCCAAAGGACTCTCAAAAGTCTTCTCTAGCACCACAATTCAAAAACATCAATTCTTCGGCTCTCAGCCTTCTTTATGGTCCAACTCTCACACCAATACATGACTACTGGAAAAACCATAGCTTTGACTACACGGACCTTAGTCAGCAGAGTGATGTATTTGCTTTTTAATATGCTGTCTAGGTTTGTAATAACTTTCTGTAATAAATATCCTTTCGGAGTCTA
This sequence comes from Bos taurus, assembly GCF_002263795.3. Classification (NCBI taxonomy): domain Eukaryota; kingdom Metazoa; phylum Chordata; class Mammalia; order Artiodactyla; family Bovidae; genus Bos; species Bos taurus. The sequence continues at coordinate 26,061,449 of NC_037341.1, forward strand.
TAGACTTTTACCCCTCAATGAGCTTTAATTGTAATAAAAGTCAGCAAATTGTAATAAAGAAAAACAAGGCAGGGGAACAATTTCCACCACAAATAAAATGAAAGTAGTCTTTTTCTTTCCCCTCTCAGCAAACAGGATCTGGACCCTGCAGGTCTGAGCACTGAGTGTCATGTCTCCAGCCTGAAAATCACAGCGCAATTGTCCTTTTTGTATGTGGAGCCAAAGGACCCGCAGCCTCAGCTACAACCAGTTCAGCCTGCCTAAAGTCAGACATTAATAGAAAGGGGTCAGCAAAGGCTTGTCTCTCCCTGCTCCAGAGGGGCCACTATTAACCTCCCAGAGCCCAGGTGACAGTCAGGCACATCCATCTGAAGCCGGCCTGCAGGAGCCACTTCTAAACAGATCAGATCTTCCCTGGTGCCAGATCACCTCTGAACTCCCGGCTGCTCACCCTGCACTGAGTAAGTTACGGGTTGTATTTCATGTATTTCAGGCTTGATGGGGCTGAAAGTGAAAGTTTTGTGTCCAGAACAGACTAAATCAAGTTCCCACTTAGAGCAACCTCTTTCCTGTCCTCTGCTTGCCGCTAAAAGCCATTTTGAAAACCCAGAAGATGAACAGCTAGCAGGTTAAGCAATTGTATTTTTTCTTCCCTATGTACTTGATCTTCTACATCTCAGCCAAGGACACAAAGGGAGACACTGGGCTCTGCTAAATTAGTAGCTGATGGAAGTCCCTTGATAAATTAAAAAGAAATGAATTAATATCAGTGCTCAGTAAGGTGAGGCCTGAAGCACCTCTCCGGCAGAGATAACTTAGGATGACCCAGTTATGATTATAATGAAGGGCCGAATAGGATGATATTCCCACTAGAATTTGAAGAATTAGAAGATTGAGCAGTAATGTAACCCACATATAAACAGCAGCTACCATTCTCTGCAGACACTGCTACCATTCTATAGCAGACACTGCTAAGCTGGTGACAAGCATTTTCTCATTTATTCTTATCATAACCCTGAGAGAGGTTCAGTTTTTATGTCCATTTTAGAGATGGTGCCCAGAAGCTCAGAAAGGTTCAGTAACCAATCACAGGCCACACAGCCAGGAAACAGTAGTGTCAGGTTTTGAACCCATGGAGTTTGACTCCAGAATCCATACTTCACTGCTATTCTGTAATTACGATAAGGAAGAAATGTATCAAGTTAATCAAGCATTTTCAATATGCAAAAATTATTTAAAGATCAGAATCAAGGGACTTCCCTGGTAGTCTGATGGCTGGGACTCTGCTTCCAATGCAGGGAGCATGGGTTCTATCCCTGGTTAGGGAACTAGGATCCCCCATGCCACACCTAAAAATTTAGAAAAAAAAAATCAAAGTCAAAAGAGTTATGATGGCTCCAACATTAAGCTACATGATGGCTCCATTATTTGTGAACAAAGGTCTGCATAGCCAAAGCTATAGTTTTTCCAGTAGTCATGTATGAATGTGAGAGTTGGGCTATAAAGAAGGCTGAGCACTGAAGAACTGATACTTTTGAACTGTGGTGTTGGAGAAGACTCTTGAGAGTCCCTTGGACTGCAAGGAGATCCAACCAGTCAATCTTAAGGGAAATCAAGCCTGTGTATTTATTGTAAGGACTGATGCTGAAGCTGACAATCCAGTACTCTGACCACCTGATGCAATGAGCTGACTCATTGGAGAAGACCCTGATGCTGGGAAAGATTGAAGGCAGGAAGAGAAGGAGGTGACAGAGGACTAGATGGTTGGATGGCATCACTGACTCAGTGGACATGAGATTGAGCAAGCTACAGGAGTTGGTGATGGACAGGAAGGCCTGGTGTGCTACAGTCCACGGGGTCACAAAGAGTCAGACAAGACTGAGCAACTGAACAACGTTGAAAGGGGGAAGGTTTGCAAAATTGGGCCAAGACATAGATATGAAAGTGGGAAAACCTGTACAAGCCCGGGAGGAGGATATTACTAACTGTTGTAAGAGAAAGAAGCAAGTACAATACTCTGCATTTTCTCCTTCTCAGCAATAACATAGAGTGAATTTTCCCCAAATGGCCCTAATTGCAAATAAGTAACAGTAAAGAAATTCACATGAGTGGCTTTCATTCCTTTTCATCCTCATTGTTCTTCTCTTGGAAAATGTCAGAAGTGATTAAGAAAGAACTGGTCCAGTGGCTAGGACTCCACACTCCCAACGCAGAGGGCTGAGGGTTCAATCCCTGTCTGGGCAACTAGATCTCACATGCAGCAACTGAAGATCTATGCCACAGCTAAGACCAAAGATCCCATGTGATGCAGCTAAGACCCGGGGCAGCCAAATAAATTAATTAATTAAAAAAAAATAAGAAGGACTTCGAAAGGGGAGTCTGTGAGGCACCCCCTGCAGAATTCAAAATATGAGTTTGGGCCTCAAAAATCTCCATTCCGCATCTGTATCTTTTTGTTACTAGTGTGAAGAAGTCTGGATCTTTGGTTTCTAAGAACATTCCAAAGATATTATATAGCTGGGAGAATGGGGAACAAAGAGCAACCCTAAAGGAAAATGAAACAAATTTTAACTCAGAAAACAGAAAATCCCCTATTTTATTCCCATGAAAAGACCTATTTTAGAGAATGATACCAGCCTTATCCCCAGTTTGTGTCATTCATGTTGTTTTTAATCTTGGATTTGCACATCTGAGAAGTTCTAAGATTTAGTGTTATTTTGTGTAAACAGTTTCTAAACTTGGGTAATAGGGTTTCTCTGTGGCCAAGAAGGTGGGACTTCCCACATTCATGCCATTCAGCTGAAGTTTTCTCAAGTTCCCTTTTCCTCTGCAGAACAGCTAGTCAGTTGATATAGCAGTGTTTAGACTAAAACATTTTGCCAAGTCCTGTACCAAATCCCCGGACAGTTTTATTGCAATTTACAAAATTAGAAAACCACATGCATAAATTGTACCTATTTCTAATGTATTTCACTTAGCACGTGATATTTTCCTGTTCCCTACAAGTCCTTATTTTTAAGTGTTGAGATATTATAGGAATACACATTGGATTACAAGTTGCTTCCAAAGATCCTTTTGTTCAAGGGAAAGTTACAACATTGGAAATGTAAGCCGTATTCATTTGTGTACTTTCCATTGAATCCAACATTGTGGCTTTTGCTGATTTAAGAGAGGCCAAGTGCCTGCAGAAGTTGTATAAACAGTCTGCTAATCTTCCAAAGCATTTCTTAAGTCATTAATAACAGAGCCTGCTTATGCTTTAGAGGAACTGAGCTGGGCTTAGACAACATCAATATTATTTCATTTCCAAAAGCACTTGACAGGTTGGAAAGGCTTGTTAATTAATGCAGTTTGACCTGAATGAGAAAATATTTATTAATTTTATCTCACTGTGAAAGGAAGTGCAGAGGGATAAAGCAATGACAAATGTGAGTTACATGCCTTCTATGGGTCATAGACTCTTCACGTGATTGAACGCTGGACACAATGACTCTCAAGAGACTTCTAGAACCACCATCCTCCTGAAGTTTACAGTCCTGCTTAAGGGTGGGGTGGGGACAGCCATTTAAGGCCTCAGTGGCTGGGGTCTGTGTTAAGTGCTGACATCCAAGGAGAGGTCTGAACAGGCTGTGTGCAGAGCAGGAGGGGGAGGGGACTGAGGCTGGTCCCAGTTGTAGGCATCAGAAGATTTCTTCAAGGGATACTTGAACTAGAACTTCAAGAATGAACAGGATACCAGGAGGCAGGGGTGATGGGAGGATTTCCAACAGAGCAAAAATTTGGAGGCAGTAAGACAGTGGGAGAATTCAGGGGACAGCAGGCTGTGAAGTAAGAGAGCAGAGAACTTAACTAAGAAGTGGAACCGGGGAGGCAGGTGTACAAGATTTTCAGAAGGGTGTCGGAACCCCAGGACACGCAAAGCTAAGTCTTCCCTAAAGCAAAAGTGTAAGTTCCTAATACGACTTTGCTCCATGTTAAACTATTAATTCAATACTAGAAACACTGATTATTTTGCTTCCAAAATCTCTAAAAGCAGAGGTCTCCCACAGGCACAGCCTTTGGAGGAATGCCTGAGGCAATTCCTGTTCTCTTTCAAATTCCATTTGCCATTGGATTATTTATCAGGCATTCAGAGAGCTTGGCTCTGCAGTCTGGTTGCCTGGAGTGAAGGCATGTGGATGCCTCTTGTGCTGTCAGTGTAGGCTTACAGTGCTACACTTTGATCATTTTCTATCACTGAAAATCGGGGAACTTCTGCCCTGTACTCTAGTGACACCACACCCCTAGAGTTTGTTGTAAAATGCTGTCCCTCTAAAGCAATATCATAAAGACTTTTTTGTGTGTGTGTGCTGGTCACTTTGATAAAGTTCAAAACACAAGGCAGGGCAAAGTTTGACAAATCTTTAAACCCCAGAGCAGGTTTATCCCAAATAAGCAGGATTTATCTAGATGCTGAAATCCCAGATAATTGCTTAACGGGTTCAGGGATTACTTTTGCCAGTTGAAATTGCTCTACTGTCAAGATTAGATTTCTCAAAAGCTAGACTTGTATATATTCACATCTTGGCAGATTACAAACATTATAAATGTATTTTCTTTTGTTTTCCCAACTATGGGATTGGTCTTTTATCTGACCAATGGCTTCCATGAAGGATTACTTTGGTTTTTTTCCCTCTCAAACACAATTGGTCTTTTAAAGTACATTCTATGAAATTTTAACCCTTTATGATTAGATATTGTGAATTAATGAAAGATAATATGAATGCTTTTGAGTTTTCCTATGGTAATTGAGATACATTTTACTTAAAAGATGGGGGAAGTGGAATTTTAAAGAAAATCAACTTCTTATCCATGACCTTGGCATGAGGCCTCCACCTCTTCCAACATGAAATTTTTATGATGCTGTTTTAGTGCCATTAAAACTGATTTCTTCAATAAATGTCAATTTATTAACTGTGTAAAGATTACCTGAAGAATTTTAAGTCGTCTTATTTCTACCAGGAATAAAACTGGATCTTACAGAAGCAGACTCACAGACATAGAAAACAGACTTGTGGTCACCAAGGGGGAGAGGGCAGGTGGGGAATGGATGGATTGGGAGTTTGGGGTTAGCAAATGCAAATTACTGTATGTGTATATGTGTTCAGTCGACCAGTCATGTCTGATTCTTTGCGACCCCATAGATTGTAGTCCACCAGACTCTTCTGTCCATGGAATTTTCCAGGCAAGAATACTGGATTGGGTTGCCATGCCTTTCTCCAGGGGATATTCTCAACTCAGGGGTCAAACCCACATCTCTTGCATCTCCCGCATTGACAGGCAGTTTCTTTACCACTGCGCCACCTGGGAAGCTCAATACTATTGTATACAGAATGGATAAACAAGGTCTATTTTATAGCACTGGGAACTATTTGCAATATCCTGTCATAAACCACAATGGAAAAGGAAAATAATAATAATAATAAAATTGGGTCTGTCCAGTTTAGACACCTCAGCAAGTGAAAAGTCTTAAGAATTCTAAGTATGTCATGAACCAGCCACTGGTGTACATGTGTTCCCTGTCCCGAACCCCCCTCCCTCTTCCCTCCCCCACAGTATTGCAAAGTAATAAGCCTGAAATTGAAATAAATGAATTAAAAAAAATAATATAAAAGAATTCTAAGTGTGATGGTATGGTTTCCAAAGTGAACCATCTCTCAGGTTTTTCAAGAAGCTATTCTATGAATGAATCTGAGGCCCCTTTGGAATAGACCAGAAGTGATCCAGGGCTGGGCTGTAGAGAAGACAGAAGCCCTCAGACTTCTTGGAGCTGTGGTTTAGATGCCCTATGGCAACCACAGCCAGACAGGTCTTGGTGGGACTGAGTTCGTGCTGTTGGCCCAGGCACAGTCACCGTGGCCCTTGCATTCAAGTGCTGTTCCCATCAGCACTAGGGTGACTAATAACATCAACTTTTTAAAAAATGCACAACATGAAAGTTGCAAGACGAGTTCTAATTTGGGGCAGAATAAGGACTGCAGCCCTGGAGACACAGCTCAGATGGCTCTGAGAAACTGCTTCAGAGAGGCAGGGCGAGGGTCATTGTGTATGTGATTTTGGTGAAGGGGAAATACATGTGATCAGGCACATATTTTTTCAGAAGGTTTCTACTAGTCTTATGCAGCTTTCTGCTAGTCACGAGAAACAGTCGTCACCATGAAGGATTTTAGTGCTTTTCTAGGTATGAGGAGATATAAGAACTGGGCTCATAAAATCAGGTCCTGAGAATATCTAACTACCTGAAAACTCGTCCTGCCAGTTTTTCCCAGAGTGCAGAACACCTCGTTTCTGCTCTCCACCCTGAACTCCTTTCAGAGGGTGTTGAAGGTCAGCAGCTGCAACAGCTCATAATTTACTCCTTGCAGAGGTAGATGGCAAGCAACCATGGCAAGTACCAACTTGCAGTTGACAATAATGAGGCTGGGGCGCTTTGTCTGCTCCGTGTTTAGTGCCTCTTCTGAGTGAGAGGATACGCACTCTCGTATGAACATGTGACATGGTGGTCGTCAGGGCCCCCCAAGTGTCTGTCCACATACATCCATGGTCTTCCAATCTTTCTCCTTCTACCACGCCATTCACTATGTCCCAGGATTCCCATGATATTCTAACTCTGGGCCACTTATCTTTCAATATAAAGTGGGAAACTAGGCACACTGCCCACAGGAAGGGTTTTCTCTCACCATACTCTAGCAAGGTCAACTTGCAGGGAGCTGGGAGCATGGTGGCCATCCCCCACTTGCTATTTGCACCCACCTAGCAAGCTCATGCTCTGTAAGCAAGCGTGAGCTTTTTCTTCCTCCCGTGGGATCCCCTGTCTGGCTGTGGGTGTAAGCCACGTGGCAACAGAACAGCAGACATAGTGCACTGGGAGCTGGACTGCTGTACATGTCTGGACTGCAGTACATGTCTTCTGCTTTGCCCACTAGTGCTGCTTGGGCTCAGTGCTGGACTACCTGTTTCATCTCATGCTGGATTGTTGCTAGGCCAGCCTGACTTGATGATTTAGTAGGTCTGCCCTGCTCGTGAGGGATGGGTCCCCCAAGGCCCAGTAACATCCCAGAAGATGCTTTGCAAAAAGCATGTCATTCCATGCTCCTCTGAAATGGCTTGACGGCAGAAGGCTGGGGGCCTGCTTTGTGATTTTCCCCCTTGGGCTTGACACATGTTACACACAGCTTCTGCTCCCCCTGCCAGTACCTCCAATACCTGCTGCAGGGACCCTGATGACACCCAGTCACATTCAGAGCTGGTAGGTAGCCTTTTGGTTCACTTAGCATTGGGGCTGGAGCAGTATTTCCAACCTTAGAATCTGCTGCTACTACAACCCACAGAGGCCAGACAGGCATTGTGTCTGCTTTGTGAAAGGAAAGGCAAGATGCAATACTTTAGAGGAGATGTCCTGGCACAGCCCTGACCATCTGACCACCGGCAAAATTTTACTAATACGGCAGGCATTCAGTCTACCATAAATTCACTACTGCTGCTATGCATGTGCTCAGTCATGCCTGACTCTTTTGTGACCATAGTCTGCCAGCTTCTCTGTCCATATGTGATTTCCCAAGCAAGAATACTGGAGTGGATAGCTATTCCCTTTTTCCAGAGAATCTTCCCTACCCAAGGATCAAACCCATGTCTGCTGAGTCTCTTCCATTGCAGGCAGATCCTTTACCATCTGAGCCACCAGCAAACCCTATATTCCCTGCAAGGCTGCCAGATCTCTGTATTCCAATGTAAGACTGACTTTCTAGAGAAAATCTAGAAATTCTTGTCTCTCCCCCATTCCAGTGGTTCTCACACTATGGTGTACACAAGAATACATTTGAATGCTTGCCAAGATGTGAATGATCCGGCCCCACCCACAGAGATTCTGATTCTAAATAAAGTTACATGAGTCCAGGAATCTGCACTTTGAAAGGATGTCCCACCCCCGTGCTTCTAAAGGACTTTGAGAAGCTCTGCTTTATGTCTTTGAATATGCTGCTCACTGTGTCTCTGACCCCTTCCTGTTTTCTAATTTTTAAATTTATATATTTATTTGGCTGCACTGGGTGTTAGCCTCAGCAAATGGGATCTTTAAAAGCATGAGAACCCTTTGTTGGGGCATGCAGGATCTAGTTCCCTGATCAGGGATCAAACCTGGGCCCCCTGCATTGGGAGCATGGAGCCTTAGGTTCCATGATGCCTTCCTTCCTTCCTCCCTCTTCAACTCCTACTCATTCTTCAAGAGTCCACTTCAATCAATGTCACCTCTTTTGTGAAGCTTTTCCTAACTCTCTGTAAGTTGGAGTTAGTCCATCAAGATGTCACAGCAATTTTCACACCTTCTTTAATTTCTATAGTGATTTCTGTGAAGTCTTGTATTCTTCCAAGGCTATAAACTTCTGAAAAATGGAAATTTTCATTCACCTTTTATCTCCAACAGTTATCCCATTGCCAAGCACGTGGCAGGCACTCACTGTACACTTCATGATAACTGCATGAATCCTGGAGATCTAAGCGTGAAATTGTAACTGTGAATTGGTTGAGTTCTACAGGATAAAAAGGTAATATATCAACATTTAGTCCTTTCATTTTCTCACTAAGTGAATCGCATATTCTTGCTCCAGAAATCTCATCATATACTTTTCTTAATCCCTTTGTGGAGTTTAAGATAAGACCCTAATCCCACAAAGACTGATATTTGATCAGGACTTAAAGGCTTTTTTAAAGAGAGATAACTTTTTACTCATGGTAAGAAAAAGGAAATTTTTCCAGGAATGATTTTCTAAGAGTTTCTTGTCCATTTCAATGGTGAACTTCTTTTGCTAATGAAATATTAATTTGCTTGACCTGACCCATTTTTGCAGTTCTTCAAGTTCAGTCCTCTGTGAATCCGTGTGTTTAATAAAGCACAACGGGTTTCCCTGGTGGTCCAATGGTTAAGAATCCACCTGCCAACCTGGGGGACACAGGTTTGATCCCTGATCTGGGAAGATTCCACATGTCATGGGGCAACTAAGCCCATGCACCACAACTACTGAGCCCTAGTGCTCTAACTACTGAGCCCTCACGCCCTAGAGCCGGTGCTCCGCAACGAGAGAAGCCACCGCAAGAAGTCTGAGCACCACACAAAGAGTAGCCTCTGCCTGCTGCAAGTAGGGAAAACCCGCTTGCAGCAACGAAGACCCAGCACAGTTATAAATAAGTAAACTTTCTTTAAAAGCACAGCATGACAGAGACAGACGTCTTTACCTTCACCCTGTGAAGTCCCACAAAGAGGAATTCACTTCAAGCCAAGCCAGACTCAGGTTGTTGATGCTGGGGACAGTGCTGGTCCTGGCAGTGTGAATGCGCTTTCTTAAATGCTGTGATCCATTTTAGAAAAGAGCAGAATATCAGTGTGCTAATGGAAGTTCATACGGTCAACGTTATTGGTATTTGGAAAGAACGAATCAAAGAAATTAAAACGTCAGAGCAACATTTGATGCAACTGGAAAAATGTCTTCTGTAGAAACAACCTAAGAAGTGAAGAATTTCTCTTTTTTTCAATATTTATTTATTTATTTAGCTGTACTGGTTCTTAGTTGTACCTCGTGGAATCTTGGTTGAGGCATGCGTGAACTCAGCTGTGCAGCCTGTGGGATCTAGTTCCCTGACCACCAATTGGACTCAGGGCCGCTGCACTCGGGGCGCTCAGAGTCTTAGCCACTGGACCACCACCGAAGTCCCAAAACAAAGAATTTCTGACCAGAGTCTTGGTCTTCTTGTGAGATGTTTATTACCTTTACCTAGATTTTAGCTGCTAAATTGTGCTAGGTCAACTCAACAGATCTACAAGGCACATTCTCTTTTGTGGCTCTGAGCTATTTTCTCACACTGATGAAGAAATCTTGTAGCTTGATCCTCCCAAAGAGGAGCTCCTGGTACTTTAGTACACTGAAATGAAGTCATTAAAAGTTGGGTAATAAATAAAATGAAAATATATGGAGGTTTTTCCATGCAATACTTGGCAATAGCTATCCTAAAAGACAAAAAAAAAAAACTTTTCTTTTTAGAGTTTATGCATCTGAACAAAATTAAAGGCAAAATTACATAGATTCTAATGTATACTCTTCATTGCCAAAAGGATAAAGTAAAATTTTCTTCTTAATAAAAGCACATAAAATAATTTAAAAGATACATGCCATGAAACCACACTAGAAAAGCGCCTGTTTATTTGAATACAGTCTCTTCGATCTTTCTTTGCCTTTTATGAATAGATATTTATACCTTAAAAAAAGTTTTGAATTCTAAAAGAACGGGAAGCGCTGGAGTATAAAATAGGACCAAATGCATTTATCTTATTTATCACTTATAAAACCCTATGTGTTCCACTGCTGCTGCTAAGTCACTTCAGTCGTGTCCGACTCTTAGCGACCCCATGGACAGCAGCCTACCAGGCTCCTCCGTCCATGGGCTTTTCCAGGCAAGAGTACTGGAGTGGGGTGCCGTTGCCTTCTCCATGTGTTCCACTAGTGACTAGGAATTGTAGCAAATTTTTCTTCTAGTTCAAAAAGAAAACAATAAAATATGCAAACATTTCCAGAATAATCATGAAGAAACTTGCTGAAATGAACCATGGAGGATTTTTTTTTAACAATGCAAGAAAATAGTGATTCTCATAGTAATCAAATCACTGAGAGCTTCTAAATTCTGCTCCCGTAACAGTAGGAGAATGGAAGGCGTGTACAGAACTGTAAACAAAAAAGGAGCTTCCACCAACCAAATGGCTGTTCATGTTGACAAACTGTCAGATTGAGCGACAATCCTTGAGCCGAACAAAAACAACTGCCGTACAAAGCTATATTCCTCTATGATTTATTTTGACATTTCTCGTCCTCTTACCACAAAATAAATATACATCTCCATAAACATGTACATGGGCTTCCCTGGTGGCTCAGTGGTAAGGAATCTGTCTGCCAATGCAGGAGACACAGGTTCAATTCCTGAAGATCCCCTGGGGGAAGATCCCCTGGAGAAAGAAATGGCAATTCACTCCAGTATTCTTGCCTGGGAAATCCCATGGACAGAGGAGCCTGGCAGGCTACAGTCCATGGTGTCACAACAGAGTCAGACAGGACTTAGTGACCAAAAAACAACAACCAAACAGGTATATACACGTGGAAATGGCAATGAAGCACGCATTGGGAATTAATTACTTTTTTGTAAAGGATGCCCTCCTTATTGTGAACCTACTTTGAAATATTTCTAGAAGGAGTAACACGTGTTATTATCAATTTACTGAAAATTTGTTTATCAGATCTTTCTTCTCTTTAACCCAGGCTACAAGAGAGGAAGTGGGAAAGACAGAAAATGAAGAAAATGTACAAAACAGGGAGGTACTAACCTCAAAAACAAACAACCTACCACAGGCTTGGCAGCCCTGAGAGCCAGCACTGAAATTGCTTGCCAACACATAGGTGAATTTAGTGCAAGCAGAGTTCCCAGCATAAAACCATTCGTTTCCACCACTAGCTATTCAGAAGACCAAGGAAATACCAAATTCTTGTCTCTGTGACAAACTTGGGCATGCATAAAAGGAAACTAGGCACAATAAAAGTTTTCTGGGTGAGAAGGAAGAATGCTGTTGCTGTCTACATCTGATTTGTTCAGACCTCAAAAAGAAATTTTGATCTGACATATAAACCATGGGTAATGTTCTACTGGATCGAATTCAGTTCACATTCACGTTATGGGAAGCAGTGATCATTTCTTTTCTTTTTTTCTTTTTTTAGGGATAACTTCTTCATTGCTAAATGTAAGCAATAGGGACTTGCCTGGTGGTCCAGTGGCCGGGACTCCATGCTCCCAATACAGAGGGTATGGGTTCAATCGCTGGTCAGAGAACTAAGATCCCCCATGCTGCAGGGTGCAGCCATAAAAAATAAAAAATAAATATGTTAAATGTAAGCAATACATATCCTGTCCTAAGAACTGATCATCAATTCCTCTAGGCAGAAAGACTGATGTAGTGGTGATGGTGGTGGTGGTTTCTCTAGACATCGTGGCCACCAGTTCACCAATGTCATTGGAGAAGGAAATGGCAACCCGTTCCAGTATTCTTGCCTGGGAAATCCCATGGACAGAGAAACCGGGTGGGCTACAGTCCATGGAGTTGCAAAAGAGTCAGACGTGACTGAGTGACTAAACCACCACACCATCATACACAGATGGCACAATGGCTGTCTTTCCAGGAGATGAAAATAGATTCACACAGCTGCAGATACAGATATTCTGTTGTAAATGATTCTATTTCATCACTATGAAGAACTTAACCCAAATGGAGCTATACTCTGCAGCAACTACACCTGCAAAAGTTACTTTATTTTCAAGTATTCCAAGCTCTAGATGAGTGTTTTTTGGGAATTTCTCCAGTGAAAGGAGAGGTGGCAGGTTCCAAGTGTAAGGCGTTGAAAAGTCGTGAATGCTCGCATTGTTGTACAGCAGAAACCAACGCAACATTAAAAAGCAATGGTCCTCCAATTAAAAGCTGAAAAAAAAATGTCATGATCACATTACAGCAATTATTAGAGACAAGGTCAAGTATACATCATAAGTCAGGATGGACCCCTTATGACAGCTACCAAACAGAGACACGAGCACTCACATTCAATCTGGTTCTAGCTTACCCATATCCTTCTGCTATCAATACTTGGAAGATTTAAGAGGTAATGATTTTTATTCCAAAACATTTGTCCTTGAAGTTTATGCCTGTCCACCATACCGCTAATGTTTGCTATCATGCAGGAAATCCAGCTAAGGGGTAAAATAGCTTTGGATACTAACCAATATTTACACTCCACTGGATGCGAGGCTTTCAAAGGCCTCAAAAATGTGCATACTGTTGACCTACCAAATTTCATTTCTAACGATTTTTCCAAAGAAAATAACTAGAGATTTGTGCAAGGACTGAGCTATAAGGATTCTCTATGTTGAATCATTTTATACTATAAAAAAAAAATAAGCAAACCACCTGAATATACAGCTATATAAAATCTGAAAAATAACTTGTGGTATAAAATATTTTGCTATCATTTAATAGTAATAACGATCTCTAAATGAATAGAAAAATATTTATAGAGTCATATTCATGGAAAAAGCTTGGAATGCCACATTTTGTACTGTATAAACTGTAAGAAAAAACTGAAGAACACCCCAATTCTAAGAGGAATTATATGTGAGTGATAGAATTAGCAACTGCCTTGTATGGTCTTCTCTCTGCTTTTCTGTATTTTCTAAATAATCTACAATAAATATGTATTAGTTTTATATTCAGAAAAAAGTAACTTCCAGAACAATAAATTTGGGAGCACAAATGTCATCATGGGAAGTTCTGAGCTCTTTGAGAGCAAAGGTTTGCAGATTAAGGTGTGTGTTGACTTGTATTAGGTTAAGCCGAAATGCGTGCTGTTGCAACTTTTGTGTTCACAAATGATAATACTTCTACTGCCTTAAATGGTTGAAGACAGATTTTTTTTTTTTCCCAGGAAGTTTTGGATGAGCATTTAATGTGGCTGATGGGTTGAAGCAAACAGCCAAGGGATAAAATGCCAGCCAAGAAGTTGTGTGTAGGCAGTAACACTTTCCTGCAGGTGTTGTGCTCAGAATTCCTGGGCATAAGAACACGCGTGCATTCTAAGTCACTTCAGTCGTGTCCAACTCTTTGCGACCCTGTGGACTGTAGCCCGCCAGTCTCCTCTGTCCAGGGGATTTCCCAGGAAAGAATAGTGGAGTGGGTTGCCATTCCTCCTCCAGGGGATCTTCCCAACCTAGGGATGGAACCCATGTCTCTTGCATCTGCTGCATTGGCAGGCAGATTCTTTACCACTGAGCCACCTGGGAAGCCCCAAAACAGGACTACGTAGACCCTAAAAAATGGCGTTTATTTGGTGTGAGGCTGAGACTGTGCTTTCAGGGCTCATTTCTCCAGTTTGTTACAGTGTGAAGCTGAAACAAGAGGGCAGAGCGTGGCCTTTGTTGTACCTTGCCTAGAAACAGGGGCATCAAGCAACTCCAATTTTTCCCTGTTCTGCACAGGTGTGTGTCCACAAATAACTGCAAAAAGTTCAGCGAGCATCCCTATGGGGTTAAAAGTTTAGCAACTGAGTGAATTTGCAAAAATAGAAGCTTTAAATTATAAAGATCAGTGGTGGGAATAGTACCTATTTCTGCAAGTTGTTGTAGAGATTCATGAAATAATTCAAGCCAAGCATTTGACTCAGCAGGGGGCACATATATGGGCTCCCCAGGTGGTGCTAGTGGTAAAGAACCTGCCTGCCAATGCAGGGGATGTAAGAGACAAGAGCTCGGTCGATGGGTAGGAAAGATCCCCTGGAGGAGGGTATGGCAACCCACTCCAGTCTTCTTGTCTGGGAAATCCCATGGACAGAGGAGGCTGGCAGGCTACAATCCATAGAGTCACAAAGAGTCAGAAACTTAGCATGCATGCCTGTGGCACATGTATACCAAATATGTGTTGGGGAAAAAACTGCTTTTGTGAATATTTGAAGCCCCTGTTAAGTTTAGGTATATAACAATACTCATATACTCCAAACAAATACTGTAGAAAGAGGAGTACAAAAACAACCTAATGTTAACACAACCTGATACACTGGTACAGTTTTTCACCATGATTTTTTTCAGATGAACTTAAACACTTCAAACCATCTGTGTATTTTCTGTAGAAGGTTTGTTGAATTATAAGCAAGACCTTTGGGAGACCTGGGCAGGGGCTGGGACCCAAATAAAATGTTGTTATAAACACTACCCGGATAGAGATAATTAACCCTTACTTAGAAGCAAATAGCACTGTTTCCTCAATAAAATATTAATAGGACTCAGTAAAGAATGCTTCAGTGTATTTTTTTTTTTAACGTTAAAAACTACCTGGTTTGGCATCTATTTTTGCTTAGCTGTGATAGTAAACACAAGGGATCCTCTTTATGTGGCACTGAAATCCCTGCCAGAAAGTAAATATTTAACGATTACATAAGGAGCTATAAACACAATTTCCCGAGAGATTTTCTAGGAAGACATTTACCCGCCTGAGCCAAATGGATTGAGATGATTAAAACCTAACCTTCCTTCCAAATGGGACAAGGTGAGCATTTTCTCCTAAATCATTCTTCACAACTCTCTGCAGCATTTGAAGCCTCTCCTTCTGCGTTTGGGGTCCAAAACTTTGCCAAACTGTTATTATTGTTGTTATCTAAGATATATGTAAAGCTTTACCTACATTGTCTGCAACATCCTTTTCAAGTGTCACAACTCCCAAGCTTACCCTTCCTGTTGCTGTTTGTTGTTGCTGTTCAGTCGCTCAGTCGTGTCCAGCTCCTTGCGACCGCATGGATTGCAGCACACCAGGCTTCCCTGTCCTTCACTATCTCCCAGAGTTTGCTCAAACTCTTGTTCTTTGAGTTAATGTTGCCATCCAACCATCTTATCCTTTGTCACCCTCCTCTCCTCCTGCCCTCAATCTTTCCCAGCAGCAGAGTCTTTTCCAATGAGTCAGCTCTTTGCATTAGGTGGCAAAGTATTGGAGCTTCAGCTTCAGCATCAATCCTTCCAATGAATATTCAGGGTTGATTTCCTGGTTTGATCTCCATGCTGTCCAAGGGCCTCTCAAGAGTCTTGTCCATCCACACAATTTTAAAGCATCAGTTCTCTGGCACTCAGCCTTCTTGATGGTCCAACTCTCACATCCATATGTGTGACACATGACTACTGGAAAAACCATAGCTTTGACTATACAGACCTTTGTTAGCAAAGTGGTGTCTCTGCTTTTTAATACACTGTATAGGTTAGTCATAGCTTTTCTTCTAAGGAGCAAGCCATTTAATTTCATGGCTGCAGTCTGTCTGCAGTGATTTTGGAACCCAAGAAAATAAAATCTGTCATTGCTTCCACTTTCCCCCTTCTATTTGCCATGAAGTGATGGCAGCAGATGCCGTGATCTTAGTTTTTTGAATGTTGAGTCTTAAGCCAGCTTTTTCACTCTCCTCTTTCATTTTCATCAAGAGGCTTTTTAATTCCTCTTTGCTTTCTGCCATTAGAGTGGTATCATCTACATATCTAATGTTTCAGGGACCCAATAAATAATTCAGGGGAAATCTGACGTTCCCTGGCTGATGCTGGACCTGTGGTTCACTGAGCAGTTATTCTGTGGGACAGACTTAATGCAGACCGCATTGGGAAGAAAATGATGGGGGAATAGAGACAAATTTCTGTAATGTTGATAGAATCCGTGCTAATGCACCAAAGGGCATGAAGGATAAGACAAAAGGAGGGTTGGAGGAAATTCCCTGCTGGTCCAGTGGTTAGGATGTCTTGATTTCATTGCCAAAGGTGCAGGTTTGATTCCTGGTCGAGGAACTAAGATCCCTTAAGCTGAATGACACAGTCAAATAGTTTAAAAAAGTAAAAAGGACAATAGGAAAACAAGCTTCAGTCAAGAAATGATTAAAGTATGGAGGTGGAATAAATATCACACACAGCACTCCAGGCTCTGAGCTACCAAATGACTCAATGGATGGCGGAGCCCATTGCTTAAACAGAGTCCAAATCTGCCTATTGCTGTTCGATACCAAAGGTTCAACCTACTATCACAAAATCTAGACAGTTTATCTGAGGTTTCTGTTTGGCTAGAATTCTGAGAAGCCAAAAATAGTTTAAAATAAATGGCCCATCAGCCCATAGTTGAGAATTTTGATGTATATATTGGAATCATAATGGCCAGAAAAACTGGAAAGAAACTCAAAAGATTTCCCAATAAATCAAAATTGCATAGAGTATTAACAAAACCATTTCAACTGTTTTTGCAAACTGTGACCCAACGAGAAAAAATAACTTTGAAGAATGTCACATACAAAATATTGTATGTTGCATATGCAAAGAGCCAACTCATGAGAAAAATTCTGATGCTGAGAAAGATTGAGGGCAGGAAGAGAAGGGGGTGACAGAGGGTGAGATGACTGTATGACTCAATGGACATGAGTCTGAGCAAACTCCGGGAGATGGTGAAGGACAGGGAAGCCTGCCACGCTGCAATCCATGGGGTCACAAGTACTCAGATACGACTTAGCCACTGAACAACAACAAATGCACATTTTAATTTTCCCAATAACCCAATGCGATAAATATGAATATCCCATTTTAGAGGCCCCAGAAGAGTTGAATAAACTTGCCCAAGGTCTAAGTGTGGGAGTTTGAATTCAGATCCACAATTAGCCACCTCGAATGTTTGAATTAGTAACTACTGTGCTGTAATGTCTCCCAAATAATTAATTACAGAATAAGTATTTGAATCAGAGGAAAGATAAGTTTACTACAAAATTAGAATTTTGTGTATGGAAAAGGTGAAACATTGAGGGAACATTTCTCTTTTCTACACAGTCACACAAAGGAGCTCTGTGGCCTTGATGGGCTGACGCTATGAGGTTAGCCAAGGTCAATGCCCACCCAGGATATCCCAGGCGCGAGATGAATCAGAGAGATAAGGAAGGTGGAGGGGAAGAAACTCATTACTCAGTAGATTTCATCATTGCCTTTCTAAAACTAACACTCAAAGTTTAAAGTAGTAAAAGCTTTAAAAAGAGGACACAGAAAGTTCAGGCCTCTAGTAACAAGCCTCCGCCGGCCTGTTACTAGAAATGACAGAGGCGAAGAGGCTTAGAGGTAACAGTACTACCTGGTAATGGGTGTTGTTATGGTGTCTGATGTTGTATCTGTTATTGTTATTGTTGTTTGGTTGTTTTTCTTATTGTTTTTAAAACTCTACATGTGATGAGAAAAGTGATTAACTGTAGACAAAAGGGAACTCATCAATTTCTATTTTTAAAATATTGCTTCTATCCCAAATGAGGTTTTGGTACAATTCTTTGAAGAGTACTGTGAATGCCCTTGAGAAGCATAAATCAGAGAAGCAGATGTTTTTGTCAACCCCTGAATGTCTGAATTCCAACAATGAACAATTTGGATGTGAATTCAAAGGAAGTCTATAATGTCGAGAGAAAATAATTCTTCAGTAATGCAGGAGAACCCTGAAAACCTGTTTCTCAAAGGATTTATCTCCCTTTTGATGCAAGGTTAAATGAGAAGTTGATCAAATTCTGTGACTCAGGACACTGAAAATAAAAAAATTCACACTGGACAGTTCTCCCCATTTCCTTCTAAACTAAATAAACTACTCTTTCAGGTACAATGATTTTTTTTTTTAGTTCTAGAATTTTTAAAAAACCATAATTGTATATAGTAAGAGCAAAGACTTTAGGCAGTTCTCTCTTTTCCATGCTGGTTTTATGAGTTTTAAATCTTTTTATTTTCAGTCACTGCTCTGAATTTAGACATTCCATCCAGCTTAACTAGATTGCAAATTCTCCAAGATGCAAGAGTAGAAAAATAGTAAATTTTGCCCCTGACTCAAAATTCTGTTTGAAAAGTGATCTTAAGAATACTGAATCATTTGCTAAGTATAAATGAAATACGATAGCTTCCATTGCCTGCAAAATGTGGTATACCGCTGGAAAATGAAAGTATAACTGACTTGACTCTTGCATTCACTTGAAAATACTGCAGACAGCCTATTTCAATTCTCCATTACCCCATCTCAAGGCTAAATCAATATGATATCTTCATTTTAATGCTAAGTACAGAAAAGTTTGGGGGTGGGGGCAGGAAGGACCTATTTATTTGAGAGTTTGGACAAAGGAACAAAGAGAAATTGCCCTTCCCCTAATCTCCTTATGGGCTTCCCTGGTGGCTCAGGCAATAAAGAATCTGCTGCAATGCAGGAGACCTGAGTTTGATCCCTGGGTTGGGAAGATCGTCTGGAGAAAGGAATGGCTACCCTCTCTAGTAATCTTGCCTGGAGAATTCCAGGGACAGAGGAGCCAGGTGGGCTACAGTCCATGGGGTCACAAAGAGTAAGACACAACTGAGTGACTAACCACACAATGGCCTCAATACTGGTCTTCAAATGGAAGTTTCATGACCTGCGTTTTCTTCCTTGATACAGAAAGGACTAAAAGTATGTGAAAAGTTACAGTTACTTGTTCTCTCTTCTGGAGTTTGTGTCTGACCAGGGAGGCATAGTTTCTTGGCTTGTTTTTTGGAGGAAGTTTTAGCGCCTAATTGGATCTCAATGTGCAAGAAAGAAGCCCCAGCTCCTGGCTACTTTTATAAATCTTCTCATAGTGTACGACCCCCATCTCTGCCACACTCAAACCCCTGTCCATCAGAGAAAGATGAGCTTTCTAGTCTGCTGGTCTTTGTCCCCTAAGGCAGAAAGCTTTCCAGTACATTTGGGAAGAAAAGATTTGGCAGTAGTGGAAATCACAATATTTCTCTAGCCAGTACAGAAGTATCTGTAATCCATTATATCCTTCTAAGCCAAGCACACTTGCTTAGTAAGCCCTGTGTTTCTCTTTCTCTTTGTGGAGGACAAAATACAACAATATTTTACAGCAGAAAAGTTCCATCCACAGTCTGACAATCACTGCATCTTTTTCTTCCCAGCTCCAAGCTTACATCATTATTAAAGAATCTCTACATCTATTTGTCTCTAATGTTTGCAAACTAGGTCATGATCCCCTAGTTATTTTATTAAGCAATGTATAACTCAAGGTACACCTTCAATGTGCCCAAGACATTTTGTATTTATAACACCATATAAAGTTTCTCTTAAGTGTACTAGCTTTTATTTGTCTCCAAGAGACAGCTATCCTATTTATTTCTTATTAATGCAAACACACTAACGTAAGAAATGAGATATTTTAACCAGAATGCTTTCTATTATCCCCAAATGGAGAGGGAAGTGTGAAGGTTTTCAGTACCATAATAAGAAGGCATAGGGATTTCCCTGGCAGTCCAGTAGTTAAGATTTAACTCTTCCAATGCAGGAGGCATGGCTTCAGTCCCTGGTCAGAGAACTAAGATCTCACACGTTGTGCAGCATGGCCAATAAATAAATAAGCTAATATAAAGTTATGTAAATGTTGCCCCTTTATATCTGAGTCTTGTGGCAAAGGCAAATAAACCATGCTAAGTTGAGACCACACTATCCACAATAGTTGACTCATGAAAGTAGGGAGAGTTGAAGTAGGGATGAATTTTAGAATAAAATGTGGGAATGGATGGGGAACATGTAAGCAATGCCATTTGTCACCAGTATGTTGTCAACCTTGGGGGAAAGTCAACAACATGATGCTTTCCAAGTCACACTTGGAATTTGGATCTCTCTCCATTTGACTGAGTATGAATATGCCTTTTTGAACCCTTGATTTCTTAACTGCCATTGAACAGCCCATTCTTCTCTCTATGGCTGCTTGGGAAAACTTTTGCTAACTACTTCCGTTCACAAACTGACAGTTAAACAATACGTGTTGAAAGCTCTGTGAGAAATCAAGACCACATTGTTCTTGGTCCCTCATTTCCGCCCCCTTCTTATCTCTTCCCTGGCCCATTCAGTTCTCTTTTTCTTTTGATTGCCCTGTTCTGGTCAGTCATGCAGAGACTGTCTGTTTTATGTTTAATTCATGTCCATGCGTTAATCCTATTTCTGAAAATTAAATAAGTCAATGAAAGAAGAAAAATCACAACCTGAACCATACAGAGATCCAAACAAGGAAAAGAAGTGACTAAAACATGGAGTCAGTTTTAGGAATTTTCTTTTGCTAATCTAATTCTGAGAGGAAAATCCGTTCACCTTTGTGCATCTCATTTGTCCATTTGTAAAGAAAGAAAAAAAGACGTTGTATTTACGTGTATCTCTGTTTGTAGAGTCATAGTAGACAGAACCCTGTACCTAGTATACACCACTGACAAAGAAAATATCTTGGGGGAGGGGAGGGACAGGAGTCTTATTCTCCCATTTAAGAGATGAGCAGACCAAGGTGATACAGGTCATGATTCTGCCAGGGTCACTTCTGATTATACATCCCAGGTTCTCCTCACTACACACAGCCCCTAAGGAGTGGTTATTCATCACCAATTTCCTTGTGTTGCTAAGGAACCAGTATCTATTTTTAAACCCAGTTGGTTGTGGAGAAATGCATGAAGATTGGCCTTGGCATCTGAAGTAAAGACAAGGTGTTGGTAGCTGACTTAGCTCCAGCTGCTGTAACAAAATACCATAGATCAGGTGACATAAACGTTTAACAGACATTTATCTTCTCACAGCTCTGGAGAATGGGTAGTCCAAGGTCAAGGTCGGCAGTGTTCAGTTCCAGGTGGGAGCTCTCTTCCTAGCTGTCACATTTTGTCAAATTTCTCAATAATTCCATCTGTCACAAAACATTTCTGTAGGCTCAGGATTAAATCAAGATCATGAGTTGCATTTAGTTGTCAACTCTTCAGAGTCCTGCAAGTTACAACACTCTATCTTCTTTGCCTTCTTTAGACTTAGTGTTTTTCGGTAGGTGAAAAAGACAGTTATTTTGCCTAATATTGCTTAATTTTGATTAATATGATGAAAAATTTATTTTTAATTAACAACAGAAAGAAACTTTTAACTACTGTAAATTAATTTGCACTCTATATCCTGTATCTTAAGGAGAAAGAAGAAAGAACATTCTTATAAAAGAAGGAAGGTGAAAGAAAATGAAATCGATAAGACAAGTTTCAAAACAAGAGAAATTACGTTCCTGTAGCACTTTATTTAAATCATTAAAATGTCATAAATATTAAATCCTAGGTATAATTCAGTAGAAATAACCAGTTGTTGTTGAGTCACTAAGTCGTGTCCAACTCTTTGCAACCCTGTGGACTATAGCCCGCTGGGCTTCTCTGTCCATGGGATTCTCCAGGCAAGAATACTGGAGTGGGTAGCCATTTCCTTCTCCACGGGATCTTCCCAACCCAGGGATCGAACCTGTGTCTCCTGAATTACAGGAAGATTTTTTACCACTGAGCCTATGTAAACCAGTATCTACATGTAAATAGGTCACTCTAGTAATAATTTGATGTATCCAAGTATCTAAGATCTCTTTCAGGCTTGAAATTCTGGCTTCATCTTTGTACTTTGCATAGCCTGAGGCTTTTGTAAAACCAAACTATAAATGTCTGTCACCCACTTTCCCCATAAAAAAGTTTTTATCCAATTCAGTTCAGTTCAGTCACTCAGTCGTGTCCGACTCTTTGCAACCCCATGAATTGCAGCACACCAGGCCTTCCCGTCCATCACCAACTCCCGGAGTTCACTCAAACTCACATCCATCGAGTCGGTGACGCCATCCAGCCATCTCATCCTCTGTCATCCCCTTCTCCTCCTGCCCCCAATCCCTCCCAGCATCAGAGTCTTTTCCAATGAGTCAACTCTTCGCATAAGGTGGCCAAAGTACTGGAGTTTCAGCTTCAGCATCATTACTTCCAAAGAACACCCAGGGCTGATCTCCTTTAGGATGGACTGGTTGGATCTCCTTGCAGTCCAAGGGACTCTCAAGAGTCTCCTCCAACACCACAGTTCAAAAGCAGCAATTTCAGCGAATTAGGACCCATCGTTTTTCCTTCTTCATTGTCTGCTTTCTAGCTGGTAGTCTTAGCAGTTTAACTCTTGGCATCTCAGTTATTTCATGACTGTAGTGTCATTCTGTTATCATTTCTTTTGCTAATTCTCAGTAAGTGTAATTCAGTAAACTTCTCTTCCATGAAAACATTTGACATTCATATTCAAAAGCATTATTTGAAGGAGGAAATTTTCCATTTTATAATGGTAGCATCATACTACAAATTTCTCAGAACTGTATACACAAAATCTAGGAATGCATTTGCAGTGGTAACCTCATCAAGGTTAATATTTTATTATTTCTAAAAATTATGCAATGATTTGATCAACATGGCAACAATGCATTAGGCTTCTATTTCTTCCATGAATCTGGTAACTTATAATGCATTACTCTCTAGTTCAGTTCACCAAGATTTTGCAAAAATGTTTAAAGTACTAGCTCTGAATCAGATGGAGCTTTTATAAGTCAGAAAAATATGTTAATTAACCTAAAGGATATATAGGTTAATTCTTTTGGATTTCACTTGTAACTCATGTGTATTTTCTTTTTTCTATATAGATTCATCACGCAGCTCCATATGCCAAAGAGATGGAATAATACAGTAGGCGAGAATTTTTAACATAGTTTTATTCAACACTCTCATTTGGAAGGCAATTGAGAAGGGTGCAAAGAAACTAAGCCTCCAGGATTCCTGACATCGGGTCTACCATTATGCACAAAGGGACTTTCAGTATTCATGAAAATGATGTCTTATGCGAAAGAAAAAAGAAAAAGACACGGGCACAGACTCCATTCTGTATATCCTTGACACAACTCAGGAACATCCTCTGTTTGGGAAGGCATTATGAATGTAGTTTGGGGACAACCAAGACCACAGCCTATTATTAATACTCATCACAGCCAGACCAACCTTTTCACAGGTGTGATAATCTTCTATAGCCTCAGTTTTAACTATTTAACAAGTATTTCATAAATATTCATTTGAAGGAGGAGACATTCATTGACAGGAGACTATTCATTGACAGAGGAGAGGTGGTTGGGTGGCATCACTGACTCAATGGACATGAGTTTGAGCCAACTCCAGGAGAGAGTGAAAGACAGGGAAGCTTAGCATGCTGCAGCCTGTGGGGTCGAAAAGAGTCAGACACAACTGAGCGACTGAACAACATTCATTTGAAGGGACAGCAAGTGACTAGCCTAACCAGTAGGTCCCCATGTCTCCATCCAGCTCTGCAATATTTGAGATCACTTCCTGTACCAGAGAGCAAAAATAGAATTGTGATGTAACTTTACCCAGCCATTTAATAAATTCCCATCAGGCCTTCTTCCATAGATTTGTGTCACACAAACGAATGTAATGAATTTTTTTTTTAATTTTCCGAGAATTTTAAAGGCATGGAAAAGGAGTGGGAAGCAAAACAGACTAGGGATATAAATATAACAGAACAACTGATGGATTTTGTCTTTGCTGATTTGGTGTTAATAGACTACTTCTTTTTGTGTCCTATGGACATGATATATGAGGAAAGCAAAGTCATAATTTACATATAGTAAGAGTGACATCAACATTATGGTGCCATAAGATGCCCTTTATTTCTCCCCTCCCAACAATAACAGAAGTTCAGCATTCATCCATGAATAAAGGTGCCTTGGAGGGAGCTGTTGGATCCAGCACCAGATACCAAAGGACCCAGGAGACATCTCACCCAACTGTGCATCGGGTAATAGATAAACAGACCTTGATCCTGACTGTAGATCCTGCAGTGACTCATCAGCCCTCTGGGCTGTGGTCCAGGAGCAAATAGGTAAGAGTTTGGATACATTAGAGTGGGCAGTTAGTAAAGACTGGAGGATGTGGCTGCTATTTCAAATATGAAGACAGCCATGTAATAGTCAAAGAACATGAAAAAATCAAGCTCACATGGTATCACCAAAGGATCACAATAATCCTCCTGTCTGCCTGCCAATGCAGGAGATGTGGTTCAGTTCCTGGGTTGGGAAGATGCCCTGAAGAAGGGAATGGCAACCCACTCCAGTATTCTTGACTGGAAAATCCCATGGACAGAGGAGTCTGGCAGGCTACAATCCATGGGGTCATGACTGTATAGACTGTACAGTCTTTTGGACCGTATAGTCCAAAGAGTTGGACATGACTGAATGACTAGACAACCACCACCACTCCTTAGCTCCATGAAATTTAGCTACAATAATGTTAATGTATATACAGTATTAAAGGAGGTGAATTGTGACATCAAAAACACACAAAGGTGGATATAGAAGGGTAGAGGTTTCGTATGCAAAATTAAGTTGTTACCAGTGTAAAATATAATTATATCTATAAGATATTTCAGATAAATCTCATGGTAAAAAATAAATCAAAAACCTATAGCAGATTCACAGAAGATAAAAAGAGGGAATCCAAGAATACCACTATGGAAAATCATCAACACGTAAAGGAAGGCAGCAAGAGCGAAAGAAAAGAATTACAAAACAGTCAGAAAATAACAAGACAGCAACATTTAGTCCTTCAGTTCAGTTCAGTTCAGTTGCTCAGTCGTGTCTGACTCTTTGCCACCCCATGAATCACAGCACGCCAGGCCTCCCTGTCCATCACCAACTCCCGGAGTTCACTCACACTCACGTCCATTGAGTCGGTGATGCCATCCAGCCATCTCATCCTCTGTCGTCCCCTTCTCCTCCTGCCCCCAATCCCTCCCAGCATCAGAGTCTTTTCCAATGAGTCAACTCTTCGCATGAGGTGGCCAAAGTACTGGAGTTTCAGCCTCAGTATCAGTCCTTCCAATGAACACCCAGGACTGATCTCCTTTAGGATGGACTGGTTGGATCTCCTTGCAGTCCAAGGGACTCTCAAGAGTCTTCTCCAACACCACAGTTCAAAAGCATCAATTCTTTGGCACTCAGCTTTCTTCACAGTCCAATTCTCACATCCATACATGACCACTGGAAAAACCATAGCCTAGACTAGATGGACCTTTGTTGGCAAAGTAATATTTCTGCTCTTCAATATACTATCTAGGGTGGTCATAACTTTTCTTCCAAGAAGTAAGCGTCTTTTAATTTCATGGCTGCAATCACCATCTGCAGTGATTTTGGAGCCCCCCAGAATAAAGTCTGACACTGTTTCCAGTGTTTCCCCATTTATTTGCCATGAAGTGATGGGACCAGATGCCATGATCTTGGTTTTCTGAATGTTGAGCTTTAAGCCAACTTTTTCACTCTCCACTTTCACTTTCATCAAGGGGCTTTTGAGTTCCTCTTCACTTTCTGCCATGAGGGTGGTGTCATCTGCATATCTGTGGTTATTGATATTTCTCCCAGCAACCCTGATTCCAGCTTATGCTTCTTCCAGCCCAGCATTTCTCATGATGTACTCTGTATATAAGTTAAATAAGCAGGGTGACAATATACATCCTTGACGTACTCCTTTTCCTATTTGGAACCAGTCTGTTCCATGTCCAGTTCTAAATGTTGCTTCCTGACCTGCATATAGGTTTCTCAAGAGGCAGGTCAAGTGGTCTGGTATTCCCATCTCTTTGAGAATTTTCCACAGTTTATTGTGATCCACACAGTCAAAGGCTTTGGCATAGTCAATAAAGCAGAAACAGATGTTTTTCTGGGACTCTCTTGCTTTTTCCATGATCCAGCAGATGTTGGCAATTTGATCTCTTGTTCCTCTGCCTTTTCTAAAACCAGCTTGAACATCTGAAAGTTCACGGTTCACGTACTGCTGAAGCCTGGCTTGGAGAATTTTGAGCATTACTTTACTAGCGTGTGAGATGAGTGCAATTGTGTGGTAGTTTGAGCATTCTTTGGCATTGCCTTTCTTTGGGACCTTTTCCAGTCCTGTGGCCACTGCTGAGTTTTCCAAATTTGCTGACATATTGAGTGCAGCACTTTCACAGCATCGTCTTTCAGGATTTGAAAGAGCTCAACTGGAATTCCATCACCTCCACTAGCTTTGTTCATAGTGATGCCTTCTAAGGCCCACTTGACTTCACATTCCAGGATGTCTGGCTCTAGGTCAGTGATCACACCATCGTGGTTATCTGGGTCATGAAGATCTTTTTTGTACAGTTCTTCTGTGTATTCTTGCCACCTCTTCTTAATATCTTCTGCTTCTGTTAGGTCCATACCATTTCTGTCCTTTATCGAGCCCATCTTTGCATGAAATGTTCCCTTGGTATCACTAATTTTCTTGAAGAGATCTCTAGTCTCTCCCATTCTGTTGTTTTCCTCTATTTCTTTGCATTGATCACTGAGAAAGGTTTTCTTATCTCTCCTTGCTATTCTTTGAAACTCTGCATTCAGATGCTTATATCTTTCCTTTTCTCCTTTGCTTTTCGCGTCTCTTCTTTTCACAGCTATTTGTAAGGCTTCCTCAGACAGCCATTTTGCTTTTTTGCATTTCTTTTCCATGGGAATGGTCTTGATCCCTGTCTCCTGTACAATGTCACGAACCTCTGTCCATAGTTCGTCAGGCACTCTGTCTATCAGATCTAGTCCCTTAAATCTATTTCTCACTTCCACTGTGTAATCATAAGGGATTTGATTTAGGTCATACCTGAATTACTCTGAATGTTATTACTCATATGAGCACTCAGCCAAGTCCTTTCACTTTCGTGATCTTATTTAATATTCATAATTATTTAAAGAAATAGAATTTCTAGTATATGAGCAAATCATTGCACTAACTGCTGCAGAGTTTAGGATTTAGGGGTAAGAGGAGGATGAAAGATGAAAAACATGGGCCCTCATGTACCTTTGCACGGGTGATCTATTTATTGGCACAAGACAAATTCACTTAAAACTCAGTGACTTAAGGAACTTCCCTGGTAGTCCACTATCTAGGACTCCATGTGTTCCTAATGCACAAGGCCCAGATTGGATCCCTGGTCAAGGAACTAGATCCTACATGCCAAAACTATAAAGATCTCACATGTAGCAATAAAGACCCAGTGCAGCCAAGTAAATAAATAAAAAGAGCAAGTTTCATAAGTGCATATATCAAAAAGAACACAGTGACTTAATAGCAATAGTCATTTACCATCTTGCACGGTATCTGTCCATCCAGAAATCAGGCAAGACACGGGGGAGGACAAGCTTTTTTCTCCCCCCACGCCTGAGACCTAAAATGAAAGGCATGAAGGCTGCAGACTGAAATCGTCCAGAGATTACTTCATGCAGATCTAGTACTGATGCTGGCCATTGGAAACAGATCAAGAAGAATCCTAGGCTTCCTTACAAACCCAGCTCTGGGTTCTGAGGTTAAGATTAGGGTTGGGGTGGAGGAAGGAGTTGTCTCCTTTCTATGACCAAACCTCAGAAGTCACATGGGATCCCTTCAACCACACTCCATAGGGGCAGTTGGGACAGCTTGTGACAGTCCCAAACCTATCTTGACTCAAGAAGAGGGAATATAGCCTCCATTATTTCCATCTCTTGGTAGGAGAAACAATCATATTGTAAGAGGAACAGTGGAAAGGGATGGAATACACAATAGCAGTCCCCATTGGGAAATGCAACTTTCCATAACCTTGCATGCATGCTTGCTAAGTCACTTTAGTCGTGTCTGACTCTGTGTCACCCTATGGACTGTAGCCTGCCAGGCTCCTCTGTCCATGAGATTCTCCAGGCAAGAATACTGGAGTGAGTTGCCATACCCTCCTCCAGGGGATCTTCCTGACCCAGGGATAGAATCCATGTCTCTTACGTCTCCTGCATTGACAGGTGGGTTCTTTACCACTAGTGCCACCTGGGAAGCCCTCCCATAATCTTACACTCCTGTAAACATCTTAGCTTAAAATTCAACATTCAAAAAGCTAAGATCATGGCATCCGATCCCATCACTTCTTGGCAAATAGGTGGGGAAACAATGGAAACAGTGTTACACTTTATTTTCTTGGGCTCCAAAATCATTGCAGGTGGTAACTGAAGCCATGAAAATAAAAGATGCTTGCTCCTTGGAGAAAAACAATGACAAACCTAGACAACATATTAAAAAGCAGAGACATTACTTCACTGACAAAGGTCTGTATAGTCAAAGTTATGGTTTTTCCAGGAGTCATGTATGGATGTGAGAGTTGGACCATAAAGAAAGCTGAACACCAAAGAATTGATGCTTTTGAACTATGGTGTTGGAAAAGACTCTTGAGAGTGCCTTGGACTGCAAGGAGATCAAACCAGTCAATCCTAAAGGAAATCAGTCCTGAATATTCACTGAAAGGACTGATGCTGAAGCTGAAGCTCCAATACTTTGGCCATCTGATGTGAGAGCCAACTCATTAGAAAGACCCTGATGCTGGGAAAGATTAAAGGCAGGTAAAGGGGATGATAGAGGATGAGATGATTGGATGGCATCACTGACTCAATGGGCATGAGTTTGAACAAACTCCAGGAGATGGTGAAGGACAGGGAAGCCTGTTGTGCTGCAGTCCATGGGCTCACAAAGAGTCAGACACGACTGAGCAACTGAACAACAACAAAACATTTTAGAGTGAGTCCTTGATTTGGTTGACCCCAGGAAACATGTCTCCAGTCAAGATTCCACTGGTAAGTAGAGGAGGGAAGAATCTGAGATTGTTTCTGACTAGGGATCAAGACAGCCTTCAAAGAGGAAGCCGTATTTGAGTTTTATCTTGATTGGGCAGAATTTCAATTTAGTTATTCCCCGTGCCTACTTGGTGTATGGAGGGTAGAATGCCAAGTGGAGAACGGAATGGAAAATTCTGCTTGCAAAGGCAGGTAACTGACTGTGATCTTTGGAGAGGAGCTGAGGACGTCCTCAGTGGCACCCTTCCACCAGCACTCTTGCTTCTTTCACTGCACCGTTTCCTCTAATGTTGCCGGAAGCTTGCAGTGCTGCAGAAATCTAGACCCGTACTTTCCCAGCTCCTCTTCAGTCTCTAACAGCTAACAGGACCCTGGAACACACATCGCTAGGGAATTCGGGGACCAAGCTAGAAACCATTTTATATTACTAAGGAGAAAAAATTATGTAAAGCACATTGAATGTAAAGAAACATTCTATTTATAAATCATTGACTTGCCATTTTTTAACTTTTTAGTCTATATTGGAGTATAACTGATTAACAATGTTGTGATAGTTTCAGGTAGACAGCAAAGGGACTCAGCCATTACATATATGTGTATCCATTCTCCCCCAAACTCTCTTCCCATCCAGGCTGCCTCATAACATTGATCAGAGTCCCCTGTGCTATACAGTAGGTCCTTGTCGGTTATCTATTTTAAATATAGCAGTGTGAACATGTCCATCCCAAACTCCCTAACTATCCCTTCTCCCATCCCTTCCCCCACCCCTTCCCTGTAACCATAAGTTTATTCCCTATTTGTCTAAGCCTGTGAGTCTGTTTCCGTTTTCTAAATAAGTTCATTTGCATCATTTCTTTTTCAATTTCACATATAAGGATACCTATGATATTTCTCTTTGTCTGTGAGTTGTTTTTTAATCTTCAAAGAAACCAGATTTCTTTCTGAATTCAAGTATTGGAAATATATAAAAGTAAATATTTGTATAATTTCTGTTTTATTTCATTCTTTCCCCTTCTATCTCTCCATCTCCATGTGATTCCAAAGGGAAGGGAGATCAAAAGATTTTACTTATTGATAAGGAAATGCATGAAAAATCTAAATGAGATTTACAGTAATTAATAATTGGACCAAATAAACTAGGAATGTCAAGGTCATAATTATGATTTTTTAATCCCATCAATTATTCTGTCTCCAAGCAAGTGAAATTTTCAACGCACTAGGGCATTGCTTTTTTTTTAGTCTCTCCAAGTCTTACATTTTATTACAAAACAACCTAGTAAAGTAGGATATGCCCCAGATTTACACATCAGCTGTTCAGCAAGAAAATGTTCACTGTTTTTAAGTGCATACACATATAAAATAACCAACTTTGGGGACACATTGCAAATTCCAAGCCTCATCTCTGAGAATGAAAAATTGACCATAATTCAGCTGTGATTTCTTTTATCATATATATGATTCGCTAATAACCTTAGGGTTGCCTTGAAAGTGGATCATTGAATACCTTTGCTGTCAAGGACTTTGTAAAATTAGTTCTAATTGAGGATCAAGGCCTAGTTATTTAAAAGCGTAGTGATTTCAGGAGGCTAAGAACTTCATAGGGTGAAGACATTAATTTTGCAGATTGGAAATATTTTTAACACAGAAATAGAGTGGCCCTAAACTCCCACTTCTCCCTTCTAAAGCTCTTTAGAACTGGATCTGAGATAAAGTTCAAATACAATGAAATTTAGATAAACCAGCTCATCAGGTTTAAGCAGATTCAGAGACCTCAGCACTGTGAGAAAAACCCTAGACAGTCTGCTCTTTTTTCTCCTTTCTGCTTAGAAGCAGTGTTCTGTGATTCACATCAGGATTTAAAAGCACAGACTTATTTCTAGGTGTGATCTAAGAAGTTGAAAAAAACCACATATCTATTCATATGGTGATATCTCAGCTTAAAAACCGCACTATCAAAGGAAAATAAGAATTTATAATAAAACTAGTTGATAAAAATTTCAGACTATAAGAAATATGAGGTGAACCACCAACAGCAACAAGATCCACTGGATATCTAAACTCATTTGGTAAAATGAAAATGGGGCATAAGTGCCCTGAGAACAGGGAATTCAAATTCACCAAGAGTAACTCCCAAAGCATAGCAACAAAGCTGTCGGTGGATTCTACAAATTCTCCTTCACAAGTGAGAGAAGTGCACGTGGGACATTCTCCAGGATCGAACATATATTAAGCCATAAGTAAGCATCAGTATGCTTTGTTGTTGTTCAGTTGCTCAGCCATGTCTGATTCTCTGCGACGCCATGGACTGTAACCTGCCAGGCTCCTCTGCCCATGGGGTTCTCCAGGCAAGAATACTGGAGCAGGTTGTCATTTCCTTCTCCAGGGGGGCTTCCTGACCCAGGGGTCAAACCCAAATCTCCTGCCTTGGCAGATGGATTCTTTACCACTAAGCCACCAGGGAAGTCATATGTTTTAAGGGATTGAGATTATGTAATGTGTTTCCCCTGATCACAATGGAGTGAAATAAGAAATTAAAAGTGAAAAAAATATTACAAATTTACAAATATTTGGAAAGTAAACAACACACTACTAAATAATTAATAGATCAAAGGAAAAATCAAAAGGGAAATTTGAAAATACTTGGAGATGAATGAAAATGAAGATTACATACTACAATTTATGGAATGTAACTAAATACTTAGAGGGAAATTCATAGCTGCATACACCTACCTTAAAAGAAAAAGAAAGATTTTTAAAACCACAAACTAGAGTTTCACCTTAAATCACTAAAGAGAGAAGAGAAAATAGAGCACAAAGCAGAAGATAGTAAACAATAAGGATTAGGTGCTGAAATTAATAACATATAAAGTAGAAAAACAATAAAGGAAAATCAGCAAATCCAAATGTTGGGGTTTTTTAAGATCGAAATATTAGCAAAACTTCAGTTAGATGAATTGAGAAAGAAAGAAAACTCAAAGTATTAAGATCATAAAATGAAAGAGGGAACATTACTACCAATATTACATAAATAAAAAGTTAGAAAAGAATACTATGAACAATTGTACAAATTAGATAACTTAGATGAGATGGATATATTCCAAGAAAAACGAAAATGATCAAAACTGACTCAAAAGAAACAGAAAATCTGAATAGACCTGTAAGAAGTAAAGAGATTGAACTAATCAAAAAGTAATAAAAAACTTCCCACAATAAAAGCTCAACACCAGAATGCTTCACTGATGACTCTATCAAATGTTTGAATACGAATTAATACCGATTCTTCACAAAAACTTCCTAAACATAAAAGAGGGGGAAAGGAACTCTTCTCAACTCGTTTTTGTCTATCATCCATCTGATCAGAAACTTTTGAGAAAAAATAAAACTCCTAGTGTAATTGAAAGTGGGGTCCGGCTGTTCACCACTCAAGCTGATGAAGAGGCCAGGTTGGTGGAAAGGAAAGTTTGCTTTACTTTGTATGCTGAAAACTGGGGAAGCATGGGGACTCCTATCCTGTCTAAAGGCCAACTCCCCCTGCCTTCACAATCAGTGGGCAAGAGCTTTTGTAGACAGAGGGATGGGGCAACATGTGGAAACAGCATGG
This sequence comes from Bos taurus, assembly GCF_002263795.3. NCBI lineage: Eukaryota > Metazoa > Chordata > Mammalia > Artiodactyla > Bovidae > Bos > Bos taurus. Next base: position 26,094,176 of record NC_037341.1, read on the forward strand.
TCAGCTCTGACAATCATCTTGAAATTGATCATTTGTGATCTGACCAGCGTCATCTTGATTGTTTTAGGTACAGTTAATCTTCAGTTCCAGGGTTGATTTGTTCCATTTTCTTGAGGCCAGTTCTCCGAATTGTGTTTGCTAATGTCATGGCTACAGTCTGGTCATCAAGTAGTTAACTTCTTCACCTGGTGAGGGTTTCAGTGTCTGTAAGACCATTCATGGAATATAGATCAGAATAGTAACTGTAGCCCTTGAGGAGGAACTAAAAGTCCTTGACTATGCTTCATGACTGAACTATTATTATTTAGTTTCATTGGACTGTTTTTCTTTGTTTCTCCATTTTCTCATTTTCTGATTAAATATCAGTTCAGTTCAGTTCAGTTCAGTTGCCCAGTCGTGTCCTACTCTTTGTGCCCCCATGGACTGCAGTACCCCAGGCTTCCCTGTCCATTGCCAACTCCCAAAGCTTGCTCACACTCATGTCCATCAAATCAGTGATGCCATCTGACCATCTCATCTTCTGTCGTCCCCTTCTCCTCCCTTCAATTTTTCCCACCATCAGGGTCTTTTCCAATAAGTCAGCTCCTTGCATCAGATGGCCAAAGTATTGGAGCTTCAGCCTCAACATCAGTCCTTCCAATGAATATTCAGGACTGGTTTCCTTTAGGATTGACTGGTTTGATCTCCTTGCAGTCCAAGGGACTCTCAAGAGTCTTCTCCAACACCACAGTTCAAAAGCATCAATTCTTTGGCACTCAGCTTTCTTTATAGTCCAACTCTCACATCCATACATGACTACTGGAAAAACCATAACTTTGACCATACGACCTTTGTCGGTAATGTCTCTGCTTTTTAATATGTTGTCCAGGTTGGTCATAGCTTTACTTCCAAGGAGCAAGCATCTTTTAATTTCATGGCTGCAGTCACCATCTGCAGTGATTTTGAACCCAAGAAAATAAAGTCTGTCACTGTTTCCATTGTTTCCCTATCTATTTGCCATGAAGAGATGGGACTGGAGGCCATAATCCTCATTTTTTAAATGTTGAGTTTCCAGCCAACTTTTTCACTCTCCTCTTCACTTTCATCAAGAGGCTCTTTAGTTCCTCTTCACTTTCTGTCACAAGGGTGGTGTTATCTGCATATCTGAGGTTATTGATATTTATCCCTGCAATTTTGATTCCAGCTAGTGCTTCATCCAGTCAGGCATTTTCCATGATATACTCTGCATATAAGTTAAATAAGCAGGGTGACAGTTTACAGCCTTGACGTACTCCCTTTCCCAATTTGGAACCAGTCTATTGTTCCATGTCCAGTTCTAACTGTTGCCTCTTGACCTGCATACAGATTTCTCAGGAGGCAGGTAAGGTGGTCTGGTATTCCCATCTCTTTAAGAATTTTCCACAGTTTGTTGTGATCAACACAGTCAAAGGCTTTGGTGTAGTCAATGAAGTATAAACATATTCTTTGCTTAAAGTTTTTCCACAGACAAAAGGCAGGTAGAGGATGTGGATGGCAAGGACTATATGGTTCTGCTCCATTTCAGTAGAACTTTATAATAAAAAGACCAATAACCTAATATTTTAAAATTTTATTTGTTTATTTGGCAGACTTGGGTCTTAATTGCTCTGAGGCTTGCAGGATTTTAGTTCCCCGACCAGGGGTTGGACCCGAGATCCTGAATTGCAAGGCAGATTCTTAACCACTAGACCACCAGGGAGGTCCCTAACCTAATTTTAAAATGGACAAAGTTTCTGAAACAACATTTCTCAAAAGAAGATACACACACAGTCAATAAGCACCTGAAAAGATGCTCAATATCACTAGTCATCAGGGAAAAGCAAATCAAAAACTAAATTAGATACCACCTCACACCTATTGGGCTTCCCTGGTGGTCAGACAGTAAAAAATCCACTTGCCAATGCAGGAGACCTGGGTTCAATCCCTGGGTCAGGAACTTCCCTTGGAGAAGGGAATGGCAATCCATTCTAGTATTCTTCCCTGGAGAATTCCATAGACAGAGGAGTCTGGCGGGCTATACAGTCCATGGAGTCGAAAAGAATTGGACACAACTGACTGACTTTCACTTCACTTCACACCTGTAGGGATGGCTATAATGAAAAAGGTGACAAGTATTGACAAGGATGTAGAGAAACTGGAATCCTCAAACATTACTGGTGAGAATGTAAAATGATTCAGGTGTTTGGGAAACCAGTTTAGTAGCTGCTCAAAATGCTAAACATAGAGTTACCATATGACTCCTGGTATATACTCAAGAGAAATTAAAACCTATATCCACATAAAAACTTATACACAAATATTCATAGCAGCATTATTTCTAATAGCCAAAAAGTAGTCACAGCCCCCAAATGTCCATCACTTCCAGAATGGAGAAGTGAAATGGAACATTTTTCTGATTGGTTGGTGGTGAGGTAATTGGGAGTCAGTTACCAACTTGCTGGGTTCAACCAGTCTGAGGTCTCCATGCTTGTGGGCAGCGTACCGTTAAGGCCTTCCACCTGGTGGGGTTTCAGTATCAGCAAAGTGGCTCAAAAATAGTGTTGTGTCCCCCTTGAGGGGGACCAGGGCCTGCCGCAAGGCTGCTCTATTGTTTCTTGGCTGCTTTTCCCTGGCTCCGCATACCCTCCCTTCCCTAATTAACAACTATTGAACGAGCTCCTTTGAACTCAGGGAAGGTCCTGGAAGCTGAATGAAGCCTATTTCCTGTAATCAAGAAACAGGAGACACAGAGAAACTTTTGTGCCCAGGAACCTCCCCCAACCCACGGTCCTGCTGGGTATCAGTCAGAATTGAGGACCACTTTCTTTAGCATAGGACTTCGAATCACCTCAGTTCTCGAGTGTTTCTTAAAGCACAGTGATACAGATTTCAGGTTCTATTCTCTCTCCCAGGGTTAGACCACCTCCCCATCCCCTAGGTCTTTGTCTCAAACCAGTCACAATTCACACTTTCCTCTAGGACACACTTGCTTTCATATCCCCTCCCAGACATAAACGATCTGATAGGCTAGTACCCATGTATTGGTGGAGACAACTGGCTATCTATCACTGTGTTGCCTTCAGACTTCTAGACCTTTAACAAAAAAACTCCTGAAAATACAAATGGAGTCTCAGGGACTCATTCTTAGGGATATGTTGAAATCTTGGCAGTACCATCTTTCAGTTCAGTTCAGTCGCTCAGTCGTGTCCAACTCTTTGCGACCCCATGAATTGCAGCACGCCAGCCCTCCCTGTCCATCACCAACTCCCGGAGTTCACTCAGACTCACATCTGTCGACTCAGTGATGCCATCCAGCCACCTCATCCTCTGTCGTCCCCTTCTCCTCCTACCCCCAATCCCTCCCAGCATCAGAGTCTTTTCCAATGAGTCAACTCTTCATGTGAGGTGGCCAAAGTACTGGAGTTTCAGCTTTAGCATCATTCCTTCCAAAGAAATCCCAGGGCTGATCTCCTTCAGAATGGACTGGTTGGATCTCCTTGCAGTCCAAGGGATTCTCAAGAGTCTTCTCCAATACCGCAGTTGAAAAGCATCAATTCTTCAGCGCTCAGCTTTCTTTACAGTCCAGCTCTCACATCCATACATGACCACTGGAAAAACCATAGCCTTGACTAGACAGACCTTTGTTGGCAAAGTAATGTCTCTGCTTTTTAAGATGCTGTCTAGGTTGGTCATAACTTTCCTTCCAAGGAGTAAGCATCTTTTAATTTCATGGCTGCAATCACCATCTGCAGTGATTTTGGAGCCCCCAAAAATTAAGTCTGACACTGTTTGCACTGTTTCCCCATCTATTTGCCATGAAGTGATGGGACCAGATGCCATGATCTTCATTTTCTGAATGTTGAGCTTTAAGCCAACTTTTTCACTCTCCTCTTTCACTTTCATCAAGAGGCTTTTGAGTTCCTCTTCACTTTCTGCCTTGAGGGTGGTATCATCTGCATATCTGAGGTTATTGATATTTCTCCTGGCAATCTTGATTCCAGCTTGTGCTTCTTCCAGCCCAGCATTTCTCATGATGTACTCTGCATATGAGTTAAATAAGCAGGGAGTTTCCCCCTCCATATTCATCCTGAAGAATTGCTTACCTCATTTGTATGTCACTTGTGTCTCCTTAGACCAGCCCCATTTTCTGTTTACAATCAAACTGTCCCAGTAGTGCATGTTCGTACATGTGTGGGTGTGTCTGACTCTTTACGATCCCATAAACTGTAGCCCACCAGGCTTCTCTGTCCATGGAATTTTCCAGGGAAGAATACTGGAGTGGGTTGCCATTTCCTCCTCCAGGGGGTCTTCCTGACCCAGGGATTGGAACCTGCATATCTTGCATCTCCTGCATTGGCAGGTGGATTCTTTAACCATTGAGCCACCTGGGAAGCCCAGAGTCATGACCTCTAAATTCCTGACTCATTCATCCATCTTTGATTCTAGCACTTCCATTAGAAAGCCCTCACCTCCAGTTATTTCTGGAAGGTGTTTGTTTTTGTTTTGTTTTGTTTTTAACTGAGGAGAGAGGATGGCTAGTATCCAGTCTGCTATCACCCTGAATCTGTCATCTTATTGTCCCTCTGTTCTCATCCCCTTCAGTGAGAACTCTGGTCTGCTGCCTACCCAGCTGCTGAAAGCTCCACCCACTGCCACAAATACCGAAGTCACTTCCTGCCCCTGGAATCACACCCTGTGGACATTTTAATTGGTTCTAACCACCCTACCCCAAAGTAATTAGTTCTGTGCTATTTCTTTATTTGTGCCATATCTAGTTCCAAAGGATTTAAAATCCAAACGTGTATACACTGAAACGAGGAAATAAGTAGGAACTGAATTTATAGAAATGTAATAGCAGAAAGATAAAAACTTAATAGTAGAAAGATAAAAATAAAGCTATAGATAAAATAGGGCTTGAAATTGTGTACACTTTGAGGTGGCCCCAAAATTTGAGATTTCTAGCAGTCACTGTAAATATGGAATCCTAAAGCAAAACTGATTTAACTTTCAGTATCTGAAATCCAAGCAAAATGTCTCCTGTGGTAGGTCTTTACAAAGAGGTTTCTCTTTGGGGACTTCCTTGGTGGTTCAATGGCTCAGACTCCATGCTCCCAATGCAAGAGGCCTGGTTTGGATCCCTGGTCAGGGAGCTATAACCCACATTGTTGCAGGAAGGGGGAGCCCTTCCAGGGCCCAAAACTAGGCTCTTATTTAATACTCAGAAATGAATTGTCTGAGGAGACACCTGTGCTGACAAAGCAAGAGATTTTATTGGGAAAGAACAGCCAGGTGGAGAGCAGTAGGGTAGGGGAAACCTGGAGAACAGGTCTGCCATGTAGCTCGCCGTCTCGGGTTTTATGGTGATGGGATTAGTTTCCCTGTTCTCTTTAGCCAGTGATTCTGACTCAGAGTCCTTCCTGGTGGTGCATGCCTTGTTCAGCCAAGATGGATGCCAGAGAGAAGGATTCTGGGATGTGGTCGGACATGTGGTGTCTCCTTTTGATGTTTCCCAAACTCTTCCGGTTGATGGTGACTTATTAGTTCTGTGTTCCTTACCAGGACCTCCTGTCGTAAAACAACTCATGCAAATGGTTACTATGGTGCCTGGCCAGGGTGAGCAGTTTCAGTCTGTGCGCTTCCCCTAACAACACGATGCAACTAAGGATTTGAATGCTGCAAGTAAGATCAAAGAACTCGAGTGCTTCAACTAAGACCCAACTCAGCCAAATAAATTAATTAAATAATTTTTTAAAGAGGTTTTTCTTTAATTTAGTTTCCTTTATCTTCACCAATATTCTCACAGTAAACAGAATTCCAGTTTGATTAAACTCTGGGAGATAGTGAAAGACAGGGCAGCCTTGTGTGCTGCAGTCCATGGGGTTGCAAAGAGTTGGACACAACTGAGTGACTCAACAACAAAAACTAACACAGGAATACATAAAGCATTTATAATATTCCTTCAAGGTGTATCTATGGCATGTCATATAAACTGGATTCCACAAATTAATGTCAGTGCATTAAACTACAAAAGCATTGTAGTTTAGGTTTGATACAGGAATAAAATCAAGAGTATCTAGAAAATGGGTTGTGCAATTTTCAGGCACATGTCTGTGTCAGAGTGCCCTGGGGTCAGAGGAAACCTTTTACCAGTTCTTAAAAGTGCAAGAGTTCCCTGTTGCCATGTGGAAATCAATACAGTATTTCTATAGTCAGCTGAGAGAGGGGTAAATTTATAAAAGCTGAAAAACTTAAAAATAGTCTTATGCAGAGTAGAAAGCCACCTCTCCTTTATTGAGGGGACTGAGGGCATAGGGAATGACATGGATGAGATTTTTCTACTCCAGTACACAGAAAAATGAGCAACTGAATCTAAAAGCTCTGTTATTTAGAACATGGAAACAATCATCTTTGTATGGGAAATTATTTACCAAAATCTCAGGAAAAAAAAAAAACCCTGGACTTCCATGGTGGTCCAGTGGTTAAAACTCCTCTCTTCCACTGCAGGGGCCAAAGTTTCCATCCCTGGTTACAGAACTAAGATCCTGCATGCCTCACGACCCAGCCAAAAAACACACAGAAAACCCAGCAAAACAGAAACCCTCATTGAAGCCCCATTTGAGACCCAACTTTAAGTAGTATAACTATTCACTGAAACTCCCAAGATAAGGGACTGAGTTGGCCCCAACATGACTGACTGGATGGCCCTGCTTTACAGGGCTGTTCACTCTTGGTCCATCGTACATTGTGGGGTTCTATTAAAACTTTCAAGTTTTTACTTTCTGAAGTGCTTCTTTCTAGAAACACTTGGAAAGGAAGACTTTCCAGGTGTCAATTAAGGTCACTCTTTGTTCATTGAACTCAAACATGTGATCATTTACAAGAAAATTCTTCTATTTATTTTCAGGGACTTGGAATGTGAATTATATTGTCTCTTTCAGTTTAGGGCTTCCCAAGTAGCTCAGAATTTGCCTGCAATGCAAGAGACCCAGGTTTCATCCTTGGGTCAGGAAGATCCTGTGGAGAAGGGAATGGCAACCACTCCAGTATTCTTGCCTGTGCAATTCCATAGACAGAGGAGCCTGACGGGCTACAGTCCATGGGGGCACAAAGAACTGGACATGACTGAGAGACCAACATATGCAATTTAGGTATGTGCAACTAAAAGGTCGGAGAAGGCAATGGCACCCCACTCCAGTACTCTTGCCTGGAAAATCCCATGGACAGAGGAGCCTGGTGGGCTGCAGTCCATGGGGTCGCTGAGAGTCGGACACGACTGAGCAACTTCACTTTCACTTTCCACTTTCATGCATTGGAGAAGGAAATGGCAACCCACTCCAGTGTCCTTGCCTGGAGAATCCCAGGGACGGCGGAGCCTGGTGGGCTGCCATCTATGGGGTCGCACAGAGTCGGGCACGACTGACGCGACTTAGCAGCAGCAGCAGCAGCAACTAAAAGGTAAGCATTGTACTTCTATCTAATCTTTTTTAAAAATATAGACCCCTTCCAAACCCCATGAAAAATCAGTACTCTTTTTTAAAAGAAGCACATTAACAATTAAATGTAAAATTTTCACCTTGAAAGTATTCTCACATGATAAATCCCACTAGAAGGTATTGGTCAGATATTGTGCTTTGACTCTAAGTTTAGGAAAATGAAAGCACAGACTAGCTTCACGGAGTAACAGCTTTGTTTATGCATTTGTGTATACAGTTTCAGCAGACAGGAATGTATTTCCTTAAAAAAAATAATCAAGAAAAAAAGCACCAAAAAATGATCCAAAAAGCATTGAAAGCACAGTGACAAAATAGAAAATAAAAAGGTGAATCAGAGAGCAAATTAAAACGTCACTATTGCTGCTCTAACATGTGTTTACAAGATGAAGCAATGCTGAAAATGTGCGTGAAGTCTGGACAAGTCATCAGCACTTGATATGTCGTAAAGTCATTTTAGATCAAGACATTCAGAACCATAACTTCCGATTCATAGACCGTAGTTAAGAATCCACGATGGTAGGAGAGAGACCAACATCAGCCATCACTGCCAGAATCGAAACTGATGTTTAAAACCCAAGATTCTCACACCTCCTGCTTTGATTCATCCCATGTTGAAGAAAAATAAATGTCGAGAGGGCAGAAGACCTTTCAACTAGATAGAACGCTGTGTTAAAATGAGAATTAAGGGAATTTGATTCTGACACGACCCCCATCAAATCCCAAACCTCGTATTGCTGATAGAGATCGGAGGGAAAAGCAAAAAAGGTTGAATCTACACTTGTGGGCCAGTAAAAATTCCATCACAAGTGTTATAGAGAGAACAGCTGACATTTGGGGACGTATGGGGAACGTGGTTGAAATACCAAGTGGAAGTCTGCAAGATTAAACTGATATATCCAGCAGGTCTGTAAGCAACCAAAAAGCAGAGTGAAAACTCACTGTTAGGGAAACTTTGCCCCTATCAGCAGCATTCCCCAACCTGAACACTCAAATTTATTAAATGGAAGTATATGATTAAACATACCTGGAGCAGGCAAGGTCCTGACAGCCAAGGCCCGTTGTTTTCACGTAGACCTTGGTGATTGTGCAAAGGACAACTGTCAAACTTCAGTAGTTCAGTTCAGTTCAGCTGCTCAGTTGTGTCCGACTCTTTGTGACCCCATGAAGCACAGCACACCAGGCCTCTCATATCCATTGAGTCAGTGATGCCATCTAACCATCTCATCCTCTGTCTCCCCTTCTCCTCCTGCCCTCAATCTTTCCCAGCATCAGGGTCTTTTCAAATGAGTCAGCTCTTCACATCAGGTGGCCAAAGTATTGGAGTTTCAGCTTCAACATCAGTCCTTCCAATGAACACCCAGGACTGATCTCCTTCAAGATGGACTGGTTGGATCTCCTTGCAGTCCAAGGGACTCTCAAGAGCCTTCTCCAACATCACAAAAGCATCAATTCTTCTGCGCTCAGCTTTCTTTATAGTCCAACTCTCACATCCATACATGACCACTGGAAAAACCATAGCCTCGAGTAGGCAGACCTTTGTTGGCAAATTAATGTCTCTGCTTTTTAATACGCTGTCTAGGTTGGTCATAACTTTCCTTCTAAGGAGTAAGCGTCTTTTAATTTCATGGCTACAGTCACCATTGCAATGATTTTGGAGCCCCAAAAAATAAAGTCTGACACTGTTTCCACTGTTTCCCCATCTATTTCCCATGAGGTGATGGGACCAGATATCATGATCTTCATTTTCTGAATGTTGAGCTTTAAGCCAACTTTTTCACTTTCCTCTTTCACTTTCAAGAGGCTTTTTAGTTCCTCTTCACTTTCTGCCTTAAGGGTGGTGTCATCTGCATATCTGAGGTTATTGATATTTTTCCTGGCAATCTTTATTCCAGCTTGTGCTTCCTCCAGCCCAGCGTTTCTCATAATGTACTCTGCATATAAGTTAAATAAGCTGGGTGACAATATTCAGCCTTGACGTACTCCTTTTCCTATTTGGAACCAGTCTGTTGTTCCATGTCCAGTTCTAACTGTTTTTTCCTGACCTGCATACAGGTTTCTCAAGAGGCAGGTCAGGTAGTCTGGTATTCCTATCTTTTTCAGAATTTTCCACAGTTTATTGTGATCCACACAGTCAAAGGCTTTGGCATAGTCAACAAAGCAGAAACTTAGGTAACATGAACTTAAAACAGATTGTGAACTTTATGAATCACTTTGCAAGCTCAATAATAGTCTTTTTTTTTTTTTTTTTTTTTAGCTGTAATGGTCTTAGTTGTAGCACGTGGGATTGTTAGTTGCAGTGGGTAGGCCCTTAGTTTCAGCACTGTGGGATCCAGTTCCCTGACCAGGGATTAAACCCGGGCCCTCTGCATTGGGAGCACAGAGTCTTAACCACTGGACCAGCAGGGAAGTCCCACTAAACCACATTACTCGTTAATGGGTTCTTAGGTCTTATTTTTTAAATGCGTCAAGAGGGTTTTAAAACCATTCCGTTTTGTTAACACTGGTAACTTCCAAGCAATAGCAAGTTCACTTATATAGATTGCTTGGTGACCCTTTTGGGTACTAAAATCCATGTCAAGGTTGAACAGATGTCCTGGAGAAAACTTTCAAGATTTCACATAGTAGCATGATTCCAAATAACTCACCAAAAGAGAGAAATAGTGGCCAGGGTTCCTTGTGGAAATATTCACTTAACACTCAGCAGACTTTACTGCACAGCTAAGTATGTGTTGGGCCCTGGAGTGCTAACCTGCCCTCAATGACTCAGAAGCTAGTTCAGAGATAGAAACTGACCACATATGATGACAATTACAAAACAGCATTGCCTGCTTCTTGTAATCAACCCAATCACGTCTCTTATGACCAAGTTTAGAGAACAAACGCAGTTAAATAGGGATGTCCTAGAAATGAAATACAGAAATAGACTTAACACAGTTTCTGTAAATAAAACTGAGGACGTGAGGAGCAATATACTGAATCTGGAGTTTCCTAGGAAAAACATGAAAATCCATGCTTCCGCCCTTTGAACAACCCAATTGCTAACCAGAACCATAAAAGACTCAGAGATTGTGTTAAGGGCTCAGGCCTTCGCTGTCCAAGGTGGATTGTGTCCAAAATGCACTTGAAGTGCCGCTAACTGAGAAAATTGAGGTGTAATTTAAATGTAAAATGTATACTGATTTCAAAGACAATATGGGAGAAAGAATGTATATTATCTCATTAATAATTTCTTTATGCTAATTACATGATAAAATAACAGTTTTGATATATCAGTTAAATAAAATATATCATTCAAAATAATTCCACAAGCTTCTTTTTATTTTTTAACATGGCCACTAAAAAATGTGTTAGTTACATATATGGTTCACATTATATTTTTTTCTGGACAGCACTGGCTTAGACTCTTAAGTTTAAGGCATTTTCCTTAATCTTCCTTAGTCATAAATTTAAGGCACAACTTAGACTCTTGAGGGCTTCCCTGGTGGCCCAGACAGTAAAGAATCTACCCGCAAAGCAGGAGATCTGGGTTCCATCCTTGGGTTGGGAAGATCCCCTGGCGAAGGGAAGAGCAACCCACTCCAGTATTCTTGCCTGCAGGATTCCATGGACAGAGGAGCCTGGCGGGCTACAGTCCATGGGGTTACACAGAGTTGGACACGACTGAGCAACTAACACTTTATATTCTTGAACTAGAGAAAACTGAGTTCAGATCCACATATCAGCTAGGTGATCTTTGGCTAGTTACCTAGCCTTCCTAATCACTTGCTATTTACCAGGTGATATTTTAATTAGTGGGCTTCCCTGGTGGCTCTGACAGTAAACAATTCACCTGCAGTGCAGGAGACTTGGGTTCAATCCCTGGATTGGGAAGATCCCCTGGAGGAGGGCATGGCAGTCCACTCCAGTATTCTTTCCTGGAGAATCCCCATGGATAGAGGAATCTGGCGGGTTACAGTCCATAGGGTCACAAAGAATCAGACATGACCGAGCGACTAAGCACAGTACCGCACATTTTAATTAATTAGTACCTGCTTTTAGATACTAATTGCTTTTAGGATGAAGTTCACAGAAGTAACTTGTTCAACACAAGTCCTCAATATAATTTCAGTAAATAATTTTCAAAACCATCTCAGCTAGTCAATGATCCTTCTTTTTTTTCTTTTTTTTTTTTTTAAGGTGGAATGTAGGATCTTAGTTCCTCGACCAGGTATCCAACCCATGCACCCTGCATTGGGAGCACAGAGTCTTATCCACTGGACTGAGAGGGAAGTCCCAATGATCCTGTCTTTTACTTCACTATTAGCCATCACTTCCAGGAATCTCATGATCTAAATTAACCTGGGGTCTCTACATAAGAAGGGGCATTTTCCACTCCTATTTGGGTTCTTGTTTCCATCCTTCTCTATCTGAGGAAGTCCTACTCAGCCTTCAGGACCTAGCTCTGGGGACTTTGCTGGTGGTCCAGTGGTTAAGACTCTGCATATCTACTGCCGGGGGCACAGATTCCAACCTTCGTTGGGGAGGTCCCACGTGTCACGTGATGTGGCCAAAAAAAAAGGCTCAAGGATGTATTGTACAACATAGCAAATATAGCCACTATTTTGTAATAGCTATAAATAGAAACTAAGCTTTAAAACTGTATGAAAAATAAACATTTTTAAAAAGAAAGAAAGAAAGAAGCTTTCCAGTTGGACACAGGGTATCTGGAATACCCCATTGCCATCCACCCATGTGCTGGAATTCATGTGGGTTTATAAAAACTCTGAGTTTGTTACAGTCCATATCAGTGTCTTTCCTATGTTCTGTATCTTTCTGACCAAAAAAGATGATAAAGAATATATAACCCTGAATATTCACTGGAAGGACTGATGCTGAAACTGAAGCTCCAATACTTTGGCCATCTGATACGAAGAACCAACTCATTGGGAAAAAGACCCTGATGCTGGGAAAGATCGACTGCAAAAGAAGTAGGTGGCAGAGCTTGAGATGGTTAGGTAGCATCACCAACTCAATGGACTTGAATTTGAGCAAACTCTAGGAGATAGTGGAGGACAGGGGAGCCTGGTGTGCTGCAGTCCATGGGGTCTCGAGGATTCAGACACAACTTAGCAACTGAACAACAACAATTTAATATTTAAGGCTGATCTGCATTCTTTTTCCCCAATACAATGATTAAACTATCCCAAGAAGAAGTCAGAGGAGGAGAAGAAGACAAAGTCATGGGAATCTTATAGGTTAAAAGGTGATTCATAATGTACTTCATCCCCAAGTAGAAAGAAGGCAGCAGTGCTTAACCATTGTGTGGTTTGCAGAGTGAAAAAGCTTCCATTTTTACCATTTCTCTTTGTATTGAATTCCAACCTAGTTTGTAATCTGCCACAGTGGAATAATACGCCTTCTGTGTGTTCTCTTTCCATTCATTGCAGCTATGTTTCTACTGTTATCTTATGCAAGTAGTTAACACACTGATTTATTTTGTCTTGACAGCCTGGGGCAATGGTAATAAGGGTACTAATTTTTAAGTCGAACAAATACATGGACCTTTTGAAAATGCATCACACTAGACTTCCTTCTTTTCAGATTCCCCCAAAGTCAGATGATAGGAATTCTAGAGACCTTACACTCTTGGCCAAAAAAAAAAAAAGATTTCATAGCCAACAGTGATCTACATAAATCCACTAAGACCATTCACCTCAGTCAGCTAATTTTTCTCAGGACACCTCCAACAAGATGACTGTGTTCGTGTCATATTTCGACTACTAAGGCTAAAAAAAAAAGTGACCCTGAAAAATACATCGACCAGAGTTCTCTGCCACCTGATCACAAGGGGAGAGTGTTGTCGCGTTCATGAAATGCTTTTGATCTTAGCTGAGACTAAGCTGCTGAACCAGCCAGACTTCAGGATTCAGAAAATCCACAATGCACAACAAATCTTAAACTCACAATGGTCCTAATTAAGGACCAGTAAGTTAAATTGAGTATTTAGAGCCAATTTTTTTTAATAAAGAACATTTGTTCGGAGTGATGCTGCCCACAGGAACTTACCCGCTGTGCGGTCTCCCTTTCACAACTGCCCAAGTAAACCGGCCAAAGCCTCGTCATCCATTCCAGACCCTCACTGGGGACACGGCATGAAACAAGCATCAGTCTGAATTACACGATCATTTGTAAATAGCACTTCCTTAATTACTAGCAAGAATTTACAAGAGGGACTTCCCTGGTGGTCCAGTGGCTGAGACTTGGAGCTCCCAATGCAGGTGGCCCAGGCTTGATCCCACATGCTGGATCCCACATGCTGTAACTAAGAGTTCAGATGTCATAACTAAAGGTCCCATGTGCTGCAAATGAAGATAGAAGGTCTCACATACAAAACTAAGACTTGGTACAGTCAAATGAAAAAAAAAATTTTTTTAAGAATTTGCAAAAAAAAAATAATAAAGGCTAACCAGATGTGGCTGAGGAAAAAACATACCACTTTTCATGTAAAAATTGACACCTAGAATATTCAAAGGAAGATTATTCAAGAGTCAGCTGACCTGAATTCTCATCAGTTTTGTTGTTAATTCTGTTGTTGTTCTTGTACAAGTGAGCTGACCTTTGTGACCCCTCTATTCTCTCATCTTTAAAATAAGGAGCGTGTGCTAGTGATCTCGTTTTCCTTTCCAGCTCCAACATTCTAATTTTACCTCTAAATCATGTAAAGTAATACACTGTCTCTACATAAACTGATCTTGTTAAACTGATTCCAATAGAATTTTACTTGACTTGATTAAGTAGGTTAAACATCCCCAAATTAGGAGCTCAGAAACACGTTCTCCCTTTTAATTTTCTCATAAATAGCACAGAGGTAAGTTGCAACCCACTTTTGCCTGAAGTATCATAAAATCTAAATGGGCTTCTCAGGTGGCTCAAAGGGTAAAGAATCCACCTGCAATGCAGGAGATGCAGGAGACTCAGGTTTGATCCCTGGGTCCAGAAGATCCCCTGCAAAAAGAAATGGCAACCCACTCCAATATTCTTGCCTGGAAAATTCCATGGACAGAGGAGCCTGGTGGGCTACAGTTCATGGGGTCAAAAAGAGTCAGAAATGAGTTGAATTTAAATTGGTGAGATGTGAGTTTGCATTAGATGAAAACCTGATGTCAATTAATGGTGCCTGTTCTGTCCTGGGTCATTGTCTTTTTCTCTTCATGATCTGCCTGGGAAATTATAAGTCACCCACAGCTGCCACAGACACAACCCCTGAAAGTCTAACTTCAGACAATTTCTCCCCTGAGCTCCAAACTAACATGAGCTAATAACAATCATCAGTCACTGAGCACCTCTTACAAGTCTGGTGCCGAGCTGTCATTTTAATAACCAGTGTCCACCTGGATGGACTTCCCAGGTGGCCCTAGTGGTACAGAGCCCACCTGCCAATGCAGGAGACACAGGAGACACAGGTTTGATCCCTGGGTCAGGAAGATCCCCTGGAGGAAAGAATGGCAACCTGTTCCAGTAATATTGCCTGGAAAATCCCATGGACAGAGGAGCCTGGTGGGCTACAGTCCATGGGGTCTGAAAGAGCTGGGCACAACTGAGCATGTACACACTCCACCTGGACAGCAGCTCTGCAGGGTGGATGTGATCATCTCCATTGTACAGATGAGGAAATGGAGTCTCAGAGAGGTCGTGTGACTGATCAAAGTCACACAGTGATCACTTTCAAAGCCATAATTATAATCCTGGTCTTGCCAGCTTAGAAAGCTATGCCCTTTGACCTAGAGAGTGTCATACTGAGTGAAGTAAGTCAGAGAAGGAGAAACAGGGTATGACATCCCTTATATGGGGAATCTAAAAAGAAATGATACAAATGAACTTATTTACAAAACACGAAAGAGACTCACAGACTTAAAGCACGAACTTACGGTTGCCAGGGGGAAAGGAGGTGGAGAAAGGATAGTTCGGGAGTTTGGGATGGACATGTGCACACTGCTGTATTTTAAATGGATAACCAACAAGGACCTACTTGTTGGGGAACCCTACCCACAGGGAACTCTGCTCAATGTTATATAGTCATCTGGGTGGGAGGGGAGTTTGGGGGAGAATGGATACATGTATATGTGTGGCTGAGTCCCTTTGCTGTCTACTTGAAACTATCAAACATTGTTAATTGTCTATACCCAGTAAACATTTGCTCGTGCTTAGTCACTCAGTCATGTCTGACTCTTTACGACCCCATGGACTGTTGCCCACCAGGCTCCTCTGAAGTTCATGGGATCAAAAAGAGTCAGAAATGAGTTGAATTTAAATTGGTGAGATGTAAGTTTGTGTTAGATGAAAACCTAATGTCAATTAATGGTACCTGTTCTGTCCTGGGTCATTGTCTTGGGAATCCCATTGTCCTGGGATTCTCCAGGCTAGAATACTGGAGTGGGTGGCCATTTCCTTCTCCAGGTCGGGATCTTCCTGATCCAGGGATCTAACCCGCATCTCCTGCGTTGACGGGCAGGTTCTCTACCACTGCACCACCTGCGGAACATTTATTAGATTGAATTAAATCTGTATCCTGCAACTTTCGCTCCAGCTGCCATTCCCTAGGCTGCTGGCCGCAGAGGGGAAAAGAAGATTAGAAAGGACTGTGGGAACAGTGCTCAGATTAGAGCATCCAGGTGCTAGGGGCTGCGCTCCCAGCAGCCTCTAGTCTCCCTGCAATCTCGGGAGAGTTTCTTAAATTGGAACAGTCAGTGATGATGTACTCAAAGCACTCAGCTAAGCCCTAAGAGACATTTGCCAGAATTCACAACAACACAAACAGCTTAATCAAAGGAGAAAGTGTCTGAATCCTCCTCCTTTTTATAAAAAGAACTAGACCAAGCATCCTTTTGGGAGAAGAAGGACAGTCCTTTGAGAAGCACTTCCCAGATTGCTGAGCAAGAATTTGCTGGCTGTGATTCCAGACTGTGGTCTCATCTCCCTTTTCCTTTCAGACCTTTCTTCTTCCCAGTGGGTGGGGCTTTGTACCTGCTTTGCAGAGCGGATGAATTGGAGCAGAGTCGGACGTGACTGAAGCGACTTAGCAGCAACAGCAGCAGCAGCAAGAAAGGAAGGGTGTGTTTGGTGTGGCCAGGGTTCATTTAACCTATCTGAATACTCACATGGACAGGAACTGAAAAGGCTGGAAGACTCAGCCTTCCAGAAATTCTAACTGAATGGAATTAAATTATCGAACTTGCATTCTAAGGAATCACTGTTGGTTCTCAGAAGGTTCTCTGCCCCTCTCTGTTTTCTAAAAGATGCTAATTCCTCGGATCTTGCAGTCACTACCTAAACAACAGAGTGGGCCTGACAAAATGTAGGGAATGCCCCAAAATACTATTTGTAGCCTCAGTCCTTCCATCTTGGTTAATTAGCTTCTTTGGGGTAGGGGATGAACTAGGAGATGGAAACTGACACATATACACTAGTGATACTATGTATAAAAGCAATAACTAATGAAAACCTACTGTTAGCACAGGGAATCCTACTCAGTGCTCCACATGTATACAAATAGCTGATTAACTTTGCCGTACAGCAGAATCTAACACAACAATATGTAAAGCAACTATACCCCAATAAGACAAATTTTAATTAGCTTCAAATTCATAAGAATAAATGATTGCATAACCCAAATTATGTGCCTTTGACAGTTCAAATGTCCAGTTAATTGTGTTCATGCAGGTCACTCAGTCATGGGCCCAAATTAAACATCCAGTGCCAAGCGCCATGCTTTTCTCAAGTGCATCAGGAAGGAGGTTCCTGGTTCCACATTATGTCGTAAAGTTGACCAAATGAAAACTTACTAAGTACCTACCCTATTCCCAGCAAAATAGAAGTTTGGTGATTGGGACTGAAGAATTACTCACAAATTTCTAATAATTCATTTCAGCCCTACTCTAGGTTCCCTTAAATTCATATGGCAAACTATGGAGAACGGTGTGGAGATTCCTTAAAAAACTGGAAATAGAACTGCCATATGACCCAGCAATCCCACTGCTGGGCATACACACTGAGGAAACCAGAATTGAAAGAGACATGTGTACCCCAGTGTTCATTGCAGCACTGTTTATAATAGCCAGGACATGGAAGCAACCTAGATGTCCATCGGCAGATGAATGGATAAGAAAGCTGTGGTATGTATACACAATGGAGTATTACTCAGCTATAAAAAAGAACACATTTGAGTCAGTTCTAATGAGATGGATGAAACTGGAGCCTATTATACAAAGTAAGTCAGAAAGAGAAACACCAATACAGTATATTAATGCATATATATGGAATTCAGAAAGATTGTAATGAGTTTTCATTCCAATCCCAAAGAAAGGCAGTGCCAAAGAATGCTCAAACTACCGCACAATTGCACTCATCACGCATGCTAGTAAAGTAATGCTCAAAATTCTCCAAGCCAGGCTTCAGCAGTACATGAACCGTGAACTTCCAGATGTTCAAGCTGGTTTTAGAAAAGGCAGAGGAACCAGAGATCAAATTGCCAACATCCGCTGGATCATTGAAAAAGCAGGAGAGTTCCAGAAAAACATCTATTTCTGCTTTATTGACTATGCCAAAGCCTTTGTGTGGATCACAATAAACTGTGGAAAATTCTTCAAGAGATGGGAATACCAGACCACCTGACCTGCCTCTTGAGAAACCTGTATGCAGGTCAGGAAGCAACAGTTAGAACTGGACATGGAACAACAGACTGGTTCCAAATAGGAAAAGGAGTATGTCAAGGCTGTATATTGTCACCTTGCTTATTTAACTTCTATGCAGAGTACATCATGAGAAACACTGGGCTGGAAGAAGCACAAGCTGGAATCAAGATTGCCGGGAGAAATATCAATAACCTCAGATATGCAGATGACACCACCCTCATGGCAGAAAGTGAAGAGGAACTAAAAAGCCTTTTGATGAGAGTGAAAGAGGAGAGTGAAAAAGTTGGCTTAAAGCTCAACATTCAGAAAACGAAGATCATGGCATCTGGTTCATCACTTCATGGGAAATAGATGGGGAAACAGTGGAAACAGTGTCAGACTTTATTTTTCTGGGCTCCAAAATCACTGCAGATGGTGACTGCAGCCATGAAATTAAAAGACACTTACTCCTTGGAAGAAACGTTATGACCAACCTAGATAGCATATTGAAAAGCAGAGACATTACTTTGCTAACAAAGGTCCGTTTAGTCAAGGCTATGGTTTTTCGTGTGGTCATGTATGGATGTGAGAGTTGGACCATAAAGAAAGCTGAGCACCAAAGAATTGATGCTTTTGAACCATGGTGTTAGAGAAGACTCTTGAGAGTCCCTTGGACTTCAAGGAGATCTAACCAGTCCATTCTGAAGGAGATCAGCCCTGGGATTTCTTTGGAAGGAATGATGTTAAAGCTGAAACTCCAGTACTTTGGCCACCTCATGCAAAGAGTTGACTCGTTGGAAAAGACTCTGATGCTGGGAGGGATTGGGGGCAAGAGGAGAAGGGGATGACAGAGGATGAGATGGCTGGATGGCATCACTGACTCGATGGATGTGAGTCTGAGTGAACTCCAGGAGTTGGTGATGGACAGGGAGGCCTGGCATGCTGTGATTCATGGGGTCATAAAGAGTCGGACATGACTGAGCGACTGAACTGAACTGAACTGTACTGAATGACAACTGTATATGCAAGATAGCAAATGAGACACAGATGTAAAAAACAGACTTTTGGACTATGTGGGAGAAGGCGAGGGTGGGATGATTTGAGAGAATAGCATTGAAACATGTATATTACCATATGTAAAACAGATGACCAGCGCAAGTTCAGTGCGTGAAGCAGGGCACTCAAAGCCGGTGCCCTGGGACAACCCAGAGGGATGAGGTAGGGAGGGAGGTGGGAGGGGTGTTCAGGATGTGAGGACACATGTACCCCCGTGGCTGATTCATGTTGACGTTTGGCAAAAAAACACCATACATATTTTAAAGTAATTAGCCTCCAATTAAAATAAATGAATTTTTAAAAAATTCACATGGCAATATTTTGATCATTATTTGTACCTTGGCTTCATAATGCTTTAAGCTATCATCATATAATCATAATCATTATCACCATGATTATTATTATTATTAAGGGCAGTGATGGGACCTCATCCAGTAAGGCTGGTGGTTCTTCACATTTCAATGATCACATTCATCTTTCAGATCAAAGAAAACCAGGAATCCTGTCTCTAGAAACAAGTCACGTGTTTCAAACACTACTTTATGTAGACAGGTCTTCTACAGCTGGAGTCAGTAAACATTCTCGATAAAGGCCAGATAGTAAGTACTTTAAGCTTTGTGCATCAGGAGGCAAAATGGGAGTATTATTTAGGAACTTACATTGCAAAAGACCTTTTCAAGAAAATGGGAGCTATTAAGGAAGCATTTCATGCAAGGATGGACTATATGGGATAAGAGATAGAAACGGTAAGGACTTAACAGAAGCAGAAGATATTAAGAGGAGGAGGCAAGAACACACAAAAGAACTATACAAAAAGATCTTAATGACCCAAAGAACCATCATGGTGTGGTCACTCACCTAGACCCAGACATTCTGGAGGGTGAAGTTAATTGGGCCTTTAGGAAGCATTACAGAGATAGTAGAAGTGGTGGCATTCCAGCTGAACTATTTAAAATCCTAAAAGATGATGCTATTAAAGTGCTGCACTCAATATGTCAGCAAATTTGGAAAACT
Organism: Bos taurus; assembly: GCF_002263795.3. Classification (NCBI taxonomy): domain Eukaryota; kingdom Metazoa; phylum Chordata; class Mammalia; order Artiodactyla; family Bovidae; genus Bos; species Bos taurus. The sequence continues at coordinate 26,114,385 of NC_037341.1, forward strand.
CAGCAATGGCCACAGAACTGGAAAAAGGTCAATTCCAAAGAAAGACAATGCCAAAAAATGTTCAAACTACCACACAATTGCACTCATTTCACATGCCAGGAAGGTTATGTTCAAAGTCCTTTAAACTAGGCTTCAGCAGTATATGAACTGAGAACTTCCAGATGTTTAAGCTGGGTCTCGAAGAGAGGCAGAGGAACCAAAGATCAAAATGCAAAATGGGTCATGGAGAAAGCAAGAGAATTTCAGAAAAACATCTGCTTCACTGACTACGTTAAAGCCTTCGACTGTGTGGATTAAAATTTTTTAAAGAAATGGGAATACCAGGTAACCTTACCTGCCTCCTGAGAAATCTGTATGAAGGTCAAGAAGCAATAGTTAATACCAGACATGAAACAACAGACTGGTTCAAAATTGGAAAAAGAGTATAACAAGGCTGTACATTGGCATCCTGCTAATTTAACTTATATGCAGAGTACATTATGTGAAATATCAGGCTGGATGAATCACAAGTTGGAATCAACATTGCTGGGAGAAATATCTACAACCTCAAATATGCAGATGATGCCACTCTAATGGCAGAAAGTGAAGAGAAACTAAAGAGGCATCTTGATGGGAGTGAAAGAGGAGAGTGAAAAAACTGGCTTGATACTCAACATTGAAAAAACTAAAATCATGGCATCTGGTCCCATCACTTCATGGCAAATAGAAGGGGAAAAAGTGGAAGCAGTGACAAATTTAATTTTCCTGGCCTCCAGAATCACTGCAGACGATGACTGCAACCATGAAATTAAAAGATGCTTGCTTCTTCTAAAGAAAGCTATGACAAAACTAGACAACAGATTTAAAAGCAGAGACATCATTTTGCCGACAAAGGTCCACATAGTCAAAGCTGTGGTTTTTCCAGTAGTTATATACGAATGTGAGAGTGGGTCTATAAGAAGGCTGAGCACCGAAGAATAGATGTTTTCTAATTGTGCTGGAGAAGATTCTTGGGAGTTCTTTGGATGGCAAGGAGATCAAACCAGTCAATCCTAAAGGAAATCAACCCTGAGTATTCATTGGAAGGACTGGTGCTGAAGCTGAAGCTCCAATATTTTGGCCACCTGATGTGAAGAGCTGACTCATTGAAAAAGACTGTTACTGGGAAAGATTGAAGGCAAAAGGAGAAGAAGACGGAGGATGAGATGGTTAGATAGCATCCAGGACTCAATGGACATGAGTTTGAGCAAACTCTGGGAGGTAGTGGAGAACAGAGGAGTCTGGCGTGCTGCAGTCCATGGGGTTTTAAAGAGTGGGACACGACTTAGTGACTGAACAACAGTTACAAAAGAAAACAGATTCCCACTGATTTTAACTTATAAAGTCCAAAATATCATAACTGAGTATGATGTTTTGTAATCAGATCAGATCAGTCGCTCAGTCGTGTCCGACTCTTTGCGACCCCATGAATCGCAGCACGCCAGACCTCCCTGTCCATCACCAACTCCCGGAGTTCACTCACACTCACGTCCATTGAGTCAGTGATGCCATCCAGCCATCTCATCCTCTGTCGTCCCCTTCTCCTCTTGCCCCCAATCCCTCCCAGCATCAGAGTCTTTTCCAACGAGTCAACTCTTCGCATGAGGTGGCCAAAGTACTGGAGTTTCAGCTTTAGCATCATTCCTTCCAAAGAAATCACAGGGCTAATCTCCTTCAGAATGGACTGGTTGAATCTCCTTGCAGTCCAAGGGACTCTCAAGAGTCTTCTCCAACACCACAGTTCAAAAGCATCAATTCTTCGGCGCTCAGCCTTCTTCACAGTCCAACTCTCACATCCATACATGACCACAGGAAAAACCATAGCCTTGTCTAGACGAACCTTTGTTAGCAAAGTAATGTCTCTGCTTTTGAATATGCTATCTAGGTTGGTCATAACTTTCCTTCCAAGGAGTAAGCGTCTTTTAATTTCATGGCTGCAGTCACCATCTGCAGTGATTTTGGAGCCCAAAAAATAAAGTCTGACACTGTTTCCACAGTCTCCTCAGAATGGAGTTTGTAAGGAGGGAAAAAAGGAAAATGTTTCACTTCATTTGAGGAGGAAGATATGTGGACTCCAGCCTAGACATTTACAACTAAGCCTCCTGTTTACATTTCCTGGGGCAGAAAAATTGTGGGCTTCAGGCCAAATACTTAAAACCAGCCTCTTGTTTGCATTTCCTGAGATAGGAGCTAGGTGGGCTCCGGGTTACATTTTCAGTCAGCCTTCTGTTTGCACTTCAAAATAGAAATAACAACAGAAACAGGTTAATAGCCAGGCATTGTCTCTGGAGGACACCTTATTTAACATGGAGCAGGTACTTCTAGAATATATATTCATTTATTTATTCGGCTGGGCTGGGTCTTCACTGAGGCACTCAGGATCTTTAGACGCGGCATGCAAATTCTTAGTTGCACCATGTGGGATCTAGTTCTGTGACCAGGAATCAGACTCGGGTCCCCTGCATTGGGAGCCTGGAGTCTTAGCCACTGGACCACAGGGGAAGTCCCCTGAAGACATTTTTAAGATACCAGTCATAGCAAGAAGAGAGAGGGGCTAAATCTTGTCTGAGTAAAAGATCAAGAGGTCATATATTTCCCATCCTTGGAACAAAGGAGACACTGCATATACACAGAAAGGCTCCTTAGGGGTCAAAAAGGAGGGGCACCACCCAGAGTAGGTGATGCCAAAATCCCCCATAGGCCTCTGGGCTGGAATTCATCTTGGAAAAAAGTTGCACATGTATGTTGGGAAGGGTCCTAGGGCAGGGCAGGTGTGGAAAACGATACCAGATAATTGGCCAAGGGTAAACAAAGACCCAAACGAACTGTCCTATATAAATGACTTAACCAGCTCTTTACTGTGCTCCTCCTCATTACGGGGACGCCTGCACCCCTTCTGTCCTGGAGCGTATTACTGCCTTGCTCTGTCTTAACTACACAAATTGTCTGTGTGCTCTCCCACTTGTTGTGTTGTGTCTTTAAGGATAGACTTCGTTCTCACAGTCTTTGCCACCTTGAGAAATGCAGTTTTCATGGAGGGCAAGGGCAGGGGAACTTTGCTTCTATCCTCTAGCCCCCAGTGGACTAGCAGCTAGAAGTCCTGGTTTTTCATCCAGGCTACCCAGGTTCAACTCCTGGGCAGGAAACTAAGATCTTGATTCAAGCCACTGCTCACTGCTGCCTCTCTGAGATCACACTGAGGTTCAAAGTGAGTATTTCCTATCGTCTAATTGATTGAAAATGTCCTACTGTAAAGATCACTCTGAGTGCAATGGTTGTAAAACCCAGACAGGGGGCTAGATTTGCTAATCTGTGCTTTAAGTTGCCCTCGGAGGAAGACTCTGGTCTAGACTATTTTAGGGAGGCCCTGTTGGGACACCATTACAGCTGTGCAAGGCTCTTGACCCTGGTGGTAGGAGAGAAGCCCATGCAGAAGCCTCATCTGGGGGCAGCAAGGATTCTTGGGACCGTGGTCCCAGGGCAGGGCTGGCTGGCAGGTGATTGAGGAACACACCCCTACAGTTTAGAGCTACAACCAAGAATGCACAGAATACTCAATTCTATTAACCTACCTTCTGTGACCTCAATAAAACTCTCAATAATCAGCAAGAATAACAATGCATACAAAAAGAAATTCTTTTGCCCAGTAGTTGAAAATTGAAATGTACAAAGCACCTGAGCGGATAAGCTTTTTAATGAATAAAATTATTTCCTTAATCTGCAGTTATCTTTCAATCAATACTCACTTACAGAGATGCAAAAAAAAAAAAATCTTGAAAATCTAAAATAGCTAAGAATAAATCATAACAAACTAATCAAGAGTCAGCGTTCAACAAAAATGATTATGTAGAAATTTTAGCTTTTCCTCTCCCAGTGAATCTTTTTCTCTTAAAAACATTCCACAGTAACAGTCAATCACAAGAGAAATGTAATTCTATATAATGTTTTCAGGCCTATAATGTTTGAAAAGCTTAGGCCACTAAGAAGAGCCATAAATGCATCTCACTGTCTGTTGGAACCCATCGTTTCATCTCAATGATGGTTAAGTAAAGAAATAACTGCGTCCATAAATGGCAGCTCCCTTGATGGACAAGCGGGGCGGCACCGTTTGGGTGGTAAACTTTATGCAAGTGCGCCACCTAGTGGATATCTCCAAAATGTTCAATAAAATAAAAGTTGCATGTACCCCTGTTGGCTGCAGAAATGAAAGATACAGACAGAAAGAAGCATCTTCTGTATCAGTCAATGACATCATGCTGGATGCTCATTTTCTCTTTTTCTATTTTCCACTTTCTTGCGTGTCCCTCCATGTCTTTCCCCAGGGACGACTCAAAGACAGATGGTGCATGCTAAGTCGCTTCAGTCATGTCTGACTCTTTGCAACCCCATGACTGTAGCCCACCAGGCTCCTCTGTCCATGGGATTCTCCAGGCAAGAACACTGGACTGGGTTGCCATGCCGTCCTCCAGGGGATCTTCCCAACCCAGGGACCGAACCATCATCTGTCTCCTGCCTTTGGCAGTTCAGTTCAGTCACTCAGACGTGTCCGACTCTTTGCAACCCCATGGACTGCAGTACACCAGGCCTCCCTGTCCATCATCAACTCCTGGAGTTTACTCAAACTCATGTCCATCGTGTTGGTGATGCCATCCAGCCATCTCATCCTCTGTCGTCCCCTTCTCCACCTGCTCCCAATCCCTCCCAGCATCAGAGTCTTTTCCAATGAGTCAACTCTTTGCATGAGGTGGCCAAAGTACTGGAGTTTCAGCTTTAGCATCATTCCTTCCAAAGAACACCCAGGGCTGATCTCCTTTAGAATGGACTGGTTGGATCTCCTTGCAGTCCAAGGGACTCTCAAGTGTCTTCTTCTCCAACACCACAGTTCAAAAGCATCAATTCTTCGGCGCTCAGCTTTCTTCACAGTCCAACTCTCACATCCATACATGACCACTGGAAAAACCATAGCTTTGACTAGATGGACCTTTGTCAGCAAAGTAATGTCTTTCCTTTTTAATATGCTGTCTAGGTTGGTCATAGCTTTTCTTCCAAGGAACAAGCGTCTTTTAATTTTATGGCTGCAGTCACCATCTGCAGTGATTTTGGAGTTCAAAAAAATAAAGTCTGTCATCGTTTCCATTATTTCCCCATCTATTTGCCATGAAGTGATGCGACTAGATGCCATGATCTTAGTTTTCTGAATGTTGAGTTTTAAGTCAACCTTTCACTCTCTTCTTTCACTTTCATCAAGAGGCTCTTTAGTTCTTCTTCACTTTCTGCCATAAGGGTAGTGTCATCTGCATATCTGAGGTTATTGATATTTCTCTTGGCAATCTTGATTCCAGCAGGTACTTTATCCAGCCTGGCATTTCACATGATGTACTCTGCATATAAGTTAAATAAGCAGGGTGACAATATACAGCCTTGACGTACTCCTTTCCTGATTTGGAACCAGTCTGTTTTTCCACGTCCAGTTCTAAGTGTTGCTTCTTGACCTGCATACAGATTTCTTAGGAGGCAGGTAAGGTGGCCTGGTATTCCCATCTCTTGAAGAATTTTTCACAGTTTGTCATGATCCACACAGTCAAAGGCTTTGGCATAGTCAATAAAGCAGAAGTAGATGTCTTTCTGGAACTCTCGTGCTTTTTCAATGATCCAGTGGATGTTGGCAATCTGATCTCTGGTTCCTCTGCCTCTTCTAAATCTAGCTTGAACATCGGGAAGTTCACAGTTCATGTACTTTTGAAGCCTGGCTTGCAGAATTTTGAGCATTACTTTGCTAGTGTGCGAGATTAGTATAATAGTGTGGTAGTTTGAGCATTCTATGGCATTGCTTTTCTTTGGGATTAGAATGAAAACTGACCTTTTTCAGTCCTATGGCCACTGCTGAGTTTTCCAAATTTGCTGGCATATTGAGTGCAACACTTTCACAGCACCATCTTTTAGGATTTGAAATAGCTCAACTGGAATGCCATCATCTCCACTAGCTTTGTTCATAGTGATGCTTTCTAAGGCCCACTTGACTTCATATTCCAGGATGTCTGATTCTAGGTGAGTGACCACACCATCATGGTTAACTGGGTCATGAAGATCTTTTTTGTACAGTTCTTCTGTGTATTCTTGCCACCTCTTCTTAATATCTTCTTCTTCTGTTAGGTCCACACAATTTCTGTCCTTTATCAAGCCCATCTTTGCATGAAATGTTCCCATGGTATCTCTAATTTTCTTGAAGAGATCTCTAGTCTTTCCCATTCTATTGCTTTCCTCTATTTATTTGCACTGATCACTGAGGAAGGCTTTCTTATCTCTTCTTGCTATTCTTTGGAACTTTGCATTCAAATGGGTATATCTTTATTTTTCTAATTTGCCTTTAGCTTCTCTTCTTTTCTCAGCTATCTGTAAGACCTCCTCAGACAATCATTTTTCCTTTTTGCATTTCTTTTTCTTGGGGGTGGTCTTGATCACTGCCTCCTGTACAGTGTCACAAACCTCCATCCATATTTCTTCAGGCACTCTGTCTATTAGATCTAATCCCTTGAATCTATTTGTCATTTCCACCATATAATCGGAAGGGATTTGATTTAGGTCATACCTGAATGGTCTAGTGGTTTTCCCTACTTTCTTCAATTTAAGTCTGAATTTGGCAATAAGGAGTTGATGATCTGAGCCACAGTCAGCCTCCACTTTTGTTTTTGCTGACTGTATACAGCTTCTCCATTTTTGGCTGCAAAGAATAGAATCAATCTGATTTTGGAATTGACCAGCTGGTGATGTCCATGTGTAGATTCTTTTCTTGTGTTGTTGGAAGAGGGTGTTTGCTATGACCAATACATTCTCTTGGCAAAACTCTGTTAGCCTTTGACCTGCTTCATTTTGTACTCCAAGGCCAAATTTGCCTTTTACTCCAGGTATCTCTTGACTTCCTACTTTTGCATTCCAGTCCCCTATAATGAAAAGGATATCTTCTTTGGGTGTTAGTTCTAGGAGGTCTTCATAAGAGCCATTCAACTTCAGCTTCTTCAGTATTTCTTACTGGTCGGGACATTGACTTGGATTATTGCAATATTGAATGGTTTGCCTTGGAAATGAACAGAGATCATTCTGTCATTTTTGAGATTGCACCCAAGTACTGCATTTAGACATTCTCTTTTGTTGACTATGAGGGCTACTCCATTTCTTCTAAGGGCTTCTTGCCCACGGTGTAGATATAATGGTCATCTGAGTTAAATTCACCCATTCTGGTCCATTTTAGTTCACTGATTCCTAAAAGGTCAATGTTCACTCTCGCCATCTGTTTGACCACTTCCAATTTGCCTTGATTCACAGATCTAACATTCCAGGTGCCCATGCAATACAGCATCAGACTTTACTTCCATCACCAGTCACCACAACTGGGTGTTGTTTTTGCTTTGGCTCCATCCCTTCATTCTTTCTGGAGTTATTTCTCCGCTCTTCTCCAGTAGCATTTTGGGCACCTACCAACCTGGGGAGTTTATCTTTCAGTGTCCTATCTTTTGCCTTTTCATACTGTTCATGGGGTTCTCAAGGCAAGAATACTGAAGTGGTTTCCATTCCCTTCTCCAGTGGGCCACGTTTTGTCAGAACTCTCCACCATGACCCATCCATCTTGGGTGGCCCTACACAGCATGGCTTATAGTTTTATTGAGTTAGACAAGGCTGTGGTCCATGTGATCAGTTTGATTGGTTTTCTGTGATTGTGGTTTTCAGTCTATCTGCCCTCTGATGAAGAAGGATAAGAGGCTTATGGAAGCTTTCTGACGGGAGAGACTGACTGAGGCGGAAGCTGGGTCTTGTTCTGATGGGCGGGGCCATACTCAGTAAATCTTTAATCCAATTTTCTGTTGATGGGCAGGGCTGTGTTCCCTCCCTGTTGTTTGACCTGAGGCCAAACTATGGTGCAGGTGATGAGAATAATGGCGACCTCCTTCAAAAGGTCCCATGTACAGACTGCTACACTCAGTGCCCCCAACCCTGCTGCAGGCCACCACCAACCCATGGCCTCTGATGGAGACTCCTGGACACTCACGGGCAAGTCTGGGTCAGTCTCCTTTGGCAGGTGGGTTCTTTAGAACTAGTACCATCTGGGAAGCCCCAAAGACTGATGTTTGCCTGCTGAGCGTTCCTTGGGGGGTGCTCTGGAGAAAGGAAGGGGAGTGAAGAGAACAGCACTTGACAGAGGAGAGGGCTGGGTTGTGAGGCCAGTGCACCCCGCTCCTGTGAGGCCGATTGGAGGGGAGGTGCCACATCAGGGCTCAGCATCAGTCTTGGTTGGACCCTTGCAGCCAGTGGTCTGGTGACCGGGAGCCCACTGATGACCCACACTTCACCTCCGATCCTGCCAGCCGGACTGCTCCATCCGCAGGCCACATGGCCAGCCCTGGGGAGGTTGGTGGGAGAGGAGGCTGGGTGGCTCCAGTCTGTAGATCTCACCTTCAGAACAAAGCCCTTCCTACCGGGTGCTCGACCATCTGCTTCTTCCCCAGATTCGCTCAGCCCTGAGGGTCCAGGCTTTCCCCTCGCAGGCTTCTGACAGCCCTCCAGGCCATCAGCCACTGCTTGGGAAGCCATGAGCCTCGGCTGTTCTCCTTACACACTGAGTGGAGTGATCAGGTGCTCCGTCCAACTCTGGGCCCCTAGGATGTCCCATCCCCTTTGTCCTTCAGGGCCTGCCTACATGGGGCCAGAGGACAGCACCGTCCATTCCTAGCCAGCAGCTTATTCCAGGCTGAACTAAGCTTGGCCCTGATTCTCCTCCTCAGCTGGTCAAAGGCATTCCTGTCCCCCCATGCAACATAGCTATGAGCTGATGGAGGTGGGAGGGCCAGGACACCTGTGATGGATGGAATGGACTCTGAAATCCCATCTTTTGTACCCAAACTGTCACCCCAAGGGGAGGTGATGAAATGAGGAAGACAAAGCAAATGGGAAGAATCCTACATTTCCTATGTAATATGTAATTCATATGTAATAAGAAATGATGTGCTTAGTCACTCAGTCGTGTCTGACTCTTTGCGCCCCCATGGACTGTAGCCCACCAGTCTCCTCTGTCCATGGGCATTCTCCAGGCAAGAACATTGGAGTGGGTTGCCATGCCCTCCTCCAGGGGATCTTCCCAATCCAGGGGTCGAACCCAGGTCTCCCACATTGCAGGCAGATTCTTTACTGACTGAGCTACCAGGGAAGTGCAAGAAATGATGGAAGGGAAGAAATAAGCACACTGAAGGATGCATGTGGAAACCTGGAACCTTCCGCACTGGCCTTGCAGCCTCCTGCAAGGAGGCTGTCTGGCCTCCCCCACCTCTGCTCCCTCTCAGACGCCTTCAGTTCTCCGGTTCCTAAACCTCTAAGCGTTGGAGTGACCCACCCAGTCCTGGACCACTTCTCTTTCCTTCCCATGCTCATGGGTTTCCCCCAGTCTCCTCTTTGTGCTCTGCATCCCAGATTTGAATCTCCCTACACGTCCCGGACTGTGTGCCTCGTTGTGTAAGCACCACCTGAATCCAGGTGACAGGAAACCAGTTCAAGCCTGACTACCCGAGCTCACAACTGAGCACCCAGGACTGGGCTTCTGACACCCCCCGGACTTCCAGTCGACTTTATTTTTTCCAGTATCTCGGGCCAAAAACATGGAATCATCCTTGACTCCTCTTCCTCTCACCCCTTCATCCAATCCAATCCACAAGCAAATCCTGTCAACAACATAGTTAAAACCCCTCCAGAACTCCACCACCTCTCACCAGGTCTCCAGGAATCACGGTGGTTCAGGCCACGGTCGGCTCCTGGCTTCCTGTGTTTGAACTGCTCTCCTGGTCTCTGCCTTTGCCCCAATGTCTGCTCTCTGGCCTTTGCAGAAGAGTGACTTCTGACATAACAACATATTTATAGCTAAAAGTAGTCTAGGTAGAATGGATATGTGTGTATGTATGGCTGAGTCCCTTTGCTGTCCACCTAAAACTATCACAGCATTGTTAATCGGCTCTACTCCAATATAAAATAAATAGTTTAAAAACAAAAAAGTCCTTGCATGGAGGCTGTTGCCAGTGAAGAAGACAGGAAGGTGGCGTGAATGAACCCTGGCTAAAATGGCTTGTAAGAAAGTAGAGCCCGATCTTTCTCGCAGGCTTGATTTTCTGAGCAGAGAACCGTCCTTCTTCCCGGAATAGAAGGAAAACTCCCGTCGCAGGTGATACTTTCTGAAAGGCACTTTGAAAACAACCCCCTCCCCATCCCTTGTAAACCACAGCTGTTAAAATCCAGAGGTACCCAGTTAGCCGTGAGAGATTTCTTTCCAACACATCTAATCAATGAGACGCTGCTAGGAAAACCTCGGCGTGCGTCGCTTATGCCTGGGCGCTGCGCCGTGACACTCAGCCGGGGCCTGGCTCCAGCCGAGAGGATCATTGACGCGTTGAAGGTTAGGCCAGCAATCACAACACTGCCACCTGCCTTCTGGCTGGGAAGAGCGAGCCTGCCAGGAAAAGTCAGCGCCAGCCTTACGTGTCCTTCCCCTGCCAGGGGCTGGAGGACACAGTTAGATGTCAGCCCCACCTCCCACCTGCCACTCGACCTTGGCCATGAGTCAGCCTCCCCCCTTGGCCCTCTGCATTTCACCAGCCAAGTGGTGACAGTTGTGATCACCTGTCTTCCTCACCTGATCTTTAGAGCTTTCACGGGTCTCATTTTCAGAGAGTGTTTCCACATCCTTGACAGGGCATCGCTACCCTACGTCAGGAGAAAGCCATTATCGTTGTTGATCTCAGAGCCAAGAGTGAGATGCTTTTTCAGGCTTAGTGCCAATAAGGTGGTACTATAATATCTAACATTTATACAACATTTTCCATCACACACATTCACACGAGCCTGCTGCTCGTGTGACTCATGTCCGACTCAGTGACCCCACAGATTGCAGCCCACCTGGCTCCTCTGTCCATGGGGTTCTCCAGGCAAGAATACTGGAGTGTGTTGCCATTCCCTTCTCCAGGCGATCTTCCTGACCCAGGTATTGAACCCACATCCCTTGCATCTCCTGCATTGGCAGGCGGATTCTTTACCACTGTGCCACACACACACACACACACAAACACACAGACACAAGTATCTAAAAGTTCACAGCGTTGCTATACATTTATTGTGCACGACTTTGAAATATGAATTTATTGTGCACGACTTTGAAATATGAATTTATTGTGCACGACTTTGAAATATGAATTTATTGTTGCGGTTCCTTTCTTAGAAAGGCCGTGAGCTTCAGAGTGGCCTGTTACAGTGAAGAGTTTCTGCAGAGATGCTCAGTCCAGATGGCTGGAGCTGGCCTCCGATTCTCAGTTCATTAAACAGTCTGGCTCTCACCAACAGGCCTCTCATTGTAAGGCAGCCGGGGCCTCAGCTGATGTCAAAAGCCCCATCCTCCAGCGGGTGGACCGTTCTCATGAAGCGTGCCCGCCGGCATCCTGCGCCGATAGTGACAGGGCTGGCCCGCCGATGCGGTTGCCACCAGCACGGTCACTTCTCCCCCATCGCACGCTCCTCAGCGCCTTTCCAGAGCCCGACACAAAGCTCGATTCAGACTTTGCCTTTGACCGAGGTGCACTTGGCCTGCAGATGGACGGAGCAGAGGAAAAAGGAGTCCCAGTGTGTCTCCATGCCCGCCCGCCTGGGAAAGCCTGGGGACTCCTGGCTCCGTTACCAGCCTGGACTCGAGATGAAACACAAATCAGAAAGTTGCCAATGGTTTCATTCAGGCTACGAAACCGGGTTAATGCAACTCTGTGAGTGAGATGGTCAATGCACAAAAGCCAGGAAATCCAAGACTGCTATTCCCACAGCCTGCGGAGTGGTCCACACACTGGGGACTGTGCCTCTGCCTGGACCCCCAGCTGCATCCTTGCCAAGCGGAGAGCCCAGGCGCATCCCGGGAATACACTCGCAGCAAGGGGTTTGATCAAGGGAAACAGGGGCTCTGCATTCATTACAGCATGATTTGTGTAAGGAAATAATGCCATTTGCAGCAACATGGATGGATCTAGAGGTTATCATACTAATGAAGTAAGTCAGAAGAAGAGAAATATGTGATATCCCTTATAGGTGGAATTAAAAAAAATGATACAAATGAATTTATTTACAAAACAGACTCACAGACATAAAACAAACTTATGATTGTCAAAGGGAAAGAGGTGGAGATAAAGTAGGAAATTGGGATTAACAGCTACACACTGTTCTATATAAAATAAACAAGGACCCTCTGTATAGAACAGGGAACTATATTCAGTATCTTGTAAAAACCTGCCATGGAAAAGAAATCGAAAAACTGGACCACTTTGCTGTACACCTGAAAGTAATACAACACTGTTAATCAACTATTCTTCCATTTTTTTTAAGATTTTTTTTTTTGTATATTCCTAACAGTTAATTTTTTAAATTTTAATTGGAGGCCAATTACTTTACAATACTGTGGTGGTTTTTGCCATAGATTCACATGAATCAGCCATGGGTGTACATGGGTTCCCCATCCTGAACCCCTCTCCCACCTCCCTCCCCATCCCATCCCCCAGGGTCATCCCAGTGCACCAGCCCTGAGCACCCTGTCTCATGCGTCGAACCTGGACTAGCGATCTATTTCACATATGATAATATACATGTTTCAATGCTATTCTCTCAAATCATCCCACCCTCGCCTTCTCCCACAGAGTCCAAAAGACTGTTCTATACATCTGTATGTCTTTTGCTGTCTCGCATATAGGGTCATCGTTAAATTACCATCTTCCTAAATTCTGTATACGCGTTAATATACTGTATTGGTGTTTTTCTTTCTGACTTACTTCGCTCTGTATAATAGGCTCCAGTTTCATCCACCTCATTAGAACTGATTCAAATGCATTCTAAAAGATGTATTTATTCATTTTTGGCTGTGCTGGGTCTTCGTTGCTGCTCAGGCTTTTCTCTAGTTGAGGGGAGCAGGGGGCTTCCTTCTCTTCCCTGTGGTGTAAGCACTCCTTATTTCGATGGCTTCTCTTGTTGCAGAGCACAGACCCTAGGCTCGAGGGCTTCAGTAGTTACAGCACATGGGCTTAGGTGTTCCAAGGCATGTGGGATCTTCAGGGATTGAACCCATGTCCTTTGCATTGGCAGGGAAATTCTTAACCACTGGACCTCCTGGGAAGCCCTATTTCTTTAATTTAAAAAAAGAAACTGGAAAAAATACTATATTACATACTGACTGAGAAGTACACACCTGGGGCTTCCCTGGTGGCTCAGTGGTGGAGGGTTTGCCTGCTAATGCAGGAGACACGGGTTCAGTCCTGGTCTGAAAGATCCCACACGCCGCGGGGCACCGCAGTTAGAGAGCAGATCCCACTCACTGAAACTAGAGAAAAGCCTAGCAACAAAGACCCAGCACAGCCATAAATAAATAAATAAGGTATTTTACAGAAGTACACACATGGTAAGTGAGCAGCACGCTGAATGTTTGCAAGGCAAAGGCCCCATGTAATCAGTACTCAGTCACCATGTGGGGTTAAAGCAGCACAGAAGCCCTGGATGTGCCCCCTCCAGCCTCGAACTTCATGATAAAAATTAACAGAAAATATGACACAAATAGAGTCTGAGACTCTAGAGGAGATTAGAAAACCTTATTTGGAAGCATCTCCCGAAATTGAGCCACACTTGGGGAGGCTGGGTGATATTCCTGTCACTAGAGTTTACTCCCAGCCCAGCGGGATAAGGAATGTGGTTCGTCCAGGAGAGTCCGCAGGTCCTGTCTGAGGTGGATGTACGGCACCCAGTCCTTTCTTCCCGTGGGCAGATACTCCATGTTGAGGAGATGCTTACAGTAGATGGTCTCCACCAAGGACTCACCTGAGAAGCTCTGTTGAGGGGGCCAGGCCTCTGAGTTGGACTTTCTTTAGCTGCTCCATGTCCTAGTTGCTGCATGTGGGATCTAGTTCCCTAACCAGGAATCGAACCTGGGCTCCCTACACTGGGAGCTCACAAAGTCTTAGCCACTGGACCATCAGGGATGTCCCTGAGTTGGAGCTTCCTGGCCACGAAAATCTCAAAAATTTCCCAAGGAGATCCTCAAGTGCGGTCTGGGTAAGAACAGCTCTCTTGAATTGTTATTCATTTTTCTCTTTCATTAATCAGATCCTTCAGAGCCCTTTCCCTCCAACAGATCAAAGGAGGAAGATCCAGGCAGACACAGGAGGGTGCACAGAGGTGCTTCAGGAAGTGTCTCCCCTTCCTGAAATTACGTGGGCTGATTCTGCCTAATCAGATGCTGCTTGGCTGAACGTACCCTCAGAGTCAGTCAAAACCAAGGGCTCTGCCTCCCCTGATCTCACAAAAATCATTTCCCTTTTGTTTGTAACTCCAGGCCTTTTCATATACCTGAAGTACAATCTTTCATCTACACAGCGAACTCCTACACATACTACAAGATCCTGACTAAATGTTCCCACTCCATATACATTTCCTGACTTAGTCCTTCTATGCCCCACAACATCCCATCCCTGGCCCCTTTACAGCTGCTGCATGCATACTTGCTAAGTCAATTCAGTTGTATACGACTCTTTTGCGACCTCATGGACTGAGGCCCACTGAGGTCCATGGGATTCTCCAGGCAAGAATAATGCAGTAAGTTGCCATGCCCTCCTCCAGGGGATCTTCCTGACTTACAGCTCCTACCACATTGTAATTACCCTTCTCGATGCCTCCCCCGTGAATGGACTGAGGCTCTCCTCTTTCTACCTCCGCATTCTCAGAGCCTAGGATGGAAACTGGGACACGCTGAATAAGTAGAAAAACGAATGGACAAGTGCCTAGGTTGCATGAGCAGCTTACAAGTGCTACATAATGTACAAATGGCTCTATTTCCATTTGTTCCGTAACCAACACACAGATGGCTCTCTGGAACTCACAAGCCCCTTTTCCTGTAGACAGCCATTCTTCTTCTTACCTTCTAAGTGAATAGACAATTCTTTCAAATTTCAACAGCAACTAGAAACTCTACACCTTCACTGTGTCATTGTTAGCAAAATGATATCTTTCTTTTTAGCCATCATTATTCTCTGACGCACTTCCAAAGTCTAACGTTCCAATGGGCCTTTTGTGTCTTTCTTTTACCCCAAATGGAGCAAATAGAGCCCTTGGAAATAACATCTAGAAAGTGTGCCTGAAATCCACCACCCAGGGAACAATGGCATTGCAACCACTCCTTGTCTACACTGCCATTCACGGGTAGCTCTGTTCCTGTGTGTGTGTGTGTGTGTGTGTGTGTGTGTGTGTTCAGTCATGTCTGACTTTGCAACCCAGTGGAGTGTAGCTCACCAGGTTCCTCTGTCCATGGAATTTCCCAGGCAAGAACACTGGAGCGTGTTACTATTTCCTCCTCCAGGGGATATTCCTGACCCAGGGATCAAACCCACATCTCTTGCGTCTCCTGCTTTGGCAGGCAGATTCTTTACCACTGCAACCACCTGGGAGCCCAATTCTGCTCCTGCCAGGTGTGTATACGCAGCAAGTGATTTCCTGGGAAGAACAAGCCACCAGCAGCCAGGGCAGTGGCGGTGAGCTGAGATCCAGGGGTGGCGCTGTTCCTTGGGAGCTGATTGTCTCCTCCATGGAGGAAATGCTTTGGAATCGCAGTCCTAGCATCTGAGGCATTTCTACACTCCAAGAGCAGCCACGTGGCAGAAGCATAGTCCAAATAAGGCATTTGAGTGCTTGAAGAAAATGGAATAAAAATTGTAAAGGTTAGAGGAAGAGAGAATTGAATGGGTTGGAGATAAGTGATATTAACCAGGATATTCCTTTCCCAGGGGAAATCAGTGAGGGAACACATAAAGAAAGTATGTAAACAGCACCATTAACAGTCACAGATCTCACAGTCTCAAAGTATTACAAGAATTCCAGAGCCAGAGGCAATGCTAGAGACCATAGAAATCAAACCCATAAATCACTGCAGATGGTGATTGCAGCCATGAAATTAAAAGACGCTTACTCCTTGGAAGGAAAGTTACGAACAACCTAGACAGCATATTAAAAAGCAGAGACATCACTTTGTCAACAAAGGTCCTTCTACTCAAGGCTATGGTTTTTCCAGTAGTCATGTATGGATGTCAGAGTTGGACTATAAAGAAAGCTGAGCACCGAAGAATTGATGCTTTTAAACTGTGGTGTTGGAGAAAACTCTTGAGAGTCCCTTAGACTGCAAGGAGATCCAACCAGTCCACCTTAAAGGAGATCAGCCCTTGGTGTTCATTGGAAGGACTGATGTTGAAGCTGAAACTCCAATACTTTGGCCACCTGATGTGAAAGCTGATTCATTTGAAAAGACCCTGATGCTGGGAAAGATTGAGGGCAGGAGAAGGGGATGACAGAGGATGAGATGGTTGGATGGCATCACCGACTCAATGGATGTGAGTTTGGGTGGACTCCAGGAGTTGATGATGGACAGAGAGGCCTGGCGTGCTGTGGCCCATGGGGTCACAAAGAGTCGGACACAACTGAGCAACTGAGCTGAACTGAACTGAATCTTAGGTATGAAGCAACCGACTTAATAAGACTAACAGTGAACAGCTTTTGTACCAGTGTCAACCATGATATCCACCAATTATTTCAGTTTAAGTGTTGTCAGAAGATCCACCTACCTCCACATATTCCCGCCTGGTGTCTGTTGTGATGTCCATATATTCCCACTATTTTTTCATTCCTTTAGGTAAATTTGTGTTTCTAAGAAATGCACATTAAAAATAAGTCTGTTTTCAAATTGAAGGGTCATCTTCAAAATAAAAACCCTGTGCTCTGAAAGTGTCAAAAGTAATGAAAAGCAAAAAAAATTTTTTTTTAATTTTAAAGCTAGGTTACTCGATTTCCCTACAAAGGAGATAAATGAAACAGTTGGCAATATTTTTGGCCACACCCCACTCAGCATGCGGGATCCTAATTCCTCAACCAGGGATTAAACCCTTGCTTCCTGCAGTAGAAGCTCAGAGTCTTAACCACTGGACCACAAGGGAAGTCCCAGCAAATTTTGATTAAAGTTTATAGATTGACATTATCAAATCAATGTTAATTTCCTGATTTTGTCCATTTTATTGTGATTCTGTAAAAGAATGTCCTTATGTTTAGAAAATGCACACTGATTTAGTACTTAGGGTTAAAGGACCACGTGTCACACATATTAAGAACACCCTCTTGTGTGTCCCAGCATGAGTAAGGTCAAGAATAAGGTCACAATTACCCCTGGTGGTTCAGTGGTAAAGGATCAGCCTGCCAAACAGGTGACTCAGGCTTGATTCCTAGCTCAGGAGAAGGAGAAGGAAATGGCAACCCACTCCAGTATTCTTGCCTGGGAAATCCCATGGACAGAGGAGCCTGGCGTGGTATAGTCCATGGGGTTGCAAAAGAGTCGGATATGACTTATTGACTGAACAACAAAAAGAACATCTGCAAAAGACAATGTCACCAAATGTGATGTGCTGGCGTAATGTGGCAGCCTGGACGTCCTCCGCATAATGGTACCCGAGGTGCCGAGCAAAGGGCTTCACATCTCTATTGTCCTTTGTTTCCTCATATGAGGACATGAAGAAGAATCTGAAGAAATTGATACACGTATATGGATAGCTGAATCAATTAGCTGTATAAACTGAAAATAACACACCATTGTAAATCAACTATACTACAATAGAATAAAAATAAAACCAAAAATACCTGCAACATACACTTACCAAGACCTTACTTGGTGCCAGGTACTATTTCAAGCACTTTCAACCACATCAGTAACAACCTTTTGAAATGAGAAGACAGAGTCATGGAGAGTAAAGTAGTTTGCTCAAGAAGCTGAGGCTGAAGAGTAGCAGTGACCAAGACTGAATGGCTAGCTTCTACCATATCTCTTCTACTAGTGTTTCTGTGAGACCTAAGTGACCTGATCCAAGCACTGCATTTAGTGCCTTTGTCATGAGAAATGCTCAGTAAAAGTTAGCTCATCTCCAGTGTCAACCTCATGGCTGTCATTGCTGATACTCTGCATAACACCTGCCTTCCTTGGATTCCAAGCCTTGGGTTCTCAGCTTCCTTTTTTGTACTAAGTCTTTTGTAGAGTTCCATCAAATAATGTAACCGATGGACTTCCCTGGTGGTCCAATGGTTAAGAATCTCCCTACCAATGCAGGGGACACAGGTTCGATCCCTGGTCTGGGAAGATCCCATACGTCTCAAAGCAACTAAGCCAGTGCACCATGACTATTAACCTGTGCTCTAGAGCCCAGGAGCTGCAACTACTGAGCCCATGCACCTAGAGCCTGTGCTCCACAACAAGAGAAAGGCCCGGCATGAAGCAATGAAGACCCTGTGTAGCCAAAAATAAATAATTATTTTTTAAAATAATGTAACCTATACACTAAACATCAGATATCTCAGAACAGCCTATAGAAAAATTAAGGGTAACATAGGTGAATATTTTTTTTCTTGTAATAACTTTGTAGCTTGGTTCCATTAAGCTTGGCTGTATGATTCACTTAGACCTGAAGATATTTTTCATACTATTTGGATTCCTTCCATAGGACACCAGAAAGCTGTGGGGAGGAGGGGAGATTTATATTCAATCATTGCCATGGTGCACATATTTGTGGCATGTATTTGGGCTTTTCTCCAGAAATCAGGCTAATATATCTTGTCTAGCAAAACATACAGGATGCCATTCCAACCAGATGTTATTTCACAAGTCACTTTCCTGTTTTTCAAGATGTTTTAGTTCCTTACGGAGTGGCTTTGATGGTTTTCACTTGGTTGCTGTGGATGCTGAGTGGATGGGCCAGTCACTCCATGTTCCCTAAATTCAAATAGAGACCGTTTTAGTTGCTCAGTCTACCATCACAAAATACCACACACCGACTGCTTAGACAACGTTCATTCATTTCTTTGTGGTTGTGGACACAGGATGTCTGAAATCAAAGTGTCCCTGGGGTAGGTTTGCTCAGAAGTCTCTCTCCTTGGCTTGCTTGGCCATCTTGTCACCGTGTCCTCACGTGGCCCTCCCTTTCTGCATGTCCCCCTCCTAATTTCCCCTAGTCCCTATAAGTCCATATTGGATGAGGGCCCATGCTAATGACCTCGTTTTAACTTAATCACCTCTTTAAATGCCCTTTCTCCAAATAAAATCACATTCTCAGATACTGGGGTTAGGATATCAACACAAGAACTTTGGAGGAACACAATTCAGTCCATAACAGAGACCCTGAGAGATGGAAAGAGAGAATCTCATATAGAGGTGGCTTTGATTCCAGGAACAAACATTCCTTGGAGCCCACTGTTTGTAAAACACCATCTAGCTTCTGATGCTGCAACTAGCCCAAGGGCTGTGCCATCCCAGCAAAGTTTCCAGAACCTTCTCTTGCATCTCCATAAACTCCTTCTTGAACGCTGCTGACCGCACCTTGAGCAGATTCCTCACCGTCACCTTCAGTGTGATCCTCAGAGTCCAGGAATACGAGATTCTTGTGCATAACATGTTGACACCACTGCCGAATTCAACACTCAGCCAATATGGCTAAGCAACCTGGAAATAATCCATTCTCTCAAGAGCTGGTATAATTTTAGTACTTATTTACTACAAACATTGAATTTTGCCTTCAGGCCTCATAGAGAACAGCCCTGACAACTTCCAGAAACATATGTGAAATGCCTAACATAGCGTCCACAGCTGACTAGAAACGCTCCTCGTTCGAGTGACAGGAGTGAGCAGAAGTGGAGGGGGCGGGGCCCTGGATCTGAGAGCAGAGCCCCCTGGGTCTGCCCTGACGGCCCTGCCCCACGTCTGACTTCTGACCTAGGGCCCAGAGACCCACAGCCCTGACTCTGCAGAGATCTTAGGCCCCTGACTGTTTCCATGTCAGTGAAACAGGGATTAAAACTATATTGTTCTCTTACACACTGCTCTATTTGAAATGGATAACCAACGAGGACCTACTGTACAGCACAAGGAACTCTGCTCAGTGTTATGTGCCTGCCTGGATGGCAGGGGGATTTGGAGGAGAATGGATGCGTGTATATGAATGGCTGGTCCCTTCGCTGAAACTCTCACAACACTGTTAATCAGCTATACTCCAATATAAAATAAAAAGTTAAAAAATGCAAAAATTAAAACAATCATCACAGTACAACTTTGTAAGGTCCTTGTTATAAGTTAGAATGAAGGAAAATTGTTTTATCTTTTAAAAAAAGCTATACTGTTCTCTCTTCTCAATGATATCAGCAGCCTGGATGGGAGGGGAGTTTGGGGGAGAATGGGTACATGTACATGCATGGCTGAGTCCTTTCGTTGTCCACCTAAAACTTATCACAACATGGTTAATTGGCTATACTCCAATATAAAAAGCTAAAAAAAAAAAAAAAAACTACATTATTCTCTTTCCCCCCCAAACTACTGTAAACTGTAAAAATGAGATGGAACTCGAAAACAAATTGGTAAAAGTCAAAATAGATGAAATATTATAATTTTTAATTTTAACTGTCAAAAACAATTTAAATCCATTCAATGTATGATTTTTATTCTGGCCTTATTGACTAGTTTATACGCATTACCAGGTAAAGACTAAATGGCTCCCACAATAAAAGTTCTGTCTTCAGTCCTGCGAGAAGATAAGATCTATGCTTCCACTGCCCTTAAGCTATCTTGACTGGCTCCTCAGGGCTCTGGACTTCCACATTGTAGGACAGAGATAGAAGGGTAATTGTAATTTTACGATTCTGGGATCGACTGTAGCACAACACGTGACCACCAGGGGGCAGCATAGACCTGATGCTGCTTTAGACTTCACCAGGTTTTTGCCCTTGCCTTTCTCTAGTGTCAAAGTGCCCTCCCTTCCCCCAGGAAAGCCTTTCTGTGCTGGAGGATCAGAAGTGCCCAAGACGCCTCGGCCCACAGCCCCTGGGAGCTGCCCTGGGCAGGGGTCCAGCCCCTCCTCCGGCCCTACACAGAGCAAAGAACTCAACCTTTGAACCAGGTGATGGCGAGAGGTGGAGAGGTGGTCCCCGAGAACAGGGGTAAGTAAGACGTCAGGCACACGGATCAATGCACAATATACACCAGACATTAGAACCGACCAAATTGAGGTTGGCGCTGAACTCATCGTTTCCCAGGCCCTTGTTCCTCCTGAACATCCGGTGAGCAGGAACCAGCTTCCAGAGGAAGAGGCAGCCTGGGGCACTTGCCTTGGCAAGACCACTGGCAGAGGATGTTAGTAAAGAGCAAACGAGGATGTCATACTTGGCGTTATTTTGTATTTTCAAAGTGTTTTGACCTCGCTCTTATTCATTATAGCTAATAGTTTTGACCCATCACCTTCATATTATAGATGAAAAATTGAAACCTGAGAAATCAGGGCATTAAGCAGAAGGCAACAAGGACAAAACAGAAGCCCAGTTTCCCAGGTGGGCTTCCCAGGGGCACTGTAGTAAAGAACCCCCTGCCAGTGCAGGAGACATCAGAGACGTGGGTTCAATCCCTAGGTCTGGAAGATCCCCTGGAGGAGGGCATGGCAACCCACTGCAGTATTTGTGCCTGAAGAACCCCATGGACAGAGGAGCCTGGTGGGCTACAGTCCACGGGGTCACAAAGAGTTGGACACGACTGAGCGCACACACACATCATGATACAGCAAAAACAGAAACTTCTCCTGCCTCCCTCCTATGGGGTATTCTGCGCCTCTGAGTCTGTGTGGAAACGAGCACAACCTGTCTGTCAAGCACAGATGTAGCCTGAGGGGAACTGAAGAAACATCTCAGCATCTCAGGGAGGCGGTCGCAGGGACCACTGGAGCTCTGCACCCAGCTCCTCCCGCGGTTCCCACGGACCGATCTCCCATTCATCCTGTGATTGATGCTCCCGGACCCCGCCTGGAAATTCTGTCTGTGAGCTAATTATGGGGAATGGCCTGCGTCTGCTGGGCAGGAGTGAGTAAGAGGATCGGTAGGTGAGAGCTGGCCATTCACTGGATGGCAGCCTTTGATGCGAGCGGAGCAGAAAGTTTGGCCGAAACTCAACACCTCTTAGAAGCACAGATTAGTCAAGAGGAAGAAAGGAGAGCACATTGTGGAAGTTTTCAAGAAGGAGACAAAGATGCCTGTGTTTTGTATCGCTCAGCTGCCTCAAGAAAATGTCCATTTGTTTTCTTTACACTCCTTTTACATTTTAAGTGGAATCTGGTGAATGTGTCTTTTCAGCGTTCCCAGTTTCACCGTTTTCTCTACACCTCATGTTGCCATTTTAATGAAGCATCATTTTTCCAGAGGGTGTGGGAACAAAACTTATTTAATGACCTCTCAGAGCAAACACTGAAGTCTTCGAATATCTCCCTGAATTGAAACCCCCACCCCACACAATTCATTTCCTTTTTAAAATGCCAGTTTGCCAACCACTGCAAACAGATAAACAGGGCTCTCCTTTACTCTCAAGCCACAGGGTTCCGATCAGATCTCACAGCTTGGGGGATCCCTGAGAAACCCCAGACCCCCGGTGCTCAGCGGTACACTTGGAGGGCTCAGTGGCATGGCAGTGGTCCCCTTGGAAGATGACACCACGTGTCTTGCACTCCTCCAGCACACAAGTATAGGGGACCCAGCATAGACCTAGAGATCCTGGAGATTATCCAGCCCAACTTTTCATTTTACAGATGAGGAAAAGAGGCAGGCGGGAGGGGCACACAGAGGCTACATAGGGTGTCACAGGTGTGGGGAGAGGCATGGAGGATAACCAGGGTTGGCCTCCTAAAGTTTCCACACTCCCTGGCTTTAGCATCTCTTAGGGCAGGTGTGCAAAATGCTTGTTTCCAGGGCCCCTTCCCAAAGCTACTGAACTGGAACTTCTGGGGGTGGGGACTAGGAGTTTAGATTTCAACCGGGCTACACCTCCACAGTGGTGATATACCCTAACTTTGGGGAAAGCACTGGCAGTGGTAGAAAAAAACAAGTTTGGAGTCAGACAGATCTGGTCTGAATTCCATCTCTGCTACTTATTAGCTTCACGCCTTTGTGGAGCTAATGTTTCTGAGCTTTGTGTCCTCATCTGTAACTAGGGAGATGCTTTGAGGGCTGTGATATATACAGGCACACTCGGGTCCCAGGAACTGACACTGGAATTCACTCAGTCAGAGTCACTTGTCAGCTGGAGATGCTGTCTTCAAGCCCCAGAGCTCCTGTTTAAGGATCATATGAGGCTTGGCATACCATTTGTCTCTTTCGAGCTTCAATTTCCTTAACTGTATATGGAGATGATAGTGTAACCTCCTCCCTGAAATGTTGTAAAGGTAAGAGGTAATAATATCATGTTGTAGCTGCATGAACTGGTCATGAAACAAAATAGCTGGGATTCAAGGAGGGGATTTGGTTCCACAGGAGATGGAAGAGCTACAGAGCCAAATAGAATAAAGAGGTCATCCTGAGACTGGCTGCTGGCAGGTCAAAGGAAGGTGGGGATTGTACAAGCCCAGGAGTCAGGGTTATCAATTAGCAGGAGCTAGGCAATGGCACCCCACTCCAGTATTCTCACCTGGAAAATCCCATGGACGGAGGTGCCTGGTAGGCTGCAGTCCATGGGGTCGCTAAAAGTTGGACATGACTGAGTGACTTCCCTTTCACTTTCCTCTCATGCATTGGAGAAGGAAATGGCAACCCACTCCAGTGTTCTTGCCTGGAGAATCCCAGGGACGGGGGAGCCTGGTGGGCTGCCGTCTATGGGGTCGCACAGACTCGAACACGACTGAAGCGACAGCAGCAGCAGCAGCAGAGCTGCAGTGGGATGGGAGAACTAATGCCACAGAAAAGAACTAGCTTGAGATGGAGACAGAGTCCACACAAGGAAGCGAGCAGAGAGAAGGCATCCTCCGCCTCCCCTCCGCCGCCTGGAGGACGGGGAAGTCAGAAGACAGAGTGGCCTAGGAAGGGTAGTTTCTGGAGATAACAGAGCAGAGACCAAGAATGACACTGGGTCTAAGCAGACAACGCCTGGCGCACACACACGAAAACACTGACACTGTCTCAGACTGGAGGTGTTCTGTTCACGCGTCATTGCAACTGTTGACCATGAAACATAACAGCCCAATAAAAAGGTTCTTGGCAAGAAAAGTACGTGTCTGTAAGAAGCCTGCCTTTCATTAGCCACATACAGGCATCGTTTCTCCACGGCTGGTCACCATGTGGAGGGAAAGCCCTGAAATTAGCATCCTAGATGGGAATCTAATAAAAATAAACTGAAGCTCGATTGCTCCATGTATGGAGATGTAACTAACACACTTATTTCGTAAGGTATCATAAGGACATAATGAGATCATACGTAGTAAAGTACTTCATACACTCAAGTGAAAAAGCGTGAAAATGTTAGTCGCTCAGTCAGTTAGTCTGACTCCTTACGACCCCATGCCAGGCTCCTCTATCCATGGGATTCTCCAGGCAAGAACACTGGAGTGGGTTCCTATTCCCTTCTCCAGGAGATTTTCCCAACGCAAGGATTAAACCTGAGTCTCCCACATTGCAGGCAGATTCTTTACCATCTGAGCCACCAGGGAAGCCCCTTATACACTCAAAGTCCTATACAAATATAGGATTTGTTTATATTCTCAAAAAAAGGGACATTTTCCAAAAAACAGGTGTCAGATTCACCATGACCTACATTCAATCTAATTATTTTTTTCCAACTTATTTTGCAAGTTCACCATTTACTTTTCAGGAATCCAGACAGAAACCTGATTAGAGCCAATACCATGAAATATATAGATCAGTGTCACTAGAGTGAGGTTCCAACCAAAAGCTTTCCTGAAAGCCACCAGTTAATGTGATGGCAGTATTCTATAAGAGAATTCTGGGACTTCCCTGGTGAGCCAGTGGTTAAGACTCTGTGCTTCCAACACAAGGGGGTGTGGGTTCGATCCCTGGTGGAGTAACTAAGATCCCACATGCTGTGCAGTGAGGCAAACAAAAAAAAAAAAAGGAAAGAGAGAGACAGAATTCTTATTCATCCTCACAAGCCTTGACCAACCATCCAGTTTTGCTGTCTCCACTGATTAGGCTGATGGAATGGTGGATATATGATGATGTAATAAATATATATGAAATAAAAGCTATTATTTGAGAAATCTCTGTGTACTTCCTGTACATTATCACCGTTTAATCTATTACATAGCGATAATTCTCACTATTTGTTATTATTATTTAGACATCTCAGCTGGAAAATCATTGATACTCAGAGTGGAGAATTACCTTGCTCGTGGTCCCTCATTGGCACCAGTAAAACCAGGGTTTGATCTCAGGTTGGGCTGAGTTCTAAGCCAATTATTTGCTCACCTCTGCCTCCACACACACTTGCCTTTGAGGTGCTGATCACTGAAGGAAGTGATTCTGTGTCATCAGTTATAACAGAAAGAGCCTTGAACTCAGAACAAGAAGATCTGCATTCTAGATGACCTGGCTCTGGCCACTGCTGTGTTCTCACTAACAAAATAATAGAATCAGGAGGTGAACTTTACAGCTGCAACATTTGATAAGTTTTATAAATTTCTGATTAATTCACAGAGTTCTGATAACAAAAATGCTATTATTTTGGAAGGATGTGTGTGTGTGTGTGTGTGTGTGTGTGTGTGTTCAGTCACTCAGTTGTGTCCCATTCTTTGAGACGCTATGAATGTAGCCCATCAGGCTCCTCTGTCCATGGGATTCTCCAGGCAAGAATACTGGAATGGGTTGCCATTTCCTCCTCCAGGGGATCTTCCCAACCCAGGGATCAAACCTGTATCTCCTGTGTCTCCTGCATTGCAGGTTACCGCTGTGCCAGAGGGGAAGCTCAGCATGATGTTTGTGAAGAGTTAACTGCAGTGGATATGTCTTTACAGTGAAAAACGATTCACTCCTGCTCTTTTGTTTCTTTATTTATTAGCCCAGGGCCTGTGCCGGGCATTGTGAAATATTGTGAAATGTACTATTTTTAACATACTTTTAAACATCTTGAACTTTTTTCCCCAAAGTAACTCATTGTCTACTCAGGCGCATTTCATTTTGTTGGCTTTAACAAAGACCGTCCTGGGATGGGGCCAAACTGCCAGCGTGTCCTTGAGTATCATCCATCAGAGAGCAGCTGGCAGACCTTTTCTGGGGTTGGGGAGCCAGGCATGAGGCCAGGATCCGACCCAGAAAGAGAGCAGGCAGGCAGGGTGGCCCGGCAGAGGGGAGCAGCAGAAGACAGGTGTGGGGACAGTCAGGAAACCCCGCTGAGATGGAGCGGCTGGAGGCCGGCGTAGCCCCACAGGTCAGTCTGGGCCACTCATGTTAGCTCGGGAGGGCTCACCTGGGACTTTTTTTTTTTTTTTGGCCATGCTGCACAGCATGGAGGATCTTAGTTCCCCAACCAGGAATCAAACTCAAGCCTCCTGTGGTGAAAGTGCAGAGCCCTAACCCCCGGACCACCAGGGAATTCCCTCACGTGTGACTTTTGAAGGAAGGAAACCAAGTCCTAAATTTGCACTGCTTGACATTTGCCAAGAAAGGTGAAGGCCAGCTGTCTGGAGGAGGAAAATTCCCAAGAGGGGCAGCAAGAAGATGCCAGGAATTGATGGACAGAGGGACCAAAACCCCTCATTTTCCCTGGACCACAGTGTATAAAGCCGGGGGAACTATATGGAGGGGCCCCCCACTCCCAGAACATGGGAAAAAGTTGTCCCCAAAGTGCTCTGCTGGCAAGTCTATGTTCCATGTAAGAGGTTAGTCATCTGGTTAATCCAAGAGACTGTTGAAATGTGATCAGAAACACCCAAAACGCCAATCCAAGAGGAGTTGAGAAGTATCACAGGAGGCCAACTTGGGGTGTGACTGTAATTAGCCAATCAGGAGAATTAGTCAATTATATTGAACCCTACCTGGAGAAATGGTGAGCTTGAAAGCACAGCCAACTTCACACACACAACAAGGAAATGTGAAGATGCGCTGGGGGGTGGTACTCACACAAACTCTCGTGAAGGGAGTGGATAAAGCCACGCACAGACCCCAGCACTACAACTGGACTTGAAACCCAATGTCACTCCTCTGTCCAAGGGATTTCCCAGGCAAAAATACTGGAGTGGGATGCCATTTCCTGCTCCAGGGGATTGAACCTGTGTCTCCTGCGCCTCCTGCATTCTTTACCACTGAGCTGCCAGGGAAGCCCACTTTCTAAAGCTACCCAGAGGGGAGGGTCAAGTAAAGAGTTGGAAAGATAAATTCACAAACTTAGAAGAGTATAATTTTCTATTTACACAAAGAAAGAGGGGGTGTTTTTGTATGTACACGTGTCTGTCTTTCAGACAATGTTGTAAGACGATAGTGATCCTGAACGGATACCTCAGGATAAAGGAAGAAGTCCCAGACAAGAAGGAAATCTGCCTGAGGATGGGACTCAGGAGGAAAGGGATGCAAACATACAACCCCAGGTGTGGACTGAGGGATAACAAACCTGGGCCAACAAGAACCGGAAGAGGTTTAGCCGAGGGGCCTGCCTCTATCTGCAGCCCCCAAGGAGGACAACTCAGACCAGGACACGACAGAAGCTTTTGCGGGACACTGTCCTGGGCTGTGCGCTGTAGACAAACTTGGTCTGAGAAGGACGAAGGAACACAAGATTGCACAACACAGTTCAGCTGTGTGAGCTTCCTTCTCCTACCAAGAAGTTGTCCGGATGCTCTTCACCATTGATCCTGCCTGTTAATAAGTACATGCATGTCTGGAAGTCCCTAGCCTTTGCCTCTTGGTCTATAAGTAAAGGATAACATTATTCACCATGGAGGAGCGTTGTGGGGATTTAATGTCATTGCAGATGTGAAGGACTTAACAGGGGATGTTTCTGACATGGGTCTTTAGGAAATACTTGTTCTTTCCCAAGACCTCCATATTTCTATTCTTTAATACAGATACACTATATTTTTTTCTACGTTTTATTTTGTATTGGACTATAGCCAATTAAAAAAATTGGAGGGTAGCCAACTGATGTTGAAGCTGAAGCTCCAATACTTTGCCCCCTTGACGTGAAAAACTGACTCATTGGAAAAGACCCTGATGCTGGGAAAGACTGAAGGCAGGAGAAGGGGACGACAGAGGATGAGATGGTTGGATGGCATCACCAACTCGATGGACATGAGTTTGAGCAAACTCTGGGAGTTGGTGATGGACAGGGAAACCTAGGGTCCTGCAGTCCATGGGGTCGCAAAGAGTCACGAACACTGAGCGACTGAACTGAACTGAACTTATAGCCAATTAACAATGTTGTGACAGTTTCAGGTAAACAGTGAAGGGATTCAGCCAAGCATATACATGCATCAATTCTCAATCAATGTCACTTGACATTGAAGCAGAGTTCCCTGTGTTATCCGGTAGGTCCTTGTTGGTTAGATACACTATATTTTTATGAAGAATTTTTGTGGTTAGGAAACTCTCCAGGTATCTAATCCGCCAAAAGTGATGTGACAATAGGTTTTCTTTAATATATATGTATGTGTATATATATATATGTATATTTAATGGGATTTTTATTGAGCTGTAATTCATAGAAAATATTATATTAGTTTCAAGTGTACAACATAGTGATTAGATATTTGTATATATTGCTGAAGGATCAGCAGAGTAAGTCTAATTAACATCTATCACCTCACATAGTTACAAATATTTTTTCCTTGTAATGAGAACTTTTAAGATCTTCTTTCTTAGCAACTTTTAAATATAAATACAGTCTCATTTACTATTATCACCAAGTTGTACATTAATGTCCTGGATTTATTTATTTTATAACAGGAAGTTTGTACCTTTTGACCACCTTTTCCAATTTCGCCCACTCCCTACCCCCTGCTTCTATCAACTCCTTATTTCCCTAGACTCCATATTTTTAAACTAACAAAAAAAAGTATGTCCCCATCTGACAGAAAAGGAACCTGATGCTGGAAAGTCACAAAGCCGGTAGATATTGGAGCCAAAATGCAAAGACTAATTTTCTGATTATAAATCTCGCCTTCTTCCCACTAAACCATTAAAATCTTGCATTTCAATTCCCATACTTTTAGACACTTAAAAGCAGAGTGCTACAGGAGTGTGTGAAGCACTCTGAATCACAGTTCACAGATAACATTTTGGAAAAGTTTAATTGGAGTGATTTCTGAGTTATCTCTTTGGCGGTAGGAAGGAAAAGAAGTACTTATGCAGAAATGTGTACATGTGGTCCCCAAATATAGTGGATTTTGATTGTTTTACTGAGAAGCAAGGAATAAGTAAAAACAGCGATTCTTCGAGTTCACAGATGAACCTCAGTCCATATGTAATTAATCACAAGCTTTTTCTTATGCAAATACTTCAGTGTGAAATCATATCCATAAGTACAACTGTGAAATCCTTGAGGAAATTGAAACAGAACACAGTTCAACTGTTGCAAGTGTGCCTTACTCTCCAGATTATTGTTTTTTTTTTTTTGGCTGCACCAACAGCCTACAAGACCTTAGTTCCCCAACCAGGGATCAAACCCATGCCCCCTGCCTTGAAAGGGGGAATCTTAACCACTAGAGAGCCACGCAAGTTTCTAGCTATATTTGTATACAATGTTAAATGATTTCTGAAAAGAGAGTTGACTTTTCAAAGATATTTTCTGAGTGACTTTTATTACAGATTTGAAGATATTCTCCCATTTTTTCGACTAATGCACATATTTTCAGTCACAGACTATGTCACAGTATGAATGACACTGTTAACCACCGTCCGAAAAAAGCACACGCCTGACCTATTTTATAATTAAAGCCAAGAAACACAGAATGTGGCTTTGTAACAGTGACTGTCCTACTATAAAGATTCTATGGATGGCTGCAAGAGTGGCTACCGTCATCATTTGCTAGCTAAGTGACCTTAAGTTTCTTAATCTCTTTTTTTTCTACCTGGGGTAAAATTGCTTTACAATGTTGTATTCATTTCTGCTGTACAACAAAGTGAATCAGCTATAAGTATACACATATCACCTCCCTCTTGAGCCTCCCTCCCACCCCCTCAGCCCACCTCTCTAGGTCATCACAGAGCACTGAGCTGAGCTCCATGTGCTATAGAGCAGCTTCCCACTAGCTAGCTATTTCACACGTGACGGTGTATATAGGTCAATGCTACTGTCTCAGTTTATCCCATTTTTAATTTTTTAATGTGTATTTATTTGACTGCATCTCATTTTAGTTGAGGTGCACATGCTTAGTTGCCCCATGGCATGTGGGGTTCCACTTCCCTGATCAGGGCTTGAACCCACATCCCCTGCATTGGAAGGAAGGCCTCTTAATCACTGGACCACCAGGGAAGTCCCCACTTAAACTCTTTTAAGGCTTCATTTCCTTAACTGTAAAATGGGGATGGGCTTTCCTGGTGGCTCAGTTGGTAAAGAACCTGCCTGCATTGCAGGAGACCTGGGTTTGATCTCTGGGTTAGGAGGGTCCCTTGGAGAAGGGAATGGCAACCCACTCCAGTATTCTGGAGAATCCCATGGACAGAGGAGCCTGAGGGGCTATAGTCCATGGCATTGCAAAGAGTTGGACATGACTGAAGTGACTTAGCACAAATCTTTAGAAGAAGAAACATGTTAAAGAGGGAAGGAGGGAGACAACAACCAAACTATGACACCCTTGTCTTTTTTTAAAATCAGACAACCTAAGCACTTGCCTGGTGGTTCAGTGGTTAAAAAATCTGCCTTCAAATGCAGGGAATGTGGATTCAATACCTGGTCAGAGAACTAAGATCCTATGTGCCCATGTGCTATAACAAAGACCAAGCCCAGTCAAAGATTAAAAAAATAATAATTTTTTTTTAAAAAGGACAGAACAGTTAGGTTGACCACAGTAGGGAGGACCCAATACCTGAGTGCTGAGTACAGACTCAGCAAAAATGAAGGCAAGGAAGTGTTTCCCCACTGTGTGTTTCCCTCCCCTCACCCCAAGCCTGAGGATGCTCAAAATCTCTTGGGTTATAAGGCTGGAGTGAGATCAGAGATCACGAGGGAACAACATGGAGCAACAGACAAACATGGAAACAACAGCAATGCCACCATTCACACGGCCAAGAAAGGAGCCCAGAGTTACAGGACACAGAGGATGAATTCTGACTCCAGGGCTAAGAGTTCAGCCCAGGAGACCAGACAGTGAGTGTGAGCAGACTTTTGGAGGAGGAAGAGAGAACATTATTTAAATATTATTATTTTAAGTCTTTATTGAATTTGTTACAATATCACTTCTGTCGCTTCTGTTCTGGGTTTGTTGTTTTTTTTTTTTACCATGAGGCATGTGGGATCTCAGCTCCCAGACCAGGGATTGAAGCCTCACCCCTTGCATTGGAAGGCAAAGTCTTAGGCACTGGATCACCAAAGAAGTGTCTCTAAATCTTATTGTTGTCATTGTTGTTATTTTTCAGTCAGCAAGTCGTGTCCAACTCTCTGTGACCCCATGGACTGTAGCACGCCAGACTTCCCTGTCCTTCATCATCTTCTTGGAGTTTGCTCAAACTCAAGTCCATTGAGTCATTGATGCCATCCAACCACCTCATCCTCTGCCGCCTCTTCTCCTCCTGCCCTCAATCTTTCCCAGCATCAGGGTCTTTTCCAATCAGTCAGCTCTTCACATCAGGTGGCCAAAGTATTGGAGCTTCAGCTTCAGGATCAGTCCTTCCAGTGAATATTCAGGGTTGATTTCCTTTAGGATTGACTGGTTTGATTTTTTGCTGTCCAAGGGACTCTCAAGAGTCTTCTCCAGCACACAGTTCCAAAACATCAATTCTTTGGCGTTCAACCTTCTTCATGGTTCAACTCTCACATCTGTACATGACTACTGGAAAAAACTATAGCTTTGACTAGATGGGCCTTCAGTCTTTTTAAACTGTATTTAATGGTGGATATTGTTATATTGTTTAGAATATGTGACTGCTTCCACCAGCACCATGTGCTTTCTGCTTTGGAAAGGCACCCCATTCGTGGTATGTGGCCAGTCTGCCCAGTTTCCAGGGCTGGGGAGTGGAGTGAATGAATAATCACTGCTCTTTGTTCAACCCTTCATTCCCGAGACTTGGATAGACTCTTCCAAAGACAGCCTTTGAGGAACGGGGGATTAGATTCAATCTCCCCTGGCAGACGCAGGTGATGGAGCTCACAGACTAGGCTGGGGTAACATTCCAGGGCAGATTAAGAAGGAAACTCATCACTCCAGTTGAAAGCCAGGGGCAAGGGAGAGTGTGCCCTGCCCCCATGCTAGGAGACAGACACATAGGATTTCTTCCAGTGTTATTAGCAAATGGAGTCCTCAGAATTTAAAAGAATGATTTGAGGGAGTTGCATTGGAAACAGGAAAGAAAAACAAAAACCAAGAATACTCAGTCGTAGGGAAGGACTGATGCTGAAGCTGAAGCTCCAGTACTTTGGCCACCTGATGGGAAGAGCTGACTCACAGGAAAAGACCCTGATGCTGGGAAAGATTGAGGGCAGGAAGAGAGGGGGATGACAGAGGATGAGACAGTTGGATGGCATCAGCAATTCAGTGGACATGAGTTTGTACGAGCTCCGGGAGATAGTGAAGGACAGGGAAGCCTGGCGTGCTGCAGTCCATGGGGTCACAAAGAGTCTGACATGACTGAGCGACTGAACAAAAAATAAGTGAAGGAGGCCCCACAATTTCTCAGTTTCTAAACCACTCCCAAAGCCCAAGTATTTGCACCAACAGAAAGTGGGCTGCTTTGAACACACACATCATGTGCCTCCACGATAGGGTTGGAAGGGCATTGGACACGGGCACCCAGCAGTCAGGACCTGCTCAGGACCTCCAGACCCACTGAGCAGAGAACTCACACCACCACCAGCATGGAGGTGGCACTGATGTTCCTGAGACTCTGGGATCCTCTTATTTAGAGATAGAAGGCACAGGCTCTGGACTCTTTACCGGTGAAGGCTCTTCTTTTTCTGTGTTCTAAGTGGGAGGTTTTTTATTGAGGCTATTCCAATCTTGGGGCTTCCCTGGTGGCGTGGTAAAGAATCCGCCAGCCAATGCAGGAGATGCGGATTTGATGCCTGGGTCCAGAAGATCCCCTGGAGAAGGAAATGGCAACCCACTCCTGTACTCTTGTCTGGGAAATCCCATGGACAGAGAAGCCTGGCGGGCTATGGTCCACGGGGTCGCAAAGAGTCAGATGCAACTTAGCAACGAAATAACGACAAAGTCCCATCTTCCCTCCTCCATTTTGTGCCAGATGCGTGCTCACTTCAGCCAGGCTCTCACCTGAATGGAGGAAACAAAACTGGACAATTTGACCGTGGCCATGCCCA
Source organism: Bos taurus (assembly GCF_002263795.3). Lineage (NCBI taxonomy): Eukaryota > Metazoa > Chordata > Mammalia > Artiodactyla > Bovidae > Bos > Bos taurus. Next base: position 26,147,752 of record NC_037341.1, read on the forward strand.
CACTTCCAATGTGGAGAATGAAAAGCAGCATAAACCAGTCGACAGAGAAAGGGATGAGCAAGAATGTAGACCAGCAAGGGCCAGTACAGACTGACCCTCGATGGACTCCATTCTCTTGTACCCACCCAAGTCCCAGGTTGCAGCCCTGCCCTTTGATTTCCCTCACCCTGAAAACAAAATCTCCAGTTGCCCAGGCTAGCTCTAATCAGTTTTTATGATTTTCAAGCAAGAGTCCTAAGTAACAAAGAGCTTCATTCTGGAATTTGAGACATTCCTTTTTTTGTAGAAACAAGCTCCATTTTGAGACTTTTAAGGCTACAGGAATGATTAGAAGGGCTTCCCTGGTAGCTCAGTGGTTAGAAAAAATCCATCTGCAGTGCAGGAGACCTGGGTTCGATCCCTGGAGAAGGAAATGGCAACCCACTCCAGTATTCTTGTCAGGAAAATTCCATGGACAGAGGAGCCTGGTGGACTACAGTCCATGGGGTCACAAGGAGTCAGACACGACTGAAGCCATTCAGCATGATTAGAAACAGACTCACTAAAAAGACAGGCGGAGCATGTTAGATCACTAATTAGGTCATAATCTCACTCTGACCATCTTTATCCCAACCTGTTTGTGTCATGGAACTACAATTTCCTCACTCGGTCACACCTTAAAAGCTGGTCTCAGTTTTCACCATGACTACCCTCCTCAGTGCTGACATAAAGAAAGGGTGGGATTTGGGGGTGGGGGTGGGGTTGATGATTGCGAACAGACAGTGTGGGTCCCACAGAGTCATGAGCCTAGTTCCGCTCTTCGTTGATGTCCTGAGCAAGTCTGCCTGCTTCAGAATTGGATTTGAAGAGCTCCAAATCTCACAGGAAGAAGCAGTGAGGGAGAGTCATCCCTGAAAGCTGCAGATGTGATCTGTGAGGCAGCGTGGAACACAGGGACCCAGGGCAGTACCTAACGCCCCCAAAGACACGCAAGGCAGAGAGATGCTCTGATTGGAAGGGGTTTCATTTCTCTGAAGCAAAGGGAGACTTTGAACAGGTAAATTACAGCGAGTCAGGAGGAAGAAGAGTACAATTGCACAGGATTGAGGAGCAGCCCAACGCACCTCTCTACAGGAAGCATTCGCTCCGTGTATCCCAAGGAGCATTCAGAGGCGCGTTCATTCACGTGTGTAAAGTGTCATTCTTTTTCCCATCCTTAGAGCTCAGGGACCAATTCAAACGAGAAAAATGTAAGGAATTCCCCTGCCCTAGCTTATAAGGTCAGCATCTGTTTACTGCCTAACTTAGCAGAAAACCCTGCTTGATCTTTATCAAGTGATGAGATAAACATTTGTATAGAATGCATATGTTTCCTCTTTAAATACTTTAAATGTGGTACTTTAAGAACTAGTGAAGCTGAATTATTGACGTCCAGAGGTCCCTTCACCCCAATAATCTTGATTTGGTTATCATGTATTTGGGAAATTGATGGAGTATAAATGTTGAAGTGTCAAGTTCTTAGTTCAAAGTAAGAATGAATTAAATAAATAGGAGTCAGAATTCATCAAGGGAATTAAAATTAGATCTGTTTTTAAACAGAATATTATAAAACTGAAATTTAAATATAAGTGTACACGAACCTTCAAACTTATTACCACCTACCTACCTGATAAATACTGATTCAAGAAATTGCTGTGCTGAATCAAATCGATTCTCTTCAGGTCATCCAGTGACGGTTTAATTATCTTGGCATAGCTCTGGCTTTTAAGTGCAAACACTCCACTCATTTTCCCCACACATGGTACAAAACGTGACTTACTAGAAAGCTACTTGCAAAGGAGGTCCGTAGAATGAAGACTTCTCAGACATCTGTGATGACACTTTTGCCCCTGCTGTTAAAACATATTTTGTAGATTTAAAATGTATTCATAGAACCAAAACTTCTGAGTTTTCATCTTCGATGACTGGATTTCTGAAGGTGCCAAGTTTTTTTTCAAGTTGCTCATTTTAGTAAACCCTGCGTTCTCCAAGAAATGACACCTGCCCATCTGTTCATCTGTCGTCTGTCTTCTTGGTAAGTCCCCTGCTGTGTTGCCAAGGCAACACTACCTGCTACATCACCGCAAGGAATGGCTATCTCTTTGCTGGACTTCTGATATCAAATACAACACTTGACTTTCAAAACCACGGCTTTTCATCCTTAGGGTAAAGGTTTCTTCCGTGGGAGGTGAGGCAACAGGCATTCTCAGGGGTTACCTCAACTATTCTCTTAGTCAAGAGCTCCTTCCACAATCAGGAAGCCAAGACCCCTAAGCCCACAGCCTCCTGTCTTTCACCCTACCAGACTCCATCTCCCACAAAGGCATCTGAAAGTGCTGGGGATAGGAAATCTCTGGCAGGAAGACTGACAGAAGCAGTTTTCAATATTCAGCATGACTCAGAATAGACCCTGACTCTTTGGAAAAGATCCTGATGCTGGGAAAATTGGAGGCAGGAAGAGAAGGAGACGACAGAGGATGAGATGGTTGGATGGCATCACAGACTCGATAGACATGAGTTTAAGCAAGCTCCAGGAGCTGGTGATGGACAGGGAGGCCTGGCGTGCTGCAGTCCATGGGGTCACAAAGAGTCGGACACGACTGAGAGACTGAATAGCAACAGAATAGACCACAGGTTGCACAGTAACAATACAGCATCTGGACTCAACCCTTCCTTGCTTCTGACTCAGTGGCTGTGAAGTGGAATCCAAGCCTCTTCTCAACCAGCTCCTGGGCAGATGTACAATAGAGTCTGAGGAAGAGTGACCTAGATTTCCTCATCCGGGGACCAAGTTAGACAGTATTTTTGTACACATGGGACCTGGGTTTCCTGCATCTGCTCTGCTGGAATACTGGATTGAAAATACAGATTCTTGGGTCCCATCTCCTGACTCAGAATCTGAGCACAGGATCCTGAGGTCTGAAATTTAACAAACATGCGGAAGAGGTCATAATGACACTAGAGACCAAACAGACCAGGAACCAAATCTCAGCTCTGCCGCCTAAGCAGCCAAGTGTGCATGCTGAGTGGCTCAATCATGTCCAAATCGTTGCAACCCCGTGGACTTCAGCCCACCAGGCTCCTCTGTCCATGGGATATTCCAGGCAAGAATACTGGAGTGGGTTGCCATTTCATCCTCCAGGGGGTTGTCTGGATCCAGGGATGAAATCCTCATCTCCTCCACTGCAGTCAGATTCTTTTCCATTGAGCCATCTGGGAAGCTGCTGCTGCTACTGCTGCTAAGTCGCTTCAGTCGTGTCCGACTCTGTGCGACCCCATAGACGGCAGCCCACCAGGCTCCCCTGTCCCTGGGATTCTCGAGGCAAGAATACTGGAGTGGGTTGCCATTTCCTTCTCCAATGCATGAAGGTGAAAAGTGAAAGTGAAGTCGTTCAGTCCTGTCCTGACTCTGAGCAACCCCATGGACTGCAGCCTACCGGGCTCCTCCATCCATGGGATTTTCCAGGCAAGAGTACTGGAGTGGGGTGCCATCGCCTTCTCCGATCTGGGAAGCTAAGCTATCGTAAATATAAAAAGCAGAGACATTACTTTGGCAACAAATGTCCGTCTAGTCAAGGCTATGGTTTTTCCAGTAGTCATGTATGGATGTGAGAGTTGGACTGTGAAGAAAACTGAGCACCGAAGAATTGATGCTTTTGAACTGTGGTGTTGGAGAAGACTCTTGAGAGTCCCTTGGACTGCAAGGAGATCCAACCAGTCCATCCTAAAGGAGATCAGCCCTGGGTGTTCATTGGAAGGACTGATGCTGAAGCTGAAACTCCAATACTTTGGCCACCTCAAGTGAAGAGTTGACTCATCGAAAGAGATGTAATGCTGGGAGGGATTGGGAGCAGGAGGAGAAGGGGATGACAGAGGATGAGATGGTTGGATGGCATCACCGACTCCATGGACATGAGTTTGGGTGAACTCCAGGAGTTGGTGATGAACAGGGAGGCCTGGTGTGCTGTGATTCATGGGGTCGCAAAGAGTCGGACACGATTGAGCGACTGAACTGAACTGAACTGAAACACATTTAAAGACAATTTCTCTGTGTCTGTGTCATCTGTAAAAATGAGAGTGATGCTGTTCACCTCTTGAAGGGATTGTGCCCATTACATCACAGAATCCACGCATTAGGGGCTGTTTCTGACCCAGCCCTGGTGCTCTCAGCTGGCAGGGACGGCCTATAGCATTAAGCAAAGTACACCATCTAGCCTGGTCATCATTTCTGAGTAATGGTGGATTCTTTAAAGGACAGATAAACAGGGGATAACTTCTTCCAACCAAAAGTCCAACATGCTTTATTTTTTGATGTGGACCATTTTTTAAACCTTTATTGAATTTGTTACAATATTGTTTCTGCTTTGTGTTTCCATTTTTAGACCTCAAGGCATGAGGGATCTTAGTTCCCTGACCAGGGATTGAACCCACACCCCCTGCACTGGAAGGCAGGGTCTTGATCACTGGACCACCAGGAAAGGCCCTCAACACACTTCTGAGAGACAGAGTAAGAAAGCTCCAGAAGTGAAGATATGATTGCAATCATTTCAAAAATCAATCAATCCATGAAGTATTTCTGAATTTCATAAAAAATCTGGACACTAGGGAATGCCTTGTATATATGTAATTCCAGAAGGGAGACAGGTAACAGAACCGCTGCCTTGGAGAATGGTGCTTGGACACCTGGGTCATTCCCTGTGTGGGCTATTTCCTGAACTTAAGAGCGAGGACATTTCTCCCTACCAGACTCTTGTTTCCTGAGCTTAGTCAAGTTAAAACTCTTGCTCCAGCTGTCACTGACCTTCCAGGCTCCCAAGGCACTTCCACAGTGCCGTTCTAGTGATGCATCTGTAATCGGGAGTGAAGCTACTGCTTATAAATTTGCAATGACCATCTCATAGTTCGGGGTGTGCCGTCAAGGTGATGGGCTAGCCTGTCTGAAGTTAGTGTAGAAGCAAAGCACAACCGTCTGATTCCTCTGTTTCCAATGTCAGCATGGCAGTCAAAGGCTGCTGTTCATTTCTAAATGGTCCTCTGAAAGTAAACAACTCACAGGGAAAAAAAAAAAAAAAAAAGCTCCTCAGAAGTGGCAGGGGTGACCTTCAACACCTATAACCCTTCACACTGATCAGCCCCCCTCCACTTGAGGTGTGCGGAGAACACAAAGCCTGACGTTGAGAGTAACACTAGGAAGACAATTGAATAATTGGAAAATAAAACCTTTGGGGAAGGGCTAAAGGAAATAAGATATTTAGCCTGGAGAAGAGAAGGCTGAGCAATGACCTAATTAGAGGCTTCAAGTACATGAAGAATTAATCTACAGCAGATGGTGACCAGCTGTTTTCAATTCCCATTGAATACAGTACAACAGAAAATTGGCTTAGAGGGTAATATAAAGGATTTGGGATAGATAAAAGAAGGAATTTACTGGTTTTTGAGGGTCACAAAGGTTAAGAGGAGATAGGCTCTATTACTTAGGGAGATGACAGCCACTCTGTCCCTGAGGTTTCCTGGTTTGGATGGGTTTGTTGAAGTGCATTGAGGGGTAAAGAGAGCTTTGTTCTGCTGTGAAGGCCGACCCCGCTCTGCGGCTGTTCATCACACCTGTGCCCTTGATTCATATAGCTTCTCATGGCTTTATTTTTGTTTTCACTAAGTCATCGCGATCACACCCAGTGATTTATCAAGTCCCAAGTATGTGCCGGGCATGGTGAAAGAAAACTACATAGATTCCACCTTTTAACCTTCAAAGCTTTGCCATTTGACGATTATAAGCATTGACTGGGTACCCCCAAGTGCCAGGCACTGTTTCAGGAATAGGGGACTATTCAGACGCATAAGACATGATTGTTTTCAAAAACAGCAGTGTGTATGTATAAGTGTGTGTGTGTGTGTGTGTGTGTGTGTGTGTGTGTGTGTGCATGCACACCCATGCCAGTGCTGGGGAAGTAGCAAGAGAACTATGTTATAATCAGGAACTTTACACATATAACAAACAACAAGGTCCTACTGTGTAGCACAGGGAGCTATATTCAATATCCTGTGATCAACCATAATGGAAAAGAATATGAAAAAGAATGTATGTATTTGTATAACTGCATCACTTTGCTGTGAGCATAATTAACACAACTTTGTAATCAACTATATAAAATAAAATACACGTACCTACCCCAATCCCTCCAGAGACTGATATGCCTTTCAGTTCAGTTAAGTCACTCAGTCATGTCCAACTCCTTGCAACCCCATGGACTGGAGCATGCCAGGCTTCCCTGTTCATCACCAGTTCCCAGAGCTTGCCCAAACTCATGTCCATCGAGTCAATGATATCATCCAACCATCTCATCCTCTGTCGTCCCCTTCTCCTCCTGCCTTCGATCTTTTCCAGCATCAGGGTCTTTTCTAACGAGTCAGCTCTTCGCATCAGGTGACCAAAGTATTGGAGTTTCAGCTTCAGCATCAGTCCTTCCAATGAATATTCAGGACTGATTTCCTTTAGGATTGACTGGTTGGATCTCCTTGCAGTCCAAGGACTCGATATTTTCCCGATACGATCCACCAAATCATAATCTTCACCTGCAAGTTGAGAACCCCCATTTATTACTGCAAAATATAATAAGAAACACATTGTGAATACACTCACACACACGCTCAGGTGGCTCAGTGGTAAAGAACCCACCTGCCAATGCAGGAGACCTAAGAGACATGGGTTTGAACCCTAGTCTCCTGGCTTGCACGTGGATTCTTTACCACTGAGCTACCAGGGAAGCCTAGGGCTCTGCCTGGAAGCAATTTTTATGGTGGTGTCCCGTGGGAATTTAGGGTCTGTCATGGATGGCAGCAGCGTGGAACCTGGCTTCCTAATTTCAAGAGAATAAAGATGAGCCACAAATGTCTGAAGCTTGGAGGTGTCGATTCCCAAGGCTGGGGAGTAATAGCTGGTCCTGGGGGTGACGGATATAGCCAGTGCTTCCGGATGAATCATCTGCGTCTGGATGGAGGCAGTGTTTAGACAGGGAATGATCTTTCTCCATAACTCACAGAGCTTATGATTTCAACAACAACCAGGCTCTGAGAACAGCGTGGGGATGAGAGGGGTGAACCAGAAGGCAGTGTTGGAATAGTCACATTAAGGGGAAAATAGGAATATCTTTCCTGGGACTTCCCTCATGGTCTGGTGACTAAGACTCAGCGCTCCCAGTGCAGGGGCCTTGGGTTCAATCCCTGGTCAGGAAACTAGATCCCACATGCCTCAACTGATTTTAGTTTGCATGCCACAAGAAGGATGCAGTGCAGTCAAACAAATAAATAAGTAAATACAAATAAATATTTTGACTGTAGCCCACCAGGCTCCTCTGTCCATGGGGTTTCTTCAGGCAAGAATGCTGGACTGGGTTGTCATTTCCTCCTCCAGGGGATCTTCCTGACCCAGGGATTGAACTCATGTCTCCTGTGTCTCCTGCATTGCAGGTGGATTCTTTACCACTGAGCCAGAGGGGAAGCCCACAAATAAATATTAAAAAAAAAAAGACTGTCTTCAACTCCCAGGCTTATTACCCATGAATCACAGCAGTTGGCAGTGAAAAATTATTAATCACAAGAACAATGTTTAAAAGAAGCACTCAGTGGAAGACAGGGCTCAGAAGAAATGAACTTGTATGAGTCGTGAATGAACAACATTATCACTGGAAATATAACATATGTGAAGCAATGATTGCTCAGACCCATAAGTGGGGAAAACAGCTGATGAGCAAGTAAGATGTAAAGTAAATAATTCTTAAGATTTTTAGAGTTCATGAATTAATCTTTCACTGATAAAGTGTTTGAGAATGGAGTGTACTTTAGAGGGTAAAAATGATTCAACAGATGACTCACAAGTCCATGAACCTGTGGCTTCACCAGTATTGAGAAAGTTTCTATCATAAGAGATCTTTGTTGGTTGATTGGTTAGTTGGTTGTTTTGGGGGTTTTTTGTTTGTTGGTTGGTTTTTGTTGGTGGTGGTTTTGGTTTTTTTTGGCTGAATCTTGTGGAATGTGGAAACTTAGTTCCCCAACCAGGGATCAAACCCATGCCACCTACATAGGAAGGCAGAGTTTTATCCACTGAGTCGCTGGGGAGGTCCCACATTTGGGGGGTTTTTTAATCAGAAAAATCCAAGGACCCATATTTTCCAGTTGTCATGTATTTTCTTATATGTCATATACATGTCTATGCATATAACTGCTCAATCAATTCAAAGATGAAATTCAAAGAATATATTGACAAAATCCTCAATATAAATGTTTGAGCATATGCTATGGATTGGGATACTTTCAGAGAAGACTGTAGTTAGGAGGAATTTGGAGTCAGATCTGGGTTGTTTCTCAGTTCTGCCTCTTAACTCACTGTGTGGCTTCAGGTAGGTTCCTTACTCCATCTGAGCCTATTTATTCTTCTGTAAAGGGAGACAACAAGTGACCTTATCACACGGGATTATCACAGATATTAAGTGAGTAATGTGTGTCACGTGGTTAGTACCGAGCCTAGAAAACAGTATCTGTCCCCCAAACAGTAGCTGCTACCATTGTTGTGTTGTGTTGTTGTTGTTACATTAACAGCTAATTCTAAACCACCTTTCCCCGCCCCCTCCCAAAGAAAGGGGGACATTCCTACTCATGCTTCGAGTAAAAAGTGTTTTTTAACTTTTCAGAGGGATTGTGCCTGAATCGAATCAAATCAAAACAATGATTAGTTGAGGATCCCAGTTCTCCCTTTTATTTGCTTTTCCTCCAGTGGTTGAACAAAAGGAAGCTTGAACACAGGGTTCTTTTCAAACAATAGATCCACCTTAAACCCAGCATAGAATCAGAAAACCCAACTGCCACCCAGGGTCTCTAATTCATGATCAGTGACGGGCAGTTCGCGGTCATGTGCCCTGTGTGGGAGACAAGGGGGAGCCCCTCCCCACAGCTATACCAGTTGCACGTTGTGTGATGCAGAGGCCCCCTCCATCCTTCTGAGGGCTGAACACCCCCACCTGACTTCTGATGACCCCCGTGTCTCTCCGTTCATACCCTCTAGATCGATTGGAAGGAGATCTGCATTACTTCTGCACCATGAGTCACTCTTTGCCCCAATCCTTTTAGCACTAAAAACCTTATGACATCACAGAACATGGATTATTGGTACATAAACCCGTATCGATAATAATTTTTAGAGGGGTTTATGACAGTCTCAGCAGGATCACATGCCATTTCTGTCATCGTTTTGCTGTTTTTACTATGTCCTTTCCAGCAAACCACAAAGCTACCCGGAGTGCATGAGAATTAATGACTTGTCCTAGGCAGTAAGTTCATTAGTGTTGAGCCAGGAGTAGACTCACGAAATTGAACTTCTGGAACAATGTTCTTCTTTTTTTAATTATTCTCCAGTTTTATTGACAAATAAAATTGTAAGATATTTTAAGTGTACATCAAAACCTGATGTATTTACATTGTGAAAAGATTTCTCCCACCTAATTAATGAACATATCTATCACCTCATATACATACTTATATATTATTTTTCTTTTTCTGGAAGGCAGTATGAACATTTAAGATCTACTCTGTAGCAAAGTTCAGTTATACAATATGGTATTATCAACCATAATCATGATGGTATATATTAGATCCTCAGACCTTATTTAGAACAATATACTTTCCACTATACTTAATTAATATATTTACTCAACAGGCACACACATAATCTGTACCTTATGTCTGACTCTGTACTGGGTGCCCAGGATTTAAAAGTGAATAATTAATTCCCAATTTGATAGGAAATTATTTGCCATTTGTTTCCTGCTACCCGTGTAAATCCCATGGACAGAGGAGCCTGGCAGGCTATAGTCCATGGGGTTGCAAAGAGTCGGACACAACTGAGCGACTAAATCACCACCACCACCACAAATGTGAATAAATATGTGCAAAAAAATATTTCAGGTAATATGATCAAAGGAAGACTGGAAACGTTTGGTTTTACCTGAAAATATTAGAAAAGGCTTGATGGCAAAGATGATTCGTGAGTCTTGTGAGATGAGTGAAATGTATTTTGTGTGAACAGAGAGCACATTCTAGGTAGATGAATCAGGTTAACAGTATCACAAAAATGCCAAGAACAGCCTTGTGTGCTTTGGTAGCTGCAAACGGCTGGGCACAGCACAAGCCTGAGAGGGAAGGGAGGCATTACCCTAAAGGGGAGCAGGGCTAAAGGAAGAGGGCAGATATTACGTCATCCTGGGAATTGAGGCTTTATCCTGTGGGCTGTAGAAGCAATTAAAGGGTTTAACTGTGGTCAGATTTGATTTTAGAAAATGGATCTGGCAAAACAGGGGAGATTGGATCGGGAGGGTAGGGGATGAGTAGGGGGTAGAGTTAATTACAACTGCCCAGGCTCCAGAGGTTTGGGGGTTCAGACCATGGCAATGGCAGTGGGGTGGAAAGATGGGGAAGATACAAAAGATACTAAGGAAGTAGAGAAGCGGGAGGAAGGGTTTCAAAAGGACTCCCAGGTTCTTCCTTTAAATGAACAGATACATGTTAGTGTCCTTCACTGAAATAATGTTACAGGGACTTCCCTGGTGGTCCAGTGGCTAAGACTCCATGCTCTCAATGTAGGGGGCCCGTGTTCGATCCTTGATCAGGTAACTACATCTCATGTGCCACAACAAAGATGGAAGATTTCATGTGCTGCAACGAAGACCCAGTGTGGACAAATACATAAATAAGTAAAAATAAATATTAAAAATAAAGTGAAATTGTCAATTGAAAAATTGAAAAGATGTTATAGGGGAAATAGTGAGATTAGTTGCTTAAGGAACAAGTAGCTGAATGTGAAACAGTTATAGAAACCTGGAATCAGGAGAGTTATGGCCAAGAGAAATAGATCTGAAAGTAGTCACCTCATAGACAACATTAGAGACAGGAGAATTGATGAGATCCTCCAGAAAGAGTATGCAGAGCAGTGTTTCTCAAATGTGACTCTCTCGCCATATGCATGAGAATCAACTGAGGAGACTGTGAAAATGCACATTTTCAGGCCCATCCCAGACTTACTGAAGCCAAACTGAGAGAAAGGGACTCACTGCATCTTTGGTATTATGAGAAAGACACCTTCCGTGAGTCTAACACACCTGGAATTTGAGATCCCCTGCTGTTGGTTCCAGGCTGTCCAGAGAAAGGGAAAATCCACTGGAGAAGGAAATGGAGAGGGAAAGCAGAACCAGTAGGATGTGTGTGTGCGCACGCGTGCACGTGTGTGTGTGTGAGGGGGGGGTATATAAATAGATAGATAATCTGCCACCTTCCCTGGTGGCTCAGACGGTAAAGAATCCACCTGCAACGCAGAAGACCTAGGCTTAATCCCTGGGTTGGGAAGATCCCCTGGAGAAGGACATGGCAACCCACTCCAGTATTCTTGCTTGGAAAATTCCATGGACAAAGGAGCCTGGTAGGGCAGTCCATCGGGTCATGAAGAGTCAGACACCACTGAGTGACTAACGACACACGCATAGATAATCGATAGATATATAGCTATAACAGAAGTGGGAGTGGGAACCGCCTGGTGGTCCAGTGGTTAGAACTCCAGGCTTTCATTGCCGAGGGTTTTGGCTCAACCTCTTGTGGAGCAAATAAACATCCACAAGCCACAGTGTATGCATGCTAAGTCACTTTAGTCGTGTCCAACTCTTTGCGACCCTGTGGACTGTAGCCTGCCAGGCTTCTGTGTCCTTGGGATTCTCCAGGCAGGAATATTGGAGTGGGTTGCCATGCCCTCCTCCAAGGGATCGTCCTGACCCAAGGATTGAGCCCACGTCTCTTACATCTCCTGCATTGGCAGTCAGGTTCTTTAACACTAGGGCCACCTGGGAACCCCCAAGCCATCAGCTGAGGCCCCCGTTCAAAAATAAAAACACACAGAAAAGCAAGGGATTCCGACACAGAGATTCTGGCCTGTTCTCATGGGCTTGGTTGTTTAGGAGAAAGTTATTAGAAAGAGATTCAGTTCAAGGACAGGGCTTTTTTGGTTTATTTGTTTCGTTTTTTATTTTAAAAGGAGGCTTTGCTGTCAAGAAAGAATGAGAATAAGATGCCCATGCAGTCAAGGGCTGACATGATGCTCCCTGGGAGACAGTCATGGAGCAGGACTGGGAGTAAGCCTCAGTTCTGTTCAAAAGCCTCAATGACTCAGCTCCCTCTAAACAATGCTTTCCACCATGCCGCCCCAGATTTCTGTTGAGTGGTTTTGCTTGGTGCCCACCTGCATATGCTCTGTGCTCTAGCCAAAGGTTTCATCATCCCCAACCGCAGCCTGAACTCCTGTTCCATGCCTTACTTGTGTTCCTTCCACCTGGAATCCTCCCCCCATCCCTCTTGCTTCTCAGATGAGAAGCAGCGGTTAATTCCCTGCACAGGGCAGCAATCCTGTATCTCTGTGACACAGTCACCTGGCTCACTGCTCGGTTGTCTGGACTCCTCCCTGCCTCATTCATCTTGACTTCCTAGGCTCTTCATATGCTACACAGGATGGAACATGGTGCCTTACCGACATTTGCCAGATTTCACTGAAGATGACCTTAGACGGAGGGTGCCAAACTGTGTCACGTAGCCACTAGATATCCAATGTTTACATTAAATAGAATCATTGGTTAAAAGGGATGGAACCAATAGAAAAGCAAAACCTCTCTATTTTTCTACTCCTTGCAGCCAAAACCATCCTGCCACAATGCAATGATGTGACATGTATGTGTAATGCAATCATACACATGCATGTATATGTAAGTCAAGAATACTTAGAAGCTACATAACAGAAAAGCACAAGGATATAGAAAATTTGCCAAGAGTCAAATAATATTTATATTTTGTCTTATTGATGTAATTTTATTTATTTTTATTTTCACCTGTGCTGGGTCTTCATTGCTGTGCGGGCTTTTCTCTGGTTGTGGTGGGCCTCTCTGTAGTGGCGGTGCATGGGCTTCTCATTGAGGTGGCTTCTCTTGTTGTACAGCACAGGCTCTAGGGTGCGGGCTTCAGTAGTTGGGGAGTATGGGCTTAGAAGTTGCAGTTCCCGGGCTCACTGGTTTTGGCGCACAGGCTTAGTTGCCCGTCAGCATGTGGGATCTTCCCAGACCAGGGATCAAACCCATGTCTCCTGCATTGGCAGGCAGACTTTCTACCTCTGGGTCACTAGGGAAGCCCCCTTTATGTTTTGTCTTGAATGGTATTAGTAGGATATCATCAGGCAGGGAAGTCAGGGAAGCATAATGCAAATAATCTAGGCTGTGTAAAAAGGCTAATTAGATGAAGAAGATGGACTGTTTGGGGATCAGTGAAAAGTTGAATATCACTGAAGCATTGTCCAGAAGCAGGAGCAGTCAGGGAAGGGAGGCTGAGAATGGGGCAAGACTGATCAACAGTAGAAGCTTGTAAATGTAGTTTCAGATCTGACTCTGATAGGTTTCATGGACCATGATAAGGAATCTAAACTCTCATATAGGTAATATGTAGGAGTTATAGATTATTTTACTGTTATAAAATATACATAACATGAAAGTTATAATTTAACCAGCAGTCAGATTTTAAATCACTTGTTCAAATCTGATAAAATAGTAAATGAATGTCAAGATAATTTTTGTTAAAACATAAATGCTATTAAGGTATAATTTTAAGTCAAAAAATAAAAATGCCACAAATGAATAGCTCAGATGTGTGGTAGACGTGGAGATGTGCTGCCAAGTGCAGGAAGGACGAGCTGCCAGCTGTGGGGTGTGCAGATAGCAGATAACACCCCTTGTCGGGCACTTTGGGGCTGGTCTCAGCTGCAGAGAGAACCCTGCCTGTGGACAGGTGTTTCCTGGGTGTATTAGAGTTCTCTAGAGTAACAGAGTCAATAGGTTATAGAGATAGAAAAAGATTGTTGTTTTTGTTCAATCGCTAAGTTGTGTCTGACTCTTTTGGGACCCTCCTGTGTCCATGGGGATTCTCCAGGGAAGAATACAAGAATACTGGAGTGGGTTGCCATTTCCTTCTTCAGGGGATCTTCCCAGACCAGGAATCAAACCCGTGTCTCCTGCATTAGCAGGCAGATTCTTCACCACTGAGCCACCAGGAAAAGCCCTGAAAAAGACAGAAATTACACAGAGAGAGATTGACTTATTACAAGACATTGGCTCACATGATGAGAACCCCATGATCTGCCATCTGCAAGCAGGAAAAACAGCGGTGTCAATTCTAGTCCAAATCACAAGGTCTGGGAACCAGAAGAGGTGATGATGTAAATCCCAGTCCAAGTACGCAAGACCAATATCCCAGCTTCACCACCAGGCAGAGACCTCAAATCCACCCCTCACCCACACCTTTGCTCTATTCGGGTCCTCAATTGATGGGACGATGCCCACCCACATGGGGAAGGCAATCTGCTTCACTTACTCTACCAGTTCAAACGCTAATGTCATCCAGAAACACCCCCACAGACACATCCCGAAATAACATTTAGCCAAGTATGTGAGCTCCCCATGTCCCCATCAAGTTGACAAAATTAACTATCACGTGGGGGCAACGCGCATCCTGTGCCTGCGTAAGGCAGAGGTATCAGGTCCAGTCTTCCAGCCAGAAGGACGGCACACAGTGTGCAGTACGTGTCCAAGCTGCTACATGGTCCTGATGCCTGCACTGCAGCTTCTCCATCTGCCCAACGCTGCTTCCACCCCCTTCTTTTTATAGGCACTGATCCCTATCAAATATACCCCAAACTTGTCCTCCATGTCAGCCTTTGAAGACATGTGCCAGACCTCCCTGATGACCCAGTGGTGAAGAATCAGCCTGCCAAAGCAGGGGACACAGGTTTGGTCCCTGGTCTGGGAAGATCCCGCCTGCCTCGGGGCAACTAAGCCCGCACACCGCAACTACTGAGCCCACACACGTAAAGCCCGTGCTCTGCAACAAGAGAAGCCATCGCAATGAGGAGCCACCACAGCTAGAGAGTAGCCCCTGCTCACCACAACTGGAGAAGACCCAGCACACTGGGTCTTCATTGCTGCATGTGGGCTGTCTTCTCCTAGTCTGCCTGAACTGTGACAGTGGGGCGCTGGTGAAAGGACTGGAATTTCGAAGACAGACAGACCTAGGGTGGAAACACAGCTCTGGTATTTATCAGCTATATGATGGTGGCATGTATTTCAATCTCAATTTGCTTTCTCATCTGTAAAACATGAATAAAATCTACATACCTTGCAGGGTTGTCCTACACATTAGAAAAGAATGTATGTGATATCCTGGAATGAGAAGCACTTGATAAATGCAGCTAATGTCTTTTGGTAGAAAACATCATTGGGTGTCTGTCAAGGACATATACAGATTCCTTTATTCAGAGGGGCTGCCTGGCGGGACAATCCTGAGCCAATCCCCTTGTAGGGTCTGATGCCCACAAACAATCCCGGTGCTTGCAGGCACTGGGATGCTCACAGGAATGGTGCATCAAAATTCAAGGATCACACGTTAAGTTCTCCAAATAAATTTTGAAATCCTTTTCCCTTGGCTTGAGATGAGAGGGAACACAGAATACCTACAATTATCCTCGAAATAGTGTGGTGGGAGGTGACCAGCTAACAGTGGACAGGACCAATCCCTTTTGTAAGACCTGCACGGTGGCACCGCCTTTTAGTTTCTCAGTCACTTGGACTTCTGCAGGGCTTCCCTGGTGGCTCAGCTGTAAAGAATCTGCCTACAGTGCAGGAAACACAGCAGACATGAGTTCAATCCCTGGATCGGGAAGATCCCCTGGAGGAGCAAAAGGCAACCCACTCCAGTGTTCTTGCCTGGAGACTCCCATGGACAGAGGAGCCTGGTAGGCTAGGCCATAGGGTCAAAAAGAGTGGGACATGACTGAAGTGACTGAGAATCCATGCATGCATGTGCTTCAGCAAATCATTTCAATTGCATTTAAGGTTCTGTTCCACAATAATTGGCATATACATATATACATGATTGCAAACAATGATGAGTCCTACGAAGGAAAGTTTCACTGGATGTGGCAGACTTCCGCCCCCAGTGAACCGAACTTTGTGCAGACTTCTTCCATGTTGACATTGGTTTGGCCACATAATTAACTGTGACTGTTGGGACATTATATACATGGAACCAGCAGGGGTTTGATGAGTACTTGCTCAATGGGACTGGGCCTCTTAGAATGCACTTTCTTAGAATCCAGTTGCCATTCTGGAAATGCACGGTCCCTACGGAGAATCACCAAGGGCCTTGATCAACAACTCCAACTGAGCTCCCAGCTGGTGTCCAGCGTGATAGGCCGGCCTCGGGACCTTCCAGCTATCTCTGCACTACAGTCAAAGTGTCATAAAGCAGAAGAACCACCGGATCAACCCAAAGAATCATGGGAAATAATAGCCTGTGAGTATTTAAACCACTGAATGTAGTCGTGGTTTAAATACTCATGCGAGGCTATGAGAACAAAAACAGAAGCTCCTACCTAGTCTGGAAAATCAGAAGGACTTCCCAGAGGAACTGATCATTCACGTGGACTCTGAAAGAAAAATAAGGGTTCTCTTCCAGACAGGGAGGTCAGGCTGCAGCGTGCACAAAGACTTCTGTTTGAAGGAAAGAAGATGCCTTCAAAACGGGAATGCTATACTTACAGCTGATTCATGTTGTTGTACAGCAGAAACCAGTGTAACATTGTAAAGCAATTATCCTCCAATTAAAAATAAAATGGAACCAAGATCATTTTCCTATGCATCTTCACCTGATTATGAAACATATAGAGGGAATTCCTTGGCGTTCCAGTGGTTATACTCAGAGCTTTCACTGCTGTGGCCTGGCTTCAACCCCTGCTTGGAGAACTAAGATCCCATGAGCCACATAGCCCAGCCAAAAAATAATAGTAATAATAAAAAAATAATTAAAAGTGAAGTATACAGAAAGTTAAACATACATGTGCATACATATTTTATTTATTTTATACAGTACTAGTATATTTAAGAAGCAGTTGAAAGCCCAGAGCTAAAACTGATATGTGTCTTCTTGCTTATTACTACTGACTTGCTGTTATGAGCCATCTGTGACATTGAACACATTGTGCTGGGACCATCTGTAATGTTCCTAATCTAATGGTTTAAATGACAGCTCGTGCTCTCATTAGAAGATCTTAGCACCTTGAAAACATTTGCTGGAAACAGCAAGGCATTGATCCCTTTGGATCCTATCAGATAGCTATCCTGGAAATTCAGGCATATAAGAGCAGGGAGAAAGGAAGCTGACACTCTATGGCATCCCTTCCAGGGACCAGGACGTTTGACAGACTTGCATACATTCTCTAATCAATCCTCTCAGAAATCTCAGAGGTAGGTTTTACTATTCCATTTTTACTTATTAAAGAAAATACAGCTTTTAAACATTCATTAACTTGCTCAAGATCACACAGTGCTGGAGAAGCAGAACCAGGATTTAAACCCCAGGCTCTCTGCTTCTGAAATCTATAATATCTGTAGCAGCTGTAGTCAGTTATCTTCCCTGAACCCATTTAACCATTCTTTCCACACTCTTGCTCAGATATCCATACCTCCCCCTCCAAAGTGGTCTCCATCACCTCTGAGCAATTCTTACAAGGTACAGTGGATAATCAACTGGATGTCCTACAAATTTAATTCTGACTCTATCTTAACTGGGAAATTCCACGGACAGAAAAGCCTGGCAGGTTACAGCCCATGGGGTCACAAAGAATCAGACAAGGCTGAGGGGTAACACTTACACTTTTGATTCTCTCTACTTGATGGACAGGGAAGCCTGGTATTCTGCAGTCCATGGGGTCAAAAAGAATTGGACACGACTGAGCGACTGAACTGAACTGAACTTGGAGAAAGCATTACATCCCAAGGTTAACAGCTCAGTCCCACCAGATTTCCCCACTTGAATTACCGCCAATCTCAAGTCCAGGGGCCTCCTGCTGACCCACCAGTCATAAACGAGTTCCCAGAAAGCCAAGGGGTCCTTGCGTCTGATAATTTTTAGAATGACTCACAAAGCTCAGAGAAACATTTACTTAACATTTACCTGGCTTTTATAAAAGGATGCTACTCAGGAACAGCCGGATGAAAAAGGGGCATGCTCTCCGTGCCCTACCCTCCCAGCATCTCCATGTGTTCACCAACCCAGAAGCTCATCAATGTCTCATTGTTCAAAAGGTTGGGATTGACATATATATACTATTACTAATACTGTGTCGGAGAAGGCAATGGCACCCAACTCCAGTACTCTTGCCTGGAAAATCCCATGGGCGGAGGAGCCTGGTGGGCTGCAGTCCATGGGGTCGCGAAGAGTCAGACACAACTGAGCAACTTCACTTTCACTTTTTACTTTCATGCATTGGAGAAGGAAATGGCAACCCACTCCAGTGTTCTTGCCTGGAGAATCCCAGGGATGTGGGAGCCTGGTGGGCTTCCGTCTATGGGGTTGCACACAGTTGGACACGACTGAAGTGACTTAGTAGCCACAGCAGCAGCAACTACTACTATGTATAAAATCTTCCCTGGTGGCTCAGCTGGTAAAGAATCTGCCTGCAATGCAGGAGACCTGGGTTTGATCCTTGGGTTGGGAAGATCCCCTTGAGAAGAGAAAGGCTATCCACTCCAGTATTCTGGCCTGGAGAATTCCATGGACTGTATAGTCCACGGGGTCGCAAAAAGTCAGACACAACTGAGCAATTTTCACTTCACTTCACTTCATGTGTAAAATAAATGACTAATCAGAGTCTACTATATAGCACAGTGATCTCTACTCAATGCTCTGTGGTGCCCTCAATGGGAAGGAGACTCCCAAAAAAGTGGATATATGTATGCTTCCCAGGTGGCACATTGGTAAAGAATGCACCTGCCAATGCAGGAAATGCAAGAGATATGGGTTCAATCCCTGGGCTGGGAAGATCCCCTGGAGAATGAAATGGCAACCGACTCCAGTATTCTTGCCTGGGAAATCCCATGGGGGGGCTACAGTCCATGGGGTTGCAAAGACTGAGCGACTGAGCATATGCACACGTACCTGTATGCATACAGCTGATTCACTTTGCTGCACAGCAGAAACAAATACAACTTTGTAAAGCAATCTCTATTCCAAAGAAAATTAACAACAACAACAAAAATTTATATAGAACTTAATCTGCAGCACCCCCTCCCTTTCCTAGAGATTTGTGAGTGGGCCTGAAAGTTCTAACCATTCTAACCACTCAGTCTTTCTGGTGACCAGCCCAATTCTGAAGCTATGTAGGGACACAGCTTTAAGTCATCGCATTATCTTAAAATCCCAGGGGATCAAAAAAGGAGTTCTTTATGAATAACAACAGCTTCCCTGGTGGCTCTGATGGTAAAAAATCTGCCTGCAATGCAGGAGACCTGGGTTCAATCCTTGTTGGGAAGATCCCCTGGAGGAGGGCATGGCAACCCACTCCGGTATTCTTGCCTGGAGAATCCCCATGGACAAAGGAGCCTGGCAGGCTGCAGTCCATGGGGTGGCAAAGAATCGCATGGGGTGCCAAAGAGTGTGTGCGTGACTAAGCACATACACACACACACACACACACACACACACACACATGAATAACAAAGGACTCTCTGATCACTCAGGAAATTCCAAGGGTTTTAGGAGCTATGTGCCACGAATGGAGACAAACCAAAAGTATTTCTTATTATACCACAGCTCCATAAGAAGCCAGTGACATTCAAGGGTGGTATCTACAGCAGTATTTCTTAGCTCGAACACAATGGTATCTGGGGCTGGGCAACTCTTTGCAGAACTGTCCCAGGCATCTTGGGGTGTTCTGCACCCCTAACTTCCTCTTGCAGTTGTTCTAGCAACCTCAAATGCCCCACACACACCTGAATGCCAAAGCTCTGCTTGAGCAACTAGTTCAGAGGGAGCACGGTGCTTCCTGTGAATGACTGTTCAGGAACTCACCCAGTGGTTGGTAAGCCAATGGAATGGAATTTCTCTGCCACGGGGCATGGTCCAGGAATAAGTATGCAGTTTGGGTCAATGAAGTGTAAACGGAGGTTTGCTAGGGAGCTCTCTGGAGAGAGTACATCTGGAAGAAATAGATTTTTTTACCCTGGAAATTTTCATGTAGAACTTTTCGCTCCTCTCTGGAGTTTTTCTGTTGAGCGAGGGCTATAAATCACCTGTATTCCTTAAGTCAATAATAAATCTCAAAATGTTGGATTTTCTGTTGTTTCCACAGCAAGTAACCTACCTGATATAATATCTTTCTTAGGCTCTTAGGTCCTGCTGTCTCTCTGTAAAGAACATGCCCCTTGGATGAGGGGATCTTTATTTGTATTAACTGTAGTTGAAATTCAACATTTTATTCAGTTATGATTGTTGCCAACACTGTGGTATATTAGCAGTATCTATGGCTTTGTCGCTAACAGGAATATGCATGTTGTCATCTAACAGTACAATCGATACAAATATCTTGTATCATTTACATACATCCCAACTGCTGAATTATGGTCATTATTAGATCTCTTCTTAGATCTTGGTTTTTAATATAGTCATAAAGAAGTGCACATATTACTCTAACAGAAATTTATTTGGGGAATATTTTAATATAATTCTAATATAATTTTTTTCTGTAATCCTTATTTTTTTTGTACCTTTTAAAGCATTATTCTGAGCAGTTATCCACGAACTTTACTTGAATACTAATGGGATCTACTGCTAAAAGAAAAATGAAAACACCAAAACACCATGTTTCCTAATTTTAAAAATCTTTCTGATTACTGCTTTTCAGTTCAGTTTTGAAGCTCAAGTTACAGAGCCCACTGTGCCATTTTTTTCTTAGCATCAGAACTACATATGACTGACATTACAACCATTGGGTTTTACAGCAAGGATTCACCTAAGAACTTAGGTGTAAGTTTGTGCCCTGAGAATTAATGTTAACGATTCAACATGTTAACAATGATGACAACCATGCGGTGATAACACACAGGTAGTTTCACATGAACAAGGCACTGCGCGGTCACCCTATGACTCTGATACTATTTTTCCCATTCTACAGACTAAGGAACTCAAGCAGAGACGGGATCATGTCTTTGGTAGGTCAGATGGCAGGTAATTAATGAGTTGGGGGCTTAATATACTGCAAAAGGAAGTTACAGGAGAGACTTAAAAATACAGGTTGAATCCTGGGGACAGAACTTGATGATAATTTGATTGAATTGGCTAAGTCCATCAGAAGGAGGATTAGTCAGTCTTAGAGGCTCAAAAAATGAAAATCTTGGAGATAAAAATTGATATTCTCTGTTGAAATATTATAGCTTCCCTGGTGGCTCAGAAGATAAAGAATCTGCCTTCAGTACAGGAGACCCAGGTTTGATCCCTCGGTTGGGAAGATCCCCTGCAGAAGGGAATGGCAACCCACTCCAGTATTCTCACCTGGAGAATTCCATGGACAGAGGAGCCTGGAGGGCTACAGTCCATGGGGTGGCAAAGAGTCAGACACGACTGAGCAACTACACTTTCACTTTCACTGAAACGTTACTTAGGGGAGTTTTTTACTCATCTAAGTATTTGGTACTTGAGTAAGGCCATTAGGGTTGAAAAGAGTTGGACACAACTGAGAGACTGAGCACCCAGGCAAAAGGCCATTGGACCAGGTTTACAAATGCTTTTGGAGGCCAAACAGATACAGCTTTCCGATCAGAATGAGACATCAGGGTATAGTCGGGCTGATGAAATGAGTGAGGGAATGAAAGGCACTAGGAGTCACAGATTCTTGTCCCCAGAAAGGCCATCCCAAACATAAGATGAATGTTTGATGTTCCCTCTGCTTAAAGTCATCAAATATTTCCATACATTTCACTCTTTGTCTAGGATAAGAAAAAATTAGTGGCATTAATTTTATGTATTCCCATCTCTGGGAGAGTGATTTCTCGTTGCAATTGACATTCTACTTTTAAAAATCAGATTCATAAACTAGGTTAACGTGAGCCATTTCTGAAAGATGGATTCACTCTTGATGTGCAGAGAAATCAGGTTTCTAAGCCTGATTTACTATATATACCATCCTGTGAGTTCTCTTGGGACAGTGAATATAACCCTTTTTCATGGACATAAAGCTTTCATCAATTCCTTGTGGAGGACAAATATGTTTTTCTTACGTGTTATATGCTAATGACTTCTAAATTTGTATGCGGAGGTCAGAACTCTCATTAGACCCACACAAGCAGCTTCCCCCAGCACTGTCACTTACTAGCTATCATGATATGAGAAATTACTTAGTCTCTTTAAGCCTCAGTCTCTTTTTCTATCAAAAAATTTTTTTCTCTGTGTATTTATTTTGTATTTTTTAGCTATATTATCAGAACTTTGAAATTTAGGTTAAAGAGTTTGTATATATTAAAGCATTATGATACTCATTTCACTATCTTTGTAAAAATCAATTTTCCCTTTCAAGTTTTACAAAAGAATTCTCACTTTCTCACATTTTTTTCATTTCTGATTATTATTGTTTTTCTTTAAATAAATATTTAAATAAAAAAATAGTATCAGTGGGATTAACATATACATACTACTATGTGTAAAACAGATAACCAACAAGGAACTATTTAGAACAGGGAACTATATTAATATTTGTAATAACTTGTAAGGAAAAAGAATCTGAAAAAGAACATATGTATGTATAACTGAACCACTTTGCTGCACACCAAGAACTAACACAACATTGAAAGTCAATTATACTCCAATTTAAAATAAAACTCTCAGGGTAAAATGGAAAAAATAAAAATACATAAATTAAAAGCTACCAGATTTGTTAAGATTAGATGATTTGGGTGGTTTGTTATACATTTTCAATTGCATTAGATGTATGTGAAGTTTAACAATAATTGTCAGATACTTAATAGATACACAGAGTATACATATAGATAACATATAATAGAAGACCTGGTTCTCTTCTAACATCATCGTCACCTTCCTCGGCAAGAACTAGCTCACTTGGATCTGCCTGGGAGAAACCACCACCATCCACCAACATGGTGAACTTCACAGTAAACCAGATCCGGCCCATCATGGACAAGAAGGCCAACATCAGGAACATGGCCTTCATCACCCACGTGAACCATGCCAAGTCCACTCTGACGGACTTCCTGATGTGCAAGGCGGGTGTCATCGCCTCTGCCCGGTCTGGGGAGACCTGTTTCACTAACACCCGGAAGGATGAGCAGGAGCGTTGCATCAGCATCAAGTCAATGGCCATCTTCCTTTTCTACAAGCCTTCAGAGAACAACTTGAATTTCATCAAGCAGAGCAGGGATGGCTCTGGCTTCCTCATTAACCTCATCAACTCCCCTGGGCATGTAGACTTCTCCTCAGAGGTGACAGCTGCGCTCCATGTCACCGACAGCACCTTGGTGATGGTGGACTGCATGTCGGGCATGTGTGTGCAAACACAGATGGTGCTGTGCCAGGCTGTCACCAAGGGCGTCAAGCCAGTGCTGATGATGAACAAGATGGACCCGGCCCTGCTGAACTGCAGCAGGAGCCCAAGGAGCTCTACAAGCCCTTCCAGCACATTGCGGAGAACATCAACGTCATTGTCTCCACCTATGGCAAGGGCGAGAGTGGCCCCATGGGCAGTGTCATAATCAACCCTGTCCTCAGTACTGTTGGCTTCGGGTCTGGTCTCCACAGTTGGGCCTTTACCCTGAAGTAGTTTGCAGAGTTGTATGTGGCCAAGTTTGTTGCCAAGGGCAAAGGCCAGCTGGGGCCTGCTGAGTGGGCCAAGAAAGTGGAGGACATAATGAAAAAGCTGTGGGGAGACCGGTACTTTGATCCACCCACCAGCAAGTTCAGCAAGTCAGCCAACAACCCAATGACAAGAAGCTGCTGCTAACATTCTACCAGCTCATCCTGGACCCCATCTTCAAGGTGTCTGATGCAATCATGAACTTCAAGAAAGAGGAGACGGCAAAACTAATTGAAAAACTGGACATCAAGTGGGACAGTGAAGATAAGGATAAGGAGGGCAAATCACTTCTGAAGGCTGTGATGCGCCGCTGGCTGTCTGCTGGGGACACCCTGCTGCAAATGATCACCATCCATCTGCCCTCCCCTGTGATGGCCCAGAAGTACCACTGTGAGCTCCTGTATGAGGGGCCCCCAGGTGAGGAGGCAGCCATGGGCACTAAAAGCTGTGATCCCAAAGGCCCTCTCATGATATACCTTCCAAAATGGTGTCAACCTCTGACAAAGGTCAGTTCTATGCCTTTGGCCAGGTCTTCTCAGGGGTGGTGTACACTGGCCTGACGGTCTGCATCATGGGACCCAACTCCATGGAGAAGGAGGACCTGTACCTGAAGCCAATCCAGAGGACAATCCTGATGATGGGCTGTTATGTGGAGCCCGTTGAGGATGTGCCTTGTGGTAACATCATGGGCCTGGTGGGCGTGGATCAGTTCCTGGTGAAGACCAACACCATCACCACCTTTGAGCATAGCCACAACACACGGGCAATGAAGTTCAGTGTGAGCCCTGTTGTCAGGGTCATTGTGGAGGCAAAGAACCCAGCAGACCTGCCCAAGCTGGTGGAGGGCCTGAAGCAGCTGGCCAAGTCGGACCCCATGATGCAGTGTATCATTGAGGAGTCCAGGGAGCACATCATCATTGGGGGCTGGGGAATTGCACTTGGAAATCTGCCTCAAGGATGGGGAGGAGGATCATGCCTGCATCCCCATCAAGAGAAATCTGACCCAGTTGTCTCATACTAGGAGACTGTCAGCAAGGAGTCAAACGTGCTCTGCCTGTCCAAGGTCCCCAACAAGCACAATAGGCTTTATATGAAGGCACAGCCCTTCCCTGATGGCCTAGCCGAGGACATCGACAAGGTCTGCCCACCAGTAGCTCAAGCAGGGGGCCCGCTACCTGGCCGAGAATTATAAGTGGGATGTGGCCAAACCCGCAAGACCTGGTGCTTTGGCCCTGATGGCATGGGCACCAGCATCCTCACGGACATCACCAGGGGCATGCAATACCTCAATGAAATCAAGGATAGTGTGGTGGCTGGCTTCCAGTGGGCCACCAAGGAGGGGGCGCTGTGCGAGAAGTACATGTGGGGTGTGTGCTTTGACGTTCATGATGTGACACTGCATACCAATGTCACCCACTGTGGGGGTGACCAGAGCATCCCCATGGCCCGGCACTGCCTGTACGCCCGTGTGCTGACCGCCCAGCCCCGGCTCGTGGAGCCCATCTACCTTGTGGAGATGCAGTGTCCAGAACAAGTGGAAGAATTGATGCTTTTGAACTTTGGTGTTGGAGAAGACTCTTGAGAGTCCCTTGGACTGCAAGGAGATCCAATCAGTCCATTCTGAAGGAGATCAGTCCTGGGATTTCTTTGGAAGGAATGATGCTAAAGCTGAAACTCCAATACTTTGGCCACCTCATGTGAAGAGTTGACTCATTGGAAAAAACTCTGATGCTGGGAGGGATTGGGGGCAAGAGGAGAAGGGGACGACAGAGGATGAGATGGCTGGATGGCATCACTGACTCAATGGACGTGAGTCTGAGTGAACTCCGGGAGTTGGTGATGAACAGGGAGGCCTGGCGTGCTGTGATTCATGGGGTCGCAAAGAGTCAGACACGACTGAGCGACTGATCTGATCTGATCTGATCTGATGGTGTCCTGAACAGGAAGCTGGGCCACGTCTTCGAGGAGACCCAGCTGGCTGGCACCATGTTTGTCGTGAAGGCCTACCTGCCTGTTAATGAGTCCTTTGGCTTCACTACTGACCGGAGGTCCAACATGGGCGGCCAGGCCTTCCCCCAGTGTGTGTTCTGGGGGACCCCTTCAACAACACCAGCTGCCCCAGTCAAGTGGTGGTGGAGACGCGCAAGCACAAACGCCTGAAGGAAGGCATCCCAGCCCTGGATAACTTCCTGGACAGGTTGCAGGCGGCCTCCGCGCAGCCAGCCATCTGGTGGGACTCGGCGCGGCCCCCGGGCCCAGGGACAGGTGACCACAGCAACAAGCCCCCACATTCTCCACGCCACCTCGAGGCTGTCCAGATCTGGTAACACTCTGCATGACAGGTTTCTGGGGCCCAATTCGTGCCATCGCTCAACATGAAGACTTGATGCCATTTCTTTCGATATTTATTTCCAGATTTCAGGGACAACAGAAGTGCCCTTGCAGCAGGGACTGATCTGGCCAGTGGGGATGGGGGAGGGGATGGGACAACCAATACTTTTTTGTTGAGAGGGAAACTTAATGTCCAAAAAAAAGTTTAAAATAAACGCATTAAGAGGTTTAAAAACAAAAATAGAAGAACCAAAAGTCTCTACCAGACACTTGAAAAAACATTTGGCCACAATAACCATACCAGCTATATGGTATTTCTGCCTGGAGCTCAGACCACTCCCCCAAGCTCCAGACCCAAATGTCCAGCTGTTCATTTGAGCAACTAGGATACAGCAGAAGTGATTTTCAAGGATAGGTCATAAAAGATACTGAGGGTTTGGCCTCCTGGTCACTCTCTCACCTCTCTCCCACTGGGAGAAATCAGCTTCTGTGTCACGAAGATACTAAGCAGTTCTCTGGGAGGTCCACATTGTAAAGAACTAAGGCCTCAGTCATGTGCGTGAGCCACCTTGGAAATAAACCATCCAGCCCTAGTCAAGCCTTCAGGTGTCTGCAGGCTACAGCTGTGGCTGAGAGATTAAATGCAACCCCGTGAGAGACCTCCCAGAGAAGGCAATGGCATACCACTCCAGTACTCTCGCCTGGAAAATCCCATGGATGGAGGAGCCTGGAAGGCTGCATTCCATGGGGTCACTGAGGGTTGGACACGACTGAGCGACTTCACTTTGACTTTTCACTTTCATGCACTGGAGAAGGAAATGGCAACCCACTCCAGTGTTCTTGCCTGGAGAATCCCAGGGACGGGAAAGCCTGGTGCGCTGTTGTCTATGGGGTCACACAGAGTCGGACACAACTGAAGCAACTTAGCAGCAGCAGCAGCAGAGAGACCTCCAAGCCGGGGCCACTGAGCTAAGCTGCTCCTAGATTTCTGATGCACAAACCTTGTGTGAGAATAAATGTTTATTGCTGTTTTAAGGTTATACTGTAGTTTTTAATAATCTATTTATTTGAAGAAATTGTTGAGAATTGATCCCCAGATTCCTTAAATTGAGAAATTTAAAAGAGTAGAAGTGCAGCAATGATTCTTAGGCAAATCTAAATTAACCTTGCAGATTTTTAAATGTGAGTCTTTAGAGGTAATCTCAATTTTGGAAGAAAAGATTTATTCTTTTAATAACTTTTTTAAATCAAAAAGCTGGAAAAAATCAACTTCTATTTTCTCCATTTTAGAAGTGAAAATGTGATTCTTTGATATCGTTTTCCTCTCTCACTCCACGGGTTGAAAATTCTGATAATGAGATCGCTAGATGCAGAGATAAAGAGTATACAGGAGGATAGTGTTAGTCACTCAGTCATGTCCAGACTCTTTGAGACCCCAAGGACTGCAGCATGCCAGGCTCCTCAGTCCATGGAATTCTCCAGGCAAAATACTGGAGTGGGTTGTCATTCCTTTCTCTAGGGGATCTTTCTGATACAGGAGGAAGGGAAGGTGGAAGAAGGTTGAAATGTGATCTCATAGTTCCTGGCACCCATCTCTAACAAAAGATATCAGTGACAGAAGGTTTTGTGTGTCCACACCTCCCACTGGGACACAGCTAGCTTATCATGTCCTCAAAAATGGAGAGAAATGGTTTTCCCTTTATCAAAATTTAAAGACCTTTATGGGTAATGATTAAAATAAATTGAAGTACTCATGGGAGTGGTAATTGGTTCTCTCTTCACTCTACATGAGGTATTCACCTCATGGTTCCTCATTCTTATAATGATCCTGACTTTTCCAAAATAAGGGTCCCTACCAATACACACAGGACATAGAACATAGCAAGGATAAGTGGAGGGAAGGGTTTGAAGTAACTGCATGGTCTAGTCTCTGCTGACAAAACCCAGCAATGCAGAGAGTAAAATATTGCTGATATTAATGTGGTTCTGTAAGGGTCAGACTTCTAATGTACTTAGATACATTTGCAGAAAATCATTCAACTGAGATTTGGTATGTAGACTTTCTACCAGGAATAACGTACTTTTCAGAGTTCCCTCACATCTACCTGCCAGCAATTCTGTTAGCAACTGGAATTATTATATCTATTGAGTATATGACAAAAATTCTCAGGGTCAGCTTGTTAGTGGCAAGAAAGACTATAATTTAGACCTCTTGGAGTCCAATATAGGGCCTTTCCCCAGGCCACTGTTAAGGACTTAGAAAAGTGGGTAATTTAAGAACACAATTTTGGTTTTTAATTTGCTTTTAAATTTTGTATTAATTCAAAATAGTTTATGTAATATTTTTAATCCATGATTTTATAAAATGAGCTTATTATTATTCTAATATTCATTGTTTCTCTCATTCACGCACCTACAGAGATTCCATTCTATCATTAATGTTAAGTCCACTGATTTAAAAAACTAACCTACAAACAAAGTTTGAGCAAGCTCCGGGAGATGGTGAAGGACAGGGAAGCTGGGTGTGCTGCAGTACACGGGGTTGAAAAGAGGCAGATACAACTGAGCAACTGAACAACAGCAACATATAAAAGAAAGTTTCTTCACTTACCTGCACACACTTTGATTAAGGATGTGAATTTGCAATCATTCCATTTTGACTCTTCAAGTAAACCTTTGAAGAAGGAGCAGAATGGAATGGAAGAGAGAAAACAGTCATCTTTGGCTTTGACAAGTGGTCAGAAATAGGTCACAAGTAGAAAAGTAAGATAGGGAGTACTAAGTGTGTTACCCGGCAAGAATATAAATGGCTGGTGAGATGGGTAAGGTGAATGAAGTACAGTGGAGAGGACTGTTGAAGCATTTAGAATGATTAGGTTTAAAGCAGTAACCATGAAAGATAATGTCCTTTGAGGCTCAGTTTAGATGGCTGTCCTGTAAAATCTACCCTTATTTCCCAGAACAAAATTCTGTCCTCTAAGATAACACTGTAGCTCTCCCATTAGCCTTCATCAAGCCAAAACTACCCATGACTTAGCACAAAGAGACTCTAATCTTCCAGGCAGTGTCTTTGTTGGGCTTATTTAACTCCTACAGTTCTTAGCGACGAGTTGGAGGTGAAGGACAGGCAGAGGATGAAGGGAAGGCAGAAATGACTTCAGTGTTGACTTAGTGTCTCCATCGATCTTGACACTTTGCTAGACACTGCACTTGTGTTATCTTATGAGGAATCTAAGGCTTAGAGAGTTTAGTAATTTCCCCAAGGTCACTCAACTGATAGGAAGTAAATTCAGGATTTGAACCTCTTTCTGCCTCCAAAACTGGTACTGAGCTTATTAGTATTTGCAGGAAAATTAGTTCTGGCATGGTGTTTAGAAATGGCTGAAAGCATTTTACCATGGTTCTTAATTATTTCTGGGTCATGGGCTCATGCAGAGATCTCTCCCATGAAATTACATATATGCAAATACATACAACATTGTGCATACCATTTCACAAGGATCACAGGGCTCCCAGAGCGCATCAAGGGCTAGCCAAGGAAACCATGGAAACCAAAGTAAGAACCTATGATGACAGTATTCCAAACCACTCTTCTCCTATCCCATTCCCCGCTACCTCTCTTCCCACAGACTGAGAGCCATCAAAACCAGAGAAAGTTTAAACACATGAAAAGTTTGATTGGGAAGAGCAAATTCAAAATTCTAATATAATGCTTTACTTAAAAATGTTGTGGAAAATTTGAACAAGGAGACCTTGGAGAATGTAGACTATCTTTAAATTTCACAGTCATGATCTTCAGACCACATGTGAGGTAAGACTGAGAGATGAGGTTATCAGAATTCATCCTCAGGGGAGTGAAATAGCTGAAAATAAACTGAATGGAAAATCCTATGATTTAAGGTAAGAAAGGTTTATTTCTATCGTTTTTGCCAATGAAATTTTTCTTGAAAAATGTCTTTGGATTTTGGGGGCTAAATAAAATGTTTGAGATGAAGTTTGTGTGGTTTTTATTTATATTCTGTATTATTTCAAAGAGAATTCAAGATAGCGTATAGGCTTAGAGAAAATAAAATAAAATATGAATTACACATAGAAAAAAATAAACGTAGAGACATAAACTAGAGAGACAGGAGTGGAGCTGATTTTACAACATGAATTTGTATACTGATAAGGCCTCTACTTCCTCAAGGTAATTTTTAAAAATTATGCAGCACTAAGGGTTTCTCCAGCACTTTGGCCATCTCATGCGAAGAGTTGACTCACTGGAAAAGACTCTGATGCTGGGAGGGATTGGGGGCAGGAGGAGAAGGGGACGACAGAGGATGAGATGGCTGGATGGCATCACCAACTCAATGGACATGAGTTTGAGTGAACTCCGGGAGTTGGTGATGGACAGGGAGGCCTGGCGTGCTGCAGTTCACAGGGTCACATAGAGTCAGACACGACTGAGCAACTGAACTGAGCTGAACTGAAGGGTTTCTCATATTAAGTATATATTTTTCAGAATTCACAAAATACCTTCATATGCATTATCTCATTTGATCCCAAACTGAAAAAGCAATAATTTTGAGGCAATTATTCTTTACATTTTTCAGAAAAGAAAACCAAGGCTCAGGGAGGGACTTGGAAAATCTAGTCCTTGTTATTTTCAACGCCACTGTTACAATTCCTGTGAACCAATAACTGATGCCTCTCAGTTCTGTGGAAGAACAATAAACACTTGATTCCTGTGGCCACGACATCTTCATGAGAGGATTACTACCTCTTTATAGGTGCTTTAGATCTGGAGATGGACAGACATAAAATTGAAGGACTTCAGACTTGGAATAGACCTTTCAGGTAACTTGATCACTTTATTGTGATCACATCAAAACTCTCTAGGAAGCCAAAAGATTTGTCACAATCATTCTGTTTGTAGCAGGGCCAGGGTCAAAGGCAGGTTTCCTGAATCCTTCTCTTTACACTTTATTCTCTATAGCTCCATACATACCCTTTCTATAATTTTTTTTACAGACACAATTCTAACCTTTCTTTCCCCAGTTCCTCTCGTGTTCACTGAGTAAACTGCTGCATGCCAACTACCCAGCTACCAACCCCTGGTAGCCCCCGCATGACCTGACACCAGTGACTCTTCCCACTGCTCACTTCCTGTAACTGCATGGGAATGCTTTTGATTGTAAGGATGCTAGTCCTTTGGGTAACATCCTCAGAGTGGTCTCGTGCAGACTATGGATAAAGAACATACTTTTGGGAACAGCAGGGAACTGAGTCTCTTCTGGAAGGAGGGGACTTTCTAGGTGTCTGTCGTCAGGAAAGATTTGAGTGAAGGCACTCAGATG
Organism: Bos taurus; assembly: GCF_002263795.3. Lineage (NCBI taxonomy): Eukaryota > Metazoa > Chordata > Mammalia > Artiodactyla > Bovidae > Bos > Bos taurus. Next base: position 26,179,204 of record NC_037341.1, read on the forward strand.
GGAGGGACAAAATGACCTTTGAAATTCTGGAGGACTCGGGCAGAAACCCTCTCTCCCACCTCCCAAACCAAAGATAAGTGAACCAGGTTATGAAATGCCTGGTAATTTTTCATGTCAAATTTTTGTGTGCTATCTTTGAAAATCACTTCCAAACACTGAAGAAAAATCCCTCTGAGCTGACGTTTGGAAAGGCCATTCAACCACATACCAGCCAACCACTGCCAGCCCCGCATGAAGGTGACAGTAGAATGACAGATTTCAAAAGGGAGAGGAAAGTGTTAGGCAACAGGAACCAGGGCCACTGTCTCCCAGTCACTTCTGCCCTAACAACTCTCCTTCCACTGCCAAGGTCAGAAGCCGCGGGTTAGCAAATGAGCTCCCTTAGGCAACTCTGAATTCCCTCAACAGATTCAGGACCCTGCACATTGTTTCTTGCGCCTAAATTTCAGTTCCCTTCCCAACCTTTTGTCCTTTTGACAAACTTACTCATCCTTCCTACGTCTAGTTCAGAGATGATCTACTTTAGATAACCTATTCTGACACTATCCTGTTCTCCATCTCCTCTTCCAAAACCTGTGCTCTTTTAGAACAGACTTTGCTTTCAGTTCCAATGCCCAGCAGTGCAGGAAATATCGTATGTACTTGGTGTTAGTTGAATGAATGAAGAAGTCACTGTGTTCTTTTGAGTGCATTTTTCAATAGGTAATTCATGAGCACTGAAAATCCAAACTGCACTCGAAAAATTCAGTGAAAAGTATATCTCCCCCCAACTATATTCCCTCTGACCCTTGGTCCCAGTTGTGTCCTTTCAGACTATGTACATAAGGGTATTTAAGTGCATTCCTGTCATTTTTCTACACAATAGTAAAAAGAAATTTATCTTTATTTGCATAACAATACAGCTTATATACAAATATGTATATTATATATATATATCACTTATTACATATATATAGCAGAAGTATGTATTTATAGACTGAGTCCTGTGCCTTATTTTTACTTGGCAGAAGACAGGCTTTCTTTTCTTTCCTTTTAATTAAGACCACGCAGTATTCCACCGCAGGGGTACACCAAGGTTGCCCTCACATTCCCTGATTTAGGGTTTCAGATTTACACTTCCATTATTTTCACTGTCAAAGCCCCGTCCCCCAGCGCAGAAATACCCTCACCCTCCAACCCCTCCCCCAAGCCCGCCGTCCCAGCGGCTCCATCATTTTCAAACCCCTTGTCACGAGCCCAGGGCAGGCCCAGCGCCGAACGCGACCTCCGCCTTCCACCACGTACCCCGCGTCCCCGCCGCAGAGCGGAAGGACGCGGCACCGCGCGCGTCGCGGCGACGGAGCCGCACGGCCCCTCCCCTCCCCTAGCGTCTCCCGGCCGCCGGCGCCACCCGCTCAAAGGGCCCGGAACGACCGGCGCCTGGCCTCGCCCGGTTCTGGGTGGACCGGGAGGATGGGCGCGGCCGGCTAGGCGCGGCGCTGGGCGGAGCTCCGGCGGGGGCGGGGCTCTGGCTGGGCGGGGCTCCGGCAAGCGGGGCGGGGCGCGGCCGGCGAGCAGGGCTCCTCCCTTTCCTCCGGCGGCGCCGGCGGCCGCAGCACTTCCGGGTCGGCGCGGAGGCGGGGCGGAGGAGCCGCGGCGGCTGTTATTGTTCGAGTGTGCTCGGCCGGGCGCTGTCTCCCTCGGCTCGGTCGGTGTCAGTTTGTTCAGCTTCCCCTTGGACCCTCACTCCCGGCGGCTTACGGCGGCGGCGGCGGCGGCGGCGGCGGCGGGCGGGGCCTGGCTTTTCGAGGCCGAGTGGCGCCGGGGTGAGGGGCGCGGAGGAGGAGGAGCAGCAGCAGGAGGAGGAGCCGTGTGCCCTGGCACCGAGCGGCCGCGGCCATGGCGTACGCCTATCTCTTCAAGTACATCATCATCGGCGACACAGGTGAGGCCCGGGGCGCGGCGGCCGGCCGGGCGGGAGGCGGCGGCCCGGGGGCCGGGGCCGAGGGGCAAACGGCGTCGGGCGGCGGCGCAGGCTCGGTCGCCGCCGGGCGCCTCCCCGCCGCTCCATTTCCGCAGTGCTGGAGCTGGTGACGTGGGCACTGCGAGCGGCCGCGGCCTGGCCCGTCGCCCCCGCCCCGGCCCCGGCCGGGCCTGCAGCCGGGGGCCGCGGCAGCCGTTTCACCACCTGGTCTGGGGAGTAGATGACAGGGGAGCCGGCCTGGCTCTGAGGGTTGCACGCCCTGCCCGGAGCCTCTCACCTTGGGCCTCGCCGCCGCCCCCGAGAAAGGAAAAGGGGGGCCCGGGGAGAGCAGAAGGGGATGGAAGGAGGGTCTTGGCTTCCCTGACACATCCCACCTTCTCCGACCCGTTCACATCTGCCATGGCCTGGGCAAAGCGCTCCCCGGCGTGGGACAGCTAGCTGAGAAGGAGACATTAAAAAAAAAAAAAAAAGATATATGTGTGTATATATGTATTTTTATCACTCTCAACTGCTAAGCCAGAATAAGTAACATCCCATTACTTGACGCCTGGGGAATGCTTTTCGAGGTCATTAAAACACGGAAGAGTTCTGTCTCTGTCGACTTTTGCCACGTGTAAACTGGCGTTATTTGATAGTAATGCAAGGCCGTTCAGTGCTCTCTGGTGCGTGTGCGTGTTGGGGACACTGGCTTTTTTTCCGATACATGAAATCCAGGCCCACAACTGCCAATTAATCAGGTGACCTGATGTCCATTTGAAGCAGAAAGACATACAGCTGTTTTTCACTTAAAATGACATCCCAGTGTATTTTGCAAAGTAGTCAAACTCATTGAAAAAATATATTTTTAAATTATTTATGGATTTTATGGCATTACTGTGAATCTAATAATAAAACTAAGACGTGTTCAGGTGTTAAAACTATTAATATACCAGAGTCTGATTTCAGTGATGACTCTTGCACAACTTTGGACCCTTTGCACAACTTTGGAAATGTAAGCGGCAGCTTGTGGTTGTACTAGTGATATGTCAGGTTGAATAAGTAACACTAGAGGCATGTTGATTGCTGCCTAAAAGAAAGATTTTCTGCTGTAAATAGTGTTTCAGCAATGTTTTTTGGCGTGCGCGTCGAAACTTGGTGGTTCTCTATGCAGAATCCTAGATAAAGCAATGTTTTGCACATGTTCAGTAGCAAATTTATATACTTTTTAAAATGCTGAAGGAAGTGGCCTACTGGTACATTTTAATTGAGGTTGTAACAGTGAGATTGGAAGAGGAAATTCACAATAACTATAATAGGAATGGGTTTGGGAAGTAGCAGGGTGATTATGGACATCAGCAGTAGTGACAGTTGAAATTAGCCTTTGCAGGTTTCTCTCTTTGAGCATACCGACTGAACATCTACTGTGGGTGAAGAGTTGTGGGGAGTAGTGGGGCTGCAAATACTAGCAAGTTGGTGCTGGGTTCTTCGGAATTTGCCCTCATGCCAAAACAGTGTCCAGGCAGTTCAGAGGGAAGACATTCATCCTTGCCCTTGCTGCTGTTGCCACCTGGTCCAGGTACACTTGGCAGTAGACTGTCCACCGCGCCGCCTTCTCCCCCCTCCAGTAACTGTCGGGTCAGCTGTCTGCACACTGGGCTCTTAGGGGCCATTCCTCCATTTCCATTCATTCGTTTGACCTTCAGGGACCTCCACGTCTATGCATGACTTCCCACGCTGGTCTTCTTTCCCACTGTCACTAGTCCCTGCCTTCCTCCTGCCGCTGAGGCCCTGTGCTTTCACCTGGTCAGAGTGCTCCTGCACTCTGTTCGGAGTGTCTCTCTGTCCAAATTTGTCTGTCCTCAAAGTTTGACTAGAGTCTTCCATAATGGTTTCACAGTCAGCGTTTATTAAGTTCTTTTGATGTGTTAAGCATTCCTGGTATCCCAACTGGAAGTGACTACACCTCCTTATCTGGATGTATCCCCCTTTGTATTAATTCCTGTTTTGTAGATACTTGGGTGGGCATTTGTGTTTAATTACTTATCTTTTATGGGCAGAAAAGGTGTTTTTGCATGGTTTTGTATGCCAGGAAGATCTTAGTAGAAGGTAGGCCCCGATACTTAATTACATTATTGAAAGAATAGCCAAACAGGCCATAATGTTCCTATTAGTATACATTGATAACTTGACAGAAGAATTTTTTAGCCGAGTTCTGCCACTTTCTATTGATATCAACTTTGACCAGACCCCTTTGCCATGTTTTCTTAATTCAAAGTAGACCCACTTAATGTGCCCTCCCCACACACGCAAGAATGATAGTAAATCAATAGTGGGAGAGCCATCCTAATTTTTTTTTTTAACGTCATAGTGTGGAAAACATGCATTTTTAAAATGAAGAAAATCACTCCTATTCCTGGTTTTCAGTTTTCCTACCTATTGAAACAGTCATTATTAGCGTGCCCCCCCCCCCATAGTGAGATTAAGTAAGGACAGATATAAAAACACTGCACGTGATCAAGATACTGCTGAAATGTTCCTTTTCTTACTATATGGCCAAGTGCAGTTAAAATATAGCTTTAAAATTTTTCATGGGTAATGTCTTATTCCTGAAAAATCATTTAGGAAAATGTGTCATTTAAACCTAGATATAAAGTGGAAATTGGTTTTTAACAAGCCTGGACTAATATCATAAGCAGATAATTATCAAATGCAGAAGGAGAGAAAAATTATAATAAAACTATAATTGTTGCTTCTAAATTCTGGCATCTGCCTCCCATTTAATCTCATCACTGCCCTCCTTCTTGTTTCCTGCCTTTCATCTTGGTATACAGAAGCACAAACCTAGTTGTGTTCTATCTGAAATACCCTTTCTTCTGAGCTCCACTCCCCAAAATCCCACTCCGGCCAAAGTGAAAATCAGGTCAGAGTTTTTGATTACCTTAGCAGCTCCTGTTCATTCATTCATCTTTTCAAGGTGATAACAAACCCCACCCTTGCCTAGCTCCCTGTACTAGTTCCCTCCTCTCTTCTTTCTTTATTTAACCACCCCCACAGTTTGGTTTGCCTGTTTTTTGCTTAAAAACTTTTAAGGACAAGTGTTGTATGAGAAGGGATTCCCTCGTAGCTTAGTTATTAAAGAATCTGCCTGCAATGCCGGAGACCTGGGTTCAGTTCCTGGGTCGGGAATATCCCCTGGAGAAGGGAATGACAACCCACTCCAGTATTCCTGCCTGGAGAATTCCATGGACAGAGGAGCCTGGTGGGTACAGTCAGTGGAGTCGAAATAAACAAGACAAGGCTGAACACATGTTATCCTAACATCTGAATGTATTTTTTTATTTGAGATATGATTGACGTATAACACTGTTTTAGTTTCAGGCATATGATTTGGTAAGTAAGTGATTTGGTAAGTAAATATGTTGTGAAATGATTACCACAATAAGTTTCGTTAACATCCATCACCACATATAGCAAGAAAGTTGTTCTTTCCTTGTGATGAGACCTTTTAAGATACACTCTCCTAACTTTCAGCTGTTCCATACAGTGTTGATGACTGTATTCATCATGCTGTACATTACATCCCTAGGACATATAGCTAGAAGTTTGTACTTTTTGATCACCTTTAGTACAGCCTCTTAAATAATCTTTTTGTTTGTTTGGAATGGTTTTGACTTTGTTTTAAAAGTGAGGGTAGGCATTCAGTATCAGACATGTTCAATAGATAAGTGGATGGGCTCTTGGGGGAGGTGCTGCACTACCTGGAAGATAATACTTGATTTGCCACGTGGGCAAAGGGGAAATATCTAGTAGATAATTGCAAGTACATGTTTGTAGCTCAGTCGTTGATGTTTTTAAAACATAGTGATATTTGTTGTTGTCTGACTCTTTGTGTCTCCATGGACTGCAGCACGCCAGACCTCCCTGTGATACTGGCAAGTTGAAAACAGAGCTGTACCATGGGCCATTTTATTGAAGACTTTGCATGTGAAAGAGAAGGAGAGAGTGAGAAGTTTAAAGTTGATTGCAAGATCAAGTTGGCTGGTGTGTGTGTGTGTGTATTAGGATAGGGGAGACTTGAGGTCGAAAGTTTGAAATTACTAGAGAAAGGGCAGGGGCTAAATCCCAGAGGATTCCGGGAAAGAACAGCATTTGATTCTCTGTAGGTTTGGAACTGTAACAGCTGGAAGACTTCTTCCTCTGGGACACTCTAATTTGAGTTTCTTTACATTCTTATGAGTCACCTGGTGTATTGGTTTTTTGGTGTTTTTTTTTTTTTTTTTTTCTTTTAAAGATTCACTGAGGGCCTAACCCTCAGTGATTTTGAGTCACTCGATCTGAAGTGGAGCTTCATGTTGCAAAACCTAAGGCCAAAAACAATGATCATTTTATATAATTATATGAGCAAGTTTGTTAGACTGTTTCGGAAAACACACAGTAGGAAAACAAACTGGGAAGTTGGGAGGTAGAAAAATTCCATTAACTTTTTAAAAATTATAAGATATATCATTCATGTAAAACAAATTCAAATATATATGTTAACACAGTTTAAGGAATAGAGTTGAATCAAATAACCCATGTGAGAGAAATACAGAGCCTCATCACTTGAGTCTCCACAAGGCTTTCTCTCACCTGAATTCCGTATTAGTCCTTCCTTAGCTTTTCTTCATAGACGTCTCACCTAACACATCCCTGAACTACAGTGCCTAGTTCTGCCCATTTTTGGATGTGTTTAGTTGTTTTATTAAATGAGAGAGCTATGTTCCTGAAACATATCTTTTAATGTCACCCAGAATTTACTTGAAGTTTTCGCTTTCTGCATGTTATTTCCTGTCCTTCAGGATTTTTGACTCCCCTTCCCCTTTCCATCCCAGCCAGAGTATTTGCTGCCTGCTTCCCCTAATATTTATATTGCTCCTGAGACTGCCTTTTGAGCCACAGAGGCCGCGGCCCTGGGTTTCTCATCCCTTTGCCCCTTTCTCCTCTCCTGGTGAAACTGCCTCCTCATCTCCAATCATGCCCCACTCTTCTCTCTGGTGCTCGTGTCCTTTCTGTCCCCACTCCATTGCTGCTCCCACTCCAACATGAAATTAATTTTCTCCTTTATCTCTCCCCCTGCTCCCCCTCCCCCATGTTATCTCCACAGCTCTCCTCCTCTTAGCCTGTCGTTTTGATGTTTGACTTGAGCAGATCCTAATTTTGCCAGCTCAGCTGTTTTTCCCTCTCACTCTGGCCCAGCTGTGCTTGCTGCATTTTGTTATTCTGTGCTCATCCTCAGTCTGGGAGGCTGTGTCCTTTTGCCACAAAAGATACAACCGCGTACTGACTGCCCCCGTCCCTCTCAGACTTCTCGTTTTCTGTGACACTTCCCCATTTGTTTTCATCAGTCGCATTCATTTGCAGGTTTTAAAATACTCCACATTCTAGCTGTTATTCCTCACTTGTAAGTAAAGGACACCCAGCAAAGAGATGCAGAGTTCCCTCTGCTGTCATACACTCATACACGCCGAAGTCGCTCAGTCATGTCCGACCCTTTGCGACTCCATGGATTGTAGCCCACCAGGCTCCTCGGTCCATGGGATTTTCCAGGCATGAATACTGGAGTGGGTTGCTGTTTCTTTCTCCAGGGGATCTTCTTGACCCAGGGATCAAACCCGGGTCTCCGGCATTGTAGGTAGACGCTTTACCGTCTGAGCTACCAGGGGATCCCCATAGGCACCCTTTTTAATGCCTGCTGCTGCTAAGTCACTTCAGTCGTGACCGACTCTGTGCGACCCCATAGACGGCAGCCCACCAGGCTCCCCCGTCCCTGGAATTCTCCAGGCAAGATCACTGGAGTGGGTTGCCATTGCCTTCTCCTTTAATGCATGCAGTGTTCCTCAACTCAGACAACTTGGGTCTCACCTTTGGAGATACTGTTTTAGTGGATCTGCAGCGAGTCCTGGACATCTGTATTTTTTAAAAAACATCCTTTGCAGTGGTGTGTGGCACTCCCCTCCGTGTCAGTTGTGGGCTCTCTGCCTGACTTTTTCTAAAATTAATTCTTTCCTGCTTTCAGGTTTTCTGCTCTCTGGGATTTTAAGTAATTGCTGAGGCAGCAGTTCAGTTCAGTTCAGTTCAGTCGCTCAGTTGTGTCCGACTCTTTGCGACCCCATGAATTGCAGCACGCCAGGCCTCCCTGTCCATCACCAACTCCCGGAGTTCACCCAGACTCACGTCCATTGAGTCAGTGATGCCATCCAGCCTTCTCATCCTCTGTCATCCCCTTCTCCTCCTGCCCCCAATCCCTCCCAGCATCAGAGTCTTTTCCAATGAGTCAGCTCTTCACAAGAGGTGGCCAAAGTACTGGAGTTTCAGCTTTAGCATCATTCCTTCCAAAGAACACCCAGGGCTGATCTCCTTTAGAATGGACTGGTTGGATCTCCTTGCAGTCCAAGGGACTCTCAAGAATCTTCTCCAACACCACAGTTCAAAAGGATCAGTTCTTTGGCACTCAGCTTTCTTCACAGCCCAACTCTCCTTCATATCCAGGTTTAATCCCTGGGTTGGGAAGATCCCCTGGAGAAGGGAATGGAACCCACTCTGGCATTCTTACTTGGCGCATGGACAGAGGAGCCTGGTGGGCTACAGTCTATGGGGTCACAGAGAGTCAGACATGACTCAGCGACTAACACTACTTCTACTAAGGCATATCCTGGGTGAATTTATACAGAAATCTCTATCACATTAGTTTTTGGCACTCGATGTCTACCTAGTGGATTCTTAGGAAGAATTTTCCACACTTTTTGTAGTTCATCTGCGATATCGAAAGCTTTTAATCCTTTAACTGGTTTGTGCGAAGTAACCATTTCATAAATGAAGAAACTGAGCTGTGTCCTTTGGGAAAAACTATTTCTTCTCTCCCACAAGCTCTTCTACTTTTCATAGCTATGATGTACCTCTAAGTTTCTCCAGTTCTTTCTTGAAAGTGTTGCCATTTTCAGGGGTAGCTGACTGTTACTATGTTTCTGGTCCAATCTGAGGGAAAAAACAAGAAAATGAATGTTGATGGATGATGAGTGAAGTTCTTGAAGGCACAGAGTTAGTGCCTCAGAACATGATGAATGTACACTAGGTAGCCTCTGCTGGTTAGGCTGCACGCATTGACCAGTTTATTTCTCCTTTCAAAAAGGATTTAATTGGGCTTCCCTGGTGGCTCAGATGGTAAAGCGTTGGCCTGCAATGCGGGAGACCCGGGTTCGATTCCTGGGTTGGGAAGATCCTCTGGAGAAGGAAATGGCAGCCCACTCCAGCACTCTTGCCTGGAAAATCCCATGGACGGAGGAACCTGATAGGCTATAGTCCATGGGGTCACAAAGAGTCAGACACGACTGAGTGACTTCACATACAAATTTTCTACAGTTTTAAATGCAAGTGAGAGAGAGTGTATTAGTTTATGTTGCTAACATAAACCACCATATTTTTAGCAGCTCCAGCAATGCAAATCTTAGAGTTCTGAAGTTCTGCATAAGTTCATGTACATGGCATTACATGTCTGAAGTCCGATGTATGTCTCAGTGCGCTATCATCAAGTTCTTGGCAGGTTGGGTTCCCTTCTGGAGGGTCCATGCTCATTCAGGTTGTTGGTGGAATAGTTCCGTGCTGAGGTCTCCATTTTCTTGCTGGTGTCATCAGTTCCTGGCTTCCTGAGTCTACCCACCTAGTCATGTGATTTGGCCCCCTTCCTTCATCTTCAAAGCAACAGTGGGTTAGGTTCTTCTGTGTGTTTCTGACTCTTCTTGAATCATCCAATCTCTCATTGAAGCCGGGAAAGGTTTTATGTTTTAAAGACTTAGATAATTAGATTGGGTTTACCTGGATAATCAAGGATAATCTCCTCATCTCAAGGTCTGTAATCTTAATCACATCTGCATGGGCCGCCTTGCCTTGTAGGGTAGCATACCCATAGGTTCTAGGGATTGATTAGAGTGTGTGTATCTTGAAGCAGGTCAGTGGGGGAGTTTATCTTCCCTACCACAGCAGGCTGAGGAGAAGCAGTAGGTAGAAACAATAAATTGAAGTCAGAAATAGCATTAATATCCATGCTGTGTACACTTTTTTGAAGTGAACACTGTATTTAGCACCACTGCAGAAGGAGAAGAGGATGTCAGAGGATGAGATGGTTGGACAGCATCACCGATGAAATAGATGTGAACTTGGGCAAACTACGGGAGATGGTGAGGGACAGGGAGGCCTGGCGTGCTGCAGTCCATTGGGTCACAGAATCGGACACAACTGGGGGGCTAAACTAAACTGCACTGCAGAGAACTCTCTCTCATCTACTTACTTACAGTAATCATCAATTTTTTAAAAGTATGTGTACTCATATACTTATTCCTTAATTGAGTCTTGAAAGACATTTTCTTCTGGTTCCCTTAAAAAAAATACAGTATGGTGAAAAATGTAAATATACAAGTAGTATATTTGAACATGAGCTTCCCAGGTGGCACTAAGGTTAAAGAACTGCCTCCCAATGCAAGAGACATAAGAGATGCTGGTTGGATCCTTGGGTGGGAAGATCCCCTGGAGGAGGGCATGGAACCCACTCCAGTATTCTTGCCTGGAGAATCCCCATGAACACAGGAGCCTGGCGGGCTACCGTCCATAGTATCTCACAGAGTCAGACACAACTGAAGTGACTTAGCATGCACACATGCATATTTGAACATATGGGGCCTTTTCTAGGGGTATAACTCATTGAATCTGAACAATTATATCCATGAGGAAGGCTCTACTTTACAGTGAAGGCAGGTGGACTGATTGTCACATCACACAGCTAGTTAACTGACCAAGCTGGAATTTGAGCCCAGATCTTTCTGACTCCAAAGGCCATGCTCTCTCTCCCATGTCATACACATTTCTTAATTCCCACATATTCCATATCATACCTCTTGTGTTGGCTTATCAGCTGCTTGGTCTGTGGAGTTGATGTGGAAGTACACAGTCCCTCAGTTCGCTTTTCTACTAAAACAGAAACTACCTCCACTCTGCAAAACTGAGCAGAAATATTCTATCAATAAAACAAGGATAGTCTGTTTACTGCTCCTCAGCAGCTCTGAGAGCTTGGGCAGCCTCTTCAGTCTCTGAATCTCAGTGTCTTCATCTATAAAATGGAATAAATAAGTGAGATTTTGTGTGTGACTAAATAAATGGTTAATAATTCATGTTCTTTTTTTATCTTTTTTATCATTTTTATACTTCTTTGAATGTCTTCAAGAATTTCCCCATATGCATTTGAAAAACTAAACCAAACTTGACCAATGCTATATAGTGTTTGAATTATGCTGTTCATAGCAAAAATCATTTCTTTCACCCTCCGTGTGAACTAATATGTTAATATGTTGATTTTTTTTTTTCTTCACTTTCTTGTGTAGCTTGCTCATTTATGGCCAGTTGATAACTTGAAAGAGTCTGCCATCTTTGACTCTCATTTCTCCAGAGTGGTTATCCGGCAACTGTCATCTTTGTTTCAGCCCTACTGTGTCACTTTTTTTGAAGTCTATTTTTTGTATAGCCCAGTACTCTTATTTTTTTTTTTTTAAATTCAATCTGAGAGGCTGTCTTTTACCAGGAGAATGTAATCATTAGTGAATTTGAATTTTTTCCTGCCATCTGGCACCGGCCTAGTTCAGTCATGAGCAGGGATCAAGGCCTAGGTCCCAGGTTGTCCCTTTACTCTGGACTTCCTGGGGAGGCACACTTGTCCCACACAGGAAGCAGTATGGTAGACAGATCTCCCGGGCTTGTGTAGTGTCCTTGTAGGACAATCTGAAAGAGGATGCCTGCCCATAACTTACTTGTGCAAATGAACAATTCATTTAAATTCCTGCGTTTTCTCTCTGTAAGATGTGTGTAGTACTCCTGGCTTAGTGCACTCTATAGAGGTGTCCACCAGTGTTGTAAGTTTTTGGGTTTTTTTCCTCTAACTTTGGAGCTGTCTTTGAAACTCAAGTGTCAGTAGTTTGTTTCCCTTCATTTATGTACAGTTGATAAACCAGTGTAAGTGGTGCATTTGTACCTGCTCTGCAACCTCTGGCATTATTAACATTGATGGATAGCTCCCCCTTAACATTTGTCCACCTTTAGCAGTAACTACTCGGAGAAGGCAATGGCACCCCACTCCAGTACTCTTGCCTGGAGAATCCCATGGACGGAGGAGCCTGGTAGGCTGCAGTCCGGGGGGTCGCTGAGAGTCGGACACGACTGAGCGACTTCACTTTCACTTTTCACTTTCATGCATTGGAGAAGGAAATGGCAACCCACTCCAGTGTTCTTGCCTGGAGAATCCCAGAGACGGCAGAGCCTGGTGGGCTGCCGTCTTTGGGGTCGCACAGAGTCGGACACGACTGAAGTGACTTAGCAGCAGCAGCAGTAACTACTATGCATCTAGGAGGCAAATAATATGTTATTCTAAGTTCTCTTGGGTATTTTAGCTTAGACTGCATTCTTGAAAATTTCTTAAGGGCCTGCTGTTTGTGATTAGAAAAATATCTGGATTGGCATGGTGGCTCCTGCTTACTCATTGCTTTGGTAAAGTTCAGACATCTTTAGCTTCAGTTTTCTCATCTAGAAAATGTCAGTAGTACTAAGTTACCTACCTCACAGGATTTTTGTTAGCTTGAAACAAACATTGTACACAGATGTTTTGAAGCTGCAGGGTGCTTTATTAATGGCAGTATTTTAGAGATAATTTTTCTTATATGTTGAGTATCCTAAAATTAAGTTGTGGGTTTGGACGGGGGTGGTTTTTTGCTTATGGAAAAAGGTATTCACTATGCTGACTTTAAAACTATAATTACTTGAGTTGAAAGAAGCAAAACAACATGTTAACCTGCAAAATGGCAGTTCTTTGATCTTGAAATTCTCTCTGGACTCTATAAAAGAAAAAGTCTTTTCCAGACTCGGATGAGAAGAATATTGGGTAGAAGGTGCTCTTTTTCACTGGTCTCCAGAAAAGAGGTTGTAAGACGGAGAGTTGTTTCCTATACTCACTCATGGTGTCTTCAGGTTCCTTGCCAAAGTTTCTCTTAATTTTGAACCCTTTTGGAAAGAGGCGGTTCTATAGATCTGCAGGAGTCTTCAGTATAAATGAATCTATTGATCAAAAGTTATCTTCTCTGTTTGGCCCAAGTATTGTTGGTTCAGTTTTAACCGTTTCAAAGGGCAAAGTAAAAGTACATTTGTCCACAACTACTTATGTTAAAAGCTTTACTTGATAGAAATATTAATAAATAGGGAAATTAGTTACTAGGTTATAAACTGAAGCAGTAGTAGTTGTTTGCCTGGTGAGATAATTGACCAATCCTTTAAGAAAAATATTTGTTACACTTTTCCCAGATGACCTTTGGTATGGGGTGAAGAATTTCTTCTGGTTTTGCAGCTAAGTGGATTTTTAACTGGTTGAATAACTATCCTTAAGTACTGTCCATGTAGGCCACCTGGAGAGAGCATGCTGCTATATTCAATCCTAGATTTTTACATTTTATATTGGCAACAACTTGGATAAACTCCACTTTGGTTGAAAGAGCTAATGTGTGCATTACACCAGACAGAATCCAGAATGGCTGACTAAATTTAGCAAAGTGGAGTTTAATAAAAATGAAGTGAAAGCCCTATATTTACTTTTTTCTTAAAAAAAAAAAAAATATATATATATATAAGATGGAGGTAGCTGGTTAAATAGCAGCACATGTCTAAAAGCTTAGAAGTTTTACATAACTAGGTCCAGTAGGAGTCCACAAAGGAAGAAATGTGACTCTCAGGAAAAGTGTAATGTACAAACAAGGCAGGTAGTAGTTGTGCTTAGTCAGGACTCAACTGCAGTTCAGTTATGGGAACTGGTTTCAGAGGGACATCTGCGCACTGGAATCTGTGCTCAGAGACCAGTCAGGGTGGTACAAAGGTGTGTCAACCATATTTCCCAACATATTTAGGAAAGGAAGAATAACTGAAACATTTTAACAAAAAAAGACTTAAAGGAGAATATAACAATGACATCAAATACTTAGGTGACTGTCATATTAAAAGGGGGCTTCAACTTACCCTTTGTGGCTTTTTGCAGACAGAATCAGGACTACAAGTAGACGACTCGCTGTGAAATGGAAAGAGTATTAAGTGGTGAGTAGGTCGGTTACTGGGGTGTTCAGGCAGAGGTTTGATTGACACATTAGGACATGGAAGATGAAATTTATGCAACCAGTAGGGGATTGGATTCGAATATTTTTTTCTTTTTAAAGAAAGTTAAGGTATTATGTGGGCATTCCCGGTGCTAGAGTTAAGAAAAATGAGCAGGACTGCCCTACCCTAAGGGGGAGACAAGTTTGCCACAATGACAAGATGGTGTAATAGAGACTTGTCTATGCAGAGTACTGAAGGAGCATGGAGAAGACTCATTCATTCTACCTGGAGTGAACAGCTCATGACATTCAGATTTTCAGTAAACATTTATTGAGGACCCACTGTATGCTGAGGACTGTGCTAAAGCTTTCATACATTTCTAGCAGTAGTCCTAGATAGCCCTTGACCCCGTTTTACAAATGATAGATCAGATGTGACATGATCAGACGTTTTGAGAACTTCCCCACCTGATAATCCTGTAGAATCAGTTTGTGCTTTTGCCTCTGTTTGGGTATTTGTTGTGTATGGAGAACAGAGAATGGAACTGAGCTCCTCAGTCTTTGATTTTGCCAAGAAGGTGGGATGACTTTATATCAGGAATGTTCTGCAGAGTGTGGTCCTATGGAGTTTTTTGTTGGGATTTGTGGAGGCTCAGGAATACAGGAATCTTGGGACCACACTATGAAGAGCATTGTGTGGTATAAAGAGTTGGTTTCATATGCTGTGGGTACAGCTTCATAAAAGAAGCTTTATTCCCCATCTCTGAATGGGATAACTAACTCTTCACTCAGACTTCTGACAGGAGTTATTGAGGCCTTTCCACCATTTAACCTTTTTTTCTTTCTTAATCTCCCCCCCCACCCCCATCCATTTTGGCTTACAGTTTCCTTTCTTGGAGAATTTACCCAAGAAATGGAAAAATCATATTGGATTTGAATGTGAATCTGTGAATGTTGAGCCTTAGCCATAAAGTAAGTCTTGTTAAAAGTACTGCTGCTGCTGCTACTGCTAAGTCGCTTCAGTTGTGTCCGACTTTGTGCAACTCCATAGGCGGCAGCCCACCAGGCTCCGCTGTCCCTGGGATTCTCCAGGCAAGAACGCTGGAGTGGGTTGCCATTTCCTTCTCCAGTGCATTAAAGTGAAAAGTGAAAGTGAAGTCGCTCAGTCGTGTCCAGCTCTTAGCGACTCCATGGACTGCAACCCACCAGGCTCCTCCACTGTGGGATTTTCCAGGCAAGAGTACTGAAGTGGGGTGCCATTGCCTTCTCCATTTAAAAGTACTACTGATTAGTTATTCTTTAGTGGCTTTTAGGAGTTAAAAAAGGAAATAAAAATCTTCAGTTTCACAAAGCATTATTTTACTTTCAGGCTTCTAATTTTCTTAGCAGACCAGTATTTAATGTGACTATTTATAATCACACTAGAAGTTTTGCTAGTTATTTAAATGCCACATCACACTGGAGGTTGTTGGATGGGGCTAGTGAAAGTATTGCTTATATAGTATTTGATGTTAAAATAGATCCTTTGAAAAACTCAGATTTTTTTTTTATAAAAACGATGAATGTTTATGGTGAAAAATGAAAATTTAAATACTCCACCATTTTACATAGTATAGTAATGATTTGTGTATCCTTCTGGAAATTTTCTGTGCATCTTTAAACATGTATGTGTGTGTGTGTCCATCCGTCCCAGCCCCACCAATATGATTGCTGTTCTTCACCTTTTTTTCGCTTAAGGGTAAATCTTGGGTGTCTTAACATATCACAAATAAATCTATCTCATTCTTTTAAAAAATCTGCATAGCTGAACCATTATTACTTCAGTCAGTCCTCAGTTTTCTTAGTCCTGATCTGTGCTAGCAGACAGCAGAAACCTGCTGTGGTCAACTTAAGCAGAGCAGCGTTTTATTGGAAAGATAGGATGCTCCATAGAATTGATAGGAATGCAGTATAATCAAGCTTGAAAATGGCAAAACCACGGAAGGCAAGACACAGCCAGACTCCTGCTGTCAGTACAACCTGCTGAAGCAGATGCTGGTGCACGCCAGTCGTCCGGCACCTCCCCTGTAGCCACTGTGGATTCTTTCTTTCTGGTTCCTGATATTGACGCATTCCTTCAAGATTCCAAATTCTGAACAGGCGCATCTGATTGGCTCAGCCGAGGTCAAATGTGACCACAATGGAATGTCATAAATCATCCTCCATTAAGAATAGGAATTTAGAAAGAATATTAGTATTTAATTGTGAAGTTAAGTATTCATGTATCAATACTTAAATTCAACAGGCTAGTCTTAACATTGTCTGTGTTGACTGATACCAAGTCTTCAGGGATTTAAGGAGCTTGATTTAGTTACTGTTATCATGTACTTCTTATTAACCTAGCACTGCAAGAAATGGATCGTTCTGCTTACAGTCTTTGATTTTGATACTCATTTACATCATAACATACTACTTAGACATCATGTGCAGTAAACTTACTGTATGGTGATTATAGTGTACGTTTATATCCAGACACCTTCTTCCTTTTATAACATCCTGAGAAAGTATCCTCTTCAAGCTACTTCATTGAAATTTACTTGTGAGATGCTAAGTTCTTATTTGGAATCTTTATGAAACAGTCAGGAAAATGGTCAGGTTAAAATATGTTGACACACCTGATCTATTATTTTTTTAAAACCTTCGTTTGTTAAATTTCTGCTCCGTCAGAGTCTTTAAGCTTATAGAATATTTCTTTTCTTTATCTTACTGTTGATGCTAATACATGGTAAGTGAGATAGCTTCTTTTTAGTTAGGGGAGGTATTGTTTGCAAGTAGTAATATGTATCTGAGAAGAATAAACTCAGGAGGTTGGGTGGTACAGTGGAAAAATATGACTTATATTGTAAATTTAAAAACCTTATTTTGAGTTTCAATTCTGCTTCTCACTGTGTTTTAACTTGAGGCATGTCATTTAAGCCTCCGTTCCTTCATCTTTAAAATAAGGTTATCAGGAATTCCCTGGCAGTCCATGATTAGGACTCAGTACTTTCACTGCTGTGGCCTGGGTTCAATCCCTTTTTGGGGAACTAAGATCCCACAAGCTGTGTGATGTGGCAAAAAAAAAAAAAAAATGAGATTATCATTCCTGCTTTACTGATGTCATAGGCTTACTGTTAGGGTCAAATAAGATTGTATGTGAAGAAAGAGCTTGTTTTCACCTTCAAAATGTCAAAAGTCATGCATATATTTTACATAAGACAAGAGTGTGTTAGCTTGAACTCAATTATAGAAGTCCATAGCTGCAGTAAAAACTACTTGTTCATACTGAAGTGGGTCCTTTGGGTATTAGGCAGGTATCAGGTAGTCTCACTATTCTAAGCTCAGTGATCGCCAGAGATTCTAAGTGGAAACCAGGATAACCGTGTTTTGAACTTAACCTGTACCGAGGTGCAGCAGCACATCTTCACTGTTTTCTGTTACTTATCTGTTACACCAAGCAGGTAATGGTGTCATATTAGTTGTAGCTGGAAGACTAAAGAGGATCGGAGAATGAGACCAGCATTTTAGTCGACTATAGCTAGGCCAGTGATTCTCAGACTTCAGGCAGGGCACATGAGGATCACCTGAAGAGCTTGGTGAAATACTGATTTAAGGACTCCACCCCAGAGTTTCTGACTCATTAAGTTTGGGGTGGAGCTGATAATTTGCGTTCTAAAAGTTTCCAGATACTGCTGATGTTGCTGTTCTGGAGAGCACACTTTAGAGAATCAGCGCTTTAGTGAAGGCGTGTAATTCATCATCCAGGGTGATCCCTAATTCATCAGGACACCAGGGATAACTAAGCCTGTCCCTGGCAAACCAGGATACAGTGTCATCCTCATTTTACCTATTCGAAAAATCATTTTACAAAGAGGGTTATGCAATAGAATTGTCACCTAGCAGATGACTCAGGGTACCCAAGGTTGGTTGGCTGGTTGGCTGGCTGGTTGGTTGGTTGATTGATTTTTATGTTAAATTCCCAACTGTGATGATTTAGTCTGGTTTTTTCCTTGATCCCTGTCCTTGTAAATATTCATTAAGAGAGAACAGAAGTGTTCTAGATTCTTTAGCTGATTTGTTTGCCGTGAATCCTAGCATAAATGATGTGGATGGGTTCTTTCACTGGGTGTGTAATTGGATGAGATTCTGGAGAATAATTTCCAAATTTGTGTCTTATCAGCACAATAATAGGTACATCTTCTTACATTGCAGCCCAGGGTTTAAATATGTATGTAAGTGCATACGTGTGTGTGTGTGTGTGTGTGTGTGTGTAAGGCAATAGCTTGCATATAGCACTTGTCCTATCTTTATTGAGTCCCTGCAGTCTAGTATTTGCTATTTTGTTCTAGTTCATTTTTTTAATGCTAGTTGTAACCGAGTAAATTGATTTCACTGGTTACAGCCTACTATTTAGAGAACATTGCGCAGAGGACCCCTTTGCTTCCTACGTACTGTGACTTCCTAAGATTCTGAGAGGTATACTTCAGTTTCCTTCATTCTGATTCTTCTCACTCTAAGCCATTTTCCACCATTAAAACAAACTAGTTCGAGAAAATCCCAAGAATGGGAGGAGAAAAAGGAAAGAGATGCTATTTTTAACCACATTTCTGCTATGTTACTTGCTATTAAATTTAATATTCTGTCATTTATTCTCTATGTAAATTAGGTAGTGCTCCATTTTATTTTTTAAATTTTAAAAAGTTATGAATTGCACCTAGCTTTGTTTTCGTGAAAATACTGTACAAGCTAGGTCTTTCTTAAGAATATCTAAACTCAGCTTATATTAAAAAACCCTCAGCTTCACTGAATTAAATTTTTCTTCTGATGAAGAATGTATTCATCACACTAGTTCTAAGAGTCCAGGTAGGAGATGGAAATTAGAAACAGAAGTTTGAACAGGGAAAGTCTGGTGTAAAGAACCACTGACTATGATGTGGGGTTAGAGTAATGGGGAAGTGGACTAAGTATTCTAAAGAAGACAGAACAGCAGGTGGAGGGCCCAGCCACTGTCCCTAAGACAGAGGCAGAATGTGGAAGGAAGGAACACTCCCTGGAGACTTAACATTTTCAGAGGGAAATTACACTTAAATCAGGGGCCGATAGTGTCAGAGACGCAGTTCTTAATGTCACGTGGTCATGATTTCATTCTTCAACATCATTTTTCTACCTGAAAAACCCACTGTTGGGAATAAAAATTTTTTTGAGAAATTGACTTTTTAAAATGTAGACTTGTTTGTCATTATATAGAAAATACAAGTGTGTCACTGTTAGATCTTTTCAGCAAGCATTCAGTACATAAATTCTGCATTCACTGAGCATCTGTTAATTCTAAGCCAGACCACAGAGCAGAGTGGTTTTCTAAATGCAGAATGTTATTGCTCCTAAGGGAGGCAGGTAGATGTGTGAATTGATAACAGAAGTATGATACAAGAGGTGCTTAATGAAGTGTGTAGAGAGCACTATGGCCGAAGTGTGCAATGAAGTGTTAGTCTGACTTTGTGCCAGGAAAGGGAAGGAAGCATAGATGTGTTTTTTACCTTTTATTCTTTACATGCCGTTTCTTTTATTCCTTGCAGTAGCCTTCTGAGTAAAGTGAATGTATGATTACCGTGATACGATAAGCAACCAAGGCCTTGAGACCTGAAACAACTTTTTCTACCATTGTCACACATGGGATCCAAATATAGTCCAGTGTTTCTCTCTTAAATTGGTGGTGTACATTGAAATACAGGAGGCTGCAATGGGGAAAGTTTACCAAATATAAAGCACATTTCTGAGAAGAATTTCAAAAGTGAATTAGATGTGTTCCTGTGCTTAGGGGTTGCTGGTCTGGCAGTGCTGGTAGAATCCATCAGAGCTCTGGAGATGGAGAAGGCTTGGCCATTTCATAGAAAGGTCCAGAGTGTCTTCCTCCCTGCCCTCTTAGCCTTCACTGAGAGGTTTCTCAAATAAATGCTCTGTCTTCCTTGTTTCCTCTTCCCTTATTTTAATATTTCTGGTGTTTGAGTCTCTTTATTTTTTACTGATTACAGTAGGAATCATTAGAGACAGAGTCAACAAGACTGAGAGACCAATGAGTCCAAGGAAAAGGAGGAAGGAAAAATTGCTCCTCACAAGTGCATTTTTGTAGGTTTTCTTGGACTGCTTAGTAATTTTAAGAAACTTGTCTCAGAGCTCAAAACAACAAAAACCTATTCTCTCACAGTTCTGGAGGCCAGCAGTCCAAAATCTAGGGATGGGCAGGGCCTCTGAAGGCTCCAAGGAAAATCCTTGCTGCTCTTCCAGCTTCTGGTGGCTTCGGGGGCTCCTGGTTTGTGGCAGTGCAAGTCTAGTCTCCTTTGTCTTCAGACAACCTTCTCCCCTGTGTATCCATTTATCACTGGAATTAGGCCCAACCTGAATGTAGGCTGATCACATCTCAGAACCCTTAATTATACCTGCAGAGATCTTTTTCCAAGTTAGGTCACATTCAGAAGTTCCAGGAGTTGGGATTTAGACGTGTCTCTTTAACCCACTCCAGTCAGCAACAGATGAGTATCTAATCGCAGTAAATGAGAGGATTGCTGTCTCAGATGCAAGGGGGATGATGTGTGGGAAACCAGCAGCATGGAAACAACTCTGAAGTCATTTTATTTAAAAGATAATTATAGATTGTGAATATTTTCTGCAGTTGTAGAAACTAGATATTTAAAAATGTGAACTCAAGGTCAGATCAGTTTGGTTGGAGATTTTGCTCCTCAACTGTATTCATCTTGAAGAATCCTCTAAAGTTTTCATTAAAAATTTTGAATATGCAAAACTCAAAATTTTAGAATTTGAACCTTATGATATTCCTGTGAAGTAGAAATGCCATGTTTTTCTTTTTCCCATTTTACAAATGTGGAAACGGAGCTTAGTTTCTATAATAAATTTTGTCTGAGGTTACAAGTTATGAAATAATACAGATGAACACTGGTGTCACAACTGTAAAGCTTATATTCTTTTTAACGTATCTTGCTGAGTTTATTAATTTTCTATTTAAAAGAGCAGACCTCATTGTTTTGTCATGTTTCACGGGTTTCTTGGTTTGGAATGTGAACATGAAGAATAAAATTTTCTCTTTGCAAAATAAGCCACAAATAATTTATACCACATTGCCATCTCTCTCGGGGAATGCAGTGGCACCCCACTCCAGTACTCTTGCCTGGAAAATCCCATGGATGGAGGAGCCTGGTAGGCTGCAGTCCATGGGGTCGCTGAGAGTCGGGCACAACTGAGCGACTTCACTTTCACTTTTCATTTTCATGCATTGGAGAAGGAAATGGCAACCCACTCCAGTGTTCTTGCCTGGAGAATCCCAGGGACCGGGGAGCCTCGTGGGCTGCCGTCTACGGGATCGCACAGAGTCTGACACGACTGAAGCAACTTAGCAGCAGCAGCAGCAGCATACCAATACTCCTTGTGGAGAAGGCGCCATTGCCTAAAAACATCGCTGGCGGTGTATTAATTAGATTCCTGGGCCTAACCAAAGACTGAATCAGAATCTTTGGGGTGAGGTTTTAGGAATCTACATTTTTAATGAGTGTTACTTGTAATTGTTTGGCATTAATGTGGTAATCAGGTAGTCAGTTCTCACCACAACACTTAGGCCTACTGAGGACAGTGTATTGGACCCTGAGTAAAGGAAGAAGATAAGGTGACTTCACAGTAGAAACTCTTAACAGCTGTTAAGTGCAGCAGTTTCTATTAAAGAGTGGTTGAGTAGCTAAAGCAGTCTTTAGAAAGAAGAACAAATTTGGAGGCACCATGCTCCCTGAGTTCAAGCTATATTAGAAAGCTATTGTACTCAAAACAGTATGGTATTAGTATTGGCATAGACATAGGTCAATGGAACAGAATAAAGAACCCAGGGGTAAACACATACATATGTGGTCAATTAATTTATGACAAAGAAGGCCAGAATATACAGTAGGGAAAGGACAATCTTCATTAAATGATGTTGGGAAGACTGGACAACCACATACAAAAGAGTGAAACTTACACCATATGAAACTGAGGGTGGACTTACAACTATATCTTAACCAAATGCCTTCACAGCAGCACCCAGTAATTGGAAGGGGCCTGGTCAAGCTGATGCATCAGAAAGACCCATCACAGTGTTTTCATTTTTATTGAAGTATATTGTACTAATAGAAAAAGGCACATGTCCTAAATATATAGCTCAGAGAAGGTTTGTAAACTGGACACAGGTAACTCTTACTATACAGGGGCCCTCTTACATTTATTTCATCTGATTCTTATAACAGTGCACCAAAAATAGTATAGGAATTTCCCCAATTTTATAGATAGAATTTTGAAGCCCAGAAAGGTCAATTTCCTTGCTCCATGTTACAGCTCATAAGTGACAGAACTAGGATTCTAACCATGGTTTTGAGGCATAAAGGAAATACTATGGAAACCCAAGGAACTAATCCCCACATTAATTCTGCATGGGGATTGATAGCATCTTTGGAACAGGAAGGCTTTAGTGAAGAAAGCATTGGAATCTCTAAGCATGAGTTTAGAGTTGCCAAGGAGTGACAAGTTCCTTGGTAAGAGATGCCAGAGGAAGAATGTGGTGTCATTTCAGAGGACAGAAGGTGATGTGTTGTGGTTCACCACAGGCTCTCTAGACCGTGGTGTGATAATATGATCTGTTAGGATAACAATTTCTCAAAGAACGTTGTTTACTATTTCGGACAGCTTAAATTTTATATATGTGCATTTTAGCAAAAATTTTCAGAGGTTTATACAAATAGATTTGAGGCAAAGGTTGAAGGCAGAAAGACCATATCTTATTGAGAACCAGAACTGGAGCACTGAGGATTAAGAGGGGAAAGCATGGAATTCAAGGTATTTCTGAGGAAACTGATGAGATTTGTGAGCCATTAGCTGTAGGAAGAAAAGGAATTAGGAGATTTTCTTGTTGATGTGATCCATTGGGAACCAACTTCAGAGATAAAATACTGAAGGTGACTCTTTGAGTTGTTGGGAAAATGGTAGGCAGGAACATGAAACAGAATGGATTAGGTTTTACAAGTTTGCATTCCCAACCTGAAAGAGTTAAAGTGGACATGTTCAGAAGGCAGTTGGATATAATGAGAATGAAATTAATTAAGATGGTGGCTAGAGAGATGGGTTTCAGTTCAGTTCAGTAGCTCAGTCGTGTCCAACTCTTTGCAACCCCGTGAATCGCAGCACGCCAGGCCTCCCTGTCCATCACCAACTCCCGGAGTTCACTTAGACTCACATCCATCGAGTCAGTGATGCCATCCAACCATCTCATCCTCTGTCATCCCCTTCTCCTCTTGCCCCCAATCCCTCCCAGCATCAGAGTGTTTCCAATGAGTCAACTCTTTGCATGAGGTGGCCAAAGTACTGGAGTTTCAGCCTTAGCATCATTCCTTCCAAAGAACTCCTTCAGAATGGACTGGTTGGATCTCCTTGCAGTCCAAGGGACTCTCAAGAGTCTTCTCCAACACCACAGTTCAAAAGCATCTTTCTTCGGCACTCAGCCTTCTTCACAGTCCAACTCGCACATCCATACATGACCACAGGAAAAACCATAGCCTTGACTAGACGGACCTTTGTTGGCAAAGTAGTATCTCTGCTTTTCAGTATGCTATCTAGGTTGGTCATAACTTTTCTTCCAAGGAGTAAGAGTCTTTTAATTTCATGGCTGCAGTCACCATCTGCAGTGATTTTGGAGCCCAGAAAAATAAAGTCTTGACACTGTTTCCACTGTTTCCCCATCTATTTCCCATGAAGTGATGGGATCAGATGCCATGATCTTCGTTTTCTGAATGTTGAGCTTTAAGCCAACTTTTTCACTCTTCACTTTCACTTTCATCAAGAGGCTTTTTAGTTCCTCCTCACTTTCTGCCATAAGGGTGGTGTATGTCTGCATATCTGAGGTTATTGATATTTCTCCCGGCAATCTTGATTCCAGCTTGTGCTTTTTCCAGCCCAGTGTTTCTCATGATGTACTCTGCATATAAGTTAAATAAGCAGGGTGACAGTATACAGCCTTGACGGACTCCTTTTCCTATTTGGAACCAATCTGTTGTTCCATGTCCAGTTCTAACTGTTGCTTCCTGACCTGCATACAGGTTTCTCAAGAGGCAGGTCAGGTGGTCTGGTATTCCCATCTCTTTCAGAATTTTCCACAGTTTATTGTGATCCACACAGTCAAAGGCTTTGGCATAGTCAACAAAGCAGAAATAGATGTTTTTCTGGAACTCTCTTGCTTTTTCCATGATCCAGCGGATGTTGGCAATTTGGTCTCTGGTTCCTCTGCCTTTTCTAAAACCAGCTTGAACATCTGGAAGTTCACGGTTCATGTACTGCTGAAGCCTGGCTTGGAGAATTTTGAGCATTACTTTACTAGCGTGTGAGATGAGTGCGATTATGTGGTAGTTTGAGCATTCTTTGGCGTTGCCTTTCTTTGGGATTGGAATGAAAACTGACCTTTTCCAGTCCTGTGGCCACTGCTGAGTTTTCCAAATTTGCTGGCATATTGAGTGTAGCACTTTCACAGCATCATCTTTCAGGATTTGAAATAGCTCAACTGGAATTCCATCACCTCCACTAGCTTTGTTCGTAGTGATGCTTTCTAAGGCCCACTTGACTTCACATTCCAGGATGTCTGGCTCTAGGTCAGTGATCACACCATTGTGATTATCTGGGTCATGAAGATCTTTTTTGTACAGTTCTTCTGTGTATTCTTGCCACTTCTACTTAATATTTCTGCTTCTGTTAGGTCCATAGCATTTCTGTCCTTTATCAAGCCCATCTTCGCATGAAATGTTCCCTTGGTATCTCTAATTTTCTTGAAGAGATCTCTAGTCTTTCCCATTCTGTTGTTTTCCTTTATTTCTTTGCATTGATTGCTGAGGAAGGCTTTCTTATCTCTTCTTGCTATTCTTTGGACCTCTGCATTCAGGTGCTTATATCTTTCCTTTTCTCCTTTGCTTTTCGCTTCTCTTATTTTCATAGCTATTTGTAAGGCCTCCTCAGACAGCCATTTTGCTTTTTTGCATTTCTTTTCCATGGGGATGGTCTTGATCCCTGTCTCCTGTACAGTGTCACGAACCTCATTCCATAGTTCATCGGGCACTCTATCAGATCTAGTCCCTTAAATCTATTTCTCACTTCCACTGTATAATCATAAGGGATTTGATTTAGGTCATACCTGAGTGGTCTAGTGGTTTTCCCTACTTTCTTCAATTTAAGCCTGAATTTGGCAATAAGTAGTTCATGATCTGAGCCACAGTCAGTTCGCGGTCTTGTTTTTGTTGACTGTATAGAGCTTCTCCATCTTTGGCTGCAAAGAATATAATCAATCTGATTCGGTGTTGACCATCTGGTGATGTCCATGTGTAAAGTCTTCTCTTGTGTTGTTGGAAGAGGGTGTTTGCTATGACCAGTGCATTGTCTTGGCAAAACTCTATTAGTCTTTGCCCTGCTTCATTCCGTATTCCAAGGCCAAATTTGCCTGTTACTCCAGGTGTTTCTTGACTTCCTACTTTTGCATTCCAGTCCCCTATAATGAAAAGGACCTCTTTTTTGGGTGTTAGTTCTAAAAGGTCTTGTAGGTCTTCATAGAACCGTTCAACTTCAGCTTCTTCAGCATTACTTGTTGGGGCATAGACTTGGATTACTGTGATATTGAATGGTTTGCCTTGGAAACGAACAGAGATCATTCTGTGGTTTTTGAGATTGCATCCAGGTACTGCATTTCGACTCTTGTTGACCATGATGGCTACTCCATTTCTTCTAAGGGATTCATGCCCGCAGTAGTAGATATAATGGTCATCTGAGTTAAATTCACCCATTCCAGTCCATTTTAGTTTGCTGATTCCTAGAATGTCAACGTTCACTCTTGCCATCTCCTGTTTGACCACTTCCAATTGGTAGTCACTAATTTATAGATGTATGTTGGGCCTATAGGACTGGGTTAGTTCTGTCAGTTGAAGAGAAAAGATAACCAAAGATGAAATGGTTGTGAAACCTCCAGTATTTAAGAAGAGGAGCAGTTGTCACAGAATTAAGTGACCAAGGAGATGATTACAGCCTGAAAAAGCCAGAAGTGGTCATTTTTAAGAAGGTTGTAGGTAGATAAATTTTATAGAAATATTTTATGGCATAAATAGATCATGTTTCTGGGTCAAATAAATGAGGACTGAGAAAAAGCCTAGCTAATTCAAATTGGCAGTTTAGAAAAGTGTTCGTGATTGTGAGCCAGAACCCCCAAGTATTTTATCCAGAATTAAAATAGTATAAGTCAACATATATTGAATAAGATAAGCTATCTGGAAACTTAACTGATCCTGACAAATGATCAATAGGTGGGTGACTAAGGAGACCTGGGAAACACCATAGTGGCACTTGGATATATTCTCTGCTTTAAAAGATCCTTTGATTACCTGAAGAAAGAATGTGGTGTCTTAAAAGTGAGGTCAGTACTTGGCCAGAGTAAGTGGTATTGCTATTACCAGAGCAGTCCATACTCTGTTGTGAGATAAGAAGAAGGTTTCAGGTTCTTGTATCACTGAAGTAATTACCAGACTGTGAGATGATTCTTGAGCTCCCTCAGTAATAAAATCTGTGATTTCTAATTATAACTTTTTTCTCTACCATATGGGGAAATTTTGAATGCTAAAAATAGAAATGAAGAAAAAAGAAGAATCTTAAGTGCATATTGCTAAGTGAAAGAAGCCAATCTGGAAAAGCTACATACCGTATGATTCCAGCCATACGACAGTCAGAGAGAGGCAGGACTATGGAGCAGTAAAAAGATGAGTGGTATGGGGGCAGGACTGATACAGCATTGGGGATTTTTAGGGCAGTGAAAGTTCTGTGTGACACTGTAACCGTGGATACATGATACATTTGTCAAAATCCATAGGGTGGAGAACACCGAGAATGAACCCAGATAGGAACTGTGGACTTTGAGTGACGGTATGTCAAGGCAGGTTCATCAGTTGTGACAAGTGTTACCGCTCTGGTGCAGGAGGCTGGTAGTGAAGGGGGCTGTGCTCCCGTGGGGAGGGAGGCTATGGGATCTTGCTGTACTTCGTGCTCAGTTTCGCTATGAACCTAAAACTGCTCCTAAAAATAAAGTCTCTTTTTAAAAGCAGAACGGAAGATTCATATCTCAGTTGCTCACCTATTTTGTACTTTAATACTTACTAATTTTCCTTTCTCTCCTAGACCTGCAAGGCTGTTGAAGCGGTATTAGAAATCTGATGGGTTTGTGCCTTCTGTAATGTAAAAGAGAAATTGTGAATACAAGAGAAAAAAAGTCAAGTGTTTTGAAATTCCAACTTATTTTCAGTTAACTAGAATCTTAAAAGATTCAAAAAACTTTGAACAAATAAAATACTTCCTAAAACACAGCCACATGGGGCACTTCTCTGGTGGTCCAGCGGTTAAGAATTTGTGCTTCCACCGCAAGGGGAACTGAGATCTCATATGCTGCCCCTTAAGGCCAAAACAGTTTTTAAAAGAAACAAAAGTTAAAAAAAAAAAAAAAAGCACTATACACACACACACACACACACAGAACTTATATAACTTACACACACACAGAATTTATCTTTGATTTGTTAGTGTTCATTTTGACACTTGACACTAGGGCCAGTCATTCAGCAAAATAATTGAGTGACTTCTCTCTGCCTTAAGACAGGTAGCAAGTGACAAGGTATTCATTGTCCTTCTCTCATTGAGTGAATAACATAGAAGACATTGAACCATTCAGTTTGTCACTTAAGAAAGACCTTCTTCAGCCCTTCAGTCTAAATGAAGTCTGTTCTGTTACTCGTCTTCATAGTACTTTATTTTTTTCTTTCAGATGGCAGTTATTATGATTATTCTAAGTTACGGTTCATACAGATTATTTGGGCATTTGTTCTGTTTGATTTCTCTCCCTGTGCTAGACTGTAAGGAAGCAAGCGAATCAGTTTTCCATGTGCATAGTTAGCATTCAGCAGTGACTTTTTGAATAAGTGAATGGATGAATGAATGATGACTGCCTTTGTGTTTCGTAAGTGCACTATGCTACCAAGTAAGCAGATTTGGTCTCCTGTAAGGTTATAGGCCTGAAAATGAGTAGGAAGTGGTGTGAAATTCAGTTCTCTTCAGAGGGCAAGTAACATATATATATAGAAATTTTGCCTTTAATTTGAAAATTGAGAAGTTATTCAAGACTTCAATGATAAGAGTGAAGGAATGCCATTCAGATTAAAGTCGATTCCAAAGTGAATCAGCGCTTCCCTAGTGGCTCAGCTGGTAAAGAATCTATCCACCATAATGTGGGAGACCTGGGTTGGGAAGATCCCCTGGAGAAGGGAAAGGCCACTTACTCCAGTATTCTGGCCTGGAGGATTCCATGGAATGTGTAGTCCATGGGGTTGCAAAGAGTTGGACCCGACTGAGCGACTTTCACTTTCAAAGTGAATCAGCCAGAAGGTAGAACAAGCAGCTTTTCCCACTAAAGTAGATCCCAGACACTTACTTCTTGTTTCTTGTTTTCCGAGACCAAGGTAAATAAACTATAAAAAGAGGAAAGTGCTGTGTTTTTTAAATGTTTTCACTACTACAGAAAAAGCAAGAGTGCAGGAACACTTCCCTGCATGAATCCTGGGGTAGGGGCTGCTTGGTTGTCTTCCGGGAGTTCCTGCCACTCCCATCTTTCAGGTTGAAATGCTGAATGAACATGAAGGATGCAAAGGCTGTTCTGGATTGGTCACCACCTTTCACTCAGATCAGTGGTAGAGCACTGAGAAAGCATGGCACGTTGCTCTCAGCGCTGGGAACCCTGAATGTCTCTCTTCCAAGTGCTTTTATGAAATATTTCTTAATTTCTGTGAATTTTTCTCTTAACTTTTTTTTTTTTTTTTAATTTTCAGGTGTTGGTAAATCATGCTTATTGCTACAGTTTACAGACAAGAGGTTTCAGCCAGTGCATGACCTTACTATTGGTAAGTGTTGTAAAGAGATGAGATGCATTCACAAGTTTGGGGTAGTGGACATGGAATATGCTAGAGGGCTCATTGCATTAGTAAGGAGTCAGAAATCAGTGAAGCTAGATCTGTTGCTGTACTGGAGTCTAGTCTCCATCACTGGGTTTAAAATAACTGTATCTACAGTAAAAATAATACTACACAACTCTATAAGAGTGGTTGGAATGCAGCAGACAGTCATACTTATCTTGATTGTATTTGACGATGGAACAGAAGATTGAGAGACAGTGTATCTCAGTGTATCTCAAGACGGGTGGGTAACAGCAGAGACTGTGGACCGGTTTGTTGGAGTTCTGATCAGGGCTCTGCCACTAGCTGGACACACCCCTTCCCCACTCCATGCCTCGGCTTCTTTGTCTGTAAAATGAGAAAAGTAGTAGGACCATCTCACAAAATCGTTAAGAACAGTAAGTGAGTTAATAAATGTCATGCATTGAAACAGTGCCTAGCAGTGTGGTAAGTGCTCCAGGGCTGCCTGTAATTATTAACCCAGAAAAACTACCATCAAGCAATTTTTAGTTTCCTCAATTGTGAAGAATAAATGAGAGTTCCTGGTAAGAGATGGTCAACAAATTTTAGCTATTATTACTGTTAGCTCTACTGGTTGTTTTTAGTGATATTATTCATTAATATGCAAAAGTATAAAATTAAGTGAAAAACTAAAAACTTTAAGTAAGTGTGCTCTTTCAGGGTTCTTAATCTGTTTTTAAAAAATTACACCCCAAAAGCTAAAGAGTCTAGATTTCTTCTTCTATGGCTGCAATAGAGATTAGTCAACCGTGTATAAATAAGGTAATTGGAAATCCAGTTAAAGTTTGCAACTGATAGCTTAATGTGTATTTTCAGCCAGTGTCTGCTTGTTTTCTATAGGTATCATTAACTCACTATTCATAACAAATTGATTCTCATGTCCTGTGTATTTTTAAAGTACCAAATCGAAGATACAGTTTATAAATCAGATTATTAGATCAGTTGATGGTATTCACCCAAGCCTAATGTACTTTGTGCATATATTAAAAATCTTTCCTTACTGGCTACTTATAGTAAGAACATGCAGATTCCATTTTCATCTTGGTAATTTTAATTATATCTGCTAATGATGGGTAGGGCAGGTGTTGCTCTTTCATGCTGGTTCTCATGATACTCAAGTTTTAACTTGGGTGAGCTCCTTTTTTGTAGAATCTGTTCTTTAATAGGTCTGCA
The DNA here is from genome assembly GCF_002263795.3 of Bos taurus. NCBI lineage: Eukaryota > Metazoa > Chordata > Mammalia > Artiodactyla > Bovidae > Bos > Bos taurus. The sequence continues at coordinate 26,209,560 of NC_037341.1, forward strand.
CCTTGAGGCCACCTCTTAGGCATGACTCGGTCTTGAGACAGCTGGCCGGTGGTTTTTTTTATAGGGTGCTGTCAAAAGCGTCTTCCTTTTCATTGAAGCACCCTGTAGGGAGGATAGGCCTGAGCCTCGCTGCTGTCAGAGGATAGGCTCTGCTGCGAAGAGAGATGGGGAAGTAGGTCGGAGGGAGTTCTCAGCAAACCATAACTCATGTAACTGCACCAGCCGGCTTTCCTCTGGGCTCGCTGATGGGAGGCCCTGGGAGTTCAGAGGAGAAAAGCAAAAAAGCCGAGGGTCTTCTCCCCTCTCTGCCAGGGTTTACTGTGTGTCCTCCATGGCTTCAGTACAAGCCCCTGCCTGTCAGAGTCACTGGTGGTCGGGTTCCTGGGCTCTGGAAATCCTGGTTTCTCTCTCTGCCCTCCGGCTTGGGAACAGCAGCAGCTTCCGGCTGTTGCTGATCTCTGGGTTGCGTTACCTTCTGCTCCTTGGGTTTCTCAGCCCTGCCTTCAACTTAACCAATTCCCCACTTTAAATCCCCTCTGTTTTAAATGCTTAAGTATGGTTTCTATTTTTCTGGTTGGATGCCAACTACTATACTCAAGACACCCATCACAAGAATTTATTTTTCTGACATAGAAATCATTTAGAAGGTCCTTAGTACATACTTTTTCTAGGAGTGTAGAATGATTCTAAAGTAGGCATGAGGCAGTGTCTTGACCCTGCTGCACACTTGCCTTTTGCTTGATGAATAGAGGAAGGTGACAAGGTTAAGTTTGGGTCGTGATGAAGAATTATTAACTGATAGCAAAGAGGAAATAAAAGGCAAGGGAAGACTATATAAAATGTTCCTTACCCTTTGACTGCTATCTCAGTGAGGATTGTTACGCTGGGAATCAAAGAGCCATCTATAAACAGCTTCCTGGGCACAATTTCACTGAGGATCCAGACTCCAGCCTTGCCATCCAGAGGATGGCTCAGGGGCTGTTCCTCTGGACCAGCAGCATCAGCCTTGTGTGGGAGTTGTTATAGAATCTACTGGCTCCCATTCTGCAGCTCAACAGGGTCTCCGGGTGATTCACATGAACCTTCAAGGCTGAGAATCACTGGATCAATGGCTTTTGTGAGTATGTATGTGGATTCCCCAGGTGGAAATAGGCTTCATATTGTTGATCCTGTGCACACGCCCACACACATCCTGGCCCCTCACTTCCTTTACTTGCACTTCTTCTGAGATCCTGCTTCCACTGAGCTCCTCACCTGCACAGTCCTGCCCAGGACCTGTCACCAGAGTCTGGAACTACTCCAGAGTCTTGGATTCATGTGACTGGCTATCTGACCACCCCTGCCATCCTTTCAGCTCACACACCTGGTTCCTAATGCTAAAAGTTTATTTACCCCATCAGGTGTAAAATCCATTGATTCTGCCATCTTTGTACTCTCACCTCTCTTGCTTTCTTACTTCTCCCCTTACCCAGCTTTAATTCTAAGCCTTATAGTTATGTCATTATAATTACTCCTGTGTATACCCTCAGCTGCCTTGTCCCCGCTCTTAGTTATAGCCCACTCATTCCCACTGTGTTTATTTTACTTCCTACTAGTGGACAATTTGACAAATACTGATCCAGAAGCTAGGCTATTTACATGTTCATTACACCTTGCTTCCTCTCTCCCCCACTTTAAACCATCAGCCTCTAAGAAGTGAGTGCTGAAAGTGAAAGTATACTCTTGGAGAAAAGGTGGTGTTGTTTCCCATATCACGTGCCCCACAAGAGATCAATTAAAAGCATGCCTCATTTATTTGGGGTTCACCTTTCTGATAAAGTTATTTAGAATGTCATTGCCGAGAACTAGGAAGATAGCTTAAAAGACCTTGTGAAACATCCGGTTCAGATCTCACAAAGACCCTTTTCCTGATCTTAGAACATAAGCATACTTTCCTAACAGGTTGTGATTGTTATGCTGCTGCTGCTAAGTCGCATCAATCGTGTTTGACTCTGTGCAACCCGATAGACGGCAGCCTACCAGGCTCCTCCGTCCCTGGGATTCTCCAGGCAAGAACACTGGAGTGGGTTGCCATTGCCTTCTCCATGTGATTGTTATGAAAACACTGTAAAAATCCAAAGAAAGTTAAATTCCCCATGTAAACTTGCCTTTGGCCCTCCAGCAACCACTGTGAAGAATTTGGTATGTGTATCACCTTCTAGAGTTTTTAAATATATTATAAACACACATGTAAAACTGTTCTCATTTGCTTTTCCTCCGCAGATATACTAAAGTACCTGTTCTTTCTTACCTTTGCCTTGACTGCGACTTGTGAATGACGTTAATATTTGTGAATTGGAGGGAGAAAAGTCGCTATTTGACTTTTTAACTCTTTAGTTTTAAGTACTGCTGAACTTTTAAAAATATGTTTAAGAAACATTCTGTGTCTTTGCTTTGAATTATGTGTTTTTATCTTTGCCCTCTCCACTAATAGTTTTCTTTAGTCAAATTCATTGATGCTTTTTGTTATGACTTTCAAGTCTTACTAAAGAAGGGATCCCCTTTAGTGTGTATGAATTATATACATATTCTTTAAAATATTCTTTTCATACTATAAATTTATACTTCATCTGGTATATGGCCATGTAGGTTATTTTCTTTAATCCCTACATAACTTGTGGCCCTACACCATTAATTAAATAAGCCATTCTTTCTTTCCTATTTGATTTAGCCTTTCTTATCTGCTAAATCTCTGTATATATATCAGCCTGTTTGGGGACTCTCTGTTCCTTTTTTTTTTTTTCCTATTTCATGAGGCAGTATCATACTGGCATTTACAGTCACTTTCTAATTACTTAATGTGTGGTTGACGGTTTTCCTTTTCTAAAAATTTTCTGAATTTCTAAAAAATTTTCTGAATTTTCTTAATTATTTTTGTATATTTGTTCTCCAGTTGAACTTTAGTCTCTTTGCCAAATTGCAAAAGTTTTAGTGAGGCTTTTAAAATTTGGTAGGAAATATATTAATTTATGGACTAGTTTGGAGACAGTTTATGTTTTTACCATATAAAGATTAGCTATTCATACACATAAGATGTTTTCTTTTATTCTAGCTTTTAAAATGCTCTTCAGTAAAGTTTTACATAAGGTCTTGTGCTTTTACATTATTTTTGTATTTTATGGATTTTGTTGCTATTGTAAACAGGTTTTTCCCACCATTATTATTGTTTAATCATTTTGCATATTCTAGGTAGACATTTTGGCCTTATCTGTAAGTCATAATATTTTCTTAGCTAATATCTATACCTTTTGTTTTTGCTGGTATCTATAGTTTTGTTTCTAGGAGTATCAGCCTTCTTCCCCACCAGTCTCTGTTTTGAACTTCTGCAGTTTCTGAGTTCCAGGAGTAGATCCTTTTTTTTTGTCAAGGCGGTCTAAGGAGGGCTCCTTATGGCTGTTAACTTGATACCAGCCCTGCTGTCTGCTTTGGCAGTGCCATCTCGGGGGAGCAGCCTCACCCTGCCTCTGCACCTCCACGTGCCCTGGCTCTGGCAGTGGGCCCCTTCTCATTGGGATTGCCATCAGTAGTCACCTCATGAGTGACGTGTCATCATTAGTTAGAAATCTTGGAGTATAGTATGAAATAATAATGGATCCATAAAAATACTTAACTGTGTGCCAGGAAGTAAGTAGATGGTAACTAAGGCACGTGATAACTTTGTTTTAAATTGAAGTATAACTAATTTACAATGTTAACTTAGTTTCAAGTGTACAGCAAAGTGAATCAGTTATACAAATATATGTTCTTTTTCAGATTCTTTTCCATTATAGGTTATTACAAGATCTTGAGTACTGTGCTATACAGTAGGTCTCTGTTGTTTACCTATTTTATATATAGTAGTGTGTCTGTGTTTATCCCAGACTCCTAATTTATGTCTACCCGCCATCCCCTTTCATAACCATAAGTTTGTTTTCTGTGTCTGTATTTCCATTTTTATAAATAAGTTCATTTGTATCATTTCTTAGATTCCACATATGTAATAACTCTTAATCTTGAAGAAATTTTGAGATGGGTATCATTAATACGATTTACAAATAAGAAAAACTAAAACAGAAGACGTATAGTAACTTGCTCAGGGTCACACAATTAGTTGGTATCAATTGTTAAATACTAAATAAATGTTTACTATGCAAGGATGCAAGCACTTACTCTACAAGGATGATCACAATCCAGAGGTAATTTAGAAAGTGTGTATTTACGCTCAGAGTGTTTTGTCCTGGAAGGTTCAAAGTGAGTAACATTTGAAAAAATAAGCATCACTCCCTGACAATGTCAGGTAAATGAGGCCTGGCCTTTGGCTCCACGGATAATTTCTCTGGCAGCCAGAATTGGCTGTTAATTGAAAATGTATCTGGGAAGAGAGGCCCAAGGGCATAGGGGATGATGGTTTATCTCATTAAAAAAAAAAGAAAACTTTCTAAATAAGCTTCTTAAGCACACACACACACATGTACAAATATATGCTTAACTAAAACGATTTAAAATTTTTACAGTCCAGTGGAGATGTGTAAGGTTTTGGGTTTTTGTTTGTTTCTAAAATTTCTAGGACACTTCACCTTTCAGCATTTTCTTTTACCACATAGAATACAAAGGTAAAGCCTGAACTGAATGAACCCAGTTATGAGAAGGTAAATTGGAAAGAGTTATGTTTTTGAAGCGAAACTTGAATTCTTTGTTTCTATTTCACTTGATAGGAAAACAGAAATCATGGTTTTTCAGTAATCCACTGTGCTTGTCAGTTTTTTCTTATCTCATTCCTGGATAATATAGTAGTAGCCTTTTAAAACTAGTTTCTCGGCCTCTTGTTTTTGTTCTCTGTCCTGATCCTATTAATAAGTGAAGTTAAAATGGCAATCGTTCTGTATTTTCATGCTTTAGAAACAGTCTTGATTTTCATATAACATGGTTTTCAAATTAGGTATGTTTTTAGAGGCAAAATCTTTGAAGACTTTTTAAGCCTCAGTAGTCTCCACAAATCTAGTGGAGGTGATGGAATTCCAGTTGAGCTCCTTCAAATCCTGAAAGATGATGCTGTGAAAGTGCTACACTCAGTATGCCAGCAAATTAGGAAAACTCAGCAGTGGCCACAGGACTGGAAAAGGTCAGTTTTCATTCCAATCCCAAAGAAAGGCAACGCCAAAGAATGCTCAAACTACCACATAATCGCACTCATCTCACACGCTAGTAAAGTAATGCTCAAAATTCTGCAAGCCTGGCTTCAGCAATACGTGAACCATGAGCTTCCACATGTTCAAGCTGGTTTTAGAAAAGGCAGAGGAACCAGAGACCAAATTGCCAACATCCGCTGAATCATCGAAAAAGCAAGAGAGTTCCAGAAAAACATCTATTTCTGCTTTATTGACTATGCCAAAGCCTTTGACTGTGTGGATCACAATAAACTGTGGAAAATTCTGAAAGAGATGGGAGTACCAGACCACCTGACCTGCCTCTTGAGAAATTTGTATGCAGGTCAGGAAGCAACAGTTAGAACTGGACATGGAACAACAGACTGGTTCCAAATAGGAAAAGGAGTCCGTCAAGTCTGTATATTGTCACCCTGCTTATTTAACTTATATGCAGAGTACATCATGAGAAACACTGGGCTGGAAAAAGCACAAGCTGGAATCAAGATTGCCGGGAGAAATATCAATCACCTCAGATATGCAGATGACACCACCCTTATGGCAGAAAGTGAAGAGGAACTAAAAAGTCTCTTGATGAAAGTGAAAGTGGAGAGTGAAAAAGTTGGCTTAAAGCTCAACATTTCAGAAAATGAAGATCATGGCATCTGGTCCCATAACTTCATGGGAAATAGATGAGGAAACAGTGGAAACTGTCAGACTTTATTTTTCTGGGCTCCAAAATCACTGCAGATGGTGATTGCAGCCATGAAATTAAAAGATGCTTACTCCTTGGAAGAAAAGTTATGACCAACCTAGATAGCATATTCAAAAGCAGAGACATTACTTTGCCAACAAAGGTCCATCTAGTCAAGGCTTTGGTTTTTCCAGTGGTCACGTATGGATGTGAGAGTTGGACTGTGGGGAAAGCTGAGTGCTGAAGAACTGATGCTTTTGAACTGTGGTGTTGGAGAAGACTCTTGAGAGTCCCTTGGACTGCAAGGAGATCCAACCAGTCCATTCTGAAGGAGATCAGCCCTGGGTGTTCTTTGGAAGGAATGATGCTAAAGCTGAAACTCCAGTACTTTGGCCACCTCATGCGAAGAGTTGACTCATTGGAAAAGATTCTGATGCTGGGAGGGATTGGGGGCAGGAGGAGAAGGGGATGGCAGAGGATGAGATGGTTGGATGGCATCACCGACTCGATGGATGTGAGTTTGAGTGAACTCTGGGAGTTGGTGATGGACAGGGAGGCCTGGCGTGCTGCGATTCATGGGGTCACAAAGAGTCGGACACGACTGAGTGACTTAACTGAACTGAACTGAGTCTCTGTCTATATACTTTGAATAAAGGGCTAAATATGCCAAAACTCAACTGTGGGTTAAGTTAAGCAAAGGGGGTTATTAGAGTGTCTTGATTATTAGGAATATTAGAGTGTCTGGAGTTTTATGTAGACTCCACAAGAGGGTGGGGACGTGGACTTGAAAATGGGCAGGAGTGAAGCATCCTAAGAGGCTGGAAAGCAGAAACCGTAACAGCCATCCTCCCGTCAAAGGACGGAATGGTTTGCCAGTCAGTTTGAGTACCTTCATCCCTCTACTCAGGGTGCTGGTCCTTGCTTGGCTTGCCTCCCCATCCATGGTGTCGGTCAAGGGTCTGTTTCTAATTTGCCATTGTTTTTCATCAAATTTGACGTTACATATTGGATTTAAGAAATCTTAAATCCCACTGAGCAATGCAGATGTTTTTGGATTGTGGTTAAAAGCTTTTCCATGACAATGGGAGGTAAAACAGGATTTCTCTCTGTGGCTACAATAGATTCTTGAAAAGGCTTCCAATTTGTCAACTATCTTGCTGATTTGTAGAATTTTATACTTTAGGACATTCCTTTTAAATAGTGGGCATTTCCAAGAGCATTTGTACTGTCCTTAGCTGCTAGTTTCTTTCCTCAGCCACTCATTTTCATGTCACTGAGTAAGCTGGTGGATTGTTGTTTTGGGTATCCCCCCACCCTGTGGCATAGACGGTATATGACTATATGCATATAGATAGGTAGATGTGTAAACACTGTAGTGGTTTTTTATGAGGTTAATTGTACAGTTTTGCATTTTTCTTTCTAGTACATCCTGACTCCTAGGTCTTCTCTCTGTGCTTTTCCTGTATTTCTGAGTCTGAGAAACATACCATTAGTTTCTTTGTATTGACTTTGCCCCTAGTATGGAATAAATAATAAAATACAGAATAAAAACTCAATCAAGTTACATATCCTGAAAGGGTAAATCACCTTTCTATCTCACCTTCCTGATCACAGTTGGGGGAATTATAGGAGATGCTGAAGTGAAATTCTGGCACTGGGCAATGTGCCCTTCCCTGGGCAACTAAAAGCTGTTTTTCTGCCAGGATGACATCTGGTTTCTGGGGACCATGTGTGTCTCCCCGTCACCCTGACTCTGATCTAAATACTGAAAGAACACACTCCAAGCAGTAATGATTTGGTGTAATGTAAGTGATAGACTTCTTGCAGAGTCTCCTTCACAGCTGTTTGCTCTTCTGAAATTATACCCTCTTTTTCTCCTCCTCCTATTTTGATGATTGAATGAGTATTTTCAAAAGATGGTAAATGCAAGGGAAAAAGCCAAAGTTGTAAGCTAGCTGATAAGTATAAAGTTTGTATTCCCTTAACCTGCAATCCTGTCTCCTGTAATTTGCCAAAAATCATAATCATAAGTTGAAAAATATATGCAGAAAATTCATTTCAGCATTAACTACTTAGTGAAGATTTGGAAACAACCAAAATTTGTAGCAGTAGAGTACCAGCTTAATAAAATGCATGTGTATCTAAAGATACATAGCACACAGGACTATTATGTGGCCATTAAAAATAATAGTATAGTTTTATATAATTTTTTTATTGAAAAAGTACTTTGTGGTATGGAATAATGTTTATGACATAGTGACTGAAAAATTGCAGGACAGCATTTGTGTATTCCCATTTATATAAAACTGTATGCTTCTATGTGTATTTATTCATGGTGAGATTTCTGAAAATATGTTTAAACAGTGGTCATCTCTAGTGAATGAACTTGGAGATTTCTTTCCTAGTTGATAACCCATGATGGAACTAAGACTATGATGTTGAAATTCATCTGTCCATTTTAGTGATTGTTAAACCACATTAACAGTTTTTAAGAAATTGGTTCTTGAATCTCATTTCTAATTATTTTTAATATTATTGAGCCTGCAAAACATGAAGGGCACAGTTGATGTCTTGACTACACAAGACTCAGATATCTTAGTGTTTAATTATATTCTTAGCCTGTGTCTTATGAATATCTCTGCCTTATACATTTTCTAAGGATGGGAGCTGTATTTGTTAATCTGTGTATTATTTGGCATAGCATGTCCTAGAAATACCCTTTTTAAAAAAAATCCTTAAATGTGAAGTATATTCCCACTAATTTGCCTAACAAAACACTTTCTGTTTTATTCAGGTGTTGAGTTTGGTGCTCGAATGATAACTATTGATGGAAAACAGATAAAACTTCAGATATGGGATACGGTAAGTATAGCGAAAATACCTTGTATGACCTCAGTAAAGTCATTTTATAAAAGTACATTGTTGTGTGTGTGTTCAGTTTTATTGTTATCTTATGACTGTTATGGTTTGTTAGACACTGACGTTCTTGCAACCATGACATAAAATGTGGTAACAGAAAAGATTCATTTTTATCATGCAGTATTTTCAACAGAGGTACCCTAGGTGTCAGGTGTAGGGGAACATATTTGAGCAAATTCTCAGGCTGTGGGATCTAAATAGAAATGCTCCAGAAACTATGTTTTTAAGAAAAACAAGCAGTATGTCTAAAGTATACATGTGAATTAAAATATATGAATGTCAGTACCATAGTCACTTGATCTGATAGTTTATTAGTTTATTCTAAAAGTATGATTTAGTCCTGAGCACTTGACGCTACCTTGCTCCCGATCCTGTTGTTTACGTTCATCGAATGCCAGTTCAGTATCCTGTCACATAGTTTTTAATGGCAGTTTCTCATCTGAACCACGGAAAGTTATTTGCATGACTGTTTTTCTTTATTTTCCCATCTTCTGCATAAAAGATAAGTACTTTATTGTATACATTTGATATGTAGAGACCTCAAAGAGCCTTTGCTTATGTGGCTTATCACTAGAGATTAAAGCTGAGAAACTTATTAAACAGTTCATTATTAATTGATTGTAGAATAACCCTGATAAACTCATTGTATATTAGCATAAACAATGCAATTTTTATGGAAATTGACCGTTTTCCCAAGACAAAAAGCTATTTTCCAGTGTGAAGAGTGTCATTTTGTTACATTTTGAAAATTTTTACACTCTGCTTAGTAGAAGACAGCTGGATTCTTGTGTCGCCCTCTGCATCAAGTCTTTTGTGTGTTGTTTTCTTGAAGTCTATGAAGAGAATGACCCTGCCCATCAGAACAAGAACCAGTTTCCCCCCAGTCAGTCCCTCCCATCAGGAAGCTTCCATAAGCCTCTTATCCTTCTCCATCAGAGGGCAGACAGACTGAAAACCACAGTCACAGAAAACTAACCAATCTAATCACATGGACCACAGCCTTGTCTAACTCAATGAAACTATGAGCCATGCCATGTAGGGCTACCCAAGATGAATGGGTCATGGTGGAGAGTTCTGACAGAATGTGGTCCACTGGAGAAGGGAATGGAAACCACTTCAGTATTCTTGCCTTGAGAACCCCATGAACAGTATGAAAAGGCAAAAAGATAGGACACTGAAATATGAACTCCCCAGGTCGGTAGGTGCCTAGTATGCTACTGGACGGCCTCACCAACTCGATGGGCATGAGCTTGAGTAAACTCTGGGAGTTGGTGATGGACAGGGAGGCCTGGCGTGCTGCAGTCCATGGGATCGCAAAGAGTCAGACACAGCTGAGCGACTGAACTGAACTGATGAAGAGAATACAACCTCACACAGATAGTTGGGGAATGGAGGACCTCGTGGACCCTTCAGGAGTCTCAGGGACTCCCAGGGGTCCAGGTCAGTGTAAGCACCACTACCTTAGGGCAATTAGGACTTAATTCTTCACTGAACCCCAGTTGAGAAAACCCAAAAGGTTTAGGACGACAAACAGCATAACTCTAAATTAGTAAATGAAATGGAAAATACAGGGAATTTTACTGCCACGTGCCTCTGGTCTTTTTTTTTCTTCCTAATCTTGCAGTCTTACTGTCTCACCTGTCACCTTTAATGCCATTACTGAAGGAAGGTACCTTGAAGAATATTCAGTCTCACAGACTGGATTCTCAAGAATGCTGAGCGAATTTCTGGAGGCTGTTGTGAGACCTAGGTTTCCTCATGTTTCCTATGTGCCACACAGTCATCCCAAAATGGGAAACCCTAAATCTGTCTTGCTCTGTTCCAGAATCATACATGGGACTCTGTGTTTTTATGCTTTCTTGTTTCCTCTTTCTGCAGTGCAAATTTACGCATTCACCATTTCTTAGTGTTTCCCCCACCCCCAACCTGTAGCATCTCATAACTTTCAGGATTTATGTTCTGTCAAGCAACGAGACTTCAAAACTGCATAGAAAAAAGAAAGTAAAATATGAAAACTCCCTTCTTTCCTAGGGATTTTAATTAATGATCTCTAACCAAAAGGAAATTTTTCTACTTCTGTATTAATAGTTTCTCTTCTTTTCCAGAAGTGATTGTTTTACAGAAACCAGTTGGCTTCCTTAGCTAATAAAACATTTTTGTGCAACCCAAATCCTTCACTGTAGTGTGAACTAAACTATTTACTATTCTTTAATATGTTTTTCATACATTGTGCCTTGCATAAATGCTTTGCTTGAGGTCACTCTACATTAATGTCTCCCTCCCACCTGTGTCTCACGTTTTTCTTACATGACAGTGTTAAAAGAATCTGAAGTCAGCACTTACATCCTCTTAAGTCTTTTTGCAAAGTAAATATGCTTAGATTTGTTAAAGCATCCAACATCTCTTCTTTCCTAGATCTTTGCAACCTTTGTTTTTCTTCTCAGAATCTTCTTAAGTTTCTATATGAAATTCCCTTAAAAAACCTAGAATTAAATAGTCCTGGTTGACTTTTTCTCCATCCTTGCTGTTGACACTAAGACAGCCTAAAAATTACTGTGATGCTTGTTAATCCTGCCGTCATCCAAACCAGTAGTCTTCCTCTTGCATGTAAACTTCAGAATCTTTTTCCTTGATAACAGCAGTCCTTGATCATAGGTCTAGATTTTTAAGTTGAGTAAAGTACCTGAGATTCCATGTTTGGGCCCTGGACAGCTCAGTTGGCTACTTAGAAATCCTTTTTTCTTTTTGGCTCTCAGCTGTGTTCCATGTAACTAGAGTTGTAAGATAAATGACTAACAGTGAAACTAAAAGGTATTACTGTAGTATTGATTCTCACAAATTTTAATTTTCTAACGTTATTGGCTGTTTGGGATCATTCAAGGTGACGTATTTGAGTGTCTGCTCTAAGTAAACTTCAGTATTCTGAATTGGGCTATCCCTCAAGGAGATCTAAGGAGGAGAAAAAGATAAGCATGTGAGTAGTGTGTTCATTCTATCTAATCAATAGTATTAGACCCAAATGATCACATGAAGTTGCTTTTGGATTTGTGAGGGGAAAAGGCTAAGTATAGGTTCTGGTGGACAAGCTTGCTCTCTTGTGAGAGGATTATGGAGCTTGAACTGGTCCTCAGAGGGAATAGATATTGGGGAAGTAGAAAGAGGAGAAAAATTTTCAGACAAAGAGTTAAAACAGAGGCACAGAAGCAGGAATATTCAGAATATGGATAGAATACCAGTAGGAAAAAAAATGGCTGTAAGACTTTTATTGAATAATAATATAAAACTCTAGAGAAACAAATAGAAATCAGATGCCCAAGAGGTTAGGATTTACATTCAGGGTAAAGATTTTTGAATAATACTAGCTTGATGCGTGTAGAGTTGTATATTAATGGAGGTAACAGAAGAGGAGGAGGTTTTGATTTGCATTTCTCTGATAATGAGTGATGTTGAGCATCTTTTCATGTGTTTGTTAGCCATCTGTATGTCTTCTTTGGAGAAATGTCTATTTAGTTCTTTGGCCCATTTTTTGATTGGGTCATTTATTTTTCTGGAGTTGAGCTGTAGGAGTTGCTTATATATTTTTGAGATTAGTTGTTTGTCAGTTGCTTCATTTGCTATTATTTTCTCCCATTCTGAAGGCTGTCTTTTCACCTTGCTAAACTGGAGCCTTTTATACAGAGTGAAGTAAGCCAGAAGGAAAAACACCAATACAGTATACTAACGCATATATATGGAATTTAGAAAGATGGTAACAATAACCCTGTGTACGAGACAGCAAAAGAGACACTGATGTATAGAACAGTCTTATGGACTCTGTGGGAGAGGGAGAGGGTGGGAAGATTTGGGAGAATGGCATTGAAACATGTAAAATATCATGCATGAAACTAGATGCCAGTCCAGGTTCGATGCAGGATACTGGATGCTTGGGGCTAGTGCACTGGGACGACCCAGAGGGATGGTATGGGGAGGGAGGAGGGAGGAGGGTTCAGGATGGGGAACACATGTATACCTGTGGCGGATTCATTTTGATATTTGGCAAAACTAATACAATTATGTAAAGTTTAAAAATAAAATTTAAAAAATAAATTAATTAATTAAAAGAAAAAGAAGAGGAGGAGGAGTTAAATTACCAAACGGGTTACTACAAAAATTGTTATCAATGGAAAGGCACATAGAGAAGCCAATTTGGGGGAATCTTTATGTCCTTAGCTGCTATTAGGAGTCCCTTTCTACAAATAATGCTATATCTTGTTCAATTTCAAACTTCTAAAATCTCTTTAAGCCACCATCTTATAGTGAAGAGGATGAAAAATATCTATATATCATAAATTGATTTTCTTTTCACTTAAAACATATCAGTTGATCATAGTTCGAACAGGTTTATATTAAAGTGTTTTTTAAAGACTAGATTATTTTGCTTCAGTATGATCAAGATAATTAACTATTGGGCTAGCTTTCCGCAATTAGTTGTTTAGTAGGCCAGAGTATGGAATGTTGTTCCTACAAGTCAGGTCTCAAAAAACTTCTGAATACTGATCTTTGCTTATTACAAAGTAATCATAGATTTTAAGATGCATAGCTGTGCTCATAACAATCACTTGGAATGTTGTCGTTTTTTTGCTTGAATTTTTGTTTGATTTTGTAATTATGGCAAGATCCAGATTCAGTGGATTTAGTATAAAGTGATGCATAATATACATTATTTCCATATTGCAACATGTTTGTTCTTTGTAAAACAATTCAGGAGGAATGGGAATGATATACAGATATGTGCTTTTCCTAAGTTTGTTTCCGTTTTACTATTTCTTATTTGAACTATAAACCCTGAAGTTTTAGATCTCAGAATAGTTCTTCTGTATGGTCTGTAGCAATGCACACTTAACCCTTGAACAGTGTGGGGTTAGGGTTGACAACCCTCCACGGTCAAAAATCTGGATATATAGTTGGCCCTTCTCCATGGTTCTTCCTATCCCTGGTTCTTCCATGTCTGTGGATTTAACCAACCTCAGACTATTCCACATATAAGTGGACCCACACAGTTCAAAACCATGTTGTTCAGGGGTCAACTATATTCATTTTAATTCATCCCACAAAAGATCCCACCAAGATCAGTTTAAAGAACTTTTACGTTTGCTCTTTGTATAGACTTGGGAGATAGAAGAGCTCTAAACGTGATTTTTGTCTTGAACACATAAAATACTTACCTTTTTTGTATTGTTTACCACATAATCCTTCCTTGGTATATATCATTCACAGTGAAGTAAATCTGTTAAAAATCTAGTCCTTAGTTTTCCCATGCTAAGCAGTTAAAGAGGAAATTCCCATAAGGTTTGCCTTTTGAACTTGGATTTGAGAGAATTTTTTTTGAAAGCTGTGTCCCAATAAATTATGTAAAAATAATTATAAGTAGTTTCATACTTCCAGCTAGTATCTAGTGTTTTAACCTCAAACTCTGTGAAATGAGCTGGCTCTTTTTACAGCCCTTTGATGTGATGGCTTTCTCAGTATCTAATTTATTGCAAGACATAGTGCCAGAATTACTTTCAAGTTACCAAAAGAAGGTCTCATTCTTTAGTTTCCACTGGGAGGAGTTCTTTTTTACTGCATCTTAGTATGTCAAGACCTACTGGTGTCCACTCATTTAGGTGGACGTCAGTATGGATGTGACAGCAGGATAGAGTGATAATCGTTTGGTGCATTTGCCTGAGACATTAGAATTCAGCTTTCTCTGCATGTCTGGTGTGTGCCAGACCCAGTGCTAGGCCCTGGGAGGATAGGAAGAACCACAGTAACAGCACTTGAGTATTACTACTAGAACAGGGCAGAACCTGAGCTGTCTGTGTGCATTCTGAGGGTGGGAAGGACTGAATATTTACGCTGGAAGATCAGAACTCAGAATGCAAGGAGTTAGTAGATTTTTAATTAAAAAATTACGTAAACAGGCTTTGTTGTGTACTTAATTTACATGCCATTTTTTTCTCAAAGGTTGAAATGATTAAAAATGAAAAATTATTTTCGATAAGAACTGCCTCAGTTTTAAACCCAGAGGCAAAAGGCATATCCCACACCAGCCTCTTAAAGAGCAGAACACTAGTGCCACTAGTAGCGGAGAGAGATTAACTGTATCTCTGAGGTCTGTTTTCACAAGTGTGTGTTAAGATGACTTTCATTTCCTCTTGCCTTTTGACAAGCATTATATATCAAATACAGAGAAAATTGATTAAGTGTAGAGAAAAGAATTTCATAAATTCAGAGCCATTTTCTGTTTTTCATAATAAAATGATTGCTCAAAGAATTCCATCTGATCATTGTTGAAAGCTCACTGCAGTTTATGATATAACTGATAAAATCTGCATCCTTGGCCTTCCAACAACCTTTACACCAGCAGATGGTGGGCGTAAAGATGTCATTCATCATTTATTTACAATGGACTTTATTTATTCTAGTGTCAACAGCTGCCCCAGGGAGTGGGTTATTGAATTCAAATGTGAGGCTCTGGGTTATTTGCTTCCTTTCAAATTTGTCTTCAGAGCTTAGTTGCTAGGAGTCCATTCTGTGTTCTAATAATGATTCATATATTGTGAAGCCATTCAGTAAATTGGGTTGTCAGGGATTGCCAAAAAAGGTTTCGAGGTCTTGTTTTGGGGGGTGGGGGGTGTGGATTGCATGTGCGTCTGGTTGACTTGAGCAGTAGTGGTATTAATGTGACTTTTTCCTAAGACTGGTGAAGTTAGGATTTCTTCTTTTCCTTAATGTACTCATTCTCTCCGTGTCCATGTATTCCACATATGAATAATAAGAAAACGTAGAGAGGACTGCTTATTAAAGGGAACTCTCAACCTTTTCTTCTCTCCTCACAGGCAGGGCAAGAGTCCTTCCGTTCCATCACACGGTCATATTACAGAGGAGCAGCAGGGGCTTTACTAGTGTATGATATTACAAGGTGAGAACTTGCAGATTGTTTGGCTCAGTGGTCAATGCAGAGAATTTTTCTAAGTATCAGTAGTAAAAGTATAACTTTGCCTTTATGTCCTGACTGCTTGCCTTTAAAACCTGTGTATCTTGAATTAAATTTAAATTTCCTACAGAAATCTGTAACTGAGTTTCTCTCTTATATAAATAAGCATCCCAAGTTGATCAGTTTGGTTGGTAATGATATTTATACATTGGAATTTCCTGAAGTGAGGTTACATTTAATTCTTAAACTGAACTATAGTCATTGAGCTGTGACTCCAGATATTGTACTTAAAATCTGTCTCTTGTTTCATTGCATATGGCTAAAAATAATCTTTAATGGAATGTATACTGTTCATTGTACAGCACTAGGGAAAATACTTTGAAAATAGTCATCGGATTATCACTTATGTTTAGGAGAGACACATTCAACCACTTGACAACCTGGTTAGAAGATGCCCGCCAGCATTCCAATTCCAACATGGTCATTATGCTTATTGGAAATAAAAGGTAAAAAGACTATATCTTTAAATCTTTATTGCATAATTGTGAAGACTGGATAGCTGTTTATGTGGTAACTGTTAAAGTGCCTGTCTTGTACATTGTCCAAAATGTAAGTTATTGATTTCTTAAATTATGAAATTTTTAGAATATTAAGAGGTTTCTTTTGGTTTTTAAAATACAGATCATAAGCTTTATTGGAATTTATTATTATTTGAAATAGTTTTTGTTGGAAGCTGTATTTTAAAGAATATTTTTATGGCATTTTATCTGATTGAAAGTGAAAGTGAATCCACTCAGTTGTGCCCGACTCTTTGCAACACCATGGACTGTAGCCTTTTACGCTTCTCTGTCCATGGATTTTCAGTCAAGAATACTGGAGTGGGTTGCCATTTCCTTCTCCAGGAGATCTTCCAGACCCAGGGATTGAACCTGGGTCTCCTGAATTGTAGGCAGATGCTTTACCGTCTGAGCCACCAGATCTGATAAGTAATTTAAAATAAAACCCACTGATTTGTTTGGTGGCTAGGTTCATTATTATCCAAAATACTTGGCAGTGGAAATAAGAATCTATGCAGAACCCAGAAAAACATTTTTCCCTTTTTCAATTATTTAATATGTATTATATGAATTAATGCAATACATGGATTAATCAGGTGTATTTCTACTTGAAGGCCGAAGCACTTTTATTAATAATATTGTTTAATAGATACCATATTTAGTACTTTTAAGCTTACCTCTAGGACTTACATATTAGTGTCATCTTAATATTGTTTTTACAATCTTATTTTACTTTATATTTCTAGATATTGTAATTGCAGTGAATGTCCTTGGGTTTATGTTTTAAATGATAGTATAATACATCAGAAAAGTTTCTTGACCATAGTTTCTATAAAGTTTAAGAGTATAGGAAAGTTTTCACTAATTTAGTAGAAAATTACAGTGGTAACAATTAAAACTATTATTTTTAAATTGGCAGATACAGAATTCATTCATTCTTCAGGTTTATAAAATAGTATTAAAAGATAATATTTTAAGAAAAGTAAAAGCATGACTGTTATATGGTAATGAACACAACAAAGCTTTTATTTATTTCATCCATTAATGAGGGAACCAGTAAGATAATACAGTTGTTTCGAAAGAGAACTCAAAATACCACACGTTGATAATCAAATAAGGAATGCTGAAATGAATTTACAGATGGATACAAAACTGAACAAAATTCACAGACTGATAGCTGTATTCCACCAGGGCTCAGCTTGCATGTCCATGGACAAGAATTACTTGCATTAGTATCTGTTTTTCATAAGTTAGTTTCTCTTTACTATATCTACAATCCTTGAAAACTTGAGGGGTGCAGTTAAAGCAGTGCTTAGAGGGAGATTATAACACAAAACACTTGTATTAGGGAAGAGTTTCAAATCAGAAACCTGAACTTTACCTTAAGATTAAAACTAGAAAGATAAGAGCAATTTAAGCCTAAGGTAAACAAAAATAAATAAGGAGGTTAATAAAAAGAAAACCAGTAAAACTAAAAGCTAGCTCTTGAGAAGACTGAGAAAAGAAGATACATTATTAATATTGGGAATAAAAGAGTATCATCACCACAGATCCTTTAGATATTAAAGGGATAGTGAGAGAGTAGTGTAAACAAATGGACTGGGGAGATGTTGGTCAAAGGAGTGCAGACTTGTAGTTAGAAGATGAGTAAGTTCTGGGTTCCTCATGTACAGCACTGTGATTATAGTTAACAGTACTGCACTGTGTACCAGGTGCTGTGAAAGGAGATCTTAAACATTCTTAGCATAAAATAAAATGATACATGATGTGATGGAAGTGTTAGCTGATGCTACAGTGGTAGTCATATTGTGTTATATAAATGCTTCAAATCAACACATTGTGTCCCTTAAACTTACAGTGTTATAAGTCAGCTGTGTCTCAAAAAATAAGTAATCCTTAAACAATTTAAAAAATATATTTTTTTCACAGCTGTTTGATTTCCCAGTTCTAACTGTAGTTACCATAGTCTTTGTAAACTTCCTCTATTAGATGACTGCCTTCTTATCTGTAGAATCTTTTAGTCCAAAAAATAAATCTAAATAAATGGAGAGATATACCATGTTCATGGATTGGAAAATAAATATTTTTAAGATGTCAGCTTTTCCCAAATTGATCTGCAGATTCATTGTAATCCCAATCAAAATGCTTCAGTCTTTTTTAAGCAGGTAGAAATTGACAAGCTGATTTAAAATTTTTTTTGAAAATGTGAAGGTCATAGAATAGCTAATATTGGAGGATTTGCTGGTTTCAGTAAAGTGACTTCAAGATTTATTGTAAAACTACTGTAATAAGTCTGATATTGGCATAGATAGACATAGATCAGTGAAACAGAGTGAGAAATCAGAAGTCAATCTATATGTATATAGTTTGTTTTTTGATAAAGATGCCATGGTTCAGTAGGGGAAGAGGTAATCTTTTCTTCAAATGGTGCTGGAACAATTGTATAGCCATGTGCAAAAAATTAACCTTGATCCTTACCTCACACCATATACAAAAATTAACTGGAAATGGATTATAGACGTCAATGTAAGAGCTAAAGGTATTAAAAAAAAAAAAACTCTAGAAGAAAGCATAGAAATTTTAGGGATTCTGATTTTGTCAAACATTACTTACATAGAGAATGATCAACTTAACAAGTATTGTCAAGGATTTAGAGGAAATTGAAACTCTCTTACTGCTGGTGGGAAAATAAAATCATACGATGATTTTGCAAAACAATTTAGGAGTTTCTTTAGAAAATAAACACACATTTGTTATACCACTTAGCCATTTCACTCTTAAGTATTTACCCGAGAAAAAAGATGAAAAAGGAGACATGTTATGTTGTTCCATTTATATAAAACCCTAGCAGATGCAGACTATTCTTTAGTAGCAGAAAGCAGATCATTAGTTGCCTAGGGCACAGGGGAAGGAAAAGGTGAATTACAGTGGGGAATGGTGGCTTCACAGGGTATACACATATCAAACTCATCAAGTTTTCTATTAAATGTGTGTTTTTTTAATGTTAGTTATATTGCTATAAAGCTGTTTTTAAAAAAGTAACATAACAAGTAAATATTATACTGAGTAGATTAAATTTTTTTTAGTGTTATTTTAATTGAGGTTTGCTGTTAAGAGAACATACAGTTGTCCCTCCGTATCCATGGGGGATTGATTCTGTCATTCCCCTCAAATATCAAAATTCTTTTAAGATTAAGGCTATTGGAGGGAAGCTTTGGTCTTTGTATTCAGTAATATGGAAGTATTCATACTACCATTCAGTGGTGATGTGTGAAATAATAAGAGGAGAATATTTGAGGAACAAAGAAAATTTTCACACTTTTATCTTACCAGTGTTTTTCTTGTGTCTAAAACGAGACTGGGGCAGCTTGTTGTTTAGTTAGTAAGTCATGTCCGACTCTCTTGGGACCCCATGGACTATAGCCCACCAGGCTCCTCTGTCCATGGGATTTGCCAGGCAAGAACACTGGAGTGGGTTGCTATTTCCTTCTCCAGGGGATCTTCCCAATCCAGGGAGCGAACCCTGCATTGGCAGGCCAGCTTTTTACCACTGAGCCACCAGGGAAGCCACTTAGGTGGCTTAAATTTGGTTGCTGCCTGTAGTTGAGTTGTGAAAAGCAAGAGCAAAATATAGTGTATACCAAACATGTTTCTAATGATTGTAGAAGGGTAGTTCTTTAGGATACACTAGCTGTGGAAAGACATTTTAGGGAAGAAACTAAGAAAAAAAAAAAGTATGACATTTAAAGAGTGAATGGGCAATGAACAGAGATAAATGGGATTATTATCAGATAAGGGGAATTGGGGTAAACCTGGAGACAGAGAGTAAGCCATTTTTGAGTTAGGTGAATTAAGCTGTAGGGAGCCAGTGGAACCATTTGAGAAAGATAGTGACCTAGTCAGAATGACAGATGACATAGATTTTTCTTAACTGTGGCATTTGACATTGATTATACAAGAAATTAGAAAGCAGAGTATAAAGATGAAAGTTTTTAATAGTTAAAGGATTAGAATACCCTAAACAAGAAAGCATAAATTAAGAAAATGGTTTAGGAAAGAAAGATACTTAAGTAGTAAAAGTGATTTGAGTGGGTTTAATGGGATGAAAAGTCGAAGACAACAATATGATTTTATGCCTGGAAAACTGAAGAAATGAGTGCTAAAACAGAACTGAACACTGAAGTGCCACTTTCTTTCGTTCCAGCAACCTCTTATATGTACACATCCTTAACCCTCTGCTAATATAACATTTGTAAATGTAGACATCATCAGAGATACTGGTAGGGAAAACTTGTGAGTAACTTGAAATATCCCCAAATAAGGGATTATTTAAATGAAACGTGGCATATACAAACATTCAGAAACGTAAGATCATGGCATCTGGTCCCATCACTTCATGGCAAATAGATGGGGAAACAGTGGCTGACTTTATTTTTCTGGGCTCCAAAATCACTGCAGATGGTGATTGCAGCCATGAAATTAAAAGACACTCCTTGGAAGGAAAGTTATGACCAACCTCGACAACATATTAAAAAGCAGAGACATTACTTTGCCAACAAAGGTCCATCTAGTCAAGGCTATGGTTTTTCCAGTTGTCATGTATGGATGTGAGAGTTGGACTATAAAGAAAGCTGATCACCGAAGAATTGATGCTTTTGAACTGTGGTGTTGGAAAAGACTCTTGAGAGTCCCTTTTGATCCCACCAGTCCATCCTAAAGGAGATCAGTCTTGGATGTTCATTGGAAGGACTGATGTTGAAGCTGAAACTCCAATACCTTGGCCACCTGAAGCGAAGAGCTGACTCATTGGAAAAGACCCTGATGCTGGGAAAGATTGAGGGCAGGAGGAGAAGGGGATGACAGAGGATGAGATGGCTGGATGGCATCACCGACTTAATGGACATGGGTTTGGGGGGACTCTGGGAGTTGGTGATGGACAGGGAGGCCTGGCGTGCTGCGGTTCATGAGATCGCACGAGTAGGACACGACTGAGCAACTGAACTGAACTGATACACATAAAATGGGATGAAGGGCAGTTAAGGGAAAGTATTTGCTTGAAGATTTTGTGTAATTTAAGGCTAATTTCAGATAACAAGAGTCTTAAGGATGATTGTCAGATAAGGGAGCTGAATTTCAGTAGCACATTGCCATATCACTGTTGAGGGTGTACCCCAACCGTTATTTTTTATTCCTGCTAGAATATAAGCTCCATGAGGTGGCCGGGGTGGGTGGGGGGGAAGTGTTTTATGTCTGATTTGATGAGTGGTCTGTCCCCATATCCTGGAAATGGCTTCGCACACAGGAGGGCCCCAGATTTCAGTTAGATAGATTATCTTCATCCAGTTATTCAGACGGAGTTTAATTTTTTTTTTAACAATAAAACATACTTGAAGAAGAGACAGCTACTTTTTACCCCTGCCTTAACTAATAATACAATTCCAGTATGATAAAAATGAATACCGTACTTTTGTCCAAAATTTCTAAATTAGACTTCTATTTTTCTCTCTCTTCTTTCATTAACAGTTTTATTGGGAATTAAACCAACTAGGATAAATAATTAATGTTTCAGTAGTACTTTGAATTTTATCAGTCAACTTTCTGTAGTTTCTGAGGATTGTGTGACTAATTTTTAATCATATTCAGACTCTGAGTCTGGCTGAAGGATGAGGAGTCTAGTGTAATTTTGCTCTCTCATTATGTTGAGTAAGACAGTTCCCTTCTTTCGGAACCTGCTGTACTCAAAGGTGGAATTTGAGGCTTGATGTTCCCTTTGAGTTTCTCTGGTTTTAGCATTCTAGGACTCTAACTTAGAATCTTTCTGCTTGGATTGTTAGTTCTTTGAAGCTCAGCAGTGTGCACTTTGACTTTCATAATATGAAGGATAATGCAGTTGATTATTAATGTGTGGAAAAATTAATTGGAAAAATGGTCAGCATAACTTTGAGTCTAATTGTACTGTGATGGTTGATAACTGAGCCCTTTCTTTCCCATGTTCAGTGATTTAGAATCTAGAAGAGAAGTAAAAAAAGAAGAAGGTGAAGCTTTTGCACGAGAACACGGACTTATCTTCATGGAAACTTCTGCTAAGACTGCTTCTAATGTAGAAGAGGTAAATAAAAGGCCTTTTAAAAATGTTTATCATTCTACATAATAGCAATCATTTGTTAATCATTTGTTGGTTATACTCCATAAGCTTTTTACACACAGATAGTTGTTGAAAGTAGAAAATTTCTTTCCTTTGAAATACCTTGTAACATTCATGTTATATCAGATTCTTAAATTATATTCTGACCCTTCTCTTGAAGTCAGAATGATTTAACAGATATATACTTTGTATATACTTTCCCTAAAATCTTCTTTAATGTGGCTGAAGAGGGAAAAAAAAGAACAGTAATGAAATTTGGAAGTGTTTCAAGACACTAAACATTTGTAGCTGTTTGCATCCACTTCTGCTTAAATAGAGGAAGCATTATTACTGTGTAACATTATATACAACATGGGAATTCTGCCATATTTAATAACTAAGATTTGTGGTATCTCAATTATTTCTGTTGTCAGCCTGAACTGTGGAAGTTTTCTGAACACACCATATTTTTCTGTGCTTTGTGTATGTGGGATATGGCATTTATTTACTACACATGCAGGAGTAGGCAGTTAATCCTCTCTAAGGTAAATGTATGACTACACTCTAGTTCATAAAAAGGAGAAATGAGACTTAAGAAAATATGTAGTTTGTACAGAGTAATGCTGCAGTTTCCGCCTTCTGCATAAGAATTTTAAAAGCAGCTGCAGAAAGGGATTCTGCAAATGATTGGAGAAGCACTTGCTTTAAGGATAGGGGTCCTAGGCCACAGCTAGCACTGTGCCTTCCACATAGTAAACAGTGAGTACATATTGATTAGGAATAATACTCGTCTAATTACCTGTTGAACTCGGAAGTTGACCATAGTAGTTCAGCAGCATTGGTATTTTCACTGAAGAATTCTTGGGTAAGATATCCTGTTCATCTCCACTTAGTGAGGTGCTCTGTGATTGTCCTTAATATGTTTCTTACAGGC
Source organism: Bos taurus (assembly GCF_002263795.3). NCBI lineage: Eukaryota > Metazoa > Chordata > Mammalia > Artiodactyla > Bovidae > Bos > Bos taurus. Next base: position 26,232,908 of record NC_037341.1, read on the forward strand.
TCCAGCTAATGCTTTACCTGTGTTACCAATTAATTGCAACTTGAAGACATATGAAAATGTTTTACTTTACACAGCAAACCCACAGAGAAATCCATTCTGTCCTCTTGTTTAACTTAAAATAGACAGAAAGTTGCCTGTTTCAGTGATGCATTCCTTTCCTAGAGGTGTTGGATTTGAAACTGGAGGGGCTAGTGTGTTGTGGTGGTTTCAAGACATATGAAACATGTCCTTATTGATTATTAACAGTGTATTTTCTGTTGATTTTGAGAACCTTAAAACCAGAACTGTCTGTATTTTATGAAAGAGCTGTCCTATGAAGTCAAATGACAAGACAGCCACTACCGGAAAGTAATTCTGAATTTCTCGTTTTAACTCTGAAGCCTTTGTGTTCATTTTCTTATTTTTAACAAGTCACAGTAGGTATTTATTTATAAGTAAAAAATTACTGTTCATTTGACTGAACATTTAAATGAAGTATATTTCATTAATGTTTTGGCAGCATTATTACAAAAATTCTGTATCTGTGGTTAATAATGAAAATAATTGTTTAAATTTGATCAGGGCAGGAATTGTCCATACTCTTGAGAGAACAGCACTTTTCTTAATCACGTAAATTAATTTGCCTCTCAGAAGCGAAGGATATTAAGAGATAATCTTTTTAAATTCCATTTTTAAAGGATTCATAGATAAGCATTGCATAATATAACATGTGAGATCTTACCTAAAAGCTAAAAATGTTTCATGACAAAATAAGAAGATGGAAGTCCATTCTATGATCCAAAGGAAATCAAACTTGAATCTGTACACAACTTAGAAACTAATTGAACATGGAAATAATAACCAAAGGACTCCTGCATCTGGGAACATGGAGTAGACTGACTTCCCACCTGCTTTTCCTAATGAGTACGACTAAAACTCTGAGCATTATATGTAAAACAATTATAAGAAGACAGAAGGGTGGCAAGAAGAAGGCCAACCAGCTAGAGACCCTGGGATCTGAGGAATGATGCAGCAGGGGTTCCCTTGGTTTATTTTTGCCTCATATACCTCAGATTGGGTTCGAGAGTAAGTGGCAATCCAGAAAGTTGTGTTGTTTTTCTGTTTTGTTCCTTCCAGAAGATGTAAGTACATGGCATAAAGGCATACAGCTCACAAAGGAAGGAATAAGTTGTTTATATTTGTGGATGATATGATTATCTCTGTAGAAATCCCAGGAATTTGTTCTTGTTCAGTCTCAGTCGTGTCCGATTCTTTGTGACCCCCTGGACTGCAGCATGCCAGGTTCCCTTGTCCTTCAGTATCTCCCTGAATTTGCTCAAACTCATGTCCCTTTTTTCATTGATGCCATCGAACTATCTCCTGCTCATCCCCTTCTCCTGCCTTCACCTGTCCATTGTTACATGTCTGGTTCTAACTGTTGTTTCTTGACCTGCATACAGGTTTCTCAGGAAGCAGGTAAGATGGTCTGGTATTCCTGTCTCTTTAGGGGTTTTCCACAGTCAGAGGCTTTAGCATAGTCAGTGAAGCAGAAGTACGTGTTTGTCTGTAATTCCCTTGCTTTCTGTGATCCAACAGATGTTGGCAATTTGATCTCTGGTAGCTCTGGTTCCTCTGCTTTTTCTAAATCCAGCTTGTACATCTGGAAGTTCTCTGTTCATGTACTGTTGAAGTCTAGCTTGAAGGATTTTTAGCATTACCTTGCTAGCATGTGAAATGAATACACTTGGGTGGTAGTTTGAACATTCTTTGACATTGCCCTTCTTTGGGATTGGAATGAAAACTAACCTTTTCCAGTCCTCTGGCCAAGGGATTTACAAAATAAATTAGAGCTAGTAAGTTAGTTCAGCAAGTTCATAGTATACAAGTACTGCATCTCAAACTCTTTTGTTGACCATGATGGCCACTCCATTTCTTCTAAGGGATTCCTGCCTGCAGTAGTAGATATAATGGTCATCTGAGTTAAATTTACCCATTCCAGTCCATTTCAGTTCTTTGATTCCTAGAATGTCGACATTCACTCTTGCCATCTCTTGTTTAGAGATGGCACTTCCAATTTGCCTTGATTCATGGACCTGACATTCCAGGTTCCTATGCAGTATTGCTCTTTACAGCATTGGACCTTGCTTCTATCACCAGTCACATCCACAGCTGGGTACTGTTTTTGCTTTGGCTCCATCCCTTCATTCTTTCTGGAGTTATTTCTCCACTGATCTCCAGTAGCATATTGGGCACCTACTGACCTGGGGAGTTTCTCTTTCAGTATCCTATCACTTTGCCTTTTCATACTGTTCATGGGGTTCTTAAGGCAAGAATACTGAAGTGGTTTGCCATTCCCTTCTCCAGTGGACCACATTCTGTCAAATCTCTCCACCATTACCCACCTGTCTTGGGTTGCCCCACGGGCATGGTTTAGTTTCATTGAGTTAGACAAGGCTGTGGTCCTAGTGTGATTAGATTGACTAGTTTTCTGTGATTATGGTTTCAGTGTGTCTGCCCTCTGATGCCCTCTTGCAACACCTACCGTCTTACTTGGGTTTTTCTTACCTTGGGTGTGGGGTATCTCTTCACGGCTGCTCCAGCAAGTGCAGCCATTGCTCCTTACCTTGGACGAGGGGTATCTCCTCACCACCCCACTTCCTGACCTTCAATGTGGGATAGCTCCTCTAGGCCCTCCTGCGCCCATGCAGCCATGGCTCCTTGGACGTGGGGTTGCTCCTTCGAGCTGCCGCCCTTGGCCTCGGGCTTGGGGACGTTGGGTAGCTCCTCCCGGCCACTGCCCCTGGCCTCAAACGCTCGGTCTAGTAATCCAAGTCTATGCCCAACCAGTAATGCTGAAGAAGCTGAAGTTGAATGGTTCTATGAAGACCTACAAGACCTTTTAGAACTAACACCCAAAAAAGATGTCCTTTTCATTATAGGGGACTGGAATGCAAAAGTAGGAAGTCAAGAAACACCTGGAGTAACAGGCAAATTTGGCCTTGGAATACGGAATGAACCAGGGCAAAGACTAATAGAGTTTTGCCAAGAAAATGCACTGGTCATAACAAACACCCTCTTCCAACAACACAAGAGAAGACTTTACACATGGACATCACCAGATGGTCAACACCGAATCAGATTGATTATATTCTTTGCAGCCAAAGATGGAGAAGCTCTGTACAGTCAACAAAAACAAGACTGGGAGCTGACTGTGGCTCAGATCATGAACTCCTTATTGCCAAATTCAGGCTTAAATTGAAGAAAGTAGGGAAAACCACTAGACCACTCGGGTATGACCTAAATCAAATCCCTTATGATTATACAGTGGAAGTGAGAAATAGATTTAAGGGCCTAGATCTGATAGATAGAGTGCCTGATGAACTATGGAATGAGGTTCGTGACACTGTACAGGAGACAGGGATCAAGACCATCCCATGGAAAAGAAATGCAAAAAAGCAAAATGGCTGTCTGGGGAGGCCTTACAAATAGCTGTAAAAAGGAGAGAAGCGAAAAGCAAAGGAGAAAAGGAAAGATATAAACATCTGAATGCAGAGTTCCAAAGAATAGCAAGAAGAGATAAGAAAGCCTTCTTCAGCAATCAATGCAAAGAAATAGAGGAAAACAACAGAATGGGAAAGACTAGGGATCTCTTCAAGAAAATCAGAGACACCAAAGGAACATTTCATGCAAAGATGAGCTCGATAAAGGACAGAAATGGTATGAACCTAACAGAAGCAGAAGATATTAAGAAGAGGTGGCAAGAATACACAGAAGAACTGTACAAAAAAGATCTTCATGACCCAGATAATCACGATGGTGTGATCACTGACCTAGAGCCAGACATCCTGGAACGTGAAGTCAAGTGGGCCTTAGAAAGCATCACTACGAACAAAGCTAGTGGAGGTGATGGAATTCCAGTTGAGCTATTTCAAATCCTGAAAGATGATGCTGTAAAAGTGCTGCACTCAATATGCCAGCAAATTTGGAAAACTCAGCAGTGGCCACAGGACTGGAAAAGGTCAGTTTTCATTCCAATCCCAAAGAAAGGCAATGCCAAAGAATGCTCAAACTACCGCACAATTGCACTCATCTCACACGCTAGTAAAGTAATGCTCAAAATTCTCCAAGCCAGGCTTCAGCAATATGTGAACCGTGAACTTCCTGATGTTCAAGCTGGTTTTAGAAAAGGCAGAGGAACCAGAGATCAAATTGCCAACATCTGCTGGATCATGGAAAAAGCAAGAGAGTTCCAGAAAAACATCTATTTCTGCTTTATTGACTATGCCAAAGCCTTTGACTGTGTGGATCACAATAAACTGTGGAAAATTCTGAAAGAGATGGGAATACCAGACCACCTGACCTGCCTCTTGAGAAATTTGTATGCAGGTCAGGAAGCAACAGTTAGAACTGGACATGGAACAACAGACTGGTTCCAAATAGGAAAAGGAGTTCGTCAAGGCCATATATTGTCACCCTGTTTATTTAACTTATATGCAGAGTACATCATGAGAAACACTGGGCTGGAAAAAGCACAAGCTGGAATCAAGATTGCCGGGAGAAATATCAATAACCTCAGATATGCAGATGACACCACCCTTATGGCAGAAAGTGAAGAGGCACTAAAAAGCCTCTTGATGAAAGTGAAAGTGGAGAGTGAAAAAGTTGGCTTAAAGCTCAACATTCAGAAAACGAAGATCATGGCATCCGGTCCCACCACTTCATGGGAAATAGATGGGGAAACGGTGGAAACAGTGTCAGACTTTATTTTTCTGGGCTCCAAAATCACTACAGATGGTGACTGCAGCCATGAAATTAAAAGACGCTTACTCCTTGAAAGGAAAGTTACGACCCACCTAGATAGCATATTCAAAAGCAGAGACATTACTTTGCCAACAAAGGTTCATCTAGTCAAGGCTATGGTTTTTCCTGTGGTCATGTATCGATGTAAGAGTTGGACTGTGAAGAAGGCTGAGCACTGAAGAATTGATGCTTTTGAACTGTGGTGTTGGAGAAGACTCTTGAGAGTCCCTTGGACTGCAAGGAGATCCAACCAGTCCATTCTGAAGGAGATCAGCCCTGGGGTTTCTTTTGAAGGAATGATGCTAAAGCTGAAACTCCAGTCCTTTGGCCACCTCATGCGAAGAGTTGACTCATTGTAAAAGACTCTGATGCTGGGAGGAATTGGGGGCAGGAGGAGGAGGGGATGACAGAGAATGAGATGGCTGGATGGCATCACTGACTAGATGGACGTGAGTCTGGGTGAACTCTGGGAGATGGTGATGGACAGGGAGGCCTGGCGTGCTGCGATTCATGGGGTCGCAAAGAGTCGGACACGACTGAGCGACTGATCTGATCTGATCTGATTTGATAGTATACAAGGCATATTTTTAAAATCTACTGTAATCCCACTCCAGTGTTCTTGCCTGGAGAATCCCAGGGCGGGGGAGCCTGGTGGGCTTCCGTCTATGGGGTCGCACAGAGTCGGATACGACTGAAGTGACTTAATCAGTTAGCAATGTAGTCTTCTAGAATTTCTATATATAAATAAAGGCATTAAAAATAGAGACACTTTTTCCTGTCTATCCAAAAAGGTCACCGATTCCAAAAGTACGGTGTTACACCTGTTGATCTGCAGATTGGTCTTCTTACCCTTTCCTTTGTACATTGTGTTTTTTACTTAACAATGGAGATCTTTACAGAAGATCTTCCTGTAGAGTAGTTTTGTTTCATTTTCCAGTATATAGTTTTTGTTTTGTATGATTTCCCTTTGATAATTTATTTAACCAGTTCTCTGTTGACTTGTTTCTGTTTTTTCATTTTTGTAACAGTGTTACAATGAAGTACCTTGTACATCTGGCATTTTGCCTGTATGCAAGTAAATAATTATGGAATAAATTCAGATGTGGTATTACTAATAAAAAAATAAATAAATAAAAAAAATAAAATCTACTGTATTTCCATATATCTACAATGAACACCAAAATTTAAAATACAGTATCATCTATAGTCACACAAAAAGGGGTCTTCTCTGGAGGCACAGTGGATAAGAATCCACCTGCCAATGCAGGGGACACAGATTTGATCCTTGGTCTGGGAAGATTGCATGTGCCATGGAGCAATTAAGTCTGTGTACCCCAACTATTGAGCCTGTGTTCCGGAGCCCGAGAGCTGCAACTGCTGAAGCCCATGGGCCTAGACCTTGTGCTCTGCCACAGAGAAGCCACTGCGGTGAGCAGCCTGCGCACCACACTCTGTTGCCTCATTCTTTTTCAGAGCTAGGTTCCCAATCTGACTTCAGCCATCACACCCGGGGTCTTGCTGGGACCTCCTAGTTGCCTCACCTAGCAACTCCTTTTTCTTCTTACCTTTAACAGTCCCTGAAGGGTATGTGGTACTTCCGACCACTCAGTCTTCTGTAAACTTTCTTTTTTCTTAGCTCATGATATCATAATCTTCTTTTTATCTGTCCCTCCCAGACTCCTTTACTGTCTGTTATTTCCATGTTGAAATTATCACCTGAATCCAGGAATACCCTTCTTAGACTGTGTGTCCAGCTCCACTTTGACCGCTGCTGCCCCTTCTCTCCTCTAGTCTGTGAAGTCTGCTTTCCTGTATCCCAGAGCACCCCCCTTCCCTGCCTCTTCACACTCAGTTACTATGTGTTGCTCTCCACATGTGTATTACTATTTCTGCCTGTTAATTTAAGTATCTCTCCACACTGTCCTCTTCTATGATCGCTTCCTAACTGGACTCCCCATCTTCATTTTTCAGTCCTTCACACTCTTGCCTGTAACACCTTTCTAAAAAAGGAAAATTGAATGTCACCCTCCAGCTTTATTAAAACCCTCCAGTGGTTCCCCACCACTTCAGAATCAAACTCCTTGGCTTGGAAGACAGGCCCTTCATTTGCCAGTCCTTCCCTCCTCGCTCTTCATGTTAAAGTGGGAGTGCATCCACAGAAAGTTTTCTCAGCACTTGAAATGCCCTCTTGCCAACCTGAGCCTTCAATTATGTCATCGAGTCTCCTTGCCCCTCGTGGAATGCTGTGACACAGGACACACACACACACCCCGCCCCTTCCACCATCACCCACCATCCACACAGTCCCTCTTACGTGCTTGTTTCTCTGTGCTTATTCATTCCTGTGTCATTCTGGTCATGGCTTTATCTTCACACTCTCATGACTCTGTCATGACTCTTGTTTTTCACACTGGGTCAACATAAGGACAGAATTCCTTGAAAACCTAGACCATCTTTTTATCTTGGCATCTCCAGATATCTAGCACAGTCTTTTCCCCACACAGTAGGTAAATGTGGATGGTTAAGTATTTCCTTAATTTCTTTAGCCCTTCTCCTCTCACTGCAGTCTTTAGTCAACTTCTGCTTTGGTCCCACTTGTTAATCTGTAGGTAGAATTCTGTCCAAAACCTTCTTTGCCCTAAGTGTTCTAAAACCTGTGAGATTCTTGAAAACACTGATGAATAGACTGGCTTATCGTTCGATTGGGAGCTCCCTCTGGTAGTTACCTGGAGTCTTTGTGGTTTGAAAGGGTTTTTTATAGACCCAGGAATAACTGCCTCAAAGATTACAGCAGGCGAGAGAAAGTACCCCTTCCCAGAAGCAGCAGGCCAACTTTCTAAAGATGTCCAAATGCTCTAGAAGTGATATATTTGTTTCTGTTAATTCCTACCTTGTTTTTCTCATTGTATTTCCTCTCTACACTAAAATTTATTTTTCTCAGAGTTGTAATTACCAAAACTTGACATTATTGCATTCCCTCTAGGACCCAAAGGTGATGGTGTTGTCAATGAAATATTGTCAAACTGTTGTCACTGTGTCAGATATTCTTCCCAGTCTCTTAGACATTTGATGGGTGATTTTTCCCTATATTCATCAGTTTTGCTTAAAGTTAAGATTGGAAATTTGTGGGAAACCAGGAAAAATACATAAATGTGAAAAAAATTGAGGCAAAAATTTAGTAATTAAAAATATCTTAAACTATTGAAAAATCAGGGCTGGAAATTCCTGACTTAGCTGCTAAAGTACTAAAGATAAGAGCCAAGATGATAACTGAAAACACAGCATGCTAACCCAGAGACAGGTTGTAGTAATCTGCCAGGACATCTAACCTGAAGGATCAGTGGATTTCTGTGTCTTGGGGGGAAGCATGTGACGATAAGACTTCAGTAACCAAGAAGACCAGTTTCAAGGCCTCTTGTTAATACTGGTGTCTGCTCCTGGTACTTGGAGATCTACAGACTGAATTCCAAATGAGATGACACCTTCCTTGCCTTGGGCTGTGTTGCAAGTGGCAGAACAGGTGTTTCGTAGAGCTGGAATGTGGGTGTAAACTGAGGGGTTTGCTGTCCCCTTAGGCCTGTACTCAGTGTCGTGAGTTCTACAGGGTCGTTCACTTCAGTCGCTTAGTCATGTCCGACTGTTTTCGACCCCATGGACTGCAGCACACCAGGCTTCCCTATCCATCACCAACTCCCAGAGCTTACTCAGATTCATGTCCATTGAGTCAGTGATGCCATCTGACCATCTCATCCTCTCTTGTCCCCTTCTCCTCCTGCCTTCAGTCTTTCCCAGCATCAAGGTCTTTTCCAGTGAGTCAGTTCTTCGCATCAGGTTGCCAAAGTATTGAAGTTTCAGCTTCAGCATCAGTCCTTCCAGTGAATATTCAGGACTGATTTCCTTTCGGATTGACTGGTTTAATCTCCTTGCAGTCCACGGGACTCTCAAGAGTCTTCTCCAACACTACAGTTCAAAAGCATCAATTCTTTCGCGCTCAGCTTTCTTTATAATCCAACTCTCACATCAATGACATGACTACTGGAAAAACCATAGCTTTGACTAGACAGACCGTTGTTGGCAAAATAGTGTCTTTACTTCTTAATATGCTGTCTAGGTTGGTCATAGCTTTTCTTCCAAGGAGCAAGTGTCTTTTAATTTCCTGGCTGCAGTCACCATCTGCAGTGATTTTGGACACCCCTCCCCCCCAAATAAAGTCTCTCACTGTTTCCCCATCTGATTGCCATGAAGTAATGGGGCTGGATGCCATGATCTTAGTTTTCTGAATGTTGAGCTTTAAGCCAACTTTTTCACTCTCCTCTTTCACTTTCGTCAAGAGGCTCTTTAATTCTTCTTCGCTTCTGCCATAAGGGTGTTGTCATCTGCGAATCTGAGGTTATTGATAGTTCTCCCAGCAATCTTGATTCCAGCTTGTGCTTTATCCAGCCTGGCACTTCGAATGATGTACTCTCCACAGGGCTTTTCACTGTAAATCTGACCTGACCTTAGCAAGTTTCCAGCATCGTTCTAGGGGGGTTTAGTGTAATAAATGTTTATTGCCCCCTTCCAAAGATTAGAAGGTTTCTCCTCTTTCCCCCACTCCCCCCACCCCTCACCCCCCTGTTTGGCCATCATCCTAGGGAACTTCAGGAATGATCAGAACCAGACTAACTTTTCAAAGTTACATCCAGTTTCTCTACTTCTAAACCAGGGGAGCTAGACATTTCTGAAGACAGTCATGCTGCTATGTGCATGTCACACACTTACACATTCACACAACTCTATAGATCACCAGCTCTCAAGGCTTTCCCATCAGCGGTAGAGTTCCATGTGTCTAAAATACACTTTGCATTCCCTCCTTAAAACCTGATTCACGATATACCCTTCCATCTCAGTCACTTAAGCCAAAAATGGAGTCATCCTTAAACATCTTATCATCTTATTCCTGTTCTTTATCAAGTCCTATTAATTTCTCAAGAGAAGATATTAAGTTTGATCTTTGCTTTCTATTCTGGTTGCCGCTGTTACAATTTGTCAGGCCTTCACCTCTTACCTTGATTATTGTCCTAAACTCCTTACTGGCCTTCCTGTCACCAGCCTTGCCTCCTCTTAACTCCTCCTCTAAATTACCCTCTGATTTTGTCCCCAGACTTCTTCACTTTTAAGAGTTCCCTGGGTACCTCTTTATCCTCATCTCCCATGGCTCACTGTCCCCAGCTTCCACGTTAACTAAGCTTAAAATCTGCCCCTATGTCCAGGGTGGTCTTTCCTCCCCTGATTTTTCTAAAAAATGAGTGGGAGCTTACTTATCCTTCAGGCCTTCGTTCAAAGGGCTTTCTCTCTGGACAGTTTTTTGTTTTTGTTTTTGTTTTAACCAGTAGAAGCAGTCATGCCACATTACCCTTCTGAACAACTGTTGTGGAAGTTTCTGTGCTGTGTTCCAATCTTGGGTTTGCATCTGTCCTGTGTTACCACATCCTTGAGATCAAAACATGCATGTACCTGAGGATGCGACTGCATGCTCAGTGCCTGGTATAATTCAGGTGTTCAGCATGCTTGTTGAATGGAAGAACTAAATTAACCACAGAATTAAATATATCTCTGTGTTATAAGTAACACAGAAACAAACTTAGCCATCCAAAACAACTTCTAGCTAGCTAGAAGGTTTTTTTAAGGATACGAGAAGTGTGTGCTTTTTATGTTTAGTTTTAATGGCCATGTAAGCAAAATAAATGAAAATTCCTTTGAGTTGTAGTGAAGATAAGAAATCGTAATAAAAAGAGGATAAATGTGGGCAGGATCTTCATCCTGCTTCTGTTCCAGTGTTGCCTGCCTGCTCTTGGGCAAGTCGTTTCTCCTTTTGCAGCTCAGTCTGTGGTGTTTGTACAGTGAGAATTATTACAGGTCAGTAGATCCAGCAGCTGTTCTGTCTTCTAATAGAACACAGGAAACTAGATGAAGGAAAGAAGAGCAGAATGGCTCTACTGTGGAATGGGGGCTGTGCCCTGGTTCTCCTGCCAGTGGCCGCCTCCTTCCTCACTCATCCCCCGAGGGGTGGCCCCTGCGGGGGGTGTCTGTGAAACACAGGAGTCATTGTGTGTGGGAGGCCTCTCCCCTTGAAGCGAAAGCAGACAGAATCAGTCACAGGATTTGAAGAAGCTTCGTGTGTAAACTGCCCCATCTTGAATTCTAGTCTGATATCCTTTTCACAAGACTGTCCTATCTCTGCATAATACCAGAGTCTTAGCGCACTTTCTTCTTGAGGGCTCACTGTGTACACATTATGTGTTGCTAGTTTACCTTTCGATACTTAGTTTTATTTAATCAGGATGTTTTAATTCACCAGGGGTTCTGCTGCTATGTACCTGCTGTTCCTGTGGTTCCCATAGCTATCTTGCCCTCATATCCTTGTGGTGGTGGGAGCTGCGCCAAGGTCTGCCTACAAGCCAGGCGCTGGTCTCAGTGCTTAACCTTCTTCTTCCAACAAGTCTGTGGCATAGGCATCGTCGTGGCCCCCGTTTTACAGAGAGGTCGCATGTGGTAAGAGGCGACACTGGCCTTTGACACCCATCCCCAAGCCTGCTTCAGAGCCCCACCTTCTGTTCTGCTAACAAGCTTACAGGTACAGATTCAACCCACAAAATTAACTTCCTCATTTTTACACATATTTTGAACTTCTTTTCAGAAATAATGAGAACCTGTGTAAATCACTTAGCATAGTTACCGACCCATACAGTAAATACTTGGTAAATATGGGTTAATACAAGCTTTGGCAAATGAACACCAGTATTGTCCATGGCATTGATTAAGCAATGGAGATGAGAATTCAGCAACACTCTAGTTCCTTTTCCCAGTTCTCAGGGAGAACCAAAGAGTCGCTTATTTTACAGGGCACTTTGCCCTTCAACATCTATTCTGGATGTCTAAGTAAAACTGAGATCAGTTCAGTTCAGTCGCTCAGTCGTGTCCAACTCTTTGCGACCCCATGAATCACAGCACGCCAGGCCTCCTTGTCCATCACCAGCTCCCAGAGTTCACCCAAATCCACGTCCATCGAGTCAGTGATGCCATCCAGCCATCTCATCCTCTGTCATCCCCTTCTCCTCCTGCCCCCAATCCCTCCCAGCATCAGAGTCTTTTCCAACAAGTCAACTCTGCATGAAGTGGCCAAAGTACTGGAGTTTCAGCTTTAACATCATTCCTTTCAAAGAACACCCAGGACTGATCTCCTTTAGAATGGACTGGTTGGATCTCCTTGCAGTCCAAGGGACTCTCAAGAGTCTTCTCCAACACCACAGTTCAAAAGCATCAATTCTTCGGTGCTCAGCTTTCTTCACAGTCCAACTCTCACATCCATACATGACCACTGGAAAAACCATAGCCCTGACTAGACGAACCTTTTTTGGCAAAGTAATGTCTCTGCTTTTGAATATGCTATCTAGGTTGGCCATAACTTTCCTTCCAAGGAGTAAGTGTCTTTTAATTTCATGGCTGCAGTCACCATCTGCAGTGATTTTGGAGCCCAAAAAAATAGTCTGACACTGTTTCCACTGAGATACTTCTATTTATTTTGAATTCTCACCTAACAGATGCTGTAACTTTTATCTAGCCACCAGGTGGCAGCATGTTACACAAGGAAATAATTTAAATGTTACTGTTATAGACAATTTATTTTCAATATTTTGCCTTAAAAACTGTAAAACCCCTAATGAAAACAAACCATGATTCCGTGTTCCCCTTTGTCTGTGCTCCCTCTTGCTGGCTGAGAAGGCACTCTGGGCGCACTGTCCACAGCCGGCCCTGCCCCCGTCCTGCCCTGCACACACCCTCCCTCTGTCAGTCAGGGCAGAGCATTTACGTTTCCTGCATCTGCAGCTGAAATATCAGCACTCGTGCTGAGATCCTTTTGACTAACCTGGTTCAGTTCAGCAGCAGTAGTATCTATCTACATCATCCTTATCCCCGAACCTTTTCATCCATACCCCGAGAAGTACCAGCTCAGTCAACAATGGAGTAGGTACCCTTGGATAATTTGGAGTAGGAAATGGCAACCCACTCCAGTATTCTTGCCTGGAAAATCCCATGGACGGAGGAGCCTGGTAGGCTACAGTCCATGGGGTCGCAAAGAGTCGGACACGACTGAGCAACTTCCCTTTCACTTTCACCCTTGGATAAAGGCCAGGTGGTCGGTGGGATATACACTTTATTTCTTGTGGTTATGTATATTTTAATTTTTGCTATAGAAGTCCCTGAAAACTTAACCTCAGTAAGGCAAGGTATTATCAAGCATCACTCAGGTAACTACTGCCAGGGGTTGAAAGATTAGTGTCTGAAGTGGAAGGCAGTTAATGGCTAATAAAGGTAAGGAACTGGACACGGCAATTAATCAGAGAGCAGAGCTGAGAGCTAATGGGAAACGGAGAGAGTTGGGCTTCAGGTGCCGGCATGGGCGCTGCATGGGAGGCCAGGCCTCGCCAGGGTAGGTTGGCTGCAAGGAAATCTGTTTATACTTCTTAACCATGGATGTGCCTGGATTGTCTCACAGGCCTAATGAAATCCTTTCACATCAGTTTCTCAGCTGGTTTTTTTTTCCTATCTTGTAACCTATTTATTCATATTCGACTATTTGAAACATGGAATAGAGATGAATGTAACATTTGTGGTTCTGACTTAATGTGTCACAGAAAGCTGCAATGATCTTTAGGATGTCATGTTTTCAAAGTATTATGTTAATTAACCAGTGCTGAAAAATTTCTGGAGTTCTGCCATCATCTTGCTTCATTTTTCTGAGAATAAGGAAATAACTATTCCAGATAAGTTAATTGTTACACAGTCTTTTCCTGGTAACATTGAAATCTGTAAGAATGATGAAGGTATTTCAAAAATGTGTTTTGTTTTATGTTAAATCCTGAGCTTCTTTCTCCTTGATGACTTGGGCCATCTTGGTCAACAGGTATCCTCTTCCATCAGGAGCTGTGAGCCTGGTCTGCACAGGCCCATGGCTCCGCAGCCAATCCAGAGTGCAGCTTGGTCCCCAATGTTGTGCATGCACATCCCCACCGGCCACTCAAGACACACCCTTCTCACTCACTCACTTTGCCAGTCTTCTTTCCCCTCCTTTTCATAATTTGCTTCAGTAGCCTGGGGAATAGAAAAAGTAAAACTAGTTAAAATGATGTCTAAAATTGGAAGGAATTTCAATTTAAGACTGTCCTATTAAAGCATAAGCTTTAGGGAGTTCCCTGGTGGACCAATGGTTAGGATTTGGCGCGCTCACTGCCGGGGCCCCGGGTTCAATCCCTGGTCAGGAAACTAAGATTGTGCATGCTATGCAGTGCAACTGAAAAAAAAATAAAAGGCAAAACATGAGCCTGGTGTAAAGGCTTTGTAATGATTTTATGTTAATTACTTCGATTTTTTTTTTTCTGTGTTCTAGAGGTATTTCAGACTATTACATCTGTTCCTTAAAAAATATATATGAAGGGGTGGGATGAGGGATGGAGGGAGGTTCATGAGGGAGAAGGTATGTGTATACATACAGCTGATTCACGCTGCTGTACAGCAGAAGCAGTGTAAAGCAATTATCCTCCAGTTAAAAAAAGGAAAATATATGTGGAGATTGATTTTTAGTGACTGGAGTGAAATGAGCAATGAAAGAAAATTCTAGTCAATTATTATAACAGATATGTATCTCTTGTCTTCCTGAGTTTTGAAATGCTTTGCAGCTTTAGTGGACAGTTACTGTCTGTGACAGACAAGGCTCTTCTCTTAGAAGTTTTGTTTTGTCTCTACTAAACCTTAACAGTATTTGGTTAAAGTGTCATTATATTTGGGAACTCAATTTCAGTGCATAAAAGAGTATACTACTGCCTACATCTGTTACATTGATTTTAAACTCTTAAGGTATCGTTAAAATTAATCATTAATCACTTAGTAATATAAATTAACTATTAATCATTGCTATGATGTAAATGAACCAATCCATTTATATAGTATGCTCTCTATAATGTGCTGAAAGAAGTGGAAAATATTATTTCAGTGTTTTTAATATGTAATCAGAGTTGGATGACAAGTAAATGTTGTATTGTCCAAATAGTATTTCATTGAGATGATGGGAATTATAAAAGATAACTGTTATATTTAATTATAATTGAGTTAACTGCATATCTTTCAGATATAAAATACATCCTACGTCCACTGGGTACAACTGTTCTTGAAGGTGCTTGCTTAACGTACTGTTTAAGTGATAAAATTAATAGTGATTTAGAAAATTTAGCATAAATAAAAATGTAGCTATCTTAAGATAGCCAGTTTTTTAAGTAATTGATCAATAGATTGGCAAAAAAGTCAATGTATTTACATCCATCGGCATGTGTAATGATCTTCATAATAAAAATCCTTGTTTATATGAAGTTATAGCTCATTTATGTGACCTTGTAATTCTGTCTGATGTTCTAATGAAACGTACACAGTGTGGGTGCCCCTGAAAAGGATTCCAACCCTGTGAATTTATGAATCTGTTGACTTTCAATGTTTGGTTAGCCCCGCCATCACTGTAATTGACATGTTATTGGAAATACAGTTAGGTTTTCCCTTACTTATAAGGATAACCTCCATTTTGAGGAATGTGAATCAATTCATAGTTGGCTGAAAGCCAATTTCTCCTTCACTTTAACTCCAGTGTGCACACATGAAAAGCACATTGGTTTCCTGAGTGCCTTGTGAATCTGCAGTGATTAATTCTTCTCATTATTTTGCTGCAAGTTCTCATGACCCTCTCTGATGATTCGATCAGCCACTTAGAGCTGATGCATATTCATACCTCTGTGCCCCCGCCACTGTCGCGCACGTCCCGGCACCGACTGGTGTGTTCTTGGTGCAGTAATTGAGCTGCAGGAGATTGATTACTCTGGGGAGCTATAAGGCCTTTAAAGGTGAAAACATATCAGTCCTGTTAATTAGGAAACAAAAGCTCTGGTGGCAAGTTCAGCAGTCAGTTGTTTCCAGTGTAGAAAAGATGGAAGGTATGATGTGTTCTGCTCCGTGGACCTGTTTACTTTTTAAATTTTGAATTGTCTGATTCAGTAGTAGTGGAGAACAACCTTCTTTTATGAGTTTTCATAGACTGCTAATTGAATATAATATTAACACTATTATCTCTCAAATCTGGTGGTTTAAAAGCTGAGTTTATATACATCTTCTGTAGCACTGGGAATAATGTGTAAAATATCTTATCTTAACATAAATATAAACTGTTTCTGAATTAATTTGGTAGTATGCTACATGGGAAAAGGATGAAACTTGATTCAACATGACATAGAAGTTGAACTGCCTTTATCTCTTTCTAATAAGCACCCTTTGATCCTTTCCCCCCTGAACTGTATGTTAAGTAACACGTTGTCTGGCAAACAGCATACTATGTGGAACAGTGACCTCCAGGAATAAGCTAGTTACATCATGGGTGTCTATGCAGCTTATCTAGTTGATGTGTTTTTCACATGTGTGCTGTTCTTATGTTTTGGTCTCCCCTTTCCCCAGCCATGATTTTTTTTCTTTTGAAATATAATTCACATATCATAAAATTCACCCTTTTTTAAAGGGTATGATTCAGTGGATTTTAGTATGTTCAGAGTCCTGCGACCATCTCCACTGTCTTCCAGAATATTTTCATCACTCCATTCCTCCCTTCGTGTAATCCCTGGCAGCCAATAATTATTTTCCTTTTGTGGGTTGACCTCTTCTGCACGTTTGACGTAAATGGAATCGTACTGTGTGACCCTTCATACCTGGCTTACTTTACTTCACAGAGTTCATCCACCTTGTCTCATGAATCAGCGCTTTATATTTTTAGGGCTGAATATTATTCCGTTGTATGAGTTGCACCACATTTTGTTTTCATTCACCAGCTGGTGAACAGGTGTATTGTTTCCACTTTATGACTGATTGTGTTGGTTCCCACACATCCTCGTCTTGTTCTGAATCTTAGGCGAGGCTTTCACACTTCACCACTGGGTCTGATACTGGCTCTGGGTTTTCTTAGATGTGGCTTATCGGGTTGAGGAAGTCCCCTTCAATATCTAGTTTGTTGAATGCTTTTATTGTGAAAAGGTGTTGGATTTTGTCAAATGCTTTTTCTGCATCTATTAAAACAACCATATGATTTTTGTTCTTTATTCTATTAATATGATGTGTTACATTGGTTGATTTTCTTATGTTGAACATTGTGATATTTTATAGACCTTTTTATATAATGTTCTTTTACTATGTGGTTTTAAATAATTTAACTTCTCTATCTTATATTTCAGGCATTTATTAATACAGCAAAAGAAATTTATGAAAAAATCCAAGAAGGAGTCTTTGACATTAATAATGAGGTATAAACATATAATTGGCTAATAATTAATCTAGAATTTAATTTTAATTACTTGGAGTCAAGAATTTATATTTTTAAAAATCCCTAAAATGGATCTATGCTGTCATTTAAACATTAGTTTATCATCATGTAACTGAAAGTTTGTTGTATGTTGTTTAATAGCTGAATCTTTATGTTTTGTAAAGCATCAGTTTATCTATGAAAACCGATTAAAGTGACCCTATCCATTTTTTGCAAGCAGTGCAAAATAATAGAAATCCTCCAAAGAGAAGAAAATCCACTTTGATCCACACATCCATGTGGTGTCACCTGCTTTGGGGAATAATTTCCTAGTGTGTAAATGTGCATGTGCAGTGTTCCTAGTGCAGGATGCTCTCTGGTGTCTGGTGCGGAAGAGGGAGATGCCCAATTTGGAAATTACTCCCAGTTCAGCATAGCGTGTTTTCAGGAGACTGAGTTAATACATGTAATTGGCAGTTGGCGCTGGTTGTTTGGTTTTTGTGGGTAGCTTTTCTTCTCTCTTTTTGTAAAATATTCTGAGCCAGATTTGATCAACATGATTAGGATAAAATATAAAAATTTGAAGCAAATAATTCAGAGTGTTTACCAGAAGCCATCATTTTGACCTAAATCCCCACTGTGCATTTATCCTTATTTATTTTAGAATTTTTGTGTGAACAGGGTATATTACTTTTACATAAATGTTTTTGCCAGTCCATGTTAGGATTTCTTGCTTCTGAGAGAAGACCCCTTCTACCTCCCCCAGGTGCAGTGAGGAAGGCCCTGTGTTGGAAGGACATTATATGTGTGTCTCTCCTGGCCAGGACACAAGAGGCTCTTTTTATTTGCCTCAATATTCTTTGCTAAAACAAGCAACAGTTCACCCAAGGTTTCCAAAAAGTACTTGATTTTTCAATTTCTTTTAATCTGTAGTGATAAAGTTTAATCTGTAGTGATAAAGTTTCTATGGCAGTAGAGCTTGAGTTAATTTCGCGGCGACACCGTTCGGAGACTAATGCCGTATAAATTGAACAGTAATTGGGCCTCTATGAAAAAGGGCACGTTCATCGTGTCTGTCTGGTTTCATATAGTAGCTGACTGCTTTACTGTGCCTGGTGCGGCTTTGATTGTAACGTGCTGTCAGGAGCCAACAGGCCGTGCGATTTATTTGGCCTACTGCCAAGTCTGACTCCTTGATTCCTCAAGAAGTTGCTACCAGCCCAGAGGGGGCAAAACCAATGAGCCATAGGGCATGCTTTTTATTAAAGAGGAGTCAAAAGAGCGAAAAGAAACCACATCAGCTGCTGTCAATACTGAGCCAGTGCCAGAAACCCCAAGGCTACTACTGTTGCAGAACAACTGCCAAGCACTATAAATCTGAGATTTACTGTGACGTCAAGTTTCCTTAAGAGCTTAATTTCTGAAGCTACTGTATTACTTTTCTCCGTGCGTTGTATTTTTAGGTAAAATCCACTTGAGGGAGTGAGGGTTAAGACATAAGTGTGAGTTTGATGAATGAAAGAACCACTCTGTGTGTGGGTTCCTGGCAAGCTGCCATGTCTTTGGGGATCATAGAAATTATTGATGACACAGAACACTCATGTGCCCTTAGCCTGTACAGCTGATTCAACATGGAGCAGAAACGCTGTCTAGAGGAAAGGTTGTCCGCTGTGTGAGAGCGGCATAAGATTTGCACGTTTTCCTCCTTTAATGCTTTTGTTTTAAACAGTCTGTCCATTGTGAGAATTCCCTTAAAAGCAGCACTCCGGTTTTTGTTAACCTAGTACCTGACCATGATAAGGAATTGTCTTCAGGAATATTTCCACAGTATTACTTTAAAAGAAAGAAACATTCCCTGAGAGATACTGTCTTAATTGTTGCCAAAAATTTGCTTAATAGATGTGTTTTAAAAATATATTTTAGTTGTTTGGTAATACTGTATCATTAAGAAACCAGAGGATTTCTTAAACTCGACCTTTATATTATCATTTTCTCTTTTATTGCAGGCAAACGGCATTAAAATTGGCCCTCAGCATGCTGCTACCAATGCCACACACGCAGGCAGCCAGGGAGGACAGCAGGCCGGGGGCGGCTGCTGTTGAGTCTGTTTGTCTCGCCTTGCTGCCCGAAAGGGGCTGCTCACCTATCCTTTCACCCTCTCCTCCTGCTCCGCTGAGACATGAAACTGTTTGAAATGGCTTTATGTCACAGAAGACTTTAATCCTTCAAATTCTTGTATAACTTTGAATAAATGGTTAATGTTCACTTAAAAAGACAGATTTTGGAGATTGTATTCATATCTATTTGCATTTGATTTCTAGGTCAATTGATGTGATTATTTTTGTTAAATGTTGTCTCGTGCCCCTACCAACGAACTGAATTGTATGAAACACTACAGAGTCATACTGAGTATTTTAAATCAGTTTGTGGAGTTAGGTTTCCCCACACGCGTGGTTACCTAATGTTTAATATTATAGAACTGTCCTCAAAAGTTTGTCAGTTTTCAAGGCTCTAAGGAAAACAGAAGGACTCTTTTAATTCTGTATTTATCATTTACTTTCTGTATATATAGTTTAATAACCTGCTTGGGTGTAATTTGCCAAGCTTGAATTCTTTAATGCATTTGCATAAATTCTATACTGTTTAGAGCTTAAAGCTACAGAAGCATCATTAGGAATTGCTTGGACACTGATTTTAAAACTTTTTGACATTGTTAACAAGCATGTTCATTTTTCCTTGTCACTAGTCCAAGAGAAATATGCTTAAATGTACATTATTACTAAAGGCTGTGTGTGTGTTAACCTGTTTAATGCCAAAAGTTTGCTATTTGTCCACAGTTTCTGTAAGACCTCTTCAGAGAAGGATTTGTTTGCCTTAATGTATCCCATTGGGTAGAAACACAGTATGATGAGAGAGCTGGGCAGAAGCAAGGACTCCTCCACCCGAGTGACTCCAGGAGGATCGAGCGTCCACGTGTAGATGGCACGTTTCGAGGACTTTAATCTTTCTTTCAACAATAATGTTTTCTTTTCCTTTTATTCACATGATTTCTATTTTTCATGCAGGACAGTTTTTCAACCTTGATGTACAGTGAACTGTGTAAAATTTTTCTTTCAGTGGCAACCTATAATCTTTAAAATATGGTAAGCATCTTGTCTGTTTTGAAGGGGATATGACAATAAATCTACCAGATGGAAAATCCTGTTAAATGTAGAAAAGCTTTAGTAATTTACTCAGTGTGGTGGTTTTACCCTTTTTCTTTTATCTCCCTTGGTCTATAATGAAATTGTTATAGCAGTGCAAAATAAAATCCTATGTATAAAAATGTTCTTTTTTTTATTATGACCACATCCTTTTTTAGAAGTTAATTTTTTAGTCCATCCACAGCTTTGATGTGTATTTAAGCATATTTTTTAAAAGGGTCAGAATGTTTTAACACTACCCTTTTTAAAAATTTTGCTAGAATGTGATAAAAATCTTTTCAACAGTATTGAAATTCATTGTCATTGATGACGTATATAAGCAAGTATTTTTAAGAATGAAACCAGCTACTTTCAATCTACTCACTGAGTTCAGCTTTCTGCCCGTCTTTCTGGAAGATTCAGCAATGCTCTGTCAAAGCTTTGACATTGCTCTTCAGAGCAGTCACCTAATGCTGTCTTAGTTTTAAGAGCTCCTCGAGGGCAGAGGGGAAGGTGAGGGGAAATCGAGGTTCCTGAGTATTCTTACTATGCTTGTTTTTCCCTGAAAGTGGTCTTACCAAATTCCCAGTCTTCCCATTCACTCATCGGTGGTGGGCAGGACTAGTTGAAACAATGAGGACTTGTTCCCCTCAACCAGGAAGAGGATGATTCTTCAGCTGCCATTAATTTTTCCAGAAGCTTAACATATTCCTTTTCCACACTGTCTCCTCTAATTCTTCTATAAATCAAGTATAAAAACAGAAAGTAATGGTAAAAAACAGCAACAAAGCACATGTATTTTAATAACCTAAGAAGAGCGTGCATGTGCGCTCAGTCACATCCGACTTTTGCGACCCTATGGACTAGCCCACCAGGCTCCTCTGATTTTCTAGGCAAGAATACTGGAGTGGATTGCCATTCCCTTCTCCAGGGGATCTTCCTGACCCAGGGATTGAACCCAAGTCTGCTGTATTACACGCGAGTTCTTTACCATCTGAGCCACCAGGAAAGCCCTAAGAAGAGCTGGAGCCCTCAAATGCAACCCCTATGCACAGCCTTCCCTGCCTCGGGACTTGGGCAGCAGGGGCATGTAGGGGCTTCTCTGTAGTTAACACCACTTTGTCTGCACACCTCACCTGCCATTAAGAAACGTGTGGTGAATCCTTTACTTCAATCGACAAAGCAGCATTCCTGTCTGGCTTCTGCTCTCCTGTTTCACAAATAATGTAATCGTGATGCCTGGAACCGAACCTTTTAAAACTTTGAGTCTTCAAATGATCTTTTGATCAATTTTTGTAGCATCCATGGACATGTTTTAAGTGCTAGAAAATAAATCGCTAAAAAATATAACTTTTAATGTCTCAACATGTAACATCACAAAGTGGGAATCTTCATAAAGACAGCATTATAATTTGCCTTCTGGATTTAACAAAACTGAATTAAGACCAAAGTTTTGAAAGAGTAGCATATAATTAGATACACAATTCAAACAATACGTGAAAGCAAAAGTATATCTTCATTCCCTTACTAATTTATTGATGTGTAGTTGATTTAGAATATCGTTTTAGTTTCAGGTGTGCAGCAAAATGATTTGGTTATATATACGTGTGTATATATACTTTTTAAAGTAGCTTAGTAGTCACAGGAAAATAGTCCATAATTTTCTTCTAATAGAGTAGGAATGTATATGATACTAAAATATCTAATCACTCCAAAAATTCTGTTTGGCTTTGGAAAACATTAAACATTTATTTTCTCGTAGCTAGTGAAGCCTCATCTAAGCACAGTACTAAGGTTGGCAGCCCAAGGTTTGTGAACTAAAAAATAATACAAAAAGGAAACCGTAATAATGGAAAAGATGACCCTCTTCCATGATATGTAATTGACTATACCTCCCTGTGTTTCTTAGAAAGCGTTCACATTTGCTTTGGTGTTCAAAGAGAATAGAGCCTAACCCCAGAAGCAGAGTTTATCATGTTGTGTTGGCATATACTAGACAACAGGGCTCACTGGCTTGGAGTCAGGATAGGGAACAAGGTGCCAGTGTATATACTTAGTGTTCATTCATTAGCTTTGGAAAAATCATCAGGCAGCTCTTAAAAACTGAAAGACAAGAGGCAAAAACCTGCTAGGAAAAGTGCACTAAAAAAAGATAAACAGAAGTGCCCCTAAAATGTATTTCAAAATTAAAACAACTTATAACTTCCTTGGTGGTCATTGGTTAAGACTCTCTGCTCCCAACACAGGGGGCCCGGGTTTGATCCCTGGTCAGGGAACTACATCCCATGTGCCTCAGTGAAGACCCATTGTGTTGAAGCATCGTAGCCAAATTTAAAAAAGACCACGCTTCCACTGTAGGGGACACAGGCTTGACCCCTGGTCAGAGAACTAAGGTCCCACATGCTGCATGGTGCTGCCAAAAAATAAACTTCAAACAATTAGAGAAATGCAAATTAAAACATACCATTTCTCTCCTATGAGATTGGAAGAAGTTTAATATACAAGCATGACAACACATTCTGTCAGTGAAATGTCGTGTTCCTGGTTAAAGTGCAGACTTAACGTTCCCTTTCTGGAGAGGAACTTGCAATCCCTATGGAACCAGGAGAAACTTAGCTGTTGACCTGGACTTCGCACTTCTAGGAAAATACTGGATGATACCTTCCAGCAGTGCAAAAGCCCATGTGCACAAGGTTGCTCAGTGCAGCATTGGCGGTAATGACAAGATAATTGAAAATGACCTAAATATCTACACATAGTGATTCAGTGAACTGGAACATCACACGATACAGTCCTCAGCTGTATAAAGTGTGTGGGAGAGCTCTATGCACTCACGTCGTCATTCCCAGGATATATTGTTAAGTGAGAAAAGCAACATGTATGCATGTCTGCAGTTTGCCGTCCTTTGATAAGAAAGGCAGTAGAAGAAAATACGTATGTACTTGCTCGTCTGTGCAGAAGAAATACAAGGATAAACTCAAAGAGACTGGAGAATGGCTGAGTTCAGAGTAAAAAGTAAGGAGGAATGGGAATGGGGTATTTGGGACAAGTAGCACCTTTCAATATACATTTTTGTTTGACTCAAAACTATAGTAATATTTTGCATACTCTGAAAATAACCAAAATCAAGCATAATGTACCAGGAACCCGAAATAAAAAGTAATGATTGGACCTCTCTATAGTATGAAAAAGTGACATGACCACCGGTGCAATGCTGTGGAATCCTTTCCCAAAATGTATAACCTCAGCCATGGGGAAACCTCAGACAAACCCAAATTGAGGAAAACCTTACAAAGTAAGTGGCCAATACGCTTCAAAACTATCAAGGCTGTGGACTTTCCTTGTGGTACACTGATTTATAAAACTCCATACTTGTGCTTCAGGGGGTGCAGGTTTGATCCCTGGTCTGGGAAGATCCCACATGCCATGTGGCATAGCCAAAGAAAAAATTCAGGGCTGTGAAAGATAAGGAACAGTCACAGATTGGAGGAGACGAACATGACAACTAGATGCAGTGTGGGGTGCCGGATGAGTCTTAGACGGGATGTTGATGAAGGAGGGGTGTGCGGGGCATCTCTGGTGTAGCAGTGTTCTGTTTGTTGGCCTGAAAGGGAGTTACAGGGGTACTTGGTTTATAATTCTTTGTGCCTGTGTGCAGTATGGGCTGACCTGGTTGCTCAGTGGTAAAGAATCCACCTGCAATGCAGGAGACACAGGTTCGATTCCTGGGTCAGAAAGACCCCCTGGAGAAGGAAATGGCAACCCACTCCAGTATTCTTGCCTGGAGAATCCCATGGACAGAGGAGCCTGGTGGGCTGCAGTCCATGGGGTCGCAAGGAGTCAGACATGACTTAGCGACTAAACAACAGTGTGCAGGGTGACCTTTCTTGTCGATAAGAATTTGTATCCATCAAACAAAAATGCTGCCTTATGAGTTGCCCTCAAAAGTTACATATGTGAAGTTTACTCTATCCCCTTTCAATGGGTTGAATCATGCTCCCTATCCCTGCCCGCATAATATACTGAAGTTGTAGCCCCTAGTCCCTCAGAATTTGTCTTTTTCTGGAAATAGGATGGCTGCAGATCTGATGAGTTAACATGAAGTCATACTAAAGCAGAACTGTGGCCATGTGAAGACACAGGGAGAAGGCTGTGTGATGAGACAGCCTCAAACCCAGGAGCCCGAGAGATGGCCACCAAGCCACTGGCAGCCCAGATGAGTCCCCTGTGGCTTCAGAGGGGTTACAGCCCTGTCTACTCCTGACTTCAGGGGTTGAGCCTCCACAGTTGTGAAGGAATAAGTTCCTGCTATTTCAAGTCACTCAGCGGCACTCTGTTACGGCTGCCCTAGGAAATTAATACATCCCTTATATCCGATGAATAAAGACATTTTTTGACGGGTTGTCTGTGTCCCTTCGGTGAAAGTTGATGTTGAGGCTTTGGATTCATGGAAATGTACCACCTGCTTCACTGTGTGGCACATGTGGAAGTCATCCTGAGAGAACCGGAATATTTTTACATTTTGCTGCTTTGGAATAATTTACGCATCCAGCTTCATTCAAAATATGAAACATTTGTACATAGAGATTGCATGAAAAATCAGATACAACGCAGGACTTCCTTGATACAGTGTTAAAGATACAGTTTTTAATGTTACTTAAGCCCAGAATTCAGTTTAAAATTGAAGTAGGTGTCAAATGTGTATAAGAGCGATCTTACGAGTGTGATGCTGACGCTGGAAGTGGAGATAAAACAAGTTCAGCAATGACATCCTTCCTGTTGTGAAAATAAGCAAGGGAGAACAAATTAAAAGGGGGGTGCAAGCCGATCAAGAGGGGTTGTTTGAGATTCTGGAATCAGTTTTGACCATTTGAATATTGCCAACAAGGTACAGGGCATCCAGAACAAGAGTGAAGACAGCTAGCTGGAGGGCAAGGTGGTCACTAGGGAGAAGACCGCTGCAGTCTTGTATTTGACAATCGATTTTGCATTCAAATTGCCATGTTCCAGTCCCCAGGAGCTACTATACCGAATTCACATAAGAACGTGGAAACTGGCCGCAGAGTGAGCCCTTGGCTGTGTCTTTTCATACACCTGTGTGTGTGTTGGGAGTGGCCAATACAAATATACATACCTCGTGTCATACCTGGCTTTCAAGCTGGTGGTGGTTTATATTAAAGCACTGAAATGCAGCATCCTCTTTGCAATCAGAATTATGAAAGCCTTTGCTAAGGACTGCAGTCAGAGACGGTTCTGTCAGGGGCTTTAGCCACAAAGCTACCTGTTCATGGGACCTGTCCACTGGAAACTTACTGTCTCAGGGGACCACGAGTTTATTCCATGCAACCAGCCATTACATGATAGGTGACATATTTATGCAACTAATGTGCCTTTTAAGGTAAAAAGGATTATTATACAATGTTTTGTTAGTTTGCTAGGGCTGCCATAACAAAGTATTGTAAACTGGGGGGCTTAAATGACAGAAATGTATTATCTCACAGTTCTGGAGGCTTAAAAATCCAATGTCAAGGTGTCAGCAGAGCTAGTCCCCTTTGAGGATTGTGAGGGAAGGTTGTTCTAGGCCTCTCTCCTTGGCTTGTAGATGGCCTTGTCATCCCTGTATCTCTTCGCATCATCATTGCGTTGTGTTTTTCTTCGAATCCAAACTTCCTCCTTGCACAAGGAGTCCATAAGACACACCAGTCTTATGGATTGAGGCCCACCCTAATGACCTCATTGTAACTGGATGGCTTCTGTAAAGATTGTATCTCCAAATGAGGTCACACTCAATCTTAAAACACTGGGGTTTAAGATTTCAACACGAATTTGGGAGGGGAGCTACACAATTAAGTCCATAACCAATGTGGTTTTGGATTGTGGATTTTAGATAATAAGAAAGGGAGCCAATTGGCCCTTTAATAAGCCTCGCCTGTGTTTATGATGAAGCTAGGCTTTGACTGTCACATGGGGCGTGAACAGGCCAGTACGATCCCCAAAGGATACCCTATACCTATTCATCTGTTATTCTCCCTTACCTCTCCACCCATCCCCTGGTGACCGTTTAATCTGTGTCCTATGGCTGTGGATCTACCTATTCTGGACAGTTCATATAAACGGAATCATATGATATGTGGCCATCTGTGTCTGATTTTTTCACTAAGCGTGTTTTTGAGGTTCACACATGTTGTAATATGCATCAGTACTTCATTCCTGGTTGTGATTGAATACTGTTCCATCGAGTGGCTCAACCACAGTTTGCTTGTCCATTCAGTCACTGGTGGGCATTTGGCCGGTTTCCACCTTGTGGCTGTTGTGACGCCATCTACGATGGACAAGTGTGTGTGTGAATCAGTCTGATGATCTGATAGTCCTTGGCGCCAACCTGGTTCTGATTTTCCTGCATTTAAATAACAAAAACATGGCTTCAACATTTTATTAAGTATTAAAATGATGCTTGCATATAGATTTTTAAAAAGATGAATAGTCAGACTACCCTGGTGGCTCAGTGGATAAGAATCCGCCTGCCAATTCAGGGGACACGGGTTTGATCCCTGGTCTGGGAAGATTTCATATGCTGCAGAGCAACTAAGCCATGAACCACAGCTACTGAGTCTGTGCTCTAGAAGAAAGCCACAGCTACTGAGCACATGTGCCGCAACCACTGAAGCCCACGTGCCTAGGACTTGTGCTCCGCAAAAAGAGAAGCCACTGCAATGAGAAGCCTGAGCACCGCAGCTGGAGCAGCCCCCACTTGCTGCAGCTAGAGAAAAGCCCGTGCAGCAACGAAGACCCAACACAGCCAAAAATAAATAAACTAATTAAAAAGGAAGACGAATAGTATTAGAAGGCGTAAGGTAAAAACAACCATCCTTCATCCCACCCGTCCCCTTCTGATAATCCCCTCCCTGGAGCTCGCAGCCCTGCTCCTCGCCTGCTCTGTGGTGCCTGGCATCCCTGTCAATCTCCAGGTCCTGTGCTCAGAGGGATGGAGATGGGCACCCTGGCTCAGCATCAGTGGGAGATGATGGGACCCAGCCTCGTGCCTCCAGCTCCCCTTCCCCAGTGACTGGCTCCCTGCTCACAGACATTCCCTCTACTCAGTGAGAGTACTATGGACATTTTTTGTACACGGCCAATTTCCTCTCCTTTCCTCTTTGCCCTGTGTGCTTGTCCATTTATCTTTAATGCGATTTGCTGAGACCTTGGGGAGGAGGTAAGGCTTCCCTGGTGGCTCAGAGGTTAAAGCGTCTGCCTGCAATGCCGGAGACCTGGGTTCGATCCCTGGGTCGGGAAGATCCCCCGGAGAAGGAAATGGCAACCCACTCCAGTATTCTTGCCTGGAGAATCCCATGGATTCTTGGTGGGCTACAGTCCACGGGGTTGCAAAGAGTCAGACATGACTGAGCGACTTAACTAACTGGGGAGGAGGTAAATGCATATATTCAATCTATCTCATTTGACTAGAAGTCCAGTGAATTCCTTTTAAGATTTTTTTTTTTTTTTGATGTGGACCAAGTCTTTATTGAATGTGTTACAGGTTGTTTTTTGACCTCGAGGTATGTGGGATCTCAGTTTCCCAACTAAGGATCAAACCCACACCCCCTGCATTGGAAGGTGAAGTCCTTAACACCTGGACCACCAGGGAAGTCCCCAGTGAATTCCTTTTTTTCAAAAAACTTTGCCTTCCTTTATAACTTGTTAAAGTGCAATCTATTTGCTGCAGAGAATGTAAACAAAAGAAGAAAATTGTGAAACTATTCTCCAAGTTTGGATACCCCACAAAGAAGAGATTTGGGTACAAGAGAGTTTTAAGGAAGAGGATGTCAGGGGTACAGTGAAGACCTGCAGAATCCAAGGGGAGAGGACACCATGCCTTCGATGGGCAGCGATATCAGAGGTGTTGCTGCTGCAGGTGCCCCAGGCTTGTTGCCCACCCGGGACCCTCTGAGAAACAGAAGCACACGCCCCATCCAAGGGCCCCTCCTTCACAGATGAGCACTGCTCCCAGGACCTCAGCTCCCAGGCCTGCCCTGGACGAGGCACACTCGCCCTTAGGCAGAAATTCTCGTTGTTCAGTTGCTCAGTCGTGTCCGACTATTTGTGACCCCATGGACTGCAGCACACCAGGTTTCCTTGTCCTTCACTGTCTCCGGGAGTTTGCTCAAACTCTTGCCCATTGACTCAACAATAGTATAGATTTTGTTAAAGCTTTTCTATAAATAATTTCCTTCCAGAAATGTACCAATTTGTATTCCCACCAGACCATGAGAGCTCTCTGTTTCCTGAACTCAGTTACTGACAGTGGGAACTTTCATTTAAAAAATACACTTTTGGCAACTTAAAATCTCTAGTTTCAGTGTTATTTATTAAGCAGTTCTTCTTTCTCTCACTCCATTTAACTGCTTTGACTTCAGACAAAAGTTTTTATGTGCATATTTGACTTGTTTCTGACATTTTTATCATGTCACAGATGACTACATTTCTGTGTTAGCACCATCTCTCAAAACCTCCCAAAATTCTATGGGGAATTTTTAATTTTTTTTAAATTATTTTAAATGTACAGTTTAATTTGGGGAGAAATCCACATTGTTATGATATTAAATGCTGTCATCCGGGAACAAGATATGTCTATCTGTGCAGCAAGGACTTTTATGATAATGACATTCATTCCAGAAACAGAAGTTTAAGGAGCTCAGTTTGTTTTCAAAAATCTAAAATTAATCTGACTTCTGCATTTTTTAATTCAGTGCATTTTAGGGAGGAAATTTCTGCTCATTTTGCTTTTTATTTGACCAAATCTTAGGCATTTTATGATTTCCACTTATTTTAATCATTTCTCATTTATGTTTATTTTTCGACTATTTGTTTTCTCTTCTATACTTCTTTTGGTTCATGATCCTAAAAAACAGCCTTTCATTTTTTTTTTAGCTATGAAATGTCATCCAGGAATAAACAGCAGATATTCACTCAGTGTGCACCTGATTCAATTCAATGTAAATGAACATGCAGCAAATACTGGGTATTTGCCAAGTAAATAGAGTGAATCATATGAATGTGCTACTAGATAATATAATGAGATATTCTTTCATATTTAGCATCCAAATCATTGAAAAATAATGACTATGGGAGTCCTTGCTTATGGCCTAATTGAGTTTTCCACATGGTGTCCTGCCCAGCAGGTGGGCTTTTTTAGTTCTGTCACCAAGACAAATTGCACTGATTGGTTCCATGGCCCATCCTTCTACCTTAGAGACAATGTAAAGATGGGTTCTCTTAGGACTTCCCTCGCAGTCCAGTGGTTAAGACTCCATGCTCCCACTGCAGGGGGCATAGGTTCGATCCCTGGTCAGGGAACTAAGATCCTGAATGATGCACGGTGCAGCAGAAATTAAATACAAATTTAATTTCTTAGTAACATCTACAATTAAAGATTTACTTGTTCATAAAATGATGAAGGAGGAAATTTTATTTCTAGCTTTATGTTGTGATATCAAATACCGACACACTCATATCAAGGAAGAGATTGCATGCAACATAATATTTTAAGATAAAAATGTGATGCTGCTTTTTTTGGGCATTTGAAATTTTATATAAAGGAAAAAATTTCTTGAAAGAAAAACATAATGGTGAAACATAACCTGATCATATGATCCTGCAATAACTCTCCTTAGTATTTACCCATATAAGTTGAAAACTTACGTTCATACAAATACCCTACACAAATATTCAGAGCAGCTTTATTCATAAATGCACGAACTTAGAAGCAACCAGGCTTCCCTGGTGGCTCAGACAGTAAAGAATCTGCCTGCAAAGCGGGTAAAAAGCTGGCCTGCCAATGCAGGGTTCGCTCCCTGGGTTGGGAAGATCCCCTGGAAAAGGAAATAGCAACCCACTCCAGTATTCTTGCCTGGGAAATCCTCTGCACAGAGAAGCCTGGTGAACCACAGTCCATGGGGTCGCAAAGAGTTGGATACAGCTGAGTGACCTACACACACACACACACACACACACACAGAAACAACCAACATGTCCTTTAATAGATTAATGGAAATGCAAACCATGAGACATCCAGACAATGGAAGAGTATTCAATGCTAAAAAGAAATGAGCTATTAAGCATGGAAAAACACTGGAAGAATTTTCAATGTGTATTGCTAAGTGAAAGAAGACAATCTGAAAAGCCACATATCTGGATGGTCCCAACTATAAGACATTATGGAAAAAGCAAAAACTACAGAGCCAGTGGAAAGATCATTGATTGCCAGCGGTTTGGGGAGGGAAGGATGAATGGGTGGAGCACAGGGGATTTTTAGGGCAGGAAAATTATTCTGTATGACACTACCATGTTGGATACATGTTACACATTCATCAGAACCCATAGAATGTACAATACAAAGAGTGAACCCTGATGTAATCCACTGACTTTGAAGTAGCAGTAGTTACTCAGTCATGTCCAATTCTTTTTGACCCCATGGACTGTAGCCTGCCAGACTCCTCTGTCCATGGAATTCTCCAGACAAGAATACTGAAGTGGGTTTCCATTCCCTTTTCCAGGGGATCTTCCCAATCCAAGGATCGAGCTTGTGTCTCCCACATTGCAGGCAGACTCTTTACTATCTGAGCCACCAGGGAAGCCCCCAATACACTGACTTTAGTTAATGATAAATATATCAGTATGCATTTTTCAGTTGTAACAACTTATCACA
The DNA here is from genome assembly GCF_002263795.3 of Bos taurus. Lineage (NCBI taxonomy): Eukaryota > Metazoa > Chordata > Mammalia > Artiodactyla > Bovidae > Bos > Bos taurus. Next base: position 26,263,941 of record NC_037341.1, read on the forward strand.
CTAATGCAAGATGCTAATAGGGTATATGGAGATGGCTGAGGAAGTACATGGAAACTTCTCTATAAACCTAAAATTGCTATTTAAAAAAAAAAGTCTATTTCCTTAAAAAAATGGAAATAGAACTGCCATATGACCCAGCAATCCCACTGCTAGGCATACACACCGAGGAAACCAGAATTGAAAGAGACACAGGTATCCCAATGTTCATCACAGCACTGTTTATAATAGCCAGGACATGGAAGCAACCTAGATGTCCATCAGCAGATGAATGGATAAGAAAGCTGTGGTAAATATACACAATGGAATGTTACTCAGCTATTAAAAAGAATGCATTTGAATCAGTTCTAATGAGGTGGATGAAACTGGAGCCTATTATACAGAGCAAAGTAAGTCAGAAAGAAAAACACCAATACAGTATATTAACGCATATATACGGAATTTAGAAGGATGGTAATGATGACCCTATATGTGAGACAGCAAAAGAGACACAGATGTAAAGAACAGACTTTTGGACTCTGTGGGAGAAGGCAAGGGTGGGATGATTTGAGAGAACAGCACTGAAACATGTTTATTATCATATGTGAAACAGATCGCCAGTCCAGGTTCGATGCATGAGACAGGGCGCTCAGGGCTGGTGCACTGGGATGACCCTGAGGGATGGATGGGGAGGGAGGTGGGAGGGGGGTTCAGGATGGGGAACACATGTACACCCATGGCTGATTCATGTCAATGTATGGCAAAAACCACTGTAATATTATAATTAGCCTCCAATCAAAATATTTTTTAAGTCTATTAATTTTTTTTAAATGTGGAGAGTGAGGTGTATGCTTCTCACCAGATCTCCTGATGGGAGAATCACAGGCAGAGCCTAGTAATCATCACAGTTCAAATGCTCCCTAGATTAGAGCCCCACCCAGATGCTTGAAGAAGGAAGAAGGAAGCATGCAAATGGCAGACAGATTTAGCTGGTTTCTTTGCATGAGCAGAAACCCCATCAAAACATTAAACATCACTTTCTTCTCGGCCCCATAATATCACTCCAACCCCCGCCTCGACACCCTGCATCTTCACTCACCTGGACCGATGCTATTGCCAGACGCTGTTCCTCGAGTCTGTTCAGCACCACACATGAAGACCCTCAGCTGGCCCACCTGGCCCGGCGCTGACCCGTTCTGGGCAAGGCAGGGGGGCCACTTCTACACTCGCACCGTCCTCATGTCACGTGGGCCCGCAGGACACCAGGCAGCTTTTGGCCACAAAGACACACTCTTTCTATAGCCTCATCTACCTGAACTCCTGTGTCTCAATTTCAGATTCAGTTTTCACCAAAACATAAAGTCCAAGAGGGCAGGGAATGCTATTTTAACTGTTTTAATCCCTGATGTATCTCCTGCATCTAAAACAATGCCTCATTCATAAGAGGAGTGTAAAAAATATTTGTAAAAAAAAATGGATGAAGAAAAAAGGAAAAAATATATATGTATACATATACCTATTGTAAAAACATGTATTGAAATATATATTTTGTATATATACAAGTATGTTGTAAAAATAATAATTCACAAATATATTGTAAAAATATATATTGAAAATATATTTTTCCCTTTTTTATTCATCCACTTATATTTTTATTCATCCATATATTTTTTCCAACTGTTTCTTTTTTGAAAAATCTCTTTTTCTCTAAGATTATTTTCTTCCTATCTCTTTGCTGTTGAAATGGCTTTTTTCAAGAAATAGTGTTTGCCCCTGTGGGGAGGTACATTTATTTTTCATGATCATCCTTAGTACTTTTTCCTATCACCTGTTCAAAGAGATTGGAGGCAGGAGGAGAAGGGGACGACAGAGGATGAGATGGCTGGATGGCATCACTGACTCGATGGACATGAGTGTGAGTGAACTCCGGGAGTTGGTGATGGACAGGGAGGCCTGGTGTGCTGCGTTTCATGGGGTCGAAAAGAGTCGGACACAACTGAAGGACTGAACTGAACTGAACTGTTCAAAGAAATGCAAATTTTAAATAAAAATAAAGTAATTGAAGTCCTTGCTTTTATGATGGCAATTTTTAAATATAATTGCCAAAATTAAAAAAATTATTTGCAACCTTGGATTAATTTCCCAAATTTATGTAATTTGATGTTTGTTTTTAATAGCAAAACCCTCGAATCCCGCAGCACTGAATACAAGGCTTTGCACCAACTCGGCATCAAATATTTGATGAGTGTGGGAATTCCTGGCGGTCCAGTGCAATCCCAATGCAGGGTCACGGGTTCCATCTCTGGTCGGGGAAATACATCCCACATGCGACATGGAGAGGCCAAGAAAAAGAAAAATATTTGATGAGTGAGTGAATAGCCTCTAGCTTGAAACTCCTGAGGTTGGTGTAGGGACCTCAGAACAATGAAAATGTGCGTCGTGATGCGGTTAAGCAACCTTGTCGCTGGCGCTATACTCTAATGATTCCCCACGAGGCAGTGCCCCTGCACCCCTGGAGCCTCCCCAGCTGGGGGGCAGTGCGGGCTGGCAAGGTGGGCCCCCTGCCAGGATCCTGGAGCCCATGGCGCTGGGTGGCAAGTGAGGCTGTGTCTGCGTCAGGGTCGCTTGGGGCTTGTTCCAGGGCCACGGGATTGAAGTTGGGGTTGGGGGGGTATCATAGAGTCCGGCTGGAAAGACATTCTGCGAGACTTTCAGGCTGCTCTGCGCTCTCCCCCACAACCCCCTCCCCTGTATTCTCACCTACGCATCCCCGAGGCTGGCAGAGGGTGACCTTATTTAGAAATGACATATTTTCACGTGAGGTCACACTAGGGTTGGGGGGTCTGGAGGGGAGCTTAATCCAACACGACTGTTTTTTTCCAGAGGATGAAAACACCCTGTGAAGAAGCACACCCCCAGGAGAGGCTACGTGCCAGCCAGGACCGAGCGGTGAGCGCTGGGGCAGCGAGCCAAGGACCGCCAGTACCACCGTGCTGGACCAGGCCGCGCGCATGCGCCCAGGGCCCAGGGCGGAGCGGCCCCGCCCACCAGCGCCTCGGCTTCAGGAAAGAAGCTGGGCTTGCTGGGTCACCCAGTTCTTTGTTAAAACAGCAACTCTAAGAAATGGGTGCAGGTTTGAAATGTTAGATTTCTCCACTGGCTGACAAGCGAGCCTGCCAATTCTTTGTTTTGTCTTATTTTTGACCTTGCGGGTGATGATATAATTTGAACTCCATGTATTGATGGGGCGCTGTGAGGTAAGTATCCCTTTATTGCTATGCTTTATTATTCCCCCTCAAATCTCCCACACCTAGGCCACGGCTGCTCGCATGACACCCACAGGATCTAAGGCGGGGGTGGGGGTGGGGTGGTTCCCAATTGACCAGCTCTTTCTTGGTCTTCAACTGGGAGGTGGGGGGTACCCCGCAGACCAGGTTCAGATGCAGGCTCGGATTCCGCAGGTCGGGGCACCTGAGCCTCTGCATTTCCAGTGAGGTCACTGATCACCCCGATGCTCTACTGTTGGTCACTCCCAACAGGCCTGGAGTACCAGAGGGCTTTTAGTTCCCGGCCCATTGGGGTCAAACAGGAAACTTTGGGCTCCTTTGAGAACAGCCAGGCTGGATGGAGGAATGTATGAACAGGCTTCCCTGACATGCATTGGGTCAGGGGGTACAGAACCCTGCCAGCTCTGGGACACTCCCTGCCTCAGTGACAGGGGACAACGTCCCTTCTCCAGGGTTATTTATCTTTATTGCCAGTCTTATCTTTTAGATTCCAGTTTACTGATGAAGACAGAGTTAGAATCCCTTGCATGAGATGGAGGAGATTTTGTTATCAGCGCCACAGTTTCCAGCTTGTCATTACCTCTGATTCCTCTCTGGGATTTCAAAGCCCTTCCTAAATCCAGCTCCTTGGAGCACTTAAAATAAAGATGCTTTAATAATAATACAACTTGCAATATTTCAATCAAGTCATAATTGATAAAGAAATCTACATTGTTTTCACCTGTCCAACATCTACTTGTTGTAGGGACGTTTGAACTCCCTTCTTAGGAGTGATGGTGGGTGGGATCAAATAGAAGACAGCGTTGCTTTTTTATGTTAACATTTGACAGTGTGAGAAATGGACTTTGTCAAATTAAGGACTGCCTTACCAATGCATCAGAAGCATGCATCTCAAACAAGTTTTAGTTCCTTCTGATGACACAGCATTAAATTGAACCGTAACCCCGCTTCATCATTACGAAGAAGGGCAGAACAGTGAGAGGCCCTTCTGTCCCGGACGGCCTCTGTGCAGACAGCCCTCGGATGGCATTTCTTTTGGGGCTTTTGTTACTGTGAAGGAAGCCTTTTTACTTCTGTCGCATGATTTGACACTGAAAATTATTGAAAAGAACAAAACCAAAGCCATGATGAAAATAAAAAACAACCCAATGTGTTGTGTATGTGTATCATTTGTATGGCTGGGACCGGTTTTATTGTTTTTGGAACTATTACAAGACTTCTGTTAAACATGTTAAATGTTAAGAGGAAACAGACTCTTGGCAAATGTGGAAAACCAATTACAGAAAACGTCTCTGCTGGAGATGGAGAAGCACAGGGAGGGACAGAGGAACACGTGCCCCCGCCCTTCTCCAACTGCTCAACACACACAGATGATGCGGTGTCTTGAGAGAAAATACAACTGTTACGTCGTTGCCTTTACTTTTACATTTACAGTAAAATGACACTTCTCAGTTCAATCTACTTGTAGTGTTGTAGAGTATCACATACAGTTACTTTTCTTAAGGTAAATCTGATGTAAGAGAAGTAGTGTTTCCGAAATAAATAACTAGAGTATGACTATTTGCTCTACAAAAGAAAAATAAAAAGCCTCACCACTAATAAATCAAATTATCTTAAATTTTAAACATTTGAATTAGAAATATTAATTTACTCAAGTTTTGAGAGCATGTCTGTTGTATACAGTGTGAGCATGCTATCATGTGAATATTAATTGTAAGATATAATTGGGCTTCCCAGGTGGCGCTAGTGGTAAAGAACCCACCTGCCAATGTAGGAGACAGATGCGGGATCAATCCCTGGGTGGGGAAGATCCCCTGGAGGAAGGCATGGCAACCCGCTCCAGGATTCTTGCCTGGAGAATCTCATGGACAGAGGAATCTGGCAGCCCATGGGGTCACACAGAGTCAGACATGACTGAAGCGACTTAGTACGCATGCACACATACTTATACTTGAAATAAATGATTCTTCAATTTTGAATTGATTAAAATTTGAAGAGCTAGAAAGCTGATATCCCGAATGGATCAATCAAGGAGACAAAACCTTTTCATCTGGGATCTAGCAGCAGTTTCTTGATGTTCTTCATGCGTTCCACACTCTGCTAAGCTCCAAGGTACACAGGTGAATAAAACGTGGTCTCTTGATTTCAGGGAACCTCCATCTTGGAATGGTAGGACATTAATTCAAACGTGATGCAGTCAGTGAACAGGAGAGACAGCCCATGTGGAAGGCACGCAGAATGTATTCATAGTGTCTTTGGGACAGAGCGGTGGACTTGAGGGTCCAAGTATGTGGGGAAGAGGAGGAGGAGGAGTTTACTGTGGGAGAGAGAAAGGATACAGAAAGGGCCAGGTACAGGCTACACTGGAGGAGTGGGTTGGGGCCAGGTCCTGATGGATGTGGGAGGCGGGAGAGAATGGAGGGAAAAAGAAGCACACTCATTTGGGCTTTTTGGAAAGACTTTTAAGAAGTACGTGCAGGGGGCTTCCCTGGTGGTCCAACAGTTAAAAAGCCGCCTTGCAATGCGAGGGACACGGGTTCAATCCCTGATCCGGGAAGACCCTTCATGCTGTGGAGCAACTAAGCCTGTGTGCCACAACTGTTGCGCCCACACCGTCTAGACCCCACACTCCGCAACAAGAGAAGTCACCGAAAAGAGAAGCCCGTGCACCGCAACTAGAGAGTAGCCTCCTCTCACTCCAACTAGAGAAAGCCTGCATGCAGGAATGAAGACCCAGCACAGCCAAGAATAAATAAATAAACAAATAAAAAGAAGTGTGGGCTGACTGAAAGGACTTGCCGACAAGGAAAGGCACCCGGGGACTAGCATCCCCGTGTAGGCTGCGGGTCCCAGGGAGAAGGCGGCATTTCCAGAATCTGGCTGTGCGCTGGAGCCCAGGAAGAGACAGTGGCCATATGTGGAATGCTAAGAAGTACTAGGACAGGAAGAAATGAGAAAGTAGGTAGGGCTTCCCTGGTAGCTCAGCTGGTAAAGTATCCTGCTGCAATGAAGGAAAGCCCGGTTCGATTCCTGGGTCAGGAAGTTCCTCCGTAGGGAACTTCCTTCTATCCCTGTAGAAGGAATAGGTTACCTACTCCAGTATTCTTGGGCTTCCTTGGCAGCTCAGATGGTAAAGGATCTGCCTGCAATGCTGGAGACCTGGGTTGGATCCCTGGGTTGGGAAGATCCCCTGGAGGAGGGCATGGCAACCCACTCCAGTATTCTTGCCTGGAGAATCCCCACGGACAAAGGAGCCTGGCAGTCTGCGGTCAATAGGGCTGCAAAGAGTTGGACACGACTAAGCACAGCACAGGGACTTGTTAGTTATCTAACAACAATTGTAATGTGTAAAATATTTTTCTTAATACTTGGATTTGAGAAATATCAGACAGTAATAGCTTAATTATGGACGTTTGTTAAAAAAAAAAAAAAACGTAAATAAAAAGACAAGCACTGGCTAATAAGAAGCCAGATGATCTCTGTGGGGCCTGCAGAGGGTCTCCCCTGCCTCTCTGGGCACCTGAGCTGTTGAGACACTGATGGTGGCTGTGCCTGTCACCCGCTGGTGGCAGTGAGACTCAGTGGGTTGGGCTTGTCGGGCACTGTGCTGCCCTGCATGCTGCTCACTTGGGGGGCTTCCCTGCCAGCATTTCGCTGGAGACAAAGGAGGCCTGGTGACCAAGGACGAAGAGTGGGGAGTGCTGCCACGGGTGCTGGGGGGGAGTGGAGGACAGCTGAATGCAATCTTTTTTATGCTGCTCAGCCCCCAGGTACATCAAATCCTAACACTGATCCTTCATCACAAAAGTTAAACAGACTTAGCCAACTCAATTTCCTGTGATAATGAGCATCAGAAATCACATGGATTAATGAACCACAAATGATCCCCTTCAGAATAATTTTATTGCTAATTTCTTAACCCTCCTGATACAAGCCCTTGGAAGGAGTGATGGCCAGAATTGAGGCAGGCTGCCCACTCTCCCCGTCCTGGGCAGAGCTACAGCTGAAGATAGCAATGGCCACTAACCATGGAACCAGTGCCTCCACAGAGCAAGGTAAATGTGAGGACATTTGATTGTCTTCTGCATCCTTGATTGTCATTAAGGATATGCCACTTTTCAGCTAAAGGTACAGACTGAAGAAAAAAGGCAGGGGAAAAAAGTCTTAAAGGTACAGCCCTTTGCTTCAGCTTTATGCTACTGAATCCCCCACATTCCTGTCTTGCATTCTTTTTATTTAAAATATGTTTCTACTTCTTACTGTTGGCTGCATCGAGTGTAAGTTGCAGCACTCAGGCTCTTCATCACAGCACAGGGGCTTAGTTGTCCCGTGGCATGTGGCTCTCAGTTCCCCGACCAGGAATCAAACCTGCATCCCCTGTATTGGAAGGTGGACTCTTCGCTGGACCACCAGGGAAGTCCCTGTGTTGCATTCTTGATTCCTTCTCCCTTCACTATCTTCTGAAGGACTGGCTGATTTGTAAGCATTCAGACACTAACTGAATGACTGAACACCCTAGATCTATTCTGAGACTGACCAGTTAGATGTAGCTAACACAGCCAATAGGTATTAAGGGGGTCCTCAAAGAATTCACCTGCCAATGCAGGAGATGCAGGAGATGCCAGTTCGATCCCTGGGTTGGGAATATCCCCTGGAGGAGAAAATGGCAACCCACTCCAGTATTCTTGCCTGGAGAATGCAATGGACAGAGGAGCCTGGTGGGCTATAGTCCATGGGGTTGCAAAGAGTCAGACATGACTGAAGCCATTTAGCACACAGCATGAGAAGCAGTATGTCTGAAAGAAGAAAGAGAGAAGAAAAAGCAAAAGACAGAAAAGCAAGAGGGTGAGGGGGCTTGCTCATGTGCTATGTCCGTGTCTGTCTGTAAGAGAACAGGAGATGGAAATCTGAGTGAAGTTTTCTCTTTAAAAATGACAGGGATGCTTGACTTTCGGTAGCAAAGTAAATACGGGTGGCAATGTTGTATCTACATGGCCACCCAAAAGATGAATGAAAGGGCTAAAGAAAAAGTATTTAAATGTATAACTGTCAAAAAGAACTGATAAAAAATGAATAATAATATTCATAGAAATAATTAAGCCTATCTAGTGAGTGACAGAGCCAGCAGCTTTGAGCAGACTCAGGATTTTAGGCCTGAGTCCCAGCTCTACACCCACCAACTACCTGACTTTGGACAAGCTACCCTACCTCTAGAGCTTCAGTTTCCAAATCTTTAAAATGGGGGTAATTATACCTGCTCCCAAGGTTTTTGTGAAGAGGAAAGAAGATATTTAGGACAGGTTTGGCATAGACCAAGTGTTCCATAAACATTACCGCTCTATACAGACGAGCCTATAGTTACACATCAAATATCAAAGCAAAACTCTGAAGGAAGAAACTTGCTGGAAGAGTCTCAAACATCTTTGGTAAAACATTTCATGCCTTATAGACTGTATCATATTATTTGCTGCTTGTGTTGCACTCAGTTTAACCTTTAAATTTTAATAACTTTTAAAAATTATTGGAGTGTAGTTGCCTTATAATCTGTTAGTTTCTGCAATGCAGCAAAATAAATCAGCTATGCATATGTATATATCTCCCCTCTTTTTTAGTTTTCCTTCCCATTTAACTCACCACAGAGCAGAGGTCCCTGTGCTACACAGTATGTTCTCATTGGTTATGTTTTATTCCTAGTATCAATAGTGTATGTCAATCCCAGTCCCCCAGTTCTTCCAGCCACCTCTTCCCCCTTGGTATCCATACATTTGTTCTCTCCACGCCTGTATCTCTGTGTCTGCTTTGCAAATAAGATCATCTATACCATTTTTCTAGATTCCACATATATGCATTAATATATATTTGTTTTCCTCTTTTCTAACTTACTACAATCTGTATGATAATATCTAGTAAAATTTAGTAACTGTTAAGTAAAATTCATTTAATTAGAAAAATCAACAAATGCTAGAAGTTTAAATGATCAAACGTAAATTTGCTTCACTGACAGACATCCACACAGTTATTCATGTTTAACTTCTGGAGACAGCTAGAGTCTTTATACTGATGATTTTTGCTTTTTCATTTCTTTTTTACCATGGGTGAGGGTGAGGAGCCTGCAATAATTGTCATTTGAGGAAGCTGCAACAATGTTTCAATATCTTGCTTTTATTTCTTCCTTTCTCAATATTTCTTCCCTTTTCCATACCAAAAGGGAGGGCAATATCAAATTAATATAATTTTGAGGAAAGTCTGTAAACTAAATTTATTTAACATCAAATCTGGTTTAGTGGAAATCCCTCTATTAAGGAATGAGGTCATGTCTCTTGCAATGAATCATGCCCATTAAATTTATCTTCTTTCTGGATACCTTCCTTTCTTCATTTTGTTATTTCCAAGTCTCTAATTCTTGTTGATTGCTCAATTAAATGGAAGCACTGATTTTTTTTTTTTTTTTTTAGTTTTGAAAAGGGCATGAAACTCAAGCTACAAAATATTATTTGTATCAACGTATCTGCTTTTAACTCTGCAATAGTATTTCCTATCCAGTTTTTTTAAAAGCAAATACTGATTTTATTCAAAACTCTCCAAATGTTTTCTTTTCTGCATTGATTTTTTCATGTGTGTCTTCTTTCTTTTGCCTTCTTCTGACTGTTTTGATACTGAAAACAAAATAGGAAAGATGGTTGTTCCCTACTATAATATTCATTGCCCAGAAAACTTACGGGAGAATGAAAGGAAACCCTGCTCTTCACGTTGGCTAATAACTGACTCATCTCCATACATTTCTCTACTGCTCATTTTCCTTGATGTCAAAATTACACACTAAAAGATTACAGCTCCACTTAAATAACTCCCACTTATTTTCATAGACAGTCCGAGGAGAACTATAATCTTCTCAAGGATTCTTCAAAAGGTCTAGTCTATTCCCAGGCCTTGAAATATGTTCCAGTACATAGAATATATCAGGATTTTACGCCTGAAATCAGTTATTTTAACAATGGAAGCAAACTTGGAAATCTACCAGCCCCATATCCTCTTTTTAACGTGTAAGGAAACTAAGACCCAGAGAAGTTGTACTGCGTAGAAAAGAATTATTTCACAAATATATGTGTATATATCATCTATACTGCTTACATTTTTATAAAGAATATCACATGAATCGTCATAGATACTAATTAAGGGGATCTTGAAGACAAAACTAAGCGGTTTTTTTATAACATTTGGCCCTTTTCAATTAATATTTTTAACCTTAAAGGAAATCTTTATGGCAACACAAATGATTTTATTTCCTAGAGGAGATGATTTTGTGTTTTGAAACAGCGCCTTTACTCCAGATTCAGATGCCGTGACCTCGTATAAGTTCGGTTTCCCACCCGGGTTCCCCCCTGGGCGGGGACTGCGGGCCGCCCAGGCCCCGCTCGCACCCATCTTGCCCAGTGCCCGGGCGGCGGCGGGGACAGCGACGGCCGCGACCAGACAATGTCCTGCATTCACGGCGGCCTCGGCCAATCACAGGCCGGCGCCTCCCGGCCCCGCGCGGCGCCACCGGCCACGCTCGGGCCGGAGGAAAACCTGGCCTCCGGGCGGCCATCTGCGGCCATCCTGGGGCCGGACGCCGTGCCCCGCCTGCGCCCCGGCCTGGAGCAGCGGGCCCGGGGCGGCGGACCCCGGGGCAGGGGTCGCACTCGGAGCGCAGGACGCGCCTCCCCCTCCGGCTCGAACGCGGTGCTGTCCCTTTAAGACGAGCCTCCTCCCGGGCCGAGGAGCGCGTCGGCGGCCCTGCCGCGGGGGGCAGCGACATCCGGGCTACCGGGCTGGCGACGACGACGGCCCCTCGGGCAGCTCCCAGCCTCTGCGGGACGCCCGGCTGGCCGCGGCTGGGGGGGGGGGGGCGCTGCCGGGGAGGGAGGGGCGGGCTTCAGCGCCACGTAAGGCCCCGGCCCGGGTGAGCCTCGCCGCCGCCCGCCCCCACCTCGCGGTCGCCGGAGCTTGGACGCCGGGGCCCGGCACGCGGGTCACGGACGCTTCGCCCTCGGGGCCGCGCTTCGCGCGCCCACGTCGGGCCCGCCCCACCTCCTGCGCGTGCACGGGGGGCGGGGCGCCGAGAAGTCAGCCAATCAGCGGCGGCCGACCCGGGACCGCCCCTGGAGTCCTCGCGGGGGGCGGTGCGGGAGGCAGAACTTCATGGGGGGCGCGGCGCGGGGCGGCTGGCGGGCGACCCGGGAGTGCGGTCTGGCGGAGGAGCCGGACACCGAGCCTACCGGCTCCAACTCGGCAGCTCCGCGGAAGTGAAAGGGAGGGAGCGGCGGGGAGGGGCGCGGGCGGCGCGTGAGAACCGGCGCGGGCGGGAGGAGGGGGGCGGTGCCGGGAGCAGGTGGTGCAGCCGGAGGCGGGGGAGGAGAGGGCGGGCGCGGGGGCGAGCAAGCAAGTCCCAGAGATAGAGAACTAGGGATGGACGTGCAGAGTTAATGAGCGTGAAGCCAGAATCTGTCAGGGCTTATTTATGCAGCACGGAGAACTTGAAGAAGTTGTGCACTCACTGGTGAGATGCGTCCTAAGATTTTCCTCTGTCCGCGTTTTTCTAAAGTGGGTACAGATTTTTGATATCTGGTAAAGTTTATTAAAATTGAAAGTTGATCACTATTTTATCATGGGAGTTGGGGGCGGGGAAAAAGAACAAAAGGCATTTTAAAACTAATTTCTGCAATCTCTTCTACCGAAAATTTGAGAAAGAATGTATGTTTCTGCAGTCAAGACACACTGAGTTAGTTTTTAGGGTAGAATAGGGGGTGTATGCCGACATGAACAAACCCACACCTCGAAGTCTCATTTTCCTCACCTGCAAAATGAAAGCCATGACCTCTACTTAATCTCGTAGATGTTTTGTCGTTCGATGCGATCGAGGAAAAGTGGAATTTTGTCCGGTCGCACTGGAGGGACCGCCCTGGGCAGCTGTCCCAGGCCACCTTCTCCCCCCAGATGGTCTCGTCCCCTCGCAGAGCGTCGTCCTGCTCCAGCCCACCTCGTCCTGAGGTCCAGGTGTGGGTAATCTGGGAGCCTCAGAAACGTCATCTGGGTGTCCTACAAAGAGCTCGGCATCTCCCCTCCAAACATGCCGCGTCTCCCATCTCAGCAGCTGCATCGCTGCAGCTCGGTCGTCAGCCCCTCACCCCATCGGCGAGTCATTAAACCCCTGGGCCCGCTTTACTTCCGTACTTCTTGACGCCTGTTTGTCGCTGCTGCCCTGCTCTGGCTTCCTCCACGCAGGCCACCGGCGTCTCCCACCTGGGTTACCGTAGTTACCTGCTCACTCATTTTCCTGTCCGGTGGTTTTGCCCCACCCACATCTCGATATTGCAGCCACATAGATGTTTTATTGTAAAGTGCCACGTGTAATCTCTTAGGGGATGTTTGTCACCCTCAGGATAAAGTCCTATCTCCTTAACTTCTCTTTATAAGGCCCTCCTAATCCTGTCTCCTGCTAGATCTCTCACCACCGGCCACTCTTCCCACCCGTCCTCAGTTCCAGCCTACCTGAACTGCTTTCAAATTCTCTAAATGTGCCCAGTCTGCTCTGGTTTCTGCAGCCCTCCCTAGTTTCCTTCTTTTCTGAGAGCTGGCTTCCTGCCTTTCCCTCACCTCCTTCCCCAAAGTGTGAAATAATTAGGGGCGCCCACTGCACCCCTGTCTCTGCAACAAACTATAGCCCTTTCCTGTGGTGGCTTGTCGTCCGAGCAGGGGCTGTGTGGTGCTCAACATTGTTTCCAGTTCCTAGGAAGATCCTGGCAGTAGTGGTCGGAGCCAGTGACCCTTTTAGAACACACAGTGAGGGGCACAGGAAGCCGATAGCCTTAGGTGTCTACTGACTGATTCATTTTATATTGCTGAGTTTTTCAGTTTTGAATTCCTCTTCTCTTAGTTAAAGGTTTCTTTATAAGAGTAACATTTAAAAAAAACAATAGATTTTACTTAAACCGTGATTTTTTTGTCACAACAATAAATCTCTTTCAGCAGAAATAGTGTGTGTGGTTTATGAAATGAAATTCATGGCCAGTGGCTGCCGTTCAATGCAAATAGGCAGAAATGGGTTAAATGGACTCATTTTACACTCAGACTCTGAATCTAAGCTGAAAGTAATGCCCCAGTAATGATTGAGGGAAGGCATGGAAAGAAAGAGTATTAAGCTGAGAGTTTTGGTTCCTTGTTTATTATTATTAATTAAAAAAAATACCATTAGCCATATATTAAGAAATTACTGATACTGACTTTAAAAAAAACAACTCCCGATACACCTAATATTTTTCTTTTGCTTACAAGAAATGTCCTCATAAGAAACTGAAATTCTCATTTCCTTGTGCTTGAAGCTCACAATACTAACATATGTATGTTTAGATATGTAGTATTTCTGAACCCCGCCCTGCCACACACTTTCCAATAAAGCTCAACAAGAATTCTTTGTTGAGAGATGTAATATTTGGAGGGGAGGATAGGGGAATAAATCTTAAGTACTGCAGATTGTTTCCCTGCAGCCTTACTCTGAAGGAGATCCTTGTTGGTTTTCTCATTACTGTACAACTAGTCTGTTGATTCTGTTACACCTTGGTGGGAGGGAGGGGCGTTCAGTAAGAAATAAACATTTTTCAAAAGAAGGGAGGGTAAGCTTATTTCTTTAATAAAATAACAACAAAAAATCAATGAAATTATATAAAAATAAAAGTAATGTATTTAAAGTATTTAAAGGAGAAAAAACATGTATTATAATTATTTACTATTTCTACACAAAAGTATTCTCTCAGCATGTATCAGATCTGTTTATGGGACTCACCAAATAATTATTATAAACAAATGATAAGGGTTTAAAAAATGTGAGAGAAATGGCTTCTTTTGCATATGTCAGCTTGGGTAATTTTGAGTTTAGAAAACATTTTATTTACTGTGATTTAGTAAAAATCCTATATTTTACTTACATTTTAGTTAGTTCTGTTTTTCAGTTTTTAAACCTTAAAAAAAAATCTTATTTCCAAACTATAGAATGGTAAAGGATTATTAAGAAACGGTTTATAGTGAAACATTTTTTACAAATAGCTACTTTTAAGAGGGGATTCCCTGCAGTGGTCCAGTGGTTAAAGGTTCTGCATTTTCACTGCTGAGGGTGAGGGTTCAATCCCTGGTTGGGGAACTAAGATCCTGAAACCTGCACAGCATGACCTAACAAAAGTAAATAAATAAATATAAAGAACATATCTACAACAATATACATTTCAGCCTTATTTAAAAATGTCAAGCCTGATTAAGTGACGTCTTGAGAGAATCACACATTGAGGCTGAGATCTAAGATTGCCATTTGCTACATTTGTTGGTTTTAGCAGAGATTTCAACCAATCAGGGCAGTCAGCTCAGCAGAGATATGCAGACAGTGATGACCAACAGGTAGCAAAGAGGAGAGAGGGTGGGATTTGGAATTAAAAGACTCAGGTCTAAATCAGATAGCCTTGTACCTTCTGCAAGTTACATCTGAGACCAAGGGTCTACATTTATAAATTAAGCAACTATTTGTCATTTTGACCACTGTGTCTGTGAGGATCATGTGAGGATAATGTATCCTGCCAGCCTTGAAATACTAGATAACTCATAGTTCCTGCTACTGTCCTATACATTCTGTTTTGTCATTGGAGACATTTGATTTTCACGGAAATAATAAAATTATATATGAATTATGTATGTGTGTGTATGAAAGTGAAAATGTTAGTCCATGGAATGACCTCATGGACTGTAGCCCACCAGGCTCCTCTGTCCATTGGATTCTCCAGGCAAGAATGCTGGAGTGGGTTGCCATTTCCTCCTCCAGGGGATCTTTCCAACTCAGGGACTGAACCCGGGTCTCCCATGTTGCAGGCAGATTTTTTACCATCTGAGCCACCAGGGAAGCCTATATATATATGTTGCATGTTAAGTCACGCCAGTCGTGTCTGACTTTGTGACAGTGGACAGTAGCCCACCAGGCTCCTCTATCCATGGGATTCTCTAGGCAAGAATACTGGAGTGGGTTGCCATGCCTTCCTCCAGGGTATCTTCCCGACCCAGGGATTGAACCCATATCTCTTATGGCTCTTGCATTGACAGGCAGGTTCTTTACTGCTAGTGCTACCTGGGAAGCCCCTCTCTCTCTGTCTCTCTCTCTCTCTCTATATATATATAAATGCATGTATATACATATATATGTATATATATATATATAAAGGAAATAAGTTACTTTTTCATAAACTGTGACTCCTCAAGGAGGATTTATATATGCTTGCATTTATCTGTGGGTAATAGCTGATATCAGAGACAATTGGGATACCCTGTATAAAAAACAATCCTTGTAGTAAGGTACAGAGGATGCTGGTGTGTCTAGAATTTGTGGTACTCTATGTAGAATGCAGGAGCAAGGTGATATGTGTGTGTGAAACTAATAAAAATGGACAAAGGAAAATAAGGCAGATTATTAATTAAGTTCAGTTCAGCTCACTTCCTCAGTCGTGTCTGACTCTCTGTGACCCCATGGACTGCAGCATGCCAGGCTTCCCTGTCCTTCACCAACTCCTGGAGCTTGCTCAAACTCACGTTCATCGAATTAGTGATGCCATCCAACCATCTCATTCTCTGTCGTCCCCTTCTTCTTCTGCCTTCACTCTTTCCCAGCATCAGGTCTTTTCTAATGAATCAGTTCTTCACATCAGGTGGCCAAAATATCGGAGCTTCAGCTTCAGCATCAGTCCTTCTAATGAATATTCAGGACTGATTTTATCTCTCTCTCTTTTTTTTTTCTTTTGAAAAAAAAAAAAAAGTATTTATTTGGCTGCACTGGGTCTTAGTTGTCTCATGTGAGTTCTAGTTCCCTGACCAGGGATTGAACCCAGGGTCACTGCAATGGAAGCATGAAGTCTTAACCACTGGACAACCAGGGAAGCCCCAGTGAAGCTATATCTTGTCTGGTGTTCACTGTCAAAGGCTAAAGAAGGAAGATATTCTTCAATGACAGTATTTATTTATTATTATTTACCCATGATAAACCTGGAGAATAAAGTAGCAAAATGGCAACCAAAACACTTCTATATCCTTGACTCCTTCACCCAAGTTTGAAATATTTGGCCAGTGGTTAATTATCCTAGGTTTGACTGAAAACTTTCATGCAGAAAGCTATAGTGCATGTGATGTGGGTGGTTAAATAAACACAAGATGTATTTTCTCTCAAGGAAGAATTCTGAGAAAGAAAAGAAACAGAGACCTAAGATGTTTGTGAATGAGCCTGCACTCTGCCTGGGAAGGAGGCTGGGTGGGCAACTTCCCGCTGCTTCTAACGGAGCTCCCCACCCCACTCCCACCCCCCCACCCCCTGCCCCCACCAAGCAGAGGAGGCATCTCCTACATGAATACCCTACACTCGCCCTGTATTGTTCCACCCTCAGAGTCTCATTCTCTTGGGTCCTAACACTATCCATTTTCTGAAGTTGCCTGTTAAAATATAAATCTCCCTGAGAGGGGTGTCACTGGAACTGGGAGCTAACACCTACATAATCTTTTACCTGCTCAGCAGAGATGGTTCTTATCCTGCTGAGAGCAAGGAAGGGAAGAAGATGGACACATGAGAGCATGTGAACAGCCAAGGTGGAGAGGAAGGTCCCACAGAGAGGAGACCGAAGCACGCTGACAGTTTTACTGGGACAGTCCCTCCAGCTCTGTTTCTGTGCAGGTGTGACATCCTGCCATGGGGTTCCGACCTCTGCCCTCAAGCTTTCAGATCTCTGCATCTGGCAGTACCCATAGCTCTCGACTGTCATGAGGTTCAGCTGGATTCAGATTAGCTTTGTGGTAAAAATGGCACTAGAAGAAAAAGCAGTCTGAAGGTCAGAAGACCCTAGTTCTTTGGGACTTTGAGCTATTCAGACTTCAGTTGCCACATTTGCAAAAAAGAAGGAATGGATTCTGTTCCTATTCTGCTCTGGGTTTCATCCTCTCCCTGCAGACTTCTCTCCCAACTCTTTTTACTGTAACTAAGCCTCCACCACAGGTGGTAACAAACAAAACAAAACAAATGTGGTAGCTCCTAAAAGGTGGAAACAACCCGAATGTCCGGGGATGTGTAGATGAACAAATGTGGTCTCTACATACAATGGAATATTACTCAGCCTTAAAGAGGAAGGAAATTCTGACCCGTGCTACCGCATAGATGAAACTTGAAGACATTATGCTGAGTAATGTCTCATTCCATTTCACTGGAGGCCTCTGCTAATGCATGTTTTCGGGCTCTGTTTTGTCATGTCTCAGCCTTGTTCTGCATGAACAAACCTCATTTTTAACTGCTGTTTTTGCAGCCCTCCAAAAGTGCTATACTCCCTCAAGTCCAAGTGTTTGCACAGCAGATCCTGCTGCCTGGCACCCTACTTCTTCCCTCTTCTTTGTCTAACAGATCCTACGTGTTCCTAAGGGCTCAGCTCTGAGAAAGCTGGTGCTGACCCTTCCCTCAGGCTGTAGGAGGAGCCTATGTGCCCATGGCACCCCCTGCTTATTCCTCCCATCATATGTGTATTATGATTTTCCCACAAAAGGTCAGGGATTTTGGCCTCTTTATGGCATGCTCCCAATCTGATGCAGGCCTGACACAATAAACCTGTTGAATAAGTCACTGAATATACTTTTAAAAAATGCTTCAGTTCAGTTGCTCAGTCATGTCCAACTCTTTGCGACCCCATGGATTGCAGCACACCAGGCTTGCCTGTCCATCACCAACTCCCAGAGCTTACTCAGACTCATGTCCGTCAAGTTGGTGATGCCATCCAACCATCTCATCCTTATTTTTGATTTATTGCTTTATTTGGCTGTGCCAGGTCTTTGTTTCGGCATGCAGGATCCTTAGCTGTGACATGTGGCTTTGCGTTCCCTGATCAGGGATCAAACCTGGGTCCCCTGCATGGAGAGAGCAGAGTCTTAGCCACTGGACCAGAAGGGAAGTCTCCCCCTGAATATTCTTAAGAACACATTGTTTAAAAAAAAAAAAGTACTCATTGTTATAGGTTGGTCTAATCGATGATAATTTGGCTTATAATTTTATTTCTGTAATTTTGTTCTCTTCTTATAAATATCATGTCTTTATCTTTTATGTTATCTTTTTTTTTACCTACTAATTTTAATACTTGACATGTCAGTAGAGTCAGGCTTGGCAGCACATAACAAAAAATTCTCAGATAACATTAGCATAAACAAAATACAAGTTTGATCCCAATTCTGCAGAAGTTCAAGTACAGACAGTGTTGGGCTGATACCCATTTCACTCCAAATCTTCAGGGATTAATTCTCTTTCAGCTTCACTTGGCCATCCTGAGGCTGTCTTTGTGCTCCAAGACGGAGGCCGGGCTGGAATTCCAGGAAGGAATCAAGAAAGGGTGTAGGGTGTACAGCAGCTATCTTTCTGGAAGCTCCTCAGATGCTCACATACAGCATTCTTGCTCACATACTGCCGGGCAGCTTAATCACACGTAGCTGCAAGGGAGGCTGAGATACACAGTCTGTATTCCGAGCAGACATGTCCCCAGCTAAAATCCCACTGGTGTGGAAGAGGAGCAATGAATATCGGGGGACAAAAAGAAGGGGAGGCCAGACCTGAGTATAAAAAAGATACAAACATGTCAATACCATAATCCAGTTTAATCTAGATTTCAGATATATTCTTCCCAGCTCCTAATCTCCTTTGTTGAAAGGTCATGACATTTAGACTCGGGAGTTTTCACACTAAGCAAAGCCCTAAATTTCCAGGTTTTCTCCTTTTACCAGGTAATATGCTGTCCCCTTGTCCTTCATATGGGGCTCAGAGATGGGGCAGAGGGAGGTGGAGCTGAGGACTACCAGTGGAGAAAGGGCGCAGTAGTAACAAAGGCAGGATGTCACGTTTCAACACGTCTGGTCTGGCCCCTGTGTCTCCCGGGCCGGCTTGGCTTTGTCCTGTTTTTCCCTGGCTCGGCTCTCCAGGATGTGTTCCCAGCAATTCCCGACCTCCAGCACCTGCAGTTCCACCCCGGGAAGCTGGAGGTCTCTGCTCCTCCACGGGCCACTGTGGATGCTCCAGTCACCCTAGATGAGTCATCGGAGGCCACAGTCTCTGCCACCAGGCCAGGTGCAGATGTTGCCTGCAGGGGACCCCAGTCTGCACCACAAACCTGCTCTCGCTTGTCACCAGCCTCATAGCCTCAGCCACCAGCCCTGATGGCATGCCCCCACTCCCTGTTCTCACTGTCACTCTCCAAGCGTCTCCTTCTGATCTTTTCCCTTCCATTATTTTTCCTCCCTCCCAGTGCCTTTCGGGGTCCTCAGAAACCCTGATTGCTCTCATGGCTTTGTCCGGCTTTCATTCTCCACCTAACTCACTGTCAATCTCCTCCCCTGAATCTCTAACCTCCATCTCTTCTCTGTAGCTGAGGACTCTGCTCCAGGCTCAGCATCCTCCTCCCTTTTCCACAGGCTTCTTCCTCTCCCCGAGAGCCCCTTTTACTGTGAGAAAAGCCCCCCCTTTTTTGCTGCTCCATCCGTTTTCTTTCTTTCATCGCCAAATAAGGAAAAACACTTCACTTAGCCATTGCTCCCAGTGATTCATCACCACTCCTAACCCAGTTCCTTGTCATCAGGTGGCACACGCCACCTCTTTGTGGTCCCCGGTGAGCTCCAAATTACCTCATCCAATGAAAGTAACAGATTCCTTGATTGTAACATGACACTAACATCACTGCCCTTTCATTACAATTTTCTCTTGCCTTCCATCACGCTACATGCTCTGGCTGTTTTCTCACATTTCATGACCGCTCTGATCAGTGGTAAAACATCACTGCTTCCTTGGTGGCTTGGATGGTAAATAATCTGCCTGCAATGTGGGAGACCTGAGTTTGATCCTTGGGTCAGGATGATCCCCTGGAGGAGGGCATGACAACCCACTCCAGTATTCTTGCCTGGAGAATCCCCATGGACAGAGGAGCCTGGTGGGCTACAGTCCATGGGGTGGCAAAGAGTCGGACATGACAGTAACACTTCCAGTTTTCTGACCACACTGATCAGTGATAAAACATCAGTGCTAACAACTAATGTTTATGAGCACTTATTTTGTGTCAGGCAGGTCAGATGGTTTACACACATCATTTCCTCTAAAGCTTGTATTGACTCTGTGGAGGAGATGCAGTTATTACCCCCACTTTACAGATAAGGAAACTGAGGCTTATAGGCCTACAAAGGTCAACGATGTGCTCACAATGACAAAGCTAGTAAGAGTTAGAGCTAAACTCAAACCCTAGTTTGCTGAATTCCAAACCAGGAGGACGCTCTGGTTCTGTTCCACCTATTGTCCCTCATTTCCTGATTTCACCTTAAATATGAGACTTTCCCAGGCTTTTCTGTTCTGGGTTACCTGCTCCCCTGGGTATAGACACTTACTTTTAAAAGGAAATGTACTTCCACAGAGTGAGCACTCCATTTGTTTTTACCCTATTATTATGGAATGTTTAAACACAGAGAGAGACAGAATCGTGTAATGACCCCCTACCCTGTCCCCAGGTAACACCACCCAAGTCCAACAGTCATTCACTGATGGCCACTCTTGTTTTGTCTGTACCCCACCATTCCCCATGCCCCCCACCAGATTATTTTGCAGCAAATCTCAGAAATCATATCAGTTCATCTGTAAATATTCCAGTGTATTTTTAAAATGTTGTTGTTGTTTGGTCTCCAAGTCATGTTCGACTCTTTTGTGACCCCATGGACTGTAGCCCACCATGCTCCTTCTGTCTGTGAGATTTTCCAGGCAAGAATACTGGAGTGGGTTGCCATTCCCTTCTCCAGGGGATCTTCCCATCCCAGGGATTGAATCCATGTCTCCTGCGCTAGCAGGCAGTTTCTTTACCACTGAGCCACCAGAGCAGCCCTTTTAAAATGTAAGGGCCCTTTAAAAAGCCTTAACCATGAAAACATTAATATGTCTAAAAATGAAGAAGAATCCCATAATATCAGCAAATATCCAAGCAGTCACATTTCCTCAGTTGTCTCATAAAGTTTTTAAAGAGTTGGTTTGTTCTTTGTTCAGATCAGGATCCAAATAAGGTCCACACACGTCACTCTTTAATAAATCTCCCTTAATCATTGGATTCCTCTTTTTTCTTTTCCTACACCCCCATCTCCCACAATTTATTTGTAGAAAACACCCATTCCTTGGTGCCCAAAATCCACCCTGTGAATTTTGCTGATCACATCCCCCTAGGGTTGTTTAACACATCGATCCCTCCACCCATCCAAATTTCCACTAAACTATGGTCAGATGGAGAGGTGTGAGCTGATTCAAGTTTATTTTTCAGCAAGATGATTCTGTAGGTGAAACGATGTACTTCCATCAGGAATCTTCTTTATTTAGGTGGCTTCCAAGTGTGAATCCAGCTTCGTTCCTTTATCTTAGGCTAACTGATATTCGCCATTATCTCAAAATCAGCATGTCTAAAAACAAATGTATCTTCCCCCACACAAGCTTTCCCTCTTGACACCTTCTCTGTTTCTGCCATTTCTGCTGTCCTTGTAAATGTCTTGGGCTCCCAGTCTCAGGGCCAAACTTCACTCTCCCTTGGCTCCCATATTCAGTCACAAAGACCTGCAAGTTCTCTCTCTCTCTAGGGCGTTAGAACCCTTTCCCCTTGCATCTCACACCCATTGCCCTTGTCCAGGCTTTCAAACTATTACAATACCTGCCCCCCACCCCACTGGTCTCTCTTTCCTCAGTTCCATTCCATAAACTGCCATTGGACCAAGGTCATACCTGACATCTTCCTTCAGTGTTGAATATTGGAGCATCAGATAAACAATTACTCGAGCTCTGGAATAGGCAAAGCTTCTCTCTGAGAATAATCCTGGATTTGTCTCAAGGGACACCCGTGGCCCCACACTAGGGGAAAGGCAGAGTTGCCTGTCATCCTGGTGAAACTCTACTTGCTAGCAGCTTTCTCTGCTTTCCTGGTAGGACGTTCACACTTCTGTTTGTTGTTGTTGTTCAGTCACTAAGTTGTGTCTGACTCTTGGCAACCCCGTGGACTGCAGCACGCCAGGCTTCCCTGTCCACTATCTCCCAGAGTTTGCTCAAACTTATGTCCATTGAGTCAGTGATGCCATCAAACTGTCTCATCCTCTGTCACCCCCTTCTCCTCCTGCCTTCAATCTTTCTAAACAGCAGGGTCTTTTCCAATGAGCCGGCTTTTTGCATCCGCTGACAAAAGTATTGCAGATTCAGCATCAGTCCTTCCAATGAATATTCAGGGTTGATTTCCTTTAGGATTGACCGGTTTGATCTCCTTGCTGTCCAGGGACTCTCAAGAGTTTCAAACACTTGTGTTTGTCTGGTCCTAAAACATGTGCCTGGCTGTCGACCAGTAATACAGATTGGCAGCCACCTCGGCCCTGCTCTCACGTCACCCGCTGGCTGGCTCTAATTACAAGCCAAGCACACAAACACCCAACAACACAAAGAACTCCCAGCCCAGAGGGGGACGTTCAGAGAAAACTCCCTCAGAGACATGCTATCTGTCCACTCTTCCAAGAACTTCATTGAGTTAACCAGTGACCCTCTGCATCCTGGATGCCCTTCAACCAAGAGACTTTGAACATTATCCTGCTGATACTGCTCCTGCCCACAACTCACCATCTGTGAGAATTCCCATGTGACACTTTCTTGTAAAATTCAACAGAAAGAACTGGTATTCACAGAGCTGGTATACCATCCTTTCCATAGAAAAAGCTATGAGTTTATAGTTTCCCTTTTTATGCTGGTTATCAAGAGGCTCAGATAAAATTGCAAAGTCCAGTATTGGCTTAATCCTTTTCATTAGAAATTTTATATTTTCTCCAAGGTCCTGACTTCCATTTGTATTTCTCCTTTAATAATTTTCTGTTGTTATCTCATAAGCATCTTAAAATGCATTTTAGAATGATCCCGTGTGTGCATTAAGTGAATAAAATGCCACTGCATTCCTCCACCCAGGCAAAGGTTCATTGATTTACCTCATCTGACTCCAAGTTTACCTATTCTGTACCTTCTGATGGGGACACTGCCCTGTTCTATGGTCCCCAGCAGCACCCCAAAGCCCACCCACCCCAGGTACCTCAGTTCAGATGTCCTCATCTCCCCATGAGCCATCCTGACCCCCCAGCCTGGAGCAAGCTTGCCCTCCTCTGAGGGCCTTTCACGTTGTTTGTACACTATTCGTCCACCACTTCCCATGCACTATCTTTTATTGTTAGTTTTATAAGCTATTTTTTAAATTAAAAGTAATTTGTACATATAGTAGAAAATTGAAACTGTACGAGACAGCTTGCACAGGAAAAAGTATCTGCCATCCACAACTGCCTTAGAGGCAGTCACTATTGCTAGTCCTTTTTGTATCATTCCAGACACATCTATGCATTTACAAACATATGGATATAG
Organism: Bos taurus; assembly: GCF_002263795.3. Lineage (NCBI taxonomy): Eukaryota > Metazoa > Chordata > Mammalia > Artiodactyla > Bovidae > Bos > Bos taurus. Next base: position 26,287,683 of record NC_037341.1, read on the forward strand.
GCATATGCATACATATATGTACATATATGTATATATGTGTGTAAGAAAACATACGTTTTCTTACAAATTCCTCTGTCCTTTTTCCCACAGCTATGAACATAACACATACATTCTTCTGCATCTCGACTTTTTTTTGGCTGCACTGTGCAGTTTGTGGGATTTTAGTTCCCCCACCAGAGATGGAACGTGCACCCTTGAAGTGGAAGCACAGAGTCCCAACTGCTGGACCACCAAGGAGGTCCCTAGACATTTTTTTATCAATACAACAGTATGACTTGGCGATGACAGCACATCAGTGCGCAAATATCCACCTCATTCTCTATGATACCTGTGCAGCTTCTGTTGAAAAGATAAACCTTAATTTATTTGATTAGTTATACATCATGGTTGGTCTCTTTCTGGCTTAATGTACTCTTTCTGAGGGCAATGCAGCGAATATAACCACAACTAGTATTGTCCTCCACAAATCCAGGGTATGGTATCTTCCACATAGGAAAAGCCTAATAAATAACTGATGGTCAACTTTTATCAGTAAATAGTCAAACAGAAAGTAATTCTACTTTATACAAATGTTTTAGGAGTAACTTGAGAAAGTCTTACAACATCAGCCTTTCAACTATGGCTATCTTTCAGTGATATTGTCTGTGGTCTGGGCTTGACCTTGAGGTGTACTGTATCTCAGCTCATGAAGAGAGCGCTGAGGGGGCCCAAGCCTGGGGCAGGGCTCCCAGGGGACGCACTGGGTCCAGCCAAGTTCCCGCCTTCAGCGTCAGGAGCACGGAATCTGCAGGACTGAGAGAAGCAGTCCGAGCTTCCCTGGTGGCTCAGTGGTAAAGAATCCTCCAGCCAACGCAGGAGACACAGGTTCCATCCCTGATCTGGGAAGATCCCTCATGCCTCGGAGCAACTAAGCCTGGGTGCCACAACTACTGAGCTTGTGTTCTCGAGCCCAGGAGCTGCAACCACTGAAGCCCAAGTGCCCTAGAACCTGTGCTATACAAGAGAAGCCACTGCAATGAGAAGCCTGAGCACCGCAAGAAGAGAGTAGCCCCTGCTCTCTGCAACTAGAGAAAAGCCCTTGCAGCAATGAAGACCCAGCATAGCCAAAATAAATAAATCAAGGTTTGAGGCAAAGGAAATGCATGTGATTATAGAACATGGTATCATTTCCCCCAATTTATTCTCATTCCACTGTCTTGATCTGTACCCTCTCTGAGCCCACATGTACTATTTGACTCTTGGTGGGAGACATGTGCTAATATTACATTTTCTCTTCTTGAGAGAGGTAATCAAGAAACAGGTTTGGGGGGAAGTACGGGTAGCTGTGCTTCTGCGACTTTCAACCTAGGTAACTTAGATGTGACCTGAGGGCAGTGGCCCCACCGCAGCTCTGGGAGGACAGGACGGGGACCCAGTGGGTGGGACAGAGCCCTGGGTCCACTCAACTCCCACTGCTGACATCTCAGGAAGCTGTGCTTTCCCAGGAACCGGAGTCAGCCCGCAGAATGACATTCAGGGAAACTGCCAAGAGGAAGGCTTAGGAGACAGGTTAATTCGGAGTCTTGCTAGCTTTCTAAATGAAAAGCCCCAGCATAGTAGCTCCACCACATTAGAAACACATTAGAAACGTATTAACAAGTAATTACTTTGGAGGAAGTTAACTCTGTTAAATTACAAATTAAGATAAAATTAGGAATACTTCTCCTTTCAGATTCAAGTGCACAGGATATGTATAGTTTTAAAATGATTCCTTTCTGTATCCAGCCATCCTCGCGCCTTAAATGCAACGCTCATTCCATAAACATTTGTCATGTGCCTCCTCTCTGTCAGGCACCCTGCTAGGTGCTGGTCTTGAACTAAGCTTTCACAGATCTGAGTGTGGTACTGGATGCGTGCATTCCCACAACCATATTTCACCGTGCAGCAGTGAGCAGAGAGGTGTTTGTGTCTCCACCCAGGAGAGGCATGATTCGTAGCATCATTCTCAAGTCCGTCTTACCCAGAGCTGCAACCTGAAGAAGATCCTGTGAAAATCAGGGTGCGGACTCATCTGTCAAATGTCTTTTTCCCTTTTAGAGCAGAGGTGAGTGTACACAAATGGATGTAAAGGAGTTCAGTTCACAGCGGATCGTGAGGAAGGCATGGCGTCTTTCCACCGTTACTGGATTTCTGTTTGGCGTTGAGAAGACCTGGGTTTGGATTCCGCTTTTTCATTCACAGCAGGGCAGTCTCTCACGATGCAGATGCCTCATCTGTTGTATGAGCATGATCTGCAAAAGCCAAATCTAATATTTTTTTCTACTGGGAATATTTTGACCAAGGAGGAAGAGGGCTGGTGCACCATGTGCTAGCAAGTTATTGGCAAATACCTAAACCAGAGTTAAATGTAGGCGCATCATGAGGTCTGACACACGCGGTATGGAATTAGGCAACCTTAAATTATGACCTGTTCTCATTTTACGTATCAGAGTACAACTTTGAGTTTGACACAGTTCAGCCTAGAACTGTCCAAGAACTTGCAATGATAATATTATGTCCTTTTATGTCCCCTGTATGATACTGACACTGCTGAGATCACTGGAACAAAAACAGCACCCATGGCCTTGACCTGGTTATCATTGGAATCCAACCAGATGAGCCAACCAGCCACCCTGGAACTTAAAGGAATAGAAGGAAGAGGAGACATACTCAGTTATTTCTCTGTTGTTGTTAACATCTTTCTTTCCCCAAAGAGGATTTGAGATGGCCAGTAATCTCTGCATAATATAATCACATACAGTCACGAGTTGTGTGTGATGATATGTGTGTGATTCAAAGAAAGCACACGTGATTGTGGCTACTTCATGAACCATAGAAGGTGATCTTGCCTGGTCCCTGGGAACCTGCTCTGGTGATGTGACCAACTATCCTCTTTGGTCCCTGCAGATGGCAATGACTCCCCCGTGTGAACCGGGCAGTTCTCCAGTCCGACTCCTTTTCCCCAGGGTTGAACATCACTCAAGGAAGTTGCAACAACCTGATGCCTTTGCAGTCCCAGCTCAGGACTCGGGGAGTCCTAGGATTCCAGGAAGGTCCTTTCACTTCGTTTTCACAGCTTCTTTTTTCCCCATAGAGACTGTTCCAAGACTTGAATCCTTGTCTCAAATCTCCTGACCCTCCGTGAACATTTGAATCTCAGGAGATGATTAACCACTGAATTGAGGGGGCGGGGAAGAAGCTTTTATAAATGCATTTGCTTAACTTTCTGACATCTCTCTCTACCCCAGCCTGTAAACATACTGCCATTGCTGCCAGCCTTTCTTTGGTTTGAAAAAGCCCGGTGTTGCTCTTCCCATCAACCCTCTGCTGGATGCTTCTTCCTCTCAATGGGCCTGACTCTCCTATGTCATTTCCCCTCTACCTCCTGGCTCTTGTCTCTTACTCTAACGTAATGCACATCACTGTCATTTAAAAAAAAAAAAAAAAAACAACTATTACTCCCCCTTTAGTGGGAGTTCTCCTGTAGATGCTACTCCATCTCTTCATTTTGTTTCTGACCTTTCTAAGAAAAGAAGTCTGCACCATCTGCCTACACTTCCTCAACACCCATTCACTTTCTCTCCCCTCTTTGATTCAGTTTTTACTCTCAACTCTTGAAACTGCAAAGGTTAACAAAGACCAAGTCCATGAACACTTGTTATTCCTTCCATTCTTGTTCTCTCTGTGACACTTGGCACTGTTGCCCCTTCCCTTCTGGAAACTCTGCTTCCTTGATGTCTTACTGTTTCTTTCGGACAGTGATTCATGTGTCTTTCTCCAGTGGCTTCTCTTTTCCTGCCTATCTCTTAGCATGTGTTTTACGTGGATAAGTAATGTTCCCAATGAATCACTCTCCACTCTGGGCTCGCCTGGTGTTGAATCCGGGACCACATGACTTGCTTTGGTCAATGAAACATCAGTGAACATGAAGTCAGCAGAGTCTTGACAAGGACTTGTGTCTTGGCACTTGCCTTCTTGAAACACTCCTCAGAAACTTCCGTGTCTTCTGGATGACTAAGATGAAAGGCCAAGAAGAAAGGAGAGAGGGAATGTCAAAAATACCAGATATTTCCAACTGAGTCCAAAGCCAGCTCACCCACCAGATGAATCATACCTTTTTTTTGGTTCAAGCCACTAAGGTCTGGGATGGCTTGATATACAGTAATAAACAACCGAGAAGACCTGGTGTTTTAATGATTCCTATTGTTGTCCTGCATTCCTCTAATGTTGCATATTTTTCCGGACATCCATTCCAATGGTACCATTCATGTGTCATAATTCTTAAACTTATGTTTCTAGACCAGGTCAGTCTTCTAAACTCCTATCTCTTACTTCCTGGACATCCCCACTTGAATATTCCACAGACCACTCTGAATTCCCACACCAAAGCATCAGGTTCTTCCACAAACTTCTTCCCGCTTATTACTTATCTTGGTTAGTGATACATCTACTTACCAGTCACTCAAGGAGAGAACTTAGAAGTGAATCTTCAACCCCTCCCTTTCATTCACTTATCAACAATCAGTTGTTCACCAAATCTTATCAAGTATGTCACCTAACTCTCTCTCACATTTATCCCTTTATCTCCAACACCTCGAATGCCTCCCTGGTCTAGGACCTCAACATGTTGTACTTTATCAAAAACCTCTACTGTCTCCCTGCTCTGAGGTTTGTTCTGATCATTTTCCAGCTGACAATCCTTTTGTGGCTTGGTAAAGTGTCTGCCTGCAATACGGGAGACCCAGGTTCGATTCCTGTGTTGGGAAGATCCCCTGGAGAAGGAAATGGCAATCCACTCCAGCACTCTTGCCTGGAAAATCCCATGGACGGAAGAGCCTGATAGGCTACAGTCCATGGGGTCGCAAAGAGTCGGACACAAATGAGCAACCTCACTTCACTTCACTTCACCTATGGAATAAGGTAAATATTTCTTAATATGCTACTAAACCCTTTCTGACCTGGCCTTCCTCACATTTCCACTGTCATTTTCTGCTCTTTCCCTGTGTATACTGTGATCTGAGCCAAATTACTCACAGTGCCGACACTAGCCATCTGCCCCATGGATGTCTCAGACAGTTTTCCTGCCTGGTACCTCCCCTCCCCTGCCATCTGCAGAGTCCTTGAAGACTCAGATTAAATGTCACATCCTCTGTGAAGCCTCCCTGCCTCTCTGGGCAGAAGCAAAATGAGGCATCTCTTCTGAGCAATCAAGTACCCAGTAGTTCTATGACTGTATACATTTTTTAAATTGTGGTGATGCGCTTGAATATCTATCACCCCTGATAGAGTCAGAGAGCTCCTCTGGGGTAGGAGTGGCTTTATTTTTGTTTTCATAGTGCCCAGCACAGTGTCTGATATGTGGCAAGCGTTCAATAATTCCTGAATAAATAAGACACTGTATTTTCCCACTTGTAACGTTTTGTTAAAGTGCCTTGTAATTGGCTAAGTTAGCACCTTGGATTTCCATTTATTAGTCTCGAAATAGAGATGGGAGACTTTAAGTGTTTTTGAACGTGACTTAGGATAAGTCTGGTGATAATTCACAGAAGTTGGAGCTGGTAACTGAGGGGAGAAGAGGCAAATGCCTTGTTCCAGGTGGGCAGTGGGGCTATGTTGGAACCACTGCCTCCACACCCCCAGCAGTGTTCCTTTCAGACTGAGACCACCTTCTTCCATCACAGGGGGAGTGGTCCATCATGCTGCTCTGTTTTCCTGTGGGATGACGGCCCATGTGACAAGCATTTAGGAACACCTTGAGTCTGAACAATAACACAGGAAGTGTGGAATTGATTTTATTTCTTCCCTTTTCTTGTCTTATGAGGGTTTCTTCTCTTTTTCTCCCTGCTTCAGGTACCATTTCCCACCGTCTGCACCCCATCACAGAGGTCTTTCAAAGGAAAGATCTGACTTGTGACTGTCTGAAGTCTTCAGTGAGCCCCACCTACCCCCAGTGCTTTTGGGGTTCAATCAAGGGCTCTCCTTGGTCCTGCCTACTTCTCCAGTCTAATCTGCCATCCCCTGACTCTACCATTTCTGTAAGCAGGTAAGCACTCACTGGGTACCTTTGTGTGAAGGCTCTGTGCCACTTGGGGATGCCAAAGGACAAAGCATAGCCATTGTCCCCAAGTAGCTCACAATCCAGTGAGGAGATAAGACAAGAATGAATTGTAATTTAATGTAAACCAATATTAATGGGGACAAGTATTAAATGGATGAGAGGACAGCCAGCCATCTTGGGGGCTCAGAGAAGACCAAGCAGGACCTGCCCTTCCATGTGCCACTTCGTATGGAACCACTTGCAGTGACCTGTGCTCACCAGGCTTTGAAACCTCTGAACCTCGTGGTCATCCATCCTGCTCTCTTTGTTCCAAGGAAATCCTCAAGCCCCATTTCTTCTAGGAAGCCTGTTCTGCTGTCCCAGCAGCCAGAACCACTCCCTTCTTTCTGCTGCCACCGAGCATGAACTCCATGTCAACAGGGAGCTCGCTGTGACCTCCAGTACTGCCACATAGTAGGCATTGGATCAGCGTTAGCTAAAACTACTGATGATTCTATTAGGGAGCCATCAGTGGCCTGATTGCAGCCCTGGTGGCTTCTTTTCGCCTGGTCTCTTCACCATTCCAATCTTGATGGTTGCTAGCAAAGGCAGTAGCAGCCAGGCCCATGACCAGTGGAATATGGAGGCTGAACTTACACATCCAACCAGATTCTTTCCCCCATAAAAAGCATCAGCTAGGAAGGTTACGCTGTCCTTCCAGTGATGCAGGAAATGCTTTTCAGACTTCTCTTTTTGGTGCTTTCTTCAGCATTTATAGTCCTCTAGATACCTATAGCTTTATTTTTCTCTATCTTTTCTTTTTAAAACATTTAATGGATTAAACATATTCAGTCAGAATTTATTATAGTCAAGTTTTTAAAACTTTGTGAATAGCTATCATATATACTATTTAAATTCTATATAGTTCCAATGACAGTAAATCATTATTTAATGACAAAATATCCTTCTGGAGCTTGCCAAAATCATTTGGAACCAAATTTGATCAATGATAAAGTAGAATAATAAACTTTTTAGTGGAAAAAAGAAATTGGGCACTAAAAAGAGTTATTTTCTATGACTTACTAATTGGCTCTGAACACAGTTTCAATAGATGAGTTCCAAAAGTGCATCAGAGTAAGTCCTCAGCACTGGGATTGGTGTAATTGATTAGTGTAATTGATTTTAACAATTCAGAAGAACGGATAGGGAAAAGCAGACAGCTTTCAACTGAGTGTGTTCTAAATAAAATTTGGGTATTAGAGATTGTTACATTATGATTATGTTCCCAGAGACAAATATTTATTTGTCTAAGCAGTAAGGCAGACAAACTGTAGGTCAGGTAGCATTAGTTTGAGTTCTTGGAAGAGACTGTTTTCATTCATTTCATGGGGCCTAGAAAACCTTTTTGTAACAGGTCAAGTTGTCCCTGGAATTTTTCTCAACAGTTTTCTGGGGGCCCACCTCCAGGCCTCTTGTACCTTTCCACTGCCCTGTGGCTACAGTGAACTCAAGCCTGTCCTATTCCCTAGGTGCTGAGACTCTGAAGTTACCATTTTCTCTTAGCACTAAATCAAAACCACCAGCCCATTAGATCCTACACTCCAAGACGGCAGGAACCTTGGTCCGCTCTGTTCTTACTGTATCTCCAGCGCCTAGCACAAGGCCTGGAACTTCTCAGACACTCAATGCTGAATGAAGGAAGAAATCTCTAAATTTGTTAGTCCCAGCTAGGTGTTGGGAGAACAACCCATTGAACTAATTTGCACTCATCTGTGAATGACCAGGAGTCCCTTATCTGTCCCTAAGGTATTTGCATACTCAAAGGGAAAGCTTGTGAATTCAAATTATTCTCAATGGGAAAACTTCAATAGTGAAGCAAATGGAGAGAAAACATTGGAGGGTAAAGGGTAGGGCTGGGGAGGGGGTGGAGAGGTTATGACTCCCAGCGAGGGCTGCCTAGGAGTCTGACCCTGAGGCCTTTCGCTTTCCAAGGCCCAACAGCTCTGCACTGTTAATCACTTGGGAGAACTTAGAGACTCCTCCGTCCTGTGGGAACCAGGAGGGAGATTAAACAGGGAGGGGCTGTAGGGCTGCTGGTCTCCACCTTGAGCTTTGGTTGTACTATATTACAGTCTCTCATATATTTCAAAGGGAAGTGTCCTCATTTTCTGGTTAAATATACAAGGGCACGGGGGACCTCCTCCCAGTCAAACCTATTTGTTAATTAAAGGTTAACTAATATATTTTTTGGGCTTCCCAGGTGGTGCTAGTGGTAAAGAACCCACCTGCCAATGCTGGAGACACAGGAGACACAGGTTCAGTCCCTGGGGCTGGAAGACCCGCTGGAGTACAAAATGGCAACCTGTTCCAATTTTCTTGCCTGGAGAATTCCATGGACAGGGGAGCCTGGTGGGCTACAGTCCATGGAGCTGCAAAGAGTTGGATAGGACTAAGCACAGCACAGTATACTTTTACTTTATGTAGATATCATTTTTTTTTAAGTTGGTAAATTGACTTGAAATATACCCACATCTGACAGAGAGCTGGGTATACTGTAAAGGATAGAGATAAACCCTTTTATGCCAGTTTTGAGTCCTCTAACATGATCTGTTACTAGTGATTTCTCTGCAGACATGTGTCCTGTCTTTAACCCCACCCCCACCCTTACCCACCCACCACACCCCAAGCATCCCCCATATGCTTTCTCTGAGAGATGCAAACATAATGGAAATGTAAACCTGACCTCAGAATTCTGATTCTTGGTTTATGAAATGAACTATAAAAAAAGACAGAAGTTGACGTTAGTGTTTCCTAATTTTTTAACATCAGAATTTTCTTGAATGAAACATTTACCTCTTTCAAAAGACCATTTAAATGTGTGATAGAAAAAAGGCCAAACCAGTGCATTTCAATAAATGGCAGTATAACACATATTTAGAAAATCATTACTGTTAGGAAATGTTTGAGTGATTACATCTAGGATAATCAAACTTAAGTTATTGAAGAGTTGTAGTAGTAATGTAACAAAAGAGTTTTGATTAATCCTTGCTTCAAAGGATAGCCTTAGCACTACAGGATCTGAATGAAGAGAAATTATATTTTCTGAGTTTGTTTTGGAGTCATTAATAGCAACTGGCTTTCCTCTGTATCTGTTATAGGTCCCTATTTGGTTGATGTAAGTTCCTTTCTTGATGTGAAAATAAATGTAATTTTAACCCAATAAAGTCCTCTTAATGTGTACAAGTGTTGACGGTTTAAAACATTTATAATTGCTTGGTATTTTGCAGATTAAAGGTACTTGATAAAGGTTGGTAGATCTATTTCCTGAAAGGAAAATTAGTAAAAGATAAATTTCTCCTGGTTTAATATTCATTTTGTACCCGGAAGGGAACCAGAATAAGAGAATTGGGTATTTAAGGCTAGGCGATCATATAAAAGTGCCATTTTGGCCAAAGAATGATTAAAACACTCTAGTCCTGACACGTTTAATAATGGGCACACAACCTATTTCTTTGTTTCATAACCATTGCGCGCTCTCTCCCTATTTTTGGCAAAGCAACAAATTCAACAAAATCAACGCCATGTAGTTAAACTTTTTGATTTAGCGGTGGATCCGGCTGTCTTGTCAACGAGGAGGTAAGACAAGCAGTGTGCAGAGGCAAGAGAAATTTATCTGAAATGGACAGAAACGTGCCCATTCTAAATAATTTCCTGTGGGAAAATCGTTCCAAGTTGAAGGATAATTACAGGAGAGACGTCCCAACCCTCCGAGTCGCTGCGGTCCGTCCGCGCAGCGTCGCAAGCCTTCCCCGCGGCCCGGCCGCCGCCGGGCCGCCCTTCCTGCCGCGGGCGGCGCACCCGGACTCCGGGAAGGTGCCGCGCGGGGAAACGTGGCACCGTCTCCAGCCCGCGCCCCCGGCGCTGCCGCGCAGCGCGGAGCGACCGCTCGGGGAGCCCGGCCGCGAGGGCTGCGCGGCAGCCGCGCACGGGCCCGCGGGGAAAGCCGCCCGGAGCGCCGGCGCCCGCCCGGGGACGGGAAGTGGCGCCCGGCCCGCCCTCGCGGCCCGCGGCCCCGCAGCCCCGCGCCGCCCCCTTTCTCTCGGCCTCTCCCTCGGCCTCCGCCACCCCGGCCGAATTCTTGCATAAATTATGCCAGGCGCGCCTGACGTCAGGTGGCGGCGCGCGGGCCCGGCGCGGCGCGGAGGGAGCCGGCGGCGGGCGCGCGCGGCCCCGCGGCCTCGGGCGCGCGCGGCGTGCCGGGCGCGCGCAGGCGCTGGCGTGCTGGGGCCGCGGCGGCGGCGGCGGCGGCGGCGGCAGCGGTGGCGGCGGCGGCGGCGCGGGGGTTGAGCCGCGGTAGTGCGGACGCGCTCGTGCTCGGGAACTATCGGATTAAACTTGAATCGAGTGAAATTACACAAAGGAGCGCCGCGGAGGAGGCGGCCCGGGGACCCGGAGACCCTGAAACTCGCCAGAGCCCCGTTCGCCCCCGGCCAACTCCGCGCCCGAGGATCCAGCCCCCTGGCCGCGGCCGCCGAGCCAACTCCGGAGCCCGCTCTGCGTTTTGTCCCCCCCTCGGCACCGGGCGGCGGAGGAGCCCGCCCGCCCGCCCCGGTAAGCGCGAGAGTTCGCCGGGCGCCTCCGGGAGGGGCGGCAGCGGCAGGAAATCGCTCCGGGCGGGGGCCGGGGCCGCGCGAGGAGTTGGGAGCGAGGAGTTGGGCGTGTGCGGGGCGAGGGGCGAGGGCGGGCGGGGGCCGGGGCCGGGCGCAGGAGCGCAGCGCCGCCGCCGCGGGGCCCGAACCCGCGCCCCGAGCGCCGCCCGGCGCCCCAACTTTTGCCTGCGTCCGCGGGGCTGGCGGCGGCGGGGGCGCGCGGTCCGGCCGAGGGTCACTTCCTCGCATGTAAATGGCTTTTTGTTGTGCTGCCGGCCGTGGGGGGGGGACGGGGGACAGGAGGGAGCGTGTCTGCGCGCGGGGGAGCGCGAGCGCGTTTCCTCCCGCCGGCGCCGAGCACGAGTTGCCGGCTCCATTCGGAAGAAAAAGGAAGGAGGAAAAGTTGGGCTGCAACTCCAGTGCGAGTGGGCGATGGGCGCGCGGGCGCGGGGCGGCTGAGCGGCGGCGGCTCGGGGACGGCGGCGACCCCCGCCCCCCGCCCGGGACCGACCACGCCGCGCTCGCCGGGAGCGGCGGCCGCACCGGCGCGAACAAAGTGCGTCCCTCCCGGCGGCGGCGGCGCCGGCCCGCGCGGGGACGGCCACCGGGCGAGGTGGGTCGGCGGCGGGGAAAGTGCGCGGGGCGCCGCGTGGGGCGGGGGCGGCGCGAACACGCGGCTCGGGGGGCGTCCCGAGTCCGGCCCGTGCCGGCCGCGGGCGCGGAGTTGCGAGCCCGGAGCCGGGGGGCTCCCGGGGCTCCCCAAGTTCGCGAGGAGGAGAAGAAAGGGAGCGGGGCTGGGGCGGGCGCGGGGCGGCGCGGCGAGGAGAGGACCCCACCTTGCCGAGCTGGCCGGGCCAACGGCGGCGGCGGCGGCTGCATAATAGCGACTTTAAGCCCCCGGAGGCAACTCGGCTCCCCCACCCCTGAGCCTCCCGGGGGTCAGCGCCCGCGGGGGGGGGGGTCACTAGGTGGCCCCCGAGGTGGCTCGGGTGCCTCTGTCCCCGCAGAGATCCGCGGCTCGGAGCGTGAATGGTCGAGGTGGCTGGAGGCCAAGCGGTCAGCGGGGAGAGGAAGGAGGGCGGCGGGGGACGCGTTGTTTGTTTGGTCGGCACCGGGGACGGGGCTCGCCGGGGGTGCAGGGGCGCGGGCACCCGGTGGTCTGCCGTGCGGGGCGGCCGCGTCGGCGCGGGGCGAGCGCCGCCCGGGGGAGGGGGGAGGGCGGCGATCCCGGGCGCGGGGGTGGAGGTGGGGGGGTCGGGAGGCTCCGGGGAAGGAGCCGCCGGCCCCGAGCAGCCATCATTACCGAGCCGCCTTTCTCCGGATGGCTGCGCCTCGAGGAGCCCCGCGCCGTGGGAGCGCACCCCGAACTCCCGGCCGGCCGCCCGCTTTGTGAGCGCCCCCGGGGAGCGGCCGGGCGGGGAGTGCCTCTGCTACCCGGCGGCCGGTTTTCCCGGAGGTCACTTTTAGAGACTATTCACGCCTCGATTTTAAACTAGTTTTTTTCCCCCCCTCTTCTGAACAGACAATGGACAAAAGAAAAGTGGCAACCCACATGGAGAGAGTTTCCTTTTGAATTGCTAGAATTAGATACACTATCCAGCTCGCCACTTGCTAAGTATACTTTCTAGTTTCCCATTGTATATTACCTCGCCGTCGATTTAAAGAACTCATCTTGAAATGTGTCCATCCTCTGGGCTTGATTTCTCAGCTATATTAAATATTTTCATTTATTTCTAAAGGATTATGTGAAGGCCCTGATTTTTATTTTCAGAAAATTGTAATTCACGCTGTCTTTGCAGTGGGCAGCACCTTTCAAAGAGGTGGAGTGTGTGCTCCCCCCCCCCGCCCCCACACACACACCATCCCCCCAATTCTCTCCCGGTAAGGGGAGGGGGGAGTACTCCCTAAACGTAGTAATCAAATAGTTTAAAAAAAAAAAAAAGGCAAAACCAAACAAACTTCTCTTTATTTCCTCACAGATCTATTCTGACGATGGCAAAAAATAAATAAAAACTAAAAATCGTAGTGACTGTGATCTTAGCAGCATGGGAACCCGATTTATTCCTGTTAAAATTCCATTTAGGTAGTAGCAACGTGTGATCGTATGTAATTCTTATTTCAGAGATAACTCGAGCAGTGATTCTCCGAAGTTGAACCCTCCTCCCAGCCCCCGGAGTGCGACATCTGTCGCGGAGTGTTTTTGTCTTGCTGTTGCACAACAGAAGCCCTCCAGTCTTTACCCTAAAATGGCAGCTTTCATTCGACTGGGGCCCATTCATTGACAATGATAATAAAGAGGCTGAAAGCTAGATGCTTGGGGCACGGAGCAGGACTGGGTTTGCCTTTCTAGGTGCTAGTAAGTGGGAGACATTTTATGTCTTCCAGATTTGCTCAGGAAAAGTTTCTTTTTCCTGAAAAATCTGGAGTGTGGAAAAAAGTTACAAATGGAAGTAGAAAGGGACTTGTAGCAAATTTTAGAAACTTAAGTTTTCTTGTTTCACCAAATGGTGAAATTATGACATCCTCCCTTACCCCTTGGTAACCAGATCAAGGGAGGTAATGAATTTTTGTGAGGCTTGTAACAGGTGAATTTCATCACTATAACACCCAAGAATTGTTTTCTAGTACTTTAGACTTCATTATTTATAGTCTGCTGATATTTTCTATTTTTTTTTTCTCCCTCTGCGCAAGTCAGTAAATTGAAGCTTGGTGAATTCTAGGTTTTTCAGGATTCAAATTAGTTTCTTGGTAAGAAAAGAATAATAATAAAGGGACTAGTATATGAATTTTAAACTCTAATTATATTGGTTTAATCAGTGAAATTATTTTTGAGTCAGTTAAAATAATTGCTTCCTTTTCTGTGTCTTAAGATGGAAGTAAGGATAGAGAAGTCATTTATAGGTGATGGTGATAGTTAAAAACTCAAACATTATTTTCCTCTTTCGAGGAAAAAAATAACACTTTTTCTCCAAGTTGAGAATATATAAGTTGAGTTTAAAATAGCAGATCTTGTAACTTGGTTTTAAAACAGTACTTTCATAGATTCTCCTATACTTGGTCTAGTTGTTAATCACTTTGGCTTACAGGACTATTTCCAAAACTTTTCCAGCAGAGTATTGAGTTAAAATGAATACCATGGGGAGTATGTGTATAAAACTGTATCAAAGAAATGTTACCAGTTTTTCTTCATACAGATGCAGTCAATAATTTATTACCTATAGTATATTTTTTAAGCCATTAGGTCAAAAGAAAAAAACGCATTTTCATCTATGAGAAAATATAGTCAGAGTACTTAGGTATACATGCCATGTAACCCGTGAGAGCAATCTCAGTGCCAAGGTTAGAGTAGGCATTTCAAACCTTGATGGAAAGCATTTTATTCCCTGTGCTTAAGAAAGTTGGCTTGTCATACGGCCACCATTCGTTTGGTTACTTTGGATTCAGCAATCACTAGTGAGTTTTCAGTGTGTAAAAAGACAAATAAAAGGCAATGCTTTCTCAGAGGGTTCACCATTTAGTAGGAGAGAGCCTTTTAAAGGTACACAGATACTCACATTTAACTTTTAAGGTCCACTTTGGAGGTAATAGTTATTCATCTTTTATTATCCATACATGGCCATCTTATAAACATCTAAATAAGGCATCACAAGAATAAAAATGCTTAGTCAGGGCTGAGCATTTCAAAAATGACTGACTTCAAAAAATGACCCTTAAGATTTCAGCTTTGAAATAAAATGATTCCAGTATTCAGATGGTTTCTGATGTAAACAGACTATCACTTGGATAGATCACATAGCTAAATTCACTGGAGGTAGGAAGGGACATTTGGGGATGATGTTAGGAACGTACTGGCCCTATGTGATTCTTTAATCGTCTTTTTCATTCACAAGGAAACATTTGTATATCTTTAAAAGGGTATTCTTTTTATGCCTTTTTAGAAACTGAGAATTTTGCGTTGTATCTTACCAGGTTTCTCAAACCATTATGGTTTTAGCAGTCTGGAAGATAAAATTTTCCTTTTTCTCTGGAAAACTTTATTATTCTTAGTTTTTTGTTTTTTGTTTTTTTTTTAAAATCTGATTTTCAAAGATGATGGATGATGTTAAAATATAAAAGAAATTGGGAATAAATGATCACTTAATTTTTCTACCAAAAAAAAAAAAAATGACGATGTAGTGATTTAATCTGGATATTACTCAGATTGGGTTGCAATTATGGCAGAAGCCCATAGCTGATCTTGGTGGTAGTTAAGAGTGGGGAAAGTAATTAAAAACACTACTGCCATTCTTTTATATTTAAATTCTATCAGTATATTAAAACTCTTAAATGAAACCACACCTGTGTGATAAAAATAATAAACAGGAAAGCCCAATGATACTGTCAAGTAGAAATTCATCTTGTGATCATTAGTGAATCTTTGGATATTTAGAGCATGAGGACCTTGGAGAGCTAGTCGAACTTTCTCATTTTACAGATTAAGAAACTGAAGCCCAGAGAGATTAATTAAAGGAGCCGCCTCTGGCTGGCCACCCGCTTACTGCCGGGCAGTCTCGGTCACGGTTGTCTTGCTGGCGCCTAGCTGGGTGCTGCTGCAGGGGGATGCTGGGTTGGTCCTTGCTGGATAACAGAGCTGGTTCTAGAAGGGTCTAGCTCTCTTCCTACTTAGATCTGACTCAGAAGCACCTTTTGGCTTAACCCTGTAACCCACGCTACAGTAGCCTTTAAAGGTGTTCCTATATCGTCAATGTTGTGTTTGTCTCTATTGTGTAGTGGTTTGGAGGTTTTTGGGGTGTTGGGTGGGGGGAGGTATGATTACGTATCTAGAGAAAGGTACAGAAAAATTATCCCAAGATTTGATTACTGTTTTCCCTTAAGAAGCATGTATTCCTTATCATAATTAGATTCCTATACCTTTTAACTCATGTTAGGTGACTGCAAACATGATTGTGTTTTTCTTAGTGAAGTATTTTTGGAGGATTTTGTCTTGTTTTTACTTCGAAAAGTAAAAACTATCTTGTTAAAAATGAAAATAGCATAGAACAGTAATGAAGGATTACTGGGTAGGAGGAGGCTGACTGGTCCCTTGGCCCGTTTGCTTGTGACCACGTGGAATCAGAGATGCTTGCTGTCTTCCATGGGCCTTCTGGCCTCTCACTACTGCTGTAGGCTGTACTGCGCCAGGCTTGGCTCGAGTGGCTGGTGGCTGGGACTGTGATCGGTTTGCTGTTTCATCTGTTTTCTTGTTCATCGATTCAAGTATTTATTGGGTACCTGTTACCTACAAGGCACTGGGCTGTACCTGAGTTAGGAATATAATACACAAGAAGACATAGGAGACCCATGTGAAAAAGAAATAGAACTGCCGCGGTGTCATAGGTGCTATGTGCTGGATACCGGTAGGAGGGAAGATCACTTGTTAGCTCTTAGGAGTGGCCTCAGCACTGCCGTCCAAGTGGTGGTAGACGAAGGGGGCTCACCTGGAGGGTGGCAGCATGTCTGAGGTCTACGGAGAGCGGCCAGATGACGCCTAAGAGGTAGGCAGAGGCCAGCTTGGGCGGGGCTTATGGGATATGGAATTTGGGATTAGGAAGAAAAAAAAGCAACAGAGCCACTGATGAGCGCAGAGCAGTGCTTGACATGAGCAGGCTTGTGTTCTGCACACCGAATTGGCGGGTGCGGCGCTGGAGGGAGACTCAGGATGTTCCCCTGGTGGTGAAGGAGCAGTGGTTTGGACTGGACTGGTGACCGTAGGGAGGGGGAAGCGGAGAGGGGGAGAACTATTTAGGAGGCTCGCTGGATTGGACGTGAAGGTAGATTTGTTCTCAGGCAGAGGAATGGGTCAGGGAATGTAGGTTTTCTGGTGTGTTCCAGGCGTGACTGGCTGGCTGGTGATGCTGCTCACTGAGGTGGGGGGCACCTGGTGGGGCCAGGTCTGAGGAGGAAGTTCATGGGTTCTCATAGCGTGTGACTGAGGTGGCCAATAATGGACCATGAAACCGCCGTCTCAGCCTTCTTTCCATTGCTAGTGGCATTCTAAAACTTCCCAAAGCAGTCTGCTAGCTTCCCCCCAAAGATGGAGGTACACGGTGAGCCCACCAGGAGACCTGACAGAGAAGGGGAACTTTGTTACTTGCCTCCTGTATGGCACTCTGCTTGTTCCTTGTTGAAAAGGACTTTGCTTATTCAGAGAGGAGAACCCTCCAGTAAGCAGACTTTGCCGCATTTTGTTCTTCTGTCTCCACATTCCGGTGGCTGCTTTGTGTTGCTAGTTATGTCTTGGGATGAGGTCCTTGGTCTCCCAGCAGTAGCTGGTGGGTCTCATAGTTAGCTCTGGTTGAATTTTAGGAGCTGGTTGCAGCCACACATGGGTGTGGTAGAAATGAATACATTGCTCAGATAATTGTGGAGGGAAATACCATCCTTGGTCTGAACCCTTAACCTGCTCTGGGTGGGGAAGGAAGGAGTATGCATAAACTAGTTTAATGTATCTTAAAAGTCACTTTGCTCAATTATTATAAAAAGTTGTTGTTCAGTCTCTCAATTGTGTCTAAGTCTTCGCGATCCTGTGGACTGCAGCTTGCCGGGCTTCCCTGTTCTTTAGCGTTTCCCGGAGTTTGCTCAAACTAGCATGATTGGTAGCAAGTGAGAAGGCCATTTCCTTCTCCAGGGGATCTTCCCAACCCAGGGATTGAAACTGGGCCTCCTGCATTACAGGCAGATTCTTTACCATCTGAGCCACCAGGAAAGAGGTACTAATTAATAAATCCAGACGTGTTTTGAAGTTTCTGGGAAAAAGTATGAAAAGCCTGAACATTTATCTTGAAACAGTTTTTTTATTTTTTTTTGAGGGGATTGTTTGTATTTTATATGTGTGTGTGCACACCAGTTTATAGAGTAGTGATATTGTTGTTTAGTCTCTTAAGTTGTGTCTGACTCTTTTGTGACCCCATGGACTGTAGCCCACCAGGCTCCTCTGTCCATGGGATTTTCCAGGCAAGAATACTGGAGTGGATTGCCATTCCCTTCTCCAGGGGATCTTCCTGACCCAGGGATCAAACCCGAGTCTCCTGCAAGTCCAGTGTCGCCCGTTTATTTCTGTTACAGGTCCAGCTTTGGTCTTGATGTGGAAAGAGGTCCTTCCTGGGCCTCGTTGTCTTTGGTTGGGGTTCATTTCAAAGATGCTTTGCCTGACGCCGGTCCTCACAAGCCTTTTGGTACCATTGTGACTCCATCCCAGCTTCACCAGGGCCCGCCCCGACTCCTCTGGGGTGGGCATGATTGTCCTTTGCAGGATTTTCAGGGGCTTGCCTTAGCTGTAGGGGCTGCTCCATCTGCAGGTTTTGCTCTCTCCTCTAGCAGTCTTTAGGGATTGTTAGGATACGTTTAAACTTCAGGGGCAGTAATGTTCCCACGTGGTGAAATAATATAGAAATGCTGGGCATGCTGACTTCAGGTGGACTTGGCTGGCGACCCTACAATAGTTTTTATTTCTAACCCTAGTTCTTCCCCTGGTTAGTTTCAAACATTTCAAAAAACCTTTAAAAATACATTGTCTGGCTTGTTCCCATCAATGGTATATTGGTTTAAGAAACTGTTGGCCTTTCTAGAGGTGCATCCATGACATTGAATGTAGGGTTGTGCCATGTGGCCTCCAGTGGAAGAATAAAGGGGATGTTATTCCCCACTCCCAACCCCCACCCCAGCTTTAGCCTGTCTGTCCTCAGCATGGGGCGGGCAGAGAGCTGCAGCCACTGCACGGGGCCTGGGCAGCCACACCAAGCCTTTGTGCAGGGAAAGGCAGGGAGATAACATGTGTGCAGTTCTGACATGTCAGGGACTCTCCCTGGGATCCTCCACTCACACGTCAGAGATCTCTACACCGTATTTGTGGTTCATCTGATAAAACGGTACATGGTTCCTCAGTAATTAATTTTCCCCTCGTTCTTTGGCAAGTTAGAGACTGCTTTAAATGATTAAAGAGTCCACTTTGTTCTCTTTTTGTCCTTCTGAAAGAAGCCATAAACACTTCAGAGTTGGTCCTCTTGATATTTAAAACATAATTAGCAAAAGTACATATTATTTTAACACACGTAAAAAGAATGATCCTCTCTACCATGATTCTAAGCCAGCAAGTAGCAAGAAGCTTCTTACAGAATTACAAGCCTCCCTTGTTTTCCAAGCCAGGCCTGTCCTGGCACTAGGTGAAGAATAAAATCAATGGGAACACAGGTGTGCAATCAGCGTATGCCTTAGTTGTGATGTATTTTAAAGCCTGTGGGTCTAGAAATTACTTTATTTATGGATAGGACTAATAATGGATTGTAACTGTTAAGCCTGGATCTTCAAGGTGAACTTTTCTTTTTTAAACATCTCTCTCACTGTGTTTTATGTTCTTGTATTCTTGACCTTGTTTGTGCTTGGGATTTTGCTTTGGCCAATTGCAGGTGTATTGATCTTGTCAGAAAAATCATGCAGACTCATCTGGAGAATGTAAAAATTTTGATTAAATTAGGAAACTGTCTATTTTCTCTGTTAGCTGTGTGATCAACTGAAATAGTGCAGAAATAACCCAGCAGCATTAAAGATATCATTAATCACCATAACAACTAACTAGCAGTTGATTTTTGAGCATTTCCAATCACGTAGGGCTTCCCCTGGTGGCACAGTGGTAAAGAATCCTCCTGCCAATGCAGGAGACATGAATTCGACTCCTGGATCAAGAAGATCTGCTGGAGGAGCAAGTGGCAACCCACTCCAGTACTCTTGCCTGGGAAATCCCACAGATGGAGAAGCCTGGTGGGCTGTAGTCCATGGGGTCACAGAGCTGGATGCGACTGAACGTGCATGTCAGATAGGCATTTGCTAAGTGTTTTGGTTACTCATTAGAACAACTCTAGGACAGGGGTCCCCAACCCCTCTGGTCCTTAGCTTGTTAGGATCCGGGCCACATAGCAGGAAGTGAGTAGTGGGCCAGCCAGCAAAGCTTAACATGTTGCTCTCCATCACCTGCATTACTGCTGAGCCATCACCCCCACTCTCCGCCCAAGGTCCGTGGAAAAACTATCCTCTATGGAACCAGTCCCTGGTGCCAAAAAGGCTGGGGACCACTGCTCTAGGAAATAGAATGTTTACTCCCGTTTTACAGATTCAGAGACTTGGACTGAGGGGTTAAAAGTGTCCAGGACCACACATAACTCTAGTGCATGCTGGAGGAGGATTTTGTTTTTATATAGTATTTATTTTTATTTGGCCATGCTGGGTCTTCGTTGCAGTACATGGATCTTTGAACCTCATTGCCACACGCGGGATCTTTAGTTACAGCTTGCAGACTCTCAGTTGCAGCATGTGGGATCAAGTTCCCTGACCAGGGGTCGAACCCAGGATCCCTATTTTGGGAGCATGGAGACTTGGCCACTGGACCTCCAGGGAAGTCCCTGGAGGAGGATTTTGAAGTTCACCAGTCTCCAGAATCTGTATTCGTGATCCATCACCAGGTTCGTACCACTGCTGCCTTAATAGGTAAAAGTGCATTAGAAATGCCAGCAACGCCCTGTAATCCTGTGTCTCCTGTCTGCTCAGGCTTTTCCGGTCACATTTGCTCTTTTTGTGCCTGCTGTACTTGGGGTGGGGTGTGGGGGTGGGCGGCGCTGTATATTAATATCTTGGGATGTCTTGACTCCCAAGATGACTGGGTTCTATGCCTTTCAGCATCATACCCTTCCTGTCCCATGAAGACACCGAGAGGAGTTGTTCTCCAGCAAGTTTTATTCTGTGGTGGCTGAGAACTTGAGTTGTGGCATCAGACAGATCAGCTAAGTGAATCATGAAACTGGGAATAATAATACTCTCCACCAGCCAGGGTTAGGGCGGAAGGTGGCATGAGATGCTTCAGCTTCAGGCACTCAGTATAGCTTATGGCATATTTATTGAGGAGTTACTGGTAGCATTAGCTGACTCTTGGTCATTGAATTTATCAAACCATGTGCCTTGGTTTTATTTTTCACTTAAAAAAGTCCCCATAATCCTGAGTCATGAGAAGCCCACTGTGGAGTCCAGCTGCCTGGTTTGCCTCAGGAGTCGACATCAGATTTCACAGGTGTGTGCCTGTGTCCAGGTACAGCACTAGTCATTGTTCCCCTACACAGAGGGGACTTGGATATCCCAGGTGCTAACGATGCTGCCTTTGAGGGAGCAGTCTCTTCCTAGCCCTGGGGATTCCTTTTGCTGGCTGAGCCTTGGCTGTCTCGCCAGAGAACCAGTCATTTCTTCTTTTCCCCAAACCTGCAGTTCTCCAAAGACAGTGGGGATGTCACCAGTGGTGGGCATATTCCATCGGCTCTGGCGTGGACGAACCTTCCAGTGTAGACCAGAGAGGCACAGGGTGTTCTCAGAATCTGTAACTCTAGATCCTTGAGTCTCTGAACGTTGGAGTTAGCCCTCCCCTGCCTCAGATTCCGTCTCTTGCTTAAGAAGGAGACAAGAAAGGATCTAAACTGAGAGTAGCTTTGCGGTGGGGTCTGGGAGAAGAGTAGCCACTGTTAACAGAAAATGAGAAGGTTCCTTGCCTCTGGAAACATGAGGCCCCTGGAGGCGGCTTCCTTGGTATCCCACTGCTGTCAGGACTGGCACGACGGTGGGTGAGGTGGTGCATCGACGGCTTTCGTTTTACTTTATTCCATTTTATTTTCACTTAAAAGTGACTCTTAAGGGAAAATGAAATGCGGCAGAGTGGAAAGAGTTGGCAGACATGGGTGTGTGGAAGTTTCCCGTATTCTTTGGTCCCTACTACAGGGTTGAAAACTTGTAGAAGCCTCTTGAGTCACATGGCCTTTTAAGAGCTTGACCTCCATAGCTACCATCTATGGAGCGTGGGCTTCATGTGAGTTTGCATTTTGCTAACAACCTGTGTACTTACCTGAACTGTTGTCCCCAATGATGGAAGTAGGATTAATCAAAATGGTGAGGTGGGAACAGTAATTGTCATTTTGTAGGTTACAAAATGGAGACTTAGAGAATTAAACATGTATTTGTTTAATTCATGGTGCAGTTGGGACTCAAATCAGGACAGGTTCATTTAAGAGCCTGTAGTGTGAACCTCTCTGCAGAAAGTGCTTGGGATGGGTGGTCACAATGGAATGACCTCAGCCTGAGAAGGGCAGGACCAACGTCTATCAAGATGAGCACACCTGTGCTTTCGAGGCCCAGCTCCCCGAGCCACACTAAGAGGCCCAGAGCTGCTCATGAATGGCTTATAGTCAGGGGGTTGTCTTTTCCTCCTCACAAGTCATATCTTATCAATTGCGAACACTTTCCACCTAAAAGACACTCACTTATTGTGAGACTCACTAGTATTCCACCCTGTTTTTGTTTATCGGTCCAAAACGTGACCAACCACAGAGTATTCAGCTTGCTACAGAACTGGCTGTTTTTTTCCAGTGTTTATCCAAGATGTATTCATTCACATGGACTTCCCAGGTGGCGCAGTGTTAGAGAACCCACTTGCCAATCCGGGAGATTTTAGAAACACAGGTTCCATCCCTGTGTTGGGACGATCTCCTGGAAGAAGAAATGGCAACTCACTCCAGTATTCTTGCCTGGGAAACTTCATGGACAGAGGAGCCTGGTGGTCCGCGTGGTCCATCTGGTCACAAAGAGACATGCATGTGTGCACGCGTGCTAAGTTGCTTCAGTCATTTCTGATTCTTTGCCACCCTGTAGACTGTAGCCCACCAGGCTCCTCTGTCCATGGGATTCTTCAAGCAAGGACAGTGAAGTGGATTACCATGCCCTCGTCTAGGGGATCTTTCTGACCCAGGGATTGAACCCTTATCTCATGTCTCCTGCGTTGGCAGGCAGGTTCTTTACCACAAACCTCCAGTTAAAACTTGGGAAGTTTTACTATTTTTGGTGCACTTAAAAATTCAGTTTTGGGTTTTTTTTTTTTAATTGTGTTTTGTTTTATAGAGCTAGGTTTATCACCAGAATTAGCATTTTAAGGTTTCCATTTCCCCCTCTCATTAGAAGACAATTGAACAAAATCCAAGTTGGTATTGGAAGCAGATTTCACGCTCATAAGGAACTTCGTGGCTACTGTGGGCCGGTGAGAGCCATTCTGTTTAGCTGCCGAGGTCTGGCAGGAAAGGAGAACTGTCTGATGTCCGTCAGATGCTTAGTAGGGATGCACCCCTGTGACGCAGTCAGGTAATTTCCCACATGGTTCACCCTGTGGGTGGTGACACAGCTGTGCCTGGATTGCTAGCAGGCACGCATTGTCATCATAGACTAGCTGAGAAATCCGGTGTTTGTCTCCGTGTGAACAGAAGGAGATGTACTGCCTGAAGATCCTCACAGAAGCCTGGCTTTTGCTGATGGCATGGTGACATTGGGGACCGACGGTCAGTCTCTGACTGTATGTAGCTCAGGCTTTTCAGAACTTGAAGAAATGCCCGTATCACTGGTGTTATCCTTTACGGATCACTACCACCGTAATAATAACATTAAGAAGAAGAATATCCTCACTGGGCAAACCTGAAAATGACTCGACTACCTGTGCCTTCTCTAAACAAGACGGCTTGAGCCAGCTGTTGAATTTGGAACGTAATCTGATTTGTGTCACCCAGCAGCTCCAGGCTAGGGGTGAGAAAATGGGTCTGTTTATTCAAAGCATTATAGCATTCACTCATATCCTTATGAGATTTTCTTGTGTGTCTCTTAACTCTTCCAATATTCTGTTGTGTGAAAGGAACCCCCGCTTTTCCTTTCCTTATCGTTGTGAGACAGGTGCATAGAAGACTCAGGTCCCTCATTCCCAGGCAGAAAAGCTAACAAAGTACGTGGTGGATTTTAGGGAGGAGGGAGCAGTGGCATGCTGCTCCATCTTGCACCTTCTCAGCAATGTCCTCCCCTCCCTTCTACCCTCCAGGATTCACAGGTACAAGGTGGTTTTGCAGAAATAATATATCCATTGGTCTTTAAGGAAGAGGAGGTGATGAGCGGGACTGAGGTCGCTTTTTCATCTGTTTTCTCCAAGTGACCTGTAGAATGGGTCTGTTCACATGATCTTGAGGCTCTTATATAATTATTTCAAAAGTTCATCTGGTAAAAAGTGACGGGCACAGTAGATATCTATTGGGCCTTAGAATGAACACAGTTACCTGGTGGTATGTGCGTAATTAGTTGCTCAGTCGTGTCCGACTCTTTGCGACTCCTTGGACTGTAGCCTGCCAGGCTTCTCTGTCCATGGGATTTTCCAGGCAAGAATACTAGAGTGGGCTGCCATTTACTTCTCCAGGGGATCTTCGCCACCCAGGGATCAAACCCACATTTCCTGCATTGGCAGGCGGACCCTTTACCACTGAGCCACCTGGAAAGCCCCACAGTCACCTGTGCTGCTTGTTAAAGATGCAGGTTCTGGGAGTCCAGTGATTAGCCCTCTTCACTTTCACTGCCAGGTCTCAGGTTCGATCCCTGGTCAGGGAACTAAGATCCCACAAGCCTTGTGGCATGTTACAGCAACAACAATAACAACAGCAAAATGCAGATTCTTCAACCCTACATTGGTTTTATTCCTGGATTAAAATCTCTATGGGCCATCTAGAATCTGAATTTTTATCTCGGTGCTTTTGAAATACTCTAAAAGGCCTCACGTTTAGACCAGTATGTTAGTTATACAGTGAACGTACCATGGAAATACAGAACAGTTCAGAAAAATGGTAGCATATATTTTTACAGTATTTTTTGGAGCTTTGCAGGTAATGTTATTCTCTTATATGTGAGTGAGTGAAATGTAGCTGCTGTGTGGGATTCCAACTATATAAAGGGCAAAGATGGACACATGGTTGAGCTTGGGAGCATAGTCTACCTTAAAGGCAGTAAAAGGGATGGAGAACAACATGTGTTGTGTTTACTCATTAAATTGTATTTTCATTTCTGCCACAGAATAATTAAAAACTTGTTTTATGTGTAGTTCCAGCTTACATGGTATGATTAGTGGGTGGATTTAGGGGACTTCACCAGCGGTCCAGAGGTTATGACTCTGCCTTTCCAATGCAGAGGGGGTTGGGTTCAGTCCCTGGCTGGGGAACTAAGATCCTGCATGTGGCATGGCCAAAAAAAAAAATTAAAAAAGTATTAACAAAAAAAGTGAATGGATTATCACTATTTGGGGGCAGCCCGTTCCAAGATGGTGTTATTTCCAAGAGCAGCTCAGACGTGAACGGTGAGAGTCGGGTGGCAGGTCGTCTGGCGGCTGGACTTGGCAGCGTCCATCTCTGTGGGACCCCGGTACTCCTACGGGAGGTGATGGGAAGCGGCTCCCAGCTTTTTTCTCAGCCCTTCTCCTCCCTTCCTTTCCGATTTCTTCCTCACTGCCTGCCCCATCTTCTTGCCCCACCATCTCCCTGGACCTGGGTGGGAGGCTCCATCAGGGTCCTGGGCCTCCCCCGGCTCCTTGCTCCTCCTGCTGCTCCCTGAACACAGCCACTGTCCTGAAAGCGCCCATCTCGGCTCCTCTAGGGCTCAGCTCAGACCCACAGCTCCAGATCCTGTTTCCAGGTGATTAGGTCCTAAAACTTTATTTTTATTCCCAGTGTCTTCCCCCAAGCTTCTGTTCTTCATCTTCCCAACCTGTCTGAACCCGAAGTCTTCCCAACACCGCCTCCTTCCTGCACGAAGCCCTGGCCTCTCAGCCCCACGTTGCGCTCTGTGCCACCCCACATCCCGGCCACCTCTCAACCTCTGCAGTCTCCTCCGAGTTCAGGGGGCTCCACACCCTTGGGTCCTGGCGTCCTGGTTTCTTTGACCGCATTGCATCCTCACGACACTCGCCTGCCTGTTAGCACACAGCGCCAGGCCTGCTGAGCCCTGGCCGTCCTTGTCCTTTGCACTGGAGGAGACTGCCGCCTGCCCTCTCTGCTCCCAGCGTTCTCCTTCATTCATTCCCGGGGTAGCGGGCGCCCTGGTTGCGGGTCTGGAAGCTCCCAGGCTCCCGCAGAAGGGTCCTGCTCATCACCTTCGAGTTCAGTGGGCCTGATGGGTTTAAAGTCGAGACTATTGTGTGTGGGCGGGTGAGGTTTCCCTGTTCCTGTCCCCGCTGCCCCCTCCCCAGTGACAAGCGGTTCCAGCCGTACCTGGCTGTCCTCCAGCAGGTTCAGAACGTGAGTGGGAAGAGGAGGTGAGAATTCCTCCTCAGACCCCATTCCCATGTCCCTGGTGTCCAATCGGAGGGCCTCTTCCCTGGTTGCTGTGTTCTGATTAGGTACTTAAGATGCCCTTTGGTCTGTCTCATGATCTTTAGGTTAGCCAAGGAATGTCCATAAGATATAATCTTGTGTTGAGGAAAAACTATTAAACTGGCAACTGAAATCCTTTTATGGGGAGTCAGCTGTGCTTGAGCATGGCCTGAGGGACTGGGGGCTTTCAGAAATGGACCACCAAGTTCATGACAGTGAACTTTCCATACAGGCCTTCCCCAAGTCGGCTGTAGGAAGGACTTTAGTGAATGCAAAGACATGGCCTGTAAGGGCAGGGAATATTCAGCGGTGTTTCCAGTTCCCACCTCTATAGGGTAAACGGTGATTTCTGTGTGAGGTTGACTGTGAGGTCTTCTTGGGTTTTGGAAACGTGTATGTGTCTGGTAAAAGCTGTTCTTTTATTAACACCTTTCAAAAGATCGGTAAGAATTACAAGCACGCAAACTTAATATTCTTGCTGACTTTTGGGGATGACACTAATGTTTGCGAAGTGGTGCTCATGGAAAATTGTAACTGTGCCGAGTTCTGCAGGAGATCTAAAAATGCCGACCGTGGCTCCGAGATGCCGAGTCGCGCACCTGGGACATGGAGCAGGTCAGCACCGTGTGTAGTCAGGCGCTGAGGAGGTGTGGTGCTCTCAGTGGAGGGCTGGTAGTGGAGGAGGACATCAGCAGATGTGACCCGTGCTGCCTCGTGATAGGCTGGGAGGACTGAGAAATGACAGGAGCAGAATCACGGAGACACGGCGAGGCCAGGCCCCCAGAGCACGCTGCAGGGCTGGGCAGGGATTGCACCCTGAGGGAGAGGGGCACCCTGCTGCACACCCGCCCTCCTCCCACGCTCAGAGAGGGTCAGAGGTTGCTGGGAGGAGAGGGCAGGGGGTGGACAGACAGGGTTGAGGGTGGGCTGTGGTGAAATTGGTGAAATTGAAATTGTGGTGAAATTGGTGACATGCATTTGCACTAAGTGATGGAAATGGCATGGTTAGTTTGGCAATGTGTTAGGGTTGGTGGTTGAAGAGGGACTGGAGGGGAAAAGTCAGCATGGAGCTCCACCAGGGCAGGGGGATTGAAGAGGTGGAGGGGGGTGAAACCAGTGGGAAGTGAGGAGAGGACTGGTCCTGCCAGGGACCAGCGCCCACCTGAGAACAGCTTGGAAGCCTCTTTTCAGGAGAACCAAGGTTTGATGTTTTGAACTTAGATTAGATCCAAAAATAGGAAACATTTGAGGAGGGTGAGATGTATGAAAAGATAAAAAGATCACTTTAGAAAGCTTCCAAAAATAAAGCTACATCGCTCGTGAAGTTGTGCAACCAGCAAGCCAAAAAAAAAATCAAAATAGTAACCCCCCTCCCCGGATTTTTTAATTAAAGTCAGTGTCTTATGAAAATGATTTTGGAACTGTTTTCACATGTAGTTTGACTTTATTTCTTTAAATGTCCTTACTACTTGGGCACAGCATAAGGTGAAAGAGTTCTGTAGGATTGTTCATATTGCTCTTTCAGAATCAAAATGGCACGTTGGTAGTTAGGGAATTTGTAAAAGTCTACCTAGTTGTTACACACAGATGTTGATCTGTTCACTGGGTCATGCTTTCTTCTGAGTGTGTGTTCTGACATTTGGAAGATCTGCCTCACCGTGTGTACTTCACCTGCTCTGATGGGTGCGTGTGGATCTATTAAAAAGACACATCAGCAAATACAGTAGAGAAACTGCTCTAGCCCATAGGAAAGCAGTAAAGTATGTAGCAGATAATTCATAGAAAATTTAACTGCCAAAAACACGAAAATTTTCCCAGTTATGGAGTAATAAAAATGCAAATTAAAGTGAGATAACTTTCCCTCCTTATCAAATTAGCAAGGATTTAAAAAACAGTCTTGATGTTGACAGAATCTGGTGAGACTTGCAGGCTCACCGCTGTCTGGGGTTTGGTGAGTACAAACATTTTGGAAAGTAGCTGGAGATTCCATGTTTCCAGACCTTTAGGAACAGCCATGCCAGTCATATGCGTCGTCCATCCGAAGGAAAGATCTGCAGCCCAATCAGCTGTGATAAGTAAGAGGTCACAGCATTTTGTTCTGACAGTGAGAAGTCGGGAATGGTTAGATTGGCACTGTGTTCATAAGCTCAAGTGTGATGCATGCGTTACAGATCGTGTTTTTGAAAACCATAGAGCCTCAAAAAGTAGAGCACAAAATAATATATTAAGTCTGGCTCCAGCTTGATGCAAATTATTACCACAAGCCTAAGGAAAAAAAAAAAAAAACTAGGGAAAATACATCAGTTTTAAAAAATGAGTAGTTTCAGGGATTGACAATTTCACTTAGTTAAAAGCTCCGATTGCAGAGTTACACAGGTCAGGTTTGAATCCTTGCCTGGCCGTTTACTGGCTGTATGAACTTGAATAGGTGGATTCGTAGCTCAGTGACCACAGGCAAGTTTAAACTTACCTGAGCCTCAGTTCCTGCAGCTGAGGCTGGGAGGGGTGGCGGCAGTGCTCAGCTCCTGCTCCTGCTGCTGCTGCTAAGTCGCTTCAGTCGTGTCTGACTCTGTGCGACCCCATAGACTGCAGCCCACCAGGCTCCCTTGTCCCTGGGATTCTCCAGGCAAGAACACTGGAGTGGGTTGGCCTGTTTTTATTCATGCAGTGATGTCTGAACTACCTCACACGGTGGTTACTGCATTGTTTGTTCTCCATGAATGTCGATTGAGGGTTGTGTTTATTTTAATTTGCATTTAAAATTTATTTTAAATATATTTTAATTCATCTTTACATTCTTAAATATTTTCTTAATTTTGTACTGAAAGGCACTTTGCATAATCAAGAAAAACAGCCGTCACCATCCCGGGGAGCATCTCTTCCTCCTGAGGGGGAACCAGGAAGCCCGACAATTCTCAGTGTTTTCTGGTATAGACAGGAAAATCTTTATGAAGTAATTTCAACTACTTGTTTTTCTGAAATGATTACCCCCAAATTTGCCTCTTCCCCTTGAAGTCGCTCAGTCGTGTCCGACTCTTTTCGACCCCATGGACTGTAGCCTGTCAGGCTCCTCCGTCCATGGGATTTTCCAGGCAAGAGTGCTGGAGTGGATTGCTATTTCCTTCTTCAGGGGATCTTCCGACCCAGGAATCTAACCCGGGTCTCCCGCATTGCAGGCAGACGCTTTACTGTCTGAGCCACCAGGGAAGCTCTGAGTAGTATTTGAATTATTTTTTTCTATCTCAAAGAAATTTTGTTCTGTAGTAAGTTGAATTTAAGAGACCCTTGCCTCTTTTTTTTTTTTTTAAGTTTTCTGAAATCCAGGAAAACAAGAATCATCTTTGAAAAAAAAAACTCCTGTAGATGAGATCTGAGTTTGGTTAGTATTTACTGTGCCTTTAGCATTTGGATTACAGTGCTAGCTTCTGAACATCTCACCTAATTGTTTAAATATGTGAGCATGATTTTGATACTGAGGAGGTGGAGGAGAAAGTGCTTGAGCTTGAGTTAAAAGGCTTGCTGTGTCTTGGAGTGAGTCGATGTGTGCAGGTGGGAAGTCTTAAGCATCTGGAACCCTTCTACCTTGGAACTGTGTCTTTCTCACTAAAGAAGCACATTGAGGTTGCATGCAATCAGGAGAAGCCTTCAGGCTCTATTATCTTCGAAGGAGGGTAACAGCTTTGCGCTTATAATAAAATAGCTTCAAAGCTTTCATTTCCTTGAAGTTATGTTACCTTTCATTTATCTCAAACATTCTTTATTATATCTTCTATGGGAAAGAGAGGAATAAGAAAAGCAAAACCAGATTTTTAACACTGTCTCCTAACTTAATTATGAATAAATGGGTTGATGGTAAGACTTAAACAATAGAATCCGAAATACACACAGCCACATTGTATTATTGTGTTTCATCACGCTAAGATGGTACCGGTTGTAAGACAGGTCCTATTTCTGACCTATGGGAATGTGAGATAGAAGTAGGAGTTAGAATCAGTGAAATATAGTAATGAGTGAAAAATGAGGACACGTCCACTTTGCAGTCACTCGTACTTTTCAATTTTGTTTACTGAACAAAAAGGAAAGTCACCTGAATGCATCAGGAGTGGAAACTTAAGCCTCTAATCTTTAGCAGAAAGATTTCATAGCCGCCAGTCACTTTAATCACACCTGGAGCCATCCTCTGCACACCTTGCTGTGCTCCTTGTGAACGGCACGTACGGCACAGCCTAGATGGGCTCATGAATCAGGCATTTCAACATGAACCTGCTTGGCTACCGGACCTAATGTAAGCAGACAGTGGGCCACTTTTTATAGCGTTAATCTGCCAGACTGCTGTCAACACATTGGGTACCATAAAACAGAGTCACCAAGGCTATTCCACAAGGGTGATGCCAAAATCTATTAAAACTCCCAGTAAAACAAGAAACGTGCTGCTTAACCACTAAAAGCCTGCCTTGACAAACAATCAAGTATTTGGGTATAGATTCCGTGTTTAGTGCTGGGTTAGTGCCCACGTGCTGCAAATGTAGAATGAATGGATTTTGCTTATGAGTTTAAAAATGTAATTATTCAGTGATACAAAGCAAGGGAAGGGCCTCTTTCTTCTTTTTTTGTATCTAGGATAATTTGAGAGGATTTTGCATCAGGTGGTGTGAAGCTAGAATGAAGAGAATGAATATAGATCCTAAAGGGGACCCAGTATGACAAAGTCAGAGATTTGCTGTCCACCAGTCATAAGAAACAAAGATCTCCAATGAATTTATCACAATGTACAGATTCTTTAAATGCCTAATTGGAGGTCAGATAAGCAATATGATGGAAAGGTCAAAGCTCTGGAGTCAGCCTGGGTTTAACTACCTTTGGAACCTTGGGCAAGTTGCTTAACCCCCAGCGTCAGTTTCCTATTGATGAGATGGGTTAGAATAGCCCCTGCTTCAATACCGGCCACTGATTAAGACCAGCAGTTATTTACACTGTCATGGCTTGCTTTGCTTCTTAGGAAAGAGAATGTGAAAGTGAGAGGTGTAAAGATTTAAGAGCCTCGGCGTCTATTAGTATGACTGTAGAGGTTTCAGATGAAGGTGAGAGATAACGCCCTTCTGGGCGCTGCAGCGAGCAGCAGACAACTTGAGAGCAGCTAGTTATGAAGGAAACACTAAGGGTACGATTGTGGTGACTTACCTGTAGAGCATTTTCTTCTGATACTCGGTCGGGGTTTTCTGGATTTCCCCCGTGTCTTGTGGTTGAATAAGGAGTGGTTTTAACAAGGCAGTGTGGACTTGGGTTATAACGAAGAGGGCAACAGGACAGGGCTCTGTCTTACACCATAGATTCTTCTCTCTTGGGTGATACGAACAATTACTTTAATGTCACCAAAGAATGATGACCAAGAAGGACTGAGATGATTTCGTAATTGCCAAATGTTGATATTTTAACTGGTTTGTTGCTGGTCACCCAGAGGAGAGTCAGGGGCATGTGAGAGATCTGTTTTATTACATGTTACCTTAAAAAAAAAAAAAAAAAAAAAAACTAGGATAACCTGTTCAGCTGCAGCCGGCCTTGCATCTCCCTCATGGCTATGAAGTATGTCCCACTTCCCTGCTTCCTTCCTGAGAGCCCTCTCTCTGCTGTTGGATGGGGTAGGGGTGGGGGCGTAGGAACTAGGGCAGGACTGTAAGGCAGCGTCATCTTCTAGGGTCATCCTTCACTTTCTGCTCTTAGTGCATCGTGTTAGTTGAACTGGGTTCTCCACCCCTCCCCCATTGTTTATTGTTGTTATTGTTTCACAGAGCTTGTTTTTGTGAAATTATTTTATAATTTTATTTATTTATTTCCTGTGCTGGGTCTTCATTGCTGCAGGCTTTTCTCTAGTTGTGGTGAGCGGGGGCTCCTCTCCAGTTGCAATGCATGGGCTTCTCCTTGCAGTGGTTTCTCTTGTTGTGGAGCACAGGCCCTCAGGTGTGTGGATTCTCGTTGCAGCACGTGGGCTCAGTATTTGCGGCTCCTGGGCTCTAGAGCACAGACTCAGCAGTTGGGGTGCATGGGCTTAGTTGTTCCAAGGCATGTGGGATCTTCGCAGACCAGGGTTGAACCTGTGTCTCCTGCGATGGCAGGCAGATTCTTTACCACTGAGCCATCAGGGAAGCCCTAGAATTATTTCAGATTCCAAACATCCAAGTTACAAAATATCATTCGGGGGACTTCCCTGGTGGTCCAGTGGCTATGACTCTTGTGCTCCCAGTGCTGGGGGCCAGGTTTTGATCCCTGGTCAGGGAACTAGATCCCACATGCTGTAGCTATGTCATTAGGAGTAAAACTAAAGACTGAATCGATATTTGGTGATTGCTGGCCTTAGGCTCTTTCCAACTGTATTGGCAGCTTTCACCTTCACAGACTGTGTCTAGGACGTTTCTAGAAGCTTACCACGTCACAGCAATGACAGCACCGCTGTGCTGTAGGAGGTACACGGGCCTTGTCCTTTGATGCTTGGCTGACACAGTGCATTGACCTGATGGAAACCACAGATTGTGTGTGTCTCAACCCAACCTGGATGAAAACCAGCGGAAACCCAAAGGAATAAGGACCACAGAATGAGGAGACCGCTGTGCATGACGTCACAAGATGAGATTACACCACATCGGGTGGTGAAATAGTTATGGAGACTTAGCACGTGGTCGGCTCCGGGGTTAGTGACGAGGTCCTGCTTAACCCAATGGAAGGGGTCTACACACAGGGGAGGTGCAGCCGCCGCCAGCTCTGCTGATGGTGACCATTGGAGGCAGTGTCACCTTACAGGTGGGGGCGTGGGTTCTGGAGTCAGAACCTGGTTCTCACGTGGCCCTGGGAAAGTGCCTTGAACTCTGCAGGCTCGGTTCCCGAGGGAGCCAGTGCCGGGGCGCACCAAGCAGAACCTGAGGCCTGGGGGCGGGGAGGGTGGCGAGGACCTTCCAGAAGCAGGGGGCTGGCCTCAGTTTGGAACAGTGTGTTCATGTGACTTGTGAGCTGAGTGAGGTTGGTGGATGATGTCTTTTTGGGCCAGAAAATAATCTGATGGCAAGTAAGGCTGCATGCAGTCATCACCCCAAGGTGGTTCAGGGCGTCCCGCGTGGTGAAACAGGCAGGTGACTGCATCTTGGCTGGGTCTGCAGACCAAGAGTCAGATGTAGAGTCGTGGTGCACATGTCTTTATGCGCAGCAGCAGTGGTACAGGGTTAGTCTCCGTCTTGTGAGACAGCCCTGAGTGTGAGGAAGTGCCAGTGAAGGGTTGTCGTGACAGACAAGATCACGGACATAGAGTAGGCCTTCAGTCGTGGGTGTCACCTGCAGAAAGTCTGACGTTCCATCCTCAGCATCTTCATTTCTCCAGAGAAGTGTGAGTCCCTTCAGGCGAAGCAGGTCCTTGTTCCTCCTCCCCTTTTTCTACATAAACTTGGCCCTGTATTTGGGAGTGGATGGGGCTTACTCGTTGTAATGGAGAGGGTGTTTCTTACTCAAAGGTGACACTGTGGCTTCTCCACAAAGCACTGACTGTCTGATTGTACCAGGGTTCTTCCTGGCATAGATGTCTATACTGTATAATGGGAGTATATCTTAATATGACTCATTGGGAATAGCTTTTTATCAAGTAATTGCAATTTTTAAAAAGAACTTTATTAGGAGAGGTGGATTTGGTGAGGGAAAAAAAAGACACACACAAAACACCTCTTATTGTTTGAAAGGTATCTGGTTAGGTAACAGCTGTATGTGAATTTAGAAGATATTTTTAACCTTCCTGGGGATTTTTACAAGCGTCTCCCCCACTCTTTCTTGGGGCAGGCAGCATCACCACCGAGGGTTGTTTGATTTCTCTGCAGAGGATGGCTACCTGCTGCAGGCAGAGGCTGTTTCTGCCTCTTGAGCAAATCCTTCCGCCCCTGGTCGGGCTCTGTGCAGGGTTGGTGGGAGGAGGCCTATGTTTTCTCCCTTGCAGTGTTGGGTTTTGGAGACCAGGCCAAAAGAAAAAGAAAAACCCAGCTCCTCCACTTACCACTTTTGTGATTCAGAGAGTTGTTCGATGGCTTTAATGTCCTCTTCCTCATCTACAAAATGTGGGCAGGTACTGCCTCAGGGATTGTTGTGAGGATTGTGTGTGTGTGAAAAGCCCAGTGCTCAGTCCATAGTGAGCACTTTGTAAAATGTTAGTTACTCTTCCCGTTTTAATGCTAATTTTCTGTATGTGTTGGGTATATAATCTCAAAGATACGGGATTTTCTTTTTCCAAATATTACACTTTAAACTGGGTCTCCCCTGTGGTGTCCACCATAGGTTACTGTATTCACATCACACCTTGCCTCTTTTAGCTCTAATTGTGGTTTCCTCTTCAACTTAGCTGTCCCTTCCAACTTCCTAGACCAACTGGAATCTATTGAGTCCACTAACTAAATAAAGCTTTTTATATTAAGACCTCCCAGTGACAAGCACATGGGGAGGAGGAGACTGTGGTTTCAGTGTAAACTTAAAAACAAAGTCTCTCACCCCAGCCCCTCCCCATCACAGCTTTGCAGTTGCCGGAGATCAGCTCGTTCTCTTAGGACCTGGAGCTTCATGGTGAGTCCAGTTACCTGCTCACCTGGCCGGTGATGGACAGGGGTGCTCAGGTGAGACGGGGGTATACTGCAGTTTCCGCAGAGGATGTGCTGTCCCCTAATTCTGCTGTGAAATGTCTTTGGCCAGTGGACTGGTGATGGTGCTGAAACTCCAGGACACTTCCCTTCCTCTCCCATTGATCAAGGTGGGGTTATGGGTAAGAAACAAAAGAAGACAAGGAAATAAAAACAAAAATTTGTGCTTTCAGTTTCCCCATTATAGTACTTGAATCTTGGATACCGTTTCAGGATAAGTTTTTGAAATCCTATTTGGTTAAAACTCTGACCATTGAAATGACAGCCTCTACCCCGTTGGCATCACCCCAGGTCAGAGACAGACTCAGGACGCCCCAGTGACTGAAGCAGGGCCTTGGCCCTTGTGGTGTTTGTTTAGCTGCATCGTCAAGCTCACTCTGTGTTCCTGTCTTCCTCGAGCTGAAGCCTGCCTTGCTGGCCCCTCCTGGAAGGGCCGTCCTGCCCGTGTTCCTGCCACCTGGTGCCACCTTGGTTGCAGTCTCCCAGACCCTCCTCCTCCCCCGCATTGAGTCAGTTCTCCAGCTCCTGCTCTGTCTCCTCTCTGAAACAGCCCATGACCCCTGCCTCTTCCTGCATCTGACTTCATTCTGCCAGATTCATCTTGATCTCAGTCTGTCTCAGCTCCTGGGTCGACAGTGTGAAATTTCCACTTACCTTTGAAGACTCTCGCCACCCACCCTCCCCTTACCTGACTCTCCTCCGCTCGCATGAGCTCATCACCACTACTGATCTCCTGCTGCTCTCTGATTGGTGTAGTCTTAGGCCCGCTTTCCTCCTGGTTCTCCCCTCTGCTTTTTTTAAAATTGAAGTATAGTTGAATTACAATGTTGTGTTAATGATTACTGTACAGCGAAGTGACTCAGTTATACATATGTGCTGTGCTCAGTCGTGTCCAACTCTGTGACCCCATGGACTGTAGCCTGCTAGGCTCCTGTGTCCCTGGGGATTCTCCAGGTAAGAATACTGGAGTGGCCTGCCATGCCCTCTTCCAGGGGCCCTTCCCAATTCAGGGGTCGAACCCAGGTCTCCCACATTGCAGGCAGATTCTTTACCATCTGAGCCATCAGGGAAGTCCCAGTTATACATAAATATATACATTCTTTTTTATATTCTTTTCCATAGTGGTTTATTACAGGATATTGAATATAGTTTGCTGTGCTATACATCAGGACCTTGTTTTTTTTCCATTCTGTATATACCGGTTTGCATTTCCTAATCCCCAAATCCCAATCCAGTCCTCTCCCCTGCTCCTCCCTGTTAGCAACTGTCAGTCTGTTCTCGGTGTCCCCAGTTGTATTTCTGTTTCATAAATAGGTTCATTTGTGTAATATTTTAGATTCCGTATATAAATGATATCCTATGGTATTTGTCTTTCTCTTTCTGATTTATTTCACTTAGTATAATAATCTCTAGTTGTGTCCATGTTGCTGCAAATAGCATTCTTCCTTTTTCCTGTGGCTGAGTAGTATTCCATTGTGTATATGTATCACATCTTTATTCATTCATCTGTTGGACATTTAGATTGCTTCCTTGTCTTGGCTGTTGTGACTAGTACTCTTAAGAACATGGGGGTGCAGATATCTTTTGAATTATGGTTTTGTCTGTATATATGCTTCGGAGTGGGATTGCTGGATCGTGTGGTGATTCTGTGTCTAGTTTTCTGAGGAACCTCCCCATACTGTTTTCCACAGTGGCTGCAGCAGCTTACATTCCCACCAATAGTGTAGGTCCCCTCCGCTTTTTAAAACTTATTACACCACTCATTGTGAAGTTTTTCCCTTGTTTGAGTTTCCACAGTGCTCATATGCTTGATCATGTATTTTATCTCACCCTCCCTAAAGTATTGGCCATAGAATTAGTTGTTTCTTTTAGTTGTTTCATTGACTGATCCAGAAGAGTAGTTACACTGTTTGTTGTCAGGGCTCCGTGCCAAATGCTGGGCATACAGAGGTGGGCAGAAGTATACCAGGTGCCCACAGCCAGTGGAATGGATGGATATTAAGCAGATAGCGGCACACACATGTAACACTGCAACTGTAACAATTGTTTAAAAAAAAAAGAGGAGTGCATGGTGCTGCGGGGCGGGTAGTGGGTGCTTGAGTGAGATGCACGACTGGCTCACCTGAGGAAGCTGAGCATGAGCTGGGGTCCTCCTGCTTGGCCTGAGCCCACAGTCACTCTGCTGCACACAGGTTGGCAGGGTTCGAGGGGCTGGGGAAACCACTGCCTAGTCATGAGAGGAAGTGGTGATCCCGCCTCGAGTGGTGGGTGTGGATGTGGACAGAGGTGGGTGGGCTGAGGTGGATTTCACAGGTTACCTTGGTAGTTGGGTGGGAGATGTCAGAGGAAGGTGTCTTGGGTGACTCCCGGGCTTCTGGTCCATCTGGTCCAGCTTCTGGGCCTGGCCAACTTACTTGGGGACTGACAGCCTTGGAGCCACCCGGGCATCTGGGGTGCCTGTGATGTTAACGAGAGGCCTTTTCTCTAGGGTGCATGCCTGGGCTGGTGGAGTACCGGCTTGATGTCCAGGCACACTTGTTCCTGCAGCCGCCTGGGTTGTGAAGGGTCCGCACAGTCACACACTGGCTGTAGCAGTCACCGTGGGGCAGGCTCACCAGTGTGTTCTCCCTTTCCTTCCAAACCAGGCGACGTTTCTCTCTCCTCCTTTTTCTAGAATCAGATGGCAGAGACTTAACAGTTGGGAAAGATCCATTTGTGAGATTGTATAGGACAGTATGGGAGAGCAAAGGGCAAGATTCCCGAGAGTGGGGAAGGGACGCAGGCCAGGAGTGGGGGACCAGCCCCACCTGGGCCCTGCCCAGCCATCCTGTGGTGACAGGTGGGCAGGAGCAGTGGATGGGGGCAGATGGGAGGGGGCGTCTGTTTGCCCCACAGAGTAGGAAGTGAGGTTACCTGTTTAGGCCTTGCCCATTCAACCAGAGCATAAATTCACTGGGGACGAAGAGGTGTATAGGTGTAAACATGCTTATTTGTTTCTTTCATAGCTCTAGATTGATGGTTACTGAATTGCTGGGCTTCATTGAGAAATTGGGCTCATTGAAAGTTTAGACTTGGGCTTACACACAAAATTTACATGTTCAGGATAACTTGCTGTTTTACCAAGTTTGCAAAAAATATTAAGTGCTGTTAATGTAAGCCATACTCCATTATTCTAACTACTTCCTGAGTGTTACCGACTTAATTTATGGTGAGGTATCCATAAATAAACCTCATGGAGTGAAAATGGCAGGATTCTTCCTAATGGTTTGATCCACGGGCTTCAGAGAAATGCACGCCACCCCCTCACTGAGGTGTCGAGCTAAAGTACAAGGACGAAGATGACACGCGTAGGAAACAGGGAGGA
The DNA here is from genome assembly GCF_002263795.3 of Bos taurus. Taxonomy (NCBI): domain Eukaryota; kingdom Metazoa; phylum Chordata; class Mammalia; order Artiodactyla; family Bovidae; genus Bos; species Bos taurus. The sequence continues at coordinate 26,325,641 of NC_037341.1, forward strand.
AAACCACATGGTTCTTTACGTCAACTCGTGTGCATTGATCAGCGTTAATGTAATAGAGTGAGTCACATTTGTACTGTGTTTTATTGCTTATCAGGCGCCTTAACACTGGCATTGGGATCCATATGACATTTTATAGATGAAGAAATTTAGGACTTACCCAGAGCCACACACACAGTGGGTAGATGAGACTTTTTTTTAATATTTATTTTTATTGTTTTGGCGATACCGGGTCTTAGTTTTGTTTGGCACACGGACTTTCCATCTTCCTTGTGGCGCGTGAGCTCTCCCCCTCACCCCTTTTTTTCCCTGACCATGGATCAAACCCAGGCCCCCTGCCTTGGGAGCGCAGTCTTAGCCACTGGACCAGGAGAGAAGTCTTAAGGAGACATTCTTGACTCCAAAACAGTCAGGTGCCTCCTCACTGTGAGCATCCTGAAAGGATGAATCCCATTTTGTCAGCAGACTCCAGCTCTGCAGTTCCAAACAGCGCAGAGTATTTAGTACAGACCCACAGACTTTTATGTGGTGATTATACTCATTCCATCTGATTGTTGTTGGGTGATGTAGCAAGTTTTCTGATTAATCTTTTATTTGTTTTCTAATTACCTCTGTGCAGAATTATTTAAAATGGTTCAAATTTGAATGTGGATTAGGTAGTTGAGTCATTTTGAATTGCTTAAGTTGGTGTGACATTCATGAAGTAGACGGGAATAATTTAGTATGGCACTTATTTAGAGTACATAGTATTTTTAAACATTTGATAAAATAGTGAATTTTATGAGGCCAGGGAGTATTTTTATGCTTGACTGGAATTCCACTTCTGGTTAAGTAGGAACAATGTAAACCATACGCCGAAAGTGGGTCTGAGCAGCCTGGGTGATGGAAGGACCGCATGGGTTATCCTGGGCCACGTGTTATGTAATCGCACGTTACAGGCCTTGTTCATGGCGGGTCTTGCTCTAACTTTTGAAGAGTCATTTAAAAAGTAAGAATTAGAGTTGTAACACACAAAAAGATGAATTAGAGAGTCACACATGTATCTTTACATTACGAGGACAAAAGTATAGTAATTTCATTATGCTTTGCTGATTTAAGATATCTTAAATCTGTCAGTGAAGATATTTTGTCGTGAGAAAAAGTGAACATGCTGAAAGTTAATTTTCATACGTGAAGAAGAGGGAAGTTCTTTTAAACATTGTTTACCATTAAGATCTGGAGAGTTCCTGGAGGCAATAGTTTTCACGCAGGATTGAAGTAGAGGGGTCCTAGAGAGGGGAGGGAGTAAAACAAAGCTGTGAATTTGGGAAGTAGGAAGAGAGTGGTGTGGGTGAATTTGGCTACCCAGGAGACTCAGGAGACTGCCCTCAGGAGACTCAGGTCTTTCGTTCTTAATGCCAGCCTGGCTTTGTGGGTGTGGTATTTGCTGTTCTTAAACAGGTCTTGTGACCAGGCTCGCCTGGTCCATGAACACCCAGCAGCTTCTGGCCTCCGTGCCTCTGTGCTCTTTTGCCCTGCATCCATTCCACCGCCCCTCCCCCTTCGCCTGTCAAAATCCTGTTTGTCTTCAGGTTCTGTTTCAAGTGCTACTTTTGTAAAGCCATTTCTGATTCTTAGCAAAAGAATCCAGTGTCCTTCCCTTATATCATCTTCTATCTAGTTGTTGGTGCTCACGTCCACTTGTAGATGACTCAGTCAGTAAACACACAGGTGAGACATAGCATCATCTTGCCTTCTAGTCGCTCGCAAGGCCCCCATGGGGTCCTCGCTGCCTGATCCTTCCCCTGGAGGACCACCTCTCTCTCCTTGGTGCTGGGCTCTGCCTGCAGCATGCTGCTTTTGCACAATTTTTAAGATGACATTGCCCTGATATATCTAGAGTCCTGTTTTATAAGTTCTTTGAAGACGGTCTACGTCTATTTTAGTATTTTTTTATTAATTCTTTCCTGATTGTGCCTATTAAGGGTTAGGTTTGATTTCTAAAATAGGTAGTTGAATTGTACATTCCCTAAGATGCAACCAAGGTGTTTTTGTATAGCTTGCGATATTTTGATTAACTTTGTGAAATGGTGGATTCCTTTAGAGGGGTCAGTCCTGTGTCTAGAATTGATAGAATTCAGCGTGAAGTTAGAAGAAGGTGGCGAAGATAAGTATAGTATAAAAAGCATTCATCATCAATAAGTTGAAATCAGTAAGTTTCATCTTCATCTTATTTTTGTATCCCATAGCAGACAACCTATAGGAGTAGGTTTACAGGTTTTGATTTAATTGAAAAACAAAACAAAACAAAACAAAACAGAAACAAACAACAACTCAAGGTAAACGCTGTTATTTTGTAACTGAGTTATTAGAGTGCCAAATCGTCTTGTGTCCTGTTAGGGTTCATCAGGAATTTCTTGTTTACTTTTTATCCCCAGGACCAAGCATGATGTCTCTCACATCCTGTACACTATTAGGTTTCTAAATAGAAATTGAAACTGTGTTTAAGGGTGAAAGGAAACTTTAGTTCTAATAGCAGCAATATAGAGATTGACATCTAAAGATAAGAATTTTCTTATAGAGGAGTTTAAAAGTGTCTTTTAGTAATACTTTGCATCAACTCAAATATTTTAAATTTGTTATTAGCATTGGAGTATTTAAGACTGGAGATTCACACATCCAGGTTGGTAGGAGTAGTTTGAGAAATTCTTTTAAATTTGCAGTCTTAATTCCCTTAGTAATATTGTTCATGCTTGTTGTTCTTAAAGGCTTTAAAAAATTCACTCTTAGTTTTGGGGAAAGAATTCTCCAGATACCAGTTTCTTCTTTATATTTTGTGTAGATGAAAGGTTCTCAGGTTGTTGTTTTTGGCCGTGCAGCATGTGGGATCTTAGTTCCCCGACCAGGGATCGAACCCGAAGCCCTTGTGTTGGAAGTGCAGAGTCTTACCTGCTGTTTCTCCAGGGAAGTCCCTGAAAGGTTCTCTTACAGTGTTTCAAAATTTGAATACATTTGAGATATCAAAATACATGTGTTTTTTTTTTTTTTAATTTTATTTATTTATTTGGCTGCTCTGGGTCTTAGTTGTAGCATGTGGGATCTAGCTCCCTGACCAGGGATCGAACCTGGGCCCCCTGCACTGGGAGCTCAGAGTCTTAGCCACTGGACCACCAGGGAAGTCCCAAAATACATGTTCTTAATTCATTGTGATTCTCGTGTAGGCTTTTCAGTTTTAAAAACCTTGTCACTATCTCCCTGACGATGGCAGTCCCAGCAGCAGTGTTCTTTTCAGTAACAAAACCCCGAATGCATGCCTGATGGGGGACAGATTCTGTGACCACCATGTGGACGGCCGAGTGGTGTGCACGCTGTTCAGCTCTCTCCGCCTGCCTTGTGGGAGATAACATTCTGTGTGTCTCTAATGGGCCACCTGTGCTACTGCTGGTAAACTGCCATGCTAACGGAGCGTTGACTTCATCAAATTTAAAATCCAGTTCTAATCAAGATTAGGAAACTCGATGTCTTCTTGGGTTGAGCTCGCAGGTCTGTTTTTATCTGCCCTCTACTGCTCTTGACCTTGTCTTAGCAATCGTACAAGGCCGTACCTGAGTCGTTAATCTCCAGGTGTTCTAGGTGTGCATATCTATGTCATGGATGACGAGCCTGACACCTTTAGGATTTAAAGACAATGCATTTTTCTGAGACTGGAATGAAATGTGTCCCTCAGAGAGCGGCATGGTTGCCAGAGGCAGCACTGAATCTGCCTTGTGGAGTGGCTGCAGCTGGCATGCTGACCGGCAGCTTGGATGTCTGCCTCCCAGATTCCCACCTGAGAAAAGGCTAGAAAGATATGTGGTGTGTGCACTCACATCTGTGTGCTCACATAGGCAGGAAAGGGTACACAAGAAACTGAATTGTCTTTGGGGAATGAGATCAGGGTTGGCGGTGGGAGAGAGAACTGAAACTCATTTTTCAATTTTTATTCCTCTTGGGACTTCCTTGGTGGTCTGGCAGTTAAGACTCCACACTTCCATTGCAGGGGCCACAGGTTCGATCCCTGATCTGGGAACTAAGATCCTATATGCCACTCGGTGTAGCCAAAAAATAAATTAGGTCATACTCTTCTGATGTATGTATGTGCATGCACCAGATGTGAGTGCACACACCACATATCTTCTCTCTTGTTGGATTTTTTTCCCTTGTCACGTCAGGTTATTTTCACACAAGATCAACCAGAGCCAGTTAACATTTGGAGAAACGATCAGTGTGATACAGCAATGGTCCCTTCAGTTCTGTTCCACTTATTGGACCCACAAAGTCTTGTCCACGTGGTGCTATGAGAAGACGCTGCTGCCCATCTTTATGGCAAAGTGTAAACGTGAGTTGGAGGAGGGCATGGCAACCCACTCCAGTATTCTTGCCTGGAGGATCCCATGGACAGAGCAGCCTGGCGGGCTACAGTCCATGGGGTCTCAAAGAGTCAGACATGACTGAAGCGACTTAGCACAGCACAGGACTTTTACTCATAGACTCCCATGCAGTCCCACATCCCAGTCTAGGGACGAACGTGGTCATCCCTGGGGAGAGCATCTCTGAGGCTCGCCAAATCCCATTTCAAATTCCATTTCAGGGAGAAGGTTATAATGGAGTCCAAAGCAGTCTCAAGGCAAAAGTGTGGCAGCCTCATCAGATACAGCTTTGCGGCCTGGTGACTTATAATGAGGGTGGCGTGTAATTAGAAATCGTCCCTGTCTTTTCTGAGTGCTGATGAAAACCACGGCTCAGAGGTTAATTCAAACAATAATTAATATTGGTCTCTGTCAGTGCAGGGTGGTAATGAAATCTCTCGTTGTTTGATGACTTTGACTTTAAACATTGAGTGAGGAGTAACACTGCACACGCATCGTGGGGAAGTGCAAAATGGGGAAGTTTGCTTTTCGAAAAGTGTTGCGCACAGAATTTTGTTGCATTCTGTGATTGTCTATGATAGAAGCTCTAACACAACATGGAGATACTAATGTTTTATTTTCTAAAGTGATGCTTCTTCAGAGTGATACTAGGAAGGGTCTTCCCATTTTCTACTGTGTGTGGTATAGGCAGCAATGAAAAGTGAAAGTCACTCAGTTATGTCTGACTGTTTACAACCCCTCCCAGTAGCCTGCCAGGCTCCTCCGTCCATGGGATTCTCCAGGCAAGAATAAGGAGTAGGTAGCCATTTCCTTCTCCAGGGGATCTTCCCCACCCAGGGATTGAACCCTGGCCTCTTGCATTGCAGCTGGAGTCTTTACCTTCTGAGCCACTAGATTACCATCTAAATCCTGGCAGGTTACACATGCACATTTATCTAGAGACAAAAACCTCAAATGGCTGGCTGACTTGAACCTCCAGTGTCCTTTGCAACCTTGAAAGTAATGACTCTGAAAGTCATAGCGTCACGTTTACTGAACATGTTTCCTATGTAGAGTTGGGAGTTAACAAATGAAGCAGAAGATGTATTCTGAATGTAAGGAGGTGGTTTGGAGACGCAGTAATACGTGTTAATACAATCACCTCTAGCTTTGCACACCTGGCAGTGCTGAGTAGAACTGTTTGACTGAAATAGTTTCTTTTCGGTGTTGAAGATACAAAAACACCATTGAGCAACTTGCTCTAAAGTCAGTTTTCCTTTTTGAAGCATGTGTTGGTGTATCACTGTAGCTTAACCTCTGAGGGTAATGTTTGGTGTCATCATCTTTTATAGGGAAAAGTAACAGAACAAATGAAGATGGATTTGTATGAAGTCTGAACACTTTGGGACGCCTAAGCAGTAGAGCCTTTCTAACACATGAAAGTAGACAGAAGGCTCATGTGAGCCATCACAGACCCTCCGCCAGCTTCATTATTAACTCGAGGCTGGTCTTATTTCATTCACACTCAGCAGCTTGCCCTGTGCTCTGTATTATTTAGAAACAGATCCCAGACAGCACAGTATTTTATTTTAAAGTATTTCAGTATGCATCACCGAAAGGAAATAATTCTTTCTAAATTACTGTAGAAGCTCGTGTGGACATTTTAAGAAAGTTTTTCTCATTTTAATTCAAAGACCATCCTGTACTTCAGGAAGAGTGTACAAACACCTTTTTTTTCCCCTTGTACTGGAACAGAGTGGGTGACTGGCAGTTGTGACACCATTAGGAGCAGTAGGTTTCGTTTGATTTCAGGAGCTGCCGCAATTCTGTCTGAAATGAGAACAGTGGGATCAGAATGCTGTTTTGTTTACAAGGGTGTCAAGACCGTTTGGAGCCCAGAGGCTTTGAGGGAGCTGGGCACAGCTGATGAGACCTTTTCTGCAGCAGTCGCGCTCTCGGGGGCAACCACAGCAGAGGTTCCCAGAGAAGGAATCAGGAGTAAGCCTCGCACTGCACTCAAAGTGACCTTTCCCTGCAAAGCCCCATCTTGACACTTCTTTGCTGAATACCCTCTATTGGCTTCTCATTGTCTTCACACAGGCCAGGGCTTCTGGCGTGATTCTTAAGACTTTCTCATCCTTCAGCCCCTCCAGGACCCTGGTTTTTCTGCCTTGGCCTTGAACCCTCTGCCTGCTTTGTGCTCCAGCTGCTGTGCAGGCCACGCCCTCTACCGGAGCCCCGCCCACCTGCCTTGGCTTCCCTGCTGGTTCTGCCCCTCCTTTGCCTCCAGCCACAGTCTTTGCTCCTGAGACCTACCCTGGCTGTCTGTCGCCCTGCTTAGGCCCCCTCCTCTTGGCCTCAGTACCCTAACCTGCCTTCCTAGCCACCATTGTGCTCTAATTACCCACATGGAGATGGACATACCAGTGACTAGAGTGGCTTAGCGCTAGGCAGAACTGGCCTCTCTGTCCGGGTGAGCAGATGGACTGAGGGACTGACCAGCCCAGCAGGGCGGTGGTGGAGCGTGGAGGGTGCAGGTGACACAGAAGGGAGGGAAAAGGAAGGACACCCTTCTGGCAGCAGCAAATGAGAAAGAGAAACATGCTGTCTGAAACGTTTGCTTTTCGAGTTTACGGATTAGCTGAGTGCATGTCTCCTGGGGTGAGAAACGTGTCTGGGGAAGGATGTGAGGGTTTCATAGGTGATGGTGAGAAAGACCGGCCTCCTCAGGGAGCGCAGAGCTGGGAGCCGATGCCCGAGTCTCAGCCCTGGAGCGTGTTCCGGTTCCCAGGGCTGGATGGGCCGTCGTTGTCCTCCTAGTTATGTGGCTCCCTTTCAGAATCGCCGGTCCTCCCCTGCGCGAGGCGAGCATACAGAGGGCCCATCTGTGCCCAGTACAGGGAGCTGCCTGAGAGCCAGCTGCAGGTGAGCTCAGGTGAGGCGGCTTGTGGGTCCAGGCCAGCTTCGGAGACGCCTCGGAACAAGGCTTCTCCATCTTCCATATATGGTAACACTCTACCTTAAAGAAACAAACGGAAGACCAAAAAAAGCCACATGACATAGTGGAAAAAACCCTACACTTGGGAAGGAAATCCAGGCTCCTGTTTTGTTTCCAGCACTACCTTATACAGACAAAACCCTTGCCAGTTCAGGCTTCTTCCCTGCGGTGATAAAGGGAGGGAACACCACCCTCACAGCCTGCTTCCCGAGACTGTGCGTCCTGTGTGCGGCCAGAGCTGGGCTGCTCTCGGAGGCAGTAGCTGTCTGAGATGGAGGCCTGGGGATGCTCTTTGACTCCTCCCCTGCTCCCCCTTCTCTCACTGCATCAGATGTGTCCTCAGAGCCTTTCGGCTCTGCCGTCAGAACTATGTGCAGAGTCCGACACCGCCTGGCTCTTCTTTTGCCACCAGCCCACGTGGCTGTTCTTCCTGCAGGAATTCCTGCAGCAGCTCCCTGCCTGGACTCCGCATCCGCCTGCCTCCTCTGGACTGTTTTGAAACTGCAGAGGACCTAGCTTTCAGTCCCTGCACCCTCTGCCCACTGACCCCCCACCCCTCATTCTACTTACAGACCTTCAGAGTCCTCTTCTGGGGGCTTCCCCATCCCCACTTTAAGATCGTGCCCTTTCCTCCAAATTGCCTGTCTCCCTTCTGGTGCTGTAGTTATTCTCTTGTTTTTCCTTTCACTTATTTTACTTGTATTTTACTAGTTGACTCTGACTCCTTGCTGGACTGCAGCTGAGCTCCACGAAGGAAGTTGCTGTCTCCCAGCGCTAGGGACAGTGCTACGCCTGGGGCAGGCACTCTGGACACGGCTCTGCATAAAAGTTCACGGGAGTTCATCACTGGAGGGAACGAGGTCATCAGTGTGCCGCTCTGTGGGTCATGTTTTTGGCATGTGCAGCAGGTGAAACTTCATGGAAGTTACGATGTGGTGACTTTCAGAAATCAGGAATTTCTTCTCTTTGTGATAAGTCAACTTATTAATAGCAACCTGATTAACAAATTATACTCCTGACATTGGAACTTCCCTGGTGGCTCAGATGGTAAAGAATCCACCTGCAATGCAGGAGGCCCAGGTTCAATCCCTGGGTCAGGAAGATTCCCTGGAGAAGGGAATGTCTACCCACTCCAGTATTCTTGCCTGGAGAATTTCATGGACTGAGGAGCCTGGCAGGCTACAGTCTATGGGGTTGCAAAGAGTTGGACACGACTGAGCAACTGACACACTTTGGGAACACACACCCACCCTGTTTAGACTTAGGTTAAGGCTTTTTTTTGGTCACAGTAACCTTTGAGCAATGGTGTGTCGGTCTTCAGGGCATTGTGTCAGGGAACATGATATCTCTTGTCCCATTTACTGCTGATGTTTGATTTGATCATTTGATCACTCTGCCTTGAAAAGAAGGTTATTAGAATTCCATACACAGCCTTAGTTTATGGTCAAATTAGAATTATAGTGATTTGCCTGCTTGAAAATGAAGGCAAGTGTGTCCTTGTAGTGTTTTCATTTAGTTACTTGCTGTTGGTTATAATATAAACACTTTGGTTAGTTCCTGGACTTGGTGACTGATGCCTTTGTGGAGAACCTCTCCTCTAAAAACTCAAAAGAATTTTGCATTTGTTATTTCACTGTATGTTTGGTTCATCTGGAGAGAGAGCGGCTGGGGTCTTGATGTGGATGAGGCCTTAGTGATGGTTCAGTAAGTGGCTGCAGTGTCCTCCCTGGCACTTGTCTCTGGTCTCACTGTCATGTGACTGCTTCTGCAATTAGACCTTAGCTGTGCAGGGCTGGGTGGGTGGGAGGACTTGCAAAGTGAGAATTGACTAACTGTATGAGTTGGAAGTCTGATTATAGGTTCACGGACAATGTCTCACATTCTGGACCATCCCTCGAGAAATGCGTAACACTTTGTATTTGGGAAAGAATTAGTCACGGTAGGAAGCTTTGGAGTTGATAGACTTCTTTTTTGATTCAGTTAAGCCTGATTTATGATTTCAGATGAGTAGACTGAAAATATTTTCTAAGCTTCCAGAGCAGGAATGTAGAAAATTTGGACATCTATCATTTGTTGTTAAGAAATTTAGACAGATGGATCGGTTTTGTACCTTTAGAATGTTTGGAGTGTGTGTGGCCATTTCAGAGATTCATAAACCTTTTTCTCCAAAATTCCCTTGAAAGTGAAATGTGTTTCTGCCTTGGATTGACACGTTCTTATATCACTAGTATTGATTTGATATGCTAGCTCTAGATTGCCTTGTTCATTTGATCAACTTTTTGTGCTAGGCACTCAGGGAGCCCTGGGATAACAGAGGGGCGCTGGGCTTCCCTGGTGGCTCAGATGGTAAAGAACCTGCCTGTGATGCGAGAGACCCAGGTTTGATCCCTGGGTCGGGAAGATCCCCTGGAGAAAGGAATGGCAACCCACTCTAGTATTCTTGCCTGAAGAATTCCATGGACAGAGGAGCCTGGCAAGCTTCAGTCCATAGGGTTGCGTAGAGTCGGACAGGACTGAGCGACTAACACCCACTGTATACTCAGGTCTGCGCTCAGGGGACTCCCTGCCCACAGACCTTCGTCACCCTGCACAGCGTGTAAGTGCAGTGAAGGGAAGCAGGGGGCGCTGAGTGCAGAGCACAGGTGCCCCTGCTGACCTGTGAGGACTACAGGGCTTTGTGAGGTTTAGCCAACATCATCACTAGTTTGAAGAACTTGGAGGGAAGCTAGATCAATTTGACATAGGAAAAAGAATTTTAATAAACTGTTTTTCTACCATCTGCCTAATTGTAAGTGTGCTCATTCCAAAATATTCACACCATAAAACATGTATAAGGTAGAAGGTGAAAGCCCCCACCCCAGTAAACTCCGGTCCTCAAATTATTCCTCTGGTTTTTAGCGGGAGGAAGATTATCACAGTGCAGACACATTGTAACTCCCTTTTCTCACAGTACGGTGGCTGATCTTTTCATATCAACACATACAGCTCTATTTCATCTTTTCAAAGAGCTCAGACAGCGGCGTCCTGTGCCATGCCACTTCATCTGCCCATCCTCCTTTAACGGGCATCTAGGTCATTTCCCGTGTTCCCTGTTGAAATCATGTGGCTGTGAGGATGCGCCCTTCTCGTCCACCTCCATGTCCCTTTAGGGCATATTCTTGGAGGGGGGTCCCAGGCTGCCAGTTTTCTGCAGGGTGCCTGGCCTCCAAGCTCAGTCCTTTCCGTGGTGTGGGGTTGTCCATTGTTTCTGCCCTTGCCATCGTGGGACTTCTTGTCCTTTGCCAGTTTGGTGCACTTCTTCCATTGTCAGTGAAGTCAGGTATTTTCCTTGTGTGGCTCAGTCTTTTGTGTTGCCTTAGCGCCTGTCCCTGGCACCCTGTGCTGTGTGGCCTCTGGTGCCTAGAGGCCCTCTCTGATTGAAGATCATCAGTGAGCTGGAACCCTTTTCTCCCTTCTAGGGGAGACAGAGGTTAAGGCCGTGGCTCTGAGAGCAGCCTCACGATTGTTGACACTGCTGGTGCCTCTACAGTGGCCTTGGCAGGCTGCTTGATCTCTAAGCCACCCATTTCCTTCCTGTAACGGGGTGACAAGGATGAAACAAGCGAGGGCATCTTGGCCTTCCCACAGGGCCTGGCATCTGAGTGGATGCCCACCGTCAGCATCAGGAACCAGTGTGGGGGTGCCTTTCCTTCCCTCGTCGCCTCCCGGGGGAGCCGTGTCCTGCTCAGCCACTCTGGGTCCCTGCAGGGCTGGGGTTCCCTCGGCAGGTGCTGCAGCTGCAAGTGACCCCTTTCTCCTCGTCCTGGCATGTTGCAGGCTCTGAGGCCAAGGGCCTGGATCAGCAGTACCAGCCTCACTTGGGGCCTGAGCATTCTTCCTTCTGAAGTCAGCCCCAGACTGCATTGTGTCCCTCCACATCAGTGTGCTGAGGGCCACCCCCAATCCCAGTGTGACTGGAGATGGGCCTTCATGAAGGTAGTTAGAGTTAAATGAAGTCACAAGGCTGGGGCCTTAATCCAGTAGAATCAGTGGTTCATAAGAAGAACTATTTCTCCCTCTCCCTTCTTTTGCACAAAGAGGTCACGTGAGCACACAACGTAATGACACCCGCTTACAGGCCCAGGGAAGAAGCCTGAGGATGCAGCCTGCCTTGCCAGTTCCCCAGTCTTGGGCTTCTGGCCCTCAGAGCTGTGAGCCGTCCGCCTGGAGTGCCGGCCCCCAGCCTGTGGCATTGATACTTGACGGTAGCAGTTCTAGCACCTGAGATCACTGTCCTGGCCAGTGGGTGTCTGCCTGTGGCATCGTGGTTTCTTGGCCTTTAGTCCAGACGTTGGAACCACCTGGAGGGCTTGGTGAAACCCGGACTCCTGGGCTCTGCTGAGAACTTAGAACTGAATAGGTTTGGTTGGTCTGGGAGGTCAAGTTTCTGTAAGTTCCCAGTGGTGTTGGGGCTTCTGGAGTAGAACCACACTTGAGAACCATTCAGCAGTGTGTGGAAGGCTTTCAGACAAGACCCCAAGAGACTTGAGGTTGGGGTGTGGGTGCTCCCACCCAGTTACAGAAGTCCTTTTAAACTCAGTTCTGCTGTTTGTGAAATGGGGATAATATTTACATCACTCATCTCATAGGCCTACGGATGCTAAGACACATGAATCAGAGCTTCGGGTCCTCCCGATTTTCAGACAAGAAGGTGGGAGCAGGAAGTGTCACATTCCTGTAAAAAGAGAAGAGCAGGTGGATGGAGGCCTGAGGATGTTAATAGTAAACTCTCCTTTTACACCCTGGACACCGTCCTGGCATTTGCTTTGCTGGCTGTGGGGACTGTCTCTTCTCCCACTTCTCTTCTGTGCATCTCTCACCCAACCTCCCTTGACAGCCAGGCAGCCCAGCCAAGCAAGTGGCTTGGGTCAGACAGTCTGATTCTCTCTTGCTGAGGACGTCTGGTCCTTTTGGCAATTATAGCATCGGAAACTACTGAGTTTCTAGTTCCTCCACGGAGAAGTCTTGCTTTCCATGGCCAGGTATTGTATTTGAAAGGTGTTTTTTGTTTTGCCATGTTTAAAATATTTCATAGTATAAAAGTTTCAGGTGTGTTTATGGTTACTGGTATGTGGCATTTTGAGCAGTGACTAGTGATGAGGGTCTCCATCATCAAGTTAGAGCTGTGGTTCTCAAGTTTTGTGGTTTCGCGGCCACTTTACACTCTTATTGAGAACCCCAAAGAGCTGCTGTTTACGTGGGTTATATCTATTGGTAGTTACTGTATTTGAAATGAAAACTGCTTAAACATTTTATTTAGTTAATTTAAAATAACATTAAATCCATGGCATGTTAATATAAACAACATAATTTTTATGAAAAATAATTATTTTCCCAAACAGAAGTTTAGTGAGAATGAAGGGCTTTACTTTATATTTACTTAAAAATATTTTAAATTGAAGTATAGTTGCTGTACAGTGTAAGTCACAGGTGTACAATAGAGTGATTCACAATTTTTAGATTATTCTCCATTTATAGTTATTATAAAATGTTGGCTATATTCCCTATGTTGTATGTTATATTCCTCTATAAAAAATCCTTTATTTTTAATTGAAGTATATAGTTTTGCTTTACATATCTTACTAGTATGTTAGCTTCAGGTGTATAGCACAGAAATTGTTTATACATATAGAGAGAAGGAAATGGCAACCCACTCTGGTATTCTTGCCTGGGAAATCCCGTGGACAGAAAAGCCTGGTGGGCTACAGTTCATGGGATCACAAGAGAGTCGGGCGTGACTTGGTGACTAGACAACACCAACACACATATATATTTCTTCAGGTTTTCTTTCTTTATAGGTTATTAGAAAATGTTGAATATAGTTTCCTGTGCTATACAGTAAGCCCTTGTTGATTATCTATTTTATATACAGTAGTGTGATATGTTAATTGCAACTTCCTAATTTATCCTTCCCCCACCCACTTTCCCCTTTGGTAGCCATAAGTTTGTTCCTGTTTTCTGGTGTTGTTTTTTTTTGATTCCACATATAACAGATATCGTATGATATTTATCTTTCTCTGTCTGGCTCACTGTGCTTAGAATGGTCATTTCTAGGTTCATCCGTGTTTCTGCAAATGACATTATTTCCTTTTTTCTTTATGGCTCAGTGTACAGTATATCCTTGTAGCTTATCTTATACCTAATGGTTTACACCTCTTAGTCCTCTGCCTGTATGTTGCCCCTACCCCAATTACTTTATATTTTTGTAAATCTCTTTTAATGTCTGGTTCAAGACAAGACAGAGTCTGATAGCTGCTGTACATTCCATCTGTTGTAATATGCTGTTTTGGTTGAAGAACATGAAGAAAATCTGGTATGCAGATTTGTAATTGAAAAGGGAGGAATATTTGAATAGCCTTTTCAGATAATTTGATACTACACTAAAACCAAAAGGAGTAGTTTCTTAAAGGTTAGTTGCAGTGTGGACTCGGAAATCATATGAGTGAAATTTTTGTTTCTGGTTTCATTAAAATTCGTTGGTGTGTTTTGTGCTTTGAATGGGCCTTTTATCTGTGCGTGGTTTTGTAACATCATGTGTTGGTAATTTGGAAAATATTGGTTCAGGGAATTACACAAATCTTTCATATGTCAACACATTTTATTAGACAGTATTTTTTAAAAATCACATTTGTTAATATCAGTACCCTTTTAATCAGGAAAGTCTTTTAAGTTCTGGGAGGCTGTCAAGTTCATCATGGTAGATAGAGATTTTCCAAAATTATGGCTTTTGCTTTGGAAGCTCAGATTTTATCATTGGCAACAAAACTGTCAATTGTTTTCCTTGAAGTGACAGACTTATTTTGTTCACTTTTGAGAAGAACGCCTGCCAAATGCCTGAATAGCTATAGTTTGACAGTTTCCTTTCCACTCCAAGTCAAAATGGTGCTCTTTGAAAAAAAGCTTGCAACTTGGTTGTACGACCTCTTTCTGTATCTGCCCTGAATTGGATGTTTTCTTTATTATCTGGGCCACCAGGGAAGCTTGGGTGGTTCCGGGCACCCTCTGGAGGGGTGCAGGGGTTCAGGAGCGGTGGTGCAGAGAGCAGGTGTCTGTGTGTGTATAAAGGGCTTCCCAGAAGCATTCTGGAGAAGCAAGTATACGCTGCTGGTTAAAAGAAAAAAATCCTCCTAACACAGTTGACTCAATACACCAGACATTATGCAAATGAACGTTCCTTCCTTCAGCTTAGTGACCTTGGAGAGAGAACGCTGCGGTCAGTGATAACAGGATGGCCAGGACGTTGAGAAGCCGCCTTATTTGGAGTTGCTGCAAGTTATAAGTAGCGCTCACGCCACAGGTTGTGTCTGGATGTCCTGTTTTAAAACCGGATTGCTTCCCCTGCCTGTTAACATTGGCCCGATGGTGTTACAAATACTGCTTGTCTAGTCTGAGAATGGGGGGCTCGCTCTTCTGCCCTGTGGGGTATACATTACAACAGCACCAGACCCAGTCTAGGGGTCTGAGCACTAGGCCGAGTCTTCATTCTGACCTTGACTAGCTGGGTGACCTTGAACAAAGCAGGTGCCTTCTCACCGCTGCTGTGTAGGGTCAAGCAATTGGACTAGGGCTCCAGTCTTTCAGTGCTCCCATTTGGGGTTTCCTAGGTTCTGGAGACGTGAAAGCAAGATTTCCATCCCCTCGCCTTTCTGGGAGAGTGGCCTGTGGCGGGGCTCGTCTGTAGCCCTCCTGTCCCTTCCCGCCAGCCCTGTGTCTGCCCCCTGGAAGTTGCAGGTTAAGGTGGGTGCCTGTGTTTGGGGGACAGCCGGTGTCAGTGTCCATCCAGCGCATGCCAGGCAGTCTGCGAAGAGCCACTTGCGGCAGGTAAACGAGATCATGTCTAAGCAGCCCTTTGACGGCATTGAGGGCATGGTCACGGTCATGCTCTCCTGGAGGAGGAAGCTGAGGTCCAGAGAGCTGCTTTAAGTTACCTGGGGCAGAGAGAGTGTCGGGGGCCGGAGGAAGCTGGTTTTCCCCAGATTTCTTGATGCTGCTTTTCTGCCTCCCCACCTTGGCCCCAACGTTTCTTCCTTCATTTCTCTGTGACTCTTTCTCTTGGCTTTTCTAACGTGTAGAGAGATGTCACTATTGGGCGTCGTTCATCTTTGATGAGAGGTGGTAATTTTACAAACGACCTTTAAGTTTGAGAATAGTCAGTAGAAGTTAAAGATGGTAAATGTTTGTGTGAACCCGTTGTTGTTCAGTTGCTAAGTCGTGTCTGACTCTGCGACCCCATAAACTGCAGTGCATCAGGCTTCCCTGTCCTGTACTGTCTCTAGGAGTTGCTCAAACTCATGTGCATTGAGTCATTGATGCCATCTAGCCATCTCATCTTCTTTTGGCACCACCTTCTCCTGCCCTCAATCTTTCCCACCATCAGGGTCTTTTCCAGTGAGGCAGCTCTTCGCATCAGGTGGCTAAAGTATTGGTGCCTCAGCTTTAGCAGCAGTCTTTCCAATGAGCATTCAGGGTTGATTTCCTTTAGGATTGACTGGTTTGATTTCCTTGCAGTCCAAGGGACTCTTAAAGAGTCTTCTCCAACACCACAGTTCGAAAGCATCAATGGTTCGGTGCTTAGCTTTCTTTATGGTCCAACTCTCACATCTGTACATGACTTAGCTTGTGCTGAAATGGGGTCCACCCAGGATGATTAGACACAGAAAACTGAGTATGAGCTTGGAGACAAGTCTTGTGCGGGGCTCTGGGGGCCATGCCCGGGGTCTCCCAGCTCCTTGGGAGGGGTTGATCCATGCAGGGACCCATCAAGCAGAGGTGACCTGCTCTGGACTCTAGACTTGGGGAAACGTCTGGTCATCGTGGGTCATTAGGGAAGGAGATGCTCTAAAGAAATGTTCTGTGATCTCTTCTGTGTTACAAGAGTGGAAGCTGAGGTCAAGGATGGTTTGAAGTTGACATCTCATCTCCTATGGCTTCTTGACGAGGGAGGCTTCCCACCTGCGTGGTCAGGGCATCAGAGGAAAGAAGCATCCCAGGTTAGACCTCTGAGATGAATCCGAGTGGAGAATAAGCATTTTAGTACAGTTTTTGTACAACGAAATGTGTTATTGGCTAAGTCACCCTCATGGCATCCCTGAAGAAGACATTTGACAGTAATGTGCCTTGTTACTGGAAAAGGAGGTTTTTAAAGAAGTTTAGTTCACTTCGTATTGGTTTGTTCAGCAGATGAATGGGAAATACAATATTCCAGCGCCCGGTTCTTAGATCAGAGCTCTCTGGTGCCTCGAAGCTGTGTTCTGGGCCCTTGGGTTGGTAATTCAGTGGGAAGGCTGCAGTTGTGTGGGCAGTTTTGTCTGGTGGTGGTGCTCAGCCCGGAGAGTGCGCCTCCGGTCCTGTGGAGAAGAGGAAGTGCAAGGTTTCCTTCTTCTAGAAAATTCACTTCCAGTGGCTGTGGGGGCTCCTCACATTTAGGAAAGATCCAGGGGTTGTCTGAGGTTGTTCTCCTGGAGGTGGTGCCGGCTGGTGCCCTGCAGCCCCCGCTCCCTTTCTCCAGGGGGGCTGAGGCCGAGGGATTGCCTGTGATGCCCCTGCATGGCATGACGAGTGAGCATGTTCTGAGAAATTTACAGTCCCGTGTAAACTGGTGCTGGTTTACCTTTGGGGAGCAGTTGCTTTAGGATTACTAGTGAGTCCAGGCAATTTCACATTGAGAACTGAAGCTTCACTGAATTACTTACATAGTATATGTGTGTTTGATTTATCTTTGTAATCACTTTTTATCAATTATCTGTGCTTCTTGAAATTTTGATTGTTTTTCTCCCATTAAAAGTGTGAGTTTCAGAAGAGGACGGCTGTACTTTAAGCATAGCTAACTCTAAGTACAGACATGAGTCTCATTGCAAAGCTAGTAGGTCAGTGTCTTCGAATGGAGGGCCCCCTTTCCACCCCGCCCCCACAGGTGAGAAACCGGAACAGAGAGGCTGAGTAACTGGGTCAAGGTCACTCAGCCTGGTCAACATAGTCTGTGTATCTGAAATTTCTCATGTGTGTAATGTATTGTGTGCCAGATGCAGTGCCAGGCGCTTTACGTATACACTCCAGTCTTGATGAATTAGAGTTGGTGGTCTCATCTGTGCTTTACAGATGAGAAAAGGAAGCTCGAGAACAGGATGTCATTTCACAGCTGGCTTCAGACCTCAGGTTCACAGTGCCCTCTGACCCTGCCCCTTGGTTCTGTCAATTCTTGGGGTTTCCTGTGGTTCCATACAGATTTTAGGGTTGTTTGTTTCTTTGAAAAATGCCATTGGAATTTTGAGAAGGACTGTGTAATTTGTAGATTGCTTTGGGCAAACTGAACAGTTTAACAGTATTTTTTTTCTTTTGAGCTTTCTATTTTGTATTGGGGTGTAGCTGATAATAGAATCAGCTATTCAATTATAGCTGAATTGAAGAATTGATGCTTTTGAACTGTGGTGTTGGAGAAGACACTTGAGAGTCCCTTGGACTGCAAGGAGATCAAACCAGTCAATCCTAAAAGAAATCAGTTCTGAATATTCATTGGAAGGATTGATGCTGAAGCTGATGCTCCAATAATTTGGCCACCTGATGTGAAGAACAGACTCATTGGAAAAGACCCTGATGCTGGGAAATACTGAAGACAGGAGAAGGGGTGACAGAGGATGAGATGGTTGGATGCCATCACTGACTCGATGGACATGAGTTTGAGCAAGCTCTGGGAGTTAGTGATGGACAGGGAAGCCTGGTGTGCTGCAGTCCGTGAGGTCGCGAAGAGTCAGACACGACTGAGGACTGAACTGAAGAGCTGATTAACTATGTTGTGATGTTTCAGGTGAACAGTGAAGGGACTCAACCATACATATACATGTATCCATTCTCCAAAACTCTCCTCCTATCCAGGCTGCCATATGACCTTGAGCAGAGTTCCCTGAGCTGTACAGTAGGCCCTTTTGGTTATCTGTTTTATTTTTTAACTTTTTATTTATATTGGGGTTTAGCCAGTCAACAATGTTGTGATAGTTTCAGGTGAACAGCAAAGGATCTCAGCTATACATCCGATCCATGAGCACAGATTGGCTTCCCATTTATTGTGTCGTCTTCAATTTCTTTTTTCACAACCACTGCCTCCCTCCGAACTCAAGCCAGTTGAGGCCACGGGGATGAGACCACGTTCTCTCGTTTACTTCTCAGTCTCACACCCTCCCCTTACTGTCCTGGCAGAGGAGGCAGGTCTTGTCTCCGGCGCTCTGGACCTCGCCCTAGCATCTCCCCTTCCGTGTGCTTCTCCTCAGCCCCTTTACTCTCCATGCCGCCTCCTGTTAGCATTTGTGTTTTACTGAGCAGCAGGCACTGTTCTACGTGCTTTGCAAACATTCATGTACTTAATTCTAAGACACCCCGCCCCGCACCCCCCACCATCACATAAATGCCCTTATTATCCCTCTTCCATACTGAGGCACAGAGAGGCTAAGGGTTACCTGACCTGTGATGGAACACAGCACCATTTTTCTCACACCAGGGAGACAGATTCTCATCCTTGATCCGTCCACTTCCACAACTGCCTGACTTGGTCTCCAGCTTCTCAGTCCACAGCTGGGAGCCTCTGCACTGGTTCCCTCCTCCCGTCATCGCTGTGACCGAGTGCTTGAGCTTCTGCCTCCACTATTTCGTAGAAACACTCTTAACAGTGACTAACCTCCTACTGATAGAGTCTGGTGGCCACTTCTTTCTCTGCAGCATTTGAACTTTGTCGTCACTTCCTCCTTGCAGCTTTTTCAGGGTGTCTGCTTCCATCTCACTAGCTGGCTCTTCTCTCGGCTCTATCGGTGTTGGTGTTCTGCAGGATTTTGCCATGGGTCTTTTCTCTGGTTCCTTTAGAATGTTTCTGGTCATTCTTTCCGGGGAATCTCATCTGCTCCTAGACTTTGCCTTTCTTCTGTCTGTCAGTGACTTGAGTTGTCGTATCCTTGGCTCTGCTTTCTCCCTAGGGTGCTCTTTGCGCTCATATTTATTGAGTTGCTAACTGCGCAGCTCCTGGTGGACTTTCTCCACCTGCCCCCACCCTATACAAAACTCTCTTTCTCTTCTGTCCCCTACACGTCAGTGCACGGTATTACCGTCTGCTCAGGTACCCAGGTCAGAGCTGTCCTCCCAGACTCTTGTTCATCCTCCAGCATCCAGGCAGAAGCCAGGTCAGCTGGCTGATGGGTAGTCCTATCTCAGGTAGCTCCATCTCCCTCTTTTCTGTAGCAGCAACTCTTACCTCAGTTCCTGTAAGAGCCTTCGAACTGGTCCTCTTGGCCCTAGTCCCAGCTTCCCAATATGTGATCCGTATTTTAGTAAGGTTTTTTTTTTTTTCTTTCTCTAAAATGTACATTTTTTTGAATGGGTAAAGAAGATGTGATGTGTGCATGCACACACACACACAGAGCGGAATATTGTTCAACTGTAAAAAAGAACTGGAATAATGCCATTTGCAGTAACATGGATGGACCTCGAGTTTATCATACTAAGTGAAGTATGTCAGAGAAAGACAAATATTCTATCACTTATATGTGGAATCTAAAAAGTAATACGCACAAATGTATATATAAAGTAGAAACAGACTCACAGGCACAGGAAGGAAACAGACTTATAGTTACCAAAGGGGAAAGGAAGTGGAGGAGGGACAAATTAGGATTTGGGGGTTAATAGACATACACTGCTGTATGTAAAATAAGCAACAACTGTACCTCCTGTATGGAGCGTCCCTGGTGGCTCAGATGGTAAAGAATCTGCCTGCAATGCAGGAGACTTGGGTTCAGTCCCTGGATTAGGAAGATCCCCTGGAGAAGGAAATGGCTACCCATGTGAGTATTCTTGCCTGGAGAATCCCATGGACAGAGGAGCCTGGTGGACTATAGTCCATGGGGTCTCAAAGAGTAGGACATGACTGAGTAGTGCGCGCATGCGCGCGCGCGCGCGCACACACACACACACACACACACACACATTTATATAACTGAATCACTGCTGCATAACAGAAACTAACAGTATTATACATTATATTTCAATTAAAAAAATGTGCATCTTTCTAAACAGTATTGCTTAAAACATTAGACTGACTTCTCCACAAACTCAGAATGATTACAAGACCCTTCACAATCTGGCCTCCACTTGAGCCACATCGAGGTACTTGCAGACACCTCCGTGTGTGTTCTCTTCCCTGAGCCTCGGGCATGGACCCTCTGGGCCTCTCTGCCTCCCTCTTGCCAGATCCTCCACTTGTCACCCTCCCATTTGCCCTTTAGGTCTCAGTCTCAGTTCCTGTCACTTTTCTGGCATGATGACAAGTCCCCCGAGCTCCGTGTTTGCTGTGCCCAGTTCCATGTAGCTCCCCACGTGGTTGCTGAGCAGTTGAATGTGACTGGGGTGACAGAGGAGCTGGATTTTAAATTTTATGTAATTTTAGTTTAAATTTAAACAGGTACATGGGGCTTCTGGCTCCTATACTGGAAATACAGGGACCATTAGGAGGGGCAGCTGAGTGGTATTTGATCTTCCTGCTCATCTCCACCAAAACACCTCTCCAGCAGCAGCACAATTGCTGATAGTCTTGGAGGGGTTGGAAGAAATTCACTGAAAACAGGCTCAAGAATCCAAAGTATTTGTATGAGCACACAAGAATATTATAATGCAGCAAAATAATTTTATGAAAAGTGATTTATCCAGTACCAGTTATTTTTAGCATGTTCACAGGGTTACTTAAAGAAAAAATATTTATTTGGCTGTGCTGGGTCCTCCTTGAGGCATGCAAACTCTTAGTTGAGGCATGTGGGCTCTAATTCCCTGACCAGGGATCAAACCCAGGCCCCTGCACTGGGAGCACAGAGTCTTAGCCACTGGACCACCAGGGAAGTCCCCGTGGTTACTTTTTAAATACTAGATTTACATCTAAAATGCTTATACAGAAGGTGCGGACCAAAGAGGCCAGGTGAAATAATAAATAATCATAATTTCTTTCAAACATTTTGCTTTGGGGTGCCAGGTAACATTATAGGTTTTAATGGTACTTGATAGTGGGTTGTTAGCATATATCAATGGAACTTAAAATGGGTGAGAAGGCAGCGTGTGGAGAGCTTTGGACTTTTGGAGAAAAGGTGTTTCACCTACGATAAGCACTACAGCAGCGGTTAATGCACTCCTTTCTTGGGCGCACAGCACACAGGTAGCACCTAAAGCAGGGGGAAGAAACTGTGGGTCCTCTGGGCTCTGTTGATGGGAAACACACCAGGTCACATTGCTCTGGGAGGGTCAGTCTGAAGGCTGCAGCAGGTCCTTACACAAACGGGGAGTTGTAAAGCTAGACAGTTGTCAGCAGCTTGTGGTTCTCCTTTTAAATGGCACAGCATCCGTGGAGAGACGGAAGGTGCTCTGATTTCCTGCCCCAGCCCAAGCCTCTCGCCTCCCTTGTGTGAACAGAACCTTGGGAAGCAGTGCTGCGTGGTGACTTCTCCCTATAAAGTTTGTGGGGAGGAGGGGGTGTTAGGAATATACTGGGATGTTACACGTAAGAGCTAATTCCTTAAACACTTTGGGGGCACCTGGTGTGGCATTGGGGGTGTAAAATGACAGATGTAAAATGCAGAGTCCTTTTTGAGGCACTCACCTCTGTGGGCATTGCTGGGCATATTTATAGTCAACAGGGCAACAGTTAGATGTTTTATGATGAAAGAAACACTGAAATACAGTCTGTATTCATGAGTTAACCTTTCAGCTGCTGCTGCTGCTAAGTCGCTTCAGTCGTCTCCGACTCTGTGTGACCCCATAGACGGCAGCCCACCAGGCTCCCCCGTCCCTGGGATTCTCCAGGCAAAAACACTGGAGTGGGTTGCCATTTCCTTCTCCAATGCATGAAAGTGAAAAGTGAAAGTGAAGGCGCTCAGCAGGACACTGTTTATTCAGAGAAAAATAGGGAAAAGCAGAAAGAATTCTTCTAATGGTAAAGTAGCAGCATTTAAATTCATTTCACAAAAAAAGGTAAAATATAAAAAAAGAGATAAATGATTCCGGTAGGTTAAAAACTTAACTACCAAATTGATAGGCAACCCATAAAAATTAACTGGATATTGATGATCTAAGCAGTTTATTGTCGGCGAAGATTTTCTCCTTTACTGTGGTCAGAAAATCCCTTTGTCCTCACTGTTCCAGGACAAAGCATCCTTGGTAACTGAACGTGCAGAGCACTTGACAAGTGACCAGACCAGAGCACCGAGGGCTTGTGAGGGTAGTTCTGAAGTAGAAGCAAGAGGTATGTGGTCTGTCAGAACATTTTCTGCTCTTTCTAGGTGTGCGGTGCAGTCTGCAAAGTACAGTGTAGGCAGTTTTCAATTTAATGGGACACTCGGATTTACATTCAGAATCTAGAAGGCTGTTTCAGAAAATCTGCCGTCTTTTTTGTCATAGCCGCTGATCTTTAAAGACACTAAATTCTCGGTGGTAGCATAGTTTAAAACCTTTCTTATTCTTCAGAATTATTTTATAGGAAAAATTGTGAAGATTTTCAAACCATCTCTGAGAACTAGGCATGAGTAGAGAATTTGGTGTATTTGGAGGCCTCCTAGACATGGGACAGAAGCCTGAGCAGTGCATGGTGGGCTCCATGGATCTGAACACCATCATGAAACGTAATCACGCAGATTCCTCATCGGGATCATCATTTTATTAGCAACTGATGTCGAGGAGTTAAGCTCATGAAAGCCGTACAGATAGGTGGATGCTTCAGTAGACTCTTTTTAAAGCAGGGTAGGTGTCTGGTCGTTTTTGTATTCTTGGATTAAACCATCTACAAAATTCAGTTATAAGGCGTCATCGGTAGCCTTAAATTATCTCAGTTGTCCTCATTATGTGAAACAAACGTCACACCTGGTCGTAGCTCATTTTCCCACTTTGCCCATTACAGTCTGCTTGCTGGTTTGGGGTGAACTTATTATCGATCTGTGATCGAAGTGGACACAGTGTTGAAATTTATAACTATATAATAGGATCCCCTTTCAAACTGAAATGTAAGGTTTACCTGCAAGTTAGAATGAAGTCCTCTTGTGAGGGATCTTGCACACTGAGGTAGTGAAAGTGTGAAAGTGAAAGAGTACTCAGGTAGTCACTCAATCGTGTCTGACTCTTTGCGACCCCATGGACTGTGGCCTGCAAGGCTCCTCTGTCCATGGGATTCTCCAGGCAAGAATGCTGGATGTGGGTAGCCATTCCTTTCCCCAGGGGATCTTCTCAACCCAGGGATTGCACCTGGGTCTCCTGCATTGCAGGCAGATAATCTTGACCATTGAGCCACCAGGGAAGCTCAGGTAAGAAGTACTTAAAGCTAGTACTTTTGATTGATTTTGATTTTCTGGGGGGGGAAATATGTGAGGCAGATCTTTACAGGTGGCTGTCAATGACACTGAAGAGTTTGGTGGTACAGTCAGACCATAAAAGGAATGTGCTACGAGCATATTGTAATCTTTTTGTAAACAGATATAAGGTGTGAATTAATTTACTAAGAATAATATGAAAAGTATTTCAGAAAGTGAGTTTTCCCCGTGGCACACAGCTCACTGGGGAAAAGGCTCAGAAGGTTTCAGGGTAATGAGGAGAGGGGTCAAGTTAGGGCTGAGCCTTTGCTCTGAGTGCGGGAGATACACACATGCAGAGTTTATGGATAAAGCTTTCATCTTTTATTATATGCAAATATGAGTGAAGACATTTAATTGGCTAGAAGAGGTATTAGCTTTATTTAGCTGTACACAGTGGATAGTTTAAACAGTAGTTGTGTGTGTTAGTTGCTCAGTTGTGTCTGCCTCTTTGTGACCCCATGGGGTATTGCCCGCGTCTCCTCCATCCATGTGATTCTCCAGGCAAGAATAATGGAGTGGGTTGCCATTTCCTTCTCCATAAACAATAGTTATTTTATTGTAATAGTTTTTGATAATGGTTTTGATTGGCAAATAGTTTTATGGTAGCATTGTGTTGATAGAATCTGTTTGTGTTCATAAGTGTACTTATGGAAAAAAGTTTCCAACTTTGTTATGTAAGTCAGAATAATTATGAAATAATGAATGCAAACTGTTTGCTGTATATTCCAGCCTTAATTCCATTTCCTTCATCACATATAATCTGTTAAAAGAGTAATTTAATACTGTAGTCACGGAGTAAGTAAAGTTTGTTTGGTCCCATTTTTCTGTCTGTAGATTTACCTTTTTGAAACAATGTGTGGTTTCCCCAAATACTCTCTGTAATGCTCTTCCAAAGCCCTTCTCAACCTTAACAGTTCTGTTTCCCTTTAATATTGTTCATTTCCCTGATGGAAATTTGAATTTATGTAATTCCTTTGTATTTCTCTTTTGTTTGTAATATTGTTACCAAAAGGAGGTGTGTGTGTGTGGCGGGGCACGGCAGGGAATGGGGGGAGCCTCTGGTTCAAAAGCCAATAAACAGGCTAGGTTGGTGGAAAGGAAAGATTGCTTTATTTCAGATGCTGTCAACTGGGGGGAGGGTGGTGGACATTGTCCGAAGGCCTACTCCTGCCCTGACAAGCAGGGCATGAGAGCTTTTATAGACATAATGGGGGGGGGTGGTCCATGCAGAAATAGTACAGTCATCTCTAACCATCTTCGATTGGCCGTGAGTTGTGTGACTAGCATCATCTTGGTTGTTTTAGGTTCAGTTAATTTTCAGTTCTGGGATGCACTTGTTTCCATTTTTTTTGGGGGGGGTCAGTTCTTGGAATTGTGGCAGCTCATGTCCTGGGTACAGTCTGGTCATCATGTTGTTAACTTCTGGTACTTTAATTTCTACAAGACAACTCACAGGAATATGGCTCAGAATATTATCTATAGCCCTTGAGAAAGAACTAAAGGTCCTTGACTATGCTTGATGCCTATATTATTATTATTTAGTCCTTAGACAGTTTTTTTTTGTTCCCACATTTTTCATTTTTCTGATTAAACTTACTCTTTGACTAAAGTTTTTCACAGGCGAAAGGCACGCAGAGGACATGGTTGAGGGGCAAGGACTATATGGCGCTGCTCCGTTTCAATTTGGCACCTCAGGGCGCCCTCCGGGCTACCCTGAGACCTCTGCCCTTAGTGTCCTGTGACAGTTGGCCTGGCTGTGTTGTTTAGTTGCTCAGTTATGTCCGACTCTTTGAGATTCCATGTCTGTGGGATTTCTCAGGCAAGAATACTGGAGTGCGTTGCCACTTCCTTCTCCAGGAGATCTTCCCAACCCAGGGATCAAACTTGTGTCTCCTGCATTCTTTACCCTCTGAGCTACCAGGAAGCCCGGCCTGGCTCTGAGCTCAGGTTGATGGATAAGACTCCCTGCTCATCACATGTGCTCTGTTCTCGCAGGAAAATAGAAAAATTATTTTCAGCTGCGGTATTGCTGAAGTTTTTTTTTTTTTTTTTCCTTCTTTTCCTTGAAGGAAAAGAACGTTGGAGGTGTGTGTCAGAGGAGGTTGTTTAACCACACTCTGTCTCCCTACCTTTCAACCAGGCTGAACTGGGGTACAGTTTTAAACTCTCTGAAACAGGATCCCCCTTACAGCTTTCCAGAACTTTTTAAAATGCAAAAGCATGCAGGGAATTGCCAGGTCAGTTAGTTAATCAGCGGCAACTGCAGGAAGAATACACGAATATTCTTCCAAGAGCAGTTGGCGTGCACTGTCCTCTCAGCCAGCCGCTCAGCATGTTGCCTTTGGCATCCTCCTGTGACTCAGGGTCTCTTTACTGGGGCAACCCTGGATCAGGTGGTCCCCGGGAGCCCCTTCCTTCCTTCCTTCTCTGCTATTCTCACTCCTTGTAGGCTTGGCCCCACCCAGATGTGTGTGTCTGTGTGTGCACACCTGTGCGTGCCAAGTCAGTAGCTTGAAATAGGTCTAGAGTGAGTGGGGAGATACATTTTCAAATGCCATTTTTTTTTAAAAGTGGGTTAATAATTTAATAAGCACATGGCATCATTACCTTTATACACCAGTCAAATTTTGTTTGTCTAAACTATCCCAGGTTCTTTTACAATATTCAGCAAGACACAGTAAGCGGTCACCACATTTCATAAAATTTGTGTTACTCTTCCCTTAGTCTGCCCCACGCACATCCTTGCCAAATGGGTTGAAGTACGTTTCTGAAGTTGACCTTTTCCCCATCCCAAATAAATCACACACAGAATTTCCATTTTCTTATTTCTGGACCTGGTTTCTCTTCTCTTGTTTTCCCCTTTACCTACAATACAATTAAGGTAGGATTAAAAAGATAAGGGATGGATCGACATACTTCTTTCACATGGATGTCTGCCTGTGTGGACATGGAGTGTGCAGCTCTGTGTTTGAGCACTGTCCTCACCCCTTGTCTGCATATAATGCTGCTTATCTGAAGTGTTACTGGAATGTGAACTGCTCTGTCTCGGGGCACTCTGAGCTGTATGTGGGAAGATCACGCTGAATGTGTTCTAGTGTCTGCAGCGAGACAAGCAGCTCAGCTGTCTTCTCAGTGGCCTTAGTCTTGGAAGGGATTAATTTCAGGGGGTGATGTTTCAATGTTGAATCACAGGTAGTAAAGGTTTGCTCTCTAAAGGACATTGATTCTTGTGCTTTAGTGGGCAGCTTACGTATAGGATACTGTGCATCTTTTGACCAATTTAGAAAAGAAAAAAAAAAGTGCTGAGACCGGGCACTTAGTATAAACTGTGAGATGAGTGCTATTTAATTACTTGCCTTGAAAGAAAATTTATTAGCCCCAGGACTCTTACATAGAAAAAAACCTACCTTTATCTGAAAGGCAGCTCAGAATGTCCAGACTCCTCAAAGTTATGTAGAAATAACTGAAGTATTTCTGCAAGAAACCTGTGAAATAGTGTGTTATGTAACATAGCATTAGATATTAATGTTAACTGCACTTTTTCTTTGTCTTGCAAAAATGATTGTCAACCAGGTGGATGGATGTATCTTGAAAATTAAACCACTTTTGGGTGTCCACTGTTTGTAAACCCTTACAGATTAAGACTTGTCACTAAGGGTTGTTCCTAGTCCTTTGGGTGAGGTCAGTCTTGCTTCTTGGTGTGTCATGAATGCCAGGACATGCTTCCCTTAAATGTAAGACGGCATGTCTTTGTTTTACTTGCGTGGTAATTCTTTGAGACCTGTTACCTGTTGTTGAGGGCTTCCCAGGTGGCTCAGTGGTAAAGAATCCACCTGCCAATGCAGGAGATGCAGATTCCATCAGCACAGTCTGGAAGATCCTCTGGAAAGGAAGTGGCAACCCAGTCCAATATTCTTGCCTGGAGAATCCCATGGACGGAGGAGCCTGGCTACAGTCCACGGGGTAGCCAAAGAGTCAGACATGACTTAGTGACTAAACAACAACAACCTGTTTGTGGTTCCTTCTTATGTTAATTGAGGAGAATCACAGCTGTAGCTCAAGAGGCACTCAGGGTCTGTGAGCCGGACTTACCAAACTTCCACAAGTGCAGGAATCACTTAATAACATGCAGACCCTGGGGCAGGAGGTCAGAGTGGGCTCAGGATTCCACATGTCTCAGCACCCTGCTTCAATGGCAAGGCTGCAGTCTGCAGGGAGAGAGGCAGGTAGAGAAACCAGAGCAAGGTGTGTTTGGTGCTTTTGTAGCTCCTGCCCCAGTGTGGTGGGAGTTCTAGGGAGGGCTGAAGGGCAGGACACTTCCCAGGTAGGCGGTCACAGCCGGGGGGTGAGGAGGCAGGTGTGGAGGTGAGGCAGGTGTGAGGAGGTGGCCAGTAAAGTAAAACACAGCACTGGCAGTGCTTTGAGGGACCCGGCCTGGGTGCTGGTGAAGGTTTCAGGGGCGAAGGGAAGGGAACTGGGGAGCAGAGGACGGGGAGGCCAATGGGGTCTGATCACAGAGTGCCATGCAATCTGCTGGAGCCTTTGGGTTCCATCCCGGGAGCTGGGGAACTGCTTTAAGGATTTTAACCGGGGCGAGAGAGGACTCATGGCGTGGCCTCAAAGATCCTTCAGTCAGGCATGTGAGCGTATTGAGACCTGACTCCAGAGAACCCTCAGCCTTTAAGGTTTTATCCTTCACCAAACCACCATGCCTGATTACATCAGAGACAGTGAACCGGAGGAGGCAGTAGACTGTCCGGTGTTTGAGAGGAGCATCCCCAGGCTGGATGGGGATGGATGGGCAGGGTGTCCACGGGGCTTTTATTAGAACAGCAGGCTACCTGGAACAGGGGCCACGTCTGCTCATTCAACTCTGTTACCCAGTGTCTATTAAATGTTTATTCAGAGTAGGTCCTCATTAGGTATTTTTTAAATGAATGAATGCTGGGAAGGATCGAGGGTGGATTTCCATCATCTGGCGGGGTGGAAGAGGTGGGTGGAGGGAGCTGAGCCACACAACGAAAAATGTGTCTCTTCAGCTATTATCAGCAGTGTTGGAGGCTACCTAGTGATATAAATGGATATAAACACAGCTCTTATTTCCTGTTTTTGGTTTTATTTTTCATGTGGTTCTTGGACTAACATAGACTTCACATCCTTTTTCATTCTTTCTGCATCTTTTTCTTACAATAGTTCATGAAATAATACACAATACATAATACACAAAGAAAGGGAGTGGCTTAGATTTTTGGTTGTTAAAATTAAGCTTGCCAATACTTTATGTAAGCACAGCTATAAGTGAAAAGGGCTTTGAAATTAATTATTCCTAAGTGTATGAATTTTGTGTAGCCGAGTTATTAAGAAATAGAAATATATGTTGGTATATATTACAGAAAGGGTAAATTGTATAGTTAAAAGAGTTAATTAGCATAGAATATGATATATGGAAAGAATACTATGAATTTCATCACAAGGGATAGGTATGGACCTTTGAAAGAACACTAATCTCTGAGCAGTAGAAAATCTTTTTTCATCAAAGAGATTTGCTACTATTCAATATGGTCTTCGTCTAAGAACATTACCTCTAGGAAGAAAACTCTGTAGCATTGCCGCCCATAGAATTTTTTGCCCTGATATAAACGTTCCACGTGTGCACTGCAGCCACCAGCCACGCCGGCCTGTTGAGCACTTGAAAGGCAGCTTGTGCAACCGAGTAGCTGAATTTAGAATTTTCTTTAGTTTTTATTCATTTAAATAGCAACACGTGGCCAGTAGCTGCCGCGTGGCTCAGCACAGTCATGGCCTGGACACACGAATAAGGGAGAAAATGTGGTCTCGCCACGGGGGTGGGGGCTCCAGGAACGGTATCCTTTGGTCCAGCCAGGAGGCAAACCTGGAGCTGACTGGCGGGGAGCTGATGCTGGTCACTTAGAGGTCTTCCTGCCGCTCCCTCTGGGTCTCTGTGTGTGGGCTCAATGCCTCCTCCCACATCAAGTGGCGGCCTGGGCAGGCCCCTGCTTTCCCTGGTGGTTGTTGGGGGCCCATAGTGGGGTGCAGGGATCACCATCCACAGACCTGGTGATGGAGCTGGAAGGATTCTCTGTGAGGAGCAGCCCAGCCATTGGGAGCCTTTTCTCTTCTGTGCATCCCTGCTGTTGGCCGGGGGTCCTTCCCTCCTCTGGTGTGATCTGTGGCCTTGGTGGTCTGAGGTATCTCCCTGGCTGTGCTGAGGGTGGGGAAAAAAGGCCGCTCCACACTCCCTTGGAAATGCTGGCACATGCTTCCCTGAGTCCTGAGAACAGCAATCAAGTTATGTCGCAAACCTCAGGCTCCTGAGAGGTGGGGGAGAGAAATGCAGAGAGAAGGAAGCGCATCAAGCCACATTACACTAAGGTGGTCGCTGGCCTCTACAGGGCAGCTGCCTCTGACTTCACACTTGCCCCATGGGTTGGATTTTTATGAAAAAGTGGGTGGCACCCGGATGGCATTTGACTGCCACAGCCGGATACAGAGTGGTTGAGCTGCAGTGAGTATTTTGTCCGGGGAAATGAAAGGTGTTCTGTGTTCACCTCTCTCCTGTCTGGCTTTCCAGGTCACTGAGACACCAAATTAACACCTGACGACACAGACGCCATCCTCCTTGAACCAGAGCATGGCAGTAAATTGTTGTTTATGTAAGCTTTGGAAAGTCAGAGATTCCCTTCAAAATATTAATGTGTATTTTCAGACAGCTTGTTTCTTTGATTCTGGTGTGTCTTACTCCCTGCTTTTGCCCACCCCTCTTTTCTGGGTGCTGTTTACTTGCTTTTTGGAGTTGCTAGTTTGCATCCTACTTACTCCCCAAAATATTAACCAATAGCCTCAATACAGTGCTAGTATGGGCTTGCTTCCTAAACATAACAGAGAGTATAAGTGAAAATTTTCTTGAGAGGAAACTCTCTTCTGTTTAGTGGTTTCAGCAGTTATTTTAGTGACCAATGTCTGAATAAATAGGACCCTGTCTAAGACCTTTAATCTTTTGCCCTCACTGGCGAGTTGACATTTCATCTGTGCATTTCTCTTTGGTCTTTGGGAACTGTTTGTCATTAAAATATTTTGTATCAGAGGTTTACTCTTCTCAGTCCATAGAAGTGTTCTTCATCTGTAAAATGAAGAGGGGCTTGGATTAGGAGGTCTGCAAAGCACTGGCCAGCTCTAACTTTTCATTGCTGGCTGCACAGCGAGCCTCTGGTCCGGTGTCCGTGACGCCCTCAGCAGGGCTGTCTCCTTGTGCCTCTCTTTACCCCAAACACACCTCCAGATGCCTTCTGAACTCAGAAATACTTGCAAGTAGAGTGCTGAGCAGAAGGACGTGATTGTGTCATTATAGGTGTCTGTACTAAAATGTAAATACTATCAGTCAGTTAAAGCACTTGTCATCATGAATTACCAAGAAATATTTTGTAAAATGGTATCCTAAATTTTATACCATAACCCATGAATCTTAATTTTTATTTAAAAAGTTTTAAATAAACTTTTAAACTACAGATGAATGTAACCTCCAAGAGGACAAAAGGGAACTTTAAAAAAAAATTATTATTATTTGACAGCTTCAGGTCTTAGTTGCAGTGTGCAAGGTCTTTTAGTTGCAGTGGGCAAACTGTTAGTTGCGGCATGTGGTATCCAGTTCTCCTGACCAGGCATCGAACCCTAGCCCCCAGCACTGGGAGCACGGAACGGAGTCTTAGCCACTGGACCACCAAGGAAGTCCTGGAACTTTGTTTTTATTCACTGATACATCTCTGGCAATTGTGATGAGTTGCCTGGATCGCAGTAGGGACTCAATAAATCTGTTTCGAATACATAAACGCGATTTGAGATTTAACTTGATATTTACTTAAAGCCAAATCAAATGTAAATACAACTTGAAAATTTACTTCCGAAGTGATAATGATGAGAATTATTTGATAACACTGATAACTTGTATTTCTGTTTCTTATTTTTAATAATCTATACCTGTGCCATCTTATATGGTAGCTATTGCTCCCACGTGTACCTTTCTGACTTGAAATGTGGCTCTAGTAGGAATTAAGATATACTGTATGTGTGAAGTACATATTGGGTTTCAAGGACTCAGTACTGAAAATATAAACCCTCTCATTCATATCAGTTACATGTTGAAGTGATCATATTTTGCATATGTTGGGATAAATAAAAATTATTAAAATTAATTTCACTCTTTTGGGGGCTACTTTTTAAATGTGAGTACTATAAAATTCAAAATCACCTATGTGGCTTCGTTGGACAGTGCCGGTGTAGACACAGAAAACTTGACTGTGAATGGAGACAAGGGCCAGGCCCTCCGGAAAGGAAGCTTATATGAATATCTTTGATAGGGACAAAATTAAGTGTTGCAGCTGTGACTTGGGAAAAGTGGGCATTCAAATGGTCTTGATCAAATTAAAAAAAAAAAAAAGACCAAAATAAATTAATTAGATTAGCTCAGATCAGAAATATGAAGTCCAGCTACCAGATGGATTCCTCGCATAGTCGCCAGCAGAGTGAGTCTCGAGGTCAGGAAAGGGGCAGGCTGGGTGGTGGCTGCCCCAGCAAGCGCGAGTGGTTACCAGCGGCAGACTGGAGCCTAGTGTTTGGGCTCCCCTGCCTGGACTTCACCTTCCTGGGGCCGCAGCTCTGGTAGGTGGCACATTCACTGTGTCCCGTAACTGCCGTTTTCCCTACTGCTGGGAGGTGGCCCCTGGGTGGGAGGCGCAGGGAACTGGAGACCCAAGTGTTGGCTAGGATTACTCGCAGTGTGTGTTCTGTTTTGTCGCTTCCCTGGCCTGGAGGCAAGTTCTCTTTCCCTTTCTCCTTAGCCTTCTAAAGTGAATGCCAGCTCCCGGCTGCCTCTCCAGGCCAGCAGTGCTTGGAGTGTGGTGTCCCAGGTCATCCACTCCTCGGGACTGTTTTTCCCTAGAGGCTGGCTGAGAACCCCATATAGCCCTCCTGTGACACGTGGAGGGCCTGGGAGGATGAAGCCATTATCCTATAAAATAAGGCCATCCAGGACATGCAACTTAGATGCTACCTTCCTTAAGCTAATTTGAAAGGTTATTTTGGTAAGTGGTTAGTCTGCACGGCTGGTTTAAGCTATTATCAAGTCCATCCCTGTATTTATTTCCTTGAAAGCCAGAATGAGCCTTGAATAAATGAAGACTGACTGCGTAGGCTTTTTAGGAGTAAATTCAATTTATAAATATTTGTTTCATTTGGCACTGGAGATTTCGACTGCTCCTGAGTTTGAATTTTAAAGCAGCTGTGTAGTGAAGCAGCGTGTCTGTAAATAAAATGGCTTTCACGCTCACCTTATTTCCACCCGTCTGACCCCTGTTTTTGGAGAAAGTAGATCAGAAAATTCACGGCAGTTAGCGGCCAAGTGAAGAGACCTTTGGCTTCAGCTGACAGCTGTCACCTGAGCACAGCCGACCCGGAGACCCTCTCAGGTGTTCTGTCTATAGCTCTGACAGCAAGCAGGAATGCTGTTTACATTTTCTGTAGGCAAAGATCCCCCCCTTGTTGGGGGTGTGTTAGAATAGGACGGGTGGAATCTGAATTTCGATCTGTCTTGGGGTGAGTTCTCAATGGTGCTGGAGGTGCTGGCCAGCCCTCCAGCCGGCCCCTTTCCCATGCTTATGTGGACGGGTGTCAGTAGGATTTATGGCCGGGCCTGTTTATAACATCCTTTTTGAAATTCTTCAAGAAGATACTGTTTTTTCAAGTTGGGCAGTATCACACAATGCTTCGTGTGCTTATGAAAGAGGGGAAAAAATGAGTTAAATTCCAAAGATGTTTAAGATTTTGGACATTTTTCCTATGTGAATTAGTTCTTTATTAGGCCTGTTGATTTAATTAGCATTGAAAAAAAAAACTTTCCTGTTTTGATTGTGGAAACATTGTTTAAATTGGTTATTTTCATCTGATACAGAATCCTTAGGAAGTGTTTGTATAAAGCAGAGTGTTACTTGGTATCCATCACGTGCTGTAAACCTGGGATGCAGATGGGTGGGCCTGCTCCCTGTTCCCTCACCTGCTCTGGCCTGCCTGGTCCCAGAAGAGATCAGGGCGAGGGAGAGGGCTGCAGGGACATTTTGAACTTTATTCTGTTAAAAGTTTCAGTTTTGAACGGTTTGGGTAAAGGTTTTCTGTCTCTACCAAGGAGAACGGTCATTGTCTAGAAACTGTCCATCCAACTAGAGTTTGTCCAAGCAGTCACACAGTGGTCCATTCCTAGAGCCCAGGGCTGGTGGGTGAACGATGAACCTCTGATAGGTCTTCCTCTGGTGGGGGTGAGTGGAGGATGCTGGAGAATGAAAGTCTTCCTTCCGGGGTCTCTCTGGCCTCGTCTGTTCCTGCCATCAGATTTAAGGAAGTGATGAGTGGTCACACCACTTGCAAGTGGGCCTTCCAGTATTTTTGCCGCCGCTGTCTCCTTCGACACCCCTGTTGCCATTTCCTTGTTGGTTGTATGTGGGCCGTAAATATCCAATTTGTACGAAATGACTGATTTTGGTATTTGTATAATCCTCTAGTCAATTTAACTAAGTTGAGCTTTTCACAGCCCTCGGTGCAGCGGCTGCTCATCTGATTACACCGCTCAGGGGAATAAGGTTAAGGGCGGGCTGTTGGTAACCGGAGCATTTCCAGGGCTTTAGTGCAGCAGATGGGCTGCTTGGCGATAGTCATGCATCTGCTGGCCTGCTGTGGCAGCTGCTGCTGCTTCATGTTGTGTTCTTTTGTTCTGTTCCATCCAAGAATGGAACGCGAGGAAGTGTAGTGAATGGATTAATTTAAGGTTAAGGTTAGTGTTTTGCTTGCTTTCTAAGTAACCGATCATAACAATGCTTTTGGTAGAAGCTAATGAGTTTCTCTTAAAGTGAACTAGATTTATAAAATATGGCTCAGTGAGGGGGCTAGATTAGTATTGTTGGTGGAGACCAAATTCAAACGTGTAAAATGCTGGCAGGTTTTTGTTTTTGTTTTAATCATTTGTCCCTAATTCTTTGTTTTCTTCCTTCCTCCCCACTACCTCCCGATCCCTTCCAGGACCTCGATCCAGACTTTGCCTGACACTGCAGGGTCCAAGAGAATTAAAGAAATATGGAGTGACATGAAGAAGATTAGTCAGGATTATAGGCTCTGAGGACAAGCCCTCAGTGAAGTGAAGCACAGACGAGCTCCCGCGCTCTGGTCTGGAGGAGCCAGCCGTGTGCTGGGAGAAGATGGCGGATCCAGGAATGATGAGTCTTTTTGGCGAGGACGGGAATATTTTCAATGAGGGCCTCGAAGGCCTGGGCGAATGTGGTTACCCTGAAAACCCCGTGAACCCTATGGGTCAGCAGATGCCTATAGACCAAGGCTTCGCCTCCCTGCAGCCTTCCCTCCACCATCCCTCCACCAACCAGAATCAAAGCAAGCTGACCCACTTCGATCACTATAACCAGTACGAGCCGCAGAAGATGCACCTGATGGACCAGCCCAACAGAATGCTGAGCAATGCCCCCGGGAACGGACTGGCGTCTCCTCACTCGCAGTACCACACCCCTCCTGTCCCCCAGGTCCCTCATGGAGGTGGCGGGGGCGGCGGCGGCGGCGGCCAGATGGGCGTCTACCCGGGCCTGCAGAACGAGAGGCACGGGGGCCAGTCCTTTGTGGACGGCGGCTCCATGTGGGGCCCCCGGGCCGTGCAGGTGCCCGAGCAGATCCGAGCCCCCTACCAGCCGCCGCCGCCGCCGCCTCCTCCGCAGCCCCAGCCGGCCCCATCGGGACCCCCCGGGCAGGGCCACCCCCCACACCTGCAGCAGCTAGGCGGTTACCTGGCCCGGGGGGACTTCTCCATGCCGCAGCATGGCCAGCCACAGCCGAGGATGGGCCAGTTTCCCCCGGGCCAAGAGGGCCTGAGTCAGGGAAACCCTTTCATCGCTGGCCCCGGGCCGGGCCACCTGTCGCACGGCCCCCCACAGAGCCCCGGGGTGGCCCCGAGCCTGCGCCACGCGGTGCAGCCCTTCCACCACCACCCTCCCACCGCTCTCCACGGGGACTCGGTGGCCCACAGCCCCCGGTTCTCCCCCAACCCCGCTCCGCAAGGGGCCGTGAGGCCGCAGACCCTCACCTTTAGTTCTCGGAGCCAGACAGTCCCCTCACCCACTATAAACAACTCAGGGCAGTACTCCCGCTATCCTTACAGCAACCTAAATCAGGGATTAGTTAACAGTACAGGGATGAACCAGAACCTAGGCCTTACCAATAGCGCTCCCCTGAACCAGTCCGTCCCGAGGTACCCCAGCGCGGTGGGATTCCCGCCCGGCAGCGCCCCAGGACTCCTGCACCAGCAGCCCGTCCACCCCAGCGGCTCACTGAACCAAATGAACGCGCAAACTATGCACCCTTCGCAGCCTCAGGGATCGTACGCCTCCCCGCCTCCCATGTCACCCCTGAAAGCGATGAGCAGCAGCGCGGCGGGTACGCCTCCCCCGCAGGTGCGGCCTGGCAGCGCCCCCATGGACGTGGGCGGCTACCCGAGCATGCCGCACCCGCAGCCGGCTCACCAGCCGCCCGGCGGCGCCCTGGGGCTCGGACCGAGGAGCTTGGGCCCGCGGAGCCTGCCGCCGGCGCGCCCATTCCTGGGGATGTCCCCGGCCCCTCACCTGAGGCCCAACGGCTGCCCCGGTGTGACTCTCGCCGACCCGCAGGCCGTCCAGGACCGCCTGCTCCCCGGCCAGCAGCACCCCGGGCCGCAGCCGGCCTTCCAGCAGCTGCCCAGCTGCCCTCCGCTGCAGCCCCACCCGGGCCTGCACCACCAGTCTTCACCCCCGCACCCGCACCACCAGCCTTGGGCGCAGCTCCACCCCTCGCCCCAGAGCACCCCGCAGAAAGTGCCTGTGCCTCAGGTAAGGGGGGGCGGGGCCTGCAGCCTCGCGGTGATGCACTGCTCTCGCGAGGTTTCTCATTAACTTGGGGGAACGCTGCTTCACTCCAGGTCCTTTGTTTTCTTGAAATCTGCTCCGGAATCTTTTTTTTCCCTCTACTATTTGTTGTTCAGTCGTATCCGACTGAACGTACGTAGCCCAGACGTATCCGACTCTTTGTGACCCCATGGACTGTCGCACGTCAGGCTTCCCTATCCTTCACCATCTCCTGGAGTTTGCCCAAGTTCATGTTCATTGCATCAATGATGCCATCCAGACGTCTCATTCTCTGACACACTCTTCACTTTCTGCCCTCAATCTTTCCCAACATAAGGGACTTCTCCAATGAGTTGTCTGTCTGTGTCAGGTGACCAAAATATTGGAACATCAGCTTCAGCATCAGTCCTTCCAGTGAATATTCAGGGTTGATTTCCCTTAAGATTTGACCGGTTTGATCTTATGGTCCAAGGGACTTTCAGGAGTTTTCTCCAACACCAGTTTGAAGGCATTAATTCTTTGGCGTTCTGCCTTCTTTACTGGTCCAGCTATCACAACTGTATGTGACCACTGGGAAGACCATAGCCTTGACTATACGGACCTTTGTCAGCAGAGTAATGTGTCTGCTTTTCAACATATTGTCTAGGTTTGTTATCGCTTTCCTACCAAGAAGTAATCGTTTTCTGATTTCATGGCTGCAGTCACCATCCTTCTATTAGTTCCTTAACTTACTCTCTCACTTAGTGGCTTGTGCATTTATCCACTTTTTCAAAAAAATAAAAAATATTGAATCCCCCTGCCCGAGGACTTGTGCTGGAGCTAAGAGTGCATAGAAAAGCCAAACCCAGGTCCTGCTTGCAAGGAGCTCTGTTGTCATTGCCAGCGGGGAGGTGGATATTGGACCCAAGTGTTTTTCCCTTCTCTTTATTTTTCTATGCTGTTCTCTATACCCCTCTCTCCGATTTAAAAATACACTGAGCCTTGGTTTCCAGCAATGTTTCATGTATTTGTGGTAGTGCCTCCCACCTCTTAGGAAATCATTATTTTAAAATAATTTTTATCAATCATATCTTCAGTTCAGTTGCTCAGTCATGTCAGACTCTTTGTAACCCCATGGACTGCAGCAGGCCAGGCCTCCCTGTCCATCACCAACTCCCAGAGTTTACCCAGACTCATGTTCATTGAGTTGGTGATGATTTAATTAAAAATTAAAAATCATATTTTTAATAAACATTAAATTTTATTTTATTGTTATTTTCCTTACAACATGTGGTCTTCTGAACCAGTTGTTGAATGTTAGTGTGAACTTAACTTGCACCCTGAAGAAAATCATAGGAAACGACAATCCACAGAAAGTGTTCAGTCTCTTAACAGATTGGGATACCTAGCACTGAATGCAGAGGTCTTCCTTTTTATCAGCTGGGATTTCATCTTAC
Organism: Bos taurus; assembly: GCF_002263795.3. Taxonomy (NCBI): domain Eukaryota; kingdom Metazoa; phylum Chordata; class Mammalia; order Artiodactyla; family Bovidae; genus Bos; species Bos taurus. The sequence continues at coordinate 26,363,780 of NC_037341.1, forward strand.
AGAATTTATAAGCAGACAGATTTAGGTTTTAGCTCTAGTATTCCCAAAGACATCTTTCCATTATCAGTGTTGGTGTTTGTGCCCTGGGTCTAGGAAAAATAAATTAATGTCTGTACGTACAGAGTATTTGGAGTACTGTTCAGAAATATGTATTGATCTTCCACTGTGATTGCAGCCCTGAGCGTAGATGGCACAATGTGGTTTTAGAGCTGTAAGGCACAATGCTCGTTCCTAATGAACTTGTAATCAATTTGGGAAACCATGACTGATATGTGAAAGTATAAATCAGAGGGAAAGACCATGCCTGGTTATGCGACAGGTGTCCAGAGAGAGGCAGTGCCTGTTGGTGAGGGTGCTTGGAACCTGGTTAGGACTTAGCCAGGGGTGTGAACTGAGGACGCATTGCAAGTACATCAGAGGGGGCATGGGTTGTTGAGTTTGCTGCCGGCAGGGCCTGGGCATAGAGGTCTATATTATGCTGTAAAGAATTTGGACTTCACCAGTGATAATGGACTAGACAGTGCCTGGGCCTGGTGGGGGAACCTGGAAATGAGCTGTGAGTCTGGAGCCCAGGCCTTGTGAGGACAGTGTGACCAGGGATTGGGGAATGGGAATGGGAGAGAATGAAGCTACATGCACGTAAAAGGGTGGGGTCTGGAAACAGAGCCTTTTAGGGGGCATTGTGGGTGGAGAGGCATTTAGATCAGAGACTCAGACGCTTCTGCCTTGGTGGGACTAGGGAAGTGAAGATCAGGAAGTCTCTGGGGGACCTTAGGACACACTGGGGGTTTGGGGAAGCTGTGCTTACAGGCCCGATGCACTTGGGGATTCTCAGGACGGGTCCTGAGGTTGGGGGGCCACAAGGGTCTCAGCTACCTGGCCTGTGCTCCCCCAGAGAGAGCCACTTCCCATCCTGGAGCCTCACCTGCAGTGATGGCAACAGGCTCCGGAGACCGTGGACAGCATGGGGGGAGGGCAGGAGGGCTGTCCACCAGCTGCTGGGGCCTTGGCCCACCTGGGTGGCTCCTAGGGCAGAAAGGAGCTTGACTTAGTTTCCAGGGAGTAGTCCTTTCTTGTTCCCCCAAAGTTTCTTACAGAACATGGGATCTTCTGAGAGCAGTGGCCCTTAGATACCTCCTGGTCCCAGCATCTTCTCTCCTCCCTGGAGGACAAGCACAGTAATCCCATCCCTGGGTGGAAACTGCTGATCTCCTCCAGCTTTCCCTCATTTTAAGAGCTCAGATGTTTTAACAGAGGTTCAGAGGACATAGATGAGTATGTGGGCTCTGAGTCTCCTAGTGCCTGGGGTCTGTGCCCTGGTAGATAACCATGGCCACCAAATGCATTTCTCTTTATCTCCAGCTCCATCCTCTCGAGCACAGCATCGTAGACTAACCTGGAACTGTTTATGAGGTATATTAAACAAGTAGATTTGAGGTATTTTTATTATCTAAGTTTAGTTGCCTTTTTGAACATTTTTGCATGGTATTTGCTTCTTTCTTTCTCCTCAACTTTACAGAACCTCTTCAGCTTTTGAAGCACTCAGTTCTGAAAATCATACTGGCGTAAAGTCTCAAGATGACCGTGGACTTTGAAATCAGAAGAGTGTTTGAATTACAGCTCTCCTTATTTGCTTGGTGACCTGAGATAATTTCTTACCCTCTCTGAACCTCAGATTCATCATCAGTAAGAGAGGAAAAAGTGCCCATCTCAAAGGGCCTTGAGGTCAAGTAGGGTAATATACTCATACCGTGAGAGTGTGATCTCTAGCTTATGGGGCATGCTTGTTGTGCTTAGTTGCTCAGTTGTGTCCGACTCTTTGTGACTCCATGGACTAGCCCTCCAGGCTCGTCTGTCCATGGGATTCTCCAGGCAAGAACACTGGAGTGAGTGGCCATGCCCTCCTCCAGGGAATCTTCCCAGCCCAGGGATTGAACCCAGGTCAGCTGCATTGCAGGTGGCTTCTTTACCATCTGAGCGATATATCAGGGAAACCTGTACATGTCAATTTTCTTCTAGGTTCTACTTTCTGATCTGCTGCAGTGAGAACCTTACTTTGTAATTCGTGTCATTTCACGTGTACTAAATACAGTAAAAAGTCACTTTTGTTTTTAAGGAACAGGTTACATGTTATGAAATATGGCCTTAGTTATGAAACATTAAATTTGACTTGTGCAAATATCACCCCCCTTTTAGCCCGTGTTTCTGGGTGTGGTGAGTTTAATGGAGTGGATCGTTCAGTAACCTCAACACCTCTCTCTGCCCGGGACTGACTCACACGTTTCAAGCAAATCATCTGTCTGATTCTGTTTTGCTTTAGAACTACTAAAATTATTTTACACTTCGTATATGACACAATGGCCGTTCAAAACTGTGCTGTGTAGCAGGGAAATTACCAAATTAAGTTGAAATATTGATGTAATTTGCTGAATTAGCACATTCAGATAGGATTATTGACTTTTTTATCTTGAGTGTTTTGTTTTTTTTTTTACATTTTAATAGAAGTTATGCTTTTTGGATGTTTCATGGGTAGTGAACAGATATTTTAAAAATTCTATCACATGTTTAAGTATCTTTGAAGATAAGTCACTTTATAATGAAGAGTCAGCAAAGGAGAATATTAGAACAGACACCATAGTTCATCGGGCCATATGTTCATTGTGTGGATGCAGTCTTTAATGTTAGCTCCAGACTAGCTTGATGATTTGATGATACAACTTAGAGGGAAAGAGAAAACCTAGCTTCTCTTTCTTTTCAACAGCTGATTAGGACAGTAGTTTCCCTCTTCATCTCAGACCACGCTCCCTCCTTCCTTCCTTCCTATCAATCGTTAAATAGTTTATTTATATTTTAATTTTTTTCTTCCAGTTTTGTTGAGATATAGTTGACTTACAGCCCTGTATAAAGTGTACAAGGAGTATGGTATAATGATTTGATTTACATATGTTATGAAGTGATTGTCAGAATAAATTTTGTGAGCACCCATCATCTAAGTCCAAAATTAAAGAAACAGAAAAAAATTTTTTTTCTTGTGATGAGGCCTCTTAGGCTCTCCCCTCGTATCACCTTTTACGTATGATATACAGCAGTGTTCATTATGTTTATTATGTTGTACACTGTACCCCTGGTACTTATTTATCTTATAACTGGAAGCTTGTACCTTTCACCACCTTCCTCCAATTCCTTCTCCTCTAGCCCCTGCCTCTGGTAACCACAAATCTCATCTCTTTTTCTATGAATTTTTGTTTGTATTTCAAGTGTAATTGACCTATAGCACTGTAGTGTTAGTTTCTGTTACACGACACGGTGCTTTGAAATATCTGTGCATTTCAAACTGATCACCACAGTAAGTCCGGTTACAATATGTCACCACGCAAAGATGTTAGGTAATCGTGGGCTGTATCCGCCACACTGTACGTTTCACAGCTGTGGCTCATTTGTTTTGTAACTGGGAGTTTGTCCCTCTCAGTCACCCTCACCTATTTCTCTTCCCCTCCACCCCCTTCATTCCAGCAGACACCTGTGCGTTCTCTGTGTCTGTGACTCTGTTCCTGTTTTGTTGTGTTTGTTCATTGGTTTGGCTTTTTTAGATTTCACATGTAAGTGAAATCATATAGGATTTGTCTTTCTCTGCATCTCAGTCCCTTTTACGCTCCTTAAAATTGTTGGTGACTCTAGGATTCTTTCTATTTTTATTGTTTTTAACACCAAGAACATTTTATACTGGGATATAGCCAATTAACAATGTTGTGATAGTTTGAGGTGAGCAGCGAAGGGACTCAGCCGTATATAGTTGACTCTCAAGATTCTTTACGTGAGTTTTATGTGTTAATATTTGTTGTTTTGGAAATTCAAAGCGAGGACAGTTTGAAATATTTGTTACTTCTTTGTAAAACGAGTAAAAATAGTAAACCATTATGTGTTAATGTTCATCACATCTGTAACTGAGAAGCAGCTGTGTTCCAAGAGAACAAAACCTCAGTGGCATTGTTTTACCTTTTCTGAGATGTTGCGTTCTAACAGCTGTTTCCTCGTGCAGTCTGCAAGCAAGTCATGAGCCTCTGGCCAAGTCCATGTGCATTCGGAGAGAACGAGTGTGAGAGGCTTGGTGACATCTCAGTGTCACCTAAAAAAACACCCCGAGCTCCTGGAGCCCCGCTCTGAGAACCAGCCGTGTGGAGGCGGGAGTGTAGACCTTGGAGTCTACAGTTTCTTGGTAGGAGAACTACCAACAGATTCCTGACCCCACGACCCCAGGGGACTCCACCTCAGGGCCCCTTGCCTTCTCTCCAGAATGAGGGGTGACCCACCCTCTTGGTTAGAGGCACAGGGAGAGGAGTGGTAGCATCCATTAGAATCTAACCTGGTGTCAGACGCACGGTAGGGACTCAAAAGTGACCCTTTGTCATCAGGCAGGCATTAGAATTGCTTGCTGTGGAATTGGGGGATGACCCCAAGCGTTCATTCTAGGGTTGCGTGTGGTCAGAACTGTTGGATCCCTTCCCTCGGTTCCTTGGAGCAGTTCACAGACGCCCAGGCTCCCCATGCTGCTCCCTGGGGGAGAGGAGAAGGGCTTGTTGGGTGGAGGGGGGTGCGGGCTGCCTCTGGAAGGCACGCTGCGGTGGTGAGCTTGTGTGCTGGGGGGCAGCTTGGCACCCAGTCTTAGGAGGCGAGCTAGGGGCCTGGGAGGGTGTTCTGGGCAGGTGCTGTGTCTGCTGAGCTGTGAAGCATCAACTGAGTTGAGTGGAGGGTGGGAAAACGCAGGCAAGGTGAGAGTTGGAAGCCTAGGAGACATGAGGGCAGAGAGAGAGAGAGAGAGAGAGAGAGAGAGAGTGAGCCCAGGGCTCTGCATGTCCCTCAGTGTTGCTGGACGGTGGGACCAGGGCCAGGGGGCTCCCCTCTCTCCAGCATGACCCTCAGACCAGGCTCCGTGTCCACGGGTGCACTGGGAAGGTGCAGAGGGACCCAGCACCATCCTTGGGAGGAGGGAGAGAGCGGAGAATGGGGCCAGGTGGACGCCAGTGAGAACTACCCAGAGGGAAAGCTCCGGCTATCATTTTTCTCTTGAAGAGCTTATGGGTTGTCCTACAGGTCACAGGTGAACTTCCGAGTTTCTGAATGACTCATCCTGCTCAAATCTACAAAGGTGTAGATTGATTGACTATACTCTGAGGTGGGCGAGTCCTTGTGAGAGTTTTAGGATCCCTATGTGTTTGTGTGTGTATGCTCAGTCATGTCTGAGTCTGTGATCCCATCAGGCTCCTCTGTCCATGAGATTCTCCAGGCAAGAGTACTAGAGTGGGTTGCCATTTCCTCCTCCAGGGGAATCTTCCTGACCCACTGATTGAACCTGTATCTCTTGCATCTTCTGCATTGGCAGGCGGGTTCTTTACCACTGTGCCACCTAGGAAGCCCCACTGTGCCCTTAGAACAAGTATGTTTTGGATGCGTTTGTGCTTCTCTCATTAATTTGTCCTGAAATACAGTCATGGTAAAGGAGGACAGAAGCAGAATGCATCTTTAAAGGACCACTTAGATTGAGGTGATGGATAATAACTCCTGTGTCCTAATTTTCCCATGGGAGATTTAAAATGATCCAAAAGAATCAGTGTTGCAGCTTTTCCCATTCTGTCGTCTTTCCGTGATGTGTTATGAATAGCTTAAAAAAAAATAGCCTTTCTGGGAAACCCTTTTCCTGGTAAATGTCAAATAGAGAAATCCTCTCAGTTCACCCGGTAAATAACAGAATTGCAGACGCAAGCAGAGTAATTGGCAACTACTAAATACATTTCATAGAAAAAGTGGACCTGCATCTTTTACCTCATTTATGAAAATTGTGGTCAGGGGTAGAGAAAAGGACCTTTTTCATTGAGAGTGGATGTGTCTCTGTGAATACCACTCTGGACACTTACACTTTGACACCCCTGATGACATCTGGTGGAGATGGGGAAACAGATCAGCTCCGAAGAAAATGTGTATTTGACCTGAGTGGCGCCCGGGGGCTATGGTCAGTGTGTCCACACTGAGAGGCACGCAGGGTCAGGCCTGCTGGAGTAGCGGCCCTGCTGAGCCCACAGAGGAATTCAGAGGGAGCCCACCCGCTCCCCCAGGCACTGGTCTTCAGACACCTGGGGTTAGGGCAGCCATCCCCTCCCCAATTGTTCCTGGTAACCCCCTGTCTTTCATGAAGACTGAAGGTGTCTCTTCTGACCACTCCTATCCGTATATTTTACTGCTCAGTGAGCACCGCCTGCATTTCCCCTGAGCACAGCTGGTTTATTCCAGAGGCCAGCGATTCAGGGGGTTAAAATGGAAAATGCCAAGTGTAGACTTAGAGCAAAGAAAACATTCTACCCCATCTGTCCTTTTACCCCACACTCTGAAAGCATGAAATGAGCCGAATGCTAAATGGTAGGTAGCCTTGCCTCTGAGCGGCTTTTATTTTCTACAGGGGTATTGTTTTCTGCGACTCTCAAAACCATCATAGATAACGAGAAGTTCATTTTTAAATTGACTTTATGGATCAGCCTGCATATGATCCATCTGCTAACTGTCCCAAGCAGCCAGTGAATTTTCTTAACTTTTAAGAAGTCACTTTTAGATACTGCTTTTTTACGATGTACCGTGGTTGCCTTCATTCAGCTCCATCAAAGAAAATTTATTGAGTGCTTCTTAGGTGCCACGCCCTATTTAAGGACAAGGTTGGTGGTGTGGCGGGAGGCAGGGAGAAGGCCAAGGCCTTCACTGAGGTGGATAGGAGTTTTGTCATTGAGGTGCAATCTCCTGGCCATCATTTCTTTGTGTACTTACTATGTTCTAGACCAGTGCTGTCCAACTGAAATACAGTAGGAGCAGTGAATGCTAGCCACATGTGTTATTTTAAATTTTCTAGTCACTACATTAAAAAAAGAAATGATATATTAGTATTATGTATTTAATTAACCAGATATATCCAGGATATTATTCCAACGCATAATCAGAATAAATAATTACTAACAGGGTATTTTACAGACTATTTGAGATCTAGGATGTATTTACAGGCAGAGCCCATCTGCATTTGTATCTGCATAAAGCAAACCAGTAGTCCATGTGGATGGTAGCCGCCATATTGAACACTGCAGCACTATATTCTTTCCACAGCAGCTGCTTCCGGTTATCTTGGAAAACAAGAGTGTAAAAAACTAATGCACATATAAATAAACTTAAAATTGTTAGTCTAATAATGAGTCAGCCTCCAGTACAGGTGTCAGCACCCTCCTCGTAAAGTTGGGAAATTAGTAACTTTTTTAAAGGTATAAACAGTACGTGGTATTGTTGCAGGGGTGTGTGTGTGTGTGTGTGTGTATATGTGTTTGTGTGTAGTATTAGTATCAGTTCCTAAAAAGATAGATTATCAAAGTGAAATTTCCTTTATTTGGACTTCAGAGAAAGCTATCTTTCTACTTTATTTTAAAATAATGTAAAAATAACATTTTTTCTCAGAAAGATGAATTATAGCCATTTTTAAGATTTTAGTTTCAAGTGGTTTGGGGATACTTTTCATAGTTATTCTCTCCTCCCTTCCCCTTTAACTTTTCTTTGCCCCTCTGTGTCTAATGCTTGTTTCTTTATGAAATTGGTCCTTCGTTTTCACTATTACGCATGCACTGCCACTCTTCCACCCCTACTCTTTTTTTCCTTTCACCTTTTCTTCTCTGCTGCTCTTTCTTCTTCGTTTTATCATTTGTTCAGAAAGGCAGTCTCTGGCACTGCAGAGAGGTAGTTGGCCAGGGAAGGAGAGCTGGGAGAAGGCTCAGGGGGACAATTAGGAAAACAGCATTGCTGGTCCTGACTTGGAGAATTTACCTTAATCTTGACATCTCAATATCAGTCTCTGTCCTCTGCAGTTACAGCTGTCAGTCTGCAGATAATCTCTAGGTAACCACAGGGGAGCTGACCCTTATTCTGCCCTTGTTACTGGCTGCAGCTCTTTATCAGCGAAGGAAGTCAGTAGCAAACTTGTGCTTTTGCCTTGCGAAACCTTAGTAGGTGATGGTGCATCACCATGAGGGAGGTTTCATTTTTTTCTTCACTTACTGTTAAAAACACAAAACAAAAAAACAGAGGACCTTCTAGGGCCTGGGCCATGGCACTAGGTCCAGGTCCTGGCGGCAAACTTAAAGGAAGTTGGCAAAACGCTAAGCTGTCAGCAGCACTTTAAAAAGCTGAAAGTCAGCACAGAGGCGCCTATGGTTCTACTAGCTTGCGCTCTGGTTTGGGTTGAGTGATGAGAATGATGATCTTGTAAGACTGGGTACTGCTGCGAAGTCGCTTCAGTCGTGTCCGACTCTATGAGACCCCCTATCCTTAATTCTTCTTTCAGTGATCGAATTAAAATCAGCACCCTGGCAGTCACTTGAAGGAAACACGTCATGTCGATGCCCATTTGTGAAGAGCATGGTGTTCGTGATCTGCTTTTATAGTGTTTTTGGTCTCTTCTCTGTTGCCTACTGTGTTTAACTCTAGACAATTTTGTACCACTGATTGCAAGAGAATTCTTAGACTTGAATGCTAACCGGGTGGAAGCAAAATCAGTTGTTTTAAGTTGTAAGGAAGAGGTATTAATCTTGAGAGCTGTTTTGTTCTGTTTGTTTGCTTTGGCCATGGGTATCAAGTGCTGGAGAATATTGAAGGCGGTGCAAGTGGTGGTGGTGGAAAAACCTGGTTAAGAGTTCCTGTAATGCTGTTCACTTACGCTTGCCTCCCTGGCCATGGTCTGGCTGGACAGGTGGGCAGCGTTAGCATAAGAATCCCACCCCCAGGGAAAAGAAAAAAAGAATCCCATCCTCTCTCCCTGAGATAGGCTATGAAGCCCCTGCCTCATGCTTACTGTAGAGTGTTACAAGCATCGCAGGGTGGATCTCCCTGTGACTGACTCTGTGTGTGTGTGTTAAGTCGCTTCAGTCATGTCAGACTTTGCAACCCCGTGGACTGTGGCCTGCCAATCTCCTCTGTCCATGGGATTCTCCAGGCAAGAATACTGGAGTGAGTTGTCATGCTCTTCTCCAGGGGATCTTCCCTACTAGTGAATAGGCAGTGACTTTTCAGATCATCCTTTCCCCAGATGTTAAGGAAATGGTATTTCTGGATGTACTTTTTAATGAAGGGATGGTATGTAGACTTAAAGTTCTTATCGAAAATAGGAATACTTGAAGTTAAAGTTCATTTTTTAGGTCAGGCTCCTAGATGGACTTGTACAATGTGAACATTCTCTTTAAGAAAAAAATTATATAAAATTGTGAGATTATTCAGATGTGCACTTCCCTGGTGGTTCAGATGGTAAAGAATCTGCCTGCAGTGTGGGAGACCTGGGTTCGATCCCTGCATTAGGAAGATCCCCTGGAGGAGGGCATAGCAACTCATTCCAGTATTCTTGCCTGGAGAATCCCCATGGACAGAGGAACCTGGCAGGCTACAGTCCACAGGATCGCAAAGTCAGACATTACTGAGCACATGATGTATCTGTTTTCACTGTTAATGCAAAAAACACCTCAAGAGATTTCCCTGGCAGGCCAGTGGTTGAGATGTCACCTTCCAGTGCAGAGGGCGCAGGTTCAATCCCCGGTGGGGGCGCTAACATCCCACGTGCCTTTGGCAAAAAAAAAAAAAAAAACAACCCAAAACATAAAACAGAAGTAATACTGTAACACTTAAAAAGTGGTCCACATCAAAAAATCTTAAAAAAAGAACAAACAAACAAAAAAAACCCCTCAAAATGTCAGTGTGAAGTGGCCAAACTTGAGTTGCACTGTAGAAGTGGCTAGAAATGGACGGTGGGAACTTATGGAGAATTTACCTTCATCCTGGCATTTTGCCATTACTGTGCCCCTCTGCAGCTCCAGGCTGTAAGCCTCCGGATGACCTGGGAGTGGCCGTGGGCAGCAGGGGCTCTGGGACAGTTACCGCTGTAATCTGCTGCTGCTGCTGCTGCTGCTTTAAATCGACCCCTTGCTAAGCTCACTCTGTTTCTGGCTCTCCTCATGCTACAAGGACATTTTCATGAAGGAGAACCCATGAGATGCATGGAGGCATGCCAGGGATTAAAGGAGATAAGCAAGAGTTCTTTAGGGAAAAAGTGTGGTGATTTGGTGAAAACTTCGGTAGCATTTTTTATCAGCTATTCCTCCAAATGACTGAGATCCTTTTCACTTTAACCGCATTACCTCAGACTCTGACGGTGCTAACAGGGCGCCCTCATTCTCCGTGCTGGGGTCAGAGGCCACAGTGGTTGGTGTACTCAGCGTCTTAGACTCAGTCTCTGACTCCGCCTGGCATCTGTCTGCCTTGGAAATGATGGTAGGAGACCTAGCCTAGGGAAGGAAACATCCCAGGGTCTGATTTTGGAAAAGGTCTGTTCTTAGTAGAGCTGAGCATAAAGCTCACAGATTTAGTTTTTGCAAGCAATTTGAAAATCAGTACTTTCTTACAAATAGTGTGCTTCCCTGGTGGCTCAGACGGTAAAGAATCTGCCTGCAATTGGGGAGAGCCCTGTTTGATCCCTGGATTGGGGAGGTCCCCTAGAGAAGGAAACAGCAACCCACTCCAGTATTCTTGCCTGGGGAATCACATGGACAGAGGAGCCTGGTGGGCTGCAGTCCATGAGGTCGCAAAGAGTCAGATATGACTGAATGACTGATAACTTCTCATAAATAAGGTCTCTAAGCTAGGGTGTCATTGGTGAAGGAAAAAATAACCAAAAAACCCAGTAAGAAACTAGTCATTTATAGAGCAAAAATGAGCCAAATGTGACAAACCTCGTGTTTCCTTTGTTGCAGACTTGAGTGGTCATCCTTTCCATGCTGTGCCGCGTTAGCTGCTAGAATAATAATTCATATTAAACATAAATATAGTTCCAAGACTAAGTTAATGGGAAGAGGCGTCAGCTTACTTGTTTCATCCAGAGTTTACCTCCTCATTGTTTAGACGCTTCACACCTGCTCTTGGGTCTCATGGCCCCACCAGGCTCCCTGGTGGGGAGAGCGTGCTGGGGTGGGAGGAGGTGGTGGTGGGGGCTGCGGAGGGGGGAAGGTGACATACAGGGACGAGGAGCTCTGAAGACCATGGGCTTCAGGACACAGGAGTTGCATTTGAATCTTGCTTTTCCAGTGTTTTGCTTAGTAAAATTTTGACTTAGCCTAAAATTGGACACGTCCCTAAACATTAGTTTCCTGAGGATAATATTTGTACCAATTGCATAAGATTATTGTGAGGATTAAAGAAAATTATGGCTGTAGCTGGAATCAAGAATGCCAGGAGAAATATCAATAACCTCAGATATGCAGATGACACCACCCTTACGGCAGAAAGTGAAGAGGAACTAAAAAGCCTCTTGATGAAGGTGAAAGAGAGTGAAAAAGTTGGCTTAAAACCCAACATTCAGAAAACGAAGATCATGGCATCCGGTCCCATCACTTCATGGGAAATAGATGGGGAAACAGTGGAAACGGTGTCAGACTTTGTTTTTTTGGGCTCCAAAATCACTGCAGATGGTGACTGCAGCCATGAAATTAAAAGACGCTTACTTCTTGGAAGAAAAGTTATGACCAACCTAGATAGCATATTCAAAAGCAGAGACATTACTTTGCCAACAAAGGTCTGTCTAGTCAAGGCTGTGGTTTTTCCTGTGGTCATGTATGGATGTGAGAGTTGGACTGTGAAGAAGGCTGAGTGCCGAAGAATTGATGCTTTTGAACTGTGGTGTTGGAGAAGACTCTTGAGAGTCCCTTGGACTGCAAGAAGATCCAACCAGTCCATTCTGAAGGAGATCAGCCCTGGGATTTCTTTGGAAGGAATGATGCTAGAGCTGAAACTCCAGTACTTTGGCCACCTCATGCGAAGAGTTGACTCATTGGAAAAGACTCTGATGCTGGGAGGGATAGGGGGCAGGAGGAGAAGGGGACGACAGAGGATGAGATGGCTGGATGGCATCACTGACTCGATGGACGTGAGTCTGAGTGAACTCCGGGAGTTGGTGCTGGACAGAGAGGCCTGGCGTGCTGCGATTCATGGTGTCCCAAAGAGCTGGACACGACTGAGCGACTGAACTGAACTGAAACTTTTTAGCACAATACACAGCATGCAGTTAAGTCCCCAAGGAGTGTTAACTATTTTATTATAACTTTTGTAAATGTAGTCATTGGAATGAGCTCTTGGAATTTTTCCTCCCATTGTCTACTCTTTCATCTTAAAGTAGAAAACCGTTCCCTTATTTTGTAAAATAGAACATTGTGTGTCAGTGTCTTAACACCCAAGATATCAGATTCTCCATAAAGCAAATGCAAATTGATAATATTTTTAAGGGGAGGGGGCAAAAATTGCTACCACATTACAGTTTTTAATTGAATCTCAGGGAAATGGGATTGTTGTTGCCATTTAGTCACTAATTCACCTGACTCTTGCGACCCCATGGACTCTATAGCCCACCAGGCTCTTTTGTCCATGGGATTTCCCAGGCAAGACTACTGAGGTGGGTTGCCATGTCCTTTTCCAGGGGATCTTCCTGACCCAGGGATCAAGCCCTCATCTCCTGCATTGGCAGGCAGAGTCTTTACCACTGAGCCTCCTGGGAAAGCCCAGGAAATTGGATACTGTAGATAAAAGACTGACTGCTTTCTCAGTGTTGAATTTCTTCTCCGTTGTAACCAAGGTGAAAGCCATCACTTGGCAATCAGCACCTTGAGGCTGCTGGGGTGAAGCCAGTATCCTGTTTTGTGTTGTGAGGGAAGTTGACTAGTGTTCCCTCCAGCATCCAAGCGGTTAACCCTGACCTCTGTTTACACCTATATATAGTAAGTCTTGACCTGGTTAAATACAAATGTAAACTTACAGCTGTTAACCATACTTGAAGCGATCCTCTTCACCCTGTCACCCTGGCCCATATCTTGCTGCGTCTCCACCTTAGGCTCTGACCCACCTTGAGCTGCAGTGTTGTTTATTTGGTGAGTGTGTACCAGTCGCCGAGGAGGAGCACCGTCTGAAGCTCTGAACGTGACTTCATGTTTTACAGTGAAACAGTCACAAAATAATTTGTTGTAGTTTGACTTAGTAGCTGGATTTTAAAAGCTTTGCCTAAGAAGGTAATTCACATTTTAGAGTATGTAAGGTCTGCAACTTTGGCGACGGTTTTTATGGAACTCCTAACACTGCAGCCACTTTTTGAAGTTTGCTATTTTGAGCTGTGAAACTTTAGAGCCCCGAAGAGGCTGGAGCCCCAGTCTTGTTCTTCAGGAAAGATCACAGCTGCATCTTAGCTCCCATTTGAAGATAAAGAAGAAGCCCTTGGCTTATCATATTCAAGCTTTATGCACCATAGTTTTTTACATTTTATAAAAGTATTGGTTGAAAAATGAGATAGGAAAAAAGTAAATGTAAAACCTGTTGGTTATTACCTAATGTCCAGATATAATGTGTTTCTACAGTATCATGTGCAGGGTATGTATACATATTACTTTTTTGATCCATATTCTACAACTTGTGTGTAAAATGATGTGCTCCCTTCACATTTGTTTGTTGTTGTTTAGTTGCTAAGTTGTGTCCGACTTTTGTGACCCCTTGGACTGTAGCCGGCCAGGCTCCTCCATCCATGGGATTTCCCAGACAAAAATAATGGAGTGAGTTGCCATTTCCTACTCCAGGGGATCTTCCCAATCCAGGGATCGAACCTACTTCTCTTGCGTCTCCTGAATTGGCCGGCAGATTCTTTACCACCTAGCCACCTGCGAAGCCCTCCCTTCACATTGTGGAAATATTTACTGTAGAGTGGCTGCAATCCAGGCATGTCATATTCTTTCATTTAATTCATTGTTTAAGGCGGGGGGTGTCTCTAAGTATATTTAGCTGTGTACCGAAGTTTGTCAGAAAGTAGTATTTTCCAAATTATTTTTGCAAGAAAGTTTGCCATGTTTTTGGATGTTTCACGGTAACCTTTTGGTAGAAAATGTCTAGCCTAGTGCTGTCTGTGGACTTGATTTGATGCTGAGAATTGTCACTCTCTGCTCTGTCTGGTACAGAAGCCACCAGCCATGTAGGGCTCCTGAGCATCTGAAAAGAGGCGAGTGAGAGTCAGGCACGGACATTTTAATTTAATTTTATTTAATTTAAATCTAGATAGCCATATGTGGCTAGTGACAGGCATGTTGGACAGCTCAGTGTATATAACCAAACAAGACAAATTATTTAAATCACAGGAAAATTAGATGTAGTGCGTAGACCTAGAAAGGGCAGTGTTTTGTTGGGTGTGTAGCTGGTGTCAGCTTTGAATTTCTGCTGCTGTTGTCTCACCTCTCACCACGTGGGCCTGGCTAGATGGTGGGATGATACGGTGAGAGAGAGCCACGCACGCAAGGCGATGCCGACGAGGTTCACCTCGTGATCCTTGGCGTAAATCTTCGCTTCGTACTTGCCAATTGTCGCTTAACATGATGTGGTCTCTTTAGTAATGTGAGGAGAGCATCTTGTTTTCAAGTATAAGTGATCTTTTAGAAAGCTGTTGTTTAAATTTTCTTCCCCAAAACATTCCAGTCGAAAGTACTTTGTATAAAATGTGTGCTGTTACTTGTTCTGTTGGTTGAAAAGCTGTTCTTACAGTTGGTAAAATTGTTTTTTTCCCTTGAAAAAGGTTTTTTACAATTTTATGTTAAATGTGATTATTGAACTGTAAAATTTCAGTCTCCTGGTTCCTGGAAGAAGAAATTTCAGAATGCTTTCTCCAGGGCTGTGACTGCTGGCTGTGTCTTGACCATCAGCCCTGAAGGGTGTATGAACTCACGCCTCGGGGCGGGCATGTGTACCCGCGTGGATCTCTTGATCCAAGAGACCCTAGGCCTTCATTTGGCACTGAAGACAAACAGAGAAACTTGAGTTGTTTTAAGATGTTACTTTAGGGTGCATTAGTTCTATCCTAAGATTAATATTGTTGTTCTCAAATTTTGTAATGTATGGTTAGTGGCAGAGGGTAAATGGAATCAATAGAAATCTAGGCTATAGTCCTTAGTTAGTATTTCTCCAAAAAGGATTTGAGACATTTTGACAAAATGTGTGTGTGTGTGTGTGTGTGTGTGAAATAGAAACAGGAAATTGGGTTCTGAAATGGAGACCAAGGAAGCGTGCTAATTACAGCCTCAGCTGCTGGGTTGGGTATCCTGGTGAGCGGACAGAGGGAAGCCGGAGAGGTGATCACTCTCATCATCAGAAAGAAGGAAATTTTTTTTCCTCCTCAGAGATTTTTTTTTTTGGGTGGCATGAAATCCTGAGAGAAACTTTTTGCTTGGTGTATTTTATACATAGGAGGTATTGACAGGCATCACAAATACTTTCTTGACAAGAGTAGTCTTATAACAAGTGTGGAGATAGTTTTGGTTTTTCTGGTTGTTTTTCATCTTCCAAAATGGTTCCTCCCTTGACCCTGGATGGTTCCGCCCGAGGGGGTGGCACTCAGGACCACACGGCGCAGGCTGGGTTGCTGTGGCCCAGGGGACACTCCCAGAGGTGTACACGGACCAAGGATGCCTGAGGTGATGGGTTGCACATCTGAGGTATCTCCACATTTCGAGACTTCTGGTCTGTTAATTAGGTCATGGATAGGCTTTTGACAGATTATTTTGACAGAAGATTGTTAAGTTGTTTAGGTAATCAAGAATCTAAATTATTATCAATATCTTCAGTGCCACTGAATTATTTGTTTTATATTCATTTGTTTTTGGCTGTGCTGGGTCTTTGTTGCTGCAATCGGGCTTTCTCTAGTGGCGTGCAGGGTCTGTTCTCTAGTTGCAGTGCGCAGGCTTCTCATTGCATTGGCTTCTTTTATTGCGAAGCAGAGGCTCTAGGCCCACAGGCTCAATAGTTGTGGCTCATGGGCTCAGTAGTTGTAGTTCCTGGGCTCCGGGACACAGCCTCAGTAGTTGTGGCTCACGGCCTTAGTTGCTACATGGCACTGTGGGATCCTCCCGGACCAGAGATCAAACCTATGTCTTCTGCATTGGCAGGCAGGTTCTTAACCACTGGACTGAAAGGGAAGTCCCTTAATTATTCATTTTTAAATAGTGAATTTTATATGCATGAGTCTCAACTCAATTTTTAAAAAAAGAGTCCAAAGCACCAATTTGTATCTTAATGGTGGAAAGCCAGAGCCCTATTCTTTAGAAACCAGATAAGAGGGTTATCCGATGAACATTATGTCTTGAAAGTTGGGTTCCTAGTAGGCGTTGTCACCTGGATGGAAATCTCTCACCTGCTCCTGGCATTTGGGAGCATAAAAATGGTTGTGGGAAAATCCAGAATTTCCTCTAGAAACAAAGTCAGTTAAGCAGTCAAGACTCCAGAGCAGCTTTGCCCAGTGGAATTTTCTGGTGGATGAAAGTGTTTTACGCACTGTCCATTATGGTAGCCTGTAGACATGTTAGTTACAAACACTTAAACCGTGGCTGGTGTGACTGAACAGTTAAATTTTATCTGTTGCTGCTGCTAAGTTGCCTCAGTCGTGTCCGACTCTGTGCGACCCCATAGATAGCAGCCCACCAGGCTCCCCCCCTGGGATTCTCCAGGCAAGAACACTGGAGTGGGTTGCCATTTCCTTCTCCAATGCATGAAAGTGAAAAGTGAAAGTGAAGTCGCTCAGTTGTGTCTGACTCTTAGCGACCTCATGGACTGCAGCCTTTCAGGCTCCTCCATCCATGGGATTTTCCAGGCAAGAGTACTGGAGTGGGGTGCCATTGCCTTCTCTGAGTTTAAGTAATTTAAATGCCACATTCGGCTGGTGACTACTGCATCCAACAGAGCAATTGTAGAGTCGTAATTGATAAGACAGAAGTATTCAAATGTTTTGTTCCCTACAAGAATTTTGAAACAAAAAACTTTCAAAAATTCTAGTTTTTTTTTTTTTAAAGTTCAAATAAATACAGTAAAAAGTGTTTGCCTGCATGACTGTCACCACTAAGCAGGCGTTTACCCCGGCGCTGCCCGCTTTGATATTTGTTAGTGGAACTCTTTGCTGCCAAGACTCTCCTGCCCTGGAGGTGACACTGAGCAGAACACCCCAGTAGAGTAAAGGCAGCAAGTCTTATACACGCCTGGCGGAAGCCAGTATAGCCTGTGCAGAGGCCCTGGGGCAGGAGTGTGCTTAGAACGCTTGAGGGCGGCAAAGAAGCCAGTGTGTTTGGAGTGGAGGGAGGGAGGGATAGGAACTTTGGTTAGAAGAGTAAATAAGGCAGGGGTTGGGGTGGTTTTAGGGGACTGGGTGGTTTTCGATCAAGCAGGGTATTGTGAGCTATGGTGAGGAGTTCTGAGTTTTACCACGAGTGAGATGGCAAAGCTGTTGAAGGGTTTGAGCTTGAGAGTGGTACGAGGTGTTGTGTATGTCAGCAGGCTCTCTCTGTGCGTCTCTAAGAAATAGGAGAAATAGGTAGAAGGGCAAATTCGGTCGCACAAAGAGGCTGTCAATCAGGCAAGATGCAATGGTGGCCTGGACTAGGGGGTTGGCGGTAGGAAGTGACAGATTGTGCCAGTGGATTGGAAATGGGATTTGAGAGAATGAGAGCCATCATGGTTCTGACTGGAGCAGTTGGGGGATCTGAGGATCCAGGTTAGTGCAAGAAACTCAGGTTTAGTTTGGACATGTTAATGTGGAGGTGCTCCTAGACTCCAGTTCAGATAGGTAGTTGGATACGGGAATTTGGGGATGAGTTTAACAGTTATAATTGTATAGATGTTGTTGTTGTTTAGTCGCCAAGTTGTGTCTGACTCTCTTGCGACCCCAAGGACTGTAGCCCACCAGGCTCCTCAGTCCATGGAATTCTCCTGGCAAGTATACTAGAGTGGGTTGCCGTTTCCTTCTTCAGGGGATCTTCCTGACTCAAGGATCGAACCTGTGTCTCCTACATTGGCAGGTGGATTCTTTACCACTGCGCCACTTGAGAAGCCCTGCGTAGATAATATTCTGCCATAGGCCTTGACAGGGTTAGAAGAGGAAGGTGAGGCCAGGGCCCTTGTACAGCCCATCGTTGGTACTCTAGGCTAGAGGGTCCCAGGACCTGCAGTGAGGAGAGACCACCACCAGGCATTCTTCCTAGATCCCAGGCGAGGAGAGAGTGGCCAGCAGGGAACCTTTGATGGGGTCACACGGTCTTACTGTGAGGTGTCCCATAAGATGAGGACTGAGTCCTACCAGCTTCAGTCTCAAAGGTTAACTCTTCTCATACCCTTATATAATTCTCACCTACATAACTCCTATTGTTAAGTTGTGAAATTTTAGTGGACTTCTGAATACGATGTTGCAGTGCACCCAGAGATGGTTGTAACAACACTTAGCAGCTACCGTGTACCAGGCTGTGTTGTTGGCTCCTGAGGTCGAAGGTGGATAAGAGAAGCCCCTGTAAACTTCTCGGACTTGCAATCTTAGGAGAGAAGGTACCTGAGCGTCTTAGTGCCGTGCTTGGTGTGATAACTGTTCGGGGCTGGATTGAGTGCCGTGGAGGAGCTAGTGACAGATCAGTGAGGTGGTGCTGAGACCGGAATCACCTGACACACAGTCTCGACTTTCCTTCCTCCGCCGAGAGCCATCTTCACACTGTAAAAAGTATCCAGTGTTGAAGTTTACAAAGACACTTATGGGAGGACTTGCACTTGAAAAACAAAATCACTGTTCTTCCCAGGTAACCAGTGGAAATCTTTGCTTATTGCTCATCCCACTTTCCTGCTGTCTGCTGTCACTAAAAGGAAAAAGAAAAAAGAGAGCCTAAGAGTGGAGGGAAGTCCTTTGATGTTGTTTGAATTGACAAGATAAGCATTTCTTGTAAATCTCACATTTCATCTTTACAGTGAATGTGAACTTTGCAGTCTACTCAAGTATGTCATGTCTGCTTGGCTGTTTGATCATTTAACTCACCCTTGGCCACAACCCCTTAAGCAGCGATTCTGATTCTTAAGGACGGAGTGCTTTTGGGGTTACTTTGGATCCCTGTTGGCTACTTGCCATGTACGCTTGGGTAAACTCATAGGCTCGTGGTTTTGTAACATATCTACTCTGTAACTTTGTCATCAGAAATTTCCTTAATGTCTAGGTAAGTGTACCTGTCCATTGGATGAAGATAGTACAATATTGAGAAGCCCTTAGGCAGGGCCTCGAGAATTCCTCCCAGGGCGACTGGGTTTCTCATCGGTCAGGACAGTAGGTCCAGGCTGACTCATCAGACAAGGAGTGAGCACTACAGGCCCCCTGCTCTTGTGTCCAGGGGCGATGCAAGGGGCCAGGCTTCTGGGTCATCCTGTCTCGTGTCTTCAGGGATCCTGTGCAGGTCCCATAGAAAAGTTCCTTCTGCAGCTGCAAGTGAGCAGAGCCCATCTTCCTCTGCCTTCTCTCCTTCTCACCTCCCCAGAGAAGGTGAACTGATCCTAGTTCTTCCAGACCCTCTCACCCCGGACTTCTGTCCAGAATGTTCACCTGTAGTTTTAGAGATCACTTGCTCTGTAACGTCTTTTCTCTCTACGTTGCAATCACTCGTCTTGGAAGGCAGCAGGCGCAGCGTGGAAGAGCATGGCCTTGGAGTGCTGGTTTCATCACTGTGGAATCAGCTGTGTGACTGTGGGTGAACCACATAGCTTCTCTGGGCCTCAGTTTTCTCATCTATACAGTAGGAATCATATCTGTTTAATGCTGTTGTTGGGGCTTCTCTAGTGGCTCAGCAGTAAAGAATCTGCCTGCAATGCAGGAGACACAGGTTTGGTCCCTGGGTTGGGAAGATCCCCTGGAGAAGGAAATGCCTACCCACTCCAGTATTCTCGCCTGGGAAATCCTATGGACAGAACAGGTTGGCAGGCTACAGTCTGTGGACTCACAAAAGGGTTGGACACAACTTAGTGACTTAACAACATTGACAAATACTGTTGTTAGGGAGACTGAGATCATACACTAGTGTGCTTAGAACTGTGCCTTCTGCATGATACGTTGTTTGTAAATTCAGTTCAGTTCAGTCACTCAGTCATGTCTGACTCTTTGTGATCCCATGAATTGCAGCACGCCAGGCCTCCCTGTCCATCACCAAGTCCCGGAGTTCACTCAGACTCACGTCCATTGAGTCGGTGATGCCATCCAGCCATCTCGTCCTCTGTCGTCCCCTTCTCCTCCTGCCCCCAATCCCTCCCAGCATCAGAGTCTTTTCCAATGAGTCAACTCTTCACATGAGGTGGCCAAAGTACTGGAGTTTCAGCTTTAGCCATCATTCCTTCCAAAGAACACCCAGGGCTGATCTCCTTCAGAATGGACCGGTTGGATCTCCTTGCAGTCCAAGGGACTCTCAAGAGTCTTCTCCAACACCACAGTTCAAAATTAGTGCTGCCATTAATGCCTCATTATTATATTATTACTACTTCCGTGACTGTATTGTTGCTAAAATATTCTGTATCCCACTCTGTGTTCTAAGTGGCGTGAGTTGAGGGTTCCTGTCCATCACCTTCTGTGCCGTATCCCCAGGGCAGGGCACATTCGTTCTGCAGGTGCCCATGCAGTGCTCCGTACCCAAGGCAGAGCCTGGGAGAGAGGGGCACTGCGGGGCCATGGAGGGCATGGGGAGAATGCTATTGGAGGGTGTCCTGTGGGAGGAGGTGCCTTCTGGGCTGAGTCGTCCCTGCTGGGTGGAGGGCAGCCAGATCCGAGGGTCATGGAGCACTCACCTGAGGACTCCGGGGAGGGCTCTCAGGCGGGAAAGAGCAGATGCCCTGGGTGGGGAAATGAGGGGAGCGGGCAGCAGAGAAACTGAGGAATTCCCTGGGCAGTGCTGCCCAGGGGGGAATTGAATGTGAGCCCCAGGTTTTGAGTAAAATTGCCTCCTCATCACATTGAAACAAAGAAACAGCGACGTTCATTTTTGTATATTTAATGTGCATGTGTGTTTAAGTCGGTTCACTTGTGTGATTCTTTTCTACCCCATGGACTGTAGTCCAACCAGCCCCTCTGTCCATGGAATTCTCCAGGAAGGAATACTGGAGTGGGTTGCCATGCCTTCCTCCAGGGGACCTTCCTGACCCAGGGATGAAACCTGTGTATCTTATGTCTCCTGCATTAGCAGGCATGTTCTTTACCATTAGTGCTACTGGGGAAGCCCATATTTAATGTAAGATACCCAAAATATGGTTTCAGCATATAATAATTGAATATCCTTTCAACAAATAATATTTAATACAAAAGATATTAACAGGATCATCCACATATTTTCCTCCTAAGCCTTTGAGCTCTGGTGTGATTTACACGTGGAGCCCCTTTCAGCTCAAACCTGCCATGATTCTAGTGCTCCAAGGCCGCGTGTGTCTGGTGGCCACCGCCTCGGACACCCCAGGCCTCAGGACAAGGTGGGTGGGAGGTAGTCCTGGAAGCAGGACCACGGCAGTGTGCGTGGTGGGGTCAGGGAGGGAGAATTGGGCTCCCACATTGCTCACTTGCTTAACCAGGTGGGTGGTGGCCTCACAGGTTGGTGGAAGAAGTCAGCAAAGAGAGCACAGTGTTTTTGGGTGTGTCTTGCTTCAGCGGTGGAGGGGGAGGAGGTGAGATGGTGAGTGAAGTTGTGGAGTTTGTGGCCAGGTGGGTCATCGGGCTTCGTGGTGACACAGCCTGGTCTAGAGCTTCATGACCTTGTGGTTGGGGACTAGATCAGAGCTCCTTAAACCCAGTGCAGACCCTGGGTCCTTCATCCCTCCAGCCAACTCAAACGCCTCCTTCAGCCTCCTGGCTTCTCCTCCTGGGCTTCAGCAGAAGGTACATGATCATTCCCCCACCCCCTCAGGAGATGGGCTGTGGTCAGAGCAAAAAAGAGAAGCACGCGTGTGTCAAAATTTGCAACCATGCCTTAACCTTCCACCTAAAGCAACTGAAATATTTCACAGCTCAGAGTCATTAGAATTTTAAAGTTTATTTTAAACATGTACATAGAGGAAAATGATACGCTGTCTTAGATAAAAATATACAATCAATGTAGTTCAGCACTTACTAACGTTATTTTTGGAGGCCAGATTCTGAGAACTCTTTCTAGGTCTCTTCCCCAGGAGTGCTTTTGTTGGAAATGAGCTGAGGGATGGTGATCCTTTCATAGCAGAGGGACAGCATTTGGGGCCTGTTGAGACTTCTTTAAAGATATTATTTAAAGATAGGGTGAGAACCTCATACATCTGTCGACCCATCCATCCACTCTCCATTTATTCATCAGGCAGCGTTTTGGAGCATTTGTAACGTGCCAGTCACTCCGTGAGGTCATGGAGATATAAAAAGAAAGTATTCTCTCCTTAAAAGAAGTCTAGTTAAATAGTGGTGTCCCTGCAATGAGAAGAGAGAAGCGCAGACTTGCATGGGAGCAGATATGCAACTTAATTGTTGCAGGGTCAGGAAGAAAGGGGGTACTTAAGTCAGGGAAAGAGGAGAAATGAAGGAGAAATTTGTGCAGACAGCAGGCAGATGGTGCGGCTTTCAAAGGCCATCAAATGTTTCAACATTGCCTCAGACCAGGCAGAAGAATGTGCACTCACTCACTCACACATTTATTAGTCCACAGTGTCCTAGGATACCCTTGTGGGCACCTTGGCGGTACAGCAGTCACCAGGAGCTCCCACAGAGCATGTATGTAATCAAGACAGAGGCTGGAAGTGTGACGTCTGTGTTAACATTTGGGGAAGGTTTCATAATCAGTAAATACTAGGCCTATGGTATGTGTCAGTTCCTGCTTTAGGTGTTGGAGAGAGAGACAGACAGGCACGCATTCTTGTATATATGCCTATGTATACAGTTGACCCTTGAACAACTCGGTGGTTGGGGCACTGACCTTTCACACACTTGAGAATCTGAATATAACTTATCGTTTGTCCTCCCTGTGTCCACGGGTCCTCTGTATCCATGGTTCTGTACCTGCACATTCAACCAACCCCAAGTGTGTATGTAGTACTGTGATGTGCACTGCTGGAAAAAAGTCCTCGAGTAAGTGGACCCCCGCTTTTCAAATCCACGTTGTCAAGGGTAACATGTATATAGACAAACAGTCTATCAGAGGCTCACAGTCCTCCGAGGACAGAGGCCGCCTGTGCAAAGATCCTGAGGTGGAGAGCTTTTGCCCTTTGTTCTTTGACAGTAAGCAAGGGATCAGTGTGGGCTTCCCTGGTGGCTCAGTGGTAAAGAACCCACCACCTGCCAATGCAGGAGACGCGGGTTCGATTCCTGGGTCAAGAAAATCCCCTGGAGAGGGAAATGACAACCCACTCCAGTCGTCTTGCCTGGGAAATCCCATGAACGGAGGAGCCTGGCGGGCTACAGTCCATGGGTTGCAAGAGAGTCTAGCTTGACTGAGTGACTGAACAACAGCGACAATGGATCAGCGTAGTTAGAGCAGGTTGGGGGGTGGGTCTGCAGGAGATGAGGTTTGGAGGTGGCAGGGGTCCATTTGAGGCCTTGTGGACCATGCTGAGGACTTGCCATTTCACTGTGAATGAGAGGAGAAGGTCATAGTGGTTTTGAATAGAGGTGTGTTTTGGTCCTATTTACATCTTTAAAGGATCACTGGGACTGTGTAGGAAATAGACTGGGCTGGATGGCAAGCCTGGGAGATAGGGGTCAGTTACAGAGGTTGTGGCAACAGTGGTCCAGGCAGGTCTCCTGGTGCTTAGCAGGGTAGAGTGGGGGAGGGGGTGGTTGTCAGAGGGTGTGTCCTGTCTGTGTTGCAGGTGGAGCCAGGAGGAACCACATAGTGGAGTGAAAGTGGAGGGTGAGACTAAGCAGAGGTCAGGGGAGACTCCCCATATCTGGCTTCTGCTGCTGGTGGAGCTGGAGTCAGTAAAGAAATCAGGAGTTTGGTTTAGAATTCATGGAGTGAGAGATGCCTGTCGGGGGCGTGCAGGTGGCCAGGTCAGGTTGCCAGTTGCATGGGGCCGTATGGAATTCAGGGGAGGGGCCCGGACTCTCAAAGGAGCCTTGGGAGCCATCAGCCACGGGTGGGTGGTGTTTCGAGCCGTGACCCCTGCTGAGGGAGAAGGCAGAGATCTCAGATCCAGACGTGAGGGTCCAGAGCACCTTGGGAGTTATGGGCCGAGAGGTTCATGGGAAACCAGCACTGAAGGAGCTCATGAGGGGTGGGGAGGCTGTTGTGAGGTCTGTGAGGTCCCTGAAGAAGCTGGGGGTAAGGCTGTCAGCTCCTGCTGACAGTTCAGGAGCATGGGGAGGGGGTTCCCGGTGAGGAAGGCTGGCTGTTCAGGTGGAATGTGAGTGTGAACTCTGCCTACCAGGGGAAGGCAGCAAATGCCGTCATTCCCTGGAGCATTCTGTCATAAAGGGGAGCAAAGAGAGGCGGCAAAGCTGGAGGAAACGAGGATCCAGAAAGGTTCAATTGGTCACTGAGAACCTGAGCAAGGGTGAGGGGTGGAGGGTGTCAAGGTGGAGAGACCAATGTGGGAGGCAGGAGGCTGGGACAGAGTGGGGAGGGACGGAGGTTTGGAGGCTGCCGCTGTTTAAATCATTCCTGAGGCCTGCTTCTTATAAATGATGATTTTAAAGAGGGTCGCTCCCAGGCTTTCTCGTTGCGGGTGATCGGAGCCCTGGTGTGGCCTGGCCCTGGGTGAGGAGCATCTGTGCTACACGCTGCAGTCAGCTGTGTTGTGAGGAATTGGGGGTCCCCACCTCCCTGAAGTCAACAGTGCTCTCCTCAGAAGTTCTCAGCGGACCTTCCAGGGCTGGGAGAGGTCCCTGCCCAGTGCTCCTCGTGTGTGTTCCTCTCCAGGTCCTGTGGCTGCTGTGAACGACACATTCTGTCCTCCCCACCTCCTCTTTGTTCTTCCCCTTCCCGTCACCTGCCCGTGGTTTATTTGGTGTGGATCTATGACTTCAGGGATTCACAAACGTGAATGATTCTTTTATACTTGAGTAGTATTATTTGTGCATACCCCGGTGGCTCAGTGGCAAAGAATCCAGCTGTCAGTGCAGGAGACTTGAGACGAAGGTTTGATCCCTGGGTTGGGAAGATCCCCTGGAGTCAGGCATGGCAACTCACTCCAGTATTCTTGCCTGGAGAATCCCATGGACAGAGGAGCCTGGTGGACTACAGTTTATAGGGTTGCAAAAGAGTCGACGCAACTGAGCAACTGAGCTTGCATGCGTGCACAAGATATTGAATAAATATTGCAACACATTATATTGAGCAGAGACTAAACTTACTGGGAGAAAACCTTGTAGATATTAGGTATCTATGAAATGAAGTTATGAATTATTGCAGTGAAGTTCTGAAAGTTCTCGTTTTTATAAATGGGGAAAGTAAATTGTTTATGTTAAGATTTCATTTGCATCTCTAATTCCGGTATATCGTATTTAATTTGGGCTTTCTATTGTAGGTTTTTAAATGTCTTACTTGTTTTTTGTGTTTATCTACAAAACTTCCTTAATACTTCCCTCTGAAACGATCTTCACTTCCCATTTCACTTTATGAGTGCTCATTTCTTGTTAGACAGGTGGGGTGGTAGTTTAAACAGGGCTGACGCCAGATTTTAACAGTAGAGAATATCAGACTAGAGAGTCTTAGAGTTGGAAGCCATTACAGACCAGTTCCTCCACTTCTTCGTCTTGTAGACAGGAAGCTGAGGCATCTTGAGACAATCGGTCTTCACACTTGATAAAGCCCCCACAGAGAAAAATGCTCAAAACCAAGCCTAATAGTGAACCCACTAGTCCACCCTACTGTTCTTCCTTCAGATGATTTATCTTGAAAGAGCTGCCAGCACCCAGAGGAACACGGCCAGGTGAGCACCTGGCTAATGCCGGAGTATTTGGTGGGGGCACAGATCCTCATCAGCCCCCAGGGGGCTGACTGCCTTCAGGCCACCTGGGCCAGGGTGGCTCCATGGCTGCCCCAGCCTTAGCTGGATCCTTTCTGGTCAGGGGTAAATCCCTTCTGCATGTTGTTTCCTGTTTGCCTGCTCTCTCTAGGGATCAAGATAGTAACAGATACAAACACTTGTGAGTGAGATTGTTCCCAAGATAATTTCCATTTCTGTTTCCGAATGTGCTATAATAGCAAAAGAGAAAATCTTTAGGGTTCTTGAATTAGAGAAGTGGTTAGTGTTGGACTGGATGTTGGGCGATTATTACATTTTTGCAAGTACAGAGCTTATGATCCTAATACTTTCAAATAATGTTAAAATGCCATGAAAAACACCCCACTCCTTTGTTTGCTGATGTTCATCCATAAATACTGCTCAAACTTTACACCATCTCCTTGTGAATAATTACATTCTTATTCACACCCCTAAATTACATTTTAAAAGGGAATATCAATATAAATATTTATTATTTTAGACATAACTGATATTTTGTCATAAGTCATCTGAAGTTACACATTTTCAAAAAAGTGATGTTTTTAAATACAGATAAGTTAAAATAGAAACAGATACACTCAGATGTTCATCATGATGTAACAGCATCTTTGTAGCGTGTTCAAATAGTTTCAAACAGGCAGAAGTATCTGAGAACTTTGAAGAAGGCTGCTCGACTGGATGTTGACATTAGGCGCAGGGTAGGTCACGCAGCAGTTTAAACTAAAGCTGCTTAGTTCAGAGGGTACTGCTGTTTTATCACCATATTTAAAAATCCGTTCCTCTTTTACTCCCTCAAACTGAGCTCAGGGATATAATGGATCCCATTATAGGTAAAAGGTCTGTGACTCAGCCATCGAGCTGCTCAAACTCTTGGCTGTTTTAATTGCCACCATTAAAGCTTTAGTACTTTTATCTCATAAAAATAGATATCATCGATGTAAAATGTGTGCCTGTCGAAAATACATTGGTACCTCTGCCCTGGTGGTTAGCTAATCATCCTTCCGAGTTTCAGGCGAGTTAGGTTTTAGGCAGATGGGAACCTGACATAGATCACAGATTTGTTGAGATGGAGTCACTTAATTAAGAAGAGAATTCATGTAGTAATAAAGGGTAACATCTAGTTAGAAATATCCTCAGAAAAGAAGCTTGTTTTTGCTTTGGTTTGTGTTTTAAATGCATTTAACTGATGGACGGTGGATTTTTACTCAGCTCATTCTTGAACCCAAGAGAATAATGATGCTTTTCTGATTCTGATGCTAAAACTTCAACAATTCAAGGGAAATGTACCAGTCGCTCTTCCGACCCTGTTAGACACACCTGTGTACACTTAAGTGCAGTAATTGGTGGTGTTTCTCTGCCTGTCTTCTGCAAAGGGGCAGATATCAAGGTGGAAAGGGAGCTCCAAGAACACAGTGGGAGCCAAATGTTAAAATGTGAGAAGCGACTTTGTTCTGCTGCTTTCCCTCAATGTGGCCCCCAGTCACAGTCATTCATTATTCATACAGCCGTGCACAAACAAGGTAAAATGTCTCTGGAAGAGATCTGAAATGAGCACATCACGAGAAAGCTTCACCTCCTGCCCACTCTGTACATAGGGACCCCTCTGTAGTACAAATGGGAGCAAATAGTTGGTGGGCAATTCATTGAGTTCTTTTCCCTCCTGCAGTTGTAATTGTGGAATCGTGTTTGGTTGAGAGAAAAAAACGATCTTGACTGTAGAAGGGTCTCCATTCTGAACCAGCTCTAAAACTAAAACCTACCCACACAAAGCAATTGTGAGCTGATATACATAACCAGCCTTCTCTTCTTGCCCAGCTGTGTAGATTCAATTATAATAATTTTCTCAGTTGCATAACATTGCTGTTTGTTTATTACTGCGTTATTAGTCAGTGAATGAACCTCCCTCTTTTTGACCCCTCAGCAGTGTTTATAAAATACTTAATTGCTTTGGTATCTTCTGTTTCATGTGTAATTCCAGCTGGAAGGAGTCATGGGGACACAATCCCCTTTAAGTGTTAAACCGACTGTTCCTAAGGTGCAGGAAACTTTTCTGTTAAAATACACATCAGGAATCTTTAATATTGCTTGTAATGCAGTTTCTTTTCTTTTTTTCCCTTCTTTTTTAAAATTTGAACAAAGCGATTAAAAAAAAAAAAAAACTTCTCCCTGTGATGGTTTCAGTGCTGCTTGACTATCTCAGATGTCAGACTCCAGCCTGCCTGTAGCACCTACACCTTTCATTTCATCTGGGTTCTTCCTGTCGGAGTGGGTCCCACCTCTGTCTAGCTGGTACCTCACACACAGCTGTCTGTGTCATTACGCCTTCCTCCTCTCTGAAGACACATCAACAGGAATGGGCTTCCCTGGTGGCGCAGATGGTAAAGTATCTGCCTGCAGTGCAGGAGGTCCAGGTTCGATCCCTGGATCGGGACAATCACTGGAGAAGGGAATGGCTACCCACTCCAGGAGCCTGGCGGGCTACAGTCTGTGGGGTCGCAGAGTCAGATACAACTGAGCGATTTTCACAGGAATGGGTGAGCTGCAGTGATTAGACAGTTGGTGTAGTAGCTAAGATGTGGGCTCTGCAGAGAGGTGACCTGGCTTGAATCTTGACTCTTGTAACCAGCTTTTTGTGACTTTGGACAAGTCAAAAGTCACCTCTTTGTGTGCTTCAGTCCTCCCATTTATCAAATGGAGATAATTTCCCCAGGTGGTTGTGAGGCTGGAGTGGTGCTTGGCACAGGAGAGCTCAGTGTCAATGGGAGCCGAGCAGCATCACGAAGGGATGAACAAGTCCTGTTGTGTTATCTGTCCTCCTGTGGTCGGCAGGATGTCTACATGCAAGGGAGATCCGGGGTGGGGAGGGGGAAAGACTGAAAAAAAATAAAGATGTGAGTGGCTGGGGATTTTAAGGTATGCATTGTTGCTGCATAACAAATCGCCACAGACTTTGTGGCTTCAGACAATACTGTGTTCTTATCCCCTGTTTCTGTGAGTCAGGATTTGAGCCCAGCTCAGCTGGCTCCTATGCTTGGGGCCTCTTCAGGCTACCATCAGGAGTCGGGATTGTGTTTACATCTGGAGTCTTGGCTGGGCAGGGATTGACTTCTGTGTCCACTGAGGTTGTGGGCCGAATTCACTTTGGGTAGCTGTGTGACTCGGGTCCTCAGCCTGGGGTTGCCCTTGACCCCTGGAGGCTGCCCTTGGCTCCTGACCATGGTGGGTTCCTCCCAGCTGGCAGCAAGGAGTGTCTGGCCCTCAAGGGAGGACCCATACCCTCTTTACAAGCTTTCTGATTAAGTCAGGCCCCACCGAAGTCATCTCCCCTTTGAGTAACTCAAAGCCAACTGATTTGGGGTTTCTAATCGTACCTGCGAGTCCCTCTCAGCTTGGCCACGTCTGCTGGCCAGCAGCCATGGGTCTCCCTCGTGGCTAGCAGGTGGAGATTGTGGGGTCACCTTAGAATTCTGCCTCCTACAAGATGTGAACAATTTTTTTTTTAATAGAACCAAAGTAGTCTATCATTAAGCATTTATTGCCAACTAGATCTTTTGCTAGCCTCACAAGCTCTGAGTCCTGGAGAACTTACTGGGTGTAAACTAGCTTTATTACGGAGCTCCTTACAAATGGATTTTTTTTTCCCCCTTAAAGACTGTTCTATTCACATTTCTACACAAACCCCTGGGATTGTTCTGTGTTGGGTAAAGACACCCTTTCCTTTCAGTCTATTGAGGTTTGACTTTTTAAGTTCATAGGAGCAGCATTGTAAGCTACCTTTAACACTGACCTTTTTAGGCTAGAAGTCTATAAAGGGCAAGTGTGGAATGAATTGCTTTTCCAGAGCCAAACTCCATACATTCCCCCTTTCTAACTCAAGGATCAACTAACTTTAGGTATACCAGTGATAGCAAAAAAAAAGAAGAAGAAAACAACAATGAAAGTGTACAGTAAAAAAAAAAAAAAAAAACCAAACGATTGAATTGAACTAAACTATTTTTGCTATGTAAATTTGGTCTTTGTCCATAGTGGCTTGAATAGGATCTATTTATGCAAAACATGTTCACCAGCCCGGAAGCACTGTTGTCCTGTGTTTTGCTGAGCCTGAGCCCTAGTAAGCTTGGTGGCTTCAGCTCTGGGTGTCTGCTGCCAAATTCAAGCATCCAGATAGCCTTTTGAGAACATTACAGACCTTAGAGATAACTGGAAATAAGGAAGAGGAACGCCCCTGTAACTAGGATTAGTTCTACAGATTCTCATTCTCTGGTGATTGTGGAGTGGAGGCTGTTAAGGGCAGGGTGCCCTGTGTAAGGTGGTGAAGGAAGAAACGGGAGGGAAAAGAGAGACAGTAGAGTTGACCTTGTTAAGGACCCCAAGCATATTAGTTATCTTTCCTGTTTTTACTTCTAGGAAGTAGTGTCCAGTAACAGATAACACTTGAGGATTTACTGCTTTTAGGAAGCAAGACCTTTGGAACAAGAGGGTGAAAGTTTGGCCCTGTCTCAGATTCCTCTAATGGGGTCAGAGTTTGGGTTGCTTACTGGAAGTCAGAGACACTGTGATGCCACAGTTGCAGACCCTGTTTCTTTTTGGTGGGGGGATGGTGCGGCAGCTGTGGGAGGAGAGTGGGTATCATCCTTATGGGTGGGCGGGCGGGCCTGCTGCCTGCAGGGACTGTCCCCTTGTGTGCCGTCCAGGCGGCCCAGGAAGTCACTCAACGGCTTTGAATCGTGTTGTATTTGTGCTGGTTTCTGTCTCTCCCCTGCCCAGAGGAGTGAGGCTCTTCTCAACCCCTCTGCATCTCCCTTCTATTACAAGTGCTTTGGGGAAGGAGATTCTCAAGGTTAGGGGCATGGTCTGATGAGCGCACTGGCTCTTTGGTGAACTGACACATGTTAACACAACATTCAAGTCTTGTCTAAACAGCTAAGCTAATTTTCCCAGGCACTTGTGAAGCAATGGAGAAACAACAAAACAAAACAAAAGTTTGAAACTTTAACATCACTTTAACTCTGTGCCCTCAGTGTGTGTGTGTGTGTGATTTGGATGGGGCAAACATGTTGTCTCACTATATGCTTTTTAAATGTAAGGTGATTACTTGGTCTGGTGCTTTTTCTAAGCAGTAGAATTGACCTGTTACCCAACTGGCATGGTGGCCACAGAGCCGCACCCTCCGGCTGGCACCTCGCTCAGCCGCAGGGCGGCACCCAGCCCAGCGTGACAGTCTGGTCGCATGGACACGAAGAGAGGGCGGCGACAGGGAGGAACAGTGGCCAGACGCCCTGTTCTCCCGCACTGGAAGGGAGTGCACGCCACTCAGAACTTCTCAGACGCTTAGGAAGGGGGTCAGCATGGATGGAGTCTCTCCGCTGGGCTGTTGAGGTCCAGTTGACCGTAGAAACACCACAGCACAGCCTGTCACGCGTTACAGAGGCCAGTGACGCTCCCTGTGATGCAGTTTCACCCTTAGCACTGCAAGGTGGTCAGGATTCACTGAGTGATGGGAAGTTATTTAACACTGAATTTCACACGCCCAGTTGGTTCAACATTTTCATTGTTTTGGACTCTTCTCATTCAAAATGCACTTACAGTGTAGATGCTGTCAAAATGCCTTTGGATTATTTTTAAATGAGATACATCACAGTAACTAAATTTCTTTTTCAAGTCTAAAATTAATGATTCTGAGGGACACACTAAGATAAGTTATTATATTTTAAAATTAATTTTATTTAACTTATCTTCTCTGCATATATATATTATAATGGAAATTGTATAAGTCAGTTGATTATATGATTATACTAATGTCCCTGTTTTATTCCTACACATGACCATAATTGAGTAAGCAGTTTTCAGTGCATTTATATAAAATTGTATTTATTCATAGAGTCATATACTAGCTTTTAAAATATTTGGTAACCACTGCTTTAAGACAAGCCCTCTTTCTCTCTCACATTCCTCCCACAGAGGTGATGGATTTGCTCTGCTTTAGCTGCTTAAATCCAGAGTACATTTTAAAGAACATTTTTATTCAAGATATTCTTGGACAAAGAATGCCATGGTTAAATATCTGTATGGCACACTGTATCCCGTCCCTCTTCAGAGTGTAGTAAGGGTTTGAAGAGTTTTGCAGTAAAGAAAAATGCTTAACATTGTTTAACCCAGAATTCTCAAAACTCCCATGACTTGAGTCTTCTTTTCTCGGAACACTTTTTAAAATCCCAAACTTAGAAAAAAATTTTTCTATACTTTTTGCCTTCTCAAGTCATATGACCAACAAGTGTGACACTATTCATTTTTGTGTCTGTGTTCATAAAAGTGTTCATTTGATATTTTTTTCCCTAGAAATGTTCTTTTTAAATGAGCTGAATAAAACTAACTGGTATAGGAAAGGCTTGAGCTTGAGTCCCTGACTCTTGAGAGCAAATTTGGTCCAACAGAAAATATTCCGATCCTTGATTCTTAAGATTGTTCCTGTCCTTGTAATTTTGTATCAAAGGATGAAAGTTAAAAATTATTTCAGGTGACCATTCAGACTAATACCTGTTCATCTTGATCTCCTCTCCAACAGTTTTGAAAACTGTTGGAGAGTTTTGAAAGCTCCCTGTGAGGCCTTTTTGTGTCTTTAGTCCACCACATCCTAGACGTGGTTTGTTGCTCCAGCTGGTCCACTGAGGAAGGAGCCCCTGGCCAGTGTTTGCCTCCCTGAACCATGTTTTTACCTGGAAGCCTCCTTGGTGTCTGCTGGGTGATGTGCTCTGCCTTCCCTCAGCAGGCACCCAGGCTCCCTGGTTCACTGTTACAGCCTCAAATGTTTGTTGGATGAATAAGTGATTTGAGCACCAGGTATCACTGAGATGGTTTTTCTGTCAATGTCATTGACCAGAAAAAGATGTTTAAATCTCAGTGGAATTTACGAAACCTTTGCTAAATGCTCTGTTGAATCCTGGTACATTTAGACTGGAGATTGAGCTGTAGTGTTCATACCAGAATTCATTTTTAAGAGTGTGGAAGGACTGAGAGCCTGTGGAATACTGGAAGAGTAGAAGTGAAGAAAACCAGTAATGGGAACATGTCTCCAAAGCCGTTTAAAAAATCTCCAACAACCAAATTGTACTTTTCAGTCTTTTTTCTTCCCCCTCTTGGCCACTCCATGTGGCTTGCAGTACCGCAGTTCCCCGACCAAGGATCAAACCTGTGCCCCTGCAGTGGAAGTGCACAGTCCTAACCACTGGACTGCCAGGGAAGTCCCTGTACTTTTTAGTCTTAAATGGCTACTTAATATTTGTATTTTTACAAGCCATTGCAATCATAGTTGAATGTTTTGAGCTTGCACCTGTTGTCACATGCAGCTCAGTTTTCCTGCCACTTCTCCCCATGGATCTCAGTTTCTCTGAGCACCCAAGTGCCTGCCTGCCTTCAGCCTACTTTGTGGGGCGGGATGTTTCCCCCGGAAGTGCTGTGTCTTCTCATCTAGTTGGTAGTATCTTCTGTTTATTATAAAGTAGCATTTTGATTTTATATGTATGGTGTCACTCGCTGAGTAGAATGTTTGCCCACAGACGTCCGATATTACTAATGGTGTTGGGTTTGCAGGGATCGTCTGTGTTGGAAACATTGCATGCTATTTACTGACTCATGGTCATTGGCCTTGAGAGCAAGTTGAGGCTTCAAGACTATAATTAAGAAAAAACATGGTTAAATAAGATAGGCTTTGAAGTCAAAAAATGGTGGTTCATGTTGGAGGGAAAACACGGCGGAGATGGATGTAAAGTGTCTTCTTGGGCTTTTTTTTTTTGCCTACACTGAGTGGCATGTGGGATCTTGGTTTCCCGACCAGGGATTGAACCCAGAACCCAGGCTCCCTGCAGGGAAGTTCAGAATCTTAACCACGGTACCGACAGGGAAGTCCCTTGTGCATTTTTTTAACATTCTATTGAAGGTTCCTGAGCCTTTGGGGCCACCTTTGCTTAAAGGTAACAGAGGGGTTGGCCTTGCCTCCCTCACCCATCTCTTCTTTGGTTAAATTTACAGTCTGTTCAGCTGTTTTACATGAGGAAACTTGTTAATGTGTTTGCCTAATTTATATGTTTATGAAACATAGAGTTGATAAAAATGATCATCTTTAGTTTATGGTAATTTTTTTGGATAGCATACACCTTGGATGATTTTTATTTATTGTTCAAATATCAGTCACTCTGTTTCAGTTCCGAAAGCGCATGGCACAGTCCTCACAAGTTCCATAATTCTCCAACAGGCACATGGAACTATGATAGAAAATGCGTCAAGCAGGAAGTCCTAAAGGGTGTATTTCAAAATACCTTTGGTATCTAACATTCTCTGCATTTGCCCTAATAAATGAGAGGTTTTAGGAATGCCCTATATGGTGATATCAGATGTTAATGGCATTGATTACCTGTCAGGCAGTGGGAAATGATGGGAAAATGTCTGCTGTAAAATTAAATAGCATTAGAGAAGACTGTACCATGCGTTTGGGTTGGGGGGGGTGGTGAGGGGGCTGGACCTGGGAGACTTTGTCAGGGTATTACTCTGAGCTCCAGGTTTTTTCCCCTGCATGATTAAGGCAGGCCATCTGTTCTTTGTTAAATGTTTACAAAAACAGCTTTTCTCTAAAAGATTTAAGGAGATGTGGGTCTGGTAAACACTATAATATTTCCGAGCACCTTTCCCACCCGACTTCAAGCAGTGTTCAAACAGAATTCTGCTGCCTATCAAACAGCCTTCATGTCTTTTTTGTATTTGGTCTTTACATTCCCCCCTACCTCTTCTTACAGAAGATTAAATTTTTAAGGGATACTAATTTATGGCTTCATTTGTTACTGAAGGGAGCATCCAAAATGATTTGTATGCTAAAGTGCAGATGAATTTTCCGACTTCTGGTATTATGTGTTATATGCTTTTTCTGACTCGCATCGGTGGAACAGGTATCTCTCATCAGAAGCTGGCATCTGGTTACCCGAGTTAATGCCATGCAGATTAGAAAAAGGTATACATACCCGGAATTAATTCACCATTCTAAGCTGTAAGCACTGTTTACTCAGAGACTTTCCTCTTTCTTTCCCCTTCCAGGAAATGCCTTGTCTTCCATTTCTGGACAAACAGCTTGTTCCAAATAAGTTTGATCTCCATGTGTCTTAGGAAAAGATCTGGCTTTTTCCATTGTATTTACATGAGGAAATAATATTTAACAATTAGTTCTACTCCAGCAACTTAGATATAGTAAAACTGTTGAATCAGATCCCATTAATTCTCAGATAATAAAATTTAAAAAAGACTTTTAATTTTGTATTGGGGTATAGGTGATAAACAAACAATGTTGTGAGTTTCAGGTGAATAACAAAGGGACTCAGCCATACACACCATTCTCTCCCAAACTCCCGTCCCATCCAGGCTGCCACATAGCATTGAGCAGAGTTCCCTGCGCTAAATAAATAGTAAGTCCTTGTTGGTTAACCATTTTAAATATAACAGTGTGTACATCTTCACCCCAAACTCCCGAACTATTCCTTCTCCCCATTCTTCTCCCCATCAACCGTAAGTTTATTCTCTAAGTCTGTGAGTCTCTCTTGTGTTTTGTAAATAAGTTCATTTGTATAATTTCTTTTTAGATCCTGCATATAAGGGATGTCATACAATATTTCTCCTCTGTCTGACTTACTTCACTCAGTATGATGATCTCAAGGTTCATCCGTGTTGCTGCGAATGCCAGCCATTGACCGTTTGGTTAGGTCCTCGGTTGGTGTTTGCTGAAAGCATTTGTTTGTTAGGGCAGGTGGGTGATGTTTCCCAGGACGTGCTCATTTTGTCACCGCTGGGCATGCCCTGCAGCTGCGTGCATCCCCACTCTTCTGCCCTGGCTCCACTCTCCTCCTGTGCATCCTTCAGGGTCTTCCCCTCTCTCCTTCAGGGTTTCCCCACTCTCCTTCAGGGTCTTCCCCTCTCTCCTTCAGGGTCTTCCCCTCTGTCCTTCAGGGTCTTCCCCTCTCAGCTCTGACCAAGAAACAGCAATATGTATTTGAAGATTTTCTAGTATCGTAGAATGTTGGAAGAGACTTTGGGATAAATGCTTCCTTTTGCCGAGGAAGAAAAAGTGGCATGATTCCCCCCAGATAATATACCTCATGGCAGGGTTTGGATTAGAATGTTCTCTCTCATCTCACAACTCTAACCCTGGCTCTTTCTCTTACACCAGCGCAGCTGTAGAACTGAATGTAGGCTCTTCCAGTACTGTAGTAGCTTTGAGTGGGAACAGAACAACCAGTTTCTTTCCTGGCAGTGGTTTCTTTTCTTTGAATTTTTGGAGGGTCACTGAACACTGGAAAGAAAGTGAAGCTTGCAGTACCTTTCCTATGAGGAGGATGCCTCTGAGTGAGGTTTCAGGAGCCAGGCAGAAGAGCACTGGATTTAGTAGGAAACCTAGATTCAGATGACACCTCGAGCCCCCCCACCCTTGTGGCCTCGGGTAGCCACCCGGCCTCCTCAAATTCTACTTCTTTTCTGAAAAACAGGGGTAAATGATCATATTTTGGTTGTATTGGAATCTGAATTGCAGTCTGAGCTCCTCTTACATCCTCTGCAGACCTGGCCTCTCTGGCGGCTCCTCTCTTGGGGATCGTGTGGGCGGGCACAGGCTCCAGTTCTGTCACTTGCCTCTGTCGCTGTTGGACACATGCATCACATGAGTGCCTCTGTGTCCACAGAGAGCTCTCCAGGCTGGCGCAGGGATCGAACGGTGTCCCAGACTACAGTGCTTACCTAGCACAGGCCCACCCTGTGGTAGGAGTTTTCTGTGCACACTTGTGGCTGTTACTACTGTTGCTCTTTATATTATAGTTACTATCCAGTGTCTGGAGAAGCATATGAAAAAGGTAGAAAATGAATGACGCTTGCAGATGTAACATTTTCAAGGATTGCGTTGAAATGTAAAGGCGCATTAGATGTCATAGTTCACAGTGGAGACAGGTTGTCCTCTATCCCTGTTGTTAGCATCCTGTCCCAGGTGTTGGTATTCTCCACCATATTTATGACCATCTCTGGATATGGTCCTGCTGCTGCTGCTAAGTCGCGTCAGTCATGTCTGACTCTTCGCGAACCCATAGACGGCAGCCCACCAGGCTCCACCGTCCCTGGGATTCTCTAGGCAAGAACACTGGAGTGGGTTGCCATTTCCTTCTCCAATGCATGAAAGTGAAAAGTGAAAGTGAAGTCACTCAGTCATGTCGGACTCTTCGCGACCCCATGGACTGCAGCCCACCAGGCTCTTCTGTCCATAGGGTTTTCCAGGCAAGAGTCCTGGAGTGGGGTGCCATCGCCTTCTCCGGGATACGGTCCTAGAGGATGTCAAAAATCTTCAAGTCATGTCAGATTGACTGTTTGGGGGGCATCTCTTTCTTTCTGCCTCCGCCTCCCTTCTTCCCTCCCTTCCTCTGTGTGAGATTTGGAAATGTAAAGCTTTAATAACTTAATAAAAACATTATCTGCCTTTCCTATCAGTACCAGAAACCTAACCAACCCAAAGTCATTAAGCTGGTATGTGTGTGCTTAGTTGCTCAGTTGTGTTCGACTCTTGAGACCCTATAGACTGTAGCCTGCCAGGCTCCTCTGTCCATGGGTTTCTCCAAGCAAGAATACTGGAGTGAGTTGCCATTTCCTTCTCCAGGGGATCTTCCCAAACCAGGAATTGAACCTGGGTCTCCTGCAAAGGCAGATTCTTTACCAACTGAACTATAAGGGAAGCCCTGTCCGCATATAGGCTGGCATATATGCTTTTAATTTGACATTTGAGTGTCATTTAAATTAGAAATGACTTGTACTGTATAAGATTTGTGTGTTTATACTCGGACTTCAAACTTTCACAGTATTTGATTCTTACAGTGCTCAGTTTGCCTGCTGTTTTTAAAAGTGACTTGATTATCCATCTTTAATTTCCCGTTCCTATATGGGGAAAATTCCACTTGAATTCCATCTTTGTGGCTTAGCTTTTGCTGCTGTTTCATCCTTCCTCAGTTCCTACACAGGTGCTAAGGACATGGAAGATGTCTTTAAATTGAATGAGAAATTTTCTTTCTCCGGAACAGATTTTTTTTTTTTTTAACTGTATTATTAAGTTGCTCTCTTTAACTCTATTCATTTAAAAGCTTTCTTGTTGAAGAAATCTATTTTTTTGGATGAGACAAAATGATAAGTTTCACAACTGTATAGTGGGTGAAGTTTGCTACCTTGAGTATAGAGTAAGTTTGAGAACTATCAGCACTAACTTTCAGTTCCTTTCTAAACTACGAAGAATGATAAACTAATTTCAATTCCTATTTGTGTCTCTTAGCATTCTCCATCGGAGCCCTTTCTAGAGAAACCAGTGCCGGATATGACTCAGGTTAGTGGACCGAACGCTCAGCTAGTGAAGAGTGATGATTACCTGCCGTCGATAGAACAGCAGCCACAGCAAAAGAAGAAGAAAAAGAAGAACAACCACATTGTTGCAGAGGATCCCAGTAAAAACTTTGGTAAAGATGACTTCCCTGGTGGGGTTGATAACCAAGAACTAAACAGGAACTCACTAGACGGGTCCCAAGAAGAGAAAAAGAAAAAGAAAAGGCCGAAGGCAAAAAAAGATCCCAAGGAACCGAAAGAACCCAAGGAGAAAAAAGAGCCCAAGGAACCCAAGACCCCGAAAGCCCCTAAGATTCCCAAAGAGCCAAAGGAAAAGAAAGTAAAAACTGCCACGCCAAAACCCAAATCCAGCAAAAAGTCAAGGTAGGCTGCGGGCAGAAACACCCGCCACCAAATAGTAGAGACACAAGCACCAAACAGTTACAACCTATGGAATGGGGGGAGAGGGGCAGCTCAGGGGTGGGGGTCACTCTGATTTTTGTCCTCACTGTTAAGCTTCTTTCTCTCACACCCAAACTAGCAAGCGAAGGTGTTAACGCATTGTAAAATTTAGGACTCCCATTATTATGAGTTGTTGATTTGGGTGGTAGATTTTTAGAAATGTTGCTGGGTGAAGAATAGTTTCTTATTTAAAATCACTGTCTTATATTTTTGTGAAAACCTGGCATTTAACAAATAGAACCAGGTTACCAGCATAATTGTTTGTAAGCTTAGACCACCAACCTCATTTTCAGCGGCAATGCCAAACCGGGTAAGAAGGATTATAGAAGCCAGGGGAGTCACTATATTTCAGCAGGCTTTTCAGTCCTGCTTCCCAGAAGTTGAAACAGGAGAATTAATTCTCCCCATTTGGCAGGCAGAGTGAGCCTTCCAGGGGCAGGGTAGAGATCCTAGCGGGCGACGTGGGACAAATCAAAGAGCAGTTACCCATTAGATATGCCTTGGATAAGACCATGTAGTTTAGGTTCTAGGGGAAAAACCTCCTACATGCCCTCCTTCCCCTCCGTACTTCCCCCACCGACTCTCTGACCCCCCAGGAGGCATATTTATTCAGTAAGAAAAACTGAGAGGAAAAGACATTGAAGACTAATTTTTTTCATTTGTACTGAACATTTCTTACAACTGTTCTGAACCAGTTCCAAACATCTGAATCTATTTTTCAGAATATGGCTCATGTTATAAAATATAGTTTCCAGATGGAAGTATGGTCAGACTTGGTTACTCCGAACCTGTTTGCAAAACTCGTGTAGAAAGCACGCACCCCCCATAACCCCCCACGTGTGAATGTGCACGTGTGTGGCGCTCATGTGTAGTCAGCCCTGAGGTTGATAGCGCTGGATCCCCTCATTGCGAGGTTACGGGCCAGGCAGCCTTGGGCTTGTGGGCGATCCTGTGTATCAAGAGCAGGAACACAAAGAGGGTCTGGTTTCTGTGGCTGGAGAGATGCTGCAAAGCTGAAGGACAAACTGGGATTTTCAACTTCCCACTGAAAATATCTAAACAACCCAATGCATTATTCTGTAGTGTTTTGAAAATTTGAATCATAGTAATTAAAAGAAAACCTTTTGTTGTCAGTACTTTATATGGTGCCCAAATAACTGAGTTACAGTTGGCCCTCCACAAGGGACTTGAGTATCCTCGGATTCTGGTATATGCTGGGATCCTGGGCCCACTTCCTTGTAGATACGGAGAACCATATATTCAGTAATTGGGTCTAATAGGTAACTTGATGTTTGCATTTACTTACGAGCATTCTTTGATGCCTCGGTAACGGTTTCTTAATTGAAAGCCTTTATTTTTTCTCTCCATACGAACACTCTTCTAAACTCACAATCCATTATAAGTTTCGTTTTCATTTACTTAGGAAATATTTTATTGGGGGCTTACTATTTGCAGATACTGTGTTAAGACAGGGATGTGAGCCAAGAGGATGCTGTTAGAATTTCGGTCTGATTTATGAAGGAGGTTTTAAAAATACACAGTTGCTTAAATCTGAGTGTTGTGCTTTTGGTAGGAAGAGGCATGTGCTTTATTTCTGCAAAATCTAAAAAGAATGATTTTTTTTTTTTAACTTAAAATGTGAAAGAGTGTATAGTCTCAAGAAGTTTTCTGGAATTCAGAAAATATATCACCAAAACTAGCCTCAAAATATATCTGTCTTCAATTTTTATCTTAGTGTTTTGAGTTTATTACCTAGTGGTAATAATTGATGTAAAAACCCCACTGTATCTTGGATACTGGTCATCAATTCCCAGCTGTATTCTTTGAAGCTCTCAATCTACCTCAGACGGACCCTGTCTTTAAAAATGGACTTTAGCACATCCTTAGGCCATGTAGGATACATTGTTTAGTTGCTAAGTCATGTCCTACTCTCTTGCGAACCCGTGGACTGTAGCCTGCCAGGCTCCTCTGTCCATGGGATGTTTCTGGCAAGATTATTGAAGTGGTTTGCTGTTTCCTTCTCCAAGGTTGGGGAAGGTACTAAATTATCCTGTTTTAACAGTGAAACTTGTTGAAATATCCCTAGTTGCCATAAACAACCTTTAGGAGCCTGGAGCATCAAATTCAGTCTTTCCAGGCCCCTCCCCCACCTCCGTGGTGCAGGTACAGACTCTGCCTTTATCCTCAGAAGACCCTTCGGTGATGCTCGTCTGTGGCCTTGGCCACGCAGCCTGATGTGTGTGTCCGTGTGTGGGGAGAGGTCAGCATGGTTGAGACTGAGTGGCAGCCGTGCCCTAGAGTCACACGCTTTTAGCAGGAGGAAGGTGTGTGATTATCTTCTCCCAAGAAGAAAGCTTAGTATTTTTTTTTTCTTCTTGTGACTAGTAGTTTCTGTCAATGGCTGCCATAGGTGACAGTTGTTCTCCCCCAAGTGGTGTGACAGTAACTGATGGGGGAGGCCCTTCTGTAGTGTCTGGAGATTGCCAGTGGGGAGGGCCATGCCCTGGAGGTATGGGCGGCCACCAGGAGGGCCACCAAGATCGTCGGTGGTGCCTTTGCTGTTCCCAGTGACTTGACTTCTTAACTGGCCACTTGCCGACTTAGGATGAAGTGTGGTGAGGACGTGCCTGAGAGAGGTTTTCCTGTTGTTGATGGTCTGATGAGCGTGGCTGTCTGAGAATATGGTAACCGAACAGAGATTGTCATTGGCTTAATTAACAAGCCAACCCATTGTTTTGCTGAGCTGCAGTGTTTCTGCTGGTCAGGTGAACAGACACACTCGAGTTGTGGTCTCGTTTAAGGCTAGGAAGGAAAAAGTGTCCCCCAAGCAAGGATAAGCAGATTGCACACAACTGCATGTAAATTCTGAATAGCATAGCAGAATAATTATGTAAATTGAATATGCAGTGATGAAGGTAATGGGAGGTTTGGGTTATGTCAGTGCTGGGGTTGAATTGCTGGAGCAGGTTGCTGTAAGCCCTGGAATACAGCAGTGGCAATTTTGTTTTGCAGAACGTTATGTGATACCAGTTATTTCCATCCTTGAATAAGTTAACTTGATGAATTTGTTTATACAGAAAATAATTCTCCTACAGAGGGCTGGAACAGAAGGGATAAACAGAAATGGAAGGAAACAGTTACTGTAGAACTGCTCACATCTCTCCCGTTTGGCCCTCTCTACTGGGTCACTCACAAGATTTCTGGTAACAAACTCAGGCTCTGAGCATCTGGTGACAGCAGTGACCCGTTAGCGGTCTGCATTGTGTCCAGGCAGCAGAGAACGGGCTTTGCGTCATTGACACACACGTGCTAACATAGCACGTGAGAACGGATGGTTGTCTTCAGTGGGACCAGTTTTCCTGTGTGCTTCCACGGCTTCATTCTCTCAACCTATCATCCCACTTCGTTCCTTTGAGTCTGTTGAGGTTTAAATTTGTGGCCATTCCCAGCAAACTGGCCCTTTTGGCAACAACATATGATTGAATCTGTCTTGCCTATGCAGGAGAACCTAAAACAACTGTCCAGGAGCTGTTACATATAATGGTGGTGGTCGCTATTTGGTCGTCATGTCTGACTCTTTGCAACCTCATGGAATTTAGCCCGTTGGGCTCCTCTATTCATGAGATTTCCCAGGCAAAATACTGGAATGGGTTGTCACTTCCTTCTCCAGGGGATCTTCCCGACCCAGGGATCGAAACTGCGTCTCCTGCATTGCAGGCATATTCTTTTACTGCTGAGTCATCAGGGAAACCCTGCATAATAGAACGGTAGTGAAACAGAAAAAGGTGTCAGCATTTCAGAAAGAGTCACTTAATATCTTAATGATAGGGAAAAAAAAGTACGGGCCATATTCCTCTTTTCTAATTAGAGCTATATCTTTTTTCCCCCTTTCCATTTTACCTTAAATATATATTTTTCCACATGTTTTTCCTGTGAGCTCTCCAGGTGTCTTTATAGCCTTCTAATGTTGTCAGTTAATATTGAAAATAAGGGCATTTGTGGCTTGGAAAGGATACTTTTTTGCATACGGAAGGGGTCACGACGCTGAAATTGGAGGATCTGTGGCCTTCCCTTCAATGTGTTTTCTGTTGTGTGTGCCTGGCCTTGTGCAATGAGAGAATTTGGAGGAAGTGCTTCCTTTGAATGACTTTGAAGGATTTAGTGGTGCATTTAGCTATATAAAGATTCTTTGAATGTACATAAAGAAGGGAACTTGGCCAAAGAGTGTGACTTGACTGTTGAAGCTTCAGTTCAAAGAAGCCATGGAGATTCACTTCTGGTGCAGTTTCTAGGAATTCATCTGACTCCTTGCCCCCGCTCCCCCTCACTCCACCACCAAGTATTAAAGTTAGTAGGAAGCTAAAAATGCTACTTCTCAATTAAGAGTGAAGATATTTTAAAGTGGAAAGCAACCATACTGTTCTTGTTTTAGAAAGATATATTAAGTAAACAGGTAAAGTGTATTTTTTTGCATACCACACTTTGATTAAAATTTATGTTGTGACTTTCTTCTAACAACTGTAGTTTTTAAGATACTGTCTTCTCAATTATGATCCTAGAGAGTAGCAGCATTTACCTGAGAAATACTTTTATTCAGTCATTCAGTCAGCAAGCCCAGTGGTGGTGTGTTTCAACCAACTAATACATATTTTATAATGTGCTCTTAAACATGTAAAATTACTCGCACACAAAAACAAGCAATTAAACTCATTTTACTAATAAGTACAGATTTCCTCAATAGGTATCTCCCCATCAGATAAACTGAATTAAGCCAGCAGCTCTTCTTCTTCTATTTATTTGTTCTTCTACTCACATACTGTGACTTGGTTTTGACCTAAGACACTGAATAGTTGTACAGACGGAATTAGGTGTTTTAGATGCTGTGCCTCAAGTGTGTACAGGTTTCTCTAGCATGTGGTCACAAAGGGGCTGTTGAGCCCTTCGGTGTTGGTGAGGATTGAGAACTTCTCATGAATGTCATGCCATCTGCCTGCCCACGGGCCTGCACTGTCTGCTCCTGGTCAGTACATCCAAGCTCTGGGCCAGGGGTGTAGCCAGGTACCCCCTTACCTGCTGATCTCAAAGATTGTCTTCTCTTTGATAAACGGGCCATGATGTGCTCAGTCGCTCAGTCATGCCCGACTCTTTGCAACCCCATGGACTGTAGCCGGCCAGGCTCCTCTGTCCATGGGATTCTCCAGACAAGAATACTGGAATGGGTTGCCATTTCCTCCTCCAGGGGATCTTTCCGACCCAGATATCAAACCCATATCTCATGTCTCCTGCATTGGCAGGCAAGTAAGGCCTCCTGGGAAGCCAAAAGGACTCAGA
The DNA here is from genome assembly GCF_002263795.3 of Bos taurus. Taxonomy (NCBI): domain Eukaryota; kingdom Metazoa; phylum Chordata; class Mammalia; order Artiodactyla; family Bovidae; genus Bos; species Bos taurus. The sequence goes on from NC_037341.1 coordinate 26,407,823, forward strand.
AGTGAGAAGAGAGCAAACATGTCCATGGGGTCTCCTTAATCCCAAATCCTTCTTTCCTTCAGTAGAACCATCTGGGAGCCTTTCCTGTGCCAGTGACAGGCCACATTAGGACATTTCCCCCTTCTGGTTTATCTTAAATGAAGACAAGCAGGGAGGGAGAGTGGTCAGCTGCTTTTCAGTACAGACAGACGTCTGACAGTACCTCAGTCCGTTTACACTTCCTGGGGACAGGGGAGGCCCTGCAACACTGACCCTTAACAGAAGTTCCACTGACTCATGCTCTGAGCTGGTGCAGGCATGGACCGCACTGGGCCTGCTGGGGGTTTGGCCCTGACTGTCCAGGGAGCTGCAGCGGAATTCAGAGTGGAGGCCTGCTGGCATTGTGGTCTGTGTGGGGGAGGTGAAGTAGGTCCCACTGCACCCATCAGAGGAGAGGTGAGGAGGCCCTAGAAGGCAGAGGGATGGCTGTGAAGGGTGGTTTTCCTGGGGATGCATTCCTTTGAAGTCTTTTCTAAGTGGGGTTTTAGGGTGGAGCATAGGAGACATGGTGGTGACGTCGGAGTTGGAAGATGAGGAGCAGGAGGAATCACGCGTGCATGCTAAGTCGCTTCAGTCGTGTCAGACTCTTGGCGACCCCATGGACTGTAGCCCTCCAGGCTCCTCTGTCCGTGGGTATTCTCCAGGCGGGAATTCCCGAGTGTGTTGCCTTTTCCTCCTCCAGAAGCTCTTTCCAACCCAGGGATCAAACTTGGTATCTCTTAAGTCTCCTGCATTGGCAGGCGGGTTCTTTACCACTAGCGCCAAAATTATCGTTAAAAGGTTTCTATGGTTATGAAAACGTTCTTGAGAAGTATGAAGTTTTGTACTAATGCAGATATGTAATCACGTGATATGTAAAGCTCTCCCTGCTAGTTGTTTTCTGCCCAGCGGCCACTGTGAGAGCATCAGGCACGTGAGAGGCCAGTCTTTGCATCAGCTCTCCTCCCCATAGATGCCCGTGTGACTGAGCTCTCACTGTTGAATAGGGAGCTGGAGGATACAGGATTAAGAAAAAAGACACTGCTTTCTCTGTTTCTCACTCTCTGTCTTTTAATTTTAGAAAAACAACACCCTTGAACTTCCATTAGATGACTAATTTTACGTGTACCCTGATTCCTGTAGGAACAGTGTAATGTCGTGGGAGTTCTGCCTCTCCTGTCTGGGTGGGTGGTGAGATTTATTTTTTTTTCCTCATGGGCCTTAAATTTACTGAGCCAAATTCTCCACCTCTGGACCTCACCCAGTTACATCGAGAGTGGGCTGCCCATCTCCCGGGTTGATTTTAGCCACCCTGGCGCATCAAAGAAGATGCTCTTAAATCTGGGGAGTTGGGCTCTGGCTGCTACCACCACCCACACTGTCCCTGTCCTGGTCGTGGTAATGCTGCTCATGAAACAGACAAGCATCTTAGGATTTGGCACAAGGTGCCAAATATCGGCCCTGCTGTTTGGCTCTTGGAAGACTATCCCATGGTAGAAGGGCAGTGAAAGGCCTGCTTTCTGCCCTTGTTGTGTGATGGGTGGTATGCCCAATCCTTTCCGCTGTATCTCAGTGCCAGGCAGAGCCGCAGGCTGATGCTGATGTTTGCTGAGCTTCTGGGATCCGATGACACGTTAGCTTACTAGACTTTGCTTCCGTCTTACTTCTGATGGTGGTTTAGTCCCTCAGTTGTGTCTGACTCTTTGCAACCCCATGAATTATAGCCTGCCAGGCTCTTCTGTCCGTGGGATTATTACCAGGCAAGAATACTGGAGTGGGTTGCCATTTCCTTCTCCAGGGGATATTGCTGACCCAGGGATCAAACCTGGGTCTTCTGCCTTGCAGGCGATCTCTTTACTAACTGAGCCACCAGGGAAGCCCTTATTGATTCAGTCCATAAAATTCAATAGCCTTTAGTCTTTTGGTGATAATTTGTGACTGCTTGATGTCTTTTTTTTCCCCCAACACCTAGAATCTATTCAACATTAAAAACGGGTTTAGCTCTTTCAGGAGGACTTTCTGCTGTACTTTCTGTTTCATTTCTTTTTTTTTTTCAACATTCTTCTTTATAAAATGGTCAGGTGGAGCTCTCCTCAGGACAGTGCAGTGTTAGTTACTCAGTTGTGTCCAACTCTTTGCGACCCCATGGACTATAGCCCACCAGGCTTCTCAGTCCATGGGATTCTCCAGGTAAGGATACTGGAGTAGGTAGCCATTGCCTTCTTCAGGGGGTCTTCCTGACCCAGGACGGGTCTCCTGCATTGCAGGCAGATTCTTAACCATCTGAGCCACCAGGGAAGCCCCTCCTTAGGGCAGAGTTCTGATGTTATTGGAACCTGCCCAGGGATGAGTCCAAGTAACAGAAGATATTCACCAGGAGAGGTTTTCCCCAGAACCTGGGCTCTGGAGCCAGGCGGGTCCTGGGATGGCTGCTTACTAGGCTGAGCGTGTATCTGCTTCGACTGTTACAGTTTGGTAGTAAGATATGAGGGTGAGTGGTATTGAGTCTGAAATAGACATTTTAAATGAAAGCAGGTTAGGTTTCTGTATCTTTCCCATCCTTCTTTGCTATTCCTTTTCTAGAAATTTAGCACAGTTAAGGTACTTAGAGGGTAGTTGATGCTCTAAAAGCTACTTAAAGTAATAAGTTAATAAATAAGTAATCAATAACTTAAAAAAGTTTATGATTGTCATTGAAGTTTGTTGTTCAGAAGTAAAACAGAATTCCTTTTTCTAATTCCCTCTCTCGTTCATGTCTCAGCTCTCCTAACTTTCTCTTTCTCAAACAGGAGCATGGGATGAAGAATTTGTGGGTGGCATTGAGGAGTAGTCAGGGGTGGCTCAGCACCTGAGGGCCGATTGCTGGGAGGTTGTGGGCAAAGGGGTCCTTGCTCCAGTCCTCCCATCCCACCCTGGTACTCTCCTTGGCGGGGAGTCTCAAGCATTTGGACTGGCTGCTGACCGCCACTGAGCCCTTGGTCCAGGGAACCCTGATTGCCTTCTTATGAAAGTGGTGATGTATGGTTTTCTTGTCTGTCGTGCAGAATTTGTCTTCACGCTTAACCTCATTAATTTATTCTGTCACTTGCATTTTTATCACATCCCAGTTTAGCTATTAAATTAAAAAATTTTAAACATCTTAGGAGTTTAACATTTTTATTTTATTGAGTTGGCCTTACTTCATGATACATCATATTTTATGTTGCCCTCATTGATCCTTTTGAACTTTCAGTCCTTTATCTTGCCTTTTTTAGTTTTCCTCTTTATCTTTTAATTTTCTTTTTTATTGTTTAAAAACTCAGAGGAAAACGTGAAGCTGAGAGGCCAGACACTTTCCTCCCAGCAGCCTTGAGCCTGCAACCCTAGTGGCTCAGGGATTGTATCATATATGATCTTTCTGAATCATGACAAGTCACACACTTCCTGTGCCACGAACATTGCTCACTTCTCATCTATGACATTCGGTTTCTTACGGAAAAGCCTTTTGAGTCTGTAAAATATAAGGATATGTTTCAATACTCTTTGTTCTCCTAAAAGACAGTAGTAGTGTGACACTTTGGCTTGATTTCCTGAAAACAGGCCTGTTTAATGTTCACAAACCTCATGGTTGATTTTTCCCAGTGTGAGGAGAACCTTTGCCAGCGTGTCCTGTCTGAGGGTCTGTGTGGTGAATCCCTGCTGCTGTTCAGCCGCTTCACTAGCTGACTGTCTTCCTCTGATCCCATTTGGTTCCACAATATTGTTCCTTTTCAAACTTTCTTTCCTTGGAGGACTTGGATCCTTAGGCTAATGTTAATCGATGTTTACACTCTGTAACAAACCAGGGCAGCTAGCTGGCTTTCCTATAAGTCCTGGTCCTTTGCATAAAAGTTTTGTTTAAAAAACCTGTACTGTTTCTCACCAAAGACAGTCTTCATTGTTCATGTGCTGATCTGAGCTGGGATTTATGTGTCCAGCCCCTTTCCAGGGACCATCCCTTGGCCCATGGCTGTGAACTCTTACAGCCACATGCTGAATACCATCCTTCTGAGGGGCTGATCCTCTTTTGTAAATCCCTCCTCTCTGAACCTACCACTTGTTTCTCAGAGTTCTCATCAGGGTGGTACAGGCTTTGATCACATGGGGCGGGGAACAGAACTTTAGAGCTCAGTCTGTCAAGGTGACCAAAGTGTCACTCAGCCATCGACCCTGAGCACTTCCTTCTGCCCACCACCATGACCTGCCTCTCATGGTGAAACGTGACATGTGAGTAAAGCTGGTGGAGGGACAGTGGCCCTGCCAATCGCCAGCAGCATCCCCAGAAAGAAGTCCCCTTTCCAAGAATACAGGGGCCCGCCCAACTTGACGAAGGGGCGGCCCTACATCTCGGCCACACCAGTAATGATGGGCGATAAGGATCAGGAAATGAAAGAACTTGTGTGAGTACAGAGGGGAAGTATAAAGATGTACAGGGTTTGAGGCATTGCTAGGTTTCACTCTATTTGGGCAGTACTTTAGCCTCTCTTTACTGAGCTTCGTAAAGATAGAATCTGTGTGGGGTTATCGTAAATGCGTTGGCAACCAGAGAGCTTGAGCTGCAAATAGTCCGGACTGAGTAGGTGTTTGTTGTTTTCCCTATTACTTTTACTGTTTAGTTAAATCACTCAGCTAACCTCACCTGACCAGACATGAGGAGTACAGAGATAAATAAGACACAGCTCCTTCTCGAGCTTACAGGATATTTGGAGAAAAACATACCCACATAGTGCCTCGGTTTCCCTGCATTGCAGTCATGTTAGCCCCCAGGGTTGTGTTTTAAATATCCCTTGTGTGTGGGATGTGTCGTGTGGCATGTAGAGGGTGTGCGATCTGACTAATCCAGACTCTGGTGGCCAGAAAATGGTTCTCTGAGTGAGTGATGTCCACCTGAGCCTTGTGGATGAGTAAGCGGGAGGTTGAGGAGACATGTGTATGATTTCAAAAGTGCTTCTGTGTATCCATAGGGTGGAGGATGGGGGGTTTAGGATGTGGGAAAGTGTAGAAAAAGAAAGTTGACGTCGCCAACTGTAAAAGCTGCGTGCAGAATCTCAGACGTCAATACATGTGGGACTGGACTTCAGCAGAATGACTCGGTCAGGTTTGCCTGTGAGCCAGCTGCCCTGGTGGTGCCCGGAGGATGGGTTTGCAGGTATTGTTCAGGTGGCAGGACCGCAGCTCAGAGCTCGGGGAAGGAGGTGGGCAGAGCTGGTCTAGGGTAGGCCTGAGGACAGATGTGGCTTCTCCATGGAGGCCACTCAGGGGACCCCATGCAGCCCAGCTTTCCTCACCATCCTTGCTGATGGGGCACCGGGCCAAGGCCAGCACTGCAGCTGTTGGAGGCGCCGTAAGGTTGTAGATCTGCGCCAAGTAGCCCAGGGGTCTCTTCCCCCACCTCATAGTGTCTGGTCAAGGGGTGTAACATCCTTGTTAATACCATTCCCTTCTCCCCTACCAGAAGAGCTGCCCTCTCCGTGCGCTCAAACTCTCTGGATTATAACTTGGAAGAGGAATGTGTATGTTTTGGTTTTGACATCCCGAAAGATCAGTTTTGAACCTCACACATCTGAGTCCCGGCTGTGGCCCTGGGATTTGTGTCCTTTTTCCAGCAGTCTGGGTGTTGTGATAGTCACGGTGGGATGTGATATGTGTCTATACTATAGCAGTGGCTGCTGGGCTGGTCTGCTCGTTTGTCCTTTGAGCTGGTGTTGAGCTCTGTTGATACGGGATGTTCCTTCTCTTCGAGTGGCTTAGATGAAGCGGTCACAGTGTGGTGTGGCTTGTCCTTAAGTGTCCTCTGCTTATTCTGCCACAGTCAGAGAACAGTTCTCAGCCGTGGGTGCCAGGCGCTGGAAAGATCAAGTCTTGGAGCAGGGTGTAATTAGTAACCTCATTTCGTAGATGAGTAAACTGAAGCTCAGGGAAAGACATAGGGAAATTTAAAGATGTATCCAGGATCACAGACAGGTTAGCAGTGACAAAGTTGGAACGTGAACTGAGGGCTGTCTGAAATCAGTGCTCTGATTACCCTCATTGGCTGGGGAAAAAAAAATTCTGATTCTGGTTTTTTGGGGGCAAAGCAGTTTTAATGTAACAGTTGAAAGTCCAAGTGAGCTTACTGCAAAATAGTGGCAAAGGCAATCTGGTCCTCGATTGTCGTGTGTTGGGGTGACATGAAGACTTTGTAGCATTTGACTTCTTCGTGTGTTCCTGGTTTATATGTTGATGTCATGAGAAGATGTTAGCAAGGAAACGCTTAGCTGCCTCTGAGCAGCATGAACAACACAGGATCTACTGAGATTAGAAATCCTCCAGTCATCGGAGCTGGGGTGGGCACTTCCCTGTGCTGCTGGCGATCTGTCCATGCGCTTGGAGGGGTCCTGTCCAACCTCGGGTGGTCTCAGAGCTTCCATGGGGCGCGTCCCCAGCCAAGGACAGATGGAAAAGCATGCGCACGTCTCTTCTTCGGCAGATTGACATCTCCTCAGACCTGGGCTCCAGCAGGCTCCGGGACAGCGAGCCTTTCTCTCCTGGAGGATGGTTCACCCTGGGTGCAGTAACCCCACTAAATCAAATGGTGTCCTGCACTCCAGGGTGGAGAGGGCACGGGCAGAGGACAAGCCGCCAACTTGCTTTACCTGGCAGCTGTTCAACTCCGTGACAGGCCTACCTCTGATTAAACAAATTTGAGAAATATGTAAAGTTTTGGAAGCAGTTTTGCACTGATTTGATAAAAGAAACCACAAAACACTGCAGCGCAGGTGTTGAGAATGTTTGAAAGCTGATTGAGGGAAGCAGATGGCTTTAGTCAGTGGCATCCAGCCAAAAGAGCAGGTGCTGGTCATGTGACCGCTGGTTACCAGGGTAATCTGATTGCTCTTGGCGTGCAGATGAAAGGAAAGGGGCCCAGCGTTCAGCTGTAGTATTGTATAATTTGTGGCAGTTAGAGCGGAAATAAATGCTGGGAATGGAGCCTCATAGTAGGGGAGACTGCTGTCCATGTGTAGCATAAACACTGGGATAGTTGGATGAGGAACTCTTGTATGGATTTTTTTTTTTTAATTTAAAAAATATTATGCTTTCTGTGGATCTTTCGGGGGCCTAAAGTTTTTAGGACACTGCCTTTTTTTTTTTTTTAATTAAAAATAAGTCTGTAAACCTAACTGCTGTTTGCTATAATCTTGAATCGTTGTAAGTTTTTTCCTTATGTGGCTATTTACTAGGCTAAGATATTAACACCACAAAATAAAAAACAAGCTCTGAGGATTTGAAAATGACTACTTTAGTATTATCAAATATCTTATTTATTCGTTACAAAAATCCCTTTTAGGTGTGCAATTATATTAACACATACTTTTGAAATATTTTACATGACATGTGCTTTACTGAAATTAAAGCATGTAGGTATCCTGGCCTCTTTTCCTTTTGTAATAGTTGGGACTGAAACAGAAATGCTACTTAATGCATTCTGGCAGCATATTTTTTTTAGGAATTTACAAGTTCAAACTTTTTAAAGGTTTTTGAAATGTATCTTTTGTTTTCAGTGGTAAAAAGTAATAGTTACTGAGGTTGGATTGTTTTAAATGTTGGATAATAAATGATAATAAACAATGTTAGGAAACCTTGAGGCTGGTTTGGAAATTGCTGTGAAAGGTGGCACTCAGAGTGCATTCTAAAAGAATGGCAAATAAAGGTTCTAAACGTGATGTTAGACTTAAATTTAAAATCTTTTTTTTCTTTTTCTTACAGTTCATTCTTGTCTTTTGACTTTGGTAACATTCAAATCCTGTTAACCTTTGATGGAAACATGCTATGGATCGTGAACTTGAATTATTGGGGTCACTCTGCTATGTTTTTGTATTTTGGAGACCTAGCTTTTGAAAAACAGGCTATTGTGACACCTTAAAAAAAACGCCTAGCACCAAAATAAAGCTTATATTTACTTAAGAACACAGCATTAAATAAAACTGTGTAGAAGAGGAAATTGTTATATATTTTGTTATATTTTAAAAGATTATAACTTGGATTAAAATGTAGCTGAATGATGTAAAAGAGGACATGCAATACTACTGGTCAAGAAAAGGACTTAGGAGTATTTAAAGCTATCCGCAGGAGATACGAAGAAATGATCATTATGTTCTAGCTTTCCTTGAAAGTTTGAAAAACATAGTCTGGTGCCTTAAAAACTTGATAGCAAAACAACTTCTTAATCTGATTTTTCATCAGGGCTTGCTGTATTCGCAGAGACTGTTCATTGTCTCGATGAACAAATGTACTCTGTGTGACTATTAGCAGTTTTTGCATGCCGTTGCTTTTTAATTAGGTCAGGTATTTGCCGAAGGTCATGGGTATGGGGTTTTGCTGTAAAAATTAATTGAGAGTAAGTACTGTAACTCTCGATGGCCAACATGCATTGATTTATCCACGGTTATTGATACTTCGGGGATGTTTGTGTGGGAAACAGAGGCATGGGGCGTGTGGACACCTCATGAAAAAGTGAACACTAAGTGATCCACTTTGAATTCTAGTAACAAGAAACCTGATGCAGAAGCAAGTGCTTTGAAGAAAAAGGTCAACAAGGGAAAAACAGAAGGTTCTGAAAATTCAGACTTGGACAAAACGCCCCCACCATCCCCTCCTCCTGAAGACGATGAAGACCCAGGTGTTCAGGTAATACCTTTATTCTGATCCTGAGCCATGGTTGTTGAGCGTGGGTAACTGTAGCTGCATATCAAGTGCACTGGACCTACCTGTCTTTGTTATAGAGCTGCTGTAAAGATGGGTTTTTGTTGTCTGGAACATTATATCCATTGTGATGAGATCTGGGCGGCCTGCCCGAAATTAAACTCCTGACTTCATGTTTTTGCCATCTTTGACTCTATGATAAATAAAACAGGCTCTTTACATTTATTTCTGTGAAGGTATCTTTTGATGTTTATGTATATGTTAGTGTTAATGTATTCTTAATACATTGGTTCATTAAGAGCTTCATCCACATTTCTAAATTTCTCCTAAGTTTGGTTCCCTGTCAATTATATTGCAGAACAAAGTTGAAGATGTAATCTGTACCTCATCTTAAGGTTTCTGACATCCGACGGTCAGAGTCGAGATGTGTTTGTGTAATACTAAAGTTTCTGTGAACCAACTGAGTGACTTTCTGGATGGCAGCTCTGCACAATTGTCCAGTGTTAGGTTCTCCTGACTTTTGGACAGTGTTATAGGAATCAGTCGAAAGACTGGCCCTGAAATAAACATCAGGAATTCAGGTTCTTGCGTATAAAGCATACTGCCTCCACTGAGAGGACTGTAAGTAAGGGATCCCTCCACGTGACTGTTGAACATTATTTCCTTGTTACGTTCCCTGGAAGCATGCCAGCGTGGTCCTCTGGGGTGCCTGGGAACGTGGCTTCTGTGAATGACATCTCCGCTGTCAAGGAGCAGTTTCTGAGCATCCTGCCAGGATAGAAAGCAGCCCCTGGAAGCAAGTTTGACCTTTTCTAATGGTTTGGTGCATATTCAGTACTCCTTGTACCTACTACTTTGCTTCAAAGTTAGAAACAAAGTACTTGCAATATACAGCTCTGTGCTAAAGAATTTCAGATAGCTTTTGTTTGTGTGTGTGTGTTTAACTAGAACTCCCTGTTACCGATTAAGTCACAGAATGACCTAACCTAAGAGGACCTGAAAGGGGGAAAGAGAGAATGAATGAATGAATGAATGAATGAATGTGTGTCAGTGAAAGGATATGGGGGAGGTGAGTAGATATTTTAATTGTTTAGGGAGTTTTAAGCTATTTTTAATGATTTTGAGTTTAATTTTTATGCTCACAGGTAGTTTTTTTCCCCCCGAATTGTCTTTGCTTAAACTAGGACCTTCATGTAGTAGTATTTGGACAATATGAAGAAGACTTTCACACAGGTCAAGAAAATTCTGTAGTTCTTTCACAAACACTACTGAATCTTAAAAATCCATTTGTATTAATGCAGACCCAAATGGGCTTTATGAAATACCAGTGTTTTGTGTTTTTTTTTTCCCCTTCTGCATTTCACTTATAGAAAATGCTAATCAATGCAAAGGGACATCGATGCATCCTTTCTCATTGGCTGGTGCTGAACTGTCCTGGGCTGCACAGCTGAAGTCAGTAACCACACAAGTCACTCTTTCTCAGTGTCCCTCCTGTGTCTCCGCACAGGAAGTGATGCTGCCTGCTGGTTTGTTGTGTTTCTTCCTGTCGCACACGCTTCAGTAAAGGGAGTGTAGTTCTTGAGTTTTATGATTGATTTGTTTAAACTCCAGTAAATGCCATGTCTTATTTTTTCTTTTACCCAACTGAAAATTGTCACAAAGTACTGCCATAGTGAGATTGTGACAACACATTTAAATCTCCTCTTCAGTATACCTATTTTAGCTATAAGAAAATTCTTAAAACAATCCAAGTTTAACAAGTTATTTTTGTGTTAATTCAAAAGTTTTGAGCTTTAAGTGCAATTCTTACATTTTATTTTGATCCCCTCTCAATCTTTTTTTTTTCTTTTTTAATTGAAGGATAATTGCTTTACAGAATTTTGTTGTTTTCTCTCAAACATCAACTGAATTAGCCATACTCCCCAAATCTTTTAAATAATAATCTAAGAGATCTTAAAGAAGCCTATTATGTAATAAATTATTTTATGTTGGGAAATTGGAAAAGAAACCTTGATACCCAAAATAAATGAACTTAAGATCAGTTATTATTTAAAAGGTAGAGAAGCCATATAACATTTAAACAGTTGAGAAAATTGAGTTCTAACTGTATATTTTTTTTTTACCCTTATGTAAGACAAAGTTGATATGAGGAGAAACTTTGATTATAAAAGTTATATTCACCATACATACATTTCTATAAAAAAAAAAGTCCCTGTCTTATTGCACTGGAACATTTCTTCATTATCAAAGTGGGGTTTAAAGTGGATTTGTCTTAGACTCTGTCCAAGGACGTTTAGTTACTTGCACTGAAAGAATCCTGGGGCAGAATGGCCCCAGCCACGGAAACATGATAAAGCATCACAGATGTGTCATTCGTAGCACATTCTCCTTACAGTAATGACATAAAGATGAAAATAAAGATTAATCCGTTTCCATTTAGCAAAATTGATACATCAAATGAAATACAGAGATTATGCTAAATCTCACCAAATTAAAATGTTGTTCCTGATAATAGGCTCTTGCATCTTAAAGAAATTGACAGCCAGAAGTGGGAGGTGATAAAATGAGGCAGAAGAGGAGTTACTTCAGACGAGCTGTGGGAAGAGAGGAAGGAGGCTGTGTAATGCAGCCTGGCTTTAGAGCCTCACTGCTTCCTGACTTTCCTTGCAAAAGTGGAGCTAGTTGCTGATGACCGTAATGCTACTGATTGCATGTAGCATTAGCATGTTTTGAATGCACCATTTTGAATGCTTCCAGTGAATTTCCTTCTGTGATCATCACAGCATACTTATGAGGCAGCTACTACCATTACCCCTATTCTACAGATCGGGAAACTGAGGTCCCTAAAACAATGCACTTAAGGTCACACAGTGAGGGACCAGGCTCATTCTCATGGGGACACACAGTGCCAGGACTCACAAGGTGACGTGGGGCAGGATGGGCTGTGGCAGGACCCCCGCTGGCCTCTGTGTCACCTCCACATGGAATTGGTTATTCCGGAGAGGAGAGGGAGGTCAAAGGGGAAAGTCAGAATTTGGATGCCCCCCCCAACTCCCCCCAATACCTAGATGTAGAGCTAAAAGCTCACAGTCTCCAATGACCCATCTGTTGCTCCAGTTGTACCAGTTGTATTGTGAGCGGCCTCCCACCCTCTTTTGAGAGCAAGGGAATCACAGACTTAATACAGTAAAATGCAGTGGGTCCCATTCTATGGTACAGGGTGTTGGAGCTTGGTGGTCCCGACTTGGGCCCTGTCGGTCTCTGGCCCATACCTCCTGAGGTCCATGTGGTGGGGTGATTTGCTTCTCTCTGCCTTACTGTCCCAACTTTAAAAACCTTGCAATGCTCTTCAGAAAGTTTTTCTTCATAACTCTTAGAAAGCAGTTTGTATCAGTGTTACTTTTCTCCATATTCTTTTTATTCTGTGTGCTTTGCCAGCTCATCTGTAATAGTCTTGTCTTGGTCAGTGATTTAAAACTTACACAAGTCATTTTAGAGTTAGCTTAGATTTTATCACATACACACATTAATGAGAAAGTTATTTATCTCCATTTTTAATTAACAGACAAACCTATTTGTATATCAAATAGGTCAAGCAGTCTAGAATTGTTTTGAACGAAAAGTGCAGAATCTTTCCTTCTGCTGCATTTATTTCACTCCCCAGAATTAATAGCTTTAACAGTGTGTTGTGTCTTTTCAGATTTTTTTCCTATTATTGAAAACATGCACATATACATTAATTTTTTTTAAACAAATATTCATTGGGTCATAGGAAAGTAAACAAGATATGCAGTGTGTTTCTCTGGAGGAGTTAATATATTGATGGGCCACACATGCAGATAGATACACAAGGTTTTTCTAATCTTAGAATTGTAAGCAACCAATTGTTATGTGACTTGCTTTTCTTTTTAGTTAATCATTTGTCTTCTGGATGCATCCTGTAGCTTCCTAGGAGTTTGCTTGCCAGGATGAGTGGGCAGGTTTTACATTTTGACCACACTGGTCCTGCAAAAGTGTATTAGGTTCTACTTTGACCACTGGATGAGACAGCATCTTGCCAGTGTTCCTACTAATACTGTTAACAGTCCTTTGCATTTTAATTAGTGCAGTCCAAACTTTTAAAAGTAAAGTTCCTTATCATAGTTGCTCATAAATTCTACCATTCAGTCCTTCATCTCTTCAGAAATGTTCTTTTAGGACCAAGATTAAAATGCACACCTTCTATTTAAATGGACCTCTGAAATCTTATTGGTACCTTGGATAATAACCTAACTGTAGTTATATAGAACTTTATAATTCACAAAGTATCTTCTAATGCCTTCAGTTTTTTTAGACTTTTTATCATGAAAAAAAATTTTTTTTAAATATACAAAAATAGGATGGCCTAATGAAGTCTTATATATCCACCACCCAGCTTCAGTATTGCCTTCACTTTTGAGCAACTCACCACCTGAATGAGGAGGAAGATGTGTTGTTACTACCGTTGTGCAGTTAAAGGCCACGTAGCCGGAAGCGGCAGGACCTTGACCTGCCAGGTGTCTGACTTCAGATTAACCCCTTTCCCATCATATTTGTTGCCAATGTGATGTCTTGTGTGATTTACAAGGTTATAGTCACTGACTTTTCTTTAAGATCATTGTTGTTTTATAATATAAATATACCCTTGCCATTCTAAGAAACAGAAATAAGCATCAGCTTTCTAAGCCCTCCCGGGTGGGTTTTGTTTTAGAAACGACGGTCCAGCAGGCAAGTGAAGAGAAAGCGATACACCGAGGACTTGGAGTTCAAGATCTCTGATGAGGAGGCCGATGACGCAGATGCTGCTGGGAGAGACTCCCCCTCCACCACCTCACAGTCAGAGCCACAGGTGAGCGACCAGGTGTGCGGGGTTCCCGCGTACATTTCAAAGAATAGGCTGGAGATTTTATAGCTGGTATCTGAGAAGTTCATTTGAAGTGTTGGACATCCGTCTCGTGTTGGTGAACATACTTTGGGAAATCAGTGGTTTAGAAGTAGGTTTTTTAAAAAACCCTGTTCACTGAAATTTATTTTAGTGTGAGCCTGTGATACACAATTTGACACCGCTTTGGAGAATTGATGGTCCCTGTTGAGGATGAGTCAGAGCTGGGCTGCAGGGAGACTGAATTTCCCTTCAAGAGTTCAGTGCTGTATAGCTTCTGGGACTTTAATAAGCCACTCAGGCTTGTCTCCTGCTGCTCAGCATCATAAGAACCCCTTTATGAAATTACTGCCATGTAGTACCCAGCAGGGCATACTTTATTCTCCATGCAATGTAAATGATGGATAAAAGAGCTTGTAAAATATGGGTAGTGATGGAGGATTGATTATTGTGAAGATCTCCTGCCCCGCCCCCCCCCCCCAAAGTCCTCTTCCTACCATCACTGTGCTTTAGTTAACAAACTGGTAACCCACTGAAAAATATATTAAATGCAGTTTTGTAATTCATTTGGTAATTTGCACTCTGTCAGGTTGTTCTGTAACGTTTTGTGTGACCTCCGTAGATCAAAGCTGCCTACAATAACAGAATGATGAGTATATTTACCCCATGGGTCCAGACAGGGAGAAGGCAGGTCTTTGCCATCATGCAGAGATCATTTCTCTTGGCAGCTGGAGTTTCTGAATGCTCCTTGGCTTTGGGGACCCATGCTAGTCCATGCAATTAAACCACATAATCGCGAAGTAATAAACACAGATCTTCCATTTTGCCTTTCTGTAGAGGGAGATTTTTGTTCTTTTCAATCGTGTTTCCCACTGGCGATCCTGCCCAGTGATTTAAAGGGTATGAATTTAAAGGGTTTGGAGGGAGATGCAAAAGGGAATGGTTTCTCACTTTTATAGCTTAGAATGACATGCTCTCTGTTTGCAGTCATTCCTTCTGCTTTATTTTTTAGGAATCTGTTGATGCAGATGGTCCAGTGGTAGAAAAAATTATGAGCAGTCGTTCAGTAAAAAAACAGGTAAGCGCCGTGTGGAGTCATCAAAACTTGTGGTGTGCGTGTGACTCAGAATTATTTTTTGTTTTACATTTTCCTTTTAAAAATTTCACTATTGTAAAATAAAACTTCTGCTGGTGGTTCTAATCCTGTCTAATTGATATTAGTCCAATATCAATCTTTGGGATATTTAACCCCAAATGAAGTTAAGATGTATCAGTCCGTGCTTTACTACCGCATTTAGAATAGGCAGGAACTCAAAACATCTCAAAAGAAATGTATAGGACTCATAGGCTGCCTATTTCATAAATATTATTCATAAAAAATCATAGACATCAATCTGTCATCTCTCTTGGGAAGGTCCCTACTCCCACTCCCCAACCCTGGAAGCTCTCTTTATCATTTTAGCAAGTAGCTGTTTTCTCATACTTTTCACAGTATTTTTTCATGTGTAGTTGAATTCTAATTTCTTTTTTTGCTTGTTTGTTTGATGGGGGATTTTGTTTGTTTGTTTCAGTCGTGCCTTGCAGTGCGTGGGATCCTAGTTTCCCTAACTAGGGATCGAACCTGTACCACCTAGAGTGAAAGAGCAGAGTCTTAAGCACTGGACTGCCAGGAAAGTCCTTTCATATGCAATTGAAATATTCCCTAGTATTTCTTTTTTGTTACTGCAGAAGTGAAATACTGAAATATTTTCAGTATAATTTTTGAAGATAATATACCTTATCCTTCCAAATTGTTTGAAATTCATGTTGATTCCTGAAGGCGAGCCCTAAGTATCCTCTGTTAGCCTGGTGCCCTTGTCCCTGAGGGGCACACACACTGTGACAATGAATTCCAGGAACACTGCGCCTGTTACTGAGGGAGACTCCCTGTCAACCTTTCCCGTTTTCCATCAGTTTGAGAAAATGCTTTAGTCTGAAGGAGTACATAGGCATCCAGGTCATTTACATGTTCTAGCAAACGGTGTTTGGTTTGTTTGTCTCTAGAGATGGTCTCCTTTAGGTATAAGTGTCTGTCTTCCGGCTTGAATCATCATCAAGTGCACAGTTATTTCTTTTTCTTCGCTTTCAAGGTGTGTGGAAGTATAGCCTCATTGTTTTGACATGTAAAATAAGCCTTTTTTTTTTTCCTGCGGGAAAAAAAAATGTAAAGTGTATACAAAGTGTAACTTCCAGTGAGAGAGATGAGGAGTGGAGGAATTACAAGATTTAAAGTGAACTCCTGGGTTTATCAGATAGGAAATATTTAAGAGCCTCTTGATGAAGGTGAAATCTTTGAAAATGTTGGCTTAAAACTCAGCATTCAAAAAATCGTTCAGCATTCAAAAACGGAAGATCATGGCATCCATGGTAAACAGATAGGGAAAAAGCGGAAACAGTAATAGATTTTATTTTCTTGGACTCCAAAATCACTGCTGATGATGACTGCAGCCACAAAATTAAAAGATGCTTGCACCTTGGAAGAAAAGCTATGACAAACCTAGATAATATATTGAAAGGCAGAGATACCCCTTTGCCAACAAAGGTCTGTATAGTCAAAGCTGTGCTTTTTCCAGGAAGCATGTACAGATGTGAGAGTTGGACCATAAGGAAGGCTGAGCACCAAAGAATTGATGCTTTCAAATTGTGTTGCTGGAGAAGACTCTTGAGAATACCTTGGACAGCAAGGAGATCAAACCAGTCAATCCTAAAGATCAAGCCTGAATGCTCATTGGAAGGACTGTTGCTAAAGCTGAAGCTCCAGTACTTTGACCACCTGATGTGAAGAGCTGATTCTTTGGAAAAGACCCTGATGCTGGGAAAGATTGAGGACAGGATAAAAAGGGAGCGACAAAGGATGAGATGGTTGGATGGCATCACCAACTCAATTGACATGAGTTTGAGCAAACTCAGGGAGATAGTGAAGGACAGGGAAGCCTGGTATGCTACAGTTCAGGAGGTCACAAAGAGTCAGACACAGCTTAGTGACTTAACAACAACTCTTCAGATACTTTCTAGAGATCCTTGAAATGGTATTGTGCCAGTGGTAAATTCTTCTTTGCCTTTGCTCCAGTACTGTTTTGCTGTTCTATTGTGTTATTCAAGGCATAGACTTTTATCAGAAGATAGCATTCTGGTTCATATGAAAATAAAAGCAACATGTCAAGATATTTTCAGGATGGTGCAGAGAGCTCTGCTGGATGATGCTGAGCCAGAGTATTCAGTCAGACAGGGAGACACAAGCCCAGCTCACTGCAGTGAAATGGAATGGATATTTTATTACCAACCGAGGGTGTCATCGGATCAAAATCCCATGCACAGAATGTGTGTGTGTGGCTGAGTCTCTTCGCTCTTCACCTGAAACTGTCACGACATTGTTCATCGGCTATATCCCAATACAAAATAAAAAGTTAAAACAAAAGATATTTTCGAAATGAGTGTAGAGAATGAAGATATATGGAATTACCTACCTGGTGACTCTTTGACCTTGAGAATTTCCTCTCTGATGAATATAAGATCTCAACCAAATTTCACTCCTGTTCAAGCAGAAACGAGCACTGTTAACCTAATTAGAAAGGTTGTGTTTTCGTCCTTCTAATAACTCTAGAATTGTTAATTTGTGAATTGTAGATATATGGCAGAATGTAAATGCTTGACATACTATAAAGCATAATCCCCTTGACTGAATGGAAGTGACTTGTTTTGAGTAAATAGCCTGTGGTTTGCATGGGATATATTAATTTTCATTCAATTGATAGTGCTTTGGTAGGCATAGTCAGCAGGTTTGGGGGTTGCAAATTATAATCAGCTCTATTACTCAGAGCTACTTAGACTATACATGATGGAGGGCATTGCTTTTTCTTTCTGTCTTGCGCACTATAGGGCTAGTTTTTTCCTTCTTTCCTACCCTTAAAAGAAAGCTACCCCCAGTTTAGGAATAGGTATTACTACCATTTAGAGATGACCAGGCTCATCTTTATCACCAGAGATTAAAAATCACTGTAATTGTATTTGAGGGTAGTAGAGTGTTTGTTGAATTGGTGAATTTTAGGATGAAGAAAAGTAATGGGAAATTTTCTCTGGAAGGAGAGACATGCCTTGAGGTATGATTTAAAATAAGAAATATGGAGCTCATTGACTTACTTGTAGATTACTGGTATTTCATAAAGGGCAATCAAAAACCATCAGAAAATTGTAAACATTAGCAGGTACTCACTTTTTAAACTGCTGATGTTCTTGAAATAGTTACTTTGGTTATCAGCCTTAGTAACAGTGGAGGAAAGTGTGGCAAATAGAAACAAAAGGAAATTTGAGATTTTCCTGTGGATTCTAGCTGGCCCGGCCAGTCTGTTTCCTATTACCTTGAATAATTGAGGATGTGGCTGTGAGAAGGTGCCTTTGTCTCCCCCTGGCAGCACTGTGGAAGCTGTGAGGGCTGCAGAGCTGCCCCTGGGCGTTGCTGACACGTAGTGGGGACTAAGGTAATGGTTTTTACAATCCGCTGACCTCATCCCTGTAGCTTCTGAAGGGTCATCCCTTATGATGGAGCCATACAAACGCACAGAACTCATCTGGCAGAACTTCCTTAGTTCAGCACCTCGTGTTACATGGGGATGGCTCAGGCATTTATGTTGTTCTGGACCCACATTGGGTTTTTCCTGATGACTCAGTGGTAAAGAACTCACCTGCTAAAGCAGGAGACACCGGTTCAATCCCTGGGTGGAGAAGACTCCTGGAGAAGAAAATGGCAACCCACTCTAGTATTCTCCTGGGAAATCCCATGGACAGGGGAGCCTGGCAGGCCTCAGTCCAGGGTTGCAAAAGTGTTAGACATGACTAAGCTACTAAACAACAACAGCAAACCCAAATGCACAAGCGTGAGACCCAGTAGAAGGAACATAGGTGGTACTTGTATTTGGATATTGAGATAGGTTTAAGAATGGACTTTTGGATTGTGTAAAGGTTAATGCTCTTTGCACAGTGAGTCATAGTATAGCCCTTTCTGCCTTGAGCCATCTGTCCTTGGGGGAAAACAATTCATATCCTTTTTGTATCAGGTCAAAAACAGTTTTGAAAGTGAATTCTGTATTTATGATGTCCTATTTTTTTTCCTAAGTAAACCATGATTTGATACCTCTGATAGAGTACACAGTAGGTTGGGCCAGAAGTAAGAATGGATTTATTGTTACTTTTATCCAGGCACTTTCTCATTCTTTTCTGCATTATTTAATAAGATTTTCACCTTTTCACCCTAAAGTTTAGCTTTATTTCCTCAATGCAACTGCTTAATTTAGTAATAGGGTGCTTGGGAAAGGTCTTTCAGGCTTGGATTATCATTTGCTGAATGGCAGTTTTAGAATCCAGGTGGCCGAGGAGTTGATTTATGCCTGGTTAAGGTTCTGTTTCATGGCAACAGTGGGACAAGTATAACTTAATATATTTGGAACTTTCAATTTCAAGTGAATAATAAAGATTTTGATAGACTACTCTAGGCGTCTAATAAAAGGATAAACATATTTCTCAAAACTAGTCTACTGAGTATGTAAAATTACTTCAGAGCACTCTCAAATTTACTGGTAACTGTCCTAGAGATAATGGGTTGGCCAGAAAGTTGGTGGGGGTTTTCCATCATAAGACTATGGAAAAACCCCAAAGGCCCTTTGGACTCACCCGGTCAATTTGAGTGTTTTGTGTGTGTGTGTGTGTGCATGCACAGTGGTGGTGCCTGGACTCAGTTGTTCATTGGATATGCCCATTGAAGAAGGAGTTTTGAACATGCGGGGTGAAGATAGGGGACTGGGCTGTTTTCAACTGTCTTAGGAGTCTGGTCAAACTGACTGCCACTTAGTGAATAATTAAAAGGATGCCCCTGAGGGCTGATGAATTCACACACTTTTGTTCATTGTTTTGCTGTAAGTAAAACAGAAGAGGCCAGTGTAATTATATTTATATGATATGAAGGGCAAAACAGTTCTCTAGCTCTCCACCTACAGTTCTGGAGCAGGGAGACAATCCACTTATAGTTCTGGGAGCGGGAAGGCCATTCACCTACAGTTCTAGGAGCAGGAAGAGGATCCACCTACAGTTCTGGAGCGGGAAGAGGATCTACCTACAGTTTTGGGAACAGGAAAAGGATCTACCTACAGTTCTGGGAGAGGGAAGAGGATCTACCTACAGTTTTGGGAACAGGAAGAGGATCTACCTACAGTTTTGGAGCGGGAGGAGGATCCACCTACAGTTCTGGGAGCGGGAAGAGGATCCACCCACATTTCTGGGAGCAGGAAAAGGATCCACCCACAGTTCTGGGAGCGGGAAGAGGATCCACCTACAGTTTGGGGAGCAAGAAGAGGATCTACCTACAGTTCTGGGACCGGGAAGAGGATCCACCTACAGTTTTGGGAGCAGGAAGATGATCCAACATGAATGGTCACTGAACAGAGCACAGAGTTCTAGTTCAGAACATCCCAAAGAACTAGGACCTGGAACAGTTCTGCACCTGCTCCAGCTGCTGCTCAGTGAGGTCTGGAACCCGATCACCTGCTCCCAGAGAGCTCGAGACCCTCTTGTTGAGATCTTCACAGCACGCCCCCTTGAAGCATTGCTGATCCCAACAAGAAAATGGGTCTATGTGACAGTCAGGGACACAGCGTTGACACCTTTAAGAGTCTGAGCCTTCTGGAGCAGAACTGAGGCAGAATGAAAATGACCTCTTTGTTCAAGAGATCATCCTGTGGGCTTTGAGACCCTCTTAGCAGTTCCAGTTGGTGAGACCACTTAAGAGTAAGATGGGAATGACAATACAGGAGGAAGACTCTGAAAGAGTGAAGTCAGGAAATGACATAGCATGGAAGGGACAAAGCTTGTCTTTTTACTACCT
This sequence comes from Bos taurus, assembly GCF_002263795.3. NCBI lineage: Eukaryota > Metazoa > Chordata > Mammalia > Artiodactyla > Bovidae > Bos > Bos taurus. Next base: position 26,428,354 of record NC_037341.1, read on the forward strand.
CCAAGGTATGTAATTTTGGAAACCTTTTTCAGAATTGAAAGAAATAGAGTTAACATCAAAAGGTTAAAACAGCAGGCCAGACATTTGAATTCCATTCGAGGTTTAAATTTCATGATATGCTATGAGAAGCACCATGAGATCTAGGCTCTTCCTGGCTTCTCATTCTCCTTGGATGGCCCCTGTCTTATCTTTGGCTTTCTACTGAAATCTCCGGTTGTATGCCAAGATAATGTGTCTCGAAATGATTGCTGAAATGTGGGCGTGGAACCGGGTAATACTAGGGCTAGGAAAATGTAAGATGAGTCCGGGACGGTCGGACTCGAAGCAACCAGAATTTATCGATACAGTAGTTGCTGGTGTATACTGAAGGCATCTAGCAAACACTTCATTTTGGACAACTAAAATGTCTGGGACACGTCACAACATTGTAAATCAGCTATACTCCAATAAAAATTGATATAAAAATAATAAAAGTAAATAAAATCTGGGACACAGATGGTTTTCTGTGCAGATCGGTTAAAAAGTTGCTCTAGGGGCATCCTTGGTGGCTCACTGGTAAAGAATCTGCCTGCCAGCACAGGAAACACAGGTTTGATCCCTGATCCTGGAAGATTCCACATGCCTCAGAGCCACTAAGCCCATGCACCACAACCATTGAACCTGTGCTCTAAAGCCCGGGAGCTGCAACTGCTGAGCCCACGCACCCTGGAGCCTGTGTTCTGCAGCAAGAGAAGCCGCTGCAGCGAGAAGCCTGCACACCACACTTGGAGAGTAGCCCCTGCTCACCGTAACTAGAGAACAGCTCATGCAGCAATGCAGACTGAACACAGCCAACAGTAAATAAACAAAGTTATTATTATTTTTTTTAGAAAAAAGAAACTGCCATTGCTGTAGGGACTTCCCTGGTGGTCCAGTGGCTAAGACTTCCAGTGTGAGGGATGCGAGTTTCATGCTGGCCGGGGAGCTGAGAACCCACTGGCCTTGAGGCCAAAAAACCCAAAACCTAAAACAGAAGCAATATTGTAACAAATTCAATAGAAATTTAAAAAATAAGTGTGCATTTTAAACAATCTTTAAAATAAATAATAAAATTGGTGATACTTAAAAGAAAATGTTTTAGGATGATGATAGGGCAGGACCAGATGTTTTTAAATTTTTTAATTAATTTTTAAAACTTTTTGTTTTGGGATGTAGCTGATTAACAGTGTTGTGATAGTTTCAGGTGAACAGCAAAGGGACTCAGCCATATCAACACGTATCCATTCTCCCCCAAACTTCCTTCCCATCCAGGCTGCCACATAACATTGAGCAGAGTTCCCTGTGCTGTACAGTAGGTGCTTGTTGGTTATCCATTTTAAATACAGCACTGTGTACATACCCATCCCAAACTCCCTAACTCTCCCTTCCCCCCGTCTTTCCCCGGGCAACCATAAGTTCATTTTCTAAGTCTGTGAGTCTCTTTCTGTTTTGTAAATAAGTTCATGCATATTATTTCTTTTTAGATTCCACATATAAGGGATGTCACCCAGTATTTCTCCTCTGTCTGACTTACTTCACTTAGTATGACAGTCTATAGGGAGGGTAGGACCACGTGTAAATGGCTTTTGGCCGTACTTCTCAGTGTCCTTATTGGGGATCTCTTGGCAGCTGGAAAAGCTGCTTGGTATTTAAGTTTAACTGATACTTGTAAGAGTTTTGAAGAAGGCGGCTAAGGATTGAGGGCGAGCCCAGTGTCTTTGAATGGACCTGGTGCCAGTCTGTCACCCAGTAAATGTGTCTTTTCCTTTGTTCATCCTCTGTCATGCTCTGACTTGCCTTAGTTTTCTCCGCGGCATCTCTGAGGCCGCCTAGCAGCCAAATGCGACCCTCCAGGCAGGTGCTCTCGTAATAGTGTAAAAAGCAATCTTCGAACATCTGTAAGTGGTGTTTATGTTTTACATCCCTGATTTATCTGATCAAATGTTCCAGAAGAAAATTACATATTACGACTTGTTTAACAGCCTAAAACCAAAAGGAAAAAAAAAATATTGAAAGAGATGCTTAAAATATCATCCACGTGGTGTCTTCTGCAGACATGACGGTAGGCAGGATCAAGGGAGAGATTCTAGATAATCTGCCCACTGCACTCTCGGTCTGGCTGACGGGTCACCACGTTAACCTCACCTCAACGTCGTATTTGGAGTGTTAATTTTATTTGGCTGCTACGTGTGTGAGACATCTTGTCTGAGAGATTTTAATTGTACCATCGAGTCAAACTAAAACCCTCAATAGTGATGCACTGAAATTACAGCCTAGGAACAAGGTTTAGTTTTATATGGTTTCTTGTTTAGAGTTATTAACTATATGGACGAATAAATGTCTTTTAAATATTTTAAAACATTACAAAACCCACAATGTAAAGTTGCCATGAGGCAGCCAAAAATAATACATATGGCATTCAGGAGAGCAGTTGCTAATTGGCTGCTGCCTGCGAAAATGGTACACTTGGCGTCTACTTAACACTGTGGGTTTGGCAGAAAGCCAGATTTGGGGTCAGGTTGTTGTGAATGAAGCTGCATGTGGTTAGGGAGGAGTTAAAGTGATTCATGTCTGAGAAGCCGGAGCCGGTCGGGTAGCGCCTGGCCCGTCCTCATCCGACTGCCTCCCACCAGCTCACCACGTGCTCATCCTTCCAGGAACGTCCCATGCCACTTCTGCGATGCCTTATGTGTGTCCACACGGGAGTAAATCATTACTTTCGGAGCATTCTAGTAGATGCTTTCAAGTATATGCCTGAAATTTTCCTCTGTTGCAGAAGGAATCCGGAGAGGAGGTAGAAGTTGAGGAGTTCTACGTGAAATATAAAAACTTGTAAGTAAATTGTGACTTTTTTTTTTGAATGGGGGAGTATATTTTCAAGGTGCCAAATTAAAAAGTAATCAGGAATTTTTTTTTTTAATTGGCAGTGGGAAAATTTTGGTATGATTTATTCAGTGCTGTGGAGGCCATTGCCTCCTAACTTTTGTATCTTGAATAGTTGATAAGTTTTATTTTTCTGTAAAATGTATAATTGGTGTAAAGGTTGACTAGCTTTTGTGCATAACCAAGTTCTTTTTAGAGGAGATGAAAACTCATATAATAACAGAGAAAGTGATACCTGCTTGACCTCTGAGGATGAATTTTGCTCTGTGAAGCCAGGTACCCTGCCTTCATCTGTGCCCAAATGAGAACTCCGCTCCTGGGTGAAAGTGCTAGAAAAATCGTGACATCATCTCACGTTTTGAAATGTAGTGAGCTATGGTTTCGATGACCTGTTGTTATTTCTGATTTGTGTTTAGTGAATTTGAATTGCTTAACTTTTAAAAAACTGAGTCACAAACCACTGTGAGTTGTTGTTCTGATTCTAATAGATGGAGGCAGGGTGCTAGGACCAAGCACACTCTGATGGGACAGCCTAGTTTGAAGCATCAGTATGCATCCTACCGAGGAAAGACCGCAGCCATTCTCTAACGCAAATAACAATCACAGAATAAAGAAAAAAATATTTATTGATAATGTAAATGTTAAATGTACTTTAAACTTTTTAAGGCCAGGAACTCAAGGGTCATATTAGTGAATTCTGGGGTTTCAAGAGAGGCTTCAGGGAGCTGTCAAAACAGTCTAAGAAAATCTACCCTACTCTCAAAAAAGCATCAGGCCCCATGGTTTCTGTCATCACCCCCTGTCGCATTTGGCACTGTGTTAATGGATGGATATCTTTCTGACGTTTGTGAGCAGAACCTTCCGCCAGGTAAAAAGATGAAGGAGTCTCTTATCAGTGTTACTGTAAAAGTTCAGTGAAATGAAAAATGCCCAGTAAACATCAGATGCCGTCATCATTTTATACTCAGAGCGTGAGAAGCTCACACACATGCCGGGGATGCACGTGACATGGCTTCATATAGTCTTATCAGGTGGGTGGAAAGACTAGATAAGGAGGGGACAACCAAGTAAGCCAGAGAGAAGGCGCTCTGGTGGATTTATCAAATAGCACTCCAAGTCAAGAAGTTTAAGTATCTTTTGCCAAGAAACAGCTCCACTGGATAGACACCCATCCCCGTCAGTGTGGAGTGCCGAGGCCCGTGGTGTTTGGCTCTCAGAAATCCTCTCAACCAGCCTGTGACCAACCCCGGCCCCTGTAGGGCCTCACCCAGGTGCCGCCGTGGCCGCCAGCCAGGGAGATGAGTCATCAGTCATGTGAGATGAAGCAGCGTGGTGCTAAAAAATAGCTTTCCTCTCTGATGTTATAGAGCTCTAAAGGAAGTTAAAATTTCCATAAAATGAAAACTTTTTGTTAACCTTTCATTTTGACATAATTTTGAAATAGATTTACAGAAAAATTGCAACAGCAGTACAAAATTCCTGTGTGGAGTCTTATGTTATTCAGGGGATCATAATCCCTTACTGTCATAGCATTATTTCCTTTGCTCACTTGATCCCAGACCTGGCCGGTGGAAGCCCATCGGGCTGTCTCCTCCCTCGCTTACCTTGTCCCTGTCCTTCTTCGAGCACTTCCTTAGTTTCTGGCACCAGAAGATGTTCCTGACGCATCTCGAAACTTCCTGTTCAAGTCCTGGAATTGGTCCTTTCTCTTAGGTGCCTTGGTTGTTTTTACTGGAGAAGAGCATGTAGAAACCAAGGTTTAACTAGGTGTGTTCACTGCTGCTGGGGAGTCATTGCTTCTGGGCTTAGGAAGGGCATCCACGTGCGTGTGTATATGGTAATGTGTGTGTGTATGACATATACACATAACATGTTACACACATAACATGTTACACACATAAATGTTCATTGTATGTACCCACACATTTCTGTCTACCTGCCTACCTGCCAACAAGGAAGAACAGTGTCTTTATAGTGATAGTTCCAATTTTATTTCAATACCACGGGATTCATTCTGTTCTTTCCCCTTCTAATATTAATAGCTCTCTGTTTTTTACTGTGAGAAACCTGTCACAGTAGACATAGGATCCATAATACCTTTTCTTATTTGTTAATCCTGGAATATATAAGAAATGGATTCAGAATTACTAGACCATATTTATGTGAAAATGAAGCCTGCTAGCTTTGGCGATGGCATCCCACTCCAGTACTCTTACCTGGCAAATCCCATGGACAGAGGACCCTGGAAGGCTGCAGTCCATGGGGTCACAAAGAGTCAGACACGACTGAGTGACTTCCCTTTCACTTTTCACTTTCATGCATTGGAGAAGGAAATGGCAACCCACTCCAGTGTTCTTGCCTGGAGAATCCCAGGGACGGGGGAGCCTGGTGGGCTGTTGTCTGTGGGGTCACACAGAGTTGGACACGACTGAAGTGACTTGGCGGGAGCAGCAGCAGCATCTTCGTTCAGTATTTGTTAGCATTTTTTGTTGTCTAAGTGCTGTTTCTAAGTGCTTTTTGGTCAGGTTAGTCCTTCTTCCTGCCCTGCTTCAGTGGGATGTTATTTATTTGATACTCAGTTTTTCTCATTATGGTCTTCCCTGGTAGCTCAGACGATAAAGAATCTGCCTGCAATGCAGGAGACCCAGTTTCGATCCCTGGGTCGGGAAGATCTTCTGGAGGAGCGGATGGTAACCCACTCCAGTATTCTTGCTTGGGGAATCCCATGGGCAGAGGAACCAGGCGGGCTACAGTCCATGAGGTCACAAAGAGTTGGACACACCTGAGTGACTAACACTACTTTTGGCTCCTTAGTTTCTGTTTGTATTTGTAATCCATTTTAGGCTCCACCCCCTCTGTGGGGTCACACAGAGTCGGACATGACTGAAGTGACATAGCAGCAGCAGCAGCAGCCATCCTTTGATTTTTTTGTTTTTTTTCAAGTTCATGAAATACTAACACGGTTCAGTAGTCAGAATTGTACACAAGACGATACCCAAAGAAGTGCCGTCTTCCCTTCCTTGCCACCCCATTCCTACTTACCTTCTCGTTAATCTCAGATTTATCCTTCCTGTAATTTGTGGCATGAATATGGAGATAGGCAAATCGATAGGTTGGTTTATTTTATATGTTATTTCCCTTTCTTTCTTAAGCACAAAAGAATAGCATCAGTACACATTGGCACTTTGCTTTTTTCACAATACTACGAGTATTGCGTTACTCAACATCAGTTCATAGGGTCTTCCTCATTCTTTGTTACAGCTGCCTAGTACTCCCCTGCACATCTGCGTGATAACTTACCCAGCCAATCTCCCATGTGTGCTGGCTTGTAAATGGCTTCTGATATGTAATAGTTACAGATAATGCTGCAATATATATTTTCATGCCTACATATTTTTGAATTGTTGGAGGCATAGCTTCAGGGTGAATTTTTAGAACTGGGATTGCTAGATCAAAAGGCAAACATAAATGCAGTTCTCCTAGGGAATTTTGCAATGTCTAATAGTTCTGTTTGCATTCCTACCAATACTGTGTGAGATCACGCATTTCCGCACAACGTTTCCAGTGTAGCGTGTGTGTGTGTGTGTGTGTTTACTTTTTGTGGGAAATTGTATTTCAGTGTGGTTTTAAGTGTGAGATCACGCATTTCCACACAACATTTCCAATGTAGAGTGTGTGTGTTTGTGTGTGTTTACTTTTTGTGGGAAATTGTATTTCAGTGTGGTTTTAAGTAGCAGTTTCTTTGATTGTGAGTGATTTAGAACGTCTTTTCGTAAGTTTAATGACCATTTTTGTACCTTGTCCTGTCAGTTATGTGTTCAGATCTTTTGCCCAGTTTTCTGTTGTGCTTCCTTCAGTTTTTAACAGTTCTTTATATGTATGCGGTATTAGTCCTTAATCTATATTATATATTGCAGCTATCTTTTCCCAGTTTCAGTTGTCATTTGACTTTTGTTGTTGTACTTTTTTTTAAAAAGTTTTTTGTATTCAGATTTGTTCATCTTTCTTTTTATTAGATCTTACTTTTGAATCATAGTTGGAAATCCTTTCCCTACCCCTGGCTAAAGAGGAATTTTCTGTGTTTTTCTGTAATATTTGCATGTTTTTATCTTCTCTGTTTAGTTTCTTGATTCACTTGGTACATGGTGTAAAGCATAACTCTAATTTTATTCTTTTCCAAATATTGTTGTTTCAGCCTCATCATTAAAAAGTCCGTCTTTGCCCTGGTGATTGAGATGCAACCTTTATCATGGACTAAAGATACATATTTATTGGGTCCATGTCTGTCTTTAATCCTTTGATCTGTCTCTTCACACATTATAGCATACTATTTTACTTATAGAGGCTTTATAAGTATTTTGTTATCCGGTTTATTGGAGTTTCCCCTAAGACAGTTCCTTTTTATGGTTTTTCTGGATGTTTAGCATGTTGATTTTTATATATAAATGCAGCATTCACTTGTCTAACTCCATTAAAATAGTTGTTTATATTTTTATTTACATTGTGTTAAATAACAAATTTATGACTTACGATATTGAGTCTTGCTATCTGAAAGCAAGGATGTCTTTCTTGGCTCAACTTGCTTTCTGTGTCTTTTAGGAGGATCTTAAATGCTTCCTTATACAAGTTTCACATGTTCCTTATTAAATTTATTACTAAGTATTTTTTCTCTGTTGATACTGTAAAAGAGGTTTTCACTGTCATTATTTCTTCTGTTTTATTTGTGTAAATGGGGGCATTTGACTTCTGTCTGTTAATTTTATATTCTGCTATGTAACTGAATTATTTTATTTTATTATTTGAATTAGTTTCCTAATTGATCCTCTAGGGTTTTCCAGTTATGCAGTCATATTGTCTGCAAATAGAGTTCTTATTTTCCAATTACCACTCCTCTTATTTTCTCTCATCTAAAAGCATTGGCCAATGCCTAGAATGTGATATTGAACAGTAGAGGACATATAGGTATCCTTGCCTTGTTTGTGATCCTGGTGGAGAAGCCTGTGGTTTTTCTCCATTTAGTGGGAGCTGATTTCACTGCCCAAAATTTCAGCTTAGTTTGCCGGAGGGGGAGCAGGGCTGGACCAGCTATTGAAGGGCCTGCATCTCCCTCGTGGCTGGCCTGGCAGCGCTTTTAAAGGCATGTACACCTCAGCCAGGACAAAGGTGCTGAGTGCTCAAATACCTTTTTCTATCCAATAATTAGGAAACGAGACTAGGTGATGTTTATAATATTTAGTTTTGGTTATAACAGTATTGCATGTTATTTATTGAAAATTTGGAAAATACAAGTCAAAAGTAAAAAATATTTACAATCTTACCACCCAGAATGATCATTACTAGCATTTTGATGCATTTTCATTGAGTCTTTTCCCTGAGTGTGTGTGTGTGTGTGTGCGCGCATACAGGGCGTCTATCAATTCATATCTATACAAGGCATATGTATTTAAAATCCTTATCTCCCTCAGTCCACTGTAGGACTAAATCTGTCCTACCTATGAAAATGGATATTAGATGTTATATAAATAAAAATGATATGATATTTAATGTCATCAGCCTTTTCCATATCATTAATCATTTTTTGAAAGACTTTTGTAGTGGCCACATAATTTCTAAGAGTAGTAGTATCTTGATTTTGAAAGCACCTCATTTTTTAAAATGTCATCACTAAAAAGAGAAATAAGAGACAGGCAAGGTTATAGGGGTGTGGGGTAGGGAGAGGATGATAGTACTAAAGGATATTGAAATAACTAAATGAAAGAAGTCAAAGGTACCATACAACATTAACTGTATACCTGTGAGTCTTGGGGATGAAAACGGAAAGGTGGGGTGGGGAGTATTCAAGTTCAGGTTAGAGAAGACCCAGCACCTGCTCAGAGCAGGCTGGTGGTGAGTCTGAACAGGAGGAGACTAACCAGTGAGAGAAGAGAGTAGCCATTGGAGAGTGAACAATTCACAAGGGACCCAAGGGGCATCATCTCAGAGGTCCTGGCAGAAGGACTAACAAGGAGAGGGCTGGGGGTACTGGTGTTCTAGAGCTGGCGGGTCCTTTTCTCCCCAGTTGTTTTAGAAGGAGGAAATGAGGTTTACCTTTGCTGTTTTAAATTTGAATTCTTTAAACTTGACAGAAGCCTTTTATTTCTCAATTAATGATAAAAGGCTCAAAACAAATCCATAATTAAAGCCACCTTGTAGTGCTAATTGTTTTGTGTTGGAGTAAAATCCATTCACTTATGAAAATAGCTTGTTATTAGGTCTTTTTCTTTCTTTCTTTCTTTTTAATGGGAAATGGGTAAGAGAACTGCAGACCCAGCGCAGAAGGCAAATTTTAGTATCTGTTATTGATTATTTTCTCTTATTGTTAACCATTAGTAGTTATATTGAAATGTGCCTCAGCAGCCTCTATGAGTAAGTAATTAAACAGGTTATTCTGTCAATCATTTATGTAGTTGATTTTGTGGGGAGAATGATAATGAACATGTATCATAAAGATCAGTTATTTTCTGTTTCAAGTATATCGTTTTATTTTTTTAGCTCTTATCTTCATTGTCAATGGGCGTCCATAGAAGATCTGGAAAAAGATAAGAGAATTCAGCAAAAGATTAAGCGATTTAAGGCAAAGCAAGGCCAGAACAAATTCCTGTCAGAGGTATGGAAAACCTGGTTAATTTCCTAAAATATTTACATTTTTAAAGTGTTCTAAATTTTGAATTTCATGTCAGCATATTATTAAGAGAAACTAGTTTGCCTCATTTGGTGCTGTTACTTGCATATTGGTAACTGGTTATTGCTAAAATAATTTGTAAACAGGAAATTTCTCATTCTTCCTGTTGCTTAGTCTAGAAGATACTGGTCCTTCTGAGATTATGTGGAAATATGGTGGTATGATTCAATCTTGTAATGAAAATACACTTAATAGACAGTGAAAAAATAAGTAGACAAAAGGCTTACTAAGATGTAGCAGGTGAGGGGCTTCCTTAGCGGTCCAGTTAAGGCTTTGCTTTCTGCTGCGGGAGGTACAGGTTCAATCCCTGGTCAGGGAGTTAAGATCCCACCTGCCTTGTGGTGAAAAAACCAGAACATAAACAACAGAATCAATATGGTGACAAATTCAGTAAAGACTTTAAAAATGGTTCACATCCAAAAGAAAATTAAAAAAAAAAAAAAGGTTTAGCAGATTACAAACTCAAAAACTCTACGATTAGTATTAAGGTCTAGGATGTAAATGTTTGTTTGGATTGGGGAAGGTGTGTGACATTTCTCTTGTTAAAGTCAGAGAGTTTGCTGACCTTCTTTTCACAGATGATACGCTGTGGTACAGAAGTTGATACAATATCTAATATCTTTACCTCCCTCCCCTTTATCCTAGATTATCAATTAAGATAACAAGGTACCCATACTTAGGGCTTCCCTGGTAACTCAGACTGTAAAGAATCTGCCCCCAGTGTGGGAGACCCGGGTTCAGTCCCTGGGTCAGGAGGATCCCCTGGAGAATAGAATGGCCACCCACTCCAGTATTCTTGCCTGGAGAATCCCATGGACAGAGGAGCCTGGAGGGCTACAGCCCATGAAAGAGTCGGATACGACTGAGCAACGAACACTGACTGGCTGACTAATATCTAGGGCAGGAAAGAATGCCTGCATAGTTTAGGAAGAGCCATGGTTCTCTTCCAGCATAGTCAGTTACATAAACAAGACTCTCGTGGGCTGCCTCCAGGGGTCCCTAGACCTATGATCACCTGTTTGCTTTCATTTATAGCCTCGAGCAGATAAAAAGAGAAACCTTCACATTGAAAGACTAACCTGGCTGACTCATTCATTTTCCTCTCCATGAAGGAGTTTAACAGAATGTAAACTGTTAAAAAAAAGTGTGAAATTTGATGCAAAATCATACCTGTTTCACGGCCAACTTCACACCCTGACCCCTTGTTGGAGATGGGGGAGGGGGTCACAGACAGATGAGTGTGCGGTACTTTTACGTCATAGAGTCCAGACTTATCCTCTCAGGTGACAAGTCTGGGGTCTCCTGGAATCTGAACTCCATGCCCCCAAAGGTGTAGTGTAAACTTGGCCACCTGACCCTGATGCTGGGAAAGATTGAGGGCAAGAGGAAAAGGGGGCAGCAGAGGATGAGATGGTTGGATGGTATCACCGACTCAATGGACATGAGTTTGCACAAACTCGAGAGACAGTGAAGGACAGGGGAGCCTGGTATGCTACAGTCCCTGGGGTTGCAAATAATCAGACATTTAGCGACGGGACAATTACAAGGTTGAAATATATTATCTTCCTGGTAACTTGGTAACGGTAAATCTTAAGCTTTGTCCTGAATAGGAGCATAAGCTTGTGTCTGAAAAGAGGATCTGAGGTTTAACAGAGAAGGATATCAATTCTGGATCCTTTACACACACACACACACACACACACACACACTCACTCACTTACTCACTCACTCACTCACCTGTTTGTCGTGTCCTAGAGATGGTCCTGGCTTCAGGCACCAGTTCTGCTACTTTGAGATTTTTAGTCATGACCACTTTTGCCTTTTCTGATTCACCTTGCTGCTGCTGCTGCTAAGTCGCTTCAGTTGTGTCCGACTCTGTGCGACCCCATAGGCGACAGCCCACCAGGCTCCCCCGTCCCTGGGATTCTCTAGGCAATAACACTGGAGTGGGTTGCTATTTCCTTCTCCAATGCATGAAAGTGAAAAGTGAAAGTGAAATTGCTCAGTCGTGTCCAACTCTCAGTGACCCCATGGACTGCAGCCCACCAGGCTCCTCCATCCATGGGGTTACTTAGGCTTTCTTTTAAGTCACTGCAACTATAACTCTCTATTTAGAAAAATTATTAAGACTGGAAATCACAGGTGTGGTGGCATTGATTACTTGCTTGAAGGATAAATATGTTTAGGAGTAAAGTTAAGGATTTTAATTCAGATTCAATAGAGGATTCTGTTTAAGAACAAGTTGCCTTAGAGCTTTTATCATAAAATCCTAGTTTGTGGAAAGGTTTAGTGTTTATGCTGTACATGAATAATACGTAGATATTGGGCACCTAAATCTCGAAGCTTTGACAAGCCAATGCATTTAATATATAAACACTTCAAATTAACAAACTGTTTCAGAGGTTTTTGTTGCCTTAGTCATGAACTCCAGGTAAAGACCTGAGGCAATTGAAACACACTCTTGGTATTTCTGGGTTTTGTTTCATGATTCACAGTTCACAGCATCCAAATTGGGTGTGTGGGCACAGGACCCCAGAGGAAGTTTGTTATCCTGAAGTTGACTGTAACCAGGCGGCTCTTTGACCTGCAGCTCCGGGGATGTGGACAGTATCTAATGTTTTTGCAAAGCATTTTAATGAAGTTATGTTGCTGATAAATTAATCTCTGGGAACACATAGTAATGTGTCTTTTTTTTTTTTTTTTTTTCTAAATTATCTGACTCTGACTTCTTTAAAGTATGGCTTAGTCTGTAACTTCCCTTTGAGCCAAATTCTCTTCTTTTACGTGAGATCAGTTTGCAGACAAGCAGCGTTACTTGACTTCTGTAAAGATTGTTAATGTCTCAGCTAGAGAACCCAATGTTTAAAGCCTCATTTCTTTATCCTCAATACTTTTAGCCAAATGCTCTGTGTTCAATACAAATAAATCATGTGAGAACACTTCGATGTACGCCAAGATTATATTCAAATAAGGTACTAATACTGATTGGCAAAGGTGACCAAACAACATAAACTCCGTTCATGCTTAAATGTGGAGTTCACTGGTCTCAGTGTTTTTAGCTTTTGAATAACATTCTGCAAATGATGCTGTAAGGCATCAGACAGTTACAAGACTCTGGTAGCACTTACTGTGCACAGTTCTGATCTCTTTTGCAAACTACAGTCTCGAATGCTACATGCATTGCGTGCCATAAGCCTTTTGGATTGCTCATTAGTGAATTGTAATTTCACACTTGATTTAAAATATTCTTAAACATTCTCTCACAGTAAAAAGGTCTCACACAGTAATTAAAAGACCCAGTTAACAAAGTCTGAGAACTCTTGATTTCCTCATGGGGAGTGATTTTGCTAAATTATAGCATTTCAATTAATATAACAGACCTTTGCCAAATATAAATTTTGTATTGCTGTGACCCCAAATAGTACTGCCTGATGAAAAGTGAAATAGTGTTTATTCTCAGGAGTTAAATAAACATTTTAACTTTTTTTTTTTTCTCTCTCCGTTGGTGTAGATTGAAGATGAGCTTTTTAATCCAGATTATGTGGAGGTTGACCGGATAATGGACTTTGCACGTAGCACAGATGACCGGGGAGAGGTAACAGAGGACCGTTTGTCTTAGGGGGCAGTGGCTCAGACCGCTTACGTGTGTTTATGGAGAACCATCATGAACTCCCAAGATCTGGTCCTGCTCACAGCCTTGTATTATGACACACTTGGTCTAAACCAAACTGAAATATACTAACTTACTATTAGTTTTGGGACTTAATAATCACAGTAAAAATGTTGTTTGTTTTAGTCTGAGAGCTTTTTAAAAGAAATCAGTTTTCAATGTGAAGCAGAGAGCACTGACACTTTGCACAGTTCCAGATACAATCAATAAGGAATTTACTATATTTTGGTGTAAATCTGTTATGTAGCACGAATTCCCCTTGTAAGAGTGTTCTTGTAGCAAAAACACAGTTCAATGTTAAGTAACAGAAGACATCACTAATGAAGTTGATGGGCCTCATTTAACATGGTTCATGGAGGATGCTATAGAATCCTTCTTTTTGTGAGATCTGAGTCTCAGCATGCCCGTTTTTCTTTGAAGAACCCAAAGAGGTTGTAAAGGGCAGTTGGTAGGGCACCCTACTCATTGCGTAAGAATAAACACGCGTCTAGTGACTTCTGAGCATTGTGTCTTAGTAAGGATATGCCTACCCACCATGAGGTCTGTCACTTAGCTTCTTCTTGTAAATTAAACTGCATAAAGTGTTTGGATGTTTGAATCTTGCTTGTCTAGTGAGAGTCTGCAGTGAAGTCCCATTTTTACTCCAAATTCTGTATCACAGGGTCCATGATGTTTCAAAGACCATATCTGTAATACGATGTTTACCTTTCTGTTTTGCTTAGCTGTACTTAAAAAAAATTTTTTTTCCCCATATTATATTTATATAGTACAGCAAATGTTTGTAACATCACAGCCAGGTCACAGCCTTGGTCTAAATTTAGCTGAGATTTATCAATTTACTATTAGTTTTAGGGCTTAATAATCAGTACCTCTGTCCTAAAATGAAGATCCAAAAACCCAAATGTTTTCTAGAAGAAAGGCAAAGGAGATCTTCTTGGTCTGCATTACCCAAGGTATTTTGCTCTCCAGTTTTCTAGAGCTCAAACACATCACTTTAAAGCAATTGCATGCAGACAGTATCCCTTTAAGAAAAAGGAAGAAATTCTAATAAGTTCAAGCCTGTTTCTCATTGTTTAAGAAAGTAGCCGGTTAGGTAAATATGTAAACACACCAAGATGAGTTACCCTGTGAGTCTGAATCAGTTGCCTAATGATCACACAGATAATAATAAGGTTCAGATTCAGCTTTGTTATTTACTAGCTATTTCTATATACTTTTTGGCTTTTGAACATGACTTAACCAGTGGCTTAGATAAAAATGAATTTGTTCTGACCATATTTAATAATATTACAGTAAGTCCCCTACATACGAACCTTCAAGTTGCAAATTTTCAAAGGTGTGGACGTGTGTTTGCATGTCCAGTCACATAGGTTAGTTCATGTGTCTGGCATATGTTGTCATGTGTGTGCATCCTCGACAAATGGTTGACCTTTTGTACAGTACTGTTATAGAGTACAGTATCTTTATTTCAAACCCAGGATGTTTGGAAGCAAGTGTAAAAGCAGAGGTATATACAGCTTATTGTATTAGTCTACTTCCCAGGTGGCGCAGTGGTAAAGAATCCACCTGCCAGTGGAGTAGATGCACACACACACACACGCACACACACACACACACACACAAGTTGGGTACTTGGGCTAACTTTGTTGGACTTATGAATGCACTCTTGGAATAGAGCTCGTTCATATGTGGGGACTTACCTGTATTTTTAGTTCCTTTAGACACTAACCAAGGGCTCCTCATTCAGCGGTCACTGTTTTAAAACATCTCCCAGCTCCGTCTTGCTGTTGCTGGGATAGTGTCTGTCCGTAAGTGAAGTAGAGTGCGTGTTTTTCATACATCATTCTGCTGTGTTTAAACCCGGCCCAGCCTGTGACTCACTATCTGGTGAAGTGGTGCTCACTGCCTTATGAAGACAGCACGTGGGAGCTGAGGCAGGACATAGACCAAGCCAAGATCGAAGAGTTTGAAAAGCTCATGTCCCGGGAGCCAGAGACAGAGCGTGTGGTGAGGACTGGCGGGTGGCGGAGGGTCACATTTGCACACAGCCGGGTGGTGTGGTCTGTGAGAAACCACTAACGGGATTTCCTGTATTTGAAACAGGAGCGACCCCCTGCTGATGACTGGAAGAAATCGGAGAGTTCCAGGGAGTATAAAAACAATAACAAACTCAGGGAATACCAGTTGGAGGGAGTAAACTGGCTACTTTTCAATTGGTACAACATGTATGTAAAATGCATTTTTCTTCACCTTTTAAAGAAAGCCTATAATAGCTCTTCTGCAGTTATTGAGAATACTGATCAAGTATAGCAACATTTTAACTTGCTAATAAAAATTATTTAAAAAAGCAAACACTGGACGTATGCTTAATGTTTGTCTAAGTAGCATGTACTAATGTAGAGACTGATTGAAGTATGTAGAAGTAATTTTCTGTGTCTCCGAACATTTTGTTTGAAAATGTATCTCATTGTATTTAAAGAAGCATTTAAGGCATGCATTTATGAGTTTAATGGATATATACACTTACCTTGTGACGAGAAAGTGCTGTCTTGTATGTGTACTCATGAAAGTTTCCTTGTTTTATTTCCCTCCCAAAGGCGAAACTGCATTTTAGCAGATGAAATGGGTTTGGGAAAAACTATCCAGTCCATTACATTTCTCTATGAGATATATTTGAAAGGAATCCATGGCCCTTTTTTAGTAATTGCCCCATTGTCCACAATCCCCAACTGGGAAAGGGAATTCCGGACCTGGACAGAATTGAACGTGGTTGTGTACCATGGGAGTCAAGCTAGTCGTCGGACCATTCAGTTGTATGAAATGTACTTCAAAGATCCCCAGGTAAAGTGTCTCAGGCGCACCGCCCTTACACATAGGGGCGCTTTAACACATTGAATGTTCAAATGCTTTTCAGACCTTTTAGGGGAACGTCTAGATTTTGCAGAACTAGAGAAATTTTGTTTAGATTTCTTACTCAATTTATGTTTGGACTATAATTCCTTATCTTATGATGACAGGTCTTTCTTTTTATAGCCTTGGTCTTTCTAATTATTAGAACACGTGAAATTTTTTTTACCTTGGATGACTGCTGAAAATCATTCAATGCATTGATAGCCTAATTTGGTTTATTTTTTAAACCCTAAAAGAAAGTGAAACCAAAAAAGAGTTATTAAATGGGAATGGGAAGAATATTGTGTTCTTTATTGTTTCTAGAAGTGAAAAATATTAGGCACCTAACATTAACTGGTGCATTGAATATACCCAGAGGGAATAATTTATACTGTGGCTCTTAGTACCAGTTGCTATGACTTTTAACTAATTCTAGTTATCTGTATGAAATTATCTTTGATGTTGACCCTGAAGCATTATAAGTGACAGAGAAAGAAGAATAAATAGTATGTGCTATAATAAAATAGTTTTAAGCAATAGGTGAAATGCAAGTCCTATAACTGGAAATAGGACAGAGTTTTGTGTTCTATATTTATTTGCTTTGACTGTAAAATCTGACCTACAATTACTTAAAGGAGAAGAATATTAAAATGTGTTTTGGTGTTTATCTTTACATTTGGAAAGTTGTTGTAAGTTCTGTCCTGAGTTGAATCCTTTTTTCATGTTAGCACGTTAAAAGTGAAAACTAAGTCACAAAATGAAAAAAAAAAAAAGTTTAAAAAGTAAAAACATTTTTAAAACCGTTGCCTTAGTACATAGTCCCTCTGGCCTTTCACCTGTTGGAGTCTATAGGATGTAACCAGAATAGGCGCACTTACTGCATCTTATCTATAAAAAACTCGATTGGAAATTTTACCAACAAATTGCAAACTTCCTTAAAAAAAGGAAAGATTTTAAAACTCTCTTGTACCGTGAGAGCTTAAAATCTCCAAAAATAACTTGAAAACAAAGTATAAATAAAGATGTTCCCAAAAGGATAAACATATATATCTATCTATCTTATGCTGTTTATTCATCCTTAAAGTTATTAACGTAATCTTCAATGCTAAACAGTAACACAGAGTCCTTATTATAGGGTCGAGTGATAAAGGGGTCATATAAGTTCCATGCCATCATCACTACATTTGAGATGATTCTGACCGATTGTCCTGAGCTGCGGAATATTCCCTGGCGATGTGTAGTCATCGATGAAGCCCACAGGCTGAAGAACAGGAACTGCAAGCTCTTGGAGGGACTCAAGATGATGGACTTGGTCAGTGATCATATTGGTGCTTACCTTGAACCTGGATAAAATTGTTAACCGACTCAGTATTCCTGATGCTCTGAGTCCAGCAGATCCCTTTAAAGGGTGTTTGCAAAGCCTGTCAAATCCTGTGACATGTTTGCTCCTGAGTTTACTTAAAAGTTGCTGCTATCTTCCTGACTCTTCTGTTGTTGGCTGGTGTCTTTGTTATCACAGCAGAGTACGTTCATGATACTTCCACTGAGTTTCAAGTGTTTGCTTTTCCCTTTTGTTTGTAAGTACTGCCGTGTTGTAAGCCGTTGGGCCAAACTTTAGCTCCATGATGATGATCCAGTTGTATTCCAGGGTTTGTAGGTTTTTGCCTCCAAGGGCTTGTAGGTGCAGTTTTTCTCACTAAGTTAAGTGGATATCTGGAATTGGCCCAATTTGTGCAGACACTTAGAAGTTTAGTGCATGATAAGGCCTTGAATTTGATCTGGAGTTTTAGACCAGGTCTATTACATACTCTTCCCAAGAGATGGTCAGGACTTCGTGATTTTTTTTAGATTTTTTTTTTTCCCCCAGTAGGAGTATCTTGGGATAACATACTGTAGCAGTGGTTGGAGTTTGGTTGGCTTTCCTCTCCACAGTGCTGTATGGTTTCCTAGTAGACATGACGTGACTCTGTCACCCTCAGGCCTCTGTTCACTCTGTAGTTTACAAGATGGGTTTTGATCACTTGTTTTTATTTTTAATGTACATTTAAGAAGCAAAGATATTGTTATTCAGCATGTCTTGGGTGTTTAGATGAGTTTTTCAAAGGTACAAAAAGATTTTTTAAATCCTTTAATGTTGACTTCTATAGATTAATTTGATCTCTTATTAATTGAGAGTTTGAGATGGAAAAGAATATTCTGTACATTCATGGCTGTAAATTTTTTTGCTGAAGACTGGTACCAACAAAAAGAGCACTTAAAAGCTTTCTGTTGCAGCTGGTTCTTTGAATTAGCTTCTTTTATTCCTAAATTAATGGGATTGGATTAGCCAGCTATTCTTTTAATTAAAAACAAACAAAATCTAGTTCTGTTTAAAGGAAAAAGTCTGACTGAATTATCCTATTTAGGGTGGAGTTTTCCATCCCTAAGACCCTTCTCAGAGCAGTTTGTACTATTTTGGTGTTCAATCCACAAAACAAATTGGAACACTTAGAATAATCTTTAAAACATGAGGAAGAGAAACACTATGGCTGTAACTAGTCTCTCCAGATGGTAGTTTTAGTCTTAAATTAAAGAAATGGCTCAGACGATAAAGGCTCTGCCTGCAATGCAGTAGACCTGGGTTCAGTCCCTGGGTCAGAAAGATCCTGGAGAAAGAGAATGGCAACCCACTCCAGTATTCTTGCCTGGAGAATTCCATGTATAGAGGAGCCTGCTGGGCTACAGTCCATGAGGTCACAGAGTGGGACTGACTGCATGACTAACACACTTTCAGAAACCCATTCAGGTTTAGGTGAACACTAATTTTCTTATGAAACGTAATTGTGCCTTCTGAGTAGGGGCCCATCTCCACAGTGGTCCATATAAGAGACATTTATGGCACCGTTTCCTGAAGGTGTAATCATCTGCGTTCATCTGAGTTGTCTGTTATTAGTTTCTGTGCTCCCAGATAGTGGATTCTTACTACAAAATAGCTCTTCATTGGTGAGTACAGTTTGTTTAACTGTCAACATCCAGTAATCGAATTGTCACTGGGAGATTCCAAAGGATTTTCTGTTGTTTATACAACACTTTATTAATGGGTTAGAATCTGTTATCCAGATAGTTTTTCTGTTATATACGGTAGTGTTCCCTAACCATTTTCACACAATGGCACATATAGAAAATGATAATAATTGTGTATCATACTGGGGTAAGCCAAGAAGGCTGGCCACTGCCACAGGTGACCAGTCCTGGGATCCTGACTCTCAGCCTGTCAGCTGCCCCAAGGACCTGGCATACCCATAACTCATTCATGTCTCACCACGGAAAGCTCTGATTAGCAAATGAATAATTGTTTTTTCCAACGATCAAGAGTTGTTGATAGAATGCAATATCATTGTTCAGAGTTAGAATATAATTACATTTGTCCACTTCTGAACTGCTCACTGGGGCTTCCCTGGTAGCTCAGCTGGTAAAGAAAATGCCTGCAATGCAGGAGACCCCCGTTAGATTCTTGGGTTGGGAAGATCAGCTGGAGAAGGGATGGGCTACCCACTGCAGTATTCTTGGGCTTCCCTGTAGCTCAGATGGTAAAGAATCCACCTGCAGTGTGGGAGACCTGGGTTCAGTCCCTTAGTTGGAAGATCCCCTGGAGAAAGGAATGGCTACCCACTCCAGTATTCTGACCTGGAGAATTCCATGGACAGAGGAGCCTGGCAGGCTATAGTCCATGGGGTCTGCTCTTTGCCTAGTCTTTAAATCCATACTTCAAATATACATCACAAGAACTTATCTACTGACCAGTCTCTGTTCATCTTTCCTGGAATAAATCATGGTGAAAATGGCAAATAATAATTCTACCCCAACACAGAGCAGGTCACAGAGAATGGCTGTTACCTGCACTGGATGCGCTTATGATCAAAGTGGTAGATTCTCAGAAAGCAAGGACCAGGCAGTGTCTTCAACTCTCCCGTCACCAAGGAGACGCTTGAGAAGCTGCTGGGCTGAGGGGCATTTGTGTTCTCTGCCCCCTCCATGGGAGCGCAGGAGGCAGGGCCATCTCCTTGTCCCTTATGGACAGGAGGGGACCCTCTGAAAGTGGTGGAGGGTCTTCATGGATTCTGTTAGCTCATCATTCATTGTCAAGAGGCCTCACACAAATTAAAGACTCTGCTGAAATGAAATTAAGTGAATGTCACTCCATCAGAGCTAAAAGGAATGGTAACATTTTCAAGCCGAAAACTTAGCTGCTGGCAAAGTTGAGCTTGGATGTGATAAGCCTGATAGCCCGTCTCTTACTTGACATTTTGTGACACCTGTATATTATTTGTATTTATGTTAATAATGACTTTCAAAGGGAAACCTGGTTTAATTTCGCTACCTGTGCAACCTTACCAAAGGGTCCTCTGTGTAACTGATAGAACTGGCTTTAAAAAGAACTTGAACGGAAGCAGCGTAAAAAAGTTCTTTTCCTATTTTTCAAATAAGTTAATTTTAAAATTAATAACTTAAAATACTTTTGCTGAAGTATTTTGGTTAGCAGCTCAGTATTTCAGTTGATCATAAAAGATATTTAAAAAACTGAGAGACGATCTTTAGTATTGATACAGCTCTTCCACTACAGTGACAGTTTTCCTGAATCTATGGCAATATTTTTTAAAATTCTTGGGTAAAGTAATTCAGGACTTGAACAAATCGGGGTGTTGGCCCATGTTACCCACCAGTATGCTTATACATTAGAAAATCTTGCATTGGTTTGCAAGTTCCTTACTCTTTATGAATTTAATGAGTTAGAAGATGACAGTGATCTATGTATATTCCTGAATCAGAACCCTCTTTATTCAAAAGGAACCAAAGGAAGAATAAAAGCAAATCTAACTGCTTCACCGTGTTTTCGAAGAGCTTCATTGACAGATAAGACTCAACAGATGTTGAAAAAATGAGCATGCCTTCAGGCGAATCGCCATCCAGTATCTACTGAGCACAGACTCTGCTCAGCAACCAAGCCTTGTCAGACTTCCAGTAAAGTCAGAATATCTGTTTCGAACCTCCTTGAAGGTGTAGCCACTTTTGGAAATAGTTTTATTAACTGTGCGGTGTCCTAGAAGGCCAAAGTAGAACATAATAAGGCCTTTAAGATCAATAAATTCATTAAGACTGGTCACCATGTTGGATACGTAGAAATAAGAGGACAAGGGTATGGATCCATAAAGAAAGCTGAAGAAAAAGCTCGTTAACAGGAAGGAGTGCCTTAAAGAAAATACCTGCCTTGGTTCAAAGAGACAAAGTAAGAAATAGCATCTATTGGGGAAAAAAAACAACAAAACATGATTATGGCATTTAAAACCAAGCTGACCTCTTTGCTAGATTGAAATGTTTGCTGAACAAAATAGTTTTTCATGTGCTGTTGCCTGTAGAAAACCTTTTGTCTCTTAAGTGAGTCATGCAGGAAGCAGATGGGGAGGGCATAGCCCTGTAGAGAGCAGAAAAGGAGCACGTGAGCTTCATCTGAGCTAGGGATCTTAGGCAGAACTTGAACTTTGGTGGGAAAAGATGCCACAAGACGTAGGAGAGTGCAGAACCACACCACCAAAACATTGACCTAAACATCCCAGGAAAAATCAAAATAGCAGACCACGTTTACAGGGTCTTGGAATCTAAGACAGAGACCACATTTCTTGTATCTGTGCCTTCGGATCTTATTCCTGTGTTTTATGCTGGGTGGATGCTGAATTTCAGCGACCACGAGTGGAATTGGGGAAATGCTGATCCCAAGAGAGGCTTTGGCATGGCTATGGTTTTGTTATGATTTGCTCAGTTATCTTCGCATCCCCACAGGAACACAAAGTGCTGCTGACGGGGACCCCGCTCCAGAACACGGTGGAAGAGCTCTTCAGCTTGCTTCACTTCTTAGAACCCACTCGCTTTCCTTCGGAAACCACCTTTATGCAAGAATTTGGTGATCTGAAAACTGAAGAGCAGGTACTTACCACGGCTCCTTTTGTATTTCAGTCATTAAATTGAGGATTAACTCCCAAAGGGCCAAAGTGTTAAGATTTAATTGTTTTTAAAAATGTAAATTATGTCAATTATCCCCCACCTAGTAGACAAGTGAGATTTACACCTCCTTTGCTTGGATGTTCTGAGTCTTCATTAAGGTGATGTTCTGGCTGGTTGGTTGGTCTCTTTGCCCTCCTGAAGGGCTGTTGAGATTTACAGAGTTTCCGTACCTGTCCACCTACTTTTCAGCTGCTGTCCTGTTGAGTTCAGTGGTTTTTCATTGTGTGCTTTTGGGGGTAGTGTCAGGAGAGGCTGAAATTTCGCAAGCTGTGTCCGTCCTGGAGATCTGAAGTTCTAGTCTTAGTTCCTGCTTGCTCACATTGCTTACTCTTCTTGAGTCTACATATTTCATTTAGAAACATGGTTCCTAACTACCTTGCAGGATTTCTATGAGAAATAAATACGGTATCTGGTATGAAAAGTGGCCAGTTATCTTATAGATCGTTCAAGTTACGTAGGTGTTGGTTATCAAGCTCTATTTGAAACAAAATATGACACTTGAAATCTTAGTCTTCACGTGCCCCCTCCCCTAATTTACCATCTAAACCTCTTCTCTTAGTTCAAGTGAAGTCTGTTTTGTTTTGCCCTTCATAGAATAAATCAGAGCTGTCTGGTGTGCAGTGTCCTATTGCCAGTCAACAGAGATGAGAACAGAGAGGGACCAGAGAGCTCCTGGCTTACTCACACATTCTATCAGCTCTTTCTAGAAAGGAAGAGAACTGAAGCAAATCATTCCTACGACTTTCTCCCTTCCTTCCTCATCATCCCGAAGGCTTAAGACAAACAGAAGGGAAAACTAACAGAATGAATAGGGTTATTTTCTGCTGTGTTCTGTTCAAGCCTCCTGGCTGTTCAGGACTCTCTGGCCAGGTGAACTAGCCCATCAGAAACTGGACATTCAACCCTCATGTGCTCCTGTTATGAGAGCTGTAAGATAATGCCCTCGTACCCTTCGACAAATGAAAGTGAAAGGTAGATAAATAAGAGACTCCTGGTTTTTTATGTTAGACTATGTTTTACCATGCTATCAAGTCCCAACACCAGTATTTACTTAAGATCCTTTTTTAGGTGCAAAAACTCCAGGCTATTCTAAAGCCAATGATGTTGAGACGTCTCAAGGAGGACGTGGAAAAGAACTTGGCCCCCAAAGAAGAAACTATCATTGAAGTGGAGCTAACAAACATTCAGAAGAAATATTACCGAGCCATCCTTGAGAAGAATTTCGCGTTTCTTTCCAAAGGTGGTGGGCAAGCTAACGTGCCCAACCTTTTAAACACTATGATGGAATTACGGAAGTGCTGCAACCACCCCTACCTTATCAACGGTAAGCCTGGCACCTTGTTTCAGTCGTTGTCAAAGCCCCAGAAATCCTTGCCTCCCTTCACTCGTGTTATTGTATGGTTTGTAGTTGCCCCAATGTGAGTTTCATCATCTTCCTCTTCTTCACAAAGCCTCCTCTGTGAAGCTGTAGGTGCAACATCTTTTCCCCGATGGTCCCTGAAGCAGGACCTCACATCATCTGTCCTGCATCTGCATCTCAGTCCTTGAAAGGAGGTGTCGGTGCCCACTGGCTGGAAGTCATCAAACGTGCTAACAGTTAAAGAAAAATTAGACCCCAATGGGGTGTGTGTGTGTGTTTGTGTGTGTTTAGATCAGAGAAGTTAAAGAACACCTTTGGGGTGAGAGGCAGCTGTTGGATGCCTCAAAACTTTGATGGGAAAGAACTTCTCTCAGTCTGGAGGCCTCCAGCATCTATTCTCTAAGAGCGAGAGGTTATCTCGAGCATTGATAATCAAGATCATGGTTCATGATCTTCCTGTTTTCTTAACTAAATTGATAGTGTTATGTAACTGATATGGGTAAGAACCTGTATTGTACTCTTCCAGAAATCATTAGAGGAATTCATGCCTGTGACATGTAAGATACTCCGGAGACATAAGAGCAGGAAAGCCATTCAAAAGCGATGACAGTGAGACAGGCTTTTGCCATCAGAGTTACAAAAGGAAGGGGCATTTAGGCTGATGTAACCACAGGAGACAAGAGAAGGAGGCAGAACAAAGTGGAACCTGCCCAGGATATAAAGTAGGTGTGTGAAACAATGGGACAGTGAACCGTAGACATAGTGGAACCTGGTTATGGGAAGCCTAGATGCCAGCTTGTGGGATCTTGATGGAGCTAAGAAATGATTAGACATGGGATTCAAGATGATTGATCTGGAAACGTCATATGAATAAACAGATGGGAGCAGGGAAAGATATACAAACAGAAAGCCCCACTAGGAGGCTACTGCTGTCATCCAGGCGGGAGTTAATATGGGTTAAAGAAAAGTGGTGGCGGTCTAAATTGGGGTGTTTGCATGCAATTATGATTGGCCAGCAGTGCAGTTAGGGTGCTTCCAGGGGAGAAGGGACCAAGCCAGGTTCGTTTGTTTGTTTTGTCCCTATCACAATCCGTGAGGTTCAAATGCAGCTGATGTCAGGAGTTCCCGGTCTCTCCCCGTTTTGTCATCTATACTCCTTGGGCCAGCTCACCTCTGGAATCTGCAGTTACTAATGCCAGAGTGGTCCCTGCCTAGAGCCACCTCACCGGAGCACCTGAGGTTATGGCTGTGCTGTGACCTTGGTGCATTTCTGCTTCAGACTTTCTGCTTGTAGGTTGGTCTTCCAAAGTGAGACTCACACGTGACTGTTGTATGTTCAGTGCTGCAGCTTGCTCATCCTTATGTGTGTAAGAGCCCGTGAGGCCGTTGTGGTGTCTGCAGCCTGGTCCTGAGCTAAGGAGATGGAGCTGAGCCAAAGGTGGTCAATGGTATGAGTAAAGCTGTGTGTGTGTGTGTGTGTGTGTGTGTGTGTGTGTGTGTAATTTGAGACACACACACACACACACACACACACACACACACAAAGTTTTTTCATTTGATGTCTGTGACAAGAGAACAGTAGCCTCCAAGAGGCTCCATTCCAGTATTCTTGGAGAATCTCATGGACAGAGGAGCCTGGCAGACGATGGTCCCTGGGGTTGCAAGAGTCAGATGTGACTGAAGCGACTGAGCACATGTGCACATGTGAGAGTGAAGGTGATGTTGAAGACTTGATGGGGTCCCCGATGGTTTGGGTTGACTTATGAGTCCTCTTTGTTGTTGGGGAGAAGGGATGTGGAGAACAGTGGGCAGAAAGAAGACAAGGCTGAGCTTGTGATGGAATGAATTTCAGAGAGCAAAAGGGTAATCTTCAAAAGAAATAATTTATTTGTTTGCGGCTACTATAACTAGATAACATTGCAGCTCCTGCCCTCACAGTGACCATCTGTTTAAGGGAACAGACTTCCGTACTTCCTTTAAGTTGTCTCTGCTACATACACACACACGTGTGCGCACAAACACACTTTTAAGTGTAAATGCAGGACTTTAATTTAGGGCAGTGCCATTGAAGTATTTTTTGGGTTCCCCTGGCAGCTCAGTTGGTAAAGAGTCTGCCTGCAATGCAGGAGACCCAGGTTCGATCCCTGGATCAGGAAGATCCCCTGGAGAAGGAAATGGCAACCCACTCCAGTATTCTTGCCTGGAGAATCCCATGGACAGAGGAGCCTGATGGGCTACAGACCATGGGGTCACAAAAGAGTCACACACAACTAAGTGACTAACACTATTGGAGTATTTGGGCTTTTTATAGCCTATTTCCAATTTTTAATTTTCTGATTGATGTTTACAGATCTAGCATCAAGGTAAATCTTTAATTGATAACCTTGAGAATTTGGCCCTCTAATGGCTTAGAGGTCAGTTTAGTTTTCCTCCTGGACATCTTCCCTGCCCTTCTTTCTTCAGCTTTTCTGGAAAATATGTGCTCAGTCACTTCAGTCATGTCCAACTCTTTGCGACCCCATGGACTGTAGCCTGCCAGGCTCCTCTGTCCATGGTATTTTCCAGACAAGAATACTGCAGTGGGTAGCCATTCCCTCCTCCAGGGGATCTTCCCAACCCAGGAATAGAACCCGCATGTCCTATATGATTTGCATTGCTGGCAGATTCTTGACTGCTGAGCAACCGGGGAAGCCCGGACAAAGTATAATTATAGCTAAAAGCATCACATAAGAAATATGTTTGCTGATATATTTAAAGGAAGCATTACTAGTGACAACTGGCTGCCACTTTAAGAGCCTGAATTCACAGCAAAGAGCTGAATTAATTCAGTAAGAACTTTTGTCAGATAAGAAATAATATATTTTAATTCTGACAGTTTTTGATGATGTATTATTGGTAGAATTGAAAAGGCAGGAAAGTTACTTTTCTCATCTAAATAAGTTTAAAATGAAAAAAATTTCTCTACTGATTTGACTGAATTTATATTTTCAAATTTTTTGCTAAAATAGTTCAAACATGTTAATTTTGTCAAAATGATTATTTCATTTTTGAAAACTATTCACTAAAATATCTAAAATAGTGTATTTTGATTATGGATTGATATTAATATCTTAATTTTAACAAAAAATAACTACCTAGATATTGTAAGTGAAGTGTGGTTCTGAATTGCTTGTAGTATATTATCCAACAAGAAGAAATGTTTTTAAAAAACCTAATGTAATATGTGGATATGATCAGTTCCCCCTGTCTCCTGAGGACCTTCTTGTCCTGAATCTAGAACCTAGATTTCTAAATTTTTTGTTTTGGAAAACGTTATTTGACTTTATACAGGGATGTTTGGTGAAGAGCTTGCTTGCCAACACAGGAGATATAACAAATGCAGGTTCGATCCCTGGGTCAGGAAGATCCCCTGGAGAAGGAAATGTCTACCCACTCCAGTATTCTTGCCTGGAGAATCCCATGGACAGAGGAGCCTGGTGGGCTACAGTCCATGGGGTCACAAAATGTTGGACACGACTGAAGCGACTTAGCAAGTATGTAGGATGCAAGAACATTTATTCAAGACCGTGCTTCATTCAAGGGTATTTGTGCTGATGCTCTTCAACAGCAGTTTGGTTTTTACCTTTTCCTAGCGAAACCTTTGCCTTTCATTCCCTTCAGATTGAAATCCTGAATACTAGCCTTTTATTCATGTGAGAGAGGGAGTGAGAAGTGGCAGTTTCCAGCCCACTGGCATTTTCTGCCGGGCCATTCCTGAGAAACAGCAGTGGCTTGCTATGCATAGACCTCCAGGCCTGGCCCAGGCATTAGTGACTGTAATCCGGTCTCAGGAAGATTCTTTGTTGATTAATAACAAACAGGCAGTATTTCTGCATATGACCAGGTCATGACTTCATTTCCACAGGTGCTCTGAAAAGGGAAGTGGGGGCACTGCCGTCCTGCCTGTGGCTGCATGCCCCCATTCCGTCCTGGCAGCTCTGATGGCCCAGGTGACCTGACCTGGGTCTCGTATCCCCATCAGTACAGTGCCTTCGTGTTTAAAAACCAGTGGTTAAGAAGTCAGGTTCCTGGTGTGGTTTAAGGCTGGGAAGTAATCCTATCAGATGGATTTGTCTGTCTGTATTTCCCAAAGAAGTGACTACCCTGCATCCCCAGGGCAAGGGTGGAGCACAGTGGCCGGACCCTGATTAACCTCCCCACCCCACCCCGGACCCCTGCTGTCTAATTCTAGTTAAGCCACCTAAGCAGCTGCAGGAAGCTTAGCCGGCTACTCCCTGGACAAGTGTGTCTGGGGTCAGGGGCGGAGGTGGGAAGAGTTTCGGTCTCTAGGAAGGTGACAGTCTCTCTGATGCACCCTCAGGAAGCAGAAGTCTCTGTGGGACTAATAGAAAAGAGGGTTAGGTATCGATGTCTTTCATGAAACAGGTTGGTTGTTTAAAGCTTTGGATAACTCAAGATAGAACTTTTGTACTTTAGGAAATTAATCAGATGAAAATGAATGTAGAGGGAGATGGAGAGATTGCAGTGAAAATGTGTGCTCAGATCTCCTGAAAAAATCTCTAAATATTATCCTCGAAGCGGGACTCCCTTTTGCTGCGGTGCTTTTGGCCATATTAATAGGCAGTTTAGATACACAGACGACTGCCCCTGCACAGCAATTGTTAGAACTCTGTTCCCTTGCCTCTTGGTTTCAGAACAGATTTTGTTATGTGTGTTTATCTTCCGTGAGTAAACAGCTCTTCATTTCTTTAGCATTTTAGGTTCCAAATTTTCTGTAGGTATCCGGCCCTTGGCTTGTTTCTGCCACTTCT
This sequence comes from Bos taurus, assembly GCF_002263795.3. Taxonomy (NCBI): domain Eukaryota; kingdom Metazoa; phylum Chordata; class Mammalia; order Artiodactyla; family Bovidae; genus Bos; species Bos taurus. Next base: position 26,456,745 of record NC_037341.1, read on the forward strand.
AGCTCTGACAGTCTGTTGTTGAAATTCAGTTTCTACAGACAGCAAACATTTGTTTGTTGGAAAATGTGGGGGTCCCCCCCCCAAACGCTTGAAAATGTGTTGTGCTTAAATTTAACTCTGATCCCTTTTCTACCTCCCTGGTTTCCTGCAGACCCGCACTCTGAGCCGGTGGATGGATGTGTGTGCGTGAACGCGAATGCGTTGTTCTGGGCCCTGCTGTTTGCAGTGGGTGTTGAAAGCAGGTTCGTTGTTTTCAGTAATAAAAGAAAAAAACCTTTTACAGTATTCCCGTTATGCTGTCCAATCTCCGCAGGTGCTGAAGAGAAAATTTTGGAAGAGTTTAAAGAAACACACAATGCCGACTCTCCAGATTTTCAGCTCCAGGCGATGATCCAGGCTGCTGGCAAGCTAGTGCTGATTGACAAGCTGCTGCCGAAGCTGAAGGCCGGTGGCCATAGGGTGCTCATTTTCTCCCAGATGGTGCGCTGCCTGGACATCCTGGAAGACTACCTCATTCAGAGACGGTGAGGGCCAGGCCCTGGGGGTCGGGGGTGGGGGGGTGTGGGACTGGGCTCCACGCGCTTCATCTCCAAGTGGCCTGTATGATAAAGGGGATGGGTGGGGGCTTGTGTCTTAGCTCTTCTTGAAAGCTGTGGATGGGCACGGCAGTTGTCCCGTATGACGCAAGCTTTTGCAGGCAGTTCTATTTTTCTAGTTCTTTCTCTGGGCTAGAGGAGGACAGCTCTTTCTTGATGTTGAAGTAGCATCTGACACTTTTGTGACCCCCATGGACTATAGCCCACCAGACTCCTTTGTCCCTGGGATTTCTCCAGCAAGAATACTGGAGTGGGTTGCCATTTCCTTCCCCAGAGGATCTTCCCCGACCCAGGGATGGAACCTAAGTCTCTTGTGTCTCCTGCATTGCAGGCAGATTCTTTACCACTGTGCCATCAGGGAAGCCCGATCCTGTAAATTTATATCCCATGTTGTAGTACGTTTTTAAAAGCACCAGGAAAGGAACACATGTCCTGTGGCCATCTGCCAGGCCTCCTTGTTGACACTGACATCTTCCAGGTACCCGTATGAGAGAATCGACGGCCGGGTCAGAGGCAACCTCCGTCAGGCAGCTATCGACAGGTTCTCCAAGCCTGACTCCGATAGGTTTGTGTTCCTCCTGTGTACGAGGGCAGGAGGCCTAGGCATTAATCTCACTGCTGCTGATACCTGCATCATCTTCGATTCTGACTGGAATCCCCAAAATGATCTCCAGGTAAACATGCAAGAAAACCTTCCTGGTACCCCCCTCCCCCACTTTAGGAAGTCGTTCCGCTACATCAGACCAATAAATTGAAATCCTGCCGTCGCTCAGGCAGTGTCCCATGATTGGGGCAAATGAACCAACCGGTAATCAATTGATGGATAATGTGAAAGTCATTTCTTGGCGTGTTAACCCTCCAGTGTTGAATGGTACCCCTATTTATCAGAACAGATGCTCTTGTAACTGGCAGTGGTGTGTTCTCTTTCTCTGGTGGCCATGCATTTCCTTTTTCTTTCAGGCTCAGGCTAGATGTCACAGAATAGGACAAAGCAAATCTGTGAAGATATACAGGCTGATTACCAGGAATTCTTATGAAAGGGAAATGTTTGACAAGGCCAGCCTGAAGCTGGGTCTGGACAAGGCAGTCCTGCAGTCCATGAGCGGACGGGAGAATGCTCCCAACGGGGTAAGCCGTGCTGTCCTCGCCCTGCTTGCTTCACTCCTGCTCCTTGCTTCGTTTAGCTCCCAGTGAGAAACCATCCGCATCTGGTTATCCTTTGGCCTCAATATTTTAAGCATATTTGGTCACATTTACTTCGTCATAATTGAGGTTTACTGTCTTGGAGAAAAAAGTAAGCGTTTGTTCAGTCTCCAGACATTTCAGTTCTTTGTTACTGTTCAGTAGCTCAGTTGTGTCTGACTCTTTGCAACCTCGTGAACTGCAGCACGCCAGGCTTCCCTGTCCTTCACCATCTCCTGGAGTTTGCAAATCAGTGATGCCATCCAACCATCTCATCCTCTGTCATCCCCTTCTCCTCCTGCCTTCAGTCTTCCCCAGCATCAGGGTCTTTTCCAGTGAGTCAGCTTTTCACATCAGGTGGCCAAAGTATTGGAACTTCAACTTCAGCGTCAGTCTTTCCAATGAATATTCAGGGTTGGTTTCCTTTATCTAAATCACTTTAAATACTTCTCTAACACAGGTACAACAGCTTTCCAAGAAAGAAATAGAGGATCTTCTCCGGAAGGGGGCCTACGGTGCACTCATGGATGAGGAGGACGAGGGCTCCAAGTTCTGCGAAGAAGACATCGATCAGATCCTGCTCCGGCGGACCCACACCATCACCATCGAGTCCGAGGGCAAAGGCTCCACGTTTGCTAAGGTGCGCACCCACCCAGGAGGCAGGTCTTCTGGGGAGGCGGAACAGAGGCTGTGCAATGCGCTCGTGAGAAGCACACATAACAGCTGCTTTATGTCGCATGTTAAGAAATTAGTGATTTAATCCCACTGGGGCCCCTGACACACAAAACGTGCTTTATGTTCAGCGTGTCTGGCATCGGAGTCACCCTCACCTTTCCCGTCCCTGCTTCTGGGCTCCCCAGCCTCGTCCTCTCTCTGTGTCCTGGCCCCCCTCCCTTCCACTTCTTGAGCCTCTGCTTTGTCATCACCTTCCTCCTTTCCTGGGATCTTGATTCCTGATCAAGCCTTGAGAACAATCATCTCACTTCTATCTTGAAAAAGTCCCCCATCTGCTTTCGTCTCTGGCTGCAACCCCATAACTTCTTTTGTAGCTAAAAACCACACCAGCAACCCACACAGCGTTATTGACCCTGCTGCTCTACTGCCTTACTCTACTCATTTCCTAACTTCCAGCTTCTACCCCTCCCCCACTCCCCGGCTCCCTCCTTGCCCCTTCTGAGGCTTCACCCACCCACCTCCAAGCCTAGTGCCACACTTTCCACTTTCATTTTGAGCAACTTTATGGAAATGTAGTTTACTTATCATAAAAACCACCTATTTTAAGTGTACCATCCAGCACCTTTACCATATATAGAAATGTACAAGTATCCCACCATCTAAGTCTAGAACATTTCCATCACCCTTTAACAGTTCTCCCCCCACCCCCTCCCCATCTAAGTCCCAGCAACCACTCCTCTGCTTTCTGTCTCGCTAGGTTTGCCTACTCTGGACAGTTCATATAAATGGAATCATACAACATGTGGCCTTTTGTGTCTGGCCTCACTCCCTTAGCCTGTTTTGGGGGCTCATCCATGTTATAGCACGTTATCACTAATTTCTTTCCTTTTATTGCTGAACCACATCCCATTCTATGGCTTCACCTTATTTACCACTTGAATATGGACCTGGATTGTTGTTGACCCATTCACTAGCTGGTGCTGAAATTTGGATTGTTTGCAATTTTGGGTTATGACGAATGGTGTTCCGAACGTTTATGTACAAGTTTTTGTGTGGACGTCTGTTTTCATCTCGCGTGCTTATATACCAGGAATGGAATTGCTGGGTCTTGTGTAACTCTGTGTTTAACCCTTTGAGGAACTGCCAGACTCTTCTCTAAAGTGACTGTACCATTTCCCCTTCCCACCAGCAGTGGTTAGGGTTTTAATTTGTCCACATCTTCACCAACACTTTTGGTTGTCTGTCTTTTTTAATGACCACCCTATTACCGAGTATGACATGATAGCCCACTCTGGTTTGATTTGCCTTTCTCTGATACTATTTAACATCTATTCGTGTGCTTGTTGGCCGAGTATTGATACATATAATCTTTGGGGAGATGTCTCTTCAGATATTCTGAACAGCTTTGAACCTTTTTTAGTTTTTGTTTTTTTTTTTTTAATTGAGTTTTAAGTATTCCAAATATAAGTTTCTCATTATGTAATTTGCAAATATTTCTCATAGTCCTTTCTTCAGTTCAGTTCGGTTCAGTCACTCAGTTGTTTCCAACTGTTTGTGACCCCATGAATCACAGCATGCCAGGCCTCCCTGTCCATCACCAACTCCCGGAGTTCACTCAGACTCACGTCCATCGAGTCAGTGATGCCATCCAGCCATCTCATCCTGTCGTCCCCTTCTCCACCTGCCCCCAATCCCTCCCAGCATCAGAGTCTTTTCCAATGAGTCAACTCTTTGCATGAGGTGGCCAAAGTACTGGAGTTTCAGCTTTAACATCATTCCTTCCAAAGAAATCCCAGGGCTGATCTCCTTCAGAATGGACTGGTTGGATCTCTTTGCAGTCCAAGGGACTGTCAAGAGTCTTCTCCAACACCACAGTTCAAAAGCATCAGTTCTTCGGTGCTCAGCTTTCTTCACAGTCCAGCTCTCACATCCATACATGACCACAGGAAAAACCATAGCCTTGACTAGACGGACCTTTGTTGGCAAAGTAATGCTTAATTTTAAGAAGCCCAGGTTACCCATGTTTTTCTTTTATCATGTGTGCTTCTGATACATCGTTTAACCTATGATTGCAAAGGTTTGCTCGTGTTCGTTCTTCTAAGAGTTTTACAGTTTTCACTCTTAACTTCTATGTCTCCGATCCCTTTTTGAGTGAATTTTTGTGTGTGATGAGACGGAGGTCCAGCTCCCTTCTTTTACATATGGATATCCAGTTATCCCAGCTACTGCACTTGTCCCACCTGCTCCGCTTGTTGAAACTACTCCACTTGTCTCAGCTGCTCCACTTCACACAGCTACTCCAGTCTTGAAAGGTTCTCCTTGTCTGGGCTCAGTGACCCAACACCTTCTCCCTCACATCTTTCAGCTTCTTTTCAGGTTCTTTCCTCCGTCCTCACAGATACTTCAGATTCATTCGGTACCAAAACAGGGTCATTATCTCTGCCCCTCCACCTCTGTGCATGCGTGTGTGCACGTGCACACACCCCTGTTTTCTTCACCTGAGTCACACCTCTCAGATGCCAGAATTGAAGCTGGGGTTTTCATGGCTTCCTCCTCCTTCAGCCTTTACATGCCCTCACAGTCTAACCCCTTTAATTTTACCTTTTAAAGACCACCTTCTAGCCTGTCTCCTTTTCTTCATTTCTGCAGATCTTCCCCATTCCCTCCCTAAACCCTGGCTGCAGCTTGTTCTGTTCTGTTCTGCACTCCCCCGACCCCACCCCCTGCTCCAGGACACTGGTGTGGTCCCTCTGACAGGTGACTTTGCGTATGGTCTCATTCCTCTTGAGATTATTTCCATTTTCAAAGAATTTCCTGCTGCCTGAGGATGGAATTTGGACTCTGCTAACAGGACACACAAGGCCCTGCCGGCCCCGCCTTCTGCCTGCCTCACCAGCTTGACCTTGGGCAACACCCCCCTGACCACCCGAAGCCCTGGCTACGTGACACAATCACCTTTCTTCGCCCTTGTGCCTTTGCACATGCTCCATCCTGGACATTTCCACTTGCTTTCTTGTTCTGTGGCCTTTTTTTTAAATTAATTAATTAATTTTTGGCTCTGCTGGGTCTTCATTGCTGTACTTGAGCTTTCTCTAGTTGCAGCGAGCAGGGCTGCTCTCTAGTTGCGGTGCTCAGGCTTCTCATTGTGGTGGCTTCTCTTGTTCGTGGAGCACGGGCTCTAGGCACACAGGCTTCAGCAGTTGTGACTCAGAGTCTCAGCAGTTTCAGCTCCCAGGCTCTAGAGCACAGGCTCGGTAGTTGTGGTGCAGAGGGCTCATTGCCCCCTTGGCATGTGGAATCTCTGTGGACCAGGGATCAAACCAATATCCCCTGCATTGCAAGGTGGATTCTTAACCACTGGACCACCAGGGGAGCCCTGTTCTGTGGTTGGTTTGGGCACTGTGTTCTGGAGGACATATTCTCTCTTCCCAGCAGGAACCTCCACCCCACCTAAGCCTGGCTGGGGCTCCCCTCCGTACGTTGGCTGCACCTGTACACATCTCTGTCACCTGTCATTTATTAGGCTGTGCTGTCATTTTTTATTTCCTGATCTGTCTCAACCCCTGGACAGTGAGCTGCCTAAGGGACAGTCCTTCGTCCCAGTCCCACTGACCATAACACCTGCCACGCACACAGTGGAAGGATGACTGTGTGTTCGGGTGAATGAAAGTGAAAGCTGCTTTGCATTTCACTGAGAAAACCATCGCAAAGTAATGAACATTTTTTTCCTTTAGGCCAGCTTTGTTGCATCTGGAAATAGGACAGATATTTCCTTGGATGATCCAAATTTCTGGCAAAAGTGGGCGAAGAAGGCAGAATTGGATATCGATGCCTTAAACGGAAGGGTGAGTGAGCGGTCACATTGACTCCCTGTCTGACCTCTCCCAGGGCTTCCTTTTCAGAAGTTTCACATTATCTGCTGTCTTTCAGAACAACCTGGTTATTGACACTCCAAGAGTGAGGAAGCAAACCAGGCTGTACAGCGCGGTGAAGGAGGACGAGCTGATGGAATTTTCAGACCTGGAGAGCGACTCAGAGGAGAAGCCCTGCACAAAGCCGCGGCGGCCACCAGACAGGTCCCAGGGCTATGCCAGGAGCGAGTGCTTCCGAGTTGAGAAGAACCTGCTCGTCTATGGGTGAGTCAAGCTCACGTGAGAAATGGAATTTCATTCAAAAAATGGTTAGAATTCCAAGTGGTATAGAAAAACTCTAATTTATGTTTGGGTTTCTGTGACTGCCCAGGACACAAATGCTTTTGGCACAACCCAGGTGGTTAAAGAACTCAAAGCTGTGCAGATCCTCAGAGATTTGAAGGGGGTATGTCCTTTGAGGAATCACGTCAGACTCAGATTCACTTGCTGATCACTAGGAACTCAGAAGGAAGCCTCAGAAGTCTCTTTCTAGGGCTCCTTCACGTAAAATTACCACTCTCTCATCACTTTTGGTACTCTTTCATCATTTTTCTGTTATAAAAATTTGTTAAAGGCAGTGGTCTCATTTGTAAAGCTCTTCCTACCTATCTGAAATGTGGAGGCCATTTCAACCATCTAAATGGGTCGTATTTCTCCTGCTCAATCTCAGGATCCACATTGAATCCATCTCTGAAACTCCATGGCACAGGGCTTCCAAAGGCAGTGTGCTCGGCATAAATCAGAATTCCTAAACAAGCACGCTCTCGTACCTGGTGGGACTGTAAGCAAATACCACTCAAATGAAAAACCTGCCACGAAAACAGTGTTTCTATAGATCGGATGACTTCTGCTCTGTGATTTTTTTCTTCTAATAGATCATCATTAGTTTCAGAAGAAACACAGACATGCTGCTAACGTGGCCGACAGGGATCTTACCTGGCCCTTGTCGGTCCTGTGGGTCTTCCCATGGGCACTCAGGGCTGCTCTTTCCACCCTGTTTCCACAAGCAGCCCTGCCCCGACTCCGCCAGCCCAGACTTGATCTGCCTACCACCTCCCGCACTTGACCTCCTAGCGGGCATCACCTCAGCTTCCTGTCCCACCTCCCACCCCTAAGGGTCTCCTGCACGTGCTGTCACACTCAGCTCGTCAGGTGATTGCTCTTAATGGTCCCTTCCTGCTGGAGCCCCAGTGAAGGACTCCTTGAGGCCTAGGGCTCCTTCTTTGTCCTCAGGGCAGAGTGTGATGCCAGCAGGCACAGTGCACGCTGGGTCAGTGGTTGCTTACAGTAAAGGCAGATGCACTGTAGCCCGTCCCATGTCCTGGTAGCTGGGTCCCCTCTCTGCGTCATCTCCACGCGCCGGCGGTTCACTCCTGGCCGTCTTTACTAGGTGGAGACCCTCCACCTGACCCTTTTGCTACTTCACCTGTTTCCATGATCTAAGCCGTCAAAGTTGAGAATTTTGCTGCTGACTTTAGCGACAGAGCATATTAATTTCTGCCGAAGCTGGAAGGTATGCTTATCTGTCTTTCTGTAGAGCCCTTCCCTCCTCGACTGTGAGCAGGATGGTCATGGCACCCCCACCCCCACCCCAGGCAGACAGGTCCTCTCTCCTTTAAGAGGCAGCTCGGGTGCTGTTTCCTACTTCTAAGTGGGGGAATCAAAGAAGGCATTTCACAGAGGTGGCATGAACAAACATCTTGAATTAGCTGGAGTAGGAGTAAGGGTGGGGTGTTGGACAGGGAGAAGAGAGTTTCTGGCAAGAAGAGCTGTGTGTCCGAAGGCCCAAAGGCTAGGGCCAAGTTTGTGGTTTATGGAACTGGGAGAACAAATCTGGAAGCTGGAGGACCAGGTGGGGCAGAGGCAAAGCCACCGGTGAGGCTGGGCCCCTCGCCTGGGGCTGATTTCTGCCCTGAGCACCTGCAGTTTGGGGAAGGTGTGCTCACATGGCACCTGCCTGTGGGCTGCATATGGGGGCCTGTCCACGGCCCTTTCTCTCCCTGTTTCACAGGAGGACACGTAAGTGCTTATATTTGGGACTTGGTTTCAGAGGGACATCTTTTGTGGCTTTCCATTAATTATTGAGGTGTGCTTATAATTTCCTTTTAACACATTACAGAGCATCTTACCAAAATGAAAATCACATATAACTTTTTTCTTCAAGTTGATGGATGATGCTTCTAATGAATGATGCTTCTAATAACTTCCTGTGTGGTTGGTCGTTAATCTTCCTCACTCCGGGCCGAGGGTCCGATGTGAGCCAGCAGACCACCTCATGTCTGGGTATCGGGAGACGCTCAGCTGCTTCTGTGGCCACACCCTCAGCCACCAGCTTCCTGATGTGGGGGTGGTCACACCTGCCACTTGTCACCTTCCATCTCAGATGACGGGTCAGCATCAGAACATGGAAACCACGCCCTCGAGGAGGGGAAGCAGAGGGCTTTCAGATCCCTGCTGGAAACGCGGTGTCAGCTCCCACCCTGCGGCTGTGTGTGTGTGTGTGTGTGTGTGTGTTTAGCTACTGCACCTGGATTGCTTTTCCACTGCCTGATGTTGCTGTCACTAGTTTTGACCCAGGCCCTCCTAAGGCTGCCACCTGCCTCTGAAACCAGAGCCCCAGGTCTCAGGTCGGAGGCACCGTCCACATGTGGACATTTGCTTTGCAGCTGGGGGAGGTGGACGGACATCCTCTCCCATGGTCGCTACAAGCGCCCACTCAGCGAGCAGGACGTGGAGACCATCTGCAGGACCATCCTTGTGTACTGCCTCAACCACTACCGGGGGGACGAGAACATCAAGAGCTTCATCTGGGATCTCATCACACCCACGGCTGATGGCCAGACGCGGGCCCTGGTCAACCATTCCGGTGGGTCTGCACCTCCCTCTCGGGGTCCTGGGAGCCTCCGGGGAGCTCGGAGGCACCCCAGACCCTGCGTGTCCCTGACTCCTGACCCTGACACGGTCACTGGGGTCGTGGACAGTGTCTATTGTTATTATCATCATGACTACTCTGGTTCTAGGTTTGTCAGCCCCGGTGCCCAGGGGGAGGAAGGGCAAGAAGGTGAAAGCCCAGAGCTCACACCCAGTGGTGCAGGATGCCGACTGGCTGGCTGGCTGCAACCCGGACGCCTTGTTCCAGGAGGACAGTTACAAGAAGCACCTGAAGCACCATTGCAACAAGTACGTCAGGGAGGGCGGGTGCGGGGAGCGGGCAGCCCTTCTGGTTCTTAACTGTACGTGTACTCAAGTATGCGTATACACCAGATATCCATCAGTAAGACTAGTGCACTCTTGTGGCGCAGCTTTACTGTTTTTTTTCTTGAAACATGATGTCAGGTCAGGTGGAAGCCTGACTTTAGAGGGCTGATTTTTGGGGGGGAGGGGGGCAGTAGTAAAGATGCATCAACACAGTTTTACTACTTTAACTATTTGTAAGTATACAGTTCATTGGCAGTAATTGTATTCAGATTGCTGTGTGCCCATCACCACTGTCTAGAACCCAAACCTTTTCATGGACCTTAGTATAACTTCTGTTCCTATTAAATGATTTCTCACCCTTCCTGCCCTCGGCACTTGACAACACCGTCCCACCATCTGTCTCTAAGAATTGGCTTATTCTAGGTATCTTGTTATAGTATTTGCCTTGTTGTAGCTGGTTTATTTTACTGAACATAATGTTTTCAAGGTTCATCCATGTTGTAGCTTCTACAGAAGCTCGTTCCCTTTTATGGCTGTGTAATACTCCATTGTGTGTATAGACCACATTTTATTCATCCATGCATCGATGGGCACTTGGGTTAATGGATGTCTTTGGCTGTTGTGAATGATGGTGCTGTGGACATGTGGATAACTGAGTTTTAGCCAACGTGTTTAGAGAATTGTGGTTAGCTTTATATAATCCTGCCTTCAACTGACTGCTTCCCATGAAGGGGCTGAGGAGTTTAGATGATATTTTTTGCTTTGTGATGCCATGAACAGAGGCACCTGGTGGACTACAGTCCGTAGGTTCATGAAGAGTCGGACACGACTGAAGTGACTTAGCACATGTGCACCTGTGCACACACACACGCACGACTCCTCGGTTGTTGGGTCCATTTTTTCTTACCTGCGAGGTTTAGAATCCTATTCCTCACCTTTATTTCTAGAACCTGATTATACGTAGCTGAAGGGAACTGGACCTGAATTAATTCCATTGCTCGGAGCTCTGTGAGCTGCTGAGCACCTCCACCTGTGGGTGCTTCCCCTCCTCTGAGCGTGTGTTTTCAGTATCTGGGGTTCAGCAGCACAGCCAGTGCACATCTGTACCCTTCCTGATTGGGGCCACCTGGGGCAAGCTTCTCATCCTCTCAGACTCGCTTTCCTTACTTGTCAAATAGAGCTTCAATAAATGTCTGTCTCTATATCGCAGCAACAAAAGTCTGAGTACCTATTACTGGCAGCACGCCAAGCACTTCCTATGGATTTTCTGTTTGAATTGTCTAAGACGAGTCATCTTGCTCTTTTATCCCCCTTTACCAGACAAGGAAACCAAGTCTCGGATACTCAGGGTCCCTCAGCTAGTCGAGGGACACCGCCCTTGCTCTCGACCACCCCCCACCCTCCCACCCCCGCCCATGTCTGAAGCCTGTCTTCCCTCAGAGTTGTCTAAAGCCTCAGTGAAATAATTTCCCAGAGAACACCTGCTTCTCCTGGGTTGTCCTGACTCATGGTTTTCATCCCTTTTTAAATGTAATGGTACTTTCAGGGACCATCTTTGATCATGATTCTTAAATTTTGACTGACAAAAATTTTCCTTTCTGAGTCTTCAAAACCATTACCTCAAACCATCTTAGCACCTCAGAAACCACTGTTACTGTCATAGCATAGTGGTCCTCCTTCAAGTCCCGCCCCACTCATAGCTATTAGAAAACTTCTATTTCTTTGTAGTTTCTGTGAAGTTGGGGTCCATAACCTTAGGAGTTCTGGATTCAGACAAACCGTAACCGAAGGGGTTTAGTGTGGGGGCAGGCTTCTGTTCCCAGGCCTCACTGAGACAGCAGTTTTTAATTTCCCGCGTCAATCACAGACTTCCATAGGGCACCCTCCCTGGTTAGTACGTGAGCTATAACTCATGCTCTTTACATCTTACCTGGGTCTCAAGAGAACTGGCCATGTCTTCACCTCCTCTCTGGGATGAGCAGTCAGAGAGAAAAACGAGACCCAAATTGTGAGATCTTCTGGAAAATATCCGGCCAGTCCTCTTCAAAAGTTTCAGGAGACCAAGACAGGAACTGTCTTGGGTTGAAGGAGATGGAAGGGGTGGGACAGTTCAGTGCACCTGTGGTCCTGACCTGGATGCTCGTCCAGAAAACAGACCCTAGTGGGACCAGCCACCAGAATGAAGATTAACAGTGGGGACTCGAGAGGCATCCTGACTCACCACATGCAAACCCCTTAGAGTCCGAGGCCACCTTCCATCACCTCGTTATCCTGCCAGGACCCACCATATATTCCTCAGGGGCACTCAGCTTGCCTGTTCACGAGTTTGAATTTTTTCCTCTAGAAGAAAGATGACATTCACAGTTACAATCATTCGTTAAAGCCTCCATCCACAAAACTAAAACTCCTCATGAGGTAGAAAACCTTGTCTTCTCCTGAAGGGAGAGAAACTGCTAGGGTTACTGATGCTGCACTGAAGTTTGGTGCATAAAAGAAGATCCAGGTAAAGGTGGAAGGTGCGTCCTGGCTGAGCATCCTCTGTGAGGAGACCTGGGCTGCAGACTCTGCTCTTGCCGGGCACGGCTGCCCACAGTGTTGACTTCGCTTCTGCAGGTTCAGTGTGGCACAGTCAATTTTTAATCTTATCCAGAGAAAGAAATCTTAATAAAAACCAGTTTTCCAAAAAGATCTCTTACCTTGGAGCACATTCAGGTCTTTACAGCTTTGTGTTTTGCCTGTTGAGAACCCAGGCTGGCCAGGAGCAGCCCCCATGCTGGACAGGCAGGCAGGTGATACAGGGGTGTCTATGTGTGATCCGGGGTGGGTGGTACATGGGTTGTCTCTGTGTGATTAGGGGCAGGTGGTACATGGGGTGTCAGTGTGTGATCCAGGGTGGGTGATACAGGGAGTATCTGTGTGTGATCCAGGGCAGGTGGTATATGGGGTGTCTGTGTGTGATCCAGGGCAGGTGGTACACCAGGTGTCTGTATGTGATCGGGGCGGGTGGTAGAGGGGGTGTCTGTGTGATCGGCGGTGGGTGATACCGGGGGTGTCTGTGTGTGACTGGGGGCGGGTGACAAAGGGGATGTCTGTGTGCGATCAGGGGCAGGTGGTACACAGGATGTCTGTATGTGATCAGGAGTGGTCTGTCGTGGTGAAGCCACCCCTACTTGCCATTTTGATGTGTTCAAGGACAGGGTCCATATCCCTAGAGACAGTACAAAGAGGTGGAGTCAGATGGCCTAACTCTGAGTGGTCCGTGCTTAAAGTGACTCTGGGACTTTGAAGTCTGTCGCTTGTCTTCTGTTAGCTTAGGAAATGGAAATCGTAACTTGTCCTACTTTGCCCTAGAGTTACTGTGAGGATCAAATGAACTAGTGGTAGTACACGCGACACACGGATTGAGAAGTGTTCTCCAAGTGTGTGGTGGGAATCGCACTTGATTTTGTCTACTCGTGGACAAGGCGGTGGTCTTCAGGTGTCTGTCCTGAATGCACACCAGGGCTGGTCCAGGAGACGCTAGACTTGAGAGTTCTTGGGGTGTTTACCAGGTGGGCTTTATCCAAAGAATTAGTTTACACCATTGAGGAAATCCACATGAGATTGAAAATTTGGTTCCTAGAATTCCATGAGTTTTTAAAAACCAATTCCTTGAAAATGACTAAGAACTTCAGCAAACCAGACACACTTTAATCTCCTTTGTGATGTTGTATTATTATTTGTTAAGTGACAACTTGGGCTTCCAGGTTATGTAAGCTAGAAGGAATAAAACATGGGTACAGCCCCTTAAAGGGTGGCCCGGCAAGGATCCACCCCCACCACCATCTTCCTTCCTCAGAAGCAAAGTTGTATAATCTGGAAAACCTGACATTCTGTATTGAGGGTTTATTGTCAGGTAGTAAAACCAGATTTTATATCTCGTTTATTCCTACAACTTGTGATGTGCTTCCAAAAATGGTATTAAGGCAGCAGCTGAGGAAATTTTATGAGATAATGAAGCAGAACAGTTACTGAAAGCCATCTGCTCAGTTGTTTACAAACTTGCTTCAATACTTCAGAGGCAGTGGTGGGCTACGTGTCTAAACTTCACAAGCTGCGCTAGGTAGGACTAAATGAAGTGCGCCCGGGCCGGGCTGAGCGCCGGCCCTCCCGTGCAGGGGGCGCGGTTGCCAGGCAGGCCGGTTGGAAGCCAGCAGAAAGCACACGCAGAGGTGATTATGTGGCACCATCTGTCACGCTTCAAGCCTACCATACAGCATGGCTAATCAGCCTTGGCAGGATGATGGATGAACAGCAGCAGCTGCCAAAAGCCACTGTTGGCAAACAGTCCCGAAGTTAAGAACTTCCCCCCACCTCCCCCGTCTCCCTCTCCAGGGTCCTGCTGCGTGTCCGCATGCTCTACTACCTGAGACAAGAAGTGATAGGAGACCAGGCAGAGAAGATCCTGGAGGGCGCCGACTCCAGGTGGGTACGCGCCTGTGTTCCTCCTCGCAGTGACCATCCAGGCAGTCAGAGTCCACGTCACGGGTGGGGGGCGCGCTTCAAACCTCCTGCATCCTCAGCACATCTCTCTTTCTGCATCTCGAATGCAGTGTTTGTCCTACGAGCCTGGGGACATGAGGAGAATCGGGAGAAGCCTGTTTGTAGGTCTTTGTGGACGTACAAAAAGGTGTGAACTAAATGACTCGTGTTTGTGAGGTGACCTTTAAAACAGGGTCCTGTGGGATAAAGTTTACTTCTGGTCCCAGCAGAAGGCAGCCGACTTCTGCCCTTTCCTGCAACCTTGGCTCGCACCGCCCCAGCATCCCCACCTCACTCCACGATGCTCAGGTGCTTGTCGTGGGAAGGGGGCGAGTGTCATGCTCCTCACTTAGCATTCTTTTCCAACAGTGGGGTCTATTGTAAATATCACGTCAGTGGTTGTCTTTGCAGTGAAGCTGACTTGTGGATACCTGAACCTTTCCACGCGGAAGTCCCCACAGACTGGTGGGATAAGGAAGCAGACAAGTCCCTCCTCATTGGCGTGTTCAAGCACGGTAAGGGGCGTCTGCATCAGACCCCATCTTGACCATGTGTCTTTGTCTTTATTTAGAGCTCTCTGCACACTCTTTCCAAAGTCATAATATTAATGAGGCTAGTTCCAAAGGACTCTTGGCGTCTACGGTTTCCCCGCACGAAAAATCTAATATGAACTGTAAATATCAGATGCTGTTTTTGAATGTTTGTTGAGTATTTGAGAAGAAAACATTTCTTCCTTGGCTGTAAATAGAACCCAAACCATATTTGTTTTAATAATAGCCAAGTTGTCCTATAGCTCTTTGGAAACTTTACTTCCAGCACGGCTCCCCTTGCACGCTCTGCCAGCCCATGTCAAAGTGGACGGTGGGCTTAACCTCTGCTATTAATCTGTACAAGTGCCTCCTGGGCTTTGTTCCAAGCAATATTTCACAAATGTCAGTGCCGAGAACCCGCGGCTCCCCTGAGTGGGACGCAGCCTTGTTAACTTTGAAAGGCCGGGGATGCAGAACTGGCATGATATATACAGTGAACGATTCCTGATTATAATCCCGAGTCTCTGGAGGTCGCTGAGGTATTCTCGGCAGCCCAGCCTGACTAAGGGGGAGAATGATGGCTTATAAAACCTTTCATGATTACAGTTTGGCTGGCGGCTCTTCAGCAGTTAGGAGCCGGGGTGTTGTCGAACACACCCTAATTGAATTGTGCCGTTCTGCTTGTGTACTGCAGCCGTGTTTTGTGAGCTCAGCCTCAGAAACCATCTTCCCGCAGTGCACTGTTGGGATCTGCCATTTCCCATCTAGTCAGCCTGGGCAGTCAAAAAGCAAATTGCAGTTTGAAAACCATAGAGGGAACAGTGTCATCTTACTGACACGCATCATCCTAAACCTGATCAGACAGGTTCGTTGGCCTGACGTAGACAGGGATGTATCAGCCGGCAGTGGACTTCCCGCAGGACCGAAGCCGCTCACAGGGAGGGTGGGCTGGACCACTGCAGAGGTCATCGAAGAACACTATGCGGCCTTTTAAATGCCAAGCAAAATTAGATCTTGGGGACAACAGGGTCAGACCTCTTCCCGGGCATCTTGCAGTTACCCTGAACCTGTGTTTTCATTAGTATTTACTAAGGTCATTCTGATAATATCCGTGAAAATGTAATCTGCCTTCCCCCTCCCCCAAATCTGCCCCGGGAAGAGCATTCCAAGAATGGGCTACTTATAGCCTGGTTAGTTTAAATAGGGCATAAACCATCATCTGATAAAGAGACGACCTTGGTGTGAGGCAGCCATGCTGTGGTTCTGTGAGTGACGGGCCTTCGTGGTCTCTGTGTGTGTCCTCTCTGGGTTGGGGGGACGGCACAGGGTACGAGAAGTACAACTCCATGCGAGCTGACCCCGCGCTGTGCTTCCTGGAACGAGTTGGTATGCCCGATGCCAAGGCCATCGCTGCCGAGCAGAGAGGAACAGACATGCTAGCAGATGGCGGTGACGGGTAAGAAGGACACTTTAAAATTTTAATAAACTTTATGTCAGTGTCAGAGTGTCAGATCCACTGGCAGGGTTCAGTCCTTACACAACACCACGCGCTGTGCTGCATCTGATTTGGACTTGAGCGGTGTTTACCAGTATAGTCTGTTTATGTATCATGATGACTATTTAAACACAATATAGGATCTAGATAATCTGTAACTTGTCTTTTTCAAATGATCATAACCCCCCCCCCCCCCCCGCCCGAACACACCCCACTGCGTGCACACACACCCTCCGCCCCTCATGGCTGCACATTTTAAATACCGACAGAGTCGCTTTGGATGTCAGGCTCAGAATTCAAAGCAGCATGAGGCGAGCTGTTCCTTTTTATCAGGCTCCTTCGGTGTCTTGATAATCAGTGTGATTTAAACATTTTTTAAAAACATTTCATACAGGGGAGAATTTGATAGAGAAGATGAAGACCCAGAATATAAACCAACCAGAACGCCGTTCAAGGATGAAATAGATGTAAGAACTTGAGTACATTCAGTTTTATGGCCCCAGTAAAATATTATATGCCCATATAAGACTTATTAAACTTTATAGATAACGGCCTTTCCTTTAAAAGACAAAGCAAAATAGAACCCCAAATTAAAATAACTTGTCTTTCTTGCTTTGCTTTTGAGGAATTTGCAAATTCTCCTCCAGAAGATAAGGAAGAGCCCATGGAAATACGCGCCCCAGGTACAACTCTGAAAGCTGTGGGGAGCAGAGCTGAGGAGTGGGACTCAG
Source organism: Bos taurus (assembly GCF_002263795.3). NCBI lineage: Eukaryota > Metazoa > Chordata > Mammalia > Artiodactyla > Bovidae > Bos > Bos taurus. The sequence goes on from NC_037341.1 coordinate 26,473,584, forward strand.
GCCAGGCCCCATGGCCAGGCTGCAGTTCCTTCACCAGGGTGGTGTCTCCAAATGCCACTTCATCTACTGCTCTCTGATGTGAAGAACTCCTGCTGATTCTTGGTTAATCATTATGTTCAATCTCTTTGCTAAAATAACTTTTTTTGGACAAAGACAATTTATATATTTATGATTTATACCAGTTAATGAAAGCTCTTAAGCATCTACAGAAACATAGCTCATGGAAGCAGGAAATTTGTTAAATATCTGAAATAACTGCCAGTTTATTGAGACTACTACCCTACTTTTTCCCTGATATAAAATCATTAGGTAACAATTATATGATTGGTTTTTATGTTCAAGATTATTGTATTGCATTATCACCATGTAGTTTGTGGCACAAAGTATGTTTCTTTATGTATGATTGATATATGAACTTGGCTTTTTTTTTCCCCCCTAAGGAGTTGAGAAAGAATGGTTTATAAGTTCATACTAATATGAAACTTCTATACTTCCTTAGTAGTAGTGTTAGTCACTCAGTTTTGTCTGACTCTTTGGGCACCATATACTGGACTGTAGCCCACCAAGCTCCTCTGTTCATGGAATTCTCCAGGCAAGAATACTGGAGTGGGTTGCCATTCCCTTTTCCAGGGGATCTTCCTGACCCAGGGATCGAACCCAGGTCTTCTGCATTGCAGGCAGATTCTTTACCATCTGGGCTACAGGAAAGTATTAAGAGAGCACCACCATCATTTTTCCCAGGCTATCATTTGAATGTTAGCAAGTCATCCTGTTTGGATGGGAAACCCTGCCTATGGCAAAGGTCATAGCTACATATTCAGGAATGTTCTCTCATTCAGGAATGTTCTCCCCGCCTCCCCAGGCAAGCACAGCGAGGGCAGCACTGAGCTAGGCCAGCTGTACTGGCCCAGCACCTCCACGCTGACCACCCGGCTACGCAGGCTCATCACTGCCTACCAGCGCAGCTACAAGCGGCAGCAGATGCGGCAGGAGGCGCTGATGAAGACAGACCGGCGGAGGCGGCGGCCTCGCGAGGAAGTGCGGGCCCTGGAAGCCGAAAGGGAGGCCATCATATCGGAGAAGCGGCAGAAGTGAGCGTCTTAGGGTTTTCTTAGTCCCTGGTACCTTCCTCTCTCCTCCGCTCTTCCTGGCCTGCAGAGGCAGGAATCACATCCAAGAGGATGGCCGTCAAACCCAGCCCCCTCCCCAACCCGCCCCCCCACCCCTCCCCCCAACCCCCCCCCACCTCCCCCCGCCCCAGAACAAAACAAAGCAGAAAAAAGCACTATGGATTCAGTTTAAAGGAGAAGCAGCAGTAACCTTTAAGCCTTTTTACTCGGGTACCAGTCCACAGCTAAGATCTCTCTGACAGGTGGACGAGGCGGGAGGAGGCGGACTTTTATCGAGTGGTGTCCACATTCGGGGTCATTTTTGACCCTGCGAAGCAGCAGTTCGACTGGAACCAGTTCCGAGCCTTTGCCAGGCTTGACAAGAAGTCCGACGAGAGTCTGGAGAAGTACTTCAGCTGCTTTGTGGCCATGTGCCGGCGGGTGTGTCGCATGCCCGCCAAGCCGGATGACGGTAAGTCCCCAGGGATGCGGAGAGGCGGGAGGGCCGGGCATAGGTTCCCCAGGGATGCCGGTGGTGTGGGGATGGGAGCGTGGCGGGGACCGGAAGGGGCAGAAGGTTCCCCAGGGATGCAGGCCGTGCGTGGACAGCCTGGGATGGGAGAGGCTGGGCGGGCTCGGGGACCTCCCGCTGCTCCCCTCGATGACACGCGGTCCTCCTGCGCAGAGCCACCGGACCTGTCGTCGGCCATCGAGCCCATCACGGAGGAGCGCGCCTCCCGCACACTGTACCGCATCGAGCTGCTGCGCAGGATCCGCGAGCAGGTGCTGCACCACCCACAGTTGGCTGAGCGGCTCAAGCTCTGCCAACCCAGCCTGGACCTGCCCGAGTGGTGGGAGTGCGGCCGGCATGACCGGGACCTGCTGGTGGGCGCCGCCAAGCACGGCGTCAGCCGCACCGACTACCACATCCTCAACGACCCCGAGCTCTCCTTCCTGGACGCGCACAAGAACTTCGCCCAGGCCCGGGGGGCGGGCGGCGCCCCTGCCCTGAACCCTCTGGCCCTGGGCTTTGGCCAGACCCCCGCCGCCACCCCAGCTGCCCCGGGTCAGGAGGACAAGGCCGGGGCAGCCGAGGCCAAGGCCAGGGAGGCCTCCGAGAAGCCCGAGGGGAAGGAGGAAGAGGAGGCCGAGGGCAGCGGGAAGGACCAGAGGCAGGACCGCGAGGCGGAGCTGGGGGCTGGGAAGAGCGAGCCCAGAGGGGTGGAGGTCGGTGTGGACTCCGGGCCCAAGTCCATTTCTGAGAAGGGTTCTGAGGAGGACGAAGAGGAAAAGCTGGAAGATGATGACAAGTCAGAAGAGTCTTCCCAGCCTGAAGGTAAGACCTGACTGACCCTCAGGCCTCTCTTGGGCCCACCCCAGCAGCTGTCTTCATGTCATGTGATCCGTGTCCTCTTTGGGTTTTTAAAGGGTAATGAGTGTACATTTTCATTAGGATGATAACGGGTAATGCTTAGATGTGTGTTTTGCCCTGCTGTGACCTGTGAACGCACTACTTCAGCAGCTTCTCAGGTTTTACAGGCAATAACAATTTTAAGGCAGATGATGCTTAATTTAATTTCCATTCAGAAATAAAGAGTGGGAGTAGAATCTAGGAAGAACCAGTTGTCTTCCTAAGTCCCAGGTAGGTTGCCGTACCTGCCACGAAACAAAAATTAAACATGCGCTACACTTTTCTACCTGAGCTTCAGCTCAGAATCGTGGCCAACACGTTAGTCCTCTTTCTGATGGAGGAGCAGAGGGTCCTGTGGGTCAGAGGCTTGGCTGTCACCACCCTCCCCTGAGACCTGTCTGCAGCAGGATGCCTGCTGACTAGTGACATAGCCCCCAAGCCTCCGCTTCCTCATCTGTTAAACGGGAGTAACACCAGCTACGTGCAAGGGCCCTTGCAAGCTTTGAGTGACAGGATTTGCAAAATCCCTGATACCATTCTAGCCATAGTAGATACGAGATACAGAGGAGCTCGTCAGCATTCAGACATTAAATCCATTCCCCTCTACACTTCCTTTTCAGAAAGATTCTGGTTGTGGGTGATGCACAGTAACTCATTTCTCAGCAGGGGCTGTCTCTAGAGGGAAGAATTTTGATGAAGAGAGCAATGCTTCCATGAGCACTGCTAGGGATGAGACCCGGGATGGATTCTACATGGAGGATGGTGACCCATCTGTAGCTCAGCTCCTTCATGAAAGGACGTTTGCCTTCTCATTTTGGCCTAAGGTTGGTGGGATTTTGTTGTTATTTGATGACCAAAATAAATGGGGTGAAGAAAATCATTCTAGCTTGATTTTTCAAATAATTTTCAGGTGAACTTTGACATAGTGTATGAAGATTGTATACTAGATTTTTTTTTTTCTTACAAGAATGATCTGGAAAAGCACAAAGAAAAAAATTCTGTAGAATGCTTTCATATAGGATAGGAAAGGTGACAAGAAGCAAAGAAAGTAAGAAAAAAGAACTGTTTATAGGGCTCTTTGGTTCCTTGAGGTCTTTTAGGTTATTTGTCTAGTACAGTCTATGGCTTATTGCTTCAGAAGACTCACCCATTGACGAAATGTGTGGATTTTTTGAAAAAAATTTTATTGTGGTAAAAAACACACCATGAAATTTACAGTCTTCACCATTCTTTAAGTGTGCAGTTGGATAGTGTTAAATACATTCATATATTCACATCATATATATATACATATATATTTTTTTTTTCACACTGTAAAAGGATCTCCAGGACTTTTGTATCTTATAGGATTGAGACTCTATACCCATTATCCAACTCCCCTCCCTCTCTGCCCCTGGATAACCACCATACTACTCTCCGTTTCTGTGAACTTGACATAATCACATAGGTAGAATCATACAGTACTTGTTCTTTTGTGACTGGCCTATTTCACTTAGTATAATGTCTTCAAGGTCCATCTTTGGGAAAGCATGTAACAGAATTTCCTTCCTCTTTAAGGCTGAATAATAGTCCATTGTGTGTCTGTACCATATTTTCCTTATGCATCTGTCCATCGTTGGGACATTTGGCCTCCTTCCTTCTCTTAGCTTATCATGGTGCTGCTATAAATGGGAATTACTGATATCTCATTGAGACCTGGCTTGCTTTTTTTTTTTTTTTTGGTATATACATACAAGTAGTATTGCTGGATCATAGGGTAGTTCTGTTTTTAATTTTTGAGGAACCTCTGTACTGTTTTTCACAGCAGATGTACCATTTTGCAATCCCAGCAACAGTGCACAAGGGAATATGTGTGGACTTTTAAAACTGTGTTTTGTTTTGTTTTTAATATCCTGAAGCAGAACTTTCAGATCTAAGACAGCTTGCTATATATTTGGAACCCTGTAATCTTCTGAACTGGGGAGAGGATGGGCTGCTGACCCATTTGCTCAAATACATTATGAGATAATCACAAATGTAGTTATCTGTAACCAAAAGCAAAGTGGAAATTACTCTTTTGGCTAACTAGTATAATTTTATAATAAATCTCTGTGTAATTTGGGTCTGTTTTTCAGGGTGGGGAAATAATCTTCCTAATCACCATAACAGGGCTGTCTGGTTTAAGACAAACAACACAAAAAAAGGTCTCTATGGACTCATCCCCAGGCTGGTCTCACATGGTGTCCGTTGGAAAGAAACAATGTGAAATTTTTAACTGAAGACTGTATTATCAGAGACGTTGCCCCCTGTCCCCTGGCCCCACTCCCCTTATCTCCCTTGTTTTGCTCATCTCCCTTACTGAGTTTAGAAGAGAGCTTCCCAGATCAGCCAGAAGGCCCCTAGTAGCAGGCCCTTTTAATCTGTGGAAACTGGGTCTAAGAGCTGTAATTAGAAAATTTTAACGTCCATGCTTCAATGAAACTTGAAGTGATAATAGGTAGAGGACGCAAATCGACACTCATTAGGTGTTCCTAGGTTGGTGCCCATTCGTAATGCTGAACTTTATTAATAGTGACGCTAATGATGTCCCACTTCCTGGGAGAGGCTGCGGTCCAGCCCGAGGACTGCAGCACCAGCACGTGGTGAAGTCTGAGTGCAGGCTTCCATCCCTGGTCACCTCCCAACACACACCAACAATATGTAGCCCGAACAGCAGTGACTTGTAAAGCTCGGGGACGTTTTAGAGGCAGTGGTTATGTAATGCCCTCTCATTTATGCGCCTCAGTGTTCATAACTGAGAAATACTGAGTGGTCTGTGTTGTGGCCACCTTCGAACCTTGCAGCAGACTAAAGCGGTTCTGGTGGGTTTGGTTTCTTCTCTCGCTTGTTTGCTTTCTGCTTACTTTTAAGCCTTTTCTACTCTTTGGCATCTCGGTGGATGTATCCATCTCGTCATTTTCACCAGGTCTTTGTTACGGTTTCGTGTGACTTTTCTTCTCTCTCTAGGACCGAGTAATGATAAACCGATTAGACAACATCTGTGAAGCAGTATTGAAAGGCAAATGGCCGGTAAATAGGCGCCAGATGTTTGATTTCCAAGGCCTCATCCCCGGCTACACGCCCCCCACCGCCGACAGTCCCCTGCAGAAGAGGAGCCTGGCCGAGCTGTCTGCCGTGGGCCAGGCCAGCATCAGCGGGAGCGAGGAACTCACCGCCTCCCCTCAGCTGTCCAAGGTCAGTAAGAGCGCCCTACCCGGGGAGCCTAGAGATAAGCTCTCCTGACTCAGTTCGGAAGCTCGTGTTGGCCGGTCCCATTTGAAATAAGAAGGCTGCTCTGGCCTCAGACGTTTAATCCCTTAAACTTCTCATCCCTGGTTTCTGCTGTGCGGCAGGTGCAGGCTGGGCTCACTGTTTCTGTGGGGATATTTTTAAACAGGATGATGCCCTTAACCTCTCCGTGCCTCGCCAGCGGAGGAGGAGGAGGAGGAAGATCGAAATCGAGGCGGAGAGAGCTGCCAAGCGGCGAAACCTCATGGAGATGGTGGCGCAGCTGCGGGGGTCTCAGGTGGTCTCAGAGAATGGACAAGAGAAAGTGGTCGATTTATCAAAGGCCTCGAGAGAGGCAGCAAGCTCTACCTCAAACTTTTCATCTCTCACTTCAAAGTTGATCTTGCCCAACGTCTCCACGCCGGTGTCTGATGCCTTTAAGACTCAGATGGAACTGCTCCAGGCCGGCCTGTCCCGCACGCCCACCAGACATCTGCTCAATGGCTCCCTCGTGGACGGAGAGCCCCCCATGAAGCGGAGGCGGGGAAGGAGGAAAAACGTGGAGGGCCTTGACCTGCTGTTTATGAGCCACAAACGGACATCACTGAGTACAGTAAGTCCAGGGGATGGTGCCCCTCCACCCCCACCCAGGTGTTCATACTGGCAGCCGAGTCCTGGCTCTGCTGCCCAGGCCGGGGCATGTGCCCCTCCATGATGTGGTGTGAAAGCCACTCCTCCCACCAAAGGAGCCACAGTGGACAGAGCTGTGGTTCTGAGCCAGAATATTGTGCTAAGCATTGGCACAGATCACTCAGCCTGAACCACATGTAGCTTGAGGATTTATTCTTCCCAAGGTCCTAATGTATTGATTACTCTCAGCAGACTAGCCTCAAACAAACATGTGTTCTTCTGAGTCTATAACCTGTGAACTTCGAGATGGAAACACTTCTGCTCTTAGAAGTATCAATATGTTTGGGGCCCAGCATTTATTAGATTTGTTCAGCTTCAGACTGAAGATTTGTGTTCATATGCAAAGCTAGTGATTGCAAATTCTCCCACCTCTGTAAATGGATATTTTAAAAATCTCAACTGAATTGAGGTCTGTGCTAGTTTAGGTTTGCAGGAAATACATGTGTCAGTGGATTTTGGCATTTATTTCTTCAATTCAAAGGAAATGAGTGCAATGTAATCAAAATATCTCTGTTTCCTGGTCCATCTCAACCGCTCACCTAAAACTGTGCCACCCCATTAAGAATTAGAGAGTTTCTCCCAGGAACCAGAATACACGAAGGAAGTCCCCTCTAAAGCACTGAGACTGGTACAAGGCACCAAAATAGCAACCTGCTCCAATATTCTTGTCTGGGAAGTCCCATGGACAGAGGAGCCTACCGGGATACAGCCCATAGGGTCACATAAGAGTCAGACACAACTTAAGAGATTAAACAACACCACCACAGTGAGCCTGTGGATTCGAAACCCGAATCAGCACAGAGGTGCCTGATAAGCCGGCACACGGGTGGTGGGCCCATCCCCTGGGCGATAGACACAGTTTAAGAAACGCCAAGGGGAGAAGTTTGTTTAAATATGTTTTCCTTATTTCATCCCTATTATTATTTCCCCATTTTTAAGGGAAGCGTAGTAACCTAAAAGAGTAGGGAGACATGGTGGAGTTAGGGTCTAGAAGTGACAACAAACAAGCTTTCCATTGAAACTTGTCCCCTAGTCGGGTCTGGTTCTGGAGCAGGAAATGCCAGCTCACTCCAGTATTCCCTGGGAAATCCTGTTGTCAGAAGAGCATGGCGGGCTGCAGTCCACAGGGTCACAAAGAGTAGACACACTGAAGTGGGCTAGCCATGCGTCTGAGTTTCAGAAGCATCCAGGTGGTTAAAAGGTAATTTATTTTCAAAACTTATTGTAAATGTACCAGTCATAGTAACTGTCATTTTTGTGGATCATGTGATTTACTTTTAGCATCTTGTAAAAATACGCCGTACAGTGTATCAATTTGACTAGTTGTTCCCCAAGTTAAAGAAAGGCCATTGCTAGGTGTGTGGTCCCCTGCTGGGAACCACCCTAATGCTTTGATAGGTTTTATTCACTGAAAATCCTTTCTCCGGGAACATCAACAAATCATCTTTCCATTTGAATTTCATTTTGTGGACCCAGCATCAGGAATTAGCAATTACAATTTCCTATTGTAATTGTAAACCCCATATTAGACTTACGACTGACTTTATTCATTCACGTATTTTAAGCTATCTCTAAGAGTTTATTAGTTTTTTTCCCCTAAAATCCTATTAGCAACCTAGCTCAAAACTCTTAACAGATATTAGAGAATGTATGTTTATTTTAATTATTTTTTTTTACTTTTAAATGTTGGAATTTCACATTCCTCATTTGGTGTTATAGAGGGTTTTGTGTGAGCACATAAAACAGAAGGAGAATGAATCTATAAATAAACTGAGTAGTGAAGAGCTGTAGAGGTCAGCAAGGTTACTTGTGTGGAATGAGGCAAATCCTAAAATCTCACGTTGGCATCATGCTGGAGATCACTGTGCGGTTGTGAAAAGTAAGGATGCAGCCGTTCTGCAATCAGCAGCATAGTGGGAGTCAGCCATGCCCTGTGCCAGGTACTGGGATGCAGAGAATAAAAGCCTGACAGGTGCTTACACCAGAGAACTCAGTGTTTAAGATGGGCGACAGATAAATAACAACCTCTCATTGTCGTGAGGTGCCCCTGGGATATTTTGAGAACCCAAAAGAAGAATGGGAATGGAAGGAGGAGACTGTGGGCAGAAACAAGTGGGAAAGTTTCCCTATGGGTGGTCATACCTCAGTTAAATTTTGCAGGTTGTATGGGAGTAAGTCATTTGAAAAGAGGGGGCTGGGAGAGCATGTGCAAAGGGAGCGTGGCCAGGGAGAGCCCATTGTGTCCGATGAACTGAAAGTTACTGGCCAGGGAGTTTGATGAGGAGGCAGCTTCAGCAGAGAGGAGCTTGGGCACAAGGTGAGATGTAAACCACAGAGGGCTTTGGTAGGCGACCTAAAGAACTTGGATTTTATCCTGAAGGTGATGGGAATTCAATTGCAAAATTAGCTTAACTAGGGGAAGTGATGTAACATAATCTTTGAACTAGGAAGGGTGCATTTCAGCAGATTGCCTCCTTACAGAGTGGAGACTGGATTAAAGAGGGCGGAAGTAGAATCAGAGGGCCCGTTTAGGAGTACTTCAGTGATGCAGGGGCCAGTGACGGAGACCTGAACCCAAGCAGGAGCATGGCTGGACAGATGGGCCTGTGAACCACGTCTGCAGGTTGAAACGCAGAGTTTGAGGACCAGTGGCTGGGCAATGGTCAGGTCTCAGCTTCAACTAATTCATCTTTCCAGTGTTGCCACACATGCCTGATATGAAATATTGTACTACCAACAAAATTGTACTGAACACAGAAAGCCAAAAAGCTACAATGAACTGGCTTTTGGAACATTCCGTGAATTATAATTTCGATAATTTCTTTTTTTCCCGCTGTACTGTGCCGTCTGTGGAATGTTAGTTTCCCAACCAGGGATTTGAGCCCGTGCCCCCTGCATTGGAAGTCTTAACCACTGGACCTGTAGGGAAGTCCCCTAATTTTCATTTCTTTAATGACACTCTCCAGGGATCCCCAAGAAAGACTGAGAGGCTACCCACGCTTTGAGGGCATACCAGGCTCAGACTCTACTGCCTGTGTCGTGTTCCTAGTGGGTCTCAAACATGGAACAGAGATGGACTGAATTTTCTACCTTATTACTAATTGTACAGTGTGAAGAATAAGTTACATCTTCTGATTTAATTGCTGTTCCCAAACTGCCACTGTTTCAAGTAGCCTTTTTCCCTTTTGAGACCCACCCCACTAGGCTCCTGTTTTCTTGGGCTAGGATGTAGTCAGGACCGCTCTCTCCACTCAAGAATTGAGAACATTGTCTTCTTTCTGCAGGAGGATGCTGAAGTGACCAAAGCTTTTGAAGAGGATATAGAGACCCCACCTACAAGAAACATTCCTTCTCCTGGACACCTGGACCCAGACACACGGATCCCTGTTATAAATCTCGAAGATGGGACGAGGCTGGTGGGGGAGGAGGCGCCTAAAAATAAGGATTTAGTTGAATGGCTGAAGCTGCATCCCACTTATACTGTTGATATGCCAAGTTATGTACCAGTGAGTATCACTGAGTAGAGACTTGTTTCAGGGGACTCTTGCCCAGTCAGTCCTTTTCCTTCTCCCGTACAACATGGAAATCCCTGGTCCCTCAGTCTGTCTTGTCAGTGTGAACGTTTTCAAGCTTTCATCACTCTGTGTTCTACATTAGGGGTTTTCCTGGTGGCCCAAGTGGTAAAGAATCCACCTGCCAACTCGGGAGACGCAGATTCGATCCTCTGGATCGTTGGGATGATCCTCTAGAGAAGGGAATGGCAACCCACTCCAGCATTCTTGCCTGGGAAATCCCATGGACAGAGGAGCCTGGCAGGTTGCACTCCATGAGGTCACAAAAGAGTTGGACACAGCTTAGTGACTAAACAAAAACATCAAAAATTCCACATTAGAGAAACTAACTTCAGGTCTGTCCAGTGTGAAGAGCAGCCTTGTAGCTATTTGAAGACGCATTTCCTTGTTTTTTCCTTCTCCCACCAAATAGATGTGATTTTTTTCCATTGCTCTTCACATGGTGTGGTTTCCAGGTGGTCCCATTAATAGAAAAACACACACCCCTCCCCCAACCAACACACTTTAATTGGTCTCTGGACTGAGTCTGCCCAGCACAGAATATTAGGAAGCTGTTCCTGAAGAGATGTGAGCAGCTAATGCAGCCTGAGGCTTTATTGGTGTCTTTCTTAAACAACTAACACTCAATGCCATTTATTAAACATCAGACAGGAACCCTAGATGATTTGTCACTTAAACTGCTGCTAGCTTTAAACAGTGCATGTTTTATGTCTTTATGTGATTGAATTTTTTCAAACTTAAGTGTGGGAGTTTGCATTTTGGTGAGTTCCTGCCACTCAGAATGCACCCTCCTGCATAGACTCTCTTATCCCTTGGGCTGTTTCTCCTCGTGCACAGTCTCATGGCGTAGACATGAGATCATCCCTGTATCCATTCACATCATCAAGTAGAGATTAGCAAAGGAGCTAGAGAAAGTTTTCTTTTAAAATACCATGACTCAGTGAAACATTTGAAGACAAGACTTGAAGCAGGTTATTGGGAGATGAGAAGAAAAGCATATTCTCAGCTTTCAAGTTTGTTCTTTAAGTACAGGAGAAGGAGAATAGTTTTTCCTTTCAAAGAAAACTAGGGTTTCTGATCCTTAAAATGATTGTTGAAATTTCCATAGTAGTTAAAAACGGCCTGACTGTTCTGCTTATCATCCATATAGGAAAGAATAAGTATTAACTATGGTTTTACTAAATACGATTTGTTTTTGTATTTTTGTGTTTTTTGCAGAAGAACGCAGATGTGCTGTTTTCCTCATTTCAGAAACCGAAACAGAAACGACACAGATGTCGAAACCCTAATAAATTGGATATAAACACTTTGACAGGAGAAGAAAGGGTGCCTGTCGTGAACAAACGAAATGGGAAGAAGGTAAACCCTGGGAAAGAGAATTGATCTCTCTGGAATGTCTTTTCCCAGCAAGAAATGTTTTACTCCAACCTCTTTTATAAGTTAATATTTCTTCCAGAATATATGTGATGTGTGTATGTATCTGTGTAGATACACAAATGGGGAGGGGGGAAAAGGGAAGAACTTGTCAGTTTCTAAGTCTTTTCCTAAATGCCTCTCCCCAGATGGGTGGAGCTATGGCGCCTCCGATGAAGGATCTGCCCCGGTGGCTGGAAGAAAACCCCGAGTTTGCAGTGGCCCCAGACTGGACGGACATAGTCAAGCAGTCTGTAAGTATAGACTCTGCCTCTCTGTCCAGGAAGGTATCTGTACAAAATTGTTTTCCTGAATTTTTCTTTATTTTCTGCTTGTCATTACTTATTCAATGATTTATTCTTGGCTTAAAAGAATTGATACAGTACATCATTTCCATAGATAATTAATACATCATCATTCCTTGTATCCATATGTCATTAATCCAAAGTGGATTAATTTGACAGCTGTGATTTAAAGGACTGTATAGAAATACACACTCACGGTATTAGAGGCAGACTTACTCCAGGGAGAAAGGCCCCAGGTAAACCTGGTTAACAGCATCGGTGGAATGGAATTTATGGTGGTTAAGATCCTTGAGATTAACTGTGATTTCTGGTTTTAAGATAAATGAAAAATACAGCAATTCTGCCTAGACATTTATTTCACTATTTCTTTTTGCAATTAATTTGTTAATAAAGTCTTGATTCTTTTTATTTGTCCAAAGTATACAGTAAAAGTGCTTATTTTTCTTTTGGTGAACAGTTCTATTCATCTTCACACGTGGATAGTTTCTTAAACAGCCAGCATAATCAGAAGAATATAGACAGTTGCATCACTGCCCCAAATTCCCTTGTATTGCTCTCTGTCTCCACCCCCAGCCCAGGGCACTCACTCCTTTATCTGTTCTCCATTCCTAGAGTTTTGTCTTTTTGAGAATGTCAGGTATACAGAAGTGTAAACTACATAACCTTTTTGATAGGGCTTCCTTCACTCATCATACTGAAATTCATCCAAGTGGTTACATGTGTCCGAAGTTTCACTGCTGATACACTCTTGTGCTTGGATATAACCCTGGGTGTGGTTCCCTGTCACCCGTGGAAGGACTCTGGGCTGTTTTCAGACTGTGACAGTTACAAGCAGAACTGCTGTAAAACACTTGTGTACACATTTTGGTGTGAAGATGAGTTTTTGTTTCTCCAGGATAAATACTAAAGTAGTACTTGAAAGTGAAAAGTGTTAGTCACTCAGTCATGTCCAGCTCTTTGTGACCCCATGGACTATAGCCCACCTGGCTTCTCTGTCCATGGGATTTCCCAGGCAAGAATACTGGAGTAGGTAGCCATTTCCTTTTCCCACCCAAAGGGTCAAACCCAGGTCTCCTGCATTGGCAGGTGGATTCTTTACTACTGAGCCACCAGGGAAACCCCCACTGATAGAGTACCCTTTCACATTTTTTTTTTTCCTGCAATTCAGCATAATCTGACGAGCTGTATAATGCGAAAAGAGAGAAGCTTTGCTTTCATAGGTTCTATCCTTGAGCTTTTTGAATGGGAATAATTTGCTTGTGTATTTCCATTCTGAACCATCAGTGTTCAGTTCATCACAAAGGCCCAGGTGGAAATGAGGTTTTGTCCCCCAACTTTGACAGCCCTTGTTTGCCTCTCCCTTCCCTTCAGGGCTTCGTTCCCGAGTCAATGTTTGACCGGCTTCTCACTGGACCTGTGGTGCGGGGAGAAGGGGCGAGCCGGCGCGGAAGGAGGCCCAAGAGCGAAATCGCCCGGGCTGCCGCGGCAGCCGCAGCAGTGGCCTCCACGTCGGGGATCAACCCGCTGCTGGTGAACAGCCTGTTCGCAGGGATGGACCTAACAAGCCTGCAGAACCTCCAAAGCCTCCAGTCGCTCCAGCTGGCGGGCCTCATGGGCTTCCCTCCGGGACTGGCCACGGCCGCGGCGGCCGGAGGCGACGCCAAGAACCCGGCGGCCGTGCTGCCCCTGATGCTGCCGGGCGTGGCCGGGCTGCCCAGCATGTTCGGGCTCGGGGGGCTGCTCAATGCCCCGCTGTCCGCTGCCGCCGGGAGCCCCGCGGCCACGGCCGGTCCCACGGATCCTGAGGACGGTGCATCCAGGGCGGAGGAGAAGGGTGGCGAGCACGAGGACGAGAGCAAGGACCCGGAGAAAAGCACAGAAGCCGCCCCGGGCCCAGACTCCGCGAACGGATCAGTGGGTGCTGCTACCGGCCCGGCCGGCCTGCCCTCCAACCCGCTGGCCTTCAACCCCTTCCTGCTGTCCACCATGGCCCCCGGCCTCTTCTACCCGTCCATGTTTCTACCTCCAGGACTGGGGGGATTGACGCTGCCCGGCTTCCCCGCGCTTGCGGGGCTCCAGGGCGCCGTGGGTGCCGGCGAAGACAAGGCCCCCGACAAAGCCGAGGGGGCCGCGTTTCAGGAAGACGAGCCCCTCGAGGGCAGCGACGCCGAGGAGAGCCTGGACAAGACGGCCGAGTCCTCCGTTCTGGAAGACGAGATCGCCCAGGGCGAAGAGCTGGACTCCCTCGACGGCGGGGACGAAATAGAAAACAATGAAAATGACGAATAACCAGTACCAGTTTCCAGTTAAAGTGTTTAAAAACTTTTGACAAGTGGTAGTCCTACTGTTTACACTCACAGTTAATGTTCATACCTAGTTTTATAAGCTGTTCTGTAACATAGTGTAGCAAAGAAAAAAAAAAGTCTCAAGTCATGTTATACAGGTGTGTCAAAAGGTATCTTGGTCATTAAGTATTGTGCAGTGCATTATTTATTATCCCTAGGAGAGATGAAATTTGAGAGGTGATCCTGTCTTTTTAAGGAAACTTACATAATGCTCTGCTTTTTTTTTTTTTCTTCCCTTGTTCTCTACTTTTTCTTTTGGTACCATTGGTATTATAATAAAGAGCAATTTGTAACCGAGTGGCACTCATGGAAGGAAGTGCTGCTCAAAGGAAGTATGAAGTTATATATTTAATTTTTTAATTTTAATTTTTTTTTTTTTGCTGTGAAGGTCAAGATGAAATTTACCATACATATCATACTTGCTCATTTGTTTCCCTTTATGACTGTACGGGGATGGGGGGGGGGTTCCCACACTCACGCATCACACACATCCATACACTCTGACAATCTCCACCTTAGTGTGAACGTCTCTGTCCCGAGGCGCAGCAATAATAAGGCAGCTGTTGAATGTGAAGGGTCCCTTTGGAAATTAACCTACTGGGAGGGTTCTTGCCAGACAGAACTGCAGTTCCATTGTCTCGTGGTCTTGTAATGCACTGGTATAAACAAAATAAATAGATGAAATTAATAAAGAGTGAAAGAAGAGAGAATCAGGTACCTTTTTTAAATTAAAGGACTTTGTTACTTTAGCCACAAAGCTAAAACAGCGTTACCTCAGCTCTAAACTAGCCTTGAAGTTTACAAACATGACTTTGTAAATGTATTGTTTTTCTTTGTTGTGATGTCCTTTTATTTTTTTTTCTTTGAAAACTGCTATCATGTAAGATAAAATGTAAATTGCTGCCAACTGTAGTAATGATGCTTTTAATAAAAGTGACCCACGATATCCAGAGATGTAATTATAGAATGTAGTAGGGTAGGGGAACTGGTCACTCTATTTTTTGTATTCGCAATAGATGGAAATACAGCATTCTGGCCTTTGTATAGTTTCTTGATATATCCTCCTATACCAGATTAGCTCTTAGTAATTGTCTTCAGACTAGACGAGAAGAAAAACCATCAATTGCCTTTACATAATTCTACTCCGTATATCTCAATAGAACCGCATGCAAAAACCTCCCATTATGTCCTCAAAAGGGCATCCAAGACTGAGAACACTTAAACACGTGTGCAGCATCTGATAATGTGGTACACCGAGGAACAAAAGGGCAAAAGAAAAATGAGGCTTTTAATAGGCACGGTATCTGGGTCATTTACCCCCAGTTAATGGGCGGAAAAACACAAGGTGTGGGATCAGCAAGGGACGCAGAGGCAGGCTCCCCAGTGTCCCGCGGACCCAGGCTGCGAGCCAGGTCGGTGGAGAGGCAACGTGGAATGAACACAGACGCGTTTCAGCAAGTGCTGCGAGCGTGCGCAGGTATATTGACAGGTACACGAACGCATGCCTATTCGCTCACACACTCGGGCGCACGCGCGGGGCCTGGGAGCTGCTGATTGGTGCACCTCTGTACGACCTTTGATATTTCAGGTAAACCGAAGTTTGAGATCCACTGTTTTCATCTTGTTATGTCACTTGAGCAAACGCAAAGCGCCTTGTCCTTGCCATTAAAAAGCAGAGGAAGAGCGAGTGGGGTTGGTGAGCGGGTGGCGTTTGTCTGCGGGTAGCTTCTCTCCACGCCCTCCGCCAGGACGCACACAGCTCATCCCCCGCCCCACGTGGAATGAGACAGACTGTCCCAGTTCTTTTTAGACAATGAGGTTCTGTGGGTTCTCATCCCAAGGTGAAAATATTCCCGTGATGATTCTGGAAAAAGAGCTTAGTGAAGCCTCCACCTTAGAGACCCCACGGTGGTTTCATCCATCACTGGGACTTTTCTGTTTTTTTGAAAGCGCCTGCGTTGTGCACGGGAAGACAATCAATGCCTCTAAGAGGATGGCTCCTGGAGCGGAGTTCTTAAATCATGGATACTAAGACTAGAACGGCACTAAATATAGAGAACTTAAATACTTAACTAACTGGAAGATTTTTTAAGCTTTAACTTAGGCCCTTAGATAAGGAGAAAATGTTTCATAAAATGAGTCCCAAAGAGTCTTCTTCGGAAATTCGTTATAGCATTCGAAGTTTTCCTATGACCTCCGGTAAACAGAGCACACGATGTGACTCTGTCCTGTTGTAGGAAGATGCTGAGAGCAGTGATGATCTTCAAAGCAGAGGCATGAACTGCTTGTGGCCAGAAGAAACCCTGCCATGATAGGTAGGTCAGCGGCTGGCTCTGAGTCATCAGCGGTTGATCTGTGAAGGTGACCTTAAAGTTATGCAAGGTTCCATGTTGGGAAAAATGCATTTCTTTCTTTCTTTTTTTTTTTTTTCTCTCTCTCTTTAATGGAATGAATTCTTGATATGAGATCTCGAATTTATCTAAGTAAGAAATATTTTAAATTTGGTCTGATCCTTCATGACTCCTGTTGGTTGGGTGCCCTGTATAAATTAAGAACTAAGGTGCTAAGTGTTTTCCATGGCATTGCTGAAGGCAGTCCTGTTCTTCCATGAGGGAAATGAGACCTGGAGACTCTTTAAGTAACAGGCCAACAGTAAATACAGGAAGCTGAGTTTGAATCTAGGCAGGCCGATTGTAGAGCCTCCTTAATAGTTTCTTGAAATACCACATTCGGGTTTCTGAAAATGAAGTGTTTCGGGCTTTGTACTTTTACATCCCCTCTCTTACCCCTCCATGAAGTGCAAGTGTTGGTCGGTCAGTTGTGTCTGACTCTGTGACCCCATGGACTGTAGCCCACTAGGCTCCTCTATCCATGAGATTCTCCAGGCAAGAATACTGGAGTGGGTAGCCATTCCCTTCTCCAGAGAATCTTCCTGACCCAGGGATCGAACCAGCATCTCCTGAATTTCAGGCAGATTCTTTACTGGATGAGCCATCTGGGAAGCCCTGCCCCTTCATAAGGGACCTTAAATCTCAGATTGGGATTTAAGAGACAGTCTGTATGAAGCAGATCCTGGAAGACTGTGAGCTCTGACTAGGGAAACTTGAATCTCAGTTACCTCTCTTAAATTTGGATTTATCTTGCCCCGTGAATATTTCTATTTTATGAAGAAATCAAGTCTTTATAAAAGACCGAGCATCAAAGCTAGTAAATTGCAAACCTGGTATTTCAACTCAGGTTGACCTAACTCCAGAGCCCAAGCACTTAACCTGTGTGCTGGGGTAATTAACATTCATCCACAAACATTTACTGGGTGTTTGTTAGATACTGTTTTAGTGGCAAGAATATAACGAAAAACAGAATAAGGATAGACTAGAGGTGTGTTGTCATTGCACTAATATGCTAAAAGAAAGATGATAAACAGATACAAATACAATTTTTGTAGGTGGAGTTGTTCAGTCGCTAAGTCAAGTCTGACTCTTTGCAACCCCATAGACTGCAGCACTCCAGGCTTCACTGTCCTTCTCTGTCTCCCAGATTTCCTCAAATTCATGTCCATTGAGTCAGTGATGCCATCCAACCATCTCATCCTCTGCTGCCCCATTCTCCTTTTGCCTTCAGTCTTGCCTAGCATCAGGGTCTTTTCCAGTGAGTCAGTTCTTCACATCTGGTGGCCAAAGTATTGGAGTTTCAGCTTCAGCATCAGACCTTCCAATGAGTATTCAGGGTTGATTTCCTTTAGGAGTGACTGGTTTGATCTTGTAGATGGAGGCATACTGTTAAATAGGAAATAGTCAGGCAGGAGCTCACTATGGAGGGGATGACTCTGTTTACAGCTGGACGATGAGAAGCAGTGGCCAAAGCTGGTTGGAGACTGTTCCAGGCAAATGAAAGAGTCACTGCAAAGGTCCACAGTTGACAGCTTGGAAGAAGCAGGGGCAGGGAGCTGTCTGCCTGGAAGTTATGGATGAGAGCGACCAAACCGATCTTCATGGAGGATTTGATTCCTAAGTGCTGTAGAAAGTCCTTGGAAGGTTTTATGCGGAGATGTGCTATCATATTCATGTTTTGTTTTGTTTGTTTTTAATAATCACTGTGACTGCAATGTGGGGGAAAAATGGCTTGCAAAGAAGAATCAGGAACTCCATCTGAGAGACTACTAGAGCAGCCTTGGGTTAAGGCAGTCAGTAACAACGAAGATGCTATTGTTTAGTTGTTAAGTCATGTCTGACTCTTTGTGACCCGGTGGACTGTAGCCTGTCAGGCTCCTCTGTCCATGGGATTCTCCAGGCAAGGATACTGGAGTGAGTTGCCATTTCCTTCTCCAGGGGATCTTCCCAACCCAGAGACTGAACCCATGTCTCCTGCTGGGCAGGCAGGTTCTTTACCACTGAGCCACCTGACAAGCCCAGCATGGGGATGGAAAGCAGTAAATGGATTTGGGATATGTTTTAAAGAAATAGAGCTTCCAATCTGTGTTACATGAATAACTCAAATTAACTTTTCAGGATTGCTCCTACTGGATTATACCCAAAGGTTAAACCAACAGATGAAGAATGTACACAGTGCTTTTGTTTTTAAATTCCAGGATTAGTGTTAATAGAGAAGATCCAAAGAACAGAAACCCATCCATATTCTTAGAAAGTTATCTTTTCAGTTAAGTGAAAATTATTTAATCATCTTTGAGAAAAGTTTTTAGAAATGATTTCTAACAGATAGTGGAGGTATGGACGTGTGTGTTGTTGAAGTGACGTGTGTGTGCAATGAACATGAGTGTGTCTCCAGAGCCACCAATAAATTTAAATTAAGAAGCAAAACAATGTAAATGACCTCTACTAACAAGCACTTAAAAGTAGAAATATATCTTACTCATTCAATTTGGCTCTCTAATGAGCAATTTAATGTATCTTCTTAGCACAGGTAAAATTTAGTATGGTTTTATAGACATTTTATGGCAAAGTAAACTACATTTGACAAAATAGATGAATAAATTACCATTTGGAATATTTAACGTAAGACTTCTTTCTGTGGGAGTATTTCATTGTTGCATTTTTTTGTTGGGAGAGTTACCTAATTTGGAGATTTTTCTTGTAGGAGTTAGAATGGTGACTTTCAAAGTATTTGGGGCTCTCCCAGTCATTTCTGGGGGCTTCCCTGTTAG
This sequence comes from Bos taurus, assembly GCF_002263795.3. NCBI lineage: Eukaryota > Metazoa > Chordata > Mammalia > Artiodactyla > Bovidae > Bos > Bos taurus. Next base: position 26,492,836 of record NC_037341.1, read on the forward strand.
CTCAGTTAATAAAGATCCACCTGCAATGCAGGAGACCCCAGTTCAATCCCTGGGTTGGGAAGATCCCCTGGAGAAGGGAAAGGCTACCGTCTCCAGTATTCTGGCCTGGAGAATTCCATGGACTGTATGGTCCATGGGATAGCAAACAGTTGTACACGACTGTCATTTCTGTGTTTAAGGTTTCTGTTGAACTTTCCTAAAACTCCCATTCTTGAGTCTCTAAGCCAAAACTAAAACACTGTCTGTGTGTATGCCTTGGCAATGTAGCTCCACCCTCCTTATGGGCTTGTTGGTCGGTAGATCTTATTCTGAGTCTACCAGTGTAGGGTTGAATTTTAATTTGCATCTTCTTAATGAATGGTTACTATGTCATTTAAATGGAATTGAAGAATAGGGTAACGACAATTAAAATTTCAAGTAGTGTTTCATCTGACATCTTTCTCTCCAGAACAACTGACTCCTATCATTTGTGTAGCTCGAAAACCAGTTGAAATAAATGTTCATCAGTTGAACAAAGATGGCAAAACCCATCTCCAAAGGCACTACAGACATGTTATTTAAGTGTAGTGGCATCTCCTGGTAGGTTTCTTCCTGTGAATCTTTCTCCCTCACTCTTTACTGAGCTCTGAGAGAAATATATCACGGTGAATTTGAGTTATAGATGAAGGACAGCATAATAGGTTTCTAAGGTATAATAAAGAGAAACGCTAAGTCAAAATATTGTTTGGGAATCACTTAATACTCCACTTTTGGTGGCTTCTTTCATTGTCCCTGGCCCGCCTCTGCATTTTGATCTGAAAGCTCAATTTCAAAGTTAATCAATGAGAGAAACCTGATTCTTTTCTGTGACTCAAGCCAGATATTGCAGCGTTTGCAGCCTTTGCAGCCCCAAACCATCTCCTAATTGTCCGCTGCAGTTAAAGAGACTTCCACTTAGATGTAGGAAAATGACTGAAACCTAAGCTGGCTGTAAATGTAACAGTTTGGGGGAGTACACATCACACTTGAGAATGGAAGATTCATCTGGTTTAACATGTTTCCCCATGTTTCTTTGGGAATCAGGAAGCGCTTACCATTTTAGAATTCAGCATTTTTGTTTGTTAATAGGCACTTGTGAGTTAATCCACACCACACCCTAGTTAGTTCCAAGTTCTTGCCACCACCTGTTTACTGGGTGAGATAGGATCAGTTGCTCAAGTCCTAGAGCTGAAACAAGTGTGGTGACAAGAATTAGTATTCAGACGTCTCCAGTGTAAGCTGTGTCCAGCAGTGGGGTGTCCATCTTATGTATAAACCTGACATTCACATTAATTCACATCTACGATCTTAAACAAAATCCCCCAACCTAAGGTAGAATAAGCTACACACACTTTTAGTAACAACTAATGCTATGATCTGAAGAACAAGCCAGAAGGTACTAGAATCTCATGCTACGAGACAAAAGTACCCCAGGACAGGACTGAAAGGTGTTTAAGTTTAAAAAAGTGTGCAATTGCAAGCTTGCTTTATTTACATTCTTGCTGATTGGATAATATAACCTAGGCAGCTGATAGGCTACATATCTTTGTGCATTCTTGAAGCTTCTCTAGATTTTGGATCGTGAGTCGTGTATCTGAATGGCCCAGAACCAGCTGCCCCAGCTGAGTCTAGGACTTGCAGACCCTGTGAGGGTGGATATGACCCCAGCAGCTTGGTCGGGCCCCAGTCCCCACTTACAGGACTTTTCTGGGCAACTGTGGCTCTCAGGATGGATTTGCATAAATATAGCTGCCAGCTCCTGCTCTCTCTCTCGAGGCTGGAAGCCCTTTGAGGTACCTCCAGGATCCTTTCCATATGATTTTAAGAGTCCCTGGAAAATGAGAGCAGCCTCTGTGTCTGACTGCAGAGGCATTGTTCTTGCCTGGACAGAGCTGGCCTGCTTCACAGCCTCTAGGTGTCTGCTGCCTCAGCCTGGGGAGCTGCTGGGTGACTCAGGAGCCCAAAGAGTTACATAAAACCATTGAAAATTCTCCCTTTCCCCCTCACTCTCCAAAATGTAAGGCTACAGGCCAACTCCAAACCCTTTTTCTTTCGAGCCTCATTCTGTGCAGCACCTGTGTGTTCTTCGAGAAAACAGAGAGTAGAATAGCAGTAGCAATTCAAGGACAAGGTGCTGGGCTCTGCCCCTGGGCCTCCCACCGGCTCTTGAGAAAAAACACCATTGGCATCACGACAGCTGGATGCAGTTAAAGCAGAAAGGGTGCCTTTACCATTCACCTGGAAAGCTGCCTAGTGCTAGGAGACGCTCAGGTGTTACTTGTTTATTACCATTAAAATCTTCCTACTGGGGACAGTCACTGCAAAACCCCGAATACCATTTGTGATGTCAGGGAAATAAAAGCTTTCTGTGTTTATGTTTTTGTTGCTTCTTTAATGTGGTTTGGGAGCAGGCCAACCGAGCACAACAGCTCTGACCTGTGAAAGGTGAGAGGGCACTGGCAGACCAAGGTGTGAAACAGACAAACAGACTCAGGAGGGAAAGCAGTTTGCAGTTCATTAGGTGTTTCTCCTTGTTCTGTGCTATTGTGTGGTCAGTCGCGTCTGACTCTTGCGACCCCCTGGTCCGTAGCTCACCAGGCTCCTCTGTCCATGGAAGTTTCCAGGCAAGAATACTGGAGCAGGTTGCCATGCCCTTCTCCAGTTTCTCCTTGTATTTGGAACTCAAATGACTAAATGACCAAAAACTCATCTCCCCATTGACATGTTCTCAACATCCTCAAACTTATTTCTCTATGTACATTTGTGTACATTGGAAAGTGCACGATTTTATTTTGTAGATGTTGTAGCACTGAGGCACGAGGGAGCAGGGTGCATGGTAGGGGGGTGCGCTGCTGATCGCCCTGCCCCCATCATCGAAAATGCTGCCGATGAGGCTCGTGGGTTACAGGAGCCCAACGTCTCTCCCTGACCTCAAGGAGACACGGGAATCCTCTGTATGTTGAGGGTTTAGACAGACTTATGTTTGCTTTTTAAAATTTTTATTTGTTTATTTTTTACTGTGCTGGGTCTTTGTTGCTGCTCTCGGGCTTCCTCCAGTGTCAGCTACTGGGGGCTACTCTCTAGGTGTGGTGTGCAGACTTCTTGCGGTGGTGGCTTCTCTCTTTGAGGACCATGGGCCTCGAGCATGTGGGCTTAGTTGCCCTGTGGAATGTGGAATCTTCCTGGACCAGGGATCGAACGTGTGTCCCTTACATTAGCAGGCGGATTCTTAACCACTGAACCACCAGGGAAGTCCTGGACTTAGAGTTTTACTAGCTGTTCCAGGCCAAAATATTCTAGCTGGTTGATTGACAGCTGTAAATGTGTTGACTCTTAAGTGTACTGAATATTTAAGGAGAGCCTAAGCCCACAGACCCTGGAGTAAGGCAGGTGACAAGGTGGGTTGTCCTCAGCTCCAGCTAGTTTTAGCTCCCTGCACCTGACAACCTCATTTCCAGAGTATGAGCAGCTTAAGCTGATCTTGATTAACTCGAAGGCAAGGCCATCTAGACTTTTGAATTATTATTGTTCAGTTGCTCAGTCATGTCCAGCTCTTTGCAACCCCATGGGCTACAGCACGCCAGGCTTCCCCGTCCTTCACTATCTCCTGGAGTTTGCTCAAACTCATGTCCATTGAGTCGATGATGCCATCCAACCATCTCATCCTCTGTCACCTTGCTATCCTCCTGCCTTAAATCTTTCTAAGCATCAGGTGCCCCCCCCCCACCCAAAAATAGAGACTTCAGTTAAATGGCTCACATATCAGCCCTTCCTGCATGAACACAGTCATGATGTCAATCCTCTTGTTGGCACACTGGCAGTGATCTGAAAGTGATGGCAATCAAGGCTGAGAACAACATTCCTGCTGCCCGTGTCCACAGCCGACTTCTTCCTGGACCTGGACACCCTTGTTCAATGGATTCAGGCAGCCATTCGGTGCTTGGGCTTTCTATATGAAGCCTCCTCTCTCTCAAGGACAAATGTTATGGAGTCTTTTTGTGTATGAAGGTCAGACACTTATGTAAAGCTTGCTAGAGAAAGGAAATAATAGGCATCACTCTTGTTCTTAAGTAGCCGTCAGTTACGGTTAGAGAAGGAAATGGCCACCCACTCCAGTATTCTTGCCTGGGAAATCCCACGAATAGAAAAGTCTTGTGGGCTACAGTCCATGGGGTTGCAAAGAGCAAGACATGACTTAGCGACTGAGCACGAGCCATCAGTTGGAAAATATTTAATGTGCAGCTGGAGGGTATGCCTAAGGTTGGGACAAGGGACAAAGAATGTAGTCAGGGTCTTTGCTGTCTGGGCCCTTAGCATGTTGCTGATATAGTTTGTGTAAATAGCACATATCTGCTTGCAGCTTACAGATTTTAAAGCATGTATGTAGGCATTATCTTAACTGAGAAAACTTTGAAACCACAAATTAGTTGTGACTTTAGAGATGGGAAGAGACCCTGATGCTGGGAAAGACTGAAGGCAGGAGGAGAAGGGGATGACGGAGGATGAGATGATTGGATGGCATCACCAATTTGATGGACATGAGTTTGAGCAAGCTCTGGGAGTTGGTGATGGACAGGGAAGCCTGGCATGCTGCAGTCCATGGGGTTGCAAAGAGTTGGACATGACTGAGTGGCTGAACTGAACTGAAATGAAGGCTCAGCCATCCCAAGAGGTAGGAGGTGGCTTAGTTGGGTCTTACAGGCAAGTGTTTGGACTGTAAACCCAGAGATCTTTCTACCACATTATGACAGCCAACAGGCAACTCCACTCTGTACAGTGTGGCCGCCCTGCTCAGCCAGAGCTCGGCTCCCCTCTGAGCCTTACCACCCTTATCTGTAAACCTGGAATAAAAACAATAACAACAACGATCATGCCTTCCTTGTACTGCTGTGTGAAGATTAGAAATGGTGACTGTGCAGAGTCTTTTGAGCCTGTCATTGAATTGACACTCAATAAAGGATGGCACCCCACTCCAGTACTTTTGCCTAGAAAATCCCATGGATGGAGGAGCCTGGTAGGCTGCAGTCCATGGGGTTGCGAAGAGTCGGACACGACTGAGTGACTTCACTTTCACTTTTCACTTTCATGCATTGGAGAAGGAAATGGCAACCCACTCCAGGGTTCTTGCCTGGAGAATCCCAGGGACGGCGGAGCCTGGTGGGCTGCCGTCTGTGGGGTCGCACGGAGTCGGACACGACTGAAGCGACTTAGCAGCAGCAGCAGCAAAGGATGCCTTTAAGACCACCCTCAGAAATGTAGCGAAGCGGCACAGAAGGTGCAGTTGAAACGCACTGAGACGGCTTCCCTGCGGGCTCAGTGGTGAAGAATCTGCCTGCCGATGCAGGAGACGTGGGTTCAATCCCTGAGCAGTGAAGCCCGTGCTAAGCTAAGCCATAGCTATTGAGCCTGTGCTCTAGAGTCCAGCAGCCGCAACCATGGAGCCCTTGTGCTGCAACTACTGAAGCCCTAGGGCCCGGGAGCCGCAGCAGGAGAAGCCACTGCAGTGAGAAGCCTGTGCACCGCAACTAGAGGGTAGCCCCTGCTCACAACAACTAGAGAAAACAGCACTGAAGACCTAGCACAGCCAAAAATAAATAAAAATTATTTTTTTAAAAAAGAAAAGCACTGAGGAAGTGGCTGGGGTGGCTGGTCTGCAAGGAAAGTCCCACAGAAACGAGGCTGATGCCTGTCCTGAAAACACTGGTCCGTTCTCATCAGGCGAGAATAGTACAGAGCCTGGAGGAGGCAGTCCAGGCAGGGGGTGAGGCTTCCAGGCTGCTGGCTCTGAGACATGAGAGAGAAATACGGCTGGCACATTGGGACCTGGACAGATCCACGATTGGATGCGAATATTTTCCCGAGCTTCGCACTGTTAAACATGTCCTTCCTCTAATCCACTCTTCTCGGTTGTATTCTATTTCATTAAAAATGATCACGCCCCTCTAAATTGATTTTAGGATTCAATAGTGATGGTGGCCTGCTTTCAGGAAAACTGAGCTTTAAAACAAGGGTTTTTAACTCAGGTCTGTGGCTGGGCTTTAGGCCTTGGGGTGAAGGTGGCCTCCGAGTTCCTGGGGTCGGATACACAATGTGTGTGTGTCTTTCTGGAAAGGAGGTCCCTAAGTTTCATCTGTTGCTCAAAGCATGTGACTCTCTCTTTGAGAGGGTAGTGAGAAAGAGAGCCAGAAAACTCAGATTAAGTTGATCGGGAATTGCTTTTAATGCCACTTATAATTGGAAACGGAGAAGGCAATGGCACCCCACTCCAGTACTCTTGCCTGGAAAATCGCATGGATGGAGGACCCTGGTAGGTTGCAGTCCATGGGGTCGCTAAGAGTCGGATACAACTGAGCGACTTCACTTTCACTTTTCACTTTCATGCATTGGAGAAGGAAATGGCAACCCACTCCAGTGTTCTTGCCTGGAGAATCCCAGGGACGGCGGAGCCTGGTGGGCTGCCGTCTATGGGGTCGCACAGAGTCGGACACGACTGAAGTGACTTAGCAGTAGCAGCAGAATTGGAAAACTGACCCAAGACTGCTCCCCGAAGAGCAGAACCCAGTTCACAGCTAAACTGAGCATCCCCCACGTGTGTCGGGGACAGAGGGCGCCTCTCTCCATTGTGTAACGACCAGTGGTCATGACTTCCTCCCTCTTCTCCCGCACTAACTCGGATGCAAAGAGCACCTACCATATAGGCCTGTTTTGAAGGCTGGATGAGATAATGCATAGAGAACCACAAACAGAACAGACACAAGATAAACACATTCACAATGGCCACCATTGTGCATCCTGACCGTGCGTGGTGGTGGCGGTACCACAGGGAAGGTTGGCCCCATTGTATCTGCTCCGTTCTTGTATGAGTGTGTGTGTTTGTTTTTAGTGGATGAATTATTTCCCTCATTCACTAGGATGGAGGCCCATAGATAGAAATTCAGGGTCATGAAATACACCTCTGGGCCTCTCTCCACTGTCCTGATACAAAGCTCGAGGATAGCAGTGAGTCCCTTCCTCCCTGTCTGGCTTCTGGACGGTGGCCCCCAGGCCTGAATGGCACACTTGCCAGGCTACCCAGGTTCCACCTGGCAGATAACACCCACAGTCACCACCCCTTCTGCCCCAGGGCATCTAGGACCTGATCTCGGGTCCATACTCGCCCTTCAGTATGAAACCAAATCAGAAGAGGGGCTTTCCTGGTAGCTCAGGGGTAAAGAATCCACTTGCAAATGCAGGAGACACGGGTTCAATCCCTGATTCGGAAAGATCTTACACGTCATGGAGCAGCCAAATCCGTGTGCCACAATTGTTGAACCTGTGCTCTAGAGCCCAGGAGCTATAACTACTGAGCCCACGTGCCCCAACTACTGAAAGCCCATGTGCCCTAGAACCCATGCCCAACAAGAGAAGGCACTTCAATGAGAAACCCGTGCCCCACAATTGGAGAGTAGCCCCTGCTCATCGCAAGTAGAGAAAAACCTGCGCAGCAATGAAGACCCAGCACAGCTAAAACCAAATAACTAAAATTATTTTTGAAAAACATCAGAACAAAACGAAATAGGCCCAAGAATTGCCGTCCACTTTCCATTTTTATGAAGAATAATGTGAGTTGAGAAGGGGAAAAAAAAGGCCTCTATGTGTGAGTTGCTTGCCTTTTGGGGAGCCTGGATTTCCACCTTCGTTCCTGCGAAGTCTACCTCGTAATTTGCGGCCACAATGCTCAGTCCAGACACTGGGCTCCAATAGCAGTAGCTTCTCTGGACATGGTGGTGGCCAAAGCCACTCGTCCCCTGGATACACGTGGACTGTGGGGTCAGGTGCTGGTCCCAGGGGGGCCGAAATGCAAGCAAACAAGTCATCTGCCAGAACCAGTTCTTCTTTCCCAGAGCCTGGTTTCAAAGAATACACTGACGAAGGTTTGCTGATTTTAACAACTCACACCCAGTAAAGGTTGACGTTGTGTATACCCACAGGAATTAGGCCTATTTGTTTTAAATCAGGTATTTCGAGAGATGATTTAAGGGAAAACAAGGTTATATGGGTGGGCCCTAATCCAGTGTGGCTGGTTCCTTTTAGAAAGGGGAGACTGGGACGCGGACCAAGGGAAGACCAGGTGAAGACCCAGGGAGATAATGGCCAACAAGCCAAGGAAAGAGGCCTCCTAAGGAACCAACCCTGCAGACGCCTTGGTCTTGGTCTTCTGGCCTTTAGAATGGTGAGAGCAGAAATTTGTTGTTTCAGCCACCCAACCTGTGGTACTCGGTTTCAGCAGCCCCAGCAAACTAACACCTTGTGTGCTTTATGAATTCATTAAGTAACAGTTTACAAGTCTGGCCAGCCACATCAGAAAAGGAAAAAATATGAAATCATCATGGGGAAGTAAAAAGCATAAAAAGCAGTGGTTTGGAGTTGGAGTGAGTCTGCTGGTGTCCTGCTTGACTGTTTACAAGTCCATGCCCAGGGCAAGCTGCTCCACCTCAGTGGGCCTGTTTGCTTAGACATGATGGTGGTGAGGGTGATGGTGAAGGTGTTGGTGGTGATGATGATGGTGATGATGGTGGTGATGTTGATGGTGGTGATGGTGGTGATGACGGTGGTAACTTTGGTTAGGATGATGGTAGCCTGCCGGGAGGATTCAGTGGGTTAGCACGTGTCCAGCACTTAGCACTGAACCTATCCCCGGGAGTACTAGCTGAATGATTATTTTGTTGCTATCACAAACCTGACAGTTGGCTCCAAATCTGGAAGCTCCTCCTTCCCAGACGTGTGACCTTGAGGAGATCAACACCCTCTGGAACTACTTCATCTGCACAGTGAAGACCCAGTGACACTTCAGGACCCTTTCAGCACTAACATTTTATTATTCTAATAAATTTTGACATGAACCATTCTACAGGAGCAGTGGAACATCTTGGTGAGTTGTGAAAAGCATAACAATTTGGGGGGGTTCTATACTCTATTTGTTCATGGTTGACAAACCTGAGTAAATGGGGTACCTTTAAAGAAATGACCTTCCAAATGATTCCCTTGTTAAAAAATCTGTACCCTTGGATTCTGTAGGCATTAACATAGAAAGGAGGGGGAAAAAAGCAGAGTTCTACTTTTAAGCAGTGCAAAGTGACTGCAGTAAATCTGTTTAGGTATCATCGTGTTTGACTTTAAGAAAATGGCTGAGCTATGGGCAAGGTAATTCAAGAAGATATAAATGGCTGCATTATAATAAGCAGACACCTATTTTAAGCATGATCTATGTTTTTGAGAAAATTCATTACAATGAGTCTTACAATACCAACCTCTTCAATGAATTTTTCATGTCTGCATACCAAGATATATATAAAACGATCGTAATCATATACCTTTGGGGCAATGCTGAGCGCCAGCTGTTTTGGAATGATTTATAGGTTGCCATGCTCAAGGTTAATAATCAGGAGAAACAGGTTACAGTGTGCAATGTATTTATGTCAGGTTAGAAGTTCAGTTAGTGAAGATAGCACGTTGTAAGGAGGCACACACTTTTAATTATTTTCTAACCACCCTCCCCCACCCCATTTCTTTGCAGTAAACTAAAAAAAAAAAAAATGATGTTTTACATAGGGCATCCTCTCTGCCAAGCACATTTTCAAGTTACTGGTGGCTTTATTTAAAGGGAACCAGCCACTAGGAGTTAGTAGCTATACATATAGCTTGAAGGTACACAGCTTGAAGGTACTTAAACATCTGTGCAATGGGCCCATGTAAAGGGTATGATGGAGTTTTGTGAGCATCAAGGTAATTACGCCCTCTTGAAATGACAGCATTTTGCTGCTGTCAGGATTTCTAGCAGGATTTTCAGAGATGTGATGCATAACAGCCACAAGTCCATCTCTGAAAGCAATAACATAGGACTTGTCTCCCTTTGGAGACAAAATTATTGCATCAGAAGTATTTCTGAGATTCCGAATACCTGTTTTGAATTGAGACAAAAATGTATTTTGTCCTAGGAAAATAAATTTTTTCTGCAGAGGGTTGAGTTCATTGTGTTCCTCATTCATCTTCATTGGTCTCTAAAAGTCTCTCTCTTCTTTCATTGCTTTTTAAAATTCTCTTCTATACCAGTATCGGTCTCTCAGCTCCCACTCATCTAGGAGATGCTTTCTAATATGTTTATCACAGATATGTATGTTTATTTTTACAAAATGTTGTTTGTGTGCACACGTATATTTAGTTATGCAAATGATAGTCATGTATCTCATTCTACTTTTAAAATTTTGTGAGTGTATCTTTTAGTTAACAGCTTTATTGAGATATCATTGGCAAATGCTATAACAGACATGTTTAAATAAGTTTGGACACCTATGAAACCATCACCAAAATCAAGATAAGACACATTTATTATTCCCCAAGTTTCCTCTGGTTTCTTGTAACCACCACTCCTGACCCTTCCCACCCCCTCATCTCCAGGCAACTACTGATCTGCTTTCTGTCACTATAGATTAGTTTATGTTTTCTAGAATTTTACATAAATGGAATTTTATTTTATTCTGTATACTCTTTTTTTTTTGCCTGCCTTCTTTTATAAAGCATAACAGTTATGAGATTCCTTCCTTTTGCATGTATCAATAGTTCATTTCCTTCTGTGGTAGAGTACTGTAGTATTCCATTGTATGGATATATCCATTTATGTACCTAGATACCTGCTGATGGACACTTTGATTTTTTCCAGTTTCCAGCTATTACAAACAAAGCTGCTTTGAGATTTTTTTTTTTAATGGAGATACACTTCTGTTGTGTTGTGCTGTTCTGTGCTTAGTCACGTCTGATTCTTTTGCAATCCCATGGACTGTAGCCCACCAGGCTCCTCTGTCCGTGGGATTTCCCAGGGAAGAATACTACAGCAGGTTGCCATTTCCTTCTCCAGCGGATCTTTTCGACCCAGGATCAAACGTGTGTTTCTTTCATATCCTGCGTTGGCAGATGGGTTACTTTTGGAAAAATGCATAGAAATTGAAGTCTGGAAGTAGTAGGTATAAGTTTAACTTCTTATTAAGCTGCCAAACTTCATTCCAAAGCACTTGCAGTGTTTTTTGTTTTCCTGCCAAAAGTGTTCCAGTTTCTCCACACACTTGCCAACATTTGGTGTAGACAGTCCTCTTAATTTTAGACATTCTAGTAGGCCCGTAGTGGTGTAGTCATTATGGTTTTAATCTGGATTTCCCTAGTGACTAAGGAAGTTAAGGACATTTTATGTGCTTATTTGCCTTGTGTATATCTCCTTTGGTGTGGTGTCTGTTCAAATCTGCCCACTTGTGGAGGAGGGTCTTTTCTTATTGAATTCTGAAAGTTATTTTTATAATCTGGATACAAGTGCTTTATCACTTACTATATACGACTGCGGGCAGGAATCCCTCAGAAGAAATGGAGTGGCCATAATGGTCAACAAAAGAGTCCAAAATGCAGTACTTGGATGCAATCTCAAAAACGACAGAATGATCTCTGTTCATTTCCAAGGCAAACCATTCAATATCACAGTAATCCAAGTCTATGCCCCAACCAGTAACGCTGAAGAAGCTGAAGTTGAACGGTTCTACGAAGACCTACAAGACCTTTTAGAACTAACACCCAAAAAAAGATGTCCTTTTCATTCTAGGGGACTGGAATGAAAAAGTAGGAAGTCAAGAAACACCTGGAGTAACAGGCAAATTTGGCCTTGGAATACGGAATGAAGCAGGGCAAAGACTAATAGAGTTTTGCCAAGAAAATGCACTGGTCATAACAAACACCCTCTTCCAACAACACAAGAGAAGACTCTATACATGGACATCACCAGATGGTCAACACCGAAATCAGATTGATTATATTCTTTGCGGCCAAAGATGGAGAAGCTCTATACAGTCAACAAAAACAAGACCGGAGCTGACTGTGGCTCAGACCATGAACTCCTTATTGCCAAACTGAAGAAAGTGGGGAAAAGCACTAGACCATTCAGGTATGACCTAAATCAAATCCCTTATGATTATACAGTGGAAGTGAGAAATAGATTTAAGGGCCTAGATCTGATAGATAGAGTGCCTGATGAACTATGGACTGAGGTTCGTGACATTGTACAGGAGACAGGGATCAAGTCCATCCCCATGGAAAAGAAATGCAAAAAAGCAAAATGGCTGTCTGGGGAGGCCTTACAAATAGCTGTGAAAAGAGGAGAAGCGAAGGGCAAAGGAGAAACGGAAAGATATAAACATCTGAATGCAGAGTTCCAAAGAATAGCAAGAAGAGATAAGAAAGCCTTCTTCAGTGATCAATGCAAAGAAATAGAGGAAAACAACAGAATGGGAAAGACTAGAGATCTCTTCAAGAAAATCAGAGACACCAAAGGAACATTTCATGTAAAGATGAGCTCGATAAAGGACAGAAATGGTATGGACCTAACAGAAGCAGAAGATATTAAGAAGAGATGGCAAGAATACACAGAAGAACTGTACAAAAAAGATCTTCACGACCCAGATAATCACGATGGTGTGATCACTCACCTAGAGCCAGACATCCTGGAATGTGAAGTCAAGTGGGCCTTAGAAAGCATCACTAGGAACAAAGCTAGTGGAGGTGATGGAATTCCAGTTGAGCTATTCCAAATCCTGAAAGATGATGCTATGAAACTGCTGCACTCAATATGCCAACAAATTTGGAAAACTCAGCGGTGGCCACAGGACTGGAAAAGGTCAGTTTTCATTCCAATCCCAAAGAAAGGCAATGCCAAAGAATGCTCAAACTACCTCACAATTGCACTCATCTCACACGCTAGTAAAGTAATGCTCAAAATTCTCCAAGCCAGGCTTCAGCAATATGTGAACCGTGAACTTCCTGATGTTCAAGCTGGTTTTAGAAAAGGCAGAGGAACCAGTGATCAAATTGCCAACATCCGCTGGATCATAGAAAAAGCAAGAGAGTTCCAGAAAAACATCTGTTTCTGCTTTAATGACTATGCCAAAGCCTTTGACTGTGTGGATCACAATAAACTGTGGAAAATTCTTCAAGAGATGGGAAGACCAGACCACCTGATCAGTCTCTTGAGAAATTTGTATGCAGGTCAAGAAGCAACAGTTAGAACTGGACATGGAACAACAGACTGGTTCCAAATAGGAAAAGGAGTACGTCAAGGCTGTATATTGTCACCTTGTTTATTTAACTTATATGCAGATTACATCATGAGAAACGCTGGACTGGAAGAAACACAAGCTGGAATCAAGATTGCCGGGAGAAATATCAATAACTTAGATATGCAGATGACACCACCCTTATGGCAGAAAGTGAAGAGGAACTAAAAAGCCTCTTGATGAAAGTGAAAGTGGAGAGTGAAAAAGTTGGCTTAAAGCTCAACATTCAGAAAACAAAGATCATGGCATCCGGTCCCATCACTTCATGGGAAATAGATGGGGAAACAGTGGAAACAGTGTCAGACTTTATTTTTCTGGGCTCCAAAATCACTGCAGATGGTGACTGCAGCCATGAAATTAAAAGATGCTTACTCCTTGGAAGGAAAGTTATGACCAACCTAGACAGCATGTTCAAAAGCAGAGACGTTACTTTGCCAATAAAGGTTTTTCTAGTCAAGGCTATGGTTTTTCCTGTGGTCATGTATGGATGTGAGAGTTGGACTGTGAAGAAAGCTGAGCGCCGAAGAACTGATGCTTTTGAACTGTGGTGTTGGAGAAGACTCTTGAGAGTCCCTTGGACTGCAAGGAGATCCAACCAGTCCTTTCTGAAGGAGATCAGCCCTGGGATTTCTTTGGAAGGAATGATGCTGAAGCTGAAACTCCAGTACTTTGGCCACCTCAGCGAAGAGTTGATTCATTGGAAAAGACCCTGATGCTGGGAGGGATTGGGGGCAGGAGGAGAAGGGGACAACAGAGGATGAGATGGCTGGATGGCATCACTGATTCGATGGACGTGAGTCTGGGTGAGCTCCAGGAGTTGGTGATGGACAGGGAGGCCTGGCGTGCTGGGATTCATGGGGTCACAGGGAGTCGGACACGACTGAGCGACTGATCTGATCTGATCTGATATACCTCATATGTTCTCCTGGTCTACAGCTTTCTTTCATTCTCTTAATAGAGCCTTTGGAAGAGCAGAAGTTTTTAGTTTGGATGAAGTTCAATTTATCAATTTGTTTTCTTATGGGTCATACTTTTGGGGTTGTTTGTGATCTCTATATTCTGTCCCATTAATCTACTTTTCTTTCCTGATGCCCAAACCAGACTGTATTGATTACTATAGCTCTATAATAAGTCCTGAAGTCAAGTAATCTAAGTCCTCCAACTTTATTCTTCTTTTTCAAAGTTGTTTTAGCTATTCTAGTTCTCTTGTCAGTTCAGTTCAGTTACTCAGTCATGTCCGACTCTTTGTGACCCCATGGACTGCAGCACGCCAGGCTTCCCTGTCCATGACCAACTTCTGGAGTTTACCCAAACTCATGTTCATTGAGTCAGTGATGCCACCCAACCATCTCATCCTCTGTCATCCCCTTCTCCTCCTGCCTTTCAATCTTTCCCAGCATCAGGGACTTTTCCAATGAGTCAGTTCTTTGCATCAGGTGGCCAAAGTATTGGAACTTCAGCTTCAGTATCAGTCCTTCCAATGAATATTCAGGAATGATTTCCTTTAGGATTGACTAGTTTGATCTCCTTGCCATCCCAGGGACTTTTCAAGAGTTTTGTCCAACACCACAGTTCAAAAGAATCAATCCTTCAGTGCTCAACTTTCTTTATGGTCCAACTCTCACATCCATACATAACTACTGGAAAAACCATAGCTTTGACTAGACAGACCTTTTCATAAAATAATGTCTCTGCCTTTTAATATGCTGTCTAGGTTGGTCATAGCTTTTTTTCCAGGGAGCAAGCATCTGTTAATTTCATAGCTGCAGTCATCATCTGCAGTGATTTTCGAACCCAAGAAAACAAAGTCTGTCACTGTTTCCATTGTTTTCCCATCTGTTTGCCATGAAACTACAAGTTCCCTTGTAGTTGCATATAAACTTGAGTATATGGAACGTGTGTATAACTTTAGTATATGGAACTAATATAACTTGTCAAATTTTACATAAAAGGTCACTGGGAATTTGATTAGGATTGTATTAAGTCTACAAACCAATTTGAGCAAAAAGATATCTAACAACATTGAATCTTACAGTCAATAAACATATTTTTTAAAACTCTTTTAACATTGAAAACTTTAAGCTTAATTTATGTTGATGTGTGTGTATTTACTACATTGCTTCTAACTCTTGGATAATTTCAGCACATTTTAGTTTTCCTATTACAGCTGTAAGAAGTTCAGTTGAGTTCAGTTCAGTCGCTCAGTCGTGTCCAACTCTTTGCGACCCCATGAGCCTGCAGTACGTCAAGCCTCTGTGTCCAACACCAACTCCCAGAGCCTACCCAAACTCATGTCCATTGAGTTGGTGATGCCATCCAACCATCTCATCCTCTCTCGTCCCCTTCTCTTCCTGCCCTCAATCCCTCCCAGCATCAGGGTCTTTTCAAATGAATCAGCTCTTCGCATCAGGTGGCCAAAGTACTGGAGTTTCAGCTTTAGCATCATTCCTTCCAAAGAACACCCAGGACTGATCTCCTTTAGAATGGACTGGTTGGATCTCCTTGCAGTCCAAGGGACTCTCAAAAGTCTTCTCCAACACCACAGTTACACACATCTAAATCTGACAGAAGAGAATACACAAATGTATTCTCTTATGATTCTGGAGGTCAGAAGCCTGAAGTCATTTTCACTGGGCCAAAGTCAAGGTGTTGGCCAGACTGGTTCCTTCCAGAAGCTCCAGGAGAGAACCTGCTTCCTGTCTTTTTTTCAGATTTAATGATTTCTTATCGTCTTTGGCTGTGGTCCTTCCTCTGTCTTCATAGCGCACATCCCTCTAGCCTCTTCTTTTGTCCTCACATCTCTTTCTCTCACTTTGACCCTCCTGCCTGCCTCTTTTTTTTTTATTTCCATTGCTCTAAGAGACAGATCCAAAAAGATACTGCTGTGATTTTTTTTAACAAAATTTATTTTTATTTGGAGGATATTATACAGTGTTGTGTTGGTTTCTGCCATATGTCAAGGTGAAAATGTTAGTCACTTAGTCATGTCCAACTCTTTGCAACCCCATGGACTATAGCCCACCAGGCTCCTCTGTCCATGGTATTCTCCAGGACAGGTATTATACTGGAATGGGTTGCTATTCCCTTCTCCAGGGGATCTCCCCAACCCAGGGATCTAACCTGCATCTCTTGCATCTCCTGCATTGGCAGGCAGATTCTTTATCACTGAGCTACCTGGGAAGCCAGTGTTACCATGATCATATATTAACTGTGTGTGTGTGTATGTGTGTGTGTGTGTGTATAATATTCCATTAACATCTTTGTTCTTCTGCTGGTCTCATATTTCTTCTTACTGTGGCTTATGATACACTTTATTATTTAGTGTGAAAAATCCTCTCTCTACTATTTTCAAGATGGATCTAGATTTTTTATTCTTCCATACACATGTTAATATAAGTTCCTCAAAAATGCAGTGTCTAATCATGATTATGATTCCATTGCAATTATAGGTTAATCTAAAGATACTGACACAAGCTATTAAATCATCTATCTGAGAACATGGACTACGTCTCTATTTTTTTTTTCAAGTCATCTTCTATGTTCCACCTCAAATTTTGTTTTGTTCACAAAGCACTTCGGGATTCTTCAGGATTCTAAGACACTTTACAGCTTTTGTTGCTATTGTGAGTGAAGGCTTTTATTCGTCATTAAAATTTCTAGTTGGTTATTTTCTGACATTTAGTAGGTTGATCACATTGACGACCTGGCTAAACTCTTGATGAGTTCTAATGGTTGTTATCGATTGGTTCCCCACCCCCTCCCAGGTGAATGATTCCATCATCTGCAAACAATGCCAATTTTCCGCTTTAGGAAACATTTCCCCCCAGGATCCTATGCAAGCTTTATGGCCTAAATTAGGGAGTCCTGTGCAAGACCTCTTCCTAAAAACATTTGAAATATACTTAATGACACTCTCTTACTGTCATCTCACTATACCTCTGAACAAGACAAGAATTAAAGAGCTGCAATTTACAAAGATGTAATTACCCCAAATCGTGAAATATACCCTCCTTGCTGGGCTTTTCTCTTTAGAATTTTTTGTTTAGTCAACACTTTTAAAATTTAGTTAAGAAATATAATGAGAGGAATAAAATTCAGAAAACTTCCAAAATTGAAGCTGAAACATTTACAGTAATGACATCATGTCCCCCTTAATTATCCCTCTTTCAGCACTCTGGGGATGACTAAATCTTTTCTCTTCAAGTTATTTATTTAATATAGTCAGTAAACTGCTCAAATCTAACATGTTGTATAAAGCCTGGCTTATTTTTTCTGAGTCAATTTCACGTTCTATTTTTTACAGGGAACAAATAACTTGGAACTTTTCTTCTTTTTTTGCACTCCACACACCTAGGAAGTGTGTGGTATCCTAGTTTATACTTGCAAGGCTGTCCCAATATTGTTCCAAGTATTTGCTATGTCTTAGCTCATATGAAAATTCTGATTTCTTTGACTGAAATATTTGAAGGGAACTGTCATTAGGTCTGGTGCTGGGATAGATTGGAACATGAATAAACTTCTATTTCATGCAACACCTATCCAACACTCCACTGCAGAACATATCCCAGAGATAGGGGGTCTAAGAAAATGCAGCTTGTAGCTCTTCCCCTTATATCTGAGCTTGTTGGAGAAGCCCAGGCCTCTCAAGTTACTGATGAGGAAATTGAGTGTCTCCAGCCCACACAGTGAGAGGCAAGTATCAATACCCAGGTCCACTAACTCTAACCCCGGGACTCCTTCCAGCAGCACAGGAAATGGCCTGCCTTCCACCTCTATGTAGGCATTCACTAAGGATGACCCAGAGGGAAAAGGGAAGGGCAGATAAAGCCCAAGTAATAACTAACATTGTATAATTTTAGATAATTTTCTTTAAGACTCACATCAATAATAGATGTAGGTAATGATAGCTAAATGGCTGTCTGAGGAGGCCTTACAAATAGCTGTGAAAAGAAGAGAAGCGAAAAGCAAAGGAGAAAAGGAAAGATATAAGCTTCTGAATGCAGAGTTCCAAAGAATAGCAAGGAGAGATAAGAAAGCCCTCCTCAGTGATCAAAGCAAAGAAATAGAGGAAAACAACAGAATGGGAAAGACTAGAGATCTCTTCAAGAAAATTAGAGATAACAAGGGAACATTTCATGCAAAGATAGGTTCGATAAAGGACAGAAATGGTATGGACCTAACAGAAGCAGAAGATATTAAGAAGAGGTGGCAAGAATACACAGAAGAACTGTACAAAAAAGATCTATACGACCCAGATAATCACGATGGTGTGATCACTCACCTAGAGCCAGACATCCTGGAATGTGAAGTCAAATGGGCCTTAGAAAGCATCACTTGAACAAAGCTAGTGGAGGTGATGGAATTCCAGTTGAGCTATTCCAAATCCTGAAAGATGATGCTGTGAAAGTGCTGCACTCAATATGCCAGCAAATTTGGAAAACTCAGCAGTGGCCACAGGACTGGAAAAGGTCAGTTTTCATTCCAATCCCAAAGAAAGGCAATGCCAAAGAATGCTCAAACTATTGCACAATTGCATTCATCTCACGCACTAGTAAAGTCATGCTCAAAATTCTTCAAGCCAGGCTTCAGTAATACGTGAACTGTGGACTTCCAGTTGTTCAAGCTGGTTTTAGAAAAGGCAGAGGAACCAGAGACCAAATTTCCAACATCTGCTGGATCATGGAAAAAGCAAGAAAGTTCCAGAAAAACATCCATTTCTGCTTTGTTGACTACGCCAAAGCCTTTGACTGTATGGATCACAATAAACTGGAAAATTCTGAAAGAGATGGGAATACCAGACCACCTGACCTGCCTCTTGAGAAACCTATATGCAAGTCAGGAAGCAACAGTTAGAACTGGACATGGAACAACAGACTGGTTCCAAATAGGAAAAGGAGTACATCAAGGCTGTATATTGTCACCCTGCTTATTTAACTTTTATGCAGAGTACATCATGAGAAACGCTGGGCTGGAAGACGCACAAGCTGGAATCAAGATTGCCGGGAGAAATATCAATAACCTCAGATATGCAGATAACACCACCCTTATGGCAGAAAGTGAAGAGGAACTAAAAGGCCTCTTGATGAAAGTGAAAGAGGAGAGTGAAAAAGTTGGCTTAAAGCTCAACATTCAGAAAACGAAGATCATGGCATCTGGTCCCATCACTTCATGGGAAATAGATGGGGAAACAGTGCAAACAGTGTCAGACTTTATTTTGGGGGGCTCCAAAATCACTACAGATGGTGATTGCAGCCATGAAATTAAAAGATGCTTACTCCTTGGAAGGAAAGTTATGACCAACCTAGATAGCATATTCAAAAGCAGAGACATTACTTTGCCAACAAAGGTCCATCTAGTCAAGGCTATGGTTTTTCCAGTAGTCATGTATGGATGTGAGAGTTGGACTGTGAAGAAAGCTGAGCACCGAAGAATTGATGCTTTTGAACTATGGTGTTGGAGAAGACTCTTGAGAGTCCCTTGGACTGCTAGGAGATCCAACCAGTCCATTCTAAAGGAGATCAGTCCTGGGTGTTCTTTGGAAGGACTGATGCTAAAGCTGAAACTCCAGTACTTTGGCCACCTCATGCGAAGAGTTGACTCATTGTAAAAGACTCTGATGCTGGGAGGGATTGGGGGCAGGAGGAGAAGGTGACAACAGAGGATGAGATGGCTGGATGGCATCACCGACTCGATGGATGTGAGTTTGAGTGAACTCTGGGAGTTGGTGTTGGACAGGGAGGCCTGGTGAGCTGCAATTCATGGGGTCGTAAAGAGTCGGACACGACCGAGCAACTGAACTGAACTGAATGATAGCTAACATCATGAATCCTTGCTTATACATTTTGTACAGATTATCTCATTTAATTCCTACAAAAGCCCTATGATATGGGTGCTTTGATTGTCATTTCTATTTTATAGATGAGAAAACAGGTCAGGAACATCAAAAATGTGCTGAAGAGGCCATAGCTGGAAAGTGACAGAGCAAGGGCTTGAATTGAGAAGTCATGAGGCTGCGTCCCTAACCACTGCCTTACGGTGGACAATCTTCTTACCTCCATTTCACAATTATGAACCTGAGGTCTGGCCCAATGTGGCAGAGTTCTTCTTCGTTACAACTTCTAACAACCAATTCTGTTTCATTTAAGTGGAAAGAGAAAACTTATCAAAACTCACATCTCCAGGTTCCAAGAACATTGCATCCTTTGAGGTTCCCCAGGGAGCTTCCTGGAACCCACCTGTGGGTCACTCACTATCTCCTGCGTAGAGCAATAACTCCATCTCCTCTATCTAAGCAGATTAATTACTCCAGCCCAAATCCATAACACCCCCATCACCAAATACACACACACTATTTTTTTTTTTGGCCTCTTCACCCAGTGGAAGAGGGTCATAATCCAGGTGTAAGTCTCAGCTTTGAGTAGATTGGAACCACTTCTGCCTCACCTGGAGGAAGTGTACTCATCTTGTTAAGGCCTCTAAGCAAAGCCCAGTACTGTGGAATCAGAAAACAGAATGGTTTCCAGTGATCAGGTCATCGCATTCTCGTGTCCACGCTTCACAAGTGGGGGCACCACGTGTTGATTGCTGGCTCAGCACAGTCCATACACCATAACTCATTAGGTTGAATGTTATGAATTCACCATATTTGTAGGTCAAAAATGGTTGCTTACTGGCAAGGTCATTTGATTCACTTTAAGAGCAAGATTTCTTTTTTCTACTTGTCCTGTTACTAGAACTAAGTCTTCAGTAGATTCTTCTGTGAGGGCAGCTGCTCCTGAGAAGTGGGCGACATGGTAAAATTGGTGAGGCTCGTGGCTCAGATGGTAAAGAATCTGCCTACAATGTAGGAGACCAGGGTTCGATCCCTGTGTCCGGAAGATCCCCTGGAGAAGGGAATGGCAATCCACTCCAGTATTCTTGCCTGGAAAATTACATGACAGAGGAACCTGGTCGGCTCTATGGGGTCGCAAAGAGTCAGACACAACTGAGCGACGAGCACTTTCTCTTTCACTTTCATGGACACGAGCTCATTGTCTTGTCTTCTGCTCAGAAGTGCGTGCTTTGGTGAGAAGTAATTGTATGTGACTGTGAGAGACTGTCATGATTAATAAGGTGTCCATAAGACTGTGTGGGTCATGGAGGAAGAAGCATGGTAGGAAGAAGAACATTTGCAATCCAAATCCACAATGAGTGTTTATTCTAGTAAGGATGAATTGCTACGTCTTTGATTATGGAAAAGATCCAATGTAATTAACCAGCTACCAGGAGGCTGGCTGCTCCTCCTGGGAATGGCACTGTTTTCACACTCAGGGTTAATCAGTACTGCTGACAGGCTGCTCAGCCAGGTGAGGACATGCCCTGTGATTTTGAGCCCTTGCTTAGCTTCCTGTGCACCCTTCATGGCCACTTACTTCATGAACCTGTTGAGTGAGCATAGCTGTTGACTTATCCAGAAAATAGGTCATCACATCCACCTTAGTAAAGAAAGCTTCGTCCATCATGAGGGACTTCCAGTGAGTACTAACATGGTATTCTTTGTGCCTGTTCTTGCCAATCCATAGTCTTTCCCTAGTTTGGTCACCAACTCTTAAATTTTACTCTTTTCCATTTCCTTAAAACTGTTAGTTGCTCAGTTGTGTCCAGTGCTTTGTGACCCCATGGACTGTAGCTTGTCAGGCTCTTCTATCCATGGGATTCTCCAGGCAAGAATACTGGAGTGGGTTGTTATGCCCTCCTCCAGGAGATCTTCCTGACCCAGGTCAAACTCAGGTCTCCCACATTGCAGGCAGATTCTTTACTGTCTCAGCCACCAGGGAAGCCCATTCCTTACCCTATGGCTAAACCATATGGCCAAACAATGAAGCACTGCCTGTAGAGACTGACCTCAGCTTCTGTCTCCTTCCAGGTGAAGTAGAGAATGGAAAAAGTCAAAGTTACAGCAACTGGGAAGATTTCTTAGCCATCCTTCTAGGCCACCCCTGAGTCAGGTGTAACTCTTCAGCTGTCTGTTTCTGGCTGACACCAGCATGTTGTCAGGAGAATGCTCGCGAGGCCCAGGTGTAGGTTGAAGGAAGGGTTATAATATTGGAGGAGGATTCAGACTGGGAGCCTGAGCCATCTGCTCACACAATTTTCTGGTGCCTCCGGGATCCATTCAACCTGAATTATGGGTGCATCTGGGAATACCTGATTTTATGGCCTGGAGAATGAGATGAAACCCACTTCATGATGTGCTGTTCAGGTTTACCTGGTGTCTTAGGCTGAGATTTTTTCAACACCCATAAGAGTCCAGAAGCAATACCTGTTCCTCAGAAGAAAAAGCATTCCTGCCAAACGACTGTGGCTCTGCTTCTCACACCCGGAGGCCTCTGCCGTGATGCTCTGTGGAGCTTAGCATCCCTACCTACTGTAGACACGCTAGGACCACTGTGTCTGCTGTCACAAGGCTCACTGGGCAGGGCTGTGTCTGCGCTGGTCCAGGCGGAGAATGGGTGAGCCCTGCTTACCGCTAGTAGCCTTTCAAGTGACGTGGTGCATGAGGGGAACCGCACTACCAGCTGTTACCTCTAGACTCCAGAGAAGTTCCCGAGGTGTTGTGCTGCTTTCTCAGGGGCTACAGGGGACAATAATCAGTTCTCCACTTTGAGAAGATAGGCTGCATTCCTCCCAGACCACTAGAAACTGTCCAGGTATGGCCTTCATTTTCATGGGGTGTATTCGATAACTTTGGCTTATCTAACTTACCCAGATATCTTGGCACCTGCTCTTTACTGCTCTCCAAGTTGTATTACTGTGGTGTTCTCAGAGGAATAGACCAGTGGGAATAAAAGATGATCGATGACCCTTTGGCATGGAGGCTTGTAGCAAGGTAATGAAATGTATTGCTGGCCCACCAGGCAAAGCCAAATTTCAGATGTCTCTACTGATTGAAGTAAAGAAAAAGCATTGTTTTTTTAGATTATTACCTGCATAGAAAGTACCAGAGGCTCTGTTGACTGTAGGGGGGAGACCACTTCTCCCTCTATGGAATAACAACCACTTTATTAACCTTGTGATGATCCACCATAGGTCATTCTCCAAAAGCCGTCTATCCTCAGCATCACCCTGAAGTCTGTTGCTTGTAACCACTTTCAGTTCAACTCCTTTACCCATGAGCATCCTTAGTCAGAAGCAACAGACACTGGCTCTGGCGGATGTATGTACTTGACGACCCCCTACTCTCTGGTCAAAGAACTTATCTCTGCACTTATCCCAAAGATAAGGCACAGTTTGGGATTTACTGTTTGCTAGTGGCAGTCAGTAGGAGCCTGGCAGGCTACAATCCATGGGGTTGCAAAAGAGTCAGACACGACTGAGGGACCAAACAGCAACAACTACAAGGGCCCATCGTGGTGTTCCAGGGATTTCCATCCCGTTCATTGACCCAGTAGCCTTTGCTCCTCTCCTACGGAAGAGCCAAATTGAGGAGTCTGGGAATTGTGGAGCTGACAGACTTAATAAAAGGTAGGGAGGGGGCGGGATAAGGTTTTACTGAGTCTCCTGGGAGAGGATTTTGGTCAGAACTCTTATTTTCTACCTCACTCTCTGAAATCTCTGTCTCTGACTACTGCAGGGGTCCCCAGCCTCCAGGGTCTAAGGCCTGGTGATGTGAGGTAGAACTGATGTAACTGTAATAGAAATCAAGTGCACAATAAATGTAGGGTGCTTGAATCATCCCCAAAACATCCTCCCACTTCCTGGTCCATGGAAAAATTGTCTTCCACTAAACTGGTCCCTGGTGCCAAAAAAACAGTTGGGGACTGCTGGCCTAGAGTGATGTTCCAGGTCCCCGGGAGTGGGTGTTTTCCAGAACCACTGTCAACCCAGCCTACAGAAAATGGCGACCTAGTGCCATCCAGCTACATTCTAGTCTAGTACACGCACGTAGTCGTGTCTGACTCTTTTGCGACCCCATGGACTGTAGCCCGCCAGGCTCCTCTGTCCATGGGATTTCCCAGGCAAGAATCCTCGAGTGGGTTGCCATTTCCTTCTCCAGGGAATCCCAACCTAGGAACTGAACCCATGTCTCCTACATTGGCAGGCAGATTCTTGACCACTGTGCCATCTGGGAAGCCCACAAATACTGTTGGCCGTCACTTAACCCATGCATTTCTCAGTGCTTTGATGAAGGGACACTTTTCTTGGGGCCTTCTTTGGTACATCTGAGGAAATACATTTCACTTATGATAAATTTGCTTGTATTAATAACAGTCCTCTTCCTCCAAATTTGAAGCCTCTGGATCTATTCCTTCAACTATATCCACCAAATCTGAACATCGAAATCTCATTCAGCAGGTACTGTTAGTGAGTACAGACTTCAGTTGACTAAATAAATGAATAACTGACACTGTTCCCAGCTGCCTGAGTTAAGTCAGTGAACCCAGACTCTCCTGTGTCAACTAAATTTAGTTTGGTCTGCAGATATGTATTAATACTCCTCTCCCTGGTGTGGATCTTTGTGGAAGGTTCAGGGGAGCCAGAGGATCCTAGTGGGTCCTCCCCAGGTCCCCATTTCAACCCCTAGGCATTTACTCTTTGCTTATCAATGCTCTAAATTCTGCAAAAAATACCTACTAAAGCTGTGAATTCACTGTAGTTCTTTAGCATTCAGGATCCAACTTTGAATCTGGCTGTTGGTTGGCTTCTTTAGACTTATCTGCAAGTAATAAGAGTTTATTAACAGACAAGTCCCATGTTTTTCTGACTCTGCTTTGGGGCAAGAATGTACATATGTGAGCCCTACCATTAGATCTGTAGTTCCTTGTGGCCTTCCTACAATTGTTTGGCAGGAGTCGCATGTCCCCCAGAAGCCTGTTGTGAATGGACGCGTCATTTGGAGGGCCACAGGTCACATGAAGCACTTTGCCACCACGCGTTAGACCAGACAGAGTCCTATTCTTACCTGCACTGTTTTCTGCTTTTGCCACAACTTAGCCTGATAACCAAACCCAGATTTCCCTCATTACCTTGAGCTCTGTTTCCTATAACCACCTCTGGTTTCAATTTCTCCATCTGTGCACAGTCTTAATGGTAAGCAGCAGAAACTTACTGGGGTTGATTTAAGCAGAAAAGAAACTGATCAAGAAAAGATATTGAGGGGGTTTCCCTGGTGGCTCAGTGGTAAAGAATCTGCCTGCCAATGTAGGAGACATGGGTTCGGGTCTGGGAAGATCCCCCATGCCACAGAGCAACTAAGCCTGTACACCGCAACTACTGAGCCTGTGCTCTAGAGCCCAAGGGCCGCAATTGCTGAGTGCACGATCTGCAACTGCTGAAGCCCATGGGCTGAGAGCCAGTGCTCTGCAACAAGACGAGCCAGTGCGACGAGAAACCTGCATACTGCAACAGGAGAGTATCCTCCACTCATGGCAACTAGAGAAAAGCAACGAAGACCCAGCACAGCCAATAAATAAGTCATATATATATATATATATATATATGGGCTTCCCTGGGGGGTCAGACAGTATAGAATCTGTCTTCAGTGCAGGAGACCCAGGTTGGATCCCTGAGTGTGGAAGATCCCTTGGAGAAGGGAAAGGCTACCCACCCCAGTATTCTTGCCTGGAGAATTCCGTGGACAGAGGAGCCTGCGGGCTATAGTCCATGGGGTCCATGAGGTCACAAAGAGTTGAACACGACTAACATATATATATATATTTTAAAAAGATATTGGGAATCCCAGAGAATCTAGAGGGATGAAAGAAGGCATAATACCACCAGATTACCTTACAGGATCTATCCGATGAAGACCCCAGAGTTCTCATCTCCTAATACCATCTTTTGCAACTCCCATCCCTGACACCACTGGCTGCAGATGTAAGAATCAGCAGTGTTGCACCTGCATTCTCAGGAGCTCCACTTGCTGCAGTTGCCCCTGTGCCAGAGAACACATGTCTACCTCCTGATATGAGGCACCACAGAGGATACGATACCTCCGAAGATTCCTTCCCAAAGATGCAGGACCTCATTCTAATTGTGAAGAAACATCAGACAGAGCCAACTGAGGATGGTTCTACAAGATAACTGACCAGTACTCTTCAAAATTGTCAAGATCATGAAGGACAAGGAAAGATTTGAGAAACTGTCACCGATTGGAGGAGATAAGGAGATGTGACAACTAAATGCACATGACATGCTGGGACTGAGACCCTGGACAGAAAAAGGACACTGGTGAAATCCAAATAAAATCTTCAGTTTAGCTAGTAGAATTATGTTGTTGTTGAGTCGCTAAGTCGTGTCTGACTGTTTGGCGACCCTGTGGACTGTAGCCCACCAGGCTCCTCTGTCCGTGGGATTTCCCAGGCAACAATATTGGAGTGGGTTGCCAGGCCCTCCTCCAGGGGATCTTCTGACCCAGGGATCATACCCATGTCTCCTGCACAGGCAGGCGGATGGATTCTTTACTGCTGAGCCACCAGGGAAGCCCTCAGTAGAATTATACTAATGTTAATTTCTCAGATTTGATCACTGCAGTATGGTTCTGTAAGATGAGGAAGCTGTATGAAGAGCGTATAGGAACTCTCTTATTTTAGCAACTCATCTGTAGTCCATCTAAAATCATCTCAAAGTCATCAACAAACGTTAAAACCAAAAGACAATATTATGCTGTATAACCAATGGCACATTTGAGTGGAGGGAACATGCTCTATTTTCTCCTCTTAGCTGCTGATTCCTTGAGTTAATATGTCAGGGTTACTACATACCAGGGATCAGCAGACAGAGGAGGAAGCAAGCAGCAGGGGAGGGAGAGAGAAGTGGGAGAGAGTGGGTGGGGAAACCCCATGACAAACTCACGGGGAAGGTATTTTTAAGCAGGCATTTGAGATGCTTTAAATTCTGCCCCCCCCCCCCACCCGCCTAAGAATGACTATTTGCTTATGAAACTGGCTTTGGAGATCTTGATTTATCACTCCAGGATGAGGAAGAGGAATACTCCTTGGAGTAGTAGCCAGTCTTGGGCATCTGAGCTAGTCTCTTATTTAGAAGCTTTGCTTCTAATGACAGCACTGGTCCAGTAGAAATTTCAGTGATGGTGGCAATGTTCTGTATCTGTGCCGCCCTGTTCTGACTGTTGCCACTAGCCATGTGCAGCCATGGAGCACTTGAAATATGGCTCATGAAATGGAGGAACATGTTTCCATGTAGACAGCCATCCACAGTGACTAATGGCTCCCATGTTGGACGGGGCAGCTCTAGTAACTAACCAGCTTGTCTTTTTTCCTGTTGATCATGACATGGTTCAGGCAAAGAGATGTAATTTTAGAGATGTGTATGTATGTGTGTAATCAACTACCCGAACCGCAAAGACGTAGTGAAATAAGGACTAGCGAATGAATCGTTTTACAATTGGTTAAGCTGGTAAATCACAGAATTTCATAGCTAGAAGAGAACTTAGAACTTGTCCTTTCCAACAGCTTCATCCAGGATCAAGAGTGAGATAAGAACAAAGGCAGGATTAGAACCAGGTTTCCCCAGACCTGTTCTGGGGCTGTGCATGCTTACATGTGGCTTCACACACGTAGAACTAAAGATGGCACTCGCAACCTCATTCACACTGAACTTGCATCCATACCGCTGAGCTAGGTGCCCCACTGCACTCTTCCCTCCCCACCTCGACCCTCCCCAGCCCCCACCGTTGAGCTTCCTGAAAATACACCACATGGGATGCTTGATGAACAATTTATTTTTAACAAAAAGTGACAAAGCCACTGTCTTTCAGCTACACGGTCAGTCTTCTGGCCCCAAGGGAAGAGGAGAACTGAATAACAAATCCTCTAGAGGACCCAGGATCAGGGACCCAAGAGATCTCTCATAAATTGCCTCTCCATTACAATTTGAATGTATACACAGTGGAGAACTCTAAATAGGATGAGGGAGAGCCTAATTCATTGTATAAACATTACTTTAAATTTCTTTGTGTACCTAAGCCACGAAATTAATTATGACTATGATGAAATATAGTCATCTTCAAACAGCTGAAGTTATTTGGGGGCTTCCCTGGTAGCTCACATGGTAAAGGATCTGCCTGCAATTCAGGAGACCCAGGTTCGATCTCTGGGTCAGGAAGATCCCCTGGAGAAGAAAATGGCAACCCACCCCAGTATTCTTGCCTGGAGAATCCCATGGACACAGGAGCCTGGCAGGCTACAGTCCATGAGGTCACAAAGAGTTGGACACAACTGAGCAACTAGCACTTTCACTTTCATGATGAAATATGATGGTGGTGGTTTAGTTGCTAAGTCGTGTCCAATTATATGAAATATAGTCATCGCCAAACAGCTGGGGTTATATGGGGGCTTCCCTGGTAGCTCACATGCTAAAGAATCTTCCTGCAATGCAGGAGACCAGGTTTGATCCCTGGGTTGGGAAGATCCCCTGGAGAAGGAAATGGCAACCCACTTCAGTTTTCTTGCCTGGAGAATCCCATGGACTGAGGAGCCTGGGGGAGGGGGAGGGGGCTACAGTTCATAAGGTTGAAAAAATTGGACATGACTGAATTGACTTAGCACACATCCACACATGATGAAATAGGGGGGAAAAAGGAGTTGTTTAAAACTGTAATGAATATGACGTGAGCTACCTTCTTCAGCAGTTTACTTTCCAAAGATGAGTACAGCAGAAGATTCCATAAATGTCAAGCCTTATGAAAAGGCAGGAGATGGCAAACCACAGTAAACTGGGTAATTCAGCAGAAAATGTCTGTGAGAGTCTCATTGTCAAGGATGCCTCTTTGTTCTAAGACAACCAACACAGTTTAAGTCCTTGAGTGGTACAAAGATTGGGAAAACCCACCCTCAAATGGAACTATGAAATTGCAAAGATCAGTAACGACTTCTCAACAAGATCGTGTGTGATGGAGTCTGGTGTGGAGATATTCTAGACATTGTTTTTTTCTGGTGTGAATTTGGGGTTTTTGAAAAGGCCCATTTCTTACAGCTTTTCTCCTGAAATGTAAAGAGCAAAGCTTCCACCTGATTACCGAGGGAGACCATTCTAAGAACTTTCATGTTTGCTGTGATTTCATTTGAGTAAGAGTGCACTCTGGGGAAGTTCCAGATTCACCTATTGACATTGAATGTTCCTTTCTTTTGTTCAGGGTCTTTTCTGAGCGGGACCTGAAGCCTATGGCAACTGACACATGTAGCCTGTGAATTAATTTCTGCTGACTATAAACACACACGAGATCAAAGTGACATCCCAAGCTCCTCTCCAGCCTCAGGATGCCTGAGGAGGATGGCGCTTTGTCAATAATCTATACGCACGTCAGTTATCACGGGCCCTGCATGAATAATTAAAGATCTGGGGAGAGCAGCAACTAATATTTACCAAATATTTTTCTATCTGACGGGAACTTTTCAACCATCATCTCTTACAGTTTTGAGATAGATGGTATTATCATTTTCATTGATGAAGAGGTTGAGGCAAAAAGAAGTAACTTGCTCCAGGGCATGAAGCAACCAGGTGATGGTCAATATTTGCATCCAGATAATCTGGCTCAGGGGCTTCCCAGGTGGCTCAATGGTAAAGAACCTTCCTGCTAATGCAGGAGATGCAAGAGACACTGGTTCCATCCCTGGGTTGGGAAGATTCCCCTGGAGAAGGGCATGGCAACTCCATCCAGTATTCTTGCCTGGAGAATCCCATGGACAGAGGAGCCTGGCGGGCTAAGGTCCCTGGGGTTGCAAAGAGTCAGACACAGCTTAGTGACTAAGCACACAGCACCTATCTGGCTCAGACCTTGAACTCTTAACACTTCTTTTAGTCTGCTGTCTTTTGAAGGAAAGAGGAGTAGAGAGAGACCCAGACCAATCAGACTCCCCTGCTTTGTGATAGATGATTTCTGATCTGGGCTCCACGCCCTAATCTCCCAGGTGACAAATATGTCTGCGGGAAGTTGATGGGGATATTTGCCTTCAACAGTTTTCACTCCTTATTTCACCTCCTTCCTGTCACCCTCATCTTCATCCCTGACCCCTACTCTGTGGTCTCAGTTCTTCCTGGCCCTTCTGTGCTGTGCTGTGCTGTGCTTAGTTACTCAGTCATGTCCAACTCTTTGCAACCCCATGGACTGTAGCCCGGAAGGCTCCTGTGTCCGTGGGATTCTCCAGGAAAGAATACTGGAGTGAGTTGCCATACCCTTCCTTCAGGGGACCTTCCCAACCCAGGGACTGAACCGAGGTCTCCCACATTGCAGGCAGATTCTTTACCAGCTGAGCCACCAGGGAAGCCCCGATTCAGTGTATAAAGTGAGTGCTAACCAACTCAAGTTTTCTCTTTTAAGGTTACTGTAGGTCCTCTGAGGCCAGGATACCTTTACTCCCCCTCCCCACCCTGTGTGTCTTGGTTGTGGGGTGGGGGCGCTTTGTTGCTGCAATGCTTTCCCCCTGGGCTGGACTCCCACAAAAGTGCTCACCCTGTGAGGTCAGGCCAGGGAGGTGGTGAGACATGGGCAGCTCTGGTCATCCGTGATTACAGTTTCCTTGGGAAAGCCAAACCTTTGCGTTACTACACTTTTACTCTTTGAAGTATCCAAGAATGATTGATATTATTTTCTTTTTCTTCCAGTTTTATTGAGATGTAACTGACATGGTGCTGTAAGTTTAGTGAACATCCCATCATCTCAAACAGAAACAACATGAAAGAAACAGAAAAATATATATATAGTTTTTCCTTGAAATGAGAACTCTTCAGGTTTTCTCTCTTGGCCACTTTCCCATGTAACACATACAGTAGCGTTGGTTGTCTTTATAACGCTGCACATTAACCTCTCTAGAATTTATACCTGGGAGTTTGTGCCTTTTGACTGCTATCATCCAGGTTCCCATCCTCCACCCCTACCTCTGGTAACCACAGATCTGATCTTTTTTTCTATGAGTTTGTGTGTTTTTGAAGCATAATTGACCTGCCACACTACATTAGCCCTGGATGCACAACACGGCAATCTGATATTTCTCTGCATTTCAGAATGAGCCCCATGGTAAGTCTAGGTATTATGTCATCACACAAAGATACGATGTCATCGTTGACTGTAACCCCACACTGTACAGTTCATACTCATGACTCATTTGTTTTCTAACTGAAAGTCTGTACCTCTTAATATCTCTTACCTGTTTCTCTCATACACCTACCCCTCTCCCTCTGGCAATCGCCTGTTTGTTCTCTGTACGGATAACTCTGTTTCTGTTCAGTCATGTTTGTTCATTTGTTTTCTTTTTTAGATTCCACATTTAAATACAAATGTAAAAATACAATATTTATTTTTCTCTGTCTGACTTATTACACTTAGCGTAATACCTTCAAAGTCCATCCATGTTGTCACAAAGGGCAGCATTTCGTTCTTTTTATGGCTAAATGATGAAAGTGAAAGTGGAGAGTAAAAAAGTTGGCTTAAAGCTCAACATTTAGAAAACGAAAGATCGTGGCATCTGGTCCCATCACTTCATGGGAAATAGAAGGGGAAACAGTGGAAACAGTGTCAGACTTTATTTTTTTGGCCTCCAAAATCACTGCAGATGGCGACTGCAGCCATGAAGTTAAAAGACGCTTGCTCCTTGGAAGGAAGGTTATGACCAACCTAGATAGCATATTCAGAAGCAGAGACATTACTTTGCCAACAAAGGTCCATCTAGTCAAGGCTATGGTTTTTCCTGTGGTCATGCATGGATGAGAGTTGGACTATGAAGAAGGCTGAGTGCCGAAGAATTGATGCTTTTGAACTGTGGTGTTGGAGAAGACTCTTGAGAGTCCCTTGGACTGCAAGGAGATCCAACCAGTCCATTCTGAAGGAGATCAGCCCTGGGATTTCTTTGGAGGGAATGATGCTAAAGCTGAAACTCCAGTACTTTGGCCACCTCATGCAAAGAGTTGACTCATTGGGAAAGACTCTGATGCTGGGAGGGATTGGGGGCAGGAGGAGAAGGGGATGACAAAGGATGAGATGGGTGGATGGCATCACTGACTTGATGGACGTGAGTCTGAGTGAAGTCCGGGAGTTGGTGATGGACAGGGAGGCCTGACGTGTTGCG
This sequence comes from Bos taurus, assembly GCF_002263795.3. NCBI lineage: Eukaryota > Metazoa > Chordata > Mammalia > Artiodactyla > Bovidae > Bos > Bos taurus. The sequence goes on from NC_037341.1 coordinate 26,525,045, forward strand.
ATTCATGGGGTTGCAAAGAGTCAGACACGACTGAGTGACTGAACTGAACTGAACTGAATGTTCCACTATATGTGTGCGTGCTCAGTCGTGTCCAACTCTTTGCAACCCCATGGACTGTAGCCCGCCAGGCTCCTCTGTCCATGGGATTTCCCGGGCAAGAATACTGGAATGGGTTGCCATTTCCTTCTCCAGGGGATCTTCCCAAACCAGCGATCGAACCTGGGTCCCTTGCACTGCAGGTAAATTCTTTACTATCTGAGCCATCGGAGGACTTCATTCCATTATGTATGCATGTATAAATACACAAGTACATACACACATATATGTATACCAATTATCTGTTGATGGGCATTTAGGTTGCTTCTATATCTTGGCTATTGTGAATGATAGTGCAGTGAACATAGAATTGTAGATAACTTTTCCAGTTAGTGTTTTCCTTTTCTTTGGATAAATACCCAGGAGTGGAATTACTGGATCATATGATAGTTCTCTTTTTAATTGTTTGAGGTGTCCTCATATGCTTTTTCAAGAGCTATCTTAGAATTACCACAAAATTTGCTTTCCAAATATGCCCTCTTCAGCTTTAGTCATGTGTTGGGGAAAAGATAATCCAAATGTCAAAGTATTTTCCAGCTAGATGGACCTGGCAGTTCACATTTGGGTGCTGATCCACGTAGTATGTGATTTGATGGTGATAACTTAGCTGCAAACAGACTGTAATATTGTAGTGTAATTGTGCCTATGTGCCTTAGTGAATTTGACAATAAAGGTCAAAAAGGAAAAAAAAAAGTGGTGTGGGGGAGCGCAGAATATCAGTATGACACTGCAAGCAGTGTTGTCTGTCTGTCCACTCAGTGAGGCTGAAATGGGCAGCAGAAGTCTGTCCTCTCGGGGGTCTCAGCTGCCACATGCCTTGGTGATCTGATCTCTGTCACTCTGGCATTTAAACAGATGGACTCCCCACAAGTGCTCACAGGTAAATGCTGAGGAAGCAGAGATCTGTCCAGAATCGAGGAGAATCTGATGTACTGGACCTGGGAGAAACGCCTTCCAGTGTGGCAGCTTCCTAAAGGGCTTTTGAGGGTCCTTCTGAAAATCTGTGACTTTGCCCTGAGAGTTAGGGGACTCCACTGGAGATAAGGGCTGTGTCACGTCCTGGTAATAATAACTATCGCCCGCTAAGAAGCCACTGCGTTCCCAGCTTTTTTCTTTCAGCAAGCATGGTGTCAGCTTCATATAGTGCACGCTAGACAGGACGCAGGCTGGTCCTTCCAAGCAGAGCCCAGCTATGCCATTGTCCCCGGAAGCAGGTGCCAAGCCATCAGCACCCTGTGAACACCCCATCTGTGGCAGAGAGCGGTGGGCCTCACTTCTGTGGCCCAGGCTTCCCTACCATCGACCCCTTGGCTGATTTCACATCAGGGCTGACTTTCTCCATAGGGTGGCTCCTGGCAAGGTTGACTTCACAACTGCAGCAAAGAGAACTCTTTGCAGTTTTAGTATTGCTTCTGGGAGCCAGTGCCATTGGCCTCACTGACCTGGTTTGACTTGCAGGCCCATGCTCACACGGGTCCCTGCAGCGAGGAGAACGGGATGCTCTGATTGGCCAGTCCTCCAGTTGCAGAGCCACAGGATGGAGGTGAGGAAAGTGCTTCAGGGATGATCATACCTGAAGAAAGGACAGGGAATGATCACTGCAGACACAGCCCCGGTCTCCCTCTCCTCGTCCCCAGTCGCTTCCATCTCTCCTGTCACTGCCATCTGGTCTCCCCTTCCATCCTCCTCCCCACACCCTCCCAGATTCTACTACCTCATGGCTTTGCTGCCTCCCAACTTCCACACAGGGGATGAGATGGTTAGACAGCATCACTGACTCAATGGGCATAAATTTGAGCAGAATCTGGAAGATGGTGGAGGACAGAGGTGCCTGGCATGACACAGTCCATGGGGTCGCAAAGAGTTGGATCTGACTTAGTGACTGAACAACAACAAATTTCCACACCTCATGCCTTCTGTTTACTTCCTTCTCTGGCTTTCTGTCCACCCTTCTCACTCCACTGTTTGTTGCTGTTCAGTTTCTCAGTCAAGTCTGACTCTTTGTGACCCCATGGAGTGCAGCATGCCAGGCTTGTCTGTCCTTCACCAATTCCTAGAGCTTGCTCAAACTCATGTCCATTGAGTCGGTGATGCCATCCAACCATCTCATACTCTGTCGTCCCCTTCTCCTCCTGCCTTCAGTCTTTCCCAGCATCAGGGTCTTTTCTAATGAGTCAGCTCTTCGCATCAGGTGGCCAAAGTATTGGAGCTTCAAATTCAGCATCAGTCCTTCCAATGAATATTCAGGTTGATTTCCTTTAGAATTGACTGATTTGATCTGTAGTTATATCTTTTTTTTTTTTTTTTTAACAGCTTACACTGTAGTTCCCTGAAAGTTACCTGTTTGGGTTTGTTAGCATCTCATCCAGCAGGTCTGTACAAAGCAGTGTTGTCATATCAGGACATCCCATAGCCACCAAGCAGTCCACAGCTCCTTTCCTTCAGGTCAGATCCCTTTCCCTGGAATCTTCAGCCACGATGACAGAGCTGTGCTGTATTACAGATCAAGGGGCCTCTGTAGAAGGCACAATCTTTGACTGTTTTTGCTCAGCACAGTGATCTGAGCTTTGTGGCTAAAGATTACATTATTTCCCCCTACCATGGTTTCTAGTCTACACTATATAAACCTAAAACAGTATTAGCTGTAAAGAGTGGGTTTTGTGTTTTTTTCTTGACATTCTATGTGATACCACTGTTGGGTATAAGTGTCTAAATGGAAACTAGAAACCTACCATCTCAATGACAAAAGGAAAATGGGTTTGATAAGAAAAGGTGAAAAGGGTTGAGAGGGGCTGAAAGGTGACCACATGATGTTTTTAGGAAAATGAAGGTTAAAAAAGACATTGCTCACCTCTTCCATATGTACAGGGAGTGCAGAACTTGGCGGTTGGGTTTCCATAGCGGCAAGAAGCAACCTTATCAAACCACAGATTGCAGTCCTGGGAGAAGCTTCTAAAAGTTTTTAAGAGCATGTTCTTAGATGAGGGGGTGGAGTCAGGGGGTTCAAATTTAGAGTTTTATAGCTTGAATTCTAAAATATAATAAAAGTGGGAAGCCCAATGGTTCTAAAGGAAATCAACCCTGAATATCCTATTGGAAGGACTGATGCTGAAGCTGAAGCTCCAATACTTTGGCCACCTGATGCAAAGAGCTGACTCATTAGAAAAGATCCTGATGCTGGGAAAGATCGAAGGCAAAAGAAGCAGGGACCAGAAAAGAATGAGATGGTTGGATGGCATCAATGACTCAACGGACATGAATTTGAGCAAACTCTGGGAGACAGTGAAGGACAGGGAATCCTGGCATGCCACAGTTCTTGGGGTCGCAAAGAGTCATACACAATTTAGCGACTGAACAGCAACAATATTTCTCTGATTTTATTTGAATGGAAGAGACTTCATGATATGTGTTGATAGCATTCCTCCCACCCCATGGTGATTGCTAGTGGCCCAGAATCAGAGGGAGGCACAAGTCCTGAATTTAAGGAAGCCCTCCTTCTCCCTCTCAAGTGCCAGCCCTGCACTTGCTTCACAGCAAGTACCTCCTTAAATTTTGTGTCCTGGGCTCCTCCTGCCTGTCTTATGGGCATCCTGGCCCTCTTCATGGAAGAATGGTGGTTTCATTTTCCTAAAAGCAAAACTTTTTGGTAATTCAGATGAGATCAATCACTTTATCCTGCTTTTTATGATGCAAGTGAGTGGACTTGAACTAAACAGTGAGTTTTGTTTGTAAGTGTGTGAGATAGAGAGGATCAAAATGCAGATTTTTCTACATGTAAAAAGAAAATCTTGATTTTTATGTTGTCTTACCTTTTTTTAAGTCCCTGTGGACTATCAAAACATCTCCTGTCCTGGCTAGATCCATCCCCGGGGCTGCCAGGTGGCTGCTCCGAGCATTTTCACATTGGCGATCTGTTTCCTGTGGCCCAAGCCCTTCTCCAGACATCTCATGTTCACCTGTCTTATTAATAATTGGCTGCAACCTTTTCAATTTTCCCCTCTAATAGGCTCTCAGAGTTGCGTTACTTATCACTTTATGAGTTCAGTTCATCTAGATTTTTACACGAGTCCTCTAATGCCTTCAGGTAAATTGAAGAATCACCTGAGTAACTTGATGCTGATGAGGGAGGCTTGGAGGCCAGCACGGACCTACAGGTGGGGCCAGGGTGTTCTCTGGACACCTGACTTCATTGTCTCCAGGCTGCTTGGCAGAACTGCAACATGTGTGGCTTTCCCCCAGCAGTGAAAAAAAAAAAGTCCTCCGAACAACTCAGCGTCTCCCCCACAAAGCAATGAGATCACATTACCGCTCATTTTCTCATTGTCTGCATGGCACCATATTCATTCACTGATTCACTCTTCTACTTTCCTAAGATGCCTTTTTCTGAGTTCAGTGCACCTCATAATTTTAAGCATGGAATTTCTTCTCATCTTTTAGGAAAATATTCCAGGCTTCTTGCCCCGATAGAAATAGTTACCTATATTCAGGAAATTTTTATTCATACCTTTATTCTTGGAGGGAAAATCCCTAGGAACTCTGACTTTGGGGTGTCTATTTTCCAGATAATTGAAAAATAACTGCTTTTTGATTAGCAGTTATGAATCAATGTGAAAAGTATCAAATGTCAGGGTCGCAGCTGTGGGCTGAGGTGTTGGGAAGAGAAAGGTACTTTCCCTCCCTGGGGTTTTGCCTCAGTTAGAGAGATGCTGGACAAATCATCTGGGGGTTAGTTGGCTAGGCGGTTGGATTCCCAGGGGCAGTACCCTGATGAGTCCCCAGTCTGGTCCCAAGCTTCTCAGGGCAAGAAATGATTAGTTAGGTCACCTGGAATAGTGGGCTTAGAACTGCCTCTTAAAAAACTTATTTATTTTTGGCTGTGCTGAGTCTTTGTTGCTCTGCAGGGGCATTCTCTAGTTGTGGTGCTCACAGGCTTCTCATCGCAGTGGCTTCTCTTGTGGAGCACAGGCTCTAGGGCGTGCAGGCTTCAGCAGTTGCAGCACATGGGCTCAGAAGTTGGGGCCCACAGGCTTAGTTGCTCCAAGCCATGTGGAATCTTCCTGGATGGGGGATTGAACCTATGTTTTCCTGTACTGGAAGGCAGATGGGAAGCCCTAGAACTAACTGCCTCTTGCTTAATCAAAACCCACATGAAACTGACATGTCAACCCAGAGTTCAGCTAATTCATATTTAATGCAAAGCATGCCAACCACATGGTCAGGAATATGTACAACACGAGGCTCCGACGTCTGTCTTTCTTGCTTTGATCCCCAGTGGTAGGGCATCGATCCCTGAGTGCATATTACTCATCGGTCAAGTCATTTTCTTCCCGCTTTCTCCCAACAATACTAAGGAGACAGTGAAAATGTCTGGATCTAAAAGTCCCCGTGATGATCGTTTCAACTTGGTAGAGACTTCCTTGAGATTGGTCTTCTTCCATGACTTGATGTTACCTTCCTGAGAAATGGGCTTGTCACTTCGAGGGACTGGGCCTGTCAACTTTCTGTAAGCCACACATACACTGGCCACCCCTGAGAGCCTGTCATTTCTACAGACAGCTGACCGCACCTTGAGAACTGAGGTTCCCTGTGTCACAGGGGGCCTTCCTGAAGGACTGAGCTGGTCTCGATGTTGCCTGCATGTACAGGCAATTTTACAACTGCCACACCAAAGAGAAAAAATCATACACACATGTATACGTACGGCTGAGTCCCTTTGCCGTCCACCTGAAACTATCACAACATTGTTAATCGGATATACCCTAATACAAAATAAAAAGTTAAAAAAAAAAGAAACCAGAGCAAACTGAAGGTTCACCTTGCCTACCTTTGCTGAATTTCAGAATCATTTAAGTATAACAGCAAATGCACATTGCACAGAAGCTCAAGATTCACAAACACCACCCTCAACACACACATACACACTCGCACGCTTCAACATATGAAAGACGAAGTGAACCAGTAAAAACAAAATTGTGTACTTAAAAACACTGACAGTGCATATAATCTCTCTCCCCTATAATTTCACAGTCAAGTTTGGATTCTTGATGACAAAGTTCTCTGAAAAATCTCAATTTAGTCTGAATATTTCTATTAAAAACCCATCTGATAGAAAGATGACATCTCACTTTAGGCTCTAAGTAACATGGCAACATGCATATCAATGCCAGTATGTGTGGGTAGACTTTTCTTGTTAAAACTCTCACAACAGGCAGAGATGATTGATAATAAGATCAACTCTAGATTGTTTCTCTGCAGCTCACCTTCTCATCCCCTCCCCCTGCAAGCACAGGTTGGCTTTCTTTCACAAACACAAAGACTCAAGAGTTAAAAAAAAACAGCATTGGTTAGTCAGAACACGCTCCCCACTGGAAAACCGCCACTGGAGGGGCCAGGAAATGACAATTTTCAGCCCCCTGTGGTACGTGAGTTATAAACCATACACAGTGTCATGTGAAACCAGGGAAATTCATCCATTGCAGGAAAATCTCCCCCTCCCCCTGGACTTGTCGTGTTTTGTTCCCTGTGAATCGAATTCCTGTATTTTCCTACGGAGCATCTATGGTTCCTGCCGGAAGGAAACAGAAAACTTCAATTCTCTGAAGGGAAGTACCACATGTGCAGGGTACAGGGCTTGGCTGGAACCCGGGTGCACTTCCTCAGGGGGATCTGCAGGGTTTTCTCAGCTGTGAAAGCAACAAAAAGATAAGCTCAAGGACATCTTTCTCGTTACAAAAAAGCCAGTTCCTTACTGGCAGAAACAGTGAATCCTTAATATTGAAGGGACTCCAGCAATTTTAGAATGAAGCAGCCCCTCCTCTTTTTGAATTTCGCTTTTCTCTTGGGTGAGGGCTTCTGATGATTTCTTCAAAAATTTAAAAGTATGCTAAGTCCCTTACATACGACCAACTTGCGTTCCAAGAGCATGTTTGTAAGTCCAGTTTGTTTTTAAGTCCAACAAAGTTAGCCTAGATACCCAACTAACACAATCAGCTATACAGTACTGTACTGTAATAGGTTTCTAATATTTTTCACACAAATAATACATAAAAAATAAACATTTTTTCATCTTACAGTACAGTACCTTGAAAAGTATAGTAGTACAGTACAACAGCTGGCATACAGGGGAACATTCACATCTTTGAAAGTTCATATGCAGGGGACTTACCGTACAGGTCCCTTGGTATCTGACTGGGTTGGTCTCAGGGTGTCTAAGGATGCTCAAGTCCTTTACATAAAACAGCACACACACACACACATGCACATCCTCCTTTAAACTTTAAACTTCTCTAGAGTAGTTATAGGGGTCCCCTGATGGCTCAGATGGTAAAGCATCCGCCTGCAATGTGGGAGACCTGGGTTCAATCCCTGGGTTGGGAAGATTCCCTGGAGAAGGGCATGGCAATCCACTCCAGTATTGTTGCCTGGAGAATACCCATGGACAGAGGACACTGGTGGGCTATAGTTCATGGGGTCGCAAAGAGTTGGACACGACTAAGTGACGAAAGCACGGCAGAGTAGTTATAACACCTAATACAATGTAAATATTATGTCAGTAGCTGACTACATGGAACAAATTCAAGTTTTGCTTTTTGAAACTTTGTGGAATTCTTTTTTCCCCTGAATATTTTTGATTTGAGGTTGGTGGAATCTGAGGACCCAGAACCCGTGCACTAGAATAGGTCACTGGGTTTGTGGCTCCATTTGTCTCCTTCTATTGTGAAATAAAACCACATTCTGCTGGTTTCCGTAGGTAAGAGCAGAAATGACTGGATGGAACGCCCGTCAGCCCATGCGATTTGAAGAGACATAGTCTGAATCCTCAAATACTTTGAAAATTAAAAAAAAAATTAGAATAGCAGGAAATACTGCATCAGAAGCCACAGAACACTTTAATATTAACCTGTGTGGCTGGTGTAGGTGTGCAAGACGATGGATTCATCTCTAATGTATTTGGAGATAGTGCCCTTCTGTAAATTTAAACAGTTCCAAGTCCTGCTTCTATAGAATCCAGTTTGGTCTTAACAGTTCTTCATGGTCAAGTGTGTTCGTCATTTTGTTTTTCAGTTTCAATTGAAGTTTGTAAACTGAAACAGCCATCGCCCCATTTCAGCTATAGGATTTTTGGGAAGTTATTCACACCCTGCACCTCTTTATGTATAAAGTGAGGGTAACAGTATCTTCCTGTGAGGGTGCTTCTCTACTGATTAATTTAATGAATAACACTGCGCATCCCAGATGTGTCAGAATGGGTCTGAGAGCAACATTGAGCATGTGTCCCATCCATCCTGCTGGGTTTTGTTGCTCAGGGAGAAAAATGAGTAAGTAAGCAAACAAACAAAAAAAGCAATTGATGTTAAGAGTGATGAAGGAAAACAGGGTGATTTGTTTGAAAAAAGGTCTCTGTGAGGTGGGGACATTTGAAGAGTGAAAAAAATTAGCTAGGCAAAGGCTAGATATTCCAGGTGGAGGGAGGAGCATGTGCAAAGGCCCTGGGGTACAGATGCTTTTGCAGGTTGAAGAAACTGAACACCGCCCTCTGGGTTGGAGGATAGTGCTGGGGGCCATGGGAAGCACTCAGAGCTCAGTTCTAGAGCACTCTGGGAGGCCCCTGGAGGACTTTACTCAAGAGCCACACTTGACCTCACTCACACTTTAAAAACCCCTGGAGGAGGAAATGGCAACCCACTCTAGTATTCTTGCCTAGGAAATCCCATGGACAGAGGAGCCTGGTGGGCTTGCACATTTTACAAGGAGCTCTCTGGCTCCTGCTGTGTGAAGTGAAGACTGGGCAAGGAGCGGAAGCCAGAGTTTCCTTTGTAAGCATTAAATGAGACAATGAATGTTTGGCACTTGGTGCAATACTTGACGCAAAGTAACTGTCCAGTTGATGTGACTGATTGCTATTAGCAATTATTACCAGTGTTAATAGCACTAATGCTTCAGTTTGATATCATAGTCTGATGCTATACATTCAAATGTACACCTAAAATTAAATGTCCTGATTTTAGTCACTACCATGCCAAAAAGAATTAAATCAGGAGTTGGGCCATGAGTTTATCCACCTACCTGAGTCTTAAAGCCAACGTTGATTCCTAAACTGTTTATGATTGTCCATATAATTAGCTGCATGTGTTGAAGGTCAACTTTTTAAGAAGAAAGTTCGTGAAACATTTTTCACTAATTAAATTACTACACCAACCTATAAAAGAAGCCACTTCTTGAAAACACTATTTTTCAGAAACGCAAATGACTCCTATGAGGTCTGCTTCTGACCTGAGGGCTTCCCTTGTGGTAAAGAATCCCAGCTGGTAAAGAATCTGCCTGCAATGCATAAGACCCCTGTTCAGTCCCTGGGTTGGGAAGATCCCCAGAGAAGGGAAAGGGTACCCACTCCAGTATTCTGGTCTGGAGAATTCCATGGACTGTATAGTTCATGGGATGGAAAAGAGTGAGTGACTGACTTTCACTTTCACTTTCTGACCTGAAGGAGGATATGAGTGGGGAGAATGTGTGTCTGGAGAACCAGCCTCTCTGCGCTACATCTCCAGCTTCAGCAAAGGACCTGTGTTGGCTGCAGAAAATCAGGATGTGTGTTCTTCATTCAACTTGCTCTTTGGTGGGCTTCTGGTGCTCATGGCCATCTCCTCTCCTCGGGGCTTCCCAGGTGGTTCACTGGTAAAGAATTCGCCTGCCAATGCAGGAGACGTGGGTTTGATCCCTGGATCAGGATGATTCCCTGGACAAAGAAATGGCAACCCACTCCAGTACTCTTGCCTGGAACTCCCATGGACAGAGGAGCCTGGTGGGCTATAATCCTTGGGGGTCCCAAAGAGTGGTATAAGCCTGAGCGTGAATAATGACGGCCATTTCTCACCTTCCAGACATGGGCAGGGCTGGTGAGCTTGTAGTAACACTGTGGACCCTCGCAGGCTTCTCTAAGGCTCAGTCTTGTATCTATCAAATGGTGTGGTAAGTGTCTTCCTTTTAAGGCTGTGAAGACTTAGAGAATTCATCAAAGTGCTTCCATAGCGTCTGACACATAAAAAGAGCTCAACAACTAACCGTGGAGGCAATTATTGTTATTTGAAGACCAAAGTCCCCTTCCCCTTATTCCACCGGCTTAATTCCAGATAAAAAGGATGGTTCTAGTTTTTAAAGTAGCACTGCTTTGGCGATTAGAAAAATTTTCGTGATGACATTTTATCTCTGATCCTAGTCTGACCTCTGAGCTAAGAGGATACCTGGAACGGAGCCTCCGGGGAACTGGTTCCAAGCTGTCGAATCTAAAGTCACAGACTGGCAGCTTTGTGGGAGGCGGCCTCCAAACCTGGCTGGAAATCGCACTTGTAACCTGGGAGTTTGATAAGCCGAGGGGCCGGGGGTTTCAGTTACCGGCTCCTCCGTTTTTCTAACCGGCAGTAATTACCTCCGCAGTGCTCCGATGCTAAACAAAGATGCTGCTTGAGCGCGATTTTCTCAGGCACAGGTGCCAGCTGGTACCTCGCCGGGCAGCTGACCGCCCGGGCGCTCCCAGGCGCGTTCCCGTTCCCGGGGCCCAGCCCCTGCCCACCAGAGCCAAACAAAGACAGCCCGGCCTCCCCGTCCACCCCGCCCTTCCCCCCGCGGCCTGGAGGAGCCCCGTCCCTCCTTCCAGCCCCCCCTCCTCCCCCGCCCCTCCCTAGCCCTTCCCCTGCTGCCCTCCCTCCCTCCCACTGGTGGTTTCTTCCTGCAGCAGAAATCCAGGAAGCCGCCCCCCACGTTTCCTCTGCCCGCAATTTTCTCCAGGGCCTAACTCACACCCGACTTGGCTTGATCTGGGGTTCCCTTTTCTCTGCCCCAGGAGGACCCCAACTCTGGGAGTAGGGGCTTACTAGAGAAGGTGGCTTATTTTTGAGTCTCATTATTGACCTTTCATCAGCATCATAGGAAAAAAAAAAAGCGTATTTGAAGACAAAATTACAGAAGAACAACTGTGAGGCTTGTGTGTGTCTCTGTGTCGTACACACACACACACACAAAGCCCCTTTACACGTTGGTCAATAGAGCTGCAGAATGAGTGGTTTTTCGGTAACTTTAATCTCCTAATTCATTGTGTCTGCGGTGCGGGTTGCAGAGCTGAAAGGGTGTAACAGCAGGCCGGTCTGGCACACAAACACATTTAAATGTGACCGGGTGGGGGTTGCCCACCTTACGAGGAGTGGTTGAAACGCTGCCAAGAAAACAAAATAAAAACAAAACAATAGGTGGGGTGGTTGAGGGCTGGGGGGGTCGGAGTTGCAGTTTGTCCGCGGGGCGGAGGCTCCTTTAATCCCGCCGGCTCCGAGGCTGCCGGGGGTCACGGCCCAGCTGCTCGGCAGGAAGGACAAAGGGCAAGGTGGGCGCCCGGGGCTGGCGGGGCGCTGGGCGGGCGCGACCGAGGCCCGGGTCTGGGCGCCCACCGCGCGCCGCCGCCGCTGACCTTGACTTGTCCCTCCCGCCGCGGGCGCGGGAGGAGACCCGGGCCAGATGGGCGTCCCGCGCGTGACGCCCGCCTCCGCCCCCGCGCCCTCGCGCAGCTGTCGCCGGCCGCTCGGGGCCCCCGCGCCGCCCCCGCACCTGCCTGCCCCGCGCGCCCCTGCGGTCCGCAGGCCCGGCCCACGCTCGGAGATCCCCGCCAACAAAGGCGATCGGAGCTCGGCCGGCTCGGGGTCGCCGTCCCCTGGGTCCCGGGGTGGGCCCTGGACTCGTCGCCCCACGGGGGCCTCAGTGGCCCCTGCCAACCGCAAGCCCGGACCACTGAGGACACCCGCGCCCTGCGAGTCCCTGGAGACGTCCCGCACAGGGCCTGGCCGGAGGCGGCTTGGGGAGATCCATAATTTATGATGTTGTTCTTACCAGTCCGGTTTGGGATTTCACAAGCCTGGCCTGTTTTTTTTTTTTTTTTTTTCCTCCCATTTGTTGCTTCCGTCTGCGCTTTCGGAGACAACGCGGCTTCCCCTCCCCAAGACAGTAGTTACCTAGTAGAATTCTTGTGATAAGAAAGAAAAAAGTGAGTTTCCACCTGAGGCGTTGCCCAGGGGGGTAAGAGGAACCCAGGTAAGGGGGCGGGGCTGGAGGAGCTGGCGGGGTCCCTTGCGGACCTTCCCCTATGTCACCCCAACTAGGTAGGATAAAACCCTCTTTTTCCAGAGTTGGGGTGGGAGGTTCCTGTTGAGAAGTCGTGAGAACAGATCCTTCGCTGCTTTCACTATTAATACCAGTCCTTTTCCTCATTTGTAACTAAACCTCTGGGCCCTGAGTGGTTTTTTTTTAGCACTGCAAGCCCGCAGAAACGTTGATGGTAGGCAAGATAGAAAGGGGTTAATTGCTCCCCCTTGCACCCCGACCTGGCACTGACCCCAGCATTGCAGCCAGGCAATCTCAGGTGCTCCTAACTCAGGATACATTGAGGGGACCCTTTGGCAAAGGCTGCTTCTGTTCTGAAAATTCCTTAAATTGCTGTCGTGATTGGGGAAAGATTTATGGATTTCTTAGTGCAATAAGTGAGTAAATGATAGCGACAACAAAGGACCCCACAGTAAGTTGGGGGAAGTCCTTTTTCTTGTTCCCTTTCCTTTAAAAAAAAATCTTGAAACTTATTCTAGGCCCCTTCTTTTTCTCATTTGAATTCAGTGTTGCTAAATGGACATGGGACCAGAGAGGGCCTGTTGCCAATGCTTTTTCTAAGACTGGAGCCTGCAAAGACCTGGCTGAGAGGGGCTCTGAGGAGGTTGGATCCCTGAGGCCCCAAGCCTGGGGCCTGGGAAGAGCCTCGAGCTCCAGAGCCTGCCTGTAGCTGGGTCATTTCGTGGTTCACAAACGACAAGGCAAGTTGAAGCCACAGTCACTGTGGTTCTAGGCAACCATGATTAGTCACACAGTCAGTGACCCAGTTACGGCACACCCTCTTTTAAAAGGACATTCGTCCACATCTTGCTACCTTAAACGCAGAAATGGTTCATGGATACAAGGAGGATGAGGACTGCAAGGGACAGGGAACTGAAACTCAGGTTTTAGGATCATATAGGCCAGGGGCTAGGCTTTCTGAAAAGGAGAAGCTCTGGGGTGTGACTTTTAGGACAAGTTGAATTGCACTGAGCTTTGACGACAGAGTGTTTTCCAACTCAGGTATGGTCTCTGAAGGAAAGGGAGGCAGGGAAAGAAAGAGTCACCTCCTGAGCATTGACTTGGCTTATAGGTTCATGGCCATCTGTCACATGAAGGTGGGGAGACAGGAAGAGGAAGAAAAGCCCTACATATGGAGGCTTGTGTGGGTTTTTGCTTTTAAAAATAGCATTTCTTTTTAACCACAGAGGCGTAGGAACTTGTAAACATGAATCCCCAACAATAGTAAACAAATTCTAGGTTCTTTCATCTGAAAAGTAAGTAGAGCAAGTGTCTCTCTGGTCTCTCTCTCTTCTCTTTTTACAAAGGGAAAATGCAAAACAAAAATCCCCCGTCCTCTTAAAGGCTTCTTTGCTGGTGAGTGTTTGTCCAGGAACAAGCAGTCTTTTATTCGAATGGTCTCCAAAAGTTCATAAGCAAAAAAAAAAAGTGTCCGATGTCTGGTTACCCACAATACAGTCTCTGGCTACATAGTGGAGCTTTTCTGTCCTGAATTTGTGATCTGCTATCAGAGTCCTTTAATTTCTCTGAACAGAAGGCTCTTTGGGAGAAGAAAGCTTGGGGGTGGGGGAGCCACATCGCAATCAGTCTTTTCTTTTTTTTTTCGTTTGCTGTTTTCTTCCAGTCAGTGAGGAGTGCTGGAATTCTTCTGATCTTTCCCAGCATCTTAGTGAACTGAGGGCCATGGAAGGGTTAAGCCAGGCTGCGGGTAGGTTTCCCTGCTGGCCTATTTTCCTGGGGTGGAGCCGCTGGCCAGGCATCACCTAGGAACTCTTCATGAAAAGGAGCCGCCCTGCTCCTGACTGATGCCCTTTATCTCCTCCGGAGCTCTTCCTTTTACTGCTCGTTTTATACTATCTTCAGTGAGAACCGTCTTTTTAAAGTCATAGGTTCCCTTTAACCAAGGGAAGTTTACAGATGTCCCTGACATCCCGAATGTAGTATCTGGTGAGATGAAAGAGGCAGACGATGAGGGAGAAGATGGACAGTCATTTTGAGAGATCGGCAGAAATAATTACTGTAGCTGAATTACAACTGCTTAGAAACAAATCATCGGTTGCATTTGACCACTTGTTGTGGGTCACAGCTTCAGTGCAAATAAATTCAGCTTGATATCCTTTGATTGAGCAGCCCTGAGCCCAGCCGGGTGCTTTCCTCGGTGCCAAGGATACAGAGAGGCAAGGCACACCAAGACTGCGCTCTCACCGAGCTTACATTCTGTGGGGGAGAGACAGCTAAAAGGTACACTTTTAAATGACTTCTGGATAGGGATGAGAGCTTTGAAAATAGTAACATCGGACAGAGGGAAAGACCTCTCTGTGTTGCTGATATATTTGAGCAGAGATCAAGACCAGGCAATGCATGAGACGTGGGTTTGATCCCTGGCTCGGGAAGATCCCCAGGAGAAGGGAATGGCTATGCACTGTAGTATTCTTGCCTGGAGAATTCCATGGACAGAGGAGGCTGACGGGTCCATGGGGTCACAAAGAGTCGGACACGACTGAGCAACTAACACACAAATACGCAGTGGTGCAGAGAGGGAGGAAAAATTTCAGGGATGCTAAACTAGTGACACTAAATACATTAGTAATTTTGTTCTCTGGCCTCATCTCCCACCTTCAGGATTTGTATCAGATCCTTAAAAGGTGTAAGTTTTAACAGCGAGTAGAAGAGCTGGTTCACTAAACTGTCTTTACGATATGTTGTTAAAGAACCTAATCCTTTCATTCCTCTGGTCCTTCCTAAGCATGTGCTGTGGGCTCAGCGTTGGGGATATGCCTACATGGAGCTTACAGTCAAGCAGGGAAGACAAATCATACAAACGGAATGACCAAGAAGGTTGGTAGGTGCCCTGGGTGGTCAGAAGGTCACAGGACCACACACTGGGGTTCCTTAGTCTTGTGTCTTGAGAGTAGGAGCCAGCCAGTAGAGGAAGAGTTCCATGCAGAAGGAAACAGAATTCAGGGAAGTCCCTCAGGCCAAGAAGCACGACATTTTTGAGGAAGCGAAAGAGGTTCAGCCTGGGCAGAGCGTGCGTGGGATGCTGAAAGGCAGGACAGGCGAGGATGCATGGCCAGGCCATCGCAGGCTGTGCTCCGGAGTTTTATTTTACCCTAAAAGGCAAAGGAATGCCACTAGAGGGTTTTACATGCCTCTGTGTATGTGTGTGTGTTGTACCCGCAACAACTGGGACTTAAGCATTAAAAGGGAATGGCTACAGGAAGTTGCTGCAGCTATCAGATTCCAGGAGATGGAGCCTGGACTAGGGCAGAGTAGTGGAGGGGCAGAGAAACGGGTGGATCTGATCCATATATGAGAGGACTTGTAATAGGTTGAATGTGGGAGACAAAGGAGAGGGAAAGGTCGAACTCCTCGGCTTCTGACTTGAATACCTGGGAGGGTGTTAACTTGTTGAGTCTGGGAACACCTGGGAAAATGCAGATGAGAAGTGGACAGGTCTGCTTGTATGCACTCTGGGTTTGAGAATCCTGAGAGATATCCACAGGGACCTGAGCCTGGGGACACTGGTCATCAGTGGTGAATTGAGACAATCACTCTGATAATTTGTGTGTTTATAATCTGTTGTGGTCTAAGACCTTTCGGTCATAAGGAAAGGGATTCAGTTAAGCTTGCTCAGATAGAATGTGGAACTCTTGGCACACAGAGGGCTTCCTGGGGCGTGTTGCTCACGGGACAGCTGTGGGGATGGGCACAGCTCTGCCAGACAGCAGGGGGTGATGCGGCCACTGTTGCCTTCATTTCTTCCTTGCTTCCTCTGTGGACCAGCTTCTCTGCTCATGGAGGGGCCTCCGTCCGCCAAGTCCTTGCTCTCTATAGAGCTCGCTCCTGCTCTTGCCCCAGCAGAGCAGCATCTGAGCTTAAAAGCTTATGATCATTATATGTCACCATAATTTATACACCTGTGTATTCAAATTCTTGAGAAGAGAGGATCTGATGGGCATTTAGAAGTTAAGAGCATCGTGGCTTTTGGTCAGGTGACCATCCGTGGTCCAAGCAGTGACAGCAATGTGTGTGTGTGTGCATATGTATGTCTGTGTGTATATGTATCTATATGTGCATGTATATGTGTATATGCGATGTGCGTATATATATGTTCTTGCATGTCTCTCTGTATATATGTGTGCATATATGTGTATATGTGTGTGCGCATATGTGTACATACCTGTATAGGTGTAACGTATGTATACATACCTACATGTCTCTCTGTGTATATGTGTGTGTATATGTGTGTGCATATGTGTATCTGCTGTGGGGGTGATTTTGTGTGAGAGAAGTCAGGCCAGTCGCCCTGTCAAATGGAAGACAGGCTGGACAGATGTGGGTACGCTGTTTACTTGTCTCATCGAATGTTGATTCTGCTGCTCTTCTGTGTCCCATGCAGCAAGCAGGAAGACAGAGCCTGTGCAGCCAGAGCAGGACTGCACGCTTCCTCTCCCATGAGGCCTTGGGTGGCGTGGAGCCTCTGAGAGAGCCCGGTTCCTGCTCTGTAAGTTCAGTGATCCTGCCTGCCTGGCAGGAGAGGGGATGGAATGAAGTGACACTGTGGATGGCTGGCAGTGGGGGGAGACACCCGGTGGCTGTCCTCCCTTCCTTTATGCTTGTTCAAATCACCCTTTTCCCAGAAAACAGGAACAGTACTTCCATCACATTTTTGTAGTAATTCCTCTGTGTAAGTGTGAACAAATGTTTATAGAATGATCATATATTTTACACCATTAAAAAGTAGTTGTAACTACTCCATAACATTTTGGAAAACAGAACCAGAAAAAAAATCATTCACCCACAATCTAAATAAAAACACATAAACCACTTGATTTATTTCTTTTCAGCTTTTCTTCTAGGCATCTTTTTTTTTGTTCTTACATACACGGAATCCTAATTTACATACACTAAAATGTAGTGTTTTATGATGTTTAAACATGAATTACTTGCATAATGAAAGATATACTTTAAAACTGTTTTAATTTTCATAAATCTAGAATCCATATTGGCATCTCACTCTAATTTCCTCTGTTTGGTCCAGAACATCTCACACATGGGGCATTGTTGAGTTAGAACTGTATTTATTTCTACCAAATTACAAATATATTCCAGGCAAGAACTATGTCCCTTCAACTGTACTTGGAGATGTTAGATTTAATGCAGGAGTAATGAGGCCAAGCCAGAGGTTTCATGCTTACAGGAGTCAATTAGCCTTACTCACTACTATGGCCACAAGTTTTACCCCAATCTTGAGTTTCCACCTTACAGATGAATGGCAGGAGTCACCAGGGAGACTGAAAGAGAACGCAGAATGTTCACTGCAAATCTATTACCGTTACTAGGCAGCCACCTAAAGACTTCTTTTTTCAACCATTAGGTGAACTTGGGGCTTCCCAGGTGGTGCTAGTGGTAAAGAACCTGCCTGCCAATGCAGGAGATGTGGGTTTGATCCCGAGCCGGGAAGATCCCCTGGAGGAGAGCACTGCAAAGCACTCTAGTATTTTTGCCTGGAGAATCCCATGGACAGAGGATCCTGGCAGGCTACAGTCCACGGGGTCTCAAGGAGTCGGACACAAGGAGTTAGCCTGCCTGCATGCAGGTGAACTTGGGCAGAAGAATGCCGAGTAGGTACAATTAGAATATTTCATGTTGGACAGTTGCTGGATTCTAGTATGAAAATTATAGATCCTGCTAGAACAAAACCAGTCCAGACCCATCTCTTTTTCAAGGATGGTACCTGAAAAAAATCTCTCTAGCCTCACAGAAATAGGGGTTGGCCGCTTCAAACAATGATGGAAACCAGAGAATTCTTGTAGCACGTTCTCTTTCTTTAAATTAGTTGGAGTTAGTAATTCTGAGAGAAATCTAGTTACTGGTTGGAGAGATTTGAAAAAATGCCCATTCACTTGTTTTACTTGAAGTTATCTTAGAGCAGATACAGATTTTCAAAAATTCCATTTGAGAAAGCTGCATCAATGTGATTGGGGAATTTTCTACAGTGATGCCAAATGTATGTCTCTGGACATCTGCATGGAGTTTTAAGAGCCTTACCTCTACAGCGATGCACTTTCTGTGCACTCATGTGCTTTCTTTTCAAAATGACTTGTACACATACCCTCACTGCTTGCAACTCCATAGAGAAGATGCAGGCTGTCGAGACATTCACGTGTGGGCCCTGGTGACCTCTTCCACCCTGGCAACAGGGGTTTGTGCCGCATTGTTTTAATCGTGAAGTCTGAAGAGGGCAGGGATCTTAGCTTTTCTGTGTGATGGCTGTTCATCAACAGATACACGTCTGTCACATGGGTTTAGTCTCACATGAAAAGGGAACATTTCAACCACCAAAGCTCTCGGGCTGCTTTTTGTAGCTTCTGAATTTTTTACTCCAAAGTCTCCTTTCTCCCCTTTGCAAGACCAGCCTCATGGTTTGGGCTCAGAGCTTGCCTTGGAGGCCCGGTTGAGCTGCTGTTTGGTATTGTGCTTGCCTGTTACCACATCGCTGGCATCAAATGTCCTTATTGATTTGTTCCTGATTGGTCCAACCTGGAACAAGATTGGCTTCATAGACGGGACATCTTGTGGTCTGAAATAGGAGGTTTGTTTCAACAAGCCACTCTTAACCATCATCTGCCCCAGGGAACTAAGCAAAGGCAATTTATGAATTCCTTCTTGGTGGTCTCGCTGGGGACCGTTCTCTCTCCTTTTAATGACCACCTTCTAGTGTCCTCTTGCCTCTTTCTCCCACTGCTTACAAACAAAAGCCCCCAAATAATATTCACTGAACTCTCAAGTCATTCCCTGGGCCCTTGAATCAGACAGAACTGTGTCATTCTGGCTGTTGATAGAGTGTAGGATATTGGAAAAAAAAGTACCATTGTGTAAGATAAGGAAAAGGTCAGAGAACCGAAAAGACAGCAGCTGTATGGGTTGGGATTCTCCTTTTCAGCTATAAAAAAGCATAAATGAAGGAAGGATCACAAACTTGAAGATGTGGCAAACGAGCAGAATACGAGGGTTTTGTTTTTTTAAGTGACATTTTGCTTTTCCCAGGAATGCCAACATGAAGGTCTACATATTTTTCGTGTCAGCTCTACTCCCAGGCACCTTTGTTTTCCAGCCTGCCTGCGTGCCTCCCCTTAACAGCTGGACACATCACCATCCCATTTTTCTATTGGTTGTGACTGAAGTAGCTTGAGGTCAATTATTTCCCCAGCAATTGACAAAGAGTCTTGACGAAGAGGAAAGTGACATTGTCCCTTGAACAACACTGCCCCCTCCTCCTCCCCCTGCCCTCCTGGTTGAGAGGCGGGCAGACTCTTTTTGCTAGGAGCCCAGCGGGGCAGTGGCGGTGGAGTCTGTGGAAGTGCGTGGGTGACATATGGCAAGTGGAGAAAATATTTATATTCATGGGGACAGAGCAGGAGATCCAAAGAAGGTCATACCACAGAGATTTCAAGCAGGAGACAGACGCACAGACTCGATACTCTGTCTTTGGTTGGACACGACAGAGAATTTAAAGGAAGAGTTTCCTTGCTTTCGCTGTCATCTTTGCACTTCTAAACAATCTGAATTGTGGACTGTTTGAAAAAGGGAATATCCTTTGTGCCTAAGCTCCAAGAAACGATCACAGGGGGCCTTCCCGGGCCCGCTGCCACCGCCCTCCCCTTCTCTGCCTCTGCTCCCGAGACAAGAATTCAAAGCCACTTTCTCTGGTTCTTGTGCCTTGGGCCGGTAGGAGTTTCTTCCCTGCTTTTGATTGGGAGGCCAGTTCAAAGCGGGCATTTGGGCAAATGGTTCTTGGGGGGAGGTATAAATAATTGAAGGGTGTTACATTACTCTCTGATGAGACACCAGAAACCTCGCGTCTTCTCCAGGGCTTTCCAGCCGGCGTTTTGCGCCACAGCTTCCGAAGAAAGCTAAAGCCCGGCTGTTGTCCAACGCCCGTGGGGCCCCGAGCAGACGCTCCTCGGCTCCCCGCGACCCTCAGACACGTGGACTGACGGACACACGTGCGCCTGTCTCCACGCCCGCCTTCCCGCTCGCGTTAAGCGCAGCGGACTTGGACTTGCGTGGAGAGTCAGGACCGCGAGGGGGTCAGTTCCCAGATCGCTGTCACAAGGGAGGTGTGAACCCGGAGGACCACCCCCACCCCAGCACACCCCGCGAGCGGACACTTAACTCTGGTTTGCTTCCAGGCATCTTACTCTCCACTCCTCCCCCAACCCCCCATTTCCAGTTTCAGGCGGGGGATGGGTAGTGATGGTAAGAGGGGGTACAGGTGCGTCTGAGTCCTGGCTGGGGAGGGGTCCCCCCGGGGTCCCCTGGTGAAGCTGCCCGTAAACAGTGCGCCACGCTTAATGGATTCTTGCAGATAAAAGAGCCTGGCTACCTCACTTTCCCATAATGGCCCCTGAGGCTAAGGTCTTCAAGAGGAAACCCTGGGATTGTTTTACAGCGCTTGGGGGGTGGGGGGCCGGCTGGTCGGGAGGCGGAGGTGGCCGCTGCTTGTTAACCCTTCCCCTCCTGGGGCCACTCAAGCCTGCCCGCCTGGCCCGGACTCCCAGAAGCAGAAACCGGAGGGAAGAGAAAGCGATGATAGAAGAGGCCTTACTCCCTTCTCGGTCTTCTTTCCAAAGAACTTCCGAAAGAGGGAAAGGAGGGAGGGGCTGCAGTTTTGAGAGTCAGGTCAGGGGGACATTTCCCGGGAGCCCCGGGCTGACCCCTAGCATCCACGCGTGGCAGCGCCTCTGGGTCCCAGACCCCTGGAGGGGGACCCCAGGAAGGCCTCTTCTCGCCAGCATGTCGCCCCCGGCTGTGGGACGGCAGTTTCTGGGCCACTTTGGAGACCCAGTTCTTCAGGTGTGAGCACGGTGTACCCCGCCGCCTGGGCGCTTCTTACCGGAAGTTTACATTTGCAACTGCAGCGGGAGAGGGAGGGAGAGCAGGGTAGGCAGTCGCATCTGCTTCCTGGCTTTTTGTTCTGGCTCCAGGAAAAGATCAAAACAATTGTTAAATAGCAATTGAAGACAAGCCTTGTAAGAAATAAACAACGCGACAACAAAAATGCCGGTAGCTATTTTTTTTTTAAAGCCTTTATCATGGAAATTATTGGGAGAGAAGATGGTATAATGCATTGGGTCTCAGATTTGTGCAGGCTTCAGAATCAGGAAGCTGCAGTCTCTGAAGGTTTGATGAAAACTCCAAAGGCTGGGCCCATCCCTCAGAGGTTTTTATTTCGTAGATCTGGGCTCTCTTGCCACAGCCTGAGAATTTTCAGATTTCCACTTCATGCTGCTGCTGGTCTTGAAGGTCTCTTTGAGATCTCCATTGTTGTTTAGTTGCTTAGTTGTGGCTGACTCTTTGCGACCCCATGGACGGTAGGCTGCCAGGCTCCTTAGTCCATGGGAGTCTCCAAGCAAGAACACTGGAGTGGGTTGCCATGCCCTTCTCCAGAGGATCTTCCTGACCCAGAGATGGAGCCTGCTTCTCCTGCATTGGTAGGCGGATTCTGTACCACTGAGCCACCTGGGAAGCCCTAGTGGTATCATAAACTCCCTTGTAACCCTCACCAGCTTCAGTATGTAAAATGTACAACATTTTGCCTATCAAGTTTCTTTTTTAAAACTTTTTATTTTGTATTGTAGTACAGCCGATTAACAATGTTGTGATAGTTTCAGGTGGACAGCAAAGGGACTCAGCCATACATCCACATGTGTCCATTCTCCCCCAAATTCCCTTCCCATCCAGGCTGCCACTTAACATTGAGCAGAGTTCTTTGTGCTGTACAGTATGTCCTTGCTGGTTATCCACTTTAAATATAGCCGTGTGTACGTGTCCATCCCAAACTCCCTAACTATCCCTTCCCCACATCAGGTTTCTTCGATTCCTTCTCCCGTCTTTCAGTTTGCTGTACTTTTTTTTTTAACTGGTGGAGATTTGCTTTACAACATTGTGTTGGTTTCTACCATACAACAATGTGAATCAGTCATAATTTTATATATATATATATCCCTCCTGGAGACTTTTTAAAGCAAATTCCAGACATCATATCATTTCACCCATATGGATGATTTTTAACTCAGAAGTGACTCAAGCCAAGAGGAATAAACGCTCTGAGAGGTGCTGGAAAAGCCTTTACATGCATCCAGGAAATTCAACCTCCCTGCTGGTCATTTCATCCTGGGGCCTAGTCCAGAGGCTCTCTCTGTAAAAGCCATGCCTGCGTCTTGGGTCTTAGACCATCTTTCAGGAGTTTCTTGCCAGCAAAGCTTGTCAGGTTCCTGGGACGCAGCTGGATTTTCCCCAGGAAGCTGGCCTGGTTTGGGGTGTCAACCATTCCCCAGCTCTCAGTGTGAGTTCATAATCCCATCTGTCATCATGTACTCCCATGACCATCATTTACCCTGAAGTGTCTTCCTAACAAGGCACCTTCCCCCAGGACTGAGCTTTGAACTTCAGGGGTTGGGGTGGTACCCACAACACTGCAAGTCCACAGTGATATTTTGAATTGGTTGCCTCATTCTTTAAGAATCTTGGACTCATCCCCCAAGCAAAACCACTCACACCTGTCCCTTCTTAAAATCACTGGAGTTGAAAAAGGGAGATTCTAGCCTGTAGCTCTGGAAATGGCCATCACTGAAGCCCAGTTGCACTTCCCTTCATTGACAGGTCTTGTATAGTCTGGCTCTGCAGGTTGGTTTTGTTCAGAGGTGCTGAGCTCCCTCTTATGTTCCACTCGGCTCATCCTTAATGTGAAGCTTCTACTCAGGCTTCTCAACACCCCTTAGGCCACTCCAAGAGCACCCCCACCCCCAATTTAGGATCCTGCCTCCCCCACCACAACTTTCTTACTCCAACCCCTGGCAGGCCTACCTGACCCTAGCTCGGACAGCTTCCTTAGGCTGTTGCAAAGTTCACTCTCTTATATGTTGGCTGTTTTTCTTTTTCTCTTCTCCTGACTCTCCAGAAAGCTGTTTGAATCTTCCCTTTCTCCATCTGCTGCTAAAGAAAGCCCCAGGGACCGAGGTGTCTTCTCCCCCCAAGCTCTGTGTCTATTTTCATTTCGCCTCCTCTTCCTATGTTTTTCTTCTTCTGCCCGCCTGGAATCAGCTGTCACTTTTCTGTTGTCTCATGGGTCCTTCAACTTGCCTTTGCTTTTCTAGCCTTTCTCAAAGAAAATGTGAACAGCATGTGTTTGCTCTCCTTTGGGTCCTATTGTGCGTAATTTTGTCTGGCTGTCTGTCTCCCAGGCTGCAGCTGGGTATAGCGGTTTTCTTCCTTCTCCCAGGAAGGGAGGCTGCATGGTGCTAGGGCAAAATTTGATATCAGAAGATTTGAGATCCATTACTGGTTCTGCCTTTTCACTAAATTAAAAGATGCTTGCTCCTTGGAAGAGATGCTATGACAAATCTAGATGTATTAAAAAGCAGAGACATCAGTTTGCCAACAGAGGTCCAGATAGTCAAAGCTATGGCTTTTCCAGTAGTCATGGATGGATGTGAGAGTTGGACCATAAAGAAGGTTGAGCATGGAAGAGAATTGATGCTTTCAAACTGTGGTCCTGGAGAAGACTCTTGAGAGTCCCTTGGACGGCAAGGAGATCAAACTAGTCAATCTTAAAGGAAATCAACTCTGAATGTTCAGTGGAAGGACTGATGCTCAATCTCCAATACTTTGGTCACTGGCTGAGAAGAGTCAACTCATTGCAGAAGACCCTGATGCTGGGAAAGATTGAGGGCAGGAGGAGGAGAACAGGGCAATAGAGGATGAGATGGTTGGATGGCATCATCAACTCCATGGACATGAATTTGAGCAAACTGTGGGAGATAGTGAAGGACAGGGAAGCCTGGCATGCAGCAGTCCATGGGGTCACAAAGAGTCAGACATAGACATACTTAGTGACTGAACAACAATAATTGCTGGATTCAACCTCAGGACTTCAGTTGCCTTATTCATTCATTCATTCAACAAATACGATGAGCCCGCACTGTGTGCTGAGTGCTGGGGATAGAGCTGTGAATAAAACAGACATAATCCTGCCTTCCTGGAGCTTTTATGTATTTTCTTTTTTTTCAGTTCTGCCAGTTTATTGCTACCAATCCATCTCCTTTCACTCTCTTGCATGCGTGCTCAGTCATGTAACCCTGTGGACTGCAACTCGCCAGGCTCCTCTGTCCATGGACTTTTCCAGGCAAGAATACTGGAGTGGGTTATAATATGTGATTATATAGAAATTACATATTTGAGTTGGGAAAATAGACATTAAATAGGAGAAGTGAGTAAAATAGCATGTTAAGAGAGTGGAAAAGTCCTATGGTGAAAAAGCAAAGCAGGAGAGGTATCAGAATTGTTCCAGCTAGGGTTGCCGCTCATGTTTTAGGGGACATGTCCAGGAAAGGCTGCACTGAGAAGCTGGCATCAAGTGAAGGCCTGAAGGAAGGCTCATCTGCCAAATGGGGGTCTCAATATTTCACAAACCTGTGAGAAGCAGGTGGGGCAACT
The DNA here is from genome assembly GCF_002263795.3 of Bos taurus. NCBI lineage: Eukaryota > Metazoa > Chordata > Mammalia > Artiodactyla > Bovidae > Bos > Bos taurus. Next base: position 26,549,789 of record NC_037341.1, read on the forward strand.
TGTGTGGAAGGCGTGCCTACAGGCACTGAACGCATGCCTTTGTCCGGTCAGCGCCTTCTTCTAAAATCCCCATCCTTAAAAGTTACTCTGAACAAGTCCAAGGTTAGAGTCTCTCTGATGGCTTTGGAGACCATCTCCCCTGTTACCTGCTTCCGGAGGGCAGCGCTGGCCCAGAGGGCGTCTCTATGGCAAGCCTAGCTAGTCCCTTCCTCAATTTCCTGCCTCCCCGCCCCCTCCCCCTGCCCCCAAGAGATGACAGTCCCTGGGGAGGCTGGAGGGAACACCCCAGGGCAGGCCCGCACGAGTGTCACTTTTCCCTTAGTTTCCGTGGCCTCAGTGACAATGCAAAGGAAGTGATAATGCAGAGGCGGCTCTTTAATGAGAGGAGGTGACAGTGGTCATGGGAGAGTTCCCCATGAGAAAGAAGAGGAACTGTCTGGTGGAGGCACAAGCTGAAACTGGCTTGTAACCGCAGCCTCAGAGCTGATGTTCGTTCAAGTTGCTGTGCCTTTTAGCAATTGTCTTGGTACCGTTCCCGGTCCTTTGATGGACCAGACATCCTCAGGAATGTCCAGGCTCCACCCTCTTTTGTGCCTAGTAGGTGCTTTTCTGCACTTGAATGTCTAACACCCACTCGAGCTTCCTACCCCGAGTTCATCTGGATGCTGGGCTCAGCTGTTTTCAGAAACACATATAGTCTGCTGCAGAGATAACCATGTTCCTTGTGACCTTCACTGTGTCTTTAGAATGTTGCAGGAATGAGGAAAGGGTGGACCGTTTACCTTTTGACTCTTGGTGGTTCCTGGTTATACTGATTCAGAATTGCAGGGCCTGCTCCCCTGAAGAAAAATAGCCCAACCCTCTGTGTTCCCTTGGTTGTTGTTGTTTAAAAGCTGTACCGGTCACAACATAAACAGGTCTCTGTGTGGCTGCCACCCCCACATCCAGGTCCGGACAGAAGCTGATGCTTTCCGTCCCAAAGCAAACATCCCGGCCCAAAGTCAGGAAGCTGGTCCCACAGGCCAAAGCTGCTCTCCCTGCAGCTGGCGAGTCACTGGAGGCTTGATCGGGTGAGAGTTGCGGAGACAAGCCATCCAAGGATCTGATCCCTGAAAAAGACTTCCTGCTTGTAGCCACTCTGAAGGCACTGCACACACGCCGGTTGCAGGGGCTGTCATCCATTTCCCTGTCAGCAAAGTGGCTGGACTGGTAACCAGCCCTTCTTGGAAAGGACTGGAGAGGCAGGCAGGGTAGAGGAAGTCTCCAACTTCACCCCTGTCCTGGGCTTACTCTCAAGGCCCCTCTGTGAGTGAAGCTGGCTGGCAGGAAGAGGGAAGGAGCTGGGGGACCGGATGTGGTTACTCTGCAAGACCCTGTTCTGCTACAGGATAAAAAAAATGATTGTAAAACACACTTGTGTTACAGTGTAACAGACCTGTAGCTATGAAAATTGTGTGTCTGTGTGTGTGTGTAGGTGTTTTCCTGGGTATTATTATGTGGGCCCTGTGGTCAGTGACCATTTAGTGTGATCAGTAGTTTACCAAGAAAGAGAGTCGTATCTCAGTTGTACTTCGTTAGGGCTACCAGAACAAATTAATACAGACTCAGGGGTTTGATGGACTTTGGTGCTAGAGAAGATTTTTGAGAGTCCCTTGGACAGCAAAGAGGTCAAACCAGTCAATCCTAAAGGAAATCAACCCTGAATATTCATTGGAAGGACTGATGCTGAAGCTGAAGCTCCAGTACTTTGGCCACCTGATTCAAAGAGCCAACTCATTGGAAAAGACCCTGATGCTGGGAAAGATTGAAGGCAGGAGAAGTGGGCGACAGAAGATGAGATGGTTGGATGGCATCACCGACTCAATGGGCATGAGTGTGAGCAAACTCCAGGAGATGGTGAAGGACAGGGAAGCCTGGCGTGCTGCAGTTCATGGGGTTGCAAAGAGTCAGAACAACTAAGTGACTGAACAACCACAGGGGCCTAAACAACAGATATTTATTTTCTCACAGTTCTGGAGGCTGAAAGTTTGAGGTCACTGTTGGTTCTTTCTGAAGCCTCCCCTCTTTGCAGATGGCTGTCTTCTCCCCCATCCTCACTCAGTCTTTCCTCTGTGTGTGTCTGTCCAAAATTCCTCTTCTTATAAAGACACCTGCCATATATACCCACTCCAGTACTCTTGCCTGGAAAATCCCATGGATGGAGGAGCCTGGTAGGCTACAGTCCGTGGGGTTGCAAAGAATTGGACACAACTGAGCGACTTCACTTTCTTTCTTTCTTTAATGACCTCTTTCAAAAATTTCCTAGGGACTTCCTTGTGATCCAGTGGTTAAGACCTTGACTTCCAATGCAGGCGGTGCAGGCTTGATCCCTGGTCAGGGCGCTAAGATCCTACATGCCTTGCAGCCAAAAAAAAAAAAAAAAACATAAACAACAGAAGCAGTATTGTAACAAATTCAATAAAGACTTTAAAAATGGTCTACATAAAAAAAAAATCTTTAAAAAGACTATCTGAAATATATTCAGTTTTCTAAGGTATCGAGAATTAGCACTTCAGTACATGAATTGTGGAGCGTGAAATTCAGCCCAAGAGTCATCATGACAAGGTAGGGCCTTGCTGTTTAGAAAGTATAATGGCTTGACCATGAAAAAAAATCAAATGTATTAATAAAATTGTTTTCTGAAAGGAAAAAAAAAACCAGCTAAAAAACATTTTAGGACTTTTCAGAACCAGTTACACTGCAAGATTTAAAACATTTAAACATAAAACTAAGTGACCTTTGTTAGGACAATAGGATTATAGGTAATTAATTTTGTTCCCATGTCATAAATTTTATTGTTGTTATATTACCTTTATCATTAAAATTATAAGGCAACATGAGTGGTGATATTGCACACATATTACCCTTCAGTTCAGTTCAGTTCAGTTCAATCGTCAGTCGTGTCCAACTCTTTGCGACCCCGTGGACTGCAGCGTGCCAGGCCTCCCTGTCCATCAGCAACTCCTGGAGTTTACTATATTACCCTTACAAAGCACCTATTTCAGTGTCTTCTGTTGGGAGCAAGGAAGTGAACACCCGTGTGCTCCGCACCCAGGCCCGCGCGTGCGCGCAGGTAAACCTTTGCAGCCAGGTTGCAGGGCGGAAGTGGATCGGAGATATTCAATGAGGTCATCCTCTGATCCTGAGTTGGGACTTTTGCTACGTTTTCAGAGAATACTTTCCTTTGTTTGTTTTTCTGATCAATTTTGAAACCAGTGCAGACTCTTCCGCAGCCCCCAGTTTCCCCAGATGAGACAGGCCGGGTCTCATCTGCCTTCTCATCTCCGCCCACGACACCCACACACCCACACCCACACACCCGGGAGCAGAGACGGCGGCGTATTGGCGAGTACTAGAGTCCTTCCTGAGTCTTCTCATCAAGGACTTGATTCCCTTCTCAGTAGAAACAGCGTGCCAGCAGCCCAGGGGGGTGCAGCAGCTCGGTTCCACAGGAGGCGGGCGCGCGTCCAGAGAGGCGGGAGCGGGGCTCAGCCTCACTGCGGGGGCAGAGCGGCTCCGAGCCCGGGAAGCCTGCCCGCCGCCCGCCCACAGGAAACACGTGTCACCGCGCATCGGTCAGGGCTGCGCCACACTCTGCGGTCCAGATCCTGGGGATCTGAAGGGAGGAAAAGTCTTAGATACCTCCTTGTCCCCTGAAGGCCGAGCAGTGACTTTTTCCGTCCACTGCTTCCTTAGTGCAGTGAGTATTAGGAGGCGTGGATGCTATTCACAGGTTCCAGGAAGGACACGGGATTGTCTGATCTGTTTTGAAGGTGATTCCCCAGAGTCCTGAGGTGGATGGTTTGTTTCTCAATGACATGTTATCCCTCGCCGTTCCTCGCTGTCGTGGCCACACTTGCCATCTGCTCTGAGATTCTCTGGGCGTGTGCCCGGGGTTGCCTGGCAGAACCCACATCCTCCGCTGTGCATCTTCCTCTCCCACACGCACCCCTCACCCCTCTCTCCCTCGCGGCTCCTCCTGACACTCTCTGGGATCTTGATTCATCGCTTCGCTCCGAACACAGGTTGCAAAAGTTTTCCGGTGCTGGATTTGGAGTTGCAGGATTAGTCACTGATACTTTTTTCTTCTTTTTCTGGTGACTTAAAAGAATGGTGGTAAAGTGTACACAACACAAAACTTACCATTTTAACCGTTTTAAAGTGCACAGTTCAGGGGTATTAAATACATTCAAAGTCAGGCAACCCTCCTCACAACCTGTCTCCAGGACTTTTCTATCATCCCACGTAGAAGGTCTGTGCCCTTAAAAAGTGATTTGCCATTCTCTGTTCCCCCCAGCCCAGACTAATCTCTATTCTACCTTCTGGCTTTGTGAATTTGCATACTCTAGGTACCACATATAAATGGGATCATACAGTGTTTGGCTTATTTCATTCAGCATAGTGTCCATGATTCATCCATATCGTAGCCAGTGTTGGACATCCAATGTCCAAATGACATTCCTTTTTAAGGCTGAAAAAATTCCATGTTATATCAGCTGAGCCACCAGGCAAGCATATATACACACACGTGTGTATATACCACATGTTGTTTAAGCACTTCTCTGTTAATGGACATTTGACTTGTCTCCGTCTTTTTGTCTATTGTGAATAATGCTGCTCTCATTAGTGTACAAAAAATCTGAGTCCCTACTTTCAATTCTTTGGAGTATATAATTAGCGAGGTCATATGGTCATTCTATATTTAACTTTTTGAGGAACCATTGGCCCCCAAATCATGAAGCATAGTGCCCTTGTGTGTTTATCTGTGAAAGCAAGACCACTGCCTCTTAGGGACAGGACCTCACAGGTCAGTCCACTTACTTTCTTTGATCAGGGGGCTGAATGGCCCAGGGGTTCCCACTCCTGGGCCAACAAGGCAGAGTTAAATTCCAGTTCTGATACTTGATGGATCTGTAATCTTGGGTGAGTAACTTAAACACTCTAAGCGACAGTTTCTAATGAGGAATATGATATCTACTTTTGGGGGCTGTTGTGAGAAAATACATAAGACCAAGTGGTAAAATGCTTGGCATAGATCCAGTGACAGGCAACTCTTTAATGAATGGTAGCTGTTGTGGTTACTGTGAACATGTTTAGACTCAGAGGCCCAGGAAAGAAAAGAGTCCTCTGGTTGTTTCTTCCCATGGCTGGTTCTAAATTTCTCCATGCATAGCTTTTTTGACCGGAGAAGGCAATGGCACCCCACTCCAGTACTCTTGTTTGGAAAGTCCCATGGATGGAGGAGGCTGGTAGGCTGCAGTCCATGGGGTCGCTAGGAGTCCGACACGACTGAGCGACTTCACTTTCACTTTTCACTTTCATGCACTGGAGAAGGAAATGGCAACCCACTCCAGTGTTCTTGCCTGGAGAATCCCAGGGACAGGGGAGCCTGGTGGGCTGCCATCTATGGGGTCGCACAGAGTCAGACACGACTGAAGCAACTTAGCAGCAGCAGCAGCAGCTCTTTTGATATGCCCCTGTTATTGTTGTTGTTCAGTAGCTAAGTCGTGCCCAACTCTTTGCAACCCCAAGGACTACAGCATGCCAGGCTCCTCTGTCCTTCACTGTTTCCCAGAGTTTGCTCAAATTCATGTCCACTGAGTCGATAGTGCCATCCAACCATCTCATCTTCTGTCACCCCCTTCTCCTCCTGCCCTCAGTCTTTCCCAGTATCAAGGTCTTTTTCAGTGAGTTAGCTCTTCGCATCAACTGGCCAAAGTATTGTAGCTTCAGCTTCAGCATCAGTCCTTCCAATGAATATTCAGGGTTGATTTCCTTTAGGATTGACTGGTTTGATCTCCTTGCAGTCCATATATTACATTATAATGTATGATATACCCATATATTACAGTGCAGTGTAAGTTGAAATTCTCCTGTGAACCTTGTTCATTTCCTCTGCACTCTTGGCTGTGGTTGGTTGATGATTCTGATCCAGCTCAGATATTCCAGGAAGCAGGGTGACTTGGCATCATCCCGCACTGCTACTTGCTCACCAGGTGGCCTCAGGCAGTTTACTGAATTGAGTTCCATCATAATATGGGGCATCATATGGAGTGTATAGGACTGTGTTTAGACACACAGAAAACATTTATGCAAAGTTCCAACACAGAGGCAGGCCCTCAATGAAGAACAATTTCCATAGTTCATCCAAACAAAGACACTGATTGCCAGATGGGCAGTTTAACTACAACACAAAGCTAAGGTACCCCAGACTGTAGGATGCATCTCCATTTCCCAGATGTTGAATGTGAGGAAAATGTGCATCTTAGGACTGTTGAAATATGGGAACTGCCTTTCGGTGAGTCCCTATGTAAAAGGTCATAAAGGAATAAAAAGAAAACACACAAAGCATAAGCTCACAAGAAGCCTCACCTTTTGGAAAAGGAACAAAGTAATTGGAGCAGTTCTGCCCTTCCTGTGATTAACTTGGGACCCACACCTGGGACCGCTCTCTTACCAACTCATGCCCAAAGAATTCAGGGAGAAAAACCAGTCGTTGGAAATGCAGGCTCAGCTTTGGCACGACAGAGTGGGAGAGGAATGCTTTGAGGGAGGGAAGGGATGCTCTCCCTTTTTCTGTCGTTTGAAATGGAAGCAGTGTCCTTGAATCTGTGGCTGCAGCTGGTGGCTGGTGGTCTGAGTGGGGAGAAGAGTCACCTTGGTGGCCCCGTATTAACCAGGTCCCTCGTCCTCCTGGGTGTCTTACACAATAGATTCATTTGGAGGTGCCAACTACAGGCGAGTGACTCACTTCCCAGCCTCTGAAACACAACTTGTAGCATCTTGATCAAACTTCAGAGGTGACCTTAATAGTGGCCCTGCCTCTGAGTCGCTCAGATTCCCACAGCTGGGGGCGGCTCAGGATTTTTCCACCCGCCTCCTGCATGCACACTGGCTCTCAGTTTTACAGACAAGCCTGAGCGTCTGTTTGAGGTTGAGTGGGATCACTGACAACGCTCTGCAGCTCGCTTGGACCTGCAGCCCAGGGTTCACCACGGTTTCACTTGTTCACTCGAAGTTCAACTTTAATAGCTGTAAACTCAAAGCAATTCTGTGGTTAACAGCCTCTAATTCATTCCTCAAGCTCTTCACTCTCATGAAGCCAATGCCTGCTAAGCATTTGCTACGTTTCAGGTGCAATTCTAAGCACTGTTACCTTGAGGAAGGTCCCGTCACCGTCCCATTTCATAGACGGTGGTTAAGCCCTGGAGTCATGCATCCGGTATCGCACAGCAGGTTTGAACTCTGACTTTGGAGAGTGAATTCTCAACCTAGTGCTTTAGGAGCTCCCTTAATCGGCTTATTACCTCCTCCCCAGAGAAAGTGTTTGTTTTTGTTTAGTCACTAAGTTGTGTCTGACTCTTTGAGACCCCATGGACTACAGCACACCAGTCTCCTTGTCCTTCTTTATTTCCCAGAGTTTGCTCAAACTCATGTCCAGTGAGTTGGTGAACCATCTCATCCTCTGCCACCCACTTCTCCTCCTGCCTTTCCCAGCATCAGGGTCTTTTCCAATGAGTCAGCTTTTCCATCAGGTGGCCAAAGTATTGGAGCTTCAGCTTCAACATCAGTCCTTCCAATGAGTATTCAGGGTTGATTTCCCTTAGGACACTGTCCCCTGCTTAAAACCCTTTAATTACCTCTCATTCATCTGAGGAGAAGACCCAAATTCCTTAATGGGCCAATCAGACCTGCTGTCTTCTGGCTTCCTCTCCTGTCCAGCTCCTCTCACTTCTGGCCTTGGTGCCATCCGTCCTTGTCACCTGGAGTCCTCCCCCCACCCCCACCACCCAGTCCTTCCCTCTGCTATTAGCCTTGCTCATCTGTTGGGTCTCAGCATCCGTGCCACAAGCAGCCTTTCCTGCTCAACTGTGGCCCCTCTCCAGCCTCCACTTACTTTCCCTATTCACATCCTGGACTCCCATGTCCACGCCATGCCATACACAGAGCGGGCATTTCTCATTCCCTTTTCCTTCTTCTTCTCTGAACTGTAAGCTGTGTGAGGTTGCTTTCAACACCATGAGTCCTCAAATAGTTGTCAAGTGCATCAGATGATAGATGAAGACTTGGACCTCAGCCTACACTTAAAAATATTCCCACCTTCATCCATCCATCCAGCCTTCTCTCTTGATGTGCTCTGTTCCAGTTGGCAGACCATTTTAAATCGAAAGTCATATATTAACAGAGGCGCCTTTGTTTCGGGTCATATTTCTTTCCTGTTATGGCCAGTCCAGCTTCAAGACGTTTCCTTGCGGCTGACATACTCCCGTGACATGAGCGCGAGGATGTCACCCATTTCCTCCTTCTGTGATGTTTGTCCTTTAGCTGTGTGATTGGAATTTTGTAAAAATAGCTGACCAACTGCAGTACATCTAGTTCCATAAACTCACTGGGAGTAAGCCCCTCTGTCCAGCCACTGAGGGGCCCACACCTGCTCCCAGGACATTCCAGGAGACGCTGTCATACACAGCACAAAGAGCATCTGTTCCCTGGGCCCACTCTGGAAGGACAGCTGAGGCTGTGCCCAGAGATGGCCAGGTCAGCCTGTTCCTGGGACCAGGGCTGGTGTCACACAACAAGCGACAGAGCTTGATTGGCAGGTGTGACGTGCGTCCTTGCTCACCAGCTCCCTTCACTTCTGCCTGTGTGGAGGAGGCAGACTCTCCTGGGAGCCCAATTAGCATGTCATGGCGTGTGTGTGTGTGTGTGTGAGAGAGAGAGAGAGAGAGAGCGAAAGAGAGAGAGAGAATGCGTGTATGTGTAAGAGAGAGAAAGAGTAGTAAGTAGAGGGAGAAAAAGAGAAAGGAAAAGCAAAACTGAGACAGAGAAAGGAATGGGGAGACAGAAACTCCTGAGAGAAGAAGGCTATCAGAGATGTTGACAGATGGAAACAAGGAAAAGGTCGAGTAGAGAGCTGAGCAGATAGAAGGCTTGGGAACGCGGGCAGGCAGCACCATTGGTGGCCTTTTGGTCAGGTTAAGTGCACACAAATGGGTGGTGTAGGATGTCAGCCCATCTGGAGGACTGTGTGTGAAGTCAGGGCAAAGTGAGCATCTGCGTGGTGGTTGGTTTGCTCCTAATGGGCTGGGATGGACCCTGGGAGGGCGACAGCCTGGGTAGATCAGACCAGGAGATTGTCTCCATGGCAGCGGGCTTCACTCTAAGCCCCAGTGGGCTCTCTTGTATGTTTAGGTGTGGGTCTAGCACACAGAGATTCCGGAGCCAAGCAAAGCTGTTTGAGACCACCCATCGGCTTTAGAGCCCCATCGAGAGGGCACCATCACTCTTGCTCTTCATATGTGAACTGACTTAATCCCCACAACCCCCTCTAGGGGTGGATGCTCTGGCTGCCCCTATTGTGGTGATGGAGATGGGGAGACATGGAAAACAACCAACTTGCCCAACACTGCCCCCCTGGGAAGTAGCGGAGTGGGACTTTGAACCCAGGATTTCTGGTTCCAGAATCAGTGCCTTTAACCGCTGTCCTGCTAATCAGATTCAGCTTGTAAGCTACAGTCAATTCTTCTTTTTTTCTTCCTAGAGCACTTTCCAGAGACAAGAGCAGAGGCATGCATGCTTGCTTAGTCGTGTCCAACTCTTTGTGACCCCATGGACTGTAGCCCGCCAGGCTTCTCTCTCCATGGGACTCTCCAGACAAGAATACTGGTGTGGGTTGCCATGCCCTCCTCCCGGGGGTCTTCCTGACCCAGGGATCGAACGTGTGTCTCTTGTGGTTCCTGCATTGCCGTCAGAGTCGTTACCGCTAGTGCCACCTGGAATCCCACAGTGGCGAGAACTGGAACATTTATAGCTCTGAGATGAGATTTCCTGACAGTCTTTTAAGCTTCAGGTGGGGCCAGTGATTGAGTGCCTGGACTCTGGAGCCAGACCAACCCGGGGTTCACACCCCAGCACTGCCACTTCCCAGCTGGGTGCCCCTGGTCCTTTAAGGAGCTGATCTAGGTCACAGGCTCGTCTTTTGTAAAAATGAGAACAAAACCAGGACCGTCCCCGTGGGGCTGTGAGGGTTAAACAAAGTCATGTATTTCACATACCTGGCCTGAAGTAAATCCTCAATAAATATTGCCCATTATTATCTTTCAAATGAAGCTCCTTTCTATTTTATATCCTTATTGCAAGGAGAAAATGAGATAATAAATGTACAAGTGCTTTGGAAAATTTGTTGTTAAATACTCAGTGAATATAAAGTCCATGGAAGGCATGTAGGTGAATACTTCGCCAGACAGGCCAGCAAGATATGGAGACCACCATGGAGGGGGCTGGAGGAAGGGGCCAGAGGAGAAGGATAGACAAGTGACTTTGATACCAGATGCAGTATGGGAAGTCCCATAAGAGAATTCCAGCATCAAACTCTGGGGTCCAGCAGAGAAAGGAATAGGAAAAGGCTTAATCAAAACACCAATTTTTGAAAAGATATGAAATCCATTCACTCAATTCATATTGAGTCCTTACCCTTTGCCAAGTCATTGACTGCTAGGGATACAATGATGATTAAGACATAGTCTGGGTTCCAGGAAATGATCCTTGGCTTGAGTTTTCGACTGGAATTGGTTGGGAAGGGCATTGCAAGAGGAGGAAATAGGGTCAGCAAAGGCATAGAGGGCTTCCCTGGTGACTCAGCAGTAAAGATGCCATCTGCAATGCAGAATCTATAGGAACACAGGGTTCGATACCTGGCTGGGGAGGATTCCCTGGAGAAGAGCATGGCAACCCACTCCAATATCCTTACCTAGAGAATCCCATGGACAGAGGAGCCTGGCAGCTACAGTTCATAGCCATAAAAAGAAGTCGCAAAGAGTCGGACACGACTGAAGTGACTTAGCATGCACACATGCATGTACACAAAGGTATAGAGATAAAAATGTAAGCAAGCTTTGTGAAGCTGCCAGGAGTCATCTGTGACTAGCATGGAGTTTATAGAGTAATGCAAAGTGAACCCAGAAAAGATGTTTGGGCCTTTATTTGGGTGGTTTTGATTTAATGACAGTTTGTAATTAACTTAGAAGGCAATAGGGAGCCATCTAAGGGCAATAATATGATTGAGTCACATAAAGACCACCATCAAGTACCAGTTCACATCAGTGCCACTTATTTTTGCTGGTTTAGAGATTACGCCCTAAATACAGAAGATAGCCTATCCCATTAAAGACTTACTCAAAACATTTTCAGGGTGTGAACCTGTATATTCAGTCTTTGAGTGTGACACCAAGTCAACTTCAATAAACGCTCTGTATCTTGTACTTTTCTCAGATTTACTGTAGTGCACACACACACACACACACACACATTAGTAGACTACATTGTAAAGTCAGCTCTGCATTTGGGGGTATTTACATGTGTCATTTTCTCTTTCAGCTCCAAAATGTAATGTGTCAATATGTAACAGTCAAGAATAAATGTATATGGCAGGGTAATTGTTCAAGAATTAAAATATATGCCAACAGAACACCAACAGATTTTATTTCGTGACATTTGGGGCTCCTTTCTTTGCAGTGTTTCCTTGTGGTAAAAGAGGTAGATTAAAGATCATTGCAAATCAAAGCGATGCTTTCAACTTTTGAAATGAACGCTCGCTTGTCTTTTTCCACTTTTCACACATTTGCATAGATGTCAACTGAATTCTGAATTCTTTTCAGAGTCATGTTTAATACAAAGTTATGAACACCCGCGTGCCACAAAATTGCTTTGCCCCTCTCTTCCTCACCTCACACCCCCACTGTCCTTTCCTTCACCCCCTCTAGAGCACAGTTCTCCTGGAAGATTTCACAGAAGATTAAAGAGAGGGAATCAGAGCCTTAAAAAGAAGCCAGTAGCTGCCAAACAGAACCTGCAAGTGGGAACTGACCCCTCCCTGCTGCTGACCCTCCTATGTGAGTTTCTGTGTTTGTTTGCAGTTGTGTAGGCGGTGGTAGAAACTGTCCCTACAGAAATGCCTTCAGTGTCTCCCAGTGTGATCCCGGTGGTCAGGTGAGACTCTTCTAGGACAGATGATATGCTGTTGGCTTGCTCATGCTCCGTTGCTCCGTTGTGTCCGACTCTTTTCAACCCCATGGACAGTAGCCCCCCCGCCACCCCCTCCACCGCCAGGCTCCTCTGTCCATGGGATATCCTAAGCAAGAATACTGGAGTGGTTTGCCATTTCCTCCTACAGGGGATCTTGCCAACCAGGGATCAAACCCCTGTCTCCTGCATTGCAAGTGGATTCTTTACTGTTGAGCCACCTGGGTGGCTTGGGCAGGGTTAAAAGGCCTTGAGAGTGTGGTAGGGTGGAAACCCCAGTTTTTCCTCCACTTGCTTTATGGGTAGTCTTGGTCTAGGGGTGCGTTTAATTCTGATTGGCTGCTAGCTGCCAGACTCTTCTAGGTTTGCAGGCAGCTCTGCTTGCAGTGGGTTGCTAACCACAACTGTCGCGGACTTGAAAGGAAACAAAACCTCTGGCAGGGCAGGGTCTTGGTTGGGTCTATGTTTTGTTGTCTGTTATTTCTAATTCCAAATTAATAGCATAGATCAAGCCCAACAGTTAAATCACACATCTGCCTGGGGTTTGGGTAGCGATTCGCAATATGTTTTTGTTCATTATTGCTTTAATTATGGCTCAGACTTCTTTTGAATCGCTCCCAAGTAACAGGTGGTTTTCTGACCATGATAAATGCTAAATGCTGCTGTGTATAAGGCAGTTAGGCATTGTTTGCCTAGCTGTGGTTACACCTAGGCCCCAGGCAGCCTCTGAATTAGCAGCCTGCAACAGATTGGAATTCCTAGGGGACTTCACTTAACCCTTAGTTCTCCCAAACTTGTTTTCCGTTTGCTGTGGGGTGGGGGTTCCCCGTTACATCCAGCAGCTCAGCATATGTACTTTTTGTATCCTGGGAGGTTGCGGGAGGGTTCAAGTAGGTCAAAAAGTTAATATGTCAATGTTCTGAAGGTTGATGGGAGTAAGAACTTGGTGTGATATTAAAGATGATTTGAATTTAGATTTTTTTTTAGAATAAAAGCATTCTTTTATATATCTGCAATAGACTATAACAATTAAATAAGTCACACATGAATCAGAAATTAGAACAAGGGCAAAGACCTATTAGATCATCGAGCCAATCCCCAGCTGACACAGAATTATTCCCTACGGTATTTTCAGGAGAGCTTTATACAGTCTTTTTTGAAAGACTTGAGCAATTGGGGCCTTCAATTATTTCCTTAGGGAGACACTTTCCCTTATAAAAGGCCACAGTGTTTTTCTCCTTAGCCTGATTCAAGCTAAAAAAAAATGTCTATGCTGCACACAAAATCATCTGCACAATGAGACTGGTCGGAGGTAGAAATTATGCCGAGGTCTTTCAGAAAACTGTGCTTATACTTGGCATTCTTCTGCGTCTTCTCATTTCTGGGTTTTATGCTGGAATTTTTGTACCCCATGGAGGGGACAGCCCTATCCGTCAGAATATTTCCTGTTTCCGCTGTCACTATCACAAACCCATCAGAGGTGACATGGAACCCCCTCCTTAGTTTGAAAAAAGGGGAAAAGATGTTTTTGAATAAAATCCGTCCAGATTATCCATGTTTCCAGGGTAAAAAGAACTCAGCCATCCAGGAAATAGCAACTGCTTAGAATTCTTGTCTCTTTGGAACAAACTGGTATTGTCTTTTGGACTTTGTTGGAGAGGTACCAATGGTGTTCATCCATGGCCTGGGGCTCCGGAGAATCTGGGGCTACAGATTCTCTGTATTCCCAGGCTGGGGGCTTCTGACCCAGCAGCAGCAGAGTGGCACCCATAAAGCTGCCCCCTGAATGGCTGTAGTTTGCATCCCAGTGCCCTTAAAGGGGGAGGGGCTTCACCGGTGGCTCAGTCATAAAGAATATGCCTGTGATGCAGGAGAGGAGGTTTGATCCCTGGGTTGGGAAGATCTCCTGGAGAAGGGAATGGCAACTCACTCTAGTATTCTTCCTTGGAGAATCCCATGGACAGAGGAACCTGGCAGGCTACAGTTCACGGGGTCGGACAGGAGTGAATTGACCTAGGACACCCACACTGGAAATGACAGAGGCAGGAGGAGAATAAAGAGGTTCTCTCAGAGTTCATCAACTCCTGTGATTACTCAGAATGACTCACACTGAGGCAAAACAAATGCCTTCTGCAGACCGGCTACCCTGACCAGGGCTGAGTCAGCGGGGCCAGCGGTGGGCACACTGAGCCTACAGCTGTGGCCAGAGCAGACACAGAGCTCTGTGGTTGTGGCCTTCAAAGAGGCATGTGACACACGGAGAAGACGTGGGGAACTATCCCTGCTCAGAACTGGGGGAGGAGGAGAAAGACTAAGAGGCCGCAGCAGCCTGAGAGGCAGGGGTAGGTGTGGGTGTGCCATCCTGTGTGGCAGTCCCGCTGCTGAAGCGACCCCTCCCAGACTCTTCCTCGTGCCTCCTTAGGCCTTTTGCACCACGGATGCAGGAGTGTTTTGGTAGAATTGTTGAGGCTGTAAGAAGCAAGTGTGGCATCTTAGCCCTTTGCCTCTCCCAAAGATCTGTTATTTGTTGTTGTTGAGTCATGTCTGACTCTTTGTGACCTCATGGACTGTAGCCCGCCAGGTTCCTCTGTCCATGGGGTTCTCCAGGCAAGAATACTGGAGTGGGTTGTCCTTTCCTTCTCCAGGGGATCTTCCCAACCCAGGGATTGAACCCATATCTCCTGCATTGCAGGCAGATTCTTTACCATTGAGCCATCAGGGAAGTCCAGTTGCCCACCTGCAAATATCATGGGTTTCTGGTGCTCTGAGGCTGGGTTTGCTGCTTGCTGTGTGCTTTTTGTGACTTGGAGGGTACATGGTAATGGTTTTAGCTCTTTAGGTCCAGATGCGGAGTCTTCCATTGGGAAGAACCATCTGTGGCCATATCTAAACTCTGGTGTCCCATACAGTCTTACTAGCAATAAAGCTGCCATGTTGAGCAACTGGATCTACTTTGAATTGATTCTCAAAGATGGAGCAAAGAGCTGTGATGATCATTGCTATAACACTGTAAATTTAATACTAGCTTCTGAGACAAATAAGTGAGGACTAGGGTTGGAGATGGGGCAACTTGCTTACTGAAATATACACATTAGATACACATGTTAGATTCAGAACAAGTTCTGTTGTCCAACAGTAAAATTTTGGTAAAACAGTAAATAAATTACTGCATGCATGTGCGCTTAGTTGTTTCAGTCGTGTTCGACTCTTTGCGACACTACAGACTGCCAGGCTCCTCTGTCCATGGGATTCTCCTGGCAAGAATACCGGAGTGGGTTGCCATGCCCTCCTCCAGGGGATCTTCCTGACTCAGAGATTGAACCCGAGTCCCCACGTCTCTGGCATTGCAGGTGGATTCTTTACCACTGAGCCACTGGGGAAGCCCCCCAAATTATGGCATATCAATATAAAAAAACATGATGACACTAAAATGATTCTATGTGTATTTAGGATTCATAATATATTCACAGTCTATAAGAGGCCAAAGCAGATTATAAAAAAGTATTATTGCATTTTTGGTTAAAACATGCACACCTAAGAAAAAATCTGGAAAGGGGCTTCCCTGGTGGCTCAGTGGATAAGAATCCACCTGCCAATGCAGAATACGTGCATTCGATCCCTGGTCTGGAAGGATCCCACCATACCGTGGAGTGACTAAGCCCAAGTGTCACAACTATTGAGCTTGCACTCTGGAGCACAGGAACGGCAACTATTGAACCCATGTGCCACAACTACTGAAGCCCGTGGGCCCTAGAGCCTGTGCTCTGCGACAGGAGAAGCCACTGCAGTGAGAGCCCTCACACCACAACTAGAGTAGCCCCTACTCCCCGAAACTAGAGAAAAGCCTGTGCAGCAACAGAGACCCAGCATAGCCATAAATAAATAAGTAAATAAAATTAAAAAGAAAAAAAATCTGGAGAAATATAACTTAGGATATTAACAAATCATCTCTGGGAGAGGGATTAACTGCAAGGTTTTTTTCCTTAACATAATGTTATGTTAATTTTTTCTTAAGATGAAGATGGAGTTCTTGAGTAACTAAAGGAAATGGAAGATTGTAGGCATCTTGTCATACAAAAGAGAAGGGATGGCGGGAGGAAACAGCACTGGGTCTAGCACAGGAAAGAGCTGGTTTTGAATCCCCGCTTTGCTCCTACTCACAAGGTGGCCTTGACACTTGAGTCTTTCGTTTCTTCGTCTGAGCATTGTGGACTCACAACAGTGCACAGAGAGACAGGCTGTCATCTGATGGGTCCCTGAAGGCCCACAGGGGCTGATGTACGAACAGAACTTGGTCACCACAGCTTTGTGGGTTAAAAATCTTGATTTTATTATTATCCAAGAGTATCTCAGAGATTGATTTCCACTAACCAGCTCCCTAAATAACCCACATATACATTAGTCTCTACTTTTATTTACTTGATAGAGGTAGAGTGAGATGGCAAGAGGCAGGAGTCTTTTTTTAAAATTTCTTTTATTTTTGATTTGTGCTGGGTCTTCATTGTGGCACATGGGCTCTTCATTCAGCATGCAGGCTCTCTAGTGTGGGTCATAGGCTTAGTTGCCCATGGCATGTGGAATCTTAGTTCCCCAACCAGGGATCAAACCCATGTCCCCTAGGCATTGAAAGGTGGATTCTTTACCACTGGACTACCAAGGAAGTCCCAAGGTAGGAGTCGTGAGTTTTCTGTTTGATGCAGATTTTCCATTCAGCCAACTACCTAGGAAGCCAAATTATAATAAAACCTTGCTGTGCTCAACAAACAATTTCTAATTACCTAAGATGCTCTAGACTTTGGGCTAGGTGCTGCAGGGGCAGTAGCAGCCACATGGACAGTTTCTTAGTGTGTGTAATATTAGAATATTAATAACTGTATAGGTAAGTTTAGGAGCTTTGAAGTCAGCTGGTCCAAGACTAATTCTTCTACTTGCCGCATAACCTTGGGAAAGCCACTTAGCCACTCAGAAAGCCACTCTTTCTGAACTTCATATTCTCTTCACTAAAGTGGAAAGAACACCCACCTCACTCATAGTCTTGTTTTGAACACCGCGCTAAATAACGTATATGAGGTGTGAAGCACAGTGTCTGGCACGTAGACATGCTTGATCAATGGTGCTATAGCAACTACTGATACATGGCTTTAGCTCAGTGCTTAGTTTTGCAACAGGTCCTACCAGGTCTGCTAAACCTGGGCCTTTGTCAAGCTAACCTCGCAAGTTAGTACTTGCTTGGGAACATCTGGCTTTCATTTTCTTGACTTTTTTCACTTGAAACACTCACTGACCTTTCTGATTATTACCTTTTTTCTTTAAATATGTTAATACTAGCAATTAGACCAGGGTTTGGTAGACACTTTCTGTAAAGAATCTGATAAATATTTGGGGCAAAAGGAAAAGGAACTAAAGCTACAGAAGAAGGTGGGGTACATGTATCAGATGGGGGTATGGGGCAACCCTTGTTGCTACAGAGGCATTATTTCCCCTGGAAAAACAGTCTCAGCCTCTTTCCTTGTACTTTCTCAGCCCCTACATTTTCATCTCTATTACAACCACTCAACTCTGCCACGGTGGAACAAAAGAAGTCACAGACGAGACGTAAATGAATGAGCATGGCTGTGTTCCAGTGAAATTGTATGGATATTGAAATTTGAGTTTAATGTAATTTTACTGTTGTTGTTCATTCGTTAAGTTGTGTCCGACTCTGTGACCCCATGGATGGCAGCACGCCAGGCTTCCGTGTCCTCCACTATCTTCCAGAGTTTGCTCAAACTCATGTCTTTGAATGGGTGATGCTCTCCCTCTGTCACCCGCCTCTCCTTTTGCCTTCAGTCTTTTCCAGTGAGTTGGCTCTTTGCATCAGGTAGCCAATATATTGGAGCTTCAGCTTCAGCATCAGTCCTTCCAATGAATATTCAGTGTTTATTTCCTTTAAGATTGACTAGTTGGATCTCCTTGCAGTCCAAGGGACTCTCAAGCATCTTCTCTAGCACCACTGGAAAGCATCAGTTCTTCAGTGCACAGCCTTCTTTATGGTCCAGCTCTAACATCTGTACATGACTACTAGAAAAACTATAACTTTGACTATATGGACTTCTTTTTTTTTTTATTTTTTTTTCTAATTTTATTTTATTTTTAAACTTTACATAATTGTATTAGTTTTGTCAAATATCATAATGAATCCGCCACAGGTATACATGTGTTCCCCATCCCGAACCCTCCTCCCTCCTCCCTCCCCATACCATCCCTCTGGGCCGTCCAGTGCACCAGCCCCAAGCATCCAGCATCGTGCATCGAACCTGGACTGGCAACTCGTTTCCTACATGATATTTTACATGTTCTGTCGGCAAAATGATCTCTCTGCTTTTTAAAATGCTGTCTAGGTTTGTCATAGCTTTTTTTCTAAGGAAGCCTGATCTTAGTGAAAATGAGGGGAGTACCTTAACTTTTCATTTGAAAGGATCTTCCTCCTATCTTGAGAGGTAATTTCAGCTCCACAAAGCACTTGAGAGAAATGTATACTTTACTGAAGATATTTTGGGAATACAGGGAGATGAATTCATGAGCCACCTCACACTGCAAAAACATAATAAAATACCAATTAGACATTCCTTCTGACTCTCACAAAGTGTTGCTGGTTTTGCCAGCTTTCTTACCTCCCTTTCTTCTCTTGCTTCAGTCTTCTCTACTTCTCTGAGCAAGGCAGCTCAACATTTCTTATACTATTCAAGAGCATCTTTTAGGATCATTTTATTCTTCTAGATGTTGGTCTTTCAGATGATTTTTTGGTTAGAGTCTATTGATGGTAAAGTGTCTCAGATTTGTTTAGCCATTATTTTTATTTTATTATAATTTTTCAATAGATAATATTTCTGAGCACGCAGTTCTAGATTGACAGCTATTTTCTTTCAGTCTCTGAAAATGTGGCTCCACTGACTTTTGGCTTCATTGTTTCTGTTGGAAGCCCATTGTCACACCACAGTCATTCTGTTATATGATCTGTTTTTCCTTTCTTGTTGCTTTCAAGATTTTCTCTCTGGCTTTGGTGTTCTACATTTTCACAGAATGTGCTTGGTATGTGATATTATTTTAAAATTTTTACCCTGCCTGGATATATTATGCTTCCTGTCTCTGCAGATCCATGCCTTTCATTAGTTCTGACATTTTCTTGGCTATTAGTTCTTCAGTCAGGGTCTCTCTCTCTCATTCTTTCTATTCTCTCTTGTATAACTCTGGATGTATATTAGAACTTCTCATTTATTCCTCCCTTTCTTTCTCTGTTTTCTATTTCTTTTCTTGTGTGTATGCTTCATTCTGTTTTCTTCAGATCTATCTTCAGTTCACTAATCCTCTCTGCATCCATGCTTATTTTGCTGTTTCACCTATTCATTAATACATACACATACATACCTACATACATGTATGATGAATGTATTCACCTCATGTGTACATATAGTTCTATTTTTACTTCCATAAGTTCCATTTGATTCTTTGTCAGATTTGTTTGGTCACTTTTGATAGTCCCATTTTAAAACTTGTTCATTTTTCTGTCTTTCATTTCTTTTAACATTTTGTGCATAGTTATTCTAAGTCCTACATCTCATAATCCTAATATTTGAAGTTTTGGGGGGTCATGCTCAGTGTTTCTATTGATTCTCACTTATGATGGTAGTTATCTTGTGGTCTGGTTCTTTTTTAAAAAAGTTATATGTAATCACACTTACACTATGGGAATCCTCATGTGACTGAGTTAGGAAGGCTTTGCTTTGGAGAGGATCTACATTTCTTCCTGCCAAGTGCTGAGGCCACTGTATTTTTTTTTTGTTTGTTTGTTTGAGCTTTTTAAGATTAGGTGGGTAGAAAATAAATTTGCATCTAAGGTTCATATGAAACAGACTCATAAATTCCCAAGGGAGCCATCATTATTATTTAAATTTTTTATTATTATCACTGTTATTAATTACATTTTACACCTGGAGTTGTGGTGAAACAGAAGGATTTACCTCTAACTTGCGTTTACCAGCTAGTGTGTTTTTCTAGCCCACCATTTTTCTGCAGAGAAAACCCATTTGAAGGTTCAAGCTCTGATGACTCTCAGGTTCCTCTCCCACTTTGTATGGGTCCGTATGAAAACTGACTTTTTCCAGTCCTGTGGCCACTGCTGAGTTTTCCAAATTTGCTGGCATATTGAGTGCAGCACTTTCACAGCATCATCTTTCAGGATTGAAATAGCTCAACTGGAATTCCATCACGTCCACTAGCTTTGTTCGTAGTGATGCTTTCTAAGGCCCACTTGACTTCACATTCCAGGATGTCTGGCTCCAGGTCAGTGATCACAACATCGTGATTATCTGGGTCGTGAAGATCCTTTTTGTACAGTTCTTCTGTATATTCTTGCCAACTCTTCTTAATATCTTCTGCTTCTGTTAGGTCCATACCATTTCTGTCCTTGTGATGGAATTCCAGTTGAGCTATTTCAAATCCTGAAAGATGATGCTGTGAAAGTGCTGCACTCAATATGCCAGCAAATTTGGAAAACTCAGCAGTAGCCACAGGACTGGAAAAGGTCAGTTTTCATTCCAGTCCCAAAGAAAGGCAATGCCAAAGAATGCTCAAACTACTGCACAATTGCACTCATCTCACATGCTAGTAAAGTAATGCTCAAAATTCTCCAAGCCAGGCTTCAGCAATACATGAACCGTGAACTTCCTGATGTTCAAGCTGGTTTTAGAAAAGGCAGAGGAACCAGAGACCAAATTGCCAACATCCACTAGATCATGAAAAAAAGCAAGAGAGTTCCAGAAAAACATCTATTTCTGCTTTATTGACTATGTCAAAACCTTTGACTGTGTGGATCACAATAAACTGTGGAAAATTCTTGAAAGAGATGGGAATACCAGACCACCTTACCTGCCTCTTGAGAAATTTGTATGCAGGTCAGGAAGCAACAGTTAGAACTGGACATGGAACAACAGACTGGTTCCAAATAGGAAAAGGAGTACGTCAAGGCTGTATATTGTCACCCTCTTTATTTAACTTATATGCAGAGTACATTATGAGAAACGCTGGGCTGGAAGAAGCACAAGCTGGAATCAAGATTGCTGGGAGAAATATCAATAACCTCAGATATGCAGATGACACCACCCTTATGGCAGAAAGTGAAGAGGAACTAAAAAGCCTCTTGATGAAAGTGAAAGTGGAGAGTGAGAAAGTTGGCTTAAAGCTCAACATTCAGAAAACAAAGATCATGGCATCTGGTCCCATCACTTCATGGGAAATAGATGGGGAAACAGTGGAAACAGTGTCAGACTTTATTTTTCTGGGCTCCAAAATCACTGCAGATGGTGACTGCAGCCATGAAATTAAAAGATGCTTACTCCTTGGAAGGAAGGTTATGACCAACCTAGATAGCATGTTCAAAAGCAGAGACATTACTTTGCCAACAAAGGTCCATCTAGTCAAGGCTACGGTTTTTCCAGTGGTCATGTATGGATGTGAGATTTGGACTGTGAAGAAGGCTGAGCGCCGAAGAATTGATGCTTTTGAACTGTGGTGTTGGAGATGACTCTTGAGAGTCCCTTGGACTGCAAGGAGATCCAACCAGTCCATTCTGAAGGAGATCAGCCCTGGGATTTCTTTGGAAGGAATGATGCTAAAGCTGAAACTCCAGTACTTTGGCCACCTCATGTGAATAGTTGACTCATTAGAAAAGACTCTGATGCTGGGAGGGATTGGGGGCAGGAGGAGAAGGGGACGACAGAGGATGAGATGTCTGGATGGCATCACTGACTCGATGGACGTGAGTCTGAGTGAACTCCGGGAGTTGGTGATGGACGGGGAGGCCTGGCGTGCTGCGATTCATGGGGTCGCAAAGAGTCGGACACGACTGAGCAACTGAACTGAACTGAAAGACCCCATTTCCTTGTATGACCATTAAGGGTTTTCTTAAAGTATCAGAGTAAATATTTTAAGCTTGTAGGCCATATGATCTCCATTGCAACTACTCAGCTCTGCTGTTGTAGCACAAAAGCAGCCATGGATTATACATAAATGAATGAGCATGGCCATGTGCCAATAAAACTTTATTTACAAAAACAGGTGGTTGGCCCACATGCTGTGGTTTGCTAATCTCTACTCTAGAATCCTGACTTTGACATTTGTTTCTCGAGCAGCCCCTGGGTTTTGAATTTTCTTACTTTTCTTTTTACTTTATATTTCTATGAATTTCCCTTATTCATCAACTCATTTAATATGTGCAATTTATCCAGCATCTCAGTGTTTCATAATGAAAGAAGTTTTGAAATATCTAATCTTGTGTATTTCTAATAGTGGAATTTAATAATGTATGTCTCTCTTTTAACTTACATACCCTTTCAGCTAGGCAAAACCTGGTAAGCTAGCTAAAGGACAACATTTATTTTTCCTTAAGTATCTCCTCCAGTCCTTCAGCATCTTGTTGTACCAATTTATAGCTCCTCTTCCATCCGAGAATTTGTAGTCACAGGTTAGCAAGATTTCAGAAGAAATCTCCTAAGATTCTGACCCCTCTACTGTCATGTCAGAGGATAGAGTACAAAAAATTTTGGGTGTTCTCTATGAGTGTGGCCTCTTGTAAGCTCTTTTAGCCTGTTTATTGGGCCTCTCCTACACATCTTTCACTGCTCTAGGGGCTGAGTTTAAAGGTGGAGAAAAAAGAAAAACTCCTCTTTTGTACTTGGCATTTTAATGGGGATAATAGGAGAACAAATAAGTGCATAAAACTAGAAAATATCAGGAAATGAGAGTGTTATGTTGAAAATAGAAGAAGTTGTTCTACTAGCAAAAGACTGGGAGGTTGTTTTTGCTTATTTTTTTGATAGGATGGTAGTGGAGGGATGCTCGGTAAGGGGGCAACATTTAAATCTGACTTAAATAAGATGAACAACCAAGTTGGGTCAAGAGCTGAGGCAGGGGAGATGAGCATTAAACATGGAGCAGAGCCTATGCGGAGCCTGTACAATGGGAATTTTTTGGTATTTTCGGCAGAGAGAGTGCTAGTGTGACTGAGACAGATTAATCCAAAGTCAAAACAAAGAAGTCTCAGAAAGAAAAATGGGAATCTGAGAAACAGTGGAACAAACCCAGGAGTGTCCTGAAAAAGAACCCTGGATGACAGCTGTACAGCAGTGTCAGAAAACAAATGATCCAAATGAGTACAGGACGGCAGAGGGCCCAGGAAAGGGGCCTTTAATGAGAAAGGGAGTGACATCACACACGTTGTATGACTAAGAACCTAGATTTTCAAGATAAGACAGGTGCCTGTGTCTTCTGTTAATCAGAAAATGAGAATCCCTTGGACAACAAGAAGATCAAATATGTGTATATATAGCTGATTCACTTCATTGTAGATGCTGCAGTGGGTGATATTTATATAGTAACAATAATATGATTTTAAAACATTTCTTATTGGAGTATAATTGCTTTATAATGTTATGTTAGTTTCTGTTCTACAATGAAGTGAATCAACTATATGTACACACATAACTTCTCCCTCCCCCACAACCCACCGGACACTATAAAACTCTTAGAGGAAGACATAGGAAAAATACTGTATGACATAAATCACAGCAAGATCTTTTTTGCCGCACCTCCTAGAGTAATGAAAATAAAAACAAAAATACACAATGGAACCTAATTAAACTTAGAAGCTTTTGCACAGCAAAGGAAACCATAAACAAGATAAAAAGACAACCCTCAGAATGGGAGAAATTATTTGCAAATGAAGCAACAAACAAAGGGTTAAGCTCCAAAATACAAAACCAGCTCCTGTAGCTCAATATCAAAACAACAAATAACCAGTCAAAAAATGGAGGGAAGACCCACATAGACATTTCTCTAAAGAAAGCATACAGATAGCCAGGAAGCACACGAAAAGGTGCTCACCATCTCTAATTATTAGAGTAATGCAAACCAAAACTACAATAAGGTATCACTTCATATCTGTCGGAAAAGGCAATGGCACCCCACTCCAGTACTCTTTGCCTGGAAAATCCCATGGACAGAGGAGCCTGGTAGGGTGTAGTCCATGGGGTCACGAAGAGTCAGACACTTACTGAGTGACTTCACTTTCACTTTTCACTTTCATGCATTGGAGAAGGAAATGGCAACCCACTCCAGTGTTCTTGCCTGGAGAATCCCAGGGACGGCGGAGCCTGGTGGGCTGCCATCTGTGGGGTCTCACAGAGTCGGACACGGCTGAAGCGACTTAGCAGTAGCAGCAGTCATATCTGTCAGAAAGGCTATTATCAAAATATCTACAAACAATAAATGTTGGAGGGAGTGTGGAGCAAAGGGAACCCTCTTGCACTGTTGGTGGGAATGCAAATCGATACAGCTACTCTGGAAAACTCATAAGCAGAGTACATTATGGAAATGCTGTGCTGGATGAAACACGGTGAACTGGAAGCAAGATTGCCGGGAGAAATATCAACAACCTCAGATATGCAGGTGATACCACTCTAATGGAAGGAAGTGAAGAGACACCAAAGAGCCTCTTGAGGGTCAAAGAGGAGAGTGAAATAGCTGGTTTAAAACTCAGTATCCAAAAGACTAAGATCATGGCAGCTGGTCCTATCACTTAATGGCAAATAGAAGGAAAAAAGTGGAAACAGTGACAGATTTTATTTTCTTGGGCTCCAAAATCACTGTGGATGGTGACTGCAGTCATGAAATTAAACAACACTTGCTCCTTGAAAGGAGAGCTATGACAAACCTAGATAGCCTATTAAAAAGCAGAGATACCACTTTGCCAACAAAGATCTGTATAATCAAAGCTATGGTTTTTCCAGTAGTTGTATGGAGAAGACTCTTGAGAGTCCCTTGGACTGCAAAGAGATCAAACCAGTCAATTCTAAAGGAGATCAGTGCTGAATATTCATTGGAAGGACTGATGCTGAAGCTGAAACTCCAATACTTTGGCCACCAGATGCGAAGAGCTGACTCACTGGAAAAGACCCTGATGGTAGGAAAGGCTGAAAGCAAAATTAGAAGGAGGCAGCCAAGGATGAGAAAGTAATTAATAGATAGCATTACCAACATGACCATTCAATGGAGATGAATTTGAGCAAACTCCAGGAGAGGGGAGCCTGGCGTGCTGCAGTCAGTGGGGTTGCAAAGAGTCAGACATAACAACTGAACAAAAACAACAGCTATAGAAAACAGTATGGAGGTTCCTTAAAAACAACAACAAAAAATCCAGAACTACCATATGACCCAGCAATCCCACTCCTGGGCTTATACCCTGAGAAAAACCATAATTCAAAAAGATACTACTACTACTACTAAGTCGCTTCAGTCGTGTCCGACTCTGTGTGACCCCATGGACTGAATCCTACCAGGCTCCCCCGTCCCTGGGATTCTACAGGCAAGAACACTGGAGTGGGTTGCCATTTCCTTCTCCAAATTCAAAAAGATACATGTACCCTAATGTTCATTACAGCACTATTTACAATAACTAGAACATGGAAGTATGAAATTTAGAGTCAACCTGAAACAACGAAGCATGAAGGGCTCAACCATAGTTAAGGACAGAAAATAAACAGAAACCTCGATGCTGTAGGAGGGTTCATGGCAGCTAAGCAAGGCTGGGGGATGCACTCACACCCGTTTACTCATCCTACAAAGCACATTTGAGGGGTGACGGTGGAGGGAGAATTTAAATTTTAAATTCTTTGGCATGCTTTAAAACTTTAAAAACTTCCTGCCTGTGTTATTTTTATAACCTTTATTTTTACCAAGAATTATCCTTCGGTTGAACATGAACTTGGGCAAAGTCTGGGAGATGGTGAGGGACAGGGAAGCCTGGCATGCTGCAGTCTACGGAGTCATGAAGAGTCAGACACGACTTGGCGACTGAACAGCACGACATCCTTCGGTTCTTTTATTTCACAATATTTATGGAACATTGCCTACATTTCAGATGCCACGTGCTGTAGAAAACTGGAGAACAAGACCAAAAAATTGTTCTTGCCCTCATGTAGCTTCTATTCCAGTGGGAGAGAATGGGCCTTTCTACGCGTACCCAAAAGACCTAAGGTAAAGAAATGAAGTGTCAGTAGTGTCTTGGCCATGCTTGCCAGCCTCCCAATTTCAACTGCGCATGTCAACAGCTCCTCACTGGCTATCTTCACAGCAGATCTTGGTCCTGAACTTGAGACCTGTGTCCCTACCTGCCTAGCAAGCATCCCTGGACCTGCTCTTCTCCACCTCCTGCAGTTCCGTCAGATGACTTCCTCGGCCCATCCCTTTTATTATCGTCATTCATTGAGACTGCTTGTGTGATCCCAGTAATGGTCTGCCGAGTTTTCCCAGTGTGGAGCCCAAACTTGGTCCCACAACAACCTCTGGTTCAGTGGAGAGCTCGGTACATAGTCAGGCTTTGTAAAAAAAAAAAAAAAAAAGGAATAAGTGAGGGACTGGGATAATTACTGTGACTTGACTTTTGAAAAAACTTTCTAACATTGAGACTCCTGAGGCCCTGGGCACAGCTGGAAGTGTATTCTGCCCTTCTAGAGTTTAGAAGAGCTTAAGAATATATTTCTTTGTTGACTTAAAAAAAAAAAATACTTGTTTTTAGCCATGTTTCTAAATTACACATGATTAGGAGATGCTCCCAAATCCTGGGCCACCTCTCCTGGCTGATGGAGGTTTAGAGCAGGCTTGCAGAGACCATGCACTCTGAGAACCCTCTGCCTGTGTGGGTGGGGGTGGGGTACTCTTTTAAGAGGCAGTGCTGTTCTGCAGGAGACATAAGAGATGTGGGCTCTATCCCTTGGTCAGGAAGATCCCCTGGAGGAGGGCATGCCAACCGGCTCTAGTAATCTTGCCTGGAGAACTCCATGGACAGAGGAGCCTGGTGAGCTACAGTTCATGGGGTCACAAAGAGTCACACACCACTGAAGCCACTTAGCACACACACACGTTCATTCAGCTCTCCCAACCACCCGCACACCTGTCACAGGATCACCTGGTGCTCCTCCCTCGAGGATGCTGCTCTGCCCTGAGCCTGATAGACCAGTGTCCCAGGGGGTGTGTGTGACACACGCTCAGGCGGTGATCTGGCTCCTTTAAGAGCTCGGATAGGCTCCAGGAGTCTGGTGGCTCCTACCCTCGGCAGAGGCAGCCAGCAGCAGAGACCAGCTGTCACCGGCCTGCGGGGACCTCGCCGTGTTTACATGGATGGTCATGTGGTAGCCTCTCCTGGCTCACGGGCTGGCTGCACAGTTACCTCATCTGCAGTCCAGTGACCTCATGCACATAAAATGTGGTAAGTGGGAGACAGGAACAGGACAGCCCTGCCTCTCCCTGAGCCTGGAGCCCAGGCGGAGCACAGGAAACCAGCTGGAGAGCTGTCCTGTCAGTAATTACACCCAGCCAGGGGCCGACTCATATGTCAAGTGGATATGACTTCCAGGGGCTGGGGCTGGGAGGTGCCTGTGCAGAAATGCCTGCACCCACCTTGGGGAGCTGCTCATCTCATCTCAGGGGATTTTCGTGCCCGCCCCACCCCCCAACACCCCCTCCCCCAGCCCCAAGGAAGGACCAGTGACCTCCGGCCAGGCAGAGCCGCCATCATCCCCCCTCCCCCTTCCCCAACCCTGAAGCACTTTGAAGATGTTGACGCACAAACAGGATGAGAAATACACCACAAAAGCAGAGAAGGGCATGTGTTCTCGTGACTTGGTGTGGGGAGGGGGAGGTCAGAAGCATCACTCAATATTGTGGGGTTTTTTTTTTTTGTTTATCACTTTCTTTGAATTATATTTGCTCTCCCCCTCCAAAAAAATATTGCATGTGATGACTAGGAATATAAAATAAATTACCTTTGCCATAGGCTGCTGGGTTTATTAGCCCCTTTCAAGCTCTTCACGATGTAAAGGACAGGCTGACCTAGAGTGGTCCCCTTCCTCCAGTCAGCTCCCTCTCCTCTCGGTAACAGGAGCTCTGCTATTTGTGCACTTAACAGCTTAACCCTTTGGACTACCCAGAGCTCTGTACTGTATTCTTTCTGAGCTTTCTTTTGGGAGAGTGTCCAGCTTTGGAATGGCACTCTAAATTTTAAGGCAGCTGATTTATATTATCTGTAACGTGGATGTTGAAAAAAAAAGAAAAGCTTAGGAAATATAAACTGAAGAAACAACACGAAAGTTAAATAGCTTCAGAGGTCAAAAATGTGTCTGGATGAGGTCTGCACAGTGAAAGTCTTGTCAAGGGGGGCGGTTTACTCATTTTGAAGAATAAATGTTAATAAACTTACAGAAACTCCCCCCGCCCCCTGCCGCCAATTACATGGAGATCAGTTAGCCATACGTAAGACATTGTGCTTTTCCTTTAAATGCCTGGACAAAACCCGTTGTTAAAGGTGAGATCTAAGTCTTCCAAGGAGGGAAGCAAGCACTTGGCTGTAATGATCAGAAGAGCAGAGGTCATTATTTCGATGGGGTGTTTTGCTATTTACTTGTAGTCACGCACTTGACATATTCTTCCTTATTAGCAAGCCCAGGGACGAGCTGGAGAGTGTGCAAATAATTTCCCCCAAATCTGGATTCCAGGACACTCCTCCTGCACACAGATGAATGCCCCCTCCCTCAAACTGCAATCCTGCCCCCTCCAGCCTTCCCAGAGTCACCCAGGCTGCTAGCAAATGGTTTTGCAGAGCAAGGCAAGCATCACAGAAGACCTGAAGCTGTCTGTTTAAACAATTACGGCCGTGTGTGTGTGTGTGTGTGTGTGTGTGTGCTTCTGTGGCCCAGTCCAGGGCGTGATGGTGTCCTGCGTACATTTTCCATATCAATGGCCTAGGAGGCTGCTTCCAGATGGTCGTACCTATTTCAAAGCCACCTTTTTATGCAGAAGGAAGACTGTGTGACCTCCCTCCAAGTAAATGTGTTTTGTAAGCCCTGGGAATGAGTGCTTAAAAAATGGTCCCAGGCTATATTTCATGTCCAGTCCAACGTGCGGTGTGTGCACAGCTGTCCGCGGCTGGCATGTGGTAGCATATTAAAAGGAAGATTACCATTTCCCATTCCCCCCCCTTCTGAAGGCTGGATATGCATATATGAAACTTGTGAAAAAAACTAGGCATAATGAGACGAGGAGCCCGGGTCTCCAGGCACTCAGGCTGCACATCTGGAGTTTGCAGCATTCTAGAGATAGTTACTTATTCCCAGGAGCCGCCAGTGGGGTGGGTATGGGAGCCTGGTCTCCATGGCAGCTCCCCTATCTCACCGCACCAGGTGTGCGCTGTGCTATTTCTTGGAAAGGCTGTCCTCCGAGGCAGCGGGGAGGGGAGAGGATCAGAGAGGAGAGGAGGGGAAAACAGAAGGGAGGTAATTAGGCACCACCTTGCCCAGCGGAGCCGGCTCAGGCGGCTGAAATCAGGAGTGAGTATTGGGAAGGCGCTGGTAAAGTCAGATGATGCACAGCGCCGGCTCCCCACAGGCGCCTGCTCCAGGCTCGTTTCTATGGGGACCAGAGAGGCCCAGGGGTCAGAAGAGACACAGATAGCAACACCAAATAGGAAGGGCCTGGGGAGGTCCTGGCCACTTGCCTCCGAGGCAGTGTGATACTGGTCTCGAACTGACATCCTGAATTCTTGCTGGTATTTTTTCCAGTTAAGAAATTGGAAGTGTTTTCAAACCTCTGTTGGCTGTTACATAGAACGAGGCTTCCTGGGGTGGCCTTTTTCTGGGCAGCTGACTGGGTGATTTATTCCCATTTAATGGAGAGAGAAAGTGGGGAGTTGGGAGCTGTAGGGACCGGCTCACAGTAAGAGGTCAATCAGGAACTAGTCTGGAAAGTTTTCCCAGGAAGAGAGTTTGGTCTAGTTTCAGAGCTTCATGAGATTGGTGGATTTTTGTTTTTTTTTTTTAAGCTGCAAGACTGTGAGGTTCCAGATGCCCCATGTAAAACCATGCCCCCCAGGGAAGAGCCAGGCACGGAAGTGTGAGGTCCAGCTTGAGGCCACCCTAAGACAGGGCTGTAAACAGCAGCTGCTTCTATTGTGCATGCCAAGTGCTGCCTGTTAGTGGAGGTCGCCAGCCTCCTTGTTTCTTTCTCTTAAACCAGATGTGACCAACAGGAGCTTTGTCTGTTCCTAGGTGGATCCCAGATGGTAGGGATCAGGGGAAGGAAGTTGAGGGGCACACGCTGGGGTGTGGGGGGCCCAGGTGGGAAATGGCCGTCTGCCCTTTCTTGGGGGCTTGATCTCTGCCTCCACATCTGATCTGCAGCCCTGCCACCCAGCCCTCTAGGTGCCACCACTGAGGCCAAGTAGGGAAGTGACGCCGGGCACGTCTGATCCTGAAGCTCAAATGTGGGCATATGGAGGACGCAGGGCACACTTGTGGAGGGTGGATGATGCCAACGAGGACTCCGAGGGGCCATAAAGCAAAGAACTCCACGCTGCTAGGATCCTGGAGAGGTCCCAACAGAGGTGATGAAACACGAGGGTACGGGCAGGAAAAGACTGAGACAGACTTAGAGACAGACTTGCTCAGCCGCATCAAGGACAGGGGTCATCAATCCTCAGGCTAGGAGGAGTCCTCGACCTTGGAGCCCTCTTTATTGTACGTGTGCTTTACCCTTTAAGAAACCATGGATTCAGATATTGTTCATTAATTCCTTCTTGTTTCTTTTTCCCTCTTGCTTTCCTTTCCCTGGCTAGAGAACCTGTTGGGATATGAATCTGTTGATTAAAAAAAAAAAAGTACAATGTGAAAATTGCAAGTTAAGTTTTATTTGGGGCAAAATGAGGACTGTAGTCCAGGAGACACGCTTCAGATAGCTCTGAGAAACCGCTCCAAAGAGGCAGGGGGAGGGTCAGCATATATGTGATTTTGGTGACGAGGAAATACATGCAAGCACACATATTTTCCCAGAAGATTTCTACTATTCCCATGAAGCTTTGCTAGTCACGAGAAACAGTCATCACTATGAAAGATTTTAGTGCTTTTTCTAGGTATGGGGAGATACAAGAATTGGGCTCATAAAATTGGCTAGTGAAAATATTGAACTATCTGAAGACCCATCCCGCCAGTTTTTCTCCCTGAGCACAGAGTGTCTCGTTTCTGCTCTACACACAGTGAACTCCTTTCAGGGGTTATTGAAGGTCAGCAGCTGCAGCAGCACATAATTTAATCCTTGTAGAGGTGGATGGCAAGTGCCCATGCCAAGTGCCCATTTGTAGCCGACACATCAAAAGCAGGGTTTGAAATAAGTTGAACCCTAGCAAGCACAAGTGAGTCGGCCAGGGAAGCACAGGTCCCCCAAGGCTCATCCTTGTCCCTATATTAAAGGGTTGTGATCCAAGGAAATGACCCACCAGAGTAGCTGCTGTCTTCCTTTCCTCTACTTCTTGTGGAGATGCATGAGTCACGTGAGAATTACCTCCCTGGGTGCTCGGCTGTCCCAGTGTGTCTGACTGTTCTTCCTGTGTCACACGGCAGTAGGTTCAGATCTACAGCTGGTGGAAGTGAGATGGGTGTAGCCATTCTGAAGAGCAATTCAGAAATTGTGTACTACATGTTTTATGTGCTATGACATGGCAATCCCAACACACATCTAACACACATGTCTAAGGATGCTCCTCACAGCATCCCTTTGGATTCCAGGAGTTGGAGGTAACATAGGTATCCATCACTTGGGGAATGGATAGATGCGATGTGGTAGAAGTTTCTGGATGTAAAGACCATGCTGTAATGAAGCAATGGATAAACATAGTTCTTTAGAAAGAATATTGAATGAAAAATGAAGACTTAGAACAAGATCTATAGCATGATATCATTTTAAAAATGTTTTTTATTGTGGTAAAGATCACATAATATAAAGCATACTATTTTAACCTTATTTAACTGTACAGTTCAATAGCACCAAGTTACAGTCACATCACTGTGCGTGATATCATTTTAATAAAGTTAGGAAAAGCATACATACACTAACAACACTCTATCTTTAAGATATGTATGTTTCCAAGGGAAAATTAACACTTGGGTGTCTATTAGGTGGGGGGAGAGGAAGAAAATAAGTCATGAGGATTAATGATACAAGGGAAAAATTCAAATAAAATTAAAGGGAGAGGTGTTTATACTGACCAATTACAATAACGTTCCCAGGTGGAGCCATGGTAAAGAATCCACCTGCTAATGCAGGAGACATGGGTTTGATCCCTGGGTTGGGAAGATCCCCTGGAGAAAAAAAATGGCAATCTGCTCCAGTATTCTTGCCTGGAAAATTCCATGGACAGAGGAGTCTGGTGGGCTTTTAGACCATGAGGTCATAAAGAGTTGGACATGACTGAACACGTGTGCAAAAAAAAAAAAAAACAAAACCAAAAGCAGAAAATGAAGAAACAATGAACTCAACTGTGTACCTGATTCCCATGTATACAAATTTATCTCTATCCATCCACCAACCTAATACCATAGTTTCTGTCCTAAGCAGTACTGTAGACATTCATGCAAGCATATACAATATCATCGATACAACAACGATCAATCATCAGGCACTCTTTAAACCCATGCTATATGTTGGGTATGATGGGGCCTGCTGAAGCACGTGGGATTAACCTTGATGTCACCACACAACTTGGAAATAGCAATGTGCAATTTAGAACAGTTTATAATTCAGGCCCAGATGGGGAGAGATATCCCACATGTGCTGTGTGAGACTGGTAGAAAAAAAAAAAAAAACAACAGGAAAATATCAGTGGTGAGTACAGTAGAAATCGGGAAAAATTTCTGTGGAAAGAAGCTCTGTCCTGAGCCTTGAAGGATGGTGGGCTTGACTTGGAGGAGGGGAGGTGATCTTGCCCATGGAGCCATCAGGCTTCACAGATGGGCTGGTTTGAGATGTGGAGAGAGGCCTCCTGTTCATCCCCTGAGAACTGTGCCCCCTCCCATCCCCTAGCCCCATCCTCTGGGATCCCCAGGATGCCCGTCTGTGTAACTTCTTGGGAGCCTGTGCTGGGAGGGGGAGGGCACAGGAGAGTGAGATTTGGGATCTGGCCAGAAGGATGCATCTGCCACCCTCTGCTCCCTTTCACTTTATTTTCCTCCTAAATTAGGGGCTGTCCCTGCCCCCACTCCTGCGTCCCCCTCTCTTCTTCTGTAAAACAATGAGAAAGGGGCATGGCTTAAAGTGGCAATCCCACGAAAGCAATATTACATAGAAAATTTCCACCCTGCACACCTTCCCAAAATCATTTTTCAAGATCTTTTTAAACATCAAATTATACATACATGAGTTTAAACAGTCAACCAATACCATAAAGTTTGCTAGAAAAAAACACAAAACGAAAAAAACCCCACGCCCCTTGCCCCTCCATTTCTCCTTACTCAGGGGCCATCACATCGAGCTGGGTTGATGGAGTCCTTCTGTATCTATTTCTATGCTCCTATTTAATAGGATTATGTTGGTGCTTTTTCATTCTTCAGTTTCAGGCATTTAGGATTTAGCTTCCTTTCCTCTTCCTCCTTTGACACAATGAACATTTCCCATGCCCGCCTACCCAGTGGAATTCATATTATAACTTTGATTAAATGAATATTCAGAGTATGTTATTTAAAACCAAGCCATGGAGTAACTACAATGATTTTTTTCCTTTTCCAAATAACTTTTTGATCTCTCAGGATTTTAACTGTCCAAGAGCTTCCCAGGTGGCACAGTGGTAAAAGAATCCACTTGCCAGTGCAGGAGACCCAGGAGACTCCTGTTGGATCCCTGGGTTGGGAAGATCCCCTGGAGAATGCCGTGGCAACCCACTCCAGTATTCTTGCCTGGAGAATCCCATGGACAGAGGAGCCTGGTGGGCTACAGTACATGGGGTCACAAAAGAGCTGAACACGACTGAGCACACACACATAACATATAACTTTCCAAAACAATAGCAACTAGCCACATGGAGCTTTTGAGTACTTAAAATGTGGCTATTGTGACCAAGAGATTAATTTTTAATATTAATTAATTAAATATTTATTTATTAATTCCTTTACATCTAAATTAAAACTTGATGGCTCTTGAGAAAAAATTTAAGTTTTTGGTACGTGAATCACTTTTTCAACTGCAGATTTAATGAAAACTAAATACAGCTGAAATCAAGCATTTCTGAGAAATTTCAGTGTGAAAACTGAAATGAGCTATAAATGCAAAAGACACACTGGACCTCAAAGGCTTTAATACAAAAAATATAAAAATCTCAATAATTTTATATTGACTTTATGGTGAAATAATGTTTTGGATATGTGTGTGTTAAGTTGCGTCAGTCGTGTCTGACTCTTTGAGACCCTATGGACTGTAGCCCCCAGGCTCCTATGTCCATGGGATTCTCCAAGGATACCTGAGTGGGTTGCCATGTCCATTGACTTCCATTAATTTAATTATTTCCTTTTTAAATGTTTATATATTTATTTTTGGCTGTTCTGGGTCTTGGTTGCTGCGTGCAGTGTTTCTCTAGTTGAGGCGAGTGGGAGCCATCTCTGCTTGTGGTGCGCAGGCTCTCATTGTAGCGGTTTCTCTTGTTGTGGAGTACAAGCTCTAGAGCGATCGGGCTTCAGTAGTTACAGCAAGTGGGCTCAATAGTTGAGGCTCTCAGGCTCTAGTCACGTAAGCTTCAGTAACTGTGACACCCGGGCTTAGTTGCTCTGTGGCATCTTCCTGGACCAGGGAAGATGGTCCATAAATTCAGTCCAGAAGATTGAATTTATTCTCCTGCATTGGTAGGTGAATTCTTATCCCCTGGACCACCAGGGAAGTCCCAACTCTGTTTTTAATATGATTGCTAAAAAATTTAAAATTACATTTGGGACTCTTGAGGCTGCTACTCTGAATTATATTTGTTCTGTTTGTGTATTTATTTGGTTTTCCATGCTTTTGTCAATCCCTGATGCTATGTCAGTGTTCCAGATCTCTCTTGAGATGAGCATTCACGTAATGAATCACGTAAGACATCCTGTGTCTTCATCTGCTGGGGGAGGATGTCCAGGAGTCTCTGACAGGCTCTTGTGTTGACTGACCACTGTCATTCTGAGGTCCCCCTTCACTAAAGGCCTGGGAAGTCCCTTTATCGTTCTGCTGTGCTGAAGCCACATCCTCGAATCTCATCTTCTTTCTCCTTGGTTCCTTTGTTTTACTTTGTTTTATACTCTCCCACAGTTTCCTAAGAAAAAGCGTGTTGGCGGTTAATTGTTCCTATGTCTGAAAACGTCTTCCTTCTACACATGCTCTTGACTCATAGTTTGTCTGGATAGATAAATCCAGTATGGAGATCATTTTTCAGCATTTGGAAGGCATTGCACCATTGTCTTTTAGCTTCCGGTGTTGCTGTTGAGAAACCCTGTCATTCAACTTCTTATCAAGTGTGTGTGACTGTCTCTCAATCTCTCTTTCAATCCCTCTCCTTCAGAATCTTGTTCTCACCACTGTGGTGAAGGTTCCTGGTAATGTGAGTTGGTGTGGGTCATGCCCTCTAATTCTGGGAAATCCCTTTGAATTAATTCATTGGTGATTTCCTCCTCTCCATTTTCTCCATCTGTTCTCTCTGGAGCTCTATTGTTTGGATAAACAGATGACTGTTGGTCTATTTCTGTCCTCTAATTTTCATGTCTTTTACATTTTCCATCTCTGTCTTTTGCTCTCTTTTCTAAAAAGTTTCCTCAACTAACATTCCAAAACTTCTGGTGAATTATTCATTTATTTAATTTCCAAAAGCTCTATTTTTGTTCTTTGACTAGTTTTTCTTTTTGATCGCATTCTGTTTTGTTTTACGGGTGTGATATCTTTTCCTCTATTTACTCTCCAAGGACAGTACTAATTGTTTTGCTTTTGCATTTTCTTTTCCTTGCATAGCCTCTGTTTCCTCTAAATGCCCTTGCCTTCATGTGTTGTTCTCTCTTTCTTGGATTGTTTGCATGTTTGGTTGTTGTTCTTTGCCAAGTCATGTCCGACTCTTTGTGACCCTATGAACTGCAGCATACCAGGCTCCTGTGTCCTCCACTATTTCCTAGAGTTTGCTCAAATTTATATCCATTGAGTCGGTGATGCTATCTCACCAACTCATCCTCTGCCGCCTTCTCCTCCTTTTGCCTTCAGTCTTTCCCAGTATCAGGGTCTTTTTCAATGAGTCAGCTCTTTGCATCAGTGACCAAAGTATTGGAGCTTCAGCTTCAACATCAGTCCTTCCACTGGATGTCAGGAGGGAAACAGGAAATCAGGGTTGATTTCCTTTACGATTGCATGTTTAGCTGCTGCTGCTGCTGCTAAGTCACTTCAGTCGTGTCTGACTCTGTGCGACCCCATAGACGGCAGCCCACCAGGCTCCGCCGTCCCTGGGATTCTCCAAGCAAGAACACTGGAGTGGGTTGCCATTTCCTTTTCCAATGCATGAAAGTGAAAAGTGAAAGTGAAGTCCCTCAGTCATGTCCGACTCCTAGCGATCCCATGGACTGCAGCCTGCCAGGCTCCTCCATCCATGGGATTTTCCAGGCAAGAGTACTGGAGTGGGGTGCCATTGCCTACTCCATGCATGTTTAGAGTGGGGGCTAAAATCCGACTGGAAGCTGTGTGTGCCTGTGGGTAGGCCCTGCTGAGAGGGACCTTCTCTGTAGGATGGCTCTGGGAAAGGCCTGCTTTAGGTCTTCCTCTTGAGCTGGTCAGATTTCTCAGAGGAGAATTTGTTCACCTCCTGCCTGGGGGGTTAATATCCTGGCTGTGTGCATTCTGGGAGCTGAACTGGGGGAAAGGCCTTGGGATTTCAACATTCACCAAGTTCACATTCACCAAACCCGCCTGTTTCTACAAGGCACTCCAGGCTGTTGTCGGCTGCCCCTGCAATTATATCTATTTTTGTTTAACAAACTAATACCTCAAAACTTTGTGGTTTGGAATGACCATCTTATTTTGATACTTAGGGTGAGAAGTTTGGTCGCTGGGCTGGATACTGTGTCTCTTATCACAAGGCCTCGGTTGGTGCAGTTTGGGTGGAGGGTCCCCTCACATTCTGGCTTCTACTCCCATGGCATGGTCAGACTGCCCTTCTCTCTCCACCCCTGCCCCCACTCCCGCCATCCCCCTCCCACCCCACCATGTTATCTCACTCTCCAGAGCCTCCTTGTAACTTGGGCTTTCACAGTGTGGTGGTCTCAGGATGGTCAACCTTCCACATGGCTGCTGACTTCCAACTGGCAGGAAACAAAAGCTGCCAGGCCAATCAAGAGTGATGCCAAACACTGGCCCAATGTCACTTCCAGCATATTCTGTTGATCAGAGAAATCTTAGTCTCTCTGTTACCCATGCCCAGTTTGAAACATGTGAAGAAATAGACTCCTCCTCTTGATAAAAGAGGAAGGTCACACTGCGAATGAACGTGGGAGTTGGGAGATTTGCCATCTTTGGAAAATTTGTAACTACCTGGGTTAAAGTTGATTGAAAAAGAAAAATTCTAGTGAGCATGATTTTCACCAATAGGAATATCTATCACTATTTCCTCTTTATAGCTATTCTCCATAATGTCCTTTCAACAGTGTTGAAAATCTAAATGAAAGATTGTGTTACATTTATCTCCTGTTTGGGAATAAGTTATTTCATAGATAAACATTTGCTCTGAGTCTTCCAAAATGTCTTCTTTCTGTTTGTGTACTAAATCTTTTCATATGTTCTGTGATTTTTATTTCATTTTTTTGATTTGTTTTCCCTTTGGAAGGAGATCTCTATTCAGTTTTGGAAATTTGAGATGGTTTTGTCAGCAATTGTACGGGTTCCTTTTCTCTTAGTCCCAAAGGGGGAATTTTAAGTTTTTATTTATGTTTATTTAAGTTTTGGAGTTTTATTTTCCTTGCTTAGGGAATCTATTCAGCTAGGAAAAATTGGTAGCAGAAAACTGAGAAGGCATTTTTGCCTCAGAAATTCACTGCTTTCTCACTCCTTTGAAACCTCTGATAGCAGAGGGGCTGATGGAGGGGGTGCCTCCCTCCCCAGGTGTTTGTGGGTGGCCAACGGTTCTGTGTCAGGCACTGGTAGTGTTACTAACTGCACTCATTTGCTGCCCACCAACTGCCCCATAGTCCCATCTGCTTCCGGGTCAACTTTGAGAATTTCCTGGGTCTTTCGGGAGAATTTCAGCCACTTGCTTCCTACACGGCTTTTCTTTGTCAGCGTTAAATAGTGCTTGTCAGTATTTGGCCTGTTATTTTCACCTGCACCAAATCATGCCAACTTCTTCAAAATTCTAGCCCCTTGATACCATCCTTCCTTATTTTACATCAATGTTCTAGACTTTTCTCCCTGCCCAGCACAACTCTGTGATCTTTCAGTGGGATTTGGGAAGGGAGGGGGCATTAAACATGTCAATTCAAATTGCCATCTGCAAGTGTTGTTGGTCTGTTTATTCTCGATTTTCGACAGCCAGATTACGAAGATGCACTTCAGAGATTGGATTGTACTTCAGAGAGTGAATATCTTATTTTCTATGGTTAAGAAGAGATGTTATCTGTCTCTTGATACATTGAGATATTATTGTCAATCCTGGCTACATATTAATATTGTCTTGTGGGGAGAGGGATGACAAAATGCTAATATCTATGTCACATTCCCAAAGTTATTTGATTGGCCTGGTATGGGGCCAGCTGTCAGCTTTCATAAAACCTCCCTGGGCAGTCTTCATACTGAGAGTGCTGACAACAGTGGCTCTTCAGATAATGACTGTGTGTCCTAAGTCTGTGAGTGCCTTTGAAATAACAAGAGGAAGATGAAAACAGAGGTGGCTCAGAAGGTAAAGCGTCTGCCTGCAATACAGGAGACCTGGGTTCGATCCCTGGGTCAGGAAGATCCCCTGCAGAAGTGAATGGCAACCCACTCCAGTATTCTTGCCTGGAGAATTTCATGGACAGAGGAGCCTGGCGGGCTATAATCCATGGGGTCTTAAAGAGTCGGACATGACTGAGCGACTAACACTTTCACTTTTCAGGAGTAGAAAGGAAGACATCATAGAGTTGGGGGAAAAGAGTGAGACTTAGTGTGTGTTCAATTGCTAGCTTCACAACTGAATGTCTGTGTAACCTCTTGTTACCTTTTTGGGGCCTCATTTTATTATTTATAAAATAGTGGTAGTGACACCTACCTAGTGGCATTGATGCAAGAAGAAATTGCATGTCTGTGAAAGCAATTTGCTATTATCTTAAAAAAAAAGGAAAGAAAGAAAATGTAATGTTAGAAAAGGGAGAGAAATGACTTAAAAAAAATAAAAATCATAAGATTGAGAACAATGGTATCTCTTTTCTTGGTTAACTGACCTTGGCATGAATCTAAATCATTTATTTTTTTTAATTTTTATTTTTCTGGCCTCATGGCATGTGGGATCTTAGTTCCCCGACTAGGGATCAAACCTGCACACCCTGCAGAAGAGGCATGGAGTCCCAGTCTCTAGACCACCAGGGAAGTCCCTAATCACTTATTTTTTACTGGTGAGAAACTTCATGGGACATTCCAGGAAGGGAATCCCAAGAGGCCTCAGTTTAGGTCCCAGATCTCTGGTGCTTCCTTATCTGTAGGGACAGTGACCATTCCCGTGCTCAGCTCACAGATTTCACCCTCATTAAATGTGATTCATATTTCCTGCCCATCCTTCCAGAATAACATCTGCAATATATACTCAGGATCAGTGGACAAATGGTGCAACTCCTGAAAAAAATCTTGCAATCTTTTTAATAAAGTTTGTATGATGACCTCATGTGTCACCAAAAGCAATAGAGGTCTCTAGCAAGAAGCACCCATTAATCTCTGGACTCTGCCTGCTTAGGTTGATTCCATAGATAACACATTCACAGATTTAATTAATATGTGCTCAGTTCTGTTAGATTTTGTAAGAAAGCAAGGATCCTGCTGCTTCTTTCCTTTCCCTTTTGTAGTGAGTTAAATTTTGTACCCCACAAATATACATCCAAATCCTAACCCTAGTGGGATGTTTTCTCTAACACCACCCAATTCTCTGATTCTTAAACATGCAAGCTGGGTGTTCAGCAATTCAGTTCAACCCTGACATTAATTACCCAAAATTAGTACAGACCCCTCAGTTTCGGGGCTCAGTTCCACAAGGCTGCCCCCACTTAATTTTTTTTTTCTGGTTGCACTGTGTGGCATGTGGGATCTTAGTTCCCTGCCCAGGATCGAACCTGCACCCTCTGCATTGGAAGGATAGAGTCTGAACTACTGGATCATCAGGGGTGTCCCTACCCCCACATTAGATGCCAGTCACAAGTCTGCTTCTGACTACAGCATGCCAGGCTGCATATCCTTCACTATCTCCCAGAGTTTGCTCAAACTCATGTGCATTGAGTGAGTGATGCCATCCAACCATCTCATTCTCTGTTACCCCTTCTCCTCCTGCCCTCAATCTTTCCCAGCATCGGGGTTTTTTTCAGTGAGTTGGCCCTTTGCATCAGGTGGCCAAAATACTGGAGCTTCAGTCTGTAAGTGCATATTCAGGGTTGATTTCCTTTAGCATTGACAGGTTTGATCTCCTTACTGTCCAAGGGACTCTCAAGAGTCTTCTCCAGCACCATAGTTTGAAAGCATCAATTCTTTGGCACTCAGCTTTCTTTATGGTCCAACTCTCACA
Source organism: Bos taurus (assembly GCF_002263795.3). Lineage (NCBI taxonomy): Eukaryota > Metazoa > Chordata > Mammalia > Artiodactyla > Bovidae > Bos > Bos taurus. Next base: position 26,590,491 of record NC_037341.1, read on the forward strand.
TCTGTACAAGACTACTGGAAAAACCATAGCTTTGACTAGATGGACCTTTATTGGCAAAGTGATGTCTGTGCTTTTTAATATGCTGTCTAGGTTTGTCATAGCTTTTCTTCCAAGGAGCAAGAGTCTTTTAATTTTGTGGCTGCTGCTTTGTCAGGCAAAGGGGGCTACAGTGGGCTAATGACTTTGAGGGCCATTGTGTCCCCACTTGGGGAAGACAGTGAGAAGTTTTACATTAATGACCCAAAGAGGGCTTGGTAAGCTTGTGGCTGTTCTTCTGATGGGTTGATGGTGAGGTTAGTAGGAGTCAGCATCATCAACCTTCAGGTCCCACCGGTCTTGGGTCTACATACTTGTGGGCAGCATGCCATTGTTAATCATTAGCTTCTCCCACCTGGAGGGGGTTTCACTATCTTCAAACCCATCAAAGATATTGTTGTGTGTATCCATTGATGGGGAAACAGAACCTTGTCCCAAGGCTGCTTTCGATGGTTTGTTTCTCCCTGGTGTCCCTGATTAACAACTGCTTGACTTTACCCATTGGAACTCGGGGAAGGTCATGGAGGCTGAATGAAGGCTGTTTCCTGTAATCAAAGAAATGGAGGACACAAAAGCCCTCTGCCCAGGAGCCCCACAGGGCCCTGTGCGGTATCACAAGTGACCTTGCCAAACGGGTTAGTGTAATAGCAACGGCACCTGCTGCAACACTAACGCAGCCTGTCTGTGCAGTTTCTAAATTATCCTCAGAGGCAGCACACCCAGCGTGGCCTTGAGACTGTGAGTCAGGTGCGTGAGCGACGTTCAAGGTCAAGTAAGTGGGTATTTTGGGGGATCCTCTGTGTCCCAGCCCATGTGCTCAAAGCTTCACACAGGAAGTGAAGCGTGAGCCCACGTGGTGCATCCGGCCTAGTTGACCAAACCGGAACTGGGAAGGTCAGGTCTTATGAATGAAGAGACATGGCTGGGGGCAGGGAGGGCATCAGGCTGCTGCTGCTAGAGCAACCGGCACCATGTTCAGAAGAGACGGCTGTCTCTCCTTTTAGAAATAAACTGGGGGCTGCCGCACCTCACTGCAGGAATTTTGTTCCCCTCAGAAGCCTAAGCATCTCAAGTCCAAGTGAACACTTACTTCCTCTTGTTCTATTGAATTGAAAAACACACAGTCCCTGCCCTTTTTCACTTCTGGTCAGTGGCCCAAGTTCCTCATTCAATACCTTGCGAAGCACACAAACACAGACAGCACCCCCTCAGGGCAGGATGCGGGGTGGGGAGGGAAAAGCAGAACTGCCGACCTGGGCCCCGTGAGATCTCAGGGCCCAAGAACCACACGTGCTCCAGCAGCCAGGTTTACAATGCTGGTGCTCTCTTCCTCAGGAGGTGAAGAAACAGGCCTGTTTCCTCTCCTGGGCCAGGGTGGAAGCTTCATTTTTTAAGGATCTTGATCTGTCTTTATCCATCACGTTAACTCTTACCTAATCCCTGGAGAAGGAAAAGGCAACCCACGCCAGTATTCTTGCCTGGGAAATCCCATGGACAGAGGAGCCTGGTGGGCTACAGTCCACGGGGTTACAAAAGAGCAGACATGACTGAGTGACTAAACAATGACAACAGATTATTTCAGTGGGCTTTGCATGAACATCTATTTTAACTTGCTCTCAATTTTGTCCCATCTTTGAAATCATTTTATGTCCCTTCCTCAAAGACAGAATTGTATGGTCAGTAAAGAATTAAGCATGGGGACTGGAGTCAGCTGAATTGTGGCCCCTAGAATGCATGCACGCATGCTGTCATTTCAATTGAGTCTGATTCTTTGGGACGCCCTGGACTGTAGCCCGCCAGGTTCCTCTGTCCATGGGATTCTCCGGGCAAGAATACTGGAGTGGGCTGTCATGCCCTCCTCCAGGGGATCTTTGCCACCCAGGAATCAAACCCGAGTCTCTTATGTCTCCTGCGTTGGCAGGCAGTTGGTAGACCACCTGGGAAGCCTAAAGTATCAGGACCTGATCCCTGGAACCTGTAAATGTTAACTTATTTGAAAAAAGAGCCTGTGAAGATGTGATTAGGTTAAAGATCTAGAGACAGGAATATTTTCCAAGATTATCCTAAATGCCATAAAAAATGTCCTTATAAGAAAGAGGCAGGACTTCCCTGGTGATCCAATGGTTAGGAGTCCACCTGCTAAAACAGGAGACACCGGTTCAATCCCTGGTCCAGGAAGACCTCATATGCTGCCAAACACCTAAGTCCGTGTGCCACAGCTACTGAAGCCTGTGCTCTAGAGCCCGTGTTCCACAACAAGACAAACCACCACAATGAGAAACCCACACAACGCAACCAGAGAATAGCCCCAGCTCACTGCAACTAGAGAAAGCCTGCGAGCAGCAATGAAGACCTGGTACAGCCATAAATAAATACACAAAACAAAATAATAGTAATTTTAAAAAAAAGATCTTGAGATGGGAAGATTTTCCAGAATTATCCAGTTAGACCCTAAATCAGGAGTCCCAAACCTCTGGGATCTAATGCCTAGTAATCTGAGGTGGAGCTGATGCAATAATATTAATAATAGAAATAAACTGCACAATAAATGTAACGCATTTGAATCATTCTGAAACCATCTCCTGTCCCACCCTTCAGTCCATGGAAAAGTTGTCTTCCATGAAACTGGTCCCCAGTGCCATAAAGGTAGGGGACTGCTGCTCTAACTGCCATCAAAAGTGTTCTTCTAAGAGGGAGGCAGAGGGAGATAACACACAGAAGAGGAGAGAGCCATGTGAAGATGGGGGCAGAGATGGGAGTGAGGGGCCACAAGCCAAGGAATCCTGGCAGCCACTAGAAGCAGAAGGAGGCAAAGATTCTCCTCTAGAGCCTCTGCAGGGACAACAGCCCCAGGACTCCTTGATTTCTACCCCATGAGACTGATGTTGAATTTGATATTGAACTATGAGAGAATACATTTCTATTGTTTGAAGCCACCCAAGTTGTGATGATCTGTTACAGTAGCCACTGGATACTATCACAGGGACAGAAAAAAAAAATTGTTTAGGCTTCTGTTGTTAGAGCAGTCTGGCAAAGCCTCTGGATCTCTCCTCAGAAGAACGGTTTCAGAGCATAAAATAAAATACACAAAATGATGCAGAAAGCCAAGTATACCGATATACAGTTGTTGTTCAGTCACTAAGTCATGTCCGATTCTTTGTGGCCCCATGGAACTGAAGCACTCCAGGCTTCCCCATCCCTCAGTATCTCCCAGAGTTTGCTCAGACTTCTGTCCATTGAGTTGGTGATGCCATCTGACCATCTCCTCCTCTGTTGCCCCCTTCTCCTCCTGCCCTCTGTCTTTCCCAGCATCGAGGTCTTTTCCAGTGAGTCAGCTCTTCGCATTAGGTGACCAAAGTATTGGAGCTTCAGCTTCAGCATTAGTCCATCCAATGAATATTCAGGGTTGATTTCCTTAAAGGATTGACTGAAGAGTCTTCTCCAGCACCACAGTTTGAAAGCATCAGTTCTTCAGTGCTCAGCCTTCTTTGTGGCCCAAGCCTCACATCCGTTCATGACTACTGGAATTCCAAACCATAGCTTTGGCCATATGGACCTTGGTCAACAAAGTGATGTCTCTGCTTTTTAACATGCTGTCTAGGTTTGTCATAGCTTTCCTTCCAAGGAGCGAGTGTCTTTATTTCATGGCTGCTGTTGCTAGAACATAAGAAAATACCTTTCTACAGCTTTGAGCACATTGATCAAGCACATTCACATACATGCAAGTTAGGGCTGATCTCATTTCTGAAAAATGCCAATGCAAAGGCCACTGTGGTCCAGCTTGAGTTGCACACAGCATCGTGGACTGGCCTTCAGGGGAGAAAGGTTGAGTTCATGAGTGGTCTACTGCAGGATTTAATACCCACCGCTGTTTTGAAGTAGTAAGGAAAGTAAAGTGTTCCAAGATGTGTGCAGGCTCAGTTGCTTGAGTCGTGTCCGACTCTTTTTGATCCCATGGACTGCAGCCCACCAGGTTCCTCTGTCCATGGGATTCTCCAGGCAAGAATATTGGAGTGGGTTGCCATGTCTTCCTCCAGGAGATCATCTAGACCCAGGGATTGAACCAGTGTCTCCTGCATTGTAGGCAGATTCTTTACTGCTGACCCGCCAGAGAAGGCCTTCCAAGATATGGTCAGTAACTGTGATGCAATCCGGTGTTCTCTGGTGATCCAGGCCCAGGGCTGCCACGTACTGTAGCTTGTGGCCAACTTTTGCCATCAGGGGAAAGACTGAACTTCCGAGAGTGGAGCTCAGGCTCAGACAGAGAGGAGGAAGGAGCTGTGGCTTGACTGGCCACAGGGAGTGTGGAATTGGGGCCTGGGGAGGCCAAGGAGGGCCGGCCAGGCCTTCTGTGGGGGAGGCAGCCTGAGTCGGAGCTGAATCCCCAGCTTGCCGGCCCAGAGAGGCAGCAGCTCATGGGAGCTGGTGATAAAGCAGGCCCAGCAAATTGGACAAGGTGTCAAGTTGACTATGAAATATGATGGATTAACAGCCGAGGCTGGTGGTGTGACCTGCTTTCAGACACTTCATTTAGAAGTTATCATACTGCTGGATGCTTCCTATAATTTGTGATGATGCTGACTGTGATAAATCGTGAGTTTCTGGCATACTCCCCCAGCCCGCTCCAATGGCTGAGCAGAGAAAATGTGCAATTCTGTGGGAACATTCGTGCCACGAATGAGAGCGAGGATCTGGCTGTAACCACAGAATGCCCAGTCAGTGAACAAAGTAATTAAATTAAGCTAATTAAATCACAATAAAAATAATTTTAATTTAATTAATTTCTCTGCGCTGATTGAACATTATGTTGCAACCAGGAGACTCTCTGAACACTAATAGAATTTAGGGGCTGGAGCAGCAAAGTGGTGGTCACTGGTGTGATACGTGGGTTATTGTTGAGGGAATGAAATTAAATATGTCTAATGAGATGCCGAAATGTTGACGGAGCCACAAATAGAAAATGCTTTTGGAATGAAGATAATGGGGTCTTTTCCTCTCTTGGTTTTCTGTACTAACTGGGGCAATAAACATCAAATTTGGTAATAATTTTAAAGGTCTAGATAAATTAGATGGTGCACAATTGAGTCACTTGTTGGAGTCGGTGGGAAACCTCAGCAGTGAGAAATACTAGGGACAATTCCGTGTCGCCCCCACCCCCAAGTCCCTGGTACTTAAGAAAGGGTCTAGAAGCATTTGAACTGGAATCCCGTGGGGTCCTGAGTTAAGGACTAAACAAGTGGCAATGGGTTTTTAATAGCAGCGTGAAAGATTTAGGGAGGCGTGTGTGCGTGCGCTCTGTGTCCGACTCTTCGAGGCCCCATGGACTGTAGCCCACCAAGCTTCTCTGTCCATGGGATTCGCCAGGCAAGAACACTGGAGTGGGTTGTCATTTCCTTCTCCAGGAGATCTTCCGCACCCAGGGACTGAACCCATGTCACTTGTGTCTCTTGTATTGGCAGGCAGATTCTTAGCTACTGGCGCCGCCTGGGAAGTCCTAGGGAGGCATAGAGAAGGAGTTTCTATCTGCCAATAACCAGTTACTTCTTGAAAAATGAGAGTCATGCGTCCCTCCCCACCACCATACCTTATCCCCAGGCTAAGCAGAGAGCCTTACACTAGCTGGTACTCCAATATTTATTATGAAATTAAATTATTGAGTCCTCAAGGAATTTCTTCCTTTAGCACTTGAAAAATCAGGATGGATACTCTTATTCTGGGCTTGCTCAGACATGATTCAGTTCCTAAGCAGGAGGATACTCACACAAGGTGACCTCTCAATGTCACCTCCCCGAGACTTATTTTGTCCTGTAAGCGGACCTGGAATCCTGAGAGTGTGTTAGCAAGCGCTCAAGTAATTACCAACTGTCACTTTCTAGGAGTCCTCTGCTTCCGATCACAATATTATTTATCATGCAAGATATTTTAATTAATATTTTGTGTGCGTGCCAACATTTGAACCGGACCTTGTTGTGACTGTTTGGGGCACCGCATTTTTGTTGAGTGGAACTGCTTTCAGGATGCAGCTGGTTTCCCTCCCTAGCAGCCAGGAGGGCCAAGGGACCAAGTGACAGGCATTTGCAAAAGCCTCTGTTGACCCAGCCACTCGAGCTCCGTCTTAGACACTCATCAGCTCATCAGTGAGGAGGAGCCCTTTTTTCATCCAGAGGGGAGCGATGGAGAGTCCCACGGGAGGGCCCTGGAGCCTGAATGAGGTACCACCAGGAGAGGGATGCAGAGATCGGCGGTGCTTGCATGCTGCACGCCAGCCTCTGGAACCAGGGGTGTTTATGCGCCTTTGGAGAGTGAATTGGCACCTTTTCTGTTGTCTGTTATCTCATAATTGTGCAAACAGCGTGAAATCCAGGCTAGCGCAATGCTGCTGGTGCTGAGCTCCAGCTGGCTGTTCAGCTCGGCTCGCACGATAACCCAAGACCTCCTGCTCCCTGAAACGTCCGCCTGCAGGAGGTGTGGGCAGGTGGCTCTTTTTCCCAGCAGAGTTGCCCCTGAGGTTAGCACATAACATTTTCCAGGAGATGTCTGTTGTTCTGAAAAGAGAACTTCCTGCTTGACCTGAGACCCTGCCAATAGGGAGTTTCCTGGTGGCTCAGTGGTTAAGACTCCTCCTTCCAGTGCAGGGGTGGGAGGAGTTCAACTCCTGGTCAGGGAGCTAAGATCCTACATGCCTCTCAGCCAAAAAACCAAAAATATAAAAAAGAAAACCAGAAGCAAATTGTAACAAACTCAATAAAGACTTTCAGTTGAGTTCAGTTCAGTTCAGTCGCTCAGTCATGTCCGACTCTTTGCAACCCCATGAATCGCAGCACACCAGGCCTCCCTGTCTATCATCAACTCCCGGAGTTCACTCAAATTCACATCCATCGAGTCAGTGATGCCATCCAGCCATCTCATCTTCTGTTGTCCCCTTCTCCTCCTGCCCCCAATCCCTCCCAGCATCAGAGTCTTTTCCAATGAGTCAACTCTTCGTATGAGGTGGCCAAAGTACTGGAGTTTCAGCTTTAGCATCATTCCTTCCAAAGAACACCCAGGGCTGATCTCCTTTAGAATGGACTGGTTGGATCTCCTTGTAGTCCAAGGGACTCTCAAGAGTCTTCTCCAACATCACAGTTCAAGAGCATTTAAAAAATAAATAAAACCCTAAAATTGGCTTGAGCCCCTTTCCTTCACTCTTACAGATTCCTAAGATCTAGTTCTATCGCTCTCACATTTCCTTATGTTTCAAATAATACTATCTAACTTTTCTTTGAGGTCAAAGGGGTACCTGGCAATGCGCTAAGCTCTTTACCTGCATCTTGAGTCTCACAGCAGCTCTGTCAGGTAGGTGCTGTTTTTATATCCTTCTTGTAAATGAGGAAACGGTAGCTTTCTAAGTCCAATAACTCACCCCACCTCACAGCTAGTAAGTAGCAAAGCTGCTATTGGAATCAAGGTCCTCTTTTCAAAATCCCTCCTCTTCACCATCCACTACCTTGGAAATGAATCCACGAGTGAGATATATTTTGTCCTTGTCCTTCCTCCTTCCTTCCCAGCACAGAGCTGCAAGAATACACAAGTGGTTCATCTGTGCCCAGCTCCACAATCTTCCCCAAATCCGATTTCGCAGCCTGAAAAGCTATTTTACAGAATGAAGATATTGGACCAACTAAGAATGTTAGGACATTTTTTTTTCTCTTACAAAGTAAACTAGCACTTGCATCTATATTGGCCCAAGGATTCTGTTACAGGAAGAAATCTCTTGAAGGGATTCGACTCTCAGACCCTCAGAAGTCTTGAACGCGGGCCCTGAAAGCCGGCCCAGCTCCTGCACATGCCTGGTGGCTGTGGTGCTTGGTGGGGTGGACCCTGCTTCCGAGTTGACTGGCCTGTGCCACCCGTGGGCACTGGACCAGCCTGCTCATCTCCACTACCTGCCTGGAGAGTTCTTTCTTGAGTTCCCTCTCTTTGATCTCACTTTCTCTCTCCCTCTGTTTTTTTTTTCCCCTCGTTTTTGTCTCTGAATCAACTTTGTCAACTCCCACCCCCATTTCTGCGCCAGCCCCTTACTCTCTGTCATTTTGACGATGCCCTTGGCCCTGTTCTCCACTGTTCAAGTGGCCTTTGCCTGCTTCCTAATTCTCTGCTGAAAACAAAGAATAACAGAAAATCCCAGAAGAGGAAATATTTACCAGTTCTGAAATGGCTTGAAGTAATGAAATAATGTTTGAGGGCATTGAGATTGAACCGGTGTAATTGTAGGTTGCAAAGTATAATAGTTGCTCATGCAGGGCTATCATTTTGTGCTACTTTACTTTCAGGTTTTTGTTAATCCAGTGGGTTTGTTGGAATTAGAGGGTTGCTGTGAAAAAAAAAAAAAGAAGAAGTCTAAGCAACCTGCTGGCGAGAGAACAGCTTTGTCAAACTAGCAGGTAGCTGCACGCTTAGCCTTTATCTGGCACACAATCAGGGCAATCTCTGGGCCTGGAGAAAGAGTATTGAACTGTCGACGCAGGACGTTTTTGTTGAAAGTCGTCCTTTTGATTTCATCTTCTCAGACTAATGTAACAAAAAACAGCCATTATAGGACACATTCATCTCGGTTTGATGGGGAGCGCGGAGAAGCCCCAGAGATGCCTTCGGTCATGAAGGTTATCCAGCTACCGGAAGTGACTGAGAAGATGACTATGGATCCTGAGGTTGTTAGCATCTCACCGGATTCAGGAGGGTGGCTGTCACTGGAGCAGACCCACAGGACACACGGTAGAAACACGGTCTGCTATTAGGAGGATATTTAACTTCTCAAACATTGCAAATTTCAGCCACAAAGCCCCTTTTCTCTAATGAGCAAAACTTTGAGGGGTTATCTCTAAGGAAGAAGAAAGGAAAACAAAGTGGAAGAAACCTGAACTTATTTTTCTGAGCTGATGGCTGTGTTCATGGAAACAGAAGTGGAGGCAGGAACCAGCCTTGGTCAGAAGTGACCAGGTCAGCTTTGCCTATTCCCCATGTTCTCGAATTCCATACTCTGACTCTTCCGATTTCTGACCTTGATGGGGACCAACTGCAGAGAAAAAGAGCTTCACGTAACTTGAGAATGTAATAGTTTTCTCAGAAACAGTAATGAAGCTCACGGAAGTTAGGCTGATTCTGGCATTTGGGAACTTTCAAACTTACTAAACCTTCTGATCTCTTTAACTGGTTGTAGCTTTCCAAGTTTGCTGTGACATGGTAAACACGACTCCAATATTTGTTTATGTGGTTGCTACGGTGCTTTTTTCCAGTCCCTTGCTGAAGTAAAAGGACTGCTTTGTTGTTGTTTAGTGGCTAAGTTGTGTCTGACTCTTTACAACCTCATGGACTGTAGCCCACCAGGCTTCTCTGTCCATGGAATTTCCCAGGCAAGAATACTGCAGTGGGTTGCTGTGACCTTCTCCCGGGGGTCTTCCTGACCCAGGGACTGAAACTGCATCTCTTGTGTCTCTTTCATCGGCAGGCGGATTCTTTACCACTGAGCCACCTGGGAAACCCCAAAAGGAGCTTACTCTCCATTGATTACACTCTGCCATGACTTTTGTGCCTGCGTGCTAAGTTGCTTCAGTCGTGTCCGACTCTTTGCGACCCCATAGGTAGCATTTTGCTGGGTATTAGAATGAGACAGGTGAGTAATTGCAGATTGAATTTGAAATACATATAAACATAATTCCTCAAACTGTACAAAGCATGACCTGAAATTTCTTTGAGACTGAAAAGGCTCATGTCTCATTGTTTTAATAATTACTGTTGAATTCACTGTATGTTATACTTTTTGTTTGATGCTGTATTCACTGAGTAAACTGTCACTGAGCACTCACTGCAAACCAGGATTCATGTGTCGAATTCTGGGAGTTCACACACACAGGGCAGTCCCTGCCCTCAGGCCAGTTACACTCTAAGGTGTAACTAAGGTGCTTCTAAGACCAGAGGAATGGTTGCACTGTCGTATGATAAGATGACCAGGGCACAGTAGGAGCCAGGAGGGGAGCCGTTGATCCAGCCATGTGTGTGTGTGTGTGTGTGTATGCATGCTCATAGCTTTTAGAAATGCATTGTTTGGAAGTAGGCTTCCTAGTGATGATGTGTAAAATAAATCTGAAAGGATAACTGGACTTGAGATAATAAAAGGGAAAAGGATTTCATTCTAGATAAGAGCAAGTGGCATTCAAGAGCTACAAATTACTTTGTTAATGAGAGCTACCCTTACTTGGGGTTATGGTGATGGATGAGAATGAATAAGTTGGCAGTGCTCTTTTGTTTCATTCCAAGGGGTTTATTTTTGGAGGGAAGGAAGAGGAGGGAAATGGGGGATCGAGGAAGGGAGGGAAAAAGGAAGGAGGAAATGGCAATAGAAGTATTAAAGAATAAGAAAGGACCTAAGGCTTATTTTCTGCTTATGCTTGGTGATTTTTTGTTAAGTCCATTATGTCTTTTGATGTTTAACCTCTGAAGTCAGTTTCTTCATTTATGACAAAGATCGATCCCTCCCACATCAATGGTCCCATGAGATGCGGGTATGGATACTGAGCATACTCAGGCACATCGTTGATGCTCTGTTAACAGTGGTCATTATTATGATGATGAGAGTGGAGGATGGGTTGCAGGGGACAGGATCTGGAGATGTAAAGAGGCTGGGAAAAATGATGGCAGCCTGACATGGGCTGGAGAGGCAGCCGGTGATGTGAAAGATACTTGGGGAGGCAGAATCCGGTGAGGGTGGCGGGGGGGTGGGGCACGCCTGGTGACCGAGGATGTCCTGGGGGTGAGAGAGGAGAGTCAGAAATGCTTCTAGGCTGCTTCTGGTCGAGTGCATGGGAGTCCGTCTTCTGAGACGGGCACAGTGGGAGCAGCAGGCCACGCCCACAAAGTGAAAGACCACGAACACCAAAACCCAAACAAGTCCTCGGTCTGGAGAGCTTGTTTTCAAAACTCGACTCAAATCAGGAGCATGTGAGGCAGTGTGTGGGTTGGTGGGTGGGACGAAGAGACATCTGAGTGGGATGGGGATGCTCAGCAGTTCCTCCCAGGTGACCCTCCCTCAAGGCCGTGCAAACACCTGCACCTCCTCCTCATGGGCCTGCGTCTCTCCAGCTCCCTGGCCACTTGAAAGCATCAAGCCTCTCTCTCCCAGCTCCCATCAGCCCAGGTTTATCACCTGGTCATGTAACCTGTGATGCTGGTGAGCTCTGATCCTCCCTACATTCCACCCCAGAGTCATTGCATATAAACCTGTTGCTGGGGGACAAAAAAAAAAGTTAGGAATCCTGCTTCTTTGTGTTCTAGCCAAAGCAATAAAATATATTCCCAATACTAATACCGCAATTTAAATTTATTATCTTTGTGCTTTACAGTATCCATAGCAGTAAAATCTATGCCCAAGAGTACCATTACAATTTCCAGCTACTTAAGGAATTATTTTTGTTTACGTTTTAAAGCCACAGCAGTAAAATTTAACACCAACAATAATACTACAACTTTGTCTGCCCTTAAAATATGTCATAAATGATCTTTGGGAGGAGACTGTCAGAAAACATGTAAATGTTTCCAGGAGAAACAGACTTTTCCATGGTGAGGCCCAGATTCTTAACAGTGTCGAAAAGCACAGTCCTTTCCAATTAGTCAACAGTCTGGTTGAGCCCGGGCTTCCCAGGTGGCACTACGGGTAAAGAATTCGCCTGCCAATTCAGGAGGCCTAAGAGATGCAGGTCCAGTACCTGGGTGGGGAAGATCCCCTGAAGGAGGGCACTCAGTATTCTTGCCTGGAGAATTCCATGGACAGAGCAGCCTGGCAGGTTGCAGTCCATGGGGTCACAAAGAGTCGGACATGACTGTGTGACTGAGCACAGCACACTGGTGGAGCCTACTTCCTAAGTGTTTCTTGAATCAGCCCATTTCTTTCTTCTCACCGCCCCTGGAGCTACGGGCGACACTGTCATGTAGGGAACCCTTTATCCTGCCTGGGGACAACATGAGTCTCACTGTCCATCCTCTCTGCCTCCAATTGGTTATCCGGACAACAGCTTGGATGATGTTTTCAAAGAACAAGTCTTGCCAGTTTCCAGGAAAACACGGTGGGCAGAAGACAAGTTCTATGATTCTGCAAAAACGCAATCAGTCAAATGCAAAATGTGGGAGGCTGAAGGGGCCAAGGGACCTGGTTTTGCTAACATATCAGTGGCCTGAGAGAGAGAGAGGATGACAAGAGGGGATTGGGGTGGAAGCAAAGAGGTGTCAGAATGATCAATACAGGCCTTCCTTGGTGGTCCATGGGGTGGGATTCCGTGCTCCCAATGCAGGGGGCCCAGGTTCAAACCTTGGTCAGTGAACTAGAGCCCACATGCCACAGCTAAGAGTTCATATCCTACAACTAAAGACCCCTGTGCCACATTTAAGACCTGGTGCAGCCAGTAAAAAAAGAATGATCAACACAGTGACCCAGCATTATCTGTGGGAAGAGTGTGACTCCTGATTCCAACAAGCCTCCCATACACAGACCTTCTGGAGAAAATCAGGGCTGTCAGACCACAGCACGGGTATTAGGTGAGACTAAAGAACTGTGTTCATTTTGCTGGCATGTCCTTTTGTTCCTAATGCAGAGCCTCCATTGGTTAGAGCTGCATCCTCGGGTATTTACAGAGGAAGTGACATGATGTCTTGTGTTTAAAATACCGCAGCCATCTCCTTCCCCAAAGTGGACGGGTGGTGTGGGTAGATGAGAATCAAAGTAATTCTTGATGCTGGGGAAAGGCAATGTGGGGTTCATTATATATTCCATCTCCCAGGTGGTGCTAGTGGTAAAGAACCTGCCTGCCAAAGCAGGAAACATAATGAGACTCGGGTTCAATCACTGGGTTGGGAAGATCCCCTGGAGAAGGGAATGGCAAGCCACTCCAGTATTCTTGCCTAGAGAATTCCATGGACAGAGGAGCCTGGTGGGCTATAGTCCATGGGGTCACAAAGAGTCGGACACGACTGAAGTGACTTAGCACACACGCATGCACTGCCGTTGTGAGTGTTAGGGACAAGCATAAATAAAAACAAAAATTCAAGTGAAGAGGCCAGATGAAGCACTGGTTGTTTTCAAGAGTACCTGATTTATTCAACAAAGATGTTTTTCCATTACCTACTTACTTCAGTTCAACAGATTTTTTTTTTTTTTTAAACAAACACCTACTTCATACAGAATTGAATAAGACACAGCTTCTGCCCCTCAGAAGCTCACCATCTGGTTGGGGAGGAGAGACTTACATTTGCAAAAAGAAAACTAATACTAATACTAATAGTCATACTCATACTAACACCAAGAGCTAAATCGACAATATGCAAAACAGTCAAAAACTATCACAAACAAAGTCAAGGTGCAGAACTCTGTGTCTGGTATGCTACTTTTTGAATATATAAGGAGAAAAATAAGAACTGCCAGTTTTATTTGCTTATGTGTAAGTATAGAAAAAGTCAGGAAGGACATATAAGCAAGTATAAAAAATCAATAGCTATTTGGAAGACAGGGAAGAGGTTTTGCTCATGTGTGCGTGTGTGCTATGTCACTTTAGTCGTGTCCGACTCTTTGCGACGCTATGGGCTGTAGCCCAACTAGGCTCCTCTGTCCATGGAGATTCTTCAGGCAAGAATACTGAAGTAGGTCGCCATACCAGGGGATCTCACTGACCCAGGAATCAAACCCGAGTCTCTTATGTCTCCTCCATTGACAAGTGGGTTCCTTACAAGTGTGCCCCCTGGGAAGCCCACATCGTCTCATACTTTCTGGTTTTTGAAGACATGTGAATGTATTGCATATAAAAAGTTAAAAATAAAAAGTAAAATAAGCTCTCAGCTCCTCCACATCAGACCATGTCTTTCCTCTATTAAAAACCCTTTGGGAATTCCAGGGTGGTTCAGTTAGGATTCAGTGCTTTCATTGCTGTGGCCCGCAGTTGATCCCTGGTCGGGGAACCAAGACCTGTAATCCATGCAGAGTGGCAACAAAACAAAACAAAAAGCGGTGAGATCCTGTTATCCTTGGTGTATGCTGCACAGTCCTTTCGGTAGCTTTTCAGGATGCCCACGGTCTGGCTTCTACATCCTCGTACCTTGTGCCCGTCACAGATGCTGCAGGCTCCCAGCTCAGCCCAGCCCGCTTGGATGTGCAAAGCCAAAAAACTCTTTGCTTCGCTTGATTCATCTTCACTCCTGTCTAGTCTGACCAAGCCCTGATCATTCAGGTTTCCCTGAGATGCTATATTCTCACAGCAGCTCATTCAGCAACTTGCTTTAGATCCCATACATCTCTATTCTGTTAAGGAAATGTGTGGTATTTGGAAATAATTGTCTCCTTTCATCTTTTATGTTACATGTGAGCTCATTTGTGTCTGACTCTTTGCGGTCTCATAAACTGTAGCCTGCCAGGATCTTCTGTCCATAGAATTTTCTGGGCAAAAATACTGGAGTGGGTTGCTATTTCCTACTCTAGGGGATCTTCCCAACCCAGGGATTGAACCCATGTCTCTTGTGTCTCCTGCATTAGCAGGTGGATTCTTTACCATTAGCTCCCCCTGGGAAGTCCCATTTGTGAGTAATTGACTCCTTTCATCTTGTATACTCTCTGTAAGCTAGTGTCATGATCTCCTGTGTTCCATCACATATTTCCACACCTCCTGTTTTTTGTTTTGTTTTGTTTGTTTGTTTTTACCTACTTATTATTTGGCTGTGTTGAGTCTTGTGGCACACAGGGTGTCTAGTCGTGGTGCACAGGTTCAGTTGGCCCATGGCATGTGGAATCCCAGTTCCTGGATCAGGGACCAAACCCGTGCTGCCTGCATTAGAAGGCAGGCTTTCAATCACTGGGCCACCAGGGAAGTCCCTCCAAGCCTCCTGTTTAGTTGGATATAGAATGTTTCAGTGAAGGGGCCACAGTTATAGAAAATAAAGACACGACCAGCTAGCATGTTTGTATAGGAGTTTCCATGAGGAGGAAGGTGGAAACTGTTAGAATGAGCAGAAAGGAAGTGGCATAAAACACAAAGCAAGAGGCAACTAAAGGACACTTTCTGCAGCAGAGGTCTTCCTTGAATCAAGGTAATGGAAGGCCAAGAGAGGAAACACCCAAGAGAGGAAAGTTGTGGGGGAAAAAATGCACGCAGAGAAAAAGACTTGCAGTTTCTTAGACAAGAAGCAGGGACCATCCAGGGCAGGGGGTGCTGATGCGTGTTTTTAGAAGTCTGTGAACTTCTAGCAACTGCACAGAAACTTCCATGGAGATCTTTATGGTGAATTTTGTTGTTGTTGAGTGAACTTCATAGCTTTTTAAAAAAAATTTCTGAAAACCTAGAGATTTAGTGAAGTGAAAGTCGCTCAGTCATGTCTGACTCTGCGACCCCATGGATGGTAGCCTGAAAGTGTCCTCTGTCCATTGGATTCCCCAGGCAGGAATACTGGAGTGGGTAGCCTATCCCTCTTCCAGGGGATCTTCCCAACCCAGGGATTGAACTGAGGTCTCACGAATTACAGGCAGATTCCTTACCATCTGAGCCACCAGGGAAGCAGAGATTTAAGATGGATTAAAAGGACATCTCTGGTGGTCCAGTGGTTAAGAATCTGCCTGCCAATGCACGGGACATGGGTTCAATCCCTAATGTTGGAAGATTCCACATGCGGAGCCTGTTCTCTAAAGCCCACAAGCCACTACTGATCCCTTGCACTCTAGAGCTGGTGCTCCGCAACAAGAGAAGCCATTGCAATGAGAAGCCCGCACACCACGACTGGAGAGTAGCCCCTGCTCGCCTCGACTAGAGAAAACCTGCACACAGCAATGAAGACCCAGCACAGCCGAAAATAAATAAATTAAAAAATGAAAAGAAGGACTAAAGATCTTTTTAGCCTTAGAGGAACCAGCTGAACTGAGAAGAGAAAATCAGGGCACCATGAATGCAGGCCAGCAATCTGGGAGAATCAGGAGGCAGATGTGGAGAGAGGTTCACAGAAAAAAGTGCAGCCAATGGGAGGAGGGCCGTGGAGTCAGCGAAGGTCATGGAAGGAGGAGCCCTGTAGCCACTGGGATTGTGAGCATGTCGCTTGCCTCACTGAGCCCACTTGCACCGCTGGAAGGGTGGGTGAGTATTACTAAAACGCCTTCTTGTCTCCCTCACAAGAGAGTTGTGAGGGGCTAAGAAACATTCCTAACATATGGAAAGCTGTGGGCTTTTTTCTTTATTTGTTTTTTATGCAATTTCCCTTCTATTTAATGTAAAAATAACTGCAGGCTAAGTCACTTCAGTCATGTCCGACTCTTTGCGACCCCATGGGCTGTAGCCCGCCAGGCTCCTCTGTCCGTGGGATCCTCCAGGCAAAAATACTGGAGTGGGTTGCCATGCCCTCCTCCAGGGGATCTTCCTGACCCAGGGACCGAACCCGTGTCTCTTACATCTTTACCATTAGTTCTTTACCGTTAATGCCACCTGGAAGAACAGCTCCACTGAATGGTGGGGAGGGGGAGGCCCTTAACCGCTCATGGACCTTCTGGGACTAGGAAGAAGGATTTATAGTGTCTCCCCAGACTACAGTCTTTTCTCGTTTAGTTAATATACGGTCAGTTTGGAACGGCCTTTGCTTTTTTACGGTAAAGTTCCGGGCATGGACATCAACCCGGGGACTCCACATTCCAGAGCAGTTTTGTACAGTGACAGCCTGGGCTGTTGTCCTGTCCGCCTCCCACTGGCTGGGCCCTGGACCTTACTTCACCCTGCACCCCAGGCCTCTCAGGTATGAAAGGGCAGTGACAGCTGTCCTGAGCTCATGGGATGAGGTGAGGATCACCTGATGGAACAGACATGGAGCCCTGGGGAAGGACCCACCGTTGAAGCTGCTCTGAGCTTGGCTCGTCTGAGTGGCAGGAGACGGGCAAGCCTCATCTCAGCCCCTCGTGAGCCTCTGCATCAGTGACTTCTCTAGAGTTGCCGGGTGTTGGGGTTTACGGGGATGCCTGCTCAGCCCTGGAGGGGGACATCTTTGTCTAGTGCTTCTCCCATGTTTAGGAGCTGGACACTCCACTGCCTGTTTGAGACTCCTGAGTTCAAGCCAGAAGATGCCTTTTCAAGCCTACTCTGCCTCCCCACAACTTTGATTCTGAACAAGGTACTTTCCATCACTGAGCCTTTATGACCTCACTTCTATTCTGAGTGTTCAGGCTGTTGAGAAGGTGCAGTCGTCTCCTTGGGGTGCAAAGTGCCACAGACCAGTGAGTGCTAAGTCGCTTCAGTCCTGTCTGACTCCGTGTGACCCTATGGTGGACCCTCTGTGTGACCGCCAGGCTCCTCTGTCCATGGGATTCTCTAGGTAAGAATACTGCAGTGGGTTGCTATGCCTTCCCTTCAGGGGATCTTCCCAACCCAAGGATCAAACCTGAGTCTCTTGCATCTCCTGCACTGGCAGGTGGGTTCTCTACCACTAGCACCACCTGGGAGGGGCGTGAACAACACGGAAATATTCTCTCACAGTCTGGAGTCTGGACGCCCGAGATCAGTGTCTGCAGGCTTGGTTTCTCCTGAGGCCTCTCTCCCAGGCTCGTGGGGGCCATCTTCTCTCTGTGTCTTCACATGGCCTTCACTTGACCCGTTTCCTGATCTCTTCTTCTTATAAGGACACCAGTCAGACTGGATTAGAATCCACCCCCTACAACCTTATTTTAACTACTTCTTTAAAAACTGTGTCTCTAAATAGTCATATTTTGAGGTACCGAGAGCTAGGACTTCAATATAGGAATTTTAGGGGGTGTGGGGGCACAGTTCAGCTCATAACAGAAAGCTGAGCGAGAAACTGTGTATTGAAACTTGGCATAAAGCAGCCACTTTATTAGTGCTAGTTTGGTATGTTGACGTGTTTTCAGAATCACCATCATCAAAAAGAACACAAATAACAAATGTTGGTGAGGACGTGGAGTAAAGGGAGAGCCTGTGCGCTGCTGGTGGGGATGTAAATTGGTGCAGCCACTGAGGAAAACAGTATGGACGTTTCTCAAAAAATTAAAAATAGAACCACCTATAATAGAAAAAACAAAAACACCAATTCAAAAAGATACATGCACCCCAACATCTGTAGCAGTGTGGTTTACAATAGGCAAGATATGGAAGCAACTGAAGTGTCCACCAACAGATGAATGGATAAAGAAGATGTGGTGTGTATATATATATGTGGTGCATGCATATATATATATTTATAATAGAATACTAAGCCATAAAAAGAATGAAATTTTGCCATTTGCAGCAACAAATGGATGGACTTGGAGGGTATTATGCTAAGTGAAATAAGACATAGAAAGGCAAATACTGTGTGATATCACTTATATGTAGAATCTAAAAATACAACAAACTAGTGAATGCAACAAAAAGGAAGCAGACTCATAGATACAGAGAACAAACTAGTGGTTACCAGTGGGGAGAGGGAAGGGCAATATAGGGGTGAGGAACTAAGAGATACAAACTATTGGGTATAAAATGAACTACAAGGATGTATTGTACAATATGAAGAATATAGTCAATATTTTATAATAACTATGAAAGTGAAAGTCTCTCAGTCATGTCCGACTCTTTGCAACCCCATGGACTATACAGTCCATGGAATTCTCCATGCCAGAACACTGGAGTGGGTAGCCTTTCCCTTCTCCAGGGAATCTTCCCAATCCAGGGATCGAACCCAGGTCTCTCGCACTGCGGGTGGATTCTTTACCAGCTGAGCCACAAGGGAAACCCATGAAAGGGAAGTTTATAATAACTATAAATGGAGTATGCTGCTGCTGCTAAGTCACTTCAGTTGTGTCCGACTCTGTGTGACCCCATAGACGGCAGCCCACCAGGCTCCCCTGTCCCTGGGATTCTCCAGGCAAGAACACTGGAGTGGGTTGCCATTTCCTTCTCCATAAATGGAGTATAGTATTTAACAATTGTGAATCACTATATTGTACACCTGTAACATTATAATATTGTACAGCAGCTATGTGGCACAGTGGTAAAGAACCTGCCTGCCAATGCAGGAGACAGAGGAGACAGAGGTTCTATCCCTGGGTAGGGAAGATCCCCTGGAGGAGAAAATGGCAACCCACTCCAGTATTGGTGTCTGGGAAATCCCATGGACAGAAGAGGCTGGCAGATTACAGTCCACGAGGTCGCAAAGAGTTGGATACAACTGAGCACACATGCACACATACTTCAATATAAAAAGGAAAAAGAGGTTGATGTGTGTGGCTGCGCTCTATTTTGTTGAGGTGACTTACGGTTCACGAGCGGGTATGACAGTGGCTCTGTCTAAGCTGAACCGGCCTTGGGCTTCATTTCCTTCTAGCTCATGCCCAGCTTGGCTGCCTGCTGCGCCACCACTGGAGAGGGGCACTGGAGGGCAGAACTGAAAATTTTTTTTGGCTGTGATGCTACTGAATCAAAAATGAACTTGGTAAGTCTCCTCAGGCCCCATAGCATTAGGGGTTTCAGGACGTCATCCATCTGCTGTCTTACTGGTCACAAGCCCTATTTCACTGGGGCACAGGTTCACAATTGTCATGTTAAGAATGAAGGAAGGACTTCTCTGGTGGTCCAGTGGCTAAGACTCCATGCTCCCAGTGCAGGGAGCCTGGGTTCAATCCCTGGTCAGGGAACTAGATTCCACATGCCATAACTAAAGATCCTGGGTGCTCCCACTAAGACCTGGTGCAGCCAAAGGAAAAAAAAAAAAGAATGAAGGAGAATTCATCCTGAGCCACTGAGGTTGCTGGTGACATCCTTACAAAATAGCCTTTCAGTGTTTGTTCAGTTAACACAAAAGCAAACAAAGAGCAGTGGTAACAACAACCACAAAAATGATGACAGAGGGAGAGGGAGCTGCCTGGTTCCAGAGATGAGAAGCAAAAATCTCTCTGGAAAATTTATGCCCATCCCTGCTTCTGTCCCAGGACAGGGCAGCAGCAGCTTTGGCTTTGGGCTTTTCCTCTCTCTTTTCTCAAATTTCCTGTTCCCAGTTTCCCACATCCCATAAATGCCATCACTCTCCATGGATCCCTCTGAGTGATGCCTCCGTGGCTCTCTGTCACTCAGAATGTCCCTCTGGCCAGGGTTCATGGCTGTGGGTAAGACCTGCTAGTTGGAAAGCAGTCAATCCTAAGGGAAATCAACCCCAATTCAATTCATTGGAAGAACTAACGCTCAAGCTGAAGCTCCAATACTTTGGCCACCTGATGCGAAGAGCCAACTCATTGGAAAAGGCCCTGATGCTGGGAAAGATTGAAGGCAAAAGGAGAACAGGCGACAGACAGACAGATAGCATCCCAATGCAATGGACATGAATCTGAGCACACTCCAGGGAGGTAGTGAAGGCTAGGGAAGCCTGCTGTGCTGCAATCCATGGGATCGCAGAGAGGAACACGACTTAGTGACTAAACAACAAACCAGAGCACCCTCCTTCCAGAGAGAAGCAGGCGGAGGCTTTCAAGCCGTTTGCCTGCAACCTTTGACCCCCTCTGTGCTCTCTTGGTTAACGGCAATTATCATTGTTCAAGAGACACACCACAGAGGTAAGTGTCCTCAGCTAAATGGGCTAAATGATGAAATGGAGGTGCAGATGTTTCTCTCGCACACAGCTCTGTCTATTGCAACAGCATAAATGATGAATTTGAGCCCCCTCAGAATGAGCCCTGAAACCTCAATGGAGGTGAGAAAGAAAGAAAATTTTAATTCTAGATTTTGGGAAAACAAGACTTCTGGTTGTAATTTTGGATCCCCTTGATGGATGGATTTGCTTCAGGTGGGGGATGTCAAAGGCTCAGGTGTGAGTGGCAGGGGGAGGGCGGCCACAGCTGCAGTGCAGAGAGGCCAGATGGCTTGCCAGGAAGGAGCGAAAACTCGGGGAATTCTAATGATGAGCAGCCCTCAAAGAGCTTTCAGAGAGCGGACAGACGTGCTGGGGAGCCTGGGAGCCATTGCAATTAACATCTAGAAACAATTGTGGGACATGCTTGCCTAAAATATAGACCTGGGCACACTCCGTGTTTGGAGCATGCACCCAGGGCAAACAATCAAAGTAGTACATGGATGTATGCAAATATGTACACATTTCACACACACACACACATATATATGTATATACACACATATATAGTACATGTTTGTTAACTGTATGTTGATTAGAAAAAAATCAAATGGGGAGGAGACTGGCAGATTCCAGGTTTTCCAAGTCTCCATCTTCGGTCCACTTCCCCACATTGCCACTGGGAACATGCCCTGGCTGCCAATCTGGGGACAGACCAACTTCTTGCTGCACCCAGCCCGGCCCAGGCGTGCTCTCTACCTTTTGTGTGAGCTGTGCCACCGAGGAAAGGTGAGGCTGTCACCTTTCTCAAGCTGCTGCTAGTCTCTCTCTTCCTGAGCTGAAAAGAGCCTAATGTTTTTTGTTTTTATTTTCCTATTGAATTATAAAAGACCACTTTAAATAGCCAGGTGAAGTGAAAATGTTAGTCACTCAGTCATGTCTGACTCTTTGTAACCCTATGGTCTGAAGCCCTCCATGTTCCTCTGTCCATGGGATTTCCCAAACAAGATACTGGAGTGGGTTGCCATTCCCTTCTCCAGGGGATCTTCCCAATGCAAGGATCAAACATGGGTCTCCTACCTTGCAGGCAGATTCTTTACTGTCTGAGTTACCAGGGAAATCTAAATAGCCAGGCGGTCATGGTCAAGAGATGTTTTAGTATTTATGCAGAGTTCATGAAAAGCAGCTCACAGTAGTCTCAGGAATCTTACTAACCCTCAGGTTAGTGAGTATAAGTGTGTGTGAGTGTGAGTGTGTATGCGTGTGTGTGTAGGATGACAGGAAGTTGGGGAATAGGTTGGAAGGACAGCAGCATCTCTTTTTAAAAAAACTGAGTGGGAATTCCCCAGAGGTCGTGGTTAGGCCTCTGTACTTTCACTGCTGGGGATGCAAGTTTGATCCCTGGTCAGGGAAGCAATGTTCCACAGGCCACAAGGTGCAGCCCCCCAAAAACCCCCCAAAAAACAAACAAACAAGACTCCGAGCATCTGTGCTTTTGCATGGTTTCCAGTAAGAAAGTATCTGTATAGTGGACTTCCAGTTGAGTGCTCTCCTGAGGAGACAGACCACATGAGGAGGAAGGGGGCCAGTTCCCCTCTTTTGCTGGCCGTGCTGAGGCTGTTCGTTGACAAGGGTTTGAGGGGACAGGTAGAGAGGTGGAGAGGTGCCTCGTCGCCCTGGAAGGATCTGCCTGCAGCCCCCACCCACCCCCTACCTGCTTCTCACCTGTTGTCATCTTCAACCTGGACCACCCTTGTTCTTGTCTAGTGAACTGATTTGACTCTGATCCCATAGCTGCAGTGCAGTGCCAGGATCCCCAACCAAAGCCCACGTGATGAGAGCTGGGCTGCCCTGGGGGTGCTGGCCCCTGGAGTGCAGGATGCGGCTGGGGCTTCTTCTCCGAGGCTTTTCAGGGCTGCCTGGCTTGGCTGCTGTCACACTTGGTAGCGCAGGAGACGGATGAGGGGACAAAAAGAATTCCTGCCGGGCTTGGGGTGTTACCGGAATTCTATTGACTGTCCCCGCATTTGGGTCTGTTCCTGGTCTTAGAGGAGAATCAGTAAACATGACCCCCCAAAGTCTCAGTGTGAAAAGGAAAAAACCCACAACACAGCAGGCTTCTCGGCAGCCTTTCCCTTTACCCATAGTACAGGTTTGTTGACTGCCTCATGTGGCTGCAATTAAGTTGGTGCAGGTAGTCACTCCCTGGTGTGGCTGGAGAATCTGCCTGCTGTTTTCCTTTTCTGTCACCCCTGCCCCTCTCCTATATCTATTTGCTCCCAGGGAATTCTACAACACGCAATGGGGATAAGAAAAAAGACACGAGTCCCCAAGGTTCTACAGCCCACGGTTGTTTGGGAACACAGGGGACAGTCTGGTTGTTAAGCAGCCATGATCCTGGGCTTTGATGGGTGTGTCAACGACAAATGGGCAGTTGGCATGGGTGCTTGCCATCTACCTCTGCAAAGATTAGATCATGAGCTGCTGCAGCTGCTGACCTTCAACAGCCCCCTGAACGGAGTTCAGGGTGGAGAGCAGAAATGAGGAACTCCGCTCAGGGAAAAAGTGGCAGGACAGGTTTTCAGATGGTCAGGTATATTCAGGAGCCAATTTTATGAGCCCAATTCTTATATTTCCTCATATCTAGATAGCACTGTAATCCTTCATGGTGATGACTATTCCTCAAGACTAGCAAAGCTTCACGAAACCAGTAGAAACCTTCTGGAGAAATATGTGCTTGATGGCATATACTTCCTCATCACCAAAATCTCATATAGATCTCCCCACCCACTGCCTCTTTGGAGCAGCTTCTCAGAGGTATCTGAAGTATCATCTCCCAGGCTGCAGTCCTCATTTTGTCCCAAATAAAACTAAACTCTCAACTCTCACTTTGTGCATTTTTTTTAAGTCCACAGGTGTGTCAGAATGGAGGTGACAAAAGAGCAGAGATGGTGGAGAGCAGGTGGGGGACAACCGACGGCAGCACTTAAGAGCAAGATCCCCCTCTAAGGAGCTCGTAGGCAGACCAGAGTGTGGGCTCTGGGACGTGTAGGACTCTGGCTGGTCTGTCCCTCTTGGCTCAGTGTGCCAGGCTGTCGGCCAGCGGTTACTGGGCGAGAGGAGCCTGGGCAGAGGATGAAGAGGAGAGGAAGCCATGTGGGCGAAGCTGAGCCAAGCAGAGAATGGGTGAGGGGTGAGAGAGGCCAGAAATCAGAAATGAGAGTGCAGGAGGGCGAATATGAGGAAGTGAAACCGTGGGGTTTGCAGAGAGGCATTGTGATTTGGGGGCCGGAGACCTGGGTCTCACCTCTGCCCTTTATGAGCTGGGGAGCCTTGCAAAAGGGACTTACCCTCTCTGAGCCTCCATTTTGCCACCTTGAAAATGGAGCCAATGATCATTTCCACCCCCTCTCCTTCAGAAGGGTGGTGTAAGAATTAAACGAAGACATGAAGGCTCTGTAAGACAAAACTCACACTAACACACTCCTCAGCCAAACTGTTGGTTGGGTCAACAAATTGGGTTGAAGGAAGAACTAAATAGAAGCATAGAAAACAGAACATAGAGAAAAGATGATTAATCCAAGTAAGCGGGAGGGAGCCGGGTAGAGAATTAAGAAAGAACCAAATGGTGCTGGTGCTGGTAGAGACGCCAGACTCACTTGAAAACGCAGGAGTGACAGGGTCCATTGGGCAAACTGTAGCACCCATGTTTAAGAGACTAGGGTTGGCTATTGTGCAAGTGAGTGGAGGCAGGGACAGGAGGAGGGGAGCAACGGAGAAACCCCAGGGTGGAAGTGGTGAGAGAAAGTCAAGCAAGAGCTTGCCTGAGGGAGGCTGAAGGCAGAGGCAGGAGGTCACACACTGATGGACAGACAGACAGACAGAGCCATTGTGGGTAGGGTACAGTGAACAGAGAGGCAGTTTGAGGCAGGGTACGTTAGTTGAAATTTGGGCTAGATGAAATCTTTATATCCAAAATGGCAATCTAAGGAATGGATGGGATCGTTTTGTTTCAGGAGAGAAAGTCTTCATTGATTTGTTCTGAATCCAATTATTTGGTCCAAACTGGAAGCTGAGTCACATGTAAGGGAGAGTCCCATGTCTAACTTGAGAGAAAGGTCAAGCTTCTGTGATCTAGTGCCATCAGAAGCAAAGGAAGAGCCTCGGCAAGGAGGTGACAGCATTGTTCAGCCTTTCAGGAGGGGAGCCAGCAAAAATGGGGTGATTGTGGTTGATTTAAGGGGTAAAAGTTGAGAGGCGGAGGACAACCAAGGTTGAAAGGGCTTCTCTGAGAGGCCCTTTTGTTCCTGGGCAAGACGTCGCTACCGCTGGGTTCAAGGGGAGAGGGAAGGATGATGGATTGCCAATGAACCTATGAAGAATGAGGCAAAGCAGCATGAAACCATTTGTTTGGGCTTTATAGATTTTCTAATAAAAACGTCAAGTTTTTTTCACACCATTTTGAAAATGTCATCAAATGCAAAACAGTCCTCCTTGTGCCAATGACAAAGGCTGCATTTCCAATGGTAAATTCCATCCTGAGATGCAATCACAAAGTTTCTCAGGTTTGCCTCCAAGTCAACCCAGGAGTCAGGGTTGGTCCAGGACCCTTCAGGGTGACCCTTCACAGTAACTGACCCCTCCGAATAGAGCCCAGAACTTTCCTGATCATGAAGTATTGGGGGAGGGAGTAAGGCTTAGTGTTTGGGAACATCCCTGAGAACAGGTCCACTTCTGAGCTATGTTTGGGGACTGAAGTGTGTATCTCTGAGTTATTTCTGACTCAGATTATTTCTGATGTTGTTATTAAAAAAAAAATCTTTCAATGGACTTTCTTGTCTCTAGACTCCCCTCCTTGCCTCATACTCTTCCTCGAAATTAGTATTTGTATTAATTATTATTTTAATGCATCTTTAATCAGGTGACATCCCAGCTCAAAGACTTTCAATGGTTCCCCTTTGCCTATTTTTGGTTTTCATTTTCATAACATTTTGAGGTTAACCTAAGAAATCCAAAGATATCATTATGAAGTATAATCCACATTAGAATGATGAATAAGATATTTTATATCCTTTCTTTGTATTGAGCTTCAACCCAGTGTGTGTTGTCCCATTCCAGCCCATCTCAGGTGGTGCTAGTGGTAAAGAACCCTCCTGACAATGCAGGAGATATGAGAGACTCGGGTTCTATCCCTGGGTCAGGAAGATCCCCAGAGAAGGAAATGGCAACCCATTTCAGTATTCTTGCATGGAGGATCCCATGGACTGAGAAGCCTCGTGGGCCACAGGTCTTACAGTTGCACAAAGTCAGACACAACTGAAGCAACTTAGCACACAGCACACACACAATTTTAAAATTCAATTTTATCAGGTATATTTCATCTGTGTTTGGATTTCCTAGGCTTGACAGTTGTAAGAGAAGATCCACAAACCAAGTTGTCTAAACATGCCTCAAACATTTCCAATAACTGAATCAAACATCAGGTTTTAGAGATGAATTTACATTAGTTAAGTTTGAATCAAAGAACAGAAATCTCACCCTTGTTGCAGAGTAGCATCCCACAGTAAGGCTGGATCACTCACTCCTCTTTGCCTTTTATATCAATTGCAAACTCCTGTGACCGGCTTTCTGTCCCTAACTCCTTTGTAGCCTTATCTTCTGCAGTTGCTGGGCAAGGACCTCGTACTCCAGCCAAACTCCTCCAGCCTCTGCCCCACCCCTCCACGTTTCCTGTTCTCCACTGCAGGGCCCCTGTCACCCCCTTCATCCAGGGCATTTTCCCCTTCACACCATCTTTGCCTATTAAAATCCTGCTGTTCCTTCCAGATTTATCTCAGAAGCCACTTCTTCCATGAAATCTGTCCTGATTTTCTGAACTGTGAGTCTGTCAACTGTGATTTCTCCTTTTTTTATACTTCAAAGCACACTGGGGCCAGGACTTCCCTGGCATTCCAGTGATTAAGACTGTGCCTTCCACTGCAGGGGGGCATGGGTTCAATCCCTGGTTAGGGAACTAAGATCCCACATACTGAGATACATGGCCAAAAGTAAAAAAAAAAAAATCTTTTATAAAAGAACACTGGTGCCTCTAATTAATCCATGTTGACCTATATCCTAGTCTAATCCGAGATGCTCATCTCCTCAGCCCCACACATTTTCCAGCCCCTACACCCCATCACCTACACTAAAGCCTCCTTGAGTTGCCTCCTCCTCATGGGCCACAAGGATTAGGGAAAAGTGATAGCTTTCCATTTAGAGTCAGCCTTCTTTTGGGGTTCATCTCTATTAAGTTGACTTGGTAAAAGGGCCGTAGATGGAAAAAAGAAAAGAAGAAAGTGGGGAGAGCAGTTGGGTTTTGACCTTGGTCTGCTCTAGCTCATTAGATGGGCCAAACCACATCTAACTTTAGGGGATGTCTCTTTTCTGGGCCCAGAGGCAGAGGCCAGGAAGGGAGCTGCAGATAGAGTCTTCCCTCCCTGGCAAGTCCTCTGCAGCTCCGAGGAAAAAACTTAAAAGACAAAAAGGAGAGGGGCTTTCTGAAGGGACTCTGCCTCACATATGGGGCTTCTAGTGGGGCTCATTCTAGTAGGGTCATGGTCCAAGCACTTCCTCTCGGATCCTCTGAGTGGGAGGGATACTAAACATAGGAAGGGCTTACTTCCGTGATCCAGGCAAACACAGGAATTATACTCTTTGACTTAAAAAAAAAATGTATGGATCTGGGGCAAAGCCCGCGGAAGGCAGTCAGGGTCACCCATGTTCTGTGGGGATGCTGTGGTCAACTCAGCAGGCCTACCAGCTTCCGATCCCAGCAGCCGCCAAGGGTCTGTGGTTAGATTATCAAGTCTCGGCAAGAGCTTTCCAGGGTGCAAAACATTTGGAGAATACTAATAAGAAAGCAGCTCCCGGATGGGATTCTCATGGGGGCAGGAAGTCGCTGCTAGGATAACAGGCCATAGCTTAGTCTGTTAGCCCAGAATTTAATGGGTTAGTCCTAGATGGATCAGTGGTTCACGGTAGAAACCTGAATGCGTCCACCTCATGCCCAAGTTTTCCCCATGTAGATGGGATTGCAGGCCTGTCATTTTTGGCAACCTGGCCAAAAATGACTGATTTAGCTTCAGGCTGGAAAGAAATACAACTCCCTTCCTTCCTCCTTTCTCCTCCTTCCCTCCCTCCCTTCTTCCTTCCTTCCTTCAACAGACATTTATTTAAATGCCTGCAATAACCAGGAGGATATGGCAGTTAGCGAAACAAACTCCCTGACCTTATACACATGCTAGCAATAGCTAGATAAGCAAAAACATTTTAATAATAAAAACATAAAATATTTACTTAATAACATAATAAAAACAAAATATCATATAATACTTGTATATAATATGTATGTATTGTATGTAAATATAAATAATAGATGAAATTATTTTATGTAGTACTTTATATATATATATATATACTCACACACACATACACATATATGAATGCATGCTCAGTCGGTCAGTTGTGTCCAACTCTTTTGTGACCCCATGGGCTGTAGCCCACCAGGCTCCTCTGTCCATGGGAATCTCCAGGCAAGAATACTGGAGTAGACTGCTGTTTCCTTCTCCAGGCAAGAATACTGGAGTGGATTGCTGTTTCCTTCTCCAGGGGATGTTCCCCATCCAGGGATCAAACCTGCGTCTCCTGCATTGGCAGGCAAGTTCATTACCACTGAGCCATCTACTACTACTACTACTACTACTACGTAGCTTCAGTCGTGTCTGACTCTGTGCAACCCCACAGACGGCAGCCCACCAGGCTCCCCACCCCTG
The DNA here is from genome assembly GCF_002263795.3 of Bos taurus. Taxonomy (NCBI): domain Eukaryota; kingdom Metazoa; phylum Chordata; class Mammalia; order Artiodactyla; family Bovidae; genus Bos; species Bos taurus. The sequence goes on from NC_037341.1 coordinate 26,618,933, forward strand.
GGATTCTCCAGGCAAGAACACTGGAGTGGGTTCCCATTTCCTTCTCCAATGCATGAAAGTGAAAAGTGAAAGTGAAGTCGCTCAGTCGTGTCCGACTCTTAGCGACCCCATGGACTGCAGCCTACCAGGCTCCTCTGTCCATGGGATTTTCCAGGCAAGAGTACTAGAGTGGGTTGCCATTGCCTTCTCCGCTGAGCCACCTAGGAAGCCATATATATTTGGTACATTGATCTGAAAAAGCATCACCTGAGTGGGTAGCACTGGGACAGGTCCTGGATGAGACAAGAGTGTTGTCGGGGGAAGTATCACCTGCAGAGGAAGCTTTGAGTCAGTCCCCGTGGCAGCTGCATGACCCGGGGCAAGGCGATAACTTCTGGGAAGCTTGTTTCCATGGTTTAAAATAAAGCTTAAAGCTAAGCCCTACCAAGGTAGGTAAGGGAAGCTTCCCAGGTGGCTAAGTGGTTCAAAAAAAAAAAAAAAGGCCACCTGCCAGTGCAGGAGCTGCAGGAGCTTCAGCACTTCAGTTCAATCCCTGGGTCCGGAAGATCCCCTGCAAGAAGAAATACAGTATTCTTGCCTGGAGAATCCCATGGACTGAGAAGCCTGGTGGTTTACAGTCCATGGGGTCTCAAAGAGTTGGATTCTACTGAGTGACTGGGCATGCATGCAATGACGCCTTTGGGAGATTAAATGCAAGAAGGCCTGGGGAGGCCTGGCCCCCTGTACAATCTGGACCAGGGGGGTGCTATCTGGCTGAGGGCTCATCACCCCACTCTTCCTCAGGACCAGGGCACCCCTCAATCTCTCTGGGGCTCTTTCTCAATCCATACAAGGGGGAAACAACCCTGCGCCCTCCTCAAAAGAATGCAAAAGGGCAGGGGAGGTAGCAAGTGCCAAAATGCTTTGACCCAGCTCTAGGATAAAGGTCTGCAGAGAATTCGAGCACAGGGGAGAGGACGCCCTCCCCCCGGGGCGTGGGGGCGAGGCCTTCAGCACCTGGAAGGATTGAGACCCAGATGGAGGGAGCCGGATTTGCCGGCCCGGGAAAAGGCTGGGACGAGAGCCAGTCCCGGGCGGAGGCACAGCAGAAGGGCGGCTCCGGTGACCGCCAGGAAGCAGCAAAGCGGCAACACAAACAGGAAGCAGGACCGCGGATGAGGGGATGGGGCCCTGTGAGCGCCGGGAAGAGCCAGGCGAGGTGGTGAGGGCGGCCGCCCCCGCCCCCCATGCTGGGGGAGCAGGAACGGGGGTGGGGTGGGGGGCGGCTGTCGGCCCAGGGATCCGAGTGAGACCGACATCCTTATCTAAGTACCGAGTAATGCGCCTTCTTACACTTCAAACAAACAAACAAACCGAAAAACAGAGAGCTGCTGTGTTGCAGTTCTCTTCCCCCTAACTCTGTCGGGAAAGGGTTTTTCTACTTTCTTCTTATCCACTTGGGCTTCCCTGGTGGCTCAGCGGTAAAGAACCTGCTTGCCAATTCAGGAGACTGAGGGTTCGATACCTGGGTAGGGAAGATGTCCTGGAGAAGGAAACGGCAACCCACTCCGGTATTCTTGCCTGGGAAATCTCACGGACAGATGAGGCTGGCGGGCTACAGTCCGTAGAGTCCACAAAGTGGGATACGACTTAGTGACCCAACAGCAACTTACCCACTTAGGCATCTGTCTTTCATTAGAGAAACAGCATTGCATCCCTACCTGCCATCACCCTCTGCTGATTCCGGAGGCGGGGCACAGGGCCTTCCTGGTTATTAGGAACCTGCCTAGAAGGGGCATCTAGCAGATGATGGACTCCCAGTGCGAACAGGATCTGCATGGAAAATAACAAGAGTGGGTTGCAGATTGATTCATGGGACTGAGCACGGAGCGGCCCAAACTCCATCCTTTCTTCCGAGTTCCATCTCCGGTCTCTTGTCAGTCTCAAAATTGATAGAGCAGCCTGAAGCCATTGAACAGAGTTATGTGGGCAATCATCTTTCTAATTCTTGCACAGAGGTGCCAATACGTCAGGAGGACCCAGGCAAGGGGACAATGGGGTGGCTTTATTTCGCATGATGACAAGCAAACACTTGAATAGCAAAGAGCTCATGAGCTTTGCAGCAGCAGGGAAAAAAGAGAAGGCCCCTGCATGGATGCCTGGCTCCACTCCAGTAGCCCTGCACAGTGAAAAAAGGGGACCGCTAACAAAAAGGTCATTCAGTGGCTCCCCGATCAGCCTCAAAGGTAATAAGTATGGATGGAGCTTCCCTGGTGGCTCAGATGGTAAAGAATCTGCCTGCAATGTGGGAGACCCAGGTTTGATCCCTGGGTGAGGAAGATTCGCCTGGAGAAGGGCATGGCAACCTACTCCAGTATTCTTGCCTGGAGAATCCTATGGACAGAGAAGCTACAGTCCATGGGGTCTCAAAGAGTCAGATATGACTGAGTGACTAGCACACACACACACGGATGGAACAGATGTCAGAAGATGGAGCACTATTTTGAAAACTGCCAAGATATTTAGAAACAGCACTTTCTTATGAACCTGAGCATGATGCTGAAGGTCCTTTAAAATCAAACGTCCCAGGTGCCACCTGTATCTAACATGGTGATAGGATGAGTGCCCATGTGCCCACTGATACTGGAAGTGCTCTTAAGAAACAGCCTGGACTGATTGTTCTGGCACAAACAAATCACAGACTAATTTACGTATTCCTGCAGCTGCACCCCAGCCCAGGCGAGGAGTCGGCCAATTCACAGTTGACTAGTGCTGCCTCGTTCTTTGCAGATTTTGGCATTTAACTGTAATTAAGATTTATTGTTCACTAGCTCACAGGTCAGGGCAAGCATGACAATACGGGTAACTTTTCTGTTTACTAGTAAAATGTCTGGCAGGGAGGGGAAGCCTCAAACCTTCCAAGCAGAACTTGACAGAAATAAATAGCACCTCTCCACTCCAGGACGGGCGCATGACCGATTTTAATCAGACACGAGGGTTCTCTTTAAGGGAGGGCAGGGAGAAATCGGCAAGAGCTAGTGAAGTGTGCTGTTGCTTTTGCACCAGAAGGGGATGGGCTGGAAGCCAAATCAATTATTGCTGATCTTCTGGATTTGGGGAAGGGACTGTCTGCCCAGTGTGGGAGGCCGGGATGGATGGAGACCTTGATGCTGACAAAGGTGCTGTGGAGAATGAGACCTGCCAGTCTTCACAACCCCTCCTTGCCACTGAGAGGAGCAGCCTTGCTCATCTCTCTCTGCTCTCAAGGATGCCCTTGGACCAAATCAGGTGGCTGGTGGAGGAGGGAGGCAGGGTTCAGTAGTCAGTGACTATTCACCTGCTTCTGCAGTCTGTCTGCTGAGGTCCTGTGTGGGTGACCCACGACACAGTGGGTGTGAATGAACCAACGGTCTGTAAGCAGACTGTAAGCAGACAGATGAAGAAGGACATCGCATCCCTCCTGGTTGATTAGAAGGCAGAAATGCTGAATCTAATGTCCTTCAGTTTCCTCGCATCTATAATTTATTGTCTATTATTGTTTGTCCTCCGTGGGGTCTCTTTGTCAGTGCCTATGTGAAATAAGAAAACAGTACTCACATGAACCAGAGATTTAGACCCTGAGCTTGCTCTGTTTCTCTTGCTTCCTGACAGAGGATGGAAAAGAAAGACAAACCCTTTGCTCTATAGTAACGCCGTTGACTCCAGAACATAATTTTATATGATTTTGTAAACATATCTTTGTATATCACTCTAAACTGTACACCATTCAGATGGTGACTTATGAAAATGCATACAACATTTTAGAAAAAATTAAAAGTAAATGAAGGAAAAATTGAATGATTCCTGGGATCCTCCTGTTTCATGTTGTCTATTAATATTCCAGATACCAATTCATGGAAGTTAAAGACAGTTAATTCTGGTCTCAGCTATCCAGGACTTCCCCCGTCGCTTTAATTAGATGACGTTTGTTTTCCTTTTTACCAGAAAAGGATCTTGAGATTCTAAGAAGTATAGGAGAGGTTTTGTTTTGATGTTATGAGGGGGCTGTAAAAACAAGTATCTTCCCCAAAGGTAAAAGGGGGGAGAATGGGTGTGAAATTCATGTTAATGGTGGATAGAGACAAAATCTGAAGAAAGATTTAAAAGAAAACTTTACAAATATTTTACCAACCGAAGATGTTTTCTCGTCCTAGACACCAGATTTCTAGTCTCGTGGAATTCAGTTCAATGACAGTGATGGTAAATCACAGGAGAGGAAAATATAATTCTAAGAGGGTAGCTCCTAATATTTAGATCTGATTGTTAGTGGCGTTTTAACCACTTAAAGGAAAGTAAGACCTACCTTTCACTAAAGTCACTATCACTCGTTTGATTTTCAGATCTTGCCAGCATTCCTCTAGCCCAGGGACACTGAGAAAGGCACAGGGAGGCTCAGGGGAGTCTCAACTTGACCGTAAATGTGAGCCTTGTGTACAGAGCCAAGGGACTCTGGTCCTTGGTGATGCTCTGCAAGGTGATCTCTGGGAACACAGACATCACTCCAGAGCTTCCCGAGTTGCTGATCTAAGTAAAGCACGTTGTTAAACTTGGGCCTGGACTGCCCTGGGCGCAGATGCGCATAGAAAATGATGTGGAGGATGCTACAGCCATTTAACAGACGGGACATTGTGGAGCCCACTGCTCTTGGGTCCAAACAATGGGAGGAGGAGAGAGGGAGCCGCAGTGGCTCGAAACAGGTGGCCAGCTGGAGGAGGCTCACTTTACTCTCATCCAGGGGCTTTGTGGAGGAAGCGGGGTCTCAGGAGCTAGTCGAATGATTGCAGGAGACAGCTTGATGAAATAGGATGGGGCAGGATTCCAGGCTCAGGGACTCATGCCCAGAACGAAGGGAACTTGAAGGAGGGAAGATGCTTGGCTGAAGGGGCAGTGGGAAGAACTCCAAGGAAGGAAGTGGAGGAATGGGCTGTAATGTAGCTGAGTTGCTTAGGTTCTTGATGCATACTCAGTCGCTCAGTCATGTCAGACTCTTTGTGACCCCATGGACTGTAGCCCACCAGGGTCGTCTGTCCATGGGATTATCCCAGCAAGAATACTAGAGTGGGTTGCCATTTCCTTCTTCAGGGGATCCTCCCAAACCAGGGATGGAACCTGCATCTCTTGTGTCTCCTGCATTGGCAGGCAGATTCTTTACCACAGGGCCAGAAGCCCCTCTTGATCTGTATAGGAGACCCTTACCCTCTCAACACAATCGCAGCTTCCCCATCTGTGCTAAAATGTAATTACTTGTTATATACTTGTTTATAATAATGTATACTAGTTTATAACAATGTATACTTGTTATAGTCTCTGCATTTATGCTTTGTTTCTTAAGAAAAATATTATGCCCATATTAGTCATCACATTCTTAATGCAATGGTCAAGAATGGGGGATGGATTCATCAAAGAATGCCTAGATTAAGGAGAAAATGGATCAGAACCCAGGGAAAATAACTCCATTGTTTGAAAATTTTAAAAATGTGTTTAAAGAAGAGGAACATGGAGTAATTATTATTTCCTGAGACACTAACCACTGGGAATTTCCTTTTACAAGGAGAAAGGTAAACAATAGTTTTCTATCTTCAAGGAAGAAGCATAGAACTGTCAGAGATTTGGGGGTGCTTTAAGCAGATACTGTGGTGGTGGTGGTGCTGGTGGTTTGGGCCCTCCTGGTGGCTCAGTCGGTAAAGAATCCACCTACAATGCAGGAGACATGGGTTCAATCCCTTGGTGGGGCAGATCCCCTGGAGAAGGAAATGGCAACCCACTCTAGTATTCTTGCCTGGGAAATCCCATGGACAGGGGAGCCTGGCAGGCTACCCCCCGCTCCTCATGGGGGTCGCCAGAGCCAGAATTAGCCCTTAAAAATACCGTAGGAATGTCAGCGCCCATCGATAGCGTGTGAGAGACTGGCTATCTTCCAGTACCCTTCCCAGGAATAGAAGTTATCAGTACTTATGACATCACAGGCTGAGAGCTGGTGTCATGTTTTTATTCTGGTCTTCTCTGACTGTGAGGATAAGCCCTACCCAAAATCAAAATCAAAATTGAACTCTCTAATGTATTTGACCACTTGCAACTCTTCTGTGAATTGCCTGTTCAACCCTATTGTACATTTTCTACTGGGTGCTTTATTTATTATTTTGCAGAAGTCCTTTGTGTATTAGGGACACACAGTTCATGCAAAAGAACTCTCATGCCATTATACCCTGGCCTGCATTCAGTAGAAGTGGTTTTCTTTTTCTTTCTTTAATTTTATTTTATATTGGGGTACAGTTGATTAACAATGCAGTGTCAGTTTCTGGTGTACAGCAAAGTGATTCAGTTATAATATATCCATATATCTGTTCTTTTTCAAAATCTTGTCCCATTTAGGTTATTACAGAATATTGAGCATATACAGTAGGCCCTTGTTGGTTATCTGTTTTAAATATATTAATAGGAGTGTCTCCGTGTCAATCCCAAACTCTCAATCTATCCCTTCCCCTCAGCCCTTCTCCCTGGTAACTATAAGTTTTGTCTCTAAGTCTGTGAGTCTAGAACTGCTTTACTTAATTTGCCAATGTAACAGTTTAAAAATGCCATTTCAGAGTTTTTGTTTATATGTGTCTGCTTATTAATGGGACTGAACATTTTATTAGGAATTTGTATTTCTTTTGCAAATATCCCTTTCTCCATTCTGGTCGGGAGATGCTGACAGTGTTTTTCTTCCTGGTTTGTAGGATATGAGCCCAGGGTCTAGGATTTGTGGTAAATAATTTGTTGCTCAAATTTTAGGTACTCAGGTATCCGTGAGCTTTTTTGCTCTGCTTGCAGGGGGACTTCTAGCTTTGTGGACAGAGGGGGGAGAATGTATATGTTTCAACACTGACTTGTATTCTCCTTAAATTTAGAAATCACACAGAGCTCTGCCAGTTGGCCTTTCTGCCAGCTCTCTCCCCTGACTCTGCCTGATGGCACCCCATCCTCGCTAGCACTGTCCCCTGTCATCCGCTGTCACTGTTAACTTCTCTCCATCTCTGGTCCCCACGAGATGAGATAAGCCACATGAAGTGCAGGGTCTGTGTCGGGGAGGGGCTTTCTGAACGCATCCTGACATGTCATTAAGGTGCCAGGTCACACCTGGTTGGAATGAGTTCAGCCCGAGGTCCCTGAATCTGTGACATCAGTTTCCAGCCACACCTGTCCTGGGACATCAGTCTTACAGGAGACCCAGGACTTCTCTCCGGAGGCTACATCTCAGCCTTGACAGCCAGCTCACGGGACGCATGTGTGCTTGCCTCTTCCGCTTCTCCAACAGGGGCTGTGGAAATACACACTTAGCTTTGCCACCTCCCATCCCAGCCAGGTCACCACCAAGCTTCACGCATATGCAGGGGCTCAGCCCTGGGTGTGGGTACCCAGTGTGTCAAAGCAACCCCACCGGCAAGTGTAGACTGTGTCAGGACCCCTGGAGACAGGCATGAGCACTTACTGTATACCCGGCACTTTGCGTACTTTTCAACAGCCCAGCAGAGTAGCCATTTGTGTTTAAAAGTGAAGCCATGAGACTTCCCTGGTGGTCCAGTGGTTGAGAATACATCTCCAATGCTGGGGGTTTGGGTTTGATCCCTGCTCGGGGAACCATGTGCCTCAGAGCAACTAAGTCTGAGTGCCACAACTTCTGAGAAGTCCACGAGCTGCAACTGAGACTCTAGGCAGACAAAAATAAATAAATATTTTAAAAAATTAAAGTGAAGCCATTAGGCAATGAGCAACATTAAGAAAACCCAGCCAGGGTGCCGACGATGGGTTTTGAACCCAGGTCTTCCGGCTGCAAAGTCTGCACGTGGAAGCGCCCTGTGGTGCCAGCCCTCTGCTGCTGATGACGGGCTTTCAGCCTGCAGGGCAGGTTCAGGGGCAGGTGGGGAGGACAGAGATTCGGAGTCGGTGTCCTGGGCGGGACTCCATGACCACACTTGGAACTGCCCACCCTCCTTGCCCTCTGCCCCCACCCCCATGCTGCCCGCTCCCCACATCAGCACCTGTCTTCACTCTGTCCTTTGTTTATCATTCATTACGCTGTCTGTTCACTGCCATGTCCCCAACATCCAGGAAGGCATCTTGACTTTGCAAACGAAACATGTCCTGTTTGCCCTGGAAGACGGTCGTCTGGAGAGATTTCCTGCAGACAGCTGTGCTCATCACTGCTCGGGGTTCTTATAAACTGCAGTCACAGAGGGTGGCACTTCCTGCCGGGGAGGAACCTCGGCCTCTCCCTGACCTCTCTCATTTTCCCTTGCTGTCCATCTTGGAATCCCTCTCTCATTTGCATCGAGGGCCTCGTTCTGCCAACCTCAGTACACCCGCCCACCCACCCTCACCCCCTGTCCCGGGAAGGGAAAAGACAGCATGGTTTGGAGGAGGAGGCAGGGGACAGACAGACAGTACAAGGCGGGCTGTGTCCACCTCCCAGTCCTCTCTGGGCCATTTGGCTGCCCTCAGGCTGATCCTCCCCAGAACCACTCAGGGCCTCAGGCTGGCAACATTCCTCAGCTCCACTGGTCAATTACATCATCGAATAAATACAGGTGGAAGAAGCAGGGGTTCCTTCCTGGCCCCTTTCTAGAACCTTCCTTGAACGACATGATTCCTGTCCGCAGCTGCAGCTGACTGTGTGTGTGTGTGAGGGCGCCACTTGAGACCACAGCCCCTCCTTCTCCAGCTCCAGACTGCATTCTGCCTCTCTCCCTCCCTCCCCCTCTCTCTCTGAGGCCCTCAGTCATCTTCTGTCCGGGTTTTTAAAAGGGGAAGGATTGGGAAGCAAACCCAAACTCTGGTTTTTGAGTGGGGAGAAGCCTTTCACATGAAGAAATAAAAGAATGTGTGTTAATAGCTCAGAAAACAATGGTAATATTTAATTAACCTTTTGGAATGGCTTCTCTGCAAATGTGCACGTGTCAGCTCATCCTCAGAACAGAGGGACTGTGTGTGCCGCTGCCGAGATCAACAGGCTGGTCCGTGCCTTTCTTCCGTGGGGACTTCACAGGGTGGGGGGTGGTATGGGTGGGCTGGTGGGGAGTAAGGCCTGCTCCCCTCCCCCGCCCCCAAATCCCTTGTTTTACTTCAAAAATGCATGCGATCCAGCTGTTCTCATCAGGGCTGGATGTGGCCTGTGGGGCTGCACAATTGAGGAGCCCAAGTTGCAGCCTGCCCCCCTCCCCTATTATTGCAACAGACAGGCCGTGGGCTCTGGGGTTGGGGGATTAGGTCTGCTGTCAGCAGAGATCAGCTCCAGGCCCTTGGAGCTCTCCCCAGGCCATGCATATCCACAGGACAAAGGGATTTGGCTCCTCTGCAAGTGTCCACTCTCTGGCTTTCCTAGTGATCTTTTTTCTTTAAAAGGCAGAGTGCCCCTCTTGTGGTGTGACAGGAGGCATCCTGTCATGCAGAGAGCACTGGGGTTGGCTCATTAAAACATCACCTGGTTGAGGTAAATCAGCGTTGATGGGGTTATTTAAGGTATTCCAATCATGGAGCTGGTGTGTCAGGCTGAGCAACTTGTTACTCCCATCATGGGCTAGATGGAAACCCCTCTTTTCTTGCTCTGCACCCCACACCTGCTTTAATGAGCAAGCCTCACAAAGTGATCAGAAGCCTGAGTTGATGGGTGGTGACCGATAGTTTTCATTTTCTTTTATCAACAGCAGTAGCAGAAAGAGTTGAGGAGGGTGGTATTTTGCTCTTTGGGACTTTCAGAAAATAGAGTTCTAACATCAAGAAAATGGATATGGAACACTTGATTTGTACTTTTAAACTGTATGTTTCCATCAATCTAGCACTAAGATGAGTTTTGAAATCTTTAAGAAATTTCTCTAACTTGTAAAAAAAGACTTTTGTTGTTTCTTTTATGTCCTTTGAACCATCGAGGAAAAAAAGTTTGGGGATTTTAAAGAAATGTGGCCAATCTGTTCAGCTTTGGGGAGAAATATTAAGGCTTATGAAGGCCTGGCTTCCCACGTGGCTCAGTGGTAAAGAATCTGCCTGCCAATGCAGGAGGCACAAGAGACACAAGTTCGATCCCTGGGTCAGGAAGATCCCCTGGAGAAAGGGATGGCAACCCACTCCAGTATTCTTGCCTGGAAAATCCCATGGACAGAAGAGCCTGGTGGGCTACAGTCTATGGGGTCACAAATAGTCGGCCACTACTGAAGCGACTTAATGTGCGCGCACACACACACGCACACACGATACTATGCGGCAATGGGCTACAAACACAAAGAGGCTTCATTCATCTCTTAAGAGGCTGATCTGGGGCCAGGGAGTAGCCTCTTTACCAAAGGCATCTTTATGATGCTGAAAATCAGAGGCCAACAAAAGGCACTGAATAGCAAAGTCATCAGTGATGATGGTGGAATCACCACCATGTGAAGGGACTTCTCTGCTGTCCTAGTATTCAGCCCATCTAATTCCCTCAGCTGCTAAACGATCACATTCAGCGATTAGTACTCTCGGAAAATCTAAGCTGACTCCCAGGAGGTGGAGGAAGAAAACTGTGTGTGTGCATACAGAAGACTGGAGCCTGTGTGTGTGTGTGTGTGTGCGCGCGCGTGCATACATTTGTGCCTGCAAGTGCTGAGGGTCTGAGCAGTTTTCTGAGATTCCCCAGAATACAGAAGGCTTGTGGTGCATATGGCAGAGCTGACAAGTACACCAGAAGGTGAGGAAGTGGCTGGAAGCAACGCTAATGCCACTCCATCTGGAAAGAGGGGGACTGTTGAGTACGTCTGGAAAGCATTATTTCTGCAAATAGCTCAACCTCTATCAACTTTCAGGCAGGGATCCCAATCCGCTGCCAAAATGAGATCTCCCTGACGGCTCTGCGGTGGAAAGAGGCCGAGTGAGTGAACGAGCAGCAGAAAGCAGGAAATCTGCGGGGATGGCAGCCGGCAAAGGTACCACACCGCAAGCACCTGCCACGCTCCAAAAAGACAGCCGGGGTTTCATATCGCATTAGGCCGGGGCTGTGCTCGGGGAGGGCCGAACCTGGTGGGATCTGGGCCTCGGCAGCCATCTCCAACAATTTCTCACCCTTTTTGGGCTCAGAAAAGCCCCTGATACAGTTAGCCAAATGGCTTTCCTGCATCGATTTTTATCCCCTTGGGTATTTTGGAGGAAATTAAATCCATGTGTTTCTGATTCCGTTGCCATTAGCACGTGAAAATGCTGTTTTGTGAGAGTTATGGGATGCCGTGGGTGCCTTCTCGCGGTGCCGCTAAATGCCATAAAACCGTCGAGCCAGACACGAAGGTGCGAGAAGCCGGGTGCGTTCTGCCGCCGCCATTTCTCTGCCTCTCCCAGAAGGCGATGTGTTTTTGTCATTTGCATCCTTTCTGAATGTAGCACAACACGTCTTCTCGTGCCTGCTAATCATCCATCATTTCCAGTTTGAATGAAGCCTTATCCGTGTGGATGATGAAAAACTGCCCTTAGCCACGAAGAGCTGGACAGGATTCCTACTGAAGCAGCCACCAAGACTGGGTTTGGTCTCCAAGTCTATGGGCTTTGAAAAAGGCCAGCTGACATGCATCCCCAGAAAGGCCCTCGCAGGCTTTGGTCTGCAACGCGGAGGAGCAGTAAGCTTGTGCTGGTGGGAAGAGTGGGAGAGTCCTGGGCTGTGAGCACAGGGAGGGGCTTATCTAAACCCTGCTACTTTCTGTCTCTGGTCTCTGAACTTCCTCCAGAGTAGTCATCTGATCAAATGCCATTGGTCTAGGGCCATCTCTACGCCTGGCATTCTATGATTAAAACCTGGCTGCTGGACACTTCCCTGATGGTCCAGTGGTTAAGAATCCGCCTTGCAATGCAGGGGACAGGGGTTCGATCCCTGGTCAGGGAACTAAGATGCCACAAGCCTCCGAGGGACTAAATGCTCCCTGTAACTGCTGAGTCCATGTGCTCTAGAGCCTGAACCACAACTAGAGAATCCATGTGCCACAATGAAGATCCTGCCTGATGCAAGGGAGAGTGAGCCCATGGACCACAACCAAGACTCAATGCAACCAAATAAATAAATGAATATTTTATAAAAGCCTAAAAAACTGGTCCTTGTGTGCCCTTAGTTATCACATTCATTGTACGATTCCATGTGTTGAGTCCTTAGTGTGTTCAGTGTAGAGGACACAACGATGAAAAGCATGTTTCTGTCTCTGGAGGGAGGAGACTAATTTATGGAGCACTGGCTGTGAGTCAGACCCAGGGCTGGGGGCTTTATTTGCCAATCTCTTGTCATCTTCACAAGAATACTCTAGGCATTATCACCGCCCCCCACCCCATTTTATAGGTGGAATTGCAAGATCAGGAAGAGTAGATAATTCATTCAAAGACACAGTTTGTAAACGGAGGAGTTGGGATATACAGTCTCATCTCTGACACCAAAGCTTTGGTTGTTTTCTCCCCTCCTTACTGTTTTTTGCAGTTTAATGTGATCAATGTTAATTGTCTGATCAGATGTATAAAATGTGATATTTTATGCCTGGAATCACAGAGGAGGGAGTCCTTAATTCTGTTGGGGAAGTAAAGGAGATTTCATGTGAAAAGATACTTGTGTTGGATTTTGTAGGGTGAGCAGGGTTGGCCAAACCGAGATGGAAGATGGGTTGGGAAATGACGGAAGGAATGGTATGTGCAAAGTTTACAGGGTGAAAATGAGAGCAAGGTGTTTCGGGAACTGAAAGTACATCACTCACCTCATTTCTGCAAAACTGATTAATGTTTAAACTGCTGAAACTGTTCTGGTCACATCTCTCCTGTGGATACATTTAAAGCTCGAGTGTGCATTTTCTTATCACAATGATAAGACCTCCAGTCTCCTTTGACCTCCAGTCCAGGCTCCTTATTGCACCTGTTGGGCCAGGCAGGATGACTTCTCTTCAAGGGCTGGGGTGGATTTTGACTTTGACCTTGGTCAACCTTGATGAGCTCTTGGTGGAGAAGGAGTTCCCTAAATTTTTCTCCACTCATGTTATCCTCACAGATGCTTCGTAATTCACTTGCAGTGGAGAAAGTTGAAAGCACAGCTGGTGGCAATTTTGCTTTGAATTTGGAGGTTGTGGAGCAAACAGGAAATTTCATGCTGCAGCCGTGGGGGAGGCCCACTGAGCTTTAGTAACTTACACGGTGTGTCCGCAACCTGCTTCCCATGAAATTGCCTATAAGCGCAGACAACTGGGGAGCGGCCAGTGAGCGGCATGTCTAGAAGTCTCTCTGGATTTTATAATGAGGCCAGTTTCAGCACTTCATAAAACTGCATTGTCCTGTGCTTGGACAAGTCAAACTTGCCCTCTACCTGCTCCCTACAGTCACTTTGCTTTCTGAAGCAGCTTAATTGGCAGTCCACGAAGAGCTGTCTGATCCCATCATAAGGACTTCAGGAGGTCCTAGCTGAACAAACTTTCTGACCTTGGTCTAGAATTTAACCTGTGGCTGGAGTGCCTTTGGTGACATGTCTGTGCTTCTAATAATGTCTAAACTGATCTTTTGGGAGCTGGTATCAGCCCATGGTGAGAATCTAGCACTCCATTTAGACCTAGGGGAACTACTTCTGGTCCAGAATTGTCCCCTAAAGAATAAACTTCATCATCCGTCAAGTGAAGAGGTCAGACCAGATTAGCTGTTAAGGACCTGCCTGCCTGCTCAGTCGCTTAGTCATGTCTGACTCTTTGTGACACCATGTACTATAGCCTGCCATGGACTATATAGCCTGTCCATGGGATTATCCAGGTAAGAATATAGGAGTGGGTTGCCATTTCCTTCTCCAGGAGATCTTTCAAGACCCAGGGATTGAATCCACATCTTCTGCATTGGCAGGTGGATTCTTTACCACTGAGCCACCTGAGAAGCCCTGCTAGGGACCTATCCAGCTCTAAAATGTTCCAGTTCCTCTTGTTCCGGTTGTTCTATAGGTTGAGAACCACTGTTTACTCTCAAAGACAAGCTCACTTACCCAGGATCATTCTGAAGATTGTTACAGGTCCCACACCCATTCCAGCTTTCCCTTTTTGCTCCATTAAAGCAAGTTCCAATGTCCTTGGCCATGTCTCAGGACAGTTTTCCCAGACATATCTTCAGCCACATGGATGTGAATCGCAGTAGGAGCCTCTCCACCGTCCTCACATACCACTCCAGTTGTACCTCCCAAAGAGAATGCCAATATGGTCTTGACTGCACTGGGATTGTGTGACTGGGTGTGGACATGGTCAGGTTCTGCCCTTCCAACCTTCCTTCTGTGAGAGTTGAGCCATTTTGGGGAGCTTGCAGCCCACTCTCTTCTCCAGTTGGCATCTTTGGGAGTGTAGGCAGTGTTAAATATGTCGCATACATGGCGGCCAACGGTGAGTGTCCTGGATCCTTTTCCCCTCCTGGCTTGTGCAGAGAGAGACCTGTCAGGTGGCATGGAAACGTTGTTGGCAGGAACCATCGCTCCCTCTATTTGGGAATGAAGGACCATAAATGGTGGCTGCCTTCCAAACTGCCAATAAATAAATATAGAGAGTGTTGACATTGGTCTTCCTGCCAAAAGCCGGGCTGCTTCTGTCCTCTGTGGGGTTATTGAGTAGGCTGTTGAGAGGTAGCCTCTGATCTGTTTAGAAGCTCTCCTCCTCTTGGAGACTTTTCAGTAGGCTTTCTGGTCCTTCTTGGAGAGTGAGACAATCTGTCCAGCATGACCTTATTCATAATAATGATCAGTAATGGGTTGAAATGGAGCCATTTCTAAGGATGGACTGTTGTCAACAGATGTGCACACATGATCAGTCGCTTTAGTCGTGTCTGACTCTTTGCGACCCAATGGACTATGGCCCGCCAGGCTCCTCTGTCCATTGGCTTCTCCAGGTAAGAATACTGGAGTGGGTTGTCATGCCCTCCTCCAGGAGATCTTCCCCACCCAAGAATCGAACCTATGTCTCCTGCACTGTAGGTGAATTCTTTACTCACTGAGCCACCAGGGAATCCAGTTGTCAACAGATACTTAAGCTCTAGTTTGGAATGACCACTGAACTCCTGAGAGGGTATCCTTTCAACATTCAGTGATCAGGAGAGATGGACTTAATTTCTTCTTGACCCACAGACTCATAAGGGTTTCACCTCTATCTCTTGCATTAGAGGATTTTGTACTTTGAGTCTGAGGTCAGACAAGATGGTGGCCATGTTCTCCGTAAGAAAGTCACTGAGAGGAAGTAGCTTGCTCATTTTCGCTCTCCTAGGGTTTAATGGGTGCCTGTCACATCATGCCCATTTTCTCAATCCATCAGTCATGTCTGACTCTCTGCGATCCAATGGACAGTAGCCCACCAGGCTCCTCTGTCCATGGAATTTTCTAGGCAAGAGTACCGGAGCGGGTTACCATGGCCTTCTCCAGGGGATCTTCCCGACCCAGGGAGTGTCTCCTGCATTGCAGACAGATTCTTTACCTCTGAACCATGGGGGAAAGCTGGCTGTCACATCAGGGGCACTTAATAAACCTGTGTGAAATGAATGAATGAACTTGGAGTTTGCTCTCTGCTGTGATCTACCCTCTCAGGCTGCTCCTGATTCTGAGTTACTCTAGAACTGTTCTCCCAGCATGTCGTAAAGCTTGAGAGCGGGTTCTTTCAGAGGCTTCTCTTGCCACCTACTCACGTCTGCCTTCCTTCTCCTCTGGACTCTCATCACCAGCATCCTGCAGGAATCGAGCCTACCCCATGCTCATCCTTGTCCTCTTCTGAAGCAAGGAAGGTCTCAAAAATGTCAAGGAAACGGGAAAGCAGTGAAACATTTTAAAGGAAGGGAGACAGTGCGTGCCTACAAACCCCAGGCACTTTCTCCCTCCTCTTCTTTTTTCCCTTCGGTGTCACTGCTGTCTTGGTCCTCTTTCCCTTCTCCTTGAAAAATTTCAAGACTCTCCAATTACAAACAACTCCCCAAATCTGAGAAACTGAGGAAAGAGAAGGCAAAGGATTCACAGTGAGATGAATAGCACAATGGCTTCATAGCTTTTCTTCGCTCAAGACCCAGTGGGGTTTTCTCTCTCGCGGGCTGGTCTCCTGGGCACAGCCTCTGGCCTTAAAGGGCCGCGCACACTTCAATTTTCCACCATTGTTTTGACAGCTGAAGAGCAAAAGAATTAACCCTTTGAAGCCAAGTCTTCCATAGTTCGTTTGTTTACTGCTTTCCTTCAATGTATGATTTATCATCTACCTATTTAGGTATGATGGAAGGACAGATGAATGTACACACACACTGTTATTGGATTTTTGACTAGTTTAGAAATTACTGCCTTCTTTACATAATCTTGTGGCAGCTGAATGACCCAAAAGTTCCGTTAATGGTTTTGAGGCAAGACTTTTGGGTAATTAGGGAGATTCTAGTTTCCAGGAAAGGCTCATCTTTTCAGAATCCTGGTTCCAAAGAACTGTGGATTATTGGTACGAAAGGTTCAAAGGACAGCGTTCAATTTGGGGACTGATATAGTTTACTTCATCAGTTTACTGATGAAGCAGCTTATGCCTCACCGTAACAGTAAGGTTACATAAATGTGCCCCTTATAGGTTTTCACACATTTTAAAGAATATAATAAGCATGTTTGTGTCTATAAACAGACATGAGACCACATGATTGTTGGCTTTTTTTCCCTTCAGTTCAGTTCAGTTTTTTTCCTTAGGATACTTAATATACTTTCATTATTTATATTTTCTAATGGTGTGAAAGTGCCCAGAGGGTGAGTGGCAAAGGAAGAGAGTTGTAAAAATGGAATAAATAAATACATTTAATTTTTCTAAAAATCTGAGTTCATGATGTCTGACTTCTATTCATGTTATCGCTACTCTTGTTGCTTTTTGGTTTTTGTTTTGCTTCTTGACTGTTGTTGTTTTCCACCAAAGCTGTCATTTATCGTGAGAACAAGAGCAGCCATGTGTTGATTTTTCTGGATTCTTCTTGGACACTGTCCCAGTGCTAATGAAGGCCCTTCCACAGTGCTAAAGAGCTGGTGCCAAAATCAGTTATGCTGAAAACAATAGAGGAGAGGGGTATACAGACAGCGTGTGCATCCCTGCACAGACGTGTACACACCCGAAGAGCTCTGAACCAATACGTGTGCCTGTGCACGCAGACACACGCTCACGTCTGTGCAAACACAGAATGCTGGAGCTACACGGAGGGGAAGGTGGGGCTGCGTTTTTATAAACGGACTTTTTGCATCTGCTTGTAGAAAATTTTTGTGGATCAGAAGATGAACAGAATTTCTAAGTTTTGCAGTATCCTCATTTGTATTAGGGACGTATGTTCACCACCTTGGGCTTCCCAGGTGGCGCTAGTGGTAAAGAACCCACCTGCTAATGCAGGAGACATATGGGACTTGGGTTCGATCCCTGCATCAGGAAGATCCTCCTAAAGGAGGGCATGGCAACCCACTCCAATATTCTTGCCTGGAGAATCCCATGGATAGAGGAGCCTGGCAGGCTACAGTCCATAGGGTCGCAGAGTTAGACGTGACTTAGCACACACACATTCACCAACTTAAAAAATTTCGATTTGAAAGCCGCAGAGGCTAAGTGCTTTCCAGGTACTTCTTGAAGTAGAATCCTTATCTCTTAATAAAACAAATAAAGTCTTTAATAAAGATGATTAGAGATTATTAAAGATTTTTAGAGATCTTATTTGTTTTTTTAAGAGATAAGGATTCTTCTTCAAGAAGCAGCTGGAAAACACTTAGCTTAGGCTCTGCTGCTGTGCTTATATTAAGAAGGTCCTTAGCACTGACCTTCCAGTACTTTTGAGGTGGTGCATTGCTCCTAAATGGGAAATTTTGTAACTGGGCTCCCTCTCCCCCGCCCCCGACACCCCGTCTGCCTTTCACCCAACGTGCGATTATTCTCTCAATTTGTTTACAGGGTTTGGAGATCGGGACAGAGTTTCTCTGGCGACCAAGCAACCGAGCAATCGCCCTAAAGAGGAGCATTTAGAAGCCATAAAGCCTAAATGCCCTGCCATGCGTCATTACACCACAGTTATTCAAATTTAGTAAATTAAATTAAGTAATCTCAAATAACTGGAGTTCGGGGCTTTAAAAATTCATCTCCATGGTGCCCAGTCGTCAATTTCCTTTATTATTATTGTTCATCAAGTAGAATTTATGTTTTTGAGGAATCAAAATCCTTGCTTTCCTCACCAGCCCAAGCGGCTCGGCCGGCTGAGGCGGAGGCCTGGTGCGCCATCTACCGGCCGATTCGAGCACAGCCGCGGGTTCCGGCGGTGAAAGCCGCGTGGCTGCATCGCGCTTGTCACTGTCAACATCACAGGCAGGACTGAGCTCTCAGCTCTTGTGCTAACTGCTCCCTGGGGCTTTGCCCATGTGGGTCAACTTGAAGTCGCGGGGACAACCCAGGGAGATTTGCTGTGGAGGTTGGAGGAGGGTTTTCTGTTTTGGTCTGGTCCCTGTTCCACTGCTCCCATTCTTCTTTATTAAAGGCCAGATGATCTAATCAAACTGCTGTTTACCAGGCAGATCTGGAAAGCCATTCCTTCATTACCAAACACCAGTCTCTGGCCTTGCATAGTACTGCTTCAAGAGGATACTGAAGCACAAACACTCTGCTGATGCCAAGAACATGATTTCCCAGATGAAGACAATGCCCAATCATGCCATGGGTTAAGTTTTAAAAGTATTTTATTTCCAGATAATTTTTTTTTTCCCTTTTAACATCTCTGAAACAGAGTTGAATTCTGGCGTGGTCAGGGCAACTGCAAACCAGCCCTTGGTTTAGAGGCAGGTTTAAACTATGTTCAATGCAGTGATCTTGTTTAGCAAGTCAAAAACCATCAAGGGACGATTGTGTGTTTTAGAAGAGAAATCCCTTCAAAGCAGCATCAAAATATTCTTCACTTCATAAGTCAGAGAAGAAGAAATATCATGTGACACTCCTTATATATATATGTGGAATCTAAAAAATGTTACAAATGAACTTACGTGACAGAAAGAGACTCACAGAAGAACTAAGGGTTGCCAGGGCTGGGCGGGTGGGGGAATATGGGAGGAAGGGATAGATAGGGAGTTTGAGATGGTCATGGACACACTGCTATATTTAAAATGGATAACCAACAAAGACCCACTGTATAGCACAAGGAACACTGCTCAGTGTCATGTGGCAGCCTGGATGGGAGGGGAGTTTGGGGGAGAATGGATACATGTATATGTATGGCTGAGTCCCTTCCCTGTCCACCTGAAACCATCACAAAATTGTTAATGGGCTATACTCCAATAAAAAATAAAAAAATTAAAAGAAAAGAAAAGGAAAAAAATTCCTTACTTCAAACTTCTTTGACACCTTTGCTTAATCTAAGTTGCTTCTCCAAAGCTACATAAACGTGTCACGTACATGCTTTCACACTTTTTTTTAAAGAACGTGATAATCTGAGCATCCCAGCAAGGGTCCCAGGCAGAGGACACAGAGTGGATATTTATGTGCGAACTTCTATTTGTCAGCCCCACCTCGTCTCCCAGTCAAATGGTTCATTGCAGCAACAGATGGTGTTTGGGGTTTTTTACTGAGTTGGAGATGGTCTATTTTTGTGTTTTCTTGGGACGATTTTCACTATTATTAATAAATTCAAATGGTGGCTCAGTGGCAAAGAATCTGCCTGCCAATGCAGGAGACAAGGGTTTGATCCCCAAGTCAGGAAGATCCCCTAGAGAAGAAAATGGCAACCCACTCCAGCATTTTTGCCTGGAGTGTCCATGGACAGAAGAGCCTGGCAAGCTGTATTCCATGGGGTCGCAAAGAGTCGGATACAACTTAGCGACTAAACAGCAACAACAGTAAATTCAGATGAGACGCCAGAACCACCTCTTAAAACTTAAGCTCGCTTCACCAAGCTCCATGGTTCAGTGTTTTTCTCATCCTCAAAAGTGTTTCTCCCTCCCTCTCCTTAAAAGGAAGCCTCTCTCCCTACAGCACTGTTGCCCACAGTTTCTGAGTACTTTCTTCAGATGTTTGTACAGGAAAAAAGTGTAAGGAAGAAGTTGCCAGGTTGGGAACAGAAGCACATAATTTATAGTCCTTCTGCACGTGTGAGGTTACAAATCTCTGGAGACCGTGAGACCACTTCATCTTGCAAGCAAGAGTCAAAACTAAATAACAACTTTCATTTGGTTCAAGAAAAGCAGACAGAATGGTGCTCCAAGGTTTTGTTATTGAGCTTGTGTTTAATGCAGAAAATCTCAGTTTTATAGAACCCAGGGCCACAGAGCCTTCCTTCTTGCTACTCAGAGGAAAAACTCAGACTCTTTGGTCAGGTCATTAACCTTCAAGGTGGAATCATCCTTGTGTCATCTGGTGACTGAAGGAAAACTCCTCCATCAATAAATATCCTGACCATGCGTTTCATGTGGTGTTGATAATCTTGCCATTAGGATCAATTTTGTCGAAGTTGGGTCATTGCAGCAACGGTCCTGTTTTCGGGCAAGTTTCCCAAGGCTTTACCAACCAACCAGCACACTGTCTGGGTGCTGTGGCCTGGAGTCACCTTCTTGTGTGTTGGTCTCTCCCCCTGAGCACTATGGCTTTCTTTGTTGCTGTTGGCTGGTTTCTAAGTCATGTCTGACTCAGCAACCCCATGGGCTGCAGCACACCAAACTCCTCTGTCCATGGAATTTGCCAGGCAAGAATACTGGAGTGGGTTGCTATGCCCTCCTCCAAGGGATCTTTCCGACCAGAGATTGAACTCGCATCTTCTGCATTGGCAGGCGGTTTCTTTACCACTGAGCCACCTGGGAAACCTGTGACTTTATAGTTCCTATATAATATAATCATTTGTTTCATGGGTTTTTTCCTCTAATGAATTTAAAGGAGGTGGCAAAGAAACACAGGAGTGAACTAGCTCCTTCAAACTCAGTCTTTCATCTGTTTGGCTTATTCTTTTATGGAGAAAACCAGAAGCAAAGTGTCTAAAGGTCGTGCTGCATGTGCGCGTGCTAAGTCGCTTCAGTCATGTCCAACTCTTTGTGACCCCATGGACTGTAGCCCACCAGCCTCCTCTGTCCGTGGAATTCTCCAGGCAAGAATACTGGAGTGGTTGCCATTTCCTTCTCCAGGGAATCTTCCTGACCCAGGGATCAAATCCAGGTCTCCTGCATTGCAGGCAGATTCTTTACCAGTGAGTCACCTAGCAAACTGTCTTCTATTTCCACTTCACATATCTTGACACCAAAAAAACTTTCCTGCAGACAAATCAAACAGTTCAAAACACAGTGCTTTATGCATCTTTTCTGCAGACTCTTAAAGTAATTTTGATCAGAGTTACTCTCTATTGGGGCTTTCCAGGTGGCACTAGTGGTAAAGAACCCGCCTGCCAATGCAGGATACATAAGAGATGTGGTTCAGTCCCTAGGTCAGGAAGATTCCCTGGAGGAGGGCATGGCAGCCCACTCCAGTGTTCTTTCCTAGAGAGTCTCATGGACAGAGGAGCCTGCTGTGCTGCAGTCCATAAGATCAAAAAGAGTTGAACATGACTGAAGAGACTTAGCGTGCACACATAAGCTCTGTGGACCTGCCAACTGCATCCTTAGGTACTGTGGTCCCTCAGTGTCTGAGGGGGATTGATTCCAGGACCCCTCATGGATGCCAGAATCCGAGGATGCTCTAGTCCCCTTATTATAAAATTACATGGTATTCAAATATAACCTACGCATACAGACAGAAGGAACCTTGTGGGCTACAGTCCATGAGGTTGCAAAGGAGTCGGACATGACTTAGTGACTGAAACAGCAAAAACAACCACAACCCTCCTGTACACGTTAAATCAACAATACTTAATACAATCTAAATGCTATGTAAATAGTTGATCCCACTGCAAATTCAAGTTTGGTTTTGGAACTTTCTGGAATTTTCTTTTGAATACTTTGCCCCTGTGGTTCATTGACTCTACAGATGGGGAACAGGCAGATACGGAGGGCTGACTATCCTGGTGTACCTGTGTATACCTCCAGATAGAAGGCTCAGGTGAGAGATTTTGCTAGTACTCTAAAGGTGAGGCCTCATCAACACATGTTCTGTAAAGACTTGCCTGGTTCATCTTCTCATTTCCCCCCGATACAGCTGTTTTTCCCAGCGGGCATTTGGTCAGATGCTTAATTCTTTGCTGTATGCCATGGGCATGGAATTTCTCCTATCTGGGGTTTGCAGTGATCTTGCAGAAGCTGAACTGGCTTGGTATCAGCAGAACACAGTGAGCACGGCCACCACTCCTGTACACTAGTTGGATCTGGGTCCGTGGACACGAGGAAATGTCTACAACTTTTGGCCAGACTTGGTTTTTCTTTTCTTGTTAGTAGATAAACGTTTCAAAACCGTGTCAGGTCATGAGAATTCCATTTCACTCAAGAGTGTTGAGCATTTTTATTTTCTTTAGTGCACCTCACTATGTAATGTTGGATTATTAATGTCCTGAAGTTTTCTTTTGTGTGTGTATGTAAAAGTGTATACAACTCAAAGTGATTCTTTGAGTTGTATAAAGGGATGGGAAGGCAGGGGAGAAGTGGAGCAAAGAAACACCTTTTACGTGGGCTTGTACTCAGTATACTGAGTTTTGAAAAAGTCAGGTATTATTATTAGTGTCCCTCTAAGAACCTGTGAGGTTACTAATGGATATAGGTCATAGTGACGGCCTTAAATAAACCTCCAGTAATAAACAAATCATGTTGAGTTTTCATCAGATTACCATCATCTCATGCCTGTTCCAATAGGGCAAGGAACACAGGAAGGAAATGAACATGATGGATTATATCCATCAACGCTGTCATGACCAAGAGTGAGACAAACACTGTCTCAAGGGGACTCACAGCAGCTTCTGATAGAAACCAACAAGGATGTGAGTTACATGGACCTTGTACTTTACAGTAAACTCCTGACTCGCCTGCATCACGCTGTGCTTTTCACACACACACACACACACACACACCTATGGAATAAAAAAGAATTCAGTAGACACTAGGCATTTGCTCTAGGGGTTTGGGATTACATACTAAGAGGGCTAATCAAATGTCAAAAGTTGGAGTGGAATTAATAAAAAAATGAGTCAAATGAGTTGTCTAACAAAATTATATACGTACGTTATCTCTGCTTTGGGTCTGTATCGCAAGACCCCACATAAATTAAATTTATAGTTTGACCCCTTAAAAACAACTCTCTTTTGCTATTGAGATCTTTAAGGTCAAGTTCACGAAGTGTCAGCACCATGATGATTTACCGTGTTGCGTTTCTTTGCTGAATATTTTCTCTACCGTTGGTGTCTCTTTCTGTTTGTTCCCATTTGCACCAGAGCAAATGGATGGG
Organism: Bos taurus; assembly: GCF_002263795.3. Lineage (NCBI taxonomy): Eukaryota > Metazoa > Chordata > Mammalia > Artiodactyla > Bovidae > Bos > Bos taurus. The sequence goes on from NC_037341.1 coordinate 26,642,296, forward strand.
CTGTGTATTTAGAACATTCAGTGTCTGGTTAGAATATGACAAACATCCGCATGGTTTTTCATTTTTGAGTTGGCATCAGCATGTTTGAGGTGATATACTAAATATGTTTATATGAAGTCATCTGAGTTACAGTAACACTCCCCTTGAAGTAATCTGATTCAAATGTTCACATTCTAAAATATGATCTTGTTTCGTGGTGAATCGACCCCTCTGTGATAAGGTATGGTAGGCAATCAAGAGAATATTTTCATGGCATAATAGAAAAGATCCTGATGTGTTTCCTAGCTGGATGGTCCTTGAGATGAATGTGGTGTAAAAATATGATTCGTTTCACAGCTATAGAAGCTGCTCAGAAATCTTTACATGTATTGATGGACTAACAGCTGCAGACACAAGGTGACATCTTTAAAGACAATGACATGGAGGTATCGATTGGGCAAATCTGTCTGGCAAGGCAGCAGTGATGTATAGATAGGGCAGCGGGGTGCTGGGAGAAATCTCTGAATGCATACATTTGAAAATACCACGTGCAATTCACAAATAATAATAGTTACAACAAAGGCTCTGCCAGTGGCTTAAGGACCCAAGAAGTATGACTTGATTGTTAACATTTCACTTCATTTTATTTGGTAATTTTATTTATTTTTGGCTGTGCTGGGTCTTTGTGGCTGCGCGGGCTTCTCTCTAGTTGTAGTTCGAGGGCTTCTCAGTGTGGTGACTTGTCTTGTTGTGGAGCACTGACTGGCTCTAGGGCACTCAGGCTTTGTTGCAGGAGTTGCAGCCCCTGGGATCTAGAGCACAGGCTCAATAGTTGTGGCGCATGGGCTTCATTGCTCCATGGCAGGTGGGATCTTCCTGGACCAGGGATCGAGCTCATGTCCTCTGCATTGGCAGGCTGCTTCTTTACCACTGAACCACCAGGGAAGCCCAGCACTTCACATTAAAGAGAGATTAATTAATGCTGGATCATATAGTAATTCTTATGAAAGTCCTATACATATGACATTAAGATTTATACCAAATGAATATATTTCCAGTGGGATAACCGTGAACAACAGTCAGTAAGTTAATAACAACAAGACATTTAGGATCCCAGGCATTGAAGTAGTGAAGGGAGCAAATTCCTGGCCACTCTGAGGTGTCAGCTGGTGTCAAGATCAATTCTGGAAGTTCCCTGGCCTTTTAAAAAATTTTTCTTTCTTTTTAATTGGAGGATAATTGCCTTACAATATTGTGTTGGTTTCTGCCTCCCGACCTTCCAATGTGAGCTACCCAGGTGCCAGACTTCTCTGCTGGCCACTTTGCCTCAGTGGGGCCAAAAACGCTGAGAGTGATGTTTTGGTTCCTTAGCTCTTCTAAGGGTGCTGGTTGCTAAGGAATCTCTTAAGTATCACTTAGGAGATCAGCTTCAAAGAAATGCTGATGAACTGAAGCCAATCACTGGGTCCTAGTTAACAAAGAATTGGTGAAGTTTCGGGAACTGAGAGTTCTGTTCTTTGGTTAGTCTTTCTAATCCTTGCTGTCTGCTACCCAAGCTGATTGCATCCTGGAGCTTGCCCTGGCCTTCAGCGGTGTCTAGTAGCAACCTCTCCCCCTGCTCGACCTGGAGGGACTTCCCCAAGGGCACACATCTGTAAATCCCCAGCCCAGGTTCTTCTTTCTGGTCTCTGGCAGGGCACCTTGACCAACAGTGAACTGGTGTCAAATGGGGAAAACGAGAAAGTGTCTATTATACCAGAGGCCCCATTTGAGAAACCATGAGATCAGATAGTAGCCAAGAAATCAGAGATTTCACGGAAGGCGTTAATTTTCTGACCTAGAAGAAGGGCTCTTGATTAGAGCTCTGGATTTTTGAAGTCTGCAAATAATTCAGAATCATTCCTGCTTTGCAAAAAGCAAAGACCTGAGGCTGCTTGCAGCTGGTTCTTTATAAATTCACTTGATAATGCACGAGTTCATGAGAAGAACAAAAATGAAATCTAAACATCAGATATTAATAGGTTCACCTTTCCCGTGGCATCTAAGCAAGACCCTTTCTGAGAAGCCAAGAGAGTTTAAATTTCTTTGCATGAGAAAGGACGAGGAAGGGAGAAAACCTCCCCCGACAGGCAGGGGAGAAGGAAAAGAATTCGGAGCAGCTTCAATGGTGGCATTAGTGGTAAAGAACCCTCCTTCCAATGCAGGAGACATAAGAGACCCGAGTTCAGTCTCTGCGTTGAGAAGATCCCCTGAGAAGGGAATGGAAACCCACTCCAGTATCCTTGCCTGGAGAATTCTATGGACAGAGGAGCCTGGCAGGCTACAGTCCATGGGGTTGCAAAGAGTTGGACATGACTGAAGTGACTGAGCATGCACGCACTGTGCTAGCACCGACTGCAGGGATGCAAAAGTGACTAAGACCCCTGGACTTCCATAATTAACTTTTAAATTAACGTCAGTTTCTCCCAGAGACTGTAGTTTTATGGAGGCAGGGCCCAAATCTGTTTTGTTTAATACTCAGAGGGTAACAGCTCAATAGCTGTTGTTGTTTAGTTGCTGAGTCGTGTCTGACTCTTTTGTAACCCCAAGGATTGTATGCGGCCTGCCAGGCTGCTCTGTCCATGGGATTCTCCAGGCAAGTATATTGGAGTGGGTTGCCATTTCCTTCTCCAGGGGATCTTCCCAGCCCAGGGATCAAACCCACATCTCCTGCATTGCAGGTGGATTCTTTACTGCAGAGCCACCAGGGAAGCCCAATCCCTGCTCAATAATATTTGTCAAATGCAGGAGGATTGTCCTAGTAACAAGGGCTGCTGTAACAAACCCCCACAAACTAGGTGGTTTAAAACAACAGCTCTGGAGGCTGCGTCTGCAGGCTTGTTCCTGCTGTGGGGCTGGGGGGAGATTCTCCTCATCACTCCACCCCCAGTGGCTGGCCGTGTCCATCAATGCTTTGCAGCCTGAGGTTGCAGGGTAGCACTGTAATCTCTGCGGCTGTGGTCACATGACCGTCCTCCTTCATCTTTCCTCGGCATTTCCCGCTGTACGGGCGCCTGTCCCTATGTCTCTTCCTATAAGAGCATCAATCACATTGGATTAAGGGCCCACCTGACTCCAGTGTGACCTCAACTTACATGTGGAAGGATGTGGTTTTCTGTGAAGGTCACCTTCAACTGTGCCAGGGGTTAGGATGTCAACATATCCATTTTGGGGAGTGGGTCACGGTTTAACCCGCAACATCTGGGGAATAGCAGCAGGTTTCTGAGATGAGCGCTTGGGAGAATCCTGACCCAGAACCCGGTGTGGACAAGGACAGTTTCCAAGACCCGTTGTCTGTCCTCTGAGAAGTGGACGTGGGTCGGGCCGGGGGATGTCTAGAGCCTGTGTTAACACTCTCAGGTCCTCTCTGCTTCCTTGGCTGCTTGATCAGGCCCCCCGCCAGCCTCCACCTGCTGCCTGTGGCTCTCACTCCCTCCACTTGCTCCCTCCCTGACCAGTTATCCCCTACATCCTTCCCTGCTGTGTCCTTCCTTTCCTGTGTCTGTTTCTGCTTCAACTCTTTCTGTAGCTGCATGGACCCCGAGGAGGCTGAAGAAGGGACAAGGTGCCCACCTCTCTCTCCAACTCTTTTTTTTTTTTCTTCAAATTTATCTACTTATTTATTTATTTTTGTCTGCGATGGGTCTTTATTGCTGTGTGTGGGCTTTCTCTAGTTGTGGCAAGCGGGGGCTTCTCTCCAGTTGCAGTATGTGGACTTCTCATTGCTACGGCTTCTCTTGTTGAGAAGCACAGGCTTTAAGTGTGTGGGCTTCAGTAGATGTGGCACATGGGCTTAGCTGCCCCACGCATGTGGGATCTTCCTGGACCAGGGATCGAACCCGTGTCCCCTGCATCGGCAGGCGGATTCTTAACCACTGGGCCACCAGGGAAGGAAGCTCCCGCTCCTGATTCTAATGCGTGCCATGCAAAGGGCTCCAGTAGCCGCGAGCAAGTGTCACCAGCTCTGGGGACTTCACTTTGGCCTCTGCAGTTTGACTAGGAGACCATAGCCAACATAGTGGCTCACACTTAAGCACTTGACACGACCCAGAGGGAGTGCTGAATGCTTGATGTGTATCCAGAGACCCAAGCTAAGTAACTGGCTCCAGGTTAACTCGTATGTGAGAGGGGAGTTGGGATTTAACCTGGGTTTATCTGTCACCAACGGTTGACTCCTTAGCCCAGACTTTCTGACTTTGAGGCTCCACCTGGCTCCAGTGAGGGTGTGGTCTCCCTGTGAGCATCTGCCTCTCTGCAAGGCTCCTGCAGCTGCCCCAGGAAACTAGGTCAGTGGTGGGGAGAGGATGGAGGGGAGGAAGGTGGGGCCAGGAGAGCAGCCACTGGAACGTGAGTGGAAGTGAAACTTGTCACTTCTGGGCTGAGGTTTTTAAGAATCAATGATGACTTTACCGCTGTCGTTCCCCTGTCAGTCAGAAGACAGTGGCATCATGAGATGAACCAGTCCAACCTACAGGGAACCTTTGTGTTGGACTCTTACTGGGTGAGAAATACATTTTGATCATGTTAAGCCACAAAAATGCTGGTACTTGTGTTTTTCCCTAACTAACATAGGATGTAAAGCAGGGCACAAGGTCAGGGCGATTTCAGTTCCCACGTGGCTCAGTCTGACTGTCCAACTCCTACAAGTCATGCTAGGATCTGGGACAGAGGGCCCTCTGACACCTCTCCCCTGCGTTGGAAAATGTGTTTGCGTCTAAGATCTCCTTAGTAATCACAGAAACCATTGGAAAGCTCGGTGAATCTCTGACTCAGCCTGGTCTCTGGGAGCCCCATGGACTGCCCATTTGATGACAGGTGAAACCCTGCCCTGGGCAGCCCCGGGCCAACCACATGAGATTCACACATCTGCCTTCAATGGGGACTTGCTATTAACAGTACCATAGTCTCTAAACACTTCATTCAGAAATAAAATTTTGGTCTTAGAGAAGAAACGCTCTTCTCCCCGAAACTTAGATTGTCTTGAGGAAGAAGGAAATGAGAAGGCACGAGGAGCAAAGTATGAATTGACTAAGTATTTACCTTAAATGGGCTGAAAAAAATCTCGTAGTGACTAAATTATCATCAGTTAGCAAGTGTAAGTTTTCCAGCATCAGTGGAACGGGGAGCTCCAGAGATAGCAGGTTTGGTTTCGGAGAAATGAAGGCACTATGTCTTTGCACAGATAAGGGCTCTTTATTTTTTTAAGAAGATATTTTTATTTATTTGGCCATGCCAGGTCTTTGTTGTGACATGTAGGATTTTTAGTAGCTGCACTTGGGATCTAGTTCTCTGACCAGGGATCGAACCCACACTCAGTGCACTGGGAGCAAGGGGTCTTAGCCACTGGACCTCCAGGGAAGTCCTGACAGGGGATCTTCACACACTTCATACTCATCTTCTCACAGATGTAGCCACTGGAAATGCTGAGCAAAGGTCTGCTCTCCTCCCATGCTCTCAGAATATCCTGACAAAGCAACCCTGGGGGAGGATTCTGCCCAGAGATAGAGAAGGTGGCTGCCAATAAGACACTCCCTTGTTGGTTCAATAATCACTGAACACAAACTCTGTGCTGGGCTGCAGTTTCTCCAATGTGCTGAGGAAACCTCTGCCTGGTAGGGTGGCTCCTTCTCTCCCTAAAGTCCCCACATCCCTGAGCTGCACTGGCCTGGAGACTTGGCTGAGGTTGGCTGCCATGAAGGCGGGGTGATGAGCAGTAGAAAGATGTCAAGTTGGGTGCCAGGCTTCTGGGTCCAGACCTCAGCTGGGTTTGTAACTTTGGGCAAGCAAAGAACCCTTAGGGTTTCTCTCTCTTTCCCTGTAAAAGGAAGATGCTAAAAATGCCTACTTCATTGCAGGGCTTCTCTGTGGATTAAGTGAGATCACTTCTGTAAGCTCCAGTATATATTTGCTCCAAGTCTGCCAAGTTCTGAGCAACCCAGTAAACTGTAGCTGTTTGGGTGGATAGAAAGGACAGAAAAGTTCTTACAGAAGAACAGAGCTGGATGGAATGGAAGCTCTCTGGGGGTGGGTGGGGGGACAGAGGACTGGGATGTGTGGGTTGTGGGCAGGAGGGTCACAGGAAGGGAAAGAAGGTGCACGTTTCCTTTGGCTCTCGACCTGCTGCCTGGCCGTCACTGGGACAAACATTGGTGTTTGCTTGGCTCTTAGCAACGGCTTCTGCAACTATCTTCCCAGGGATGAACTCTTCCTCACCAGGTGCAACCCACTTCCTGCATCCCCCCTCCTCCTCCATCCATCTCCACGCCAGGTTCAACTGGACCCAAGTGCTAAAAGGGCAACATCTGTGCTTCTTTCAGAGCAAAAGACACTAGAATACTTGTGTCCCGGTTATTCTAGAAATGTTCCCATTTCTCTCTATGCCTTTTAAGAAAAGTCATCATTTTTTGCCTTTGGGTTTCACATTGTTACTCCCTCGTTAGTCTGCGTTTGGAGTAGTAAATGAACACAGAAATGCACAGCAGACGAAATAAACCAAACAAATCTCAAAGTTCATGGCTATTGCCTGCTTCCTGCTAAGTCGCTTCACTCGTACCCAACTCTTTGTGACCCTGTGGACTATAGCCCACCAGGCTCCTCTGTTCATGGAATTCTCCAGGCAAGAATACTGGAGTGTGTTACCATTTCCTTCTCCGGGGAATCTGCCCAACCCAGGGATAGAACTTGTGTCTCTTGCGTCTCCTGCACTGACAGGCAGTTTCTTTACAATTAGCACCATCTGGGAAGCGTTCCTCACGGCTCTTGAGGAACTTGAAATCTAGCAGTGTGAGTGGCATCAATAATTCAGTGCAGAACGGGGACAAGGTGCTGAATGGCTTTTCTTGATGTAGGACAGGCGGGGTTTCAGGAGGAGCTAAAGCAGGAAAACATGAATTGGTGTCTGTTCTAAATGAAACAAGAAAATGAGAGGAAAGATACGAAATTAAGATTTTATGACCGAGAAGAAGACTGAAGTTCTTCTGGACTTGCGTGGAAGGATTCAAGGAAACAAAACAAGATAAAATCAGGGGGCAGTGCAGTGGGTTAATTTCAGACAAGGATACCTGATCTTCACAGATGTTCAGAGGCATTGTGTGTTCAGATTAGGGTGAGGGCAGCAGGTGTGCAACCAGCCAGAAAGAGGTGGCCCAGAAGGAGTCTGGACCTAGGGAGTGTGTGCAGCGTTGAGGATGACAAAATTGTGCTGTGGGTAAGACCTGCTTCCATGCTGAGAGATGAGACTATGTCCTGGGGGGTGGGAAGGACATCACAGGGCTGAGTTGTGTGTGTTCTTCATCATTTGAGCCCCTACTGATGCTGTTTTCTTAGACCAGGTGGAAGCCAGGATTCAGTAACGGGCTGCTGCTTCTCCAGGGTTTGGTTATCTTGCCTTCCACCACCTCCGTGTGTCAGGGTCTCTTTTTGAACCGGCTTTCTGTCACCCTCTGTGAGTAATGCCTATGATGCAAGCCTGGCAATAGAACGGTGGCTGGCCAAGGCTCTGACAACCATCAATAGGAGATGTCAGTGACCAGTTAGCTCTTGAGAGGTCCAGGCCCCTCCCTCAAGATTGCAGGCCTTTCAGTTGTAAAAAAACAAAACAAAACAAAACAAACAACCAGGACACTGAAAGAAGGAGTCAGGGAATTGCTCCCCTTGGCAGAAGCACTTCCTCCACTGGCAGGCCTGGGCGTGTGAGACTTGGGAAGGGGCCCACAGGAAAGGCTGAGAGTAAGGGAAAAGCTACATTTCCTTCTTCCCCGTGCCTTCTGGCTCCAAGGGCTCTTCTGTCCTTAAGTAGAAGAGTTGCAGTGCAGAAGTCAGTGCTGACCCCGGTGGGGAAAACTAACAGGGTGTATTCACAGCCATGTAGCTGTGGCTTCAAAATATTGAGTTGGCCAAAAAGTTTGCTCAGGTTTTCCCTCTCTTACAGAAAAATCCAAATGAACTTTTTGGCCTACCCAATACTATGGAATCAAATTTCCCCCAACTCAGTGCTGAAAGTCACAGCCTTTCTTTAGCTCTTCCAAATCTGAGGGCTGGGGCTGCAGCTGGAGAGGGCTCTGACCGTGGGGTCTTCACCAGGTCCTCTGCTGGGTCAGCTTCCCCAAACCTCTTGGTCATTCAAGGGCAGAGGTCAGAGCCAGGGTTGCATCAGGCTTTACCCCAGGCCCGCAGCTCAAGGGTCAGAAACCAACAGTTCTTGACTCAGAGCTGAGGAATCAGGAATGACCCTCCCACATGTGGGACACCTAGGAGTCATTGATTAAGAAGTTTAACCAATTTTATGACCAGTGCTCTCTCTTTTGCCATTTTGGGAGCTTCTTTGTCAAGGCTATTGCCAGTCAGATATGAAAGTGAAAGTGTTAGTTACTCAGTCGTGTCCAACTTTTTGCAACCCCATGGACTGTAGCCTGCCAGGCTCCTCTGTCCATGGAATTCTCCAGGCAAGAATACTGGAGTGGGTTGCCATTTCCTACTCCAGGGAATCTTCCAGACCCAGGGGTCAGACCCAGGTCTCCCGATTGCAGGCAGATTTTTTACCATCTGGGCCACTCAGATGTATAACTGAATTATACATTCAGGTATAACTTTGAGTAAAACTTTTTCAGTGCAACTTAATTTTTTTACTTGCAATTGTTCTCTGAGGAAGTTGTGTTCAGTGGTTCCTGAAGGAACTCAATCCAGTGGTTGCAAAAAAGCAGCAGAGGTCTTAGAAAAAGAGATAAACATAGGAGGTCCCCAAACTCAAGATCTATCCAATAAATGTATAATACACAATTTGTCTTGAATTTCCAGATGTTTTAGATAATAGAGTCTACTTTTTCAGGCTAATAATTGGAACTAATGCTTTAAATTTAAGGCTACTTCATCAGAAAAGGAGTCTGGAAGCTGAAGATAAGTATTGAGCATATTATTTGAAAATGTATCTATGTATTTTTTTCATTTAAATGATACATATTTTCCTTTTTCATTAAAGTATAATTGACACACAGCATTATATATGTTTTAGGTGTACTACATAATGTTTAGTTAACATCTGTTACCATACATAGTTATGGGGTATTTTTTTCTTGTGATGAAACTTTTAAGGTCTCTCTTAACAACTTTTGAACATACAATACAATATTATTAACTATGATCAGAGGCTGTATGTTATGTCCCCATGCCTTACTTATTTCACAACTGGAAGTCTGTACTTTTTGACTGCTTTTTACCCATTTCAACCGGCCCCCACCTCTTGCCTCTGACAACCACTATCTGTTCTCTGTATCTACGAGCTTGTGTGTTTGTCTGTTTGTTTGACAATTAGTGAGACCGGGCAGCATTTGTTTTTCTCTGTCTGACTTATTCTACTTAGCATAATGCCCACGAGGTTCATCCATGTTGTCCAAAATGGCCAGATTTCATTTTTTTTTAATGGCTGAATCATATTCAATTCTGTAAATATACCACATCCCCTTTATCCATTCATCTATGGATGAATACTGAAGTTGCTTCTATATCTTGGTTATTGTAAATAATGGAGCAATGAACATGGGGATACACATAGATTTTTGTGAAAATGTATATTTAAAAAAAATTAGTTTCTGATTTTTTTTTTGAATACCCAGAAATTTATTTTTAAGGTTAAAATCTTAAGCATGCAAATTGCATCAAGAAAAAAAAAACCCCTGAAATTCTTCGTCTTTAGCCTTTTCTTTTGAGGAGAGCTTCAGATTTCCCATCCTGACCTCACACTAGGATGATGAAGTGGATGGGGGAAGGGAGAGTCTGAAATTCTTCCTTCACCAAAACTGGCCTGTTTTTGAGAGTTCAAAAATCAGAGTGTCATTTCCTACTATTGTTTGCATTTTCCAGTCTGAAGTTCTGTTTTTTGTTTTATTCTTTACAAAGTAGACTGATAAAATAAGGGCAAGACATCCAAGAGTAGTTTCGTGTTTTCTCAGGCTCACCACCAGGAGAGAAATTGCCAACACTTTGAATATGGCCGGGGCTCCTGTAACTGGCCCCGGGGATCTGACCTGTCTTACCATTACTGAGAGTAGGACTGCACCTTCAAGGGGTAGCCAGAATTCTGACAGGGGAATAAGGAAGGTCTGCTCAGTGTAATCTCTAATATGAGCTTGGAGATGCAGGTGTCTGCCCAGAGTAACACAGGGACCGGTTCTCTAAAGTACGGGAGGCCTTCCACAGACTTGTTTAAAGAATAAAGACCAGGCAGACACCCCAGCATTGATGACAAGTGACTTCTCAAGGAGAACAGAGTCCTAGTAAACACAGACCGGGGCTTCCGTGGTGGCTCAGACAGTAAAGAATCTGCCTGCAATGCAAGAGACCTGGGTTCCATCGCTGGGTTGGGAAGACCCCCTAGAGGCAGGCATGGTAACCTGCTCCAGTATCCTGGCCTGGAGACTACCACGGACAGAGGAGCCTGGCGGGCTACTGTTTGTGGGGTCGCACAGAGTTGGACACAACTGAAGTGACTTAGTGTATACGCATGTACAAACGCAGACCACAAATTCTTTCCCCTCAAATTCTTTTCTTTTTTAAAAAATTACTGCTTATAAACACTATCTTATGTGTGTGCCAAATCGCTTCATTCATGTCTGACTCTTTACGACCCTACGTACTGTACAGCCCACCAGGATCCTCTGCCCATGGGATTCTCCAGGCAAGAATACTGGAGAGAGGTGCCATTTCCTTCTCCAGGGGATCTTCCCGACTCAGGGATCAAACCCATGTCTCTTAGATCTGATGTATTGGCAGGCAGATTCTTTACTTCTAGCACCACCTGGGAAACCCCGTCTTATATATAAACTGGTTTAACTTGGCAACGATAGTAAAAACATGTGTTAGAATAAATTTTAATTCTTTATTAAAGACACTTTTGGGTGCACCTGATGAATTTTTTTGTGAGTAGATTGGTCTCTTTAGACCCAGTGTCATGGACTTTGTTGGACTTTCCTGGTCAGGAATCCCCTCCGTGATTTCCCGCTCATTCCCGTCCTGCTCCTGCCCCTTCCCCACCGTCCCCAGCCTCCACACCACGCCATTGAGGTCGTGGGTCTTCACAGAGAAGGTTGATGTCTTATCACTTTAAGTGCACTTTGAAAGGCCCCTTAGGAGATGTCGACCCAGAACAAAGTGGGGGGGGGATGGTAGGGTGGACTTTGTTCCCCCGCAGGCCTGAGGAGGGGGAAGAATGACCAGAGGAAATGAGGTCTTTTGAAACTCCAAGATGGGGGTTTGAGAACAATGCAGCCTCCTGGAAACCTGGAGTGTTTTAAGGGAAGTTACCCTCTGTTACAGGAAGAGTGAGCAAGGCGCTGGGTGTTGTGGGACCTCTGGCCCGGGCTCACAGGGCGGCTGCAAGGGGTCGGCTTCCTGGGAATCAAGAGACCTCGTTTGGTGAGACTCGAACTGCAGGACACACAGAAACCCCACTCTGCGTTGTTCATATAGAATGTAGCGTTAAATTGGACCACAGAGTTGATTATGACTTGGCTTTTAAATTTTAAAAAGCTGAACTAGAAGGTTCTTTCCTTTCCCATCCCTCCCCCCTCTCTCCCTCCCCCGCTTCCTTCCTATCTTTCTTTCTTTAAGAGGAAGAACCAGTAGAACTTTTGGTCCATAGACGGGCTCTGACTTGTCCCCCAGCTCCTGCTCTCTCATTTTCTCAGCACGTGCTCTTGGGCAAGGTACTTCTCTCTCTTTGCTCCAGTGATCTTTCCTGTAAAATGTGGCTGATAAAAACGGCTAACTTGTAAATGTTAAAATGAGGATTGTGATTTCTTTTGACTCTTTGGGAATAAAATACTTCTTTCAGAAATAAATAGCACCATACAATTTTGAATTCTGCCTTTCTGATTCAAGATTACCCTCAAATTTGATTGAAGATATCCATCACTGGGGACTTTCCTGGTGGTCCAGTGGTTAAGACTCTGAGCTTTGAAAGGGGCACAGGTTCAACTCCCAGTCAGAACTTAGATCCCACTTGCTGCGTGGCTTGCCTCTTGCCCCCTCCCCCGAATTCCATCATTTATATGCATTTCTTTAGAAAAGGGAATGAAGAGATTTGAGAATATAAGGTGTCATAACTACCAAAGTGTAGGATATGAATTCTAGTTTCTGTAACATGCTTTTGAATGCCCTTTTATCGTGGACATTCTTTTTTTTAATCTGTCCACTTGTCTGTCCACCCATGCATCCCATCAGACCTCCAGCCGGCCATACAATGAGTATTTCCAAACTCCTGTCACGTGTCTGACATGGAACTAGACTCTGGGCCTCTCCGACAAGGAAGGGGAGAAAGGAAGCCTCCACTGAAATCACAGACAGAATACACAACTTGCATTCAATCGGAGACTGACATTTTCAGTATTTCTTCCCCCATAGCTCAGTTGGTAAAGAATCTGCCTGCAGTGCAGGAGACCTGGGTTTGATTCCTGGGTTGGGAAGATCCCCTGAGAAGGAAATACAACCCACTACAGTATTCTTGCCTGGAAAATCCCATGGACAGAGGAGCCTGGTGGGCTACAGTCCATGGGGTCATGAGTCAGACACAACTTAGTGAAACCACCACCAACATTTATATAAAATATGCCCTATACTGCCATGACACCAAAGTCATGCATTTGAGTAGTAAGGTCACGAAGAGTTGGACACGACTGAGCGACTGAACTGAACTGAACTGAAGCTCCAATGCATTGGCCACCTGATGCAAAGAGCTGACTCACTGGAAAAGAACCTGATGCTGGGAAAGACTGAAGGCAAAAGGAGAAGAGAGCAGCAGAAGATGAGATGATTAGAGAGCATCACTGACTCAACAGACATGAATCCGAGCAAACCAAAGTGAAGGACAGGGAAGCCTGGTGTGCTGTAATCCATGGTATCACAAAGAGTCCGACACAAATGATAGCGACTGAAAAACAACAAAAGCCCTTAATATTTTAAAATATTTTCTAATTTTTATTTTTATTTTGTGATACTCATAATATAAACCTTACTATTGTCACCATTTTTAAGTATGTAGTTCCATGGCATTAAGTATATTCACATTTTTTTGCAACTGTGATCATCCATCTCCAGAAACTTTTCATCTTTCCCAGGCTGAAAAAGTGAAAGTGAAAGTTGCTCAGTCGTGTCCAACTCTTTGTGACCTCATGGACTATACAGTCCATGGAATTCTCCAGTCCAGAATACTAGAGTGGATAGCCTATCCCTTCTCCAGCAGATCTTCCCGACTCAGGAATCAAACCAGGGTCTCCTGTATTGCGGGTGGAGAAGCTCTGTACCGATTAAACATTAGATCCCATTTCTTCCTCCCCCTAGCCCCTGGTAACAACCATTTTCCTTTCTGTCTATGAAGGTAGTGCTAGTGGTAGAGAACCCTCTTGCCAACACAGGAGATAGAAGAAATGAAGGCTTGATTCCTAGGTCCGGAAGATCCCCTGGAGGAGGGCATGTCAGGCCACTCCAGTATTCTTGCCTGGAGAATCCCATGGACAACGGAGTCTGGTGGGTGGACTACAGCCCATTGGGTTGCAAGGAGTCAGACAGGATTCAAATGACTTAGCCCGCATAGAATAGCATGCCCTATGGATTTGGCTACTCTAGGTATTTCATGGTAGAATTCATAAGTAGAATTCTACAGTCTTTTTCCTTTCACAATTGCCTTATTTCACTTAACATAATGTCTTTAAGGTTTCTTCCTTCCCTGGTGGTCCAATGGTTAAGACTCTTCACTCCCGATGCAGGGAGCCCTGGTTCAATCCCTGCTCAGGGAACTAGATCCCACATGACACAGCTAAGATCCTGAGCGCCACACCAGAAGAACTGGCACAGCTAAAAGTTCCTTCATGTCACAGCCTGTGCCAAAAGGGCAGAATTTTAAACACCTTGGTTCCCGAAAGTGATTGTTTCTCAAATAGACTTGTTCAGGAAACTGGGACAGCCCTCCAGGTTGGGGGGCCCATAGGCAATGACTGACTGATGAAAGGGTTTGAAAGGCAGGATCTTTTGCATCCAGGTTAGGGGGGTGACTCTGCAGTTCTGTCTATGCCCTGGGGCTCCCTCTATCACACCGTGGATCAGGCGGTACTGGACTTCTCCCAAGACAACAGCCTCGCTCAGCGCTTCTCTCTCCCTTCCACGCTTCACTCCCTTGCTTCCTCACCAGTTTTCCTTGTAAGGTGCCCCCTCAACGAATCCTGAGCATCTGAACCTTTGACCAAAACTTTGATCTTCTCCCTCTGTAAGTCCTTTTACCCAGGGAGAAGGCACTCTGTTCATTACCCCATGAACAAAAATAAGAACCCTGGGGAATGAAGCTTCTAATGGCAGACTTTTTAGAACTGAAAGGTGCCATAGAGGGCAAAATGTATTAAAGATCACCTCTTACTTTTTAAATTTTAAATTTTTAAATTGAAGTATAATTAATTGCAGTGTTGTATTAGCTTCAAGTATACAGCAAAGTGATTCTATATATGTATTTTTTTCAGATTCTTTTCCACTACAGGAAAATAATTTATACTCAATATCTTGTAATAAACAAGATATTGAGTATAAATCGTTGTGGTTCACAGCAGGTCCTTGTTATTTACCTGTTTTGTATAGACTACCCAAATTTCTAATTTAGCCCTCCTCCCCACCCCGGCTATCCCCTTTGGTAGCTATAACTTTGTTTTCTAGGTCTGTGAGTCTCTTTCTGTTTTATAAATGAGTTCGTTTGTATCATTGTTTTAGATTCCACAAATAAATGATTTAATACATTTGTTTTTGTCTAATTTACTTCACTTACTATGATAATCTCTAGGTCCATCTATGTTCCTGCAAATGGCATTATTACTTCTTTCGTGGCCGAGTAATATTCCATTGTAAGGGCTTCCCAAGTGGCTCAATGGTAAAGAATACAGCTGCCAATGCTGGAGACATGGGAGATGTGGGTTTGATCCCTGGGTCAGAAAGATTCCCTGGAGAAGGAAATGGCAACCCACTCCAGTATTCTTGCCTGAGAAATCCCATGGATGGAGGAGCCTAGAGAGCTATAGTTCATGAGGTCGCAAAGAGTCAGACAGTTGGTGACTAAACAACAACAACAATATTCCATTGTATGTATATTATTTTATGTTTTGTAATGGAAGCATAATGCATGTACAGGAAAGCACACTGAAATATACACCTTGCTGAATTTTCCCAAGAACACTGCAGAAAGAAGAGGAAGGGTATGATGTGTCACAGACTTTTTTGTAACTCAGCCTAGAAACTGCCATCACTCCCACTGTCAAGTCTGGGCTAAAACTTGGGACACGACCCATCTGTAAGTGAAGGGGAGAGCTGGATATGGGTAAGAATAGGAATTTCTATAACAATGAGCACAAATCTGGCAAAGTCGTTTTGTTCCCCACCGAGTTTTCTTGGGTGTATCAGTTTCTCTTCTCTCCTTCAGTTTTGGTGTCTAGCTCAAACTATTCCAACCCAACACAGAGACGTTGAGAGATTTTGCCTTTATTATATTCTTTCCAATTATGAAATCCAAAGCACTTGATTGATTTGTGTTAAATATCACTAAATGATAGAAAAATCACCTTGACTACAATTTGAGGTTCAATGTGAAACAAAATGGTAGCTAATAAGCATTCTACGATGCATATCTTCTGTAATTTTTAATGGCTTGCAGTGAAATTTTGCATATGGTTAGAGACTTGAAGGACCCATGATTATACCAGAAGACGTGCTCATTTAGAGGCTCACTGATGATACCAGGAAAATGTAAAAATAATTACAGATGCTTTGATATTAATGCACATGGTCGTAATGACTGCCATTACTGGATCCAGGGCCACATTCCATAATGAGCCTTCTTGGGGGACTGAGTGTTACATAGAGGCGCTGGAAACACTGTTTCTATTAATGAATTTTAAGCTGTGACAATGGCAATACTGTATTATTCTGTGAGCAAATTCTGCTGAATTCACAGACAGGTGACATTGTGTGGGCCCTAATGTATATGGAGTGCTCTGTTGTAATAAGTCTGCTATTATCTTTAGCACAATAACGCTGAATGTGCCCGGACGCATAAGTAGGCGCTGTTAGTTAAGACTGGACTTAACTCTTTGTGGTCTGATTTCAGCTGCTTCTCACAGCCCTATTGGTGATTTCCACCCTCAGAAATTCCCATTCTTGTTTTCATTTTACTTTTTGCTGCATTCACTCTCTCCTCTTTCCCTAGTCTCAATCCTTTCTTTCTTTCTCTCTTTTTAAAAGTCATTATGCTGAGTAATATTCTATTGTCAACCTAAAGGGGAGGGTTAGGGTAGGAGATGGGAGGGAGGTTCACGAGGGACGGGACATATCTATAACTATGGCTGATTCATGTTGATGTATGGCAGAAACCAACACAATATTGTAAAGCAAATTATCCTCCAATGAAAAAATAGAGCTTTTATTGAATTTGTTAACAATATTGCTTTTGTTTTATGCTTTTGTTTTTTGGCCCTGAGGCATGTAGTATCTTAGATCCCCCACCAGGATTTGAACCTGCAACCCCTGCATTGGAAAGCAAAGTCTTAATTTTAACCACCAGGGAAGTCCCTTTATGTGTATTTCTATAACAACTGCCTTTCGCATCCAAAGTCTTCTCTGTTTGAAAATAGGTATTTGCCTATTGGGGGAGAGTGTTGAATCCTGTTTGCATCCAGGGAGTCTGTGAGAGATGTCTTCTTGTGCTTTGTCTGCATCTCCCATCCCATGCCCCAGCCTCCAAGGGGCTCCACAGGGCAGGATCATTTCTCCCAAAATAATGCGTCCTCTAAGCCACGGTGATACCCTGGGCAGCAAAGGGACAGTAAACATCACCACTGATTGGAGTGGCACTCAGTTTGCTGGTCCCACAGAGGGGCCTGGGAGGCTGGAGAAACACCCTGGTTCTTGTTGGCCTGATCACACATGGTGCCCAAGGGCTTGTGGACACACAGTGAGACACTGCCAGGAGGGGACACAGGGCCAGCGGGTGGACGCAGGGGTCCTCAGAGCAAGTGCCTTCTCCTCCACGATCTGCTTGAGGATGTCCACTTTGGGGATCAGTCGTGGAGGGCAGCAGCTTTTGGTCCCTTTGGCCTTGCACCGCGACTGGCTGCCTGCCTTGCCCAGGGCCTGCAGCTTTGGCATTGTACGGGGAGAAGCGGGAAGCATAGCCCAACGCATCCCTGGGCAGCATTTCTGTCAACTGAAGAGGCCATTTAAGCAAAACACTTAATTACCTTTCTGCCTCCCTGCAACCCCTGGGAAGGTCTGAGCCAGTCAGATAATGAGCTTAGAGGGCAAGCAGCCGAAACTTCCATCAGGCTGAGGAGTGACCCCTATCCCATTCCATCACCAAGTGGGGAGCACAGAAGGGAGGAAGGAGCGGGATGAACAGGCGTCGCTGCAGTGCAGCTTCATCGTTTCAACCATCACGTGGCGAATTCCTAGGATATTAGAGAGCTGCTAATTCATAGGTGGGGCTTCCCTTGTGGCTCAGTGGTAAAGAACCCGCCTGCCATGCAGGAAACACAGGAGATGTGGGTCAATCCCTGGGTCAGGAAGGTCCCCTGGAAAAGGAAATGGCTACCCACTCCAATATTCTTGGGGCTTCCCTCGTGGCTCAGATGGTAAAGAATCTGCCTGCTGTGCGAGGACCCAGATTTGATCCCTAGGTCGGGAAGATCCCCTGGGAGAGGTCAGGGCAACCCACTCCAGTATTCTTGCCTGGAGAATCCCATGGACAGAGGAGCCTGGTGGGCTGCAGTTGGTGGGGTCGCAAAGAGTCGGACACGACTTAGTGACTAATCAATAGCAACAATTTACAGGAAAGGCAGCCAGGCCTGGTCTTGGAAATGCAAGCAACTTTCAATAGGACGGTCTTGGGAGAGCCCGCAGCTAAGCACCAGCACTGTGCGGCCACTGCCACTAACCCAACCCTCCGGGCTCAGGTTTCTGGCTGAGAAAATGAGGACTGGACACTGGACCCTAGCTCCACAAGGCACCTTTAGATTCTGTAATGCTAAGGGAAGTTGCTCCAGGTGCAGTGGGGTTGGGAAGACAGGGCCTCCTCCATGCTGGCAGCCAGCCTGCCTGCCGCCAGGTCTGGGGGGCAGTATGGCTGTTTTCCTGAGGGTGTGGGCCCAGCTGGGAAAGCTGCCCTCTAGGGCTCACCAGAACCAGGCCACTGGGATCCTTCCTGAAGAAGCACAGTCAAGTGAGAAAGAGAAAGTGCTGAGCCTTTCAGGTAAGGGCAGGCACTGGCCTTGGGGAAGCCAGGCATCTTCAGAGAGCGGGCATCCATCAGTCCTGGCTGGGAGAGGACTCTGGATCACTTGTCTTTGGTTAAGCTCACTGGCTGTGTTTGGGCTCCCAGCCACTTGGAGCTCTGTGTGTCTCATGAGTTCTGTCCCCAGTTTCCCCTGCCTGGCCCTGGCATCTGCCTAGTGCCAGTTCCACTAAAGACTGACACCACACACAGACTCCGCCCACTGCCTGGCCCTCTCCAGCCACTGTCCACTGGGGCCATCCCACGACCCGAAGGTCAGCGCACCAACGTTTACCCTGCTGGTCTGGGGTCTGGCCTCACTTCTCCTGGTCGGATATTACCACTGTGTTTCGGCCTAGGCTGTGACTATGTGTTGTCCCCTGGTCTCTGCAGTGAGAGCCCTAGAGGCTGAGACAGGTGAGTGGGGTGAGAGGGCCTCCCAGCCAGTGTGAGTCAGATTGGGGGGCTGAGCCAGTCACTCTATTTCATTCATTCCCCACGTCATTGAGGGCTGGCAGACCAGCACTAGACACACTAGAACACAGAGACAAAAAACATCTCTCCCTGCATAGTCCAGTGCTGGCGAAAGAGACAGGGACAAAACCAGTATGCAAAAAAATTAAACCAATCAATAAGTAAAAAAATATTAAAAATAAAAAGACTGATGCTGAAACTGAAGCTCCAATACTTTGCCCACCTGATGTGAAGAGCTGACTCACTGGAAAAGACCCTGATGCTGGGAAAGACTGAAGGCAGGAGGAGAAGGGGATGACAGAGGATAAAATGACTGGATGGCATCACTAACTCAGTGGACATGAGTTTGAGCATACTCTGGGAGATAGTGAAGGACGTGACTGAGCGACTGAACAACTACAAGTGAGTTAGAACATAAAAACTCCTGCGGGGAAAACTACATCAGTGAAGGAAGACAAAAAGTACCAGCATCAGGAAGGGTTCTGCACTTTTAAAGACGTGGTCAGAGAAGGCCTCATTGAGGAGGAATATTTGATTCAAAATCCGATAGACATAGGAAGGAAAGAGGACTCTGGGCAGAGGGGAAAGCAGGTGCAAAAGCCCTGAGGCACGATTGTGCTCTATGAGTGAGAGGAACGACGAGGAACTGGTGTGAATGGAGATGTTGGTGGGGGTGGGGTGGTGGCAGAGCTTATCAGAGGGGAGATGGGGAGGGGAAAGGTGAGGGTGGGGGCCCTGAGGGGCTTTGCTGACGGCTGGACGAGGTTTACTCTGAGTGATTGGAGAGTCCCTTCGGGAGCTGACCTGAGGAAGTCATCGTCTGACTGTGTTGCGGGTTCATTCTGACAGCTGAGAGGAGAGCCCTCTCATCTTGGTCCAAAGAGGACCAAGGAGAAGACAGCCTCCAGGTTAGGGGTGTTGTGATCATGCTGGTGAGGCATGACATGACTTGACCCAGACTGGCCAAGCTGGAGAAGGCGAGAACCGGAGTCCAGACAGCCTTAGAACAGCCCGATTCACTGACTGCCTGCACGTAGAGTGTGACAGAAAGCGTGGAAGCACAGATGTAGGGGGTGGGTTTTTGGCCTGAACCACAGTGAACCTGGAGCTCTCCATCCTCATGACAAGGAGACGGCTGGAGGGGCAGTGTAAGTGGGGGGCTGGGGGCTGCATAGACCCCAGAGGACGGTCCATCACCACAGACAAGGAGTGGAGTCTGCAGCCCACGAGAGGCGAGTCCTCCAGGGATAGACTTGGCGCCCAAGGCACAGGGTTGGCATTCAAGGTCACAGGGCAGGATGAGTTTAGCAGAGCGGGGGTGCAGCAGTGCAGAGAGAAGAGAGTGATCAAGGCCTGAGCTTGTGGCCTCCAGTGACAGCAGGTCAGGGAGCCAAGGAAGACCAGAGAGAGACTGGAAAAGAAAGGCCCAGTTAAGAGGGAGACAGGACTAGGGGCTGAACAGGTCGGTATCTTGGGTGGTTGTCCATCACAGCAAAGATAAGGCCTAAGGATGATAGCTGGTGCCAGCAACATGGAGGCCATTGTTGAGCTTGATTTTGTGTAAAGAAAACCCTTCAATACTCTTTAGCTGTAGCTCCAGCCCCAACCTTAGCCTCTTGGAGAAGGGACGGGCCCAGGCCTGGCTGACCACAGGGATCTCTTCCCTTGGCCTTGGTGCTTATTCAGGTCCAGCCTGGCTGGTCAGACCACCCTCTGGCCTTTTCCTCCTGGAGTTGTTAGGGCAGGCAGGCCTATCCCCTGGAGTTACTAAGCTGTTGGGGTGAACATCCCTGCCTCTGGCAGAGGCCTGCCTGTCAGGTGGACCCACTCCTTCTGAGATGAACAGCCAGATCCCTGACAGGAGCATCTGGATGGGGTCTGTATCCAGCCCTGCCTGAAGCCCGCTCCCGCCTTGGATTCCATGTCACTTCCCAGCCGGTAAGCTCTATTTTAAGCTCCTTGGAATCATCCTCTGTCCCTTGCCTCCATGGGGATTTCTCTGATGCCCGCTCCTGGGGATAGAGCGTAAGGAAGAGTGCGTTGCCAACTCGCTGACTGACCAGCTGGGTCTCTGAGCCATTGGGCAAAGACCCTGGCCATCCTTGAGGGGGGTGACCCTCTCAGTGAAGCCTCACTAAGCAACCCCCGGATTCAGGACTTTTCTCTGCTGCTTGGAATTGCGTGGCTGAGGCTGACCTGGGCAAGACCAGACAGGGTCACCTCCCCTCTGCCTGTGGCAGCTTCTGACGCAGGTCTGCAATTAGGAGCAGGTAGGGTTACAACAAGAGATACTAGGCGAGGGCATCAGGTTCCACCTGTGACCCAGGAGGTGATGTCCTGGGGTCACGGGGTTTGTCCAGGTACTGGGAGTTCCCTGGGAGATTATGAAAACCATGACGGGGACTGCCACAGGCCGTGGGCCCAGCATCTGGGGAATGCAGATGAAGTAATGGGAGACCAGGGCACGGGAAGCTGTTGCTAAAACAAACTGACTAATTCTGCTGGCTGAGGTTTCTCTGGCTTGGTGCTTTTTTTAAAGGGCCAGCCACACACTCATTGCAGTGTCTTAAAGACACCAGGAACAGAGCGTAATCCGCTGGTGCCGGCTTTCAGCTCTGAAGATCCAGTGTGCCACCTGGGGCATCTTCTCCATGTGTTTTTACCCTTAACAGGTTTAAGTGCAGAGGGGTTGTTTGGCTCATTTCATGGCTCTCTCCTGTGTGGCCAGATGTGTAAGTCAGCTCTGAGAGAGCCTTAATCTTCTCTGCACCCTGACCAGATAAATGATGCTCCAGTGATAATTCCTGGTTACCTAGGCTGAAACTAGAACTTCAGAGAGCTCTGGGTATCAAGACCCCAAGGTCTTGATATAAATCCCGTTCATCTAAAATCATTGCCTCATTGTGTGTATGTATGTGTTAGTCACTCAGTCGTGTCCAAGTCTTTGTGACCCTGTGGACTGTAGCTCGGCAGGCTCCTCTGTCCACGGGATTCTCCGGGCAAGAATACTGGAGTGGGTAGCCATTCTCTTCTCCAGGGGATCTTCCTGACCCAGGGATTGAACCCTGGTCTCCTGCATTGCAGGCAGATTCTTTACCATCTGAGCTACCAGGGAAGCCCTATTGCCCCCTTGCTTGCTCCTATTTCAGGATTCCTTGTTTCCTTTGAGAAAACTTCTCTTTCACACCAACCCTTTCATCATCTAATGACACTGAGCCTTCCATCCAATCATATACTTTCCTGTGGAAATGAAGGAGACCAGCTCAACCAACCTCACTAACCCCATCTGGAATCTGTAGCATTTGACAGCGGAGAAGGCAATGGCACCTGCCTCCAGTACTCTTACCTGGAAAATCCCATGGATGGAGGAGCCTGGTGGGCTGCAGTCCATGGGGTCTCGAAGAGTCAGACACAACTGAGCGACTTCACTTTCACTTTTCACTTTCATGCACTGGAGAAGGAAATGGCAACCCATCCCAGTGTTCTTGCCTGGAGAATCCTAGAGACGGCGGAGCCTGGTGGGCTGCCATCTATGAGGTCACACAGAGTCGGACACGACTGAAGCGACTTAGCAGCAGCAGCAGCACTTGACAGATGCGGAAACAAAATCTACTTATTGCTCAGATAATTAGGCTTCCCTGGTGGCTCAGCAGTAAGGCTTAAAGCAATGCAGGAGTGCAGGAGACACGGGTTCAATCCCTGGGTCAGGAAGATCCCCTGGAGAAGGAAATGGCAACCCACTCCAGTATTCTTGCCTGGAGAATCCCATGGACAGAGGAGCTCAGGAGGCTCAGTCCATGGGGTCGCAAAGAGTCAGATACAACTGAAGTGACTTAGCACACAGCATGCTCAGATAACTGGAGATAGTGCATGTTACCAGACTAAACACACTTGCAGGAAGGATGGATTTAAAGTATTTAAGGGAAAAAATGTTTTAAACACCCTCAAGCACTTTAGACTGACACATTGCACCCAAACGATGGGTGCCAGGTCCACAAAAATCGTCTGGATTCACAAAAGCAGGGTTTTGAGGATTTCTGGAGGCAGCTGGTATTCACTCTTCTTTTTTTTTTTTTTACTTTACAATATTGTATTGGTTTTGCCATACATCAACATGCATCCGCCATGGTGTACATGTGTTCCCCATCCTGAACCCCCCTCCCACCTCCCTCCCCATACCATCCCTCTGGGTCATCCCAGTGTGCCAGCCTCAAGTTTTCTGTATCATGCATCGAACCTGGACTGGGGATTCATTTCTTATATGATATTATACATGTTTTAATGCCATTCTCCCAAATCATCCCCCTCCTCACTCTCCCACAGAGTCCAAAAGACTGTTCTATACATCTGTGTCTCTTTTGCTGTCTCGTATACAGGGTTGTCATTACCATCTTTCTGATTTCCATATATATGAGTTAGTATACTGTATTGGTGTTTTTCTTTCTGGCTTACTTCACTCTGTATAATAGGTTCCAGTTTCATCCACCTCATTAGAACTGATTCAAATGTATTCTTTTTAATGGCTGAGTAATACTCCATTGTGTATATGTACCGCAGCTTTCTTATCCATTCATCTGCTGATGGACATCTAGGTTGCTTCCATGTCCTGGCTATTATAAACAGTGCTGCAATGAACATTGGGGTACAAGTGTCTCTTTCAATTCTGGTTTCCTCAGTGTGTATGCCCAGCAATGGGATTGCTGGATCATAAGGCAGTTCTATTTCCAGTTTTTTAAGGAATCTCCACACTGTTCTGCATAGTGGCTGTACTAGTTTGCATTCCCACCAACAGTGTAAGAGGGTTCCCTTTTCTCCACACCCTCTCCAGCATTTATTGCTTGTAGACTTTTGGATCGCAGCCATTCTGACTGGCGTGAAATGGTACCTCATTGTGGTTTTGATTTGCATTTCTCTGATAATGAGTGATTTGAGCATCTTTTCATGTTTGTTAGCCATCTGTATGTCTTCTTTGGAGAAATGTCTATTTAGTTCTTTGGCCCATTTTTTGATTGGGTCGTTTATTTTTCTGGAATTGAGCTGCAGGAGTTGCTTGTATATTTTTGAGATTAGTTGTTTGTCAGTTGCTTCATTTGCTACTTTTTATTTACGGCAATAAAACTACCTAAAAACCCTATCATTCGCTCTTTAAGCTAATTTCCTTTGGCCTTCTCCCACCATCATCTAAAAAAGATCGTTTTAATTTATGACTTTACCCTCCAATGAGATATAAATATTCTGGGTGCCACAATTGGATGCTGCTTTCTAAATCAGATAAAGAAAATGTTTTTGAAATTCTTTCCACACTCCCTGTAGTTGGGACATAAACACAAGAGAAGAAAGTCCTGAGGCTTAGAAGTCCATAGGTCTTTTTGTTTTCTGGAAGAGTGGGTTTTATTCTCCCAGGTCTCGAGCTTTTTGGTTCCCATCCTGATGCCAGGAAGGCGAGCAGAAGCTGGCTTTGACTGTGTTTGTTAAGGAAGTGTCAGCTGCTATAGCAGAAAAATCACCCCATGGTAGCTGCTCTACATGCCACAAGTTTATGTCCTGATTTCCGGACAGTCCAAGGCTGACTCTCCCAGCCAAACAGCTCGCCACCTTATCTGTGGCTTCACCAGGTTCAGCATGTGGCTCTTGATACAGTTTCTGGGGTCCACTCATTCCCGTGGCTGGAAGAGAAGAGGGCGTGGAAGGTCACAAGTGATTTGTGATCCAGAGCTGGGATTGGTATGAACCAATTCTGCTCATTATCCACTGACCATTCGAACAGTGGTGCTGAAGAAGACTCTTGAGAGTTCCTTGGACTGCAAGGAGATCAAACCAGTTAATCCTAAAGGAAATCAACCCTGAATATTCACTGGAAGGACTGATGCTGGAGCTGAAGCTCCAATACTTTGTCCACTTGATGTGAAGAGCCGACTCATTGGAAAAGACTCTGATGCTGGGAAAGATTGAAGGCAGGAGGAGAAGGGGATGATAGAGGATGAGTTGGTTGGATGGCATCACCGACTCAATGCACCTGAGTTTGAGCAAACTCTGGGAGATAGTGAAGGACAGGAAAGGCTGGTGTGTTGCAGTCCATGGGGTCACAAAGACTTAGTTGGACACGACTGACTGACTGAACAACAACAGTCCTCTGTCCAGAGCAGGATGGATGCTGGACCGCAGACAACCACATCTCCCTGCGAGGGATGCAGCTTAACTGCATGCCAGCCTGAACTTATAACAATAGTGTCTGCTTTCTGTGACCACTGTCAAGAAGTTTTGGCTCTGCCAGTGGCCAGACTCTTACTCCAAATGATGTGGGAATACTTGCCAGGGCCTCAAGAGAGGGTATTAAATTAATTTCCTTGGTTTGCCACTGAGTTTTGCTTACCTCATTAACTTCTAGATTGGAATTCGACATCTTAAAATCTCAGTCTTTAATGACATAGAAAAAGACAGCAACCAAAAAGGAAAGAGTCTGTAGCAAAAGAAGTCTGCCTTTCCCTGTTTATATATATATATATACATATACATAAACCATCTGAAAATGAAAGTAGTAAAATAAAATAGTTTAGTGGTGTGGGGCAGGCCAGATCAGTCTCTCTTTCTGTCTCTACCTCTGTGAGACCGGGGTATCATTTATCACTGAGCGCCTGGCCCTAGTGGTAAAGAACCCGTCTGCCAAGGAGGACACTCAAGTTTGGTCCCTGGGTCAGAAAGATCCCCTGAAGAAGGAAATGGTAACCTGCTCCAGTATTCTTGCCTGGAGAATCCCATGGACAGAGGAGCCTGGGGGTGTGCAGTCCATGGGGCTGTAAAGAGTCGGGCACGACTGAGCAACCAAGCACACACACACACACACACACACACCCCCACACACCCTGACTCTCATGTTTCAGGATGTCAAGCCTTGTCCAGATCCCCAGTCCCTTCCCCCCATGGCTGAGTCATCTCCTGCCCTTGGACTGATGTAGGAAAAATTCTCCAGCCCACCACATGGTAGCTGGGGAGTTTGGGCAACTTATTTAACCTTATTTGTTCTGTGAAGATGGGGTCAATAATTCCCATCTCATGGCATGTCGTAAAGGTGAGGGCAGATAGTGAAGGAGCAATCACCTCCACCAGTGTGACTACCAGCCTCCTTCCTGCCTGTCTCCGCGTGGGGAGAGGAGACCTCCAAGGCCTTTGTCCAGATGGTGGAGCTCCTCTCCTCTCCCCCCGACCCCCACTGCCCACGCTTCTCCCAGACTCAACTGCTGTGAGTTCTTTCCATTCAGGCAGAAATCAGAGGGTCTGAGGGTGAGAGGGAATCAGAGCCAGACAAAGAGGTGATTACCCCCACATGACTGCCTACTAAGAATTCTGGCTGGAGAAAGGGCTCTTCTGCAACTTGTTTTTTTGCTAATTCTGCCCAAAGAACCCAAGAGGGAAGGCCTTTGGTGCGCAGACGGCCCTGGTCTCATTGTCCTGGTGTAATTCAATGAGGCCAACTCTGGTGTTTTCTATGCTTTATCTCTTTTCTCCTGTATTTCCCTGATTTATCAGCAGCTGTTAACTCCAGTTAGCACCAGTTTCATTGATCAAGTCTTGCTAACGCTAGCGTCTTTTACACACACACACACAACACACCCCTCCAAGAAAAACCTCACCTTTAAATGGACGGTGGGTGGTACACTGTTTCTCAGGTGAGGCCTGAGTATGTGATGGAGAAAGATGAAAATTGCTCCCCATTACCCCCACCCTGCTCTTCTAAACTAAGTTTAGGAGAATCAATTATAATCCTTAAATCTTCTCATTCTTACATGGGCTTATTTCTTACTTAGCTCTGGTATCCCACTTTGAGCCAGTCAGAGGAAAAAAAAAAAAAACCTTTGCACTGGCAATACCACACTCTATGCACCCACAAGGATGAGATTCTGGGATCCATCAGCAAAAGCCCTGGCTGCTTCCCTAGTAATCCTAAAGATCAACAAAAGAAAATTGCTTGAAGTGGGTGGATAAATTCCTTAGAATAATCCTGCCCAAACCCTTCAGAATTCTTTTACAATGCCTTTATATCTCTCAGCTTTCACCTAGGAAGAATCCAAAGTGTCACCAAAAAGAATGTGCCAGGCTGTTGAGAAGGAGCGTGGCAGCTTCCAAAGAACTTGGATTTGAAGATGTCTGTTTGAAGAGTACTTGGAGAAACAAGTCCCGTTGATGCTAGCTGGAATGCTGAGGGAAAGTTTTAGACAGGTTTCAATGGGATGCAGAGATAGTCACTTTTTTCACCCTGTTGAAAATGTCAAGGGAAGCAAAATCACCCGGTTGGCCAGGTCAGCATCAGCCCTACTAGAAGCTTGTCTGGTGGGCTGAATTGGAGTGAGGCCTGGGGCCAGCAGGCTGCAGTGAAAGGGGTGGTCTGGCAGGCAGAGCTGGGGCGAGCGGGCCAAGTCCCTGGCAGTGGGCGCTGTGGGCTGCACGCTACGGGTGGGAGATTTTCATGGCATCATGTAGGGTGGGATGTATTCCACTGCAATACAATTCACCTCCACAGAGATGGAAGCTCTTTTGGTGCTTGAGAAGCACATGAGTTAGAGGCAAGGCCAAGGGCTAGATCCTTCTCCACGTCTTATTTCTAAGCAGAAATCTTCCTACCATGGTCTCCCTTCCTCTGGTCCAGAATATCCCAGACTTCATAGTAACACAGCAAAAGAAACTAGCTGGAGCAGATACTTCTGACTGAGCACCAAGTTCTGTTATTCTCATTATCCATTGAAA
This sequence comes from Bos taurus, assembly GCF_002263795.3. Lineage (NCBI taxonomy): Eukaryota > Metazoa > Chordata > Mammalia > Artiodactyla > Bovidae > Bos > Bos taurus. The sequence continues at coordinate 26,669,819 of NC_037341.1, forward strand.
AAAGGGCCCATCCTTTTAAAACTGAAGTAGAATTGATATACGGTGTTATGGTGAAGATCGCTCAGTCATGTCTGACTCTTTGCAACCCCATGAACTGTAGCCTACCAGGCTCCTCTATCCATGGGATTTTCCAGGCAATAGTACTGGAGTGGATTGCCATTTCCTTCTCCAGGGACCTTCCTGACCCAGGGATCGAACCCGGGTCTCCCACATTATAGATAGATGCTCAACTGTCTGAGCCACCAGGGAAGTAAGGAGCAAATCCCATGGGCTTCCCTGGTAGTGCACTGGTAAAGAATCTGCCTGCGATGCAGGAGACGTGGGTTCACTCTCTGACTTGGGAAGATCTCCTGGAGAAAGGAATGGCAACCCACTCCAGTATTCTTGCCTGGGAAGTCCCATGGACAGAGGAGCCTGGCAGGCTACAGTCTATAGGGTTGCAAAAGAGCTGGGCACGACCAAGTGACTAACACTTTCCTTTTCATACTCAAGAAATCAACGGTCCAATGGAGGTCTTTTGATTTTGGTTTGTCTCTAGCCAGTCTGGAATTAAAGAGTTGTCGGTAGTGTAGGGACAAGATTTTGCTTTCAACATATCTTGTCTTTTGAAAGACAAGATCTTTCTTTCAAAGAAGCTGGACAAGTGCAGAGATACGGCGGCAAGTCGGTGATTTTCTCTTGATATTTTTTAAAAAATCACATTAAGGTGAAACTGAACTTTGCCTCCTCTATCTGCCATATGAGAAGAAGGTACCCATGTATTGGTATATACAAACCTGTATTTGATCTAAATCTTCCTAGAGAAAGTGAAAATGTGTCATTACCATTTATTTAGGTTCTATTTAGGTTCTTACAATGGGCCATAAACTCTCGATGCATAAACACCTGATGTGAAGAGCCGACTCATTGGAAAAGACTGATGCTGGGAAAGATTGAGGGAAGGAGGAGAAGGGGGTGATGGAGGATGAGATGATTGGATGGCATCACTGACTTAACAGACTTGCATTTGAGCAAACTCTCGGAGAGAGTGAAGGATAGGGAAGCCTAGCTTGCTGCAGTCCACGGGGTCACAAAGAGTTGGACATGACTTTGCAACTGAACCACAACAAAACTCTTGATACAATCCAACCTATGTACTTCTCTCAAGAACCTAACTGATGCTTAAAGATAAGGAAACAGATTCAGAGAAGATAACTAACTTCTCATCACCATGGAGACAGTGTGGGACAGAAGCAAGTTTGAAACCCATCATGGTACCCAAAGGCCAAGTCCCCTCCTGAAGGCTCTGCTGCTTTGCATTTTGATTGTTCAATGTATTGCTTTGGGCTTTTGAATTTTACATGAGAAATAACCTCCCAGACTCTGGTTCTGCTCTCACCACCTCCTCACCCCCAGGCTGGAGACTAGCCTCTATTACTCAGAAGAACTTATGAAACTCTGTACTTCTTCATATTCAAGCATCAGCATGTCTGATTTTTGTTTTCAGTCCAGAACCTGTTCTATTTTCACAGAACAAAATTCCAGCTCCATTCTGAAAACGAAACGACAGTCAGTCCCTGGAAAACAAGCCAGATCCCGGGTCCCCACTTTAGCACAATCCAAAGTCACGGTTTTCTGGTTGGGTGCTTCCAAGGCCTGTCCCCTTGATAAAGGCTTTCAGAGAGACCAAAGCAGGGGAAAATGAAAGAGACCCTTTCTTTTTCTTGTTGTTCCAGATCAGATAACGTTGCCTGATTAGTTCCTCCACTGTGAATTCACACCGCATGTACCCACATGCCAGCCCTCTGCTAAAGGCCATCAGCTGTATTGCTTCCTGCACAATCATTCATATTTGCCTCACGCCTTCCCTCCTCCACCTCTGTTTCCTGCTCCTCCCCATGAAGCAGCAAAATGCCTGCAAAGAAAATGTGTCAACAGGTGAAATTTATAGGAGTTTCCTGGCCCACACAGAAACATGAACCACAGGCCTCCCCAAAGGAGATATTTTCTTACCCAAGACACTTATCCTCCTGAATACGCTGTGATTCATTCACATCTGAGTTCTCCAGAGACACCAGGTATCTTTTTGATAGAATCAGAGTGTGGAGCTCCCGTTTGGAAAGAGTGACTTTGATGAGGGCCAGTTGGGATTATTTAGTTGCGGTTAAAGAAAAACCCAACCCAAACTGTCTTAGTCAAAAAGGGAATTTATTGACTCAGACACTGAAAAGAGAATGCTAGCTACAGACAAGACTCAATTCAGGGCTCAGACTTCTCCGTGGCACCTGCCTAATTTTAAAAACTTTATTCTTTGCTCTGCCTTCCTTTGTGTTGACTTCAGCCTTGGATTTTATGGCAGAAAGGTCCCCGCTAACCCACTTATTCTCTTATATTTTATGCCAAAGGTTTTATGTGACAGTCTCTTCCCCAGAAGATGCAGTGAAAATGTCATTGCACGTCATTGGCTTTGACTAGGTCACATATGGTCCACGAAGATCAAAGGATAGGGAAATGAGACATGCTGATGGCTTAGACCTGGATCACAAGATCCACCCCTGAGACTGGGTGTGAAGTCCACTTTAACAGGGTGGCATGGAAATCAGGTACCATCACCAGGAAGACTCCAGTAATGTTCACTGCATCGTGTGTTGCCTTATAGCAAATGATGCATGTATATTATATAGTGTTTAATGTCCACTGTTGAAGTCAGCTGCGTACCTTGAAAGTAGATAGAACCTGCTCATGTAAAATAAGAATTTATGCCCATAAGCCAGGCTAGTTGGAGAAAATGTTATTTACTGTTTAACTTTCAGGAGTGAGCCTAGTTTGCCAACATTTTGATGCAAGTGGGTCAGTATAGAAAACACACAAAAGTTCCTCAAAGTCTACAGCCGGACTGGCTTGCATTCTTAAAGCACAATGAGCCTCTGCCGGCTTCGTAGTGAGAACTATGGCAGTGAGCCTTTCTTATTGGTTTCACTGAGTTTTTGTTTTCTAAGAAGACTGTGATGTTTTAAAGATCTCTGTAGCCTGGTTAGGCTGGTTTTGGAGGACTGCAAGAGTTTATGGCAGAAACTTGAGAGGTCTTTGGAGGTATTTTGACCATACAGACACCAAAAGATGTTCCCTTATAATATTCTTTCTTCCAGTCATTCAACTTCCTCATTTGTCTTTCTAAATAAACATCTGGGATTAGGTTATTCATTCTTCTTATCAATTCTCAATGATAAATATTCATCCTTTTAACCACTGAACAGTTGTTATCAGTTATATACTTCCTTAGATCAAACACTTGGTTGACTATATCAGATCTTCTCTAAGCACTTCACATGCATTATTTCATTAATGCTTCATAACTATTCTATGGCATAGAGACTATGATTACATTCGAATTGTATGGAAGATGGAACAGATATAGAAGAGGTTACATATCTCTTGTGCTGAGTGAGGTTACATAGCCCAGGGTCACATGTGCTAGTGCTAAGTGCTAAGTTGCTTCAGTCGTGTCCGACTCTGTGTGACCCCACAGATGGCAGCCCACCAGGCTCCCCTGTCCCTGGGATTCTCCAGGCAAGAACACTGGAGTGGGTTGCCATTTCCTTCTCCAATGCATGAAAGTGAAAAGTGAAAGGGATGTCGCTCAGTCATGTCCGACTCCTAGCGACCCCATGGACTACAGCCTACCAGGCTCCTCCATCCATGGGATTTTCCAGGCAAGAGTACTGGAGTCGGGTGCCATTGCCTTCTCCGGCCCAAGGTCACATAGTTTGAGCCAAAGATTTTAAAACCATACTATATAAACAGATTTTGCCCCTGCCCCCCAGGGTATGGCATAGGAAGATATTGTGCGTGCTAAGTCACTTTAGTCATGTCTGACTCTTTGTGACGCACTGGACTGTAGCCTGCCAGGCTCCTCTGTCCATGGAATTCTCCAGGCAAGAATACTGGAGTAGGTTGCCATGCCCTCCTCCAGGGGACCTTCCCGATCCAGGATGGAACTCATTCTCTTGTGGCTCCTGCATTGGCGGGCAGGCTCTCTGCCACTAGTGCCACCTGGGAAGCACACAGGAAGACAGACCTGTAAATAAACAAGTGCATTTAATACTATATTTGCTGTGAGAATGATGTGTACAAGGGACAGTGAAGAAGAGAGAGAGAGAGAAAGCAGTCATTTCCCTGGTAAGGGCTGGAGGATTTGAAACAACGGAATCTTGGGAAACATTCTCTAGAGGAGCTGAGGTGGATAAGAAGGTGTTTTCCATCTGGAAGGTGGTGGGGGCTGAGAACAGCGTCGCAGAAATCAGAACCCAAGCAAGCAAAGCACAGATGCATTATGGGAGAAATGCAAGCTACCTGGCCTGGGTGGAGCCTGGGGTTCAAGAAGGACAGACATTGGAGGAGACAAGCAGGACCCAGTCCATGAAGGGCCTGGCTGGGACTCGGTCAGGAGAAAATGGGGAACTGTTGAAGGACTTTAAGGAAAAGGTACTGTACTGTATTCAGTCACTTTAGTCGTGTCCGACTCTTTGCAACCCATGGACTGTAGCCCACCAGGGTCCTCTGTCCATGGGATTCTCCAGGCAAGAAGACTGGAGTGGGTTGCCATTCCCTTCTCCAGGGGATCTTCCCCATTCAGGAACTGAACCTGAGTCTCCTGTGTTGCAGGCAGATTTTTTTACCATCTTAGCCACTAGGGAAACCCATATGGATTATATGCATATGTGTATACATACATAATACATTTATAATACCCATATGTCTGCATACCTACAAACATATACACACACATATTAGTGCTATGACACATGTACATGTATACTGTCATTAAATACACAAAGTATATATTCACTCATTGTATGTATATGTATGTACAAGCTATATATTTTGAGCACAAAAAAATTTCCCAACAATAATCCAAACCATTTTTTAAAAGCTCCCACTTTGGAATCAGTAGCTTCCTCCAGGCCTCATGCTATTTTTTTTTTCCTGGTAAACAAAGTTTTCACTTTTATTTATTTCCTATTTTTCCCATTCAGTTTGAAACAAGACAAGAGTGACTCACGCAGCACAAAAATAACTGAGTTGCTACCAAGCATGTGTTCGTGCTCAGTTGTTCAGTGGTGTCTCTTTGTGACCGCATGGACTGTAGCCCGCCAGGCTCCTCTGTCCATGGGGTTTCGCAGGCAAGAATACTGGAGTGATTTGCCATTTCCTTCTCCATGTGGGACACTATATATATGAAAGCAGACTGAGTTGTGTAATATACCACAAGGAATCTTTGCAAATAATTCATTGTCTGGTGTTGGCAAATCCTCTATAATCTTTTTCTTTTTTTAAAAGCAAAACTTTCACAGGCAACTATGCTCCATATTATGTAACAACCTAATTGGGAAAAAAAATTGGAAAATAATAGATACATGTATATGTATAACTGAAAAAAGTTTAATCTGTATGGAGGATAGGGAAATAACATTCTGTTTATTGTAGATTTGGAGCACAACTCAGAAACACTTAACCAGAATATTGTAAGCAGAAATCACTTTTGGTTTCAATTCTCATTAATGATATTTTGTGAAGGGCAGGGAAGCCTAGTGTGCTGCAGTTCATGGCGTTGCAAAGCCCGACATAACTTAGCAACTGTACAACAACAACAACAAAAATATTTTGTAAATTTTTAGGCTGCTTTGCTCAGCAATGACAGTCTATATAGTACAATTTAGTTTTAAGTTTTATTTGAAATCCCAGTGTGTCTTAGCTATTCAGGACGTGAATGCTCACAGAGGCAGCAGAAATGTGAGTGACCCTCATGCTATTTAAATATAGCGGTGACCCCGGGAGTGCAGAACACAGGGAAGATGGGAGTATTAACTGTCCATCCCACACACAGCAGCGGGTGCAGAGCTGGGACCGTGGTCCCCGGTAAGAGGTCGCCTTCATGCCTCCGATGCCGGAAGACAGACCCGCAGTCCCCCTCAGCAACTGATTAGTTAGAAGACTATTAATAGACCTCAGCGCTTTCCTCAAGACTCATTCTCAATTCCTGCCCGCCCCTGCTCTCAGCAGACAAACTCACCTTGTGAGTCACTGAGAAAATTGAGGTCATGCGTGTGCTTTCTGGTAACTTCCCACCCTTTACCTACAATTTACCTACACCCACGTCCGTCCTCCCAGCCTGACCTCCAAAGGTAAAGTGGCCCCTTCCCGGGCACACAAGCCTCTCCGGGGGATCTGCGTCCTCCGGGCTTCTGGGTTCATTTCCCACTGCTTCCCCTTCCAGGAGGCTCTCCAATTTCCAGGTCCATTTCCACCGTGGATGCCCCTCTGCCTGTGGAGAGGCTGTGCTCTCATCACTTTCCTGGATTCTGCAGTGGCCTTCTGACCTGCCTCGCATTTCCATATGCCCTCTTTCACAGCAGCAGCCACATGGCATCTTTTAAAATGCAGGATCATGGACAATTCCCAGCACCCCAGTGCCAACTCTCCTACATTGCATTATTTCCAGAAATTGTATCAGAGTATAGGTAACTACAGGTGATATTGTGTGCATGTGTGCTCAGCTGCTCAGTCCTCTCCTACTCTTTGTGACCTCATGAACTGCAGCCAGCCAGGCTCCTCTGTCCATGGGATTTTACAGGTGAGAATACTGGAGTGAGTTGCCATTCCCTTCTCAAGGGGATCTTCCCATCCCAGGGATCCAACCCGAGTCTTTTACATCACCTGCATGGGCAGGTGGATTCTTTACCACTAGTGCCACCTGGGGAGCCCAAGGGTGGTATTAAATCCTCTCTACTTTCCCCTTCCCTCCCTTCTCTCCCTTCCTTTCCTCCTCCTTGAAAGTAAAGCCATTTGCATTTGTGAGTAGCTGTTAATAAGTAACACAGTTCTCAGGGTCCACCTTAGAGCAGATGTCTTGAGTCAGTTACCAGGCTTTCTTCCATGTGCCTTGTCAGGGACCTCCCCATCCTCCCCATCCTTCCCTGGCTCAGCTCTCAGCACCTCTTAAAAATTAGGGACACTAGCACCTCCTTGGTTGCTACCTATCTTTTTTCAGTCTTAACGTCCCTAGTCCCTGCCTGTTTTCAGATGTCCCAGCACACGACCCTCTTCCCCTCACAGCACTAGAAAGATTTCTTTTCCCCTCCCTGGATGTCTCTGGTTCTGCCTTCCTCTTGAATGCCTGTGTTTGTGGGGTTCTGAGCAGAACCCTTCTCTCTGAGCTCTCCCGGCTTTCTGTGGGTGACTTTATCCCCTGGCATGTTTTGTGTATAATCTATATCATGCTCATTATCCTCATCATTTTAGTTTCATCCGCCAAGTCTTCGAGAGCTTAAGTTTGTCAGCAATGAGGTTTGCTTACAGCTTGGTTTTTCTAAAATCCTTCTTCTTGTTTTATTGTCAATACTATTAATATATTCCTGAGGACAATGAACGTTTAATGACATGTTGAGATAAAGCAGCACATTTTCTCAAGTCTTCAAGAATTTTTGGTTGCAAAAAAGGCCTTTCGAGGCTCCCGGAGCCTATGGCATTTCCAGTGCTGGGATTCAAATGGGCGTGGGTGCTGAGGCAGAGAACCAGGCTCTTCTATGGATCTGATCCCAGCCTTTGGTGGGAAGCTGCGGTCTCTGGCCATCATCCTGGATGGGGAGACGGCCAGGTTGCAGCTAGCGCTGCACAGAGAGGACAGTGACTTTGAAGATTGTCCAATGAGAATTGGAAGTATGAACTCTAAAGGATGAAGTCAATGTTATTCTTGATAAAGCAAGCTTGGAAAGTCAACAAAGCGTTGGTTTCATAAAGGCAACAAAAATATTGATGAAAAAGAATTCAGTGAATATCATGAAAATGAAAGAGTTTTTCCATAAGTATGAATATAATCCACATGCCAAGAAAAATTCAGTGGATGAACAAGAAGTCACTGACTCTAAACCAGAGTCCAGTTCAGTTCAGTTCAGTCGCTCAGTTGTGTCCGACTCTTTGTGACCCCATGAATCGCAGCATGCCAGGTCTCCCTGTCCATCACCAACCCACAGAGTCCACTCAAACTCATGTCCAACAAGTTAGTGATGCCATTCAGCCATCTCATCCTCTCTCATCCCCTTCTCCTCCTGCTCTCAATCCCTCCCAGTATCAGGGTCTTTTCCAATGAGTCAACTTTTTGCATGAGGTGGCCTAAGTATTGGAGTTTCAGACTCAATATCAGTCCTTCCAATGAACACCCAGGACTGATCTCCTTTAGGATGGACTGGTTGGATCTCCTTGCAGTCCAAGGGATTCTCAAGAGTCTTCTCCAACACCACGGTTCAAAAGCATCAATTCTTCGGTGCTCAGCCTTCTTCACAGTCCAACTCTCACATCCATATGTGACCACTGGAAAAACCATAGCCTTGACTAGACAGGCCTTTGTTGGCAAAGTAATATCTCTGCTTTTCAATATGCTATCTAGGTTGGTCATAACTTTCCTTCCAAGGAGTAAGTGTCTTTCAATTTCATGGCTGCAGTCACCATCTGCAGTGATTTTGGAGCCCCAAAAAATAAAGTCTGACTCTGTTTCCACTGTTTCCCCATCTATTCCTCATGAAGTGATGGGACCAGATGCCATGATCTTCGTTTTCTGAATGTTGAGCTTTAAGCCAACTTTTTCACTCTCCACTTTCACTTTCATCAAGAGGCTTTTTAGTTCCTCTTCACTTTCTGCCATAAGGGTGGTGTCATCTGCATATGTGAGGTGACATATTGATATTGATATTTCTCCAGGCAATCTTGATTCCAGCTTGTGCTTCTTCCAGCCCAGCATTTCTCATGATGTACTCCAAATATAAGTTAAATAAGCAGGGTGACAATATACAGCCTTGATGTACTCCTTTTCCTATTTGGAACCAGTCTGTTGTTCCATGTCCAGTTCTAACTGTTGCTTCCTGACCTGCATATAGGTTTCTCAAGAGGCAGGTCAGGCGGTCTGGTATTCCCATCTCTTTCAGAGTTTTCCACAGTTTATTGTGATCCACACAGTCAAAGGCTTTGCCACAGTCGATAAAGCAGAGATAGATGTTTTTCTGGAACTCTCTTGCTTTTTCGATGATCCAACGGATGTTGGAAATTTGATCTCTGGTTCCTCTGCCTGTTCTAAAACCAGCTTGAACATCTGGAAGTTCACGGTTCATGTATTACTGAAGCCTGGCTTGGAGAATTTTGAGCATTACTTTACTAGCGTGTGAGATGAGAGCAATTGTGCAGTAGTTTGAACATTCTTTGGCATTGCCTTTCTTTGGGATTGGAATGAAAACTGACCTTTTCCAGTCCTGTGGCCACTGCTGAGTTTTCCAAATTTGCTGGCATATTGAGTGCAGCACTTTCACAGCATCATCTTTCAGGATTTGTTTGTTTGTTTGTTTGTTTGTTTTTTAATTTTTCTAGCACGGCGCCTTGCCGCCGGTGGACTTTCGAGCCGTTTGCTTAGTCCGTGCCATAGCTAGCCTGCAAGACAAAGGAATTCCATCTTTCAGGATTTGGAATAGCTCAACTGGAATTCCATCACCTCCACTAGCTTTGTTCGTAGTGATGCTTTCTAAGGCTCACTTGACTTCACATTCCAGGATGTCTGGCTCTAGGTGAGTGATCACACCATCATGATTATCTGGGTCGTGAAGATCTCTTTTGGCTCTTCCTTCTGGTTGTTTACTGCTTGGGGTGAGTTTGGCAGAACTTGGGATACAATGTACTACTCAAGTCCAAAATCAGAAACCTGTGAACTACGCGGTGACTTCTCAGAAACAGAAGTGCTTAGAGCACTAAATATTACTTGAATAGTACATTGTATCTCAAGTTCTGCCAAACTCACCCCAAGCAATAAACAACCAGAAAGAAGAGCCAAAAAATTTAACTCTATTTTACAAATAGTCACTAGTAAAAACTCCAAAATGTGCACTAAAGATGGATGATTTTGAGTGTGTAACTCCTAAATTAGAACACTTTGGTATCTCTGAATATACTATGTGCTTAAATGACGATTATACAATTGGACTTAAAAATGTGAAGACTAACAGTGAGGAGACCACAGAAATAGAACGAGTGCCCAATGATAATGTCTTTGCCACTCCTGGCCTCAAGACCCAGCTGTTGGAAAAAAATGATGCTGAGCACACCCATTCTCCCTTCTGCACTCCTGGTTTGACAGTCCCTTCTGCAAAGAGCAGCACGGCTTTGGTATCCACAAATTCAGTTCAGTTCAGTTCAGTCACTCAGTCATGTCCGACTCTTTGCGACCCCGTGAATCACAGCATGCCAGGCCTCCCTGTCCACCACCAACTCCTGGAGTTCACTCAAACTCACGTCCATTGAGTCAGTGATGCCATCCAGCCATCTCATTCTCTGTCATCCCCTTCTTCTCCTGCCCCCAATCCCTCCCAGCATCAGAGTCTTTTCCAGTGAGTCAACTCTTCGCATGAGGTGGCCAAAGTACTGGAGTTTCAGCTTTAGCATCATTCCTTCCAAAGAACACCCAGAGCTGATCTCCTTCAGAATGGACTGGTTGGATCTCCTTGCAGTCCAAGGGACTCTCAAGAGTCTTCTCCAACACCACAGTTCAAAAGCATCAATGCTTCGGCACTCAGCTTTCTTCACAGTCCAAATCTCACATCCATACATGACCACTGGAAAAACCATAGCCTTGACTAGATGGACCTTTGTTGGCAAAGTAAAGGATGGAGCCAAAGCAAAAACAATACCCAGTTGTGGATGTGACTGGTGATAGAAGCAAGGTCCGATGCTGTAAAGAGCAATATTGCACAGGAACCTGGAATGTCAGGTCCATGAATCAAGGCAAATTGGAAGTGGTCAAACAGGAGATGGCAAGAGTGAACATCGACGTTCTAGGAATTAGTGAACTAAAATGGACTGGAATGGGTGAATTTAACTCAGATGACCATTATATCTACTACTGAGGGCAGGAATCCCTTAGAAGAAATGGAGTAGTCATCATGGTTAACAAAAGAGTCTGAAATGCAGCACTTGGATGCAATCTCAAAAACGACAGAATAATCTCTGTTCGTTTCCAAGGCAAACCATTCAATATCACAGTAATCCAAGTCTATGCCCCAACCAGTAACGCTGAAGAAGCTGAAGTTGAACGGTTCTATGAAGACCTACCAGACCTTTTAGAACTAACACCCCAAAACGATGTCCTTTTCATTCTAGGGGACTGTAATGCAAAAGTAGGAAGTCAAGAAACACCTGGAGTAACAGGCAAATTTGGCCTTGGAATACAGAATGAAGCAGGGCAAAGGCTAATAGAGTTTTGCCAAGAGAACACACTGGTCATAGCAAACAACTTGCAACAACACAAGAGAAGACTGTACACATGGACATCACCAGATGGTCAACACCGAAATCAGATTGATTATATTCTTTGCAGCTAAAGATGGAGAAGCTCTATACAGTCAGCAAAAACAAGACCAGGAGCTGACTGTGGCTCAGATCATGAGCTCCGTATTGCCAAATTCAGACTTAAATTGAAGAAAGTAGGGAAAACCACTAGACCATTCAGGTATGATCTAAATCAAATTCCTTATGATTTATACAGTGGAAGTGAGAAATAGATTTAAGGGACTAGATCTGATAGAGTGCCTGATGAACTATGGACTGAGGTTCATGACATTGTACAGGAGACAGGGATCAAGACCATCCCCATGGAAAAGAAATGCAAAAAAGCAAAATGGCTATCTGGGGAGGCCTTACAAATAGCTGTGAAAAAAATCCACAAATTATCCATTATCAAAAGCAAACAGTTCATCAAATGATTTGGAAATGAAAGAAAGTGCATTGTTAGCTTCAAATTCAGACAAGTGTTTTGAGAATTTTGCAGGTCCCTCTTCTCCTACGATTTCTTCTTACAAGAATCTTCTCAAAACACCTACACCTCCAGAAGTTACTACAGAAGATTCCAAAAGATATTTGCCAGATTTTGTCAAAATGTAACTCAAACCTAGCGACTCTGGTAGCAATTAGAGTGGTGCCACCCAGCGAACTATTCCTTCCTCGGCATGGAGGACAGAACGTGTGAGATGCTGGCAACAAAGAAAACTGGTGAAGAAATGATGTGGGTCCATCCTTCCATTATAGAAACCGAACAGAGATGAAAGCAAATCTGCTCTCACTTTGTTTTTGACATTCCCCTACGTATTCCCCCTTTTGAAAAACTGACTCATATTAAAGATGAGTATGGACACTGATGTCATAAAATGCTTTTTGTTAAGTTTGATTTAATCTAACCTGTCTTGTTGATGTGTAGATCAGCTACTCAGTTTTGAAAGATCATTATTATTTCATTGATTTCAAGTTTACCCTGACTCATGAAACTGTGTGGTTTAAATAATATTAGGAAGTAGGATAAATAATTTTTGAAATTTAAACGTTACTGTTTGCCACTCACATGAGACCACCTTCAGTCTTCTCAGGGCTGGACAGTTGTTGCTAGAGCTGGGCTTCTTCCTTGGGATTGGCTCTGCCCACTGTCTCCTCTGATGACTGTCCCAAGTCTTCTATACCTTTTATTTCAACAGTGCTCTTTAAGACACTGTTGTTTACAAAAGACAGCCTAAACTGATTCAGCAAAAGAGGAATTTATAGGCCTCGGTAGCTAAACTGCAGAGAAGGCAATGGCACCCCACTCCAGTACTCTTGCCTGGAAAATCCCATGGATAGAGGAGCCTGGTAGGCTACAGTTCATGGGGTTGCAAAGAGTCAGACATGACTGAGTGATCTTCACCATAACACCATAACACCGTGGAATCCATGGACAGTGCCAGACTGATCTGTCATAATTGTTTCAGGGGGATGGGAAGGAAGGCTTGAAGGAGGCTTGATGATGATAAGAGAGAAGTGGGAACTGGTGATGCCATCAGCGCAGGTCAAAGTAGAGGGCTCAGGCATGAGAGCATTTTTGTTTGGGACTCGGGCCTCTGAACTTGAGGAGCAAATTTTAAGGTCAGCAAGGGATAGAGGATGGGAAACAACCACTCTCCTTGAAATATGTTCTTCCTGTTTCCCTGGCTGCTTCTCAATCTCCTTTGCTAGATTTTTCTGCCTTTTTCCATCTTCTAAAATGAGAACTCCAGGATTCATTCCTTAGTATATTGTGAATATACTCACTCCTCCTTAAGCAATCCTGTCCACTCTATGGACTTATATATACCAAGCCACAGTAAACAGTGTACAAAAGGTTGATACAGTTCAGGAGTTAGCATCATTATACTATAAGGTTGACCAGAGCTTACCTTGAAAAACAAGGTAACATTATACTTAGCAAAACTTAAATTATAACTACACAGTAGCTCCTAGGACAGAGAATAAGTTTTTCTTTAGGGACAATTTTCTGACAAAATGAAGAAACACAACGTGACGGGTCTTCCCACATGACTTTCAAGGCACAACCATAAAAGAGGATAATCTTTGCTGAATCAGCCTGATGTAGATCATAAGGCTCGTGGGAAGACCCGTCACATTGTGTTTATCTGGATAAAAATGTATAAGCACCCTCCAGTGCTGACAAGGTGCAACCTCTGCAGAGGCTGCCAGAGGGGTATCAGAGTTGAGCCAATAGGACCATTCCTCAGATGCATGAGATAGATCCAAATTAAAATGAAGTGACTTTTACGTTCATCACATCTTCCTAACTTTTCACTATGATTGAAGCTACTCTAAGTATGATGCGAACAAAAGTAGTTCCCAAATTGTAAACTAATTTATTTATTATCTAATTATTTATCTTTTCTATAAGAAAATCACTTTATTTTTTCTCTTTCTTTTTTATGTTTTAAATTATGAAAGTATGATAACACATTTACAGGAGACTTGGAAAACACAGAACAAGGGTACATATAGTTCCACTATTATATTAAAATTATTTTTCTAAGTAGATAAACTAAGATTTTTAGTTGGAGTTTCAATATCAAAGTCTCAAAAATGAATAGAACAAATATACAGAGAAGTAGAAGGATATCAGATCAGATCAGTAGCTCAGTCGTGTCCGACTCTTTGTGACCCCATGAATCACAGCATGCCAGGCCTCCCGGTCCATCACCAACTCCCAGAGTTCACTCAGACTCACGTCCATTGAGTCAGTGATGCCATCCAGCCATCTCATCCTCTGTCGTCCCCTTCTCCTCCTGCCCCCAATCCCTCCCAGCATCAGAGTCTTTTCCAATGAGTCAACTCTTCGCATGAGGTGGCCAAAGTACTGGAGTTTCAGCTTTAGCATCATTCCTTCCAAAGAACACCCAGGGCTGATCTCCTTCAGAATGGACTGGTTGGATCTCCTTGCAGTCCAAGGGACTCTCAAGAGTCTTCTCCAACACCACAGTTCAAAAGCATCAATTCTTCGGCGCTCAGCCTTCTTCACAGTCCAACTCTCACATCCATACATGACTACTGGAAAAACCATAGCCTTGACTAGACGAACCTTTGTTGGTAAAGTAATGTCTCTGCTTTTGAATATGCTATCTAGGTTGGTCATAACTTTCCTTCCAAGTAGTCTGAAAATTAAAATTAAAAATTAAAAATTAAAAATTCTTTTAATTTCATGGCTGCAGTCACCATCTGTAGTGAAGGATATAGTAGACCTGAAAAACACTATGAATCAATTCAATATAACTAAGATTTACACAATTTTCATAAAATACTAAGATACAAATTCTATTCAAGTTCCCATAGATTATAAGCTAGGAGACACTGGAACATATCCAGGGGCATAAAACAAGGTGCAAAAATTTCATGGTCTAAAAGTATTGAAATTATACTGAGTCTGTTCTCATAACACTGTAGAATTATGTTAGAAACCACTATCAAAAGGCATTTGAAAATAATGCACATGGTACAATGTGCTTAGTCGCTCAGTTGTGTTTGACTCTTCATGACCACATGGACTGTAGCCCACCAGGCTCCTCTGTCTATGGGGATTCTCCAGGCAAGAACACTGGAGAGGGTTGCCATGCCTTCTTCCAGACATAGTACAGTGAAAACACCTAATTTGTGATTGCTCATGAATGTGAATGATTGGTGGAGTACTGGTTTCCCCCACTTATCCTTGCTCCCCTTTCGCATATGCTCTTCTCAGAAAACACCCAGGATGTCCTGGGCCATTGACTCAGCATTGCTGCTTTGGTTACCAATGGAATACGGTGGGCTCCATGGCTTGGACCACAATGCCTCCTTCCCTGCTTCTTTTTATAGTTCAATCAACTCAAGTTCAGAGAATTCTGTTTTCACATATCCTATTTAACTTCCTTCTTCCCCTACATCTTTCAAATCTTTCCAAATTAGATGAGAAAAAAAATGTAATATTAGATTTTCTACCAAGAGTTTGAGGCTATGGAATTAAACAAGGACTAGTAGTCTGCGTGGTTCTCACCGAGTTTAAAATCTAAAGTAGAGAATTATTTATCTTGGATTTCCCTGGGAGTTCAGTGGTTAAGAATTCATCTGCCAGTGCAGGAGACCTGGGTTTGATCCCTTGTCCAGGAGGGATTCCATATGCCACACCACAACTAGAGAGTAACTCCCATTCGCTCCAACTAGAGAAAGCCCCGTGCAGCAGCAAAGACTCAGGGCAGCGAAAAATAAATTAATTTAAAAAAATTATTTATCTCTATGGATGTCTACGTATCTGTGTACTCAATGTGAAATAAAACAAGGAGGGTACTCTGATCTGATTCAAAAGAAAGTTCTGTTAAAGAAAAATCAGTTCTACACATTTCTTTCTTCTTTCATTTATTTGTTCTCTCTTGCTTTCTCTCTCTCTCTCTTTTTTTTGGCACCATTTTACAGCATGTGGTCTGTTGATACGCTTTTGCCTTATTTACATGACCCTGTTCTATTTTTTAGTTTCACACAGGGATGGAAAGTGTGTGCATGCCTGGTGGCAGCCTCTTTGTCTCCCATTTGCCTTTTCCTCCTCTCTGTGAAATCGGATCTCTGCAAGAAAGGGCCAAGATCACAGCACGTGTTAGGGAACGCACAGAGTGACCTGTAATCTCTCTCTCCTTCTGTCCTTCCATTTCCTGTCTATGGAACAGGTCAGCCTGAATTTTTCTGCAGCACTGGCAGGATCAAAAGTCAGGCAAAATTGAGCTGTGTTCCACTTTTATTATGAAATAATCGTCATATCTGCATCTGCGTGGTAATACACACACACATGCCCGCAAAATTATCTACCTCCTAAGCATCCATTCACGCTGGGAGAGGATGATGAATGTACCAGATGCTCCCATGTCGTGGTGAGCTCATGGAGACGGGTGGAGGAGGGCAGCTTGCCAGCTGTTTGGGTGGCTTCATCAGGGGAGTGCGTCAGCTCAGTGGCTCCTGCTGTATCACCCCTGATACCCGTTCTAATATGTCCCATTGGAAGAAAGCCAGACCCCTGACACTAAGATTTAGGCCTATTTTTCATCTTCTGGCAATCACATTTTTCCTCTCTTATCCTCTCCCCTTGCAAACCTCCAGCTAGGCCGTTACTGTGTCTCCCCAAGAGTGCTACTAAGCCTTACTCTCAGGCTAGGGCTCCTGTTTCATATGGTTATATTTGGTCCTTGAAATATTTACCAAAACGTATTATTGGGTTTGGGCCAGACCTTGGCCTAGAAACCAGATGATCTCCTTTTCCCAGAATCAATAGCTTTCATCTATTCCTGAGCTCCTAAAAGCCAGCAAGTCCTCCAAAATGAAACACTCGCCAAACTTTTGCCAGCAGACGGAGCCCTGAAGTCAGAGCTGGAAGGGGAGGAGTATGAGAGCAAGTTCCTTGGATCAAGCAAAGTGCTTGTCCAGGCTCCCCTCCTGCAGCTGGCAGAGCATCGGCAGCCTCAGTGGACCCTGGACCATGCCGGAGCCACGTAATGACGCCCAGGGGCCTACGAGTCTGTGCCGCGGGTGTGGCCTGGCGGTGGCCAGCTCCCAGACTCCGTTCTCTTCCCACAGCCTTTGTGTCCTTGAGCTAGACTGAGCTGGCTTGACGAGATCAGACAGGCCCTGCAGTCCTATTGTTTTAACAAGTAGTGCTGGTGGCGGGGGAAGCCGAGGGGCGTGCTGATCTGAAGTTTTAAATAGAACCCCATCCAGACTCAGGACTAGATCCTAGACAGCATCCGTGCCCACACGGTCCACCCAATAGGGGTGCTTGTCTAAAGGGCGCACCAGGCAGCTGATAAAAGAAGCTGTGTGTCACAGGCTGTGGGAAGGAGAGGGGTTTATTTGTTTGAAATTCTGCAGTGTGGTTATTTTAACTATCTGGGGCACCAAGATACACACATACACACACACACAAACACACACACACACACACACACACAGAGGAATTGCTCCCCTGTGCTGTGTCATGAGGCAGGAGTGTTGACTTTATTCCCTAATTTGGAGTAGGACATTTGGGTGCTGTGTTTGTGTGTTTGTTTATCTGCCATCTCTGGCCATAGGGCCATGGCAGGGACCAGGGTGTGGCAAGAGGTAGTATTTTGGTCAGAAAGTATGGAAATTCCTAGTTGTAGTTTATACCTATTTTTTATGGCCATTTTGATTTGTGTTACCTGCTGGGTTTTCTATAGAGTCTGAAAGGCATGCAAACTGTCAAGATTCAGAGTGAAACCTCAGAAGATTTAATCTAATTCATTCTGAAACTGGTTGTATTTTTCACTTTAACAATAAATCTAGTAAGTTCAAGGACAGTTGTTGAACTCAGTAATTTTTCTTCCCGCGTTTTTGATGCTGGTCTGTGAAATCCACCAGTGTAGAGACCTCAGGCATTTTTGTGTGTATCAGGCCATTCTTTTTATCTTGGTTTAGTAACTACCCTGAATGATGTTTCCTCTGAAATTTTCTAAGAATTAGATACTGTTAGGTCAAAAGAGTTCTCTGCAGGCACACCTCACCTTACTGCACTTCGCAGACCACTGCTTTTTTACAAGTTGAAGGTCTGTGGCAACCTTGAGTAAACAAGCCTACTGGTGCCAGTTTCCAGTGGTGTCTGCTCAGTATGTGTCATCGTATCCATTTTGATTGTTGATGTTTCTTAGTCTCTCCGGTCTGTCCGACTCTTTGCCATCCCATGGACTGCAGCATGCCAGGCTTCCCTGTCCTTTATCATCTCCCAGAGTTTGCTCAAACTCATGTCCATTGAGTCAGTGATGCCATCCAAACATCTCATCCTCTCTCGCCCCCTTCTCCTCCTGCCTTCAATCTTTCCTGGCATCAGGGTTTTTTCCAATGTCAGCTCTTCATATCAGCTGGCCAAAGTATTGGAGTTTCAGCTTCACCATCAGTCCTTCCAATGAATATTCAGGGTTGATTTCCTTTAGGACTGACTGGTTTGACTTCCTTGCTGTCCAAGGGACTCTCAAGAGTCTTCTCTAGCACCACAGGGCAAAAGCATCAATTTTGATAATTCTTCAGTTCAGTTCAGTCGCTCAGTTATGTCCAACTCTTTGCGACCCCATGAATCGCAGCACGCCAGGCCTCCCTGTCCATCACCAACTCCCGGAGTTTACTCAGACTCACGTCCATCGAGTCAGTGATGCCATCCAGCCATCTCATCCTCTGTCGTCCCCTTCTCCTCCTGCCCCCAATCCCTCCCAGCATCACAGTCTTTTCCAATGAGTCAACTCTTCGCATGAGATGGCCAAAGTACTGGAGTTTCAGCTTTAGCATCATTCCTTCCAAAGAAATCCCAGGGCTGATCTCCTTTAGAATGGACTGGTTGGATCTCCTTGCAGTCCAAGGGACTCTCAAGAGTCTTCTCCAACACCACAGTTCAAAAGCATCAATTCTTCGGCACTCAGCCTTCTTCACAGTCCAACTCTCACATCCATACATGACCACAGGAAAAACCATAGCCTTGACTAGATGGACTTTTGTTGGCAAAGTACTTCAAATATTTTCATTACCATGTTTGTGATGATGATCATGAGCTTGGATGTTACTATTACAAATTTCTGAAGGCTCAGATGATGGTTAGCATTTTTAGCAATAAAGTGCTTTTTAACTAACATAGGTACACTAGTTTTTAAAGAAATAACACTATTGCACACTTAATAGACCATAGTTTAGTGTAAACATAACTGTTACATGCACTTGCACTAGAAACCAGCAGATTTGTGAGATTCACTTTCTTGCAGTATTAGCTTTACTGTGGTGGTCTGGAATCAAATCTGCCGTGTCTCTGGATATGCCTATGCATTTTTCTCATTAAGTTCAAATTTTTCAAAACCAATATCCTGTTATATGATAAATATTCAATGTTAAGATGAACAGCTGCAAATTCAAATTAGCCCAGTTAGGGGCTATTTACATTTGAATTTTCTGAAAACATTTGTGAAGGTTGAAGAAAAAAAAAATAGGTAGGAATAATTGACCTAAGATCAAAAGCATGCCAAAGACTAAGGCATTATTTCTCTGAAAGAGGTTATTTGGAAAACTCAAAACATCTGGTTTATATTATAAAATATAAGCGTAGAAAAAGTAGCAGTCTTTGAGACATCAGCTTTTATATTTCTGGAATTTTACAATCTCTCTGTTCCCTGTTTCTTTAAAAACAAAACGAAACCTCTGTTTTACTGTTTACATTAGTTTCAGTTGGGGAGGGGCAGTGGTGTGAGGCTGGGGGAGTCATGTCACCGATGATATTAAAGGAGACCTGTGCGATTTCCTTCTTTACTTTTCATATCTCAATTCCCTGGCTGTTCGATTGAGTTCCTAAGGTGCTGACAGCTGGTAATACGCTAAACTGCAATCCACTTTCCCCAAGTTATTGATATTTCCTAACTGAGGTTTAATGGTGTGACTTGGCTTAGGTGAAAATGTGCCAAGGTCTTGGGTCTCCTGTGTTTCATCCAGGTTTGTTATAGTTCCAGGAACGTACTTGCCAGAGGCTAGAAAAACCATGTCACCCGCTGGTCCTCCCAAGGCAGGTGGCTGTCAATTGCCTATATTCTCAAAATACCTCTACACAGACCAAAAAGGGATCTAGCAGTAATTCTTTCTTTTGGGCTATTTGTCCTATTGACAAAAGCTGGTGCATCTCAGATACTGAAAATTTCAATTCGGCAAAAATGAATAGCTATTTACATTGTAGAAAATCGTCTTTATTTAGAAAAAGCATTAGGAAAATAAAAGTAAAAA
Source organism: Bos taurus (assembly GCF_002263795.3). Lineage (NCBI taxonomy): Eukaryota > Metazoa > Chordata > Mammalia > Artiodactyla > Bovidae > Bos > Bos taurus. The sequence goes on from NC_037341.1 coordinate 26,689,958, forward strand.
TATCTGGTAGGCTTCCCTGGTGGCTCAATGGTAAAGATTCTGCCTGCCATTATAGGAGATGTGGGTTTGATCCTTGGTCTGAGAAGTTCCCCTGGAGAAGCAAATGTCTACCCACTCCATTACTCTTGCCTGGAGAACCCCACGTACAGAGGATCCTGGCATGCTACAGTCCATGGGATCATTAGGAGTTGGACATGACTTAGCAACTGAACAACAAATATCTGGTGCTAGTTAATACTGATGGCTGCATGGCACTATGAATGCATTAAATGTCAGTCATCATGAATCTTACATGTATTTTATCACAATAAAAAAGTCAGTAGAGAAAATTTATCTTTCTCTAGTGGCTGAGAATGTTGATGTTGACTATCATTGTAGCTGTGTGGTTTCTAGTGAGGTGGAGCTTAAGCTAGTGGGGCCAAGGGGGAATATTTCACACCTGGACTTATATATTGCTGGCACTAAAGCTTATCAATGGCAGGTGGTAGATAATTAGTGTGTGTGTATATATATATATATATATATATATATATGGTATATCTTAGTAAAGTAATTTCTTCACAATAAGGATTTAACAATTGAAAAAAACTGTGTAGTCCATAATTTATAGTAATTAGTTATTTTGGGGAAATTAAAAAACCTAACAACACATATTGCAAGGCTCACTGACTGCCACTATCTTTCCTGGTTTGTTGTTGTTTAGTCGCTAAGTCATGTCCGACTTTTCTGTGACCTCATGGACTGTAACCTGCCAGGCTCCTCTGTCACCTACACCAAGCACATGTATGGTAATATTCATGAAGTGATTAAAAACTTTGTTCCTTTGAATAAAATGGCCATTAAGTAAGAGAAAGTTAAGTGAAGATAGAAAATGGAGTTAACTTGTGGAGAGTTGGTCAACACATAGCTTTTGACAGAGATGTAACAAAGGAGGAAGTAAGAGGTAAGTGGGGCTTCCTTGGTGGCTCAGTAGTAAAGAATCCATCTTCGAGCAGGAGACATGGGTTTGATCCCTGGGTTGGGAAGATCCCTTGGAGGGGGGCATGGCAACCCACTCCAGTATTCTTGCCTGGAAAATGTCATGGACTGAGGCGACTGGTGGGCTGCAGTCCATGGGGTTGCAAAGAGTCAGACACAACTGAAGCAGTTGAGCATGCATGCATGCATGCAATGGGTAGATGAGCATTTCGGAGTTCTACTGTTTGGGATTCATCTGATCCCTATTCCTTCTTTCCCTTGTGAATGTCAGGGGTATTGTATCATCTATTTTATCCAATACATCAGGACCATAATGCCTGTGCTGAAACCCATGAGTTGCCTTCTTAAAATAACACAAATTTCAATTAAAGATATGTTTGCTGAGCATGTAGTTTGCAAAGCATAGTATTAGATGTTAAAATGGAGATTGGTATGGCACAGATTATATCAAGGAACTAGAAGTATTATAGAAAAGACAGGTGTCTGAAAGGACAATCACACTCTAATAAAAGAGGGTGTTAAATGCTGAAAGTGAAATTGGCCTGGAGGTTCACAGAGGAGAGAGAAAGAACCACAGGAACTAGCTTTTTAGTTGTGAGGTTGTGGTGCATGTGGTGGGTCCTTTTAGAAAGGAGATGGTGTTGGAACAGTGGCTAAGAATTTGGCAAACTGAGAAAGAATTTTAAAATGGCAGAATTGAAAAGATAAGGCAAAGGCAAGGAATAGAAAATGCCCAGGTGTTGGGAAAATGCTGTAATTTTAGTTTGGCTGGCAGAAGGTTGTTTGTAGGGAATCAGTAAGAGTTAAGATTAGGAATGTAGGTTGGCTCTACACGTCAGGACGAGGCATGTTGTGTTTAATCCAGAAAGCGCTGGAAGATACTGACAGTTTCTGAGGAGGCAGTGACATGATCCAAGTCATGCTTCACTGATGGTGAGGACTGAACTGGGATGGTTTGGGAAGAGACCTGCCGAGCGGAAGCTGGTAGACTGCCCTGTGAGGAAGAGAGAGCAGAAGGAGTCGGGACCTGGGCCAGGCTGGAGGCAGCGGGGGGGAGAAAAAGAGAAAAGGCAGAATCTACATTTGGTTTGGCAACTAATCGGGTCCAGGTGGATTAAAGAGAGTTCTGGAAAGATGGCAACTTGAATGTGTCCAGGCTTCTTCTCCTGAGCCAACGCTTGCTGAAGCCAGCAGGCATACCAGGCTGGAGGGTATGAGGTTGGATGGCCTCGTCTCTGGCGGATTCCAAGGTTGAGGCAGGATTTCTGCTCCGTTTGTTTGACAAGAGCCTAGAGTTAATGGGTAGAGCCTGGGTGAGGCAAGTAAATTGTGTCTTGGTCTGCAGAGATAAGAGTATTCTTTTTATTTTTTAAAACTTTTTATTTTATATTGGAGTCTAGCCAATTAACAATGTTGTGATAGTTTCAGGTGGACAGCAAAGCAACTCAGCTGTACATATATATGTGTCCATCCTCTCCCAGACTTCCCCCTCATCCAGGCTGCCACCTAACAGAGCAGAGTTCCCTGGTGCTAGACAGTAGTGTTCTTACTGCTGGTAGAAACAGAAGGGAGGGTGCTTGCCTTTCAGCCCGGCTTATAAAAAGCTTAGAAGTCATTATTCCAGTCCTCGTAGCAAGAAAAAAATTAACAAGCTGAAAATCAACACCACTTATTAGATCCATCAGAGACCAAAGTCAAAGGGCAAACCGCCCGCCCCCTCCAAATTAGAGCTCTATAGGCAGATTCAGAGGATCACAGTTTATTGGAGCAGAGGTGCTGAAGCGGAAACCTCCGTGGGAATCAGTACCAGGTTCCTTTTACCTAGGGCATCATACCCAGCTTTCAGCAAAAAATTACAAGACATACTGAAAGACACAATGCACAATTTGAAGAGACAAAGCAAGTATCAGAACCAGACTCAGATATGGCAGATGTTGGAATTATCAGACTGGGAATTTAAAACAGCTATGATTAATAGGCTAAAAATCCTAATTCAAAAAGTGGACAACACGCAAAAAGAAATGCATAATATAAACAGGGAGATGAAAACTCTAAGAACCAAAAGGAAGGCTTGAAAAAAAAAAATGAAGGGAAAAACCAGAAATGAAAAATGCTTTTGATGGACTCTCCAATAGCCTGGACACAGCTGAGGAAAGAATCAATGATATTGAAATGTCAGTAGGCACTTATGAAACAATGCAAAGAGATAGAACGAAAAAGTTCAAACAGGATATGCAGGAACCATGGGGACAATTACAAAAGGTGTTACATATGCATAATAGGCAAGAAGAAAGAGAGAGGAATGGAAGAAACCATTGAAACAATGATGATTGGAAATTTCCTAAAATTAATGATAGACACGGAACCACAGAGCCGGGAACTTCAGAAAACACCAGGCAGGATAGATACAAAAAGAAAAAAACCCACTTAGACATAGCACATTTAAACTTTAGAAAATCAAAGATAAAACAAATCTTTAAAGAAGCCCCAGGGTGGGATGGGGGAGTACATTATTTTATTTATAGAAGAGCAGGGATAAGAAGGGCTTCCCAGGTGGCGCTAGCGGTAAAGAACCCAACTCCTGTGCAGGAGACATAAGAAACACAGATATCATCCCTGGGTTGGAAAGATCCCTTGGAGAAGGAAATGGCAACCAACTCCAGTATTCCTGCCTGGAGAATTCCAGGGACTGGAGGGCTGCAGTCCATGGAGTCACAAAGAGTTGGACACGACTGAAGCAACTTAGCACGGATGCGGGGATAAGAAGTACTGATACATCAAACTTTTATTCAGAAACCAGACTAAACTTGGATTGTTTACATGTCACTCTCGTGCTGGAAAATAGGCAATAATGTGCTTCGGCTACTCTGAATACAGATCTAAGACCAGGAATTCAATGCTTCGCCAAGATTACGATTAACCGACAGAATGAAAAGAAGATATTGGTGGATTTGCAAGGATTTAAAACTCTTATCACCCAGTGGGATGACTAATTTGTCTTGGTATGTCCAGAACTTTGTCCATCTTAGCACTGAAAAGTCTGTCTCCTGGAAAACCCCTAGTCTCAGGCAAATGAGACAACTGGTTACTGTAAAATATTACACAAGAAGAAAACCAGTATCAAGTGAAAAAAAAAACACAAAACGACTTTGAGATGGGTAGTTTTATCAGTCAGGAAAGATTTTGTGCCCCCTCTTTTACTGGAACCCCTCTTTCCCTTTCTTAGAATTTGATAATATCTGGAACTATTTTTGGTTGGGGGAGGTGAGAATTCAGGTACTGGCATTTAGGGGTAGAGACCAGAGATATTGCTGAATATCCTATCCTACAACGCACAGCACAGCACCCCTACCCCCAAAATGAAGAACTGTCTTGTTCAAGATGTCAGTAGTGCCAAGATTGGGAAACCCTGGATTCAGGGAAGGTAATTAGAAATGGAGAGAGTTGTGAGTCCAAACCTCACTGTATTTACATATAGAAAACTTAAATGTAAGTGGAGAATCAAAGATTGTCTTGGGACGTGCACTGTAAGAGCTAAGAAAAGGTACCTGAAATGAAAAAGGTGAAGTGGGCTTCCCTGATGGTCCAGTGGTGAAGAATCTGCCTGCCAATGCAGGGGACATGGGTTTGATCCCTGGTCAGGGGAGATCCCACATGCTGCGGAACAACTAATCCCATGAGCCACAGCTACTGGGTCTGTGCTCTAGAGCCTGTGGAACCTCCACTACTGAAGCCCGAGTGCTCTGGAGCCTGTGCTCCCAACAAGAGAAGCCACTGCAGTAAGAAGGCCTGGCACCAAAACTAGAGAGCAGCCCCTATTTGCCACAATTAGAGAAAACCCACGAGCAACAGTGAAGACCCAGCATAGCCAAAAAAATAAATTACTTTTTTTAAAAAAGAGGTGAGCTGCAGAGAAATCCTCATGGTACAAAGCTACCTCTGCAAAACCTAGTCACTGAGGTCAGGACAGGAAGCTGGTAGGTAAGGCATTATAGTGTTTAAAAGGGATGACCAATGACCACTGGGATGGGAATGGAACCCATCAGGGTCTAAAGTGTCTTGGAGAAGAAAATCTTAGGTATCTTGTTTTCATACAATAGTGAACAAACAGGTATGTCAGTAGGTCCCAGGAAAGGGACTCTGTGGGATGGAAAAGTACATTGGAATTTCCATATTAACAATGGGTCTAAAAGAATAGAGCAGCAATTTGATCAGATCTTTGAAAAGAAGAGATGTGGTGTAGAAGGACAGTTCAGTTCAGTTCAGTCATTCAGTCCTGTCTGACTGTTTGCGATCCCATGAATTGCAACACACCAGGCCTCAGTGTCCATCACCATCTCCCGGAGTTCACTCAAACTCATGTCCATCGAATCGGTGATGCCATCCAGCCATCTCATCCTTTGTCGTCCCCTTCTTCTCCTGCCCCCAATCCCTCCCAGCATCAGAGTCTCATCAGAGTCTTTTCCAGTGAGTCAACTCTTCGCATGAGTTGGCCAAGTACTGGAGTTTCAGCTTTAGCATCATTCCTTCCAAAGAATACCCAGGGCTGATCTCCTTTAGAATGGACTGGTTGGATCTCCTTGCAGTCCAAGGGACTCTCAAGAGTCTTCTCCAACACCACAGTTCAAAAGCATCAATTCTTTGGTGCTCAGCTTTCTTCACAGTCCAACTCTCACATCCATACATGATCACTGGAAAAACCATAGCCTTGACTAGACGAACCTTTGTTGGTAAAGTAATGTCTCTGATTTTCAATATGCTATCTAGGTTGGTCATAACTTTTCTTCCAAGTAGTAAGCATCTTTTAATTTCATGGCTGCAGTCACCATCTGCAGTGATTTTGGAGCCCCCCAAAATAAAGTCTGACACTGTTTCCACTGTTTCCCCATCTATTTGCCATGAAGTGATGGGACCAGATGCCATGATCTTCGTTTTCTGAATGTTGAGCTTTAAGCCAACTTTTTCACTCTCCTCTTTCACTTTCATCAAGGGATAGCAAAATCCTGCTTGCCTTAGTTTTGCCAACTGAGGTTCTAAGATGTCACTGTTTTATTTCTGTAGAATATAATTCAGAAATCCATGACCTTTTAATAAATACATGAGATTTAGTTCAAGGTCCTTAATGAAATAGCACAACAATAATTATTGCTTCCCCCTCATCTCAAAACTCATTCACTGTATCTGAAATTCAGATAATTTTTTGCAAAGTATACTCCAAGTATTTTCTGGAGGAGGGCATGGCAACCCACTCCAGTATTCTTGCCTGAGAAAACCCATGGACAGAGGAGCCTGGAGGGCTATAGTCGATAGGGTCACAAAGTGTTGGATACAACTAAAGCGACTTAGCACAGCACAGCACCCCAAATGTCAGAGAAAGAAATGGCAACCCACTCCAGTATTCTTGTGTGGGGAAATCCCATGGACAGAAGGACCCTGGCGGGCTACAGTTCTTGGGGGTCACAAAAAGTAGGACATGACTTAGCAACTAAACAATAACAACATCCCAAATATTGCAAAACTATCCTAGACCATAATCCAAAGCAATATTTTTTGAACAGCTAGATATGATCATTCAGGAAGACGGCTATATTTTTCAAGTTAGTAATTAAAAATATTATTCAAATATAACACTAATGTTTTTAAGCAGCAAACATCTTCTAGAACTTTTAATTCCTGAGCCCTTTTAATTATATTTTATTTTCCCCCAATTTAATATTTTCTAAGAGATCTTGATCTTGACTTCCATGCTATTTTCTAGACCATAATCTCCAAGATTGTCAAGGAAGTGCTAAATAGTCAAAGCAATAAAAACAAATTGGATTTGCATGGTGCTTTACTTCTTTCTTTGGAAGGAATGATGCTAAAGCTGAAACTCCAGTACTTTGGCCACCTCCTGAGAAGAGTTGACTCATTGGAAAAGACTCTGATGCTGGGAGGGATTGGGGGCAGGAGGAGAAGGGGACGACAGAGGATGAGATGGCTGGATGGCATCACTGACTCTATGGACGTGAGTCTGAGTGAACTCTGGGAGATGGTGATGGACAGGGAGGCCTGGTGTGCTGCGATTCATGGGGTCGCAAAGAGTCGGACACAACTGAGCGACTGATCTGATCTGATCTGATCTTACTTCTATATCCATCTAACACTCACTATAGTGAAGCAGGTAATATCATGCCCATTTCATAAATGAGGTCCAAAGTTATTGGACCTCATCATAAGCCTGTGATGGTTGCTGTGTTGCGTGTGTGCTCAGTAATGTCCAACTCTTTGCAGCCCCATGGAGTGTAGCCTGCCAGTCCATGAGATTCTCCAGGCAAGAATACTGGAGTGGGTTGCCATGCCCTCCTCCAGGGGATCTTCCCAACCCAGCGATCGAAACCAGGTCTCTTATGTCTCCTGCACTGCCAGGCAAGTTCTTTACCACTAGCACCACCTGGGAAGCCCATAACAATGTCTTTATCAATTTTCCTGTCAATAGACAGCTGGGTTATTGACATTTTTTGCCATTATATGCCACATTGTCTTAAACATGTTTAAAGGGACCTATATGCAAGAGTTCAGTTGGGGCATATACCTAGGACTGGGATTGCTGGGTTGTATGGTATCACTCTTTAATTTTTACCAAATTGCTTTCCCAAGTAGTTGATTGCCACTTTTTCAGTGTCCACCTTACCAGCAGTGGGGCCCTGACTCAGGAAAGACAGTTCTTGATGCCATTAATTTCCGAAGCAGTGATTAAGAATTTTCTGGGAAGCAGGTTCCATGGCTTCATGAACCATCCTGCTGTTTGTTTGGGATCCTAGGAGGAAGCTCTTCCTAATGCCTCCTGTGTCATTTGAGCCTCCCTCCTTTTAAGAATTATTCTCTGTTTATTAATCATAAAAGCATCCCCCAGGCAGTCCAGCTTCTACTTTTTAGCATTCATTCTGACTTTTCCTGTAAGGATATATATCACAGTTGAAAGGTCTTTCAGATAATATCGTGTTCTTGTGTATAACTTGAGATTTAAGGTCTGACATGCCTTAAATCCACAGTTAAGAACGTGGAATGATTGCATTCTGTGTGTATAGTGCTTTATAATAACGTAGATAGCCAAGTCCACCCTCCAGAAGTCACGTTCCCCTCCCTTTATTAATTATCCTGTCTGTGCAATCTGTGGCAGGCTGAATAATGTCCCATAGGCTTTAAGAATGTTATTCCAGCAGGCGCACTGCCACTTGGATGGAAAGGGACAGAAAGAGGGTGAAATAAAGCAAGGCTGGTGGGCTCCCCAAACTCCACAGGTTGGAGACAGACTGGTGAAAGTTCTCAGCCGTAAACATGCAGTATCCTTCAAGAAAAAGGGTGGAGTTGTGGACTGAGAGCCACAGAGAGTCATTCCCAGGACCTGAAATGTCACGGAGTTTGCCTGGTTGCATGTGGATATTCACTGACTGAGACCCACATACTCCTTTTCTTCTTTGGTTTTTACCCTTTTGGAACGGCACGCCTGTAACTGCTATCCTACGTATGTCCCATCGTTGTTACTGTGGTGTTGGAGAAGACTCTTGAGAGTCCCTTGGACAGCAAGGAGATCAAACCAGTCAATCCTACAGGAAGTCAACAATGAATACTCATTGGAAGGACTGATGCTGAAGTTTCCATACTTTGGCCACCTGATGCAAAGAGCTGACTCTTTGGAAAAGACCCTGATGCTGGGAAAAATTGAGGGCAGGAGGAGAGGGGGGCGATGGACAATGAGATGATTAGATAGGATCATCAACTCAATGGACATGAGTTTGAGCAAACTCTGGGAGTGAAGGGCAGGGAAACCTGGCGTGCTGCAGTCCATGGGGTTGCAAAGAGTTGGACACGACTTAGCAACTGAACAACAACAACAACAAAGGAGGAGTCAGAGACAGAGGAAAAGGCCACGAGAAGCAGGGATTGGATGGTGTGGCCATGCCAAGGGATGTCAGCAACCTCTAGAAGGTGAAAAAGAGAAGAACAAATTCTTCTCTTGAGCCTCTAGAAATGACCGGATTCTGTTGACACCTTGATTTAGACCCCATGAGACTCATTTTGCTCTTCCAATCTCCAGACCTGTAAATGATACTTCTGTGTTGTTTTAAGGTATTACGTTTGTGGGAATCTGTTACAGAGCAGCAATAGGAAACTGATGCACTTGCTCTTGCGCTAGGGTGCTTAATTGGTCTTGTAAATTCAAGAACATGAGCTAGAACAGTTGTATGAAAAGATGTGAGAGAGGAGACCTTTTCCCTAAGCAAACCATTTCATTATAATTGGTCAATCTTCTTTTTCTGAAACAAAACATCTTTAAAGGTACTAGAAAGAAGTAACTAAATTACAAAACCTTTTATAAAACAAATGTTCTATAATCTAGCAGATCCTACCTGGGATAAAATAGTTCAGCTTTTACTAAAGGTCTAAACTGACTCCATTTAAAAAATCCTCTCTCTAGAAAACCTAAGGCGTCTTGGGAAAGAAACTAAGGATGATGTATGACATTATTTTTGCCAAAATGACAGCAAGATCACATTATTGATATTCTTGTGAAATCCTAACAGGGAAAAATGCCATGGTTAAAGCTTGAGAGATGTTTTTGATGGCACTGGTTATTTAGGACAGGTTTGGGCAGATCTGGCAAAACACTGAAGTAGAATGTATGTGCTTTTGATTTTAGGAAAAACATTCTGTAAGCTGAGGTCTTTATTCCCATGTTTACTTTCTTATTTTAATTGATGAGAGATGCAAGCATACAACATTTAATTCATTTACATTTGGTATACGAATGCAGATTCCTTCATGCTGGAAATTCTTCAGAGGGAGAAATCTGAAGATTCTATTTAGACAACTGGCTTATTAGCTAGTGTTTCGTCTGTTAGTGTCTGACCTTTTTGACTAAATAAATACCAGTTTGCTCTGATGGTTCTTACGTCAGTCACAGACCAGTCAGGAAACCAGACATGCAGGTTACACAGGGGATGAGTGATCTGAGAACCGGTCAAGGGCAGCAGGGAGACCCACTGGTCAGCAGGAGGTTGCCTGCTCCCTTAGCACTAGAGGCCACGGGGGTGGCATTGTGCATAGTTTCCACGGCTGCTGTAATAAACTGCCATAAACTAAATGGCTTATGATAACACAGATTTATTATTTTTTGCTTTTAATTTTTTTTTGGGTGAGAGGCATGTGGGATCTTAGTTCCCAGACTGGGAATCAAACCTGTGCTCCCTGTATTGGAAGCACAGAGTCTTAACCACTGGATGGTTAGGGAAGTCCCAACACAGATATATTGATTCTTGTAGTTCTGTAATTCAGAATTCTGCAGCGGGTCTCCATGGGCTAAAAAAATCACGGTGTCATCAAGGCCATGTATCTTCCTGGAGGCCAGGGAGAACGGTGTGTCCATGATCTGGGAGGCCACTTGCATATCTTGGCTACTGACTCCCTCTCTCCATCTTCAGGACCAGCAATGGCTGGGTTAGTCTTTTTCACATCACATCACTCTGACACCATGTTTCTGCCACCTTTTCTGCATTTAAGGGCCCTGTGTTTACATTGTGTGTGTGTATGTGTGCGTGCGTGTGCGTGTCTGTGTGTGTTCAGTCATGTCCAGCTCTTTTTGACCACATGATGGACTGTAGCCCACCAAGTTCCTCTGTCCATGGGATTTCCCAGGCAAGAATACCAAAGCAGCTTGCCATTTCCTCCTCCAAGAGATCTTCCTGACTCAGGGTTATAACCCTTGTCTCTTGTGTCTCCTGCATTGGCTGGTGGATTCTTTACCACTTGTGCCACCTAGGAAGCCCTTGGGATTACATCAGGTCTCATCTGGAAAATACAGGCTAATCTCCCTGTTTTGAGCTCAGCTGACTAATGACCTCCGTTCACCTTGATTTTCTATTGTAACCAGTCATGCTTTGGGGGAAATTAGGACATGAGCATATTTGAAAGCCATTATTTTTATTTCCAGGGTGTTCTTGGGGCTGGCAGCCAGGGCGATACAGTGGAAGCTGGGCCGAGGCAGGAATTATGATCATGGATGGTGAGGTGTAGACACAGAGAGAAAGAAATTCCTTGGCCCCACCTTGCAAAATGGAAAGTTTTCACTAAGTAAGCATCTAGTGCTAAAGATCTGACATCTTGCTTTTCCTTAAAAAAAAAAAAAATATATATATATATATAAAACATTTATTTATTTATTTGACTGTGCCACACCTCGGTTGTGGCAAACCCAGGCCCCCTGCATTCACATGGAATCTAGTTCCCTGACCAGGGATCGAACCCAGGCCCCCTGCATTGGGAACGTGGAGTCTTCACCACTGGACTATCAGATAAGTCCCTCCTTTTATTTATTTTTTTAATGTGGAATTTCAAAATTTTTATTAGCAGCAACAGAGTGTACTGTTCTTTGTTTTTACTTTGCTGTATATGGGACAACTATACACAATTTTATGAACTGTACCAACGTTATGGAGAAAGAAAGTGAAGTTGTGTCTGACTTTTTGTGATCCGATGGACGGTAGCCTGCCAGGCTCCTCCATCCATAGGATTTTCCAGGCAAGAATACTGGAGTAGGTTGCCATTTCCTTCTCCACAGGAGAAAAGACAAGCCTTATTGAAATTGCCATATTGACCACACACAAATCCTTTCCTTAAGTCAGGTGAGAGTCTGAGTTGCTTGTGTGGGAAAATCATGTGATTAGAGCCATCGTCCATTGGAATTTTTTGTGACAACAGACAGCATGACAATTTGTAATCCAACGTCTGTCTCTAGCGTTCTTCCTGGATGTGGGCTGAAAGAGGCGAGTTTGGGTGTGTTAGCTTGTTCAACTCCACCTCCTCCCACCAATACTGGGAAAAGATAGCTCAATATAATGTGCCTACTAAAAAAAAAGTATTTTATATCATTCTGTAGAAATTATAGCAAGTGGAATTCCAAGGATCACTGCATGAAAGGAATGTCAATGTTAAATCTATAGATAGTCTCTTTGGTCAAGTATCATAAATTAAAAGCAAGCCCCAGGGAGCCTGGAAGAGGAAATGGCAACCCATTCCAGTATTCTTTTTTATTTTTTATTTTTTTATTTTTAAACTTTACATAATTGTATTAGTTTTGCCAAATATCAAAATGAATCCGCCACAGGTATACATGTGTTCCCCATCCTGAATCCTCCTCCCTCCTCCCTCCCCATACCATCCCTCTGGGTCGTCCCAGTGCACTAGCCCCAAGCATCCAGTATCGTGCATCGAACCTGGACTGGCATCTCGTTTCATACATGATATTTTACATGTTTCAATGCCATTCTCCCAAATCTTCCCACCCTCTCCCTCTCCCATAGAGTCCATAAGACTGTTCTATACATCAGTGTCTCTTTTGCTGTCTCGTTCACAGGGTTATTGTTACCATCTTTCTAAATTCCATATATATGCGTTATTGTACTGTATTGGTGTTTTTCCTTCTGGCTTACTTCACTCTGTATAATAGGCTCCAGTTTCATCCACCTCATTAGAACTGATTCAAATGTTTTCTTTTTAATGGCTGAGTAATACTCCATTGTGCATATGTACCATAGCTTTCTTATCCATTCATCTGCTGATGGACATCTAGGTTGCTTCCATGTCCTGGCTATTATAAACAGTGCTGCGATGAACATTGGGGTACATGTGTCTCTTTCCCTTCTGGTTTCCTCAGTATGTATGCCTAGCAGTGGGATTGCCGGATCATAAGGCAGTTCTATTTCCAGTTTTTTAAGGAATCTCCACACTGTTCTCCATAGTGGCTGTACTAGTTTGCATTCCCACCAACAGTGTAAGAGGGTTCCCCTTTCTCCACACCCTCTCCAGCATTTATTATTTGTAGACTTCTGGATTGCAGCCATTCTGACTGGTGTGAAATGGTACCTCATAGTGGTTTTGATTTGCATTTCTCTGATAATGAGTGATGTTGAGCATCTTTTCATGTGTTTGTTAGCCCTCTTTATGTCTTCTTTGGAGAAATGTCTATTTCCAGTATTCTTGCATGGAAGATTCCATGCACAGAGGAGCCTGGTGGGCTACAGTCCATAGGGTGGCAAATCAGACACGACTGAAATGACTTAGCACACACATACACACCAGAGAGAGGGTGAAGAAGGAAACAGTGAGGCGCCAAGTCGATCTGTTTGTCTTTCTTTCTGGAACACATTTGCTTGGTTGTTTTTTCTTGGGGCCCTTTTCCCCTCCAGGAGGAAATCGCCACCTTTTCCCACCATGGTGTTGTGGGCTGCCTTAGCAATGTTGTCTTAGCAGCTGGCTGCTACGCCAGTGTCAGGGATAGCACCACTGGGTGACTGGGTGAATGGCCATGCATTTTCGCTGGAGAAGCAGGGACGGAAGGTCTGCCTTTGTCATTGCCAGGAGAACTCTGTACGTGAAACTCCATCCCAGACAGTGTGCCTGGGAGAGTGGGGTGCCAGTCACCTGGCCACTGCTTCTTCTCCGCGTGACCAGCTCTGTGCACGACTAGGTCTTCTTTGAGGGAAGGAAAATTCATCTCTCTTTTCTTGTTGTCATCCTGGATCCACATTTGGTTTGAATTCTAGAAGTCAGAATTTTATTTTTTGGCCGTGTAGCATGTGGGATCTTAGTTCCCTGACCGGGGATCGAACCTGTGCCCCCTACATTGGAAGCGTGGAGTCTTAACCACTGAACCACCAGGGAAGTCCATGGACGTCAGATCTTTAAATGGACCCTCCTCTGCTGGAATTTCCTGTGGATACAGCGATTTTCTGTTCTGAGATGATTTGTGTCAGAAATGGGACAGGAGTCTGGAGATTGTGTTTTCGTCTCTCTTTTTCCTTTGTCCATCCCTCCCAGTGCCGTCTTTCCCACTCAGCAATGCAGGGCACGGATGCTGAGTGTGTCCATAGGTGTTATCTCCTTCCTATGCCTTTGTTGATGGTGGCAGAGCCCACAGTTAGCATTCCCCAAGCTCTACACACCCTGCTAAGTGCTTTACTGCCTGATGGCAGTTTATCATCAGAATGACTCACAGGCTGTTACTATTATCGTTGTTTTAAATGTGAGTAAACTGAGACTCAAAAGGCTGGGTAACTGTTACCTGAATTATGTCTCCCCTACCCCAGGTGGCACCAGTGGTAAAGAACCCATCTGCCAATGCAGGAAGGGATGTGGGTTAGATCCCTGGTTTGGGAAGGTCTCCTGGAGGAGGAAATGGCAACTCACTCCAGTATTCTTGCTTGGAGAAGTCCATGGGCCGAGGGGCCTGACAGGTTACAGTCCATGGGGTCGGAAAGAGTTGGACACGACTGAGGCGACTTAGCATACAGGCATGCACACCCCAGTTCATAGGCTGAATCCCCAGTGCCTCAGAATATGGCTGGGCTTGCAGATAGGGTCTTCAAAGAAGTAATTACATTGGAATGAGGCCATGAGGGTGGACCCTAATCCAACATGACTGGTGTCTTTATAAGAGGGGATTAGACATAGACACCAAAGGAAGATCACTTGAAGGCATGGAGAGGGCTGCCATCTGCAAGCAGAGGAGAGAGGCCTCAGACAATAACCCTCCTGACCCCTTGATCTCAGACTTCCAGCCTCCAGAACTGGGAGAAAGTAGTTTTCTGTCATTTAGGGGTCCTCTCGCCTGTGGTTGGAGGAGGCAATGGCAATCCACTCCAGTACTCTTGCCTGGAAAATCCCATGGACGGAAGAGCCTGGTAGGCTGCAGTCCATGGGGTAGCTGAGGGTCGGACACGACTGAGCGACTTCACTTTCACTTTTCACTTTCATGTATTGGAGAAGGAAATGGCAACTCACTCCAATGTTCTTGCCTGGAGAATCCCAGGGACGGGGGTGCATGGTGGGCTGCCGTCTATGGGGTAGCACAGAGTCAGACACAACTGAAGCAACTTAGCAGTAGCAGTAGCAGTCGCCTGTGGTATGTCATCGTGGGAGCTTTAGCAAAAAATCCAGTAACTTTCCTATACCCGTACACCTTGAAGGTGTATACACTGAAGCTCCGATACTTTGGCCATCTGATAGGAACAACCAACTCATTGGAAAGGACCCTGATGTGGGAAAGATTGAAGGCAGGAGGAGAAGAGGGACGACAGAGGATGAAATGGTTGGATGGCATCACTGACTCAATGGACATGAGTTTGAGCAAACTCCAGGAGATGGTGAAGAACAGGGAAGCCTGGGATGCTACAGCCCATGGAGTCACAAGGAGTTAGACACGACTTAGCGAGTCAACAACAGCAAATACCAGGCAAACCTGACTACAGAACCCATATTTTCAATGTAAGTTTCTGAATTTTTCTATAATAAGTTCCAAGTAATACATTTAAGCTTTATTTTATATTCTGAAAGGACATGTTTTAAAATACTAGATATGGTCTCTCCTTTCCTATTAATAATATAGTTACCACAATTTCAAAGTAATCACTCCCAAATCTGACAGTGCTACCCTGGTGTCCAATTTTGTCTAAGTGAGCTGTGAACATTTCAAAACAACACGTACTCAATTTTTCTTTAATTAAAGGGACAGAAACAACTATGCAAAACAGCTTTTGGTTTTTAGGGGCAGAAGGCAGGTTTCAGGAAATTAAACAAACAATAAGGTTTGGAAATTCCCCAAAGAGTGGGGCTTTCTGACCCCAAAACAGGGGCGGGCAACTCTCAAGAAGTGGAGCACTTCTTATTTTCCCAAAGGATTGAGAGCCCGGGCAAGGATGGGTGCAGGCTGGGGTGGAAAGTCCACCCAAAGGAGGCCTCAGAGGACTGGACACCAGCTGGTGTCTTTTCCCAACAGGAAGCCTTGGATAGAAATGGGATGAGTGGGCGGCGTGGACAGCGCTGCCAAGGCCATGCCCCAGGGGAGCCAGGTGACACTACTGGTTGATCCTGATCTACTGGTTGGAAGTGTTTGCCGTAGAGGATCTTAAGTAACAGAGCTTTCCAAAAGACTGACCATAATGGCAGTTGGAGACTTGCTCTCACCGCATTCTCTGGCTTACTATGGGTCTTCACAGTAATTAATCATCACAGAGACCCCAAGCATAGACAGTGGAATGTTCGGTGTTTCAAGGCACATCTGGCTTTTTATTTTTAATACTTTAAGAAATTTATTCCATTCCATATAATATATATATATATATACACACATACATCATATGTATATTTAAAATATAACTTTAAGATATAATTGCATACTTTATTATTATTATTTTTTATTGTTAATAAAAAGCCCAGTTTCCTGGTTTCAGCTGTAGACCATTCATGGCTTTTCTGAATTTTCACTGTTAGTTAGCATGGGTTCTTTCTTCATTGCTTTCTTTCTAAAATCTACCTGAGAAGGACAAGAGAATAGTAAACAACAGTTTGTGCTGCATTTATGTAGATTTCAGCAGAAGGAAAATAAAGGATTCAATGTGTGGTCCAGGTAAAAAAAATGTGAGTGGGGGCTTGAGCTGTGACCTTGCATGTAATCAATAGTCTACTTCTCCTTCCGTCAGGCAGAACCGATTTCTGGGGTTCTTTTTTTTTTTCCCTTCAGCAAACGCAGTTACCTAATGATATTAAAATTTTAATTGATTATGCTAGATGCTCTGGAAATGAAAGCAGCAGCCAGGCTTAAACTCACTCAACCCAGTCGCCCTCCAGCCGCCATTGAAGGGAAATTTGACAGCTGTAAACAAATGCTGCCACCTACAGGAAAGAGTTGGGACGTGCAAGCCAAAGTCATCCATCCTCCGCCATCAGGCTCACTGGACTTTTTCTTCTATCCACTTCCCAGTGCGATTTGAAAGAACAGAACTGTACTTATTTGAATTTTTAAATTTTGCTTCAGAATGCAAAGTGAAACCTTGTATTCTGTAGGAAAAAGAATTCTTCTTTATAGTAAAGCTTCAAATTCTCTAACATTTGAATTTGAATCTAAAATTCTCAAATTCTCTCTAATTTCTTTTCCAGCTCTTGCGACCCCATGGACCGCAGCCCGCCAGGCTCCTCCGTCCCTGGGGTTCTCCAGGCAAGAATACAGGAGTGCCATTTCCTTCTCGAGGGGATTTTCCTGACCCAGGGATAAAGCCTGCATCTCCTGCTTCGTAGGTGGATTCTTTACCACTGAGTAACCTGGGAAGCTACTTATAAAAAATAGGATATAAATACTGAAACAGGAGCCTTAAGAGAAGGACTTATTCGACAGTGTCTGAACTGGTAAGGCAACCACTTCAAATTTTTCTTTATTCCCCTCCCCCCCTCTTCTGTCAGCATGAGACTCAAGAATGCTTTTCACTGTAAGATGTCATTTAGAACAATTTAAATCATTCATAGTAGCCTCTGCTTGAGTTCAGGAAGTGGCCAGTGCCTAGGTAACTCCAGCTTGGGTCAGTGTGTTTAGGAAGCATGTCCTTCTATTGGATTAAGCTGTGTCAGCCTGCTGGGCGTTGGGCCTGTTTCTGTGTTATGGATCAACACAGAGAAAGCAGATTTCCTCTCTTCACGTTTATGAAGAAGTCATTCCAGCTCCCAGGGCTTCATCCTTCAGGCTACAGAGCCTGGCTTCCGAGATTTGATCCCTACATCCTCCACCCCGTGGCCACCTGCATGCACCTCTGGCTGTGCTCACTCATGGCAAGTCCTGCCTGGACTGCTGTACTCAAGTGTCCATGGCAGACTCCCATGAGGTTGATGGACAACGTCACCTCCATTCTGAAAACCCTGCTCTTTCTAGCCTGTCCAACTGAGACATCAACTTGACCAGCAAAAAGGCCACTTTGTACAGCTGGAGTGATTCGAGGCCGCTGAAAAAGAGTGTAGGCAGTCATTTGAGAAAAGGGTTGCGAGCGTGGTTATGTGTGATGAGCTCTCACAATACGCTGCCTTTTCACCCACAGAAACTAGGACAGCGGCGCTGGTCACTGTCTTCCCTCCCCAGATTTCTAGAGCATGTGGCTTGTGCGTTTTCCTGGGGGTGTGAGCGGAGGCTCTGGAGGAAGACGAGAGTGTTCTCCGTGGTGCAGACTGTGCTCTGTGTGAAGCTGGGAAGCCAGCTGTGAGGTCTCTGGGTCTCTCCTTTCTCACGCAGCCTCTGTATGGTGGAGGAACTCACCTTCATGCCTGAGCTTGAGGTCATGTGTTCTCTCCTCTCTACTGAAAGCTGTGCTGAGCAGAGGGTGGGGTCTGCAATGAGTTACATCAGTGTGCTGTGTGCTCAGTCGTGTCTGACTTTCTGTGACCCCATTGACTGTTGCCTGTCAGGCTCCTCTGTCCATAAAATTCTCCAGGCAAGAATACTGGAGTGGGTTGCCATGCCCTCCTCCAGGGGATCTTCCTGACCCAGGGATCAACCCGGGTCTCTTGTGTCTTGGTGGACTTCATTCCCAGGCTGGGTGCTCTGCTCTACTACACTGGGCATTAATTATATTTTAAGTCTTCTCCCTAATTTGAAAAGGGTTTTGTTGTATTATTAAAAGAATATCAAGAATCCGTGATCATGTGGGGAAATGATTTGGAAGCAGTGGATTTGATGCCCCAAGAGTTCTCCAAAAAAGCTCATCTTAAAAGAGCTCACAGGGCTTTCCTGATGGTCCAATGGTTAAGAATCTGCCTGCCAATTCAGGGGACATGGGTTCGATCCCTGGTCTGGGAAGATCCCACTTGCTGAGGGACAACTAAACCCAAGCACCATAGCTACTGAAGCCTGTGCGCCTAGAGCCCATGCTCTGCAACAAGAGAAGCCACCGTAGTGAGAAACTCGTGCATCACAACATTCACTGCAACTAGAGAAAGTCTGCACACAGCTTGGAAGACCCAGTGCAGCCAATATATACATATATTCGTGGGTGAGAGACTCATGGTAGTCCTGGGTCAGGATCTGGGCAATAACTACTAACCACCTTGGGGCATGAATGGAATCATGCATTTACCCTTGGTGATTATGAAGCCTCTGCTCACAAGATGAGTTAGTTTGGAGTAATCATGCAATCAGACTGAAACCCCCTTTTAAGTTTAAAATTTAGAAATGGTATCTATTTGAAGATTAGTCCTATGTTATGTCGGAGCTCTGGTTGTGGTATTGGTGGTTAACTCAGACCAACGTTCCTGCTGGAGCTTTTAATTATGCATAATAACCCTCATACTTTGTTCTTCTGTATCTTTCATCTAGAGGTCCCAGTGCTCTCCAAGCATTATTAACTCATTAATCCTTGCAACTCTCCAGGGAGGCGGATTGGAGACAAGGTGATTAACCCATTTTCCAGACAGGGCCATAGAGGCACAGAAGATTTCAGCAGTTCCTGGGGTTGCATGAGTCAGGGCTGGGTAGAGAACAGAGCCTTTCTGTGTTCCGTTCCCAGTCTGCCTCCTCCTGGGAGTCATCACCAAGGATCTTGGGAATTGTCTCTACCTGCTTTTTTACTATCGGTGTGGAGCAACACAATGAACATCTTGCGGAAAACATAACCAAAATATATTTTTTTCTTGAAATCTAAAACGTGTGCACTTTAAGGGAAAAGAGATATACATATTAATCACCAAAGTAAAATGGGGTAACTCTTAGATAGAGTCCCAAAGCCCTCAAAGTCTTCTAACATAGACCATTCAACTTTCTTACGTAGAATCAGGAAATTCCATCTGGCCCAGCAGAAGTGAAACTTGAACTTCACAAGAGCTAGGATTCAGTTTGAAACTGAGAAGTACTAACATCTGTCTTTTGAGTTTGACAACCTTTTCTCCTTGGTTTCACTTGAATGCAGGCTGGTTTCACATGGACTTCATTGTCGTTTCAGTGGAGCCAGAGGAGAGGGCCTCTGTGTGATCTGGGTGGGCGTCCAAAGGGCTTATGTCCACGGAGCCACTGAAAGGCTGTGACCTGGGGTCAAAGGGCTCCAGAGACTGAGTTGAAAAGCAGAGTAGCAAGTTCAGTGGGAAGCCCTGAGATTTCTTCGGCCATTGTCTTTATTTATGATTCATTTATTTATTCAATAAACACTCATTGAGTATCTTTTATATGCCAGTTGTTAACCGGGTGCAAGGCATAATGCTCATCTTTCAGGGCTTTGCAATCAAGGAGCAAAGATAAACAAACAGGCAAATAATTATTACATAAAATAAAGAGTAATTGTAGAGATTTTTACAAAGTCTAATTAAGGCAAATTAGCTTGAGTGGCTCAGAAAAATCTTCCAAGAGGCATTTCTTGAAGACCACATGGAGGTTGAGTCTGAAGGATGAAGGGTTTGCTGAGGGCAGTGATGGAGTTAAACTTTCAAGGTTATCTATTTGCTGAAGGTCAGCAATTTAGGACTGACAGCATCTTTTACAGCAGCAGCAAGTGGTCCCTGAATTCCTACTCTGTGTGAGATGGGAATACCAGACCACCTTACCTGCCCCTGAGAAACCAGTATGCAGGTCAAGAAGCAACAGTTAGAACTGGATATGAAACAAAGGACTGGTTTAAAATTGGGAAAGGTTTAAAATTGGGAAAGGAGTACATCAAGGCTGTATATTGTCACCTTGCTTATTTAACTTATATGCAGAGTACATCATGCAAAATGCCAGGCTGGATGAAGCACAAACTGGAATCAAGATTGCTGGGAGAAATATCAATAACCTCAGATATGCAGATGACGCCACCCTTATGGCAGAGTGTGAAGAGGAACTAAAGAGCCTCTTGATGAAAGTGAAAGAGAGTGAAAAGGATGGCTTAAAACTCAACATTCAAAAATTGAAGATCCTGGCATCTGGTCCCATCACTTCATGGCAAATAAGGTGGGGAAAAAATGGAAACAGTGAGAGACTTTATTTTTGGGGGGCTCCAAAATCACTGCAGATGGTGACTGCAGCCATGAAATTAAAAGACGCTCGCTCCTTGGAAGAAAAGCTATGACAAACCTAGACAGCATATTAAAAAGCAGAGACATTACTCTGCTGACAAAATAATGTCTTTGTCATATAGCCAAAGCTATGGATTTTCCAGTAGTTATGTATGGATATGAGAATTGTGATAGATTACGGTGAATGATGTAGGATTCGTGATCTCTGAAGAAGAAGTTTTAGCTTCAGGACAAGGGACTGGCTTGATCACTCGGAGCTTTTGCGTGGCAGAAGTGTTATTACAGTGAAAAAGGACAGAGGAAGCTTCTGACATAGACATCAGAAGGGGAACGGAGGGGGCCCCACTCACTAGTCTTATTAAGGCCTTATATACTTTTACCAGACCCATTCCCACAACATACATTTTAAATTAACAAGATTAGAACTGACAATAGAAAGGTCTAACCAGACCCACTCCCACAACAAATGTCTTAAGATGACAAGATTAGTCAGAAGGTTCTTGTTAAGGAGAAACATGTCTTCCAGCAAGATACATTGTTTTTGTTTTTTTTTTTTTTTGAGTGAGGAAGACTTTATTGTCTATACCAAAATGGGTATGCATGTGTGCATAGGAATTTTTCCCTGTTTGTGTGGGATTCATGTGCATGACATGGATACAAGTGGTGCTTTAAAAAATTAAAGCAGGAGAACAGGGTCGTGTGGGAGTAGAGCTTCCTGTGGAAATAACATTTGAGCAAGTCCTGAAAAGGGAAAGCATCACATGAATATCTGTGGTGAATGCAAAGGCCCTGAGGCAAGATCCTCCTGGGTTTGTTAAAAGAATAGTAAGAGAAACAGTATATGCAGAACGGAGTGAAAAAATATAAAGAACTGCAATCATGATGGTGTTTGGGGAATGATGGATCAATTGGAGTAGGATATGGCTCCACTCCAGTATTCTTGTCTATTAAAAGAGAAATGAGTAGGGATGATATTTTCAGTGGAATTCTGAAATTTTGAGGGAAGACATAATAAATTCTATATAATTTAATTTAATTCAGTGTTATTGACAATGGAGACTTAAGACCATAAAAGACATTTTGTATTTCAAATGCCTAACTTCTTCACCAAGGTATAAATGATTCCCTGGGGAGAAAATAATTCAATTATCTCAGTGAAAAATAAGTGAGTGTCTTAATTTTGGGTTAGTATATTTCAGGCTTGTGTGTGTGTGTGTGTATGTGTGTGTGTGTGTGTGTGTGTGTGTGTTTAGTGTTTTGCAGAGGTGATTAAATCTCAAGAGCATCATCACAACCTTAATAAGCTGACCCTCAGCCTCAAATTCAGAAGAAGTGAAGTGAAGTCTCTCAGTCATGTCTGACTCTTTGCAACCCCTTGGACTGTACCCCACGAGGCTCCTCCGTCCATGGGATTCTCCAGGCAAGAATACTGGAGTGGGTTGCCATTTTCTTCTCCAGGGTACATTGTTTTTAATAATCATTAGTACAGAGCTTAAGGAAAAACATACCCTTGATCAAGATAAGTTGTTTTGTTGTGTCATTAGCTCTGGGCTTAAAGAAAGTTAGTCTTAAAGACTGTTTGCATAACAACTCAAAGTTTAAGAAAAAACATCTTACATGACTAAGACAAAGCAATGTAGAAAAAAACGTTTGTCCCTTTCTCCTCCTTGAGAGCCCCAAATCCCTTTCTCCTCTTTGAGGGCCCCAGACTCCTTATCAACCTGCTAAGTCACTTCAGTTGTGTCCGACTCTGTGTGACCCCATAGACGGCAGCCCACCAGGCTCCCCATCCCTGGGATTCTCCAGGCAAGAACACTGGAGTGGGTTGCCATTTCCTTCTCCAATGCAGGAAAGTGAAAAGTGAAAGTGAAGTCGCTCAGTCGTGTCCGACTCTTAGCAACCCCATGGACTGCAGCCCACCAGGCTCCTCCGTCCATGGGATTTTCCAGGCAAGAGTACTGGAGTGGGGTGCCATTGCCTTCTCCGCCTTATCAACCTACCTAAGAATTAATGCTCTCAGTTGGACCATAAGGAAGGCTGAGCACCAAAGAATTGGTGCTTTTGAACTGTGGTGTTGGATAAGATTCTTGAGAGTCCTCTGGACTGCGAGGAGAGCAAATCAGTCAGTCTTTAAGGAAATCAATCTTGAGTATTCATTGGAAGGACTGATGCTGAAGTTCCAATACTTTGGCCACCTGATGCAAAGAGTCCACTCATTAGAAAAGACCCTGATGCTGGGAAAGATTGAAGGCAGGAGGAGAAGGGGACAACAGAGGATGAGATGGTTGGATGGCATCAGTGACTCAATGGTCATGAGTTTGAGCAAGCTCTGGAAGGTGGTGAAGGAGGGGGAAACCTGGTGTGCTGCAGTTCATGGGGTTGCAAAGAGTTGGACACAACTGAGAGACTGAAAAACAACAACAACACTTCTGGACTCCCGAGAAAATGAAGACACTAGAAATGATTCTGGTCCTCAGGCAGATTATAATCTGTTTGAGAAAAGAAGGTATATGTTAATGGATGAGTAGCAATAAAATGAGATGTGTAGTTAGTGCTACCGAGGACTCAGATGATAAGCACAATAGACATCCAGAGAAGTGAGGGTGGACCCTGAAATGCTAAAATTAGGGATACTTATGGGAGAGATGGGGGCTTCCCAGGTGGCAATAATGGTAAAGAACCTGCCTGTTAATGCAGGAGATATAAGAGACACAGGTTCAATCCCTGAGTTGGGAAGATGCCCTGGAAGAGGGCATGGCAACCCCCTCCCATATCCTTGCCTGGAGAACCCCATGAACAGAAGAGCCTGGTATGCCATAGTCCATAGGGTCCCAAAGAGTTGGACATGACTGAAGCAACTTAACTCAGCACAATGTTTTCTTATAATCACTTCACCTGTACTTGGCTCCAATTTTCTTGTTTTATATGGGTTAGGCTAGGCTATGCTGTAGTAATAAATTACATCATTTTAAACAAATAAGAGACAATAAATGCTGTTTTTTCAAAAACACAATATTTGGTGGATTGAATGCTCTTAATTACTCACAAGCCTCCAGTTTTGCTCAGAGCAATGGGAAGGGTAAGCCTGAGATACTGGAGACACCCTCTTTCACCTGCTTTTCACTCTCAATCTCATTGAATCCTGCTGCAGATTCCTGGATGGCAAAGCACAAATCTCTTTGAGTCCTGACCAAAGAATCTCTTCTAAAGTGTTTCCTAAGCGCCAGAATTTAACTGAAAGGATAGACTTTTGAATATTTTCATTAGGCAGGATGAGAACCTAAGGTGGAGAAGGAAATGGCAATCCACTCCAGTACTCTTGCCTGGAAAATCCCATCGACTGAGGAGCCTGGTAGGCTACAGTCAATGGGGTCATGAAGAGTCGGACACAACTGAGCGACTTTTCACTCTCATGCATTGGAGAAGGAAATGGCATCCCATTCCAGTATTCTTACCTGGAGAATCCCAGGGGCAGAGGAGCCTGGTGGGCTGCTGTCTATGGGATCGCAGAGGGTCGGACACGACTGAAGCAACTTAGTAGCAGCAGCAGCAGAACTTAAGGACCATGACAATGGCTACCACTGACGATGATCAGGACTCTCACAATGACTTGTTGAAGTGTTGAATTTGATTAATTGCTATTTTGGCTTCCGTCATAGCTCAGTTGGTAAAGAATCCACCTGCTATGCAGGAGACCTGGGTTTGATCCCTGGGTTGGGAAGATCCCCTGGAGAAGGTAAAGGCTACCCACTCCAGTATTCTGGCCTGGAGAATTCCATGGACTGTAGTCCATGGGGTAGCAAAGAGTTGGACATGACTGAGTGACTTTCACTTAACTTATTAATCACTATTTTATGACATAAACAAAAATGATACAAGTAAAGCAAATGACTGGTCTAAACTTGGGATAAATCCCAGCATTAAAAATTGTACCAGAACTTAAAATTAGTGGCCTAAAATTTTTGGTATTCTGGAGAATTTGCTTTGTCTTTTCCACAAAGCTTTGATTTTCAAGCTATGACTTACTTCTTTTAAATTGTTTCTTTTTTCTTCTTCTTCTTTTTTTTTTTCAAAATCCACTTGAGATATAGTTCATATAGTAGAGAATTCACCCATTTAAGTGTATAATCAATGGTGTTTTAGTGCATTCACAGAGTTGTACATCCATTACCACAATCAATTTCAGAACATTTTCATCACTCCCAGGAGAAACCTTGTGTTCCTTAGCCATCAATCCCAAACTCCCATAAGCTACCCCCTCCTCCAGCCCTGGGGAACTAGCAAACTAAACTCTATGGATTTGCCAATTGTGAACATTTGATATAGACATATGGACCTTTTGAGTGCGTTCTTTGACTTACGGTAATGTTTTCAAGGTTAATCCATGTTGTAGCTTGTATCTGTACTTCATTTGTGTGTGTGTGTGTGTAATATTTTTTGCTTGTATAAGCCACATTTTATTTATCCATTCATCAGTTGATAAACATGTAGGTTGTTTATATGTTTTGGCTATTATGAATGATGCCTCTACGAACATTTGCAAACAAACATTTGTGTGCACATGTGTTTATCTTTCTCTTCAATGTATACTGAAGGGATGTAACTGCTGGGTCTTATGGTAATGTGACCGTAGGTTTAAACATTTGAGGAACAGTCAGATTGCCTTCCAATGTGGTTGTACCATTTTCCATTCCACCCAGTAAAGTATGAGGTTTCCAACTTCTACACATCTTCACCAACACTTCACCAACACATCTTCCTAGTGGGGTAAAGTGATACCTCGGTGTATTTCCCTGCTACTGATGTTGAGCATCTCTTCATGAGCTTATTATTCATTTGTATATCTTCTTTGGAAAAATGTCTATGTAGCTCCTTTGTCCTCTTTAAAAAAATGGGTTGCCTTCTCATTAATGAGTTGTAATAATTCTTTATGTATATTTTTTTCAATACATATCCTTTACCAAATATGTTATTTACAAAAAATTTTATCCCATTCTGTGGGTTCTATTTTTTCACCCCATTCTTGTCAATTTCTGTAAAGAAACCATCTAGGGTTTTGACAGTGATCACATCACATCTATGGATCAATTTGGGGAGTATTATCAACTTAACAATAGCCTTAACTCTTCCAATCCATGAACGTGAGATGCCTTTCCATTTATTTAGTTCTTCTTTAACTTCTGTCAACAATGTCTTATAGATTTCAGGGTATACATTTTATACTATTTTGTTAAATGTACTTCTAAGTATTTTTATTTTTGTTGATGCTATTGTAAACAGAACAGTTTTCTTAATTTCTTTTGTATTTTTCTCATTGCCACTGTATAGAAATACAATAGGCTTTTGTACATTTTTATTGCATACTACAACCTCACTGAACTTGTTTACCAGTTCTAATAGTTGTTTAGTGTATTCCTTAGGATATTCTATACATTAGGTTGTGTTACCTGCAAATAGAGGTGGTTTCCTTCCACCTTTCCAATCGGATGCCGGTTATTTAAGATTCTTGCCTAATTGACGTGGTTATACATTATAACTTCTTCAGAGGATATCATGGATCATAGTGACAAGCTCCATGCCTCTCCCAAGCTCTTTATTCCCAAATGCCATTACTGGAGTAAGTGGTCATCTGGGGTTTACTACTAGGTTCCTCATCTTAGGAAAAATGGGGAAAAGGGGAAATTGAGAGGGAAAAGAAAGAGGAGTAAAGGGAGATAATAGGAAGGAGGTAGGTGAAGGAGGAGAAGAAGGGAAAGAACAGAAAAGCTAAGAGTTGGTTCTGAAACTAAAGCCTCTCTGAGCACTGTGTATGCAGTCATGCCAGCAGTGAAGTTGTTGTTTTTAAATTTTTTTCAGTCGATTTACAATGCTGTATTTATTTACATTTTGGCCATACTCTGCAGCATGTAGGATCTTAGGATCAAACTGGCACTGCATTGGAAGGCAAAGTCTTAACGACTGGACTGCCAGGGAAGTCCATGAAACTGTTGGTTTTTGTGCATGGCCTGAGCACCCCCAGGAAAGGCAAGAGATGGTGCTCTAGGATAGTAAAGGTTTTCATTTTATTCGTGTAAAGCAGAAAAGCATCGAGTCCTTATGCAGGACGGGCAGCTTTAGAGAAAATAGTATCAGGATGGTAAACAGTGCAATGCAGGTTTCCGTGTAGAAAGCAGTGATGCGGTCCTTGTCAGTGACTTTGGGCCAGGACCAGAAGGGGAAGCCTGGTTTGTGTTGCTGCTCTTCCTTGGCCACTAAAGACCATCTATCTGGTTGCAGGTGAACAGTAGCAATGAAGAAGTAACTGCGGGGAGTGCGTTTCCATCCAAATGCCCCACCCCAAATGCAGCTTTTTGCTGAGGACCAAAGATAGCCTGAGGATTATTGACTTGTGATTAATTCATTCAATCTAATTATTGACTTGTTTGAACTTGGGTAATCTGAGGGCAGCTGGATCCAGAAAAAGATTGGTGTCTGAAAGAAGTATGATTTTTCAGAGGCTTTGGGGTTATAAGTAAAACGCTTGGAGTACGTGACTTTTCGTAAGAGAATTAATCAGAAAGTGTGCACATCCGAATGTGGGTAGCACAGGGCAGTGAACTGTGCCACTTCTGGAACAACAAAAGGCAAACGGGATCCTTGAGGAAATGGGCTGGCTTAGAATTATGAATCACTGAGCCCATTCCTTATAGTGATTAATGATGAATCAGTGTTTTAACTTTGGATGAAATAATAGGCTGCATCCGAGTCGCTCCATTAATCATCATAAGAATTAGGCTTGTGCCAATTCATTACTGCAGGGTCGACATGTGCTGAACAGTTGAGTTGAATTTCAGGAAGGGGTGAACTTTAGGCAAGGGCTGGCTTAAAAGAATGCAAATGTTAGGATTCTATTCCCTCCTGGATGGGTGGGGATTTATAAGTGGAGAATAGATCCTATTATATCATCCCTCCACTGGACCCCTCCTCTAGAAGCATAACAAAACACCACTACAAAGTCTTTTCCCTTTTGGTATTCAGGGGCGCAATACAGTAGATAACCAACATAGATCATCAAACCTGGGGTATTTTTTTTTTTTTTTTGGGTGTTTCATGTATTCAGAAAGCGATTAACAATCTACTGGACACTGGGATTTCAGCAGGCATGAAAATAAGCAAATTTAAGCCCACTGCTCTTTCTTTGAAGAACAAATCAACCTTGCGAAATTTCTGCTTTTCTAAAAACTTCTTAATATGGGTAATGAAAACTTGAGCTACAGGCAGCAGAAGGAAGAAACTTGGTCCATGTAAGCCAGTAGTCAGACTGGATTCATCATTTGGTCAACTTCAAAGCTCTTGAGCTGAATGGGAGGTAAAACAGTGGTTTCAACAGATTAAAATTAATGCGCTTGAAAGATATAAAGATGGTGTGGTTGTCCCTTGTCGTGGTCGGCAATGACGGATATATAGATGGTGTGGATGTCCCTTGTTGTGGTCGGCAGTGACGGAAAATCCAAGATAAAGCCATGCAGTCCTGGATGCCAGTGATTTTGATGGAGCAGAAAAAGACTCACCCAGGGTACAAGAGAGATCTATTGTTATGTCTTAATGTTATTGGCTGTAAGGATCTTTAAGAATCCTGAAACACATTTGAGTCATCATTTGGAAACTTGGCTTATTCTATGCAGTACAGTTTTTTTTTTGGTCAAATCAAATGCATACGAGTCTTTTTTTTTTTTTTTTTTTGGAAGAAAACCTAAGATTGGATCAGAGTTTGAAAGTTTATTTTAAGAGATATTTTTAAAATACAAATTTTCTTAAGATAGATTTCATCAATATTTATAGGAAGAAGAAAAAGAACAAAAGGAATTAGAAAACTTGAATCAATGAGATGTACATTCAGAGTTTTTGTGCATAGTTTAGACACACACACACACAGAGTTTTGCATAAAGCTTCTGTCATTGAAATCTAATAGCTTCTTGACTGATTTCTCTGACCCCAGGTTCTTCCTCACTTGGTGCATTTCTCATACCTACCAGAGAGAACTTCTTAGAACAGAGAATGTGTCTGATGCCTGCCTGACCTCAAACTCCAGTGAGTGGAATAGACACAGCTCCCCACTCCCAAGACCCGGGCACCTATCTGCAGGCATGTGAGTGGAGGATAGGTACAGGGTGGCAGGGCATGGCCTGGGACACCGGAGCCCAGTTCTCACACCAAGCACCATCCATGCTCTGAATAAGGCCTCACAGATGCTTGGAGATTGTAATTTGTAAAATAAGTAAGTTAATTTCAAGGTATGTGTTACTGTATTTTTTACATGTGTTTTCTTAGTCATAGGTTATTAAAAATATAGCCATTTTCATGCAGGAGATCCCTGAATTGTGTGTGTGTGTGTGTGTGTGTGTGTGTGCTTTAAAAAGGGAACTTCGTACTCAGAAAGGCTTTCTAGGTGGCGCTAGTGGTAAAGAACCTACCAGTCGATGCAGATGTAAGAGACTTGGGTTTGATCCCTGGGTTGGGAAGATCCCCTGGAGGAGGAAATTGCAACCTTCTCCAGTATAAAATTCCATGGATGGAGTCTGGCGGGCTACATACAATTCACAGGATCACAAAGAGTCAGACATGACTGAAGCAATTTAGCACGCATACTCCAAATACGTAGGAGTCAGCAGCTAAAGGACAAAGTAAGAATGTGTTGCCACCGATACACGTGACACGTCTCACCAACTTGAACCACAGACTTGAGGAGCCTCTTTCTACTTCTCAGCCCCACCTTGATATTCTCTGTTTACCCCCAGGACTGTTCCGGAGGCTGGTTATAATTCCCCCAGCGGAGTTTTTGGTCACTGCACGTGACATGCTGAATCTTAGATCCCCCACCAGGAATCGAACACACATCCCCTGCAGTGGACACTCGGAGTCTTAACCCACTGGGCCACCAGGGAAGTCCTCTCACTGCGGGGTTTTTGCCTTCCTTTGCTGCTCCATTCCAGCACTTACTTATCCCTGGATGCTGGGGTGTTTTTCATATCCTACCACCATTTTGCCTATCTACCGCTGCCCATCCACTCTGTCACACCTGCCTTGATGAATCCCTCCTTCACCCCTTCCCCAGCAGAGCAGGGCTCTTTTGTAGGCTCTTGGTTAAGGTTTGTTTAATTGAACGAAATTAAATCCGAAGTCACTGTGCAGATTCAAACATGGCAGGAATGCTGTCAATGGAACTCTCCAAAAACAAACAAAAAGCAAAATGGGGCACAGACACATACCCGCTATAGACAGGTGGCCAGCTGTCAGTTTAACAGCCAGATAGAAGATCTTCCCAAGGGTTGAAGAGATGGCACACAGGAAAGCAAGCTTGACATTCAAAAAGGATTTAGAGTGAAGGCTAAAGAGGTTTTGGGAGCCAAACAGCAAAACAATCCTGGAAACAGGTTCTGAGAGCCAGGCTTGGCACGGGGGAGGCACATAGTGATGGTGAGGATTAGAGATTTGGAAAAGGAGTGCCCAGGCTGCTCCAGACCCCGAGATCAAGGCGCTCCTGGCTTCTCTCAGCGCACGGTGGAGGGTGCAGGGGCGCCACAGACCCGGGCAAGTTGACAAGCAGCCCAGGTGCAGGCTGCCAGCCCGGGTAGGCTGCACTGAGGCATTTGGCAATATGGAGACCCCTGATTTTGCTCCCTTCACACAGAGGAGACACGGCTATAGAAATCTTCCTGGGTAAACTCCCAGGTCCTATGAAGTTTATAGGTAAGAATCAGCCTGACTCAGCTTTAAGGGACTTACCAGTGAAGTAGAGAAGAAAAATCCAGGCTCCTTATCTCAGGATGCCTAGAGGCAAGCAGAGGGCCAGATACTCAGTGTTGATGGAATGAATGAATGCGTGAGAAAATGAGTACAGTGGCCTGGTTTCATGTGATGGCACGCCTGGCGGGGGCCCGAGGCAGTGACGGTCCTGAATCGTTGAGAAAGCCATCTCAGGGGGTGCATGGAAACTGGCTGAATACTACTCCCTCTCTCCTCCCATATGATTGTCCGAAGGAATTTTAGACACTTTGATCAGCTAATCCCTGTTAGCCAGACTGAGGAAGCAGAACAGATACAAGCTAGGAGACAATCTGAAACCATAAGGGTTGGTCTGCAGGCCTCCAGGTGGCTCAGTGGTAAAGAATCCGCCGGCCAATGCAGGAGACATGCGTTCGACCCCTGGGTTGGGAAGATCCCCTGGAGGTGGAAATGGCAACCCACTCCAGTTTTCTTGCCTGGAAAATTCCATGGACACAGAAGCCTCATGGGCTACAGTTCTCTGGGTTGCAAAGAGTCCACCACAAGTGAGTGCACGCACACACACATGTGCACACACACACATGTGCACGTGTGCACACACACACATACACACCCCCAAGGGTTGGTCTTCACATCGAAGAGAGTGAGAAATTGTCTAAAAATCAGGCAGAATTCAGGACAAAAGCCCTCCTCTGCGCTGCGGAACCCAATGTACTGAGATTCTGGGTCTGTGCTGACTAACCTGGATCCGCGGAGAGTCCCCTGTGAAGACAAGCATGAGCACTGCAGCACCTTCTGCATCTCCAGTGGCACAGTGTGGCATCAGTTAGCACAAACACGTGTTTGCGGGATTGAACTGAAATGTCATAGGAGCTGCTTTGGAAATGGTTCCTCCACTCTTTGAAGTTTCCAGAACTCAAGTGACTGCTTTTTCCTTCAAGTCGGGGTGGAATTGTGAACCAATGTATCTTTATGATCCCTGGTTGATTGTAAGTTGAAAAGTGATTCATTCAATAAATGTTTACTGAGTGCTTGCTCCACACTTGGGATTCATTAGGGGACAAAGAAGACAGGAATTTCTGTTCTTTTGGGTCTTCCATTCCGGGTAATGACAGTCTACACTATTAGCTGCAAATGTACACTAATGGCTACATTTCTCCTTTGTATCAAAAAGAGTGACTCTTGCTTGGTACTTCTGTGTGCCATTCATTTCATTGTTGACTACTTAGTGAACCTTTAATTCTGGCATTCAAAGCTCTAACTGGCTCCATGGATCTTTGCTTCAGTCTATTCCAATTTGTCACTCTTTCTGTCTCTGTCTCTGTGTATGTGTGTGTGTGTGTGTGTGCACGTGTATCTTTCTCTGTATATACTCACACTCAGATGATACATGTATCTCTAACAACATTTGGAAGAAACGATGAAAGGGACATCTATTATTATACTTAACGTGTGTGAACCTAGCTAAGATCATTAGAACGTCCAAGAAATTTTCTGAGACCCAGCCAAACTAAATACGAGTCCTAATCTAGGGGGTGTATTTTCTTCTGACTTTGTTGTTCCTTTCTACTTACAACCCTCTTGGGTGGCTGTGTCCTATCTCTCTGTTGTTACAAAGCTCAGCTCAGAGTCTGGGGCTCGCTATTTAGAAGGCTCTTCTTTCTTCAAGGGGTCAGGCAGCTCTGCTGAGTCAGGGGCCCGTGGGCTTTCCTGTTCAGCCCTGTATTCCAGCTTGCTCATTTCTCTTGGTTCTGAGCCACGTTGCCTGGAGCAGGAAAACAGCCTTTCCTGCAAGATCAGGGAGAATTTTCCTCAGCAAGATGCCTGATCGGAGGGAAAAGGGTGAGCAGGCATTCTCTCATCTCTTTGGGGACTTTAAGCAGTTTTCTCTTTGGGGATTTCTCACCTGCCCTGGCAAAGCCCTGGCCGGTCCTGGTGTGATGGGGGAGAGTGACCAGAGGGGTCCCACTGAGTCAATGGTGATGCTGTTTGTCCTCAGGCTAGTGGGGGGGTTGTACTGGGTCCACTTTCTGCTTCCAGTGAGTTTTGCAATTTTCCTCATTCGTAATTTAAAGAAAATACTATTACCTTTAACATCTAAAGGCTTCCCAGGTAGCACAGTGGTAAAGAATCCGTCTGCAAATACAAGAGACACAAAAGACACGGATTTGATCCCTGAGTTGGGAAGATCCCCTGGAGAAGGGCATGCCAACCCACTGCAGTGTTCTTGCCTGGAGAATCCCGTGGACAGAGGAACCTGGTGGGCTACCGTCCATAGTGTTGCAAAGAGTCGAACACGACTGGGCACACACACAGCTAAGTTTAAAGGAAGTAATTTCCATAAAAGAGCCTGGTTCCTGTAGGCTACTGGGGAGGGGGGGGTGTGTGTGTTGTAGTGACCCCACCTGCTGCTGCTGCTGCTGCTAAGTCTCTTCAGTCATGTTCGACTCTGTGCGACCCCATAGACAGCAGGCTACCAGGCTCCCTTGTCCCTGGGATTTTCCAGGCAAGAGTACTGGAGTGGGGTGCCATTGCCTTCTCCAGTGACCCCACCTAGGGTTGCCAAATTAAGCAACTACAAGCAGGAAGCCCAGTCTGGGTGGAATTTCAGATGGTAGCTGAAGGACCCTAGTTGCCCCTGAACACAGCCTCCTTACCTGGGAAATTAAGGTTCCTCTGCTCTGTTCCCTCTCTCCCAAACAGAGGCAGTCTGCAGCTCTGACTGACTGGCGGGGCGGGGGGTGAGGGGGTGCGGTGCACAAGAGACAGCCCCGCTTTCTCAGGGAGGGACCCTCAGTGCAGGCCCTGCAGGAGTGTTGCTCCAACGGGCCAGGCAGCAGCCAGGCTCCAGGGGGAGACCCGTCCTGAAAATCTGCTCCCTCCAACATCCCTCCCTCCCCTTCAGAGGCCGGTTTCTCAATGTCACAAGAATCCCTGTCTTAGATGGGAGACACATCTAAGACAGCAATCCATGAATATGATCTTATTTTCTCCTTCCCGTAATTAAAAAAAATTGTGAAGATTTGTAAAAATAAGCAGGATTCTTTTCCTGAAGAAAATGCAATGATGTTTAAGAGAACATTGTCAGATATGAATATTCAGCTTTTGCTGTGTGAAAAACTAGAAAATTTGTGAACATAAAGATCATAATATTTGTTAGATTATTAAAATTCTCTATGTAATGACGGCTCATCACAGAAGCCAGATGCTCCTCTCCTTCCAAAAGGCATTGTCACTTTCCCCAAGAGAAAATGACTCAGCATTTTTTTTTGTTGTCTTGGAATTTACTTTTGGTAAAGATAGATGTGTCAGGTATGTGTTAGCCTATGAATTTAGCATGAAAAGATTGGGAGTGGGAAAGAAATACAGGTAGGGTCCATTTGTGGCTTTATCTTTCACATTTTAACTTTAATTCAATTAATTTTTAGTTATCAAATTCTAGCTGTATTTGTTGATTATTTCTATGTTGATTTGAATGCTGCTATTATAATCTATTTGTTTATATATGGTTCCATTTCTGGTCTTCTACTTTCTTCTGCAAACCTTTCTGCCTTGTTCTTTGCTGTTATTAGACTTTTTACTTTTTAATTACTGTGGCTTTAGAACATGTTGTAGCATATGGAAAAATGAGTCTTTCTTCTTTTCTGTTGTCTTTTTAAAAACTATTGGCTGTTCAATATTCATTCTACCAAAGAAGTCTATAAATGATTCTTATAAGCTTCAGACAGTTCCACAGAGTAGCAAGAAGAGACAAGAAGGCTTTCTTCATGATTAGTGCAAAGAAATAGAGGAAAACAACAGAAGGGGAAAGACTAGAGATCTCTTCAAGAGAGTTGGAGATATCAAAAGAATATTTCATCCAAAGATGGACATAATAAAGAAGAGAAATGGTAAAGACCTAATAGAAGCAGAAGAGACGAAGAACAGATGGAAAGAATACACAGAACTGTATAAAAAAAGACCTTAATGAGCTGGATAATCATGATGGTATGGTCTCTACCCAGAGCTAGCATTTGGAACTCTTATCCAAAGAGAAAGCTAAACCATCCCAAACTCTACATTTCAAAAACTGCCAAGTAAGGAAAAATAAAGAGAAAACAACTGAAACACTAAAGGGCTCTAGTGTCTAAAAGAAGCTTCAACGACTGCATTTATCTTATGCTAACTTTTCTATAAGAGGCCAGTTAGTAAGTATTTTGGGCTTTAGGGGCCTGCAGCCACTACTCAACTCTGTCCTTGGGTTTTGTTTTTATTTGAACTTTTTATTTTGTAGTGGGGTACAGGATTAACAATGTAGTGACAGTTTCAGGTGAACAGCAAGGGGATTCAGCCATACATACACATGTGTCCATTCTTCCCCGGAGTAATTGTGTGTTGAAAGCAGTCATAGGTAACAAATAAATGAATGACCATGACGTGCTCCAGTAAAACTTTATTTATGGATAATAAAATTTGGATTTCATAGAATTTTCACATGTCATGAAATTTTCTTCTTATGTTTCTTTTCAATTGTTTGAAAATAACAAAGCATTTTTAGGTTGCAAGCCCTAGATAGCAGGTGGCAGACCCTGCCTTTACCCACAGGAAAGACTCACTTGCCTTATGAACCAGGGTACAGTCCTTTGATAGGGCCAACACCACCCAGAGAAACAAAATTAAATAGCAGGAAGAGCTTGATGTGCATTCAGTGAAGTATCATCCGTAGCAAATTGCCCAGAAAACTCTCTGAATTTTGAATCAACTGGGCCTTCTTCACACTCTGAGGGAATGTCTTTCACAGAAATGATATTTAAAAACAAACAAAAAAAAAGAGACCAAATTCTTAAATAAAACCACTCTGGCACTTAATGGATCAAAAGAAAAAAAAATGCAATGACCAAGTTATTTTTTTGCCCTGATAAACTTAGTATTTATCCTCAAGCTACAGCACAACAAATTTCTTCCACTTTGAGCAAGATGTTGAAACTAACACCTAATACATTATTCTGAGGTTTTAAAAAAATGGTTTCACATGAGGCATGTATTCACCAGAGTTCTAGACCGGCCAAAATAATTTTGGCTATAGGAAATATCTTGCACATTTTAAAAGACAGTGAATGAAATTATCTCTATTCCAGCCTTCTCAAAGCTCTACATTCATCTTTTGTTTCTCGCTTTCTAAGTGACATTCTCAAGTCACTCTATTGAAAAGCAACAAATAAAAATAAAACCAGAAAGTTGCCAGTGCTTTCATGTGAGTGTAAAAAATAGCCTCAGAAGGTACCAAAAATCTCTGTGCTCTTCAAAATTCCTTGCAGTTTTCTGGCTTGTCATTTTTAGCCATTGACGTTACTTGCAAGCTGGACTCTGTAACAACTGAAATGATTGTAAGATGTTTTCTGCAGACATTTTTGGAAGCAGCCTTTTGTAGAGAAGACATTAAAACACAGGGTTTCAAGGCACAGGCTTTGGCAGGATGGAGCCCTAGGCTCACAATGCATCTGATGCTTAACCGTGTGTGACTTGGGACAAATTACTCTGAACCGTTAGGAAAACGGGGCTGATAATAGTGATCTTTCACCATTATTGTGAAGCAAAATGAGATATTGTGCACAAAGCATTTAGTACAACGGTTGGCACATGGTAAGGGTTAGAAAAATGGCAGCTTGTGTTATTACAACTATGGGATTTACTGTGTGGTTGTGTGTGTGTGTGTGTGTGTGTGTGTTGGAATATATTTCAGGAAGAATCACTGACACGTGTGTCTTGTGGCCCTTACAGACTGATCAGACACGTTCTAGGAAATAAAACCATCGAATAGATTTTGAAAGGACGTCTCAGTCCATCGGGCCTTTGCAGAAGAATCAAACCTTGAGTGACTAGATCCTGTGAAATCACAGAGATGCTGAGCATTTCAAGTACATTTCTCAGCTGACTGTCGAAGCACAACTTCCTCAACAACAGCAGGGCCGCTCAGAACGGAAACATGCCCACCCACACGCAGGCGTTAGAGCAGTTGGATGTATGTTCTAAGGTTTACACTTGCTTAAAGCAGCACAAAACAGAAACTCTTGAAAGAGCCTAGAGGGGAAAAAAAAAAAGGATGCATGAATACGTGCAATCTGTCCATATGGAAGTGCTGCTTTCCCAAAGAAAAGCATGCCAGGGAAATAAAGACGCTGAGACACAATACAGCAAGTCTTCTACGTATGAACTTCTAAGTTGAGAGCTTTCAAAGATGTGAACAGGCGTGCCCGCCCCTGTATGTCAGCTGTTGTACCACTCTACTTTTCAAGGTACGCATGCTGCCATATCAGTCATGTCCGACTCTGTGCAACCCTATAGCCTGTGAGGTTCCTCTGTCCACGGGGTTCTCCATGCAAGAGTACTGCAGTGGGTTGCCATGACCTCCTCCAGGGGATCACTGTACTGTACTGTATTGTAAGATTAAAAATGTTTTTTTTTTGATTGTTTTTTGTGTGGTTATTATTTGTGTGAAAAGTATTGTAAACCTATCACAGTACAGTATCATATAGACACCTGTGTTAGTTGGATACCTAGGCTAACTTTGTTGGACTTAGGAACAATATTGGACTATGAATGCATTCTGGGAATAGAACTTATTTGTATACAGGGGACTTACTGTAGTAAGACTTGGCATGGTGGAAGGTAAGAATCAGAATGAATCGAGGCATTATAGTCTCATAAAAAAAAAAAAACACTAAATTTGATAAAAATCTCTTCTGAGTTTAAGTATAAAACTTCCTGAACTATCTAAAGCCACTGTCTTCAACAATACCTGTGTCTGTTTCAGTCTGTTGCTAGTAGGCCTAACTTAGAGAAAGAACTCAGGTAAAATGAGCTGATCTGTTTCCTCTAAAGTTCTTTCTGTTTTCAGTTCAGTTCAGTCACTTAGTCGCATCCGATTCTTTGCAACCCCATGGACTGCAGCACACCAGGCTTCCCTGTCTACTCTCCCAGAGCTTGCTCAAACTCATGTCCATCACCATCTGGTGATGCCATCCAACCATTTCATCTTCTGTTGTCCCCCTTTCCTCCTGCCTTTAATCTTTCCCAGCACCTGGGTCTGTTCCAATGAGTCAGTTCTTCGCATCAGGTGGCCAAAGTATTGGAGCTTCACAGCAAAGTAAAGTGTTAGTCACTCAGTCATGTCCCACTCTTTGCGACCCCATGGACTATAGCTTGCCTACAGTCCATGGGATTCTCCAGGCGAGAATACTGGAGTTGCCATTTCCTCCTCCAGGGGATCTTCCTGACTCAGGGATTGAACCCATTGAACCTGCATTGCAGGCAGATTCTTTACTGTCTGAGCCACCACGAAAGTCTACAGCAAAGTAAGGAGAAGACTAATGCTGCTAAAGATATGGGTAGGGTCTTGTTGAGAGCTTTCTCACTACAAACCTCTTGGACCATGCAGTGGATGACACCATCACCACCTCGTCATTGCACGGGAGCAGGGAAAGAACCACACACAAGATGCTTGCCACTGATGCAAAATCCAGAGTTTTCCCAGGTTCTCAGGCCATGAATATGATTGTTAAGGAGTTGTCAAACACATTTTTCTGGCAACCTAGTGGCTGGCCTTTGCAAACTTTGGCTTTTGGCTCTCTTTACTTCTTACAGAATCCTATTGATCCATTTCCTCCAACATGCAAAAGCCAATGGCCTATATTAAGAAAACCCAACAAACAATAAGCCAAGAAGTGAAAGGAGACATAAAAGTGTGAGGCTGGTCTCTTGAAGATTCAGAAGGCAGTGAAAGGGATAAAGACTGAAACACACTTCCCAAGACCAAAGATGCTTTGGACCAGCTTCAGTTCCTGGATCCTTTGCTGAAAAAGGATGCTTGACTCTGTAGTGGCTTTAAGCATGGAAAATGTCACTTTCTGGGACTTCCTTGGTAGTCCAGCGGCTAAGACTCTGCATTTCAATGCAGGGGGCTCAGTTTCCACCCCTGGTCAGGGAACTATAATAGATTCCACGTGTGGCGACTAAGATGCGGTGCAGCCAAAGAAATAAATAAATATTTTTAAAAACAGTCACTTTCTGTGTTCAACACTAGTGTTTCTGGTTTCCTTGGTTTTTGCTTGCTTTTCATAAACTGCTCAAAAGAGATACCCAGTGCTTTAAAGAGTTTCATAGTTTGTAACCACCCTTTCCTGAAAACATTAAAATCTTTGAAAATAAATTCAACTAGTACCTTTAGAATTACTAGGAGAAGGAGGTTTAGTTGCTCAGTTGTGTCCAACTTTTGCAACTCCATGGACTGTAGCCTGCCAGGCTCCTCTGTCTATAGGATTCTCCAGGCAAGAATACTAGAGGGGGTTGCCATTTCCTTCTCCAGGGGATCTTCCTGACCCAGGAATTGAACCCAGGTCTCCTGCATTGTAGGCAGATTGTTTACCAGCTGAGCTACAAGGAAAGCCCCTTAGAAGCTGCCTTCTTTCCTGATGCAGAGTAAAAATCATGAATTTTTTATGGCCAAAATGAAAAGTTACAACAAATGCCCCTTTGTGCTATTAACCTAAAAAGTATATGTAGTAAATAGATTACAAACTGTTCCCCCAAATTTCCATTTTTCACCAGGAATGTTTTAGAGAAAAAAACTAATATTAAATATTTTTAAATATTAACTTTTAAATATTAAACATTTCTAATGGTTTCAAAATCACTGGAAATATTTATTCTTTTCTTCATTAGTAGTTTAACAATAAACTTGGTTTTCCAAAATTGGGGAAGAGCAGGCTGTGCTGATTTGGGTCATTTGCTTGGAGTTTTATAAATTTCAGGCCCGCCAGTGTCCATGGACTAAACCCCATGAAGGCAGGACCTCAGCTGGGGGTGAGTGACCACAGCTGGTCCCCCGCAGACTTCGAGAGGCCCTTGATTTACATTTAAGTGGGCCTTGTTTACATTGCAGCTCTGGATTCACTCTGAAACAGACTAATCATCAACCTAGACAAAAAGAGAGCTAGCACAGGCATACCAGAGGAAGAGGTGACTGCTTCTCCTTTCTTTAGCTCCAAGCACATACAAAATAAGAAAAGAAACCCTAAAAAACCCCAAAAAACAAACAAACAAAAAAATGGACTTTGAGTCTCAAAGAGGGGTTTAAAAATGTTTTGTTTCTGCACAACCAAGGCTCAGAGACAAAACATGTCTTACTTTCAAAACACAAATTTCTCCTTGCTAAAAAAAAAAAAGAAATGGATGAGAATCAGTTGTTCAAAAAGTCAATTTAGTAAAATAACCATGTGTTTTGGAGGATCGCTGTTCATCGGTGGTTATCCTTTTCAGGTTCAAATCTTTGCACAGGAGCAGCCGTCCAAAATTCACCAGCACTGAGTGCGTTTTAAAACAATGTGAATGAGAGCAGCAAACGAAAACACCCAAATGACAAGATTTAGGAGGTCTTAAAACAAAACAAAACAGGCAAAGCACTTAATAGGAGATTCCACGGCTAGTAACTGATCCCTGGAAAGAGATGAATTGCTCCCAAAGTCATTGTTTGATGGGACCAGAGTGAGTCATTTTATTTTAAAGCTGGTGTGTGCGTGTCTGGACAAGGCCTTCCTTTCTTATAAAGGTGGTATGCTCTTGTATGTTTGATCCAAATTCGTTATTTGTAACAGCCCCTTTATCTCACTCCCTTTCTAGTCAAGCTTGTCTGTTTTTCTAGGACTTGAAACCGCAGCGTGTCACTGTGGTTCCTTGCAGACCCTTTCACGAAAACCCCAGCCTGGCACTCGCTGGCCTGCGATCGTGAGGCAGGCGCTTAGGGTGGCTGAGCCTCAAATTCTTCACGTTAGAATTCCTCCAGTCATTCCTTGAAAATGTAGAGAGTGGCCACTAGAAGCTGGGCGTGAGGACAATAAGACACAGCCTTGCTAGTATTAACCCTCGTGAGTTACGCTGCGGTGGAGAGCCACACATGTCCATGTCGTGTGTGCCCTAAGCTTTTTGGAAGTGTCTCCTACACCAGGAGAGAGTTGGAGGTGGATGACAGGTTCTCCCTGGGGACAAGAGGAGCAGAAGACGTCAGAGAACAGAGGAGAGGGACTGTTTGGAAAGTCCTTGGCTAATAGTAACAGCAAAGGATCACGTAGCACTTGCTGCGTGCTGGTCCTGGGCTGGGTGTTGGAGGTAGTTTTCATCTCTCTCCACACACCTCTGCAGCGGTTACTATTATTATCTGTAAAGAGGAAATGACGGACCACAGAGATTAGCAACCTGCCCAAGGTCATGCACGCAGAAGGACAAAGTGAAGATTCTCCCCAGCAATGAACCGGAGACTTCGCTTTTGCTAACCCTGGAGCTCTTTCCTACTCCACATGGGTGTGCCTCTGATCCCCCCGCCCCCCATGCTGGCAGCTATGCCCACGGGTTCGACAGTGCCCAGGGAAGGGGTAAGGGCTGGGTGGCAGACAGTTTACACCACAGCACAGCCAGCCTATACAAGTCAGGTTTTACCCATAAGGAGTTACTCAAAACTAAAACTAAAAAAAAAAAAAAAAAAGACGTATATTCAGTTCCTCATTTCGGTTTGTCTCTTCCAGATCATATTTCTTTTCTCACTTAGTTCAAACTGACTGAAAAAGACATGAGTGATTTTTTTTTTTTTTCCCCTTTAAAACACATGATTAAAAGAACACTGGGTCATCTGACCGAGGCACAAGGACTTATTCTTGGGAGAGTTAAAAACAGGCAACAAACTTTCAGCTGTTGTTTAAATTCTGTCCAAAGGGATTTTTGAATCTAAAGGGTTCATTTTTTTTAATTTTTTTCAGGGTCAGGACAATGTCCTACTTAGTACACAGGAAGGTTTTCTATGAGAGAATTTAAAACAGAGATATGCAAATACACTGGGGAGATTAATAGGAAGACACACCTCTGAGACACAGGCAGTGAAATACTATGACAGATAATATATTTTAGTTTGATTTTTCAAAGTTATATAAATGTTCTTAATTAATATTAAAACAACAATTAATGAGAAATAGCCTTGCTGGTTTGATAAATGGAGCAGAGTTTTTTTCAAGGACATTTTTTTTCCCCTGGTCTGATTCCAAAGTTAATATAGTTTATGGTGAATGGTTTGGAAATGAATGATAAGTGTACAAAGACACAGAGATCACTAAGTTCTGGAAGCTTCCTCAGAGCCCCACCGTGAACTTTGTGGAGGTCTGCCCTGCCAGGCTAGTGTCGTGTCTGTGTCATGACCAGCTCTGTGTCATGGTCTCGCGTCTCTCTTTCCCTTTATTTCAGGGGTCCCCAACCGCCAGGATCGGATGCCTGATGCTCTGAGGTGGAGCTGATGCAATAATAATAGAAATAAAGTGCACAAGAAATGTAGCTTGAATCATCCCTAAACCATCACCCCCACCCCTGACCCAGGGAAAAGTTGTCTTCCACAAAACCTGTCCCTGGTGCCCAAAAGGCTGGGTTTATACACACACACGTTTAAATACACACGGAAGATCTAGGACGCAACAAGAGTGGGAAAAAAATTAGTTATTTTGAAAGCTCATTAACCAGCTGCTCTGGGGTGTTGATTAATTTTATTCTATTTTTTTTTAAGAACATTTTTGGGATCAGTATAACCAAATATGGGGCTTCCTAGGTGGCTCAGTGGTAAAGAATCCACTTGCCAATGCAGGAGACGCAGAAGACATGGGTTCGACTCCTGGGTTGGAATGATCCCCTGAAGAAGGAAGTGGCAACCCACTCCAGTATTCATGCCTGGAAAATCCCAAGGACAGGGAAACCTGGTGGACTACAGTCCATGGGGCTGCAAAAGAGTTGGACATGACTCAGCGACTAAACAACAGCAACACAACCAAACATC
The DNA here is from genome assembly GCF_002263795.3 of Bos taurus. Classification (NCBI taxonomy): domain Eukaryota; kingdom Metazoa; phylum Chordata; class Mammalia; order Artiodactyla; family Bovidae; genus Bos; species Bos taurus. The sequence continues at coordinate 26,732,386 of NC_037341.1, forward strand.
TGATTGTTTTGAATTCGTGCTGAATATGATCACCCAGGTCCAAAGCTATTTCCTAGAAGTGATACTTGCATAGATACATGCAGTCCTGAAAGAATTACTGTGACTTAACTTCTTCTTGGATGTCATTTAGTCATTGAGGGGTAAGCCTGAGTTACTCCACAGGCGTGTGGGTTCAATGGAACTCTCTATGATCCTTTACATGCTTTTCCCCCTTTACTCACAGACCTTATTGTTTGAATATCTGCAGCTATTATTCTATACACAAATTTTACTTTCTTATGAAACTCTACATTCCATATTGCTAGATCACTTCACTTTCCATTTTATGCCACATTTCCATCAAGAAGTATTTCAGGGAATTCCTGCATAGTCCTGTATAGTCGGAACTAGCCACAGAGTTGGGTCTGTTTGATTGTCTTTACCATCTATGCCTTTTTTCTGGAATCTTTTCCTCCCTATGTAGGGCTCCTTTCTCCATATTCTTTTTCTCTAACAATTGCTGTATCTTCTTAACTATCGCAGGCTCCTGCAATACAAAGCTCTGATTTGGTGAGTTATGTAACACGGTATGAAATCCAGGATGTAGAGGAGAAAGAGGCAGAGGGTCCGTGCCAGGGCACCAAGCCACCAAGCGTGGTCTCCATCTGTGCTCTTCCGTCTATACCCTGGAGCTTCTCAACCTGTCCCAGTGTTTCCATCAGTCTTGACTTTCAACAGCTTCACTGATACATGAATAGAATTTGCTTTTTTTTTCTTTGCTGTCTGTACCTTCCTTCTCACTCTCCAGCCCAAACCCCTGCAGAGCATGTTGCTGAATGTTACCTGCCATATTAACCCGCTTAGGAAAACTGTTTTCTTACCATCAAGGGTTGACCTGGTCCAAATTTGCTGGAGGAATAGATAATAAGCTCAGCATCCTACAGTTTCTTTGATGATTTATTTAAAAAAAAATAAGCAAAAGGGATTCTGATGTTTTCACGTTGGCTAAACCTGTGGTTACTGCTTCTTCAACTCTGATTCCTTTTATTTTATTTTACTTTTTTTTTTTGTTTGGAAAATTATGCATCCTTGAAAGGACCCATTAAGGTTTCCTTTCAGATCTTTTTTTTTAAATATAAATTTATTTTAACTGGAGGCTAATTACTTTACAATATTATATTGGTTTTGCCATACATTGACATGAATCCACCACTGGTGTACAGGCGTTCTCCATCCTGAACCCCCCTCCCACCTCCCTCCCCATACTATCCCTCTGGGTCATCCCAGTGCACCAGCCCCGAGCACCCTGTATCGTGCATCGAACCTGGACTGGTGATTCATTTCACATATGATAATATACATGTTTCAATGCCATTCTCCCAAATCATCCTACCCTCGCCCTCTCCCACAGAGTCCAAAAGACTGTTCTATACATCTGTGTCTCTTTTGCTGTCTCGCATACAGGGTTATCGTTACCATCTTTCTAAATTCCATATATATGCGTTTGTATACTGTATTGGTGTTTTTCTTTCTGGCTTACTTCACTCTGTATACTAGGCTCTAGTTTCATCCACCTCATTAGAACTGATTCAAATGTATGCTTTTTAATTGTAAGCAAGTTGGAGTCTCTACTTATGAATGATCCTCCGAGAGTCAAGCATGATAGAGAAGCCCTATATTACTTAAGGGCACACAAAACATTAACTGTTCAGAGAAACAATTGGTCAAATGTAAGAGGAAAAAGGTGGTTTGTTACGTTGCAGTTAACAAATACCTTCTGGAGCATTTTTTTAAATTAAAAAATTCTATTCATTTATTTTGGCTGCCCTGGGTCTTTGTTGCACACAGGCTATCTCTTGGATCTCTTGGTTGCTACAAGTAGGGGCTGCTGTCTACTTGGGGTACACAGGCTTCTCATTGCAGTGGCTTCTCTTGTGGAGTAAGACTCCAATGCACAGGCTCAGTAGTTGTGGCAAACAGACTTAGTTGTTCTTCAGCATATGGAATCTTCCAGAACCAGGGATCAAACCCCTTGTCATCCTCCGCTTTGTCAACTAGATTCTTTACCACTGAGCCACCAGGGAAGTCGGCTGGACTATTCTTCATGAGAGCAGTAGAAATGAATATTGAAAATCTTGCATTTCCTTCCACATCACTGGTCTATTGCTGTGTAATAAGCCAGTCCCAAACTTAATGGTGTCTATTAACAATAATCATTTTATAATTAATCACTGTTTCTGAGGGTCAGGAAGACTTCTCAGGGTTGACATGCCATAGTGTCTACTGAATGGTTTTGTTAGCCAGTAACTGGAGCTGGAGCAGTGTGGGGCTGGAAGATGGGGCTTTGCAGGCATGTATGCACACCCTCCCTTTCTCTCTCTGTCCTTGTTGTCTCAGGGCCTCTCATGTGGTCTTCCCATGCAGGCTAACTTGGGCTTCCTCACAGAATGGCAGCCTCTCGGTGGTAGGACCTCTCTTCCTATGCAGAGACTACGCAGAGACTTGGAGCTTCACTTTGACTGTTTCATCTATTGTTGTTTAGTTGCTAAGTCGTGTCTGACTCTTGGGACCCCATGGGCTATAGCCCGCAAGGCTCCTCTGTCCACCGGATGTCCTAGGCAAGAATACTGGAGCGGGTTGTCATTCCCTTCTCCAGGGGATTTTCCCAACCCAGGGATGAATCCACGTCTCCTGCATTACAGGTGGTTTCTTTACCACTGAGCCACCTGGGGGGTCCTGACTGTTCCAGAGAACCAGGTAAAAACCACCCTGCTTTTTTGACACAATCTCAGAAGTCTTGTAGCACCATTTCTGCTGAATTCAGTGGGTCAGCTAGTCACTGAGGTTGGGCCAAGTTCAAAGGCAAGGTATACACACTGCTACCTCTCCATGGAAGGACTTAACAATTTGCAGACATATTTTCAAAGCACCACACCTCTCTAACACAATGTTAACATATCCTTTGGTTTGAATCTAAATACATGCTTTTTCCTTTTTAAATGATCCTTACTGAGCAGTTGATTTAAAGAGTTAAAAAGCACATATGTATTGCAAAGTTCCACTGTAGAACAGTATATTCCATAAAATATCAGGAACAACGTGGGGCCTTTGTGTGCATCAGATCGCCCCAATTCATGACGAGCATTCTGTGGACAGTGAATAAAGACTACCAGAGTGAATGGATGAATAGATAATGAATTAGTTCACATATCTGTCATCAATCAAAAAAGCTCTTAAGCCAAATAGATTAGAAGCCAACAGAATGAATAATAATTTAGCATCTTGGGCGAGGAAATAAGTTTCTAAAATATAATTAATATAGCACTGGTTCTGCTTTGTTTTGTCTGCACCTGTAATTTTGTTAAAAGACAGTTACGTATATTCACAGGACTGTCTGATGGGCTGAAGGAAGGCAAAGAAGAGAACAGTTTCTGAAAAACTGTTTTTCATATTTTATTTTATTTAAAATTGGCCTGCATCAGGTCTTAGTTGCAGCATGTGGGATCTAGTTCCCCCACCAGGGATTGAACCCAGGCCCGCTGCATTAGGAACATGGAGTCTTAGCCACTGGGCCACCAGGGAAGTCCCTGAAGAGCTTCAAGAGGCTCTAGGTCAAGTGTTTGAAATGTCCAGACCACAGGCTCCCCCACACTCATCACTGCTGTTGGAGGAATCATTGGAATTCCCTCAGAATTCTGGAAGGTGGTTACCATGGGGCTCCTTGGTGGTCACCCTTGGCCTCTTCCTTTGTCTGCAAATTGCTGCCAGGGCAGGGGTCTAAAGCATATCCAAAATTCCAGATGAATCAAATCATAATAATTGCACTATTCATCAGGTTAGAAGGAGTTTTGGCTCAGGGCCCATTTCAAGCCTGAATGTCCTAAGCAAACCCTTTTTACTTCCAGATTATCAGGTGAGCATTCCCAGGGATCATTCTACACAAGGGTCTGTGCTTGAATCCTGGGCCGGAGACCCCACAATAACCACCCTCAACCCCACATTCCCTCTCTGATGGGCCAGTGTTGTTCCCTGGGGAGGTCACTTCCGTCTGTGACCCTGGGCTGAGATATCGTCATAATCGTGCATACACCATTACACACCAGAGCTTTTTGACCTGAGCATGTTTGTATTTTAAGACATTGCCTCTGGTAGCAGAAGGGAGAGTGATGCCAGACAGGGAGGAGACGAGTGACAGCAACCCCCGCGAGGAGGTGGCTGCAATAATCCAGGTGTCAAGTGGGTCACGCATGGCTTAGGGCACTGGTTCATAATGCAGCTGAGACACAGCGATCAGAGATGAGTCTACAGACGCAGGGGTGATGCATGATCCTCCTGCTGCCCTTTACCCAGGGCTGAAAGGCAGCTTTTGTGGGGTGGGCCTCACTCAGGACAGGCTTCCCTTATGGAAAACCCTGAGCCGCATTGCTCTTTTCATGAAAATCTGTGAGATTCTGAATTGGAAGAGTAATAACTGCCAACATCTGAGTCCTGCAAGAACCAGCATCCTTCAGCTGCACTGTGAAGGCCTTGTGTCAGCTTAGTGGTTAGCGTTTTTATGCATATAAAGCATCTACCAGGGGCCAGAAGCTGTGCTTAGGACCTCCGCAGTGGTCCTGTGGTTAAGAATCCACCTGCCCCTGGTTTGGGAAGATTCCACATGCTGCAGAGCAGTTAAGCCCGTGCACCACAACCGCTGAAGCCCGCATGCCTAGAGCCGGGGCTCTGCAACAGGAGAAGCCACTACAATGAGAAACCCATGCACCGTGACACAAAGTGGCCCCTGCTCTCTGCAACTAGAGAAAGCCTGCATGCAGGAACGAGGACCTAGCACGGCCCAAAATAAATAAATTTAAGAAAAGAAGAAGATGTGCTTGGTCCCAGGGGCACCAAGAGAGGTCACCCTCAAGGACGTCGCTGCCTACAGGGAAGGCAGACAGGAAAGCAAACAATTTTGATGGAGTGAAATACATGCCAAGAGAGACAGATGTAGAAAGATGCAGAGGTGGAATAAAGGAGGACTCATCAGCTCTGCCCAGGAGGCGGCAGCAAGGAAGTCTCCCCCGTAGATGTGAGAGCTGAGTAGGGACTTACAGACTGAGTCTAGATCAGCCACGTGGGCCCAGGACAGGACACAGGGGCGCAGGTTTCAGGAAGAACCTGGTGCGTGCAAAGGTGTGACTGCACAGAACTGCATGATTTTTGACGTTGCAAGTAGTTTCTGGTGACAGGTAATGAGGACGAGGTGGGATCAGCACGTGGACAGGCAGGCAGGGGCCAGATCTTGGGGACCTTTCCTGCAATCTCAGGAGACTGGATGTCACCCCACCATGAAACGACTTCTTGTAGGGCTTTGGGTCCAGGAGTCATGGAGTGACCCTACCAAAGAGTTTGGAGGTTACTCTGCTGAAATATGTTGGAAGGATTGGAAGGGGCAAGATTGGAGTTTGCTAGGTCAGTTTTAGGGAACCTTTGCAACGGGGAGTCCTAGGGATGAAGGATAGTCCTATTGGCTAGGCGGATAGTTCAAGGGCACAGCTGTGGTGTACTCAAGTGGTGGACAACACAGGGTCTCACAGCCGGTTGCAGAAAATGAGGGAGAGAAGGGGAGAATCATGCTCTGGAGGTCTGAATTGGGTGACCAGGTGCATTGTGGTGCTAACAAGCAGGGAAAGCTGTCTAGAAGTTGTCTATTTCTGGTTGAGGTGGGTGAGTGTTGGGGGATGGGGAGAAAAAAGGGTCGAGATAACGAGTTCCGCGGAGCTTGTACGCATTCTCAGTGGCTTAGTCGAGTCCGATTCTTTGAGACCCCATGGACTGTAGCCCACCAGGCTCCTCTGTCCATGGGATTCTCCAGGCAAGAATGTTGGAGTGGGTTGTAATTTCCTTTTCCAGAGGATCTTCATGACCAAGGGATCCAACCCACCTCTCCTACACTGGCAGGCAGATTCTTTACCACTGAATCACCTGGGAAGCTCTCAGTGGATCCTGCTGCTACTGCTGCTAAGTTGCTTCAGTCGTGTCCGACTCTGTGCGACCCCATGGACTGCAGCCTACCAGGCTTCTCCATCCATGGGATTCTCCAGGCAAGAACACTGGAGTGGGTTGCCATTTCCTTCTCCACTGCATGAAAGTGGAAAGTGAAAGTGAAGTCGCTCAGTCGTGTCTGACTCTTAGCGACCCCATGGACTGCAGCCTACCAGGCTCCTCCATCCATGGGGTTTTCCGGGCAACAGTACTGGAGTGGGGTGCCATTGCCTTCTCCCAGTGGATCCTAGCTTGTGCTAAAAATGCGCTTAGCAACAGGAAAGTAACTCTAGTAGACATGCCTTGGTGACCACTGTGAGTTAAGGATGAAGCCACTGGGGATGCTCAAGGAGCACTCCAAGCCTGTGCTCCCTCTCCTGGGCTCTTCCCCTCACTCTGGCTACAACTGATCTGGGGCTGCAGTGCTCCAAGAATGAGCCCCAGACCAATAGCATCAGTATCACTGGGGAATCACTGTTATTGTTCAGTCACTAAGTTGTGTCTGACTCTGCAACCCCATGGACTGCAGCATGCCAGGCTTCCCTGTCCCTCATTATCTCCCAGAATTTGCTCAAACTCATGTCTGTTGAGTCGGTGATACCATCCAACCATCTCATCCCCTACCGCCCTCTTCTCCTTTTGCCTTCAATATTTCCCAGCATCAGGGTTTTTTCCAAAGGGTCGGCTGTTTGCCTCAGGTGGCCAAAGTATTGGAGCTTCAGCTTCAGCATCAGTCCTTAAAATGAATATTCAGGGTTGATTTCCTTTAGGACTGACAGGTTTGATTTCCTTGTTGTCCAAAGGACTCTCAAGAGACTTCTCTAGCACCACGTTCAAAAGCATCAATTCTTTGGCACTCAGCCTTCTTTATGGTCCAACTCTCGCATCTGTACATGACTATTGGAAAACCCATAGCTTTGACTATAAGGACCTTTGTCAGCAAAGTGATGTATCTTCTTTTTAATACACTGTCTAGGTTTGTTATAGCTTTTCTTCCAAGAAGCAAGCATCTTCTAGTTTCATGATTGCAGTTTTGGAGCCCAAGAAAATAAAATCTGCCACTGCTTCCACTTTAGGAAGTGGAATTTGGTTTGGTTTCCAATTTAGGAAACCAAAATTCTTGAATTTCCCCAGGCCCACTGAATCAGAAACTGTAGGAATTGTGAGGCGCTGTATTTTCATAACTCTCCCGGTGATGGCGATGGACACCAAAGAGCTGTTCTCAGGCTGCTGTTTCTGACTGTTGCCCAGAGGGTCATATGAACCTCACATGGAACTCAGTGGCTCTTGATGGTGAGGAGGACTTGCACTTGGAGGCCCCCAGTGACATGGCACACTCAGGTTCTTAGCTCTCACCTGGTTCATGGCAACACCATTTCATGATCTAAGTTCAGACACAAGTCTGGGTTTTCCTGAACACCAATCTGTAAGTTCAGATTTCTTCCCTGAAGATTGTAATAGTCGATTAGATCTCTTTAGTTACTGCCATTTAATTCTACTGATGCCTAATGAAGCATGAGTGAGGGACGGAAAGTGATGGATGAGGCAGCATTCCACATCTCCTCGTGAACGGGTATATGAAAGTGGATGTCATCTCTGTAAGATGGGAAATGAGACTCTTCAATTATCGATCCTCGTCGTACCTAGGACATGTGCAGGCTGGCAGCTAGGAAGGGGTCTGAATCACAGGAGACCCTTAGTATTCAATGGAGAAATGGAGAGATGGAGAAATCCAGCAGACTTCCACGATGCAGAGGATGATGGTCTTTAGAGGGGCTAGCCCACGTTACTCAGAGGCGGGAGGTTAGTTCCTGCTTGTGCTAAGTGATTTTTTACAGAGAGTTTGTATGGGGTCTGGCTGCTCGCCGCTCAAAAGCCAATAAACAGGCCAGTTGGTGGAAGGGAAACTTGGCTTTATTTCAGATGCTGGCAACTAGGAGGGGGCGAGCTTTATAGACAGAGTCGGGGTGCTACATGCAGGAACAGCATAGTCATCTCTAACAGTCATTTTCAAACTGTCATCAGTGGTCTGGCCAGTTTCATCTTGGTTGTTTTAGGTTCAGTTAATCTTCAGTTCCTGGGTCCATTTGTTTCCATTTCTTTGCAACCAATTATTAAAATTGTGGCAGTTCATGTCCTGAGTATAGTCTGGTCATCAGGCCATCTGGTCAACTTCTCCACCTGGTGCTTTTGTATCTACAAGACAGCTCACAGGCTATGGCTCAGAATATTATCCATAACCCTTGAGAAAGAACTAAAGGTCCTTGACTATGCTTAATGACTACATTATTATTATTTGGTTTCCTTTGACTGTTTTCCCTTTCTTTTTTGCATTTCTTACTTCTCTGATTCAACTTATTCTTTGACTAAAGGTGTCCACAGACAAAAGGCAGGCAGAGGACACGGTTGGGGGTGAGGGGCCAAGGACAGAGGCTCCTGCTCCATCTCACTTCTGCCTTTCTTCTCAGAGCAGAGCAAACGTTAATGTAATGGGAAAATATGGGCTTAGAAGTCAGGGAGCCTGGGTTTGAATCTTAGGGCTGTCCCTTAGCTGTGTGTGACCTCAGGTCTACAACCAAATCCATTTGAGCCTGAATTTCCTGTTGAAAAAATGAGGACCACAACCTTCCATGGTTGGTGTGAGGTTCAGAAGGAGTTTGAGGAGTATTTGGCACACACACGGGACTCAGCCCATTTTTCTCTCCTCTAAGTTCCCCTGCGAAGCTCCCACACTCTCTCCTTTCCTTGTGTGCCTGGTGTCTGAATAGCTCTCTCCTGGGTCTCAAAGTCTTGTGCTCCCACCAGACCGATTTCTGCCAAGTTCAAGTCTTCAGAACCTCTCTCTCCTCTCCTGCTCCAAAAATCACTTCCCTTTGCCAAGGCAGCTTGACATTGCCATCATCATCAAAGCAAAGGAGTTGAAGGTCCAGGTGAACTTGTCTGGACAAAGCCTTGTGGATGGTGATGCTCGGTCCTTTCTAGCCCTCACGGGAGCAGATTAAGTCACGAGACTGAGTTGGAAGTACAAGGAGATGACTGGGGCAGGTAGGTGCCTCTGGGACTCCTCTGGTGCATGCATTCTTTCCTGCCTTGACTCATTCACTCATGCAGTGAACATGTGTGATTCTGAAACTGTGCTAGGTAGGGGATAGAAAGATGACTCAGACAGTCCTGGAATTCAAGAAGCTCAGAAACAGAGACTAAGGAAACTAACAGACACTCAGGAAACTCTTGAAGGAGATGAGGCCTTCAGGAAGGCTTGAGTCTTGGATAAACAAACAGATGAAGAGTCTGGGAGAGGGCCTATCAGATGAAGGGATTAGTGTTACCACTGGCAGATATCAGACCCATGGTGTGCATAGGGAGCCCAGGGGATCCATGGCTGGTCTATAAAGCTTCAGAAAATGTTTGAAGAGGAAGTGGAGAGTCAGGCAGATGCCCATGGATTTTTATCTGAGGTGTAGGAGATACCCTCAGAGAAGGCAATGGCAACCCACTCCAGTACTCTTGCCTGGCAAATCCCATGGACAGAGGAGCCTGGTAGGCTGCAGCCCATGGGGTCACTAGGAGTCCGACACAACTAAGTGACTTCACTTTCACTTTTCACTTTCATGCACTGGAGAAGGAAATAGCAACCCACTCCAGTATTCTTGCCTGGAGAATCCCAGGAACGGGGGAGGCTGGTGGGCTGCCGTCTATGGGATTGCACAGAGTCGGACATGACTGAAGCGACTTAGCAGCAGCAGCAGCAGGAGATACCCTAAAAGCATTTACTGGGCAGGGTGTGGATGGTCAGATGTAACTACATTTCTAGCTAAAATTACCCCTGTACCAAGCATTGTATGAAGAGCTTTACATTAATTGCATCATGTGATGTAGTTTTCCTTGGGTGGAGTGAAGGATGGACTTGGGAAGGAGGGCTGGTGTGGAAAGACTGGTCAGAAGCCCAATAGATGGGTTGTGGAAGGGGAAAGGGACAAGTTGGGGTGACTGCTGGGACAGTAGTGCCTGAATCCCAGTCTGAGGTGGGGCATGGCTAGGCAGGTGGGGCTTGGTCCCTCTGGGAGTGCTCTGTGTGGGGATGGTGGTCCCCAACTGGAGTGAATATGTGGTTTATCCCTGGACCCCAAATCTGAATGTTTCACTCTTTCCTAGTAGGGACCTCCCTCCACCCCCACAACACTCGCATGCCTTTGTTCCACAAGCAGATCTCTTTCAGGGAGGAAAGTCCTGGCCACAATGGCTTTCTTCATCTGTGCAATGACAGGTAGCAGGGGCCGCGCTGCAAAGAGAGCAGCTGAGCGTCCATAGGGTGAGATAGGATGCCCTCGAAGGCGGTGAATTTCTGCTCTGCCCCTTTTACACAACCATATGCTCCTTGGCACCGTGTCCCCTCCTGCACAGGTGGTGGTGTTCAGTCGCCCAGTCCTGTCCCACTCTTTGCAACCCCACGGACTGCAGCACGCCAGGCTTCACCATCTCCCTGAGCTTGCTCAAACTCATGTCCCTCGAGTCAGTGATGCTACCCAACCATTTCTTCCTCTGTCGCCTCCTTCTTCTGCCTTCAATCTTCCCCAGCATCAGGGTCTTTTCCAATGAGTCGGCTCTACACATCAGGCGGCCAAAGTACTGGAGCTTCAGCTTCAGCTTCAGCATCAGTCCTTCCGGTGAATATTCAGGATTGATCTTCTTTAGGATGGGCTGGTTTGATCTCCAATGAGGGGTCATCTGTGATCTCCGCGTCCGGTTAACAGAGGTGAACACTCTGGGTTAATCGCGGGGCGACCGCGCCTCTCCGCTCGGGGCGTTGCCAGCGCCGCCACAGCCCAGCAGAGGGCAGCATTGAGACATCGACGACGGAGCGGGAGGCCCTGGGGCCCAGCCTGGATGCAGAGCTTCGGTACCCGTGCACTCTGTGGGCGCCGACCTTTCAAGCATTTCTCGGGGGAGCCCTTCCTGCCGTGTGGTGGTTGCCCCGAAAAGGAGCAGGTGATAGGAATGAAATATTTAACAATTTCTGTTGTGCAGAATGCAAATGAGTTGTCATTTAGCATTTTATCAGTTGATGACACCTTCTTCCCGCTTAAAGATGGTGCAGGAGCCGGTGAACGCGGGGGCCTGGTGTCCCCACCGTCCCCCTCCCTCCCCAGCACCGAGAACCTTCTGTGGGGATGCCGCCAGCAGCGGGAGCAGGCACGGGAGAGATGAAGGCTGAAGCCAGTAGGGACAAAGGGCTGCCGACCTGGGACCTGGGCAGGAGGGAGGGAAGGCAGGAGGAGGCATTGAGGATGCTAAGGATGCAGGCACGTTTTCAGCGAGGCTGTGATCTACAAGGCGGCAGAGCATCACAGCCTGATGAGGGAAGCTGAGACAGCAGACTGAGAGGAGGCAGGCGCCTTGCTCTTCCCGTTGGCGACAGGTGTCTCCTTCCATATTGATTCTGTTGATGAGCAGGGAGAAATGTTAAGCATTTTCTTTGTCCTTCATCATCTCCATTGACCTGCCATTCCTCACCTCGCATCCCCGTTGCACTGCAGCAGACTCCTGGGCACACCCTGGAGGCTGCAAGTGAACTTGAATCCTTCCCTGTTTGGTCAGAAGGGCGAGACTGTCTGCATTTTCTGTATTTCCATTCTGCAGATGCTGAGTCAGTGTTCCAGACCCTGAGCTAGTCCTCAGCACAGCTCTTGCAGACAGCGTGCTGAGATGTCTCCACCATGGTCCACAGGCTGTCCAAATTAAGTCAGGAAGAGAAAAATAAATATTGTATATTAATGCATATATGTGGAATCTAGGGAAAAAATGGTACAGATGAATCTATTTGCAAAGCAGAAACAGAGACACAGAAATAAAAAACAAATGTCTGGACACCCCCAGGGGAAAGGGAGGGATGGGATGAATTGAGACATGGAGGTTGGCATCTAACACTACTGTGTGTAGAATAGATAACTGATGAGAACCCACTGTAGAGCACAGGGAACTCTACTCAGTGCTCTGTGGTGACCTAAATGGGAAGGAAACCCAAAAGGGAGAGGATATATGTATAGGTGGCTTTCCCGATGGGTCAGCGGTAAAGAATCCACAGCCAATGGAGGAGACATGGTTTCGATTCCCCACTTGGGAGGATCCCCTGGAGGAGGAAATGGCAACCTACTCCAGTATTCTTGCCTGAAAAATCCCATGAACAGAGGAACCTAGTGGGCGACAGTCCAAAGGGTTGCAAAGAGCCAGACACAACTGAGCATCTATATAGCTGACTCACTTTGCTGTACTGCAGAGACTAACACAACATTGAAAAGCACCTAGAGGCTAATAAAATTTTTTAAAAGTTAAATCAACTTAAAAGGGCACATTTATAGAGACAAAGAGGAGAAGAGTAAGGGCAGTTGAACCAGTTAGAAACACAGAGAAGTCCTCTCTCCTATCCTGATTAAATTATCATTAAATAATAATGATTTCATTCGGTAAACTTTCCTTGCTGCCACAAAAAAATTGGAATCTTTGCTGTTCCTCGCATCTTTGTATTTCTTTATAGATAGTATTGATTCTTTCCTTCAGATGATTACTCTCAAATCCTGTGTTTTACCCACATTCCTGGCTTTGGCATAAATGAAAGCTCTCTAGTTTGATAATCATGAAGACCATAAAAACTCTACTGCTGAGTCATCTGGCTGTGGAGTGAAGTGTTTCTTCTACTCTTGTAGAAGTGATTGATATATTTGGCTGGTTGAATCAAATGCCTACCTGGAACAGGTAAGGGAAATGTTTGTAACTGGCCAAAGAAAACCCAAAGCATGGCTTGGAATATGCATGTCATTTTTTTTCTCTTTGAGTTAAATATCTTGAAGTCATTTGAAAGTGTGTTTAGTGATGAGTCATGAGAATAGTGCGATGTCCAGGAAGTCAGGCTCCTCTGTCCGTGTTCCTAAGAGAATGGGGGTGGCAGAAAGAGCGGAGATTTGGGATCAGAAGAAAATGGGTTAGGAACCTACCTCTGCCTTTTGCTAATTATTTCACTTTCTTGAGCTCCTCTGAGCTCCTGTTTTCTCAGATGTAAGTTGGGGTAATAATAACAGTTGTTTCATCGTGTATGCACAACTAGGCATATGAAACACCCGCAGCGTGGCAGATCCTTTGTGACGTCAGCCCTCCCCTTCCTCCTTCATTTCTTCTTTTCCCTCTCCTTCTTTTTTTCAGGTTACCTCATTCAAAAGAGCATAGATAAACATGGAGACAAGAGCAGCTTCACTCTATGACCTCAGTTGTATATCAACTCACTTAAGAACCACAGCATTCAGAAAATAGCATATATAGTATATATTTTTATATTTCTGTATTTATATGTTGAATATTGACACACTAAACCAGTATTTTGACCAGTATGTATATCATTAACATGACTGTGGAGCCTTTATAAAGCACTGGGTTAAAAGCATACTTTACGTATTGTTTTGGGAACATACCTAATTAGTTAGGTGCAACCCACATTTGAATTCTTTTCCTGTTGACCAGATTGATCAACAGGTCAGCAGAAACCCTTGCAAAAGGGTGACTGAAACAGGACTTTCTTCTTCTTCTTTTTTTTTTTTTTAATTTTATTTTATTTTTAAACTTTACATAATTGTATTAGTTTTGCCAAATATCAAAATGAATCCACCACAGGTATACATGTGTTCCCCATCCTGACCCCTCCTCCCTCCTCCCTCCCCATACCCTCCCTCTGGGTCGTCCCAGTGCACTAGCCCCAAGCATCCAGTATCGTGCATCGAACCTGGACTGGCAACTCGTTTCTTACATGATATTTTACATGTTACAATGTCATTCTCCCAAATCTTCCCACCCTCTCCCTCTCCCACAGAGTCCATAAGACTGTTCTATACATCAGTGTCTCTTTTGCTGTCTCGTACACAGGGTTATTGTTACCATCTTTCTAAATTCCATATATATGCGTTAGAATACTGTATTTATGTTTTTCCTTCTGGCTTACTTCACTCTGTATAATAGGCTCCAGTTTCATCCACCTCATTAGAACTGATTCAAATGTATTCTTTTTAATGGCTGAGTAATACTCCATTGTGTATATGTACCACAGCTTTCTTATCCATTCATCTGCTGATGGACATCTAGGTTGCTTCCATGTCTTGGCTATTATAAACAGTGCTGTGATGAACATTGGGGTACACGTGTCTCTTTCCCTTCTGGTTTCCTCAGTGTGTATGCCCAGCAGTGGGATTGCTGGGTCATAAGGCAGTTCTATTTCCAGTTTTTTAAGGAATCTCCACACTGTTCTCCATAGTGGCTGTACTAGTTTGCATTCCCACCAACAGTGTAAGAGGGTTCCCTTTTCTCCACACCCTCTCCAGCATTTATTATTTGTAGACTTTTGGATCGCAGCCATTCTGACTGGTGTGAAATGGTACCTCATAGTGGTTTTGATTTGCATTTCTCTGATAATGAGTGATGTTGAGCATCTTTTCATGTGTTTGTTAGCCATCTGTATGTCTTTTTTGGAGAAATGTCTATTTAGTTCTTTGGCCCATTTTTTGATTGGGTCGTTTATTTTTCTGGAGTTGAGCTGTAGGAGTTGCTTGTATATTTTTGAGATTAGTTGTTTGTCGGTTGCTTCATTTGCTATTATTTTCTCCCATTCTGAAGGCTGTCTTTTCACCTTGCTAATAGTTTCCTTTGATGTGCAGAAGCTTTTAAGGTTAATTAGGTCCCATTTGTTTATTTTTGCTTTTATTTCCAATATTCTGGGAGGTGGGTCATAGAGGATCCTGCTGTGATGTATGTCGGAGAGTGTTTTGCCTATGTTCTCCTCTAGGAGTTTTATAGTTTCTGGTCTTACGTTTAGATCTTTAATCCATTTTGAGTTTATTTTTGTGTATGGTGTTAGAAAGTGGTCCAGTTTCATTCTTTTACAAGTGGCTGACCAGATTTCCCAGCACCACTTGTTAAAGAGATTGTCTTTAATCCATTGTATATTCTTGCCTCCTTTGTCGAAGATAAGGTGTCCATATGTGCGTGGATTTATCTCTGGGCTTTCTATTTTATTCCATTGATCAATATTTCTGTCTTTGTGCCAGTACCATACTGTCTTGATAACTGTGGCTTTGTAGTAGAGCCTGAAGTCAGGTAGGTTGATTCCTCCAGTTCCATTCTTCTTTCTCAAGATCGCTTTGGCTATTCGAGGTTTTTTGTATTTCCATACAAATTGTGAAATTATTTGTTCTAGCTCTGTGAAGAATACTGTTGGTAGCTTGATAGGGATTGCGTTGAATCTATAAATTGCTTTGGGTAGTATACTCATTTTCACTATATTGATTCTTCCAATCCATGAACATGGTATATTTCTCCATCTATTAGTGTCCTCTTTGATTTCTTTCACCAGTGTTTTATAGTTTTCTATATATAGGTCTTTAGTTTCTTTAGGTAGATATATTCCTAAGTATTTTATTCTTTCTGTTGCAATGGTGAATGGAATTGTTTCCTTAATTTCTCTTTCTGTTTTCTCATTATTAGTGTATAGGAATGCAAGGGATTTCTGTGTGTTGATTTTATATCCTGCAACTTTACTGTAGTCATTGATTATTTCTAGTAATTTTCTGGTGGACTCTTTAGGGTTTTCTATGTAGAGGATCATGTCATCTGCAAATAGTGAGAGTTTTACTTCTTCTTTTCCAATTTGGATTCCTTTTATTTCTTTTTCTGCTCTGATTGCTGTGGCCAAAACTTCCAAAACTATGTTGAATAGTAATGGTGAAAGTGGGCACCCTTGTCTTGTTCCTGACTTTAGAGGAAATGCTTTCAATTTTTCACCATTGAGGATAATGTTTGCAGTGGGTTTGTCATATATAGCTTTTATTATGTTGAGGTATGTTCCTTCTATTCCTGCTTTCTGGAGAGTTTTTATCATAAATGGGTGTTGAATTTTGTCAAAGGCTTTCTCTGCATCTATTGAGATAATCATATGGTTTTTATTTTTCAATTTGTTAATGTGGTGTATTACATTGATTGATTTGCGGATATTGAAGAATCCTTGCATCCCTGGGATAAAGCCCACTTGATCATGGTGTATGATCTTTTTAATGTGTTGTTGGATTCTGATTGCTAGAATTTTGTTAAGGATTTTTGCATCTATGTTCATCAGTGATATTGGCCTGTAGTTTTCTTTTTTTGTGGGATCTTTGTCAGGTTTTGGTATTAGGGTGATGGTGGCCTCATAGAATGAGTTTGGAAGTTTACCTTCCTCTGCAATTTTCTGGAAGAGTTTGAGCAGGATAGGTGTTAGCTCTTCTCTAAATTTTTGGTAGAATTCAGCTGTGAAGCCGTCTGGACCGGGGCTTTTGTTTGCTGGAAGATTTTTGATTACAGTTTCAATTTCCATGCTTGTGATGGGTCTGTTAAGATTTTCTATTTCTTCCTGGTCCAGTTTTGGAAAGTTGTACTTTTCTAAGAATTTGTCCATTTCTTCCACGTTGTCCATTTTATTGGCATATAAGTGTTGATAGTAGTCTCTTATGATCCTTTGTATTTCTGTGTTGTCTGTTGTGATCTCTCCATTTTCGTTTCTAATTTTGTTGATTTGATTTTTCTCCCTTTGTTTCTTGATGAGTCTGGCTAATGGTTTGTCAATTTTATTTATCCTTTCAAAGAACCAGCTTTTGGTTTTGTTGATTTTTGCTATGGTCTCTTTTGTTTCTTTTGCATTTATTTCTGCTCTAATTTTTAAGATTTCTTTCCTTCTACTAACCCTGGGGTTCTTCATTTCTTCCTTTTCTAGTTGCTTTAGGTGTAGAGTTAGGTTATTTATTTGACTTTTTTCTTGTTTCTTGAGGTGTGCCTGTATTGCTATGAACTTTCCCCTTAGGACTGCTTTTACCGTGTCCCACAGGTTTTGGGTTGTTGTGTTTTCATTTTCATTCGTTTCTATGCAAATTTTGATTTCTTTTTTGATTTCTTCTGTGATTTGTTGGTTATTCAGCAGCGTGTTGTTCAGCCTCCATATGTTGGAATTTTTAATAGTTTTTCTCCTGTAATTGAGATCTAATCTTACTGCATTGTGGTCAGAAAAAATGCTTGGAATGATTTCTATCTTTTTGAATTTACCAAGGCTAGCTTTATGGCCCAGGATGTGATCTATCCTGGAGAAGGTTCCATGTGCGCTTGAGAAAAAGGTGAAATTCATTGTTTTGGGATGAAATGACCTATAGATATCAATTAGGTCTAACTGGTCTATTGTATCGTTTAAAGTTTGTGTTTCCTTGTTAATTTTCTGTTTAGTTGATCTATCCATAGGTGTGAGTGGGGTATTAAAGTCTCCCACTATTATTGTGTTATTGTTAATTTCTCCTTTCATACTTGTTAGCATTTGTCTTACGTACTGTGGTGCTCCCGTGTTGGGTGCATATATATTTATAATTGTTATATCTTCTTCTTGGATTGATCCTTTGATCATTATGTAGTGACCTTCTTTGTCTCTTTTCACAGCCTTTGTTTTAAAGTCTATTTTATCTGATATGAGTATTGCTACTCCTGCTTTCTTTTGGTCCCTATTTGCATGGAAAATCTTTTTCCAGCCCTTCACTTTCAGTCTGTATGTGTCTCCTGTTTTGAGGTGGGTCTCTTGTAGACAACATATGTAGGGGTCTTGTTTTTGTATCCATTCAGCCAGTCTTTGTCTTTTGGTTGGGGCATTCAACCCATTTACGTTTAAGGTAATTACTGATAAGTATGTTCCCGTTGCCATTTACTTTATTGTTTTGGGTTCGAGTTTATACACCGTTTTTGTGTTTCCTGTCTAGAGAATATCCTTTAGTATTTGTTGGAGAGCTGGTTTGGTGGTGCAGAATTCTCTCAGCTTTTGCTTGTCTGAAAAGCTTTTGATTTCTCCTTCATACTTGAATGAGATCCTTGCTGGGTACAATAATCTGGGCTGTAGGTTATTTTCTTTCATCATTTTAAGTATGTCTTGCCATTCCCTCCTGGCTTGAAGAGTTTCTATTGAAAGATCAGCTGTTATCCTTATGGGAATTCCCTTGTGTGTTATTTGTTGTTTTTCCCTTGCTGCTTTTAATATTTGTTCTTTGTGTTTGATCTTTGTTAATTTGATTAATATGTGTCTTGGGGTGTTTCTCCTTGGGTTTATCCTGTTTGGTACTCTCTGGGTTTCTTGGACTTGGGTGATTATTTCCTTCCCCATTTTAGGGAAGTTTTCCACTATTATCTCCTCAAGTATTTTCTCATGGTCTTTCTTTTTGTCTTCTTCTTCTGGAACCCCTATGATTCGAATGTTGTAGCGTTTAATATTGTCCTGGAGGTCTCTGAGATTGTCCTCATTTCTTTTAATTCGTTTTTCTTTTATCCTCTCTGATTCATTTATTTCTACCATTCTATCTTCTAATTCACTAATCCTGTCTTCTGCCTCTGTTATTCTACTATTTGTTGCCTCCAGAGTGTTTTTAATTTCACTTATTGCATTATTCATTATATATTGACTCTTTTTTATTTCTTCTAGGTCCTTGTTAAACCTTTCTTGCATCTTCTCAATCCTTGTCTCCAGGCTATTTATCTGTGATTCCATTTTAGTTTCAAGATTTTGGATCAATTTCACTATCATTATTCGGAATTCTTTATCAGGTAGATTCCCTATCTCTTCCTCTTTTGTTTGGTTTGGTGGGCATTTATCCTGTTCCTTTATCTGCTGAGTATTCCTCTGTCTCTTCATCTTGTTTAAATTGCTGAGTTTGGGGTGTCCTTTCTGTATTCTGGCAGTTTGTGGAGTTCTCTTTATTGTGGTGTTTCCTCGCTGTGTGTGGGTTTGTACAGGTGGCTTGTCAAGGTTTCCTGGTTAGGGAAGCTTGTGTCGGTGTTCTGGTGGGTGGAGCTGTATTTCTTCTCTCTGGAGTGCAATGAAATGTCCAGTAATGAGTTATGAGATGTCTATAGTTTTGGGGTGACTTTGGGCAGCCTGTATCTTGAAGCTCAGGGCTGTGTTCCTTTGTTGCTGGAGAATTTGCTTGGTATGTCTTGCCCTGGAACTTATTGGCCCTTGTGTGGTGCTTGGTTTCAGTGTCGGTATGGAGGCATTTGATGAGCTCCTGTGAATGAATGTTCCTGGAGTCAGGAGTTCCCTGGAGTCAGGGTTTGGACTTAAGTCTCCTGCTTCCGATTATCGGTCTTATTTTTACAGTAGTTTCAAAACTTCTCCTTCTATACAGCACCATTGATAAAACATCTACATTAAAGATGATAAGTTTCTCTACAGTGAGGGTCACTCAGAGAGGTTCAAAAAAAATATGGAACGCTTCACGAATTTGCGTGTCATCCTTGCGCAGGGGCCATGCTAATCTTCTCTGTATCGTTCCAATTTTAGTATATGTGCTGCCGAAGTGAGCACAGGACTTTCTTCTTTTGAGAATGCCTCCTTTACGACTGAAGCGACTTAGCAGCAGCAGCAGCCTTTACAAGATGGACAGTCTCTTGGTCAAGGTTATGAGAGAGAAACAGAGGGGTGTTGTCTATCCATGAGGAATTCCTTGGCCCCAGGGAGGGTGAGAGGCACATGTTTCCCACACAAACCCCAAGGCTGCCTTGAGGAGGGAGTGAGTCACAAGTGAGGGCAGGGAATACTGACACCTTGCTGGATGCCTCATTCAGTGAAAACAGAGTTGCAGAAAGGTTTTTTCCTCTTGTTTTCAGTGACAGTTCTATTTCTAGGAAGTTAAAAGAAGCAACAATGGTTATTGCTACTGTGGAATTATTCCAGATCAAAGAGGGAGTGCTTTGTGATTATAAAAACCTTGGGTGTGAAAGAGAATGTCATTTGAGGCTTAAAGAAATTCCTCAGCATAGTGGTTAGATAAAGCACATCTAAATTTAGAAATTTAATTTTCAAAATATCTTAAAAAGATCTGTGTAAAATCTCACTAAAATTTTTTTTAATTAAAGTAGCATTGGCTTATAACATGATATAAGTTTCACGTGTACAACATTATGTATCTGTTTCTGTGTACCCCAGAGCTTATCACCAAAAATTTCATTTCCATCCATCACCGTATCGCCCCCTTTACCCATCTCGCCCACCCCCGCCCCTCCCCTTTGGTCACCACTATTCTGCTCTTTGGGTCTGTGTGTGTGTGTGTTTGTTTGGTTTGGTTTGTCCACTTTTTTTTTATATTCCACATGTGAGTGACATTGTATTTGTCTTTCATTTATTTCTTATACAGGTTTCCTTTCTATCACTTACTGCTTTACCCTTGGGGAACTTCTCTACACCCTCAAATAAAAGGTATGGGCAACAAAAAGGATATACAAAAAGCAATAAATGGAGAAGTGCTCAATTCCTCTTTTCTACCTATTTTATTTTTTTTTTAAGGGATGAGAATTGTACTGCAAATGGCAGACTGATGACCATAAAAGGGACTCAACATTAAATCAGTGATCGTAAAAGTAAGGCTGTTATGGTTTATAACTTTCTAAACCTCTGGTCCCAAATGGATTGTGTCTTAGGCCACTGAGAAAAAACTTCCATTTTCAACTGCAGCAGTACTGTCAGCAACCTCTGGGGGATCCTGGAACATGATCCAGGGATTAAAGTTGGAATTTTTAAGGGGAAAATAAAAATATATGTTCCCTAAACGGGTGAGCCTATGTATAGAATAGGAAAAATTCTAGAACACATATTTAGAACAGAGTTTCAAAAGGGGAGCTTTTATTCAAATTCATGAGTCAGCACCCGTTTAATGCCACAAAGACCTTCTTTCTTTGTTCACTGGGTCTTTTTTGTATTAAATAGCCAGATGAATTTATTTATTTATTATAACCATGGCTTCACTTTTGCACAGATTTGTGCTGAGTTTTTTAAAATTTTTATTTATTCACTTATTTATTTTTTGAGCTGTACTGGGTCTTTGTTGCTACACAGGTTTTTCTCTAGCTGTGGTGAGCAGAGCGACACTTCTACAGAAGGTGTGTGGGCTCCTCATCGTGACAGCTTGTCTTGTTGCAGAGGATGGGCTCTAGGGTGAGTGGGCCTCAGTTGTTGTGGCTTGTGGGCTTAGTTGCTCAGCGGCACGTGGATCCTCCTGGACCAGGGATGGAACCCCTGTCTCCTGCATTGGCCGGTGGATTCTTCACCATTGAGCCACGAGGGAAGCCTGTTCATCGAGTCTTGAATGAATGTGTACATGTATGTGGATTTCAGCAAGTGTCTTGCATATTTCTCTTTTACGTGGACTGGCTCACTATATTTTAAATGGATTGATAACTGCCTGTCCATAGTCCTTTTCTGTCTCCTCTTGGGAGATATTTTTATCACGAGTCAGATCTGATTATTGGTGTCATGCTCATCAAATCTAAGAGTGAAATGTAGAAGGCCAGTTAAATCCTAAGGACAATTTCTGCACTAAGAAAGAAAGAAAGAAAGAGAATTTTAAGCAGGTGGCAAGATGGCTTTAACAGAAAAGAGGTGAAATCTACCTAGGTTTTCCACTTGCCTACCCCACTCAAAATGACAAAGTTACAGGACACTAGTGATCACACTTAGCAACAGCACACGTGACACACTTACTAAATACACTTAGTTGGCTGAGCGCTTCCTGGGAGAACTAATGAGATACAGGTTTTCAAGACTGATAGTGACTTTGGCACTCCCGTGTCTGGAAGCACAGAAATCTAGTTAGCAGAAGGGTGGAATCCAGAACTAGAGAGTGAGTACACGAACCTGTATCGGTCAGACTGAATTTAGACCTGCTCCAGTATTCTTGCCTGGGAAATCTCATGGAAAGAGGAGCCTGGCGGGCTACAGTCCATGGGGTCTCAAAGAGTCGGACAAGACTTAGTAACAACAACAACAATCCAGTTTTGAACACTATATTTTAAGATGAACACTATATTTTAAGATACACTGATGAAAAGATGTGTATATTTGAAATGATAGAGGAATAGAGATGTTTAACCAAGAGGATAGAAGCCAGCTGTGTCTACATGCCCACACAGGCCTACACAGGCACGCGTGAGCATCATGGTATCCGGCTTTGAATATGAGCGGAAGCTGAGGAAAGAGGGCTGGAAACATGCTGTGTGGTTACAGGAACATTCCTGTTGCAGCTTGAATACCACCTTCTCAGGGGCTCACAGGAGACTTTTGTAAGCCCCGTAGAAAGCAGCCCTTCCCCCGGCCCCCGCTAGCTCCTTTCTCTCTTGTTCAGTGCTTGGTTGCAGGGCCCAAGCCAATACACAGCACAGAGTAGGTTCCTAATCACTAATAGCCAGAAGAAAGCAAGCAAGGCAGAAAACATGAATGAATTCCAACAGGCAAAAGCAGAAGCAGTGCGTAGAGTTCGGCAGAGACTAATTCTAACTTAATGGGACATGGGATGATCTAGCAGTTGGCGGTGTCTGGGGTTGGAGCCAGTGTTTTCTGGGACGGCTCCCTGTGCCTCAATGTATTCAAAGAGAACCCTGCAGGCCAGGACTAGAGTGAGAAATGGATTCAATGACTTCTACAATTTATTCTGACCTTGAGATTAAGCAAAAAATACTTTTTCTATTTAAAATTTCTCTTCCTCTTTAGGAACCCAGCATTCTGTGACGCTGACCAGACTTATCAGCTTAAACCACGTGGATTTAAACCTCTGGCTGCCACAGGAGAAGCAAAGAGGTGAGACTGTGGCCGCGCTCAGAATCTGTGACCGTCACACTGCTCAAAATCCCCACCCCTAGGAGCCCGAGGAAAGTCACTCTTAACTTTTGTTTCAGTTGAGGAAGGTGAATAATGATACCTTCTTTACAGACATGTTGTGGTCTAATTAAATATTTCAAAAGTATTCCTGTGATCCCCAGATAAAAGACACTGAGTAAAGCCTAAACAACCTTCTTGTTCTCTCTGCAGACACTTCCCTGTGACCATCCTCACTGCAGCACCTGACCGTGTGTGTGTGTGTGTGTGTCCTTGGAACAGATGAGGGGAAGGCCAGAAGAGCTTTATCATTGTGATGGGATCCCCTGAAAGACTTGGCTTAGCTGCCACGCTCCAGTTTCACTCTTATTTATTTCTGGTCCAGCAAGACCTGAGTGGTATACAGGGTCAAGGTCATGGTGCTTCCTGCTGTTCCTTTCCACACTTTTCTAAGCTTGGTCTTCTGAGGCCAGATGCTGGGGAAACCTGCCTTTTCCTATTCTGTGATTCTCAAACTTCTCTGGGTTACTGGGAAGCCCAGTTAGGATTCTATTCCAGCCCCCAGGAAGAATCAGCCAGGGAGCCTGCCCTCCCTCCCATTACAGACCCCTGTTGAGGGGCTTCTTCTAATGCTGCAGTGATGAGGTCCTAGGTGGCTGGGCCAGGACCCCTGGCTGGAGGGGACATGTGCTGTGCTGGGTTATGCAGTTTCTGCCCTCTGGGATGTCATGATCACCCTTTCTTGCCCTGAGGTCCCACCAGAATCCCCAACCACTGTGATCTGCCTGTCCCCTCAGTCCTACAGAGATGTGGCTCTCCCAGGGCCAGCTGGGGCCAGACCCTGGAGCTGCCGTGTAGACGCCGAGAGTGATGCTTCCTCTTTTTATGGAGATCGATACTTTAGGAGCTTCCCAGGTGGTGCTAGTGGTAAAGAATTCGCCTGCCACTGCAGGACACATAGGAGAAGTAGATTCGATCCCTGGGTTAGAAAGACCTCTGGGTTAGGGCATGGCAATCCATTTCAGTATTCTTGCCTGGAGAATCCCATGGACAGAGGAGGTTGGCATGGGGTCACACAAGAGTCGGTTACTGAGGTTACTTAGCACAGCACACTGGGAGGGTGAAATTCTGGGGCAGCTGAAAGTCATCTTTCCCGGCCATGAGTGACAAGCCTCCTGCAGCTGGAGAAAGGGCTGACCCACCAAGGACAGCAGAATGTGAAGTGGAGCCAGAGAGAGAGCTGGATGATGTTACAGAGCCCTGGATACACCAGGAAGTAACTTCTGGGTGGTGGGAATCCATGCAATTCCAGACCATGTTTGAGCAAATCAGATTTCTGTTTCTTGCAATGAATAAAGTCCAGACTACTGCACTGGCTTCCAGGGTTAGAGGATCACAGACTGTTGTACTTATGTGCACGTAACGGGAAGTCAATGTCAAGGTGGAGAGAAGCAACTGCTGGTGTTCTGACTTGTTAGTGCTGCAATCCAGGTGAATGGGGAGGGCCAGTTCTCAAGTCTGGTGCTGGTCAGAGGATGCTGGAATAAACCAGAACAGGGAAAGAGGCCAGAATGATGAAACTAATATTTCTTGAACATTTACTGGCTTTGAACCCTAGCCTATATTCTTTACTATATTATCTTGTTAATCCTCAGGACAATCTTATGAAGTAGATGTGTATGTGTGAATGTGTGTTCACTCAGTTGTATGTGATTCTTTGCCACCCCTATGGACTGTAGCCTGCCAGGCCCCTCTATCCATGGGATTCTCCAGGCAAGAATACTGGAGTGAGTTGCCGTTTCCTTCTTCAGGGGATCTTCCCGACTCAGGGATCAAACCTGTGTCTCCAGCATTGACAGGTGGATTCTTTACCACTGAGCCACCAGGGAAGCCCTATGTAGATACGCTCCCCATTTTACTGATGAGAAAAGTGAGGTTTAGTGGAGTTGTGACTCTCTTAAGTATCCGCAGCTATGGAGGCAGAACTTTTACTGCAGTGGAGATCAGCCTGATTTTGAAGTTGTTGCCCTTTCAAGGACTCAGAGGGCTTCTTAAAGTGAGAGATTTCGACCTCAAGGAGAGCTGTGGTTCCTATGGAAAGTGTGAAGGGTGGGTGGCGGGGAGCAGCATAAGGGGGTCCTGTCACATGACCTGTCACAGGGCCGGGCATGTAGCAAGTGGTTCACAAGTATCTCCTGGAAGGAGGAGCTCCCAATTCTGGTGCTTTTCCCCTCAGGAAGGGGATCCACTTGACTCTTTCCTTGTACGTTTTCAGATCTGAAATCCTTAAAGTCCCGATTTATTCAGGTTGGAGGGATGAGGGCAGGTGCTTGCAGAGGAGGGGGAGGTTTCAGATGCCCACCTTCTGCCCCTCACTCTGCCTTGCGGGCCCATATGGTGGGGGGAGGAAAATACTGCCCCCTAAGCTGAAATTCCAGTACTTTGGCCACCTCATACGAAGAGTTGAGTCATTGGAAAAGACTCTGATGCTGGGAGGGATTAGGCGCAGGAGGAGAAGGGGACAACAGAGGATGAGATGGCTGGATGGCATCACTGACTCGATGGACATGAGTCTGAGTGAACTCCGGGAGTTGGTGATGGACAGAGAGGCCTGGCGTGCTGCGATTCATGGGGTCACAAAGGTTCGAACACAATTGAGCGACTGAACTGAACTGAACACTGTCTTTTGTTTTTTTTTTTTTCCTATTTTTTCTTCTTGGTTAGTACAGGGCTGAGATTCTCTGTAGATCTCTGGAAAAGGTGACTACTAAAGCAAAGAGTAACTAGTGCTACCCACCAGAGTGTTTTCCAAATCAGCAAAAGTGTAATCAGTACTCGGACCACCCCGAGGAAGCACTTGAAATGGGCAGATTTGCCTTTTAGAAATGCCATTTCAAATGCTCACATATGGATTTTTGAGGCCTAATCAAGGGGATGTAATTAAAATCCAAAATCGCAGTGTTGGCGGAAAGCAGTCGCAAGGCCGAGCCAAGTGGCTGCTTCCGAAGCTGTTGGAAACGTTTACATGTGGATGAAAGGCGGGTGCTCCCAGCTGGCAGCTGCAGGAGGGGGTTGCTCCAGCGGCAGAAGGTGAGGAGACCATTGGAAGTGCTGTTGTGGTTTGCTTTCGGCAGCTGTCAAGGCAGACAGAAAAATAGAGTCCTCCAGTAGTGAGAATAAAGAAACAGGAGAGTCGGCTGGTGCCTCTGATGGGGAGCCTGGGGGAGGGGGAGGAGCGGCAGGGACCCGAACTGGTCCCTGATTCAGGCTCCGAGTCTCCCCAGGAGGAAGGTGGTGGTCTCGGGGTTGAGGGAAGGGGCTAGGGCTGCCAGTGGGACCGCTGCCTCATGTCTGCATGCAGCTGTCCTGCATCACTGGGGGTCAGTGCTTGTCCTGGGTTTCCAGTTGTCTCCAGGATTCTGAGGGAAAGGATGAATTTCTGCTACCTGGTGGGCTTCTGAACCTAGAGTCCTGATGGAATTTCCAGGTAAAACTGCACAGATGGAGTTAGATGGAGTTCAAACGTACAGAAACAAAATACACACAAAAAGCAACTAGTCCTTTCAAGATGCTTTATAAGCCATTTTAAGCTAGATCCCAAGATTTTTAAGAATGACTATCTGGGGAACTGGAAAAAGCAATCTACAAATCAGAAATGAATATTTTCCTTCTCCACAAAGAAAAGAAAGCCAAAAGGGAAACCTCAAAGAGCAATAACAAGAGTCTCAGTACCATCCCTGCCTTTATTGCTTCTTTTTCAGTGTCTGGTCTTTCTTCCCCTTGAGTGTTTACCATTATTCACAATATTAACAAGGAACCTGAGATCTTTTTTTTTTTCCCCTGGTGGAGCATGTTACTTTATTTTTTAGGTAAGCAGAAATTGATTTCTGTTTACTCTGAATGAAGCTGAAAAGAAAGAGGCTGTATTCAATAGCACCATCAAATTCAATGCAAGAAGTATCTTTTTTCTGCCAAGCATTCCAACTCAAAAATCAGAAACAACTGTGTCATCATTCCAGCCTTAAAAACTAAAGCTGCCTAAGTGTATGAGGTGCTATATCCTTTGACAGGAGAGAGGGGATTGTTTTAACACATGGTTTGATCTTGCAAAAAAAAAAAAAAAAAAACCCAAACAAATAAACCCAAAGTAATACCGAGGAATCTAGGCTATATCATGGTTAGGAACAGGGCAAGAAGCCTGCAGATAGCCCTCTGTTCAAATTCAGGATTAGTTAGCTCTGTGTCCATGAGCATCTGGTTGAATCTATCTGGGTCTCTGCTTCTTTAATCTAGAAGATAATAAAGATGAAACCTCTCTCATACTGCGGTTGTGAACATTCAAAGGGATGCTGACCGTGAGGGTCTTAGCACAGAGTTAAGGCCCAGCAAATTCCCTCTCTGTGGTTTTCCAAGCACTCAATATATTCATAAGGCCCCTACATGATGATTTTGACAATGATAACTGCAAGGAAGATTTTCCACCAAGACTTCAAAGAGACCTATCTGCCACGGATTAAAAAAAAAAAAAATACTATTCTTAAAATGTCAGCTTCCCTATGATAAAAATCACTTTAGAATTTATGAAGGAGAAATAGGAAATTGAAAATCGGTCAGGCTACTTACTCCTTAATTCTGATTTAGAGCAGCCATAAAACTCAAAATATACCTGCTCAGTGCCCTAGCACTGAAAAGGCATCTATGCAGTCCTCTAGAAATGAGAATAAAGGCCTGTGTTCTGGATCAAGTGGCCTCAGGGTTTCAGGAAGAGCCCGGGACTATTTTTCTTTCAGTGGGGATGGACGACAACAGACTAGGACTATGTACTTCGAAAATGCCAGCAGCTTTTAAAACTTACTCACTTTAACTTCCTTTCTCTTACCAGAGAGCTTGAGAAACTAAAGTGAGAATTAGACCTGGTGAGAAACTAAAGTGAGAAACGCCCCCTGGTTTATGCCGCTCAGCTCCCAAGCTTGAATGCTCTTGGGCTTCTTTCGCTGTTGATTTCTTTCTTTCTTTTTTCCTTGCTCTGCCATGCAGCATGTGGGATCTTAGGTCCCCTATCAGGGATCGAACCTGTACCCCTTGCAATGGAAGCTCGGAGTTGCAACTGCTGGACCACCAAGGAGGTCCCTGGTTTCTTCTGCTTGAGGGCAGGTCAGTTGCTGCTTCTCTGGACACACAGCAGCCCCAGTGCAGTCCTCGTATGTATGAGAATTGATTTCTCTTTCCTTTCCTCCTGGTGGGAAGAGGCTCTTTTTCATGTAAACATATCAAATTCATGTTAAGTCCCCACATCAGCATTCAAAATTTTAGCCTGGGCACCAAAGTCATTTAATGGAGGAAAAAGAAATCTATTCAGCTGGCAGTGCTGGGATAATAGTATCTCTGTTTGGAAAAATAAAGAATCGTGTTCTATCTCACAACACACACACACACACACACACAAATCAGCTGAAGATGGATCACAGACCTAAGCAAGAAAGCAAAAATGATAAAACTTCTGGCATAAAACATAGAGATATCTTTACAACCATGAGGGGGGTATATATATCCTAGAGAGGGCATAAAAACCACAGACCATAAAAGAATAAACATTAATAAATTAGACTATCAAAATTAAAAACTCCTGTGTATTAAAGAAAACACCATCAAGAAAATTGATAGGGCATTTGCAGACTGGGAAAAATAATTCACAACACATACATATGACAAATGACTTGTATCTAGTATATCAAGAACTCCAGCAACTCAATAATAAAAGAGACAACCAAATAAAAAATGGACAAAAGACTTAAGCACTAAACAAAAGATAATAATGAAACGGCAGCGAGCACATGAAAAAGCACACAGCGTCCTTTAGGAAATGCAAATGAAAATTAAAATGAGCTACTGCTGCACACCCACTATAACAGAAAAAATGATCAATAATGTGGGGTGATTGGAACTCTCATACATTGCTAGCAGGAACGTAAAGTGGCACATCCTGTGTGGTAGTGTTTTTAAAATTAAACTTATACCTACCCTATGACTTAAGTATTTATCTAAGAGCAATGGAAACAACATGAGCAAGCATGTTTAGAGTAGCTTTCTGTATAATACCCCGCAACTGGAAGCATCCTGCATGCTCCTCAACAGAGGGGATCAGCAGACTGTGTGATACGTCTCTACAGTGAAATATTACTCAGCAATGCAAAAGGAACAAACTAATAATATATGCAGCAAGATAGGTGCATCTCAAAAACACTTTGCTAGTGAAAGAAGCCAGATCTCTCCATAAGCCAAAACCTGCCTTGCATGTTCCTACTTATATAACATTCTGGGTAAAGCAAACTGTTGTGGTGACAGAAATCTGATCAGTGATTACTCTTGGGGAGCAAGAATTGACTGGGGAGGGGAAGGCAGGTTTTTTTGGGGTATTATTATTGTTCTGTGGAGAAGGCAATGGCACCCCACTCCAGTACTCTTGCCTGGAAAATCCCATGGGCGGAGGAGCCTGGAAAGCTGCAGTCCATGGGGTCGCTAAGAGTCGGACACGACTGAGCGACTTCACTTTCACCTTTCACTTTCATGCATTGGAGAAGGAAATGGTAACCCTCTCCAGTGTTCTTGCCTGGAGAATCCCACGGATGGCAGAGCCTGGCGGGCTGCCATCTGTGGGGTTGCACAGAGTTGGACACGACTGAAGCGGCTTAGCAGCAGTAGCATTATTGTTTTGTGTTTTGATGCATGTTCATTAAGACCGAGTGACAATAAACTCAAAATCTGGCCATTTCACTGTGCATGGATTAACCCTCAGTTTAAAAACAGAAGTTATCAGGGCAAGGTGGTCCAAAGGCCCAAACATTCAGTAAGAAGATACATAAGCACGAGGGACGTACTGTACGACGTGATGGCTGTCAGTTAACTCTGCTGGGTGATAACATAGGAAAGTCGATAAAAGACTAGATCCTATGAGTTCTCATCACAATGAAGAAAGACTTTTTTTTCTTATTTTTCTTTTTCTTTTCATTGTATCTCTATGAGATGATAGAGGCAAACTAAATTTCTTGTGCTAAACGTTTTGCAATATATGTAAGTCAAACCGTTACACTGTATGCCTTAAATCTATACATGATGTCTGTCAACTTTATTTCAATAGAACTAAAAAAATTAAAGCCACAGCCAATGGATCATGGGTTGCAAAAGAGAGCTTTCTTTGTCTGGCAAGTGCTCCCTGCAGAGGACCGAACAGCATGTAATGAGGGGCTGGATGACTTGAGCTACAGGACAGAGTCCCCTTCACTAGATTAACCTAAAGGGGCAGCAGCAATGTGAGTTGAGATCAGAGGGTGGGCAAGGATAGGAAAGAAAGAAGATCAAGAGAAAGGCCTCATTTGCCTGTCTGAAATGGGTTCTGAAATGCTGGAAGATGAGGGTGGGAATTATAGAGAAGTATGTTGCTGTAGCATCTGGCTTTGACTGAAAAAGGCAAAGTTTTAGTTGCTCAGTCATGTCCGACTCTTTGCGACCCCATGGACTGTGTAGCCCGCCAGGGTCCTCTGTCCATGGGATTCTCCAGGCAAGAATGCTGGAGTGGGTTGCCATTGCCTTCTCCAGGGGATCTTCCTGACACAGGGATCTAACCTAGGTTTCCTGCTTTGCAGGCAGATTCTTTACCATTTGAGCTGCCTGGGAAGCCCATACAGGAGCTATTATTATTATTGTTTTAATAGCTTTATTGAGGTTTAATTTAACATTCAATAAACCACACACATATAAGTGTACAGTTTGTAAATGTTGACTTATGTATACACCTGTGAAGTCATTCCCACAATCAAGGTAATGAGAACACCATTCCCCCCAAAGGAGCTCTTATCATTCACCCCATTTTACAGATGAGACAATTGATTTCATTTGTATAAGGTTGCACAGCAGCTGGGTGGGGAGACAGAAGCCTTGTCTGCAGGATTTCAGAACCAGGACTCTTCCCACAACACTAGCACATGTCTCTCTTCCCTTCTCCCCAGCCCTCTGTTTCTCTCTCTTTCTGTCTCTGTCTTTCTGTCTGTCTGTCTCTCTCAGGTATTACTGATCACCCACTATTTGTTAATAGCTCTATATTTAGAGGCTCAACAGTGTCATGCTAAACCAACAGCAGTGGTAAGCAGCAATGACAATGACAACTAACACCGATGACAAGTCATTCCAACAAGCTCTTTAAATATGGTGCCATATTTCAGGCAATGTGACTCTTAAGCTCTCGGCTTTGCAATCAGGTTGACCTGGCTTTGGACTCCAGCCTCCACATTACTGAGCTGTCCTGGATGATTTTAGCAACCTTGTTGAGCCCCAGCCTACCAAAGGCAAAAGGAGAATCGTGATGCCCGTCTCAGAGGTGGTGTGAAAATCTCATGGCAGAATTGCATAGCACAGAGCTTAATAACAGCAAATTCTCCCCAGAGGTCACTGTGATGATGAAAAGCATCCTAACAAGTTGGTAAAAAGGCACATATCCTCAAATTTTAAGCAATGATTTTTCTCTTTTAAGACTACAATTGTTTTTAATGCATATATATGGAATCTAGAAAACTGGTACAAATGGGCCCGTTTGGAGGGCAGGAATAGATATGCAGACACAGAGAAGACTTGTGGACACAGTGGGGGAAAGAGAGGCTGGATGCATAGAGACAATAGCACTGACATATATGCACTGCCATGTAAAATAGATGGCTAGTGGGAAGCTGCTGCATAGCACAGGGAACTCAGCTCGGTGCTCTGTGATGTCCTAGAGGGGTGGGATGACGGGAGTGGTAGGAGGGAGGCTGAAGAGGAAGGGGGCGTACGCATACTTATGGCTGATTCACACTGGTGTACAGCAGAAGACAAGACAGCTTTGTAAAGCAATTATCCTCCAATTAAAAAAAAAAAAAACTACAGTTTATACACAGGGAGATAGATTACATAAAAGAGCACATGTCAATTTTCCAAAATTCACTGAGTACTTCATGGAACACCAGAAATACAATGTTGTCAAAAAAGGCTAGAAAAAATCAGAAATGGTCAACATCTGCTTAATTTCCTTCTTTATAAGTTTACTTTTACTAAAAGCCTCTTGAGCAAAAGATATGACTATCTTAGACAATAGTTTAAAAAAAATGAAAAAAGACATCTCCATCTAACTACCTGGCTGTCAGGCCAAGAGTGAGTTTCACAAGCTCCTATTAGCCCCCATTTCACTGGGTTTAAATGCCAGGGCTCCATTTCAGCACATAAAAACAATCATCGTTGAACACATCAGTAAGGAATTTGAAAAACATTTTCTGGGTCTTGTGGTCAATACAAAAATCAAGTTAATCAATTATTATTGAAATAAATAGTGAGTTTGAATGTTGAAGAGATCAGCAGGTCAAGACAGGAGAGAAATTAATCAGTATAAAATGTGGTGGAGGAGGGCCAATTTAAATGGATTTTTTTAATATTAGCAAATGAGAATAATCTAAGCCAGGGCCATTCATCTCTTTTTTGATGTTACTGAAACCTCATCTCGGAAATCTCAGTCTTCTAGATGTGCTTCAGGCAGAGGTCAGGGTGCAAGTTGCTTGCTTCTGAAAATTGGTCCTTTGCCTTCTGTTCAGTACGGAGATGGGATGGCTCACAGAGCTAAGCTTCATTCACCCCTTGCTCCTCATGTGGCTCGTTGACACTCAAGCCCAGGGTAACATGAGACTGAAATAAGTCAGCAGGCACTTGTTCATTATTCTTTTTAAAATAAGCATGTTAGGGGAGCAGGCAGCATACTAGAGTCTGAATGTACAAAGGAATAAAGCCACAGTCCTTATCCATCAAGATCTATGATTTTAATTTTAGCTGGAATAACTAAGTTTACCCACTCTAAAAAATAAATAATAGTGTATGGCCAAAAATAAGCACCATAAGAATGGAATGCCTTCCCAGGTGGCGCAGATGGTAAAGAATCCCCCTGGCAGTGCAGGAGATGCAGGAGACGCAGGTTTGATCCCTGGGTCAGAAAGATTCCCTGGAGGAAGAAATGGCAATCCACTCCAGTATTTCTTGCCTGGAAAATTCCATAGACAGAGGAGCCTGGCAGGCCACAGTCCATGGGGTCGCAAAGAGCCGGACACAACTGAACACACATATATTGCACTGGATAAATGGAATGGATATGAAACCTTCTGTAAGGAAGAAAGCACTCTGAGCTCGAGCCGGGTTATGACGGGGTGGGAGTCGAGAAAAGCTGTATGCAAGAGGTAGATTTCAAGCTGGACCGAGGGTCGTATTTCAACAGGAAAAATGGGATCCAAATAGTAAGAGGATGGAAAGCCCCCTTCACATTCAAAGTCACGCTGATCCATCGTTTTCTCTGCCCAGTCAACCTGTACCACAACGCCTCCCAACCCACAGCTGTCTCAGAATAGGATTAACACATTTCATCCATCACTCTAACATATCAGTCTGGTCTTAGGTTTCATCAGTCGTTGTGTCTTTTGTCTATATTAGCTGTATCTTGCAGGTGTCAGAAAGGGCATATAAAGAGGTGGGTGTTAAGAATGACTCTGGTTTTTGGCTCATGCATTTGGAGGTCTGGTGTTGCTCTTCAGTGAAGGAGGGAACATTGGAAGAAGACATTACTTGGGTGGAAGATCCTGAGTTCAGTGCTGAGTAAACTGAGTTTGAATTGGCTTTGAGACAGTGGGTAGAGTTAACTGGAGTTATCTTTAGGTGTTTTATTACAGAGGACAGCTATTATCTCTTTTTCATATTTCTCTCTATTGGCAAGAGCAGCAATTTTTACAAAATACATAATGAGCAGGCATTGCTTTAAAAGTGGAAAAAGCCATAAGATAATAAAACATGAAAAATTAAAGAGTTTTAAAAATTAGTAATATTCATTGTGAGATTATATTTTACCTTGATCTAATTAGTTTATAGAAATGTAAACAGCAAAGCACCACATTCTGAGACTTCATTACAGAAGATGTCTTCAACTCCTGCAACAAAAGTCTGCAAAAAGTGTAATGGTTCCAAAAGGGAGGAGAATACATGACTTTGAAATATGCTGCTTTGACATGTGGACTATTATGAGCTGAAGGCAAGCAAGACCCAGCAGATTGAAGAAAAACTCACTTTCTCTATCTAAAAGAATTTAGATAGGGGGCCTGGATCCAAGAGAGAGCTATTATCAGAAAGAACCTCTATCTGAATGACCTATCTGTATAGCAGGGCAAGCATCTCATTATTGCAACAAACATCTGCTCTTCTTATTGAATTACCCTCCTCCCCCTTGAAGTCCTGACCTCATCCCATTTCTTAGCCCAGGATGGCAGATAGGCCTCAACTTCCTGACTTGCCCTTGGGTCTCATTTTCTTAGGGGATGCCTGTACTTACATAATTAAATTTGTTTTTCTCCTGTTAACCTATCCCATGTTAATTTGATTATTAGACCAGCCAAAGAACCAAGAAGGATAAAAGTATTTCCTCTCCATCAGCTCAAACACAGTAAAAATTTGTTCCCTGCTCATATAAAGTACAGAACAGTGCTCCAAATTAGTGGGCATTTCCTCCATGGGTGATTCAGGGGCCCTGGCACCTTTCATCTTGTGCTTCCACCACCTTCAGTGTGTGTCTTCTAAGGAGTCCATGCTTGTCTACATCAGCTGACAGAAGAATAAAGAGCATGGAGAATTCTCCATGAGATATTTATCTGCAGCAGGCCTGAAAGAGA
Source organism: Bos taurus (assembly GCF_002263795.3). NCBI lineage: Eukaryota > Metazoa > Chordata > Mammalia > Artiodactyla > Bovidae > Bos > Bos taurus. Next base: position 26,766,793 of record NC_037341.1, read on the forward strand.
CACGGACCACTTCTGTTCAGACGCCTCAGCTCTAGTCCTGTCTGACAAATATTAAAAACAAGATCTAAAACTATGGAATGGCTTTCAAGAACTTAATTCCATCTCAGAACAAAGTTCAGAAATGTTTAGTGGAAAACAAAAATTTCTAGCATGAAGCAAGACAAAATTCACAATGTCTAGCATCCAGTGAAAACAAAATTCCCAGGCATACACAAAAACAGGAAAATACAAGCTGTAATAAGGTCAAGTCATTAAAAAATGATCTAAACGTTAGAATGTTAGATGTTAGAATTAGCCTAAAACAGCTTTAACTATATTCTATATGTTGAAATTTATTTAGAGAGACATGAAAACCAAAAAAAGACCCAAACTCGATGTCTAGGATCAAACTGTAATGTGTGAAGTGAAAAATACACTGTATGATGAGCTGGGAGGACTGTAGCTGAGTGATTCATTCCATAACCAGGCTTCTTGCTGGGATTCAAAATGATTTCCTGACCATTATAATTACTGTGTAACATGGATTTTCAGGGTTGCTTGACAATAGTTGAAACCATGACTGTCAATTCTTCAGTGGTTTGGTTAGGTAAATACTGAGAATGTGGGTTCTGGAATCAGAAGCCCTGGATTGGGCTACTAGATTCAGTAACTGAGTGGCAGTGTAATCTTAGACTATTTACATTGTCTTTCCAGGGCTCAAGTTCTTTATTAGTAGAATGGGAATATTAATGTAAACATATAGCTTTGAGAAAGGCTGTGATGATTTAGTGGCTGATATGGAAGCTAATTGGGCTTTCCCAGGTGCTGCTATTGGTACAAGAACACGGCTTGCCAATGCAGGAGACATAAGAGATGTGGGTTTGATCCCTGGGTGGGGAAGATCCACTGGAGAAGGAAATGGCAACCCACTCCAGTATTCATGCCTGGAGAATCCCATGGACAGAGAAGCCTGGCGGGCTACACAGTGCATGGTGTTGCAAAGGGTCAGACATGACTGAAGCAACTTAGCACACACAGAAGCTAATATGGAAGCCCTTGGCAAGGTTTGGAAGCTGTACAGATGGTAGTTGTTAGTATGACAGCCGTGATTCCAAGTCTTATCTTCTCCCTGGTTGTCACCTGAAATATGATGGCCATGACCTGTTCCCGTGTGGGGTCAGCCCTACGGCTAGGGACTGTGTGAGTGAAGCTGTTGTGCAGAGCTGATGGAATGGGGGAAGAGTCGCTGTGCCTTTCGCTGAAATCTCCCTAATGGGCATATATGCCTCTCTGACATCTCACGCCAACACTGCACGGCCTGGGAGGAAAAGGGTCACAGAGAAGTGCAGGGCCAGGCTACCTCATCACCGTAAATGTGCTTGGACTTGGACAAGAGAACCAAGTAGGGGTGAATGGTAGGCGGGCAAGTCTGCAGCTGACATTGACCTTCTGTAAGACTAAAACATTCAGCTGCATGAATTGATATCCCATCTCTGTAGATCTGCAGGACACATAATGAAATGAAAATGAGATGCAAACACAAACTCCCCTAAGATGCAGTGTCTGTTCCTTCTCGGCATAGTTGAAGAGCTGTAAACACTGAGAGGAAGGCAATGAGGACCAGCATCTGAGGCTGCGCTGGGGGGACAGGCAGAGCTGGAGGGATCGGGAAGGGAAGGAGACAGATCGCCTTCATGAAGTTGGTCAGTCCAAGCAGTGTTAGTCAGATGTGCCGCCCTTGGGGCTTTGCTGGGTGGGGAGTATTCACCAGAGCACTGGAGGACGGGAACAACAACCGTGGAAAGAGAGAAAGACAGGCAGGGGGAAGGGAGGAAGAGAGGGAGGGAGGAAGAGGGAAAGGAGGAAGGGAGGGAGGAGAAGGAGGGAGTCACTGAAGGCGGTTACAACAGATGCCTTCAAAGAAGGTGAAGTGAAGTGAAGTGCAAGTTGCTCAGTCGTGTCCGACTCTTTGCTACCCCATGGATGATACAGTCCATGGAATTTTCCAGGCCAGAATACTGGAGTGGGGAGCCTTTTCCTTCTCCAGGGAATCTTCCCAACTCAGGGATCGAACCCAGGTCTCCCGCATTGCAGGTGGATTCTTTACCAGCTGAGCCACAAGGGAAGCCCAAGAATACTGGAGTGGGTAGCCTATCCCTTCTCCAGGGCATCTTCCTGACCCAGGAACTGAACCAGGGTCTCCTGTATTGCAGGCAGATTCCTTACCAACTGAGTTATCAGGGAAGCCCAAAAGAAGTGTGTGATGCTGGCAATTGGACTTTACAAAATGTAAAATCCCAAACATGTTTCAACTAGCTCTGTAGTTTCAGAAGGGATTTAACTGAGGTGTGAGGAAGGAGTTTGGACAGAAAGGGCTGTTGAGCTGAGAAAAATTGTAGCATCTTCTCTGAGATCTTTAAAGATAGAGTTCGCTAGAATGCTGAGAATGGATGTGTCAAGTTGAGCGTCATGGTGGGTTTATTCAGATCCCGCCATTCTGGGCTACACAGCTGAACCACTTTCCTATGTAATGGGCAGTTTGAAATGAAAGGCCTAGAGTATAAAACTGAGAATAACTGCATTGTGATGTTTCCTAACATTCCCCAAGGCATTAAAATTGTTTTCCCATGGAAATCTGACTGATAACCAGTTTCATTCATTCATTCATTAAAGAGTTTAACTCTGAGGTGACATTTGAAATGGGTCATAAAAGATAGAAATTAATTATACAGGCAGACAAAAGAGAGCAAAGTGACCATTTATATAAACAATTCATATAATGCCATCTTCATTCCAGCTCAGAGTAACAGAAGATCTGTTCTCAGAAATTTCATTTAAAAACATTACTAATTTTTAAGTATCTTTTTTCTATTTATTTATTTGGCTTCATGCCTCATGGTATCTTAGTTCCCTGACCAGGGATTAAACCCACACCCCCTGTATCCCTAAGTGGAAGCTCAGAGTCTTGATCACTGGACCACCAGCGAAGTCCCAGAAACCTCATTTTCTCACTGCTTTGTTTATTACATAGCCCCTACTTGAGACTACCTTTCTTCCCTCCAACATTTGCCATCACCCAACGTATGCTCGACTTCCCTTGTGAAAAAGCCTTCACATTGAATCATGTCATGTAATAATAGAAGAAGAAAGGCAACTCTTTTGTGCTAGGAATGGTAATGCATCAATATATGGTACCCAACTTATTCAATCTTCACAGCAAACTTATTTAGCCACTGAAGCTCAGACAGGTTTGATATTTTTACCAAAGAGCCAGGATTTTGAATCTGGCTCCTGCCTCTTCCTTTACACTTTTCTGGATATGTTCTATTTTCACTAACATCAGCCTAGGCTGGTTGGACCAACCATCTTATGGAAAACAGCTAAAATTAGTGCATGTAATATATATATTCTGTGCGTGTGTGTGTGTGCATGTACTCAATCGTGTCCAACTCTTTGCACTGTAGCCCACCAGGCTCCTCTGTCCATGGGATTTCCCAGGCAGGAGTACTGGAGTGGAGTGCCATTTTCTTCTCCAGAGGATCTTCCTGACCCAGGGAATGAATCTGAGTCTCCTGCATTGCAGGCAGATTCTTTACCCACTGAGCCATTGGGGAAGCTCTATAATTTTGGTGTTCTCTTTCAATATTGGTCTATTTTCTTAGCAATTCAATACTTTTTTGAAGAGAGATATATTTTTATGTAATATATATTATAATTGTAGTATATAGTTATATATATACTATATAGTTAATATAATAGTTATATATAATATATTACTATATAGGATAATATATAATACCATTATATAGTATAATATATAATATGCTTTTATATGTAGTATATATATTATGTATTAATAAAAATATATCTTTTAAAACATATTGGATTGCTAAGAAAATACAACAACATTGCAAGAGAACACCAAATAAAAGGAAAACAGCATAATCATGAGGGAAGTCATTTTGTCCTGAGATAATTTGCTGAGAGGGACAAATCTTGACTTGTGTTTTGATGGCTTTATGAGGCATGGGGACAGAGAGTTAAATCAAATCTGTGTAACTATGAAGTCTAATAGGAGACCCTTCCCAAACAGCTGGGACTTCACAGGACTGTACTCTTAGTGTAATGGTGAATCAGAAATGGACCACTCCTTTGAAGACATCGTAACCCGAGTGTGTATATTGTATACGATGTGTTGAGGTCTCTCCTGAACATCTGGAAAGGTACTCGTTGTATATCGTACTGGGGAGAATTGAGAAAGGCTGTAAGGATTGAGCAAAGTGACAACAATCTGAGTGCTTGGATCAGCTTGTGGATCAGAGAGCCTGTCTGTCTGGGATCTCCTGCCAGTTCTAGGCTTTGTCACCTGACTATAGCATGCTTGGGCTTCATCATTTCAGAGGCTTAGCTAATAAATGCTAAACTCTGGAACTAGGGCTGAGATGAGCTCTTGGTGAGAAACATTGACTGGGAGTGCAGCAGTCTGGTGCTCACAGATAAACTGGAGTGTGATGCTTCACAGGCAAAATAATACTTGCTACAAGCATTCACCAGGTTGCAGAGCTAAAAATGCTAGTTTTGCCAATTTCAAAATTCTATAATTGGAATAACAGTCATCATATTTTCCCTGAGCATTATCTTTACAGGTCAGGAGTCATGGAGCATATTAGATTCTTTTTTCAATTGATCATGAATTTTTCATTAAATATAAACATTCCTTTTTAGTCAATGAAGATAATATGATTGTGTAACCAGAGATCAAATTGCCAACATCCGCTGGATCATGGAAAAAGCAAGAGAGTTCCAGAAAAACATCTACCTCTGCTTTATTGACTATGCCAAAGCCTTTGACTGTGTGGATCACAATAAACTGTGGAAAATTCTGAAAGAGATGGGAATACCAGACCACCTGATCTGCCTCTTGAGAAATTTGTATGCAGGTCAGGAAGCAACAGTTAGAACTGGACATGGAACAACAGACTGGTTCCAAATAGGAAAAGGAGTACGTCAAGGCTGTATATTGTCACCCTGTTTGTTTAACTTATATGCAAAGTACATCATGAGAAATGCTGGACTGGAAGAAGCACAAGCTGGAATCAAGATTGCTGGGAGAAATATCAATAACCTCAGATATGCAGATGACACCACCCTTATGGCAGAAAGTGAAGAGGAACTCAAAAGCCTCTTGATGAAAGTGAAAGTGGAGAGTGAAAAAGTTGGCTTAAAGCTCAACATTCAGAAAACGAAGATCATGGCATCCGGTCCCATCACTTCATGGGAAATAGATGGGGAAACAGTGGAAACAGTGTCAGACTTTATTTTTCTGGGCTCCAAAATCACTGCCGATGGTGACTGCAGCCATGAAATTAAAAGACCCTTACTCCTTGGAAGGAAAGTTATGACCAACCTAGATAGCATATTCAAAAGCAGAGACATTACTTTGCCAACAAAGGTTCATCTAGTCAAGGCTATGGTTTTTCCTATGGTCATGTATGGATGTGAGAGTTGGACTGTGAGGAAGGCTGAGCACTGAAGAATTGATGCTTTTGAACTGTGGTGTTGGAGAAGACTCTTGAGAGTCCCTTGGACTGCAATGAGATCCAACCAGTCCATTCTAAATGAGATCAGCCGTGGGATTTCTTTGGAAGGAATGATACTAAAGCTGAAACTCCAGTACTTTGGCCACCTCATGCGAAGAGTTTACTCATTAGAAAAGACTCTGATGCTCGGAGGGATTGGGGGCAAGAGGAGAAGGGGACAACAGAGGATGAGATGGCTGGATGGCATCACTGACTCGATGCACATGAGTCTGAGTGAACTCCGGGAGTTGGTGATGGACAGGGAGGCCTGGCGTGCTGTGATTCATGGGGTTGCAAAGAGTCGGACACGACTGAGCGACTGATCTGATCTGATCTGATACATTTCAAATCCTAAAAGATGATGCTGTGAAAGTGCTGCACTCAATATGCCAGCAAATTTGGAAAACCCAGCAGTGGCCACAGAACTGGAAAAGGTCAGTTTTCATTCCAATCCCAAAGAAAGGCAATGCCAAAGAATGCTCAAACTACCACACAATTGCACTCATCTCACACGCTAGTAAAACAATGCTCAAAATTCTCCAAGCCAGGCTTCAACAGTACATGAACCGTGAACTTTCAGATGTTCAAGCTGGTTTTAGAAAAGGCAGAGGAACCAGAGATCAAATTGCCAACATCCGTTGGATTATCAAAAAAGCAAGAGAGTTCCAGAAAAACATCTATTTCTGCTTTATTGACTATGCCAAAGCCTTTGACTGTGTGGATGATAACAAACTTTGGAAAATTCTGAAAGAGATGGGAATGCCAGACCACCTGACCTGCCTCTTGAGAAACCTGTATGCAAATCAGGAAGCAACAGTTAGAACTGGACATGAAACAACAGACTTGTTCCAAATTGGGAAAGGAGTACGTCAAGGCTGTATATTGTCACCCTGCTTATTTAACTTATATGCAGATTACATCATAAGAAATGCTGGGCTGGATGAAGCACAAGTTGGAAGGAAGATTACTGGGAGAAATACCAATAACCTCAGATATGCAGATGACACCACCCTTATGGCAGAAAGTGAAGAGGAACTCAAAAGCCTCTTGATGAAAGTAAAAAAGTTGGCTTAAAGCTCAACATTCAGAAAATTAAGACCATGGCATCTGGTTCCATCACTTCATGGCAAATAGATGGGGGAAACAGTGGCAGACTATTTTTTTGGGCTCCAAAATCACTGCAGATGGTGAATGCAGCCATAAAATTAAAAGAGACTTACTTCTTGGAAGGAAAGTTATGACCAACCTAGACAGCATATTAAAAAGCAAAAACATTACTTTACCAACAAATGTTCGTCTAGTCAAAGCTATGGTTTTTCCGGTAGTCATATATGGATGTGAGAGTTGGACTATAAAGAAAGCTAAGCGCAGAAGAATTGATGTTTTTGAACTGTTGTGTTGGAGAATACTCTTGAGAGTCCTTTGGACTGCAAGGAGATACAAATAGTCCATCCTAAAGGAAATCAGTCCTGAATATTCTTTGGAAGGACTGGTGCTGAAGCTGAAACTCCAATACTTTGGCCACCTGATGCAAAGAACTGACTCATTTGAAAAGACCCTGATGCTGGGAAAGATAGAAGGTGGGAGGAAAGGGGGATGACAGAGGATGAGATGGCTGGAGAGCATCACTGACTCCATGGACAAGAGTTTGAGTAAACTTCGGGAATTGATGATGGACAGGGAGGTCTGGCGTGCTGAAGTCCATGAGGTTGCAGTTGGAGACGACTGAGCGACTGAACTGAACTGAACTGAACTGATACATTCCAGATGAACTCATGCAAAGATTGGAGAAGGAAATGGCAACCCACTCCAGTTTCTTGCCTGGAGAATACCAGGGATGGGGGAGCCTGGTGGGCTGCCATCTATGGGGTCGCACAGAGTCGGACATGACTGAAGCAACTTAGCAGCAGCAGCAGCAGCAGCATGCAAAGATATGAATTCTAATTTTCTTCATCTCCCCTTAGATGGCAGTTTGCATGTATAAAAATGAACTCATATATAGATAGATACATTATATATGTAATATTGCTAGTGGTAAAGAATCTGCCTGCAATGCAGGAGACAAATGTTCGATCCCTGGGAAGATTCTCTGGATAAGGAAATTGCAACCCACTCCAGTATTCTTGTCTGGAGAATCCCATGGCCAGAGGAGCCTGGCAGATTACAGTCCATGGGATCACATGACTGAGCACACACGCGCAACACAGCTGTAATATGACATTGTGTTTTTCTCAATTTTTTTCCTATAGTTTGAGTTAAAGATTCTGATGTGATTTTTGAGTGTCTTAGGTTTTCCTCTCCCTTAACTCTGATGTAAATTACTGTGTCTTGAATAGCTCTTCGCATGGTGAACAATACATTTGGTTCAGTGGTTTTCTTGCTGCGCCTCATTGATCTCATGCTCGAGTTCCGTGCTCCTCTGGAGACTCATGCTGGTGGCTCCAGCACCTGTGCTGTGGGAAGTCTGTAACTCAGTCTAGTTTTTATGCAGAAGGTGGAGTCTGCCCAGAGACACCAGACATGGAGCTGCCTTGAATTCCAAGTGCATGAGGGGAGCTGGCAGCCTCACACAAGAGAAGCAAACAATGGCTTGGGACACACATGTGGGCTAGGGGAAGCAAAAATTTTCTTTAAGCAACTGTTTTTAGGGAGAGATTGGAATAAAATCCAAGTACAGTATAGCACAGAGTGTTTGTGCCTGAGCTTCCAGGCTGAATTGTCTTTTATTTTCCTCTTCCTTTCTGTTTCATTAAAAAAGTGTTCATTATAGAAAAAAAGAGAAAACTTAAACAACAGAAAAAAAATGACCACTGTATAAAATTTTAACTTGATGGTCTTTTAGAAATGTACTTAATGCAAACACAAACAAAGGAATGTATAAAAATAATGTACTGTTTTGAACCTGCTTTCTGGACTCCCTCTCAAATAATATAACTGCTTCTCTGGTTGCTCAGATGGTAAAGAATCTGCCTGCAATGAAGGAGATCTGGGTTCAATCTCTGGGTTGGGAAGATCCCCTGGAAGAGGGCATGGCAACCCATTCCATTATTCTTGCCTGGAGAATCTCCATGGACAAAGGAGTCTGCAGCCCACCAGGCTCCACTCTCCATGACATTTTTCAAGCAAGATACTGGAGCAGGTTGTCATTTCCTTCTCCAGGGAATCTTCCCAGCATAGGCAGGGATCGAACCTGAGTCTCTTGTATGGCAGGCTGATTCTTTACCACTAGCACCACCTGGGAAGCCCTTAACTCTAAGGTGTTCTAGTATATTCAAGAGTTCCTTGCTGCCTGTTTAGAGGTGCCTCAACTTTGGCCACCTGACATGAGGAGCCAACTCTTTGGAAAAGACCCTGAAGCTGGAAAAGACTGAGGGCAAGAGGAGAAAGGGGCAACAGAGGATGAGATGGTTGGATGGCATCAATGACTCAATGGATATGGGTGTGAGCAAACTCAGAGAGTTAGTGAAGGACAGGGAAGCCTGGCGTGCTGCAGTTCATGGGATCACAAAGAATTGGACATGACTTAGTGACTGAATAACAACAAAGACGCAGAATCTTGAACCCCAAGTGCAGTCGCATCCTGTCCTTGTGTTTCTTGCAGATATTAAGGGAGCTCTAACACACAACCCACAGTTGTACTCTTGGAAGCTGATTCCTCTTTTCCTCAAGTTATTTTGGTTTATTTTCTTTGCACCCAGTGCTACTTAAGGCATCTTCCATGCCAGACACCTCCAGGTCTCTTCCATTCCCAGAACAATGCTCCCTACCTCTTTGCACCTTCTTATGTGGAGCAACTTGTTTTCTCAGTTCAGTCCAGCCTGCCCCTCATGCTCTGTCCCAGCAGTCTGGTCCCCTTGTCAATTTTCTGCTCTCCAGAGTCTGCATTAGCAAAGGTAAGGGACCTTCCTTGCTGAGAAAGTCTGCTGAAGGAGGGAGGAGCTGAGCCAGCAAGATCAACCTTTTCTTTAGTGAGTGGGGATGACAGATCATAAAGGAGAAAATGTGAGTGTTTGGGAGTTAATAAAATTATCACTGCAGCATTAATGTGGAAGTTTTCCAAGACAAATAATAAATGCACACTCATATAGTCACTTTAAAAATAATTTTATTTCTTTATTTAGGCTGTGCTTGGGGCTTCGTTGCTGTGCGGGCTCTTCTCTACTGCAGGGACTGGGGGTTACTCTCTAGTTGCAGTGCCTGGGCTTCTCATTTCGATGGCTTCTCTTGTTGCAGAGTGCGGGCTCTAGGGTGTGAAGGTTTCAGTAGCTGCGGTGTGTGGGCTCAGGAGTTGCAGTTCCTGGGCTCTAGAGCACAGGCTCAATAGTTACAGCGCACATGCTTAGCTGCTCCGAGACATGTGGGATCCACCAGGAATCAAACTCCTGTCTCCTGCATTGGCAGGCGGACTCTCCACCACTCTCCACCAGGGAAGCCCTCAGATTGTCATTTTAAATGGCGAGATGGTGCAACACTCCATGTATAGATGTTATCCATATATGTATTCTATTTCCTATTTTTGAATATTTAATTTGTTTCACCATTTTTCATTAATGGGAAAAGCTTTACTATAAACATCCCTGCACATATGTCTTTGATTACTTTTAAAATTATTTATTTAGAACAAGTTCCATGAAATAATACTGCTGAGTCCAAAGGTATACAATTAATGAAAATGTTGCCTTAATGCCCTTTAGGAAGGGTTTGATGATTGGTCTTTCATTAATAATGTATAAGATATTACTGACCCTGTAACTGTGTCTATACTAGTTACTGTCATTCTTTTTAAGTTTGTCAATTCAGTGGGCAAACTTATTGTTTCATTTATTTAATCATTAGTGAGGTTGATTTTTTTTTATCATTATTGACCACTGTAGGTCTGATTTTGGGAATTATATATTTATCTTTTATTGGGGCAGAATTGTAATTTAGTATTTGGCAGTGCACAATAAGGTTTTGGAATCTGGAAATGTTTTTGAGAAAGTATTAGCCACAACCAATCATGGTGAAATGTACTAGATTGCAATTTTTCCTTGACTTCGTTTTCAATTATTTGCCTCTGTACCTCACAAAGAAAAAAAAAATACACCAGCAGAATGAAATTTTGATAAATTAAATTTTGATTTTGATAAATCAAACCTCCTCCTTTGGGTTTGTAATGAGGCCATATTTTCTCAAAATATTGGCCCCAAAGATAAGGGGGCCTATTGTCATTAGGGAATGAGGTAGCTCGCCTGCAGAATGGGGGGCTCAGGAGCCCCAAACAGATCAGCCCCAAATAGTAGCTCCAGGACAACCTATTCCAGTATTCTTGCCTGGAGAATCCCATGGACAGAGGAGTCTGGTGGGCTCCAGTCCATGGGGTCACAGGGTCAGACAGGACTGAAGCGACTGGGCAGGCTCCCACCAGGACCTGTGCAGTGGCAAGTAAGGAAAGTTAGTGTGAGGAGGGTAGATATACTTCCCACAGCCCCAGAGGACCAGCAGTGTCGGGACTCAAATTCAGATCTGACTATAAATCCAGTGCCCTCACCATAAAAAACAAAGGCAAAAACAAAAGAAAAGAAAATCTAAAAAGCAAAGAGGAAGAGTGTGGGAATGACTATCTCTCTTGTAGGATGGCTATGCTTGATAGAGGTGGCAGGAAGTGCTTAAATCTTTCTTTCTAGCAAAAAATAAAAGGCTGGGAAATCCCCCGGCCCTACAGTGGTTAGGATTCTGCACTCCCACTGCAGGGACCCAGGTTCAATCCATGGTCAAGGAACTAAGGTCCCACAGGCCAGGTGGCGCTGCCAAAAAAGCAAACAAACCCCCAAGAAACCAGCAAAACCCCCAAACCAACCCTCCCACCCCCAAAGCAAAAGCATACAATATAAAAGGCTGACTTGGTCATAATGAGAAAAGTTATGTTTATGGCATTGCTGTGGTGGGACAAAGAGATTGTTTTTAAGGGTTCGGTGCTTTGGCTGCTACATTTAGTGCCCTATATTTCTTTCTCTAACAATCCAGATTCTTGTCATCCTGGAAGGCTGCTGCCACCTCTTTCTCCAAGAAGCCTCCCAGGCAGGCAAGAGCAGAGAAAACTGCTTCAGCCTTCAGAGCCTGTCCCACCCAACACAGCATTGATCACCTTGCATCTTCTCTTTCTTTCTTAGCATCTGTGGATATTATTCTTATTTACCTATTATAATAAGGTGTTAGCTTCACTAGATTAAAAGTTTAATCTCAGTACAAAACCATTCACATAATAGAGTTTATCATTTATGCAAATTGGTTGATCTAAGGGTTAAATGGGGCTTCCCCGGTGGCTCAATGATAAACAATCTGCCTGCAATATAGGAGTTGTGGGTTCGATCCCTGGGTCAGGGAGATTCCTTGGAGAAGGAGATGGCAACCCATTTCAGTATTCTTGCATGGGAAATTTTATGAACAGAGGAGCCTGGCAGGAAACAGACCATGGGGTCACAAAAGAGTCGGACAGGGTTTAGCCACCAAACAACAAGGATGCCTTAAGACAGCTTTACAGAAGCTTCAACTAATATTTATTAAGCAACTGCTACTATCTAGGTATTTCTACATAAGCTGTCTTATTTAATTCTTAAAATCATCTTGCCGGGTAGGAGATAGAGGTTTCTTTCTTTCTTTCCCCCCCCCTTTTTTTTGAGGAGAAAACTGAAGCCAAGAAGAGTTAAATAATTTCTCAGGATTCCTCTGTGAGTTGGGTTTGTATTTGAATTCCTGCTTCCCAGCTTCAAAGCTCATGCTTTTTACACAGACACACTCCTTCCAGGTTTGATCAACACAACCTGGGTGTGGGTGGAAGAGCTTCTCACAGAGAACTATCATCGCTGACAAGCTTATTGAGGGGCCCTGAGAAAAGAAAGGCATCATTATTTTGACAGGTCTTGCTAACCAAAACCCATGGTGCCTATGTTCTTGGGCAAGGACTGATTTTAAAAAGCAAACTATGAAAGTATAGAGATGTTGCCTTTCCACCGAAGCCAAAATTGATGGGTTTTCAGGAAGAAAACTAATGGATTTTTGATTATCTTTTGCTGGCAAAACATCCACGTGGAATTTTCAGGGGCTATCAGCACAAAAAATGTAGTTCTTAATGCATCGAGGACTTCTTAGCCTGTCTACAGAAGTGGATCGTTTCTACAGGAAAATATTAAATGTGGGAAGAATATAATGAGGCTCCCTAAACATTCTGTGGATGACATTAGGTGCATTATCGCTTCATTAAAAAAGGAAAGGATTAATTTTATATAACAAAACAAATGGGAAGTCCCGTGTATCACTTTGTTTAGCTGCTTGTCTATTAAAGCAATGTCCACTGTGCGTGGGACTCCAGCTTCGTTAAACTTCCTTGAGGCCAAGTTATTTCATGATTGGATGACCTACAGGACTTATTCTATTTTTTTTTTTTTTTGAATTCTTCACCATTAAAACACCCAAAACCAAACCAAACAAAAGCAAAAAGGGAGTGGCTTATGGATGTCAAGTTTGTAAGCTAAAATTTAAAGATGTATCTCTTTCAGAATCCGCCAAGCCAGAGGAAATCCATAAAGAATAACTAGTGAGGAAAGAAATTTTGGAGATGGGTAGACTTATTTGGCCGAAAAAAACTAGGAAATCTGCCACGTTTCATGAATTCGTACATCACAAGGAAACTGCTTAAGTTTAATGAGGATACTAGGGTTGCAAGAGTTGGACATGACTTAGCAACTAAACCACCAGTGAGGATACTGCTTTTTATGTTTTTAAATTTTTATTTTGATCAGAGAATAATTACAATATTGTTATGGTTTCTACCATTTATCAACATGAATCAGCCATAGGTATATGTACATCCTCCCCTCTCCTAAACTTCCGTCCCATCCCACACCTGTAGGTTGTCAAAGAGTGCCAGCTTTGGGTTCCCTGCCTCATAAAGCAAAATCCCACCAGCTAGAGGATAGTGCTTTAAAAATTTTTCAACCTTTAGAAATTGTGATTAAATATACATAACATAAAATTTGCCATTTTGAACTCTTTTTAAGTGTTCAGTTCTGTGGCATTAAGTACGTACACATTATTGTGCAACTGTCATCGCTACCCAAATTCATCATTCCCAACTGGAACTCTCTACTCATTAAGCCATAATTCTGCATTCTCCTCTCTCCCAGCCCCTGGTTATCAAAACGTTCATTTTTTAAAATAATTTTTACTGGAGTAGAGTTTATTTACAATTCTGTGCTAGCTTCTGCTGTACAGCAAAGTGAATCAGTCCCACAAACACATATATCCACTCTTTCTAAGATTCTATTCCCATGTAGGTCATCACAGAGTAATGAGTAGAGTTTCTTGCGTTATACAGTCAGTCTCAATTTCTCAATTAATCTCTCCTCCTTTTCCCCCTTGCTAACTATTTGTTTCTTACAACTATGACTCTTCTGTTTTGTGGGGGGAAAAAAAAAAGTGAAAGTGAGTCTTTACAACCCCATGGACTGGAGTGGGCAGCCTTTCCCTTCTCCAGGGGATCTTCCCAACCCAGGGATCAAACCTAGGTCTCCCGCATTGCAGGCAGATTCTTTACCAGCTGAGCCACAAGGGAAGCCCCCTTTGCTCTGTAAATAGGCCTACTTGTACCTTTCTTTAGATTCATATATAAATGATATCATATGATGGTTTTTTCTCTGACTGACTTCACTCAGTGTGACAATCTTTAGGTCCATCTATGTTGCTGCACATAACATAATTTCATTCCTTTTTATGGCTGAGTAATATTCCATTGTACATAATCATAACCTTTATTCTACTTTCTGCCTCTATGAATTTGGTTATTCTAGCTACCTCTCAGTTTTTTAATTGAAGTGTAGTTGACTTACAATGTTGTGTTAGTTTCAGGTGTACAGCAAAGTGCTTTGGTTATATGTATATATCTCATATATTACTTGTTGAGCAACTTGTAAGAGTTCTGAGACCCATGCTGTCTTAGGCTCAATCCCAAGAACCGCTGGCAGCGCAGGTGGAGGAGTCCAGCTTTGCTCTCCTGAATAATCTAGGGAGGTGGTGTGATGCAGAGCTGGCCTCCCCAAGCTGTGTGCACATCACAATTGCCAGGAGAGAGAATTAAAACATATCATGGGGCTGCCAGGGCTCTGGGACCAGGCTCCAAATATCCCTCAGGGATTCTCATGTACACTCAGCTTTGAAAGCTACTGACGGCAAATTTAGCCTTGGAATACGGAATGAAGCAGGGCAAAGACTAATAGAGTTTTGCCAAGAAAATGCACTGGTCATAACAGACACCCTCTTCCAACAACACAAGAGAAGACTCTATACATGGACATCACCAGATGGTCAACACTGAAATCAGATTGATTATATTCTTTGCAGCCAAAGATGGAGAAGCTCTATACAGTCAACAAAAACAAGACCAGGAGCTGACTGTGGCTCAGACCATGAACTCCTTATTGCCAAATTCAGACTTAAATTGAAGAAAGTAGGGAAAACCACTAGACCATTCAGGTATGACCTAAATCAAATCCCTTATGATTATACAGTAGAAGTGAGAAATAGATTTAAGGGCCTAGATCTGATAGATAGAATGCCTGATGAACTATGGACTGAGGTTCGTGATATTGTACAGGAGAGAGGGATCAAGACCATCCCAATGGAAAAGAAATGCAAAAAAGCAAAATGGCTGTCTGGGAAGGCCTTACAAATAGCTGTGAAAAGAAGAGAAGCGAAAAGCAAAGGAGAAAAGGAAAGATATATACATCTGAATGCAGAGTTCCAAAGAATAGCAAGAAGAGATAAGAAAGCCTTCCTCAGTGATCAATGCAAAGAAATAGAGGAAAACAACAGAATGGGAAAGACTAGGGATCTCTTCAAGAAAATCAGAGATACCAAAGGAACATTTCATGCAAAGATGAGCTCGATAAAGGACAGAAATGGTATGGACCTAACAGAAGCAGAAGATATTAAGAAGAGATGGCAAGAATACACAGAAGAACTATACAAAAAAGATGTTCATGACCCAGGTAACCACGATGGTGTGATCACTGACCTAGAGCCAGACATCCTGGAATGTGAAGTCAAGTGGGTCTTAGAAATCATCACTACGAACAAAGCTAGTGGAGGTGATGGAATTCCAGTTGAGCTATTCCAAATCCTGAAAGATGATGCTGTAAAAGTGCTGCACTCAATATGCCAGCAAATTTGGAAAACTCAGCAGTGGCCCCAGGACTGGAAAAGGTCAGTTTTCATTCCAATCCCAAAGAAAGGCAATGCCAAAGAATGCTCTAACTACCACGCACTTGCACTCGTCTCACACGCTAGTAAAGTAATGCTCAAAATTCTCCAAGCCAGGCTTCAGCAATATGTGAACCGTGAACTTCCTGATGTTCAAGCTGGTTTTAGAAAAGGTAGAGGAACCAGAGATCAAATTGCCAACATCTGCTGGATCATCGAAAAAGCAAGAGAGTTCCAGAAAAGCATCTATTTCTGCTTTATTGACTATGCCAAAGCCTTTGACTGTGTGGATCACAATAAACTGTGGAAAATTCTGAAAGAGATGGGAATACCAGACCATCTGATCTGCCTCTTGAGAAATTTGTATGCAGGTCAGGAAGCAACAGTTAGAACTGGACATGGAACAACACACTGGTTCTAAATAGGAAAAGGAGTTCGTCAAGGCTGTGTATTGTCACCCTGTTTATTTAACTTATATGCAAAGTACATCATGAGAAATGCTGGACTGGAAGAAACACAAGCTGGAATCAAGATTGCTGGGAGAAATATCAATAACCTCAGGTATGCAGACAACACCACCCTTATGGCAGAAAGTGAAGAGGAACTAAAAAGCCTCTTGATGAAAGTGAAAGTGGAGAGTGAAAAAGTTGGCTTAAAGCTCAACATTCAGAAAACTAAGATCATGGCATCTGGTCCCATCACTTCATGGGAAATAGATGGGGAAACAGTGGAAACAGTGTCAGACTTTATTTTTCTGGGCTCCAAAATCACTACAGATGGTGACTGCAGTCATGAAATTAAAAGACGCTTATTCCTTGGAAGGAAAGTTATGACCAACCTAGATAGCATATTCAAAAGCAGAGACATTACTTTGCCAACAAAGGTTCATCTAGTCAAGGCTATGGTTTTTCCTGTGGTCATGTACGGATGTGAGAGTTGGACTGTGAAGAAGGCTGAGCACCGAAGAATTGATGCTTTTGAACTGTGGTGTTGGAGAAGACTCTTGAGAGTCCCTTGGACTGCAAGGAGATCCAACCAGTCCATTCTGAAGGAGATCAGCCCTGGGATTTCTTTGGAAGGAATGATGCTAAAGCTGAAACTCCAGTACTTTGGCCACCTCATGCAAAGAGATGACTCATTGGAAACACTCTGATGCTGGGAGGGATTGGGGGCAAGAGGAGAAGGGGATGACAGAGGATGAGATGGCTGGATGGCATCACTGACTCAATAGACGTGAGTCTGGGTGAACTCTGGGAGTTGGTGATGGACAAGGAGGCCTGGCGTGCTGCGATTCATGGGGTTGCAAAGAGTCGGACACGACTGAGTGACTGATCTGATCTGATCTGACAAGGACAGAGAGACCTGAGTCACAGCCGGGCTCTGTCACTGGCCAGATGTGTGACTTCTGGTGATTCACCTGCTGGCTCTCAGCCTCAGCTTCCCATCTGTACATTGGATTTTGGTGAGGAGGACGAGTATTTGGCTCATAATTTGACACCATTTTTATCCATGTAGAATGTGTGACAGAAAAGGTGGCTTATGTTTCTCAGCTGTAACTCAGTTTGTTCACTGAGAAGGCAGGTAGTGCCCTAGACTGAGAAATCACTCAACCCCATGGCTGTCTAGGCAGCCTGTCACCCTGGTCTTGAAGTTCCAGCTTTCTGCCCCTGGGGGTCCTTGGAAAGATGCTGGCTGATAGATTGCTCAGGGAGCTAGGGGAGTACAGGTAGGCTGGGCAGATGCCCCCTGCTTATTGCAGGTAGAAGGAAGCCAGAGGAGAGCAGTGGGCTCAGGTCTTCAAGAAACTCAACTCCATCCCTGTTACCATTCACCTGGGTTCTTGATCCTTCAACAAACCTAAAAATGAGAAACCAGAAGTTAGCAATGCCTTAAAATATTTTCAGCTTCTCTGCTGGTTCAGATGGTAAAGAATCTGCCTGCAGTGCAGGAGACCCGGGTTCGATCCCTGGGTCAGGAAGATCCCTTGGAGGAGGAAATGGCAATCTATTCCAGTAATCTTGCCTGGAGAATCCCATGGACCGAGGAGCCTGGTGGGCTACAGTTCATGGGCTCGCAAAGAGTTGGACTTTCTTTATTGCATGTAGATAGATCAAGTAACTTCTCTCTGTGATCCATCACCAGGACATTTGCTAAGAAAGGATATTTACTAGCTTTATAAAATAATGGATTTTTTTCCAGATACACATGCTGATTTCATTTCAACTGTATGGCAGAATTCTGTAAAGAGCCTATCTTTCATATACTTTGGAGCAAGGTATCCAGATCATTAATTCTGAAGAAAGGGTTCTGACAAAATATGAGATAAATCAGAACAATATTACATTCTTACTCTTTCTTGGCAAGAGCTGCAGTAGTTTCAGAAATTAGCCCACGGAAATTGCAAAGCTGGGGTGAATTTTGCACTTCAATGACTGAAGTATTTTAGTAGTGCTTGAACAGGAAAATCAACAAAATGTAAAAGTCATCAGAACATATCTGCCAGATATGAAAACTAATTTAGTGAACTGACTGCACGCTCTTTTTCTAAAAGGATTGGAGAAATTTTCTCACAAATCCTCTTCCATTTCTAAGCAACAACTAAGGGCGGGCGTGTGGTCACTCCCATTGAAAACAGGGTGGACAAGGCAGAGTGATTCTTGCAAGATTACCCAGCTGGTATGGTTGTGCAAGAACTTAGGTTAATTCTTGTAAAGGTGGAGGTTAGTTTAATAAACTCCACTGCTAAAAAAATAGCATCCATTTCTACAGACACTGATATATTTTCAACCTAGTGATTTTAAGGGAGGTATGCAAATGAGTAGAATGAACGGCAGGTGTGTAGATCAGCCTGGAAGTCGCTAAGTTGCTTGCTTCAGTTGTGTCTGACTCTGTGCGACCCCATAGACAAGAATACTGGAGTGGGTTGCCATTGCCTTCTTCGAGATCAGCCTGGAAGGGCCAGTCCTTATCCAGGGCTGACCTCTGAGTCCATCATCCAGCTGTGAGGTTCAGCTTGTTCTCAGGGTGTGGAGGTTGCTCTCTTGACTGCCCAGCCTAACTCATCAATTTTAGAAAGTTTTACCCCATCTTCATAGAAAATGCTTACTATCACATTTCTATAGGTCTTCAAAAAAGCTGCAAGAGAGATTCAACTATGATAGAACATTGTGTGACTATGTGGGCAATCCTGTAAGTATGAGGACCTGCTTAAAGGTTTAGCTTCCCTGGTGGCTCACAGGCACCCGGGTGCCTGCAATGCGGGATACCGGGTTCTGTCCCTGGGTTGGGAAGATCCCCTGGAGAAGGAAATGGCAACCCACTACAGTACTCTTGCCTGGAGAATCCCATGGACAGAGGACCTTGGCGGGCTACAGTCCACAGGGTTGCAAAGAGTCGGACACGACTTAGTGACTTCACTTTCTTTCTTAAAGGTTTAAAGACTGGCTTCAAGCACAATAGGACAACTGCCTAAGGCAGGGGCAGTGGAGATGGAAGAAGGGGATTAATTCAATTTCTGTTGTCTGGGTGGGAGTGGTGAGAAAGAATGAGTGAAAGATGACTGCTATGCTTTTGGACTTGAATGACTGGGTAAACATTAAATGAACTTTGTCAAAGAGGAGGAAGGGCAGGAGTTGAGGCAGAGATGATCAATTTACTTTTGGACATAATTTGTGATGTTGCAGATACAGACATCTAGCAGACAACTGGATAGATAATTTGAAGGTGAGAGTGGTGGACAGAATTCCAAGAGGACTCTTGATGACTCACAACCTTGAATAACCTTCTTCTTTGGAATGTGTGTGTATGGGGTGACCTATAACTTGCTTCTGTGACCAAGGTAATAAATGGGCTATCACTTCCATGATTAGGTTACATCAAACTCTCTGGTGATTCCAAAACCTCTGAAGATTTTAAAGAGTAGTTTGTGGGTGGTAAATGGTCCTATTTAAATATCTCACCCTACCCTCCCTGCACATCTGGCCCCAAGGAGATGTCCACCATTGTTGATTGTCTCTTTGTGGGATTCATTTTTTTTTCTCTCATAACTTTGGAAGTTTTTATCGTTATTGGGGTGCTGGAGAAGACTCCTGAGAGTCTCTTGAATTGCAAGGAGATCAAACCAGTCAATCCTAAAGGAAATAAAACCTGAATATTCACTGGAAGGACTGATGCTGGAACTGAAGCTCCAATACTTTGGCCACCTAATGTGAAGAGCTGATTCATTGGAAAAGACCCTGATGCTGGGAAAGACTGAGGGCAGGAGGAGAAGGGGGCTACAGAGGATGAGATGGTTGGATGACATCAGCGACTCAATGAACATGAATCTGAGGAAACTCTGAGAGATAGTGAAGGATAAGGGAGTCTTCAGGGCACTTTGACCCAGAGTGTGTGATTTTAGTCTCATTTATAGCTGTGCCCATTTCTGGTCTATGTATTGTTCCTTTTGTTTTAAAGTGCACTGAAGTTATTCAAATTAGGTGTGCGTGCGTGTGTGTGTGTGTGTGTGTGTGTGTGTATGTGTGAGATCACTGATGTGTTTAAAACAGAAGGAAGCTTACAGTGTTAAATCAGCAACACCTTTATGAGAAGGGTTTATGGCTATATTCTATTTCCTGTTTCTTTAGTCAATGGTTTGCTGCTGCTAAGTCACTGCAGTCATATCCGACTCGGTGCGACCCCATAGATGGCAGCCCACCAGGCTCCCCCGTCCCTGGGATTCTCCAGGCAAGAACACTGGAGTGGGTTGCCATTTCCTTCTCCAATGCATGAAAGTGAAAAGTGAAAGTGAAGTCACTCAGTCGTGTCTGACTCTTTGCGACCCCATGGACTGCAGCCTACCAGGCTCCTCCATCCATGGGATTTTTGAGGCAAGAGTACTGGGTGGGGTGCCATTGCCTTCTCTGAATCAATGGTTTAGTGGCAACCAAAACACATAATGAAGAATTTTGAGGTGTGGTTGCCTTCTGTAAATATTGAAACCCACTGTGTAGATGGGCTTGGCCGTTTGTGGAAGAGAATAAGGGAGGGAGGAAATGTGGGACTCAGAAGTCAGGTGACACCCCAAATCCAAGGAAGATGCCAGCTGAGAGAGGCAAGGTTGAAATAAAAGTACAACCCAGGAAGCTTAGATCTAATCTCTTGAAGGATATGCTGAAGGAAAATTGCAACACTGGTGGGACTGTCATTACTGAACTTGAGTGGAGATTCCATGGACTAAGAACTGGTGTTTCCAGCGCTGTGGGGCAGACGGCCCTGAAGGGGCCACACAGCTGCACATCAGCTTGGTGGGCTCAGCTTGCAATGCGGATGGGCCACCAAGTTATAAAACTGTTGGTGAACTAGCTTTACAGTTCATCCATGTTAGGGGCTGAATTGTGTCTCTCCAGAATTCACATGGTGAAGCCCTCACTCCCAGGACCTCAGAATTAAACTGGGTTTGGAGACAGGGTCTTCTAAGAGCAGTTAAGGTACAGTGAGGTCATAGGGGTGGACCCTACTCCAGTCTAACTCGTGTCCTTGTAAAAAGAGGAGATTGGACACAGACATACAGAGGGAAGACCATGTGGGGACACAGGGAGAAGACGACCGTCCACAGCCTAAGGAGAGATACCTCAGGAGAAAACACTCAGCTGACAGCTTGATCTTGGACTTCTGGCTTCCAGAACCATGAGAAAATAAATTCCCGTTATTGAAGCCAGTTAGTCTCTGGCACTGTGTTTAGGAGAGTCAGAAAACCAATATGTCCATCCAGCTCTTTGCACCCCAATTTCCCATTCCTGGGGTAACTTTCTGGTTATAACCTGACCTCCCATGCAGCTATTACTATGTGGAAGGAATTCACTAGCCAGAGCTCATGAGGATTCTGGCCCACTTATTAGCTTTATTTCCCACTGTGAATTAGGTGACTGGCTTTCTGCATGCACTGGTTAATGTAGCAGTCTGACCAGCATGTTTATGATGGGTCAGTCTTGGAACTGACTTCTTTTACTTGTGAATGCTGTAGAATCAATGGGGCTTCCCTGGTGGCTCAGCAGTAAAGAATCTACCTGCAATGCAAGAGATGCAGGAAATGTGGGTTTGATCCCAGTGTCAGGAAGAGCCCCTAGAGGAGGGTATGGGAACCCACTCCAGTATTCTTGCCTGGAGAATCCCATGGACAGAGTAGCCTGGCAGTCTACAGCCCATGGGGTTTCAAAGAGTTAGACATGACTGAAGCAACTGAGCACATATGCATGTATGCTGTAAAATTGAGTTGCTAAGCTCACAGAGCCATTTTCACACTAGAAATGTTTGGGTCATGTTTCCTGCTGTGTGACCTTAAGTAAATATTACAAGCTTTTCCCCCTAAGATATGTGCATCACAGATGACCCTATTCTTTACCTCCTTTGTGGTCCAAGCTGAGATGAAGAAACTGGATAAGATTTGGGTACAGAAGGTCAGGTATTCAAAGGACATAGTTTAAAAATAATCTTTAGTGGTTTGTTTTTAGACTGCATTAAATATCCTCCTTATTGCCAAATTCAGACTTAAATTGAAGAAAGTAGGGAAAACCACTAGACCATTCAGGTATGACCTAAATCAAATCCCTTATGATTATACAGTGGAAGTGAGAAATAAATTTAAGGGACTAGATCTGATAGACAGAGTGCCTGATGAGCCATGGACAGAGGTTTGCGACACTGTACAGGAGACAGGGATCAAGACCATTCCAATGGAAAAGAAATGCAAAAAAGCAAAATGGCTATCTGAGGAGGCCTTACAAATAGCTGTGAAAAGACAAGCAAAAAGCAAAGGAGAAAAGGAAAGATATAAGCATCTGAATGCAGAGTTCCAAAGAATAGCAAGGAGAGATAAGAAAGCCTCCCTCAGCAATCAATGCAATGAAATAGAGGAAAACAACAGAATGGGAAAAACTAGAGATCTCTTCAAGAAAATTAGAGATACCAAGGGAACATTTCATGCAAAGATGGGCTCGATAAAGGACAGAAATGGTATGGACCTAACAGAAACAGAAGATATTAAGAAGAGGTGGCAAGAATACACAGAAGAACTGTACAAAAAAATTTTCATGATCCAGATAATAACAATGGTGTGATCACTGACCTAGAGCCAGACATCCTGGAATGTGAAGTCAAGTGGGTCTTAGAAAGCATCACTATGAACAAAGCTAGTGGAGGTGATGGAATTCCAGTTGAGCTATTTCAAATCCTGAAAGATGATGCTGTGAAAGTGCTGCACTCAATATGCCAGCAAATTTGGAAAACTCAGCAGTGGCCACAGGACTGGAAAAGATCAGTTTTCATTCCAATCCCAAAGAAAGGCAATGCCAAAGAATGCTCAAACTACCACACAATTGCACTCATCTCACACACTAGTAAAATAATCTCAAAATTCTCCAAGCCAGGCTTCAGCAATACATGAACTGTGAACTTCCAGATGTTCAAGCTGGTTTTAGAACAGGCAGAGGAACCAGAGATCAAATTGCCAACATCTGCTGGATCATCAAAAAAGCAAGAGAATTCCAGAAAAGCATCTATTTCTGCTTTATTGACTATGCCAAAGCCTTTGACTGTGTGGGTCACAATAAACTGTGGAAAATTCTGAAAGAGATGGGAATGCCAGACCACCTGACCTGCCTCTTGAGAAACCTATATGCAGGTCAGGAAGCAACAGTTAGAACTAGACATGGAACAACAGACTGGTTCCAAATAGGAAAAGGAGTACGTCAAGGCTGTGTATTGTCACCCTGCTTATTTAACTTATATGCAGAGTACATCATGAGAAATGCTGGGCTGGAAGAAGCACAAGCTGGAATCAAGATTGCCTGGAGAAATATCAATAACCTCAGATAAGCAGATGACACCACCCTTATGGCAGAAAGTGAAGAGGAACTAAAAAGCCTCTTGATGAAAGTGAAAGTGGAGAGTGAAAAAGTTGGCTTAAAGCTCAACATTCAGAAAACTAAGATCATGGCATCTGGTCCCATCACTTCATGGCAAATAGATGGGGAAACAGTGTCAGACTTTATTTTGGGGGGCTCTAAAATCACTGCAGATAGTGACTGCAGCCATGAAATTAAAAGACCCTTAGTCCTTGGAAGGAAAGTTATGACCAACCTAGATAGTATATTCAAAAGCAGAGACATTACTTTGCCAACAGAGGTCCATCTAGTCAAAACTGTGGTTTTTCCAGTGGTCATGTGTGGATGTGAGTGTTGGACTGTGAAGAAGGCTGAGCACCAAAGAATTGATGCTTTTGACTTGTGGTGTTGGAGAAGACTCTTGAGAGTCCCTTGGACTGCAAGGAGATCCAACCAGTCCATCCTAAAGATCAGTCCTGGGTGTTCATTGGAAGGACTGATGCTGAAGCTGAAACTTCAATACTTTGGCCACCTCATGGGAAGAGTTGACTCCTTGGAAAAGACTCTGATGCTGGGAGGGATTGGGGGCAGGAGGAGAAGGGGACGACAGAGGATGAGATGGCTGGATGGCATCACCGACTCAATGGACATGAGTTTGGGTAAACTCCAGGAGTTGGTGATGGACAGGGAGGCCTGGCGTGCTGCGATTCATGGGGCTGCAAAAAGTCAGAAACGACTGAGCTACTGAACTGAACTGAACTGAACTGAAATATCTTATCAGTCACTTTAAATCGACTGTATAAAAATAGTAGCATCAAAATTTTTGCCTTGGCAAGGCTATCTGGCACACAAATCAGTGAGAACAGACATTAAAAACAGCTGAAGAGGTGGATAATTGTACCAGAGTCACACTGTGTACCTGAAATTGACAGCCTATGAATTAAAACTCATTCTAAGGGGCCAGCCTCATGATCTAGCTTGTTTCCAATGATCAAAGGTAAAGTTTAGCCAAGGTCTTTATTTTTTTAATTATGAAGAAAAATCATCTGACTTTTCATTTACCTACAAACAGGATCCTCCTAGCCAGAAGAGGTATTAAAACACCATCTTTCTCCCCCTTCGTGTCAAGGATGTTGAACACACAGCCCTGAAATGGAAAGTGTAAGTGTGTATGTGTGTTTCTGAGTGCCTTCCTACTGACATACTCACATACTCTGAGTCACTGTTAAGAGAGAAGAAATTTAACTGACCATGGAGAGCTCAGGTGTCCTCCTAATTTTTAAAATCATGCATGCCTTTAGAATGACAGTTATGACTTTATCAAGGGAGAGCAAGGCTGACCTGGGGAAGGAACTGGCTTCTATGGCTGTGTCAATGGGGAGACGAACGTGGGTACCGATTCGTCTGACCTGGTGGTCAACAGATTCCTCTCTCCTCCTGCTCCTGAGCCACTCCATCCCTTGTTCACTCCACTTGAGTCCTTCCCCAGGTGTGCAGACACGGAAACTGGGCAGTGGATGCTCAGTTCTCATTTGTGAGTCAGTCCTCCAACACAGGAGGATTTGGGAGACACAAAAATCACCTCTTGGCCTTTGTCTTTTCTTCTGTAGGTCTGCCCTGGGACTTGACATGCCTTTACCATCAACTTGAATTTAGTCCTGCTAATGGGCAGCTTCCCTGGTGGCTCAGAAGGTAAAGAATTTGACCACAATGTGGGAGATCTGGCTTTGATTTCTGGGTCAAGAAGATCCCCTGGAGAAGAGGATGGCAACCTACTCCAATATTCTTACTTGGAGAATTCCATGGACAGAGGAGCTTGGTGGGTTACAGTCCATGGGATTGCAAACAGTTGGACACAACTGAGCAACTAATACTTTCTTTTTCTCAATATATACCGGAAGGTATACTGGCTTGTCTCACAGGTCAGTAGATTAAATGTTAGCACAGGCTCCCTACTCTTCAAACCCATTAGGATCTCACTGTCACATGGCAAAAACCGTGTGTTGAGGGAATATGACTGAGCTTCTGGAATCCTCAAGACTAGCTTGGGAGCTGCCCCCAAAGACCTTTTGTCTTGCTGGCCAAAACATGCTCTGGAAGCCATCATCTGTTCTCTAAACATATCTGCTTGGCCCCTTTACCCTCTGGTCCATTTGGAGGAAGGGGTTTAGCAGACTTAGTAGCATCCATCTTATAGCTTCTCCACAAAGACAGAGATGCTACCCTGGGAGGTGGACCACAGACATGCTAACATTAATGTACTTAAATACAGAAGAGAGTCTGATTTGTGGGGATGAACATGGGGAAAACCAGATTGATTTTATCATCCCTCAAAGCAAGATTATAAGATGGAGGTTTAGAAATAATATTTTTTCCCAAAGAACTTAGACAAATATTATAGACATAACAAGGATTTGAACACACAGCCCAAAACTAAGGAGGTGGTCCTTAGCTCCCATCTGCAGGACACTGCTTTCTAATCCTATGTAAACACACCATGAATTCTCAGCTATAACTTTGGGAACAATAGAAATGCATAACATGTTTATGTTTTACCAGAGTAATTTTATAGTTTTGAAAACAGAAGCTTTAAAAAAAAAGAACATAAAATCTTCATGCCTAGTGGTTATTAACTGTGATCGACAATGATTTATACTTATCAAATCCTGAGGAGCTAGTTTAAAAAGAAATCACCTATTGTTATTGTTAAGTGAAATCTTTGGCCATCTTGTCTCAATTCTCCAAACATGTTGGGATTTGAAAGAGATTTTTCCACTGGATTCTCAAATCCTGGTAAGGCAGTTTCAACTCTGAAGCGATACTTCTAAATTCATATCACAGTTCCCTTTTCGGTTTTACAGGGAATAAACCCTGGTGAAGCCTAAACCAGCAGCAAAAAAAAAAAAAATATCCTACTTCGGCTGGAGAGAATGTATTTTGTAAGTCAGTGTGTATATTTCAGGCTATTTGCACGAGCTACAATAGTTGGAGCCACTTAGCTGGGTAGCACATCCTAAGGCAAAATGATTGGTTGGAATTAATGGGATTCTGTCATCCACTCAGTGCCTTGGTAACCCCTGGGCTATCATTAATCCCAGGATGCATTCATCTGTCCTGGTGGTGCTTCCCACTGGATAGGAATCACTAAATGTGATGCACAGGAAAAAGTCATGTCCACTATCTCCAATTATACCCTGAGGGATGGTGTAACCATTGGGTTTCTAATATTAGCCCTAAAAATCCATCTTTACTTAGTTCTCAAGACATTTCCTGTAAGCTTTTGAATAAGGAGGAAAAAAGAGTCTGAATTTCCAATTTGAAATACATGGGTGATAACTACTAACTTTGTCTACGCGAACATAATCTCTAGGCTTTTGTTCTGGCTTTAGTAGTGTTGCAGTGGAGCAGAGATGCTTACTGAAGTAAGATACATCCCAGAAATGAAAAAGAAAAAGCTAGTCAAGTCACTTTTTAAAAAACCTACTGATTCTTTTGAAGATAGTTAAATCAATTATAAAGAATAGGTGTTACTTTTAAAAAGAAAATCATCCCACAGTTTATTGTTCAGTAGCATTTGTAGAAGTTGTGTTTCTGAGGAGTGACTGCATTCTTAGCTTGGAGCACCTGAGACACTCTAAATGATTTATTTTTAAAATTCAAGCAAAATATCCAGAACTTTAAGATCATTGAAGTTTTTCAAATTGAGCCTTGGCCCTTAAAACTGGAAGATATTTTTCACGTACAGCTCTGTATTTTTGTACATATTGGTGTTGCTTTAACCTGATCAGAGTAAATGGGTGAAGAAATATCAAATTCTCCACTTTCGCATCTTGATGTCTTCTTGAAAGAGGATTTGAGGCAGAACTCTATTTGTCCTTAAAAATCAATAAAGTTTAAGAGTGAAGCATAATCTTGGGTTATTCTAAAGGTGGACTTTCTGCATCAAAACCAGTACCTGTTCACTGGCAACCATGCAGACCATCCTGTGGTGTCAACATTTCATTTAAATACTGGGCCTGGGGACTTCCCTAGTGGTGCAGTAAATAAGAATCTGCTTGCCATTGCAGGGGACACGGGTTCCATCCCTGGTCTGGGAAGATCCAACCAGCTGAGGAGCAACTAAACCCAGGCACCTGCCACAACTACTGAGCAGGCATGCTGCAATTACTGAAGCCCTCATGCCTAGAGCCTGCGCACCACAAGAGGAGCCACCACAGTGAGAAGCCCATGCCCTGCAACTGGAGAGCAGCCCCTGCTCGCTGCAACTAGAGAAAATCCATGTGCAATAGCAAAGACCCAGTACAGCCAAAGATACATAAATACATAAATGCTGGGCCTGGGGAAGGAGGAGGCTCATCTTGGATGGGTGTGGGGCAGGTAACTGGTTCTATTTGCGACAGTTAGTCTGGTGTCAGCAAATGAGAATTCATGTTCATCCAGGGAGGACATCCAGGCAACGAGTTTCCCTTTGGAAAATAATTAGAATGAATGTGAATTACTTTCTTCTTTTTATTAATTTTTAGTGGAGTATGGTTGCTTTACAATGTTGAGTTAGTTTCTGCTGTACAGCATAAGTGAGTGAGTTATACATACATCCTCTCTCGTTTAGATTTCCTTCCCATTTTACTGGAGTATAGTTGATTTACAATGTTGATGCTTATACCTGCGACTCTATTTCTGTTCTGCAAATAAGTGCATCTGTAGCATTTTTCTAGATTTCACATATAAACCCTATTATATGATATGTGTTTTTCTCTTTCTGACTTACTTCACTCTCTATAACAGTCTCTAGGTCCACCCATGTGGAATAATGCAAATCACATTATTTCATTACCTTTTATGGCTGAGTAATATTCCATTGTGTATATATACCAGATCTTCTTTCACTATTTCTCTGTTAACAGACATTTAGATTGCTTCCATGTCCTGGCTATCGTAAATGGTGCTGCAGTGAACACTGAGGTGCCTGTGTCCTTTCAAACTATGGCTTTTCTCTAGGTATATGCTTAGGCTTGGGATTGCTGGGGAAAATGGTAGTTCTACTTTTAGTTTCTTAAGGAAACTTCACACTGTTCTCCATAGAAAGAGTCCTTCCTAATGATCTGGATTTTTAGAGTTACAGTAGTTCCCCCCTTATCTTCAGAAGACTCTTTAGAGTCTTCTCCAGCACCACAGTTCAAAGACATCAATTCTGTACATGCTAGAATATGAAACTGATTGAGCCAGACAATGTACCTCTAAAAGTATTCAGAGAATGATACTTTCAAAACAAAACTATGATCTGGAGTAAAAAATCCATGAGCCTTAGAGAAATGAAAAAACTGTGTGCCCCCCTCCCCGACCCCCACCCCCATTCACCTACAGAAGTAGTGGGATTAAAAATTGTACTCCCAAAAGAAGATGAAATTTATATTTCAAATGTAAAGGGTGCTTCATCTTGTTTGTAACCACTTGCTTATACCTGCCTTATATTCGAAATTGGCTAGATGTGAATTTAATTTGACTTCAAGCTTTTCCAGAGAGCAAATTGCCAACATCTGATGGAGTTCATCTTTCAGTGTCCTATCTTTTTGCCTTTTTGTATTGTTCATGGAGTTCTCAAGGCAAGAATACTGAAGTGGTTTGCCTTTCCCTTCTCCAGTGGACCACATTCTGTCAGACCTCTCCACCATGACCCGTCTGTCTTGGGTGACCCCACACAGCATGGCTTAGTTTCATTGAGTTAGACAAGGCTGTGGTCCATGTGATCAGATTGGCTAGTTGTTTGTGATTGTGGTTTCTCTTACCTTGGACTTGGGTTTCTCTTACCTTGGACTTTATTTTTCTGGGCTCTAAAATCACTGCAGATGGTGATTGCAGCCATGAAATTAAAAGGCGCATACTCCTTGGAAGGAAAGTTATGACCAACCTGGACAGCATATTGAAAAGCAGAGACATTACTTTGTCAACAAAGGTCTGTCTAGTCAAGGCTATGGTTTTTCCAGTGGTCATGTATGGATGTGAGAGTTGGACTGTAAAGAAAGCTGAGCACCGAAGAATTGATGCTTTTGAACTGTGGTGTTGGAGAAGACTCTTGAGAGTCCCTTGGACTGCAAGGAGATCCAACCAGTTCCATTCTAAAGGAGATCAGTCCTGGGGTTTCTTTGGAGGGAATGAAGCTGAAGCTGAAACTCCAGTACTTTGGCCACCTGATGTGAAGAGCTGACTCATTTGAAAAGACCCTAATGCTGGGAAAGGTTGAGGGCAGGAGGAGAAGGGGACCACAGAGGATGAGATGGTTGGATGACATCACCGACTCAATGGACATGAGTTTGAGTAAACTCTGGGAGTTGGTGATGGACAGGGAGGCCTGGTATGCTGCGGTTCATGGGGTCGCAAAGAGTTGGACATGACTGAGAGACTGAACTGAACTGATGGAACATTGAAAAAGCATGAGAGTTCCAGAAAAACATCTATTTCTGCTTTATTGACTATGCCAAAGCCTTTGACTGTGTGGATCACAACAAACTGAGGACAATTCTTAAAGAGATGGGAATACCAGACCACCTGACCTGCCTCCTGAGAAATCTGTGTGCAGGTCAAGAAGCAACAGTTAGGACTGGACACGGAACGACAGACTGGTTCCAAATCAGGAAAGGAGTACGTCAAGGCTGTATATTGTCACCCTGCTTATTTAACTTATATACAGAGTACATCATGAGAAACACTGGGCTGGATGAAGCACAAGCTGGAATCAAGATCGCTGGGAGAAATATCAGTAACCTCAGATATGCAGATGATACCACCCTTACAGCAGAAAATGAAGAAGAACTAAAGAGCTGCTTGATGAAAGTGAAAGAGGAGAGTGAAAAAGTTGGCTTAAAGTTCAACATTCAGAAAACTAAGATCATGGCATCTGTTCCCATCACTTCATGGGAAATAGATGGGGAAACAATGGAAACAGTGAGAGGCTTTATTTTCTTGGGCTCCAAAATCACTCAGATGGTGACTTCAGCCATGAAATTAAAAGACATTGCTCCTTGGAAGAAAAGCTATGACCAACTTAGACAGCATATTAAAAAGCAGAGACATTACTTTGCCGACAAAGGTTCATCTAATCAATGCTATGGTTTTTCCAGTAGTCATGTATGGATGTGAGAGTTGGACTATAAAGAAAGCTGAACGCCAAAGAATTTATGCTTTTGAACCGTGGTGTTGGAGAAGACTCTTGAGAATCTCTTGGACTGCAAAGAGATCCAATGAGTCAATCCTGAAAGAAATCAGCCCTGAATATTCATTGGAAGGACTGATGCTGAAGCTGAAACTCCAATAACTTTGGCCACCAGATGCAAAGAACTGACTCACTGGAAAAGACCCTGATGCTGGGAAAGATTGAGGGCAGGAGGAGAAGGGGACGACAGAGGATGAGATGGTTGGATGGCATCACCGACTTGATGAACATGAGTTTGAGCAAGCTCCAGCAGTTGGTGATGGACAGTGAAGCATGGTGTGCTGCAGTTCATGGGGTCTCAAAGAGTTGGACAGGACTGAGTGACTGAACTGAACTGAGTCCCCCTCCTTATCTGTGGTTTTGCTTTTCAGTTTCAGTCACTTTAGGTCCTCCATGGCCTAAAAATATTGCATGAAAAATTCCAGAAATAAATAATTTGTAAGTTTTAAATTGTGCACCGTTTTAGTAGTGTGATGAAATCTTACTCATTTCCACTCAGGACATGAATCATCCCTTTGTCCAGCGTATCCTGCCCCTTAGTCACTTAGTAGTCGGTAGAATCGAATGATACCACATGGTAGTGTTTATGTTCTTATAAACCTTATTTTACTTAATATTAGCCCTATAGTGCACAAGTAGTGATGCTGGCAATTCAGATATTCTATTACTTGGCCCAATTTTTAAACTAAACTGTATCATAGGTATTATCTATAGGGAAAAACATAGTATGTTCAGGGTTTGGTACCATACATTGTTTCAGGCATCCTTCTGAGGGTCTTGGAACATACTGCCTGTGGGTAACTGGGGACTACTGTATATGAAGAACACTTGTCATAATGGGAAAACCTGTTTTTCCTTGCTCAGCTTCCATGTTAAATTTAGCTTTTCAGAAGCAGTTCAGTATTCAATCAACACCTCGTTCAAACAGGTAAGTTGTGATAATAGTTGAAAGGACATTACAAAACGAAATGTTACCAATAGGTCCAGGGTGGCTCAGTGGTAATGAATCTGCCTGCAATATAGGAGATGTAGGACACAAGGGTTCTATCCCTGGGTCAGAAAGATTCCCTGGAGGAGGGCATGGCAACCCACTCCAGTATTCTTGTCTGGAGAATCCCATGGACAGAGGAGCCTGGAGGGATACAGTCCATAGGGCTGCAAAGGGTCAGAAACAGCTGAAGAGACTGAGCATGCACACGTGCATGCACCAATAGGCCCACAATGTCCATCTGTCCTGGACAGATGAGCACTAATGAACAGACACCGAGGCAGACTGCCT
Organism: Bos taurus; assembly: GCF_002263795.3. NCBI lineage: Eukaryota > Metazoa > Chordata > Mammalia > Artiodactyla > Bovidae > Bos > Bos taurus. Next base: position 26,798,938 of record NC_037341.1, read on the forward strand.
CACAAAACAAGACTCTATCATAGACAACCAGTGCCACGTTGAGTGAATTCTCATTAACAATGAAGTCCAGGACCTCCTTGGTGGTCCAGTGACTGCCCGACCTTCCACTGCAGGGAATCTGGGTTCTATCCCTGGTCTGGGAACTAAGATTCTATACGTCATGTGGCGCAGCTAAAAAACAAAACAAAAACCCCCAGTGAAGTCCACTTGGACGAGAGTAACTAGCCCTTCAAGGATTCAAAGAGAAATGCAATTCCCTTTTTATGTAAGTAATTTTATAATCTTTCTGATCAGGCCCACAGCTGTAATATCTGATTCTGGCAAACTCTGTAATCACATTTCCAGCAAACCTTTGATGTACTCTGAGCTGAAACCACACCATTACATTTTCATGAGAACTTGCTGCTCTTTGCTTCATTTATAAGCATTTTGTCACATTTCCTTCTGTTTAAATAATCCAACTTAAAGAAAAATATCTTGAGGGGATGTGAGTCATTCTTTTTATATTTGTTTTGGCTGTTACAAAAAAATTAGTATTTATTTTCCACAAATGTGATACATTCATTCCCATGTTTACCTTTTTGCCATTGTGTTTGTATCCAAAACAAGACGCTGAAAGAGAAGGTGTATGTTGTTCTTTGACAAAGGTCAGGTGCAAAGGAGTAAATTATTTTGAGATATTTTCTATTGCAGTGAATGGTACACAAATGTTAAGCTTTCACAGTTCACAAATGTCTGGGTGCCAAGGAGGGTAAGAGAAGTTTATCCTGAATGCAGGATTATCAGTCCTAAAATTGTGAACCACTGGGCCAACCAAGACTCTTGTCTAACCTGTGCTAAGACAGTGACTAGACGAAGGAGGCAGCAAGGATAAAGACAGGGAAATCCTCTTTGAAGAAGAGGTGTTTTCTGTTTGGAAAGAAAACACATAGACATACAATACCAGAAGTGGTGGGAAGATAAAAAAAAAACTGTGATCCTGACAAATCAAGGTCTGTGGAATTCTGTGTTTAGTTCCAAATGGAAGTGACTTTTCTGAGAAACATCTGTTTCCAGGTTCCCTCAATTTCAGTGAGTGAGATAAAGCCAACAGTTAGTGGTTTGTTTCATTTACTCACTCACTAATTTATTCAAAATTATTTATTATTTTTTTCCTAGGCAAGACATTGTCAATAGGAAAACAGTTGTCCCTTGGTATCTGCAGGGGATTGGTTCTAGGACCCACATGGACACCAAAATCTGTGGATGCTTAAGTCCCAGAGTCAGTCCCTGCAACCACCGATCTGCATCCTCAAAATCCACTGACCTAGGATGGTGTGAAGAGCCAGCACATTGGAAAAAATCCTGATGCTGGGAAAGATTGAAGGCAAAAGGAGAAGGGGGCGGCAGAGGATGAGATGGTTAGATAACATCACCGACTCAATGGACATGAGTTTGAGCTAACTCTGGGAGACAGTGAAGGACAGGGAAGCCTAGAGTGTTGCAGTCCATGGGATCACAAAGAGTCAGACATGAGTTAGCAACTGAACAACAGGATGGTATAGTATAGTATTTACTATTGAAAAAACCCTGCACATAAGATGACCTGCATGGTTCAAGCCTGTGTTGTTCAAGGTCAACTGTATATCAGAGAAGGAATGGCCTTCCTTCTCTGGTGAGGTTTACACTCAACTGCTGAGACTGGCCCTCTCCTCATGCTGAGCACCCATGTGTTCTCGTTTATTCCCTGTAATAACTCTCATTACTGTATCCCATTGTGAGTTCACTTTCTAGGTAGAGAAACAGAGGCTCAGAGACAAAGGAAAGAAAGAAAGGCAGAAATTTGGGATTTAAGCCGATGGAGTCTGAAATTAAAACCCCCGTGATGCCATGCTCTACCAGTGGGTGGCAGAATTCTGTTCCTTGAAGCAAAATCCTGGATTTAATGGACAGTTAAGTGATGAAGCATTCCAGTGGTGTCAGGCACATTTCTAACAGCCTTCACATAGGTCCTCCTACCTAATGTTGACATCAGCAAGGAGGAAGTGCTGAGCAATCTGAAAAGGGCATTCTTCTCTAAGATCTGGTTTGTTGTTGATGTTCAGTCGCTAAGGCATGTCTGACTATTTGTGACCCCATGCACCCCAGCACGTCAGGCTCCCCATCCTTAACTGTCTCCCAGAGTTTGCTCAGATTCATGTTCATTGAGTTGGTGATGCTGTCTAAGCATCTCATCCTCTGCTGCCCCCTTATCCTCCTGCCTTCAATCTTTCCCAGCATCAGGGTCTTTTCCAATGAGCTGGCTTATCTCATCAGGTGGCCAAAGTATTAGAACTTCAGTTGCAGCATCAGTCCTTCCAGTGAATATTCAGGGTTGATTTCCTTTAGGATTGACTGGTTTGATCTTGCAGTTCAAGAGACTCTCAAAGTCTTCTCCAGCACCTTGATTTGAAAGCATCAATCAATTATAAAATCAGTTAGTAGGAATAAACTAGGGGGTTGTGTCAGTTCTCAAAGACTTTTTACTAACCCCAGACAGAGACTACCACATAGCCTGCTTTGCTTTTTAGAGTGAAAATGTTAAGTATTCCAAATGTCAATATTAGCAGAAGGGCAGCATGGAGCACAGTGGCTGATCACAAAGCCAATTAGGTCTAGATCCCAAGTCTCCACCCCCTGCCTGTGTGGCCTTGGACCTGTGACTAACCTCTCTGAACTTCAATAATCTCATCTAGAAAATGATCACAAGGAAGACAGTGTCCTCCTTAGAGGTTATTAGGAGAAATTTTTGGGAAAAAAGCTATGACAAATCTAGACAGCATTTTAAAAAGCAGAGACATCACTTTGCCAACAAAGGTCCATATAATCAAAGCTATTGTTTTTCCAGTAGTCATGTACGGACCTAAAGAAGGCTGAGTGCTGAAGAATTGATGCTTTTGAACTGTGATGCTGGAGAAGACTCTTGAGAGTCTCTTGGACTCAAGAAGATCAAATCAGTCAATCCTAAAGGGAATCAACCCTAGATATTCATGGAAGGACTGATGCAGAAGCTGAAGTTCCAGTACTTTGGCCACCTGATGGGAAGACCCGACTCATTGGAAAAGACCCTGATGCTGGAAAAGATTGAGGGCAGGAGGAGAAGGGGATGACAGAGGATGAGATGGTTGGATGGCATCACTGACTCAACAGACATGAGTTTGAGCAAACTCCAGGAGATGGTGAAGGACAGGGAAGCCCAGTGGATTACAGTCTACAGGGTTGCAAAAAGTTGGACATGACTAAGTGACTGAGGACATATCCCCAGATCTAGAACCTTTCTTAGTGAGAACCTCCCCAAAGTCAATCAATCTTCAATTATCCTTAGCCCTGGACTTTCTGACCCAACATTAAAAACATAGCCGTTACTATGGCAACTATCTGGCAATATTTTTATATCCCCCCTATGATAAGTGGGGCCTCTTGAGCAAAGCATGACAGCATTAATTACATTATTCATAATAAACCACATTTGATCATCTCTTTAGCTCTTTGTTTAATGGTTGGGATTGTTTTTTTTCATTTTTGGTTTTCCTAGAATCTTTGTAAGGTAAAATAGCATAATAAAAATTATATAACCACATAAAACTTTAACAGAGGGTAAAATACCATGGTTATTTTCTAGCATGTCTGAAGAAGACAGTAATTATTCTAATATCTTCCCTCAAACCACCACTTATTAATCAAATAATATTAATGAATCAAGTAGCTCTTTAGCAGGCATTTGAACATTTAAATGTTTGAACCTTTGTAAGGGAATCACTTAAGGGGGAACTGTGCATATTCTCTCTTTGTACTAAGTGAAAAAAACCTAGGAAATAGGTGACATTAGTGTATCTACCAGATAAATTATGCTAGTTGGTCATTTTATATTTCTAAAGGCTAAACGAGAATTTACAGTGTCAACATATTCTGCATATTCTGAATTGATTTGGATCATGAAGTACTCAGGATGGTTTTGTTGTTTAGTGTCTCAATTGTGTCCGACTCTTTTTGACCCCATGAACCCTAGCACGCCAGGCTGCCCTGTCCTTCACTATCTCCCGGAGTTTGCTCAAACTCATGTCCATTGAGTCGGTAATGTTATCCAACCATCTCATCCTCTGTCACCCGCTTCTCCTCCTACCCTCAATCTTTCCTAGATCTCTGTCATTTATATGTATGAAATTTTGTGGGGCACAAACATGTAATGGACTTATTATTTTTATTCATTATTGCTGTTGGCCATTCTCCACCAACCATTTCTCATTCCTTCATGAAGTTTCAGGAAGTAACCACCCCCCCTCCCCCACTGCTTTTTTTCTATAACAACTTTCAGTTATTTTAAACATCTAGGTTGGTATAGTCTAGTCTAAAACTTCCCACTGGTTTCTGAGTTAATTCCGACCTCCTTCTCTTCCCCCAGAAACAGACCTAGTCCAAGCCTGCCTGCAGCACTCTGTCACCCACCTAAGGATCCCTAGTCTCTCAAAACTGGGGTCTCCTCACCTGGCAGCCCTTCGCCTTGGCTGAAAACGGGCCGACTTCATCCACAGCATCAATTCGACCTCAGGAACATAATATGCCCAACCCCCCTCCATCCTGGGCCGGCCCTCACTCTTGTGATTTGCCGGGGTGGGGGAGCTGCCCAGGGCTACACGTGGCAACATCCACCCCCAGAATGAGATGCCTGTCCCCGTTTCTGCATATCCAGCACATGGTTTGGTTTTCTTGGAGACTTTCTCATCCTTTCTTGCTGAGAAGATGCCCCTAAAGACAGCGGCTTCACGGTTAGCGCAGCGGTAGTGAATCCACGCCTGCCAAGGCAGGAGCGGCAGGTTTGATCCCTGGGTCGGGAAGATCCCCTGGAGGGGGGCATGGCGACCCACCCCAGTATTCTTGCCTGGAGAATTCCATGGACAGAGGAGCCTGGTGGGCTACAGTCCATGGGGTCACAAAGAGTCAGACACGACTTAACAACTAAACAACAAGGACCCCAGAGAGAAACGAATGATTGGAAGGGTGCGGTTTGCCCCTGGTGGGTAAGAGATATTCTTTTCTTCCCTCCATACCCAACTTGGGAAGCCTTGAGAAGAGGGGCTGGGGCAGCAGTTGGATGAAGAGCACAGCTGGTGGGTTGCTTCTTAAGTAAGCCAGAGAGGGATGCCTGGTGAGTAATTATGTATAACTTGCTTGAAATGGGGGGCCACACCACTTTGCTTTCAGACGTTCATCAGGGGCAACAAGGAAAAGCCCACTCAGCCCTAGTTGAGCCGCACTAGCTCCCCCTGGTGGCCGCAGTCCAGGATCTCACGTCTCTGGGCATCACCGACCCCGTGCCGAAGTCTTGCCCAATCCAGAGAGTGGGGAACGACGGTGGCTGGACCCTGTCTCTGGTTGGCAGGCCAGTGTGGGCATCCTGGCTGGAGGGACAGGGCCTCGTCTGTCGAGCGCCAGCATCCTTTGTCCTGTCCTTCCTGCTGGAGAGTCAGCTTGGCTCAGAATCCCTGCATCTGTGCAGAAGTAACTGCAGATAATTAGTCCAAAGGAAGAGGTGAATTATCCCTGCTGGGCCCATCTGCATCGATAGAGCGTGTTCTTTTATCCGCGTCCAGACAGGCAGGGGCCTGAGGCACATCCGAGGTCTGCTCTCATTCAGCTGCTCGGCAGGAGGGAAGGCCTGCCTCCCCAGCAGCACCACATCAGATCGGAGTTAGGGGGTGTGTGTGTGCACGCGTGTGTTCAGCCGCTCAGTCATGTCCAGCTGTTTTGTGACCCCATGAACTGTAGTGCACCAGGCTCCTCTGTCCATGGGATGTCCCAGGTAAGAATACTGGAGTGGGTTGTCATTTTTTTCTTCGGGGGATCTTCCTGACCCACAGATGTAACTAGTGTCTCTTTTGTCTCCTTCATTGGCAGGCAGGGTCTTTACCATTAGCGCCACCTGGGAGGCCCAGAGGTATATATAACTTGCCCCAAATTGCACAGGTAGACAAGGACAAGCTTGCTCTCTGACACTGAACATAAACCATTAACCCTTGTGACACTGGCAGAGCCTTTACCAGCTGGGCAGGCATGGGTCTCAGCAGGCAAATAGGGGTGCCTGGAGCTCCCAGACCTCAGCATAAATGGTGCAGTTTTTGCTAGTTTTTATAGTTAGATCTTTAAAAAAAAAAAAATCAGAGCTGGCTGAACAGCTGCTGTAGCTCACTTCCACCCTAGATCTCTAAGGAGCCGGCTGTCTTCTCTGCATGGGACGCACAATTCTAGGTCACTTCAGAATGATCACTGTCGCTCTAAATGGAGCAAAGTGAATGCTGTCTTTAAAACGACCAGGCTAATTGCAGCTCTTAGGTGGACCTGGTGACCAGTTAAATAGAAAGTCTAGGAAGCCGACTAGAGAGGGGTATGGAAAGAAATCGTGGAAAGAGCATTTCAGTGGCTTGGCTGTTCTCCAAGCAATTACTGTTTAGATTGTAGAGTAAAGGTTTCAAAGGTCGAAATGCAAGCATGTGAGCAGAACACAAAAATTGCTCTGGTTGCCAGTGGATCTGTGAGTGTCCCCGACATGAACAGGGAAATGACCCACTGCTGCAGACCAGCAGAAGATTCCAATGCAAGGCCGGGGTGCTGCATTGAAATGCCCTCTGCCCTTGTTTTTTAATGTTTTCAGGAGGCAAGAATTTCAGATTACAATTGCATTTACCTAGTTCTGGGTCATTATCAGTAACTATGATTAAAGCTCAAGAAAATGGAGCTTGAGTGGATACATGTTGTAGTTTTTGTTTTGTTTTACTCAAATTTAGCCCAACTTATCACTTTATTCTCTCAAAGCTTCTGAACATGTCTTTCAGTGAAAAGAAGCTATTATATATCTTGAGGGCAAGATTTTCTAGAGAGTAGAGAGGAGGCAGGTGGGGGAAAGGAGAGTTTTCTGTGTGTCTATGTGTGTGCTCAGTCTCTTAGTCGTGTGCGATTCTTTGAGACCCTATGGACTGTAGCCCACCAGGCTCCTCTGTCCATGGGATTCTCCAGGCAAGAATATTGGAGTGAGTTGCCATTTCCTTCTCCAGGGGATCTTCCCCACCCAGGGATCGAACCCAAGTCTCCTGTGTCTCCTGCCCTGGCAGTTGGATTCTTTACCACAGTTCCTCTACTGAGGCTGATATTCAGAGTGTTCAGAGACAGCCTGCATTTGTAAAGACATTGGAAACCACAAATATCAAATATCAGATGAACTGACTTGAAGGTTAATATATGGATGCCCTGTTTCCTGGCACATTCTGAGTCCTGAAGCTGAAACGGAATGTCCGAGCCACTTCTTGTTGCTGGGAATAAAGACTGTCAAGGCCAAGATCCTTGTGACTTTCCTTCTTTGTTTACAGTCCCACCTCCAAGCCAGCAGCCCCATCTACAAAGCAATGTGCTGGCACGTGGCCAGCTGGGCCGGCACCCCCAGCAGTCAGCTTTCTGAGGGATGAAGTCAGAGGCTGGGGTCCAATCTGCTGAGCTGTGCTGTCGATGTCAGGATCTTTTGTGAGGCTGCTGGACCGCTTTCCATGGTTGGTGAGGAAGCAAGAGCAGTGGGTAATGAGTTGGCTGTGCCATAAATCCCCCGGCACCTGAGCCAACCTCCCTTCCATTCATCTCAGCTCTGCTGACCCTGATGCTGACGTGAGGCCATGTGCTGCCCGGGCCAAGGGCAAGGAAAGAACAGCATGTCAGCCAAGGGCATGGGAAGGGGGCAGGACAGTCCTCAAATTGGAGAAACGGTGAGAGAACCAGGAGGGCTGTGTGGGGACTGTTTACACAGCAGCAGGCAGTGATGCGGTGACAGCAAGCAATTCGGCATGGATGTGTTCCGACCGAGCACTACGGGTCTGGATGGAGAGCAGGTAGGTTCGTTTCCAGCAGTAGTCCTTCTGAGATGCAGCTGGTGGAGGGCGAAACGTCCCCTCCTAGTCTGCCACTTGCTCAGACATCCCCCTGTCCCGGGGACCCAGAAATCTGACCCAGCACAGAGCTCTGGAGCCGAGAGTAAAATTTCACAAATGCAGCCCGGGCATTGGTCCTTGGCGGACGGCCTTTTCTTTTTGTGAAATCCCATCTCTCCTCCTGGGGCTCAGCACCTGCTCTGTTCTTTAATAGCTCCCTGGGGCCCGGATCCAGCTGGGCTGCACTTACAAAAACAAGAAGGATTACAGGTTTCTAAACAGCAACGACGGCAGAGATCATCCAGTTCACTGACCTCACTTTACAAATGAGGAAATGGTGGCCAAGAGAGGCTGAGTTACTTCCCCAAGGTTACACAGCTCGTGCTGGGGAATGGTTCAAATGGATGAGCCCTCACTCATCCTGGGAGAGGTCAGTGGAGCCACCGCTTGCGTCCTCCACACTCTGGCCTCTCCAGCGCTGCTGGGCGATGGCCTGGAAGACCATTAATTAATGAACACAATATAAGAAAGTGTTATTAAGGTGGCCAGAGGACCTAGAAACCCTTAAATCCTGCCTTCGATCAATGAATTCTTTATATGAAGTCCCTAAGAGAAATAAATCCATGGGACAATGATCAGTGAGGCAAAAGAGAATATTTTTTAATTAGCCTAGGCTCTGTGCCAAACCTAAGAGAATTCAATCAAATTAAAGTCAAATCAGAGAATGACGCCTGTTTGAAGCAGAGCTTACCTAGGCAGGAATCCCCAGGCCAGAGCGATAAAGTCCGTTCTTAGGAAGTTGTTTGGGAATGCCTGTACGGGGGAAATGAAAGATCAAGGTGGTCCATGGAAAAAGAAGTTCTCCTCTGTTCTAAAAATCTTGATGTCACAGAGCTGGACACAAAAATGGACTCGGGTCACTTTTTCAAACTTGTTCACTTAGTAATTTAAGAGCTGAGGGTGCTGAGGTCTAGAGAGATAAGGTAACTCATCTCTCCAGCTTTGACAAAACTCTAGGGCCTTCAGACAGACCACGTGGGGCAGCCCTTCCGGGGGAAGTGGTTTGATTGGACCCTGCAGAAAACTGAGAAGCTGCCAGAGGGCCCACAGGGGAGCAGGACCTGCAGTCACACCTAAGAGCTCAACACTTAGAGACGTCCCCACTTGGAACAAACGGCAGAACCACGTCCTTCCCTCTCCAAAGGCTGATGGACTCGGAGACTGGTGAGGTCCAGGGGATTCACAGCAGATCTTCTTTGGTTCTCAGGTTCTGTCATCCATCCTGATGCTCCTGTGGTAAGCATCTGACAGTGGTGAAATGATCGGTTAACTTTTATAGGACTGGTATTTTGATCAGACTTTTATCTTGAATTTTACACTACCTAATATATTTGTTGCTGTTCAATTGGTAAGTCCTGTCTGACTCTTTGTGACCCCATGGACTGCAACACGCCAGGCTTCCCTGTCCTTCACTATCTCCTGGAGTTTGCTCAAACTCATGTCCATCGGTGATGCCATCCAACTGTCTCATCCTCTGTTGTCCCCTTCTCCTCCTGCCTTCAACCTTTCCCAGCATCAGGGTCTTTTCCAGTGTCAATTCTTTGCATTAGGTGGCCAAAGTATTGGAGCTTCAGTTTCAGCAGCAGTCCTTCCAATGAATATTCAGGGTTGTTTTCTTTTGGGATTGACTAGTTTGATTTGCTTGCAGTCCAAGGGACTCTCAAGAGGCTTCTCCAGCACCACAGTTTGAAAGCATCAGTTCTTTGGCACTGAGTCTTCTTTATGGTCCAACTCTCACATCCATACATGACTACCGGAAAAACCATAGCTTTGACTATATGAGCCTTTGTTGGCAAAGTGATGTCTCTGCTTTTTAATACATTGTCTAGGTTTGTCATAGCTTTTCTTCCAAGGAACAAACATCCTTTAATTTCATAGCTGCAGCACTGTCTGCAGTGATTTGGGAGCCCAAATATTTGCTACTAGTTTTTGTGGGCGGTTTTTGTAGATTTTTTTTTTTTAAACGGCGGGATTGTACCATTCTGGGAATTCACTTCAATGATATAATGCTGGCCTTTCTAGGACCTTAGGGAATACAGGATGAGATCACAGAGTAATACAGCTGGAAGAAACTTGGATTTCCTTCCATAAGCAAAGATACAGACTCTAAGAGAGCTGGTGGACATGCCTGAGACTACTACGTGCCAAAGCAAATACTAGAAATCTGATCTTTTGACAGAATCCTGGTACCTTCGAATCACCAGACTTCTCATCAAGTTTCTCCATGTATTTATTCTTTCGGCAAATATTTATTAATCAGTTAATTTGTGCCAGGAACCACATAAGGTGCTGAGAGTAGGGAAGACTACAGAGAACGCCTCAGTACTTACTGAAGTCAAATTCTCTGTGTGTGTGTGCAGGAGTGAAGGTGATAGAAAACAAACACAGGCATTAATACAAATGGGCTTCCCTGGTGGCTCAGCTGGCAAAGAATCTGCCTGCAATGTGGGAGACCTGGGTTTGATCCCTGGGTTGGCAAGATCCCCTAGAGGAGGGCATGACAGCCTACTCCAGTATTCTTGCCTGGAGTATCCCCGTGGACAGAGGAGGCTGGCAGGTTAGAGTCCATAGCATGGCAAAGAGTTGGAGATGACTGAGGCGACTAAGCACATTAATATGGTATGATTTCAGGTTTTGATCAGTGTTATTCCAGCTCCCTTATAAGCTTCTCTTGATAACCATTTCCATCCTGCAGATAGATCTCCACTTGTCTCTCTCAGGCATGGGATGCTACGATGTTTGGTTTCAGACACACCTTTTCAAGCAAGTCAACAGAGCAGGAGTAGAGGTCAAATGCATCTCCAGGGAAGCACCTTGTGGACTGTCTGTCCAAAATAACAGAAAGACTTGCCACTGAAACAGTCATCATTTTTAAAAACTCTGGAAGTTGACCTTGCTATAAAAAACAGACCCTATTGACCAGAAGAGAAATACATACTTTGAAAATCTAAGTGTTAATAACATCTTTGACTTACAGAATACATCATCAATTTCCTCTCACACCAATTTTTTATTATTGCTTTGAGAATAAGGTAGCTCAAATGTTATATTTTTTAGTCTTATTTCTTACTGTGGTAAAACATACATAACAAAATTTATGATTTTAACCATTTTTAAGCTTACAGCTCTATAGTGTTAAATACATTCATGTGGCTATACAACTAGCTTCCGAGGTGGTGCAGTGGTAAAGAATCTGCCTGCCAATGTAGGAGATATAGGAGTCAGGGGTTTCATCTCTGGGTTGGGAAGACTCCCTGGAGGAGGAAGTGGCGACCCACTCCAGTATTCTTGCCCAGAGAAGCCCATGGTCAGAGGAGCCTGGCCGGCTCCAGTCCACAGGGTCACAAAGAGTTAGATACTGAGCACACATACAACTATCACCACCATCTATTTCCAGAACTGTTTACCATCCCCAAATGAAATGCTGCTGCTGCTGCTAAATCACTTCAGTCATGTCTGACTCTGTGTGACCCCATAGACGGCAGCCCACCAGGCTCTCCCGTCCCTGGGATTCTTCAGGCTAGCTATACTTATAAAGCAATACGTTTCCACTTACTCCCCAGCCCTCGGTAACCACCATCCTGCTTTCTGTCTCTACGAAATTGTTTACTACCTCATGTCAGTGGAATCATATACTATTTTAAATATTATTTTAAAAGCCCTGACCTACCCAACAGAGGAATCCAACAGTAAATTACCAGCACAAATAACTCTATTCTGACCATTGTTATTGATTGTGATTTTTAGGCATTTTTCTAGTTAAATCTGTGAGGTGGTGTTAGAGAAGGAGGCGATTTCAGATCATTTTGACCAAATAAATCACTAGCATTCTCATGATATACAGGGCTTCTAAGTGAATTTAAAAAGGCAAGTTTCATAACCAAGAGATACTTAATTACTTAAATGTCACTGTTTTTCTTAAGACAATTGTATTTATTTTTGGTTGTTCTGGGTCTTTACTGCTGTGTGGGCTTTTCTCTAGTTGTGGTGCAGAGGCTTCTCACTGCAGTGGCTTCTCTTGTGAAGCACAGGCTCTAGGGCGTGCAGGCTTCAGTAGCTGCAGCACAAGGGCTCGAGAGTTGTGGATGCCAGGCTCTAGAGCACAGACTCAATAGTTGTGGTGCATGGGCTCGGTTACTCTACGGCCTGTGGGATCTTCCTGGATCAGGGATTGAACCTGTGACTGCTGCATTGTCAGGCAGATTCTTTACCACTGAACCACCAGGGAAGCTGGTGGTTATGTTGTTATTTTTGATTTCCTAATTGGCAACAGAAGCTTTTTTTTTCTTTTGGTCTTATGACTTGCAAGATTCCCCAACCAGGTATTAAACCTGGGCCACAGCAGTGAAAGCCCAGAATCTTAACCACTAGGCCACAGAGAACTCCCAGAAGATGATACAAGTTTATAAGAGCTTTCAGTCTTACATTGTATGGGCTTGAGATGATGCTTCTAGTGCAAATAAAAAAAGCTTCTCTGATATTCAAAATTATTTTCTTTCGTGAAATAACACTAAAAATGGTTTTGATTGATCCTAATATATGCATTTTAAAACGGACTAAATCGATTCCAGCTGTACCATTTGATTTAAACAAAACCCAGATTGTGGGGATCACTCCAACAAATGCATTAACAGCATCACTTTCATTTTCTTTCTCTGTGCTAATTGAGTAGACAGATTTTCCCTTCACAGCAAACAGATATTGATAAAACATCTTTAGCTGTTTTGTCACCCATTAAATTGATGACAGGCAGGCCTTCCATGCCTATAAATTTGATCTGTGTTTAGCAAAGCCACACATTTTAAATCTTGACTTTTAAGATTGTGTGTCTTCAATATGTTTTAACTCCAGACCAGAAACGCTTAAATTATGTATGAGTCAAGCCAACTTGAAGAGGATGGGTAAATCGTTTTGGATGCTTTCAGTTCTCTGTCTTCTAATTAAATTAACTTTGGAAAGGCTCCCGTCTGCTCACAAAGTTGAAGCAAGTGGATTTGTATGCACCAGTGCAACTCACAGGCTACCAAGCTAGTAATGTTTGTACCCTTGTTCCAAGAGTGATTACTGAGTATTTTTCAGCAACATAAAGGGCTGGGAGACTGGAGTTTGGAAAATAAACATGCCTGTGTGCCACTTCTTGGCTCCTGCATATGCTCTAAATCGCTTCAGCCATGTCTGACTCTTTGCAACCCCTTGGACCATAGCCTTGTCAGGCTCCTCTGTCCATGGGATTCTCCAGGCAAGAATACTGGAGTGGGTTGCCATTTCCCCCTCCAGGGGATCTTCTCAACTGAAGGATCGAACCTGCATCTCTTGCGTCTCCTGCATTGGCAGGTGAGCTCTTTACCACTAGCATCACCTGGGAAGCCCTTATTGGCTCATACTAACCTGAATTACTGTGTAGATTTTGTTCAGGGGTCCTGTGTCTCTATTGGAGGAGACCCGCTTTGCATTGCTATTTTATTAAATGTACACTTATGGTTGTTAATGGTGATGATGATGGTGATGATGATGACTTTTACTGAGAAAGCCACGGACAGGAGACAAGGCAAAGGGAAAGTGTTAGTCACTCAGTCGTGTCCAACTCTCTGTGACCGCATGGACTGTGGCTTACCAGGCTCCTCTGCCCTTGGGATTTCCCAGGCAAGAATCCTGGAGTGGGTAGCCATTCCCTTCTCCAGGGGCTCCTTCCAATCCAGGGATCAAACTCAGGTCTCCTGCATTTCAGGCAGATTCTTTACTGTCTGAGCTACCAGGGATGGCAAGGGAAGATGGGAAGAAATAAAAGCACTAAGAAAAGCAGGGGGCAGAATCAGCTAAAGGGGGCCCAGCCAATCTTGCTCCTCTGCTCTGCTTCCACTGGCCGCATTTCAGTTTCGCATTTCAGTTTCGTAAACACTATGGACTTTTTTTTTTTTAATGGAAACAAAATGTCATTTCAATTGCAAAAGTCTTCATTTACAATGACTTTAACAATGAATGAGAAGTAGATATGCTGGTAAGGCTGTGGAGGAAAGGGAACCCTTAAATAGTGTTGGTAGGAACATAAACTGGTGTAGCCACTACGGAAAACAATATAGAGGTTCCTCAAAAAAATTAAAAACAGATCTACCATATGCTTCAGTGGTCCCACTTCTGGATATAGATCTGAAGGAAATGAAACCATCATCTTGAAGGGACAGCTGCACTCCCCTGCACATTGCAGAGTTATTCACAATAGCCAAGATGTAGAACAACCTGTGTCTGTCAACCGATTAATGGATCAAGCAAATGTTGTATATGTATACAATGGCAGATTATTCAGCCTTTTAAAAAGGAAGGAAATCCTGTCATTTGCAAAAACATAGATGAAAATGGAGGGCATTATGCTGAGTGAAATAAGCCAGGCAGAGAAAGACAAATACTGTGTGGTATATGTGAAATCGAAAAAAGAAAGAGTCAAACTTATAGAAACAAGGAGTCGAAAAGTGGATGCCAGGGGCTTAGGTTGGGGAAACAGGAAGAGGTATGAAAGGGTAAATCTTGCAGTTATAAGATGAATACAGTCTGAGGATGTAGGGTATGATGTAGTGACCACAGCTGATGACACTGTGATTGAAATGTGCCGAGAGAGCAGAACTTAGACGTTCTCCCCCCAAAAGGAGGGGGATGGTAAACGTATGAGGCGATGGCTGTGCACGTTAATGGGGGGAATCTTTTCACAACGTGTGTGCATATCAAATTATTGCTTTGGTACTCTTCAACAATTTTATACGTCAATTATACTCCAGTAAAGCTACGAAAAAGAAAAGTAAATTTGCTGACTTTTAATCAACCAAGTGCAAAAAATAAATTCTTGATATATAAGTAGTCAAGATAATAACATTAAGAAGAAAGCAGTCCAGCTCAGTTTCCCAAAGAATTGATTATTTTGTATTTTGTGTGTGTGTGCTCAGCCGCTCAGTAGTATTTGACTCTTTGTGACCCCATGGACTGTAACCCACCAGGCTCCTCTGTCCATGGGATTCTCCAGGCAAGAATACTGGACTGAGTTGCCATGCCCTCCTTCAGGGGATCTTCCCCACCCAGGGATCGAACCCACATCTCTTGTGTCTCTTGCATTGGCAGGCGGGTTCTTTACCACTAGTACCACCTAGGAAGCCCATTTTATATTTTGCAAGATTGTTTTCTCCTACATCCTGGAAAGTACAAAGCAGTGTCATGCACTTGGCAAGAAGAGGAGAAGAAAATGTTGTCTCCTATTACTGAGAAAGTGCCTACACACCAGGAGGGCCTCTTTGAATCAGGCTTGAGTCAAATACTTACTAAAGGCAGTCCAGGGGAGGACTGCGGACCAGAAGACTGAAGCACCCCTGAGGCACAAGGCCAGCAGAATCAATTCTCACCCCTGTGACCCAGACATTAAACCCAGGACACCACCGCAGATACAGCTGTTACTCACTGCTCTCCTTGCCCGAATAGGCTAATGGCTTCTGCCTAGACCACAGAGAACATCCTTGGTAAGTGCAGCTAAAATTCCCACTGAGTTTATGTCACAGTAAGGAGGTATAAGGGGAGACATTGCTTAGATTAGAACTTCTATTTACTTGCCTAGTGAAATTATTACATAATTAATATTCTTGTTCCCATAAGAGCTTATTCTGCACAACATGTTGCATTTTGAGGAAAAGCAATGCCTAACTTTTTTTTTTTTTTCATTTGACACGTGCCCAAGGTATAGCATAAACCCAGAGTAGGAGGGCGATGCAGAATTCCTAACTCTGGGGCCCAGTAGGTACAAAAACTTTAAACTTTTTATGTTTTTAAGTTTTTAAACATTTAAAAACTTTCAATGTCTGAAGAGGGCTTCCCAGGTGGCTCAATGGTAAAGAATCTGCCTGCCAATCAGGAGACACAAGTTTGAACCCTGGGTTGGGAAGATCCCCGGAGAAGGAAATGACAACCCATTCCAGTATTCTTGCCTGGAGAATCCCATGGACAGAGGAGCCTGGCAGGTTACAGTCCATAGGGTTGCAAAGAATCAGAAATGACTGAGCACAATACACACACACACACACACACACACAATGTCTGAAAAATTCCATAGTAAAGTATCCTGAGCCAGATGTAGGCAAGAATTCTACAGCCAAACTATTTACAGCACTTTAGTCAGAATCTTTGTTTAAAAAAATCACTGTTACAGTGATTTAATCCATCATCTCTGCTTGAAAACTGCAATATATTATTATCAAGTAACTTTGAAGTGCATTGAAGATGAAAACTTCATTTTCGATTTTAAAAATAAAATGCAATAACCATTGCTTAAATACCTGGAAAGTCGAACTGTCTTTCCTAGGTATGTTTTCCATTTGGGTGAGGGCTCACATGTGAGGGAGCATCATCCACAGAGGGATGGTTTTTTAAAACTATTTCGTTTTGGGGTAGAATCAATTAACAAGGTAGTGACAGTTTAAGGTGCAGAGCAGAGTAACTCAGCTACACGCATCCATTCTCCCCCAAGCCCCCTCCCATCCAGGCTGCCACATAACACTGAGCAGAGTTCCTTGTGCTGTACAGTAGGTCCTTGTTGGTTATCTTTTTTGAAGACTGCAGTGTGTAAGTGTTCATCCTCAACTCCTTAACTCTCCCTTTCCCCATCCTTCCCCCTTACCACCCACAACCGTAACACACAGTGATTATTTTATGGCAATCATATATTTGTGGATGCTAAGTAGCTTCATTTGTGTCCAACTCTTTGTGACCCTATGGACTGTAGCCCGTGAGGCTCCTCTGTTCATGGGGATTCTCCAGGCAAGAATACTGGAGTGGGTTGCCATGCCTTCCTCTAGGGGATCTTTCCTACCCAGGGATCAAACCTGAGTCTCTTATGTCTCTGGCGTTAGCAGGTAGATACTTTACCACTAACACCACCTGGGAAGCCCAAGTACATTTGCTGGTATACAAATCCCAACATCAGAGGAGCTCTTGACCTTGGCGTTTTGAAAGTCCCCCAAACACAGCAGATCAGTAAACCCTTCAATGCCATGATAATTTTCTACAGGTAGGAACTGCTCTCTTGCTAGCTTCCTTGCTGGGAAAATTGGTAGAAGGCAGTTATCATGTGCAGTCCTGGGTGGGGTTAAACCCGACGGTAACTGCTGCCAAGGTGTTGAGGGCAAAACCAGAGATGTGACAACAGAAGAGGAGGATGTTGCAGGCAGCCTGTGGTCCTATCCATCCCAGGGAGAGAGATGGCAATAGCCTGGCTCCCGAGGCATCACCTGTGCCTCCGAAGTCACCTTCTAGCTTATCATTTTTAAAAAATTAATTCTTATTGGAATATAGTTGCTTCACAACGCTGTGTTAGTTTCTACCATACAATACAAGGAATCAGCCCCACGTATGCATGCATCCCCTCCATCTCCTAGCTTAGACTTTGGGAACAGACACTTCACGGAGCTTCCAAGAGCACTGGGCAGGCTGGACAGCTGCCCAGATGTTGACTGTGAGCCACACACGCTGAGCAGGGTGGTGCTGGTATCCTGGGCATCCGGGCTGCAGCTGTTTGCACAGCACTGCGTGCATGGGCGCTTTGGTCCAGCTGCAGCACCATCCTGTGTTTCCGTCTTCGCTGGTGGCCAAGTCACAGCTGCTGCAGCAACTCTAGCCAGCCCCCTCCCCCCGCCTTTGAGGAATATGGTCTCCGAGAAGAACGCACGATCAAGCAGCACCCCTACACACGAGCGTTCTGATTTCTCCTCCTCCTCCTGCTCCCACTGTGAACGGTGCCTTTCCCCTGCCCCTTGCGCATCGAAACTAGGGTGGCAGATCCTTGTTTTCATAATTCTCTGTTCCAGTCCCTTCTTGGTTTCCACCATACCACTTGTGTGCTATGTTGTGTGTTTACTCGCTAAGTCATGTCTGCCTCTTTGCGACCCCATGGAAGTAGCCCACCAGGCTCCTCTGTCCGTGGAACTGTCCAGGCAAGAGTACTGGAGTGGGTTGCCATTCTCTTCTCCAGGGGATCTTCCTGACCCAGAGATCAAATCTGGGTCTCCGGCATTGGCAGGAGAATTCTTTACCACTGAGCCACCAGGAAAGCCCACATGCTAGATTTTACTTATTTGCGTGTCTAATCCTTCCTTTTTATAAATAAGGACATGAATGGCCAGAGAGTTAGGGAAGTGTTTGGGATTCCCCGTTAGGTTAACAGTGGCATCCTTGGCTGTGTCTATAACATCTAAAGGGCAGGGACATCTGGATGCCCATTTGCCTATAAACAATTCTATTAGGTGATAAAGCCAATGCACAGCCCAAAAGAAGGAACCCAGCCCTTTTAGCCTTTTCCTCTAGATGCCAGCAAACAGCTGTTCTCCTGTCCTCTTCCTCTTCCCGCACACCAGCTGAGTGGGAAGAAGTATTTTTATCCCTCCCTCTCCTTCCCAACTCCCTGTGCCAGGGATGTGTCATTTCTTTCTTTACTCCTCTGGTGAGGCTGTCGGTTAACAGGGGCTAGGGGAAGGGTGGAGGCGTCTGATCTTCAGGGCTCTTGGGTCTTGTGCATAAAGCGAGGAATGGTCCCTCCTTGTCCAGCTAAAATGTACCCACAGCCTCTGAGCATCCAAGTCCCATGTTTAAACCTGTTGAGTCTTTTTTCTTTCTTCTGTCTTCTACTATCCTAGTGCAGACACGACTTAGCGACTGAACCACAAATCTTCGTGCACTGATGCCAGCTCCCCTTTAGCTCCCCATCGAATAAAAGAGCCAAGTAAGGGATGCCCCTTTAGCTCCTCATCCAAATAAAAGAGCCAAGTAAGGGATGCCGGGGAAGGAGTAAGGATGATGAGAAGGAGACGCCAAACCCAGAGGTTTGCTTAGCATGCATGATGACGACACAAGGAATTTCTGTAAATTTTGGTCCCCAGGCCTCCCTAACTACTTGCCTGTGGATTCAGAAGCTCTGGGATGGAAGTGCTGGTCTCCAGAATCTACATTCTGGCATCCTGATAATATCGTAAAAGCTGGTCTAGCATGTTTTCCTGTCCTGAAAGAATCAAGTCACCATGGCTGGGGCTCCCTGGTCTAAGACAGCACTTCCACGTGACACATACTCAGAGGCTGTTTCCCAGGGGATGGCCTGTGGCTCTGTCCAGAGGGATGACACTTTAAAACATTTTTTTACTTTATTTATTTATTTTTGGCTGCATTGGGTCTTGATTGTTTTGTGGGGCTTCCTCTAGTTGTGGCAAGCGGGGGCTATTCTTCCTTGTGGTGCCAGGGCTCGGTGGCCCCTCCTGTTGCAGAGCGCAGGCTCCAGGTACACAGGCTTCAGTAGTTGCAGCACACAGGCTCACAAGTTGTGGCCCGCGGGCTCAGTTGCTCTTTGGCACGTGGTATCTTCCCAGCCCAGGGATGGAACCCGTGTCCCCTGCCTTGGCAGGCGGATTCCCATTCTTGTGCCATCAGGGAAATCCCAAGAAATGACGTTTGACCAGCCTCTTCCATTTCCCTTTCTGTCTTTCCAAATATTATCATTTGTCCTGAATGTGCTAATGAGAAAGAGGTTATGAAGCATGGGCTGAGCCATACTATTTCAGAACCCCACACAGGCTAGTTATCCCTTGAATAATAAACTTCATTTCAGAGGATTATAAAGAAAATAAAAGAAGAAAGGATATAGTCTGGGGCACCAGGATGGGTGCTGGGCACCCCTCCACACAACATCATCATCTATTGCACAGATCCAGAGACACAGAAAGCCGGGTGAGAGGGAAGGCCCCACAGCTCACTGTTTCAGGCAAAGAATGCTCTCCCCTGGTGCTGAATCGCTGCTTCCTCTCTTTCTTCCACCTTGTGGCAGCAGTTCTCACTGTCCTGTGTTTTTAAAGCATCTCAGAGGATGTGTGGCTTGACTGTCCGGAAAGATAGTACCCACCCATCAGATGTACAGTTCACAAGCCTATCTGGGGAGAATTCAGAGGGATTGTTCTGAGATCAGACAACAGCATCACTTTAATGAAAGCATATCTGCTGAACTTGACTTTGACATCAGCCTCTGGAGAGACAAAGATCAGGCCGCCTTCCTCTGCCCACCAGAGCCTGTGTTCAGGATGCTCTCGTCTTTCTGGTTCCTTGTCCTTGACTTGTCCCTTTTCCTGACTGGTGTCTGTCACAGGGTTCGGAGCCACAGTAGCAAAGAGCACTTGTTGCTCTGAGAGCCTATCACACGTCTGCTCCCGCTGGAGGCGATAAAAGGGATGGGGAGGGGTGGTGTGTGCCAGTAATTTAAAATGATCTTATTGACAATTTAGTTAAACCTGCCGTGCTGTACTGTCTCAAGGCAGGAAGATAAATGCACATTCTAGTGACTGAATCAGCTGGCATTTGAAAGAGGAGGAGCGAGAGAGACACACCTCCCTGGGAATCCTGACAGCTGAAAAAAGACCCAGAAGAGCCTTGTGTTAAGTAGTCAGCATCTCTGGCACAAGTTTAAAAACCAACTCGTATTTGCTATATTTCACTCAAGATTTCTGCTAAAACTTCCTGCCCACTTTTACCAGCACACAGAGGATAGGAGTTGAGTTTTACACATTGTTATTTTCACCTGCATGCTTTTTTTTTTTTTTGAATATCCACTCTCAATCATTCGTAATATTGCAAACACATGATTGTGGTAAAAAAAAATTTCACAGATTATTTTTAGTTGACTTTTACATGGAATTTTGTATTTACAGATGAATATGGGTGTGCTTCATGCTTGGAAAATTCATGCTTAATAAAGTAATGAAGCCCCGCTGGGCAGGTCTCCCTCTACAAATGTTGGAAGGCTGCCCAACTCCTGACTCCTTTGATGGGCTCTTATCTATAATCCATGATGTCCTTGGATTCAGTATTATCAGCCTTTAGACATTTCGGCTAGTAGGAGAGATAAAGTTAAGTGTTTGCATGTCTACCTTTGTCTTTTGACAAAATGAATGGGAGCTGCAAATGTTAGAGCACGCTGGGTGTGCTGAGCAGACTTCGTGCTTTTGAAAGGGAAAGGGCTGGTAGCACAAGGTGTGGGTTTGAGTCTCAGTTCTGCCCCTTAACAGTATGTGCGTGTGGGCTAAGTGACTTCAGTCATGTGTGACTCTTTGAGCCCACCAGGGTTTAAATCTCAGCTCTGCCACTTATTAGCTCTGTGACTTTGGGTAAATCACTTAATCTTTCTGCAATTCAGGTTCCTTATCCAAAATGGGAACAACACAGTGCCTACCTTTTGTATTTTCTGGTAAAGACAAAAAGACACATACGTAAAGTGCTCAGAACAGCACCTAGGTTCTATGTAAGGGTTTGCTTAGTTATCATTTCCTTATGCCTCAGCTAAGCTTCCAAAGCCTACCTTTGACAAATGGAATACTTCCTGCCATATCACTAAACAGGGTGTCTCAGTCATCAGCAGTTGCACCTACCACCAATGGTGAGCCCTGAGCCCTGAGGGAACTCAGGAAGGACAGAATATGTGCCATCTAACAGCCATCTGGCTGCAACCACTCCCCACGAAGAGCCCAGAGAATACTCAGGATGTGAAAACACAGAAAACTGGCCCCAGATAACTGAGGTGCATATCAAAGGAATGACTTCAGTGAGCCCAGACTCTCGCATCTTCCCACACGTAGAAAAGACCTAAATTCCTTAACTTGGGGTATCTGGTTTTCTTTAATTAGTAATCATCTTTTGACGTTCAGACTACCTGCCCTTCATTGCAAAAGTTCTACATAACCTGGATCCTCCCCTCACCTCCTCACAGCAGTTCTCTCAGGGTTACTTGAGATGCTGCCTCCTGGGCTTGAAGTCCTAAAATTTCCCAGCAAATAAAACATAACTCTCAACTTTTAGGTTGTGAATATTTTTTTGACACTTTGAATTTGATCATTTTTCACCATTCCAACACCACAGCCCCAGTCCAGTCCATCATTCTAGCTCTGCTGAACCCCTGGGCTCTTCCTACTTGCCTCCCTGTCCGAGCTTTGCCTCTGCTATTGTCCATCCTCTTCAGAGAAGCTGAAGTCCAGGCTCCTTACCTGTGAGTCCCACCTGCTCGGGTCCTGCTCTCCTTTCCAGTCTCATTGCCGCTCCTTACCTCACTGAGGATGGTCTACCTGCCACGCTGTCTCATTGGCATCATTTATTTCTCAGTCCAAAAGTTACCTCCTCTAGGAGCCCTTCTTGCTGTCTCCACCATCAGAAGCCTCCTCTACTGGTCACTGCGCACTGCTGTCATATCCTCCTGTCTCCTTCACAGACTTAACAAAATCTGAAGTGACCTTATTAATGGACAGGCCTAGAGGTCGCTGTTCACCTCTTCCTGTAGAATCTCAGCACCTTGACTGTGGGGACTCACTTTGTCTATTTTGTTGCCATGTCCTGACAATGTTGAACTTTATCTGATGCTTGTGATCCTGGAAAACACAAAAGGCTAAGATATCCACTCTCTCCCCATCCTTTGTATTTGATAAATGGTTTGCTTGCAGAGAACATCTTTCCCCAAAATGACTTAAATAAGGTTTATGGATGTCTCTTTTTTACCTAAAACAAAGCTAGACACAGACCTTCCAAATTTCTATTCTTTGCCTCATGTATGATTAACAGAACTGCTTGTGTCTACGAAGTAATTGGAACAAAATATTTGTTAAGCAAACTTTGGTTAATATTTTCTCCTTTCCCCAGGCCACTGAACTTTGGCCCAATCTCAGCCTGAGCCAGCAGATAGGTGAAAATATTAACACATTGGCCACAGGATAAACTATTCATTGATCTACTGCCTGATCAGACCACTCCTTCACCCCATGTTCCCACCCAGATTCTTTCCAGCCTTTTCACTCCTTCCTATGAAAGAAAAACCCCTGTTACTTAGCCCTTGAGCTCACAGGTCTCGTGGCCACAGCTGTATGCCTGTTGTGATATTCCTCTTCTCGACTGCAAATATTCCTTTTCTCCTTCGCAATAATCCATCTGAATAAAGTCCCTCTTTAATAGACCTGGATTTTTTTTTATTGGACAGCTCCCAGTGTCTAAAAGGTATCTGGCCCATGACAAGTGCCTAATGGATATTTATTATGGAATGAAAGAGAGTGTTACTTGGGATCTTAGTTAAAATACTGTAGCTTTTGTATGGCAGCTCTATGCATGGTAAATCTGTTAAGAAACTGTTGACCTAAACCACCCACCTTGGCCATGATGATGGCCACTTGTCTGAGTTATCACAAGAGGAGGTCCTGATAAGGAACACGGTGCTGCCACTAAAAACAGGGAGGATTTGGGAGGACTGCTGGAGAAGACTCTTGTGAGTCCTTTGGACTGCAAGGAGATCCAACCAGTCCATCCTAAAGGAGATCAGTCCTGGGTGTTCATTGGAAGGACTCATGCTGAGGCTGAAACTCCAATACTCTGGCCACCTCATGAGAAGAGTTGACTCATTGGAAAAGACCCTGATGCTGGGAGGGATTGGGGGCAGGAGGAGAAGGGGACAACAGAGGATGGCTGGATGGCATCACCGACTCGATGCACATGAGTTTAGGGGAACTCTGAGAGTTGGTAATGGACAGGGAGGTCTGGTGTGCTGCAATTCATGGGGTTGCAAAGAGTCGGACACGACTGAGCGACTGAACTGAACTGAAAGGAAGGAGGAGATGCCAACCCATAATATATCCTAGCAACCTCCCAGAATCCTTCACACTGAAACCCATCTTGGCTGAGGGATGCCCACACCACCAGGAAGGACCCTAAGTCAGACCAAATTTGGGCAACAAGCAAGTATTGGCCAGAGACAACCCAGAAACTAACCCTGTCTCCATAAAACCTGAGACTTCAAGCCACGTTGCAGAGCAGTTCTCCCGAGTTGCCATAGCCTATTGATCTGCGCCTGGGCTCCCCTTTCCAATAAAGTCTTTGCTTTGTCAGTATGTGTATCTCCTTGGACAATTAATTTCTGAATGTTAGACAAAAGCCCACTCTCGGGCCCTGGAAGGAGTCTCCCTTCCTGCAACAAATCCAGCGCTCATTGCTTAACCCCCTACTCACCACCGCTATGAAGCACACAGACAAGGCATGCAGGCCAAGTGTGGGTGGCTGATGGTAGAGATGGCATTGCCATTTACCCATCAACTCATTTCATTCTTATTCACTCACAGAAAAAACGTATGATCTGGTCCTCCGAAGAGTTCCGCTCCCTCGTTCCTCACCGTGACCTTCATTGTGGACAGCTGGGGTGGGATGCTGACTAAAGATAAGAGAACTGCGGGATTCATCTGCATCTGCAGGAGCCTAAATATCCATGTAATTCAGGGATAGTATTAAAAATAAAACTTCCTACTTTTCCTATTTATTATCTTATAAACTTTGTATCAAATTCATGTTGTGTTCTTGATTGCATTTAAAAATTAAAACCAGCAGAAACAAAACTGAAATAAAATAAAATAAAAATAAAATACTAAGTTGTAAATACTGCTCTCCCAATACACTCACATACACAATCTTCCATTATTTTTAAAGTTTTCTGTACTTCAGATCATCCATGCTTAGTCTCACTCTTTGGTACAAATAATATAGCTGACTATAATTTTACTGGAAAGATTATCTTCAGCCTTGGAAGACACAGATGGCTGTTTAGTTTCTAAATTGTGTCTGACTCTTTGCGACCGCATGGACTGTAGCCCACCAGGCTCCTCTGTCCATGGGATTTCCCAGACAAGAATACTGGAGTGGGTTGCTATTTCTTCCTCCAGGGAATCTTCCTGACTCAGGGATCGAACCTGGGTCTCTTGCATTGGCAGGCAGATTCTTTACCATTGAGCCACCTGGGAAGCCAGAGCAACTCCTATATTTCCCAAATACTGTTTAAACAGCTGTGATTAAAAAAACAAACTTTCCACAGCAGTTTAGTTTTTCCTCTTCTCATGACGAATCTAAGCATCCTTCTTAATTGCAAATATATTAAATGATAATCATGACTGAGGTACATAGCTAATTTGGGTTTATTGCCTTTTTACATGAACAACAAATATGAGCTTTCCAAGTCAGTATAATTATGTCTCAAGATCCATAAAATATGCTTTGCTTTAACATAACTGTATTGTCATTTTGAGTTAATATATTTAAGAAAATTCTGCCCAGTGCTATTAAGGAATCTTAATCTCAGGACTGGGTATGAAAAAGGCCATTAATTAACTCTTTAATGACGGATTGATCATGCAAAGAGAGTGCCATTGATGAGGTTTGCTGGTTACTCAGAACAATAAAAAAGTCCTGATGCCAGATGTTTGGTGATAGGACAGTCATTCTGAACTTATAAGAATTAGAAATGGCTAATTATAATGGATAAAAAAATTTAAAAACAACACTCAGTTTATTTTAAATGTTTCACATGGCAGGCAATCAGGTAGTTTATTGAGTAACTTCATTGTGCTTGGTGTTGCACAAAGAACCAATGGGTGATTTAAAAAATGGCAGAAGAGCTATTCTTTCAATGCTGTTTTAAAGAATCTATTTTATTTTGTTGCCATTTGCTTGGATTAAACATTCTCTGAAATTAATTTCCTTGTATTATGGATGTACTCCTTTACTCCAGCTGAAATTAGCTCTATTTCCCTGAGTTTAAATCTTTTTGACAGTTATTGATAATGCCATTTCTCTACCCCAATGAATCACTTAACCAAGGACATTCCTTTACATTTTCTCTTTCTGCTTTCTTTTCCTCCTTCATCTTAACCAAATTCTGATTAGTGAGCTCATTACAGTTTGTTCCTGGGTGTTTTTAACATGTAGCAAATCCGAAATGTTTTCATCAAAGCAGAGAAATTGCTACCTCCTTCTTTCAATGTGCTGTTATTGATTTTCAGGGTCCAAGAATTTATCTCCATTTTAAAGATACATCATGGCAAAGGAGAACACAATCATTGATTATTTTTAAGTTTGGGTGACTCAGAACTAGCCTGAAATACATCCTTTCTCTCCAGATAAAGTTGCTTAAAATTTGGTGCTACTTTCTTCGATTGATTAATGCTTGTAGTGGCTTGTATCTTCATAATTCATATTATAGACAGTTCATTTCTCCAAGTACAAATAAGGCTGTCAGACAGCTTTAAGACTGCGATCATTGAGTAATACATAAAGAATGCCACGGAATAAGCAATTTATGGAAGGGCTCTAGGGTGGTGCAAAGAATAAATGAAGTTCCCAAGTGCCCAGTGTGCAACCCAGGAGAGCTCAGATGCTGAGAGATCTTGACTTTAAGCCAAAGAAACAACAAAGACTATGGAATTATGAAAACTGGAGAGGAAAAGAATGATGATCTAACTCAGAGATTGCAAACAGGAGAACTCCTCCGACTTTGTCTAGCCATTTTTTTTTCCCCTTTAACTTTGGTTTTGAATGCTTTCAGGTGGTGATTTGTCCACCACGCTTTCCGCCATCAACAGTGACGACCTCTGAACCCATTCATGCATTTTGTTACCTGCCTTGCACCTCAAGGCATTTCAGTTTGTGATCCAGTTTTCACAGTAAAAACATGAGAGAACGATGGAGGTAAGTGATTTGTTCAAGGTAACTGATGAGCAATGTCTTTTATATGTCAGTGACCCCACCTACATCTGGACTGTCCTTCTAGAGTCCTTTGTGTTCATCCTTGGTTACATTTGTCTGAGACATTAAAGTCAGAACCAAATACAAATCTCTGAATGAAATCACAAAAGTATTTTAGAAGAAGCAGTATGAAAAGAAAGCTTAGTTCAGGATGTTGAGTAATTTAACCAAGTTGAAGGAAAAAGCTGGGTTTTGTGTCTTCTACTCAACGCTCTCCTCTACACACACACACACACGCACATACACACACAGAGTTTATTGCTTATTTTGCAAAATGAAGGGAACAACCTGTAAAAGGTGATTAAATTATGGCATTTCTTTCTGTAAGCATAAAGTCAAAATTTCCAAATTTGTAGAAGGTGCTTGCCTTTAAAATGCCATTGATTCTTCAAAAGAACAACCCACTAAGTTAACATGAAAAGTAAAATCTTATGGCATGCTCAGAAATTATTTTCTCTTAGTCATGCAAGATTTCCTTATGTCAAGATGACTCCATTTCAAAAAGATCATTGGGGCTGGCGAAAGAGGGAGCTGTGCTTCTTAAGTTGCTATTAACATGTTTAGCAAAAGCCACCCCCTTCTCCTCCTGTCCTCAATCTTTCCCAGCATCAGGGTCTTTTCCAGTGAGATGGTTCTTCACATCAGGTGGCCAAAGTATTGGAGCTTCAGCTTCAGCATTAGTTCTTCCAGTGAATATTCAGGATTGATTTCCTTTAAGATTGACTGGTTTGCTCCTTGCTGTCCAAGGGACTCTCAAGAGTCTTCTCCAGCACCGCAGCTCGAAAGCATAAATTCTTCAACACTTAGCCTTCTTTATGGTCCAGCTCTTCTGTGGGGTAACCTAAATAGTCCCAACAGGAGATCCATATGAGTTAGAAAGATTGCTTGAAAAGCTCTTGCATTTATGCGCCAGAAAAGTTGTCTTCCTGGCAATATTCTCTTTGGCTTTAGATTTTAATTAAACTAGACTCTGTTTCTAAACAACCCCTGTGCTCTGCAGCATTTTTTCACATTTGTATCCAATTCTTAATCAGATGCATTATAATTGTTTACTTTCACATTTAGCTCCCTCATTTGACTCTGTGCAGCTCAAGGACAAAGGATTATGTCTTAATCAGTTTTGTATTCCTGGCATTTAACATAGTAAATGTGATATTATTGGGAGAAAAGAAAGGAATGACTAAAACCACACAAGATAATAGCTATCTCTGAAGGGACCTGCTTTGTTAAAAATCCAGGTTTTTAGTTAATATATAAAAGCATAGTAAAGAGACAATGGTTGAGCTGGAAGAACTGGGGAGGACAATTTATGTAGGCAATGGTGCCATCAAGGAAAGGGATGCTGGCTTCAGTGCAATGACCCACACAGACCACAGGCAGAGTGGTTCCCACTGACTTCTGATTTTTTTTCTATCCCCATCACATTCTCTCCTTCCCCTGGTGTCTTGCTCCTTACCCTTGCCACCTCTCTGATGCTTGAGTGACCTGGAGCCATACTGAATCCTGTGTCTTGAAAGAGAAAAAGTGAAAGTGTTCGTTACTCAGTCATGTCCAACTCTTTTTGCGACCCCCATGGACAGTAGCCCTCCAGGCTCCTCTGTCCATGGGATCCTCCAGGCAAGAATACTGGAGTGGGTTGCCATTTCCTTCTCCAGGGGATCTTCCCTACCAGGATCAAACTTGGGTTTCCTGCATTGCAGGCAGATTCTTTACCATCTGAGCCAATCCTTTTTAAATCCCACGTTAACAGACTACAGTCCTCTTTACCCAGACTTTTTACTTTCTGTCAGTCTTTCCAATCTCATTGGAGTCTGATCTTGCTGGCTCATGAGTCTCTTTGTCTCTCTGCCTTTCTATTTCTCTTTCTCTTGTTAACTAGTTCCCTCCTTCTCCCCATTGATAGAGCATTTACTACATACCAAGTGTGTTCTAAGGAGCTTCCCAGGTGGTGCTAATGGTAAAGAACCTACCTGCCAATGCAGAAGATGTAAGAGACTCCGATTCCATCCCTGGGTTGGGAAGATCCCTTGGAGGAGGAAATGGCAACCCCCTCCAGTAATTTTGCCAGGAGAATCCCATGACAGAGGAGCCTGGCAAGCTACAGTCCATGGGGTTGCAGAGTCGGAAACATGACAGAAACGACTTAGCACGCAGGCAAGCGTGTTCTAAGCACCAGCTGAGGGCAGATGTAAAAGTGGGTGATCTATAGGTCGGGGAAGCCTCTCCTTGTATTGATTCCCACTTTCAGTTCCCATTATTGTTAGAGCCTGCTACACGCTTTACATATGTTGCTTCTTTGCGGCGGGAGTGGGGTGGGGGTGGTTTGGAGAGGGGGTGGTTTGGGGAAGGTTCAAATGCATTTATTGTGCACATTCTTTCTATTATTATTACATCAGCAAAGAGTTGGATACGACTGAGCAACTAATACCACCTCAGATCATCAGGCATTAGATCCCCAAGGCTGGGGACCCCTGACTTAGAGGGTCTCCTTCAGAAAAGGAAATTGTCTTGGAATCACTATGGGTGTCTTTCCCCTGGACTACAAGGGTGCATGTCTTCTGCCTAATCCCAAAATCCCTGGGCCTCTGGGCCTGGCTGGTGCTGGACACTGGGGCACTGATAGCGCTGCTTGGGACAGAGGCCCCTGTGATGGGTCAGGCATCCTCCCCGACAGGACTCGCACCCTTTGTGTAGGAACTGGTTCTGAGAAACACTGGCTTTGATGGGGTGGACCAATCAAAGTGCACCTTAGCTTGGGGTAGGGGTGGGGGCGAGGCCAGCGGAGTGGGCGGTCCTTAGAGAACGCAGGGGAAGTGGGGACTTCTGTTGATAAGGCTTGGGGAGAGATATTTAAGCAACATAGGAGACTGGCGACCTTATTACTTTTATTTTATTTTTAAAATTTATTATTTATTTCACTTTTGGGCTGTGTTGGGTCTTGGTTGGGTTCAGGCTTTCTCTAGTTGCTGCAAGCAGGGACTAGTCTCTTGTGGTGTGAGGGCTTCTCAATGTGATGGCTTCTTTTGCTGTGAAGCATGGGCTCTAGGGCAAGCAGGCTTCAGTGGCTGCAGCTCTCGGACTCTAGAGTGCACGCTCAGCAGTGGTGGTACGCGGGCTCAGCTGCCCGGCGGCATGTGGGCCTTTTCCGGACCAGGGATCGAACTGGCATCCTGCATTGCAAGGCAGATTCTTAGTCACTGGACCACCAGGGAAGTCCTCTATTACATTTAGAATTTAAGATGCAGGTCATAGAGGTTACATTTGGGATGAAAAAAAATTGGGGCTTAAAAAACCTGAATTGTGTTCGCTCACTTCAGTCTCCTTCCTTCTTACAGCACAGCTCTGCCCACAACACTTCTTGTTCCAAGTCAGCTTCTCTTTAGCATCCAGCTTCCGCGGGGTAGGGGAGAAAGGCCACGCTCGGCCCAGAGGTGCCTTACGTCATGCAATTCTCCCCAGATTTCATACAAAACCTCTCCTCCTCTCTACCTTTTCTCTACCTCTTTCCTGTTCTCAAGGACTAGTTCTCTTCTTTCTTAAGGTCTTCCCAAGGAATGACTTGCAAATTGCAGATTTAGAAGCCAAACCCTTGTGGTTGCTAAAAAGATCTGCAGAAATAATTCCACATGTATTCCAATTGTGCAGAAATGGGAACTCACAGTGGCTGGAATCCATTTAAAGTCGATTTGTAGCACTAATTCCCCAAACCATCATTCTCCTCTGATCTCCTATTAAGATATCCTTTAAAGCCTTGGGGGACTGGAAGGATATAAACTTTAAGTGTATCACAAGGATACAAATTTGAAATACCAGTTCAATAAGATAAATTGGACATATAAGTTGGATGTTTGGTTGGTTGATTATTTATTTATTTATGAATATTATGACTATATATGTAAAACATAATGAGTTTAGAATCCAGTAGACATTTAACCCAGGTTCACAGTCTCAGTAAAATTTGTGGTAAGATTACTGTATAGTTCAGAAATAATACTAGTAACTTTGAAGTTGGTTAGTTTTTATTAGAAGAAATGAGGCCTCATCGAGCATGATAGTATTTGGTATGAAGGCATAAAATTATATGAGCAGAATACAAAGTGAATTTTAAATATCTTATTTTAAATAGGATAAGAAGTCAGCTTACTTAAATATTTTCTGTACACATTATTAATCACAGTATTCAAAGCATAGGGGCATAAGGATTAATTTTTAAATTAAATGGATAGTTTAGATATGCTAAATAAATAACGAACCTAATTAAATACACACTGAAGTCTAGCCCTGTATTAGAATTTTTCTTTTGGAATTCAAAATGATGTACAATTTCTGCAGAATCCAATTTTAAAAATCATACTGTTGACATTAGATGTTGAAGAGTTATTTTATCATGTTTCATATTAAAATGTTGTTTTATATTGAAATAGAAACAAAACTAAATGGACATAGAAAGATCATTAACTATCTGCATTAACAAATATCACATTATTTTAAAGCAAAAATACTTTAAAAAGTATTTCTTAAGGACATTAGGGATGAAATTCTCTGGACCTTCATTGGTGGTAACACAGCTCCTTTTTTTGAAATATAACAGCTCAAAAAATAGAGGTTTTGAAGTAATTTCTATCATCTCCTGGAAGTAAAGTTTATATTAAAAGATAAATGGTGTAGTGTTGATCTAATAGTTGGCAATATGTGATTAGAGGGCTGATATCAAAAGTAAGAAAGATAATCCATGCATATTAGAATATGAAACATTTAGCAAAACTGCCACCTGCAATAACTTAGGAGTAAGATTCTATGCTCAAATAATTCAAATAAAATTTCTAGGGGAAAGTGAGTAAAAGACAAAGTGTTAGTGGTGGTGTGTCTTGGTTATTTGTTGCATTTTACAAGACAGTAAAGCTATGACAAACATAGACAGTGTATTAGCGTATTAAAAAGCAGAGGCATCACTTTGCCAACAAAGGTCCGTATAGTCAAAGCTATGGTTTTTCCAGTAGTCATGCATGGATGTGAGAGTTGGACTATAAAGAAGGCTGAGCACCGAAGAATTGATGCTTTCAAACTGTGGTGCTGGAGAAGACTCTTGAGAGTCCCTTGGACTGCAAGGAGACCAAACCAGTCAATCCTAAAGGAAATAACCTTGAATGTTCATTGGAAGGACTGCTGCTGAAGCTGAAGCTCCAATACGTTGGCCACCTGATGAGAAAAGCTGACCCACTGGAAAAGACCCTGATGCTTGGAAAGACTGAAGGCAGGAGGGAAAGGGGATGACAGAGGATGAGATGGTTGGATTGCACCACTGAATAAATAGACATGAGTTTGAGCAAGCTCTGGGAGATGGTAAAAGACAAGGAAGCCTGGCATGCTGCAGTCTGTTGGGTCACAGAGAGTTGAACATGACTTAGCAAATGAACAGCAACAAACTTTCATAAGGAAATGGGGGGCAGACAGTTATTTCAGTTCTCTAAGTCTCATGGATTTCTTTTTATTCCAGATCATAATGTTTTTTTTTTCCCTAAATATCTTCTCTAAATACTTTAAAGGTACGTAGTCTGTCTGGCTTAATCAGTTTCATATTCTAAAAGTTCTTTGGAGACATAGACCAGATCTGGTGTATTTATTTGTTCTTTTACCTCCTCGATATATATATATTTTACCTTTTATATTGTTTTTTACAAGAACAACATAAAATCAGTCTTTCCTGTCTTTAGCTATTTACTATCTTGTTGTTGTTCAGTCGCTCAGTCATATCTGACTCTCTGCGACCCCATGGACTGCAGCATGCCAGGCTTCCCTGTCCTTCACTATCTCCTGGAGTTTGCTCTAACTCATGTCCATTGAGTCAGTGTTATCATCCAACCATCTCATTCTCTGTCACCCTCTTCTCCTCCCACCCTCAATCTTTCCCAGCATCAGGGTCTTTTCCAATGAGTTGGCTATTCACATCAGGTGGCCAAAGTGTTGAAGCTTCAGCTTCAGCATCAGTCCTTCCAATGAATATTCAGGCTTGATTTCCTTTAGGATTGACTGATTTGATCTCTTTGCAGTCCAAGGGACTCTTCAGAGTCTTTTCAAGCACCACAGTTCAATAACATCAATTCTGTGCATGCTAGAATATGAAACTGATTGAGCCAGACAATGTACCTCTAAAGTATTCAGAGAATGATACTTTCAAAAAAACTATGATCTGGAGTAAAAAATCCACGAGCCTTCAGTTCAATTCAGTTCAGTTTAGTCACTCAGTCTTAGAGAACTGAAAAAACTGTGCCGCCCCACCCCCATTCAGTTGCAAAAGTAGTGGGATAAAAAATTGTACTTCTAAAAGAAGTTGAAGTTTATATCTTTCAGTTATTGTACTGGGTGCTTCATCTTGTTTGTAACCACTTGCTTATATCTGTCTTATATTCGAAATGTGAACTTAATTGGACTTAAAGCTTTTCCAGAGATCAAATTGCCAACATCCATTGGATCATCAAAAAATATGAGAGTTCCAGAAAAATGTCTACTTCTACTTTATTAACTATGCCAAAGCCTTTGACTGTGTGGATCACAACAAACTGAGGAAAATTCTTAAAGAGATGGGAATACCAGGCCACCTGACCTCCCTCCTGAAAAATCTGTATGCAGGTCAAGAAGCAACAGTTAGAACTGGACATGGAACAACAGGGTTCCAAATCAAGAAAGGAGTGCGTCAAGGCTGTATATTGTCACCCTGCTTATTTAACTTCTATGCAGAGTACATCATGAGAAAGGCTGGGCTGGATGAAGCACAAGCTGGAATCAAGATTGCTGGGAGAAATACCAATAACCTCAGATGTGCAGGTAACACCACCCTCATGGCAGAAAGTGAAGAGGAACTAAAAAGCCTTTTGATGAAAGTGAAAGAGGAGAGTGAAAAAGTTGGCTTAAAACTCAACATTCAGAAAACAAAGATCATGGCATCTGGTCCATCACTTTAGGGCAAATTGGGGGGAACCAATGGAAACAATCAGATCAGATCAGTCACTCAGTTGTGCCTGACTCTTTGCGACCCCATGAATCGTAGCACGCCAGGCCTCTCTGTCCATCACCAACTCCCGGAGTTCACTCAGACTCACGTCCATCGAGTCAGTGATGCCATCCAGCCATCTCATCCTCTGTTGTCCCCTTCTCCTCCTGCTCCCAATCCCTCCCAGCATCAGAGTCTTTTCCAATGAGTCAACTCTTCGCATGAGGTGGCCAAAGTACTGGAGTTTCAGCTTTAGCATCATTCCTTCCAAGAAATCCCAGGGCTGATCTCCTTCAGAATGGACTGGTTGGATCTCCTTGCAGTCCAAGGGACTCTCAAGAGTCTTCTCCAACACCACAGTTCAAAAGCATCAATTCTTCGGTGCTCAGCCTTCTTCACAGTCCAGCTCTCACATCCATACATGACCACAGGAAAAACCATAGCCTTGACTAGATGAACCTTTGCTGGCAAAGTGATGTCTCTGCTTTTGAATATGCTATCTAGGTTGGTCATAACTTTCCTTCCAAGGAGTTAGTGTCTTTTAATTTCATGGCTGCAGTCACCATCTGCAGTGATTTTGGAGCCCAGAAAAATAAAGTCTGACACTGTTTCCACTGTTTCCCCATCTATTTCCCATGAAGTGGTGGGACCAGATGCCATGATCTTCGTTTTCTGAATGTTGAGCTTTAAGCCAACTTTTCCACTCTCCACTTTAACTTTCATCAAGAGGCTTTTGAGTTCCTCTTCACTTTCTGCCATAAAGGTGGTGTCATCTGCATATCTGAGGTTATTGATATTTTTCTTGGCAATCTTGATTCCAGCTTGTGTTTCTTCCAGTCCAGCGTTTCTCATGATGTACTCTGCATATAAGTTAAATAAACAGGGTGACAATATACAGCCTTGACGAACTCCTTTTCCTATTTGGAACCAGTGTGTTGTTCCATGTCCAGTTCTAACTGTTGCTTCCTGACCTGCATACAAATTTCTCAAGGGGCTGAGAGACTTTATTTGCTGGGGGGGGGGGGGGGGGGGGGCTCAAAAATTACTGCAAATGGTAACTGCACCCATGAAATTAAAAGATGCTTGCTCCTTGGAAGGAAAGTTATGGCCAACCTAGGCAGCATATTAAAAAGCAGAGACATTATTTTGCCAACAAAAGTCTGTCTAGTCAAAACTGTGGTTTTTCCAGTAGTCATGTATGGATGTGAGAGTTGGACTATAAAGAAAGCTAAGCACTGAAGAGTTGATGCTTTTGAACTTTTTGGTGTTGGAGAAGACTCTTGAGAGTCCCTTGGACTGCAAGGAGATCCAACCAGTCCATCCTAAAGGAAATCAGTCCTGAATATTCATTGGAAGGACTGATGTTGAAGCTGAAACTCCAATACTTTGGCCACCTGATGCAAAGAGCTGACTTATTGAAAAACACCCCGATGCTGGGAAAGATTGAAGATGGGAGAAAAAAGGGATGACAGAGGATGAGATGGTTGGATGGCATCACCAAACCAGTGGACCTGAGTTTGGGTAAGCTCCAGGAGTTGATGGAGGACAGGGAAGCCTGGCATGCTGCAGTCCATGGAGTTGCAAAGAGTCAGGCATGACAGTGACTGAACTGAACTGAAGTTTTTCCATGTCACTTCAAAGGAAATGGGATCCCCTGATGGGCATGTGGTCACCTTGCCCAGGACAGATCTATAAACACTCCAGCTTAATGATGCAACTCTGAATGCTGTCACCTCGAATTAGTGGAATATGAGGTATATTGATATCGTCCAGGTCCTAAATGGGAGATACACCCAGTCAGCCACAGCAGTGATGCTGCAACCTGTGACCTTGGTTCCCTGACTCTCTCCAAGAATCCTCAAAATGACAACAAGAAGAGGAACACATCTGGTGGTGGTCAAGGCAGAGAAGGACTGATCAACTCAGAGATACAGTTTGTATACCATGTATACCTTTTTAGCTGGCTTACTCATTTAGACTTTTGAGGAAACTAATGCTGGAATTTATAAATGTTTAACTATGTGGTTGTGTGGTTTCTCAAGTGCATACTGTTCCTTAAAGAACTGGATGTTTGCTATGACCCAAGTGAAATAGAAATTGAAACTAAAGTTGGAAACTCAATTTCAACTAAGGGCGTATTCTGTAATTCCCATTTTGGCTGTGGCTGAGATGTATAATGGAAAAAACAGGGACCTTTCAGAGATGGTGCCAGGGGTCACAGAGAACAAAGGAATAAGAAGGTTTCCCCAGAGATCAGAGTAAGGCTCTAATAAAAACAAACAAACAAACAAAAAAAACAAACCCTCTAACTCCCAGTGGAGGAGGTCTTAGCCACATCTGCTTAGTGTGATTTCAGAATTACTGGGCTCAGTGACTGCCAGGATCCTTCCCTTTCTAACTGGGAGTATTTGTGTGGTTACCCTGTTCCTCTCCTACTGTTATATGCTGGGTATGTTGGCAGAAGGGGTTGCAAATAATTTGCATTTTTATTCATCTTTAAGACAAGAGGATCACCTCTGGATCAGAGAACTCCATAAAACCTGGAGATCTGAACTTGGACCTGGGTGTAGTGAATAAATGAATCTTTGGGGATGGGCTGAGTACATTCTGTGTGTAAGAAGGGAACTGAGATACTTTCAGGAACCACAAGGGTAGACTGTTGCATAAACATTGACTGCTCGCCAAATACCACTGTGCTCACACACATTATCCAGCTCCCTTTGACACAGGTGACTTGTTCTGGCCAGTGGGCTGTGAGCAGAAAAGAAGTGTGCTCCTTGTTCTTTCCAGCTGTGCCAATTCCTCACCTGGCCCTTAGGTGACTACACAGAACAGAGCTCCATTCTTCCCTGACCCCCAAACCCATGTTAACAAAGGAGACACTGTCATGGAAGCCACTGGCAGTGCGGAGTTAATTTGCATTACCTAGCCTATCCTGACTAAGACAAGCTCAAAAACTTCAAAACTGGCCTGCATATTAGATAGTAAAAATAACAATGACAATCTCTTATGATAATATATTAAGATGTACAGCACAAAGCATACATAAGGAGAGCACATAAGGAGAATAAATTATTCTCATGGCTAAGGAAAATATTTTTACTTTTGCAATTTGATCTTAATCTGTATACATTACCCAGTCCTTAAACATCTAATTGCCTAGAAATGTGCTATTTTACCATTGTAATATCATCTTAACATCACTCTTATACATACTGATGTTTCTCTGAGTATTATCCCACCTGCCTGGACTCTCAGACTTCAGTGCACTCTCACATGGATACAGCTTTCGTCTGTCACTAGCCAACCAACAGCAAGCCTCTTCCCCTTAACCAAACCTAGACCACAGCAAATCCAACATTAACAGGGTCCTTTAAGACAGTGCTGGTGGCTCAGATGGTAAAGAATCCGCCTGCAATGCCGGCTACCTGGGTTCAATCCCTGGTTGGGAAGAGCCCCTGGAGAAGGAAACGGCTACCCACTCCAGTATTCTGGCCTGGAGAATTCCATGGACAGAGAAGCCTGGCAGGCTACAGTTCATGGGGTCGCAAGAAGTCAGACATGACTGAGTAACTTTCACTTCACTTTAAGGCAGTGCATAAATGAGTAACTGATTTGGCAATGTCAGGTATGAGGTCAAGGACCATGAGGGATGCTTATGAGCAGATAAGCAAACTAGACTTGAACCCAAGGGGGCAGGGAGGTACCCTGCAAACAAATATTTAGGCAGCTGAGAAATCTGAGAAGCTGAAAGAGAGGATGAGCAGAACATGCAGTGTATCAGGACAATTTCAATAAGTGTGACTAAAGAAAACAAACCCATCACAGATGCCTCTGGTTAGCAGTTATCAAGAGAAAGCTCTGAGCAAAGATAATTTGGATCCTGGAAACAAAAAGATCCAACACAATGAAGACATATCTACTTAGGAAAGGGCAGTTGTTCTTATAAAGAAATTTTAAGTGTAGAATGGTATTATCATAAGCATATCATAAACACAAGGATAATACCCTTAAGTATAAAGTAAAATGGTACCCTTTCAGTGGCACTTTGGGAAGAAGTTAATCTAGTAATATAGTGAATTTATCTATTCTAATCATAAATAAGGGCTTCCCTGGTGGCTCATTAGTAAAGAATTTGTTTGCAAAGCAGGAGACCACCTCCCATGCAGGAAACGCAGGTTCAACCTCTGGGCAGGAAAGATCCTCTGGAGAAGGAAACGGCAACACTCCAGTGTTCTTGCCTGGGAAATCCCATGGACAGAGGAGCCTGGCGGGCTATAGTCCATGCGATCACAAAAGAGTCAGACATGACTTAGTGACTAAACAGCAACAATTACAAACAGTTAAAAAAACACACACACATTTTTTCCACTCTGATCAGTGCAAGGAAAATTTAAAACTGTTTAAAAAAATTTCAGAATAAAAGACTATAAGGTTTTGTGGTTACTTTGCCTCATCTCTGTGGGCCCTATTACTCGATCAAACAGGTGTACTCTGGGTTTATGATTCAGCCTCTTATAAGTGGGGAGAATTTTCTTCTAAAGATTTCTCAGGAAGGGAAGTACACACAAACTCACATATATGATTTTGTTTCTACAAATACAAATAAAACTTGGCGAGGTTATTACCAATATCATTCAAAAGTCACAATTGATAGTGGGAAAAAAATAAAAAACCTGAAAGAGAACACCATATGAGCAAAGGTAGACAAAATCATCTGGAACTTTGAAAAAGTCTTATGTCATAGGCTAACTAAATACTTAGGTCTTGGCTTATATTCCCATCACTGGTTAT
Organism: Bos taurus; assembly: GCF_002263795.3. Taxonomy (NCBI): domain Eukaryota; kingdom Metazoa; phylum Chordata; class Mammalia; order Artiodactyla; family Bovidae; genus Bos; species Bos taurus. The sequence goes on from NC_037341.1 coordinate 26,837,311, forward strand.
AAAACAGATGAGAAGAAGGATAGTTAACATTAGCATTACAGAAGAAAGGAAAGTCCAAAAAGCTTTTAAAGAGATCATGATCAAGAAGAAGTGAACAGTATTTGACTGCAAATTAATTAGAGAAAACCTTTTTCTCCTAAAAAGTTTCCATTTGGTGCTAGTTTGCATGTCATGTCCATGATTAACTATACCTTTGAAGATCTCCCTTTGATTGAGCTAATACGTGATCAAAACTCAGCAACAACCTCAGATCATTTTGCTGTACTATACCTTTCTAGATAACTTTCTACACGAAATTCATAGCTCTATAAACTTTAAAAGCATATCTGTATGTAGGGGTTATGTCATTCATTCATTCTTCTATTCCTCAAATATTTATTGAACTTATGTGACATTCTGGCATGCTTCTAGGTGGTTGGGAAGCATTGGTGAACAAGACAGACAAATTTTCTACCACATGGTGCTTATATTCTATTGGAAAGAGAGATATTAAACAGAGAAGTAAATAAATGCTATACCCAGAGTTGGAAGAATTATGACTATTTTAAATCTCTATGAAATATATGATTAAAAAGACTGCATTAAGATATTTAATGTTTCTTTTCTTTTTTTTTTAGTAAATATGAAAACTGTTTAATGGGGTAACTGTATTTGGTATTGCTTCTTTTTAACTTACCATTTTGCAAGCATGTTTCTTTGTCTATAATAGTGTTCAAAATACCTTTTTAATAGCTTCAAACATAATAGGCTATATACAAAAATGTGATGCTTTTATTATTTTTGACAATTTCTATGGTCATAAAATAAATGTATGTACATAAATCCTTATATGCATATCTGATTATATCCCCAGGATAAGGTGCATAAAGTAGAATCATTGGGTCTAAATGTATATATATTTTATGACACAAGGTATGTTTGGAAATAGATTTATAGAAAGGTGGCACTTCCTCATCATTATCTCAACAATATGAGATATTGAGTAGACTTAAACCCTCAATCAAAATTACACTATTTTAAATTACATATCTGTGTTTATAAGAGAGGTTGATGAAAAAAATAGGTTTACAATGCATTTACCTTTCTTTAGTGAATTCCTTGTTGTATGTTTGTTCTCCTTTTTAATCTTAGACTGATAGTATATTTCTTTTGATATGTGAGTTATTTTATGGATGAAACATATTTGTTGCAATTTTTTCCAAGTGGTCATTTATATTTACTTTGTTATGATATTTTTAACATTCAAAAGTATTCTTATGCACTCAAACTTATTGCCCTTTTTTCTTTATGATTCCTTCTGTTCCTCTGGTGCTTAGAAAGCCTTCCTTATCCTGAAATCAGTAAATATATTTCTCATGTTCTTCCAGCTTTTTTTTTATTATTATTAAATTTTACTTTATTTCGCTCTTTAATCCAGGTGGAATTAATTTGGTACGATGGGACTTTAATTTGAATCTTTTCCAAATCGTTCATTTTCTTACCACAATTTCTTAATGAAATAATCCATCCTTTTCCCCATAGGTTTGTGGTACTTTTTCATCTGTTACATTTATACACACACACACACACACACACACACACACACACACACAGATTCTCTTTCAGCGTTTGCGTTAATTTGTTTAAAAGGTTCTGTTTTTAAGGTTTTGTGTGTGGAAGCGGGAGGGGGTGATTAATGGTAAGTACTTTTTGTCCCACATGTTGTAAAATTGCAATAATTCTCCGTATTGTCTTGACGGAACCTCGGGGGAGAGCAAGGGTGTGGAGGCATTTAGGACCCAGGGGAAAGCCAAGCTCCGTATAGAAGGACAGAGTCTCGGGCGCACACGCCTCCTACCAAAAATCACAGCCCCTTGGAGCCGGGGCTCTCATTCACAGCTTTCTAGAGAAATCTGAGCCCGAACCTGCCAGAATAGGGGATCTCACCCACTCAGCTCAGCACCGAGGACACCTGCAGAAACACATTACCAAAGCAAGGCTGGGCGGCCGTGTGAAGGTATTTGTTGCCTTTTTTCTCCCTTCTGTATTTGCACCGCTTCCCCGCCTTTCCCCGCTCCTGCGATGCCATGGCTGCGGCGTTTCAGCACTTCGGTGCGTGGACAGCTCCCACCTGCAATCCCTCCGCACACCATCCCTCTCGCACCCCACTCTCACCGCCTCCGTGGTCCATCCTCCTCCCGGCGCCCGCTCAGCCTGCGCTCCTTACACCATCAGCACCCCCATCTCCACCATCACCGTCATGATCTCCATCATCACCAGCGCCGTAACTACCGTCAACACAACTGTGTCTTGTCACTTAGACAAAGCCGGAGGTCCGCAGGATAGAGGAAAAGAGCCCAAGTTTTCAGGCATGGAAAGCAAAGTTCAGGTAGACTACAGCCCTGAAAACAAAGAGAGACGCCTGCTTGAGAGAAAGGGAAAGTGAAGACAGGAGAGAGAGCCCCCAGGCAGGGGGACAGATGGGGTACTTGCCAGACACCAGCAGTTAGCCAGCTGCCTTTCAGCAGATTAGGGACTGTTTAGTTCAGGAAATTAACATGGCCTGGGGTATAGTATTATTCTGGTGAAATAGATGTATACACTCAATCCGAGTTTCTGGTTTTCCAATGGAGAATCACCAGGAAGCAGGGTGGGGGTGACTGATGACTCACATTCACCCACATGCCAGTTTTCTTCCTAAGCGTTTATGGCAGAAACTCCAGAATTAAGTTTTTTTTTTTTTTTTTTACTAAAATGTCTTGTAAAATGGAGACCCCAAAGGTTAACTCTGTGGCTAGAATGAAAATTAAAATGATGATGATGATGATGATAATAACCTAACAAATAGGGCTTTTGTTGGAAAGTGTTATTTGTCCAAATATCTCTTCCTGTCTACTTATTTAATTTCAATTTTCTGATCTTAAACCTCTTTTTGAAGCAGAGAAGATAGATCCTTTGCCCAAATGGCCAAAGTGGTAATGATATTCAGAGCAGATGGTCTGGCTTTGTTCATCCTAGTCAAGGACCGAGTCAGATTTGGAAGGCGAGATTTTTGTGTGCTTTCTCAGTAATTAGGTGATAACACAATTTTCGTATAATAGTAAAGGGTAATAAATAGACTGAAAAAAATTGAAAAGGCATTTTATGTTAACTGTGTTCTACCAGGTTCTGCTTTTAGAGTACTAAGATTTTCTCTCTCAGCTGAAAGGAAGCTGGGGTCTTCGGATATCTTGAAGGTCCAAACCCAAGTCCTAGCACCTCTTTGATTTAACCGGGTTCATCTGTTTTATAAGAGCCAACATATCTCAGAAAATAAGTGCCTGAGCCTGTCATAAATAAGAATCTTTTGGTGGGTACTCATTTAATTAGTTATTACTGAACAGTAAAATGTTGGGTTTTTAAAGCAAATTGTTTTTCATAAAATCAACATCTTTATTAAAAAAGAGATGGATCATATTTGCATATGGCAATAATGTCAGTCACAAGTAACAACCAAGTTTAAAGCAGAGCACAGTAAATGTTGATTAAAAATTGCCCCTATACATTTATTCTGTCTCTTTAAAGAGAAAAAGCAGCAAGTCGTGTCTAAATCAGCTTGCTCATCATCAGAGGCATTGTAAAACAAGCAAACAAACAAAAAAATCCTCAGAAACAAGTATCTATCTGCTGGAAGAAGTTTTGAGGAAAAAATCATACCAAATACTCTTCTTAAATGAGGAATAGTAGTATTTTGTCAAAAGCTGTCTACTGCTGTTAATTAATTCTATCTGCACCTAAAATTGGCTCACTTTTGAACTCAAATCAATAAAACTAGCAAAAATACCTGGTGAAATGGATTTTAGGGAAGAAGAAAATCTGGTCATCCATGTATTGTCCTTAGATTGGTAATATCCACTGTAAACTGGACCCCTCAGGGCCCCAAGCAACCAGATTCTTAAAACTCCTTCCCTTCCCTTATATTTCTGCAAAGAATGGTTCCACTCAGGCAATTTTAAAAAGTGTACATATAGCCAGTTTTAGCTGCTTTGAACCAGAAACTCAGGCCAGGAATCGACTGTCTTCAATGCTACTTCTTCCTGTACCTAATACAATTTCCTGGGGCTGGGGAAATTGCAGAACAATGCTGCTTCAGTGAGATTTACAGGCATCTGTCTCAGAAGTGATGCCTTTCTTTGACTAAATATTATACCGAGTTTACTAATTTTTATGGAGTGCCACTATCCTGGCTTCTCCCTTCTTTTCTATTAAGTGCTACCTTGCTTTTTTTCATAATTACAAATACAACTTTCTCATTTATATGATGGATTTAAAGGTGAACAGAAAACATATTTTCCAGCAAAGTGGCATCATACATTTGCAGACATGTTCACAGAGAGGTGTATCTATTAGAGTCATGGAATATAAAGCTGGAAGGGGCTTCAGTTCCAAAAGGGGGGATCTAGAACTCTTCAGAATGGGTGGTGTCTGCTCATTTCTGCAGGCTTTACAAAGGGACACCTTTGTAGCCTTGAGGAGTCTACTAATGATTTTACATGTTTCTCCAGCAGAGCCATCCTTAGTAAATGGATCCATGCTCACTTGGATATTCTCTGCTTTCCTGTTACACAATGACCCAAACGAGGTAACATAGATGAGTGTGTTTACAAAGTATGAAATCTGGTCACGTGCAGTCAGCTCAGAAATACCCCTCAAGCCAATAGAGATTTTCTCCCCCATTACATTTTCTTCCAATTTTGGATTCTTTCCATTATTATTCATTTTATCCAGGTTTTACAAGAATAAGCTTCAGAAGATCCACAGTATGAATGACTCTAAAACTGTAGCCTATAACGTCAGCCCCAAGTGTTACATTTCTCTAGAGAAAACTGCTTAATTTTCAATCCAAGTTTTTCTTAGCTTAATGGAAGTTTATCTTCTCTGGCTTGAAACTTCATGGATATGGGAATCAACTGGTCACTCTCCTCTCCACAAAAAGGCTTTCATTTGTTCAGCTAATAAGTTTATTATTTTTAACTACATCTGCTGACTTCCACAGCCCTTTTATTATGTTGTCTCTGGCCAGGTAACCCTATTCTCCCCCTTTATAGACCCATTATCATGTGAAAATATCTGTGTGGGAGGCTAGTTTTCTATGAGCTTTTCTTCTTCCTGACTTCTGAACCAGTAGGAATTTCCCCATATGTGTTTGAGATGATCCACATTTGTCTTCTGGACTCTTTTAACTAAATACCCACTTTGCAGATACTGTGCATACAACTTTCTCCATCTCTTCTCCCTAAGATTGTGCTGTGTGCTGTGCTCAGTTGCTCAGTCATGTCCGACTCTTTGCAACCCCATGGAACGCAGCCTGCCAGGCTCCTCTGTCCATGAGGATTCTCCAGGCAAGAACACTGGAGTGAGTTGCCATGCCCTCCTCCAGGGGATCTTCCAACCCAGGGATCAAACCCAGGTCTCCCACATTGCAGGTGGATTCTTTACAGTCTGAGCCACCAGGGAAGCCCCTCCCTAAAAATTATATCATGTCAATTCAGTCTGTGTTATTGCTCAAACATCTTATATAAAGTTCCATACCTGTGTATGTGTCAAGTCCATAGTGTATACAGTGTTCACTATTTTGTAGCTCTGGAGGAAATAAGAGAGAATTTGTGGCAGTTGGGAATGCCAATCCCAGGCTCTGTAATTAAAAGGCATTTTGTCTAATGTGTGGGCTTTCCAGGCAGCTCAGCAGTAAAGAATCTACCTGCAAAGCATGAGACGAGTTCAATCCCTGGGTCGGGAAGATCCCCTGGAGAAGGAAATGGCAACTCATTCCAGTGTTCTTGCCTGGGAAATCCCATGGATAGAGGCACCTGGTGGACTATAGTCCATGGGGTTGCAAACAGTTGGACATGACTGAGCACGTGCACACACCACAAACTGCCACTACTTCAGTTAAAAACTTTTCTATCTAACACAATAAAGAGGCTGAAAAACCTCATTCCTTCCTTACATATTGTCTTTCCCTTTAACTCCTTGTATTACTTGTTCCAAGGCAAACTAAAAGGATAACAATTTTATAGATTGTCCTAGAACAGGACACCATCTTTTGTCAAGCATGTTCACTTCATCTGAGTCCCAGTCTGTTCTATTTCTGCTCCGGCATCTATTGTGGGTAGAAGTTCGGGACGCAAAGAGTCGAACCCGACTGAGCAACTTTCACTTTCACTTTTCAGCATCTCTACTCTGATAGAACTCATTCCAATTGACTTTTATTCTTTCTTAAGAGCAAGACCAAATGGGACAGATGACTGTGTGCTTAGTTGCTATTCTAAAGGGAGCCAAGGGATTCTATATAAGGAATATTTATGTGGCAAGGGTAAGCCCTGGGGTAGGACTGAGCTAAAGGTGATAGAACGTTGACCATAAGCCAGAGGCTAAATTCTAGCCATACTACACTTTCAGATGATTAAAGGTCTCCCCTTTGTCCTTCCAGATGACTTGCCTGCCCCCGGTACAGATAGCTCTTTTCTGCAAGTTGGTGAATGTTAGATAGAGAGTCAATGGACTGGTGTCCAATTTATTACTCACAGGGCTTGTGTTCCTTTGCCATTACTTATGCAGACAAGTCCTACAAGCACTAATGTGTGTGTTAGTCTCTCAGTCATGTTCAACTCTTTGTGACCCTGCGGACTGTAGTCTGCCAGGCTCCTCTGTCCGTGGAATTCTCCAAGCAAGAATACTGGAGTGGGTTGCCATTCCCTTCTCCAGGGGATCTTCCCAATTCAGGGATAGAACCGAGGTCTCCTGCATTGCAGGCAGATTCTTTACCATCTGAGCCACCAGGGAAACCTAATGGTCAATCTGAAATTCATCATTTGGAAATCAGACTCCTTCTTGGTCAGCACCATCGAATGTTGTAATCAACCAACCTCTGAGATTTAAATATAGGCTCCATTGGCAGTAAGGAAGCATGTTATCTTTCAGGAAAGATTTCAAATAGAATTGTACTTGAAAAAAAGATTTTTGCTCATTGTGACTTTTGATTTTGGTTTTGATCTATCAGCCAGATCTATTTTTATGTTATTCAGTGTAAAAATTCCTTTCAGCATTTCTAGGGGGAAATGCATATTCCATGAAAAAAGTAGAAGTGAGAATTTAGAAAGGTGAAGATCCATAAGTGTTCACCTAATTCAATACACACTAAAAATTCTGAAACATATCTTTCACATTTATTGATGGCTGAGGTAGTTAATTAGACTCTCAAGTGAAAAGTTTTATCACTGAGGTTCATTCTTCATTTTTTTCTTAGAAGAGAAACTCACAAAACAAATATAGGTATAGTTTCTAATCTTACATTTGTATTAATATAAAGCTATGTGTACTTAAAATTGTTCTTTGTATTACCTAGAACATCCCGAAGCAATAGATATTTGATGTTTTGTTCATTGTTATTGATGTTCTCATATTTCAAATAATATTTAGAATTTATAGATTTCATCTTTCTGGTCATGACAACAACATACTGTTTCTTCCCAAATTTGGCCAATTGTGGTCAAATTCCCAAATTCTTCCCAATTTGGCCACACCCCTTAATCACTCTTCCTGAGGATTGATGGGGTGTAGGTCTGTGCCTATTGTGAGAATGAACCCGAGAGCATTAGTACCCAGGCTGGTATAGAAAAAGCACCTTTTCTGAGTCAGGGTTGGACAGTGAACAGAACATGATCTTCAAGTCAGGAAGACTTGGGTGAGTCTTTGTTCTTCCATCTATACTTACTCTACCTAAATCTCATATTTATCATTTTATCTGATGAGTAATAATCCAGGTTTAAAGGTTGTGTGGAGATTAGACCACATAATATCAAAGTCCAAGGTATGTAACAAATAGTCAACACATGTTTGTTTTTTCCCTCAGTTTTAACACTAGCTCATTATCTGACTTAATACCTGGTGTTAGGTGTTCTAAGCTCAGTATCTTTTTATTTTCTTGGACACACTAAAAGTGTGGTTTCAACAAGAATATTACAGTAAATGTAAACCAGAGCTTTTCATTTTCAAAGCACTTTTACCTACATCATTTCACATGGTTCTCAGAATCTCCTAAGGAATTATCTTTATTCCACCTATTGTGGGATCATTGTAATGATGAAAAAAGATAAGTGATGTAAAATGCTTTGAAATAATACTTATGCATATGTACATATTTGTAAATAAGACATGGTTATTATTATTCTGATTGTTTCCACTATATTTAATGTATGTTTCTAAAGATAATGAAATAAGTGAGAATAATAGATTATAAAGTAACTGAAATAGATTTTATTTGAATTATACTTTCTGAAATGATTTTCCACCTAGATTCCTTGGTGCATAAAGACTACGGTATGTGTTTATAAGTGTGTTTATGGGCAAATACACTTTCTTAAACTGAATTCTATATGAGGAAATATACAGATATATATTTTTTTCTAATGGAAATTTGAGATGCAGTATAAATCTGGAATCTGCGGATGCCATGATTTAAAATATCATCATATGAAGACTCTTCTTTTCTCCTCCTCATACAAAAATACCACTATCTGAATTTCTAGCTTGTTAGAAAAAGCATGGATTAGAGACGGAAGTAAACTCCTACCATGGGCTCCTCAGAGACTGTACTGAGCTACTCTTCGTGTATCTGGAACAATCTCTAAACAAAAGAATCATTTAGGACCCAATCGGAAGTGGAAGAGGAGTTTCTGAGGCTCATAGGAACCCACCAAAAGTGTCCCTTTGACGTTATCAAACACATTTCAATACCTGGGCCACGCTTGGGACTCTACTAGGAATGCCAAAGTATCAGTCCTTCAAACAGAGTGTCAAGGCTTCTGACTTGTCATTCCCAGTGTCAAGCCCTAGGAACATACATAAAGAAAGCAAAAATCAATGATGGCTTGAAAAGTCACAGATAGCTAGATTTTAAATAGTCCATCTGCCAATGAAAAATGAGGACAAGATGGTAACCGCACATTTGTACAGTCAGATGCTAGGCTACCTAAAACTGTCTATTAACCCCATAGGCATATTTAAGCTTATATAAGAGTAAGGCCGGAAGGGATTTCAGGAAAGGAGAGCAAGGTTCTGAGAGTGACGGTAACTAGCTGAAGGTGACAGAGGTCTTAAGTAGTAAATATTAGAACCTCTCTGCTATATATAAGGATAGAAGAGCACCATAGTAAGGAATATGGGACTTTAGAAATATAAGCTTAAACCCAGTTCTGCTTCTTGGTAACTGTGTAACTCTGGGAAAGTCATTTACCATCTTCTGTGCCTATCTCCTCATCTGAAAAATGGGGACAATAATATACTCATCTCATAAAATTGAGCTAGTAAATTCCCAGGTGGCACAAGTGGTAAAGAACATACCTGCCAATGCAGGAGACATGAGACGTGGGTTCCGTGGATCCTTGTGTTGGGATGATCCCCAAACAGGAGGAGGAAACACAACCCACCCCAGTATTCTTGCCTGGAGAATTGCATGGACAGAGGAGCCTGATGGGCTACAGTCCATGGGGTGGCAAAGAGTTGGACACAACAGAAACGACTTAGCACACAGCACAAGAATTAAATAATATACCATGTAAAAAATTAGAGTACGCAAGTGTCTGGGACATAACAAACACAGTGATAATAAATACCAAATTAAAGCAATTCTTATTATACCACCAGGACAAAAACCACTCTGACTTCTTCAGGTGATATCAAGTCCAATGTATTCTTTATAGTTGTTTGACCAATTCAGAAACATTGAATGAGAACCAAATCCTTTGTGTGAACAAAAAATATCACAATTAAAAATGCTATATCTGAAGAACATTCTTGTATAGCACAGTATTTTTAGTACCTTAAATATTATTGATGGAAGTTATTATTTAAGTAGAAGTCTATTCAGATTTCTGAACTGAAGGATTTGACTTTAATGGAAAATGTCTATTTCATCCTAAGCATGAAAACTGGTGACCCTGGCTTGGGCACTCTCTCCAGCAACTCTCACTGTATGCTGAGCACAGAATAAAGATATAGAGCGGAGCAAATTTATTTCAGAGATTATAGATTGGAGGCATAACTATGTGTAGATGTGGGCCATGAAAAATGCAGCTTCAACTCTCCCCCTGAACCCATTGTAATTTATCTTGGAAACGTTGTTGAGTTCTCTGAACTGTAAGGTAAGGAAGTTGCTCCCAGCAGCTTTAAATATTCTGTCAGGGACCAGCCTTTGCTGTGCTTTGTACTCTGAGCACATTGTGCCAAGGTTGGAACCCTGAACCTCACCCAGAATGCTTCAAAGAGGCAAAGATCTGAAGTACAATGTGCCTAGGCTAACTTCTTCTAGGAACAAATTACTTTGTATATAAGGAGGGAAATGAAGGCAGCTGCAACACCTTTTAGGAAAACATTCCTTGAGGTACAGAAACAGAAGGGGAAACCACTTACTCACTCAGTGAACCAACATTGTGACTACTTTATGCATTTGTTCTATATGGATGTATACATACGGCGCCTACTTAGTGCAGGCACTGTCCCAGACACTGAGGCTAGGCAGTAAACACAATGTAGAGTCTCTGCGCATGGCACAAACCCTCTGTGTGTCAGAGACTGTGCTGGGGAAACACAAATGATTAAGATCAGGTAATTAGGGAGATTCTGAGTGAGGAGTTTGGAGTAAGGAGGGAAAGGGAAACTGGTGATAAGTGTCATTTTGGTAAGGGTGAGGGGACTACACATGACCTCTGAAGGGGAGAGAGAGTTCCTGGGTGGTGACTCCTTCAGTGATGACGCCTTAAGGGTAAGAGGAGTCAGTCAGTGGTTGTTCTAGACAGAGGGAGCATCTTTGTCCAAGGCCCAAGGGCTAGGGAAGAGACCACAAGTGTCTTGGTGTGGCAGCACGGATGGATGGTGAGTCTGGGGACACAGATGGGGACCAGAGTTTCGGAAACCAGGTCCATGTCACAGGGTTTTATATTTCATCCTAGAACAACTGGAAGCTATTGACTGATGCTGATCAAGGAGTGACGTGGGGGGCTGGGATGAATTGGGAGATTGAGATTGACATATGTACACTATTGATGCTATGTATAAAATAGATAACTCATGAGAACCTACTATACAGCTCAGGGAACCCTACTCAGTGCTCTGGAGTGACCTAAATGAGAAGGAAATCCAAAAAAGGGGGGATATATGAATACATAGAACCGATGGACTTTGCTATACAGTAGAAAAGTAACACAACTTTGTAAAGCAGCTATACTTCAGTAAAAATTAGTTTTAAAAAAGGAGTCACATGAGAAGATTTCAATTTTAATACAAAGAATGGACAAGGGAAAGTCAAGGTTGGCAGCAAGGATACCATCGAGAGGATATTGCAGGACTAAACAGATGAGTGGTGACGTGGTCTAAACAAAGACCGTGAAAATGGATGGAAAGAATTGGGAAGATCTGAGAAATATTATGGAAGTGATTGCCTGAATGTGGGCAGTAAGGGAGGGGATGGAATAATAGTTGACGCCCAGGCTTCCAGCGTGGGAAATGACACAGATGATGTCAGTCAGTAAGAGGGGGAGGTGGAAAGCAGATTCAGGATAAGGAACTATGATGAATTCAGTTTTGAACATATTGAGTGTGTGGGGCCTAGGGGACATCTAGGTGGGGGTGTTCAGTAAGCAGCTGGATATATGAGTACACCTGAGCATCAGGAGAGAGCTATGGACTGAAGTCACCCACATGTAGGTGGTTAAATCATGGTTGGACCCTGGAAAACAATACATAGAAGTGATGAGCACATAAGAAGATGGAGCAGGAATGAACAGAGGTTGGGAGAAAAATAGGGTGCATGGAATTACAGAAAAGAGTGGGAAAATAGTTTTAAGAAGTCATCAACATCAAATGCTAATGGGGTCACCCATACATAAGTGGGTGCTGAAATCTGTCCACTGGCAGGAGCGACAGAAAGGCCATGCACTAGTAGAGGGATCATCTGGGTTTGCTCGGCACTGTCCCCAGTTCTGCTTGTTGTCCCAGTATTATTGTTATTAGTGCCTCTTGGTGTCTAAATTTGGAAATAAACTATATGATCATCTCAGCCACTGGTTGGTGAGAGTCAAGATAGATTGCCATGGGTATGCTGTGTGCTTAGTCTCTCGGTCATGTCCAACTCTGTGCAACTCCATGGACTGTAGCCTGCCAGGATCTCTGTCCATGGGGATTTTCCAGGAAAGAATACTGTAGTGGGTTGCCATTTCCTCCTCCAGGGGATCTTCCCAAACCAGGAATCAAACCCAGGTCTCCCGCATTGCAGGTGGATTCTTTACCGTCTGAGCCACCAAGGAAGCACACAGTGGGTATCGAGGTGATTTTGAAGAAGTGAAATTGCTCAGTTGTGTCCAACTCTTTGTGACCCCGTAGACTGTAGCCTACCATGCTCCTCCATCCATGGGATTTTCCAGGCAAGAATATTGGAGTGGGTTGCCATTTCCTTCTCCAGGAGATCTTCCTGACCCAGGGACTGAACCTGGGTCTCCCGCATTGTAGGCAGATATTTTACCGTCTAAGCCACCAGGGAAGTCCAGGGAAGAATTTGAAGAGGGAGACATCAGACAAGGGAACTTTTTGAAAGAGTGTGGTGAGGTTGTTAAAGAGGGAATTTTAACATCAGATGGACATTGAACTAGATGGATTTTAAACATTCTTCCAATCCTGGGACTAGTTCATAGAGCACTATATTCCTTTACTATCTTCAGTTTTGGAATCAGTGAGAATAAAGACGTTGTTACACTTATTTTCTCACTTTCATAGCTAAATGTTACTTTTAACAAATTACTTTCCAAAGCCAACGTTTTATAAATAAAACTTTTACTATTCTACATTCATTCTTGAAAATGAATACTAATTACCTGAACCCATTTTCATCTATCACAAAGGCAATATAAAGCAGAAATGTGTGAAGTGATTATCTCCCTATAGAAATTACAGCTAGTCCTAAATTAAGTTGAAAGAATCATTTTATCTTTAAAATTATTTTGTATGATAAAGTGTTAATAATTATGTTGTAAGTAAATGTTCTGCCTATTATTGCAAATACTGTTTGATCTAGGAAAGCTAGGGGAAAAAAATACACGCCTCCAAGTTTTTTTAAACCTAATGTCTTCTGATTTTTGGTACTTCTAGGTTAGACCAAACTGATGTCTGAGAGAGCTTAAACATTTAAAATGAGAAAGATGCAAATAATGTGAGCATTTGTCTGTATACCATTTAGATACAAAAGCCCGAGGGGCTTAAAACAATCATTAAGTATGCTAATCTCTAGTTGCATCCATGTTGCTACCAACAGCATTAATTTCATTCTTTCTTATCAGTTCAGTTCAGTTGCTCAGTCGTGTCTGACTCTTTGCGACCCCATGGATTGCAGCATGCCAGGCCTCCCTGTCCATCACCAACTCCCGGAGCCTAATCAAACTCATATCTATTGCATCGGTGATGCCATCCAACCATCTCATCCTCTGTCATCCCTTATCCTCCCACCTTCAATCTTTCCCAGCATCGGGGTCTTTTCAAATGAGTCAGTTCTTCGCATCAGGCGGCCAAAGTATTGGAGTTTCAGCTTTAGCATCAGTCCTTCCAATGAATATTCAGGACTGATTTCCTTTAGGATTGACTGGTTGGATCTTCTTGCTGTCCAAGGGACTCTCAAGAGTCTTCTCCAACACCACAGTTCAAAAGCATCAATTCTTTGGCACTCAGCTTTCTTTATAGTCCAACTCTCACATCTATATATGACTACTGGAAAAATCATAGCTTTGACTAGATGGACTTTTGTTGCCAAAGTAATGTCTCTGCTTTTTAATGTGGTATCTAGGTTGGTCATAGCTTTTCTTCCAAGGAGCAAGCTTCTTTTAATTTCACGGCTGCAGTCACCATCTGCAGTGATTTTGGAGCCCCCAAAATAAGGTCTCTTACTGTTTCCATTGTTTTCCCATCTATTTCTCATGAAGTAATGGGATTGGATGCCATGATCTTAGTTTTCTAAATGTTGAGTTTTAAGCCAACTTTTTCACTCTCCTCTTTCACTTTCATCAAGAGGCTCTTTAGTTCCTCTTCACTTTCTGCCATAAGGGTGGTGTCATCTGCATATCTGAGGTTATTGACATTTCTCCCAGCAATATTGATTCCAGCTTGTGCTTCATCCAACCTGGCATTTCACATGATGTACTCTGCATATAAATTAAATAAGCAGGGTGACAATATATAGCCTTGACGTACTCCTTTCCCAATTTGGAACCAGTTTGCTGTTCCATGTCCAGTTCTAACTCTTGCTTCTTGACCTGCATACAGATTTCTTAACAGGCAGGTCAGGTGGTCTGGTATCCCTTCTCTTTAAGAATTTTCCACAGTTAGTTGTGATCCACACAGTCAAATCAGGCGCCACTTGCCGGGGTCCAGCCCCGGTGGATCCAGGGAAATTCAAAGGAGAGACGGCATTGGCAAATACACTGGCTTTAATTAGATATTAATTAGAGATATAAAGAGTAATAGAATGAGGATAGCTCAGCAGGAAAATTCAGTGGAGAAAAGAGGCTGAGTAGCTTGGTTTACGTAGGAAACCAATAAAACTTCAAGACAAGAAGTTTGCACCACTTATGTAGGCTGCAGGCATCCTTCCGTTCTCCCGAAGGAGAGGAGACACTGAGGCCTCCCCAGTCGGATCTTAGAAACCCAGGCAAAATTAGTAAGCTTGGCGGGCTCCGCGCTCCAGATGGAAACTCAGCCAGAGTTTGAGAGACAGAACGACATGGGGAGACCAGTCTTTCGAGGAACTGATCCCCATTCTTTATTTTCCAGGGTTTGTTTTTATACACTGAGATGTTATACCAAAGTCACGCGGGGTCAGCAGTCCTGACTTTTATTAAAGTCAGGTGCTTCACACAAATGTATACAGAGGTCTTAGGGGTGTTACATCATCTTCTGGCCAGGGGGCCTGCTGACAATTTATGACCCTCTCCTTGTGACAGCGGTCAGTCAACCAGAACACTTATTTCTCCAGAGGTGATTATTCTTAAAACAGACGCCACCTTCCGAAGGTACCAGATAAAGTTACATTCCTATAGGGTGAGGGTGTAGTGGGTTTTAATTAAGGAAAGAATTTGCTTAGCCTAAGGTCTAATGTGATTAATATCAAAGGTTAATACTTATTTCTTCTATATATTCATTAATGTGTATAAGGGCAGGGGATGTGGAGACTTCGCAGGAAACATTGGCTTAACAAATGAAAAACCCTTCACCAATACAATTTCTAATCAGCCCACTATACTTATACTAATAGTTTTCTAACTTCTCTAAAGAACCTGTTTTTAGAAGGTTTAAAGCATCTTGTGCCTCTCATGGTTGGGAGGCCATGAGCAATCACATGTGGCCGGACAAGCCTGTCAGGCAGGCTAGAGAACCTTCAGAGGAGTTTGTAGGTTGAAACACTCCTATCACGCCCAGGAATTATTATTAACTGGAGCTCTAAGTTAACTCCTTCTCTGAAAGAGGTGGTGGGGGACAGCCCCCAGTAAAGTCAGAGGTGTAGGTGAGCACAAAGTAGTAAAGTAGGCAGGCTCTGGTTATGGGGGTAGATGCTCAAGAATTTCCAGGGGGACTCCTGAGGCTCAATCCCGCCTCCTTCCTCATGACCTTTGCCACGGGTGGAGGTCCTCACGCCGGCTCCCGGCAGTCAAAGGCTTTGGTGTAGTCAATAAAGCAAAAGTAGATGTTTTTCTGGAACTCTCTTGCTTTTTCAGTGATCCAGCAGATGTTGGCAAATTGATCTCTGGTTCTTCTGACTTTTTGAAATCCAGCTTGAACATCTGGAAGTTCACGATTCTTTTTTATGACTGAGTAGTACTCAGTTTTGTGTATGTACCACATCTTTTTTCCATTCATTTGTCAATGGTGTATAGGTACCACGTCTTCTTTATTCATTCATTTGTCAATGGGCATTTAGATTGTTTCCATGTCGTGGCTACTGTGAAAAGTGCTGCTGTGAACATGTATCGTTTTGAATTATAGTTTTGTCTGGTTATATGCCTAGGATTGGGATTGCAGGTCAGAAAGGGAAAGACAAATACCATATGATATCTCTTAGATGTGGAATCTAAAATATAACACAAATGAACCTATCTGTGAGACAGAAATAGAATCACATATAGAGAGCAGATTGGTGGTTGCCAAGGGAGAGGAGGGTGGGAGAGGGCTGGATTGGGAGTTTGGGATTAGCAGATGCAAACTGGCATATATAGAATGGAAAAAATAAAAAAAGCAATGTCCTACTGCATAGCACAGGAAACTATATTCAATATCCTATGATAAACCATAATGGAAAAGAATATGAAAAAGAATAACTGAGTCACTTTGCTGTATAACAGTAATTAACAAAGCATTGCAATTCAACTATTCTTCAATAAAAAATAAATTAAAAATAAAGACATTTCACCAAGGGAAAAATGAAACAAAGAATTTAATCATTATCATAAGTAAAGTAATATCTTAGGATAATAGAAAAGTTATACCAAAAAATGACCTTGAAGTCCATATGGATATTGGGCAAGGAAAGAAGACAACTAAGAGTTCCAAGACCTTTTGTCCTCAGCAGAAGAGTGAAACTGCTGGGAAATGTCCTCACATGAGCCTCTCTCTCATTGCTGTTGAATTGGATTATCGAAGGTCAAGCTTCCAGCCATAAGCCTGTCCTTCTCTCCCTGCTCCAGTTCATTTAGTTCAGTTTGAGTAATTAGGTACCATGGGGTTACAATAGGGTGACTTTTAAAAGCCGCTTTTCACTGTTAAGCTGCAAATGGCTGCCTTTAAAAAAGGGGGTATTTCTGTGAAAGAAACTGAGAAAAGAAGCTAATGGAGGCCCTAATGTCTCTGATTGAATGCCTGTGAACGGCCCCATAAAACAGGCTGCAACAGAGGAGGATTTTTCTCTTTTCTTGGGTAACTCATTAAAAAAGCAAGCTGTCTGACTTTAGACTGTTAATTAGTCAGTATCATTAAAAACTTCCTAAAAGTATTGCAAAGACTTGCATATTACACACTGAAAAGTGAAGGCGAAAGTCACTCAGTCGTGTCTGACTCTGCAACCCATGGTTTATACAGTCCATGGAATTCTCCAGGCCAGAATACTGGAGTGGTACCCTTTCCCTTCTCCCAACACAGGCATCAAACCCAGGTCTCCCACATTGCAGGAGGGTTCTTTACCAGCTAAGCCATAAGGGAAGCCCAAGAATACTTGGTGTGGGTAGCCTATTCCTTCTCCTGCAGATCTTCCTGACCCAGGAATCAAACCGGGATCTCTTGCACTGCAGGCAGATTCTTTACCAACTGAACTATCAGGGAAGCCCATTACGTACTGAAGGTGTGAATAACGAAATTATATCAAAGACCCTATTTTAAATAATATATACCCTTTATTCTTCTAATCAGCTCTACAGCATAATATACTGCTTTTCTGAGTTCCAGGTCATTTGCCCAGACCTTCTTTCTATCATCTATTTATCTCTCTTGTGTGTATTTGTTTTGCAGTAAGCAATGGCCTTGGTTTGGCTTCTCTTCTGTCTGGCCACCACCACATAGAATCTGAATGTCCAACCATTTTCCAGGAACAGAAAGAAGAGCCTCTGCTTGTCTATTTCAGTGGCAGCTTGGTGGTAAAAAGACTGTTGAATGGGCCACGATTTCAGCAGACCATCACGTGAATGGGACCAGTCTCTTTTCTTCCCAAACATCAGAAATTAAGCACTTTGAAAGGAGATTCGGCCAAGATGACCCATTTACAGGCTGGACTCAGCCCAGAGACTATAGAGAAAGCACGCCTGGAACTGAATGAAAACCCAGACGTTTTACACCAGGATATCCAGCAAGTCAGAGACATGATCATCACCAGGCCTGACATTGGATTCTTACGCACAGATGATGCCTTCATCCTGAGGTTTCTCCGAGCCAGGAAGTTTCACCAAGCAGATGCCTTCAGACTCCTGGCCCAGTACTTCCAGTACCGCCAGCTAAACCTGGACATGTTCAAAAACTTCAAGGCTGATGATCCTGGCATTAAGAGGGCTCTCATCGATGGGTTCCCTGGAGTGTTGGAAAACCGTGATCACTACGGCAGGAAGATTCTTTTGCTGTTCGCAGCCAATTGGGATCAGAGTAGGTAAATGTAGATAGTGTCTTTATTTGGTTCCTCTGTTTCATAAGCATCGTCACTGCATGTTTGGGGCTACAAGCCTTTATGGATAATGGGCTTTTATTTAAACATATATATTCTCTACATCCAGCTTCTTAGATGGTGCCAGTGGTAAAGAACCTGACTGCTGATACAGGAAACATTAACATATGTGGGTTCAATCCATGGGTCAGAAAGATCCCTTGGAAGAGGGCATGGCAACCCATTCCAGTATTCTTGCCTGGAGAATCCCACAGACAGCAGAGCCTGTCAGGCTACAGTCCATAGAGTAGCACAGAGTCAGGCATGACTGAAGCTACTTAGCACGCATGCATGCACTCTTTATCTTCATCCACAAAGAAAATTTCAAGGCCACGGGTCTTTCACTGACATCAGAAGGTGATTCCAGTTCCACAGCAATGTTTAGGAACACAAGTTAGAATTGTAGAGACCTCAGAAGTTATTCTATTCATCAAAGGGGGCCATATATTTTCATAAAACTGGAATCTGGTCTTTTAGAAGATCCATATAGTCTGTCTTTCATGTTCTCATCTGTAACAACAACAGAAGTGGATTCAGTAGATGGCTTTAAATCAAGTATTTTCAACACATGAAATAATTCCTTGGACCCTGTCTATGAGTTTAATATCTGACATTTTTTCTGCATGCCAGACCTTTCTACCCAAATGCCTCTGAGCATTTCTCCTGAAAGTCCCATAAAGAACTACAAACTCAACATGTCCCAAACTGAGTGCATCATCTTTCCCACTCTCCAATCCATCCATCCAGTCTCTTGAGCCAGAAATCTGAGTGTCTCCCTGGACGGCTCCCTGCCATTGCTCCTCACGTTTCATTAATTGCTGAGTCCTTCTCCTTTCTTTTTAAAACCGGCTCTTGTTTCTCTTGGCTCCCATGGCTACTGCCCTAGTGTAAGTTCTCGTTTCTCACGTGCATCATTCAGACAGCCTTCTGACAGGCTCCGTGCCTCTGGTCCAGTCTCTTCTGAGCCATTTTAGTCTTTATAATCATCAGATTAACCCTCCCAAAATTCTACTATGTCACTCCTCTCATTAAAATTCTTCAATGACCTGCAAGTCTTCAAGGTAAAATAAAGCCCTTTACAATTCATCTTCTTCACCTCCTGCTCTGCTTCACCCTCTGCTCTTTTTCATGGTCTCTGGTCCAGCTAGTTGGAAGTATAAGCTTTGCCTTATATACTAATAATTGTACTATTAGTATTAGTCACTGCCTCTGGACTCACTCCACCAGGGACTTAAAGGAGGGATCAACATTTCATATGCCAAGTCCAATCAACTTGGACATAACCTGCCCACTGTCTCATACCTATCTCTAGTGTTCTTCTGGAAGGTAGTCTTCATCAACGTCCATCCCAACCCTATTTCAGTGAGGTGTCTTCTTCTGCTCATGTATTTCCACTCAAGTATTTACAACAGCAGTTTAAGAACCACTGTTATTATAGCTGATATTTTTGAACACATATAATCTCATTTAATCCACCCAAGAACTTTTCATGATGGTATTCCTATGATCCCAATTTTACATTTGATGATGCAGGGTTTTGCAAAGTTAAGCAACTCATTCCGTGTCACACACTAGTGAGATACAGAATGGGGGTTGACTTGAGAGTGAGTTCTCTTATCTTGGCTTTATTATAATTGCAGGCCTACATGTGTGTTCTTTCTTACTCCTCAACTGCAGTTTCCTTGAGGGCAGCAGACTGCACCTTTTTCCTGTTTATCTCTTGGGTGCATAGTCCAATAGGCAATAAATGTTGAATTAGAAAGAATGTATGGATTAATCTCCAAAACTTCTCCTGTGACTTGAGCTCTCACAGGGGTATCATACTGAAATTATGGTACTTGGGGAAACACAGGTTTAACTTTCAAAATATACCAAAGAGTCCCTCATCCAAATGTAATTAAAAGAAATTTCTAGGGTGCTGTTTAGTGCCTCATATGACTAGGCCTCACCCTAAAGATAATGATTAGCGTAGGACACCTTAGCAAGCCCACTGACTGTTTTCTGGTTGAAAAATTGGAATAGGGCAAGCTAGATGGTGAAGGACAGGGAAACCTGGCATTCTGCAGTCCATGGGGTTGCAGAGTCAGACACGACTGAGTGACTAAACAACAACGAACCCTGAAAAGGTACTGGAATGTTTTGATACTATCAGTCTATATACAGACTGTTCAGATCTGCACCTCAGCCCAGGAGGCCCTGCTATGTCTCTGCTCTGTTATCCCGTAAGTGTTAAGGATGAGCCTCTCCTTATAGTGCTGTACCGATGAGAAAGATTTCCAGGTCTTTTTTTTTCCCATATGCTAACTTGCCATCTGTATATATTTTATTGTGAAGGATCTGTTAATGAATTTGGTCCATTTTCTTTTTTCTTTTAAATTGATGAACCTATTTGCAGGGCAGGAATAGAAATGAAGATGTAGAGAATGGACTTGGGGGCACAGCAGAGGAAGGAGAGGGTGGGACAGATTGGGAAGTTGGGATTGACCTGTATACACCACCATGTGGAATGATAGCTAGCAGGAAGCCGCTGTGGAGCACAGGGAGCCCAGCCGGATGTCCGCCACAACCCAGTGGGGCGGCAGGCAGGTGGGGGTGGGAGGGAGGCTTAAGAGGGAGCAGACATATGTACACTCATGGCTGATCCGTGTTGTCATGTGTCAGAAACCGACACAACGTTGTAAAGCAATTATCTTCCGGTTAAAGATTTCCAGGTCTTCACATTCACTCAGACATCATTCACTCGACAAACATTTGATGAGTGTAGACTTGGTGCCGGAGTGTGGGTTATGTCATGGAGGACATGACGAAAAGGCAAGGTCCCTCCCAGCAAACAGTCCTTTGGGCACCCACTGTCCGGTAATGATGCAAACATAGGGATGGCTGACCCCTACCACAGGAGAATTCCCTCTGAGACATAAGCCATCCACAGAGGACGGGAGCCCTAGTTTTACTAGCAGGAACAGCTGTCCTCTCGGAAAGGACACACGAACATTTTGGATTTTGAAACAGTAAAATCTGATGACTCTGGAGAATGATCGTGCTGACTTCATCGGTGCGTAGTTGTCATACGTGTTCGAGAACTTCCGTCTGCTAAGACACGTGACACACAGAACACCAGTAAGCGATGATTTACACATGAAGAGACCATCACCATAGAGTATCTTGTTTTCTGTTAGTCTTTGGTCCATACGTATCTCCAAATGTGGTGTTAAGAAGCAAGAAGAAACAAGTCTCCAAGGGAGTCATTCTCATCTTTATGATTTGATAACCTTGAACGAGGTACTTCATGTCTCTTCTCCTCAGTTTCCTCAGGTGTAAGATGAAGAGCGTAAACTAGGTAATCTCTGAAACACCTTCCATCTCTAATGGTTCATGAATGTGAAGCTCATTCAGCCTGATCCTATGGATGGAGAGGGATTTTAAAATTCACTTTATAGGTTTCTGATTCACGAGGTTCTTTGAAGTAATCTCTCTCTCTCTCACATACATGTACACACATACTCACTCTTACTTCCACCCCTCCTCTCTTCCTCCACCAAAGGCTGGGTCTACTTGAAGCAGCTTTATTTTTAACTTTTTATTTCATACTGGAGTATAGCTGATTAACAATGTTGTGATAGTTTCAGGCGTACAGCAAAGGGACTCAGCCATATATATGCATGTATCCATTATCACTCCCCTCCTATCCAGGCTAGAGGCAGTTTTTTTTTTTTTAATTTAATTGTAGAATACTGTTTGTTCCAAACCATTTTGGCTTTTACAAGAAGGTGAAAGGTTAAGGCTATCCCACTGACAGCCACAGATGATCAGAAGCAAACAAACCTCAGTCTGAACAAGGATACTGTCATGCGATTTACTGGTCATATGACCTGGGTGGGACAAGTAACCTCTCTGTTTTCTGACTCTGTTTTCTCACCTGGAAGGTGGGGATGATAAGCAAGGTTATTTAATAATGTAGCTGAGAAGACTGAATGAAATAATGCATTTAAGGTACATAGCTCATTGCATGGTACATGGTAAGCACTCAGTGATACTAAAAGTATTAACATGAATACTGTAATAGGTTTATAGTATTCAGTGGTAAAGAATCCACCTACCAATGCAAGAGACTCAAGTTCAATCCCTGGGTCAGCAAGATCCCCTGGAGGAGGAAATGGAAACCCACTCCAGTATGCTTGTCTGGGAAATCCCATGGACAGAGAAGCTGCAGTCCATAGGGTTGCAAAGAGTTGGACATGACTTGGCAACTAAACAACAGCATCAAATAAAAATAATATAGCACAGATGGTAAATAAATTGAAACCAGAGACAAGAGTATGATATTTGAAGATGGAAGTGGGCTGATGAATCTATCTGCCCCTTGCTGTCTTCAGCACTTGTCAGCTTTCTCCCCAGACATGTTCCCCATCACACAGACGTAGCCTAACAGAGCCCTGGAGGCCTGAAGAGTTGGTGTAGCTTTTCAAAATGATTGCTTGACTCTCTCGGGGAGCCTGAGACAACTGGAAAGCTATTTGAATGTCTCATATGAAAGGTTTACTGAGATTAAAACTGTTATTAATATTTATTAAAACTATGTAAATCTCATTCATCTAGACCCTGGACAGCCTGAGCGAGAACACAGACTGGTGAGTGACGGGGAGTGCTGTCCACCAGGGGCATGTGCAGAGCCGAGTATGCACACAGAGGCCCAGGAGTCTCTGGGCTCCCAGCGCATCCACCAGCCTCCTCCAGAAACAGGGTCTTGGCAGGAGCTTCTAGACTTCGGTCTTTTCTGAGGCAGCCAGGCTGAACGGAAATGAGCCATATTAAATCAGCACCCACCTATTCATTTGGGCTTCCCAGGTGGAGTAGTGGTAAAGATTTCGCCTGCCTATCCAAAAGACACAAGAGTTGTGGGTTCCATCCCTGGGTCAGAAAGATTCCCCTGGAGAAGGAAATGGCAACCCACTCCAGTATTCTTGCCTGGAGAATCCCATGGACAGAGGAGCCTGGCGGGCTACAGACCATGGGGTTACAAAGAGTTGGACACGACGCACTAGGTTGCACTGCCTACTAATTCATGGAAGGAACCCGGCACCTCTGCGGTCAGCAGAGTGTACATTTCAGCTCACTGGCCCAGTGTGTAACAGACGTCTCAGGGGCCACTCTTGCTCAATGAGCCTTTTGATCTTTCTCACCCAAACTCCCATCAGTATCAGCAAGAATTCACAGCTTTTCCCTTAAGGGCTGATAAAAAAGAAATCTCCATCTTGTTTCTCTTTGAGTTGCATACTTGCATGGGGGCCACACACTCTGATGTGCCCAGGAATGCCATTCCCATGGAGGGGAAGATGTGAGCACTGAGGAACCATGTCTGGTTTTTTTTTTTTTTTTTGGATTTTGCTCAGTTTAAAAAAAAAAAGAGTTAAATTTGGCTAAGCTATTTTGGGGCTTCCCTGGTGGTTCAGATGATAAAGAATCCACCTGCAATGCAAGAGACCTGGGTTCCATCCCTGGGTCAAGAAGATCCTCTGGAGAAGGAAATGGCTATCCACTCCAGTATTCTTGCCTGGAGAATCCCATGGCCAGAGGAGCCTGGTAGGCTACAGTCCATGGAGTCCCAAAGAGCAGAATTGGGTATACTATCTGGCATGAAGAGCTGTTGCAAGGATTAATCCCAATTGCTGCCGTTGATAGGGTCCAAGAGGCAGAATAAGATAATGATTAAATGCACAGACTTGGAAGCCAGATGGCCAGCTTCAAATCCCAGCCCCCTTCCAACCAGCCCTATGATCCTGAGCAAGTTGATTAAACTCTTATTAACCTCAGTTTCTCACCTGAGATGACCATGATCATAGACTAACATTAGTTGGTAGTCAATAAATAGGCTTCCCTGGTGTCTCTGATGGCAAAGAATCTGCCTGCAATGTGGGAGTCCCCAGGTCTGGTGCTAAAGAACCTGTCTGCCAATGCAGGAGACATAGGAGATGTGGATTTGATCTTTGGGTGGGGAAGATCCCCTGGAGGAGGGCATGGCAACCCACTCCAGTATTCTTCCCTAGAGAGTTCCAATGGATGGAGCCTGGTGGGCTACAGTTCATAGGGTCATACAGAGTTGGACATAACTGAAGTGACTTAGTACGCACACAAGCACAGTCAATAAATGGCATTTGTTTCTTAAGAAAGAACCCCAAATCAGGTAGAGATGTAGGATACTGCCCACAGGATGTTCTAAGGGTGGCAGAATTTGATGCCATGACTAACTTCCCTCCACCTGAAAAGTACAGACAATAGGCTGAGACTCCAAGACACCCTGCTCCAGAGTCCTACACAGTAGCTCAATTGTGGCTGGGAGGCTCTGAGAAGTCACCTGTCCTTTTATTATGCTTATTATAGTCCATTATGCTTTTTATGATTATTATAGTCTCAGGATATCAGAAAAGCACTGGGAATGGTCAGGTAATAAAAGCCTTGCCACAGACTACAGTTGGCTACACTGGTGGCTCAGATGGTAAAGAGTCTGCCTGCAATGTAGAAGACCCAGGGTTTGATCCCTGTGTGGGAAGATCCCCTGGAGAAGGGAATGGCAACCCACTCCAGTATTTTTGCCTAGAAAAATACATGGACAGAGGAGCCTAGCAGGCTACAGTCCATGGGGTTGCAAAGAATTGGACACAACTGAGTGACTAACACTTTCATTTTCATAGATTACGGTAGCACCCATTAGTGCTCTGTAGACAAGCTGGCCCCCAAGTACTTTAGTGGGGGGAGGAAAAACATCAGAAATGCATTGCAAGTCCAAACACATAAAATTACACTGGGCATTCTTTTGTCCTTGTATTATTTACAACTAAAAGCTCAAAAATCAGTGGCCAGGTTGAAAATGAGTTGAAAATTTGGTTCTTTAAGGAGGCTGACACATTGTAAGGAAGAGCCACGTTAGGGTAATTTAGTAGAGAGAAAAGGCAGCTCATGAACAGCTTGATTACTACTTTCAAGTATAGAGAGTTATTATAAGTAGGCAGTGAATCCTGTGGGCTCTCCTTCCCCAACATACAGAACCAGGGACAAAACATCTGCGATGAAGCACAACCATCTGGCTTGAAGACCTGGGAGCCTGAGCCAAGACCTCAGCCCCAGGGCTCGGATCAGGGTGAGGGGCTAGGGTATTTGCCTGAGCACAAAATTGAAGGGGCACCAAAGCACTCATTAACCAGAGTAAATAATATTTAAAAATATATATTTTAGGATCAAAATTCATGCAAACAAAAATTCTTCATGAACAATATGTCAAAACTTTAAAGTAGGCAGGATAGGAATTATTGATTTTTCCCATCCCTTGGGTTCTAGCCTGGCTCCGTATGGCTTTGCCCAGGTCAGTCTGACTTCTCACAGGAAGAGCCTTAAGTTGGCTCCTAGTCAATTACATTACAGTGCATAATACTATATCTCTAGCCCGCCAGGCTTCTGTGCCCATGGAGTTCTCCAGACAAGAATACTGGAATGGATTGCCATTCCCTGCTCCAGGGGATCTTCCGATCCCAGGGATCAAACACAGGTCTCCGGCATTGCAGGCCAATTCTTTACCATCTGAGCCACCAGGGAAGCCCCTTTAAGACTTCAGCTTTCTCAAATGGGAACTGGCAATAACCCTACCCGTCCCCCGTGGTTGCTGTGGGAATTAGTGATAATACAGGTAAAGCACTCGGCACAGTCCTTGACACATCATTAGCATCCAATATATGGAGACAGTTATTGGTACCACTTTCTACTGTAATTAGCTACTTAGTATGCATGTGTGCCTGCTCAGTTGCTTCAGTCACCTCTGACTCTTTGTGACCCCATGGACTGTAGCCCACCAGCCTCCTCTGTCCAAGGGATTCTCCAGGCAAGAATACTGGAGTGTGTTGTTGTTTCATTTTCCAGGGGTTCTTCCTGACCCAGATATTGAACCTGCATCTCCTGCATTGCAGGTGGATTCTTAACCCCTGAGCCACCTGGGAAGCCCATCTATTTACTGTATGACTTGCTATTGTTTAGTGGGATGGATCCAGGCTTCACTGGCTCTCCCATGCACTCCAGTGACATGCTGAATGGCTACAGTCGTCCGGCTCTGGGCAAATTCCCAAAGGTCCTAAGGAGCCACCGTTTCCAGAACGGCATCTCACACCAGCCAGTCCCTCCAGGCACGAAACGAAGGGAAGATAGATCTTACTAGGGGACTTGACCTTCCTACTGTCACGGTTCTGGAAACAAGGACACTAACATGTTGACTTTATAATGAAGCAGACAACCAGGAGTCCATCTGCTCTCAGGGCGCAGGCGCTTTTCCACTCACTGCTGTTTTCTGGAGGTGTTCAGCGGCTCCTTGTCCCCTCACACCAGGCAGTAATTGATCTGATGGATACGCTGGTGATTGGGCTCCTTCAAACGTCACGGGTTACTGCTGACCTGTGGTGACCTCAGAAGGGCTGGCATGGCACGTGTCCAGACAGCGCTGTGGTGGGAGATGAGCATTAAGGGGGTTTTCTCTTCTGAGTAAAACCCCGAGGCAGTAGGTGGGATACAAGTCTTCAGACTATAAATAAGCCACTTGATGGAGGTTCGCCTTTAGCTTTTGCAAGAGCATCTGAGAGCTTTTTGCAAGCAGCAGGTGGTCGGCACCCCATTGGGCTTCGCCATCCTGAGTATAAGAACTTGTGAACAAAAGGGGCCAGATTTCTAACATGTCAGTGCTGAATGCTGGGGATGGGAGGAGTGTAGCGGAGCCAGGCGCTTGTTATCAGGGCCATGAGAGAGCCCTCCTCTCCAATCTCAAGGCCTGTCGAGAGAGGTTCCAGAAAATGTCTCGCAGTCTCCTCTTCCTATGGAAACATTCCCAGCATCCCTCTGGGAGTGACAGGTTTCCCAGTTGTTGTGACCTTGGGAGTGAGCAAAAATGAACTGAAGAGAAGGAGAGTTATGACAACCACAAAAACAAACGTGTTGAGGCCCACCATGTGGCAGGCAGCGATGCTCTTGCTGCTGCTGCTGCTGCTAAGTCGCTTCAGTCGTGTCCGACTCTGTGCAATCCCATAGACAGCAGCCCAGCAGGTTCCCCCGTCCCTGGGATTCTCCAGGCAAGAACACTGGAGTGGGTTGCCATTTCCTTCTCCAATGCATGAAAGTGAAAAGTGAAAGTGAAGTCGCTCAGTCATGTCCAACTCTTAGCGACCCCATGGACTGCAGCCCACCAGGCTCCTCTGTCCATGGGACTCTCCAGGCAAGAGTACTGGAGTGGGATGCCATTGCCTTCTCCAAGTGATGCTCTTAGGTGGTCACTATTTACATCCTTAATTTGCAGGTGACGTGACTGAGACTCAGAGAGGCTAAGTAACCCATCCAAGACCACACAGCTGATAAATGGCTACAACAAGCTGGATCTCAGACCTAACACCATTCTGCACAGCTCACCACTAGGCCCCATTTGCCAAACGTGGGGGTCATTCAGTCATTCTGGGGGGCTCTCATTGAGGTACCAGTATGCAAGCCTCTGCCAGAGTCACTCAGGCCCCAAAGACTTGGAAAGGACCTCATCAATCAACAGGTTGTACTCCAGTCTCACCAAAATCTGGCCAATCAAATGTTGAAGATCCTGTCCAACCTCTAATGTAATTATTTAACCATAGTAACGGTGACAACAAAAACAACTTAAAAAAAAAATCAAAGCCCAACAGAGGAATCTGGATATTGCTTGGAACATGTCATAGAAAAGTGGTCCTAATATGAGTCTGATTTAAGAGAGTGATGAAGGTTCATCTTTGCTGCTTGTTCCTTCCACTAAGATGAGTGTTCATGTGTCAGTGTTCAGCTGGTGAGAAGAACCCCAGCTCTGCAGTTCCAGTGGTGTGACCCTGATGAGATACGTACCTCCTCCGACCCTTGGTTTCCTGTCTGGTAATAATTGTGTGTCTTTGATAGAGCTGTGTGAGTTAAAGGAGGTGCCAGGCAGGAAGGGGTCTGACACACAGAGAACCCTTTCTTTTTTTCCTTAATTCAGGGGGTTTTCCCACTTGTACCTGATGCAGAGTGTGAAATGCCCAAGATAACAATTTCTCATTCAGTTTAAGGTCTTTATAAAATGGACTACATCTCTCTTATGTGCTTTTAAGAAGCTTCTGATGGGTGTGGAAATGAAGTTAGAAGAGTTTACACGTCTTCCTCAACTTGTTGGATGCGTGTGTGGCTCACCACATGGGTGAGTCAAATAGTTCTTCAAATATTTCCTTTAAATCCTCTCCTTCCACAAGAACTCCTTATCAGACATGCTTTAGCACTCACTCTGTAATTCCTCTCAGTTCAGGGCTCAGCTGCCTTCTGCCCACTGTCAACATCCTCTTCGATCGCACTCAGGCCCTTGAAAGCGTGTGTGTTAGAAGCATCTCCTGTATGGATTGGATGGACAGCTGAGCAGTGGGGTCCCTGCTCTGAATTAACACGGCAGTGCGTGTCCCTGCCTAACTAGGTGGCGGCTCCTCCAGTAGATGTCAGATGTCACATGGCTCCTGCAACCTTGTGATGCAGGCCAGGCACATTTGCGGCAGGAAGGGACCATCAGAAGCAGGAGAGCAAGCTTTTATTGACAGTGTATCTTTCCAGGCCACCTGCTCCTCCCGAATTCTCACTTATAAGCCCAGGAGTTCAAAAGACATGACACTCATTACCTTGTAGATAAAAGAGTCTTCTCTAATGGCTAGAAATTCAAGGGTCTAAGAATAAATTCGTCCTTCCCGGAGCATGGCCTGGATGAAGCAGCCAGCCCAGAGAGAGATTCTCTCAATTATTTAACTTGAAATCTTGCTCCGGTGGCCATGTGTCCTGCTCTTCAGAAGGCCAGAGTCAGTACAAGAGGGGATGGGGAGAGGGCGTTTTTAATCACGGTGCTGCCTGCACTGTGAGATTTTCTCATGGGTGTAGCTGACTTTCTGAATGAGTGCCTAAGAACCTATGCGGCTTCTGTTATATGATGTCAAGCTCTTCTGGGCTGTTAGCTACTTTCCCCAGTTCCCAGTCAGCCACGAAGCATCTTTTGATCACTTTACAAAGAGTACACTGTAGAGCTTCGAAAGAAGCCCCCTCAGTCCCTGAGCCCTGAACCTCAACCAGAGGGTCAGCCCCCAGCTCTCCTGCCCTTTAAATATGGTTCCTGGGTAATCACTCCTGAAGGGTGATATTCAAACCTTAAGCAGCTGCTGGAGATGATTAAATGCCTGCACTTCGCTAAGGCTGTAAATCAAGCTCCCAAGCCATTTATTGTGAGTGTACCATAAGCAGTAGAAGTTATTGCTACTATACTGCAAAATATAGCATCAGACAGGAAAATAAAGAGAGGGTACATTTTGTTGTGAGGGTTTTAAAGTGATTTTTTTTTCTTTGCACATTCTCTGTTTCTCTTCTCTTTGCCTCTATTTCTTCCCTGGCTCTAACACTTCTGCAGGGTGTCTCTGAATCTAATTTCAAATATGGCACTCCTGCAAACAACAGCCAGTGTCTTCCTGGTTGAGAGTGTGTTGGTATTAGTGATGCTTCCAGGCATCGGGCATGTCCTGTGCCACTGTGAATTTAATCCTCACAACAGTTTATGGCAGAGAATTATTATCTTCACTTTAAATAGAGGGTTTTTAATCGAGGTGAAATCACAAGGCTGGTTGGTGAGTATCTCTCTTTCTCCTTCTTTACAATACCTGGCTATGTCTAGAGTCTGCTATTGGGGATTGTTGTCACCTAATCTCTGATCGCACACAAATTCCCTGCTCAGAAATCCTTAAGGGATCCTTAGAAAGCTGTGTCAGTCTCTCTTAAAAAAAAATTGTTTATTTATTTTTGGCTGTGCTGGGTCTTCGTCCCTGCATGGGCTTTCTCTAGTTGCAGAGAGCAGGGGCTGCTCTCTAGCTGTGGTGCACAGGCTTCTCACTGCTGTGGTTTCTCTTGTTGAAAAGCATGGGCTCTAGGGCAAGGGGCTCAGTAGTTGCAGCTCCTGGCCTCCAGAGCACAGGCTCAATAGTTGTGGCCCACGAGTTTAGTTGCTCTGAGGCGTTTGGGATCTTCCCAGATTACAGATTGAACCCATGTCTCCTTGCAAGGGCAGGTGGATTCTCTACCACTGAACCACCAGGGAAGCCCCTATGTCAGTCTCTTTGCCACACATTTTGCCACAGAAAACCTTAAGAATTTGGCATGACTTTCCTTACTCAAAGGACCTCTTCCATCAGAGCCAGACTTCTCTCTGTCTTTCCCTCTCCCCACTCATCAAACTTCTTTCCCACCTCTAGTTACCTGGTTTCTACTATTCAGTTTTCATTACCACAGTGAGGTGAGCATGGGCCCTTCATGAGTACTGACAAAAGGTATCTAAGCCAACTTGGAAGCTGGGGCCTCAGAAAAATTTTCCTGGAGGCATTACCTGACTTGAAGGAGAAGTAAGATTGAGCAGGTAGAGGGGAAGAATATGAGGGAGGCTGAGAAAAAAAGAAAGCACCTGGGCAGGGATCTGGGGAAGAGAGAGCTAGCCATGTTGGAAGAACCTCTGTCGGTTGCGGTAAGCACAGAATGTAAGAGCTCACACAGAGATAGAGGAGGCTGGGGAGGTAGACAGAGGCCAGGAGTGAAAGGCCTTGCTGCCACAAGGAATCGGGGCTTCATGCTTGAGAGCAGATCAAACCCTACACCCATTTCAAAGCTCCTCTCCATGCTAAGAACTGTGGTGCTAGAGAAGACTCTTGAGAGTCCCTTGGACAGCATGGAGATCACACCAGTCAATTCTAAAGTAAATCAAGCCTGCATATTCATTGGAAGGACTGATGCTTAAGCTGAAGCTCCAATAGTTTGGCCATCTGATGTGAGAAGCCCACTCACTGGAAAAGACCCTGATGCTAGGAAAGATTGAGGGCAGGAGAAGAAGGGGAAGACAGAGGATGAGATGGTTGGATGGCATCACTGAATCAATGGACCTGAGTGAGCAAATTCCGGGAGACGGTGAAGGACAGGGAAGTCTGGCATGCTGCAATCCATGGGGTCACAAAGAGTTGAATATGACTGAGCAGCTGAACAACAACAACTCCACACTAAGAAGCTTTGCCCCTAGCTGGGGCAGCTCTGATGTCTTCCTTTTCTTCCCTGGATGCCTGTCACACTAATCGTCTCTACCGAATGCTTTGTCATGTTCCAGGAAGCTCCTGCAGGCAGGACGCTGGGTGTTCGTCTCTTTGGTATCCATGGGTACAGAGTAGGGCTCAACAGCATCCTCTTGGCTAACTGGTGGGGAGAAGTTTCAAACAGTGGAAAGTCCAAAGGGGAGAAGCTCTTTGTAGACTCTCCTTAATGATAATATTCCTGTTAAGGGGGCCAGAGTTGTGTGCAGTTGAACTTGACAATGAAGGAGGAAGAGTCAAGGATGCTCTGTCTACAGTTTGTCTGGTAATTCTCAGTATTACCAGGTAATTCTCAGTAACAGTGGCAGAGAATGTCCTAGAAGCAGCAGGACAAACAGGGCACTTAAT
Organism: Bos taurus; assembly: GCF_002263795.3. Taxonomy (NCBI): domain Eukaryota; kingdom Metazoa; phylum Chordata; class Mammalia; order Artiodactyla; family Bovidae; genus Bos; species Bos taurus. The sequence goes on from NC_037341.1 coordinate 26,869,069, forward strand.
GGGAGTCACTTATGCTGGGGTCTGGGGGCTCCATCCACTGTGTGATGAGCTGAGGTGCCAGTTTCCTCATCTAACAATGATCAAACCAGTCAATTCTAAAGCAAATCAATCCTGAATATTCACTGGAAGGACTGATGCTTAAGCTGAAGCTCCAATACTTTGGCCACCTGAGGCAAACACACAGCCAACTTATTGGAAAAGACCACAGTGCTGGGAAAGATTGAGGGCAGGAGGAGAAGGGTTGACAGATGATTAGATGGCAACATCTACTCAATAGACATAAGTGTAAGCAAACTTTGGGAGATATTGAAGGATAGGGAAGTGGGGCATGCTGTAGTCCATGGGGTCACAAAGAGTCAGACATGACTGAGTGAATGACAACAGCAAATAATGATGTAGGAGAAGATGGTTCCCATTGTTTTCTCCCCATTCTAAATTCTGTATTCTATGTGTGTCATTGTGCCTAAAACCAAGTTGAGGAAAGGTTTCAAGTTACAGAAACCTTCACTGTTCAGGTTGCTTTCTGCCCTGCAGGGCTTATGGAACAGAAATCCAATTCTGGCCTTGTTCTTGGTAAATGGCTTCTTATTTCAACTCCAGGTCCTTTTCATCCTGACAGATTCCGTGGATTATGTTGATCACACATTTCCTCATGAGTTTCTGATGAGTTAATCCATCATGTAATTTTATAGCATGCATATTGATTATTCTATCACACCACCACAGCTAGAGTATTTCAGTGTGATATCTGATCTATGAACCACTCGCTGCCCCAGAGTATCAACGCAATGCCTCATTTACTTTAAAGGAAGAGGGTCCCATCCCAGAGAAGTTAAATCTTCAGATAGTTGAGGGTTGCTTTTTTAAAGCCAACTTTAAAATTTTATCTTATTCAGTTGTTAACAAAAAATAAAACAATCTTATAAGGCATTATGAACTCCCTGTGCGCGTTCGTGCTCAGTTGCTTCAATCGTGTCCAACTCTTTGCAACCCCATTGACTACAGCCCTCCAGGCTCCTCTTGTCCACAGGATTCTCCAGGCAAGAATACTGGAGTGGGTTGCCATACCCTGCTCCAGCATACATTCCCGACCCAGGGATCGAACCCGTGTCTCCTGTGGCTCCTGCACTGCAGGTGGATTCTTTACCACTGAGCCAGTGGGGAAGCCCTATGTACTCCTTACCCTTGTCAACTATAATGTATTAGTTTTTTAAATGACAAATATAGACTACAAAGAACATAAGCTATTGTGCCCTGGGCTGTGAAATAACTGTTATGTTGAGGATTTGTGGAGGATACGGTCTTTGTTCCCATGCTACATGGCCCATAGTGCCATGCTATGTGCACTTTCTAATCTTTTTTTGTTTGTTTTGCTTCTAGTACCTCTTTCTCCTCTTAGCTATTAATTGACTGCTGTTAGTGGGCTTGCTGCAAAACTCTTTCTCCTAATTTCCCGGGGATTAGGAAGCCAGAAAACGGAGCTGGTTGAATTATATGCTCTCGGTAGAAGATCTGTGGGGAATCCCGAGAAATAAAGTAAATGAGCTGTAGCAGTGCATGAATTTTATAGCATCTCATCTGTGTGCTCAGAAATACAGTTCTGCCTGATGCACCAGCAGGCAGGCATGAAGCACCTTCCACTGCAGATTCTGTTTAGAACTGTGCAAAATGGAAAAACCTGGGAAGTTTTCTTCCAAGGTTTCTCCAACCTTGGATTCATATACTTCATCTCCTCTGATTTATGTGTCCTTCTTCTCTATAATATTTGCCCCAGTCTAACAGAAAGGGACCTATGTTTTCATTTACACTTGGATGAAAACCTTTTTTTACCAAAGTGGTGACTATCCTTTATATTTTTATGTTTAGATTTTCCAAGCTATTAAATGCAAGATTTTGTTTCTCATCCAGAATATCCTGGGACAGTTAGAGCAGCTTAGCTTTCTATTTATCTTTTACTATATCCCAGGTCTTTCCTGAACACCTACTCTGAGGCAATAGGGATCCAAGGAACCATGTCACTGAATCTGTTTCCCAGTGGTCCCCTCACCTGAGCTCCACCCCCTTCTCTCATGTCATATGACCCTGGCTCCACCACAATGACCAAAATATAATTTTTATATTTATGGATTTAAGTTTCGATTTCTTTGGTCCCTTTGGTACCCAGACACCCAGGGATGGCAACAGGAGCACGAGCACTGGCAAGGATCATGAGATTGTAGACACCTGAGCCAGAAAGACACCTGGGAGATGCCTTTGTCCTTGTTTTCTTCAGTGGTCTAAGTAGGCATCCTAGGTTATAGAGTGGTAAAGAACCCCACTGCCAATGCAGGAGACACAAGAGATGAGGGTTCAGTTCCTGGGTCAGGAAGATCCCTTGGAGGAGGGTCTGGCAACCCACTCCAGCTTTCTTGCCTGGAGAATCCCATGGACAGAGGAGCCTGGTGGGTTACAGTCCTTGGGGTCACAAAGACTTGGACATGACTGAAGTGACTTAGCACGCACAGAAAGAGACTCTCATTTCTGGATAAAGGGTGCAGCCCAGTCACATTATGAATGGAGCTGTCTCCTGAGATGGGAGGACTTTGTGACCGCTGAATAATGTACCACAGAAGCCAGGTTCTGTTAACTTTTTATTCCTTGCAGCACCAAACTGATCATCTATCCTGAATAAGTGCTATGATAGACAGTTGTCCAAGTGGAGGAGGAAAAATAATTGAGGTTAGTAATTCCAAATCTGATGTTCTTTTTAAAATAGACTTGGCATTCAGATACTTTCAAAGGCATTTTTCCCTTATGATTTAGGTGGATTTCACACCCCATAATAAATGTGGCCAGAAAAAATGCTGATTTTATCTTTTAATACTTGAAACCCCTAAGACATGTTCAGTTCAGTTAAAGGATTTTCGATTTGACAACTCTCATGAATACAATATTCAGGCTATCATTAAAAAGTGAGCTGAAGGAGATCTTTCTGTACTGGAGGCAACAATTCACACACATGAATATATCCCACTATATACATCTGTGTGGATGAAAACATTAGATGTAGAGACCATGAGGAAATCCAAAGAAAACCTTTTAAGGAAGAAAGCCAATTTTTTTCTCTTTAGTTTAAAAAAAAAAAAAGCAGGGGACAGGGAGACGAAGAAGCATCGTTTCTATATATTGCAGTAAATTTCACCTTGAAATAATCAAAATGAGCTTAAATTCCAGCAATTTAAAATATGGTAAAAGTTGAGCATAAATATGTCCTAACAGCACAGTTAGTGTTTATGTTGTCATGATAATGCTTTACTGTTTAAAATCTGAGCCTCTATTTTACATTTCTGCCTATTGGAAGAACAGTGAATGGAAAATTTCCGATCACCTTTAGAATTATTTGTAATATAAATATTTTATCTCTTTAAAATTAAAACTATGTATTATCCACTTTCTCAGAGCACTGCATTTATTTGTTCCTCAATATTTAAGCTAAATTACATCACAATGAAATTGTAATTCCAATGCCAACAATGACTTAAAAGTTTCGACTTTTCTGTATGATTTTATTTCTATGTGCACACGGGAAAGAAATGTTTTTCAGATACTTCTGAAGATATTTTTCACTCCCTTATTTTTAAAAAAATGCTTAATATCGGAGCATAGTTGATTAACAATGTTGTGCTAGTTTCAGGTAAGCAAAGTGATTCAGTTATACATGTATCTACTCTTTTTCAAAGATTTTTTTTTCCTATTTGGGTTATCACCGAATACTGAGCAGAGTTCCCTGTGCTATACAGTAGGTCCTTGCTGGTTATCTGTTTTAGATACAGCGCTGTATGCATGTCAATCCCAAACTCCCAAGCTATCTCTACCCCTACCCTCCTACTCTTCCCTCCTGGTAACCATAGGTTTGTTCTTTAAGTCTGTGAAACTGTGTTTTGTAAATAAGTTCATTTGTATCATTTTTTAAGATCCCACATATAAGGGATACCATATATTTGTCTTTCTCTGTCTGACTTATTTCACTTAATGTGAGAATCTCTAGGTCCATCCATATTGCTGCAAACGGCTATTATTTCATTCTATTTTTAATGACTAATAGTCCACTGTATATATGTACCACATCTTCTTTATCCATTCATCTGTTGATGGACATTCAGGTTGCTTCCATGTCTTGGCCATTGTAAACAGCACTGCAAGGAACATTGGGGTGCATGTCTCCTTTCAAACCATGTTTTTCTCTGCATGTATGCCCAGGAGTGGGATTGCAGGATCGTGTGTGTGTGTGTGTGTGTGTGTGCGTGTGTGTGCGCGTGTGTATTAAGTTTCTCAGTCGTGTCTGACTCTCTGTGACCCCATGGTCTGTACCCCGCCAGGCTCCTTATTCATGGGATTGTCCAGACAAGAACACTGGAGGGGCTGAATCCTCTGAATCTGCCTTGGATGAATTGCTCAGTGTCTCTCACTTGTATTTTCATGTTTTCCCACTTCTGTTGGTTGTCTCTCAGCAGGAGATAAGTCTCCAGGAAACAAAGATTTGTCTTTGATTATCAACTCCCCTCTCTCCTCACCCTCACTCCCTGAACATTCACTAACTCAGAGGCATGTTATAAGGAATAAATTAAGGCAATAAAATAAATGAAAGATGATCCATGAAGGTTTTGCAAAATGGTGCAGTGTGTCTAAAATGGCATTTTCATTATTATGCCTGCAAGTCAAACCTGTGCATTCTTTTTCTTTATTCTAAGAAATGTTGAGTTTCTCTCCCTTTTGATGTTTCTAGATTTTCTCTCCATTTTTCTTCATTCATTTTCCCCCAGTATTTCCTTCTAATGATCTTTTTTATTTTATTTTATCAAAGTAATAATGTAAACAGTTTCAAATGCCAAATTTTAATTAGCCTTGAACAGTAGGCAGCATCTCCCTACTTCTTCTTATCTAATTCCCTTGTACAGAAGCAAAGGTTTTCAATCATTTTAACCTATCTTCCAGTATATACTTGCATATTTTTAACTGACATGCATACACTGCTATTTGTTTATTATTTTAGTGTAAGTTACTATTTTGTTATTCTACTGAGAAAGTTTAACCTAATCTGCACATTCTTTCTCTTGTTTCCCAATCTCTTAAAATAGTTAAAAAACACAATGAGGGACTAAATGAATACCTAGTGTTTATATTATTGTAACTGTATAAATGGGCTTCCCTGACAGCTTAGTGGGTAAAAAATCATCTACAGTGCAGGAGACACAGGAGACTTGGGTTCAACCCCAGGGTCAGGAAGATCTCCCAGGAGGAAATGGCAACCCATTCCTGTATCCCAGAGAGAGGGGCCTGGAGGTCTACAGTGAGTCCGACTCACAAAGAGTTGGACACGACTGAGCTAAGTAAGTAGCATTATAACTATATAAATAATAATCCTAGCTATTAATTTTCTCTAGGCCAGATTACTGGAGTGGGTAACCTTTCCCTTCTCTAGGGGAATCTTCCCAACCAGGCTCTCCTGCATTGCAGGTGGATTCTTTGCCAACAGAGCTATCAGGGAAGCCTCCAGTATTCATAACTATATAAATAATATTCCTAGCTATTAATATATAAATAGTATTATATAGTTATGTAAATAGATTCAAAACTATTTAAATAGTATTCATAGCTAAGCCACATTAAAAAATAATTATAATTAAAATGTTTTTTAACAGTAAAAAACTGTGATGACATTTCCTTCCTTATACAACATTCTGCTATTGGCTAAGGCGCTAATAACTTTTGTAAGAGATTACTTGATATTCTATGTATCTAACATGGCCCTTTGCCCCGGCAATGAGCCTTAGACCCTAGCTTTCCTCCATCCTTGCCCCTCTATGTCATGTGATCCCTTGGCCAAGGGAGCCAAGGGGACAGGGACATGCCCACCAGGATGCTGTGCTTCCCTGCCCTCCTAGACCTGGCTTCTGAACCCTGGACTCCAGAATTTCCTGCCCAGATGGTCCTAGGCACTTTCAGGTCCTGATGGTCTTACTGTGTGCACACTCCAAGGCCAAGGACAGATGAAGGAGCAGGTGTATAGCATCCACAGGCTTATGCAAGACCCCTTGTGGTAAAGGGTGGGGCTAGGGGTGGGCTGGGGACTGAAAGCAGGTAAAGAATCAGGCTGCAGTGCAGCAGGCCCGGCTTTGACTCCTGGGTTGGGAAGACTCCCTGGAGAAGGGAATGGCACACCAGGCCAGTATTCTTGCCTGGAGAATTTCATGGACAGAGGAGCCTGGCGGGCCATAGTCCATGGGATCACAAACAGTTGGACATGACTGAGTGACTCACACACACAGGCACATACACCCAAACACACCTAATGGTAGAGGGAGGGGTTGGGGTGGGCTGGGGACTGAAGGCGTCCATCCCTGGCCTCTGTGAGTGCCTGGCAGCAATGTAGCCCCAAGAGATGACTGGACTAAATCTCCTCTCCACTGCTTCAAGCACAGCTGCGGATGCTTCTGCTTTGCTTGGTGGGGGAGCCCTTCCTTTCACGGTCGTCCACCCTGCCAGCCCTGCCGTGCTGCGCCACCATCACCTCTCCTCTCCCACCGGTCAGAACCTCTTTCATTTCTCCCTTGTGTTTGTCTCTGCTCTCTTCTGGATCCCATGTTGTCTTCTTTCTCAGTTTATTTCATTGTTTTTTTGTTTGTTTGTTTTGAGAGGGTTTATGGGAGATACACTGGAAGTTGAAAAAGGTTTTATTTCATCCTCACAATGTTTGGTATCAAATCTGTTTTGATAGATTTGATACCAAATCTATTGAAACAGGTTGGAAACTGTTTACCTGTAGAATTTTGGAGATTTTGCTTTGTTGTCTTTAAGCTTCCAATATTGCTGTGAAATCCAGTGATACTTGAATCCTTAGTGCTGCACATGGAGTTTATTTCTTCTCTCAGGAGCCATTCTTGGTGTTCTGTCGTTTCACATTGATGGCCCTGGTCTGGGTCTTTTCATTTACTCAGCTGAACATTCCATGAGCCCATTCAATCTGTAAATTCAGATGCTTAAGTCCAGGGAAACGTTCTTACTTCATTATTACTGTTTCTTGTTAAATCGCCTCCTCCATTTTCTCTAATTATTGTTTATGTAACTCCTATCATTTGAATGTTTGAGTTACAAGATTTAATTTCTTTTTTACTCTTTTCTTCCACTCTCTAAATTTGTTTTTTGTGGTTTCTTTTTTGTTTTTGTTTTTAAGATTTTCTTGTTATGACCTTCTCAAACTTCTCTGCATCTTTCACCCATGATATCACATTTTTCCTTTCTAAGAGTGCTCTTGTGTTGTGTTAATAACAGCTTACTCTTTTTTCCCATCAGTTCAATCAGTTCAGTTCCATCGCTCAGTCGTGTCCGATTCTTTGCGACACCACGGACTACAGCATACCAGACCTCCCAGTCCATCACCAACTCCTGGAGTTTACTCAAACTCATGTCCATTGAGTCGGTAATGCCATCCAACCATCTCATACTCGGTCATCCCCTTTTCCTCCCACCTTCAATCTTTCCCAGCATCAGGGTCTTTTCAAATGAGTCAGTTCTTCACATCAGGTGAACAAAGTATTGGAGTTTCAGCTTCAGCATGAGTCCTTCCAATGAATATTCAAGACTGATTTCCTTTAGGGTGGACTGGTTTGATCTCCTTGCTGTCCAAGGGACTCTCAAGAGTCTTCTCCAACACCACAGTTCAAAAGCATCAATTCTTCGGTGCTCAGCCTTCTTCACAGTCCAACTCTCACATCCATACATGACTACTGGAAAAACCATAGCCTTGACTAAAAGGACCTCTGTTGGCAAAATAATGTCTCTGCTTTTTAATATGCTGTCTAGGTTGGTCATAGCTTTCCTTCCAAGGAGCAAGCATCTTTTCATGTCATGGCTGCAGTCACCATCTGCAGTGATTTTGGAGCCCCCCAAAATAAAGTCTGTCACTGTTTCCCCATCTATTTGCCCATGAAGTGATGGGACTGGATGCCATGATCTTAGTTTTATGAATGTTGAGCTTTAAGCCAACTCTTTCACTTTCATCAAGAGGCTCTTTAGTTCTTCTTCACTTTCTGCCATAAGGATGGTGTCATCTGCATATCTGAGGTTATTGATATTTCTCCCAGCAATCTTGATTCCAGCTTGTGTTTCATCCAGCCCAGCGTTTCTCACTATGTACTCTGCATATAAGTTAAATAAGCAGGGTGACAGTATTTTATCTCTCCAGTAATATTAGTTCTAATACTTCTCGCATTTTCTTCATCTTTTCTAAGCTAATTTTTTTCCTCACATGTCCTTGATTCTTGGCTAAGTCCTTCTTAAGTCCTCAACAGTTCCAAATGCCTATGTGAAAGTTCAGCCTGCATGGGAGGGACCTGTGAGCTCCATGGTGGTGTGACGAGGTGGCCAGCTGTCTTTTTCCATGAAGGACTCTCAACTGTCAGTATCTGCAGGTCTTTTTTCTTGCTCAGTGCAGCGTCCCCAAAGAGAAGTCTTCCCGATCTTCTGACCAGGGGTGAGGGTGGTGCCAGTCCTCTGGGAGCTGAGTATGGAGAAGGCGGGCAGCTGGTTTTACAGTTTCAGAAACAGCCTTTCACTGAATCCCTGCTTGACATGCGGCCCGGTCTCAGATGGGTGTACTGTCCTGGGGCCTCTCTGTTCCAACTTTCCAAGAACAAACTGTCCTTCTGAGTAGGAATTTAGTATCTAAATGCTTTAAACATATCCATGACTCCCCTGGTTTGAGTCACCTGCCCCAGCCTTCAGAGGAGACTATGTTCTGAGCATTTCAAGGAGTTCGTGGTACAAAATGGAGTTGCTTCTTTCTGGCTTCCTTTTTCTGGTCTGTTACTTCAGCAGTCACTGGTCCATCTGCTTTCCAACCTCCAAAATTTGATAATATCTCTCATCTGCCATCATCTCTCCATATGTCTTCCTTGTTCCCAAGGTTTATTCATTTTTAAAAAATTTCTTTACTCTTATGTAAATAAGGTCTTAAGTGAAGAAGAAGTAAAACATGCTCAATCAGCCACGTTTAACTGGAGGCTCTTGCAGATTTCTTTCATTTTGTTCATATATTTTGTTTGTACTTTCCCGTGAGGATATTATTGACAATGTAGGCACTTAAAATATCTATGAGTTTTCTTAGTCCATTCATTTTTATACACATTTACTGATTGTGTTTTTTACTATACTGCTTAGAAAGCAAAAAAGATTTGAAATATACTTTGAATTAGGGCAAGAATACAGATATGACAAAATCTGAACATTTAATAAGGTATATATCCAGTGACAAGTAGGTAAACATCATAGCAGGAGGTAATTATAATCAGAAAACATCTTTAGAAATTAAAGCCCAATCGTCTAGGTGTGACACTTGACAGAGTCCTGTAAAGATCTCAAAGGTAAGAGAAGGTACTGACTTAACAGTGTATGACTAACTGGAGCTTGCAAGAAAAATAAAATAGAAAGGAAACTTTGGGATTAATTATCAATCAAAAACCTTAAGTTTCAAAACTAGTAAAAGCAATGACAGTTTAAAATGTTTACCAAGTGCTTACTGTGTGAGAATAAATATATTGTCAAATAGAAAAACAATCTGGGGACTTCTCTGGTGGTCCGGTGGTTAAGAATCCGCAATGCACCTTGCAATGCAGGGTGCTTGGATTTGATCCCTTGCTGTTGTTCAGTTGCTAAGTCTGACTCTTTTCGACCCCATGGACTGCAGCACGCCAGGCTTCCCTGTCCTTCACTATCTCCTGGAGCTTGCTCAAATTCATATCCACTGAGTCAGTGGTGTCATCCAACCATCTCATCCTCTGTGGCCCCCTTCTCCTCTTGCCCTCAGTCTTTCCCAGCATCAGAGTGTTTTCCAGTGAGTAGGCTCTTCACATCAGGTGGCTAAAGTATTGGCGCTCAGCTTCAGCATCAGTCCTTCCAATGGATATTCAAGGTTGATGTCCTTTAAGATCTCATGCCTTGGAACAAATAAGCCTGAGAGCCATAGCTAAAGTCTGTATTTGGCAAAGAAAGATCCTGAGTGATGCAACTAAGACCTGATACAGCCAAATGAATAAATAAACAAAAAAGAAATGAAAAAACAAAAAACAAAACCAATTTGGACTTAATAAGGAAGGGCTTTATCCAAGAAGATTATTGTAAGAGGAGGAAATAAGAGGAAGAAGTATTTTTCTTTTTTTTACAATTCAGGATTTAAATATTTAAGTTATTTAAATCACTTATTTTAAGCTGCACAATGCTAAAGGTAAACCAAAAGGATTTAAATACAACCCACTGCAAGGGAACACAATGAGTGGCTTTTTATTTTTTCTAAAACACAAATTTGTTTAAACAAAAAAAAAAGAATCACAATCTACACAGCGCAGCCACCCTGTCTGGTATGCAGGAAGCCGTGGGAGACAGTGGTGAGAGGAGCTGGGATGGGGAACAGGAATCTGCAGAAGGAGCTTCAGCTCACAGATGACGTGCAGCCTGGAAACATCCCGAGGTCCCTTGGGTCCCCCTGGTACAGCAGGGGAAGGGGACGATTCCAATAAGGAGAGCATTCGGAACATAAGATCTGTGAGGGTCTCATGGCTTAAGCAGAAAGAGTTTTCATTCCTAGGGAGAAGCAAACAAGGCTAGAAAGATCTGGAGGTGGGAGGTGAGATGAAAGGATGGCCAGATAGAGAGTAGATCAGAGAATGTTTTACCCTAAGACCAAGTGAGACTGAACCAACCTTCAGGGCCCAGGGGAAGGAGAGAACCTTAACCTAATTCAGTTAACAAGCATTTTGTTCCTTTGATCAGTGGGGACCCGCAGGTCAGCTGATCATTTACGAGGCAAAGAATGGGGAGCTGAAGACTCTGTGTCACAGGTCAACCAGGGAGGGGGCAGCTGTGTGTCTGATCTACGTCATGTGGGCAGGGGGTTTTTTTTGCCACCAGCCTGCTTTACTGGAACACAAAGGAGGGGGAGATTGCTTAACCTTTGCTGTTTTCCAGGATCACAGAAACTGGATCAATTTCAACACTGTCCACATAAATAAGCAAGATGGCTACCCCTGAAAAATTAAGTGGCTAATGAGGGCGATAACAGAGTAAAGTAATTCCATAAAGTGTAGCAAGTGCTGTCTGTGAGAAATAAATATGCTGGTTGCCATGGCAATGCAGAGGCGAGGCACCTCACGTGGTGGGGGTTGGGGCAGGCAGCAATGGCTACACAGGGTCTTAATGGATGACCAGGACCTATCAGGTGGAGAGAAGGGTACCAGCTCTAAATCAGCAAGTATCAGCGAAGATCACAAAGGCAAATGTGCTGTGTGAACTTTATGCAGCAAAGCTTATATCCAAGTGGGCTAGGGAAAATAGTCTTTTCTGGCTGACGAGAGATTTTTTCCCTCCTTAGGAGATCAGATAATAACAAAACAGAACTTTATCACTCACAGAGGGATATGTGAGTCTCTAATTGGGATAAAGCCTGGAAATGCTCCAGGATAAAGGTATGATGAGACTTTATACTCCGAGGGGAAGCTTGAGTGATGTCATAGCAACTGCTGGGAGCAGCTCTGGGTCTGCCTGTGGGGCCTCAATCCAGGCTTCCCAGGTTTCTCAGTGGTAAAGAATCTGCCTGCCAATGCAAGGTTCGATCCCTGAGTTAGTAAGTTTTCTTCAGAGTAGGAGTCTATTCGTAAATGTGTAGTGAAAGCCTAGGTAACACATTTGTATTTATATAGAGTTTACTTTACAGCTTAAGGCTTTGTTTCCCAGTATCAAACTTCATATTCTAAAAAGTAACAAACTTCTGCTTTACTCCTTGTGAGAATCAGGCTGCAACAAGAGCAGATTTCTTCTCTTTTGCTTCAAACACAGAGCAGAGTTTTTAGGAGATCAGATATCCAAGCATCCTAGGGTGGCATGCCCTTCCCTGAAGGAAAATCTGTGTCAGAACTCAAGCAGCAGGCATACCAAGTGTGGTGGATAAAGGGACCCTTTGCGGGGGCGGTGCGGGGTGAGGGGTGCGGTGCGGGTAAGGGGTCAGAGGCCAGGGTCAGGGCACAGATGGACGCTGTCTGAGAGGAGAGGCACAGCCCCTTGGAGTAGGATCACTGAGGAAAACAATGCGGGGCAGGGCTTCTCCATGCTTGCTGGACCGTCTTTGCCACTCTGAGCTGTCAGCCTGGGGTGGGGACCCATAGGCAGACCCAGTAGTGCTCCCAGCAGTTGCTATGACATCACTCAAGCTTCCCTGCAAGAGTGTAAAGGCTCACCATCCACTCATCCTGGAGAAATTCCAGGCTTTAACCCAATTTGAGACTCATAATTCCCTCTGTGAGTAATAGGGCTCTGTTTTGTTATTATTTGATCTTTGTAGCTTTCACTGTAACTTCTAAAATGCTGTAGCATTTCCCACTTGTAATAAGAGGGAAACAAATATGCTTTTTCAAAATGTTGTTGTTTAGTTGCTAAGTCACGTCTGACTCTTTGTGACCCCATGGATTGTAGCCTGCCAAGTCTCCTTTGTTCATGGGATTTCCCAGGCAAGAATACTGGAGTGGGCTGCCATTTCCTTCTCCAGGGGATCTGCCCAGTCCAGGGATCGAACCCACATCTCCTGCATTGGCAGGAGGATTCTTTACCACTGAACCACCAGGGAATAAGAGGGTAGTAAAACATAGCATGTCCTAAATTTAGAGGCAGGAGCCAGTCTTAAAGCGTTTCCTTGTTTTTTTTTTTTTTTGTTTGTTTTTTTTTTTTGGCATCATGCCTTTTCTTGCAAGAGGAATCCTTACCACTCCTGACTGAGGAGTAGAAGTGAGCATAGCTCCCGCTGTCCTGTCACCCAGATCTCTGTGGGATAACATGTGTGAGGGGAGGAGGGGAAAAGGTGGAAAGAGGAGACTGGGGGAAGTTAAAAGTTAATAATGTAGTGATAACAATAACCTGACAGAATGATAAAGAACAGAAACCCAAGTCCTTAAAAATCAAGAGTAGCCTGGAACAGGGGTCTTCCAACTCTGGGATCAATGCCTGATGGTCTGAGGTGGAGCTGATGTAACAAAAAAAATAAGTGCACAATAAATGCAACGTACTTGAGTCATCCTGAAACCATCGCCTACCTCCCCAGTCAGTGGAAAAATTGTCTTCTAGGAAACCAATCACTGGTGCCAAAAAGACTGGGGACTGCTGGCCTAGAAAAAAAAAAACAGGTGGGAGATAACCAGGCAGGGGGAAAAAGCTCATGAATCTGGAGATTTGTCAAGCTGACAAAGGTGCTGCTGCTGCTAAGTCACTCCAGTCGTGTCCGGCTCTGTGCGACCCTGAGACGGCAGCCCACCAGGCTCCCCGTCCCTGGGACTCTCCAGGCAAGAACACTGGAGTGTGTTGCCATTTTCTTCTCCAATGCATGCAAGTGAAAAGTGAAAGTGGAGTCTCTCAGTCGTGTCCGGCTCTGTGCGACCCTGAGACGGCAGCCCACCAGGCTCCCCGTCCCTGGGACTCTCCAGGCAAGAACACTGGAGTGGGTTGCCATGTCCTTCTCCAATGCACAAAAGTGAAAAGTGGAAGTGAAGTCGCTCAGTCGAGTCCGGCTCTGTGCGACCCTCATACGGCAGCCCACCAAGCTCCCCGTCCCTGGGACTCTCCAGGCAAGAACACTGGAGTGGCAGGCTTCCCCGTCCCTGGGATTCTCCAGGCAAGAACACTGGAGTGGGTTGCCATTTCCTTCTCCAATGCATGCAAGTGAAAAGTGAAAGTGGAGTCTCTCAGTCGTGTCCGACTCCGAGCGACCCCATGGACTGCAGCCTACCAGGCTCTTTCGTCCATGGGATTTTCCAGGCAAGAGTACTGGAGTGGGGTGCCATTGTTGTTAGTGCCAAATACAAGCCATCTAAGGAACTCGGTGTTGGAGAAGACTCTTGAGAGTCCCTTGGACTGCAAGGAGATCAAACCAGTTAATCCTAAAGGAAATCAACCCTGAATATTCATTAGAAGGACTGATGCTGAAGCTGAAGCCTCAATACTCTGACCACCTGAGGCGAAGAGCCGACTCACTGGAGAAGATACTGATGCTGGGAAAGACTGAAGGCAGGAGGAGAAGGAAGTAACAGAGGACAAGATGGTTGGATGGCATCACCTGACTCAATGGACATGAGTTTGAGCAAACTCCAGGAGACAGTGAAGGACAGGGAAGCCTGGCGTGCTGCAGTCCATGGGGTCACAAACAGTCAGACACAACTGAACAACAACAACCAGGAATAGTAAAAGAATGAATATACTCTACAGTAGCAAAAAGGAAACAATAAATTAAAACCAAACAAATCTCCTGCATCCAAAAACACAGAGTTGAATAGAGTACAGCAAAAGAGTAATTTGGAAAATGTAAAATGAATTCCATATGAGCCTTTGTGGATAAATCAAGGTTCCAGAATAAGAATTACATATCTTTCTCAGCTTCTGTTTCTCAAATAGAAAGGTCAGTAATTCAGAATTGGATTTTTGACTATAGTAGCTAACAAAGGCCATCCCCTCACCCAGACATCTCATGTTGACTGCAAGATCAAGCTGACTACAAGATCAGGACTGGTGGCTCAATCCTTGTCTATCCCAACCTTTCCTGTCTCAAAGTCATGAACGCTTTGAAGCACTAGGTTGGGCCCTGCTTCTGTCCTGGAGCATTCCAGGCACGTTTGTTTCAGAATGCTGTGCCACAAGGAGTGAGCTAGGCAATAATTTCCTCTTGTGATGAGCTCCTGTCTGGTACCCACTGGGTTTGCCGTATCCTTCTGGTTCCTGTTCACCCTACGATCGCCTTCTGCATGTGGTGCCCATTTCCAGTTGGCGCTCTCCCATTCCCCTCCCTCTGACTCACACAGGCTGCTTCAAATGCCCTTCCCCCTCCACGCTCCCTGCACATCCAGACACCACAGCACCTGGCGTTCTTCAGAGACTTCTCCTGCTGTGTCCTGCCTTTCAGATCAGCCCCCATCTGACCCGATGGGGTCAGATTATCTGTGATGTGAGCTGGCTTAAGTGTCTTCACATATAGCCATTTAGTCTGCAAAAGAGATGTGCAGAGTGTGCCATTGTGGTCTTTATTTTCAACATGAGAGAACTAAAGGCCAGAATCATTAAATAACCCACCCCAGGTCATACAGGTAAGCAAGCAGCCAAGCTAGACTCTATATTCTGGTTTGTGTGACATTTAGAGCTTACTTGTTTTACCACCTCACACAGACTACTAGAGAATATTTACTCTAGGGTTTTTACTCTATTTACTCTATTTTAATATTTACCCTATTTTAAAAATGATGATAAAGAAAGAAAAGATTGCAAAAATGGATTTTCCTGAGCTCATATGAGTAGTCAGTGGTAGAACTGATTTTAAAAAGATCTCCCTCCCAGACAAGTAATCGGCTGCAGGAACCTTGAGATTTGACACTGTAAAATGGAGCAATTTCGTCCATTTTCAGCATCTCTGCATTTCCTCAGGAAGAAGTCCATGACCCATGAAGCCCAGTACAACCCATCTTTTCTCACCTCACTTTTTATCCTGATAATGCTGGGCACGGAGCCTCTATTTCTGCAAATATCTCAATGGATTGAATTGTTTTGGGTTAGGGAAAAATTTTAAGGCTCTATACTTCTTTATTTCTGAATGGGGAAATAGGGAGGAAAAAGACTATAATTTGCCAAGCATCTACCATCCCAGACACTGTAATAGGCACCTTTAAATTGACTAGTGGTTCTCAAACTTGAAGATACACCTGAATCTCCTGTAATGGGCTGTGAAAATCAAACCCTGATGGGCCTCCCTCCCAGAGGTTCAAGCTCAGTAGGCTTAGACTGGTGTCTGAAAACTTGCACTCTTTTTTTGGGGGGGGATATGGATAATTTTTAAACTCTTTGTTGAATGTGTTACACTATTGCTTCTGTATTATACTTTGGGTTTTTTTTTTGGCCATGAGACATGTAGGACCTTAGCTCTCCACCAGAGATCGAACCCACAACCCCTGCACTGAAAGGCGAAATCTTGACCAGCAGACAACCAGGGAAGTCCCAGAACTTGCATTTCTAGGAAATCCCCATACTTTGAGGACCTCTAATATTGGCTGATATTTATCTTAATCCTCTCAATGAACCCAGAAGATGCTATGATCCTCTTCACTTTATAGAAGAGGAACGTGTGATTCAGATATGTTGGGTCAGTTCCTAAGATTACCCAATTAAATAAGGACACAGGATCCTAGCACAGAACTTTCTGGTTCCCAACCTGTATCTTTGCTCTTTCAAATATCCTACTGTACCATAATCAGCAGGTTTTCCCAAGGAGCAGCCTTCCTTCCTGCTGAAGGAGCCACATGCTGTTCTCTTGAGCTGAGATCCAGAGTGGGAAACACTCAACACTTAGATCCAGTTAGGGTCTCATCACAGCCAGATTACCCTTCCTTGCTCTCCCTCCTGGGTCACAGGGTTTGGTGACAAAAGGAAATGCTCTGTGTGTGTGGCGGGGGGTGTTGTGTATGTGTGTGTGTGTGTGTGTGTGTGTGTGTATGTGTGCGTGTGTTTATTTTGAGGGGCTTAGTCTTTCACTTTTCACTTTCATGCATTGGAGAAGGAAATGGAAACCCACTCCAGTGTTCTTGCCTGGAGAATCCCAGGGACAGGGGAGCCTGGTGGGCTGCCATCTATGGGGTCGTATGGAGTCGGACACGACTGAAGCGACTTAGCAGCAGCAGCAGCAGGCTGCTTTAAGGGCTGACCCAGGTGGTGCTAGTGGTAAAGAACCCGCCTGCGAATGCAGGAGAACTAAGAGACGTGGGTTCAATCCCTGGGTTGGGAAGATCCCCTGGAGGAGGGCATAGCAACCCATTCCAGTATTCTTGCCTGGAGAGTCCCCATGGACAGAGGAGCCTGGAGGGCCACAGTCCATGGGGTCACAAAGAATCGGACATGACTGAGCAACTAAGCACATCATGCTGCTTTAGAGATGGGGGACGAGAGAATGGTGGAGAGTGGGGCACCCCTCGAGGGGTCAGCAGGAGTTGCTGTCACGGGGCGCCTCTACCCTCTCCTTACCCTCTATTAGTGGACACAAGGGGATGGTGGTGACCCAGGGAAAGGTGACACCTTTCACCCGACAGCAACCTGAGCCCTGTGAACAGTCAGTCAGGTGGACGGAGCAGAAAGGCAGAGGATCCAGGCATCAGCTCGAAGGTACTAGGACCTCTGTTAAGGATGCAAGAGGTCTTTACATTGGAGCAACTAGGAATAGGTGTGTGCCTGATCACCTGTGGGGTGTTATCAGTCCCCGGTGAGGCACTCAAGCAGTCCATCCAGAGCCAGACCTGTGACCTGTGACCTGTGACCTGTGACCTGTGTCTAAGGAAGGTCACTGGGTCACATGTCCCTCAGAGGACACTGACTGAAGGAGCCCAGAACTCAAATATTTAGCCTGGGTCTCATCAGCAACAGCAGTTCAGGAGCGCATACCACAGACAAGCTGATGAAGTATTAGAAGAAAGAAAAAGAAAGGGAGAAGGAAGAGAGATAAATAATGAAGGAGACAAGGAAGGAAGGGACAGGGAGAGGAAAAGAGGGAAGAAGAAAGAAAAGGAACTCGGCTACTTTTCTAGCAGGGATGTGTACATTTTCAATCTGGATGACTTTCAATATCCTATTGTTGAAAGTAAATGGAAATTTTGTTTCTGAATAATCTCTTTTTTAACTGTTTCAATACTTGTTAAACTCTGAGGCAGAATATTTTCAGGTTGGCAATTTGGGGGCTGGGAAGACACTTTGTATTTCCTGGGTTTTGCTTTGTTCTGTTTTAACCAGGTGTCCATTCTGTCAGCTCAGAGCAAACATCACAGGCAGGATGCAGGCACTGAAGACAATGGCCTTCTCTTAAAAGTATTGTTGGTACAAACACATGCCTTTAAAATGCACTTAGAAGAATAAGTTATGGCCAGAAGGTAAACAATAGAAAACATTTCCTCTTCGGCTTGTTGATGGTCTTGGCGTTTGTCATTCTAGCCCACATCACGATGATTTCTATTCCACTCGTTGCTAAGCCCATCTATCTGTTTAGAGGGAACCAGGTGTAAAGACTGCCAGGATTAAAACTGGACAGAGGCGCGAAGCTGTTAAAGATAATAGACCTGTGTTAAACCCGTGAGTGAGTGGAAGGTCCTCTGTCCGAGGCCCTGTGCTCATTGTCCTCCATGGGCCGTTTTCCACACATACAATGTGTTCACAGCTGGCTGGCAGTTCTCTTTTGGGGCCTTTGTGAATATACATGTGCCAAATCGCAGGCCTGGCTCCCAAGCTGGGAACCCACATCCGTGCTCATTTCCTCCAGCATCTCTCAGGAGGGTCCCTCATCAACTCTGCACCCGCCATCTGGTATTGTCGGGGTGGCCAGCTCCCCAAGCACCGCACGCCTCTGTGAATTACAATCCAGGCGGATTTAAGTGTCACTAAGACTGACTTTTCCCTAGGGTTTAGAATTTTGTTTCAGATAAAATAGTATACACAGGAGACAGTCTGGCAGTATTTTCCACCTTTTAAGGCTGGAGGCCAAAGCCAAGGTTGTACCAGCAGGTTTTGATAAAGCTACCAGAATCAAATTGATGGCTTTGAAGGGAATTTTAAGAAGACTTGAGTGTGAAGGCCCCTTAGTGAAAACAGCTGCTGTTTCCTCTCTTTGAATGGGGGCTGAGTTCAGTGCTGTATATCCCAGAGGGCTTTTAATACTGTGCATCTTAAGAAAGGCAGATTGAAAGAGTCATGAAAATGTGTTACTTGGCTTTCCAGTGGAAAGTGACAGAATTTCTAACTTTCAGTTGCACGCATGCTAAGTCACTTTAGTCATGTCAGACTCTTTGTGACCCCATGGACTGTAGCCCACCAGTCTCCTCTGTCCATAGAATTCTCCAGGCAAGGATACTGGAGTGGGTTGCCATGCCCATTTCCAGGGGATCGTCCCAACCCAGGGATCAAACTTGCATCTCCTATGGCTCCTATGTTGCAGCTGGATTCTTTACCTCTGAGCCACCAGGGAAGTCCCCAACCTTCAGTTACCCACCTCCCCAAACCCCAGATTCTTAAGGGGTATTTTTAATGAAAGTGTCAGGTGGTCATTAACTCTGTTAGCTTCAGTGGTGAACTGGACTGCACTTGTCTTTCCTCCTTGGCATGTCCAGTGGGCTCCACTTATTAGCACCCTCTTCCTCATGCCCAGGTCTCACCCTGACTCCATTCTGCCCCTTGTAGAGGGGAAAGAACTCTCCTCCCCAACCAGAAGGGAGCTCAGGGCTCTTCTGATAGCATCACTGGCCTGGTGGGAGGAGAGTGAAGAGAGCAGACCAGAGTCCTGCTAAGAGGAGAGGACTCTGCCTCAGACTCAACATGGGGAGGTCTTAGCTCCTCTGTGACTTGGCCATTGAAGTCTGGTGTCAGCATGTACTGCCAACACCTGCACTACACCAAGCTCCCTGGACTACCTGCCCGCCTTGCTTGGCATCCTGTTCACCACTGCACTTACTATGAGAGACCTACTGTTTGGTTTTCTTCTCGGTCCCCTGAATGGTCAACTTGCAAGCCAAAGATGTACTACCTTCAATTCTATTGTACCTGCATCAGGTATAATGCACAGCACACAGAATTCAGTTACCCTTTGCTGAAAAAATGGGTAATATTTAGTGCATCTTTTCAAAGCTAATTCTCTCACCTAAATCCTAGGAATTTGGCATTCTCCTTCTGATGATACAGATAAGGAACTCGAGTCACAGAGAAATGAAAAAACAACAAGCTTGGCCAAGTCAAGATGATAAATTCAGATACAACATTCAACCCTGCTGTCGGGCTCCAGAGCTTCCAACATAAACCGCTACGGCCACACGTCCCAAGGACCATCCAGGGCACAGCGAAAGATTAATCTCTTTAATTCAGTAGGACCAGGTGGAGCATAGAGCTCAGCATATGCTAGTGGGGTTAGACTCTGATTCCAGGAAACGGAGCAAACTAGCTCTGCTGGTAAACCTCTGCCTCCTCTTTGACCCCACAGCAATCTCCTCTCTTCCCCCCAATTCTGGCATCTTGCAGTACAGACCATAGAATGTGCAGCTGGCCTTCTATCTCAGCTGTTCTAGAGTCAAGCATCAGGTCATACACAGGGGTTCTCCATAAATGAATGAATAAATGAATATCCAATAGGATCTGAGATGCTTCTTCCTTTGTTGAACAACCAGCTTTAATATGTTCCTTGGTTCCAATATTTGCCTTGACTTTTTATCCACAAGACATATTTTCATAAGCACTCATCTTTTTTTCTCCTGCTTAAATTGAAGTTTTGCAAAAGGCATATCATTTGGGGTCTGAACTACTTAAGAAAAAGTGCTATCCTAGAAAGAATGAAAGAGTACCATATGAAATGGATAATATGGAAAATTACATCTGCATCTGTGTGACCCACTGTTATCAAAAGGCAGGTGTGTATTTTGTTGGCTTAGAATTGCTCATCTGCTCCTGTGCAGTGTCTCTTTAGTTGTAATTTTCTAACCGATCATATTGAAGGTTTTTGAATAAAAACAAATCCTTTTATTAACCTATATTAAAGAGTGCATTGCTGCACAAGAGCAATGCGCCTGACAGTCACATACCAGAGCCAGGATGAAGCAAGATCCACTTTGTTTTTCAAGACTATGTGCGCCACCGGCTTCCTAAGTGGTGCTAGTGGTAAAGACTGCCAATGCAGGAGACATGAGAGACACGGGCTCAATCCCTGGGTCAGGGAGATTCCTGTGAAGGAGGGCATGGCAACCCACTCCAGTATTCTTGCTTGGAGAATTCTCTGGAAAGAGGAGCCTGGCGGGCTACAGTCCATGGGGTCACAAAGAGTCAGACATGACTGAAGCAACTTAGAATGCATGCATGTGCCCCATACACTTATCAACCACATTTTTTATTATAATTCTTATAATTGTATTTTTTCCATTACTGACAATAACCCTTATGAAAATTATGATAAAATTGCACTTGCATTTTAATTTTTATTCTCAAAGCAAAGACTAGGCTGACATTGCACTGCTCAAGACACTTCACATGAGTGCCCCACACTAGATGCTCTGACAGACCGAAGTTCACTCAAAAAGATCACAGAGCATGTGGGGGACATGCACTTCTAAAAGCAAGAGCTAGGACTTCCCTGGCAATCCAGTGGTAACACTTTGCCTTCCAATGCTGGGGGTGCAGGTTCTATCCCTGGTGAGTGAGCTGAGATCCCACATGCCTCGAGGCCAAAAAACCAAAACATAAAACAGAAGCGATATTGTAACAAATTCAATAAAGACTTAAAAAAAATTCTTAAAAAAAAAACATAGGTGTAAAAATATTAAGATAGACTTCTGCTGCTGCTGCTAAGTCACTTCAGTAGTGTCCAACTCTGTGCGACCCCATAGATGGCAGCCCACCAGGCTCTGCCGTCCCTGGGATTCTCCAGGCAAGAAAACTGGAGTGGGTTGCCATTTCCTTCTCCAATGCATGAAAGTGAAAAGTGAAAGTGAAGATAGACCTCAGATATATGCAAAATGTTTTCCCCTAGAACACTAGTGAAAAATAGACAGGCTTTTCTATAATATTTCTTTAAAAAAAACAAAGAATTAGCCTCCATAAGTTAAACTTTCACAATGGATGAATCACCAGTTGGTGAGGTTAAATGAAACACTTCTGGCCTTTTAGCAAGTTCCAAACACAACACAGGTGTGTATGACACTGCCTGTGTCTTTTACGCCGCATGGAGATAATCTCCGAACTGCATCATTGAGGCACCTGGTCTTTTTGCCAGTCAAGAAATGTTTTAAGAAAGATTTAACTTTATCTGCTGTATAGACTAATATGTCTGTGGGGTAGTAAATGAACAAAAATCGCATTAAACTGTGGCTTCCCCTAATCCTTCTCCATAGGGTTTCTGACCATGGAAGAGAAATCAGGAGGCCATGCTTCATTTAGCATCCCTCACTTGATACGTTTTCTTTACTTCTTCTATTTCCCAAGTGAGCTATGTCTCCTGCAAGCCTGTGTATGTGGCAGTGTCTGATGTTGTATCGGAACACGCTTTTCTCCTTATGGTAAAGTACGATGCTAATGCATTGCGGGAGTGAATGACTTCAATAAGCCGTTAGTACACTTTTGGTTCCTGAATGGTAGTTTTTATTGCTCTGAAGATAAGCTAATGGTGTAATCAGCCGTCTTGTTAGAAGTACACACACATACAAACAATTGTCAGTCCTCAGACAGCTTAGAAAATGCATATTCTTCTTTACCCTCCTCTTATTGTTTTTATTTATATGCATTGATATCGAAGGTAAAGCAAAAGTGAACAAAGCCATCACCGTGCTGAGTAGGGGAAACGAAGCTGAGAGATTCCTGGTCCACGTGGCAGTGACGGTAGCAAAGCTACGGGGCATCTGTAATTTTTTGTGAAGGCTTTCTCCCGTCTGTCTGCCTGTGCAGCCAAATGGAAATGGAGCACTGCTTGCCTGGTGGGCTGCCACAGTGGGCAGATGGAAATTTCTAGAAAAGTTTAGGCTGCATGAAGGGGTTGGTAGGGAATGAATGCATGTCCTCATCTGTTCCAGAAAGAAGCGGTTTGGTCAAGGTGGGGGTTTCATCAATACAGTAAGTCCTCTAACTACAAACGAGTTCTGTTCTGAGAGTGCATTTAAGTCCAATTTGTTTGTAAGTCCAACAAAGTTAGCCTAAGTCCCGAACTAACACAACCAGCTATATAGTACTGTACTGCAATTGGTTTATAACACTTCTCACACAAATGATCTGCAAAAAACAAAGAAAAAGTAAAGAAAATGTTTTCAGTCTTACACATGGCAGTGCCTTGAGAAGAACAGTAGTACCAGCTACGTCACTGCTGCTTTTAGGCTTGCTTCTGGACATCCTGGGCTTGAAATAAAGACACTGGACTACTGTCCTCTATACACTACTGTAAAGTACGCTGTGACGTGCTAAGTCACTTCAGTCATGTCCGACTCTTTGTACCCCATGGATCTTTGCCCACCACCCTCCTCTGTCCATGGAATTTCCCAGGCAATAATATTGGAGTGGGTTGCCATACTCTTTCAGGGGATCTTCCCCACCCAGGGATCGAACCTGAGTCTCCTGCAGAAGCCACCAAGGAAGCCCTGGTGGGCAAATACCACCCCATACTGCTGCATGTGATTAAAGGAGATAGAAACTTCCAGCTCTTTCCTCTGGGAATGTTCTTATGAGCCAGAACTAGAAATATCCTCCTTGTGCCTTGACTAATAGAAGAGGAATGGGTAATAACTCATTAATTTGTAGCAGACAAGGATCAAAGCAAGAGGGAAATGTTGAGATAAAACTTTCCAGAGCCTGGGCATTTAAATGCTTTACTCTGGAAATTAAACTGCTGATATTTCTAAGCAGTCCCTTATAATCTCTGATATTTTGTTAAGATAAAGATAGTCAATGAAATCCTCCTACAGCAAAATCCCAAGTCCTAAAATGTACTTTCTCTTTGTGTGAGTATTTTAAATACATAAATTATGTGTCTACATACATATGCATTGCATTTTCCAAATTTTCTTCTGCTATTCAGAGCAGGATATTTTGGACTTACATTGAAGATAAATGTATGTTGATGTTTTACAGTATCTCCTGCAGTGTAGCTACCGTTAAGTGGCAGCAATAAATAATAACCACCGGCTCTAATTGCTTAGAGAATTGCCAAGTGATAATCTGTGATGTAATTAAGTAAAGGAAACCAATGTTGCCTTTAACCACCTCCATAAAATAATTCCCTAGAGAAGTGTCAGAGCTTCCATGAGTAAGGTTCCCTTACAGAGTAAAATTAACCCTCCAAGCACACTGTCCCTCAGCCAGGAAAAGTCAGCCAGGCCCTGTGTTGGTTTTAATGCTGTTCAATGAACTATTAATATGTGGAGCCTCTGAACATTTCAAAACTTACCTTTTGTTTTGCTTCTGATTCCCAGAAATCAGCAGGATGAAAATACGAGCCTGCGTCTTCACCAGGCTTAGTGAGGAGCCACTGGTCTGTGAAGAGAGTTCAGGGAGAGGGTTTGCCACTCTTTCGCCTCCAGTGTGTGTGTGTTTAGTCACCAAGTCATGTCTGACTCTTTGTGACCCCATGAACTGCAGCCTGCCAGCTCCTCTGTCCATTGGATTTCCCAGGCAAGAATACTGGAGTGGGTTGCCATTTCCTTCTCCAGACAATCTTCCCAACCCAGGGATCGAACCCCACATCTCCTGCATTACAGGCAGCTTCTTTGCCATTTGAGCAGCTTCTTTACCATTTGAACCAGGGAAACTCCTATGGTGGCTCCATGACCCACGTCAGTTGGACTGGGCTGGGGCCCAGGGAATGTGCAGGGGGGCCCTCTCTGGGAGAACTCTAGGAATCCCCACAACTCTATTCTGATATGTCTGGTCCTGTCAAGTAAATATCATAGGTAAATCACTCAGGTCCCATCTATCTTCTGAAACCTTTTCAAAATGGGATTTTTCTGCTGAAGTGAAGCACGTGTTCAGTTCTGGAAGACTAGCACGTGGGGTCTGCAAAAGGCTTGTCCCCTCTGGACACAAAATATGTTTATTCCAGCTTCAGAAGGATGACCAAACTGCTTATTGTTACTGCAGTTTGTGAGCCATCACATTATAGGAGTTGATCAAGATCAAAAATTCTTCCTAGGAAATTTACCTTATTGGAGCCAAAACTCAGAGATGGTGTTAATAGTGGTAAAGGGTCTTCCTGAGGCTGAGAGCTGTGATGGTCATGGGAACCTTATCTCTCTCTGAGAATCCAATGCCCTTGAGGTGTCTTGAGAAGGTTGAAAAGTGGAAGTGTGATAGCCAGATAGAGAGATATCTATCTGGAAATCAGCCAACAAGTGGTATTTCTGTCAGAGTTGATTATAAAGCTATCCCGAATATAACATCTATGAAAATAAGCCTTTCCTTTCCATTATATAATGATTTCCTGTAGCTCTATCCTTTTAATCTTTCATGCACTTGATTGCTTGTTGTTTCAAAAGCGTATGATTAAGAAGGCTAGAATTTTCAAAAGGGAAAAAACCAACTTTGAAAACTTCAATGCAATTGCAGCCTCTCTAAATTCAATCAGTCTCTAATAAAGCTTCTGATGTAAAGTACCCATGTTTTTCAGGGCTGAGACTCCCAGTTATAGACAACTAATTTTAGAGTCTTTGGACTTCTCTTGGTTTTAAGCCTTGGGACTTCTCTTGCTTTCCTGCCAGGATATATTGATCTCTTTATTAAGTACAGAGGTTTGGAGTTTTTGTTAGAGATGGGCAATTTTATGAATTAATTAAAATTATGAGATGCTGTATACTTTCAACTCAAGTCACAGGTGTACCTTCCATGAAACGTAACATCTATAGAGTTGTTTTGGTAATGCACTATTTAATTCGAACTGTCTTACACACTATTATCAGAGTTTATGATTTCAAAAAGGAATCTCTTGATTGCAAGAGTGATTGCAGCATATCACCCAGAAGGAAGGACCTCAGGAGGGCAAAATCATTCAAGGCCATGTAGTACCACGGGATGCATATTTTCCTAAAATGCCTCCTCACCTTATTGTCCAATGTCTTATCTTGAAAGTGATGTTATGGCTCTAAGAGCCAGACAGAGGAAAGAATATTCCATTTCAAGCAGTGGCTAGTATATTACCATGAACTCCATGGGAGATCTATAAATGTCAACTGAATTCCATTGTAAGTAAGAGAAATGTATCCATTCACAGCCATCCACCCACATCAGAGGAGACCTTGCATTTAAGCTGGTACAGACAAAGCTCCATGTCTAGTATTAAGTGCTCTTTTGCATTTTGGAGACTCTTCCTAGCTTTTACTTTTCTGAAGCTCCTCAGCCAAAGGAGTTACCAGAATAGACAAGCATGAAATTAATTTTTCATAGTCATTTAGTAATAGATGGAATGCTCATAGCTCACTTCCATCAGAGTGGTTTCTTCCTTCTGTGGCTGCTGCTCCCTATGGATGCCGGCCCAATCCCCATCTAGAGAGCTAATGAAATAAACCTCTTCCATGCTTGCATTTCAGGCTGTCTTAAAGTGGTATTTTGGGATCAATTCTTTCCCAATGGACTAAGAATCTTGTGGTATACCAGACTTCCTATCTGTAAGCATCCATCTAGCATTTATTATTAACTGTTCAAGACTGTAATTCACTTATTGCCCACACTAGGTGAATGCAGTCATGGCCCTCTCTTAAATCAAAATTAATCTTAAGGCTTAGTTTTCTTTTCCATTCTTTTTAAAAAATAATTTTAATTATTTCTTTTTGGCTGCGCTGGATCTTTGCTGCCACATGAGGGTTTTCTGTGGTTGCAGTGAGCAGAGGATACTCTCTAGTAGCGGTATGAGAGCTTCCCATTGCAGTGGTTTCTCTTGTTGTATAGTAGAGGCTCTAGGGCACACGGGCTTCAGCAGTTGTGGTGCTCAGGCTTAGCTGTCCCATGGCATGTGGAATCTTCCCAGACCAGGGACTGAACTGGTGTCCCCTGCACTGCGAGGTGGATTCTTAACCAATGGACCACCCGGGAAGCCCCTCCCATTCTTGTACCCCACAGTACTTAGTAGCATATTATTTTATAAAATATGAGCCATGATGGAAAAAGGACTTAAGGACATACATGTGACATCACTACTTCTAACAATGAGCATGAGAGGCATTGCAGAGGAAGAAAATTTACCCACTGGTGCTTCCAAAGCGGGTTTTGACTATTTTCAGCATGTTGCAGTTTCCAGTGGCTTGATTGAGGGCTTCCCCAATGGCTCAGCAGGTAAAGAATCCTCCTGCAATGCAGGAGACATAGGAAACCTGCATTCGATCCCTAGGTCAAGAAGATCCCCTAGAGAAGGAAATGACAACCCAATCCAGTATTCTTCTCTGGAAAATCCCATGGACAGAGGAGCCCAGCAGGCTACAGCCTGTGGGGTCTCAAAGAGTCGGATGTGACTGAGCAGAGACAGAGAAAGAGAATGGGTTGGTTTAACATTTGCCTTCATTCTTTTAGTAAGAATCATTACTGAACATCTACTATGTGTAGGTACCAGTGATTTACAGGGGTTCAAAAACAAATAATGCACACTTCCAGCCCTGCTGGAGCTCACAGGCTGTCCTCTTTTGAAGAGAAAAGGAAATGTTCTTTCTTGCAGACATGATTCTACTTCGGGTGATATTTCATCACTCATGTGGCAGGAATTCAGACCCCATACAACCATGCACTTCTAGGCACCCCCTTGACAGCCCCAAGGTCAAGTCATATTAATACTAATGATAATACTGTGTGTTGCTTTCTTGGGTGCTGGTTCTTACTATGTAAGAACTAGAAACAACTACAGCAGCTCTGACTCACTTCCTACCCAGTAGAGCTCCTTTTGCCTGTACTGGTATAACTGCCTTTCCTCTCTTTACCTCTATATCTAATCTGTAACTAAATTCTGGGTACTGTCCCTCATCAGTTCAGCTCAGTTCTGTTGCTCAGTTGCGTCTGACTCTTTGCAACCCCACTGACTGCAGCACACTAGGCCTCCCTGTCCATCACCAATTCCCGGAGCTTGCTCAAACTCATGTCCATCAAGTCAGTGATGCCATCCAACCATCTCATCCTCTGTCATCCCCCTCTCCTCCTGCCTTCAATCTTTCCCACCATCAGGGTCTTTTCCAATGGTCAGTTCTTTGCATCAGGTGGCCAAAGTGTTGGAGCTTCAGCTTCAGCATCAGTCCTTTCAATGAATATTCAGGACTGATTTCCTTTAGGATGGACTGGTTGGATCTCCTTGCTGTCCGTGGGACTCTCAAGAGTCTTCTCCAACACCAAAAGGTTTGAAAACATCATTTCTTCGGCACTCAGCTTTCTTTATGGTCCAACTCTCACATCCATGTATGTTGCTGCTAAGTCACTTCAGTCGTGTCCGGCTCTGTGCGACCCCATAGACGGCAGCCCACCAGGCTCCCCTGTCCCTGGGATTCTCCAGGCAAGAATTCTGGAGTGGGTTGCCATTTCCCTCTCCAATGTATGAAAGTGAAGAATGAAAGTGAAGTCGCTCAGTCATATCTGACTTGTAGCGACCCCATGGACTGCAGCCCACCAGGCTCCTCCGTCCATGGGATTTTCTAGGCAAGAGCACTGGAGTGGGGTGCCATTGCCTTCTCCCACATCCATATATAACTACTGGAAAAACCATAGCTTTGACTAGACAGACCTTTGTTGGCAAGTAATGTCTTGCTTTTTTAATACATTGTCTAGGTTGGTCATAGCTTTTTTTCCAAGGAGCAAGCATGTTTTAATTTCATGGCTCTTCTCATTTCTCTATCATTTCCATTCCACTCTCACTTACTATGCTGCACATGGCTCCCTTTAATTGGACTCTGTGTCTCTAGTCTCCTAGCTCCAAACCACATAATCCCTGTCACCAGTTCAAATCTTCCTAAAGTACAAACTTACAACCTCTGCATAAACAGCCAGTAGCTCTCCCAGCAAGCAGAATGAAGATGGATCACAACTCTAACCATATTTCTACATTCCTTTTCACTTGTCCCAAAGGCACAGGCAAACTTGCTGTTGCCCCCAAGACAATAGGCTCTATGCTCCCAGAACTTACTATTCACGTGGCCCCTTCTGCCCTTTCCCTTCTATGTCCAGAGTCCAAACTTTCCTTCCATTATAGCCCAATGGAAAATGTTCCCAAACGTCCCAGCCACAGGTGATCTCTTCTTATAAAGCTGAAGCACTCTGAAATTCCTATTACTTTCCACTTGATATCATATTCATTTACATAATAATGAATGCCAACATGACCATCATCAGCTCATTCTATGGACTAGAATGAGTCAGTTGCTCTGCCATGGCTTTGTGTACATTATCTCAAGTTATCATTACCAGGGAGGGAGGTGCTATCAAGCTCTTTTTAGAGATGAGAAAACTAAACTCAGAGAGACAAAATCACTTGTTAAGTTTATACAGAATAGCCAAGATTTGAATCAAAGTCTGCTAACTCCAAACCCTATGCTTCTAATGACTATGCTTCATTGCTTCCCATATATGTATTTTTTTAATGTCTTCTTTTAGTTTCCATTTCTATCTGAAATATAAAAATAATATCCTTTTATCTTTTACATCTGCCATAAAGTGAAATTTTGTCATACCTTTGAATAAATGCCTTCCTGGCTCCTTATCCAGTTCTAAGTACTTCAAAACTTTTAAAATAAAACACTGAGTGATACGAAATTTCATTAGCTGTTTAGGTGAGCAGATAGATGCATCTGATGTTAATTTCATTCTCTTCAGTTCTTGGGGAGGATTTAGAAGCACTTGGACCAAATGTAATAAAATACTGGTTTTATTTATTCAAACCATCTTTTCATTTAAAACAAAAATCTTCAATGGAGGCAACTCTAAAGATGAATTCATTGTGTGTACACCCAGACACACACACACACACACACACACACACATATGCATACACACACATAGAACATTTATACACTTGCTCACCACAGAAACACTAATAAGAAAGAACCCTGGCACATTGGAATTCAAGAACTTTAGATTCAGTTTCATTTTTAATAATGGATTTGAACATTTTGCATTCTTGTGTCTATATCCTGAGATGGATAAGCCTGTTAAGACTGGTCTAAAGAAACAATCTCTCATCTTCATGCTTAACTTGGGCTTTAGTGATGGTTCAGCAGGTACAGAATCCAACTGCAATGTAGGAGACACAGGAGACATGGGTTCAGTCCCAGGGTCAGGAAGATCCTTAGGATGAGGAAATGACAACCCACTCCAGTCTTCTTGCCTGAAAAATCCCATGGACAGAGCAGCCTGGCGGACTACAGTCCACAGGGTCACAAAGAGTCAGACATGACTGCCCAACTGAGCATGCACATTCTTCTTAATTAATCTGGGGCAGGGGAGTAAGATCACAGAGGTAGAATGTGGTTTTCATCACCATATCAAGGGTAATCAATATGATTTATCTCTGTTGTTGTTGATACCAGCCACCTGGCTTAGGAAGTGTGTGTTTGGGTTCTCCTGTAAAGTCACTCTTTCTCCCATTCCACACTGTACTCTTTGAAATAAAAGTCACTGTGCTCAGCCCACACTTCAGGAATGAGGCGCTATGTTCCACCCCCTTGGGGGTGGAGTAACTATATAAAGTACATTTGAAATTACAAAAAGCTGAGAGGATTTCACAACTCAAAGAGAATAAGATGAATAAGAAACAGGGAAAAGATGAGGAAATCCATATGAAGAAGCAAAGAAGTAAGGAATTCAAGCTAATAATCAATGAAGATATGGGGAGTCACACCCCTCAACGGGGATAAAGCCTCATGACCTGAGACACATTCTATTCAACTTTTTGCTGCCCACCCAGTTCCTCTAGAAAAATGAAGTATTCAAACATTTGGAAAGTACAGTGAATTCCAAAATTATTTTGCTTCTCTCCTGGGATCACCCTGTAAGTATAATAATTCTGCATTCATTATTATAAATGTTCTGGTCTTGAAAATGTATAAAATAGTTTTCAGATTTCCATGATTCAGTGTTTTCTTGGGAATGAATACAAGTGGATATGTAATGGAAGTGGTGCTAGCTCTCATTTACAGAGGAGTAAAATGAGAAAACTAAGATCATGGCATCTGGTCCCATCACTTCACGGCAAATAGATGATGAAACAGTGGAAACAGTGTCAGACTTTATTTTTCTGGGCTCCAAAATCACTGCAGACGGTGACTGCAGCCATGAAATTAAAAGATGTTTACTCCTTGGAAGGAAAGTTATGACCAACCTAGGTAGCATATTTAAAAGTAGAGACATTACTTTGCCAACAAAGGTCCGTCTAGTCAAGGCTATGGTTTTTCCAGTGGTCATGTATGGATGTGAGAGTTGGACTGTGAAGAAAGCTGACCACCAAAGAATTGATGCTTTTGAACTGTGGTGTTGGAGAAGACTCTTGAGAGTCCCTTGGACTGCAAGGAGATCCAACCAGTCAATCCTAAAGGAAATCAGTCTTGAATATTCATTGGAAGGACTGATGCTGAAGCTGAAACTCCAATACTTTGTCCACCTGGTATGAAGAACTGACTCATTTGAAAAGACCCCAATGCTAGGAAAAATTTAAGGGAGGAGGAGAAGGGGATGACATAGGATGAGATGATTGGATGGCATCACAAACTCAATGGACACGAGTATGAGTAAACTCATGGAGTTGGTGATTGACAGGGAGGCCTGGCATGCTGTAGTCCATGGGATCACAAAGAGTCAGACATGACTGAGTGACTGAACCGAACTGAACTGAAAATGAGATAGCACTTAAGTGATTGGCTAAAAATCTTCATAATCAATAATATTTATTTTCACTATTCAATGAGAAGGGCTGTCTTAAAAAACTCTCCAAAGATCTACTTCCTGTCAAATATAATAATTCTCCTTCATATTTCTGCTGCATTTGACTTGGTTAACTACCTACTGTCTGATATTGAGTAGCTGTTAATTTGTAACAAACCATTCTCAAACTTAGCGGCTTAAAAAAGCAATCGTTTATTGCTGCTCACACTTCTGTGGGGCAGCTAAAGTTTATCTAGGCTGAGGTCAGCTGGGTGGCTCTGCTTCTTTTGAAGATGTGCTAGGGGGCTAGGGAGTCATCCTTCTTGTCAGTCTAGGAATCTAGCTGTGGCATCTTTTTTTCCATGGCAATGGCAAAAAGTAAGAGAACAAATAACATCTGAGGTCTTTAAGAGCTAGGCCTGGAAGTGGTACACAGTCATTTCTGTCACATACAATCAGTTAAAGCAAGTCACATGGCCAAAGGGCAAGAAATACACTTTATTATCAATGAGGTCAACCACAAGCTAGTGGGTGGATGCTCAGGTAAGTGAAGAATTGGAATCAGTAATGCAACCTATTATATCCTTACTTCCTGAAACACTATCCTCTCCCCCTTTTAAAAAACACATTAGTATTGTGATCCACTCACATTTTTTTTCCCCTTAACCCTTTTTCTTCAACCTCAGTACTGCATGTAAGCTTCACAAAAAGGCTTAGCTTTCCTAAATTTCCTCATTCTCTCCATGCATGCACTCTTTCTAAAAAAGCTAATCCAGGATCAGACTCTCGAATTCCCTAATGGTCATCTGCAGTTTACCACTGGGCATCTCCACATTTTCCTGTGGAACTGCCTGTCACAACCTTTGGTCTATGCTCCACTTAAATCAATGTTTCTTTCCAATACAAGGCAGTATCTCTAAAGACTTGGGTCTTTAGATCATATATGATACGAATGCAAAAAAAAAAAAAAAAAATCAAAGCCAATGAAAACTTACCCTACATTAATAGGAATTTGACATCTCTAAAATTTAGAAGAGACTATATCTAAAAGAAGACGATAATGATGAGAACAGTATCAAACACCAATTCCTATGAGAAATGGTTAAAGTTATTAATTTTTTTCAATCCAGAGATTATATGGCACATTACAACCACCACGTTTAGATAATTTAGTGTGTGGTAGAGGAGGACCTGGGGCTTCCCAGGTAGCTCAGTGGTAAAGAATCTGCCTGCCAATGCAGGAGACTCGGGTTCAAGCCCTGGGTCTGGCAGATCCTCTAGAGGAGGAAATGGCAACCCACTCTGGTATTCTTGCCTGGGAAATCTCTTGGACAGAGGTGGGTTGGACATAGGTGGACTGGTGGGCTACAGTCCATGGGGTCACAAAGAGTTGGAAACGACTTAATGACTAAACAACAACAACAGAAGGACCTGAGGGGTTGTTTTTAGTAGCGGAACACTCAGTGGTCAGATTTGGGGGAGGAAAAGTTTTGCTTGATATAAGGAAGACATTTTTAGTAAGAACTGTACAGACACAAAATGGGCTGCTACCTGTATTTTTCACATGTCACTCTTATTTCCTGAAATGCTTGTTCCTTTTCCCTCTTATCCAAAATCCAATTTACCCTTCAGGGATTATCCCAAGCTTTCATTCCTCTATAAATTCCGGATTACTCAAATTTTATTGATCTCTTTCAACTCATGTTTCTAATCTCTTACCCGACCACAATTAAATTAAGGGATCTTTGAAAGTAGAAATATGACATACTATTTCTTAACTTCAAGTATTAAGCAGAGCTCTCAGCTTATAATAGCCATTCAGCAAATTTTTGCTGGTTTGCTAGTTTTTTGTTTGTTTTTGTTTTATTTACGTATAGATGATTTACAATATTATGTTAATTTCAGTTGTACAGCATAGTGACATGGTTTGGGGATTTTTTTGCAGATTATATTCCATTATAGATTATGACAAGATAATGGGTATAATTCTTTGTGCTATACAGTAAGATCCTTGATGTGAATCTATTTTATGTATAGTAGTCTGTATCTATTAATTCCATGGATCATCGAAAAAGCAAAAGAGTTCCAGAAAAATATCTATTTCTGCTTTATTGACTATGACAAAGCCTTTGACTGTGTGGATCACAATAAACTGTGGAAAATTCTGAAAGAGATGGGAATACCAGACCACCTGACCTGCCTCTTGAGAAATTTGTATGCAGGTCAGGAAGCAACAGTTAGAACTGGACATGGAACAACAGATTGGTTCCAAATAGGAAAAGGAGTACATCAAGGCTGTATATTGTCACCCTGTTTATTTAACTTCTATGCAGAGTACATCATGAGAAATGCTGGGATGGAAGAAGCACAAGCTGGAATCAAGATTGCTGGGAGAAATATCAATAACCTCAGATATGCAGATAACACAACCTTTATGGCAGAAAATGAAGAGGAACTAAAAAGCCTGTTGATGAAAGTGAAAGAGGAGAGTGAAAAAGTTGGCTTAAAGCTCAACATTCAGAAAACGAAGATCATGGCATCTGGTCCCATCGCTTCATGGGAAATAGATGGGGAAACAGTGGAAACAGTGTCAGACTTTATTTTTTGGGCTCCAAAATCACTGCAGATGGTGACTGCAGCCATGAAATTAAAAGATGTTTACTCCTTTGAAGGAAAGTTATGACCCACCTAGATAGCATATTCAAAAGCAGATATATTATTTTGCCAACAAAGGTCCATCTAGTCAAGGCTATGGTTTTTCCTGTGGTCATGTATGGATGTGAGAGTTGGACTGTGAAGAAGGCTGAGCACCGAAGAATTGATGCTTTTGAACTGTGGTGTTGGAGAAGACTCTTGAGAGTCCCTTGGACTGCAAGGAGATCCAACCAGTCCGTTCTGAAGGAGATCAGCCCTGGGATTTCTTGGAAGGAATGATGCTAAAGCTGAAACTCCAGTACTTTGGCCACCTCATGCGAAGAATTGACTCATTGGAAAAGAC
Source organism: Bos taurus (assembly GCF_002263795.3). Taxonomy (NCBI): domain Eukaryota; kingdom Metazoa; phylum Chordata; class Mammalia; order Artiodactyla; family Bovidae; genus Bos; species Bos taurus. The sequence goes on from NC_037341.1 coordinate 26,903,492, forward strand.
TCTGATGCTGGGAGGGATTGGGGGCAGGAGGAGAAGGGGACGACAGAGGATGAGATGGCTGGATGGCATCACTGACTCGATGGATGTGAGCTTGAGTGAACTCTGGGAGCTGGTGATGGACAGGGAGGCCTGGCGTGCTGCGATTCATGGGGTCACAAATAGTCGGACACGACTGAGCGACTGAACTGAACTGAACTGAACTCCATATTTGATTACATATTTTCTGATTTAATAATCTGCAATATAATAATTTAATAATCTGCAATCATTAGATTTGATTAGAATTTGAATCAGATTGAAATGTTCAGGAATCTGATCATTTCACTTGGTTTCACAGTGGATGTGCTCAGTCGCTCAGTTGAGTCAGACTCTTTGCAGCCCTGTGGACTGCAGCCACTAGGTGCCTCTGCCTGTGGAAATTTCCAAGCAAGAATCCTAGAGTGGGTGCTGTTTCCTATTCTAGAGGATCTTCTCAACCCAGGGACTGAATCCATGTCTCCTGTGTCTCCTGCATTGGCAGGTAGATTCTTTACCACTTTTGTGCAAAGCCCCACAGTTTCTGATTTTAATGATAGACTGAAGGAATAGATTTTGCCATCACTTAACATCCAGTCTTATATTTTTCAAAAAAATTAAAACCCACTGAATTTAGAGATCCTTTATGGTCTTGAATTTTTAGCACAAATAATTTGTTTGGAGAATTAGCAAAATCTGCCATCATTTCTTTGTATCTGGAAATTATTTAAAACAAAAATCAACTGGTGACTGAGAATATATGATGTGGAAGAACACACGCAGTGCTAGAGAACTGTAACTCCAGTCTGTAGTCAGGTCTCCCTGTTGTCATAGTTACCAATGTACTCCAAGCAGACTCCTTCCTGAATCACACTGCAAACCTTCAATGAAAATAAATGACTCTTCAAGCTTTATTTTTCTCTATCCATGAATTGAGCCTACAAAATAGCATGGATCACATGGGTTTTTTTTTTTTTTTTTACATTTTGAGCAAGATATTCAACGTACAAAAGGAATAAGAGGTTTAATCAAAACAAGTGCCTCTGACGAAGGTCTTACCTCATTTGCTCAGCAATATTCATTAAGTAAGTAGGTTTTGGGGACACAACTACAATCATGGCCCAGGATGGAGAGAAAAGTAAGAGACGCATTTCAATGAAATGCAATCAGCATTGCACTGGAAGCAGAAAACAGAGATTCGTGGAAACACAAAAGAGAGACACCTCATAAAGTTTGGACTACAGGTGCAGTCAGATCAAAGGGAGGTTCCATCCTGTGATTCTCAGTGTATTGTTCCTATGAAGTTTATTTATCTGGGGGGATGGTGGTGGTGAATAGACTTTATTCTTTCTTCTTTTTTAAATTTTATTATTGGAGAATAATTGCTTTACAATGTTGCATTAGTTTCTGCTGTACAACAAAGTGAATCAACTATATGCATACATATATCCCTGCCCTCTGGAGCCTCGCCCCTCTGAGTCATCACAGAGCACTGAGCTGAGCTCCTGTGCTGTACAGCAGCTTCCCACTAGCTATCCGTTTTACACACGGTAGTGTACATATGTTCTTGCCTGGAGAATCCTAGGGACAGGGGAGCCTCGTGGGCTGCCGTCTATGGGGTCACACAGAGTCGGACACGACTGAAGTGACTTAGCAGCAGCAGTGTACATATGTCAGTGCTACTCTCTCAGTTCATCCCACCCTCCCCTTCCTGAGCCGTGTCCACAGTCCATTCTCTGTGGCTGCGTCTATTCCTGCCCTGCAAATAGGTTCATCAGTTTCATGCACCATTTTCATGCGTTAATATACGGTATTTGTTTTTCTTTTTCTGACTTACTTCACTGTGTATGACAGGCTCTAGGTCCATCCACATCACGACAAATGACCCAATTTCCTTTTCACGGCCGAGTGTATTCCATTGTATGTATGTTTGGTCACTGTATTCCCAGTCACTTTGGGTAGAGGACACCGGTGTTGCCCTGCAGCCCGGGCTCAAGGAGCAGAGTGAGCTGGCCAGGGCTCCACAGGCCGAGTTCTATCATCTGCTGATATTCACGCTCTGCCTCTTTCTGCTTTGGCTGCAGGAACTCCTTCACAGACATCCTCCGGGCCATCCTGCTGTCACTGGAAGTCCTTATTGAAGATCCGGAGCTTCAGATAAATGGTTTCATTTTAATTATAGACTGGAGTAATTTCTCCTTCAAACAAGCCTCCAAGCTGACACCTTCAATCCTCAAACTAGCCATCGAAGGGTTGCAGGTAAGTTCACTGAATGTACTAATACCTTCCAAGACTGTATGTGACCATGTGCTCTTTTCTTATTGCAACTAAAGTGATATTTGTCTTTGAGAAAGGTAAAAGAAAACTTTGATAAAAATCCACCTGTGAGAACTCTATTTTTATCCCAGCCTCAGTTTAGATGTTGTTGTTGTTTTTAAATTAGACTCCATTTTCATTAACAGCTCTAAATTACGGTTTCCACGGGTACAAATTACCTACCGTAGCAATTATGAAGAAAGCTTGGGGATGTTTAGCCAAATTCATCTGAGAGTTCACAAAAATTAAAGCTAAAAAACATCTGCTTTATGAGAGTGCTCTTACAGTGCGGTGGCATGGAAGCTTTTCAGGGTTTCTGGGAGCATCTTTGCACAGGAAAATGTGCCTGGTGGGTCCTTACTTCCCCAAGTGCTATATGCCAAGGTGTGTATACTAAAGGCTATCACTCCTGGGCAGATAAAGGAAGCAGGCAGAACTCTACTTCTGTTTGTATGACCAGTCATTAGGACTTTGGGAAAGGGGCTTTTGTACTGGGTAGAGGTTAGGGGAGTCCATCCCTGGGGTCCCTTCTGCTTGAAGGACCAATGATTGTGTGAAAACTAAGTCAGAGGGGCAATGCTGCTTAACTTTGTGGTAACACATTACAATACAAAAGAAAAGGCATACAGGGAGATTCAGAACCAGCACAGAAGAAACTCATACCCATTCTTCATTCTGTAGGAAGATTGACTCAATGGAGTGACTCCCCTCCCAATAGACTGCAGTTACATGCAGCTATGTAGACAGCAAAAATACCTGTTAATTCTCAGATCAGGCAGCCAGTACTCGAGCTCTTCAAAATACAAGACTAGGAAATCCATTTCAATCCCCTATCCTACTCCAGTGTAATGAGTAATTGATGCACCTGCTTTTTAAACTGTGGCTGATTTACATTAGGCTTCTGGCAAATACGTAGCACTTGTTAGGCTTCTGATGAATTTATGTTTATTGAATTGATCTTATTTTGTTGAAAGGGTTTCCTGTTTCAGAACAGGGGCAAGTACACACTGTTCCAAGAATGCCAAGTGGTCCTGGGCAGCTACATCATGCAGTGTGTTGGCGGCACATTTTTAAAGTTGTTTTTGCATTTCTAGATTACAGTGTATCCTGCCTTGCCCTAAAAATCTCAATCACAGACTTTTCTGTCCTTTACTGCCAATCATTTTCTCCTAGCTCCCTTTTTCTCCACCGTCCTCTCTTCTAAGCCTCTGAACATCTGATCTCTCTCTCTCTCTAAAGCTTTTTATCAAAGGGAGTTTTAAAGTAAGCTGCAAGGTTTATTTCATACCCTATAATTACACTGGCCATATCTTCGGGATTTTCTGTGGTAGTACAAGCTTCATGCATTTTTATCTTTCTAAAAAGAGACAATTCATTACATGTGTAAATAGCTGTGATTCAAGTTCTATGTAATTATAATATTTTTTTCATAAATCAGGAAGAAAATGTACTTTTTCCAACCCTGTGTTCCAATTTTTCTTTCTGGAAATGGTGTGGATTATATAACATGTCCCCTGCCAACTTCTCTAGGCTGATGTGGGTCTTACTGAGTTAATGCATGTAAGTGTGTTTTAAAACATAGAGCTGTACCTACATTTGTAAGGTATTTTACAAGAAATACTAGATGACCTTTTGTGGGGCAAGGCAAGTCTACCTGGGCCTTCTCTTGTCATGTACCAGGGATGCATTCCACAATGTTCCATAGCTCTGGCTAAAGAAGAGCCTCTGCTGGGAGAAGGGGAGACGCACAAGGACAGGGTCAGAGTGGAGAACCGGTACTTCCTCCCATCATCTCTCAGAGCAAAGACCTGGACCCTTCTGTCACTGAGCAACGTAAACTCCCTTGACTGGGGGACAGCATCATGCCAATCAGGCTCTGGATTGGGATGCAGCTTTTTCTGCAAATTCTGCCTTCCCAGACCCTAAATACCTGAGATAGAAAGGTGCAATTTTTCCAAGAGAAGAAAGTCAGTGGTCCCTGAAGAAGCTGAGCTTGGGCGTGGCTCTGTCCAGGATATGGGCTTCCTGTCCTAACAGTGTTGGCTGGGTTCCTGCCCCACACTTGGTGGCCATCTCTGGCCAGCCACTGGCAACTTCTTACTCCAGGCCATCCTCTCTCAGGCTCTGTGGACATTCAGATGCCATGGTCACCTCTCTTCCAGCTCTCCCAGGGAACTTTTTTCTCTGCAGCAGTTGTTTCCATGCACACTGCAACCAATAATTCCTTTGGGCATTTCAAAATGTCCGAACTGGTAGGAAGCAGAATTCATGCCTTTGTGGTCATGCTATTGTACAAGGAAGAGCCCATACGGGCCTCCATATGCCAACCATGAAAATTCAAGATAAATTCCACACCACTTCTGGGATGGGTGAAGGCATCAACTTTACTGGAGAAAGAAAAAGTCAGTGAGAGATGAGAGGTTGCTGTTGTTCCTTTTACTGCTACACCTTCAGAAAGGCCCAAAGAGGTTTGTGTGTCTTGTAGACAGGCAGAGGAATTCTACCAAACATTTAAAGAAGAGTTAATACCTATCCTTCTCAAACTATTCCAAAAAACTGAAGAGAGAACACCTCCAAACTCATTCTACAAGGCCAGCATTACCAAAACCAAAGACATTATTAAAAGAAAAAGAGAGAAAGAAAATTAGAGGTCAATATCCCTGATAAATGTAGATGCAAAAATCCTCAAAAAAGTATTAGCAAATTGAATTCAACAATACATTAAATGATAATTCATCATGATCATTGGGATGTATTCCAGGGAAGCAAGGATAGTTCAATATCCACAAGTTAATCAATGTGATACACCACATTAACAAAATGAAGGATAAAATCACATGATTGTGGGCAGGGGTGGGGAGGGAAGAACAGGCACAACACAAGGATGTATGATACCATAATGATTGATACTTATGATTACACACTTGTCCAAATGTGCAGAGTGTCCACCAAAAGTGAGACACAATGTAAATGATGGGCTTTGCGTGATTATGATGTGTCAACGTAGGTTCATCAGTTGTAATGATGTACAACTCTGACGGGGACTGACGATAATGAGGGAGGCTACGCATATGTGGGAGCAGAGGATATGGGAAATCTCTGTCCCTTCCAGTCAATTTTGCTGTGAATGTAAAACTGCTCTAGAAAATAAAGTTTTAGTAAATAAAAGTGCAATTACACTCAATCATTCAAAGAAAAAGGCATGTGCATAGAACTTTGGTTATGCATTTTATAGGCCAAATTAATGAGTTATAATAATATTCATGTAGAAGACTACTCTTTAAGGGATCATCAGATTTTCTACATCAAATTAACCCTGGATCAGCCAGTCATGAAATTCTAATAATATATATTGTATATGTTCCTTCTTTTAGAACAATGGGATATGTCATTGTTTAGAATATTAAGTTGTCCCAGCTACATAGTCTGTGAATATTAGTTCAAAATAACTTTAGTTAAAATACTAATTTTGAGAATGCCTGGAAGTCATTTTCTCTTATTCTGCTGTTTCATCTCTTAAATGTGGTAAGTAATGTCTAAAAGAGCCATCGTATCTATTCATTACAACCTGTTTAAATTTTAACCAAACAAAGTAATATTTGTGCCACCATTTTAATATAGCAGAGCATTATTCTGCAGGGAAATTCTGGCAGAAAGAGCAACAAGCTGAAGTCCTGTTCTTGAGTTTTGCAATGTTTCCAAAATCAATTTTTGGAATCATTTCTTATAAATCACTGCTGCCCAACCATTACAATCAACAGACAGCATATATCAATGTTCAGCCAACCCAGATACTTAAAGAATTGACTGTGCCGAAGTGTTTTACTAAGCAAGAGTTATAGGCTATTTACAAAATATTTGGTTCCCTAAGGACCCAGATGTTGTTAAAGATTTACAGAAGCTTACTTCTGACTCACCAGAGATTTAGAAAGCAGTCTTTTTTTTTTTTTTTTCCTCTCATTTCTGTGCTTATGTTATTTTTGTCTGCCCAATCGAGCACTTTATCAACTCATTAACTCTTCATTCCAGTTCAAGGTTTGTGGTATGACTTTTGTTGTTGTTTTGTTAAAAATGGCTTTATAATATTTACATCAACTTTTATTTAAACTCTCCCATGTGAGAGTTGAACCATAAAGAAGGCTGAGGGCCAAAGAACTGATGCTTCACTTTCAAATTGTGGTGCTGGAGAAGACTCTTCAGAGTCCCTTGGACAGCAAGGAGATCAAGCCAGTCAATTCTAAAGGAAATCAGTTGTGAATATTCATTGGAAGGACTGATGCTGAAGCTGAAGCTCCAATACTTTGGCCACCTGGTGGGAAAAGCCAACTCAATGGAAAAGACCTTGATGCTAGGAAAGACTGAGGGCAAGAGGAGAAGGGGATGACAGAGGATGAGATGGTTGGGTGGCATCATCAACTCAATGGACATGAGTTTGAACAAACTCCGGGAAAGGAGTGGAAAAGGAAGTCCGTTGCTTTTCCAACTCTTAACCCAAAGGTGGGAAGGGATTGGGAGCAATGCTCAGAGGCTCAGCTGCGAACCATTCATCTCCTTGGAAGCCCTTTTCATGAAACTGTTTCCAACCTTCATCCATCCTCTCTTGCCTCCTTCCCACATCCTGCTCCTCTCATATCCTACTTTTCCATCCCTTTTCCAAAACACACAATGCATTCACTTGTCTTTGGGGAATCCAAAGTGCCCTATTCACTTGGAAGACTAGAACAGTAAAACATTCATAAAGTCACTGGAAAACATGACAGTTCCTGAGGGTAAATGAACGGCAGGAGGTGATCATATTTTTGGAAAGGCTGGTTGGGAAGATGCATTTCAAGTTAGTAGTAGATTCACACCCAATCAACCATCTATGACTCAGACATGCAGGCCCACTGATTCATGGTGTATTCGTTCAACAGAAAATGTGGGTCAGGTATTCTCCTAAACTGGTTGATAGTGGAGAACAAAGCAACCTGGCTTCCTGAAGCTTACATTCTATCATGCAAAGTTTGCAAACCACCAGTCTCAGCATCACCAGGAGCTAGTCAGAAATGTGGAGCCTCAGGCACTACCCCCACACTTACTAAATCAGTCTGCATTTCAAGTTCTGCATACAAATGAACTTTGGAGAAGCACTGCTCTACTAGCCGGTATGGCAGTGTAACGTGATGGATCTCACCCATAAATGCAGACTCCCCTGGAGGGTCTGTTACAACCCACATCCCTTGTTCCTATTCCCAGTCTCTGATTCCATAGGTCTGGAGCACAGTCCATAAGCTTACACTTCAAACACGTTCCCAGGTGCTGCTGCTGGTGGTACAACCAGACAACGCAGGTGAGAGTAGAGTCCAACTATTTGGACTTTAGTCCTGGCTCTGCTACCCAAAGACCTCAGGCCTTAGGGTTTATCTCTATCAGCTCTAGTTTTTGTTGTCTGTAAAGATGTGGTGGTAAAACAGAACTACCTCACTGGTTTATGGTAGAAATTAAATAGTGCATGAAAAGTGCCTGGGCCACAGATTGTAGCCCGCCAGGCTTCTCTGTCCATGGGATTTCCCAGGCAAGAATACTGGAGAGGGTTGCCATTTCCTTCTCCAGGGGATCTTCCTAACCCAGGGATTGAACCCAAATCTCCTGTGTCTCATGCATTGGCAGGCAAATTCTTTCTCTGTTGCCTCAACTTTTGAAAGTTTGAAATTAGATCTCACCAGCTGTTCACTGGCGGAGAAGGCAATGGAACTCCACTCCAGTACTCTTGCCTGGAAAATCCCATGGATGGAGGAGCTTGGAAGGCTGCAGTCCATGGGGTCGCTGAGGGTCGGACACGACTGAGCGACTTCACTTTCACTTTTCACTAAGGAAATGGCAACCCACTCCAGTGTTCTTGCCTGGAGAATCCCAGGGACAGGGAGCCTGGTGGGCTGCCGTGTATGGGGTTGCACAGAGTCGGACACGACTGAAGCGACTTAGCAGCAACAGCAGCAGCAACAGCAGCAACAGCAGCGGCAGCAGCAGCAGCTGTTCACTGGACCCAAACAAGGGTGCTCCCTTCTCACCTCAGTCAATGACTTGGGTCCAGTTTGGTGTCACCTGTTCAGACAGTGGCACATGAGGTGCCTTTTCTTTCTGTTTACATGTTGCGATCTCTTGAATCATTACCAGAGTCTGCTCCCAAAGCCTCTATAGTTGAGTGATTAATGAGGTTGAACTTCACGTCTTTTCATCAGGACTCTTTTATCAGTAACATTTACAGTCTTTGATCGATTCTTACACTTTCCACATATTAAAGAATATTAATAAATGGAAGAAGGAAGGTATTTTGTATATATTTTGCCAAGAAGGTTCTTAATTCATTCTGAACACTCCAGGGATGCCTGACGAACAATTTCCTCTAAACAAACTACCCTTTACCTTCCCAGGCCACAAAGCTACAATCCTGAGTTTGCAATAGTAGAATATGTTATTACAGAAATATTAGAGGAATAAAATGTCCCCTGTAATGTGCTACCTTGTTAAGTATCCATTAAACTCAGGAAGATGATTAGAGGTAATGACACTCCGGTGATGCTGATGGCAGATAGGATGGCCCATTTAAAACAGTTCCAATTAAACAGGTCTATCCCTGGCATGTTGTTGATAAATGGTTTTTCTGGACTCCCATGCATTATAGACCTGGCCAATGCCTGGATTCATCCATTCAAGAAACCGTTACTAAGACTTGACTTTGAGTCAGTCACAAATAAACAGATGCTGTCCCTACTCTCAGCAAGCCATCATTCAGAGGAGAGGCAGCTCTATAAACAAATGATGAAAACGATGTTGCATGTGCAAGAATGGAGATACACACACCAGGTTAATACAATCCCAGTTCAGGCAGGGGGAGTTAGGAATGGCCTCTTGGGTAAAGCTGCATCTTGACTGATTCTTAACAGGTGAGTGCGGAAGAGCCAAGTGAAAGCAGGCTGGGAGAAATTTCAGGCAAAGAAGGTATTATGGGCAAAAATACAGGGGCAAGTTGTTTTTGTTGTTTAGTCATTAAGTCATGTCCAACTCTTTACGACCCCATAGACTGTAGCCCTCCAGGCTCCTCTGTCCATGGGATTTCCCATGCAAGAATACTGGAGTGGGTTGCCATGCCCTCCTCCAGGGGGTCTTCCCAACTGAGGTATCAAACCTGTGTCTCCGGCATTGGCAGATGGATTCTTTACCACCGAGCCAACCAGAGGCAAGATCACAGAGGCAAGACCTCAGTCAATAAGAGAGAAAGAAACAGAATCAAGTTCCTAATCCTGGCATGCACCAGGACCAGGCAAGGAGCCTGTGTGCCCCTGTGCCATGCTAAGGAGCTTGGTCTCTTTCTGCAGGTGTTGAGGGCCATCTTGAAGCAGGATGACAATACAGACTGATGCTTCTCATGGGATCAATTTGGCAGGTATGAGCAGGGAAGAGTCAAAGGTGGGGAACCAAATAAAAGACAACTGCGATCATTCAAGTAAGAAGTAAGAGGTTAAAGTAGGAGTGACCAAAAGATTTTGACAACTACATAGGAAGTCAAGTAAGGCAGTGATTGGTTGTTGGATGCTTGAGAATGGAAAGTGAAGATGGAAGAGTCCATGATGAAGCTTGGGTGTGCAGCCTGGGTGAAGGGTAGGGATGGTGCCAACCAATAAGATGGTGAAGACAGAAGCAGGCAGGTGTGGGAGAGAATAAGCCCTTGACAACACTGGTCTACACCATTCTTACAACACTTTTTTTATCACCCAGTGCTGCAAATCTATAACTTTACCTTCATCGAAATAGCCTTAGTGCTTATGTCAGGGATGGATAAACAGGCTTTCCCTCATATACTAAATCTAAACAACTGAAATACAGCTCAGGAAAAAAAGAATGCTGGCACTGATTGATGATGGTTCCTTTCACTGTAGATTGTAAACAGCAAGTCTGCCACACATCCTGGGCTTCCCAAGTGGCTCAGTGGTAAAGAACATGCCTGCCAATGCAGGAGACACAGGAGACATGGTTTCAATCCCTGGATCAGGAAGATTCCCTGGAGGAGGAAATGGCAACCCACTCCAGCATTCTTGCCTGGGAAAGCCCATGGATAGGAAGCCTGGAGGGTTACAGTCCAGGGGGTATCAAAGAGTCAGACATGACTGAGTACACACACACACTCCCTGACCTGGGTATTCTAGCTAAATTGGGGGACAGTCTAGTGTTCATGGTACAAGAAATAAGGAGAATAACCATAGGGTGAGACAGCATCTTGAAGAAGCTCATTATCTCTGCTCTAGGTTAAACACAATCAAACCTGGTGATGATGATGGTGGTGGTGATGATGATACTTACTGTTAGTCTGGCACTTAAACCATCGTCACCCAGTGCCTAATTTGATCCTCTCAACAGCCCTTGGTTTTCCCAAGTGGCACTAGCGGTAAAGAACCCGCCGGCCAGAGCAGGAGATGTAAGAGATGAGGGTTCGAGCCCTGGGTCGAGAATATCCACTGGAGGACGGCATGGCAACCCACTCCAGTATTCTTGCCTGGAGAATCCCATGGACAGAGGAGCCTGAGGGGCTGCAGTCCGTGGGTCACAGAAAGTTGGACACAACTGAAAGCAACTTAGCATGTACAGCCCTTGGTAAGAAGCAGAGCAGGAGAATAACATATCATCACTTAAAAAAAACAACACAAAACCCCACAAAAGATTGACTGGATTAATCAGTGAAACATCAGTTCTGAATAAGATTTTAGTTGCCTTGGAGACCAACTAAAGACCCCAGACTTTTTGTTGCATCTCACAAGAGAAGGTGGAACTTGTGAGAATGAATAGCTGATAAAGTGCAGTCTCCATTTACATCAAAGGAAAGTATTTGTTGTTAAGAAACCAATAAGAATCATTAACTCATTTTAGCCCAAAGATAATTTTTCAAAGTGCAGTATTTTGTTTTTATACTTAGAAGGGCCTAATTTTTACACAATAAACTCTTTATTAATGTGTTAATATACATCCAGAGAACTACCCAAATTGTAAGCATGCAGCAAAGTGAATTTTAAGAAAATGAAAACATTTAAGTAATCAAAAACAGGTTAAGAAAAAGAATACTGCCAGTTACTCAGAGGTCCCTCCTTCCTCTGACTCAGTAGCTGACTCCCAAAGGTATCTAAGATCTCCACTAGCTTTGTTTGTAGTGATGCTTCCTAAGGCACACTTGACATTCCAGGATGTCTGGCTCTAGATGAGTGATCACACCATTGTGGTTATCTGGGTCATGAAGAACTTTTCTGTATAGTTCTGTGTATTCTTGCCACCTCTTCTTAATATCTTCTGCTTCTGATAGGTCCATAATATTTCTGTCCTTTATTGTGCTCATCTTTGCAAGAAATGTTCCCTTGGTATCTCCAATTTTCTTGAAGAGATCTCTAGTCTTTCCCATTCTATTGTTTTCCTCTATTTCTTTGCATTAATCACGTAGGAAGGCTTTCTTATCTCTCCTTGCTATTCTTTGGAACTCTGCACTCAAATGGGTGTATCTTTCCCTTTCTCCTTTGCCTTTAGCTTCTCTTCTTTTCTCAGATCTTTCTAAGGCCTCCTCAGACAACCATTTTGCCTTTTTGCATTTCTTTTTCTCGGGGATGGTCTTGAATACAAAATACGCAGCATCAAATAAGTGTTACAAAATACCTGCATTAAATGTATACATTTTACTCTTAAAAGAATCTCTCAAACTTTCCTTTGGACCCCATTTATTTTCTTAATTTGGTCATGTGGTTTCCAGACTCACCATGTGTTAGAAGTCTGTAACAAGAATTTGGTGGAGGGGCTAATTCATATTGACATATAGACTATATCAAGAAATAACAGCTGTCAGCCAGGGAAGAAACACAAAGAAGATTAAAAATTTTACTACCAAAACTAGAAAGCACCATGCTTGTGGCCATGCCACATAGAGCTAAGAGTATCGTATACTGTGGAGCCAGATCATGGTGCACAGTTGTGATCCTGAGCTATCAGAAGAGTTTCAATCACTTTCAACAAGTGATATTGAAGACACCATGGAAATGTGTAAATAGTAGAGAGAGATTTTCCTCTATAGTAGTTATAATGTGATATAGAAAATCTTACAGTTTAAGAGACACTTAGTCACTAGTATAACTTAGGAATCCTAGAAATTATTAATTTTTTGAGTTTTAAAGATTTTTTTTATAGTGAAAATAGCTTCTACATTACCAAGACAAAGCTCTTTAAAGGTTTATATTTCTTAAATAGGAGAACAACAGATGCTTTCAGCACTTTCAGCATTTGAAATCTGTTAAGGTTTCTCAACTTGATTTCCACTCCCAAACCCCACTACTGGGGGTTCATTATACATGTTCAGTATAAAAAAATATTTTAAAAATACTGGTGATACTGGAAAGTAATTCAGTTCAGTTCAGTCATTCAGTCACTTTGCAATCCCATGGACTGCAGCACACCAGGCTTCCCTGTCCTCCTCTATCTCCTGGAGTTTGCTCAAACTCATGTCCATTGAGTCAGTGATGCCATCCAACCATCTAATCCTCTGCCTCCCTGCTTCTTCTCCTGCCCTCAGTCTTTCGCAGCATTAGGGTCTTTTCCAATGAGTTGGCTCTTCACATTAAGTGGCCAAAGTATTCATTTAATACTATTTAAAATCTGAGATAATTTTTGATAAGTATGAGTAATATGAATTTGCAAAGGATGAGAAAGAAGTCTCACTTCAATGACTATTTATTCAACTTTTCATTCGCCAGGGTTCCAAGCAGGCATAGGTGAGGGGACAGCTGGTCATGTCCCCAGAACGGGACAAACATTAGCCTGGTGTTTCTTCAGTGCCATGTGGGAGAAAAGGAAAAGTGAAGTGCTAGCCAGGCTCAGGGCAATTCTTGTTGAGCACAAAAGTTGGATGGAATATTTTGGAAAATACCTCCCACTGCTAACGAATTCTAACAATACAGTCATAAAGATGATTTCTCCTGTTTTGATAACATTAGATTTAGGAATTTAAAGATATTTAATGGAGATTATTAACATCATGAAAAAACTTGAAAGATTAAGCTAATGCCAACTGAAATGTCATTAATTGGGAGGAGTAATCCTTGATGCCTTAATCCAGAGACTTATTAAGGATTTGGAAGAAATTATGAGTAACTTGTTCCATTAACTGAATGAGGTTTTAATTAAGATATTCTTAGGAAAGCAAAAGGACAGGGCAACTTTTAAGAGGATTTTCAGACTTTGGAAGGGGGAATTCAGTCCTGAAAGAGATGTAGAGAAGAGAGGACCTCATTCAGAAGCTACGAAAAAGACATCTTGAGAGATGTTAATATTTTCTGTTAAAAAAAAGAAAGCCTGAGCACATTCTGAAATATTTCTCTCTGGTCAGAGCATGGTATTGTTGAGTACTTTGGTAAAAAGTTCAATTTCTTGATTGTTCTTGTGTTTTCCTTTTCCTATAATATATTTCTGTAACTTTGCAAAAAACTGAGTGTCTTAATTACAACACCATCCAAAAGAAAGTTGGCCACATTTAATAATTTTGTTTTTATATATGTATATACAATTAATATGTACATACAATTGATACAGGCTTCCCTTGTGGCTCAGCTGGTAAAGAATCTGCCTGCAATGCAGGAGACCTGAGTTTGATCCTTGGGTTAGGAAGATCCCCTGGAGAAGGGAAAGGCTACCCACTCGAGTATTCTAGCCTGGAGATTCTGGCCTGCGTCACAAAGAGTTGACACGACTGAGCGACTTTCACTGATCACTGATACAATTGACATATACAGATACAGTGTATATCTGTATCTATATAATTGATTATTAATTCCAAATGATTTTATCTCTGTATTTTTCACATTTCCATTTTTTTCTCTGCATCCCCAGAGTTGCCACTTCAGTTTGGGACCTCATCAGTTCTTTTTCAAAAGACAGAACAGTTTTTTAAATTGTTCTTTCTGCCTTGTTCTAAATTCTTTTAAAGATTCCATACTATCTTCTTAAAAATAAAATTTATCTTGTAATATACACCATTTCCTTTTAAGTTCAATAAATATTTTTTCATGATAAACTGAAAAAATAAACTTGAGCTTATTGGAAAATTTCAAAAAATGAAAAAGAAAATAAAAATTAATCTTAATTCCTCAGTCCAGACAGGCCCATAATTCATATTTTGTTGTTTCTCCTTTTCACCTTTTATCAAAATATAACTCACATACCATATAATTCACTCATTTAAAGTGTACATTTAATGGTTTTTAGCGTATTTACAGAGCTATGTAATCATCACCACAGTCTAATTTTAGAACATTTTTATCACGCCTGCCCCCCAATCCCATACCCACTGCCAGTCACTCCTCATTCATCACTTCTCCACTCCTTTCAGAGCCACAAGAAACTGCTCATCTACATTCTGTTTGGATTAGATCAGATCAGATCAGTCACTCAGTCGTGTCCAGCTCTTTGCGACCCCGTGAATTGCAGCACGCCAGGCCTCCCTGTCCATCACCAACTCCCGGAGTTCACTCAGACTCACGTCCATCGAGTCAGTGATGCCATCCAGCCATCTCATCTTCTGTCGTCCCCTTCTCCTCTTGCCCCCAATCCCTTCCAGCATCAGAGTCATTTCCAATGAGTCAACTCTTCGCATAAGGTGGCCAAAGTACTGGAGTTTCAGCTTTAGTGTCATTCCCTCCAAAGAAATCCGAGGGCTGATCTCCTTCAGAATGGACTGGTTGGATCTCCTTGCAGTCCAAGGGACTCTCAAGAGTCTTCTCCAACACCACAGCTCAAAATAGATTTTCCAATTCTGGATGTTTTATATGAATGGAATTAAACAATATGTGATCCTTTGTTATTGGTTTCTTTCACTTAGCATAATGTTTTCAAGGCTTATCCATGCTGTCGTAGCTATCAGGACTTCATTCCTTTTTAATGGCTGAATAATATTCCATTGCATGACTACCCCAATTTTTTTTCATTTTTTAGTTGCTGGCCAATTGAGTTCTTCCTATTTTTGACAATTATGAAGAATCTTGCTATGAACATTTATGTACACATTTTTTTCCAAAGTGGCTGCACCATTTTATATTCCTCCCAGGAATGTATGAGGTCTCAATTTCTCCACATCCTTGTTAACCCTAGCTGTTGTCTCTCTCTCTCTTTTTTTTAGTTATATCCATATTTGTTGGTGTGATGTAGTATCTCATTGAGGTTTTGCTTTGCGTTTCCCTAATGACTACCGGATACTAAGGATCTTTTCCTGTGCTTAGTGGCCACTTACACCCCTTTTTGGAGAATTGTCTATTCAAATCCTTTTCTAATTTTGAGTTATTTGTCTTTTTATTATTGACCTGTAATACACATATATATTCTGAATACAATTCCCTTATCTGATATATCATTTGCAAATATTTCTCCTATTCAGTAAGCTGGGTTTTCAATTTATTGATAGAATCCTTTGAAGCATGAAAGTTTTTAATTTTGATGAAGTCTAATTTATCAACATTTCTCTTTTCTTGTGTGTACTTTGGTATCACACACACACACACACACACAAATGTGTAACCCAAGGTCGTGAAAGTTCACTTCTATAATTTTTTCTAAGAGTTTCACATTTAGGTCTACGATTCATTTTGAGTTAATTTTTGTGTATAGCATACAGTAGGGTTCCAACTTCAATCTTTTGCATAAGATATTCACTTGTTCAGGCATCATTTATTGAAAATACTACCCTTTCACCATTATATGGTATTGCTTCCCTTGTTTGAAATCAATTGATCATTAACGTATGAATTTCTTCCTGGGTCCTCAATTTTACTCCATTGATCCATATGTCTACATTATGTTAGTATAATATTGTCTTGACTATTGTAGCTTTGAAATAAGTTTTAAATTGTGAAATGTGAGTGGTCCAACTTTATTCTTCTTTTTCTAGATTGTTTTGGCTATCCTAGGTCCCATTCATTTTCACATGAATTTCAGGATCTGCTTGTCAATTTTTGAAAAAAAAAAAAGTGGACTTGGATTTTGATAAGGACTGCACTGAATCTCTAGACCTGTTTGGGGAGTTCTGCCATCATAATAATATTGTCTTCCAATACATTAACATGAGATGTCTTCCCATTGATTTAGACATTTATGTACTTGCAAAAATATTTTATACTTTTTGTTGTATAAGCCTTGTACTTCTTTTGTTAAACTTATCTCTAGGTGTTTTATTTTTTTGATAATATTTTAAATCAAACTAGTTTTCATTGCTAGTGTACTGAAATATAATTAATTTTGCATATTAATCTTATATCTTAACAACCTTGAAGAACTCATTTATTAGTTCTAAAAACTGGACTGCTTAGGATTTTACACACACTAGACCATGTCAACTGAAAACAGATAGTTTTACTGTTTTTGCCATCTGAATGCATTTTTTTCTTTGCTTAATAGCCTTGGCTAGAACCTCTAGTACAATACTGAATAGAGGTGGTAAGAATAGACATTCTTGTCTTGCTCCTGGTCTTAGGGCAAAGCATTCAGTCTTTCACCACTCGGTATGAGGCTAGTTGTACATTTTGTAAATGCCCTACATCAGGTTGGGGCTTCCCTGGTGGCTCAGACAGTAAAGAATCTGCCCGCAGTGTGGGAGACCCAGGTTCAATCCCTGGGTTGGGAAGATCCCCTGCAGAAGAGAATGGCTACCCACTCTAGTATTCTTTCCTGGAGGATTCCATGGATAGAGGAGTCTGGTGGGCTATAGTCCACAGGATTGTAAAGAGTCAGACATGACTGAACGACTAACACTTTTGCATTACATCAAGTTGAGGAAATTCCTATTCCTAGCTTGGTCAGTCACCATCTCCTTTAAAAATCCTTCAGTACATCCCTATTTCTTATCAGACCAAGTTCAGGCTCCATGGCCTAGGACTGAAGCCCCTCCTAGAACTTCCCTGCTTACTTCTCCAGCCTCATCTCTGGACACTCCCTCTGCACCTCCTTTTCCAACCTCATCTCCAAAATGTTGAGCTCTACCTATTGCAAACTGCATGCAGGTCCTAACATTCCATGTTCTTCATGTCTCTGTTTTGTTTTTTTTTTTTAATTTAATTTTATTTAACTTTACACCAACAGTGTATTGACTTTGCCATATATCAAAATGAATCTGCCACAGGTATACATGTGTTCGCCATCCTGAACCCTCCTCCCTCCTCCCTCCCTGTACCATCCCTCTGGGTCGTCCTAGTGCACCAGCCCCAAGCATCCAGTATTGTGCATCGAACCTGGACTGGTGACTCATTTCATATATGATATTATACATATTTCAATGCCATTCTCCCAAATCATCCCACCCTCTCCCTCTCCCACAGAGTCCAAAAGACTGTTCTGTACATCAGTGTCTCTTTTGCTGTTTTGATTATATTCTTTGCAGCCAAAGATGGAGAAGCTCTATACAGTCAGCAAAAACAAGACCAGGAGCTGACTGTGGCTCAGACCATGAACTCCTTATTGCCAAATTCAGACTTAAATTGAAGAAAGTAGGGAAAACCACTAGACCATTCAGGTATGACCTAAATCAAATCCCTTATGATTATACAGTGGAAGTGAGAAATAGATTTAAGGGCCTAGATTTGATAGATAGAGTGCCTGATGAACTATGGAATGAGGTTCGTGACATTGTACAGGAGACAGGAATCAAGACCATTCCCATGGAAAAGAAATGCAAAAAAGCAAAATGGCTGTCTGGGGAGGCCTTACAAATAGCTGTGAAAAGAAGAGAAGTGAAAAGCAAAGGAGAAAAGGAAAGATATAAACATCTGAATGCAGAGTTCCAAAGAATAGCAAGAAGAGATAAGAAAGCCTTTTCAGCGATCAGTGAAAGAAATAGAGGAAAACAACAGAATGGGAAAGACTAGGGATCTCTTCAAGAAAATCAGAGATACCAAAGGAACATTTCATGCAAAGATGAGCTTGATAAAGGACAGAAATGGTATGGACCTAACAGAAGCAGAAGATACTAAGAAGAGACAGCAAGAATACACAGAAGAACTGTACAACAAAGATCTTCACAACCCAGATAATCACGATGGTGTGATCACTGACCTAGAGCCAGACATCCTGGAATGGGAAGTCAAGTGGGCCTTAGAAAGCATCACTACGAACAAAGCTAGTGGAGGTGATGGAATTCCAGTTGAGCTATTCCAAATCCTGAAAGATGATGCTGTGAAAGTGCTGCACTCAATATGCCAGCAAATTTGGAAAACTCAGCAGTGGCCACAGGACTGGAAAAGGTCAGTTTTCATTCCAATCCCAAAGAAAGGCAATGCCAAAGAATGCTCAAACTACCACACAATTGCACTCATTTCACACGCTAGTAAAGTACTGCTCAAAATTCTCCAAGCTAGGCTTCAGCAATATGTGAACCATGAACTTCCTGATGTTCAAGCTGGTTTTAAAAAGGCAGAGGAACCAGAGATCAAATTGCCAACATCTGCTGGATCATGGAAAAAGCAAGAGAGTTCCAGAAAAACATCTATTTCTGCTTTATTGACTATGCCAAAGCCTTTGACTGTGTGGATCACAATAAACTGTGGAAAATTCTGAAAGAGATGGGAATACCAGACCACCTGATCTGCCTCTTGAGAAATTTGTATGCAGGTCAGGAAGCAACAGTTAGAACTGGACATGGAACAACAGACTGGTTCCAAATAGGAAAAGGAGTACGTCAAGGCTGTATATTGTCACCCTGTTTATTTAACTTATATGCAGAGTACATCATGAGAAATGCTGGACTGGAAGAAACACAAACTGGAATCAAGATTGCCGGGAGAAATATCAATAACCTCAGATACGCAGATGACACCACTCTTATGGCAGAAAGTGAAGAGGAACTCAAAAGCCTCTTGATGAAAGTGAAAGTGGAGAGTGAAAAAGTTGGCTTAAAACTCAACATTCAGAAAACGAAGATCATGGCATCCAGTCCTACCACTTCATGGGAAATAGATGGGGAAACAGTGTCAGACTTTATTTTTCTGGGCTCCAAAATCACTACAGATGGTGACTGCAGCCATGAAATTAAAAGATGCTTACTCCTTGGAAGGAAAGTTATGACCAACCTAGATAGCATATTCAAAAGCAGAGACACTACTTTGCCAACAAAGGTTCGTCTAGTCAAGGCTATGGTTTTTCCTGTGGCCATGTATGGATGTGAAAGGTGGACTGTGAAGAAGGCTGAGTGCCGAAGAATTGATGCTTTGGAACTGTGGTGTTGGAGAAGACTCTTGAGAGTCCCTTGGACTGCAAGGAGATCCAATCAGTCCATTCTGAAGGAGATCAGCCCTGGGATTTCTTTGGAAGGAATGATGCTAAAGCTGAAACTCCAGTCCTTTGGCCACCTCATGGGAAGAGTTGACTCATTGGAAAAGACTCTGATGCTGGGAGGGATTGAGGGCAGGACGAGAAGGGGACGACAGAGGATGAGATGGCTGGATGGCATCACTGACTCGATGGACGTGAGTCTGAGTGAACTCTGAGAGTTGGTGATGGACAGGGAGGCCTGGCATGCTGCGATTCATGGGGTCGCAGAGTTGGACACGACTGAGTGACTGATCTGATCTGATCTGATACAGGGTTATTGTTACCATCTTTCTAAATTCCATATATATGCGTTAGTATACTGTATTGGTGTTTTTCTTTCTGGCTTATTTCACTCTGTATAATAGGCTCCAGTTTCATCCACCTCATTAGAACTGATTCAAATGTATTCTTTTTAATGGCTGAGTAATACTCCATTGTGTATATGTACCACAGCTTGCTTATCCATTCATCTGCTGATGGACATCTAGGTTGCTTCCATGTCCTGGCTATTATAAACAGTGCTGCGATGAACATTGGGGTACACGTGTCTCTTTCAATTCTGGTTTCCTCAGTGTGTATGCCCAGCAGTGAGATTGCTGGATCATAAGGCAGTTCTATTTCCAGTTTTTTAAGGAATCTCCACACAGTTCTCCATAGTGGCTGTACTAGTTTGCATTCCCACCAACAGTGTAAGAGGGTTCCCTTTTCTCCACACCCTCTCCAGCATTTATTGCTTGTAGACTTTTGGATTGCAGCCGTTCTGACTGGCATGAAATGGTACCTCATAGTGGTTTTGATTTGCATTTCTCTGATAATGAGTGATGTTGAGCATCTTTTCATGTGTTTGTTAGCCATCTGTATGTCTTCTTTGGAGAAATGTCTATTTAGTTCTTTGACCCATTTTTGATTGGGTCATTTATTTTTCTGGAATTGAGCTGCAGGATTTGCTCGTATATTTTTGAGATTAGTTGTTTGTCAGTTGCTTCATTTACTATTATTTTCTCCCATTCTGAAGGCTGTCTTTTCACCTTGCTTATAGTTTCCTTTGTTATGCAGAAGCTTTTAAGTTTAATTAGGTCCCATTTGTTTATTTTTGCTTTTATTTCCAATATTCTGGGAGGTGGGTCATAGAGGATCCTGCTGTGATGTATGTCGGAGAGTGTTTTGCCTATGTTCTCCTCTAGGAGTTTTATAGTTTCTGGTCTTATGTTTAGATCTTTAATCCATTTTGAGTTTATTTTTGTGTATGGTGTGAGAAAATGCTCTAATTTCATTCTTTTACAAGTGGTTGACCAGTTTTCCCAGCACCGCTTGTTAAAGAGATTGTCTTTAATCCATTGTATATTCTTGCCTCCTTTGTCAAAGATAAGGTATCTATATGTGTGTGGATTTATCTCTGGGCTTTCTATTTTGTTCCATTGATCTATATTTCTGTCTTTGTGCCAGTACCATACTGTCTTGATGACTGGCTTTGTAGTAGAGCCTGAAGTCAGGCAGGTTGATTCCTCCAGTTCCATTCTTCTTTCTCAAGATAGCTTTGGCTATTCGAGGTTTTTTGTATTTCCATACAAATTGTGAGATTATTTGTTCTAGCTCTGTGAAGAATACCGTTGGTAGCTTGATAGGGATTGCATTGAATCTATAAATTGCTTTGGGTAGTATACTCGTTTTCACTATATTGATTCTTCCAATCCATGAACATGGTATATTTCTCCATCTATTAGTGTCCTCTTTGATTTCTTTCACCAGTATTTTATAGTTTTCTATATATAAGTCTTTAGTTTCTTTAGGTAGATATATTCCTAAGTATTTTATTCTTTTCGTTGCAATGGTGAATGGAATTGTTACCTTAATTTCTCTTTCTATTTTCTCATTATTAGTGTTTAGGGATGCAAGGGATTTCTGTGTGTTGATTTTATATCCTGCAACTTTACTATATTCATTGATTAGTTCTAGTATATTTCTGGTGGAGTCTTTAGGGTTTTATATGTAGAGGATCATGTCATCTGCAAACAGTGAGAGTTTTACTTCTTCTTTTCCAATTTGGATTCCTTTTATTTCTTTTTCTGCTCTGATTGCTGTGGCCCAAACTTCCAAAACTGTGTTGAATAGTAATGGTGAAAGCGGGCACTCTTGTCTTGTTCCTGACTTTAAAGGAAATGCTTTCAATTTTTCACCATTGAGGATAATGTTTGCTGTGGGTTTGTCATATATGGCTTTTATTATGTTGAGGTATGTTCCTTCTATTCCTGCTTTCTGGAGAGTTTTTTTTTTTTTAAATCATAAATGGATGTTGAATTTTGTCAAAGGCTTTCTCTGCATCTATTGAGATAATCATATGGTTTTTATTTTTCAACTTGTTAATGTGGTGTATTACATTGATTGATTTGCAGATATTGAAGAATCCTTGCATCCCTGGGATAAAGCCCACTTGGCCATGGTGTATGATCTTTTTAATGTGTTGTTGGATTCTGATTGCTAGAATTCTGTTAAGGATTTTTGCATCTATGTTCATCAGTGATATTGGCCTGTAGTTTTCTTTTTTTGTGGCATCTTTGTCAGGTTTTGGTATTAGGGTGATGGTGGCCTCATAGAATGAGTTTGGAAGTTAACCTTCCTCTGCAATTTTCTGGAAGAGTTTGAGTAGGGTAGGTGTTAGCTCTTCTCTAAATTTTTGGTAGTATTCAGCTGTGAAGCCATCTGGACCTGGGCTTTTGTTTGCTGGAAGATTTCTGATTACAGTTTCAATTTCCGTGCTTGTTATGGGTCTGTTAAGATTTTCTGTTTCTTCCTGGTCCAGTTTTGGAAAGTTGTACTTTTCTAAGAATTTGTGCATTTCTTCCACGTTTTCCATTTTATTGGCATATAATTGCTGATAGTAGTCTCTTATGATCCTTTGTATTTCTGTGTTGTCTGTTGTGATCTCTCCATTTTCATTTCTAATTTTATTGATTTGATTTTTCTCCCTTTGTTTCTTGATGAGTCTGGCTAATGGTTTGTCAATTTCATTTATCCTTTCAAAGAACCAGCTTTTGGCTTTGTTGATTTTTGCTATGGTCTCTTGTCTCTTTTGCATTTATTTCTGCCCTAATTTTTAAGATTTCTTTCCTTCTGCTAACCCTGGGGTTCTTCATTTCTTCCTTTTCTAGTTGCTTTAGGTGTAGAGTTAGGTTATTTATTTGACTTTTTTCTTGTTTCTTGAGGTATGCCTGTATTGCTATGAACTTTCCCCTTAGGACTGCTTTTACAGTGTCCCACAGGTTTGGGGTTGTTGTGTTTTCATTTTCATTCGTTTCTATGCAAATTTTGATTTCTTTTTTTATTTCTTCTGTGATTTGTTGGTTATTCAACAGCGTGTTGTTCAGCCTCCATATGTTGGAATTTTTAATAGCTTTTCTCCTGTAATTGAGATCTAATCTTACTGTATTGTGGTCAGAAAAGATGCTTGGAATGATTTCAATTTTTTTGAATTTACCAAGGCTAGATTTATGGCCCAGGATGTGATCTATCCTGGAGAAGGTTCCGTGTGCACTTGAGAAAAAGGTGAAATTCATTGTTTTGGGATGAAATGTCCTATAGATATCAATTAGGTCTAACTGGTCTATTGTATCATTTAAAGTTTGTGTTTCCTTGTTAATGTTCTGTTTAGTTGATCTATCCATAGGTGTGAGTCAGGTATTAAAGTCTCCCACTATTATTGTGTTATTGTTAATTTCTCCTTTCATACTTGTTAGCATTTGTCTTACATATTACAGTGTTCCTATGTTGGGTGCATATATATTTATAATTGTTATATCTTCTTCTTGGATTGATCCTTTGATCATTATGTAGTGACCTTCTTTGTCTGTTTTCACAGACTTTGTTTTAAAGTCTATTTTATCTGATATGAGTATTGCTACTCCTGCTTTCTTTTGGTCCCTATTTGCATGGAAAATCTTTTTCCAGCCCTTCACTTTCAGTCTGTATGTGTCCCCTGTTTTGAGGTGGGTCTCTTGTAGACAACATATGTAGGGGTCTTATTTTTCTATCCATTCAGCCAGTCTTTGTCTTTTGGTTGGGGCATTCAACCCATTTACATTTAAGGTAATTATTGATATGTATGATCCTGTTGCCATTTACTTTATTGTTTTGGGTTTGAATTTATACACCCTTTTTGTGTTTCCTGTCTAGAGAATATCCTTTAGTATTTGTTGGAGAGCTGGTTTGATGGTGCTGAATTCTCTCAGCTTTTGCTTGTCTGAAAAGCTTTTGATTTCTCCTTCATATTTGAATGAGATCCTTGCTGGGTACAATAATCTGGGCTGTAGGTTATTTTCTTTCATCACTTTAAGTATGTCTTGCCATTCCCTCCTGGCTTGAAGAGTTTCTATTGAAAGATCAGCTGTTATCCTTATGGGAATTCCCTTGTGTGTTATTTGTTGTTTTTCCCTTGCTGCTTTTAATATTTGTTCTTTGTGTTTGATCTTTGTTAATTTGATTAATATGTGTCTTGGGGTGTTTCACCTTGGGTTTATCCTGTTTGGTACTCTCTGAGTTTCTTGGACTTGAGTGATGATTTCCTTCCCCATTTTAGGGAAGTTTTCAACTGTTATCTCCTCAAGTATTTTCTCATAGTCTTTCTTTTTGTCTTCTTCTTCTGGGACTCCTATGATTTGAATGTTGTAGCATTTAATATTGTCCTGGAGGTCTCTGAGATTGTCCTCATTTCTTTTAATTCATTTTTCTTTTTTTCTCTCTGATTCATTTATTTCTACCATTCTATCTTCCAATTCACTAATCCTATCTTCTGCCTCTGTTATTCTACTATTTGTTGCCTCCAGAGTGTTTTTGATATCATTTATTGCATTATTCATTATATGTTGACTCTTTTTTATTTCTTCTAGGTCCTTGTTAAATCTTTCTTGCATCTTCTCAATCCTTGTCTCCAGGCTATTTATCTGTGATTCCATTTTGATTTCAAGATTTTGGATCAATTTCACTATCATTATTCAGAATTCTTTATCAGGTAGATTCCCTATCTCTTCCTCTTTTGTTTGGTTTGGTGGGCATTTATCCTGTTCCTTTACCTGCTGGGTATTCCTCTGTCTCTTCATCTTGTTTAAATTGCTGAGTTTGGGGTGTCCTTTCTGTATTCTGGCAGTTTGTGGAGTTCTCTTTATTGTGGCGTTTCCTCGCTGTGTGTGGGTTTGTACAGGTGGCTTGTCAAGGTTTCTTGGTTAGGGAAGCTTGTGTTGGTGTTCTGGTGGGTCGAGCTGGATTTTTTCTCTCTGGAGTGCAATGAAGTGTCCAGTAATGAGTTATGAGATATCTATGGTTTGGGGGTGACTTTGGGCAGCCTGTATATTGGAGCTCAGGGCTGTGTTCCTGTGTTGCTGGAGAATTTGCTTGGTATGTCTTGCCTTGGAACTTGTTGGCCCTTGTGTGGTGCTTAGTTTCAGTGTAGGTATGGAGGCATTTGATGAGCTCCTGTCAATTAATGTTCCCTGGAGTCAGGAGTTCCCTGGAGTCAGGGTTTGGACTTAATCCTTCTGCTTTCAGTTATCGGTCAAAACTTCTCCTTCTATACAGCACCATTGATAAAACATCTAGGTTAAAGATGAAAAGTTTGTCCACCGTGAGGGTCACCCAGAGAGGTTCACAGCGTTACATGGAGAAGAGAAGAGGGAGGAGGGAGTTAGAGATGACCTGAAAGAGATGAGGTGGAATCAATAGAGGAGAGAGCGGGCTAACCAGTAATCATTTCCCTATGTGTACTCCACAACTGGACTGCTCAGAGATGTTCACGGAGTTATACAGAGAAGAGAAGAGGGAGGAAGGAGACAGAGGTGGCCAGAAGGATAAAAGGGGGGAATGAAAAGGAGAGAGATAGATCCAGCCAGTAATCAGTTCCCTAAGTGTTCTCCACTGTCTGGAACACACAGATATTCACAGAGTTGGGTACAGTAGATAGGGGTTAGGGAGGAGACACAGGCGACCTGGTGGAGAAAAAGGAGAGTCCAAAGGAGGAGAGATCAGTCAAGCCAGTAATCTCACTCCCTAGTAAAAAATAGGTACTGAAGATTGGGTTCTTAAAGGTACAAAATTGGTAACAAATACCTAAAAGCAAAAATTAAAAATCTAGAGTAGAGTTTGGAATTTCAAAAATACAATGTTAAAGAAAAGAAGAAGGAAAAGAAAGAGAGAAAAAGAAGAAACAAAACAAAGTCACAAAAATTATAAAGAAAATATAGGTACAAAATTGATAACAAATACCAAAAGCTAAAATTAAAAATCTAGAGCAGAGTTTAGAATTTCAAAAATACAATGTTAAAGAAAAGAAGAAAAAAAAAAAAAAAAAAAAGGAAAGAGAAGAAAAAAAAAAAAGGAAAGAGAAAAAAAAAGGTCACAAAAATTATAAAAAATATATATATGAAGTTTGCTTTTTTTTAAAAAAAGGGTCCTTTTTTTTTTTTGCAAAGTAATCAGATCAGATCAGATCAGTCACTCAGTCGTGCCCGACTCTTTGCGACCCCATGAATCGCAGCACACCAGGCCTCCCTGTCCATCACCAACTCCCAGAGTTCACTCAGACTCACGTCCATCGAGTCAGTAATGCCATCCAGCCATCTCATCCTCTGTCGTCCCCTTCTTCTCCTGCTCCCAATCCCTCCCAGCATCAGAGTCTTTTCCAATGAGTCAACTCTTCCCATGAGGTGGCCAAAGGACTGGAGTTTCAGCTTTAGCATCATTCCTTTCAAAGAAATCCCAGGGCTGATCTCCTTCAGAATGGACTGGTTGGATCTCCTTGCAGTCCAAGGGACTCTCAAGAGTCTTCTCCAACACCACAGTTCAAAAGCATCAATTCTTCGGTGCTCAGCCTTCTTCACAGTCCAACTCTCACATCCATACATGACCACAGGAAAAACCATAGCCTTGACTAGACGAACCTTTGTTGGCAAAGTAATGTCTCTGCTTTTGAATATGCTATCTAGGTTGGTCATAACTTTCTTTCCAAGGAGTAAGCGTCTTTTAATTTCATGGCTGCAGTCACCATCTGTAGTGATTTTGGAGCCCAGAAAAATAAAGTCTGACACTGTTTCCACTGTTTCCCCATCTATTTCCCATGAAGTGGTGGGACCAGATGCCATGAGCTTCGTTTTCTGAATGTAGGTTACAAAAGTGAAAATTAAAGGAGTAATAGAGGACTTAAAATTTTTTTAAAAATTGAAAAAAAAAAAAAAGAAAGAGAGAATGATCATAAAAATAGTAAAAATATATCTAGGACTTTCTCTGGTGTTATTGTGGGGTCAGTTCATTTTCGGCTAGTTCCTTATTCCAGCTTATATTTCTCAAGATCTATAGGCCCCTTCCTATGTAGCCGGTACTAACCACGGGGTTTTAATCTATTGACTGTCGCTTCCAAGGCAGTTCCCTCTGTTATAGCCTCTTCTGTTGGCTGGTCTCTTCAGTGTCTGATTTCCGCCCTGATACAAAGGGGGCGGTGGTGGACACTTTTTTTTTTTTTAGGCTCACTTGTTCAGTCGAGCTGTGGGGAGGGAGGGAGGCTGCAAACAAATAACACTGGCTGTGCTCGCAGTGCCTCAGCCACACTGGGCCTGCCCCAGCTCACAGTGTGTGTAGCCTCTCTGCCCACACTGCTCAGGCTCTAGGTTGCTCCGCTGGGAACTATCCGTGGCCGGCCCTGGGCTGCTTGCACCTCCCAGGTCTAAGCCGCTCAGGTTCAGGCACTCAGGTAGTCCTCAGAGGTGCAGACTCTGTTGGGCCTGCGTTTTGTGCCCTTCCCAGGTCCGAGCAGCTCAGGTGATGAGGTGTTTGGTGAGCCCAGTTGCTGCGACTTATTGCCTCCCCGCCGCTCGGTTATCTGCGTGTACAACAGGGGCACCTTCTCAGGCGGATGTTGACTGTCCAGAACCCCAAGAAGTTTTAGTTAGCAAAGAAGCCTGCTTACAGTTTTGTAGATAATGTCTCTCTGCGGCTGCGATTGCCCCCTTCTGGCTCTGGCTGCCTGTCACCAGAGGGGGATGGTTTGCAGCCGGCTATCCCTGTTCAGTCCTTTGTTCCATGCATGGGCCTGGCGGTGTCTTAGGTTAGGGCTGGCTTTTCGCATGGTAGATATCCCACAGTCTGGTTTGCTAACCCAAATTATTTCGCTCAGATAGCGCTTGGGGTATTCAGGCCAGATCCTTACTCTAAGCGATGCAGCCCGTGCTGTGCCTCCCTGCCCAGCCCCCGCTTGCTAGTGGCGGATGCAGGCGTCTTCGCTGCTTCTCCGCTGGGGGAGTTACCGTAGGGCTAGTAATCTGTGGGTTTTAATTGTTTATTTATTTTTCCTCCCTGTTATGTTGCCCTCTGTGCTTCTAAGGCTCGGCACAGACTTGGCAGTGAGAATGTTTCCTGGTGTTTGGAAACTTTTCTCTTTTTAAGGCTCCCTTCCCGGGACGGAGCTCCGTCCCTCCCTCTTTTGTCTCTTTTTTTGTCTTTTATATTTTTTCCTACCTCCTTTCGAAGACAATGGGTTGCTTTTCTGGGTGCCTGATGTCCTCTGCCAGCATTCAGAAGTTGTTTTGTGGAATTTACTTGGCGTTTAAATGTTTTTTGATGACTTTGTGGGGGAGAAAGTGTTCTCCCCGTCCTATTCCTCTGCCATCTTAGCTCCTCCTCACCCATGTCTCTGTTTTTATCTCCTGCTTTATCCCTACTCTTTACGTCCTGACTATACTTCAAGACAGCTCAAGACTACTAATTTCAAAAAGATATCAATTACCTAGATCTGGTTTGAGTGCCCTCCATCTATATTCTTATAACACACCGCACATATCACTATGCTAGAGTTTAACACAGTGTTCTGCATTATCAATTTAGGTTTCTGCCTCTCCAAGCAGGATAAATTTCTTATAGGCAGGGGATATATCTTAACCATCTTTCATTCTCAGTGCCTGGAACTCACTCAGTAATTTGATGGACAGATGGATAGATGGATGTTGAGGCTTATGTAACTTTTTAATATGGAGCATACATAAATGAATACAAAGACTCACACAATCCTAAAGTTCTTAGCAGCCATAAAAAGTAAGAGACCCTCAAGGAAAATGGAGTTGTTCCAGGGTCAATGGAATATAAATGTAGGAAAGTATGGATGGCAAATAAAAAGACATGTCAAGCAAATATAAAAAGTGTTCATTTTACAGATTTTCTCTCAATTACTAGGAACAATGGTTTCTAGGAAACACTTTCCTGGGGACTTTTATCCTTTACTCTTCCTATACCTTCACCAACAATACCCACCACCAGTTATTATTACACATTCCATTCAACTGAAAAATATGGTAGAATATATATTATTAGGTAATCAAACATATTCATGTTCAAAAGAAGTAAGAGTTGCAGCCTTTAACTGCAGTAAAAGCCAGTTTCACCACATGGTTGAAATGCTCACACAAAAGATTCAGTGAGACATTAAAACAGTCAATACTAAATGTTAAAATGGGTAGGACAGACAACAGCCATTCAGTGGAGAGAGACTCATTCACAATTATCGATTGGTGTTAGCAATATGTTAGTTACTGGGTTGAATGTTGAATATATAACGTGGAATGATTCACAATTTGTGTTCAAGGAATTTATCTAGTGAGGGAGTAAAGCAAGTTAACATATAAGTTATAGCTATTCATTCAGCAAATACTATCACAGATACCATCCTAGGGATGCTCATAATATAGCAATGAATTAAAAGACCAAAATCTCTGTCCAGACAGAGCACACATTCTAGTTGAGAGAGGAAGACACTAAGCAGATAGATAAATTATGTAGTATGATTTTAAAAAAATACTATAGAAAAGAAAAAACAGGTTAGGGTAATTGAGACTGCTGGGGCATAGATGTGAAGGGGGTGGAATCTGAAGGAGAGTCACTGTGATTGGCCTCATTGAGATGGTGGCATTGAGGCTAAGACCTGAAAGGAGAGAAGGTTGTTAGCTGTACAGCCATAGAGGGAAGGATGCTTTAGGTGGAGGTGGCAGGTAAGCCAGAGCCCTGAGGTGAGAATACAAAAAACAAAAAAAAGCTCTAGTTCTGAGGTCAAGTGGTAGGAGATGCGGTCAGACAGGGTAGGGTGCCCTGTGGGCCTTGGAAGGACTCGTCTCAGAAAAATGGGGAACAATTGGGAGGTCTTTGAACAGAAGAGTGATGCAATCAAATTGACAGTTTAAACACACAACTCTGGCTGCCTGTGAAGAACAGACTGGAGGCACAAGAGCTTGTGCAGGGCAGCAGGCTGGGAGATGCCTGGCACAACTGAGGCTTGAGGTTATTCTAGTAACTGCAATGAGTGAAAACAGTGAGGGAGTAGGTACATTTTAAGTTAGAGCCACCAGAACTGGATGTATGACTCTCGAAACATATGTATGTTTCAAGATGTATGATTCAACATGTATGATTCAAAGATGAATTCAGGGTTTTGGTGAGGGCTAAAACCTAGGAGATGGGGAAGGATGGAGAGGCAGGCATAGACTGCAGGTGAATCTGACTGGGACAGGGTCAGGAGCTCAGGAGCTCAGTTGTGCACACTGGAAGCTTGAACTCTCCTAAGTGGAGATTCATGCCAGCAGCTGGACATGTAAGCAGCAAGGCAGAGCTGATCAGAGGATGCTATGGGAACATGTAGGAAGGGCACCCATACGAGACTTCCTGGGTAAATGACAAACACTGCCTCTCGAAAGGAGGCTGTTGTGATTAAGAAGGCTTCTGGAAGTGAAGTGGGCATTGAACAGGCAAAATTTGGCTAAAGAGAGAATAGAAAGACATAGGAAACATCTAAGCAAGATCCTTAGAATAGGAACAAGCATGGTGAGTTTGTGAGAGTAAGCTGAGTCCTACTGAGGTAAGGCATTCTTACTGGAAACACTGGAGCATAAAAATGATTAAGTGACTTGGGGCAAGAATTTAGGATACCTTGACGGCTAGATTCCTCATCTAGAAAATCAAGATGAGTCCACTGATCAAACCCTGGGTCCCTCCCCAGTCAGCATTCACGTTTCCATCCCAGCATTTTATCCTAAGAGTCTGTTTCCTTTTCTCTCCATCTTCCTAGATTGCAAATTTCTTGAAAGCAAAGACCTTATATATTGATTTTTATCTATCACAATGATTCACTGGTGGAATTTTTAAAAATGTTTTTTCATAGAGTAAATCGTATTTGACATCAGATCAGATCAGATCAGTCGCTTAGCCGTGTCCGACTCTGCGACCCCATGAATCGCAGCACGCCAGGCCTCCCTGTCCATCACCAACTCCCGGAGTTCACTCAGACTCACATCCATCGAGTCAGTGATGCCATCCAGCCATCTCATCCTCTGTCGTCCCCTTCTCCTCCTGCCCCCAATCCCTCCCAGCATCAGTCTTTTCCAATGAGTCAACTCTTCCCATGAGGTGGCCAAAGTACTGGAGTTTCAGCTTTAGCATCATTCCTTTCAAAGAAATCCCAGGGCTGATCTCCTTCAGAATGGACTGGTTAGACCTCCTTGCAGTCCAAGGGACTCTCAAGAGTCTTCTCCAACACCACAGTTCCAAAGCATCAATTCTTCGGCGCTCAGCCTTCTTCACAGTCCAACTCTCACATCCATACATGACCACAGGAAAAACCATAGCCTTGACTAGACGAACCTTTGTTGGCAAAGTAATGTCTCTGCTTTTGAATATGCTATCTAGGTTGGTCATAACTTTCCTTCCAAGGAGTAAGCATCTTTTAATTTCATGGCTGCAGTCACCATCTGTAGTGATTTTGGAGCCCAGAAAAATAAAGTCTGACACTGTTTCCACTGTTTCCCCATCTATATCCCATGAAGTGATGGGACCAGATGCCATGATCTTTGTTTTCTGAATGTTGAGCTTTAAGCCAACTTTTTCACTCTCCTCTTTCACTTTCATCAAGAGGCTTTTGAGTTCCTCTTCACTTTCTGCCATAAGAGTGGTGTCATCTGTATATCTGAGGTTATTGATATTTCTCCCGGCAATCTTGATTCCAGTTTGTGTTTCTTCCAGTCCAGCATTTCTCATGATGTACTCTGCATATAAGTTAAATAAACAGGGTGACAATATACAGCCTTGACGTACTCCTTTTCCTATTGGAACCAGTCTGTTGTTCCATGTCCAGTTCTAACTGTTGCTTCCTGACCTGCATACAAATTTCTCAAGAGGCAGGTCAGGTGGTCTGGTATCCCCATCTCTTTCAGAATTTTCCACAGTTTATTGTGATCCACACAGTCAAAGGCTTTGGCATAGTCAATAAAGCAGAAATAGATGTTTTTCTGGAACTCGCTTGCTTTTTCTATGATCCAGCGGATGTTGGCAATTTGATCTCTGGTTCCTCTGCCTTTTCTAAAACCAGCTTGAACATCAGGAAGTTCATGGTTCACATATTGCTGAAGCCTGGCTTGGAGAGTTTTGAGCATTACTTTACTAGCATGTGAGATGAGTGCAATTGTGCGGTAGTTTGAGCATTCTTTGGCATTGCCTTTCTTTGGGATTGGAATGAAAACTGACCTTTTCCCGTCCTGGGGCCACTGCTGAGTTTTCCAAATTTGCTGGCATATTGAGTGCAGCACTTTCACAGCATCATCTTTCAGGATTTGAAATAGCTCAACTGGAATTCCATCACCTCCACTAGCTTTGTTCGTAGTGATGCTTTCTAAGGCCCACTTGACTTCCCATTCCAGGATGTCTGGCTCTAGGTCAGTGATCACACCATTGTGGTTATCTGGATCGTGAAGATCTTTTTTGTACAGTTCTTCTGTGTATTCTTGCCATCTCTTCTTAATATCTTCTGCTTCTGTTAGGTCCATACCATTTCTGTCCTTTATCGAGCTCATCTTTGCATGAAATGTTCCTTTGATATCTCTGATTTTCTTGAAGAGATCCCTAGTCTTTCCCATTCTGTTGTTTTCCTCTATTTTTTTGCATTGATTGCTGAAGAAGGCTTTCTTATCTCTTCTTGCTATTCTTTGGAACTCTGAATTCAGATGTTTATATCTCCTTTTCTCCTTTGCTTTTCACTTCTCTTCTTTTCACAGCTATTTGTAAGGCCTCCCCAGACAGCCATTTTTCTTTTTTGCATTTCTTTTCTATGGGAATGGTTTTGATCATTTGACATACACACCTCCTTATCATATTTTCATTTCAATGCCTTTGGCGGATTTTAATTAAAAGAGAAATACTTGTCTTTACTGAATAGGTGAAAGATCCATTACAATTAGCCTACCTTGTAACAAGTAACCCACTAGAAAGATCGCAGAGAACAGGATTTTTCAAAACAGCAACTATCAAGTGACAAAAGAGCTCAGTGCCCCTCATGCTGTTGAGAAGGCAACTTTGGAAATGTGAAAGCAGAGAGCACAGGTCAGGTTGATATGAATTAATTAAAGGGAGGGAAATGGTGGATTTGCTAAGGGCATTTGTTTAGGTTGCTTGCATACCTTATTAGGATGAAACAACTAATGTGCTAACTATACCTTAGCTAATAAGAACTTAAGCATCTGATGCTTCTCTCTTCAGAGACCTGGTCAGAAGAGCCCTGGGCTCAGCCTGTCCACAAGAGACCTGAGATGTCAGCTGTCCTTTGTAGGGAAGATTCAGTGTCAAGTTGAAGCCTCAGCTTGACAAAATGAGTGGGATGGACTACCCCGGGTGGCTTCAACCAACCAGTTACCATGATGCAGGGGTGGCCACCAGGACCAAACGGCAGCTCTGGTCAGCATGTGCTGAGGGGAGATGGCTGCCACTTAAGCCACCGACTGAATATGCGGGAATGTCACAAAGGACTCTCCAGCGGCAGGGAGCATATGCACTAATTCATCTTAAAACACGTCTGTGTTAATTAGTGTCCTAGCCCTGCCTCTAGCCCTGCCTCTTCTGACTTAAAAATATTCTCATGCATCTTCCGTGAAATGACAGGATTGCTTTGTTCATTCTGGAGACAGCATCTGAGAAAGCCCCAAATCTGAATATCCACGGTTTGCCTTTCAGTTGTTCTTTCATAAAAAAAAGGAGGGTGTTGCATGTAAAAAGCAGCTAGTTCAGCTCCCTAGTCAAACAAGGAACCAGGGCATTTCTCAAAATGACCATCGTGTCTCAGTGCCCAGCACACATGCTTCACTTGTACCACCCATTTCTCACACAATATTAAAATGATGTGTGTTCAAGGGTCGAGACTTAATAGAGTTTCTGGTTTTTTCTACTTTACCCAGGACACCCTTATGTAGAACTGACATAGGTTTCTCTCCTGGGGCTGCCATTGTGGAAGACAAAGAGTACAGTCTGGTGCCACTGCCTTGATTCCTGTTGCACCATTGGTGCGAGCAGCAACACAGTGAAAGAGGCAAATAATCTAAAAAATAATTTTGACCTTGTGGCCTCAAAGATCCCTGCAGGATAACAGGTCACAGTTAAGAACTACTGCTGTCTACAAATTCTTTTGTGTGTCTTGACATTCTTGGGTCAAAGGTTCTAAATACTTTAAGGTACCTGATACATATTAGAAATTGCCCTTTAGATGTGATCCATCAATTTGCATTTTCCCCTGTAAGGTATGCACCTCCCTGGTGGCTCAGATGGTAAAGAATTTGCCTGCAGTGCAGAAGACCTGGGTTTGATTAAAAAGCACAGATATGAACTGGATGCTGCTGACTCCAAGTTGCTTGAAAAGAATCAGACATTTGTGGAATGCCAAACACCATTCTGGGTTCTCAGGACACAGAAGTGGGTTCATTTTAGATTGAAATTCTCCCACATTCCCAAGAGTGGAACTGCTGGTGTTGGTTCATAACCTCGGGACCTTCTGGAGTAAAATATGAAAGCCGTCTCACAGAAAGCAAGGAAAAATCCAAGAAAGATGTGGATGGGGCTGGATTGGGAGCTGAACTCATCGAACAGATGTCTAAAGAGATGTAGCATGGAGCAATGGGAGAAGTAGCTTTTTCATTGACTCAAATCAGACCCTTTGCAGTCAGGATGCAGGAATGTAGAACATATCAGATTGTCATTGAAGAGATTTTCAAAGAAGCTCTGAGCACAGGGAACAACTCTATTCTCCAATCCAGACAGCTCTTTGGATGTACAAATTCTCCTTGATGGCACATCGTGAGTTTCTTCCCATGATGGGCCTTAGGATACATCACTACGAACAAAGCTAGTGGAGATGATGGAATTCCAGTTGAGCTATTTCAAATCCTAAAAGATGATGCTGTGAAAGTGCTGTGCTCAATATGCCAGCGAATTTGGAAAACTCAGCAGTGGCCACAGGACTGGAAAAGATTAGTTTTCATTCCAATCCCAAAGAAAGGCAATGCAAAGGAACGCTCAAACTATTGCACAATTGTACTCATCTCACACACTAGCAAAGTAATGCTCAAAATTCTCCAAGCAAGGCTTCAACAGTACATGAACCATGAAATTCCAGATGTTCAAGCTGGATTTAGAAAAGGCATAAAAACCAAAGATCAAATTACCAACATCCATTGGATCATCAAAAAAAGCATAAGAGCTTCAGAAAAACATCTATTTCTGCTTTATTGACTATGCCAAAGCCTTTGACTGTATGGACCACAACAAACTGTGGCAAATTCTGAAAGAGATGGGAATACCAGACCACCTGACCTGCCTCTTGAGAAATCTGTATCCAGGTCAGAAAGCAACAATTAGAACTGGACATGGAACAACAGACTGGTTCCAAATCGGGAAAGGAGTATGTCAAGGCTGTATATTGTCACCCTGCTTATTTAACTTATATGCAGAGTAGCTCATGAGAAATGCTGGGCTGGATGAAGCACAAGCTGGAATCAAGATTTCTGGGAGAAATATCAATAACCTCAGATATGCAGATGACACCACCTTATGGCAGAAAGCGAAGAAGAACTAAAGAGCCTCTTGTTGAAAGAGGAGAGTGAAAAAATTGGCTTAAAGTTCAACAGTCAGAAAACTAAGATCATGGCATCTGTTCCCATCACTTCATGGTAAATAGATGGGGAAACAACGGAAACAGAGACTTTATTTTGGGGGGCTCCAAAATCACTGCAGATGGTGATTGCAGCCATGAAATTAAAAGACGCTTACTCCTTGGAAGAAAAGCTATGACCAACCCAGACAGCATATTCAAAAGCAGAGACATTACTTTGCCAACAAAAGTCCATCTAGTCAAAGCTATGGTTTTTCCAATAGTCATGTATGGATGTGAGAGTTGGACTATAAAGAAAGCCGAGCACCGAAGAATTGATGCTTTTGAACTGTGGTGTTGGAGAAGACTCTTGAGAGTCCCTTGGACTGCAAGGAGATCCAACCACTCCATCCTAAAGGAAATTAGTCCTGAATATTCATTGGAATATTCATTAGTCCTGAAAATTCATTGAATATTCATTCAATATTCATTGAAACTCCAATACTTTGGCCACCTGATGCAAAGAACTGTCTCATTTGAAAAGACTCTGGTGCTGGGAAAGATTGAAGGCGGGAGGAGAATGGGATGACAGAGGATGAGATGGTTGGATGGAATTGCCAACTCGATGGACACAAGTCTGAGTAGACTCTGGGAGTTGGTGATGCACAGGGAGGCCTGGTGTGCTACAGTCCATGGGGTTGCAAAGAGTCAGACACAACTGAGCAACTGAACTGAACTGATCCCATTGTTTATTGCAGCACAAGTTACAATAGCTAGAACATGGAAGCAACCTAGATGTCCATCAACAGATGAATGGATAAAGAAGTTGTGGTACATATACACAATACTCATCCATAAAAAGGAACACATTTGATGATGAGGTTCATCCACCTCATCATCAGTTCTCACAGTGAAGTGAGTCAGAAAGAGAAAGATAAAAATAGTATTCTAATGCAAATATATGAAATCTAGAAGAATGGTACTGAAGAACTTATTTACAGGGCAGCAATGGAGAAACAGACATAGAGAATAGACTTATGGACATGGGGAGAGGGGAGGAAAGGGTGATCCATATGAAAAGAGTAACATGGAAACTTACATTACCGTATGTAAAATAGACAGCCAACAGAAATTTGCTGAATGGCTCAGGAAACTCAAACAGGGGCTCTGTATCAACCTAGAGGGGTGGGATGGGGGCGGAGATAGGAGGGAAGTTCAAAAGGGAGGGGATATATGTATACCTATGGCTGATTCATGTTGAGATTTGACAGAAAACAACAAAATTCTAGAAAGCAATTATCCTTCAATAAAAAAAATTAAAAAGAAAAATAAAGCCCAGATATTATTTGTATTTTTTAAAGTAACTAGTTATTGTCTTTAGGACTATTAATATTGTCAATGTAGCTTTCTGGTTAGGATTTAGTAAACCAACACATCAATACTCTGGTTGTTTATACAATTTAGTATATGTGCTGCTGAAGCCAGCACAAGTTGTTTATACAATTTAAAAGTCTATTTTCACACTGATAAAAATGGCATTTGAAATTGGAATAAAGCATCTAAAGAAATACTGAACTGCTGATGACAAAGAATTCTATGCAATTGATTTTTAAATCAGTTATTGGAGGAAAAATAAATTTAGTTTAGCACAAGTTCCATTGATTCTCAAGAGAAAATTACATGTATAATAAATAACTCTTGTGATAGTCAAATAAGTCTTTTCAGTTAAATGAGCTTTTTAGTGTATTTTGGGCCTTCTTAACCAACAGTAGAATGGTGAAAGAAAGCTGTTTTTTAAATTCAAAATTTCTAATATATCAATAATAGGCCTAAG
Source organism: Bos taurus (assembly GCF_002263795.3). Taxonomy (NCBI): domain Eukaryota; kingdom Metazoa; phylum Chordata; class Mammalia; order Artiodactyla; family Bovidae; genus Bos; species Bos taurus. The sequence continues at coordinate 26,940,937 of NC_037341.1, forward strand.
TATGAGGAAGATCTCCTGGAGGAGGAACTGGCAACCCATTCCAGTACTCTTGCCTGGAAAATCCCATGGACACAGGAGCCTGGTGGGTTATAGTCCATGGGGTCGCAAAAGAGTCAGACAGGACTTAGCAACTAAACAACAGCAAAATGATAGAAAGACTGATGACTGAACAAGTAAGGGTCAACCCAGAGGCTTTTCTTTGCCAAAGTGAGTGTTTTTAAAAGGCACTGCCCATGTCTAAGAAGAGTTACTTGAATTTATTCATTCACTGAATGAGTATTTGTTAAATGCTTCCCATTTACTAGGTTTTAGGTACACAAAACCCAATTAGACATGGACTCTAATCATTCATTTATTCATTCATCAAATATTTATTGAGTCTTATTACAGGTCAGACCCTGTTGCAGGCACTGAGAATACGTGGGAGGACAAGACAGACCAGGTCCCTGCTCTTCTGCTACCTACAGTCTATGGTGGTGGGGAGAAGAGGGATAATAAGTGATAAACAAGTAAACAGGGCAGCTTCCCAGGTGGTGCTAGTGTAAGGAACCCGCCTGCCAACGCAGGAGACATGAGACACGAGACACAGGTACAATCCCTGGATTAGGAAGATTCCCTGGAGGAGGGCACGACAACCCACTCCAGTATTCTTGCCTGGGAAATCCCATGGACAGAGGAGGCTGGCGGGCTACAGTCCATGGGGTTGCAAAGAGTCAGGACACGACTGAAGTGACTTAGCACACATACATGCAAACAAGGCCATTTCAGACAGTGATAAGTGCAGTAAAGAAGGTTAAACTAGAGGCCGTGATAGAATAATCAGGGGAGCGGGGAGAAACAGAAGTGCATCTCAAGAGATAAAAGTTGAGCTTACATCTAAATGACACTCAGAAGCTAGACATTCAAAGATCTGGAACAGGGAATTCTAGGCAGAGGAAACAGCAAGTGCAAAGGCCTTTAGGAGAGTTTTTAAAAATCAGCTTGGAAAGAGAAATGGAAGCTTCCTCCTTCCTCCCACCCTGCAACCCACCTCCTCTAGGTGTGCTCCATGAGAGGGTAGAATCTGACCCATGTCTCATCTCTAGACCTAGAAACTGACCCACCAGGCCAGGGCTCTGTCAGGGTTTCATCACCTGCAGTAGGCCACAGACTTGATGTCATTTCATATATACAGATGTACTGAGAAATTTTTATAGTTTGCATGGAATGATTCTAGAATCAAACCATATATAAACCACTGTTTATAACCACGGAAACTAAGCTTGAGCATACAAGTACAAATACCTGAGATCCTGGCGCTATTCATCTCAGTGAGAGACTGCCTTCAGCTTTGTTGATCTACTTGGGTGTCGCGAGCAGGTTGAAAACAGTGATCTATAGAGGAAAACATGCAGTGTGTTAAGAAAACCTGACGTCTTGGAGACAGATATCCAGAGTTAATGGGAAACGGTGGTCTCCGTACTGTTGACAGAACACCCCCAATCCTCAGGCCACTCATCAGCACAGTTATTAATCTTTTTCTCCAAGTCAAAGGAAGAAATACATCAAACTTAAAAGCCCTAATGGGAACAGAAAACAAAAAAGGAAACAGTAATCTGTAAGAAGCAGTTTTGAGTTTGGTTTTGGTTTTCATTAAGAGGACTTTCTCAATGATACTACTAAAATAAGACATATTTCAATATGACTGACATGTAATATATATGTTTTGAATAGGCAATCTCTTCACATTGCATGTAAATTAAACAATATAAAAGGGTATTTATCAAATGTTTTGGCCTTATTCCTATTCTTCACTTCCACAAGGGTAACTTCTTTTCTTAGTTTCCTGTGTATGTGTAACAGAAATAGGAATATATATTCATATTTTCCCCTTTTATTCAAATATTATATATTCTATACAGTATTTCCCATCTTGTTTTATTATTAAGACAATATGTCTTGAGGATTTCAGCATATAATTTCATAGAAAGCACATCTTTCTATAATAACATGAAGAAGATTTTCTCTCTCTCTCTCTTTTTTTACATGCACAGGGTATTCTATTTTGTGGATGTACCACAGTTTGCTAAACATATATAGTATATAGTGAAGTCGCTCAGTCGTGTCCGACTCTTTGCGACCCCATGGACTGTAGCCTACCAGTCTCCTCTGTCCTTGGGATTTTCCAGGCAATAGTCCTGGAGTGGATTGCCATTTCCTTCTCCAGGGGATCTTCCCAACCCAGGGATCAAACCCAGGTCCCCTGCATTGTAGACAGATGCTTTACCATCTGAGCCACCAGGGAAGTCCTGCTAAACATTGTCTTTTATAAATGAATACTTGGTCCGATTCCAATCTCTTGCTGTAATGACCACCAATGCAGCAGGGAACAAGTTTGTACATGCAATACTTTGCACATGTACAATTACATCTGCAAGATAAATTCTCAGGAGTAGGATTTTTGTATAAATTAAAAACTAGCCACTTGTAATTTGTAAATATGCAGAAATATCCCTCCACGGGGAATGCACGACAGTATCCACTACCATCAATCATTATGAGAACACCTCTTATCAAAGGCCTTGCTAGGGCCAGAATGCATTTTCAATCTTTTGGATTTCTGACAGACAAAATGAATTTCATTCATTTTTCATGGAATGAAAAATGTTGTCTCAGTGAAATATTAATTTGCATTTCTCTGTAACTGAGGTGGGGCATCTTTTCAAACGTTTAACCAGAATTTGTCTTTCCTTTTCTGTTAATTTTCTGCTCATATCCTTTCACTGTTTTCTCTATTATGTTGTTGGTTTTATCAGTTTACTTTAGGGAGGTAACCTCTTTGTCATTTCAATTGCAACAATTTCTCCTAGGTTTCTGTCAGTTCTCTTTTGATGTTACTTGCAGGATTTTTGTCTATGTTTTGTTTTTGCTAGATAAGAGGAATTTTAAAAATTGTAGTGTTTATCAATTTTGTATGATTTCTGGATTTTCTCCTAAAATTTTACAACGTCTTTTCATTTTGCATTTAGATTTTTATAGCTTATCCTATTGCACAGTGTGGGTTTCTGTTGTTCTCCTAGAAGGCTGCCTGGTTCCAACACAATTTATGAACACATTTATTTCTACTCTTCTAATTATATTTGCCATCTTCACTATATGCCATATTATTGGGGTCTCTTCATGCACAGATACCATATTGCTTTAACTATTGAGACTTAAAAATAAGTTTTAATATCTAGTGGACTTAGTTCCTTTGAGAAATTCTACTCAATATAAATGCATCACCTGTCAAAACAAATAAAGCTGGTTCTCCCAAGCCAACCATATCATTTCCTGGTTCAGAAGTCAGATGGCCTCCATTAGAACCAACTCTTTCACTCTGCTATACTCTCTGCACACCTGCCCCACCTCACCCCCATCAGATTTAAGTTAGAGTCACTATCTGCGGGCATGAAGGACTGTTTTCTCCTCCATTCTCTGAGCTTTTACTTGTAAGGTGGCAAATGTAGTGCTTTTTAAAGCTTTCAGGTGGGTTGGATTTAGAACTGGGCTCCAGTCTGTCGGATCCAGACCCTGAAAGTTTCTCTGAGGAGCAGATAATAGATAACTTTTTATAGATGGATTAAAGGTTGGCTCAGCCGGTAAAAGCCCACCTGCCAGTGCAGGAGACACAGGAGATGGCGGTTCGCTCCCTGGCTGGGGACGATGCTCTGAAAGATGGCATGGCAACACACCGCCGTATTCTTGCCTGGAGAATCCCATGGGCAGAGAAGCCTGGTGGGCTACAGTCCATGGGGTTGCAATGAGTCAACACATTGAGTGACTAAGCGCTGGAAAGAAACGCAGGCTTCCAAGAATATACTTAGGAGAAATAGACATGCATAAAAGGGGTCAGGCAGAAAGGAAAAGAGAGGAAGAGAGAGGGGATGGGAGGGTGAAAGAAAGAAAAGAAAAGAAAATTAATTAGGGGGGCAAAGTGATTCCGGGGCCCCAGAGCTTATTGAAGTCCTGGGAATCTCAAAGCAGCCCCGCCTGCCCCCTGAGCGCCATCCAGTGACCTTCAGGTCGGGCTCTGAGACTTGCAGAGCCTTTCTGCCCTTCCTGAACCCCAGAGATAGAGAGGTTCTCACTGGTGGTGCAGCTCCAGGGCCTCGGGTACAGCCCTTCTCTGGGAGCCACGAGGGAGCAGCCCCCACGTCCCCACGTCCCGGGGCTAAGCGGGCAGCCAAGAGGGCGGGCACAGGCGCAGTAGGGGTAGGAGGGCGGTGCCCCATGGTCCTCCCCAGGCTCTCCCTCCCTCCAGGCACTCTGCCCCACTGGGACCCCCCCTCGCACTATTAACCCGTGAACAGGCTGGCTCAGTCCAGGCTCCACATCTCAATACTTTTGAGTTCTGTTTGAAATTCCTGGTCAAAGATTTATTTATGAGGCAAATTATATGCTACAACAACATTCACAAAATGCAAAGGATTTGCAGTTAACCCTTGAACAGCACAGGTTTGAATTACAATTACCACTTATTCTCAGCTTTTTTCCCCTGGTGGTTCAGTAATAAGCAATCAGCCTGCCAATGCAGAAGACACGGTTCCATTCCTGGGTGGGGAAGATTCCCTGGAGAAGGAAATGGGAACCCATTCCAGTATTCTTGCCTGGTGAATGTCACGGACAGAGAAGCCTGGAAGGTTACAGTCCATGGAGTCATGAAAGAGTCGGACAGCCAGTTCAGTTCAGTCGCTCAGTTGTGTCCGACTCTTTGCAACCCTATGAATTGCAGCATGCCAGGCCTCCCTGTCCATCACCATCTCCTGGAGTTCACTCAAACTCATGTCCATCAAGTTGGTGATGCCATCCAGCCATCTCATCCTCTGTTGTCCCCTTCTCCTCCTGCCCCGAATCCCTCGCAGCATCTGAGTCTTTTCCAATGAGCCAACTCTTCTTGTGAGGTGGCCAAAGTATTGGAGTTTCAGCTTTAGCATCAGTCCTTCCAAAAGAACACCCAGGATTGATCTCCTTTAGAATGGACTGGTTGGATCTCCTTGCAGTCCAAGGGACTCTCAAGGGTCTTCTCCAACACCACAGTTCAAAAGCATCAATTTTTCAGTGCTCAGCTTTCTTCACAGTCCAACTCTCACATCCATACATGACCACTGGAAAAACCATAGCCTTGACTAGACGGACCTTTGTTGGCAAAGTAATGTCTCTGCTTTTGAATATGCTATCTAGGTTGGTCATAACTTTCCTTCCAAGGAGTAAGCATCTTTTAATTTCATGGCTGCAATCACCATCTGCAGTGATTTTGGAGCCCCCCCAAAATAAAGTCTGATACTGTTTCCACTGTTTCCCCATCTATTTCCCATGAAGCGATGGGTTACTTAGTGACTAAACAACAACAAAACAAACAGCACTGGAGGTGGGTTGAATTCCCAAATGTAGACCTGCCGTCTAGAGGAACCATGGATACAGAGGGCGAACTATACATTACACCAGATTTTCTACTGTGTGAAGACACCTCACCCTCGCGTTGTTCAAGGGTAAACTGTACTCCCATTAATATTGCAACAGAATTGCTTTTGGCTGCTCATAGCCAATACATGTCTCCTTGATCACAAATACTTACTTGGAAGGAATTATTGATGATTCCAGGAATATAACTGCCATTCTGAACATAGAACTTACCAGAAACTTCATTTCTATTTGAATAACTGATGAGTAACTTAACCTTTGGGGTGGAAGGGATCTAGTCAATCAACAAAACTGAGCATTCTGTGCCAGGCCTCTGGAAAACAATAATAATGCAGCATAACATAAAATTCGAGCGTGTGGGGAAGAAAAAGTAATAAATCTGTGTTCCCGTCCCAAAGTGGCTCACTGTCATGTAACAAAGATAGATATATAAACTAATACAGAGAAAAGTGAGAAGTATGAAAATGAATATGTGCCCAAGATGCTACAGAGCTCTTACAAAGAAAGGGAGTAACCTGGGAGTTCATGCAATTAGGCAAAAAAGACCCCATGACTGAAGTGGGATCTGCAGGGGACTTTAAACAAAAAATAGTTATAAAGGGACTTTCCTGGTGGCTCAGTGGTAAAGAATCTGCCTGCAATGGAGGAGACCTAAGAGACTTGGGTTCCAACCAAGTCAGAAAGATCCCCTGGGGAAGGAAATGGCAACCCCACTCCAGTATTCTTGCCTGGGAAATTCCATGGACAGAGGAGCCTGGAGGGCTACAGTTGATGGGGTTGAAAAGAGTCAGACATGACTAAGAACAGACACACAGAGTTGTTATAAAAGACGACGGAGAAAAACAGAGCACTCAAGCTTCATTTGGAATTGATTAAAAAACTTATTTTTCATATTTTCCATTATTTTTTTCTCTACTTATTTTGGGGCTGGGATATTTTTATGACACAATATGGAGAATAGAATGAGACCTTTTTTTTGAAGTATTATTGATTTATAGTGTTGTGTTAGATTCAAGAATGAAATATCTTTAACACACAAAGATGCTACTGTGAACCTCAGGGTCTCAGAATTGTTTTTCAAGACATACAGCAATGGCCTCCTCCTTGGGTGGAGGCAGTGAATGGGGTCAGAAGCTTCCAGACTGATGCAAGGAAGCAGTTCCTACCTTTACTGTCACTGTTACCAACCTGCAATCAACTGAGAAAAGTTGTGGGGAAAGGTACTGCAGAGGAAAAGAAAGAGAAACACCATCATTAAGATGCCGAGAGTTGATATGATCCAACTGAGCCTGTCTGTATAGGAAAAACCCCTGGCTGACCTTCTGAGGCACGCAGCTTCCCCCAGGCCAATCTGATGAGGTGTCAGCTATTGCTAGTCCTCTCAGAACCTGTCGGTACTTCAGGTCCCCCAGCCAGGGACGACCGCCTCCTTATCTGGCAGTTTATTAACATATTTTATAATTCATGAAGTTTAACTTATTCTCTACACCCCACAGAAGGTAGCAGAAGTTAGGTGTCATTTGGAGGTTGGGAAATAGAAATAGTTAACCAGGTTTCACCCCCAAGAAAACGGGAGGTTGAAATGCTTCCCTGGACTGAGGCACAAGGCTTTTGGCTTCATTATCCTCACTGGCTCTTGCCTCATCTATATTCTAAGGCCTTTTTCCTCAAACCACTTCCCTCTGCATTTCTCTGCTCTCCCAGGCTTTGTCATTTCACATCAGGCCCATTTGTGACATTATTCATTTTTGCCTTTGACATTTTCCTAAGGGAAGGAGCAAAAAAGGTGGCCTCTCCATCGGTGGCCAGGTGGTCACCAAGTGTGACCTCCTACCAGAAGCGGGGGCATCTGCCCTGGAAGCTCTAGGTATAGGACTACATGCTCTCAGTCTGACAATCTACTCCATAGTCACAAATTTGTGCTGAAACATTATCTAGTGAAAAAGGGTAAAATCTATAACAAGAAAAAAATCGATGCTAGGAGATACTTTTTTGGCTTTCACATGGTGATGGCTAAGCCCTTCCATGATGTAGACCTTTATTCAGAGTCATCAAAATAATCAGCTGTTCATCAAGAATGCCTGGACCCTTGTGCACAGAAAGGTAGAGCTACTGGATTACAAGCAGAACTATAGAATTCTAGGGACCAGAGGAGCATCAGCTCTCACTGCGCCTTCCATGGCTGCCAATATGTGGTCCATGCTGCTTGCTCTTCAGAAATGCAAAGCATTTCCAGCAAGTGGCCACCTATCTTCATTGTCAATGTGATGAGGGACACACGTTATCCTTAAGAAGGGGACAGATCCAGCCTTAGGATGGTGCATGAGATGAGCCATTGATGTATAGGAAGAAAAGTTTCTATTTTCTATTTTCACTGCTTTTATCCACACATTCGGTTTATGCATAAGTAAGGCTTCCCATGTGACTCAGCCGATAAAGAATCTGCCTGCAATGCAGGAGACTTTGGCCACCTGATGCGAAGAGCCAACTCATTAAAAAAGACCCTGATCCTGGGAAAGATTGAGGGCAGGAGGAGAAGGGGATGACAGAGGATGAGATGGTTGGATGGCATCACCGACCCAATGGATATAAGTTTGAGCAAACCCTGGGAGATGATACAGGACAGGGAAGCTTGGCGTGCAGCAGTCCATGGTGTTGCGAAGAGCTGGACACGACTTAGTGACTGAACAAAACCAACAACTAAATACAAGTGAAGTTGGTAACTTTGATGCATAGAATCCACCGTTATCCTATCTGTTCAGCCTCAGTGGGAACAAGATGAGGGCCCAGGGCTGGGAAGTGGAGCACAAGGGGCACCTTGAACATCCTTGTCCCCAGAATCAGGCACACTACAGGGTGACTGACCAATAGGACGAGAAGGTAGGAAGAACTAATGAATAGATCAGTGAATTTAAAAAGGAAGAAATGAAGGTACGAACAAGACTACAAATGAGGACCGTTTAAGAAGTGTTTTGGTGAAAATAATGAGGGAAAAGAAGGAATTTTCTCTAAGAGATTTGAGTATGCCTCTGAATAAGCAATGGGAAAAAGAAATTTGCTGACATGCTGAAGACTGCTGGGCTCCGGGGACCTGTAATTGTTTCAGCAGCCAAGGGAACTCCAAGGCTGAACTGAAAAGCAGGCTTCTTTTACCTTCTTATATTAATATAGTTCAACATAATTCTCTGGAACTTCCACAGGGAATTGTGTGCCTGGAGCAGCTGAGTCCCAGAGCTTGATGCTTTAGTTATCCTCTTTATCATTCTATGCATCTCTATAGGTTTTTTTCTGCATACCTTCCTGATTCTAGATGTTCTAGACTTGCCTGTTGATCTTAACTGCAGATCTGCAAACCACCAGTTAATGATGTAATGTCCAAGGAGCCCAAGACAGACTTCTAGAGTTTCTAAGAATAACTCCCTTAGTCCCTGATCTTTGCTGTTTACCGTGAGAAGTGAAAATGAAAGTGTTAGTTGCTCAGTCATGACCGACTCTTTTGCGACCCCATGGACTAGAGCCTGCTAGGCAAGAATACTCAAGTGGGGGTTCCCATTGGCTTCTCCAGAGGATCTTCCTGACCCAGAGATTGAACCCAGGTCTCCTGCGTTTTGCAGGAAGATTCTTTACTGTCTGAGCCGCCCTGGAAGCCACTGTTTACCTTGTGTGCTGTGTGCTTAATCACTCAGTTGTGTCCAACTCTTTGTGACCCCATGGGCTGTAACCCAGCAGACGCCTCTGTCCAATGGATTATCCAGGTAAGAATACTGGAGAGGGTTGCTGTTTCCTTTTTCAGGGGATCTTACTGATGCATGGCTCGAATCCTGATCTCCTGCTTTTCCTTCATTGGCCGGTGGGTTCCTTACCACTAGTACCACTTGGGAAGCCCCAAGAAAGTGGAGATATGTATATACACATACATATGGCTGAGTGAAGTTGTTGTATGGCAGAAATCAACACAACATTGTCAAGCAATTATCCTCCAATTACAAAAAGACATAAATATGAAAAAAAGGAAGGTCTGGCACATGGCAGACACAGGTTTAAAGAAACACACACAGGTTTAAAGAAAAGCTTAAAAAATTATTGGTATTATTTTAGAAATTATTTTTACTAATCATTAATTTATTTTAATTTCATACTTCAAAACATATGCAACTCAATATCTGTGAGTTGAGGAAAAGAGAAATTAAACCTAGCATCACATGAAAGGTTGTTGTTGCTTGTTGGTTTGAGGTGGCGGGTGTTTTGGTTGGGATACAGATTTATTCTCTACTTCTGTTTCTCTATTTCTGCTTTGTAAGTAAGATCATCTATACCAATTTTTTCAGATTCCACGTATGTGCATTATTATACTCATTTGTTTTTCTCCTTCTGACTTACTTCACTCTGTATAACACTCTAGGTCCATCCGTGTCTATAAAAATGACCCAATTTTGTTTCTTTTTCAGTTCAGTTCAGTCTCTCCATCATGTCCAACTCTTTGCAACCCCATGGACTACAGCACGCCAGGCCTTCCTGTCCATCACCAACTCCCAGAGTTTACCCAAACTCATGTCCATTGAGTCAGTAATGCCATCCAACCACCTCATCCTCTGTCATCCCCTTCTCCTCCCACCTTCAATAGTTCCCAGAATCAGGGTCTTTTCAAATGAGTCAGTTCTTTGCATCAGGTGGCCAAAGTACTGGAGTTTCAGCTTCAATATCAGTCCTTCCAATGAGCACCCAGGACTGATCTCCTTTAGGATGGACTGGTTGGATCTCCTTGCTGTCCAAGGGTCTCTCAAGAGTCTTCTCCAACACCACAGTTCAAAAGCAACAATTCTTCGGTGCTCAGCTTTCTTTATGGTCCAACTCTCACATCCATACATGACTACTGGAAAAACCATAGCCTTGACTAGACAGACCTTTGTTGGCAAAGTAATGTCTCTGCTTTTTAATCTCTGTCTCAGTAATGTCTCTGTCTAGGCTGGTCATAACTTTTCTTCCAAGGAGTAAGTGTCTTTTAATTTCCTGGCTGCAGTCACCATCTGCCGTGATTTTGGAGCCCAGAAAAATAAAGTCCACCACTGTTTCCATTGTTTATTGTTATGGCTGAGTAAAACTCATTTAACTTGTGCCACCCCAAAACACATATGAGTGTCATACCCCCCATAATTTCAGCACAGTTACAGAGCTCTAGTATGTAGTAATACTAAAAATTAAAACATTCTTGAAGTCAGGCCATTTAAACATTTGTCTAATTCACAGAACACATTAAACTATACTCATTAGCTTAGTCAAACTCATCATGACTTATACATCTTTTCTAGGGCAGGACAAGCACAGAAAATATTCTGTAGGGATTTCTCCTGCAAGGAACAGGGGCTTTCCAACCTTACATAATTATAAATATCTTCCAAAATTCGGTCTGTGTGCTGTTATATAATTCTGCTTGAAAACATTTTTCAATAAGGGGAATGTGCCCTAAACCTGACCATGTGCATGTGCTCAGTCGTGTCCGACTCTGCGACCCCATGGACTGCAGCCCACCAGGCCCCTCTGTCCATGGGATTTTCCAGGCAAGAATGCAGGAGTGGGCTGCCATTTCCTCCTGCAGTGGATCTTTCCTACCTAGGGATTGAATCCCGGTCTCCTGAATTGCAGGCAGATTCTCTACTGTCTGAGCCACCAGGAAAGCCCAAAATCTGACCAAAGATATGTCCAAAAATAAATGTACAATAATAAACCTGTATGAGCTTCCCAGGTGTCACTATTGGTAAAGAATCCTCCTGCCAATGCTGGAGACACTGGAGATGATGGGTTTGATTTCCCGATCCAGGGGTCGGGAAAACCCCTGGAGTAGGAAATGGCAACCCACTCCAGTATTCTTGCCTAAATTCTATGGACAGAGGAGCCTGGCTGGCTACACCCCATGGATGTAGCTCCCATGGTGTGATTCCACAAAGAGGTGGACACAACTGAGCACACGCACCACGCAAACCTGTGTGGGAAATACTGACAACATATCTGTGCTCCAAATCCAATAAGATGGGCATAGTGTATACTGTCCCCGTGGATTTTATAAAGATTTTTTAGTGTTCCATAATTCTGTTTATTTGCCACCAAACATATACACACAAGCAAAACCTAATATTAATGATACAATGGGTAATAACAGTCATTTTCTTTGCCTAATTCAGTTAATGGAATTTTTTTCTTTTTCTTTTTTTTTAAAGAGCGATTTGTCTTATCTGGGTTCCCTGAAAATGCTATTTGGGAAAATTTCATCTGTGCCCTCTTGTCTTCTTGCCTCTTGATAGAATTATTAGCTAACAACTAATAGAGGCATTCAGAAAACTAAGATCATGGCATCTGGTCCCATCACTTCATGGCAAATAGATGGGGAAACAATGGAAAGTGACTTTATTTTGGGGGGCTCCAAAATCATGGCAGATGGTGACTGCAGCCATGAAATTAAAAGATGCTTACTCCTTGGAAGAAAAGTTATGACCAACCTAGATAGCATATTCAAAAGCAGAGACATTACTTTGCTAACAAAGGTCCGTCTAGTCAAGGCTATGGTTTTTCCAGTGGTCATGTATGGATGTGAGAGTTGGACCATAAAGAAAGCTGAGCGCTGAAGAATTGATGCTTTTGAACTGTGGTGTTGGAGAAGACTCTTGAGAGACCCTTGGACTGCAAGGAGATCCAACCAGTCCATCCTAAAGTGGATCAGTTCTGAGTGTTCATTGGAATGATGGATGTTGAAGCTGAAACTCCAGTACTTTGGCCACCTGATGCGAAGAACTGACTCATTTGAAAAGACCCTGATTCTGGGAACTATTGAAGGTGGGAGGAGAAGGGGATGACAGAGGATGAGGTGGTTGGATGGCATTACTGACTCAATGGACATGAGTTTGAGTAAACTCCAGGAGCTGGTGATAGACAGGGAGGCCTGGCATGCTGCAGTCCATGGGGTTGCAAAGAGCCAGACACGACTGAGCAACTGAACTGAACTGAATAGAGGCATCCAAGCACATGTGCTAACTGTAGAGCTACGTGTTCCAAATATCACCAGGAGTGTCCCCTTTCCACCATCCAACAGCAAACCATGTTTGACCCAAGACTCTCTCAGGAGAGCAGATTGAACTAAGATGGAAATGTAATTTGAGCAATATCAAAGAATTAGAATAGTTAATTTCCAAACATGACAGCACTTATTTTCCATATGTAGCAAAGGAGTCTCATTTATAAATCAAGAGTAATCTGCAGAGACTTGGGAACATTCATCAACGATTTATAAGATTATTACATGAGACTCCAGATCACAGCCCATCTCTGTCTACACTTAGAAACATAGATACACACACACACACTCACCATATAAAATCATTCTGCATTATACAGAGACATACGGTTGAATTCTCTATTGCAATGGAGAGGACGAATTAGCAAATTCATTAATGAACTCCTGTGTTTCCCCCAAAGTCGTCAGCTGTAATAATTCATTTGTTTTCCCAAATCATCTGCCATTATTATCCACACCACTGCCTCTCAGTGAACACTGGGACCTCACAAAGGTTTTACTTTTACTGCAGAGCCAAGACTCCAGGGCACCAAGGGTTGTGGGCAAAGCGTAGAGAGTTCCCTGAGCAGTGACTGCTTTGGGCATAGTGAACCTCCTAAAAGACTCACTTCTCATTTGTCTGTTCTACATCACCAGCATCAAATAAGCAAGACACAAACACAAAGACACCAAAGTGGCTTGGACTAACTGCTAAAGTAACATCATTAGCACATAATTCATTTGTTCTCATGCAGCAGTAGAAACTTTCTACTTTTAATTTTTAAAAAACTTACTTATTTTGGGCTGTACTTGTTCTTCATTGCTGCCCATGGGCTTTCTCTAGTTGCAGTGAGTGGTGGCTACTCTAGTTGTGGTGCATAGGCTTCTTAATCAAGCAGTAAGTAGTATGAGTCTTGGCTTTACTTAAGAAAAGGCCCTTGTTCTCCTACATCTGCTAATGGTCAAATCTCACAATTATTCTACAATATGTATAAAATTGCTTTGTGCATGTGCGTGCTCAGTTGCTTCAGTCGTGTCCGACTCTTTGCAACTTTATGACTGTAGCCCACCAGGCCCCTCAGTCCATGAGATTCTTTAGGCAAGAAGACTGGAGTGGGTTGCCCATTTCCTTCTCCAGAAGATCTTCCTGACCCAGGGATCAAACCCAAATTTCCTGCATTTCAGGCTGATTGTTTACCAACTGAGCCACCAGGGAAAGCCCTAAAATTGCTTATTTGTTTTCTTGGATCTTTCTCCGATGGAACTGTGTCTTTCTCAAAGGAGGCTACTCAATCATTTCATCACTGTATCTCTAATTCCTCCACACATACACAGTGGGTCTTGTTAGACAATTGATGACAAAGAGCTGGAAGCACATATGAGTTACTCTGGAAGATTTGTGTGTGTGTATGTGTTTCAGTGGAACTGTTCATATAAAGGAAATGCACATGGGATGTATCCTAAAGATTATGTCCCTTCATTTTATGCAGTGCAAACACAGTTGCTATGAGTTCTTTATCTTCCTGGATATTAAGAATATAGTTTAAAACTGACTACTTATATCTGGGCAAAGGGCTCCAGTAGTTGCTGATCCTCCCTATGGAGCTGATTCAACTCCTCAAATATCCAATTGAGCCTGTACATAGTGGCAGCAGTTACATTAGCCTTGATCCATGAGTCAGAAAGATCCTCTGGAGAAGGAAATGGCAACCCACTCCAGTATTCTTGCCTGGAAAATCCCATGGATGGAGGAGCATGGTGTGCTACAGTCCATGGGGTTGCAAAGAGTTGGCTATGACTGAGCATGCACCTAAGATCCAGCTACACAGTCTGCCTGTGATCAGTGGGATTCCCCTTCCAGAAAGAAGTTCTTGGTTATAGAATGCTGTTAACATTTCAGAAGGACTGAAGAGTTAAATCAGGTTTAGATTAACATCTCAGACCTCGTTCTCATAATTTCCCCCAATTATGACAGCAGTTATAACAAGTTAGTAAGCAAAGGCTGGCCATGCCTTGCTCTTCACCTCTCTTCAATATATTCTTTGTTGCCTGACCTTTCTTTAACTGAGTTATTTGCTATTCATCCTCAGGGAAGAGATAGCTACATTGGTAGAGGATAATATATTTTTATTTCACCAAATATATCTAAGGGCTTTCCAGGTGGCTTTCCAGTAAATAATCTGGCCTGCCAATTCTGAGACATGAGAGAAGTGTGTTTGATCCCTGGGTCAGGAATTGACCCAGAGAGGGAAATCCCCTTGAGAGGGAAATTACAATGCACCCCAGTATTTCTTGCCTGGAGAATTCTATGGACAGAGGAGCCTGCTGGGCCACAGTCCATGTGGTTGTAAGGAGTCAGACATGACTGAACATGCACACACCACAATATATCTAAAGAGGTGTGATAAGTGAAAAAGTTGGCTTAAAGCTCAACATTCAGAAAACAAAGATCATGGCATCCGGTCCCATCACTTCATGGGAAATAGATGGGGAAACAGTGGAAACAGTGTCAGACTTTATTTTTTGGGGCTCCAAAATCACTGCAGATGGTGACTGCAGCCATGAAATTAAAAGATGCTTACTCCTTGGAAGGAAAGTTATGACCAACCTAGATAGCATATTCAAAAGCAGAGACATTACTTTGCCAACAAAGGTCCGTCTGGTCAAGGCTATGGTTTTTCCAGTGGTCATGTATAGATGTATGAGTTGGACTGTGAAGAAGGCTGAGCACTGAAGAATTGATGCTTTTGAACTGTGGTGTTGGAGAAGACTCTTGAGAGTCCCTTGGACTGCAAGGAGATCCAATCAGTCCATTCTGAAGGTGATCAGCCCTGGGATTTCTTTGGAAGGAATGATGCTAAAGCTGAAACTCCAGTACTTTGGCCACCTCATGCGAAGAGTTGACTCATTGGAAAAGACTCTGATGCTTGGAGGGATTGGGGGCAGGAGGAGAAGGGGATGACAGAGGATGAGATGGCTGGATGGCATCACTGACTCGATGGACGTGAGTCTGAGTGCACTCCGGGAGTTGGTGATGGACAGGGAGGCCTGGCGTGTTGCGATTGATGGGGTCGCAAAGAGTCAGACACGACTGAGTGACTGGACTGAACTGAATACATTTTTAAATATTAAAGGGATGGTTTTGATTTTACTAAGTCTAATCTGGTGGGTATTTTGTCCTGACAGCACATCCCAGTTTGGGTAAGACATATTTCAACTGTTCAATAACCATGTGTGCTTAAAGAACCCATACTAGATAGTTCAGGGTTCTAAGTATTGACTGCCCTTCAGCTATGGTTTGTTGAAGGCTACAGAGGATGGCAGGTAGATAGAGAACCGGTTGTAGCTCTGGACCACACATGTTAGAGGAAAGTCACTACATCTAGGAAAGAGCTTCCATTTCTGATGCTTGTGGAAGCATCAGAGTTTGTGGTCAAGATGAACTCAATTGTGTTAAGAGCCATGTAACTCCCGATTTTCATCTGAGAGAGCCCCAGAGTAGAAGATGGAATTATACAGCCTGTCATGTACTGATAGTATATTCATGTTGTCTTAGAGAATTTCAAGCCTCTTTAGTGCTCAATGATTCAGCCAGGGATGAGACAGCTCCTCAGGATTCTAGAAAAATACTGCTGCTCAGATTTCTTAATAAATGCTCATTGGATGAAAGACTGAATGAACCAATAACCCAGCTACCAAGTTTCTGATACACAAAATATTTGTAGCTCTCAGCTAATGAGCTCCTACTCATTTGCATGCTGGTCTTCTGTTTAAAGTGCTCTCATATTTCATCAGAATAATTTTTTCTCTATTGTAAGGTCATAATTTTCATTGGATTATAACATAAATTTCCTTATTTGCAGGGATAAAGCTAATTTATTACACTATGCACAATGAGCTGTATTTGGATTCTCGAGTTATAATGTATTTCATCAGACTGAATCTCAACTATGATTAAAAAGACCAACTTCATTGAAATATAATTCACATACCAAAAAATTAACCCCTGTTAAGTGCCCAATGGCAACCCACTCCAGTACTCTTGCCTGGAAAATCCCATGGATGGAGGACCCTGGTAGGCTGCAGTCCATGGGGTCATGAAGAGTCGGACACGACTGAGTGACTTCACTTTCACTTTTCACTTTCATGCCTTGGAGAAGGAAATGGCAACCCACTCCAGTGTTCTTGCCTGGAGAATCCTAGGGATGGGGGAGCCTGGTGGGCTGCCATCTATGGGGTAGCACAGAGTCAGACACGACTGAAATGACTTAGCAGCAGCAGCAGCAGCAGCAAGTGCCCAATTCAGTGTGTTGTAGCATATTCACAGAGCCGTCCAACCATCACCACTGTTGAATGTCAGAACATTTTCATCACCTGCATAGAAACTCTGTACCCAATAGCACTCACTCCTCTTAGACACTCTGTACCCAACAGAACTCACTCTTCAGCACCCTGCCCCTATATCTCATGTAGCTTCATTTCAATTGGAAAAGATCATCTTAAAGGCCGAATTGAATATTTTTGTGATTAGGAGGGACAGTGGACTTTTTCGGTGCAGTGGTTTCTACTCCCATGCTATTCTCTTACTCATTTGTTCTACAAATATTTACTCAGTACTCTCTGGGGTATAAAGATGGAAGAGAGCAGACAGTGCTGTGTGTTTTATGCTGTTCCTTTTTGAGATAAGCTCAGAGTACACAGACTAGCTCTCTTTTCTGTGCTTGACTGCTGAAAGATCTGATACAACTCTATTTTGCATGAAGTTGGAGTCTAAGCTGCTAAAATACCATCATTTGATATCTCTGGTCCTATCACATGTGAATACATTTTTTCACAAGTTTACTTAGACTTAGAATCTAACTTCAAACAGGAGACTGCACTATATAAGGCAAGAATTTTTGCTTTCTTCCATCTTACACTTTGCCTCAATTCTACTCTGTTTGAGTGGAAACCCAACCAGGGTATAGCCCATGAATACCAACCCATCATTTCCTAGACACACATCATCCAGACACACATTCCTTCCTCCTGGTGGTCCATATGTCACCTTTACATATTCAAAACATTTATTTATTTACTGGTTAAACTGGGTCTTTGTTGCTGCAGACAGGCTTTTTCTAGTTATGGTGAGTGGGGGTTACTCTCAAATTGTGGTTCATGGGCTTCTCATTACAGTAGCTTCTCTTGTTGCAGAGCATGGGCTCCAGGGAGCATGGGCCTCAGTAGTTTGGTGAACAGACCCAGTTGCCCTGTGGCATGTGGGGTCTTCCCAGACCAGGGATTGAACCTGTGTCCCTAGCATTGGCAGGCATATTCTTAACCACTGGACCACCAGTTGTTGTAGTTCAGTCCTAAGTCATATCTGACTCTTAGCAACCCCATGGACTGCAGCACACCTGGCTTCTCTGTCCTTCACCATCCCGCAGAGTTTGCTCCATTGAGTCAGTGATGTCATCCAATCATATCATCCTCTGTCACCACCTTCTTCTCCTGCCCTCAATCTTTCCCAGCATCAGTGTCTTTTCCAATGAGTCGGCTCTTTGCATCAAATGGTCAAAGTATTGGAGCTTCATCTTCAGCATCAGTCCTTCCAGTGAATATTCAGGGTTGATTTCCTTTAGGATTGACTGGTTTGATCTCCTTGCTGTCCAAGGGACTCTCAAGAGTCTTCTCCAGTACCATGGTTAGAACGCATCAATTCTTTGGCACTCAGCCTTCTTTATGGTCCAACTCTCACATTCATATGTGACTACTGGGAACACCATAGCTTTGACAATGCAGACCTCTGCCGGCTAAATGATATATCTCTGGAAGTCCTCAAAACACTCTTCTGGGTGTTAATTTTTGTTGCATGAATTCTTTGATGTAGCAAAGTCTTACCTGACAGTCAATTCCCACAATACAGAGCCACTGCTAGCTCATGATTTTAAGGCTCACCTCTATATTTGCTAATTATATTCTGTATTTGTCTTATCTCCCTCAAGAGAAGGAGGTTGCCTTTAGAGTAGAGATCAGTGTGTCCCTGCCCCACACCACCGCTGTGTCCTGGAGCCATTAACACTGGACAAATGATGGAACTGGTTTAGCTGTCAGGTAGAAAGCTGTGGGTTGAGCCACTTTTTCTACTGGCTCCCATTTTATAGTAAACAATAGCTTAATGGAGAGTTGGGCCCCTGACAGCTGGTTTGGCCGTGTCCCTGCCTTTGGCCTGCAGCCCGGCACCCTCTTTAATGGATGTGCCTCGTGTTTGAGCACCTGCTGTGCGCCTGGCTCTGTGTCAGGTGTTTAAAACACCACCTCTGTCTGTGTTCCCCTGTATCCTCCTTTCCGTCACTGCATTTACCCAAGAATGTAATATGTGCTTATGTTTTCTGTCTCCTTACCTGGACTGTGAGCTCTTCACAGGCAGAGTGGAGTTTTACCCAGAGCCTGGCACACAGCAGGCTCTCAAACAAATATTTGTTATGTGAATAAATAAATGAAAACACAGTTGTTAGCAGCTATCTGCCTAGCCGAAAATACAACATACCTCTGAAACAATGAGAGAGCAGGACAACATCACTGAAAGTGTTAATTATGCACAGTGGACAACGTGTGAACAAAATAAATTGTGGGTACCCATATAGTCTAAGTAAGACGTGTTTTCATCAGTGCTTTTATATCAGATTTTTATCTGCATCCTTTAAAGAGCTTGAAAAGAAATGTAACTTATGTTCAACAGCAGCACTTCACAAAATCACTTTTCTTTGCCTTCCCATCGTCTTGTACTCTTTACTCCTCTGCAGCCTGTCCCCTCAATGCCCAAGTCTCTCCCCGCACCCGATAGGCCCCTACTTTGTACGTATCTGCTCCTTGCCTTTTTTCAGTGGCAGACTCACTCAGCCTTTCTGACTCCCTTGACTTTCTCTCTTGGACTCATCACCCCAAGTCTGCACTGCAATAAAGAGGCTGGAGCCAACCCACTGAGCAAGAGCCTCCTTCCTTTCTAGAAGTGGGTGGGGTTAGAGGAAGCAGGAAAGAGGATTTATGTGGGTGAAGACTGTGAATACTCCAACAATAATTCTGTCCCTGTTATGATAAGATTATTAAATGGAGGGAATCTACCAGCACTGGTGAAGAACTGTTCTCTTTATTTGGGGACTAGCCACTTGATGTTATGATGTAAATTGCAGCAAGCACACAGAAGTTGTTTATGACCACTTAACCTAAACCTGATGGGACATTCTGTCCCCCTCACCCAGCATAGGCTGTAAATCATTCATTTTAGGAAAGGGTTCTCTGGTCATCGACATTCCCTCTGGTTCTTCCAACAGGAGTTTCGGCTTCCAATTTCCACTCAGTCTGTGGCCAAGGTAAGCAAAGGTCCTACCTGGACAGACCATACACACGTCTTCTGTGCTGATGGGTTGAGCTATTCTCCAGGCTGCTTAGGTTAACTTGGCCTCTTTTGGTTTTAAGCCCATTTACCTGAGGAATCCAAGGACCCACTGCTTTGAAATTATATAGTGTGAGTTTCCAACTCAGAGGCAAAAATTCAGTAAAACCATAACATAATATCCATGTATCAGTCAGGATCCAACCAGGAAAACAGAAACCACAATAAATATTTAGAACAGAGGTAACAATTTAACACAGGGAAATAGTGATACCATACAGGTGGTGGAAAATCTGAGCAGCCAAACATGGATGTTGGGGAAAGCTACAGATTAGCAAGAGGGGGAAGCAGAGACCTACCTGAGGCTAAGAGACAAAGGGATCCTGGGGCCCAGGGATGGAACCCACAGAGGCCTGTCCTAAGGGAACGGGAATGTGGAGGAGTGGTCACCAAGGTAGAACCATGGGAAGGGAAAGCCCTGATTTCTCTCCAGCGGCCCCTCCGCCCCACCTCCCACCTCAGAGCTCCTGTTGGCTGAAAACAAATCTCCCTGGTGCACTCTAGCTGGAGATGGGGGCGGGGTGATGGATCTACCCTGAGATAAACAGAGCAGGACACACACAATCCACACGTGAGGTATCACGGAATAAGCTGGGAAAAGCAGGATGTGAAGGAAAGACAGACCTGGCTACAGAAGCAGCCTGACTGCCTGGGCATGCCCCCACCTTCTGCCACCAGAGGGGAACTCAGAAGTGAAGACTCGAAAGAGGGGTGTGCGTGCGTGCTAGGTGGCTTCAGTCGTGTCCGCTCTTTGTGACACCATGGATTGTAGCCCGCCAGGACACTCAGGGCTTATTCTGGGTGCCAGACACAATGGATGAACTGCTCGAATCCAGTGAAGCCTCACAAGCCCTGCAGAATTTCACCAGCAGCCAACTGGGCCCAGAGAGGTTAAGTACCTTGCCCAAAATTACACCTTGTGTAGCTTTAGAACTAGAGCTCCCTGACCACCCCGTTTCCATCCACCATGCTGCGTTTGAAGTGTTGTGTTCTCAAAGGTGTACAGAAATATGTCCCTTTCGGCAACCCCATCAGAGGATTGGAGCTGGTGCTGATGCTGGGAAAGCTGATGCTCTTCACCTCCTGGGCAGACTGGCTTCTCAGCCCTACCGTTATCCTCTGTCAATGACACTCTCATTCCCTCCTCCTCAGCCCCACTCCCACCTCCACCTGTAGCCCCAGCAGAAATGTGCATCTCTAACAGCTCCAGATCTGCTCCAGGGAAATAACGGGAAAGAAAAAACTGGAGTGTTACCCTGATGGTGGCGTCTCCATTTCAGCAGGAGATCAGCGCTGTGGGAGAGGAATGATTCTTTAATGATGGATCTGCCGGTCGCAGAAGGTAGTGGGGATTAACTCTCACTGCTGAGTTAACACCCGCGTAAGTCACAGCAGACTCACTTGCTGAGAAGGCTGACTTCGGATTTTTTTTGGTGTGAATTTGAATTCATTTAATCCTAAATTTGGGAGGCCTCAATAATAAGCAAGAAAAAGAAAAGCTAAAAGATAGATGAGTATCAATTACGCACTGGGGTCTGTGGCCTGTGTGTGCGTGTGTAAGGGTTGAGAGAGAACAAAATAAGAACTTTAATCCCGATTTAATATTCAATTACAGAACTAGAATTAATGGATAAAATGTTAACATAAAATTAAGTACAAAGAAGGATATCATTATAACATACTGAATAAGATCCCTGGAGTCTTTTTCCTCAAATAGAGGATTCCCATTTCTTAAGTCAGAGCTCCAAGGAGGGCCTGTGATGAGGACAGCAAATTTGAATTGTGCTGATACAAAAAGACACATTCTAGGACTTCCCTGACAGTCCGTGGTTAAGACTCTGTGCTTCCAATACAGGGGGTGCAGGTCTGATCCCTGGTCAGGGGGCTAAAATCCCAGAGTGCCATGGAGCATGGTCAAAACAAACCAAAAAGCACAACTATTTAATCCCTTTGGGGCTGACTGAGAAGCTCCATAAAGGTCAGATGATCCCTGATGACATCATCCTGCAGCTGTGTATGTATGTATGTATGTGTGTATGATATCATTAAAAGAATTTTCTTGAAGATAATAGGAGCCTCTGGAAGCCTCTAATCTGAAATAGAATATCTTATTGGTGTAATTTTCAATAAATATAGTGGGTTTTGCTGGTATAAACTATAAAATCCTTGTAAGAATTTGTGTTACTAATAAAAAAACAGGAAAGCCATTTCCCCCAAGGTATTTTATAATGATGGAGGTAGGAAATATCTAATTTTATCAGTAATAATCCTCTCTCACTTGGCCCTTAAATTCCTGAAGATTCTCACAGTTGAGTTAAAAGCACGAGCTGTAGAATTTTAAATCTAACAAGTCCTATTAGTGAGATGTTATTTTCTCTGGGATCATTTTTTTTTTTAACTATCCCTGGGACTTCCCTGGTGGTCCAGTGGTTAAGACTTTGCCTTCCAATGCAGGAGATGAAGGTTCAATCCTTGATCACGGAATTAAGATCCCACATGCCTTGGGGTCAGGGCCAAAAAACCAAAACATAGAACAGATACAATGTTGTAACAAATTCAATTAAGACAAAAAAAAAAAAAAAAAAAACCTGTCTCTGTAAGCTGCTTCGTCCATGGTAAAAATCACTCAATTTTTTATAATGGTTACATTTACTAGAAAGCTGATTGTGATTTTTAAGTTGTGCTCTTAAAATGGCATTCAGGCTAATGCAACATATAAACAAGTGTATAAAACTCTTGTAAAGTCTGTATAACTGCCAAAACTCTTTTGTGGATGTCTTTATGAATCATAAAAATGTGAATACATGATCTCTAGAGATGCTTAAATCGAATGCTGAATTTCACGGCACCATTTGGGTAGTTGCAGCTGTGGTAGGATTTAGCAAGAATTTCCTTCAGATAGTGGAGTAAGTGGCTACAAGATGAAATAGGGCCCATTCTGCGTGGCAGACAGATGAGCTTAAAAAAGAAGTGTATGAGCTAGTTTTTCAAAGAAAAGAAAATTCCCCCAGATCAATGATTTACACTCCACGTTCAAGGTTTGTTTTTTGTTTGTTTACTGAGCAAAGTGGCCCTCATATACAGGCAGTAAAAAGCAGTCCTCTCTGAGTGTGTGAAATGAGACCTGGGCTTTGTTCAGGTGCCACCTGACTCATTCAGTCCACAGTGATCTACTAGTTATCTCCATGGGTTCTGACATCACTGGCGCCCTGCTCTTAAGACGACACCAAATCAGGGCTTAACATGGTCCCATTTAAAGAAAAGATTCTGCTCTCTCCTAACCTCAGACAAACATAGGTGCACTTGGTTTTACTAAGAGAATGAAAGTTTAGTTTTTACCTGCTGTTCCTGGTTAGGCAGCTTTCCTGAGCATGGATTCTCCTTGCACAAGGAGCTCATGGGTTGGGGCTTTGTGCATTCTGGGGCTCCCCAGTCTTCCAGGGTGTCAGAGTCCTTCATTTCCAGTCACATGCAAGAGAGAAAAAGAACATGGAAGAGTCACATATAATTTGAGTCTGAAAGTGGTGAATCTTACGTCCACCTACATTCCAGTCTCCAGAACGTAGTCATATGCTTCATCTTGTAACAGGTAGGGCTGGGAAATGTAGTTTAGCCAAGCTCCCAGGAGGAGATCAGGGTACTGATGAGCTCCACCAACTCCATCACAAGGAGGAAGGAGCATACCACAAACAAATGTTGTGGTTTTGTCTTAATAGAATCCTTCCTACTGTTTATTTCTGAGATGAGTTATTGGTAGTTTTTGATATGGAAAAGTGCTGTGTATTTAGTGATTAGAAAATAAAGTGTGTTCAAACACAAGAAAATTTCCAGCTGACTCACATCTCCTACAGAATGAGACTGTGTTAAAATTATAACTGTGCTAGTACAATGCTCCCTAATAAGGCAGAACCAGTCTGGTTTAGCTTTAAAACTTCCAGAGTGTTCATTAGAAATGCTTGTTCATTTTGTTCTAATGACAACTGTAACTCTTTACATGACAAAGCTTTCAGACCATGAGAACCGTCCTCATGTAAAGATCATGTGAAGTGCTCACAGCTAATGCAAGATTAAGGAATTTTAATTAGGATTTGAAGTTTATACTTTGAAATGTTTGTTTTATCTCAACTAGTAAGCTTATGCAGCTTTAAAACCCCTATGAAGATTAACGCCAGTCCAAATTTTGCTGACATATAGTTTATGTGAAAATACGGTAGGAGATACAAGCTTCAACTATAGGAACTGACAGTCCTGGATTCATATTCATTCAGTCTCTTACTTGATGTGTCAACTTGGGCAAGTTTTTAACTACTCTAATAAGACTATGCTTCCTCATCTGTAAAATTGGGATAATATAGATACATATATTAATATTATACTTACATAAGATTGTAAAGAATATAATATGAGATAACATGTATAAAATTTCCTGGCAGATACTAAGTGCTCAATTTTTAGCTATCATTATCTTTGTTGATTTTAATGTTTTCCCTTAAATTAGAATTTATCTACTAAGACTTTAATATCTTGTTACACATATTACAAGCTTGGTTACAGACCAAATTTATTTGTGTGGTTAAAAGTTGAAAATTTGCCAAAAGATTTGCTTTGAATGACCTCTGTGTTCCTTCCACCATGCTGCTTTATTTAAGAGACATCATAGTTTTGTGAGTCTCAGGACTAAAGGGTGAAGAAAATCATACCCTCTGGCATTGATTTCTTGGACAAATCAGTCATTCAAGCAATCTAGATTTCTTCATGAATTGGCTTTAAAATAATGAGTCAGTATCATCTATTTACCACATAAGGGCCCCAAGGGAAACATGAAGATGAAGTATTGGGTTCTTATCACAATGTATTTACTGTTTAATAGTCAAATATAAGCCCTTTTAAAGGTCACTGTGGTTAGAGGAGCAGTAGTGATTTTTATGGCAAATTAAGTTTCCTTTGGATGAGCTCTCTTCATTCTTTCTGGAGCTATTTCTCTACTCTTCTCCAGTAGCATACTGGGCAACTACTGACCTGGGGAGTTCATCTTTTCAGTATCATATCTTTTTCCCTTTTCCTACTGTCCATGGGGTTCTCAAGGCAAGAATACTGAAGTGGTTTGCCATTCCCCTCTCCAGGGGACCACGCTTTGTCAGAACTCTCCACCAAGACCTCTTTGTCTTGGGTGGCCCTACCCAACATGGCTCAGTTTCATTGAGTTGGACAAGGCTGTGATTCATGTGATCAGTTTGGTTAGTTTTCTGTGATTGTGGTTTTCATTCTGTCTGCCCTCTGATGGAGAAGGATGGAAGCTTCCTGATGGGAGAAATGACACCACCCTTATAGCAGAAAGGGAAGAAGAACTAAACAGCCTCTTGATGAAAGGAGAAAGTGAAAAAGTTGGCTTAAAACTCAGTATTCAAAAAACAAGATCATGGAATCTGGTCCCATCACTTCATGGGAAATAGATGGGGAAACAATGGAGTCAGTGACAGACTTTATTTTGGGGGGTTCCAAAATCACTGCAGATGGTAACTGCAGCCATGAAATTAAAAGATGCTTACTACTTGGAAGAAAAGCTATGGCCAGCCTAAACAGCATATTAAAGAGCAGAGACTTGACTTTACTGACAAAGGTCCATTCAGTCAAAGCTATAGTTTTTCCAGTAGTCATGTATGGATGTCAGAGTTGGATTATAAAGAAAGCTGAGCACCAAAGAATTGATGTTTTGAACTGTGTTGGAGAAGACTCTTGAGAGTCCCTTGGACTGCAAGAAGATCCAGTGAGTCAATCCTAAAGGAAATCAGTCCTGAATATTCACTGGAAACACTGATGCTGATGTTGAAGCTCCAATACTTTGGCCACCTGATGTGATGAACTGACTGATTGGAAAAGACCCTGATGCTGGGAAAGATTGAAGTCGGGAGGAGAAGGGGATGACAGAGGATGATACGGTTGGATGGCATCACCGACTCAATGGACATGAGTTTGAGTGAGTTCTGGGAGTTGGTGATGGACAGGCAAGCCTGGCATGCTGCAATCCATAGGGTCCCAAAGAGTCGGACACGACTGAGTGACTGAACTGACTGGCTAACTTGGTTGAGCTCAGCTCTGCTGATGCAGACTGGCCAGGCTGGATGGGTGTGCTGTCTGCCCCTTCTCTTCTCCCAACGGTCACCTCCTTGAGGACAGTCGCCTCCTTGGACACCTTGCCTGGCCAGCAATGAGATTGCCAGAACCCAGGAAGAATGCAGTCCTCTTATTTGGAGCTCTATTAAATACGAAGTAAAAAAATATATAGTTGATTTTCTAAAAACTTGTCTACCACCTGTGAGGTAGAAATTAGGGTAACCTTTTGGCAGATGTTCTACTTTTGATGACACAAATATCTTTGGTCTGTAACTACTCTTGTAATAAGTAAGTGCACTAAGATATTAAAGTCTTAATAGATATATTGTAATTTAAGAGAAAACATTAACATCAATAAAGGTACTTTCAGATCAGATCAGATCAGATCAGTCGCTCAGTCGTGTCCGACTCTTTGCAACCCCATGAATCGCAACACGCCAGGCCTCCCTGTCCATCACCAACTCCCGGAGTTCACTCAGACTTACGTCTATCGAGTCAGTGATGCCATCCAGCCATCTCATCTTCTGTCGTCCCCTTCTCCTCCTGCCCCCAATCCCTCCCAGCATCAGAGTCTTTTCCAATGAGTCAACTCTTCGCATGAGGTGGCCAAAGTACTGGAGTTTCAGCTTTAGCATCATTCCTTCCAAAGAAATCCCAGGGCTGATCTCCTTCAGAATGGACTGGTTGGATCTCCTTGCAGTCCAAGGGACTCTCAAGAGTCTTCTCCAACACCACAGTTCAAAAGCATCAATTCTTGGGCGCTCAGCTTTCTTCACAGTCCAACTCTCACATCCATACATGACCACAGGAAAAACCATAGCCTTGAGCTAAAAATTGAGCACTTAGTATCTATCAGGAAATTTTTATATATCTTATCTCATATCATACTCGTTATTTTTTTAATTTAGTTTTTAATTGGAAGAAGATTGCTTTACAATATTATGTTGGCTCTGCCATACAAGAACATGAATCAGCCACAATGACACATATATATCCCCTCCCTCTTGAACACTGTTTACATTTTAGTCACATTTTTGTTGTCTTGGAATACTCTTTAAATTTTAGTCACATTTTCTGTTGTCTTGGCAAAAATTTGATAGGCACATACCACAAGATAGATAATTTTTAATCTAATTTCCTTCCTTCCTTCCTCCCTCCTTTCCTTCCTTTAAATTATTATTATTTTTTTAATTCTTGAAATAGAGATTATCTATTCAAGCTCATTCATAGGAAACAGTGGGGCTAGGAAAAACGTAGGGATTCCTGGTGGCAGATAAACCCTTGAAGACTCTCAAACATAGTCACATACATTTATTAATCACCAAATCTTTGGTTAGCTCTTTATAGAAAGCTTTCTTATTTGGCATCTGCAGGATTTTCAGCCTTCCCTGATCTCCGCCTCTGGCTTTCTATGCTGTTTATTAGCTCTGTTCCAGGAAACTACAATAGGGCTTCCCAGGTGGCACTAGTGGTAAAGAATCTACCTGCCAATGCAGCAGACCCAGGTTCAATCCCTGGGTTAGGAAGATCCCCTGAGGCAGGAAACGGCAACCCACTCCAGTATTCTTGCCTGGCCAATCCCATGGACAGAGGAGCCTGGTGGGCACAGTCCATAAGGCCATGGAGAGCTGGACACAACTGAGTGATTGAGCACACAGACACGGGAAACTACCATAAACCACAGCAGCTAACCTCTGAGTTCTGTGTCTTTCTCTCACACGAAGTGTCTCTATTTCCCGGTCTCTCCCACTGGACGATAGATGAATTAGAGACAGGAGTAGGTCTGTACTCCTGTACCCTTGCATTTCACTCATAAGAGGAGCTCAGTATCTGCCGGTGAACTGTTGAGCAGGATCGAATTGAATTGAAAAGAACAGCAAGGAACATGGCATCGGTTGTAGCCAGGGAAGTTTCTGAGCTTGACCTGCTGCTCTGGGCTGGTGTGACAGAGGCCAATTTTGCCTAGTCTGTTTAGAATAATTGCCACAAGATTATAATGGTTCTAGGATCTGCAGAGAAAGAATTTCAATCTCTCACATGTCCTGCTCTGAACCTGCATAAAGAGCCCAAGCCCTTCCTACCGCCAAGAGAACACTGAGTTGGTACAGCTTCTCAGAAATCAATGACGCCTTCCAGGAACATTTTTGGTTTCTGTTGTCTAGTCGCTAAGTCATGTCCGACTCTTTTGCAATCCCCATGGACTGTCCATGGAATTTTCCAGGCAAGAATACTGGAGTGCATTGCCATTTCCATCTCCAGAAACATATATTCAAAGAAAATTCATTGTTCATAGTCAGTGGGAGCTATTGCTCAGTGGTTTCCTCAATAAGTATGCTCTGTTCTCTCTCCTACTTGCAACTGATGTAGGTAAAGCATTTGGTGTGTAGCTGCTATGGCATAAGTTCTCCATTTCCTTGCAAATAGGTGGATATGTGACTTTCACACTAATGAGTACCACGTGGTGTAATAGAAACCCATCGCCATGAAATATAGCATTTTTAGAAGGCTCTCTTGCATCAGTGAAGCCCATTTATGCTGCTCAAAATGTTTTTATCTGTCTGCTTTGATGTGGGAAATGGGCATCATTAGTAGGACATGCACGTACTGAAGAGATAAATCCTAACTACACGCTCGTTTCTTTGTGGTGCTCGCAGACCCACATACGTGCAGTTTTATGAATGAAAGGAGATGCTCAGAGCTACCAAAGGGGAAGAGGCAGACACTCTAAAAGACAGCTAACATGCTCATCATCTCTCTTTTCTTCTTTGCCTTTGGGTTTCAGAGGAATTTTAATAGATGTTGGGAAGGTATTTGTGAATTTGAGTGGTCCTATTCCAATTTCCACGTAAGAGCAGTAGAAGGAGGAGGATGGGAAAGAGGGCAGACAGAGTGAGCAGAGCTCCCCAAGCCTCTCAGGGCACCATGATGTTGAGGTCACACATGTCTTAAACCCTGTTGAAAGTATGTTAGCCTGCAGGCATTTCAAATTTTAGCCAGTCACAGGAGCAAGTACTTCATTATCCAGCAGGAAACTCGGCCAACTACCACCTGTAATATCTGTATCTGAACGTCAAAGAAATAGAGAGGAAACAGTTTGCCTCTACGATATTGCTCCTCAATCCTGATCAAACATGAGAAAAGGCATCTGAGTGATGCTTAAAGAGTGCCAGTGTGAAAATAAAGTGCCCATTTAAACATGAAGGGTATTTCTGATGGATTGCAAGAATCACTTAATGCTGTCCCAGACTCCCAAAGAAAATTAAGAAGAGCCTCTCAGAATGTGCTTCTGTATTGTTCTTTCTCAGTCGTTCAGTCGTGTCTGATTCTTTGCAACCCAATCAACTGCAGCATGCCAGGCTCCTCTGTCCTTCACTCTTTCCTAGAATTTGCTCACTCGTGTCCATTGAGTCAGTGATGCTATCTAACCATCTCATCCTCCTTCTCTTTTTCCCTTCAATCTTTCCCAGCATCAGGGTCTTTTCAAGACCTGATGAGTCTATTCTTCTCATCAGAGACCACAGTATTGGAGCTTCAGCTTCAGCATCAGTCCTTCCAATGAATAGTCAAGGTTGAGATTTCCTTTAGGACTGACTGGTCTGATCTCTTTACAATTCAAGGGACTCTCAAGAGCCTTCTCCAACACCACAATTCAAAAGCATCAGTTCTTCAGCACTCCTGCTTCTTTATGGTCCAACTCTCATATTTTTTGTTTAACATTTCACATAAAGCAGAAAAGGTCAGCCTTAGCAATGTTTCTACTATGCTAAGAAAATGGCGACTACTATTTGGGGGAGTTTGAAATATTCACAGTAATCACATTTAAAATTTTTGTTTTGAAGTAATTGTAGACCTACATGCAGTTCTAAGAGATAATACAGAGACATCCCATATAACTTTTATTTAGTTTTCCCCACTGGCAACATCTTGCAGAACGACAGAGCTATAGAGCAACCAGTATACTGACAAGGACACAGTGCAGTGATAGAACATTTTCATCACCACAAGGATCTCTCTTGTTACCCTTTAATCCATCAAACAGGGCATTATCAGTTATTGTCTCCCTGGGAATTCCTTCCAGGGAGTTGACCTTGATTCTTTAGTTAACCTCAGTCCTGAGTTCACTGGTCATTCCCCTGGCCCTCATTCTGGATCAGGAAGATCCCCTGGAGGAGGGCACAGCAACCCACTCCAGTAATCTTGCTTGGAGAATTCCATGGAGAGAGGAGCCTGGCAGGCTACAGTCAGTAGTGTCACAAAGAGTCAGACAGGACTCAGTGACTAACACTTACTTACCTTATCTTCCCTTGGCCCACATACCTGGCACTTCATTGAAAGAGTCATGCCTCGCCCATGTTGCTGTGACTCTGATTCACCCTCTTATTTTCCACAATAAAAACAAACCCATCTCTAATACTTAATCCACAATAGAATGTACAGTAGACCCTCCTCTGTCTCCTCTTTCCTAGTTGAATTTATCCCACTCGACTAACTTTCCCAAATTCTTAAAAACTTTTTTTCCTACATGTTCAAACCTATTTCTTATTACTCCATCACTTTTTTGGTCACTGGCACCTGCTTCCTTCAAGTCAGTGTTACTCTACTTTCTACTCTTTCTGGTATCAGATACTTATTTTAATAACACTCAGAGGTGATGCTATTTATCTGATAAAGGGAAATAAGGTAGATGGATGAGACTAGCCTTCTCTGAGTTTTCAAAAAGCCAAGAGGGAATCCTGACCCCAGATTTTCACGTCATTCATCGAATCAGTGTTCCATTTAAGAGGGATTTCGAGGTAGCACTCTTTGAATGTGAAGTTAGAATGCCTTGGCGACTGGTTTGAAAGAAATGCTTGCTACTTTGTCCAGGGTGAACATGTATTTGTGTGACTTAAAGGCTAGAGGAAGGACTGATTATAGTGATGTTAGCACGCCAAGCTACCTCTTGTGTCACTACAATTCTGAAGAAAAATGCTAGAGAGGCATGACTATAAATATTAAAAAAGGACATCAAGGAACACAAACCTGACCTCAGCAACTTAGGGTGTAACTAGAGCTTAGCCAGAGAAAGTGGGAAAAGGAGTCAAAATCCTAGAAAGCCACGACAATGACGATTTCCACCAAGTGCTTTAAGGAATACAATCCAGTGTTTGTCCTATAGGCATACAATCATATGTATGTGCTAAATTGAAGAGGTGCAAGGTCTAAACTGATTTTGAGTGAAAAATTAAAGACACTAAAGAAAGGCAATTTTATGTTTTCCCCTCTATTCTGTAAACTCTAATTTTTATTATTTGATACTGATTATCTGGTATTATTTCACAAGCATCAAGTAGGCCATCAATTAAGTCCAATGTAAAAAAATATTATCCCATTTAGAAAGAAAGAAGGGGACTTCCCTGGTGGCCCAGGGGCTAAGATTCCACACTCCCAATTCAGGGGGCCCGAGTTTGATCCCTGGTCAGGGAACTTGATGTCACTTATCACAACTAAAGATTCTGCATGTAGATGAAGATTGAAGATCCCACATGCTGCCACTGAGACCCAGTGCAGCCAAATAAGTAATAAATAAATAAATAATGAAGGAAGTGAAGGGAGGGAAAGGAGAGCTTGGGTAATCATTAGTGCTGTTCATCAATGCTTGTGGTCTTTACCAGCCAGAGGTAGAATTCTACTTATTGATTCCCTAGGACGCAGGCACGTTTTTGGCCTGTGACAGCTGAAGCATGTCACTTCTGGCCACCAGCCTTAAGAGCAAAGGTGTGATCCCCACGTGGTTTCCCGCAGTGTGGTGAGCAGTGCTACCGCACCCAGGGAGGCTGCGTCCTGGGCTGAGCAAATCAAGCCAGCTCCTGCCGACCCCGCAGGGACATTTCCTGTGAGGGACAAATACAGCTTCACAGTTTTCAGTGATAAAGAGCAGGGGATGTGTGTTACTAAAACATAACATAGGCTGTCCTGAATGTTAGAAAACAGTAACAGTATGACTTTTGCAGTGGGATGGTAGGTGTTTCTTCATTTCTTCTTTCTTTTTGTATTTTCTAATTTTTCCAATAATGCTTTTTAAATCTATTTCATACTTTTCTAGAATGGGTAAATTTTTTGTAATAAGGAAATGAATTAATTTAAAATAAACCGAGGGGAAGATAAGTTTTATGATTTGAATATATTTATAATTTGAAATATTATATTTTTACGATAAATGCACAAAAATTAATGCCATTTTGTTGTTGTTGTTGTTGTGCCAGTTGGGTTATCCTAACACATAATAGGCACAGATTGAGAAGTGTTTGAGACCAGAAATCTCATGGTGTTACAAGATACTTAAAATGCGTAACCAGAGATAGAGGAAATCATGCTATGTGGATGACGACAAGCACACCTGCAAAAGAAATTTTAAAATTCACAAATCATGAGTTCCCTAACAGCAAGGGGCCAAAACTGCTCCTTTTTCCCAAGAATCTAATGGTTGACACCATTTTCTTGAACCTGGAGTATGTTTTTGGAGCATAGAGTTTAGTTGCCAAGAACTCAAAAAACAAAATGTTATACGGTCATAGTATCAAAGTTTACTGTCTTGAGATAAATCTGCTCCAGCCCCTACGAAATGCACCTCTGTGAGGATGGTGGATCCCCTGGGGTCCTGGGAGACATTTGTGGGACAGACTATTTCTCCTTTATCTGTGGTTTGCTGGTGAGATTAGGCAAAATGAGTAACAATGATGGGCATTGCATAAAAGATGGTTGTGTTTGTTAATTTTTTTCTTCCCTCACCTTTCCCTGTGCATAATACACACACACACACACACACACACACACACACACACTCACTCACCCCATTATGAATAATGCAGTCAGGCTCACTCAAGGATACTAGGGACATTTGCACATTGACCTTATTACACAAATGGGCTTTCCAGGTGGCTCTAGTGGCAAAGAACCCACTCCAGGTAAAGAACTCCTGCCAATGCAGGAGACACAAGAGAAATAGGTTTGATCCCTGAGTCAGGAAGACTCCCCTGGAGGAGGAAATGGCAACCCACTCCAGTATTCTTGCCTGGACAATCCCACGAACAGAGGAGCCTGGTGGGTGACAGTCCATGGGGTCGCAAAGAGTCGGACACGACTGAGTGACTGAGCACACTTATTGTACAGAAGGGCCTTCATTTGAATTTTATAGAAGGGACCTGAAGAAAAATAAGCCTGTGTCAAAATCTCAAAATCAAAGCATAGGATTTTACATGCATTACTGAACATATTTCTTTGCCAATCTGAATGAGAAGCCAACCTCAATAAAATCCTACATCTTTAAGATAGTAGACTCAAAACCAGGATGAATCACAGACAGACAACTGGCAGGTCTCAGCTCTGTTTTATCTTTCAGTCTCTTCTGAAGACAGTGTTGCTGTCTTTGAGAACTGAGTTTCCATAGACTAAAATTAAGACTCTCTAGATTTTTTTTAAAGGTTAATATTTTCTTTGAGATTTTACCTAGTGCCTGTGCAGTATTATTTATAGGGGTTTTCTTCCATTTTACCAAACTAGAAATTTAATAAATAGATTCTCAAGAGAAATAAAAACCTTCTTACTGGCCGTATTCTTACCGAAGGAATGTGTGTAGTTTGGCTGCTCACTGCTCAAAAGCCAATAAACAGGCCAGGTTGGTAGAAAGGAAAGTTTGCTTTATTTCAGATGCTGACAACTGGAAGGGAGGGTAACGGACATTCGTCCAAAAGCCTACTCCTCCCACTCCCACCAGTGGCACCCAGTGGGGCAAGAGCTTTTATCGACAGGAAGAGGGGGGCTACATGCAGAAATAGCAGTCAGCTCTGACAGTCGTCTTCCAATTGGTCATGGGTGGTCTGACCAGCATCATCTTGGTTGTTTTAGGTAGAGTTAATCTTCAGTTCCAGGGTCTATTTGTTCCATTTCTTTGTGGCCAGTTCTCGGAATGGTGGCAGCTCATGTCCTGGGTACAGTCTGGTCATCATGTAGTTAACTTCTCCATCTGATGTTTGAGTATCTACAAGACAGCTCACAGGATGTGGCCCAGAATATTATCTACAGCCCTGGAGAAAGAACTAAAGGTCCTTGACTATGTTTCATGACCATATTATTGTTACTTAGTCTCCTTGCACTGTTTTCCTTTGTTTCCACATTTCTCACTTCTCTGATTAAACGTATTTTTTTACTGAAGTTTTCCACAAACAAAAGGCAGACAGAGGACCTGGTGGGTGGGGCAAGGACCATAGGATTCTGCTTCCTTTCACAACTGGAAAAGATTCTAAAACCCTGGCTTACAGATAAACCCTTTGCTTTCATTCTGCTTCTACAGCCCCAGAACCCACATGTAGCATGTAAGACAATGAATTACAGTTATTTTTAGTTCTGAATTAACAAGCTCAAGAGGCCCCAAAAGACTGAGGTTATTGCTTAGCACTCATTGCAAAGAAAAAACTTCTGGGAAAGGTCTTTCTTTTTAAGAAACCAGTGAATTTTTAGATCCCAAGCTGCACCTAAAAGAGAAAAGAAAATCTTATTAATAACTTTCACCTTTCTGAATTTGCACTTGAAATAGTGTGAACTCTTGACAAATGTAAAATGGGTATAAACATCTTTCCACCCTTACTTGGTGGTTTCATTAAGTTTTCAAAAGATAGAATAAATGAAACAAAAAATACACAAAGACCCGCAGAACGAAGACCTTTAATTGAAATTGTCTAGTTTAAGCTTCAAAATACTACTTTGTACTCTGTAAAATGTCTGAGTGTATGCTAAGTCCCTTCAGTCGTGTCAACTCTGGAGGCTTATGTGCGAGCTAAGTTGCTTCAGTCATGTCTAAATCTTTGCGCCCCAATGGACTGCAGCCTGCCAGGCTCCTCTGTCCTTGAGATTCTCCAGGCAAGAACACTGGAGTGTGTTGCCGTGCCCTCCTGCAGGGGATCTTCCTGACCCAGGGATCAAACCCTCGTCTCTTGTGTCTCCTGCACTGGCAGGCGGGTCCTTTACCACTTGTGCCACCTGGGAAGCCCGTAAAATGTCTAGAAATAGAGGCAAAATTATTGTTTGTCTAGATAGAGGCAAAATTATTGTTAAGTTTTTTTAAAGGTCAACCTTTAAGCACAGTTCCATGTAGTTACATTGGAAACTAGGTCTCAGTGTAGAAAATGCCCAGGGAGCCTATAGACTCAAAGGGTTCTGAAAAAAGTTAATAACTCTCTTCCCTTGTTACTAAAAAAGATCCACACAGGGCATTTCATACACTGCAAGGAGCAGCCAGTGGCCTGAACTGTTAGCTCAGAAAGGAGACTTCTGCTTTCACTCCATCTCGCTAACATTCTACAAAGATGTTTGTTGCTGTAAAATTGACAGCCATAATGTTTGGCAATTCAAATCACGTTAGATGTTTCTTCTTTTTAATTCCATTAACAACAGAGAATGCAATCTTCAGAAGCCCTCCCTCAGGAGCAGAGAACCTGGTGCTATGGGACTAGCTCAGGGTTCATGGTCAAGGTCCTTTGTTCTGTGGGTCTAATTAGCACCCAGAGCAACTTCTCAGTTTCTAAGCTTATGCCCTGAGCTGGATTCTAAAATTAGAAACATTTTAAAAAGTATTTATATTTCCTATATTAAAAAAACTAAATTTTATTTTATAAAAAGCAAATATTTATTATATACTTACATAGTATGTTATACTAATAATATACACCCTTCACGTGTTCATCTGCAAAAAAAGAGGACCTCAGTTAGAGGAGTCTGCTAGCCCATCAGTGAGCGTGTGTCTGTCCCTGGAACCTACTGGGGGAGGGTGAGTCCCGGGATGAAATAAGGAGCTAGTTCTGAAATCGGTGAAAAAGAAGCCACAAATATTGAACATTGTCAGACCATGAAGGACTTCAGGGAGCCCCAACTCTGAACAGCCTTTGAAATCCTTTTCCACCTGCTTCCTACACAGCCTCCATCACCCAGAAGGTTTAGTTATGGTCATGATCCCTCACCGGGGAGGGCTGGAGCTGGAAAGCAGAGATTGAGGGTAAACAGAGCCATCTTGTAGGGCTCGTGAGAACTGAAGCCTGGGTTCTCTGATGTCACGGAGAATCCCAGCCCCTTCACCATCCAGTGCAAATGTCCCAGTGCAGTGTCAGTGGTTACATGATTGTGACTCAGAAATGTCAGGCCTGATGCATGAGAGTTGTGGAGCTGCAGGGGAACAGAGACACGATGGAACAGAGGGAACCTTAACAAACGGGAGGTAGGTGTGTTTCCCCTCTTCCACCATTCGCTGATGTTTCAATTCCTGAGAAGCAGCAGGCCCTCTAGGAGGCGGTCCTGCTAGGCCCATCTAACCCGTGATGCGTGCTGATCACTGTGTGTTTCTCTCTTTCCACCCAGGACAGCTTTCCTGCCCGCTTTGGAGGAGTCCATTTTGTCAACCAGCCCTGGTACATTCATGCCCTGTACACGCTCATCAAGCCATTCCTTAAAGACAAGACCAGGAAACGGGTAATGAAAGCAAAACCCAACAAGGGGAGGTTCAGAGGGACAACTGCAGAGCCCCTCCACTCAGTCTCCCTCTGTCTTTATTTTTCACTATGGTTGTTTTTGTTTTTTGTTTTTTTTTTTGGCTTTTCTGCAGTCCCTGAGCTTTTGAGCCTCAGCTGGAGTTTTGCAAATGGCCTGGATTTAATCAATAATTTAGTGGCACTGGGTTAGTTTAGAGTCCCGGTGACAAACCAAAGGAAGCGTTGAAGGCATGCAAATGCCAGATGCCCCTTTTACAGTAAATGCTTGTCGGAGATGCCAGGTCAAACAGCTTCCTGTTCACCGAATATTTTAAGAACTTACATTTTGTCCTGCGAATGTGTTATCTCTATGAAGAATGTTGATGGTTTGCCTTTTCCCTCATGACTCTTGGGTCATAGCTGCCAGCTCCATCACCCTTGAGGCCGGGAATGCATTCTTCTTTAGAAATAATAATGCTCACAGGAAAAAGGCTTTTAAAATCTTGATTGCATCAGCTGATGACATTTGGGAAGCCAGCATCCTCCAGCAGATTTTTTCCCCCCTGGCATTCTGATTAGCTGAGAAACCCAGCATTCTTTAACCTCTATGAATCTCTGTTTCCTCATTTATAAAATGGAAAAACTAACACCCACATCACAGAGTGGCTGGGGTAATTTTATGGGACACACAGCATAAAGTCATTCTTGTAGGAGAGACTCCGGAACACTCATTTATCTTTCCTATTTAGCTCTCTTTTCTTATAAGAGTTCTGATTTCAGCTATCACCTAGCTCAGGGGCACCACCTCTTAAGGGAACAAGAGTCAGTCTTACAGCACCTTATATAGGCTGCTGGGCTTCCCAGGTGGTGCTAGTGATGAAGAATCTGTCTGCCAGTGCAGGCGACGCAAGAGACATGGGTTCAATCCCTGGGTTAGGATGATCCCCTGAGAGAGGGCATGGCAACTCACTCCAGTATTCTTGAGTGGAGAATCCCGTGGACAAAGGAACCTGGCAGGCTACGGTCCAAAGGGTCTCAAAGATTCAGACACAAGTAAAGCAGCTTAGCTCGGATATAAGCCTCTATGTCCCAGGAACTCTATGCTGGGAAGAGCTCAGAGTACTCAGAGGGGAATGATAACGTGGGGGATCCCTGCCACATATACACACTCTGCAGGGTTCCCAACTCCTAAAGCTCAGCTGTTTCCAGATCATTAGGAAACATTGCCATAGGGTATAGGATGCAGGGTAATTCTCCTGTCCGCAAATGAGTGTGGAACCCGGGACTAGAATTGGCCAGCCTCAGGAGGCAGAGGCATTCTAGGACATTCTGAGATCTGTCTGGGGCTCAGGATGGTGATAAGAGCCGAGAAGTGCCTTATATGGTTCCCAACATGGCATCGTGCTTCCCAGTGGCCTCATCTTCTACTCAGGAAGGAGCCACGGCATTTCCTCCCACAAGGCAACCAGCATGTGTGCTCTGCCACTGAAGGAAGGGGCTTCCTGGTTCTCTGGGTGCAGAACAGAATCTGACAAATGGGGATTCCGCTTCCTACCTGATGAGTTCGTCCACCTCACATGACCCCCAGAGAGAGGGCCAGTTTCAACAACGTGCCTTTTCCTCTGAGAACTGGAAGTTTTGGGTGGGTACGTGGCTACCAGGACCAGTGTTTAGCTACAGCTTTTCCACATTTCAAATACTATAATTCCTCTACTGAGACATTCTGCAAAAGCCAGAATATGTGAATCTCTTAAAAAAAAATTCTTTTTAAAATTCAGTCATACTCAACCATCCAGTGTCAGAAAATGTACATTGTTTCCTGAAGTGCTACAGTATTCTTGTGAAGAATTTTAGTGCTTAGCTTCTTGTCTCCTTCCTCTTTCAATTTGGTTCGGTTCGGTTCAGTCACTCAGTCGTGTCCAACTATTTGTGACCCCATGAATCGCAGCACGCCAGGCCTCCCTGTCCATCACCAACTCCCGCAGTTCACTCAGACTCACGTCCATCGAGTCAGTGATGCCATCCAGCCATCTCATCCTCTGTCGTCCCCTTCTCCTCCTGCTCCCAATCCCTCCCAGCATCAGAGTCTTTTCCAATGAGTCAACTCTTCACATGAGGTGGCCAAAGTACTGGAGTTTCAACTTTAGCATCATTCCTTCCAAAGAAATCCCAGGGCTGATCTCCTTCAGAATGGACTGGTTGGATCTCCTTGCAGTCCAAGGGACTCTCAAGAGTCTTCTCCAACACCACAATTCAAAAGCATCAATTCCTCGGCACTCAGCCTT
Organism: Bos taurus; assembly: GCF_002263795.3. Lineage (NCBI taxonomy): Eukaryota > Metazoa > Chordata > Mammalia > Artiodactyla > Bovidae > Bos > Bos taurus. The sequence goes on from NC_037341.1 coordinate 26,979,757, forward strand.
CACAGTCCAACTCTCACATCCATACATGACCACAGGAAAAACCATAGTAAATGATGTCATTACATCACAAGTTAAAATTCAGTACAACAGGGCAAGGTAGGGAGTAAGGCTCTGCCTTCCAACGCAGGGGCCGCAGGTTTGATCCCTGATCATGGAACTAAGGTCTCATATGCTGCAGAGTGTAGCCTAAATTTTATTTTATAAAAAGCAAATATTTATTATATACTTATATAGTACATTATACTAATAATATACACCCTTAAGACATGTTGTGAGTTACGTTCCAGACCACAGGAAAAAAGCAAGCATCATGAAAAAGCAAATCACATGTATGTTTTTTTTTCTGTTTCCCAGTGTATAAAAAAGTTACATTTACACTATACTGTAGTCTATTAAGTGTGCAATAGTATGTCTAAAAAATGTTCATACTTTAATTAAAAGTACAAAACAACAACAAAAATTATCATAGTTATATCAAAGATCACTGATCACAGATCACCATGACTAATATAATAATAATGAATGAGTTTGAAATATTAAGAGAATTATCAAAATGTGACATAGAGACACGAGGTTTGCTAACACTTTAGAAAAAGGGCACCAATAGACTTGTTTGATATAAGGTTGCCACAAACTTTTGGCTTACAAAAAGTGTAATATCTGTTAAGTGCAGCAAAGCACAATAGGCAAGGGATGCCTGTAGTAACAGTGTAATGTAACACTTACATGATATATTATTATACTATATGTACATATTTTAAAAATCACATTTATTCATACATTTCTTCATGGTTAAGTGTGTGCATGTGTGTGTATAATTTATGACCCTGTACTCAGGAACAATTAATGTGCATTGAGCCTGCAACATGAAGAAGTGTGGGAATCGATGTCATTATACAGATGCACTTTGAATAAACTTTCAGGAGTCAATTCCTAAATTACAGGCAATGGTAATTATCAACTTGTGGCTTATCCACTTTATGGATTTGTTTCAAAATGTTATTTGGGGGTGTTTTCTCCCCTATGACTAATTATATTACCATCCATTATATGCTTCGAAGATGCAAACTTGTTTGTTGAGGGTATTGGCAAATCCAGACAGAAATAGAAAACTGTTGCAAAAACATCTCACAATAAATTCCCAGGTCAGTTTCCAAGTCCATTGCTTAAGAAGTGACTGAGATAAGTGACTGAGATTTTTCCTTGTGCCCACACTACCCTGGGAGCTAGGAGAGTATTAAAAGGGTTAAAAAAAAAAAAAAAAAAAGGTCCCTTTCCTGAGCATCCTGCTGTTCCTAAGGGGGTTGTTTCATTATTGAGTTGCTTAGTCATGTCCAGCTATTTTGCCATCCTATAGACTGTAGCCCACCAGGTTCCTCTATCCATGGGATCACCCCAGCAAGACTACTGGAGTGAGCTGCCATTTCCTTCTCCAGGGGATCTTCCAGACCCAGGAATGGAACCGGTGTTTCCTGCATTGGCAAGCAGATTCTTCATGATTGAGCCAACAGAGAAGCCCTCTCCTATGGGGGAGAAAGACATCAATGAACAAATCAGAAAAACTTAGAAGTCATCTCACAATGAACAGTTAATTTGGAGAATCAGGGAGAGTCAAGTGGGCAGGTGTCACTGGGGCAGATTGAGGAAGCCTTTGCCACTAGATGTAGGCCTGGGAAGGATGGAGAACATTGAGGAGGGTCTAGAGGAAGCTTAAGGAAAAGAACAGTGCAATGTGGTGTGCATGAAGCATGATTAGGGATTTGGAGGGTCTACATTCCTACTCTTTTCATCTGCAGGGATAATTAAGAGATGACTATATGTATAAATTTGGACCATGGCCAAAAAATACCCAATTTATTCACGAACTTCATTTTTAAGGACTATTAATTCAGCCCCTTTTCTGAGCAATAAATTAACATTTTATGAAGACTAAGCCACAGACACAAAATTGAATGCCTCTTTAAACTTCATGATCACCAACAACACATCTACTTTGTCACTGCTAGACTGTGTATTAGACTAAGTGCTCGATCATACGTTTTGGATATTTTTTCTCGCTTATTATTTTTTCTTTCCAGATTTTCCTGCACGGAAACAACTTAAACAGCCTCCACCAGCTAATACACCCTGAATTTTTGCCATCTGAATTTGGAGGCACTCTTCCTCCTTATGACATGGGGACGTGGGCCCGGACGTTGCTCGGTCCTGACTACAGCGACGAAAATGACTACACTCACACTTCCTATAATGCAATGCACGTGAAACACACATCCTCCAATCTGGAGAGAGAATGCTCACCCAAGCCAATGAAGAGGTAAGGTCTGGGTTAGCAGAGCCTTCCAGTTAGAGCTCAAGAGGCATTTTTGATATGGGGGCTATTTTGGGTAACCCTGGTAACTCAGATGGTAAAGAATCTGCCTGCAGTGCAGGAGACTCAGTTTCGATCCTTGGGTCAGGAAGAACCCCAGGAGAAGGGAATGTCAACCCACCCCAGTGTTTTGCCTGGAAAATCCCATGGACAGAGGAGCCTGGCGGGCTACAGTCCATGGGCTCGCAAAGAGTCAGACACGATTGAGCATGCATGCATTGTGAGTTAAGTAATTGAAGACCTTTATAGGCACAGAACTTGAATAAAATAAATTGTAATACATTCTCAGCTGATTTCACCAAAATTGAAAGTAAATGCGGCTTGGCTAGCTCAGAAATACTGTTATCCCCATTGTATGAAAGAAGCAGTAGAAGGCTTGGCCCTTGGTCATGTCATGATTACAGTTCTGGTCTTGAGGGAGTCTGTTAATTCACACAGAATGAATGTGGGACCTTTGAGACACATTGGAGGAAAAAGCAACCTGCTAGAAAATGTTGCTATCATCGATGCATTTGGAACCATTTATTGAGCATTTACTTGGCCACAGGCACTGATTGGGCACTGGGAGTATGAAAATAAATAAAGACATAAAAGGAAAAAGACAGAGAACAGGGCCTTGGGAAAATCTGCCAAGTAAGACTTCTAGCAACCTGTTTCTACTGTGAGTGACAGCTGAGCTGGGCTCCGAAGGATGAGAATCAGCAGCCCAGGCTTACAGAGGGGGAAAAACAAGACAGACAGAGGTGTGGAGGCTGTGGAGGGGTGGGATATTCTGGTGTGGCAAATTGGTGTGAAAGGTTCCGGGGTGAGAGTGGGAATGAAGTTCTACAGATGGCTGGTTGCAGGTGGGGAAGTACAGTGTATGCTGTCAATAGAAGACCACGAGTGAGGGCTTTTTAAATGGATATACAAATAATGTGCAAGTACTTTGTTATTATAATCAGTAAAGCCTTATTTTACCTTTTCAACCTCAAGTCCCCAATCTCAATCTCTATGCCTCCCTACAGGAGGGGTTGGACTGGGGTGGGCCTTTCTATTCTCTTTTCTGTACATTCAGTTCAGTTCAGTTCAGTTGCTCAGTCGTGTCCGACTCTTTGCGACCCCATGAATCGGAGCACACCAGGCCTCCCTGTCCATCACCAACTCCCGCAGTTCACTCAGACTCATGTCCATCGAGTCAGTGATGCCATCCAGCCATCTCATCCTGTCGTCCCCTTCTTGTCCTGCCCCCAATCCCTCCCAGCATCAGAGTCTTTTCCAATGAGTCAACTCTTCCCATGAGGTGGCCAAAGTACTGGAGTTTCAGCTTTAGCATCATTCCTTCCAAAGAAATCCCAGGGCTGATCTCCTTCAGAATGGACTGATTGGATCTCCTTGCAGTCCAAGGGACTCTCAAAAGTCTTCTCCAACACCACAGTTCAAGAGCATCAATTCTTCGACACTCAGCTTTCTTCACAGTCCAACTCTCACATCCATACCTGACCACTGGAAAAACCATAGCCTTGAATAGATGGACCTTTGTTGGCAAAGTGATGTCTCTGCTTTTCAACATGCTATCTAGGTTTGTCCTAACTTTTCTTCCAAGGAGTAAGTGTCTTTTAATTTCATGGCTGCAGTCACCATCTGCAGTGATTTTGGAGCCTCCCAAAATAAAGTCTGACACTGTTTCCCCATCTATTTTCCATGATGTGATGGGACCAGATGCCATGATCTTCGTTTTCTGAATGTTGAGCTTTAAGCCAACTTTTTCACTCTCCTCTTTCACTTTCATCAAGAGGCTTTCCATACATTACACATAGCTATATGCACCCAGAGACAATATCTAATATTGTGTATTGTGTGGTCTAGTTCGATAGGGCTGCTGTGACAAAGTACCGCAGTCTAGAATGGACCAGGTGCCTTAAATCAGGGGTCCCTGACCCAGTATTGGTCCAGTACTGGTCCAAGGCCAAAATACTGGTCCATGGCCTATTGGGAACCGGGCCACACAGCAGGAGGTGAGCACCAGGCAAGAGAGTGAAATTTCATCTGCATTTACAGCTTCTCCCTATTGCTCTTCCATCATCCCCGGATGGTAACATCTAACTGCAGGAAAACAAGCTCAGAGTTCCCTCTGGTTTTGTATTATGGTGAATTATATAATTATTTCATCATATATATTATAAGGTAGCGTGTTCACTTGCTCTGTTGTGTCCATCTCTCTGCGGCCTCATCGACTGTAGTCCACCAGGCTCTTTTGTCCATGGGATTCTCCAGGCAAGAATACTGGGGTGGGTTGCTGGACCCTCCTCCAGGGCATCTTCCTGACCCAGGGATTGAACCTGTGTCTCTTACATCTACTTGCACAGGCAGGTGGGTTCTTCACCACTAGTGACACCTGGGAAGACCCTATATATCACAATGTAATAATAGAAATAAAATGCAAAATAAATGTAATGTGCTGGAATCATTCTGAAACCATCTCCTCCTGCCACCCTGTTCCATAGAAAAACTGTCTTCCATGAAACCGGTCCCTGGTGCCAAAAAGGTTGGGGACCACTGCCTTAAACAATAGAAAGTTATTCTCTCACAGTATGGAGGCTACAAGTCCAAGGTTAAGGTGTCTGCAGGTTGGTGCCCTCTGAGGCCTCTCTCCTCGGCTTGTAGATGGCTATCCTCTCTCTGTGTCTTCACTGGGTTTCCCTTCATGCATCTTTATCTGTATCCTAATTTCCTCTTCTTATAAGGACACTAGTCATATTGGCTTAGGGCCCACCTTTTTCTGGGCTCCAAAATCACTGCAGATGGTGACTGCAGCCATGAAGGAAAGTTAGAACAAACCTAGATAGCATATTGAAAAGCAGAGACATTACTTTGCCAACAAAGATCCGTCTGGTCAAGGCTATGGTTTTTCCAGTGGTCATGTATGAATGTGAGAGTTGGACTGTGAAGAAGGCTGAGTGTCGAAGAATTGATGCTTTTGAACTGTGGTGTTGGAGAAGACTCTTGAGAGTCCCTTGGACTGCAAGGAGATCCAACCAGTCCATTCTGAAGGAGATCAGCCCTGGGATTTCTTTGGAAGGAATGATGCTAAAGCTGAAACTCCAGTACTTTGGCCACCTCATGCGAAGAGTTGACTCACTGGAAAAGACTCTGATGCTAGGAGGGATTGGGGGCAGGAGGAGAAGGGGACGACAGAGGATGAGATGGCTGGATGGCATCACTGACTCGATGGACGTGAGTCTGAGTGAACTGCGGGAGTTGGTGATGGACAGGGAGGCCTGGCGTGCTGCGATTCATGGGGTTGCAAAGAGTCGGACACGACTGAGCGACTGAACTTAACTGACTGACTGTTTGGTCAATATCTTAATAACCTCCTTAAAGATGCTATCTCCAAATATAGTCACAGTCTGAGATACTGGGGGTTAGGACGTCAACATATGAATTTGAAGGGGGACACACATAGTTAATCTGTCTTTATGTAAGCTCCTTTGATGTTGGTAATGTAGGTGTAGCTCATGTTTTCAGTGCTGTGTCATGTTCCAGAAAGTGGATATATCACAGTGCAGCCATTTATCTTCTGATGGACTGCTAGATTTTTTTCTGAGCTTTTTTTCTCTGTTTTAAGAAGGGCTCAATGAATCTTTTTGATGTGCCTCCTTCCTCTGGGTAGATGTGGGGCCCTGTAGCTGCTGGGTCAGAGGACTGTGCAACTTAAGTTTCAATCACTGCCTAGAGACCCTCCAAAATGACCTCACTCCCATTTTGGGTGTGTGAGAATATCCCTCTCAGACCCATTAAAAGTGCTTGATATTAGCAGACTTCACTTTTTTTCTCTTGAGTTATAATTGACATAATGCTTCTGAGGTGGCTCAGTGGGGAAAGAATCCTCCTGCAGTGCAGGAGGGGCAGGAGATGTGGGTTTGATCCTGGGGTTGGGAAGATCCCTTGAAGGAGGGCATGGCAACTCACTCCAGTATTCTTGCCTGGAGAGTTCCAGGCAAGAGGAGCCTAGCAGGCTACAGACCATGAGGTCACAAAGAATCGGACATGACTGAGCGACTGAGCACACACAAGGTGTACAATATAATGATTTGACTTACATAAGGATGAAATGATTATCACATACATTTAGTGAACATCCCTCATTTCATATAAATACAAAATTAAAGAAATAGAAAAACTTTGGTTCCGTGTAATGAGAACTCTGAAGACATACTCTCTTAACAACTTTCACATATAACATGAGCAGTTTTAATTCTATCAATCATTTTGTACATTATATCCCTAGAACTTAATTTATCTTTTTGAAAAAATATTTTATTTCTTCACCTGCGCCAGGTCTTAGCTGTGGCGTGAGAACTCTTGGTTGTGGCCTGTGCGATCTAGTTCCCTGACCAGGGATGGAACTCAGGCCCCCTGCATCTGGAGCATGGAGTCTCAGCCCCCAGGGCACCAGGGAAGTCCCCTTATTTATCTTGTAACTGAGAGTTTGTACCTCTTGACCACCTTCATCCAATTTTCCCTCCTCCTACCCCCTGCCTCTGGTGACCACAAATCTGATCTCCTTTACCATGAGTTGTCTGTCTTTGATGCGGTTTTAATCATAAGCCTGATGGTAGGACAGCCATATGCTATTTTTGTTTTCATTCGTATTTTCCCACCAGACATAGTTAAATACAGTTATGATCTGAGTTTTGTAAGGATCATGGAATTAGCAGAGAAGAGGGACTAAAAGCCATCAGCAGGCTGATATGGGGGCTCAGGTGAGAAGATGAGGCCAGAACTGACGCTGAATCTGCAGAAGGACAGCTAAATTCTGGAGAAGTTTGGGGAAGGAGTACTAACGCAAGTTCGTGCGCCTGATACAGTGAGGCCAAACAAACGGAAACCTTGGAGTTTGGAGCCGAGAAAGGGTTACTGCAGGGTCCTGCAAGGAGACCGGCGGCTGATGCCTAAAAGGCCCTGAGCTCCCCAGAGGCTTTCAGCAAAGCGTTTTTAAAAGGCAGGTGGGCATTGAAACATGTATATTACCATATGTAAAATAAATGACCTGTGCAAGTTTGATGCATGAAACAGGGCACCCCAAACCAGTGCTCTGGTACAACCCAGAGGGAAGGGATGGGGAGGGAGATGGAGGGGAGGTCAGGATGGGGGGACACATGTACACCTGTGGCTGATTCATGTTGATGTACGGCAAAAACCACCACAATATTTTAAAGTAATTGTCCTCCAATTAAAATTGATAAAATAATTAAAACAGAAAAAGTCAGGTGGGGAGAAGGGTGGTGTCGCAGGGTACTTGGGCAGCTCCTGCACAGTTCTCTGATTGACTGATGGTGAGGTCATAGGGTGGTGTCACAGGGGTTCACATTGTCAGTCCTTAGGTTCCAGGAGGTCTGGGGCTACATGCTCAGTAGTTAACATCTTCCGTCTGTTGAAGAGGGAAGGGTTTTTCACATCTGCAAAACAGCTCAGGAAATGTGCATCAAATACTGTTACCTAGGTGCTTCAGAGAAGAGCTAGAACAGAGGATATGGGGGAGGGCCTGTCCTGGGAAGGTCCTCTGGGGTCCTGCTGGGTTTGAGGAAGAGCATCTCTGTTGGAGGTCTTCTTTTGGTAAACAGTAAACAGTGGGTAACAGTAAACAAAGTCTGGGAGGAGGAGAAGCTGTGTATTTCCTGCTCGGTCATAATGATTACACTCAAATGTCTGGAACACCTCCCTGCTTGGATGGACGAGATCATTTACTCCCCAGGTTACTACCTTCACTGGGAAGTGGTGGTCATGGTGGCTGAGAGACTGTTGATTTTGTGGCCTCTACAGGGAAGGGACTAAGCTTAGCACCCGAGTCCTGACCACCCCTCAGTCCGGACTACAACACAGTGACAGCTGTAGTGACAACTCACACTTTGACACTGTTCCGAGCCCTTAGCTCATTAAATTCTTTAAGTCCTTACCACAACTGTAAGAAAAAGATGTTGTCTTTATCTCATTTTTACAAATGGGGAAACTGAAACATAGAGTGGTTAAGAATGCCCAAGATCACACTGTGAGTAAATGGCCAAGCTGGGTTTCAGACCTGGGCACGCTGGTTCCCTGTTCTGGGTTTGTGCCCTCTCTAAGATAGGACACACTGCCTGCTTTTCCTTATACATTCTGTCCTCAACTCTTGTGCTAGGCTTCTCTCTCCAATCTCTGCATGGACAGGAATCTCATGTGGCCTGTCCCTACCCGATCTACCCTAAGACCATCACACCCTAGATAGGTCTAAACTTCCAAGGTGAAGGGCATGAAATTGGAATTTGCCACTCTTTCCCCAGATGATCTGAGTTACATCTCTTGGTTGACCAGACATGTCCTGGCTCCAAGTCCCATTTCTGAGTTAATGTTGAGAGTCAGAGGGGATGACACCCTCCATTATTAGCCAGTGAATTCTGGAGGGTAAAGACTTTGTCTAACTAACTCTTAATTTATCTCACTGCCTCCCCAAGAATCCAACTCAACATCCAGCACACAGTAGGCACAGCAGTCACGCTCTACATGCCCACTGCACTCTGTTGCTCAGTTGCTAAGTCATGTCTGACTATGTGACTCCATGGACTGCAACATGCCAGGCTCCTCTGTCCTCCACTATCTCCTAGAGTTTGCTCAAATTCATGTCCACTGAGTCCATGATGCTATCCAACCATCTCATCCTCTCTCACCCTCTTCTCCTTTTGCCTTTTGTCTTCCGCAGCATCAGGGTCTTTTCCAGTGGGTCAACTCTTCACATCAGGTGGCCAAAGTATTGCTCAGTGCATATAGATGAATTAATGTTGAGTAAAATTTACCATCTCCCAAACCCATTCTTGGTGCATTTGCCCAGTCACTTTAACCAGTGTCAGCTCCCAGATGAAAAGAGGTAATTCTCCTGCTTTACCAAGACTGTCCTGGATCTTGCCTCCTGGGATCTTCTAGGGGAGACAAGATGTGCCCACAAATAACTATATTTCACTGCAGAGAGGTGCAATGAAGGAGGGGGAAGAATCTGCTGCAATGCTCTGAGGAAGCTGTCATTAATTTCAACCAGGAAGACTTGGGGGAAGTCTTTGGGGAGATAAGCAGAGCTGACCCGGGTTTTGGAGAATGGTAAAATACCAGGCTCTTCCATCCTTGGAATTCTCCAGGCAAGCATACTGGAGTGGGTTGCCATACCTTCCTCCAAGGGATCTTCCCGATGCAGGGATTAAACCCAGGTCTTCTGCATTGCGGGAAGATTCTTTACCGTTTGAGCCACCAAGGAAGCCTGAATATATCAGAGTTAAGATTCAAGACCATGCTGGAGAAGCTGGCAATTGCACACACATCTCATCACCCCTGCAGTCCTACTGTTCTTGGTGGACCCTTGAGGCTTTGCTTGGGGATTTCGGGCAGCAGCAGGATGGACAGAGAGGAGCCTGGTGCTAGTGATGCCAGCAAGAGGGGCTGCTCCTGCTGTCAGACTGTGCCTGCTGTCGGGTGCCTTGCAGACAGAGGTCTGTGATGGCTTAGAAGATTACAGGGGCAGAACATCCAGCATTCAGAGCATCTTTTGACCCCTAAGGACCAAGTGTTTGCGTGTGCATGCTCAGTCTCTCAGTCATGTTCAACTCTTTTATCACTGTAGCCCACCAGGCTCCTCTGTCCATGGGATTTTTCAGGCAAGAATATTGGAGTGGGTTGCCATTCCCTGCTCAAGGGGATCTTCCCCACCCAGGGATCAAACCCGAGTCTCCTGTGTCTCCTGCACTGACAGGCAGATTCTTTGCCACTGAGCCACCTGGGAAGCCCAGAGGAGACAGGAAAACTGGAAACAACTGGAGGAAACTTTACAGGTCCTCTCTTCCAGTTCCCCACTCCATATGGTGGTCTGTCCTCTAGCACAGTCTGTCAGGCAGCCCCAAGTTGCACTGTCCAGAGATGGGCAGGCAGCTTGTGGGGCAGCACGTGCCTGCTCCAGGGCTTAAGGAAATGTCTCTATATTCTGATGACCCGGTGACCTGGGTCTGACCTCAGGAACAGTGCTGTCACTTCCAGTGGGTAGACATCGTCCATGATCCTAACCCTGCCATGCGTTCCAACAGTCTTCTGGCCCCTTGGGAACCCAATGGGCTTTTGTGAGTGTTCTTGGGGCCTGATCACTTTTCATTATGTGCTTTAGGAGCACAAATGGCCACTGAGCTCCAATCATCTGGGAACAATGCATTCTGGCACATGTGTAAACTTAAGCTTGTATGAGGTTCTCAGTGAATAAGTGGTCCTAACACCTCTTCTTCCCCAGATAATTTTGGCTCAACACTTAAGCAGAAAAAACTTTAAAAAAATTATTAGTTTAAATGAAATTTTCTCTACATAAATTATTCCTAGAACAATCTGTTCTTTGATACAATAATGACTTTGTGGGCTGAGTTTTAACTTCTTGTTTTTCATTTTATTTTTTATAGTCTATTTCCTTGTTCTCAGGTCATTGGCTGTCACTTTCTGCTTTTGGGATGGTGTGGCTCTGAAGCACCTAATTTCCTCCTAATTTATTTATTACTGGAATATGTTTTACATACAGAAAGTAGGTAGCCAAACTTTTTTTTAGCCAAATTTTTAACTTCTGTCCAATTTTGTATTTTGAGAAGGAAATAACAACCCACTCCAGTATTCTTGTCTGGGAAATCCCACAGACAGAGAAGCCTGGGGGGCTGCAGTCCATGGGGTCGCAAAGAATCAGACACAACAGTGACTAAGCCCTGAGTAGGCTTTGTATTAAGCTCTAATAAGTATTGACAGAATGTGGTCCACTGGAGAAGGGAATGGCAAACCACTTCAGTATTCTTGCCTTGACAACCCCATGAACAGTATGAAAAGGCAAAATGATAGGATACTGAAAGAGAAACTCCACAGGTCAGTAGGTGCCCAATATGCTACTGGAGATCAGTGGAGAAATAACTTCAGAAAGAATGAAGGGATGGAGCCAAAGCAAAAACAATACCCAGCTCTGGATGTGACTGGTGATAGAAGCAAGGTCCAATGCTGTAAAGAGCAATATTGCATAGGAACCTGGAATGTCAGGTCCATGAATCAAGACAAATTGGAAGTGATCAAACAAGAGATGGCAAGAGTGAATGTCAACATTCTAGAAATCAACAAACTGAAATGGACTGGAATGGGTGAATTTAACTCAGATGACCATTATATCTACTACTGCGGGCAGGAATCCCTCAGAAGAAATGGAGTGGCCATCATGGTCAACAAAAGAGTCCGAAATGCAGTACTTGATGCAATCTCAAAAACGACAGAATGATTGTTCGTTTCCAAGGCAAACCATTCAATATCACAGTAATCCAAGTCTATGCCCCAACCAGTACGCTGAAGAACCTGAAGTTGAATGGTTCTATGAAGACCTACAAGACCTTTTAGAACTAACACCCAAAAAAGATATCCTTTTCATTATAGGGGACTGGAATGCAAAAGTAGGAAGTCAAGAAACACCTGGAGTAACAGGCAAATTTGGCCTTGGAATACGGAATGAAGCAGGGCAAAGACTAATAGAGTTTTGCCAAGAAAATGCACTGGTCATAACAAACACCCTCTTCCAACAACAAGAGAAGACTCTATACATGGACATCACCAGATGGTCAACACCGAAATCAGATTGATTATATTCTTTGCAGCCAAAGATGGAGAAGCCCTATACAGTCAACAAAAACAAGACCAGGAACTGACTGTGGCTCAGACCATGAACTCCTTATTGCCAAATTCAGACTTAAATTGAAGAAAGTAGGGAAAACCACTAGACCATTCAGGTATGACCTAAATCAAATCCCTTATGATTATACAGTGGAAGTGAGAAATAGATTTAAGGGCCTAGATCTGATAGATAGAGTGCCTGATGAGCTATGGAATGAGGTTCATGACATTGTACAGGAGACAGGAATCAAGACCATTCCCATGGAAAAGAAATGCAAAAAAGCAAAATGGCTGTCTGGGGAGGCCTTACAAATAGCTGTGAAAAGAAGAGAAGCGAAAAGCAAAGGAGAAAAGGAAAGATATAAACATCTGAATGCAGAGTTCCAAAGAATAGCAAGAAGAGATAAGAAAGCCTTCTTCAGCAATCAATGCAAAGAAATAGAGGAAAACAACAGAATTGGAAAGACTAGGGATCTCTTCAAGAAAATCAGAGATACCAAAGGAACATTTCATGCAAAGATGGGCTTGATAAAGGACAGAAATGGTATGGACCTAACAAAAGCAGAAGATGTTAAGAAGAGATGGCAAGAATACACAGAAGAACTGTACAAAAAAGATCTTCACGACCCAGATAATCACGATGGTGTGATCACTGACCTAGAGCCAGACATCCTGAAATGTGAAGTCAAGTGGGCCTTAGAAAGCATCACTACGAACAAAGCTAGTGGAGGTGATGGAATTCCAGTGGAGCTGTTTCAAATCCTGAAAGATGATGCTGTGAAAGTGCTGCACTCAACATGCCAGCAAATTTGGAAAACTCAGCAGTGGCCCCAGGACGAGAAAAGGTCAGTTTTCATTCCAATCCCAAAGAAAGGCAATGCCAAAGAATGCTCAAACTACCACACAATTGCACTCATCTCACACGCTAGTAAAGTAATGCTCAAAATTCTCCAAGCCAGGCTTCAGCAATATGTGAACCGTGAACTTCCTGATGTTCAAGCTGGTTTTAGAAAAGGCAGAGGAACCAGAGATCAAATTGCCAACATCTGCTGGATCATCGAAAAAGCCAGAGAGTTCCAGAAAAACATCTATTTCTGCTTTATTGACTATGCCAAAGCCTTTGACTGTGTGGATCACAATAAACTGTGGAAAATTCTGAAAGAGATGGGAATACCAGACCACCTGATCTGCCTCTTGAGAAATTTGTATGCAGGTCAGGAAGCAACAGTTAGAACTGGACATGGAACAATAGACTGGTTCCAAATAGGAAAAGGAGTTCGTCAAGGCTGTATATTGTCACCCTGTTTATTTAACTTATATGCAGAGTACATCATGAGAAACGCTGGACTGGAAGAAACACAAACTGGAATCAAGATTGCCGGGAGAAATATCAATAACCTCAGATATGCAGATGACATCACCCTTATGGCAGAAAGTGAAGAGGAACTCAAAAGCCTCTTGATGATAGTGAAAGTGGAGAGTGAAAAAGTTGGCTTAAGTTCAACATTCAGAAAATGAAGATCATGGCATCCGGTCCCACCACTTCATGGGAAATAGATGGGGAAACAGTGGAAACAGTGTCAGACTTTATTTTTCTGGGCTCCAAAATCACTGTAGATGGTGACTGCAGCCATGAAATTAAAAGATGCTTACTCCTTGGAAGGAAAGTTATGACCAACCTAGATAGCATATTCAAAAGCAGAGACATTACTTTGCCAGCAAAGGTTCGTCTAGTCAAGGCTATGGTTTTTCCTGTGGTCATGTATGGATGTGAGAGTTGGACTGTGAAGAAGGCTGAGTGCCAAAGAATTGATGCTTTTGAACTGTGGTGTTGGAGAAGACTCTTGAGAGTCCCTTGGACTACAAGGAGATCCAACCAGTCCATTCTGAAGGAGATCAGCCCTGGGATTTCTTTGGAAGGAATGATGCTAAAGCTGAAACTCCAGTACTTTGGCCACTTCTTGCGAAGAGTTGACTCGTTGGAAAAGACTCTGATGCTGGGAGGGATTGGGGGCAGGAGGAGAAGGGGACGACAGAGGATGAGATGGCTGGATGGCATCACTGACTCGATGGACATGAATCTGAGTGAACTGCGGGAGTTGGTGATGGACAGGGAGGCCTGGCGTGCTGCTATTCATGGTGTCGCAAGGAGTCGGACACGACTGAGTGACTGATCTGATCTGATCTACATAAGTATTTGGCTGCAAATATGTTGGTAAGCCGGTACGTCGTATCTAACTCTTTGCGACCCCATGGACTGCAGCATGCCAGGTATCCCCCTATCCTTCACCATCTCCTGGAGTTTGCTCAAACTCATGTGCATGGAGTTGGTGATGACATCCAACCATCTTATTCTCTGTAGCTCCGTCCTGCCCTCAATCTTTCCCGGCCTCTGACATCTTTTCCAGTGAATCGACTCTTCGCATCAGGTAGCCAAAGTATTGGAGCTTCAGCTTCAGCATCGGTTCTTCCAATGAATACTCGGGGTTGATTTGTGAATATGACAAAACTCCAGCCACATTGCTTTAAACAATAAGGAAAATGTATTATTTCACATAATAAAATAACAAAGTAAGGTGGCTACAGGAATGTTTATTCTAGTGGCCTAGTGGGAATGTTTATTCCAGTGGTCAGTAGTTGTCCCCGGAAGCCAGGTTCTGACCCCTGCATCCAGCAGAAGGGAAGAATTCTCAGGCAGGAATCCACCCTGATTCACACAGGGTGAATCCAAACCAAAGGAGATTTTTCTGCCTGGGAAAGAGGAGGGGATGGCTTGGACTGGAAACCAGCAACTCTGCTTCAGGCTTGGGAAGGCAGATCTGGAATTTCTGCTTCATGAAGCAAGTACATGGTCTTTAAATCAGTCCGTTGATTTTGTGACATCTTTCTCAGTTGTTGGGATTGGTTTATTAGTTACTTTCTTCTTCTAGCCTATATCTCTAGTAAAGTAATTAGAATGGCTATGTTGTTGGTTAGTCGCTAAGTTGTCTCCCACTCTTTTGTGACCCCATGGACTGTAGCCCACCAAACTCCTCTGTCCATGGAATTTCCCAGGCAAGGATACTGGAGTGGGTTGTCAGTTCCACCCTACAGGGGATCTTCCTGACCCAAGAATTAAACCCGTGTCTCCTGCTTTGACAGGTGGATTCTTTACCACTGAGTCACCAGGGAAGCCCCATAGGGGTATAGATATCATTAAAAAGGCTCTCCCATACAGACATACAGAGAAACACATTATCTTGCGCAAAGAACCTCAGTGCAAAAAGTGACAATATTGTACCACCCATGTAGAAGAGCCCATACATAGTATTTTGGTTATTGATTCTACACTGACTTTCTAACTTGGCATGACATGGCAATAATTCTGCTGCCTTAGGTGTGTACTTACATGTAAAAATGTTTGTTCCCAGGATTTTCCCTTTTTTTTAGATATAGATAGCACCATTCATAGGGTTTCCTGGGTAGCTCAGTGGTAAAGAATCTGCCTTCCAATGCAAGAGACGCAAGAGGCACAAGTTCGATCCCTGGGTCAGGAAGATCCAGGAGGATGTAGGAGGAGATGGCAACCCACTCCATTATTCTAGCCTGGAAAATCCCATGGACAGAGGAGCCTGGCAAGCTACAGTCCATGGGGCTGCAAAGAGTCAAGAATGACCGAACCACTGAGCACACACGTACACAGCACCATTCATAGTGTCAAACTGTCAATTTGTGTCATTTCCAGTAATTTGGGGGGGTTTGGTGCAGCCTGAGCATAAATAAAGTTTGGGTGAATATATGCAATAACTCCTGCATTTATTTATTAAACCTTTAAAACTTAAGAGAGAATTATTTTCAGAGAAAGAGGCTTTATTTTTTTTTATTTTATTTTATTTTTAAACTTTACATAATTGTATTAGTTTTGCCAAATATCAAAATGAATCCGCCACAGGTATACATGTGTTCCCCATCCTGAACCCT
Organism: Bos taurus; assembly: GCF_002263795.3. Lineage (NCBI taxonomy): Eukaryota > Metazoa > Chordata > Mammalia > Artiodactyla > Bovidae > Bos > Bos taurus. The sequence continues at coordinate 26,995,763 of NC_037341.1, forward strand.
CCTCCCTCCTCCCTCCCCATACCATCCCTCTGGGTCGTCCCAGTGCACTAGCCCCAAGCATCCAGTATCGTGCATCAAACCTGGACTGGCAACTCGTTTCTTACATGATATTTTACATGTTTCAATGTCATTCTCCCAAATCTTCCCACCCTCTCCCTCTCCCACAGAGTCCATAAGACTGTTCTATACATCAGTGTCTCTTTTGCTGTCTCGTACACCAGGTTATTGTTACCATCTTTCTAAATTCCATATATATGCGTTAGTATACTGTATTTATGTTTTTCCTTCTGGCTTACTTCACTCTGTATAATAGGCTCCAGTTTCATCCACCTCATTAGAACTGATTCAAATGTATTCTTTTTAATGGCTGAGTAGTACTCCATTGTGTATATGTACCACGGCTTTCTTATCCATTCATCTTCTGATGGACATCTAGGTTGCTTCCATGTCCTGGCTATTATAAACAGTGCTGCGATGAACATTGGGGTACACGTGTCTCTTTCCCTTCTGGTTTCCTCGGTGTGTATGCCCAGCAGTGGGATTGCTGGATCATAAGGCAGTTCTATTTCCAGTTTTTTAAGGAATCTCCACACTGTTCTCCATAGTGGCTTTACTAGTTTGCATTCCCACCAACAGTGTAAGAGGGTTCCCTTTTCTCCACACCCTCTCCAGCATTTATTATTTGTAGACTTTTGGATCGCAGCCATGAGTGATATTGAGCATCTTTTCATGTGTTTGTTAGCCATCTGTATGTCTTCTTTGGAGAAATGTCTATTTAGTTCTTTGGCCCATTTTTTGATTGGGTCGTTTATTTTTCTGGAGTTGAGCTGTAGGAGTTGCTTGTATATTTTTGAGATTAGTTGTTTGTCAGTTTCTTCATTTGCTATTATTTTCTCCCATTCTGAAGGCTGTCTTTTCACCTTGCTAATAGTTTCCTTTGATGTGCAGAAGCTTTTAAGGTTAATTAGGTCCCATTTGTTTATTTTTGATTTTATTTCCAATATTCTGGGAGGTGAGTCATAGAGGATCCTGCTGTGATGTATGTCAGAGAGTGTTTTGCCTATGTTCTCCTCTAGGAGTTTTATAGTTTCTGGTGTTACGTTTAGATCTTTAATCCATTTTGAGTTTATTTTTGTGTATGGTGTTAGAAAGTGGTCTAGTTTCATTCTTTTACAAGTGGTTGACCAGATTTCCCAGCACCACTTGTTAAAGAGATTGTCTTTAATCCATTGTATATTCTTGCCTCCTTTGTCAAAGATAAGGTGTCCATATGTGCGTGGATTTATCTCTGGGCTTTCTATTTTATTCCATTGATCTATATTTCTGTCTTTGTGCCAGTACCATACTGTCTTGATAACTGTGGCTTTGTAGTAGAGCCTGAAGTCAGGTAGGTTGATTCCTCCAGTTCCATTCTTCTTTCTCAAGATCGCTTTGGCTATTCGAGGTTTTTTGTATTTCCATATAAATTGTGAAAGAGAAAGAGGCTTTAAAGACCCAAGCTGCACCTCCACTCAGGCCAGTAGAGTGGCCCCAACTTTCCAGGAAATGATCCACCTCATCTATCCCATATATTGGGCACTTGGAGGGGCCCAAGCACTTTGGAGTCTTGTCCAAATACATAGTGGAAGGATTGCTTTTGATTCCTTTGACCAGACGCCTCCATCTACATGTTCCCTAAACTTTCCTAGATCCCATGGGAAAGAAGTGGGACGCTATCAAAAGACACTGTGAGCCAGCCACTTTTATGGGAGGGAGTGGAGGAAGCTGAGGGAATGCCTGGATGGAGCTCAGATTTCTGAGCCAGAAGGAAATTTTTGGCCATGTTGTTCCCCTTTGGGTCCTGCCTGGGTGGTAAAAAGAAGAAAGTCAGTTTAACTGTTTTCAGCTGTCAGTAGAATTGCCCTTGACCTTGGTGGTCTTTCAGCATGTCGTCCTCATTTTATGGAGTGAATTACGCGTTTACTGGATAACTACTCATTTCCGGCAGAAGTAATATATCATTATGAAATACAATCTGCAGGAAAAGAATGAGGGGTGTCAGTGTGGGAACAGGAGGACCCTTGTCTTCTAAGCAGTTGGGGCAAAAAAAGAAAAGGCTCATTTTACTGTGTGGCCCCGGGAACAGATGTTCCATATGGAGGTCCCATTCAGTAAAACGACATGAGGCGTCATTTCTTCATGAATGCTTCACAGTCCCTGCTGCCTTCTAAGTTGCATTATGACTGATTTATCGCTCAAACACTTCTCACTTTTCTGGTGTCCCTCTATGCCAAGCAGCTAATGCCTGAGATGTCATCACTTCTAGAAGCAAAGACCTTGTGGGTACCCCATGCAAGCCCAGTGTTTTATGTCAGTTATTGGATACCGGAGGGTTGCATGGATGCTGACAGGAATTTGTTAACATTTTCTAAAGATTAAGATAAATAGCTGCCTATCCTCTTCAATACTCATGCATCCAACTGAAACTAATTCCCTGCTTTTATACAGCTTTCTTTATTGTGGCAGGAATGAGGGGAGGGCATCTCCTTACACAAACATCCTATAAAGCCATGTAACATTAAAAGTGAAAGTCGCCCAGTCGTGTCCAACTCTTTGTGACCCCATGGACTGTAACCTACCAGGCTCCTCTGTCCATGGCATTCTCCAGGCCAGAATACTGGACTGGGTAGCTGTTCCCCTTCGCCAAAGTAATATTAGAATGAAGAAAATCTACAATGAATTCAGCCCATAAGAACATGATCAAGGACAGATAAAATGTGTGTGGGGGTGGGAGGTGGGCACATGTTCTCCTCTGTTTTAAAGAGCAACATGACAAATTATGAGATAAAGAATTCTAAGTGCCTGGAAAAGCCAAGAAGTGGGGTTGAATTAGAAGCAAATGAACAGGTGTGGGTGTGACTGATTGCAGTTTCAAGTGCTAAGTGTTTGCTAACTCACAGTGTCTGTTCCGAAAGAGACTCCTGTTTGCTGAAGCCCCATGGTCAGGCACGGTTAATTGGAAAGAAAGATGTAGTCTAGGCAAGAAAAGCAAAGAAGGTTTATTTCTTGTGAATACATTGCTGTTGGTAAGCAAACATTTTGTCTGATGTGGATAAAGCTGATGGCATGTATACCCAACGTCTCGCCAGCAGTAGGGCTCTCATATAAGCTTTAGTGATTGTATGGATGAAAACAAATATTTGATGTGATACGTGATGAAAGTCTCATTGAAGTATCATTCATAAAAACTGTGCTGCTCACGTAGAGAATTTCAGGGCCTTTAAGCAAACTTTGCTATAGATCTTATGTGAGCTTAAAGTATCCAGACTACAGTGTTTGAGCTTTCATGTCAAGGCCATACACGAGCATTGTCGAGTTTTCAGCATCTCATGGGAAATGCCTTCACGTCTCCACTTCTTCCCATGTGCCAGACAGGATACAGATGTTCTTGGACTTATTCTGAAAGTTCTTGAAAAATCGAGCCTTTTAGGTTTTGAGAATTGAAAGAAAAATAGATATTTTTTAAGTGGATAATTTTTAAAAATAGATTTAAATGAATAAAAATAGATTATTATCCCCATGTTATAGATAGAGTTACTGGAGCACATGTGGGCATGCTTAGCTGTGTCTAAGTTGTGTCTGACTCTTTGTGTCCCCATGGACTATAGCCTGCCAGGTTCCTCTGTCCATGGGATTTTACAGGCAAGAATACTGGAGTGAGTAGCCATTTCCTTCCCCAGGAAGATCCTGGCCCAGGGATTGAACCTGGGTATCCTGCATTGCAGGTGGATTCTTTAACACTGAGCTACCAGGGAAGCCACCAGGGAAGCCCAATGCCCTGAGGTTAAATGATTTAGCCCAGATGGCAGGGCTGGTAGGCAGCAAAACATTGTAAGTTCAATTCTCTTCATTCTAAGTCCAATGCTCTGTCTCTTTTACCACAACTGTTCTCACACTTGTGTGCATTCATTCATTCATTTGTTCCTTCATTCCACAGGGACTTATAGAGCCCTTTTTTGGGGTATTTGCCTTTTCTCAAAGTCCTGCAGCAGTCTGCTCCCATTCCTACCAGCCCTGATTGTATCCTCTAAGACAAGATTGAAAAGCAACTTCCCCTGTTACACTTTGATGTACTGTGCTAAACCCCATTCTGTGGGGAGAAGCTACAGCTACTTGGGAAGAAAATTTATATCAGGCTAATATAGTAATATCAAAGGAGATGCATTAATATCTTGCCATTTTAAGTCATCTGACTCAAAAATAGACTTACAGGAGGTAGTTTTTATTGAGAACACTAGCCATCCTTTTCAAACTCAGATAGAATGAGTCACCCTCATTGTCTCAGCTGGTGGCAGCTTCTGGCATTTTCTCTACCTGCTTCAGAACATCACATTCCAGTTCTAGCAAAGGGACTTCACAGAGGGTGTGCACCATCCATTTCACAGGGAGGAGAATAATTAGGAAAAATTGGGGATGCTCTGAAAGTGACTAGCAGCTCTTTGTGCCACTCTAATTCTAATGAAAGATGAGCCCATTCAAAGCAGGTGGTGCAAGAACCTGCAGCCGTTTGCTGTGTTGCTATTTTTAGATACGATTGGTAGTAGAAAACATTGTCCAGAAGCATCTGTATGTTAAAACTGTACTATTTGAAAGATCATCTGACTGTCTCAGGACACCTGAATCCACCTTGACGTTCTTCAGTTCAGTTCACTCACTCAGTTGTGTCCGACTCTTTGCAATCCCATGCACTGCAGCACACCAGGCTTCCCTGTCCATCACCAACTCCCAGAGCTTACTCAAACTCATGTCCATTGAGTTGGTGATGCCACCCAACCATCTCATCCTTTGTCATCCCCTTCTCCTCCCGCCTTGAAGTGCATGCCATTCCTCAAAACTTTGTAAACCTATACGCACAGTGAACATGGGCTGATGGCAAGAACTGTTTTCTGGTTCACCTACAGACTGGGCCCTAAGATGTCTGCAGACCTCACTCTGATGCCCAGGGTACTACCAAGGAGTTTGGGTACAACACATGCTAACTATCTAGCTATGACTTTGACCACTCTCATCCCTCAGGTGCATTAAAGTGACTCTGCTTAAAAGAGTGCTTTGGTAAATAGCTTGGTAAAATTAAGAATGTTTTTATAACTAAATAATCTGATTCTCTATATCTATTTTCTAAGTTGGCAGTCTTTTCTTTGGTTTCTTCAAGTGGTCAGACAAGGGCTGCCTCTCTTATCAGAAAGGCCAAATGTCAGCTGTTCATATTCAGAAGACCATATTCAGGGAAATGTTGGTAAAATGATAAACAACATATATGGACCTAGAGAGTGGACTAAGTGAAGTAAGTCAGACAGAGAGAGATAAAATAATACGATATCGCTTATACGTGGAACCTAAAATATGATAAAAATGAATTTATTTTCAAAACAGAAACAGACTCACAGACCTAGAAAACAAATTTATGGCTACCAAAGGGGAAATAACGGGAGCTTAGGATAAATTAGAGTCCTGGGATTATCATATACACACTACCCGATTTAAAATAACCAAGGACCTACTATATAGCACAAAGAAATATGTTCAATACTTTTTAATAACCTATAAGGAGAAAGAATCTAAAAAAGAATATATATATATTTATATACTGAGAACTTCCCTGATGGTTCAGCAGTAAAGAATTCATCTTACAATGCAAGAAACCTGGGTTTGATCCCTGGATTGGGAAGATCCCCTGGAGAAGGAAATGGCAACCCACTCCAGTGTTCTTGCCTGGGTAATGCCATGGATAGAGGAGCCTGGCAGGTTACAGTCCATAGGTCACAAGAGTCAGACACAACTTAGCGACTAAACAACAGCAACAACAGCATATATACTGAATCACTGTGCCACACACTTAAAGCTGACAACGTCATGAATCAACTATACTTCAAAAAATACCAGTATCACTTCAGAAAATTACTGTGAGGTTTAAACAAAGATAATGCAGGCTAATGAATTAGCACAGAAGCTGGCATGAAATCAGTACTCAATAAATGGTGTGTCTTTTATTGTTGGTGGTGATGATGAAATGATGACAATAAATATAATAACCAGCCTTGGGGTTGGGTAACTCTCTCATAGGTGACAATTCTAAAAATATCCAATCAAAGTGTGTGTTGAAATCTTCTTTTCCAAAACATTCTGAAACTGATTTCGGATGTGACGAGCAAGCTTTGCTGAGGGCTAGCTGGAATTTTTCTGCACACTGGGACACCCTTGGTTGCTCGTGATGAGGTGGCAGCTACTCTCACCTCAGGGAGCTACTCTCAGGAGCTACTCTCACAGCAGGAAGCTGTGGCCTGAGGACAATCATATTGGCAATCAGTTACTTTAAATAAACCAGAATACTTCATGATGACACAGTTGAGTTCAGTTTAGTTGGTCGGTCATGTCCAACCCTTTACGATCCCATGGACTGCAGCACACCAGGCTTCCCTGTCCATCACCAACTCCTGGAGCTTTCTCAAACTCATGTCTATTGAGCTGGTGATGCCATCCAACCATCTCATCCTCTGTTGTCTCCTTCTCCTCCCACCTTCAATCTTTCCCAGCATCAGGGTCTTTTGCAGTCAGTCAGATCTTCACATCAGGTGGCCGAAGTATTGGAGTTTCAGCTTCAGCATCAGTCCTTCCAATGAATAGTCAGGACTGATTTCCTTTAGGAAATCACCTTGAAGTCCAAGGGACTCTCAAGAGTCTTCTCCAACACCACAGTTCAAAAGCATCAATTCTTCACCACTTCGGCACTCAGCTTTCTTTATTGGAGAAGGCAATGGCACCCCACTCCAGTACTCTTGCCTGGAAAATCCCACGGACAGAGGAGCCTGGTAGGCTGTAATCCATGGGGTTGCGAAGAGTCGGACATGACTGAGCGATTTCACTTTCACTTTTCACTTTTCACTTTCATGCATTGGAGAAGGAAATGGCAACCCACTCCAGTGTTCTTGCCTGGAGAATCCCAGGGATAGGGGAGCCTGGTGGGCTGCCACCTATGGGGTTGCACAGAGTCGGATGCAACTAAAGCAACTTAGCAGCAGCAGCAGCAGCTTTCTTTATAGTCCAAATCTCACATCCATACATGAATACTGGAAAAACCATAGTTTTGACTAGACAGATTTTTGTTGGCAAAGTAATGTCTCTGCTTTTTAATAAGCTTTCTAGGTTGGTCATAACTTTTCTTCCAAGGAGTAAGCATCTTTTAATTTCATGGCTGCAGTCACCATCTGCCGTGATTCTGGAGCCCCAAAAATAAAGTCTGTCACTGTTTCCACTGTTTCCCCATCTATTTGCCATGAAGCAATGGGACCAGATGCATGATTTTAGTTTTCTGAATGCTGAGTTTTAAGCCAACTTTTTCACTCTCCTCTTTCACTTTTATCAAGAGGCTCTTTAGTTCTTTGAAAATAGTTATTAAATAGCACCTGGCAGCTTTGAATTCAGTATTTAGAAACTTGTGGAAATAAAAATATCTTTTAAAATATCTATTTACTTCTTTGGCTGCATTGAGTCTTAGTCGTAGCACCTGTGATCTTTTGTTGTGACACATGGACCCTCTAAGTAGTGGCACTTGAACGTAGCTGCCCTGTGGCACGTGTGATTTTAGTTCCCCGACCAGGGATTGAACCCGAGTTCCCTACATTGTAAGGTGGATTCTTGACCACTGAACCATGAGGGAAGTCCCTAAAGTTTTTTTTAAAAGGTAAATCTTTTGGACTCATGAAATCTAAATGTTTGGGCTCATACAAATTTTCAAAGAGGCTTTTCAGGTCTGGTCAAAATTTGTTATTTGCTGTATTATGCATTTCTAGGAGGAGGTAAAAACAAATGCTGAGATAGAGAAGTACTTAGACTATTCAAGCAAATTAGCTTAAAGTCAGAATTGTGGAACTTTGAAAAATGAAGTCTAATTATTTTCAAGAACTAATGTTGATTTATCCCAGTCTGGTAGACTTCATGAACTCTTGGGGCTAAAATCAGCACTTTGTCCAGCAATCATCATTTTACAGTTGAAAAACGTGGGATCATAGAAGCCAAGTGAGATGTTCCATAGAGTCCCATAGCAAGTTAGTGACATGGTGACAATTCTCTTCCATCAGCTCATTTCTCCAAGGATCTTTATAATAAACAACAAAAACCATCTGTTAGTAATAATTTTGCTGTGTGTTCAGAAAGAACTTATTTCTTTCTTTTCAAGTAGTTTAAATTTCTTCCTGAAGTCTTTTGATATTATTTATCCATTTAGAGATAAAATAATGGGATATGTTCACCCTCATCTAAACAATTAATTAATGGAATCTAAACCAATGAAGTTTCTTTCTAGTTAGCATTCAAGCAACAACAGTGTTACTTAGAAAACAGCTCTCATGTCACCCGGGGCTTTGTGTGTATCATTGTGAGGATTAAATGAGTTAACATGTGAAAAATAACTCAGCACACTGAATACTGGCGGTGACAGATCATAATGTTGCTGCTGTGGTCGTTTGGGATGACTGTGAAGTTCTAAATGAGGACGAGTATATCACTCTGGTTCAGCCACAAGCCTGACGGAGGGAATGAAGCCTTAGACTAGAGTCGTCCGATAAAAACAACGTGAGCTACACATAGAATTTTAAGTTATCTTGTAGCCACATTACAAGTAAAGAGAGAAACAAGTGAAATTAATTCCAATAATAAGTTTTATTTAACTGAAATTGTTGTTGCTTGGTCCTGAAGCTGTGTCTGATTCTTTGACATACTGCCAGGCTCCTCTGTCGATGGGATTTCCCAGGCAAAAATACTGGAGTGGGTAGTCATTTCCTTCTCCAAGGGATCTTCTTGGACCAGAGATTGAACCCATGTCTCCTGCATTGGCAGGTAGATTATTTATCCCTGAGCCACCAAGGAAACCCAACCCCATGTATACAAAATATGATTTCAATATAATTTTAAAAGTATTAGATATTTTACATTCTTTTTTTTTCATGCTGTCTCTGAAATCCCATGCATACAGAGTCTTTACAGCCTATCTCAATATCTCAACTAGGACTGATCCAGTTTCAAGTCCTCAGTGGGCACATGTGCTGAGGGCTCTGTGTTGGATGGTGTTGCTTTAGACCTATTGACATGTGAGCCCAATTTCCATCCTTTCTGAAGGCGCATGTGTTTTCTCTTGGCTCTTTCTTCCTTGCTCTAAGATTGGTACCTATCATGGTTAAATACAAATACATTACACACTTGAATTCAAGTTACAATGCATTTAGGCAAAAGCTGAATTATTGGACTCACTCTAAAAATAGTTCACTTAAAAAGTAATAGAATATTTATTTTTCTTCCATTGATTTCTTTATATTTCAGTAAGTTATGGCAAATTGTATTGTCACAGTCAAGGGAGGCTTATTTCTTATTTCTTCACTTCGATAGAGAAAGGCTTTGCTGCTTTACATGAGAAATACTTAGGCTAACTGTTAAAAAATGATTTGTTGATTTATGATTTATTGATCTGGTTTCATGAATTTTAATTGTATCATATTGCCGACAAGTATCATTCTAACACTGAAGAGTTTGGTAGCTGAACAGAATATGAGTCTTATGATTATTCTTTAAGACTCTACATCAAGGATATTACTGAAGGCATTATAGCAGGAAGAAACTCCATATTGCTTCACATCATGGAAAACAACTACAAATAGATGCACTGAAAGCTACATAAATAATTGTTCATCAGGTGGAAACTTCTGGGTTACTTCTAAAAGTTATAAGGTAAAATAATAAAGTTAGCTTTCATGTGGAGCAGTCTCATCACTTATTTTGAATTTTTAAAATATTAGTCTTTATCCATTCTCAAATCTTAGTCTGCATTTAGTCTCAGGTCACATGATACATCAGGATACACAGTTCTCTCTTGTAAATTTAATAATGAGGCTTTTGGGAACTTGGAGTTGAATTCATGCTTTGTAACTCAAAGTGTAGGTGAACTAAATAGTCCAGACCTTAATTTTCTTATCTGCAAATGGGGAAGAATAGCAGTAGCTAAAAACGAAGGTACACATGTATCAGGCTGACACTGGGCTAGACACTTTCAATTTGTAATTCATCTAGTTCTCCTTACCTCCACCTCCCATGTTGTGGGCACTATCATACTTTCATTTTACACATGAGGGGGTCAAATTTGCCCAAGACCACAAAGCCAGTGGTGGAGCCATCATTCAAGTCCAGGCAGGAACTTACAGGGAGAAATAGAGGTTGAGTAGAATTACTGAGAGACATCTTTAAAAATATCTTTTAAAAAAACCTCACTCTTTCTGGCTAGAAGTGCTGATACAGGTGTACTAGAACATTCAGTTCAGTTCAGTTCAGTTCAGTCGCTCAGTCGTGTCTGACTCTTTGCAACCCCATGAATCGCAGCACACCAGGCCTCCCTGTCCATCACCAACACCCGGAGTTCACTCAGACTCATGTCCATCGAGTCAGTGATGCCATCCAGCCATCTCATCCTCTGTCGTCCCCTTCTCCTCCTGTCCCCAATCCCTCCCAGCATCAGGGTCTTTTCCAATGAGTTAACTCTTCGCATGAGGTGGCCAAAGTACTGGAGTTTCAGCTTTAGCATCATTCCTTCCAAAGAAATCCCAGGGCTCATCTCCTTCAGAATGGACTGGTTGTATCTCCTTGCAGTCCAAGGGACTCTCAAGAGTCTTCTCCAACACCACAGTTCAAAAGCATCAGTTCTTTGGTGTTCAGCTTTCTTCACAGTCCAACTCTCGCATCCATACATGACCACTGGAAAAACCATACCCTTGACTAGATGGACCTTTGTTGGCAAAGTAATGTCTCTGCTTTTTAATATGCTATCTAGTTTGGTCATAACTTTCCTTCCAAGGAGTAAGCATCTTTTAATTTCATGGCTGCAATCACCATCTGCTGTGATTTTGGAGCCCCTAAAAATAAAGTCTGACACTGTTTCCACTGTTTCCCCATCTATTTCCCATGTGAAAGGTAAATGCCTTTGGAAGCAGTAAAAATTAAAAGCGTGGCTATAGATATTTGATGACATGCAGTGGGGAAACTTCCAAATTTTGGAGAGGAAAAGGGGAAAGTAGAAAGAAGAAAGGTAGAGTGAATGGAGGTTGGGGGTGGGGGATATAATAGCAGGAAAACAAAATGTGGCAACTATCAAGGCAGGAACAAAGCCATTGTTAGGGTAGTGGCTACACCACTGAGATAACGACGGCTGTAAACTCCCCGGCTTGCCCTTGAGGTTAAGCTGGCTTTCAGTGTTGGAAAGAGGACCCATGAGAAAAGACTGAAATGTTTATTTTAGCAGAAGTGTTCATCTTCTTGGGTGAAGGCAAAGCCAACAAGTTGGGAGATTACCACTAACGTGATCTGGGCAAAAAAGTCACAAGGCAAGTGGTTCCTCCATGGTTAATGCACAGTTCCTGAACTCGCTTTTTATGAGTGGCAGAGATGTTTTTATCAGTGAACAGTTGAACATTCTTCCCAGAGAGTACTGTGACTCAGCTAAATGGACAGAGGGCAAGGTTTAAGACGGGTATCTCTCTTTGCTTTATTTATGCTAGATTTTGGAAAAGGCAACATATGCTTTCTGTTTTTCCAATGAATTTCAAATATTTCATGATAGAATGTGTTCCTTATATCAAAGGCTCATTTTGTAACCAGGTAAATGGAATTATGTCACACTGAAAGTAAAGATGCTCTGGTCCCCCTTCTCAATCAGAGAAAATGCAAACAAGAAAAAAAAAAAACAAACCTGTGTTTAGTTCCTCATGCCCAATGCCTCAGGGCTGTTCAATTGTTACCCACCACTTAGCCAAGACAGTTTATTGGCTGAGATAAGAAACCCAGCATCCTGAATCCCCACTGCCAGTATAAGTATTAAAAAGATTCCACATAGATCTGAGAAATGGAATGTTTTCTGCCATATCAGTAAACAAAGGATACCGTAGTCATCATCAGTGAGCTGGTGAGCCCTGAAGGAACTCAGGAAGGAATGAATACCTGCCATCTAGTAAACATCAGACTGCAGCCGCTTCCTATGATGAGTCCTGAGGAAACTCAGGATATGAAAACCCAGGAAACCACCCGAGATATCTGAAGTGCATATCAAAAGAATGACTTCAGTGAGTCCAGACTCTTGCATCTTCCCACACATAGACAAGCGTTAAATTCCTTGACTTGAGATACCTGGTTTTCTTTAGTTAACAATCATCTTTCAACATTCAGACTACCTGCCCTTTGTTGCAAAAATTCTATGTAACCTGGCTCCGTGCTGACCCCCCACCCCCACCACCTCCTCGAAGCACTTCTCTCAGAGTTACTTGAGATGCTGCCTCCCGGGCTGAATAAAACATAACTCTTAACTTCTAAGTTGTGAATATTTTTTAAGTCAACAGATCCAAATCTGACGCCAAGTGAAGGGAAGGGGCACCCGAATGAGGCCTGTGAGTGATGTCACTCTGTGAATGATAGCTTTTCCTCTCTTCTTTTTCTTTAGAGATGAAAAAGAGATGATGCCTGCTTCCCACCCCAATACCCTGTTCTCAGAGTGCTGATCACAGCGACCCCATACCTGTCTATGGGTCTATGTGAGAAATGCATTCACTTCCCAAAACCAAGGGATGGACTCAGAGACACAAAGCACAGTGAAAGGGATAGTTTAACGGACAGTCTTAAAGATCTGGTGTCTGGTGGGCAGGCACACTCGGGACAGTTACAGCAAGCACTTTTATTCCCTGGCAAGCAGATCCCTCCCTGGTCCCTCACTGGCTTAGTACTATGGGGCTACAATCTTCTAGGACATCACCTAAGTCTCATAGCATATTCTTTCTTCTCCCTTCCCATCCTAAGTCCATATTTCTCAAACGTACTTTAGTTTATCCCTTCCCAAATATCCTGTTAGCTTAGGGCTGGTCCATAGGTAAGCTGTTAGGCAAGACTAGCTTGCCAGTAATTTTCCAAGATGAAACTAGCTAGCTGTGAGTGGAAAACCATTTGTTAATAATTCTTCACCCAAGGCCAGCCACTTTGTCCTGAAAATGGACCACTTCAAGTTCCATTTCTTATCGTCTATGACTGGGGTAATTAAAGCATTATTTCCACTAAAGAATGAGTATTTCTGAACATGTTCTCACAGTCCTTGGCTATGGCAGGAGACATTCACAAACATGTATCATACTTGAACAATCCTTAGCCATTTAACTCTGTAACTTTATTTACTTCATGCTAATTATTTGGTCTAAAGGGCCTGAAAACTCTCATATCAAAGAGCACATAACCGCTCTGTGTCATTTATGCCTTGTTTCCTTTGCAGTGTTATTTTTGTTGTTCAGTCATTCAGTCATGTCTGACTCTTTATGACCCCATGGACTGTAGCCCGCCAGGCTTCTCTGTTCATGGGATTTTCCAGGCAAGAATACTTGACTGGGTTGCTGTTTCCTCCTTCAGGGGATCTTCCTGGACCAGGAATTGAACCCATGTCTCTGTGTCTCCTGCATTTGCAGGTGGATTCTTTACTGCTGAGCCACCAGGGAAGCCTTTATTACCATGAGTTAGTGGCAATAAGTGATTTTTGTTTGAAAGTTCAATATTTGAGAATTTGTTGATTTTTTTTCCCCCATGGTGGCTTCCAAAACAGGGGAAGGGAAAGTTTAAAAACAAATCCACTACTCATGAAAATCACAGACAATAATTTGGATGGGTAACACATTTCTAGATCCAAAAGGATAGAGATACAGTGGTAATATGAGCCAAATTAAAAAAGATGAAATATTCAACCATGTACTTTCAAGATGGGAGAGAAATGACTTAACAGCAGCATGTGTAAATATAGCTAAAATTTCCCTTGGCTTTATTGAGTTCCAGAAAGGCTAAGGCAATTTTAGGTGCATTTTCTATGCTTCAAGAGAAGCATACAAAAAAGAAAAAGAGGGAAGCAATAATTTCATTCTTTTTTGAAGTGACATGCTGTGGGCAAGCAGTTGATGAAGAGATGCAGGAGAGTAGTTAAGTTCTAGAAATCTTGAAGGCTCAAGAGGAATTTGGTCAGTTTTAGCGGGAGCAGAGAGAGGGCTGGAGGGCACTTGACAAATATTTTAAGGGCTGTTATGTGGATCGAATGGATTATACATATTCTGGTGATTCCAGCAGACAAAACCAGGGACGGTATATAAAAGTTGCAAAAAGACAGGTTTTAGTTCATTGTAAGAAAAAGCTTTCTAGCAGAGTTGCTCCTCCAAGAGTAGGGAGGAATAGATTTCTTAAATCATATATATTTAACAAGAAACTGCTTGGCATCTTACTTAATATTTCCTAGTGGATTCATCTAGTGGGTCTCTAAGGTCCTTTCTAATTCTGTGGCTGTGATTCTCTTGCCATGTTGTAAAACAAAGCCAAGTGGCATGAATGAGAAATGCAGTTTAGCGTCTTTCAAGTGGACTGGCCATTAACATCCTCCACTTTCACCAGGGCCTGTAGGGCAAAGCGGTTAGGCAGCTGTCCAAGGTGCTGGATGGAGGTGGCCTGTATGGGCAGTTGTATTCCTGTTTTTCAGTTTTAGGTTTTTATTTACTTTTATTTATTTAATTGGAGGCTTTTTACAATTTACAACATCGTGGTGGTTTTTGCCATATGTTCACATGAATCAGCCATGGGTGTACATGTGTTCCCCATCCTGAACTTCCCTCCCACTCCCCCGCCCCATCCCATCCCTCAGAGAACCTTCTGGGTTTTCAGCTTTTCTGCTTTTTATATAAATCTATATAAATCTATTACCTCCACTGCCCACCCCGCTACACTTGTGGGGGAGTGTGTGTGCATGCACACACTGCATACACAGCCTTTAACTAAAGCAAAGAGAGAAATATGTAGGCAGTGTATAAAACAGCTGAAATATACTACTACCTGGGGCTTCTCTGCCCTGTGCCAGGAGCAATCAAATCCACTTCCTTTTGAAAGGTTAGGCTTGGCACCTAAAGTTGGACTAGATTGACATTTAGAGCGGCTAAATATCGCTGCAGTGTTAGGTAGACCAAGGAATACTGTGATGGTGATAAACCTGTCTTGTCCTCCATTCTCTATTTGTGTTGCCTTTCCTATGTTACTTTCTTTTTTTAATCCCTTAGTTATTTCCCACCCCAGAATGGAAGCAATAATAGCAGCATTCCTTATGGGTATGAAAATGAAGCAACTTCATACATGTAAAGAGGTTATGACTATAAGAGGTGCACAGACGACAAACATTAATGTCATTATATATCATGCTTGAGGTCATCAAGACCACCCCCAGATGTGATCATCTGCTTGAGGGACTCACAGAAATGTGGTTATACTCACAATTATGGTTTACTACAGCAAAAGAATACAGATCAAAGTCAGCAAAGGGAAAAGGTGCATTGGGTGGAGTCTAGGTACTCTGGAGCAGTTGCAAGCTTCCAGTTTTCCTCCCACTGGAGTCACAGACAGAGCTTAATTTTCTCAGCAACATGTGACAGACAACACAGGCAACGTGTCGTCAACCAGAGAAACTCACCCATGTCTTGGTATCCTGGTTTGTCTGTCACACAGGCAAGCAGAGCATGTGTGACTGACCTTAGCTACTTGGTCTTCAGCTCTCTACCTCCCCCAACAGGAGGTCAAATTGAAAGGATGTCTCCCCAAGTCCAGGCATACAAAAATAGACATTCATCATTAATCACATTGTTAAAATAAACCATGTAGCATGGCCCAAAGCCTCAAGTATACAAAGACACTTTATCAGGCAGGATACTCTAGGGGTTAGTTAGTCAAGGGACGGTCCTGAAGACTCAGAAGGTGGAGAGTTTGGGAAACTCAGGTGTACTGAGTTACCCATTTACTGCACTTACATGTAAACCTTGCTTATTTGAATAACCCACTTCAATCATTTTCTTAATGTTTTGAGTGGCTTTTTCTTTTTAGTATATGAATGTTGATTGAATGTTTACTGTGTGCATAGCTCTTATAATCTTCTCTATAAAGTTGGAAAATAATTTCAATCTGGGTTATAAACACAAGAAATTATTACTCCAGTATCAGAAACTAAAGATCACTGACATTATTGCAATATTGGTAATAATAGAGTGCTCCATAAATTTTGACTACAATTACATGCTGAATGCTTTATGTATAATATTAGTTTTAGTCCTTCTTAACAACTCTGGGAGGTAGGTAATAGCTACCTATAGGTAACAGGTAATAGCTCTGTTTTACAGATGAGAAAACCAAGGTCCAGAGTTCTAAGAACTTCCCCAAGACTCCTCAGTTATTAAGGAGTCAAGGATACATTTACAGCCTGATTCTACATCTTGTGCTGTTAACATCATATATGATAGTTTCCTATGACCTTGAGAAATAAAGGCTCTCAAAAGTATTTTGAAACATTAAAAATCCAACCAAATTTATGAGACTTTATACATCTCAAGATCCATAGAATGCTTAGACAAAGGGGCAGAATTGTGGCTAGAACATGTGTTTGTTTTATCAAGAGGAGATCCCTACAAAGAAAATTCCAAGATGCCTGGTTCCCTAAAAACGTGATGTAGAAGACACAAAAGCAAGGAAAACAGAGATACACAAGGGGGAGAAGTTGTATAGTTGAGTGTCTTGCTTAATCAGGGATCCATGAAGTCTGAAGGCCCTCCAAGATTCCAAAATGGCTCACACCATGAATTGTCTGTAATCACATCTTTTTCCTTCCCCTATTATTAGATCTCAGTCTGTGGTAGAAGCTGGGACCCTGAAACATGAAGACAAGGGAGAGAATGAGAATACCCAGCCACTCCTGGCTCTGGACTGAAACCCGAGCCACCCCGTGCTCCCGAAGTCACCAACTCTCAGTGGTATCAGCCACCAGGAAGCACATGTGAAACTGACCACACGACACATGCGTTCGGCTCGACACAGGGCCTCCTCTCCTGCCACCCAGTAATGACTGTCACCAGCCATTGGTCTGAGCAGCCAAAGTTGAACAAAGACTTGAGAGATGCATTTTTGTTTTTAAATGAGGGAATTGGAGGATGAAGCAAGGTAGTCATGGAAACAAGACTCCCCCCACCCCATATTTATGGTATTAAATGAGTTGAAAAGAGAAAAACTAAATTTGAGGCACACACCTCATTAGGACAAAGATTTCTCTAAGTCTTTGAAGAGATGCTCTCCAGTTTTTGCAGTTTAAAATTAAGTGCATTTCCAAGTAGATCCATAAGAATTTAAACTGTGCAGACACAATTTTCAAGTTTAATGTAGTGCAAAGCCCCAAGACAATAGTATCTCTGGTAATCTTCATTCCTACATTGAGTTATTTTCTTTAACCTCATCACGAGCATCCAATCTCAAATTGTTCAGCCTAAGAGCATACTCTTGTAGGTCTGGCTATTTGCAGAGTCTGTTTATTTTGATATCCTGCAAAAATGATTTTGATGTCACATTTTTGATGAGGCCATCGGCTGATTATCATGAGCTAATTTGAAACAAAGACACACAAATTGAAATATGACTATTTCATCTTAGTAATGTGGCTTCCCACAAGGAATGTATGTCTCTAGAGGGTAGGGGGTTATGTTGAAAATACATGTCAGTGGTTAATGAATCTTTTCAAGTTGTCCCACTTAGGTCACTACGGCAAGAAAAGTGCTACACAAGCATTACACACGCACTACGTCCCCCCACCTCCCTCCTGCAATCAGTTAAAGGTGCGAAGGATGGACCTGGCTGTTGTTAAGGGGGTAGGTATCAAACTTGGAGGAAGATCTTTAAGGACGGCTAATACACAAGAACTGCAAATAAGAGAAGGCTTGGAACGCAGGATGAAATGCCAAAGATCATTTTATTTCTTTATTTTCCTTAGAAATGGAGTCCCCAGCTATCCATTCAAAGGAAACTAGATAAAAATAAACAGATATCATAGCATATGATATCCTTACTTGTGCCATGTCTCCCCAAACCAGTTGTATGTTTTTAGCTATATCTCTTATTCTCCCAGCCATTTGCATGACATGGGCCTTCATTACTATGACCAGTTGGTGCTCAATGTCAAAGAAAAAATAATTAATAGTTGATAATGAGCAGTAAAACATGATTTTACACTTTAAGTATTTGGGAGGGTCAATTTGTTGGCTAAAAAAATTCAAAGGCAAACTGGCCATAATCATCCTCAGTAGATATTATTACTAATTTTAATAATTTATCATGTCTCTTTCTCAATAGATCTAGTGTTTTAATTTTTTTCTACTGGTAGAAAATGATAACAGAAGAGATTTTTGTATTCCACTCTTGAAATAAAATTGAAATAGAATTTAAAATATTTCCCAATCAATTGCATCACAGTATAAATAAAACCAATTCATTTTGTGTAGACACTTCAAATAACAAGATAGTAATACTGAAATAATTCTACCAATGCAATGACTTTTCTTATATACCACAACATAGGGAGGAAAGATGAAGAATTAAAGCAAATTAGAAAACCCATTTTATTACTTGAGTTTATGAAACAGTTGTGGGATCCAAGTGTTTAAAATGCTACTGGAGTCAATTATTGCCAAACATTTTGCAACAGTAATAATAATTCTGGCTTTCCAATTGGCAATATTTAGAACCCTACTGTAGTGACCTGATTTTAAATACCATATTATAATTATTAAGTTAAGAGTTTGTTTTTAACTCTCTTCCATGATTTCATTAAATGAATGTAAGATGATGGCTCAACAGTGACAATGCTACTTTGAATTTCCTTATGTGTATGCAATATACATACAGAACCAAATTCAGTAAGTGACATGAACGTTGCCACGCGAGCACTAGGTTGCATTGTCCTCTGTCAGTCCTTTCTTCCGTTCAATAAATACTGAAGGACACACATGCCTTTTCATTTTTCAAGCGTTTGCTTTTCCTTCCGGACTTCGGTAGTTCACTCTGATGTTTTTTCCTCAAATGCTTCTTCATCTGTTTTAGAGAGATTTTTCAGCATTGGCAAAACAGAAGGAAACAAGACAAATATTTTACAGACTCTTCAAAGGGAAGCTAATATCCTTAAAGACAAGC
This sequence comes from Bos taurus, assembly GCF_002263795.3. Taxonomy (NCBI): domain Eukaryota; kingdom Metazoa; phylum Chordata; class Mammalia; order Artiodactyla; family Bovidae; genus Bos; species Bos taurus. The sequence goes on from NC_037341.1 coordinate 27,014,837, forward strand.
AAAAGCGGTCCAATAGCATTTTAAAGAACTGTTTTTTTTTCCTTTTGATGATATAAAGAAAGCAACCTTCTTCGTCCTTCAATGGAAAACACAAGTGATTTTTCTCCCTGTGCGTGGTAACCTGTGTGTCATTTCTTTAGCGTTTTTGTTCATATTGGCTTAAAATTCAGTGCATGAATATCATTACATTCTTATAGCTAACATTTCTAGTTAGCTTTGGTTTAAAACACACAAAATTTAATGCATTAATATTCCACTAAACTAATGATGTGGTCATCTTTGGAACAAGTAGGCAACTGTTCTTTCTAAGCAATGGCAAATTTTAAAACCAAACTATCAATAATAATTAACACCTCAAAGTGAAGTTTAGATGGCAGAAGTTTCTCAAGCCAGGGAGATGTCAGAGTCTTTCGAACAACTGTGAAGAGGAAACAGTTTTGACATCCTATACCCAGAACAGACATCCGGGCATTTTTGGCCTTCCACTCTGTCATCCTTCTTAATTTTGCAAAGTTGTGATAGGAATCCTTTCAAGGACCTTCTCATTCACAAGGATCCACAGTGGAAGACCCTCTGGATTCCAGCCCTGTTTCATAAATGCAAAGGGGCCAGAAGTCAGAGATCCTAGCAGCCCCGCATTGAGCTGATCCCAAGAGAAAATTCTCACTTGGAGAAATTTTTGTTTTCTTCCCTACAATGCCTGATATTTGTCATTAAAAAAATTTACATGCATCGTTGTTATAACTAAATATAAAATGACTCCAGATCCTTTTTCAGTGTAAAAAGTTCCTCTTAGAAAGAAATACCATTTTTGACAGTATTTCTGCCATTCACAGAGTGAGAAGAAAAATTAAGACATCAGCTCTTAATGAAGACAAAAAAGCAAAGAGACTCAATAAGTGGGGAGCAGTATGGTTCATAAGACATTGGCATAATTATGTCTTTCGGCTTTGTATTAGGAAAATATAATTTTTTTTTCATGAGTGCCTTTACTAAAAATAATTAAAATAGGGACGTCTGAGTTCACCAGGAAAGTTACCATTAAACAGAAGTATTTATGCAGCTTGTCATTAAACTCAACAAAAAAGTAGTGGTGTATGATGATAAACCATCTAGCTACCTTAGGAAAATAGAGTTGCATAGAAAAATTACAGACTAAAGCAATCCATTCACAGTTTCTACACGTATTCTCATTAATACTGATTCCCCCTATTCTAAGAGAAAAAAATATCTTTGGCCAGCAAGGTAGAAGCTATCATGGGTTCACCTGGAATCCAGGCATCAGATGGGGGCTGTCATGGATGAAATACGGCAGGCATTTTCTATAAGAATTGCAGTGAGGCAGATATTCCCTTTAGTGTTTTCCATCCCTGGGAGGAGGTTTAGAATTTTTCAGGCTGCAAATCAAGAGAATTAAGGGCTGTGGTGTTTGAAGGTCTATGCCCACATCCAAGGAGACTGCACCAAAAAGGTGGTCTCTCTCCAGCGTGTCCTGAGCCCGCACAGAATGCTAAATTGCAGGAAGGCTGCGTCTCTGATGGGGTGTCAGCTCAGGGTGCCACACATCCACAATGAAGATGAGCCGGAAAGACGCGGCATCCTGCCACACCTCGTGTTCAAAGGAGTCGTCAAAGATGAGCACCTTGCCTTCTTCCCACGTCCTGGAACAGAAAAGCACGTCAGTGTGTGACTCAGTTGCCTGAGGATCAACCCATGGCTGTGTTTAGGAAGGGCCTCTCATGATAACCTCTGCCATAGGACCAGGTAAGTGGAACACACGGGCTGTGAGGAGATCAAACCAGTCAGTCCTAAAGGAAATCAAGGACTGATGCTGAAGCTCCAATACTTTAGCCACCTGATGCGAACAGTCAACTCACTGGAAAGATGCCTGATGCTGGGAAAGATTGAGGGCAGGAGGAGAAGGGGGTGACAGAGGAAGAGATGGTTAGATAGCATCACCAACTCAACGGACATGGATTTGAGCAAACTCCAGAGGATAGTGGGTGTGCTGCAGTCCATGGGGTCACAAAGAGTTGGACACGACTTAGCGACTGAACAGCAACAACAAAAAGTAGAACACAGGATGTGTTCTTTCACTGGTGATTAAGAAAGAACTTCAGGATTCTTCCCGTGAACATCGAGTTTCAGTGCTCAGCGCTGAAGGTGTACACAGGGCAAGGGACTGGAGCTAAAAGTAAACTTATTCTTGGTACAAGCCTAGGCAAGGCTTCTTTATTTCGGCAAGCACTCAAACATGTGCCCCACCAGCTCACTACTGAGGTGACCTCTTGGTCAATGCCTCCATGCAAGAATCCACCTTGCTTGGGGCTGGTGCACTGGGATGACCCAGAGGGATGGTACAGGGAGGGAGGTGGGAGGGGGGGTTCAGGATGGGGAGCACGTGTATACCCATGGTGGATTCATGTTGATGCATGACAAAACCAATACAATATTATAAAGTAATTAACCTCCAATTAAAATAAATAAATTTATATTAAAAAAAAAAGAATCCACCTTGCAATGCAAGGGACCTGGGTTCAACCCCTGGTCTAGGAAGATTCCATGTGCCTCAGAGCAACTAAATCCGAGTGCCATGACTACTGAGCCCTCGCGACACAACTAGAGAGTCTGTGTATCGCAACAGAAAGATCCCACATGACTCAACTACTGAGCATGTAGTTCTAAAGCCCCGGAGCCCATGTGCCTGAGTGCCCTAGAACCCACACTCTGAAACAAGAGAAGCCATGGCAATGAACAGCCCATGCAGCGTAACGAGAGAGTAGCCCCTACTCGCCATAACTAGAGAAAAGCTTGCAAAGCAATGAAGATCCAGCATAACCGAAAATAAATACATAAATAAAATTATAAATATAAAATAAAGTAATAATTATTTGCAAGATAAAAGTCCCTTTAGGTTGGATAACAATGGTATCCTCTTGTGCAGAACACCTCGTGTGCTGTCTCACACACCTACCCTAAAATCTTGCACTCACCAAATGAGTTGCTTAGCTCTTTGATTCAATTCCTCTAAAGGTTCAAAGAGTTTCACTGGAGTCCCATCCAAGTATAACAAAAGACACAGGGGAAGGGTGTGCAAAAAAACAAAAACAGTACCTTCATGTTCACAGAGGTGCTGCTCACAGTAGCCAAAAGGCGGGAACAACCCCCATGACCACTGGCAGATGAATGGATAAATAAACATTTATCTATATACAATGGGATATTCCTCAGCCTTAAGAGAGAAGGGAAATCTGACAATGCTACAACATGGATGAACCTCTAGGCTGTTATGCTAAGTGAAATAAGCCACTCACACAAGGACAAATATTGTATAATTCCACTTACAGGTGGCACCTAGAGTAGTCAAATTCATATAAATTCAGAATTATGTTGGCTTCACTCCCTATGAGTAATTTAACTGTATTTGAGAAAACTGAAAACTTAAGAGGGGGTGTGATAATAAAAAGCTCTAAGAGAATCTGCGAGATACAATTCCTGTGGGGATGACAATTCTCAACATTTATTGAGTGGTAAGGCAATGGCACCCCACTCCAGTACTCTTGCCTGGAAAATCCCATGGACTGAGGAGCCTGGTCGGCTGCAGTCCATGCGGTTGCTAAGAGTCGGACAAGACTGAGCAGCTTCACTTTCACTTTTCACTTTCATGAACTGGAGAAGGAAATGGCAACCCACTCCAGTGTTCTTGCCTGGAGAATCCCAGGGACAGGAGCCTGGTGGGCTGCCGTCTATGGGGTCGCACAGAGTCAGACACGACTGAAACGACTTAGCAGCAGCAGCAGCAGAGAGTTTAAATAGGTTCAGAGTTCCACTGGAGTCCCATCCAAGTATAACAAAAGACACGGGGAAGGGCGTGCAAAAACCAAAAACAGTACATTCATGTTCACAGAGGTGCTGCTCACAGTAACCATAGTAGTACTTTAAGTACTACTTTGGTAAGTACTACTTAAAGTACTGCATGTAATTAAATCAACTAAACAGAACATTCTAAGTTTGCACAAAATGACACTTTCTCTAGATTATGATAGGTATAAGAAAGTCAAAGACTTAGGCATGCTCAATGTGAGAAAAATCTTCAAGCATTCCATTCATTAACTTAAATTGCTTGTAAACTGGGAAAAGCTTTTTAGTGTTGGAATGTGCTGGCTGGTTCATTCATGGAACCAGTACCTATAAATGTGGAACATAAGTTAGCACTGGTTTGTGGTTTTGCAGATATTTTAGGCTAAATATGGATGAGAGTAAACCATTGATTAAACAATTTTTTAAACAAGAAATCTGGGAGGTATTCCAAGAGGTTTGGAGTTGGTTAAGGTCATAAAATTCTATTAGATTTATTATATTTGCCTTGCCATTTTCTTTCAGATATTTTCCCAGAAAACAACAAAGATACTCAGTTACTTAGTGTAGATTCTTAAATGTAGATTCCTTCTGAATATGTTTAAAAAAAATTCAATCACTTATGAGAGCTAGAACGACTAAAAGTGCAGCCCTAATTGGAAAGGACAATAAAATCCCATTCAAGTGACTGCAGACTGAAGTGACTTAGGTTCATCAAAAGGTATGTCACCTATCTGGGAACAGATGAGGGTTTTCCAGAACAAAAAGAAACAGAACACCAAGATGTCAAAAGGTCTTTAGATCTCTTCTGAATGGAAAACAAAGACTCTCATTGTAATGAAAAGAAAAGAGTTTTTCCAGGCCACTTGCTTTGAGAGCAAATCTCCACCACATACAATTTATGTTAGTCACGCAGTCGTGTCTCTTTGCCACCCTACGGATTGTAGCCTGCCAGGCTCCTCTGTCCAGGGAATTCTCCAGGTGAGAATACTGAGTGCATAGCCATGCCCTTCTCCAGGGGATTTTCCTGACCCAGGGATTGAACCTGCATCTCCTGCATTGCAGGCAGATTCTTTATCATTTGAGCCACCACATACAATTTATGCTCAATTTGTGACATGGGAAGAGGCCTTTAGGGAAAAGATTTTCCAAGCAGCCTTGGGAAGAAGGCTTCTTGGAGGCACTCATCTAGCCTTCCTCTGAGGTTTTAGGAAGGCAGGAGGGAGGTGGGGCGACTGCACCCACTCTTCAGACACCTGCCTCGGCTTACTTTTAGAATTACTCATCATTACGAGGAGACTGTCTCTCCCTGGTTTGTCAAAAGATAGAAAAATATCTGGTCACAAGATAAACCAACATTATGTAATTCCTCAGTTTCTTAAATTATTGTAATTAATGATAATGGTATAATCATGGCAGCACACGCCTAATAACTATAATTTTGTCATAGAATTACCATCAACATTAATAATGCTAAATAATGATATGAGGAGCTTACAGTCTTCCATCTAAAAAGTGTATAGATCACATCTCAGTGATCTTTCCAAAAGGTTCTGAGATACACACATGACACGGTTCTAATTTTCCAGCAGAGTGTTTATTGACACGAAAGCCAGTTCAGATGCCTGCAGTGACACTGTGCTGTTGTGGAGGCAGCAGAAAGGCACTAGGTTGGCTTCATTACAGCCAGACCTCTAGCCCCAGATCATGGTTCTAGGGAACATCCCAGTGCCTACAGCTGTTACGCTAATGTTCCCTGCAAGGTATTTCAATAAGCTGAGTGGAATACAGAAAAGGGTCCAAGAGCTCAGGAATAAGGCTGCTGTAACACAGCTCATATTAAAAAGCAGAGACATTACTTTGCCAACAAAGGTCCGTCTAGTCAAGGCTATGGTTTTTCCAGTGGTCACGTATGGATGTGAGAGGACTGTGAAGAAAGCTGAGCGCCGAAGAATTGATGCTTTTGAACTGTGGTGTTGGAGAAGACTCTTGAGAGTCCCTTGGACTTCAAGGAGATCCAAACAGTCCATCCTAAAGGAGATCAGTCCTGGGTGTTCATTGGAAGGAATGATGCTGAAGCTGAAACTCCAATACTTTGGCCACCTCATGCGAAGAGTTGACTCATTGGAAAAGACCCTGATGCTGGGAGGGACTGGGGGCAGGAGGAGAAGGGGACAACAGAGCATGAGATGGCTGGATGGCATCACTGACTCGAAGGACATGAGTCTGAGTGAACTCTGGGAGTTGGTGATGGACAAGGAGGCCTGGCGTGCTGCGATTCATGGGGTCACAAAGAGTTAGACACAACTGAGCGACTGAACTGAACACAGCTCTTATTAATCTTGATTCACGGAAATCCCACAGGTTCTGACTGCATTGGAAATCTTGGCACATATGGAATTGAAATGTAAAACTGCATTATGGCTGCTTCTCTCCTCCTGATACATGTAGACAGAATATATACACACATACCTTCTTTGTTTGCCTATCTGTCATCTATCTACCTACCTATCTTTCCATCAATCCTCCCATCCACCCATCCATCCATCAATCTATCGATCATCTCTATCTAACAGGAGACAGCACTTTTCTGAAAGCTAGGACATCTGTGTCCTTGTTTTGGCCCTGCCAACTAGCCATGTCGCTGTGACAAGCACGTCATCCATGGGCCTCAGTTTCCCCATCTGTGCAATGATGTGGGTGGACCAGATGGCCTTCAAGTCTCCTTTCAGCATGGAAATTCTTTTAATTCTCTGAGTCAAGCTGTTGACTAGGACTTTAGTCTTCACATTACACTTTATAGTATATATTTCACAACACTGATGGGTATGGTGTTTGCTGTTTTGTTTAAAGTCAAAACATTAATTTCAATAAAAGATGGTGAACTTGACAAGTTCTTTTCCCAATAGGTTCTATATATACGCACCCCCAGGGTATCTCTCTACCTCCTCCTGGGGAGCCCAGTTTTGGCCAGGCTGCCACAGGGGCCCCTCCAGGTGGCCAGGGGCTTCTGCACTGCTGATCAGCCCCTGTGCAGCGTCTCTATATAGCCTCTGACTTCCTCCTCTTGGTCCTGGGTCACCAGGTAGCAGAGGGCTAAGAAAGCCAAGAAGGGAGGAGAAAGAAAGGAAAGATGGAGAGAAACTTCATGAGGCCACAGAGCTGGGATGCCTCTCTGCCCTTTCTTCCACATCGGAGGTGAGGGGGCAGGGAAGCAAAAGGAGAAAAAGAGGGAGTGGCTACCTGCGGTGTCCGGCTGCACCCCCCACCCCAGCATCCCTCCCAGCCCCAGGCCTATCAAACCGCAGACCCTGTCTGTTTCTTACCATCCCTTCACCAGCCCTGGCCCCCATATCCTCCATTGACTTTCATCTCCCTCCCCACCTTCGAGCTCCTCAGGGCCCCCACCCCCACCCCATCAGAGTGCATGCTGCAGGTTATAAGGACAACCTCCGATGATTCCAGGAGACTTGGTGTCACTCCTGGGAATGTGAGGGGCAGAAGTCCCCATTTCTGCAGCAATTGGAGATGAGCACAATAGAAGCTCAAAAATACATTGAGTGCATTTTACCACATCACACTCTGTAAATAGAGCTCTGAATGCATTTATATGGATTACTGTAATACTCAAAACCACACCAAGACATACTTTTGTTCTCCCCATTTTACAGGAAGAAAGTGAGGCTTAGTGAGGTCATGCGAGTTGTCTAAAGTTACACTTCATAAGACGGAACGCCAGGATTTGAACCCCGGTCATGTGACTTTGGGCTTTCCTGGTGGCTCAGTCAGTAACGAGACTGCCTGCAATGTAGGAGATGTGGGTTCGATCCCTGGGTGGGGAAGATCCCCTGGAAAAGGAAATGGCTACCCACTCCAGTATTCTTGCCTGAGCAGAGGAGCCTGGTGTGCTACAGTCCATGGGGCCGCAGAGTTCAACACGACCAAGCAACTAACACCGTCACTTTCACTTTCTCCTCAGCTGAAAAATAGAGTTGTTAATCATCCCAGGTACGCAGGATTGTTGTGAAGGTTAATGAGTGAGTGTATGCAGAGTGCCTGGCACGTAGAAAGCACAATGTCTATAATCGCTATGCACTTCCTCCTTATGTATATATGCATACGTATACATAGACATGGAGAGGCATCTGGGCAATATCTCTGAGTACTGAGATCAAAAATAATTTCTTTTCTTTTTTGTGTTTCTTTGTGTTTTCCAAATTACATAGCATGCACCAGTTTTGCCATTGGAAAGCATTATTCATTTTAAATGATAATTTTATTTGTCATGATAGAAGGTTGCATACTTGCAAGCTTATGTCCAGATAAAAAGTGCTATGTTCTGCAGTGAGGGAACCTTTAAACACAGATGCACACTAGAAGGAACTGCAAAACACTGAGGAAACAGCAGTGCGATTATTAATACCTGAGAACTGCGACGCACAAATTGCCACTCTTTCAAAAGTTGAGAAGCTCTGAAAAATTGCTTCCTGTTGCTGAGCACAAGGAAGCCTGATTTCTCAGTATGTGTGCTTCTGTTTCCATGCCAATGTTACCACCACAATAACAGCATGAAACTTCCAGATTTCATATTACAGTCTTTCTGTCCTCAGAGTTCATAAACTGACCCTGCTATTCAGCTCTCTAGCTGTTTTCACTAGCAGCCTTGCACAGTGTTTTAATGTCAATTGATCCATTTTGGTTATAAAAAACACTCTTTTTGTAATGAAATATTTAGCCTGACCCGATGAGAATGTAACGCAACGTACAACAAGTACAGTAAGGACACAGAGAAGGACGCTGACCCACGGCGATGAGAGGGAGGAAGGACACTGATGCTTCAAAACTCCTCAGGGACAAGACAGACGAAACAGTCCGTCCTCCAAAAATTCGCCTCCAGATCCAACCAGAGTTTGCTGGGAGGAGCGGGTAGCAAACACTTTTTAATATCACTATAAATTTGTAAAATATACCACCTGCTTAGGCAATCCCATGGACACAGGAGCCTGGTGGGCTATAGTCTACGGGGTCGAAGAGTTGACACGACTCAGTGACTAACACTTTCACTTTTCTCTGTCAAAGTTCCCAAGTCTCAGTGGCAAATGAGCTAGCTGCCTGTCCACTGACCACCTGCAGCATTCTTATCTATGCCTCTCTTATGACTCCTGACTTTTGAGCTGTGTTAGCTCCCTGATTGGGCACCCTGGTAGGGTAAGACCCCAACTTGAGTCATCTTGGAATGCCCCTCAGCACTGGGTGCTCCTGCACCAGGTCTGGGCTGGTGGGTGTGTGCCAACAACCAAAGGAATGACCTGCACACTCCTGAACACCTCTCCATCAGACTTCCACTAAGGGTCCTGAGAAAGGGGTAAGAAGAAAATAACTTGGTTTCTGCCCTCTAGGCACTTACAGCTCAGTCCCAGAGATTAGACTAATAATATGTACTAATTAATAAAAGCAATTATTATTATAATAAATAAATAATTAACAATCAATCAATAATTAATAAATAAAAGCAATTCCCTGGTGGCTCAGATGGTAAAGAATCTGCCTGGAATGCAGGAGACCTGGGTTCGATCCCTGGGTTGGGAAGATTCCCTGGAGGAAGGCATGGCAATCCACTCCAGTATTCTTGCCTGGAGAATCCCCATGGACAGAGGAGCCAGACGGGCTACAGTCCACGGGGTCGCAAAGACTGGGACATGACTGAGCGACTAAGCACAGCACAGCAATGGGAGACAAAGAACAGGATCACTGACGACATACCCTGTACCTACTCTAAGAAGTCAAAGAAGAGGTTCCTTTTCTGGAATGAAATCGGATCTTAGTAGTATGTTTATTTTGGACGGGTGAAAAGATGGGCATTCCAGGAGATCAGAGTAATAGGATCAAAGGAAGGTGCCTGAACAGTCACCCTTTCCCTACTCAGGACAGTCCCCAGGCTAAGTGTCTTGTATGCATGATTTAGTCTAATCTGGACAACAGTCCTGCAGAGTAGATAGCATCACTGCCGATTTGATAAGTAAGGAGCCTGAGGCTGCAGGGGATTAAGTAACTGGCCAAGGTTACACAGGATTAGCTGGCAGAGCTGGGATTTGAAAAGGCAGCCATTGTGCCATGCTGTGTCCTCTACAGCAAGACACAAATATCACCAGGTGTTTGCTTCAGGAAGGAGACTCTTTGTATTGATGAACAGTTTAAACTCTATAGCATGAACACAATGTGTCATGTGACAAGCTGACAAGTTAGCTGACTCTGAATGTAGGTTTGTCCACCTAGAAAAAGAAGCAAGATGGCTCATCAACCAGACGAGAGTGATCTGGGGAGAAATGATGAAGGAGGGCCGCCCTAGAACTGGGGAGTATCTCTGATCAATAAGGGGCTTCCTTGGGGCTCACATGGTAAAGAATCTGCCTGTAATACGGGAGACCCGGGTTGGATTCCTGGGTTGGGAAGATCCCCTGAAGGAGGGCATGGCAACCCACTCCAGAATTCTTGCCTGGAGAATCCCATGGACAGAGGAGCCTGGTGGGCTACGATCCACAGGGTCTCAAAGAGTCAAACACGACTGAGCGACAAACATTTTCACTTTTTTCTTTCACTTTCTGATCAACAGAAAGCACAGAGATGCGACACAGTCTAATGAAGTTGGATTAATACCTCCCACCTTAGGCTATTTCAGTCACAAAAGAAGGGAAATAATCCAGCTGAACGTAGCTTTGCTGTAATGAGCATCCATTGTCAGGGGTGATGAAATAGACAGAAAATGATGGGGGGAGCATACCTGGTCTCGTTGGCGCATCGGATCTTGCAGCCTTCCTTGGGAATCACCAAGCCCAGGTGCATTCGGAGCCTACAGTTCGTGGGTCCCGTGTGCGGCCACACGTGGGTTCCCGGGTGCATGATGGAATATTTGATCTGCACAGAAAGCGTAACCCCTGTTCATCCCTTTATCAAGGTGTGGGAGAACCACTAAATTAAAGCAACAGTACAAAATTACTGTCAATTTTGATTAGAGCCATCGCAGCACTCAGAATTTATGTTCTCATCTTTCTTTGTAAAGGAACTAAAAATAAGACTCCCATTTCCCACACAGCTATAAACACTGAACATTTTCTACTCTCAATGCTGCCGTCAAGGCCATGAAATTGTTTCATTAAAATGCGAGTGAAAAAAGAGACATTCAGTGGGTCAAAGAAAATGACCATTTCTTTGTAAACATCAGCATTTCCATTTATTCTCCTGATAACTGACTGTGTCCTCCCCAGAACTGAAAACATTCTTGGTACCTGTCCTCTTCGGCATCCTGTTGTCTCAGGGAATTTATCTAGTAAAGAACAGGTCTTAGGAGCTCCTTTACAGGCATTTTCATTTTTTCTTCCTAGAACAATAAATGATAAAGCCACTGTCAGGAACAAATCACAGTAAAGCTTTAACTCATCCCATTTTGACCATACACAACCTATATTATCCTCCTCACTGTGAGAATGAGAAGGCTAGGACTTCCCTGGTGGTCCAGTGGCAAGACTTTGAGCTCCCAGTACAGGAGGCCCCAGGTTCAACCCCTGGTCAGGGAACTAGATTCCACACGCCGCAACTAAGAGTTCATGTGCTGCAACTAAGACTCAGCACAGCCAAAAAAAAATAAATTGATATTAAAGAAAAGCCAAAGGAATCAATTTTTAAAAATGAGAGGCTGAATAAACACAAGAAGACACAATGTTCTGTTGCAATAGACAGTGACTGGCAGAGTAAGGAGCAGAATACTCTACTCATTGGCCTAATGGACAGGGCACGTGTTACATGCCTATTTCCCCTCTGTGGCAGGCAGGATAACGGCCCCTCCCAAAAAGGATCACAACCTAAGCCCAGTAACTCGTAAATATATTCGGTAACATGGCAAAGGGAAATTAAGGTTGCATATGACGATGAGATTACGAACCAGCTGACCTTTAAAAAAAGGAGATTACTGTGGATGAACTGGATGGGCCCAGTGTAATCACAGGGTCTCAATACACAAGGAGCAGAGAGTCAAGGCCAGAGTGACACAGAATGAGAAAGACGTGACCGCCTATTGCTGGTTCTGAAGACGGAAGGGGACCACAAGCTAAAGAATGTGGGCAACTTCCAGAAGCCAGAGCCACCAGAAGCAATGCCAGAGCCACCAGAAGCAATGCCAGAGCCACCAGAAGCAATGCCAGAGCCACCAGAAGCCACCCTGATGACACTTTGATTTTAGCTCAGTGAGACCCACTTCTGACCTCTACATTGTAAGATAATACATCTGGGTTATCTTAAGCCACTAAATTTATGGTAATCTGTTAAGGTGGCCACAGGAAATCAATCCACCCACCCTAAGGAAGCAAAATAGATTAGTGCATTTTCCAGGATTATATGCTAATAAGCTAAACATTTTTCATTGAAATTTAATGTATTTTTCAAAGTACATCTCATTTTTTATGTGCTGATGAAGAGGGAAGGACGTTTCTAGGAGACAGGGGTTTCTCTGAGTGACTGTCAAGAACACAGATGTAGGTAGAGTCTGAAGCACCTTGGACTATGTAACTTTCTTCACCATCTACAAAATCATTTCTTAGGAATGACGTACTCAGGAATGTACAGTGCCATTTGCTCTCATGGAGGGGTATAAACGATATGTTTTTTTGAAAGAGACATTTTAACTCCCAGAGTCCATGTTCTTAACTGTGACCTAAGACTGCCCCTATTATTGTTATATAATGTATAATTATTATGTAATAAAAAACTAGTATCGCGATCATTTATCTGTCAGACCTTTGAACACTCACTGATCCTAGTAACAACCCCATACTTAAGGCGCTATTTTCATCATCATTTTTCAGCTGAGGAATCTGAGGCCCAGAGATTCAGGAACAGGCCCACATTACACAGTAACAAGTGGTACAGCCAGGACCCCAGCTCAGGATCCTCCGGTTCCAGAGGCTATGCTTTAAAGCATGATTTACCATTTCATTGCATCTTGGATGTGAACATAGCTGTGCAGAACAAACCATTCAGCTGAGGAGAAAATGCCCAGCAGCCAAACACAGTGTGGTTTTGTTATTTTATTATTTCCCACACAGTTTAAGGAGAAGGAAATGGCAACCCACTCCAGTATTCTTGCCTGGAGAATCCCATGGACGGAGGAGCCTGGTAGGCTACAGTCCACAGGGTTGCAAAGGGTCGGACACGACTGAGTGACTTCACTTTCAACTTTCAACACAGTTTAAAGTAACTTTTAAGAAGTGATAAACTCTGCTTCTTTGGGGAAAAATAGCCTTAGAAAGAGATCTAAATGCCAATGCAAATCTGAGAAAACCAATTCAATTGAATATTTCATTTACATGTGAAGAATACATTTTAAGAGGGATATTCATGGAGCCACCTTGGAAGGAAAGCTATGATCAACCAATCAGAGACTTTACTTTGCCAACAAAGGTCCACATAGTCAAAGCTATGGTTTTTCCAGTAGTCATGTACATGTGAGAGTTGGACCATAAAGAAGGCTGAGCACTGAAGAACTGATGCTTTTCAACTGTGGTGTTGGAGAAGACTCTTGAGATTCCCTTGGACAGCAAGATCAAACCAGTGAATCCTAAAGGAAATCAATCCTGAATATTCATTGGAAGGACTGATGATGAAGTTGAAACTCCAATACTTTGGACATCTGATGCAAAGAGCTGACTCAGTAGAAAAGAACCTGATGCTGGGAAAGATTGAAGGCAGGAGGAGAAGGGGATAACAGAGGACTAGATGGTTGGATGGCATCAATGATTCAATGGACATGAGTTTGAGCAAGCTCGGGGAGATGGTGAAGGACAGGGAAGCCTGGCGTGCTACAGTTCATGGATCTGCAAAGAGTCAGACATGACTGAGAGACTGAACAACAATTCATGCAGCCGAGGTTTTTAAAGGTCTTGGGTTGTAGCTCTCTGAAGTTTCAAGGCTCTACTGCTGGGATGACAATAGGTTCGTCTTGCATGACAACTCTGATCAGTTGACAGTGGCTACCTAGAATTGTCCAGGTAGCCACTGTCAGCTGATCACTGTGTTGAGAAGAATTCAGAGGTTCACCTTGAGTTCACCCAGAAAGGCTCTTGGGATCAGGTAGCACTGTCTTCCATGGGCTCTGGAAAACAAAATGACTGCGCATGCGTGGCATATTTGCTAACTGTATGTTTACCGTTCATCGTCATAGCAATAAATGAACAAAACAGATGTTCTGTGACACCCACATAGCAATTGGAAAGCATCCGTGGGGGAAAATTCATATGTATATTTGTTGATTCTGTCTTTTTTTCTCTAACTCAAAAAAGCTGATCATTTAAAAGGGAATACTGAAACTAGCCACCTGATGTGAACGAAGAGCTGACTCACTGGAAAAACCCCTTGTGCTGCTAAAGACTGAAGGCAAAACGAGAAGGAGGCGGCAGAGGATGAGATGGTTGGATGGCATCATCAACTCAATGGGCATGAATTTGAGCAAACTTCAGGAGATAGTGGAGGGCAGAGGAGCCTAGTGTGCTGCAGTCCACGGGGTCGCAAAAAGTAGGACACAACTTAGTGAGTGAAAAACAACAACATACTTCAGAACTGACTGGGCTGCTTAGAGACCTTTTGTGATTCTCACTTACATATGGATGGAAACCAAGCTTGAAGCCACAGCTTCAAGGCCTTCAAATATCCAGTAGCATCCTTTCCTAACTAGACTAGACAACCTCAAAATCTCTACTAAGTCAGATCCTATGGGCCTCTTGTCCAGACCTGAGCTCTCAGTGTTGCTAAGCAACAGCCCTACCGCCTCCCTCCCCACATTTTCTTGACCCCTCTGTCTCCAGGCCGACAGGGGATCTTCCTTCATGGACACCATCCTGCTTCTATGCAAGCTATGTTACTGGATGCCATCAAAAGTCCTTAAACTGTGCATTTATTTCCAGAAAATACTGGATTCCTCACAGAAGACTGGAACCACAAATGAAAGACTACACAGAACCTTAATAAAACTTCCTAAAAGAGAAACTATTTTATGATCAAAAAATAAAACTAGAATTAATTTCTAATTAATTGACTGCAACTGATTGAAAAATGGATATGTATAGAACACACATACACTTCTAAATTATTTTGGATCAAAATGGAAATCAAGATAAAATGAAGTCTTTTGGGGGGAATAATACAAGTGAAAATACACATTATAGCTTAAGGAAAATAGTCAAAACTTTGAATCAGCTTTGAATCAAAGCCAGAGATCAGTCCATAGTCTTTTTTTTTTTTTTCAGTCCATAGTCTTAAATGATTTTATTAATGAAGAAGAACGAAAATAAATTTTCTAAGAAGTTCCAATTGAAAAGTTACCAAAAAACCAATAAAATAAATAACAAAAGAACAAGAGGAGGAATAAAAATATAAAATCAGAAATTAGAAAATAATTAAAATAAGGTGAGATGTAATTTGAATTTTTTTAAAAGAAATAATAGATTACTCTGTCAAACTTAAGAAAAAAGAAGGAATATGCAAATTCCATTCAGTGGGAAGAAGGATTTAACAAAGATAACAAGGAAGTAAAGAGTACTTTAAGAAATTACTCTAATTCATGGAAAATTAGGTATAATAAAAATATATGAAAATGTGTAAGTTAATAGATATTGTATGGTTCCACTTATATGAATTTTTTTGTGTAAAGTAGTCAAATTCATAGACACAGAAAGTGCACAGGTGGTTGCCAAGGGCTGAGTTTTGCAAGGTAAAATAGTTCCAGAGATTGGTTGCCCAAAAACATGAATATACTTGACTGTACTGAATGTACACTTAAAAACAGATGAGGTGCTAAATTTTTAAGTTATGTGTATTTTGCTACAGTTGAAAATTTTAAAAAAATACACCCAAACATTAAAAGTCAAACCAAATAATTTGGTTGCCACCAACCAAACTGTCTCCATTATTTATTTCCTTTTGTTTAATGTTCTTATATGCCCTACAATGCTTTGCGTATTTCAATTTATTAAAGCACATGGCTTTAGCAGAGAGTATGGTTCCCAAAAATTACCTCCAGGATGCACACGATTCTGAAGCCTTATTCTAGGAAACTCTGTAGGTACTATGAAGCATGAGATGTGAATGGAATGGAGGCATCGGATGAACTGGTGAACGCTTACAGCCAACAGAATTGATTCATTTAGTGAGATGCCGATAGACAAAAATTAGCATGCTGTTCACATATTGACCTTACTATGGCTCTGCTTAAAAAAGTCTTGTTGGAAAAAAGCTGACAGAGTCACTTGAAATCCTGTGATCTCTCTTCTTATGGACTTTTCCCTGAAAATATTATTGAAGTTGTTCTTCTTTCTCTGACATGTAAACCTTCATTATGCTGAAAGCATACTAACACAAAGGATGGTGCTTATTTGTCCCACAGTATAAACCATTCTCTACTTTATTTTCTGCAGCTAAAGGTGTGAGACACGTGCTGGGTAGTCTTCAGAATGGATTTACTTTTGTACAGCTATTGTTAACCCAGGTTAATTTGAATTTTCAAGAGAGTTGGAGAGTGCTTTAAAGATAAAATTCAATGCTTCTCATTTTGAGGACAGATTGATATTAACTCATTGGACACACACAGAGTGGGGTGTGTACCTGGGCCTGGGTTCAGCTCAGGGAATGGTACATTGACTGTGAACCCCTTCCTGTTCTTTTTGTTTTAATTTCCTTTTGGCTGCACTGTGTCTTCACTGCTCTGCTTGGCTTTTCTCTAGCTGTGGTGAGTGAGGGCTACTCTCCAGTTGCGGTGCGCGTGCTTCTCGTTGCGGTGGCTTGTCTTGCTGCGGAGCCCAAGCTTGAGAGCGGGCTTCAGTAGTTGCAGCAAAGGGACTTAGTTGCTCTGCAACATGTGAGATCTTCTTGGACCAGAGATCATCGAACCCATCTCCCCTGCATTGGCAGGTGGATTCTCAACCACTGGGCGACCAGGGAAGTCCCTTGTTCCTATTCTTGAGGAGCTCAGACACTAGCTTTTACTGAGTTGTCCCTCTGGTGTTCATCACCCCTAACAGCTCTCATGTTGGGATGCGTTTCCATGGGACAGGTGCAAAGGAGGCCCAGGGAAGCTCTTTTGTAAGGTACCCATGGTGGGCTTTTCAGTTACATCTATACAGTAGGACTACTCTTTGTAACATATCATTAAACAGGAAAGACCAGGAAAACCCAAACACATTATATATCCAAATACAACATATGCATATATAAAACTATGAATTTGCATGCACACACACATAAATGAGTGTTCATACATTTTAAGACGCAATGAACAGATTTTGATAATCTGGGTTTCCCAGGCTCTGTGAAGTATTCCTGGAAGGGCCCCGCCCCACCCTTTCCCATCAGGTCACAGAGAATCATCAGGAAGTCAGGCACTCACCTTGCTGCCACAGCGTAAACTGACTCCAGTCACCCTTTTCCCTCAGGTTCTCATCTTCAGGCAGGAAGAGGCCATGGGTTCTATCCATTGCTGCAAGGCCTTCATCTCTGATTAACTTCCAGTTTCTTTCTAAGGACTAGAGAGAAAATTCTGGACTGAAAATATGCCTGATAATACACCTTAGAGTGACATTCAGCTTTTTGTTCGTTTGTCTGATTAATAAGTAATGAAAATTTCCCTCTCGTCTAGATTTGTTGTTTAGTGGCTAAGTTGTGTCTGACTCTTTGTGACTCCATGGACTGTAGCCCGCCAGGCTCCTCTGTCCGTGGGATTCTCCAGGTAAGAATACTGGAGTGAGTCGCCATGCCCTCCTCCAGGGGTATCTTCCCAACTCAGGGGTTGAACCCATGTCTCTTAAGTCTACCTGCATTCGCAGGCAGGTTCGTTACCAGTAGCATCACCTGGGAAGCCCATCCAAGACACTCATCCCATCCTGAATGCACCTAAATCGCCAACACTCCCTGCAGCTATTGTAACTTGTTCAAGCTATGAGATGAATCTGTCGATTCTTGTTAAACTGCCACACTGACGGGAGAATTGCTGCTCTAACACATGGAATTACTTTTCAAATGAGGCCATTGGTTGGTGCTTCATACGTCAGGCTCTTCCTCTCTGCCCTCTTGGAATTTTAGAATCTTCTTTCATTTCTTTTGAAAGCTGATTTTAGGGGCATCTTTGGAAAGAGCTGATCTTTTGTTCCTAAAATAGGGCATGAAGCCCTAGGGAAAATGTTAAAGTGATTACATCACTAAATACAAATTTTTAAAATTTCCTTAAGAGCACGCTGTCTTTTACATGTGAAGTGTCATTCCACCCCCTCCTGCCTCCTCTCCCCAGGGTCCCCCTAGGCTGAGAGACTTTTCCATGAGCAGTAGTGACTTAAATTTTTTTTTTTCTTGTTTGCACAGAGGCGCTGGATGACAGACTCAAGGCTGAAAGGAGCAAAAGGGTGCATGGTCTCCCAGCTGGTCCCCAACTGGAAACACTCCAGTGGCGGCACCACTGACTCCTCAATCTGCTGAGCAAATGCTGCACGGACGTTGACTTTTTCCCTTTATTTATTTATCATGAAACAGCCACTGGCATGTTCTCTCTAGAGCTCAGTACTTGGAGGCAGAATCTGACAACTGGAAGGATGTGCACTGTGGGTGTTGTGGAGACTGCTGTCCTGAGGGATGACAGGGGACTTGGACGGTGACTGAGTCCAGGGACTCACAGTCTAGCGCCAGAAACTGGCACTGTGGTCCCCCCGCCCATCACCTCTGGGGCATCTGTGGAAGGAGGTGGTCAGACTGCAGAGGGCTCGGGGCCCTGCCCCGCTCTGGGGCAGCAGGGTGGCCATGGGTCCCCACTGTGATGTTGAGGACAGACACTGGGCAAGGTACTGGTGGAACAAGGTGTTCCCTGACTGGGTACTGGGCACACCTCAACAGGAGCGCACATCTGATGGCTGGGGAAAACTGGGCTAACCAGAGACTACACAGTTCTACACGGTGACTTGATGAAACACACAGAGAACAGAACCATCACGACCCCCTCCGTGTTCAACAGAGCCACTTTTTCTAGCAAAGTAATTATTGTGCTTGAAGGTGGCTCAGTGGTAAAGAATCCACCTGCCAAAGCAGGAGACACAAGAGATGTGGGTTTGATCCCTGGTTCAGGAAGATCCCCTGGAGTAGGAAATGGCAAGCCACTCCAGTGTTCTTGCCTGGCGAATCCCATGGACAAGAGGAGCCTGGAGGGCTACAGTCCATGGGGTTGCACAGAGTTGGACACAACTGAGCAATTAAGCAAGCATGCTTAATGAATGCACTTGGGAATGTTTTTTGGTTTTGGAAAGACACCAAAAAGAGTCTCTTTTTTGGGCATGGGGGGAGGGAACCTGGAATGGGTCCTGGGAATGGCATTTTCAAGCACAAACCAAGGTACCACACTGTAAAAATTTAATGGTTACAGGAATTAAAGGCCAAATAAAATTTTTTCTTGTGTGCATGCACGAGCGACATAGAGAGAGAGAGAACAAAGGAAGAGGCGGGGAGTGAGGCAGGGGAGGGAGGAAGGACAAGGAAAAGGAGAAGGAAGGGGGAGAAAAGAGGAGAACTGTATCTTTTCTGTAATAGTATCATTAGTCTTCTGACTTGGCATATAACTCAATTTTTTAGGAAATTCCAACAGGAACCTGAAGGCTTGCACAGAGCAGGCCATGCCTACATTCTCCTCTGAAATATTACTTTCTTGACCCTACATTCATTCATTTTGTAAAACTGAAAAGAGAGATTCATAGCGTTGGTATTTGGGTTGGTTGCCCAGAAGACAGCAGCTTCTGATTCACATTTTTTTCCTCTGACTACACAGACTTTAGCAAACAGAGATCTGTTTGTTTTCACAATGCTTCGTGGCCTCATAAACCCGTCATCAGCACTTGCCTTTCAGTTAAACCTCAGCTATATTGGGCACTCCACTCAACTATAAATGGACTTCCCAGTTTCAAGCCTCATTAATCCCACCCTGTGCAGCCAGCTCTCCTTAATCCTCCCCCTCCTTCCAGTGCATGCTGGTTGTGCATGCTGGTTTCCTCTTTCTGCAGTTATTCTGCTCACTCCACTTAGATGGCATACTTTTTTCTTCAACATCAAATTAGACGAAGTCCTATTTTTAAAGGCTTCTCCTAACACTGATTTCTTGCAGAAAGCCTTTAGCGGTGCAAACTAAAGCCAAACTAATTCCTTTTTTTTTTTTTTCTTTTCATTCCAATATATTTTTTTAAATTTTATTTTATTTTTAAACTTTACAATATTGTATTAGTTTTGCCAAATATCGAAATGAATCCGCCACAGGTATACATGTGTTCCCCCTATCCTGAACCCTCGTCCCTCCTCCCTCGTCCCTCCCCGTACCCTCCCTTTGGGTCGTCCCAGTGCACCAGCCCCAAGCATCCAGTATCGTGCATCGAACCTGGACTGGCGACTCGTTTCATACATGATATTATACATGTTTCAATGCCATTCTCCCAAATCTCCCCACCCTCTCCCTCTCCCACAGAGTCCATAAGACTGATCTATACATCAGTGTCTCTTTTGCTGTCTCGTACACAGGGTTATTGTTACCATCTTTCTAAATTCCATATATATGCGTTATTATACTGTATCGGTGTTTTTCTTTCTGGCTTACTTCACTCTGTATAATAGGTTCCAGTTTCATCCATCTCATTAGAACTGATTCAAATGTATTCTTTTTAATGGCTGAGTAATACTCCATTGTGTATATGTACCACGGCTTTCTTATCCATTCATCTGCTGATGGGCATCTAGGTTGCTTCCATGTCCTGGCTATTATAAACAGTGCTGTGATGAACATTGGGGTACACGTGTCTCTTTCCCTTCTGGTTTCCTCGGTGTGTATGCCCAGCAGTGGGATTGCTGGATCATAAGGCAGTTCTATTTCCAGTTTTTTAAGGAATCTCCACACAGTTCTCCATAGTGGCTGTACTAGTTTGCATTCCCACCAACAGTGTAAGAGAGTTCCCTTTTCTCCACACCCTCTCCAGCATTTATTGCCTGTAGACTTGTGGATCGCAGCCATTCTGACTGGCGTGAAATGGTACCTCATAGTGGTTTTGATTTGCATTTCTCTGATAATGAGTGATGTTGAGCATCTTTTCATGTGTTTGTTAGCCATCTGTACGTCTTCTTTGGAGAAATGTCTATTTAGTTCTTTGGCCCATTTTTTGATTGGGTCATTTATTTTTCTGGAGTTGAGCTGTAGGAGTTGCTTGTATATTTTTGAGATTAGTTGTTTGTCAGTTGCTTCATTTGCTATTTCACTTGCTATGTTCATTCTATCAAGAAATACACATTTTTAAACAGTGAAATATTACTACAAGTTTTATCATGAAAGCAGCAGTCTCTTACTCAAGTTTTCTCCACTCTTCGAGTCCAGTCCCCAGCTAAGTGCTTTAAATATTTTTTCTCAGTTTTACCTGCTTCCATGTAAATAATGTATTTATACTACTATCTCTTGATTTATTAATTCTAGACTTTATCACTCATTTTCTACCAGGGAAGGGAACAAATCTGATGTCTTCTTTTTCTTCTTCTCCATCTAGCAATTCAGGTCATTTCACAAACCTTTCACACATTTGAGTAAACTCCCATTTGAGTTTTATTGAGTTGTAACAAATATACTTCGTTTCACATGCAGCATATATAAATTCTGCCTCCTTTCCTTTGGCTTGATTTTCTAACGCCCTTAACACTGCTTCTTCTTTATGGCCCTGAAAGTGTGCTGTAAAATCTCTTGATACTATGCTACCTTTTGCCAAAACATCATATAAGCTCTTTCTCTGAAGATACCCTACAGCAGCCATCTGCTTTGCTCTGCTCTGAACTGGGTGGTGTCTGGGCTTGCTGGACCACTGTCATCAAGAACTTCTCTTGACTTCTGCCCAGTATGAGGCTCCCTAATTACTCAATTCTAATCTGAATAAAGGATTATGTGTGTTCCTGAGAAAGGACACACACTGCAGGTAAAACTGAATTTCTATAAATATCTGGTTATTCTTTTTTTTTTAATTTCATTGAAAGTACAGTTGATTTATAATGTTGCATTAATTTCTTCTGTATAGCAAAGTGATTCAGTTTACATATATATATGTTCTTTTCCATTATGGTTTATCACAAGATATTGAATGTTGTTGTCCGTGTTATACAGTAGGATCTTGCTGTTCGTCCATCCTATATATAATAGTTTTCATCTGCTAATCCCAACAACCCAATCTTCCCCTCCCCTAAACCCCCTCCCCATGAACAACCACAAATTTGTTCTCTATGTCCGTGTCTGTTTCTGTTTCATAGATATATTTGTGTCATTTTTTTAGATTCCACAGATAAGTGATATCATATGGTATTGGTCATTCTCTTTTTAACTAATCGGAAGAAGCACAAGCTGGAATCAAGACTGCCGGGAGAAATATCAATAACCTCAGATATGCAGATGACACCACCCTTATGGCAGAAAGTGAAGAGGAACTAAAAAGCCTCTTGATGAAAGTGAAAGTGGAGAGTGAAAAAGTTGGTTAAAGCTCAACATTCAGAAAATGAAGATCATGGCATCCGGTCCCACCACTTCATGGGAAATAGATGGGGAAACAGTGGAAACAGTGTCAGACTTTATTTTGGGGGGCTCCAAAATCACTGCAGATGGTGATTGCAGCCATGAAATTAAAAGACGCTTAATCCTTGGAAGGAAAGTTATGACCAACCTAGATAGCATATTCAAAAGCAGAGACATTACTTTGCTAACAAAGGTCTGTCTAGTCAAGGCTATGGTTTTTCCAGTAGTCATGTATGGATGTGAGAGTTGGACTGTGAAGAAAGCTGAGTGCCGAAGAACTGATGCTTTTGAACTGTGGTGTTGGAGAAGACTCTTGAGAGTCCCTTGGACTGCAAGGAGATCCAACCAGTCCATTCTGAAGGAGATCAGCCCTGGGATTTCTTTGGAAGGAGTGATGCTAAAGCTGAAACTCCAGTACTTTGGCCACCTCATGCGAAGAGTTGACTCACTGGAAAAGATTCTGATGCTGGGAGGGATTGGGGGCAGGAGGAGAAGGGGACGACAGAGGATGAGATGACTGGATGGCATCACTGACTCGATGGATGTGAGTCTGAGTGAACTCCAGGTATTGGTGATAGACAGGGAGGCCTGGCGTGCTGCGATTCATGGGGTCGCAGAGTCGGACACGACTGAGTGACTGAACTGAACTGAACTGAAGTTGTTCTTACCCTTGATTGAAGGCTTGACTATGTACAGGATTCTAGCCAGTGAATAATTTCTAGGTAAGCTTTTGGACAGCAAAGAGTTCAAACCAGTCAATCCTAAAGGAAATAAGCTTTTGAACATTCATTGGAAGGACTGATGCTGAAGCTGAAGCTCCAATACTTTGGCCACCTGATGTGAAAAGCTGACTTGTTGGAAAATATCCTGATGCTGGAAAAGATTGAGGGCAGGAGAAGGGGGTGACAAAGGATGAGATGATTGGATGGCATCACAGACTCAATGGACATGAATCTGAGCAAACTCCAGGAGATAGTGAAGGACAGGGAAGCCTGGCCTACTGCAGTCCATAGGCTCACAAGGAGTCGGCTACAACTTAGCGACTGAACAACAACAGGTTTGGTTTCTTTTGAATCCTCTCTCCCCAGCTTGTGGACGGCTACTTTCTGTGTTCTTATATGGTCTTTCTTCTGTGTGCTCAGACATTCCTGTGTGTCCAAATTTCCTTTTCTAATAAAGATACTAGTCATATCAGATTAGGGCTCACCCTAATGGCCTCATTTTAACTTTATCTCCTTAAAGGTCCTATTTCCTAGTACAGTCATATTTGTGGGAATAGGAATTCAATATATAAGTTTGAGGGGACACAGTTCAACGTGTAACATTAATGCAGATTCAGGTTAAAACTGGACCCAGCTGAGAAAGCCAACAGCAGATGGGAGGGGATCAGTACGCCAGTAAATCTATTGCAGCAAAACAAAACATAGTCATGGAAAAAATCAGAAAGAGATACATGTTTAACATGTGGACAAAACACAATACAAGATAAGCCTAAGCAAGGTTAGATAAGTAACTACGGGCAAACGCAGACACTGGCAGAAGTCCCAGAGTTGTTTGTACCTTGAAAAGTCCTGACTCCAAACTGAGAGAAGGCAAGTGATCCAAGACTATTCCAGGCCAAGTTTCCACATTAAACCAGAGTTAGAATGAATTGATAACAGTGGTTCATTAGTAAAATGTATACCCTTTTTACCTAATTGTCTAAGACATGTTTGTTAGTTAACTATTTTAGGAATTCCAGATCTGATTTTTTAGAGATAAAGTCAGCTTACTTAAATCTTGGCTAAAACATGCCTATACTTTATACCGTGATGAAAGGACATGGGTAGCAGTGTCCTCTGCCTTTGAGAGAATATAGAAGGGTAGAGGGGCAGCCCCCTGAGTGCTGAGCTGAAGTTATGAAATCCAAGCAAACACCATAGGAAGTGCAATGCTCCCACAGCAAAGTGATTTTAATAAAATCTTGGGAAATTAGTAGCATCGATGAAGCAATCTCGTGCTGGTTCCTAATGCATTTTAATCAGATCTCCAGTTTTTCAAGTTCGAATATAAAAATAAAGGAAAACATCTGACATTTCCTATTGGGAAATAAACAAACACCAATCAAATGGGAAAAGCAAAGTCTGTGTATTCAGAGCTTGCTGGAGCAAGGGAGTCTGCCACCATCACCTGTGTCTGGGCATGGGAAAACTTTCTAGTGAAAAAGGGAAGGTTTCATGGAGGGAAGCCCTGATCGGAGGCTGTTGGCCTGGGGAAGCTGTAGGCAGGCTTAACAGAAGTTAAGTCACTCAGTCGTGTCCGACTCTTTGCGACCCCATAGACTGTAGCCTACCAGGCTCTTCCATCCATGGGATTTTCCAGGCAATAGTACTGGAATGGGTTGCCATTTCCTTCTCCAGGGGATCTTCCTGACCCAAGGATCAAACCCGGGTCTCCCGCATTGTAGACAGAGGCTTTACCATCTGAGCCTGTTCTAGTGATTGGTTGTTGTTCATTCTCTAAGTCGTGTCTGATTCTTTGCTCGCTAGGCTCCTCTGTCCATAGAATTTCTCAGGCAAGAACACTGGAGTGGGTTGCCATTTCCTTCTTCAGGGAATCTTCCCAACCCAGGATCAAACCTGGCAGGTGGATTCCTAACCACTGAGCCACCAGGGAAGCCCTAGTGATTGGTGTGTGTCTTAGTCACTCAGTTGTGTCCGACTCTTTGCAACCCCACAGCTCCTCTGTCCATAGAATTTCTCAGGCAAGAACACTGGGTGGGTTGCCATTCCCTTCTCCAGGGGATCTTCCCAACCCAAGGATCAAACCTGGGTCTCCTGCATTGCAGGTAGATTCTTTACCGTCTGAGACACAAGTGATTGGTTAGGGGAGCATATTTGACTTTCTCTGGTTGGTGCCAGGTTGGAAATGGGGACAAAAATTAGGAGAGCTGCCAGTTATTAATCAAGTCCTGGATATTTGGGCAGAATGATAACAGAAGTTACTGTTCGGCTTCCAGGATTGTCACTGGAGATAATAATCTGGCTTGCTGCCATCTGGTTCACAGTAGGCTGGCCTCCTGGGCTATTTATTATAGAAAAGGGATTGGTTTCCCTGGCAGTTTGCTGCAGATGGGGGGGTTGATTCCATTTCTATAAATGGCTTGGCCATCGCCCTTCTGTATATTCAGTCTCTCATTATCTTTACCAAAGGAAAAGGATGACATAAAGTATCGGGTACAGGGTAAGAGAAGAGTCTTGGAGGACTGAACTTCACTCTTTCTGAAGAGTGGGAGGAAAAGAGTTTCTTCTCCTCGAAGCAAGGAGAAAAGGTCGTCCAGGTTGCCAGGAGAGACAGCCAGCCTGAGGTCTTCAAGGACTCAGAGAGCCCTCTGCTCTAGTCCAGGCTGGCAGGGACACCAGCCAACGTCCGCAGTCAGGAGAAGGTAAGAGGGGAAATAACGTTCTGTTGTCCCATCTCTGCTCTACCTACAAGGAACAGTGCACCCCGCTGTGTCCTGAGGGAGTAAAAACCCCAAAGTCCCTAATCTCAAGGGGCTGCAAATCAGACAGAAAGATGCTCTGTTTATATAAAACAAACCACTGATAAATGGATAAGCACATAATCTATTATGTATACATGCACATGTATCTTTAACACATCAATCAGTATGTATGTATGTTAAGATATGGATCATGACGTACTTGATCAAAAATTTTGAAACTGCAAATGTTGTACTAACCTCCAGATGTGGCTTGCAATGGAGTGTCCTGGACTGTAAGTCAAACACTGTACTGGAAGGAGGATCAGAGACAAAGCCAATTTTTAGGCATTTGTAAAAAACTGAAAAGGGGGCTTCCCCGGTGGCTTAGTGGTAAAGAATCCACCTGCAATGTAGGAGACGTGGGTGTGATCCCTGGGTTGGGAAGATCTCCTGGAGGAGGACACAGCAACCCACTCCAGTATTCTTGCCTGGAGAATCCCATGGACAGAGGAGCCTGCATCTGGAGGGTGAAATCTTAACCACTGGACAGCCAGAAAGGTCCTTCAAAGAATTTCAAACATGTCATCTTTTTGGTATGTTGCCATAACTGGCATCACATGCCCTTCTCTAACCTTAGCAGAGTGTCGGCTCTCAGTAAGGGCTCACGTTTAAACCCACATGGAAACATCCTTGATGGTGGGGTTTTGTTGTGTTTTGCTTTTGCACCTTGTAGGAGAGGAGGAACTGAGGCAATTATTTCACATTTGGAGAGAAAGAAACTGAGTCTCACCTGGGCAAAATAACTTTTCCAAGGAGTCAGAGCAGAGAGCAAAGCTAATCTGTTTCTGAAGTCTCCCTTTAAATCACACAGCCATCAAATTCTGTAAATTCTCTGCACTCCCTGGTCATTTTGTCGTCATTTTCAGTGAAAATACCTTCGGATTTCAAAAGTGTAAAGTCTGATTTAGAAAAACAGGATTAAACTATTATATTAATCTTTAGGGACTGCTTTCAGAACTTCTTACTACTATGATACTTACTCTCCTATAAAATTGATAATCCTCTTACTTTACAGCTTAATTTCACTGTAAATCTGACACTTTTGCTTCTGTCTCAATCCAATTTATTTCAAAAGCAGTTCAGTGAAAATATTTCAAATATTGAATCACACAGATACAAATGTTGAACCACTAATGTACTCCCGTATTAGTTTTTAATTTTGTCCAGGTGGCATTATTCATACACAATGGACTTCTTAATTAATAAAAGCCATAGTCTGAGGGAATGCCAGGAAGAGTACCATTTTAATCAGTCGTTCTTAGGCAGTGTCACAGCACTGGCAGGTTTTATGGGCGCGTCTCCAACTGTAAGAAAACCACAGTGTGAAGAAGGGAAACTTGTCTGTGACGCTATGGATTTACATCAGAGCAGGCGCTTTGAAAATCTCAGAAAAAGGATGTAAGAATCTCCCCTTTTCCAGTGATGAACGCACAGTTAGGTAGCAGGGAATAAAATAGAAAAGGGTTATTCTGAACTATGGTTTTCAGTCGCTATTGGCTCTCATTGCTTTCTCCATGTTATGACAGTGATTTCAATGCATGTATGTTTCCATTAAATAAATCGGATCAAAAAGTTAATCTTAAAAAAAAAAAGGAGCAAAAGTCTTAAGTAGGGTGGCTTTTGTCTTACTGGAAGAGATTTCTTTTCCCTTTTCTATTTATAATCTAGAAACACATTCATCCATTTTTGTTTCAATTTCTATGTTAAATACCTCCAAGCCACTTAGGGTTTTTGTATTTGTTATTTGCGCAAAAAATTACTAAGTTTTAATGAACATATACCTAAAAGAAAAAACTCTACTGGGCTCTTTTTCTCTCAATTTTTTTCATGGAGCTACACAGCCTCTTAACACCCCTGGTGCACAGAATTGCCAAATTGCCAGCTACACAATAAAGCGAACAATGACAATTCAACACAATGGAAAAACACAGATGATACATTTTGCTGAACATTGTCCTGTGCCTTCAACAAAATTGCACTCTACAGCTCACTGGAACATACAATGAGAATAATTTAAATGAAAATGTGCACTGCGTGGCAGTTAACTGTTACCTAAGAGTGAGAATTTGGGTAATTATTCCAAAAGGATCTTGGCCAAACACGGCAGCTATCCCATCTAAAAGGTTTCCAGCTTACAGTATGAATGCCTGGGTGATGATTCATGATCCATAATAGTCACGTCTGTGATTTGAAAATGGAAGAAAATCTTGATGAGCAAGTGTTTGTCAACTAAGTGGTCTTGGCCCCTGGGTTCCCTCACATAGAAGGTTCTGCCTTGTCATAGTCATCACTGGCAAATGGTCACTTGAAACTATTTCTTTTTTTTAAAGTCGCAACATGTACAATATCAACATTTCTGCAAATAAATGTAGTTTGCAAAGTCAAGCTAACTTTACAATCACAAAGCACAGGCTGACTGAGATTCTATGCTGCTGCGGACCCTGTGATTAATGCCCAGGACTGGCTTTTCTTTTCCTCTTAGTGAAGCAGAGCTTGAAACAGGCAGGGCTGAAATCAAACCCAGAGAAATGGAATTTTGAAATAAAGACTTAATTGGCTAAAAGAAGAACATGAGACACAAGAGCAGACCTCAGTGACTTAGAGGGTATAGTGGCAGGGACCCGAGGAAAAAGAGACCTCAGTCCCAGTCCCAGCTCTGATTTATTTTTTTGGCTGCGCCGTGTGCCATGCAAGCTCTTAGTTGTAGCATGTGGGATCTACTTCCCTGACCAGGGATCAAACTTATGCCCCCTGCACTGGGAGCATAGAGTCTTAGCCACTGGACCTCCAACGAAGTCCCCTAGCCCTGACTTATTAAATATAAGACCTTGGGCAAATTTCTTAACTTCTCTAGTCCTTATTTACTCAAATATAAGTGGGTACAATAATACCCATCTTAAAGAGTAAAGGTTAGAAATATTATATACAAAAGTGCTCAGCACATGGATTACAGGTAAGATTTCACATAGGTTAGCTGTTATGTTGTTATTTCAATAGTATATAAAATTTCAAAATTGGCTCTCTGATATTTCTTAGAAACTAGAAAATATTTCCCTACGAAAACAAGTTAATACATAAATTAAAATTATAAATCATCACAATAACTGATGTTTATAGAGCACTTCCTACTTGTTAAATAAACAGCCATGCAACAAGCACTATTTCCACAGGCACTTTGCACAATGAAAGTGAAGCATGAAGAAGTGTTGTTCACTGTCACAGAGCTAGTAGGGAATGAGATCAAAAATTCAAAAGCAGGGAGTGTGGCTATGGAGGAGATGCTCTAAACCGCTTCACTGTATTGCCATCCACACAGGACTAGATATATATAATATTCTATTGTATGTAAAAATGGAATACTACTCAGCCACAGAAAAGAATAAAAATTCTGACATTTGCAGCGACACGTATGGACCTAGAAACTATCATATACATAGTGAAATAAATCAGACAGAGAAAGAGAAACACTGTGTTATCATGTATGTGTGGAACATAAAGAAATGAATATAACAGAAACAGACTCACAGATGCAGAAAACAAACTAATGGGGAGAGGGGAGCACGAGGGGCAAGATAGGAATATGGCACCAAGAGATACAAACCACTATGTATAAAATAGGCAACAAGGATGTACTGTATAGCATAAGGAATTATAGCCGTTATCTGGTAATATCTTAATGGAGTACAGCAAACATATTGAATCACTATATTGTATACGTGAAGCTAACATAATATTGTAAATATACTTCAATGGAAAACAAAACAAACAAAACCAGGCAGTATGCCTATGGAGCGGATGCTCTAACCTCACTGTTTGACCTTAATGTAGGTTAATTAAGTTATTAGGTATTCATCAACCCCCGGAAACCTATTTACTTTTTTAACATATTTGAACTACAATGTATATATCACAGCTTCTCATTTCTTAACATATTTATTGAGACATAACTCACATACCAGAAAATTCGCTCAACTAACTTTTTACAACCCAGTATATTCTCAGAGTCATGAGCCATAAACAAGGTCTAATTTTAGACCATTTCCATAACTCCTTACGCATGAGCAATCACTCACCCTCAGGCCCTCTTCCTGGCTATCACCAATCTACTTCCTTTATTGATTTGTCTGTCTGGACAGTTCACATGGGGGTTTCCCTGATGGCTCAGCAGGTAAAAATATGCCTGCAATGCAGGAGACACAGGAAACATGGGTTCAATGACTGGGTTGGGAAGATCCCCTGGAGAAGGAAATGGCAACCCACTCCAGTATTCTTGCCTGAAAAATCCCATGGACAGAGGAGCCTGGTGGGCTATAATCTGTATGGTTGCAAACAGTCAGACATGACTGAGTCACACATACACACACACAGTTCAAATAGGTAGCATCATGTCATACACAGTTCATTTATGTTGTACCACGAATCTTGGTACTTCTTCCTTTTTTATTGCCATGGTGTAATATATCATACTTTGTTTATTCTTTCATTCATCCTTTAGATGGACCTTTGGGTTATTTCTACTTTTTATACTCTAAATAATGCTCCTCTGAACACTTAGGTGCATGTTTCCATATGAATATATGTTTGCATTTCTCTTGGGCATACACCTAGGAGTAGAATTGCTGGGCTGTAACTCTGTGTTTAATGTTTTGAGGATCTGCCAACCATTGTCAAAATGGCTGCACCCCTTTGCATTCCCATCAGCAAGGGCATGGGGGCAAGATATTATCTCAGCTCAGTTACATCAGATGTCTGAAAGGGTGAAGCCATTTGTTGCTCAGATCACTCCTACATTTGGAACCTGCGAGATCTCATGGGGTTGGCCAACCTTTGTGGTTGGTCTCACCCTGGGAGGCACTTTCATATGATGTGATAATGGACTGGACTCTTTATTATTAGTGACAATGAGGTCTAGTGAATTGCTGTGTCTGTTAAATGTTAAGACCCTTTTGTTAGAAGGGATCAGTCTGTGGTCAAAATTCAGGGGGTGGCTTCAGATAATATTATAAGAACTTTATCTAGTCTTTGTTTCCAGTTCTTGGCAAAACCTTCCAAAATCCATGAAATTTCTTGAATAAGTGGAATGACTTTTGTCATTCCCTGGTGGCTCAGATGGTAAAGAATCTGCCTGCAATGAGGAGACCTGAGTTTGATCCCTGGGTCGGGAAGATCCCCTAGAGAAGGAAATGACAACCCACTCCAGTATTTTTGCCTGGAGCATTCCATGGACAGAGGAGGCTGGTGGGCTTCAGTCCATGGAGTTGCAAAGAGTTGGACATGACTGAGAGACTAACACTCTCTCACTGTCATTCATAAAGAGTCTCAAAAGAGCACACTTGAATTTATGCTAATGAGGCGACTTAGTATGGGGCACCAGATGGCCACAGGAAGGGGCTGGTCACCAGAAAGATGACGTGACTAGGTTGGAACTTTCAGCTCTACCCATCACTGGGAGGGACATGGGTGCTGCTGATTAAGCTCCATAAACACTGGTGAACCACAAGATCTGATGTACTTGTGGGTGGGTGTGCCTGTCCACAGGCCAGGAGGGGGCGTACCCCAGTTCCACGAGGACAGAAGTTCCTGCACTTGGATCCTTCCCCGTCCACACCTCACCTTGTGTATCTCTTCATCTGCTGTTCATCTGTTTCCTTGATAATATCCTTTATCATAAACTTTCAAGCACAAGTAAATGTCCTGAGTTCTGTGAGCCACCCAACACAAAACTCTTTGGGGTGCTCCGTAAGTTTTAAGAGCGTAAAGGGTCCTAAATTGAAAATTCTGAAAACTGTTCTTCCACAAATGTCTCTCTTCACCATCTAACCTGAACTCTTGTCTGCTGGGATGAAAAGATTTGCTTTGCGCTGTTTTCTGCATATGCCCCTGGAAAGAAAATCTATCTCCACCTGGACGGACATTCCTTTGCTTGAGATTCCATCTCTGAATTTTGAGGAGGAAACAGACAAGGACTTGGCAAAGTTAGCACTCACCTTCACTAACTCGGTGTAGCCGGTCTCTTTGGGGGTCCACCACGGCTGGGCTTTCAATCCCTGCACGTTGTACAGTGAGCGCTGCCACACGGAGGCAAAGTGGCCCCTCTGGTGCCCCAGCTCGTACCACCGATATGCCTGGAAAATCGGAAAGATTGAACTCTAAATGAGGCTGCTGCTGCTGCTAAGTCGCTTCAGTCGTGTCCGACTCTGTGCGACCCCATAGACAGCAGCCCACCAGGCTGCACCTTCCCGGGGATTCTCCAGGCAAGAACACTGGAGAGGGTTGCCATTTCCTTCTCCAACGCATGAAAGTGAAAAGTGAAAGTGAAGTCACTCAGTTGTGTCCTACTCTTAGTGACCCCATGGACTGCGGTCTACCAGGCTCCTCCGTCCATGGGATTCTTCAGGCAAGAGCACTGGAGTGGGGCAGTCTTACTATAAATAACCTAAAGTCACTAAAAACACGGTATGACTTTGTGATAATACATAAAGAGCTTGCTAGTCAAGTGCCCCAATCTGCTAAACACTGGCAAAAATAGTGTTATTTGATTGGGTTTTTGATTAGGACCGATTATTTTAAATAAATGTGTGTATTTTATTTTCACTCCTAGGCCATAAGCTCTCTGAACACAGGACTCATACTGCACTCAGTCTGATCTCCTCAGAGTGTCCAGCAGAGTCTAGGACTTTGTTCAGTGGATAAATCATTGAAGATACAAAAGGGGACTGTGTTTATATTTTAGTTTTCATTTCTTAAATTCTATTTCTATGTTTCCTTTGAAAGGAAAGGAGTATATTTTCACCATTTTTTTTTTTTTTTACAGATACCTGCTTTTACTGATTTGGGATGCTAAAAAGGACAGCATTTTTTCCCCCTACCACGCCTGGTGGCATGCAGGATCTTAGTTCCAAGACCAGGGACTGAGGCTTTGTGTCCCCTGCAGTGGAAGCATGGTGTCCTAACTGCTGGACTGCTAGGCAAGCCCCGGACAGCATCTTCTTTCACATGAAGTGTTCTCTGTTTACATGAAGAAGAAGACTGCCCCAAGGAAACGGAGTATAAACCCTCCATTAAAGAAGCAGACGAAAGAAAATAATATTCTGAGTTGGCAATAAATAGAGTGATAGTCCACATTAGATTTTTTAAGAAGGGGAATTTTGTTCCGAGTAATTTTTATCCCTGCCATAAGGGATAACATTTGTGGCTGTAGGCTATAACACAATACAACTTGACTCCAAGAAGACGAACTAGTCTTTACAGGGATGGCTGGCTGCAGTCTGCTGTTCCATGCATCCCCTTCAAATGATGCCTGAACCATATGCTGTCCTGGGGCCTCCCCACACAGCCCTGCGCCCAGCACACCCCACTCTCTTTAGACTGGAAGACAGTTCTAGGATTGTACTTAATGGTCGCCCCCCCTCTATTATCTGAATTCTGATCTAATGATTGCTTTCGAAGAGTGATTTCAAATATACATCTTGATCAATGAAAACAGGCAGTTAATATCAAGCAGATTAAGAAGACAAGAATATTTTCATCAAACTCCATCTTACTTTAGATGTAAGAAATAATAACTCTTAAAAAAGTAAAAATTCATAGGCCAAAATTTCATTGGTTAGAAAAATCAAGAACCATCTCTATTTTCAGTAACACTTTTCAGCTCATGACTAGCTTTTGCACAAGTACTTTCATTTGATCTTTTCTGTAACTCCAAATAGTTCCATTTTACAAATGCTCAAACTGAGATTGAAGAAGACTAAACATGAAGAACAATCGCCTAGGGCATCTGGCAACTTATTCCACTCTGTCTCTCTGTCATCTAAAAAGAAACTGTCACAAGTGATCTTCTTGTGTAATTATCTTTCTCAATATTATCTCAAACTAAGAATATATGTACTAATCACTCATATGTTTTCCTTGAAAGACATGTAAGTGGTAACCATAAAGTAATTTCTTTAAACATGGCTCACAGTAGTCTGATTTTAAAAATATAGCATTTTACCTTTGAAATTAAATTGACTATTTTAGTTATTTTTGTCCAATTTAAATTTAGTTAATTTTTCAGTGTTAAAGTGAACAACCATATTAATTACGACAGATGATTTTTGGAAATTCGTATTAATTTTTTTAATCATCAGAAATTCATTTTAAGGACATAGTGTTAGAATAGTGAGAAAGAAATTAGTGGAGTTAGAAGTCTTAGATTTCAGTCCTGACTAAACACTCAGCATGCTGGGTGCCTGGGCAAGACATTGTATTTATAGGGCATGTTCAAGTATCTGTAAGAGCTTTTCTGACACTCAAAGTTGGTACTAGTGCATCAAACATGGCCCTTGACCTTATATCCCTCTGCCATTTAATTTTTTTTTAGCTGCTCAGCTTGGAGGATCTTAGTTCCCCAACCAGGGATTGAACCAATGCCCCCTGAAGTGGAAGTGTGGAGTCTTAACCACTGGACCACCAAGGAAGCCCTCTCTCTCACCCCCCACCATTTAACTCTTAGAGAAACAAAACTAGGAAATGATATATTAGTCATTAAAAAAAATTATCTCCAATTATAGAGGGGACATAGTGAATTTAGCTAGATTTTAAATTTTTTCATTTTTAATTGGAGTGTAGTTGCTTTACAATGTGGTGTTGGTTTCTGCTATACAACAATGTGAATCAGCTATACGTATACAGACATCCCCTTCTTGAGCCTCCCTCCCAGCGCTCACCCCAATTCACCCATCTAGGTCATCACAGAGCACCGAGCTGGGCTCCCCCTCAGCTGCTTCCCACTAGCCAACTATTTTATACATGGTGGTGTATATATATCAACGGTACTCTTTCAGTTCATCCCGCCTTCTCCTTTCCCCCGCTGTATTCACAAGTCAGTTCTCTGTGTCTCTATTCCTGTCCTGCAAATAGGTTCATCAGTACCATTTTTCTAGATTCCATATTTATATATGCATTAATGAGGGTTCCCTGGTAGCTCAGTGGTAAAGAATCCGCCTGCCAATGAAGAGACTCAGGTTCAGTCCCTGGGTTGGGAAGATCCCCTGGAGGAGGGCATGGCAACCCAGTCCAGTATTCTTACCTGGAGAATTCCATGGACAGAGGAGCCTGGTGGGCCACAGTCTATGTGGTCAAAAAGAGTCAGACACGACTGAGCAAGGAACACTTTCGCCTTACTTTCATACGCTATTTGCTTCTCTGTGGGCTTTTTAAATTCAAGAACTGTGCTACTCCTTGCATTTTAACGATAATTAAGCTGAAAGCACAATCCCATAGGTTCAAATTGCAAGCTCCTAACAATGTGTAGTAGTGAATTGTTTGCCCTTGAAGTGAAGGCTCTAAGATGTGAGACTAAATCACAGACTTGTTTTATCTATCTTTGCCTTGGACCATAAGATGTTCAAAGGTAAATTAATTAGTGATGATTACATTTATAGTAATCAGATATGAACATTTATCCTGTGTTAGATACTGTTGCAAAGTCTTTTGTATCCTTCTCATTCAAAGGAAGTACCAGGAATTTACATCTTAAGAGAATGAAGGAACACAAAAGTGACGACTAATCAGCAATTTCTTCCCCCTTCTTTCTCTTCTTCTTTCATTTCTCACTTTATTCCAGTTGATTGATTGGTAGGTCAGAGGGAAAAGGTACAGATACACAGAAATAGATAAAGAAAACAGTGTTAGTCATCCAAATTTCTGTTACCCCAAATTGGGTCATCTCTTTAGCTGGCAATTACCCCATTACAAAACCCTTTGCTCCAACGAACCCTCAATTGTCCAAATAGTACCAAGTTCTTATTAGCTTTAGAAACCAGAAGTTACGTTACCCTCAGATGTCACCTTATTATTGATATATATATTAAATGCATGGTTACAAAAATCCAGGGTCCCTGACTCTAATGAGAGCCCAGCATAGGGCCATGGCATGGTGCAGGATAGCCTAGCAATGTTGTGTGAACCACAGCAGATGGTGAGAGTTTGGGGATTTACATCGTATGATGCCATCATTAATGACCAAATGTTATACTAAAGAAGCCAACACTGAACTCAGAAAAAAGGAATTATGATAAAAGAAAACATGTGATTTATTTTAGGTGCTATATTTTCTGTGTCAGTACTGGTCATTATTATAGCTATAGATGTTCATCTTAAACTTGGTATTAAATATTTCAGAAAGTAATTACACAATTAACCACCAGGTTCAGTCTGCTTAAGAATCAGTTGGATAAAGACTTCATTCTAAAAATAACTACTTTTAAAATTCCAAAATAACATGAATCTAGGCTTCCTTGGTAGCTCAGCTGGTAAAGAATCATCCTGCAATACAGGAGATACTGGTTTGATTCCTGGGTTGGGAAGATACCCTGGAGAAGGGATAAGCTACTCATTCCAGTATTTTCCCCTGGTGGCTCAGATGGTAAAAATTTCACCTGCATTCTGGGAGACCTGGGTTCAATCCCCAGGTTAGGAAGATCCCCTGGAGAAGGAAATGGCAACTCACTACAGTATTCTTGCCTGGAGATTCCCATGGACAAAGGAGCCTAGCAGTCCATGGGGTCACAGAGTAGGACACGATTGAGCAGCTAAGCACAGCACAGGCAAAAAAATATCTTAAAAGATACTTAAACAATTTCAAGGACATCTCTTCATTTCATAAATTTAAAAATATTTTTTCAAGGCAATATCCATCTCTATAGATACACACACAGATGTACAAACAGGCACACATATACATGCAGACACACACACACGCACACTAATTTAGAGATTATTCAGATACCTTATTGAAAGAAATTATAAAAGTCAAACCCCAAAATTTCTTCATAGTAGGAAATGTTAGGCTGTTGCAAAAAGTTTAAACCATGTTCAAAAGTTTATGCTCAAAACATTTTTTCAGTTGTAACTGTCTCACAGAAATCATTGCCCTCCTCTCCTTATCTTCTGTTAAAGAGAACAAAAAGCTCATGAATGCACTATTACCTCTTTGTTTCCAACTCTCTGCATGGCGTCCCCCAGGTGAAAATAAAATCTCCCATCATCAGTACCAGGATCCCCAGATTCTATTCCTTCCTGTAGAAAGGACAGTGTTAGTATTTGTGAAAGGATTAGATATTAGACTTATTAATCCATTGACCTACTAAATCTTTTCTAAGATCCAGAAAATCATCTCAATATTGTTGTTGTTCAGTCTCCCGGTTGTGTCTGACTCTTTGCAACCCCATGGACTGCAGCACCTCAGGCCTCCCTGTCCCTCATCATCTCCCAGAGTTTGCCTAAGTTCATGTCCTTTGCATTGGTGATGCCATCCAGCCATCTCATCCTCTGACACCCTCTTCTTCTGCTGCTCTCATTCTTTCCCAGCATTAGGGACTTTTTCCAATGAGTCGTCTGTTTGCATTAGGTGGTCAAAGTATTAGAGCCTCAGCTTCAGCATCAGTCCTTCCAGTGAATATTCAAGGTTGACCTCCCTTAAAATTGACTGGTTTGACCTCCTTGCTGTCCAAGACACTTTCAGGAGTCTTCTCCAGCAACACAGTTCGAAGGCATCAATTTGGCAGTTAGGTTACTGGTCAGTATTTACAATGCAGAAGCAAAAGGAGGTGATAAAGTTCAATGTAACAATGCATTCATCATCAATTAACAGTGGAATAGCGCATTAAGTTACCAGGATGCTTTGTGAAGTGTCTCTGCGGGAACAATTGTATTTCAATATCCCAAAGAATTTCTCTGACTGAGTTTCTATCACATTTATTTTGTTCTCCAGATCTGACCACATGTCATCTAGAGACTTTTTTTCCCCTGAACCAAAATGTTTAGTTGCTCATAGATGTTTGAAATGATAGGGACCCAAATGCAAACAATATTTTTTTCCACTCAAGGCAAACATGTCCTCACTTTTCAATGAAATCATTTACAGAACACGATAGGATTAAAGCCAGTTGGAATCTTTGAAAATATAATTTTATTAAACAATTCTCATCCTAAAACACTCAGCTGATTTCTATCCCCACTGTCCACAAAAGAACTGAAATTTAAATTTATGTAAAAACAAAAAAGAATATTAAAGCAAGAGAATGAATTTAGAAAAGTAAAAGAAGCTCAAAGATAAAACGTATTTCAATGTCTAAAAGTCTGCATCTTTGAGGCTTCTTCATAAGAAGCCCATTATCTTTTACTCGGGTGAAGTTGTATGCACATAAGGGTGGAGAATAGCAGCACAGAACAGAAGCATCACTCAGGTGGGGAGAGTTGTGATCCGGGGTTCTTGACTGACGGATGTTCAGGTAAACATCATTGTTCGTTAACTAACCAACCCTGACCTCTACTTCCTCCTCTCTGTGCCAGGAGAGTACTGTTAGGTCGCTATGATGTCAAAGGAAATTTAAGAGGAATATTTTATATCAGAGAAGACTACGTGCCCACAGGATCATGGCAGGGAATGGGCAGCTTGCTGAAGTCCCATGACAGTCAAGACAGGCTGGGGGGTGGGGTGTATGCCCACCTCAAGGGGGCACCACTGCTCAGCTCCTGTGCTGAGATGTGGGTCACATGTGACCTTTCCAGAGAAATCAGAAATTTGCTTGATTATATAAAATCCTTCAGATTTTCAACTAAGGCAAGCAGTTAAAAATTTTTTTAAGAGAATTATATTGGCCAAATAGAACATGCAAGCTACTTGTAATCAGTGGGTCACTATTTGGGATCTCTGACCAAAGTCACATGAAGGAAATAGATCACAAAAGTGGATCATAAAGGTGTTACTTTAAGTTTATAGGTATATAACCTGCCAACATCCACTGGATCATGGAAAAAGCAAGAGAGTTCCAGAAAAACATCTATTTCTGCTTTATTGACTATGCCAAAGCCTTTGACTGTGTGGATCACAATCAACTGTGGAAAATTCTGAAAGAGATGGGAATACCAGACCACATGACCTGCCTCTTGAGAAATCTGTATGCAGGTCAGGAAGTAACAATTAGAATTGGACATGGAACAACAGACTGGTTCCAAATAGGAAAAGGAGTACGTCAAGGCTGTATATTGTCACCCTGCTTATTTAACTTATATGCAGAGTACATCATGAGAAACACTGGACTGGAAGAAACACAAGCTGGAATCAAGATTGCCGGGAGAAATATCAATAACTTCAGATATGCAGATGACACCACCCTTATGGCAGAAAGTGAAGTGGAACTAAAAAGCCTCTTGATGGAAGTGAAAGTGGAGAGTGAAAAAGTTGGTTAAAGCTCAACATTCAGAAAATGAAGATCATGGCATCTGGTCCCATCACTTCATGGGAAATAGATGGGGAAACAGTGGAAACAGTGTCAGACTTCATTTTTTTGGGCTCCAAAATCACTGCAGATGGTGATTGCAGCCATGAAATTAAAAGACGCTTACTCCTTGGAAGGAAAGTTATGACCAACCTAGATAGCATATTCAAAAGCAGAGACATTACTTTGCCAACAAAGGTCTGTCTAGTCAAGGCTATGGGTTTTCCAGTAGTCATGTATGGATGTGAGAGTTGGACTGTGAAGAAAGCTGAGCGCCGAAGAATTGATGCTTTTGAACTGTGGTGTTGGAGAAGACTCTTGAGAGTCCCTTGGACTGCAAGGAGATCCAACCAGTCCATTCTGAAGGAGATCAGCCCTGGGATTTCTTTGGAGGGAATGATGCTGAAGCTGAAACTCCAGTACTTTGGCCACTGTCATGCGAAGAGTTGACTCATTGGAAAAGACTCTGATGCTGGGAGGGACTGGAGGCAGGAGGAGAAGGGGACGACAGAGGATGAGATGGCTGGATGGCATCACTGACTCGATGGACGTGAGTCTGAGTGAACTCCGGGAGTTGGTGATGGACAGGGAGGCCTGGCGTGCTGCGATTCATGGGGTCACAAAGAGTCGGACATGACTGAGCGACTGAACTGAACTGAATTGAATCAGCTACCTGGCTGATATGGTAGCACTAGCTAGTGTTACAGGCTTCCCCGGTGGTTCAGATGGTGAAGAATCTGCCTGCAATGTGGGAGACCCAGGTTCAATCCCGGTGTCAGGAAGATCTCCGGGAGAAGCAAATGGCTATTCACTCCAGTATTCTTTCCTGGTCTCCAGGACAGAAGAGCCTGGCAGGCTATAGTCCATGGGGTGGCAAAGAGTTGGACACAACTGAGCGACTAACACCTTCACTTTTTCAGCTGGTGTTACTATTTAAATTACAAATAAAAAATTCAGTTCCTCAGTGATATTAGCCACATTTTAGATGCTCAACAGTCACAAGTGGTTAGTGGCTACCACATGAGAAAATACAAATAAAGACCTTTATGGCAGAAAGTTCTGTTGGTCAGCCCTGAGCCAGACCACATGTGATCCTGGTGAACTGACAAGGATTCTGTTTTTATGTGAACAAAAAATGACAACACATTTTATTCTGAATCTTTCAGGCTATCAGGCTTTTGGGGATTGGATTTACTCAGTCTGCATTTGTTACCTCATTTTGTATAGGTTTCCATGAAACCTGTTCAAAGTAGTTTCAATGTACAATTAAATTGCAAAAGGAACAGTTAATTCATTATTGACTGGGGATTTTTTGCTGAAACTAATGCCTTTGGCTGGCAATTTGCTATATAAGTGAAAACTGAAACATCTCCAGTCAATAATGTTTGGGTAACAAAAGATGTATTCATATGTTTCTGGTTGATAATGTGTTAATGCATTGTCCATATTTTAAAATATTTTATCAATTAATAACTACTGCAGTTTTAGGAAGTTCTTCAAAATCTTTTCCAAATAATTTCTGCTCATAACACTTCAAATCTGACACCCTCGATTAAGCTGAAGGTCCACGCTGCCTGTGAATGTCATCGACTGAAGGTGTATATTTTGGTGTTGAAAAGGGTCAGTAGTGCATGCCAGTCAATCTACAATACATAATCAAGGGTGTCCAAATGACTCAAAGGGATCAGAAGAGGGAAAGAGAGGAAGGGAGGGAGTTACCTTCAGATAGGGGATGCTCTCAGCAATCTTGTTCTGTGCCTTCAGGATAAAGCCATAATGCACTTTAGCAAAACCATCATTGGGTGTCACGCTCAGAACCTAAACTCAAAAAAAAAAAAAAAAAAAAAAACCTATTGCGATGGACTGTGAATTCTACAAATGTTTTAATTAACTTTGCTGTGCTTGGACTGGATTATGATGCTATAGCTTAAAATGCAATAGTGTTTTTTTCTCATTGCAATACATTAGGCTTAAATGGCCCCATTTCCCCTCAACTCAAAATGTTCAATGCAAAATGTTCTCCAAGAATGAAGAAATGAATGAAAAGGCAATGACCATTAAAGCATTGCTCTAACAATACCAGTAAAATCTCTATCAATTTTATGACTTCAATATTTTTTTAATGATCAGGGAAAGACTGCTTTAAATTAGTTCTATTTAAAGTCAACTCTGAATGGTTATCATATATTTCTTTACATATATGTTTTATGGGCTTCTTTGGTGGGTCAGATGGTAAAGAATCCGCTTGCAATGCAGGAGACCTGGGTACGATCCCTGGGTTGGGAAAATCCCCTGGAGGAGGGCACAGCAACCCACTCTAGTAATCTTGCCTGGAGAATTACATGGACAGAGGAACCTACCTATTGGACTACCATCCATGGGGGTCACAAAAAGAGTCAGACACGAAAGTGAGTAAGTGAAAGTGACAAACACTTTCACTTTTGCATACAGCTGCTCCAGGACTCTCCTCTCATCTTCATGAGGTCCACATCCCACTCACATACCTGCTACTATGACAGGGGTGGGGTGGGTGACCAGGACGCAGAGGAACCCACAGGGCTGCCCGCCCAGCTCGATTCTTTATGATCACCTACTGCACTTACTGCAGTTTACATGCAGTGCATAACAGATGCACAAGTTGTATTATCCTGTTGTAATTAGCAAACTCTCAGAAAATGACAAATGGCTTTATAAGATTTCTAAAAAAGTCAAATTGAGATTAATACTAAAAATGTTACCGAGATTCTCTCTCTCTTTACATACACATACACACACACATAAAGCATAGACAACAACAAACTGGTTGACATTTCTAGTTCTGCACAAATTCGGCAGGATACACTAACAGGACTAAAAATATCCTTATAAATAATGTTTCACGTGGACATTATTAAAATATCAATTTTTCAGTGAGAGTGAAAATTTTATTGACACTTAAATGAAATTTTGAAAATATCTGAAATATTTCATCTTAAAACCTATTTTAGAATGTGGACCTTCTAGAATGTCTACCATAGGTTAGTACAGGTATACATAAAACAATTCACAGGTTTTTGCTTGAACACTTTTTACTGAAAGAGGATACACTCAAACATGTCTGAAGACTACTGCTATGGGCAGTGGGAACCACTGAAGAGCTAAAGCCAAGGATGAGGGTCAGATTGGCATTTTGTATTGATGAAGATCATAAGAAAACAAGGTTGGGCGGGGTGGATCTATCCTATTTTACACTAGAGACAGTGGGGCCTGAGATAAATAAGAGGATTTGAAAGATACTGGAGAT
Source organism: Bos taurus (assembly GCF_002263795.3). Taxonomy (NCBI): domain Eukaryota; kingdom Metazoa; phylum Chordata; class Mammalia; order Artiodactyla; family Bovidae; genus Bos; species Bos taurus. The sequence continues at coordinate 27,057,367 of NC_037341.1, forward strand.
GATAAAGGGAGAAGGAAATGGCAACCCACTCCAGTACTCTTGCCTGGAAAATCCCATGGACGGAGGAGCCTAGTAGGCTACAGTCCATGGAGTCGCAAAGAGTCAGACATGACTGAGTGACTTCACTTTCACTTTTCACTTTCATGCATTGAAGAAGGAAATGGCAACCCACTCCAGTATTCTTGCCTGAAGAATCCCAGGGACGGAGGAGCCTGGTGGGCTGTTGATTATGGGGTTGCACAGTCAGACACGACTGAAGTGACTTAGCAGCAGCAGAGGATGTTAAAAGTAACAGAGATTAGTTACTTGGTACCATATTGTAACCCCTTGATGGCATAATCTGTGTTGTTTCCTTAACCACCATTTCCTGAGCCAGTGCCTGTGGGTTTCAATAAATAAGTGCTAAATGAATGGATAAGCATGAGGAGTGAAGGGAGGCCAGGGGCAGGAAGATGCTGAACCAAGGGTGCCTCAGGTAATTGCTGGTGTTACTAACAAGGAGGAAAGTGAGGTAAAGTCTCCAAAGCCAAGGATGTAGCAAGGTCTCTGCAACCACCTTAAAGTCAGTCTTTGCTGGGACCTCCTTGGTGGTTCAGTGGTTAAGAATCTGTGCTTCCATTGCAGGGAGCAAGTGTTCAATATCTGATCCAGGAACTAAAATCCCACGTGCCACTCTACACAGCCAAAAAAACCCCCCAAGGATCAGACAGCCAGTGCCTCTGAAAGGAGAGTAATTTATGCCATATACCCGAAAAGCTTGTATTCTCTAGTTTCTCTCCAGTTTGGACTTTAACTGAAAAAAGTACAAGATAATGTGTTTTTAAGTTCTTGAGTTTTTGAGTTCCTCTTCCTGTCATAAAGAACACTTTAGAAAGGTTGTTTGTGGACTGAAATATATATATGAGTTAAGAAAGTATCACAATTATAGGTTGAAGGCTTTGATGTACCAAATGTTGCTGCTACTGCTAAGTCGCTTCAGTCGTGTCCGACTCTGTGCGACCCCATAGACGGCAGCCCACCAGGCTCCCCCGTCCCTGGGATTCTCCAGGCAAGAACACTGGAGTGGGTTGCCATTTCCTTCTCCAGTGCATAAAAGTGAAAGTGAAGTTGCTCAGTCGTGTCCAACTCCTAGTGACCCCATGGACTGCACCTACCAAATGCTAGCTAATATTTAAAATCTTCTGATGAAGCAGAAAAAGGGTGATGAAACAAAATTTAGGATACGTTAACTATAATAAGACTTGAATTTGACTTAATTTAAAATAAAGAGAGTGAATGATCAGGAGTATTAAAGGCAATTTAGAAATAACATTAGAACTCCACGTTCAGAAGACTTTGATTAATTGTTGATAGCAAATTGCTGCCTACTCACCTCTTCATAGACCTTCTTGGCACTGTCATTGTCACCTATCAAGAGGTATCCAACTCCAAGGTCATTCTTTAAGGCAGTATCATCAGGAAATAGTTGAACTAATTTCTGAAGAGTAAGCAAGGATCCTCTCATGTGACCTGATTTGGTGGAAAGAAAACAACAGAAATAAAAATAGCTTCTGTCCACCCTTTTCTTGGCACTACAGATCATAAGAGACTATTCAACAAAGCCTGAGACCAGCTTAACTCTGACTCTGTATAATGATGGCTAAGTCCCTCTTAGGATTTTATCCTGCAGCTCTAAGGGCATCAGTAACTCCCATAAGTGGGTTTTTCAGGTGGCGCTAGTGGTAAAGAATTCGCCTGCCAATGCAGGGGACACAAGGGATGCCGGTTCAATCCCTGGGTTGAGAAGACCCCCTGGAGAAGGAAATGGCAACCCACTCTAGTACTCTTGCCTGGAAAATCCCATGGACAGAGGGGTTCGCAAAAAGAGTCAGACATGACTGAACACACACACACACACACATACACACACACATGGTTCCCATAAGTAGGTACTGAATTTAGTACTGACTACAAATATGTTAAAGACATTCTTATTTTCTAAATTCATCAACATTTACCCTTAATGTCAAATTGTCTCTTATGAAAGTTTTAGTTACCCAATCCTCATTCAAAAAATGTTTTACTGGGGTATTTTTGACATTATCATTAACTTTAAAATTATGAATACAGAACAGGCAAATAAGAAGTCTAATAGATTTCAGGGTCTAGCACCCTGGATGAGACATGAAGAGGCACTGAGGTACTCTGCTTGTCTTCGTCTCTCTAGGTCTTCGTAATGACCTAGTCCTGGAGCCAAGGAGACATCATCTGGTATTAGGGGACCCTCTGGTGGACAATAGGGTGCTCTGACTACACGAACCATGAAAACCCAGCTTCAACTCATTTTAAAGGCTGTCCAATGGATGTTTAAGATTTAGAGGGGTCAACTGTCATCACTCTTCACCCCAGTTGGAAAGACAAATTGTAGGGGTTTCCTCTGCTGGTCCAGTGCTTACAAATCCACCTTGCAATGCAGGGGACACCAGTTCCTTCCCTGGTCCAGGAAGATCCCACATGTCGTAGAGCAATTAGAGCAACTAAGCCCATGTGCCACAACTACTGAGTCCACGTGCTGCAATTACAGAAGCCCATGCACCTAGAGCCCATGCTCGGCAACAAGAGAAGCCCCCGCAGTGAGAAGCCCCCACTTGCCGCAACTAGAGAAAGCCCGTGTGCAGCAACAAAGACCCAGAGCAGCCAAAATAAATAATGAATCTTAAGAAGAAAAAAAAGACAAACTGTATAAGGGAAAATGTGCAAAATGAGAGTCCACATGACAAAATTAATTACCTAAACAGCTTTGTTGACCAGAAACTGAAAATCAGCCAAGATACGCCAGGACTATCCAAAAGCTAATGTAGCTGGATGCTCTACTAAATGTTAGGCATAGACCACCACTCACTGACTCCACCAGCCTCTCCCCATTCACTACTTGCCAGTCTGGGGTGGTTTGCTCAACTATCCATTCCTTCACTGATAAATCTGACTCCACCTTTCTGTACTCTTTCTCTGCCACCTGCCCCGCTTGGGATTACAGTTTTATTTTGATTCTACACTTGCCCTACGGAGCCACACCAAAGGCCCAGGTGAGAGTCCATCCTATGTCCTTCTTGCCCCTCCTACACTGCATCTCCAGGGACCTATGAATCCCTCAGCGCCTCCCCTAGTGAACTCACCTCATTCTCATCTGGAGGAGAAAGAAAGTGGAAGTGTTAGTTGCTCAGTTGTGTCTCCCTCTTTGCGACCCCATGAACTGTAGCCCAGTGGGCTCCTCTGTCCACAGGATTCTCCAGGCAAGAATACTAGAGTAGGTTGACCCAGGGGAACTTTCTGACCCAGGGGAACTTTCTGACCCAGGGGATTGAACCTGGGTTTCCGGTACTGCAGGCAGATTCTTTACCGTTGGAGCCACCAGGGAATTTGGAAGAGAGACTATATTCAAACACTGAAGGCTTACTTCGGAAGAAAGTTAGATCTACCTGGGTCGTCCTTCCCCTGGGGCTGGGAAGAGGGTGAAGTAAGCGAGGTGCTCGGTGCAAAGTTTAAGAGGGTGCCAAAAATTCAGTCCCACCCAGACACATGATATCTGATGCATCTTTTTAAAAATAAAAATTAATATTAAAAATCCACCGGCTAAGTGAGTCCACTTCAGAGCCAGAGGAGAGACAACTCAGTGATACTGGTTTTCGCTTGCATGAAGTTCCAGCCTTGCCTTTCCCACCCTGTTTGTGCTGCTGTAAATTTTCCCTCTCTGGGACTGGCCCTTATGAATAGACGTCTAAGGGACCATTTCTTCTAGTTCCCAGTCATTGCTTGGCTTCTACTCCTGTCACAGATTTTGGTCATCTACCAAAGCGACACAACCACCCTTAATTCTAACCCTTGGAAAACTGATACAAGGTTCACTTTTGAATGTTTAGGAGCCTCCTCTAATGACAACAAGATAATACATCTATGTAACTTATCTAGCCAGTAGAGAACCCACCTTGGCAGCTACACATGGCTTAGATTTTTTGCTCCTGGCTTATCAATGACATTTTAACTTATTTTTTTAAAATGTTATTTTTATTTATTTATTTGGCTGTGACAGGGCTTAGTTGTCCCATTGCAAATGGGATCTTAGTTTCTCCACCAGAGACTGAACCACACTCCCTGCATAGAAAGGCAGGGTCTTAACCACTGGACCACCAGGGAAGTCCCCTGATGGCATTTTAGGTGAGAGAGAACCCATTACTGGCCTGATTACAATGAAGTTAGGGTACAGCAAGTGACACACTTGGTTCAAAGTTTAAGAGGCCACCAAAAATTCAGTCATCAAGATGCATGATATTTTATGCACTCTTTTTAAAAGTCAAACAAATGTAAAAAATCCACAGTGCTTTTTCAAAGCAGTTTAAAATTTACTCAGTGATTAAAAAAATTGTTTTTCTATAAGTTTCTTTAAAAAAGACAAAATGTGCAGGTGAAATTTTTAGAGTGCTTATAATTCCTGACATTTCTTATATCTATAAAACTGTTCCACTGATGATTTCAGCTATTATGGATCAGATAGTTACAGTTAAGAGAGAAAAGAAGAATTTGGCATAACAAGAAGTTTTTGACTCTAGACCTATTTGTTTATCGGGCTTCCCTGGTGGCTCAGAAGGTAAAGAATCTGCCTGCAATATAGGAGAGCTGGGTTCAATCCCTGGGTTGGGAAGATCCCTTGGAGAAGGAAACGGCAACCCATTCCAGCATTCTTGCCTGGGAAATCCCATGGACAGAGGAGCCTGACGGGCTCCAGTCCATTGGGTCACAAAGAGTCATACGCTACTGAAGTGACTAACACTTAACTATTCATTTATTAGTTATGATTCCTTAGGCAATTCACCCAACCTCTCAGAATTCCATTTGTCTCATCTTTAAAATGAGTAGGGAGCAGGTAGGCAGCAAAAATACTGTCTGTATCTTTGTAATTATGAAGGATTCCTCTTTCAGGCTGACCCAATCAGAGAAATTGCCTGAAATTAGGTAGAAAACTCAGGTTTCCTTCCTGTAATTAAACTCTTCTAAGAGTACATACAAACTTCAGGCTTTTTCAGATAAAAGCACACCGCTTGCTACTGAACTGACTCTTCTTCCATCTCACCTAGAAACTGCTGTCTGTCTGACCTCCGCTTCAGGCTCAGCTTCACCAAGTCTGTGGGGGCATCAGGCAGACTGGCCGCCTCCTGGTAGGTCTCGATGGCCCTGCGCAGGATCTCATTGCTCCTTCTCTTCTCAGCCAAATCATCTTCACACTGGAGGAAGAGAGAAACGTCCCAGGACAAGCTGCATGTGTACTTGCCCAAAATATTTATGAAAAGTTGATGTTGGGACTTGCTTTAAAAGTAATTCAAGACAAATTAAAATTTTCTCTTCATCAAGGATAAAAAAATAAAGGAAGGCAACACAACATGTTATTTTAATAATATGAAGAAAAGTTAACTACTAAGCTACACATGAGAAAGACTATCGTAAAAGCAGGACGAATATATGTTTGGCTGGTGGAACGTGTACCCTGCTATATATCAACATTAATAGTCAGAATTCCAGTCCACAGTTCCTGTACTTCCACTAGCTTATTCCTGTGCTCATTCATTCATTCAACAACTGTACTCTGTCTATGCTATGCTATGTAAGTCACTTCAGTCATGTCTGACTCTGTGCGACCCCATAGACGGCAGCCAAGACAGATGCAAACAAACAAAACATATTAACCCTTTAGAAAAGGGCAATTCACCTTGGCTTGACAGGAAAAAAAGCTTCAAAATATAGAATGATCTGTTCATAACTGCAAATGGCCTTTAGAACAGACCTATCTACCACAAAAGAAAGTCCAATGTCAATGACTCATATCAGTCATCCTGCCTGAGTAACCTTCTGGATATTCATATGCTGGCTTTTCTGTTTAGGCCTAAGTTTCTTGTGGGTTTGGCCCTAGTGAGTTAATGCCTCAAAACATGATCCTTCCTAAGTGACGTCACAGAATGCCAGAGTCCTAGAGCTGAGAGAGTCCTACTGAGAACATCTTGTTCACCTTCTTCATTTGCCAACCTCTTCAAGCTACCAAACAGATCCCAGAACTGGAGGGTTTCTTCACGGTTAGTTCAAGGACAAATGCCTATCAAGACATTGTTCTCTATCTAGAGAGGGATAAATATCTTCACTAACCTCAATCTGAAATGAGAGAAAGATGATACAACTACACGCCTTGTTCCTTTCTCTCCTCCATCCTTCAAAGTCCTTCATTTTAATGAAGTATCAACATTTCAGAACTTACAGCATTGGAATTTTAATGTCAGAATTAAAATGTGATGTAATTCTTTAAAGTCTCTTAAATAAAACTGATAGGCTTTGCTTTGAGTATCAACATTGATTGATATTGATCAGTTTAACATCTGTAGACGAAGGATTTGCCCTGAAACTGAACATTTGCTACAGGACATTAACATCACAAAGCGTTTTGTTGATTCAAACTAACCACCCAATCCAACCTCCTAGGACATATGGCATTTTCTGCCTGAGAGGCACTAAAGGTTTGCGGAAGACAATAAAGTGAAACGAGCTCATAATTTTGTGTCAGATGTTCAAGGAACTTGGTCAGAATTGATTTTCACAGAGATCCAAAAAATAAGACATTAAATGGCAATCCACTCCAGTATTCTTGCCTGGAGAATCCCATGGACGGAGGAGCCTAGTAGGCCACAGTCCATGGGGTCGCAAAGAGTCTGACACGACAGAGCAACTTGACTTCACTGTAGAAATGATAGATACTGTAGCTTCCATGTTACTTAATGTCACTGAATTTATAAAATTGGTTGGGATATTCCAAAGGAATTGTTTAATCTGCTAACAAAGCATGAAAAGTCATGAGGTATTCCTCCTTACAAAATCTATCTTCTGTTGAATTTTTTTTTTTTAACTCCTATGGGACTTCCCTCACAGTCCAGTGGTTAAGACTTCATCTTCCAACACAGGAGGTGTGGGTTTGATCCTTGGTCAGGGATCTAAGACTCCACATGCCTCATGGCCAAAAAACCACAACATAAAACAGAAGTAATATTGTAACAAATTCATGAAGACTTTAAAAATGATCCACATCAAAAAACCCCACAAAAACAAAAAACAAACAACTAATTCCTATGTATTTAATTAATTTACCATGCTTAAATTTCACATTAATGTTAATATTGGCAACACATTGTAGTATAATAGTTTATAGATAAAATATATTGCTGAGGCATAAATCTCAAATTCCTACTGTTAAATAAGGATATATATATATATATATATATATATATATAGTGAGTGTCATGTGCAAAACTACTGCATTTGGTACTTGCAATTAATATCACATATAAAGAAAAATCTAAAGCATGAAACATTTTTGCCATAATTAGCACTTGACCCATTATTCTCTCGAGTTAACGGGCTTTCCTTAATCAAACAAGTGCCAGAACTAGTGGCAAAGCACATCACTTATTTAAATAGGCACCATCTTCAGGTAACAAACACATTCTCTCTTGCTTAACGACAATACAATTTAGCAATTTTGGAGAATTGCTGATCCAATTAATTTATAGAAATGATATAGTTGCTATTGCGTACTGCATCATGGATAAGAGGAACTTCTCTGCATTAAATTTTCACAAATTTAATTTATTAAAACTGAATTAATACAAATTTAATAAGTTTTTAAGGAGGAGATAAGGAGAATTTGAGACTTCCCAGTTGGCTCAGTGGTAAAGAATCCGCCTACCAATGCAGGAGATGTAAGTTTGATACCTGGGTCAGAAAGATTCCCTGGAGGAGGAAATGGCAACCCACTCCAGTATTCTCGCCTGGGAAATCCCATGGACAGAGGAACCTGATGGGCTACAGTCCAAAGGGTCAAAAAAAAGTCAAGCATGACTGAAATAATTGAGCATGTACACACTCCCAGGAAGGATTTAAGCATCTAGATTTCAAGTGGTTGCCACCTTTAGTTAAGAGCCAGATGTACTTGTTTTATCTCTAGATGTGTTAGTTTTCATGAGAGTGTCACCCACAAGTGACGGCACTGCCCCCTCTGAACAAGTGTTGTCAGATTCTCCTGAATCTGGAAAATTTCTGCAGCTCAGAATCTGCCATTTCCCAGCAGGGCTGACAGTCTCATCCTCCCCAGGCAGGAGGAGGTTTACTGCCTGACATCTGTACACCAGCCCTGGATTTTACCCAGGGTTCCAAACTGAATAACGCCTATGGTCTACTTGACATGTGCATTTGAATGTATTACAGGCATCACAAACTTCACAGGAACCGGAAGTGGATCTTTGATTTTGCACCTCTCCAAACCTGTTCCAGTCTTCCTGGTCAGTACCTGGCACCATCCTCTCCTTAGACTGCCAAACCAAAACCACCAAATTCATCTCTAAAACTGAAAGTTGCTCAGCTGTGTCTGACTCTTTGCAGCCCCATGGAGTGTAGCTTGCTAGGCTCCTCTGTCCATGGGGTTTCCCAGGTGAGAATACTGGAGCGGGTAGCCTACCCCTGCTCCAGGGGATCTTCCCGACCCAGGGATTGAACCTGGGACTTCTGCACTGCAGGCAGATTCTTTACTGTCTGATTCAGTCCTGCCCTTGTCCACTGCCCCACCTCTGCGGCCGGGACCAGTCCAAGCCAGCGCATCTTGAGGACACCGGCAATGTCTCCTGTTTTCCTGGCTCCAACCTGTGCTACCATAATCCTTCTGTACCCAGCAACCAAAGTCATCTTTATTTAAAAAAAGAAAACAAAAACAACCAGAGGGGCACATCCATGCACAAACCCTCCAAGTGCTTCCAGTGCACAAAGAATACAGCCCATGAGCCCCTGGCTTCACCTACCCCACGTTACCTCCCCCAGTACGCCCCTCCTCCAGTCCACCAGGGATAAAGTCAAGGCTGATTCCCTGTTCCCTCTGCCTGGACAGCTCCTTCCTAAACCTTGTCACATTTCAGCCACTTGTCACCACCTAGGAAGGCCTTTTCTGATCACCTGATTATCTTAAGTATCGCTGTGCCACTTTCCTCCTACCACCTACGAACAAAACATCATAATAACATGTTCTTTACTCTATGACCTTCTTTTCTTTATGGTATATAGTATCAGGTAAGATGTCCTAATATATTTATTTTTAACACTTCTAATATTCTTTAAATATAGATTTATCTATAAAGACCTTTAGGGTTTTGCTCAAATGTCACCGCCTTGATGAGCTATCTTCCGGCCACCCTATCCAACATTTTAACCCCCCTCACATGTCCTATAGCTGTGCTCTGCTTTATTTTTGTCTCCTGACAGTGTATCCAGTAGCAAGCAAGAAATTCTCTTCTCTGTGTCTTGCATTGTCTTCTCCATTACAGTGAAAAGGCCCTGTGTTTTGTTGATGGCTGCATCTGCAGTGCCTAGAACAGGGCCTGCCATAGAGTGGGCTTTCACTACAAAAATTCTGAGTAAGAAACTTAAAATATCTTCCATTGGAATATAAGCTCCACAGGACAGAGACCTCTAGAGTGTTCTTTGAGATAATCCCAGGGCCTAAAACAGTATGTGGCCCATGGAGGGTTTCTGCAGCTACAGCAAGACATGGAAAAGCTTCATGAATTGAGGAGTTGAAAGATGGAGAAAGTCTGATGAGAAAGGGAGGTGAGGGTGGAGCTGGGAAGGAAGAAATGAGTCACTGACAGACACTACAGAGAGAACCAAGTCCATTCCACTTTCTATTTAACTAGGTGGTGGGTCAAATGGAATGAATGTGAAGGGGATGGGAAATCAGGGATGAAAGTGTTACTGTTTATTTTCTTTTCAAAATCAGAGAGAAACTAGATGGAGGGGGAACAAAAATACGTTACGAAATTCACCAGTACAAAATAGGAATAATTAATTGCCTTATTTAAAACAGTGTTTCTTGCTTGAATGTATGCATATGCATGAGAAGCTGATTCTGTATACAAGTCAGAAGGGAAAATGAAATGCAAATAGCGTAGTGTTGGTCGCTCAGTTGTGTCCGACTCTTTGCAGCCCCATGGACTGTAGCCTGCCAGACCCCTCTGTCCACTGAGCTCTCCAGGCAAGAATACTAGAGTGGGTTGCCATTTCCTTCTCCAGGGGATCCTCCCGACCCAGGGATGGAAACTGTGTCTCCTGCATTAGTAGGCAGACTCTTTACCACTGAGCCATCAAGGAAGCCCCAAATGCAAATACCAGGTGGTAAAAAATCCAATGATACAGAACATAAGTACATCAAAGCAGTGTCCTAAGTATCAGGGCTTCAGCATACCTGTGCTTTCCCATACCGAGCTCCTGGACTCTGAGGGTACTTGCGAACCAGTTCTTCAAATGCATTCACTGCTTCCTCAATTTTTCCCTGTTAGGAAGAGGCAATTACATACATAGAATAAATTCAAATGAATAATATAGTTATTTAATAGTCACCAAGTAAATTTTGTTAAAATTTTCCAGACTCCCTTCTGAGTTTACAGTTAACAATCTTCTGTCTTAAGATTTTAAATAAATTAACTGCATGATGGAAAACATAAAACTAAAAATGAACATAAATAGACTTTATTTTTTAAAAGGCAGAACCTAGATAGCATATTCAAAAGCAGAGACATTACTTTGCCAACAAAAGTCCGTTTAGTCAAGGCTATGGTTTTTCCTGTGGTCATGTATGGATGTGAGAGTTGGACTGTGAAGAAGGCTGAGCGCCGAAGACTTGATGCTTTTGAACTGTGGTGTTGGAGAAGACTCTTGAGAGTCTCTTGGATGCAAGGAGATCCAACCAGTCCATTCTGAAGGAGATCAGCCCTGGGATTTCTTTGGAGGGAATGATGCTAAAGCTGAAACTCCAGTACTTTGGCCACCTCATGCGAAGAGTTGACTCACTGGAAAAGACTGATGCTGGGAGGGATTGGGGGCAGGAGGAGAAGGGGACGACAGAGGATGAGATGGCTGGATGGCATCACTGACTCGATGGACGTGAGTCTGAGTGAACTCCGGGAGTTGGTGATGGACAGGGAGGCCTGACATGCTGCGATTCATGGGGTTTCGAAGAGTCGGACACGACTGAGCGACTGAACTGAACTGAACTGAACTGACCTGACTGATGATGTACTATGAGTCTTTGTTAAAGAAATGGCATTTTCTCTTTGCATGTATAGTTCCTACATGCAATCTTTAAAAGATATTTAGGACTTAAGCTGGGGGAGGAATATTCCTGGCAGTTAGAATGTCTGCAATGAGAAGGGCAGTCTCAGTGGGGAATAAGCGTATGAGATGAGAGGGGCCACCTGGCCTTGGAAACTGTCACCCACTGAGCATCAGGGCTGACTATGCTCAGCTGGTGCTGTAAGTGCCTCACTGCCCCCAGGTCATATGACCCCTCCCAAAGCCCACGTGCGTCCTTAAGAAGCCAGTTGGAGCACCTGTGTTAGGTCTCTGACCACCACTGTGGAAACAGACACGAAGGATGTGCAACAGGTAAGCTTGCCGAGGGTCTCAGCTGCCTCAGTCCATCCACAGTGAGAAATACACATCTCCTGATGTTCTACTGGAAGGCAGCACATCAGGATGTTGGAACCATGAGATGGAGACAGAGTTTCTGAGTTGAAGTTTACCAGACCCTTCAGCCATCTATCCATAAATCCATCCTTTCCTTGTATAAATGGGAGCTCACTGTGCTTTGTATGTCATTACCTTCACTGAGCGAGTTTTCATAACAACAATAAATGTGGTTGGGCTCAGCAAACCATACAGTACTGCTAGATTGTTACTGATACCTACTTCTCAATAACTTGGCTGAATAGAACCAGGCAACATCTATATTAAAGTCCCTTAAAACTGTGGAAGAAGGAGGGTTTTTTTTTTTTTTAATTTCCTGTCACATGCCCATCAGTGATGCTGAGGGTCTAGCTAGAATCTGGGCTCCACCACTTAGGAGACGTGGGACTTCTGGCAAATTACTTATGACTTTGCCTTAATACACCTCATCTGTGAAATGGGTACAATGAACGTACTTGACTATCTTGGGGGTTGCTGCGAAGGTCAAATCTGACAACATCCACAAAGTACTTAGAGCTGCTGCAGAGACCATGGAAACTATTGAAAATTTGTTAGCTATTATTACTACTACTATTGTGGTATGGGAGGATATGAGAGCCAGCATAGAATAAAATGTGTCCCAGGTAAGTCTCTCACCTGACGGACAGGTTAATGCAAAGACAATGAGGATTTGAAGGCTGAGATGAATCAAGCCAGTAACTTATTCTCTAAGTTAATTGTCAGAAACAATTGTATGGCTATCTAAAATATGCCACACATCTCACAATATTGACTTTTTAAAAAGCTTTATTTTTTAGAACAGTTTTAGGTTTGCAGCAAAATTGAGAGGAAAGTATAGAGATCTCCCATGTACTCGCTACACCTACTCATGCCCTGACTCCCCCATAATCCACATCCTGATTCAGCACAGAGGGACATTTGTTGCAATTGATGAGCCTTCAATGACACATGAAAATCACCCAAAGTCCATAATTTACATTTGGGTTCACTCTTAGTGTTGTACATTCTACGGGTTTGGACAAATGTATAACGACAGGTATCCAGCATTTTTACTATCTCCATAGTTTTGCATTTTCAGAAGGTCTATAGTTTGAATCAAATAGTATGTAGCCTATTCAGATTAGCTTCTTTCACTTAGTAATATGTGTTTAAGCTTCCTTCTTATCTTTTCATCCCTATCTTTTCAAGGAGATCAAATCAGTCAATCCTAAAGGAAATCAGTCCTGAATATTCATTGGAAGGACTCATGCTCAAGCTGAAGCTCCAATACTTCGGCCATCTGATGCGAAGAGCCGAATCATTGGAAAAGACCCTGATGCTGGAAAAGATTGAAGGCAGGATGAGAAGGGGATGACAGAGGATGAGATGGTTGGATGGCATCACTGACTTGATGGACATGAGTTTGAGGAAGCTCTGGGAGATGGTGATGGAGAGCGAAGCCTGGCATGCTGCAGTCCATGGGGTCGCAAAGAGTCAGACCCAACTGAGCAACTGAACAACAACAATTATCTTTCCGTGGCTTGAGAGATATTTCTTTTTAGTGCTGAATCAGATTTCATTGTCTAGGTGTATCACAGTTATCTATCTGATCACTTACCGAAGGACATCTCGGTTGCTTTAAAGTTTTGGCAATTATTGAAGGTTGCTATAAACATCCACATGCAGGTTTTTCAGTTCAGTTCAGTTCAGTTGCTCAGTCGTGTCCAACTCTTTGCGACCCCATGAATCGCAGCACGCCAGGCCTCCCTGTCCATCACCAACTCCCGGAGTTCACTCAGACTCACGTCCATCGAGTCAGTGATGCCATCCAGCCATCTCATCCTCTGTGGTCCCCTTCTCCTCTTGCCCCCAATCCCTCCCAGCATCAGAGTCTTTTCCAATGAGTCAACTCTTCGCATGAGGTGGCCAAAGTACTGGAGTTTCAGCTTTAGCATCAGTCCTTCCAAAGAAATCCCAGGACTAATCTCCTTTAGAATGGACTGGTTGGATCTCCTTGCAGTCCAAGGGACTCTCAAGAGTCTTCTCCAACAACACAGTTCAAAAGCATCAATTCTTCGGCACTCAGCTTTCTTCACAGTCCAACTCTCACATCCATACACGACCACTGGAAAAACCATAGCCTTGACTAGACGAACCTTTGTTGGCCAAGTAATGTCTCTGCTTTTCAATATGCTATCTAGGTTGGTCATAACTTTCCTTCCAAAGAGTAAGCGTCTTTTAATTTCATGGCTGCAATCACCATCTGCAGTGATTTTGGAGCCCCCAAAAATAAAGTCTGACACTGTTTCCCCATCTATTTCCCATGAAGTGATGGGACCAGATGCCATGATCTTCGTTTTCTGAACGTTTAGCTTTAAGCCAACTTTTTCACTCTCCTCTTTCACTTTCATTAAGAGGCTTTTTAGTTCCTCTTCACTTTCTGCCATAAGGGTGGTGTCATCTGCACATCTGAGGTTATTGATATTTCTCCTGGCAATCTTGATTCCAGCTTATGCTTCTTCCCCAGTGTTTCTCATGATGTACTCTGCATATAAGTTAAATAAGCAGGGTGACAATATACAGCCTTGATGTACTCCTTTTCCTATTGGAACCAGTCTGTTGTTCCATGTCCAGTTCTGACTGTTGCTTCCTGACCTGCATAGAGGCTTCTCATGAGGCAGGTCAGGTGGTCTGGTATTCCCATCTCTTTCAGAATGTTTTTAGGAGAACATAAATTTTCAACTCCTTTGGATAAATACCAAGGAATGAGATTTCTAGATTGTATGCCAAGAGTATGCTTACTTTTGTACAAAACCATCAAACTGTCTTCCGAGGTGGCTGTACTATTTCACATTCCCACCAGCAACGAACGAGGGTTTCCAGGGCTCCACAGGGTCAGCACGTGGTGTTGTCAGTGATCCAGTGAAAGTGGCCTTTCTAAAGGTGTACTAGTAGTATGGTCTTGTTTTAGATTGCATTGCATAACATGTGAGGTGAAGCATCTTCTCATATGCTCATCTGCCATCTGAATATCTTCTTGGGTGAACTGTCTTGGAAGGTCTTTGTCCCGTTTTAAAAATCGTGTTGTTTAGTGTTTATCATTGAATTTTAAGAATGCTCTGTGTGTTTTGGATAACAACTTCTAAAACCACTACTTTATTTCTTCCATGAATGATTTTAAGGGATGCAGAATTCAAAATAAATATCTTTTTCTGAGTAACTGTCTTCTAACTACCTTGTATGAGTTTTCTGTGGCCGCTGTAACAAATGGCCACAAACTCGGTAGCTTAAAACAACAGAAATTCATTCTTTCACCATCTGGAGAATGGACTGGCATCCAGATGTGGGCAGGGCCATTCTTCGTCCAGAGTCTGTAGGGGGGGATCTGTTCCTGCCTCCTGACAGCATTTCTTTTCTTTCTTTTAAAATACGTATTTCTCTATTTAGCTGTGCACGTGGTTTCTTTGATCTTCACTGTGGCATGCGGGATTTTTAGCTGCAGCGTGTGGGACCTGACCAGAGACGGAACTCGGGCCCCCTGCATTGCAAGTGTGGAGTCTTTGGTTGCTGGGCCATCAGGGACAGCATTTCTTCACTGGTGGACACACCACTCCCATCTCCACTTTGTCTTCTCTCTGTCTTCCCTTCTGTCTATATCAGGTTTCCCTCTGCCTCTCTCTTAATGGAAACATGGGAGTGAATTTAGGGTCCAACTAAATAACCCAGGATAGTCCCCTGTCTTAGCTTTCTCCAAACACAGTACCATTTACAGGTTCAAGGGATTAGGACATGGATATCTTTGGGTGGGGCGACAATTTTCAGCCTATCACATGCCCTACACAATTTAAATTGCAAATTTGGGAGCTATTTTTGTGAAAATCATGCTAAATGCACCATCTCCAAATTTAAAGCATAGGATTAACAATATTCATAACAAGTTTGCTTAAGTATTTTTCCAGCTAACACTCTCTTAGCTGGCTATCAGATAAGATCAGATCAGTCACTCAGTCGTGTCCGACTCTTTGTGACCCCATGAATCGCAGCACGCCAAGCCTCCCTGTCCATCACCAACTCCCGGAGTTCATTCAGACTCACGTCCATCGAGTCAGTGATGCCATCCAGCCATCTCATCCTCTGTCGTCCCCTTCTCCTCCTGTCCCCTATCCCTCCCAGCATCAGAGTCTTTTCCAATGAGTCAACTCTTCGCATGAAGTGGCCAAAGTACTGGAGTTTCAGCTTCAGCATCATTCCTTCCAAAGAAATCCCAGGGCTGATCTCCTTCAGAATGGACTGGTTGGATCTCCTTGCAGTCCAAGGGACTCTCAAGAGTCTTCTCCAACACCACAGTTCAAAAGCATCAATTCTTCAGCGCTCAGCCTTCTTCACAGTCCAACTCTCACATCCATACATGACCACTGGAAAAACCATAGCCTTGACTAGATGGACCTTTGCTGGCAAAGTAATGTCTCTGCTTTTGAATATGCTATCTAGGTTGGTCATAACTTTCCTTCCAAGGAGTAAGCGTCTTTTAATTTCATGACTGCAGTCACCATCTGTAGTGATTTTGGAGCCCAGAAAAATAAAGTCTGACACTGTTTCCACTGTTTCCCCATCTATTTCCCGTGAAGTGGTGGGACCGGATGCCATGATGTTCGTTTTCTGAATGTTGAGCTTTAAGCCAATTTTTCCACTCTCCTCTTTCACTTTCATCAAGAGGCTTTTGAGTTCCTCTTCACTTTTTGCCATAAAGGTGGTGTCATCTGCATATCTGAGGTTATTGATATTTCTCCCGGCAATCTTGATTCCAGTTTGTGTTTCTTCCAGTCCAGCATTTCTCATGATGTACTCTGCATATAAGTTAAATAAACAGGGTGACAATATACAGCCTTGATGTACTCCTTTTCCTATTTGGAACCAGTCTGTTGTTCCATGTCCAGTTCTAACTGTTGCTTCCTGACCTGCATACAAATTTCTCAAGAGGCAGATCAGGTGGTCTGGTATTCCCATCTCTTTCAGAATTTTCCACAGTTTATTGTGATCCACACAGTCAAAGGCTTTGGCATAGTCAATAAAGAAGAAATAGATGTTTTTCTGGAACTCTCTTGCTTTTTCTATGATCCAGTGGATGTTGGCAATTTGATTTCTGGTTCCTCTGCCTTTTCTAAAACCAGCTTGAACATCAGCTGGCTATCAAGGTTATATAAATAATGGAACACACTGGCTCTGTTCTAGGCATCTCTGGATCCCTTCACACAGATGCTCCTTGCCTTTCCTAAGGGACCATCAGCCCTGCCTTCCCCTCAGCTCTTGGGAAAAGTAAATATGTTTGTTGTTAGTCTGAAAAAAATTTCCCTTCCCCAGGTTCTTACTGGGGAATAAAGCTCCTGACACCATTACACAATTCTTAATAAACTCAACTACATGACAGAATGCTCATGAAGACTTGCTTAAAAATCACCTGTTCTTCAACACAGCTTATATATGATCCTAGGACTAAGACCATTCACTGGAGAGACAGGTACTTGCCCCTGTCACCCCACCCCCAGCCTCTGTTTTGGCATAAGGCCGGTGGGCTGCCTTGCAGGATATTAAGACATAGCCCATAGAGGTCACTTAGGAACCATGGGTGTACTATAAATTTACTAGTTTTTGTTTTGTAATTAATGACTATTTTGGAAGATACATGTTGAAGATATACAAAAATCCTGTTTCTCCCTAAATTCTGTTCATTAAGTTTAGAATTCATCCCTGGGGTGGATTCATTGAGATTTTCTATTTCTCTTATTTACTTCTCCATTGACTCACTGGCATCTTCTAAAAGAAAAGAGTTGATGAGGCCCTACTGTACAGCACAGGGAACTATGCTCAATATTTTACAATAATTATAAGGGAAAAGAATCTGAAAAAATAGATATGTAAGTATTTACAACTGAAACGGGCTTCCCAAATGGCACAGTGGTAAAGAATACGCCTGCTAATGCAGGAGGCGCAGGAGACACAGCTTTGATACCTGGGTTGGGAAGATCCCCTGGAGGAGGAAATGGCAACCCACCCCAGTATTCTTGTCTGGAGAATCCCATGGACAGAGGAGCCTAGCGGGCTGCAGTCCATGGGGCTGCAGAGAGTGGGACATGACTGAGCACACATGCGTAACTAAAACACTTTGCTGTATACACAAAACCAAAACTATTATAAATCAACTATACTTCAATCAAAATAAATAAATTAAATACCAAAAAACATCCGTGGGTGCAACATTAGGTAGGAGGCTGAGCTATCCATCACTGGGTCCTTGATGCATATCTACAGCAGGACATTCTCTCTGGACTTGACACAGAGCAGCTCTTCTGAGGACCACTATTCCTCTGACGGTGTGATCCATGCCCCTGCCTTACTCAGCCCATAGGCGACATCATTCCTAGCCCCGTTTAGAGCCTGCAGTGTGAACTTTTCATGTGTTGAACTTTTAGCTTTATTAAGCTTTCCCTTCTTTTAATTTTTATGATTCCAGCAAATGAATATTTCAGTCTATCATTTCCAATCCTTTTTCTGGGGCATAAGGAGGAGTTTTAAACAATACATGTTATTTTTAAAAATCAATGATTGAAATATGATTCATGCATTTTTGGAGGAAATAGAAAGTGACCTCACATGTTCATGTCACATAGTATCTGAAACAAGGGTGTGACCTGAGACTGGGCCTCCTCTGACCAGAGTATGCCTCAGGGCCACAGTGATCCCAGGGGAGTCTCTTGCATTATTTGAAAACACCAGCTATAAAAACAACCCTACAAAACTTAATCCCACTGATGATTCAGTTCATAATATGGCTCCCTATTGTCTCAGAAGCAAGAATTGCCTCTGTAGCCACTTCTTCCTCTTTTATTTACCCTGTTACAGATCCATGGTGCTTCTTGAGGATAGCAGCATAATTTCTGCAAATAAGCAAGGGCCAGAGGAGAACATCCCATGAATTGTTCCAGCACTTTTATGTTTCACTGACTTACCTGCCCCTTGATAACTGAGCCCTTCTCTACCATTCATTATCATTACAAAAAAATCCTTCTCTAAAGCTGTTAGTTTATTCTTTACCCCTAAAATCACCCCTGAAATAGGTAGCCCCCCCTCGTTTTTCACTAAGGACATACAGCACAGAGAAAGTGGAGAATGCCGAACGGGGTGATAGGAAAAGAAGATTCCCGCCTCATTCCTAGTAAGAAATGCAAAATTTCAATAAAGAATAGCGGGCCTCATTTTACAAAGCTAAATGAGATAGACACAGAAATCATCCAACGTTAATTTAGTGAACAAAGACTTGGGCTGTAATATTCTCTGGAATTACTGCATTTGTATCGGCTGCTGATGAGGGTAAGCCAGGCTTCGGTTTGGGGACCTTGCCATTTGCTAGTTACAGACATCTTCATGCTTGTTTGGGACTTTTCCAAAAGATGTGTGGGAAGCACATTTTTGTCCCACTTCAATGCCTAATGTGGATGTTTTTATTGTTGTTTTTTAACTATGACAATCCCCTATTACTTTTTTTATTTTTTGCAGTCAATGTCTCAATGTCTACTGATTAGAAACCACATTACAGGAAAACCAATGGTATTACACAAGGTATAAATTTAAGTACAGAACCAAGACAGAAATTTTCACAAGAGACAAGTAGAGGCAAACCTTGGAGATCTTGCGGGTTTGGTCCCAGATAACCACAATAAAGCAAATACTGCAACAAAGCCAAGTCCCCAAGAATATCTTGCTTTCCATTACATTTAAAGGTTATGTTTATATCACACCAGGCTTCCCTAGTGGCTCAGATGGTAAAGAATCTGCCTGCAATATGAGAGACCTGGGTTCAATTCCTGGGTTGGGAAGATCTCCTGGAGAAGGGAATGGCTACCTACTTCAGTATTCTGGCCTGCAGAATTCCATGGACAGAGGAGCCTGGCAGGCTATAGTCCATGGGGTCACAAAGAGCTGGACATGACTGAGTGACTTGTACTTTACATCATACCATGGTCTATTAAGTATGCAATAGTATTAATGTCTAAAAAACAATGCACATACCTTAATTAAAAATACTTTATTCCTAAAAAATGTTGATCATCATCTGAGCCTTCAGTGAGTCATAATCTTTTGGCTGGTGCAGAGTTTGAAATTATTTTGAGAATTACCAAAATGTGACAGAGAGACACGAAGTGAGCAAATGAGGTTGGAAAAATGGCACTGATAGGCCTGTTTGGCACAGGGTTGCCAAAAACCTTTAATTTGAAAAAAAGAATGCAATATCCACGAAGAACAATAAAGTGAAGCACAATAAAACAAGGTATGTCTATAGATGATTAAGTGAAGATGCCATTAAATACAGTATAATAGATATTGGGCATGGCAATTAGATGAATATGACTGAGTTAGGAGAACAGATAACTTCAGTCTTGTGTTAATTCCCTGTTTTCAAAAACATAATATCCAGGAACAAATGCAAATAAGGTTTTGAATTAACTGATGACAAAGCAAAACATAAAACAGTCACCCTGGGAACTAGAGCTATGTGAGTTTAACCCAAAATGAGAAGAATCTTAAATCTAAAATCATTTCACCTAATAGTAACTACCCTAAGTATTAGACTAACTTATTTTTTCTTTTTGCATCAGGGTGCTTTAAAATGAAAACCCTTACTTGTATGCTGCTTGGCAGTACTGATGCTTTTTAAAAAAATCTCTTATCTCATTGTTCATTGTATCGAAGTTGTATCTAAGTTGTATCTAAGTCACTAAGTTGTGTCCAATTTTTTTGTGACCCCTATGGACTATAGCACACCAGGTTTCACTGTCCATCACCATCTCCCAGAGCTTCCTCAAACTCATGTGCATTGAATCAACCATCTCATCCATTGTCACCCCCTTCTCCTGCCCTCAGTCTTTCTCAGCTTTGGGATCTTTCCCAATGAGTCAGTTCTTCCCATCAGGTGGCCAAAGTATTGGAGCTAAAGCATCAGTCCTTCCAATGAATAGTCATGGTTAATTTCCTTTAGGATTGACTGGTTTGATCTTGCAGTCCAAGGAACTCTCAAGAGTCTTCTCCAGCACCACAATTCAAAAGCATCAATTCTTTGGCCCTCAGCCTTCTTATGGTCCAACTCTCACATCTATATACGACTACTGGAAAAACCACAGGTTTGACTAGATGGACCTTTGTCAGCAAAGTGATGTCTCTGCATTGTAATATGCTGTCTAGGTTTGTCATAGCTTTTCTTCCAAAGAGAAAGTGTCTTTTAATTTTGTGGCTATAGGCATCATCCACAATGATTTTGGAGCCCAAGAAAATAAAATGTCACTGCTTCCACTTTTTTTCTCATCTATTTGCTTATCTCATTGGATCTTTATAAAAAAATCAAGGAAGAAGTAAGTACATATTATTGTCATTTTTTAACACAAGGAAACGGAGACTCAGAATGACTGAGTGATTTCCCCAAAGCCACACAACTAAATGGTGATGGAAGGGGCTGACTCCCCAACTGGCTGGCCTGAAGATGAAGTTCTATTTCTATCTGGCCATTACAGCTACAGTTTTTCTTTTCATTTGATTCACTCCTCATGAAACGCTGATGTGCCTGGGGAAAAATCCACTCTATTCAAAGGTTGTTTCTCTTACAGTGTTTTTCAAAAACAAACCAAGGGTAATGCCTGTGTTTATTTAACAACGAAACCATCGCACGCTTCTATGAAAAATAGACCATCGACCTACCCTTTTACGGAGTTTTTCTGCAGCATCAAGCTCAGCTTTAATAGTCTTATCAAATTTATTTAATAGTTTAGGCTTCTTTTTCTTCACTGAAAGAAAAAAGAGGTTTATAATTTTTATATTTTTTGTCTAGAAATAGTTACAGCAAATAGTGATTTATAAAAGTAGTAAGAAATCCAGCATTGGTCACAAGCCAATTGGAACTGGAGGAGCGGTTCCTAATTCAACTTCCCACAAGGCTCTCCCCACCCCCGGGTTGACCAGCCAGTAAATGCCATGCTCAGGAACACAGCCTGGGCCCTTTAACCCAGCGCTCCAAGGTGTTCTTGGGATTCTGGGTGAATACTGATATTCTGAAACTCTCAGGAGAGTGTTTCCGGAATGAAATGGTAGGCATGATTTCTGAACTCTTAATCAACTCCTTGGGTAAGTCCCAAAGACCACTTACAAGATCTTTGAACATCTATAGTGTTTTGAATCAGGTGAAAGTAGGAAACGCCTCTCAAAAGGACTCAAGTGAGCAGGATTTCTTAGTTGAGGACTCAAGACCCTTCTGTTGCATCCAGGACCTAAATTCCAGCATATTCCATACTTTAGCCAGAAGGGACCACCCCACGGATGAGGCTAATTTCTCCATGTAAAACGACTTATTCTTTTTCCTTTGAAAAGGAAGGGGAGGGTGGGACAAATTGGGAGAACAGCATTGACATATAGACACTACCATGTAAAACAGACAGCTAGTGGGAAGCGGCTATAAAGTTCAGGGAGCTTAGCTTGGTGCTCTGTGATGGCCTAGAGGGGTGGGATGGGGTGAGGGAGGGAGGCTGTACAGGGACAGGATATATGTATATATGTATAGCTGGTTCACTTTGTTGTATGGTAGAAACTAACACTGTAAAGTAATTATATGCCAATAATAAAAAAATTTTTAATAAAGAAAAAGAAAAATACACCCTTCCTTTAATTATCAGCTCAAAACCACATTCATTCCACATATCACCCATGCAAGCACTCTGTTCTTTTTTCTCTCTCTCTTTCTATTACACGACTGAAGTCCTCAGCACAATGCATACATCTGTTTTTGTGGTTCTTCCCCATATTATATGGGGCTTTTATTATAATAACATCTTGGTCTCTTTCTAAACCATAAAACTGTAGCTTGCCAGGATGCTCTGTCCAAGAGATTTTCCAGGCAAGAATACTGCAGTGGGCTGCTATTTCCTCCTCCAGGGGATCTTCTCAACCCAGGGATCAAACCCACATCTCTTGCATTGGCAGGTGGATTCTTTACCACTGCACCACCTGGGAAGCTATTTAGTTCAGTTCAGTCGCTCAGTCGTGTCTGACTCTTTGCAACCCCATGAATCGCAGCACGCCAGGCCTCCCTGTCCATCACCAACTCCCGGAGTTCACTCAGACTCACGTCCATCGAGTCAGTGATGCCATCCAGCCATCTCATCCTCTGTCGTCCCCTTCTCCTCCTGCCCCCAATCCCTCCCAGCATCAGAGTCTTTTCCAATGAGTCAACTCTTCGCATGAGGTGGCCAAAGTATTGGAGTTTCAACTTTAGCATCAGTCCCTCCAATGAACACTCAGGACTCATATCCTTTAGAACGGACTGGTTGGATCTTCTTGCAGTCCAAGGGACTCTTAAGAGTCTTCTCCAACACCACAGTTCAAAAGCATCAGTTCTTTGGTGCTCAGCTTTCTTCACAGTCCAACTCTCACATCCATACATGACCACTGGAAAAACCATAGGCTTGACTAGACGGACCTTTGTTGGCAAAGTAATGTCTCTGCTTTTCAATATGTTATCTAGGTTGGTCATAACTTTCCTTCCAAGGAGTAAGCATCTTTTAATTTCATGGCTGCAGTCACCATCTGCAGTGATTTTGGAGCCCCCAAAAATGAAGTCTGACACTGTTTCCACTGTTTCCCCATCTATTTCCCATGAAGTGATGGGACCAGATGCCATGATCTTTGTTTTCTAAATGTTGAGCTTTAAGCCAACTTTTTCACTCTTCTCTTTCACTTTCATCAAGAGGCTTTTTAGTTCCTCTTCACTTTCTGCCATAAAGGTGGTGTCATCTGTATATCTGAGGTTATTGATATTTCTCTTGGCAATCTTGATTCCAGCTTGTGCTTCTTCCAGCCCAGCATTTCTCATGATGTACTCTGCATATGTTAAATAAGCAGGGTGACAATATACAGCCTTGACGTACTCCTTTTCCTATTGGAACCAGTCTGTTGTTCCATGTCAAGTTCTAACTGTTGCTTCCTGACCTGCATAGAGGTTTCTCAAGAGGCAGGTCAAGTGGTCTGGTATTCCCATCTCTTTCAGAATTTTCCAGTTTATTGTGATCCACACAGTCAAAGGCTTTGGAATAGTCAATAAGGCAGAAATAGATGTTTTTCTGGAACTCTCTTGCTTTTTCCATGATCCAGTGGATGTTGGGAATTTGATGTCTGGTTCCTCTGCCTTTTCTAAAACCAGCTTGAACATCTGGAAGCTATTGCTGCTGCTGCTGCTGCTGCCGCTAAGTTGCTTCAGTTGTGTCCGACTCTGTGTGACCCCATAGGTGGCAGCCCACCAGGCTTCGCCATCCCTGGGATTCTCCAGGCAAGTACACTGGAGTGGGTTGCCATTTCCCTCTCCAATGCATGAAAGTGGAAAGTTAAAGTGAAGTTGCTCAGTCGTGTCCGACTCTTCGAGACCCCATGGACTGCAGCCTACAAAGGCTCCTCCGTCCATGGGATTTTCCAGGCAAGAGTACTGGAGTGGGGTGCCATTGCCTTCTCCCTGGAAGCTATTACTCACTCATAAATCTTGACTTGGGAATATGGGCTGTATTTCCAAGCACCCCACACTCCAGGTTAACCATCAAATTGTCCCAGTGGCCATAGCCACTGCGAATGCTTCCAGATCATTTTCTTCCATGTCCCACCCTGTGAGTAAGTTACCCTGTAATAAATGGATCCATTGATTACACAGAGACTCCTGCATCATTTTTTGGTCTCGAAATGCCTTCTCAGTTCAGTGGGCACTTTTTGTTCCATCTATTCTCCAACATCTCCCCTCTCTCATCTATGTGTCCCAGTCGAATGATTTCCAAAAGGAGGGAAGTTTCCTAAAAACCTTAGCCTCCTGCCTCTCCCCACAGGGAAAGTGGTGTGACTTATCTGATTACTGAGCTTGGGGGGAAGCGATAAACTTGTGTAGCTCAGCCCCACCCCTTCCCTTCCTCTAGCACATGTACCTCTATTGTGCTGGGCTGGTAGCATGTGATCCAGGGAGGGGACACACGTGGCAGAACTAGGGCTGCTGCACGATGCCTGGAGTGAGTGGATATATCCAGTTCTGGGGTTCAAGATTACACCTGTTATTCCTGCTCATTTAAGTCCATTCTTCAATTTGGCTTTCGTCAGTAAAGGGCTGACACTTTGATCACTTATTCCTTCGTTCCTTGTAATATATATTTTAAATTTCTATTGGAGTATAGTTGACTTACAATGTTGTATTAGTTTCAGGTGTACCGCAAAGTGAATCAGTTACACGCATACATATATCCACTATTTTTAAGATGCTTTTCCCATACAAGCCATTGCAGAGTACTGAGTAGAGTTCCCTGTGCTACACAGTAGGCTCTCACTAGTTATTTATTTTATCTATATACAACTAATAAGAAATAATTGACCTAGTGTGCACATGTCAATCCCAGTATCCCAGTTTATCCCTCCCCTTTTCCTCTTGGTAACCATAAGTTTGTTTTCTACATCTGTGACTCTGCTTCTATTTTGTAAATAAGTTCACCTGTACCTATTTTTTTAGATTCCATATATAAGCAATATCAGATATTTGTCTTTCTGTGTCTGTCTGACTTGCTTCATTTAGTATGACAATCTCTAGGTCTATCTATGTTTCAAATGGCATTATTTTGTTCTTTTTCATGACTTTAATATTCCATTATATATAACTCCTAGGCATATACCCAAAGAAAACCAGAGTTCAAAAAGATACAGGCACCCTGATGTTCATTCCAGCACAATTTACAATAGTCAAAATATGGAAGCAACCCTAATGTCTATCAACAGAGGAATGGATAAAGAAGATTTGGTACATGTATCATTCCTTCTATATTTTTTAAAGTTGCTATCCTTTTTAATTTGTTTATTCTACCTTTCTCTTCTCCTCTCCCCAAACCCCAAGGTCCCCTGTTGTGGAAAAATATGTCTAAGGCCGAGACTGTAAAATAGTGGCCAATGGGAACTTTCAATGGCATATCATTTTCTATGTGAGCATTCATGTTGAGGACATGGGAAATGAGCTGACACTTGACTGAGACGGGGATTTATAAGTGGTGGGAGTATTGTCATATCACCCACCAGTGATCCATGTCTCTCAATTGCTCACTTTGGTTTTGTAGAAGTGTTGGCAGCAGTATGACAGCAGGACCAGGAAAGCCTGGTGTGCAGAGGGTTTAACTGCAGGCATCAGCACTTTTTCCACGTACGTCGCCCGTGTTGTACAGTTAAAGTTAACACGAAGCTTACTCATTATGGGGGGGAAAAACTATTGGCAGCTTAGGACAGCCAAAATAGTTAACAGTAAAATATGCATACATGCTACCGTATATAAAATAGATAGCCAATGGAAATTTGCTGTGTGACTCGGTGAACTCAAACTGGGGCTCTGTAACAACCTAAAGGGGTAGAAAAGGGTGGGAGGTGGGAGGGAGGTTCAAGGGGGAGAGGACATATGTACACCTATGTCTAATTCATGTTGATGTATGTCAGAAAGCAAACCAAATTATAAAGCAATTTTCCTTCAATTAAAAATAAATAAATTTAAAAATTAATTTAAAATGTTTGTTAAATAACCATACTATACTGTGTCAAAATATTTCAATATATCACAAAAAAATAGAACATTAAAAATCTCAAAGCACTTGTTACCAAAAGAAATCACTTTGACCCATCTTTTCCTATATCTTCCTCTTGAGTAGCTGCTAATATTGCTCCTCCCTCTGAAATTCGAGTTTATTTCTATCATGAATATGTGTAAGCATAAAAAAACCTAAAAAGCGCACAATCTTCCCAATTGTAAAACAAAACAACCACAGACAGATCTGTTCCTTCTTGTTCTGGGAAGCACGTTGGTCTCACTACAGAAACAGCAGTGGATTCTCAGGGTTTGTGATGGGACAGGGCAGACTCTCCCAGGCTTTTTGGGTCTTGGTGTTCTTGTTGACAAGTGAGTGGCTTGGGCTGGGTCCTTAAGGTCTCTTTGAACAAATCTTGCACTTCTAATTTCCAGTTGATTTTAAACCATGTCAATTATCTTTCAAAGCAGGCCTAGAAGTATTGAGCCGGGTTGTTCATTTTGCTAAATTTGGATTTTTAAATGGTTTGTGACTTTCCTGGTAGCTCAGATGGTATAGAGTCTGTCTGCAATGCGGGAGACCTGGGTTTGATCCCTGGGTTGGGAAGATCCCCTGGAGGAGGAAATGGCAACCCACTCCAGTATTCTTGCCTGGAGAATCCCATGGATAGAGGAGCCTGGTGGGCACCAGTCCATGGGTTGCAAAGAGTTGGAGATGACTGAGCGACTAAGCACAGCACAAAATGATTTAGGAAGCAGCTGTCTATAGTTTTATTAAACTTCATACTTTTTCTTGGGATAAGGGGCAGGGGAGGTCACTGCCATTACAAGTCTTTTATCCTTTTCTAAAACCATAAAGAAGAAAAAACAAATGACCAGTTGCATTTCAAATCTTGACTTCCCTTACTGTGGTTGAAACATTAAGAGCAAATGAAATGAAAAAGAAGAAACATTGAAAATATAATTAAAGGCACAAAAAAAGACTAACAGTACACATGTAGATTAAAATTAAATGCAGACTCCCTTTCCATTCCACTTGGTGTTTGCCTACTATGGTATGTGAGGAGACCACAGTCTTACTGGGGAGAAAGATGTAAACAGATAATGAATGCTTAGAGGAATGAGGATATTTGTAAGGGTGAGCTAGGAGTGGTGCTAACTTTTCCGTGAGCCAGCACAGAAAGCTTCCTGGAGAAATGGAGAATTAAAGTACATATGCAAGTAGACATAGCATTCAGGGCAGAGGACAGAGTATTTATTTTGTAAACCAATCACAAGTTTGGGAAGTTGTATTTTCACCATTAGTTCTTTTTCTTGTAAGTCAAAGGCTACAAATCTCCTCCTTGCATGCTAGGGTTTGGTGCAATATCCATGTTGTTGTTCCGTTGCTAAGTTAAGTCTGACTCTTTGAACAAAACGTGGTCCACTGGAGAAGGGAATGGCAAACCACTTCAGTATTTCTTGCCTTGAGAATCCCATGAACAGTATGAAAAGGCAAAAAGATATGACACTGAAAGATGAACCCCTGGATCAGTAGGTGCCCAATATTCTACTGGGGTAGAGTAGAGACACAGCAATATACATGAATGTTCTTATAATGGGAACCTGGGCTTTTCCAGAATTTCCTGACAGTAGAGATCATCCTCAGGGACCCCAGACATGGACTTGCCTTCCCCCCAAATCCAGAAATGTAGCCTTAGTGACACAGAGCCTGCTTTCAGAGCAAGAAGAGCCCTGAAATGCATGTTTGGGGTGTTTCAGTTTTGAAGAGAGAAAATTCCATCCCATCTCTAAGAGGTGCACAGCTAGAATGAGCCTTTGGAAACCAGGTGAGGCAAAACGCGGACAGCTGTAGCCCCACTCCACCCAGATTGGGGATGTGGGTTGGTTCCCACGCTGATGGCCAAAGTGTCTGCTCGGCCGGGAGCTGCCATCTGCTTTTGATACAGTATTGTCCTGCTGATTAAGGCCCTTGATTTAATGTCACTCTGAAAAAGAGAGAGGGTAAGAGCTTCTCCCACCAACTCAAGACCCATCTGAAATGCTGCATTTGGTCAAGAAAAACACATCCATCCTGAAATAACTCTATAATCGTTGTTTCCTAGAACCTTTACTGCCTTTCACAAATTGACTCCTGGTGGTGGTTTAGTTGCTAAGTCTTGTTCAACTCAATGGACTGTAGCCCTCAAGGCTCCTTTGTCCATGGGATTCTCCAGGCAAGAATACTGGAGTGAACTGCCATTCCCTTCTCCAGGGGATCTTCCCAACCCAGGGATCAAACTTGAGTCTCCTGCATTGGCAGGCAGATTCTTTACCACTGAGCCAGCAGGGAAGCCACACATTGACTCCTAGTCACTCTGTTTTCACCTCCTCTTTCTCTACCTGGAAAGCAGATTATATTCCTTTTACACAGACTATCAAATTTCACATAAACTTCTGATACTTCCAAGATTTTTCTCATGGTTTTTTGATGGTTTGAGCTGGAAAACCCTTCCTTCTACTCCGAAAGAATACTCTGCTTCAACTTTGGGGACCCGGTTTAAATGCTATTTCCTCTATCAAGTCATCTAAAAATATCTTCATAAAACACACACACATACACACCCTTTCTCTTCTGTGCTCATATAACACTTTGTTTCTGTAAATAGTAAAGTTTCAGGCTGTGTTTAAGTTGGCCATATGGTTATGTATAATGTACACTCACTTCCCCACACCACCCCCACCCAGCTGGATTGTTTATTTCTGTAAGGAAAGAACTGTGTCTTCCTCATAATTTATTTCCAGCACAGCACATGGCCAGTCCCACAAAAAGTCTTCAACAAACGTTTCTGAACAGATATAAATACACACACGTATGAATAAATCAAGATAGTCCATGAAATCTTGCCATTGGTGACAATATAGATGGACCTACAGGATATAACCTTAAGTGAAATAAGTCAGACACAGAAGGATAAATACTGTATGATTTCCCTTATAGGTGGAATCTAAAAAATGAAACAAATGAACAAACAAAATAAGACAGAAACAGAGTCATAGATACAGAGAACAAACTGGTGGTTGACAGAGGGGCAAAGGTTGGGAAGATGGGTGAAAAAGGGAGAGAAGAGTAAGACACCAAACTTCCATCTCTGAAATAAATTAGTAACACGGATGGCATGTCACATAGGGTATTCATCAATAGTATTGTAACAACTTGGTATGGCATATTACATAGGGAATACAATCAATAATATTATAACAACTTGGTACGATGACAGGTGGTAACTAGACTTGGTGATCATTTCATCATGTATAAAAAATACCAAATTACTATGGTGCACACCTGAATGCAATTTATATGTTAACTATATAGCTCAATAAAAAAGGATATTCCAGAAGTGGATAGGATAATGTCAATTTGTAACTTGGGCATATTGGCTATTTCCTGCATTGCAGGTGGATACTTTACCACTGAGCCACTGGGGAAGCCTCATATTGGCTTTTTAAAAGCCAATCAGAAAATTCCAAGCACCCGACATGGAGAATGGGCTTCCCTGGTGGCTCAGTGGTAAAGAATCTGCCTGCAATGCAGGAGCTGCAGGTTAGATCCCTGGGTTGGGAAGATGCCCTGGAGGAGGGCATGGCAACCCACTCCAGTATTCTTGCCTGAAGAATCCCATGGACAGAGGAGCCTGGCAGGCTCCAGTCCATAGCGTCACAAAGAGTCGGATACAACTGAAGCAACTTAGAACACACAAGATGGAGAATAAATTCAGAATAAAAGTACCTGGCTTTATAAAGAGTTCAAAAAGTGTCAAAAAACAGCTAAAGAGGGGACGCAGAAGGAAGGTATGAGACAGACACAATGTATGTGCAAGACAAACCCCACTGCAGATTTTATAGAGAATACCAATATTTATTTTAGTTTTTCCATATATTTAGAATTTAGAAAATAATGGCAGAGTACTAGACACAACTAACTAGTAAGCTCTTGGACTGAAAAGTTCAGCTGATTTTAGTAGAACATACAAACTTCACTAAGCAGCCTGCTTTTATGTTCTGAGTCACTGCTTAATGCCTTGTCAAATTACTTGCTAATAATGGTAGTTGAGATTCATGGATCACTTACTCTGCTAGACACGGGCAACTAACCCAGGCTGTACAAACTGTCAACAGTAGGAGCCAAGACTGGAGTCTGGGGTTGTCTTGATTCCACTTGTCTATGCTTTTGACTCTTTTGTTGTCAACCTGGCATCTAACCCCAAAGTTAAGAAACCAGGGTGTTCAGCATGCTTGGAGAGTGATGACAGAGTGGAATCAAGTACTAGTGTAAGTTATTATGTTGTGTAAGGAAGTAGCTGAATTTTGTACTATTTGTCTCAGAGGATAAAGGCCGTGAAATAATCACAGTGATTTTCCTTCATCTTGTGTCTCAAAGACCGAGCATGTTCACATTACTCAGAGAACACCTGGCCAAGCAGGAAGGGCATGGGGAATGGAGTCTGGAGGCCAGGGTGTGAGCCTCAGTTCTGCCTTTTTTAGACAGCTTGCTTGGTCTCAATTTCCTGAAATGGGAATAACATCTGACTCCCCTACCTACCAACCATCAGTTCAGTTCAGTTCAGTTCAGTCGCTCAGTCATGTCCGACTCTTTGTGACCCCATGAATCGCAGCACACCAGGCCTCCCTGTCCATCACCAACTCCCAGAGTTCACTCAGACTCACGTCCATCGAGTCAGTGATGCCATCCAGCCATCTTATCCTCTGTTGTCCCCTTCTCCTCCTGCCCCCAATCCCTCCCAGCATCAGAGTCTTTTCCAATGAGTCAACTCTTCGCATGAGGTGGCCAAAGTACCAACCATAAAGGAACATAAAATATCATAAATGTTCCTCATGGCTCCCATCTACAATACCCTTTTTCATTTCCTCTAAAATACTGCTCTTTAATTAAATGGGAGATTTGTAGGACCTACCTTATTAGAAACATGTTTGAGGAATTAATTTTTTTAAGATACAAGATTTGCTCTACAGTCAAACATTTCCTTGTCAGAGATTTTGGGCAAGTAATAATTTTGCCTGAAAAAATTAAGTGTGTATTTCCTGGGTCAACAAAGGACAAAGTAATTACAGCTCAACTATACTTTCTTTGGCTTCCCAGGTGGCCCTGTGGTAAAGAATCCACCTGCCAATGCAGGAGATGCAGCTTCAATCCCTGGGTTGGGAAGATTCCCTGGGGGAGGAAATGGCAACCCACTCCAGTATTCTTGCCTGGGAAAATCAATGGACAGAGGTGCCTGGCGGGCTACAGTCCACAAAGAGTTGGACATGACTCAGCGACTAAACAACAACAAATACTTGCCTTGCTTCCTAAAGTCTACGATGTGTTTTCAAGTAGGACTACATAAAATATATAGGTATCCAAAGGTAGAATTGAATGAAAAATAATCTAAAATGCAAAATGATTTACGGGAAGGAGAACTAAACTCAAAATAAGACATTGAAGAAGAATGTGTTCTTTATCTGAGATGCAGCTCGAAGCTGAAATAATCATGTAATGCTTTATTGCAGTATTATTCATGTTAATTAGTTAAACCAAGACAGACTCCATAGCACATTTTAATCTTCTTATGTTATAATTGGGAGTTAATTTTGCTTTTCTCTCAAAAGTCAATGATGGATTTCCATATAAAAAGAGAAACCTCTAGTCTAAATTTGTCTGGCAGTGAGGAAATCTATAAATTAAGGCACATGACACAAAAGAAGATAATAGAGCAAAGCATTCAAGAACTCAAGAATTCAGCAAAGCATCAAGAATTCAAAAATCGAGGAATTTTGATGAAATTCCTCCTGCTGGGTACAGGGAACGCAAGCCCATATCTACCAGTGTCCCTCCCAGACACCTGCAGGGGATGAAGGTGGGACCCTCAGTTTTTTTCTCTTTCACTTAAAAATGGGAATTGTGCGAGGTATTCTATTGCTAGGCTTCACACTGGGGTCTGAAATAAATCTGCTTTCATATCAAGAGGGGGTCATGTTACTTGCTGTTGAGAAACTCAATCAGCAGACAGCCGTGGAAGTGTTTCTGAAGGGAGTCTTTGTATCATCACTCTGAAAAAGGAAAATTACTGTGTTTGATCCAAAAAGAACCTTATCTGAGCGCACTTCCTCTAATGTGCTCTATCTACCTTGTAGGTGCATAGTACAGGCAGAAGATGTAAATCTTGGCAGCTCAGGGCAGAGGGTCTTACCTGCTAGCCTAGAAGGAAGGTGGACCCTTCCTTTGCCTCCTATGTGCTGTGCTTCGTCGTTCAGTCATGTCCCGACTCTGCTATCCCATGGACTATAGCCCACCAGGCTCCTCTATCCATGGGATTTCCCAGGCAAGAATACTGGAGTGAGTTGTCATGCCCTCCTCCAGAGGATCTTCCCAATCCAGGGATCAAACCCAGGTCTCCCGGATTGCAGGCAGATCCTTTACTGTCTGAACCACCAGGGAAGCCCAAGATTAAGAAATAATAGGCTTCTGTTCTCCTAAGAATTAAACATCAACTACATGCCAGCAGGAGTTCAATATTCAAAGCTCAAACCAAACAGTTAACATAAATGTTTTTCAGCTGACAGACACTAATACAACACATAAACACATAAAGGGCAGTTGTTTTCAGTCTGCCTCTTGTATTGAAATAATGTGGGATTCAGCTGGGAGCAGTCAATGGCTCCAGAAAGTATTCTGGCTTATTAAATAGAGTCTGTTGTCTCCCCATAGGGTTATTTTAATAAGTTATACATCCCTCCCCTTCTAGAGTAATCATCCTTTAACAGATGTGACCCCATATGTTAGAGATTTCAGAGATGCTAAATGATGTGTGTTCTATACTTATCAGAGATTCTTTCGGTGTCAAGGTGGTCCATGGGCTTACCAACAGCTGCTTCAGACATTAAGATGGGAGGGGAGCTTGTGGAAAATGGATACATGTATAGTATGGCTGGGTACCTTTGTGTCCACCTGAAATGATCACAACGTTGTTAATCAGCTATACTACAATAAAATATAAAATAAAAAGTTAGGACTTTCTCAGTGGTATAGTGGATAAAAATCTGCCTGCCAATGCAAGGACGTGGGTTCGATCCCTGGTCTAGGAAGATTCCACGTGCCACGGAGTAACTATGCCTGTGAGCCACAACTACTGAGCCTGTGCTCTGGAGCCCCTGTTCTGCAACAAGAGAAGCCACCACAATGAGAAGCCTGTGCACCACACACACACACACACACACAAAAGCAGCCCCTGCTCAGAGCAACTAGAAAAAGTCCATGTGCTGCAAAAATAAATAAAGAAATAAAGAAATATAAAATAAAATAAAAAGTTAAAAAAACTGACAGAGCTATTAAAAAGAAAAGTCTCCAAATCCATCACAGATCTTGATACTGCTCATTCAACAATTAACTAAAAAAGTAGAGAGAACATCAGCAAGAATAAAGAAGATCTGAAAAACAGTATAAACCAAGTTGACCTAACTGATATTTCTACAACATTTTCCCCAACAACAGCAAAATACATATCTTTGCAAGTGCACACAGAATATTTTCCAAGCGTCTACCTTAAATTAAAAAATAGAACAAATTAAACCTAAAGCAGTAGAAGAAAGGAAACAATAAACAATAAAATCAACAGCTCAGAAGGCAAAAAATAAAAATAATAAGATCAATAAAATTAAAGTTGGTTTTGACAGAAGATAAGTAAACTGATAAAAAACCCCAGCCAGATTGATCAGGAAAGAGAGAAGAAATAACCAAAATCAGGAATCAGTCTGGTGGTATCACTACAGATTCTACAGTTATTAAAAGGATAATAAGAGAGTATTACAAATAATGTTACACCAATGAATTCAACAAATTAGGTGAAATAAAACCAACTCCTTAAAACAATTATCCTTCAACTAAAAATAATTAAAAGAAACAAGTCTTGAAAGACACAAGCTACTAAGGGTAACTCAAGAAATAAATAACTTGAATAACTTACATCAGTTAAAGAGATTGGATTTGTAACTAAAAACCTTGCCACAAAGAAAACTCTAGGCCCAGTTATTTCACAGGTGAATTCCACCAAACATTTAAGGAAGAATTAATACATCATAATACCTTAATTCTCAGAGAAGAGGGATTGTTACCCAACTCATTCTGCAAGGTCAACCTTACTATGAAACCCAAACCAGGAAAGACATCACAGGAGGAAAAAACTATGAACTAATTTGCTTCTTTACATAGATGTAAAATATTTCTAAAACTTTTAGCAAAGTAAATCCAATAACATAGACAAAGGATAGTGCACTATGAGATTTATCTTGGAAGTGTACACAGTTGGTTTAATATTTGAAAATCAATCAATGTAATTTATAATATTAATACACTAAAAATTAAAAACCATATGATTGTCTTTTTAGGCACAGAAACAGTCTTTGAATCTAAAACCCAGTCCAAATCAAAGCTCTCAGTAATGTAGAAACAGAGGGAACTCTCTCAAGCTGATAAAGAGCATCAGTGGAAAATTTCCAGCTAACATCATAGTTAATGGTGAAAGGCTGATTTTTTTCCCCCCCTAAGATCAAGAACAAGACAAAGATGTCTACTCTCATAACTTCAGTTTGAAATTCTGCTAGAGGTTCTAGTCACTGAATCAGGCAAGATAAAGAAAGAAAAGGTATCCTGATTGAAAACAAAGTAAAACCATCCTTATTTAGAGGTACATAAAGATCTTTCTAGAAATCTGACAAGTACTAGGGAAAAAAAAAAAAAAAAACTACTGGAATATAGAGGTCAGTCTAACAAGGTTCCCGGATACAAGTTCATTATTAAAAAAAAAAAAAATCAATTTTCTTCCTTTATACCAGTAACAAACAAGAGAAAACAAATTATAAATTAATACTACTTACAACTGCATTCAAAAATATAATATTCTTAGGAATAAATCTGACAAGAGTTGTCAAAGATCTATACAAGAAAACTTATAAAAACAATGCTGAGAGAAATGTTAAAAGATCTTAAATAGAAAGAGATACCAAATGCAGAGGCCAGAAGACTCAACACAGTAAAGATGTCAAAGTGAAAGTGTTAGTCGCTCAGTCTTGTCTGATTCTTTTCGACCCCATGGACTATAGCCCACCAGGTTCCTGTGTCCATGGAATTCTCCAGGCAAGAGCACTGGAGTGGGTAACCATTTCCTTCTCCAGGGGATCTTCCCAACCCAGGGATCAAACCAGGTCTCCTGCATTGCAGGCAGATTCTTTACTGTCTGAGGCATCAGAGATGTCAACTCCAGCAGGCTTTTTTATTTGGTAGAGACTGACAAACTAATTTTAAAATTCATATGAAAATACAAACAACTTCTGCTATAATCAAAACAATTGTGAAAAAGAAGTTTGAAATTCTATGATTTCAAGACTTCCTATAAAGCTAGATTAATCAAGACAGTGGTATAGAGACAGATAAACAGATCAATGAGACTAAGAGTTCAGATACAGAACAATAAATATCAGGACATTTTCAGTGGAAGTGCAAAGGCAATTCAGTTGAAACAAAATCTTTTCAGCAAATTCTAATGGAGAAATTGAACCTGAAAATCTGCTCTGATCTAAATTTCTCCTCTGTATTTTAAGCATTCTTAACTCCAGTACTTTGGCCACCTCATGCGAAGAGTTGACTCATTGGAAAAGACTGATGCTGGGAGGGATTCAGGGCAGGAGGAGAAGGGGACGACAGAGGATGAGATGGCTGGATGGCATCACTGACTCGATGGACGTTGAGTCTGAGTGAACTCTGGGAGTTGGTGATGGACAGGGAGGGCTGGCATGCTGCGATTCATGGGGTCACCAAGAGTCGGACACGACTGAGCGACTGAACTATGAACTATTTCAATTTTGATTTTATTATTTTTTTAAGTCTTTGTTAAATTTGTTACAATATTGCTTCTCTATTTTAGGTTTTGGCTTTTTGGTTGCATAAATATGTAGGATCTTAGTTCTGTGACCAAGGATTGAATCTGCACCCCTTACATTGAAAGGCAAAGTCTTAACCATTGTATCACCAGGGACTGCATTTATTTGATCATTTTGGTTTCTTTAGAGGAATGGGTACATCAATTTTCAAACCATTTGACAAACATTTATGAAGTACCTCACAAGGTATTATGCTGGCTAATGTAGGGGACACAAAAATGAACTGGGTATAATCCTGCTATAGATTGAAAGTTTTTGTCCCCCTAAAACTCATATGTTGGAATCCTAATTGCCCAGGTAATCGTGTTAGGAGGTGGGGCCTCCTAACTGGGTTGTGAAAGCTCCATTCACGAGTAGGGTTAGAGCTTCATAAAAGACTCCAGGGTTTTTTCCCTATCTAGTAAGGACACAGCAAGAAGGTGCCATCTACAAACCAGACTTCTTACCAGATACTAAATCTGTAGCTGCTTTGATTTTAGACTCCCCAGCCTCCATGAGAAATAAGTTTCTGTTAAACTACCCGGTTTTAGCTCACTGGTAAAGAATCTGCCTGCAATGCAGGAGACCCTGGTTAGATTTCTAGGTTGGGAAGATCCACTGGAGAAGGGAGAGGCTACCCACTCTAGTATTCTGGCCTGTACAGAATTCCATGTACTGTATAGCCCATGGGGTCACAAAGAGTCAGACACTTTCACCTGGTTTACGGTATTTTTGTTACAGCGGCTTGAAAAGACTAAGACAAATATCTATCCTCAAATAATGGACATCAGAAAATAAAAACAAAGGATAGTAAATTAATGACTAGAACAGAATGCTGAAAATTATTAGGCAATGGAGAAGGCAATGGCACCCCACTCCAGTACTCTTGCCTGGAAAATCCCATGGACAGAGGAGCCTGGTAGACTGCAGTCCATGGGGTCGCTAAAAGTCAGACACGACTGAGCGACTTCACTTTCACTTTTCACTTTCATGCGTTGGAGAAGGAAATGGCAATCCACTCCAGTGTTCTTGCCTGGAGAATCCCAGGGACGGGAGAGCCTGGTGGGCTGCCGCTTATGGGGTCGCACAGAGTTGGACATGACTGAAGCGACTTAGCAGCAGCAGCAGCAAGGATTATAAAATACTTTGGGAACAAAAAGTAGCATGGCTTTACTTCTAATAGGAGTATCTTGAAACTAAAACAGCACTGTAAATCAACTATACTTCGATTTAAAAAAGAGAGAAATGAAAGTGATAGTAAAAGTCAGAGTAGAAGCTGTCATAGGACTAAGGGAGAAAGTTAAATTCTTGGCTAAATGAAGTGGTTACATTTCAGGAGGAAAGAAGATTTGAAAATAAAACTCTTAGAAATAATTACATTTGCAAATATCAAAGAAAAAGCTGCAACTTCTCACCAGTAAAACTTACATTCAGATAAATTTATCTTCACTTGAATAAAAATGCATCTATTAATTTCACTGTTTCTAGATGGTTGTGCTTTTTAACAGAATGCACTACTCAGCACGCTGTCACTTAGGAGGCTGGTGACATTCTAAAATATCACAGATCACTGTCAGTATGAAAAACAGGATCTATGTTGTGATTCTTTTTATGAATAACGTGAAGTTTATTTTCATGCAATGGCACAGCCCCCTGTTTTGGGCTTTAACAGATGGCACTCTTTTTACCAGGGTTTTAAACTTGCACACTGGGAATGCAAGCTATTTATACAGTACACACTTTAGCTGATCCTATCTTTGGACATGTTTAATTAAAGAATGAGCTACCAATAGCACAATCAAGCGGACACATGGGAGAAGCAGGAACTTGCTGCCTTGCTGAATACATTATTTTACCCCAGCAATTTCAAGCACACATGGAAATTAATGGCACAATGGAGGTTTATAATAAATCCCCTAAGCATTTAGCTTTTTTAGTTAGCTGTTTTCCAAAGCAGTGTTAATAAAGCTTTAAGGCCCGAGGCAGAAGGAAAGCATAGCTTATTTTTTAATGAGATGCCACTGTAGCAATCTTCAACTAGCTCTTCAATATTCTCACACCTGAATCAGTGTGGAGACGTTCATTTTCTACATATAAATGCTTTTTAGAGGAACATCCCAGAAGAATCAGTATTCTCCTATTGCACTTAAGACATTAAATACACTGGGAGGTGGAGAGGATTAAGTTTATCCGATTGATCAAGAGCCTCTTAGAAAAGGAACATATACAAATAAACAGTATTAAATAGCATTTGGGGCTTCCCAGGTGGCTCAGTGGCAAAGAATCCACCTGCCAATGAAGGAGATGTGGGTTTGATCCCTGGGTCAGGAAGATTCCCCCTGGAGCAGGAAATGGAAACCCACTCTAGTATTCTTGTCTGGGAAAACCCATGGACAGAGGAGCCTGGTAGGCTACAGTCCGTGGGGTCACAAATGAGAAGGATGTGACTTAGCAATTCCGTGTGTGCATGCTAAGTTGCTTCAGTCATGTCCGATTCTTTGCAACTCTAGGGATTGTAGCCCGCCAGGCTCCTCGGTCCATGGGATTCTCCAGGCAAGAATACTGGAGTGGATTGCCGGACCCTCCTCCAGGGGATCTTCCTGACCCAGGGATTGAACCTGTGTCTCTTAACATCTACTTGCACAGGCAGGTGGGTTCTTTATCACTAGCGCCATCTGGGAAGCCAGACTTAGCAACTAAACAACACCAAATAGCATCTGGATTTGCAGGTCCCAAATTATTTATTTATTTATTTATATTTAAAAGATATTTTATTATACAGACCATTTTTATTTATTTTTTTTTACTTCAACATGTGTAAATTTATTGAATTTGAAAATATAAATGCCTATGCAAAGAAGGGTAGCATTTTTACTTTCATGAACAATTATTGCAAAGCTAATTGGAGTATAGTTGCTTTACAATATTGTGTTAATTTCTGCTATACGATAGTTAATCAACAATGCATACACACATATCCACTCTTTCTAAAATTCTATTTCCACATAGGTTATTACAGAGCATTAAGTAGAGATCCCTGTTCTATACAGTAGCTTCTTATTAGTTATTTGTTTATATATTATAGTGTGTATACATCAATTCCAATCTCCCAATTTATCAGTCCCCTATCTCCAATCCACCTTGGTAACCGTAAGTTTGTTTTCTACATCTGTAACTCTGTTTTATAAATAGGTTTATGTGTACCATTTTTTAAAAGATCTTTGCTGAATTGGTTACAATATTGTTTTTATTTTTATGTTTTGGCTTTTTGACTGCCAGGCATGTGGGATCTTAGCTCACTGCCCAGGGATCAAACCCACACCTCCTGCATTGGAAGGTGAAGTCTTGACCACTGAACTGCCAGGGAAGTCCCTAGCATACCTTTAAAAAAAAAATAGTGAAAGTGTTAGTCACTCAGTCCTGTCTGACTCTTTGTGACCCCATGGATTCCAGCCCACCAGGCCCTCTGTCCGTGGGATGCTCCAGGCAAGAATACTGGATTGGGTTGCCACACCCTCCTCCAGGAATCTTCCCAACCCAGGGATTGAACCCAG
Source organism: Bos taurus (assembly GCF_002263795.3). Classification (NCBI taxonomy): domain Eukaryota; kingdom Metazoa; phylum Chordata; class Mammalia; order Artiodactyla; family Bovidae; genus Bos; species Bos taurus. The sequence continues at coordinate 27,097,057 of NC_037341.1, forward strand.
GTCTCCTGCATTGCAGGCACATTTTTTTACCACCTGAGCCACTAAGGAAGCCAAAACAGTAATAGGAGGGAAAGTAACGACAGTGCTTGCTCCTGTCTCTGCAGCAAGACCAGAGACAAAGCAATATGGTCACCTGACCTATCCCAAACTGCAGGAGGGCAGGCAGGATTATCTCTGTATTTTATATGCGGAGGAAGAAAAGCTCCAAGCAGCTAGGAGACTTGTTCAAGATCAAAGAACAAATAAGAAGCTCATGATCTAACGCCAATAAGAATGGATAGAGCTGAGACTAAAACTTCTGGAAAAGGACCCCTTTCGCTGAAGTGCAACAATTTTCTAGTTCTGATGAAGTGACTTCACACTAGTAAGAGAAATTTAAATACACAGAAGGGAAATGTTCATGGTAAGAAAGAAACAAAATGGTAACTCCTTTAAAGGCAGATGCAGACTGAACTGGGCTTCCCAGGTAAAGAATCCGCCTGCTAATGCAGGAGATGCAGGCTCGACCCCTGAGTCAGAAAGACCCCCTGGAGAAGGAAATGGCAGCCCACTCCATTATTCTTGCCTGGAAAAGCCCATGGATAGAGAAGCCTGGAGGGCTACAGTATATGCGGTTGCAAAAGAGCTGGACATGACTTAGTGACTGGACAACAAAGCAGGCTGAAAAATACTCATAGCTGCCAATTTCCTGTAATGTCGCGATGGGCTTCAACCTCCAAAAACCACATTCAGACACTTACTTGAATCTAAAAACAAAACAGTTGTCATTCGGTTGCTAAGTCGTGTGAGACTCTTTGAGACCCTATGGACTGTAGGCCGCCAGGCTCCTCTGTTCATGGGATTTCCCAGGCAAGAACAGTGGAGTGGGTTGCCATTTCCTCCTCCAAAGATACATTTGCCTGTTGCCTACTATCTGGCCTCCTAGTCACAACTTGCTGCTTGTGCCTAATTTTCCTGAGTGTCTGCCTGACCTTAGACTCCAGCCACTCCCATGCTGCTCTAAGCCACTGCTGTGCAGCCTCAATAACGGCAAAAGACTGTAGGATCTAAGTAGACAGAGGGAAAGTAGAAACAACATTCTAGAAAAACATGACTGACATTGTGTTAGGGATAAACAGACTGGCTTCCCAAGCAGAATGTAATCAAATCACCCAAACTGAAACAAGATTTATTTTCACTATTACTAATATTCTCTATTGTCAACACATATTCAATTTTTTAATGAAAAACATAAACATATGGCAGAATTACTGCTGTAAATGTCAGGACAATCTACCATTCTATCAGGAGAATGAAAAATGCTATAGGGAAGAGCTCTGTAATCAGACTGAGATAATTTTCAGTAATGCATTTTTCAAATGAATGTACCCTGCCAATTTGAAGTGTTGTTTAAATAAATGAATGTATTCACCTACAATAGCACTACCTTTTCACAGCACATTTTTTGAAAGCTAGCTTTGGCATATGTGGCTTATATGTCACTCTTTAATTTGCTTTGGTATACAAATAGACAATGTGTTAATACAAAAAAAAGTGGATTATTCTGATTTGAAGACTGACTCTCATTTCCCATCAATGACAACAAAATTTAGATCCTAATGATTTTAAAATACACCAATATCTGAGTTATTTCCTTAAGAAACTTATTTTCCTCCCCTGATCATGTTGTCATAATCATTACAGAAATGAGTATTGTAAAACATTGAGTGCTCAATGGGAAACATTAGAATGGAATTTCAATGATAACATAGAATTGGCTATTATTGTCCTGTGGTGTATCTGACTGAAGAGCCAGTCTGATGGAAGCAGGTGCCTCAATTATCACCCCGACTACAATAGTTAAAAATCATGAAATGAAAAATAAAAACAAAGCAAATGTGTATTTCAACACAGCTAAAAACCTTTACTCCATTTGCTGAGACTGGTAATATATGCTGAGCTTATTGAAATCACTGAAATTGCTGTAATTAAACTTCTCCCTAAATCAGACTTGTATAAGAGTCAGAAATCTCCCATAATTAACTTATCTGGAGAAGTAATCAGACAATAACTGCTGGTGTATTTTAGGAACCACTAAAACTACTGTAGCTGTTGAATGTAATAACTATAATAAATCTTTAACAGCAGTTATCTCATAACCTCTTTTCCCAGCAACAAGGGTGGGAGGGAGATTGCTTTTTCAAAGCTCTGCTCTGAGTTGGTTTAAGATTGCTACTCTGCTCTTCTCCATTAAGGGAAAGTTACGAAGCCATAGAGATGCGGCCTGAACCGAACCCCAGTCTATGCTATCTCTGAGTATGCTGTTGATTTGTTGTTGCTGTTGTTCAGTCGCTAAGTTGTGTCTGACTCTTTGTGACCCCACGGACTGCAGAATGCCAGGTTTCCCCGTCCTTCACTGTCGCCTGGAGTTGGCTCAGACTCATGTCCATTGGGTTTGTGATGCTCTCTAACCACCTCATGCTGTTGATATTAATAATGAAAAATAGACAGGGCTTTAGGAACTGAACCAAAGCATCTCTAATAGCTAAAGGCAGAAGACCTACATACAATGACTGCAGAAATCAATCTTCAGAAAAAAGGAACTGCTTCTGGTGAAATCTATAAGTTTGTCGTGTTTTGCCTGAATGCATTTCTCAATACACACACAGTTTGAGTAGCAGAAAATAGATGCCCTACTGGCTTGAGGTATAACTTGAGAAAATGGAGCTACCAAAGCAACCAGAGACGTCAATGGGGAATCCCAGATGCAAAGTGAAATCCCAGAAGCAAGCCCCAAAATTTGAGTATGAATTCTGTCCAAATTTTCAGCAGATCAGTAAATTATGCACACACAGGGTACCTCTATCCCCACCCAACAGAGAGCTAGACTGAAAAACAGCAGTTAGAAACCAAAAAGCCTGAGCAGAGGCACTAATGGCTTCTCGCTGCAAGGGAGGCAGATTTTTTTTCAGGTTGAGCCCAGGAAAATTAACTGTGTACTCAGTTCAGTTCAGTCACTCAGTCATGTCTGATTCTTTTCGACCCCATGAATCGCAGCACTCCAGGCCTCCCTGTCCATCACCAATTCCCGGAGTTCACCCAAACTCATGCCCATCAAGTCGGTGATGCCATCCAGCCATCTCATCCTCTGTTGTCCCCTTCTCCTTCGGCCCCCAATCCCTCCCAGTATTAGAGTCTTTTCCAATGAGTCAACTGTTCGCATGAGGTGGCCAAAGTACTGGGGTTTCAGCTTTAGCATCAGTCCTTCCAATGAATACCCAGGACTGATCTCCTTTAGAATGGACTGGTTGGATCTCCTTGCAGTCCAAGGGACTCTCAAGAGTCTTCTCCAACACCACAGTTCAAAAGCTTCAATTCTTCGGTGCTCAGCTTTCTTCACAGTTCAACTCTCACATCCATACATGACCACTGGAAAAACCATAGCCTTGACTAGATGGACCTTTGTTGGCAAAGTAATGTCTCTGCTTTTCAATATGCTATCTAGGTTGGTCATAACATTCCTTTCCGGGAGTAAGTGTCTTTTAATTTCATGGCTGCAGTCAACATCTGCAGTGATTTTGGAGCCCCGAAAAATAAAGTCTGACACTGTTTCCACTGTTTCCCCATATATTTCCCATGAAGTGATGGGACCAGATGCCATGATCTTAATTTTCTGGATGTTGAGCTTTAAGCCAGCTTTTTCACTCTTCTCTTTCACTTTCATCAAGAGGCTTTTTACTAGTACTGTGTATTAGACACCAACAATTTCAGAAAAAGCAAAACAATTCCAGAATTGCTATAATATATACACAGTCTAAGCCAATTTGTATAGATTCCCACATGTAATCAAAAGGGTTCTGGAAAATACTTACAAGTAAAACCAAATGTGTTCCTAATATTCTGAGGAAGAATGACAAATGCCTTTTCCAGAGAAACACAGTTACAATGAGACTTGCAAAACTGGAAACTAGGAATTGAATAGGTTTTTATGGACTGGCGTACAAAACCTCTGAAGACCATAAAATTTCTTCTATGGAAAAATGTGTTCTGAGTACAAAGCAAACTTATAAGTAAGTTTTTCATGATTAGACTGGGTATGAAATTTCTCAGTTATACCATATACTTAATGGACATGAGTTTGGGTAAACTCCGGGAGTTGGTGATGGACAGTGAGGCCTGGCGTGCTGCGATTCATGGGGTCGCAAAGAGTCAGACACGACTGAGCGACTGAACTGACTGACTGATACACAGTCTGCCTGATGCTTTTGAATTGTGGTGTTGGAGAAGACTCTTAAAAGTCCCTTGAACTGCAAGGAGATCCAATCAGTCAATCCTAAAGGAAATCAATCTTGAATATTCATTGGAAGAACTGATGCTGAAGCTGAAGCTCCAATACTTTGGCCATCTGATGCAAAAAGCTGACTCACTGGAAAAACCTTGATGCTGGGAAAGAGAGAAGGCAGGAGAAGTGGGTGACAGAGGCTGAGATGGTTGGATGGCATCACCGACTCAATGGACATGAGTTTTAGCAAACTCTGGCAAATAGTGAAGGACAGGGAAGCCTAGCAGGCTGCAGTCCATGGGGTCAAAAAGTCAAACACAACTTAGCGACTGAACAACAGCAACATACACAATCCAGCTTTTGACCAAAAATTACTAGACAAGCAAAGAATAAGGACTCTCCTGACTTGTAATCAGGATTTAAAAAAAAGTAGTCAATAGCAACTGTCTTGGTGTGTGCCCAGATCATCAGGTTTATCAGAAAACATTTCAAACCAGTGGTTATAAATGACAAAAAATTACAGAAAAACAAGGTGTTAATGACTGAACAGATATGAAACCTTGACAGTGAAATGGAAACTTAAAAAAAAAAAAAAGAAGCAATTGGAAATTTAAAACTGAAAAAAATAGTAGCTGGAATGAAATTTTTACTAGGTGGACTCAACAGTAGATTTGAAATGGCAAAAGAATCACTGAACTTGAAAGTAGAGCAACAGAAATTACACAATCCAAATGAAAAAAAAAAATGACCCAAAACCTGTAAAAAAAAAAAAGACCCAAAAAACTTTCAAAACCTGTAAGAATGTATCATGCAGTCCAACATGCAATTAATTGGAATACCAGAAGTAGTGGAGAGAGAAAGAAGAAAAAAATATTTGAAATAATGGCTATAAAACACTTAATTCACAAGATTTTTTTTAATAAGGATTAAAATGAGAACCTGTGTGAAAGTAACTTGAAATGTAGTACACTGTAGACATTTAAAGTTCACTCATACTTGGATTTTCCATTTATAACCCCCCTGCCCACCATTTAGGCTATCTGCATCTCATATTATCACTATCAGATGAAGAGGCACTTAAAGTAAATGGAATTAACCACATTTTTTCATACTACAATTATTTTTTCAGTTCCTACTTTGTAATGGCTAACTGCCACTGGAGGGATGTGATAGTTAATTTTAGGTATAAAATATACCAGGCTATGATACCTAGAGAGTTTCCCAGGTGGTGCCAGTGGTAAAGAACCCGCCTGCCAATGCAGGACTTAAGAGAGATGGGTTCAATCCCAGGGTTGGGAAGATCTCCTGGAGGAGGAAATGGCATCCCACTCTAGTGTTCTTGCTTGGAGAATCCCATGGACAGAGCAGCCTGGTGGGCTACAGTCCATAGGGTTGCACAGAGTTGGACACAATTGAAGCGACTTAGCATGAATACATGCATGGTACCCTGATATTTGGTCAAATATGTCTGGATCTTGCTGTGAAGGTATTTTTTCAGGTGAGAAGGTATTTTTTTCAGATGAGACTAACATTTCAATAAGTAGACTTTGAGTAAAGAAGATTATTCTCCATAATGTAGGTGGATCTCATCCAATCAGTTGAAGGCCTAAAGAAAAAGACCCCAGCCCCTCCAACAAGAACTTTGCCTCTAGAATGTCTTTGATGTTAAGTTGCAACAGCATCTCTCTTCTGAGTCTCTAGCTTGCCTGCCTTCCCTGCAGATTTCAGATCTGGTGCCTCTATAATGTCATGAGCCAATTCCTTAAAATACATCTCTGTGGCTGTTTCTCCCTCTACACACACACACACACACACACACACACACACACACACACTATTGGTTCTCTTTCTCTGAAGAACTGGACTAACACTAGGGTGGGGGAGGTCATGGTTCCCACTCTTAAGTTGTTTTGTCTAAAAATTCAGAGGGAAACTCAAAATATGTGCTAAAAATCTGAAACACAGGTTTTCTTGGGAAAAGAGAGGAGAAGTACATCTTCTGGTCCGGGGTAGGTGATGTGGGTGTAATCAGGGAAGGCTCTGGCAGAGCTCATCTCTAAGCTCAGTTCTGAGGAACATGAGTTTGTAGTTGTGAAGCAGGGAGGCAAGGAAGAGCATTTGGAACAGAGGAAAGCCATGAACAGGAGCTGGATCTCGAGATGCTTTATGTGCTGTCCTGAGGACTCTAGTGTTTAATCCCTGGGTGATACTCTCCATTTTTGCTCAAATATGTTACATACAGTTGTAAGAACCCCAGGAAAAACTTTGTAGAGATAAATGTATTTTAAAACAAGAAAATGTCTTAATTAGACTTGTTTATTGCCCTTGTCGGTTCTCTACTTTCTTTATGATCATAGAAAACTCAGAAGTATAGATATGAAGTACTGGTTGCATCAAGTTGATTTATCAGCAATAATATAGCCATCCCAGGCTTTTCTCTAAGTTACATAAAAAAAATGTCATTTGTTAGTGTAAATGTGACTTGTTTTCTACTGCCATCTAGTGTTTTGCTGGGGCACTGACTATTATTCTTTAAAACAATACAAATAGTACCCAGGAAATCCTTAAATGCATTCTTAAAGATGTTCACAAAATACAGGTTAAGCACATCCTTGATTGTAATGAATAATATAATTGGGTATTAAATGTTGGTTTAAACCAAAGGAGAATTTCAGGAAAAGACCCTGATCCAAATGCAGTTTTACCTAACACACACACACACACACACATACATACATACACAAGCAAACAAACATTCCCCTTTTGCAGGCATGAGTGTTCTGTTGTTCCTCAAATTTCTTTAAAGGCACACAAATCCTCAACTAGTAACTGACACTTGATATGTATTAAATCAGTAACATGATGCAGACTTTTTCATTCAATGAATTTGTTAACACAGTTTTTTAAGAAGCTTTGAATTATTTTTGACTCCTCTCTTTCTCTCATGCCTTGTATCCTAACCATCAGCATATCCTACAGACCTTACATAAAATATAGGCAGAATCTAAGCACTACTCACCATGTCTACCCACATCCTAATCACACCTCCCTGAGGAACTATGAATATACTTTTCCACCCCTGGAACTCACTTCTCCCATATGGCTGCATAGCTCATGCCCTTGCATCTTACATCTCCAAGCGTCACTGTCCAAGAGGCCCATCAACAGAGCAACACTCCCGACCACTGTCATTCTCTATATCTTTTTCCTGTTTTATATTCTTTTTCATATTTATTTTATTTTTTTGAAAATGACAAATCTCTCCCCACAACACACATACACTAAAATATGCTGTAAGTACTATGAGAACTGGGACTTTGTTTTTATTGAATGTTTTAGCCCCAGTGCCTAAAACAGGGCCTAGCACATAGTAGGTACTCAATATGTACTGAATAAATGAATGAATAAAAATAATTGTTGAATTGGACATTTCATCAGGCATTTTTGCACTGCATTACATTTCAGCTCACAGTTCTATTCTGTGGGTGTGGAATATAGAATGTGTGGGAAAAGATGACATCCAGTGGGGAAAAACTGATACAGCAATTTTAGGTTAAACAGATATAAATAATATTCAATATAAGAAGCTGGTATCTCCAAAGAGGGCCTGTTTTAGAATTAGCCCTAGTCCAAACTTATGACTCTATCAAAATAAACTAAACATGCTTCTCTAAAAGAAAAGAATTATGTGACTATTAATTGTAAGGAAAAATAACATCTTCCCCCTCTCATCTGTAGATCTCTGATAAAGAATTTGAGAGTGATAACTCAATAGAAACTTAGCCTAATAATTCATCCTGAGACAAATTTACAATTACTGTTTTTTAAAAATCTCCATTTCTATTATTGTGAAATTAAAAGCTGGCTATTAAAACATTCCATTTTTTCACTGTGTATCCCAGAAATGGAATATTTCCCTCTCCCTCTGCCATACCAGTTAACAGCATCCTATGGGTTTCCCTGGTGGGTCAGATGGTAAAGAATTTGCCTGTAATACAGGAGACACAGGAGACCAAGGTTCGATCCCTGAGTTGGGAAGATCCCCTGGAGAAGGGAATGGCAACCCACTCCAGTATTCTTGCCTGGAGAATTTCACAGAGGGTAGCCTGGTGGGCTATAGTCCGTGGCATCACAAATAGTTGGGCACAACTGAGCGGCTAATACTTCTGCTTTTTCTCATGAATGTGGGTTAAAAAAAAAAAAAAAAAGATGGAATTTCCAAACCTGACAATTTGCTCAAACAGGATTTTTAGTGAATTTGGGGTAACACTGACTCATTACATCTCTTAATCCTAAGATTCTCCCTGTATGTCACAATCAATAAAAGACTTCAATTGCCAACCTCCTTCAGTTGGTGTGGATATAAGGCCAGCTCTACATGATGGAGAGTAGAAGAGCCAATCAGGTGAAGTTGTTGCAGATTCTCTCCACAAGTTCTATGAAGAAATAGCCAGGGAGCCCACCTCCCACGCCACTGGAAAGCTGCCTAAGGGCTCAGAATCCCGGGAGGAGAAAGCGGTGCAGAGGGTACTAGAGGGAAGTACAGTGCAGAAGGAAGGAAATGCAGCCCTGGAGAGTGAGAAATGCTAAGCATAGCATCTGGAGCAGGGCTTGCACCTGTTTATATCTGCAGTAAGCCACACCCAGCACTCACCCTCCCATCTCTACCTTTGTCAGAAAGTGCCAGGGTGTACTTCCTGGAAGCAAACCAGTCGGTGTGTGAACTGGAAAGTCTCTGACCTGCACAGACACCTGCATGGGCTGGGTGTGGAGGCCCACTGCATGAACAAAGGCAGCTTGACTCCACCATGGTCTGGCCCCTGACTTCCCCTCCAACTGCACAGCACACGCTCTGGCTTTGTTCGTGGGCTCTGGTTTCTCAGGTCCTTCCCTGCTGCCTCAGGACCTTTGCAGACTGTTTGCTATTCAGAGTGCACTTAGCCACAGTTGCCTTGAGCACGTCACTAACCCCAGAGACCTTCTGAGAGTGAGACCCCGATATGCGAGGCCTGTAAACCATCACAGATGACTTTGTTTTTACTCTGAGCAAGATGTGAAGATGGTGGAGGCATCTGAGCAACAGGGTACCACTTAGGTTTTAAAAGGGTCACCGTGGACTTCCTTCGTGTCCAATGGTTAAGAATCCACCTGCCAATGCAGGCACAGGGGTTCAATCCCTGCTCTGGGAAGATTCCACATGCCTCAGAGCAACTAAGCCTACACGCCGCAACTACTGAACCCAGCCCCAGAGCCTATGTTCTGAACAAGAAAAGCCACTGCAGTGAGAAGCCCACATACCACAACTGGAGAGTAGCCCCTGCTCATTGCAACTAGAGAAAGCCCAAGACAGCAACAAAGACCCAGTGCATGCAAAAATAAATAAACAAAAAATAAATAAAATTCTGAAAGAAAGTTTAAGGGCTTCCCAGGTGGCGCTAGTGGTAAAGAACCCTCTAGCCAATGCAGGAGACTTAAGAGATGTGGCTTCCATGCCTGGGTTGGGAAGATCCCCGGGAGAAGGGAATGGCAACTCACTCCAGTATTCTTGACTGAAGAATCCCATGGACAGGGGAACCTGGTGGGCTACAGTCTATAAGGTCGCAAAGAGTTGGACACGACTGAAGCGACTTAGCATGCAAAGAATGTTTAAAAGGGTCACCGTGGCTACTGAATTGAGAAAGAGGATAGAGACAAAGGAAGATCAGTTAGGAGGTAAGTGGAGTCATCAGGCAAGAGATGGTAGAGAGAGAAGGTGGCAGGAAGAAGCTCGGAAGACAGAATGGATAGGGTTTGCTGATGGAATGACAGGGAGGCAGGAAAGAGAGATTTGTAGGAGCAGTGTGTTTTCAGGGGAAGGTCAGGAGTTCCATTTTACACTTACTAAGTTTGATGCGATTATTAGATATCCACCAACGGCATCAGGTAGCCATCAGGTCTCCATCAGGTAGACAGGTGGACATACTTGTTGAGAGTTCAGGTAGGGACCTGGGCTACAGTTAAAGCAGTTGCCTTTGGCATAAAGACATTTAAAGCCGCGAGATCAGGTGGAATCATCAAGGGAGTGTGTGTAGATGGAGAAATGCTCTGAGGACTGATTTTAGGACCTTCAATGCAGGATGGTCAGGGAAACAGGGGCAACTACCTAAGGAGGCTGGGCAATAGCAAACAGTAGACAGAGTAAGTAAGTCATGGACATAGTACAAGATTGGGAGGTAAGGCAGTGTGGAGAGCTTGTGTGAATAGAAGCCCAGTCATCTACATAGAAAAGGCAGCCAACAGTTTCCAACATAGAGGAGAAAACTGCAGAATTCAGACATTATTTAGAAACGCGTAGGGGGAAATGTCCATTGACAGATAAATGGATAAAGAAGATGTGGTGCATGTATACAATTGAGTACTATCCAGCCTTTTTCACAGGACTCTGGATTGTTAGAAAGAAAGACATGCAAATATTTACATCTGTAAAGAAATGTAAAAGTGAAAAAAGAACATGTTTGAATAATCTTTGTACTCCCCACTCTACGTTTAGCAACCTTTGTGAACGCTGAATTAAAATGCTACTGGCTTCTTAAATTTATTGTTGAAAATGTTGTTATCAAATAACATTTGATATCACTCATATGTGGAATTTAAAATATGACACAAACGAAACTATCTATGGAACAGAAACAGACTCACGGCCACAGAGAACAGACTTGCGGTTGCCAAGGGGACGTGGGGTGGGGAAGGGATGGAGTGAGACGCTGTGGTTAGTAGATGTAAGTTTTTATAAATAGAATGGATAAACAATAAGGTACTAACTGTGTAGCACAAAGAACTATATTCAATAACCTATGATACACCATAATGGAAAAAAATATTTTTTAAAAAAGCAATGTATATGTATGTATAATTGAATTACTTTGCTGTGCAGCAGAAATGAACACATAGTAAATAAACTATATTTTAATTTAAAACTTAGATCTGTATATTACTTTAATAAAAAATTAAAAACAGTCAGAAAAAAATGCACGAGCTAAATAAATGCCTGCTGCTGCTGCTAAGTCGCTTCAGTCATGTCCGACTCTGTGCGATTCCACAGACAGCAGTCCACCAGGCTCCCCCATCCCTGGGATTATCCAGGCAAAATAAATGCCTAAGGGCTATGAAATAATGGCCAAAAGCCAGCAACTTCATACAGTCAAGTACTGTTTACCTACTGAGTAAGTAAGATCTTGGCTCTTACGTGAACTGTATCTTTTAAATGTAAACACTGCTTTTATCACTAAGAGTTAAAGCCATTTCTGAAACTCCAATAATGTTTAATCATTGATGATTTTACCATTCAAATGATACTAAAAATATAACTGCTACTCTGTGACCATCCATATAATATTTATAAATTTAACTTTAAAAAATAGCTCCTCACTCTATGTTTAGCAACCTTTGTGAACTTTGAATTAAAATTCTACTGGTTCCTTAAATTTATTAGAGTGCCTCTATAATAAGCTCTTGGAAGGCAGAGATGATATTTTCTTTACAGATGTAAACATTTGCATGACTTTCTTTCAAACAGTTCAAAGTCCCGTGAAAAAAGAATATATTCGAATAATCTTTGTACTTAGAACAGCTGTCAACAAAGGTGACAGTAATAATTAACATTTCCTTTGTGCTTTCCCTGTGCTAGACTCTGCTTTAAGCACTTTACATATATTTTCACTTAATTACTATTGTGGGAACAACAGTCTCATGGTTTCTGGAAGTTGGTACTGTTCTTATGATTCCTATATTACAGAAGAAGAAACTGAAGCACAGAGGTTGGGTAATTCTCAAGATGTATATAGAATGAACAGCAAAACTAGCATTAGATGCTAATGTCTTTCCAGAGCTTTAGCTCTTAATGTTTATGTAGAACGTTAATGTCTGTTGATAAAACCACTGAAATAATAAACACACTGGCAATTTATTTTGACTAGTGTAGAAAATAAGATCACATTATTCACGGATAGTATAACTTCTCCTTATGTGTATTTGAAAGGCTGTTGATTTTAACAATCTCACCTTTTCCTTTTTTTCCTGGCTCATCTGCTTTCTTATTTGTTTCTGAAAGGTAAAGACAAAACAAAATAAATATTGTGAGAGTCACAATTCAAAGTCTCAAATTATAGGACTATCTTCAAATGAGTTCAATTCATAATATTTCTGGGATTAAGAGATACACACTATTATATATAAAATAGACAAACAATAAGGACCTACTGTATAGCACAGGGAACTATATTCAGTATCTTGTAATAATGTACAATAGAAAAGAATTATATATATATATGACTGAGTATATACATATGACTCTATCACTTTGTGATAAGTGATAGAGTCACTGATAAGAGATACATCACTGAAACTAACGCAATATTATAAATTAATTATACTTCAATTTAAAAAATTCTGGGCTAACAATTCAATTTTCCTAAATCTTAAATTCTTTACGTATGTAATTTATTATAAAATATTAAGAATTTGAATTACTTATAAAAATCACCAAGCAGTAAGCAGGTTTTGGGTGCCAGGCTGTGTTCCTGGTCTACATAAGGGGTGATGGGGGCCATCTCCACCAATAATAAGTGCCTCTGTGGGTACAAACTGAGTACAGAGAAGACTCACTCAAAGCTGATTCAATAGCTTTATTGTCTCTTAAAGCCTACACTGCTTTATAACAGGGACTGTGTGCTTTAAAGAACTGTAGCATGCCATCCTACTGAGAACACTAACCTGACTCCTCAAGGACTTCCTATATCCACAGGTGACCCACAGGGGTGCCCACACTGAGCCCAGGTGTGACACAGCACAGTTAGAGGTAGACCAGTCAATTTCAGTCCCCGTAGGTATTTACCTAGTCTTTGAGAATTTCTAGGTACACATGTGTACGGTTGAGTTGCAGTGGGGATGGGGCAGAGTTTAGTAGTCTGATGAAAAAAATTAGATTCCATTCTTTCCCCAAAGTAGACGTGAGAGAGTGTGGGTACTGTGCAGGTTGGGTTCAGGGGTGCAGGCAACATCATTCAATTTCTTGATCCCTAGTTTCCCATATTCATTCATAGAAAACATTTCAATTTTTGGAGGCAAGAGGTAAATCCAAGGCTCCTGATGCAAGGAGAGGACTTTGTATCAATCACGTGTTTCTCCTTTGAGACCCCCAGAGGAGAGGAAGCAAACCGACCCAAAGTGTGCCAGGCTTGGTGCCAAGCACAAGACATATCTTTTGCCTCCTAACATCCTCTGCAGATGGGCAAAGAAATGGCAACCCACTCCAGTATTCTTGCCCAGGAAATCCCATGGACAGAGGAGCCTGGCGGGCTACAGTCTGTGGGGTCACAAAAGTGTCAGATAGGACTGAGCAACTAAACAACCCTCTGCAGTAGTTCTGAGCTCCTTCTTCATGCAGAGGAGGAGGCTGAAGCTTGACAAGGTAGGGGTCTAAGTAATCAAGGTCAGTGGTGTATTTGACTCCAAAATAGACATTCTTTTCCCCATGCCAGTCTCTAATTTTGTTGAAAGGGAAAAAGAAGTACAGGTCTTGACTTTGCAAAGGGAGGGTTTTAAAAAGTTGGCTAGTGATCCAGTGGTCAAGGCTTCACCTACCAGTGTAGGAAGTGCGGGTTTGATCCTTGGTGGGCAGGCTAAGATCCCACATGCCTCACAGCCAAAAAACCATAAAATACACTAAACAGAATCAATACTGCAACAAATTCAATAAAGGCTTTTAAAAAATGGTCCACATCAAAAATATCTTAAAAAAAAATGTTGGCTGCCACACATTTCCTGGTCAGTGCTAATCTCTGTTGAACATTCTAGAATTTCTGACCTTATTAACTGTACCCTTGTCATAAAGGGCTTCCCTGGTGGCTCAGTAAAGAATCTGCCTTCAATGCAGGAGACCGGGGTTTGATCCCTGGGTCTGGAAGATCCCCTGGGGAAGGAAAGGGCAACCCACTCCAGTATTCTTGCCCAGATCCCCTGGTCTGGAAGATCAGGGGTCTGGAAGAACCAGGGTCTGGAAGATCCCCTGGGGAAGGAAATGGCAACCCACTCCAGTATTCTTGCCCAGGAAATCCCATGGACAGAGGAGCCTGGTGGGCTACAGCCCATAGGGTTGAAAGAGTCAGACACGACTTAGTGACAAAATCACCACCATCATAAGGTTAGGCAGTGCATCATTTAGTAGGATGTACTCTTGAGTTTGAGTAAACTCCGGGAGATAGTGAAGGACAGGGAAGCTTGACAGGCTACAGTCCATGGGGTTGCAGAGTCAGATGTGACTGAACAACTCTTGTAGGTATCAGGGATACAAGATAGAAGAGAAGTATCAAAAAATCTCAATTTCCAAGGATATCTCTTTCTGTGGCACCAGCAATGTGTGCAGGAAGGCTGGGAGTGTCCACCCCTCCGATAATCTGTTACCTGGCATATGGCTAGTGTAATTTAGACAAATCAAGCATAAAATGCAAGTTTCTCAGTTGACTATAGAAAACTAGTGGGTGCTGGTCATGAAGATTTTAGAGCTGTCCACAAATCTTCCCGCCCCCAGGGAAACCAAGGAAGGAAGAGTGGATTGAATTGGTCATCTTTTTTTAGGTTTGTTTGTTTGTTTTTTGACATGGACCATTTTTAAAGTCTTTATTGAAATTGTTACAATATTGCTTTTGTTTTATTTGGCTTTTTGGCTAAGAAGCATGTGGGACCTCAGCGCCCTGACCAGATATTGAACAAATACCCCTTCATTGGAAGGCAAAGTCTTAACCACTGGACCACTGGGGAAGTTCAGAACTGATCACCATTTAAAAAGGTGTGGGAGGCCCCTGGCCAGGTGTGCGCCCTGGAACCAGGGTCATCATCTTTTTTCCTCCTGTCTGCAGTTACCTAGGATGACAAGAGGTGAACTAAGAAGGCCTAGCCCAGATGTTCCAATCCCAGGGCAAAAGCCCTAGGTTCTGTCCCCTTCTAATACCACTGCTTCAGCAAGTTGAGATCTGAGCCAGGAGCTTGGGTGTGGAAAATACACAGAGTAGGGGATTTTCACCTCTGGGGTTTTCAGTGCTTAAATTTAACTTAGGTAAAGTTCTCAAAGAGCTTCAGCTTACCTCACTAGCATTCTGCACAATAAAATACAGTATGACTTTGCTATTCTTTAGTCTTTGTACCGGAGAAGGCAATGGCACCCCACTCCAGTACTCTTGCCTGGAAAATCCCATGGATGGAGGAGCCTGGTGGGCTGCAGTCCATGGGGTCGCTGAGGGTCGGACACGACCGAGCGACTTCACTTTCACTTTTCACTTTCATGCATTGGAGAAGGCAATGGCAACCCACTCCAGTACTCTTGCCTGGAAAATCCCATGGATGGAGGAGCCTGGTGGGCTGCAGTCCATGGGGTCGCTGAGGGTTGGACACGACCGAGCGACTTCACTTTCACTTTTCACTTTCATGCATTGGAGAAGGAAATGGCAACCCACTCCAGTGTTCTTGCCTGGAGAATCCCAGGGACGGGGGAGCCTGGTGGGCTGCTGTCTATGGGGTCACAGAGTCGGACACGACTGAAGTGACTTAGCAGTAGCAGCAGCAACATTCTGTACCTGGGGCTTCCCAGGAAAAATTCGAATGGCCCTCAGCGTGCCAAAAAGGAAAATGATTGATAACACTTAACTAGATGCCAGGCGTTGCTCTCAACACTTAATGAAGATTATCCCATTTAACTCTGAAAAGTAGTTTTAATTCCATAGATAAGAAAAATGGCTTAGAGAGGCTACGGAATATTGCCAAGAGTTGCAGAACAGTTAAGAACTATTCAGAAGGCCACACTCTACAATAGCACACTTTGCATATTCCAATAGTGGGTGGTCCATACTCTACGCTTAGTCCAACCCAGAAAATGACAGAAGTACAAGCTTACCAGTAACTCAGATTTAAGTCTTAATACACAGCCCCAAAGAAACATAAACTACACGTTTTCTAATGGTGCTAACTCTTTCAACATTATTTTATTAAAGAAAACCTTACTAAAGAGAACAGGATCTTCATCTTTTAAAAACTGTCATACAACCATTAAGAAAAAATCATTTTTGTATATTCAGTTATTTTGAACCCTATCATTCCAGCTACTGTGCTAATTTGCCTACCGGCCAATTCTTGTGGGCACAGCTAGTCTCCACCCAGGTCTGTGTGTCCTGAGCTCCTAGTCACACTGGCATCTATTCTCCCTGCTCCAAGACCCAGCCATGGGGCTCTGCCTCTCCCTGACCAGGTCCTAAGTCACAAGGCCCCTGTCCTCTCTCCACTAGCACTTCCCCAGTCAGATCCTATCACGACATCACCTGGATTCTTACTCCTCCGTTACCTGACTGCCCTCTCTCTGCTTGCTCTTGGTCGCCTCCTAATTGTTTCCACCTTCCACTAGGTGCCCACCTGTAGACTCTGGACTCTAGGCTGTGAATGACCTTGACTGGCAGGCCTTGCAGCCTCTCTGACCCTCAGTCTCTTCATCTGTAAGCACAGTAATAACACCCAGGTGCCTGGAGCCCCGACTCCCTAACTCAGCACTTAGCATCGCCAGTGCAGCAAAACGGGCTTGCTTAACCATAAAGGATTTTTTCTGTTTCTTCTGAGGGCCTTGGAGGAAAAAACAACACTTTCTAGAATCCCAGAAGCTTCGTCCCTTTGTGTCTCATTCTCCTTGACTGCCCAGAGAATGAAGATCAGAAGAGAATCTTCGGTACCTTTTGCTACCCTTCCAGTCACTCAGACTCCTAGGTTCTCTCAAACAGGCTGAAGGCTAATCCTCACCAAGTGATAGTCACAGAGGACCAGAGTGTGCAGGTGAATGAGTGACCTCGCCAGGGACTTATCAGAACTTCTAGGTGCAGGACAAAAACCAACACAGCATGATGCAAGGACTATTTCATCCGAATTCTGCCCCTCAGATTGTAGCATCGTAGTGAATATTAAACGAAATAAACACTACCTACTAGAAATAAGTAAAGAAAGAGGTTGAATGTACTCCTTCGTGATTTTAGTCACCAAAAGTGCTAGAATACCCTGAAATATTAGAAAGTATAAAATGAACTGATGTTGTTATGGAACAAAACAAAAAAATATATACTCTAAAATAATGACAATACAGAGAAGAATTCTTCTGTATTTTATTGCACTCAAATAACATTAAACAGAAGATGTTTACATTATTTCTAGAAAATCCATTGATGTTTCCCAGCTTGGCATATATTTGTAAAGACAAGGCTCATCCATCAAGATATTTGGAATTAGAAAGTATCTGAATATGACCACAGCATAATGAATTCTCAGTGTTCAGAGTTCTAGAGATGATTATATACAAAAATCCAGCGAAATTTATCTTATGCATTTATCAATTCTATGTCACTCCTGTTTCTCTAAAAAAATATGGCTTTATTAAAAAGTAGTGTTCTATAATTTACAATACGAAGTAAGAGCTTTATTAGATTTTTGAGTAGCAACTCTGTATTACCCAGATCACAGCTTCAGAAAATTATTGCTCTTTTACTATGTATTACTTTGGGCTTCACTAACACTACGGTTCAGCATACCTTACTACACTATAGTGACCTCTAATGATAAAAATATAAAATTTCTTTGATTTTAACCCTAAAAGCAGGAAAAAAAAAATCGCTTTATCTTAAAACAATGTGAACATGATCAAGAGCTCCCCTGACATGTAAATAAAACCACATCTTAGGTTTTTTTTTTAAATAGCTCATGGTCCTTTCAAAATGAGAATGTAGCTACCTCTTTTTCCTAACAAATGAGCATTTTCATCACAGCAGCCATTTCTGAGCCACACAGTAGCCACATTAAAAACAGAAGAAAGTCTCCAGTGTGAAAAGGAAAAGCCTCAAAAGCTGTGAAAGCACAGGGAACTTCTGGTTTCTGAGCACTTTTCACAAACCCTGCTTCATTCAGCCAGAGGCAATGTCTCCTTGATACACAGAGCAGGAATCAGTGTTGTACATGTTACTTTACCAGCCAAAGGAAGAACAACTTTTACATGAGGCACCACTAACTGTTATTTTCTAAGATTTAAACAAATACCAAGAGGATTATAGCTATTCTACAATCACCCCAATGTGCTGAAAAGCGTTTTTGCATGATATAACAGGCTGTTCCTTTCCTCTACATTCTAACAAGTATTTTAATGTCCCTCCTTTTTTTCTGAAAAATAAATTACCCACGATAATTTAAACTTTTTTTGAAATATTAAATTTTTTCTAATTAACAAGCTAAAAGCTGCAGGAATCTCAAATGCTGAGTTTTACCCTGAATACTCGAATATAGCAATTTTTTTAATAAAGGTATCAGTGCAGATATATACAACTCAAATCTTCACAGCTAATGATGATCCCATCAGTGTTTTTCAGAGCCCTAAGACAAGGCACTCTTAGTGGCTTTAATTCATGTTTCATGCAGTGTACACAAGTCAGCTGACATAGTGTTAATTACTGATAAGATATATTAAAATCCCGCCATGACAAGTGCTGCTATCTCATCAATGGTTATTAATTACTGTCTGAAAAACACATATATGCAGGTAAGACTAAAAGCTGCATCACAAAAGGGAAAAGAAAAATCCAGTGGACCCACTAAGGCTATCAGAAAAGGACATGCAGGAATGTAACAATACGTGTGATTTTTGTTTCTTAAAAAAAAAAAAAGAAAAACACTAAAATGCCAGTGGACTATGGTTCATTCAAAACATCTTTAGTGTTCATTCCCAAAGATCTTGGTCTGCTCAGAAATTACTTCACAAGATCTATCCCAGCCATCTTTTGGAGCGTATGGTTAAGCTGGTCCTCTTGTGGTAGGTAGTAGGGGCAGTCTTTCTGAAGCTTTAAGTATCTGCAAAAATAAGGGGAAATCTAAATTAAAGGACCAACTAGACACAGATTGCGAAACTGCTTCATTTTTACTCTACTTATAAAAAACCACCAATGGAAAGTAAATGTTCTATTTTCGTTTGTATTGTTGTTTTTAATGGCAACTGGGTAAGAATGACTCACTACTTAGAGTAGTTCTTGGGAGGGTTACTTGCAAAGCTGATAAAAACCTGAGGTTCTTTCAAGCATCTGAGAATTACAGTTGAATTTAAGAATGTCAGTCTTTTGAGAAATACATTCAATTTCTTTCTCCCATTAATGTTTTCACTGTATTAAAAAGAAATGCAACAGAGGGGGGAAAATCTAGTATTGTATTTGAAACACGAATATAGGGAGGATTTTTCAAGGAGCAACAAGATACTGTAAGCTGTAGTTAAAATGCATTACTTATAATCTTATATCAATTTTTCATGTTATGGATGATATAAATGGTTGATAAAAATGTATATACTATTTTAAAAGAAGTAAAATTCATTCCTACTTTCAACAAACATTTTCTTATTCCAAACTTTAGTATCAAATTTATTTTACTATTATAGCTATGTTATGTTATGATCTATGTTACAATTAAAGTTAGAAAGGAGATTGTGCACATGAAGACCCAACCAAATTTTGATGTGATTTCTAAAACTGTATTATAGGCCTTCCTTCTCTCCCTCCTTCCTTCCCTATCTATTTATCTACATATGTGCATGTATGTATAACCAGAAAATTTTACATAAGCAGAATTATTTGGTGCTAATGAGAAGCAACCGGAAATTATAGGTATACTTTTATATATCCAAAAGAAATGAATCTTTCCACCAAAAGACATGTATAATGTGTAAGAATGTTCATGGCAAATTTCTTCATAATAGACCAAAACTAGAAACATTCACTACAGCCATCAATGTAGGATAGAATTTTTAAATGGAATACATTTACAGTCAATAATAATAATAAGACCAATGACTCTTCATAGCAATGTGGATGAAACAGCCATGATGGTGAGCAATGGAAAGCAGTCACCAAAAGAGTGTATATATATTTGTATGTGTTGACTTGTGGTTCTGTTTAATCAAATTCAAAGGCAGACAAATCCATCTATGATGACAAAATCAGAACAGTAGTCATCTTTGGTGGGGTCATTACTGAGGGCAGAAGAGGGAAAGATTTTCCAGGGGCTGGAAGAACTCTGTGTTATGGGTGTAAGAATATATGACATGTACAAGTTCATCAAACTATATCATCAACAGGTGAGTACTTCCCTGTGTATAAATTACACCGCACCAGAAAGAGTTTAAAAAAGAGTTCTCTTAGAGTTTAAACATTAGCTGGACTGTGAGGAATATGCATTTCTATAACCTGTGCAATCAAAAATCCTGGAGACTATGGGAACTTGTTTAAAGTACATGAGCACTGATAAAAAGGCAAATAAACTAAAAGCTTAATCACGATTTTGAAAGACTCAAATCTATGCCCCAAAGTATCTGAATCAGGTTTCCCCCCAGAAGTAGTAGTTGCCCAAGTTGCAAACCCAGCACCTCCAGAGGCCAGTCGTCTCTGCACCTCTCCATTTCTCCCACCTTCCTTATCTCCACTAAAGTTCCATCATTCATCCATTCAAGCCAGAAGCAAAGGAATCAAGCTAGACTTTTCCCATTAACCAGCCCGTCTCCCACCAATCACCTGCACCCCCAAGGTCCTTGAATCCATCCTGCTCTGCACCTCTGCCACGATTCCCAGATCCCACCACTTGTGCTTAGATGAACATATCTGTCCCCTGACTGGTCTCCACCTGCCTGTGGGACTGCTCTGTTCAAATATGGATTGGATCATGCAACGCCTAAGCTTGAAGTTTTTCAGCAACTTTCTTGCATTTTTAGTGAAAGTTGCTCAGTCATGTCCGACTCTTTGCAACCCCACGGACTGTAGCCCGCCAGGCTCCTCTATCCATGGACTTCTCCAGGCAAGAATACTGGAGTGGGTAGTCATTCCCTTCTCCAGGGGATCTTCCCCACCCAGGGATTGAACTCGGGCCTCCTGTATTGCAGGCAGATTCTTTACTGTCTGAGCCACCAGGGAAGCCCTAAGCCCACATTCAAATTCTTAAACATCATTTATGGGACACTCTGAGAAATGCTGCCTGCCTGTCCACTGTGTCTTCTTAGCCGGTACATGGCACACCGACTTGGTCCTTGTGTCTCAAGCACTTGTGCCCTCTCCCCTCCACATGCTGGCTCCTTCACTTTGAGCAGCTCCTCCAGGCTCAGCTCCAGCATGACCTCCTGCTCTGCTCCCCTGGCCCCCACAGTTGGGTTGGTTCCCCCTCCTCTGGGTGCTGGCCTGGGTATCACTCTGAGAGGTTAATGCTATATTGGCTGCTGTCCTTAGCGGCACATCCACAGGTCTGTGAATCGATACCAGACAGAGATTGCATTCTTCACTGTGTGTCTGGGGCAGAGCTGTAGCATGCATGCAGGTGTGTGTGCTTCAGTCATGTCCGACTCTTTTGTGACCCTATGGACTGTAGCCTGCCAGACTCCGCTGTCCATGGGGATTCTCCAGGCAAGAATACTGGAGTGGGTTGCTGTGCCCTCCTCCAGGGGATCTTCCCAACCAGGAGATTGAACCTAAGTCTTCTGTGTCTCAGGCAGATGGATTCTTTACCCACTGAGTCACCTGGAAGGCCTGAGCCTGTACCATAGGAGCTATTTAATATATATTTCTTGAATAAATGAAAGATCAAATCACTAACAATAATATGCATATTAGGTTCTTATTACCATAAGCTAAGACCTTTAGAGCTGCCAGCCTAAAGCTGGTTGTGGGTCTTATTGATCCAATTAGAAAATGCTTGATGACAAGGTGGGCATGAGTGACAGCTCTGGACAGAGGCAACAGTGAAATCAGCCCCCCTGAGAGAATATTCAAATGTGGATGAGTTACAAATGTCATCTCCATCTTCAGAGAGAAAAGAGCAGCAGATTCAGCCAGAAACATTGATGTTCACACATCTTCATTTCAGATAGCACAATTATCATCACAAAACGTAAGATAAACATTTTTCCCGGCATTGTTGTTCAGTTATGCAGCTGTGTCTGACTCATTGTGGCCCCATGGACTGCAGCACGCCAGGCTTCCCTGTCCTTCACCATCTCCCAGAATTTGCTCAAACTCATGTCCATTTAGTCAGTGATGCCAACCAACCATCTCATCCTGTTGCCCCCTTCACCTTCTGCCCTCCAGCTTTTCCAGCATCATGGTCTTTTCCATGGCATGACAGAAAAATTGTTAAAGGAACAAATTAGTCAAATGGTCTTAAAGTAGTGTAAGGCAGGGAGTATTATGCTGGTGAACTTCCTAACTGATTTGTTCTTAAGTCATTCAATTTGTGCTATGTATAGTTTTTTTTTTTATTTTTTTCTTTATGTGGATCATTTTAAAAGTCTTTATTGAATTCTGTTACAATATTGTTTTTGTTTTATATTCTTGTTTTTTGGCTCTGATGTATGTGAGATCTTAGCTCCCCAACCAGGTAACAAACCCACACCCTCTGCATTGGAAGGTGAAATCTTAAGCACTGGACCACCATGGAAGTCCCCACGCTATGTATAGTTATGCTATCAGATTGCTAGAAATAGGCTGTGTGACATCAAGTAAAAATATGACTTTGAGGACAAGGTGAAAACCCACTAAGGGAGCACAGGTTCCAAAATCAATTTTTTTAAATGTGATATTAAAAATGACTGACTTCTAACATGAGCATGATCAATTTTTCAGATTGACTTTTTACTTCCTTTCCAAAAGGATGCCAGCAAAGCACTTATGGATTTATCAATATAAACAAAAGATGGAAAAATTTAAGCTATTGGACAGCTTACTTTTCCACAATGAATCATAATTAATCTTCAACATTTCTGAGTCTTAAGTGAAAGGCTAATGCATACTAAGACAAACATGCCTACTGCTAAGTCGCGTCAGTCGTGTCCGACTCTGTGTAACCCCACAGATGGCAGCCCACCAGGCTCCCCCATCCCTGGGATTGGATTTTCCAGGCAAGAACACTGGAGTGGGTTGCCATTTCTTTCTCCAATGCATGAAAGTGAAAAGTGAAAGTGAAGCCGCTCAGTCGTGTCTGACTCTTTGCAACCCCATGGACTGCAGCCTACCAGGCTCCTCCATCCATGGGATTTTCCAGGCAAGAGTACTGGAGTGGGGTGCCAGTGCCTTCTCTGAAAGATGCCTAAGGATACACTATCTCTATCACATCAAACCAGCTCTCATAACTCATCTGTTCTTGGGTCTTCATTTCTATGAAATCCTCTAGAGCACAGAAGCTGAGAGTGTGAACTCTTGGAGCCAGAACACAAGAATCAAACTCAGTTCTAGCATTTATCAACTCTGTGATTTCAGGCAGGTTCCTCTGCCTTGCTATGCCTCAGTTTTCTCATCTGTAAAATGCAGATATGAGCATTTCACCTCTGGGGCCACTGACAATACTAAGGGAGTTAATTCATGTGTGTGTCAAGAAGTGCATGACACACATGATGCTTAACCAAAGTCAGCACTCTCTATCCCCTGGGGGGAAGCCGGATACAATAGTAAATCAAGACAATTCCTGCCCCATGGGATTATTATGTCCCATCAATATTGTTTTGAAATTTAATTTGCTATTCTAGGACTGCGTAACCTAGTCTTAGAAAGATCAGAGAAAGCATAGTAATCATCAATTGGATTCTGAGGGCCAGGAAAAAGTGAACTGATATCCAGCATTGTGCAGAGAGCCTCAATCTGAGTTTTCCACGGATTAAAGAATTTTAAAGATTAAAAGGTAGTAAGGTAACAGGCCCCACAACAATTGTTGCCACAGTTTCTGCATCACATATGTCATTCAACACTACTGCAAAAGCAGTCACCTTACTGTACAAAACAGCAACTAATTCATGAATATTATTCCTTCATAAGATTGAATAATTAAATGATGCAACATAAAGTAAGACTAAGAAAATATCAGGAAATAAGCAAACCCAGTACAATCATTACAAGTAACTACTGCTAACTCTCCGCCTCACATCCTCCTTGGTAAAGGACAAACTTATAGCGTGCAGTGCATCACTCAAATTTTTATGACACCAAATGACAAGTGACAACTTCTGGAGCAGGTCTGTCAGAATTCAGCTTCTCTTGATGCACCTCAAATATCAACCTAAAGTGAAAGAAAGTGAAAGTGAAAGTCGCTCAGTTGTGTTCGACTCTTTGCGACCCCATGGGCTATTCAGTCCATGGAATTCTCCAGGCTAGAATACTGGAGTGGGTAGCCTTTCCCTTTCTCAAGGGGACCTTTCCAACCCAGGGATTGAACCCAGGTCTCCTGCATTGCAGGCAGATTTTTTTACCGGCTAAGCCACCAGGGAAGCCCCAATATCAACCTAATTAATTAGTAAATAGTAACAGCCACAGCCACCATTCACTGGGATCTCATTCTATCCTCAGAAAGGATGCATATGAATCAAATCTTCATTTTCATTTGCTTCAGCTGTTAAATATCTCATCAAAAAAAACAGCACCTTATTCCAGCCCCCAGTCCCTTCACCCCTACAACCACTCCTTAGTATTTTATAATTATGTTCCAAGGAAATTTGGGGGCTCATTTATAAAACACCAAAACAGAAGCACAGAGCTTTTAGGTCAGAAAATAATATTATATTTCATACCTTCATTAAAGTCAGGTCGATATTAAAAAAATATCAACCATAACTAGGAAGAAGTGCTGTAGACACTCGTTATTTTTAGGAAAACTTATAAAACAACTTTCTTTAAAGGAATGCAGAGTAAGCAAAATGCAAATTCAGTAACCTGCTCTGCATTCTCAGGTGAGAAACAAGGCACACTGATGTACTGCTCAGCAATACAGAGGAAGCTACTGCTCAGCAATACAGAGGAAGCTACTGCTCGGCAATACAAAGGAAGCTACAAACGCAGGACAGAGACACCAACTGTCCTGACTCCGCATCTTTCCTAAACACAAAATATACGCATATGCCCAGAAGTTATCATGTCAAAAGTCAGTTTCTCCATGGATTTTGTTTCTCATTCACGTTATGATGCCAACAACGCAGTTCCTTCAGGAGTCATACATACTATAAATGTACAACGTACAACAACTATCAAAACTTAGAACTACCCAACCATTAAATAAGTAAATATGAGCGGTGGTATAACTAAAAATAGTCCTTGATTAGAAAAGGCTTTTTCCCCTTGAAATTGAGTATTTTGACCAATTTTGGCAGGCACAATTATTTCTACCAAAATCAATACTCCTAGTGCACATCATCGCTACAAAATTCACATGAAGCATAAAATGAAAAATATGAGTAAAAATTGAACCAATACATAAAACGGAAACAAAAAAAAAGGAAATAAAACACAGAAACAAGAGGAAATACATTTGAGAAAGAGATGTTGACGAATCCTCACTTAATAAAATATTTTTTCCCACTTAGAGAATAAGAGGTTTATATGTTAATTTCTGATTACAGGAATAGTTAATGTCTTCTCTAAAAGGCATTTGAAAGCATAGGCTTTGATTGAAATGCTGTCCCTATTCTTTAAACTCGATGATGATGAGAGGGATGTGTTGGGGAAGGGAGGGAAAAGCAGAGTGATGGATGTAACACAGTGGGCTGGTAGGAAGGACTCCAGGGCACTCACTCACAAGTCCCAGATAGCCTGGACCATGTGGGGTGCAAGGATGCTTTTAGGGAAGATGGGCAGTGCAGGTCAGTGGGGAGGACCAATGTCACTAATATATGTACTGTTCAATTTTCATCTGAAGGCAAGTCTGACTCCACATCCTCCATCAGATAGCCTGTCAATCAAAACAAGGGAAAAACCCCACAACCTAACTTCTACTACTATCACCATCTATGATAGCAAAAATCATACAGTGTTTTGATCATGAACACTCCTCAAATTCTAGCTCAACCAATAAGTACTAGACTCTGTCTGATGCGTATTCCCCGTTACTTTGGCTCAACTGACCTAAACACACAAAATTTTCCTTTTAAATTTAGGATAGGTATAATTAATCCTCTTCTCTCACGAATTCTACTCTCCATAGAATTTTCTTCATACAGCATCTTTTACATTAAACAAAAAAGAAAAAGGAAATACTTGTAACGAAATGCCATACCTGGTGGTACTTCTTGCTGTTCCTCTGCAGGGGGCATGTGCGGTTCTGAAATTATAAATAAATAATAAAATAAATAAAAAAACACTCCATTACAGATTGCTGTCCAGCGTTTCAAGACTACAGATCTTTCAGTTGGCATGATTATTTTTACAGACTGTTTGGGGGTTTGATTGCAATTTATCATAAAGCATTAGGTTTTTGCACCAACACAATAAAGAAAAATGAGCTACAACTTTGTAAAAGTTTGTATATTTCTCAACTTTCCTGAACCACAGGCTTTAGAACATTATCTGCCTAACTGACTAACCTCAAAACTTACTGTCTGGCAAAGGAGATATGAACCAAAGCCCAAGTTTTCACCACAATTTTGCACCAGACTTGATAGGAAAGCTGTTGAAAGATATTTAAAGCATCTTGTTTCTTGTTAACAATACAAAAAATTAAATTCAAATAGAATCTTTAAAATGTATCACTATCCTTAATAAGCTTGTTTTTGAAAAATAATACTCAAGGTAACTTATTCTAAAACTAGCCAAGAATATGGATATGAATTATAACATCCAGCCTTTTTTTGTAGACATCAACCCACTTACAACTAAAGAAACTGTAAGCCTCACGACCCAATGGTATAATGATATATTTATCTGATTGGCTCTATAAAATTACATCACATGTTAGTATCTTCATCCCTAACAACACAGTGGGTGGGCAGGAAGTACCTTAACTGAGACACTATCAAGAAATAAAATTGTTATCTTTCCTTTTGTTCAAGATTTTGTGTAACAGGCTTTGGTCGAAAAGAGAATATTTTATTAGCGTTTTCTAAAACTCAAAATATTTACGCAGCTATTTTAATCATTTTTCTTCTTGCATTAATTTGCTTCTACTTGTGAGAATGCTCAAAACAGTTGGAAATATTTTAGATAAAAGGAAAAAGAAGCCTCATACATATTTTCTCCAACTGAAAGGACATAACTTTCAATCCACTTCAGCCCATGGATAACTCGTTCTCATGACACCACCTCCTCCTACTTAGAGCAGCCCTCCTCACCCTAATATGATACTTTGTACTATACAATCCTGATTTCATCTCCATCACTGCCTTTCTCATAATCTTTACTTTATCATCTCATTGGTCACTAGAGTGCCAGCCCCCAGTGAAAACAGAATTCTAACTCTCTTATTCACTCTCATCCTCCGAGCCCCTGAGCAATGTCAAGACAGCAAATAGTAAGTGTGTGATAAATGCTTGTTGAAGAAATGAATATAACTTTTTATAAAAAGTAAACAGATTTCTATTAAATTAACTTACCTTCTAAAATTGTGTTTGAATTATCTACAGCATGATCTTAAAAAAAAAAAAAATTAAAGCACATCTTACATTAAGCACATCTTACATACTTTCACAAGTTCTTTAATATATTCGTTTGGAGACCTAAATTTGACTCTTTTTAGATTGGGGTTTCTTATAGAGAGATTCATTAGAATATCAACTTTAATTTCTAAATTATAGTCAAAGAATACATCAATAGGCTGGGATGTCTTTAGTGGTCCAGTGTCTAAGGCTCTGCGCTCCCAACACAGGGGGGCCCAGGGTTCAATCCCTGGTCAGGGAACTAGATCCCACACGCTGCAACTAAGACCTGGTGCAGTCAAAACATAAATAAATATGTAAAAGTCAATTGATTTTAAAAATAGGTTGGCATTATCTCTGCGGACATAAACCTTGCACCATAAACAGGATAAATATATCAACATGATCCAATTCCTTAGTGACTTAAGAATGTCTTGTATTTCTGACTACATCTTTGTTCCACAAGTTATACTCGTTTTCACAAATTCAAGGGGAGCTGACTTGCAGGAAGCTCAATACCTTACCTGAACTTTCTGTCCCTTCATTTTGCAATGGCTCGTACACTACAAAATACACAGAAAAAATACTCCTGTAGCCCAGTATCTCATTAGAACACAAGAGCAGCCATACAGTTCAAAGTCTAGTTTATTCTTGAACCCCTGTGACTTCATTACTAGTAAATGGCAGTTTACAGAGTACAGTGGGGAAGAGTTTGGTTCTGGGGCGAAACAGGCCTAGATTCAAATTGCAGAGTAGCCTCTTCTAGCCAGAGGAACAATTATATATGCTTCCTTCTTGCCAAATGGGGAAAATTAAAGTTCCTCCCCAATCACTTGTTAACAGGGTCCCATACTTTGTTTACCCCTGGGTGGTGCTGAATTTCTCTTTTATCCTTTGTGACTGTAATGGAGGTTCTGAGTTACCCACAGCTCTGTCTGCTCTACACTCTGGATCCCAGACCTGGCAGATTCTCTACTTCGCAGAGTAAGTGATGCTCAGATGTTCCACCTGGGGCAAACGGCCCTGCCTCCAACCCGAGATGAGGGTTCAGCGGGCAGGTCTTAATCCACTACCTTAACCACAGCCCAGGGCTCACCTCTCTCTGCTCCACTGCTTAGGCTCTTGTCTCTGCCACCATCTCCCCTCGTGTCCGGCTAGTCCATAGCTTCCCTAGTCAGCCTGATTCCTGCTTTTCCCATCTTCCAAAATGCCTCAAATGTCCTCGTACCCTAAGAGCAAACTGTGTTATAGTCCTAGCACAGTTACAAATGTATTCCCCTTGATCATTTAATAAAGAAAAATATCAAGCATTTACTATCTTTTAGATATTATTCCCAGTGCCTGGGTAGAGTGAGGGACAGTTTTTAATAAATGCTTTTCTATCCTGCTGGTGGAAGACAAAGACACAGTGAATACTTGCTCCCTCTGTCACCCTGAACTGTGTCCCATTTTAATATGCTCTTCTATCAACTGAAAAACAAACAAGCCTTTTCTTTTTGTTGCTGGTGTCATTTTTATTTTATTAGTTTGTTCATTTTGTATGTTTTTCTTTTTTATTGAAGTATAGTTGATTTACAATAGCTCAGTTGGATAGCAAAGTCATTCAGTTATACATATATATGTGTGTTTGTGAGTGTATATATATTTTACATATATATATATATTTTTTTTATTCTCTTCCATTAAGATTGTCCTTGTCCTCTCTCTCCTCCATTTCACAATCTAATGTCTTCAGAGTCATTTGCACATGCTGTCTTCTCACTTCCTCTCCTCAACCCACTCCAGTCTGTCTTCCAGTGCTGACCACATCCCTGAAAAGACTCCTCTAAGACTACCCACGAGCCCTCATACCCAGTGGACACTTCCTGCCTTTATTGAATCAGATCTCCTGGCAGCTCCTTCCCTAACAAATGCTCTCATCCTTGGACTCCAGGGCAACCATCCTCTCCTTTGATTCTCTCCTTTCTCATCGATCTTCATCATTTCACCTTTTTCTTAGCAGGCATTAAAGGTTGCCTTTCATCAGAGTGCAGACACAGCGACTCCTCTCATCTAGCTCTCTCCCCTCTCTTAAACTACTTCAGTCTTTGGATTCAATCATGATGCATATTCCGAAGATTCTCAGACTCAGTCAGGAATAGACTTCTCGTCTATGATCCAAATACCATCCATCGGCTAATCTGATGTCTCCCCTTGGATGGCTCGGTAGGCACTACCCGCATGGGCAGACTGCTCATGACCTTTTGGCCCCAAGCCCGTTTTCCAGTCCATCTGTCTTACAAAAAAGCACTCCATCCACCAGGCACATGAGCACAAAAGTGGTCATATTTATACCTTGTTAACATTTTAAATTATATTTATTACAATATTCTGCCTATGAATATATCTTTACTTTCACAACATCTAACTTAGCATTTATCTAATTTTACACTTCTTTTAAATTTGATTTTAGAATTCTCTATATCTAGTCTGCAACTTGCATTTGGAACATGTTCTTACGAGCATATTTGGAAAAACACAATAATGACTGGCAGAAATTAGAACACTATCTCAAATCCTACCTCTGCGTGCAATTTTTAAATTCCAAATTCCTCTTTTCTCCTTTAAATTCAAAATCAAAAAGAAAACCTAAATGCATTCATAGTGGCCAAGTTATTTAATTTATTAAAAAAAAATATTAGTCCCTAGTAGGATTCTTCTGATGGCATCCTTCACATCCCATTAGGACCTGTGGATGGTGATCTTGGTAGGCTCAAATCTTAAAATCACATGTTTAATAAATTAGCATACTAGATCTACACATAGCTCTTCCAATTTTCTTCACTTGAAATTCACCAGCTAACATAAGACCACAAGTTTTTTTTGAAACTAGAGACTTCATATTATTCATATTTGAGTGTCAAGCCCTAAAATCATCCAGCACACGGGAAGTCCTCCACGTCCGACTCAAGACCTACACATCTCTTCATCCTTCTTGTTTCACAGAAAGTTATTCTCAAATGGCTTCTTTCCTTCTATGGAGTCATCTTTGAGGATATTGAAATAAGAAGGATCCACTGTTGGCTCTATCATTTCTTAGTCAAATGAACATATGCAAAATTACTTACATTCTCTGAACCTTACTTCTTTCATCTGGGGAGTAGTGAAAACATAACCTACTTCAGGAAGTTTAATGAAAACAGCATGGGAAGTGCTGGGGCAACAAGAGCAGCTGCAATTGCCTAAATCAGAATCTGATGCCAGAACTATTTTCTCTATGTCGCTTTAAGTCCAGAATGGAGTTCTTCCATACCTTTCTCCATGGACAGCAGTCATCTTTATTTAATGAAATTAATTTGCAGAAGCAACTAGAGTAGTTAAACTCTGACTAAAGTAGTCTTCACTTCTCTGAGAGCTCAGTTAGTAAACAATCCTCCTGCAATGCAGGAGACTCTGGTTCAATTCCTGGGTCAGAAAGATCCTCTGGAGAAGGGATAGGCTACCCACTCCAGTATTCTTGGGCTCAGCTGGTAAAGAACCATCTGCAATGCAGGAGACTTGGGTTCGATCCCTGGGCTGGGAAGATCCCCTGGAGAAGGGAAAGGCTACCCACTCCAGTATTCTTATGTAAAGAATTCATGGGTACAGTCCATGTGGTTGCAAAGAGTTGGACGCGACTGAGCAACTTTCACTTCACTTCAAAGTAGTCTTCAAGCACAGGACTTATATTTAATTTAAAAACAGCCACAACTATAAAGCAATGAGATTAAATTTTCCTGAAAAATTTGTAACTGCTTCCTAAAGCAATGGCAGAATCACTGGAATGGATAAACCATCTCCCGAAGTAAACTCTGAAAACTACCCATTGATTGGCTCCTTTAAGTTATGGTATTTGTAGCTAAAAGTATCACTCTCCATACTTTACAGTCTAACTCTGAGTAGATTTTAAAAACAAGTAGGTAGCTTAATGTTAAAAAGCATTTTCAAACCTTGTTCATCATAGTCTCGGTAGGTGACATCATCTGCAAAAAAGAGAATAAAACCAAAATAAGTATTACTTGAGTCATTACTTTTTAGTCATTTTAGTGAAAAAGCACAACTAAATCTCCAATACAGATTTCTGTTCCTTTAAACATTTAATGACCGTACAATCAGTGAGAAAGGCCTCTGCCCAAAAACAATGATAGGAAAGGACAGATAAATTATTTTCATAAAAATTTCTCAAATTGGCATAAAGCAAGACATGCAGAAGAAACATTAGGAATTAATATCTTGTTTTATTATGAGGTGGGGGTAGATGAGATGAAATATGAAAGCCTGAAAGTCTTTTTGAACAATCTATGCAAAAAATCCTGTATTAGGCGTTAAAATTATCTTTGACCCATGAAAAGAAAAATCATCATGTTAACAGAGCATTGCAACCATAGAGCCGGAAGTAAGGTTTAAAATCTAATGAAAACATTCATCAGGTACCTGTTTCTTGGTATGTTCTTTCAGCATCATCTACTACTACTGGTTCACTGGAATCTAGAAAGAAAAAACATACACCTTTGCCAAACATGAAAAAACATGCACATTGCTAGACACTACTCTAAACTATTTACAAATTAACTCTAATTCTAACAATTGTGTAAGATAGATATTATTATCATTATTTAATAAAATTTAAGCTGAATAATAGGCCATAATTTCCTCTCAAGTCACAAGGATAGGAAGGAGCAGAATAGAATTTTCACCAAATCTGGCTCCACTATATCACATTGCCTCATTCATTCCCAAACATTCTTGCCAGTATTCTATTAATATTTACAAAATCCCAACAGTGATCTGAAAAAATCTCCTTTTTCCCCATTTCTCCATGTAATATTAAACTATATTCAGATATTTGTATAATACCTGGGCAGCCAAAAATGACTCAAGTATTATAAAGAGATCTCTATTTGAATCAGAGTGAATCATTAACCCTGGGTGGAAACAACCTTGGTCACTGCCTGAAACAGAAACATACATTACAGACCTGGATTTTCCTGCTCATACATCATGTCTTCCATATCTTGACTGTAGGCTGGCGAAGCTATAAATCAGGAAACAATTAGGAAATGACAAATATGTCTCAGAAAAGGATTATGCTTGATATTTAAAACAGGAAAAGCACAATTTCTAGTGGAGACAGAAATCAAATCGAAATGATGCTCAAACTTACATTCATTCATGAAACAAACAGGTACTAACTTGTGCTAAATGCCAAATACAAAGATGAATAAGAAAGTTTCCATCATCAATGTAACTGAACCACAAAATCATGGAGCTATATTCTCATTTAATGAAAATTCAATGACATTCACAGAACAAAAAATGAGGCAGAGACACAGAGGAGTGCAGGTGAACCCTCCTCCCAGGCACACAGCAGGCACCCGCACAAGAGAGCCTGAGTGAGGACCCACATTCCTAGCCCCTCACTTGGACTCAGCACCTGAGCACCCCCCGACTACACCACAATTCTCATGTTTATAGACACCTATTGTTGAAACGACATACGTCCTAAATGCCAGCCAACAATATGACATAGTCCCACAGAAAGAGGGGTCTATTCCAACCCTGGGAGAAAAACTGGCCGACACAGGCTTACTGGAAGACGGTACGTTCATCTCCAGTGTGGCCATACTTTCTGGGGACACATGATATGAGACAAGACAAAACTCTGACTGTTCTGACTCAGGAATTTAGGACTACAAAACATGTAATTCTACAGCATCTTTTTTTCCAATTATCTTCTTAAAAATTTTTTTTCTATTTATTTTTATTGAGGTATAGTAGGTTTATAATGTTGTGTTAATTTCTGCTATACAGCAAAGTGATTCAGTATGCATATATATATAAATATATATTCTTGTTTATATATTTCCCACTATGGTTTATCACAGGGTATTAAATATAGTCCCCTGAGCTATACAGCAGGACCTGTTGTTCATCCATTCTATACACAGCAGCTCATATCTGCTAATCCCAAACTCCCACAGTACCTTTTGACTTAATAATTCCACTCCTGGGAATTTATCTTCAGGAAGTAGACTTCAAAAGCACAAAATTATATTCATATATACATGTATCTATATGTAGATATATACATATATCTATATATATGTGTACATACAAATATATATAATTGTGGTATAACGTATTATATAATAATAATTTATTATGTATTATGTGATATTTGATATAAAGTATGATAGTTAATACATAATAATCATTTTATCTCTTTCTTTTATAGGAAAACATTAATTAAAACAGAATAGTACCAAATTAAAATCTTACCTGTCTCTTCTATATGGTAGCTATCTTCAGTTTCTGAAAATAATAACATTAAATAAAGATTACTACCTTAATAAATAGTACATTTATGTATTTTATATGTATATTCTGGATGAATGTTTATCATTGATTTTATTTTGAAAGCAAATAGGTACTAAAACAAACCATGAAAATATCAATAAACATCTGCTAAATATCTTTCACCAGAACTACATTTAGAAATGCCTCACATATTTTTCTTAGAGGATCCACTTAACAACCCCACAAAGATGACAAACACCGTAACTTGAGCTAAAAAGGGAGGGTGATTTAGTCAGAGTAAAGACGGGCTTCCCACGTGGTGACCATGGTAAAGAATCTGCCTGCCAATGCAGGAGATGCAAGAGATGGAGAGTTCAATCTCTGGATCAGGAAGATCCTCTGAAATAGGAAATGGCAATCCACTCCAGTATTCTTGCCTGGAAAATTCCATGGACAGAGGAGCCTGGTGGACTATAGTCCATGGGGCCATAAAGAGTTGGACACGACTGTTCTCACAACACAGTGACAAAGGCTGTGTCCACATCTCAAGCCCCTTGGCCAATCTATTTTCTAGACATGTCCTGCCATTTTCAGAAGCAAAAGTACAGTCTCTATATGGAAACACAAAGGCAGAACCAAGGGACTATAGATGTTTGGGGAGCTGAAAGGTCAATGTGTTGATACTTTCATCTACATACCTCTGATGGCCTAGTGCTGCCACTCACATGACCTCTGTTAATTTAACAGCTATATGGACATAAGTATTTTTAATTTCTGAAGACTCATAACAAGCAACTTTTACGTTCAAACTGAATCTATGTCCCAATTAAAAATTAGGTCAGAAAATAAAGTTTCTTCAATTTATAAATTTTTTACAAGTGTTTCTGCCCACTCTTGATCTATACCTCCTAACCTCAAAAATATCAAATTCCTTATGTTTCTGATTATTTGAGTGTCTTGATTCAAACTTGTTGTATAAGCATCATCTAGAATATCAACTGTCAATCTTACTTAGTTATTCTGGCCAAAGATGGGAAGGAGCAAGACATTCCTGGGAAATGATGAAATCATTTCATCAGCATTCCTACTCAGAAATGTTTTCCCATAGAAATCATGATATTTATGATATCAGAAGGTCTGAAGCTCAAAAGCTAGTCTGTAAATGTGTATTTTCAATGCACATCACAAGTGAGATCATACACATGTTGAAAAGCATTTTGAACTTAAATTTTCCTCCCAAATTATGCATCTGATACAATTCTGTAGGTTGGTATGGAAACCAAATCATCACTTACGGTGTTATTTCTGTGGAAAAGTGTATTATCTGCTCAACAACAGGCATGAACACAAGCTTTTGGAAATACATTTATTCATAAATTAGGAGCTGTTTGCTTCTCAAGTAAGTTCCCCAATATGTTAAACATTGTGAGAAGTAGATCTATTTAATTCCTCGTAAGGTTTATGCTTTAAAATAGTCCCTGCAACCATTTACCAACAGCATTGTCTGGAGGCTACCTATTCACTCAGTTCTTGTATGGCCTGGACAAGTCCCATGAGCTCTACTCTCTAGCTGTGCCGCACGGGCTTCCCATTGCGGTGGCTTCTCCGGTTGCAGAGCACAGGCTCTAGGGCACATGGGCTTCTGCAGTTGCAGCTCTCGGGCTCCAGAGCGCAGGCTTCGGTAATTGTGGCCCATGAGCTTAGTTGCTCTGGAGCATGTGGGATCTTCCCAATCCAGGGATTGAACCTGTGTCTCCAGCATTGGCAGGTGGATTCTTAACCACTGAACCACCAGGAAGTCCCTCTTGCATCACTCTTTAGAGATGAAACATCTCTCTTAAAAAACAATGTTTCCTTCATACTCATTTTAAGTATAATATGATATACAATTTGAATATTTTCAAATAACAAAAACCAGAGTACAAACATGTGGCTTAAAATCATTTAAGAATTCATTAATGT
This sequence comes from Bos taurus, assembly GCF_002263795.3. Classification (NCBI taxonomy): domain Eukaryota; kingdom Metazoa; phylum Chordata; class Mammalia; order Artiodactyla; family Bovidae; genus Bos; species Bos taurus. The sequence continues at coordinate 27,133,062 of NC_037341.1, forward strand.
CTCAAAGGACTACTTTAAGAAGAGTACAGAGAACAGACTCCAAAAGAACAAAGCATGTGGACTTAATTTAGCAGGGTTCTAAATGACCATGGCAGCCTCATATTAAAACAGAACAGAGCAATAAGTATATGAATGAAAAGTTTTCCATACGTCAGTAGTGAATAGCTACCATTCTAACTGGCCTAATGCAAACAGTACAAAGTAAATGACTCAAATGACACTTAAATAGCTAGCATTTAATTTAAAATATTGATACATGCAAACCAATCAACACGAAGTTTGGTCCATATGTAGACTACATGGGGCCTGCCTCCTGATTTTCCAAATAAAATTTTACTGGAACACAGACACACTTACTCAACTGGGCATTGTCCAGGGCTGCTTCTGCCCCATGGCAACAGAACTGAGAAGTTGCGATAGAGGTTTTACGGTCTGCAAAGCCTAAAATAATGACCAGCTGGCCATTTACGAAAAAGAAAGGTTTGCCAATGCCTAGGTTACAAATTGTATTCTACCCACTGTAGTCACAGAGTTCATTTTAGATCAAGACCTTTGGTAGATTATTAAGGTCAGTATTTCATCAGTTGCTTGAGTATCTTATAACAAAGGGTATTCCAGGATGGAGAGTCCAGTAATTGTACTGAAGGATTTCATTTATATCCTATAAAAAATGCATAAATTCTCAGAATTCCTACTGTGCTTTGAATTTAAAAACTGGGACATCTATTTATTTTAGGGAAAAGACTCATTTTATTGGTTTTTAGCTTCAAGTGAAAGAAAAAAAACTTTAGATAAAAGTTAAATATTGGTTTTAAAAAACTTCAACAATCCTAATTACCAATGACTCATTGTGCTTTATTCAGAAACCAAAAACAAAAGTGTTCTACCTTCATGAACGGCTCCAGTTCCCATGGGTTCGTATCTGTCATCTGCATCACTTCCTACAAAGACATGGTCGTCGGGCTGCAGCTCTTCTGCTGGTCCTTCTGGTTCTTGGGGCAGGTTCTCTCCTTGAACAACAGTAATGAACAAAGTGACACAGGTCTACGCCAAGGGCCCCTGGCAGCAGCCAGCACAAACACCAACGGCCCGTCTGCAAGGCTGCACGTACCCGCTGCAGCTGCTGGGCACACCCTGCCCCTCCTCCGGGCCACTGCACACGCCAAAGCTCTGTCCTCTCTCTGGCCAAAGACTAGTTCACCTGAGGGGGCAACAGGTCTTCTTTCACTACAACACCAAGGATGGGACCTCACTTATTTTAGTGGCTCTGTCTGCCCAGCACCTGGGGCTATGATTAGCCATGAGAAGTTCTCAATCCATATTTCATAAGTGAATAAATACATTCAGAATTCTTACTACATTTGCCTCTTCAATGATCAGTAGATCAAAGATCACCTTGTGATCTTCCACTGAGAACTGACATAAAATTCCACGTAACAGTTTTAGACAACTCTATGTAAATGTTCTACTGCAAAGAACAGCCGACCGCCAGCTAAACCACATGTGAGGTCATCAGCATTAGGTCAGATGCATTACTCTTTGCTTCCAAAGGTTTCTGTGTTTAGCCTTTAAGTTATGTCAAGATGCTCATTTTCTGTTGTGAGACTGGCATGATATACGTAACCATTTCTCTTGCCTTGTGTAGATGTTGGACATGCTGTGTGACTCCACTGCAGCGTGGGTTCGCTGGTCACTGTGGTCTGAGACATCCTCCCAGTAGTAACTTGACATGGCCTCATGCAGAGGATTTCCCACATATATCATTCTAACCAGAGAACTTAAGTGAGCCCGACGACGGTGTGCAGTGCAGTACCACTCTAGGAATCAGACCATCTAGGTCCACCTGTACCGGCTGTGCGTGACCCTGGGCCAGTTACTTAACTGCTTTGGGCCTAAGATTTCTCTTCTGAAAAAAAGGAATAAGAGTACCTACTCATAGCATTGTTATGAGGACTGAAGGGCTTAGAAAAATGCCTGCTGCTACTGCTAAGTCGCTTCAGTCATGTCCGACTCTGTGCGACCCCATAGACGGCAGCCCATCAGGCTTCCCCGCCCCTGGGATTCTCTAGGCAAGAACACTGGAGTGGGTTGCCATTTCCTTCTCCAATGCATGAAAGTGAAAAGTGAAAGTGAAGTTGCTCAGTCGTGTCCGACTCTTCGCAACCCCATGGACTGCAGCCTACCAGGCTCCTCCGTCCATGGGATTTTCTAGGCAAAAGTACTGGAGTGGGGTGCCGTTGCCTTCTCTGAGAAAAATGCCTGGCCCATAATAAATAAGGGCTTCCCTGGTAGCTCAGTTGGTAAAGAATCTGCCTACAAACCAAGAGACCCCAGTTCAATTCCTGGGTTGGGAAGATCCACTGGAGAAGGGATAGGCTACCCACTCCAGTATTCTTGGGCTTCCTTGGTGGCTTGGCTGGTAAAGACCTGCCTGCAATGCAGGAGACCTGGGTTCAATCCCTGGGTTGGGAAGATCCCCTGGAGAAGGGAAAGGCTACTCTCTCCAGTATTCTGGCCTGGAGAATTCCATGGACTACATAAAAAGAGTCTGACACGACTGAACAACTTTCACTTTCACTATAATAAGTACATTTTATTGTTGCTGTGCGGCTGCTGTTAATATTTACCATCATCGTCACCACAGTGGTAACAATGATACAATTCCACTGCTACTGAACTTTCCTCCCGAAGTGCAGCACGGTGTTCTTGGTCACTTTACTCGATGAGTTCCTAGTCACTTTAGGCACCTGGTGCGGCCCAGTGCTGCGAGAGAGCCATTAGTCCCTTTTACGTTGACGCTGCTTGTTTTCGGTCTTCTCATCACAGCCTCCCATCTTGTTTCTCACTTCAGATCTTCTGCTTCTCAGCACACCGATCAATTTTTCCTGTCACTAACTGTACGACTCTTTTTTTCTTCTAGTCATGTTCCTTATTTATTTATTCAGTGTAATTTCACAGGGTTTACGTGGGCAGAGCTGAGCTCTCTCACCCATCTATTCAACAGAAGCGCCTGTTTTCAGCAGAAGCACCACACACCGTCTGAGTGTCTCCATGACCCAGGGACAGCCCGCCATGAGGAAAACTGTCTCCTGAGAGCTCACGAGACCTCATCAGAGGCATGGCCAGTGCCCTCTGCAACTGCCGCCCCAACACTATGAGGGAGCAATTATCCAACTTTGAAGGGTGAAGGGCTTGAGGAACTGTGTTAAAGCCACACAGCTAATAAAAGTAACTGCAGGACCAGAATGCGACGGTGAAACACAGAAGGATGGGGACAGAGAGTCTACGTTAGAGACAGCGTCAAGGAGGCAAGCGTGACCTGATAAGATGTGAAGACTGGAACACACACACAAACATACTAACAGAAGACAGAACAAGTCAAAGGTCTTAGGGCAGAGACAGGCCTGGCGATTACAGAGAAAAGAGAGGCCAACTAGGCTCGAGAAAAGTGATCAAGGGGAGAGAGATCAGCCCACAGTAGGCCTGGCCACATCAAACATTGGGTGCAGAGGAGCAAAGATTGAAGCAAAGACCCAAGGGGATGGAAGAGGGGATGGTGGTACTGACACTGCAGAAGTCAGAATACATTTTGGAGGCAAAGCTGAAGGGATTTGCTGATGGATGATGCATGTGAGGGGAAGAGGAGAAAGAAATCAAGGAAAACCCCCAGAATTTTAGCTTCGGCAACTGAATGGATAAAGAGACCACTAACTAGAATGTAAAACATTTATGTAAAATATAAAACTGGAATAAAACATTTTTTTTTCGGTGGAGCTGTGAGATGGAGAGGAATCAAGAATTCAGTTTTAGGAACACTTTGAGTCTAAGATATCCATAAAACATGCATATAGAGATAAGAATAGTTATCTCTAGTTAGTCAGTTATTCAATTAGGTAAGTCCAGGAGCTTAGATGAGAGATCAGGGCTGCAGATATATATTCAGTAGTATTTAAAGCCACGGTCTGTGGTTTCCTGAGGAGAAAGTCTTGACAAAGAACAGATTCAGGGAATCCAGGTGCTAGCCTGGCTTCCTTCCTCCAGTGTCTGGCTTCCTGTATGTCCAGAGGTCCACCATGCCCACGACTTCCTTCTCCTCCAACCTTGGCTGAAACTTACTTTGATCAACCATCTCGACTCACTCAGATCCCCAGTACAATCTCCGTGTCCCATCTTCCTACTGACAATTCCTCCACCTCATTTTCCACTGCAGACAGAATACACAACACTCCTTCACACCCTCCAATGTTTTCAACTTCTCTTAGGATCAAGTAAAAACATTCCTTCCCCTATCTCTCCACCTGCGTTCAGACCTTTTTGGTCCCTGGACTTTCAGACATGCCATGCCCTCTACTTAAAACTTTGCTGACAACCTTTGACTGGCAAAGCATTGTACCATCCTCCAGCTCCTAAATCAAAATGTCATTTCCTCCAGGAAGCCCCTGGTGACCCCAAAGTCTGAGTAAGTCCCACACAGCATCATGTATTTCACCATCACAGCACTTACCTCATCATATTGAAATCAACCATGTGCTGAGATTGTATCATCCTTGGCTTAGGTTAAAGTTGAAATTAAAAAAAAAAAGATGTAGGAAAGGAAAGCCTGTGTTTGATCACATGGGCAGGTGAAGTAGCTTCTCTGGCTGAGAAGAAATGGTACTAAAAGGACACAGGCTCCTAGACCCCTACTAGCCAAGGGCAAAACCCTCAAACTCAGACAGAGCTGGTCTCCCCAGTGGAGCACAGATGGAGCCTGATGGATGCTTTTATACTTAACCTCAAAATACCCAAGATGGACTAAGATACTTTAGCCGGCCTTCAAAAGCCCAATTTAAATGATGGGAAATTGTTTGTTTTTAAGAAACATAATTTTTTTACTGTAGGGCCACCTTCAGCTCATGCCAACACACTAAAAGTAACAGGACACCACGTGTTCTGCTCTCTTCAAAACCCTCCTGTTACATTTTGGTGTGGTGCGTGTGTGCAAAGTCGCTTCAGTCATGTCTGACTCTTTGAGACCCCAAGGACTGTAGCCCCCAGGCTCCTCTGTCTGTGGGATTCTCCAGGCAAGAATACTGGAGTGGGTTGCCATGCACTCCTCCAGGGGTCTTCCCTACCCAGGGATGAAACCTGCAGCTCTTAAGTCTCCTGCATTGGCAGGTGGGTTCTTTACCATTAGAGCCACCTGGGAAACCCTTTGGGGGGTTCTGTGTTTTTATCAATGAATGAGTCAAGAAACAGTCTTAGCAAATCTGAAAACATTGGTTTCTAGAGTACCATTTAATATTCTCCATACAGAACTTAAACTTTTTAGATGTAAGAGCTAGGGAAATGCTTTACATTCTCTAAGTAAACTGCATGTTTGAGTCTGCTCTACGTAATTAAAAGTTTCTTTTTGCTCTGGTGGCCACACAAGCAGTCAGTATAACTTGAGGGTTGAAAACAGTTCCCAGAGAGCTTGTTATAGTTTACCTGGTTCTCTTCTATTTCCCTCCTCCTGTTGCTAATGTTATTTGTTCTTGATGTATCATTGGTCACGCTATCATTGGTCTCCATTTGTTTATTCTCTTAACAATAAAATGGGGCAAAATAAAACTAGTGCTGTGTTATTTTAAAAACACTTGTCCTCTAATAACTTTTAAAAGCCCGCTCAATTAATACTTAAATTTAAAAATAATATCCAAGTCGTTTTATGCAGTTAACCATCATTTTAGTAATACATGAAACATATTTTAATTCATACCAGGTTCTGAGTATACTGTTTCATCAAGTGACTGAACTTGTTCATATACTTCATCTTCAATATTCTGACGTCCTAAAATAATTAAAACATAACTAAGTTAAGTGTTGGTCACTCAGTTGTGTCCAACCCTTTGCGACCCCATGAACTGCAGCCCACCAGGTTCCTCGATTGATGAGTAGGGGTCAAGGAGGGCAGCTATTTTATTGTGTTTTTAATGAGAGGTATGTACCTCTGTTATAGACTAGGTAGTTAGAGAAGACAGAAGGTAGAGACTCAAATAAGAGGAAAGTTGGGAAGGTAACATTTAAACCAAATCAAATATCACCAAGAAGTTGAAAAGGATATGAGCTGATAACAAACTGAAGGGTTTGGAAGTTTGGGACAGGTTATCAGTAATATGCAAAGAGTAATATTAACAAAGAATAAAAAAAGGAAGAGGGAAAGCAAATGGTACATTTCAAAGTAAGTACCAGCTTTGAAAAACAAGGTTTTTAAAATTAAATTAGTACAAAGTAAAATTTAAGGTGCTAAATTCAAATACGCATTTAAATTCTGAAAAAAAAAAAAAAAAGGAAAAAAATAATCACTCTTGCTGCGAAGTCAAGGCATGATTACGGCAATTGTACAGGAATGTGAGAGACAGGAACTTCTCCTGGGATTATTTGAACAACAAAAACTGACAGCAACATTTTGATCTTTACTAAAAGGAAGAAAGGTAAACCAAACCAAACTACCAATATATAGTGATAAAATCCACACAACTACCATCTGGATTCAGTGGCTAAATCGCTGGTAAAAATGCAGTGTTATACCTAACATTTCCAATAGGTGGCAAAATGAAACCAAATCTTTTTGAGAACTAGAGTAAAAGAAAATGTGCAGAAATAGTACTTCGTAATAAAAACCAAAGCATCAATAGGAAATGAGAGTAATGGAATCAGACTTCATTTACCAATTTATTAAGAGATTTCAGGAGTTTTTATCATATGGGTCACTGGTCCTTGAGTGACTGAGGAAATACTTGAATTCATGTGTGAATTTATGTAGATATAAACAGGCTTCACAGATGATCCCAAGGAGTCCTGGGAAGAATTTCATTGTAGACAGGAGACTCATGTTAAAAAGACTGGGAGCCCAATAGACCTACTTCATTAAATAATATGACAGAAGAGGGCAAAACTAAATGTCCAAGACCTGTCTAATTTTACTTTCAATATAATATGGCACAGATATCCTGGACTTGGAATCAAGAAACACAGCACTTAGTTCATGATGTTTCAAATATGGTCTCAGACAAGGAGAAGCCTTCTGTGTCTGGACTCTTAATCTCAAAAATTAAAATGATCCCGTGTGGATTTTTTCTAGGAGAAAAAAAAAGAAAGAGAGAAAGAGAGTTTACTATAAAATTTCAGAAGACAAGAAGAAAAAGGTTTGGGTTGGCCCACCAAACCCCTGAAAGTCTGTTCAGGTTTTTCTGTAACATCTAATGGGAAAATGGAACAAGTTTTTTGGCTAACCCAGTTATTTCATTATTCTGTGATCACTGCAAAACAAAATCATGGATAAGACAGGACTCTGGAAGCTGCTACCTTTGGGTACCTGGGATGCAACTAGGTATGTTTGGTCAGAATCAGAGGAAAGCTTACCTGGGCTCTCCAGAACCTGATCTTCCAGCCAAGGGTACATGTCTGCCTCTTCTGGTGGCACTGTTGGCTTTGGAGCAGGTTTTTCTTTAAGGCCTGCATTTTTATTCACAAAATTAACTTAAAGTTTTTTTTTTTTTTTCTTTTTAAAAATTTTTTGACACATTAAACCAAGTAAAATAATATTTCCCAACACTTTATCAATATTGTCAGTTATTCAAAGATTTCCAGTTTCTATTACATGAGAATATTGATATACTTATAAAAAAATAAAGTTGGAAAATAGTTCCTTCTTTGAATTCACCGGGCCTTTAACAACTCTTTACCTAAATTAACCTTTCATTTAAAAAATAATAAATCATTATTTGAATATTCACAAATCTCTAAAAGATCAAGTCACAAAAAAATAAGTAAAATAAAATATAACAAGTCATGCCTGAACTTGGCAAAAGAAGTTCAGTATGGGTTCAATCTCCTCTTGTGTTCATAAGTGAATAAGGAACTTCTAAGTTTTGAACTCCAAATTCAGCAATAAGACAACTAAGATGGTACTGGAACTTTCTACTCTTATTGCCTGCATGCCTTTCTTTGATTTATATATAATTAATTACTCTTCTTGAAAACTATAGTTAAATATAAGGAAAAAAAACATAACTCACTATGTACACCCTTCTAAAGTTAACACATGCAATTCCATTAAAAATTCCATAAAAAATATGGAAAAAAAAGTTCTTTTGCTTTTCTTATCTTAAGGAAAATAAGACATCAGGATATATTAACACAAAAGATGATTTTAAAGTCAATGCTGCTCTAAAATCTTATATATTGCTAATTCTTTGAGATTTTGTATGTAGCACATTAAAATGCATCCTAAATACAACAATTTTGAAAACTAAATTAGACTGTCATGAGCCTGACAATTCCATTTACCAAACCCTGGGCTCTCTGTTACCCCACTGAGAGTCTTGTACCAGGAGCAGATATTAAAGGGCATGTGCCTGCATGTCAACAGCTGGAGTGAAAAGGTCAGGACAGAGCAGAGAGGCCTTTTCTAATTTTAACCACCTTTAACTCAATGTAGGTATACTGCTGTAATCTGGGAGATCCTCATTTACTCTCCTGCTCTGGTTCTTTGTGTTTTTCCTGACTATTCCCTCTTTTATAGCACTTTATTTTTCTTTCATTAACAAAAACATACTCCTACCCCATCTCCCAAATCCTAAAAAAGACTGAAACAGAGTTCACAGGACCCCACCTCATCACTGATATTTCCTCTAGGAACTCATTTCTGACACTACTTACGCAAAAATCTAACATTAGAAAACAAACACCAACACATACAATCGTGTCCTGCTCCTAACTATAGATTCCAGAGAGGGCACACACAAATAGGCACAGATCCTAATTATAGTTCACTTTCAGGGGGTGGGGGTAAGAGATGAAAGCCTTTAGTAAAACACATCACATTTCAAGATCCAAATTCAAGGCTGAAAACTCCCCCATGCACTTTTCCGCTTAAATAACCTATGCTTACGAGCTCTCAACTGTTACTGGGACAGGTATGGACCTCTCCATGGCCAAGTTTTGCTGAATTAATAGGGTAAACTTTTCATCTTCTGAATCAAGAGATTCATCTTTGCACTTTCAGCACTGCAGAAAGCACCTGGTACATAGCAGGTGCCCAAGGACGGGGTGCACCCAGCGAAGGGCTGCTTTGCTTTTTAAATGGCTGCAGACTTTACAGGGTCCCAGCTCTAGCTGTACCAGAGTGGCTTAGGGCTGTAGAGGAGGGAACGGGGGCTCATCAATTTCCCTGCTACTATTTACCAAAGAGATGCCCATCTGAGTTCTAGCATCATCCACCATTTCAGTACCACAAGCCTAATTTGCCCAAACACTTCCAGTTTGTCTGTTGTCCTGGTATAATTATTTCACTCTCAAAAGTATCTCAGGTTGGATGAAAAATTACAAGGTCATTCTACTAAGCCTGTCTGTAGCAGGCTTTCAAACTGTGCTCCATGGGTTCAATAAGCAGTAAAATATGTCCCCATCAAACAAGAAAGATTTAAGCTGCCTGAAAATCCCATTCATATTGGATTTAGAGAAAACTTTCATTTGAAAAAAAATCTGAGGCAAAAGTGCCTGAAAACTACTACTACACATCAATATCCAGACCCACACTGACTCTAATAACCAGCTGGGAGTTGTCTCTAAAGTTGAAATTGTAAAACATGAAACACAACAGGAGGAAGCCCATAACGAGAGAAAATACTGAGCCGTTTTCTTTTCTGTCCAAAGTGGCAGGTGAATTGTAAATTTACTGACACCTAGTCATGGTGATTTTCCAGAGGTGAAATCAGCGCAAAAATAAACTATTTTGTAAACTTCAAAGAAGCTGAAGTTCTTATTAACATCTTTCCTTCCCTAGACTCTGATAAAGGTGCTAACATTTAATGAAAACGCATTCTAGAATAATTCTTATTGATTTGATAACCCATATGAAAGCTTTTACTCTGGCGTTTCCAATTTTTTTTTTTCTTACCCAAGTCCATTTTAGCCCATGAATCCATGAATAAGTGTTCCCCAGAAAACAGTGGTAAATCCATGTCTTGTACAAGAGTTTAGGCAAAAAGTAATCAAAAACTAAACAAGAAAAATAAACACGTGTAAGGCAAAGGAAAGGTTTTCAAACTGGATTTATTGTGAGGTACACATGGCAAGGATGTAGCATTGAAATAAATATTCAGTCAGGTTATGAAATGAATGTATTGGTTTTGACGTTGCTGGGGCTGCAAATAACAAGACACCAACTCACACTGGCTTGAACAAGAAGGAAATTTATTATTTAACAGCAGGTTGGCTGGCTCTCAGCACTGGCTTCATCCTCAGGGTGGTAATCAGGTCTCCCGGGCAGCAAGGTCCTCTTTGAGACAAGACTTCGTCCAGAAGCAAAGAACCACCTCTTCTTCCACTTCTTTCTTAGGCTTGAAGAAATTTTTCCTGCAAGTTCTTACCATTCTTCCCATTTTAATAGTCAAAACCAGAACCCACTTCCATTCCTCCACTGGCAACAGCAGCAGAGTGACCACAACTGCCTGATGGTGATTACCTAGGGTTGAATGATCGTTGCAAGCCAACCACAACAGCTCCTGTAGGATTTGGAAGATCATCGAATTCTCTTAAAAACATACCTTGTGTTTAGGTCTTTGTGTGCATAAGATAAATCAGGAAAAAAAAAAACTGAAGGCGAGGCTGGGACAATATGAGAGAAGAGCACTGAAACATGTATATTACCATGTGTAAAATAGATGACCAGGGCAAGTTCGATGCATGAGGTAGGGCACCTAAAGCTGGTGCTCCGGGACAACCCCGAGGGATGGGATGAGGACGGAGGTGGGAGGGGGGATTCAGGATGCGGGGGAACACGTGTACACCCACGGCTGAGTCATGTCGCTGTATGGCAAAAACCACCACAATACTGTAAAGGAATTAGCCTCCAATTAAAATAAATAAACAAATTTTTAAAAAGTTTATATTTAATAACTGTGTAATTTTGCCTCCAATTTAATTCAAAATGGAAGAAGTTATAAAAAGTAATGAAATGAGTACTTTAAATCAACTGTTCACAGCAAGTTTAATTACCTGACACAATTATCCTAGTCCAGTATCAACTTAATTTATTCAATACTACCCAACTATACCAGACTACCATGGGAAAGAATAAATGGATTTTCCTTCCAGAAATACAGAACATTTTAAAAGTTACTAAATTGCATATTGCATTCATTCATACAACAAATATTCAGCACCAACTCAAGGTGGGCTTTTCTAGTGGTTCAGAAGTAAAGAATCCACCTGTCAATAAAGGAGATACAGGTTCGATCCCTGGGTTGGGAAGATCTCCTGGAGATGGAAATGGCAACCCACCCCAGTATTTTTGTCTGGAAAATCAAGTGCACAGAGGAGCCTGGTGGTCTACAGTCCATGGCGTCACAAAAAGAGTCAGACACAACTTAGCAACTAAACAAGACAAGCTCAACTCAAAGTGCTGTTCTATAGAAAACCAACACACAAAACCCCTATGACCCACAGGAAGGGAACAGTAAAAAGATAAGAAACATGAACTCTTTAGAGTATACGAGACCCTTTCGGAAAGAGGGTGGGACTATTCACAACAAACAGATGAGGAAAGGACTTACTGATTAAGACTGAAACAGATTACAGGAGGACATCAGGGACCTGGCCTTATGAGTTATACTAGACAAGAGTCTCCAGGTAAAGCTTTGGAGCAGCAAGTACAAAATTCTTCAGCAGGGAAGGTGCTGGGAGTGAGGAAGGACCAGGTGGCAACACAGGCGAACAGCACAGGCCTAGCCCTGAGCATCAGAAAGCTCCCTAAAACCCGGCTCTTACTCTAAGAGTGAAGGATCGACTTTTTACAAGAATTACACACAAACTGCTTCCTCACCAAAATCTGGGAAAATAAGGATTATACATAATATGATGCTTCATAGGATATCACACACTTAGCACATAAAAGCAAAGATATTTTAAAAATGTAGTTCCTCAATCTTTTATATGAATCTTCACTAATTCAATGGTGTACAGATTAAAAAAAACTGATCTTATCCATCCAGGTTACTCCGGCTGCTGTGGTTCATGTGGGAAGTACTCAGGACTGCTACTGCTTCACATGTGAGCAGTCTAACAGCGTAAATCAATACAGCCCAAGAACAATTCTAACAGGTACACGAAATTTGAGAAACATTCTGGGAAATCGATACAGCAGAAAGGCACTCATACTAATTGGCCATGCTAATCCTCGCTGTTGTTCCTGGCTTATATACTCAGCAGATACAATCTTGGCAGGCACCCCAAAAGCGGTCCTACTGCCTCGAACTCTAAGAGCTTCCCTTGACATACAGTAAGAGCCATTCCAGATTCAAATCAACTTCACACAACCCAAGATGGACAGACAGATTCCAGGAAGAGGATGACAAGTCAGAAGAATTAAACACTGCTCCAAAGATCACTTAAGAGCCTGGTTTCAGGACCAATGAAAGGATTCCACAAAGACTGGAATGGAGTAGACTCAGTTTAACATCTCACAACATGAGGTCATGTGTAGGCGCTCAGGAATATGAACCAAGAATTCCATCTGAATTCCATTTGAATCCCATCTTGGACACATAACCACTGCTACAACTTTGGTCTCCACAAATACAGAAAGCAGGTAAAATAGTACCTCCTTACAAGGCTTTTAAGAATTACATGAAATAATTTAAATCCAGCAAATATACACTTTTTCCCATCAGTTACTGTTTTCATTTCTTCTAAAGAAACAAACTTAACCCCTGACCCTCCTCCTTTTGACAAGGTGGTAAAAAACAATTATTGAAGCTTCTGGGTTTTTCTTTAATTTTTTTTCAGCTTTCTAATATTATTAACAGTGTATACAGACCTAAAATATATTTTAATTATCTATTTTGTATGTTTACCTTTCAATGGGCTTCACCAGTGGCTCAGATGGTAGAGTCTGCCTGCAATGCAGGAGACCCGGGTTCTCCTTTCAATACACATACACTGCATCCCTGTTACTGTCAGTTACTACGATATGTAACTTTACTTAGGCATGGGACTTAAATCATAGTCTAATAACAAAGTTCAGGAATGAAGCAAAATGATGAGCACGATAATTGAAAGGTACACAGTCCGACCACCCGGGAGGATCAGAGAAAGGGAGTACAGACATGACTCAGCTGGATCCTGCAAGTGGATTTAAGTGTGGGAGCACACTGGAGGTAGGGGGAGGTGGGCACTGCAAGCAGCAGTCCAGTTTACTTTTCTCTCCATCCCGTTTATATCAGAGCATTTCATGGCAGGGACTATTCTCACCAGGGCCTAGAACAGCTCCTAGTACATTGCAGAGACTGACTATATCTCCCGTGAATCAATACATGGGAAAGAGAGATGACACAGCATGTGGGGTTTTAATTCATTATCAAAAGCAACACAGAAAACTTTAAGTAGATACCTTCTGCTAACCTCTTAGGATACAAGAGAAGTAATGACTGAGGCAAGGAAGAAGTGACAGACAGCCTTCTATGATGTATAGATGGTAACAAAGAGTAATAAACACATATACAAAGTGAAATCAAATGAAAACAAAGAAAAATAGATGATTTTCTGCTCTGCAGGGCTTACAAATGGAAGTTTTTACAGGAATTGATTTCTACGTAAAAATGACAACCAAAATTGGTAATAAACATCTAATTTATGTGTTTTTATACTCAAGCAAGTAGAGGAGGCAGGGTATGACATGGAAGATTGTTACTAAGGATTTTTTCCAAGTACTCCAAATAATATTTTCATGAGAATAAGCTGTCTTGGTCTGCTACATAATACTCACCCTAAGAACAAAAACTTTCTCTCTAGATAGAACCAGGGTAAAATGTAAAGAGCTTAACAACAAAATAAACCCAATTCACCAGTATTTATCAAATAACAAAGTTCTCTTACATTCCTCTAATCACCTAAAGGTACTGCTCACCAACAACTGGGATAAGTTCTCTCTATTCCTACCATTCTAACTCTGAGATACCCATTCGGGCTCATCCCATTCAACCCTTCCTATTTGGGCAAAAGCAGCAGGAGGCACGGAGAGGGCGATGGCACCCCACTCCAGTACTCTTGCCTGGAAAATCCCATGGATGGAGGAGCCTGGTAGGCTGCAGTCCACGGGGTCACAAAGAGTCGGACACGACTGAGCGACTTCACTTTCACTTTTCACTTTCATGCATTGGAGAAGAAAATGGCAACCCACTCCAGCGTTCCTGCCTGGAGAATCCCAGGGACGGGGGAGCCTGGTGGGCTGCCGTCTATGGGGTCGCAGAGAGTCAGACACGACTGACGTGACTCAGCAGCAGCAGCAGGAGGCACAGAGAGAAGAGGAAAGAGGGGGAAACAGTTCCATGAACTGCTGCCTTTGGTTCAGATGAAGTACAGGGTACAAATATTCACGGTGTGGCCTACCCTGCACTGAGTTCTAATTCTTCTGGTAAAAGCACACTAATTTGCATTGAGGGACTGGTCTTCCCATCACCCCACAGTTTTAAGGGTGGTACTCACAGGCCCATGGTCTTGTAGTCATAGTTTTGCGATCCCATCCCCCACTCTGTATGGATAAGGAGTAAAAATGAGCCACAGGGGACTCCAGGTTACCTGAGAAGGAAGACCACCTCCTGAGAGAGTCCAAAGACGGAGAGAGAGATCCAGACCACTCTCCAAGCCCCCAGACCTAGCATAACCATAGGCCAAAACCTAAAAATACCCTTGGACTTTACAGTTAAGTGAGTGCATCAATGCTTTTTTGTCCACATAAGCCAATTTGAATAGATTCCCACATGCAATCAAAAGAATTCTGGAATATACTTAGAAGTAAAACCAAATGTGTTCCTAATATTCTGAGGAAGAATGACAAATGCCTTTTCCATAGAAACACAGTTACAATGAGACTTGCAAAACTGGAAACTAAGAATTGAATAGGTTTTTGTGGACTGGCGTACAAAATCTCTGAAGACCATAAAATTGCTTCTATGGAAAAATGTGTTCTGAATACAAAGCAAACTTATAAGTAAGTTTTTCATGATTAGATTAGGTATGAAATTTCTCAATTATACCATATACTTAAGACTACATTTTATTTCTTCATTACTTTTTTCTAGGCTTGACATTTCACATCTTCTGTTTAAGCAGTATCTTTTAACTAGGCATTCTTGTGGATTTATACACATGTAACAATATAAAAGAATTACTTTTATATGTCCCCCTCAAAGATCTCAGTAAAGTAGGACCCAGTACACCCATTTCACAAAAATACATTAGTTGCAAAGGATAAAGGACTTAAGCATGTGTCCTACCATCTGTTGATAAAAAGGGGGAGAGGGAATCGTAGCCCCAGTGCTTCCAAATTTTTAATGACTAACTGAAACAACTTGGTAGAATAATTACCACTATTCTGCCCAAAAAAAGGGAAACGTGAGTGTTGACAACATACCAGCCACTCACACACAGGTAATGCCAGCTGTTCCCACAACCACCTTGAGGGAAAGGAGAGGAAAAACCAGCATTTCCAAGATACATTTTATAGTGAATTAACTGAGTAATCAATTTGGAGAACTGTTATCAATGGACATTAACAGAAGAAACAGTGGTGGATACACGAGAAAGGAATTAAAGTCAGAGGACACAGTTTAAATCATCAGACTCATTTCATGGAAAATGACATTTACCATTAACTTAGAACATTAACATTTAAAATCATACTTGTTTATTACCTTTCTTTGTTTTATAATAGAAGTATACACAGGAAGTCCTTATCACCCAACTAATCATTATGAGACCTCTGAAGTTACAAAGTTGTATGGCCATAACACTACAAAATACTCTATAAGCCAACTGTTTGTAGAATTAATTCCCTGGGATTCACTCAAACTTTCACGCTGATGGATATACGTCAATTTCTTTACTAGCTTCTCCCTCATTTTGAAATGTTGCAGGACTCTGTACACAATGCAAATCCATAAAGTGAAACCAAAAATTTTGTTAAAAAAATAAGATTTTAAATGATTACAAGCAATGGTAGAAATAACACATCAAGCTATTAACCAATGAAACACAGAAGTTACACATCACAACTGAAGGGGGAAAAAATCAATGATGATAAAGTGCTTCCAAAGAAAGTATTTTGAACACTAAAAGATAAAAGATTCCTGGAAACACTGATAGGCTCTCAAATATTTTTGAAAATCTGACCATCTATACTATGACTACTTCTCACATGGAAAGTATTGTCATACAAAGTTTAAGGAAAATTATGCCAACAATATCACTTTTTAGAATTCTATGCATCATCTCTTAGTGCAACTTGAGAAGTCTGTTAGTGATACAAGATATATATACTTATACTTTATACTCTTAGTACTTAACTTTCACTTTTCAGGACTTATTCTAACTCCCAACTACTGTAAATTATGAAATTTTGTCCCTATTTTTAGTTGACGTTTCCAAAGGGTAACCTTTTGGTTTTTAGTTAGTCTAAACTAACCAGTATGAAGCAGCAGAATACAGAAATAATTATGTATGTAGTAAAAAAGCAAGTAAAACTAAGGAAGCAAGCATAATCTTAACCCATTTATCATGACCAAAAGCGTATCTTGCCCTAAGTTTTTCAGGTGAATAGTGTCATGCAGCTGGGTAAAGTGTTATGTCAACTTCAATAAAATTCAGTTGACAGCTTTATTTACTGAAGAAAATAGAAGGAAAGAATATAAGCCAATTCCCAGTTCATAAGAGCTCTTGAAATGTTTCTGATGTTTAATAGAGAAGTTTGAATTCAATTTGATTCTTGAGCTATGATTCAAAGGAAAATTCAATGATAGAACAAAAATATTTTCAAGTGCTTTGCTAAATAGCAACTCTCCAGTATTCTTGCCTGGGAAATCCCATGGAGAGAGGAGCCTGGTGGGCTAGTTCGTGAGGTCCTAGAGTCAGATATGACTAGGTGACTAAACAACAGAACAATAACAACAACAAAACATGTTTATTTGCTTACACTGATTAATTTTTCTAAATTTTTATCACCAATTCCTTAAAGTTTAGCATTTATGTACATTATGCCCTATAGGATTAACCGTCCTTCAAAAACCAGGGTAAAAATTACCAGAATGCCCTCACTAAAGGTAATTATAATTCTCTGCCCTCCTCTGCAAGGGAGGGGAAAAAAAATCATCTGTACAGAAATTAACACGAAAATTTGGTACATAAATTTAAAAACTCAATCCATTTATCTTGGCAAGATCAAACGTCAGGATATGTTTTTTAAAGGTTATAATTTTATATGGTTGCTGGATATAGTTCTGCTTTTCATTCTGTTCAGTTATCAGAGCCTCCCTCTTCTTTTCCCAGAAACTCTGTTCTGCAGGAAATGTCACATGGTTTGAAAGGGACACCACCCTCCACCCCCAAAGATTTATGTATAGGAGCCTGCCTGGGAAGACGGACCCAACCCCAACTATAGAATTGGCCACAGATGCTTCCAGACCCAACCAGGACAGCTGGACTCCTACGACTTCTTTCCCAGAGCCAGCCCAGAAAACTGCATCTTTGCACAAGGATGGCTAAACTAGAAAGATTGTTTCCAGGACCTGTGGAAGCCAGCCCAGAAAACTGCATCTTTGCACAAGGATGGCTAAACTAGAAAGATTGTTTCCAGGACCTGGATTGTTTCCAGGACCTACCACCCTCATCAAGTGGTAGAACCTCCATGGAGAATAAAGTAAAATATAGATCAATAGAACTAAGATTTGAGGACAGAGCAAGGAAGAATCAGCTCTGATTACAGGTGTGTACTTGAAATCTATTGATACTCACTTCAAGCCCTACATTTACCAATCAAATGAGCCATAAAATTCTCTGTGGTTTACTGTGCTCCTAGAATTGATCTATAAGAACAACATAATTCAGACTGATCAGCACATAAAACCCCAAATTAACACATGTGACAATTTCTTTGGGCCTCAGTTTTTAAACAATAAAGTCATAGGACTGGGTTACAGATATTAGACCGGATATTCTCTAGGCCCCCATGCTGTGTAATTTTATTATATCAGTTGGAATTCCTGTCAACTAAATGAACGCATGTGCTTGGTTTTAAGCAGGAAAAGCTGCCACAATATTATAAAACATGCACAAGACTTCTAGAAAATTTTACACTTAATGCTTTCTCATTTCTGACTTGAAATATCTTTAATTGGGCCAAAATCTCTGCTTTTAAAAGCTCTTCATAGAAAAAGCTGAAGAATTATTTTTTTAAAAAAATAAAATTTTTGTGGTAGCACTTACAATTTTGTTACAACAAACCAGGGTGCTCCCCTCAAATTCAGTAACTGAATTTTGCCAGCAGTCACCATTAAAGACTTAAGACTTCATGCAGAACAGCACAGACTATTTGTCAGAAAGTACTTCTTACTGAAATTTCATTTTATTAAATGTTTTCTGAATTCAATTTTGATCTCTAGTTAGATCTCAGATTGGCAACTCCTTAGAAATGGTAAACAACTATGATACAATCAAATATGAAAAATACGTACCATTCCAACAACAGAACTGAAAAATCGTGATACAAAATGAAAGTACACTATAATTTGAAATAATTAAAACCTTCTATAATGATTCTGAGTCTGTAAAGATATCATAAACAAGTGTTCTAACATTGTTCTTCTACATAAAATTCTCTTTTATCCAAGGCTGGTTCTAGAATTCTCAAAACACAGTGAATACCCAGTGTTTACTGGGGGACAGGAGAAGGTGGGAGACAGATGGTTGGAAAGGGAGAGATACTGAGGAGGGGTGAGGAGTGAGGCGGCAAGGAGGGGTGAAAAGGGAGGCAAAGCAGACTGTACAAGGCCAGGCAGGAGAGAATGAAAGGAGATGTAGAAGGTGGAGCTGAGTGGGGAAGAGCCTCAGGAAGGGGCAGTCCCAGAGAATTGGGGGAGCTGGCTGGGCCATGGGAGTGAGACATGCAGGTGACATCCTGAGGAGATGCCCTCAGAAGAGCTTGGGGGTGGGGGGGCGGTGCAGGAAGAGAAAGACAGGAAGGAAAAGGGGAACGAGAAAGGGAGTGGAGAAAGAAAAGAGTAGGTGAAGAAGAAAGGGAACGCAGGAAAGAGGAGGAGGGAAGAAAAACAGCCAACAGAAAAAGAAGGTAACTTCCTAACTCCCTATTTCTCATTCCTAAAACTTACAAATCACTCTGCGTATAAATACTATTTAAAAAGTTTAAAATTCTTACTTCACTCCAATGAAGATATTCTATTTTAATAAATTCATTACAATTCAGATTACATATACATTTATCTGGATATATGATCAATAAATTAATAAAAACAGACCTTATTACATCACATTTGTATTACGTATTTTTTAAAAACTTCATCTTTTAAACGTAGGAGCATGAGACAGGTACCTCAATTTCAAAGAATTTATTTGCTGAGCACCAATAAATATATTCATTGGCTACATGACACATCTTCCCCAACTAGAGCAATACTAAGCTTTCTATGCCCTTTAGCAGCAAATCACGATGAAGATTATTACCATTTCCTGAGATGCTGCTGCTCCAGCTTTAGCTCTTTCTTTTCTGGTTATTTCCCTTGGCTAAGTGTGCGTGTTTGGCAGAGCTTCTCTCTTCCCTTCGCTCATCTTTGTCTCTGGGTGCCACTTTACCAGGAACATCCTTGATATTCGTGGATTTCCTCCTGTTTTCCTTGGCTTTAGTACCTTTCTCCAGTCCCACTTTCTCCTTTTCTCTGTCTTTTTTACCCCTAGGAGCCTCTTTCTTGGAAGCATCTGAATCTGCAATCTTCTTATCCTTCCGGTCATCCTCTTTTTCTCTCTTCCCCCTTTTTCTCTCTTCATGCTTGCTTTCTTTCTTTGACTCCAGCTTGTCTTTTTCCTTCTTGAGCTCTTCTTTAGTGAGTTCTTTAACTTCCAGGTTTTCCAATTAAAGGAAAGAATGTTTATTGAAGGCATCTCAATTCATAGACAGCAACTTAGTGCAAAAGAATTACCTTTTTTTCTATCTCCCCATACACGAGATGATCATTCAAAAAGTGACTTTCATCCACTAGTTTTAAATTGGCTAACAACAACAGATGCAAACCTCTATGAGGTATCAGCTATAAAAGAAATGCTAGACTCATATTTTTCTAGCTTGCAATATTGTGTGTTTGTCTCAAAACAAGGTTAACATGCAAGATTAATAAAATGAGCCCATCCACAAAGGCAGCACTTTACTCAAAGTGTTAACAACTCACATTTCACAGCTATTAACAACATAATTAAAGGAACACTGGCAATGTAAGAACAAATTTTCCATAACTTGCAAGTATCTGCACAAAGATAATTTTAAAATCTTTAGCTCTAACAAAAAATTATGTCCTTAAAGTATTTGCATTTGCATTCCTTGGAAACAAATATATTGCACCAATGAAAAGTTAAATACCATTTAATTTTCTGAGTTTAGAAAAATACAATTTCCATGAATGTGAAATTTTAAGGTTGTTATCTATAGTATCTAAAATGACAAAGAGAACTTCTTTTCTATTCTTATTCAACATCATGGAATCAGTATTCCTTTAAGTATATTTTCTGCTATTTTATGTAGCGCCACTCCAAGCTAACACCTGTGCTGTCCATGCTCACAGGAGAGACAACAATTGAATGGAATCTACTGGTGATTCCAAATCTCGCAACAGGTGCTGCTTTCAACTTGCTTTAAATAAAGTTTAACAGTCCTGACTGCAAAACCTTTGAATTTTCAGCTTCTTGCTTCTCTCATTAAGAAATCATAAGAGAAGCCAGGTGTTCACTGTATAGTGTAGCATGTAAGCAGAAACAAAAAAGAGATTTCTTTAATAAAATATGGAGGATGTTTCTGCACATCAGAATCATGTAAAACTTATGCAGTACAAAATGTTACTCAATTCTTCCTCCCAATTTTATTAAAACCTCCTAAAGATACACAATAGAATTCATAAATCACCAACCATCCTCAGAGTCCTCATTTTCCTTCAGCACCATCCAGAGTAACACAGAAAAGGTCGCTGGCAAAGGCAGAATGCAAGTACAAAGCTGGCAGGTCTTACTCTGCACACAGTTTTAAAATATTAAATCTTTAATGTTGAATTTGCCTCTCTAGATCAAGGGGCAAAATTATACTTTATTGGCCATTTATTTCATAGTTATTTACATAAGAATAAAATGGTAAAAATTCTGTTTTCTTCCCAGGAATTATTCAGGTGGGATACTAAAGTTAAAACATTAAAAGTTCTTCATCTTAAAATTAAAGCACAAATCACAAACCCTATAAACCACACAGTAAAAGTCTGACCTGTTAATGTTTCACCAAAATCAAACTACAATGTGCCAAGCACTGAACACAAAAAAATACTATAAGTTTATATATATGTATAAAAAGCATGCACTTTCCCCATGCCCCTCTCCCTAAAGGACAGAAATATTTACAAGTGTTTCAAGTGAACAAGAAAAACCATGGGGATATAAAATAAGCCTGCAATAATAAGTGTTAGACCATATAGAATGCTTAACAAGTGTAATGATTTTCAGTGAATTAAAATATCAAATACAGCAAATTATATGCTGGCATAATGCAGTGCTCCAGATTGTAAGTTTTCACTTTACTGAAAATTACAAGTTTGATCACACTAGCTTTAATTGTGCTCTAAGGCAGCATCAACAGCTTTTGGAGAAAGGAAATCAATCACTGATGAATTCATCTCTATTTCCAACTTAACTAAAAAATTTAGACTAAGAAATGTTTTAGAAGAAAAGTAGGACGTGTATACTGCAAACTTAGTCTGTGTAATTTAAAGACTATTACAAGGTTTTGATAATTTGAAAAGGAAATTACTTAAAAGCCTGAGGCAGAAATTTCTTTAATGAAATCTTGAGAAAACTACTTATGACCAAAGGTGCACCCAAAACCAAAAAGCGGTAACATTTAGCATTAGTAGCTGCGTCTACAAAACACATCTATAAACTTTCATGCATATTCAAGCATTAAACTTGATTCACTCAAGGCTAATTTGAAAAACAGAAAATACCTTTAGCCTTGGTTTTTCTCTTGGCTAACCCACCAGGTCCTTCTGTTGGTGTTTACAAGATGAAAATAGGTTATAAACAGAAAATAGATAATTAAAAAACTGTCTATAAAATAGTTAAACAGATGCATTGACTAACAGATTTAATTCACCATTTAAAAAATACACTCCTCCAACATACAAAAATATCTATCATTTGTATGTCATTTTAGAACCTTACTCTATCTATAACCAAAAACTACGTTTTTTGTTTTTTTTTTTCAAAAAAAATTATTTTTGATTTAATTAACTTCACAACCTGCTTTAGATCTGAAAGAACTGTTGGCTTTAGAAATGTCTAATTACTACTGGGAATGACATTTCCCTCTCACTGGTTCCCGGACGCCAGTGGACTTCTGCTTAGACACGGATGATTAATTACAGGCACCAGAGTTGAAAGGACCTGGGGACCCCACTCAGTCATCACTGCCTCTCAAAAACAGGACAGCACATTTATATAGAATTTTACTTTTTATTGTCTAAATTATCACGGCTTTACCCCCAGAGCTTCAAATTTTTTCTATAAAAAACTACATAAGTAAGAATTATATAGTTATAGAGGGATATACTGACTCACCTAAAAACTTTGCAAAGGCTTTCTATTTCCTCTCTAGGCAAATGAAAGTTCTGATAATGCATTTATTTTTTAACCTTCTAACAAATGTCAGTGAGTTGGACCATAATGAAAGCTGAGTGCCAAAGAGCTGATGCTTTTGAGTTGTGGTGCTGCTACTAATGCTAAAGACTCTTAAGGGTCCCGTAGACTGCAAGGAAATCAAACCAGTCAATCCTAAAGGAAATCAACCCTGAATATTCATTGGAAGGACTGATGCTGAAACTGAAGCTCCAACACTTTGGCCACCTGATGCAAAGAGCCAACTCATTGGAAAGGACCCTGATGCTGGGAAAGATTGAGGGCAAAAGGAAAAGGGGGCAGCAGAAGATCTGAAATGGTTAGACAGCATCCCCAGCTCAGTGGACATGAATCTGAGCAAACTCCGGGAGACAGTGGAGGATGAGGAGCCTGGCGGGTTATAGTCGATGGAGTCACGAAGAGTTCGAACAAGACTTAGCGACCAAACAATAAAAACAACAAACGTCAACACCACCTCCCTACAATTTCATTCCCAGCCAGCTGATGCTCCCAGTTCTATCTTCTGTTCACATAAATGTTTTCTTACACTCATGCATCAGCAAACTTTCCAAAGTGGCATTCCAGGTTGCCAATCCATTTCCTGGGTACACCAGGATGGGAAATCTAGTGACTCCTGCTCATCCCTTGTGGACGCAGCACCATGTACAACCTGTCCTCTATAGTGAAGGTCTCGAGTGTTGTCCCAAGAAAACCCCTACACCCTTTTACACATACAGTAAGTCCTCTACATATGAACAAGTTCCGTTCTGAGAGAGCATTCGTAAGTCTAATTTGTTCATTAGTCCAACAAAGTTAGCCTAGGTACCAAACTAACACAATCAGGTATATAGTACTGCACTGTAATAGGTTTATAATAGTTTTCACACAAATAACACATAAAAAGACAAACACACAAAGATAAAACATTTTTAACCTTACAGTACCTTGAAAATTACAGTAGTACAGTACAACAGCTGGTATATACAAGGGCTGGCATTAAGTGAACAGGCAAGAAGGACTGGAAGAGGGAGAGGAGGTGGGAGATTGTAGAGCTGAATGACAGTCAGCAATAGGAGATGGAAGCTGCAATGTCACTCACGCCTGACACTGATGGAGCACATGTTTACATCTTTGAAAGTTCTCAACTTGAACGTCTGTATGTAGAAGACTTACTGCACTCCTGCTGGAAACCATGGAACCCCCCTCTACGTTTCTCAAAACTATGACCACACTCCCACTTCAAATATGAGATATTTTTACTCCTGTTATACTCTGAGTCCTCCTCCATTCCTAAATCCCTTCCCCTTTCTCTTCATGGAAATTTGTTTCCATCAAATGCGATAGTTCATATGAGAATGGTCATTTATTTTGGTTGAGATATCACCACTGTCATTCTGGAGAAAATAAAGTAATACTATATCTTACCACTGACTACATTAAAAACAGAAATGTGAATTAACTGTTCCATGTGGCTATCTCTATCTGTCTGGTTATTTGATATACATACATAACCAAAACCAGTGTGTATGTCTGACTACTATCTTTCACAGACAAAGCCCAACTGTTTCCTAAATTCTATCAAGAACAGCACACCACCTGGTAATACTGAATGCTATCTTGGACCACTCCCCAATAAAGTTTGTTTAGATAAAATATAAAACTCATTATTTTAATGACAACTTTAAAATTCATGAGTACTACCCAATGTGCCAAAAAAATTAATATAAAGCATGAAAAAACACTTTTAACGATGCTACTGGCCCCCACCCCTGCATTCATTTCTACACATTCTTGACTGGCAGGCCTAGATACTCCCTTACAAAGCAGAGTGGTGGGAATCCGACTATCCCCTTCAATATTATGATGTACTCAAAACTGGTGAAAAGGCTAGAGTTAATTTTTGTCATAAATAAGCCAATATATTAAATCGACATCAGATTAGTTGATTAGAAAAGAAAATATGTGATTTAAAACTTTGCTTTTATATATTCCTAATTAGACAGAATTAAATTATCATTCATATCAATGGCTAGTGTGGACTCTCCCTGTAATACTGTGCAAAATCAACAACGTACCCTCTTTTTCTTCTTTTCTCTCTTTATGACTATAGCCAATGTGCAGGAGGGCAAAAAAAAAAAAAAATAACAATTCCATCAAACAATATAATTCATGATAATACAATAATTCCTTAAAAATAATTTCTAAATACTATGGAGAAAGATGTATCAATTGGAGTTTAAAACAGAAGCATCTTGGTACTCTTTTATTTGGATGACAGTTGTTTTTATTGATAGAATATGTTCTAATTGAAGGCAATGACCAGACAAGCATTACCTTGTGGCTATGGGCAAAAAGAATGGAAAAAAAAAAAAAAAAAAGGAAAAAAAAGCATCATCATGTTTGTTTCTTTTTTGCCCTGTAAGTTTACTTTGATGGTTTTAAAATGATTATTATTAATAGCTCAGTTGATGCTTTGGGAATTCTTATACTGAAAATTAGGGGAAAAAATTTTTTTTAAAGCAGGTCTTATATTTTTCTCTTAGAACCTGAGACAGTTGCCTAAAAGTAATTAATGTTACTGTGGCAACTGCCTCAGAGACACTACATCAGATACATTTTCCAAGTGAAATGCTACGGATGAAATTAAAATGCTGAATCATGAAGCCAATGGTCGGACCTGCGGTTCCACCACAATTTTAGAAGACTGGCTCCATTACAGAAACCCAAGTAGGCTTTCAGGGAGTTGGTCACAGAATCGGTTGGCTGGGTATCATGTCATATTTAGGTCATCCCAGTCACTCCCACTGTCCCTGGTGAGACCAGTGAGTCACCCCGAGCCTGTTTTGTATCTTCCTCCTGCCTATCAAAGCATCATGATATATTTCAACGCCGATTACCGATGAGCTCCAGATGCCTAAGAGAAGATCCTGTGAGTTAGCCTGTCACTCTAGAACGTGAGTCTAGTCTTTGTAAAATACAAGCGAGGACTTTATACACCAAAACAGAAACCTGATGAGAGCCTACAGTACCGGGAACTCACTCAGTGCTCTGCGGTGACCTCAATGGGAGGCTGACTCACATCGCTGAACGGCAGAAACTAACACAATATTGTAAAGCAACCATACGCCAATTAAAAAAAAGAAAAGATCTAGTTGCAAAACACACAAAAAATGAGGCACAACTAAAGAAATACATTTTTAAATGTATAAGTAATACTATGGCAGTAAAGTTTAAAACAAACCAAAAAACACTACACCAATTCTCTTTTTATTTTTAAATAGATGGCATAACAATATTATCATGGACATTTTCGAAAAAAGGAAGCTACAAACCTTACACCCCTCAAGGATAAGGGAAGATCAGAACATCGGAGAATTGAAAGACTAAAAATCTACGAAGGAATTACATCCAGAGAGTGAGAGCATGAACAAAGATAAAATGCAGACTCAAATACAAATGAGATAGCAGAAAAATCACCTGAAGACCTTTACTAGCATAGGTCAGGTCACTGTATTTAAACTTCAAAGTGTCAATCACTTCTCTTGAAAAAAAAATGTTTTCACTAATTTAAGCTTTTTTTTTTTTAAATCAGTGTTTTATTATACAATGAGTAATTCCTAAAGTTCTCATCACCAGGACCAACCCCAGCAAATATTTAATAAATACCGTGTTGGGCTCAGCTTTGAAGAGGAGTCAAAACCAGGCTAACCTCGCTCCCAACTTTAAGGAGTTCAAAATTTAGTTCATATCTACTCCTGTGTGTCACATGGTCATCTCAACAAATAACCAAGGCAGAGAACTCAGTATACTGTTTCATCAATCAATCAGCTTGTGATAATAAAGTCTGCATCACTGAATTTTATAAAAAGTGTGCACATTCATGGTGATCAGAGAAATTTCCAAAGCCCCAAAATGCAGAAAATGACTTGTTTCATAGAGCAGGATCTGATTTAAGATGGGTCTATGGTTTTTCCAGTGGTCATGTATGGATGTGAGAGTTGGACTGTGAAGAAAGCTGAGCGCCGAAGAATTGATGCTTTTGAACGGTGGTGTTGGAGAAGACTCTTGAGAGTCCCTTGGACTGCAAGGAGATCCAACCAGTCCATTCTGAAGGAGATCAGCCCTGGGTGTTCTTTGGAAGGAATGATGCTAAAGCTGAAACTCCAGTACTTTGGCCACCTCATGTGAAGAGTTGACTCAAAGGAAAAGACTCTGATGCTGGGAGGGATTGGGGGCAGGAGGAGAAGGGGACGACAGAGGATGAGATGGCTGGATGGCATCACCGACTGGATGGATGTGAGTCTGAGTGAACTCCGAGAGATGGTGATGGACAGGGAGGCCTGGCGTGCTGCGATTCATGGTGTAGCAAAGAGTCGGACACGACTAAGAGACCGAACTGAACTGAACTGTCAGTCCCCAAAAGGTGTAACTGTGGGTGTTCAAATTCATATCTGTCTCTACTTCTATCTGCTTTTGCTAATTCTCCAAAATTACAAACATCAGGACAGACAAGGAAACATTTTGTTCCATCTGCTGCTAAATGAGAATAACCAGAATTCAAGCAGAGAAAACAATTTTTCTTACATGTTTGCATTCAGCTCTATACAACAGGGAGGTAATTTCTAGAATAAAGAATCAAGTGCAAGATGAAAAAGCAGGATTGTTGATGTTCAGTTGCTTAGTTGTATCTGACTCTTTTGCAATCCCATGGACTGTAGCCCAGCAGGATTTCCCAGGCAAGAATACTAGAGTGGATTGCCATTTCCTTCTCCAGGGGATCTTCCCAACCCAGGGATCAAACCCATGTCTCCGGCAATGGCCTGAGGCACCTGGGAAGCCCGAAACAGCAGGAATCACCCAGCATTCCATCATGTCCAAGTCATCTGCAACATACAGCAATCTGGCAGCTGGACATCAAGCATCAGTACCCAGGAGATGCCTCTCCAACTGACTTACATCGCACCCCTCACATCCCAGGGGAAATAAGGGCCGAAAGAAACTGAAGTGCAAAAATGAAGTCCTCTGAGTGCCACCTCCTTGCTTTTGCACCAAATTCCAGAGAACTCAGTGCCTTTTCAATTGGACAAACAGCAGTTCCATCTGAGGAAGGGCAGCTCAGAACAGACAAGGCCATGTGAACTCAGAAGTGCTTTCGGTTGTTCCAAACTGGAAACACAGAGTTAAGTACGTGAGTGCTAGGTTGCTTCAGTTGCAAATGACTCTTTGCAACCCTATGGACCTTAGCCTGCCAGGATCCTCTGTCCATGGGATTCCCCAGGTAATAATACTGGAATGGGTTGCCATTCCCTTCTCTAGCGGATCTTCCCAACCCAGGGATCGAACCAGCATCTCTTATGTCACCTGCATAGGCAGGCAGGTTCTTTACCAAAAATATAGAACAATGTAAAATTCCTTAAGAACTATAAACACTCAAACTAACAATTACATTTTTTTTTTGTTCCTAAGCTTAAAAGACACAAGCTAGTAAAGTATTTCTATGGTCAAACAGAAAATGACACAATAAATCCTTAGAAGATTAAGAACTATAACATATATAGTAAATAAAATGTAAACGAGACTACTTTGATCAGCTTCAAAGTACTTTATACCAGTTTGGCAAATACCTTTATTTTCTCACCAAAGCAAGCTGTGGGAACAAGTTGAAGGCTGTCACAGAAGTCAGGGGTTCACCAGTTACCTGGATTTTATCATCATCAGAGGCTTTTCAAAGGGCTGATCAGCAGGGGTACCAAAAAAATGGCAAAGGATCCTACATCCTTATTTTTCATTTACAAAAATACAGCATAATTAATTTCTGTACATAAAGTGTACATTAGTATTGTGACAAAAAAGCAGTCTGATGAAAAATTAATGATTCTGAACATTTTTAACACACAAATTTCATTATTTCTCATAAACTGATCAAACATCTTCTAGAGTTAGTAGCAATGAAGCATTAAGAAACAAGACTGCCTTAAAAAATACATCTCAGACACTGGACTAAAGGAACTTCTCTGAGGCTTAAGACTCCCTTTGAACTTAAACCTAACAAACTCTGATCTGTCACAGAACTCAAATTCAAAGTGAAAAAACATTATAAATATGGACAAAGACAGAATAAACTTTCAGAAAGAACATTATTAAATCCTACTCATTTGCTTCAAAATATTAACATTCCAAAATTAGAAGCTTTTGATTGTCAGAAACATTAACAGAATGAAGCATATTCCTTGAATAATTAGGAAAAGACAAACTAGGGTTATAATAATCATTTAAGCGTTAGGAGATCATTGTCCAATGTATAATGTACGTGTGTGGTAAGTCTCACAGTCCTGTCTGACTCTCTTCAACCCCACAGACTGTAGCCTACCAGGTTCCTCTGTCCATGGGATTCTCCAGGCAAGAATATTGGAGAGGGTTGCCATTTCCTTCTCCAGAGGATCTTTCCAACTCAGGGATCAAACAAACATCTCTTATGTCTCCTGAATTGGCAGGTGGGTTACTTACTACTAGCGCCACCTGGGAAGGCCCCAATGTATAACACATGTATCTGTTTCCAAAAGGAGTTATGAATAATGCTTTTAAAAGTAAGATTAGCAAACTAGACAGTTTTCCCCAACACATGTAAATATTAAGTCAAGGGGAAGTTGATAGGTTCTAGGGTTCTGATTTGAAACTTTTACTTGAAGGCTCTTGTTTTGACAGCCTGCAAGAGAGACTTCTAAAAAAGAAACTAAATTGGTCATATTCCCTTCTGAAAAAAATGGTGAATAATCCACTTTCTGAAAGCAACTTGATTAAAAGGGAAAAAATAAGAATAAATATTTGAAAAGTAGAAGTTATAGTTA
This sequence comes from Bos taurus, assembly GCF_002263795.3. NCBI lineage: Eukaryota > Metazoa > Chordata > Mammalia > Artiodactyla > Bovidae > Bos > Bos taurus. The sequence goes on from NC_037341.1 coordinate 27,162,647, forward strand.
AATAAAATGTTAAAAAACACAAATATTTTCCAATGCTAAGCTCTATAAAGAACCAAAGCTAAGCTAAGTTTCACAGAGGCTCAAAAAGATGTAAAAACATGAACTACCACTCTCAAAAAGGGAAAAAGAAATAGGAGTCTTGGGTCTTATTGCTCTTAAGCTGTAAGAGCTTTATTTGAGGTGGGGAATGAATGAAATCTAATTTTAAGAAATGCATGTTACCTATGTCTAATAATACCATTGCTCTTGCTATCACTGAAGCAAACTCATTTTAAATGAATTAATTCAAAGGTGTTTTTAAGGTTTTCTAATCACAAAAATAGATTTTCAAAAAAAGAATTACCACTTCAATGAATTTAATTTTAAAAACCATATTATACCTAAGCCAAAGTTGATGGCCAATTAATAAGGTAGTATAGGAAAAAATGGAAAAAGACCGTAATTTAGGATGAATAATTTTAATATGTACAACATTATTTAAGATACATATTCACATTTTCCTTCCTGTGTAATAAGCCTCCTTTAAGAAAAATACAAATTACTTTCTCTGGATGTATATTTGGAAATGAAATTAAAAATAAATTTTGCTTTCATAGAGAGAAAGATTCAGACACACTACTATCTGAATACAGCAATTGAACTACCCTAAGGCAACAACATGGGGTTATTTTCAAAGCACCATGAATACAGAATGTGACACTGAAATCTGTTATTAATCCATCTGACAAATCAACCTAAACAAATTACAATAAAAAATAGCTTTTTAAAGAGCCATCATTTTACACATCAATCATGTTAAGGATCAACAGAGAAGCATTGAAAGCATGAATCATGCTAGCAGTATTTTTATAATCAATCCCACTGTAATCATCTTAATGAACAGCATGTTAGAAGGACAGGCAGCAAGGGTTAATCACAAAACAATCTATTAAGTTTCTGAATTTAGTTCAGTGAGCACATGAGTTGAAACAAAATGATACAGAAACCAATTATACTACCAAGAACATCATTCTCAATGCACTTTGTGAACCACTAGGAGGAGAATGCTGCTTTCCTCAAGTGGGAAAGTCAAGCAAGGGACTAGTTAGGCGCTGTACTGGGGGAAGACCACATGGTTGCCTTGTATTGTCCCATCACGCTGCCCCACTGCATGTTAAGCCCTGGGTGAGCGAAGGAAAGAAAGAAAAAGGAGACTGCTTCGGGGGTTCATAAGCCAGTGACTTCAGCCCCTGCATCAAAGTTATTGGTTATGTAAATCCAAGATGACGCAAGTCTTGCCCTGAACCCCTTCATTCTGTGACGTCCCATCAACGCCATCTGCGGTCTCACTTTCTTCTTCTTCTTCTTCTAGCATTTCAAAAGGAGTCATTATATCATAGAGAAATGAGAGGAAACCATAAAACCAATCTGAACTTTCCTCTGCTAAAATATTAAGGACTTCCTCAAGAGAATCAATATTTTCATTACTGCCATCTTTGGTCAGGCCTACATAAGGATAAAGGAAGAGAGAAAGAGAAAATGAGAGCAGTTAAGTGGAAAAAAGAAGCGTTGGAAGAGTGATCTCAACAAAGGATGTGCATCATGGTCAAAGACATTTACAGAAAAGACATTTTGGAAAATAAAGAAATGGGTTAAGATGCACATCTTACAATCAACTCTCAATCATACGGACTAAAGGAAAGGCGGTGGGATCAATCTTCAGCCTTCCTACCAGTCCCTCACCGGGTTTCTCATCAGAGAATCGAGAACCCGAAAATCACAAAATTGCATCAGCCAAAACTGACTCACCCACTTCAACGGGAAAAGTGAGTAAAAATAATATGAGGATAAAAAGACACTTCTGACAAGCCCCACCTCGCCTCATTTAGCACCCAGATAATATCGAGAGTTGATTATACAAATATTTACATACACCAATAAATATTCACTGAAAATAGAAACATTTGTTTCATCAATTTTTTTCCCTTTAGGAGCTGGAGTTAATTTAGGAAACTCTGGAATTAACATGATTAGCAGGCTTACTGTTCAGCTTCAATAAATGGGTATCAGTGCGCTCCAATTCTACCAGATAATCAACTTAAATTTTAACACTGTAAGATGTCAGCTTTATTATGCTGTGATTACTTGACTCATGGTCCTATAATTCTGACAAATAATAAGAGTCAGCCAGAATTAATAATGATTCGTTCAGCCTACCAATATGAAACGTGATCAGTCACCTGCACCGGGAACATTCCAGAGTTCTCCACTTATCAGCTCCTGAAGTTAGCTTCTACTGCAAAGACCCCTGATGCCTGCTATTTTTAAGTCTTGGCCCCCATCCGACCCCCATGATGGAAAGAAAGCAACGTATATATTGTTTTTATCATTTGCTGTCTTCCTGTGAAGAATTGGCTTTGAGTATGACTAGTCTCTTGCCTCCAGCAGGTCTCAAAGTCCACAAACACTGTCAATCTCTATAATTTTGACAGGGTGGAAAAAAAAAAATCAGGCTGGAGGGTTTTGGCTGTAAGAAATGTGAACATCCATGACTGTAGAGCTTTCCAGGTTAGAACCACCTAATTCGGTATTCCTGGCTTTGGCAATACAAAATCTGTCCACAAAGCATAACTACTGGCAATCGAGATTGGCAGGTAAGGGATAATAATAAGACAACTAGTCTAATATTAAAGGTTATAGTTTCTCTGTATTAGTCCACAGAAGAACTACACTGTGCCATTCTTCATGTATTTGGGGTGGGGTGGGGGGCACAAACTATAGCTGGTATTTAAATAACTTTTTGATCAACCCAGAATGTCTCTTCACTGAATTGAAGAGTTAACAAAAGCTCTGAACAGAGATCTGTCTTTCCAGTCAAGACTCTATGGAAATAACATTGTTTCTTCTTGTTCAAAAAGAAGCTACACATAGAAGCCGTGTATTTAGAATAAATGCGCATCCCCTGTGGCTCAAGTGGAAAGAGTCTGCCTGCAATGCGGGAGACCTGGGTTCAATCCCTGGGCAAGGAAATGGCAACCCACTCTAATATTCTTGTCTGGAAAATCCCATGGACGGAGGAGCCTGGCAGGTTACAGTCCATGGGGTCGCAAAGAGTCAGACACAACTGAGTGACTATCACATATTTAGAATAAATATATTTCTTGTTCTCCATTTTCCAGTATAAGTAATTTCAAGTATTGAATATAAAATATAAAACTTTACTACCCCTCAATATGACAGGCTGAAGTATGTGACAAATGGGCAAAAACATTTGAAAAAAACTAATTACTCAACTATGCCACCTTTCTGTGGTTCTTAAGACAAAAGAACTAGTCTAAAAAGAAAATATGTTCTGGGTACACAATTCTTTCTCTCTAAGAGAAGGCCTGAACCAAGGAGCAGGGTGTGAGTGCCTCTGACTGGGCAACAGCCAGCCTTCCCTTCTGCACACTCATGCACCTGTCAATCTACAAATATTTGTCAAGGCTCTAAGAGTTACCTTCCCTTTTGTTCTCTAGCCATACCTGATGCCAGCTGAGTACCAGTCGCAGGACAAAAGGATAACCATGTGTCATGTTACTCTAAGAAAATGTTACTCCTGAAGCAATGTTACTCTAAGAAAATGTTACTCAGTATTTATTCCTCTTTCCTATTGACTTCATTTGGGAAACATATTTTCAAAGAATACATTTTGGGACAGTATAACTTTCAATCATCCAAACCTAAATCAAAGACATTTATTTTAGAAAATGTGGCCACAAAACTAGGAAGCCATATAAACAAGACCAGGTTTAGAACATTTTCAAAGTATACCATAAGGGCCATGGCCAGAAATAAATAATAAAATGAATGACAGCTATTGATCTTGATATACTCACGTATTTCATTTTCTCTTTATATTTTAAAAGAAAAGCCAAACTTTGAAATGTGAAAGAAATCTAAATATGAATGTATACATTTCCTGAAATGGGTCAAATTTAAATACATGCAAATTTAAGACTCCAGGAAGAAATACTAATGAAATAAATGCCAAACCTATGGAAGTTCAGCATAACTAGGAATATTATCACACCTGCCCTGCCAAGCTCTCACCTAAGCTCTGACTTCCTCCTTTCATCCCTCTTGGGCATTCCCTTTGCCTTAATCCAAAGCTTTTACACTAGAGCTTCAGCTTCTCCAAGCAGAGCATATCCCAAGGTCTAGCTCTTTTTGGGGTACACAATCTGCTCCCCCATAATCTCTCCCTGAGCATACAGAGCCCAGCAGCGCCTGAGCCCCCCAAAATTCACCTGGTTCTTGCAATCACCCTCCAGTAACAGAGGCACAACTCAGCGACAACAACCTCACAACGTAGAAAAGAACTTTAGTCATAAAATTCAATTCCCATCAAGGTCGTATTTCACGCAGAGAATTCAAATGCTATAGAATAAGGTTAGAGGACAAACAGTTCACATTCGTGTCCTTCATCTTTACCAAAGCCACAATCCAACTGTGAATTAGTACACATAATACAGTAAAATAGTGTGTCATAGCCTTTTTGCATGTAATCGTCAAATTACCAAGTGAACCTTCATGTTAACCAACTGGGTTCTACTCCCAGTATATGGTTCTTATAAAAAGATCAGGTTACCATTTGCCCATTCCACATACGTGGCTACCCACAAATGAGAATGTTCTAAATTACAGTTAAACTCTTAATGGCTGCTTAAAAATACTAAGGGGAAAAAATTTTTGAAATCTAAAATTCTAAAAATCAACTTATTAATGTGAATTTGCAGTAGAAATAATATGTGCTATAGAAGATATATCATTTTAATTTTTAATAGTTGGTGTTTCCTAATAGACGATAGCTGATTTTAAGCACCTTAAAAAAAATAAAAACAAAAAAACAACCAAATGTAGTAGGTAATATTATTTCTAAAACAAGGAAACTTGGCCCATATGAAGCTATTTTTAAAATAAAAAGCCCTGCTATTCAGAATTTGTCATTTACAGAAAAGTAATAAAATAGAGTAATTAACCACTTAAAGGCAAGCAAATCAGCACTGTTCTAAGTTTTATATGATTTTCTTTCTTTCACATGCCAAGATTATAGTCTTCTGAGGACTTACTGTATTTATAGAAACCCAAATTTAGATATGTAATGACAAAATTATATAGAAAATTCTATTATGGTTAAGACAGGAAAAGAAATTCCATGGGTATTGAACGCTTTCACTGTTAAGTAGCAAATATAATTCTCACTGAGCAGTAACAAGATGATATACAGTAAGTCAAAATTAAAAACTTTTATTATATTTCATTAGTTACAGATGCAGTATCTCCCATTTTTTCATATCCATAAAATATATACAAAATTGTGCAAGAATTTCTTTGTGCTATTATTCTATTAAGCTTAGTATGTAATACCTTACCATATTTGCTATTTTTCTAAAGACTTCAGTGTAAAGTATTTTGATACACACTATGCTATATACTAAACAAAGGAAAAGATGCTGTTTAACAAGCAGAAATACATATCTCATCAGGCCAGATTATATAAAATTTGTATATTAAAATCAGCACCATCTTTTATAGCATAACAGCATGTTAAAATAAATGAAAAAAAATCACCTCTTTATCACAAAAAAACATCTCAATGATTAAGACAGGCATTTCTGGTGATAAAAAAGAAAGGGTCAAGACTTAAAAAAAAAAATCAAGAAATCTGGCCAAAGATTACTAGTTTATATTTTAATGTTACCTTCCAAACATCATAGGACATTTTGAGATGTTTACTACCACTACTTTATTTCAAAATGAATTTATGTAAGCTTTTAGAAATTCATGCTTTCAAATGGACATGAAATATGTCAAATGATGCTAAAGAATGGCTGTAATTACCATATCTGAAAACAGACTAGGACATTAAATTTCCAAACGCTACGTTCAAAATATAAAGTGCTTTAAATCTAAAAACACACATGAAATGATATTACCAATTAGGAACATCTGTGCAGGAGCTGTATACTTATTTATTTGCAAAAGTAACTTGAAATGTGAGAGTTTATGGAAAAATAATTATGCTATTCATTTCATCCTAACAAGAATACATAGTATGGGAAAACATCTTCCATAAAATGTTAATGATTAACACAGACATTATTAAAACTTAAATATTATTTTGCTTCCAATATTTCAGCACCACTAACTTTAAAAAAAAAAATGTGTACTTGCCTAATAAAACTTTGGCATCATCCACATCAAAATCTCCATCACCATCAGCATCATAGATTCCAAGTTTTCCTACAAGAGGAGAAGCAGAGAAGGATATGGGAACAAAAGGGAAGCCAAATTTAATAAGGTGTTACTACTCCTTACAGTCCTGCATATTAGTTATTAATGCTACCAAGCAAGGCAACTCTTTGCTCCTTTCATTAAGAAAAGTTGTGCTAAATGATAATCTCACTTAAAAATGAAGACAGTTCACTTAGAGATTAAGGAAACATTCACCTAACAAATATAAGAAATAACTGAGATAATATTTTCTTTCAGGGCTTAACAATACCCTGATATTTAATCATTTCAGAATAATATTTTTAAATTTTATTGCTAAAAATATTTTAGATAAAATTTTCAACATATATAAGGAACAATATGGATCCACTTCTAATAGTTACATGAAATTTAATGTTTCTATAATATAGAAGGTCCTCATATTATCAATATTCAAAACTAAATACCCACAGAGTCTCAAAGACTATATGTAATTCACATCAAGTACAAGTACTAAAAATAAAAGGATAGATTATCTTTAATAATAAGGACTATGACAAGCATCATGAATCAACCTTTAAAAAAAGACTGTTCTGGAAATAAAGTATGTAAAACTGGCCTTTTGAAATTACAAAGAACACTTACAGTTATCTTACTTAAAAACATAATTAGCACCAGTCACCTACTACTAAGGAAAAACAAAAAGACTTAAAACAGACAAGCTGAAAAGCCAATACAAGCAGAGAGTTCCTCCTTCAAAAACAGTAAGTATGAATTTTAAGGCATAATAAAGTTTTATCATCTCAGCACTGTTACGTTCAGCATTTCAAATGTGAGTCAAATACATTCAATTTCCTAAAAACATCCAAAAATCGACATGATTTATAATTCATCACTGGACAACGGATGTGAAGAGGTTTATTAATTTCACATTTTTAAACAATATTTTAAACCACATTCACAAATACAGTATCAGTACTAAAACACTAGTTGGCAACACTGCTGCCATTTCTTATTAAAAAGTAAATTAACACATTGCATAACAGCATGAAGAACTTTGGGAGTAGAATAGGTATGACCAACCTGGACCCTCCCAGGGCCCTTAAGAAAACATTTAACTTGCTATGTCCTACTTAGGAAAATATTTAACTTGCTATGTAGAAGTCTGGTTTACAAAGCACACATATATTGAAAATGATAATAGTGAGAGAGATAAGGAAGTTATCATTTCTATATCTAAGAAAATATAAATGAAAAGCACTGGTCTGCAGTTTAGGCTACATATAGTACAGTTCAAATAACATTAAAAAGAACCCAGAAACTATACTTTCTGAGAAATTTAAAAAGGAAAATTGGTCCTATCACTTACATTCTTTAATGCAAGTGATAACTAAAATAGTAGCCTAAGGGTGCAGTTTTAGAGACTAACACAAGTAGACTTAAAATTCAACTCCAAGAGCCTACCTTGAAGTACCTCTGACAAGTTATAACGGAAGTCCTTTGCTTTGGCTGCATGCATGTAAAAACACAAAATTGTTACTTGCGTTTAAATATTCTGAAATTAATAATGATGACAGCACAAAAAGTTAAAAAACAGTGACCTCTATGTTTTTACATATTTACAATGCTGAATTTTATGTCAGGTGAATTTTACCTCAATTACAAAAAAAAAAAGACTTGATCAAGTGAAACCAAAGAATCATCAAAGTAAAAAAAATCATGAAAAACTGCAGTGATTATGGGGAGAGAAAGGGGAAAAGAGAAGGAAGGAAGACAACTCTCAGAAGTCACACGACAACCTCCTCCAAACAGCGTACAGGGCACACCTACACATGAACTCACACACAGACGTGTCCTCCCACAATTTCAATGAGGACACAGAAGGTATGCTTTGAAATGCTTTCTTTAAGTCAGGGTCTTGCCAGTTGTGTTTATGATCCATTCACAGGTCCTTGAATAAATTCAGTGGCTTATGACCTATTTTAAAAATTCATAATATAACAAAATGGAATAGAAATGATAGACTATTCCATGTCATGGGAGTGTATACTGTTTGATACAATTTTTCTGTGCAAACAGTGTAAGTCTATTTTTACTTCAACAGATCATGTTCAAAGAAGTTGAAAGAAGTTGAAGCCATCACTCCAAGCTAACCCTGCTAACGTCCCCTTTTCTTCCTTCCCTTCTGAGAACCACTGGAAGGCTACAGAAATTAACAGTACTAAAAAGAAACAACATGAAGACCCTTACCTAACACTTCTTCATAATCAACAAGATCAAACCAGACCACAGCTACTGATGTCCAGACTCCGAGCAGTGCAATGACCATAAACCATGTGAAAAATGAACTTCCAGAAAGTCCTCCTTTCCTCCCATTCTTGAGTCCTCCCTGTTTCGTCTCTGTTAAAAAATAAAAGAGGGAAAATGTCATTATATAAGAAGAAAAAGTTTTATTGAACCTCTTTTCACTGAAATATTTCTCCAGGAATTTGATAGTGCTTACAATGCTAAATCACTTCAAAGTTAGTTGTCGTTTAAATTCTTAAATCATGTTACAAAGATTCTGAAAATGAAAAAGACTTATGGTTCGACACAAAACCACATACCTAAGACCCTAATGTTGAAGTAATGAAAGAAATAAACTACTAATGACTATTTTTAAAATAAAAATTGCTATGTGTGTTCCAAGTTCTGTATCCAAACAACCTAAATAGAACCTCCTTCAAAGTTCAGAGTCTATCAACAGCTTAATAAGACCACAGAGGTAGCCAAACCCTTTTTTCCTGCTCCATTTAGTTTCTGTAGAATCTGGAATACTCTAACTGCCATAGAAAAAAGCTTTCCTCAAAATGCTCCATATTCTTAGGCAGAGAGCACAGAAGGAAGGAAACTATTTATAGGAAATAGAGGTCAGGGAAGAAGAGAAGCCAAGCAGTGCAGTTCAGTGCTCCTTCTACAGAGGATCCACTGGGACCCACAGACACAGGGGAAGGTTTTCAAATCAGTCTCGATGCAGAAACACCTTTGTAAGGTCCTGTTCACCAGAACTGTCAGGTATCACATTTGATACATTTAATATATTTTATGTTGTTGTTCAGTCCCTAAGTTCCATCCAACTCTTTGCAACCCCATGAACTCTAGCCCACCAGGCCCCTCTGTCCATGGCACTTCCCTGGCAAGAATACTGGAGTTGGTTGCCATTTCCTTCGCCAATATTCATTTTAGAGGATTCTAACAACTTCAATCAAGTTTCCTAACTTACAGGGTTGGAGGGCGGGGGATAAAACAGGAGCTTGAGATGAACACACACATACTACTATATATAAGATAGACAACCAATAAGGACCTACTGTATAGCACAGGGGACTCTACTCAATATTCTGTGATAAACTGTACGAGAAAAGAACCTAAAAAAGAATGAATATATGTATATGCATAATTGCACTATGCTGTATACCTGAAACCAACACAACATTGCAAATCAACTAGACTCCAATAAAATTAAAAAAAAAAAAAGTTTCCTAACTCATTGAACAAAATTAAATAGACATTAAAGACAGCCTAACCCAAAGGAGTTAAAGCAGTAACATGCTGATGGAAGAAAGTGCCTAGAAAATATTTGAATCTAGCAAAAGTAGACACAAGAACTTGAAAAGAATGGCAGGAAGCCATTTATGATTGATGCTTATTGGTGACCAGACCTTAACTATAAAACTTATAGTCCTTAACTATTAAAATAATCTTTTAGTACAAAGTAATAATGACATTCAAGTTAATTCTGCCATTAAACCATTGTTTCAAACTGTTTAACAGTGCAAAAAATGTATAAAAAATTTTGGAAAGATTTTTATTCAAATTTTTTTTTATTAAATGGATTTATTGCTTAAAAGGTAAATGTCAAAGAAAGGGTAAATGTTACTTAGCTAGAACATGAAATGATTAGCATTATTTTATCCATCCCTTCATAATGTCAAATAAATTAGGTATTACTCCAGTAGCATCAATCTTTTTACTGTTATTATTTACTAATTCATGAAGGAACAAAACAGTAAATTACAGAAAGGTGTCTTTTCTGAACCATCTTTTTAGTGGAACTTTTAAACCGACACCAAATAACACATTCTTCATACGTCACTTTGTAAATATGGTGTGCTTAGTCCCAAAGGGCAGATCGGTTTCTGTCCAACCAAACTAAACAGACCATAGTAAGATAAACCCTTCTAGAGAGTTTAAAACTTCCCAAGCATATGTGAAACTAGTACTCTGCTCCAAACATATTCTGGAAAAACATCTAGTAGTTTGTCCTTCTTTTCTAAGATAAGATGAAGATGGGGCTAGGGACAAGCAGAATTTTATGTGATGAAGGAAAGGCAAAATAGAAGATGTACTCCAGCATCTGATCAATTACATAACTCGAACTATAAGTGAATTACAAATCAACCATTTAATGAGCTTTGGTAAGCATTATTTTAGGGATGTCATATTTATACTCCAAGACTGTATATACATTTAAAGTTTTAAAAAACCATAAAAGCAATTCATCAAACTGATTACTTTTTTGCATTACAGAATATCACACCCTTGGAGCCAAGAACTGTTATAAAAGTGGGTCAGAAGTAACAGCTGACTTTGCTTCACTCTGTAGATTAAGCAATCCATGGAGAAGGGGAGAAGTGCCTTAAAAAAGAACTAAAAATCAGAAACAGATCTCATATTCTTCTTTATCAGGATGGTCAAGTGATCCATTTTCACCATTTATTTAAAACAGTGTTCAAAGCAGAGAGACTCATATTCTCCACACTAATAATAGAATCCTTCCAGTGACTGCTTAGGTAGCTGAGAACTGGAAGCAGTTCCAACATGTCTATTTTATGTTTCTTAAACACATTTTTGACATAATGAGCCAATACAACTTGCCTTCCATTAAAAAGACTATCTTAATTCACAAAGAAAAGCAAAAACAAACACATACAAAAATGTAAATCAACACACCATTAAAGAACAGTTGAAGGTTAATGATTCAATTTGAAAAAACAAAATAAAATCCCTAAGTCCTTTCTTTGCATTTGTCGTCTGCTTCACAAAAATTAGGTCCATTTCCACATATAAGGCTCTGCTTCAGCCAACTAAGTATGTTCATTAATACCAGACAGGAATCATAAAGCCCTTAAATTTCCTAAAATTTTATATGAAATCTAAATGCACACAATTCTTTAAAATCACTGTAATTAAATTCTAAGACCAAGACAAACCACTTGTTCATTTATCTGAAGTTTGTAAAATGTTGTCCCTGATATTACAATATAATAAAAGATATTCTAGGTTAAGACTCTAAAACTTAACATTAATATTAAAGACAGATTGGTCCATGAAAAATTAAACTACTTGAAACACTGAGATCTCCAGGAGTTTGAAATGGAAAACATAGAAGATGCAGTCAAAGCACTTAGCCAAAAATATCTGAACAGCGCACAACTGAAAATCAAGGTAAAAACTGCCGTCTTGTTTCCAAACCACTTTTAACCCAAAGAACAAAAATATAACTTTACCTTCTGCCATTTTGATTTCTTCAATCCATGAATAATATATATGGAAGGAAAAAAAAACCAAAGCCCTGTGAGCAGGTATCAGGCACGACACAGGCCCTTTGCTACCTACTGGCGCTGTGGACAGGCCAGCAGTTCCTTGGGCAAGGCCTCTAGAGCTGAAATTGGACCTGATTGCAAACTCTGCTCACCAGTTATTTTTAGAGGCCTCTTCCTCAGGGCCAAATACTGCTAATCACTTGGGCTGAAATGCTCTGCTAAGAGTATGACAGCCTTTCTCCCACTTCTGGGATCCCTTTCTGAGTTGATCCTATTCCCCAACTCCAAAATCTAAAAAAAAAAAAAAAATCAAGCATGCTTAAAAAATAAAAAAGAGGAAAAAACGTGCTGCCAGTTTGGGTTTTCTGAAATCAGTCTTCAGTGCTTTTAGCCAAATACCAAATCATTCAAAACTGAAATAAGTCTTGCTATAAAATGTAGCCCCATGCCCAGCAACAGCTTGAATTGACCCTTGGGAATCTAATCCAATGCCTATGTGAAAAGTCCATTATTTAGTTTGTCCTAATGAAACAGAGCCCTAAAAAGTAAGAAATGAATCAATGCTCTAGAATTCTGAATCACAGACAATACCTTCCCAAGACTAATTCCCTCAACAGCAAAAGTAAAGTGACAATAAAAAATTGTTTCCTAGAGAAGGAGGGAGAGAGAGCTGGGGAGGAAGACATGGTGGGCACGGGAGTAGACAGGGAAAGAAGGAACTCTTCACCAGTAAGAAAATCATCTAGGAAACACTAGATAAATCATCTCAGGAAACTGGAAAGAGATTGCATAACTGTATTCTGATTTTTTTTCATCTTCTCCCTACCCCCCCCTCCAAATATTCTCTTCTGGGAAATAAAACCAGCCCAGTTTATTCACTGATTTAAGATTTGTTGTTGTTTTTCAGTTGCTAAGTCATGTCTGACTCTGTGACCCCATGGACTGCAGCACACCAGCCTTCTCTGTTCTCCACTGTCTCCTGGAGTTTGCTCAAATCCATGCGCTAGTGGTAAAGAACCCATCTGCCAGTGCAGGAGATGTAAGAGACGCAGGTTTGATTCCTGGGTCAGGAAGATCCCCAGGAGGAGGGCATGGCAATCCACTCCAGTATTCTTGCCTGGAGAACCCCATGGACAGAGGAGCCAGGTGGACTATGGTCCACAGGGTCTCAGAGTTGGACACGACTGAAGCAACTTAGCACGCACATGTCCACTGAGTCTGTGATGCTATCTAACCACCTCATCCTCTGCCACCCCCTTGTCATACTGCTTTCAATCTTTCCCAGTTTAGCAGCTCACAGACTTCATCAGAGCTCTGATCAATACACTAAATTAATTTAGCACACACTGTATCTAGAGCGAGGCAGCAACCTTTAAAAGTTGTTTATGAGTCTTGAATTTTTTCAGTCAAACTGAATACTTCACACACAAATGAAACAGATAAATGTCCTGAAAAGGAGTCAGCACCTATGATGCCAATATTCAATGGCCCAGAGCCTGGACAGAGTGAACAGAGCAGCAGGGACACCTAAGCAAAACTGACCAGGGTCTTAGGTACCCTGACCAAGAGTCATTCCTCCCTTCAAGGATCTGTCCTGCTGAAGTCAGTACTGACTAAAATGTTGAATGATAAAGAATCATCTGTTGATAGGGGTTTAAGATAGATCACCAACCATCATACAGATTTCCTAGACAAATATTTCAGAAGCTTCTTTTGTTGTTTTCAGAGAGGAAGTGAGAGTGACTGGAGGCCCTTCTTGGGAACACTGGAAACCAAGCCATCATACTTACAAGTGCGTAGCCCATTTCAGACTCAAGAGACCTCAATTCAAGTTTCAAAACCTTTGATTTGAGGGTAGTCATCAAACATCTGGGCCTCCGTTTCCTTGCCCATAAAAAGTGTCTTGGAGAATTTCTGTTTTGTAAGTTCACTAGTATCATCTTTTTCTAGATTCCACATATAACAGATGTCATATGATATTTCTCCTCCTCAGTCTGATTTACTTCACTCAGTATGACACTCTCTAGGTCCATCTATGAAGATGCAAATAAATGAACTTAATGAGGCCGGGAGAAGGGATAGTTATAGACTTTGGAATGGACATGTACACACTGCTGTATTTAAAATGGATAACCAACAAGGACCTACTGTATAGCACAGGGAACTCTGCTTAATGTCATGTGGCAGCCTGGATGGGAGCAGGGTTTGGGGGAGAATGGATACATGCATATGCATTGCTGAGTCCCTGAGTTGTTCACCTGAAACTACCACAACATTGTTAACTGGTGATCCCCCAATACAGAATAAAAAGTTTAAAGTTTAGGGGGAAGAAAAGTGTCTTGGCACGAAGGAGGCCTGCAAATATTTGCTGAAGTCATGCATACGGCACATTGTGATTGGAGCCATCTGGACTCATGCACAGGTCTGCTCAGCCCCAATTTACAGCTCTTTTCATGGCCCTGGCCTGCCAACAAGCCTGCAGAGGCCACGAGGGCTTCCTCTCTCCCTTTATGGGCCTGAGCAAGGCCCTAATTCCAGGTGTGGGGCCAAACGTCAAACCGAGACAAGAATCACAGCTACTGAGTATGGGTACACCTCACCCCGAGGATCCTTCCATACAGCTCCAAATAATTCTTCTCCACAAATCTTTATCACATATATTTACACACCCTAGAGTTAACCTTCTCCTTGTTTCTTGCAACAATTTTACAGGTATTGCAGTAAAATATCTTACCTCCTCAGTTTCACAATAATGGCAGACCTGTTACTCTAGATAGGGCCATTAGGATGAAATCTCTCTAAAATAACATTGCTTAAGGAAAAAGAAAACCTGAATTTCAAGTAACTATCTCTTATAATTGTTGCTTGATTGCTAAGTTGTGGCCAACTCTGCAAACCCATAGACTGTAGCACACCAGGCTCCTCTGTCCTTCACTATCTCCTAGAGTACGCTCAAATTCATGTCCGTTGAGTCAATGGTACTATCTAACCATTTCATCCTCTACTGCCCTTCTCCTTTTGTCTTCAATCTTTCCCAGCATCAGGGTCTTTTCCAATGAGTCGGCTCTTTGCATCAGGTGGCCAAAGTATTGGAGCTTTGGCATCAGTTCTTCCAGTGAATATTTGGAGTTGGTTTTCTTTAGGATGACTGGTTTGACCTCTTACAATAATAATTCAATTTATAAAGTCTTTTAAATCAATAAAATTTGCATATAGCAAATCATATCTTTATGACCCTAGCAAAGAGAAATGAAGTAATATTAACTATTCCTTGTAACAGCTGCTGGAACTAATAGCAAACTCCTAGGTTCAAGCAAAGATTAAACTTCTACAGTGTGCTCTGAGATTATTACTGTCAGCCTGACATCACTGGAGACCACAAGAGCCAAGACCTATGTCCATGGAGTCCAGTGCTCTTCCTCTTCTAAAACTGACCAGGTGAAAACCCATCAGGATTCTCACAGGGCAAGAGTGATGACTTCCTCCAAGCCATCCTCCTGATGGCTTACCCAATCAGCTATCACTTACAGTGGTGCTGCTCAAACCAGAGTCACCTGGAGGACCCATCAACACAGATTGCTGGGCCCACCTCACAGTTTCGGTTCTGTAGGTCTGGAGTGGAGCCCAAGATTATGCATTTCTATTGATAACAAGGTGATCTGATGGTGGTCCAGGGACCACAGAAAAAGAGAATCACTGCATCCCTAGTGCTTGGGTCTGGAACAAGGAACTGAATCTGTCTTGTTCATTAATGTACATCTGCCTTGCACCTATTTGTTAAATAAGTAGGTAAATTCTTTCTCGAATCCTTGCTGTTACAGAGTAATCAAACTTCTTCCTGCTAACACTTCAGAAATAAGGGAGAAAAGGGACCCAATAAATATTCCGATAAATGTCAGGTCACTTCAAGCTTCCTCATCTCCAGGAATTTAATGATCCTAAAATTCATTCATAAGTGGAAAAGATCTATAAATTATTAAGAAAGAGAGAAATCAGGGAAAAAGTCCAGTAGTTCCCAAACAATGGTGAGGAACCCCAAATGGTCTAGGACCACGAGCTCATTGCTCTATGTCAGACAAAGTCCTCACTGATCAATCCTGGCTTCGTGACACCCAGCTTGAGCACAAGAAGACCTGAGCATGAAGGACCTGTGCAGTCCATTCGTCAGCCCACTGGCCAGACGCCTGAAGCACCTAACACCTAAGGCACCCCCGACACCTCTCCCCACTGACCCTGGGAAAAGGCATAAAAGACTGGAGGAGTGACAAGGGGCTGCCATGGGTTTTAGAATTCAGTAAAACAAAATGAAGAAAGCCATTTCCATTTGCATCAGGATAAATGAGGAAAAGAGAAACAATTAGCAATAACTATCTAAATCAGCTCCCAAACAATTTTTGGAAACTTTATTAATCTTTGGACCCCAAGTTGGGAACCACTGCCCCAACGTATACTTCTGTCTGGATTACTGCTGATTCACTGCAGAGAGAACAACTGTATCAGAGCACAGGCCCATCAACCCCACCTAATGACTCTGTGGTAGACCAGAACTCCACTAGTAAGAAGCTAAAAATACAACACAAATGGGAGCTAAGCCCCAAATGCTCATGCCAGGCCTAATGAGCAAGTTCCTAAAGTGTCATTAGTTCTTTCTACAGAGAATTTAATAAAGAGAGAAGACTTAGAAACAAAAAACACCCCCAGCTTGTCAATCATTTATCTTGTGTAGGTAACAGCTATTAGTATGGTACTGAAATTCGGTCTCCTGCTGAATCTAGAGTGGTAAAAGGTACTTTTAAAAAAGTGGTGGTGTCCATTCAGAAACTCTGAGATGATGGAAGTTGTTTCAAAAAAATAACAAAAAAAAGTTGTTGTTGTTGTTGTTTTTCAAAACTAAAAACGACAGAAAAGCGTAACCCTACTTACTTATGTAGCTCTAAATCCGAGGCAATGAGACTAGGTCACAAAGCCATCATGCGTGACCACCACCGATTTACAGCTGTGTCCCTGAGGACTTTTTGACCTTAATCCATTTAGACAGCAAAAGATCTGCAGCCATCCTTCCCAAGAGCCCACACTTTCTAGGGTGAAAGAATTCAGCATTTACAATAAAGTGCCCAAGAGATGCAAGAAGGAAGTAAAGAAAAGCATTAGCAAAAACTATAAGGAAAGCTCAGGCTTCCCTGGTGGCTGAGAAGGTCAAGAATCTGCCCGTGATACAGGAGATCTGGGTTCGATCACCTGGGTCAGGAAGATCCCCTGGAGGAGGGAATGGTGACCCACGCCAGTATTCTTACTTGGAGAATTCCATGGACAGAGGAGCCTGGCAGGCTACAGTCCATGAGGTTGCAAAGAGCTGGACATGACTGAGCGACTAACACCTTCACATATAGAAAACTCACGTGATAAATTACAAAACATATGCATTTTAAAAATTACAAGAAAAAAAGCAGTTGATGCAATTATGTATCACAATATATTCTGGGGACAAGCTTCAACCTTTTACTAAATAAGTTAATAATAATGAAGCTGATAAAACATAATAAACTAAGGCAAGAATGCCTGTAATTGTAAATTGCATAGTAAAGAGTTAACTTTACCCAAACAGAGGTCTGGCTTTTGCCCTTGTCTATTTGGAGGTCCCTGACATGTCCTACCCAATAGGACTGATTGGTTTCCTTGGGTGCTCTGGCCAGTGGACAGTCTAACAGTGTGATTTGCAGACTGTATGACTATATATATCAGTTAAGGGCAGCCATGTCCAACACTTTTGCAATCCTATAAACTGTAGCCTGCCAGGCTCTTCCGTCCATGGGATCTTCCAGGCAAGAATACTGGAATGGGTTGCCATTTCCTTCTCCAGGGGATCTTGCTGACCCAGGGATCGAACCCACGTCTCCTATGTTGGCAGGCAGATTCTTTACCCCTGAGTACCAGGGAAGCCCAGTAAGTGATGAAGGCCCAGTAAAAACTCTGGGTACCAAAGGCTCGGATGAGCTCCTCTCATTGGCAATACTCTACATATACTGGAAACTGATGTCCTTGAGGAAAATGGGAGCTTTGTGTTCAGAACCTTTCCCACTTTGCCTTGAGTCTCGTCCTTTGGCTAGTTCTAATCTGCAGCCTTCCACTGCCATTCAATTGCAATGGTGAACAGAGCACAAAAGAGGAAAGTTACCCAGTTCTGAGTTATTCCCACAAACTATCAAGCCTGAGAGTGGCTGTGGGGACCTCCTAGGCTGGCCTTCTAGTGGCCAGCTGGTCTGAAGTAACAGCAGTCCTGGGGACTGGCCCACCCTCAGCCAACCTGAGCAGAAACACAGAAAAGCAGGAAGGGCAGCTACAGAGAAAAGGCAGCAATTACCAAGCAGTGTGCACTCCCCTACCCCACACACCACCCCCGCCTCCTTCCGCTTCCTGCAAGGTGTCCTAGCTTCCTTCGCCTGAGGAGGGCAGGAAGAGAGAACCAGGGTATATACCATCATGCCAGCATCTCACTCAAAAAGGCTGACTGCCAAGCAAGGGATTCGAAGGAGCAAGAGAGGGTAGGGGGCTCTGCCAGGAGTGGATGTCCCAGAGGGCTGGAAGGTCCCACCAGACCTTCCAAAGAACTCACAGGGGAAGTGTTTGGCTGCCTGTCACTGTATAGTCCATGGGGTCTCAACGAGTCAAAACAGGACTGAGCCACTTTCACCTCCACCTACTGTCAACCATGGACAGTTGGTCTTATCAACCAGCAAGAGACTGACAGGGACCAATGAGACGATAGAAGACGGCTTTCCCTCTCTTCCCCTCTCTCCGTCTCCCATCCCCAGCACTCCTTTCACTCCCAACAAACTAGAGCCTGGAAGAGACAAGGACACTGCCCCAAAGCAGACCACACGGAGAGAATGCAAACATCACTTCTCCCACTGCAGGCCCTTCTGCCTTCCTGCCAACAGGAGAGGAGAAATTCTGCACTGAAAATGAGGTCATACTTAAAGCAGACAGACTTCCAGAAATGCAGAGTGACTGGGGTGCTAAGGAATCCACCCCAGAGATGGTCAAGAGCCTCTGCTACCCAGAGATTAATCTAGTCCAACTAACCACAGTGACTGGAGGAAAATGAAGCTTCATGGTAACACCCGGCCAGACAAAGCCTACTAAAGAGAGCAGCTATAAACGTGGCTGCATGTTAGGCCGACACACAAAAAGCTGCCAGGATTTGACTATTTGGGGCCCACAAAAATGGCTATTTCATAGGATTCGAACAAACAATACATGAATATTTGAAAAGTATTTTATTACAAAAATTTCCCAACACACAACGAAGCTGAAA
Organism: Bos taurus; assembly: GCF_002263795.3. Taxonomy (NCBI): domain Eukaryota; kingdom Metazoa; phylum Chordata; class Mammalia; order Artiodactyla; family Bovidae; genus Bos; species Bos taurus. The sequence continues at coordinate 27,181,781 of NC_037341.1, forward strand.
GAATTTTACGTAGAATATTCATATGCATATCACTCAGTTGCGATGATTAACATTTTATTATCTTGCTTACGTTATGTCTATTCATTCCTCAATATTCATTCATGAATCCATTTTACATGTCTAACACATTTCAAATTAAACCTGTAGACACGAGCACACTGCCCCAAGTATTTCAGCTTCTACATCATAAACCACAGTCCAATATTTATCATTTCACATACAATTTACATAAAATGAAATGCCCTAATTTAAAGCGTACACTCCCTGAGTTTTCACAAAAATATACACCATGTAACCCAAATCTCTTATCAAGACACAGAACACGGACACCCTTACCAGCCAAATTCCACAGCAACCCCAAGCCCAGGGACAGCCCCATTGTTTCGCTTTTTTTTTCCACTGGAGGTTAGTGTTGCCTGTTCTTGAAATGTCATTAAAAATGGCGTACCTGGTATATGCTTGCTGCTGTGAGGCCTGTCTCCCTGAGCTTTACATTCTGAGGGGCCATGTCTGTTATAGGCAGGGGTACTGCATGGCTCCCTGTTGCTGGGAAGTATTCCGCTGGACAAATTCACCTGAGTATACCAGAGTATTCTCCTACTGGTAGAAGTCTGAACTGTTGGCAGGCCTTGAGTGTTACAAATAGAGCTGCTGGGAATATTCTTGTGCAAGAACATTGCCTCCATATTAGAAATAAAAGCTTGCGCTTCTCCTGGGAAATAAATACCTAGGAGTGGAACTGCTGGGTCACAGGGCTCAGGCACACTCACTACGGCAAGAAACTGCCAGATCTTTTACTCCAGTGGTTCCACCATGTTATATACACACGAAAAATGTGTAACAGTTCTTTTGTTCTAAGATGTTGTCAACATTTGCTGTGGTCAGTCTTTTTAATTTTAGCCACTCTGATGAGTATGCAGTGGTATCTGTTGGTTTAATTTGCATTCCCCCGAGGGCCAATGTTCCAGCACTTTTCTCCTGGGCTCACTAGCTATTTATTTCTTTTCTGTGAACTGTCTACTCAAATCTTCTGAACATTTGCCTATTTTTTAAAATGTTTTCCTAAGTTGAACTGTAGGACATCTTTGTATTGCCTGGATAATGGCCCTTTAACAGACAACATGTGTTACAAAATTTTCTCCCAGGCTGTGATTGACCTATTCCTTATCTTAAAGCATCTTTTAATGGGTAAAAGTTTCCCATTCTGATGTCTTAACTCGTTAATACATTAATAAAGTTAATGAATTAATTTTCTATGTATTTTAAATATATTACGAAATCGGAAAATGTTACTTAAACCTTGACAGGGTTTCCATGCCTTACGTTCTGAAATGTGACTGATTTCAGCACTTTTACACAAGCACTGTGTGTGTAACACAAACATTCACAGAAGCCACGTTACCGGCTCAAAGTCCGTGCCCGTGAGAAGGACAGTCCAGAAATCAAAGTCCGGGAATGTCAATTAAATGTCTGCTAGCCACCGACATCACAGAGGTAAAGCAAGAGCACTTTGATCATTTTAAGGAATATTTTCATTAGCTCCAATGAGTCACAGAAAGTTTCCAAGCTAGTTGTTTTTCCCTTAAATTTGACGGGATGGATTAAATCTAATTCCTCTACCACCCAACAGCCCTGCCAAGACTGACCTCTTCTTTCAAAAACTAGTGTACTTGTGTTTTTATCTACGTGTTTTCCCCAAACTGCTCATGACTCCACATTTAAATTACCCATCTGTTGTGAAGGAAGAAATCAGCTTCTCTTTACTGTGATTTTTCACCTTATCCACCTCCTAAGTGCTACAGAATATCACAAAAAGCAACATATTTTAGGGGAAAGGCATGTAGTTTACCCATGAGACTTCGTGGAATAAAATCTATCTTAATCTTTTAAATAAAAAAGACATCAACAATTCAAAGGTGGAGTGGGCTGTTTGAAGGATACTTATTGCAATAAACTAGGAAGGTTTGAATATAGACTTAAATCAGTTAACAGTGCTGTAAGTAGTGTTAAACTTTCTGAGTGTGATAATTATATTGTGATTACGTAGGCACATATCCTTGTTTTTAGAGGAAACGTGCTGAAAAATTCAGGAATAACGTATCATGATTTAATTAAACAGTTCAAAGGCAAAAATGGTGTGTATGTATCTAGAGTGACCTATAGAAAATGCAAAGCCATCAAAACAACTAGTGAACCTAAACAAACTTTTCTTATTAACTATCTTGAAGGTCTGAATTTTTTCACACTAAAAAGTTGGGAAAATCCAGATTTCCAGGCCCATTTCTACTCCTGAAGAATCAGATATTCCAGATAAGGTATTCCAGATAAGGGTTAAGAATGTGAAAAGTCTCCTCCCAGGCTAATTCATGATTGGGTTCTGGATAAGTAAAAAAAATTGAAAAATTTTAAAACTTCAAGTTTTAAGGATGCTTCTGGAGACCCTCAAAGAAATCTGATTAGAAAGTGCATTTAGGTAATACTGCATCAGTGCTGCCTTTCTGATGACTCAGACGGTAAAGAACCTGCCAATCTGCCTGTAATGCAGGAGACACAGGTTTGATCCCTGGGTCAGGAAGATCTCCTGGAGAAGGGAATGGCTACCCACTCCAGTATTCTTGCCTGGAGAATCCCATGGACAGAGGAGTCTGTGGGCTACCGTCCATGGGGTCACTCCGCTGAGTCACTAACACTTTCACTTTCACCATGTCCTTAGGAGGGCTCAGGGTAGGAAGCAGTTAAGCCAATTAAACTGTCATGATGTTACCTTCAAAGAGGTCCCAGAGACAGACAGACAGACAGACAGAGAGATGAGAAGGGAAGGAAGATCAATACACAAAGAGAGCAAACGTGGCCAACCGCCAACAGTTGGCAAGTCCAGGTGAAGAGCATACAAGCCTTTCAATGGTCTGAACTTTTTGCTGTCAAATAGGTTTGAAAGTTTCAAAACAAAAGGTTAGATAAATATAAAAATAAAAACAAAATTGAATTGATTTAAAAATAAACGGAAGGAAGGAATGAATGAAAGAATAAGTGAAGTCAAGGATCAAGTCCTAAACCCAACAGTAATGGAAAGAACACCAATTCCATGTCTGGCCTCCGATTTAGGAGAAACCAAAGGGAGAATGCTCCCCACTCCACGTCTCCTTCATGCAGGTTCTACCAACAGATCTCCACCTGCTCACTGTCCATTTCCACTGGATGCCCTGGGTTTCACCTCTGATTCATCTGGGATTATAAGCCTAACTACTCTGCCACCTCCTGGATGGGGAGTGGGGGGGGGGGGGGCGGCTCCATCTGAGCCAGCATCCCCTGGGTTCTTGCTCCTACCCCACACTCACCCCAAGATCTCACCCGAAAGGCACTTCCTCCCACCAGTCATCTCCACCACTCCCCCACTGAATAGGTACTCCCTCAAATTCTGGATGCAACCCAACCTATGCAGAGTGGGACGGTCCCCTCCCTCACTCTGGTCCCCAATTACACTAACACACAAGGAGATTCCTAATCAGACCCATCAAGCAGGCAGCACCCTCTGAGACCACAAGCAATTAAAAAAACCCAACCCAAACAAAACAAAACATTAGGCCTTCTCGAAAATACACCTACTGCTTCAAGCCTGTCCCAGCTTATCCTCAACAATGAGCCGACTCTGCAAAAGTGTGCAACTCTGTCCACCCTCCAAGCCAGGCTGTCCCTATAATGTCCCTTTCCCTTCCAGGACTAACTGCCCTCCCCTCTGTGCTCTTGAAATTGACATCGACCCATGAAATCGGTAATGTGCAAACAAACGCAGTGCAGTCGCCAGTTGTGACCCACACTCTATCACAGGAGCGATGCTTTGCCATCTGAGACACACGGTGATTCTCAGAGATGGTGTTAAACCCTTGGTGGAGTCAGGAAAAATAACGAGATTGTATCCTGACCACTTGTCTACAAAACTCATCAAAATGCACAATGAGACGTTGAACCTGTATACCTGCAGTGTCTCCCACTGTCCACGGCTTTCTTCTCTATCCACTGAAAAATGATTTTTAATTCTAGAATTTGCCTGGGATTGTCATGAGACATCAGTTTAGAGCTGGCCTGAATCTACTTTTCTTTCCTTTAATAAAAACAGGCCATTGGTCCCTTGAGTTTCCCTGTCACCTCTTCTAATTTGCAGGACTCCCCAGAGTATAACTGCCCAGAAAATGTTAGCTGGGACTGCGGTTTTGAGAGTCCTGAAAAGCCTCAGCTAGTTCGTATTTTAGTCTTCCTTTCCCTACTCTCTGACCACACGCACACTTCATCCATCCAACAAGTATTTACTGCTCTGTGGCCCAAAGGACAGTGACCTTGCCAGGGGCTGATGTTAAATCTGTTCTGACTGCTATATCTGCTCCTTGCAGAGCACAGCACCTGGACAGAGTAAACCCCATGAACTTCACTGGATGATTCACACACACACACACAACAATGTAAATATAAATGTTTTCATGCCATCTAGATGGTAAAAATTGAACTGATGCTTTCAAACTGTGGTGCTGGAACAGACTCTTAAAGAGTCCCTTGGACAGCAAGGAGATCAAACCAGTCAATCCTTAAAGAAATCAACCCTGAATATTTACTGTAAGGACTGATGCTGAAGCTCCAATACTTTGGCCACCTGATATGAAGAGCCGACTCATTGGAAAAGACCCTGAGCTGGGAAAGATTAAGGGCAGGAGGAGAAGGGGATGATAGAGGATGAGAAGGCAGGTTGGATGGCATCACTGACTCAATGGACACAAGTTTAGGCAAGCTCCAGGAGACGGTGAAGGACAGGGGAGCATAGTGTGCTGTAATCCATGGGACCACAGAGTCAGACATGACTGAGCGAGTGAACAACAACAGATGGTAAAACAAATCTAACACACTCCCAGGTGGCACTAGTGGAAAGAACCTGTCTGCCAATGCAGGAGACATGAAATGCAGGTTCAATCCCTGGGTCAGGAAGATTCCCCGAAGGAGGGCATGCAACCCACTCCAGTATTCTTGCCTGGAGAATCCCATGGACAGAGAGGTCTGGCAGGTTGGAGTCTACTGGGTAGCAAAGAGTCCGGCATGACTGAAGCGACTTAGCAGCAGTAGCAGTGGCATTCTGAAAACAAAACCAGACCACAGGCTGCTTCTGGGTGAGGGACAGGAATGACCAGGACAGGTCCAGCCAGGACCCCACGGGCTTCATCCACTCAGCTGCCTCAACCTCATACTCCAAGTCTGTCCCTTTCCTCCCTATCCTGCCCCAGTTCAAAAACCAAAGTGACAGTCAATGTCACCACATGCTCAGGTGTCCCCTAACTCAATTCTCACTGACTCATTTTGCCCTAACTTCCATATCCAACACCTCCCTCAGCTCCACCTTCACCAAACAGACTGGCCCCCACGCACCCGGCTGAGGTCACCTGGAATAAAATTCACCAGGCACCCGGCTCACCAGCCTGCACTCAGGTTCCACTGCATAAACTGTCGCAAGCACTGGTCTCTTGGCTGTGTTCCAGAAAAAGCCAGCTAGTCTGCTGCCAAAGGTTCCTAGGAGTATGACCCAACAAAATCTGACCAGCTGAAAAGGCTGAAGTTGCAAAGCTTTATGCCAGTTACTGAGAAGCTAATGTTTGGGCAGAAAGCACAGGTATATTTAACAGGTGCTGTCCTGACAGGGTACAGTATCTTCCCAGGACTGGCTAAATGTCTGTAATACCATCTTGGATAAAAGTCTTGCCCTAAATAGAACATTTCAAATAAATAACTCAGATTAAACAAATTCAGCTCAACAAATAATTCAGATCAGCAGAACAAGGTGCTTTCAGTTCTATAATCTAATAAAGATTTTAAGACACAAAGTTATCAAAATCACAGGATGGTAACTTTTTAAAAGGTTTTCACCATTTTCTCCATGCACCTGAATATTCATTCCTTTGACTAATAACTCTTGAAATCCCTGCTGTACAATGAACAGAGAAGCCACTTTGCTTACAGTCCAGTGGAGGAGTAAAACAGAAATAAAATAAAAGTTCATTTTGGTGAGTACTAATATTAGGGTATTTAGGATGGATGATCAATGCAGGAGATGCAGGTTCAAACCTAGGGTCGAGAAGATCCCCTAGAGGAGGAAATGGCTACCCACTCCAGTATTCTTGCCTGGGAAATTCTATGGACAGAGAAGACGGGTGGGCTCTAGTCCATTGGGAACACAAAGAGTCGGATATAACTCAGTGACTAAACAACAACATTAGGCTAAAGGAGTATACGGGACAATGTGGATATAAGACAATCACTTGGGAAGAACCATTCTCTTGAATTTTAAAGATACAGCACTTTGAAGTACAATCCTCTTTATAAATGTTATTAATAGCATTGGGATTCCCTTGTGGCTCAGCTAGTAAAGAATCCGCCTACAATGTGGGAGACCTAGGTTCAATCCCTAGGTTGGGAAGATTTCCTGGAGAAGGAAAAGGCTATCCACTCCTGTATTCTGGCCTGGAGAATTCCATGGACTGTATAGTCCATGGGGTCGCCAAGAGCCAGACTCGACTGAGCAACTTTCACTTTCACTTATAGGTTTCTATATTTTTTAATCAGGATTGTCAAACTTTAGTCTTAAGAAGGAAATCTCCATAACTCTTACAAATGAATTTTAAAAGCCAAAACCAAAAACTAAAGGGAACAAAAATTTAGCAGTATTTCAGTATTCACATAATTTTAGCCTATCAATGAGTCACATTTAAGGCTAAAGTGAGGGAAAATCAAAATGCTGCAGAACAAATAAATGCCTGCTTCTGCCCAAACGTTTCCTCCTAATCAGAATGAATGAAATACGAATGCTTCCTACTGGCCTAAGTACTTGTATGTCGAAACTACCAGAAAGGACTTGCTCATTTTAAATAATTCTCCACATCTTAATAATTTTTATTTCTTTAACTCCAACATTTATAAACATCAAGAGGATTTTTCAGTCTGTCTTCTGGCCCATAACATAAATGTTAAAAAAAAAAAAATCCATGCATGTAACACATAATTCTGGAGCACCTTTTACATTCAAGGCAGTGCGGAAGAAACACAAAAAACACAGCTTACACCATCAGCGCCCTTTTGATCCGTGAGAGGGAAGTAAGACTTTTCCCTGTAAATTTGTTCACACCATATTTACTGAGTGCCTACTATGCACAGACCATCATTTAAGTACTGGAGATGAAAAGAAAATGGAACATGGTGTTTACCTACACCAAACCCTAGGAGTAATTCTCCCAGCTCTAGCAAGTACTCTTGACCAGGGTGAATGAGCTTCGACCCACCTCCCATTTTTGTATGAACCAGGGCCTAAGAATGGTTTTGGCTTTTTAAATCAGTTGAAAAGAAATCAAGAGAAAAATGTAGTAACATAAAAAAAAATGTTAGCAACTGACTCACACTGTTGTACAGCAGAAACCAACATGACACTATAAAGTAGTTATCCTCCAATTTAAAAAATTAGGGAAAAAAAAAGAAAATGATAGTTGTTTCCAGGGAGATCATGTGATCACCATGCTGACCTCTGATCAGAACAATCCGGGTAACCCATTACCAACCACCGGTGGTGAGACAGGCAGTGTGGAGCCAAGGAGCCCTGTTCTATGCAAAAGAGAAAAAGCCTCCTTCTCCAGCCGAGTGTGAACAGGGAAGCAAGAAACCCCAAGGCTGCCAGCTGCCATCTTGAGTCCCAGAGGAGCCAACCTCAGGATGACAGACACCGACACCGAGAAGTCACGTGCTCTGAGGACTTCCTGAACCACTGATCCTACCACAGCTGGTACGAGCACACCACATCTTTCTTAATGAAATCAATTCCTAACTGTTTACGGGGGTCTGCGTCTGGTGTCTGTTCCTAACACAGATCATAAAGTTTTTGCCTTTATGATCAAGCAAGAACGAAAGACAGCAGATGATCACAGTACAAAACTAAACATCTGTTCTGTTCAAGGGGGTATCACCATCACCATGTACCACAACTGCAGTTGTTAAGAAACGCTTACTATGCATCAGTTTGCATAAGTGTGAGTTATCTCCATTTGAGAGATGAAGAAATATTTCAAGATGCTGAGAGAGGTTTGTTGACTTACTAAAAGGTCAAAAACGAGTGGCAGAGCTAGTCCTCGGGTCCAGTGCAGTCTAATACTGTGTTGTCACACTTTTCTCATCTGCTAGAAGGCAATGGCACCCCACTCCAGGACTCTTGCTTGGAAAATCCCATGGATGGAGGAGCCTGTTAAGCTGCAATCCATGGGGTCGCTAAGAGTCGGACACAACTGAGCGACTTCACTTTCACTTTTCACTTTCATGCATTGGAGAAGGAAATGGCAACCCGATCCAGTGTTCTTGCCTGGAGAATCCCAGGGACGGGGGAGCCTGGTGGGCTGCCCTCTATGGGGTCGCACAGAGTCAGACACAACTGAAGTGACTTAGCATTGCACAGCATAGAGGAACCCGTGGATCAATGAGGATGCTAAGACAGTACCTGCAGAGGGCGCTACAGACGCTCATGCTGGGGGTGGGGGGAGGAGGGTTGCAAAACCCACCGGAAAGATGATCAACAGGAAGGTAGAACTGATGGGGTACCTGCATCTTAACAGACACACAGGAGCCACACAGGGAAAGAGCAAGTATGGGGCTGTCACAGAAGAAACAGCAAGGACAAATGCAGAGACCTCAGAGAGTGACCTGACGTGGGTGAATTAATATAAAGAGAGCAGTTTAAGATTGGCCAGAGAGGGTAAGCGGAGAAGGCAATGGCACCCCACTCCTGTACTCTTGCCTGGAAAATCCCATGGATGGAGGAGCCTGGTGGGCTGCAGTCCATGCGGTCTTGAAGAGTCGGACATGATGGAGCAACTTCACTTTCACTTTTCCCTTTCCTGCATTTGAAAAGGAAATGGCAACCCACTCCAGTGTTCTTGGCTGGAGAATCCCAGGGATGGTGGGGCTTGGTGGGCTGCCGTCTATGGGGTCGCACAGAGTCGGACATGACTGAAGTGACTTAGCAGCAGCAGTAGAGATCGTAAGAGGGGCAAGATCATGAGGAACCTGCTAGATGGTGCTAAGGAATCTAAACTACACCTTGAGGACCAGGAAGACTAGGCAAGGTTTTCAAATAAGCGACATGATCGAACTTACACTTTATGAAGATGACAATGCCTGAAGGATGAAATAGGACCAGTTATGAGTCATCTAACTCATTACTCCTTGGAAGGAAAGTTATGACCAACCTAGACAGCATATTCAAAAGCAGAGACATTACTTTGCCAACAAAGGTCCATCTAGTCAAGGCTATGGTTTTTCCAGTGGTCATGTATGGATGTGAGAGTTGGACTGTGAAGAAAGCTGAGCGCCGAAGAATTGATGCTTTTGAACTGTGGTGTTGGAGAAGACTCTTGAGAGTCCCTTGGACTGCAAGGAGATCCAACCAGTCCGTTCTGAAGGAGATCAGCCCTGGGATTTCTTTGGAAGGAATGATGTTAAAGCTGAAACTCCAGTACTTTGGCCACCTCATGCGAAGAGTTGACTCATTGGAAAAGACTCTGATGCTGTGAGGGATTGGGAGCAGGAGAAGGGGACGACAGAGGATGAGATGGCTGGATGGCATCACTGACTGGATGGACGTGAGTTTGAGTGAACTCCGAGAGTTGGTGATGGACAGGGAAGCCTGGCGTGCTGCAATTCATGGGGTCGCAAAGAGTAGGACACGACTGAGCGACTGAACTGAACTGAACTGACTGATGAGTCATCTAAGGGCTCCCCTAGTGGCTCAGAAGTATAGATATGCCTGTGATGCAAGAGATCACCTGCAGTGCAGGAGACACAGGTTTGATCCCTGGGTTAGGAAGATCCCCTGGAGGAGGACATGGCAAACAAGTCCAGTATTCTTGCCTGGAAAATCCCATAAGCAGAGGAGCCTGGCGGGCTACAGGCTATGGAGTCACAAAGAGTTGGGTGTGACTGAGCAACTGAACAACAACGACAGTAAAGCACTTAGGCTAAATCTAATCAAAGAGGCATACCACTTTGGGATAAAATTATAAAAAGTCACTGTAAGACAAATATATAGGAAGTTGCACCATGTTTATGTACAGAAATACTCATTATTATATGTGTGCTCTTGTCCCATTTTGTGCAAACTCCAGGAGATAGTGAAAGACAGAGAAGCCTGGCATGCAGCAGTCCATGGGGTTGCAAAGAGTCAGACATGACTTAGTGACTAAACACACACACACATATTTGTCCCAAACTGTTCTATAAATTAAATACAATCCCAGTCAAAATCCTGAAATATTCTTCATGAAACTTAACTTGATGTGCAGATTCTAAAAAGACACAGGCAAAGAAAGGTCCCCAAACAGTGAGGACAATGATGAAAAAGACAGGATAGAAGGACCTGCCTAATTCCACATACCAGGAATAAAACAGTCACAGGTATCTAGACACAATAGGTGATACAGCAGATTAGTGTAGAAAGAAGACACTTCAACTAATGGTGCAGGACATTTTCATTATTCATCTTTAAAAATATCAGATCCCTACCCAACAATATATACAATAAAAAGCACACCCCATCGTTTAGACATCTAAATGTAAAAGGCAAAATTCAGTAGTTTATAGAAAAAAAGAAAATGTTTTATGATCTCTGTTAGAAAAGATGTCCTAAATAAAGCACAAACCATAAAGAAGAAAATAGAAAAATGCTATTATCAATGGATCAAAAATCTAAAAATTCTATTCAACAAATTATACTACAGAAAATGACAACATGAATAATCATAGACTGGGAGAAGCCCTTTATCACACAATCAAAAGGTTCAAGATAAAGAAATTCAACAAATCAAAAATGTAAATTATATAGAATTTAAAAACCTAGACAAATAGGTTATATATATATATGTATATATATTAAAAAAAATTCACAGGAAAGGAAACTCGAATAGCTATTCTCACTAGTAACCTCATTGGTGATGAGAAAAATGCAAGTTTAAAACACAAACACTACTTCACATGCACTAAACTTACTAAACTTGCAATATTAAAGGTTACCAAGTGTTGGTAATGTGGTTGCTGCACACAGGTAGCTGTTTTCATGGTGGGTGGGAGTGTAAAGTGATACAAGCACTTCGAGGTTGGGGAAAAAAAGGTGATACTTGATGAAGTTTAATATGTGTATTTGCTATGACCCAACAATTCCAATCCTAAATTATGCTCTAGGAAAGGACTTAGACATTTATACAAGGTAATAGACAACTCCAAGAGGGTTCAGGGAGCAGTGTTTGAAAGAAAGCAATGAAAACAAACAAAGTCGTCCTGGACTCCAGGATGGCTAAAGAAAAAGCACATTCATATAATGAAGAGCTATATATATGAAAACATAGAGCCAGTTTGGTAGAGTCTTAAGCAAATAGTGTCCAATAGTTGACAAGTATGAGCCTATTTATAAAACTTTTGACATGCACTAAACAAACGTATGGGCTTCCCTGGTGGCTCAGTGGTAAAAGAATCCACCTGCAATGCAGAAGATGTGGGGTCGATCCCTGGGTTGGGAAGATCCCCTGGAGGAGCAAATTGCAACCCACTTCCATATTCTAACACAAGCTGGAATCAAGATTGCCGGGAGAAATATCAATAACCTCAGTTATGCAGATGACACTACCCTTATGGCAGAAAGTGAAGAGGAACTCAAAAGCCTCTTGATGAAAGTGAAAGTGGAGAGTGAAAAAGTTGGCTTAAAGCTCAACATTCAGAAAACAAAGATCATGGCATCCTGTCCCATCACTTCATGGGAAATAGATGGGGAAACAGTGGAAACAGTGCCAGACTTTATTTTTCTGGGCTCCAAAATCACTACAGATGGTGACTGCAGCCATGAAATTAAAAGACGCTTACTCCTTGGAAGGAAAGTTATGACCAACCTAGATAGCATATTCAAAAGCAGAGACGTTACTTTGCCAACAAAGGTTCGTCTAGTCAAGGCTATGGTTTTTCCTGTGGCCATGTACGGATGTGAGAGTTGGACTGTGAAGAAGACTGAGCGCCGAAGAATTGATGCTTTTGAACTGTGGTGTTGGAGAAGACTCTTGAGAGTCCCTTGGACTGCAAGGAGATCCAACCAGTCCGTTCTGAAGGAGATCAGCCCTGGGATTTCTTTGGAAGGAATGATGCTAAAGCTGAAACTCCAGTCCTTTGGCCACCTCATGCGAAGAGTTGACTCATTGGAAAAGACTGATGCTGGGAGGGATTGGGGGCAGGAGGAGAAGGGGACGACAGAGGATGAGATGGCTGGATGGCAACATTGACTCGATGGACGTTGAGTCTGAGTGAACTCCGGGAGTTGGTGATGGACAGGGAGGCCTGGCGTGCTGCGGTTCATGGGGTCTCAAAGAGTCGGACACGACTGAGCGACTGATCTGATCTGATCTGATCCATATTCTTGTCTGGAAAATCCCATGGACAGAGAAGCCTGGTGGGCTATAGTCCATGGGGTCACAAAACAGTTGGAAACGATTTAGTAACTAAATCGTTAGTTTTTAGTAAATTTAGTAAATCGTAAATTTAGTAACTAAATTTAGTAACTAAACAACACCAACAACAAACAAATGTATATGTATCTATACATACACACATATTTCTATACATAGGGATATAGATATATTTCCTGAGCAATTTTCATAAATAGAAAATTTAATAATATATTTTATACAAATGGATATATAGTATACAATATGCAACAGAATATTATATTAAGTTATATATGACTATTACACTATATATATCATATTTGCAGCATAACATTATGTTATCTAATATATTACTATCTATATTATATGGTAGTCACTCAGTCTTGCCTGACTCTGCAACCCCAAGGACTGTAACCCACCAGGCTCCTCTGTCCATGGGATTTTCCAGGCAAGGATACTGGAGTGGGTTGCCATTTCCTTCTCCAGGGAATCTTTCCAACCCAGGGACTGAACCTGGGTCTCCTGCATTGCAGGCAGATTCTTCACTGACTGAGCCACGAGGGAAGCTATATATTATATAATATATATTATAAAGCGATGTATGACAATGATTATCACAAAATGTTTAAAATTGTAAAGGGATAACACAGGAGAGGAGAAACCAAGAATTTGGTAATATTTTACTTTCTCATCTGTATGGTGGCTACATGTAAGTCACTGCATTATTTATATCTATGTAAACATCTTAATATATAATATTACAAATAGATAGTTTTAAAGAGAAACACATAGAAATATTTACATTCTAAAAGAGAGATGGCTCTCCATCAAAAGGCAAAATGCGTGAAATAATTTGTAAATATAAAATTCAGTAACTGACAAGCATCTTATTCAAATTGATTTAACTCAAAAAATGGAAAAGTTAAATGCAGGTATTCTTTCAATAAACACAACACAGATTTTTATTTTCATGTAAGGGGAAAAAAATTAACTTCTAAATAAAATTTACCTGTGAATCTAGACCAAACAGACTTTCCAGTAGACCAATTCAGGAAAACTGAATTAAAAACAGTGTGAAAGACCATGAGAAACTGTACAATAGCAATATAATAAACAAGAACCAAAGTGAGAGACAGGAGAGAACAAAACAGCCCTGAGTCTGCACTAGGTCATGACAGCAAAGGCTGTCAAACCTAGACAAGCTATGAGAAATAACAGTTATATAGTACTGGTGACGGAACAACATTATTTTCTCCAGTCATATTTTCTCACTCAAAATTAAGACTGATGCTTGCTGGCTCCCATGCAGAATGAGTCACGGGGTTAAATCTGTAGGAACACATGCAGGAAAGAAAGGCTGGCGTCTTTCCAAGCACAGCAACAGTCGTTTCCACTCTGCACCAACTAAACACCCCCCACCACCACCCCCAGGCCCAGTCCGCGTTAAGAGCATGGAGAGCATCCATGGCAGATGAGGAACGCCACGCTACAGCCAGATCGACCAGGCGAGACACCTGGATTTCCAAGGGGGCCAGAGACCAGCCCCAAGCCTTCAGAAGATCTTGTGTAAGTATATTTTCTAAAGACTTACTCACCAAGTAGCCTCAACATTTCCTCTGAGTCTAAAGGAACTTATGGTTCCCAGGGGAAAGGATGGGGGGAAGGGATAGTTAGGGAGTTTGGGATGGACATGTGCACACTGCTGTATTTAAAATGGATAACCAACAAGGACCTCCTGTATAGCACAGGGAACTCTGCCCAGTGTTATGTGGTGGCCTGGAGGGAAGGGGAGCATGAGGGAGAAAAGATAGCTGCGTATGCAGGGCTGAATCCTTTCCTGTTCACCTGAAAACTACCACAATATTGTTTGTTAATCAGCTATGTGTGCGTGCTAAGTCACTTCAGTTGTGTCCAACTCTATGCAACTCTATGAACTGCGGCCCACCAGGCTCCAGTGTCTGTGGGGTTCTCCAGGCAAGAATACTGGAGTGGGTCACCACGCCCTCCTCCAGGGGATCTTCCTGACCCAGGGATCAAACTCGCATCTCTTACGTCTACCTGCATTGCCAGGCAGGTTCTTAACCACTATCGCCACCTGGGAAGCCCCAATTGACTATACCCCAACACAAAATTTTAAAAAATTATTTTTTAAAACAAATTTCATTTGATTCTAATAGGTTATCTACAGCAAATTTGTCCTCAGGCGTCATCAACCTGATCAGAACTAAGTTAGACTCAGTGATCTGCCCTTAAAAGATATCCACATCAGCCAAAGGTAACCAAGACACACCCTTGAAAAGCAAATGTTAAATGCAGAGCAAATGCCTGAAGCACTCTCATTAAAAAACAATAATGACTAATGAGGAAATACTACCTTGGCTCCTAGCGCTAGCAGAAGAAACCGCTAAAGCAATGGACTTCAGAACAAGGCCCCTACAGTGGCACGTAGAGATGAAGAGAAGGAAGAAATGAACATCCTAATCTCTGGTCCTCTAGTAGAAATGGCCAGATCTGCAGGACTAAACACCAGACACGTATCCACCAAGATTTATATTCAGAGCTGCACAGATGCTTGAGCAGTGGATACTGGAGCACAGGAGGAGCCTGAGCACCCCCACCTCTCCCAACAGATGGCTGAGGCTTTCCCAGGGATCTGGGTAAACCGTAGATGGGTTCTCTGTACATACAGAATTTATTAAAGGGAAGCTAATTTTAAAATGTTCTGTTTATCTTAGGACAGAATGAAATGAAACCACACAGGAGATGCAGAAATACCCCCAGACACGAACTAACTTGTGTATTTTCAGAATATTAAAGCAGTATGCTGGAGTAACATCAAAAGACTGAAATAGATCTGAGCTCTAGTAAGAGAAAACAGTGCAGCTCCAGAAGGGATCTGAGGGTAAATCCTAAACTTGAAGGCTGACGTGCACCCCAGAGGCAGCCAGAAATGTGTCAAAGGGTACTCAGAACCCGCTATGAACATGACTTCTAGGACATCCACTTGACTCAAACAGATGCTACCCTGTATGACAAAAATTCATTTCCTAAATCATAAAAAATGTTTCAAGCATGCAATAGCCTGCTTAGTTCTACAGCCTTATATATTCTCCAAAGTTTCATAGGCACCTTTACCATTACGGGTACTTTGATGAAAAACCTGAGCAACAGAAAGGCATATAGAATTGATTTTAGGGCTGTCACAACCCTGAATAATTCTTTCCATTTGAGACCAGGTTTAAAAATTTTGAGTGACTTGCTACACAGTTCTTAAATGGCTATGAATCCAGGTCATCAGATTTTCCCAAACTACAATGTCCTTCTGGAGAATAAAAAAAAAATGGGCGGGGGGTGAGGGATGGGGTGGGGGGCGGGGCAGATATTCTACTGGGACCAAAGAACTCAGAGGTTAAATTTTCAATAGTAACTAAAAATAGAGTGGAAAGCTCACATGATTCTTAATCCAAGCTACTCTGTTGCCAATCAGCTGAAAATGAGAATCTCTCATTGTCTAGTAATCTCTCTGAGACACATGATTTTAAAGTAAAGCTAAAGTATAGATCTCTCCTTTTACTTCCGAACCCAGGTTAATGTTTGGTCATTTTAAAATTGTGTGCAAAGGACTTCCCTAGTGGTCCAGTGGTTAAGACTTCACGTTCCAGTAGAGGGGTTGCAGGTTTGATCCCTTGTCGGGGAGATAACATCCCACGTGCCTTGTGGCCAAAAAACTAAAACATTTTTTAAAAAGACAAGAAAGAAAAGAAACAATACTATAACAAATTCAATAAAGACTTTTTAAAAAAGGTAACTATGTTAAAAAATAATAATTATGTGTTCAAGAATTCCCTCCCAATACTTTTTAGCACTTGGTTCCATACAATCTGAGCTGCCCTGTGGCTTAGACAGTAAAGAATCCACCTGCCAACATAGGAGCCGAGAGTTCGATCCCTGGGTTGGGAAGATCCCCTGGACAAGGGAATGACTACCCACGCCAGTGTTCTTGCCTGGAGAATTCCAGGGACAGAGGAGACCCACCATGGGGCCTCAGAGTCGGACACAACTGAGCGACTAACACTCATTTTTCATACAATCTGGCCAGTTGAAACTGCTGTTCAAATGAACACAAAACAGCACACAGTTCCTCTGGTGGAAGAATTATGGCCTTCCTATCTTTTCATTCTAGACTGACTCACAAACGATTAACTGGCACAAAATGATTAAAGGAAAGGAATTTCACCAAGGCCTCCTCGTTCAATGGAGTCAGAGGGCAAACAGAAATGTATTGTGTCTGTTAATTACTAAGCAGTCTAAGATATATTGAAAGCAATAAGGAAGAAAAAAATTCTAAATGATTAACATGCATCAAAATCAAACATCTTCAAATGTATAATTTTACAGATAGTTCATCAATGCATTTAATTCTAAATACAATCAGCCTAAATAAATAAGACTGCTGCCGCTGCTGCTAAGTCACTCCAGTCATGTCTGACTCTGTGTGACCCCATAGACGGAAACCCACCAGACTCCCCCGTCCCTGGGATTCTCCAGGCAAGAACACTGGAGTGGGCTGCCATTTCCTTCTCCAATGCGTGAAAGTGAAAAGTGAAAGGGAAGTCGCTCAGTTGTGTCCGACTCTTAGAGACCCCATGGACTGCAGCCTACCAGGCTCTGCTGTCCATGGGATTTTCCAGGCAAGAGTACTGGAGTGGGGTGCCATTGCCTTCTCTGAAATAAGACTGCTAGGGCCTGACTATTACTACTAAATTTCAAAACCTGCTGTTAGAGACTGTGACAGAATTAAATAGCAGTGGCTGAGCATTTTAAATTAGTTGTCCATCAATGGTTCATTTCCTTTTCCAGGGGATCTTCCCGACCCAGGGATCGAACCCCTGTCTCCCGCATTGCAGGCAGACGCTTTACCCTCTGAACCACCAGGGAAGCCCTCTGAGTATGTACAGGGCTCTTAAATTTAAAAAACAAGTAGATGATACATCTGAAACTTGAAAGTGGAAAAAGTGTTCTACAGTGACACCTACTGGTGAAGTGTGATGTGGTGGCACAACACTATTAGACAAAGGAAATAGATGTTTACATCCCCTAGCAAGTTAGAAGCTACAGGGAAAGACTGAATGACATTGCAAAGGGAAACTCTAAACAAAAGCATTATATATACCAGGGTCTGTAACTACAAAATAAGTATAAAAGCACATCATGATCCCTGTTGATCAAAGATCTTCAAATCAATAAATCTAAAAGAGGTTTCCCTTGCCCTCAGTTGGTCAAGCAAGTCAGTTTTTCTTATGTGTGAGTTAAAGGTAAATGGAGAAGGCAATGGCACCCCACTCCAGTACTCTTGCCTGGAAGATCCCATGGACGGAGGAGCCTGGTAGGCTGCAGTCCATGGGGTCGCTGAGAGTCGGACACAACTGAGCGACTTCACTTTCACTTTTCACTTTCATGCACTGGAGAAGGAAATGGCAACCCACTCCAGTGTTCTTGCCTGGAGAATTCCAGGGACGGGGGAGCCTGGTGGGCTGCCATCTATGGGGTCGCACAGAGTCGGACACGACTGAAGCGACTTAGCAGTAAAGGTAAATACTTCCCAGGAGGTGCAGTGGTAAATAATCTGCCTGCAATGCAGGAGGCTCAGGGGAATCATGGGTTTGATCCCTTGTTCGGGAAGATCCCTGGAGTAGGAAATGGCAACCCACTCCAGTATTCTTGCCTGGAAAATTCCATGGACAGAGGAACCTGCCAGGCCACCATCTACAGGGCCGCAAAGAGTCAGACATGACTGAGCACAAACACACACAAAGGTAATATGTTCAATTTACTCGTTTCTTTCATATTTTAAAGAATAAAACTGGAAAAGGCAAACTTGAGCTCTGCAAAAAGCTAAGCATTTTATCAGTTTTCAATTTAAGCTGAAGGCTTAAATAAAAAGCAGACACCTGCTTTAAAAATCTAACTTTTACATAAACCTCCAAGTTTCAGTTTCAAAACACCACGTTTGAAAAAAATGACCACCAAGATCAACAAAAGTCCAGATAATCACATTTTCCCTAAAATGAATGTTTCAAAGGACTGGGTCCTCTTCCACTCTACTTTCACATACAAATGTTAGAAATAATAACGTTTAATGTGACTAGTGTCATCATGTCCTTCAGAATCTCAATGTAAAACAACTCAAAAAACATTAGCTGAGCCCATGTAATTCTTCTCAAACTAAGATTTTCAAACATGCTGTTTCAAATACAACTGTAGTCAAAAGTTAACTGGTGATACCATAGGAAGCATATTTTTCTTTAAAAAAAAACAAACAGGTGTAATATGCCATAGAGAGCTAGAAAGAAAAGATAATCAACTTTGACTCCAAGATTCCCATAAAATCTTACAAATTAGAGAACCTAAAATCCAGGAGATGGTGAGGGGCAGCAAGGCCTGGTGTGCTGCAGTCCATGGGGTCGCAAAGAGTCAGACACAACTTAGCCACAGCACAACAAAAATCCAGTACAATGGTCAAATGAATAAGAGAAAACCTGGTTTTAGTCTTGGATCATCCAATAATCAGTTGGGTTTCTAAGAAGTATATAACCTTTAAGGATTCAGACAATCTTTCCAGGCCTCGTGGTAAGGCCGCAGCCAAGATTCCAGTTTCTGTGATTTCCCCAGCATGTGGTATTGACTTGGGCATCAATGTGTACACATCAATGACAGACAGATACAGCAAACAAATAGAAGTGGCTCCATCTTTCCGGTATCGGATCACACGTTCCACTGCAATGCAACTGCTTACAACAGAAAGAAACCTCCTTTCATCTCCTGTGCCTTCCACGTGGCACACAGTCAGAACTCATCACTGACTGAAAAAAAAAAAAAAAATAGCTGCGGAAAAAGAATGCTCGTTATGTAACAAGCGAGACTCCGATGTCAACTGTCTGTGGATATTTTGCTGGTAATACAGGTACCTCTCTCATTTCCACATTCTCTTTTATATACTATGTCTGTTTCACAACAATTATAGGATCAATGTGTAAAATGCTTAAAAGGCTGTAGATCCTCAAATAGGATAGAACTTGCTCTAAAATGCTGGAATATCAAAGTTCAAATGTGTTCATTTTGGTCCTAACATTTCCTAAATGTATCACCTACCTGTTAAAACTGATTCAGATCTTGAACCACTGGGGATGGGGATACAATCAATACACACTGTCGATGCTAATTCTCACCAACAACAGGGCATTTAATAAAACAACTGCTTCAGATATAGTCAAACCTCTCTACCCAGAATTGCAAAAGGCAAAGTCGATGCTAATTCTCACCAACAACAGGGCATTTAATAAAACAACTGCTTCAGATATAGTCAAACCTCTCTACCCAGAATTGCAAAAGGCAAAGTGGAACAAAGATGATGTGCTTTGCTTGTAAATGGCTACAAAAACTTTTGAAAACAACATTAAAGTGTCATTCATCAGCTTTCTCTACTTGGAGCTGAAGTTGCATGAGTTCTTCTCATTTAGATATTTTAAAAAGTGTAGCCAGAGCCCGCCCTTCATCTACCCTTCTGCCTGTTTAAGTCAACTGACTGGCATTAAGGTCAAGTGACAAAGGAATACAAAGTTTACTTATGTCAAAGGTGAATTAATATGTTTTCTGTGGAATTCAAACTATCTTTTTTCTCTACAATACAAAATATTAGTTCTCAGAGTGTAAATTTATTCAATGATCTCAACTGCACTATTTTCATCATTTAAATTTAACTATTTAAATTCATTCACTCATCAAATAATTTTTTATTGAGCATCTATTAATGGCCAGATTCATTCACTCATCAAATAATTTTTTATTGAGCATCTATTAATGGCCAGACTCAAAGAGTTGGGAAAAGGAATCAACCAGAGGGAATGTGTGAGACATGAAGGCAATACACATGAAAACAAATAATCTCAGAGAGTGGTAAGTGCTATTTAAACAACAGCTCTTTAAAGGATGACTATAGTGTTCTGATTTACTTTTTTGATACAAGTAAATAACATTCCTTGCAGACCTCAGGAAACAAAGAATCTAGAATCATTTTAAAAGGGAAAGTTTATAGCTCAGATTCAATACACATGTGGATTGCAGTTTTAATATTCTAAATATGAGTCAAAGGAGGTATAAAAGAAACGAGAACCACTGAAATATGAGATGAAACAGATTTACAACATCTGTTCTCTCTCTCTTTGCTGGATAAGCACAGAAGGAGAAAGGTGAATATCTTTTTTTTTTTAGAGAGAAGACAAAGGGAAAAAAATAGAGAAGCTTGCCCAGTACTTATGGTATTCTGTTATATTTAAAGGCAACTACAACGCAAGATAAGAAAGCTACATAAAGGCAAAAATATTTAAAATAATCTTCAAGAATATTCAAATCACTCCCCTCTCCCCCGCCCCACACACACATCCCAGCAGCCTTATTCTCCTTTGGGCTGCACTTAAAAGCTGCTGGTTTGGCAAGAACTTATTTTCTGACTTTGGCTCATTTCCAAACTCTCCAAAATACGCACGGCCAAGGTAAACTGTTTCTCTTACGCCTATCATCAATTCCACAGCGAGCCAAGAAGGAGTGGATCGACACCACCTCCATCTCGGCTGCGCACTGCAGGTGAGGGAGCGGCCGGGAAGGGGCTCCCTGCTCTGCCCGGCCCCTCCAGCCCACCCGCCAGGCCCACCGAGCACGGCCTCCGCCCCGTGCCCGGAGGAGGATGGAGGAGGCGCTCGGCGGCATCTGGGGAGGTGGACTCGCAGCGCCCACGCCCCCCACCCCCAACGAAGCCCCATCCTCCGGGCCACCCGGACCCCGGCTCTGGAGCGCGTCTGACCTCTCCGGGCCCCGGGGCTGCTGCTGCCGCCGCTGGTGCAGCCGGTCGGACTGCCAGAGCTGCTGCTGCTGCTGTTGCCGCCGCCGCCCTTGGCATTCTTGCGCGGGGCCATCGCGCGCACCGCTGGAGCAGGCAAGGGTCGGGGGCTCCCTCCGGGCGTGGGGTGCGCGGGCGCTGCAGCGGGTGAGGGCCGCAGCTCCTGAAGCTGCACGGGTGTCTCGGCACCGCCCGCAGCGCCTCCGAGGACTTGTCGCCCGCGTGCCTCCGGCGCGCGCTCGATCCTCGCCTGCTCGGGGCTGGTGACTGCCCTCCCGGCGCGAGAGCGCGCCGCTCACCCGCCCTGAGGCCACGCCCCCGTCCGGCGAGCCCCACCCCTCCCCGCCCACAGAAGGCTGAGTGACGGGATATACAGCCAGTCACAAGGGCCTCTATGAGGGGGCGGATTCGTGCCGCGTTTCCCCGCCCCGCTGCAGGCTTAGGGCTGCTCTGGCGCGACGCTGCGGCCTGTGAGAGCCAGCAGCTTTCGACTTTCCAGTCTGTCCTGGTCCTTTGGAACGTGGCAGACGTGGAAGGCAAGAGAACTCTCGCGAGCTTTGGCGGACCCTGTACAATGGGGATGGGGCGGGGCGGGCGACACGTGTGCAGCGTCTGGATTAGAGCTCACCCTCTCCTGGCTTTTCACCGGGAATTTTGTTCGTGTCCCACTTCCCTGTGCACACAGAAAGCCAAGTGAGGCAACGTCCCTTCTTGCGAAAAAACTGTATTTGTCAGTATTAATATTACGACATTTCTGAAATGGTAATGTTAGAACTAACTAAATGCTTAAGCCATACGCAGTTGGTTTTAAAGCAGGACGTTACTTCTTTTGTGCCATCAGCGTTTTCAGATCTTAGTTAAGAGGTGCAAATGTAAAGCAAAAAGTTCGTTTCCTTGCCCTGCTCCGCAGCCTCTATCTGCAATCTCTCTCTGCAGCGCTGACGTCTTCATTCCTCTCCCTTGATGTCCCCACCGTGGGTCCCCCCACCCACCCACCCACCCCGTGCAGGGGCAAGTAGCCTAGGCCTTCAGCTGCTTCTGACCACACGTGGTCTTAATAATATCTGGATCCCTAGACGAGCCAGATAGGAGCTTGAGATCAGTCACATCGTCTGTCATCATCTTTGTGTCGCCAGTCGCCAACACAATGCCTGATGCAACAGACAAGCCAGACCTGTTCAGTGATTTGATACATTTCTGATAACTTAACACTCTCCCCCAATTCTTGACCGTGTTTCAGAGCACCGCCTGGGAGTGTCTTAAGAGCGCCAAGGAACCAGAGCCAAGGTTGCAGAGTGGCACCTGCTTTTATCCTTCTTCTCCAGTTCTGCCACTGTGCACTGTCAGGTCCTTGGCCTCACCGGCCTCTTCTGGATTCACAGAAGCCCAGGGGAGGGTCGCACTGCATAATGAGATGGCTTCTCTCTCCTTTTTGTGAAATTATGTTAGATAGTTATCAAGACAGAGCAGGGCAGCAGAGCTCACAGGGTTTGTACTGAAGCAGCTTGTTCAGTTTTTATCTCATGGCATCTCCTTCTGCCTTCACCCTCCCTTTTTCTCATCCAAATCTGTTAACCAAATCCCTTAATCCCTTTCTCATCCAAATCCCTTAATCGTTATTTCATTGGGTGGAGGAGGGTGGAGAGCTGGACTAAGAGACAAATCTAAGTGAAAGAGCTTAATATAAAATTATTATGAGAAATGAGCTGAGCAGACAATGCTGAAGATACTTGAACTCTTAAATTCTGACAAAAATCCTTGTGGTGTCTGTTTCTTGAGTGTGAGTTAAATCAGGCCCAGAGAGGTTAAATTAAGTAGGTAACAGAGCTAGTAAGTGATGGAGCAGGGATGCGATATGGTTCCATCTGGCTCCAGAGTCTATGGTCAGAATTCTCCTTCCAAGGACAAGGTTCAGTTTTGAGCAGAGAATGTCTCACTGGCTCCTTCTTCTCTTAGCAGATGTCTCCTGAAAGCCTCCTTGGCCCAACTGCAAAGATAGGTCTGAAAAAACTTGATGGTGGTTACTTAGCAAGGTCCACTTCTTTGAAGAAATCAACGTTCTCTGATAACAGACTCCAAGATGTCATGGAATGATGTTTTCCAGAAACCATCATTATATTTCAGAATACAGTGAAACCATTTTCCTGTATTTCCAGAAACCTGGTACCACTGATAAGATACATAGCTGGTTATCTTAGCCAGTACCAGACCAAAATAGAGGCTTTGTAAACAGAGATCAGGGGAAGTTAGAGATTTCCTGACTTCCTTCATGTAATGTAAGAAGCAGCTACAATGATATTTATATGCTCACTATTATAAAATAAAACTTATAATAATATTCATGGCATTCCCTGATGGTGCAGTAGGTGAAGAATTCACCTGCAATGCAGGAGACCCAGGAGATGTGGGTTTGATCCCTGGGTTGGGAAAATCCCCTGGGGAAAGAAACGGCAACCCACTCCAATATTCTTGCCTGGGAGATCCCATGGACAGAAAAGTCTGGCAGGCTACAAAAAATTGGACATGACTGAGCAACAACACACACAAACACATACAAATAATGTCAGTTATATATATTTACAGCTGTATATACTTACCTATTATGAGTATTAAAAAACACAAAGCTTACCTTGGACCCATGAATTTCTTTACAGAAATCCTTTTCTCAGCATCGAGGTGAAGAAGGTTAGGAAGTCAAGGTACCTTTGAAACTAAGGGTTGCAGCTCTCCTTAACAGGAGCCTATTCTCCTTTCTGTGATTTCTGAGTCAGCTATGAATGAACCCTGGATGAAGCAATGTTAAAAGGACCATAAAGACAAGACTTAACTAGGACAATGTATTAAAATACTAACTTAATAGAGCTTTTGAACTAGGCCAAATGTGCCTTTCAGGTATTTTCATAAACTTCCCATTGGTTTCACCACTGGGATTTGCAAGTGAGAACTTGAGGGCAAGATTTGTCCTAGTTGTTTTTCCCTCATGTTGACCCTTCACAGTCTCTAGTTAAATGCTTTCCAAATTAAATATTTCTGGACTTATGAAAACCTAGTGTTTTAAAGTTGCATTTTACCTGCTTACTAGAAAGTGGCTCTGATTTACATGCAGTCTTGCTAATATAAAATTCTATTATTGCAAACTAAAAATAAGTATTTCTCTATCATTATTTATCATAGTAAATTCTGCTCAAGTGAAAAAAAATGAATGTCAACGTATCATGATGATTCAGTTGTGTGTTTTCATTTTGCATTAGTAGAATGTGTTGCAATGAAGGACATGTCTGTAAATACAAGAACACTTTTAAGGCATTCTGTACTCAAAGTGTTCTCAAAGCAATTATTCCCATATGAGTTATATCTCAAAAAGTAAATGTACTGTCATTTTCATCAAACAACTTGTCTTTTTATTACTATAGAAAAATGAACCTGGCTAGTGTCTATCTTATAAATACATGGAATGTATTTCTATAAGAAGGCATTTTAAATCTAGTCAAAAATAGATCAGAATTGGAAATACTGCGTTGTGATATGGAAAAATAATCTGAAAACATACTAGCTAAGAAACCTATAGTTTATTTTTCATTTCAATTCTTTACATTTTCCTTCAGAATTTGTGGTATTTCGTGCCAAATTCTCTTCCTAAAAAATAAAAAAAATAGCATCTATTCTCTATAAGTAATCTATCATCTATAAGTAATCTATCATCTAGGTCTTAAGTCTCCTAGTCTAAGGAAGTAATAGAATTAATTGATTCTACTTACATCTAAAAATTAAGACCAGAAAGGAACTTAAACATGGAGAGAAGTCAAATAATTAGAGAATACCTACTGATTATAGGCCTGGTGATTGTATGGTATATAAAAAGAAATATTTGTGTGATTTAGGAGTCTTTAGAAAGTATTAGAGAAATCAAGAAAAAGAAAAAGGGAGTGGAAGGGTTCCAAAGATTCAGTTTATTTTCAAGATAATTTTACTTAAACTATAGTGGCCATAAGGACGTAGAAATGGGTTCCTTATCCAAAGAAAAGTATCCTGAAGCTAGTTTCTGGGATCCTCCAATTTCATCAAGTCTGGATACATAAAGCAGATGTATTTGCCTTACAATAAATAGTGTTATTACGACATGCAACTGGAATCAATTAGCCAACTTAAATTCTTGATGCTGTTGTTTAGTCACTGAGTCGTGTATGACTTTGCGACCCTATGGACTGTAGCCTGCCAGGCTGTTCTGTCCATGGGATTTCCAAGGCAAGAATACTGGAGTAGGTAGCCCTTTCTTTCTGGGGATCCTCTCAACCCAGAGGTCGAACCTGCATCTCCTGAGTTGACAGGGAGAGTCTTTACCACTGAGCCACCAGGGAAGCCCTGAATTCTTGACACCTGATGGAAAATCATGCATATTTTACATAAAATTGTTATTGGCCCAGCCCTCTTTATACTGTCATCATTCTGACTTGAACCTATCCTGCAATTTCATAAGCACATGATAAACATTACTGAGCCTGTACCAAAAATTAAACCCTAAGAGACTTTGCCAAAAACGTGCTAGCATGGAAAACAGGGAGTGTCTCTTTGTACCAATGCAACAAGATTTTATTCACCTAAAGGCCACTGTAATATATTTGAAATTCTACAGTATTTCTTTATTTTAAGAAGTATGATATCCATTGCTTTTAAAAGTGATTGTTTATCATTATATGATGACTGTACACTAGTAGAGCTGAGGATTCTCTTAATTCTTCATGGAACAGCTTCAGCGCTGACTTCATCACTTGATGAATTCATTTCTCTTGGCAAATCCCTTTGAGTTAGAGACAGAGACACCAATATTCTAGATGTTCACTACAGCTACTCCTCCCAGTACCAGAAAGCACATATATCTAGTAAAACAGTGAAATCCTTTCCAAGAAGCTGTGTCAAATTACGGGATTCTATTTTCTTTGCTTGTTGATGGCATCCTTGTGTGTGTGTAAGCCGCTCAGCTGTGTCTGACGCTTTGCGGCCCCATGGACTGTAGTTAATTCTCCAGGCTCCTCTGTCTATCGTATTCTCCAGGCGAGAGTACTAGTAGGAGTATGTTGTCATTCCCATCTCCAGGGGATCTTCCCAACCCAGGGATCGAAACTGGGTCTCCCACATTGCAGGCAGATTCTTTACTGTCTGAGCCACCAGGGAAGCCCCCGATGGTATCCTCTTTGCATGTAATTTTTTAGCTCCAGTGCAAAAGAATCTAGGAGTGAAGCTATCAAAAGTTATCCTAGAAGCAATTGTGTAAAAGACTAAGTGTAGATATTTTGACCAAAAGAGTGTTTTTTTATTTTCTTAAACTTGAGAAAACTGAAATCAAATGTCAAAAGCTTGATAGTATACACGTGTGTATGAGTGCTAAGTTGCTTTAGTCGTGTCCGACTTTTTGCGACCCCATGGACTGTAGCCCGCCAGGCTCCTCTGTCCATGGGATTCTCCAGGCAAGAATACTGGAGTTGGTTGCCATGCCCTCGTCCAGGGGATCTTCCCCACCCAGGGATCAAACTTGTGTCTCTTATGTCTCCCTCATTGGCAGGTGGTTTCTTTAACACTTGTGTCACCTGGGAAGCCCATATACTATTGAAACTATGAATAAAATAGATGACTAATTAGAACCTAATGTTAGAGCACAGGGAACCCTACCCTCAGTGCTCTGTGGTGACCTAAATGGGAAGGAAATCTAAAAAAGAAGGGATATGTGGTAAACATACAGCTGAGTCACTTAGCTGTACAGCAGAAACTAATACAACTTCATAAAGTAACTGTACTCCAAAAAAATTAATTAAAAAAAAAAAAAGAAAAGAAAGTCAAGTTTCAAGTGAGAAGGAGCAACTTCCAGTATTAAAGATCTATCACAGGACTCATTAGACTCAAATTCAGATTCTCAGAAGCAGCAGATCCGTATAAGCAGCAACTCAGACTGAATTATGCTTTTTCCAGTCTAATTTCTGCTGTGCATGCAGGCAGTTGTAGAGGGGGGTGACCATCACCAAGCACTGTCATAGGCTCCCCAGTCTCTTACCAGCCTTTGCCTCAAGGCATCGAAGAAAGATGCCCCACTCCTTCTGTTAATCTCCAGTGACCTTCCCCCTTCAAAGCTGTCCATGATGGTGTGATAGTAACCCTGTTCCATCTAGGTGCCCCTGTTGGCACACAGGAAAAGGCGAGTGTGCAGAGTGTGGGTGCCTACTGGTCCCTTATCCCTTGGCCTTTTCTCCCCGGCCCATTAATACAACCAGCTGAGAGATTTTCAACCTGTGAGATGCTGTGAACTCAGAGATAAAATGCCTTCCATGGAACACAGAGATAAAATGCCTTCCATGGCTGAGGCTTAGAAAGGAGGTGAAAAGGCCTGGAGTTATTAGGAAGAATCTCCATGGAGTAATAGAAAGCCCCGCTTCATCCTAGCCCCACACTTGGGGACTCACAGTAAAAATACAAGGTGGAAGGGTGGAAGAAAGGCAGATTCAGCATGACTGGCAAAAAAAAATCCTGGCCTGCCTCTGGCTCAGATCTTGCAGAATAACAACTCTGCAAATAAATAAGGCCCCTTGCCAGAGAGACTGGCCAAAAATGTTCTATTGGGAGTTGGGGGAGGGAAGGTCCTACCAACCCTCCACAGAGCCAGGGAAGCATGACTGATGCTATCCACCTCTGGGGCCCACTACTCTCCTCATTCAGAAAGCCCTCCCTCCAGTTGGTGTGCCCCTCTTCTCAGTTATTCTAGCAGGATAACTGCTAGAGGGGGTTTCTTTCAGTCCTAACTATAAGCAGGTTGTAATTAGATCTGTTTCCATCTCAACACAACCACAGCCTACACAAGGTAGGCTGGCCGGGCGGGGCAGGTCAATGGTGGCCAATAGAACATTTTGTGATACCTTCTCTAAGATTCCAAGATCCAAAAGGCTCCCCGGTACCCAAGGCCGTAATTCTGCAGTTGTTTTGCTTCAGTTGTGTCCTAGACGGCCAAGAGCTGGAGTCAGAACCTAGAGCAGGAAGTGGTGTCTCCCCCACTTTTGCAGAATTGATCCAGGGATGATGACTAAGGGATGATTTCCCCATGTGGTGTCTGACCTTTCCTCCCCCCATCTACTTACTTCCTCATCTCCAATTCGTCCCACTCACAGTGTCCCAGTAGAGTTAAAAGAGCTGTAAGGAAGGCTTCCTTCCAGAGCCTTCCCTGGTGGTCCAGTGGTTAACACTTCACACTTTAAATGCAGGGGGTACGGGTTCAGTCCCTCTTCAGGGAACTAAGATTCCCACATGCCTCTGGCGTGGCCAAAAAGTTTTTTCAAAAAAGGTTTCCAGAGGTCCATGTCTTCCCATCTGTGGATTTCCGGCCACAGCCATGATCAGGCCTTTTCTTTTCTTCTAGGGAGCAAGCCACCGGAGTCCAAGGGCCAGTGCTCATGCTCAACCTCAGCATCTGCCAGTGCCCTCTCTAAGATGGGCAATCTTGTCATCCAAGGCCTTCCTCTCTGTGTGGTCCCCGCCAGGGTGACCAGGAAGGCTTTGGAAGATTGGGGAGCAGGGCCTCCTACAACACGTGGAGAAACTTAGCTGCCTGGTAACCAGAAAATGCACTCATTGTGTCCTCCGTTTTGAAGCTGGTGCTTCCTTTTCTTTGAATCCACATCCTACTTGTTTTGGACATTGGCTAATAGGGTAACCTGTGCTTTGGGCCTTCCCAGGTGGCTCAGAGGTAAAGAATCTCCCCACCACGCAGGAGACATAGGTTCGATCCCTGGGTCAGGAAGATCCCCTGGAGAAGGAAATGGAAATCCATTCCAGTATTTTTGCCTGGAGAATCCCATGGACAAAGGAGCCTGGAGGGCTACAGTCCATGGGGTTGCAAAGAGTCAGGCATGACTTAGTGATTAAACAACAACCTATGTTTTAGGGGTTTTATTTCCCTGTAATCTTTGAGATTTTAGCAGTTTGCCATAAAAACATGACAAAATTGTCAAGGCTTTGTCTTTTAGTATTGTGACCTTTTTCTTGAAAGCTAATTTTGATGTGAGAAAAAGATATGGCATCTGAAGATTTGTGTGAGGAAGGAACCAAGATGAAGGGTTAAAAACAGATAAGGTGTAAAATGCAATTTTTTTAAACCAGTTTCCCTAGTCTTATGTAAGTTAGACAATCAATTAATTGCTTGTGTTTTGATAAGATAACTATGTCTTTTATAACTATATTTTTAGGTACTAATTAAGTACTTTTAAAGATATTGATAACTATATATTATTTTAAAAGTACTTTTCAGATCATTTGAGCAAATTCCCACATACAAAAACTAAGGGGAATCTTATTTCCCAAATTCTACTAACATTTCCTATTTCTTACTTGTAACTCTGGGATTCTGGCCTTTTAAAATTTTGTCCTTGACATTTACCTGAATAAGCTTTTCCAGCATCTTCATTGCTGCTTTCTGTATGCATTAAGGCTCTTCAGGTTACAAATGAGGTTTGTTCCCGGTTTCTTAATTCTTCAATAATGGCATCTGCCCTAACCATTTCCTAGGAAACCGAATGTACATACTAATCTGTAATCATGGAGCATTAACAATTCTTTTCAAAATTTTAATGTGCACCCACCAGATTTTCTCCTGCTGAAATGACTCATTTTCTGTGCACTTCACTGCTGAGATTGTATAATTAAGATAATGCTAACTCATTGCAATGAAACACTAGAACCTTAGGATATATGAGACAGGCATATGCAAGAGTCTTTCATATTCTAATTCAGAAACACACAGATATGACTATTCCCTGATTGAAGTTAAAAAATGTATGGCTCCTGAAGGCTTTTTTAAAAAATACATGTATTTATTTATTTAGCTGCACCAAGTCCTGGTCGTGGCATGCAGGATTTTCCTGGAAGCAGGCAAATTCAGTTCTGTCACATGTGATCTAGTTCCCTGACCAGGGATAGAACCCGGGCCTCCTGCATTGGGAGTGCCTAGCCACCAGAGAAGTCCCTCCTGAAGACATTTGAGTGACAAGGGAAAAGAATATTTAACTAGAAGTGCCACAAGTCCAATTCTGCCTTTACTAGTACTGTGGAACCCCAAGACGTTCCCTTGGCCTCTCCAGACTCCATTATCTATATGTAAATGGTGGGCTATAATCATGAAGCCTGTCTGCCTTCATCATCTGATGAAAGCTACGGAATGGCATGAGAAACATTATCATAGCCATAGTTTTTTAGTCAATTTTAGGTGTTCGCATACCTACGGTTAAGAACGTCTGCACAGGGAGATCCAGTTCCCTCTACTTCTTGCATTAAGCCTTGGACATTGCTAGTGGCACCGGTTTCTTACATTTTCTTAGTCTATTCACAGGGTTAGTGGCTGAAGATGAGAAATGACAAATGGGTTCTATGGCTATCTTATATCCATGGCAACTTTGAATACTCTCAACTAGTCTGTGAGGATAAAACTTAAGATATCTACACAAGATAAAAATGTGGTTGACAATGGAATGATGCTATTACTGCTTCAGTTGATTTAGTTTGACTGCCTTTGACACTAGATGAAAATTTGCTGGAGCCTGCAATGGAATACTCAAGGAGAAAGTCCCTTGGAAATTAGGAAGTGCTCTTCAAATGTGAGCAACTGTTTCCTTTTTATTTGTTAATGACAGATTTATACTATAAAGAGCATAAGATTTTTCAATGGCAATATTCCTATATGCCCAATCTGAGCCAAGCTCATTAACTAACTTGCTGGATTTAGGGGAGATCAATCTACTCTAAGCTCTGTTGAAGAAATATAAAACTGGTAACAGAATGACATCTTTATTTCCCCCTCTCTTATTGTCAACTTTTCTTCGTTCTTTATATGTTACTTGATCTCTTGAAATGCCGGATACTAGCCCATGAGCTGCAGTACAAGGCAGGTGTCATTTAATTCCATAGTGCCTGAGTTAGCCTGTATTTTGATGTCAAAAAGGGCTAATGTCGGCAACTTCATCTGCTTCCACCTGTACATGCACTGTGTAGTCCATTCTACAGAATCAACCAAGTGCCCTTTCCTGGCAGCTACTCTACCAAATGCAGTGAACTTGGTCTTCCAGGAGCTCATGTCATTTTGGAGGGAGACTGACACCCATACTAACAATGGTAACAGAGTGTGTTGCCTTCTTCTTCAGCCTGCAAAGGTGGGTGGATGAGAAAGTGGGGAGGTCAGGATGAGTCAGTCTCTGGGGGTTCTTGTGAACCACAGACAAGTCAGGAATCCAGAACTGCTGATGTCTTCTAGAGTGTGTTGTTCAACCTCTTCATTTTATAAATGAGAAATCTCAGAGAGCGAGAGTGACTTGCAAAGGTTGATTAAT
Source organism: Bos taurus (assembly GCF_002263795.3). Classification (NCBI taxonomy): domain Eukaryota; kingdom Metazoa; phylum Chordata; class Mammalia; order Artiodactyla; family Bovidae; genus Bos; species Bos taurus. The sequence continues at coordinate 27,213,529 of NC_037341.1, forward strand.
CAGTTAACCCAGTACTAGAACTCAAGGTGCCTTACCAGATGCCTTCTCAGCAAGGGCAAGGTTGCCTCCAATGAAAGGAAATTGGTTTTGGGGGGTAAAAAAATTTAGATCTTACAATTTGTTGTTACTGTTCAGTCACTAAGTCCTGTCTAACTCTTTGTGACTGTGGACTACAGCATGCAAAGCTTCCCTGTCCTTCACTGTCTCCCAGAGTTTGCTCAAACTCAAGTCCATTAAATTGATGATCCATCCAACCATCTCATCCTCTGCCACACTCTTCTTTTGCTTTCAGTCTTTCCCAGCATCAGAGTCTTTTCCAATGAGTCAGCTCTTCACATCAAATGGCTACACAACAGTCATCTCCAAATGGCCAAACTGCTTAAATACATATCTGTTGTATTACATTTTCATGGGATGGGCGGATGAGTACAGAAAAAGAAATATCTAAAAAGGCTTCTCACAGAGTAGGGGACCATCATTGTTTTAACAAGTTGACTTCACTGTGGTGGTTTCATGAATATGAATCCAAACTCATGAAATTGTATATATTAAATAAATACAGGTTTTAACATGTCAGTTATACTTCAATAAACCTGTTTTAAAAATGTTGAGAAGCACTTCCTTATAGCCAGATTACTGTTTTTTTTCTGCTATATTACATAACAAATTCAGTAATAAACATCCTTCTATATTAACACCTTATCTTTATCCTTGTCCTGAATATTATTTTGTCTAATTTTCTTTCTTCCCATTTCTTCTCTATTTTTTCTTTAACTCTTTATTTTTTTTCCATCTAACTGTTATGAGTTGGTTAATATGTTGCTACTGAATTACTTATATTCAGACAGTATACCCTCTGATATGGCTTTACTAATACTGTGAAACTTATGTAAATGAACAGATGTAGGAAACACACTCCCTTAACTTTATTCTCTAAAACCACATCCATATTTAAAAACAAAAATTCATAAAAGCATCCTAGTTTATTGGAAAAATATTTTATGGTTATACTTATCATAGTAAACATTAATGAGCAATGAACACCAAGTGTCTGTTGTCTTATTTTTACAAAACAAAGGAATTGAGGTACCAGCGACTCCAAGTCACACTCTCATAGTCAAGACCACATGTCTCATAAGTGGCAGGTTCACGGTCTGAACCTGGCAGTCTGAGTCTAGAGTACAAGCGTTTCCCTCCACACTATGCTGGTGATTGTGACACAAACTTGGAGGCAGTCCGGGCAGTTGCACAGCTGAGTTCTTGTTTCCTTGGTAGTGCTAGTGTAGGGAGATTATAGTTCCTGAGGTCATCTGTACATGTATTTCCAGGAGCCTGGAAAGTTTCGGGAGCTGAAATAGTGATGGGGTGGGGTGTGGTAGGGTCATAAAGAACCTGACACAAGTGTGGAGTGAAGAATGTTGACGAGGACAGACAAAACCATGCTGGGCAGTTTGTATATGTGCTTTGGAGGTCAAAAGCTAAGAGCAGCTATGGACCAGAAATTTTCAAGCATGGCTTATGTTGAACCAGCTACTCACAAGTAAAGTTAGGGAGAAGCTGCCATGTGGTCTATGTCCTAGTGACAAGAAATACTAGGCCACTCAGGACTCTTGTATAAGGTCCTATTTGTCTTCATTAAAGGCAGCATGTCAGAGTCCTGTGAGAGGCAGATGTGAAGCCACAGTCAGACATGTGGGAGGTATATTGAGGGAAACATGTGTGCAGGATGAAGGGTTAGATAGCTGAGGAGAAGGGAGCCCCTTCAGGCTGTGATGAGGTCTGACTGCTGTGCATAGAGAGAGAAAAGGAAAGATGATTGGGTAGAAATAGTCACAGGTTGTTTAAAGCAGCTCTGAGAAAAATCTCAGCCAGGCCAATGAAAATCCAGCAGAGTTTGACCTTTAGACATCAAACGGCCCAGCTCTAACACCCCTGCCTTGTTCTGTCTTGGGCTGGAAGGAATGACCTTCATGTAAATGCCACAGCAAAGCCAAATATGTGGCCATCAGAGTGGTTGGTACACTGAGCTCCTCCTAGCAGCATCTCTTGAAGGGCAGTCTGTGTGGGGCATCTCCATGACCATCTCCACAGGCACTTACTCTGGGTCATTTTCAAACATCTCACAAAGGAAGTGCCCTCATCCCCACTGAAAGGGGGATACATGCTCAGAGAAGCTAAGCAACTTTCCAGAAGTCACACAGCTTGTAAATGGCCAAGACTTGAACCCAGTTCTTTCTGTTTTTATTCAAACATGTCCTCTTTGAGACATCTAAAACTTTACTGAGGTCCTACAAATTCTTTTTTTTTTTTTTTATCTACAAATTCTTAAAAGTAGGCAGGGGGCCTTTCCCGGTGGTACCAGTGGTTAAGAATCCACCTTGCAATGCAGGGGACATGACATGACATGGAGCAAATAAGCCTGTGCACCGCAACTACTGAGCCTGAGTGCTGCAACGAAGAACCAGTGCAGCCAAATTAATACATAAATAAATGAATACTTTAAAAACAAAAGTAGGTAGGGGAAGCTTTGTATTACCCTAGGGCATAAGGGGAGGAGTCTTAGATCATACAACTTCATGGAGAGCATAAAGGATGTAAATCAAATTAGCAGAAATTGGATATGATCAATGTATACATTCTTGGATTTAAAATTCATGGTTTTAACCATTCATAAGGCTCCCTGAGACTTTATTTTCTTGGACTCCAAAATCACTGCAGATGGTGACTGCAGCCATGAAATTAAAAGACGCTTTCTCCTTGGAAAAAAAGTGGTGACCAACCTAGACAGCATATTTAAAAGCAGAGACATTACTTTGCCAACAAAGGTCCATCTAGTCAAAGCTATGGTTTTTCCAGTAGTCATGTATGGGTGTGAGAGTTGGACTATGAAGAAAGCTGAGCACCAAAGAATTGATGCTTTTGAACTGTGGTGTTGGAGAAGACTCTTGAGAGTCCCCTGGTCAGCAAGGAGATCAAACCAGTGAATCCTGAAGGAAATAAGTCCTGAATATTCATTGGAGGAACTGATGCTGAAGCTGAAACTCCAATACTCTGGCCACCTGATGCGAAGAACTGACTCATTTGAAAAGACCTGATGCTGGGAATGATTGAAGGCGGGAGGAAAAGGGGATGGCAGGGGATGAGATGGTTGGATGGCATCACCAAGTCAATGGACACGAGTTTGAGTAAACTCTGGGAGTTGGTGATGGACAGGGAAGCCTGGCCTACTGCCGTCCATGGGGTTGCAAAGAGTTGGACATGACTGAGACTGAACTGAACTGAACTGAAGGCTCCCTGGTCTATAACTTGAAAGAATTTCAGATTTGACTGACGCATACAGTTGAATATTTTAGGTACAGGCAGGCTGATATTCCTGAATGAGCTACTCAGCTCCTGAACGATGCTCCTAGCTCATTTAGCAATCTTGTCATGACTTAGCTTCTTACGCTGAGTCATTGTCCCATATTCAGAAACACTCGTGAGGCAAAATCAATTCTATTTCATTTTGAAAAGTAGCCAAGAAAGAAAATTACTGCTAATGCTGATGATGGAAGTGAAATGCCTAAAAAGAAAAAAAAAAAAAAAACCCTTAGCTAAAAATGGAAAGTTCTGTAAAAACTAGAGTGCAAGGTGAAATTTTTGTGTAGAACATTCACATCCTGGATGGGAACATTCTGTCGTCTAATGGAGCAACAAGAAAAGGACATTTATGATGTCATTTCAAGAGATTTCTCTGACCTCAGCCATAACTGTTTTCAATCTGTTTTTGATGATTATGTAACAAATGATTTCATTTAAACTTTGACTAATTTATCTTAGGCAGTGGACAAATAGCTACAATTAACATAAGAATTGTTTTAATATCTAACTATCAACTTTATTATTTTCAAAATTTGGAAAGGTAATTTTACTGGGGTGCATCTCACAAATTTCCATTAAAAATACAGTCTTAGAAATATTTATTTTCTTCGAAATTTTTCTTAGGACTTTAGAGAGATCTTCAAGGGAGAAAAAGGAAAAGGCCACTATACTGTGTTTTAAGGGAAAAACCATAGGTTAGGGTGGTATTTAAAAATTTGGGGGATTCTTGAAGTTCCTCTACTTGCCTCACATAGTAGGTACTCAAATGTTTATGGAATAAATAAATGATCCTCTAGGGAATGTGTTTTCTGTCTTTCTTGGTTATTTAGAATAAGCAGGCACTGGAAAGGAGGAAGCATCAGTGGAAGACCCTGGTGAGCTCGGCTAGAGATGCCAGTCCCATTTCTTGTACTGGGTCAACCGGAGGCTGTCCTGCCCCTTGGAAGTACAAGACATGACATGCAGGGCATTAGCCTCTAGGACATGGGGTTAATCCTGATGGGGCAGTTCATGTGAATGGCTGAGAAGGGGAAGGTGTGGGGAGAATTGAAATGGGGTACGAAGCAGGTTCCCTGGTGGCTCAGACTGTAAAGAATCCACCTGCAATGCAGGAGACCCGGATTTGATTCCTGGGTCAGGAGATTCCCCTGGAGAAGGGAATGGCAACCACTGCAGTATTCTTGCCTGGAGAATTCCATGGACAGAGGAGCCTAGTGGGCTACCATCCATGGGCTCGAAATGACTCACACAAGACTGAGAAAACTAACACGTTGACTTCACTTTCACAAAGCAGATTCAGAGCAGACTTCAAATGCTATTAATAACGTAAAAGGTTGGGATTGTTGAGACTGATGGGTGAAATTTGCATATTTCCCCGAATGACTTTTGCATTGTGTTATATTAATACAAGTCAGCACTTTTTAGTATTCCTGAAGACTTTCCTTTCTATTAAAGTTTAGATCACTTTCATGATGAATCTACAATATTTATATTGCCATTGTTTACTCTAAGCAATGAAAAACATATTTTACTTTCAGTTGTACAAAATACGCCGAAAATGGCACAGACTTAAATTATGCAAGAGGTAACAAAGTCACCTTTTCCTGAGATAAAGCTAGTATAAACATTAACAACTTAGAAACCAATGAATATACTCTGTCTTCATATTTGGAATTTCTATTGCCTATCTGTAATTTAACAAACTGACTACTGACAGCTAAAGAAAAATACTAACCTTAGGCCAAACTGCTTATATCAAATGCAAGAGTTTAAAATAGAGTTACACTTTAAAAATCTAATCAGAACTAATAATTTGCTATATTTATGTTACTTATTGAAATTTGATCTCATTTGAAAGCTATTTTTCAGCTGTGTGTCTATGTGCTCAGTCACTATGGACTGCAGCCACCAGGTATCTCTGTCTACGGAATTTTGCCATTTCCTCCTTCAGGGGATCTTCCTGACTCAGAAATCTAACCTGCATCTCTTGCATCTCCTGCATTGGCAGGCAGATTCTTTACCACTGTGCCACCTGGGAAGCCCATTTTTCTGTTAATTTCATTTAATTTTCTCAATTTTCTTTTACAGTTATACAGTTTATGATTCTTTAAGAGAGTCGAGTTATACTTTAAAAAGTCTCTTCATTCCTATCACCAAAATATGAGGGCAGTTATGTGGCAATGTGATGGAGAAATGTGTGTTGAGTGATAGGATCTACTTACTTGTTTTAAATCTCTTGTACAGAGATTATCTTTAGCTTTAAAACTAAATTTAGTTTATCACTCTTGATCCTATAATAGTTCAGTTAATGTTAGATGACTGATAATATGAAAAAGATACTCTGTCTTTCCAGGCTAACCCCATCTTCATTGCTTGGCTAAAGAAAACACAGTTGATGCATTCATATGATAATTAAAAGAAATTAAGTGTTAGTCACTCAGTCATGTCCGACTCTTTGCCATCCTATGGACTGTAACCTGCCAGGATCCTCCGTCCGTGAGATTCTCCAGGCAAGAATACTGGAGTGGGTTGCCATTTCCTTCTCCAGGGGATCCTCCCAACCCAGGGATCGAATCTCCCGCATTGCAGGCAGATTCTTTACCAACTGAGCTACCAGGGAAGCCCACTTTAGTAGCTTGAAAGAAATTATGATCATGGTAAAAAAAAAAAAAATCAGTAGCTACAGATTAGCAATACATTGACTTCCTCCTCTCAGATAGGGCTGACCAGCAGATTTCTCCTTCCTGGAGGATGGACTAGATGTAATTTTCCTTGGTATTAACCTAAATGAGTTGAAAACATATGTATACATGAAAAACTACATATAAACATGTATAGAAGTTTTGTTCATAATTACCAAAACTTGGAAGCAACCAAGATGTCCTTTAACATGAATGAATAAACAAACTGTGATACATCCATATGATGGAATTGTAACTCTTCAATGTTTAAAATAACAAACTACCAAAGCCATAAAAAGTCACATAGGAATAGTAAATGCATATTGTTAATTAGAGACAGCCAATCTGAAAAGGCTACATACTGTATGATTCCAACTACAGGACATCCTGAAAAAGACACAGCTATAGAGACAATAAAATGATCAGTGATCAATGAGCATGGGGTGGGGTAGGAATGAGAAGTGGAGCAAAGGATATTTTTCAGGCAGTGAAACTATTTTTCATGACACTGGAATGGCAGGGACATAACATGATGCATTTGTCAAAACCATAGAATGTATAACACATAAGAGAACCTTCATGTAAGGGATGAAATTTTGTTAATAATAATGTATCAGTATTGGTTTATCAATTGTAACAAGTGTTCCAAACTAGAGCAAAATGTTAATAATAGGAGAATTGGGGCAGGGGAGGGGGAGAATGCGAAGAGAGAGGGTATATGGGAATTCTCTACTCACTGCAAGATTTTCCTATTAAAATAAAACCTCTAAAAATATAAATCTATTAATTTTTCTTTGTTTCAAAAGATGGGAGAATTATATCCTGTCTATAATACATTTAGTTCAACCATAACAAGTAAAAGAGTAGAAAAAGATATAGCATGCAAACATTAGTCCAAAAAAATCAATAAAGCTTACTTGAGAGCAAAGAGAATTACCAGGTACAGAGAGGACCATAAGGATAGAAAGGTCAATCCATCAGGAACACCTAGCAATCATACTCCTGGGCATTTATCCCAGAGAAATGAAAACGATGGGGTATTTCTACACCTCAGTTGCAGTGATGGTACATGAGTCTACACAGGTGACAAAAAAACAGCATAGAACTGGACGCCCACACTGTACCAGTGGGTTTACTGGGTTTGATATTAGACTGAAGTTAGACAAGATGCAATCACCCATGGCAACCGAATAAAAGATATGTGGGCCCTCTCTATTATCTCTGCAGTTTCCTTTAAGTCCATAATTATTTCAAAAACAAAACTTGACAAAAAATGATGCTGGTTGAGAAAGTGATTTTTTGTGTAAAGTTTATGTCATCTGGGTTTATTTCACCTGTAGCCCTGCTACCTGCTGCTTCATAATCCCTGAGGAACAATCCCACAGCAGCCCTGCATGAACTCGGCCAGCTGCAGCTCCTGGGTTTCTGGTCAGCCTCATTATGGTGCTCTTGCCAACTGCACCCCTGGACTCACCATTCAATATTTTCAAGCAGCCCTTGACAAATTCTTACAGGTGTAACTTTTCCACCAAAGGTATTTTCCTTAATTTTCCCTTTTTGAAGTACCTAAGAGAGGTGATTTGACCTTTATTATTTTTCAAAGGACCATAGGCACCTATTTTTTTCATTTTCACTTGGCTGCTGCTGCTGCTGCTAAGTCACTTCAGTCGTGTCTGACTCTGTGTGACCCCATAGACAGCAGCCTACCAGGCTCCGCCGTCCCTGGGATTCTCCAGGCAAGAACACTGGAGTGGGTTGCCATTCCCTTCTCCAATGCATGAAAGTAAAAAGGGAAAGTGAAGCCGCTCAGTTGTGTCCAACTCTTAGCGACCCCATGGACTGCAGCCTACCAGGCTCCTCTGTCCATGGGATTTTCCGGACAAGAGTTCTGGAGTGGGGTGCCATTGCCTTCTCCATTTCACTTGGCTAGTACAGTTAAATTTCCCCAAAGGGACACAAAAAGGCAGACGCTGAAAACAGACGTGTCAGGAAATTAAACAATCAGGTATTCAGGATGGCTGGGGCCAGCAGTGGCAGGAATGTCAACAGCCAGAGAATGTCTTAATATTCATGGAACGAGGGGCAAGGCTCCCAAAATTCCATTTGGGCTTAACTGAGTTGATGATGTGGAATCCTGGCTGTTGGTAAGAGTCATTTTGGGAGCTTCAAAAAATAGCAACACCCACATCCTACCACAGACCAGGTAAATCAGAATTTCTGAATTAATCTATACCAAAGACACATGAATACCTGTGTATATGTGTGTGTATCGGGTTTCACACATTCCAGTGGTACAGATACTATGTCGACAAGTGCTATAGAGGGAAATAAGGTGGAAGGGGAGACAGAAAATGTGTGTGTGTGGAGACGTTGTAAGTTAAACCTGGGTAGTCAGAGAAGCTCTTCTTGCTTGCTTTCTTATTGCTCTTTTGCATGAAGCTCTTTCAATATGATACCTAACCCTTTCAAAAAGGAAGTCTTGTAATATATCAATGTCAACTTGCATTTACTGAGTCAACATTATCAACATAAGGAACTTGTCTTGAGAGTAAATATTTATAAATTCACATAATTAGGCCTGATAGCTATCTCACAGTTTAAAACAAGCCAGAAAGAAAGTGACTCATTGGAGTTGCTGTTTGCATTATGTGCCTTGTACTGATACATGGCCAATATGTTCTGTAGTTCAGAATATTACTTCCCTTCTAGACTAATCCATCTTGAAGGCGCAAAGTTCATTTAGAGGAAACTATTTTCTTTTAAATTGGAGAAGGAAATGGCAACCCACTCCAGTGTTCTTGCCTGGACAATCCCATGGACGGAACAGCCTGGCGGGCTACAGTCCATGGGGTCGAAAAGAGTCGGACACGACTGAGCAACTTCACTTTCACTTTTACTTTCACTGCCTTTTATAATTACAGAAATATTTGACTTTTTGATAAAATAAAAGGAAAAAATGAACCACCGTCTCACTGTTAACATTTTTATTTATTTTCATTTAGTCCTTTTAAACTGTACATACATTTTCCCCCTTTTTTCCTCCCTTTTATGTTTTCAAATGTATGTTGTACAAGCAAGCTATAGTTATAGTACATAAGTATATTTATATATTATATAAGGGTGTACTGTGCTGTGCTCAGTCTCTACAGTTGTGTCCAACTCTTTGCGACCCTGTGGACTATAGCCTGCCAGGATCCTTCTGTCTATGGAATTCTCCAGGCAAGAATACTGGAGTGGGTTGCCATTTCCTTCTCTAAGGAATCTTCCCATACCAGGGAAAGAACCTGTGTCTCTTGTGTCTCCTTTGCAGGCCCATTCTTTACCCACCGAGTAGGTACTACTACTACTACTAAGTCACTTCAGTCGTGTCCAACTCTGTGAGACCCCAGGGACTGCAGCCCACCAGGCTTCTCCGTCCACGGCATTCTCCAGGCAAGAACACTGGAGTGGGTTGCCATTTCCTTCTCCATTGCATGAAAGTGGAAAGTGAAAGTGAAGTTGCTTAGTCGTGTCTGACTCTTAGTGACCCCATGGACTGCAGCCTACCAGGCTCCTCCATTCATAGGATTTTCCGGGCAACAGTACTGGAGTGGGGTGCCATTGCCTTCTCCCACTGAGTAGGTAACCAGGGATTAAACCTGGGCCCTCAAAGTTAAAGCACCAAGTTCTAACCACTGGACCGACAGGGGATTCTATCTTTTTTCTCTCATATTTTCTCTCTTTCCTTCTCACCTGGGTCCTTCCCTCAGACCAGGAACTCCAAATCAGGCTGCATTAGACTTGCCTAAGGGAGCTTTCAAAAATGTACTAACACCTGAGCCACCATATCTGTGAGCATGTCCTGTTCACAGGTCTGTTTTAAAGCTTCCCAGGTGGCTATGTTTGAGATCTGCTGCCTGAGTCATTTGAACAATCTCAGTTCTTTAATGTACAAAACCCCTTCATTTCCTTTCTATCTCCTCCACTTTACAGCCAAATATCTTGGAACGGTTGTTCATACTTGCTGTCTCCTTTACTGTCAGGTTACCCCTAGTTGAAATTTGCCGGGGTCCAGCCCCGGCTGATCCAGGGTATTCAAAGGAGAGACGGCTTCGGCGATTATTTATTTATTTATTTATCAAAGATATAAAGAGTAATAGAATGAGGATAGCTCAGTAGGAAAATTCAGTGGAGAAAAGAAGCTGAGTAGCTTGGTTTACGCGGAAAATCAATATAACCCATGACACCAGGTTAGCTCTGACCACGGAGGCCGCAGGCGCCCTCTCGAATAGCGGAAGGTGCCCCACCTTGGACACCTTCTTGAGTGGGTCTTAGAAGCCCAGGTAAATAAATGGTCGCAGAGGATATCCGCGCTCCAGATGGAGACTCGGCTGGAAGTTAAGGGGAAGAATGACATGGGGAGACCAAGCGTTGGTGAGCAAGGCCCGTAGCTTTATTTTCAACAGGGGTTTTTATACCCTAAGTTACACATAGAGGATAATAGGGGATGTAAAGTCAGCAGTTTTTGATCCTTATCAAAAACCAGGGTTTCTTTCCTGCAAATTTATCGTATACAAATGGTTTAGGTGATCTACATCATCTTCTGGCCAGAAGGCTTATTAACATTTTATGACTCTTGACAAAGACTTATCAACCGTAAGACTTATTTTCTCTAAGAGTAATTATCTTAAGGTTTGGCGCCATCTTCTGAAGATAAAATTGCATTCCTATAGGGCGGATGTGTAATGGGTTTACAACAAAGGAAAGAATTTATTACCTTAAGGGTCTAAAGTTACTAACACCAAGGCCACTACTTATTTTTTCTACATACCAACTATATTAATTAATACACATTCAAGGATACAATTCAGGGGATGTGAAAACTTGGCAACAAGCATTGGCTCATCAATGAAATCTTTTACTAGTTTTATTCTGACAGTTTCTAACTCTCTGAGAGGCTCTAAACTTTTAGTCTCTGGGAGACAGTAAACAATCGTATGCATAGCTGTAGGAGTCCGGGTAAACTTGTCAGGCGAGTTAGAGAGCCATCTGAGGGGTTTGGATTTAAACACTCCTAGTTGCCCAAGAACTTTATTAATTGGAGCTGTAAGTTAACTCTTTGACAGAGAGAGCGAGATGGTGGTGGGGGACAGCCCCCAGTAAAGTCAGAGGTGAGAGCACAAAGCAGTAAAGTAGGCAGACTCTGGTTTTTTGGGGGTAGATGCTCGAGAATATCCGGGGGAACTCCTGAGGCTTGATCCCGCCTTTGCGTATGCCGAGCCTCCTTCCTCATGACCTTTGTCACGAGTGGAATGCCTCACCGGCTCCCGGCAGAAATTTGCTTTCTGCTTCTAACATTTTGAATTCCATAACCTCCTTGTTCATAAAAATCAAGGACACTTCATCCCTGGTTGTACTTGACCTGACCAGGGTATTAGATGCTTGTGGCTGTTCTTTGTAAACCCCTTCATTTCCCTGGCTCCACAAAGCCCCTGGCTCATGGTTTCCTGTTCCCTCTTGCTGCTCTCCAATTATGTGGGTTCGATCTCTGGGTCGGGAAGATCCCCCAGAGAAGGAAATGGCAACCCACTCAGTATTCTTGCCTTGTCCAGAAACCCATGGACAGAGGAGCCTGGAGGGCTAGAGTCCATGGGACCACAAAGAGTTGGGCACGACTGAGTGACTTAGCATGTAGCATGTACCTCCCCATCTGCTTTTTGATGGTGGGCCCCTCCACTCTTCTAGCCTCCATCTTCTCTTCCTCTTACTCTGGTGTCTTCTCTCAAGAATTCCATCTGTTGCCATGGCTCCCACTGTCCTTGGTAAACTGAAGTGTGGCCCAAACACCCCCAAAGCTGCAGATCCATGGAACCAAATGCCTTCTGAACACCAGGTGCTACTGCTGTGTGCGCTCAAGTCATGTTCCGACTCTTTGGGTTCCCATGGACTGTCATCCACCAGGCTCCTCTGTTCATGGGATTCTCCAGGCAAGAATACTGCAGTGGCTTGGCATTTCCTAATCCAGGGGATCTTCCCAACCCAGGGATCGAACCTGTGTATCTTATATGTCCTGCATTTGGCAAGCAGATTCTTTACTACTAGCGCCACCTGGGAAGCCTTCTGAACACCTGAATCACTTAAAAAGAAAAAAATCTGCTTTGTTTTTTTCTATATCCTCCTAAAATAAGGAAGTGCACCCAGTAAATCTCAACAAAATGCCAGGTGCCTAAAATGTTGCTGGGCAAACATTATTTTCAAATGCATGTTCTCAGCACTCCACCTCAAACAGCTCCTTGAAGTTCATAATCTCATAACGAAAGAGTATCATTGCCCTCCCATGCTGAATCCTGGGCTGAGAATGACTGGGGGGTGGGGATGGGGGTGGGGGGTGTTCTCTCCCCAATCTGTCCTGCCTTCTTCTGCTGGCCCTAGACAACTCAGGGGAGGATGTTACACTGTGCTTGTGTACAAAAGTATGTGTACACATTCATTTGAATGTATTAAGTAACTAGAGTGAATAGTTTCCAGTTTCTACAAAGTTCTAATTTACTGTAACTCCCAGAAGAGGTCCACCCTGAGGGAATGGTGGAAAAAAAAACACCACCAAGAAAACCTAAGAAACCACAGGGTGGGGGGTGGGTGGGGAGGGCCTGGGGAGTGGTGGGAGGCAGTGGTGGTGCTGATGTGGCAGGAGGAGGAAGTAGAAAGGATGCTAATAGAGTTCTCTGTTCTGCTTGCTTTCCCTTGGGTGACAGTGCCTGCCCGGCCACCTGTAGAAACTTAGAGCTCTGGTTCCAGGATTTTGGGGAGGAAAATCAGGGCAGCCTGGATGTCTTGGGCTAAAGAACTGAGAAAAATAGGGCTTCCCTGGTGGCTCAGTGGTAAAGAATCGACCTCCAGTGCAGGAGACATGGGTGCGATTCGGGAAGATCCCATACGCAGGGCGGCAACTGAGCCCATGCGCCACAACTACTGAGCTTGTGCTCTAGGATCAGGGAGTTGGCAACTACGGAAGCATGCCCTAGAGCCCATACACTGCAATGAGAGAAGCCACCACAGTGAGAAGCTCCTGTTCACTGCAACTAGAGAAACTTGGAGAGGCAACCAAGACCCAGCACAGCCAAAAATAAATGAATAAATAAATGAATTTTTTAAAAAAAGAATTGAGAAAAACAAGTAGGGACTGACTATGGTCAGTGCTCTCTTTCCCTGCCTCTGTCCCTCCAAACCACCTGGTGGAGAAGGATCTTTTAGAGACCTTCCTTCCCAGGCCCCACCGCTGGGAGTGGGCAGAGTGGGTGGGATGGCTGGGGTGGGGTGGATGGAGTGGGCGGGGCTGTGAGAATGAAGAAGCTGAGCTGAGGGGCTGTTTTGAGGCAGGAGGGCTGGTTGACGGATGTGGGTTAGTGGTTGGGGTGCTCCACCCAGGGCCCTTCCACTCCTCTGAGCTCACCGAGGTCACTGTTCTCTGGGGTCTTGTCTGACACACTGCCCTATAGGGTCAAGGCCAACAGGAGCTCAGCCAACAATGTAATAAGACTATGGAGGAATATTTCAAAGAAAAACTGTTACAGTTTCTATAAGAGGCAGAACTCCCAGAATGGATGGACCAATAATTTAAACATAGCCTCATAAGCATGAAAAATAAGCTCAGGAAACTTATTAGCAATAAGAAAAGGACAATGAGAAACAAGCTATCTCCCTAAATGTACTTTTAATAAAGCATACATTAGTGTGAAGAGTAATGGAATGGACATGGCCAAGGAATGAATTAGTCAATTGGAACACTAGACTTGGAAAAATCTCCCAAAAGGGAAGAAAGGGCAAAGAAATAAAAATTATTTTTAAAAATTCTTATGGAGGATAGAAGAATATCTCATTAAAATGTTGTCCCAGAAAGAGATAGAAATTAAAAATGGAGAGGAGGAAATATTTAAAGAAGAAATACAAGTAAATACATTTTCATTTCTCATTTTGTCCCTATATTTATAAATTATAAAAAAATAAAATTTGCAGAATTAATTTTTTAAAGAAACCAAATAAGCCTTAGATTGTAAAGACACATAGAGTACCAAAGGGAAGAGATAAGAAAACACATCCACATCTTATAGTCACTACAAGACAAAGGAAATTCTAAAACCTACACATAGAGAGAGACGGATACAGAAGAACAAAAACCAGATTTTTATGGAGAGTGGAGAAGTGTCTCAAAAGCACTGAAGAAAAAAAATCTTAGAAAACATATGAATTTTATATTGAAGCAACTGTAATTTAAATCTCAAGACATGAAATAAATATTCTCAGGCATGTAAGGCTTTGATCTTTTTTTGCCATGCAAAACTCCTCACTGAGAAGAATTTTGCATGGAGCATTTAAAAATAAACCCAGGAGACAGTGTTGCAAGAGATACACTAAAGAAAAGATGATCAAATGATTTGATGCTGTTGGTCATCTTTACAGATTGCTATGACCCTAAAATTCTTGTTTGGAAGCTGATTAAGATGAAACACCAAAAAAGTAAGGGACAAACTGCAGAAATAGATACAGGTAGTAGAAAGAAATATGTGTCAGTAATTACATAAAGCAAATAAACTAAACATGCCAATTAAAAACAAATATTGACAGGTGCTGTTTTACAGAAGACACGCCTAAGCATATTGGATACAAAGGTTGAAGGTAAAGGATGTTAAAAATATGTCAGGAAGATCCTGTTCTCAAATAACCTTCAACACATTCTTAGGCTGTGTCTAGATCCCCATGACCCCATTGAAAGCCATTTTAAATGGAGTAAAATGCCATCACTTTTCCAGTTGGGCACTTGCCGTGTCATCTTGAGGGAAATAACAATATATCAGTTACTTTTTTGCATTTTCCTATTTATTTCACGTTTCTTAGCCATTTGGACTTGGTTAACTTGGTTTCATAACACTTTTCAGGTTTTCTAATACCTAATATTATTATGTCTCTAATACATAATTATTATTATGTATTATTACAAGAAAATACTGGTATTTTCTTGTAAAATTTTAAGCACTTCATGTTCATTATAGATAGGTGCCTGTATTAAAATGAGTTTCTTTGGTTCTATTTGGGTATCTTTTATCTGCAGAATTAGGATCCAGTACCTCTGTGCCTGCCTTATTGAAAAATCTCTTAATGTCAATGAATCTGACACCAGCCCCTGCCCAGCCTAGGTTTAAGTGATCATTACGATTCTTAGTTTTTTGTTTCATTTAAAATTTTTTTTCTAACTTAGGCTTACATATAAAATATAGGACACTTGATTAAATTTGAACTGCAGAATACAGGAGTTCTGTGTTTTTATTTGCTAAGTCTGGCAACCCTACTCGAATTATTCTTCAAATAATAATAATAATAATAAAAGAATAACTGGCTTTTAGAAATTTTCGGGTAAGTTGCTCAGCTTCTGCACACACAAAACATCAGTGATGCTTAACTCCAGACTGAATTCAGAGTTACAGTGGAAATGCTAGATTCATCCATGAATTTAACACCAAAGAGGCAACTCTTAGAGCAAATCAGGAGATACTGAACATTCATCGTTTGATCTCACTGTCTTTACTATTCTGAATTTTGAAAAAAATAAGAAATCTTTTTGTTAAGTCCCCAAAGGATTTTTTACAAACATTATTATTAGATGAGAGCAGGTCCTCTCCCCACTACTGCCTATCATATACAATTTGCCCAAGACAATGTAATTTCCAAAAAGTTTATCCAAGACTGAATTGAAAGTAACTCCTCGCCATGATGAGCTCAGAAGCCGCCTGACACTGAAAAAAATCAGATATGTCTTAGGGGTCCACTCACCCCAACCAAATCTGGAGTCATCTTCAGCTGTCCCTTTGCCTGAGAGGTGTACCCCATTCGACACTGTGTGGTGGGCCTAACAGCTGATTCTCAGAGGCAGGAATCTGAGGTAGCTTTCTGTTTTCTTTTTTAAACAAGTAGTGTTCAACGTTTTGAAAGGAACCTGGAAGTTTGACACTTCTCACTTAGCAGATCTTGGAGGAAAATCGAAGAGACCGAAGCATTGTGAGCTGGGGAGTAAATTTCCATCATTGCCTAGAGGGACCATCTGAGAACTGGGGTCAGGGGAAGGCCAGGAGGCGTGGTGTGTTCCTTGGAACTGGCACAGAAGGCAGAAATGGCTGCTTATGCTCCGTCGGTTTGTATTACATTTCAGAGAGGAAAATAAAGGCTGCTTTGATCTCTTTTTGGTCATGCATGATAATAGGGCTCAAAACCCTCGTCCTAGTTCATGGACACACCAGCTTCCAGATTAACTGAGTCATATACACAAACAAGAGAGACTGTTTCATGTGAAATAGTTTAGAACAAACTAACTATGTTGTATACTTATACACACAGCTATGGAATTGATCTTTGGAAAAGCTTTGGTACTTTCCAAAGTTCAAAGTGTTTGGAAGTGACAGTTTAAAGTAAAAAGCGTTTGACTTAAAATTATTGGTTAGTGTTTCATAAGACCAGCCTCTGAGGTAAGTATTTCAAGGTAATTAATTTCATTTAATCTTCACAATAGCTATAAGGAAACCCATTATTATCCTCATTTTATAGCTAGGATAACTGACACTCAGAGACGTTAAGTGATTTGCTCAATGGTAAAGAGCTAATGGTGGCAGGTCAGGCTTCAAACCTGAACTTTTGACAGTTCTATATTGTATATAATGTCTGTATTTTATTTTACTTTTTTTTAAAGTTAAAGACTATTAGCTGCCCAGGAGGCGCAGTGGTGAAGAATCCACCTGCCAAAATAGGACACTCAGGAGATGTGGGTTCAGGAAGATCCTCTGAAGGAGGGAATGGCAACCTGCTCCAGTATTCTTTCCTGGAGAATCCACGGACAGAGGAGCCTGGAGGGCTACAGTCCATGGGGTCGCAAAGAGTTGGACACGACTGAGCACGCATGCATTAGCTGCTACAGAATTGGTAATATTGCTTTCGTTCATTCCTGGAAATGCCGAATTGGTGTTGGTTTTGAGAACTAATCACACTTGGCTGTTTTGAATATCTGCAAGTAAATTTAATCTTAAAATGAGACTGTTTTCTTAGCAAAGCAATGAGTATAGGAATAAAAGCAGAATGAGGTTTTGAGGAGGAAGAAAACATTTTTGTTCCTTTGAAGGCTATTGATCCAGCGCAGATGATTCAGAATAAAAAGCCATTTCAGCTAAGTTTGGTTTGACTTTGACAAGGGTGGGGAAGTAAGGAGGAGGAAAGGGAAGTGACCATAAGTGAGTGGAGAGGGAAAGAAAAAAGAATTATGACTCACTGCAATGGGACCCCACTCCAGTACTCTTGCCTGGAAAATCCCATGGACGGAGGAGCCTGGTGAGCTGCAGTCTATGGGGTCATAAAGATTGGGACACGATTTAGCGACTAAAATCAAAACCATTTTTTGCCCAGATAACACAGACTCTTTTTACTCAAAGTATTCAAATACTCTGAACTTGTTGCCACACTCTTGATCATTAAAAAAAAAAAAACTCCTCAGGTTTGAAAAATGTTAGCTTTCTAAGAATCATCAACTGCTACTTTTTACTGTGTGTTCTCAAATGATGGCTTATGGCCTTTTCTTGCCTTTGAATACTATGACTTACATTTATAGTTTGTCTCCTCTAAAGGCAGCTTCAGTGTAGACGATCACGGGGATGCATTAGCGATGGAAAGATACACAAATATTAATTTCCAGACAAATAAAGTGAATGGAACAGTTTGACAACTGTGCATTCTAAAACACACAGAAAAGACTTATATGCGCAGGTGACTGAAGCAGAAGTGTTGATGGTTTGTGTAGTTTTTAACCACATCCATGAATCTCTCCTGTGAGAATTCAATCCAGTTCTACAGAGCTAGTGTTTTGTATAATAATCTAGTGAGAGATAGGAAGATGAGAGCTAATGGCAAGATGCTTGCCTTGGCTAATGAATTAAATACTAACAATCAAAAATTAATTTTTTTCCTCTGAAAGAAGCAGATGTATCAAAATTCATATATCTGTTGCTCTTCTTCAAGTTCTGTAACTTTAAATATGTTATTAAATTCTTCTGAGCCTCAATTTTCTAATCTGTTAAATGGGATTTCCTATTTTCTCCCATGATTGTTCAGAAAATATATTTAAGAGTGCTTTGTAAATGGTCATATACTTTTAAAATAGCATTTATATAAAAGTAGCTCAGATTATTTAGGAAAGTTTTCACCAAGCTAGTTTCAGTATAATCAACATAGGAACATTCTTATCTTCCTAAAGTAGATATGGTAAATATGAAATTTAACCCACCTTTTGCTCTCTGTAAGGAAAATTTTAGTATTTTAAATATCTTCATAACTGAGATAGTCTGCTCATGGTAAAGTGGAAAAATAAATGAGATCCTTGGCCAGATGCTTAAAAAATGTGAAGTGTCTGACCTTACAGTTTTGAAAATGATTTTGGGGAAGCTGCCCTACAAAGGGGCTTCCCAGGTGGCACTAGTGGAAAAGAACTTGCATGCCAATGCAGGAGACATAAGAGACACAGGGTTGATCTCTGGGTCGGGAAGATCCCCTGGAGGAGGTCATGGCAACCCACTTCAGGATTCTTGCCTGGAGAATTCCATGGACAAAGGAGCCTGGAGGGCTAAAGTCCATGGGGTCGCAAAGAGTTGGGCACGACTGAGCGACTGAGCATATACACACACACATTTCAGTGGATACAATATGGTGACTACAAAGATTCAGAGACTCAATCAGAATGAGTCAAAAATGTTTTTTATCTCCTTTCTGTATATGGTTCAAAGAGCTGATTTATCAGGCAATTCTCCCAATTGTTAGAGTGGGGTCTTCTCTAATGATCCAAGTGTCCTTACTGGATACTTACAACTCTCCTACCACTGGACAGGCTAAGTTCATAAAAGCTTTTATAGACTCCTCAGTACAATTATTTTTTGTTCTTAATATTTATAGGAAAGTAAAGTAACCCAAATTGCATATCAAATCAACAATCTGAAGTCTTTGAAAGCTTAATTAATATAATGCTTATAATTATATTCCTCCATTAAAAACTGACATTTGAATATTTGAGTGTATGGATTAAAAATGCTGCATTTTAATAAGGTACTTTAGCCCTGTAAATTCAGTGCATGAATGTTTTATGTTTCCCTCTATACAATTATAATTGTAGGTTTGTATGCTTCTGAGATCAGAAATCCATTTTCCCTCTAGTATGTTTTAAATGTGCCTAGAGAATGAATTGGAAGGGTGTGGATTTCTGAGATGGGAGTGGACCCCTAGGGGAGCCTTTGACTCTGTATGAATAAGCAAAGGGAAAGTCTGGTGGTGGGGGGGGCTGCCTGGTAAGCATTTTGGTGTTATTTTCTTTGTGGAATGGGACGAAAGTAAGAAACATTGCTTACTCTTAATGTTTCAATTGCTGGGTTTACAATTTTTATTTTTTTACTTTTTTGTGTGCTAATGATTCTTAAGTCTGTCCCTCTTCATTCTTAAAAAAGTAGCTGGTCTTTCCTTCACGTTCCTTCTATCACTAGCTATCAACCAACGCCAGACTCCCTGTGGCTTCACCCCTGAACTCTCCACAGATGCCTTCCAAGCCTGCTTCTTTTGCCCACTCTTTCTCCTGAGACACCTCCCCTCACTGAACCTTTACACTGAAACTTTTTTTTAAGGTTAGGTCCAAGAAGCCCACTTTTTGTTTTTTTGGCTACACAGGTCTTAGTTGCAGCATGTGGGATCTAGTTCCCTGACCAAGGATTGAACCCCAGCCCCCCTGCATTGGGAGCCTGGAGTGTTAACCACTGAACCACCAGGGAAATCCCTATACTGAACCTTCTATCTAGATAACTAATGGTTACCTTGAATGCAACACATCTATGCTTATAAATCCTTGTGTCAGAACTTAGTTTACCTCCACACTTATTGTTATTATTTTGCTTATAGCATCACCATCTTTTGATTCACTTGGATTTGAATCAGCAGTATCTTTCAGGTTGTATCACCTCTGGATTGCTCTGGTCAGATAATCCAAAGTCAAGTAATGCTGGACCAATTCTGTCCCTTTTCCCATCAAACTCATTCTGTATTTCAGGTCTTCACTTGCTTTCCATTTTGAGCATTCTCTGTTCTCCGCCTCCCTCATTCTGCCCAATCTGACCTCCATACTACAGCTCACGAGTCATCCTCTGCTGGTGGTTTGAGCTTTTTGACCACTACTCCCCTTCTGGCTGCCAGCACAGAAACTGTCCAATGACTCCCCATTCTACTGAACTTCTAACTTTCTAATCTGACATTCACATTTTCTAGGATACAACCTTAGCTATCATGTCATCCATTCTTTTCTTTCTCCTTATCCTTCATGAGTGATGAAGTGCTATGGATATGTGATGTGTGGGACAAACTCCACACCTGCTTTTCTAGAGCATGCAGCTAAAAGACAGATAGATAAGCAATCCTGTCAAATGTGATCAGTCCTCTGATAGGGAAGTGTGGGGGTGGAAAGTGAATGCACAAGGATCTCTTACTGAGTAGGGTGAAGAAACAACACTGAAGTTGAAATGTTTAAAAATTAATCAGCACAAGAAAGAGCTTCAATATCCACAAATCAATCAATGTAATACACCACGTTAACAAAGTGAAAAATAAAAGCCATATGATTATCTCAATAGATGCAGAGAAAGCCTTTGACAAAATTCAACATCCATTTATGATAAAAAAAAAAAAAAAAACTCTCCAGAAAGCAGGAATAGAAGGAACATACCTCAACATAATAAAAGCTATATATGATAAACCCATAGCAAACATTATCCTCAATGGTGAAAAATTGAAAGCATTTCCCCTAAAGTCAGGAACAAGACAAGGGTGCCCACTTTCACCACTACTATTCAACATAGTTTTGGAAGTTTTGGCCACAGCAATCACAGCAGAAAAAGAAATAAAAGGAATCCAAATTGGAAAAGAAGAAGTAAAACTCTCACTTTTTGAAGATGACATGATCCTCTACATAGAAAACCCTAAAGACTCCACCAGAAAATTACTAGAGTTAATCAATGAATATAGTAAAGTTTCAGGATATAAAATCAACACACAGAAATCCCTTGCATTCCTATACACTAATAATGAGAGAATAGAAAGAGAAATTAAGGAAACAATTCCATTCACCATTGCAACAAAAAGAATAAAATACTTAGGAATATATCTACCTAAAGAAACTAAAGACCTATATATAGAAAACTATAAAACACTGGTGAAAGAAATCAAAGAGGACACTAATAGATGGAGAAATATACCATGTTCATGGATCGGAAGAATCAATATAGTGAAAATAAGTATACTACCCAAAGCAATCTATAGATTCAATGCAATCCCTATCAAGCTACCAATGGTATTTTTCACAAAGCTAGAACAAATAATTTCACAATTTGTATGGAAATACAAAAAACCTCAAATAGCCAAAGCAATCTTGAGAAAGAAGAATGGAACTGGAGGAATCAAGCTGACTGACTTCAGGCTCTACTACAAAGCCACAGTCATCAAGACAGTATGGTACTGGCACAAAGACAGACATATAGATCAATGGAACAAAATAGAAAGCCCAGAGATAAATCCACACACCTATGGACACCTTATCTTTGACAAAGGAGGCAAGAATATACAATGGAGAAAAGACAATCTCTTTAACAAGTGGTGCTGGGAAAACTGGTCAACCACATGTAAAAGAATGAAACTAGAACACTTTCTAACACCATACACAAAAATAAACTCAAAATGGATTAAAGATCTAAACATAAGGCCAGAAACTATAGAACTCCTAGAGGAAAACATAGGCAAAACACTCTTCGACATAAACCACAGCAGGATCCTCTATGACCCACCTCCCAGAATATTGGAAATAAAAGCAAAAATAAACAAATGGAACCTAATTAAAATTAAAAGCTTCTGCACAACAAAGGAAACTATAAGCAAGGTGAAAAGACAGCCTTCAGAATGGGAGAAAATAATAGCAAATGAAGCAACTGACAAACAACTAATCTCAAAAATATACAAGCAACTCCTGCAGCTCAATTCCAGAAAAATAAATGACCCAATCAAAAAATGGGCCAAAGAACTAAATAGACATTTCTCCAAAGAAGACATACAGATGGCTAACAAACACATGAAAAGATGCTCAACATCACTCATTATCAGAAAATTGCAATTCAAAACCACAATGAGGTACCATCTCACGCCAGTCAGAATGGCTGCAATCCAAAACTCTACAAGCAATAAATGCTGGAGAGGGTGTGGAGAAAAGGGAACCCTCTTACACTGTTGGTGGGAATGCAAACTAGTACAGCCACTATGGAGAACAGTGTGGAGATTCCTCAGAAAACTGGACATAGAACTACCTTATGACCCAGCAATCCCACTGCTGGGCATACACACTGAGGAAACCAGAATTGAAAGAGACACGTGTAGCCCAATGTTCATTGCAGCACTGTTTATAATAGCCAAGACATGGAAGCAACCTAGATGTCCATCATCAGATGAATGGATGAGAAAGCTGTGGTACATATACACAATGGAGTATTACTCAGCCATTAAAAAGAATACATTTGAATCAGTTCTAATGAGGTGGATGAAATTGGAGCCTATTATACAGAGTGAAGTAAGCCAGAAAGAAAAACACCAATACAGTATACTATGCATATATATGGAATTTAGAAAGATAGTAATGATAACCCTGTATGCGAGACAGCAAAAGAGACACAGATGTATAGAACAGTCTTTTGGACTCTGTGGGAGAGGGAGAGGGTGGGAGGGAGGGAGAGGGAGAATGGCACTGAAACATGTATAATATCATATAAGAAATGAATCGCCAGTCCAGGTTTGATGCAGGATACAGGATGCTTGGAGCTGGTGCACTGGGATGACCCAGAGGGATGGTACGGGGAGGGAGGTGGGAGGGGGTTCAGGATGGGGAACACGTGTATACCCATGGCAGATTCATGTGGATGTATGGCAAAACCAATACAATATTGTAAAGTAATTAGCCTCCAATTAAAATAAATAAATTTAAATAAAAAATTAAAAAAAAAGAAAAGAGCTTGATCTAATTTGCAGTTGGAAGGTGTGCCCAGGTTGCAGTGAAGAAAGATGACTTGAGAGAGTGGTCCTCAAGGTTTAGTGTGTACTAACATCTTTTGGAGAGCTTGTTAGAACACCCTTTGCTGAATCACACCTCCAAGTAGATCTGAGAAGAGCCTAAGAATCTACATTTTTGACAAGCTCCCAGGAGATGTTTAAGCTCCACATTTGAGAACCATTGCTCAGAGGGAACAAGACTGGAGGCTGGAGGCTATCTATAAGGTAAGCTGTGATGAGTGACCTGGACTATAGGAGAGTGCAGTGATGGAGAGAAGTGCAAGGTCTTGAGAGCTGTGCAGAGCTGGACAAGCCCAGATTAAGCCGTTGATGGGATGTGGAAATAATGGGAGGAAGGAGCCAAGATAGTGCCTAATTTCTGGTGTCAACCCCTCTTTGGATTGTTGTTGTTGAGTCACTCAGTCATGTTCAACTCTTTGCAACCCCACAGACTATAGCCTGCCAGGCTCCTCTGTCCATGGGATTCTCCGGGCAAGAATACTGAAGTGGGTTTCCATTTCCTTCTCCAGGGGATCTTTCTGACCCAGGGATGGAACCCAACTCTTCTGCATTGGCAGGCAGGTTCTTTACCACTATGTCACCAGAAAAGAGCCTGGGTGGATGGATGCAGCTTAAAAAACTGAGATGTGAAGAAGGAGAAGCACACCTTAAGGCAGAAGGTGCTGAGTTCAGCTTGAGGTAAAATATGATGCTGCTACCAAGCATATAGGTGCTGAATTGTACTTCCTGTGTTTGAATGTCAGCTTTATACCCTCCCACCTGGAGAACCTCAAATTTATTATTTTTTTTAAATCAAGCTGTGCAACACCTTCATTAATAATAAACATTTTAAGTGAAAATAAGGAATGAATTGATCAAAAAACATCTCACTGCAAGTACTTAAATTGCTGATTAATCACTGAACAACTCCAATACTGTAAGTTAGTAGGGTCTACACTCACTCTGCATACATGTTTAACTACAAACAGATGGTCAAACAAAATCTTTAATCCCCTGTGCTCTAATTTCCTCATTTCAGTATCATGATAAAATAGTAACCACTTCAGACGATTGTGGTGAGGATTAAATGACATACTATATATAAAATGAAACAGTTTCAGCCATATTTTACCTGCTATGAGTAATTTCCTTCACATAACACTGGCTTTTTCCAAACTGGTACCTTTTTCCCAAAGGCTGCACATTCCATGTTTTTCTCTCTTTGTCGCTTTGTATATTCTGCTTCCTCTGTCTAGAATTTCTTTCTCTCATTCCTGAGCTGTACTTAGTTGCTCAGTCATATCCAACTCTTTGCGACCCCGTGAATTGTAGCTCACCAAGCTCCTTTGTCCACAGGAATTCTCCAGGTGAGAATACTGGAGTGGGTTGCCATGCCCTCCTCTAGGGGATCTACCCAACCCATGGATCCCACCCAGATCTCCGACATTGCAGGCAGATTCTTTGCAGTCTGAGCCACCAGGGAAACCCTCTTTCATTCCTACTTATCTCTAAATATTTACTTCTCAGGGTCAGCATCAACTGCCACTCCATGAAGCCTTCTCAATGGCCCTTTGGCCCAGTGATCTTTGTCTTCTCACCTCCTAGCCCCCTTCATTTATGATCCCATTTTAGAAGCAACAATGTTTAACCCTGTGGTCTGATGTCTTCTTTACATGCCTTGTACTGGCAATGATGTCCAATCATGTTGCATGACTTTCATTTATGCTTGCGCTCAATTCTTGAATGAATTCTGAAGTTAGACTAAACATTACGGATAGCTGTTGCTTTTAGTTTTCACCAGCATTTGGATTTGAAGTTGGGGACACTGTTAGGATATCTTTATGTTTAATAAATCACACTTGGGACTTCCCTGGTGGTCCAGTGGCTAAGACTCGGTGCTCCCAATGCAGTCTATCCCTGGTTGGGGAACTAGATCCCACATGCCACAACTAAGAGTCCACAACTTAGTCCACAACTAAGATCGCTCATGCTGCAACTAAGACCTGGCACAGACAAATACACAAATAAATAAAAATAAATATTTATCTCACTTGTATCCATAGCGACATGAGTTTATAAGTAGTTTATTAATTCAAGAGTGATTAATATCAACAAATCTTCTATTGCATTGTTTCCTGCTCCTTGGGGAAAACAATTCCGGGGTAAATAAAAATGTGTGTGGGTGCTCAGTCGCTTCGGTTGTGTCTGACTCTTCGTGACCCTATGGACTATAGACCACCAGGCTCCTCTGTCCATGGGATTCTCCAGGCAAGAATACTGGAGTGGGTTGTCATGCCCTCCTCTAGGGAATCTTCCCAACCCAGGGATCGAACAAATCAATACTGCTTTCCAGTTCCAAAAGAAAATGTACATTAAAAAAAATTGAGTAAGGATAGCTCTCTTTTTCTACACATACACACGTACACACACAGTGTTCTTAATAATTCTTAACACTCAGTTCTGTTTTGATTTCCTGTCTCAGTAGCATTTCAATATGGTCTACTTGTGGAATTGGGTCTCGTTAAAAAAGCTTGTTTCTACCATCTCTGCTTCATTTCTACCAACGAATATGTTCCAGAATGCCTTTTTTTTTTTTTTTTTTTTACAAAACAAACCTGGAATAAATTCAGAGCATTTGCCAAGAAATATCTCTTGATCACCTTTTTCCCTGAGGAGGGTGTAAGTGGATTACAAGACTAAAAACAGGAAATACTTTGAAAATTGCTGAAACTCAGTGTGGGAAAATAATAATAGAAAATATTACTCTTTTAAAATTTTTTCTGAAACACATACTTTAGGGAAGAAAATGACAAAGATATTATTCTTCCTTTATTTTTTAAATTAATTAATTTATTTTAATTGAAGGATAATTGCTTTACAATATTGTGGTGGTTTTTGCCATACATTGACATGAATCAGCCATGGATGTACATGTGTCCCCCCAGCCTGAACCACACTTCCCTCCCCACCCTATCCCTCTGGGTTGTCCCAGAGCATGGACTCTGAGTGCCCTGCTTCATGCATTGAACTTGCACTGGTTATCTACTTTACATATGGTATTATTCTTCCTTTAGAAGGATAAACTTACTCTATCAAAAGCAAACTCTTTTTTTCTTGTCGTAAAAGGAAAGCCCGGGCCTAAAATGATACAATCTATGATTAAAGAAAGTTTTGTATTAGACCTGTGCCACGCTAGGTATTCATAATATACAGAAGCCTGATACTTCTACTACATAATCCTATGGACTCTTCTTTCCTCTTGCATCTGGGGAGCTCTAGCCTGTGCTTGTCTGGGCATGAAATGTTAACCTTTCTCCCTTCACATTTTTTGAAGAAACTGCTCTTCTATCTGGAGGCTTCCCAGGTGGTACAGTGGTAAAGAATCCACTTGCCAATGTAGGAGATACAGGAGATGCCAGTTTGATCCCTAAGTCAGGAAGATCCTGGAGGAGGAAATGGCAACCCACTCCAGTCCTCTTGCCTCGGAAATTCCATAGACAGAAGAGCCTGGTGGGCTACAGTCCACGGAATCTCAAAGAGTCGGACATGATTGAGCACGCATGCATGCTCTCCTCGCTAGATGTACCAGCAGACAAGTTCCTTGCCCCCAAAGTTAGGTTTTGTAATGTTGTAAGAATTTGTATCACAAGGTCCTGCAAAGTTTGAGAAAAGCCAAGGCCAATTTCTTGCAGAACCATCATAAACAGTATTTCTCTAATCTCCAACATTCACCTAAAGTCTTCACCAGCTCACACAGATCCATGTAGTAGCTCCAGGGCATGCCTATGGTCCATGCAGTGTGAGTCTGGTGGTAACAATGTAGCTTATTCTGTCCTCCTTCTTGTGGCAACAAAGTTGTGATACTGAGTGTTTGACACTATGTATATATTTAGAACACAAGGAAATGCAAATGCAAGAAATCTATACAGTCATTACAGTGAAAAAGACATTCTTTCAGGACTAGCTAAACTCCCTCCAGTGCGTACAGTGGTCTTTTTTGATCATACCTGGGGAACACAGATTATGGTGACAACATGGCCAGATTCATCCGCCTTCCCTCCTGAAAGGGGCTGTGATGTCCTTTCTCTTTCAACCACGGCAGTCTCAGCCCAGGTGCTGCCTCCCCCTTGGGTCAGCTCTTCCTCCTCAAACCATCCCTGGTGTGGCTATTGAAGCCAAACACACACACACACACACAGCTTTACTTTTTTTACTAATTCCTTCCTGTCCTTTCCTGGTGGCTCAGATGGTAAAGAGTCCACCTGCAATTGCAGGAGATACAGATTCAATCCCTGGGTGTGGAAGATACCCTGGAGAAGGAAATGGCAACCATTTCCAGTATTCTTGCCTGGGAAATCCCATGGACAGAGGAGCCTGCTGGGCTACAGTCCATAGCATCACAAAAGAGTCAGACATGACTGAGGGACTAACACTTGCTGTCCTAGTCGTCCCCCTCCATAGCGGGGTCTCTGCAACTTCCTGTCTCTTATACCATCTCTCTTTTTTTTCCAAGGACACAGGACCTTTGAAACATTTAGACATTTAGGGACTCCTTTATCTTATTCTTTTAATTAATTAATTAATTTGGCTGTAATTTGGCTTAGATGCGGCGTGTGGACTTTCTCTAGTTGTTGCACATGGGCTTCTCTCAAGTTTGTGGTACGTGGGCTTCGTTGCCCGACTAGGGATTGAACCTGTGTCCCCTGCATTGGAGGGCTTCCCAGGTGGCATTAGTGGTAAAGAACCCTTCTACCACTCCTGGTTAGATGTAATAGACATGGGTTTGATTCCTGGGTCTGGAAGATCCCCTGGAGGAGGGCATGGCAACCCACTGCAATATTCTTGCCTGGAGAATCCCATGGACAGAGGAGCCCAGTGAACTACAGTCTATAGGGTTGCAAAGAGTCTGACAAGACTGAAGTGACTTAGCACACACTAAAATTTATCATTTTAACATGTATAGTTCAGTGGCATCAAGTACCTTCTCAGTGTTGTACAACCATCACCACTGTCCAGCTTCAGAGTTTTTTGTCACCTCAAACAGAAATCACTTACCCATTTATTAGTCACTCTCCATCCTGACTCCCTCAAGCCCCTGACAACCCCTGAGCTTCTTTCTATTTTCTTGGATTTGCTTATTCTGAGTATTTCGAAGACATGTAATTATGTGCAGTCATATGTGGCATTTTGTGTCCAGCTTCTTTCACTTAGCATGTTTTCAAGTTTCATCCATTCACCTTGTAACATGTATCAATATTTCACTCCATTTTATGACTCAACAGTATTCTATTTTAAGGATATATTTTTTTTTATCCATTCATCCATTAATGAACATTTTGATTTCTTCAATCTTCTGGCTATTGTGAATAGTGCTGCTGTGAATAATATGCAAGTTTTGTTTGAACAACTATTTTCAGTTTTTCTGGCTTTATATGTAGGAGTAGAATTGCTAAGTCATTGGGTAATTCTGTATTTAACTTGTTGAAGAATCATCAATCTGCTTTTCACAGAGGCTGCATCATTTTACATTCTCTTCAGCAAAGCATGAGGGTTACAATTTCTCCACATTATTGGTGATACTTATTATTTTCCATTTCTTCAAACAACCATTGATATTCCCATTGACTTCTCTGATAGTCCAGTGGTTAGGACTCCTCCCTGCCAATGCAGGGAATGTGGCTTTGATTCCTGGTTGGGGAACTTAGATTCCATATGCCACAAGCCCTGGCCAAAAAATGGGAAAACAGAAGTCCTGGTAGTAGGTGTGAAATGGTCTTCTTGTGGATTTGATTTGTGTTTCCCTATAGCTAATGATAATGAAATCAGTCATGAACATTCACTGGAAGGACTGATGCTGAAGCTGAAGCTCCAATACTTTGGCCACCTGATGCAAAGAACTGACTCATTGGAAAAGACACTGAGGCTGGGAAAGATTGAAGGCGGGAGGAGAAGGGGGCGATAGAGGATGAGATGGTTGGATGTCATCACCAACTCGATGGATATGAGTGTGAGCAAGCTCTGGGAGTTGGTGATGGACAGGGAAGCCTGGCGTGCTGCAGTCCATGGGTTGAAAAGGGTAGGACACGACTGAGCGACTGAACAGAACTGAACTGAATGATGAGGAGCATCTTTTCATAAGCTTGTTGGTCAGTTGCATATCTTACATGGAGACATGTCTAGTCAAACTTTTGACCCACTATTAAATTGTTTTTTTTTTTTTTCTTTTTTGCTACAAAACAGCTTTTATTCATTTGATCATCAGAGAGGAAAGGTATACTAACATTCCAGTAGAAAGCCTTACAAAATATGAAAGGATAGCAGTGATTGCTACAAAGAGATGCCTTGTTGATCTTGGCATCAAGTTAAAAAATTATGGGAGATTCTTCAGGCTTTGGTTAAAAAAAAAACACTATTTGAACTAAGTCTATTTTTAAAATCTAATTTTGAGAAAATAGAAATTTTTTTTACCATACATGCTCTTCATACACCTTAGCAAGTAAGGAAGTGGTTATAATAAGGCCAGCTGGTCTTCCACTAACAGGACCAGAGCCAAAGTTCATGCCTGAGTTCCTCCACTGCAGACTAGGTTGGGCTGTTTGTTTTTGAGTTCTTTTGGTTTTTAAGAGGGCAATTTATAACCAATTGCTTCTGGATACTGTGGGAAGTGAAATCGTCTCCCAAAGTTGTTCATGCCCTAACCCTCCAAACCTACGAGTATGATACCTTATACAAAGGAAGGCACTTTGCAGATGTGAGTAAGTAAAGGATGTCGAGATAGGATGAATATCCTGCGTCATCTGGAGGGTCCCAGAGTAATCACAGAGATAGGAGCAGGAGAAGGACATGTTATGATGGAAGTGAAGGTTGGACTGATGACTTTTTTTTTTTTTGCTACACTGTGACTTGCAGGGTCTTACTTCCCCAACTAGGGATTGAACCCAGGCCCTCAGTAGTATAAGTGCAGAGTCCTAAACACTGGACCATCAGGGAATTCCTTAGAGTAATACTCTTTGAATATGCAAGAAGGGGCCACAAGCCAGGGGGACTCTAGAAACCAGAGAAGGCAAAAATCCAGATTCTGCCCTAGAGCTGCCATGAATAAATATGGCCCTGCTAACATGTGGACTTTAACACAGCAAAATTCCTTTCTGACCTCTGACCTCCAGGACTGTAAAGTTATAAATTTGTCTTGTGTTGACCCATTGACTTTGTGGTAACTTGCTAAAACCATACTTGGAAACTAATACAGATCTAGTGTTTTTGAAGACAGGAAATATATTTTAAAAATATAATAAAAAAGTAAAGCTCTTTGGGAAGAGATGAGAATGATTTGGATAGACTCCACCCCAAGGCAAATAAGTTTGAAATCCACTAGGTACTTCCAGTGGACACATGGTTACCCTGACCTTGCAAGTTGCTCTACTAGAGATTCTAATAGAACCATATTAGTTAGATAAAATAGTTTTAATAAGCACATATATTTGTGAAGAAATAGTAATGAGTAGGGGCTTCCCTGATTACTCAGACAAGTAAAGAATCTGCCTGCAATGCAGGAGACCTGGGTTTGATCCCTGGGTAGAGAAGATCACCAGGAAAGGGAATGGCTAACTAGTAGGAAGGAAATCTATTAAGAAAAGACTTCTAAATTTTTTTGTAAAATCTACTTAATGCTCAGTAGAGGTCAGTAATGGAGCATGGCAGAAAAGAGAAATAAAAATAATAAATATGGAGAATTTGGGGAGATATTAAAGATTTCATGTATGATTCTCAAAATTAAGTCAGAGATATATCTTGGTTTAATATTGTGTATATCTTTGTTTTGTTCTTTGGAGGGAGGGTTATTTTTATGAAGCCTAATTCAGATTTAATAAAATGTACCCCTTCTAATATTCAGTGGATTTTGACAAATGTATGCACTTATGGAACCGTCACTGCAGTGAAGATACAGAACACTTCTTTTTATCACCCCCAACAGTTCACTTGGGCCCCTCCCCATTATTTCTTACAGTTCAGTTCAGTTCAGTTTAGTTGCTCAGTTGTGTCTGATTCTTTGTGACCCCATGGACTGCAGCATGCCAGGTTTCCTTGTCCATCACCAACTCCCAGAGCTTATTCAAGCTCATGTACATTGAGTTGGTGATGCCATCCAACCATCTCATCCTCTGTTGTCCCCTTCTCCTCCTGCCCTCAATCTTTCCCAGCATCAAGATCTTTTCCAATGAGTTAGTTCTTCACATCAGGTGGCCAAAGTACTGGAGCTTCAGCTTCAGCATCAGTCCTTCCAATGAATATTCAGGACTGATTTTCTTTAGGATGGACTGGTTGAATCTCCTTGCAGGCCAAGGGACTCTCAAGAGTCTTCTTCAACACCACAGTTCAAAAGCATCAATTCTTCGATGCTCAGCTTTCTTAATAATCCAGCTCTCACATCCATACATGACTACTGGAAAAACCAAAGCTTTGTCTAGATGGAAATTTGTTAGCAAAGTAATGCCTCTGCTTTTAAATATGCTCTGTCTAGGTTGGTCATAACTTTTCTTCCAAGGAGTAAGCGTCTTTTAATTTCATGGCTGCAGTCATCATCTGCAGTGATTTTGGAGCCCTAAAAAATAAAGTCTCTCACTGTTTCCCCATCTATTTGCCACAAAGCAATGGAACAAGATGCCATGATCTTCGTTTTCTGAATGTTAAGTTTTAAGCCAACTTCTTCACTCTCCTCTTTCACTTTCATCAAGAGGCTTTAGTTCCTCTTTGCTTTCTGCCATAAGGGTGGTGTCATTTGCATATCTGAGGTTATTGATATTTCTCCTAACAAAATTGATCACAGCATGTTCTTCATCCAGTCCAGTATTTCTTATGATGTACTCTGCATATAAGTTAAATAAGCAGGGTGACAATATACATAGTCCCTTTCCAATTTGGAATCAGTCTGTTGTTCCATGTCCAGTTCTAACTGTTGCTTCTTGTCCTACATGCAGATTTCTCAGGAGGCAAGTCAAGTGGTCTGGTATTCCCATCTCTTTAAGAATTTTCCACAGTTTGCTGTGATCCATATAGTCAAAAGCTTTGGCATAGTCAATAAAGCAGAAGTAGACAGAGTTGGACATGACTGAAGTGACTTAGCAGGAGCAGCAGATGTTTTTCTGAAACTCTCTTGTTTTTTCGATGATACAGTGCATGTTGGCAATTTGATCTCTGGTTCCTCTGCCTTTTCTAAATCCAGCTTGAACATCTGGAAGTTCACGGTTAGTGTACTGTTGAGTCTGGCTTGGAGAATTTTGAGCCTTATTTTGCTAGCGTGTGAGATGAGTGCAATTGTGCGGTAGTTTGAGCAATCTTTAGCATTGCCGTTCCTAGGGATTGGAATGAAAACTGAGCTTTTCCAGTCCCATGGCCACGGCTGAGTTTTCCAAATTTGCTGGCATATTGAGTGCAGCACTTTCACAGCATCATCTTTTAGGATTTGAAATAGCTCAACTGGAATCCCATCACCTCCACTAGCTTTGTTCATAGTGATTCTTCCTAAGGCCCACTTGACTTCACATTCCAGGATGTCTGGCTCTAGGTCAGTGATCACACCATCGTGATTATCTGGGTCATGAAGATCTTTTCTGTACAGTTCTTCTGTGTATTCTTGCCACCTCTTCTTAATATCTTCTGCTTCTGTTAGGTCCATACCATTTCTGTCCTTTATTGAGCCTATCTTTGCATGAAATGTTCTCTTGGTATCTCTAATTTTCTTGAAGAGATCTCTAGTCTTTCCTATTCTATTGTTTTCCTCTATTTCTTTGCACTGATCACTGAGGAAGGCTTTCTTATATCTTCTTGCTATTCTTTGGAACTGTGCATTCAGATGCTTATATCTTTCCTTTTCTCCTTTGCTTTTCACTTCTCTTCTTTTCACAGGTATTTGTAAGGCCTCCTCAGATAGCCATTTTTCTTTTTTGCACTTCTTTTTCTTGGGAAATGTCTTGCTCCCTTCTCCTGTGCAGTGTCGCAAACCTCCATCCATAGTTCATCAGGCACTCTGTCTATCAGATCTAGTCCCTTAAATATATTTCTCACTTCCACTGTATAGTTGTTAGGGATTTGATTTAAGTCATACCTGAATCACCGGTCTAGTGGTTTTCCCTACTTTCTTCAATTTAAGTCTGAATTTGGCAATAAGGCATTCATGATCTGAGCCACAGTCAGCTCCCAGTCTTGTTTTTGCTGACTATATAGAGCTTCTCCATCTTTGGCTGCAAAGAATATAATCAATCTGATTTCAGTATTGACATCTGGTGCTGTCCATGTGTAGAGTCTTCTTCTGTGTTGTTGGAAGAGGGTGTTTGCTATGACCAGTTGCATTCTCTTGGCAGAACTCTATTAGCCTTTGTCCTGCTTCATTCTGTACTCCAAGGCCAAATTTGCCTGTTACTCAGGTATTTCTTGACTTCCTACTGTTGCATTCCAGTCCCCTATAATGAAACAGACATCTTTTTTGGGTGTTAGTTCTAGAAGGTCTTCATAGAACCGTTCAACTTCAGCTTCATCATTAGTGGTCGGGGCATAGACTTGGATTACTGTGATATTGAATGGCTTGCCTTGGAGATGAACAGAGATCATTCTGTTTTTGAGACTGCATCCAAGTACTGCATTTTGGACTCTTTTGTTGACTATGATGGCTACTCCATTTCTTCTAAGGGATTCTTGCCCACAGTAGTAGATATAATGGTCATCTGAGTTAAATTCACCCATTTTAGTGCATTTTAGTTCACTGATTCCTAAAATGTCAATGTTCACTCTTGCCATCTCCTGTTTGATCACTTCCAATTTCCCTTGACTCACGGACCTAACATTCCAGGTTCCTATGCAATATTGCTCTTTACAGCATCAGACCTTACTTCCATCACCAGTCACATCCACAACTGGGTGTTGTTTTTGCTTTGGCTCCATCTCTTAATTCTTTCTGGAGTTATTTCTCCTCTGATCTCCAGTAGAATATTAGGCACCTACCAACCTGGGGAGTTCTTCTTTAAGTGTCTTATCTTTTTGCCTTTTCATACTGTTTATGGGGTTCTCAAGGCAGGATTACCGAAGTGGTTTGCCATTCTCTTCTCCAGTGGACCACATTTTGTTAGAACTCTCCACCATGACCTGTCCGTCTTGGGTGGCCCTATGCAGCACGTCATATAGTTTCTTTGAGTTAGACAAGGCTGTGGTCCATGTGATCAGATTGGTTAGTTTTCTGTGATTGTGGTTTTCAGTCTGTCTGCCCTCTGATGGAGAAGGATAAGAGGCTTATGAAAGCTTCCTGATGGGATAGACTGACTGAAAGGGATACTGGGTCTTGTTCTGATGGGCAGGGCCATGCTCTGTAAATCTTTAAATCAATTTTCTGTTGATGGGTTGGGATGTGTTCCCTCCCTGCTATTTACCTGGGGCCAAACTATGGTGGAGTAATGAAGATAATGGTGACCTCCCTCAAAAGAGCCCAGGCATGAATCAAGATCCATGAATGAAGGCAAATTGGATGTGAACAGACAGGAGATGTCAAGAATGAACATTGACATTTTAGGAATCAGCAAACTAAAATGCACTAAAATGGGTGAATTTAACTCAGATGACCATTATATCTACTACTGTGGGCAAGAATCCCTTAGAAGAAATGGAGTAGCCATCATAGTCAACAAAAGAGTCCAAAATGCAGTACTTGGATGCAATCTCAAAAGCAACAGAATGATCTCTGTTCATCTCCAAGGCAAACCATTCAATATCACAGTAATCCAAGTCTATGCCCCGACCACTAATGCTGAAGAAGCTGAAGCTGAATGGTTCTATGAAGACCTTCTAGAACTAACACCCAAAAAAGATGTCTGTTTCATTATAGGGGACTGGAATGCAACAGTAGGAAGTCAAGAAATACCTGAGTAACAGGCAAATTTGGCCTTGGAGTACAGAATGAAGCAGGACAAAGGCTAATAGAGTTCTGCCAAGAGAATGCAACTGGTCATAGCAAACACCCTCTTCCAACAACACAGAAGAAGACTCTACACATGGACATCACCAGATGGTCAATACTGAAATCAGATTGATTATATTCTTTGCAGCCAAAGATGGAGACACTCTATTTAGTCAGCAAAATCAAGACTGGGAGCTGACTGTGGCTCAGCTTATGAATGCCTTATTCAGACTTAAATTGAAGAAAGTAGGGAAAGCCATTAGACCATTCAGGTATGACCTAAGTCAAATCCCTTATGATTATACAGTGGAAGTGGCAAATAGATTCAAGCAATTATTCCCTATACATCTATTCTCAAAGCCAGACAACCACTGATGTGCTTGACAGTGCTTCACCATAGATCAGATTTATTCATATTTATTCTTTCTAGAGTTCATGTAGATGGAATTCTATCTTATCTTCAGTTTTATATCTTAAGTAATATTTTAAGTTTGATAGGAGCTGCACCTATTAAATTATGGCAAAAATCTTCAGTGAACTGCACAGTGATTTTTTGATAGGAATAATTAACTCTGAATTCTTACTTTAGGATTCTATTAAAAAGTCTTAAACTAAATTTATTTGCCACTAAAAGAAATTTTTTAATCTAAGGCAGTGTTTTTCTCTTCCATAAGTAAAATAACTTTGTATAAGTTCTATTACTATTGTAATAGGTTTGATATTTTCCCTTTCTGATGAAGAAATCACCTGAGGTCACTTTAGAATTCAAGTTGATGCTTATGTTCCAAGCAAACTGTCATAGTTGTTTACAGAACAGGTGTGGATTATAGGTGAGCAGAGCAGTTTGGAAGGATTCCCAGCTAAGGTACATGAAAAATATTTTTAAAGAAGCTGTGACATTTCCCAAGAGATGTTGCTTCAAAGTGAAGTAAAGCACTTTAGTAATGGATCAAATATATGTTATATGGCCTATTTTAGAAGTGTATACATTGATGAAGAAGTAGAATTTAAAAATTTGTGCACTTCATGTATGCACATGTTTCCCCTCTACATCTCCCAGCTTTAATAAATCTGGAATATTGACTGTTACTGGTTTCAGGAATGTTTGGAAACTGAATCTCAAAAAGGAAGTTACAATGCATATCTCATATTATGAACTCATTTTACATTTCTTTCTCAACAAAATTGTATATCTTTACCTCTGATTTGTGGGGCTTACCTTAGTAAATGATTACAGAAAAAAATATAAAAATTGTGCATATGGACTACTGGGTCTTGCACTGTATGTGCTCAGTCTCTCAGTCATGTCTGACTCTTTGTGACCCCCTGGACTGTAGCCTGCCAGGCTGCTCTGTCTATGGGATTTTCTAGGCAAGAATACTGGTGTGGGTTGCCACCCACTTCTACAGGGCATCTCCCTGACCCAGGGATTGAACCCGCATCTCCTGCATTGGCAGGTGGATTCTTAACCACTGAGCCACCTGAGAAGCACTACTTGCCAAACTCTGTCATTCAGAGTACAGGATGGAGGGTCAACAGCTTCCCTTCCTGAGAACTATGAGCACCAACACCGATCTAGAAAGTAATCACCAAAAACATCTAATTACCAGGCCAAAGGGATGACCATTTTCATACGTGCATCAAAGAAACCCAGCTAAATTCTCTGAGCCCTCATTGAGCGGCAAAGCCTCTTTCAGTAAAATGACAGCTCTCAAATGTAATCTGAAAATTCCAGTTTCCAAGAAAATGACCATTTCCATCATTGAACATCAGAATGGCTGAAGTTGAGAAAGGCAATGAAAATGGAAACAGAGGTTGACATAGACCACTGAGACCCAAAGATAATAGCAATGTCAAGTAAAAAGTTTGCAACACCCAAGTAGGATGCCCTGAATAAAGGCAGTGTAAGGTTATCTTCCAAAACAACAGAATGATCTCTGTTCATTTCCAGGGAAAACCATTCAATATCATGGTAATCCAAGTCTATACCCTGACCAGTAACACTGAAGAAGCTGAAGTCAAACAGTTCTATGAAGACTTACAAGATCTTTTAGAACTAACACCCAAAAAAGGTGTCTTTTTCATTATAGTGGACTGGAATGCAAAAGTAGGAAGTCAAGAAACACCTGGAGTAACAGGCAAATTTGGCCTTGGAATACTGAATGAGGCAGGGCAAAGGCCAATAGAGTTTTGCCAAGAGAACACACTGGTCATAGCAAACACCCTCTTCCAACAAGAGATCTTCCAACAAGAGTCTTCAGGATGGCCTGATGGCCAACACCGAAGTACGATTGATTATATTCTTTGCAGCTGAAGATGGAGAAGCTCTATACAATCAGCAAAAACAAGACCGGGAGCTGACTATGGCTCAGATCATGAACTCCTTATTGCTAAATTCAGACTTAAATTTAAGAAAGTGGGGAAAACCACTAGACCATTCAAGTATGACCTAAATCAAATCTCTTATGATTATACAGTGGAAGTGAGAAATACATTTAAGGGACTAGATCTGATAGACAGAGTGCCTAATGAACTATGGACAGAGGTTTGTGACACTGTACAGGAGAAGGGAGCAAGACCATCCCCAAGAAAAAGAAATGCAAAAAATAAAAATGTTTGTCTGAGGAGGCCTTACAAATACCTGTGAAAAGAAGAGAAGTGAAAAGCAAAGGAGAAAAGGAAAGTTATACCTATTTGAATGCAGAGTTCCAAAGAATAGCAAGGAGATATAAGAAAGCCTTCCTCAGTGATCAGTGCAAAGAAATAGAGGAAAACAATAGAATGGGAAAGACTAGAGATCTCTTCAAGAGAATTAGAGATACCAAGGGAACATTTCACGCAAAGATAGGCTCAATAAAGGACAGAAGTGGTATGGACCTAACAGAAGCAGAAGATATTAAGAAGAGGTGGCAAGGACATTAAGAAGATATTAAAAGAACTGTACAAAAAGATCTTCAGAACTCAGATAATCACATGGTGTGATCACTCACCTAGAGCCAGACATCCTGGAATGTGAAGTCAAGTGGGCCTTAGGAAGAATCACTATGAACAAAGCTAGTGGAGGTGATGGGATTCCAGTTGAGCTATTTCAAATCCTAAAAGATGATGCTGTGAAAGTGCTGCACTCAATATGCCAGCAAATTTGGAAAA
Organism: Bos taurus; assembly: GCF_002263795.3. Taxonomy (NCBI): domain Eukaryota; kingdom Metazoa; phylum Chordata; class Mammalia; order Artiodactyla; family Bovidae; genus Bos; species Bos taurus. The sequence continues at coordinate 27,251,794 of NC_037341.1, forward strand.
CTCAGCCGTGGCCATAGGACTGGAAAAGCTCAGTTTTCATTCTAATCCCTAGGAACGGCAATGCCAAAGAATGCTCAAACTACCGCACAATTGCACTCACCTCACACGCTAGCAAAATAAGGCTCAAAATTCTCCAAGCCAGACTCAACAGTACGCTAACCATGAACTTCCAGATGTTCAAGCTGGATTTAGAAAAGGCAGAGGAACCAGAGATCAAATTGCCAACATGTATTGGATCATCGAAAAAGCAAGAGAGTTTCAGAAAAACATCTACTTCTGCTTTGTTGACTATGCCAAAGCATTTGACTATATGGATCACAATAAACTGTGGAAAATTCTGAAAGAGATGGGAATACCAAACTATCTGACCTGCCTCTTGAGAAACTTGTATGCAGGTCAGGAAGCAACAGTTGGACATTGAACAATAGACTGTTTCCAAGTAGGAGAAGGAGTACTTCAAGGTTGTATATTGTCACCCTGCTTAATTAACTTATATGCAGAGTACATCAAGAGAAACGCTGGGCTGGAAGAAGCACAAGCTGGAATCAAGATTGCCGGGAGAAATATCAATAACCTCAGATATGCAGATGACACCACCCTTATGGCAGAAAGTGAGGAAGAACTAAAAGGCTTCTTGATGAATGTGGAAGAGGAGAGTGAAAAAGTTGGCTTATTACTCAACATTCAGAAAACCAAGACCATAGCATCCAGTCCCATCACTTCATGGCAAATAGATGGAGAATCAATGGAAACAGTGAGAGACTTAATATTTTAGGGCTCCAAAATCACTGCAGGTGGTGTTTGCAGCTATGAAATTAAAAGATGCTTACTCCTTGGAAGAAAAGTTATGACCAACCTAGACAGCATATTAAAAAGCAGAGACATTACCTTGTCAAAAAAGGTCCCTCTAGTCAAGGCTATGGTTTTTCCAGCAGTCATGTATGGATGTGAGAGCTGGACTATAAAGAAAGCTGAGTGCCAAAAATTGATGCTTTTGAACTGTGGTGTTGGAGAAGACTCTTAAGAGTCCCTTGGACTGCAAGGAGATCCAACCAGTCCATCCTAAAGGAGATCAGTCCTGGGCGTTCATTGTTAGGACTGATGTTGAAGCTGAAACTCCAATACTTTGGCCACCTATGCGGAGAGCTGACTCATTTGAAAAGACCCTGATGCTGGGAAAGATTGAGGGCAGGAGGAGAAGGGGACGACAGAGGAGGAGATGATTTGATGGCATCACCGACTCAATGGACATGAGTTTGGGCAAACTCCGGGAGTTGGTGACGGACAGGGAGGCTGCTGTGCTGCGGTTCATGGGGTTGCAAAGAGTCAGACACAACTAAGCAACTAAACTGAACTGAAGGTTAGTGCTGCTGGAAGAAAAGCTATGACAAACCTAAGCAGCACATTAAAAAGCAGAGACATTACTTTGCTGAGAAAGGTCTGTCTAATCAAAGCTATGGGTGTTCCAGTAGTCATGTATGAATGTGAGAGTTGGACTATAAAGAAAGCTGAAAGCCGAAGAATTGATGCTTTTGAACTGTGGTGTTGGGGAAGACTCTTGGAGAGTCCCTTGGACAGCAAGGAGATCCAACCAGTCAATCCTAAAGGAAATCAACCCTGAATATTCACTGGAAGGACTGATGCTGAAGCTCCAATACTTTGGCTACCTGATGTGAAGAGCCAACTCATTGGAAAAAGGCTTGATGCTGGGAAAGATTGAAGGCAAAAGGAGAAGAAGGTTGCAGAGGATAAGGTGGTTAGATGGTAACACCGACTCAATGGACATGAACTTTAACAAGTTCCGGTAGATAGTGGAGGACAGGGAAGCCTGGTGTTCTGCTTTCCATGGGGTTGCAGAGTAGGACACGACTGAGCAACTGAACAACAAACCAGGTAGTGCTACACCTTCAGACCTTCAGTCATCCAGGTGAGGGGCTGGGTACACAGCCTCATTCCCCGAGGTGGTGGTGCTATCGGATCAAACCCCTGGAGGAGTCCTCTGTGTGTGTGTGTGTGTGTGTGTGTGTGTGTGTGTGTGTGTCTATGTATATACACAGTCTATTTCAAAACATCTCTTTGGGGCAATTTCTTGCTGCTGATCCTCTTTTCACATGTCTTCTCTAGTAGCCAACCTGGCTGGAGAGTGGATGACCAACACTTTCTTTTGTCTTAGGAAGCTGGGGGAAGGGGCCTTCTGCTCGCATTATAAATGGTTCAGTGGAAGTGGGAGGAGCTTGCTTTGGATGAACTGACAATGAAAAACCTTCTAGGGGCTCCCAGCTGTGCAGCTCTTCCATTTCAGTCACTTATGTTTTTCCTAAGAGCTCTGTGCCCTTGATACTGCTGAGTCATTCCATGCACACCACGTAGGATATCTTAGTGAGTGAGTAATCTTTGCTTAGTCCCCAGATCCCAGGGCTCTGTGGGGGTTTCTCAGCATCCACACACCAGTCAAATCACAGTAGTTGGGTTTGTCAATTTAATGTATTAGGGATCTGGGTATTGTTTCTATAAAAGGCATTCATTGCTGAAAAAAAATTTGAAAAACATGAATAAAATGTGTTAATTGCTTGGATTTGAATCCTGATTCTACCAATGTCTAGCTGTGTGGCATTCAGTAGTTCAACTCATCTTAGCTTCAAATTGTCTGTGGAATAAGGGTGGCTCAGATGGTAAAGAATCTGTCTGCAATGCAGGTAGACCTGTGTTTGATCCCTGGGTTGAGAAGATCCCTTGGAGAAGGAAATGGCAGCCCACTTCAGGATTCTTGCCTGGAGAATCCCATGGACAGAGGAGCCTGGCAGGCCACAGTCCATGGGGTTGCAAGAGTCGGACACGACTTAGTGACTAAACCAACACCATCAGGAAGCTATACTTAGCTTTTTCAGAATGCACTGGCTTCAGGTTTTCAAGAGAGAAAGAGCTGAATCTGCAGAATCTTTTAAGGACGAGGCTTTGTAATGGAGAGGATGTACCTTAGCTTATGTTCAATGGGCCAAAGACACCTACAGAGTCAGTCCAGATTCCAGGCGGATCAAGAGATAGGCTCTACCTTTTGATGGAAACAGCAGCAACACATTGAAGAGGAGTGTAGACATTTAATATCTGGAGCTCTTGTATTTTTTTGTTGTTGTATTTTTTCTTAATTATTTATTTTTAATTGAAGGATAATTACAATATTGTGTTGGTTTCTGCCATGTACCAACATGGCTCAGTCATAGGTATACATATGTCCCCTCCCTCTTGAGTCTCCTTCCCACCTCCCACCCCATCCCACCCCTCTAGGTTGTCACAGAGCCCCAGTTTGAGTTCCCCGAGGCATACAGCAAATTTCCACTGGCTATCTATTTTACATATGGTAGTGTATGTTTCCATGCTACTCTCTCCATTCATCCCATCCTCTCCTTCCTACTCCCCAACCCCCCGTGTCTGTAATTCTGTTCTCTATGTCTGCATCTCTGTTGCTGCCTTTGGGAATATACACTATGTTACACATACAGTCCTGATTCTTTCTCCTTATTTTCTCGATCTCATATAGCCCTTTCAAAACTTATTCAATAAGCATTTATTACATTCCTATTATATTCTGGCATAGTGCTAGAGGCTGGGAACAGATCAGCCACGGTCTTCAAGGAATTTTCTCTTTCATATCTATAAAATCAGAGGAACAAGCTCTGAATGGGGTAGGAAGGGGGATAATGACAAGAGCATGGCAGGAAGGTTAGCAGTAGGAAGCCAGCAACATGGGAAGGTAGGCTGGAAGGGAAGTGGAATCACATCATTGGATTTTTCCCAAAATTGCCTATAAGGGAGAATTTTATTCTCCCAGCCGTAAACATAATTTGTCTTTTTTCAGGAGTAATCTGACTTCAAAGAAAGGGAAGGTCCGTGCTGGGAGTCTAAGAACTACTTAGTACTGCTGGGAAGTAGTTTTAATGTCCTGGAATACCTCCTAGAGAGAGGAAATATCCGATGTTAACCCAGAGCTACAGTAAGTCAAGCAAGGCCATCTGCCAGATTCAGGGTTAGTGCCAAGGTCGGCCATTCAGGCAAGCCTTCCTGGAGCAGTGTTGGGAGGATGTGGAGCCAGGGCAGCTCCGGAGCATGAGGGGTGGGAAGAGCCTCCTGACTGGCAATTCTCATTGGAGTAAACATACCATCTGTCACTTGTCTGGCCCGTAGTTTACCACCCTGCCCCCCAAGTACCCCAGTGTGGGAGGAAAAACAGAAAACAGAGCCGGCTCTGTTCACTCCTTTGTTCTGTAGACATGGTTGGCAGGGTGCCACCCACTCAACTCCAAACCACCAGGGCTTAAAACAAGCACAGTCTCATAGTCTCTCAAATCTCATGCCTTATGATGTATGAAGAAGGCCTGGGAAATGTACTGTCAGTTGGCACAATGGAGATTCAAGTGGGTTCATTCCTTTTTAAAAATGAGATTTAAAAACTCTGATGATGATAATTTACATAACCTTCTGTTTCCATAACATTCAATTGTGGAAGTTTTCAAGTTTACTGGACTTCCTTCATGAACCTTTACAATATTTTCCTGAGGCAGATGAATGACAAATAGCTTCATCACAGGTGCTCAGATGATCCACTCTACTGAATTATATTAAAAAAGACCTGGTGAGTTTTTTGATCTACATGTGCACTCGTGTCCCCCGCTCTGATATCAAGGTGCCCATCTCTTACTAAACAGCAGTTGCATTTTTCCACAGCCTTTCATAACATCTGCCAGTGCTACCCAAACAAATCCTGGAGTAATTAGGCAGCTCTAATGTAAATGTTTAATAGAGGCATGGGACTCTCCTCTGATTACTTCACTGCTGCAGAGAAACAGGACCTAATTTAACATTAAACCTGTAATTAGTGAATAGTGCTCTTCTGCTAGGGCAAACTCAGTCCTGTGCATTTTGATAATGACCTGTATTCAGAACTGAAATTAAACTAAGCTAGAAAAATCACACAATGCTACCTTAGGGTAGCACATGAAGTCCATCTCCTTGAGACAGTTCACAAAAAGTAAATCTGAATTGCTATGGACCAGAGTTGACTCTATTGGGGGAGCTGCAATTTTTTGTTTGTTTACCCTGGGACCTCCCACTCCTTTGGCTTATTTATATTTGTTGGTTGGTTGGTTTATTTACAAGACATTGTGGGGAATGTGAGTGGGTACCATATAGTCAATGCATTTCGTTTATTAAGAGAGCAAGGGTCTAAATAATACAAGTAGGCACTGATGCTCATCTTCAGTGGGCCTCTCCATTATAGAACAAAAAGACCTTTCATCTTTCATTTTTCAAGTAGAAGCAGCAGCTTTGGTCAGATGAATGTCTCCAAGTCTCTGGCTGTTTATTTCCAGGCATTACAGTCAGGGCTTTTGTTGATGATCGTGGCTGCAGGCTGAGCACTGAGCAGAGAGAAAATGGTGGCCCAAAAGAATGCATGCACCCCAGTGTTCATTACAGTGCTGTTTGCAATAACGACAACACACATGCCTGGGTGCTCAGTCGCTTCAGTTGTGTCTGACTCTTTGCGACCCTATGGACTGTAGCCTGCCAGGCTCCTTTGTCCACGGGATTCTCCAGGCAAGAATGCTGGAGTGGGTTGCCATGCCCTCCTCCAGGGGATCTTCTCAACCCAGGGATCGAACCCTGGTCTCCTGCATTGCAGGCAGATTCTTTACGCCACTGGGGAAGCCCAGGGACAACATGGAAGCAACCTAAATGTCTGTCAACGGAGGAATGGATCAAGAAGATGTGGTACATATATGCAATGGAATGTTATTCAGCCTTAAAAAGAAGGAAATAATGCCATTTGCTGCAACATTAATAGACCTGCTGCTGCTGCTGCTGCTGCTGCTAAGTCGCTTCAGTCGTGTCCGACTCTGTGCAACCCCATAGACAGCAGCCCACCAGGCTCCCCAGTCCCTGGGATTCTCCAGGCAAGAACACTGGAGTGGGTTGCCATTTCCTTCTCCAAGGCATGAACGTGAAAAGTGAAAGTGAAGTCACTCAGTCATGTCCAACTCTTTGCGGCCCCATGGACTGCTGCCATACTGAGTGAAGTAAGTCAGACAGAGAAGAAGAAATCTTATAAGACATCCCTTATATGTGGAATCTGAAAAGAAATGATACAAATTAACTTAGAAAACAGAAACAGCTTTAAAGAACAAACTTATGGTTGCCATGGGGGAAGAATGAGGGTATGGGATAATTAGGGAGTTTGGGATGGACATGTACACTCTGCTATATTTAAAATGGATAACCAACAAAGCCCTACTGTATAGCACAGGGAGCTCAGCTCATTGTTATGTGGCAGTCTGGATGGGAGGGGGGTTTGGGGGAGAATGGATACATGTACATGTATGGCTGAGTCCCTTTGCTGTCCATCTGAAACTATCAGAACATTGGTAATAGGCTATACTCCAATACAAAATAAAGTTTTGTTTGTTTGTTTGTTTTTTTGTTTTAAGAAGGAAATCTCAATCCTATGGGAGAATATTGATCCATGAGCTAAAGTCATTGAGAAATGTAGGATGATGATCTGGGATCCACAGAGGACAGAAAAAATGAGGATTTACAAGCAGTATCATTTTTATCACATGGTCTTCAAAGCCAGAAAATTTTGGAGAAAAGAGAGGGAGAGCAAGAGTGGGCTTCCAGTCATGACTGGCAAGGAGGAAAAACAGGCATAATGGCTTTAGTTCCTTGATGGTGCTGGGGGATAGAAAAGTATACACTTCAGGATTTCAAAAACTTCCTCTTCATCCCCAAGGCATTAACATAGATATATTGTTGAAATTCACTACACATTGTATTTTCTGGAAATTATACCCCTGCTTTACCATCAGTTTTTGTTGTTGGTCTTTGTTTAATGACTTAATTAGCTAATTCTGTAAAATACATAACCTTTGTTATGTGCAACCACTGACATCTCTGCTCGGTTAACTTCATTTCAATCGCTTAGTTGTGTCTGACTCTTTGTGACCCCATGGACTGCAGCATGCCAGGCTTTCCTGTCTATCACCAACTCCCAGAGCTTGCTCAAATGCATGTCCATTGAGTTGGTGATGCCATCCAACCATCTCATGCTGTCATCCCCTTCTCCTCCTGCCTTCAATCTTTCCCAGCATCAGGGTCTTTTCCAATGAGTCAGTTCTTTGCATCAGATGGCCAAAGTATTGGAGTTTCAGCTTCAGCATCAGTCCTTCCAATGAATATTCAGGACTGATTTTCTTTAGGATTGACTGGTTTGATCTCCTTGCAGTCCAAGGGACTCTCAAGAGTCTTCACCAACACCATAGTTTAAAAGTATCAATTCTTCGGCGTTCAGCTTTCTTTATGGTTCAAGTCTCACATCCATGCATGACCATTGGAAAAACCATAGCTTTGACTAGATGGATTGCTTAACTTAGTGGTCAGCTAATGACTGATCAAAAACTTCCTTAAATTCTTTGAACCAATACATTTCCTGTCCTTTGCTAAGGGGCTTTGCATGTATGTTAGGGCATGATTTCATGCTTTAAATGGCAGTTTCCAACTGTGCCTTAGCTTTTGCTCTGGCTTTCAAACAATTTCAAAGCCCATACTAGAGCTTTCTCATGTCTTTCCTTGACGGGCTCACAGACTTACACATGCACATGGCTTTCTTGGGCTTCCCTTGCAGTTCAGTCAGTAAAGAATTTGCCTGCAACGCAAGAGGCCTGGGTTTGATTCCTAAGTTGAGAAGATCACCCTGGAGAAGGAAATGGCTACCCAATCCAATATTCTTGCCTGGAGAATCCTGTGGACAGAGGAGCCTGGTAGGTTCCTAGTCCATAGGGTTGCAAGAGTTGGACATGACTTAGCAACTAAACCATGGCTTTCTAGATTTCCATGTCAGAAATTTTCAAAGAATCTGCAGACATTTCATTCTCAAAACAGTACGAGACAGCAAAAGAGACACTGATGTATAGAACAGTCTTATGGACTCTGTGGGAGAGGGAGAGGGTGGGAAGATTTGGGAGAATGACATTGTAACATGTAAAATATCATGTAAGAAACGAGTTGCCAGTCCAGGTTCGATCCACGATACTGGATGCTTGGGGCTAGTGCACTGGGACGACCCAGAGGGATGGTATGGGGAGGGAGGAGGGAGGAGGGTTCAGGATGGGGAACACATGTATACCTGGGGTGGATTCATTTTGATATTTGTCAAAACTAATACAATTATGTAAAGTTTAAAAATAAAATAAAATTTAAAAAAAAAAAAAAAAAAAAAAACATTTTTTAGTGTTTTTTGGCTCACTTCTTTTCAATCTTACCTTTTTAAGCCATGATTTTAAAATAATTTCTCTGTAATAAAAAATGTAAAATAACATTTTTTGGATTTTTTTCCCCAGACATAAGTCATTCCAATAATGTGTGGTTGTTTTATAGACACATTTAATCATACTTTGCATGTATATATGACTAAGCTAAGTTGCTTCAGTCGTGTCCGACTCTGTGTGACCCCATAGACTGCAGCCCTCCAGGCTCCCCCGTCCCTGGCAAGAACACTGAAGTGGGTTGCCATTTCCTTCTCCAGTGCATGAAAGTGAAAAGCAAAAGTGAAGTCGCTCAGTCGTGTCTGACCCTCAGCGACCCCATGGACTGCAGCCTACCAGGCTCTGCTGTCCATGGGATTTTCCAGGCAAGAGTACTGGAGTGGGGTGCCATTGCCTTCGACTACATCCTATAAATAATAGCTTTTGTCTGTAAGGTCAGGTACCATATCTTATTTACCATTCTGTCTATAATCAGCTAGCACAGTGGCTGACAAATAGCTGTTCACTCAACAAATACACAGGGGCAAATTTGAGGACAGAAAATTTCTTTAAGGAGATCAGATGAATGATTGCTTCTTTAAGAAATGCCTAGACATTTTCATCTTTTCATGATTGGTGGTAACTGCAATGAGGGAAAAACAGCTTTTGTCAGTCCTATATTTGAAAAATCAAAGCTAAAATATACAATAGTGTATGTGATGCTCCTAACTGCTACTGACATATTCCATGTCAGTTCTTACATTTTACCATCCATCGTTTTCACAAGGTATTTCTGTGTATTTTGGAAGAAATTGTTTTCTGGTCAGCTCTGAGTATCTCAGCTCTAAACTGGGACTCTTCAACTGTCAGAGAATTAACATGTTTATGGAACTAATCTGTCACTAATCTAGTGTACAAAATTTCTCTTGTTCCTCTGCCAAGCCTATGCATCATGCTTTTAGTTGAAAGTGTTTTGAAATTTGTACTTTATGCTTTGTCATTATTCAAACAGAAAAAACCCTTGTGTGGAAAATAGTAATATATATTTATTATGTGCTGTGCTGTGCTCAGTCGTGTCTGACTCTTTGCGACTCTATGGACTGTAGCCCACCAGACTCCTCTGTCCATGGAATTTTGCAGGCAAGGATACTGTTTGGTTGCCATTTTCTACTTCAGGGATCCCCCAACCCAGGGATCAAAGTAGCATCTCTTGCATTGGCAGATGGATTCTTTAGCACTGAGCCACCTGGGAAGCCATTTAATGATGCTCTTCCAATGAAATGAATGGATTTTTCAGATAATCTTTTTTTAATCCCTGTATTTACTTTCTAATTCAAAACTTGCATTTCTATTATATTCATGAAGGACATAAAAGAACTTACACATTAGCCTGTGAATCAACCTCAGAAAAGTGGTAAGTAAGGTTTTATACTTTTTTTAAACAAATGACTAATTTAACTTCAGGGAGAATCTAGCTTTATATTTGCATGAGAGATTTTCGTCATTATGGAAAACTATGAGAAAATGTACTTTCTTTGGTGCTGATATATTTGAATGTTAATTTTGAGTCCAGTTGTTGAATTGATGGAAAATGAACACACAAATATATATAATGCCAAGAAACTAAACATTTCATTTAAATCAGTGGCAGAAATATTCAACCCTGTTTTAGTGGAAATATCATGAAAATAAATCTGAATTCTGTAAATATTCTCCACTCATTTAAAGTCTTCCAGAATTAAAATTTCACAGAACTTCTATATCACGCAGTGTGTTCCTGCTAAGTTGCTTCAGTTGTGTCCGACTCTGTGTGACCCTATGTAGGCTGCCAGGCTCCTCTGTCCACGGGATTCTCCAGGCAAGAATACTGGATTGCCATTTCCTTCTTCAAGGGATCTTCCCAACCCAAGGATGGAACCAGCATCTCTTGCATTCAGGCAGATTCTTTACCATCTGAGCTACCAGGGAAGGCCCAATGGACAGTGTGGTTTATTGAAATCTATAGAGGCTGTACAGTGCTTGGATCCAGAGAGATCTAAAACAAGAGAAGTTCAGTCATAGGACTGGCACCTTGCTTCCTCAGAAATAAAGCATGAAACCAACAGTCACATATTAGCATTTGTTTTTGGATCAGGCTTTATGCCATTATCAAAGTAGACCACAACTTAATAACACTCAAACTAGATGGTTATTTAAGCAGGAAAAAAAAAATAGTTGCTTAAATTTATTTAAAAAACCAAGTGGTTTGTGGTTTATTTTTCTTTAGTTTTTCAGTTGATTATGATGACATTAATAATCCCAGCATGATTAGCAAATACCACTGAGAAATTTTTCTAGCCAAGAAAAAGAAGTTAGTTAATTTCTCCAATCCCATAACTTATTAAATGACGTGACAAATTTGTAGGAAAATGCCTTAGAGTGAATACTGATGTACTTCCCTTTTTCCAGTCCCCTTATTCAATGTATTTTTTTGGTGAAAGCTTTTGTTGTTTAGTCTCTCAGTCATATCTGAGACTCCATGAGACCCCATGGATTGTAGCCCACCAGGCTCCTCTGTCCATGCAATTCTCCAGGCAAGAACACTGTAGTGGGTTACTGATTCTTTCTCCAGGGGATCTTAACGGCCCAGGGATCAAACCCCCATCTCCTGCTTGGCAGGAAAATTCTTTACCTCTGAGCCGCCTGAAAAGCCTGTGGTGAAGATTACATTTCTCAATAGCAGAGAGACTGTGAACACAGAGGTTAGGTGCACAGACTTGGAAGCCATACTACCTGGGTTTAAAACCTAGCTTGGCTATGAAGTACCTGTGTGACATTGCAAGTCACTCAACTTCTTTTTTTAAAAATTATATTTATTTATTTTTAATTGATTATTATTTTATAATGTTGGTTTGATTTCTGTCAACTTCTTCATTTTAGTTTCTTCATCTGTAAAATGTAAAATACTAGTGATGACCTCATAGAGTTGTTAGAAGGCTAAGCAAAATAATGTATGTTAAGCACTTTGAGCAGTGCCTGGCATAAAATGTGCTATATGTGTCTGCCAATATTATTAGGTATGATTACTTACAGCATCTATTTGGCTTCCCAGGTGGCACCAGTGTTAAAGAATCTGCCTGCCAATGCAGGAGACTCGGATTGGATCCCTGGGTCTGGAAGATCCCCTGGAGAAGGAAATGGCAACCCACTCCAGTATTCTCACCTGGGAAATCCCATGCACAGAGGAGCCTGGTGGGCTACAGTCCATGGGCCTCAAAAGAGTTGGACATGACTGAGCATGCACATATACACTAGCATCTATTTACTGCTTTTGATTCTGACAGACTTCAAAACACAGCAAACAATTTTAAATGCATATATATCCTGCAAAGTATTTGAAGAATTTTAATAAAAATACTTCCCATTATTTCTAAAAAGTCTTTCTATTCCAAATATTCAATTTTGTAGATAGAGACACAAGAGAACAGACATTAATAATTATTCTACTTTCACACATGACCTTCTTTGAGCCACTTTGCAGTATTCCCAGTGAAAGAACTGAGTGTAATTGGGCCACCAGCTCTGTAGACTTCTGCTAAACTAGCTATCTGAAAGGTCATGTCTTGTTGAAAGTATCTTAGAACACCTGAGAGGCGATTTCCTGGTTTAGAATTAGAGAAATTAATTAGGACAAATGTTCTTATTAATTTGGAAATGAAATTGAGTTATTTGGAGATCTAAAACTAGACACACACCTTTGGGAAAACATCTATGAACTGGCTGAGTTCAGCCTTGTGTGAAGCATATTTGAATAAAGTGTTTTAAGAAAGCAGATGTGAAAAATTAAATTGGGCATAGTGTGAAGAATGAAGGGTCAAAGAGACCAAAAGTAATGGATGCTGCATGTCATATGGGAAAGAAATCCAGTGAACCACAAACCAGCAAAAGCAGTGAAATGTTTGTTCCCTTTAGTTTTTGAAGACAATGGAGAAAAATATAAGCCACTGGTTGATAATTTCACAGTGTAACATTCCATGCAAATCATTAGAAAACTTCTTACTACAAGAAGAGATTATCCCCAAGCAGAGATAATGGCAAAGAAAACATAACTTTTTGAATTGTAAGATGCTCTGGTGGCTCAGTGGTAAAGAATTTGCCTGTCAGTGCAGGAGATGGAGGTTTGATCCCTGGGATGGGAAGATTCCCTGGAGAAGGAAATGGGAACCCCCTCCAGTATTCTCATCTGGAAAATCCCATGGACAGAGGAGTCTGGTAGACTAGAGTCCATGGGATCTCAAACAACAACAACCACTACTTCAGAAAGGAGGGCCGTATAAATTGTGGTTGGGATGGACAATGACCAAGCAGCAACTTCAGTTTGACATAAGGAAAGCAAAAAATTGTGCACTGGGGTTGGACTAAAACAGGATTCTAAGCCTCTCTCTGTCTTTCACTTTGCTTCAGTAGCTTCTGTCCTCAAGGCTTCAGGGAAGAGACAGCACCTGTTTCTCAACAAGGGACGTGGTCCTGGTGGATGCTATTGCTTGTCCTGGTGATGACGGTGATGTTCTTCGGGGTGCTGACTGGGTAATGGTGGGCGGATCTGAAAATCCAGATTATCTTCCTGCTTCTGTAGAACAAACTAGAGACCACTGGAGTGAGGGAAAAAGAAGTGGACCCTGCAGATTCTTTCTTAAATTTCCCTTCCATCAGATTCAAAGGCTGAATTTGAAAATATCTAAGGTTCCTTGTATGTTTGTGTGCTTAATATATCGTTTAGTGAAGGCAAATTATTATTCTTGAACATGTTTTTTGTTTTTGTTTTGAATGAAACAAAACACCATTTTGAAAAAGAAACTGCCGAGTTTTTTCTTTTGTCTTTTTCAATGCTTACACTTACTTGTGGCAAACAGTAGGGGTCAGACAAAGAATAGCTGTATTTTTCCATCTGAGTTCAAACTTCAGTTGTCATTGACCTTCCTGGTGTAAAGATTCTAAACTCAGCCAAATCATGTGTGCTGTGGATATTTAGACATGATTTTTTTTTAAAGATGAAGTCACTTGACTTCATTTAACTAAAATCGATGAGAATATCACAGTTTTGAAAAATACAGTGACCTGATCATTGTGAGAAAGCTCCACTAGACCAGAGCAAAAGTTATTCTTGCTTAGTTGTAAATGTAGCATTAAGTGGGAAATGTAACAGCAGAAATACTGGCTTAGGGAGCTGGGAACACATGGCAGATGGGTCCCACAGGGTTCTTTTTTATCATTTAGCACAAACAAGCTATGCTTGTTTCAGCAGTGGGATGAAGTATTCTAAAGGGCGGTGTCTCGGAGCAGAGAGTGGAAAGCACAAAGTGAACCACTGAGGCCAACTCAAAGACTGGAAGAATATTTAAAATTTTTTTTTCCTGGAGTATAGCCGATTATGGGCTTCCCTGGTGGGTCAGTAGGTAAAAAATATGTCTGCAATGTGGGAGACCCAGGTTCAATCTCTGCATCTGAAAAGCCCCTCAAGAAGGGAATGGCAACCCATTACCAGTATTCTTGCCTGGAAAATCCTATGGACAAAGGAACCTGGTGGGTTACAGTCCATAGGGTTGCAAAGAGTTGGACCTAACTGAGCACATACCCACATGGCCCATTAGCAGTGTTGTGATAGATTCAGGTGAGCAGCAAAAGGACTCAGTCATATATATACATGTTCCTATTTTCCCTCAAACTCCCCTCCCATCCAGGCTGCCACATAACACTGGGTGGAGTTCCCTGTGTTATACAATATGTCCTTGTTTGTTATCCATTTAAAATATAGTGACGTGTACATGTCAATCCCAAACTCCCTAACTATCCGTTCTCCCCATCCTTCCCTCCAGCAACCATAAGTTCGTTCTTGAAGTCTGGGAATGAGTGGAGAATTAAAAAAAATAATGCTCTTGATGTCAATGGCAACACAGTAAAGATATTTACCTTTTAAACTCTTATAATAGGTAAATTCCACATGATTTCAGACACAGGACAAAACTTACTCAATGAGCATTTTATTAAAAAAGCAACGTTTTCAAGATGGACAGAGTTGCATCATCAATAGAAATTCTTTAAAAGATTTAAAAGACGATGGGTGAATATGAGAAGTCTTTTCTTTGTCAGTGTGCCCAAAAGTAGGCAAGGAAGGCTAACTGTACACTCAGGAATTGTTGTTAAGTCACTAAGTTGTGTCTGACTCTTTGTGACCCTGTGGACTGTAGCACGCAAGGATTCCCTGTCTTTCACCATCTCCCAGAGCTTGCTCAAATTCATGTCCATTGAGTCTGTGATGTCATCCAACCATCTCATCCTCTGTCTCCCCCTTCTCCTTCTGCCCTCAATCTTTCCCAGCATCAGGGTCTTTTCCAATGAGTCAGCCCTTCGTATCAGGTGGCCAAAGTACTGGAGCTTCAGCTTCAGCATTGGTCCTTCCAATGAATATTTCAGGGTTGTTTTCCTTTAGGACTGGTTTGATTTCCTTGCTGTCCAAGGGACTCTGAAGAGTCTTCCCTAGCACCACAATTTGAAAGCATTAATTCTTCAGTGCTCAGCTATACTTCATCATAGTTTTTTTTTTTTTTTTTGCTCTAACCCTTTGAATGATTTTTTTAAACTATAATTTTGCAGTTAAACAAGGATTTAATTATAATTACACTTCGAATTTGCAATGATTTCCTTTAAGGAAAGACTTTCCCCATCTTTGCCACGTTTAATGTACTAAATGCTCCATGTACTTAAACTTTTTTTTCAAGTGTGCTGCATTTTTGCAATCTTTATAATCAAAGAACCTGGGTCTTTGCTAAGGAAGCACATTTGCTCAGTGCATGATAAATGCTGATCTAGAACACTGTAGACTTTTCTTCACAACTGATATGATGTCATTTTCCTCAACTTAGCATATTGATTTATGGTTCCTATCTTAAAATCACAGGCCTGGGAAGCACCTTGAGAAGCAACTATATTCAGTTCCCCTGACTCCACAGAGAACCAAAGAACTTGGCATGGAGAGATCCTACGATTGTCTTCAGAAGCCCTGTGTTTAATAATCCATAAGATTCTCAGAAAAGTTTTGTTATATCATGTTAAATTACCAGTGGTGCATAGATTTTGAGTTTCAATCCTAAGTAACTGGAATAAATTACTTTTTCTAACAAAACAGACATCCACATAGGATCTGAAGAAGTGCTGTCTATGTGAAACAAACTGAAAATATTACTTTTCTGGGCCGGAGCAAGAGATTTTCAGTCAAGTGCCCCCAACTCCATAAAGTGTCTATGCGGCAGTAAGCTGGACAATTTACATCACATGATCTGAGATGCAACCCTCTTGGACTTGCATAAGTAATATTAGCAATAGGACTGAAACTGACAATACAATATAAACTATGACCTGGAGTCAGACACACTGGCAGGGTGATGGGTCAGGCAAACAGACAGCAATTTTAAGCTCATCTTAGCAAGTACTCTGAGTCCCAGCAGACATACCCAGGCTCAGCCAAGCTCCCCCACCCACGTACTCCTGTAAGTCATTTCCAGAGCAAGACCTTCTTTTGTCTGCTTATTCTCTAGATGCTAGTTTGCCTGATATTTGACCTTGACACATCTGATGATTTCTGATAGTGGATAGTCAAATGTTTACAGAACAGGCAGAAACTAGACTGAATTGCCTGGTGGTTCAGGGAACGATGTCATTCATTTCTACTCCATCAAAGGTGGAGAATAAGATGGGATAAAGGATGGTGGTCTATACTTTGCCAACAAAGGTTCGTTTAGTCAAGGCTATGGTTTTTCCTGTGGTCATGTATGGATATGAGAGTTGGACTGTGAAGAAGGCTGAGCGCTGAAGAATTGATGCTTTTGAACTGTGGTGTTGGAGAAGACTCTTGAGAGTCCCTTGGACTGTAAGGAGATCCAACCAGTCCATTCTGAAGGAGATCAGCCCTGGGATTTCTTTGGAAGGAATGATGCTAAAGTTGAAACTCCAGTACTTTGGCCATCTCATGTGAAGAGTTGACTCATTGGAAAAGATTCTGATGCTGGGAGGGACTGGGGGCAAGAGGAGAAGGTGACGACAGAGGATGAGATGGCTGGATGGCATCACTGACTCGATGGATGTGAGTCTCAGTGAACTGCGGGAGTTGGTGATGGACAGGGAGGCCTGGCGTGCTGCGATTCATGGGGTCACAAAGAGTCGGACACGACTGAGCGACTGATCTGATCTGATCTGATGGTCTTCTGGTACTCACGTATGGATGTGAGAGGTGGACCATAGAGAAGGCTGACCACCGAAAAATTGCTTTCAAATTGTGCTAGAAAAGACTCTTGAGAATCCTTGGACAGCAAGGAGATCAAACCAATCAATCCTAAAGTAAGTCAACTCTGAATATTCAATGGAAGGACTGATGCTGAAGCTCCAGTATATTGTCCACCTGTTTGGAAGAACTGACTCATTGGAAAAGACCCTGATGCTGGGAAAGATTGAGGGCGGAAGGACAAGAGGGCAGCAGAGGATGAGATGAGTGGAAAACATCATTGACTCAATGGCCATGAACCTGGTCAAACTCTGGAAGATAGTGAGGGACAGGGAGGCCTGGCATGCTGCAGTCCATAGGGTCACAAAGAGTTGGACATGGCTTAGAGACTGAACAACAAAAAGGATCATGGACAGCCCATGGGGCAGTGGCCACAGAACATGCAATAGACCAGTTGTGAAGAGTAACAAACTTTTATTGTCCTAAACCATTGAGATGTTAGGTTGTTGCTGCCCACTATATGATAACCCCTTCTGACCAACGCAATATTGACTCCCAATATGGAAGTGTTGCATTCTGCTTTTCTAACTTCCCATGATGTCATTAGTATTCTCTGCATTTTACAATATTTAAAAATAATCATCTTTTTAAAAGTGAAGTTATAGAAGACAATAATCCTTCAGGGAGATGCATCATTATTTATTTAATTAATTTCTTATGGTCAATTGGGGCTTCTCAGGTGGCTCAAATGGTAAAGAATCTGCCTGAAATGTGGGAGACCTGGATTTGGACCCTGGGTCAGGAAGATCCCCTGGAGAAAGAAATGGCAACCCACTCCAATATTCTTGCCTGGAGAATCCCATGGACAGGAGTCTTGAGGGCTACAGTCCATAGGGTTACAAAGAGTTGGACACAACTGAGCAACTAACACTTTCACTTATGGTCTATTGTTTACACCTTTACATATCTCCCCTGCTTTTATTTAAATAATATTGAAAATATGTAGATCCATTGAATTTCTTCAGATTGATTTCCATGAGGGGAGGTTTACTAATTTCTTTATTAAATGACAAATTAATATATATTTCTTCATGGTCAAACCTTTTCGTGGACTGAATCAACTTAGAGCATGATAAAAATAATTTAAAATTGGGATTATAAGAAATATAGTTCATAATGCATGGTATAAGAGTACTTGCCCTTTGGACCAGTTCTTCTGAATATCAGCTATGGAGATTAGAGTAGTTGCCATATAATGTCCCTTCAACTCAAGTGTTTTATTTATTTGGAGCTGAAAGTCCTTCAAGACACAGGCAAGCATCGTGTTGGTTACCCCAGAAGCCACCCTACGGGAGCTTTTCCTCCAGGCTCCCTGCTGAACATCAATGTGAATAAACTCTGTACAATCTGCTTCTTGAGAATTCAAAGCCAACTTTATGTCAAGATAAAATACCCTTTCCAGTTTTCTTTGATATTCTACCTGCTGAAATAATTTCTTAGTATTAATTATCAAAATAAAAATGAAGCAACATTTGGTTTTGAACTATTCGAACATGCTGACATTCATCTCTAAGGAACTGAGGACCTGGTCTCTTTACTCCAGAGATTTCTCATCCACTGTCAAAATGCCACTTCCTCAAAAACAAGACCTTAAATGTGGATTTATGGGGAAATGTTTCAGTGTGGCAACTGAACATTAAAAGTAGTTTCATCATATATATCAGAAAATGATATTTTGGCTAGAAAATCATTGGCACCCTAGTAAAATAAGGTAGCTGATGAGAAAATGTAGAATATAGACATCATTTGAGTAGTAATTTTATCTTTTTCTCTGCTATGTCCCACTGCCTAGCACTTCCTAAGTGCTCAAACAAAATACGTTAAGTGAGTCAATAATTGAGTGAATGAAAGAAATCCTAAACCTGTATTTTCAGGACATAATGGCTAGTGCCTTCCTACACTAAAACAACTTTGTCTGATGTTTACTAATAACTTTGATAAATGAGAGTCCCAAATTATCTGTGAGCTGGTCTGCTTAGAAGTTCCTAAATAATTATATGGGGTGCTTGGTCGTGTCTGACTCTTTGCGGCTCCATGTATGGTAGCCCACCAGACTCCTCTGCCTATGGAATTTTCCAGGCAAGAATACTGGGATGGTATGCCATTTTCTCCTCCAGGGGATCTTCCTGATCCAGGGATTGAACCTGTAGTCCTTAAGTCTCCTGCATTGGCAGGTGGATTTTTTTACCACTCACGCCACCGGGAAGCCCAATTATGTGGGGGATATTATGCAAATTCAAAGTCACTAATTCTTCAAATATAAATATCAAATTTCTGTAAAAAGAGATAGCATTCTTCAAGATTAATAATTATAAAATAAGGGCATTTTAAAAGGCTTTGTACTGATGCTTAAGCTCAGGAGATTAAAGAACTTGATAATTATCTACTAATGCTTCCTAGTGCCTGATAAATTCTAACAGAGTAATTAACAATATGCTCTAATATACTTAAGGATAAGACATGATGGACAAGAAATTTCCAGGCAATTAGTCTTCTCTGGTTTGGTTAGAAGGTACTAGGCAGATAAAGGAACCATTTAATCATGCAAGAAAAGTACCCATTTACTGAAAAAGGGCTGCTAGAGACTTTTATCAAGACTCTCAAAATATAAAAAGACACTTTAAATAGAGAAAGGCAAACAACTGACATCCCGTACAATTGACATGTCTTTAGAGATGACAAAGTAAAGAGATTTCTGGCCACTTATTATATAAAAGTGTGGAAATACAGAAGTTCCTACTTAAAAATTTCCCTTTATTGCATGCTTATTTTCTTCAACTTGCTAAATTCACATTTATATCATATCCATTCGTTCTCAGCTTAAACTACAACCATACTTTTAACCTCACCTGTTTCCAAGTTATAGAGATGACTCCACATCCCTTTCGATGCCTCTTTTTATGTTCATATTTGATCAAGAGTTTGGTCTGTGCCGAGCCGGAATGGCTTGAAGGACGCACTTGACAGTTACAGTCCACTGGTAGCTGGAAGTGGTGGAGTTTCAGACTCTAATGCCAGCCAGGCCTGGGCTGGAATCCTGGCCCAGACAGCCCTGAGTGCACTGGAACAACATCTGCCAACTCTGGTCTACAAATGTAGGCAACCGTAGCACCAATATTGAAGAGCTGTGATGGGGAAGAAATGAGATCATGGTGGAGGTACCAGCAACTCATGCCTCACAGGACAGTAAGCGTTTTCAATGTATTATCCCACTTCATCCTCACAACAGCCTAGAAATTCAGAACTACTGTCACCCCTACTCTCAGAAGCAGAAACCGAGGCAAGATGACTGACTGAGACATAATGAGAACCTCATACGCATTATTATTTTTGTTGGTATGCATGGAGGACTTTTATGTATTACTTGACTAAAAACATACTAAGGATCAACCAGCGTTACATTGAATCTGAAACTAGGTTGAAGACTTTATGTGAGTTTCTAAATTAATTCTCACATCATTCTTTGGCAGTACCACAGTCACCTGCATTTTGCAAATGAGCAAACTGAAGTTTAAAGAGGTTAAGTTACACATCTGAGGTATGAGAGGTAGAAAGCAAAAGAAGGGCCAAGATGAAAACCCAAGATGCAGAGGTAACCTGTGCTAGGGACGTCCCTGGTGGTCCAGTGGTTAAGAATCTGCCTGGCAGTGCAGGGGTCATGGGTTCTATCCCTGGTCAGGGAACTAAGATCCCACATGCCATGGAGCAACTAAGTCTGAACTCGGAAACTGTTGAGCCGGAGCCCCGCAACTAGAGGGTCTGTGCCCCAGTGAAAAATCCTGCAAGATGCAACAAAGATCCCATGTGCAGCAACTAAGACCTGAGGCTGCCAAATAAATAAATAAATAAACTTTAAAAAAAGGAAAGCAACCTGTGCTAGTCTACACTAACTCAAGCTTATTACCTAAAATCCAGATAGTAAGCAAAGGGAAGTGTTAAATAAACAAAAGGAAGTGGATTTGACAGAGGTAGATTGTGGAATAAAAAGAAAAAGAGCATTCAGTGACTGTAATTCAATTCAGCATGTACACATTAATCTAATAATACTATGTCAAGCACTTGGGGCATAGAAAGTAATATGATATTTAATTGACTCTAACATGCCACCATTTGTGATGTGTATTAGTTTATTTTCAATTAAGGAAAAGAGTGCTGAGAGTAGTGGGAGACCCTGCTTAAAGTTGAGATGAATGTTATAAACTTGGTATAAGAGTAAAGAAGAAATAAGCCTGACAGAAAAGCACAAGGGAAGTTACATGTCTCAATCTTACCACTGGGCAAGGGAAGAAAATAAATCTCACTTGAAAAGGTAAGCTTGGTCTTCACTCATCTATGTGGTTTGAATATACACTGTAGGTTTAATCTAAAGTATTTTGGGGCTTCCCTGGTGACTCAGATTGTAAAGAATCTGCCTGAAATGCAGGAGACCTGGGTTCAATCCCTGGGTCAGGAAGTTCCCCTCGAGGAGGAAATTGCTACCCACTCCAGCATTCTTGCCTGGGAAATCCCATGGACAGAAGAGCCTGGAGGGCTCCAGTCCATGCGGTCGTAAAGAGTTAGACAAGACTAACACACAAACACACACAAAGTAGTTCCAGATTGGTAATATCTGACAGAAGCAGACTCAAACACTCTCTACAAGAACACACTGCCACTCAATCCTAAGATGATTGAACCTCCATTTATTGTAAAATGCATTCTGATTGCAGAGTTGTTGAAATGCGGGGAAAAACTCAGAAAAGATGAAAGAGGATATGACATGTACTTTCTGCCTTTAAAGAGCTTAGAAACATCTGATCTCATTATGATTAACAAGATAAAACACAAACAACAGCAGAAGTTATTAAATCAGAGTGCAGAATAAGTGTTACAGATGTGCAGCAAAATGAGAATTCAAAATTGACAAACATCTGGCAGAGGAATGAGGTGGGAAGTCTCCACGGGCGGGTGGGACTCAACCTGGCTCTTGATTTCTGGGCTGGATTTGGATGGGGAGGGAAGGCATAAAACGAGGTGTGGGGTGAGATTAAATTATAGTATTCAGTATTTTTAGATTGGAGGAAATAAGGAGATCAGTCTAGTTGAAATGGGGACCTTGTACTGGGCAGGTAAGTTTTGAGAGTCCTGTTGAGAAGATATCATAGAAGATTTGTAAGAGGAGACTTATGGTCTTCCCTAATGGCTCAGTGGTAAAGAATCTGCCTGCCATTGCAGGAGACATAGGTTTGATCCCTGTTCAGGGAAGAGTCCACATCCTTGGAGCAGGTAAGCTCATGCACTGTAACTGCTAAGCCTGTGCTTAGCAGAGCCTGCGAGCTGCAACTACCGAAGCCCGTGCGCCTAGAGCCCTTGCTCTGCAACAAGGGAAGTCACTGCAAAGAGAGTACCCCAACTAGAGAGTACTCCAACCACACACAGTAACTGGAGAGTAGCCGTCACTCACCTCAAATAGAGAAAAGCTCGAGTAGCGACGAAGACCCAGCATAACCAAAAATAAATAAATAAATAAAATTATATATATATATATATAAAAGAGGCAACTTCAGTAAGGAATTAAGAATGGAAATGACATCATTCATTCATGTATTCAGAGCCACTTGATCAACCAACTACCCAATCAACAAACCTTAAACAGACTCTTTCATGCCAGGTACTGTTCTGAGAGCTAAATATGAAATGATGGATGAGACAGTGTGAAAAAAAATGAAAGTGTTAGTTGCTCAGTCGAATACAACTCTTTGCAACTCCATGGACTGTAGCCCACCAGGCTGCTCTGTCCATAGGATTCTCCAAGCAAGAATACCGGAGTGGGTTGGCCTTCCCTCCTCCAGAGGATCTTCCTGCTCCAGGGATTGAACCCGGGTCTCCTGAACTGCAGGCAGATTGTTTTTTGTTTTTTTTTTTTTTAACAATTTGAGCCACCAAGGAAGCCCATGAGACAGTATCCTGTTCTTAATTTACAGTCATTTAGCAGAAGAGCCAAGTGAACAATTGGGATTATACCACAGTATGTCTTATAATAGCTGTAATTTATCCAACAACAATTATTTCCGAGGTCCCAGGTAGATAACTTATATCTTACATATTATATTTTAAAAGCAAGAATATATTTATTTTAAAGGCAGTTTGTCATGGCAGCAATAAAAATCCAACACATTCTGTCTGATCAATTTTGCTTCCTTCATCCCTCAGGCATGTTGATTCTGAAAACATTTCCCAATCAACTTCAGGCAGCAAATCTCTACCTCAGTGTCTTGTTTCTATGGGACGTGACCTATGACACTAACAAATATTTGACTCTTTCATATTTTTTTCTACTTGAAATATCAATCTCACGTTCACGGAATCACTAGTGGTATTGAGATGGAGCAGGACCCCATGGTCTTTCCCCCTCTAATACCTTCAGCTTGCCTTTTGCCTGTGAAAAAAAATTCAGCCAAAGAGTAAGTTAAATAAGAAAAGTGAGAAAATGCAAAAGCAAAGCAGAACAGTCCAACAAGACTAGTAGTTTAGTCATGAAGCAAACTGAGGACTTCAGTTTCTCCTCAAGGGCTGTAGATAATCTGAGCTGTCTCAAAGACACTGAAACCCCCATCCGGTGGAAGAAGTAATTATATGATGACCAGACTGTAATCATGACTTAACCTGCCACAATTCTGATAATCAGCCTCGAGGAAATGGGAACAAACCAACTCTGGAACTGAAGACTGACTGTACCTAAAACAGTCAAGCTGATGTTGGTCAGACCACCAATCAGCAATTTGAAGATGACTGTCAGAGCTGACTGTGCTGTTTCTGCATGTAGCCCCCTCACTGTCTGTAAGAGCTCTTGCCCCCTGATCATCACAGGGGGTGGGGTGGGGGTGGCAGTTGGACTTTGGACAAGTGATCACCTTCCCCCCAGCATCCAAAATAAAGCAAACTTTCCTTTCCATCAACCTTACCTTCTTATTGGCTTTTGAGAGGAGAGCAACCAGACTCCACTTTTGGTTGCAGTCTTGCAGATAAAAGTCAGCTTAAGGGCATGAGATTGTGCAGCTTTATTTGCAAATGTGTAGCTTGGCTAGATCAGGTTAGCTTTTGAGGGACGGTGGCCAAGAATGTGATGGGACAGGTGGAGACTGGCATATAGAGAGTCAGGGAAATGGAAGACCCAGTGCAGCTTTCAGGGAGACTCAGGCAAGCACTGTGGGCCATTCAGTTGGGGAGAATCTGTTCAGCAGGTTTTAGGACCCCAGTCCAGAAGACTGGTAGGCAGAAGATTAAGAACGAAAGGACCAGGGCCATAAGTACACTAAGTCCCCTACATACGAATGCCTTGCATTCTGAGAGTGTGTTCCTAAGTCCAATTTGTTCATAAGTGCAAGTTAGACTGGCTATCCAATTAACACAACCAGCTATATGCTGCTGCTGCTGCTAAGTCGCTTCAGTCGTGTCCAACTCTGTGCGACTCCGTAGATGGCAGCCCACCAGGCTCCGCCGTCCCTGGGATTCTCTAGGCAAGATCACTGGAGTGGGTTGCCATTTCCTTCTCCAATAACCAGCTATATAGTACTGTACTATAGTGGTTTATACTTTTTGCACAAGTAATATCTAAAAATTAAATGCAAAAAATAAAGAAAGCATTTTAAATCTTACAGTTCAGTACCTTGTGAAGTACAGTAGTACAATACAACAGCTGGCACACAGGAGCAGGCACTGAGTGAGCAGGCAAGAAGGACTGGAGGAGGGAGGGAAGGTGGAGAAGACAGAGCTGAAGAATCGCCAGCAGTAGGAGATGGAAGGCAAGCTGCAGTGTCACTCACGCCTGACCTTGAAGGAACACACGTGCGCATCTTTGAAAGTTCTAAACTTGAAGGTTCATATGTAGAGGACTCAATGAATTGATGCTTTTGAACTGTGGTACTGGAGAAGACTCTTGAGAGTTCCTTGGACAGCAAGGAGATCAAACCAGTCAAGCCTAAAGGAAATCAGTCCTGAATATTCACTGGAAGGACTGATGCTGAAGGTGAAGCTCCAATACTTTGGCCACCTGATGCAAAGACTGAAAAGACCCTGATGCTGGGAAAGATTGAGGGCAAGAGGAGAAGGGGGCAACAGAGAAGGAGCGAGATGGTTGGATGGCATTACCGACTCAATGGACATGAGTTTGAGCAAACTTTGGAAGGTGGTGAAGGGCAAGAAAGCCTGGTGCGCTGCACTCCATGGGATCACAAAGAGTTGGATATAGCGACTGAACAACAGTGTAGAGGACTTACTGTACTGAGGCTGGCATGAAAGAGGCAATTAATAAACGTGCACTCCTGCTTCTGTCCCCATGTGGATACCTGAGAAACTCCTCGGTTTCCTGGGACTCTTTCTCAGAGTATAATTTCCACTGAGCAGCAGGAAAAAGTACTTTTTTTCTGTGTGGGTGCTTTAAAGCAACTAAAGCTATTATTGAAAGCAAGAGGAAAAAATTCAAACAAATTGTCTCCTCTCTAATTTAAAAACAAATCCAAAATAACAAGGCCCAGATGTACATCTGAATGTAACTACAGGGAAAACAAAATGTGGTCGTCGTTACCACCTGTCAAGGAAATGCGTGTATGTGGAAAAGGGGATAAAAGCTACCATTAGCATCACCGAGGCTGCACTGGGGACCTGGGAGACACGGGAAATGCATTACCACAAAATGGGCTCATTTGAGCACTTTTCTTCAGATGGCAGGAGGCTTTTTCACATTAGTGCGTGTTGAGGCTCACAGCCCTCGGAGGCATCGCGAACAGAGTCATCCAATACCAAATGGACTACAGTGAGAGCCTAATTACCTGCATCCATGTTGTGAACTCGTCTCAACACTCGAATTTTCCCAGCCCCTGGGAGAAGGACGGTGGCTGTGACATTTACTCAAAAAGGCCCAGAGAAGAGATGAACACCAGGCTTTCTTCTCCACGCCATCTGTTTACAGCATGGCTCACTCCCTGTTGTGTATCCTACTTGTAGTGTTGTAAGTGACCACCACCTGACAGGCCGAAAGCACCTTTACACGAAGCTCTGAGTTTTATGACCTTATTTATTTTTTAATTGATTAATATAACTTTTTGGAGGGGTTGCGCTGTGCCCTTGCAGCTGTGAGGGCTTTTCTCTTGCTGCAGCGAGTATGGGCTATTCTCTAGTTTCAGAGTGCCAGCTTCTCATTGCGGTGGCTTCTTTTGTGGAGCAGGGCTTTAGCGCACAGGCTCAGTAGTTGTGGCCCATGGGCTTAGTTGCTCCTCGGCATGTGGGGTCTCCTGGATCAGGGATCGAACTGGCATCTCCTGCATTGGCAGGCAGATTCTCTACCACTGAGCCACCAGGGAAGTCCTATGACTTTATTTTTTTAAATTTAATATCCTGCACCATGTTGCAACATGTGTAGCACATTGGACTTCTAGTAATACCAGCAGAAAGAAAGGAAGCACAAGAGAATTAGAAAGACAGAGAGAAATCCCCAATGACATCATAACCCTAGGGATCAAGCTGTAGGTGTCTAATGATGGATCCATATATGCACATCTCAGTTATATAAGCAAATATATTCTTATTTACTGCTTAGGTCAGAAGAGTTTTTTTTTTTTTTTTTCAATATGGTAATGCAGAAACTGCTTGGAAAATCCCATGAATGGAGGAGCCTAGTGGGCTACAGTCCATGGGGTTGCTAGGAGTCTGACACAACTGAGTGACTTCACTTTCACTTTTCACTTTCATGCATTGGAGAAGGAAATGGCAACCCACTCCAGTGTTCTTGTCTTGAGAATCCCAGGGACGGGCGAGCCTGGTGGGCTGCCATCTATGGGGTCGCAAAAAGAGTTGGACATGACTGAAGCGACTTAGCAGCAGCAGCAGCAATGCAGAAACATGCTATATCCTGTACTTCCTGGTGTTTTATTTGAGTAGATACCTATTTTTTAAAAATCCTTTTTAATAAACTCATTCAGAAATGAGTAGAAATTTCCAAGCTCATATTCATATTTAGTGTTACAATGTCACTGTAAGCAATATTTTTAGAAAAGATTCTAAACAGGCTTCTAGTATCACAATCTTATTTATCTGTACTATCAAATCAATATAATCTTGGTGCTAAAACTTCCATTTTACATAGTTTTACGCAATTTAATGTTAATATTTTGGCCACCTGATGCAAAGAACCAACTCATTGGAAAAGACCCCGATGCTGGGAAAGTTTGAAGGCAGGAAAAGGGGATGACAGAGGAAGAGATGGTTGGATGGCATCACTGACTCAGTGGACATGGGTTTGAGCAAGCTCCAGGAGATAGTGAAGGACAGGGAAGCCTGGCGTGCAGGAGTCCCTGGGATCACAAAGAGTCAGACAGGACTGAGTGACTGAACAACAGCAATGTTAAACCACCGTGAAGAACAGCTGAAGGAAAGAATGGAATACTGTTGGGCATTGAAAGATTTCTTAAGAGTACCTAGCTGCCAGATAAGCTCTCCAAAAAAGAAAAAAGAAAAAGAAAGAAAGAAAAAAAGAAAGAAAGAAAAACCAAAATAAAAAACTCCTGTTCACCAGGTGAAGTAGGATGCCAGGAAGCCCAAGGGCATTTGGCATTATGCAAATTTGGTTGAGCTCTTTCTACCAGTCCCACATAGATTTAACATTTCAAATTTCCTGAGAATGAAGGCAGCACATGAACAATTTTACGTGAAGGTAAAAGTGTCCATGAAAACATAACTACGAGCGACTGAACTGAACTGAACTGAAGACACTGTGTGAACTTTTTTCACTCTACATCATTGGTCATACCACACTTGAATTATTCATTAGCTTAACTGTGAATGTTCAAATTTTGACGACTGGGTCAAGCACACCGCCCCCTAGGATTTTGGTTATTTCCTTTTCTAGAAAATTCAGACTCAGAGTTCTCTGTCATGAACAGAAATTAATTCTAACTTGAACAAAAGGCATTTGTGTGTGAGGATGGATCTTAGGGTGTGTGTGGAGCCCTATGAGTAGAGCCTCATAGAATTGATACAAGGTAGCATAGTAGGCTTGGAAACAGGAAGAAACCAAGGGAGAAATAAACCAAACACATACCTATATACAACAGGACACAGCCTGGGAGGAGATCTCCACCTACTACACGAGAAATGACATACCTCCATCATTCCCTCTCCATCATTTAGTCGAGATGCAGATTCCCAGGAGATATTCATCATGTGGTCAGATGCAGGGAAAGAAAGTCTCTTTGACTGGTATTTCTGCAAGGAGAAGCGGACACTTGGATTTACTCTCCCCAAATAAATCTGAGTACTATTATGGGTTCTATCCAGACAAAATGGTTGAATCTGGCAACTGCAGTACCTAGAGAACAGGAATCCAAAGTGACTGTTAACTCCTCAGAAAGCCAGGATACTAAAGGAGTAAACAGCATGATTACCGTCATTTTGTTTTGCTGTTTTAAGCTGCTCAGAAAATTGAAAAGGTTCTAGAAATATACATCTCAAAGGTAACGTGCTATCACGTGGTAGGGCAGGTTTGGAGTGGGAACTACTTGGAGATGATATTTGTGATGATGCTGTGTGACTCCGAAACATTGTAAGAGGAAAAAGTTCGAGACTGTAAGCCTGCAAGCTATTTTCTGTTGCTTAAAGAGACTGGCTCCCTTACAATGAAAGAAATGAGTGTTAGTTGCTCAGCTGTGGCTGACTCTTTGCAACCCCATGGACTGTAGCCCACAAGGCTCTCTCTGTCCGTGGGGTTTCCCAAGCAAGAATGCTGGACCTTCCTGACCCAGGGATTGAACCCAGGTCACCTGCATTGCAGACAGATTCTTTACCATCTGAGCTACCAGGGAAGCCCAGATCCCTTGCAAATAAAAAAAGCAGGCTTCCTAAGGGAGAAGGGCTGACTTCTCAAATTCACCTTTAAGGAGAAGATAGCAAGTAAGTCAGTAAATTCGTGAAAAATGCTTTTATTGGAAATATCACACTGAGCAAGACAACAAGGTAACATTTTTATTTCAAGTCTTTGTCCTCTAGGTTTCTAGTAAGCAAATGTGGTTATTCTCATCTATAGAATCTGCATGATGAGCCTATTTTCCAAGCAACTTATCTTTGCCATATTGGATTATTTAAAGCTAACTGAAGAAGAGAGTTCATCCTTAGACTGAAAGCCTGTGAACAAAAGCCTTGAGGTCTGTGTCAATTGTAGCTAAGCAACACACAAGAAGAGATGGTTGCAGGGAGGAAGGGGAAAAACGCATCATTGTTCTTTAACTACCAACCCATTTCCTTTACACTCAAAAGAATAGTAATAGAAAAAAGCAATCACACTTTCCTATAAGCAGCCCTTTGTCAGTGTAATTCACTGGTGCCATATCTAAATACTCAGAGGGTTTGACAGTCCTATCCATTACAATGCACCCTCACCATGTCGCTGCCTCAGAGGAATAGAGGCAAAATGACATTCAACTAGCCAAATAGAAGAACCCAGGGAAAAAACTATATATATGATGTGCCACTTGGATATAGCTTTGCAAAATGTGTCTTTTCCCTCTATCTTTTGTTGCATGTGTGCACCACCCAGCACAATTGCACACTTCACATGCATTTATACAACAAAACTCATTTCTCTAAAATAGAAAAAAGTCCATATCTAGAAAAGACTCTGCTGCTGCTAAGTCGCTTCAGTCGTGTCTGACTCTGTGCAACCCCATAGACGGCGGCCCACCAGGCTCCCCCGTCCCTGGGATTCTCCAGGCGACAACAGTGGAGTGGGTTGCCATTTCCTTCTCCAATGCATGAAAGGGAAAAGTGAAAGTGAAGTTGCTCAGTCGTGTCCGACTCTTCGTGACCCCATGGTCTGTAGCCCACCAGGCTCCTCCATCCACGGGATTTTCCAGGCAAGAGTACTGGAGTGGGGTGCCATTGGCTTCTCCAAGAAAAGACTCTAGTTATAGTAAAATTGATTTAGATTCTGTTATGACCTAGGCAGGGTTAGTTAGAAATTAAGGTTAAAAAAGAAGTATCACCTTTTCACTTTGTCTTTTTCTTTATTGCTATCGAGAAGCACAGTACAAAATTTGTAGGCAGGTAGAGTATAAAAGTAAGATTCAGTTACAGCATCTTCTCTAATATTTTTCTTTTATGCAATAGTTCCACAAAAATGAAGACTACAAATACAACATTGTAAAGCAACTAAACCATACTCCAATAAAAATTAATTTTAAAAATGTAGACATTTATATACACACTAAGGAAAATATTTATAGATCCAATGCAAAGCAGGTATCAATACTATGGATATATTCACCTTATATTCAATTCAAAAAAATATATTCAATTATATATATAAAATTTAAAAATAAAAAATAAACTGAAAGTCCCCATTCTCTCCCTTTCTTTCCTTATATTCATTTTGAAATAATTTGCACTGTGTATATATCAATATTTAGTATGATCAGGTGTTGACTTAGTAAGAAGTCTAATTTTTTGATTATTTGTTAATGAGCATTCCTTCAAAAACACTCGTATATACAATATCTTTCAACCTGCTTTGCATGTTATAAGAACCCAATGAATTTTGCATAAATGCAGGAACATTGAGTTTATTATTTAATTAATAAAAATAAAGCAAAGAATGCTTGGTCATCACTGAAGTTACACCCTATGAGGGCAGGAACTTTGACTGTTTTATGAACTGCTCTATTCCCAACATGAAGAAGACAGCCCAATTCATTAAATATTAGTTATGTGCTAATGTTATGGTTGAATCTAAAGCCTGGATATGTGTAGAGGATTATTGTGTAGCAAATTCAGTCCCTCTGAAGGTAGGAGGAAGAGATGACTCCTGTGATGGAAGTGATAAAGCAAGAGCATTGTTAAGGTGTTGACCTTATACAAATAGACTGCCAATTATTTCTCTAGCAAAATGGGTTTATTTGGGATCAGCAAAGAGTTGTGATTCAGAGTCTGCAATTACAGGGAACAACATACAAGTTCCTGCAAAACAAGGCACAGAGCAAAGGGAATCTGGGAAGGCCGTGGTAAACAAAGAGACCACTGGAGGAAATGAGAGCTGAAAGCAGAGTGGGTTTTCATTGGCTGAGTTGTGGCAGCCCCCATTGGTTGAAGTCTTTCCAGGTGAGATGAGAAAGTCCTTCTACTCCCTGTTGGACCCTGCCTTGGTCATGTGTAACGATAGCACCCTCTTTTGGCCTCCTGACTCTATTTGATTCAGTTCAGTTCAGTTCAGTCACTTAGTCGTGTCCTACTCTTTGCGACCCAATGGACTGCAGCACACCAGGCTTCCTTGTCCATCACCAACTCCCAGAGCTTGCTTAAACTCATGTCCATTGAGTTGGGGTGATGCCATCCAACCATCTCATCCTCTGTCATCCACTTCTCCTCCTGCCCTCAGTCTTTTCCAGCATCAGGGTCTTTTCCAATGAGTGAGTTCTTCACATCAGGTGGCCAAAGTATTGGAGTTTCAGCTTCAGCATTAGTCCTTCCAATGAATCTTCAGGACTGATTTCCTTCAGGATTGACTCGTTTGATCTCCTTGCAGTCCAAGGGGCTCTCAAGAGTCTTCTCCAACACCACAGTTCAAAAGTATCAGTTCTTCAGTGCTCAGCTTTCTTTATGGTCCAACTCTCACATGCTTACATGACTACTGGAAAAACCATAGCTTTGACTAGACGAACCTTTGTTGGCAAAGTAATGTTTCTGCTTTTCAATATGCTGTTTAGGTTTGTCATAGCTTTTCTTCCAAGGAGTAAGCATCTTTTAATTTCATGGCTGCAGTCACCATCTGCAGTGATTTTGGAGCTCAAGAAAATAAAGTCTGTCACTGTTTCCACTGTTTCCCCATCTATTTGCCATGAAGTGATGGGACTGGATGCCATGATCTTAGCTTTCTAAGTTGAGTTTTAAGTCAGCTTTTTCATTCTCCTTTTTCATTTTCATGAAGAGGCTTTTTAGTTTCTCTCACTTTCTGCCATAAGGGTGGTAAGGGTAGTGTCATCTGCATATCTGAGGGTATTGATATTTCTCCCTGCAATCTTGATTCCAGCTTGTGCTTCATCCAACCCAGCATTGCACATGAAGTACTCTGCATATAAGTTAAATAAGCAAGGTGACAATATACAGCCTTGACCTACTCCTTTCCCAATTTGGAACCATTCCTATTTTAATTAAGGTTTCTATTTTTTAACTTTTACAAAAAGAAAGGGAATATAAAGATAGGAACATGGACTCAGTTACAACTACTTTAGGAATTACTGATATGGCTTCCCAGGTGGTGCTAGTGGTAAAGAACCTTGCTGCCAATGCAAGAGATGCAGGAGATGTGGGGAAGATTCTCTGGAGAAGGGCATGGCAACCCACTCCAGTATTCTTGCCTGGAAAATCCCATGGATGGAGGAGACTGGTGGGCTACAGTCCATAGGGTCGCACAGAGTTGGACATAATTGAAGCAACTTAGCACACAGTTGGAGAAGGCGACGGCACCCACTCCAGTGTTTTTGCCTGGAGAATCCCAGGAGTGGGGGAGCCTGGTGGGCTGCTGTCTATGGGGTCACACAGAGTTGGACACGACTGAAGTGACTTAGCAGCAGTAGCAGCAGCAGCACACACTAGAAAAAATACTTATTTCAAGGAAATGGCAGCTCAGAGTGTGTGGACAGGGAGGGGCTGACTTAATGCTCCTCAGCCAGCCTGGGCTCCTGTGTAGCACAGAAGACACCAGAAATTTCAGTTTCCTATAGGGGGAGGGGAGCTGGGTGAGCTGGGAGCCTCAGGTGGGCTCATTTTAGCATGAGCTAAGTGACCCTGAATCCAAGGGCTGATGGACAGGCCCCTCAGGATTCACACAAATGACCTTGACCTTGAATTGCACTAGTCAGAGCTGGAGAGGGGCCTGCTCAGCAGTGGCGGGTGCTGGGCTCCCAGGTGCTGGGCCTGGCTGAGCAAACACACAGGGAGTTACACCAGCAGGACCTGAGCAGGAACACAGGCAGGACTCTCTGGTTAAGACAGATGCACCCATCTCAGTAGAGACCAGCCAGAGGACAGTCAGGACTGGGGGCCAGTGCAGGGGACCAGCCAGCACCTTGGGCCAGGCCAGGGGCCCTCCCCTACCATCTGCACATCAGGAGGACTGGCCACTGCTCCTTCAGACAGCAGCCACCTGGGGGAGGAGCGGCAGTGGGTGGGGAGGAACAGGTCTGTAGGGTGAAGCAGCACCAGTGGGCATGTACCCACAGTGATGACCTGGACTGCAATACACTGAGTGGCCACCAAGTTTGCCTCTGCCCCACCTCCTCGGCCTTGCCCAGGGAAGTGGAGGCTGGTGAGGAGCAGATGACAAGAGAAAATAAAAGGTGTCATTCATTTGTTTTTATGAACCCGGTATGTTAACACTGCAAACTATCCTCTTTGAGGTCCTGGGGCCATGAGAAGAGCAGCTTTAGACAGAAACCAAGTGGTAGCCTGAGACTCAGACAGAAAAGAGCACAACTATCCTCAGTAGTCATAACAGCTCAAGGTGGTGAAGCCTGACTGGGCAGGGGTAGAGGAGGGAAACAGAGGAAGGCCCAGCTCACAGCAGGAGCCCCTGACCAGAGAGGGAAGCTGACCGACCCAGAAGATGGTACCCGTGCTTCTAATCTGCTGTCAACTTGCTGGGTAATATAAGTGTGTTCTGCAATTACTCTAATCTATGGAGCTCTGTCTTATCTAAATTGCCTCTACTGAGGATTTGGAAGTCCCTAAAAAGCTAGTAACATTAAACACGCATTTGACACTCAAATGTGCTCCACTCTACTGTTCTCAGTAGAGTTCGATTGGAGGAACTGAATGGGAAAGACCAAAAAAGAAAAATTCCAAGGCTCAGAGGATTACAGTGTGAAAGTGTCTTGAGAAGGCAATGACTGAATAGGCTCTGGACTGCTGTGCGGACGCCCTCGTTAATCCCACAGTTTCACAGCATCTTTTATTTTTTTTTTTTCTGTTGGTTTTGAATTAGAAGATAATTGCTTTACAATGTTGTGTTGATTTCTGCTGTGCTACAACGTGAATCAGCTATATGTATACACATATCCCCTTCCATCCCACCCCTCTAGGTCATCACAGCTAGCTGAGATGACCTGTGTTATACAGCTGTTGCAGCTGTATAAATGTGAGCTGTTATGCAGCTCACAGGAGCTGAGCTCCCTGTGTCATACAGCAGCTTCCCAATTAGCTATGCATTTTACACGTGAAAGTGTTAGTAACTCAGTCGTGTCCAATGCTTTGTGACCCCTTGGACTGTACTTCTGTTTATGCGATTCTCCGGGCAAGAAGACTGGAGTAGGTTGCCATTCCCTTCTCCAGAGGATCTTCATGATCCAGGGATCTAACCCACGTCTCCTGTGTTGCAGGCAGATTCTTTACTGAGCCAGTATATGTCAATACTACTCTCCCAATTTGTCCCACCCTCTTCTGCCCTTTCCAAATTTGCTGGCATATTGACTGCAGCACTTTTACAGTATCATCTTTCAGGATTTGAAATAGCTCAACTGGAATTCCATCACCTCCATTAGCTTTGTTTGTAGTGATGCTTTCTAAGGCCCACTTGACTTCACCTTCCAGGATGTCTGGCTCTAGGTCAGTGATCACACCATCGTGATTATCTGGGTCATGAAGATCTTTTTTGTACAGTTCTGTGTATTCTTGCCACCTCTTCTTAATATCTTCTGCTTTTGTTAGGTCCATACCATTTCTGTCCTTTATTGAGCCCATCTTTGCATGAAATGTTCCCTTGGTATCTCTAATTTTCTTGAAGAGATCTCTAGTCTTTCCCATTCTGTTGTTTTCCTCTATTTCTTTGCATTGATCACCAAGGAAGGCTTTCTTATCTCTTCTTGCTATTCTTTGGAACTATGCATTCAGATGCTTATATCTTTCCTTTTCTCCTTTGCTTTTTGCTTCTCTTCTTTTCACAGCTATTTGTAAGGCCTCCCCAGACAGCCATTTTGCTATTTTGCATTTCTTTTCCATGGGGATGGTCTTGATCCCTGTCTCCTGTATAATGTCACAAACCTCATTCCATAGTTCATCAGGCACTCTATCTGTCAGATCTAGGCCCTTAAATCTATTTCTCACTTCCACTGTATAATCATAAGGGATTTGATTTAGGTCATACCTGAATGGTCTATTTTTCATTCCAATCCCAAAGAAAGGCAATGCCAAAGAATGCTCAAACTACCGCACAACTGCACTCATCTCACATGCTAGTAAAGTAATGCTCAAAATTCTCCAAGCCAGGCTTCAGCAATACATGAACCGTGAACTTCCTGATGTTCAAGCTGGTTTTAGAAAAGGCAGAGGAACCAGAGATCAAATTGCCAACATCCGCTGGATCATTGAAAAAGCAAGAGAGTTCCAGAAAAACATCTATTTCTGCTTTATTGACTATGCCAAAGCCTTTGACTGTGTGGATCACAATAAACTGTGGAAAATTCTGAAAGAGATGGGAATACCAGACCACCTGACCTGCCTCTTGAGAAATCTGTATGCAGGTCAGGAAGCAACAGTTAGAACTGGACATGGAACAACAGACTGGTTCCAAATAGGAAAAGGAGTATGTCAAGGCTGTATATTGTCACCCTGCTTATTTAACTTATATGCAGAGTACATCATGAGAAACGCTAGGCTGGAAGAAACACAAGCTGGAATCAAGATTGCCGGGAGAAATATCAATAACCTCAGATATGTAGATGATACCACCCTGATGGCAGAAAGTAAAGAGGAACTAAAAAGCCTCTTGATGAAGGTGAAAGAGGAGAGTGAAAAAGTTGGCCTAAAGCTCAACATTCAGAAAACGAAGATCATGGCATCCGGTCCCATCACTTCATGGTAAATAGATGGGGAAACAGTGGAAACAGTGTCAGACTTTATTTTTTTGGGCTCCAAAATCACTGCAGATGGTGACTGCAGCCATGAAATTAAGAGACGCTTACTCCTTGGAAGGAAAGTTATGACCAACCTAGATAGCATATTCAAAAACAGAGACATTACTTTGCCAACAAAGGTCCATCTAGTCAAGGCTATGGTTTTTCCTGTGGTCATGTATGGATGTGAGAGTTGGACTATGAAGAAAGCTGAGCGCTGAAGAATTGATGCTTTTGAACTGTGGTGTTGGAGAAGACTCTTGAGAGTCCGTTGGACTGCAAGGAGATCCAACCAGTCCATTCTGAAGGAGATCAGCCCTGGGATTTCTTTGGAGGGAATGATGCTGAAGCTGAAACTCCAGTACTTTGGCCCCCTCATGCGAAGAGTTGACTCATTGGAAAAGACTCTGATGCTGGGAGGGATTAGGGGCAGGAGGAGAAGGGGATGACAGAGGATGAGATGGCTGGATGGCATCACTGACTTGATGGACGTGAGTCTGAGTGAACTGCGGGAGTTGGTGATGGACAGGGAGGCCTGGCGTGCTGCAATTCATGGGGTCTCAAAGAGTCGGACACGACTGAGTGACTGAACTGAACTTCTGCCCTAGCTGTGCTCCCAACCATCTTATTCTGCCTAGATTGAGGAACATGGACTGGAAAAATGTAAGAGGATGTTCAAGGAAAGGGGTTCCCCAAAATTTCTCAAGGGCTCTCATCATTTAATATTTTCTCATGAAATCCCCCTATCCAGAATTGTATTAAGCCCCAAATCCTTTAGTCTGGAAATACCCTTCATACCTTTTCTTTGTAAGTTACAGTTTAAGTCTCTTTTGCCTTTAGTCCAGAGCATCTTCTATGTAGATTATCCTTCACCAGCAGCTTTGTTATCTCACTGGAGAACCCAAGGTTAACGCTGCATCCAAGGCCATGACCTTTGTATTTTCCAGCTCATCATCTCTACAAATATGACCCAGTAATTGGTCTTCTTTTTCTTTAGAGAGATTTTTTTTTTTTTAAGTGAAGCACCATTTTAAAATGTGTAATTCAGGTGTGGATACCTCCTCACTATTTATAGACTTAATTATAGATTGTAAAACTAACTATAATCTCTATGGTGTTTCCCTCTGAAATTGCTCCAGATAGTCTCCATTAAATTTCACTATATCTTTGTGAAGTTTGGCCAGAGGATCAATTCTTTTGCTTTAATAGAAAGAAGAGAAGGAAAGTGGTTTGTCCAAGGTCAATCACCCAATTAGCACTGAAACCTTACCTAAAGGCCAGGTCACGTGATCCCTGCTTCTGTGCTCTATCAGGAAACCGTGTTGTCCCCAGACCCTGTGGTGGTGCCAGTTCAGCTGAAGCAGGCGGACCTCCCCTGAGGTACTCGGCCAGAGAGCATGTAGCCCACCATAGGGGCCACTCTGTCCTCACCCTCAGGCCAGACAGCAGCGTCGCTAAATAGATTACATAGTACCGTACTGCACTGTACCGTGCTATATATAGATACATCACACCATAGTAGCTACTCCCAGTGAATCACAGGCTTCCTGATCCATTGCTCTTTGGAGCTATCGGTTCTATTTCTTGGGCTTTTGATTCCTTCTCTGAAATGTCCCTCACTTCAGAAAAGGAAAAAAAAAGGCCATTGTTGTAGGTGAGTGGCTATCTCAATTTGCTTTCTGCTAGTGAAATTTAGAGAGTCTAAATGTCCTCATGCAATCTGAACAATGTTAGTGCCTCTAAATGGAAGCTGGTGGCTTTTATGCTTGGGTAAAACATTTACTTAAATTTCTTAGAAGCCCTTTTACCTAGTCGAAAGGCATTTCTCGACACTACTCTAAATCGTTTGTAGATCTTAATTTTTTTTATAGCCATGTTTTTGATTTGGTCATCACCATTAAGAATTTTACTGCATGGTGAAGTGGGATGTGAGAAAGTTTTATTTTCTCAGTTGGTACTGAGGCTTTTAAATTCCCTCTAAATTCTGCTTTAAAACTAAATCTTGAATAGAGAACAAGATGGCAGAGGAGTAGGTGAACGTGGAGTACATCTCTTTCCACAGATACATCAGGAACATACCTTCAGACACAGAAGTGCATGAAGAACACCAGCTGAGAGCAGACAGGAGTACCTGACCAGCAGAAAAGAATATACAGACCCATGCAAAACTCGGTAGGATGAAGAAACTAAGGAGAAAAACAGGAATGTTAGTAGACTAGACCTGCCCTCGGTGGGTGAGGGAACTGAAGCAGGGGTCTGATTCCCATGTCGGGGCCATTGTCTGAGTCAGAGGAGAAACATTTAAGGCTGAGAGTGAAACAGCAGATCTGTGGCAGCCTAAATGGAATGAGAATCAGATGGTCCAAGCTGCAGCCATACATACCCTAACTGCACAGTGGCTGGGAGCTGAAGTTTAGGGATTGTGGAGCAATCCCTGGTGAGGGCTGCTGTTGACTGCAGAGAGAAGGATCAAGGGGATGTGAGGAAGGAGATCGTGGTGGGAAATGCCTGTGGTGGAAAACCCAGCAGCCATGGAAGCAACGTGATACTAATGAGTCATGCAAAGGGAGTGGAGCCATCACCATAGCCTCTCTCTCTCTCCACACTCCAGCATGGGCAACTGAACAATAGAGAGGCTGGACCATTAAACACCTGATGCACTGAACTACAGAGTAGTTCACCCACCCAGGGTGCCCCTTTAACTGCTTGACATGCCGATCTACAGAGTAGGACCCCGGGGGGGAGCTGCAGGGGCCCTCTATGTGCCTGATGTGCTGAACAACAGAGAAGGACGCCAGGCCAGGAAGCCCTCTAAGTGACTGAATGGGGGGAGCTATGGAGAAAGACTGGCCAAAGAGGCCTTCTGATTGCCAGCTACAAGAGGCTCGAAAAAAGACTCTGATAGGGCCATAACTCCTGCAGCAGAGGCAGTCCGTGTCCCTGCATACGGCCAGGGTCCCCACAAGCCAAGCAGCTGCGCCACCTTCACGCTCAACTCTCACTGGGGCAGAGCTGCCACAGGCAAAAAAAGTCTTGTGCCTATGGGCAAGCTCAGGGTTGCTTGGTAGTGTCCGACTCTTTGTGACCCTGTGGACTGTGGCCTGCCAGGCTTCTCTGTCAGGGAGGGGGGTTCTCCAGGCAAGAATACTGGAGCATATGGGTCAATACTAGTTGCCATAACCTTCTAGAACACTATGTTTCCTGCTGCCCTAGCCACCAACTCCCCTGAGTACCTGGTGCTGCCAGAACCCCTGCGACCCAAGCATCTGTACCACCTCCACACCTGGCCCTCACAGAGGCAAACCCAGTCCTCCAGGGCAACCTCAGGAGCAAACCCCAGTGGACAACCCACATGCAGAGATGGAAATAAAACTGCAATTGAAATCCAGGGGCAGTGTGACTAAGGAAGAAAACCCAAAACCCTCCCACTAGCTGTACAAGCTGCAGATTAAATCCACATGATCAACTAGGCAGACTCTGTGTCTGTGGAACAGAGAAGGTCACTGAGAGCTCCCACAAAAGAAAATGTACTAGTTCTGATAGCTGTGGACATTGGAGGCAAGAACAGAGGAGTAAGAACAGATTAGAATCTGAGCTGCCCACTGTTTATAAT
The DNA here is from genome assembly GCF_002263795.3 of Bos taurus. Taxonomy (NCBI): domain Eukaryota; kingdom Metazoa; phylum Chordata; class Mammalia; order Artiodactyla; family Bovidae; genus Bos; species Bos taurus. Next base: position 27,290,926 of record NC_037341.1, read on the forward strand.
AGCCAGGACATGGAAGCAACCTAGATGTCCATCAGCACACAAATGGATAAGAAAGCTGTGGTACATATACACAATAGAGTATTATTCAGCCATTAAAAAGAATATATTTGAATCAGTTCTAATGAGGTGGATGAAACTGGAGCCTATTATACAGAGTGAAGTAAGCCAGAAAGAAAAACACCAATATAGTATACTAATGCATATATATGGAATTGGTATATATAAGCAAGATGGTATTGATAATCCTGTATGCGAGACAGCAAAAGAGACAGATATATAGAACAGTCTTTTGGACTCTGAGGGAGAGGGCGAGGGTGGGATGATTTGGGAGAATGGCATTGAAACATGTATAATATCATATGTGAAATGAATCACCAGTCCAGGTTCGATGCATGATACAGGATGCTCGGGGCTGGTGCACTGGGATGACCCAGAGGGATGGTATGGGGAGGGAGGTGGGAGGGGGGTTCAGGATGGGGAACACGTGTACACCCGTGGCAGATTCATGTGGATGTATGGCAAAACCAATACAATATTGTAAAGTAATTAGCCTCCAACTAAAATACATAAATTTATATTAAAAAAATAGGATCATCTTTTAGTATTTGGACATTGTTGAAAAGACTATTGTTTCTCCATTAAATTAATTGCCTTTGAAAAAAAGAAAAAAAGAATCTGAGCTGCCCCCAGGTCAGCACAGTGTTGGAGGGCATCCTAGGAAGGTGAGGTGGACTGTGACTCCCAGCGAGGGAAAGGACTCTGATAGCAGTGACACAAGAAAAACATTCATTATTCTTATGTTTTGACTTGTTCTGTAGATTCTTTTGCTTTTTGTTTGTTTGTTTGTTTTCCTCCCCCCGCCCCATTGTAGTTATCGATTTTATTGGCACTATGAAATCTAATTAAGCTTTTGAGTTTTTTTTTCTTTTTTTTCTCAGTCACATTTTTTATTGTTATTATAAACTTCTGCCTCTATGTTGGGCTTTTGCAGTTCTGGGGAGTTTTTTTATTTTTTATTTTCTCTTTTTTTAATTTTAATTTTTCAAACCTATTATTATTTTTTCTACATTTATTCCTTTGCTTTTCCTACTGTTCTTTTACCCTTGCAGTTAATCTTTGATATATAAAAATCTTCTTTATATACCTCTCTTTAACTTTGTATATCTATTCTTTCTTTCATCTCTTTCTTTCCTTTAGCCTCAACATATTTGTTAGTTTTCTTGTCGTTGCTTTATTCCTCAATTGGCATCTTGCATTAGTTTTGCTTTCCAGTTTGTGCTATAGTTAGTTTTGTTCTGATAGACATAATTTTTGGTTCCCTTTGTTCACCAGGTCAATATATTGTACTTTATTTTTGTTGGAATGCTTTTATTTTGCTTATGGGTGTATAATGATAGTGTGATCACTCACCTAGAGCCAGATATCCTGGAATGTGAAGTAAAGTGGGCCTTAGGAAGCATCACTATGAACAAAGCTTGTGGAGGAGATGGAATTCCAGTTGGGCTATTTCAAATCCTGGAAGATGATGCTGTGAAAGTGCTGCACTCACTATGCCAGCAAATTTGGAAAACTCAGCAGTGGCCACAGGACTAGAAAAGGTCAGTTTTCATTCCAATCCCAAAGAAAGGCGATGCCAAAGAATGCTCAAACTACCACACAATTGAATTCATTTCACATGCTAGTAAAGTAATGCTCAAAATTCTCCAAGCCAGGCTTCAGCAATACGTGAACTGTGAGCTTCCAGATGTTAAAGCTGGTTTTAGGAAAGGCAGAGGAACCAGAGATCAGATTGTCAACATCCGCTGGATCATTGAAAAAGCAAGAGAGATCCGGAAAAATATCTATTTCTGCTTTATTGACTGTGCCAATGCCTATGACTGTGTGGATCACAATAAACTGTGGAAAATTCTGAAAGAGATGGGAATACCAGACCACCTGACCTGCCTCTTGAGAAATCTGTATGCAGGTCAGGAAGCAACAGTTAGAACTGGACATGGAACAACAGACTGGTTCCAAATAGGAAAAGGAGTATGTCAAGGCTGTATATTGTCACCCTGCTTATTTAACTTATATGCAGAGTACATCATGAGAAATGCTGGGCTGGAGGAAGCACAAGCTGGAATCAAGATTGCTGGGCGAAATATCAATAACCTCAGATATGCATATGATACCACCCTTATGGCAGAAAGCGAAGAAGAATTAAAGAGCCTCTTGATTAAAGTGTAGGAGGAGAGTGAAAAAGTTGTCTTAAAGCTCAACATTCAGAAAACTAAGATCATGAAATCTGGTCCCATTATTTTATGGCAAATAGATGGGGAAAGAGTGGAAACCGTGGCTGAATTTATTTTTCTGGGCTCCAAAATCACTATAGATGGTGATTACAGCCATGAAATTAAAAGATGCTTACTCCTTGGAAGGAAAGTTATGACCAACCTAGACAGCATATTAAAAAGCAGAGACGTTACTTTGTCAACAAAGGTCCGTCTAGTCAAGGCTATGATTTTTCCAGTGGTCATGTATGGATGTGAGAGTTGGACTATAAAGAAAGCTGAGCACCGAAGAATTGGTGCTTTTGAACTGTGGTGTTGGAGAAGACTCTTGAGAGTCCCTTAGACTGCAAGGAGATCCAACCAGTCTATTCTGAAGGAGATCAGTCCTGGATGTTCATTGGAAGGACTGATGTTGAAGCTGAAACTCCAATACTTTGGCCACCTGATGGGAAGTGCTGACTCATTTGAAAAGACCCTGATTCTGGGAAAGATTGGGGGCAGAAGGAGAAGGGGACAACAGAGGATGAGATGGTTGGGTGGCATCACTGACTCAATGGACGTGGGTCTGGGTGGACTCTGGGAGTTGGTGATGGACAGGGAGGCCTGGTCTGCTGCGACTCATGGGGTCACAAAGAGTCGGACACAACTGAGCGACTGAACTGAATTGAACTGAACTGTATATGTGTATATTCAGTCACACATTTTATTGTTGTTATAAACCTCTCCTTCTATGCTGGGCCTTTGCAGTTCTGTGGAGCTTTCCTTTTTCAAATCTCACTTAATGCCACAATAACTGGAATCTTCGTTCCTGACCAGAGATCAAGCCCTGAGCCTTTGGAGTGGGAGCACTGACTCCAAGACCCTAGACTACCAGAAAGCTTACCCTAGGGAGTATCAAATAGTGAGAACTCACACAAATGAAACCACTGGCATACAGGACCCAGCATCACCCAGCCACCAGTAGCACCCTGTGCAGGGCACCTCATCTAAACAACAAACAAAACAAAAATACAAACCCAATCATCAGCAGACAGGATTACCACCTCACTCAGCCTGGCTCACCAGAGGAAAAACAAACAAACAAACAAAAACTCAGCACAAATCTCACCCTATAAGAAGCTTACACAAACCACTGGACCAACCTTAGGTGGGCAGAAATCAAAAGGAAGAAAGAATTCTTCTTTTTGGAGCCTGGGAATAGGAGACCTCAAACAATAAGTTAAAAAATAAATAATGAAAAAGCAGAGAAGTGCTACACAAATGAAGGAGCAAACTGTAAACACAGAAGTCCAAATAAATGAAGAGGAAATAGACAAACTACCCCCAAAAAATTCAAAATAATGATAGTAAAGATGATCAAAAACCTTGAAAGCAAAATGGAGAAAATGCAAGAATCGATTAACAAAGACCTAGAAGAATTAAAGAATAAACATACATACAACACAATTAATGAAATTAATAGCAGAATATCTGAAGCAGAAGAATGAATCAGTGAGCTGGAAGATAGAATGGTAGAAATAACTTCTGAAGAGCAGAATAAAGTAAAAAAAGAAAAAAAGAAAAGAACTGAGGATAGTCTCAGAGACCTCTGGGACAATATCAAATGCACCAACATTCGAATTATAGAGGTCCCAGAAGAAGAAGCACCACTCCAGTACTCTTGCCTGGAAAATCCCATGGACGGAGGAGCCTGGTAGGCTGCAGTCCATGGGGCCTTGAAGAGTTGGACACGACTGAGCGACTTCACTTTCACTTTTTACTTTCCTGCATTGGAGAAGGAAATGGCAACCCACTCCAGTGTTCTTGCCTGGAGAATCCCAGGGACGGCGGAGTCTGGTGGGCTGCTGTCTGTGGGGTCGCACAGAGTCAGACACGACTGAAGCAGCTTAGCAGCAGCAGCAGAAGAAGAAGAAGAAAAGAAAAACAAAGGGTAAGAGAAAATTTTTGAAGAGACCATAGTTGAAAATTTTCCCAACATAGAAAAGGAAATAGTCAATCAAGTCCAAGAGGCACAGAGTCCCATACAGGATAAACCCGAGGAGAAAGATGCCAAGATACATATTAACCAAACTAACAAAGACTAAACACAAAGAAAGAACATTAAAAGCAGCAAGGGAGAAGCAACAACTAACATACAAGGGAAACCCCATTGCTTAACAGATGATGTTTCAGCAGAAACTCTGCAGGCCAGAAGGGAATGGCAGGATATATTTCAAGTACTGAAAGGGAAAAATCTACAGCCAAAGTTACTGTACCCGACAAGGATCTCATTCATAATTGGTGGAGAAATCAAAAGCTTTTCAGACAAGCAAAAGTTAAGAGAATTCAGTACCACCAGACCAGCTTTACAACAAATGTTAAAAAGACTTATATAGTCAAGAAATACAAGAGAAGAAAAAAAATCTACAAAATCAACCCCACACAATTAAGAAAATGGCAATAGGAACAAATATATCAATAATTACTTTAAATGTAAATGGGTTACATGCTCCAACCAAAAGACACAGACTGGCTGAATGGATACAAAAGCATAAGTTCAGTCACTCAGTCGTGTCCAACTCTCTGTGACCCCATGAATTGCAGCACGCCAGGCCTCCCTATCCATCACCAACTCCAGGAGTCTACCCAAACCCATGTCCACTGAGTCGGTCATGCCATTCAGCCATCTCATCCTCTGTTGTCCCCTTCTCCTCCTGCCCCCAATCCTTTCCAGTGTTAGGGTCTTTTCCAATGAGTCAACTCTTCTTGTGAGGTGGCCAAAGTATTGGAGTTTCAGCTTCAACATCAGTCCTTCCAATGAACACCCAGGACTGATCTCCATTAGGATGGACTGGTTGGATCTTCTTGCAGTCCAAGGGACTCTCAAAAGTCTTCTCCAAGACCCATATATATGCTGTCTACGAGAAACCCACTTCAGATCAAGTTGCATATAGAATGAAAGTGAGAGGATTAAAAAATATATCCCATGAAAATGGGAAGCAAAAGAAAGCTGGAGTAGCAATCCTCATATCAGATAGAATAGACCTTAAAATAAAGAAGACTACAAGAAATAAGGAAGGACACTATATAATGATCAAGGGATCAATCCAAGAGGAAGATATAGCAATTATAAATATCTATGCAGCCAACATAGGAGCACCGAAATACACAGGACAAACACTAACTGACATAAAAGGAGAAATTGACAGTAACACAATAATAGTAGGAGACTTTAACACTCCACCCACACCAATGGACAGATCACCAAAACAGAAAATTAATAAGGAAACACAATTCTTAAATGATACATTGGATGAGATGGATCTCGTTGATATCTTCAGGACATTCCATCAAATGCAGAAGAATACACCTTCTCAAGTGCACATGAAACATTGTCCAGGATAGACCACACCTTGGGTCACAAAAAAAATTAAGTAAATTTTAAAAAATTGAAATCATATCAAGTATCTTCTCTGACCACAATGCTATGAGACTAGATATCAATTACAAGAAAAAAACTGTAAGAAACAAAAACACATGGAGATTAAACAGCATGTTTCTAAATAACCAACAGGTTACTAAAGAAATCAAAAGGGAAATCAAAAAACTTCTAGAAACAAATGACAGTGAAAACATGACAACTCAAAACCTATCAGTTCAGTTCAGTTTCAGTTCAGTCACTCAGTCGTGTCTGACTCTTTGCAACCCCATGAATTGCAGCACGCCAGGCCTCCCTGTCCATCACCAACTCCCGGAGTTCACTCACACTTGTGTCCATCGAGTCGGTGATTCCATCCAGCCATCTCATCCTCTGTCGTCACCTTCTCCTCCTGCCCTCAATCCCTCCCAGCATCAGGGTCTTTTCCAATGAGTCAACTCTTTGCATAAGGTGGCCAAAATATTGGAGCTTCAGCTTTAGCATCAGTCCTTCCAATGAACACCCAGGACTGATCTCCTTTAGAATGGACTGGCTGGATCTCCTTGCAGTCCAAGGGACTCTCAAGAGTCTTCTTCAACACCACAGTTCAAAACCTATGGGATGCAGCAAAAGCAGTTCTAAGAGGGAAGTTTATAGCAAAACAATCCTACCTCAAGAAACAAGAAAAACATTGAATAGACAACATAACTTTACACCTAAAACAACTGGAAAAAGAAGAACAACAACAACAAAAAAAACCCCAAGATTAGTAGAAGGAAAGAAATCATAATGATCCCAGCAGAAATAATTGAAAAAGAAATGAAAGAAACAATAGTAAAGATTAATAAAACTAAAAGCTGGTTCTTTAAGAAGATAAATAAAATTGACAAGCCTTTAGCCAGAATCATCAAGAAAAAAAGAGAGAAGAATCAAATCAACAAAATTAGAAATGAAAAAGGAGAGCTTACAACAGACAATGCAGAATACAAAGGATTATAAGAGACTATTATGAGCAACTCTATGGCAAGAAAATGGATAACCTGGAAGAAATGGACAGATTCTTAGAAATGTTCAATCTTCCAAGACTGAACTGGGAAGAAACAGAAATTATGAACAACCCAATTACAAGCACTGAAATTGAAGCTGTGATAAAAATCTCCCAAAGAACAAAACCCAGGATCAGATGGCTTCACAGGAGAATTCTATCAAACATTTAGAGAAGAGCTAATGCCTACCCTTCTGTTGCTGCTGCTGCTGCTGCTAAGTCCCTTCAGTCGTGTCCGACTGTGTGACTCCGTAGACTGCAGCCCACCAGGCTCCCCCATCCCTGGGATTCTCCAGGCAAGAACACTGGAGTGGGTTGCCATTTCCTTCTCCGATGCATGTAAGTGAAAAGTGAAAGTGAAGTCGCTCAGTAGTGCCCGACTCCTAGCGACCCCATGGACTGCAGCCCACCAGGCTCCTCCATCCATGGGATTTTCCAGGCAAGAGTACTGGAGTGGGGTGCCATCGCCTTCTCTGGCCTACCCTTCTAAACTCTTTCAAAAAATTGCAGAGGAAGGAACACTTCCAAACTCATTCTACGAGGCCACCATCACCCTGATACCAAACCAGACAAAGACAACACAAAAACAGGAAACTACTGGCCAATATCACTGATGAATATAGATGCAAAAATCCTCAACAAAATTTTAGCAAACAGAATTCAGCAACACATCATAAAGCTCATACACTATGATCAACTTGAGTTTATTCCATGAATGCAAGGATTCTTCAATATACACAAATCAATGTGATGCACCATATTAACAAATTGAAAGATAAAAATCATATGATAATCTCAATAGATGCAGAAAAAGCCTTTGACAAAATTCAGCACCCTTTTATGGTTAAAACTCTTCAAAAAATGGGCATAGAAGGAACCTACCTCAACATAGTAAAGGCCAAATATGATAAGCCTAAGCAAACATTTTTCTCAATAGTGAAAAGTTGAAAGCATTCCCCCTAAGATCAGGAAGAAGACAAGGGTGTCCACTTTCACCACTGTTATTCAACATAGTTCTGGAAGTCCTAGCTACAACAGTCAGAGAAGAAAAAGAAATAAAAGGAATACAGATCAGAAAAGAAGAAGTAAACTCTTACTGTTTGCAGATGACATGATACTGTACATAGAAAACCCTAAAGACAGTATCAGAAAATTATTAGAGCTAATCGGTGAATTTAGCAAGGTTGCAGGATACAAAATCAATACACATAAATCACTTGTATTTCTATATACTAACAATGAAAAATCAGAAAGAGAAAGGAAGGAATCAATCCCATTCACCATTGCAACAAAAAGAATCAAATATCTAGGAATAAACTTACCTAAGGAGACAAATGGGGAAGGCAATGGCACCCCACTCCAGTACTCTTGCTTGGAAAATCCAATGGATGGAGGAGCCTGGTGGGCTGCAGTCCATGGGGTTGCGAAGAGTCAGATACGACTGAGCGACTTCACTTTCACTTTTCACTTTCATGCATTGGAGAAGGAAATGGCAATCCACTCCAGTGTTCTTGCCTGGAGAATCCCAGGGACGGGGGAGCCTGGTGGGCTGCCGTCTATGGGGTTGCACAGAGTCAGACATGACTGATGCAACTTAGCAGCAGCAGCAGCATGGAGACAAAAGAACTGTACTCAGAAAATTATAGGATACTGATGAAAGAAATCAAGGATGACGTAAACAGATGGAGAGATATTCCATATTCTTGGGTAGGAAGAATCAATATTGTGAAAATGACTATACTACCAAATGCAATCTACAGATTCAATGCATTCCCTATCAAATTACCAATGGCATTTTCCATAGAACTAGAACAGAAAATTTCACAATTCATATCAAAACACAAAAGACCCTGAATAGCCAAAGCAGTCTTGAGAAAGAAGAATGGAACTGGAGGAATCAAGCTTCCTGACTTCAGATTAGACTACAAAGCTACAGTCATCAAGACAATATGGTACTGGCACAAAAACAGAAATATAGACCAATGGAACAAGATAGAAAGCCCAGAAATAAACCCATGCACCCATGGGTACCTTATTTTTGACAAAGGAAGCAACAGTATACAATGGGGCAAGACAGCCTCTCTAATACATGGTGCTGGGAAAACTGGACAGCTACATGTAAAAGAACGAAATTAGAACACTTCCTAATACCATACATAAAGATAAACTCAGAGTGGATTAAAGACCTAAATATAAGACCAGAAACTGTAAAACTCTTGGAGGGAAACATAGGCAGAACACTTGACATAAATCAAAGCAAGATCCTCTATGACCCACCTCCTAGAGTAAGGGAAATAAAAACAAAAGTAAATAAGTGGTACCTGATTAAGCTTAAAAGCTTTTGCATAGCAAAGGAAACTATAAGCAAGGTGAAGAGACAACCCTAAGAATGGAAGAAAATAATAGCAAATGAAACAACAGACAAAGGGTTAATTTCCAAAATATACAAGAAGCTCCTACAACTCTTTGCTAGAAAAACAAACAATACAATCAAAAAGTGGGAAAAAGACCTAAACAGACATTTCTCCAAAGAAGACATTCAGATGGCTAACAAACACATGAAAAGATGCTCAATGTCACTCATTATTAGAGAAATGTAAATCAAAACTACAGTGAGATATCACCTCACACTGGGCAGAAGGGCCATCATCAAAAAATCTACAAACAGTTAATAATCTAGAGAGTGTGGAGAAAAGGGAATGCTCTTGCACTGTTGGTGGGAATATAAATTGATACAGCCACTATGGAAGATGGTATGTACCTTCCTTAAAAAACGAGGAATAAAACCACCATATGACCCAGTGATCCCATTCCTAGGCATATACGCTGAGGAAACCAGTGTTGAAGAAGACACATGTATCCCATTGTTCATTGCAGCACTATTTACGACAGCTAGAACATGGAAGCAACCTAGATGTCCATCAACAGATGAATGGATAAAGAAGTTGTGGTACATATACACAGTGGAATATTACTCAGCCATAAAAACAAATGAATGAGTCAGTTCTAATGAGGTGGATGAATCTAGAACCTATTATACAGAGTGAAGTGAGTCAGAAAGAGAAAGATAAATATCATATTCTAATGCACATATACAGAATATAGAAAAATGGTACTGAAGAACTTATTTACAGGGCAGCAAGGGAGAAACAGACATAGAGAATAGACTTACGGACATGGAGAGAAGGGAGGAGAGGGTGAGATGTATGGAAAGAGTAACATGGAAACTTACATTACCGTATGTAAAATATATAGCCAACAGGAATTTGCTGTATGGCTCAGGAAACTCAAACAGGGTCTCTGTATCAACCTAGAGGGGTGCGATGGGGAGGGAGATGGGAGGGAGGTTCAAAAGGGAGGGATGTATACCTATGGCTGATTCATGTTGAGGTTTGATCAGTCAGTTCAGTTCAGTCCCTCAGTCGTGTCTGACTCTTTGCGATCCCATGAACTGCAGCACGCCAGGCCTTCCTGTCCATCACCAACTCCCAGAGTTTACTCAAACTCATGTCCATTGAGTCGGTGATGCCATCCAATCATGAGGTTTGATAGAAAACAACAAAATTCTGTAAAGCAATTATCCTTCAATAAAAAACAAAAATCAAAAAAACTTTGCAATAACAACAACAATAAAAACTAAATTTTTCCTTAATTCATCTCCCTCCTCCCACATCTATGAAAAAGGAATGAAATGTCACTTGGAAGATTGTCTCCTCAGCAAATCCCAAAGCCCATCACGTATTTCCCCTTTTCCAAGTTGTTGCAGGTGTCAGTTTTGTCCACTGCTGTCCTATCTCTAACTCAGGTTGCCACTTTTACAGTTTTGCCATCAGCTCCTTCACTGTTTTTCTAGCTTCTGCTTAGTCTTAAAGCCAAGGTCATATATTTTAACCATTTCTTTCTGCAGCCCTCCACTGTCCATTGTCTTTCACTGTTGAGAAATCTAAAGAGATGTTACATGTCGATGTTTTGAATTTGACCTGACTCTCTTAAGAATCCGTGACTGTTTCATTCTCTTAAAACAATGGTACAATAATCCTACCTTTCTCTATGTTTCTTTGGGCAACACCCCACATCTAGCTTCCAACTGCATCATCAGTATGTTTTACAGCATAAAAACCACCCCAAACTCAGTTGTTTTTAGAACAACTACATTTTATATGACTTCTAATTTTTGTGGGTCAGCAGTTTGGACTGGGCTCCGTCCCGTGTCTCAGTGGTGGTCACTCCAAGGTCGGAAGGGCATTGAGTTAGGGGCCTCTGCTTCTGGGGTTAGCCAGCTGGGCACCTGAACTAGGGGCCTGACTGGAAAGTGTTCTTCATCATTTGTCAGGCAGGCTCAAACTTTCTCACCAAGGATATGGCACAGGGTGCCAGGAGCATAACGAGGGGGCTCTAATACACAAGAACTTTCTTTTGTTTCTGTTGGCGTCACTTTTGCTGCTGTTCCATTGTCCTAAGTCAGTTACAGTCCAGTGTAGATATAAGATGAGTAGAGAAAGCACTTCTCTGTCATTTTTCATCTCCTATAGCCCGTGAGTTTCCCTTTTCTTTTCCATTTTACCGTTACACTTTTGTTAGCCACAACTTCTTAAGAAATGGTGTTTTGCTTTGAGACTATTTTTGCTTGAAAATGTCTTTGTTCTGCTCTTGCTTGATTCATAGTTTGCCTTGGTGTATAATCTAAGTTAGAAATATTTTTCCTGCTTAATTTTGAAGGCATCCCTTCACTGTCCTCTGTCTTCCACTGTTGAGAAATCTAAAGAGATTCTACATGTTGATGTTTTGGATTTGACCTGACTCTCTTAAGAACCTGTGACTCAGTTTCATTCTCTTGAGAAAATGGTACAATAATAATCCTACCTTTCTCCATGTGCTATGTAGAATAACATAGGAAGGTAACATGTATGTGGTGCTTGACAAGGGTCTGGTATGTAGGAATTGGCCCCTAGAATGGTAGTGTAATGCCCCACACTTCCTGTCTTCTATCGGCAATTTTAGAAATGGGAAATGGGGATTGGCAGCTACCAGCCACTCCTCATTACCCCACGCAATGACCCTCTTTAAAGCATCCTCAGAGGGATTTCCCAGGTGGCCCAGTAGTTAAGACTTCACCTTCCAATGCAGGCGGTGTGGGTTCGATTCCTGGTGAGGGGAACTAAGATCCCACATGCTGTGTGGCCTAGAAAAAATTTGTGTACCTCTGCACAAAACAAAAGAGCAAAACAACTGGTTGTACTTTGCACCATATACAAAAGATTAACTAAAAAATGGATCACAGACGTAAGTAAATTTAAAAACCTAAAAGGAATTGAAAAGAAAATCCAAATGAGGATTTTTAAAACATCCTCAGAAATATTTTGCAAATAGATAGACTGAAAAGAAAAAAAAAAAAGGTGGTTTTGTCCTACCATTTATGAAGCAATGACAGTGACTCAGCATATGCCTGACAGTGCTTTCGACTAAGCTGCTGGATCCAAAGTGAGAAGACAGGGTTTGGGTCACCTGTCAGCCAAGCTAATGCTGACTCTGTTATGAGAAAATTCACATGATTTTTCTTATCATTGAAGGCATAAACTTTCATTACAGAGGTGATCCCACTAAAAAAAAAAAGCATGAGATGACATTCTTGAGGTCCCACGAAAAGCTGAAAATTGTGATAAAGTATTCATTCCAAACCTTCCACAAGGAAGATGGTTGTCTCCCACTGCTAATAAGTGCTGAATATGCCCTGGAGAAGGGAATGGCTACCCACTCCAGTATTCTGGCCTGGGGAAGTCTGTGAATAGAGGAGCCTGAGGGCTACAGTCCATGGGGTCGCAGAGTTGGACACAACTGAGCAATGAACACTTCCACTATGGGAGAATTAGGGAAGTTGATCCAATATGAGATTTTATTATTTTATTATTATTATTTATTTATTTTTTTTTACTTTACAATATTGTATTGGTTTTGCCATACATCAACATGCATCCGCCACAGGTGTACATGTGTTCCCCATCCTGAACCCCCCTCCCACCTCCCTCCCCATACCATCCCTCTGGGTCATCCCAGTGCACCAGCCCCAAGCTTCCTGTATCCTGCATCGAACCTTACTCTACATTTTCCCCTGGTGCTCTTCCTCCAACAATTCAGGTGATAAAGAGGTGTTTAAAAATGACAGAGCATCTCTTTATCATGCAAACATGAATATAAAATATGAATAAAATTCAATCGTAAGTTATAAATTAGAGAAAAATAAAAAACATTAAAATTGTTCTGAAAACTCCACTTTTCTCTGAGGAAATTAACCTTGCAAAAACATTCCCTTTTCCTTTCAGAAAAGAACTTATTTTTTGCTGAAACAGATGGGAAATCAGAAAATACTTTAAAATGAATTTTAATTTTAAGCATATATATCTCCTTGTTTACCATAGATATTCTGTGAATTTAAAGAGGAGTATAAGGTCTCAGTGAAGATCCCACAAACATACAAAGCAGAAAGACGTGGCAAAAAGGAATTTTTATTTAAAGAGAATGTTGTTTTTAGACAATCATCACTGTTACTTGTGTGCTTGCTAATTTTTCATTATCTAAATACAAAGATATTACATTTATTAAAAATCTCAGATCAAGACTGATACTGTTCCCTCTTGACCAGGTTCATGAAATAAAATAATAAGCAAAATAATATGAGGGCTCCAGCCACACTTCTGACAGCTAATTTGGAACTCAACATCTACCTGACATTTGCCAGCATTTAGAGAAACCAATCTCTGTTTAACTGCCTCTGGCCTTATTTGTGAGTTGAAGCCCACTAATTCATCCTCCAAGTTAAAAAAATTTACTATTTTTTAAATGAAAGACTGACAGATAAACAGAAAGACACAAATACTTATAACCAATCATTATATTTAGTTATTTGTTAATAATTTTTTAAGTTGATATGTTGTATTTTCATTTTTGTTCAGTTCAAGAAATTTTCTTTCTTTCTTTTTTTTTTTTGGCTGCATGGCATGAGGGATCTTAGTTCTCCCACCAGCCCCCTGCAGTGCAAGCAAGAAGTCAGTCCTAACCATGGGATACCCAGGAAAATCCCACTTACAACTAATTATAATAAAAGGTCACTTATCATAAGTGCTATAAACAAAGCATACATGATCTGTAGTTACAGGGCCCTTCAATAGCTCTCTTTTAACCTGGGCTCAGACATTTGATGAAATTATGAACCTGACAGACAGAAGCTTTCAGAGGCGGGGTCTGCCGTCTGTGGGAATCTCATGACTCAGCACTGGGCTGGATTTTCTTGTGGGGCTGGGACCAGCCAGGTAATGCGCCACTGTGTTTGCTTTCCTGCCTTTCCAAAAAATTTTAAAGCTCTGTATTGAATTTGTTACCATACTGCTTCTGTTTTATGTTTTGGCTTTTTGGCTGAGATGCTTGTGGGATGTTAGCTCCCCGACCTGGGATCAAAACTGTACCTCTTGCGCTGGAAGGCGAAGTCTTAGACACTTGACCACCAGGAACATCCCTTGCCTTTCCTACTTTACTCCTACTTTTCTCTTATACTTCCTGCCCTGCTATGGTGCCCCACACCCTCCAACAGAGTGGGGAATGGCTTTGGCTCTGCTTCTTGGGGACCTGGGCTAGGACATGGGACTATCTTTCTTCTCCCCAGGGTTCCCGCTGGGTCCTTTGTCTTGTCACAACTTCCATTCTACCAGGGAGACATCATCTACTGTCAAAATTTCTGTTATGTAACAAACCATTTTATATGTATAAAATGATAAGATGTAATCTGATGATTCCTGGATCTCCACCTCCAGGGAGCCAGGTCTAATGGGATCTCTGTCCTTGGAAAATTTACAGGTATTTCCAACTCAACATGCCCCGCACTTATCCATGAGCCATACCCAAACTGCTCTCCCTTGGTGTTTCCTTTCTCAGTGAATGACATCACCATGCATCCAGATGTCTTCATCAGAAAGCTGGAATCCTCATTCCCTCTCTCGCTCTTACTGTTCACTATTTACACCAGGTCTCCCATCAGGACTCGACAATTCTATGTCTAAATGCACTTTAACCTCCTCTGCGTGATCCCACCTCCACTGCCACAGGTTCGCTAAGCCATCTTTCTACTGCTCCTGCAACCCTCCAGCATATTCTTGAGAAGGTAATCCCTGTAAAACACATCTCTCAAAGGCTTTTTGTTGTCCTTATATAAATATTCTTTAACATTATGGAGTCTGCACTTACCTTCTATCTACATTTTCAGGTTCATTTCTCATCTCTCAACAATCTAAGGGTCTGGGTTCCATCTCTGCTGAACTTTTATTTCTTTAGGATCTCATGCTCTTTCTCACCTCTGAATCTTCACATAAGCTATTTCCTCTGCTTCAGACAGTCTCTCTCATCTTCACATTGCTAACTTCTACTCATCCTTCAGGTCTCAGTCTAGATATCACTTCCCTCAGGAAGCCCTCCTGAGATCCCCACTCTTTCCCCCAGTTTAGGTCAAGTGTTCCTGCTCTGGGGCCCAGGACCCTGGCACTGAGTCCCTCCCACCCAAGGGTGGTAGTGGCTTCCTGCTCTTTCTGGGTAGCTAATGTCTGGGTTCCTTCCCTCTCATTTTGTTTACCAGATTCTGTCATTCCTTATGTAACTCTTTCTATGTGATGGATTTCCTCTGTTGCAAATACTCCCAGTGTTTTCTACTTCATGGCTAGTTCTAAGTACTTAGTTTCTAACATGTGACTCACACGGTAAAGAATCTGGCTGCAATGCAGGAGACCTGGGTTTGATCCCTGGATTGGGAAGATTCCCTGGATAAGGGAATGGCTACCCACTCCAGTATTCTTGCCTGGAGAATTCCATGGACAAAGGAGCCTGGTGGGCTACAGTCCATGGGGTCTCAAAGAGTTGGACACAACTTAGTGACTGAACAACGACAGCAGAGCACTAAAGTCCATTTCCAGGGTGATTTCTGAGGAACATAGTATAACTCTGCACCTGTACGTATGCATTCATTGCCCTGGAGCTCTTCATCAGAGGGTATGTTTAATTGTCCTGCCCCTTCTGTAGAGGGGTTGGGGCTCGGTCTACCTTGCTCGTAACTGCTTTCCGCAAAACCTGGCACAGTGATTGGCTTAAAAATATGTCTAACGTATAAACACGTTTGTTAATGTTTTTGTCTTCTCACATTTGTACAAGTCTAGAGCATCCAGCTTTCTTTCCCTAGAATTTCAGGAAGCTGGTATGTGCTATCAGACTTTGCAGATTGTTTTAACCGCTTTCCCTACAGAATTACATGAGATAGCATTATAATGACTTTTCACACACTAAATTTTTTTAGCTAGATTTTATCATCAAATACTAAGAAATATGTCAGATAGATGTGAATGAAGTTGTTATTACATGTTTCAAACTTTGCTTTCTGTCTTACATTCTGGTTCTGTTGGAATATAAAACCTAAAACCTACAGTCTTCAAGAATTTATTTCACTGCAAATGGGTAAACGAGACACTCATCTTTATTGTCTGCCAGGACTTGCCATGTGTGCACAGAGAGCCCAGCTTAATTTTAGCTGGGCTAAAATTAAAATTAGCAACAAGATAAACATGAGAGATTCATCATTTATAACTTTAAAATAAGCTTATTGAAAGGCTATAGATTATGATGTACTTGGATATTCTCGCTAAATCAAGTGAAAAATGAAATTAAATTTGTTTTTTCCAGAAACTTTAAACAGAAGGGAGAGTCAGTAAAATTAGAATGAAACATTTGTGAATGTGCTTTGGGAAACAGTTTTGGTTGAGTATATGATTTTGTTATTATCCACTAGCAAAATTTAACATTAAAGATAGTAAGAAGCAGCACACTTCAGTCATAAACCATTCATTCATAAATTATTTGGCCTTTTAATTTCTGACTTGAAAGTTTAATTAAGCATTCAACACTTTCTAATGTGTTCAATTAATTTTATCAAAACCTTGTATTCAAATTATTTTGTCAGTATAATCATGGCTACATCAGGCTAAAAAGAAATGATTTTAAAACTGCTTCATGCAAGTCATGAAACACACAAAAAAGTTCTCACCTCTCAACAGGATGAGAATAAGAAGAACTATAATTATGTGGTTGAAAGAGTTTTATTAGGTATAAATGTCATTTAGAAATTTCTAAGAGTGGCCCTAAACTAGGTGGTATGAATTTAAAAAAGCATTAAAATGATACTAATGTAAGAATCATTTAATAATCATTAATGTATTATTTAGTGGATAGTCATACCTAACAATGAGCAAATTTGTAGAGCATTTTAAAAGGCATGTTTATAGAACACTGTTAATACTCATGTAAATAAATATTAATTGTGAAGAATAGACCTCAAGAAGTGTTAAATATATTTAGAAAAGAGAGAGCAAGGGCTAAGTGAAAATTGCTCATTTTGGTTAAAAAACAATCTTTAATCAGAACTATGTATATAAATAACATAGTCAAGAGTCAAGATACTTTCAAAATGTGATTTTACTAGTGAATATTAGGACAAGCAGTGTTTTTATTCTACCCTCTTCTACAAGAAATACTGGTAATTACAAATAATCAAGTGGAATTATTATTAGACAGAAATGGTATATGCAGGGACGATGCAGGTTATTTATGTCATATTACAATTTAAATACACATCTTGAAACACCTGACAATCAATATTTCCTCCAGAATTTTCATTAAGCCAATCTGTTTAAAATGCAACTTTTTAATTTAACTTTTAGTAAATTCAACCGCTTTATCTTCCCAGTGATGGACCATGAGTATCTGATCAGAAATAGACAACAATATTTCTCACTCTGATCACTGTTTAAAAATCCTTTTTTTCCAGAAGAAAAATTTTTTTCTTCTGGAGAAAAATGTATGTGTGTGTGTGTATATATATATATATATGACATTATATATATATATGACATTACTGTATATATCTAACATTAATATATCAATAATACATTCTAAAATTCTTCATGACTCCTGCCAAAGCCTCAGTTTACAGTCACCTCTATGAAAGATTTCTAATTTGGAATGTTCACCTAGAAAGACTCAGTCACTGGGACCCACCCCAGGGCTCTCTTTGGAGATGCAGCAGTCCGTTCTCAGTGCCATGTTAGATACTTGTTCTTTCATGGGTGTCCACAGATTTTTTAAGTTTGTTTGTGGATCTTTATTTTTGTTCACTTTGCTTGTTTTCTTTAGTAGATTCTCAGGTCAATCAGGTTGGTATCTGTGTACATAACCATATGGATGGAGATGATAAACAAGTTGTAGCTTTAGCATAGGGAAAGGATACTGCAAAATCAGAACAGCAACCCAAATCCTTCACAGGGGGGTGGAATAGATACATTTTCAGTTCCAAGGGATTCTGGGTAGAGAATCTTAGATCAAGTGGTGTTTTTTTTTTGGTGGAGGGGGAGGCTGCGGAAGGAAGGGGATTGAAAGTCCCTTTTGTGTTGGCATGTCTGGAATCTTTTGCTTCTTCAGTTAGAGTTTCCAGGCATCTCCCCAGCACTAAGACTTCAGGCATAGAAGACTACAGGTGTACATTTTAAACGCATCCATAAACCAGAAGTCTTCCGCAACCTAGATATCTATCGACAGATGAATGTATAAAGAAGATGTGGCATATATGTATATATACACACAAAAATATACAATGGAATATTACTCAGCCATTAAAAAGGAGTGAATTTGAGTCAGTTGTAGTGACATGGATGAACCTAGAGCCTGTTATACAGACTGAAGTAAGTCAGAAAGAGGAAAATAGATATCATATATCAGATATCATATATCTCTTTCATAGAGATGACTGTAAACTGAGGCTTTGGCAGCAGTCATGAAGAATATTAGAATGTATTCTTGATTATATATATATAGTAATGTCATATATATATATATGTATGTGCCTACATTTTTCTCCAGAAAAAACAGATATCATATGCTAATGTATATATATATATGGAATCTAGAAAAATAGAACTGATGAACCTATTTAAAGGGAAAAAACAGAGATACAGATGTAGAGAATGGGCTTATGGACACATCAGGAGAAGGAGAGGGTGGGACAAACTGAGGAAGTAGCACTGACATCTGTACACTACCATGTGTAAAATAGATAATTGGCGGGAAGCTGCTGTATAGCACAAGGAAGGCAGCTTGGAGCCCTGGGATGACCTACAGGGGTGGGATGGAGGTGGGGAGGCTCAAGAGGAAAGGACTTTGTTGGAAATTATGACTGATTTGCACTGTTGTATGTCAGAGACCAGCACAGCATTGTAAAGCAATTATCCTTGAATAAAAATAAGTAAATAAATAAAGAAAAATAATAGTAATAATAGTAATAAACCCTCACAGTTTCTTGGCTCAATACCACCCTGTTCCTCTACCCACTAGCCCTGGTTTACATCATTCTTAAATCTTCTCCCAAGTAAATGGGGTCTTCAGGGTCATAGTTTACAAGCAGCCATCTCAAGCTGTCTAGTGTGACTTATGTGTCATCACCTGCTTTCATAAACTGACCTGCACACTCCAGATAATTGTCATGAACATCCTGAGAGGATTTAACTGTTTTCAGTATAGTTGGTCTCTCCCTTCTTTGGTGTTTAATCCCACAGTAAGGAAGTCTTTATTTTCTTCTGAGCTCATAAACATCGCTTTATTACAAGGTTGAGTTCATGTTGTTCTGATGTATTTGGCCCTTTTCTCTAGATTTTAAGGTCCTGTCATAACCCAGTAAAGAATTTTCACCTTCTTATAAAGGTTTTCAACAGCATTTGTGGTCTCGTTATTTATGATGGCTAGCACCTGGTTTTGACTTCATCTGCCCTTCTAGGTAGTTCTGCTCAGTATTATCTGAATGTCTAGAATGAAGATAATTATTCAGAATATTGGGGCTTCCCTGGTGTCTCAGATGGTAAAGAATCTGCCTACAGTGTGGAAGACCTGGGTTCACTCCCTGGGTTGGGAAGATCCCCTGGAGAAGGGGAATTCAGAATATTAGGCTGGATGTCAGTCACCTTGTTTTTCCAACAAAATATTAAATACTGAGAAAACACACACACACACAAATCTGATTGCTGATCCAGAGAGGGAGGTTAAACAATGCAGCCAAGAATGCTGCCATTTTTGTAAGCATATTTCTGGCATCTCTGGTGGGCTTCCCACTGCTAGGAAGAGAGGGTGGGAGTGAGGACGAGGAGGCTGGACCACCAGGCGCAGTGGTCCAGGGAGCTTCAGGGGCTCCGCCCTATGGCATTATTTTTAAGGTTCCTTTTGTGTGTGGGCGCATGTATGCGGGGATGTCTGTTACTTTACATGAGCATGTATGTTATTTCCACTACATTTGTTGCTCTGTAACAACTCCGAAAGCTGTCAAGCTTATCATCTGTTGAATCCTAATTGCTGATGACAATTTTTAGGATTATTAAATGCCATATGGGCTCAGGTCATAAATGATAATTTAAAAAATTAGAATAGTTTTCCAAAGTATTCAACTTAACAATACAGATAAGTCTGTTAAGAATGGATATTACAATTAAAAACAAAACAATGTCATTTGCAACAACATGGATTTTCATAAGTGAAGTCAGTCAGAAAGACAAATACCAAATGATATGACCTATATGTGCAATCTAAACTATGGCACAAATGAGTCTATCTACAAAAGTGAGAGAACAGATTTGTGGTTTCCAAAGGGGAGGAGGTTGGGGGCGGGGAGGACTGGGAGTTTGAGATTAGCAGATGTGAACTATTATGTACAGGATGGCTACACAACAAGGTTCTACTGTATAGATTGTTTGCCTAGTGACTTGTGGTTGTATTTTTAGGAGTGAGGGTCTTTCCCATGTTCCTATATGCCAGTTAGAGGTGGAATACCTCATTTAGGTTTTGTTGCATTAAAAACTTTCCCCAAAATTAGCAGATTGAACAACAACAACAAACGAATGGATATTACAATGATTTTTAATGAATATTAGAAACACATAAATTAACTTTACAGTTGTATGTTCAGAAAAACTCTTGTCAGCTTAATAAGGACTTTTTAGTTTGAAACATATCCCCTGAGAGGGTAACAGGTAGGAAGGCCAGAGGTCCCCAAGTGGCAGGCGGAAATAAACTGCAAGTGGCAGATGTTTTTTCCTTTTCTACACAAAATCAAAAGGCCCTTCTTTTAATTCTGTGTTGGCTACACCTGCTTCTGCCTTGAGCTAACCAATACCGTTTTTCTTATGGAAATGTTTTCTTAAGCTATGTTAATGAAAGTGTATTTGCTTTGGAATCTGCCTTTCTTCAAAATGATTCTACCTACGACTAACTCTGTTTCTTTCCTCAAACCTTGGGCTGACAACGGCTCAACAAACCAGCGTTCATGTCAATTGTTTTATGGCCAAGGGATGACACACCTGGTGCCATCCTGTCTCAAAAATACAGACTTCGGGAGAGGGGCTTGGGGAAACTTTCTTAGCCTTGAGGTGGCTCTCTTATCTGAGTAGCAGCTTGCTAACAGACATAAAATGCCTTGCTAAAGACTAGCAAGCAGGCACTCTTTCTGTCCCCTTCTGATGTCTGTGTCAGAAGCTTCCACTGTCTCTATTATACTTTAATAAAACTTTGCTACACAAAAGCTCCAAGTGGTCAGGCCTCGTCTCTGATCCCCAGATCGAATCCCTCTCCTCCAGAGGACACAAATCTCGGCATAGCACATAGCTTGCACCAGCAACCTTTCATTCCTATCTAAACTGATATTTTTGGATTAAGTCTCAGAAAATCATTTCTAAGTCTTCAGATATTTAAATGTGTGAATTGAATATGGGGGTGGGAAAAGGGTGAAGAAAGACCTTTCCTATAAGTGGTATTTACCACATAGTCCCTCACTGAGTGTTATTTTAATCTATCTAATGAGGCAATGCAAAAAGGTCACATTTTTCAGAGTTAATAAAGGTAAAGATGACCTGCCTGCATACATAACTATAGAACTGTCAATTGCACAAACAATTAATTATGTGAACAGATTAATCAGTCAGCAGTTATTAATCACTTGCTCTTTACCTCGCGGCATGCTAGGTGGTATGAATGATGTAGAACAATGCCCTTACAGATACATATTAATTTCTCAGGCTTTGGGGAAAAAAAAAGTAACAAAAGCTATTCAGAATAAAAGGTGAATTGATATTTAAAATCAGTGTGCAGCCATTACTTAGTTTTCAACAGTAATGAAAGATAATTGCCCTATGGTTTTCCTTTCCATTGACTTTATGAGTGAAACATCTGATTCACTTAACTTTACAAAGAGCCCTAGAAATCTCAAACATAACTTTGGGATGGATGGATGATATTCAGACAAATAGAATGGCAGATAAACAATGTATAGTTTCCAGTTGTCTAAAGTGAAGTTGCTCAGTTGTGTCCAACTGTTTGTAACCCCATAGACTGCAGCCTGCCAGGCTCCTCCATCCATGAGATTTTCCAGGCAAGAACACTGTAGCGAGTTGCATTCTTTCTCCAGGGGATCTCCCTGAACCAGGGATCAAACCCGGGTCTCCCGCACTGCAGCCTGACTCTTTACCATCTGAGCCACCAGGGTCTAGGTCTGCCATTTTGAAGGATTTGGCTGTCTCAAATACTGCCTTACAAACAAAACAACACATAAACCATAATGGAAAAGAATATGAAAAAAATAAACATTATATATATATATACACATATAATGTATAACTGAGTCACTGTGCTGTAAGCAGAAATAAATACAACATTGTAAATCAACTATATTTGAATAAAATAAATTTTAAAAATAAGTAAAAATGCTTTTTTTTCCTTTT
The DNA here is from genome assembly GCF_002263795.3 of Bos taurus. Lineage (NCBI taxonomy): Eukaryota > Metazoa > Chordata > Mammalia > Artiodactyla > Bovidae > Bos > Bos taurus. The sequence goes on from NC_037341.1 coordinate 27,313,477, forward strand.
TAGTCACCAAAGTGAAAGTGAAAGTCGCTCAGTCACGTCCAACTCTTTGCGACCCCATAACCTATGCAGTCCATGGAATTCTCCAGGCCAGAATACTGGATTGGGTAGCCTTTCCCTTCTCCAGGGGATCATACATCCATTCTTTGTGACTCCATGGACTGTAGCCCTTCAGGATCCTCTGTCCATGGGATTTTCTAGGCAAGAGATAGAAAAAAAAAAATACAAAGCAAAAACTCCACAAAACAATATAACAAGCTAACCTCTTTAATGAGAATGTTGTGCTTTAAGTTCCTTTTGTTAAAAAAAAATATTTGCCTTACCCCTTAGTAACCACAAGTCTGTTTTTCTATGTCTGTGAGTCTAAGTTCCTTTTTAAACATTAGGATATAAAAGTTCGACATTTGGATCAGTCAGGATCGACCCTAAGGGGAAAGAGATGGCACCCACAGGTTAGAATATTTTAAGGAAACTTTTAATTTACAAAGGAAATAATTACCAGGGTGTAGCGGGGTTTACAGAACCACAGATGTTCCCATCAGCACAAGGAATCCAGCAGCAGTTGAGGTGTTAACAACACCCAAACCTGAAAGGTGAAATCACAGATACTAACAGGGAGGAGGAAGCAGAAGCAGATCTTGGGCCAGAGAGACTTCCCTGGCAGTCGAGGGGTTAAGACTTTGAGCTTTCACAGCAGTGGGTACAGATTCCATCACTAGTTGGGAAATTCTGATCCTATCTGCCACATGGCTCAATAAAACAACAAAACAAAACACTCAAACAGTCCCATGATCTTTCTTACCTCTAAGTCCTACCATAAGTTGTTTTCTCTGCTTGAAATGGTCTTCTCTTTCCTCTTCATTTTGTTGATTTCTCATCCTTCTGATCTTAAGCTAGATGTCACTTCATCCAGGAAGCCCTCCTGGATCTCCTTTAACCCCAGTTAAGAAGGATCCTTGTTATGGTCACCATTGCCACCTTTACTAGAGCTCTTAAACAGAGGGGTTAATTGTCCTTCTCCTTCGTGTATAGGAGTGGGGCCACTTTTCCCCAAGGCTAGTATGGTGACTGACACACAATAATGACTTAAATGTGCCTAAAAACCAAGAGCAATATCAATACAACAACCTCATTTAAAGTAATTTTTTCTGATAGCAAGTGCCCAGAATTTTAGAAAACTTATGGGGATAGACTTTCTTTTTTAGATTATTTTAGAATATCTCCTTCAGAATGACAGGAGATGGCATTTTAAAGACTTTGAAGATGGCAAGGTAGAACATATTACTACCCATTGTAAGAAATAACACCCCTGAGATGTGAATGCAATTGCCATTACATATTTCAAAGTTTTTCTGCTTTCTGTTTTGAATGTGGATTTGACAATAATACAGGGAAAATGGATCCTCTTAAGAAGTTTTTAAGAATGAGTTTTACAGCATGTGAGTGATTGAAGCACTTGGGGTGGAGTGCCTGCAAGCCAGGGGGCTGTCACTCACATAGACCAGACACAAACATCCTCAGGAGATACACTGCATTCTTCTGGACCCCTGTCTCTTGGTGTTAATGATCATCACTGTGTTTGATCATGGTCCTCTGGGCTTTTAATTTCATAATTGAAATGGAGTAGGTTTCATATACTCTTGCCCTTTTCGAAACGTTTTTAGCTGTCATTGTACTTGTTGATCTTGGTTTTGTGCCTCTTTGCTGTGTTGTGGGCACATGCATTGTTTCCATTTTATGTGTTGCTGAACTTGAAATTTATCATCTCTTGAGTAGAAATTAATGATGGTGATTTGTAAGGTTATAAAATGAATTGCAAGTTCGTAAGATGTGAGAATATTTAAATGTTGTATTTTTTCAAAAAATAAAGATTACTAAAGTCTAAATATGTTGGAAATGATTCAGTGCTATATAGATATTATATAATTGCTTTAAACTATAAATATTAGAAATACATAAATTCATCTTCAGCCAAAGAATTGATGCTTTTGAACTGTGGTGTTGGAGAAGACTCTTGAGAGTCCCTTGGACTGCAAGGACATCCAACCAGTCCATTCTGAAGGAGATCAGTTCTGGGTGTTCTTTGGAAGGAATGATGCTAAAGCTGAAACTCCAGTACTTTGGCCACCTCATGCGAAGAGTTGACTCATTGGAAAAGACCCTGATGCTGGGAGGGGTTGGGGGCAGGAGGAGAAGGGAACGACAGAGAATGAGATGGCTGGATGGCATCACTGACTCGATGGACGTGAGTCTGAGTGAACTCTGGGAGTTGGTGATGGACAGGGAGGCCTGGCGTGTTGCAATTCACGGGGTCGCAAAGAGTCAGACACAACTGAGCGACTGAACTGAACTGAACTGAAGTATGTTGGAAATGATTCAGCGCTATATAGATATTATATAATTGCTTTAAACTATAAATATTAGAAATACATAAATTCATCTTCAGCATGGTATACAGTGGTGGGCTGTGGGTGGTACAAGGTCTATCTAGACAGGGACTTTCATGTTTTAGTTCTAGGTCTGGAGCAAACACTATATACTCAACAAGGACTTTTTACTGTCTAAGCATGTTATCTTCTAGAACTGCGTCAGTATTTAAATAGTATTTAGTATTTAAATGTCTCAGCTGGCAATTTTGAAGGTGAATAGGAACAAAAGAGGCCACGGCACCATAAGACAGATACAAAGCTCTATTCTGCATACTGTTTTGCTAGCTTATTTGAGTCTGAAATTTTTGAAATAGGTAAACCCTTTATTTCTACTTCTTGAGGTTATCTCAAGAAGCCCTTGTGATGATATAAAATATTTGAAGAATAACTATTTCACAGATTGAGAAATGGGTACTAGAGGTAAGTTAATTATTAACAGAATTGAAAACTTGGCATTCTCCATCACAGTTCCCCAGCCCCAAACAATATTTTTAGCTAAAGAGGGAACGATTGGTAATACGTTTTATTATTAGTTTTGTTTCCCGTCTGTTTCCGTGGTCCTTATCCTTTTCAACTAGAAAAGCTCTTCATTCTTCAATTGTTCATTCACTCCCTTACTTGACAACGATTTATTGACCACCTACCACTCTGCTCAGGTTGTATGAACAGAGATGCAAGCAGCAGTCCCTGTTCCCAAAGAACTCACAGCTCATTCAAATTGTCTAAAGGCAGAAGGCGGACGGAAAATAGCAAAGCTAGAGATGATGCAGTTGTCTACTTAGTTTGCATTGATGACAAGGAATTCAGGCACTATTATTCTTCTCATTGCAAGAAACATGGAAATTCAGAGAAAAGTCAGGACTACAGATGTAATTTGACTTTTTCACACTCGGAAACTCCATCCAAAAATGTGAGGTTTTCAAAATAGAAGTCTAGCATTGATTAGGAAGTTCATTTCTCTGAAATGATGAGAAATGAAATTGGTAGTAGAAACATAGAAGGCATCATCGACGAGGCAATTACATGGAGAATAAGATGAGTAGGGATGCATATCCTCAGAAATGACTTTATTTTTAATTTCTCAAATATTATAAAATAAGAACAACAAAGATGTGTTACATAATAAACTTTATCCTTCGAGGAGTGTCCACTGCAGTCCTGAGAGGTTTGAACTAATTTTTACAGACGCAGAAACAGAAGTCCAGGGAAGTTAGGTAACTTGCTCAGACATCCAGCTATTAGAAGATAGAGTGAGAATTTGGAAAGAGCAGGGACAGGTTGCCGATTCCCGCTCCTGCCCTAAACTTGGCATCCTTGGTATGAATCATCTGAGAATCCTTCAGGAGCCACCTTGATCCCTCCTCTGGCCGAGGGCCACTCTGCTCAGGTCCTTGGCTTCCCACTGAAGGATGAGATAGAAATGGGACATTTCCCCTCGGATAGGAAAAAAACTGACGGGGACGTGTTTTAATTAAATTTGAGTAGAATTTCCATTCCAATAAGGGCATGAATTTATTCTCTCTGTCAAAATCCTTCAGGGCCATTTAAATCCTATCTCCTAATTAAGAACTTTGCACCAAAATTGTATTCGTGCACGCTTTGCTCTTCAAACTCTGCTTCAATCTAATAGAATATATTTTCAAACTTGCAGAACTGAAGAGAACAAAGGGCTTTAAAACTTTGCTGTACTCGTAAGGAAGCCGAGTGTCACTGTAGGCCTTGACGCAGCACTTCACAATGCTGAGGCTATGGGGGGACGCTAGTTCATCAGTAATAGGAATTTCATTAAAAATGCTAGTAATATATTAAACTATACACATATGCACAAACATGTATATAAATGCAAAGACTATAAAACAAATGTACATTTAAAAAGCTTATATTATGGCTTGTTTTTAAGATAAAGAGTATTGTGTCCGAGAAAAGGAGCATTATCTGAAAGACCAGCTGATGAAGAACCTCAGAGTTGAATTTGTCCATCTTCAAAATAGTGTTTTAAAAGTAAATAAAATATCATCAGCCAATTCATATGCATCTTGCCTGTCCACTTACCTGGGTGTGTAATTCATCTTGTACAGTGTAATGTCATCTCTGATGATTTGTTGAAACAAAGAATTGTGTCTTTTGAAATCACAAATTAAATAAAAACCCTGAGTAGACTCAGGATGATTGTTGAATAATAGTTTCTAATCACAAACCACTTCAGTGGTTAACTTTAATCATCACATCTACCATTTTACATTTAACTCTTGAAAATCAAGGTCAAAGATAAAAAGTAATTTTTTAAAACAATCTTCTTTCTTTCCCCTTTTGAGAAAAAATTTAGAGGAAGCAAAGTATCAGATTTGAATAGTAAGGAGTGTAAGACAGAAGAATCTGTAAGTATAAATGTTCAGATATAGTTCCTTGCTAAACAAGAAGAACATATTGACTGACTTGTTTCTCACATAGAAAACAAAACTTCAACTGGTATTTTAAATAATGACAGTTGGCATATGAAGTTTCAGTGTAGAAATTATAATAAGAACCCTAGTTTACAGGTTTAAACTTCCTGGGAAATACTGAAGAATTTAATAACTTACTATAAGCCTGGAGAATAAATTTAGAATGTGTTTCAACAATTTTCCCACTAATATCTGTTTTAATCTTTTTGTGTATTCCAGGATCCAACCTAAGGTATTACATTTTATTTAGTAACAGTTTTAAAATCTTTACCTGATATTTTATGAACCTGCCATAGAGACTTTTGAAAAACATGAAGTATTTTTTAATATAAATTTATTTATGTTAATTGGAGGCTAATTACTTTACAATATTGTATTGGTTTTGCCATACATCAGCATGAATCTGCCACGGGTGTACACGTGTCCCCCATCCAGAAACCCCCTCCTTTTTCCTTCCCCGTACCATCCCTCTGGGTCATCCCAGTGCACCAGCCCTGAGCATCCTGTATCATGCATCAAACCTGGACTGGCGATTCGTTTCACATATGACATTATACATGTTTCAATGCCATTCTCCCAAATTATCCCACCCTCGCCCTCTCCCACAGAGTTCAAAAGACTGTTCTATACATCTATGTCTCTTTTGCTGTCATGCATACAGGGTTATTGTTACCATCTTTCTAAATTCCATATATATGTGTTAGTATACTGTATTGGTGTTTTTCTTTCTTGCTTTCTTCATTCTGTATAATAGGCTCCAGTTTCATCCACCTCATTAGAACTGATTCAAATGTATTCTTTTTAATGGCTGAGTAATACTCCATTGTGTATATGTACCACAGCTTTCTTACCCATTCGTCTGCTGATGGACATCTAGGTTGCTTCCATGTCCTGGCTATTATAAACAGTGCTGTGATGAACACTGGGGTACATGTGTCTCTTTCAATTCTGGTTTCCTCAGTGTGTATGCCCAGCAGTGGGATTGCTGGGTCATATGGCAGTTCTATTTCCAGTTTTTTAAGGAACATCCACACTCTTCTCCATAGTGGCTGTACTAGTTTGCATTCCCACCAACAGTGTAAGAGGGTTCCCTTTTCTCCACACCCTCTCCAGCATTTATTGCTTATAGACTTTTGGATCACAGCCATTCTGACTGGTGTGAAATGGTACCTCATTGTGTTTTTGATTTGCATTTCTCTGATAATAAGTGATGTTGAGCATCTTTTCAAAACATAAAGTATTTTGTAGAATGTCCTTCATTGGGTTTTTCTGATGTTTCCTCATAATTCAGGTTAGTTCAGTCACTCAGTCATATCTGACTCTTTGCGACCCCATAAACCATAGCACACCAGGCCTCCCAGTCCATCACCAACTGCTGGAGTCTACCCAAACCCATGTCAACTGAGTCGGTGATGCCATCCAACCATCTCACCCTCTGTAATCCCCTTCTCCTTCTGCCCTCAATCTTTCCCAGCATCAGGGTCTTTTCAAATGAGTCAGCATTTCCCATCAGGTGGCCAAAGTATTGGAGTTTCAGCTTCAACATCAGTCCTAACATGAACACCCAGGATTGATCTCCTTCAGAATGGACTGGTTGGATCTCCTTGTAGTCCAAGGGACTCTCAAGAGTCTTCTCCAACACCACAGTTCAAAAGCATCAAGTCTTCGGCGCTCAGCCTTCTTCACAGTCCAACTCTCACATCCATACATGACCACTGGAAAAGCCATAGCCTTGACCAGACAGACCTTTGTTGGCAAAGTAATGTCTCTGCTTTTGAATATGCTGTCTAGGTTGGTCATAACTTTCCTTCCAAGGAGTAAGTGGCTTTTAATTTCATGGCTGCAATTACCATCTGCAGTGATTTTGGAGCCCAGAAAAATAAAGTCTGGCACTGTTTCCATTGTTTCCCCATCTATTTCCCATGAAGTGATGGGACCAGATGCCATGATCTTATTTTTCTGAATGTTGAGCTTTAAGCCAACATTTTCATTCTCCTCTTTCACTTTCACAAGAGGTTCTTTAGTCCTTCTTCACTTTCTGCCATAAGGGTGGTGTTATCTGTGTATCTGAGGTTATTGATATTTCTCCTGGCAATCTTGATTCCAGCCTATGCTTCCTCCAGCCTAGCATTTCTCATGATGTACTCTGCATATAAGTTAAATAAGCAGGGTGACAATATACAGCCTTGAAGTACTCCTTTTCCTATTTGGACCAGTCTGTTGTTCCATGTCCAGTTCTAACTGTTGCTTCCTGACCTGCATATAGGTTTCTCAAGAGGCAGGTCAGGTGGTCTGGTATTCCCATCTCCTTCAGAATTTTTCACAGTTTATTGTGATCCACACAGTCAAAGGCTTTGGCATAGTCAATAAAGCAGAAATAGATGTTTTTCTGGAACTCTCTTGCTTTTTCCATGATTCAGCGGATGTTGGCAATTTGATTTCTGGTTCCTCTGCCTTTTCTAAAACCAGCTTGAACATCAGGAAGTTCACAATTCACACATTGCTGAAGCCTGGCTTGGAGAATTTTTAGCATTACTTTACTAGTGTGTGAAATGAGTGCAATTGTGCAGTAGTTTGAGCATTTTTTGGCATTGCCTTTCTTTGGGATTGGAATGAAAACTGACCTTTTCCAGTTCTGTGGCCACTGCTGAGTTTTTCAAATTTGCTGGCATATTGAATGTAGCACTTTCACATCATCATCTTTCAGGATTTGAAATAGCTCCACTGGAATTCCATCACCTCCACTAGCTTTGTTCATAGTGATGCTTCCTAAGGCCCACTTGACTTCACATTCCAGGAATCTGGCTCTAGGTGAGTGTGAGTGATCACACCATCGTGATTATCTGAGTCATGAAGATCCTTTTTATACAGTTCTTCTGTGTATTCTTGCCACCTCTTCTTAATATCTTCTGCTTCTGTTAGGTCCATACCATTTCTGTCCTTTATTGAGCCCATCTTTGCATGAAATGTTCCCTTGGTATCTCTAATACTCTTCAAGAGATCTCTAGTCTTTCCCATTACATTGTTTTCCTCTATTTCTTTGCATTGATCGCTGAAGAAGGCTTTTTTATCTCTCCTTGCTATTCTTTGGAACTCTGCATTCAGATGCTTATATCTTTCCTTTTCTCCTTTGCTTTTTACTTCTCTTCTTTTCACAGCTATTTGTAAGACCTTCTCAGACAGCCATTTTTCTTTTTTGCATTTCTTTTTCTTGTGGATGGGGTGCTCCCTGTCTCCTGTACAATATCACGAACCTCCGTCCATAGTTCATCAGGAACTCTGTCTATCAGATATAGTCCCTTAAATCTATTTCTCAGTTCTACTGTATAATCATTAGGGATTTGATTTAGGTCACTTGAATGGTCTAGTGGTTTTCCCTACTTTCTTCAATTTAAGTCTGAATTTGGCAATAAGGAGTTCATGATCTGAGCCACAGTCAGGTCCCGGTCTTGTTTTTGCTGACTATATAGAGCTTCTCCATCTTTGGCTGCAAAGAATATAATTGATCTGGTTTTGGCGTTGACCATCTGGTGACATCCATGTGTAGAGTCTTCTCTTGTGTTGTTGGAAGACGGTGTTTGCTATGACCAGTGTGCTCTCTTGGCAGAACTCCATTGGCCTCATTATTAGACTAGGATTATGAATCTGGGGGAAGGATGTCACAGAAGTGAAGAACCATTACTCCATATCAGGAGCCCCATGATACCAACATGGCTTGTCTTTGATGACACTAACCTGGGTCATTTGGGTAGGGTTCTGTCTGATAGGGTTTCTCCATAGGAAAGTTTCCATTTTTCCCTTTTCATATTCTGTTTTTTGGTGGAAAGTCACTAAATGTAGTTCATACTAAAAGGAAGGAAAATTAAGGTTCACCTCCTTCAGTGGAAAAAATAAAAGTGAAAATGTTACTGGCTTAGTCGTCATTTCCGACTCTTTGTGACTCTATGGACTGTAGCCCACCAGGCTCCTCTGTCCATGGAGTTCTCTAGTCAAGAACACTGGAGTGGGTTGCCATTTCCTCCTCCAGGCGCTCTTCCCAATGCAGGGATTGAACCTGGGTCTCCTGTGTTGCAGGCAGATTCTTTACCATCTGAGCCACCAGGGAAGCCCCTCCTTTAGTGAAGGCAACATAAAAAATATAGGTTAAGACCCAAGCAAGTGTTTGGAGGTAAACACTCTGAAGCTATGCAGATAACCTATGCTATGCTATGCTATGCTAATCACTTCAGTCGTGTCTGACTCTGTGTGACCCCATAGACGGCAGCCCACCAGGCTCCGCCATCCCTGGGATTCTCCAGGCAAGAACACTGGAGTGGGTTGCCATTTCCTTCTCCAGTGCATGAAAGTGAAAAGTGAAAGTGAAGTCACTCAGTCGTGTCCGACTCTTAGCGACCCCATGGACTGCAGTCTACCAGGCTCCTCTGTCCATGGGATTTTCCAGACAAGAGTACTGGAGTGGGGTGCCATTGCCTTCTCCAATGCAGATAACCTGTTTCTCCTTAAAGCTTTCCCATTAATTTTATTGTTCATTGGTGGATCTTGCCTACAGTGATTATTGTTGTGGTATCCAGGGAGGAATTTTCTATTTTGCTCATACCATATTCTTTTGAAAAGCAACTTTTAAAAATAAGAATTCTGGTGCAGGATAAATTATATCTATTGAAATGGCTTAAGCTACACAAAGTGCATTTGTATTGTTTTCTTCAAAACAGTATCAGCTCAAAGAAACAAAGCCCATCACCATGCTGTCTCAGGGACAAGTGCACTAGAGCACTGAGTGATGCAAAGATGCTTAATGGTCCCAGGGCAGGTGCATCACCCTTTCTGACAGTGCTCATTTGCATATGCACGTTTAATCCCAGCAGGAGGTGTGCATTCAGGGGTCCCCCAGGGCAGAAATACAAACGCTCTCAGGTAAAAGCAATTCTTCATAAACTTTATAATCTCATTCCAAAACTCCAGTTGTCAGTGAACAGCTTTCTAGACTGACATCTTAAATCAAGAAAATGTCACGCGTGTACAGTAACTGGACTAATCTTTTCTGTAAATTGCTGCCTGTGGTTTTCAAAAACATGGTAAATTGCTGGCAATTGACAATGTGTCTCCCTGCACAGCTAACTTCACTTCTGCAGTTAACAAATCAGTCTTAAATTATTCATCAGATCACCCAGTGTCTACGTTCTGATTGACAGTCATTGATTTTGGGGACCTGGAATTCTGCCTTTTATACTGAGATAGAATTTGCCACCTGATTGTTTCTATTGTCTTCAAATGTAAAATTAAAACCATAAGCAGGAAAAATAAGTGCACGTCCTGCCGCAATATCTCAGTTAATGTTGAAGCACAAGTCGCTACTCAGGCTTTTGCTCTCCCATGCTGCTAGTACGTAGAGCAGACTGTTCTCAGACTCACAATGCCCTCTAATGTTTCAAATACAGAGCTTTTCTCTGTTAATTGTGTAATTACTGGACAACAATTAAATGATTAATTATTTGTACAAGATAAAAACATGAGATGCCCCATTAAGAAATGATGCTATTACACCACTGCACATTGTTCTGGGAACAGGGCTAAATCATCTTAAACAGCTCAAACAAATAGAATTTTGTTCCTAAAGTCTGTTTAGGAATGTAGTTTTTTTCTTCGGCGACTTCTTAGCGCCTTTTTTTTTTTTCTCCTAGCAGTATACTTTTTTTAAGGGGATTTTTTCCAGAAGCATATGTACCATTCCTTGAAGCATGTTTTTGAGTCAGTACTGGCTCTGAGTTAAATAATACACATGGATCATAAAAGTGTCTTATATTTGAGAAACACATTTATCTATATTTGCTCAGGAAGATTAACTTCAAGGTACCTTAGAAGGATCTCCATCAAGAAGGCTTGTCACAGTTGCTCTGGTCTATATAGCTCAGTTTTATTTAGAGCATTTCTCTTCAAGATCACCTTTTAAGGACAGTGATTCACATTCTGATTCATGATCACATGCAATCACAAGTATAACTATAGGTAAAAGAATCTGGAAAAAGAGTGTGGGATGGAAATGGGCAAATCAATACAAATTCATCACAGGAGATAGGAAAAACATTGCTTTTCTTAACTGTGGTTTGTCATAAACACCCTCATATGTGAATATCAATATTAAATAGGAAATATTAAGGCCATATCCCCTTGGTTCTTAAACACAGTTCTTTTTTTCTTTATTGGGGGTGATCACAACGCTGTGTTGGTTTCTGTTGTACAACTTGAACCAGTCTTAATTGTATATATGGATAGGGCTTCCCAGGTGGCACCAGTGGTAAAGAACCTGGCCTGCCAATGCAGGAGACACAGCGCAGGTTCAATCCCTGGGCCAGGACGGTCCCCAGGAGGAGGGCATGGCAGCCCACTCCAGTATTCTTGCCTGGAGAATCCCCTGGCCAGAGGGGCTTGGTGGGTTACAGTCCATAGGGATGTAAAGAGTCATACACAACTAAAGTGATTTAGCACACACAGGCGCAGGTATATATACATACCTTCTTTTTGAGCCTCCCTTCCCCTCCCATCCCACTCCCTCTAGGTCTTAAAATTGTAAGTTTATAAGTTCTTAAACTTATAAACCTATTCTGTTTTCCTCTGGAGACCATTGTTCATCCTTGGGTTTAACACTCTTGCTTTATGTAGCCAGAATTCTAAGAGAAGTCCCTTATAATACTTTCACATTGGATCATTATTTATTAAATTGTTTATGTTTCTCATTATGTAGAAAACTTTTTGAGAACAGAAGCTGACTACCTGGTGTATTTTTATGTTCCCAATTGCCATGCTCATGAGTTCTAAATTAAAATGTGGATGAATTGGTTCATAGTAGGTTGTCTTGTGTATCACGGAAAAGCCCTAAAACCATGGCTTTCAGGATAGTCTCTTGTGTACAAGAAATCCATTAATAAGACAGTCTAGATGTGATGTCACAGCTCCTTAAAGTCAGAAAGTCCCAGGCCCTCCTCCTGTCTTTGTTTTATTATCCAAATGAATGACTTGTCTGTTCCAGGTTACTTTATGGTTCAAGCTGGCTGTTTAGGCTTCAGCCAATTCCTTTTCCCATCTTTCCCTACATAGTTCGTTTGGTTTCCCCATCATTCTGTTTATCCTCATTCTCAGCCTTTCTCCTTCAGCATAGGAGATCTAGTCTCTGGTGGATGTCCTAAGACTGACACACCAGTCAAACTACAAATCAAATGTGCAGTGAACTTCCTCTGTATAAAGAGAAATGTTTTAGCTCTGCCATTAAGTATGTGATTCTTGTCAAATGAGTTACAGAGGCAAGTTCGTATGGCAATTCAATAACTCTTTTTTTTTCCTCTATAATATTTCAGAAGGTAGTGCTGCATAAGTGTATTATAAACTCTGTTCCTGCAAGGCCCTTTGGCTAAATATTCATCAGTGACCATTTAATTTCATGATATATTCTTAACTATTGTATCAAACTGCTTGAAGTCGTACATTGCCATTGTGTTAAGGAAAACAGTGTGACATGCACATCAACGTACTTAGTGGTTCCCTTTTATAGTCTTTTGAAACATTGCAAATGTCACTAAAATTCTTCATGTCCCATTACCTCTTCATTGACGTTTCTCAACTATTGCTGTAACAGTAAGGGCGTATCCATTAAATACAAGAATTAACCTCACTGCAGGGTAATTGACAGTCTTAATGACGTTTACGGGTGTACTATTTGTTCTACATACTGTTATTCTAGAATGACCTTATGATACATATGCTTGCTCCATCAAGAATCCCACTTGTACATTTGCATTTCCTTTCAAAAGCCACAGCAACATATTGCACTGAACATTATGAAAGCTGTTTTCTTTGGAGCATAGCAATGCTTTCACTGACATTTAGCAGTCATAGCCTACTCTCAATGCTTTAACTTCGGCAAACAGTGACCTAACTCCCATAGATTGAAATGATTTCAGATTAATAAGAAAAGCATGCTGGTTTTGTTGATGCATGTGAGCAAAGTGGATAATTGTGGACACCATCACGTCCACAGACCCTCAGGAAGATCAGAGAGGAGTGAGAACAAGATTACCTCTACCCTCCCTCCAGCTTCAGTCTCACTCAGAGGTGTTCCACGGCTCCATCCTGCCCCTTGCTTAGGTGGCAGAGCCTGGGGAAGGAAGTGTGGGAAGAGGAGAAAACCCTCAAGCCACAAGCCACAAGTGTGGTTGGCTTGGCCAGGGAGCAATATAAGATGGTGATTTGACAATCAAGTTTTAACAGTTAAAGTTGGTCCAGACTCTAGGTATCGTGTACTAAGGAAATTGAAATAGGGATGTAACACAGAAGAATTAGGGAAGGAGTTATTGGAGAAAATATAATCCTTTCATATTTGTATTCCTGAATTGAAACCATGAAGTAAATGAATTACACAGACAAAACATTTAATTTCATTTAAAAAATGTTTATTCCCGTATGTTGACTGGAGGGAGAATATAGTACGAAATAAAATTGGCAGAGACAATATATTTCAGTGTAGTTATTCAACTGTGTTTGCAAAGGCCTATTCAATACAGTTCTGTTATAAACATGAAATCAGAGAGATGCTGAATGAGGGCAATTAGAATGGTGACAGAAGAAGAGATGACCAATGATAAATTCTCTGTCAAGAAGATGGTTAAAGATCATGATGTCTAATGTTCAAGATAAATTCTCATTCATCATGTGCTGTTCTGCCATGTTTTGTTACAGTCTTCAATAAATGTCTGCTATGACCAACAGCCCTGTGTTGGTGGTGTTTGATGCAACAGAGGAAGTGACTGGTAGAGGGACAAGAGAAGTGGGAGTGACAGTGAGGAACTTAAACCCAGCAGAAAAATGGGCTGCCTGTTGCCAATTCCATAGGCTGTACCTTCTCTGGTCTAATTTGCTATCTATTTCAAATTAGGTTATAGAGAAGGAAATAAAGCAAATGCAAATTGCAAGATGCAAAGTGGATTGAAATAAGCATAACATAATATACATAATGATTCTATTTGTAAAGTCCAAATTATCCTATAATCTGTATATGATAGAAGACACTTGGGCAATTATTAGCACATTATAAAGGAGAAGTACTAGCTTATAGGTATTGAACTTGGTATAAGAAATGCACTGTGTGGTCCACAGACACAGCTATTGATGTAAGATGTGACAAGTTCTAACTACACAGTATTTATATTGTAGAACAAATAGAAGCCATTTCTGAGGGTGTTAGAGGAAATCCTCCAGGGATATCTTACTGCTTAACTGAATCAGTGCTTTTTTTTTTTCTTTACAAAATGGGCCTCACTGGATTTTTTGTTAGGATTATTGTATAAGAATCTGCTAGTTCAGGCAGCATTTCCAACATCTAAGCCATAAGGACAAGCAGAGACCCTTCATGTTAGTCAGAAAGCTTCAAGAGCGACAGCATGCATTTGAAGACTATAGTTGGAAATTTAAACCATAGATGTGGCTTTTTATTTAATCGTACTATTTAGGTTCATCACAATGACAGCTTAAACTGTATACAAGAAAATATTTAAATCATTTAAAAAATTCAACACAAGCTGCTCTTATATTTGGAAAGCAATCAAATTCTGCTTCTGCAGGCATCCTAAAAAGCCTGTACCCTGTTGACATGTATGCTAGAAAGGCAGATGTAACAGTTGTGGAAGGGTTACCTACCCTCCTGAATGGGTCCTTTTGACTAGGAGCATTTGAGCCAATAGAACAAGACCAAATTCCATTGAGAAGTAGAGGAAGGCTTTAGGTTTTGATCACAGAATGGAGAGGTGCCAGTTCAGGCTCTGGGGCACACACTCCCCGCTCCCCAACCACCCTGGCTGTGGGCAGGGCTGGTTTGGAGGGACCTCGTGCTGGGGGCAGTTCTCATGAAGCACCACTGACATCTTGAATCATGGTGTCTCTACAGCTGGGCTGAGGTGTTGGTGCCACCATTTGGCACCAGGAACTCTGGTCTGAAGGGCCAGGTGTGAGGCCTCTGCACACAGCACACTCTGAGCAAATGAAACTAGACAAAGCCCAAAGGAGAAAGAGAAAGGTTAGTCTTGATTTTATTGCCCAGATTCTGTTTTTGTTTCCTGGGATCTGTTCATGGGGTAGGCTGGTGGCGTGTGTTTCCTCTGCCTTTTGTCTGGCTCCTCATTCTTGAAGGACACTGAGGGCACAGGGCTGGCATCTGTGACTACTTCCTGGGGATGTGGGCATCATTCTGACCCCAGGGAGAGGAGTGAAACGCCCCCCAGCCACCTTACGTGTGTTTGGTTGTTCCCAGGCTTCAACCCTACGTGTTTGTAGCTCTGAGAGACCCCCATTTGTCTAACTTTTGGAAACAAAGGACCTGAGACAACACAGGATGCATGGCGCACATATCAGCAAGAGAAACGTGGTCACCTGTCAGGTGTTTCCTCAAAGTGCAGCTCTCTGTCTCCAGCCTGTACGAAAGTGTGTCCTGATGTGGTCTGTGTGCCCTGGTCACATGGGATCTCATTATCCCCTTTGTCACTTGAGACCCAAATGCTGGACCGTTATCGTGTTGTGGGAATCCTGGGAGTCCAAACCTGGTGGTTATTTCTTTCAATGCTTTAGTCACATTGGCAGTTGTTTGGGTTCTAGTGGGAAATGCTTCTATCCACCCAGAAAATGTGTGCATGCTTCCCAGGTGGCACAGTGGTAAAGAATCTGTCTGTCAGTACAGGAGACACAGGAGACGTGGGTTCGAAACCTGAATCAGGAAGATCAGGAGGAGGGCAGAGCAGCGCATTCCAGTATTCTTGCCTGGAAAATCCAATGGACAGAGGAGTCTTAGTGGGCTACAGTCCATGGGGTTGCAGAGAGTCGGACATGACTGAGTGATTGACACTATATACATTAATACATGTCTATATACATTATAATATGTATTATATAATCATAGTAGGTCTAGATATAGAGACTATACTATATATAATATAGTACACATAGCTATCTTATAACTGGCATAATTCAATATGTGATATGGACAGTTGACAATCATCAGACAAAGCACTATATATGTATATGTGCGTATAGACATAGATACAGATTACTGTATCTGCAGGGTATATTTTACCTTATACTGTATTTACTATTTTTATAGGTCTATACACATGTGCAAAAGCATACATACACATAGAGTAGTTTTCTGTGCTGGTAATCAAATAGCATTTCACATTTTGGATTATCTCAAGGTCATGAAGAAATAGGAATAAATTAATGTCTTTGAATCCTAAATTAGAAGAAAAGACAACTTGGATTACTAAATCAGATGGCTATGTTATGGTTAAGAAAATGACTTTTTAAAAATAAGACTTTGAACTTAAACACTTTCTTAATTGTGAAACGTGTTAAGTATTCAGAAATGAAATTATTCTCTAAAGCTCATGCCCATTAAGCAGAGCATGGCCACTCTATTGTAGTTATTAAGATGCTAGGGAATACTCTCCTGGGAAAAAAGACAGTAAATGAGAGAATGTTGAACAAAACTAAAACATTTCTGGCTAGAAGACTAATTATATGAAATGATATAGAAAAATGAAGCTTTTACCTCTAGAAAGAGGAGGAGCTAATTTAGTCCAATCTACTGCAATTATGTTACCAAACACATTTTAATTCTGCTTCTTTGAAAGGGAATATTTAGAACTCTTCCCATATTTCCTGCCATAATTGCAACCTGCTAATCATATGAGTTCCATCATGATGACACATTGAGTAAATGCATGTGTAAAAGAATTAATGCATAGTCCTTGCTTTGAGCATGGAAAGCTACAGAGGCTTTCTGCTGAACTCATTGCAGACATTTAATGTATTAACCAGAATCTGTTGTCAAGATGACAACTGATGGCAGGCATTCTTTCCGGCACAATCTGGCTATTTCTGCAGGAACCCTGTTTGTCTTTCATGACTTCATAAGGACACTCTGTACTCTCAACATCATTTGGACAGAAAGAAAAAACAATAAATAGCATTGGAGTTATTAATTGTGGTATCCCTGACCTCCTCCTCCTACAACTTGGTTATGCTACAGTAGGAATATCAGCTGCTTAGAATGAAATTAGTGGTCTAGTGTAAAGCAGTTTATTTAATCAGATACAGTTTCATAATTTTCTATTTTTCATTTGTTTGCATTTATAAACAGTTAAGCATACTTACGAAAGCTGTTAAATGAATAGACTCATACTTCACATCCTGCACACAAAAGCCACCTAAAACTTCTCTGCCTGAAACCTGGCTTCCAGATTCTCCACTTAGGCTGTTCCAGAAGTCTGGGCACTGGCTGCCAGTGCTGTGGAATGAACGCTCATCTGGGAGTCAACAGAGATCATCCCATAGCTAATGAGAAGCACAGCTGTGTGACCTTGGACTAGTTACTTAAGCTTGCTGAATTTCAGTTCCCTGATCCATAAATTGGGACTCTTATTTCATAGAATTGTTGGATCCATTAAATAAGGTAAGACAACACAGAATAAATGGTCAACGTGCTATTAAAATAGTATGGGTTAGCTGGATCTCTCCAAACTTCCATCTTTGCATTGATAAAATGAACATGCTTGACTGAAAAATAAATTTAGTTTCCTCTAATCCTATCGGAGAAGATGATGGCACCCCACTCCAGCACTCTTGCCTGGAAAATCCCATGGACGGAGGAGCCTGGTAGGCTCCAGTCCATGGGGTCGCTAAGAGTTGGGCACGACTGAGCGACTTCACTTTCACTTTTCACTTTCATGCATTGGAGAAGGAAATGGCAACCCACTCCAGTGTTCTTGCCTGGAGAATCCCAGGGACAGGGGAGCCTGGTGGGCTGCCGTCTATGGGGTCACACAGAGTCGGACACGACTGAAGCGACTTAGCAGCAGCAATCCTATACACCTATAAATTTGATATGCTTTCTACTATACTGTACACCAAGAGTAGAGACAATTTCTACCTTTGTATTCTTACCAGGAATAGTGTTGATGGAATGAATTTGTAACAAGCAAAAAAAAAAAAAAATGAGAGAACCACAAGAAAAATGTCAATTGTTCATTGTTAAGAATGTGTGCCTGAGGGATTCTCATAACCCTCTGAGCCAAATCTTATGAACCCCAAGATAGTGGTATTTTTAATGCAGCTTTAATACCGCAGTCGCTTGTTTTTCTAAATCTTAGTTATACATGTCCTTCTCTTTTGCAGAAATCATGTCCACATTGATGTTTACAGTAAGCACTCTCTAGTGCTTATATTGTAATAATAGCCTTTCCTCATTCAATCTATTTTTAATTACTAATTCCTCAAACACTTAATGAAGATCCTTATATCTTAGACATAAGTGGGCACGGGAGAGTGAAAAAGCAAAACCCCACTGCAGCATCAAATAGGCAATTTTAGTTACAGCTGCTCAAGCTGGAGGGGATTCTGTATAGAGATAAACGTAAAATAAGACAGACATGTGGGATTTCTGAGCAGTGGAGAAAAGATATTTTTCTCTTCCCTCTAAAACTGCTACCAAAAGAGTCACTGAAAAGTATTCTTTTGAAGTACAACTTCAAAAGGCATTGCAAATTGGTAGAATATTATACTTAGGATATTTCCAGAGATTTGAAAAATAAATCAGAGTATTTGAAAATCTAGAGCAATACAATTATAGTTGGTGTGCATTTATTGAGCCACATGACCAAGCTTAATAGGCAGAGGTGAGTGGTCCAGCTGAGCCATATAATCTCCACTCTACAGAATCACATTGTCTTGTGAGACCTGGAACTGAGTAGACATCTTGAGACCAAGCAAGGAGGATGCTCAAAAAGATGAGTCTGTGAAGGAAGAGATAAATCAGAAAGACTCTGGGTCTTAAGTGATATAAGTCACTGGATTTACCAAACCTGGGTGCTGACAGACGAATTGGCCCCAATTAGTTTTTCTTTTTTTCTGTTTTGTATAGGCATTATTTTAATCATGTTTACAAATCACAGGAGAGAGAGTCCTGTTGGTTAGCCTCAGGCATCATTTCATGCCAATCTTGCAGAAGGCTGTCCAGTTCAACTGACATTTCCACCACCCTGCATGACTTCTTCAGTCTTTATGAAAAATCGTACCTCAAAAAGGAGAAACACACTGGGGATGCTGCAGCACTAGACAGGACAAAGGTGCTTAGTGGTCACAAAGCCAAGCGTCATACAGAAGGGAAGTCTAGTGTTTCCCCAAACTACAGCTTTGTGTAAACTAAGCATTCTGCTTTAAGCTTCATAAAATAATTGAAAATAAAGTTTAAAATACATTAAAACTTTAAAAGATTTTTTGATATGGACCATTTTAAAAATCTTTATTGAATTTACTAAAATATTGTTTCTGTTTTACGGGTTTTTTTTTTTTGGCCCTGAAGCATGTGGGATCTTAGCTCCCAGGAATGGAACCCGAACATCTTACATTGGAAGGCAAAGTCTTAACCACTGAACTGCCAGGGAAGTCCCCCAAAGTATATTCTTATTCCAAGACTTTATATATGCAAAATAGTAAACCCTGAAAGTTACTAGATTCTTTCTAGTTTTTTTAACATATATGGTTATCTTCACACAAATCTCAATTTGAAAATGAGCATGTTTTTCAAAGTTATATAAATTAAGTAAAACTCTGCTACCCAAGTTAAAGAATAGTGTTTTTGAGTGGCATTCCTAATATTATCATAAATACATTCCAATACATGCCCAAAAAGTAATCCCACAATGTACCCTGCAAAGAATATAGAACAGCAGTTTTCAGATTTGAAATGGAGAGCTTAAAAGAAAAAGGGAGGGGAGGTTCCCTTTCTTCCATTATTTCCAGAACACTTTATCAGTAAGAGAGAGTAACTGAAAAGTGGTAAAAGTCACAAGTGTAAAACTGATGATGTCTACACGGTCAGGGATTAGGTCAATAGATTTACAATACATTGTTCTATCAATTTTAAGTTCTCAGACATTTAACATATCTCTTTTTTTGTGACAAAATAGACAGGGAATATGTTGTTGATGATAAATGAGAATGATGAACTCATCTACAGAAGCTTGATCTATGCAGTTTCCTGCAAGAATGAAGGTGAATGAGGAAAAGAACAGGTCACTGAGTCTACCCAGTTCCAAGGGATTAACACTAGCCTTATTTAGAGTGTGACTGTAGGTTAATCACTAAACAGGCATTATCTCCTTTTGTCCTCACAGCCTTCCATAAGATAAATATTATTATCCTCAGTTTACTTACAGAGATGTTGAGACTCATCAAGGACAGACAGATCACAGTAATTCCCCAAAGCAGGATTCCTAGCCAGGCACACCTGCCTTCTAGCTCTTGCTCTTTCCATGATGACGTGTTGCTTCTACCACGACTCCAGCCTTGGGACTTGGTTGGTAGACGGAGCCTTCCTCCAGCCTCCAGGGTTACCTCATAAGCATTTATGAATGTCTCCTCTTCAGTGACTAAGTCCAGCACCACATAACTAAACTACTGAATGTTGTTTGTTTTTTTAGCTTCCATTTAAGTTCCTCTCACTGTAACTTCTCAGGGAGTTTCTATTAGCTATTCATAACCCTTCATCTTATCCTGTTTTCATTGCTTTCTCTACAAAGCAGACAGGTGTATAAAAATCTGTTACTATGCTTTTCAATCCTAACAACAACTCTGATGCAGTTGGAAGAAGCTAATCATCCTTAGTTTGCAGAACACCTGATAACCTGATGCTGTGTGTGTCCAGGGCCACTGTGTGTGTGTGTGTGTGTGTGTGTGTGTACGTGTGTGCTCAGTCATTTCCAACTCTTTTGCAACCCCATGGAACGCAGCCCACCAGGCTCCTCTGTCCGTGGAATTTTCCAGGCCAGAATACTGGAGCAGGTTGCCATTTCCTTCTCCAGGCGATCTCCTGACCCAGGGATGGAATCCGCACCTCCTGCATCTCCCGCGTTGGCAGGCAGGTTCTTTACCACTGTGCCACTGGTCCCCATATTGGACCACGATGCAGTTGCTACCTGATTTCATATCTGTCTCTGCTGCCACCTCCCGATGGCATTAATGCCACTGCGTTAATTATTTACTCAAGGCACTGGGCAGTATTCACAGAAGGGTGGCACTTAAGATTAATTTGCAGTGTGTCTCAGATCATATTTTCAGGCCCATTTTTAAACTCAATGAACTATGCCCTTAGTTTATTGATTGATTTTTTTTTTTTTACTATTTCTTTTGTGGAAAAACCACAGTTCAAATATGATATTACCTTGCAACACTTTGAAGAATACTAAGTGCTTTGTTATTATTTTCCTACTTGCTATTCCTTATAATCTATCTGTAGTTAGATTTGGATTTCTTATCTCTATTTTCCAGATTAAAAAAACAGGGCAAAATGTGCCCCCATTTACAAAAGCTACTATAGACCATCAGAGTTTTGGTCTAGCCCATTGTTCTTGCTCATCTCTATCCCAAATTAATATATGAGATGGTGTTTATATGTCACTAAAATTTAAAGGTTCTCATCATTCAAAATATTTTAGATTATGTTTTTAAAGGAGTGATCATGGATATATTTAGTAATTTAAGCCTCAGATATGCATTTTTGAAAACACAAAAGAACAGAAATATGATGGAAAATAAAATTATACATGAAAGGAATAATAACACTAATACCTATAATTTAGCATGTAGCATGTGCCAGGCACTTGGACAAGCACTCCATAGGATATTTATCTTATCAGTCACCCTTTGCTATTGTCTGGATGTTTCTGTCCCATATCCCTCATCCCCCACCAAATTCACACACTGGAATCCTAACACCCGATGTGATGGTGTTAAGAGGTGGGGCCTTTGGGAAGTGATTGGTCATGAAGGTGGAATCCTGATGGATGGGAGTAGTGCTTTTAAACAAGAGATCCCCCTCTGAAGCTCTCTAGCCCTTTCTGCCGCAAGGATACAAACAGTGTGTAATCTGGAAGAGAGCCATCACCCAACCATGCCAGAATCCTAGTCAGTCGTCCAGCCTCCAGACCTCTAAGAAATATATTTCTGTTGTTCATAAATCACCCAACCTGTGATATTTTATTATAGAAGCCAAAATGGACCAAGACAGTCCCCAAAGGATTTTACAGGAGAAGAAACTGAAATTTAGGTTAAAGCTTAGCTCTGCTGGTGAGTGGCAAAGCCACAGTTCAAACAAAGAATTCAACTGACTTCAGGTTGAATGTTCTTAGCCTCACTGCCATACTGCCTCTCTAATTTTCCTTACGTATACTTTAACAGCTCATATTCTACACAGATTCTGTCTTGTACTTGGTAACTTACTGTTCATGCATTGCTACTGGTAGCTATCCTTGCAAGTATTCATGCACTTGTTATCCACTCTATTTTCTAAATATTAAGATAGGTATATATTCTAAGAACTTCTCCCAAGTAGTCTCCATGAAATTTCAGAAAGAACAGAACTCCCAGTAAACAGCATTCTTAAGTCATTAACACATAATATACCACACGCATGTAGACTCTGGGGATATGAAGGTGAATTAGAAGAAATCTCTACTCTCATAGAACTTGATGTCTGGTTATTGTGCTGGGGAGCAGACGATTATGTAAACAGATAAACAAGTGTTATAATAAAGATGGGCATACATGCGATGGGAGATTAGAGGCAGATGCTAGAGAATAATCATGCTTGAGGGAATCTCCATTTCTGGGTAGGTGTTTCTTGAGCTTGTCCTTGAAGGATGGAATATAATTAGGCAGAATAATAAAGGCATGACTTCAAAGCATATAAAAAGTATGTGTTCTGAACAGTAGATGCTCTCTGTATATTAATGAAAGAAAGACAGCAGTACATGATGAGGTTTATGGATGACTTAGAAATGATGTCTGATTCTGGAGAGTTTGGACTTACACATGGAAGTGTTATTGCTAAAATGTTTTAAATTTTATAAAGTCACAATTTGAAGATGCAATAGTTGGTCACAAAAATAAAAATGAAAATTATCATTCAGTCAGTTCAGTCGCTCAGTCGTGTCTGACTCTTTGCGACCCCATGAACTGCAGCACGCCAGGCCTCCCTGTCCATCACCAACTCCTAAGAATGGGGTGGACCAACCAACCCCTCAGTGAGCCAGTTGTCTTCCTAGAAACCTAGTAAGTTACGAAAGTTAATTTCTCACATTTACTAATATTTCCAAGACCCCAAAAGATTTATTGTTACTGTGTTATTTTGTCATTCTCCTCAACTCTACTCTCATGGTTAGATTGTGACTGGGGATCAAGAACTATGATATATATGGGTTAAGTGCAACTTCTGTTGAGAGTGATATGCTATATGTAAAGAGGATGTGATTGTTATATAAAATATGCGGCAATAAGATTGAAAATGATATATAAATACAGCTTTGTAATAAACCACATCTCCCATGTTGCTGTTGTTCAGTTGCTATGTCCAACTCTTCACGACCCAATGGGCTGCAGCATGCCAGGTTCCTCTGTCCTCCACTATCTCCCAGAGTTTGCTCAAATTCATGTCCATTGAGTCTGTGATGCTATCTAATCATCTCATTGTCTCCCGCTCTCTTCTCATTTTCCCTCAGTCTTTCCCAGCATCAGGGTCTTTTCCAATGAATCGGCTGTCCGCATCAGGTGTCCAGAGTATTAGAGCTTCAGCTTCAGCATCAGTTCTTCCAATGAATATTCAGGGTTGATTTCCTTTAGGGTTGACTGATTTGATCTCCCTAGCTCTTTGTGAATTAGTGAATTACAAATGTATTTGTTTGTCATTACATTTGAAAATGCAGATATCTTATCTTGTTGTGAAAAAGTCAACTTCAATGAGGTTAATAGCAAAACATTAAAGTAATAATGTAGTGGTTAAGCCATGTGGAAATTTTACCATGATTCTTCACATTTGTAACACTATTTTTCACAAAGCAGAAAATACTGCTTTATCCTCTGAAAGCATATACCATCGTAAATGTTTTTGAAAAGATGAATTTACCTATATAAATGTCTCTTATAGAAACAAATGGAACCATTGTATATTGGTTATGTTGCCTCAGTGTGTAACAAACACCTCATCAAATATTTTCCTCTGTGTCATCTCTAAGTGACCATTGCTGTCCTTTATTTCCTAGACTGACCCCCATAGTTCTGAGGGGTTTTGTGCTATTTGAAAAAGAAGGCAGAGGCCTCTTCAATTCCTTAGCATGTTCTGCGTCACCTTGGAAACTAATTGTGTATATCAGAAATTCCACTCTCCAATCTCAAGCTCATCAAATGCTACAGTCCTGCCCCAAGTACAGCATGCGATGCCAACTGCCTGTCAGAAATGCAGGTGGGTCCTCAGTGTATTGAAGATAATTATTGCCTTTTAGATATTGTAAATGGTTAAGTGCTTATTAAAATTAATTACAGAGAATTATCTTACCTGGCAGGGCCAGGGAATGGGATATTCTGGCTAGTGGTTCAATTGAAAGAAAGAGAAAATAAAAGATGATTGTGCTCCTGAGATTCAGTCTGGGTGTGTGTGAGGGGACTGGATTTTTCCAGCATGTTCTCTTTCATCAAGAAGACCATCACAGGATACCATCAGATATTTAAGTAGCAGCAAAATATTTTTCAGGATTGTTGTCAACTTTGGTTTAAACGATCCTCCAAATTCTTTGTCAGGAAGATCTCCTGGAGGAGGAAATGGAAGCCTGCTCCAGTATCCTTGATGGGAGAATTCCATGGACAGAGGAGCCTGGTGGTTACAGTCCGTGGGATTCCTCCACTGTGCCTCTCACCTGCTTGTCCACCTATCTTGCTTTTACAGCCTCCTCCACTAGTTCATTTTCTTTATCTCATCTCTTAAATAGTATTGTCCCTAGGACTTTGTCTTCAGCCCTATTTTGATATCTCTTCTGCTCTCAACTTGTGTGACATAATCCTTTCATAGAGCTTCAATTATAAAACAAAAAAATTTCAAATCTGATTTGATCTCCATTTGTGACCTCTCTCTGCAATGAGAATCCCTAATGCAATCACATACTTTAGCTAAACAGCACAGACATTATTGCCACCCTCAACACTCTGTCTCCACTTAGATTTCATAAATCAATTGATACGTCATAATCACCTGGTCATTCAACTTAGAAAACATTTCCATATACATCAAAATGGATTTGTTACTAACTCTTGTCAGATTCTCCTCCAAAATGCACTTCAAACCCTATTCCCTGTCTTGCTTTCCAGTGATAACTGGCCTAGCTTGGGCTTTGGTTTCTTTACCCTGAGTTTATTCTAAAAGTTAAGGCATATGCTGATCTTGCTGACTCCTGTCTCTTTTGTTTCTTACCTATCTTACATCCTGCTTCCAGCCCATCTTAATGATATAATCCCTGAGATAGTGGCTCCCCAAACTCAGACTAAAGTCCAAATTTTTGGAGCAATATGAAAAGTCCTTAACAATTTGAGACAAATATACACATCTAATCTTTATCTCTCCTACAGTAAAAGCCAAATACAGAAACAACCCATTTGACATTAAATCCTTTCTATAGATTCCATGCAGTTTTCCAGTGCCTTCTAAAAAATAAACTATAAAACCCTGTGCTTTGGAGGTAATGCTTGGAACCTCACTGCCACTGTTAACAGCATCTTTTCTAAGGTTTTGGTCATTGCCTCAACCTTGTGGAAACACTTGGGTTGTTTCTACCTTTGGCTACAATGAACAGTGCTGTT
This sequence comes from Bos taurus, assembly GCF_002263795.3. Taxonomy (NCBI): domain Eukaryota; kingdom Metazoa; phylum Chordata; class Mammalia; order Artiodactyla; family Bovidae; genus Bos; species Bos taurus. The sequence continues at coordinate 27,339,068 of NC_037341.1, forward strand.
CTGTAAATATTTGCATTTACAGAACAGGGTTCATGTGGATGTATGATTTCATTTCTCTTGGATACATACCTAAGAATGGAATCAAATGGTAACTCTATGTTTACTCTTTTTGAAAAGTGGATGAACTTTTTTTCTTAAATGACTGCACCATTTTATATTTCCACCAGCTATGTACAATGGTTCCAGTTTTCTGCATCATCACCAACACTTGCTATTATCTATTTGATTCTAGCCATCCTAGTGGGAGCCAAGTAGTAGCTTGCTGTGGTTTTGATTTGTACTTTCCTGAAGACTTAAGTCAGGAGGGGTGGCGGTGAGGAGATACCCCTCGTCCAAGGTAAGGAGCAGCGGCTGTGCTTTGCTGGAGCAGCCGTGAAGAGATACCCCACGTCCAAGGTAAGAGAAACCCAAATAAGACGGTAGGTGTTGCAAGAGGGCATCAGAGGGCAGACACACTGAAACCATACTTACAGAAAACTAGTCAATCTAATCACACTAGGACCACAGCCTGGTCTAACTCAATGAAACTAAGCCATGCCCTGTGGGGCCACCAAAGATGGGCGGGCATGGTGGAGAGGTCTGACACAATGTGGTCCACTGGAGAAGGAAATGGCAAACCACTTCAGTATTCTTGCCTTGAGAACCACATGAACAGTATGAAGAGGCAAAATGATAGGATACTGAAAGAGGAACTCCCCAGGTCAGTAGGGGCCCAATATGCTACTGGAGATCAGTAGAGAAATAACTCCAGAAATAATGAAGGGATGGAGCCAAAGCAAAAACAATACCCAGCTGTGGATGTGACTGGTGATAGAAGCAAGGTCTGATGCTGTAAAGAGCAATATTGCATAGGAATCTGGAATGTCAGGTCCATGAATTAAGGCAAATTGGAAGTGGTCAAACAAGAGATGGCAAGAGTGAATGTCGACATTCTAGGAATCAGCAAACTAAAATGGACTGGAATGGGTGAATTTAACTCAGATGACCATTATATCTACAACTGCAGGCAGGAATCCCTCAGAAGAAATGGAGTAGCCAACATGGTCAACAAAAGAGTCCGAAATGCAGTACTTGGATGCAATCTCAAAAATGACAGAATGATCTCTGTTCGTTTCCAAGGCAAACCATTCAATATCACAGTAATCCAAGTCTATGCCCCAACCAGTAACACTGAAGAAGCTGAAGTTGAACGGTTCTATGAAGACCTACAAGACCTTTTAGAACTAACATCCAAAAAAGATACCCTTTTCATTATAGGGGACTGGAATGCAAAAGTAGGAAGTCAAGAAACACCTGGAGTAACAGGCAAATTTGGCCTTGGAATACGGAATGAAGCAGGGCAAATACTAATAGTGTTTTGCCAAGAAAATGCACTGGTCATAGCAGACATCCTCTTCCAACAATACAAGAGAAGACTCTACACATGGACATCACCAGATGGTCAACACCAAAATCAGATCGATTATATTGTTTGCAGCCAAAGATGGAGAAGCTCTAGACAGTCAACAAAAACAAGACCAGGAGCTGACTGTGGCTCAGATCATGAACTCCTTATTGCCAAATTCAGACTTAAATTGAAGAAAGTAGGGAAAACCACTCATAGAAGGCAATGGCACCCCACTCCAGTACTCTTGCCTGGAAAATCCCATGGACAGAGGAGCCCAGTAGGCTGCAGTCCATGGGGTCGCTAAGAGTTGGACACAACTGAGTGACTTCACTTTCGCTTTCCACTTTCATGCACTGGAGAAGGCAATGGCAACCCACTCCAGTGTTCTTGCCTGGAGAATCCCAGAGACGGGGGAGCCTGGTGGGCTGCCATCTATGGGGTCGCACAGAATTGGACATGACTGAAGTGACTTAGCAGCAGCAGGGAAAACCACTAGACCATTCAACCACGACCTAAATCAAATCCCTTTTGATTATACAGTGGAAGTGAGAAATAGATGTAAGGGACTAGATCTGATAGAGTGCCTGATGAACTATGGACGGAGGTTCGTGACATTGTACAGGAGACAGGGATCAAAACCATTCCCATGGAAAAGAAATGCAAAAAAGCAAAATGGCTGTCTGAGGAGGCCTTACAAATAGCTGTGAAAAGAAGAGAAGCGAAAAGCAAAGGAGAAAAGGAAAGATATAAGCATCTGAATGCAGAGTTCCAAAGAATAGCAAGAAGAGATAAGAAAGCCTTCTTCAGCGATCAATGCAAAGAAATAGAGGAAAACAACAGAATGGGAAAGACTAGAGATCTCTTCAAGAAAATTAGAGATACCAAGGGAACATTTCATGCAAAGATGGGCTCGATAAAGGACAGAAATGGTATGGACCTGACAGAAGCAGAAGATATTAAGAAGAGGTGGCAAGAATACACAGAAGAACTATACAAAAAAGATCTTCACGGCCAAGATAATCACTATGGTGTGATCACTCACCTAGAGCCATGCATCCTGGAATGTGAAGTCAAGTGGGCCTTAGAAAGCATCACTATGAACAAAGCTAGTGGAGGTGATGGAATTCCAGTTGAGCTATTTCAAATCCTGAAAGATGATGCTGTGAAAGTGCTGCACTCAATATGCCAGCCAATTTGGAAAACTCAGCAGTGGCCACAGGACTGGAGAAGGTCAGTTTTCATTCCAATCCCAAAGAAAGGCAATGCCAAAAAATGCTCAAACTACCACACAATTGCACTCATTTCACACGCTAGTAAAGTAATGCTCAAAATTCTCCAAGCCAGGCTTCAGCAATGCATGAACTGTGAACTTCCAGATGTTCAAGCTGGTTTTAGAAAAGGCAGAGGAACCAGAAATCAAAATGCCAACATCCGCTTGATCATCAAAAAGCAAGAGAGTTCCAGGAAAACATCTATTTCTACTTTATTGACTATGCTAAAGCCTTTGACTGTATGGATCACAATAAACTGTGGAAAATTCTGAAAGAGATGGGAATACCAGACCACCTGACCTGCCTCTTGAGAAACCTATATGCAGGTCAGGAAGCAACAGTTAGAACTGCACATGGAACAACAGACTGGTTCCAGATAGGAAAAGGAGTATGTCAAGGCTGTATATTGTCACTCTGCTTATTCAACTTATATGCAGAGTACATCATGAGAAACACTGGGCTGGAAGAAACACAAGCTGGAATCAAGATTGCTGGGAGAAATATCAATAACCTCAGATATGCAGATGACACCACCCTTATGGCAGAAAGTAAAGAGGAACTCAAAAGCCTCTTGATGAAAGTGAAAGTGGAGAGTGAAAAAGTTGGCTTAAAGCTCAACATTCAGAAAACAAAGATCATGGCATCTGATCCCATCACTTCATGGCAAATAGATGGGGAAACAGTGGAAATAGTATCAGACTTTATTTGGGGGGCTCCAAAATCACTGCAGATGGTGATTGCAGCCATGAAATTAAAAGACGCTTACTCCTTGGACGGAAAGTTATGACCAACCTAGATAGCATATTGAAAAGCAGAGACATTACTTTGCCAACAAAGGTCCGTTTAGTCAAGGCTATGGTTTTTCCGGTGGTTCTGTATGGATGTGAGAGTTGGACTGTGAAGAAAGCTGAGCACCAAAGAACTGATGCTTTTGAACTGTGGTGTTGGAGAAGACTCTTGAGAGTCCCTTGGACTGCAAGGAGATCCAACCAGTCCATTCTGAAGGTGATCAGCCCTGGGATTTCTTTGGAGGGAATGATGCTAAAGCTGAAACTCCAGTACTTTGGCCACCTCATGCGAAGAGTTGACTCACTGGAAAAGACTCTGATGCTGGGAGGGATTGGGGGCAGGAGGAGAAGGGGACGACAGAGAATGAAATGGCTGGATGGCAACATTGACTCGATGGACGTGAGTCTGCGTGAACTCCGGGAGTTGGTGATGGACAGGGAGGCCTGGCCTGCTGGGATTCATGGGGTCACAAAGAGTTGGACATGACTGAGTGACTGAACTGAACTGAACTGAAGACTTAGGACATGAGAAACTGTGTGTGTGTTTATCGGCCGTTTTTAGACCTTCCTTGGAGGAGTGTCTAATCTATGATTTTTTTTTTTTCATTAGTATCATTTATTATTATGGTCTTAGACTGCTCTTTCACTTACTACCTCTAATGTGATTTAATTTTTGCATAATTTCTCCCCAAAAGACATATCATATACACATATAATGTGAACTATTCCTCCCCCAGTCTTGTTTCCTGTACAGCAATTTTTCCTGCAGGTCACAGGAGGATCTCAGATATAATAAGATTTTATGTCCACTAAAGCCAGATAATTCTCCATTGTTTGTCATATTATGTCACACAGAAGTTACCATGAAACATGGACTCTCTCCTTTTACCACTTCTTCTTTTTAGTGTTCATATTCTCTCAGTGTGGCCCAGTCCATAATGCTGGTATTTTATAATGTTCCTCTTTAGACCTTTCTATTAATCTGAAAAAGATTCATGTTTTTTCTTTCAGTTTATGAATGCTAGTTCATCTCCCTGGATTGGATTCATGTTAGGCAACCAAAAAGCTGTTCTTTGGTGTTTTCTCAGTTCCTGATTTACTAGGGAGCTGGTCTCTTTCCCAGTTCCCATACGCCCACCATGTCTCTTACACCTCAGATTTTGAACTACCCAGAGTTGCTTTTATACCTTCCCCCCTCTGTATATATTGCATCAGGTGTCACAACTATTCTTATCACTTCTCCCCCTAGTTTCTGTGTTCCATTCACTAGCTCCAACTTCCCAGCTCCTTCTGCTTCTCTGGGATGCTTCTTGAAACCTGTAAGAACATCTGCAAGATGTCCTCTGCAGCTCTCATGGTTGCCTATGAAGCCTACACCTCTCTCTGCAGGTAATGCTGTTTCCAATATCCTTAATACTAGAGATTTGGGAGTGTGCAAACAACAGCCTTAAATTACCATCTACATAGAAGTTATTTCACAGCCAGTATGTGAGCAACAGAGAGCAAAGAAATCAGTCCAAATGCTGGTAGCAGGACCTGGGCTCAGCTTCCTTGCCTTCAGAGGTTGTGAGCAGGAACATCACAGTACATGGTGAGGTGTGGCAGAAGAGAGGGCTCATGGCAAATCCATCGGTGCCTAATTTATGGGAACCATGAAAACAACACGTGGCTGCCCCATCCTTCAGGTGCTCCTGCAGTGATGTGCATGGATGGGTCAGTCACCCCATTCACCGAGTTAATGGTTTCTTCACTGCCAGGAGAGCATGCGTGTGCTATTGGCCCAGTTCTTGTCAGAAAATCCTTAAAAGGTGTGTGTCCATCTGTGCACACATGCGTGTATGGGTATGTGTGAGTCTGTGAATCTCCACTCATCCTTGCCCTCATTCCAGCCCTGGCGAGGAGCGTGCATTCTTACCTAGGTCAGCCCTGTGTACTTCCCCACGTGACGGATACTCTAACCTTCTAACCAGCTGTTTCCCCCCACACCCCTCCGCAGGAACAAATTCTCCCACTGGTGTTTCCCTCTGCCCAGCAGATCTGTAACTTTTCTCTGATAGTTCTTGGACCTTTCCTATATTTCATCTCAATGAAGCTGCCTCTACATTTGCAGTCCAATCACATATCTTTCCATTCTAAAGTCACAGGTTATTCCCTCGCCTCTCGTTTCCTGCTTATAGCTGTATCAATTTAGTTTAAAGTCCCCTCAACCCCTTTAGAATGACAGAGGAAAGCTGTATGTTATTTATGAAAGAGGTGAAAGGAGACAGAGACAAAGAGAGGAAAGTAACATATAAATTACCAAAAAGAAAAAATAGGGGAAGTGAGAGAAGTATTTCATCTTCTTTTTGAGATACATGGGAAACTTGCACCTACTGTGAAAATGTGCACACCCATAACAAAGTTTACATAATAAAAATGCAGCAGTCATTCACTTCTTTCCCACAAGTCTTCAGATGTGCAAACTTCTCTGGCCTAAATCCCATCTGACTGAAAAAGCAATTCATTCTCTTGATGCTTTCTTATGTTTTCATACACATCTTCTTTTTCAGGGGCCCAATATTCATATAAAATAAGTATCACTGACCTGGTTCTGAAAAGTTAAGCCTTTTTATTCGATCTTGGAACAGTGAAATGCTTTAAGCTGATGCTAAAGCAAATCTTATTGGCAAATTCATTGTTGTAGCCACGTGTTCCGGGAAACAAACTCACTCAGAAGGACAGTGCAGAGAGTGGAGGGCAATTTATTACACCAGTGGGCCCAAGGCAGAGTCTCCTCTTAGCCAAGGACCCCGACCAGCATTTGTGAAAATCTTTTATACCCCAGGTGTACATGTCTGAACCCACCACTCCAAATTCCTTGAGACTTACATAAACCAAGGAAAATATAATCCAAATAACCCCATGATTTACGTGCTATGTGCTCAAACAGTCAAACAATTAGCCAATAATCAATAAACCTGAGGTTACACTCCAATAGATACAGAAAAATTTATGGCCTGTCTAGAGCAAGGGGTGATTAGTATATGTTTTCTCTTAGGCGATGAGTAACCTAGATATGATTCAAGGTTCCCCGGTCTGGAGGGGGTCTTATCCTTCTGTTGTTTTCATAGGAACTAAACACAGAATTCAGAGTCCATTGGAAAGGTGGCCGAGCATGATCAGCATGAACAGGCCTAAGATGGAGTCTAGGCCCTATGAATTCCTTCTTCATCATAACTGGAACCTACAGTGATACTAATAACAAATGTTTATGGAGGGCTTGCCATGTGTCAGGCACACTTCTAAACACACAGCTTGCTTTGATTCATCGAAGCCTCCTTTCAGTTTTGTATGTCTTATTATGTGAGTATGTACTTAGTTGCTCAACCATGTCCGACTGTTTGCGACTTCATGGACGGAAGCTCACCAGGCTCCTCTGTCCATGGGATTCTCCAGGCAAGAATACTGGATTGGGTTGCTATTTCCTTCTTTACGGGATCTTCCTAGTCCAGGAATCAAACAAGGGTCTCCTGCACTGCAGGTGGATTCTTTACCATCTGAGCCTCCAGGGAAGCCCATGTATTATTATCGTTGAGCTGAATTAAGGCATAGAGTTTCAGTAACTTGTCCAGTCCTCAGTAAGACACTAAACAGAACGGTGATTTACCTGCAGGGACTCAAGTCACAGAGCTATTATTCATGACCACACCTTTATGCAACTCTATTAACTACATCATCTATTGATACAATTTAACATGATATTTTTCTATTTGAATCAACCCAAGTTTGCCCAGGGCAAACAGGTAGTATAGCACTAGAAAGTGCCATTCACATCAGTACAATGTGAATTGTGCTCCTAGGAGATGGAAGGCAGTATGGGGCTTCCCAGGTAGCACTAGTGGTAAAGAACTCACCTGCCAATGCAGGAGATGTAAGAGACAAGAGTTCAATCCCCTAGAGGAGAAAATGGCAACCCACTCCGGTATTCCTGCCTGGAGAATCCCATGGACAGAGGATCCTGGCAGGCTATAGTCCGTGGGGCCGCAAAGAGTTGGACATGACTGAAGTTACATAGTACAGGTCTTCAGTGTGTCATGAAGTTTCCTTGGTGTTATTCTTGCCATCATGATATGTCTGAACATCTAGTTTAATAAACAACTAAAAGGAAATTAAATTTTGACCAGAAGAGAAGAATTAAGATAGTGCTTCTCCAACTCTAGTCAAACATGCAAATTTCTGAGTGCAACCTGCAGTGTTCATGGGAAAGTTAACAAGGTTTTATGGGTCTACTGACACAGACAACCTCCTGAACAGACAAGAAATGCTGCGGTTTGTGGGGAGGAGACGAGAGAAGAGCAGTGTTACTTTCCTCTATCTTTTGCTCCATTGTCATGAACATTAAGGATGCTTCTGTTTTTCACTCTTGTTCCCCCACAACTGCTGGCCGCTGCAGTAAATCAACAACTTCATCTCCAATAACTTAGCGCAGCCAGCCTCTGTGCTTGTAGCCCCAGGGGGGCTCCACAGATTACAGTTTCCTGATCTTTGGCTTGGTTCACATCACAGGACTCGGCTGGGTGTTAATCCCCTCAGCCAGCATTTTTTTTTTTAAGATTATTCTGCCCTTACTACTTTTGGGCCGTGGCTTGAATTCCAACCCACATGGTACCCTGACCACTGGCTGATATAGCTGGGATTCTTGTTTCCTGTTTCCCTCTTCCCTGTCTACTGTGGGAGGCCTCCCTGACCAAGACAGTTCCCACTGATCCCCTTGCTTCTATTCTTCAGCCAACACATCAGACTCACTGACCCTTTAGACACCAACTCTCCCTCTGACCACTGCACCTTGACTTGGTTTCTCTAGAAGGTGGCCATCCTCTGGAGTTAGCATTTGTGCCTACTAATGTGCCTAGTGGAAACTTAAATAAGAAAGAGAAGTAACTATGATTTCATTTTAGCTTCTAATTTGTCTTATTTATTTCTATGGAAAATTGAGTTGGGCTACATATGAATGAAATTAAAAGACACTTGCTCCTTGGAAGAAAAGCTATGACCAACCTAGACAGCATATTAAAAAGCAGAGATATTACTTTGCCAACAAAGGTCCACAGAGTCAAAGCTATGGGTTTTCCAGTAGTCATGTATGGATGTGAGAGTTGGACTATAAAGAAAGCTGAGCGCTGAAGAACTGATGTTTTTGAATTGTGGTGTTGGAGAAGACTCTTGAGAGTCCTTTGCACTACAAGGAGATCAAACCAGTCAATCCTAAAGAAAAGGATTGGAAGGACTTCATTGGAAGGACTGATGCTAAAGCTGAAACTCCAATACTTTGGTCACCTGATGTGAAGAACTGACTCATTGGAAAAGACCCTGACGCTGGGAAAGATTGAATGCAGGAGGAGAAGGGGATGATAGAGGATGAGATGGTTGGATGGCATCACCGACTTGATGGACATGAGTTTGAGCAAGATCCAGGAGTTGGTGATGGACTGGGAAGCCTGGTATGCTGCAGTCCATGGGGTCACAGAGAATCTGACATGACTGAGCCACTGAACTGAACCTATGAATAGATGGAAAATCCAAGGAAATATTAAAGACATTGTTCTGACTCTAGAGAGAAAGATGGGTTTTAGAACAACAGGGTTGTTTTCTTATTTATGAAAAATAAAACAGTGTGTTCCAAAGAGAAGATAAGAAGACATGATTTCTAGTCTCAAAACATGCTGATAAGACTACCTGAGGAAGTAACACTAAACCTGGTTGAAAATAAGAGGTCATAAGAGACAAATACAGATGCTACGCATCACAGGACTTCAAAGGAGTTAAAAAAAAAAAATTGAGTTGAGCTGTAAAGGATAAAAATAATATGGAAAAAATCCAAAGGCATCCTGTTTAATTGTCATATAATGTATATATAGGAAAATAGAAAATTGATCAGAGAAGTCCACCTGCCAATTTCAAACACTGTTGAAATTCTTCACAGTCAGTACAAATATTAAAATAACGAACTTTGTTTTACTGTCAAAAGACAATAAGAAGGTTTTTTCAGTATATTCTTCAGATTTGACTGCTTTGCAGGTATCAGTATCAAGAAGAATAAATTTCAGGTTATAGACCTGCCTTAGAGAAGTCTTATTCAGATTTTATAGAGCTGTTTGCCACAGTAAGATCCACTTTGGTTTTCCTTTTATCCAGCTAAAAGAATGATAACGATGCCACCATGAGGAATATGAAGCATAAAATTTTCTATTTCTATCAGATAGTGGAAAACCTAAATGGTGTAGAACTCGTACACGCTGAATGAAAGCCATTTAAGCAACTTATTGCACTTCCAAAGGCAATTAGAAATCCTCTTTCACTCTTAGATGTTCAGACCCATCAGGAGCTAATTAACTGCTTTGGCGGCAGAGGGATGTTGGCAACACAATTCACAGTTTCTGAATGGCTGCAAGGTATTTAATTTGAACAATGGAAGAATTAAAGGGCAGCCGTTAGCAAGAGTATCAATAGATAGAGTATGCTGCCTAAATGTTTCTTATTCAATTTCAAACATGAACTGCCTGAAGATTTATTTTGGGGTGATTTTTCATAATAAGAGAGCCTTACATTGCAAACACCAGTGAGGGAAGCCATCACTCTGTAACTGTGCCTTGTAGATGCTAATAGACTGTTTCTAGTCAAGAGCAACACGAGAATGGGATGAAAATGGTGTTCACGGCATCAAGGTCTGAACCGCGAGGCTTCTGCTAAGCCTAAGTCACTAAGCAAAGGACAATCCCAGCCCACTTGGCAACAGTTATCTTTAAAAATAGAAGAATATATTCAGAGGAGGATCCAAGCAGTTGGTTACTTAGATTGGTCTCTGGAAAAATAAGTCAGTATATGCTGTATCTTTGTCAACCGTTCTTTCAATGACTTCATTGACAAAACCGACAGCTGATAGCGGGGGTCAACAGGAAGGACAGCAAGAAGCCACCAACACCAGGCCGGTCCATTAGGGATTGCCTGCAGGTTTCCTCCCGCCCAGGCATTGATCCAAAGTGCTGAAGAATCTGGCTTCACAATCTGGCTGGGGTGACGGCCAGGTTGTCCGCTGCCTTTGCACATCCAGTGCTGGTTTGAGAAATGTAAGGAAACTGTTCGTTTTCTTTTTTCTTTTTCTTCAACCTCCTGAGTCATGTGGTTCTGCACACGAATACCTTCAACTAGGATTTAGACCACTAAGAACTTGCACAGAAAAACACACACTGACTGTGTGTTAAACCTCTACATTGTGATGAAGTTGCACTATGTACCATACTCTAAATGAAATGAGAGCTGTGTGTGTATGTGGGGTGGGTGCGTGCGTGTGTGTGTCTCTGCACATGTGGGTAGTATGAGTGCATTTTCTCTGCCTTTAAAATTTTAAAAGAAAAAAAAAGCCATAGAGAGCAGTACTTGCCGAGGGTCATTTATTGCCCAAGTTTACAACAGTAGCGATACAAGTTTTTGCAAATTGAATTTGCCTCAGATTTCTTTGTCCTAATGCTTACTTTGCACAAGTATTTAAGCTATGGTATTGAGTATCCCCCTTTGTCGGAAATACCGCTCTTGCTGAACCGTCTTGACCATTGACTATGACACGGTTTCTTATTTATGTAAATACTTGCATCCCAATAGCCGACAGGCATCGGATGCAGAACCTAGAGCCAGTTTTCAGGAACAACTGCAAACCTGACTTGGTACTGTGCATCTATTCATAAAACACTTAAAACTGTGAAAATATGGTTTACACTTAACTGTACATAAAGATAAATGGAGAACTCAGTTCAGTACCAGTTCATTTGTACATTTTGGGGGGGTGCTTTTCACATTAACTGCCCATCTGTGTAATTTATAGTTTGACATGATGTGTTTGTTTAAAAAAAATTACATAGTATAAACCCATTAAAGATCTGAGGGAAAAGAAGCTTAATGTAGAACTAAGTTTTTAAAGTATGTTTTGTTTTTTTTTTAATCCTGGTATTGGTGCAAATGTTAGCTATGCCTTATTCATATTACAGTTAGGTCACTATGCTGTGACATGGTCTGTATTCATGCTGCCCTAGATACTTTTGTAATTATTTGTTGCAGACTTGTGACTGTCCCTCTTAACTTTCTTTTATGTAAGTAATTTGTAAAAAGTTTCTTAAAATTTTTGCTTTGCTTATTTAATTTTGAATAAAAGCTAAATTCGTAAAAAAAAAAGAATATATTCAGGATCTATTAAGTACCCACCTCTGTCCATACAACTCTCCAGGCAAGAATACTGGAGTGAGTTGCCATTCACATCTCCGGGGGATCTTCCCAAGCTAGGGATCAAACCAGGTCTCCTGCATTGCAGGAGGATGCTTTACCATCTGAGCCACCGGGGAAGCCCATTAAGTAATTGCACTGCTACTTATTACCTCTATATTCCACACTCACCCTCTGTCTCAGAAGGAACAACTCACCTTGAGGTTTTCTCGAATCCTTTCTGTATTAAGTATTCTCTAAGAGTCGGACATGACTGAGCGACTTCCCTTTCACTTTTCACTTTCATGCATTGGAGAAGGAAATGGCAACCCACTCCAGTGTTCTTGCCTGGAGAATCCCAGGGACGGGGAGCCTGGTGGGCTGCCGTCTATGGGATCGCACAGTTGGACATGACTGAAGCGACTTAGCAGCAGCAGCAGAGAAACAAGAAAAAAGAGATTCCTATTCATAGCTTGATTCATCTGTATCTATGTATCTATAACTATATGGAGAGAGATAGGCTTCCTTGGCGGTTCAGTGACAAAGAACCCGCTTGCCAATACAGGAGACTCGGGTTCAATCCCAGGGTCAGGAAGATTCCCTGGAGCAGGAAATGGCAACCTGCTCCAATATTCTTGCCTGGAGAATCTCAAGGACCAAGGAGCCTTGCAGGCTACAGTCCATGGGATCGCAAAGAGTGGGAGGCGACTGAGAGACTAATACTTTCACTTTTCACTTTTCTCACGGCTTCCTTCTCACCTGAAAGAACTGCTGCCTATAACCAAGAGGCAGCCTTCCAGACAGAGCGAAGACACCAAGAGCAAGGATCCTGGGGCAACAGAAATCTGGCATCCTTTGGAATGAACACTTTTGCCCAAGCCATAGCAGAGGACAAAGAAATGTGGTACAGTCAGAGAGCTATGGAAGATGGTCTAGACCAAGGCTAGGAGTTTGGATTTTCATGTAAATCTCTTGGGGAGCCATGGTTGAGTTTTAAGTGGTGAAAGTGACTTAACTTGACTTATCTTTTAAAACAATCATATCCCTTTTAATTTTGAATTACTGCTATTTTGGTAAATATTCCCTTGCAAACTAGCCACTGAGCATCTCAAGGTCTGGAACAGATTTTTTTTTTTAATTGAAGTGCAATATTATAATGGTTTTAAGTGCACAGCATAGTAATGCTATATTTTTACAGATTATACTCATACAAAATTATTATAAAATATTGACTATATTCTCTGGGGTCTACATTCAGTTTTGTAACTTATTTTAAACCTAGTAGTTTGTGTCTCTTAATCCCTTCACCTAATTTCCCCCTCCCCTCAGTAGTAACCACCAGTTTGTTCTCTGTATCTGTGAGTCCTTTTCTGCTTTGCTATATGTGTGTGTTTGCTTTATTTTTTAGATTCCATATACAGGTGAAAAGCTACAGTATCTTATTTGCCTGACTTATTTTAACTAAGCATAATGCCATCCAGGTCCATCCATATTATTACAAAAGGCAAAATTTTGTTCTTTCTTTGTGATTGGGTAATATTCCATTGTATATATACCATGATTTTCTTATCTGTTCATCTGTTGACGGATACTTGGGATGCTTCCATATCTCTCTATTGTGAATAACACTCTGTGAACATTGGCGTGCATGTATCTTTTTGAGTTACTTGTTTTCTTCACTAATATCCAGGAGTGATATTGATGGCTCTTATGGCAGTTCTATTTTTAATTCTTTTGAGGAATCTCCATACTTTTTTCTATAGTGACTGTAACCAATTTACTACATTTTCCCCAACAGTGAATGAGGGTTCCCTTTCCTCCACATCTTTGCCGAAACATTATTTCTTGTCTTTTTGATGATAGTCATTCTGACAGATGGGAGGGGATACATCATTTCAGTTTTGATTGACAACCCCTGATGATTAGCACCTTTCATATGTCTGTTGGCTGTGTGTACATCTTCTTCAGAAAGATGCCTATTTAGGTTCTTTGCCCATTTTTAAATTGTTTTTTGATAATGAAGTTCTTTATATATTTTAGATACGAACTTATTTTGGTTGTGTCTCTTATCTTTTCCTAACCTCATTTCTCCAGGACAAGGACAAGATCTCATTTGTTCTTTCTCTCTCTGATTTCTGCATAGTATATCTGGTAACTATACCTTAAACAAGGGTGTTTGATAAGTCATTTGATAGCAATTGTCAAAACTGATTTGAAGTTGCTCAGTCGTGTCCAACTCTTTGCGACCCCATGGACTATATGGACTATAGCCTGCCAGGTTCTTCCGTCCATTGGATTCTCCAGGCAAGAATACTGGAGCGGGTTGCCATTTCCTTCTCCAGGGGATATTCCAAACCCAGGGATCAAACCCAGGTCTCCAGCATTGACGGCAGATTCTTTACTGGCTGAGACACAAGGGAAGTCCAGCAATTATCGAAGATTGGGCCAAAAATATGTCCACAATTGATGAAGTGGGTTAACACAAATAACACAGCTGCTTTTGAGATCAAATAGAAAACTGGAAAGGTAAGTGAAAAAAGAGTCCTTTGTCAGTATGTGGTTATCTTAAACTGGTAGAATGGCAATCTCTGTACCCGGCAAACAAAAACACAATGGAGCAACTATAAGAAAAGTAAGGGAAAAGCAAATAACAAGAACAGGTTTTGATTAATTGATTTCTCTTCCACTCAACTACTTGTGGGAGTTAATTTTCTGTGTCAACTTGATTCAGCTATAGGGTGCCCAGATATTTGGCTGGACATTATTTTTAGGTGTATTTGTGAGGGTGTTTCTGGATGAGATTAACATTTGAACTGGTGATGTGCTGAGGCCAATTTTCTTCCACAAAGTGAGTGGGCCTCATTCAATCCAGAAAGGCCAGAATGGACTAAAACTCTCTGCCTTTGAGCTGAGATGCTAATTTTCTCCTGCTTTGTACTTGGACTAGAATTGAAACTCTACCATTGACTCTCCTGGTGCTGACTTCTCAGTCATCATAATCCCATGAGCCAGTAATATATACATACATACACACATATGCCAGAGAAGGCAATGGCAACCCACTCCAGTACTCTTGCCTGGGAAATCCCATGAATGGAGGAGCCTAGTGGGCTACAGTCCATGGGGTCGCGAAGAGTCAGACATGACTGAGCAACTTCACTTTCACTTTTCACTTTCCTGCACTGAAGAAGGAAATGGCAACCCACTCCAGTATGCTTGCCTGGAGAATCCCAGGGACGGGAGCCTGGTGGGCCACCGTCTATGGGGTCGCACAGAGTCGGACATGACTGATGCGACTTAGCAGCAGCATGCACATATGCATATCCTATTAGTTCTGTTTCTCTGGAGAACCCTAATACATTATTTATAATGGAATTATGATCAGGAGTGAATGTTTAGAATATATATGAAAAATGAATGCATTACTGAATACATGACTGAATACAAGAAAAGCAGCGTTCATGTGAATAGGATTAAAAACACATATTGGACAATTCTGGCCACCTCTAAAATCTCAATGGAAAGGATTAAGTTTTTCCATTAGCATACATTTATGATTTATTGTTGGAGATGTAATTAGTCTCTGAAATTATCCTTTTCCAGAAGTTTGTTCATTCTCTATTTCTCGGTATTAATTTTCTTATTATGCTTAAGCAATCTCTTGCTGATTAGCATGCATTTAAATAGCCAGGGTAATTTATTAAATTACATTTTTATAGACAGGTTAAATTATTTTAATTACATGTTTGAAACATACCATTAAATAAATATGATGATGTTAAATGTGTAACGATAGGATAGTGACAATTTAATAAGGCATTATAAATTTAGAATTTAAGTACTATTGATTTGAGCTTCAATGTTCTAAAAAATAACAAAAGTGAAGTTGCTCAGTTGTGTCCGACTCTTTGCAAACCCATGGACTGTAGCCTCCTAGGCTCCTCCATCCATGGGATTCTCCAGGCAAGAATACTGGAGTGGGTTGCCATTTCCTTCTCCAAGTCACTCAGTCATGTCCGACTCTTTGCAAACCCACGAACTATGCAATCCATGGAATTCTCCAGGCCAGAATACTGCAGTGGGTAGCCTTTCTCTTCTCCAGGGGATCTTCCCAACCGAGGGATTGAACCCAGGTCTCCTGCATTGCAGGTGGATTCTTTACCAGCTGAGCCACAAGGGAAGCCCAAGAGTACTGGATTGGGTAGCCTATCCCTTCTCCAGCAGATCTTTCTGACCCATCAAACCAGGGTCTCCTGTATTGCAGGTAGATTCTTTACCTATCAGGGAAGCCCAAGTGTATAGTAATAAGTTCTCATAGAACCCTTTGAATATACTGTATTTTGCATTTTTCAAATGGGTGAGAAAAATGTTAATGGCACATTGTAGGAAGAGCTTGTGAGATGCAGAACTCATTGTAGCCTTAAGGAAAATACAGTTTGTCATCTTATTAAAAATTACATGGAAAGCGACTAAACATTTTGACTTAGGTCTGGTTCCCCAAGAAATTTTACATAAAAATCAAGTAGCATTTAATAAATGTTTGCTGTATTAGGGGCATCGATTTACCCTTAGAGTTCATAAAGTTCATTGAGAGAGGCAGAAAATAGAAGAAGGAATGGAATGTCTGTTCCTGGTCCAGGCTGCCCCTTGTGAGTGGGGCCGACAGTGCACACTCAACCCATGGGGAGGCAATGAGGCTTCATTTACATTGACAAGGGTTGGGCTATCTCTGCCCACTTTCTGGCAGCTGCACGAATCAAACTCCTATGTTTCAAGATGAAACTGTGAGAAGCCAACATTGCTGTTAACCCCAGTACCACCCCCACTGGCATTTCCTTATTTTATAATCATTCTTGGAGAAGGAAATGGCAACCCACTCCAGTATTCTTGTCTGGAGAATCCATAGACAGAGGAGCCTGGCAGGCTATAGTCCATGGGGTTGCAAGAGTCAGACATGATTTACTGACTAAACCAACCACCATAATCATTCATTTCTATGATCATTTTTTTTTCATCATGAAGTTGGCCCTTCTTTATTCAAGAGGATTAGACTTTTTTTCTGTACACTTTACCTTTGGACACAAACATTACCTGAAAGGCAAGATTCTTTCCTGCATTAGGCTTGTCATTTGTTCTCTTTAATCATTACACTTAACCTTCAGTGACAGTTCTCTTTAATAATTACATTTAATCTTCAGAGAGTTATACTTTTCATGTCCTTGGAGAAAAGACGTGTGAAAGGGAAAGTGCCAGCATTACTTAAGTCACAAAGAGGCTTTATTAATTCACTTGTGCGCATCTGATTTAATTTACATTTTCTTGGATATTAACTTTTAAAGGCCAGAACATATAGCTATTAAAAATACCATAAAGCTGTTAGTTTAATATTTAAAAGGTAACATAATATACAAAGAGGATAAAAACAGAGGACATACTAGTTGGATTTTAGCTCAGCACCTAGTAGTTATGAGACTGCAGGTCACAGCATTTCCCAAAGATGCCAAATCCTTGTATATATACAGTCCACATGTCAGAGCAGATAATTTCTAATGCCTACATTTCTAATGACAATTATAGAACACTCTAGTTCTTTTAGTAATATATCAATCAGTTTGAATTTTATATGACTTCTTTAAAGAGACTTTAATTCCAACCTAGACAGCATATTCAAAAGCAGAGACATTACTTTGCCAACAAAGGTTCATCTAGTCAAGGCTATGGTTTTTCCTGTGGTCATGTATGGATGTGAGAGTTGGACTGTGAAGAAGGCTGAGCACCGAAGAATTGATGCTTTTGAACTGTGGTGTTGGAGAAGACTCTTGAGAGTCCCTTGGACTGCAAGGAGATCCAACCAGTCCATTCTGAAGGAGCTCAGCCCTGGGATTTCCTTGGAAGGAATGATGCTAAAGCTGAAACTCCAGTACTTTGGCCACCTCATGCGAAGAGTTGACTCATTGGAAAAGACTCTGATGCTGGGAGGGATTGGGGGCAGGAGAAGGGGACGACGGAGGATGAGATGGCTGGATGGCATCACTGACTCGATGGATGTGAGTCTGCGTGAACTCCGGGAGTTGGTGATGGACAGGGAGGCCTGGCGTGCTGCGATTCATGGGGTCGCAAAGAGTCGGACACGACTGAGCGACTGATCTGATCTGATCTTTTTCCATTTGCAAATAGTTTTTCAATTTATATGATTTTTCATGAGTGTCCATAAAAATAAAACTCTGGTTTAGCACAAATTTGATTGAACCATCCTTAATCAGGAATGTATTAGTATACAAAGTGGTGTTCTGTGGGCTTAATCCAGGTTGCGTCCTTTTTTGTCAATAAAGATTTATTGGCACACAGACACACCTGTCAGTTAATGTATTGTCTGTGACCTGCTCTTACACTACAATGGTAGAGGTGAGTGGTTGAGACAGAATCACAGAGCTACAAAGCCTCAAATATTTACTTTCTGGATTTTTACCAGAAAAACATTTGCATGTTCCTGTTTTAGAACAAAGGAAGTCAAGTGCAAAAATGATAACGAAAATCTTATCCTTAATTTGAAATACCTCGGGTTAAATCAAGGCACCTCAAGAGGTTTCTCAAATCCTTTAGTGAAGTGAATTTGCTCAGTTGTGTCCGACTTTTTGTGACCCCATGGACTGTAGCCCACCAGGCTCCTCCATCTATGGAATTTTCTAGGCAAGAGTACTGGAGTGGGTTGCCATTTCCTTCTCCAGGGGATCTTCCCACCCAGGGATCGAACCCAGGTCTCCCGCATTGTGGGCAGACGCTTTACTGTCTGAGCCACCAGGGAATCTCAAATCCTTAAGCAGCTTTCAAAAGTAAATTTACATTAATAAGCATTTAAAAATATGTCATAGTAATGGGAAGGAATAGGGAGCCCTGGGATATAGATTGTTTGGCCTTAACTTTTTATTTGTTTTGTCCCTAACTTTAGCACTTATAGCAACTTATTGAGGTTATACGACAATGTCTTTATCAAATCATTTTTACATTACTGTTAATAAATTGTAAAAACTAGCTAGGGCTTTTGATGCCTGCCAATACCATCAATGGCTCAAATTAATCACAGTAACAACAACAAAAGAACTCTCTTCAAACTGAGGACAGTAATGCATAATAATACAAAACTTTCCAGGTTTTTGTGATTCATTAAGAAAGTGACTTAACAGATTAAATAAGATTTTTAAGGTACAAATTACTCCATTATCCTAACATCATTTTATAGCTTCAGTTTTTGATTTGAAAGCCCATGACATTCTTTATGAATTACCAAACTGTACTTGGGGTGGGGGGCCCTCTGGGGCAGGCAGGTGGTGGTGGTGATGTTGTTTAGTTTTCAGTCGTGTCTGATTCTTTTGTGACCCCAGGGACTGTAGCTCACCAGGCTCCTCTGTCCATGAGATCTCTCAGGCAAGAATACTGGAGTGCATTGCCATTTCCTCCTCCAGGAGATCTTCCTGACCTAGGGATCAAACCTGCATTGGCAGACGGATTCCAGGCAGATTCTTTACCACTGAATCACCAGGGAAGCCCAGTAGTGGTGATACGTAACTATAAATGAAGGACTGAAAAATACAAATCCCTGAAGCAAGATATAATTGCCACATGAAACACCACATAGACAAAATCTCACCAGAAATATAAATGCAAAGGATATGGAAATTAACATTACATTAACTTGGATCTCCTGGAGATCCTGCTTTAAGAGACTCTGATACCCATTCATTTCCTTTTTCAAATGTGCTCAGCCCAGTCATGTGAATGCATTACTGATATGGGGCAGTGCCAGCATGCAAGGACAGTGATGATAATTTTCCTCGTGGTCCATGAAGAAAATAAGCAACCTTAATGTGGCTCATTAGAAATCTGAATAAACACAAGTTTAGTTCACTCTGACCACACAGCAAGACACAACATCAGTAAGAATTAAATGGGCTTGGAGGTGGGGGGTAATGTGAAGGTAATTTTCTACTTCAAACTATATTTTTTAGGTGTTTTTAATACTTAAAAATTATTCCTGCAGAGAACATAATCTGCCACTATAAATCACTTGCACATGACTTGAAGGATAAGAAACAGAAGGAACTTTAATATATATCAAAGTTTATTGTTACTTTTATGATGTAACTAAATGATTATAAGCTGTAGCTACAGCTAACATCAATGGGTAATTCTGACCTAAAAGCCATAGCACAGGGCTGTGTGTGCAAGATGGATCATTCTGACAGTCCTAAGTGCACCATGAACTTTAAATATTTTATACCTTCCCTATCTGTGTCTGTTTCCAGTCAAACACAGACACAAATTGGAATATAGCTGGTTGACTGAAGCAATGGTTCAGAAAATCAGACCTGTATTTAATGGACTGTGGGTAAACCAAGCTTAGTTTCCACACTTGGTTTTTATTCATCTATTGAAAATTTTTTGATACCTTTATTGTTTTATTCAAAATCTATCCCCATTATAGAAATATAAACTATATAGAGTAACCAGTAATTTCCCCCCCCCCCCGCCCCTTAGGAAATACTCATTTCTCTCTGAAATTTAGTTCATTTAAAATTGAATACTGGATGCTTGGGGCTGGCGCACTGGGAGGACCCAGAGGGATGGTATGGGGAGGGAGGAGGGAGGAGGGTTCAGGATGGGGAACACATGTATACCTGTGTCGAATTCATTTCGATATTTGGCAAAACTAATACAATATTGTAAAGTTTAAAAAATAAAATTAAAAAAAAAAGAAGCTAGGAAACAAACCAAAAAAAAAAAAAAATTGAATGCATCCTTGGATTTCTAATGACTTTTAAAATAGTTATGACTTTTAAAAACTTATCCATTCAGTTTTAATTGTAATACTGAGAGTTATGACCTCTTATGACCCTTTAAATACAACCATAAGTATTAGAGGTTTGACCCCAACTCTTTTGATTGGAAAAAGCAAGGAAAGAGAGAATATGCCATTTAGAGAGGAATCGCGGGGCGGGGTCGCGGGGTGGGGGCGCGGATCAAGGGGAGGAAAAATATATGTGTATATATTTAACCTGATAAATTGAAAAGTAGATATTTATTAGATTAAAATATATATGCAAAGAAAGTGTATATTGGAGAAGGAAATGGCAACCCATTCCAGTATTCTTGCCTGGGAAATCCCATGGACAGAGGACTCTGGTGGACTATAGTCCATGGGGTCACAAAAGAGTTGGACACCACTTAGCAACATTACAACAACAACAACAACAACGTGTATATATAAAGTTCAGTTCAGTTCACTTCAGTCGCTTAGTCGTGTCCGACTCTTTGCGACCCCGTGAATTGCAGCACGCCAGGCCTCCCTGTCCATCACCAACTCCCGCAGTTCACTCAGACTCACATCCATCGAGTCAGTGATGCCATCCAGCCATCTCATCTTCTGTCTTCCCCTTCTCCTCCTGCCCCCAATCCCTCCCAGCATCAGAGTCTTTTCCAGTGAGTCAACTCTTTGCATGAGGTGGCCAAAGTACTGGAGTTTCAGCTTTAGCATCATTCCTTCCAAAGAAATCCCAGGGCTGATCTCCTTCAGAATGGACTGGTTGGATCTCCTTGCAGTCCAAAGGGACTCTCAAGAGTCTTCTCCAACACCACAGTTCAAAAGCATCAATTCTTCGGCATTCAGCTTTCTTCATATACTCTAATCTGATACATAAAATATTTGGCATATATCACCTTATTTATACATTAATGTATACTTTAATTTGATACATGAATATATATATATATGAAGTATATCCTGATTTGTATATGAAAATTCAAAAACGGTGGAACAGAAGTGTTTTTAGCACAATAAAGGGCAAATCCTTCCCTAACACAGATATATTCCCTGATCTCAAGGACAAACACAAGTTGTTTCTCAGTTGATTGCGCTTCATTTCCAGTGGCAACTGTTGTACTATGCAAATTTACTGAGGAAACTGTGACAAGAAACTGATAACATCTGTCTGAAAAGGTTCTGAGCGCTCAACACTTGAATCACATTATACTGAAGGAGCATGGAGTCTAGTGTGGAGGGTGTAACAGTGTGATGGAGGAGCAGCCCAGCCCTTGGGTAGAGTACTTCTCCCCTCAAGCATGCAGACACCCTGGAGGGAAATGTTAGCTCTGCAGTGGTGTTTGAGCTTTAATCTGGACTGTTAATGTTATGCTCAAACACTGCAAGTCTGGTCTTACTGTGAAGTGAAGAGGAAGGCTGAATAGATCGAGATGGACCTCACCCTTGACTATAAAAAATACTTTGCATTAAAATAAATAGAAATCATACAAAATATGTTTCAGAACACGATAGAATTAAACTAGAAAGATGACTAGCCCCAAATATTTGGAAATTACACAACATATGTAAAATCCATGGGTCTAAGAAATCTCAAGAGAAATTTTAAAGTATTTTGAGCAGAATAACAAGGAAAATACAACTTGTCAAAATTTGTGTGATACATTGAAAGCAGTGCTTTGAAGAAAATGTATGACATTGAATGACTTTCAGAAAAGGAGAATGATCTAAAATCTTATACTTTCATCCTGTTAAACTGGAGAAAGAAGAATCATGTATGTCTAAAGCAAGCAGAAGAAAAGAAATGATAAAAAATGGAGTAAATATCAACGAAAATATAAATAGGAAAGTGATAGAGAAAAATTAATGAATCCAAAGCTAGTTCTTTGTAAAAACAAACAAACAAACAAAAAAGGAAAATAATTAGTAAGTCTCTAGCTAGGTTACCAGAAGAAAAAAAGAGAATTCACAAGTGGCTAATACCAAAAATATAAGAGGGTATTAAAAGAATAATAAAACATTATTATTTTAGTAATTATTTTAGTAATTATTTAAATAATATTAAAAGTATATTAAATGTTAAAATAATTATAAAACAATACTGTAAAGAACTCTATGCCCACAAATTTGATAACTTAGATAAAATGAACCAATTGCTTTAAAAACACAAGCTACCAAAACTTACACAAGGAGAAATAAATATCTGAATAGGTTCATATCTGTTAAAGAAATTAAAGCAATAATTGAAAACCTTCCAAATAAAGAAAACACGAAGCTTGGGCGGTTTTACTAGTGTTTTCTAAAAAAACATTTAAGGAAAAAGTGATACCAGTTCTCTACAGTTTCATCCAGGAGATAGAAACAAAGTGAATACTTCCTAATTCATTCTATTCAGAACCATTGTGATAATGATACTAGATTAAGATGTTATAAGAAAGAAAAAGGGCAGACCAGTATCTCTCATGAATGTAAAAATCTTCAATAATCCCACAATATATGAAAATAATTGTATATTACAACCAATTGGAATTTATTCTGGCTATGTAAGACTGATTCAACATTCAAAAATTAATCAGTAAAATCCATTTAACAATAGGCTCAAGAAAAAACATGAGCTTGTATCATTTGATACAGAAAAAGATAACAAAATTTAACACCCAGAAAACTAGAGTTGAGAGGAAATTCCTCAATTTGATAAAGAGTATTTAAGAAAACCTTCAGCTAACATCATACTTATTGGCGAGAAATTGAACCATTGATCTACCCCACCCCACCCATTGATCATGTACAAAGCAAGGATCTTCTCTCCTATCATTCTGACTCAATATTATACTGGATGTCCAAGCTACTCCAGTAAAAGCAAACAAGAAAGAAAAAACAATTCAGACTATGATAAAAGAAAACTTTGTCCATTGATGATATGCTTTTTTCGTTTATAAGATCCCAAAGAATTAACAAAAATAACTATGACTCCAATAATAAGGTTAAACAATATTATTTCTTCAAATAATTTTTGACTTTCCTCCATTTGGGGGACTCTAATTAAATATATCGGAGAAGGCAATGGCACCCCACTCCAGTACTCTTGCCTGGAAAATCCCATGGATGGAGGAGCCTGGTAGGCTGCAGTCCATGGGGTCGCTAGGAGTCGGACACGACTGAGCAACTTCCCTTTCACTTTCCACTTTCATGCATTGGAGAAGGAAATGGCAACCTACTCCAGTGTTCTTGCCTGCAGAATCCCAGGGACGGAGGAGCCTGGTGGGCTGCTGTCTATGGGGTCACACAGAGTCGGACACGAGTGACATGCTGCTGCTGCTGCTGCTTCGTCGCTTCAGACGTGACTTAGCAGTAATTTACATATATGCTGGACTGCTTTGCACTTTCTGACAGGTTGTCCAGGCTTTATTTAACTTTTAAAGTTGCTTTTCTCTCTTATCTATTGTCTATCTATCTGTGTATCTACCTATGTATCTATTATTTATCATCTATTTAATATTGCTTTGTCTTCAAGTTTACTGAAAGTATTTATAAGTATCTAATACTCCAGTACTTTGGCCACTTCATGCGAAAAGTTCACTCATTGGAAAAGACTCTGATGCTGGGAGGGATTGGGGGCAGGAGGAGAAGGGGACGACAGAGGATGAGATGGCTGGATGGCATCGCTGACTCAATGGACATGAGTCTCAGTGAACTCCGGGAGTTGGTGATGGACAGGGAGGCCTGGCGTGCTGCGATGCATGGGGTCGCAAAGAGTCGGACACGACTGAGCGACTGATCTGATCTGATCTGAATAACCTATTAAACATTGAAAATGTTTTTCAATTCCCATTTTACACTTTTCTTGTGTAAAAGTAATATCTGGTTCATTTTTTATAAATTCTCCTCTGTGTTTAGGTTTACATTAAAAAAAAAACCCTCATTATATTTGTAATAGCTGTATTAGAGCCTTTTTCTGTGAATCCCACCAGCTCTGTCATATTTAGTTATTTCAATAGTCATTTTCTGTTTAGTTCTGGCTAAGATTTTCCTGCTTTTTCATATTCTAGTAAGTTTTAATTGGGTGCTAGTCACTTTATTGCACTTTTCTTGGAGTGTTGTGTCTTTCTTTAAAAAAAAAATGCTAAAGTTAGTTTTGACAGTCAAGTTATTTGTGGAATAGCTTGATCCTTTTGAAGCTTTTTTCCAAGTGTTTTTTGGGTGGGTCTGGGCTAGGTTTGCTGTAGGTATAAATTAACCTATTGGTGAAATATGATCATCCTGATGTCTCTACCATGATTGCTCACTGAGGCATCTCTTCTATGGCAGGTTGTAACTTGAACATCTTTTAGTTTTGAGTGATTTCTAGGAAGTGTTTATATTATAAATTAACAGTATGTCTTAGCCTGACTTCAGGGCATTTTTGCTGTATGTGTGTGTGATCGGTCACATCGGACTCTTTGTAACCCCCTGACTAGACTGTAGTCCACCAGGCTCCTCTGTCGATGGGGTTTTCCAGGCAACAATACTGGGGTGGGTTGTCACATGTGAACAAATTAATGTTCAGCCACACATTCAAATGGCTGAACTCTGTGCAGATTTCTAGGGCTCTTTCTCTGCATAGCTCCCTCTCTTCTCCAATCCTCTGTCCTTAAAATTTTGGCTGCTAGGGCTTAATCAAAATGCAATGTCTGTCTCCTCAATTCAGCAAAATCTCCATGGTATGCTCTTATAAGCTGCTTTTGAAAGTGCCTCCATGAAAAACCTCAGGGCAACTTATAAGCTTCTCTGTTAATTTTAATTTTCCAAGGAGCAAAGCCCTGCACTGCCTGCCATCCAATGTATAAAGTCAATTGTTTCATATAATTGTGTCCAATTGTTCCAATTGTTTTCCTAGTTGTTTCTGCCAGGAGGCAAAATTGGATACTGGTGACTCCAACAAGGCTTAGTGTGATTTTACAGCTTCTTTGGCTTATTTGCATTATTACAATCAGAAAAGCAGTCTGGTGAGTGCTTTTTGCCTTCCAGCTAGATGTAGAAATCAGGACTACAATATTTGTTAAACACTTACAAATATAAAAGCTTCTATGAAATTGTAAATTAAGTACTATTCCACTTGGGATCGTTCCACTCTGCTGTAAGAGTGGAGTGGTCTCTTGCATATCTCTGAGAGAGACAGATTTAATTCCCAGTTCAAATGGGCCAAGTCATCAAATGAGATTTAAGGCATAGAGTAGTGGTAAGTACTGAGCTTTGACCGAATAGGAAAGCATGGTGGGCATATGAGTGCTAAGGAAGTCTAAAATGCACGTGTCTGACTCTTTGCAACCCCATGGACTATTCAGTCCATGGAATTCTCCAGGCCAGAATACTGGAGAGGGTAGCTGTTTCCTTCTCCAGGGGATCTTCCCCAACCCAGGGATCAAACCCAGGTCTCCCACATTGCAGGCAGATTCTTTACCAGCTGAGCCACCAGGGAAGCCCTCAGTCTTCTAGATGGCAGTATTAAGAGACGTAATACTCATTATTTCTTGGATTCATTTCTGCATGCTCCTAGTGGCTCAGACGCCTGCAATGCAGGAGACCCTGGTTTGATCCCTGCATCAGGAAGAACCCCCGGAGAATAGATAGGCTACCCACTCTAGTATTCAAGGGCTTCCCTGGTGGCTCAGATGGTAGAGAATCTGCCTGCAATGTGGAAGGCCTGGTTTCAACTCCTGGGTTGGGAAGATCTTCTGGAGGAGGGCATGGCTACCCACTCCAGTACTGTTGCCTGGAGAATCCCATGGACAGAGGAACCTGGTGGGCTACAGTCCATGGGGTTGCAAAGCGTCAGACAAGACTGAGTGACTAAGCATATTGAGACATAATCTAATCTAATCTAATCTTTGGTGATGATACAAACTCCATATTCAAATTGCTTGGTCTAGAACAAGTAGATAATTTAAAAAGTACAATACCCTTCTCTTTGGCTGTTTCCCATGAAAAGATCAGAGACAATATGACAAAATATAACATCATAAGACATAAAAAGTTTGCTAATCTACAGTATCTTTTCCATATTACTTTGACTATAGGCCTTTAATCCACATCAGTGTCACAGAGAGTATTTTGGGTGACAACTTTTTTTTCTTATGTAGTAGTTCACTAAAACAATTCTATAGTTCTTAGTCATTAAAAATTTTTTTTAACAATTGTTTTTTGTTTAAGGATCTTACAATTATTAAAGAGGATCTTGGCTGAGTTCTTCAACCAGGAAGGTACAACTGAGTTGGGAAATTAAATAAGAGGTATAGAGGGATATTATCCAGCAGTTTGTGAAGATTTCAGACTTGCAAATAACTTTCATAATGATTCTATTTTCCCTGAACATCTTTGCAAAGTCAGAGACCTTTTCTGTGCATTCCTATGGATTATTTTGGGCCATTTGGCCATTTTCTAAGAAGGAATAATATAAGGGGAAAATAAAGAGAAATTATCCAACTAGAAGACATACTTTTTAAGGGAACCAGGTTAAGTAAGGTAACTGATTGGTTCTAAAGTTCCTTTTTTAAAAAATTGCTTATTCTTACTCTTGTGTAAATTATCTATCATATACCAAACAACTTAAGGTGAGTTAAAAATAATTTTATTTATACTTTAATTGGATGTATATAATCCTTGCTGCTGCTGCTGCTAAGTCGCTTCAGTCGTGTCCGACTCTGTGTGACCCCATAGACAGCAGCCCACCAGGCTCCGCTGTCCCTGGAATTCTCCAGGCAAGAACACTGGAGTAGGTTGCCATTTCCTTCTCCAATGCATGAAAGTGAAAAGTGAAAGGGAAGTCGTTCAGTCGTGTCCGACCCTCAGTGACCCCATGGACTGCAGCCCTCCAGGCTCCTCCATCCATGGGATTTTCCAGGCAAGAGTACTGGAGTGGGGTGCCATTGCCTTCTCCTTAGGACAAGTTAATTAACTTTTGTTTTTATAAGCTCTCTTTCATTTGTTCTCAGAGGATCTCAAAAAGATAACTAACACAGCATTTATTGCTATTGATTGCTAATAAGACAGCAGAAAGTAACTCAATTTTTCAGGTTAATAGAGTATTTTTTGAAAATCTGTTATTTTTGAGTATGATAAAGTCGATTACTATAACAACAATGCTTTCAGACACAAACTAGAGTTAGAGCAAACACAGATGCCAGTTATTTTAATTTGTTATATTTAATTCTATCAATCAGCTTTTATACATGAAATTATGAGTGTTTCAGTGTAACAGAAGTGGAAGATACTAAGAAGAGGTGGCAAGAATATACAGAACTATATAAAAAAGATCTTAATGAGCCAGATAACCACAGTGGTGTGATCACTCACCTAGAGAAAGACATCGTGGGGTGCAAAGTCAAGTTGGCCTTAGGAAGCATCACTTGAAAGAAAGCTACTGGAGGTGGTGGAATTGCAGTTGAGCTATTTAAAATCCTAAAAGATGATGCTGTTGAAGTGCTACACTCAATATGCCAGCAGATTTGGAAAACTTAGCAGTGGCCACAGGGCCAGAAAAGCTCAGTTTTCATTCCAATCCCAAGGAAAGGCAATGCAAGAGAATATTCAGACTACCACACAATTGCACTTATCTCACACGCTAGTAAAGTAATGCTCAAAATTATCCAAGCTAGGCTTTTAACAGCACGTGAACTGAGAAATTTCAGATGTTCAAGCTGGATTTAGAAACTGGAGAGGAATCAGAGATCAAATTGCCAACATCCATTGGATCATAGAAAAAGCAAGAGAATGCCAGAAAAATATCTACTTCTGCTTCATTGACTACGCTAAAGCCTTTGACTGTGTGGATCACAACAAACTTGGAAAATTCTTAAAAGATATGGAAATACCAGACCACCTTACCTGCCTCCTGAGAAATCCATATGCAGGTCAAGAAGCAACAGTTGTAACCAGACATGAAACAATGGACTGGTTCCAAATTGGGAAAGAAGTACATCACGGCTGTATATTGTCACCTTGCTTATTTAACTTATATGCAGAGTACATCATGAGAAATATGGACTGAATGAAGCATAGGCTGGAATCAAGATTGCAGGGAGAAATATCAATAACCTCAGATAAGAAGATGACACCACCCTTATGGCAGAAAGCAAAGAGGAATTCAAGAGCCTCTTGATGAAAGTGAAAGAGAAGAGTGAAAAAGCTGGATTAAAACTCAACATCCAAAAAACTAAGATCATGGCATCTGGTCCCATCACTTCATGGCAAATAGAAGGGGTAACAATGGAACAGTGACAGACTTTATTTTTGGGGGCTCCAAAATCACTGCAGATGGTGACTGCAGCCATGAAATTAAAAGATGCTTGCTCCCTGGAAGAAAAGTTATGACAAACCTAAACAGTATACTGAAAAGCAGAGACATTACTTTGCCAACAAGATCCGTCTAGTCAAAGCTATGGTTTTTCCAGTAGTCATGCAAGCATGTGAGAGTTGGACCATAAAGAAAGCTGAGCACCAAAGAATTGAAGCTTTTCAACTATGGTGTTGGAGAAGACCCTCTTGAGAGTCCCTTGGACTGCAAGGAGATCAAACCAGTCAATCCTGAAGGTGATCAACCCTGAATATTCATTGGAAGGACTAATGGTGAAGCTGAAGCTCCAATACTTTGGCCACCTGATGTGAAGAACTGACTCACTGGAAAAGACCCTGATGCTGGGAATGATTGAGGGCAGGAGGAGAAGGGAAAGACAGAGGATGAGATGGTTGGATGGCATCACCAACTTCATGGACATAAGATGGACATGTACAAGCTCTGGGAGTTGGTGATGGACAGGGAAGCCCGGCGTGCTGCAGTCCATGGGGTCTCAAAGAGCCAGACACGACAGTGACTGAACTGAACTGAAGATTGTTTCACTTACAAGTTTAAATGTTATACTGGCTACTCTAAATTTTATGTTTCAATAAATTCAGCACAGATTAGTTCAGCCTGAGCTCCAGGCATAGTAAACAATATAGTTATCACAGAAAAAAAAGTTTTACTAATATTTTTATTTTGAGTTATATACAAGCTGCATTTAACTTCAGGAATGGACTACTTGGGGCTTCCCAGGTGTCACTAGTGGTAAAGAACCCACCTGCCAATGCAGGAGACATAAGAGAGGTGGGTTCAATCCCGGGGTCGGGAAGGTCCTGGAGAAGGGCATGGCAACCCACTCCAGTATTCTTGCCTGCAGAATCCCATGGACAGAGGAGTCTGGCAGGCTACAGTCCACAGGGCTACACAGAGTCAGACACCACTGAAGCAACTTAGCATGCACGCACATGGACTTTTTGTGCATTTATATTAATTCATGATCTTGTATCTAACGAGCATTCTAGCTGATTAAATTAAAATGTCAGCCTATTTAGAAGAAATTTTATAATTAGAAACCACAAAAGCATTTAAAGAAAGTAGAAATGTCCCTTTAGCTGTCTCCAAACCAAATCAAGAGCAGACATTTTAATTCTCTACCATTCTTTCTTATTTAACCCAGAAATCCTTATACTTGAATGCAATCATTTACTCATTCAATAGAACTGTGTCTAGAGTAATCTTTTCCTCCCTGGGAAATTTTGGTTTAAAAAAGTGACACATGTTGGAGGAAGCCTCTGCCCCACCCTTTAACATCTAGGCACAGGAAGCAAAAGGTGTACTTTCCAACCTGAAGAAGAGAAGTGAAGTCAGCATCTAGAGAACTCCTCCCCACAGTCAGTGTCCTGGCATTGCTGTTTGTTGGGAGGACAAGCTGGTTCACACTTTCCTATGTTTGCCCACCAGCTCCTCTACTTGGAGGGGCTCTGTCAGTGTCTCCAGCACATCACCTCTGCCTTATAAGCACACTCACCTCTTAAGCTCACCTCTTTCATTAAGTCCTTCCTGAACATCCGTTATCTCAGCCCATTCTGTTGTTTGACTGCACAGGAAGAGCACAGCATTTGCTTTTGACCAGTCAAATAAATTTATATTTTTTCTATTTATATATAAATACACAAGTTGGAGAGAAAGGTAAATTCCTGCTTGTCACCACTTTCCTCCGTCTGTGTTACCTATCAGTAAAGAGTGGACATTCTGGGTTGGAACAGCTTTATTTAAGTCTGGTTCCTCATTTATTAGTTGCAGAACATATAAGTTATAATTTATTTCACTTTGCTGTGCCTCAGTTTTCTCTCTTTGAAATCAGGGATAATAGTAGTCATTCTGAAAATCGAGGATATGCAGTTACCTTATAACGTAATTGTAAAACATTAAATTGTATAAATAAATAGCACAGTGTAAGCATTCAATGGGCTTCCTAGGTGATGTGAGTGGTAAAGAACCCACCTGCCAGTGCAGGTAGATATAAGATTCACGAGTTTGATCCCTGGGTCCAGAAGATCCCCTGGAGGAGGGCACTGCAACCCATTCCAGTATTCTTGCCTGGAGAATCCCATGGACAGAGGAGCCAGAGGGCTGCAGTCCATAGGCTCGCCCAGAGTCGGACACGACTGAAGCCACTTAGTACACATGCAAGCATTTAATACACATTAGCTATTAAGTAAAGAATTTCAGCAGTTCATATCTACAGGCAATTTCAGAGAGAGAAAAAGTCACCCATGGAGAGAAAATCTCTTCTGGTTGCTCCAGAAAATTACCTCTGCCTCAGAGTGTAGGGGGCAGTGGGACCCAGGTATCTTTGCTTTTCCAAAGACCAAAGCCATGGGCTCTCACTTTCTTTTATGGCACTTTTGTATGAGTCCTTTGGAGTCGGAGTCAAGGATTTTAAGGGAGTTATTTTTGCAAGAGTTAACCTCTCCTTTTGCAAATAATGACCCGGGCTAGGAGGATGCCAGATGAGTTTCCATAGGTACAAACAGACTGACAATGGCCTGCCTGGGACAAGGAAGCTGGTGGAAAAGGTCCCATTTCTTGGCCACTTCGGTTTGGGTTATAACCTCTAACTCTCTGTGGTAAGTTTGCTAGTCATACAGATAGCAAGGTTGTCTGAACAAGCAAAGTGGATCTTTCACCATGTTTTTGTGATCTTGCCTATAGTCAACAGTGAATTGTTTAAAAACAATATTTAACTCTGAGTATAAACTAAAGAGAATATCAACATTTTTTTTTGAGCTTCAGAACAAAGGGAAACTTACTATTCTGAAAAGTTTTACATCTATAAAACTCTGCAAGTAAATAAGACCCAACATACTCATCTGATGAAGCGATAAAATTTGCCCTTTAATTTTATGCTGTAATCTCTAATCTCTATAGCACAGAAAAGGTCACTGCACAAAAATAACACCATGGCAGATTTTTATTGAATACAGTAGATTACAAAATTATAAGAATCCAAATGATGAATATAGTATTAGCTATCGTTTATTGCCTATCTGCTTGTGTCAGGTGCTTTATGTGACACACACTCATCCATCCTTCAGGTATATTCTGAGCATCCGCCGAGGGGATGCCATTAGCAATACAAAAATGACCTCTGCTCTCATAACCAGCCTAATGAAGTGGAGCGACATTAAGCACTCATCACCATTAACCAATTTTCATTGTGGTCAAAACCATAAAGGATAAATTCAAGTGGCATGGGAAGACTTTGCTGAAGGAGTGATATTAAAACTGTAAATGACAAGATGCCAAGTGAGGTAGTGATGAGGGGCAGAGACACTTTCAGGTAAGGAATACGGTATTTGATGACCAAAGGTCAGGTGTCGTCTCCATTTTACAGGAAGAAAAACAGAGCAATGTTAAAAATACTAATTTTGACAAAAATAAAGTCTGGGAACTTGACTGCTAAATTACACTTTTATAGAAATATACTCATTTAGGAAATAGAAGTCCTAACTGTGGACACAGTTAAAAACTAATATCCACACTGGGGATTGATGACACTTTTATAATTATTTGCTGTGTAAGAATTGAATCTATAAATATTAAAGATTAAATTCTACTCATATGCAAAGCCTGTTCTTTGATTACAGTGTTCATTTTTTCCAGCATTTGGAGAAAAGGGCTTATTGTTTCTAATATTCCTATTACCCAAACCTTTGCATTCCTTTCTCTCTGTTATGCTAGGAAAGTTTTGAATCTCAACATCTTTAAAGGTAGACCATGCCCTGGGGGTCAACTCAGCAACTTGTTTAATCTTTTACACCCCTCCAGGAGATTCTGATTCTGCTAAAGTTTGGGAATCACTTCTTGAATTCTATCTTGAGAAACTTACATTTTTATTTCTTAGATTAGGGGAAAAACTCTTTAGCATCAGTTCAATGTTATGTGTTTTTTTCTTTAAAATTTTTTTAATCTATTTATTTTTTTACTTTACAATATTCTATTGGTTTTGCCATATATTGACATAAATCTGCCATGGGTGTACATGTGTTCCCCATCCTGAACCCCCCTCCCACCTCCCTCCCCATCCCATCCCTCTGGGTCATCCCAGTGCATCAGCCCTGAGCATCCTATATCATGCATTGAACCTGGACTGGCGATTCATTTCACATATGATACTATACATGTTTCAATGCCATTCTCCCAAATCATCCCACCCTTGCCCTCTCCCACAGAGTCCATAAGACTGTTCTTTACATCAGTGTCTCTTTTGCTGTCTCACATACAGGGTCATCATTACCATCTTTCTAAATTCCATATATATGCATTAGTATACTGTATTGGTGTTTTTCTTTCTGACTTACTTCACTCTGTATAATAGGCTCCAGTTTCATCCACCTCATTAGAACTGATTCAAATGTATTCTTTTTAATGGCTGAGCAATATTCCTTGTGTATATGTATCACAGCTTTCTTATCCATTCGTCTGCTGATTGACATCTAGGTTGCTTCCATGTCCTGGCTATTATAAACAGTGCTGCGATGAACATCAGGGTACACGTGTTCTTTCAATTCTGGTTTCCTCAGTGTGTATGCCCAGCAGTGGGATTGCTGGGTCATATGGCAGTTCTATTTCCAGTTTTTTAAGGAATCTCCACACTCTTCTCCATAGTGGCTGTACTAGTTTGCATTCCAACCAACAGTGTAAGAAGGTTCCCTTTTCTCCACACCCTCTCCAGCATTTATTGCTTGTAGACTTTTGGATCGCAGCCATTCTGACTGGCATGAGATGGTACCTCATTGTGGTTTTGACTTGCATTTCTCTGATAATGAGTGATGTTGAGCATCTTTTCATGTGTTTGTTAGCCTTCTGTATGTCTTCTTTGGAGAAATGTCTGTTTAGTTCTTTGGCCCACTTTTTGATTGGGTCATTTATTTTTCTGGAGTTGAGCTGCAGGAGTTGCTTGTATATTTTTGAGATTAATTCTTTGTCCATTGCTTCATTTGCTATTATTTTCTCCCATTCTGAAGGCTGTCTTTTCACCTTGCTTATAGTTTCCTTTGTTGTGCAGAAGCTTTTAATTTTAATTAGGTCCCATTTGTTTATTTTTGCTTTTATTTCCAATATTCTGGGAGGTGGGCCATAGAGGATCCTGCTGTGGTTTATGTCGGAGAGTGTTTTGCCTATGTTTTCCTCTAGAAGTTTTATAGTTTCTGGTCTTATGTTTAGATCTTAAATTCACTTTGAGTTTATTTTTGTGTATGGTGTTAGAAAGTCATCTAGTTTCATTCTTTTACAAGTGGTTGACCAGTTTTCCCAGCACCATTTGTTGAAGAGATTGTCTTTTCTCCTTTGTATGCTTTTTCTAAAAAAATGTTATATAGAACTCTTCTTCCTAAGAACTCACATAACATACACAGTTCATGTATTACAGGTAAATACCATCTTTAGTGAGCAGTATCATATTCTTTTATGTTATTAAAATATAAGTAATGAAGTTATTTATGTATTTGCCATAGCAAATCAACAAATATCTGTTGCACACTCTGTATGTATCCACTCAAGTCTTAGGCACTAAAGGACAAAGTAAGGATAAATATATTTTTCCTAAACAAGACATCAGAAAGACATTTTATTCATCATTTGTGGTAATTAAGATAAACCTTCTTTATTTATACTCTACTAAGTTCCATTGATTGAAGATCTCACAATCTTATTGAGGAAATGAGGCTTATAAAGTAAAAACAATTAGTAATTAGTACATAATAATTTCCTGTCAAGTGACATCTTGTATAGTATAAATTATTAATGCTTCACTTGTGAGAATAGAGGAATTATCGTGAAATTAAAAAGAAGGAAGCCTTCAGCGGAAACAGTTGAAATGAGCCTTCAACATGAACAAAAGTGTGTTTGGTAAAAAGGAGAAGATGAAGGGTTTTGGTAAGGAAGAGCGTATAAGAACAGTGGTGAGAAGATGGAGATTACCAAATGTGCAAGACAAGAAGATGGTTATTTAGAGTAGCTGAGGAAATACTTTAATTAATTCAGAGTTTAATCATATTAAACGTTAATATGAGTGTACTTACTTTTGTGATTTAAACTGCATTAACACTATTGTATAGCCCATAAATCATGGAGGACTTGAAAATGTGACCTGAAATGAACGGATATATGCTAATTTACTTGAGACTGGTGAAGAGCAGGGAAGTCTGATAAGGACAATGGAACATGACAAGATAAAGGACTGTGATTATAGTGGACACATGTATTGTTTGATCCTTGATCTGACCAGTAAGAGGTAAATCTAAAACATGAGAATGCTTTGGGGAAGGAGAAAACAGTGTGGCAAAACTATGGCAGCAGGCAGAATATACCCAAGTGCCACCATCCCATGCATTCTGCCATTTGTCCATCAACAAGTAGGCTAGCCTTCCTACATCAGCTTTCCCCCTCTTCTCTACCATATTCAACCTTTTGAATTTTACATTACAGATTGAAATAAGGAGGGAAAAGTAGAAAAAAGAGATAGGCAAGATCAGACTAGGGAAGAAATTTAGGGAAAGGTAAATATAAGCCTGAGGCTTAAGAGATTTATATGAGAAAAAAAAAAAAAGGAAAAAAGTTAAGTAATGCCATGGACTGTGTACACGATCCACCACATGAGAAAAACATGAAAAGACACGAGTTATTTTGTAACTGCATATAGTGGTTATCTGTGTGTTCTTTGTTCTGAGACTGAACCACATGACTCATGATGTCAGTTTAGTGAATATCAAGTTTATACTGTTATATTTACTATGAGAAAGAAAAATGCACCTCTTAAGTACATCATGAGTTAAAAGGCTAAGGCATGTCACTCGCCAGCTTGCTCCTATTTCTCATCTCTGAAGAGAATCCACATTCTCCATGGCTTGTGAAGAGACACCCACTGCTTCCTCAATCACTGTACCCAGGAAATGTCTCTAGATTGAGAAGGGGGAGGGAATGAGGAAGGCAGAGATATTCCGGAACCAGTGCAGAACAGTCTCTGAGATAAAGCCCCATTCTGTGACTCATCTCATTCTGACTCCAAAATAAATTACCGTAACTTCAATCACCTCTCGCTGCTGCTGCTGCTGCTAAGTCGCTTCAGTTGTGTCCAACTCTGTGCGACCCCATGGACTGCAGCCCACCAGGCTTCTCCGTCCATGGGATTCTCCAGGCAAGAACACTGGAGTGGGTTGCCATTTCCTTCTCCATCAATCACCTCTTACATGACTATTATTTTGTAGGAAGCACAGATACATTTCTTTGAGAGAAGAAAAATACCTTTCTTTATGGAATCCCCCTCAAGTTTTTTTCTGAGTTGATGATTAGAACAATAACAGCCAATATTTGCTGAGTGCCTACTATGTGCCAGGATTCTACTTGGTACTCTGTAGGTTTTACACGTGAAATAAGCCCTCTGAGAAGGTTCTGTTATTATCATCACAGGCATGGAGGGAGCAGTTGAGGATGGAGGGTAGAAAGGCACAGGAGAGTCAGGCAGAAATCTGTGAGTGTGGACTTTATCATGGGGGACTGGAGGGCTGTACGGGATTTTAACGCAGTAATACTATCATATTGCACGGAAATCAGAGCGCAGAACCTGAATTATTCAAGGCTTCAACTAAAGTGCATTTGCTTAAACACCCAGATCAGAATTTGGGTAAAAAGGAGAGTTGGTGGTGAATGTTCCTGTTTATAATCCAACACTTGGGACTCACTGTAGGTGAATAACAAAATGGCTCAGTGCCAGGCAAGTCCTGACTCAAATGACACCCTCTCCTGCAACATATTAAATGTTTCACAAATTGCAGAAGATGTGTTTTTTGACTAGAGAGATCATTTCAGTTGTGAACTCTTTCAGAATTTTCCATTTTAAGTAAATAGATTTAATTTTCTTCTTTCTATTCATATGCAGATCTGCTAAATTATGTTTCA
This sequence comes from Bos taurus, assembly GCF_002263795.3. Lineage (NCBI taxonomy): Eukaryota > Metazoa > Chordata > Mammalia > Artiodactyla > Bovidae > Bos > Bos taurus. The sequence continues at coordinate 27,375,840 of NC_037341.1, forward strand.
CAGAAAGTAAAGTGGTCAGATTTAATCAGATCATTCATTCTTCCCAGACAGGGCTCTCAGTAATTACTTTTTATCTCAGATAATTTTAATTTGCCTTACATTTACATAATGAAATTATTTTGTATCAGCTTGCAAGGTCTCAGGAGGAATATTTTAAAATATCAACATTCAGTAGTCATTAATTGTTTATTTCACTTGTTTAACAATATTTATATATATTCTACTATGTGTAAGGAGCTGTTGCCATAGGCACATTGATTAGAAAGATAATCATGATTGTCTACAAAACACAAAGCTAAACAATAATTTGAATGTCTATGAAAAATAATCCAGATATTACAGGGCCCAATGCGAATTTTAGAGGGACCCTGCAATCAGGTATGACCACCTTCACAAAAATATTAATATATAATTTTATTCTTATTTTTAATTTGTAGACCAAAATGTATGACAATTTTTTGTGTGTTTTAGAAAGTGGTTTAAATACAGTCCATGAATTCCTATAGCTTAATTGCTTTGTAATCAGAGTCTAAATCTTACTTACTTTTGTAATCTCTGTATCTAGCACACAGTTGGACACAAAGCAGACACAAAATGTTTTTTGTTGAATGAAAAATGAGTAATAAAAATTATCTTCTTTTCCCTGTTAACCATTGGCTGTTAAATCTATGGGGCCATTTTTTAAATTGGCTATGAAATCTCCTGTTGAAAATTGATTCTGTATTAATGATGTCATCACTTATTTGGTACTTATGAAATCAAGCTTACTGTCATTTTTCCCCTTGCATATATATTCTGTTCAGTCATTTTTATCATATAAATACTGGTGGTTCCTCAAAGATTAGCGTTGTGAAAACATGAATGATTTGTTTATACATGAATAATATATATTGACATTTTCATCACCTTTGAATTTTACTGAAATGTGCACACTTTAAGGTTTATCATTATTAATATTGAAATAATTTGAAACAAAGTAGTTTGTTTTGCATTAATGAAGCTCTTAGGCAAACTATTCCTCCACTGTCAAATTAATGCAGAAATATAAATATCATTCTCCAAGGAATCATGAACTTGAACACATGGTAATATCAGGATTTTAACAGCTGATTAAAAAGCAAACAAACAAAAAAACTTTTGCTGAAATTATATACTTAACAAATTTTAAACACTGAAGTAAGATTTAGATTTTAGATTAAGCAGATGTAAGAAATAAATCAGTCAAATTGAAAGAGAACAAATAAACTCTCTAAAATTCCAAATTCAACAAAATGCTTATGTATTTTCATTTATTCCTCCAAATAATTGAATAAGAAATAATTTATTTGAAGCTGTATTTAAAGAGTTATATCATGGGGGTATTAAAAAGACAACAGTTATAATACCTATTTAAAATTTATTGGATTTATTATGGTATAATATATCTGAAATAATAGTCCATAATGTAGTATTTTATGAATTGTTCAGAATGGATGTTGTTGCATAAGGAGCTTTACAAAAATAATGAATTGTCAAGTCTGATTTGTCCCAGCACCCAAAGTTCATGCACAAAATAATATAAAAATACACAGAGGTAGTGACATCTATATCTCAAAGTGAACACAATATTTCTTCTTAAAATGGATTTTTCCATGTCAACTTAGAAATACTACTTCTGCATGAATTTATCTTTCTTATCCAAAGGATTTCATAATTTTTCCTTTTACTTCATGCTGTATTTCCTCTTCTTCCTTCATTATATTACAATAAATTTTCTTCTCATTTAAATTCCTTCTTCCTATGTTTTTCTGTTATCATTTTCACCCATTCTCCAGTTCCAGGTACCACCTTAATTTTACCTTATTTCACAGCCTGGATTATATCCTTATTTCCAGCACCAAGTTAGCAATTTCATTTAACTCCTTTCATAAGAACTATGTAGATGAAGGACCCTTTTGTCCATATATGTGTATGTGTTCAGTCACATCTGACTCTTTGTGACCCCATGGCCTATAGCTCACCAGGCTCCTCTGTTCATGGAATTTCCCAGGCAAGAATACTGGAGTGGGTTACCATTTCCTCCTCCAGGGAATCTTCCAGACCCAGGGGTCAATCCCACGTCTCCTGCGTCTCCTGCATTGGCAGGCAGATTCTTTACCACTGAGCCACCTGGAAAGCCTGTCCACTAATATCTTCACCTAATAAACCTTAAATCCTCAAAGTATAATGAACATCCAAATGGTGTCCCCATAACATCTCAGGAAAATTACCATGATGCCAGGTTCCCAGTGCCTTTTCTTGAGGTGGCAGCAATGAATCTCCCTGTCTATATCCTAAAGCAAAAGGCATGCAGAACTGGGCAGATAACTATTGCCTCCAGATGTTTATCCATTACAGGGGCTATAAAGGCAATTGCTTTTCTCAGATGGAGCTGAATATCCATTTTATTCATAGGAAAAGCATTGGAAAAATAACCGTAATTCTCTAAGATACTGCATGACTACATTGCTTTAAGTGATCTCCAAGGGGCCTGAAAATTTAATTGGATTCTATGCAATTATGAAATTGTATCAGGAAGCAACTTAATAAGCAAGGTATTTTGTTCTTTGGAAGAGTAAAGACATTGAATAATTTTCTTCTGTTCTGCATGGCTATATCCATTCAAGGAATGTGGATATAGAAAAGCATTTATAATTTCCCTCATAATCAAAATGTTTATTCATGAAATTTTAGGCAGAGGGATGGGTTAATGTTTCATCAACATTGAGCCCTTCCTGAATCCTAAAATGAATAATAATGCATGATTTCTTACGTGTACAGCAGAGACTGTTTAAATTGATGTGTTCTTCAAGAGTAGCTTTGTAAACGGTATGGAAAACCATTGCTTTGCATTTTTCATCTTCTACCTCAACCTACAGAAGTTAGTTTCAGGCAGAGGAAACTTCCAACTTTATGTTATAGTCTTATGGCTTCTCACAGGATAGCTCAGTCTTAAACTTACCATTAAGACTGAGCTATCCTGTGAGAAGCCATAAGACTATAACATAAAGCTGGAAGTTTTACCCACTCCAATATTCTTGGGCTTCCCTTGTGGCTCAGCTGGTAAAGAATCCACCTGCAATGAGGGAGACCTGGGTTCAATCCCTGGGTTGAGAAGATCCCCTGGAGAAGGGAAAGGCTACCCACTCCAGTATCCTGGCCTGGAGAATTCCATGGGGTCACAAAGAGTTGGACACGACTGCGAGACTTTCACTTTCAAACTTTCAAACTTAAGAATGGTGAGTGCAAGCATTCTGCAGGTTCCTATTCCTCTGCTGCAGAGGTTTAAGGCATAAAGGCACTGCTCAGACATGTCATGATGACGTTCTGTCTTCTTGTGGCCCCAACCAACTTCTGGTTCCATGAGTTTGTGTTTACAATCTCTAGGGAGAAAGCCTTCTTCCCCCAGCTGGGATCTCAGAGGACAGATCAGCTGTGTCACAGCTTTTCCACCAGCATCGAAGTAAGTAAATCCACTTCAGGCTTGTCTTAGAAGTTCTTATGAGCTTAGTCTCTCAGTTGTGTCTGATTCTTTGTGACGCTATAGCCTGCCAGGCTCCTCTGTCCATGGGATTTTTCAAGCGAGAATACTGGAGCGGGTTTCCATTTCCTCCTCCAGGGGATCATCTTGGATTGACCCAGGGATTGAACTCACTTCTCCTGTGTCTCCTGCATTACAAGTGGATTCTTTACCCACTGAGCCAGTGGGGAAGTCTTTCTCCTAGCTTTATCAAAGAGCCATGCATTTGGCAGGTTTAGGAAATTTCTGCGGCCCATTAACTAACTGAGAAGCTGGCTTCTCGCTTGGCCACAGAATTCTTTGCTAGTAAGTGACTGGACCATGTGAGTCCAACACTGTCATATGGCAGAGGAGATCTGTGTGCTTCAGATATAGACAGAGCTGGGTTGAGTCCCAGTTCAGAGATGACCTAACTGTGAGAAATCGAAAAGTTTATTTAAGTCCACTGAGTCCTGGGTTCTTAATTTTAAGTTAGGGTAGCTTAACTGTACCAGTTGTTTGAAAGTTACAGGTAATAGAGTGTGAAATGCTTAGAATAACACTTCATGAGCAATATGTGGGCTTCCCAGGTGGCACTAGTGGTAAAGAACCCACCTGCCTAATTAGGAGACATAAGAGACTTGGGTTCAATCCCTGGGTTGGGAAGATCCCTGGAGGAGGCTATGGCAACCCTCTCCAGTATTCTTGCCTGGAGAATCCCATAGACAGAGGAGCCAGGCAGGCTATAGTCCATAGGGTTAAAGAGTAGGACAAGACTGAAGTAACTTAGCATGCATAGTACGAGCATAGACTGAGGATTTGTTAAGAGCAACTGATTAGGTGTGAATAAAAATTAGTTTTCTTGTTTGGCTTGTTTGTGATCATTTACCATCTTCATCAGGACTTCAATAGCCAGGGAAGAAGCCTTATGAACAAAAATTTACCTGGAAAAACAAAATAAAGTTTCCAAATCATGAAATAAATCCTGGTTCCAAATGAAGTCTCCAACTAGTAAAGATGAAGATAGCATAAAGGTTTAAAAAAATTATAGCTTTTATATATCAAAGATAAAAACATAAAAATTATTATTCTGAAAAGGTACTTACAATGTTCCAAAGTAACTCATAAGAAAAAAAATTAGCTTTCCATTTAGAAAAATTATTGTAGCAAATAGACATCACATTTTTTCCCCCTAGTATTAAGCCAGTACAAAACTTCTACATGGCTCTTGGAAAATACATAGGGAAAACTAATTAACATTTCAGAATTCTATGCTAACAGGTTATAATTTCCTCTCTTAAATAATAGAGTGTATGAGTTAAATATACCAATGATGAACAATGTAGATTTTGGGAATATTTGTGAAAAGTGATTTTCATAAAAAGAGAAATTTTCCCCAGCAGGTATTTACCTAGGCAACAAAAACCTTAAGCAAAACAATTTACTTTTTCTTCACAAGAAACCCTTCTAGCTGGCATGAAGGCACTGGTTAGGTATGTCATGATGACATTGTTCTGTTTCCCTGTGGCCCCAACTGGCCTCTGGTTCCATGGGTCTGTAAGCATCCCTCACTGGTTTAGACTCCCCCGGCATTCCAGGTGTACTCATTATCCCAGTGGATAGAGCCTTGAGACAGAAATGCTTTGTGAGACCATGTGGACGGTGTATGGGACTGAACCTGTTAGAGCCTCTCTATAAACTAGTGAAAACTAGTGCTTACCAGTGGAGAGAGGGGAGGGAGGAAGGGGCAAGGGGCAAGGGTAAGGAGTTCAAAAGTTCCAAGTACTGTGTCTAAAATAAATAAGATACAAGGATATAGTGTAAATCAAAGGAATATTGTCAATGTAACTATAAAAGGAGTAAAACCTTTAAAAATTGTGAATCACCATGTTGTTCTCCTGTAACATTGTACATTGACTATGCTTCAAGTAAAAAAAAGGTAATGCACATGTTTGAATATACTAGTTATATCCCCACCCTGTCTTTCCATGCACTCACACACATCCAAATACACAGCTTTGTATTGGATATTTCATATTTCATAGATTCAGTTGTTTTGACTCTTTGCTTCAATAAAGCATTTCAGTGAGTTCCATTTGTAATAGGTGATTCATTTTCATCCTACTATCTGTCTTTATCATAACCAATTATGATATCAGAAATGTTTTCTGTTACCTCCCCAATAAAAACTAAAATAATTACAAATTTACCAGGAAATATTCCTTGATCCTTCTTTTATTTTCTTTCTAAGAAAGCAAGAAGTGTATTATGGTATAAAAAATGTAGTAAACTGCTGAAAATCACTAGGAGAAAATTACAAACATAAATAATGCTATATTTATGTTACTTATGAAAATGTTGTTCAGAGACTAGAATGAAGACTCAAACTCTCTCCCAAACTGAAGTTTTAATAGTGCTCCATCACATTATTCCTTTGAAACAATAAAAAATGTACTAATGAATGCAAACAACTCTCTTTTGCGTGGTAAAGAGAAAGAAAAGAAGTATAAGATTATACAATATTCTTTTTAAAAATAATTTTATTTATTTTTGTCTGTGCTGGGTCTTTGCTGCATGGGCTTTCTCTAGTTGTGGCAAACAGGGGCTATTCGTTATGATGCATGGTCTTCTCACTGCAGTGACTTGTCTTGTTGTGGAGCACAGGCTCTAGGGCACATGACCTCAGTATTTGCAGCTCCTGGGCTCTAGAACAGGCTCTAGGCTCAACACTGGGGTGCATGGGCTTAATTGCTCTGAGGCATGTGGGATCTTCTCAGATCAGGGATCAAACCCTTGTCTCCTGCATTGGCAGGCAGATTCTTTACCTCTGAGACACCAGGGAAGCCCTACAATATTCTTTATTAAAGAAATTCTTCCGCTTCTAAGTCTGTGCCACAAAATAAAAATACCTGTATGACAGAGTTGTTTTTTCCTTTTGTCTGTGGGTAGGGAAATCAGCTCTGCATTTCCCTGAGTAAATGACCATTTTTAAACTCACTTCACTTTTTTTTCAGTGCAAACTGTTGTATGCAGTCGGCCCTCTGCAGGTTCCGAATCCCGCAGATTTGAACACTTCTGATCCACAGTTGGTTGAATCCAAAGATGCAGACTCTTTAAATACGGAGGGTCCGCTGCACTGTATCATTCTGTTCAGGGGACTTGAGGACCTGGAGTTTCTGTATGGAGGGTTTCTGGAGTCAGTCTCTTGCAGATACTCACGGGTGACTGTATCAAGATATACTACCTACTCTCTCCCAAGGCTAAGCATCACAAGGCAAAAATTTGGTTAGAAACAAAAGAATGTTTAGAGTTTTAGTAAAGCTAGAGTACTTCTTCGGGGAATCAACAGTTGGAGACATTGTTTGTCAAACTTATTCCTTCATATATTTTCTTCCTGGTTTTATCCATAGACCTTACGACACTGGGCATAACCATTTTGATTATGTTATTTTTGTTGGATGGATCAACACAGCACAGCTTCTTTTTGCCATCCTCTAAGCAATAGTGTCAGTAAAATTGTGTATGATATACTAGTTATAAAGGTATAAAGCATAAAATAGGTAAATTTTGAAATTTCTGTCTAATATGATCTAAAATTAGTTGATACATCCACAGTGGTCTGTTGGCCACATTCGAAGAGACACTGGCCACAGCTACAGCTGAGATCTTCCTTTATTTAACTGTAATATTTTAGTGGTTTATTTGGTGCTGCCTTTTCCCCTACAGTTACTAAACTTTATTCACACATTATACCAACATTTTGAGAAAGACTGCTGTACAAAATCTCAGACTATTCAGAAAAGAATTTTGTGTGTGCTTAGTCATGTCTGACTCTGTGATCCCATGGACTGTAGCCCGCCAGGCTCCTCTGTCCGTGGGATTGTGCAGGCAAGAACACTGGAGTGGATTTCCCTTTCCTTCTCCAGGGGGTCTTTGAGAACTTTCATCTCCTGCATGGGCAGGTGGATTCTTTACCACTGGGATACCAGGGAAGCCCCAAAGAAAAAAACCAGGTGGCTAGTCCTGCTTCACACTATCTGGAAAACTCTTATATCCTCACTGACTGCTTGAATAGATCCTGCTTTGCATAAACACATTTAATAACTTTGTATCCATAATGCCAACAGTTTATCCTATGAAACACTGGATTATAGCCTTTACTCTATTACATTATTTAACAATTTCAGAACCAAACAGACGAATAACAAGTAAGGAAACTGAATTTGTGATTAAAACCCTCCCAAACAAAGAAAAGCCCACAACCATAGGACTTCACTAGTGAATTCAAACACTTAAAGAATTAACGCCAATCTTTCTCAAACTCTTCTGAAAGTTGGAAAATGAAGGAGCACTCCCAAATTCATTTTATGATGTTAGCATTACCCTGATACCAAAGCCAAAATAGAACACTGCAAGAAAAGAGAACTGCAGGCCAACAACCTTGATGAATAGAGAGGGAAAATTTCTCAACAAAATATTAACAAATAAAATTCAACAGCCTTTTAAAAGGATCATACACCACAATCAAGTGGGATTTACCCATGGGATGCAAGGACAGTCCATTTATTATTTTCTACAATTTTTTATATGTTATATATTATATATTTTAATATATATTATATAACATGCATATATTTATATAATATGCATGTTATATAATTTTTATAATATAATTGTGTATATTATACACAAATCAATCACATTAATAAGATGAAAGATAAAAATCATAATCATCTTTATAGATGCAAAAAAAGCATTTGACAAAATTAAGCATACTTTCATGATAAAAACTCTCCATGAATGCTGTATAAAAGGAATGTAACTCAATATAATAAAGGCTAATTATGATAAGCCCATAGCTATCTTCACACTAAACAGTGAAAGGTTGAAAGTTTTTCCTCAGAGATTGGGATTGAGACAAGGGTACCCACTCTCACCACTTCTAATATCCCACTTACTGTTTGCTCAGTGAACTCTGCCTGTGTGTGGAGAAAATGTTGACAGTGGGCTTAAATAATTCCAGGTTTGTAACAATAAAAGAAGATAAGCATATGCAAATGCAATCAAGTAGCAAGTTTAAAATGACTAATTAACAAATACTTTTATTTGGATGCTATTAAGAAACTCCTTTATTGACAAATGTTTTAGAATCAAATGTTTTTTTGTAAGTAAAAGAAATGTATTTTTTAAGTTAAATGCTCAAGGTTTTAAGGGAGTAGAGAATGATGTCTACTGACCATTTTCCAAAGCAAATAGATTGTTTTTTGCATATATTAATCTAAAACATCAATTTGTGTCCACCATATGGGAAGATAGGTCATCCTGATACTATAACTTTCCTGATTGTTCTTGTCTTTCTGATCGTCATTCTATGAAGGTAAATCATATGAGTATGGTGATATTTAGTAATAGAAATATACTAGTAAATACAAATTGTTATTGTTTTAGTCGCCAAGTCATGTCCGACTTTTTCGTGATCCCATGAACTGTAGTCCCGCCAGGCTCCTCTGTCCAGCAAAGACAAGTGAAGTGATGTAAATACCGTGTCTCATTTTCAGTGTTGAGTACAGATGACTTAAACAGAAGTATAGCCCTGGAAAATAATGCAGGTCCTTAATTTTTATAATCCAGCAATATTTTATATGTCATAAAAGCTATATAAAAACATAGTATAAACCTTAAGAAAATCTGTTATACTTTTCTGATATTAGTAATTCTTTATGAATTAATCATTGGCAATTTGGGTCTAATATTCCTTTTTAATGAAAAAGCACATATATTTAAATTTCATTAAAAATAACCTTCTAAGATTCAAAAAAATTCCTCATGTGTAAAAGAATAATTAAGAAGGCCTTAGAACACTTTAACCAGACTTGCCATTTCCCATCATGTTGTAACATTTTCTCATAAAAAAATCATTTGTTTACTTTAGAATCCAGGTTGGTGCTTATTTTTCAAGCAAGCAGCCGTGACTGTTTACAGAGCAGATGTGGATTATAAATAAGCAGAGCAGAACATTTTGGAATAATTCCCTCTCAAGGTACATGAAAATGATATTTAAGCAACTTCTGATATTTCCCAAGAGATCCAGCTTAAAAGTTTGAAATTAATCAAATAACATTGCAGCTCTAAAGCTGTTAAAACATAGACATTTTTCCTGTGCACAGTCTGTCTGCAGTTACTCCCCTCTGCTTCTTCCAGCTTTAACACATCTCACTATGCTGCATGTGGTAGTTACCAGCATCAACAACGGACAACTGGATCCCGGGAAGGGGTTCCAAGCTGGGTCTCATTTGGATTATTATTTTGAATCATTTCTTAGTTCTGTTCGCAGCCATATTTGAACATTTTTTCAAGCCTCTGGTCTACTCACATCACTTAAAGCAAATTACAGAGAAAAAGGTGAAGTGAATCTACATATGAATTTTTGACATCACCTGACGATCTCTTTGCCATTCAGGATGGAAATTCAGAGTTTTGACTACAAGTACTAACACAGTTTTGGAAAGTCATCACCAAAACAGCCATCATCCCATCATCAGATGACAAAGAAGGACCTCTACACAATACTGGATCCTCTTGTTCTTCACCGAGAATCAGGAGACTGAATGCATGGAGTGTAGCTGCTTCCAGTTCTCAAAGGATACTCGGTAAATTCTAGGTTGAAAAGAAAGTCATTTCATCATCAGTTGTTAGCCATGCTGGAGTTGAGTAAAAGCAGTGAAAATGAAACAAGGCTGCAATATGTTTCTGCAAAGCAACACAGGGAGGAAAAATGTTCAAAAAGTGAGATATATCCAAGTAGGTCATGTTAAATAACATTGATCTGAGGACTTTGCTACACAGAGTGCCTTAGTACAGACACCCGGAAACCTACAGTCCCCCATCTGTTGATTGCTGCCCTGGGTGAGGAACTCCTGGGTAGTGGCAGTATTGCCTCAAGTTCTTTGTGAAATTCTCAGTGCATGTGAGGGTAGCATATGGTTAAGAGAACAGAGTCTAACATTTTTAAAAAATGTTTTGAAAACTCTCCTCTTTTGCATTCTGCTTCTTCCAGCCTCTTTGCTGTTAGCTCATCAAGCTGGATAATAAGTGGCCCCCGCTCACTTTCTCTTTGGAAGCTGAGTGAAGAGAACTTCTTCTGTCACTGGACTTGGCACTGTTAGCTTGTCTCAACTGTCTGAACTCAAGAAGGGGAAAGTGCCTGGGCTGCTGGGCCCCAGGACAGCGCATTACTGCTGTTTCCCTTGCGTTTAACTTCACTTGACAGTGTGGAGCCTGCTCATACTTCTCAAAGTAGTGTCTAGTAAGCACTTTTGCTGTATGTCTCAGGGAATTCAAACCGGGGCTCTGTATCAACCTAGAGGGGTGGGATGTGGAGGGAGACGGGAGGGAGGTTCAAGAGGGAGGGGACATATGTATACCTATGGCTGATTCATGTTGATGTTTGACAGAAAACAACAAAATCCTGTAAAGCAATTACCCTTCAATTAAAAAATAAATAGATTCAAAAAATATTAAAAAAAAAAAAAAGTGATTGCTCTTCATTTTGTCTTGGGGACCCTAGAGTTCTAAACTTGAACCACACCAGCTAGACTGGTCTGTTTTATTTATTAGGGATCTAGATAATAGTATGAGAAATGAAATTGGGAAACATTTTGATAAAAAGAGCATGGATACTATTTTGAGAAAAAGGGATGTTCTAGTTAAAAAACATTTTAGAGTGACTAATGTAGTAGTTAAAAGCTAGAATGAATTGGATTAGAATCATGGCTTTACTACTTTTCTTTTCAGTTTTTTTTTTTTTTAATGTGGACCATTTAAAAAATCTTCATTGAATTTTTTACAATATTGCTTCTGTTTTATGTTTTGGTTTTTGGCCATGAAGCATAAGGGATTTTAGCTCATGAATAGGAACCACTGGACCACTAGGGAAATCCCTGTACCACTTTTTATTGGAGTGTACCTAATCCAGCTCAGCTTCAAATTAGTAAGACTTGTGCTTCAATGCAGGGGGTATGGGTTCAATCTCATACCCCCTGCATTTAGGGAACTAAGATCATACATGCTGTGTGGTCCCCCCAAATTTTATTTTTTAATTTTTAACTTAAAAAATTAAAACTAAGGTTAATAATATTTCAGGGGCTTGTTATGAGAACAAAAAAGGGTAATGAAATTAAAACTGTTAACTATTCCTATAATCCCACTCCACAAAATATTTTCATTAAAGTCAATTAAATTGTCTAGTCTAGGATATAGCAGCAGTAGCAGTCTAGGATATAACATCAAAGGCATAGTCCATGAAAAATAATTCAAAAGCTGTACTTCATTAAAATTAAAAGCTTCAGCTCTATTAAGGACACTGTAAAGAGAATGAAAAGACAAACCACAGACTAAAAGAAAATATTTGCAAGACACATCTGATAAAGGACTATTGTCCAAATACACAAAGAACTCTTAAAACTCAACAGTAAGAAAACTAACAATCCAATTTTAAAATGGACCAAAGACTTTAAGACACCTCACCAACAAAGATATACAGATGGCAAGTGAACATGTAAGGAGAAGCTTCACATTATTTGTCATCAGGAAAATGCAAATTAAAACAAAATGCCATTGCACACTTATTAGAATGGCCAAAATCTGAAACACAAACAACACCAAATGCTGGTGAGGATGGAGAGCAACAGGAATTCTCATTCACTGTCAGTGGAAATGCAAAAAGAAACACTCAGTTTGCCACGCTGTTAGATTGCTTCTTAAAACACTAAACGTACTTTTACCATATGATCTGGCAATTATGCTCTTTGGTATTTACCCAAAACTTATGTACACACAAAAACATGCTCATGAATATCTGAGTAGCCTTATTCATTATAGAGAAAACTAGGAAGCAACCAAGATGTTCTTCACTAGGTGAATAAACTGTGGTACATCCAGTCAATGGAATATTATTCAGCACTAAAGAGAAATGAGCTACCAAGCCATGAAAACACATGAGGAAAGATTAAATGCATATTACTTAATGAAAAAGTCAATCTGAACAGCCTGCATGCTGTATGATTCAACCATCTGACCTTTCAGTGTTTGTCACTCAGTCATGTCTGACTCTTTGCAACCCCATGGGCTGTAGCCCACCAGGCTCCTCTGTCCATGGGATTCTCCGGGCAAGAATACTGGAGTGGGTTGCCATTCCCTTCTCCAGGGTATCTTCCTGACCCAGGGATCGAACCTGTGTCTCCTGCATTGCAGGCAGATGCTTTACCATCTGAGCCACTGGGGAAACACCTCTGATCTTTCTGAAAAAGACAAAACTGAACACTGAGAAGACTAGTGGTTTCCAGGGGTGGGTGGTTGGAGGGATAGGTACAACACAGAATTTTAGGAAAGTGAAAATACTCTGGGTGATACTATAATGATGGATGCTGCTGCTGCTGCTGCTGCTAAGTCGCTTATACAGGACCTTATATCTCTGTCCAAACCCATCAAATGTACAACACCAAGAGTGAATCATAATGGTAAACTACAGACCTTGAGTGATAAGGATATATCTATGTAGGTTCATCAATTCTAATAAATTCTACAAATGTACCACTCTGGTGAACCCTGAGGTCCCAGTCCTCACTGACACCACCAGGATTTCCTACTCAGAGTCACAGTGGCCCAGCCAGGTGTGGGGGACCAAGTGCCCCACCCAAAGTCTGTGCAGGGACAGGACAGCCCAAGATCAAAATTGGGGGTGAGGGGTGAACTGTGCATGCTTGGGCAGCAAGTCTTCCAGGAAACCACCGGCCCTGGGATAGCAACTCGGGTTTCTTATGGAACCTGGGAACTGCAATCCCACCTTTGCCAAGATCCAAAGTCAACAGCAACCTGAATGCACAGTTCCATTCCAAAACCAGAGACTAAGTTGTGTCAGGCCAGCAGAGACCTGAATGGGAGCTCACCTGATAATATCCGGTGCTGTTAGCTCTGACCGCCTTCCGTCACCAGACTCCCGCAGTCTTCCTCCTTCCCCTCTTCCTGCAGAGCTGAGCCTCTCAGGCTCCAAATGCTGCTCTACATCCACTCAAACCACCCGTGGGTAGAGGCAGGCTGGGGCCTGGGGCCTGGTCTGCGTGGGTAGAGTTCAGGGTTTTCCAGGAAGGGTGCAGCTGGAGCCCCCAGCGTGTGCTTTGGTGGTTTCAGTGGGTGAAGGGAGGTAAGTGTGGGTCCTGATGGAGGGGCAAGGAGAAGATGGGTTGGGAAGCCCTGAGTATCTGGGGCTACTCAGAGGACAGTGGAACCAGGCCGAGGAAGCGTGAGCTCGCGTGATCTCTTGAGATTTCTGTAGAGACCAGCAGGAGAATCCTGGATGAGAAACAGCTGAATGCCCCAGGTGCCCCAGCCTCTCATTGCAGGCTCCTTCTTAAGGAGTCTGGCACTTGCCACTTATCAAACAAATCTCAATCCTCATGGACGCCTCCAGGATACCCTAGTCAAGGTCACAGTGAGGTACTGCCTCTCCCCAGGGGCCCAGCCAGGGCGAAAATTCCGGCCCAGTCCCAAAGGCTCTGCAGGTGCAGGACTGCCCCAGGTCAGACTGTGAGAGTGAACTGCTCGTGCTTAAGCAGCAAGCCTCTCGCCTTCCAGGAAACCAAAGGCCCCAAGTTAGCAATTCAGGGTTCTGGCACCCAACCCTGGAACTCCGGTACCACCTCTGCCAAGATCCAAGGCCACAGAAACCTGAACTGCACAGTTTCATTCTGAAATCAGAAATTAAGTTTGTCAGGCCAGCAGAAGACCTGAACTGAACCAGAGTTCACTTGATAGTACCTGGTGCTGTCCACTTCGGCTGCCTTCCACTGCCAGTCTCCAGCCATCTTTTCCTTTCTCCTCTTTCTGCACACCTGAGTAGGCTGCCCTCCAAATACCACTTGCCTCGATGTCCATGCAAACCAAGGACTCACCTGCCTAATGCCTCCAATAGCTACCACAATATAAAAATATCAGAAGTGAAAAGGATAAAAAAATACGATATAACTGAAAACCCATTATACTATGTCCAAAAATCAATGGGTCAAAGGCTAAAATTATGAAATATAGTTAAAAGATCATAAAAGTACTGCACATCATAATTTTGGAGGTAAATTGATATATATATAGTCAAATTTATAGATGTAAAGGAGAAAGAAATGGCAACCCACTCCAGTGTTCTTGCCTGGAGAATCCCAGGGGCAGCGGAGCCTGGTGGGCTGCCGTCTATGGGGTCGCACAGAGTCGGACACGACTGAAGCGACTTAGCAGCAGCAGCATAGATGTAAAAGCAACTGAAAATAAGGATGATTGAAAGCAAATTAGCTGAGGCTTCAACTCAAAAATTTAAAAATCTAGAAAAATGAGAAAAATTTGAAAATGAAATATTTTTAAAAACTATATAAGAAGGCAATAATTAACATATGAGGAAAAAATCAGTGAAATAGACAAAAAAGTAAAGCATTAACAAAATTCAATCTATTTTTAAAAGACAACTAATATAGACAATTCTCTAGTAAGATTTATCTGGAAAAAAAATTTTAAATAAATATGCAAAATTCAGAATAAAAGAAACCCACCTCTTACAGAGCAGCAATTCTTATAACTGTAACTGAATCTTTTGTTTGCTAAAATTGGCCAGTAATAAATAGAAAACTGGAATAGTTCAATAACCATTAAAAATAATAGAATGATAGATGAAAACTTCTCTCCAAAAGAAGTCACCACCAAGATAGTCTACTTAAGCACTTTTAATCAACCATTCAAGGAACACATAATAACCTACAGCTTCTATAATTTGTCCTGGAAAACAGAAATAGAGACAAAGCTGCCTCTAATTTTTAGAAACTAATGTAACATTTATGACAAAAATATACATTCAAGAAATTAACATTATAAATCATTCTCATTTGTGAATGTAGTCACAAAAATTCTATGTAAAGGATTACCTAAATGAGCCCAAGGGTATTTTGTAGAAACATATAAGTTGTATTGTTTTTGCAAATTGTATTAATTTTTCAAATTGAAAGAAGCAACAAAATTATATAATTTATTAAACTAACTACACTAATTGAGTAAAAGGGAAATAATATGTCATTATAAATCATGTAAAAATAAAAGCATTCAATAAAAAAACTTATTCTAATGGCTGGTAAATGGTCTGCACCCAGTGGCAACTTTTATTGTCATTATTAAGCTTCAATGCTTTGGCCACCTGATGCAAAAAGTTGACTCATTAGAAAAGACCCTGATACTGGGAAAGATTGAAGGCAGGAGGAGAAGGGGACAACAGAGGACGAGATGGTTGGATGACATCACCAACCAATGGACATGAGTTTGAGCGAACTCTGGGAGATGGTGAAGGACCAGGAAGCTTTGCATGCTGCAGTCCACGGGATCACAGAGTCGGACACAACTGAGCAACTGAACAGCAAAAGATGGTGACAAAACCAAGCACATGAGGGAGGCTGATCATAGTGTAATAAATTAAGATAACCACAACAAAAATCCACAGTGAGGATTTTCCTTGATGTCCTCTCTGAGCATTTTCAGATTGAGAGGCTAAAACAAAGAATTCTGCACATCATAGAAAAGCCCTAACCGTGCTTAGAGAAGAAAATGGAGTTTCTGCTCAAACCAATGCTGCGTACTGTTAGTCCAACTGATAATTTGTTAAAGACTAACTTTTTGCCTCCAAAAGCCCCCCGTTAAAATATTTCTACCAATAAGTGTTATCTGAACCCTTTTCCTGAGAATATGGTTGCCCTGCACTGTATCAGGAATGTGGTCAGATTCAATGGAAAGTGGGTGCATATCCAGGGGAGGTCAGTCCTGTGTGAGCTGCACTATGTGGAACCTCGTTGTGGGGAGGTCACCCAAAGAGTAGGTTTATGGGGAAGAATTTCAAATGAAATTCAGGCAAACCATCCAAACTGTTTGTCAGAGAGAGAGCTGGACAGACAGGGAAGACTAGGTTTGAGCATCCTCTTAGGAAAATGGATAAGAACAAGCATGTTCTGAACAGAGGGTGTTCAGAGAGCCTGGGGAACACCCCCAGCCTGAGAAAGGAGCTTATTATAGAGGAATCTGGGGCCTCAAGCAGCGGGGCAGGAGAAGGCATGGAGTAAACCTGGACCCCGAGCTTATTTCTTTGTGCATGAACTAGTCACCTGGACAGTCCTGATTTTTCCTCTTTGGCTTGTCTTGTTAACTGTGACCCACAATTAACCCTTCAGGCATTGTATCATGAAGGGAAATACAGGAGATACTAAACATCTTTTACAAACCTTTTTTTTAAATTCCTCACTTCCCCTCCTGTCAAAGGAATGGAATGGGTGGTGGGATAATCTAGCATTATTTCACAATACAGGATGATGATGTAAAACATCCTAGGTGAGTCAGTGGTTCTGCCAGCAACCTTGACTTCACTAGTTTGCTGTTTTCTAATCAGTTCGGCAATTCTGTTAATTAGCCCATTGTTTCTGTCAATGCCACCAGTCTGTAGTAGGCAGGCATAAAGATTGTGGCAGGGGTTTCGAACCTCCAAGATCTAATGACTAATGATCTGATGTGGAGCTGATGTAATAATAATAGAAATAAAATGCACGATAAATGTAAAAAAGTAAAGGAAATAGAGCCTGCTGAACTCTCTTGAGGGCAGTGACACACTTGGTAACTTCTGCTGCTGCTAAGTCGCTTCAGTCGTGTCCGACTCTGTGCAACCCCCATAGACGGCAGCCCACCAGGCTCCCCCATCCCTGGGATTCTCTAGGCAAGAATACTGGAGTGAGCTGTCATTTCCTTCTCCAATGCATGAAAGTGAAAAGTCAAAGTGAAGTCATTCAGTCATGTTCAACTCTTAGTGACCCCAGCCCACCAGGCTCCTCCGTCCATGGGATTTTCCAGGCAAGAGTACTGGAGTGGGGTGCCATTGCCTTCTACTCAAATGCAAACCACCAGGGCTTTATCAGTAAAATCTCATAGCGTTACAAATATCATGTCTTCGTGAAGATAAAAAGAGCTTAGGAAATGTGTCATCAGTTGCCACAAAAGGAGCCTATGTGGACTTTTTTTCAACATTAAACTCTGATTATGGTAATTTAAATAGCTTTCTGTTTCTACAACACTGAATGCTTAAAGTTTTCTGGGCTTCTTTTTGTGATTTCTTGCAATATTTCCCTGAGGCAGATGAAGAATAAATACCTTCATTACAGGTGCTCAAACACACTATTGTAATGAGTTATGTTAAGAAGCACCTGCTTTGTTTCTTGATTTCATGCACTTGCTTATCCTGCTCTGATGTCAAGATGCTCATAAGTGGGTGCCCATCTCCTATGGAACAGGGACTGTGTTTTCCACAGCCTTTCAGAACATCTGCCAGTGCTACCCAAACAAATCCTGGCGTAATTAGGCAGCTCTAATGTAAATGTTTAATAGAGGCATGGGACTCTCCTCTGATTACTTTACTGCTGCAGAGAAATAGGACCCAATTTAACATTAAGCCTATAATTAGCAAATAGAGCTCTTTTGCTAGAGTAAACGAAATCCCTTGCATTTGGACAATAACTTGCATTCAAAAATTGAATTTAAATAACCTAGATAATCACAGCCCTAATTTGAACACACTAACCTGGTCAATCTCATTTAAGTTGCTTTCAAAGGGTAAATTCAAATCACTGTTGCCTGGAGTGGATTTAACTTGGAGCTATTTTTGTGTGTATTTCTTTTTTTTTTAGTTTTTAGCATAGAAGTAACATCAGAGTCTTCTACTCCTACCATCACCCTTCTTTTTTCTTTTCCTTTTTTTTTCTTCAGTGCTTACAAAGTGTATTAGAACATTTATGGCTTTTATAGTTTAATGTTAGAATAGCACAGGTGTAAATGGTACAAATCTTAATACACATCTTTCTTTGGCTCTCTATCAAGAACAGGAGACACCCTGTGGCTCCACCTTTTATGTTTCAACAGGGGGAGTAGATTGGGCCAGTCTGAATTCTCAGTGTCTCAGGACACATAGCCCTGTCTGTTGTTGAACAGGGAAGCTGATTGTCCTTATTTTTATGTCCTTATTGGTTAGGATTTGAGCTGCTGCTGCTGCTGCTGCTAAGTTGCATCAGTCATGTCCGACTCTGTGCAACCCCATAGACGGCAGCCCACCAGGCTCCTCTGTCCCTGGGATTCTCCAGGCAAGAACACTGGAGTGGGTTGCCATTTCCTTCTCCAATGCATGAAAGTGAAAAGTCAAAGTGAAGTCACTCAGTTGTGTCCGACTCTTAGCGACCCCATGGACTGTAGCCTACCAGGCTTCCCTGTCCATGGGATTTCCCAGGCAAGAGTGCTGGAGTGGGGTGCCATTGCCTTCTCCGAGGATTTGAGCAGAGGCTGCCATTTTGTTCTATTGTTATTGGTAATGACAAGATTTTGGGCGTGGCCATGACAGTGTCTGAGAAAAGTGGATACACAAAGTCACTGTGGAAAGGAGATCAAGCAATGGAGAGGTCAGAGTATGGGAGAGATTAGTACAAGTATCCTGAAATTGCCAAGAATTAAAGCAAGGAACGGAGAAGGCAATGGCAACCTACTCCAGTACTCTTGCCTGGAAAATCCCATGGATGGAGGAGCCTGGTGGGCTGTCGTCTATGGGGTCACTAAGAGTTGAGCACAACTGAGCAACTTCACTTTCACTTTTCACTTTCATGCATTGGAGAAGGAAATGGCAACCCACTCCAGTGTTCTTGCCTGGAGAATTCCAGGGATGGGGAAGCCTGGTGGGCTGCTGTCTATGGGGTCGCACAGAGTTGGACACAACTGAAGTGACTTAGCAGCAGTAAAGCAAGAGAAAGCCCATGGTGGGAGCTAAGGTCTAGAATCAATAAAAATTAATGGAAATTAAAAAAACAAACCAAAATGTTGTAAAATAATGATTTGATTTGTGAAATTCAAAGCTTAATGAACCTTTAGAAGGAAGGGAAGGAGAATAGTTTGAAACTAAGAAGTAAGAAGTCCACCCCCTGCCACAGTTCCCAGCACGGCATACAAGGCAGAAGGAAGCACAGCCTCCACTTGAGAGGCTGAAGGAGGTAAGGTCCTCAGGGGAGAAGCAGTTTTTCTTACATCAGGAACGTGATGGGAGCATTTAGAAAAGAGGCTAAGAATGCAGGGAGATGTGCGGATGATGGAAGGTGAGCTCCAGAGGGCACAGGAAGGTTTAGAGGTGGGCAAGGAGGAAAGAAAAGAGGCCATCAGAGACTGAGGGTGACTGATGTCCCCAATCTGGGGCTTCTTAAGATAGCAGCTTCTGAGGACAGCAGAAGTGAGCAGAACCAAGTTGGTTTCTGTCATTTCAAAGTAGGTGGTGGTGGAAAGGCTGAGTGTGAGCCAAGGACAGGAGTGGTAGCTGGGGATGTTTCTACTCCCCTGAGAAGAGTGTAGATGCTCTAGAGGCATCACACTGTCAGTTCCAGTATGCCTGTCAACTCAGTTCCTACTGGGAGAGGAGGACATGCTCTTGGAGGCTGTGTGCTTTGCCTGCACCCTCAATGATGAAGCTGAGACTTCTATAGACACCTACCAGCAAAGGAATGGGCTCAGTTTTTGCTCCTGCTGACAAAGGTGTAAGTAGGCATGTTGTCAGTCCCAGAGCCCTTGTCCACTCAAGAAACTGCAACACTATTTCATACTGTCTTAATTCTCTAGGATATGGGGAATTTTCAAATTCTTCAATGGTCTGTACTTCAAATACATTAATTGATGTGTAAGGGACCCAAGAAATATTCATGTTCAACTCTTTCATTCTACAAATGAGAAAATTGAAACGGAAAAGGATTAAATTACTTACCTTGGATAATGTCTTGCTGAAAGTTAATGAACAAATCAGAATGATAATTCAGATATCTTAATTCCTAAACTTCTGCTTTAAGGTTTGAAGAGTCTTTTGTTGGCTTCTAAATCATTATGGCTTTAATCACTTAAAAAAATCACTTAAAAATAGTTTTAGGCCAGAAAATATATATATTATTTATTTTATGAATTAAAACTTTTAAATTGATAGTGGTTTGTGACTGAATATAGAATTTATCCATATTTTGAGTATTTTTTCACAAAACAGTTCAGTTCAATTGTTTAGTCATGTCTGACTCTTTGCAACCCCATGGACTGCAGCACGCTAGGCTTCCCTGTCCATCACCAACTCCTGGAGCTTGCTCAAACTCATGTCCAGAGAGTCGATGATGTCATCCAACCATCTCATCCTCTGTCATTCCCTTCTCCTCCAGACTTCAATCTTTCCCAGCCTCAGAGTTTTTTCCAATGAGTCAGTTCTTCACATCAGGTGGCCAAAGTATTAGAGCTTCAGCATGAGTCATTCCAATGAATATTCAGGACTGACTTCCTTTAGGATTGAGTGGCTTGATCTCCTTGCAGTCCAAGGAACTCTCAAGAGTCTTCTCCAACATCACAGTTCAAAAGTATAAATTATTTGGCATTCAGCTTTCTTTATGGTCCATCTCTCTAATCCATACATGACTACTGGAGAAATCAAAACACTAAATACATAATAGTATTATGTGAACAATATTAGCATGTGGTCAAGATGTTATTTTGGTGGAATTTAAAGGCTGAAGTCATGTACAGATATGAGAGTTGGACTATAAAGAAAGCTGAGCACAGAAGAATTGATGCTTTTGAATTGTGGTGTTGGAGAGGACTCTTGAGAGTTCCTTGGACTGCAAGGAGATCCAACCAGTCCATCCTAAAGGAGATCAGTCCTGGGTGTTCACTGGAAGGACTGATGTTGAAGCTGACACTCTGGTACTTTGGCCACCTGATGCGAAGAGCTGACTCTTGAAAAGACTCTGATGCTGGGAAAGATTGAGGGCTGGAGGAGAAGGGGGTGACAGAGGATGAGATGGTTGGATGGCATCAGCGACTCAATGGACATGAGTTTGGGTAAACTCCAGGAGTTGGTGATGGACAGGAAGGCCTGGTGTGCTGGGGTTCATGGGGTCACAGAGTCGGACACAACTGAGCAACTGAACTGAAATGAAAGGCTGACTGGGCTTCAGGCTTCTCTGGTGGCTCAGATGGTAAAGAATCTGTCTGCAATGTTGGAGACATGGGTTCGATCCCTGGGTCAGGAAGATCCCCTGGAGAAGGAAATGGCAATCTACTTCAGTATTCTTGCCTGGAGAATCCATGGACAGAGAGTAGCCTGGTGGTACAAAGATTCAGAAACCAATGAACCACTGAACACACAAGTTGTTATTTGGGGGAATCAAAGGCTGAATAAGGAGCGTAAATTAGGGTTACTATAGGAACTGCACTTGAAGGAAGACTTCTGAATTCTCTCTTTCAGTCTTAGCAGTAAAATAGAGAATCAGCTCTCCCACACTGGAGATCGCATTTTTCTAGACAGTAGGTTTTGAACTTCTCTTATGAAGGAGTTTTCTCAGGGTGACATTGCACACTAATCCATATGTTTAAAATGATACACATAAAGCCCTGACTGCTATGTTATTACATGCCTGAGGCATCAAGGTAATTGCATTGCTAAAGTTCACCCTTTCTTGTGGTTCCCTTGTTTCAGAAATTCTATATTTTCTGCAATAGGGTATATTGCTTAAAACATTATATTTTATACTGGCCTTTGTCTTCTGGCAAAATCCAAACATTAAGTGTAAACTGAGTATAATTTGGAAAAGAATTATGAATTCGAGAAAACAATTTATGTTTATTACATCAATGACTTGTGATTTTTAGTTTTTCTATAGTAAAAAAAAAGTACTCTTTAGATTGAATTTTATCCCCAAATACATAATTTTCAACAGACATCAGTATGCACATTCAATCCACCTTTACAGATGATTAAAAACACGGATATACCAGTTTCTGAGAGAACCCTGCACCTTCTAAGTGAATTTTAAGCATTAAAAGTCAAGATATCAATACAAAAATAAATAATAGATATCTGATTCACCAGGTTATTACATTCTAAACCTTCAGTATTAAAATACAATTTTTCCATGTTATTAATTTTCTGTAAAAGAATCTCAGTGTCTAGAAAAGCTGTTTTCAGAAATCGTTATGCTGGTCAGACTCAGTTGTTTGATAACTTCATATAAATATTTAGCTGATCAATTAGGAATGATAAAAAGTCCCTCTTTGTTCTTCCTCTTCCATGTTTATATTCTCAATTCTCTGTAAGCTTCAATAGGAGGAAAAAGATAAATTAAATATAAACAACTTGTGTACTGACTGCAATATTTTTTTTGCATTCTGAACACATTTTTTAATCTATAAAGATATCCTGATTAATATTTCAAATACTGATGGAATTAATGTTTCATTGGGATCTGTCATCCAAATTCTTTTATCATGTTTCAAAAGAAAGTACAGTGTGACATAGCAGACACTGTTTTTTTTTTAACAGCTCAGGAAAAGAGTGCTTACCCCATGAAAATCACTGTCCTTCAGGTACTGAGTTTCTTGGTCCAAAAGATCAACATATTTCTAGTGGCATCACAGTAATTACAAAGAAGTCGTTAGAAATCTGACTCCAAATCTGTGCTCAGAAGACCTGGTAGCACAGGGTCACCACAATGAAAATTAAGCCTACATAGCTGATCAGACATTCCTAGAGGCTTCTGAGCTATCCTGGACAGGAGAAAAATATTAAAAGCTAAATCATTTCAAATTTCAGGGAAATGAGATGCTAGTGTTACCATCCAGATTTTTCTTACCAGCTCCTTACAGCAACATTTGCTATTTCATCTTCCTGCAGACAAATCAGTCAGGTCTCTGAATGATGTGGGGGCTTTCTTCATATTATTTACATGAAAATTATTTGATTATAATTCAGGCTATATTTTCTTTGTGAATTACAGCCAGTTTGCTGTGTGTGGAAATACAAATTACGTCATAGCAAATGGGACAAAAATAAAAGTTTGGAGGAAAACGTAAACTTATTATATTCACTTAAAAATTTCACAGAAAATTAAGAATGAGAAATTAAAGAAGGCACTCTAAAACTCCAATTTCTTTAAATATTTCTCTTTATAGTTACCTTGCTTCGTGGTCTTCATATTTCATAAAACAAAACTGAGAAAAAATACCTCTTCTCCATCTTTTCTCCAAATCCTTTAAGATTTTCATTCCAACATAGTTTTTATATATATATATATATATGAAATTTTGTTTTGTATTAAGGCAGAATAAGTTTTTCAGACAACACTACATATGAAAAGAACTACAGAAGATGTGTGTATATATATATATATATATTTTTTTTTAATCCTTTGAGTAGTATGGAAGAGCTATGAAGTCTATAGAAGAAACAAAACAAAAACATCCCAAAGGTAATTCTAGCTTTGGGGAGAGAACAATTTCCTCCTTGATCCTGAAAACCTAAGAGATTGAAAACATCTTCAATCGGTTCACAGACTTCTGAGACAAGGTTGAAATTCAATGTCCATGAAGAGCCTGGCAAGTGCCAAGAGCTCTGAAAGTCTACACCTTTAAAAAAAAGCTACACTGAAAATAAGCTCAGCATTGTTTTGAGTTCCCAGGAATTAGCTCTGAGACAGTGCCTGATAGCCCTTGAAATATTCAGTATTTCCATTCCATTAAAGACTTACTCTGGTAAATAGCTTTAGGACCCTTTGATTATGGTTAGGACCAATTTCACAAGGTATATATAAAGGCTTGGTTGCAAGGTTCATTTTGAAGTCTCTCTTGCTTTCTTTTATTCATGTTGGCTGTGAACTATTTCAGGCCTGGGAATCAAGAGAGGACCAACTCTATTTATTATAGTAGCTCAAGACAGACTTTTGTCCCAGAACTCAATTTTCATTTTGATTTCTGATTTTCTTCCAGGAAATTCATGTTCAATTGACTGTAGCAACACTGTGAGTCAAATGGGCTTACTGTGCCAGTCCCGCTGCTTGTTATGATGACCATGTTTGCCTCAGAGAGTGCTATGGCCTGACATTTCTTACCTTAGGGTCTAGAATATCTCTCATTCTGCATGGCAGAAGCAATGCAAATCTCCCAAAGCAGTCAGGAGTCTTCCTATACTACATATAGGAATTAGATTTTGGATGAGACACGTATTATTTATATGTGTGTGTATGTGTGTGTGTGTGCGTGCATGTGAGCATGTGCTAAGATTCCTCAGACATGTCTGACTCTTTGGGATGCCATGGACTGTAGCCCACCAGGCTCCTCTCTCCAGGGGATTCTCCAGGAAAGAATATTGGCGTGGGTGGCCATGCCCTCCTCCAGGGGGATCTTCCCACTCAAGGATCAAACCCATGTCTCTTTTCTCTTATGTCTCCTGCACTGGCAGGTGGGTTCTTTACCATGAGTGTCACCTACATTTATGTATGTATTCATATGAATTTGATTTTAGCTAATCTAGCCATTTCATTCTATGGAGTGCTATATTCCCCTCTAGGTTTATGGATAGGATTTGTCATTGTTATGTGCCTTATTTTTCCAGAAGTTAATTCAGTTTTTGCTTGTTGTCTGCAGTGTCGCTAACCTGTTGATACAAGCAAGAGACAGCAATGGTGAAAGTCAAGGGAGATTCATCAGAATAGTAGTGGAGGAGTTCACAGAATGGCTAGAGTGCTGAACCTCGTATTTGGAAAACAGATAGGAATCAAGGAGCTCAGGAGGAGCAGGTAAAGGGACAGCAGCTAAGCTGATTCAGGGACATGGGACCCTAATCACCACTGTTTCCTTCTGAGAGTTAGTATTCATTCAAATAATATCTTTATCATGTATGTTGTTCCTTTAATTGTGGCAAACTTTCTAAATGCCGCCAACACTCAAATATACACTCAGCATTCATCATTGGCAATTGCTCCGTCAAAAATTTTGTGAGGTTTTATTACAAATTTATTTTGACAATATCCCCAAAAATGCTTTTTTATTTTTAAATTCAAATGTTCCTGTCAGTACCCTAAGAGACAAGAGAATTAACACTTAAGACAATGAGAATTGTGTTATTTTAAGACCACTGATAATTAGACAACTGCTAAGCAAGACTTTGTTTAATCAACTCATAAATATTCCCAAAGTAAGAAACTGAGTGGTAACTAGAATATGAGCTGCTCAAACTTCTGCTGAAAAATAAACTTAATAGGTTCAGTTCAGTTCACTCACTCAGTTGTATCTGACTCTTTGCAACCCCATGAATCGCAGCACGCCAGGCCTCCCTGTCCATCACCAACTCCCGGAGTTCATTCAGACTCATGTCCATCGAGTCAGTGATGCCATCCAGCCATCTCATCTTCTGTTGTCCCCTTCTCCTCCTGCCCCCAATCCCTCTCAGCATCAGTCTTTCCCAGTGAGTCAATTCTTCGCATGAGGTGGCCAAAGTACTGGAGTTTCAGCTTTAGCTTCATTCCTTCCAAAGAAATCCCAGGGCTGATCTCCTTCAGAATGGACTGGATGGATCTCCTTGCAGTCCAAGGGACTCTCAAGAGTCTTCTCCAACACCACAGTTCAAAAGCATCAATTCTTTGGCACTCAGCTTTCTTCACAGTCCAACTCTCACATCCATACATGACCACAGGAAAAACCATAGCCTTGACTAGATGGACCTTTGTTGGCAAAGTAATGTCTCTGCTTTTGAATATGCTATCTAGGTTGGTCATAACTTTTCTTCCAAGGAGTAACCATGTTTTAATTTCATGGCTGAAGTCACCATCTGCAGTGATTTTGGAGCCCCAAAAAATAAAGTCTGACACTGTTTCCACTGTTTCCCCATCTATTTGCCATGAAGTGATGGGACCCGATGCCATGATCTTTGTTTTCTGAATGTTGAGCTTTAAGCCAACTTTTTCACTCTCCTCTTTCACTTTCATCAAGAGGCTTTTTAGTTCCTCTTCACTTTCTGCCATAAGAGTGGTGTCATGGAAAACAAATGCAAAAAAAAGCAAAATGGCTATCTGAGGAGCCTTACAAATAGCTGTGAAAAGAAGAGAAGTGAAAAGCAAAGGAGAAAAGGAAAGATATAAGCATCTGAATGCAGAGTTCTAAAGAATAGCAAGAAGAGATAAGAAAGCCTTCCTCAGCAATCAATGCAAAGAAATAGAGGAAAACAACAGAATGGGAAAGACTAGAGATCTCTTCAAGAAAATTAGAGATATCAAGGAAACATTTCATGCAAAGATGGGCTCGATAAAGGACAGAAATGGTATGGAACTAACAGAAGCAGAAGATATTAAGAAGAGGTGGCAGGAATACACAGAAGAACTGTACAAAAAAGATCTTTACAACCCAGGTAATCATGATGGTGTGATCACTGACCTAGAGCCAGACATCCTGGAATGTGAAGTCAAGTGGGCCTTAGAACGCATCACTATGAACAAAGCTAGTGGAGGTGATGGAATTCCAGTTGGGCTCTTTCAAATTCTGAAAGATGATGCTGTGAAAGTGCTGCACTCAATATGCCAGACAATTTGGAAAACTCAGCAGTGGCCACAGGACTGGAAAAGGTCAGTTTTCATTCCAATCCCAAAGAAAGGGAATGCCAAAGAATGCTCAAACTACCGCACAATTGCACTCATCTCACACGCAAGTGAAGTAATGCTCAAAATTCTCCAAGCCAGGCTTCAGCAATACATGAACTGTGAACTTCCAGATGTTCAAGCTGGTTTTAGAAAAGGCAGAGGAACCAGAGATCAAATTGCCAACATCCGCTGGATCATTGAAAAAGCAAGAGAGTTCCAGAAAAATATCTATTTCTGCTTTATTGACTATGACAAAGGCTCAGAGGTTAAAGCATCTGCCCGCAATGTGGGAGACCTGGGTTTGATCCCTGGGTTGGGAAGATCCCCTGGAGAAGGAAATGGCAACCCACTCCAGTATTCTTACCTGGAGAATCCCATGGACGGAGGAGCCTGGTGGGCTATAGTCCATGGGGTCGAAAAGAGTGGGACACTAGTGAGCGACTTCACTTTCACTTTCAAAGCCTTTGACTGTGTGGATCACAATAAACTGTGGAAAATTCTGAAAGAGATGGGAATACCAGACCATCTGACCTGCCTCTTGAGAAACCTCTATGCAGGTCAGGAAGCAACAGTTAGAACTGGACAGGGAACAACAGACTGGTTCCAAATAGGAAAAGGAGTACGTCAAGGCTGTATATTGTCACTCTGCTTATTCAACTTATATGCAGAGTACATCATGAGAAACGCTGGGCTGGAAGAAGCACAAGCTGGAATCAAGATTGCCAGGAGAAATACCAATAACCTCAGATATGCAGATAACTTAATAGGTTACATCTTGTCAAAAGTACTTTAGAATAACCTAGTGATAATCTCCTGATTTAGGGAGTAAATATCTTTATTAGTTTGGAAATAGGGAACAACATTGAATAATCCAACATCTAAAGCTAACCAGTCATCACTGGGAAACTATAAATTGACTGAATTCAGGATCAAAAGAAGTAGAAAATTCATAAATTAAGTAATGCAGATTTGGGGGTATATAAGCAGGCTTCCCTGGTGACTAAGATGGTAAAGAATTTGCCTGCAGTGCAAGATTGAACCTAGGTTCAATCCCTGGGTCTGGAAGATCCCCTGGAGAAAGGAATGGCTACCCACTCCAGTATTCTTGCTTGGAGTATTCCATGGACAGAGGAGCCTGATGGGCTACAGTCCATGGGATCACAGAGTTGGACATGACTTAGCAACTAACACACAATAGTATATAATACAAAGGAGATGAGACGAGCTAGATTTTAGGATTTTAAGAAAAACAAGCAAACAATACAATTCTCTTCTTTATCTGCCAAGAACATACCACCTGAAGTCATAGATGAAAGCTTTATAGGGCTTCTACTGTACAAAAAGGTTTCCTCCTACCAGAAAGGAGAGAGAGTTGGTTGAATCAAAGAGCTGTATTTGAGGATGTCTTGTAAAATGGTGGATAATTACTAAGATTGTCTCAGTTGACTGGAGAAAAGTCAGACAACTCTGAACTCAGAATGGAATTAGTAGAGAATAAATCCTTTCTCTGGCCCTTTCTGCTGTGCGCTTGGACTAACTTGAACTTGCCCACCAACTTCCAAGCCGGCAACGAGTGAGTGCACCTACATCTTAGCCATGGCAGGGCCCAAGGAGAGGTGATGGCTGGGATTAAAGGCCGTTAATTATTTTCCCATGGTAAAACAGATTTATGGCCAGTGTGGGTGCAAATATTGGAATGCAGCTCCATAAACTAATTTAGATTAATTCTGTGATCCTTAAAAGTATCAGGCTCTGGTGTTTCTTCTATCAAATGATGTTAACCTCCAAGCTTCTTCTGGGTTGATTTGTCTGTGCTCAGTATTTACTCACTAAGGATGAATTTTTTTATGATTAAAAAAAAAAACAAACAACTGTGGGTATGTATTTCTTTGGAAACTTTTTTTTTGTTTAATACAGTCGGAATCCACACTTATTTGCTGTTAACACTAGAGGTCAGGCTAAGAATAGTCCTGTTTTCTATCCTATTATGAGCCATGTCAGATTTATAGATACCTAAGACATTGAGATTTTAGTTATGTCTTCTAAATTTCCATTATGTATTTTAGATTACTTACTCACACTTTTTCCACAATAAAGACAAACTAAATGAGAAAAAATTTCCTACAAACTAAAAAAATTAAGGAAATAAAAATATACTTCTAAGCTTTCTAATGCCAATATTACAAATGAAAGTCTAATAGTTGTTTTCAAAGTAAATCTTACAACCAAATGCATCACAGTTAACAGTCTACATTTGTTGTTGTTCAGTCACTAAGTTGTGTCCCACTCTGCGACCCCATGGACTGCAGCACTCCAGGCTTCTCTGTCTACATTACCTTTTCCTAAATATATCATGGTTAGGTACATTTTCCTAACCTTCCCTATTTTCTTTCTCCTTTTCTCTTTTCTGCCCTGTGGAATTACAAGTACTGTGATAAAAGCAACAATTTTCCCAAGACTCAGAGTAACATTGAAACTCAAACAAATGCAATCATAATGATGGGAAAATAATAACATCCACTTTAAAGCTATTTAAATGGATTTGGATATCATTTTGACATTTTGAAGGCTCTAGGTGTTATGCTTGTTTGTTAATTCGCTAAGAATATAGGTACACTGTAAACATAACCAGTCTCACACACACGTACATGCAGAAATAGATGCAATGTGACTCTACATAGAATTGGTGGATTATTTCACCTTACATAGGTAACCCAAATTAGAGCAAAGAAGGGAATGAAGATGCAGCTAGAGCTCAAAAGATAAGGTCAGCAAACATCAGCTAGTGCTTCATTGGCTGTAAAAGTAGAACTGGCCTCTAAGAAAATATAAACAGATAAATTTGCATTCCGTGAAAAGAAACTCTACTCTGTAGAAAGAAAAAAAGCATCATGTGTATATCACTTTCATTCATTTAATTCCTATGTGTCTGGAAATTAGCAACTGTCTTTCTATTTTAGCCAGTATAAGATCATTCCTGTGAACCTAAAACAGGATGCATGCATGCATGTTAAGTCACTTCAGTCATGTCTGACTCTTTGCAACCCCATGGAGTGTATCCTACCAGGCTCCTCTGCCATGGGATTCTCCAGGCAAGAATACTGGAGTGGGTTGCCATGCCCTCCACCAGGGGATCTTCCCGACCCAGGGATTGAACTTGAGTCTCTTATGTCTCCTGCACTGGCAGGAGGGTTCGTTAGCACTAGTGATATGCTTCAAGAAACTATTCTTTCTTCAAGGAACCAATGTAATCAATCATCTGCATGTGACAGTTTTACCTGAAGAATGATTTGATTAAAAAGTGAAGACACTGTGTAGAGGACAGGAAAGATTTTCCTAAGTGAGGGTGTTTGGTTGAGACAAACCCTTGCACTCAAGGGAAAAGGACTGTTTTCCTGCCAGTCATTTCCAGCGCTCTTTGTACTGGTCTCCCAACATGGAGGGGAGGGCAAGCTCTGGCTGCCTGACTTTGGATCAATTGACCTTTTACGTTTTTTTATTGTTTCCGCTGTCCTTTAAATCCACATCAATGTTTTGTTTTCTCCAGGGCATCTTTTCAGGCCTAGGTAAACAGGATGCCTCTTCATGTACAAACAATGATGCAGCCTCAAGATGGAGCTTGGAGGTGAAGGGCTAAGAACAGAGTGGGTGTCCCCTCCTTCATTCTGATACTGAACAGGAAAAGCTTCTGCATTCGCTTGAATTTTTTGCCAGGAGACCCCTGCTTTGTCTCCTCATGGC
Source organism: Bos taurus (assembly GCF_002263795.3). Taxonomy (NCBI): domain Eukaryota; kingdom Metazoa; phylum Chordata; class Mammalia; order Artiodactyla; family Bovidae; genus Bos; species Bos taurus. Next base: position 27,406,626 of record NC_037341.1, read on the forward strand.
AAGTTTAAAATAAAACCAGAATTAATGTTTTTTTAAGTCAAGAGCACATTTTTCAAAACCACTTTCACTTGTATTCATCAACCATACAATGACCAGCTGAGCACTTTTCTCTTTTTCAGGTCCTCTTGATCCTGGGCAACTGCTCCAACCAGGCTTTCTGTCTTCTCACCAAATCTAGACAACCTGGTCCATCCAGCCCTGAGGAAGGACCATCACTGTGCCCTGGCACTTAGAGTGACCTGGAGGGAGAAGCAGATTCTAGCACAGAAAGGACTTTTTTTGTTTCTCTGTATTACATACTTGCGTAACAGGATCAGTTTAGAGAAACTTTGGAAAGCTTAAAGTCAGCTTGTTGACATTAATATTTTTTTAGTAATGTATACAAATATAAGGCAAGTAAGAAGGCAAGTTAAATATAGCCTTTGCCTGTTCTCTAGCTGATTATAATCTAGAATGAAGGCACTGCTGCGCATAATGAAGTGTAAAACTGCTTTAGCATTATTGAGGATGACTGACATTTTTATAAATGTGTTGTGTATATTCTTCATGCATATGAATCTTAATTGCTTGATTGTCTTTATATGTGTGTGTGTGTGCTCATTTAAAATGTCTTGGGAATTCCTTATTAACAAAAAGTAAATGTATTGCAGTAGTTTGTAATTTAGGAAGGTCTTACTGTGCTCCGTTTGATGAGGTGAATAATCCTTTCTTAATTATTTATTGTGTATTTATATCAGTATTTGGGTTTTGATACTTTTATACAAAATGAGTTACATAAATCCACGGAGTATTTGAAGTCAATAAGAGAGGTGAATAAAAAAGTAAAGGTATAGTTTATTGACTGTTCTCATGTAACAAGCATTCCATCTCATTAACTTTTTATAACAAAGCAAAATGAACGTTCTTTTATGATCCTCCCTACATAGCTAGTGGAACTGAATGAAACTTGTGGAGGTGAAATCATTCACTCACAGTCACATACTGATCACTGGGCAGAGCTGGGACTCAGTTTCCATCTGGCTCCTGAAGCTCATGCTTGGAACCCCTACTCTTCTCTCCTTTGAGGAAAGGGTTTTTCAAAATGCTGATACCAAAACAACAACAACAACAACATGCTGATACCAGTTGTTGCTATGCAGAGAAAGACTCTTATTCCTCACCTTCCCTGCCATCCTAGGTGCTCTTATTTAACCCAAGAATGATGAAAAGAGGCAAACTCTCCACGGACAACATAAAAGGATGACAAAGGCATTTTTGAAAAATGTTTTCTAATTGGAAAAACAGAATATGCTAATCTATAATAACTGGGGTAAGGAAAAAGGCAAAAAGTCATCAAAAATATTAGTCAACAGCTCTATTTTTCAGTCCTTGTTTCAAACTTAGTTGACTTTTTTTCCAATAAAAAATTTAATTCTTCTATGTTCATGGATAGGAAGACCCAATATTGTCAAGAAGTTAGTTCTTCCCAAGTTGATCTATAGATTCCATGCAACTCCAATCAAAATTCAACATGTATGTCATGGATATTAAAAAACTTGCCCCAAAATTTATATAGAGAAGCAAAGACCCAGAAGAGCAAGTTCAATATTTAAGGAGAAGAGCAAAGTTGGAGGGCTGATGCTACCTGACTTTGAGATTTACTCTAACCCACAGTAATCAAGACAGTGTGGTATTGGTGAAAAAACAGACAAATAAATCAATGATACAGAAGACAGAGCCTAGAAATAGAACCACACACACACACACATATATATATATATATAGTAATAGATTTTTGATGAAAGAACATACAATGGAGCAAAAATAGTCTTTTCACCAAATGATTTTGGGACATACACATGCAGAAGAAAATAAATCTAGATACAGACCTTATAAATGCCTTTCACAAAAATTCACTCAAAATAAAGACCTAAATGTAAAACACAGAATTATGAAACACCTAGAAGATAACATAAGCAAAAACCTCCATGACTTTGGGCATGATGATAACTTTTTAGTTACACCGAAGGCATAATCCATAAGATAAATAATAAGCAGAATTTTATTTAAAAATTTCTGCTTAGTAAAAGACAATGGCTAGAAGATGGAAAGACACACCAGTTATCTCTGGATTGGCTCATCCTCTAGAAGATTCTCCAGGGAGATCTTGTGCGTGTGTTAGTCACTCAGTCGTGTCTGACTCTTTGTGCAACCCCATGGACTGTAGCTCCCAGTCTCCTCTGACCATGGAATTCTCCAGGCTAGAATAGTGGAGTGGGTTGCCATTTCCTTCTCTAGGGGATCTTCCTAACCCAGGGATTAAACCCAGATCTCCTGCACTGCAGGCAAATTCTTTACCATCTGAGCCACCAGGGAAGATGGAACCCACATCTCATGTCTCTTGCATTGGCAGGCAGGTTCTTTACCACTAGTGCTACCTGGGAAGCCCAGGAGATCTTGAGAATGCAGTATAACATGGGTTTAAAATGTTAAATTATTTTTCTACAGCCTTGATAGTTGAATGACAGTTTTTCATAGTGCAAAATCTTTGATTCACATCTTTTTCATTGAAAATACTTTCTATTGTTGTTTAGCTTTTTATGTTGCTTTAAAGAAATCTAACATCAGTCAATTCTGTTGTCCTTCTAAATTATTGATCTTTTTGCCTGTAAGTCAAAAGGACTTGCCTGTAAATCCTAAAGATTTTTTTAGAATCAATTAAGTCTTATAGATTTATTAACATACATCTTGAAGTTAACCACTGTTAAGGTCTAACCCAATCAGCTCTCTCTCCTTTAAAGGTTTCCTATGTCCAAACACACCTCAGTACAGTGAGTGGGTGTTAGTCAATCCAGAGGTTCATTACTCTCTCAGGTAAATGAGAAGTAAGGTGAGTTGTGGGGCTTTGATCTCCAGGCCCAGAGAAATGGACCAGAGGTCCTGGGCATACATGACAGGAGACCACCTGGGGATTTTGAATAATACTGAGGTGGACAGATTTCTAGCAGTGTTCCTAGTGTGGGGGCAGGCAGATCATGAAGCAGAGCAGTAGTGAGTCTTGCTGGCAGGTCTGATGCTCATCCCAGTAGGTTAACAATTGAACCAAGTGTCTTATTGCCTATGAGTGACTTATGGCTTTCAACTTTTTCTCTATAGTAGTCTCAAGAAAAGTTCTCAGGTACTTGTTGGGTGTCTTTCCATATTTAAAAAGTGTTCTTATTTTATTTCCAGGAATTTTTTTATTAAAGAATTAAATACCAGTTGCTTTATTGTTTGTTTTTTATTATCAGACTCCATATTATATGATGTTTTTGTATTTACCTCTTCCATTTTAAACCATCTACTTCTCATTTTTTTACTTATTTTTTAAACTTGTTTTCATTCTCTTGCTTACTTTACTACTTTTGTCCAAAGTCTCTTATTAAATGTTTGTTTAAACCTATTCTCCCTAAGCTACTTCACAACTGAGTCATCATTGCTGTTATAATTCCCCCCTTGTCTTCAAACTTTTCCTCTTCTTCTTCTTCTTCCTCCTTCTTCATTGAGTTCAATTTTTATTTCCTTTCTTCCTTAATATATATATGAAAGTGAAAGTGTTAGTCATTCAGTCATGTCTGATGCTTTGCAACCCAATGGACTGTAGCCCACCAGGCTCCTCAGTCCATGGGATTCTCCAGGCAAGAATACTGGAGTGGTTTGCCAATCTCCTCTCCAGGGTTTTATATATATATATATAAAGCAGAATGATATGTATATATCATATTACATATATATATATATGTATATGCATGTATGTATCATTCTTCTTGTCCACATATGCTTGTTTGGGGATATTTAATTCAGGTTGGAATATTGTATTAGAGTTTTCTTGTTTTTACTTGGTTTCCTGAGAGAGGATTTTCACCTGGGAGAGCAAACGTCTGATTCCCACTGTTTCCCTCCTGTAGTAGTGGAGTGTGTAGATGCAGACAGCTTACAGCTGCAGTTTGTGGACAAGATGCTAGTGAAATGGATTAAGTTTTCTGTTTCAAGAGAAGGAAATTCTTCTGGATTGTTCATTTGGATTGTTTATTTTGTTAGTTTGAATGCAGATTGTATGCCCTTGATTTTATTTTTTATTCTTTTTTTTTTCTAGTATGATCATATTTCCCCATCCTGCTTCTTTTTTCCCTTTACCTTCCAGTATCCCCTAAACATCACTCTCTTTCTTATAACCTCATCCTTCAGAAAAAATGCCTCTCAATCATATCACCGTGAGCTCCACACACTGTTATGTCCTTTCTCCACTGTCAGTGCTCTGATTTATCAGAAGTGTTTTTCAGTATTTTCACACTTATAGTGGACTTTCTCTTGCTTGAAGGGCAGGTGTATGGCCATTTCTTCTCCTCTTCCCTCTTCCTCAGCAGTTTTTCCAAGCCTTCCTCTGCACCTCCACCCCATCTCTCATCTACAGCACTGAGAGACGGCACTGCTGAAAATAGGCATTTCTTTCTGTACTTACAGGTAATTTGAAGTTTGTAGTGTTGTATGAACTCTAGCAATGTCATTTTCCTGGTTTTATTTGCTATACTGAGCAAGAGATACTACAAAGGAGTGGCCACTGGGAAGAATGTAGTGTCACAAAGCCAAAGGATAAAAATCTGTCAGGAACAATGATCAATGTGGCAAGGGCCACTGGGAGGGTGAGTAAGATGAAGACAGAAAACTAGCCATTGGGTTTGGGTCATCCTTGGTCCCACTGAAAATGGGTACAAAAGACCGACTGGAATGGATTCTACAGAGAAAACTAAGAAAGTGGATACAGTAAACACAGCAAGTCCAGAGCACTAATTGGAGAAGGCTTATTATATAAGATTATATGCATGTGTGGTAGCTGAGGGTGTTATGGGGTCAAGTTTTCTTTTTTTGTAACTTTTTATTTAAGCATATAGTTAACAAAAAACACGTGTATCTTAAAAATACCTCTTGATGAACTTTCAGAAGCAGCAGCCTGCAGATCAAAGAATAGGCTACCACCCCCTTCCAGAAACCCTCAGTGCTCCATGAAGTCACCAATTATCTCCCAAAGGGTGACCCTTATGCTCATGTGCGACACCATAGTGCTGGCTTCTCTTTTGTGTCTGATTTCCTTTGCTGTGCATTATGTTTGTGATTGCTATTCACTTTTTGATTAACACTTGCTGGTGGTTGTAGCATTTTCTTTCTCATCACCATTTAATTTTCTCTCATCTGAATATACTACAGCTTATTTATCATGGTATTGAAAGGAATTGTACAATTTTGGACTTTTATACATAGTGCTGCCATGTACCAGTCATGATTTCCTAATTTCTAGTCATGCATTTTCTTGTATGTGACTTTTGGTGAACATATGTATGTCTTTACCTAGGAATGAAATTCTTGGATTACAAAAAACACACATATGAACTAATTATAGCCAAGCAAACCTATACAGTTTATTTTTAGTTTGTTTATTCAGAACTATATTTGAGTTCACTTGCTGGATAATTTTTTCAGCCCTTACATAATACTTTTTAAAAACTTTCAATTTATCAATTGTGACACAGCTTTTAAATTGCCTTTCATTGAAGGCCAACCAACGAAGGCATGAGATGGTAGGCAAATTGGACGCTGCCTTTGAGAAGTATCACTTCATACATTTTTGCAGTTTTTCTCTTTGTTTAGTACTTTTTTCCTCATTGATTTGTAGATACTGTTTCCATTTCTGGATATGAGTGCTTTACTGGTTAGCGGCTCTTTTACAGTATGAGAAATAGTAAAGTATGTTTGAAGATGATAGGAACAATTTAGTGATTCAGGATACAGAAGGAAAGTGTGGGAGAGAAATCCTTGAGTGAACAGTGGGGATAAGATCCACCCAGCAGGAGGAGCTGACAATTGTGACTCTATGGTAGTCAAACTTTTAGTTAAATGTTACTTTACTATTATAAATGTGATAAATATGTTAACTAAACAAAGTTAGATTTTTATATTGAATTCCTGGAGAAGGAAATGGCAACCTACTCCAGTATTTTTGCCTAGAAAATTCCATGGACAGAGGAGCCTGGCAGGGTACAGTCCATGGGGCCACCAAGAGTCAGACATGACTGAGCACACACACACAAACACACACACACTGGATCATTTTAACTTTCCAAAAATTGGCAATCTTTATTAAAAATTTAGAATATAAAGTCTTTTTGTACATATATAAAGGAAAAGTATTCTGTGCTGTGTTCACTGGCTTTTTGTTATAAGGACATATGCTACTGTGTCATGGTACTAAATCTGAAATATTATTGTTGAATCATTCAATTTTTTTTACCCTTTTTGCTTTTATTTAATCTAGTCTTTTGAATAATATTCATTTTGCATTACTTTATCTGACTATATTGCCTTCTTCTAAGCTTTCATTAAATGGCCTAATGGGTATCTTCAACTACCCACTTGAAATTGTATTGGGTTGTTTTTGTTTTGTTTTGTTGTTTTGTTTTGCATTTTCTTTCTCATGTATTTCAGCAAGTTTTAAGTTCTTCTGAATTTTTAAAATTTCTCTTTTACCTTACTTATTTTTATTTTCTTTAATGTCTTTAATATTTTAATTTTTGCTAAATCTATTTTTAGCTTTTCTTAACTTGACAGGAAATATAAAATAAATAACTAATAAGGACCTACTGTATAGCACAGGAAACTCTACTCAATTCACTGTAATGTGTATACTCTGTTACTCAATCACTGTAATGATCTCTAAGGGAAAGTAATCTAAAAAAAGAGTGAATACATGTGTATGTATAATTGATTTACTTTGTTGTAGAGTAAAACCTAATACAACATTGTAAATCAACTATACTCCAATATATTTTTTTAAAGAGCTAAAAAAAAGAAAAAGAAAATATATTAGCAGAAGATATTTAAATAATTCTTCAAATCCCAGTTTGAACACTTCTATTCCTTCATTCAGTCTTCAATGGGTTTCTGGTTTTTTGCAATTCTGTTAGTAGCAAAATATGCGATCAAAACCTATGGTATTTACTTGAGCATTCATGAGCCCTGTGACAGGTTGTGCCAGAGGTGTCAGTTTAACAGAAGGGAGAAACAGGCTGATAATTCTATTCCAGGAAAGTGCCTCCTTTCTGGATTAGTTTAACCAAACATGAAGTTCATGGGAGTTGGGGAGCGGGATTTCTCTGACATTGCTATATGCTATTAATAATCAAGGAGAGGCTAACTAGGGCCAAGAATTTTCATTATATAATTTTGGAATAAAGACAGTCTCTTCTTTGTGGGATCACCTAACAAACAGAAACATCCCCTCCAAAAGTCAGCATGACTTTGTTTCATATCTCAGAGCAAAAAGAATTCTTGCCTCATCTCTCACTTTAACCCTCAGCTGTCAAAAGAAAAGTAGACTTCTTAATAGATATGCTTGTAACTTTAAAAAGAACAATTTTTTATAAGACTTTTCTGTCTTTGAAAAGTTAGGTGGAAAACTTGCAGCACAGAGGTCTCACTGACCTAGCATTCATAACTGATGATTTTATCATCGCATTCTGGGTCCTACTCTAAGAGGAGTATCTTTCCTTCAGTCAGTTCTGTCCAGCTTCCTCTCTCATTACAGGGTGATGTTTTCTACTCTCCCTCACACTATAATTGTCCCTCCAAAATCCCCCCTCTCCTGCAGGATTATGGGTCCTTACAGTCATTTGTGGGCTTCCCTGGTGACTCATATGGTAAAGAGTCTGCCTGCAATGTAGGACACCAGGATTCCAGCCCTGGGTCGGGAAGATCCCCTGGAGAAAAGAACAGCAATCCACTCCAGTACTCTTGCCATGGAAAATTCCATGGACAGAGGAGCCTGGTGGGCTACAGTCCATGAGATCATTTGTATTGTTCATTATAGATTAGGTTTAGTCATGTCCGACACTTGCAACCCAATGGACTGTATATAATTTTTCATTATAGTCATTTGTATTGCTCATTATCCACATTCCCTAGATGTGAGAGTTGTCTATGGTGATTCTTCTCAGCTAACTTCTCAGTTTACCATGAACCTTCACATAAAACCAAGTCTAGAGAACAAGACGGCAGAGGAGTAGGTGGACGTGGAGGACATATCTCTCCACCAATACATCAGGAATACACCTTCAGACGCAGAAGTGCATGCAGAACACCAGCTGAGAGTGGACAGGAGGGCCTGATCAATGGAAAAGAACATACAGAACCATGCAAAACTCAGTAGGACAAAGGGACTAGGGGGAAAAATGGGAGTCTTAGTAGGACTGGACCTGCCCTCTGCCAGTGGGGGAACTGAAGCAGGGGTCTGATCCCCACATGGGGGCAATTGTCTGAGCCAGAGGAGAAACATTTAAGGCTGAGAGTGAAACAGCAGATCTGTGGCCGCCTAAATAGAATGAGAACCAGACAGTCCTTGCTGCAGCCATACATACCCCGGACAAGGACACAAGTCCCCTGGAAGGTACAGCGGCTGGGAGCTGGAGCTTAAGGATTGTGAAGCAATCAATCTCAGGGTGAGGGCTGCTGTTGACTGCAGAGAGAAGGATGAAGGGGATGTGAGGGAGGAGATTGTGGTGGGAAATGCCTGTGGAGGAAAGCCGGGCAGCCATGGAAACAAGGCGATAGTGTTGCAGTCTCAGGAGCCTCAGGAGCAAACCCCAGTGGATGACCCATGTGCAGAGGTGGAAATAAAACCACAATTGAAACCCAGGGGCAGTGTGGCTAAGGAAGAAGACCCAAAGTCTTCCCATCAGCTGTAGAAGCTGCAGATTAAATCCACACAATCAACTAAGCAGACTCTGTGTCTATGGAATATATAAAAGGTCATTGAGAGCTCCCACAAATGAAAAGGTACTTGTTCTGATAGCTGTGGACATTGGAGGCAAGAACACACAGGAGTAGGACCAGATTAGAATCTGAGCTGCCCCCACAGTAGGTCCAGAGATCAGCACAGTGCTGGAGGGCATCACAGGGAGGGGAAGTGGACTGTGATTCCCAGCAAGGGAAAGGACACTGACAGCAGTGACACGAGAAAAACATTATTCTTATGTTTTGACCTGTAGATTGTTTTAGATTTTTTTCTTTCCTTTTTCCCCCCTCTGTTGTAGTTGTTGATTTTATTGGCACTATGAAATCTAATTATAAACCTCTGCCTCTACATTGGGCTTTTGCAGTTCTGTGGAATTTTCCTTTTTTCTTTCTTCTTCCATTTTTTTCTTTTCTCTTTATTATAATTTTAATTTTTAATTTTTTAAGCCTATTATATTTTTCTGCTTTTATTTCTTTGTTTGCCATTCCTATTGTTCTTTTTCCCTTGCAGTTAATCTTTAATGTATATAAATCTTCTTCATCTACTTCTATTTAACCTTGCATATCTATTCTTTCTTTCCTTTTTTTCTTTCCTCTTAACATTTTTGTTAGTTTTATTTTCATTGCTTTATTCCCCGATTGGCACCTGGCTTTAGTTCTGTTTTCCAGTTTGTGCTTTAGTTAGTTTTGTTCTGGTAGATATAATTTTTGGTTTCCTTTATTCACTGGGACAATCTATTGTACTTTGTTTTTGTTGGACTGTTTTGATTTTGCTTACGGGTGTATATGTATATGTGTATATTCAGTCACACTTTTTACTGTTGTTGTAAACCTCTGCCTCTACATTAGGCTTTTTCAGTTCTGTGGGGTTTTCCTTTTTTTCTTTTTTCTTTCTTCTTCCCATTTTTTTTTCTTCTTTTCTCTTTTTTATAATTTTAATTTTTTTGAACCTATTATATTTTTTCCCAAATTTATTCCTTTCTTTGCCATTCCTACTGTTCTTCACTCCTTGCAGTTAATCTTTAATGTATATAAATCTTCTTCATCTGCCTCTGTTTAACTTTGCATATCTATTCTTTCTTTCTTTTCCTCTCAACATATTTGTTAGTATTGTTTTCATTGCTTTATTCCCCACTTGGCACTGTGCTTTACCTTTGTTTTCCACTTTGTGCTTTAGTTAGTTTTGTTCTTAACTGGTAAATATAGTTTTTGATTTCTCTTGTTCACCAGGTCAATCTACTGCACTTTATTTTTGTTGGACTGTTTTGACTTTGCTCATGGGTGTATATGTATATGTGTATATCTCTTTATTTTAATTATTATTTGCATGATTTTATAATTGCCATTAATTTGAGGTTCATCTTTGGTTTCTAATTTTTGGATATTGGTTTTAATCTCACTTAAAGCCATTATACAGAGTGAAGTAAGCCAGAAGGAAAAACACCAATACAGTATACTAACACATATATATGGAATTTAGAAAGATGGTAACAATAACCCTGTGTATGAGACAGCAAAAGAGACACTGATGTATAGAACAGTCTTATGGACTCTGTGGGAGAGGGAGAGGGTGGGAAGATTTGGGAGAATGGCATTGAAACATGTAAAATATCATGTATGAAACGAGTCACCAGTCCAGGTTTGATGCACAATACTGGATGCTTGGGGCTGGTGCACTGGGACGACCCAGAGGGATGGTATGGGGAGGGAGGAGGGAGGAGGGTTCAGGATGGGGAACACATGTATACCTGTGGCGGATTCATTTTGATATTTGGCAAAACTAATACAATTATGTAAAGTTTAAAAATAAAAAAAAAAAAAAAATAAAAAAAGCCATAACAAACCATTTTTGGAATCTTTGTTCCTGACCAGAGACCAAACCCTGAGCCTTTGGAGTGGGAGCACTGACTCCAAGACCCTAAACTACCAGAGAACTATCCCTAGGGAGTACAAAATACTGAGAACTCACACAAAGGAAACCACTTGAATACAAGACCTGGCATCACCCAATCACCAAAAGCACCCTGTGCAGGATGCCTCAGCTAAATAACAAACAAAACAAAAATACAAACCCAGTCATCAGCAGGCAGGATTACTCCTCACTCAGCCTTGCCCATCAGAGGAAAAACAAACAAACAAAAACTCAGCACAAATCTCACCCTATATGAAGCTTACACAAACCACTGGACCAAACTTAGGAGGGCAGAAATCAAAAGGAAGAAAGAATTCAACCCTGAAGCCTGGGAAAAGGAGACCTCAAACCCAGTAAGTTAAAAAAAATAATGAAAGGCAGAGAAATACTACACAAATGAAGAAACAAACTAGAAACATAGAAGTTCATATAAATGAAGAAGATATAGGCAAACTACCTGAAAAAGACTTCAGAATAATGATAGTAAAGATGATCAAAAACCTTGAAAACAAAATGGAGCAAATGCAAGAATCAATTAACAAAGACATAGAAGAATTAAAGATTAAACATACAGAGACAAACAACACAATTACTGAAAATAAAAATATTCTAGAAGGAATCAATAGCTGAATATCTGAAGCAGAAGAATGAATCCATGAGCTGGAAGATAAAATGTTGGAAATAACTTCTGAAGAGCAGAATAAGGTAAAAACAATGTAAAGAACTGAGGATAGTGTCAGAGACCTCTGGGACAATATCAAATGCACCAATATTCGAATTATAGGGGTCCCAGAATAAAAAGAGAAAGAGAAAGGGCATGAGAAAATTTTTGAAGAGATTATAGTTGAAAATTTCCCCAGTATTGAAAAGAAAATAGTCAATCAAGTCCGAGAGGCACAGAGTCCCATATAGGATAAACCCAAGGAGAAACATGCCAAAACACATACTAATCAAACTAACAAAGACTAAACACAAAGAAAGAATATTAAAAGCAGCAAGGGAGAAGCAACAAGTAACATACAAGGGAAACCCCATACGCTTATCAGCTGATCTTTAAGCAGAAAAACCCTGCAGGCTAGAAGGTAATGGCAGGATATATTTAAAGTACTGCAAGGGGAAAATCTCCAACCAAGATTACTGTACCTGGCAAGAATCTCATTCAAAATTGATGGAGAGATCAAAAGCTTTTCAGACAAGCAAAAGTTAAGAGAATTCAATACCACCAAACCAGCTTTACAACAAATGTTAAAGGGACTTATATAGTCAAGAAATACAAGAGAAGAAAAAAAGATCTACAAAATCAACTCCAAACAATTAAGAAAATGACAATAGGAACATATATATATATATCAATAATTACTTTAAATGTTAATGGATTAAATGCTCCAACCAAAAACAAAACCCATAAATATGCTGTCTACAAGAAACCCACTTCAGACCCAAAGACACATATAGACTGAAACTGAGAGGATGGAATAATACATTCCATGCAAATGGGAAGCAAAAGAAAGCTGAAGTAGCAATCTTCATATCAGAAAAAATAGACAATAAAATAAAGAATATTATAAAAGATAAGGAAGGACACTACATAATGATCAAGGGATCAATCCAAGAGGAAGATATAACAATTGTAAATATCTATGCACCCAACATAGGAACACCTCAATACGTAAGACAAACATTAACAGACATAAAGGAGAAATTGACAGTAACACAATAATAGTAGGAGACTTTAACACCCCACTCACACCAATGGACAGATCACCAAAACAGAAAATTAATAAGGAAAGACAAGTCTTAAATGATACATTAGATAAGATGGATCTCTTTGATATCTTCAGAGCATTCCATCAAAATGTAGAAGAATACAACTTCTTCTCAAGTGCACATGGAACATTCTCCAGGATAGAGCACATCTTCAATTACAAATCAAATATCAGTTAATTTAAGAAAATTGAAATCATATCAAGCATCTTCTTGGACCACAACACTATAAGAGTAGATATCAATTACAAGGAAAAAAACTGTAAGAAACACAAACACGTGGAGATTAAACAATACGTTTCTAAATAACCAACAGGTTACTGAAGAAATCAAAAAGGAAATAAAAAAATGTCTAGAAACAAATGACAATGAAAACACAACTCAAAACCTATGGGATGCAGCAAAAGCAGTTTTAGGAGGGAAGTTTATAGCAACACAATCCCATCTCAAGAAACAAGAAAAACATCAAATACACAACTTAACTTTACACCAAAAACAACTGGAAAAAGAAAACCAAAAGAACCCAAAAATTAGTAGAAGGAAAGAAATCATTTATAAAGATCCAAGCAGAAATAAACAAAAAAGAAATGAAAGAAACAATAGTAAGGATTAATAAAACTAAAAGCTGGTTCTTTAAGAAGTTAAAAAAATTGGCAAACCTTTCACCAGACACATGAAGAAAAAAAGAGAGAAGACTCAATTCAACTAAATTAGAAATGAAAAAGGAGAGCTTACAACAGACAATGCAGAAATACAAAGGATTAGGAAAGATTATTTTGAAAAACTGTATGGCAATAAAATGGATAACCTGGAAGAAATGGACAGATTTTTAGAAAAGTTCAATCCTCCAAGTCTAAACCAGGAAGAAATATAAATTATGAATAACCGAACTACAAGCACTGAAACTGAAGCTGTGATAAAAAATCTCCCAAAAAGCAAAAGCCCAGGACTAGATGGCTTCATAGGAGAATTCTATCAAACATTTAGAGAAGAGCTAATGCCTATCCTTCTAAAACTCTTTCAAAAAATTGCAGAGGAAGGAACACTTCTAAACTCATTCTATGAGGCCACCAAAGCCAGACAAAGACAACACAAAAACAGAAAACTACAGGCCAAATCACTGATGAACATAGATGCAAAAATCCTCAACAAAATTTTAGTAAACGGAATTTAGCAGCACATCAAAAAGCTCATCCACCATGATCAAGTTGGGTTTATTCCAGGAATTCAAGGATTCTTCAATGTATGCAAATCAATCAATGTGATATACCATATTAACAAACTGAAAGATAAAAACATATGATCATCTCAATAGATGCAGAAAAAGCCTTTGACAAAATTAAGCACCCTTTTATGATTAAAACTGTTCAAAAAATGGCCATAGAAGGAACCTATCTCAACATAGTAAAGGCCATATTTGATAAGCCTACAGCAAACACTGAAAGCGTTCCTCCTAAGATCAGGAACAAGACCAGGGTGTCCATTTTCACCACTGTTAATCAATATAGTTTTGGAAGTCCTAGCTATAGCAATCAGAGAAGAAAAATAAATAAAAGGACTCCAGATCAGAAAAGAAGATGTAAAGCCCTCACTATTTGCAGATGACATGATACTGTACATAGAAAATGCTAAAGATAGTATCAGAAAATTATTAGGGCTAATCCATGAATTTAGCAAAGTCACAGGATACAAAATCAATATACAGAAATCACTTGCATTTCTATATACTAACAATGAAAAATCAGAAAGAGAAATTAAGAAATCAACCCCATTCACCATTGCAACAAAAAGAATTAAATATCTAGTAATAAACTTACCTGAGGAGACAAAAGAACTGTACCCAGAAATTTATAAGACAATAATGAAAAAAATCAAAGATGACAGAAACAGATGGAGAGATATTCCGTATTCCTGGGTCAGAAGAATCAATATTGTGAAAATGACTATACTACCAAATGCAATCTACAGATTCAGTGAGATCCCTATCAAATTAACAATGGCATTTTTCAGAGAACTAGAACAAAAAATTTCACAATTCATATGGAAACACAAACGACCCTGAATAGCCAAAGCAGTCTTGAGAAATAAAAATGGAGCCAGAGGAATCAACCTTCCTGACTTTAGATTAGACTACAAAGCTACAGTCATCAAGACAATATTGTACTGGCACAAAAACAGAAATATAGACCAATGGAACAACATAGAAAGCCTGGAAATAAACCCATGCACCCATGGTACCTTATTTTTGACAAAGGAAGCAACAGTATACAATGGGGCAAAGACAGCCTCTCCAATACATGGTGCTGGGGAAACTGGACAGCTACATGTAAAAGAATGAAATTAGAACACCTCCTAACACCATACACAAAGATAAACTCAGAATGGATTATTTGGCAAAACTAATACAATTATGTACAGTTAAAAAAAAAAAGATATAAATGTAAGACCAGAAACTATAAAGCTCTTAGGGGAAAACATAGGCAGAACACTTGACATAAATCAAAGCAAGATCATCTATGACCCACCTCCTAGAGTAAGGGAAATAAAAACAAAAGTAAACAAGTAGGACCTGATTAAACTTAAAAAGCACAGCAAAGGAAACTATAAGCAAAGTGAAAAGACAGCTCTTAGAATGGGAGAAAGTAATAGCAAATGAAACAACTGGCAAGAATTCATTTCCAAAATATACTAGCAGCTCATACAACTCAATGCTAGAAAAACAAACAACCCAATCAAAAAGTGGGAAAAAGACCTAAACAGACATTTCTCCAAAGAAGACATACAGATGGCTAACAAAAACACATGAAAACATGCTCATCATCGCTCATTATTAGAGAAATGCAAATCAAAACTACAGTGAGATATCGCCTCACACCATTCAGAATGGCCATCATTAAAAAGTCTCCTAGTCTCTGGAGAGGGTGTGAAGAAAAGGGAACGTGCTTGCACTACTGGTGGGAATGTAAATTGACACAGCCACTATGGAAGACAGTATGCAGATTCCTTAAAAAACTAATAAAACCATTACTTAAAAAAGTAATAAAACCATCATATGACCAAGCAATCCCACTCCTAGGCATATACCCTGAGGAAACCAAAATTGAAACAGACACATGTATCCCATTGTTCATTGCAGCACTGTTTACAACGGGTAGAACATGGAAGCAACCTAGACGTCCATCAACCGATCAATGGATAAGGAAGCTGTGGTACATATACACAATGGAATATTACTCAGCCATAAAAAGAAATGCATCTGAGCCAGTTCTGAAGAGGTGGATGAACCTAGAACCTATTATAAAGAGTGAAGTGAGTCAGAAAGAGAAAGATAAGTATCACATTGTAACACATATATATGGAATCTAGAAGAATGGTACTGAAGAACTCATTTACAGGGCAGCAATGGAGAAACAGAGATAGAGAATAGAGAATAGAGTTATGGACATGAGGAGACGGGAGGAGAGAGTAAAATGTATGGAAAGAGTAACATGGAAACTTACATTACCACATGTAAAATAGATAGCCAATGGGAATTTGCTCTATGGCTCCGGAAACCCAAACAGGGGCTCTGTATCAACCTAGAGGGGTTGGATGGGGAGGGAGATGGGAGGGAGGTTCGAAAGGGAGGGGATATATGTATAAAGTGAAGCGAAGTCGCTCAGTCGTGTCTGACTCTTTGTGACCCCGTGGACTGTAGCCCACCAGGCTCCTCAATCCATGGAATTTTCTAGGCAAGAATATTGGAGTAGGTTGCCATTTCCTTCTCCAGGAATCTTCCCAACCTAGGGATCGAACCCGTGTCTCCCGCATTTCAGGCAGACGCTTTACTCTCTGAGCCACCTGAGCCCTAAGCTTTGACAGAAAACAACAAAATTCCGTAAAACAATTATCCTTCAATAGAAAGATAAATAAACAACAATAACAAAAAGAACTGAGTCTAGAAGCTGGAAGTCTTTTCCAGATCTGAAATTTAATACCAGATCTGATAGTTAGCTACTTGCTACTGTGGCCAGAAAGCAATTGATGTTTTTCTAGGGAAATTAAAATGTTTTGTTCTCATGAGATTGAATTAAACCAATTAAAGAACTGGTTAAACGTAAGACATGTTAATCTGTTTCAGGCCAGCCATATCCAGTAAGGGGTGATGTCTATTAAGTCACAGTTACATAGTTTCACTTTCCAAATGTCTCTAAAGCACAGGATAGGTTATTTTTATACTGGAAAGACTCCCAGACTATACTTTCTAGTGACTAATGTTATAATTACAATAGTTTATAACCTTCATCTTTCTTCTTTAATATTCTTCTTTCCTAAGATGCTTAGATTTTAAAAACATAAATCCCCATTCTTTAGAACTTTTGGCTCTTTCTTCTCTGGCTATATAGGAAAATATATATTTAGATAGATAGTAGAGATAAGAGGTCTGGCTATCTTGGTTCTAAGGAACAGAAGATAGGGGTGTGGCAGATTATCACCTGCCTCACAGGCTCAGATAACATTTCATATTTTCCCCATTTTGATTCTGACACTCAGAGGGAGAGATGGCATGGTATGTCTTTTGTAGCCCTCCTGCCAAAATTGTCTAGTCTCTTGTTTTTACAAAGAGACTTCTGTCCATGGTATCATCTTTATCCTGACAACTGGCATAATTACTTTCCAAGATGAGAGCACAGCACTTGGCAAGGGCATAATCAGAGGCTTATGATTAGTGAGTCTAGACTTGGAAGGCTGTTTCCATGGGTTGCTCATTTTCTGATGGCTTGTGACTCCAGGGGAAACATAGGGAACGAAGATACTGCTTGAGTTTTATCAATGATGTCAAAGAAAAAAATCATCACTCAAAATCTAAAACAGAAAAGTGAGCTTGTTGCTTATTAGACAAAGAAAAACTGCATTTGCAAAATGCAATCTCTGAATAAATCAACTGCTGATCTCACATAGGATTTGTAGAAGCTTGGGATTGAATCCTGGATTGATGATGTATAGAAGAGGACCTTTTAGGGAGACATTGATCTCTAGCTGAGAAGGCTTGGTTATTGGAGCGTAGCTATGGCTAGTATTTTCAGGAGTAGGGGACCGTCACAAAATGCCTGGCTTACAGAAGTGTGATTGCTGATTCAGAGTCTTCACTGATCCACTGGGATTTTTTCAATGCCAGGTATGAATTACTTGTTACCATGGTCAAAGAAGAATCAGTCTATTTCAAGGGAAATGAAAATGTTCTTGTTCTTGGTGAACATTTTTATATACTCTTTGTACTTGCACTGTGCACACCAATGTTTTATCTACTTGACTCTACTTAGGCTCATTGAGGGATCTTATAAAATTATAACCCTGTTTTCCATAGCACCCTGCGTAGTTTCACTGGGTTGGGAGGTAGTCCATGACCAAGGTCTTTTGGAATGTAGTAGTAATGTCTCCAGAGAAATGAGGCAGAGCATCTTTTTAATGAGTTCAAAGACACATGAATGGAGAAATTTTTAAAAGTTCAGACAGAGATGGCTATAGTTACATCAGTTAACGAGTTCCCTAGTATACAAGGAAAGATAAACCTGACTAGAAGCCAAACCAAAAGACATGTTTTTTTATAGGCAACGCTGCTTTTCTGGCTCCTCAAACCTGCCTCCATCTATCGTCTCACCTGCAAGTCCAAGTCTGGCTCGGCTTCTCATGTTTCCCTGCCCCACCTCCTCAGCCCAGCCGTGCTTCAGCACAGCTAAGATCTAAAACCTAGTTGAGATGTAATTTTTCTGCAGAACATAGAGTTCTCTTTTCCTTTCCACTGCTCACACAACATTGAGCACTGTGCACTCATACTTGTGGCCCTTGAGCCCCGCACACCTTATCCATCCACTGATGCTAATTTAAAAGATCAGGAATATACCACAGGATTGGGGCAGCACAATAGATACTCACCTTAAATGTGGGAAAATTCTAGGCACATAGCTGATTCATAGCAACTCTGCAACTGGATAGGTAGGTATTGCCAGTTTCTTGGTTAGAGCTTGTCCCTAATTCCTGGAAAAGAGTCTCAGTGGTATTTGGATCCACCCTTCATGGG
Organism: Bos taurus; assembly: GCF_002263795.3. Classification (NCBI taxonomy): domain Eukaryota; kingdom Metazoa; phylum Chordata; class Mammalia; order Artiodactyla; family Bovidae; genus Bos; species Bos taurus. Next base: position 27,425,165 of record NC_037341.1, read on the forward strand.
CCTTCCTGGTAGTTCAAAAGGTAAGAAATGTGCCTGTAATGCAGGACATCTGGGTTTGATCCCTGGGTGGGAAAGATCCCCTGGAGAAGGGAATGACAACCCATTCTGGTATTCTTGCCTGGAAAATCCCATGGACAGAGGAACATGGTGGGATATCATCCATGGGGTAGCAAAGAGTCAGACACTTTCACTTTTCACTTTTTCATGAATTTGAGTCATTGGTTCTTTTCCATAAAAAAAAAATATGTCAGGTTTGCAGCTGTGTCGTTGTCTCATCCAACTTCCTGTCCATAAACTGTTAGGAGACCAAATACCAAAGTTACCTTTTTTCTTTTTTTTCACTTTTTAGTGTCTGTGTCGGTTTTAATTAACAGTCTTTCACCCAGCGCACATCTCCTGAAGTTTTGTAGTTGTCTAATACATCGGAATTATATTTCACTGGACTAGACCAAACCCATACTCTTATTACTCCCCAAGGCAACCAGTTACCTACTTTGGGCAATTTGTGAGGTCTTAGAAAAAATTTTTTTTAATTCCTAAAAGTCTTAAAAATACTATTTCCTAACAAATGGGATCTATAAGGCATTCCCTTACATCTTTATGAAGTATTAAAAAAAGGGTCATACAGCCTTATCCTGACTTCAACCTTGCCCAGAGACCTAGTCTTACTCCCTGGGGTTTGACTTATGCCCTATGGCCATTTCTGACTTTGAGAATCTCTTCCTGGCTAGAAAGACTGTCCTGGGTACTTTATATGTTCCCTAAATTCTGCTTGAAAACCGATCAACTTCTACTTTTCTTTTTAAATTTTCTAGCAGGCAAGACTATTTTATCATAGCTAGGATAGTCAATGTTTCAGAGTTCTGCCTGGAAATCCCCTTAGTTCCTTAATTAGCTACATTTCTTATCTTCTACCTGCAGCTCTTAAGTGTTGCCAATCTTTCTGGTCCTAAGTAACTAGAATTCCCTTTTCTCATCACTGTGTCTCTTTTAGTGGATTGTAAGATGCATAAAAACAGAACCTCATCTTTTCTATTGCTATTAATATTATGTGCCAGTAGCCAGCACAGTGTCTGAAACATAATTGCTTAACAAATAAATAGAAACAGGAATGCCATCAAAGTTAAATGAAAATTTAGTGATAACGACATACTTATCCATAGGAAAAAAATGTCAAAAACATTAATGAAATTACAAATGATACTCAGTGTCATAGCAAGTACCAAATCCTTTAAAAATGCCCAGAAGTTCTTTGTAGTGTTTCTACATAAATGTCCTATCTCCTTCAATTCAAATATCCAAGATGAAGAAATGGAATGAAAAGCACCTATTTCCCATTTACTCATTTTTTATTGTTAATATTAAAGCAGCATAACCATAGAGGGCTAAATATGTTTTGGAGGCTAAACAGGCAAACAAATATATCAATGTTGTTCATCAAGAAAAACGCATTTTTATTTCCCAAAGCATAAAAATTTGAGGTGCAACCAAGCTAAATGGAGAACTGCCTAAGTAACCTGTGAGTATAGAAAAATAAATAGGCTACATGCCATTTAAAAATGGCATGGTACAATTTTTGAGAGCCATTTATATCTTTAGTTTCTTTTATAATATGAATGCAGGGACAGCATTTTGGAGGGTTTCTAATCTCTCTCCAGTTTACTGAATGTAGACAGCAAATAAATATATTTTTGAAAGGGTTTCTCCATTCTCACTGCATGAGTTTTAAGGGTTATATTAAAAGCTGTAGTTTCCCCCCCAAGATGGTAGTATCACTGCCACATTCGCAATCAGTCAAACTTGGTAAATATCTTCTAAGTCCGCAGTGTTGGTTTAGTTCACGATAAATGCTTATCACTGCCTCTAGAATATTTTATGTTTGCTTTCTTCCCATACCGATAAGATATAATTTTTCTCAACACAGATCATTGATTTTAAAGCATGAATCATAGAATGTCAGCCCAGTAAAGGACCTTGAGAAGTTATCTATTCCATATCCTTGCCTTCATATGGGTCCACCTTAGCCCACAGTGGATAATGTTCATTGATTCCATTTTTAAGGACCTTTGAAGGAAGAGGGTCTTTCAATTTTCTTCTGTAGCCCATTTCAGTGTTTAATAACCCATAAGGCTCTCAGGAAATTCTTCCTTATATCCATCCTAAATTACCAATGGCACATGGATTTAGAGTCCAATCTTAAGTAACTGGAATAAATTACCTGTGCTATGGAAACAGACATTCACTCTGAATTTGAAAAAGTGTTGTCTGTGTGAAATAAACTGAAAATATTACTTCTTGGGGATGGAGTAAGTGAATTTCAATCAGGTGCCCCCAACTCCACAAAGTGCTCGTGCTGCAGTAAGCCAGGTGATTGTTGTCAAGTAGTCTTGGCAAAGCCCTTCAGGATATTTCTGAGCGGTATAAGCCCCAAGGCCAGAACTGAACACAGAAGATGAACCACGACAAGGAGTCAGACAAATTGTGGTCAAGCTGAATGGGTGACAGGTTATGTACACAGACAGGCTTTCCAAGCTGATCTCAGCAAACACACTACATCTGAGCAGATGATGACAGGCTGAGCTCAAGTTCCTGTGCATGTCTGTGTCTTTTGGATAGAAGGAGTTGCCTTGATGGCAGGGCCCTGGAGAAACTGAGTACATTCAGTCTCTAAGGCAGCAGACTGACCAGCCCAGTTCACACCACCACAGTAACTGAGAAGTAGCAGCTTGTAGCCAGGGCTCTCCCTGGGGGGAGGCATCCTTCCAGTAACAGCCATCGTTTGGAAAAGCTAGGAAATGTGCTGAACTCTAGCTTTCATTAAATCTTTGGATAATTATAACAATATTACGGCACTTCCTTGAGGAAGTGGCTCAAATGGTAAAGAATCCACCTGCAGTATGGGAGACCTGGCTTTGATCCCTGGGCTGGGAAGATCCCCTGGAGGAGGGCATGCAACCTACTCCAGTGTTCTTGCCTGGAGAATCCCCATGGACAGAGGAGCCTGGCAGGCTACAGTCCATGTGGTTGCAAAGCATCGGACACAACTGAGTGACTAAGCACAGCACAGCACAACAGTATCATGAGAGGTGTGACTGTGTGCTCAGTCACTCAGTATATTTGCGTCTCCTGCATTAGCAGGTATGTTCTTTACCACTAGCGCTACCTGGGAATGAGATAGGTATAATTATTATCCTTATTTTACCATTAAGGAAATTAAAGAACAAAGAGATTAAGTAAACTTGCTCCAGCTACTAAGTGCCAGAATTGGAATTTAAAATAATGCAGTAATATTCCCTGGTGTCTCAGATGGTAAAGAATCTGCCTGCAATGCAGGAAACCTGAGTTTGATCCCTGGGTCAGGAAGATCCCCTGGAGAAGGGCATGGCCACTCACTCCGGTATTCTTGCCTGGAGAATTTCAAGGTCAGAGGAGCCTGGCAGGACTACAGTCCATGGGTTCACAAAGAATCGGACATGACTGAGCAACTAACACACACACAGTCATATTCCAGAACCCACTCTCTTAACTACTATGTCTCACTGCCTCTAACACTAAATTAGAATAGGGAGCAATTTTTTGATGAAAGCCCTAATCAGTATCCACTCACATCACTGACCTCTAGCCAGCTGGTCAGGGTGGGTACAAATCAATACATTTCATTTATGAGTATACCATCAGTGCTTATCAAATTTAATGTAAAATATACAACAACAGGAATCTCTGAGTCATTTTTTAATCTCATAAATATCAAGTAGTAATGTCTTGTATCAGCTTTGCAATATATGACATCTCAATTTTCACAAACAGGCTGGCATCAAATAGGAATTAATATACTTGTTTTAAAGGTGAAAAATAAAAGCTAAGTTCCAGGGACATTATTTCTAAAAAGGAGAAGTTCTCAACAACCGGTCTTTCATCATGTTCTCTTTCAATTATGCCATGTTGAAAATTAACATATGTTGAAAAAAAACTGAGTGTATATGGAATTTCTTATGTCTGAGGTAAATGACATTGAATATAACTACAAAAGCCCGTGATAAGGGATCACGCGAACACTCTTTCCAAGGGTCGCTCTTTCCCGGGCTGCCCTCTTGGGGACTGTTGTCCTTCTTGGACTAGTAGAGACTTAAGGTCATAGATAATTTCATTGACTTTCTACTTATCTAAGCCTCTGATCTATGAAAGTTAAAAATGAAAGAAAGTGGAACTCCATCATTCTCCCAACCTCTCCTCATTCTGTGAAAATCCTGGGAGAAATTCACTGTTCTATGATATCAGGAAGTGAAGTGAAGTCGCTCAGTGGCGTCCAACTCTTTGCAACCCCATGGACTGTAGCCTATCAGGCTCTTCCATCTATGGGATTTTCCAGGCAAGAGTGCTGGAGTGGATTGCCATTTCCTTCTCCAGGGGGTCTTCCCAACTCAGGAATCGAACCCGGGTCTCTCGCATTGTAGGCAGACGCTTTACCGTCTGAGCCACCAGGGAAGCCATATGATATCAGGAGTGACGTTCAAACTGTGAACAAGTGTTACAGCTCAGTCACCAACCACTGAGACTCCCTGTGGAGCCAGGAGTTTCCCCTCCAGTTGGTAGGTTTCAGTAGGTGCAGGAGGGTACCAGGTCTAGGAAATGGGTGGTTTGGAGAGAAGAGTCCTTGAATGGCTTGGAACAATGGCCACTTAATAACTGGGAAAAGAAACTTTTCAATATATCAATTCCAGTATAAGCCTACCAGTGTGAACTAACTAAATATTAACTCTTGTTGGGTTCCTTGAGGGCAGAAACTGTGTTCTAGATTTCATTAAACACCACAGCTCTGTAGGCCTTCACAATTCTGAAACCCCCAAAGCTGTAAAAGATAAAAATTGTCTCTATAACTCATTTGGCTGCAAAACTTTGTCTGTGTTGATGTGAGACCATTTATAAACTTTGTTATTCCTAAGTGAATAGTCATGATTTTCATCACTGACACATTAATGTGCTTGATTATAGGATACTGTTTAGGGTTCCCCTGGGAGTATTTTGAAAGAGAAGATGAATGCACTGTTTTACCTTCTTAAAACTTGGAAAATTCTGCATTCAGGAGCATATTTGGTCCTAAGAGCTTGAATAAAGGGCTGTGTACAGATACCATCTAGCCTAGCATATGCTTTGGGACAGAGTAGCTTTCAACAACAAATTCTATTTTGTTGAATGAATGCACCTATGCGGCTTTCAAAATTTTGCTTCAATAAGAAAAATGGGGAAAGGGAGTAGAAAAGCCAGTTTGTGCTCAGACTTGGGTTTGTACACCTATTTTATTTAAAATCAGAACAAAAATTATATCATTGGATTTATATCACACCATCATTTTCTGCACAAAGGCCAGGAGAAAACTATCCCCTATGGACAATTTACAAATGTAGATAGTAAACAACAGGCCTGTATAACTAAGTCAGCACTTACATAACTTCTCGTGATCATATGCAGAACCCCATATATAGAAGATATTCACAGTCCTTTACATTAATAATAACCTTGAAAGGAAGATCGATATCAGTTTAGGAAACCATGTGCTTCACTTTGCCCAGAAACATTTCCAGTGTTCAAGAATACTCTGATGATACATTGTGAATCACATTGCCTTTTCTATGTTTAAAGTGATTAGAGGTATATAAAATCTCAGCCCTTGAAAGTACCAGAAATTGTCTCATTGGAAATACTGTGAAAGAAATATCACTAAAGATGAAAGAGAGATGAGAAATTTCAGTGTTTTAGAACAGATTCATATAAATACTTCTGCAAGATGAATTATCTTGAACCCACTGAAAACTTTCAAGTTTTCTCAATGAAAAGTTTTCAACAAATCACAATGACATAATTTGGACAGGAAACAGCATAAATCTCAGAATAGCAGGATGACGGAAAAGGCAAAACCCAGATGGACTTAAAAACCGAAGGAGATTGAAAGCAGAATGGGGAACAGAGGATAGACCCTGTGGGGTAGAGAAAGTCAACAACTGAGAACGCCTGGAAGCCTGGGCAGTGGCAAAACACATTAGAGATCTGAAGTGCTCCTGGAGCATGTGAAGAATGATGAAACACGAGGCATAAAAACAGGCAAATCTAGAAGCACGTTGCAATCGGGCTGGGCACCATAAGAGACTGAACCAGAGCTGTGATTGCAATGGAAAAGCATGGGAAGGAAGTATAGCATACACTGAATTTTTTATGTTGCTCTTTCTACTTAGATCTTCGAGTCATGCTAATGGATTAATAACTCTGGGCTGATGGGCTAAAGGCTTAGATAGACTTTGCCTCTTGTAGCATATTTCTACCTTTTTTATAAAGGAGAAAAACTTAAGATGAATGAATACACGCCTGGCGATGGTTAGAAACGTTTTGTGAATGTTTCATGAGGAGCCGAAGACATAGTGCAGTCCTTGCACGATTGTCATAATCTGATGTATTTTACCATTTCTCTCTGTCATGTTTATGGGGAAAAGAGTAAGAGAAAGATGTGCTGGCCTGCCCTTGGTGAGGTCTAACTGCAGCAGTGGTGATGTTCCTTTTTTAATCAAAGCATCATTATTCTTCATGATAAACTCAGAGAATAATAGAAACTACATTGCAGAGGGGAGACTACAATTATATGAAGTCTCTTTCGCTGAAAACAAATAAATAAAAGCGTTTCACAGAAATCACTTCCTCTATACCACCATCCATCAGGCTATTAAATATTACTTTGAGGATAAAATTCTAAGGTTATTAATCTATATAAAACCAAGTTTTCCAGGCTTGAGGAAAGCTGAAAAAATTTCCCATGGGAATTTCTACTCTTCTCTAAGGTTAAAGAAAAGACTCAATTCAGATGTTTATCAATAAACTTAAAATAGTACAATGCATATTATTTTTAAAATGAAACAAACCTTCAGTTAGGTTTTCTTATTTTTTCCTTCTCTGCTGGGAAGCACTTGTTAGAGCTTTTGTGACTTGAATAATTTAATGGAATATCAAGAACTGAATAAATAGCTGCCTATGCATCCTCCTAAAATTTCCTTTATTATATGCTATAATATATTGATATTGAGAGATGCTGCTCCTTTACATTTTATAGTGAGTTTATAAATACATTAATATAGCTAAGTTGCTTACTATCATTGATGGTATAAAGATGAAAACTATTATTTCTTGATACATATTTTGTAAAAAATGAGTTTGAATATTTGACTACTGGGTGAGTTTATGCTTGCAGTAGTATGGAAGCTAGCTTGTTCTGTGACCTTAGTGCTTCTCTTTATAGCTAGGCATTAGTATTTTTTTTTAATTGAAGTATTTTGGGCTTCTCAGGAGGTGCAGTGGTAAAGAATATGCTTGACAATGCAGGAGACACAAGAGACGTGGGTTGGATCCGTGGGTCAGGAAGATCCCCTGGATGATGAAATGGCAATCCACCCGAGTTAAAAAACAAAAACAAAAACAAAAACACCCTCCGTCTGTGTCTTCTGTTCTGCACCAATATCAAGCCAAATATCACATTCTCAGCAATAATATTAATAACTGCACAAGCAACCTCAGCTTATTATTAAACCGTGTACCTCTGACGTCAGATTCAGTAGTCTGCTCACATTGGCTTGTTTCCCACACTCTGCACCAAATACCCTCTTCTCTCTCTCTGCTCAGTCATGTCCAACTCTGTGACCCCACAGACTGTCATCTGCCAGGCTCCTCTGTCCATGGGACTTTCCAGGCAAAAATACTGGAGTGGGTTGCCATTTCCTTTTCCAGGGGATCTTCCCGACCCAGGGATTGAATCCAGGTCTCCGCCTCCTGCATTGCAGGAGGATTCTTTAGCCACTGAGTCATCGGTATCAAAGACAGATGGCTGCCAACCAGTGGCAAGAATTGGAGCGATGACAACCACACACTTCTAGGGTCTTTGAAGCCAAACACGATGTCTTTCCCTGGCTTACTGATTTCACTTACGTAATTAGCGGGGACCACAGATGATGAGATAGCTGGACAGCATCACAAACTCAATGGACATGAGTTTGAGTAAACTCTGGGAGTTGGAGATGGACAGGGAGGCCTGACGTGCTGCAGTCCATGGGGTTGCAAAGAGTCGGACACGACTGAGCTACTGAACTGAACTGAATTAGCCTTAGTCTGTTCTGTAAACCACTCAGTAAATAAATTGCCTTGTAGAATGATTCCTCTTGCCTTTACCCCTTTGTGGTACGGCTTCTGCTAGAAAAGATCTCATTGTCAGTATTTCTTTCACTTTGGATAGTTGTATTTTCCAAATCCAGTGCAAGTAACATTCCCCTGACTCCAACAACCAATCTGTCTGATCTGTTACATTGAGTCGAGTCACAGAAATTATTATTTTATCTTGTTCCCCGGGATAACAGCTTTTCTTCCCAATGCTCCCCGGAATCAGACTCTTTGAATATTGCATACTGAGCCATCTGCTGGTCTCTATGTGGATTAGTAAGTTTAGATTTTGCTTTATCATAGGAAGGAAAAATTATCTTTCACCGCTGAAATCAAGCTCACGTGCATGTGAGCATGCTCAATCCTATCCGACTCTGTGCGACTCCATGGACTGTAGCCGCCAGACTCCTCTGCACATGGAATTTTCCAGGCAAGAATACTGGAGTGGGTTGCCATTTTCTTCTCCAGGGGACCTTGCCAACACAGGGATCGAACCTGTGTCTCTTGCATTGGCAAGCAGATTCTTTACCACTGCGCCCCCTGGGAAGCCCACCTGGAACTAATTCCTGCCATGGTAATGTGAGGATGGGTTCCTTATCTTTTAAATACCATCTCTCTGCCCTCCCCACAAATGTCACCTTTTAATAACATCATCCTTTTTCCAGTCACCTAGACTTCAGACTTCCAAGTCATCTTTGGCTCATCTTATTCTTTCCTGTCTTGTATCCACTTCATTCCCAAGATCTACTTTTATATACTTGTCATTTCCACTGTGCAATTATTGTGTAGCTCACTTTACATGTTGTACACCATGTTTCCTGATACAATCCAGCCAGCATACTACAGCCACTCTTTATTATGTGAATACTATCAATTTCTGTTCAGAAGTTTCCAATGGTTTCATTTTTCCTGATTTAAGATAAACCTAGTTTCAGATATTGTAACATTGCTGATCATGGCCTCATTCTGTTTTCTGTCTTATTTCTCACTTATTTAAGCTGTACCTTCTTATTCCAGTCAAGTTGGCTTTCTCACTTCCCAAGAATATGCTAGAATCTTTGTCCTGAGTCTTTAGTTACTGTGTTAGCATAAGGTCTCTGAATGAAATGGATGACAAATTAAAACTGGATGACTTGTAAGATTCTAATACAAGAATGCTTCCCAGGTGGTACAGTGGTAAAGAATCCATCTGCCAATACAGGAGATGCAGGAGATGTGGGTTCAATTCCTGGGTTGGGAAGATCCCCTGGAGGAGGGAACGGTAACCCACTCCAGTATTCTTGCCTGGGAAATCCTATGGACAGAGGGGCCTGGAGCATTACAGTCCACGGAGTCTCAAAGAGTGGGACACAATTGAGCACGCAAACAATTAAAATATATGTGAAAAACTTAAATGATAAAGGTGAAATCTCACTCCTGTGGGTTTAAAGCCGAGATGGACAACGGGGGTTACAGTCCAGGGAGATCACAAAAGAGTCAGATACAACTCAGCGACTAAACAACAACAATTAAGAGGAGATGGGTAACCTTATCAAAACAGCAGGCTAAACCGAAGTCTGGCTAATTTACCAGAGAAAGAAGGAAAAATAAAAAGGCCTCCCTAGGTCAGGACCGGAGAAGGCAATGGCACCCCACTCCAGTACTCTTGCTTGGAAAATCCTGGGGATGGAGGAGCCTGTTAGGCTGCAATCCATGGGGTCACTAAGAGTCGGACACGACTGAGCGACTTCACTTTCACTTTTCACTTTCATGCCTTGGAGAAGGAAATGGCAACCCACTCCAGTGTTCTTGCCTGGAGAATCCCAATGACGGGGCAGCCTGGTGGGCTGCCATCTATGGGGTCGCACAGAGTCGGACACGACTGAAGTGACTTAGCATAGCATAGCATAGGTCAGGACAAAACTCAATACTGACTTCGAAAAATATCCCTACAAAAGATATCAGACTATTGGTAAATTTATGCCCCAGGTCATTACTGAAAACAATAGAGCTATTTGTCAGCTATTAGCACAGCCTCAAAGGTACCGCTGATACAATCAGAGGTAGACAATGAAGAATTGATGATTTTGAACTGTGGTGCTGGAGAGTCTCTCTGACTGCAAAGAGATCAAACCAGTCAATCCTTTTGGAAATCAACCCTGAATATTCATCAGAAGGACTGATGCTGAAGCTCCAGGACTCGGGCCATCTGAGGCAAAGAGCCGACTCATTGTAGAAGACCCTCATGCTGGGAAAGATTGAGGGCAGGAGGAGAAAGGGGTGGCAGAAGAGATGGTTGGTAGCATCATTGACTCAATGGACATGAGTTTGAGCAAACTCTGGGAGATAGTGAAGGACAGGGAAGCCTGGAGTGCTGCAGTCCGTGGGCTCACAAAGAGTCAGACACAGCTGAACAACAACGAACAACAAGAGACAGAGACATTCAAAGAGAATCCTGATGGTATAGCTGTCAACCCCCATGACTGTGTGCATGCCCTAGGTTGCAGCCTCTGAGGAGCCACATGTGTGATGCACAGTCGTTCAGTCGCTCAGTCATGTCTAACCCTTTGTGGCCCTTTGGACCGTAACCTGCCAGGCTCTTCTGCCCATGGGATTCTCCAGGCAAGAACACTGAAGGAGTTTTCCTTCTCCAGGGAATCTTCCCAACCCAGGGATCGAGAGCCACAACAAGGGTTTAAATGTAGCTAAGCAGTAGTCCTGGTGTGGGTGACTGTGCTGAGGATGAAACCAAGAGGAACTGAGACCTCAGCCTTGGAAGCACAGCTCTGTTGCAGCAAAGTCAGCAGGCACCGATGTGTGGACTTGCTGGTGTATGAGAAAGATACACCCCAACTTTAGCATACTTTCATAAATCAGACTTCATGCAACTTACTGCTTTCCAAACATGGAGATTATGCAGACTTCTCTTTCTCCAGACTTCCTAGGATTCGGCTGGTGAGTCATGAGTGCTGGAGGGGAAGGTGAGAATGGAGGTTAGAGGTTTACAGAACTGGACTCGACTCTACAACATTCTGATCTGGTGGTTCTGAATGAGGTCCAGAAGCCTGCCTTTTTAATAAGCATCCCAGGAAGATTTTGAGAACATGTCATACAGATGTCAAACATTATGATAATTTATATCCATATAATTCTTTTCTTCCAGACTTTTTAGCTTTCATTAGATCTATCTAGGTTGAGAAAACAGTTACTTTTCCTGGGATGTAGCTATGCCCAGAATTGCAGAAATTACATCTGTGTGAAAAGATCATTTAAAAATAGTTTAATTCATGTATTCATTTGGTTGGAGGATTGAGGGAATGAAAAGTGCCCACCAAAGTGATAAGGTCTCTGAAGACTGAAAAATGAGGCAGGCAGCTGTGTACAATCGATGGGTCAGTTTATATATGGTTAGTTACTCAAAGGGAGAGCAAGTGGGATGAGGGTCTGGTGGACAACCATCTAGGATCCTTCATAGCTGCACCACTTAGGGGCCATTGGGACAGATTTTATAGTTATCCTAGGGTATGGTGGTACGTACTTGAAAACATTATGTGCATTCCTAAGTTAAGATTTATGAATGAGTACCTAGCCTTGCAGGCTTTCCAGGTGGTACTAATGGCAAAGAACAGACCTGCCAATGCAGGAGACATAAGAGATGCAGGTTTGATTCCAGGGTTGCGAAGATCCCCTGGAGGAGGAAATGGCAACCCACTCCAGTATTCTCAGTATGCCTGAGAAATCCCATGGACAGAAGAGCCTGGGGAAACGCAGTCCACAGGGTTGCAGAGTCAGACACGACTGAAGCGACTTAGCATTCACAGACACACCTAGCCTTCTGGGCACTGAGAACATGGTCTTCTTCACTGTTTGGGGAGTAACAGCACAGAGGTCATCTGGTTCTGTTGACTATTAAACAATATCTATTAACTACAAACCCCCTGAAGACAAAGAAGTGATTTGGAACCGGGATAGTCCTGGGTGGGGGGGTATGTGCGTGCTCAGTCGTATCAGTTGGGTCCTACCCTTTGCGACTCCATGGACTGTAGCCCACCAAGCTTCTCTGCCCATGGGATTCACCAGACAAGAATACCAGACTGAGTTGCCATGTCTTCCTCCTGGGGATCTTCCAGACTCAGGGATCAAACCCATGTCTCCTGCATTGCCAGGTTATTTTTCCACTGAGCAACCTGGGAAGTCAATAGATCTGGGTAGGGTCAGTGAAAGGACAGGAGGAACTGTATGGGCCCAGGATGGCATCAGTGGCATCACTTATGCTAACATTCTTATAATTGTAACCATCTTTCAAAGAAAATTTTGTAATATAGAAAAAAAAAATGAATTCTTTTTGCACATTCTGCAATGAGCACTCTAAATGGAAAGGTACAGGAATGGTGCCCTAATTTTGAGTTATTTGTGGACACAGTAAGTTATCATTTCCACTCTCTGTTCCTACTTGTCAACCCACTCTTTCTGTCTGGCACCTCCACCTTTGTCTATTTGAGATAAATAAGGATTAGTAAATATTCCTTTACTGTCTTCAACAATTGTTCTGAAATCTCCAGAACCTCCATGGCCTGTTGAGTGCAACAGAACATCCTTCATTCTCAAGAGTTTGAAGCCCAAACTTCCCATTCAAAGAACTATTGATATCACTTGCTTCTGGAACACAGAAGGAAATAGCACATAGGAAAAAAAAAAATTAATGGGTGAAACATCAGTCTGAATTGAATTAATCAAACTTAAAGAAACAAAGGAGATAATTTGGAACTCGGAAACTACTGAATTCCAATTTTTGCATATTTGAGTGCTGTGCTATTAAATAACTGATTTTAGCCTGTTTTCCCCTATTTAGAATGATGAGGGTAATGCCACATATTTCAAAGGATTGGCAATGGAATGCCCAAGGTTTCAGTAAATACTTTGAGACTCGAAACCACTAAGTGCTAAGTGTTATTTTAACCAGAGTGCCTCGGAGAGTATCCATCGGCATTCCTCGCTGTTGAATGCAGGGTCTGGGAGTTCAGAGGAGGTGAGCTACCCCACTTAGCGCCTTCATGACTCATTGATCTGAGCTCTTAGACAACTGCTTGAACTTCACGTTTCTTAGAGAGTAGTTAGAGTTTGTAGCCGACTTCTCACCGGGGACGACTTGGAATGCCCCAAAGCAATATCAATGATAGCTTGAACTGGATGCGTCAGGGAATTTGAAAGGTGAAAAATGATAGGCTTGGAACATATATTCCCTCCAATGCTTCCAGTTTTGCTCTGGGGTAGATTTTCTCTAAAAATACGTTATCTGAACGACTTAAAAATTCCAGGAGCAATAACTCATCTGACTGTGACGGTGGATTTTCAGCATCTCCAAGTTTTAAGGTGAAGATTCTGCAAAGCAATAGAAATTTGAAACCTGGCACAAATCCCAGACTTACACTGCCGTTGGGCTCTAAATAATAAACATTCCTTTCCCAATATTCGATCCAGCTACACCTACAGCCAGAGTGAGCACGATCGTCATAAAGCAGGAAATGTGAAGATTTTGGAGACATTTTGTGTTTTAGTTTGGTTTCCTCTAACATAGAGCTTGAAAGGGGGTTTTAGGGCAGGTAATTTGCCTGACAGATTAACTCAGGAAGCAGAAGTAAGGAAGAGAGGGAGACAGAAAGACACCGAAGGAGGAAAGTCACTAAAAACGTGCAGTATGGTTAGGCTTCCCTGGTGGCTCAGTCAGTAAAGAATCAACTTGCAATGCAGGAGACCCGAGTTCGATCCCTGGGTTGGAAGATCCCCTGGAGAAGGAAATGGCTACCCACTCCAGTATTCTTGCCTGGAAAATCCGAAGGACAAAGGAGCCTGGCAGGCTACAGTCCACAGGGTCGCAAGAGTCAGACAATGACTTAGAGATTAAACCACCAACCCCCATTGTTGACACTGGTAAAGGCATTTGGGCAATTCATTCAGAACCTCTGAGAAATGAAGAGAACATTTTTTGGAAATGTCCTCATGAAAGTCAGGAAACAGCAGCCTTTATCCACTGAAATTCATCTCCCATTGGTCATTGGCCGAAGGTCACTTCCAATGGTGTGGCTTTAGACTGTGCCTAAGACTGACCAAACAAGTTCCGTTGGCATCTCAGAAGGCCCTGGAGCACCGTGCACTGATTCAGGCTGGCATGTTTGGGTACACCCAGGTGAATCAGAGTCCAGGTGCCACTGTCCACTGAGGGGAGGCTAACACTGAGGTGAGCCACGTGGCATTGCTATAGTACAGCCTGTTTCACCCTTTAGATTGCATCTTGTCCCTCACTAAGTCCACTCTGTCACCACATTTTCAAGGTGGGATTGGCTACAGTTGCTATCAAAGAGTTTTATATAGGCAGATTTAGTGGAGCAAGCTACGGTCCTCCCTGACGCAACTGGTATCCAGACCACAGTTAGGATTTACCATCTCCCTCTAGTCCATGTCCTAGACATGGGATTAAAAAGCAGAGACATCACTTAGCTGACAAAGACCTGTGTGGTCAAGGCTATGGTTTTTTCAGTAGTGAAAGTGGGACCATAAAGAAGGCTGAGCACCAAAGAATTAATGCTTTCAAATTGTGGTGTTGGAGAAGATTCTTGAGAGTCTCTTGGACTGCAAGGAGATCAAACCAGTCAATCCTGAAGGAAAGCAACCTTGAATATTCATTGGAAGGACTGATGCTGAAGCTGATGCTCCAATACTTTGGCCACCTGATGTGAAGAGCAGACTCATTGGAAAAGACCCTGATGCTAGGAAAGATTGAAGGCAGAAGGAGAAGGGGACAACAGAGGATGAGATGGTTGGATGGCATCACTGACTCAGTGGACATGAGTTTGAGCAAACTCCAGGAGATAGTGAAGGACAGGGAAGCCTGGTGTGCTGCAGTCCATGGGGTCACAAAGAGTCCGACACGACTTAGTGACTGAACAGCAACAAAGCTGCATACGAGCACAGGCTGAAATGGGATCCCAAAAAAGTTGGATAAGATCTTATGAGATGAGAGCAAGACATGCAGGTGCGTGATGAGTTTGGATGCTGGAAGCACAAAAGCGCTGAGCTTCTGTGGAACTGTCCACCATGATTAAAAGTAAAATCAGAAGTGTGCCCAGTTGCTGGGAAGAGAGCATGTGACGTGTGCTACAATGTGGCATTACGAGGAAGTGATCTCACCACCTACCCTATACCATACCCTCTCCAAGCCCAACCATGTCTAGTGAGTCACTGTTTGTCTGATACTACCTAATTAATGAGGCATCTGTGTGCATGGCTGGAGAGCAGCCAGAGACCCAGAGCACATTCACCTGCACTTTCGAGTACTGCCCTGTAGATGACGCTGGTTGCCTGTAAAAGAAGGCCTGGAAGGTCTTTTTGCATACTGGGGCTTCCAGTGTGGTGCAATGGGTAAAGAATCTGCCTGCTAATGCAGGAGACACAAGAGATGAGGGTTTGATTCCTGAGTCAGGAAGATCCCCTGAAGTAGGAAATGGCAACCCACCCCAGTATTCTTGCCTGGGAAATTCCATGGACAGAGGAGCCTGGCAGGCTACAGTCCAGGGGGTCGCACATGACTGAGGAACTGAGCAAAGCACACAATATAGACCTCAAACTGTTTAGAGAGGGACCCTTGTTTCCCACCATAGTGTATATGAGACTGCATATCAAAATCTGGTCACGCTGAACTTGAACTCCTTCCCCAGAGACAGGAGGCAGGGTGTTGTAGCTAGCACAGGGCTTGGTGTTGTAGTTAGTACTGTGACAGCCCTAGTTTATTTCTCAGCTCTTAACCAATGGTGCTTATGATCCATGGGGTCACAGAAGAGTCAGACATGACTGAGTGACTAAACAACAACATGATACATAGCATATATTGCTACATATGCAATATGATATATGCATATATGCAATATGATACATAGCATATATACATAGTTTTATACACTGCCTGTGTGCATGCTAAACCCCTTCAGACGTGTCCAACTCTGCGACTGTATGGACGATAGGCTCCTCTGTCCATGGGATTCTCCAGGCAAGTATACTGGAGTGGGTTGCCATGCCCTCCTTCAGGGATCGAACCAGCATCTCTTATGTCTCCTGCACTAGCAGGCATGTTCTTTACCACCAGGCCCTCATACACTGTCTGGTGCATTGTGAATGTTCTGGAAGTGCCCTAGTGAGTGGCAGTTGTTAGTCTGCTGAATCTTTTCTGTTTTCTCCATTTTCCCTGAGTGTGCCTCCCCCATGTACCCCTCTCAGCTTCCCTCTAAAGTGTCCTTTTTTAAAAAAAAGAAATTCTTTTGATGTGGACCATTTTTAAAGTCTGGATTCAATTTATTACAATATTGCTTTGTGTTTTATGTTTTGGTTCTGGCCACGAGGCACGTGATACCTTGGCTCCCTGACCAGGGATTAAACCCACATCCCTTGTATTAGAAGGCAAAGTCTTAACCACTGGACCACCAGGGGAGTCCCCCATCTGAAGTGTCTCTGATGAGCTCAGTCAGGGTCAGTCACCACACGGTGCTCCTACACCAAATGCAGTCATACCCGAAACATCGCCAGATGCCTTATGAAAATACAAATGTCTCCTGCTTTTCCCTCATGTGTCACTGTAGTCACCCTGTTGAGAAAGAAAATCATGTAAATCTTACGGGACTACCAGTTTTGAAACCTATGCTGTGCTTTCCTAACGCTAAACAAACATCTTGGTAAACCACTCTCGTCTATTTCGTGGCTGGAATCTATCTGGTAGAATCAAACACTGATGGCTGTCTATGGTTTGCAGATATGAGCTTATGCCAGGCCAAGCCCTCAAAGAAGCAGTTACCAGGCAGGCTTAGACATGGTTAGACAATTAATTGAGGAAGTACCCTGCAGAGTAAAGAGGGACGGGATTGGAGTAGGAGAAAGGAGCCTTTCCACTGTCCTGCAGGGCTGGCTCCTGTGAGTGCAGAAGAGAGAGGAGGGACTGAGAAGAAAGAGCCTCAGACCACTGTGTGGTTCTGGGGTGGTGTCACCAAACTAACGCAAGTGCCCAAGCCAGGATGGGGGAACCCCACACCTGGCATGAATGGTCTGCTGAGAAGTCCTGCCATCCTCAGTCACTGATAGGAGAAGTTGGGGGGAAGCAGGGACTCAGCTTAGGAGCCAAGAGCACTTGGAAGCAGCAGCTGGGGCCTGTAAGCCCCGTCAGGAAGTTCTCCTGATGCCGGGTTTCTGCAAGGCATCTCCACCGTTCTCACAAACCTCTCTCTTGTCAAGCTTACTATCCTATTTTGAATCTTGGAGCATATATGATTTCTGGCCCCAATTCTCTACATAACCTGGAGTAAAATTTGTTCAAAAAGAAGACTTGGACTCAGAACTACACATGTAAGCCAATACATCTAAACCCTGCATAAAAGCCCAGACCCTTGGAACAGGGCTTAATCCGAAAGGACAGTTTGAGTCTGGCAGGTAGAGACGGTTGATCTGCTCTTCAGCACTTGTTATCTCTCTCGTGGGTGGCATTTGGCTCAGGCTGGTCAGTCTTGCCCTGCCCTAGATGTGTTGGGTTTTAAATAAACAGCTAAGTTTTAGGTGTGCTGCATGTTGATCTTTTCTGAGCAGTTGACTGCAGATTGTTTTTTTTTTTTTTTTGCTGCATCATTGGGTGTTGGCATATAACCAACTCCAAGGGTTTCAGGCAGTGCTTTTGACTGATCTGGAGCTTTCTGTCTCACTCAGTGAATCGCTCCTTCATTTTCCCACCCCCTGCACATTTCCTGTTAAGAGATGTTCACGTTCCCTGCAGTTGGCAGGTGGAGGGGCGAGCCTCAGACTGCTCCTTAGCAGAGAGCTCTGTCACTGTCCTGTGGCTTATCAGACACTTCACTGCCACTATGATGAGTTTGCCAGGCTCATCTTTTGTCTCTGATGATGAACGTTTGGCTGCATTTTTTTTTTTTTTTCCAGGAGGGAGTCTCTGTCTACAGATCAATTTGGACTTGACATTTAAAACTAAGACTTCCTTTTATTTCTGAGTAGTTTTGTTGATGTCAGTTTCTATACTCTGTCAGTTCCAATGCTATTTAGTATCTTTTCTAATTTAACGTTAAGAGCATCACAGAAAATATAAACAACTTGGCGGTTTAGAGGCTTCTGACACTCCTATATTGGCTGGCTGCAATTTATCTGATTTTTTTTTTTTCTTTTTGATAACCAAGAAACCAGACAGGTTTTATCTTTTCAATATCCTATCATGGTGGCTACAAATGGAATCCCATGCATTTTTCTTTCCATGTGGATTGACAGAGTTAACTCATTTTCAATTTTTGGGGGGTGAGGACATACAAATGACCCTTGGTTTTACCTCCTGAAAGAGAGCTGAGTGGCAGCTTTGATGTGATGGGGAGATCAAGCACGCCGTGTCTGAGGCTGGTAGTGGATGACTCTTAGCTGCTTCCCAAGAGACGAGGTCCAGGTATCAGAAATCACCCTAGCCTGAGTACCAAAATCTCAGAGATGATGTCACTGGCTGAAACCTGTTCAGCTCTGAAAAGACTTCCTCCTTCGACCCTCATCTGCCTTCCTATTACAATCATTATTTAAAGATATAAGTGCTTCACAAACAGCAGTTCATTATTCCTCAAATCAATTTATGGGGTAGAAAAGGAAATGGGAGTTTCAAGGCTTTATCTCTATAAGATCTGAGATGGTGATTTAAAGCAGTCACTGGTGCCCTTCTACTTCCACCAAAGCAGCTTGATCATTCTCCTTAATATTTGTTTTCCCTTTTCTTTTTACACACTCTCTTACTTTTAATTGGGTAACAATTGTCTGGCATACAGAGTCAAAGAGAAATGTGTCATTGATGAAAATAATGTCACACATTACAGGAGCGTCTTCCATCGTGGGTACGCCTTTTTTGCTAGCTACTTTATTTACGGTAAGAGAAAAGAGCTATTTTTCCTTGTCCTTTCGATACATTTATCATTTGCTCTAATGCCTGTTCTGTCTGCTTTTCCTGGGGACGATGTCTGCTGTCTTATATCTTTGTTTCTCCCCTTCCATCAGTACAGCCACTTAGCACACTGCCACGTTTCAGGACTAGAGGGAACACAAAGGCAGTCTCTCTCCTCTCTTTGACCTTGAGATCCGATATTTAAGGGGGCTTTTGCACTGTGTCCCCACATGACAATAAGAATGCTATGAATGCCTTGGAACCACTTTCAGTTCAATTCCATTAAGTGAAAATTTATGGAAAGTATTTCCGTGGAGTTATAGGGACGCACTTTTTATGATTATTATTATTGATTGCAATAAGTTTCAGTCCCATTCTAATCCTGGTATCCAGGGTCTTTTCGAGGCTGGAGAATGTACCTGCAACCTTGGACCTGGCTGTATGTTTTCCCACCATTTGTCCTTGAAGTGTGAACTGCAGGAAGTTTGTTCTATTTTATATACACCAAAATAGATTTTAATTTTTGTGCGGTTTTTACTTTGTAAAAGTTATAAATTTCAGAGTTAATTTTCTTTAGATTATATTCTCAATGCACTTGACTTTAAACTGGAAACAGGTTTCAACAGCTTGCACCAAATTCTGACATCACAGTTACTGGTTCAGACAAAGAGCCTCAGCAAAATAATTTTCAGGTTAGAGGCTTTTATTAAAACATTCTAGAAGAGTGTAAATAATAAGAATTGATTTATGGGCATTTTTTCTTTAGTCTACTTTCCAATTTGATACAAAATAACTTTTTAAAGTAAAAAACAAAGAGTGCACTAATGTTTGGGGGAAGACAAACTTTCTATGATGTAATCCTTGCAATAGATAAAACACTGAATTGTTGGTGAGTCACTAAGTTGTGTCTGACTCTTTGTAATCCCATGGACTGCAGCATGCCAGGCTTCCCTGTCCTCACCAACTCCCGGAATTTGTTCAAACTCATGTCCATTGAATCAGTGATGCCATCCAAACCAGCTCATCTTCTGTCGCCCCTTCTCCTTTTGCCCTCAATCTTTCCCAACATCAGAGTCTTTTCTAATGAGCTGGCTCTTCGTATCAGGTAGCCAAAGTATTGGAGCTTCAGCTTCAGCATCAGTCCACCCAATGAATATTCAGGGTTGATTTCTTTTAGGATTGACTGGTTGGATCTCCTTGCTGTCCAAAGGACTCTCAAGAGTCTTCTCCAGCACCATAGTTCAAAAGCATCAATTCTTTGGTGCTCAGCCTTCTTTATAGTTCAACTCTCGCATTTGTACATGACTACTGGAAAAACCATGGACATTGTATCAATCATGAAATAATGAGTGATGTCCTACAATATCCCCGAAGAGAAAAATCACTGAGAGGGGTCTCCTAGCTGACCCCTTCCACCAATGAGAATACCTGTGTGTCGGGGCCGATCAGGGCCAGTCAGCAGTGGTTTCAAGGAGTGCAGGGGTGAAGCGTGGTAGCAGCAGCACAGCAGAGAATCTGTGTGGGGTGGAGGGGAGGAGTGCCCAGACACAGAACAGAACAGTCCAGGTCGGCACTTGCTTTGGGGGCAGTTGGCAGAACTGACAGATGCATGGAAGCATAGTTTTCAGCACAGGTGACCTGTCAGAGTGGAGAGTCCTGGTGGAAAAGAGCATCCTAGTCGGGCTGGTGAGGCTCAGGAAGAAGTCAAAACGGAGAAATTGCCTCTACTGGCTCCATTGTCGGCACTGCTCGAGGTCTGGGACCGGAGACTCCACTGTGATGCCAGGATGTGTGTGTGTGTGTGTGCTTAGTCACTTAGTCATGTCTGATTCTTTGCAATCCTAAGAACTGTAGCCCACAAGGCTCCACTGTCCATGGGATTTCCCAGGCAAGAATACTGGAGTGGGTTGCTATTTCCTCCTCCAGGGGATCTTCTTGACCCATGGATTGAACCTGCATCTCCTGCATTGGCACGTGGGTTCTTTAGCACTGAGCCACCTGGGAAGCCGATCCTAGGATGCAGTTGGTCCAATCCACAGGACTCCATAAGTGACTTCTTTCGCATGTGGTAGCAGAGGGAAAAGGAGCTGTGAAATGAACAAGTTGGAGAGAGAGCCTCACACCTCAAACCCCTCGTCACTCTTCCATATAATGTACCTGTGCCAGCTTGGCAAAACTGCTAAATTCTCTGCTGCCCTTTGCTATTCTCATTAGTCTTCATAACACCTGATGTGGGGATGGAAAGTAAGTGGGAGGCCGCCCAGGAGGTTTCAAACTGGGAAAGGCCAGGAGCGATGGCGAGAAAGACACTGCTGTGACCCTGAAAGCAATGACAGACCCGCATGAACCCTGCTTCCTGACCGGCATGAGACTTGCCATGAGGATGTGAGGATTGTTTATATATTTAATTATATATATATATATATATATATATATATATATATATATATATATAAATGATGTTCTGGCATCTTAAAAACTTTTCTGGCTGGTGAGAGGTTGCCCTTTCTGGAACTAAAGGTCCCAACCCAAGGCAGGCCTTTGATATCTAAACTAATCAACCCAGAGCCCGCCCTCCTCTGTGGGCCTCTGAACACTGTGCTCAGTCATTCAGTTGGGTCTGACCTTAGTCTTTGCGACCTCATGGACTATAGCCCACCAGGCTTCTCTGCCCATGGGATTCTCCAAGCAAGGATACTGGAGTGGGTTGCCATGCCCTCCTCCAGAGGATCTTCCCGGCCCAGGGATGGAACCTGTGTCTCTTATGTCTCCTGCATTGGCAGTCAGGTTCTTTACCATTGCACCACCAGGAAGGCTCCTAGGAGGCAATATGTCTCTGCCTCCATCACCCCAGAGCCAGGTAACTGGCAGCTAGGGACTACCCCTAAAGCTAGGATTCTGCTGAATATATTCAAACAAGCCAGTCCTTAACTGTTCGCCTGGACTTGCCTTGCCTTTCCCTGGGAATCCTCCCAAAAGTGTCTAGTCAAAGCTTTCCCCTCCCTCCTGTTTTTTACTTCCTCACCAGTGAGGCCTCTGAACGTGGCCCTGCATGGTATGTGGGACCTATGTGTATAATAAACCTCACTTTCCTGAAGCTCTCTTGTGTCTCCTCTTGTGGCTTCACGTGACTGACCATCAGATAAAAAACCAAACACAGAGCAGTATAGAATGTTTTAAAAGTGCTTTGGACTGTTCAGAAGTATCCAGAGATTCAGTGGCAAGGGATATAAAAGTGGATTTTATTTTAATAGGAGGATTCTTCAAGTATCCTTTTCATTTTATTAAACTCAGTTACCAGGCACTGACCTCGACCCTGGGAGATACAGGGATGGAGTGAGTCATGACTCTGCTCCTCAAGCAGACAGTCAGCTGGATAAGATGCAGAGAAACAATAACTGCCTTTTGGGTATTTGGTGCCTGGTGAGAGGTGGAGAACTTGGGAGAGCAGGGGCTAGAAGGGAGGGTTTGCAGCCCCTTGAGCATCAGAGAAGGTTGTCTGGAGGAAGGCATCTTTATTTAGTCACCAAATACATTACTTTTTAAACCAGTGATATTGATGTTATATTGACGGATGTCCAGGATAAGAGGCTATATGTATGGATTTCCAGGAAAAGTCAAGCATTTTGAAGAAGTTTCTTGAAGAAACAATTTCTCAAACTAATGGATTTCAGAATGGATGGTGCTTGGGTAGCAAATTTGGGTGCTGAATAAAAGGCTTTTAAAATTGTGTACAGTTGACCTCTGAACAGCATGGTTTTGAGCTGCGTGGGTCCACTTACATGAAATATTTTTCAAAAGTAAATATTATAGCAGTACAAGATCCCCTGCTAGTTGAATCCACAGATGTGGAATCGAGGATATGGAGGAACCTTGGTATAGGAGGAGCCTCAAGATATGGAGAACTGACTAAAAGTTATACTAGAATTTTCGATAATGTGGAGATTTGGGGCTCCTGGTCGTCATGGTGTTCAAGGGAGGGCTGTATTACTGTTGGGCATAAAGTTAAGACATTTCAAATCTTTAATAAAAATTATTTGTTTAGGTTTTACTCCTATAGAAAACACTCAATTTAATGAAAAAAAAATTAATCATTATCCTCATATCTACATAGGGCTTCTTTGGTGGCTCAGAGGTAAAGAATCTGCCTGTCTAGGCAATAGACTCTGTTTCAATCCCTGGGTGGGGAAATTCCCTGGAGGAGGTAATGGCAACCCACTCCAAGATTCTTGCCCAGGAGATCCCATGGACAGAGGATACTGGCAGGTTATAGTCCATGGCGTGGCAAGAGAGTTCAGACATGACTTAGTGACTAAACGACATCTCTACATAATAATTTCATTCACTTTATAGTATAAGTTCTGATCAGTGTCTGTTTAGTTAGAAAGAGAGAGAACCAGGAATTGCCAACCATGTTATAATGAAAAGTATTAGTAAATACACTCTTGATCATGGAGTGCCAGGTGATATCACAGGCAACTACAGTTGATCTTGCAGTTTTTAGAATACAGAATACAGAATTTAGGACATTTTATGATGTAATCCATGAAAATGAATTTCATGGCTTTACTCACATACGTAAAGAGGGAGATGTTTAGTCTTTTTTAAATTGCATCTCGTAGGGGAAGTGCTTTGTGAACTGCACGGACCCTGTGAGGTGGAGCTTAGCCGTGCTTAGTCATGTGGCAAAGAACACAGGATGTGAGTGCCATCTGGGGCTGGAGATGGTGCACAGCCTGACTAACCAACTCCTTCATTCAGTGCGCTTCCCTTTTCATCTGTCTGTCACACAATAAAGGGAATTAAAATCAGTGATTGATTGTGCTTCACTGCCTTATCCTCAAGGCAGGATACATAAACAAACGCACCAAATGAGAAGCTATTTAATCACATTCTCTTTTTTTCTGTGTATCTAACTCAGTATATCATGGGCCAAGTCACTGACTTTTCTTTTTTTTCCAAAAGAGGAAAGGAAATTTATTTATCCCATTTGAATGTTTTTCCTGTGTGTTTTTTTGTGTTTTTCCACAAAACTGGCACTTTCCTAACCATCTACCTAACAACTTGGTTTGAAAAGAAGGTCCTAATTATTAAGGTCTTACTGCACTTGCCAATAACTCTAGAACAACAATAAATATAAGCAAGTCAGCAGCCATCTCTTTTCTTTTCTTAATTTTTACAGAAAATATTGATTTAAACATTAAATATGATAATATTGATGGTTTTGCTATAGATTAAAATATATCAGGTTAAGAAAGTTGTCTTCCGTTCCTATTCTTCAGTTGTTAAGTTCATGTCTTCTATTCCTAGGTTGGTAAAAAACTTTTAATATACATGAACATTGGATTTTAGCATATATATTTTTTTCTCATATCTTCTGACATAATCCAATGATTCCCCTCTTTTAATGTTAATGTAGTAAATGACATTAAAAGAATTTCTATTGTTCAAGCTTTCCTGCATGACTAGATAAAAGCAATGCTATTATTCTATATTAATTGTGGGGTTTATATATATATATATATATATATATATATATATATATGCCAACCTAGTTTTCTAACATTTTCAGGAGAATTTGGCATGCATACTCTTAATGAAATTGGCATGTCGTTCCTCTGTCATCTGCCTGTGGGAGGACCTGACTGTAAGTCACACAGCTGGAGGAGGGAAGAAGTGACTCTCCCTACTTCCTCTAAAGCTGTCCTGAGTGGTAGCTGCAATGAGAATAATCCTGTAACGGCAACAGCTCTGGAAGTTGAGACAATATGGAT
The DNA here is from genome assembly GCF_002263795.3 of Bos taurus. Taxonomy (NCBI): domain Eukaryota; kingdom Metazoa; phylum Chordata; class Mammalia; order Artiodactyla; family Bovidae; genus Bos; species Bos taurus. The sequence goes on from NC_037341.1 coordinate 27,450,068, forward strand.
TTTAGCAGCAGCAGCACCAGGGGATTCCTGTGATAGAGGCCACAGTGGCAGCAATGGGAACAATTCAGGAAGTAATGACAATATTAGCTGCAGCTGGAGCAGTTGACACATGAGTCCTCATGGTGGCAGCTTCAAAAACAGCAGTAATGACCCAGCCTCAGAAGGACCACTTGCTAGACTTCTGCTTAAGAAGCTGAACTTGGACATCTGAAGGTCTGAAGTACCTGCCATTGATCTCTGAGCAACATTTTCACTCCTCCAACTTAGAGGAAACAGAGATTGCTTGTAGTGACTAATTTTCAAACAACCCCACTTTTCCATCTTTGGCTCCATACATTCTCACAACTGATTTCTTGATGAAATATGACAAATGTGACTCATTTGTTTTGTTTCCCATGCAATGTTTTAATTTCTTAATTAATTGCAATTGTGGAAAACCTGGGGGTAAAATATAAAACTGCATTTTTCAGCCTCCTCTTGGCAGTCTTCAGAATAGGCAATGTGATCCCCACTCCTTGCAAGGCAACAGTTGGCTGATTCTGAGTAATGGCTCCCCCTTTAAACAAGTTCATCACATTTCCCATCCAGGCAGCCTCCATTACCACACTTCCTTCCTGGCCCTGCACACACATATTTGCCATGCCCACTGTAAATGGTAAACATGCACAGCAGAAATTCAGGAATATTTATTTTCTTCACTTATCAAAGCAAGATGGATTTCAAAAGGTTCCTAAAGATAACTGACTTAAACTGCAGTAGTAACATGTAGAGCCACCCCAGGTGGCACTAATGGTTAAATAATCCACCTGTCAATGCAGGAGACGCAGCAGATGTGGGTTCAATCCCTGGGTCGGGAAGATCCCCTGGAGGGGGCCACAGCAACCCACTCCAGTATTCTTGCATGGAGAATCCCATGGACAGAGGAGCTTGGTGGGCTATAGTCCATTGGGTCACAAAAAGTTGGATATGACTGAAGTGACTTAGCACAAGCACACAACATAGCTATTAAATGACAAATAAATAGACTAATCACATAAATACAGCTTTAAAATTAATTGTTTGGAAACAGCAAGGATTTGGTTTCTTTGGTTCTGTTTTTGTTTTGCTTGGTAATTTAAGCCTTAAGTAAAAGAAATGACATTATTTGCTCCACATTCTCAACTCTTTGTAGCTTTGGATTTTCTTTTTCCACGCATATGAATCCTTTGAAGTCAAGAAGGGCTGACGGCAGAGGACTGTTTGTGCAATCCAATCAGGCTAATTTCAATTTCAAGTGCAGGAGACAGGCATGCTTTTCATCGCCTCCTTTGTGCAGCTATGATGGATTGACTACTGTTGAGTTAGTAAGATTTCCAGGAAAGGACAGTACAAATGCTGGCCTAAGCAGCCTGTTAATAAATAGACCTCCAGTCTTGAAATCTCCCACTTGCTGTTTTAAGAGTAAAGCTCCACAAAGCGCAGAATACATTTCACTTTGCAGTTTCATCTGAAGAGCTACTGTTATTTACATTCCCACATGTTTTTAATAAGAAGTGCAGGGAAAAGAGCCCTGTATAAAAGAACATACAGACTTGTAAGAGCAAGAACTGGTAACAAAAAGAAGAGTTTCATGCTATCTAAATAAACATAATCTTATTTGCTTTATCCATTTCAAAATACTTTATTGAAATCTCTTTTTCAAAGGGTGTGGGCAGAATATGAGATAAACTCTTAACCCAATGAAATTATTTCTAAATGATTATCATGTGTTTGTATATGTACCCTTAAGTATATAAAAAAATCAAATCATCATTTGAAAAGAAGCATGGGCTGTATTGTGTGTTAGTCACTAAGTGGTGTCCGACTCATTGTGACCCCATGGACTGTAGCCCACCAGGTTCCCCTGTCCATGGGATTTCCTAGGTAAGAATACTGGAGTGGGTTGCCATTTTCTTCTCCAGGGGATCTTTCTGACCTAGGGATTGAACCAGGGTCTCCTGCATTGCAGGCAGATTCTTTACCGTTTGAGCCACCAAGGAAGCCCTGAGCCATATTAAGTGTACAAAAAAAGTGTTTCCTGATGATTTTCTTTATTTTCATTGCTTAAATTCTTCCAAAAGAAAGAGAAAAACAAGTATAAAATGATGAACAAAAACAAAACAAAACCAAAATAAATTATGTAACTAAACCCAACATCAATTCTCAATTAAAATCAAGAGAATTTTAAAAATTGTACTAATCAAAATAATACCTAGCTCGTACCATCTATTCACTGTGGGTCTGGAGCAGATCCAATGGGTTTATGCTAATTTACTCATCTGATTCTCATAACACTTTCTGTTTAAAACCTTTATCAAGATTCTCATTTCACAGAGAAGGAAAGAGAAGTAATATAATTTTCTCAAGGCCATGGAGCTGGTTGAGTAAGATTCAAGTCCAGGCAATGGGCATTGGGAGGCTTTACCAGATGTTACTAGCTCTTGTTTTCCAGATACATATGTTTACATGTTGATTTAGTCAAATGCTGTTAATGCTGCTTCCATGAGATACGGACATTAGTCATGTCTTCAGGGGTCTCTGATCTCATGTCTATCTAATTTCATCCAATTCTGCCCCTCTGGGTGACCTTCACTTCGATTGAAGACCTGAAGGAGGGGTTGGCGAAGTTGGGTAGAAGAGGCGCAGGTAGATAAGACTTCACAGAGATAGAGCAGTGGACATGGAGTTGATCCTTGAATTTGATGGTGAATTCCCTGGGGAGAGGTGTTGTGCCCTTTTGGAGCTTGGTAGTAGAGGGAGAAACCTTGTTGGATATTGTTGGATTCCTTGTTGGAGTATCGTGCCAGGGAGAAACAGTAGGAGATGAAGACAGATGAAAAACAGCCTTGTAAACCATCCTAAGACCTTACTGCACAGCTGAACCACGGCTCAGCAAGCCAGGGAGAAAGAAAGTGGAAGTGTTAGTCACTCAGTCATGTTTGACTCTTTGCAACCTCATAGACTATAGCTCTCTAGGTTCCTCTGTCCATGGGATTTCCCAGACAAGAATACTAGAGAGGGTTGCCATTTCCTCCTCCAGGGGATCTTCCCAACTCAGAGACTGGACCCACATCTCCTGCATCTCCTCTATAGGGAAGGTAAAATTCAACCTGGTCTGCTGTCCTGAAACTTGCATCCCTGGGCTGAGAAATATCTGACAAGTAGACCAGGGTGAAGAATCCAGGCCCTTTTTAGCTAAACACTTTAGAAATAAGGACTTCCCTGGTGGCTCAGACAGTAAAGCATCTGCCTATAGTGCGGGAGACCCGGGTTCAATTCCTCGGTCCGGAAGATCTCCTGGAGAAGGAAATGGCAGCCCACTCCAGTACTCTTGCCTGGAAAATCCCATGGATGGAGGAGTCTGGTAGGCTACCAACCATGGGGTTGCAAAGAGTTGGACACAACTGAGCGACTTCACTTTCATTTTCACTTTAGAAATAAGACTGTCTTCTGGGCAGAGCTGCTGCACATCACTAGACAGGCTTTTGCTCCAGGCATTAAAAAAAATGCACCTAAGTTTCTTCAGTCATGTCCAACTCTTTGCGACCCTATGGATTGTTGCCTGTAGGCTCCTCTGTCCGTGGGATTCTCCAAGTAAAAATGCTGGAGTGGATTGCCACACCCTCTTCCAGGGGATCTTCTCAACCCAGGGGTCGAACCTGCGTCTCTTATGTCTCTTGCACTGGCAGGTGGGTTCTTTACCACTAGTGCCACCAGGGAAGCCCATTTAAAAAAGTAAGGAACCTTAAGATTGAGGCCAGACTTATGGGTACAACGCTGCTTGGAGTGCCTTGAGCTTTCCTTTCTCATTCAAGGACAAGTTTAGCATTATCATTTGCTTTTTAACATGAAGACTAAGCCATTTGCATTTCCTTTTTTAAACTGTCTAATGATGTTTACAGGTGTTTCCCTGGTGGCTCAGATGGTAAAGAGTCTGCCTGCAAAACGAGGGACCCAGATTCGATCCCTGGGTCAGGAAGATCCCCTGGAGAAAGAAATGACAACCTACTCCAGTATTCTTGCCTGGGAAATACCATGGATGAAGGAGCCTGGCAGACTAAGTCCATGGGGTTGCAAAGAGTTGGACACAACTGAACGACTTCATTTACTTAATGATGTTTATGCTTAAGATGGCAAATGATGGTGGAGTGTTATAGGGTATTTGTTGTATTTACCTTTATCGTCACCATACAACTTAGACTGCATAGTAATGACAGGAAATTTTGCCTGAATCCCTGTGACTTAGACCAAGTAATAATGAGAGAAAAAAATTGCCTGTCTTCTTCAGGTTAAGCTCAGAGGATCCACTCCTACTTTCTGCAGAATAAGTTAAATTTACATAGATTAATAGCAGGTTCATATGTTGGTTATGATAAAAAGGCTGTGCTTTTTCAACTGCACTGTGCTTCTGCAGAGCATTTAGATAAAATTCTTCCTCTCAGTTTGCTTACAAATACTTAGTAACTTAGTCGTTTTACATAAACTGCTTCCATTTCAATGAAGGATGTTATTTCCTAGCATGAGATATAAGCATACATGAATTTAAAATGAGATCATCTTTATGTCTGTTTCTTCAAGGATATATTGAAAATAGGATTTGCTAGAAACACCAACGATACTATAAAATATTCAATGGCATTCATACAAAAGGAAACAGCAGACAGAAATCTTCTGAAGCACTTGTATCAGAAATAGGGTCAGCCAGCACTTGAGGAAGTGGCAGGCTGATCTAAAAGATGTATTTTCATGGGCATCTCAAGAAGCCTCAGGCAGAGGGTGTAAACATGAGACCCTCCTTGGACAGGGATAAAGGGCAAAAGTTTCTGGTAGCAAATGTTTGTGCATAACTTTTTGGATTAGCATCCTCAATCATCCTGACCGGTGCTCAGCAGAAATCTCTCCCCACCACTGTCCACTTACACATCCATTCATTCAAAAAATATTTATTTGTCCATGTCGGATCTTCATTGCATCATGTGAGATCTTTCGTTGTGGTGCATGGACTCTCTAGTTGGGAGTGTGGGCTTCAGTAGCTGCTGAAGCACGTGGGCTCAGTTGCTCCATGGCACATGGGATCTTAGATCCCTGACCAGGGATTGAACCCATGTCCCCTGCATTGCAAGGTGGATTCTTAAGCACTGGGCCACAGGGCAAGTCCCTTACAAACATTTTTAAAGTTAGGAACTAGACTAGGAACAGGGAAAACACAAAGAATGAGCCAGGACTGCTGTCTGTGACAAACTAAAGCAGTCCTTGAGGATTCTGTCACACTATGCCTGTGCTTTGGGATATAACTGTGTTTGAAGTGAAGGTTACTGTCAACTCCTTTTTCTTTTTTTTAAGTTTTCAAATCTCCCTACCTATTATGATTCATGGATGTGACAGATTTCTTAGTGTTCTTATGATTATCTCCTCTTCTTTTTTCTACCATGATAGAAGGAAATAAGACATAGTATTTATTATTTTTTTAATTTTATTTTATTTTTAAACTTTACAATATTGTATTAGTTTTGCCAAATATTGAAATGAATCTGCCACAGGTATACCTGTGTTCCCCATCCTGAACCTTTAAACAGTTAAATATGTTAATATTTCTTCTCCCTACACTTTCCCTACTGTGCTAAAGGAATAGTAAAAGTCAGAATCCTTTATCACTTACTTAGCAATGGTCTATAGAACAGTTATCATGGGATCATGCTGATGGTAAGTGATGGCTACTAGGCAGGAAAAGAGATTCACAGTCACTGACTAGCTGTGTTAGTTGCTTATTCTAGATATCTCTGTGGCTATTTTGAGAAGCAAGTATATTAAAAGGTAGAACAACACCTTAGCACTATAAATCTGGGCAAAGCATTAATGTTAACATATAATGATGCCCAGTTGAAGGGGTGGTTCATGCTATAGAGACTGTCTACCTAGAGCAGTCATTTATAGAAAGCATTTATGGTAGATGAACCATGACACTGTGTTCTTCTGGTAGCTTTTTTATTTCTAATGAGCGTTGACATGTATTCCCAAAGGTTCAAGCTTAACTGTCTCTGAGATGGGCCTCTTTCTCCATCTTTCAACCATGGTAATGCCTTTTATCCAATGAGACTCAAGAAAGAAAACCCAACTCATTGATCAGTATGTCATCACATGACTGGAATTAAACAGGAAAGCAGTCCAACCTCTGCACTGAAGCGTTAGCAAGTACCACAGGTGTATTAGTCTTCTGCTTCCATTTCAGGCTTCAACAGTGTCCAGAAGTTGTACTTTCTACCAAAAGGAATAGGGACATATAGGCTCATCTTTGCTCTTCAAAATGAGGCCTCACAAATAACCAAGTTCTTCCAAATAGAAAAAGAAGCCCCAGGAGGTGTAAGGGACAAGTGAGAGGCAAGCAGAAGGTAACCCTTGTCAGAAGGATCTTTTTCTGAATATAAGAAATGGTAGCTTCGTACTGAAAGTAGATTTTGAGCTACACACAAGCAGAGACTGAGCATAATTGGCATATAATTAGAATAAGAGTTTTGATGCAAGGGCAAGTTGACCTCATTGGAGATCATCGTTACAGCATATCTAGAAGTAGGCTTGGCAGAACACATCAACGCTGGATGAGAAATACAGATGTGATCAAACTGTTCATTCTTGCAGTCACCTGTTGCTAAGAGTGATGCTAATCCTTAGTGGGGAGGAAATAGGAAACTCAAGTCAGCATCTCAGTGTGAAATTTCTAGTATGTAGTATACCGTGATGGCCCACAGTACACCATGGTGTTTAGGCTAATGACCGTGAGCTGCCTGCTGTTCTGATCCTATGCTATTGGTTAACTCATCATCTGCTCATCCTTTTGTTACTTTTATGAAATCAATCTAAAGAATCACTAAGTTTCATGTATAAAAAATTGAGTTGAATCTTACCAATTCTGCATTCAAGATACCAGTGCCAAGAACGGAACACCAGGTGAGTGTAAGTGTGTTTTGGTTTGGACTTTTATGGAAATAGATCCTTAGATAAAAATTCAAATGCAAGCAGTTTGTTTGGAAGATGGTTCCTGGAAATTACAGAAGGAAGTAGGACGTGAAACCAAGAAGGGGAAGGGCCAATAAAAGGTGGATTATGAAACAAACTGGGCTTCCCAGTTAGGTAAGTGGTAAAGAAAATACCTGCCAAGCAGGAGATGCAGGTTCAATACCTAGGTCAGGAAGATCCCCTGGAGAAGGGAATGGCAATCCACTCCAGTATTCTTGCCTGGAGAATCCAAATAGACAGAGGAGCCTGGTGGACTACAGTCCATGGGGTCACAAAGAGTCAGACACGACTGAGCTACTAACACACACATTAATACTTATGCACATTGGTATATTTGGGGGGATCATATATGCATAGTATAATACCATGGACAAATAAAATATCCATAATTTATATATTATTAAAAAATAGTTTGCTCCATATAAGCCTAAGCTAATCTACTTTATATTAGGTTTTACATTTCAGATGGACTACTGTTCAGTGTTGCATATGCAGTCAAGGCTATGGTTTTTCCTGTGGTCATGTATGGATGTGAGAGTTGGACTATAACGAAAGCTGAGCGCCGAAGAATTGATGCTTTTGAACTGTGGTGTTGGAGAAGACTCTTGAGAGTCCCTTGGACTGCAAGGAGATCCAACCAGTCCATTCTGAAGGAGCTCAGCCCTGGGTGTTCTTTGGAAGGAATGATGCTGAAGCTGAAACTCCAGTACTTTGGCCACCTCATGCGAAGAGTTGACTCATTGGAAAAGACTCTGATGCTGGGAGGGATTGGGGGCAGGAGGAGAAGGGGACGACAGAGGATGAGATGGCTGGATGGCATCACTGACTCGATGGACGTGAGTCTAAGTGAACTCCGGGAGTTGGTGATGGACAGGGAGGCCTGGTGTGCTGCGATTCATGGGGTCGCAAAGAATCGGACACGACTGAGCGACTGAACTGATCTGATCTGATGTTACATGTGTAGCATATTTTATATGATTATTTCTTACTTTTAACTATTTTAAAGTAATATTAGGCTACAAGAAAAGTAAATTACAGAAATCCCATATGTTTTCCTTAATGTTAACATCTTAGGGAAACATTATTTAATAAAATATGACATTATATGATAGTGCGTGATATTATATAATAATATAAGACTGATTCTGGAACCAGATAGATGTGAGCAGATCTGCTGCAAAAGTTCATCATTTTGTAGAGATATGCTTTCCATGTATGATGCTGAAATGGATAAAAATATTTACCATCCTTGGTTTAAAAATAGCAGAAAAAATTGTTTTATTTTGGAACACAATGTAATCCAATAGATAGATGGATAATACATACATACAAAGAACAAGTTGTGAGGCATCAGGGTTCACTGACTTTGTATTAATGTTATCTTTTTGCTTTCAGTCATGCCAGCTTCTCTTTCTTTGTTGGGGTCTAGCTAAGCTGCCATGCAGAGAAGTCTAATCTGATTTTCTGGAATCTTCAGAAAAGCAGATGGCAGGAGAGCAGATTTTAATAGTAGGAAGGAAGTATTCGAGTCTCTGATATGAGGGCTCTGACATAGTATGCACGCAGTGGCATTTGTTGCATAAAAATCCCCAGTGGTTGCCAATGTTTGGCAATAAACTACTAAGTGAGACACGCTTGAGCTCCTGGTGTCAGGAGGGGCGTCTCAGTGCATGATATTAGAAACATCCTATATGTATATCACTGTAGTAGTAGTTATGATAATAGTAAGCACAGAATCAGTGTTGTTAGACCAATAAAGCGTATGATAGGTAAATATTAATTGAGGCTTAGTTTTTAACCCAAATCATCCTTTTCAAATTTTTAAACTACTTATTACTAACAGTTCTTGAAGCAAAATGCTTCAAAGAAATTTTCTTATTCTTTCTCCTTTTGTAATTCTCGCATCCTCAAGCCTTTCTGGTGTTCTTAAAAACACTTCCACACACCCTATCCATCTGCCACTTCTTTCTCACTTTACTTCCTAATAAAACAGCCCCTTGAGGGTGGGTCACTTTTAAAGCTTTGATGTAAAGTGCTTATAGCAAGAAGGATCTCCCTTTGTAGGGAGTAAGGAACTATTGAAATTATAACTGCCATCTCTCTGGTGTCCCCAGCATACTGGGGCATTCCTTGCTATGCATAACAAGTGAATCAATTCTAACTAGAATTGATTGTGGCCTCAACAGGCATTGGACAGCACACTAATGTACCGCAGTCTTCATGACCGTGCTTCACACGTTCCACATGTAGGTCTCCAATTTCACTCTAGTGTGAACATTATCTTTGCTCCCACCAAGCAGCCATGCTGTCCTTTCAATATCTGTCAGATATCCATGAAGTTTAGTCAGTGGCAGCAGGAGGTGTGGAGGATTTTAATTTTCTTGTGCCAAGGAGGGCCCCACCCCCACCCAAATCAAGCAGGAAAAGACACTTATTTAGTGGCATGTTTAGGAACTTTTCTCAGTGGAGATAGGAAAACACTTATCAGTCTGAACACCATTTCATGCAAACGAAAGTGCCAAACACGAAGGCTTCAAAAAAAAAAAAAAAAGAAAGAAAGAAAGAAAAAAGAAAAACAAGCAGTGAAATGATTAAGGAGGAACTTTAGTTCCTACAAGCTGGTGTCTCAAATCCTAGTATTTGAAAGACCTGTGGACTCTATTATGCAGTCTGAAAATCTGCACTTTTGGATCTGTTCTCTAGGGGTGCTCTCTTAACCCAGGTATGTTACTCTCCCCATGTGTAAATAATTTGCTTCTCTCTCAACTTTAAGGGGAGCAGGACTTGAGTTTCTCAAAAGGAATTTTACCAAGAAACTGAGAAATAGAAAAGATAGACTAAAGACAAAAACATAGATTTGAGTGTCATTAGGGTATGTGTGCATGTTTATACGTATATGTATAATACAGGTATTTACTGTGCTCTAAAGGCAATGGCACCCCACTCCAGTACTCTTGCCTGGAAAATCCCATGGACGGAGGAGCCTGGAAGGCTGCAGTCTATGGGGTTGCTGAGGGTCGGACACGACTGAGCGACTTCACTTTCACTTTTCACTTTCATGCATTGGAGAAGGAAATGGCGACCCACTCCAGTGTTCTTGCCTGGAGAATCCCAGGGCCGGGAGAGCCTGGTGGGCTCCTGTCTATGGGGTCACACAGAGTTGGACACGACTGAAGTGACTTAGCAGCATACATGTGTGTATACATATATATCCTACTGTGTGAGAAATATTATGCTAAAAATGTGCACAGGTTATATTTTTCATTCAAGAAATAATAAATTCAACTATTGTAAGCACTGGAGAAATAGCATTGCTTTTGAGTGGGGGAGATGGGAAATCATAAACAAATTACTGTTTTAATAGAAAATACAATAGGCTGGCTAGGGTGTTACATCAGACAGTGTGGTCAGCGAAGGCCTTGTAGGATGTGACATGAGGCTAAGATCTGCATGAAGCGAGGGAGCCAGACACAGGTAGGTGGAGGATGAAGAACAAATGTCAGGCTTAGTCCTACAGGGCAAGTCACATCACGCTGACTTTTCACAGGAAAACAAGGAAGCAAAGTGACTTGTCTGAGATTCTACAGTGAGGAAGTGGTACAGGCTGTTCTGTAGATTATAATTTCTTTCTCCATCAGGTTTTCCAAAATTCTCCCTAGGCCCCAACCTTTTCCATTGTTCAGTCACTTTCTACTCTCTTCGCCTCTCCCCTCCCCAAGAGATCAGATCATTCCCTTAGCATCCCTCATTGAGGGAGAAAACTTGATGACAGTGCTCAGTCCCAGGTGGGCTCAGCTTCCCTGACCCATCTGCTCTCCCTTTCCACCTCCAAGCCCTAGAAGGGAAGGGACAGAATGTGTCACTTGGCTTTGCAAACCTGGCAGCGAGCATCGCTTTTGACATAAGCAATTGGCAAAAGAAACAAGAAAGAAATACTTGAGGGTGACACTGAGGAAGAAACAAAACAAAGAAGGGGGCGAGGACGATTTTTAGCTCATGATGCAAATCACTTAAGAAAACAAAGATGAGAGGCCGAAGTGACAAGCAGGTAGTCTCACACACTTTCTAGACTTCTCCCTAGCGTTGTGCTATCTCTGTGTCTTCTCTCTTCCTCTCTTTCAAAGCCAAAACCATTTTGCAACTGTCTTAAATTATTACAAGGAAGACTCTAATCTGGTTCCGTCGGTAAATGGGGCAGTGGGAAGGGAAAAGGTGCAGGAGGACCACCCTGGTCCCCTGGAATCACACCAGGATGGTGCCACTGGCTCTGGAGGTGGGGCCAATGCAAATGATTATGTCTCCTTCCCAGCAAACAGTTAGCTCCTCTGCAGGTGTCACTCGTGTCCTAAGATTCAAAGGCAGCACAGTGAATGTATAAATCCAGGAGCTCTTGAGTCAGATGACCTGGCTTTCCCTTTCTCTTCATCCATTCAGTAACCACTGGATGCCTGTTCCCAGTTCACATCTCTTCACTGGGGAGGCTCATGGCATGTACTTCATAGGTTGTTGTGAGGATGGAATAAATGAATATATGTAAACCACTTAGCCTGGTGCCTGGCAAGGATCCAGTTCATCTTAGCTGCACATTTGGTACTTCTTAAAAAATAAAGTGATGAAAAAAAGGATATTTGGGTGAACGTATGTAAATGTGGAGGGAAGGAAGGACCATTATGTTTATTAACATCATTCATCGAAATCCCTGATGGTGAAGAGGCTATGATAATTTCTGAAAGTTGCAGGTAGTTCATGCCCTTTCTCTTTGGCTGCCTCCTTCAGTTTTAGAGGAGTCAGTAGTCTGGAATTTCTGCGCCATCATTTCTTGTATGCTGACATACCTATCTGTCAGTGCCTATTCTTTCCTGTTGGTTTCATTCATCACGAAAGGTGATGGCTGTTTATTGTGCTTAGAAGCAGCATGTCCTCATAATCCTTGATCTCGAATGTCTTAAATGTTGGTTTTGGTTTTTTTTAAGCTTCTGACTCTATTAACCCCCTTCTCCGAGACAATGGACAGAGGTGCAACCTAACAACAAATGTGCTTTATCCTCTCCTTGACCCAAATCCTCAGGTTATTCGTGTGCCCCTACTACCATTTCAGAGCCACCATGCAGCGATTTTCCTGGGAACTATGTTTTAAGTTACAAACATCAGTCCTGAAGGAACGGTTCCGCAAGAGCCAGTTAATTTCAAGACAAATAAAACCACAACTCCCTGTAATGCCTGAAGGCATGGCTTGAGCAGTTTCCCTGTATGGAGTGAATTTTTAAAAACGCAGAGATCTTTCTCCTCTCATTAACCTACCACTAAGGACCCAGGAGGGCAGCACTGGGTTAGGATGGGGTTTCTGTGCCAAGTTCCGCAGAGCCTCTTTGGAGACGATCGGCCAGGAGGCTTGTTCTGCTCTTCCAGGTGCGCAAGCTCCGTGCGTTCTTTCACCAGATAGCAAAAGTGCGCGTGAAAACTGACACTGAGCCTGAAGAAACTGAATCTTCCGCAGAACTCCTCGGCTTTAACCTACTAGGGGAGAGCGAGCGAGCAACAGAGCCTCCTTGGTGTTCTTGGAGAGTTAGTCCTGGATCTTAACTATCCGGGATCAGGGCTTATTTCCAAGCTCCTTTCAAACAATTTAATTATCTCTGGGAAGAAATCATATTTATCTTCAAGCCGGAAACATTCTCATTCCTAGAAAATCCACGCGTCCTTATCTTTCACGCCTGGTGACAATTTCTAACATCCTTTTAGTTGAGAAACCTACGCCGGGACTCCTCGCGGTTCCGACTTTCTCCCCGCGCTCCGTACCAGCGCATCTCTTTGCCGCCGCATCGCCTCTGCTGGATCCAACTCGGTCAACTCGTCCCGGAGACTCCAGCAGGGGCGGCCTCCGGGGTAGCTGATCGCAGCGGCCGGGGGCGACCCTGGCCCCGAGATCCCGGAGCCCCACGCCCAGGGCCGGCCGAGTGGACGCGCCCGAGCCGGCAGCCCGCGTCTTGGAGCTCGGCCTGGCGCTGCGCTCGGCTTCTCGCCTCCGGGATCGTCTTCCACAGAGAGGTCTCAACTCCCACCCTCTGCACCTCCCGGCATCAAAGTCAAACCCGGCCCCCTGCTTCGTACAACCCTGGACCACCTTCCCAACATCCAGCACAGCCCCGGGCCAGAAAGCCCCGCCCGGGTCTCCCCAGTTCCAACCGCGCCGAGGGTCTCCCGCACCAGCCGTCGCCCCCGTTCACGCTCATTCATATTCATTCTCTTTCTCTTTCTCTCTTCCTCTCTCCAGACTCCTAACTAGACAGGCCGATCCTCCCCCCGCCACTCCCTTTCATTCATCCCCTCCGCCACACACACATACACACACACACACACAAACACACACGAGCGCGCGCGCACAGACACACACACAAGCACACACCGACATACACACGCGCGCACACACAGCCCACTCCACTTTTCAGACGCCCACTCCCCCACACACACTCCCCTCCCCTAAACATACTTCCACCCTCTCACCATCTGTAGCCTCCCTCCCTCCGGTCCGCCCCCACCCCGCTCGCCCGGCTCCCCCTCCCCAAGAAGCAGACCTGCCCCGCGGGCCGCAGGGACCCCAGCCAGACGCTCGGGTCGTGCGCGCCGCACTGACCTCTGCCCGCCCGGGAAACTAACAAAGGCGGCGCGCGAGCCCGGCCCCGGGAGCGGAGAGCGGCGGCCGCGGGGCGCGCGAGCCGGGGCCGGGCGGGCGAGCGCCGAGAGGGGGCCGCTCCGGAGTCGGGAGGCGGCGGCGCCGGACGACGCGGACCTCAGGCGGCGCGCGCCGCTCGGACGCCGCGAGCACCATGGGCTGCTGCACCGGGCGCTGCTCGCTCATCGGCCTCTGCGCGCTGCAGCTGGTGAGTTTCTGCCCCGGCTCCCTCCGTCGGCCCTCGCCCTTCCGGCCAGCCGCGGGCAATCGCCCTGTGGCCCTGCCCTGCGCGAGGGCGCGGTCTCCCCGGGGCCCCGGGCGCCCGGCGTCGCCACGCGGTCCAGGGGCTACTGCCCCGGGGCGCCCGGGGGAGTGAGCGACTCCTCCGCCCCTGGGCTGACCAGCGGGCTTTAGCCCCTCCGCCTTCCAGCTGAAGTTTCACGGGGGCTTGGGGGCTCTTTCTTCTCGGGATGGTTTCAAGTAACGTGGTGTCATCAGAAGGTGCGTGGGAATGCCCAGTCTTGGGGAGACGGGGTCGCGCCCCCCTCCCCAAGTCTTTTAAGAGTGAGATATTCGTACCTTAAACGCGGTTGAAAGCGGGTGTTTGAGGAGGCTTGGATCTCCAGGAAGGATAGGAGGTCGCGCTGTGTGTGTTTTGAAACAGGTTTCAGCCTCCAACCTTCCAATTTCTCTGTAGATTTTGTTGAAATGTGGCGTGTTCAGACAGCGACAGACTGACAGCTGTCTTGTGGGACAGAAGGCGTGGTGGCTTGCCAGGGAGTGCGTGGAGTGGGAAGTTGGGGACCAGAGCGGAGAGTGAAAGGGCTTTCAGTGTGGGACGAACACTTCTCTTGACATATGTCCTGTTGGGACCTAGACTGGCCCTGTGGTCTCTTGCATAGTCGCTCGAGGTCAAGGCCACAGACCGATGTGTGAGACTTCTATGTGTGAGAGATTCATAGACATCTCCCTTTTATTACACTTAACGACAGACTCTTTAGATGCTATGTCAAGCTTTCTTCCAAGTGTTGTTTTTCAAAGTCACCAACATTAGCTAGCCTGTTTTGACTATCAGAAGGAAAAAGGTTTTTGGTGAGCTTGACTGCATAAGGTCAACCCTTGCAAGACTCGTTTACTGAGGGATAAAATAATGCTCTTTCTTTAATAGTTAGTCCTTGTACCCATGAATGTTTTAAGAGGTTTCACTTTTCTCTTGCCTCAGTGTTTGACTCTCCCATTAAACCCTCACTTTAGAGGTTCTCTTCATTGTTTACATAATGTGTGCATAATTTATATATTTATAGATCTGAAATCAGTGACTCCTTTGCCTTAAATCTCTGGAACATTCCTTCTGTCCTGTTAAATAGGATGTATTTTCTAGAGTTTTCCTGAAAAATAATTTTAAAATTCGCTGGAACACGAATGCTTTCTTTCATTAAGGAAGGAAGGACAGAGGATAATTTACACTTTGGTTGTTAGAAGTGGACATGGCTTATACGCTGGGAAAACAAGAAATATTTAGTCAGCCTTTGAGTATGCAAAATAGTAGATAGGCACACTGGGTTGTATAATCTATAGTGGCATCATTCTTTCTGTTTTATACACAAATGATATGTAAGGGTTTTTGATACAGCAGATTTTTCAATGCAGTTATGATGTCCTTAGTTGATATTGTACTTGTTTTGATGTTAATGTGTTTGGTATTTCATGTATCAGCCTGGAATGCCTCCATCTTCCACATACACCTTAATTGATAGAAATGCAACTTACTCCTCAAAGCTTATCTAAAATTTCCACCTTCTCTGTGGAGTCTTCCCTGGTGCTCCAGGTAAAATCAATCACTTCTTTTCCTTTAATTGCACAGTATATTGCCTTTTCCTCTGTGAGAATACATGTCATCCTCTTACGATATTTTTAGTGATTGACACATTACCAGACTGTAAGCAGCCTGAGGATAAGGAGCAAACATGAATCATCTTTGCAAATCCTGCAGTTCTTTAGGAGTGCCTGTATTAGGAGGGGAAACATATGGCTGAATTGATGATGGTAAATTAACATTTGTGATCCATATCGGGTTTTTACATGAACATTATTTTACCCTTAAAATTACCCTCTGAGGAAGGCAACCCATTTCTCTAGTTTGCAGAAGAGGAAGGTGATGCTCATAGAGTTCAACGACTTCTTCAAATTAGTAGTTTTTAGATAGTAGAGACAAAGGACTGATGGTAAACATTTGGTGATTAGGTCTTGGACAAACAAAACATATATGTATATATTACATTATTACATAATATGTTATAAATATTATGTCTATTAAGGATGTATAGCAAATCAACCCTGAACATTCATTGGAAGGACTGATGTTGAAAGTGAAGCTCCAGTACTTTGGCCACCTGATTTGAAGAACCGACTCATTGGAAAAGACCCTAACGCTGGGAAAGATTTAAGGCAAAAGGAGAAGGGGGCAACAGAGGATGAGATGGTTAGGTTATCATCACCGACTGAATGGACATGAATTTGAGCAAACTCTGGGAGATAGATAGTGAAGGACAGGGACGCCTGGTGTGCTGCAGTCTGTGGGGTCACAGAGTTGGACACGACTTAACGACTGAACACACAGCACTCTGTTTGACAATTAATAATAATAAAATAGGGCTTCTCAGGTGGCACTAGTGGTAAAGAATCTACCTGCAAATGCAGGAGACACAAGAGACATGGGTTCGATCCTTGGGTTAAGATACCATGGAGTAGGAAATGGCAACCCACTCCAGTATTCTTGCCTGGAGAATCTCATGGACAAGAAGCCTGGCAGGCTGCAATCCATGGGGTTGCAAAGAGTTGGACACGACTGAGCGCGCGCGCATGCACACATACACACACACACACACACACACACACACACACTCACACACACACAATAATAAAATATGCAGTACCCTTGATTGTAAGTTCTACATAGCCAGTTAATTCTGGCAGGATCTCTTTTGTTCTATGAATCTGATGAACCCTTTTCTAGGTTCAGTGATGTCTTCTTTCTGGATGGTCTCAATAGCATACTGCTGTCAAGGCTGCATCCTTGAAATGGTTTCAGCCTCTACCGAGGGCATGGTGGGCAGGACTTGCATTCCAAGGCCTGGGAGAGCAGGAGCCTCCCATTGCCTGGAGTCCCTCTTGAGAGTCACCTGGAGGTCAGGTCTGTTCCATGACCTCTTCCAGCATATGCAGATTCTTTGCTGAATTGGGTAATAGTTTTCAAGTACTGGAAAATTATTTTCTTCATTTCTTTTTTTAAACAAATCAACCACAGTCGATTTACAACATTGTGTCCGTTTCAGGGGTACAGCTTCAGATTCTTTTCCATTATACGTTATTACAAGGTAGTGAATAGAGTTCCCTGTGCTATAGAGTAAGTCCTTGTTTATCTATCTCATATATAGTACTGTGTATCCATTAATCCCAGATTCCTAGTTTATCCGCCCCACCCTTTTGCCCCTTTTGTAACCTTAAGTTTATTTTCTATGTCTGTGAATCTGTTTCTGTTTTGTAAATAAGTTGAATTGTATTATTTTTTAAGATTTCACATATAAGTGATATCATATTTGTCTTTGACTTACTTCACTTAGTATGGTAATATCTAGTTGCATCCATGTTACTGCAGATGGCATTATTTCATTCTTTTTAATGCTCGAGTAATATCCCATTGTGTGTGTGTGTGTATATATATATATATATGTACCACATCTTCTTTATCCGTTCATCTGTTGATGGATACTTCGGTTGCTTCTATGTCTTGCCAGTTGTAAACAGTACTTCTGTGAACGTCGGGGTGCATGTATCTTTCTGAAGTAGAGTTTTCATTTTTTTTTCTGGATATATGTCCAGGAATGGGATTCCTGGATCATATGGTTATTCTATTGTTTTTTTTAAGGAACTTCTATATTTACATTCCTACCAACAGTGTAGGAAGGTTCCCTTTTCTTCACACCCTCTCCAGCATTTATTATCTGTAGACATTTTGTTGATGGCCATTCTGACCCACGTGAAGCGATACCTCATTGTGGTTTTGATTTGCATTTCTCTAATAATTAGCAATACAGAACAGCTTTTCATGTGTCTGTTGGCCATCTGTGTATCTTCTTTGCAAAAATGTCTGTTTAGGTCTTTTGCCCATTTTTTGATTGGGTTGCTTCAGCTCTTTTGTGCTATTGGGAATATAATGACCTGACACATTTTAAGTTTAAGACACATTGCTAGAAAAAAGTTCTCTATCATTTTCTTAAGTCTAGACAATCAACAAAACAGTGTTACACCCTGATTTTTAGCATTTGCCTATTTCTTTGGTGTAAATACTCCCACGCTGGCCAATTTGAAATAGACTATTACAAAGTCCTTCCATCATACAGATAAAATAAGCACGCGATAAGTGCAGAGTATTAGTCACTCAGTCGTGTCTGACTCTTTGCCACCCCATGGACTCCTTTGTCCATGGAATTCTCCAGGCAAGAATACTGACTTGGGTGGCCATTCCCTTCTCCAGAGCATCTTCCTGACCCAGGGATCGAACCTGGGTCTCCTGCATTGCATGCAGATTCTTTACCATCTGAGTCACCAAGGAAGCCCTCAAATAAGTATAAATAACCTCAACAGCATAAAGAAAGTAAAACACAGTAAAATAATGAGGAAAGGATGTGCTTAAGATATTTTAGTCCCTCTGTTTTTTAATGCAATTGACTTAAAGTTTTTATTATTTATTTTAAAATAATGGTTAACAGCTGGCTCATTAAATTCCAAGTTTAACTTGATGAGCTGGTGTGAGCCTCCTCCAGCCTACCACCGGGTAGGACTCCCAGATCTAGTGTTCTTTCCACTAAATCCAGCTGTCTTTTTTCCCCTCTCGTGTTTTTTTCTGCTCCCACCAACTGTTGGAAGGTGGGGTTATGAAGCAACTGAAGGAAGTGTGGGTGTTGAGGGGGAATGGCATTCAGAGGACACATTTGCTGAAGAGAAGCTGAGTGCTGATGACTAAGTCACTGTGTGGACCATTAAAAGATGGCCCATTAACTCCCTCTAAAAGTTAAAGAAACAAATGAAAGGTTTTTAGTATCTCATTCACTCGGCTTCTGACCTCCCCGCTCCCAGATGGGGGATATCATTAGAGAGAATTTACCATTTTAAGGCTAGTGTATTTGAATGAGTTTTGGTTTGTAAAAAATCAGTCTCCTTCTGCTTCCTTTACTGCACTGCTCTGGCCATCTCCCATCCTTACTATGCTTCTAACTTCGAACACATTTGAATGTTTGCCTCACATTTCACATTCATATTCCTAGTTTTGCTAGATGAGCTTGGAGAGAATGTGAAAAGCATACCCATGGAAAACTGTGCAAAGTAAATCTTTTCTGAAAAAACGGTTCCAGGTAACAGATTCATGAAGTCATCCAAGAACTTTAGACACATTTTTGAAGCCTGCTTTTAATTTTGCTTGTTTTAGAATAATGTTTATATACATGTGAAACACTTGATTGTGTGCTTTTAGTAAACTGTTTTAGTTGCCGCATTTAAAGGAGTCTTAATGGCATGTTTCTAAATCCAGAATTTCCTCCACATGCATTTCCAAGCCATTTTCTTTTCTTTTTCAAAAAATTAATTTATTTATTTTAATTGGAGGCTAATTACTTTACAGTATTGTAGTGGTTTTTGCCATACATTGACATGAGTCAGCCATGGGTGTACATGTGTTGCCTATCCTGAACCACCCCCCCCGCCCCCGACCCGACCTCCCTCCCCATCCCATCCTTCAGGGTCATCCCAGTGCATCGGCCATGAGCACCCTGTCTCATGCATCGAACCTGGACTGGTGATCTATTTCACATATGATAATATACATGTTTCAATGCTGTTCTCTCAAATCATCCCACCCTCACCTTCTCCCACAGAGTCCAAAAGTCTGTTCTTTACATCTGTGTCTCTTTTGCTGTCTCACATATAGGGTCATCGTTACCATCTTTCTAAATTCCATATATATGCGTTAGTATACTGTATTGGTGTTTTTCTTTCTGACTTACTTCACTCTGTATAATAGGCTCCAGTTTCATCCACTTCATTAGAACAGATTCAAATGCATTCTTTTTAATGGCTGGGTAATATTCCATTGTGTATATGTACCACAGCTTTCTTATCCATTCATCTGCCGGTGGACATCTAGGTTGCTTCCATGTCCTGGCTATTGTAAACAGTGCTGCAGCTTAGAGTTGTCTCGGTAAAGTGTTGAACTTAGCTTGGGATTGTACCCACAGAACTTTCAACATCTTCCCCACATCACAGGGGCAGCTTTGTCCCTGGAGGTGGACATTGCTGCTGCTGCTAAGTCGCTTCAGTCGTGTCCGACTCTGTGCGACCCCATAGACGGCAGCCCACCAGGCTCCCCCATCCCTGGGATTCTCCAGGAAGAACACTGGAGTGGGTTGCCATTTCCTTCTCCAAGGCATGAAAGTAAAAAGTGAAAGTGAAGTCGCTCAATCGTGTCCGACTCTTAGCGACCCCATGGACTGCAGCCCACCAGGCTCCTCCGTCCATAGATTTTCCAGGCAAGAGTACTGGAGTGGGGTGCCATTGCCTTCTCTGAGGTGGACATTACCAGGAGAGATTGATTGCATCTTGCATTGCATCACTTTATGGATAGGTGACTGCCATATTTTTATGAGGACTGAAAATTCCCAACTCTTACTTTCCATATTCACAGTAACAGAATCTTTAGAGGATTTATAAAAAAAACAAGCAACTTTTAACACCACGGTGGCCTCTATGTTTTTATTTTAGAGAACGTCCTGTCAAATGAAATCAAGCTAGTGATTTTTCTTTCTCATTGTGAAAAATCAGTTAACTTTCTCTCTGCTCCACATTCAGACCATCTGTGACCACATGTGTCACTGTGATGTTGAGACAAAAGGTGTTGAGAGATGTCCTGGTGGCGTAGTTGTGGTAACATGTTTTTAAACTAAGTTTTATGAAATGAACCACTCAGTTATCATAGATATCTGGCAGTAAATGCAGAAATACATTTATTTTACTACATAGATAAACTGATACTTTTGTCTTAAGATGTTCTTTAACAGCTTTTTCTCTTCTCCTGAACAATATAATTTGTAATCATTTAGTTTCTATTCTTTTTCTACATTTAAACCGTCTGGTTCATCTTACAAAACTTAGAAATGGTTAGGGAAATTAAATGTTTGTCTAATGAAGAGACTTCCATTAAAATGTGATAGGTGTTAAAATCATTACAATATTCTGCATTAGCCGCTTTTCTACAAACAGAAATCCCTTTGTAGCTCTTTTGTTATTTATGTGTACAGAGTATCAAATTTGCTTAAGAAATGTGTTCTTATGGGCTTCTGTGTTGAATTGTTTTCCTCACAAATTCTTATGTTCGAGTGACCCCCATGGACTTTTGCTCACCGGGCTCCTGTGTCTGTGGGATTCTCCAGGCAGAAACAGTGGAATAGGTTGCCATGCCTTCCTCCAGGGGAGTCTTCTCAACCAGGGATTGAACCTTCATCTCCAGTGTCTCCTGCACTACAGATGGATTCTTAACTGTTGAGCCATCGGGGAAGCACATATCAAGTGCTATTGGTTTTTTAAAATTGATTAATTAATTAATTTTAATTAATTTATTTTAATTGGAGGCTAATTACTTTACAATATTGTAGTGGTTTTGCCATACATTGACATGAATCAGCCATGGGTATACATGTGTTCCCCATCCTGGACAATTGTCCCTAGTTTTAACAAAATCATTTCCATTCTGATTATTTCCAGGAGGATAATCCTAATTATAAGATGCTTAAAAATAAATTGCTTTCTTTCCCCAGAACTTTAGTAGTACTTCCTTTTTTAAAAAAATGAACTGCTTTGTCTGTGTTTTTTTCATTTTTCTCTCACAAATTTTACAATGTCCATTTTGGGCCTCAAGGAAGCATTTGAACAATTACCCAGATTATATAAAAGAAGAATTTCAAATGTAAGCATAAGGAATTTTGAGTTAATATTACTTAAGATTTTGGCATTAGATACATATTAATATAACTGTGTGGCTTCTTTGCAAAAGTAGAAAATAAAGCAGGATTATTTATGTATCTTTTGACAATTTTCTTAAGCATTTGTTTTCATCAGTGAAGTATATCTTGCTTTAAAAAGCAGGATTCAAATGCTTAATAAAAAGTACTCTTTAGATAAAAATAAGAATGGAAAACACAGAATTTGAGGGCTTTCACAACAAGATGACAAATCATAGAAGCATCTACCTTCCATTCTTCCCAAGGTCCCAAAGAATGAAGTGATAATTGTGATGTAAAGAAAAGTGGAACAGATAGATGACCAGCAAAATTGAGGAATCCAGGAAGATAAGAAGCAGAGCATATTTTATCAGAGTCTTAATAGAAAGATGCGTGTGTTGTGTGAGCACAGGTGTTATATGTTGGGCAGAAATCCAACTCTATCCACTTGCCATGAGGAGCACTCTGGCACGGGGCTGAAGAACTGGGTCCCTTTTAGTGTCGCATTTTGAAAGTTAGCTGATGAGTATCATTGTGGAGATGACATGAAATAGCAGAATAAATGTATTAATCATTTTAAAAGTAAAGCTCATTATTAGGTAAACTAGGATTTTTAGTAATTTAGACAGAAAATGACAAGGTTAAGAAGAAAACCACAAATGGCTATCGTTTTAATTGCTTATTTTGATTTTCTTATAATACTGTTTATGTTACACTTCAAAATAATTTTGACATTAATTTTGAAACAAGATTTTTCACACAGTTTTGAAGATATTTTGAGTGTCAATTTTGGGAAACTATTTGACAAATATTTGATGAAGTTAAAGTGGACCTTCTTTCTTAGGTGCATCAAAAATTCATGCTTTTAATGCACATTTACACTAATTGATGTTAATGTGTATGAATCTTCATGCATTTATAACAGAATGCAACATTAGACTAAAAGATAGCACTTCCTCAAAGATTTGTATTCAAAATGCCAGTTAAATAGTGGAACAAACAAATGACATATAGCACAAACTATCTAATTTACATTTTTATTTGATATATTTGGCAGATACTGAAATAAAACAGGAGATAGACCCTAAATGTCCTTTAATGAAACATTCTTTTTTGAATTAACCTTTGTCTGTGTATAGTTGACTTACAATGCTGTGTTACTTTCTACTGTATGGCAAAGTGTATCAGTTATACATATACATGTATCCACTCTTTGTTAAATTCTTTGTAGGTGTAGGTAAAGTATTGGAGAACAGATATTTTAAGATGGGCATGCTGCTGCTGCTGCTGCTGCTAAGTCGCTTCAGTCGTATCTGACTCTGTGTGACCCCATAGATGGCAGCCCACCAGGCTCCCCAGTCCCTGGGATTCTCCAGGCAAGAACACTGGAGTGGGTTTCCATTTCCTTCTGCAATGCATGAAAGTGAAAAGTGAAAGTGAAGTTGTTCAGTCATGTCCAACTCTTCGAGACCCCATGGACTGCAGCCTACCAGGCTCTTCGATCCATGGAATTCTCCAGGCAAGAGTACTGGAGTGGGTTGCCATTGGCTTCTCCAAAGATGGGCATAGTAAAAAAAAAAAAAAAAAAATCAGATGAAAACCTTGAGTTTTACTGGCTCACGGAATTAGGGAAGGTGAAATCCTTGAACTAGTAGATTGTTCTGTTTAACTTTTCTTAAGAGCATCCCTAGTTCCTTAATTTGGAGAATTATCTGAATTAGGGTTTCCTAGGTGGGGCAATGGAGAAGGCAATGGCACCCCACTCCAGTACTCTTGCCTGGAGAATCCCATGGACGGAGGAGCCTGGTAGGCTGCAGTCCATGGGGTCGCCAAGAGTCGGACACGACTGAGCGACTTCACTTTCACTTTTTACTTTCATGCCTTGGAGAAGGAAATGGCAACCCACTCCAGTATTCTTGCCTGGAGAATCCCAGGGACAGAGGAGCCTGTTGGGCTGCCGTCTATGGGGTCGAACAGAGTCGGACATGACTGATGTGACTTAGCAGCAGTAGCAGCAGCAGGTGGGGCAATGGTAAAGAAACCGTCTGCCAATGCAGGAGACAGAAGAGATGGGTTTGATCCCTGGGTCTCGAAGATCCCCTGGAGGAGGGCGTGGCAACCCACTCCGGTATTCTTGCCTGGAGAATACTGAGGAGCCTGAACAGAGGAGCCTGGTGGGCTGCAGTCCAGGGGGTCATAAAGAGTTGGACACGAATGAAGACACAGCACACACACATCTGTTTATTGGGAAACAGAGATGAGGGTGAAGGCCGGTGAGCAAGCAGGAGTGGTGGTACTAACAAGGGCTCTGACTGCAAAAATTAAAGGGTCTTTTGTTAAATGAAGGAGGGGCAAGATCATGGCAATGTTGATGAACTTGTTCTGTTTTTCTAGATTTTTTTTTTCCCTGCATAGAGGACCACTCCTTAGAATGGTTTTCCTGATTCATTTCATTAAGTAGAATTAAATATTTGAGTTTCTTCACTCTGTCTACAGGTACTTGTACTAAGAATGGCTTCATACAGAGGCCCAGTTCCTTTATTAACAGGTATTGAAATAGGATTGTAGCTATTCCAAGAGGTATTGGAATATGCTTGTAGCTATCAGATTCTTGTAAGAGATAGGAACTCAATGGATGGGATGATGAGTTTTAAATTTATTTCTGACAGTTTCTCTCTATTGCAGTCATTAGAGACATGGTTGGAGTTTGGTATTGATTAATATATGGTGTAATAAGTGCTTGCATGTGGGAAACCCCAGGCACCAGAGGTTGATTGGTTAATTGGTTAATTAAGGTACAGAGTGGAATGCTCTGTACTCAAGTTGTGTTTCCTGTCCTGATAACTAGCTGTGACTGATCATAATTAAGAAACTGGGAAATATAAAATTCTCATTAGTGGCAACTTGTTATCAATTTATATTTAAAATATAAATTCTTAATGAGGGAGCTCTTTCAAATTATAGTTTATGAAAGGTATCATATCTTAGCTTTGAGGGGTCCTTAAGTGGCAACCCACTGGAGTATTCTTGCTGGGAAATCCCATGGACAGAAGAATCTGGTAGGCTACAGGCCATAGGGTCACAAAGAGTTGGACATGATTGAGCAGCTCTCATTGTTTTCTAAGAAATGGTCTGCTGCTGCTGCTGCTAAGTCGCTTCAGTCGTGTCTGACTCTGTGTGACCCCATGGACGGCAGCCCACCAGGCTCCCCCATCCCTGGGATTCTCCAGGCAAGAACACTGGAGTGGGTTGTCATTTCCTTCTCCAATGCATGAAAGTGAAAAGTGAAAGTGAAGTCGATCAGTCCTGTCCAACTCTTAGCGACCGCATGGACTGCAGCCCACCAGGCTCCTCCATCCATGGGATTTTCCAGGCAAGAGTACTGGAGTCGGGTGCCATTGCCTTCTCTCTAGATCTGTCTTTATCACTATAACAAGTCAATGTCTGAATCTTCAATACCGAAGACCCTGATGTTGGTTCTTAAACTTTCTCTGAGAATGGAAAATTTTACAAGTAGCCAAATCCTCCTTATATTTAAGTGGAACTTCTCATGCTTGATTTCTATTCTGTCTTCTATATATTTGCCTTTTATCTGGATGATGAGTAGCAGCTGGAGGCAGTATCGTACTAGGGCCAGCTCATATCAACTGGGGAAAATTTACTGTTATGTTTCCAGAAATTCTGTGAGCCAGTTGTTAAGTGCAGCCTTTATTAAACATTAGTATAGTTATATAAATTTTAAATTATATTAAAGCAGAAGTAATAAGTATCGCAAATTCAGTCCTTCCTAATTATTTTACTGCACTGCTCTGTTGTCTGTACTTCAGGGGTGATCTTACATCTATGATGGTGTGGTAGAAATTCTGTGTAATACTGTGCTGCTCAGCATCATTTTCCAATTCTGCAGCCAGTGACATCATTTTGGTAGCTCAAAATCTATTATGGTGTACGTATTCACATCACAGAGATACACAAACTCCAATCAGGGCCCTCCTCTCACCCCCCCAGAACCAGTTACTAATGATTTACCAAATGCCACTGGGATGGGCACTCACAGAAGAAAGCCTGTTTTTTTTCTTGGACATGTAGGGAACTGATTTATAAGCTCTTAATGGAACTAATTAATGCTTGAGTAAAAAGTATATTTCCTAACCTAAATGTTTTATTTAATGCTTCCAGTGCCTGTGCAAAATTGTATACACAATGGAGAAGTTTTTATTTTCAAAAATTCCACTATGAACTCCTTTTATTGCAAAAGCTTTCGGACCTCCTGAAACATTGGAGTTGATAACTGGTTTGTGACTAAATGATCCAGAGTTGATCATGGTTTCATTTCTGGGTGACTCCAGCAGTCCGACCTTTTTGGCACCAGGGACCTGTTTCTTGGAAGACAGTTTTTCCACAGACTGGGGGTTGGGGGTGGTTTGGGGATAATTCAAGGATGTTGCATTTATTGTGCACTGTATTCTATCATGATTACATCAGCTCCACCTAGGATCACCAGGCATTAGATCTCAGACACTGGGGACCTCTGGACTAGACTCTAGAATCCCCCACTGAGAGGAAAGTTGTTTCTGCCTGATCAGTGATGCTGGATTCCTGGGGCAGAAGGAGGACTTTCTTCTGAGCCCAGCTGCCCCACCTGTCTACTTGTTGGTCCTCACATCTTCCCCAGGGTTGTGACGTCCTTCAGTCAATGACAAAAAGGGCAAAATGCCCTCTTTCACCAGGGTTGGGATGAACTTCAATTTTCTATTGTCCCCACATTGAAATACTAAATATTCGATCTTGCAGGAGATTGGGAAAAGGTGATTTGCTTGTTTGTGTGTGTGTTAGTCGCTCAGTCGTGTCTGACTCTTTGCGACCCCGCAGACTGTAGCCTTCCAGGCTTCTCTGTCCATGGAATTCTTCAGGAAAGAATATTTGAGAGCACACTAAAATATGTTTGGCTCATAAAGTTTATTTCCTGAATTTTAAAAAGTAATCATTGTTACAATTTTGAATAAAACCCTGTTGCCCCCTAAGTTCTCTTGTTTCTTTCTTATAGCACCTCCATGAAGCAGATGTTGATATTTTTTTCCATTTACTGATGCGAAAACTAAAATATGGAGACATTCTGCTATATATTGAAATCGTATATTAGTATATGGCTTAAGCCATCCCAAAAAAGCATATTAAAAAGCAGAGATGTCACTTTGCTGATAAAGTTCCATATAGTCAAAGCTATGGTTTTTCCAGTAGTCATGTATGGATGTGAGAGTTGGACCATAAAGAAGGCTGAGTGCTAGAGAACTGATGCTTTTGAATTGTGGTGTTGGAGAAGACTCTTGAGAGTTTCTTAAACAGCAAGGAGATCAAACCAGTCAATCCTAAAGGAAATCAACCCTGAGTATTCATTGGAAGGATTGATGCATAAGCTGAAGCTCCAATACTTTGACCACCTGATAAGAAGAGCTGACTCATGGGAAGACCCTGATGCTGGGAAGGATTGAGGGCAAGAGGAGAAGGGGAGATAGAGGATGAGATGGTTGGATGGCATCATCAACACAATGGACTTGAGTCTGAGCAAACTTTGGGAGATAGTGAAGGACAGGGAAGCCTGGCGTGCTGCAGTCCATGGGTCGTAAAGAGGCAGACACGATTCAGTAACTGAACAACAACTAAGCCATCAGAAATGAGGATAACAATTTTTTTTGTGTGTTACCTTAAGACTGAATTTAAAAAGAGAGTTGTTTCTATGGGTTCAGGCCAAACCTGCTGGAAAGAGTAGTTATTTAAGCAAGCTGTTTCTTTACATAAAATGTGATTTTTAAACCATGATCAAAGTGACTTAAGTAACATGAAGCAGCATTGCAGACTTCTTTTCTCTTCCATCTCTGTTAGTAGAGGTGGCTCTCTTCATGATGGATAGGTATTTTTAGAGTCTCTCAGGAGACACCCCAATTTATCCTGAAACAAAGGAATGAAATGCAAGGTTTATACACACCAGATATTCTACAGTTTTTGCATGCTCTACTTTCTTCAACAGATGAACCACTTCTGACAATGCTTGCACTGTCCAGATAGAATCTTCTAATACCATTGGGACCTCTACTAACAACTATCCTCTCTCTCTCTCTAAGACTTGAAGCCATGAATCCTTTTTGCTTTCTGATGGGAAACTCTTTCCTGGCCTTGGAGGGTATGATTGCCAAAGATCTAAATATTGCAGCCACATCATTGACTGAGTGTCTTAAATGCAGAGCCAATTAGGGGAAAGCATTAGATAAAGCCACTGACCCATTAGGAAGCCTGCAAAGGTTCCTCACAGCCTTTTCATCTAAAAGAGAGCTGTGGTTGGGAATATAGATGGAGTCATCCTCAGGGATCTGTCTGTTGAAGCGTTTCACAAGTGGGAGACTTCACGTTTTGTAACATTTCACGGACTACACCATACAGAGGCACATTGGTCATCTATTATTAATATGTTAGTTTGACTAGTCCTAGAGTATCTTTGTACACACTTTTTAACTCCTTGACTACTGATGATACTTTTACTGGAAGGCAGGGATTTGGGGGTATTAAGATATAAATAATGGCTCAGTTTTCTTTCAAGACAACACAAGTACAAGATATTGTTTTTCTTGGTTTATTTTTCTTTATTAATAATAAACTAGCTTGGTATTTAAAAATGTGGATGGATTCTAATTCATGATGCTTTATTTTTGTTCCATTGTATTGAAGAAATTATATTATTTGCATGTTTTAGAGGACCATACTAAAGCTGAAGAGATAATTAAACATATTTTAGACATCTAAGTTTTATATTTTTTATATTTTTAGTCATCATAAAATTTAGTTTGATTTTTAAATGTTGATTAAAAAAACAATGAAAAGTTTAAAATGTCCTTCCGGAGAATGGTAGTTCAAGCTCTTTTTTATGAGTAGAAATACACTTCTTTATTTAATATGTATTTTGCATTATGTTTAATTAAGTCATCTGAAGTTTAGATTTGGGTCCAGTTTCGCCTGCATTGCCTGCATAAAGCATGACCTGTAATGAACGGAAAAGGAGCAGAGAACCATCGCTCCACAGGCATCAGAATTACACTCATGGACAAGTAGCCACAGTTTTCTCCAAGGTGCTGAAGTGAGTACCGGAGGCTCACCTTATGGAGGGGAATTCACAGCCGCATGACGAAATTAGTGCTGTAAAGGCAGCATTTAATGCGATATAACTTAACCCAATATAGCAGTGGAAAGTCAGATGATACTAGGAATAGATTGTCTGGATTGCAGTAAATATGAGTGAAAAAATAGTGCAGTAAGTCATGGCAGATTTCATAAGCTTCATCTGTAACCCCGAGGAATCAAATCCTTGGACATTTCTGGGAGTTCTTGGTAATTGGACTTATTTTTTCCCATCACATTCAAATATAGGGGGAATGATGTTTTTGACAGGGTTAAACTACATATTCATGTATAAACTCCATTGCATGCAGCAGTAACAATTTGCAAGAAAGTCCTGGAGATAAGAATTTGAACAGTAATAAACAACAGACAAAAGCCAAATCAGCAGTGTAATATTCTTTAAGCAGCAAATATTGCAATGCGTAAATGTAAGCATGATATGTAGCAATCCTGTCTAGGCAGTGTCGATCAGATATATTTAAACAAACAAAAAAAAGTGATAGTTTCATATTTCTCAGAGTGAAACATTTTGAGAAATGTATAGTTCAACTTCAAAGGAATGCTAATTCAGAAATTGTTCAGAAAGAAAAATGAAGATATTTGGATTGTTTAGCTTAATGGTGGATTATTAGCATCACAAGGAACTGTTGCAGAATGCTGAAAGGAAAATACCCTCCTCCCCACCCCATCTTCTGCTGCTTCCATCTCTGTTTCCTTCATCCCTGGAATCATTGTCCTTCTCCACCTATTCTGATCCACCTGTTCCTGAGCCAATATTGACAGAATAGTAGGTATGTCATCTTCAGCCCTTCAATTGGTTACAGTTAAGACTTTAAGTCATATGTGTGAAACTCTATTTGTTTTTAAAAATTAATTAGTTGACAATTAATTAATTTTCATTTTTTACTTCGCTGGGTCTTTGTTGCTGCCCTGGGGCTTTCTCCAGTTGCGGCGCTCCGGCTTCTCACTGCGGTGGCTTCTCTCGTTGTGGCGCACACAGGCTCTAGGCGTGCAGGCTTCAGTAGTCGTGGTGCATGGGCTTAGTTGCTCCACAGCATGTGAGATCTTCCTGGACCGGGGATTGAATCTATATCCCATGGATTGGCAGGTGGATTCTTAACCACTAGACCACCAGGGGAGTCCACGTAAAACTCTTATTTCTTAGAAGCAGAAAGAATAAAAGATGATATGGCAAGATGCTAATAATACAGCAAGAGACACTTGGACACCTTATAAGATGGTCCCTTATTGCTCCTTGCCTGCTTGGTTCCCAGGCTTTCTTGGTGCTTCCCAAGATCTGACAACTGCCAGCTTGTGCTTCTAACCTATATTATTGCACTGGGCCTGTTCATATAATAAGATGCAATTGATGATAACTTAGCACCGTGTTTAGTTACATCTGTTGCTCGTGCTTTCCGCATCCATCTCTTCCTGCAGACAAAGATGCAGACACTGAGGCTGACATACTGGCGTTCAGCCTGGAGACCCTCCCTCTGCCGACCCCAGCTGCAGCTTTATCTGTTCAGCTGTCCATTATGACGGTAAAATTACAGCCTAATGGTGTCTGCGCTGCTGCTCCTGTGACCACCATCTGCCTGTGTCACGTCGTGAATGCTCTCCTCAGTTGTATTTTTGTGAGCGTGACACTCTTATGGAGGCTCTCAGAGGCCACCTGGAGCAGTGTTTTATGATCTGGACTTTCCCACCCATGTAGCTGAGGAAGGAGCCGTGTGAAATTTCCAAAACAGCCACTTCCTTGACATAAGAGAAAGGTGGTATCAGAAACTCTCACCTTATGGCAATGCGCGGTGGTTAAAACAGGTGCATAAAAGGTGCTTTTACAGAAAACCAGTTTGACATTAATTTAGGTGCACAGGTGATCAGTCCTTAACTGTCTACTTCCCAAATCATTGTTTAAAATGACTACTTGAGAGTAGTCAAGTAGTCAAGCTCCTGCTCTCAAGTAGGAGCTTAAGAGTAGATGTGTGTTTCTTTCTACCACTCCATTTGCTTTTCACTCCAGTATAAAGCCATGGTGGTGACTACTCTATAATTATACTCTTCTACCAAATGGCTGGCATGATCAAACTCATTATCGCTTTTATCTGAATAAGTTGTGAAGTTTACTGGAAGGAGATTTTGGAAATTGTTTCTGTGATGATTTAAAGAATAGAATAGATTGAGGCTACTTTTGTCTGAAAGGACTGATTCAGCCTGTATTAGTGTTCTTCAGGGGACTAGAACCATTATAATGTGTATTTGTATATCTTTATGTATATGAGGAAATTTATTACAGGAATTGATTTATGTGATCATGAAGGTTGAGAAGGCCCCACCTGCTGTTGGCAAGCTGGAGAACCAGGAAGACTGACGTCCAAGGACAGGAGAAGACAGATGTTCTAGCTCAGGCAGAAAGAGCAAATTCTCTCTTCCTTAGCCCTTTTGTGGGGCTTCCCTGGTGGCTCAGATGGTAAAGAATCTCCCCACAATGACAGAGACCCGGGTTTGATTCCTGGGTTGGGAAGATCCCAAGGAGAAGGGAACGGCAACCCACTCCAGTATTCTTGCTTGGAGAATTCCATGGACAGAGGAGCCTGTTGGGCTACAGTCCATGGAGTCACAGAGAGTCGGACATGACTTCAGTGACGGAGCATACATGAGCAAAGCAGAGGAGAGAATCAAGCTCTGCATTGTGAATGTCTAGACTCAGATTCTTTGTACTCTGCTGACAAAGCTTATTTGTGTTCGCTATCCGTTGTGTTTAGATGATGTCGAAACCTGGGAAAGTCTGACCCAGGGAGACTGACTTGAGTAATGCCTTCTTTCAAATAGGTAATGTGAACTACCTTAGCATATCTGTGCCCAGGTAATTTGATTTCTGGAATGTGGGCCTACACTTGTTTTCTTATCTGGTCACATGAACCCTCTGCTGCTGTCTGAAAAGCATCCCCTATACAACATCTGTCACTGTCATTACTGCCCTGGGGGTCAAAGGTCACCTCTACTAGCATAGGATTGGTGTAATATGTAGACAGATAGATTCCCTTTAATTCTGCAATCTAGAAGACCATTGTTCAATAAGCCCCCTGTCCATAGTGGATAAGTATAGCTTGAAACTTTCCTAATATGGCAATACTATTGTACATCAGCTTACCTAGGCTTCCAAAAACTATTTTCAACCCCAATGAGGGCCATACAACCACATTCAAACACTTCTTAGCAACAGAGCTCTTTGGTAAACTGAAAATTGCCCAGTTTATGGAATTTTCTCTCTATCTTATAGTTTCTCATATTCCAATTCCCTAGAAAATTGCTTTGAGAAAAATGAGACAATATATCTCTGGAGTGGTCCATTTTTTTTTTTTTTTCATTCTACTGTGAAGCTGGGTATACAGTCCTAATTATCTTTGACCATGTTCCTTTTTGAAGGAGATATTCTCTTCTAGTTTATTCATACATCACAACAAAGTGTACAGGCTCTAAAAACAAGCTTTGGGACATTCATCTTTAATACACAAATATGTAGACTTTATTATCACATTTCTGAAGATTTCAGCACTTACAAGCTGTGTGGGTCCACCCGCAGATATGTTTTTCCTATCACAGCCTTATAATGTCAATTATACTCAATTGTAAGTTAATTTAGGTCAACAACTTTGACTCTTGTGGCATTTGATAATCTCATTAATGTTGCTGACTGCCTCTGTATGAAAGACCCCAGCATGTACATAATTAAACATTCTCATCAGATTCACTATTTCATGAGAAGTCATAAAAAAGAACTTGAAGCAAAACTGACCCATTTATCTTCTAAAATTTTCTATGTACTTTAAATTAAGTAAAACAAAAAGTAATACTTAACATTGAAGTACAAATCACAGAGTCAGACATGACTGAGCAGCTAAGCACAGCACAGCACAGCACAAATAATCCAAAACAGTTTAATTTTATTTTACTTCATGTGGAGGACTTCATGCTTTTCTCCATTGTTTGGTAACCCAGATATCAAGTTTTTATTTTGAGCACATAATGTGATATTAGTATTATAGTACTGAAGTTTAGAAAGCCTTGTGAAATCATTTATTCTTCCTGTTCTTTTGAAAATTTGTGATAAGCTTAAAAACTGGTCTTAAAAACCTAATTAATATTTTTAGATGTAACTCATAAAAACATACATATTTCTCCTGTTTTCTTAGCATCAAACGTGAAACATATTCAGAGTATTCGCTCTAACATTTTTTCCAAAGTAGTTACAAGCTGTTTTAGTTTTAGTTAGAAACAATGCAGAGACAAAGGTCAAATGATAAATCTCAGCAGATGTGCTTCTGCCAGGGTTGGAATGCAGCATGAATAAGATTTACTGTGACCCAGACTTTCAACAGAATAGCTCATAACAGCAAGAGAGGGCCACAAATGAGGTGTTTTCTCTTTTATTGCACTCAACTCTTTGACTTATTTGTTCTTACTGTTGTCTTTAAGCCCAAGGTTTGTGGCAGACCCAGAGACTGGGAATTTCAGAAAGAAAGCTTTACATGGGACTGACTTAAGGAGCAAATGGAAAACATCTTGGTATGGTTGTCTGGGATCCAGTAGCAGGGTGTGCCTAAGAGCTAAGGCATTAAACAAACACCGGCTCTGGCCTGGTAGTATTAGGAGGCATGCAAGTTACGGTGAGGTAAGAATTTCAATACTATTTTATCCAGGTCAAGAATGTAATGTTTTCATAATGCTCTATTTTCCATGTAGTAAAGAACTACCAAGGGTGTATTTTATTTATTTATTTTTTTAAGAAAATGGTAGATTCAACCACACCAATGACTATAGTGAATGTTATTGGTGTAAACATAGGGACTGTAAAATCATATGAAGTAAGAAGACCCAAATATATACTTTTTACAAGAAACTACAAGAAGGGCTTCCCTGATAGCTCAGTTGGTAAAGAATACACCTGCAATGCAGGAGACTCTGGTTTGATTCCTGGGTTAAGAAGATCCTCTGAAGAAGGGATAGACTACCCACTCCAGTATTTTTGGGCTTCCCTTGTTGCTCAGCTGGTAAAGAATCCACCTGCAATACAGGAGACCCTGGTTCAATCCCTGGGTTGGGAAGATCCCCTGGAGAAGGGAAAGGCTACGCACTCCAGTATTCTGGCCTAGAGAATTCCATGGGGTCACAAAGACTGAGCGACTTTCACTTGCACAAGAAACTAAGTTATTGTTCAGTCGCTAAGTTGTGTCCCACTCTTTTCGACCCCATGGACTGAAGCACACCAGGTTTCCCTGTCATACACTATCTCCAAATGTTTACTCAAACTCACGTCCACTGAGTCAGTGATGCCATCCAACCATCTCATTCTCTGTTGCCCACTTCTCTTGCCCTCAATCTTTCCCAGCATCAGGGTCTTTACCAATGAGTCAGCTCTTTGCATTAGGTGGTCAAATTATTGGAGCTTCAGCTTCAGTATCAGTGAGTATCCCTACAATGAGTACTCAGGGTTAATTTCCTTTAAGATTGACTGACTTGATCTACTTGCTGTTCAAGGGACTCTCAAGAGTCAAAGAATACAATAGATTAAAAATAAAGAATAAATAAAGTTATATGATGCAAGTCCGAAGGTTGTATCTTAATATTTTCAGGATACTAAGGGGTCCATTGGTCCATTTGTATAATAGCACTAGAAAGGACATAGAGTCTTTTTCCTTTTTTAAAAGTGATGTTTTAGAGATCATCCACCACAAGCCCTTTCTTCTGAGAAGAGAGAGAATTAATTTCCACTCTCCTGTTTCTTCGGAGGGTGAGCTGTGTTGCTGAACTCCTGTGGTTGTCAGCTTTCTGCTCCACCACACTTAGGGAAAGTCCACAAGGATCTGCGGTGAGCCCCAGGCAGCTTGCCTCCTGGCTGTGGTTGAAGGCTGGGTTACTCTGCTTGCAGGGCTCAGCCGAGCAATTCATAAAAATGTGTGGCTAATAGCAGAGGCAGTGACTGGTGGTTAAACGGTAGAAAAGTCTGCCCTCCAGCCAGCCTCATATGAAACAATGGGATCATAGTGCTCTGAGGTAAGAAGTGCTCAGTGAATGTTTGTGGTGCACGTGAATAAAGGAGGGAATGAACATATGGTCTTCTGGAGTGGAAGTGGGTCCTAAGTTCAGTAGGTCACTCCTTTCCTTTGGAATTCCCACAGCACCTCATCTCCCCTCGTTCTTCACCCTTCCGCTCACTTGGGGACCTGTGTGGTGACATTTTGGTTGCCCTGGTGATGGGAGTAGGGGAGGGATGAGGTGCTACTGGCATTTAGGTTCCCGTAGGGCAGAGATGATCCTTCAGTGAATAGGAAGTCTTGCACAGTGAGAAAGTCTTCCCTAAAATGATAACCAACATCCCGCCAAGAAGCACTGAATCTCCATCTGGGTTCTCTGATAGGAATGTCACAGACAAGAAGTCATCACTTCCTCAAGTAGACAAATATCTTGTTGGACATATTGTTGTTCAGTTGCTCAGTTGGGTCCAACTCTTTTCGACCCGCTGGACTGCAGTCCTTCGCCATCTCTTGGAGCTTGCTCAAACTCATGTCCATTGCATCCCTCAGTGGTGATGCCATCCAACCATCTCATCCTCTGTCCTCCTCTGCTCCTTCTGCCTTCAATCTTTCCTAGCATCAGGGTCTTTTCTAACAAGTCAGCTCTTTGCATCAGGTGGCCAAAGTATTAGGGCTTCAGCTTCAGCATCAGTCCTTCCAATAAATATTCAGGATTGATTTCCTTTAGGATTGACTGGTTTGATCTCCTTGCAGTCCAAGGGACTCTCAAGAGTCTTCTCCAACACCACAGGTTCAAAAGGATCAATTCTTCAACATTCAGCCGACATATAACATTCAGAAAAAGATTTCCTGATGCTTAGCTAAAGCCTTGAAAATTCACCCATTGGTATCTGCTCTGTCCTCCAAAGGAGTGGAGAGACCCGTTAGCTTCCTCTAATGTTATTCGTACAACTCATTTACTGACCATCCCCATTCTGATTACTTTCCTCAGGGTTGGACAGGTTTTCTTTTGTCCTTGTTATGGTGGGACATTTAGAGCCTGACACTGTCCTCTGACTATGGCTTGACTGTGCAGCGTAAAAAGCACCTGGAGCCTTAGCGACTGAGGCTAACTTCTGATCTAGTCACAGCTGTTACTGTTATTTTTATGAATATAACTGAAGACTGTGTTTATCATTCTTGATTTTTATCAGCTGACCATTAAAAATTCCAATCTTATTCACATCAACCATTGGCAATCAGAATTTCCATCATCAGTGGGGGCAAACTTTTTCAGTAAAGAACCAGATAATAAATACTTGAGGCTTCTCAGGCCAGCTGGCCTCTGTGACAGCTACTTCACTGTGCCTTTGTAGCCAGAAAGCAACTGTGGACATGACATAAATCCTTGAGTGTGGTTGTGTTTCAATTTTATGTTCTTTACAAAAATAGGTGGTAGGCTAGATTTGGCTCCTGGGCCACAGTTTGCCAACCCCTGTTCTGTACTTAAAGATTTATTAGATTAAAATCCAAATGTGGTAGTGTATTTATTATGTCTGTTTATATTATTGTATTGATTTCAGCCAAATCATACAAACCATCTAAGCACCTCTTGAATTCTAATTACTCAAGTTCTGTTATTCAGTAAGAATTAGGTTCGTTTTCACTTTGTATCACCTAATATGTCACTTCTGTGCTTTTATCTAGTCATTCTTCATACCCAGAACAAAGACGCCTTGTACAGAATAAAGCCAAAAATAGACCCTAACTATGTAGCAAGTTTTAGCTTACGATGACTAGCCATCTAAGTGATAAATATTTGATTATAATAGTTTCATCATCAATTAATTCATGAATTCACACCAAAATTCCGTTATGCACCACAATTATTTTTTCTTTATAAGAATCATGAGGGGGTTGTGTGTATTTTCTTCCTGAAATCAAGATGTATGTCTATTACAAGTTCTTGCCATTCCTCTCTATTAATGCCAACAAAACTATATTTCTCATATAAAACTGGCTTATAGTAAATTAACTATTTGCTCATATATTCTTGCAGTTTGCTGAAAGTAGATGAAATCTCGTGAGTCTCACCCCTATACCTGCTCCTCTTGAGATACTTGCCCAAATGGGGTTTTCATGCCATTGCAGCATGACTGTGCTTCTGAGGTCACAGTTATGGGTCTCTTAAAACTCTCTATCAGAGAAGGCAATGGCACCCCACTCCAGTACTCTTGCCTGGAAAATCCCATGGATGGAGGAGCCTGGTAGGCTGCAGTCCATGGGGTCGCTGGGAGTCGGACACGACTGAGCGACTTCACTTTCACTTTTCACTTTCATGCACTGGAGAAGGAAATGGCAACCCACTCCAGTGTTCTTGCCTGGAGAATCCCAGGGACCGGGGAGCCTGGTGAGCTGCCGTCTATGGGGTTGTGCAGAGTCGGACATGGCTGAAGTGACTTAGCAGCAGCAGCAGCAAAACCCTCTATAGAGGAGGAAGAGTTAACAGGGTCTTAGCAGCAGCAGCAGCATCCTTCTTCCTTCTTAAGGACTTCCTGGATCACTGCTGATCTCCATCAGACATCCTGCAGACATTCCAAGTAACAGAAAGGTAAACTAAGAAGCGCATATCTAAGTTTGTCTTTATTTAACAGAGTATTCTCTGTATTAATTAC
This sequence comes from Bos taurus, assembly GCF_002263795.3. Taxonomy (NCBI): domain Eukaryota; kingdom Metazoa; phylum Chordata; class Mammalia; order Artiodactyla; family Bovidae; genus Bos; species Bos taurus. Next base: position 27,487,686 of record NC_037341.1, read on the forward strand.
CTGTTATAAATAAATAAACCTGAAATTTAAGTGGTCCAGGTGGCCAGAGAGTGGGAGTTAGTCATGTAAGTTTTTTATCTGCATGAGGAATGAAATATGAAAACTAAGAGGGCCGTCAACTTATTTTCCCTGGGGTAGCTTGCACTGGACGTACTTGGCACTCATCTGTTACTCTTAACACCAAATTGCATCCCTTTTGGGAAAAAGGATTTTCTGAAGCTGTGATAGTTCAGGGTTTTTCATAGTTGCAAGTGTGCCTGTTGTTTCTTGTACTGTTAAAGAGTAAAGCAGTGATGTGGTATTACAATAGGGAATGGGTCCAGGAAACTGAGCTCCACTGGGATTTGTACAGAGGAAACGTGGCATTTTAAAGGGGGATGAGAATCCAGGGAGTGGGTGAGAGGGGTGCTCTGTAGAGTTGGGGAAGTGAAAAATTATAAAAAATGGCAAGGGATAGTTGGTCCATGGGAAGGGTTTGCTGACCGCTGCGTATGATTGAATCCTGCTTTCTTTGCAGGTGTTGGCTGGAACAGACACTAAACTCTTGCAGCAACCTTGAGTTTTCTCAGGCAGGCACTTTAAGGGAAATTAGGGTCATCCTTGGGACACAGCCTTGAGCTGTTAGAAACTGTGTTAGTGTTTGTTCAAGTCCTTGTAGGCCAAAGTTGACTGGCCTATTCAAGAAGCAGGCTCAGAGGAGCCTGGCTAGAATTTTCAAAGAGCATCTTTGTCAGCATCCTTCACTAATCACTAGTGAAGTTGGGTGCTGTGTAGGATCTCTGATCGCCCCGAATCAGCTGTGATGATACTAAACTCTAGGATTCTGTACTGTGATACTATTCATTTGGGCCTGAGACCTGTACTGTAAAGACCATTACTTTTTAGATGGATGCTCTGGGGCAGTGTGTGTGGGTCGGGGCGGGGGGAGGGGGAGGCGGAGGAGTGGGGGGGAGTGTGTGAAGGGAAGTCTCTGGTTGCTTTACATATTTTGTGAGCTCAATTTTCTTTTAAGGTGTTTGGAATATTATTTCATGTTCCATCTTCATTTAACTAGGACTGAGTAGGTAAATCTGAATTTTTTTCTGCCATTTTTCTCAAGTTGTAAGCCCCTTACTTCCACAGTCATAGACTGACTTCTTTCTTTTTAAAAATTATATAAATCCTGCCATTTCCAATTTAAAGACCAGTTTTGGTGAAGAACAGGGTAAGTGCTGTAAAAGGGGACAAATATTATTTGTGCTAAAGGAGTAGGAAAACCTTTTATAGTTTATATTTAAAGTGTTGTTTATATAATTTTATGAATCACAAGGTATAAGTTTTGTAGTGTTATGATATTTCTAATATAATTCCATTATTAGTAAACTGTTTCTATGACTATTTTAATTATTTTAATGTAAATTACATTAATTTAAATTTTAGTTTAAATTTATTTTAGTCTTGAATATATGTTGAGTGATGGACATTGAACAATATTCACTCTTCTGAATTTGAAGCTTATCATTCATTTTCTTCTTAGGTTTTCCCATGACTTTTTTAGATGCTTAAAAATGATAAACTATTTGAGGCTGAAACTTAGTTGTGTAGAAAATCAGGGTGTCTTTTTCTTGAATTTAAATAAGACCCAATATGTTAGAAATGTAGGGGGAAAAATTCATATTTGAGAGAATGACATGTAACTAGTATATTATGTCAGTTCTGAATTTTATTTTTTTTAATTAGTAATTAAAGAGAAGTAGTTTTGAGTGGTGACAAGGCTATACATTGCTAGGCAACATTGCTAGACTTATGAAGAAAAACTAGAAATGAAGCAATAATTGTATTTCTGATTACCTCAAGCTCTATCCTAATGATCAGTTATAAAAATGAGAGATGGTATGCTATAAAGTATGTATATGCTTCATATTAATTTTATATTTACCTCCATATTCAGTTTTGTCTATTAAAATCACTTTTTTGTGTTAGGTTGGCAAATTTTCCAATTTATTAGTTCATCTATTTCTTTCAGGCAATATTCAATAGAGTGCTAAGAAAGGTTAAAATTAAAAGGCCAGGAATTTATAATTACTAGCAGTCATGCATAAATTATTGAGGATGGTAATTTTGAATGCTTTATTCATTAGAATAGTTTCAATTTGTTCAAGTCAGTCATCACAATAAAATTTTGACTCTCTCTTTGGACTTCAGCTAATATGTCTATGCTTTAGAATTCACTTAGTATTTCCATGCAATGGTGAATAAAATGCTATTTTCTCATCACTTTTCTGAATTTTATTTTTATAATACTCCATACTTTACCACAAAAGATTCTATTCCTTTGATCTTTGACTTGCTTGTTTTTTCTCTTGATTTGTATAATTTAATTATTTGCTAGTAATAGGTAAATTTTATTGATCAGTGAATTTCAATTTTGAAATGCCCCCAAACCAACTACTTTTGAAATCAAGGATAAAACAACTTACTCTTTTGAAATTGAAAAGCAGATGTGTTTTAGCTAAATTCTTAATGAATCTGTCAACAGTAATTGGATAGAATATTATATAAACAAGATACCTTTTTCTTCAGGTATCTTCTGGGTCTGTGTAGTAATTTCTAATTTGTAATGGACAGAAAGAGGTTTGTATTTTTGAAAGCTTCTGGTTTACTGGAGAATTAAACTTAGATCTGGGCAGATTTGTGGTGATGTATAGGTATATTGGTAAAGAATCTGCCTACCAATATAGAAGACACAGGAGACAAGGATTCAATCCCTGGGTTGGGAAGATCCCCTGGAGTAGAAAATGGCAACCCACTCCAGTATTCTTGCCTGGAGAACCCCATGGACAGAGGAACCTGGCAGGCTTTAGTCCATGGGGTCACAAAGAGTCAGACACGACTGAAGTGACTGATCACAGTACAGCATGGATTTGGGATGTATACTTGAATGCAATTCACTTTATTTATTTTTAAAATCCTTCTTTAATTATCTGTAAACTTCTGCTTCTGGCAGATGAAGTAACTGGTACTGAATTTTCTCTTTAACATAAACAATTGTAACACTGGACAGAGGAGCTAAGACAGTGGTTTTCAGGCACCAGGCAACAGGTAATGCAGGACTATGACTTTGACAAAGGGAAGACTCTACATGGTACTTTCTGAATGAGAAGCAGGGTCTAGAGCCTCCCCAGACAACAGAGGTGTTGCTGATATGAAGAGGCAGGTGTTGGAGGTCAGAGCTGAAGTTTGTGGAGCAGGTAACAGAGAATGAGATGCATGGTGAGAAAGGAGGAACTGATGAAGTTACATCTCAAGACATTAGCTGGAGCTGGGCCACAAAGAGCAAAGAATAGCATCAGAAATTATAAATAGTTGGATAAGTGTTTTTTCTTTATCTCTTTAAAAGGCAATAAAAATAATGGCATTGTATTATGGGTATTATATCACATATAGATATAAAATATATGAAAAAGGTGGTTCAAATAGATGGAATTATACTGCTGTAAAATTCTTATATTTTACTAAAAACATTATGATACTAATTAGGGTAAAGGATGTACAACAGACCTGCATGCAATTGGTCTATTAACTTTTGACAAAGGCACCAAGACAATTCAAGGGAGTAAAGAAAACCTTTTCAACAGATGGTGCTGGAATATTGGATAGACATATGAAAAAATATGAATTTTGACCTCTATTTAATTCCATTCACAAAAATTAATTTGAGATGGATCATAGACATAAACATAAAGGCTGAGCTTCTGACTTTCTGAAAGTAAACTTGAGAGAATAGCATTGCAACCTTTGAACAGGCAGAGACAGCGTGCAAAAGATAAAAGGAAAAAGATGATAAATTGTACGTCATTAAATAAGAAACTTCTGTTCACCCAAAGACAAACTTTGTAAATGAAAAGACAAGACATATGTAGAAAATATTTGCATTACACCTTCCTAAGAAGGGACTTGCATTTAGAATATTTTAAGAACTAATACAAACCAATAATTAAAAGATAAGAGCTGAATTTAAAAATAGACAAAGGAGTTGAAGAGAGAAACATTCAAGGACATATACAAATGCCAGCAAGCATATGAAAAAATTCTCACAGTTATTGTTCATCAGGAAAATCAAGTTAAAATTACAATGAAATACTATTTCTTAGCTATTAAAAGACTGACAACACAGATGATGGTGAGGGTGTAGAGCAACTGGAAGGCTCATATACGGTTGGAAGACTGTAAAAAGGGAAACTTAAGAAATGTGAAATTTCTCAGAAATTTAAACATATCCTTACTCGATTCCAGAATTCCACTCCTATGTGTTTACACAGAAAAAATATACATCAAGACAAAACCTTTTACACAATTGTTATAGTAGCTTTATTCAAAATATTCACAAACTACAAGCAACCCAAATATCTCCAAATTTCTGAATTAACTGCTGATGCACTCAATAATATGAACGTGAGTTTCAAAAATACTGTAATGAAGGAAAGGAGACAGACATAATCTTCTAGAAAAAGACGTGGGAGTTCTTACTATATAATATATTTAAGTTCAAGAACTTTTATAGGAATAGAAATAATAATGGTGGTTCCTTAAGGGTGGCGGAGGAGGAAGAAGCTGTGGAAGGTGGCAAGTGGGAATGGAGAAAGGTCTATCTCTGTTGGATTGTTGGCTAAAGGGGTGTGGACATTTGTCAAAACTCATTGCATGTAATTGTAGAAATCAGATCTTTGCATTTCTCTGGTGTGTTTCTTCATTCAAACATATGTTTAAGTGTTCAGTGTAGATTCCCTCTGAACACTTTAAAGCTCTGAATTTTGTGTTTTTCTCATTTGATAAAAATTATCTTTACGTATTTCAGTTACCTGCTAATTAGCTTTCCTAGTACCTCGTTTTGATGACTGCAGACATTTCACTGTCAGCAACCTTTAAGTCGGGTTCGATCCCTGGGTTAGGAAGATCCTGTGGAGAAGGGAAAGGCTACCCACTCCAGTATTCTGGCCTGGAGAATTCCATGGACTGTATAGTCCATGGAGTCGCAAAGAGTTGGACACAACTGAGTGACTTTCACTTTGCACTTTCAGCCTTTAAGTCAGCTTCCCTGGTGGCTCGGATGGTAAAGAATCTGCCTGCAATTTGGGAGACCTGGGTTTGATCCCTGGGTCAGGAAGATCCCCTGGAGAAGGGCATGGCAACCCACTCCAGTATCCCTGCCTGAAGAATCTCCGTGGACAGAGGAACCTGGCAGGCTGCAGTACATGGACTCACAGAGTTGGAAACGACTGAGTGGCTAAGCACACCTTTAAGTCAGCTCTGCATTTTGTCCTTTCAGTAGAAAGCATGTTAGTGCAGAGACCATTTCTTCCGTCTTGTTAACTATAATGTCCATTCTCTGTAATGACCAATTGATTGCTAATAAATTTCTCATGGACTCCTGAAAAACAGGTAATTAGATGATTTTCCTTTCAAGGTCTGGCTTTGCTTTTCATTTGTTCTGAGGATTTCAGGCTATAGGGAATACACCCACGTAATCCCCCTTAGAGTTTCAAATGCTTTGTTTATTAGGCAAATGGTTTGACAGAATATATATATACATGGACACAGACCTGTTTAAGGAAGATGCGTGTGGTGCCTTAATGGCTCTGCAGATCAAAAGAGAAGAGAAGAGAACTATGATAGCACTCAAACCAGAGCTGCTGAAACCACACCAAATATAATGGAAGCCGTGCTCATTACATACCTCCCTGAAACCAATATTCTGGAATGTTTTTGTTTCCTGAATTTTCAAATAAAGTGATGCTATTTATGCTTACACTTGCCAAAACTTAAAGATTGAAAAGTGCTTAATTTCAAGCCATGACTTAAAATAGTCTACATTTTTGGTGATATGTAGGCAAACATTTTGCTTTTTAAAATTTTGTGTTTTATGTACTCTGGGAATAAGTATAACAAGCCCATGAAATTCTTTGATGTCTTTGGAGATATATTTGTCTATTTTTAATAATGCGTTGATTTAAAGAGAAGTCATACAGCAAGCAGCACAAAAGTAGCAAGAATTATTAAGATTGATATACGAAAATTAGAGTAGTGAGATATTCTTCTTATACTTGGGAAAGCTACAGCACCTCCCTAACTGTTCACTATGGATTCCTTATTCTACTTTTCCTTTCTTAGATCTTGAGACCTCAGTCCAGAATGCTACCTGTTTCCTCTACTTCCGGATGACTTTCAAACCGGAAAGGGTGGTCCCTGAAAGAGTATGGAAAGGAGGTCTCTTCTTAACATAGCATTGGTGCTGACTGGCTCAGAAAATTGTGTTTGTGGGACTCTGGGAATTTGTCTAGTTTTTGGTCATTATAATCCCTGTGAAGAGGATTTAGGGGAAGAAGGTGGTGTCCCTGAAGGACATTCAGTTCAGTTCAGTCGCTCAGTGACATCCAACTCTTTGTGACCCCATGGACTGCAGCACCCCAGGCTTCACTGTCCATCACCAGCTCCTGGAGCTTGCTCAGACTCATATCCATCAAGCTGGTGATGCCATCCAACCATCTCATCCTCTGTCGTCCCCTTCTCCTCCCGCCTTCAATCTTTCCCAGCTTCAGGGTCTTTTCCAATGAGTCATTTCTTCGCATCAGGTGGCCAAAGTATTGGTGCTTCAGCTTCAGCATCAGTCCTTCCAATGAATATTTAGGACTGATTTCCTTTAAGATTGACTGGTTGGATCTCCTTGCAGTCCAAGGGACTCTCAAGAGTCTTCTCCAATATCACAGTTCAAAAGCATCAATTCTTTGGTGCTCAGCTTTCTTTATGCTCCAACTCTCACATGTTTATATGACTACTGGAAAAACCAGGGCTTTGACTAGATGACTTTGCCAGTAAAGTAATGTCTCTGCTTTTTAATATGCTGTCTAGGTTGGTCATAGCTTTTCTTCCAAGGAGCAAGTGTCTTTTAATTTCATGGCTTCAGTCACCATCTACAGTGATTTGGGAGCCCAAGAAAACAAAGTCTGTCACTGTTTCCATTGTTTCCCCATCTATTTGCCATTAAGTGATGGGACCAAATGCCATTATCTTTGTTTTTTGAATGATAAGTTTTAAGCCAGCTTTTCACTCTCCTTTTTCACTTTAATCAATAGGCTCTTTGATTCCTCTTCACTTTCTGCCATAAGGGTGGTGTCATCTGCATGTCTGAGGGTATTGATATTTCTCCCTGCAAACTTGATTCCAGCTTGTGTTTCATCCAGCCTGGCACTTCACATAAGCAGGGTGACAATATGCAGCCTTGACATATTCCTTTCCAAATTTAGAACCAGTCCATTGTTCCCTGTGCAGTTCTAACTGTTGCTTCTTGGCCTACATACAGATTTCTCAGGAAGCAAATAAGGGGGTCTGATGATTCCCATCTCTAAGAATTTTCCACAGTTTCTTGTGATCCATACAGTCAAGGCTTTAGCGTAGTCAATGAAGCAGAAGTAGATGTTTTTCTGGAATTCTCTTGCTTTTTCTACGATGCAACGGATGTTGGCAATATGATCTCTTGTTCCTCTGCCTTTTCTAAATCCAGCTTAGACATCCAGAAGTTCTTTGTTCATGTACTGTTGAAGCCTAGCTGGAGAATTTTGAGCATTACTTTGCTAGTGTGTGAGATGAGTGCAATTATGCACTCATAATTTGAGTATTCTTTGGTAGTTTGAGCATTCTTTGGCATTGCCTTTCTTTGGGATTGGAATGAAAACTGACGTTTTCCAGTCCTGTGGCTACTGTTGAGCTTTCCAAATTTGCTGGCATGTTGAGGGCAGCACTTAACAGCATCATCTTTTAGGATTTGAAATTGCTCAACTGGAATTCTGTCACCTCCACTAGCTTTGTTCGTAGTGATGTTTCCTAAGGCCCGCTTGACTTCACACTCCAGGATGTCTGGCTATAGGTGAGTGGTCTCACCATCATGGTTATCTGGGTCAGAAGATCTCTTTCTATAGTTCTGTGATTTCTTACCACCCTTTCTTAATATCTTCTGCTTCTGTTAGGTCCATACCATTTCTGTCCTTTATTGTGTCCATCTTTGCATGAAATGTTCTCTTGGTATCTCTGATTTTCTTGAAGAGATCTCTAGTCTTTCCCATTCTGTTGTTTTCCTCTATTTCTTTGCATTGCTCACTTAGAAAGGCTTTCGTATCTCTCCTTGCTATTCTTTGAACTCTGCATTCAGATGGGTGTATATTTATTTCCTTTTCTTCTTTGCCTTTAGCTTCTCTTCTTTTCTCAGCGATTTGTAAGGCCTCCTCAGACAACCTTTTTGCCTTTTTGCATTTTTTTTTCATGGGAATGGTTTTGATCACTGCCTTCTATACAGTGTTACGAATCTCCATCCATAGTTTTTCCAGCACTCTATCAGATCTAATCCCTTGAATCTATTTGTCACTTCCATTGTATAATAGTAAGGGATTTGATTTAGGTCATACCTGAATGGTCTAGTGGTTTTCCACTAGAAGATGTACAGTCTTTTTGTATTTTCTTTAGTGTTGTCTTTGCTGTTCTGGTTAAGATGGTGGATGTATGGTGCTTAGTTTCAGAGAGTAGGGCTCATTCAAGACCCAGCAACAATGATACACAGTCGGTAGGATTTTACCAAGAGGAAAAGGGTAAAATATGAATGAGATGCAAAAATACACTCCCCAAATGGGAAAATCCCATATACGTAATTATTTAAATAGAAGTCAGTCAAAATTCCTAGATAAGTTTGGTACAAATGGCTTCAGTGACATCTGAGTTCAGTGGTTTAGACATGCATCTGTGAATAAGCTGGCGGAGAAACTGACCTTTTAGTTTTCAGATTTCTTAGTGAAAAGTAGCAACACAGTGATTTAAAGCATTGGTCCAGGACTGCACTAGAATGACTCCATAATTTCAAGTACACTACTGTTGATGGAAAATAAAGAGACACTGTCCTAGCACTCTTCAATATGCACCATAAAACTTCTCCTTTAATCTTTCCCCTGATATAGCCCAGGCTTCACAAATGCTAAAGCCACCAAAATACAGATATTCACAGGAGAAGACAAGATCACTGTAAAATCGAGAATGGATGTCTTCTAAGCCATTGATCTGAAATTGCTGGCTGTGAAATCTTGGCAAAATAATGCTTCTACTGAGTTGTGTATTTTATGATATGAAGGAAAGTTTATAGAAAACACAAATGTATGTTGTGCTCAGTTACAAACATAGCCATCTGCTTTCTCTTGGAAATACTAGCTTTGGGATATCCCATTATTAGTAACTATTATTAATAGATTCTCTTAAGGTGTCCCTGGAATGAGAATTAGAGTTTAAGAGTCTGAGCCTAAACCAGCAGAGGCTGGAGTAGATTTTGGGGAGCAGTTCATCAGAGGTTCCCTGACTTCCATCCTGGTCTCTCTTTTGTGTCCCCAGTTGGGCTCTGCAGTAGGATTTAGAGTTCCCCTTCTAGTGGCTTTTACAGCTCTCTGTGGCACCACTGCCTCTTTTTCATGCCACCTCCTGAATTGTGAATGAAACTTGACACCTGAGGGCCTTCAGAATCCATCCCCATTCAGTCCCTTTTCCTCTGGAGTTGATGTGTTGTTCAGTTGCTCAGTCGTGTCTGACTCTTTACAACCCCTAGCCCAGAACAGGGCTCCTCTGTCCATGGGATTCTCCAGGCAAGAATACTGGAGTGGGTTGCCATTCCCTTCTCCAGGGAATTTTCTGGACCCAGGGATAGAATCTGGGTCTCTTGCATTGCAGGAAGATTCTTTACCATCTGAGCTATCAGGGAAGCCCCTATCTGGACTTGATAGACGAGGTTAACACACACCCCATGGAAATATCTGTACTAGGAAGCTTGAAAGCAATTGCAGTTTTCTTCACTTAGGATTTTACATGATTTATCAACTCAATTTTCTATACTTGCATATTGGAAAGAAAGACTAAATTAGACATAACTTTTCTCCTAGAAAATTGAATCTGTGTATTCTGCATGTGGGCGTATTTATTTATGGTGTACACCCTTCCATTCCAAGACTTGTGGTAGCTCACACACTTTTTAAATGCAAGATAAGGTACTTATTTATATATGCATCCCAAATGTCTAGCCAAGTTCTTGGTATCCTGCTGATAATTAATGTTTATGGAATCAAATTGAGCCTAAAGTAGAGCAAAGATTTTTAAAAATACCTTTTAAATTTTTTCAAATTTTATACTGGAGTATAGTTGATTTACAGTATTGTGTTAGTTTCAGGTGTGCAGCAACATGGTTCAGTTATACATACACATATATTATTGTTTTTCAGGTTCTTTCCCATGTAGGTTATTACAGAATATTTAGTAGAGTTCTCTGGGCTAGACAGTAAGTTCTTGTTGATTATTTTTTATGTAGTAATTTGTATAAGTTAATCCCCAACTCTTATTCTCCTGCCTCCACTGAACAAAGATGGTTTAAAGAAAGAAAATGATCATACCAGATGTCTGCAACAGAGTGTTGTCATTGGATCATTATTTGCCTCTGAGCTTCCTAAATTGTGCAGACTATTCCCTTTGTGATAAATTGTTCATGATTTAGTTTCTGACAAAGCAGCATATAACCCTTACCTTGAAAAGATATAAGAAGAATATAAAATTTATCTGAGCATGTTTCATGTAAAGAAGTATAGAAATGTAATGGTCAGTATCCTTGACTGTATTTTCTTCCTATTTGTATGAAAGAAGATGCAGAAATATTTTTAAATGAACAATTCTCATGTACCCACGCTCAAATGCAGAAGGCACAATACGACACCATCCCATTTCAGTGAAGGAACTCTCTGTGGACCAGAGATAATACTGTTCAGGAATCCTCTATTTATATTACAATTTACTATGACAGAACTTGTATAATTTAAATGAATGAATCTCTATTAAACTATCATTTTCAAATATTACTGTTCTTGGCAAATTCCCAGCACGGATCAGTTCATGAATCTCTAACAAGTACATGTAGCCCAGCTAGTCAGTGATTTTGACTAAAGAAACAATCCTGACATGAAGAGGCAAGGTTGACCTTCAGTGGTGGGTGGGTTAGGAGCCTGATCTGTGTTCTTAACTGGATAGAAACCAGTTCATTTCAGTGCACAATTGAGGCACTTAGGTGCTTTCATGTAAGCAACTCACGGAAACAAGTCAATGACGTTTATCTGCACTTGGGCTGTGTGTGTGTGTGTGTGTGTGTGTGTGTGTGTATGAGTGTGTGTGTGTGTGCCCACGCACATGTGCGTGCATGTACTCAGTCATGTCTGACTCTTTGAAACCCTATGGACTGTGTAGCCCGCCAGGCTCCTCTGTCCATGGGATTCTCCAGGCAAGAATACTAGAGTGGGTAGCCATTCCTTTCTCCAAGGTATCTGTCCAACCCAAGGATTGAAACCAGGTCTCCTGCATTGCAGGCAGATTCTTTGCCATCTGAGCCACTGGGGAAGCTCTGGGTTTATTGGTGCTGCTATAAATTATCACTGATTTCGAGAGGGTCTTCAACTTTCTCTGACTTTCCAAACTGCAGTGATTTCCATACATTTCTCCACCTCCTTCAGACCTTCCAGGCTGTTATACCTTGTTCTCTGTCCCATTTCTTACTCTCACCCATCCCAAAATATGACCAGCAACTAGGCCTTCCATCATCTCTGGGCCATCCGTCACTCACTGGTCTCTCTTTTCCACCCACTAGTCCACCTTTCTATGACTGCTTCATCTACTATTTTAAAAAACATTTTATTGGTGTACAGTTGATTTACAGTGTTATGTTTTGGGTGTACAGCAAAGTGAATCAGTATATATATATCAGATCAGTCGCTCAGTCGTGTCCGACTCTTTGCGACCCCATGAATCGCAGCATGCCAGGCCTCCCTATCCATCACCAACTCCCGGAGTTCACTCAGACTCATGTCCATCGAGTCAGTGATGCCATCCAGCCATCTCATCCTCTGTCGTCCCCTTCTTCTCTTGCCCCCAATCCTTCCCAGAATCAGAGTCTTTTCCAGTGAGTCAACTCTTCGCATGAGGTGCCCAAAGTACCGGAGTTTCAGCTTTAGCATCATTCCTTCCAAAGAAATCCCAGGGCTGATCTCCTTTAGAATGGACTGGTTGGATCTCCTTGCAGTCCAAGGGACTCTCAAGAGTCTTCTCCAACACCACAGTTCAAAAGCATCAATTCTTCGGCACTCAGCCTTCTTCACAGTCCAACTCTCACATCCATACATGACCACAGGAAAAACCATAGCCTTGACTAGACGGACCTTTGTTGGCAAAGTAATGTCTCTGCTTTTCAATATGCTATCTAGGTTGGTCATAACTTTCCTTCCAAGGAGTAAGCATCTTTTAATTTCATGGCTGCAGTAACCATCTGTAGTGATTTTGGAGCCCAGAAAAATAAAGTCTGACACTGTTTCTACTGTTTCCCCATCTACTTCCCATGAAGTGATGGGACCGGATGCCATAATCTTCGTTTTCTGAATGTTGAGTTTTAAGCCAACTTTTTCAGTCTCCACTTTCACTTTCATCAAGAGGTTTTTTAGTTCCTCTTCACTTTCTGCCATAAGGGTGGTGTCATCTGCATATCTGAGGTTATTGATATTTCTCCCGGCAATCTTGATTCCAGCTTGTGTTTCTTCCAGTCCAGCGTTTCTCATGATGTACTCTGCATATAAGTTAAATAAACAGGGTGACAATATACAGCCTTGACATACTCGTTTTCCTATTTGGAACCAGTCTGTTGTTCCATGTCCAGTTCTAACTGTTGCTTCCTGACCTGCATACAGGTTTCTCAAGAGGCAGGTTAGGTGGTCTGGTATTCCCATTTCTTGATCCACACAGTCAAAGGCTTTGGCATAGTCAATAAAGCAGAAATAGATGTTTTTCTGGAACTCTCTTGCTTTTCCCATGATCCAGCAGATGTTGGTAATTTGATCTCTGGTTCTTCTGCCTTTTCTAAAACCAGCTTGAACATCAGGAAGTTCACGGTTCACATATTGCTGAAGCCTGGCTTGGAGAATTTTGAGCATTACTTTACTAGCATGTGAGATGAGTGTAATTGTGTGGTAGTTTGAGCATTCTTTGGCATTGCCTTTCTTTGGGATTGGAATGAAAACTGACCTTTTTCAGTCCTGTGGCCACTGCTGAGTTTTCCAAATTTGTTGGCATATTGAGTGCAGCACTTTCACAGCATCATCTTTCAGGATTTGAAATAGCTCAACTGGAATTCCATCACCTCCACTAGCTTTGTTCACAGTGCTGCTTTCTAAGGCCCACTTGACTTCACATTCCAGGATGTCTGACTCTAGGTCAGTGATCACACCATCATGATTATCTGGGTCGTGAAGATCTTTTTTGTACAGTTCTTCTGTGTATTCTTGCCTGTGTATATATTCTGTGTGTGTGTGTGTGTGTGTGTGTGTGTGTATATATATATATATATATATATATATCTCCACTCTTTTTTAGATTCTTTTCCCATATAGCCATTACAGAGTATTGAGTAGAGTTCCCTGTGCTATAATAGGTCCTTGTTAGTTATCTATTAATATTTTATGTTTGAAGTGCAGTTCCTTTGAACATTTCCCCCTTCACAGAAGAGTTTAACGTAAATGAATTTTATCATTACACTTTTTCATGTACGGATAGGATCTGTAGTCATAATTTGAGAAAAACAAAAGCTATGTGAATTTAGAAGTTAATAGTCATTCAGAAAGGAAAGTCTCCCTGTATATTACCCCATGTATTCTTTGTTCCTTTATTTAATAGACTTTACAGTAATTTCCACATTTAATATATCAAAAGTTTTTTAAGTTACTCTTGGACACATGATAGGTTTCTCAGGTGGCTTAGCAGTAAAGAATCTGTTTGCTAATGCAGGAGACATGGATTCCATCCCTGTGTGGGGAAGATCCCCTGGAGGAAGGCATGGCAAGCCACTCCAGTATTCTTGCCTGGAGAATTCCATGGACAGAGGAGCCTGGTGGGCTATGGTCCATGGGGTCGCAAAGAGTCAGGCACAACTGAGTAACTGCGCATGCACGCACGGGCATGTGACACCAATTGTCCAATATGTAGATGTAGAAAGGCATGATTTTATTGCCTTTGCAGCATTTCTCCACTGTATTTCATTATCAATTTGTCATATATTTTTAGCTAAAAAAAGTGTGACTTTGAACTTGAATGTTGATCAGGTAATTCTAAATTAGAAATTTGAGGAATGAAGGTGCTATCTGTCAAAAATTATAATCAGAAGAAGAATTATTTCCCTGTCATTAATGCAATCTGAGTGGCAAAATGATTTTTACATCTTGTATCAGTTGTGACATGTTGTTGCTTGACCAGAGGCTTCATTTGTATCATCCAGTTGAACCTGAATTTACATGTGTGATGGAAGGGTGGTGTTTGTATGTCAGTTGGCAGGGGTGGGGGGAATCCCTCCGGAGAGGTAACCTGCAATAAACATGAAAAAGATGTTTATTATAACATCAAACATAATTCTATTATTTTAATTCAAAGTAGATAAGAAGAGCCCTTTTTGGAACAGATGTATTATCAAAATTAAATTAAAGGAGAAGCAACAAATGAAATTATAATCTTACTGATATGTCACTTACCTCTGTCTGGGGAATGTAATTTGATAAAGGTAGGTATGGATGGTAATGAGATTATCCTCTCAAATGGAAAAGCAGGGACAGACTTCAGTCAAAAGTTTAATTTCTAATTAGAAAAAAATAAAAATCATGTTCAATTTTAATTTCATTGCTACTGTTAAAATGTATAGTTCTAGTAATTAAAACCAAATCAATCATGAAACAAAAATAGTACAGGTGGAATAAATAAAAGGAGCTTAAAAAGTGTCCTATTCAGCCAAAATCAGCAGCCAGGAGTCATGTATGGATGTGAGAGTTGGAATATAAAGAAAACTGAGCACCAAAGATTTGATGCTTTTGAACTGTGGTGTTGGAGAAGACTCTTGAGAGTCCCTCCGATAGCAAGGAGATCAAACCAGTCAGTCCTAAAGGAAATCAGTCCTGAATATTCATTGGAAAGACTGATGCTGAAGCTGAAGCACCAATACTTTGGCCACCTCATGTGAAGAGTTGACTCACTGGAAAAGACTCTGATGCTGGGAGGGATTGGGGGCAGGAAGAGAAGGGGACGACAGAGGATGAGATGGTTGGATGGCACCACTGACTTGATGGACATGAATTTGAGCAAGCTCTGGGAGTTGGTGATGGAAAGCCTGGGGTGCTGCAGTCCATGGGGTCACAAAGAGTCAGACACGACTGAGTCACTGACCTGAACTGATTCAGCCAGAGTAAGTTTTTTATTGAGATTTTTACAGTTTATCATAAATTTTAATTTTTAACATCAAATGGGAAAATGACAAGGCATATTTTTCACATAAATAATTTGAAAGGTTTAGAGAATTTATAGTCAACCACCAAAGAATATTTTTGGTGAAGCAGAGAAGTTGCATTGGGGTCAGAAAGCAGACATTTGGTTCATTGAATCATTATTATTCCTTAAATGTGTACTTTTGCTTCTTCTCACTTAGATTTTGAATTTCCCCTAATATACTAACCATTATAAAGTGCCAATTATAGTGAGAAAGAGTATATTATAAGCAAATAAAATGTTCATTCTGATAGTAGACTTAGTAGCTGTTGTTCAGGCCTATGAACATAAGACCACCAAGCCTCATAAAGAATAAAGATTTCAGCATGCAAACAGAATGGTCATTGCTTTATTTTAAAAATATTCAATATATGGAAGTATGAATTCTCTGAAATCTAATTCATATGTTTAATGATATTAAGTCAAAATCTAACAAGGAAATTCTGTAAATTCAAAGAAATTATTCTAAAGTTCACTTGAATAAAGACTTCCCTGGTGGCTCAGATGGTAAAGCATCTGCCTACAATGCAGGAGACCCGGGTTCAATCCCTGGGTTGGGAAGATCTCCTGGAGAAGGAAATGACACCCCACTCCAGTATTCTTGCCTGGAAAATCCCATGGACGGAGGATCCTCATAGGCTACAGTCCATAGGGTCACAAAGAGTTGGACATGACAGAGAGACTTTACTTTCACTTCACTTGAAGAAAACATTAGTAAATTTTTTTTAATTTAAATATTATTTAAGAGAAACATCTCCATAGCAAGCATAGATGTAGTAAAAGGCAAATTAATCTATAGAGTTTTCTGGTTTAGGCACAGAAATAGACCTATGAAACAGAAGAGTGTTCCCAGAAATTTTCTTCATAGTTTAGAAGTTAGTGATTATTGAAGAAGGCGTTACAAAACAAAGAAGGTAAAGTGGATTACTTAGTGAGTGGTACTGCAAAGACTGATAAGAAATGTAGGGAAGGATGAAAATGAAACCTGGTAGACTAGATGGTTGCTTTACATTGCTGCGTCAGTTTCTGCTGTAGAGCAAAGTGTATCAGCCTTACGTATACATATATCTCCCCTTTATTGGATTTCCTTCTCATTTAGATCACCACAGAGCTTTGGGTAGAGTTTCCCGTGCTGTGCAGTGGGTTCCCATTCGTTATCTATTTTATACATAATACTGATAGTGTGTGTATGTCAACCCCAATCTCCCAATTCATCCCACCCCAACCCCTTCCCCCTTTGTTGTCCATACGTTTGTTCTTTATGTCTTTGTCTGTTTCTGGTTTGCAAATAAGATCATTTTTAACATTTTTCTAGATTTAACATGTGTTTATTATTTATTTTTTTCTCTTTCTGACTTTTTGCACTTTGTATGACAGTCTATAGCAATGACAATTGACAACATCTCTGTAAATGACACACTTTCATTCCTTTATATGGCTGAGGAATATTCCATTGTACCCATGTCCCGCATCTTCTTTATCCATTTATCTGTTGATGGACATTTAGCTTGCTTCCCTGTCCTTGGTATTATAAGTAGTACTGCGATGATATGTGCACGTGGTCAATGGCTTTCCCTTTCTAGAAAACTTAAGGCAGCCCTGAAAATATATATTATGACTTCGTGAATGGGAAAAAGACATGAATAATCATCTGGATCTTACAATGCTTTGGGAACTGATACATGTTGGGAACCTATTTTCTGGTAATGTTGAAAATATGAGAATGTACACATTTATATATATATTATTGTGAAAAGACCTTTTTGGTTGCTGACTTTCAAGAAATTGCTTTTGCATCTCTTTTGATAGGCATTTCCTGAAAAGAAGTGGTGTGTGTCAAAAGAACAGCATATTTTGCAATGAGAGATGCCAATCAAATAGGGAGGTGCATGGTGGTTCTTGATTCTTGGCTCTAATTACATCAATGACCAGTGACATTACCCAAAAATAGAGGTTGAAGGGGAAAATTTGAAATCTCAATCTCACCCTGAAATGCTAGTTTAAAGAGGTGAACTGGATATTGAAATGGATAAAAAAATTGATGTTCCATATTAGTTAGAACTTTGAGTCCCGAGGAATTAGAAACCAGGACCATTTCTACATTGCCTCTTCTTTATTTTTGGTGACTCAGCCATTGGAAATACTCCCAGGAGCACTTGGAGGATCCTATAATTAAGAATTATGGCTTCTAAAAGTGCTGTCCACTTTGATAGGGTTCTCCTTGTCCCACTGCAAGTTGCTGTGAGTTAGTCTGAGCTCTCTCTCTCTCTAGTAAAGATTTATGATTTTTCTTTGAAACGCAATAGGCTCTAAGCACTAACAATGATGACCCTGATGATGCTGACAATGATAACTTCAACCAGATTTCTGGACAACTTAATTTTTCCAGTAGAGGGAGGGAGGAGGTCAGATGGTCAGAGGCTTGCACTTTGGGAAAGGGTGTAAACTGCAGAAGAAATGAGCTTGTATTGCTCTATACAGTTACAAAATTAGAGTTTATCTGCCATGTCTTCCAGGAAGTAAAAGTCACGATTATAGTTTAATTGTAAAGATTATACTTTATGAAATTTTTTTTACATTATCAAAATATTTTAATGGGAGATAATATAAATTAGTGATAACCTAGTGCATCTTATAACAATAAAAGTTTCTAATGTGCTTTAGGATTCATCTTATTGAGTTGATTCTCACAAGTTGTGTGGCATAGATCTGAAAGGCTTAACCATTTTATTATGTGAGGGAACCAAGGTGTAGGGAGTCTTAATGACTTCCTTGGAACAGGGAATGAGACAGGAAGATCTCCATGTAGGGGGAACAAAGCTGGCACACTGGAATTGCAGTAAAAATAAAACAAAGTGAAAAGCCAAGCAAAAAGAAAAGAAGAGTATCTGGTTTTGATGGTCCTCTACCAATTTCCCTTTTGTCTCACTAAATCTTTAATAGTCTTACTATTTCAGAAGTGCTCTCAACAGAGTCAGACATAATTGAGTCTTTACTTGGTGCAGCGATGTGAGGGGAGAAGAGATCAGAGGCATGTGGCAGCGAAAGTCACAGGCGAACAGATGTCAATGCATCAGGGCTGGCTCCCCTGGTCCTCACAGTTCTCCTCACTAGAAACCCTGGGAGGTTTGAGTTCTTACTTCATGAAGGATGGCAAAGATATCCTTCTCCAGGGACCTACTCCCTTCCTGCTAGTCATCCTGTGTCTTAATCACATCCGGGTGTCACTGGGAACTGTCCAGGCTCTAACGTCTTGTATTCTGTTCCATTCCTTCAACGTCAACTCCCACCACCCCCGCTTCTCAGCCTCATCAAAATTCCACATCAAATCCCTTGTCACCTTCCTTTTCTCCTAATTTATTTTCTCATTTTGGAACAATTTCCATTTCTACATTGCCTGTGTATACAGAGTTCAGCTCTTCTTTCATCCATCCTTTCACTGCCCTTTATCAGTCTGCTACAGCTACCCTGCAAGTCACCATCCCTGAGTCAGTCCAGCCTTCCTTCCACTTGTACTCTGGTTTGGAATGTTATGAAGAAAATAACACTGTTGTGTAGATACTTGGAGTCTACCATCTAGCTAGACCCATACAACTCTGCAAAGAGCTGATTCATTGGAAAAGACCCTGATGCTGGGAAAGACTGAAGGCAAAAGCAGAAGCAGGTGGCAGAGGATGAGGTGGTTAGATAGCATCACTGACTCAATGGACATAAATCTGAGCAAACCCTAGGAGATAGTGAAGGACAGGAGAGTCTGCTGTCCTAGTGTTCCTGGGGTCATAAAGAGTCGGACATGACTTAGTGACTGAACAACAACAACATACAGCTTTCAGGGGAATTATTTTTTTGTTCTGAAGAGTGTGCATTGCCATTCCTCACAGTAGTTATTCTGATTCCTATGAGTCACTTGAAGTCCTTATGTCACTAATGGCTTCTCATACACTGAATGAAAGTCAGGCCTGAGCTACCCTAACCACTCACTCTCAAACCTCCAGGTGCGTCCCCATCCATGCTCCTCCTCACCAGTAGGGTTATGTTTCTGCCTTATTGTGGTTTTCAACAGCTGCTACCACAGGCTATCTACAAACAGTCTGAATACCACTCCTTACTCAGTCTGAGTGTTCTCTCTTGCCTAATTACCCTACAAGGCTTCCAAGATGAATAAAAACATGTTCAAGAACTGCCCCCTTGCCATGCTCAGAATTCTCTAACGAAGCTATTCATGGTGGCATGGCTTGGCGGTGTTTCTCCGTCAGGTTTGCCAAGTGGGTAGACCAGGGGCATTCATGTGGGTCATCTATTC
Organism: Bos taurus; assembly: GCF_002263795.3. Classification (NCBI taxonomy): domain Eukaryota; kingdom Metazoa; phylum Chordata; class Mammalia; order Artiodactyla; family Bovidae; genus Bos; species Bos taurus. The sequence goes on from NC_037341.1 coordinate 27,507,382, forward strand.
ATTAGGAAGAAAGCACTTTCTATGCTTTGATTAGTCTCTTCTAGTCCCCTAAACCACGTGGATAAAAGGCACCTTTCTTCTTTCCTCAGCTGGGTTCCCAACTTCTTCTGCCGTCCTTTTTATCAAAGGAAAATCTACAGGTTGTATTTCAAAGACTAGGCATTATTTTTCGGTGCTAAGCAGAAAAGTAATTAAAATCCATTACACAAAAGCTCGGTTTCTCTTTCGCTTCTCTTTAGAAGCTGTATCAGTAACAAGGAAAATATAATCATGAATTTTAAACTATCATTTTAACCAACTATATCCTCTGTTAGAGTTGCGGAGTGGCCCATGTTTGAGCCCCGCAGGGATGTCAATATTGTCCACTGGAAATTTGATAGCGGTTTCTGGCTTTTGCCCTAGTGCCAGGCGCACAGAAAGCACTTAATGAATATTCGTCACCTAAAGATGTGAATCCTGTCCCCTGCATTGTTTCAGAGGTGAGAAAAGCTAACAGTACATCTCCAGAGAACATGTCACAGAGTTTATTTTCTTCTTAGTAAACAAATGCAGTAGAGGAAAATAATGATGGTTGGGTTTAGTCTGATCACAAGAAAACAGTATCTAGTACATCTTTGTCAGAAGATTGATGTTTTGTTTTGCTCATCATCCCTGGGGTTTCTTTTTTACAGTGGGGATGGTACACAGAGGTTTGGACTCTTCACCCCTCCCGCTTGTGCCTCTGAAGAAGCCTGGGGTTTCTTTTTTACAGAAGGGATGGTACACAGAGGTTTGGACTCTTCACCCCTCCCGCTTGTGCCTCTGAAGAAGCCTGGGGTTTCTTTTTTACAGTAGGGATGGGACACAGAGGTCTGGACTCTTCACTCCTCCCGCTTGTGCCTCTGAAGAAGCCATGGCATGGTAACACGTTCATGTCGCACATCACTTGAGCTGCTGCCGGGGCTGGAGTGGCTGAGGGAGCTTGCAGTGAAGAAGTTTTGTGCCTTGGTCCTGATTTTGAACTATTAAAAATAAGGTGTAGATTTCAAGGACAACTGGGGAAATGTGTTCTCCGATGGCTGATTTACTGTTTCTTTTGAAAACAGTTGTGTTCTTTGGTCATGGATTCTGTGACAATTAAAATGAAATGTGTGAAACTGTTGAATGATCCCTGGATGAGACTAATGACCTTGGAAGAATTCCACCGTAAGTTTGGCTTCCTATTCCAATTTCTGAAGTGGTCACAGGACTCTTGAAAAACAGCCAATGACTGATGATGCAATTTTTGTCCACTCATTTTTTTTTTTATAAGATTCTCCCCCTAAAACAGGTGTTTACTAACACCTAACTATGCTTCAAGGTACCCAGGTGAGCATTATCTGGGACCAGATCATGTTAATTGCAGAAAAAATTGCCTTGAAATAAGGACCCTTTGGAAATTGTAGCTTAATGTGGTGAATGAACTTAAATGCATGATGTAGAAGCTATGAGAAAATAGTTGACTTCCTCACTCATAGCACTGACAGGCACTCTCCTTGAGTGCTTTCTCTCAAATTGAATATAAAGCATCTTAGGTTGGAATCAACTTATTTTTCAAAAGTTTAAACTTGAAAAATAACTTCAAATTCTAAGATATTAGGATTGCAGAATCTTGTAAAATACATATTGGAAATATTGATCGATTAATAAAAATAATACAACATCTAAAACACAAAATCTAATGCTTTAATTGAGTATTACAGGATTATAAATGCATGGAATAAAAATAATCAACATAGAATCACAAAAGTTGTTACAATTTTATAGGTTTAATTTTCAAGGGAGTATCTAATAATCTTCTCTTTCTGATTTCATATTTTAAAATTAAGTGTGATTAGAGCTGCCTTTTTCAGAATTTGTAGGAAAGAATAAAAAGGAACAGACTTCATTTGTCCCCAGCCAGTTACGGGAACTTGGGCAAATCACTGATTTTATATTTAAAGTAGAATAGGGCAAACATGGGCTTCCCTGGTGGCTCAGATGGTAAAGAATCCACCTGCAAGGCAGGAGACCCATGTTCAATTCCTGGGTCAACAAAATCCCCTGGAGAAGGGAATGGCTCCAGTATTCTTGCCTGGAGAATTCCATGGACAGAGGAGCCTGGCAGGCTACAGTCCGTGTAGTCACAAAGAGTTGGACACGACTGAACGACCAAGACACCAAAACATACGCACACACCCACAGGGCAAGCATAGTCAGCTACAGAAATATATCCCAGGGGATGGCATGAAAATGCATTGCTGAGGAGTTGTCTACGTGTCCAAATCCATCTGCGTAAGCATGTAATCAGCAGAAAGGAAAACAATGCCAGAAGTTATGAGCGCTCTGCCATCCCCATCAGGGGACAGAGGAGGTCCAGTTCACTTTGTCCTAAAACAGTGCCAGAGAAGCTATTTTCAAATGCATAGTGGAATCATCAAAGCTGATTTACCTCGCACAGGCAGACAGACACTTAACACGTATTTGCGGAAATGTAACTATGCAATTAGAATGAGGAAAGCACAAGGCATTGAGAGCCAGCAGGTGTAAAAGGCTAGTCTTACTATTGCTAATTGACCTGGCCCTGGGCTGATGACATAACCACTCTGGGACTAATAGTCTGGATTTAATTGTTTCACTTATAAAGTGTTTAAGCACCACTGGATGCCGTAGGAAAATGTCTGCCTCCGTTCTAACTTGCCTAGAGTCACAGCATCCTGCTGTGATTGTGTCCTTGGTGTACGGTTGTCCATGGTGAAGGTCATAGGTCAGCACAAGCTACTTAATGAATCACAAGAACATCCATTCTTAGGTGACCCAGACTTTGCTTTGGGAAGTCTCAGTTATAGTTGCAAGAGTGGGAGGGAATGTGGTTAAATCTCAGGTTCTGAGCTTCATTTGCCATGTGACTTTGGGTCAGTGAAGTGAAATAGCTATGGGATATTTCAATGACCAGAAGGAGCGTCTGGAAAGGAAATAGCACATAGCCTGGCACAGAACAGTTTCTCCATAAACAGTGTATTCTTAGCATCATATTTAACATAGTACGTCCTTCACCCTTGATTATACAAAATTTAAGGCATTTTTAAATCTATCAATCCTCAGAGTTACAAATCCATTTTTATTGCTGGTAACTATTTTGAAAACATATTTCTATTAAATATGACTTTAAAGGTTTAATGGTTAGAGATCATTCAGCAGAAATTGGGTTTTAGGAGAAAATAGAACTAGAGTTAGGGCATTTCATAATATGTTGTGTGTGTTAGTTGCTCAGTCATGTCTGACTCTTTGTGACCCTATGAAGTGTAGCCCACCAGGCTCCTCTGTCCATGGGGATTCTCCAGACAAGAATACTGGAGTGGGTTGCTATTCCCTTCTCCAGAGCATCTTCCCAACCCAGGGATCAAACTCACATCTCCTGCATCACAGGCAGATTCTTCACCACTGAGTCACCAGGAAGCCCAATTTCATAACATATGTGGATATAATTTTGACAGAAGGATATTGCAAAAACTGCAGCTACCTTAAAAACTCATCTCAGTGTGGAATACAGTTGTTAATTAGAATAAACGTGTACCAGAACAGCTCACAGAGTACTCACTGCCTTTGTTGTTTCTTATTGACAAATGCACCCCTAAATGCCACTATTTTTTAAAATTTATTTTTAGTTGGAGGATAATTGCTTTACAGTGTTGTATTGGTTTCTGCCATACATCAACATGAATCAGTCATAGGTATACACATGTCTCTCCTCCCTCTTGAACCTCCCTCTCACCTGCTCCCCATCCAACCCCACTGTGCCATCACAGAGCCCCCGCTGAGCTTCCTGCACTGTGCAGCAACTCCACTAGCTAGCTATTTACACATGGTAGTGTATATGTTTCAACGCTACTTTTCAATTAGTCCCACCCTCTCCTTCCCTTGCTGTGTTCACAAGTCTGTTCTCTATTTCTGAGTCTCTATTGCTGCCCTGCAAATAGGTTCATCAGCACCATCTTTCTAGATTCCGTGTGTATGCTTTACTATTTGATGTTTGTCTTTTTCTTTCTGACTTAGTTCACTCTGTATTAACAGACTCTAGGTTCATCCACCTCTCTAGAACTAACTCAAATTGGTTCCTTTTTATCAGTTCAGTTCAGTTGTGTCTGGCTCTTTATGACCCCATGGACTGTAGCACGCCAGGCTTCCCTGTCCATCACCAACTCCCAGAGCTTATTCAAACTCATGTCCATCGAGTCAGTGATGCCATCCAACCATCTCATCCTCTGTTGTCCCCTTCTTCTCCCGCCTTCAATCTTTCCTAGCATCAGGCTCTTTTCCTCTTGATGGCTAAGTAATATTCCATTGTGTATGTATGTATGTATGGTATATATATATATATGTATATATATGTACCACAACTTCTTTATCCATTCATCTGTTGAAGGACCTCTAAGTTGCTTTCATGTCCTGTAGATGCCACAGTTTTTTCAAAGGGCAAGTGACAATGGAAGCCTTTCTAGAGACAATGGAAGCCAGTAGTCTCTCTCTGCATGTTCCCTAAAAATGCCTGTTTGAGAGCCTATAAATTACAGGCTGTAAGCGTGATGGCGTTACTAGATATATATTGTGAAAAGATCCCCATGATAAGTCTAATTAACACCCATCATCACACAGCTACCCTTTCGTTTTGTCATGAGCACTTTACAGATCTCCTCTCATGGCAGCTTTCAAATATACAACACAGTATTGTTCACTTCAGTCACCATGCTGTATGTTATATTATCAGGACATTTATTTTGTAAGTGCAAGTTTGTACCTTTTGATGCCCTTCAGACTTCTTGAGTTTTTGAAAGGAGGACTTTTTTTTTACCTTTGGCTGTATGTGGTAGTGGGTAATAATTGGGTATGTCCCAAGAGCTTAGAATTAAGAGCAATCAAACAGCTCCATAAGTTGAACTATTAAGCAAAATGCAATAAGAACGAGCAGAGCTATGAAAGCCTTAATGAGATAGTTTTTCCCAGCCAAAGAAATACCTGACTGAATATTTTCATAAGATGAATACAGGCCTTATCCATGCCAATCATCAGAAGGCAGTGTGTGTGTATGGGGGAATGGGGTGGAGAAAAGTATTGATTGGCCATAGAACATAGAAAAAGAAGCCTCAGAGTGTCAGAATTTTGACACTGATCATTCAATAACTGTTAGTTTTAGTGGAGTGGTATGTTTGGCCAAAGAGCCAGATAATAGAATTCCATGTTCAGGATGAATGACATCTTAAGCAGATAGACACTGCAAATGATCCTAGATTCATGACATTACCTTTTCAGATCCTATGACAAACATGCCTGGCTCTGATCCCAGCGTTCACCAAGAAATATTCACTTTAATGTTGGCCAACCCATGCAGGTGTGTCCACAGAAGAGTGTGTGTGGGTCACGGCCTCATCAGTTATGCCATAGTTTCTTTTTTATTTTCTGAGTGTACATCAGAAGAGTCATGTTGCATCCTAAGTCTACCACTTTGACTTTTGTGAGCTTGGTATTTTGAATACCCTCCTGAGACACTGGAGAAGGAAATGGCAACCCACTCCAGTATTCTTGCCTGGAGAATTCCATTGGCAGAGAACCCTGGTAGCTACAGTCCCTTGGACACAACTGAGCAATTATCAGTTTCACTTTACACTGAGCTAGACTCTAAATTTAGGGGCTTCCCTGGTAGCTCAGGTGGTAAAGAATTTGCCTGCAATGCAGGAGACCTGTGTTCAATCCTTGGGTCAGGAAGAACCCCCGGAGAAGGGAATGGCAACCCACTCCAGTATTCTTGCCTAGAGATTTCCATGGACAGACCATGGAGTCACAAAGAGTCGGACACGACTGAGTGACTAACACACACACACACACACACACACACACATACACACACCATGCCTGAGACACAGTTCACATGGCTGAGCCTCTGGAGCTGAGGGCCCATCCAGGTCAATCTGCTGGTCACCTCTCCTCCCCTCCCCCGAGACCTTGGGTAGCTGAGCAGCTGTGTCTCCTGGTGACATACTGACCACCTGCATGGGATTCCATTTTTTTTTGATGTGGGCCATTCTTAAAGTTTTTATTTAATTTGTTACAATATTGCTTCTACTTTATGTTTTTGTTTGTTTGTTTGTTTTTGCTTGCAAGGCACGTAGAATCTTAGTTCTCTGACCAGGGATTGAATCTACACCCCCTGCATTGGAAGGCAAAATCCAGACCACTGGACTATTAGGGAAGTCCCTGGAATTCCATTTTAAATGCTATCTTACCTAATCACTTTAAAAGAAACAGCTTTTCCCCTTTATGTTTTAATTCCCTCCGTTCCATTAAAAAGATAGCACAAAAAAAAAATAAAAAATAAAAAAAATAAAAAGATAGCACAAATGGCTTCACTGTTCTGAAATTCAGTGAGACCAACAAGCCAAAATTTCGTGTATAAAATGTTCACTTTATTTCCTCTTCACTTTCTTATTTCCACTTCATTTCCTCTTCCTTTTCTCTTTCCTTCTTTCTTTTCTGTCTGTCCCTTTTTGTTCCCTCCCTCCCTCCTGCCTTCCTTTTCTGTCTCTTTATGTGTCTTTGCTTCCTTATTTCTTTCCTCTCCTCCCTTCCGCATGCATTTTTCTCGAGCACTCTCATGTACCTGACACTATAAATACTAGCAGGAAAAAATCCTAATAATCTGGTAGGAAAAAGAGGTACATACTTAAATATGCAGTAAAGGGTGAAATATATTTTTCATTTGTGATTAAATTCTATTTAACTTCACAAGTATGCATTAGGATTCTTTTGTGTGCAAGCACTGTTTTGGGTTTTGTGGAAGATGCCAAAAGCATAAGCTTGGCCTCAAGTTGTCGTGTTATTAAACACGTAGAGAAAAGAAGAAAAAACAACTCTAGGCAGAATGTGGGAAATCTTATGTGAATTGTACAGTGTTCTTAGAGGCAAAGAGAGAGAACACTTCTAGCTAGAATGTTCTGGGTTGGGTTGGGTTGTACAGTAGGACTGTGTTGGCTGAATTTAAATTGGGCGGAGAGGTGCATCAGGGCATTGGGATTAAGGCAGGGTCATGGGGAGATAGAATGAGGCAAATAGAGCTGGTCAGAACTGATGGTGGTGCTCAGGCTTAGAGATAAGTTTAACAGGTCAGGAGAACATAGTATTGAGTTGAAAGCTGTGGTCTTAGATGAGCAGATAGGGCAGATTTGGCTGGATAATTATGTTGACACCAGAGCCAAAGGTTGTACTCTCAGGTAGCTGTGGGAGCAGCTAGTTGCTCTAAAAATTATTTAAAGAAAAATATACTTTTTTGATGGGCTTCCCAGATGGCTTAGTGGTAAAGAATCTGCTTGCCAATTCAGGAGATGCAAGAGATGTAAGATTGATCTCTGGGTTGGGAAGATGCCCAGGAGGAGGAAATGGCCACCCACTCCAGTATTCTTGCTTTGAAAATCCCATGGACAGAGGAGCCTGGCAGGCTTCAGTCCGTAAGGTTGCAAGAGTTGGACATGACTTAGTGACTGAGCATGCATGCACATACCTTTTTGGTTTATTTTTTCCTGGTGATAGCTCCAAGTGGTCTATTCAATTGTACCTCAAAGGCTTGTTCACCTGACAGACCCCTCAGCCACCCAGGTTTCCTCAGTCTTCATGTCTGAGGACAATATGGCAACTTCAAACTTGGTATTTGTAAGGAATAATTTGTATTAATATTTCCTTCCAGCTGGGACACAAGGTAAGCACGGTTGTTAAGACAGCTGAGTCTGGGGCTACGGAAAGCCTTAATTTTGACTTAAGGAATTAAAAGTTAAATTCATGTGGCAACATGAAGAGTTTGATGGTTTGTCAGAAAAGGCCATGATCAAGAAGTGCATTTTAGGAAGATTATTCTGCCAGGTGCACATCTGGATATGGACATTTATGGGTATATGGCAGCATCTTTGGAAGAGATATGAGAATGGTCAACTAGAATAATTGTACTCTACGTGAAAGGTCATCCTCATGGTTCATGGTGGAAATAAAATCAATATGGACTTGGCAATCAGTTGACTATAGGCAACAAATGAGAAGCAGGGATCTTGTAATTCAAAGAGCTTGAGTCTAGGTGGTAAGTCAGCTACTATAAAAAGATAGTATCAGCCAAGATAGGGAAATAAACAAGCACATGAGAAGATTTAGAAACAGAACGTGCAGATCTGCTGAAAAGCCTTGCGTTTCACAGCTGAAGGTCTACCTGTGTATGTGTGTGCCTATTAGTGTCATGTCTGACTCTGTGTGACCATATAGACTGTAGCCCGCCAGGTCCTCTGTTCATGGGATTCTCCAAAAATGAATACTGGAGTGTGTTGCTGGATAGTCCATTAACAAATGGCAGGAGGTATTTGTTTACTTTCATAATAAAATAGACATTATTTTGCATCATTCTTGGGAAAAGTGAATCAATCATATAAACAACTATATATTGAAATTTAAAGGCCTTTATTATTTGCTCCAGGTTATCTCAAAAGTTACTATGACTCAGATGTGTTTGAAAATATTTTGATGTTTTAGCTAAAGAAAAAACTGTATCATTTTAAAAATCAAAGTATCCACCATTATGGAACTGTGCTCAATCCATATACCAAAAGTGGCTTTGTCTTATAAAAATGGTGTCCATTTAAATTTGGAGTTTGAATTTTAAAAATGATAGTATTTGCACATCTGTTATATGTCCAAATTGAAACAAATCTGTTTAATCATGATTCAGAAGGTTATAAGGATGACACTGAAAAAAGACTTGCTGAAAAAATTTTATTTCAGTTTCTATAAAGTATATATGCTTGTAAAAAGCATCTTCTGTTTATTGAGAAGGTAAACTGCTCTCTGTAAATGCTTCCTGTTTTGATAATGTAGATACAAGTCACATTCAGAAGGGTTTGAAAAACCGAGGTGCAAATATATTAAATTCTAATCCATGGCAGAAGATAAAACCATCGCTTACTGGGGTCAGGGCACACTTTATAAAGATGGTAGTTAACAGGGTCTAAGTGATATTTCAAAAGAAAAGTACTAAACTTGTTTGTCATATGAATGCTAATCCTAGACCTATAATCTCCCAAATCCTTGAATCTGTTACCTCCAGAGACTCCAAGCATGGGACTTTATATCCTTCAAGTTGTGTGTTTGTATGACTTCTGGTTAAATGTAGATAAGTATCATTCAGATTCTTTGTATTGTCTGAAATAGAAGTATGTTCTGCCTCATAATTTAGCAGGAAGTTCAAGAGATACTCTTCATTCTTTGATGCAGCTTCAGTTATTCATAATGAACAATATTTACATAGTAGTAGATCTCCAAAAATTCCAAGCAATGCCTAAGCGATGAACTCTGAAAGAGACAGAATGGAATATCCCCGAAACTTGTATAAACCCCACAATTCTGCTTGGAAATATATGTCTTGCATATTACACCTCAGTTATAAGTTATTTCCACAAACATTGCCATAAGAAAAATTCTAAAGCTGATATTTTATAAAATAGAAAGTGATTGTTCATACAGATTCAACCTAGTGTCAACTTGGTGTCAACCTGGTGACCTACAGCATAACTTGTTTGTTGTGTTCTTAAAATAAAACAGGCTACACTTATTTTTTTTTCAGATGACCCTCTTTATACTGTCTTATAAAATGCGTTTGTGTGAGAGACAATTAAATGTTAAGAGGGGTGGAAAACTTTAAGTGAATGTTCAGTTAACAGAAAAATGTACTTAAAGAAGAAAGTAGATGGGGTTGGATTCAATTCCATATGACTAAAAGCAAAATATTGGCCATTTCTGATAAGTATTTAAATTCCATATGACCTTTTCAAAGCCATTTGGTTAGGAAGCCATTTTTGTTAGGCTAAAGGACAGAGAAGACACCTGTACTTAAAACATCACAAAGCAAATTGTAGGTATTAATTCTAAAATTATGGAAAAGAGCAATTTTATATGAGGTTTAGTGTGTTTGGAAAGCGTTTAGAAAGTATTTCCATTCCATAGATATTTCTACTCTACAGTGGGTGCTAGAGTGCTTAGAGCTTGGTTCTTATTTTTATTATTATTATTTTTTATTTTTTTGTTTGTAAGCTGCTTAGTCTAAGATTGTTGTTGTTTTCAGTCACTAAGTCTTGTTCGACTCTGTGTGACTCCCGTGGACTGCAGCATGCCAGCATTCTCTGTCCTTTACTAGCTCCCAGAGTTTGCCCAAGTTCATGTCTAACCATCTCATCCTCTGCAGCCCCCCTTTTGCCTTCAATCTTTTCCAGCATCAGAGTCTAAGATGCTGAGGGTCAAATAAAGTAGACATGGATATTGCCGTTACTTGGAGTATGATCAAACACTGGGTGAGCAGAGAGACTGGTTCTATTTGCCTGTTCTTAGGAGTTGTGTAATCAGACCCACACAGACTTGTATGAGCCCCATCATTAACCAGAAATGTGACCCCTCTGCTCCAGATCCTGTCAAGAAGCTGGGGGTTGGTGTGGGCAATGGTGGTACCCTAGGAACACTGAATATTAGGACTGTCCCTCTCCAGGCCCTGAGGGCTTCAATGATCAATCCAGGTCATAATCAAAGTCTCCCAGCACCCAGACTGAATCAGGAACAACCAATAGAGTACAATTTCTGGGCAACAGAGAGCCTCTTTCTTGCCTTGAATTCATCTCACCACTGGGCTATACCTGTGATCTCAGCCCTTGAAGAATTACTGCTTAGATGTATGTTTTGATGACTGATTTTAAAAGCTTAACCAAATCAAACAAGAACAGAACAGAACATGTAAACAGGTAGAAAATGCAGTGTTTGTTTCCTGCCATTTTATATCCTAACTTTAAGGCAGAACTGACTTAGATATGTATATTTTGGGAAGGAGATGGGAGATGAGCAGAGGGGGTTGCTGGATTACCGATGGGGGAGGGCAGACAGGGCAAAGCAAACAGTTGTATTTTGTGCAGTGTGCTCTGTACTTCAAAAAGATATTGCCTCTAATCCTCACAAAAGTCAGGTATTATTAGCTTCCTCTATAAGTTGAGGAAACTAGGTCCCAGAGGTTTAATCAGTTTGATTTAGTTCATTCTGATAGCCCATGGCAGACCTGTGCTTTCATCTCATGTCTGAGTGTGTGCTCATTTGCTCAGTTATATCTGACTCTTTGCGACCCCATGGACTGTAGCCCGCCAGGCTCCTCTGTCCATGGGATTCTCCAGGCAAAAATACTGGAGTAGATTGCCATTTCCTTCTCTAGGGAATCTTCCCTACCCAGGGATCCAACTCCACCTCTTGCATCTCCTGATTGGCAGCCCAAGTCTTCACTACTGGACCCCCTGGGAAGCCCTCTCATATCAGCAAGCTAAGTTGCTTCAGTCGTGTCTGGACTCATTGCGACCCCATGGACTGTAGCCCACCAGGCTCCTCTGTCCATGGGATTCTCTAGGCAAGAATACTGCAGTGGGTTGCCATTTCCTCCTCCAGGGGTCTTCCTGACCCAGAGATGGAACCTGTGTCTCTTGCGTCTCCTGCATTGGCAGGCGGGTTCTTTACTACTAGCGCCACCTGAGTGTGACTCCCAATTCCTTGATCATTTCAGTCCCTGAGACCACATTTGAGTGGGAGGCCAAGAAGGGAGCCCTGCATGTGAAGCCTTTCAGGAGGATCAGCTTCCAGATCCTCAACTTCCATTCAGTCTTCCATAAAATTGATCTGCCTTAAATACACCTGTGTTTGGAATGGGGTCCTTTCCCCACATCCTTGTTCTCAAATTCCATCCTCCCACTCTGCAAAATACAGACTGACCTTTTACCCATCTCTAAGTTCACCATCATGTGTGGTTCCAAGAAGTAAAAAAAAAGAAAAAATAGTGAAGAGTAAAGTCAAGAGAGAAAAATAAATATATATTAATACATATATGTGAAACCTAGAAAAGTAATACAGATGAACCAATTTGCAAAGCAGATGTAGAGACACAGACAGAGGTAGAGCACAAACATATAAACACCAAGGAGGCAGAAGGGAGGTGGGATGGATTGGAAGTTTGCATTGACATATAGACATTACTGTGTGTAAGATTAGCACAGGGGAAGAAAAAAGACACTGCAATCTGTTTGTAGGACATATATTAAGTTACCCTTAAAAACGCCTTCCAATATACATTAGGTTCAGACAGTTTGATTCCACTTATGCGAGCTATCTAGAATAGTCAAATTCATAGAGTCAGAAAGTACGTTGGTGGATGCCAGGGGCCAGGGGCCAGGGGTTTTAGGAGGGGGATTGGAGAATTAATGTTAAATGGGGACAGAGTTTCAGTTTAGGAAGGTGAAAAATTCGGGAGATGGATGATGGCGAGAGTTACACAGCTGTGTGAATGTCCGTAGTGCCACGGAACTGTACAGCTGAAAATGGTTAAAGTAGCATGTTTTATATTATGTGACGTTTACCACAAAGGACCATTCTTTGGAGGACCAAAGAAAGAGCATTCAAAATACTGATGTGAGTATTGGCAGAAAGAATGACAGATAGTGACAGAAAGTAAAAGTCTAAATTTTAGACAGATTTTTGCAAAGAAGTAAAGTAGTTTGGAAGTGTTAAGAAAAAAGTACCTATACATGAGAATGAAATTCTCTGGGGGATGTGAAATGTCAATGTAAATTCAAAGAGAGAAACTACATACAGTTTCTGACTTTTGAAGTCATGATAGTTCATGTCTGTTTTAGTAGCTGCTGATGGGTTCACTACTGTATTTAGATTAGATGGATATATTTTAAAGAGTAATGTGGCAGTTTTATTTTTAAATGTAATTATAATACGGTGAAAAGTAACATCTTTTGTAACTACTGCATCTTTTTTTTTATGTCAGATACATAGAGATATGTGAGGGGTTGAAAGAAAAAAATTAGGGTTATATAAACAAAAAATTTGATGATTGCTATCGATTCTGAGTGTCTTCAGATTAATGAGCCAACCTGCTGGGATCTTCTTTATTATCCAGCTAGATAGGATCAACTTTGGAGAAGAAAGAGGAGGTTAATATACAAGGATCCCACCCACCCCACCCTCTTCCTCATATTACTTTTAGAAATACACGTGAAAAAATGGGAGATGGGAAGTGTTCTGGGTTTATTATTGCAAGAATGATGATATCCAAAAAACTACTGAAGAAGCATGAGGAGCTGAAGTCGAATATTTGAATCTTCTTCCAAACTAATTGTCATGTATTTTTCTGCCTCCAGTTATTAGGAGGAGAGAATGGTTGCTAGTCATTTAATGAGGGGTATATGAAAGTGGATCTGTGGTGAGTAACGTACTGACCTGGGAACCTATTTTGTTTAAATTAGCTCCTACTGCCCGTCTTCCTATGACCAACTATTTCCAGCAAAGACATGAGAACTGCTTAACTTTTTCTCCGTCTCTATGCCAAGCTAATTATGGATGTGGAGCTTTAATCCATGATATTGATGCAAAACACTCATGTGGGTAAGCTCTCTCAAGTTTTCCTTGTTATTGATTGAACAGGTAATGGAGACTGTCCTTCAGGAAGGGCTTCCCAGGTGGTGTTAGTGGTAAAGAATCCGCCTGCCAATGCAGGAGACGAAGGAGATGCGGGTTCGGCCCCTGGGTTGGGAAGATCACCTGAAGATGGTAATTGCAACCCGCTCCAGTATTCTTGCCTGGGAAATTCCATGGACAGAGGATTCTGCCAGGCTACAGTCCATGGGACAGCAAAGAGTGGAACACGACTGAATGCACACATAAACACACACACACACACACACGCGCGCGCGCACACACACCCTTTCAGGAAATCACTTCTACAGGCTGAATGAAGTTAGTTCATGGCTCCAAGCATTTAAATAATGAAGTTGTGTCTTTGAAATAACAAGACTTTTTTTTTTGCAGAATTTCCTTTAATATTTAGATTTTCCTTCCCTTTTTTTCTGGAAGCAGGAGGAAAATGATAGTGCAGGTGTTGATACATAGCCAGCATATAACCTCCCTGTGATGTAAGTCGGAATGTTTCTTTGGAAGTGCAAATGCTCAGGGCATAAAATGTCAGCACTTTTGAAAAAGCTGGTATTAATTATAAGGGGCTCAAGGGCAAAGAGTGGATGTTACTGACAGGAATGATAGACACAATGGGCTGAATGCTTGAAAAGGTTTTTCTATTTGGGAGAATATTTACCTGTTTCACTCAGGTTCCATGCAGCATGAAAGTCTGTCCTTTCAGACCGTGCTATGAGAATTCTAGCACCTAACACATCTGGAAGGATGTAGACGTTAGCACAGCTGTTTACACTGCTGCAAGCTCACACGCAGACCAAATACCATGCTACTAATGGTTCCAAACCTCCATACTCTTTTGTTCACTTATTTATTTGCAAAACATTTGTTGGGGATACTGTGAACAAAGCCCTAGAAGGTTGCTGCCAACAAGATTAAACCCTCTCTGTGGCCTGGAGGAGAGACACAACAGTGCTTCCTATTAAAAAAAGACCTGCAATAAAATGTATGCATGGCTTTTTTTTTTTAATCAAAATTGCTTCTGCTCATTGTCTCTTGGTGTAAGAATGACTTTAAGTATCCTTTAGTGAGTACATCAACCTTCTGAAAAACTCTCTCTCAGGTTCCTATACAGGCATTCAGAATAAAGCCATGAATGAAGGGAAGACTTAAAATATTCTGCATGTAATGCAATACTGAATCAAGTATCTACGGCAAAATCGGACTCATTTTTTTAAATTTCTCAATTACTAGGCAAATTTTAGATGTTTCAGTATTTAATAGCACCCCCAAAATGCTCCTGCTGTATTAAATTATTCTGCTAACCTAATCCAGAGTCACAGTCTTGTTTATGAGGCAGTCTGGGTTGCCATTTTCCAGGCCTTCAGTTGGGTCCTATTGTTCCCATCACACTGAATGAGTGAAAAGGCCTCCTTCTTGCTATACTGAAAACCTCAAGACTTGTGAAGAAGCCAAACTCCTGCCCTTGACTTTAAATTAATGGGCCCCTGGAGACAGACTTAATTCTATTGACAGGAAGCCACTGCTTTCCTGTGAAAGGAATTCTCCGTTCAGTGATCATGACCTGGCTCTAACTGCAGTGCTAGCCTGTACCACATGCTTCTTCCTCCTTGGCAGAAGGAAGATCTAACCGTAAGCCCCCACCTTGTTACATTGGAATTTGGAACTTTCTCTGATAGGCAGTCTTTAGTTATAATGGAGAAGGCAATGGCACCCCACTCCAGTACTCTTGCCTGGAAAATCCCATGGACAGAGGAGCCTGGTGGGCTGCAGTCCATGGGGTTGCTAGGAGTCGGACACGACTGAGCAACTTCACTTTCACTTTTCACTTTCATGCATTGGAGAAGGAAATGGCAACCCACTCCAGTGTTTTTGCCTGGAGAATCCCAGGGATGGGGGAGCCTGGTAGGCTGTCATCTCTGGGGTTGTGCAGAGTCGGACATGACTGAAGTGACTTAGCAGCTTTAGTTATAAAGAATCCTGTCCATTCGAGGTCCCCTGTGATGGTTATGTCTTGCCAAATAACATATCTGCCAATAATCAAAACATTGCTTCCTTTGCAGCAGATTTAAAAAAATTTTTTTAATTTAAATTTTTTTAACACCAAAACCATTTTGTATTGGGGCAAAGCTGACTATGTCCCAATACAAACTAGGTTTCAACAGTACCTGAACAGAGAACTTCCAAATGTTCCAATTGGATTTAGAAAAGGCAGAGGAACCAGACAACAAATTGTCAACATCCGTTGGATCATAGAAAAAGCAAGAGAATTCCAGAAAGATATCTACTTCTGATTTATTGACTATGCTGAAGCCTTTGACTGTGTGAATCACAACAAACTGTAGAAGATTCTTAAAGAGATGGGAATACCAGACCATCTTACCTGCCTCCTGAGAAATCTGTATGCAGGTCAAGAAGCAACAGTTAGAATAGGACATGAAACAGACTGGTTCCAAATCAGGAAAGGAGTACTTCAAGGCTGTATATTGTCACTCTGCTTATTTAACTTATATGCAGAGTACATCATGGGAAATGCCGGGATGGGTGAAGCACAAGCTGGAATCAGGATTGCAGGGAGAAACATCAATAACCTCAGATATGCAGATGACACCATCCTTATGGCAGAAAGTGAAGAGGAACCAAAGAGTCTCTTGAGGAAACTGAAAGAGGAGAGTGAAAAAGCTGGCTTAAAACTCAACATTCAAAAACAAAGATCATGGCATCTGGTCCCATCACTTCATGGCAAGTAAATGGGGAAACAATGGAAACTATGACAGATTTTATTTTCTTGGGCTCCAAAATCACTGCTCACTGCAGCTGGTGACTGCAGCCACAAAATTAAAAGATGCTGCTCCTTGGAAAAAAGCTATGACAAATCTAGAGAGCATATTAAAAAGCAGAGACATTACTTTGCCAACAAAGGTCCAACTAGTCAGAGTTACGGTTTTTCCAGTAGTCATGTATGGATGTAAGAGTTGGACCATAAAGAAGGCTGAACGCCAAAGAATTGATGCTTTTGAACTGTGGTGTTGGAGGAGACTCTTGTGAGTCCCTTGGATAACAAGGAGATCAAACCAATCCATACTAAAGGAAATCAACCCTGAATATTCATTAGAAGGACAGATGCTGAAACTGAAGCTCCAATACTTTGGCCACCTGATGCAAACAGCTGACTCAGAAAAAACCCTAATGCTGGGCAAGATTAAAGGCAGGAGGAGAGGACGAGATGGTTGGACTGCGTGAGTCTGAGCAAGTTCCAGGAGATGGTGAAGGACAGGGAAGCTTGGAGTGCTGCATTCCATGGGGTCACAAAGAGTTGGACACGACTGAGTGACTGAACAACAAAATGTCTGATTAGCAACGTTGTGGTAGTTTCAGGAGAACAGCAAAGTGACTCAGCCATACATATACAGGTGTTCATTCTCCCCCAAACACCCCTTCCATCCTGGCTGGCACATGAGCATAGTTCCATGTGCTATACCATAGGTCTTTGTTGGTTATCCGTTTAGACATCCCTTATGTGCGGAATCTAAAAAGAAATGATACAAATGAAATTACTTACAATACAGAAAGAGATTCACAGACTTAGAAAACATACTTATGGTTTCCAGGGAGAAGGGATAGTAAGGGACTTTGGAAAGGTTATGCAGCAGATATTTTTAGTATGTGTTTTACACTGTATTAATGTTAGCAAACTCATATGTGACAAGGATCTGTAGTCATGAACACTGAACCCAAAATTCTCCTGTGAAGAAAAATGATCTTTATTTCAGGAGGTTAACTCTCGAGAGCTGTAGCTCATGTAAGTTGTAGGTGAGGTGATTTGCCCAGCTTGCTTGTTTTCTCTACCTGTGCGGAGCTTGTAGGACTTTGCTGGGGGCAGAAGAGCCTGGTGTCTGGTGTAAATAGATCACAGAGGAAGACTTAATAGATTTTTAAGACACAGTCATCATATAGGACATACTTCTTTTTTCTGACAGGAAGAGAAAATCTTTTTTAGCCCATGTTATCTAAGTAACAGCCCCTGCTTGACTGTTGCAGTTGTTTAAAAAGGATGCTAGAAGGAAAACACTATTGAAAATGGAATTCATAGAAAGCTCTTACATGTCAGTTTTTCAGAGTGCTACAAACAAATTGTAATGTAAACATAATGGCATGAGTAGTAGTATTTAGAGATTTCTGTTGCACTCATTCAGAAGACTTGCTGCACAGGACCTAGCTATTAAACGTCTTGACCTCAATTTCCAGGGTAGCCTCAGGGATTCTTCAGGATTTGTTGCAAATGCTAAGAGATGCGTGATCTTTCACTTTCTTGGAGTCATCCAACTATCCTTACATCACTGTGGTTGATTTAGCAAGGGAAATATTTTTTAAAGATTGTTTATCTTAGACAGTTGGAGTGAAAGGATGACCTGCTTCTAACATCCAAAATTTAAGCGCATCTGGAAGAAGCAAGCATGATTCCTTTGGGGAGGGCAGGAATCAGCTATGTGGCCATGTGTGTTGAGCGCAGCTGTGTAACGGTGCAACTCTTTTTGTACCGGTGACTGGTGTCCAGTTAGAAAAAGAATCAGTCTTCTTACTTAAATGCAGGTAACTCTGTGAAACAAGCAGCAGTTTTGAAAGTGGACTGATTTGTTTTCTATCAAGTTTCTGTTACAAATACATTCAAATTTGGTCTTTAGAGGGTGAGTGGAGATATATGAGCAATTTATTCTCAATGATTCCTCTAGAATATTTAAAAATATACCTGCACAAAACAAATGTTTTCATGCAAATCCATGTTATCAATGGAAAGCACTTTAAATGGGCATATTCAAACACTTGCTGAATAAATACTAAATGCTGCTGCTGCTGCTGCTGCTAAGTTGGTTCAGTCGTGTCCGACTCTGTGCGACCCCATAGACGGCAGCCCAGCAGGCTGCCCAGTCCCTGGGATTTTCCAGGCAAGAACACTGGAGTGGGTTGCCATTTCCTTCTCCAATGCATGAAAGTGAAAAGTGAAAGTGAAGTCGCTCAGTCGTGTCTGACTCCTAGCAACCCCATGGACTGCAGCCCACCAGGCTCCTCTGTCCATGGGACTTTCCAGGCAAGAGTACTGGAGTGGGTTGCCATTGCCTTCTCCGAATACTAAATGAGGGACCTTCTAAGTTTTGAAGATCATGTAAAGATAAATGAGAAAATTAGTTAAGCTCTTAAAAACAGACGGCAACATAGATGGGGAGAAAATATTTGCAAAAGATAAGGGACTTCCTTGGTGGCTCAGTGGTAAAGAATCCATCTGTCAATGCGGGAGATGTGAGCTTGATTCCTGGGTTGGAAAGATCCCCTGGAAAAGGAAATGGTAACGTACTCCAGTATTTTTGCCTGGAAAATCCCATGGACAGAGGAGCCTGGTGGGCTACAGTTCATGGGGCCTGAGAGTCGGATATAACTGAGCAACTGAGCACATTCAGTGATTATGATGTTGAGCATCTTTTCGTGTTCTTGTTGGTCTTCGTATATATTTTTAGGATGGATGTCTGATCTAATCCTTTGCTCATTTTTGAATTGGTTGTTTGATTTTTGTTATTGAGTTTTGTACTCCATCTCCAGAATAAACACACACACACACACACAAACACACACATACACACATCAGATTTTAATCCTTCATCATATATATGATTTGCAAGTATCTCCTGTTCTGTGGCGATATCTCCTACTTGGTTGATTTTGTTGATAGTGATAGTGTCCTTTGATGCAAACAAGTTTTAAATTTTTATTTTCAATTTATTTTTTCTTCAGTTGCCTGTGCTTTTGCTTCATATCTAAGAAATCATTGCCAAATCCAATATCATAAATCTCTTACCCTGTGTTTTCTTCCAAGCATATTGTAGTTTTAATTCTTGCATTAAGTTTTTGATCCTTTTTGAGTTAGTTTGTGTATGTGGTTTTAGATGAGGGCCCAATTTCATTCTTTTACGGGTGGGTATTAGGTTTTCCCAGCACTATTTGTTGATCATTTTCCCCATTGAACAAGTTTGGCATCCTTATTGAAAATCATTTGACCAGGTATGTGAGAGTTTATTTCTGGAATGTCTATTCTATTGGTCTATATGTCTGTTTTTAATCCAGTATAACTCAATTTTGATTTCTGTGGCTTTTCAGTAAGTTTTGAAATCACAAAATATGAGTCTTCCAGTTCCGTTCTTTTTCAAGATTGTTTTGGCTTTTCAAGGTCACTTCAAATTTCATATAAATTTTAGTATAAATTTTTCTCTTCCTGAAAAAAATGTTATGGGGATTTTTATAGGGGTTGCATTGAATCTGTAGAATGCTTTGGACATTTTAACAATATTAAGTCTTTTAATCCATGAACATGGGACATCTTTCCATTTATTTATGTCTTCTTTAATTTCTTTCAAGAGTAGTAGTTTTCCTTACAGAGCTTTTAAAAAGTTACGTTATTTTGAAGCAATAATCTTAATAATGAATTTTTTTCTTTTTGGTTCAGTCCTTAGCACATTGGGCTTCCCTGATAGCTCAGTTGGTAAAAATCCTGCTATGTAGGAGACCCCGGTTTGATTCCTGGATCAGGAAGATCTACTGGAGAAGGGATAGGCTCAACACTCCAGTGTTCTTGGGCTTCTCTTGTGGCTCAGCTGGTAAAGAATCTGCCTGCAATTCGGGAGACTTGGGTTCAATCCTCGGGTTGGGAAGATCCCCTGGAGAAGGGAAAGATTATCCATTCCAATATTCTGGCCTGGAGAATTCCATGGACTGTATAATCCATGGGGTGGCAAAGAGTTAGACATGACTGAGTGACTTTCACTTTCACTTTAGCACATCACCAAGCATAATACAGTGTTGCATTGTGCATTGATCCATCTATTATGCTGGCTTATTTTATTTACAGACAGAGAGCTCTTAGGGCTTCCCAGGTGGCACTAGTGGTAAAGAACCCTCCTGCTAATTCAGGAGACAGAGTA
Organism: Bos taurus; assembly: GCF_002263795.3. Classification (NCBI taxonomy): domain Eukaryota; kingdom Metazoa; phylum Chordata; class Mammalia; order Artiodactyla; family Bovidae; genus Bos; species Bos taurus. The sequence goes on from NC_037341.1 coordinate 27,527,892, forward strand.
CATACACACTGGTTAGATCCCTGGGTCAGGAAGATCCCCTAGAGAAGGGAATGGCACTCTACTCCAGTATTCTTGCCTGGAGAATCCTATGGGCAGAGCAACCTGGCAGGCTACATACAGTCCACGGCGTCACAAAGAGAAGGACACGACTGAGACATGACTGAGCACACACACACATACATACACATAGAGAACTGCTTGTCAGTTGTACCTGTGGCATAAACATTCATTAGAACAGTTAAATGACATTTAGTGCAGTACAGCTAGAAAATAGTGTCAGTCGACCAGTCCATTACTAAAATAATTTACTTTTTGAATTACTTCTCACTAAGCCCAGCATTGCCTTCTACAGAATTCGCAAGTTCAATGAAAAGCAAAATAGTTTAATATCCTTTGCCTTGTTTATGGTTCTCATTTTCTTGCTTAATGAACCTGTTATTTCAGACATTGTTTTCCTTTACCTTTTAATAAGCTTAAATGTATCAAAATGCCCATAATAAGACAAGTCCTATTACAAGTAAAGCATGAGAATCAATGGGTAGCAATATTTCTTTCTTTCCCTTTTCAGTGTGTAAAGAGATGATGTGATTATTATGTCAGAGCTTTCCTGTCTGCTCAGCCTTCTGGGGAAAAAATAACCACATGCCATGAAAGCAGTCCTCATTGTGCCAGGTATCTTGTGCAAAAGAAGACCTTAACATCCCAGAGATCCACTTGCTCACTCCCCTAGCTTCCTCTTGTCCCCTTCTCTCCCCACCTTCCAAGCCCTCAGCATAGCCCTGTTAAAGTACTGGGGTGGTTTGTGCCCCTTCATACCTGCTCTCCCCTTGACTGCCCCCCTGCTCCAGCTAACTCCTACGTGTCCAAGACCCAGCTTATGTGTCAACTCTGCTTGGACAGATGCCCTGGGATCTCTGACTCCCATCTCTGCCAGGTCTCACCCCACTATGTTATAGTTTGTGAATCACGTGGTAGTCGCTCCTGCGGGTAGGTGAATGAACTCCTTGAAGGCGGGAACCATCCCTCACATGCCTTGTAGTATCAGCATGGAACCTGACGTGAAATAGACAACAAATGCCTGCGCAATGGCTACATGGCTGGAAGGAACATTGCTTCAAACATTCGACTTCTTTTTCTGAAAAAAACCATCCAAAGAAGAAAGCGCAGAGCATAGGAAGCCTTTGTTCTGCTTTCAGAGCTGGGAAAGCTTGAATAATTCTTTCTTATCAGCTCTGGGAAGGAGTTGGATTTTTATCCTGGATGAGCTATAAAGTGTGTTAATGAGCATTAGAAGCAAATATCTCCCAACCGGACTTTTAACAAGGAGTTTATAGCTCCAGGACCTGTAGGTTATTGTGTATCTTTGTCTTTGTTTGTGAAAGACCAATTAAACAGTGCTTTGGAAGAGTTCTTTTAGAATTATTAAAAAAAAATCCTTTTTTTTTCATTTTTAACTGTCTTCAGATAGGATTCAGCTGATGTCTCTTCTCAGAGGAGATAGCTTTGAAGTCAGGGAATTCCCCAGCTGAATGACCTGGGCAGAAACATGCTCAGGCTGATCATGATATGAATTTGAAGGGAACAATTAAGGACTTGTTTCCATTTTGATTCTAATAGGAAGCCTTTTTACTTGTGTGCCTTTCAACCTGTCTACATTCCTTCTGAAACTTCAGTGGAACCTCATGTCAGAGCTGTTAAAAGGACTTTGGAAAAGGAATGTGTGAAATCATAAATGCTTCAGAAATAAGAAAGTGTTTCCCAGTCCATTACATTCTTAACCCCTTGTTTCTGCCTAACAGACTCTGTGAAAGGTCAGCAAGAATGTTTTAACAGTGTATGTTTTAGACTTCTAGGAGGACATAGTATTTCTCTTCTACATATCCTTTGTTATTAAGTGAGGCGTGGTATTTTCTGAGTTGATATTTTGAGTAAAAACAAAACTCATCCTCAGAACTGTGCTTGCTAAGTCGCCTAAGTTGTGTCCATTTTGAACCACCAGGCTTTCCCAGTGGCTCAGACATCATTAAACATAAGCTAAATTGGAACCAAAATTTCAAAACCTCAAGTTAAAGAGAACATACCTGAATGTAATTTGGGATGACTTTCTCAACTAGACCAATGAATAATATAATGTAATATAATATTTAATGATAATATAATATAATCTGTATAGTGGCTTGTGATTTTCAAGGAAAATTTTTTTTATGGAAAATTTCCATACAGTTTTCTCATTTTTCATCATAATGATTCCGTGACATAGGTAATAAGATCCGTAAGAGAGACTGAAGGCTGAGAAGGTTCTGTGACTTGAGGACCTGTCTAAAGCTATAAATGAACTGTGCGGTGAACTGACGTCTACAGTCACAAGCCTCTGTTTCATCTACTTGACAGGACTCTATGTTTCTGTTCGGATTTTCATTTATTCATTTCTTTATGAAAAGTTTTTCTAGTGCAATTTACAAGATGATTTTTGAAGGTGCACAAACTAATACTCCTGAAAATATTTTCAGGTCTCCCATTACACTAGTATAGAAATATGTCATTTAACTATCTTTTCCCCTAAGAAATTAATTTTTTTAAATTGTGTTAAAAAAGGTAGAGTTACCTGTCTCTAAAGGATATTTCCTTCAAGTACTCATTGGCATTTTTGAATCTGTGGTTCGTTTCACCTTTTATGACCCTAGATATTAAACGATTCTAGGCTGTACATCAGAAGATTATCATGTAGTTATTATTTATTTTTATAGCTCAGGTGAGTCTGGTACTAACTCATTGCAGTGCATGTCCCATTGGCCAAATGAATACAATCTGGAAATATGACATGAATTTTTAATGATAATAAGGCAGTAATTCAGTATTCTTCATAGGTGTAGCAGGGGCTACTTAAGGGAGGTTTAATGTCATTTCAGAAATACTGTGGATGTCCTTACTGAAATCCTTACTGAAATAGTCACATTTATCTGATCTTTTCCTGAAGTTAGGTATAAACAGTTATTTTGGAAGAGGATTTACTCAGCATTAACTTGATATATCATTTTTCCTAGCCATACCTATTATCATTCAGTTAAAATAAGCAGCATAAATTTTCTCCTATTTTTAGACGGATAGGCATTCTGAAGTCTTGATAGAAATACAAATGTACATCATTAAATGCTTTACCTATGACTTTAGGCTCAAGGCTCATTATTTGAAAGTATTTAGAATGAGTAACTAAAAGCCACAGAAAATTTTCAAATCTCATTTTAGAGAATAATTACAGTTATCCATCACCAAACTGCTGGCAAGTAATGGCTTTGCCTCATTGGATTTTTATCCCTTTTTATGGTGCTGGCCCTTCCTTAGATGTGAGGTCTATAAGCCATTCAGCGGATTTGAAAGGCTGGGAGAACTGGATGCCTGGAATCTCCCGGCCCTGTGATTTCAAGAACCAGTATAATAAAGCATTGGTACAATATGGAGAACTAGCCTAAATATCTGGAATTTTTGCATGACAGGCTGTACATGCATGCGTGTGTGTGCTCAGTTGTGTCCAATTCTGTGCAACCCTCTGTCCATGGGATCCTCCAGGCAAGAATACTGGAGTGGGTTTGCCATTTCCTACTCCAGGGGATCTCCTGACCCAGGGATCAAAACTGTGGCTCCTGCATCTCCTGCATTGGCAGGCAGATTCTGTACCACTGAGCAATCTGGTAAGGCCAAAACAACACTCATTTGATTATGTATCAGGATTTTGTGGGCCAAAACTTGGGCAGAGTTTGGCTGGGCAGTTCTCTGTGTGGCCTCCATGGTGTTCTCCAGTGAGTGGCTCTGCTGGAGGGTCAAAGATGGCTTCATTCAAGTGAGAAAGCCTTGGGTTCAGGACCTTTTCACATGCTTTCTTGAACAGGGTAGTTGGAGGTCTTGCATGGTAGTTTGGAGCTACAAAAGTAGATGACCCAAGAGACAGGAACAAGAAACTTCTAGTGTCATAAAAGCCAAGCCCCCAAATTGGCACAATATAGCTTCTACCATATTCTATTGCTCTGTGTAGTTACAGAGCATCCCTAGGTTTAAGGGAAGATGGGGCCACTTTCTATGGAAGGACTGTTGTCCAACTTCTGGCCACAGATTATTTATGAAACAAAGAAGCCTTTTTATCTAGTTGAAAGAGTTTATTAAACACATCCTATGATTCATAGAGGCCTTCTTTCCTTGCAGAGAGGGGCTAAGATGGATAACCCTTAAGGTTATTAGAAGCCCTATTAGGCTTGCCCTCAAATTTTTTGAAGTCTGAACAAAGAAACACCCATGAGCTTATTTACCCCATGGCAAATTTTACAAGCAGTAGCCTGGATTTAACCTTTGCTCTGAGGCCATTTCTGGCTTTGTGAAGTCTAATGCTAGGCCAGACCAGTATGAGAAACAGTTTTATTTTCATATCCAAGCAGCCCTCATTTCAGTTCAGTTGCTCAGTCGTGTCTGACTCTGCGACAAAAACCAGGCAGCCTTGGTTTCATTATATTTCCTGTAAATCCTGCTCACAAACTCAACAATTCCTCCTTTAGTTCATCTATCTTCTCTTGTTTTACTCTCAGTAGCTAGAAGCCAGCTGGCTCTTTCTCTGTTCTGCCTGTTAATCTTCTCTGCCAGGCTCACAAATTCATCCAGTTCCTTTTGTGTTTTCTTCATTATCACACCAGACACTAATGCCAACCTTTCTGCCAATACAGTAGAAGTATCCCATGTTCTCCAGTCTCCGATAGCATATTTTCATTGTCCCTCAAGGCTTCACCAGTAGTCTTTTCAAGGCTCTTGCAGCTTTTACAAACACCATCTTTCAAAGTCTTTCTTTCCACTAACATTCTCCTTGAAGCACTTCTAGCTTCTTTCTGCTGTCTGATTCCAAAGCTGTTGAACATGTCACAGGTTTTATACAATAAAGTCACATTTCCAGGTTATGAATTATGTTTCAACTTTCAATTATTGTATTAAAAATTCACCCTAAAACAAGTGGTTTAAAACAACAACCATTTTATTATCCTCCATGATCTGGAATATCCCCTGGAGAAGGAAATGGCTACCCACTCCAATACTCTTGCCTGGAGAATTCCATGGACAGAGAAACCTGGCAGGCTACAGTCCATGAGGTTGCAACGAGTCTGACACCTGCATGACGAACACAACAACAGCATGGTTTTCAGAGATTAGAAATATAGGCAGAGCTTGGCTGCGAGATTCTTCTGCTCTGTGTGGTGTCATCTAGGGTCATTTGGAGGTGTGTGGCATGGTCTGGAATAGGGGTGAACAATCTCTTTTGTGAAGGGCCCGATAGTAAATATTTTAGGCTTTGTGGGACACATTTTATATTACAGTTTCTCAACCCTGCTGCTGAAATGTAAAAGTAGCTCCAGATATTATGAAAACAAATGACCGTGGTTGAGTTCTAACATTTAATTGACAAAATCATGCATCTGTGCTGTAGGCCATAGTTTGGCAGCACCTGACCTGTAATATGCAAGAAAGCTTCCTACACGTGCCCTTTATTTTCATGAAGTTGGCTCAAACGGAGGGCTCAGCAGGACATCTCCCATCCTCTAGGTAGGTATAAGGCCTTTCTCTGTGGTTTCCCCAGCAAGGTAGTCCAACTTCTCACAGGGAAGCTCAGCACCAAGAGTGAGTGTTTCCAGAGACAGGAAGGGGGAGCTGCTAGGCTTGTGAGGTTTAGGTTCAGGAAATGAGCACCATGTATGTCATCACTTCTGCCGTTTTCACTGGTCAGTGCAATTGCATAGACCTCCCCTTGCAGGGGTGGGAAAGGGAGACAACCCTTAAGGACAGTCTTAATGGAAAGAGTGTCAGACAATGAGGTACCATTTCACACCAGTCGGAATGACTGCTATCCCAAAGTCTACAAGCAATAAATGCTGGAGAGGGTGTGGAGAAAAGGGAACCCTCTTACACTGTTGGTGGGAATGCAAACTAGTACAGCCACTGTGGAGAACATGTGGAGATTCCTTAAAAAACTGGAAATAGAACTGCCTTATGACCCAGCATTCCCACTACTGGGCGTACACACGGAGGAAACCAGAATTGAAAGAGACACGTGTACCCCAATGTTCATCGCAACACTTTATAATAGCCAGGACATAAAAGCAACCTAGATGTCTATCAGCAGATGAATGGATAAGGAAGCTGTGGTACATATACACAATGTAGTATTACTCAGCCATTAAAAAGAATACATTTGAATCAGTTCTAATGAGGTGGATAAAACAGGAGCCTATTATACAGAGTGAAGTAAGCCAGAAAGAAAAACACCAATACAGTACCAGTTCAGTTCAGTTCAGTCGCTCAGTTGTGTCCGACTCTTTGCAACCCCATGAATTGCAGCATGCCAGGCCTCCATGTCCATCACCGACTTCCGGAGTACACTGAGACTCATGTCCATCGAGTCACTGATACCATCCAGCCATCTCATCCTCTGTCATCCCCTTCTCCTCCTGCCCCAATCCCTCCCAGCATCAGAGTCTTTTCCAATGAGTCAACTCTTCACATGAGGTGGCCAAAGTACTGGAGTTTCAGCTTTAGTGTCATTTCTTCCAAAGAAATCCCAGGGCTGATCTTCTTCAGAATGGGCTGGTTGGATCTCCTTGCAGTCCAAGGGACTCTCAGGAGTTTTCTCCAACATCACAGTTCAAAAGCATCAATTCTTTGGCGCTCAGCTTTCTTCACAGTCCAACTCTCACATCCATACATGACCACTAGAAAAACCATAGCCTTGACTAGACGGACCTTTGTTGGCAAAGTAATGTCTCTGCTTTTGAATATGCTATCTAGGTTGGTCATAACTTTTCTTCCAAGGAGTAAGCATCTTTTAATTTCATGGCTGCAGTCACCATCTGCAGTGATTTTGGAGCCCCCAAAAAATAAAGTCTGACACTGTTTCTACTGTTTCCCCATCTATTTCCCATGAAGTGATGGGACCAGATGCCATGATCTTTGTTTTCTGAATGTTGAGCTTTAAGCCAACTTTTTCACTCTCCACTTTCACTTTCATCAAGAGGCTTTTTGGTTTGTCTTCACTTTCTGCCATAAGGGTGGTGTCATCTGCATATCTGAGGTTATTGATATTTCTCCTGGCAATCTTGATTCCAGCTTGTGCTTCTTCCAGTCCAGCGTTTCTCATGATGTACTCTGCATATAAGTTAAATAAGCAGGGTGACAATACAGCCTTGACATACTCCTTTTCCTATTTGGAGCCAGTCTGTTGTTCCATGTCCTTTTCTAACTGTTGCTTCCTGACCTGCATACAGGTTTCTCAAGAGGCAGGTTAGGTGGTCTGGTGTTCCCATCTCTTTCAGAATTTTCCACAGTTTATTGTGATCCACACAGTCAAAGGCTTTGGCATAGTCAATAAAGCAGAAATAGATGTTTTTCTGGAACTCTCTTGCTTTTTCCACGATCCAGCGGATGTTGGTAATTTGATCTCTGGTTCCTCTGCCTTTTCTAAAACCAGCTTGAACATCAGGAAGTTCACGGTTCACGTATTGCTGAAGCCTGGCTTGGAGAATTTTGAGCATTACTTTACTAGCGTGTGAGATGAGTGCAATTGTGTGGTAGTTTGAGCATTCTTTGGCATTGCCTTTCTTTGGGATTGGAATGAAAACTGACCTTTTCCAGTCCTGTGGCCACTGCTGAGTTTTCCAAATTTGCTGGCACATTGAGTGCAGCACTTTCGCAGCATCATCTTTCAGGATTTGAAATAGCTCAACTGGAATTCCATCACCTCCACTAGCTTTGTTCGTAGTGATGCTTTCTTAAGGCCCACTTGACCTCACATTCCAGGATGTCTGGCTCTAGGTCAGTGATCACACCATCATGATTATCTTGGTCGTGAAGATCTTTTTTGTATAGTTCTTCTGCTCCCCAGTACAGTATACTAACACATATATATGGAATTTAGAAAGTTGGTAACGATAACCCTGTATGTGAGACAGCAAAATAGACACAGATGTATAGGACACTCTTACTCTGTAGGAGAGGGAGAGGGTGGGATGGTTTGGGAGAATGGCATTAAAACATGTATAATATCATATATGAAATGAATCACCAGTCCAGGTTTGATGCAGGATACAGGATGCTTGGGGCTGGTGCACTGGGATGACCCAGAGGGATGGTATGGGGAGGGAGGTGGGAGAGGGGTTCAGGATGGAGAACACATGTACACCCATGGCGGATTCATGTTGATGTATGGCAAAACCAATACAATATTGTAAAGTAATTAGCCTCCAATTAAAATAAATAAATTTATATTAAAAAAAAGAAAATTTAAAAAAAAGAAAAAAATTAAATTATAGTTTATGTATAATATTGTGTTAGTTTCAGGTATACAGCAAAGTGATTTGAATATTTTATTTTATATATATATATATATATAATTTTTAGATTCTTTTCCGGTATAGGTTATTAGAAGATATGGAATATAGTGCTATACAATAATCCTTGTTGTTTATCTAGTTTATATATGGTAGTGTGTGTCTGTTAATCCCAAACTCCTAGTTTATCTTGCTCTTCCCCTTTCCCATTGGTAACCATGTTTCTTTTCTGTGTCTGTGAGTCTATATCTGGTTTATAAATGTGTTCATTTGTGTAAATTTTAGATTTCACATATGAGAAATAAGATATGATATTTATCTTTCTCTGCCTGGCTTGCTTTTCTTAGTATGATAATCTCCAGGTCTATCCACATTGTACCAAATGACATTGTTTCATTCTTTTTTGTGGCTGAGTGGTATTCCATTACATATATGGTACTATTCCATTATATATATAAAATAGTACCATTCCATTATATGTATGTAAAATCCCATTATATACATTATATACATATAAAATGTCTGTCTTAACTATTGTAAATTAGTACTGCTATGAATACTACAGTGCATGTATCTTTTAGAATTTGAGTTTTTGTCTTTTCTGGATTTATTCTCAAGAGCAGGAATGCTGGATCATATAGTAGCTCTATTTTTAGTTTTTTAAGGAACTTCCATACTGGCTCTACCAATTTACATTCTCCTGTGGCTGTCTTTAATCCAACACAGTGCATGACCTTAATTCAGTTCACAGATGAATAAGACTTTTTCCTCCCTTCAAGGCACTTACATAAGAGTTGGAAACAGATATGTAATTAATTCACTGTCCACTGAATGAATTTCACAAGTAATCCATTATCCACTGAATTAATTTCACAACTGCAGTTTGATTTCATAAAGTGAAAAGCAACAGTCTAGAAGAGGCGGAAGACAGTCTTGTCGGTCAGAGTTGCACAATCACTTACTGTTAAAACTTATTTTTTTTGCAGATCTGGGAATTGATTTAATAGGGGAATATGAAGGAACATTTCACAGCAATTCTTTGCCCAATGGCTTCTCTGACAAAACATTGACCCAGTATCTTTTGATATATGTTATTTGGTTCTCTGCCAACGATGGCTGTTAAAATTGAGCTATTCTAATATGACATTAGTTTGAAGGAGCCATAAATTCTTGCTAGCTTTGGTAGGTTGTGAATATACCATTGTGTCCTTGTGGAAGTCATTACATTTTATGATAAGAAAACTTTATAATTTTTTTTTCTAAATTGTGAAGAAATTATATACTCATGCTGAGGATTTGAAATGGGAAACATATGGGGAAAATAAGGGTTTACTGAGTGCTTGAAATGCAACAGCAAACAGAACAACACAACTCTGCTATCACAGAACTTCTATTCTTCAAGGACAGAAGAAAACAAGTCAACAGACCAAAACAGTTATAAGTTGGGATGGATGCTATGAAAGGAACAAGCATGAGCTGAAATTGAGATTATTGAGATCAGCTCTTGACAAAGAGTTCCAGGAAGGGCCTTTCTGAGCAGATGGCAATTGAGAGAGTAAAGGATGAGAAGATATGCCTGTGATTAGACCAGTGGGAAGAACATTCCAGAGAGTAAGTAGAGGCTTCAGCATCAGGATGTGGTTTTTGTGTTTGGGGAGTTGAAACTCCAGAGGGAGTGATGCCTAGAGAGCTAGGCTTGGGAGATGTAAGAGGTGAGATGGAGTGGGAGGTGGACAGGAACCCATCGCAGGTCCTAGGGCCACAGTAGGGAGTGTGGAATTTCTTTCCTTTCAGCTCAATAGGAGGCTATTTAGATATTTCTGCAGGAAAAGGCAAGGTCCAATTTATATTTTAAGAAGTCCTGTTTGACTGCTTTGTAAATATTGACCTCAAGAGGAATGAAATTTGACATGAGAATACTGACCTTTTTCCTTTTTCCCTCTGTTCCTGGTGAATTTAAGGTTCTTGCCTCCTGGTGAAAGAATTTGGAGACAAGCAGGGAGGTTAAGAAAGTAATGCTCACGCTGCATGCGTGCTCAGTTATGTCCGGCTCTTTGAGACCTCATGGGCTGTACCCTGCCAGGCTCCTCTTTACTGTCTGAGTCAAGTGAAGGGAGCATTTATTTAAGAAAGAATATGCTTTCAGAGAGGGCTTCCCTGGTGGCTCAGTAGAGAATCTGCCTGAAATGCTGGAGACCTGGGTTGTTGCATCCTTGGGTCGGGAAGATCCCCTGGAGAAGGGAATGGCTACCCACTCCAGTAATCTTGCCTGGAGAATTCCACAGACAGAGGAATCTGCTGGTCTACAGTTCATGGGGTTGCAAAGAGTCAGACAGGACTGAGTGACTGACACTTCCACTTTCTCTAAGAAAACTAACCATGAGTGATAATCAGGAGCACCAAAGACCTTTAGAGAAGTGAATGAGTGGTTGATAGCATTCAGTCCTGAGGAACCAGCACAAACATCTGTTGCAGACAGAGTAACATGTGATGCTTTACCATACAAACTCTAAGTTGCTTCTGGAGAGCATAGTGGTGGAGGATTTTAATATGAAGATTTCTGCTGTAACTTCAGCTCACTGAAAGCAGAGCACTTGGCTTGTCTATGTCCTCCATAACTCAAAAGGAGCTTTTGTTGAATTAATTCTATCCAGAGAGGAAAGGGTTTCCCTGATAGCTCAGTTGGTAAAGAATCCACCTGCAATGCAGGAGACCCTGATTCGATTCCTGGGTCAGGAAGATCCACTGGAGAAGGGATAGGCTACCTACTCCAGTATTCTTGGGCTTCCCTTGTGGCTCAGCTGGTAAAGTTTTTGTCTGGCTCAGCAGGTAAAGAATCCGCCTGCAATGAGGGAGACCTGGGTTCCATACCTGAGTTGGGAAGATTCCCTGGAGAAGGGAACAGCTACCCATTCCAGTATTCTGGCCTGGAGAATTCCATGGACTGTACAGCCCATGGGGTCACAAAGAGTTGGACACAACTGATGACTTTCACTTTCCCTTTCAAAAAGGAAACCGTGCTGGTGCTTCAGATCTTGTGGGAACCTCAGGAGCCCATGATGCTGTTAACTTAGAAGTCACAGTGAAAAGAAAAAGAAGTGTTGGGCATCTCCAGATCTGATCCTACCTTTTCTAAAAAAGATTTTAGAAAAAGTTTAGAAAAGGGGGTTCATTTCCACGTTCAAAGATTCTAAAGAGAGAGATTTTCTGGAAATGATGAGAGACTTTCAAAATCCAAATCCTGAATGCACAATTATAAGTGACCCTAGGGGAGTTCAAAGAGTAAAGAATTTCTGTGAGGATATAACTGGATCCCTTTTAAGTCAATCTTTTGAAAGGAGATGCACATAAAAAAAAAATCAAAGAAAAGGTACATAACTGATTACAGATTCTGAAAAAAAGAGAAATAAACGTGTAAATATAATGCCAGATAATATAAAGCCTACAATGGTGGGGTGTTTTCAAAAATGTTCAGAAACTTAAGTAGTTTTGCAAAGCTAGTTGGAACAAGAATAATAAGAAGGATGTTATAGGTCCATTTCTGGGTAGCTAAATATGAGGCTACAGAATGAAATTGAGAAATCAAGAACCACTCATGCTTCATTTCTTCCATATTGTCCAAGAGAATGAACTTTACATTGGACGAAAGAGACTCTTCCTCATATATTTAGGGAATCAGACGGTGAGAAAGCATTTGGTTGTTTCAAACAGAAGAATTGTTAGGTCTTAAAAAGAGTTGGAAAATATGATTTTAGATTCACTGTCAGTGTTTTTTTTTTTTTAATACATTGTTGTCTAAAAACATACTAGGTTACCAGAGATAAGCAATCTTGATCCTAATTTCCAAAATTGAGAAAAGATAAATTGAAGCAACTCTAGGTTAGTATACTGTTGATCTTCCCTAATATTAGGAAGCATAAGATGACTACTTTTTAAAAAATGTTGTAATAACTAGGACATCATATGGGTTCACTAAGGCCAAGTCATCCAACTTAAACTATTTTCTCTCTTTTGTAAGGCTGCTATTTCCAGAAAGTACACTTATCATATTTGAAGATGAGACAGTCTTTTAGGCATTGCAGATAAATTTAGTGACATTACTAAAATTGAAAGATATTTCTGTTGGCTTGCATGATGGAAAGAAACAGACAAGATAATGTATATGTAAATCAAGCACCCAAGCACCAAGGAGGTAATATGTATTTAACAACATTAATATCAGAGGTTTCAGTTGCTCACAGTTTGTATGGGAACCAACTATGTGTCTCTGGCTTCTAAAAATAGGTAACACAATCATCTATTGCTCTACAGGTTTGCTGAGATTAGCAAAGTTTTCCACTGAGCAGTTCTCATCTGGTGGAGCCAGCTTTTAAGATAAACCCTAATAAACTAGAATTTCCTCACCCGAGGATACTGAAAACCATGTCGTATGATGAACGTTTGAAAGTTGGAGATACTACTCTGGAAATGATAGACATGATGATTGTATCAGATTTTTTTTTTATTTGCTTAATACTATGTATTTAAGATCCCTCCATGTGTTTTCAGGCTTGATAGCTCATTTCTTTTTAGCACTGAGTATGGCATTATATTTTAATCATGGTAAAATATAAAAATATATTGCCTTCAAGAGGAGGCAGGATACAGAGTTATAAGGACAGAGACAGATTTGGAGACAGATAAAGATTTTTTTGAGAAGTATTATACAGTTGGAGAGACTGGAGGTAGAACTCTAACTCAGTCACTTACTAGCTGTGTCACTTTGTAGAACCCTGACTAGCTGTGCCACTTGGAGCAAATTATGAGTTCTCCGTCCTCAGGTATCTGATTTATAGACTATAAATCATAGTTCTTAATTTGAAGTGATGTTAGAACAACCAAGTAATATGAAAAATATGAAATTGCCTGGAACAGTTTCTGTGGTTTACCAAGTGCCCATTACATGTTAATTTCTATTGAAAAGTACCTTTCAACCCTTTAGAATTTATGATTCTAGGAAGTACCATTACCTGAAAGTAATTTATTTTGTAATAAATTTATATAAAGTGACTTGTGTGAAGATATATTTATTTTGAGATACTATGCAGGAGTCCTGGGCAACCATGGAAGAGACGAGGTTGCAGAAGTCACGTTCCAGGCTGGAGACAGAGAACTTCCTCCCGGGCTGGGTTAGTGAGAGTCATGGATGAATCTATAGGATGAAGCTGCTTGGTTAGTCAGAGACCAGGTTTGAAGGCTGATAACACTTACCAGGCCAGGAGGTGAAGTGAAACCAAAGATCAAAGATGCAGGAAGAGTGGGAGGGAGAACATATTGGAAACAAAGAATTATGCCACTTGAACAAGTCAGACTTCTAACAGAGCAGGGATTTTTAGAAAAGTCAGGTAAAGGTGGGGCCATAGGCACTGAGATGCTTTTATTTCTCCCCTCATGCTTCTGAGCTTCACCTCCTGTTTGTCATCTGCCTGCCTGGCCAGTGAGCATCCATTCTTCTCTCACTGCTCTCCTCAAGGTCTCCTCTAAAGCTTTTCCAGCAACGCTTGGTAGAAATGACAGCTTCTTTCTGTGTCCTGTACACATTCCTCCCATATCACATGGACCATTTTATTCACTCACACTGATTCCAACCTATTAAACTTCATGTGCTTTGTAGGGAGAGGCAGTGTCTCCTCTGCCTCCCTGGGAATTAATGGAGTAAATGGATGAAATACAAAGATGAGCAGAAAAGGAGGCTGAAAGATGGGCGAGTCATTCAGACTCTCTGGAGGAGTCTTTGAGGGGAAAGAATTAGCTGAGCATCATCCTCTTAAAAGGCCTCACTTCTCCCAACATTAAAGATAACTGCCATTTGATCTAGATCTTGAATAAACAGATAGAAGACATTCATGCTAGCTAAGTCTCTTCAGTCGTGTCTGACTCTTGATGACCCTATGGACTGTAGCCTGCCAGGCTCCTCTGTCCATGGGATTCTCCAAATAAGAATTCTGGAGTGGGTTGCCATGCCCTCCTCCAGCGGAAGATCCTTGCTTTTTATTTAGTGAGATGACTTTGGATCTCACACCCTTCCACCAGGACATAGCTTGTCACGTCCCTGCCTTTCTCACTTCCACACTGGAGATTCCTTGGATCCAGAGATTCCTTGGGTCCATGAAGACACCGTTCATCTCTGTAATTCTCCCGCTACATTCCTTCCTAGCTACTGGCTCCCATAACATAGGCACCACATTAGTAATTCTGGAGTAAATGAGTTAATGATAAAGTCTCAGATATTCAGCCTTTACCAACACCCACTGCATAATAATAACTGTATTCCAGCTTCAGGAACCCAGACTTACTCTTAGTACAGACAGGCAGACTGATGACTCGGAGGTCTGGACCAATAGGAAGAATGAGTCCATCTGCCTTATTACTTGATCAGCAGTCAAATCAGATCAACGGCCTAATCCCCAGATGTAGTGTAGTCTGTGCCTTTCAGATTAAAGTCTCCAAAGCCTCAGCGTGTGGTCCAGCCCCAGGTAGGCCCGTGACATCAGTGTAAGAATTCCTGACAAGGGTTAATTGTGCCTCAGGTGAGCCTTTGCCTGCTTTACAAAAGCTAAAAAAAATGTCGACCCTTAGACAGGGTTAGTTTAAGTCTAGTTTAATTGTTTCCGTGTGGACTCTTAGGAAGAAATATTAGCCCAGGGATTTTAATGCAATTAGAATTTAAATTCTACTTTCTGCAAAGAAATGAGTTTTCATTAACACTACTGATCTGTAATGGTTTCAGAAATCCCCTGGCTGCCAAAGCATCTATTTGATACAAAGCCTGGATTCTTCTCAGTGTGTATTTCTTCATTCCAGTACCCATATATTCATTCATTCAACCATTATTCAAAATTTTTAATGTATGAATGGTAAATTATCTGTTTTCTAGGACACTGAGGCTGTAAGAGATAGCTGCTCTTGCTGTTTAGTCATTGTGTCTGACTCTCTGCCACCCCATGGAATGTAGCCTGCCAGGTTCCTCTGTCCATGGGATTCTCCAGGAAAGAATACTGGGGTGGTTGCCATGCCCTCCTCCAGGGGATCCCTAGGAATCGATCCTTCATCTCCTGATAAGAGAATTGTAAACTCCTCTATTTTACTGGACACTTTAGGATGACAAGGAGCTCAAACCAGTCAAACCTAAAGGAAATCAACCCTGAATATTCATTGGAAGGACTGATGCTGAAGCTGAAACTCCAGTACTTTGGCCACCTGATGCAAAGCGCCAACTCATTGGAAAAGATCCTGATGCTAGGAAAGATTGAGGGTAGGGAGAGAAGGTGGGTGACAGAGGATGAGATGGTTGATAGCATCACTGACTCAATGGACATGAATTTGAGTGAATTTCAGGAGATAGTGAAGGACAAGGAAGCCTGGTGTGCTGCAGTCCACAGGTTGCAAAGAGTTGGACACAACTTAGTGACTGAACAACAATACTCATATTTTGTTAATTTTTATATCATAACATCTATTTCAGTTCCTGGCACATAGTAGGAACTCTGTTAACACTTATTAATGTGTGGACAAATTTCCTAATCTTGTAGAGAAATTTTTGTCAAACATGAATGAATACTTATCAAATGTGGAGAATAACATTATCTTGTGGCTAACATCATTGAAATTGAAACAGCCATAGATGCAAACTTCAGATAAAAAATGGACCAGCTGGTTTAAGATGTCAGAGGTTATCATGTTGATAGACATTTTCAGCTGCTGGGAGAACCTTCAAAACTAAAGCTATATTTGAATGGTGTCAGAAGGGAAGTGAGTGTGCATGAGGTGTCTGAGAAAAGATTGATCACAGCTCATCTGAGCTGTTTAAGAGGTGAACTTTTAACTGATTAGATCAGATTGTGTTTTGAAAATAAATGGAAAGCATACAGGTCTCTGATTTTTGTTTATTTATTTATTTGTAAGAAAAGTGGAAGCAAAACTCTGTTAGATGTGGCATTCTTTTGGAAAAACAACTTTAAAATTATTAAAGAATAAAAACATAAAACAGAAGCATTGTTATTGCCAAAGCTACTTCTATTTTTAATATAAATCATATGTACTTGATGAGCTGGAAAGAGAACCAAAGATCCGTTAGCCCAAGCTGTTTTTATTCTAGACACATAAAGGAAGGAATGTTTAGAATTTCAAGGACTGTGAAGGGTCTGAGATTTCACCCTACTCGCAGAATAGCCAGCTGGGTTGTCACAGGGACATGGATGCTGGCAGGAGATTCCAGACTCCTGAGTCAGAGGTGGAAGACAGGTTGCTACTGAAGTGACTGTAGCCAGTGTGTTAGCATCTGTGCACTCGAATCCTAAGCCCCTGGTCCCACAGGGGAACAGTGCCAATCTACCCACACACAGGGGGCCACATTCAAGAACAGGAGCCCAGAGCTTAGGGACTCTGAATCTTTCGAAGTGGTCCCAAAGCATGTTTGCCCTTCCCTCTGTAAGGAGGCTGATCTTTATTAATGGGGAATAAACATGTTTGCCCTTTTCCCTGGAGGGAAATACTGTCTCCATCTTCCAAGGCTGTTTGCTACCCAGATATATTTGTAAACATAGTCTAGAGAAAGGGTAGTCAGGGTCTCGCTGTCAAGATGTGCAGAAATTCAAGAGCTCCATGGAGATTTGTTTCCCAAAAGTAACGTCTCACCCATATGCGACCATAAGGCTGTTTACGAGCCTAGAGTTTTTTTTTTTCACACCACCATAGTATTTCCCTGTAAACACCCCAAGTCACAGCACATAGAGCTTTTCATTTTCTAGAAACCTTGTTTCTCCCAATTTGAGAAGCTACCTTTGAAATCTTTGTGATGCAATTTAGAGTCAGTACCATATGTGTCACTCCTAACTGCACATTACTTTACTGCCTGTCTTGCTTTCAAGGTCAGCATTGGTTTCCCAGTTTCAGCTTTGATAGGATGTAGTCAGGCACCTCTTGAGTCAACGAAACAGTGGTAGTAGTGAAGAGTGGACAGGATCCAGACATCAAAGAAGCCTGAATAAAGGCAACTCAGCATAAAACATGACTCTCCCACTTTTTCAATAAGAAGAACTAATATTTTTGGCCTGTCTAAATGTCTAACTCTTAGAGACGTAGGTGAAGATCTATGGCTTATTTATAATTCTTAATTTATAATTTTAATTATTCATATATACTTAAAGCCACATATGCAATTATATGGCATATTAGTAATGCTGCTTTTTCTCTATTTTCTAGAACAATGTCATTCAGATTCTTCACGTGTATTTCAACATTAGAGCCACTTTAAAAGTGAAAAGTGAATGTTAGTTTCTCAGCTGTATCGGACTCTTTATGACCCCACAGACTGTAGCCACTCTGTCCATGGAATTCTCCAGGCAAGAATACTGGAGTGGATAGCCATTCCCTTCTCCAGGGGATCTCCCCAACCCAGGGATCAAACCCAGGTCTCTTGCATTGCATGCAGATTCTTCTGCTGTCTGAACCACCAGGGAAGCCCATTTGAGCCACTAGGGAGCCGCTTTGGGGTCATCTAATACAGTATTTTATGACCATCATTTCTACAGTCTACATTCATATACATTTTAAAAGATTCAATAGACTTGTTTCTGTGTATGATGTTACCATTATATATTTTATCTCCTGCCATGAATATATTAGGAAAGTTCCTTATATATCTATGTCATACGTATGTATGTAGTCTCTAAAATATAGCAACACCATATGACTTTTCAAAGTGATATTTTAAAACTTTGCATACTGTAACTCCCAAAGGTGTGAAGACATAAATCTAAGCATTAGTCCTAAATCCAGGTTACATTCCTTGGCTTCCCCTTTCTATCAATTTATTCAGCCGAGCACCAGAAACATCTCAACCAGAATTGGCTGAGAACATTTCAGGCTGATTCAGTTTCTTCAAAACACATACAGAGCCCCGAACCATCAGAGATTTAACGCAGAAACATTTTCTCTTTACTGTGTGATGATTTAAGGGGTGGAGGGTAATCTCACCTTGTTATGCATGCGTTGTTAGCTTAGTTTAGTAGAGTCATTTGAAATTTTGATCTCATTTTTCTCATGGTTAAAATACACAAAACTGTGTATACTGCTTAAGTTTTAGAGTTGGTATGGGTGTGAAAGAACATTTTTTAAGTTTTATTTTGATGTGGACCATTTTTAAAGTCTTTATTGAATTCTTTACAATATTACTTCTGTTTTAAGTTTTTTTTTTTGGCTTTGAGGCATTTGGGATCTTAGTTCCCCGACCAGGGATCTAAGCTGTACCCCCTGCTTGGAAGGCAAGGTCTTAACCACTGGACCACCAGGGAAGTCCCGGAAAGAATTTATAAATTACAGTTTCCATGTGCGTGAGTATCAGTTCATGCTGTTCCTTCTCCTTTATTCTCCACCTAGATTTGTTGGCACTGTATCACCCTAGCCCCAAAACTTCAAATTTGGAAAGTATCTTTAATATACCCCTTTGTCAAACTAATTGCCAAGTGCTGCCAATTTTTTCTTATAGGTAGATCCTAGTCTTTATGCTTCTCTCTTCCCAACTACTGCTGCCTTCATTCCAACCTTGATCATCTTGTCTTGACAGCCTCCGTGATATCCTTGCAGCCTCTTTTTGCACAGCCATCAGAGCAATCTATCTTTCATGCACATCAAACCGTGTCACTCCCAGGATTAAAATCTTTAAATGTCTCCCATTTGCCTGAAGTCACACTTCAAGTGTGTTTTGTGATACTAGGTTTTACAAAGAAGTATTCTCTTAGAAAAGAATTCGATAGTAAAAAGAAAATTAGAAATTCTATAGGGTATATTTAAAATTCTTGTTGCTGAAAAATTCTCATTTGCATATAAAAGGCTCTTAGAAGTCCTGGGATAAAGACATCTTTAAGTTTTCCCCAAATAACAATATATATATATATATATATATATACCCAAATTATTTGGTAATAAAACTATTTTGTTTGGCAAAACATTTAGTAAAGCTCTAAGAAAGGCAAGCCTGCAAAATAATGCCCAAACTACTCAGTATGGTATCTTCACCTCTCTCCTCTGCTGGACGTTGCCTCCCAGTTCCAGTTACTGTCAGCAGAGTTAATAAGAAAAAGAGGGATTTGATTTCCTCAGAAATTAAGGAGAGTCTACACTCTTAAAATGCTGCTGCTGCTGCTGCTAAGTCGCTTCAGTCGTGTCCGACTCTGTGCGACCCCATAGACAGCAGCCCACTAGGCTCCTCTGTCCCTGGGATTCTCCAGGCAAGATTACTGGAGTGGGTTGCCATTTCCTTCTCCAATGCATGAAAGTGAAAAGTGAAAATGAAGTCGTTCAGTCATGTCCGACCCTCAGCGACCCCATAGACTGTAGCCCACCAGGCTCCTCCATCCATGGGATTTTCCAGGCAAGAGTACTGGAGTGGGTTGCCATTTCCTTCTCCAATGCATGAAAGTGAAAAGTGAAAATGAAGTCGTTCAGTCATGTCCGACCCTCAGCGACCCCATAGACTGTAGCCCACCAGGCTCCTCCATCCATGGGATTTTCCAGGCAAGAGTACTGGAGTGGGGTGCCATTGCCTTCTCCGCCACACAGTCAAAGACACATATAAATGTCATCAGGCTGTTTGTTTTTTGACGATAGCACAGGTTTCTAATTTTGGCTGATATTTTAAGAGGACACACTGGATTATATTACAGATTCATGAAGATTGTGTGTGTGTTTAGTTGCTAAGTCGTGTCTGACTGTTTGCTACCCTTTGGGCTGTAGCCCACTAGGCTCCTCTGTCCGTGGGATATCCCAGGCAAGCATTCTGGAGTGAGTTTCCATTTCCTTCTCCAGGGAATCTTCCTGACCCAGGATTGAATCTGTGTCTCCTGCATTGCAGGAGGATACTTTACCTGCTGAGCCATTGGGGAAGCCATGCTATGGGGATAACAGATGGAAAAGCCTATCTAACTTATCAAGCCTAAGTGTTGTTCATGTCTCAGGCACACACATGGAGGAAAGGCTGGAATTGTGTCACTGACAGTTTCACCAAGAAGTACAGAAGTTTACAAGATTGAGAGTTGAAGCTCATTAATGTTCTTTGACTTTTTTTTTTTTAATACTCAAAGGACCTGAAGATAGTTTGATAATGAGACTGTTCTTCATTTCCAGATTGAAATTAGACATGATTAGGAATGCTGAAGTACTGGGCAGGTCAATTGTGCACCATTATTAGAGCCATTTAATGCATTTTAATGGTGGTTGATAAGGTACAAAATGCTACGTAAGCCAAAAGAAGAAGTTTTATTCCATGATATGTAAGCATAGATATGGATGAGCCCACATTTGCATTTTTTATGCATTAGTTCAAAAAATTAAACATATTCTTTGAGATATGAGTGGTAGAATATGTAATTTCTGAGCAATGAGCATTGCTGATGCCAGCATATCAAGCTCCTTAGACACTGATTGTCCTTTAACAGTGAATTCAAGAAAAGATGTCTTCAGCATTTGTGTTGCTGAAGAATCATGCTCTGAGTTATAAAGTCAATTGCTTGTGTGACTAGCCTGTTCTACTTATTTTCTCAAATTTATTAATAAATATGGAATAATAGCTCACATGTGATTGTATTATTTACATCAGGCTTACAGAGTTCATTGATTTATATAGGTAACCAAGCAAACAAACAAAAGAGTTCAAAGACATTTTGTAGGGGAGTTTCCATTTTTTTAGCTATGCTTTTAAGGTCTGTTACTCATTCCCATGTACTTTAGATAAGATTCCAAACTTTAAACATTATTCTTCTACTTCCCTGGTGGCTCAGACAGTAAAGAATCTGCCTGCAATGCAGGAGACCTGGGTTTGATCCCTGGGTCAAGAAGATCCCCTGGAAAGGGAATGGCTACCTACTCTAGTATTCTTGCCTGGAGAATTCCATGGACAGAGGAGCCTCATGGGCTACAGTCCATGAGCTGTACATGGACTGTACATGGGCTACATGCAAAGAGCTGGACATGACTGAGCAGCTAACACTTTCACTTTTTCTTAAAAACAAAACTAAGTATTAGGATTGGACAAGATCAGTAAATATCATTCTTTCTGTCCTCTGTGTTCATCTGGTTTGGAAATCATTGAGACACAGACAGAGATCACAATAGCACTTTTTGCTTTTTACCTGATGAAGAGCTATTGAACTGCACAGTCTGTGTCTGTCAGTAAGTAAAGTGGATGTATTAACCCTTCCTGATCCCCACACTAGCCTGGGGACCACTGTCCCAGAGGGGAGATTTGGATCTGAAAAGCAGAGACACTTCCCCAGGGTTGCTACCTCTGGTCCAGGGGAGGAGAACAGTTGGAGACCAATTCCCCAAGCTCCACTCAGTCAAGAGGCCAGGTGGCTGTCATCCAATGACTGGTCTCCCCACAACTCTACACTTTGGAGAGTAAGCAGGCTGAGGCCACAAGTCTTCTCTTAGAAACCAGCAAGCATCCCTCCACTTAGACACTTCACTGGCGCTCCTGCTGTGGGTGTGACATGTGGTTTATGGGGGTAGGACACCCCTGCACGCTCTTCTCTGGAGGTGCCACTGCCCTGTGTTGTCGCTGGAGCAGCGATGGGAAAGCCTCCTATGCCTCTATTCTGTTCCTTGTGTAAAACCTGCATGGAGCTTGCTGGTAGTGTTCCTGGTTGACGTCCTGATGTCAAGCTCCTCCCGGCCTAGGAACATCTCTGTGACAGGTCTGTGAGCCACGCTGCGGCTCCTCAGGGTCACCCACACCCAGAACCTCACCTGCGCTCAGTGCTGTTTTACCGCACTTTTCCTTGTCCCTGAGCCCTGTCCAGAGACCTGGGTGGGGATACAGCTAGGCAGGAGCGGGGGAGTGGTCTGTCCAGGTTATGGGGTCATGGGCTCACTGTTGCACTGAGCAGCCGGGTTCATTGTGCAAATGACTGAGCGTCTGCCTATGGGATTAACATGTGGTTGGGCTGGTTACTGGCGGAGGGTCCCAAGCAGCTTGTGCTTAGCCCTTGATGAAATTGTTAGTGACTCAATCGTGTCCTACTCTGCGACCCCATGAACTGTAGGCTCCTCTGTCCATGGGATTCTCTAGGCAAGAATATTGGGGTGAATAGCCATTTCCTTCTCCAGGGCATCTTCCCAACCCACGGATCAAATCTAGGCCTCCTGTATTGCAGGCAGATTTTTTACCATCTGAACCCCTGAGGATTTAATCTCAAAGAAAATTGCAATCAGGACATAACCAGGCAGGGTTTGCTAAAAAGAAGCCAGCTTTTGACCATTTGGAGTAGGAAAAAACCCTTTCGTGATAGCTCTTGAGAGCATAGGAAGGCAGAAATTGTTCATAAACCTCCGAATAGCAAGGGTCTTTACTGTTAATGGATTAGAATGCAGCTAGCTCGTGTGTTTCAAACAGTCAAGACACACACAGTTCTAAGAGCTTAGCATGAATTAACTCATTTAAGATGAATTAACTCATGTGCAGTCTCAGAATAACCCAATGAGTTTGTACTAACATTATTATAATTTTTATCTTCATATTATTAAAAAATGGAATGAGAGTCATATAAGGCTAAGTAACCTCCTGAATTTCATCAAGTTAGAAAATGCCAGGATCAGGATTACAGCTGCTCTTTAGATTAGCCAGAGCATATAACCCCTACAAGCTGCCACTTCTCATCAGTCTACTATAATTGCTTGAAATCCCTAATAAACTGAGTCCAAAGCTAGAAAGTGAGTCTGTGACCTGTGGTTGTTTAGAAAGTTGTAAAGGAAATATAACAAATGCCATTTATTAGAAAGAATTTTTAGTGTTGGTTTGATTTCAGCAGCATTTTCAGTAAATGAAATTTTTTTATGTGACTTGGTCTTACATTTATGGATCATTTGCTCTGCTTTGCCTTTAATGTTTCTATTTGAAGTGCTACATGATGTATTTAGATGTTTACTGCTTTTTAAGTTGGTCTTTTCTTCCCTCTATTAGCATAGTAAGCGTCCTGAAAGAAGTACTTAGCAATAATAGTAACTCATTAAATATTTGTACAATGATTGAATGAAGTTAAAAAGTTATTTATTTAGTCTAAAGTGCCCCGTTTTCTTTCTCGCTATACTTTTAAACTGAGAATAGCTCTCATTAACTCAAAATTTTTAGGGAGGGGAGTTGAGATAAATGAATTATTGAAAATTCTTGCAGGTCTGTGATTTTATTAAATGTTGTACCTAATGACTCATATTCTTAGTACAAATATGTGCTTAATGATTCATGTTCTGAACATTAGTATGTACTTATTTATTTTTAATTGATGTAATGTGAAGTGAGCAGTGACGAGTTAAGTGTTTAAAAGATTTTCTGTACCATTCCCAGCAGGTACAGTACTGAGCAAACTTGTGAATGTTTCTTTCTACTTCTAGGCTTTGTACACGTGGTTTCCTCTGCCGTTAGTGCTCACTTCCTCCTTTCCACCTTGAAAACTCTTGTTCTTCATTTGTTCTTAACTTTCCACGTATCTTCTTCCAGGAGGCGTTCCTGGGCCCTCCAAGATGAGTCAAATACACGTTCTCTATTACCTGCTCGTGTGCGTGTGCAGTCGCTTCAGTCGTGTCTGACTCTGTATGACCCCGTGGACTGTAGCCCACCAGGCTCCTCTGTCCATGGGATTCTCCAGGCAAGAATACTGGAGTGTCTTGCCCTGCCCTCCTCCAGGGGATCTTCCCAACCCAGAGATCAAACCCGTGTCTCTTATGTCTCTGCACTGGCAGGCAGGTTCTTTACCATTAGCATCACTCTGGTCCCTTTTGTAATGAACCATAACTTGCTCATCTTTTAGACTGTTTTTCCACAGGATCCTATAGTTCTTGATGGCTGAGATTCTTTCCAGCACCTAGTACAAGATATGCTGCAGTGGAGCATTTCAATAAATACGGAATGAGTGAGTGAGTGAATGAATGAATGAATGAGCACCAGGGATGAGGCAAAGGAGTATGCTATCAGAGTCACTCTTAAGCAATATAATGTAATTTAGAGAACAGAATAAGAGCAGGAGGCAGTTTTTAGAGGGACAAATTCAGAATGTTCAGTATAACACAAATGTTTATAATGGCTTCCAAAGAGCTGGATGTATATATCAGTGTATCCCAAACAGTTCCCAGAGCTTTTGTGTCAATTCCAGGAGCAAGGAGGGTGGAACATAGCACTGGGGAAAAGAAGCACAGACCACACTTGATAGGAAACAGGAGCTGCAGAGAGAGGACTATGTGTCAAACTGAGGGACAGTTTCTCTGCTGGGTGGAGAAACCCAGGAGGCATTGGAAGCTGCATGAGAAGCAGGCAGGAGAAACTGCAGAACAAAAGCAAAAGCATACAGTTCCAGTAAAAACAAATGGACACTTAGAGTAAGATAAAGGAATAGTGTAGGAGGGCAGGAAATCAGAGTATGAAAAACAATATATAGGTGGTGTTAATGGTAAAGAACCCACCTGCCAATGCAGGAGACATAAGAGGTGCACGTTTGATCTCTGGGTTGACAAGATCCCCTGGAGGAGGAAATGGCAACCCACTCTAGTATTCTTTCCTGGGGGATCCCATGGATGGAGGATCCCATGGACAGGGGAGCCTGTCAGGCTGCAGTCCATTGGGTTGCAAAGAGTCGGACACGACTGGAGCGACTTAGCATGCATGCAAAGCTCTAAAAGATGCTGTGGTAACTGAGTACTGTTCTGAAGAACCTGTGAAGGCAAAGTGCCGTGGAGCACATACTTGGGGATGATGTTCCCATTCATTTCCTGGGGCTGCCTCTGTGCACTCCTAAGGTATCTTCGGACTTTTGATTCTCTTGACAATTCTCTTAACAAGAATTCTCTTGATTCTCAGTGAATCAGCATGATGATGGCCAGGGTCTTATCACTGGAGATCACTTTCTTGATTGTGTCTAGCTTTTTCATCTACAGTTCCAATTTTGTCTTGCCTCAGCCCTCACAGTAGGAACAGTGGATGCGACCTAACTGTCTGGGACGATGAACAGTCAGTCTGTCTCTTCAACGTACTGGTCTTCAATGTTGTTCTTGGAACTGTTCTTCTCTTTGAAGATTTGTGTGAAGCTGCAATCCTGCCCCATTAAATGAGCATGTCAGCTGTATGACAGTATATCCCAAAGTGCTACTCAAATGTTAGTGATTATTATTTGGGTAGATAAAATATATTTTTAAAAAATTACAATGTAAAACTATATGTTTCAAGTTCCTTAAACTGTCAGAGAAGGGAGATGACCATTTCTGACTGGAGTCATGGAATGAAAATGCCAGAGATTAGAGAAAAATTGTTTTGTGTCTAGTCCATCAGCTAACTTCTAGGCAAGCCAATATTTATAATAAAGTCTATTGGAAAATCTACTACCTCAATGACTAGTGCTACTTGAAAGAAAGACATATTTTCTTTTTCAAGCAGAAGAAATGAATTGCTAGTCTGAAATTAGAAAGGTGTTTAATTAGTTCTTATTGTCTTTCTGTTTTTCAATACTGGTTAGAAATTATGCAACTTATGTAGGATGATGCACTGTACCATAATAATGGGGAATGGTTACTCAGAGGATATTTCTCATTTGATTTTCCTTCGGTAGAGGTTTGTGTGAGTTTAAAATTTTTCATGTATCATTTTCTTTAAAACCTATTGGAGAATAAGGAAAAGCCAATGTTTATTGAGCATGCTAATGAGTGAATGAATAGTTTTCTGTATGTGCTCTGTTGTATTCCTATTAAATGAAAGCACTGAAACAAATTAGGGCATTACCTAAAGTGTATATTAATAGATTTAGGCTTTTTAACATACAAAAAGTCAATTAGCAAATCGAGACTTAGAGCAGTGCCTTAAAGGTAATTATAAAACTTCTATGAAAGTCTTTTTTTCCCAAATCATTTAACTTCTATAGCTTGGAGATTTTGTAGGAGAGGGTTTACGATGACAGTGTAGGAAGATCTCAAACTCACCTCTTGCCATGGATAGGACAAATCTCTAACTACATATGGAATGATCCCCTCAGAAAGGGATTTGAAAACTGAATGAACGGAGCTTCCGCAACAAAGCGTGGAAGGATAGCATCAGGACGTGTAGGAGAGGCAGAGAGAGTCTCAGCAAAGGAAAAAAAAAAATCCCAGCCGTGGAAAGCCACAAGTGGAAGAGATCACAGAGATAGATCTCTCACACTTCCCTGAAGAGTGAGAGATTCTGGCTCCACCCAGAAATCCTGCACAGGAAAGTCGAGCCCCCTAAATACCTGGCCTTGAAAACCAACAAAGCCTGTGTTCAGGAAATCATAGGATTGCAGTGGATGGACAAACTCCCTCTTTAGGAGCCCACACCCAGACTGACTTGACCCAAAACCATTATAGGGAATCCGACTCTTCTCGTCTTCCCATACTAGTTTTATTTCCTACGGGATATTTCAATTGTATAGCTCACTTTAAAGTTTTTCATTAACCTGCTTTGGTTAATTAAAACATATGTGTTCTAAACCTTTTATTTGCAGATTCATTGTCCAGGCTGCCCTTCAAGACAAATAAGTAGAGCTTAGTTGTGATTTGTTGTTAAAAAATTGAGATCTAACAAAGAACTGCTGTGTAACTCTAAAGATATCAGAGGGTGAAGAATCAAAATAGGTGCCATCTAAAAATCAAAGTCTAGATACTTTGTTTTTCAAATCATATTTCTTCATTTTTATCACTGAGGATTGTTTAAATTAAAAAGATTTGATCTTATTATAGGGTGTTATTGTTTTGATATTTTTTCAAACATGTAGAAAAATATAGAGAAAAACCTGAAACACCTGTACATTTCTTGCTAAACCTATTCTCTCCCATCCTCCAAATGGCAGCATTTGGTGCTTATTTTTTCCAGTAATCTTTTTAAATTTTATTTTATGTTTAATTGGGTGATAATTGCTTTACAATATTGTGATGGTTTCTACCATACATCAACATGAATCTGCCATGAGAATACATATATTCCCTCCCTCTAAAAACACCCTCCCACCTGCTTCCCCATCCCACCCCTCTAGGTTGTCACAGAGCACCAGCTTTTCCCAGTAATCTTTTCATACTTTATATTTATGTACTCATAAATAATATGGTATTGTTTTGCATATTTAAGCTTTATTTAAATATTAGTGAATAAAATTTAAATACGTGCAGTAAAGCACTACTATTGCTTTTTCTGCTGAACCTACTCTTTTTGAGATTTATTCATCAATATGAAGCACTAGTTTATTTTAATTTCTATACAGTATTCTAAATAGAGGAATGGACATCTATGTTGTTTCTACTTTTTATTCTTACAAATTCAGTCGCTATAAGAATTTCCCTAAGCTTGTGTGTGTGTGTTAGTCGCTCAGCTGTGTCTGACTCTTTGTGGCCCCATGGACTGTAGCCCGCCAGGCTCCTCTGTCCATGGAATTCTCCAGGCAAGAAAACTGGAGTGGGTAGCCATTCCCTTTTCCAGGGGATCTTCCAGCCGAGGGATCCAACCGGGGTCTCCAGCATTGCAGGCAGATAATTTACCATCTGAGCAATCTGTAAACTTATAGGAGGGAAATGGACAAATAACATAAGCACAAAACTTCAAGTTTACCAAGTTCTAATGTTATAATTTGCACTGCTTCCTACAGGATTGCAGAGTGCTTATTGCTATACCATCACTCAGAACCTTCTGAGAATTAATTTGTATTTATCTTTTGAGTATGAAGTTGTATCTCAGTGTTGTTTTAATTTGCATTTATCTGAGTAGTGTGAGCTTTGCATCTGCATATTTGCTCTCCATATTTTTAAAAGTATTCAATAAAAGTGTACTCATTAAAAAAAGAGGATAAAGAAAACTCAGGAAGAAAAATGTTGCCTGTAACTTTATTGTTTATGGAAGACAATTAGTATTTTACATATTAATGCATTTTCTTATTATCCTGGTTTTCTTTGAATATCATTACTCTATATCTTTGAATATCTTTCTTTGAATATCATATTAAATATATAACTATATATCATATATTGATTTTAGACAGAATTCAGTAAGATTAATTTTTTAACATTCATACGTTCTTGATTGAGTACAAAAATATTTTTTACAGGGTAAATTTTTAGTCTTCAGTGTAAAAGAAACATTGACATGTGTTTTCAACAGATAAGCTATATATATATATAATATATATATATTTGGATTCTCTCTCTCTCTCTCTCTATATATATATATGTATATTCCTTGAGTGGGCTTCCCTGGTGGCTCAGTGGTAAAGAATCTGCCTGCAATGCAGGAGCTGCAGAAAATGTGGGTTTGAGCCCTGGGTTGGGAAGATCCCCCTCCCACCGGAGGTGGGCATGGCAACCCACTCCAATAATCTTGCCTGGAGAATCCCATAGATAGAAGAACCTGGGGGTGCTACAGTCCATGGGGCCGCAAAGAGTCAGACACGACTGAAGTGACTAAGTACACATGCATACAGTCATGCATTCCTTAATTGTGTTGATTTATTTAACAACTTGACTTTTTTGAATGGAAAATAGAGCCTTTTTGACTAATAATTCTCATAGCACTATGTTCGATATTGTTAGTTAAGGAATCTTAACAAGAACGAAACCAATACTACCTATTGTAACAAATAATCATGAAAATTACAAAACATTATATTTGAATCACGAGCAGGATGTGGTTTAAGAAACATATTTTTGTGTGGCTGGTAGTGCAACAGATCCAGAAGAAACGGTGCGGGAGTTTTGCAGAGTCCAACTGCCCCAGGCTGCACAGAGCACCTTGCAGTTATTTCCTCTGAGATTTAAACCCAGTTAAGGCAAACCCACCAATCTGGTCTTATCTGAGGCCTGAGTTGTAGATTTGTTTCTTTTCAAGATTGCCTGTAGTAAATCTCAAAGAACATTTGTAAACAGGAGCACATAAATGTGATGTGTCCGGAGCCCTAGCATAACTTGGTTTATTACCCTTCTGTTGGTTTAATACAGCAGTAATAATGCGGCTGACAACTCACTATGCCGTCTTGTTCATGAGCCTCTGTCAACATTATGTTTCTGTCCTTCTGAATTTAATGCCCCAGGGAAGCCAGATCCAGACAACATACTTTGTTATTTGTTGTTGTTGTTGTCATTGTTTTGAAGGCTGTTTTCTTAATTCTCTTTCTCCCTTCATCCCTCCTCTTCCCATTGTCTTTGTTTGTACTGTTATTTCATTTTATTTTATTTTTCTTTGTCCTTTTAAGATTCATCTACATTGAGGTTGCTTTTTTTTTTTTTTTGGCTGCAGTGAAATTAGTGCTTGCATGCATAGTGAGAACACTTTTGTTGATTTCCAGAAAGAAGACTTAGTTCCATTTTTTTTTTTTACATGACTTCTACTTAAGTTATTGGTTCTTCCTCAGGAGCAACTTCAAGGCTGCCATTTTCTGCCCTCCATATTTAACCACAGTTTTCTTCTTGTAATATCTTTGACTTTTCTTCTAAATTCTGGGAGAGCTTTTTATGTGCTCCAGTCCTTGGTTTTATTTTTTGCAGTATAAATTCTGAACTGTAAATTTCTACTCTTCAACCTGGATTTTAAATCAGCTTTTGTATTTTGTAGTAATTTTAATATTCTTGAATTCATTCCTTAGTTCACACAGATCTGTTACATTGCATACTGTAATTGATTTTAATTTTTGCCTATTCTTTTTAGGCACTAGTGAGAATGCTGAAAGTTTCTAAACTTTCCTCCTGGTTTCTGTGGTAAATTATCTTCAGTGATTTATCTACCCTTCTTTATTTCTTGCAGACTAGGCTCCCTTTTGCTTCTTCGACAGAAGTTTATCAAAATACTTTTGCTTTTCTGTTTTTTTTGTTCTTTAATATTTGATGTAGAAATGTATATCAAAAATATAACTTAGTTCTGGTTTTATCCAATCAACATAAACTGGCTTTCCACTCTGATTATATTTTCCGAGATTAAAAAAAGTCATATTGATTAGCTGAGTGGCCCTGTAGGTTAGAACAAAGAATTTATGAAGACTGTAGATCTGGGTGTGTATCTTTTCTCTTTATCTATTTAAGCAAGTGCTTAAAAAGAAAAAGAAAAATGAAAGCTGTATTTATATTACACAGACGTATAAACTTTAATATTTAGTTATATACAGAAGGTGCATTATTAATTTTTACTATTATTTCTCTAAAAGACAAAATATAATTATTAGATGTATCTTGTTTTAATAGTATTTTTTAAATAGATAGAGGGTTAGTTCATTATTTTTTTTGAACTTTGGTCCTATTGTATTTCCTTTTTGTGATTCTAACAAAATATATGTTTTATGCTTGAAGGAGGAGAAAGTTGTCAGCTGAATGGATATCTTTAGACATTTATCTGGTGGTAGATATTCACACTACACATTTTGTGTCAAAATTAAATATCCTGAGCAATCAATCTTATTTAACCAGGGATGTACTTTCTTGTGGACTTCCTTGATGGCCCAGTGAGTAAAGAATCCTCCTACAATGTAGGCAACACAGGAGACGTGGGTTCAATTCCTGGGTTGGAAAGGTCCCTTGGAAGAGGAAATGGCAACCCACTTCAGTATTCTTGCCTGTAGAGTCCCCATGGACTGAGGAGCCTGGCAGAGTTTTGATAGATAAATTTGAGTTTTATATGCTTGCTGGTATGCTGGCCTCATCCTAAAGAGGTATTGTTGTTTGATTAATTTTTATTTTATGTTTCCAGGTTGTCTTAGATAGCGACCAATTATACTCTCATAAAACCACAACTTCATGAAGTATTTACAGAAGAGCAGAACATACATAAAGACAGAGATAGATTACTTTTTGTAACATTCTCTGTCAAGTATGGGCTATAGTTAATATTTCGTTAAATCCAATTTTCATGAAGATGTTTATTTTTAAAGAGTATCTAGTATTTATGTCCATCATGGCACACTAATGAAGTTTTCAGTACTAAGGGGAGAGTAAAATGAGCTCTTGTTTCATTTTGAGAAACAAGTTGAATATGTTTAGCTAGATGTACAGGTAGAATCAAACATATTCCATTACCAATGTCTCATGTTTTTTTTTACTTCTGCACCATTAGGGTCTAACAGACTTTGTTACTAAAAATGTGTGCGCTAAATGAAGAAAAATAGATTTTGATATGGAAGTGATGGTAACCTTTGAAAGAAGTGATCTGTCTTAAAGTTTACAATAGCAAAAGAATGAAATAAAAGTGCTAACAGAAGATTAAAAAAAAATTCAAATTACAGACAAGTATAATCTCAAGGACAGAGGCTCAAAAAAGGAATATAGCTTATGTGTGCGTCTGACTCTTTGCAACCCTGTGGACTGTAGCCCACCAGGCTCTTCTGTCCATGGGATTCTCCAGGCAAGAATACTAGAGTGTGTTTCCAAACATTTCCTCCTCCAGGGGATCTTCCTGACCCAGGACTTGAACCCATATCCCCTGCATTGGCAGGTGGATTCTTTACCCCAGAGCCACCTGGGAAGCCCATTCCTGATGGTGGAATAGGCAAATTCTGGAAAGCAACTTAACAAGACATTTTCTTAAAATGTAGAATTCATATATTTCCTTTGACTTAGAAATCTGTTTCTAGAAAATTGGAGGAAGATAACTGTGGATTATGTGAAAGTATCACTAGAAAGAGAGTCACAGTGGAGCTGATTATGAGAGTTAAATGCCAGAGTCTCTTTTCGTTCCAGATA
This sequence comes from Bos taurus, assembly GCF_002263795.3. NCBI lineage: Eukaryota > Metazoa > Chordata > Mammalia > Artiodactyla > Bovidae > Bos > Bos taurus. The sequence goes on from NC_037341.1 coordinate 27,559,985, forward strand.
AATAGTGGTTACCATAAAGGGCTGTCAAACTTTAGATGAATTTTGAAAAGCAAAATTTTTTTAATGTATTTTTTAATTGAAGGATATAGCTTTACAGAATTTTGTTGTTTTCTGTCAAACCTCAACATGAATCAGCCATAGGTATACATATATCTCTTCCCTTTTGAACTTCCCTCCCATTTCCCTCCCCATCCCATCCCTTTAGGCTGATACAGAGCCCCTGTTTGGGTTTCCTGAGCCATACAGCAAATTCCCATTGGCTGTCTATTTTATATATGGAAGTGTAAGTTTCCATGTTACTCTTTCCATACAGCTCACCCTCTCCTCTCCTCTCCCCATGTCCATAAGTCTATTCTCTATGTCTGTTTCTCCACTGTTGCTCTGTAAATGAATTCTTCAGTGCCATTTTTTATAGATTCTGTATATATGTGTTAGAATATGATATTTATCTTTCTCTTTCTGACTTACTCTGTATAATAGGTTCTAGGTTCATCCACCTCATTAGAACTGACTCAAATGCGTTCCTTTTTATGTCTGAGTAATATTCCATTGTGTATATGTACCACAACTTCTTTATTTATTCATCTGTCGATGGACATCTAGGTTGCTTCCATATTCTAGCTATTGAAAATAGCACTGCAGTGAATAATGGGATACATTTGTCTGCTTTCAATTTTGGTTTCCTCAGGATATATGCCTAGGAGTGGGACTGCTGAGTTATATGGTGGTTTTATTACTAGTTTTATAAGTAATCTCCATACTGTTCCATACTGACTGTATCCATTTACATTCCTGCCAAAACTGCAAGAGCATTCCCTTTTCTCCATACCCTCTCCAGCATTTACTGTTATTAGACCTTTTGAAGATGGCCATTCTGACCACTGTGTGGTGATATCTCATTGTAATTTTAACTTGCATTTCTCTAAAAATGAGTGATGTTGAGCATCTTTTCATGTGTTTGTTAGCCATCTGTATGTCTTCGTTGGAGAAATGTCTGTTTAGGTCTTTTCCCCACTTTTTGATTGGGTTGTTTGTTTTTCTGATACTGAGTTGTATGAGCTGCTTGTATATTTTGGAAATTAATCCTTTGTCAGTTGTGTCATTTGCTATTATTTTCTCCCATTCTTAGGGTTGTCTTTTCACTTTGCTTATAGTTTCCTTTGCTGTGCAAAAGCTTTTAACTTTAATCAGGTCCCACATGTTGACTTTTGTTTTTATTTCCATTACTCTAAGAGGTGGGTCATAGAGGATCTTACTTGGATTTATGTCATCAAGTGTTCTGCCTATGTTTCTAAGAGTTTTATAGTTTCCAGACTTACATTTAGGTCTTTAATCCATTTTGAGTTTATCTTTATGTATGGTGTTAGGAAGTGTTCTAATTTCATTCTTTTACATGTAGCTGTCCAGTTTACCCAGCACCATGTATTGAAGAGGCTGTCTTTGCCCCATTGTATATTCTTGCCTCCTTTGTCAAAAATAAGGTACCCATAGGTGCATGGGTTTATTTCTGGGCTTTCTATCTTGTTCCATTCATTTATATTTCTATTTTTGTGGCAGTACCATATTGTCTTGATGACTGTAGCTTTGTAGTATAATCTGAAGTCAGGAAGGTTGGTTCCTCCAATTCCATTCTTCTTTCTCAAGACTGCTTTGGCTATTTGAGGTCTTTTGTGTTTCCATATGAATTGTGATTTTTTTTTTTTGCTCTAGTTCTGTGAGAAATGCCATTGGCAATTTGATAGCAATCACATTGAATCTAGACTGTATTTGCTGGTATAGTCATTTTTACACTATTGATTCTTCCTACTCAGGAACATGCAATATCTCCCCACCTGTATATGTCATCTTTGATTTCTTTCATCAGTGTCTTATAATTTTCTGTGTATAGATCTTTTGTCTCCTTCAGTTCAGTTCAGTCACTCAGTCGTGTCCGACTCTTTGTGACCCCATGAATCGCAGCACGCCAGGCCTCCCTGTCCATCACCAACTCCCGGAGTTCACCCAGACTCATGTCCATTGAGTGAGGCCATCCAGCCATCTCATCCTCTGTCGTCAGCTTCTCCTCCTGCCCCCAATCCCTCCCAGCATCAGAGTCTTTTCCAATGAGTCAACTCTTCGCATGAGGTGGCCAAAGTACTGGAGTTTCACCTTTAGCATCATTCCTTCCAAAGAAATCCCAGGGCTGATTTTCAGAATGGACTGGTTGGATCTCCTTGCAGTCCAAGGGACTCTCAAGAGTCTTCTCCAATACCACAGTTCAAAAGCATCAGCTGTATACGAGACAGCAAAAGAGACACTGATGTATAAAACAGTCTTTTGGACTCTGTGGGAGAGGGAGAGGGTGGGATGATTTGGGAGAATGGCATTGAAATATGTATAATATCATATATGAAACGAATCGCCAGTCCAGATTCAATGCACGGTACTGGATGCTTGGGGCTGGTGCACTGCGACGACCCAGAGGGATGGTATGGGGAGGGAGGAGTGAGGAGGGTTCAGGATGGGGAACACATGTATGCCTGTGGCGGATTCATTTCGATATATGGCAGAACGAATACAATATTGTAAAGTTTAAAAATAAAATTAAAAAAAAATCATCAATTCTTCGGCATTCAGCCTTCTTCACAATCCAACTCTAACATCCATACATGACCACAGGAAAAACCATAGCCTTGACTAGACGAACCTTTGTTGGCAAAGTAATGTCTCTGCTTTTGAATATGCTATCTAGGTTGGTCATAACTTTCCTTCCAAGGAGGAAGCATCTTTTAATTTCATGGCTGCAGTCACCATCTGCAGTGATTATGGAGCCCAAAAAAATAAAGTCTGACACTGTTTCCACTGTTTCCCCATCTACTTCTCATGAAGTGATGGGACCAGTTGCCATGATCTTCGTTTTCTGAATGTTGAGCTTTAAGCCAACTTTTTCACTCTCCACTTTCACTTTCATCAAGAGGCTTTTGAGTTCCTCTTCACTTTCTGCCATAAGGGTGGTGTCATCTGCATATCTTTGGTTATTGATATTTCTCCTGGCAATCTTGATTCCAGCTTGTGCTTCTTCCAGCCCAGGATTTCTCATGATGTACTCTGCATATAAGTTAAATAAGCAGGGTGACAATATACAGCCTTGACATACTCCTTTTCCTATTTGGAACCAGTCTGTTGTTCCATGTCCGGTTCTAACTGTTGCTTCCTGACCTGCATACAGATTTCTCAAGAGGCAAATCAGGTGGTCTGGTATTCCCATCTCTTTCAGAATTTTCCACAGTTTATTGTGATCCACACAGTCAAGGCTTTGGCATAGGCAATAAAGCAGAAATAGATGTTTTTCTGGAACTCTCTTGCTTTTTCCATGATCCAGCGGATGTTCGCAATTTGATCTCTGGTTCCTCTGCCTTTTCTAAAACCAGCTTGAACATCAGGAAGTTCACGGTTCACATACTGCTGAAGCCTGGCTTGGAGAATTTTGAGCAATACTTTACTAGCATGTAAGATAAGTGTAATTGTGCGGTAGTTTGAGCATTCTTTGGCATTGCCTTTCTTTGGGATTGGAATGAAAACTGATCTTTTCCAGTCCTGTGGCCACTGCTGAGTTTTCCAAAGTTGCTGGCATATTGAGTGCAGCACTTTCACAGCATCGTCCTTCTGGATTTGAAATAGCTCAACTGGAATTCCATCACCTCCACTAGCTTTGTTCGTAGTGATGCTTTCCAAGGCCCACTTGACCTCACATTCCAGGATGTCTGGCTCTAGGTCAGTGATCACACCATCGTGATTATCTGGGTCGTGAAGATCTTTTTTGTACAGTTCTTCTGTGTATTCTTGCCACCTCTTCTTAATATCTTCTGCTTCTGTAAGGTCCATACCATTTCTGTCCTTTATTGAGACCATCTTTGCATGAAATGTTCCCTTGGTATCTCTAATTTTCTTGAAGAGATCTCTAATCTTTCCCATTCTGTTGTTTTCCTCTATTTCTTTTCATTGATTGCTGAAGAAGTCTTTCTTATCTCTTCTTGCTATTCTCTGGAACTCTGCATTCAGATGCTTATATCTTTCCTTTTCTCTTTTGCTTTTCACTTCTATTCTTTTCACAGCTATTTGTAAGGCCTCCCCAGACAGCCATTTTGCTTTTTTGCATTTATTTCCCATGGGGATGGTCTTGATCCCTGTCTCCTGTACAATGTCACGAACCTCATTCCATAGTTCATCAGGCACTCTATCTATCAGATCCAGGCCCTTAAATCTATTTCTCACTTCCACTGTATAATCGTAAGGGATTTGATCTAGGTCATACCTGAATGGTCTAGTGGTTTTCCCTACTTTCTTCAATTTAAGTCTGAATTTGGCAATAAGGAGTTCATGATCTGAGCCACAGTCAGCTCCTGGTCTTGTTTTTGCTGACTGTATAGAGCTTCTCCATCTTTGGCTGCGAAGAATATAATCAATCTGATTTTGGTGTTGACCATCTGGTGATGTCCATGTATAGAGTCTTCTCTTGTGTTGTTGGAAGAGGGTGTTTGTTATGACCAGTGCATTGTCTTGGCAAACTCTATTAGTCTTTGCCCTGTTTCATTCCATATTCCAAGGCAAAATTTGCCTTTTACTCCAGGTGTTTCTTGACTTCCTACTTTTGCATTCTAGTCCCCTATAATAAAAAGGACATCTTTTTTAGTGTTACTTCTAAAAGGTCTTGTAGGTCTCTATAGAACCGTTCAACTTCAGCTTCTTCAGCGTTACTGGTTGGGGCATAGACTTAGATTACTGTGATATTGAATGGTTTGCCTTGGAAACGAACAGAGATCATTCTATTGTTTTTGAGATTGCATCCAAGTACTGCATTTCGGACTCTTTTGTTGACCATGATGGCTACTCCATTTCTTCTGAGGGATTCCTGCCCGCAGTAGTAGATATAATGGTCATCTGAGTTAAATTCACCCATTCCAGTCCTTTTCAGTTCGCTCATTCCTAGGATGTTGACATTCACTCTTGCCATCTCTTGTTTGACCACTTCCAATTTGCCTTGATTCATGGATCTGACATTCCAGGTTCCTATGCAGTATTGGTCTTTACAGCATTGGACCTTGCTTCTATCACCAGTCATATCCACAGCTGGGTATTGTTTTTGCTTTGGCTCCATCCCTTCATTCTTTCTGGAGTTATTTCTCCACTGATCTCCAGTAGCATATTCGGCACCTACTGACCTGGGGAGTTCGTCTTTCAGTATCCTATCATTTTGCCTTTTCATCCTGTTCATGGGGTTCTCAAGGCAAGAATACTGAAGTGGTTTGCCATTCCCTTCTCCAGTGGACCACATTCTGTCAGATTTCTCCATGATGACCTGCCCATCTTGGGTTGCCCCACGGGCATGTCTTAGTTTCATTGAGTTAGACAAGGCTGTGGTCCTAGTGTGATTAGACTGACTAGTTTTCTGTGAGTATGGTTTCAGTGTGTCTGCCCTCTGATGCCCTCTTGCAACACCTACCATCTTACTTGGGTTTCTCTTACCTTGGGCATGGGGTATCTCTTCACAGCTGCTCTAGCAAAGAGCAGCTGCTGCTCCTTACCTTGGACGAGGGGTATCTCCTCACCGCTGCCCTTCCTGACCTTCAACGTGGGATAGCTCCTCTAGGCCCTCCTGCGCCGGCACAGCCAAGGGCTCGAGTGTATTCCAAGATATTTAATTCTTTTTGTTGCAATGGTGAATGGAATTGATTCCTTCATTTCTCTTTCTGATTTTTCATTGTTTTATACAGAAATCCAAGTGATTTCTCTGTATTGATTTTGTATCCTGAAACTTTGCTAAATTCACTGATTAGCTCTAGTAATTTTATGATACTATCTTTAGGGTTTTCTATGTACAGTATCATGTCATCTGCAAACAGTGACAGCTTTACTTCTTTTCTGATCTGGATTCCTCTTATTTCTTTTTCTTTTCTGATTGCTGTAGCTAGGACTTCCAAAACTATGTTGAGTAATAGTGGGAAAAGCGGACACTCTTGTCTTGTTCCTGATCTTAGGGGGAGTGCTTTCAGTTTTTCACTGTTGAGAATGTTTGCTGTAGGCTTATCATATATTGCCTTTACTATGTTGAGGTAGTTTCCTTCTATGCCCATTTTTTGAAGAGTTTTAATCATAAATGGGTGCTGAATTTTGTCAAAGGCTTTTTCTGCACCTACTGAAGTGTTCATATGTTTTTTATTTTTCAATTTGTTAATATGGTGTATCACATTGATTGATTTGCATATATTGAAGAATCCTTGCATCCCTGGAATAAACCCAGCTTGATCATGGTGTGTGAGCTTTTTGATGTGCTGCTGAATTCTGTTTGCTAAAATTTTGTTGAGGATTTGTGCACTTATATTCATCAGTGATATTGGCCTATAGTTTTCTTTTTTTGTATTTTCTTTGTCTGGTTTTGGTATCAGGGTGATAGTGGCCTCATAGAATGAGTTTGAAAGTGTTCCTTCCTCTGCAATTTTTTGAAAAAGTTTTAGAAAGATAGGCATTAGCTCTTCTCTAAATGTTTGATAAAATTCTCCTGTGGTCCTGGGCTTTTGTTTTTTTGGAGATTTTTTTTATCACAGCTTCAATTTCAGAGCTTGTAATTGGATTGTTCAAAATTTCTATTTATTTCTGGTTCTAAAAATCTGTCCATTTCTTCCAGGTTATCCATTTTATTGCCATATAGTTGTTCATAATAGTCTTTTATAATCCTTTCTATTTCTGCATTGTCTGTTGTAACCTCTCCTTTTTCACTTCTAATTTTGTTGATTTGATTCTTCTCTCTTTTTTTCTCGATGAATCTGGCTAAAGGTTTGTCAATTTTGCTTATCTTCTCAAAGAACCAGCTTTTAGTTTTATTAATCCTTACTAGTGTTTCTTTCATTTCTTTATCATTTATTTCTGCTTGGATCTTTATGATTTCTTTCATTCTACTAAATTTGGGGATTGTTTGTTCTTTTTCCAGTTGTTTTAGGTGTAAAGTTAGGTTATCTATTCAATGTTTTTCTTGTTTCTTGAGGTAGGATTGTATTGCTATAAACTTAACCTCTTAGAACTGCTTTTGCTGCATCCCACAGGTTTTAGGTTGTGTTTTCATTGTCATTCATTTCTAGAAATTTTTTTATTTCCCTTTTGATTTCTTCAGTAACCTGTTGGTTATTTAGAAATGTATTGTTTAATTTCCATGTGTTTGTGTTTCTTACATTTTGTTTTTTTCTTGTAATTGATATCTAGTCTCATTGAGTTGTGGTCAGAGAAGATGCTTGATATGGTTTCAATTTTCTTAAATTGACTAAGGTTTGATTTATGACCCAAGATGTGGTCTATCCTGGAGAATGTTCCATGTGCACTTGAGAAGAAGTTGTATTCTTCTACATTTGGATGGAATGTCCTGAGGATACCAATGAGATCCATCTCATCTAACATATCATTTAAGACTTGTGTTTCCTTATTAATTTTCTGTTTTGATGATCTGTCCACTGATGTGACTGGGGTGTTAAAGTCTCCTGCTATTATTGTGTTACTGTCGATCTCTCCTTTTATGTCTGTTAGTGTTTGTCTTTTGTATTGAAGTGCTCCTATGTTGGGTGCATAAATATTTACAATTGCTATGTCTTTCTCTTGGATTGATCCCTTGATCATTATATAGAATCCTTCCTTATCTCTTGTAATAGTCTTTATTCTATGGTCTATTTTGTCTGATAAGAGTGTTTCTACTCCTGCTTTCTTTTGCTTGCCATTTGCATGGAATGTATTATTCCATCCTCTCACCTTCAATCTATATGTGTCTTTAGGTCTAAAGTGGGTTTCTTTTAGACATCACGTATATGGGTCTTATTTTTTTTATCCAATCTGTGTCTATAGGTTGTAGCATTTAATCCATTTACATTTAAAGTAATTATTGATTTGTATGTTCCTATTGCCACTTTCTTAATTGTTTGGAGTTTGTTTTTGTAGGTCTTTCTCTTCTCTTTTACTTCTTGACTATATAAGTCCCTTTAACATTTATTGTAAAACTGGTTTGGTGGTAATGAATTCTCTAACTTTTGATTGTCTGTAGAGCTTTTGATTTCTCCTTTGATTTTGTGCCATATCCTTGCCGGGTAGAGTAATCTTGGTTGTAGATTTTCCCCTTTCAGTACTTTAAATATATCCCGCCATTCCCTTCTGGCCTGCAGAGTTTCTGCTTAAACATCAGCTGTTAAATGTATGGGATTTCCCTTGTATGATACTTGTTTCTTCTCCCTTGCTGTTTTCAGTATTCTTTCTTTGTGTTTAGTCTCTATTAGTTTGATTAGTATGTGTCTTGGTGTGTTTCTCTTGGGGTTTATCCTGTATGGGACTCTTTGTGCCTCATGGACTTGATTGACTATTTCCTTTTCCATTTCGGGGAAATTTTCAACTATAATCTCTTCAAAAATTTTCTCATGCCCTTTCTTTTACTTTTCTTCTTTTGGGACCTCCATAATTCAAATGTTGGGGCATTTGATATTTTCTCAGAGGTCTCTGAGACTATCTTCAGTTCGTTTCATTGTTTTTATTTTTTTTTTGTTCTTCAGAAGTTATTTCCACCATTTTATCTTCCAACTCGCTGATTCTTTCTTCTGCTTCAGAGATTCTGCTATTGATTCCTTCTAGAGTATTTTTAATTTCTGTAATTGTGTTATTTGTCTCTATATGTTTATTCTTTAATTCCTCTAGGTCTTTGTTAATTGATTCTTGCATTTTCTCCATTCTGTTTTCAAAGTTTTTGATCATCCTTTCTCTCATTATTCTGAATTCTTTTTCAGGTAGTTTGCCTATTTCCAGGTCATTTATTTGGACTTCTGTGTTTCTAGTTTGTTCCTTCATTTGTGCATTATTTCTCTGCCTTTTCATTTTTTTTTTTTTAACTTACTGTATTTGAGATCTCCTTTTCCCAGGCTTCAAGGTTAAATTCTTTCTTCCTTTTGGTTTCTGCCCACCTCAGGTTGGTGCAGTGGTTTGTGTAATCTTTGGATTGGGTGACATGCTAACTTTTTTGTTTGTTTTTCCTCTGATGGTGGTAATCCTGTCTGATTGGAATGATGATTGGGTTTGTATGTTTGTTTTGTTTGTTGTTTGGATGAGGCATCCTGCACAGGGTTCTACTGGTGGTTGGGTGATGCCGGGTCTTATATTCAAGTGGTTTCTTTTGTGGGAATTCTCACTATTTGATACTGCCTACGGTTAGGTCTCTGGTAGTCAAGGGTCTTGGAGTCAGTGCTCCCACTCCAAAGGCTCAGGGCTTGATCTCTCATCAGGAACGAAGATCCCACAGGTAGTTTGTTATGGTACTAAGTGAGATTAAAACACATACCCCAAAATGAGAAACCAAAGATGAACCCCAAACTAATGGCATTTACAAAATCAGGCAAATAATGATTAAAATAATGGAATATACACATACACATCCATAAGCAAAATCAAAACAGTCCACAAAAATAAAGTACAATAGGCTGACCTGGTGAACAAAGGAAACAAAAAATTATATCTACCATTTATGAACAAAACTAACTAAAGTGCAAACTGGAAAACAAAACTAAAGCAAGATGCCCACTGGGGAATAAAGCAATGAAAACAAAACTAACAAATATGTTGAGAGGAAAGGAAAGAAAGAAAAGAAAAAAATAATAGATATGCAAAGCTAAATAGAGATAGATAAAGAAGATTTATATACATCAAAGGTTAACTGCAAGGTGAAAAGTTCAGTAGGAAAAGCAAACAAAGGAATAAATGTAGAAAAAATAATAATAGGTTTTTAAAAATTAAAAATTGAAAAAAGAAAAAGAAAAAAAGAAAACTCCACAGAACTGCAAAAGCCCAAGGTAGAGCTAGAGGTTTATAACAACAATAAAAAGTGTGATTGAAAAAAAAAAGAAGAAAAAACTCAAAGGCTTAATTAGATTTCATAGTGCCAATGAAATTGACAACTACAATGGGGGGCGGGGAGGGGGAGGAAAAAAGAAAAGAAAAAAAGAAAAAGAAAAATACAAGAGAAACTGCAGAACAAGTCAAAACAAGAATAATAAATGTTTTCCTTTAGTCACTGCTGTCAGGATCCTTTCCCTCTCTGGGAGTCATAGTCCTTCTCACCTCCCTAGGATGCCCTCCAACACTGTGCTACTCTGGACCTGCTGTGGGGGCAACTGAGATTCTAATCTGGCCCTACTCCTGGGTGTTCTTGCCTCCAGTGTTCACAGCTATGAGAACTAGTGCATTTTCTTTTGTGGGAGCTCTCAGTGTCCTTTTATACAGTCTATAGACACAGAGGCTATCTAGTTGATCATGTGGATTTAATCTGCAGCTTATACAACTGGTGGGAAGGTTTTAGGTCTTCTTCCTCAGCCACGCTGTCCCTGGGTTTCCATTGTGGTTTTATTTCCACCTCTGCATGTGGGCCTTCCACTGGGGTTTGCTCCTGAGGCTGCCCTGGAGAACTTGGGTCTGCCCGAGTGTGGGTCAGGTGCAGAGGTGGTGCAGCTGCTTGGGTTGCAGGGGTTCCGACAGCACCAGGTACTCAGGGGAGTTGGCAGCTAGGGGATCAGGATATATAGTGCTCTTGAAGGGTATGGCAACCAGTATTGGCCAATACACTCCAGTAGTCTTCCCTGGAGAATCCCCCTGACAGAGAAGAGTGGCAGGCCACAGTCCACAGGGTTGCAAAGAGTTGGACACGACTGAAGTAACCCTGCATGCATAGACGCAGGACTTTTTTTTTTTGCCTGTGGCAGGTCTGCCCCAGTGAGGATTGAAAGTGAAGATGGTGCAGCTGCTTGCGTCACGGGTACCCTGGAAGTGCGAGGGACACAGACTGCCTCGATTGTTGGAGTTATGGCCCTATCTAGGTTTTTTTCGAGCCTCTGGTAGTTGTCGATCAGAAGGCCTTTTTGGCTAGTCTTTCTCTCTAGCTCTGCCTGTTCAGGCTCTTAGAGGGCTCCCTTACCTGGGGTCCTTCTCTGTTGTTCCATGTTAAGCAAATACAGGCCCCCCCAGCTGGGGTCCTCCTGTACAGATCAGTGCATCAGGCATTTAAAGGGGCATGCTGGCTGGGGTCCTCCTGTATAGATCAGTGCATCAGGCACTTAAAGGGGCACCCTGGGTGGGGTCCTTCTCTGTAGTTCTGTGTGTCAGGTGCTTGATGGGCCAACCTCTCTGTTGTTCAGCTGCCAATGCTGGCGTGTGGGGAGAGAGAGGCTATGGTGACGGCTCCACCCCCTACCTGTGACTCAGCAGTATCGCCTTGCTTTCATGGCTGCCTGGCTTTCGTCTACAGGCATTTCCCCACAATCTCCTCCCTCACGTCCCCTTGGTCTATCTCTCTGCAGTCAACAGCAGCCCTCACGCTCGGATTGCTCCACAATCCTTAAGCTCCAGCTCCAAGCTGCTGCGCCTTCTAGGGGACCTGTGTCCCTGTCTGGGGTACATATGACTGCAGCAAGAACTTTCTGATTCTCATTCCATTTAGGCTGCCGCAGATCAGCTGTTTCATTCTCATCCTTAAATGTTTCTCCTCTGACCTAGATAGTTGCCCCAATACGGGGACCAGACCCCTGCTTCAGTTCTCCCACCTGCCAAAGACAGGTCCAGTCCTAGTAACACTTCTGTTTCTCCCCCTAGTTCCTTCGTCCTACCGAGTTTTGCGTGGTTCTATATATTTTTTTCTGCTGGTCAGGTACTCCTGTGTGCTCTCAACTGGTGTTCTGCATGCACTCCAAAAATGTTTTAAGTTGCATGTTCTATTATCAAATAAGTAAAATATGGATTAGGAAATTTTCCTAGTTAGAAAATACCTTGATGCTGGGAAAGACTGAGGGCAAGAGGAGAAGGGGGTGAGAGAAGATGAGAAGGTTTGATGGCGTCACTGACTCAATAGACATGTGTTTGGGCAAACTCCAGGAGATAGTGAAGGACAGGAAAGCCCAGTGTGCTGCAGTCCATGGGGTAACAAATAGACACAACTTAGTGACTGAACAACAACAACTTAATTCTCCTAACTTTGCTTTAAAAATCAATATGACTTCATAGCTGATGGAATTCTTAGAGTAAATGTTAGAAGTCTTGCCTACTTAGCAATATTTTGGGGTACTCTTATTCTCATTGAGAGAGGAGAGATTACACACAGCTATTTTTTCCTGTGTCTCCTTGTATCCTACCACTTTGGATGCTTAGAACCCTCCTAAACCAAGGCTTTTGGATGAGTTATTTCAGACGTATGGTTTAGTTCCAATGAAACACCTTTACAGTTGAGATAATGAATCATTTGATGTAAGGTTGCAATGAAAGTGAAGAAATAAAAAACTTCCTTAAAATGAAGATCGTTACATTTTATTGCACTGAGGAAATGAATTGTCATTAATTGCAGCTGTCCATCTACAAAGGTACTTGTAGACAGACACATCTGCAAGTGTCACAAAGGTGTTCATTGTCACTTCAGTACATTCTAGACTTGACTTCCAATGTCCTTTATAGAAATTATACTTCTTGAGCTTAGAAAGCCACCCTTCAAATACAGTTCTCAAAATGAAAAGTGTATTGATGGCCAGCTTTGGAATAAAATGACTTTGTGTTAGTGCTATTCATTAAAAATTCCTTTTACAGTATATTCATTGCTTGGCTACAGACCTTCTACAGCATCTGAGTATATAACTCATTAATATTGGCAATGGCAGCCTAACTCTAATTTGCCTCAGTTTGCAGACAAAGTTAAAATTATGCTTTGGTTTCCCCAGGAGTGATGCATTTCTCAGGTGTCTGAGATTTCAGGAGTATAGCCTAAGAAGGATTGTTGAGCAGCTTTAAGCAAAATGAGGAGTTCTTTCCCTCCTGGGAAAGTTACTGCTAGTTTCCAACTGTGAGCCTGAACCATGAAATGAGGGCTTCTTAGTGGCAAATTGCACACTGAGGCAGTCAGTTTTTATGATTTTTTTCTTTATAGCTTCACCATTCCAGCCAGTAAACAAAATCTTGGCAAATTAAGCAATCCTAGGGGCAGGAATGGGGAGAAGGATTGGAGGTTTGAAAGGAATCTACAAGCCCAAGTTAGTGGAACTTCAAGCAAATGGGTGTTAAAATCAGGCATTTTAACCTAACTTGAGTCAGCAATGTTAAAGCATGTTACCTGCCTACTTCATTTATGTGGAATAGACTGTATCATTTGAAAACAGGCTTCACTGACCCAAGGAAAGATAATCCCAACTGAAGATGCTCTGGAGAAGGAAATGGCAACCCACTCCAGTATTCTTGCCTGGGAAATCCCATGGACAGAGGCACCTGGTGGGCTACAGTCCACGAGGCCACAAGAGTCATACATGAGTTGGAGACTAAACCACTACCACCACCAAAACCTCCATGCTCGTAAAGAGAGCTTCATGGTTTATTGGCAGCATTTTACAACTTTTGCTCCCTTTTTTCATGGGTTTATCCATCCTTTGAATAGTTCATTTTCATTGTTTCTGATGTATAAATATCCTGTTCTTACCACCCTAAATAAAACATGTTCCTCTGTTGAGATGCATTATTTGAAATGAATGATTCTCAATGTTGCATTTAAAGTTAATCATGTAGGTTTTGAATTAACCAGATCATTTTTTTACCCCTCAGCAAATTTGATCATAAGCAAGCCATTTTAGCTCAGAGATTCGAACCTGTCACCTTTAAAATAGGAGCAATGTGATCAGACCTATGTTGCTCACAGTGTGAAGATCAGTTATATCAGGTGTATGAACACTGTGAAGTGTGGTACAAATACTGCATGTTGATATTTGTAGGCACTGCAGATTTTTCCTTTGAAAACATGTTTGAAACCGACAGCTATCTTGCCCTGGAAATGAACAAATGTGAACCACACGTCATGCCTCTGATTCCAGGAAGCGTGCTGTGGAAAGAGCTTAAAGTTGGGGTCACAGTGGATCCAGATGTTAACCAGGCTAGGGAGCCCCAAGTCCTTTATTCAGCTATTCTGAGCTTCAGTGGGATTTTGATTTATAAGAGTAGATAAAACCTTAGGACTAGTGAATGTCAACCCTGTACTGCACTTAGTTGCTCAGTCATGTCCAACTCTTTGTGACCCCATGGACTGTAGCCCGCCAGGCTCCTCTGTCCATGGAATTTTCCAGGCAAGAATACTGGAGTGGGTTGCCAATTTCTTCTCATATCTGTATCTATAAAGCACAATATGATAACCCTGTACAAAGACCTACATTTTATGCAGATAAAGCTTTCTAAACTTCTTCCATGAAGTTCTCTCATTAGAATATTTGAGTATATAAACATAAGTTTTGATGAGAAGGTTAATGTAATGGAAAATTATCAATAGAATAAAAACACATTTTGCTACCTAATTAGCATCTAATTAGGACTAAATTTTCATTTCTATTATGAAAAAAGTGTTGATTGCTGAGAACATGCACAGTCTTCTTTTTTTAAAAAAATTCTCCTTTGTCTCTTTCTCTCTCTCAAACACACACACACACACACACACACACAAGAAAGCATAGTTTCATACACATAACACAACTTTTCCTCTATCTCTTATTCTTCCCTGAAAACAAGCCTTCCAAATTCCTTATTTAGGGTTTTAAAGATTATCAAAGGCTTATTTCTCTTCTAAATGCTTTGTTTCTCAGAACTGTTTTCAATCTAACATCTGTTTCTTTTAAAAATTTTGCTCTATTATGAAAAACACTGTAGTTGTTTTCAATGGGCTCTGCACACACACATGCAACTTTAGGAGGCAGAAAAGAAATGGTGAAATGGTGACCATTTTCCAGTGCATGATGGATATTAATGTGCCGTTCTGTGTTACGGCATATGGAGCAGAGAATATGCAGTGATGAACTCTAAATGTAACATGGATAGAAATAACCTGTATTTCCTTTGGCACAGCTTCTCCACCAGGAACTCTTGTTGGTTATCTCCTTGAGCTCACATTCCTACAATATAGTTGAGGGTAACGGGACCCAGTCAGGTCTCATTGGTTAATAGAGCTAGGTCTTGAGTCTCTGTGTACCTCCAGCCATTATATCTCAGTGTCTGATGCAGCTAACTATATTTAGGGAAAACTGTTTGCAGCAAAGATTATTAAATAGCAAAATTGTTTGGTGAAGGAGCTTGATGACTGGTATGTTAACATAGTTTAAAAACATGACAGAACATTTTTGTTTGAAATGGCTTAGGTAGACTTCTGACAGAAGACAGAAAAATAGACACTGTAGCCTTTAATCTGAGCCAGGATGTCATGAGAAGATTTTTAAATCAATAAATATTTTTCACTTTCAAAAGATAAATGAACTCACTTGCATGCCTCAATAGGATAACCAAGACGATGACTTGGACTTCTTTTGGACTTGAACCACTTTTTGCCATAAGTGAATTGTTCCTCTTAGTTACCACTTTCATATGATGAGCTTTTCCATCTCTTTATCCAGCCAGATGACAATGGGGATATGGGCTAGAGCATTCTAGGGGTATCCGCCTCTTCTGGCTTATCAAAAGATAAGACCCTCACAACCCAACTAATGAGGCGGGAATTCCACAGTGGTGGCCCCGAACAGGGCTGGTAGCTCCTTTGCTGGTCTCAGGAGAGCCTTGTTACAAGAAGCAAGTAGGAGTGACCGTGTCAATGCTGGGAGACAAGCAGTCTTTCAGTACCAACCCCTGAGTTCCCAAACTTGAGTAATTTCTGTTTAACATTCATGTGAGATAAAGTGAGGGCGAAACAAAGGAAAAGCTCCCTCAATTATTTTAAAACATTATAGTAAAAGCCTTGGTTTCAGCTGCTCCTAAAATGTGGGCACTTAAAGCTGATCACAACAGGTGAGCTCAATCAAACGTTCATGTGTGAAATACAAGCTCAGTTGTAAGCCATTCTGAAGAACTATTATGCCAATAAAGAGCAAATGGTAATGGATTTTTTTTTTCCTGTAAGGCACAAATAGGGACTTTGTAATTTACTTCTTATGGGGCCTATTGAAAAAAAATCCAATGTGATCTCCTTTCGAGGTTCTCCGTTTTTAAAAATATCAATTACTTGGTTTTGTAATTAAAACATAAATTATGTATGCTTTATTCCATGTTACATTCTCTAGAATCATAAAGGTGAATAAAGCACTATTTCCATACTTTACAAGACCCTTTATCGTTTCTGAATGTTTAGAACTTGAGTTTGCTTTTTCTTCCCCTTGTCACTGACAATTTTTCCTGTAGTTAAAATTTTTACTTACTTTTTCTTTGTAGGAGAACCTTTAAGAATGCTGAAATCCATTTTCTCCCCATTCACCAAGACATTTTTATCTTGCCAATCAAATTCAGGCTCCAAATTTTACTCCTTCTCTGCCTGAAACTTCAAGCATGTGTGTGACCACTTTATTGGAGGATGCCCTGCTATTGTTTCCTTCATTGCCCCCAGGAGTCAAACATCTAATCCTTTAGGTTTACAAAGAATTGTTTGACTAGGATGGCGCTTTATTCTTAGTAAAGGAAAAATACTTCATAAATTCAGTAGAACAAGGAAATGAGGTGTTGTTTAGTAATGTAAAGGTACGTTGTTTTTCTATGCCTGCCCTAAAGTAAGTGACATGGACATTTATATAAAGAGCTAAATTAAATGAACTCACTCCAGTCAAGGTCTCTGATGGATGGAAGAGAGAGAATTTGATACACAGCGAGGACTAGAACCCAGTCTCCTGGCTCCAGGCTCAGTGTTCTCTCCAAGCTATGATAGTTGGTTGCTGCTGCTGCTGCTGCTAAGTCGCTTCAGTCGTGTCCAACTCTGTGCGACCCCATAGACAGCAGCCCACCAGGCCCCGCCGTCCCTGGGATTCTCCAGGCAAGAACACTGGAGTGGGTTGCCATTTCCTCTTCCAAATGATAGTTGGTTAGTATCAACGAATACGTACATGCTCATAAGTTCTCCCCTAGACAAGAATATTTTAATAATATTTTTACCAATCTGCATGTGCAGACTGATCACTCCCTCTTCTAACTTCTGGTTAAACTCCATCAATATTCAGCTGACTTCCTTTGTTAAGGGAGACAGGGGAGCTGGAGACCCCTCCTGGTCCAAATGGTGAAGAATAGTCCTTTATTCCTTGGGACTATCATGCATTTGGCCTTCTCCAGTGGCTCAGTGGTAAAAAATCCACCTGCCAAGGCAGGAGACATTGGTTCAATCTCTGGGTTGGGAAGATTCCCAGGAGAAGTAAATGGCAACTGACTCCAGTATTCTTACCTGAAGAATCCCATGGACAGAGGAGCCTGGAGGGCTACAGTCCATGGGGTCGCAAAAGAGTTGGGACACGACTTAGCGACTAAACAGAAACAATATACAAAACACGGTCAAACACATGTTCTATGTAGTAATTGCATTTATAATTTCCAGAAGGTCTCTTACAACAAACTACAATGATATTACATATCTATAGATCCTTTGGCATTGGCATTGGCATCACATTCAGAAAAGCCCCATTCTCTTATGGAGGTCACAGGTGAATAGAGACCGCGTTTTGCCCATCATCACCTTTGTTCCTCTTCAGAATGATCCTGCCTCCAATTTGGAGGGAAAATGCACGAACCTGCCTGCTGTGATTATATCCCCCACTTTGGCACTTGTTTTGGTGCTGCTATGGCACTCTGGGAAAGTCACTTAACCACATTCTGTATCTGGAAAATGAAGGCATCAGGCTAAGTTAAATCTGCACTGATTTTCATTCTAAACTGCCACATGACTATAGTAAGATTAGCAGTAGTTATAATTTTAGGCATAATGTTCCATGTACTTTTCTGTCTTATCTTGAAAAAGGAGAAGCAATAACTCTGCTTATGGTTTCTTGTTGCCTAGGTAAATATCTGGCAACAAAAAGATTTCTCTTTTATATAAATAAAAAAAATTACTTTCCTAGTATTCTTCCATTGGGCCTGGTGTTTTTAGCCTAGACAAATTTAACCCATATCATGGCCTTGCTATCTAATGATATCCTGGAGTATCAGAAAAAAATTGTTGTCTTATCATAGAACACTAATTCTTAAAGATATTTAATAATTTCTCCAAACATTTGCTTTTAAATTGTTATAGACCTTCATTTGCTAATGTCAGACTAAAAGAATATATAATATCATTTCTGTGAATCAGCATTTACATTATAAATGTCATTGTAAAAGTTTTACATATTGAATAAGATGCCTTCATTTTTATTAATGTATTTTAGGACCCCTAAAAGTGTTTTTTTCCAGGTTAAATAATTTATATTGATCATTTTTTACATATAAAACCTGCTAGATTGCTTTATCTTTGTTCACTTGTAAATAATAGCCAAAATGTTTATAATATTTGATTATTGTCTGTTCACATCCAACAAAGTAATATGTGGCTGCCAAAAAACCCTCAGTATTTGAGGAAAACCTTTGCGCCCAAGTGGACTAATTGTGTGCTTAGTTGCTCCATCATGTCTGACTCTCTGCAACCCCATGAATGGTAGCCTGCCAGGCTCCTCCATCCATGGGATTCTCCAGGCAAGAACACTAGAGTTGGTTGCCATTAATTGCAGTTCACACCTAATTAGCTACTTTTATCAAGTCCTGGCTGTTATCTTGCACACCAAGTTCTACTTCAGGCACTTTACAATCATTATCTAAATTAATTTTTAAAACAGCCATCAAGGTTGCATTATCCTAATTTTAAAATAAAGACATCAGAGCTCAGTGAGTTTGCACAACTTCCCTAAGTATCTTGTCTCCAAATGGAGATTTAAACCGATCTGTCTGCTGTCCATTATGCTAAGCATGCTGCAGGGCAGAAGACATGCCATCCCTTTTCCACTGTCTGGTCCTTCCAGTTGTAAGGAAATATCTAGTTAACCAAAAACTCTGTGGTCAAGGGAGAAGTTGAGTTATCAACTTTCTTGATGGGCAGGACTAGTGCCTTTTCCTCCTAAGCAGAGACTTTTTTGATGGAACTTGAGACAGAACTAGAGCAGGTATGGCCGACATTGGTCTCTTCTGCTTAGCTGCAGTAGAGAAACTGCCAAGGAGAGATACTCTGCCTAAAGGATTCTAGCCAACGGGGATGGAGGTTGCTATGCAGAAACTAGACATTCAAAAACCCTCAACCAGAGCAGTTTCATCCACAGAAGAATCACATCCAGAGTCTCACAACAAGCCTAAGTCCTGCACCTGAACTCCTTACCTCCACCCAGCAAAGAAGCAGGGCCCCAAGATTGCAGGCTGTCACCTGGAGTTTGATTCCTTTTCCTGCAGAAGAGAAGCAGGGAGAAATAAAGGTGAAAATGTCCTTCCTGGTATTTCACTGAGGAGAAGAGGTACTGGTAGAGATTATTTCCGTAGCAAGAGGGCCTGGCGATGGAGAACCTGTCTGGCTATTCCTGGGCAGCCACAGCTGTGCTGAGCTGAGGGATGCTCTGGGCAGCTCTCTTTTTTAGTGTATAGAAAGGGCTTAATATCACTGGATGATTATCTCATTTCCTCTTCCTGACATCTTACAATAAACGTATTGGCAGACAAGAGAAACTCAGAATAAATTTGTATAGCATACCTGCTTCTGAGATGGTGCAGTGGTAAAGAATCTGCCTGCCAATGCAGGAGACACAGGAGACCGAGGTTCGATCCCGGGTCGGGAAGATCCCCTGGAGGCAGGCATGGCAACCCACTCCAGTATTCTTGCCTGGATAATCCCACAGACAGAGGAGCCTGGGTCCGCAAAGAGTTGGACACAGCTAAATGATTGAGCACGCAGCGTGTCTGTATACAGGAATGCAGTACAGATGGAGATCAAAGAAAAAATATGCAAAAAAAGCAGAATAACTGTTTATTAAATGGTTCCGGATATAGTTTAGTGGTTGAGAGGAATGCAATTAAGTTTCCAGGCTGCTTTAGTATCATTTATTTTACAGTAGCAGTAATGGCTTTTCTTAGATAATGTTACTTTGCCTAGGTTTTTTTTTTTTTTTTTTTTTTTGAGAATAATGGAATTCAGTTCAGTCTAAGAAACGGCTGATTTGCCCCTGCAGGAATAGCCAGCCTGGAAGCCACAATTGTCTGTGCCAGTGCATGCGTCTTTTCTTTTGGCACCATTGAAAGTTTCCTGGTTGCCCTGGGGAGGCAGCGTCTCTGTTAAAGCCTTAACATTCAAAGGGGTGGCTTTGTTTAAAACATTCCTTAGAAGGAACTTAAAGGAAGTAACACTAACTTTGTTGATGGAAATAACGATCAAATTCAGGGTGTGGAATAAAAAGTCAAAACCAGGCAACAACATTAAATAAGGATGAGCACTTAAGGTTATACCTTGAGATGAATAGATGAAAGAAGAGCATTAAAGAAAAGGGAAGTCAGCCTTTAATATGCAGAAAAGTAATTTGGACACAATGAAGGGAGAAAAGATACACTGAAATTGAACAAAATAGAAAAATTAGGAAATCTTAAGGATAAGAAGTGAACTGTCTATAAATATGACTTTAAAACAGGTTTTAGTAAAAATAAATGATAAAAATAAGATCAAGTGCCAATCTTTGAGATTTAATCTGAAGATTACAATGGCGGTTTTTAATGTCACACATTGTTTAATGTTGTATGAAAATGAATGTGTGTGTGTGTGTGTGTGTGTGTGAAAAATTCAAGATTCACTTGGGAGAAATACATAGTGTCAACATATTACCAACATTTTCTCATGTTTCATGGAATGAAGTTATCTGGCCCAACTGAGGTAATTCCTTTTTGGCACATTAATCTCTGACCCTCTCTTACTAGCAACAGCAATCATTAAAAAATCATTAGACAGCATGAGAAAGTTCTAATTAAAACCCCAAAAAATATTTAGTAGAAAAAATTTAAGATGGATAAAATGTCAGAACTGTGAAAAATTCAACATTCTAATAAAATAAAACTACAAGGAAATTTGTAGGACAAGTCTATACTTTTAAAAATAGTTAGTATTGAATATTTTTACTCTGAACAGTGAAGTTTGTTGGCAATTACCTGATCTCAGAGTAATTCAAAACTAGATAAACGTGTAGCATACAGAAATAGTAAATTTTTATACAATCATAAAGAGCATTTTGCTAAGAACAACTTTTTAAAGATGTGTATAATTTGATGGATCATTTTGTAGCCCAGTGAAGCTCACTTTTAGAGCTAGTTTTTAACTTTAAGGACAGAATTTAGATAAGTTTTACAGTTATAATGCAAAGTTGAAATATTTGAATTGTTTAGAGCTACATAACTTCAAAAAATTATCTTGCTTAGTTGGCCACTTCATTATGCAAAGAAAAGCACAAATGTATTATATTCATTGAACCATTAAATGGGAGCCCAGCAAACCATTAAAATTAATAGGTCATTCAGGTAAAGGACAGATATAGCAGGAAAAAAAAAAGTCTATGTTGATTAGCTGTCAAAGTGTTGCCTCTCTTGGTAAGGCAAATAGAAAAGCAACTGTCTTTGGTAATTTTCTTTCCATTTTCTTTATCATAATTCATGTGTTGCTTTTTAAAACCTGCAGACTAGATTGAAATAAAACTATTCTCACTCCACTCTAAAAATGCAAGAAATAAAATATCTGATTTGAAGATAAGAAAACTTGATTTTGTATTGAGCATTGTCAGCCTCCTTAACTCTAGCAGCAACATAAATATTCGCATTGACCAGGTGCATAGGTGTTGATTTTTTGGCAGAAAAATTAGTAAAAGGTTAAGAAAGGTTATTACAGTGCAGAACCCTCTCTTCTGTTTCAACAGAATCTGAGTCCATATTTCATAGAGAGTATAAATTAAGCATATTGGCTAGGAAATGACACCAGAATGCAAAGTCACCAAAAAAGAAAAGGTTTTTTTTTTTTGTAATATCACATGATATTCCATCTTTTTTTAAAATTAATTTTTACTGGAGTATGGTTGACTTACAATTTTGTGTTTCTACTCGACAGCAAAGTGAATCAGCTATACGTATACATATATCCGGTCTTTTTAAGATTCTTTTTCCATATAGGTCATTACAGAGCACAGAGCAGAGGCCTCTGTGCTATACAGCAGGCCCTTGCTATTTTCTGTTTTATCAATAGTAATGTATATGTGTCAATCCCAGTCTTTGGTGTTTGAGGAAATTCTTGCCTCATTGGAAATTCTTTCAATATGGTATCATTTGGTCTTATACATATTTTTTGGGTGAGAAAAACATCCTTGTAAATTAGATACTACTATTTTTGGTAACTGTCTTTTCTATTTTTTAATAATGGCAAAGAATTTAAGGATTCAAATTTTACTGGTATTATAGAAGCTTGTAAGAAAAAGATGTTATAAAAGTTACTAATTATGGAAGACCCATAACAACATTAACAGTTACTGCACTGCTGCATATACGCCACAGTTGCAACTGTTAATAGCCTAGCAACGTCAGTATTTGTGGGAGGGCACACACATGCCAACACATAAACCTGTAGACACACACACACACACACATGTACACACACATCCTAGCAGCATAATGGACCAAAATGGTCTTTAATTTCCTTCAGTGTTTACAATACCATATAAAACTAGTAAAAGTATTTAGAAGCTAAGGAATGTTACTCCAGAAGAGTCGGAAATATCAACAAAATGAATTGGTAATACTCTACCAAAGCTGCCAAAATTAACTTCTGTTTACCATGGAGGAAAAGAGGCTATTTCCCAGATCTTATAAAAATCATAGACAAATATGTGATAGGGTTGCTGCTGCTGCTAAGTCGCTTCAGTCGTGTCCGACTCTGTGTGACCCTACAGACGGCAGCCCACCAGGCTCCCCCGTCCCTGGGATTCTCCAGGCAAGAACACTGGAGTGGGTTGCCATTTCCTTCTCCAATGCATGCATGCATGCTAAGTTGCTTCAGTCGAGTCCGACTCTCTGCGACGCAATGGACGGCAGCCCAGCAGGCTCCTCTGTCCACGAGATTCTCCAGGCAAGAATACTGGAGTGGGTTGCCATTTCCTTCTCCAAAGTGATAGGGTAGGGATAAAAAATTCATAAACTAGAGATAAAGGCAATGCATATGGGTAACCCAAGAATCAAGTGGCCAAGGAACACAGTATTTTTCATAAATGTTAAATTTCAGAATCCAAGTTCCTTCCCTCTGGAGTCACTTCTGGAGAAGACTGGCAACTGTGGTAACTTTCGGGTAATCAGTGCTGTGTTCTCCCCACCTTTCCTACCTCCCCTCATAGCCCCACTTCTCTCTGCAAGTGGCATCTAAATTCCAGTGTGGCATTTGGAGGCCAAGGACTGTGTTTCAAGGCCGTTGGGGAGAGGGTCATCTGGACTGTGGTCATCCTTCACCCTTTTCTATCATTCACAATGATATTTTGGAGCTGCTGGACTTTGCTAAGCTATCCCTATTCTTGTTGTATCCACGGCTGGAGAAGGTCACACACACCTGTTGGAGTCCCGGGCACTTCCCTAACTCCACTGGGGCTAGAAGTTCAGATAAGTCCTCTCTGTCTGGATATGTCTGGCCATATTTTATTTTAGACTGATGCTTCTCTAGTCTGCCTTTGAAGTCTTTCCCAGGAAGCTTACTGTTTTAGTCTTTACCCAGAAATCCAGCATAGGTCTTATCAACCATCAGTCACTTCTCCAAAGGAAAATCTACATAGGCTTCTGTGATTCTCATGTGACCACACTAGGACTCTTTGTAGGGGAGTGGTAAGATAAGAGACGGCTTCTCAGAAACTTCTTCTATTAGCCAAGTCTCTTGCCTGCTTATACTCAATTGCCTGCTTGTATCAGTTATCTATTGCTGTGTAACAAATCAGCCCAGATTAGTGTTGGCATAAAACAACAACCATTTATTTGCCCATGATTCAGCAGTCTGGACTAGTTTTTCTGCTTGTCCTTCCTTGGGTCATATCTGTGACTGCTGTCATCTGGAGTCTCAAGTCAGGCTGACTGACCCAGTAAAATTGTATTCACATCTCTGCTGCCTTAGTTGGGGTGGCTGGAACATCTGAGGCCTGGCTGGACCTCTGTCTCACACAGACTCCTCATCAATGATCAATGTGCCACATGATAAAGAAGCTAACGAAAAATATGTAAGTGGAGTAGCATGCCTTACCTGACCACTTAGATATCCAAAAGAATGACAACTGAAGCTTCCAGGCCCGCTTACAAAGCACTTGGAAGCAATCCATCATCAAAGCAAGCCATCAAACTAGTTTAGATTCAGGAGGAGGAAAAGTAGTATCCATCCTAAATGTGAGGAGGGGAATGAACCTCCTGGGGTGGGAAAAATTGACACAGACTATCCATCCCACTTCTGACAGAATTCACCTCCTCTGAAAGGTAAAGAAAGGGGTTCTTCTGTCAACATGAATTCTCACCTCCTCTGAGTCCTTCATGTTAATACTTTGGAGATTCAAAAAAACTTTAACCATCACAGTTTAATGCATTAGCTTTAAATTTTGTTTGCTGCAGGTCTTGAGGCTTATTTTAAGTCAAAAGCTGATACAAATGCTTATTTGCATTCTCTCTCAGAGGAACTGCTCCTTCAGTTCAAGGTCTGTTCTGAATAGCAGAAGGGCCATGTGAATGTGTGGTGATGAGTTTTATAAACACATTTAAATAGCTTATCTGTTTATATTTAAAAATATTTCTCCACATATATTTTTGGTGAGCTTCTTCATGATGTGACACATTTATCATCTTCCTATTCTTAGTAAAATGTTTACCTTTAAAAAAAGACATGTTAATTGAACATGGCTAGAATTTCACCTGTCACAGTGAGAATCACCATTGAAACCTCAGATTATAAAAGAAGTTGAGTGGGTAGGGATGCTCTCTTTAGAGAAGACTGCTCTGTTATTCCAGAGAAGGAAATGGCAACCCACTCCAGTGTTCTTGTCTGGAGAATCCCATGGACAGAGGAGCCTGGCGGGCTACAGTCCATGAGGTCACAAAGAGTTGGACACAACTGAGTGACTGAGTACACATTCAGAAGACAGTCCATGAGGTGGCAATGCCTTGATATGGTAACCCGCGTCTCAGTGTCTAATCATCTGCGTTGTTGGTTTTCAGATGCAATTTTGTTACAATACCTAAAGTCAAACATTTTCCCATAATCTGAGGTTTCAATGGTGGGTTGCCATTTCCTTCCCCAGGGGATCTTACCAGCCCAGGGATTGAACCTGTGTCTCCTGCAAGTCTTGCATTGCAGGCAAATTCTTTACCACTGAGCCACCTGGGAAGCCCTTTAATGTTACATATGTGATTTACTACATTTCTGTAGAATGGCACTGGAGTAGACTCTTCAGGTTGAAACTTCAGCATCATTTGTTTGTCCTGGATATAAACTATTCTTTAACAGTAGAAATCCCACCTTTTGTTTTATTCTCTTAAGGATATACATTATATTTTATTCTCTTAAGGATGTACATTATATATATATGTTATATTACATACATACATATGTATTAGATTTATAATATTAGCAACAATTTATTGAGACCCTACTTCATTTTATTTTAATTTTCAGAACATGCTTTATATTAAGTCCTCCATGTTTAGTGGTACTTACTCTATCTGTTCTTCAAGAAACTAAATCAAATGGGTTTACACTTTACTCCCAGAACAAGTCCTTCATTTACTTTGCCCCCATGACCTTTCTTGTGTTGATTACCGTCAGGAAAATATCCCCATGGACCACTCAGAGAAACTTCCTGATGTAACTTTGTTTCCTGGGCGCCAGGTTAGAATGACTTCATTTGACATTATCTATGCTCATTGATGGTGATTCTGAAACCACTATCATCTCAGCTTATCGTTCAGGGAGAGAGGATGGAACCCTTGAACAGGCAATAATATATATAGTTTCTAGCAATCTGATGGCGTGTACCACAGATGCCCATAATATATTATGTTGAGTACTGGAATATTTGGGGTATTTTTGGATGTGTTCTGGAGGATTCATCTTAAAACTCCCAGCTCAGAAATAGTATTTCCTTTATCAGTGGTGTCCTTCACAATCTTTCCGATTTTAGTGTTTCATGCAGATACCATTGCCTTTGTTGCTCTAAAGATACTGATCCTTGCTACCCTCCTGACGTTTCATTAGAGGAGAAAATAAAATTCAGCATCCCATCTGTGTCTTTAATTACCTAGTTCCTTAAAAAAAAAAAAAAAACAAAACTCCCAAACTTCTAAAATTCACATTTGGTTGTTTTGCAGAGCGAGAGTATGATGGTATTGGGTTATTTTGTTTAAATGAAAGTGTTTCTGTCTTAAAGTATGTACTTCTTCTTTCTCAGGAACACAACCTACTCCACAGGCAATAACTCATTTAGACCTCCAAATTCTGTGGAGGGTTGGAGGTGATGAGTAGTATATCCAATTTCCAGGGACAACGATTGAAATAGAGTGATGTGGCAAATTGCTCCGAGTCACAAGAGCACAGCCATCTTGGATCTCAGAGTGGAACTAGGTCTCTTGACGCCCAATTAGCTCTCTCTCCACTCGATCACAGTACCAGCCCCCTCCGTCCTTGGAAAATGGATGATGAAGTTTATATCAAGCGAACTCTCAGCACCTATGGTTATAGTGGACAGAACCCGGTTTATTGTCACATCCTCGGTCTCTAGTCCGTTATGGGGTGTCTGCCAGCATCCTTCAGCTCAGCCATTCTCGTTGATGCTACGGCAAAGGCAGAAGAAAGGCAGAAAAGAAGATAGCCATGGAAGCAAAAGGATCTTGTGTGTGGGAAACGCACAAACTTGGAGGTGTTGGGAAACAGACTAACAGTTGTTGAGTGAGGTGGTAAGGAGTTTACTGCCCTCTATTTGTGCAGATGGATGTAAATTGAAATGACATTCCACCCTTCTTACCTTTTCCCGTATATAAACCTCCACATTAAGTAAACATAAGGGCAGCTGTAAACCGCAACATCAACATAAGCAAGCAGCATTTGAATCCAGAGGTTTCTCAGTTCTGCAAGGTCACTGCCCTTCCAAACCACAGGCAGATTTCGTGTGAGATACTGAATGTCTGATACCAATGGTATGACACAACTGAAGGTAGAAGATAGTAATTTAAAGATTTCCAGATAAGAAGGGTAACAATTAAAGCGAATATATCACAAGGCTCAATAGAAAGGTTATTTCAAATTCTTCAGTCTCATGTAAGTAGTAATTTGCTCCTGGCACCTTGGAGAAATAAGCTGAAGCATGTTCGCTATTAGCAGAAAGAACTGTCACTGTGCTGTTTTATTTATCGTTATCTTCATTTTGATTTCTCAGCAGTTTCTAATGTATCTTCTTGAAGATCAGAATTGGTTGTGCTATTTAATATAAGGAATTATAGTCACAGGAATTCCTTGGCGGTCCAGTGGTTAGGACTCCATTTTCTCACTGCTGAGGGCCTAGGTTCAATACCTGGTCAGGGACCTAAGATTATATGAGCCACATGGTGTAATCTTAAAAAAATTATAGACACAATTTATATGGGATAAAGCTACTCCAGTTTTTGTTCCTGTTGTTGGAGTGTTTAATTTCTTTCAGAAGATAAGATGAGCTTACTACATGAAATTACAGGGCTTCCCTGGTGGTTCAGACAGTAGGGAATCTGCCTGTCATGCAGGAGACCAGGTTCAATCCCTGTGTCAGGAAGATCCCCTGGAGAAGGAAATGGCAACCCACTCTGGTATTCATATCTGTGAAATCCCATGCACAGAAGAGCCTGGAGGGCTATGGGGTTCATGGGGTCGCAAAGAGTTGGACATGACTGAGTGACTAAACACTTCCCACTTGTTCCACTTTTCATTACATGAAATACGTATTTATTTCTGAGATTTATTCAGGCAGGTGATAATTATATAAAAAAAGGAGAATGGAGAGTGTGCTAAACCTGAAAGAAAATGTAAATGACTTATGTAATCATTGAAAGGGGCTTCCTTTAAGAGTCTGGAGACTGGGAAATTGCCAGTGGATGATAGAAGAGGGAGAGGGATAATAAAGTAAACAAGGTTCCTAAACAGCCAGGAGAGGATGGGACCCCAAGCAGAAGTAGGGGGCAGGCTCGGATGAGCAAGATTCCTTGTGCTCATGCAGAGTGAAAGGAAAAAAAAAACTGAGGTCACACTGAAGCCTAGTGAATTGAGAGCCTTCCTTTATGGTAGATGCTATAATTTTTATAAATTGGCTTCTCCTTGGAAAATGACTAGAAGTAGTTATTGTAGATACAGAGAAAGCATGGGCCAGAGGCATACAATAAAGAAGCCAGAGAATGATGGAATCCCCGTAAAGAGATGGAAGGACTCCATGGTCAGCAGAGCTGTGGGCTTCCCGTCAGGCAGGAGGAGGGCCAGAGATGGAGAAGACTGAGCAATCTGTCCAGAGGTGGCATGTGGAACCACCACATCCAGTGGGCCCTTCCACAGTCCCTGAAATTCCCGATTATGGCAACCCTTGGGTAGAATGGAAGGCTGGGGACCGATAGTAGTGTCATCAGTAAATGATGGAAAAGGCAGGTGGGTAGACATCAGAGATGAGAAGAGTGATACAGCCATGTGGCCTAAATGGCAAGCAGACTCACACAAGTTAAGTGTTCAGACAAGACCAGATCACTACCCAACAAAGACTGACTAAGCTAACAGCTGTAATAAACCTGGCTTTATGTTTTCTTGATTGTAAAGATTTATCTTTTAGCCTACTTCCCCTTGTATAAGGTTAAGTGTATAAGAAAAAATATCACTGGAATATATCTCAGTGTATAACAGTTTGCTCATAATGTAATGTAGAAAGGGGATCTAAGCTTTCATTATTTGCACAGATCCAAAATTAAAATGTTGAAAAGTATAGATTAAGTAACGTAAGCACCGATAGTATTTCTGTTTATGCACCATTTATACAAATATATTATTTTACACCATGTACCCTGAATGTTTTAGTGGAATCCACATTTCATTATTTATCTGAAGCCCTTTGTGAAATGCAAAAGTGAATCTTAATATTTAAAATTATGTGGATTACTCTCTTCTTAATAACCCTATGATTTTATCTTTGTAAATATAGCATCACATAGGTTATCTCTTTTCACTTATTTAGAGAAGTAAATGAAGAAAAAATTATGGACATTTCCTGCATTTTCAATTATGATTAATTAATTTTTACAGCTGCTAGACCAGCAATAGAATAACTTCAAGTTTATAAATCTGCAGGGTCAGTATATTCAACAAAAGTTTTACAGGAGTTCAAGAAATACTTACATTCCAGTGAACTCAAGTTCTTGCATCTTTGAGGACCACATTTACATTTCTGCCTCACTAGTTTTTATAATGTGAAAATATTTTGCATTAATAAGGACTTTTATTAATGCAAAGCAGATTTCTGCTATATACACCTTTTATAACAAAGTGCCTGAGATTATACCACATTTCAATGTTAATAAAATTGGTGGGTGGAACCAAATGTGAATAAATTATTCCCATACAAACAAGAACATTCTTGGTTTTCAAAAGCTGGTCATTTGGAGATCACAGGTATGCTGCTGCTGCTGCTAAGTCACTTCAGTCGTGTCCGACTGTATGCGACCCCATAGACGGCAGCCCACCAGGCTCCCCTGTCCCTGGGATTCTCCGGGCAAGAACACTGGAGTGGGTTGCCATTTCCTTCTCCAATGCATGAAAGTGAAAAGTGAAAGTGAAGTCGCTCAGTTGTGTCCGACTCTTAACGACCCCATGGACTGCAGCCTACCAGGCTCCTCCGTCCATGGGATTTTCCAGGCAAGAGTACTGGAGTGGGGTGCCATTGCCTTCTCCCAATCACAGGTATAGGTAAGAGAAAAACAAACTCAGTAAGTTATAGCTACAAAAGGGAAAGGACACAGAAATTAATTTTATACGTATTGCACATTGATAACTTGTACATGGGCATCATTAATATGGAATCAGTTTGCAATTTAAATAAAGAAATTACAAATAGTAAAGTCTAAGAGCCAAATATCAATTTTATCCTACTCCATCCTTTTCAATAAATACTTGATCAATGCTGGCTTTGCCAGGGATTGTGCAAATGCTGGTGATACAAGCAAGTGCAGCCCTAGCTGTGAGCTACAAGTGGGTGACTTCTATTCCCCAACATATACACACAGATATTTCAGCAAATTTGCTTTACAAAACTGATTAGGAAGAAAAGAATCAAATTATTTCATTAGTATGCTTGAAAGATGGGCAAAAATGATTACAAACACATTCCCCCAAATGTAGGTTATCTGGACTGTTTCAGTTCAGTTCAGTCGCTCAGTCGTGTCCGACTCTTTGCGACCCCATGAATCGCAGCATGCCAGGCCTCCTGTCCATCACCAACCCCCAGAGTTCACTCAGACTCACGTCCATTGATTCAGTGATGCCATCCAGCCATCTCATCCTCTGTCGTCCCTTTCTCCTCCTGCCCCCAATCCCTCCCAGCATCAGAGTCTTTTCCAATGAGTCAACTCTTCGCATGAGGTAGCCAAAGTACTGGAGTTTCAGCTTTAGCATCAGTCCTTCCAAAGAAATCCCAGGGCTGATCTCCTTTAGAATGGACTGGTTGGATCTTCTTGCAGTCCAAGGGACTCTCAAGAGTCTTCTCCAACACCACAGTTCAAAAGCATCAATTCTTCAGCGCTCAGCTTTTTTCACAGTCCAACTCTCACATCCATACATGACCACTGGAAAAACCATAGCCTTGACTAGACGGACCTTTGCTGGCAAAGTAATGTCTCTGCTTTTGAATATGCTATCTAGGTTGGTCATAACTTTCCTTCCAAGGAGTAAGCATCTTTTAATTGCATGGCTGCAGTCACCATCTGCAGTGATTTTGGAGCCCCACCAAAAAAATCTGACACTGTTTCCACTGTTTCCCCATCTATTTCCCATGAAGTGATGGGACTAGATGCCATGATCTTCGTTTTCTGATCGTTTCTGAACGTTGAGCTTTAAGCCAATTTTTTCACTCTCCACTTTCACTTTCATCAAGAGGCTTTTTTGTTCATCTTCACTTTCTGCCGTAAAGGTGGTGTCATCTGCATATCTGAGGTTATTGATATTTCTCCCGGCAATCTTGATTCCAGCTTGTGCTTCTTCCAGTCCAGCGTTTCTCATGATGTACTCTGCATATAAGTTAAATAAGCAGGGTGACAATATACAGCCTTGACGTACTCCTTTTCCTATTTGGAACCAGTCTGTTTTTCCATGTCCAGTTCTAACTGTTGCTTCCTGACTTGCATACAATTTCTCAAGAGGCAGGTCAGGTGGTCTGGTATTCCTATCTCTTTCAGAATTTTCCACAGTTGATTGTGATCCACACAGTCAAAGGCTTTGGCATAGTCAACAACGCAGAAATAGTTGTTTTTCTGAAACTCTCTTGCTTTTTTGATGATCCAGTGGATGTTGGATTTGATCTGGTTCCTCTGCCTTTTCTAAAGCCAGTTTGAACATCTGGAAGTTCACGGTTCACGTATTGCTGAAGCGTGTCTTGGAGAATTTTGAGCATTACTTTACTAGCGTGTGAGATGAGTGCAATTGTGCGGTAGTTTGAGCATTCTTTGGCATTGCCTTTCTTTGGGATCGGAATGAAAACTGATCTTTTCCAGTCTTGTGGCCACTGCTGAGTTTTCCAAAGTTGCTGGCATATTGAGTGCAGCACTTTCACAGCATTATCTCTCATTATTTGAAATAGCTCAACTGGAATTCCATCACCTCCACTAGTTTTGTTCGTAGTGATGCTTTCTAAGGCCCACTTGACTTCATATTCCAGGATGTCTGGCTCTAGGTGAGTGATCACACCTCGTGTTACAGAGACTCAAATCTTAGTTTTGATCTTATTTTGAAATAATCATAATTTCTCTCCTTGATATGCCTTTGTGCACAGCATCTTGTACATACTAGGATTTCTGTGAATATTTTTAAAAGAATTGGGAAAAATGTAATGAATGGGCAAATGCTATATATTTCTATTCTACAATTTTTATCTTAGAGAAATACATGTGATATATAAAAAGCAGACAAGTAAAAATACTTAAATAAAGCAAAAGATAGAAGGAAAAAAATGTAACCCTGCCTGAAAAGAATGAGTGGCCTAACAGACCACACCACTTTTTTTATTTTTTAAATGTAGGTGAGCCTGTCTGAATTACATTCTTTCCAAACAAAAGAGGAAAAATAATACTGAGTCCTTTCTAATACTGAGGCAAAATATAAAAATTGGACTAATTCATAACTGAAAAAGTCCTACTAGCAAAAAGTGTGCTTCTGAGCTTTGTGAAAAGAAGTTTGAAAAAATATGTAAAGGAAGATTTCCTTTGACTAGTCATTCATCTCTCTCACTAGCACTTGAGTCTTTATATCATTCATTCAGGGAAGTGAGTCTTGTATATTCTGAGTCTTGACCATACAACTATGCGCATTTATAAGAACTTCCCTCCCCTCACTCACTGCTAAACTTCCCTACCCTTAACCATTTATAGCATCTATCAATGCCAGTAAGGGAGAGAATGTCACAAGTCACAGTCTTATGTATCTTAACCACAGAATTGGTATGCTATCTCTTATGCCTTATTCTGCTGGTTAGAAGCAAATCACTAGTCCAGCCTACAGGTAAGGGGAGGAGATTATACAAAGATATGAGAACAAGGAGGCTGGGCTTTTGGCGGGCCATCTGAGTCTGACTGCCACAATTCATCATTTTTTAAAAACTTTATATATTGGAGAATAGCCAGTTAACAATGTTATTATAGTTTCAGGTGGACAGCAAAGGGACTCAGCCATACATAATCCATTCTCCCCCAAAGCCCCCTCCCATCCAGGCTGCCACATAACATGAAGCAGAGTTTCCTGTGCTATACAAAAGGTCCTTGTGGGTTATCTATTTTAAACATAAGCAGTGTGTACATAACCATCCCAAACTCCCTAACTGTCCCTTCCCCCCATCAACCATAAGTTTGTTCTCTGTCAGTCGCTTTCTACTTTGTAAATAATTTCATTTGTATCATTTCTTTTTAGAATCTGCATATAAGGGATATTGTTCATCATTTTTGTTTGGTCACAGGAGTGTAAGAATCATACAACCTCTTTTTCTTCTCTCCAAAAGCTGCTCTCAAATCTTTGATGTGGCTTTCTTTGGGTATTATACATGGTGTATAGGTCTGCTATGGCCTCAGTTATTTCACTCAGTCAGTTTTATTTCTCTGGCCAGGTAGTCTACTGTTTTTCCCACCTTGGGTTTACTTACCTCATGGCTGCTTCCAGACCATATTTGCTTGTTCCCTAATAGCTCTAAAGTATAATATATATCAGGTCACTAATATGCATTTGACTTGGCCAACAAAGGTGCTTATAGTCAAAGCTATGGTTTTTCCAGTAGTCATCTATGGATGTGACCATAAAGAAGCCTGAGTGCTGAAGATTTGATGCCTGTGAACTGTGTGTTGGAGAAGAATGTTGAGTGTCCCTTGGAAATCAAACCAGTCAATCCTAAAGGAAATCAATCCTGAATATTCATTGGAAGAACTGAAGGCTGAAGCTCCAATACTTTGGCCACCTGATGTGAAGATCCAACTCATTGGAAAAGACCCTGATGCTGGGAAAGATTGAAGGCAGGAGGCGAAGGGGAAAACAATGGACAAGTTGGTTGGATCCCATCACTGACTCAATGGACATGAGTTTAAGCAAGCTCTGGGAGATGGTAAAGGACAGGGAAGCCTGGTGTGCTGCAGTCCACGGGGTTGCAAAGAGATGGACATGACTGAGCGACTGAACAACAACTACAAAACATGCTAACATTTTATTAACATGTTTTAGCCAAATTATCATGTTTTAGTCAAATACATATTAGTGACCTGATCTATATTATACTTTAGAACCATGGGGGAATAAGCAAATATGGTATAGAAGCAATCATGAGCTAATAAAATAGTATATTTTACTCTCATTACAAACTTTTAATCTGTTACTCTAAGAAGCATTTCCACATATTCTGGTCACACCCTTCTATGCCCCTCACTTCCTGACACTCCCCTGCCATCTTACCGATGCTCCTCTCTTGTGCTTTTCTCAGTTCCACCCACTACCCATTCTCCCTACCTTAATCCTGTTCATTTTTTAAGTCCAAATTTAAGTATTCTTGATGAAGCTTTCTTCCTTTACAAGCTCACTAATTTATCCCTTCTCTTAACTAACAAAGTATGAATAATTTACACCATACAAGTTATTACTTGACTATAAATTATTTTGAACCAGTATCCAATTGTTCGAAATTTATGAGTCTCCTTTCTCCAATAAGTTCTTCGATCAATATTGCTCACTACAGTATAACCAAGGATAATTTATCTTAGTCACCACAAATGCTTAATGAAATATTGTTCCAGTGTCTTTCTTAGGGAAATAAGGCTTATATTTAATCTCTCTTCTCAATACTAACACATAGCTAACTACATGCAACATATTCATTAAATGTTTGTTGATATGGGCAACTAGTAAATATTTAAGGCATGTAAATAATTTTGTTGAATACATTTTCAGCATCTTAAAACAAGAAAGGCTGTGCCTCACTAGAATTAGTGTCTGCTGTAATATATGAACTGTTTGGTCTCTTAAGAGGAACTCTCTATAAATTTAAGAAATAAATAAAATTTATATGATATCCAAAATTCGTTTCAAAACAGGAAAATAAGATTATAAGTTGCACAAGATACAAAGCATAAGGCTAAAACTTTGCTGTAAAAAAATAAGTAGGATACTAATCACTCTTACTTTAAATTTTGTATGTCTTTTTTAAGCCATTTTTTAAATTGTGTGCTTAGTCACTCAGTCGTGTCCGACTCTTTGCGACCCCATGAACCACAGCACACCAGGCCTCCCTGTCCATCACCAACTCCCAGAGCTTGCTCAAACTTATGTCCATCAAGGCAGTGATGGCATCCAACCATCTCATCCTCTGTCATCCCCTTCTACTCCGGCCTTCAATCTTTCCCAGCATCAGGGTCTTTTCCAGTGAGTCGGTTCTTCACATCAGGTGGCCAAAGTATTGGAATTTCAGCTTTAGCATCAGTCCTTTCAATATTCAGAATATTCAGAACTGATTTCGTTTAGGATTGGCTGGTTTCATCTCCTTGCAGTCCAAGGGACTCTCAAGAGTCTTCTACAATACTACAGTTCTAACGCATCGATTCTTCGGTGCTTTCTACTTTAATGGATTGTAAATATTTATTTTATAATTGGCACTTCAAACATTTCTGTAGTTATTCTTATATATTTTTTAGATTTGGGTGGTTAAATTTTTTAAAACTTAATTTACCTTTGATCAAAATTGTATTGAAATGTTAAGCTAACTTTGGAAGAATTGGCTGATTTGTAATAGTCTGTCTTTTTATTTACAAGGATGGATCTATGTTCTATTCAAATCTTCTTTAAAGTCTTATTAAAGACTTGTAGTTTTTAAATGTAAAGCAGGCATATTTCTTTATAATAATTTTTAATATTTCATATTTGTATTACCATTGGGAATCAGATCTTTCTTCTAATAATACTCTTGCAGGAAGAGTTGCAAGATGATTATTGTGCATCCATCTTTTACATGACATTTTACTGAATCATCATATTAATGGGAACAGTTTCTCAGTCAGTTGTTATTTTTTTTTTAACTTTAAAACGTAATGCTTTATTTCATTGTACTTATAGTCAGTTGTCTTGACTTCATATTCTATCTTTTCCTTGAAAGAAACTCGAGATCTTGTTTCTATTACTTGCCTTA
This sequence comes from Bos taurus, assembly GCF_002263795.3. NCBI lineage: Eukaryota > Metazoa > Chordata > Mammalia > Artiodactyla > Bovidae > Bos > Bos taurus. Next base: position 27,595,762 of record NC_037341.1, read on the forward strand.
TAACACTGGCCAGAATTTCCAAAAAAAGTGATAAATAGTTATGACAACAGTCACCCTCCAAGTTGTGTTCTTAATTTTAATGAGAAAACCCGCTAATATTTCACAAATTGTTGGGTACCATTCTCAGAGTTCTGAGTCAGTGGGTATGATTTATATGGAAAAGTTATAAAAAGGAGCTCCAAAATGTAGGCATGGAAAATCTTTTGGATTGATCAAAAACCAAATTATAAATCTTGACAGTTGTCAAAAGAATTACATTTTTACAATTCAAAGGCAAGAAAAATGAGGCATTTTGACAAGCTGTATTAAAGATTAAAGATGTATTTAACATTTGGAATTAGAATTTACAAAGTGACTATGTTCCAGGTTCATGGAAATTGATGAGCAGTTAGCTCCATTCAAAGGATTTTGTGAATTTCATAGGAATTTCAAAATCTTCAAAACCAGGAATATAAGCGATGAAAAAAGATTTTGTTTTCCATTGGAAAAAAGAGTTTTTATATTTCAATTAGTATATGTTTTATTAAAGGTGATTTGAAGATTTTTTTCATTCTTTCTTTAAAAATTTATTCATACAAAGGTTTTAAATATAAAAGAATTAAAATGCCCATGACTATCTTTCCTCCTTATACTGAGAGTTAAGTAAGCTGTGAAACATATACATCATTCAGCTATGAGTGAGGATGTAGATCTCTTAGTTTTAAGTGTATGAGAGTTTTTCGTAAGTAGAGTCTAAGTGTGTATGTGATGGGTGGAGCAGGAGGAGGCTCTAACCCCTACAGGTTTAATCTTTGGGGAAGCAGTTTATTTGGAGAAGACCACACACCATCTGCCTGGGGGTGGAGTTCATTTTCCTATATCAGCTGAAAAGGTTGTGAGAGAATTTGGCTCTAAAGAGAAGTCCTGCTCTCTCTCTCTGCACCTGCCTAGGGGTGTGAATCTACTCTCCATGGGGAACTAGATTGCATTTCCTCATCATTTAGTAGCAAGTGTGTGTTGGATGCTTACAGTATGCTTCATAATTACATAATGTAATCCTTATAAGAATCCCATGACATAAGTACCAATGTTCCATTTTTGTGTATGGGGAAAACTGAGACACAGATTAATTGAATAGTGTAAAGCTATGAAGTCATGTAGTTAGTATGTGGTAAACTGAGCTTCTACTTCTGCTTTATTGACTACGCCAAAGCCTTTCACTGTGTGGATCACAACAAACTGTGGGAAATTCTTAAAGAGACGGGAATATCACCTGGCCTGCCTCCTGAGAAATCTGTATGCAGGTCAAGAAGCAACAGAACTGGACTTGGAACAACAAGACTGATTCCAAATTGGGAAGGGCATATATCAAGGCTGTATATTGTCACCCTGCTTATTTAAGCTATATGCAGAGTTCATCATGAGAAATGCCAGGCTGGATGAAGCACAAGCTAGAATCAAGATTGCCAGGAGAAATATCAATAACCTCGTATATGCAGATAATACCACCCTTGTGGCAGAAAGCAAAGAGGAACTAAAGAGCCTCTTGATGAAAGTGAAAGAGGATAGTGAAAAGTTGGCTTAAAACTCAACATTCAAAAAGCTTAAATTATGGCATCTGGTCCCATCACTTCATGATAAATAGATGGGGAAACAATGGAAACAGTGACAGACTATTTTGGGGGGCTCCAAAATCACTGCAGATGGTGACTACAGCCATGAAATTAAAAGACACTTGCTCCTTGGAAGAAAAGTTATGACCAACATAGACAGCATACTAAAAAGCAGAGACATTACTTTGCCGACAAAGTCTGTCTAGTCAAAGCTGTGGTTTTTCCAGTAGTCATGTATGGATGTGAGAATTGAACTATAAAGAAAGCTGAATGCCAAAGAATTGGTGCTTTTGAACTGTGGTGTTGGAGAAGACTCTTGAGAGTCCCTTGGACTGCAAGGAGATGAAACCAGTCAATCCTAAAGGAAATAAGTCCTGCATATTCATTTGGAACGACTGATGCTGAAGCTGAATCTCCAATACTTTGGCCACCTGATGCGAAGAACTGACTCATTGGAAAACACCCTGATGTTGGGCAAGACTGAAGGCAGGAGGAGAAGGGGGTGAGATGGTTGGATGGTATCACCACCTTTATTGACATGAGTTTGAGAGTTCGTGATGGACAGGGAAGCCTGACATGCTACAGCCTATGGGGTCACAAAGAGTCGGACATGGCTGAGCAACTGAAAAGAACTGAACTGAAACTGAGGTACAAGTTCAAGCTTCTAGAACTCTAACTTCACTGTCACGCAGAGTGGTGCAGAAATAGGTCATGATGGATATGAGTCTGCCTTAAGGTCTGTTGTTGCAGCCGTGATTTCATAGGAATTGATATTTGGCTAGTCAAAGGGGACAATAAGTTCCTTATCATAGCTTTTGCAGATAACATTTAGATAATGAAACTAATAAAGATCTCTAGAAACCTAAGGTATGTAAGTTATTTTGTTTTAGGGCAAAATGTCATAAAGTTACATATTTTCTTTGCTTTGAATGTTGAATAAGATACATCATTAAATATTTAAATAAGTTTTTTTTAATGATAGTAATTCCTTCTCAAATTTGTGCTTTCTCAGCAGAAAAATGTGGTTTGAATAAACAGTATTTTAATTTATTTTTAAGATTATGAGTCTTTCCCTTGGTGTGACCATGAAACATGATGACAAAATTGAAATGTGAAAAGTATTCTGAATGCAAGGATGAGCACATGCGGTGCCTAGTAACTGAGAATTTAAGGGCAAAATATCAGCTATCCAGATTTGGTTGACATTCTCGTGGAGCCTTATATTTTTAACTTGATTTTGAATGCCCTACTTTGGTGACCTAAAAAAAATTAAAAATCATGAATGACGACCACATGGCAACTGTCCCATCTCTCCTGTCTTGCACTCATGGGAGACATTGCTAATCAACTACATGCTCTTTCTCATTGAAAAAGGATATTATCTCAGAAGTTTTCCAACACAAGTCTTGAGGCCACACCAACAGGAGTTAATATAAGTGTTCACCTTATTTTCCATCTCGGATATGAGCAGTACCATCTCTACCACAGCTTTGCATATTCTCCAAAAATTTACTTGCATCATTATGATAAATCATCAAGAGCATTCAAGCAGATTGGAAATGTCAGATTAATATCTGACCATGTAAGCTCTATAACATACAGTGAAAGTGAAAATCTTGTCCATTTAGAAGGACAGTGATGAGAACACTGGGTCTACCACTAAAGACATACATTGACTTAATTATCCCAGTTTCCAGTTTAATGAGGATAAAATGTATGGTTGGAAAATTTAAACATGGATATTTTTAAAGAAATCCTTCTTAATTTCTTTCAGTAAGCCTATTACTCCACCTGTCAGTGAGCTAAGGGGAAACTTTTTAAAAACTAATTATTTCTGAATGTATTTAGAGTGAGAATCTACTTTTTTCATGGTCAAACTGTAATCTTAAACTGATTATATATTTATAAAGTCAGTAGTAGCCAGCAGCCATTGACACAGTGATAGACAAATTTATCTTTAAGGTGGCCTTTTGCATATGGGAAGATCACCTTTTAAAAATACATTTTCTTCACAATAGAACACTTCTGACTGGCTCCAGGTTGCACCATTTTCTGCTTGATTCTTTGTGTGTGGTTGAGTAGAGTGCATTTCCTTAGCTAAGAGCCTTGGTAAAACTGCCTCAAGTGATGTTTCATGGAGACCTTCCATAGATGCAACAATGTAGCACAGAAACAATTCTGACTTTAGCTTTCCTTAGTTGCTTTCCAGTTTGCTTGCTTTGTTCTGTTCTTTGTTAACTGTGTCCATGTTAAGATATTATTTCAGAAGTTGCTGAAGTTGGTAAGAAGAAATTATATTCTGCTCATATCAGTTAGCTCACCCACTGTGTAGGTAAGGTGGAGCATAGGTAATAAGTACCATCTTGGATCCTCAGAAAGTACCTGTTGGTCGTAAAGATGCGCCTGAGCTAGAGACTTTTGTATGAGATGGTACCTGTAGAGTTGATATGTACCCTTGTGTTTGATGGGAGCTACTGGTGATATTTCTATCCATCAACAGAATGGTGTCAAGATGGCCATTTAGTCCAGTTATTTATTATGCCAGGGATGCTGTACATGTAGGTTTTAATATATACAAACAAGATTATATTATGTCAAAATTATTAACATTGAATGTAAGTTTAAGTGTGCCATAATTTTTTGAAATCTGGATTTAGAGGTGCTAAAAATATATTTTGTTGTTCAGTCACTAAGTCATGTCCAGCTCTTTGTGAACCCATGAACTGCAGCATGCCAGGCTTCCCTGTCCTTTGCAATCTCCCAGAGTTTGCTCAAACTTATGTCCATTGAGTTGATGATGCCATCCAATTATCTCATCCCCTCTGTCACCCCATTCTCCTCCTGTCTTCAGACTTCCCCAGCATCAGGGTCTTTTCCAGTGAATCGATAAAATATATTTTAAGGTCCTCAAAAACTGGAAGTGTCCTAGACCTTTGTAGATTACTACCAGATTCTACTATTAACCAGTGGAAGAGTCACTGAAAGACACCAGGGCTGATGAATAGAGGTCTTTGAGATTCTCAGATGGGCTCTGATCCTCATTCCACTGCTTGCTGGCTGGAATAAGTCACTTGTTGTCCATCAGATTCAATATCCCCAGCTAAAATGTAAATAATAACTTGAAGAGTTTTTTGAAGAAAAATTGAGGTAGTAAGAATCCTGACACTGATGATTACTAGGTACAAAATAATCATTGCTGATAAATGTCATTAAGACAGAGATGATATATTGGTAAATTTTTTTGTGCACAGAGAATGTCTCTATATGCAGAGCTTGCTGCCTTTGGTTCTGCCTCCCAGAGATTTTTTTTTCCCTTTGTTTTCTCAGAAGAACCCATTCACTGCTGAGAATGTACCTTGGACCACCTTTGTGTGTTAATGTGCTCCTATAGAGCTGTAGGCATTAGTGTTCCACATGGGCACGGTCATCATATCCGGCTTACTCCAGCGTGTGTGCTGTGGCCGCACTGGTAACTGTTCCAGTCTTATTTTATATCCACTCTTTTTTTTTTTTTTAATTTTATTTTATTTTTAAACTTTACAATATTGTATTAGTTTTGCCAAATATCGAAATGAATCCACCACAGGTATACATGTGTTCCCCATCCTGAACCCTCCTCCCTCCTCCCTCCCCTCCCCTCCCTCTGGGTCGTCCCAGTGCACCAGCCCCAAGCATCCAGTACCGTGCATCGAACCTGGACTGGCGACTCATTTCATACATGATATTATACGTTTCAATGCTATTTTCCCAAATCTCCCCACCCTCTCCCTCTCCCACAGAGTCCATAAGACTGATCTATACATCGGTGTCTCTTTTGCTGTCTCGTACACAGGGTTATTGTTTCCATCTTTCTAAATTCCATATATATGCGTTAGTATACTGTATTGGTGTTTTTCTTTCTGGCTTACTTCACTCTGTATAATAGGCTCCAGTTTCATCCACCTCATTAGAACTGATTCAAATGTATTCTTTTTAATGGCTGAGTAATACTCCATTGTGTATATGTACCACAGCTTTCTTATTTTATATCCACTCTTTTTTAAGATTCTTTTTCCATATTGGTCATTGCAGAGTACTGAGTAGAGTTTCCTATGTTATACAGTAGGTCCTTACTAGTTATCTATTTTATGTATAGCAGTGTGTATATGTCAATCCCAATCTCCCAATTTATTCCTCCCTCTCAGTAACCAGAATGGATAATGATGTGGTGCATATATACAATGGAATATTAGCCACAAGAGAGAGTGAAATCGTTTGCAGGAACATGAGTGGACCTAGAGATTGTCATACCAAGTGAAGTAAGTCAGAGAAAAATAAATGACATATGATAAAGCTTATATGTAGAATCTAAAAAAATGGTACAAATAAAGTTATTTACAAAATGGAGATAGAGTAACAGATGTAGAAAATCGATCCATTCTTAAGCATGTCCTTAAAAGAAGTCCAAATGGAAATGTTGCATTTGAGAATGGGTATATTTCTAAAGTAAGAGGGTAAAGAAACTGCCTTGAATTAGAACTGGAGGAATAGAATTATAAATATTTGTTTGGATAGGGGTAGTGGGAGAGAATCATGGAAGGGATGGAAGTCCAGGTGTGTGCTGAATAATTAGTAGGTTCTTGTAGACCCTGATGAGGCAGGCCGCCAGTACAGGCAGACAGTGCAAAATGAGTCCATATGGTGTGAAACTGGCTGACTGAGAAATGGCACAGAAATATGATTCAAGAAAAAGTTGATGCTAGAAAGATAGGGAGATAAAATACTCTTAACATTTAACAAACATGTTTATGACTGCATTATATATAAATGCTTCCTGGAAGCAGTGTTCCTTTCATTAGAAGACTTTTCTTATATCGTATACAAAGACAGTCTGAGTCAGAGTAATTCCTGGTTGGATTACTCTAATTCTAATCTTTAATCAGCCTGTCTTCTTTAAAAATGAGAGACCTGAAAACGAATTCTCTAAATGTATTTAACAAAGAACATAAAGAATTAAGGTGCATCTAATGGTTTTTTCACTTGTATCTCCACTGTTTAAGTTAAATATAGCTTATATTCAAAATAAACATGTTAATGGCATTTTATTTATGTCAACTATATTCTGTTATTTTCCCTGAGCTCTGACTGAAATGGTTTATGTTAAATTAACTAGATATGTGGCCAAAAATAAACCAGTATTATATTCAGAATTGTGAATTTGGAGAGGCAAATAGTGGGGAAACAATCATAATTTTAGGTCAGAGTTTCTTTTAACAAATAGATTAAACTGTCACAAAATGAAACAAGTAACATCTTTATGTTTGTTCTTACTTCAGGCTTGTATCTGAAAAGCATTATTGCTGTAGCGATTGATTTTCTTGTATTCTAAAATAACAAAGGATTTTTTGTAATGTTTTCAGGTAGCCTAAAAAAAAAATGGTGATTTATTTTCTGCTAAGTCTTGTTAGCAATCGATGGTAACAAGGACTGTAAAAGTGCCTTAGAGAATGCTTAATTATCTGCTTGAGATGCTGTAAGGACAACCAAAAGAAAGGCATATAAAAAGGAAAAAGTTAATTAACTTGTTCTAAGAACTATATCCACCCAATTAAACTATAACTGACATGTAGTTATCCCATGTCAAAACCCTTTAGATATTTAAGTATATGAGAGAGAATCATTTTTAGCAAAAGAAATAAAATAAATAGTAGAAAACTAATGGAGAACCAAATGTTGACTGCATGGTTTTATCCTCAAAAAGATTCTAATTTGATCATTTCTCTTTATAGTCTCTTCAATTTGCTTGTCCCCAAAAGATAGCCAAGTCACTCAAAATAAGCCATACAAATTCACAAAGAAGGTCTCTGATGTAAAAATACTAAGGGAAATGGAATCATTATGATGGTTCCACAGAAGTCTGAAATTGTCAGACTAGAAATTCCTTTAGAAGTGGTTTTGTTTAATTTCCCAGCTGAGTCCTGCTTTTCCAGTCAAGGGAAAACTTAGCCTAAGAGCTCTTTTGTCACTGAAGGAACTTCAGGAAATAGGGAAATTATTTCCTTACAACTACACAATCTTTTTTTCATTATTGGAGTATAGTTGCTTTACAATATTGTGTTAGTTTCTGCTGTACAGCAAAGTGTATCAGCCACACGTGTACCTATATCCCCTCTTCCTTGGATTTCCTTCCCATTTAGGCAGTAGTTTCTCATTAGTTATCTATTTTATACATAATACCAATATTGTGGAGCTTCCCAGGTAGCTCATTGATAAAGAACCTACCAATGCAGGAGACACGGATTTGATACCTGAGTTGGGAAGATTCCCTGAAGAAGGAAACGGCAACCTACTCCAGTATTCTTGCCTGGGAAATCCCATGGGCAGAGGAGCTTGATGGGCTATATAGTCCACAGGGTCACAAAGGAGTCAGACACAACTTAGTAACTAAACACCATCAATAGTGTGTGTGTGTGTGTGTGTGTGTGTGTGTGTGTATATATGTTAATCCCAATCTCCCAATTCCTTCCATTGCCCTTTCCTCCCTGTGGTGTCCATATGGTTGTTCTGTACGTCTGTGTCTGTATTTCTGCTTTGTGAATATGTTCATCTATACCATTTTTCTAGATTCCGCATACATGCATTAATAAATATTTGTTCTTCTCTTTCTGACTTACTCTGTATGACTGTCTCTAGATCCTCCACGTCTTTGCACATGGCACAATTTTGTTCATGTTTTGTGGCTGAGTAATATTCTATTGTATATATGTACCGCATTTTCTTTATCCATTCCTCTATTGATGGACATTTAGATTGCATCCATGTCCTGACTGTTGTAAAATAGTGCTGTAATGAACACGGAGGTGCATGTGTCCTTCTGAATTGCAGTTTTCTCTAGGTATATGCTCAGGAATAGGATTGCTGGGTCATATGTCAGCTCTTTTTCAGTTTTTTAAGGAGCTAGACAATCATTTTAATGAACTACTTCTATGTTAGAGGAGTGGACTGTGGAGTGGTTTAGATCTGTAGTCTAGAAGACCCTTTTGATATTGAAGGACTTAAGGGCCCATGTTTCAAATTAATCTGTGACAGAATCTGTACATCAGCATGTTGTTTGATGTCTGTCATAATATCGCACATATATTTTTTCCTGTTGTCTTTGAGCTTATAATGAATCATTGAAGAGAAGCACATCCCAGTTTACACTCCTTAGTCTGGACCACGTGATTTGAATGTAGCATGTAGATTTCATATTCCTCCAAACATTTGCTTCTCTCAACTTGAACTTTGGAGAAGGAAATGTCAACCCACTCAGGGTGGTTTGTTGCTTTCTTAATTCCAAACTAAATTAGTTAAATCCTCACTGAATTATTTTGACAGAGCATTTTATATTTATGAAAGTTTAATAAATGTTCTGGCTCTTTTAAGAGTAACTTAACTATTTGGGGTACTTCTTTATTCAAATTCAGTCTTAATTGGTTTTTGTTCAGTACAACTGAAAATGTAGAGTCACTGAAGATCATTCCCTGCTAAATTTCAGATCACAAGTGTGAGGGCCATCTCTGAGTAGAAGCACCAATTTCTACCAGATGTTCAGTTTATTAGCTCAGGTTATAGACAGTCTCTTGGTAGGAGGTAGGGAACAGAAATGATCAGCTCCTAGAATTAGGTTAAGAATGGGAAAAAATAGGTTCATTTGTAGCAAATGCTGGTAATGTGGGAAACTATGGGTAAGGGCATAAGGGCATAAGGGCAAAGGGTATATAGGAAATCTCTATACCTTCTCAATTTTGCTGTTCTACAACAATAAAGGCTTAAAAATACAAATGGCAAAGTAGTTACAGATGCTAGTAAAATAATAATGCAATTCTAAATATCCATCTCTTAAATTACTAGAAAAAGATGCAGGCAAAGTTGCAGCAAAAAAAGTCTTCACGGGTTTGGGTAACTTTATTTGCACTTTAGAGTCATTTCATAATCTCTAAATGCAATAAAACCATTTAAAAAGCTCTATCAGAAATAGAAACTTAGATATCTATTATACTTTTTCTTTATGTGATGACAGGTATTTTTCTCTAAGCTAATCCCAAATTTGGGGGTTATTACTTTAAATTTCATTTGACATTAAATTTAATGAATGAAATTAGTTAGATAAGAGGAGTTAAAATTTTCCTTGATGGAAATATCTATAGCTTCTCCCTTTTGTGGCTTTTGAAACTAAATCTTTGGTGAACATAAAAGTCAAGCAAAGGCATGGAACATTCCCCTCAATACCCTGTCATCCTTTTGTGCCTTTGATTTTTAATCTTCAGTTCACTTATGTAGCATTTTTTTTTTTTTTTGAGTACTTACCAAATGCAAGAGTCAATGCCGAGTCCTAGTGATACAGATACAAGCAAGTCAGATACGCCCTCTGTCTTCATGGAGCTTGTAGTCTGTGTGAGTTTAGTGTGGACCACACCAGGGTGACAAGAATAAGATCTAATGAAGGAAATGCACATAAAACACTCCATCACACCCTGGAATAAGTCCTCCGGTAGAGATCTGTACTGACACTATAGCAGAGCTCTACTCTTTCTAAGAAAATCAGAGCTCTGTCTTTTGGGAGCTGACACTTGAGCTGAGTCTCAAAACTGATCAAGATTTAAACCCTATTGGTATCACTGAGTCATGAGTGTCTTAGCCTTATTTCTTCTCTTATTTGTTATTTATTCAGCAATGTTGAAGAGGAATCCAAGATATAAAAGTCATTTTGCAGGATGCTAAGAGTGCTACTGAAGTGAGTCAGTCAAGGACTCTGCTCTCAAATTTCATGAGGGGCGAGAGAGAGACAGAGAGAGAGAGTAAAGAAACCAGGAAGAAAGGCATGGGCGAATTGTGACATGAAAACACAAATGATGAAGCTCTCCTCCCAAGGGTAGCAGTCAGGGAATGCAGTGGATGCAGTAACATTGGAAGTAGCTGAAAACGTGGCTCCAAGCTTTTCAGCCCTGCATAGGTCCTGCTAAGTGGTAGGAGTGTTCTGCTTTATCAGAACCATGGTTTATCTTAAGATAAACATCCAGCGATGCATATTTGGGGAAAATTTTGGAAAGGGACCACTTCTCCCCCAAGTCTCTGTCCCTGCACCTGATATAGGTAAATAAAGAAGTTATGATACATCATGATCAAGCCATTCATTCCATAGAGACCTATAAGGAAATACCACTGCATTTAGGCTTAAGAATTTCAAAATGCCTTTTGGAAAGCATGAGTCCTGAATATGTTTATAATGAAAAGGGTTACATGATAATTAAATTTAGGAAGCATTCAGTCTATAGACCTTTCTTGAAAATTAATTATACCTATGTGTATCTATTTTTTTTATCCTATGATTAACAGAATAAATGAGCTAATCATTGAATACCTCTCTTTCCCCCTGTTTTTCATAGACCATGTATTAACACTGTTGGAGCTCTGATACATGTCATTTATTCTTACACATCAAGATATTCTGTCTCTCCCAGTGGCAGACATGAGCCAGGAGAGTGCTTGAAAATACTGAGCTGGGAGCAGCAGATGGCAGGATGGAAGATGGGGACAGGAGGAAGAAGGGATAAAAACGGGATGAAAATAAAATGGAGATTTCTTATAAGTTGACAGTTTTCAGTCATTTCTAATGCCTGTAGCTTCTGAAGTGAGACAATTCAGGCTTTGAAATTCTCCCCTAGTGTTTGGTTTCTTTTATGGCCGCCTTCAGTTACTGGAGGTGTGGGGACCTTATTGGCTGCCAGGGCTTGGCTTCCTGATAATTCAAAGTGGTTTTTCCCAGGGGCCTAATAACCAGTGTCTGATTCAGAGCAACATCAGATTCTAACAACTAAAGGTTGTAGACACAATAAAATCTCTCCAGCACAGCTTCCTTTATTTTCACCTTTACCAAAAACCACATGCTGACAGTTATGACATGAGGGGACTAAAATGTTGGACAAATGGGTCCTATATAAAATAAAAAGAGTTGGGACTTCCCTGGCAGGCCAGTGGTTAAAGCTTCACCTTCCAATGCAAAGGATACAGGTTCCATCCCTGGTTGGGGAGCTAAGAAACCACATGCCTCAGGGCCAAACAACCAAAACATATAACAGAAGCAATATTGTATTATAACAAATGCAATAAAGACTTTTAAAAGTGGTCCATATCAAATATATATATTTTTAAAGGCAAGTAGATATATGAAGTAAAAAAAATAATTCCTTACAAATTCCACTGATAGTTATTGCTTAAAATAACTGTGTGCTGCCTGTGTACTAAGTTGCTTCAGTGATGTCCGACTTTTTGCTAATCTGTAGACTATTGCCCGCCAGGCTCCTCTTTCCATGAGATTCTCCAGGCAAGAATACTGGAGTGGGTTGCTATGTCCTTCTTCAGGGGATCTTCCCAACTCAGGGGTTGAATCCATGTTTCTTAGGTCTCCTGCATCGGAAGGCAGGTTCTTTACCATTCAGTTCAGTTCAGTTCAATCACTCAGTCATATCCAACTCTTTGCAACCCCATGAATCGCAGCACGCCAGGCCTCCCTGTCCATCACCAACTCCCAGAGTTCACTCAAACTCATGTCCACTGGTATACATGTGTTCCCCATCCTGAACCCTCCTCCCTCCTCCCTCCCCATACCATCCCTCTGGGTCGTCCCAGTGCACTAGCCCCAAGCATCCAGTATCGTGCATCGAACCTGGACTGGCAACTCATTTCATACATGATATTATACATGTTTCAATGCCATTCTCCCAAATCTTCCCACCCTCTCCCTCTGCAACAGAGTTCATAAGACTGTTCTATACATCAGTGTCTCTTTTGCTGTCTCGTACACAGGGTTATTGTTACCATCTTTCTAAATTCCATATATATGCATTAGTATACTGTATTGGTGTTTTTCTTTCTGGCTTACTTCACTCTGTATAATAGGCTCCAGTTTCATCCACCTCATTAGAACTGATTCAAATGTATTCTTTTTAATGGCTGAGTAATACTCCATTGTGTATATGTACCACAGCTTTCTTATCCATTCATCTGCTGATGGACATCTAGGTTGCTTCCATGTCCTGGCTATTATAAACAGTGCTGCGATGAACATTGGGGTACACGTGTCTCTTTCCCTTCTGGTTTCCTCAGTGTGTATGCCCAGCAGTGGGATTGCTGGATCATAAGGCAGTTCTATTTCCAGTTTTTTAAGGAATCTCCACACTATTCTCCATAGTGGCTGTACTAGTTTGCATTGCCACCAACAGTGTAAGAGGGTTCCCTTTTCTCCACACCCTCTCCAGCATTTATTGCTTGTAGACTTTTGGATCGCAGCCATTCTAACTGGTGTGAAATGGTACCTCATAGTGGTTTTGATTTGCATTTCTCTGATAATGAGTGATGTTGAGCATCTTTTCATGTGTTTGTTAGCCATCTGTACCTGTGGCGGATTCATTTTGATATTTGGCAAAACTAATACAATTTGTAAAGTTTAAAAATAAAATAAAATTAAAAAAAATAAATAAAAAATAAAAACCAAATTTTGGTCTAAATATGGAAAAAATAAAAATAAAATAAAAATAAAATTAAATTAAAAATTAAAATAACCCCATGAACAGAATGAAAAGGCAAAAAGATATGACACTGAAAGTTGAACTCCAAGGTCGGTAGATGCCCAATATGCTACGGGAGAAGAGTGGAGAAATAAAATGAGACATATAGGAAACTCTCCCTTGATGTTTATATTTTATAAAAGGAAAAATAAATGTTTAATAGAAAATTAAAAACAAAAAAAACTCATGTCCATTGAGTCAGTGATACCATCCAGCCATCTCATCCTCTGTTGTCCCCTTTTCCTTCTGCCCCCAATCCCTCCCAGCATCAGAGTCTTTTCCAATGAGTCGACTCTTTGCATGAGGTGGCCAAAGTACTGGAGTTTCAGCTTTAGCATCATTTCTTCCAAAGAACACCCAGGGCTGATCTCCTTCAGAATGGACTGGTTGGATCTCCTTGCTGTCCAAGGGACTCTCAAGAGTCTTCTCCAACACCACAGTTCAAAAGCATCAATTCTTCGGTGCTCAGCTTTCTTCACAGTCCAACTCTCACATCCATACATGACCACTGGAAAAACTATAGCCTAGACTAGACGGACCTTTGTTGGCAAAGTAATGTCTCTGCTTTTGAATATGCTGTCTATGTTGGTCATAACTTTCCTTCCAAGGAGTAAGCATCTTTTAATTTCATGGTTGCAATCACCATCTGCAGTGATTTTGGAGCCCAAAAAGATAAAGTCTTTACCATTAGGGCCAACTAAATTTTAATTGGTTATGTCCATATGTAAGTACAACTAAATGGCCCAAAGACAAAGCTCACTCTTTTAACCTCAACATGCTTAGAAATTAATATGTATTATTATCAGAGATTGCAAAGTAATATATATTAATTAGAAATGTAGAAAATATAAAAAGCATTTTAAAATATAAGAAATCACCTTTCTGGTGAGAAACAATGATATTTTGGTGTATATCATTTCAGGGATTTTTTTGTATAATATACATTAAGGGTAAGTGTTTTAAAATTTCATATTATGCTACAAAAACTATTGTTTAGGCCTTCTTCATTTAAAAATGTATTGACAGTATTTTCCCTAGTCATTAAACACTTTACACAACTTGCCTTTATATGAACATCCTATTAATATAATTTTTAACATGTAATTTTCTCTCTTTCATTCTTAATGTTTTGACATTATTTTTAAAAAGCACTGGGATAAATATTTTTAGGTGTAAATCTTTTTGCTTGCCCTTGCTTTTTTTTCCCTTCAAGATAAATTCCTAAAGGGAATTTTCTGCCTTACAGCATGTATGAACATTTTTAAGCTATAATGTAACAGATTATCAAATTGCCCTTCAAATATTATGTATCTGAATATCTGGTCCACCAGCGGGTATGTGGAAAAGCCAGCATATCCGCATCCTCACTAATAAATGGAGATTTTAAAGTGCCATAAAAAGCTCTTTAAAAGTCTTCTCTCACTCATAATTTACCTCAAGTCTTCCAGCTACATTCTAATTAAGGCAATCGGGTGAAGTTTTATTTTTGCTTGAGTAGAACTGAATTCAGGGTTGTGAACTTTACATAAAGTATTTTCTGAGAAGAGTCTAAACTATAGAGACATCTTTTATTTATTTAAATAGTGTTTAATATGGAGATTTCAAATGAGAGAGAATAAAGCCATTACATTACTTCTTATCAGTTTAAGCAGTTGTAAAACAGCTGTGAGTGCCAGCTTAATAAATAAGGAAATTTTACTTAACAATCAATAGATTCTAGTCCTCATGTTTTTGTTATTAGTTATTAAATACACAATAAAGCAATTACAGCTTTTCAAGTAGTCATGTATGGATGTGAGAGTTGGACCATAAAGAAAGCTGAGTGCTGGAGAATTGATGCTTTTGAACTGTGGTGTTGGAGAAGACTCTAGAGAGTCCCTTCGACTGCAAGGAGATCCAACCAGTCAATCCTAAAGAAAGTCAATCCTGAATATTCATTGCAAAGACTGATGCTGAAGCTGAAACTCCAATACTTTGGCCACCTGATGCGAAGAATGACTCACTGGAAAAGACCCTGATGCTGGGAAAGATTGAAGGCAGGAGGAGAAGGGGACGACAGAAGATGAGATGGTTGGATGGCATCACTGCCTTGATGGAATTGAGTTTGAGCAAGCTCTGGGAGTTGGTGAAGGACAGGGAAGCCTGATGTGCTGCAGTCGATGGGATTGCAAAGAATCAGACATGACTGTGTGGCTGAACTGAACTGAAAGCAATTATATTAATACACAGAAATTAGAGACAGTTTCCTTTACCAGAAGTCCTAGTTTGGTCACTTAATTAGGAGTTCTCACACATTGACCATTTTCCTAAAACAACAATGATATAAATGTCAAGTAGATTTTCATACAAATAGTAAAGCATCAGAAATCTACTTTATTGTAGAATGAATGGCAATGTCACAGGCTACTGAACTGATGGCCTTGACCTGGCAGTTAGCATTGTTCACATTTCTCAAAAGTACTAGATTTTGTACAAACTGAATTAAGAAATTAAGATCCCTGTGAAGTGGGAAGAAATGCAATTTGATGTGTGGGACACACCAAAAGGAGGGATACATATTTAAATGAATTAATAATTATATTTAAATCTCAATAAAATGTGCTAAAATAAATGAAAGATTGTTTTACATTCTTCAGTATGATTTTCCAATCACTGTAAGTTTCATTGCTTAATTTTAAAATAGAGGTAAATGAGTTACTTTAAAAAATTTTTTGGTTTTTTACTTTTTACAATGTTGTGTTGGTTTCTGCTATATAACAGTGCAAATCAGCCGTAATTATACATATATCCCCTCCCTCTTGAGCCTCCCTCCGTTCCTCCCATCCCACCCCCTGGGTCATCACAGTGCACCAGACTGGGCTCCCTGTGTTGTACAGCAACTTTTCACCAACTATCAATTTTACACATGATAGTGTATATATGTGAATACTACTTTCTCCATGTTTCCCTTTCACTCTCTCCCCATTGTGTCCAAGTAATCAGAAAGAGAAAAACAAATATATAATCTAAAAAAAAATGGTATTGATGAATGTATTTGCAGAGAAGAAATGGAGATGCAAATGTAGAGAGGCAAATACATTAGAAAGAAGAGATGTATGATTAGAAATTGCTGTTATTAGATGTGAAATTTTCAATATTCTTAGTATGGACACATGCAGAATTTCTTTCTTTTGGCAGAAGAGCCTAAAAGCATATGAAAAACCATTAGATCATTACTGACCTATAATATCTCACAGGACACACACAAAAACAAGAAAATAGGTATGGCTGACTTATTTGAACTTCCCTCAAGGAATCTTCATAAAATTTCTCCTGAGTAGCAAGAAACAAAGCTTTAACACTGTTAGTAGAAGAAAGAAAAGTTTCATTTTCTCTGCAGAAGAAATTCCCCTAGGCCTGCAGGTATACACAGATAAAGGAATATGGAGATGTTTTCTTGATATACAGGCTCCATTTTAGCTGTGAACTTGGACATCCTGCACTGTGGACAGACTTAAATTGACTTATCAATGCTACAGGCTATGTTCTCCTGTCTTCCTCTGCAAGCAAGGGTCTGTGAAATTCTAAGTTATGTGAGTCACTGAAAACAGTTGTCATTGTTCAGTCAGTCGTGTCTGACTCTTTGTGACCCTGTGGACTGCAGCATGCCATGCTTCCCTGTCCTTCACTATCTCCTGGAGTTTGCTCAAACTCATGTCCGTTGAGTCAGTGATGCCTTCCAACTATCTCACCCTCTACCACTCCTTCTCCTCCTGCCCTCAATCTTTCCCAGCATCAGGGTCTTTTCCAATGAGTCAGCTCTTCACATCAGGTGGCCAAAGTATTGGAGCTTCAACCTCAGCATCAGTCCTTCCAATGAATATTCAGGCTTGATTTCCTTTAGGATTGACTGGTTTGATTGCCTTGCAGTCCAAGGGCCTCTCAAGAGTCTTCTCCGACACCACAGTTTGAAAGCCTCAGTTCTTCAGCATTCAGTCTTCTTTATGGTCCAACTCGCACATCTGTACATGACTACTGGAAAAACCATAGCTTTGACTATACGGAGCTTTGTCGGTAAAGTGATGTCTCTGCTTTTCAATATGCTGTCTAGGTTTGTGAGAGCAGTAAAGACCACATTTTGGGAGTCCTCCGGTAACTCTTAGATCTTGTGAACTTAAGTATGTATGATGACTATTTTTATATGTAAAACACTGGAAAGAACTTTAATATTCATATAGGGTATGTGGGTAAATATACAATGTTCTGTCTTCCTGATGGAATCAATATTATTATTGAAATTGAAGTGTAGGAAGAATATATGATAACTTGGGAAATTGCTGTAAAAGGAGTAAGTTGTCAACTATATTAAAACCTAAAAATAAATCTAAAAACTACACATGTCCAAAAAAGGCTAGAAGAAAGCACAGCAGAGGTTTAACATCATTTGGTTTACTTTGCAAGGACCTTGGGTCATTATTTTTAATCTTCATGTGTTGCTAACTTTCCACGTTTTCTCTGGTAAATGTACACTAATTGTTTGGTATATAATGCTCCCTAATTTGAAAATACTTCACGGACCCCTTAAGTGGGTGCATAGATTTTATTTTCTTGGGTTCCAAAATCACTGTGGATAGTGACTGCAGCCATTAAATTAAGATGCTTACTCCTTGGAAGAAAAGCTATGACAAGCCCAGATAGCATCACTTTGCCTACAAATGTCCTTATAGTTAAAGCTATGGTTTTTCCAGTAGTCATGTACAGATGTGAGAGTTGGACCATAAAGAAGCCTGAGTGCTGAAGAACTGATGCTTTCAAATTGAGCTTCTGGAGAATACTTTACAAAGTCTCTTGGACTAACAGGAGATCAAACCAGTCAATCCCAAAGGAAATCAACCCTGAATATACTGTGGAAGAAGTGATGATGAAACTGAAGCTCCAATACTTTGGCCACCTGATGTGAAGAGCTGACTCATTGGAAAAGATTCTGATGCTGGGAAAGATTGAAGGCAAAAGGAGACAAGGGCAGCAGAGGATGAGATGGTTAGTTAGCATCATTGACTCAGTGGACATGAATTTGAGCAAGCTCTGGGAGATAGTGAACGGCAAGGGAGCCTGGCATGCTACAGTCCATGGGGTTGCAAAGAGTCGGACATGACTTAGCAACTGAACAACACCAGCAGGAGAAATGACCACGCTGGGCTCCAGGCCCTCCCATTCTTCTACCCTGTCACCCTGCTTCCCTCACTTCTCTTCCTTTCACACCCTTCTCTGAGCAAGTTTCACATTTTTCTTGTTTATCTTTCCATAGGTAAGTGCCCAATCCTTAGCTGAAGGAATAAATAAAATCAGTTGCTATTGTCTCTTTCTTTAGCCATACTTTGTGATGGGAATCAGTGTGCTAAGTTCACATTTGTGTTCACAAATAAAGTGACATTTACACTATGCCCATTACAACTGCCATGAGCCCTCATTCCCCTTCCTGTGACTTACCCGTACACTAGTGAGTCTGGTAGCTGCCATGCAGTCTATCACCCAGAATCATCTCGTATCACCTACTGTATTATCTCTCTTCTTTGTGTCCACTTATCAAACACCCTTGAAGCCAGTGTCAGAAGCAGCCACTATGAGAATGCCATAGTGCTTGGGATGGCTCAGAGCCCCAAAGTTGCTAATCCTCGGGTGCCAGAGCAGTGACTTGGGAACTGAAAGAATCCAATGTGGCTGAAGGATGGATACTGGCAGGGGTAGATCCCAGCTTTAGAATGGAGAGGTGGGTGAGGCCAATCATGCATGACCTTCCAGGACAAGTTAAGTCAGGATACTAGGCTTTATGGGCTTCCCAGTGGTGCTAGTGGCAAAGAATCCACCTGCCAATGCAGAAGACGTAAGAGACATGGGTTCGATCCCTGGTGGAGGGCATGGCAACCCACTCCAGTATTCTTGCCTGGAGAATCCCTTGGACAGAGGAGCCTGGAGAGCTACCATCCATAGGGTAGCAGAGAGTTGGCCATGACTGAAATGACTTAGCGTGCGTGCACGTACTAGGCTTTATCCAAGGTCACTAGGGAGCGCTTGAAAGATTTTATTCAGGGGAGAATGATGTGAAAAGTAAATGATGATTCTGGCTGTGGTCCACATTTGTACAACTGGTGGGTAAGGCACCAGGCTGAGGGCCCAGGTCCTCTGGATTATGCAATGAAGACCCTTTTCACACTGCAAAGAACACTGTTAAGAATACTCTTGGTTCAGAAATTTTAAGGGAGATGCAGGCTCTTAGAAGACTGTTAAGTACCATAGCGCCTCTGTTTCTCTGTTAGTATAATTTTGATCCTTGCCAGCCCATGCTTTTCAGTTCTTTAAAAGATTAAACTTAGCAGGTGTTCGAGCCTGGAAGCAAATGACAAATACCAGCATTATTTTGGCGAAGGAATAGATTTCCTTCAAGTGTCTCCGTATTTCAGCCTTCATTCTGAGAAGAAAAAGATGCACGTACCACAGACTGCTCTGCCTCACATCACTCGCTGTGTCAGACTTGGAAGACTCAGTACTCCACTCCATTTAAGGCAGAAGTGTTAACATTTGTACTTAGCTGCACTGGATTCAAACACTGAGTGTTCAGAACATTTGCAGGCGGATGTTATTGAAGATGTTCGCATTTCACGGTTTCATTCGTTTATTTGCATAGAACAACCATTGCCACCAACTTGAGCCGCAGTCAACAGAGACACATTTTTGTTTGTTTGTTTGCTGTTGAATTATGAACATGCATTCATACAGGGAAAGCATTTTACTTTTCTGCACAGATCAGCTGTTGTTCCAGTCTTGGTTTATCGTTGTTTTTGTTGTTTTACTTACTCTGTTGGGAAGCAGATATTAATATGAGAAGAAAGAGTGTTTTGCTTACACTACAATGCTGATTTTAATGAAAAGAAATTCAGAACCCACTTTTTCATTGAATTTTGCCTCCTTCTTTGTAACTGAGATTGAATGCTCTGCCTTCCCTGAAATGTGCATTTTATTTACTCCTTCACACAAGTCCAAGGTCAGGGCAGTTCTTGAATTAGGAAAACATCATTATCTCCAGTATCGATTTGTTAGTCTTCTTAGTTACCTTCCATACTGCACACCAAAAGGACCCAGAAGGTAAACAGTGGGACAAAATCCAGCCCCAACTAAAGGTGCCCTTCAGGTGTGAATTTTATGATTTCTTTGATCTCGCTCAGAAATTAATGTCAATCAAAGGATCTGTGTCCAACCTTCACTGAAGATGAAAAGCTGGTCAAGATTCAGACAGGGTTTGCAGCTGACAAGGCAGCATTTTTATCAGTAGATATGCGAGGGACCAGTTGAGCCAATATATTGACAGGAGTGTCACTTTCACTCTGTCTTAGGAAATAAGATTCCTGCCTCCTGTCCTTGGTCATAGTCTCAAACTGCTCTTGATCCAATCCTTTCCATCTCACTGTCATCATATCTCCTTTGTCTACAGACTTCTTCTATTGTGAGTTTCCCTACATACATGTCCATGCTCAAATGTATGAATATACACTAAGCTCCCTACATACAAACCTTCAACTTGTAAACTTTCAAAGATGCAAATGTGCATTCACATGTCCAAACTCATAAGATAGTTTACATGTCTGGTGTCCATTGTCACATGTGTGCGTCGTCTACAAGTGATTTTACTTTTGTGTACTTTACTGTACAGTCCTTTGCAGAGGACAATAGTAGAGTATGCTTATTTCAAGCCTAGAATATCTGGAAGCAAGCATAAAGGCAGCAGTGATGTACCTGGTACACTGTAAGGTACTGTACTGTAAGATTAAAAATGTTTTATTTTTTGTTTGTTTTTATGTATTATTTGTGTGAAAAGTGTTATAAACATTTTACAGTACAGTACTATGTAGCTAATTGTGTTAGTTGGGTACCTAGGCTAACTTTGTTGGACTAACAAACAAATTGAACTTATGATCTCGCTCTTAGAACAGAACTCTTTCGTATGTAGAGAACTTACTGTGTGTGTGTGTGTGTATATATATATACACACACTTGCCTATATATATAAATATAAAATTATATATATATATATAATTGTACATATATGGGGCTTCCCAGGTGGTGCTAGTGGTAACCAAAGAACCTGCCTGCTAATGCAGGAGTCATAAGAGACGTGGGTTTGGTCCCTGGGTTGGAAAGAACCCCTCGAGGAGGGTGTGGCAAACCTCTCCAGTATTCTTGCCTGGAGAATCACATGGGTAGAGAAGCCTGGAGGTTTGTAGTCCATGGTGTCACAGAGAGTTGGACATTACTGAAACAGCTTAACATGCATGCACAACTGTACATATATATAACCAAATATACAAATAAACTATTATATGTAATTATATATAAAGGTATATATAATGTTATATATAAGTATAACTATATGTATATGTATATAAAAGTCTCCCTAGCTCCTCAGTAACTGTCTAGTGGCTACACTCTCCTTTCTTTTTTGTATCAAGCCAGTACTAAGGACCATGAAATAAAGGCAGAATGAAATATCTTTCCCCTCAGACGTTCTTGCTCTCCTGACATGCAGTGTTCCAGGAAGATTAATCTGACTGGGGGGTGCCAGAAGCAGGCAGATCAGTTTGTGGCTATTACAAGAGTTTATTACTTGCGAGGTGATGAATAAAATTGCACAAAATTCCTTTTCCAAACATCCTGACTTATTTCAGAGCTCCCATGACACACGCACACTTTGCTGTCAGCATCATCCCTGAGGTGGAGCCTGCCTCTGTTGCCGTGTATCCACCTCTATTTCTGAGGCTTCATCTGGTGAGAAGGTGTAAAAACACTCAGCTTTGGTTTGTCTCTTTTGTAGTCTATTTGTGTTTACCTCTTGCTTGTCATTAAGGTTACAGTTTTGAATACAGGGTAGGTCTCACTGGTTCCAGCAAAGAGCTAAGGTTTTTATTCTTCTTTGAAGAAGTAGCACACAGAGATACTGATTTTAACAGGTAATTAAGCTCCATACTCTTTTTACCACTGCAGCTATGGTATTTTGTTTTATTTTTTCTTTTCTGTATGTCTTGATATATTAGATGATATATTAGATGAGTCACCCCCTATTTAAAAGAAATAATTTTATCTTCCAATATTATGAGTTGTCTTTGTGTCTTTTTTTTTTTTTAGCCACACTACATGGCTTGCAGGATCTTAGTTCCCCTACCAGGAATCAAACCCCAACCCCATGAGTGAAAGTGCCAAGTCCTAACCACTGAACCGCAGCCCCCTTATTATAAATGTACAATATTTGATATATTTGCAGTGCAGAGTTCTCTATCAGTGAACAGAGTTTAACTCTTCCTTCATTCAGATCTTTTATATCTGTCAGTAGAGTGAATAAAGTTTTAAAAGAAGAAGTTTTGTCTACAAGGTTGTATGCATTCTTTATACACACGGTTGCAATAATCCCTAGGTATTTTATTCTCACTTTGCTCATTTGAATAATTTCCACTTTATTTCTTATGTTCTTATTTCTTGTGTAGAAGAAATTTTGAATGTCGATCTCGTATCTGACAACTTTCCATAACTAACTTATTTTTCAGTATTTACCTGTTAATTCTATTGGAGTTTGTTTGTAGGTGAACGTATATTGGTTAATAATGGCACTGGATTGTGATCATCTCATATATAGGATTTAAGTTTTGTGAAAGATCCTATTAAAATTTTTTACTAGAGATCCCCAGTTTCTCATCCAAACAGCTTAGAATGAGATGGGTTTAAGAATTCAGAACTTTCCGGGTTTCAGAAATGTGATGACACACACACTCTGAATTTTGTATAAACCCCAGCGGAGTCTTCAAATTCCATAATCAAACACGTTAGGATTTCTGCAGCAAACTGTTTCAGAATTCTCACAAGGAGGATAAAAGCTTTACCTAGTTTCTTTCTGGGTTAGGTTGGATTGTGCCACCAAATGAAGGAGTCCTCAAATTAAGAAAACCTTTGGTTATTATAAGGGATATGCTATAGTATGGATTTTTTTTTTTTAATGCACAGAAAATCTCCAAACTCCATTTTGTTAGTTTTTCCACTTTTCTTTCTTCTTTGTCACTATTGACAATGAGAACACAGTCCCTTGTCTGACCTTAAAATTGTCCTATGCTATGTCTGTTGAAGGAGCAGATGTTATCTTGGGATTTTCAAATTATGTGAGTTGTCTTTATTCTTTTATAAAGTTTATACTTCCCAAAGCAAAGATTTACCATGTGAGGATGTTCGTAATGTGATCTTTGTAAAAAACTGAATATTTGAAGCCTGTCGGAAGTCACAAAATGCTTTTCTTTTTTTTTTTTCTGGGTAGTAAGAATGAGATTTATTGGTTTGTGTTTTCCTTTTTTTAAATTTTATTTTATTTTTAAACTTTACAGTATTGTATTAGTTTTGCCCAACATCAAAATGAATCCGCCACAGGTATACCCGTGCTCCCCATCCTGAACCCTCCTCCCTCCTCCCTCCCCATAGCCTCCCTCTGGGCCGTCCCAGTGCACCAGCCCCAAGCATCCAGCATCGTGCATCGACCCTGGACTGGCGACTCGTCTCATACATGATATTACACATGTATATATGGAATTTAGAAAGATGGTAACAATAACCCTGTGTACGAGACAGCAAAAGAGACACTGATGTATAGATCAGTCTTGTAGACTCTGTGGGAGAGGGAGAGGGTGGGGAGATTTGGGAGAATGGCATTGAAACAAAATGCTTTTCTTATCAGGGGTCAGACAGCTTCATTTAAGTGAAAAGCAACTGGTGTTTAGAAGCAGTGCTTAAAAAATTATGGGATCCGCTCTTCTTCATCCTTTTTCAAGATTGCACAGGGATGTGTTGACAAATACGTCATGAAATTCTTAGTGAATGAAAACAAGCCTAAGATTAGAAGCCAGGCTTACTCTATCTATAGTCTCTTAAATCTGCATCTGACTCCCAGGCATCAGCCTGCTGTATTCCACTCTGTATCTGTATTTGACTGGAAGCGTTCACAAATGGGGAAGACATAAAATATTTAGAGCCCATGAAGCACTCAGGACTGTCAAAAATGATCTATTTCACATACATGGCCATGTGCTGGCGCTTTTAGGGCGAATTTGTCCATTTATGTTGAATATACCTACAGTCTTTGTTCTCTTGGATTTCATTGAGTTCTGTCATAAAACTAACAATAAGCTTTGAGATGCACTTGAGTTCTGTTTCTTTTTCCTTTCTTTTTCCCCCCCAGCCTTTGAGTCATGTATATGTGATTGAGAGAGGCAGATTGTGTCTTCAGAATGAGTGAGTTTTAAGTATTTAAATACGGTAAGGTTTGTCTATAGTGGCTCAGACAGTAAAGCGTTTGCCTACAATTGCGGGAGATCTGGGTTCAATCCCTGGGTGGGGAAGATCTCCTGGAGAAGGATATAGCACCACACTCCAGTATTCTTGCCTGGAAAAATCCCATGGACAGAGGAGCCTGGTTGGCTACAGTCTGTGGGGTCGCAAAGAGTCAGACACGACTGAGCGACTTCACTTTCTTTTCTTTCACTTTCTTTTGTCTATGGTTAAGAAAAGGAATGACTGCCAGGAGTCCCCTACCTCCTCCCTTTACGTCTTCATGAGTTTATGTCTTACTGAGTTGTCAGAAAAGCTTGTCTTTACTGAAATTTAATAAAGCATAGTAAGCCATCACATGACACAGACCACCAAGGAGCATCACTCTCACGCGGCCCTTCCTTACTGGGTTTATTACCCATCAGTTGTTGCTGTTCATTCACTCAGCTGTGTCCGACTCTTTGTGACCCCATAGACTGCAGCATGTGAGGCTTTCCTGTCCTTCACTATCTCCTGGAGTTTGCTCAAACTCATGTCCATTGAGTCTGTGGTGCCATCCAACCGTCTCATTCTCTATTGCTCCCTTCTGTTCCTGCCCTCAATCTTTCCCAGCATCAGGGTCTTTTCCAATGAGACAACTCTCCATCAATAGTGGATATAAATGATTTTGACTGAAGAGAATCTTAGCAGGAAGATATTAATAAATGTGTGCTGCTGCTGCTGCTGCTAAGTCACGTCAGTCAAGTCCGACTCTGTGTGACCCCATAGATGGCAGCCCACCAGGCTCCCCCATCCCTGGGATTCTCCAGGCAAGAACACTGGAGTGGGTTGCCATTTCCTTCTCCAATAATATGTGTATCCACACTAATACCAGAGCCTAAAACAAAGAATTGACTCATTGGAAAAGACCCTGATGCTGGGAGGGATTGGGGGCAGGAGGAGAAGGGGACGACAGAGGATGAGATGGCTGGATGGCATCACTGACTCGATGGACATGAGTTTGAGTAAACTCTGGGAGTTGGTGATGGACAAGGAGGCCTAGAGTGCTGTGATTCATGGGGTCACAAAGAGTCGGACACAACTGAGGGACTGAACTGAACTGAACTGAAAGCAAAACAAAATAATGTGTTTTTAATTTCAATATTCTTTGTATTCAGGTTACTGTTGAGTTTTAGTGCTTTCTTATTGTCCCCTGTATCCTTGATGGGGTAGGCAGGATAATTCTATTGTGCTTTTGATGATCAATTTGTTGTGCTGTCTTTATTTCATTCATTTCTTTCTCTCCACTTGGCTGTCCTTGGTTAGTTCATGAAGAATGCTGTAATCTTACAAATCAAAAATGGAGACTAAAACTTTCTTTAGTGTTTCAAATTGTACTTTAAAACTTCATTAAATCTGCAGTGTCACCATCTTTATAAATTATGTGACCAAGGTGTATTGTTATTATTCAAAGCATTGCAATCTTTAGTTGGAATAAAGAGCCTTTTACTACTACTAGGATTGAGTGAGCTAATGAAATTCTAGTTCACCTTCACTATTTGCTAGAATATGTATATTGCTACTACGTGAAGGAAATACATATTTCTAAACAGTGTTTGAAAAAGACACTGAGTTCTGTGTGTTTCCCTCACCAGTCCCACCCTAGACACAGTTTATACTCTCTCTATTTCTCTCTCTCAGATATAATACATCTCCAGACCCAGAATAACATTAACAATTCCCTCCTTCAAAGTGACCTTTAGCCAGTTTGGTCACTACTTATATCTGATAATTTACAAGGAAAGGTTAAAACACTTGAAGCTAGGCAGAAAGTTAAGGTAAAAGTTATTGAGTTTGCAAAATAAAATTTGGGTTCAAACAAATGTGAAAGTGATGCATGATGAAATCCCAATATCCATGTCATCTGCCGTTTTCTGTTATTGATTAACACTCTCAGAACATTTCAAGCAGCAGTTAACTTAGCTAGTTGGCCAGCAGCTCATCCAGAAAATGCAAAGTGGTAATAAGCACCATGTGAGCAATCTGCTTCTAGACTCATGCTATTCAGTAGATGTTTGATGGAGAGATCTGTGCTAAAATCTGCCATAAAAACACTTTGTAGAATTCTAAAAACTGAGTGTTTCAAACAGTGGAAATAGATTACTTAGCATCATTCATGGTCAAGTATTCTTGAGTCTTCAGAAAATGGTTTTTTTTTTTTTAAAAAAACCTTAATAACCAAAGGGGTTCTTTTCTGTACCTTATGGACATGGTTATAAAAAAGCATTTGAAACTTAATTAAACAGTATTCAGATTCATGGGATATTACAACTGGAAGCAAGCTAGGAAGCTTCAGAAATGACCTCTCGTTTTCCAGGAAAAATATCTGAAGTTGAAAAAACTAAAGGGACATGAAGCTGACACCGCTGTTCAGTTGAACACTATTTATTATGCATACTATTTACACATACACATGCTTGCTTTATTTTCCAGGATACCTCAATTACTAGTTAAGAATGTTGAACACCTATGTGGGCCACTCTTTACCATCTGAGACAAAGGGAATGGGTACCCACTCTAGTATCCTTGGGGCTTCCCTGGTGGCTCTGACAGTAAAGAATTTGCCTGTAATGTGGGAGACCTGGGTTTGATCCCTGTGTCAGGAAGATCCCTGGAGAATTCTTGCCTGGAGTATCCCCATGGACAGAGGAGCCTGGCAGGCTACAGTCCATGGAGTCGCAAACAGTTGGACATGACTAAGTGACTGATATTACTTATTGTCTACTCAGTAGAATAATGCAACTCATTCATCATGTTCAGAAGGATACAGCAAAACCACACAGAAGATGAGATCTACATCTGGGAAGGAGGACTTAAAATTAAATTAGAATGTTTACACAGAGTGAAATGCCATGAAAAATCCCACGCAGTATCAAGTTCTCTGATACTGGACTCAGAGCTGAGATAATCCATTTGCATGATGGGTGATAGAGCAGGTTCTTTCAATGAGCATGGTCACTTTGAAGGCCTCTTCAACTGTGATCATGTGACTTTCTCAGGGGATGCAGTGGTTTACCTAGTGTTTCTCTTTTTAAATTTCAACTTTGCAGAGGTATGTGAGTAATTGACTTTAATGTAATTGAGCACACAGTGATTTCCACTTATAGTTTATAATTTTTTCTAATATTTATTTATTTATTTGGCTGGGCCAGGTCTTAGTTGCAGCAGGGGGATCTTCCATCTTTTTTGTGATATGTGGGATCTATTTTTAGTTGTGACGTGTGATCTGTAGTTTCCTGACCAGGGATCAAGCCCAGGCCTCCTGCACTGGGAGTGTTGGAGTCTCAGCCACTGGGCCACCAGGGAAGTTCCTATAGTTCTTACTTTTCCTCAAGACAACTCCTAATTTCATTCAAAAAGCTATTTTCTTACTTTTTAGCTGTGAGTTCTTTCTTCTAGGTCAATAGCTATAGTATTGAGAAAAGCATGATTTAAGCACACTTTACAATTGATTCAAATTTATACCACGGCTTTTAGTATATTAAGTTAGTCATGTATAGGCATACTATGAAATAACTTGGGTCTGCCTTGTACTGTAAGTTACTTTTTCTTACCATGGTCATTAGCACCTGCTTATACCCAATTCATTATTTTTCAGGGAAGATTTATTCAAGTCTTTCTCAAGTGAATAGAATAGACACATGGCCAAGATTACCTAAGCCACCATGCCGTCCGAAGCTCACTATTGATTACCTATAGATTTCTGTCTCTCTGACTTGGGTTGTGTCTATCGGTAGGTCCCACAGGGCAGTGGTTAGTGTATTAGTCCAGTTTAATCTGATCTTCAAATGCTCTAGTTTTGTTTCTCGTCTAGAAACAAAAACTATAGCACTACTGTAGACAACTTCAAGTGTATCGCTATCTCCCTGTCTAAGTATCTGCAAGTCTGACTCTGTCAAGATTAATCTCTGTGTTCTTCAGCTACTTAGTGGAGGCTGCTGTTTGTGAAAGAGTTCATGTCTTATGTTCAGCCCTTTCACTTGATTGCATGCTCCTACTCCTATCTCAACAAAAACATTTGCCAGACCTAAGGAGTCAGAAAAAGTATGGAGAGGAAGTGTGTGTACAAGATCTTGTTAAGAGGAATCATGTTTATCACAAAAGAATAAGGCTTTTAAGAAATACAAACATGACCAAACATATCTGCTGGTGGAAATGGAGCATGATAGGTGGCTGCCCTGGAGTGTGACGGGTGGAGCATGGTGGGTGGCTGGATTTGGAGGTCACTGACTCAGCCCTTCACGGTGTGAATAATGGCTGTTGGTATTTGAGCAGCAGATCCTGAACTGGCTGTCCCTAGGAAGGTCAGAAAGAATGTATGTTCTGCTGGTCATCTTGATTTGGAAAAAGCAGCTGAGGAGGATGATGTTCCAGGTCTTTGCCTTTGTAGAACAGCTTGCATTTGTCAGGTGGAACATCTTTGATGCTTCTAAGACATTGTCCATCCATTTGACAACTAGCCTCTTCACAGGACACAGGCATTCTGTAGGCCAGCTTTGCAAACCTTGCTTCATAACTTTTTCTTAGATTTTGTTTATGTGGACCATTTTTTAAAGTCTTTATTGAATTTTACAATATTGCTTCTGTTTTATGTTTTTGGTTCTTTGGCTGCAAGGCATGTGGAATCCTAGCTCTCCAACCAGGGATCGAATCCGCATACCCTGCATTGAAAGGTGAAGTCTTAACCACTGGACCACCAGGGAAGCCCCCATACCTTTTTCTTTTCATGCAACCACCTTCTCCCATATTGCTGAGTACCCAGAACATTCTAATTGCTCTCAGAGTCTAACAACTGCTTCTTTCAACTGCATGTTTTCTCAAAGCTCCCACAGCCTTTTATGGGCTCAACTCTTAACAGTGCATCTCATATTAGGCCTTTTATTGAATCTCTTGTCCTTCTTTTCTGTTTCTCCTTGTAGATTTTGAGCTCCTTCAAGGGAAAACTAGCATTTTTATAATTCTACTCAGAGCTATGTTTCCCTATAAGTAGGAACAACCAATTGTGCAATAAAAATGAGTTTGCTCCATTAAAATTCAGTTTAATAGAACCCAGCAAATTTAAAATCTATTTTAGGCATAGTATAAGGCTTATTAGCAATTAGCATTGGTATTACCTTGGAAAATGTTGAGAATCAATGCAATCCATCTTACAAAGCAGAGCTACTTAACAGAAACACAACATTCCTATTATAACCTATATTATGGAAGCTAGAGTGTGCATTCATGCTCAGTCTTGTCCAACTTTTGCAACCCCCATGAACTGTAGCATGGGATTTCCCAGGCAATACTGGAGCATGTTGCCATTTCCTCCTTCAGGGGATCGAACTCCTGCATCTCCTACACTGGCAGCTGGATTCTTTACCACTGAGCCACCTGGGAAGCCCCACATATCCTAAAATATACCACGGGCCTGTTGAATGAAAAATTTGTTATTAAAGTTCATGTCCTTGGACTAAATTTTGTGATAGCTGAAAACTATGTCATAATATGGAAAACTATATTAACTCGTGGTGATTTGCTCATTCTCTTTGTCCCTTAAAGCTGATTCTTTGCCCCTAAATAAGTTTATTTATATGTGATCATGCCCTTGTGTTGTGTGTGTTTGTGTCTACCTATCTAAATCTATCTAACTATAGAGATCTAGCAACTAGTTACCCATCTATGTCTCCATATCCCAGTACAAAAATCAAAAAGTAAGGGGTATATGGGAACTCTTTGTGGTATTTTTCTGACCTTTCTGTAAATCTTCAATTATTCTAAATTAAATTGTATTCAAAAATAAATGAGAGCTGCAGTATTTAGAAAGGATTCTCAAATTAAAAATGGCAAAGCTGGTATATCCCTTGATTCCTCTTACATTATGAAGTCAATAAAATTACTCTTGATAATAGTACATTTTATCAAATAATTACTACTATATAGTCTCTCTAGGTATAGATGTACATGTATGTGTGTATTTGGATTCACACAGAAAATAGTTAAAAAGAGTAATCACTAGTATTTGATTCATAAAGTAACATTTAAAAAAATTAGTCACTATGTGGGCCTTCTGTTTTTTCTTTGTTCAAAACCATTTTGACATTTGTTAGACATGTATGCTAGTTAGAATGTTATATTTAAAGATGTTCATAGACATATCCTAATGATGTTCTAAATGCTATTAGAAAAGTCCTCCATGATGGGTCAGGAGGATCTTCAAGTATAACTTATGTTGGGAAAGCAAATTAGCTTATGGTCAACTAAACTTACCAGTGATTCAGTGTTGACTGAAAAATGCCACAAGTAAATTCTTTCTTGATATCAATGAGACTCCACATGCCTAAATGTACTTGAAATAAAGATATACCTGTGTTATTTATCATAGCACTTTTTAATAATGCAGCTTGCAATTTGTTTGCAAAATTACCTGAGGCTGTAGCTCAGATGTGAAGATGGAATGGTCATTTCAATACAGTGAGTTTCATATGTAGAAGGAATTTACATTTTCTAATGTAGTTTCTAATTAACTTTCTTCCTGTTGGAAACCATTTTAAAGACAGATACAACATAGCATTTTCAACTATAAAATAGGATTTTTTTTATAGACTAAAAATTTATAGTCTATTTAGTCCATTCAAATGCAAATATTTTTATAGACTAAATAGATTGCTTAAGTCAACAGTATCCTGGACTCTTAACATCTTTCTTAAATTGCCATTATCGTATTCATTGCAAGTTATATACCATCATTAGGTTTATACTCCAAATTGCAAATGTATAATTACTAGAATTTAACCTCTCCCAATTGATGTAATTCAACCTAATTATCCTGGCTACATAAATGCATGCTAATCAGCAAGAACACACTTAAATAAAACAAGAATGTTAACACAACAACCACAGAATAAACAAACTTTTGAAAAAGGAAAAAAATTCAGGGGCTAATTACATCTTCAACAATAAATCATAAATGTATACTATTTTAAAGTATTTTCCTATCCACTCAGACTTACATTGTGGCCAGAATTATTTCAGGGTGTGTTTTGAACTCTGTCCACATTGATGGTTCTTCCTGTATATTCATTTCTTCATTCAGCAAGCCATCTTATTCATTTTGTAAACATTTATTCTCAGCCTGTAATGAATCAGATGATATGGAGGTGTCAGAGCTGAATCAGAAACAATTCCTGTCCTGAGTTTAGTTACACAATTTACTTAAATAAAACTAATTCAAAGAGAAAAGATACTATCACTTTAAAAGTTGTTGTTGCTGTTCAGCCGCTCAGTTGTGTCTGATTCTTTGTGACCTCATGGACTGCAGCACATCAGGTTTCCCTGTCTATCACAATGTTTTAGAGTTTGTTCAAATTCATATCCATTGAGTCAGTGATGCTATCCAACCATCTCATCCTCTTGCTGTCCCCTTCTCCTTTTGCCCTCATTCTTTCCCAGCATCAGGGTCTTTTCCAGGGAGTGGGCTCTTCACATCAGGTGGCCAAAGTATTGGAGCTTCAGCATCAGTCCTTCCAATGAATATTCAGGGTTGATTTCCTGTAACCTTAAAAGGTTAAATCATTCATTTTCTTGCTTGTTGTGGTTGTTCACTCACTAAGGCATGTCTGACTCTTTGTGCACACAAATTCATGAACTACAGCATGCCAGGCTTCTCTGTCCTTCAGTGTAGTTCAGTTCAGTCGCTCAGTCATGTCCGACTCTTTGCGACTCCAGGTACTGCAGCACACCAGGCTTCCCTGTCCATCACCAACTCCCGGAGCTTACTCAAACTCATGTCCATCAAGGCAGTGATGCCATCCAACCATGTCATCCTCTGTTGTCCCCTCTCCTCCTGCCCTCAATCTTTCCCAGCATCAGGATCTTTTCCAAAGAGTGAGTTCTTCACACCCCTGTCCTTAACTCCCCCTAAATGACTTCCCTTGGGACTTAAATTCCATCTCAACTCCTAACCTGTAAGACCCCACTTGACCTGGCTCTAACCTCTCTCCTGCTCTCCAGGTCTACAATGCAGCAGTCATGGGAGATATATTTCTGTTCCTAAAAGGTGCCTAACTCACTGCTGCCTCAGGACCTTGGCACTTACTTATTGCTTCTGTCTGGAAAGATAGCTCTTGTTTCCTCGTACCTCAGCCTCATCCAAGTTAGATTCTAGGCAGTGCTTTCTTCTTATTACCTCTGTGTGTTTCTTAGAAACTGTATCATAAAAAAAGTCATGTACTTTCCTAGAAAGAAAAATATGAGAGATTTCCTAACCAGGGATTTTGTACCAAAGAAATCACAGCCATAGTCAACAATCTTATGAAAACAAAGACGCTCTCCTGTAGGCATTTTAAATTATCCTGAAACCTTACACACTGGTGTTTCCTTTTAAACTGTGCAGGACTTCCCATGTGGCCTTAGTGGTAAAGAAGCTTCCTGTCAATGCAGGACACATAAGCGACATGGGTTTGATCCCTGGGTCATAAAGATCCCCTGGAAGAGAGCATGGCAACCCACTCCAGTACCTTTGCCTGGAGAATCCCATGGACAGAGGAGCCTAGCAGGCTACAGTCCTTGGAATCACAGAGTCACACACGACTGAGCGACTAACACTTACACTTACTTTGAGTTCTGTCTGTAATAAGTACTTGATACAAAAGTACAGTTGTCCCTAATGTGTCACAAATTTACCTGAAGTCCATATGGAAGTTACAATAAGGCATTACCAAATGTACTTTCTTGTGCCAAGCCTTAGTTGTGGCATGTGGGGTCTGGTTCTCTGATCAGGGATAGAACCCAGGCCCCCTTCCTTGAGAGCCTGGCGTCTTAGGCACTGGACTGCCAGGGAAGTCCCCGTTAACTATTATTTTTACTGTTTAGAATTTACAGGACTTTGAGGGCAGATAATTTGGATGCTCTGGATCTCTCTTAAAAGCTGCTAAAGTAGGTTGTGTTTATGTCCTTTTATTTTCATGACTTTGTTTACATCAGGGAGAGTACCTGTAATGCACAAATATTATGTTTCCTTCATTGAAAGGAGCTTTTATTTTTGAGTTTACTCTATATTTGCCCCCATTTGCCTTTTCTTACATGGTCAGTGGATTCAGCCTCAGGCACTTAGTATTTTCCCAGCGTACTGGCTCTATGAACAACTAGTCGTGTGATTTCTGGAAAGATCATCTAATTAATTATTTAATTTAATATCTGATACCTTGCCTAAGTTTATTTTATATAAAAACAAGGTTTTCTGTGTAAAAATAAGATGTCCGACTCTAAAAAAAAAAAAAAAAAAAAAGATGTCCGACTCTTTGTGACTCCATGGACTGCAGCCTGCCAGGCTCCTCTGTCCATGGGATTTCCCAGGCAACGATACTGGAGTGTGTTGCCATTCCCTTCCCCAGGGGATCTTCTCAACCCGGGGACCAAACCTGTGTCTTCTGCATTTGCAGGCGGATTCATTTGAGCTGCCTGGGAAGCCCCAAAATAAGGTTAATTGACTAGAAATAGAAAAGAGGATCATGAATAGACTCTATATATGTGAAATATACTAACCAGGAAAGGTGCAGTAGTGGACTTTGGGATTTTAAGAAGAAAGTGGTTTCAACTCGTTGGCCTCCAGTTTTCTCATTTCAGTGCTGAGGGGTTAATGTAGATCAGGGAAGGCAAATAGGTTCGTTCTCTCTTTTTTGCCAAACCACATTTGTTGGGAGAGGCCAGTGCTCTATACTGAGAGTCTTGAGGCCACATGTTGGGTCACCAGAGAACACAGCAATTACACTTTTAGGTTGGTCAAGAACACATAATTTGGAAGTGCCAGCAGATATTACATTTTTTACAACTTAATGTTTGTGGCAATCCTTTATCAACAAGTCTATCAGCTCTATTTTGCCAACAGTATCTCCTCACTTTGTATCTCTGTATCAAATTTTGGTGATTCTCATAATAGTCCAAAGTTTTTAATTATTATTGTATTTATTATGATGGTGCATGATCAGTGATCTTTGATGTTGCTATTCTAATTGTTTTGGGGCTCCACAAACATCACTGTCTTATTTCAAGAAATCGCTACAACCATCAACTGCTACAGCCATCAACAACCACCACCTGACCAGTCAGCAGCCATCAGCATCGAGGCAAGGTCTTCCTCCACCAGCAAAAGCTGTCTGACTCACTGAAGCTCATATGATGGCTCATATTAAGGGATAAGGAAAGTTATGTCCAACCTAGATAGCATATGCAAAAGCAGAGACATTACTTTGCCAACAAAGGTCCGTCTAGTCAAGGCTATGGTTTTTCCTGTGGTCATGTATGGATGTGAGAGTTGGACTGTGAAGAAGGCTGAGCACTGAAGAATTGATGCTTTTGAACTGTGGTGTTGGAGAAGACTCTTGAGAGTCCCCTGGACTGCAACGAGATCCAAGCAGTCCATTCTGAAGGAGATCAGCCCTGGGTGTTCTTTGGAAGGAATGATGCTAAAGCTGAAACTCCAGTACTTTGGCCACCTCATGTGAAGAGTTGACTCATTGGAAAAGACTGATCCTGGGAGGGAATGGGGGCAGGAGGAGAAGGGGACGACAGAGGATGAGATGGCTGGATGGCATCACTGACCTGATGGACGTGAGTCTGAGTGAACTCCAGGAGTTGGTGATGGACAGGGAGGTCTGGCATGCTGTGATTCATGGGGTTGCAAAGAGTTGGACACGACTGAGTGACTGAACTGATTAAGGTATACACATTGTGTTTTTTAGATATAATGCCATTGCACATATAAGAATACAGCATAGTATAAATATAACTTTTATATTCTCTGGGAAACCAAAAAAAGAAGTGTGACTCATTTTATTGGAATATTTGCTCTATTGTGGTGGTCTGGAACCAAACCTATAATATCTTTGAGGTATGTCTGTGTTTATCCACACTGATTCTACTTTGTTGTGATTTAATTTAAATAAATGGATAATAAACATATGGTCATTCCCCTTTCCAATGTTCTTCAAAGTTCAGTTCTGCTTAAATGTTATATTTATGTCTCTAAATAACCTTTCCTATAGTAATTGGCACCACCAGAATGAATTTGTCAGCTCCTGACTTGTTTTCTTTCTCTTTGCCAGTGTCTCAAAATTGAATCATTAATTTGACAAAAGGCAGCCCTAATCCCAAAATCTAGTGTATATCTGTTGGGTTTCTACATTCTTCCCAGTAATCAAACTTATTCTCATCCAACCCAGGGTTCTGTTGCTTATTCTCAAGCCATCAAGACCTAGAATGTCATCATTCTCTCCCGGTCCATCACCTCTGTATAAGTCTTGACCATAAATCTGGGTTACTTTCTGAAATATGCTAGTGATTCCATCTGAGACTTCACGTCCCTGAGTCTGGAGTGTCATCCTAAACCAGTACCAATGACTGGATGTTGTGTCATGCCCTCTTATTTCCTATCAGTCCTCATTCCTTTCCAATGAATTCTCATCTTAAATAATAATGGTAATAATAGAAATCATGTTTTGAGCAGGTACTATCCTGGATTATCTCATTCTTAAAAGCAATGTATAAAACCCACATCCATCTTGCAGATGGGGAAGTGGAGACTTAAGAAAGCTAAGTCACTTGCTCAAAGTCACACAGCTTATAAATACTACCAGTGAACATGAACCAAATGGCCTGAAGCCAGACCTATTTTCTGAACTGCAGTCTGGGGCTCCCCTGGAATCACTGACTCACAGCTTCTGCTGGACTGCTCAGAGGTGGAATGCAGGCACACAGAAGACCTGCCTTTCTACACTGGGCCCCTTCCCCTCAGACCCCTTTAACTGTTTTTTATGACTATATTATTATGTGTTCAGGGAACCGCTGCTTGGCACTGGGGTTATGTAAAAGACAAGAGAGGCGCAATCCTTTCTATCCAACTAAGCATCTGGCAGGAGAAAGAAACCTTAATCACCTAATTTTACAAAGAGTTGCAAGTCTACTGTTGTCATAAGCTCACTAAGGAAGATTGCTGTGCACATGAAGAGCCAACAGGACGACCTGACCTATTCTAGCAGGTCACAGATATCTTGCCTCATCAACTCAATCAGATGGCTCAGTACTTACTATCTGACTCACACTCCACTTCCTTTCTAGATTCAGCCACAAGAAAGTTTGCAGCAGAATTCCAGCTCTGAGCTGCACAGGTCCCAGCATGCCTTGTGGCTCTCCCAGTTCATAGCAGTCTCATCTTCATTAATAGAGGTTTTACTAAATATATTTGTTAACATATTTCAGGCTACCATTACCTTATCAAGCCTCTGCTCTGCTGAAATATGGAGCAATATTGTTTTATTGATTGGGTACCTACTGACGGTAGCAATATGCACATATGCATTATTCTCGTACCACTGTAGCTTTAATAGGCTGGAGGTAATATCAAAAGTAATTTACTGTCATCTATATATGGCAGTTCCAATGTTGTGATCGTTAGAGCTGCCAGTTTGGAAATTCTGGTCTGCATACGAATGAGTCATCTGAAGTCTTTTTGGAACTAACTTGATCAGACCAGATAGCAACAAAGACCAGTCCTCTGAACAGCATCACTGATCTTAATTGCTATACACAAGTACAGTGAATGCAACTGATTTACTAAGAATGAGAGAGAGACTTACTTTATCCTGAGCTTATAGTGGAGTCAGCGACGAGAACTGAATGAGAATTTGGTAACATATTGATTTAATTTAGTGTCAAAATCCTGCATCTTTCTGCTCTCTGCATCGTAGGCTTAAACCCATGAGCTGCAGATAGAGCAGAGGTTTAGGGCTTCCCAGGTGGCTCTAGTGGCAAAGAACCTACCTGCTAATGCAGGAGTCATGGATTTGATCTCTGGGTAGGGAAGGTCACCTGGAGAGGAAAATGGCACCCCACTCCAGTATTCTTTTCTAGAAAATTCCATGGACATAGGAGCCTGGCAGGCTACCGTCCATGGGGTCGCAAAGAGTCAGACACGACTGAGCGAACGAGCACACACATTAGATAAAGAAAATACTGAAACAGTTTTTGTTTCCCCTCATCAGTGATAACACTAAGAATTTTTATGTACTAAGTCCTTCAATATTTTATATTACCAAGGGCTCAATCTTAAGCAGAAGCAGACAAAATCCTACTATTGTAAAAACTCACTTTATGTTCATTGCTTTGCTTGGCCTAAATGCATTTTGAGAAATGAAAAAATAGAACTTAAGTTCCATAAAGTGGTGTAGATCTTATGGATCCACTTTAACTCTTGGATATCTTTGATGGCATCCCATTTCATAAATCACATTTATGTAAACATTGCACAGGAGAGGAACAATTGCGTTGTTTTCATTTTTTGTTTTACTAGCATACAGTGATTAAGTGAAAATCCTCATACATATCTCCTTGAGCTCATTTAGCTTCCCTTAGATAGACATCTATAAAAAGTGGGAGAAAAACAAGCTATTAAAAATATGTGCAGTTGGATTTCAATTACATAAATCTTAAAAACACACATATTATTTATTGATGAATTTATTTATATTGTAGAAATTCAAAAACATGCATAGGAGCACATCAACTTCTAGAAGATATTTCTAGAGAGAAAGGCAGTACAGGATGAAAGTAACATTTTAGCAATGTCTGTAACATCATATTTCTTTAAAAAAATGATCTAGAGCAAATTGCAATATGTTAACATCTGTTCAGTCTTGGTGATAATTATGTAGATGTTTTATTTTTATTATACCTTATAAGTTCTGTTAAAATTAAGTTTTATAAGAAGTTTCAGGATACTATTTAGGAAAGAAATTCTCTCATGTATCATAAAACATTCAAGTTACTGGTGAAAAAAAATCCTTGCTATGTACACTCAAATTCATGTCCATGGAGTCAGTGATGCTATCTAACCATTCTATCCTCTGCCACCCCCTTCTCATCCTGCCCTCAATCTTTCCCAGCATCAGGGTCTTTTCCAACGAGTGGGCTCTTTGCATCAGGTGGCCAAATATTGGAGCTTCAACTTCAGCATCAGTCTTTCCGAAGAGTATTCAGGATTGATTTCCTTTAGGATTGACTGGTTTGATCTTTTTGCTGTCCAAGGGACTCTCAAGAGTCTTCTCTAACACCACAGTCCAAAAGCAGCAATCTTTTGGCTCTCAGTCTTCTTTATGGTCCAGCTCTCACATCCGAACACGACTACTGGAAAAACTATAACATTGACTATGCAGACCTTTGTTGGCAAAGTGATGTCTCTGCTTTTTAATACACTGTCTAGATTTGTCATAGCTTTTCTTCCAAGGAGCAAATGTCTTTTAATTTCATGGCTGCCGTCACTGTCTACAGTGACTTTAGAGTCCAAGAAAATAAAAGCTGCACCAACACAAAGTCACTGTCTTCTTCTGTCACTGGCTGTCTGCTAGGGAGGGCTGGCTCACACTTTAAAGCATTCATCCTGATATAAATTTCCAGGGGACACTTTTGAAGCCAGACAAGAATCTTTAATACAGGCATTCTCTATCTGCTACCACTCTTACTCACTGCTGCTTTTAAATTCTCCTTTTATTCAAATTAAATACCTTACAGTCATTCAGAAACTCTTCCTTATGTTGCCACATCTTCCCACCGTCAGAGCAGTTAATTAGTTCTTGGCAGGTCTGAGATTCTGAAGAGCTTGAAAGGATGATTTGCAATTGTGCGCTGAAGTACAGCAAGATGCTTCGAATAAACATGGTTACAAGTCCATTGTTTGGCATTTGTCAATTTCTACACCATCTAGATTTTCATTTATTTGGCAGACATAGAAAGCCTTATTTATTTCACATTTCTGAAGGTAGAGCCGTCATCTTTTCTAATACCTGAACAAATGAAGGCTGTAAAAAAAAACCTGAGGAAAAGCATTAAAAGGAAAATGGGATCTTATTGAAGCAAAAAGCCCTATAAAATCTGAAAAGGGCTTTGCTATGGAAGACCTATACCGTAAAATTGATTCTTATTACTACTGTTACCTTTGAAGAGGTCAACAATAAGAGACATACAGAGAATCTTTTTTTATTCATCTTTGCCAGCAAAATAGGGTCCTTTCTTTTGAGATTGGCATTCAGAATCGTCAGGGGTTTTGAACCTAGCACATTTCTCTGATTATTTCTTCCACTGTTTATCTGTACATGTGCTACATGGCAATTTTTTATCATTTCAGCCCTTCTTAACAGCCTGACTCAATTTTTACTTGCTTCCAGAGCCTTTTTTTTCTTCTACTGGGGGCTCTTCCCTCCTAAGGACAAATTAATGAAAAATATAGGATGTCCAGTTAAATTTGAGTTTCAGATAAACAAGGGATATTTTTCAGTCTAATAATGGAATATGCAATATTTGGGCTATACTTGTACTAAAAATTTAAATCTTGCATATATGAAGTTCAAGTTTAACTGGCTGTCCTGTACTGTATCTGGCAACCCTACTTCCTCTGAACTCTTGGGGGACTGACTATTCTTATCATTCACTTATTGCCTGGCATTTCCTACCCAGTCCTATTGTATCCCTTTAGTCAGATTTTCAGCTCCATGAAACAGAGAGGAGTTCCATTTCCAGTTTGGATGCAAAAGGATAAGCAAGATCTTCATTCATGTAATAAAACTCAGAAATCACCAGGCCAACATACAAACAAAAACAATTAAAAATTTTTTAAGACATGAAAGAATTGTGAGCACAAAGAAATGTTAAAGATATAATACCAGAGAAGCTGGTAGACAGGAGATGAGTTTCTGTGGCTAGTCAGGAAGCATAAAGGAGTCAGCCAAAGAAGATCTGTCTTTGCTGGGACTA
The DNA here is from genome assembly GCF_002263795.3 of Bos taurus. Taxonomy (NCBI): domain Eukaryota; kingdom Metazoa; phylum Chordata; class Mammalia; order Artiodactyla; family Bovidae; genus Bos; species Bos taurus. The sequence goes on from NC_037341.1 coordinate 27,636,098, forward strand.
GGAGAAACTAGTCCATGCTGGACAGCTCTTGGACTGGCATGTTATATTTTAATTTAACATCATTCCAAACACTAGTCCTCTGTACCTAGTAATTCCCTTTCGGGGAGTTTTGCCGAGTAAGCAGAGGCTGGGAGCTGGGATGGGAAGTGAAAAAAGACAGTGTGATCTTGGAGCCAGAAAAAAAGAAAGATCAATACCTGCAGGGAATAATAATAAATATGACATTGTAAGAAACAATGGAGGTGGGAAAAAAAAAACCTTTGAGGTGCTGAAACACAAAAACTATATAATACTGTCTATCTAAAATTCTATATTAGAGAAGGAAATGGCAACCCAGTCCAGTGTTCTTGCCTGGGAAATCCCATGGACAGAGGAGCTTGGGGGGCTACAGTCCCTGGGGTTGCAAAAGAGTCAGACATGACAGAGATTAAACAACAACAAATTTTATGAAAAAAATAAAAGAAATCACTAAAATAATGGTTATATAAAAATATTTTCAGGTAAACAAAAGATAAGAGAAATAATTGTTGGCAGATTCACACTATCAATATGCTAAAGAGAGTTTTTCAGACTGAAATGAAATGATGCCAGATGGATATTTATATCTACAATAAGGAGTAAATAACCTTGATACAGGGAAGAATAAAGGGTTAATATAAAAGATTATCTTCTCTCTTAAATTTTTAAAAAGTCAATTAAAATTTTTTACATTATATGTAATATGAATTCAAGGTTGATCATGATAAGTTGTAATCCCTAGAGGGCTGATTATAAAAATAATAAAAATAGGCATAGCTAAAAAAGCCAGTAGACAAGATACTAAAACGTGCTCATTTATTCCACTCCTCTCCAGATAAAAAAGTGGAAAGAAGGAACAAAGAATTAAAAGGAGCAAAAAGAGAATAGAGACCCTGTTTCCTTTGGAGATTTCTATCTTTGTCATGAACTAATTTTTTTTTAATTGAAGTATAGTTGCTTACAATGTGTGATAGTTTCAGGTGTACAGCAAAGTGACTCAATTGTCCATGTATATGTGTGTCTGTGAATATATTTTTTGCTTTTGCAGACTCCTTTTCCTTATAGGTTATTATAAAATTGCAAATAGTTCCCTGTACTATACAGTAATTCTTTGTTGTATGTCTGCTTTATATATAGTAGTTTGTTATTAATTCCAAACTCCTAATTTATTCTTCTCCCTCCCTTTCTCCTTTGGTCATGGTAAATTTATTTTCTATGTTTTTCTAAGTTCATTTTCTAAATATGTTCTCTGTCTTTGTCATAAACTACTTTACTTTTCTGAAATGAATGAAAAAACCACACCTCTTCCAGCTCAGAGAATTAATCCATTCTAACCCTGTTCTTCGTGGGTGTCTGTGAGCTGTAGTCAGAGGGGCTTGCCTGGAATGCTGTATCTGTGTGGTCAGTTCTGCATGTGAGTTTTGTTTTTCAAAAGCAAAAGAGACACTGATGTATAGAACAGTCTTATGGACTCTGTGGGAGAGGGAGAGGGTGGGAAGATTTGGGAGAGTGGCATTGAAACATGTAAAATATCATGTAGGAAATGAGTTGCCAGTCCAGGTTCGATGCACGATGCTGGATGCTTGGGGCTGGTGCACTGGGACGGCCCAGAGGGATGGTATGGGGAGGGAGGAGGGAGGAGGGTTTGGGATGGGGAACACATGTATGCCTGTGGCGGATTCATTTTGATATTTGGCAAAACTAATACAATTATGTAAAGTTTAAAAATAAAATAAAATTAGAAAAATAAAAAAAAATAAAAAAAAATTAAAAAAAAAGCTTTCATGAGATGCAATTTATGTGTAAGAAGGTTCACCCTTTTAAAGGATACAGTTTAATGTTTTTAGTATGTTTACAGAGATTTGCAATAATCATGGTAACCTAATTTAAAATATTGCATGAATATTTTATACATGCACTATTTCAGGAAACTATGATCAACTTTGCTAATTATTAGAGAAATGCAAATAAAAACTGCAGTGAGGTATCACATCACACCAGTTAGAATGGCCATCCTCAAAAAGTCTGCAGTCAGTAAACAACTGGAGAGACTGTGGAAAAACCTTCAACACTGTTGGTGGGAATATAAATTTATACAGCCACTATGGAGAACAGTATGTAGATTCCTTAAAAACCTAAAAATAGAACTACCATATGATCCAGCAATCCCATTCCTTGGCATATATCTGAGAAAATTATAATTCAAAGATACATGTACCCAAGTGCTTCTTGCAGCACTATTTACAATAGCCAGGACATGGAACCAACCTAAATGTCCATCATCAGAGGAATGGATAAAGATGCTGTGGTTCATATAGACAATGGAATATTACTGAGCCATAAAAAGAAGGAAATAATGCCATTTACAGTGATATGAATGGGCCTAGAGATTGTCACACTAAATGAAGTAAGTCAGACAGAGAAAGACAAGTATCATATGGTATCACTCTTATGTGGATCTTTTAAATATGTTGTTGGATTCTGTTTGCTAGAATTTTGTTGAAGATTTTTGCATCTATGTTCATCAGTGATATTGGCCTGTAGTTTTCTTTTTTTGTGGCATCTTTGTCTGATTTTAGTATTAGGGTGATGGTGGCTTCATAGAGTGAGTTTGGGAGTTTGCCTTCCTCTGCAATTTTCTGGAAGAGTTTGAGTAGGATAGATGTTAGCTCTTCTCTAAATTTTTGGTAAAATTTACCTGTGAAGCCATCTGGTCCTAGGCTTTTGTTTGTTGGAAGATTTTTGATTACAGCTTCAATTTCCATGTTTTTGATGGGTCTGGTAAGATTTTCTATTACTTCCTGGTTCACCTTTGGGAGGTTATACTTTTCTAAGAATTTGTCCATTTCTTCCAAGTTGTCCGTTTTATTGGCATATAATTGCTGATAGTAGTCTCTTATGATCTTTTGTATTTTTGTGTTGTTTGTTGTGATTTCTCCATTTTCATTTCTAATTTTTTTTTATTCTTCTCCCTTTTTTTTCTTAATGAGTCTGGCTAATTGTTTGTCTGTTTGTCTTCTCAAAGAACCAGCTTTTAGTTTTGTTGATTTTTGCTATAGTCTCCATTTCTTTTTCAGTTATTTCTGCTCTGATTTTTATGATTTCTTTCTTTTTACTAACTTTGGGGATCTTCTTTTCTTCTTTTTCTAGTTGCTTTAGATGTAAAGTTAGGTTGTTTATTTGATGTTTCTCTTGTTGAGGTAGGCTTGTATTGCTATGAATCTCCCTCTTAGCACTGCTTTTATTGAATTTCATAGGTTTGGGGTTGTCATGTTTCATGTTCATGTTTCTACACATATTTTTATTTCCTTTTTTATTTCTTCCATGATTTGTTGGTTATTCAGAAGCATGTTGTTTAGCCTCTGTATGTTTGTATTTGTAATAGTTTTTTCCCTGTTCAGTTCAGTTCAGTCGCTCAGTCATGTCTGACTCTTTGTGACCCCATGAATTGAAGCATGCCAGGCCTCCCTGTCCATCACCAACTCCCAGAGTTCACTCAAACTCACGTCCATCGAATCGGTGATGCCATTCAGCCATCTCATCCTCTGTCGTCCCCTTTTCCTCCTGCCCCCAGTCCCTCCCAGCATCAGAGTCTTTTCCAATGAGGCAGCTCTTCGCATGAGTGGCCAAAGTACTAGAGTTTCAGCTTTACCATCAGTCCTTCCAAAGAACACCCAGGACTGATCTCCTTTAGAATGGACTGGCTGGATCTCCTTGCAGTCCATGGGTTGACATCTAATCTTACTGCACTGTATTTGGAAAAGATGCTTGAAATGATTTCAAGTTTTTTTGAATTTTCCAAGGCTAGATTTATGGCCCAGTATGTGATTGGTCCTAGAGAATGTTCCATGTGCACTTGAGAAAAAGGTGAATTCTGTTGTTTTTGGGTGAAATGCCCTATAGATATCAATTAGGTCTAACTGGTCCATTGTATCATTTAGAGCTTTTGTTTCATTGCCAGTTTTCTGTTTGGTTGATCTATCCATAGGTGTGAGTGGGATATTAAAGTGCCCCGCTATTACTGGGTTACTATTAATTTCCCCTTTCATACTTGTTAGCATTCGCCTTACATATTGAGGTGCTCCTATGTTGGGTGCATATATATTTATAATTGTTGTATCTTCTTCTTGAATTGATCCTTTGATCATTATGTAGTGTCCTTCTTTGTCTCTTATCACAGTCTTTATTTCAAAGTCTATTTGTCTGATATAAGTATTGCTACTCCTGCTTTCTTTGGGGTCCCATTTGCGTTCTAAAAAATGGTACAAATGAACTTATTTATAAAACAGAAATAGACTTGTAGATGTAGAAAACAAATTTATGGTTACCAAGGGGCAAAGCAGGGGGATGAATTGGGAGATTCATCTACACTACTACTAACTAAAAATAAGGAGCTACTGTGTAGCACAGGGAAATCTTCTCAATATTCTGTAATGACTTCTATGCGTAAAGAATCTAAAAAAGAGTGGGTATATACATATGTACAGCTGATTCACTTTCTTGTAAATCTGAAACTAACATATTATGAATAAACTATGCTCTAATAAAAATTAATTTAAAATACAAATCAAAAATAAAAGTAATTAGAAAAGGAAAAAGTATGTTTCATCATCCCCAAAGAAACCTTGTACTCATCTGCCCCTTTCATGTAGCCACTCGGCATGTTAAATTTTGGAATCCTAGACTCTACCTTAAAGACTCTGAAACCACATGCCTTGGGGTAGATAGGAACACATGTGGTTTAACAAGCTCCTGCAGATGCTTTGGGGGAGCACAAACAGTTGACAACCACATCAGTAATTGTTATTCTCCTCTCCTTAAACCTATTTCGCTTTGTCTTTTGTTGCATCCTGGAAGTTCACAAGCATCTCGTACTCCATGGTGAGATTGAGCTTGTGCCCTCTTCCGGGACTGCCTGACCCCAGAGGCTCGTCTTCTAGTGCCTTGTTTGTGATGGATTCCCCCAGTTGATGCTGTCTCAGGGCCCTATGAAAACTCACATAGATTTAAAAGGAGAAAAAAATAATGCTAAAGAATACAAGCAAACCTTTTAACTGATCAATATAAATCACTGTAGACAGTAGTGCTTAAGAAAAGAGCATGAAGTACGATCAGGTCCAATCAAAGGGGTTTCTCTTTGTGAAGTTGAGCAAATCACTCCAACTCACAGCAAGTTCTACTCTGGAATAACACCTTCCTGAATTTAGGATTAGGATAAAATGAAACAAAAGAAGTCAGTTATCTGGAAGAATGCCTGGGACAGGACATGCGTTCCATAGATATTAATTATTATCATTATAGTTTATGGCTCACAGTTTCCGGTTAGGCTTGTTATTGTTGTTTAGTCGCCAAGTCGTGTCTGACTCTTGTGTGACCCCGTGGACTGTAATCCTCCAGGCTCCTCTGTCTGTGGAATTTCCCAGATGAGAATACTGGAGTAGGTTGCCATTTCCTTCTCCAAGGGATCTTCCTAACCCAGGGATTGAACCTGAATCTTCTGCATTGGCAGGCAGATTCTTTACCACTGAGCCACCTGGGAAGCTCTGATTAAGACCAATTTGAAGAAGCATTTTGCTGCTGTATCCCACTATCAAGTTAAGAGGCTTGAAATTTTATAACCACGTCTTGTTTCATGGCATGTTGTCACTGAGAAATAGATATATGGAAACACAGAGGGAAGTGTCAGGGTAGCAGATTGTCTACCTTATTCAGATGGAATTTAGAAAAGTTGAGTCTGCACATTTTTTGCAACTGTTATCATGGAAGCATAGAGTACAAACATGTATCTTTGCTGGTGAAAGATGGTTAGAAAACCTCACATGTTGTATAGCTCCTGTTTGTTTCTATAGTAATTCAAAAGCCATCGTACCCTCTCTCTACATAAAACATTTGGGGTAATTAATTTTTTTACATATATCTGTCTGTCCCTGTTTCTTGTTTCATGAATAATATTCTATGTTCTCTGACACTGTAAAGCAATCACAGGAATTCTGAAATGAATCAGTCCACCCAGACAAAGGGGAAGGAGAGGGGAGGCAGTGCGCTGTTACTTTAGGATGGAAAGGTGTGTGTGGTTTGACTGCAAATACAGAGGCAGCTTTGGGGAAACATAGGAGAGATACAAGAGCAATCAGAGGAAACTATTAAAGATCTCCCGGGCAGAGGGAAAAGTCAGCGCAGGAAATATTCATGTGGGGAGGAAACAGCTGGTTAAAAATACTGAGTATCCATCATGTGGAGAAATAAACATGGAGATGAGCACCATGAGAGCACAGGCTTCTTGCCAGGACTGGGATGAGAGCAGGGATGGGCTTAAATACATGCCCACACACACGTGCGCGCACACACACACACACACACACACACGCGCACTCCAGTATCTTTTGGACCTCTTGCCAAGGACAGTGACAAGAGCATATCCTTTGCCTGGTGATGGGATGAATGAGACCTGTGGGCTGACTCAAGTTACCTCGAGAAAGAATATCTTGAGCTGTTATTTTCATTGATTTCATAGCTCTTGAGGGCACAGCAGCTCTCCCATCACAGCCACAGAGCCCAGGAGACAGTTCTCCCAACAGAACAGTGCTTACACCCCTTCCTTGTATACTTTCATCTATTGAGTTTCCTTTGGGGGGAAAAAATCATATTTCTGGGAGATAAGGGTACTTGCCTTATTGTGTGAAGGGAACTCCTGAGAGATATATACTTTAGAACTTAGAGAGTCTGAAAGAGAAAGAAGATGGGAAAGAGGAGTTCAGCAGTAAAAAAAGAAACAATCGTGACTCCCATGAAATACTGAGTTGGCCAAAAGTTTTGTTTTCCATAACACCTTATGGAAAACCCAAACAAACTTTTTGGCCAATGTAACATAAGGCAGGCTGGCGGTTGAGGAAAAGAGGAATAACATTCTAAGAATGAGGGCAGAGAGACAGACTCAAATAAAGGAGATCAAGGAAATATTAGAAAAATATGTATATTAAATAGTTTTCAGAACCTAATTTGTACTTAGGATACTAACTTCTGTGAGCTAAGACTGATACATAAATGACAGATCATTTTTATAATAGAGGCATCTTAAATAGAAAACACAGAATAAAAAATAAACATGAATATCATACTTTTATTGTACTGACAAAATCTGAAATTGATAAACAGGAAGGATAAATGGAGGCATGTTCTATGCTTTCTTGTACTTTGTGGATGATATAATAAGAGAAAGGATGGGAAATAATCAAGTTTTTGTGATCATCTTCTCTTAGATCTAAGATGCTCCTGAGATCTGAAACAAAAATTGTTCTGTAGGAAAAAAAGATAAATTGTAAAATGCATCCGTATACTTCAGGGAAAGAAAAAAGTGCTTTTGTAAAAAGTGAAGCACAAGGACAGTGGGTAAAAGTATAGCAAACAGCAGAATAATAAGTTACCACCAGGGGAAGAAAATGTCACTTCGAATAGGAAGTAGGAAAACTCCTGAGATGTTTGAAAAGAGAGTTTCATATTCATTCCAATTAAAAGTGCAGACAGGTCAAAGCCAGATGTCTAGAGTTTCAGAGAGAATAACATACAGGTAAATATCACCACTGAAGGAACAATGCAAGTCAAAGACATAGATTTTAGAAGTGTTGCATTTTTGAGTGTGTACTTTTGTTTTATCTTTATCATAAAGTGTTAGTTGTTCAGTCGTGTCCAATTCTTTGTGACACTATGGACTATAGCTTGCCAGGCTCCTCCATCCCTAGGATTCTTCAGGCAAGAATACTGGAGTGGTAAACTCTTAGAGATCTCGACATGAAAAGGTAAAAGTGCATTATATAAATTAGAAGGACACGTCAAAGATATAAAATCAGTTTGTGCTAATACTTCTAAAAACATGTTTCTTTTCTTAAAAAGGAGGAAACTGAGGCCATATTTTTCCTTGTCATTTATCTCCTTTCTTTGCTTGCTCTCCAGTCCAAGACTGTTTTTCACACCAGCTTCGTCCTCATCACTGTGGTTAGAATGGCATTACATGTTTGTCAATTTTTCATTTATGGATCTTTCACCGTATTTTTAATCTTGAAAGAAAAATCATACAGTTACTATTATAGCAACATTTTTAAAATCCATGTTTGTTTTGCTTTTTAATTTTTATTCCTTGTTCATAAGCTTATGTATTCTGACACAACAATAATTATACCAGAGTGTTTTTTTAAGTGTGTCCTGCCTGCAGCCTTGGACCTGAATTGCTCGACTAAATATTGTGTGGGGGGATCTTCACACTCAACCCCTGAATTCCACTGGCTGCCACATGTACTCTACAAATAGCCTCTGTCTGCTTCCGTTTTCTAGTTTAAAGGAAACTTGCTGTTGTCCTTTTCTCTCTGACTTTATGATAAAACCTTTTATATACCATCACCCTGGACTGTGTCCTGCTTCCTCAATGTTCCTCCATAGAATGTTGCTGCCATTTGGGGGGCCGCCCTCTCTTGTGGGCAGTGTGAAATGACTGTGGTTTTCAGCCACTATCCATGAGAAGGGCTTCCCCTTTCCTTGGGACAAGTAAAAATGCACTACACACACATTCCAAAATTCTTGTTAGAAAGTAACACCAACCCCCATCCCTCTGAGAACTGCTAAGACACGTCACTCACTGTGTGAGCTAAAACTTCAGAACCCAATAACCACAAATGTAGCGTGATCCTAGAAATGTGGCAAAGAGCTAGCCATCCAAAGTGTCTCCTCAGCAGGCCTCCATGATTCCTGGAATCCCCACCATTGAGCACTGCCTCAGTTAGGTATATATAATGATGTTGTTGTTGTTCAGTCGCTGAGTCATGTCCAACTCTTTACAATCCCATGGTCTATAGCACACTAGGCTCCTCTGTCCTTCACCATCTCCTGGAGCTTGCTCAAACTCGTGTCCATTGAGTCAGTGATGCCATCCAACTATCTCATCCTCTGTCATCCCCTTTTCCTCCTGCCTTCAGTCTTTCCCAGCATCAGGGCCTTTTCCAAGGAGTCAGCTCTTCACATCAGGTTGCCAAAGTATTGGATATTCATCTTCAGCATTGGTCCTTCCAATGAATATAATGATGAAAAAAACCAAAATGTGTATAGCTCTTACAACATGCCAGACTCTGTTCTAAGCACTATTCACGTGTAGTAATTTAATGAACTCTGTAAGGTGCTATTATTCTTCTTCTTCCCATTTAACTGATGAGAAAACTGAGGAACAGAGACATTAGGTAAAGGGTAACTAGTAGAATCAGCTGTTCAGCTGGTTAAAGGTAGGGCCAGTATTTGGGCCAAGGCTGTCCAGGCCCAGAGCTCACTCATGCATGCTTTTAGCCATGGGCTTCCCAGGGGGTGCTAGTTAAAGAACCCCCTGCCAAAGCAGGAGACATAAGAGACGTGCATTCGAGCCCTGGGTCAAGAAGATTCCCTGGAGGAGGGAATGGCAACCCACTCCAGTATTCTTGCCTGGAGAATCCCATGGACAGAGGAACCTGGTGGTCTATAGTCCATGGGGTCTCAAAGAGTCAGATGTGAGTGAAACGACTTAGCACGCACCCACTATGACACGTTATAGAATACAAAGTCAAGGTCACAAACTCAAGTGGCCATTGCTCAGATAACTGTACATTATCATGGAATGTAAAGAAGGTAAAGCCCAGCAGTGTGCTAATTATTATGTATTCTATATAGTGAAAGTGAAAGTCACTCAGTCGTGTCTGACTTGCTGCCACCACATGGACTATACAGCCCATGGAATTCTCCAGGCCAGAAAGCTGGAGTGGGTAGCTGTTCCCTTCTTCAGGGGATCTTCCCAACCCAGGGATTGAACCCAGTTCTCCCACATTGTGGGCAGATTCTTTACCAGCTGAGCCACAAGGGAAGCCCATACTATACGGATGGCCCATTAAATATAAAATGAACACAAGGCATATATGTGGTTACATACCTTGAAGCTGCTCAGACCTGCCTTCCCATCCTAGTCTTACCACCACAAATTGTGTAACCATGAACTTAGCATTGTGAGCAGCATTAGGTAAACTGTCAATACATACTACTGTTAGTGTTATCATCTTTATTATGAAACATCTTTATTAGTAGTAGAAAAGTAGCATTTTTCCACAATGCTTCTCAACCTGGTAGTTCTTTAAAATCAATGGGAAAGGTTTTAAAAACGACTTAGACTTTGGGATTTCCCAACATCCCTCAATGTGAGGAAAAGTCAAGACACTTTTAAAACAGTCCCAGAGGAGAGATGCCTCAGGGCTTGTTGAGAAAAACCCTAGGTTTCTATTTAAAGGACAGCTCTGAAGTGAACCCAGAAAAACCATTTCTTGAATAACTTTGGGACTTTCTTTGAAGCCACACACCAAAGTCATGGACTTCTGGAGTCCTGAATAGTGATGAGAAATAGACTCCGGGGGCAGGAGGGAGCGAGCATCGTGGATGCTTTTTCTCAGTGGCTATAGAGTACAGAACTTACAGAGACAAAACTGAGGAGTGAGCAGAATAGAATAACTCCCCAGGGACTCGGAAAGAGATACGGAAGGGGACCTAAGAGAAGAGAAGTTGCTAATCCCAAGAGATCATGAGCCACCCTCTTCTCCTGGATTGATGGTTACTATATAGGGTATAAAAAAATCTAGGTTTTTGAATTCAGAGGAGAACGCATAGCACAATGGGTCTGAGGTTTAGGCTTTGCAGTCAGAACAGATGTTGAATGCTACCATCTACTGCTTGTGTGGTTTTGAGAAATTACTTAACCTCTTTGAGACTGAATTGGTAGACAATGCCTACCTCATATGGATGCTGAGCTTAGACCATCACGACAACCCATAACATTATTTGCATTGTTGTGATTTCTGCTTTATTACCTTGTTATGATTTATTACTATGTAGCTCTTTTTATCGGAGAAGGCAATGGCACCCTACTCCAGTACTTTTGCCTGGAGAATCCCATGGACGGAGGAGCCTGGTGGGCTGCAGTCCACGGTGTCACTAGAGTCAGACACGACTAAAGCGATGCAGCAGCAGCATATGATCTGGATGCCTGACCATAATGATTTAAAACCCAACCTCTCTCATGCTTTTCATATTTATAATCATGATATCACTGCCATTTCATTTTTATTGATTGATTTTTGTGACAGATAATTTTAAATTCTCCCTTGATGTAGATGTTTATATGCACTTTATTTTTAATACTTATTTATGTTGTTGGCTGCATTAGGTCTTAGTTTTGGCATGCAGGATCTTCACTGTGGTGCACGGGCTTCTCTAGTTGTGACTCAGGGGCTCCATAGCTGTGACACGTGGGTTTAGTGGCCCCAACAGCATGTGGTATGTTAGTTCCCAAACCAGGGATCGAACTCACGTCCCTGCTGCGGAAGCACGGAATCTTAACCACTGGACCGATGATGTTAATAATTCTTCGAGATATCCTCCACAACTGTTCCTCCTCTCGTACCTGACGCTGCATCAACACTCAGTCACTTGCAATCACTTGCATGCACCACACTGCTTATGACCTCCATGTTCTCTCCCATTTCCTCCTGCCTTTTTCTAGCCACTTCTTACTCATCCACTCAGATCCCTTTTCAGCTGGCACTTTCTCTAAGAAGGCCCCAGGTTAGGGGATGTATTCATCTCATATGGACAGAATTTTGGGGCACGACTCTGTCACTGGACGTTACCCATTCTCTATTAACTGTCCATCTCTGCCACCCCGACACAACCATACGCTGCTTGAAATGCAAACTTTACACGTGCATCCACTAGAACAGAGGCGGTTTCACGGCAGCATTTGGAAAATGTCCATTGATTTGATAACTGATGGAATAAAAAAGAATGAAAATGTTTGGGGTAGCTTTACTACAGTTCATCTAGAAATCCATAGAAATAACCAAAGCTGTGAGGCCTCCAGTCATAGGCAACCAGGCCCAGCCATTGCTTGGGCATCAATGGCCCTGGCACAGGGACTGCATGTTAGTGTGGACTGGCCTTTACTGGGCTATGGACTTAGTGACAACAGCCCCTCCCATCCATCCAGGATAAATAAACCCTGTGCACAATGCTATCATTGGACTCAGCAAATTATATATTAATTAACTATTTCTGTGGACCCAACATGAACTGATGGTCCCTGCCAGGCAGAGCCATTGGGTCAGCAGAAGACAGGGTCTTGACTGCCCCAGGGTAAGGTCCTTTGTCACAACAGATGCACAGCCTGGCAACTCCTGCTTACCCATCTGCCCCTGCAACATCAGAATGCAGACCAAAACCTTACAGAAACATTGGTAATGATGGAAGTAAGAATCCGTGGGTCAGATCTCAGATGCATTTTCCTAAAATCCATCCTAAGAGACTATGGAAATCTACATGGGGTGTGTGTGTATAGTTTCAAGTTAAACAGATTATTTTTGTTTTTACCACGTACAGAGGAAATAACATTTTTTTCAATTGAAGTCTAGTTGATTTATAATATTGTTTTCATTTCAGGTATATAGCAGAGCGATTCAGTTACACATGTATGTTTTCTGATCCTTTTCCATTATAGGTTATAAAAAGGTATTGAGTATTGTCCCTGTCCTATATAGTAAATCTTTGTTGTTTATTTTATATATAGTGGTGTGTATCTGTTAATCCCATAGTCCTAATTTGTCCCTCTCTCCTCCTTTCCCCCTTGGTAACTGTGAGTTTGTTTTCTATGTTTGTGAGTTCATTTGTATTATTTTTTTAGATTTCACATATAAGTGATACCATATAATATTTGTCTTTCTCTCACTTGCTTCTCTTAGTATGATAACCTCCAGGTGCATCTGCCTGTGTGCTTAGTTGCTCAGCTGTGTCCGAGTGTTTATGACCCCAAGGACTGTGCCCACCAGGCTCCTCTGCCCATGGAATTCTCCAGGCAAGAATACTGGAGTGGGTTGCCACCTCCTCCTCCAGGGGATCTTCCCAAGCCAGTGATTGAACCTCAGTCTTCTGCATTTCCTGCATTGGCAGGTGGATTCTTTACCACTGAGCTGCCTGGAAAGCCCCTCTATGTTGCTGCAGATGGCATTATTTCATTCTTTTTTTTTGGCTAAATATGTAATATTCCATTGTATACGTGTACCACATCTTTCTGAATGCATCACATACATCCATCTATTGATGAACGCTTAGGTTGCTTCCATGTCTTTGCTATCATAAATAATGCTGCTGTGAACATTGGCGTGCATGTATCTTTTCGAATTAGTTTTTTTTCCCAGATATATGCCAAGGAGAGGGACTGCTTGGTGATATGGTAGTTCTATTTTTGTTTTTTTTAAAGGAACATCCATACTGTTTTCGATAGTGGCCGCACCAACTTACATTGCCACCAAGACTGTAGGAAGGTTCACATTCTCCACACTGAGAGGAAATAACCTGTTTATATCACAGATGTGTCAGATCCTGTTTAAAGATCGTTCATTCATCAGGCAGATACTTACTGTGTGCTCACTACGTGTGTTGTCTGCCAAATTAGATGGTTGGCAATAGGGGTTAAGTTTTACATATTGGGGTCAGCTTTCTAGGGACCTTTGCATTCTACATCAAGCAGTTGGAGTCTTATTCAGCAAAAGTGTTAAGCCAAGAACACAGTGGACCTATGGGAACATCACTTTGTGACCCTTTACCATACAGAGCAGTGGTATAGACGATGGCCGGAAGGGACGAGAGTGTAGAACAGGAGAGATCAAGAGACTGTAGCATTTATTCAGGGAGAAGAGACTAAAATCTAAACAAGGCGATGGCCCTGGGGAAAAGAGAAGAGAGAATGGATTTGAGCATGATTCTGGAGGTCAACTTGAGAGATTTAATGACAGATCTGATCTGGAGTCTGAAGGAAAGTGTTTTAGCTTGAGTGAGCAGGGGATTGATAATGATTTAACTGATTTATGAAATATGGGTGGAGGGCAGGGCTGAGTGATGACAATAAGTCAATGTTAATTAGAAAGTAGTTGTAGGCTTTTTAGCCAAAAATATGCAGTACAAATGAGAGTGTCAGCTTAGGGGTGAGGCCAAGGATGGAGATGAAAGAAAATTTAGGAAATTGTTGGTATATGGTTAAACCTGGGAGAGAGGATTCGATCACCCAAGATAAGCAAAGAAGAAAGTAAAAAGTACTGAGGATGGAGTCGTAGGGACACCAGCATTGAAGGGGCAGAATAAAATGAAGCAGCAGAGGAGACTGAGAAAGTCATGCAGGCAGAGACTCAGCCGAGACTGATAAAAGGATGCTGTAAGAGAAGAGACTTTCAGGAAGGGGAGGTTGACATTGGAGGCAAGAAGAAAGGAAACCTCTGTAAGTTAGAATCTGTTGATCTCAAAGATGAAAAGTTGTGTAAGGAGTCAGTTCATTGCATGCTGAGCTCAGGGTCATAGGTTTTCCTCCTTTCTTCATCTTACTCCCATCCTCTTCCTCCTCCTCCTTCTTCCTTTAGGTTTTTTTTGTGTATAAATTCTTTCATCTGAATACTTGGTGCTTCGGCAGATATTGTATTAAATATTTGGAGCATCCCCTCATGGTAATTCGAAATATTGCATCAAATTAAGCTTGGATGCTGGTTTCATCTCTGGTAGAGCTCTCCACAAGCTGAGTGAGGTGTCTTGCTCATTTGCATTTGATTTTTGACATAGTGTCATTGACCTCAGGACATGTGAAAAAGTAATATCCTTTGTTACAGTTTCACAAACACTCATAGAGGAAAATGGGAAGGACATTGTTAATCTTCCCATGGCAGTTCTCTGGCTCTTATTGCTCCTTGTGATTGTCTTAAGGCTCAGTAAACAATGACTGGCATTTCACATCCTTTTTCCAAGGAAAGACATTGTGGAAGAACGAGTGGGGAGGAGAACCAGTTAAAATAGAGTTGGTCAGTTGCTAAGTCCTGTCAACTCTTTCTGACCCCATGAACTGTGCCATGCCAGACTTCCCTGTCCTGCACTATCTCCCAGAGTTTCTCAAACTCATGTCCATTGAGTTGGTAATGCCATCCCACCATCTCATCCTCTGTTGTCACCTTCTCTCTTGCCCTCAATCTTTCCTAGCATCGGGGTCATTTCCAATGAGTCGGCTTTTCACATCAGGTGGCCAAAGTGTTAGAACTTCAGCTTCAACATCAGTTCTTGCAATGAATATTTGGGGTTTATTTCCTTTAAGATCAACTGGTTTGATCTCCTTGCAGTCCAAGGGACTCTCAAGAGTCTTCTGCAGCACCACAACTCAAAGCATTAATACTTCAGTGGTAAGCCTTCTTTATGGTCTAACTCTCACATCCATACATGACTACTGGAAAAACCATAGCTTTGACTAGGTGGATCTTTGTTGGGAAAGTGATGTCTCTGCTTTTTAATACAGTGTCTAGGTTTGCCATAGCTTTTCTTCCAAGGAGCAGCTTTTCTTCTTTTAATTTAGTGTCTGCAGTCACTGTCCACAGTGATTTTGGAGCCCAAGAAAACAAAATCTGTCAATGTTTCCATTGTTTCCCCATCTATTTGCCATGGAGTGATGGGACTGAATGCCATGATCTTCATTTTTTGAATGCTGAGTTTTGAGCTATCTTTTGCACTCTCCATGTTCACCTTCATCAAGAGGCTCTTTAGTTCCTCTTTGCTGTCATCTTCATATCTGAGGTTTTCTCCCAGGAATTTCTCCAAGCAATCTTGATTCCAGCTTGTGATTCATCCAGTCTGGCATTTCTCATGATATACTCTGCATATAAGTGAAATAAACAGGGTGACAATATCCAGCATTGACATACTTCTTTCCCAATTTTGAGCCAATCTGTTGCTCCATGTCCAGTTTAGACCTGTTAGATCGTTGCTTGTTGACCTGCATACAAGTTTCTTAGGAGGCAGGTAAGGTGATCTGGTATTTATGTCTCTTTAAGAATTTTCCACAGTTTGTTGTGATCCACACAGTCAAAGGCTTTAGTGTACTCAATGAAGCAGACGTAGATGTTTTTCTGGAATTCCTTGGCTTTTTCTATGATCCAGTGGATGTTGGTAACTTAATCTCTGGTTCCTCTGCCTTTTCTAAATCCAGATTGTACATCTGGAAATTTGCAGTACACATGCTGTTGAAGCCTAGCTTGAAGGGTTTTGAGCGTTACTTTGCTAACATGTGAAATGAGCACAGTTGTGCAGTAGTTTGAACATTCTTTGGCAATGCCCTTCTTTGGGATTGGAATGAAAACTGACCTTTTCCAGTCCTGTGGCCACAGGTGAGCTTTCCAAATTTGCTGGCATATTGAGTGCAGCACTTTAACAGCATCATCTTTGAGGATTTTTAGTATAATAAATATAGTCTGCTGCTCTGATAGTCTTTTCCTTGTGTCAGTTTGTCAAGGTATAGTCTGTAGTTATTCAAACACTGATCTTGGTGTTACTGTGGTGCTGTTTTATAGATGTAATTAGAGTTCACAATCAGTTGACTTGAAGTTAGAGAGATTATCCTGAATAATCTGGATGAGCCTCATTTGATCAGTTGAAAGCCCTTAGAAACAGCTGGGCTTCCCCAAAGAGAAGAAATTCCACTTTTCCCCCTTCCCATCCATGGTTTATAACTTCCCTTTCATGATGGCCTAGTCCTAATGATTTCAGATTTACCGATCTGAACCTCACGATGGTATAAGCCAGTTGCTTGCATTGCATCTCTTAATATGTTTTTTCATACTGGTTCTAGTTCTCTAGTTGATACAGTGGCAATTTACATGACTGTGCTCTTTGAGAGGAAGGCATGATAATGAATACAGGTGACAATGAGGGATCAAGCAATCATATTGTGCATGATTAAGAGACACTTTTTTCAGAAGATCAGGTGGGAAGAAGGGCCATGGGAAGTACTAAGAATAAGTCCTCATGCAGAAATTTAGGAATATGGGAATGTGTTAGCTCACTGAAAAACAGAAATCTGAACATTTACATGTGCCTCGTAAATTATAAAATCGACCCATGGGTCCAAAGGAATGCCCAGTCCATCAATCAGTTCACAACAGTATCATGGGAGAGGCAGTGTATCAGGTTATGGTAGAAAGAAGAAGGGTACAGAAGTCAAACACACCTGAATAAAAATCATGCCTCAGGGAGTCATTGCTAGTTGCCTGACCTTGGAAAAGTTATTTAAACTCGCTGAAGCTCACTTTTATTACTTTTTAATGAAAATGTCAGATAATAATACCTTTGTCTCAGGGATGTTATAAGAATCAAGAGGGAGACTTCCATGGTGGTCCAGTGGTTAAGACTCTATGCTCCAAATGTGGGGACCCCAGTTTGATCCCTGGTCAGGAAACTAGATCACCCATGCTGCAACTAAAAGATCGCACATGCCTCGATGAATACCTTGTGTGCCACAGCTGAGACTAAAGCAGCCAAGTAAATAAATAAATATTTAAAAAATAAAGATGCATGTATAGGGCCAGCATAAAATAAACACATGATAAATAGTGGCTAATAGTATGACACTGAGACTGTGGATTTTCAACACACTATGCCCTTTCTCATTTTCTGAACTTCTTGCTAAGAACCAACCTTGATGAACTAGCATCTTTAGAGGGTAATTGAACACTCACGTATTCCCTACCTCCATGTCACAAGGAAAAATAAATAGTAAATATCCAAAGAAAAGTCATCAGTTCATGTTTCCTAAATTGTGTGAACGTGAAAGTGATGTCTCTCAGTCATGTCCAACTCTTTGCAACCCATGGACTGTAGCCTGCTAGGCTATTATAAGTGGCACCATAGTCCTAAGAAATTGACTACCTAGCTTATGCTCTGGCAATGTATGATTTCCTCTAAACATTACCGAACAATTGAAAGCACGGGCACAGCACAGAGGATCCTACAGGCCAATGGTCAACTATTGGTCTAGCCTTTGCCCATGTGGTCTCCTTTTTTATCATGCCTAGATTACTTTTTTCCCTACCCATTCATGCGTTAGATGTTCTGGAAATAACTAAATATAAGGACTTCTCTTGCCTTATCAAACTAACCATTGCTCTGAATTGTCTTTTGAAAGACATCCTAGACTTTTTTCCTTTTTCAATTTCTTGTTTGAGGCAAACATAAATAATGGCCTCTAAGCTTTCATGGGTCTTCTTATGTGGTACAGTGTTGAAGAATCTGCCTGCTAATACAGGAGACTCGGATTTGATCTCTGGGTGGGGAAGATGCCCTTGAGGAAGAAATGGCAAAGCACTCCAGTATACTTGCCTTGGAAATCCCATGGACAGAGAAGCCTGGCAAGCTATAGTCCCTGGGGTCATAAAAGAGTTGGACACCACTTAGCAACTAAACAACAACAAAAGATTTAGTTACACTGATATTAGCAATTTCCTGCAGTCTGCATAAAATTTAAAAAGCATTAAAAATCACTAAAATAGAGGAAAAGCAGAGCAGATGTCATATGTGGGAGGGAAAAGATGGTGGTATAATTCCATCTTGGATATAAAGTCCTATTTGAGTAACTGTAGGAAATAAAATCTAGGCTAATGAGAATTTTCTGAGCATTATTCCCATTTCCTTGATCAGTCAGGAAAAGCATCTACAGTTGGAAGATAAGGGGGCTAAGAATAGAGCCCTGGGTACCACATACTAAACTGCAGGAAAAGAAAGAGAAGTTCCTGGAGTAAGCGAAAAGGAGAGATAAATGAATGTGGTTGTTTTAAAGAGAGTGTAATCAATAATGTCAGTTACTTCTAAGGGAAGAAGCCAAAGCACTGGGGACTAAAAACTTTCATTCCATTTATTCATTAAGAAAGTCATGAATGATTTTAATGAGACCAATGTAACTGGAGTTATGAATATAGACCATGCATTGCAATAGCTTGAGTAGGTGAAGAGAAGACATAAAAAATTGTAGAAAACTTCCCCAAGAAGTTAAGCCAATAAGGAAAGAATAAAGATGTGTCAGGGATGTTAGTAGATCCTAGTGGTCAATGATGGGCTTCAACAAAAAAAAATGTGATGAGTTGCTTCTCTCCAGCAGTGGAGTGTAGTAATTGTTTAGTAAGTGTAATGATGGAGTTTGGTACCACTTGGTTTTATACCTGAATTACCTGTGACATTTTATAAAGATAAATGCCCAAGTCCTACCTCAAATCTGTGAACCAGTTTCTTAGGGAAGGAATGAGTCTTCTGTAGTCCTGGTTTTCTTCTTGTCTTACCATGTACTCCCTATATGTCCATGCTCTACCATATTGTTTTCTTCTTGGTATCAGAGTTGACATGATAACTTCAAGATGTTACTCAACTCCATCTACAGTTTCTTAAACTGTAGTCTGAAAGCATATCTTCCAACTCTTGTTCTTTTGTAGTAACTAGTTCAAATGTTCTGACTTGTTATTTTACAAATCTGTAAAAATGTCGGAAGTACAATTTTCAACCAATTTTTGCAATTATGCTTTTTGCAGCTGCCTGTGAATAGCAGAAAATGCTATCAGTAATTTAATTGGTAGCAATTTTGGAGGGAAAGAGCAAGTCTGGTCTGAGGTTTACTTGAAAATCTCTCCCTCCATTATCCGTTATCCGAAACCCTTTATTCTATTGTTACTTCCCATCTCTCACAATCCATTAACATATTTTGCTACAGCAGCTATAGTTAAAACTGCTTGCTGCACTGCAGTTTTCTTGTAACTGTTTCATGACCAATTATATGTGAGCTATGTAAATCTTTAGTAAATATTTTTGAATCAAAAACTGAGGTTAGCTTTGAATGACAGATTGAAATTAATAGACTAAGAGCATTGATATGTAGTCAGAAAATAGACACTATACCAGCACAAGGGGTTTCCCTGGTGACTCAGTGGTAAAGAATCTGCCTGCCAATGCAGGAGACACAGGAGACTGGGGTTAGATCCCTGGGTCAGGGAGATCCCCTGGAGAAGGAAATGGCAACCCACTCCAGTATTCTTGCCTGGGAAATCCCATGGACAGAGGAGCCTGGTGGACTAAGTTCATGGGGTAGCAAAAGATTTGGGCACAACTTAGCAACTAAATAGCAACAAATACCTGTGGAAGGAAAGAAAGTCTATAATTAAGCACTAGAAATAAATAAATGAGCACAAACTTTAATTAAGTATTTTTAAAAAACAGCATTGTGTTTGAGAAGTACACAGGTATGTATCTTTAGTACTGAATTAGCTTTTTTCAATAAATTCATTTGATCAATAATGCAAGTGTTACAGGGGGTGCCAAAGTAGGGACTAATTAAGTAGAGAATATATAAAAATATACTTAAAATATATTCTTGTGGGACAAAAATGTGCTTTAGATTTTTTTTAATAAATGGAAAAAACGCTGAAGCATTCAGAGTATATTTTTCCTATTATTTACTGGCTGACCTTGCACTATACTAAGCTATTTACCCAGATTGCTTAATATCTCAACAGTTCTATAAACTAAGAGTCCTAACTTGTAGATAAGAGAATTGAGATTCGTAAGGGTGAGGTAATTCACCCAGGGTCACACAACTAACAATGTAACCAAAGGGCTGACTCCCAAGCCTGGGAGCTCTTTAGCAATGGAGTCCCAGCGCCAGCTCAGGGCTCACTGTGCAGCACGGATAAGTCCAGATTGGGCCCATTAATTTGGTCTAAGCAAGGAATTGTCAGTTTAGTAACTGAGCAATGAGCCTGGGGAGACCTTTTCTTTGTATCATTTGTGGTTATATGCTTCTATTAAAATCATCATGCCTGTTGAACCACGTAAAATGTTGTGCATACTGCTTATAATCTGTAAATATAAAAGGAAAGGAAGAAAACTATAAATACACAAAAGAAGAGATAAGCTGTTTTAAATAAGGCTACTGATAATGCTTCTCTTATGCACCCTCCCAAGGGGCACAAAAATCTGATAGAGCCAGCATTTTTATTGTGAAAGTGAAAGTGTTAGTCGCTCAGTCGAGTCCGATTTTTTTTTAAATTTTATTTTATTTTTAAACTTTACAATATTGTATTAGTTTTGCCAAATATCGAAATGAATCCGCCACAGGTATACATTTGTTCCCCATCCTGAACCCTCCTCCCTCCTCCCTCCCCATACCATCCCTCTGGGTCGTCCCAGTGCACCAGCCCCAAGCATCCAGTATTGTGCATCGAACCTGGACAGGCGACTCGTTTCATACATGATATTATATATGCTTCAATGCCATTCTCCCAAATCTTCCCACCCTCTCCCTTTCCCACAGAGTCCATAAGACTGTTCTATACATCAGTGTCTCTTTTGCTGTCTCGTACACAGGGTTATTGTTACCATCTTTCTAAATTCCATATATGTGCGTTAGTATACTGTATTGGTGTTTTTCTTTCTGGCTTACTTCACTCTGTATAATAGGCTCGAGTTTCATCCACCTCATTAGAACTGATTCAAATGTATTCTTTTTAATGGCTGAGTAATACTCCATTGTGTATATGTACCACAGCTTGCTTATCCATTCATCTGCTGGTGGGCATCTAGGTTGCTTCCATGTCCTGGCTATTATAAACAGTGCTGCAATGAACATTGGGGTACATGTGTCTCTTTCCCTTCTGGTTTCCTCAGTGTGTATGCCCAGCAGTGGGATTGCTGGATCATAAGGCAGTTCTATTTCCAGTTTTTTAAGGAATCTCCACACTATTCTCCATAGTGGCTGTACTAGTTTGCATTCCCACCAACAGTGTAATTGGGTTCCCTTTTCTCCACACCCTCTCCAGCATTTATTGTTTGTAGACTTTTGGATTGCAGCCATTCTGACTGGTGTGAAATGGTACCTCATAGTGGTTTTGATTTGCATTTCTCTGATAATGAGTGATGTTGAGCATCTTTTCATGTGTTTGTTAGCCATCTGTATGTCTTCTTTGGATAAATGTCTATTTAGTTCTTTGGCCCATTTTTTGATTGGGTCGTTTATTTTTCTGGAGTTGAGCTGTAGGAGTTGCTTGTATATTTTTGAGATTAGTTGTTTGTCGGTTGCTTCATTTGCTATTATTTTCTCCCATTCTGAAGGCTGCCTTTTCACCTTGCTAATAGTTTCCTTAGTTGTGCAGAAGCTTTTAGTTTTAATTAGGTCCCATTTGTTTATTTTTGCTTTTATTTCCAATATTCTGGGAGGTGGGTCATAGAGGATCCTGCTGTGATGTATGTTGGAGAGTGTTTTGCCTATGTTCTCCTGAAGGAGTTTTATAGTTTCTGGTCTTACATTTAGATCTTTAATCCATTTTGAGTTTATTTTTGTGTATGGTGTTAGAAAGTGTTCTAGTTTCATTCTTTTACAAGTGGTTGACCAGTTTTCCCAGCACCACTTGTTAAAGAGATTGTCTTTAATCCATTGTATATTCTTGCCTCCTTTGTCAAAGATAAGGTGTCTATATGTGCGTGGATTTATCTCTGGGCTTTCTATTTTGTTCCATTGATCTATATTTCTGTCTTTGTGCCAGTACCATACTGTCTTGATAACTGTGGCTTTGTAGTAGAGCCTGAAGTCAGGTAGGTTGATTCCTCCAGTTCCATTCTTCTTTCTCAAGATCGCTTTGGCTATTCGAGGTTTTTTGTATTTCCATACAAATTGTGAAATTATTTGTTCTAGCTTTGTGCAGAATACCATTGGTAGCTTGATAGGGATTGCATTGAATCTATACATTGCTTTACATTGTAGTATACATTGTAGTATACTCATTTTTACTACATTGATTCTTGCAATCCATGAACATGGTATATTTCTCCATCTATTAGTGTCCTCTTTGATTTCTTTCACCAGTGTTTTATAGTTTTCTATATAGAGGTCTTTAGTTTCTTTAGGTAGATATATTCCTAAGTATTTTATCCTTTTTGTTGCAATGGTGAATGGAATTGTTTCCTTAATTTCTCTTTCTGTTTTCTCATTATTAGTGTATAGGAATGCAAGGGATTTCTGTGTGTTGATTTTATATCCTGCAACTTTACTATATTCATTGATTAGCTATAGTAATTTTCTGGTGGAGTCTTTAGGGTTTTCTATGTAGAGGATCATGTCATCTGCAAATAGTGAGAGTTTTACTTCTTCTTTTCCAATTTGGATTCCTTTTATTTCTTTTTCTGCTCTGATTGCTGTGGCCAAAACTTCCAAAACTATGTTGAATAGTAATGGTGAAAGTGGGCACCCTTATTTCATTCCTGACTTTAGAGGAAATGCTTTCAATTTTTCACCATTGAGGATAATATTTGCTGTGGGTTTGTCATATATAGCTTTTATTATGTTGAGGTATGTTCCTTCTATTCCTGCTTTCTGGAGAGTTTTTATCATAAGTGGATGTTGAATTTTGTCAAAGGCTTTCTCTGCATCTATTGATATAATCATATGGTTTTTATTTTTCAATTTGTTAATGTGGTGTATTACATTGATTGATTTGCGGATATTGAAGAATCCTTGCATCCCTGGGATAAAGCCCACTTGGTCATGGTGTATGATGTTTTTAATGTGTTGTTGGATTCTGATTGCTAGAATTTTGTTAAGGATTTTTGCATCTATGTTCATCAGTGATATTGGCCTGTAGTTTTCTTTTTTTGTGGGATCTTTGTCAGGTTTTGGTATTAGGGTGATGGTGGCCTCATAGAATGAGTTTGGAAGTTTACCTTCCTCTGCAATTTTCTGGAAGAGTTTGAGCAGGATAGGTGTTAGCTCTTCTCTAAATTTTTGGTAGAATTCAGCTGTGAAGCTGTCTGGACCTGGGCTTTTGTTTGCTGGAAGATTTCTGATTACAGTTTCAATTTCCGTGCTTGTGATGGGTCTGTTAAGATTTTCTATTTCTTCCTGGTCCAGTTTTGGAAAGTTGCACTTTTCTAAGAATTTGTCCATTTCTTCCACGTTGTCCATTTTATTGGCATATAGTTGTTGATAGTAGTCTCTTATGATCCTTTGTATTTCTGTGTTGTCTGTTGTGATCTCTCCATTTTCATTTCTAATTTTATTGATTTGATTTTTCTGCCTTTGTTTCTTGATGAGTCTGGCTAATGGTTTGTCAATTTTATTTATCCTTTCAAAGAACCAGCTTTTGGCTTTGTTGATTTGTGCTATGGTCTCTTTTGTTTCTTTTGCATTTATTTCTGCCCTAATTTTTAAGATTTCTTTCCTTCTACTAACCCTGGGGTTCTTCATTTCTTCCTTTTCTAGTTGCTTTAGGTGTAGAGTTAGGTTATTTATTTGACTTTTCTCTTGTTTCTTGAGGTATGCTTGCATTGCTATGAACTTTCCCCTTAGGACTGCTTTTACAGTGTCCCACAGGTTTTGGGTTGTTGTGTTTTCATTTTCATTCGTTTCTATGCAAATTCTGATTTCTTTTTTGATTTCATGTGTGATTTGTTGGTTATTCAGCAGCGTGTTGTTCAGCCTCCATATGTTGGAATTTTTAATAGTTTTTCTCCTGTAATTGAGATCTAATCTTAATGCACTGTGGTCAGAAAAGATGCGTGGAATGATTTCAAATTTTGAATTTACGAAGGCTAGATTTATGGCCCAGGATGTGATCTATCCTGGAGAGGGTTCCGTGTGCGCTTGAGAAAAAGGTGATATTTATTGTTTTGGGATGAAATGTCCTATAGATATCAATTAGGTCTAACTGATCTATTGTATCATTTAAAGTTTGTGTTTCCTTGTTAATGTTCTGTTTAGTTGATCTATCCATAGGTGTGAGTGGGGTATTAAAGTCTCCCACTATTATTATGTTATTGTTAATTTCTCCTTTCATACTTGTTAGCATTTGTCTTACATATTGCGGTGCTCCCGTGTTGGGTGCATATATATATTTATAATTGTTATATCTTCTTCTTGGATTGATCCTTTGATCATTATATAGTGACCATCTTTGTCTCTTTTCACAGCCTTTGTTTTAAAGTCTATTTTATCTGATATGAGTATTGCGACTCCTGCTTTCTTTTGGTCCCTATTTGCATGGACCATCTTTTTCCAGCCCTTCACTTTCAGTCTGTATGTGTCCCCTGTTTTGAGGTGGGTCTCTTGTAGACAACATATGTAGGGGTCTTGTTTTTGTATCCATTCAGCCAGTCTTTGTCTTTTGGTTGGGGCATTCAACCCATTTACGTTTAAGGTAATTACTGATAAGTATGATCCCGTTGCCATTTACTTTATTGTTTTGGGTTCGAATTTATACACCATTCTTGTGTTTCCTGTCTAGAGAATATCCTTTAGTATTTGTTGGAGAGCTGGTTTGATGGTGCAGAATTCTCTCAGCTTTTGCTTGTCTGAATAGGTTTTGATTTCTCCTTCATATTTGAATGAGATCCTTGCTGGGTACAATAATCTGGGCTGTAGGTTATTTTCTTTCATCACTTTAAGTATGTCTTGCCATTCCCTCCTGGCTTGAAGAGTTTCTATTGAAAGATCAGCTGTTATCCTTATGGGAATTCCCTTGTGTGTAATTTGTTGTTTTTCCCTTACTGCTTTTAATATTTGTTCTTTGTGTTTGATCTTTGTTAATTTGATTAATATGTGTCTTGGGGTGTTTCGCCTTGGGTTTATTCTGTTTGGGACTCTCTGGGTTTCTTGGACTTGGGTGATTATTTCCTTCCCCATTTTAGGGAAGTTTTCAACTATTGTCTCTTCAAGTATTTCCTCATGGTCTTTCTTTTTGTCTTCTTCTTCTGGGACCCCTATGATTCGAATGTTGTAGCATTTAATATTGTCCTGGAGGTCTCTGAGATTGTCCTCATTTCTTTTAATTCATTTTTCTTTTATCCTCTCTGATTCATTTATTTCTACCATTATATCTTCTAATTCACTAATCCTATCTTCTGCCTCTGTTATTCTACTATTTGTTGCCTCCAGAGTGTTTTTAATTTCATTTATTGCATTATTCATTATATATTGACTCTTTTTTATTTCTTCTAGGTCCTTGTTAAAACTTTCTTGCATCTTCTCAATCCTTGTGTCCAGGCTATTTTTGATTTCAAGATTTTGGATCAATTTCACTATCATTATTCGGAATTCTTTATCAGGTAGATTCCCTATCTCTTCCTCTTTGGTTTGGTGGGCATTTATCCTGTTCCTTTATCTGCTGGGTATTCCTCTGTCTCTTCATCTTGTTTAAATTGCTGAGTTTGGGGTGTCCTTTCTGTATTCTGGCAGTTTGTGGAGTTCTCTTTATTGTGGCGTTTCCTCGCTCTGTGTGGGTTTGTACAGGTGGCTTGTCAAGGTTTCCTGGTTAGGGAAGCTTGTGTCGGTGTTCTGGTGGGTGGAGCTGTATTTCTTCTCTCTGGAGTGCAATGAAGTGTCCAGTAATGAGTTACGAGATGTCTATGGTTTTGGGGTGACTTTGGGCAGCTTGTATCTTGGAGCTCAGGGCTGTGTTCCTGTGTTGCTGGAGAATTTGCTTGGTATGTCTTGCCTTGGAACTTGTTGGCCCTTGTGTGGTGCTTGGTTTCAGTGTAGGTATGGAGGCATTTGATGAGCTCCTGTCAATTAATGTTCCTTGGAGTCAGGAGTTCCCTGGAGTCAGGGTTTGGACTTAAGCCTCCTGCTTCCAGTTATCGGTTTTATTTTTACTTATTTTTACGTTTCAAAACTTCTCCTTCTATACAGCACCATTGATAAAACATCACAGGGTTTTGATCTGTTGCCTGTCGCTTCCAAGGCAGTTCCCTCTGTTATAGCTTCTTCTGTTTGCTGGTCTCTTCAGTGTCTGATTTCCGCCCTGACACAAAGCAGGTGGTGGTGGACACTTTTTTTTTTTTTTTTTTTTTAGGCTCACTTGTTCAGTCGCGCTGGGGAGAGAGGGACGCTGCAAACAAATAACACTGGCGTGTGCTCGCAGTGCCTCAGCCTCACTGGGTCTGCCCCCGCTCACGGCGCGTGTAGCCTCACTGCCCACACTGCTCAGGCTCTAGGTTGCTCTGCCGGGAACCATCCGTGGCTGGCCCTGGGCTGCCTGCACCTCCCAGGTCCAAGCCACTCAGGTTCAGGCACTCGGGTAGTCCTCAGAGGCACAGACTCGGTTGGGCCTGCGTTTTGTGCCCTTCCCAGGTCCGAGCAGCTCAGGTGATGAGGTGTTTGGCGAGCACGATTGCTGCGACTTATCGCCTCCCCGCCGCTCGGTTATCTAGGTGTACAACCGGCACACCTTCTCAGGCAGATGTTGACCATCCAGACCCCCGAGAAGTTTTAGTTAGCAAAGAAGCCTGCTTACAGTTTTATAGATAATGTCTCTCTGGGGCTGCGATTGCCCCCTTCCGGCTCTGGCTGCCTGTCACTGGAGGGTGATGGTCTGCAGCTGGCTATCTCTGTTCAGTCCTTTGTTCCCTGCATGGGCCTGGTGGTGTCTTATGTTAGGGCTGGCTTTTCGTGTGGTAGATATCCCACAGTCTGGTTTGCTAGCCCAAATTATTTTGCTCAGATAGCGCTCAGAGTATTCAGGCCAGATCCTTACTCTAAGTGATGCAGCCTGTGCTGCGCTTCCCTGCCCAGCCCCCGCTTGCTAGTGGCGTGTGCAGGCGTCTGCACTGCTTCTCTGCTGGGGGAGTTACCACAGGGCTCGCAATCTGTGGGTTTTAATTGTTTATTTTTCCTCCCTGTTATGTTGCCCTCTGTGCTTCCAAGGCTCAGCACAGATTCGGCAGTGAGAAGGTTTCCTGGTGTTTGGAAACTTCTCTCTTTTTAAGACTCCCTTCCCAGGATGGAACTCCGTGACTCCCTCTTTTGTCTCTTTTTTTGTCTTTTATATTTTTTCCTCCCTCCTTTCGAAGACTTGGGTTGCTTTTCTGGGTGCCTGATGGCCTCTGCCGGCATTCAGAAGTTGTTTTGTGGAATTTACTCGGCGTTTAAACGTTCTTTTGATGAATTTGTAGGGGAGCAAGTATTCTCCCCGTCCTACTCCTCCACCATCTTCTCGAGTCCGATTTTTTGCAACCCCATGGACTGTAGCCTGCCAGGCTCCTCTAGTTCATGGAATTCTCCAGGCAAGAATACTGGAGTGGATAGGCATTCCCTTCTCCAGGGAATCTTCTAGACTCAGGAATCAATCCCCAGTCTCCTGCACGCAGGCAGATTCTTCACCGTCTAGAGAGCCACCAGGAAAGCCCATTCTTACCATAGCTTCACAGTATATATGGGAGAAAGTCACATGTTCTAATAATTCCAGTGAATTTCAGCTCTCTACCTCAGTTCTGCCTGAATGATGTTGAAAGTACTTGATGTCAAGCTTGTCCAGAGCCTCCTTGCTGGGTGATTAGAGATGAAGAGATCTCCAGCGGAAGGAGAGTACCGTAGAGAAAGGAATTCCCTAGACCACCATCTTGCCCACTGGTTCTGGCTGAAACATGTTTAGAAGGAAGTCTGTGATGCTTTTTCCAAGCTCGTGTTCATCCATTCATGCATTTACTCCCACATGCATTTACTCAAGAGATGGCATCACTGACTCAATGGACATGAGTTTGAGCAAATGCCAGGAGATGGTGAAGGACATGGAAACTTGGCTTGCTGCAGTCCATGGGGTCACAAAGAGTCAGACACAGCTTAGTGACTGAACAACAACAGGATAGAGAGCGTGAAGAGTGGCTTTCACTGGTGTCAGGGAGTATGGGGAGACTTCTGAAAGGCTACTAGAGACCTTCCTTCAGAAAAACAGAGCTAAGATAAGTTGTCCAACTTAATTAGACTAGATTAGACTGGCTTTAGCTCCATTTTGGTGGGAGCAGAAGTTTCATTTGCTCTATATTGTTTATGCAATTATTTTCTAAGTGGAAATGTTTTCATTTTGTTCTGGCCCCCTACTTTCCTGGTTCCTCACTGGTGCAGTGATTCCCTGGAATCTTAATAGCTACAATGGGTATGCTCTGCTTAATGGGTATGAGCTTTAGAGAATAATGTCATTTCTGAACACTTAATGAGTTTCGCAATTAAGAAGGCATTGAAGTTCAAGGTCTTAAAAAAAAAAGACATTTCCCTAATGATACAGCTGCCAACTAAGGAGTTGATAATCTGAAAAAGAAGTTGTTTTTTCTGCTTCAGGCTAAAATAAATTCCTTCTATCTTACCATGACAAAATTCTAAGTGTTTGAAGTGCTTTTTGACAGCTATTACAAAAAGACTTCCAAAATATGTAATTTAATCATTCTTAGTTGTAAAAATGTAGAATTTGAAGGAAAGACAAGAGAATGACAAATTGTAGCAAAATGAACTACTAAACATAGAATGTCTGTCTCACTTGTAGACTTATACCTGATAATGGAAGACAGGATATATATTCCATTTTCACAATAAAAACAAATAGTAATTATTGATGCAGAGTTCTGTGGGATATAAGGTATGTGGGCAGTGATTTCTAGGTATTCCTTGAATTTTCTTTTCAAGCTCTTAGCAGAAGTTTTAGAGTCATAGCTGTTGTTTGTTGCCTTGCAGGCAATTTAATTTAGAATAAACTCTTACAATAGGAGTAGAAAATGGTCTCCTAACCCTGTAATTTACTTCCAACCCCCTAGTCCCTTCTTGGTTTCAGGCTTGTTTTCAATGGAAACACACTATAGACTATCATCTTATTTCACAGAGACCAGTTCTAGTTAGGAGAGGACCCTCCATATCTAGCATAGGCCCAAAGTATCCCTGATAAAATACACTAAGAGCCAAATTTGAACTTGATGTTGAAATCCAGGAGCCTTGTGCTGTGCAGTTGGGGTTTTGATTCCAGTGCCCCGGGATATTTATGTTTCTCTGAGTTCCCAGCCCTAGAGAATTTAGTCTGCTGATTTCTGCAGACTGAGTTTCTGTCATTGCCAACTTGGGCTTATTAACTACAAAATCTTAGGATTAGCATCAATAAGCCTGCTGGTAACTACTGTTGAAGTGGCTGAGTGATTAAGGGGAAGGTGGGAAAGCTACTTTACTTGGTATTCATGCACTTGAGTCCTCTGATGTTGCTTAGTTCCTTTTATTTGATTTTTAGAACATTGCCAGGTTTGTGTGTGTGTGTGTGTGTGTGTGTGTGTGTATAACAGATGTGCACTGATTATGACTATAGACTACCATCACAAGTAAGGAAGGCTAGTAATAATCAAGCCTTTGGGCTGAATTGAGAATAATATTTAGCCAGGGTTGTTATATAACACATTGTAAAATAAGGTCCGTTGTTGCTTTGTCAAAAAAATAACACAAGATAACATATTTCATTTTATTTTATTTCTTATTAGAATATAAATACTTTACAATATTCTGTTAGTTTCTCCTGTACAACAAAGTGAGCCAGCTGTGAGTATACATATGCTTCTCTCGCACCCCTCCATTACCCCATTTCATCCATCTAGTACATTACAGAGCACCGAGCTGAGCTCCCTGTGCTATACAGCAGCTTCACACTAGCCATCTATTTTACACGTGGTAGTGTATATATGTCAATGCTATGCTCTCAGTTCACCCCACCCTCTCCTTCCCCCACTGTGTCTACAAGTCTGTTCTCTACATCTGTGTCTCAATTCCTGTGTTGCAAACAGTTTCATGTATGAAACAATAAAAAAAATCCTGTGATTAAACCATAATGGAAAAGAATATGATGTATATATATCTCCATATCTCTGAACCACTTTGCTGTACAGCAGATATTAACACAGCTTTGCAAATTATGTGGTATGACATACGCTGTCACTTCAATCATGTTTGACTCTTTGCTACCCTATGGACTGTAGCCTGCCAGGCTCCTCTGTCTATGGGGTTTCTCTAGGCAAGAATACTGGAGTGGGTTGCCATGCCCTCCTCCAGGGGATCTTCTCAACCCAGGGATTGAATCTGTGTCTCTTATGTCTCCTGCATGTTGGAAGGTGGGTTCTTTACCACTAGCACCATCAAATCAACTATACTTCAACAAAAAAAGTTTTTTTTAATAAAAGATAGCAAATTTCAACACTTTTCACTAAACAAGGCAGAATTGGTCTGAAGAATGCTTTATTTAGTTTTTTATTTATCTTAACTCCATTGTAAAGATTGGATAATACAATTGCTTTTCTCCTCAGACTTCTTCTTGAAATGTAAACTTTTCAATTTGGTTATGATGACTATCCCTTAACTGCTCTGTCTTCATTTTATTCATACTTCCAAATCTACTGTCAAACACGTGCAGCACCATAATGCTTCAAATTACATGAGTTATATTTGTCTAACTACCTGTCCAGCCCTTGCATTCTACCATCTGAAGCTCTGTGCTGCCTGTTTCTTGTGGTATCAGCAGAAGCATGAGGGACAAAGCAAGTACATTTCAATCCTCTGCTTGCATCATCCTGGTTCAGTCTCACTGGACAAAGCAAATCACATGACTAGGTCCACAGTCATGAGTGTGTCTTAGTCAACTCAGGATGCTGTAACAAAATACCATAGCGTGAATGGCTTAAACAACAGATTTACTTATTTATGTTTATTTGTCATGGGTCTAGAGCCCAGGAAGTCCAAGATCAAGGCATAAGCAGATTCAGTCCTTCGTCAGAGCTCTCTTCCTTGCTCGTAGGTAGCATCTTTCTCACTGTGTACTCGCAGGGCATTTCCTCCTTGCTTGTGCCTGGAAAGAGAGAGCTCTCTCTTCATGGAAGGTCAAAATTACATCACAAGGGTCCCACCTTCATGACCTGAAATTAATTGCATTACTTCCCAAAGACATCACCTCCAGATACCATCATGTTAAAGGTTAGGGGGTCAACATATGAATTTGGGGGAACACAGTCATTCAGTCCATAACAGAGTGGCAAAATATAGTCTACCATTTTAGGGATGAACTGAAAAGTTACATGGCAAAAAGGTCTTTATGATGAATATAGAATTGGGCCAGTAACTCAGGCTACTAAGTGATACATGTATTTCCTTTTATTAAACTTCTATTACTATATCCTAGGACTTTAAATTGTAGCTGGAAACAAGGCAGAGCCTCAGAGTTGATGAATCTTACAGCAGAGTGGGGACAACTGACAGGCAGCAGTCCTGGTACAACTGTGATCATTACTGTGATAGGGCTTTTCTCATCATATATATAATTTTTTTTCTGGAATGTTCTTCCCACTTAATATCATTTATTTATACCCAATAACAATTTTAAGACTGAGTCAAATGTCTCCTTTTGTAGAAAGTGGATTTTCTCCTCTAATCCTCTTTATTGTATGTTCTCCCACTTTTTATCAATTCTGATTCTCTACTGAACCCCAGGAAATGATTCCTTGTTAATACATATTCTGTAGCAGATGTCAGATTATGCCATATGATTGTCCTGAGCACAACTAAGATGGAAGTAGTAGGGTATCTACATGGAGGACTACAGTAAGTATGGAAAGACCTTCCCTGGCCCATGATGAGACCTTGGTGAAAGTCAGCTGCAAGTGTCACACTTTTTGAAGATAGAAGCTGGAGCTTCTGTTCTTTTTGCTGCCTCTCTAGAACAGAATGCCATTGAATGATTCCCAAATCTAACTTTTCAATACTCATGGTATCTCAAATTTATTTGAGAGGTGTTTCATTTAATGTCTTTGAGCAGAATTCAATTTTATTTATGTTGACTTAATATAAATAGAAGAAAATGATGTTTCATGTATCACTGGGAGGGCAGATAAAGTGGCAAAGGCTATAGCATCGTATCTCCTAGGAAGTTGAAAGTCACTATAAATAGATGCTTTAATCAAAGTCAGTTAACGGCCAGAGTAGGACTTATATATTTCTCTTTGTTAACAATTTAGTCAGTATATTTTTAAGGATGTCAGCTTGTCATCCCACTAATAAAACCTTGAAACTTGAGATCAACAAGGACTGCGAAAGAAAGCAATGTCCTATCTCTGGTCTTTTTGTTCCCCTCTGTCTTTTTTTTTTTTTTCCTTTTTGTGTCCTTGTCACAGCAAGGATTTTTCAGTTCACCAATTAATCTTTCTTTTTATTATGTCTTGTCATGGTTGAAGCATCTTCTAAGAACTGATAACAGGAGGGGGGAATTGATGATTTATTTCAAGAGGAAGATCAGACCTAACGTTTGAAGGTTGACACTAACATCAGTGAATAAGCATTCACACAGAAGTGTGTTTGGATGGATCTGAATGTGTGTACCACTTGTCTCTGAAGAAGGTCGCAGAGCCTAGGGATTTTGGAGTGCCAGAGAACATTGTCATCCTCAACCCTATATTTTGCATATAAGCCATCTGAGCCCTGGTAAAGGTAATTCCTGGTGCCAGAATCTGGATTTGAATCCAAATATGCTGCTTCTTTAATCCTGTGCTCTTTGAATCGTATCAGCTTTTTTGGAGGTTTATTTCAGCAATGGAAAGCTCTTTTATCATGCCTTCCTTAACTGAGGACAAATGCTACATGGGTTTCAATCCTAAGAGAAAATGTCAGGCCTTATTCAGAAATGTAAGAAATGATCAGAAGACAATTAGATACTACCCCTGTGGCACCTTGATGAGACTGAAAGAGAAGAGTAAAACACTGGGCTTAAAACTCAACATTAAAGAAAGCTAAGATCATGACATCTGGTCCTATCGTGCTGGGCGTGCATGCTCAGTCACTTCAGTGGTGTCCGAATCTTTGCAACCCTATGGACTACAGCCCGCCAGGCTTCTCTGTCCATGGGATTTCCCAGGCAAGAATACTGGAGTGGGTAGCCATGCCCTCCTCCAGGGGATCTTCCTGACCCAAGGATTGAACCGGTTCTCCTCTGTAGCCTGCACTGCAGGCAGATTCTTTATTGCTAAACCACCAGGGAAGCCCTCTGGTCCCATCACTTCATAGCAAACAGAAAGGGAAAAAGTGGAAGCAGCGACAGCCTATGGGGTCACAAAGAGTTGGACATGACTTCAAGATTGAACAACTGCTGCACCATGTAGCAGCGGGAAGGATGAAAGAGAAAGACACAGCAGTGGGGAGGATTTGGTCAAGGAAATGACCCTGTGTTTGAGCCTTGATGAATAGGCTGTGTTTGATGTCAGGGTGGAGGCAGATGAGTTTGGATGAAGTAGGAGAGGGATGTCATTAGAGAGAACCAGAGAAGGCAGAAGCCCAAAGACACCAGGAAGGGAATGTCCAGATAGAGTTCATCCTGGGAGCAGGGAGATGACTCCCAGGCCACTATCAGGGAGGAAGTGGTGTTTGCTGTGCCAAATGGGACTGCTAGACAAAAGCAAAATGCTTCAGCTTTTCAGAAAATCTGAGAGTATATCAGTTGTTCTCTTATGCTGATTTCATGCATATAAACAGATTCTTACACATGTTCCTTTTTCTGGTGTTAGTCACTCAGTCATGTCCAACTCTTTGTGACCCCATGGACTGTATCCCGCCAGGCTCCTCTGTCCATGTAATTCTCCAGGCTAGAAAGCCGGAGCAGGTTGCCTTTCCCTTCTCCAGGGGATCTTCCTGACCCTGGGGTTGAACCTGGGTCTCCTGCATTGCAGGCAGATTCTTTACCATCTGAGCCACAAGGGAAACCCTCCTTTTTTTAGTTATTCCATTTATTGTATTTTTTTTTAACTGTTTCCCAACTAGACTAAACTGAGAGTTTAGGGAAGGCAAAGATCATTTATGACATAACTGTATTATTCGCAAATTTCCTAGTCTTTTTTATGAATATAGGATGAAAATGTATTGAATACATGAAAGAAGGGGATGCAGTGTAAGAAATCACACCCTGACTTTCCAAGAGTGGCCCTTGAAGGTCCCACCACCTACCCTGACCCCCATTGCCCTACTCAGTCCTTCTAAGACTTGTCTCTTCTCTCCTTATAAAATCGATCTTCTGGGGACCAAGTAATCTAGGGTGCTGCCTGGATTGTGTTCCTTTTGGGCTTTCTCTTCAAGGTTGATAAGTTCCTTTTGCTAAACTTTATTTGCTTTCTCAACTCCCTCCGAGTTACAATGCTTTCTACTAACTTGTGTCTTTTCCGGGTCTCCCATTTCTCTTGTTTGTTGCTGATTCTAAACTTTTATTGCTCTTGTAGCTCCTTTTCTTTTTTAATATTTATTTATTTATTTGATCAAATAGGGTCTTATTTGCAGCATGCGAACTCATAGTGGTGGCAGGTGGGATCTGGTTCCCTGACCAGGGATGGAACCCTGGCCCCTTCTGGAGTCAAACTGTTTGCTGTGCTTTCCACCCGTGATGGCTGGCCATGATGCAAAATGTGCATTCTTGCTGTTGTGTATTCTGTACGATGAGACTAAACCTTGGCAGATACTCTTCCTCTAGTACTCTAAATATTTGTCTTATGACAAATTTGTCTTATGACAAAGCTGAAATCAATTTCTGTAGCAAACAGAGGCTGCTGGGTTTACACTTCCTGTATGTAAGTATTCAAATCAGTGCTACTATATGTATGCAAAATAAAACCATAAACTTGAGCAACTATCCCTGGTATTTGCTAATGATATCGCTATGCTAAGTGATGATGAGTCATGTCTGACAGACAGCATTTTTCTCAGTGGATGCATTTTACATACCAATATGTGAAAAGTGAAAGTGTTAGTTGCTCAGTCGTGTCCGACTCTTTGCGACTCCGTGGACTGTAGCCCACTGGGCTCCTCTGGGATTCTCCAGGTAAGAATACTGCAATGGGTAGCCATTCCCTTCTCCAGGGGATCTTCCCACCACAGGGATCAAACCTGGTTCTCCTGCACTGCACACAGATTCTTTACCATTAGAACCAACAGGGAAGCCCACATACCAAATAACCTAGCTGGATATCATGTTTGAGTTAAAGAGGATTTAAATGTCTCAACATGCCATAGATACAGACAGTTCAGTTCAGTTCAGTCACTCAGTCGTGTCTGACTCTTTGCGACCCCATGAACCACAGCACACCAGGCCTCCCTGTCCATCACCAACTCCCGGAGTCCACCCAAACCCATGTCCATTGTGTCGGTGATGCCATCCAACCATCTCATCCTCTGTCGTCCGCTTCTCCTCCTTCCTTCAATCTTTCCCAGCATCAGGGTCTTTTCCAATGAGTCAGCTCTTCGCATCAGGTGGCCAAAGTATTGGAGTTTCAGCTTCAACGTCAGTCCTTCCAATGAACACCCAGGACTGATCTCCTTTAGGATGGACTGGTTGGATCTCCTTGCAGTCCAAGGGACTCTCAAGAGTCTTCTTCAACACCACAGTTCAAAAGCATCAATTCTTCAGCACTCAGCTTTCCTTATAGTCCAACTCTCACATCCATACGTGACCACTGGAAAAAGCATAGCCTTGACTAGATGAGCTTTTGTCAGCAAAGTAATGTCTCTGCTTTTTAATATGCTGTCTAGGTTGGTCATAACTTTCCTTCCAAGGAGCAAGCATCTTTCAATTTCATGGCTGCAGTCACTATCCACAGTGATTTTGGAGCCCAGAAAAATAAAGTCTGACACTGTTTCCACTGTTTCCCCATCTATTTGCCATGAAGTGATTGGACCAGATGCCATGATCTTAGTTTTCTGAATGTTGAGCTTTAAGCAAACTTTTTCACTGTCCACTTTCACTTTCATCAAGAGTCTCTTTAGTTCCTCTTCACTTTCTGCCATAAGGGTGGTGTCATCTGCATGTCTGAGATTATTGGTATTTCTCCTGGCAATCTTGATTCCAGCTTGTGCTTCTTTCAGCCTAGCGTTTCTCATGATGTACTCTGCATATAAGTTAAATAAGCAGGGTGACAATATACAGCCTTGACGTACTCCTTTTCCTATTTGGAACCAGTCTGTTGTTTCATGTCCAGTTCTAACTGTTGCTTCCTAACCTGTATACAGGTTTCTTAAGAGGCAGGTCAGGTGGTCTGGTATTCTCATCTGTTTCAGAATTTTCCACAGTTTATTGTGATCTACACAGTCAAAGGCTTTGGCATAGTCAATAAAGCAGAAATAGATGCTTTTCTGGAACTCTCTTGCTTTTTCGATGATCCAGCGGATGTTGGCAATTTGATCTCTGGTTCCTCTGCCTTTTCGAAAACCAGCCTGAACATCTGGAAGTTCAGACATAGACATGACATACGGACATAGACATGACATAGACATGTCCATTCTGTAGCAACTGCTGCAGTCCCACAGGTGGCCTCCAGAGGGATATAACCCAGCAGTAAGCATCATCCTTCCCATTGCATCCCACCAAGTGATCCCCCGAGACAGTGAGGAAAATCCATCTCTTTCTCGTACGTTCATAGTCTTCCCTCTCCACTGCCTCATTATACCCAAAGAAGCCTTCCTGTAGATATGAAAACATACAGAAAAAAGTCTCCTTGTTTCTACATCCTCTGTCCCATGTCTAGTCTTCCTGTCACTGCTAAATGTCATGAAGAACAGGCTTTATGTCTTTACTACTCCTCACCACCCAACCCAGGCTCTCCCGGTACTTGTTGATTGCCAGAGCTCCTGATGGATTCCCCTTTGCAAAATTCAGTGACCTCTTGTCATTTTCCCTCCTCCTGTAATTTTCTAGTTTATTCTAGCTGACTACCCACTCCTTGACATGCTCCCTCTTGACTTCTGTGACACTACGCTCTCCCTGTTCACGTCTCACTTTTTCTACTCTCAGTTTCCCCTCTGACTTTCACTTTCTCCATCTACCTAAAGGAGTAACATTCTTGGTCTTCTCTGTTCTCCTGGGTCCTCCTGAAATTCCATCAGATGCTTCCCCAGCTACCATTTACCACCATCATTTCAAGATGACTTGAAATCTCGAGCTATCATTACTCTCCTGGGCACCCCAAGAACATTGGCAACAGCTTTCTAAGCATGGACATTCTCTTGGCTTTCAAGTTCAATGTGTCCAAAGTGAACCTGGACTGTGAAGAACAGCTTAAAGACCATGACCTTTGTACGTGAATAGACCAGGGTTTGATTTCTGGCTCTTAATTGCTGCAGGATGTTGGAGAAGATACTGAAAGTTTTTGCATAACAATAAAAAGAAGACTATAAAACTGACTTTGTAGAATAACCCTCTACATAAAACGTCTAACATGGAACTTGGCAAATGGTTGTCACTCAATATATAGGTGATATTCAGCATTATTATCTTCTCTTCAGCACCTGTTTCTCTTCTTGTATTCCTATTACTTTTTACTCAAAGTGTCACCACACTGTCATCATGTTCTCTTCTCCTCTGTCCCAGTCCTCAGTTCCAATCACTGATTGTGTCTTGTTGATTCTATTTCTTTAGTTTCCCTGGACCCAATTGCTAGCCAGCTATGTTTTGGTGCTTACTGTTTGTTTCCTGGATTATTGCGATAACATGCAAATTGATGCCTTTGCTATCTACTTCCCATTTCTCAAAACTGTCCATTATGTTGTCATAAGAGTTTTATGTTCCTTTGTCTTGTTTTCCTGAAACACAGAAATAAATAGGTTAGTCTTCTCAAGACCCTCAGTAACTCCTGTTGCCTATGGTACACTTCCATAATCCCTGAGTGTAGCCGGCATCATCCTTTACAGTGGTATTCATTCCACTGTCTTTTCCAGAGTTTTCTCCCAGTAGCTTATGTGTCAATAACACCAGATTCGGTGTCCCCCAAATAGCTGTCTGTGTTAGTGACACTCCTTCTCTTTATCTTTTTCTATATTTATTTGTTTACATGGCTGTGTTGGGTCTTATTTGCAGCACGTGGGATCTTTCATTGTGGCACATGGACTTTCTAGTTGTGGCCCAGGGGCTCAGTAGTTGTGGCGCATGGGCCTGATTGTTCCTTGGCATGTGTGATCTTAGATCCCTGACAAGGGATCAAACCTGAGTCCTCTGCATGGCAAGGCAGATTCTTAACCACTGGACCCCCAGGGAAGTCACACGCTCCTTCTCTTTAGAAGCCCTTCTTCCTTGAACAGTTACTTTTAGCCACTTCTTCCTTTAGCTTCCTGTAACATTTGACTGTCAGTGCTTCTTCCTTCTATCATAGTTAGTATGCAAGTAGTCTTTTCCCCCACAATCTAAGTCCTTTGAGAGCAGACAAGACAAATGCAGTGCAGCTGGAAAAAAAGAAATTTAAAAATGGCCAAGAAAGAAAAACAAGAATAAAGCCAATACGGCAACAAAGGCCCTTGCTATGACTGTGCACAAAACATAGTCAAGCATTAGCCTTTGATTCACTCCCCTCACAAATAATTTTGAGTGAATCCCTTTTACCCAGCACAAAGTATTGAAAGGCAACCAATAACAAGATAGATCTGACTCCTACTTAGAAAATATATGTGGGAATAAGTCATACACGTGAAATGATCTTAGAAGAATAGATGCAACAGTTCATTATGAGAAACATTTCTCCAAGAGAAATTTCCCATTTGGTGTATCATTTAGGATATATTGAGGGAAATAAAGGGTAACACCCTCAACAATGCTTTCATAATTAAAACAGAAGCTTTATATGACTATTAATTACCATTGAAAAGCAATGAATATTCCCTACCCTGTAGTAGGCACCTGCTGAAACGTTTTTGAAATCAAGTGCTATGACCTCATTTTAACAATCTTTTTGCCAAATACACCCAGACACACCTCCAGTAGTATCATTGACATCTTAGTCAAAATGGCTGTGTGCAATTTATTTGAGATATTAGCACCAAGACACCCTTATTTGCCAGCTCATATGTATTAATTTTCTATTGCTGCTGTAACAAATTATCACAAAACAAAGGCTTAAAATAACCAAATTTATTTCGTTAACAGCTTTGTAGGTTTGAAGTCACTTATAGTTCTCACTGGCCTAAAACCTAGGTACCACCAGACTTGGTTCCTTTATGGCGACTCCAGGGCAGAATTTGTTCCATTGCTTTTTCCAGTTTCTAGAGGCCATCCATATTCTCTGGCTTGTGCCCTCCTCTTTAAAGCCTCATCTCTCTGGCCATCATTACATAGTCACATCTCCCCTTGATGACAGCTGGCAGAGCTCCTCTGCTTTTAGACTGGACACACCTGGATGATCCAGGCCACTCTTCTCATTTTAAAATCTTCAATCACATCTGCGAAGAATTTTTTTTGTTATACAAATAATACATCCCATGATCTGAGGATTAGTGCGAGAATATTTGGTGGGGGGTTTAATTCAGCCTCCATACCATCTTACTGACCTGTGTTATTTCCAGTGGAGATTGTGACTCATCAGCTGCTGGTTGAAAGGAGAAAACTGCATGATGTAATTAATTCTGGATGCTTTCCCTATAGCTCAGGTGGTAAAGAATCCACCTGCAATGCAGGAGACCCTGGTTTGATTCCTGGGTCAGAAAGATCCCCTGGAGAAAGGATAGGCTACCC
Organism: Bos taurus; assembly: GCF_002263795.3. Taxonomy (NCBI): domain Eukaryota; kingdom Metazoa; phylum Chordata; class Mammalia; order Artiodactyla; family Bovidae; genus Bos; species Bos taurus. The sequence continues at coordinate 27,676,309 of NC_037341.1, forward strand.
ACTCCAACATTCTAGGGCTTCCCTTGTGGCTCAGCTGGTAAAGAATCCGCCTGCAATGTGGGATACCTGGGTTCAATCCCTGGGTTGGGAAGATACCCTGGAGAAGGGAACGGCTACCCACTCCAGTATTCTGACCTGGAGAATTCCATGGATTATATAGTCCATGGGGTCACAAAGAGTCAGACATGACTGAGTGACTTTCACTTTCACTACAACAGCAACTAAAATTGCACTTCCTGAGAATCCACAGGCAGTTGCATCAGGATGTGTGTGCATGTGTGACTTAAGACATACACGTTTCTCTCTGTTTTATAAGGTTAGAAATTAAAGATGGTGTGTGGTTTGGCCATGTCTGAATCTACTTCATTTATAGGGAATACTGGAGGTCCCTCTTCTCCCTCTGACCTCTTTCTAATGCTTTGCATTTCCCTTTCCTACACCTCATGTGGAATTGATAATAGGTTAAAACCATCTCTTCCATTTCTTTGACAGAAGCAAAATGAAGCCATAAAAATATCTACCAACCCGGCAGAGCTCCTGCATAAATGACTGGTGTTTATTGCAAATGTAAAACGTTTTTGATTGTGAACATGCTGCTTGATGTGATCTTCTGAATAAAGATAATTTTGCACTGTGTGAATAATTTCCCATTGTTTTCCAAAGTGTGTGAGTGGTTAGAAAAAATATTTCTACAATGTGTTTGTCGGCTTCACTTTACAAAATTGAAACAATCTTGGATAGTGTGGATACAAGCAGATGGATGAGGATTTCTGATTTGAGTCTGGAATGTGAACAAAGTGGAAAACACTGCTTGTGGATTCTGGATTACTCGCTGGGACTTATGGAAAACTAATATAGTCAGTGGGCTTCCCAGGTGGCGCTAGTGGTAAAGAACCCACCTGACAATGCAGGAGACATAAAAGACGTGGGTTCAATCTCTGGGTCAGGAAGATCCCCTAGAGGAGGGCATGGCAACCCCACTCCAGTATTTTTGCCTGGAGAATCCCATGGACAGAGGAACCTGGTGGGCTACAGCCCATAGGATCGCAAAGAGTCGGACATGACTGAGCAACTGAGCACAAGCATAGCACAACATAACCAGTATCTCAGTAACTATCTTGTTCTGCACATAGTAGACACTTGATAAATACTGTTTGCATAAGAGAATAATCATGTTTCACTTTTCCCCTGTAGCCAATAGTCATTTGATGGGATTCTTCCCAGTCAATTTCCTATAAAGCAGGCAGAAATGATTGACATGCCTGTCAGATGAGTTACTCCTACCACTGTGGTCCGCATGATGCCCACTCCCAGGTCCTTACAAGGCTTTCTACTGAATGTCATCACCCTCCCAGAATTGTTAACATTATTCCCACTGGTTGAGAATAACAAAGTTGCCATCATTTATTTCCTTCTTTGTCTCCTTTTTAAAAGCATAGTATCTATTTGTAGAGATGTAGTTGGACCTAGAGTCTGTCATATAGAGTGAAGTAAATCAGAAGAAGAAAAACAAGTATCATATATTAATGCATATATGTGGAAACTAGAAAAATGATACAGATGGACCTATTGCAGTGTGGGAATAGAAATGCAGACATGCATAATGGACTTGTGGACACAGGGTTGGGCTGAGAGGGTGGAATAAGCTGAGAGAGTAGGACTGATATATATACACCACCATGTATAAAATAGATAGCTAGTGTAAAGCTTCTGTATAGCACAGGGATCTCAGTTCAGTGCTCTGTGATGACCTAGAGGGGTGGGGGATGGGCATCGGAGGAGGTCCAGGAGGGAGGGAATATATATATATAAGCTGATTCACTTCATTGTACAGCAGACACTAACCCAACATTGTAAAGCAATTATACTCCAATAAAAAATGAACAATAAAAAGTGCCCCAGGATAGATGGAGGAGACATTAATATCACCCTCTCCTCCTTTCTCTTACAAACCTGCTTCCACATCCACCAGTTGTACCAAATGATCAGCTGTTTCATGTGGACTCTGTAAAAGTAACCGTGCCTATTCAGGGCTGCCCACTGCCAGGATGGTGACAGAGTAAGGGCTTGCTGAAAGGACGTGTAGGAGAAGAGGGATGAGAGTCCATCCAGTGACCTTTGGGGAGATTCTGCTGGCTCATCATTGGTGCTCAGCATTGATGATGATTCTGCTGCTCATCATCAAAGACCCATGTTTTTGTTCCATGGTGTTAAAAGTGCTGAACAACATCTCGGTGTGTTGTTTTTCAGGATCAGCTAAAACAGACATCTGTCCCAATGTAGTGATGGGGCTTCCACAGGGAATGTGATCTATTATTATTTCTAGGAAATCATTCCTTTTATGCCTTTTTCTCTAGATGGTCACTGATGATTGTGTGTCGGGCTGGGGAGAAAGCAGGTCTTAAAAACACAGGGAGATTTTGGTTAGAGAGTAAGTAGGCCATGCTACAAATGCAAAGAGGAAGCATAAGGATGAGGAAGTGATCCTTGAAGATAGTAAAGCTGAATCATTCTAGCCATGCTTCATGGCTGAAGGACTTTTTTCTGCTCAGTTTTCAGTTCTTTGCTCTTGAGTCTCTCTGCCCCTCCTTCCTCCAATGTGGGCATTGCTTCTGGAGTCTTCCTTTACTTTCTAGCTCCCTCAAGCTGAGGCATGACCACCAGTTTCCCTTCATGCACCTCACAAATGTCCCATCCACTCTCTGTCTGGGTTGTGGGCTCCTGAAACTGCAGGTGGACCCATATGCCAAGCCGCTCCTATGCTGGGGACCAGCTCTGCATGCCTCTTGCATGAGTTTGTCGGGAGAACCCAAAATACTATGCTCCCAATACTTAGCCCACTCCAGAGCATTCTTCCAAGATGATGTGGTCCATATTCTACCACACTGAAGAGCTAGTTCCCCATGGTTCTCACAACTCAGTTGGGGCCCTCATATTCACATGAACTTTGTTATGGGTTTGTTTTCAGATTAGAGATATTTCAGCATGAATTTTTCAGTAAGATTTTTTTAAGTTTACGTTTTATTGAAGTATAACATACATTCAGAAATATATACTGATCGTAAGCATGCAATGGAATAAACTTTCACAAAGTAATCACACTAATGGGCTTCCCTCGAGGCTCAGATGATAAAGAATCGGCCTGCGATACGGGAGACCCAGGTTTGATCCCTGGCTTGGGAAGATCCCCTGGAGAAAGGCATGGCTATGCTCTCCAGTATTCTTGCCTGGAAAATCCCATGGACAGAGGAGCCTGGCGGGTACAGTCCCTGGGGCTGCAAAGAGTCAGACACGACTGAGTGACCTGCACTTTCACTTTTTTCAAACCACACTAATGTAACAAACACCAGAAGAAAAGAGAGAACTTTATTATCGTCAGTACCCCAGGGCACCCTCGTGCCTCTGCACAATTCGAAGGGTTTTTTTTTATGGAAGTTTGTTTTTTTGTAGTAGACATTTTTTATTTCCATGCTTAATGCAAAGTATTCAGCACCTGAAAACTGAACTTTACTATAAAACTCACATATATCTACACAAATAGGTAATAAGTATGTATTAAACAGAAGCAAGTTTAAATTATGTGAGCTCTTTGACCGAAGGAGGAAGAAGGCCACTAGAAAATAAAACAGAATCATGTCGCACTCCACTTCAGGAGTCATAAAACTTGAATTCTATGCATTAATCTTTTCAAAAACTTTTTTTTATTTGTTCAGTCACTCAGTCATGTATGACTCTGTGACCCTGTGGACTGCAGCATACCAGGCTTCTCTGTCCTTCACTATCTCCCAGAGTTTGCTCAAACTCACATCCAGTGAGGCGGTGGTGCCATCCAACCATCTTATCTTCTGTTGCCCCCTTCTCCTGCCCTCAGTCTTTCCCAGCGTCAGGGTCTTTTCCAATGAGTCGGCTCTTCACATCAGGTGGCCAGCATATTGGAGCTTCAGCATTAGTCCTTCCAATGAGTATTCAAGACTGATTTCCTTTGGGATTGATTGGTTTGATCTCCTTGCTGTCCAAAGGACTCTAAAGAATCTTCTCCAGCACCACAGTTCAAAAGCATCAATTCTTTGGCACTGATACAGCCAGTTAACAATGTTGTGATAGTTTCAGGTGGACAACAAATGAACTCAGCCAGATATATACATTTTAAAGAAGGGCTTTTTGGTGGGGGGAATTCATTCACATCTCCCCACAGTCAGGCATGGTTCCCTCTGAGAATGTTCAGTTCTGTCCTGTCTGTGGGGAAGGGGTGGCTTTCTCTGTAGGGTCTCCCTTAGAGACTTGTAGGGGGAGCAAAAGGACTCAGCACAAGGGAAGGACAGCTGAAGGACTTTGCTGAAATGAATGTGATGAGCATGAAGAATAGAGTGCTGATCAAAGGGAACAGGGGAAGGGAGTGAACAGATTTTTGTCAAGAAAAGCTTCCTCAAGGCTGAGAAAAGCACTTAGAGACTCATCTCATCCTATCCTTCACCTCACTTTATCATTTGTACCTCATACCCTGCTTTACTGTCTCAAGTAACTGCAACCACCCACGGTGCCATCTGTCCGGGTGAAGGGTCCCCTCCAAGGGGATCTGTGGCCCTTGTTCTCGCCATCCTTTATCTGTCACTTTCATTTCTGTCTGTGCTCCACATGCTTCCTTCCTTTGTTGCCAGTGTTGCATAACCCTGGCTTGACAAAGTCAGCCTTCGATTTGGTCTTCCTGACTGTGTGTGTGGTCACTCATTCATTTCCGACTCTTTGCCACCCTTTGGACTGTAGCCCACCAAGCTCCTCTGTCCATGAGATTTTTCAGGCAAGAATACTGGAGTGGGTTGCCATATTCTTCTCCAGGGTCTCTTCCCAACCCAGGGATCGAACCTGCATCTCCTGTATCTCCTGCTTTCCAGGCAGATTCTTTACCTGAAGAGCCATCAGGGAAGACTTCTTCCTGATCTTTGGTCTCTTACTGAATCACAGCAGTGGTTGCATTCGTATTTCTAAGCACCACAAGCCTCCAGGTGCCAGAAATGTAAGATCTACACTGCCCTGAGATTCAGGTACACTATTCCAGAAATATGCCATTTTCCATGAAGCTGTGTCTGAAAATTGCTATTAACTCTCTCCTCTGGCATTGATTATTCTACTAGGCATTTTCTTTCTTATCATGACACTCCTAAATATTACATTACCTGTCAATCTCTATTACTAGATTCATTCATATTGAAACTCTTACACATTTTATTAAGTCACTTCTAAGGAACTTACATGGGGAAAACCATGTATCAGGTATTAGAAAATAAAAATAATGTGAATGTGAATCTTGCCCTTGAGTAAACTAAGGTCCAGTAAGGGACCCCAGGTTGTGCTAGTGGTAAAGAATCTGCCTGCCAATGCGGGAGATGTAAGGGACTCGGGTTCCATCCCTGGGTCTGGAAGATCCCCTGGAGGAGGGCATGGCAACTCACTCCAGTAATTCTTGCCTGGAGATTCCCATGGACAGAGAAGCCTGGCAGGCTACAGTCCATGGGGTCTCAGAGTCAGATACAACTGAGCAGCTAACACTTTCACTTTCACTTGCTCATGGTTAAGTTGCCAGTGTCTTGCATGGTGCCTGGCAAAGGTCTAATGCTCAATAGATATAACTCTGCTAGCCAAAATGAATGACTGAATCAACTTTCTTTTTTACACCATAAAATTCTGGGGAACTGAGACCATCCTGATTTGACAAGTTCTTATCTGTGAGAGTCACTAAAATGATCAATGGATGATTGATTTAATGAATGAACTATTGTAACTGTCAGGCTGATGAATTTGTAGCTATCAACAGGAGATTGTAGGCTTGGAAGGAGTCCATTGCCCTAGCCAACTAACCCCTGATATTCCTAACCAGCTCATCCCTCTAATGCTCTTAGCTCATTTCTTTTACACAGTCTTTTCTTTCAAATATTTAATGAAAACTTAGAAGCATGTTCTCATCTCTCCCTCCTGGGATCAGGTCACAGAAACAGGACCCAATATGTGGCAATGTTCCCCTTGGTTTTAAAGGATTTGGGGTTTTAGATTCCTCTGACTTCTTTTTCAACTTTACTGTCAGTTTTGTTTCAGGTTGATATTCATTTCTGATTTTTAATCCCCCAAATCACCTCCCTTGATGTTGGATTCTAGTCTTAGACTTGCTTATTCTTTCATCTGGAAGCAACACTGAGGGAATAGGTACTTCGCAGGACTCCCACAGAGGCAGGTCCTAAAGGGTGGTGTCCACACTGCAGAGACGGATGCTGGGAAATCTCCTTCATGTGCAGTGAACACACAGACTGCTCATACTACTACTTGTGTCTGAGCTACTGTTACATTTAAAACCATTCCTCTCACCTAGGGCGTCCATGTATGTAACCGTATGTTTAAATGCAGGTAATTCCTGAGTTTCAGCCTCCTCTTGGCTTTCCTTTCTGATCAGCAAAACTTTTATTTTTCATGTATTTCGTTTTCGCTGAACAGATGGTACATTATCAGCAAGTGACAACTAGCTTCCCAATAAGTGTTGAGAAACAAGTTTAACCACACACACATGCACACACACACAAAGGCCATGGCAGCAGAGCGTATGGGACACTCACTAAGTAAAAGATTTTATCACAGTATTTGCTGTCCTACTGGTGTTGTAAAGTTCATTTTGAAAATATACATATGTATATAAAATGTTGAAAGAAGCTGAACTAGACGGCTGACTTCGCATCAAGTACATTTCCTGTGGAACACAATTATTGGGGAAAATGTTGTCGTTCAGTCACTAAGTCATATCTGACTCTGAAACCCCATGGACTGCTGCACACCAGGCTTCCCTGTCCTTCAACATCTCCTGAAGCTTACTCAAACTCATGTCCATTGAGCCAGTGATGCCAGCCAACCATCTCATCCTCTCTTGTCTCCTCCTCCTCCTGCCTTCTATCTTGCCCAGCATGAGAGTCTTTTCCAGTGAATGGGCTCTTAGCATCAGTTGGCCAAAGTATTGGAGCTTCAGCTTCAACATTAGTCCTCCCAATTCAGGGTTTATTTCCTTTGGGATTGATTGTTTGATCTCCTTTCTGTCCAAGGGACTCTCAAGAGTCTTCTCTAGCATCACAGTTCAAAAGCATCAATTCTTTGGCGTTCAGCCTTCTTTATGGTCCAACTCTCACATCTGTAAGTGACTACTGGAAAAATTATAGCATTGACTGTACAGACCTTCATCAGCAAAATGATGTCTCTGCTTTTTAATACACTGTCTAGCTTTGTCATGATATACTCTGCATATAAGTTAAATAAGCAGGGTGACAATATACAGCCTTGACATACTCCTTTTCCTATTTGGAACCAGTCTGTTGTTCCATGGCCAGTTCTAACTGTTGCTTCCTGACCTACATATAGGTTTCTCAAGAGGCAGGTCAGGTGGTCTGGTATTCCTATCTCTTTCAGAATTTTCCACAGTTTGTTGTGATCCACACAGTCAAGGCTTTGGCATAGTCAATAAAGCAGAAATAGATGTTTTTATGGAACTCTTTTGCTTTTTCCATGATCCAGCAGATGTTGGCAATTTGATCTCTGGTTCCTCTGGTTCCTTTCTAAAACCAGCTTGAACATCTGAAAGTTCATGGTTCACATATTGCTGAAGCCTGGCTTGGAGAATTTTGAGCATTACTTTACTAGTGTGTGAGATGAGTGCAGTTGTGCGGTAGTTTGAGCATTCTTTGGCATTGCCTTTCTTTGGGATTGGAATGAAAACTGACCTTTTCCAGTCCTGTGGCCAATGCTGAGTTTTCCAAATGTGCTGGCATATTGAGTGCAGCACTTTCACAGCATCATCTTCCAGGATTTCAACTGGAATTTCATCACCTCCACTAGCTTTGTTTGTAGTGATGCTTTCTAAGGCCCACTTGACTTCACATTCCAGGATGTCTGGCTCTAGGTGAGTGATCACATCATCGTGATTATCTTGGTCGTGATAATCTTTTTTGTACAGTTCTTCTGTGTATTCTTGCCACCTCTTCTTAATATCTTCTGCTTCTGTTAGGTCCATACCATTTCTGTCCTTTATCGAGCCCATCTTTGCATGAAATGTTCCCTTGGTATCTCTAATTTTCTTGAAGAGATCTCTAGTCTTCCCCATTCTGTTGTTTTCCTCTATTTCTTTGCATTGATCACTGAGGAAGGCATTCTTATCTCTTCTTGCTATTCTTTGGAACTCTGCATTCAAATACTTATATCTTTTCTTTTCTCTTTTGCTTTTTGCATCTCTTCTTTTCACAGCTATTTGTAAGGCCTCCCCAGACACCCATTTTGCTTTTTTCATTTCTTTTCCATGAGGATGGTCTTGATCCCTGTCTCCTGTACAATGTCACAAACTTGTGCTTCTTCCAGCCCAGCGTTTCTCATGATGTACTCTGCATAGAAGTTAAATAAGCAGGGCTGTATATTGTCACCCTGCTTATTTAACTTCTATGCAGAGTACATCATGAGAAACGCTGGGCTGGAAGAAGCACAAGGTGGAATCAAGATTGCCAGGAGAAATATCAATAACCTCAGATATGCAGATGACACCACCCTTATGGAAGAAAGTGAAGAGAAACTAAAAAGTCTCTTGATGAAAGTGAAAGAAGAGAGTGAAAAAGTTGGCTTAAAGCTCAACATTCAGAAAATGAAGATCATGGCATCTGGTCCCGTCACTTCATGGGAAATAGATGGGGAAACAGTGGAAACAGTGTCAGACTTTATTTTGGGGGGCTCCAAAATCACTGCAGATGGTGACTGCAGCCATGAAATTAAAAGACGCTTACTCCTTGGAAGAAAAGTTATGACCAACCTAGATAGCATATTCAAAAGCAGAGACATTACTTTGCCAACAAAGGTCTGTCTAGTCGAGGCTATGGTTTTTCCTGTGGTCATGTATGGATGTGAGAGTTGGACTATGAAGAAAGCTGAGCACCAGAGAATTGATGCTTTTGAACTGTGGTGTTGGAGAAGACTCTTGAGAGTCCCTTGGACTGCAAGGAGATCTACCCAGTCCATTCTAAAGGAGATCAGCCCTGGGTGTTCTTTGGAAGGAAATGCTAAAGCTGAAACTCCAGTACTTTGGCCACCTGATGCAAAGAGTTGACTCATTGGAAAAGACTCTGATGCTGGGAGGGATTGGGAGCAGGAAGAAAAGGGGACGACAGAGGATGAGATAGCTGGATGGCATCACTGACTCGATGGACATGAGTCTGAGTGAACTCCGGGAGTTGGTGATGGACAGGGAGGCCTGGCGTGCTGCAATTCATGGGGTGGCAAAGAGTCGGACACGACTGAGTGACTGAACTGAACTGAACTAGGTTTGTCATAGCTTTTTTCCCCCAAGGAGCAAGCATTTTTTCCTTTCATGGCTGCAGTCACCATCCACAGTGATTTTAGAGCCCAAGAAAATAAAGTCTGTCACTGCTTCCACTCCCCCGCCCCCCACTATTTGCCATGAAGTAATGGGACTGGACTTTTTAAAACACAGTTCTTTAAAACTAAAATGAGAGATTTTAAAATATTTTTGTTTGTGTATATGAGTTGCTCTTAAATGTCCACCTAAATTATCTCTGCTGTTGCTAAAACAGCATAAAGAAGCAAATCTTCTAGTGACCTAGATTCGGGCTATAGTTGTCTGCTAACTAGATACAGGATTTAGAAGTGACATTGATGCTTGGCTCCCAGCTTTGTCAGTTCTACCATGACGGGATTTCCTAGTCAATCTTTGAGATTCATTTTAGCATCCAAATTCTAATATTTAACAGCTTTAACAATGTGCAGGGTCAACATATTTTTCCTAAGGGTAAAAAAAAGGCACTGTGCAATATTTCATGTAGTGCTTTGTACCAAAACCTAGAAAACACAAGAAAAGTTGAGGACACAGTCCCCACCCTCAGGAAGCCTCTAATATTAATATTAGGTAGATGAAATTGATGGCACGTGATGGTAAAGGCAAGTGTAGTAACAAAAGTTAGTATTGCATAATGTCGAGGAAAAGTTGGAGGGGAAAGGTGACTTGCTAAAATTCTCAGGATGATTCATTAAAAGGTCTGGAAGTAGAAATCTCATGTCTTCTGCTTTTATCCTCCTAGGAGTTTCTCTGTTAAAACAGACCAGATTCACTTTCCTGACCCGTAAAATGGTGCTGTCATGAATACACATCACATCAAAGAAAAACTGCTAGTCATTACACACTTTATTTTCTCAGAAGATCAGAATCCATGAGAGCACATACAGTATTAATGCCTACAGTCACAGGGGGTGCACACAAGGCACGTTCTTTGGGTATCATTAAAGGACACCAGAGAGGGGTTCCAGGAGGAAATAAAAAGTGGCTTTTAACATAAGGTGAAAGAAGGGATCATCGATCACCCCAAGTCCACCTTTTGTGGGTATCTCTGCATGGTCATCTCCCCTCCTGAACAGAGCTGGGTCTGGTGATGGTCCCCTTCTCAGCACTAATCCTACTAAATCCAGGTAATCCTTTAAAAAATCATTTGCAAGTCTTGTATGTGTGTGATTTGTGTCTGACTATTTGTGACCCCATGGACTCTAGCCCATCAGGCTCCTCTGTCCATGGGATTCTCCAGGCAAGAATACTGGAGTGGGTTGCCATGCCCTCCTCCAGGGGATCTTCCTGACCCCCTGCATCTCTTACATCTCCTACATTGGCAGGTGGACTCTTTACCGATGGCACCACCTAATAATGCCGCTCGTCTTTTCATAGCCAGTTGCATTCAAAATAGCTTCCTAAATCTTCAAATTGCCAAGACCTCTTCCCTTTGTGACTTGCCTCTTGTCTCCAGCCCCATCCTGTGCACACACTTCCCACCCGTGTTATGCAGCCCTCTGCACTTCAAGGCCTTCCCAGACCAGCCAGATGACTGTGGACTCATAACACGCCTTTGTCAGCTTTTTCCCTTTTTTTGCAGACTCCCATTTTATATCTATCACAGGCAAAATTTGAAATAAGACTAACAAAAACAAAAACCTTCACACCAACTTATTTGTGTACATTAGATATTCTTTGATTTGTCACTTGCTGGAGCATTGAGACCATGGTTTTTGTTGTTGCCCAGTGGCTCAATCATTTCTGACGCTTTTGTGACCCCTTGGACTGTAGCCCACCAGGCTTCTCTGTCCATGGAATTCTCCAGGCAAGAATACTGAAGTGAGTTGCCATTTCCTTCTCCAGGGGATTTTCCTGACTAAGGGATCGAACACACATCTCCTGCATTGCAGACAGATTCTTTATCACTGAGCCACCAGGGAAGCAGCCTGCGAACATGAAGACAACCTTAAAATCTCTTCCTCTGGCCGCTTCTCATCATGACTTTGTGACACAACATCTAAAATCCTGCTGTTCCAACTTCCTTCCTTTCCTCTCTCTACCTTCAATCCTGCAGATTCATGAAGCTTATGAGAGGAAATAAAATCAGAGATAGAACACTTGTTAAGGAATTCTTTTCAGGATTGTGATTTAGTTAGATTAAAAAATAGTAAAAAAAAAAAAAAAAAAAAAAGGTAAAATTAACTTTGATAATGTTTTTTATTTAACCCAATGTCCTAGACAGCTCTGGCTGCCATGACAAAGTACCATATACTGAGTCACTTAGACAACATTCATTTGTTTATCACTATTCTGGAGGCAGGAAGTCTGAGATCAGAGTGCTGGCCAGGTTGGTTCATGGTGAGGGCTCCATCCTTATGACCTGATTACCTCCCACCAGCTCCAACTCTAGATACTGTAACATTGAAGATCAAGCCTTCACCATGTGAAATGTTGGGGCTGGGACACAGATATTCAGTCTATAACATCCAGTATAGCCAAAACATTGTAATTTTAGCATGGAATCAATATAAAAATATTAATGAAATGCTTAAATTCTTTTTATTTGAAGTCTCCAAAAGTCCCCTGTGTGTTATACACTAAAAGATATCTCAAAGCAGGTGCTGAATTTTCATCAACAATACTTGAATGTTATTTATGTCATAGAACTTACATGTGAAAAAGGAGATTGACAAACCAAAGTTGTTCCAAATATACTTCAAGTCTTGTAGCCAGTCTTTCAATCTAAACTTTTAATCTAAACTTAAATAAACTACAACTAAATGAAATTAAATATTCCATTTCTCAGTCACACTCACCACATTTCACATACCCATGTGACTAGGAGTGACCATTCTGGGCAACACAGAGACTTTGTATTTTATTCAGGTCTAGTTAGACTTTCTTGGGCTCCAAAATCACTATGGATGGTAACTATAGCTATGAAATTAAAAGACACTTGCTCTTTGGAAGAAAAGCTTTGACAAACTTTGATCACGTATTAAAAAGCAGAGACATCACTCTGCTAAACAAACGTCTGTATGGTAAAAGCTATGATTTTTCCAGTAGTCATGTACAAATGTGAGAATTGGACCACAAAGAAGGCTGAAAGCCAAAGAACTGATGCTTTTGAACTGTAGTGCTGGGGAAGGCTCTTGAGAGTCCCTTGGACTGCAAGGAGATCCAACCAGTCCATCCTAATGGAAATCAGTCCTGAATATTCATTGGAAGGACTGATGCTGAAGCTGAAGTTCCAAAACCTTGGCCACCTGATACGAAAAGCCCACACGTTGGAAAAGAGCCTGATGCTGGGAAAGATAGAAAGCAAGAGAAAGGGATGACAGAGGAAGAGATGGTTGGATAGCATCACTGACTCAATGGACATGAGTTTGAGCAAGCTCTGGGAGATGTTGAAGGACAGGGATGCCTGGCATGCTGCAGGCCATGGGGCTGCAGAGTCAGACATGACTTAGTGACTGAACAAGAACAAGTTGACTTTACATGAAAATAATATCTAAACCTGGATTTAAGAACTAAGAAGAAATAGAGAAAACTTTGAGAAGCAAGTGAAAGTCATAAAGTGATTTTAATATTTCAGAAGCTTGGGGAAAATAGAGTCCTCAAGGAGGAACCTGATTTCCATTTGTGTGGAGTATGAGGTATAAAGATTGTTAGAGAGACCCTTCTGCATCTCAAAGGGCAGCCAGACACGATGAATAGACTTCAGCTCTAAAGGGAGATATTGTTTAGCTGTAAGAAAGGCTTTATCTCTATTCAGACTAGAAAGTCATGAGAGCTCTGTCCCTGGAGCTCCTTGAAATTAGGGCAAATGTACTTCTGTCTGGGATGACTTAGCTGTAGTCTACCTGAAGGGCAGAGGGATTGTTCTCTCAATGTCCCTTCCTGCTCTGATTTCATGATTCTGAGATAACCTGTGGGTAGAGAGACCACACACCAGCTGTTTTTAAATGTTGTGTTTGGAGGAACAATTAATCTTTGTGATTACATAGTTATGTAATCTGTAGCGTTTTCTAACTTTTGTTGCCTGGGAGCGTGTGGATCATTGAGCAAGGGCTTAGCAGTGAGAGCAGGAAACTTCTGGAGCCATAGAGGAGTCCTTCTATGGCCATATGTGTGATCATAGTGAATGGACAGTAAATCCCATGTGTCTCTAAGAGACACACAGACATTCCCTTAAATGACCTGCAAAAAACGGCTGAGGCCACCTATATATCCATGTTGAATTAAACGCAGTTAGCAAGTCTGTTCACCCCACTCACCAGTCATCTTGAGTTGCTTTAATTGTTGGCAATGTAGCTGAATGATGGGCAAAAAGAGCATACAGGATCTGGACCTGGATTGCAGCCTCTGATTCTCCACATCAGTTCCAGTTTATCTCAGAAGACTCATTAACGCAGAGTACTTAGGGGTTGTCAGTTCAAGAAAGAAGGATTCTAGAAGCCAGAAAACATCTCCAGCTGATGTCATCAGCATCTTTATTCATGGGTGAGATTTTAGTTACAGTTTTCTATAACATTTTCTCTCTTGGTCCTGGGAAATCTGAATTCTTCAATGCCATAATTGCTGTTAAAACGTATTGAATGTGTGATGAGAAGTTCTCCATGTTTCGGTTGAGATTAGGCATGTGTTCCCTGGATCAGACAGTTGTCAGGAAGCAAGTGATTCTAGTTGCATGGCTACCCTTGTCCTCTTGTGGGTCTGAGAGTGAATAGGAAGCAAAGAGCCTAGAAAGGCAGCAGTCTAGGTTTTGTTCAGTGGTAAGATCTCTTCATATTCAGACACGAGACCTGTAATCATCTCCACACTTGTTCAGTGGGAGAGGGCTGGGGAATGCAGGTCCTTGGATCCCAGCAGCAGTGGCCATATTTCTCCGTATTGACTGTGTTTCTCAATATCCACTGTTGTTTAGTCGCTAAGTCGTGTCCAACTCTTTTGCAACCCCATGGACTATAGCCCATCAGGTTCCTCTGTTCGTGGGATTTCTCAGGGAAGAATACTGCAGTGGGTTGCCATTTCCTTCTCCAGGGGATCTTCCCAACCCTTGTCTCCTGCACTGGCAGGCAGATTCTTTACCATTGAGCCACCAGGAAACCCCCCAATATCCATTAGACTCACCAAAACAGGCACAAAGTAGGCAGTGCAGTGAGCAAGGAACAGCTAGCAAATTGTGAAAGAGAGTAATTATTAATAAATAACCCACCGGTGTGGACTGTTGCCTTCTAGAAATCAAAACCTTTAGGCCTGGAAGATATTTTCCTGATACAGGGAAAGGGAAATGGGAAGGCTCACTCCCTACGGGGTCATAGCATTCCCATGAGATCTTTGGGTTACAACAAAGGCGCTAGAGTTCTGCGTATCCTATTGGCAGAGGGTAAGGAAGTGATACATCAATAGTACTTTGTTTCCTATACCTATGTGTACTGCCAGCTGAACTGGATGTACAGTGGGCAAGAATTTGAAGAATCATTGTGATACAGTAACACTACTCTAGAGTCTGAGACTTCTCCAAGCCTCACAAAGAGGAGGACAAGTTAGAGATTCAGCTGGCTTAGCCAGCCCTACCATTTTATAGTCTGTATTTTCTAGAGTTTTAACAGTCCCAGGGAATTTCTCCTGTATGGCTTTGGTCCTTGAGCATGATGATCTGGCCTGAAAGCAACAGTTGCTTTCATATAATATTCCCTCTAACACAGAATTGATGACAAGACTCTTTATGTCAGTGACATTGATAAATCCTACTATTCTAGAATAGTCACTGTGGATGTGTACGAAAAGCAAGGATAAATGAATGGAAGAAATATTCAATTTATCACATCAGACTCCTCAAAAATCTAGCTAATATATCTTGACCACGATTTTTAAGCCAAGATTCCATGGGTTTTAAGAATAACAAACATGCTGTGTGTCTGATTTGTCTTCAGACTCATGTCATCATTTCCAGAGTTTTCCACTACAGAGATTTATGCTGTCATTGGATCTAATTATGAATTAGTGATTGATTCATTTAGGGAATAACTCAACCAAATGGCAGTGGATTGAAAAATGAGCAGGCCCTGAAGGGACACATGGGCAGAGATAACTAATTCTGTCTGCTGATGGGAATCAGCCCAGGTCATTCAGAAAATAGCCCTGAATGGAACAAATTATTCATCTTCCATCCACAGTGAGTGGCTTTCTCAGCCTTGCACTACTGACATCAATTAACCCCTGTGGCCTTCTTCAGTTATTTGAAATCTCCAGCCTCACCCCATCCTTCTAAGGGAGCTATCCAGAACTTTTCAAACTTGTTTTGGCTTCTTTGCAAAGGTCTGGCATTCACCAATTGTACTACTTTTCACTTTTCATTGTTAAGAGTACTCTGTCCACCTCATGCATGTTATTTGTTCACTGTCAATCCTTGGTATATCTTGAGATTTTATGAAATGAATACAGGCCTTCAGAGAATTATTGAGATATCCTGGTTTAAGAGCTGCATTTGTTTGGTGATGTAAATGGTTGTATTAAAGATGTGTTCATTATGCATAAAGACTGATTTTACTGAAAGTCTGTAAGAAATAGCCCACATATAACTATCTCTTGCTCTGTCACCTCATTCTTTCCAGAGACTACTGTATGTGTATGTGTGTGGGGGGGGAGGGTGTGGTGGAGAGATCCTCAGAGGGTAAATGATTCCATATAAATTTCTTTGATTAGCAATAGCTGTATTCCTACTGTGAGCCCCCAGCTACACTGAGATTAGCTTTTGTGGGGAGCCATGTATCAAGGATTTTGCTTCAAAACCCCTTCATGAGAGCTGATTACATTCCTTTTCAAATACTTACTCAGGGAGGCATAGTTAAGAGTGAATTGTAACCTTTTCAAAATTGACATTTCAAGGGAAACAGATACTGAGTGGTGGGAGGAGGAGGCAGTGATAGAACAGGCAGTTTTATAACTAGAGGAAAAGACAATGTCAGAAGGAGCCCTTGTTCCTGGTCAACCTGCCAAGTCATCCCCTGGGGTGATCCCCTCCTTCTCTTCTGCTTAGTTCACCTCCTTGCTCCTCTTTGGAATGGGCTGCGGTTTGATGCTAGTTAGAGGGATTTATGGGCTCCCCAGGTGGCACTAGTGGTAAAGAACCCGCCTGCCAATGCAGGAGACATAAGAGACGCGGCTTCGACCCCTGGGTTGGGAAGATCCCCTGGAGGAGGGCATGCCGACCCACTCCAGTATTCTTGCCTGGAGAATCCTATGGACAGAGGGCGATGGTCCACGGGGTCATACAGAGTTGGACACGACTAAAGTGACAACACACAGCACGCACACAGAAGGATTTATATCAAAAGTTTCATTGGAAGAGCTCCTCCATCTTGACCATATAAATAATTGAAAGTCATATTTAATCTATCTTCCAGCCCATATTTTCTTATTTATTCTTATACATCTCACTTCATTGCAAAAGGGATTTGAAACATCTCCTAAAAATATTAGTATTATCACTACATGAATTTGTTGTGATATTTGTTGGAATATTTGGCTGGAGAGAGGACATGAATTTGTTGGTATACTTGGTTGAAATATTTGTTGAACTATTTAGTTGGAGAGAGGACATGAGTAGGAAAAGAAAACAGCACCAAGCTCAGATTTTTTCTGCCATTTTTCCTTACAGTGTAGTCACATGCCTGGTTGTGTGGTCATAGCTTCCAGTGGTCAAAGCAAAAGGAAAATATCAACAGTTATAAAATGTACACAGTATGGTGGATAAAGTAAACTCGAATGTCCGAAGTACAATCTCCACAAAGGAATCTCTCCCATAACATCTTCAGGAGTCATTATGTAACACAATAGACAACAATTACAGGAGCATTTGTTCCTGTCTAACTGCAACATCTGCTGGATCATGGAAAAAGCAAGAGAGTTCCAGAAAAACATCTATTTCTGCTTTATTCACTATGCCAAAGCCTTTGACTGTGTGGATCACAATAAATTGTGGAAAATTCTGAAAGAGATGGGAATACCAGACCACCTGACCTGCCTCTTGAGAAATCTGTATGCAGGTCAGGAAGCAATAGTTAGAACTGGACATGGAACAACAGACTGGTTCCAAATAGGAAAAGGAGTACGTCAAGGCTGTATATTGTCACCCTGCTTATTTAACTTCTATGCAGAGTACATCATGAGAAACGCTGGGCTGGAAGAAACACAAGCTGGAATCAAGATTGCCGGGAGAAATATCAATAACCTCAGATATGCAGATGACACCACCCTTATGGCAGAAAGAGGAACTCAAAAGCCTCTTGATGAAAGTGAAAGTGGAGAGTGAAAAAGTTGGCTTAAAGCTCAACATTCAGAAAATGAAGATCATGGCATCTGGTCCCACCACTTCATGGGAAATAGATGGGGAAACAGTGGAAACAGTGTCAGACTTTATTTTGGGGGGCTCCAAAATCACTGCAGATGGTGACTGCAGCCATGAAATTAAAAGACGCTTACTCCTTGGGAGAAAAGTTATGACCAACCTAGATAGCATATTCAAAAGCAGAGACATTACTTTGCCAACAAAGGTTCGTCTAGTCAAGGCTATGGTTTTTCCAGTGGTCATGTATGGATGTGAGAGTTGAACTGTGAAGAAGGCTGAGTGCAGAAGAATTGGTGCTTTTGAACTGTGGTGTTGGAGAAGACTCTTGAGAGTCCCTTGGACTGCAAGGAGATCCAACCAGTCCATTCTGAAGGAGCTCAGCCCTGGGATTTCTTTGGAAGGAATGATGCTAAAGCTGAAACTCCAGTACTTTGGCCACCTTACGCGAAGAGTTGACTCATTGGAAAAGACTCTGATGATGGGAGGGACTGGGGACAGGAGGAGAAGGGGACGACAGAGGATGAGATGGCTGGATGGCATCACTGACTCGATGGATGTGAGTCTGGGTGAACTCCGGGAGTTGGTGATGGACAGGGAGGCCTGGCATGCTGCGATTCATGGGGTCGCAAAGAGTCGGACACAACTGAGCGACTGAACTGCACTGAACTGAACTGCAGTAGAGAATTTCATAAACCCCTTCCTTGTTCATGGGCTTCCCAGGTGGCACAGTTGGTAAAGAATCTGTCTTCAGTACAGGAGACACAAGAGACACCGGGTCAGTCCCTGGGTCAGGAAGATCCCCTGGAGGAGGAAATGGCAACCCACTCCAGCATTCTTGTTTGGATAATCCCATGGACAGAGGAGCCTGGTGGGATAGAGTCCGTGGGATCGCAATGAGTTGAACATGGCTGAACATGAGTACACCTGTGTACATTTGACCAAATAGTATCTTTACAAAGTATCAATGGTGACATACTATCCCATTTGAAACAGCAAGGCAAGGTTTTTGAATCTGTGACTGTTCTGAACATTTCAGGGTACACAATCCCTATATAGTTAGCAGATCATTTACTATGTATTTGGGATTTAATTCACGGACCCTCAGTTTTCTTTCCTATATTTCAAATGTGAAAAATATTTTCTTTTTGGCAAATGCTATGGACAGGTTAAGAACTCATGTTTTAGAAGATGTATTAATATGTGTACCTCTCCAATCCAGTCAAGATACAATAATAAACATTAGTCAGAAGTGTTCATGCCTCAAGTATGAAACTGCTTTGGAAATGTCAAGAGTATAATGAATCCTCAGGATTCTTGCTGGGTCTGAGACTTCACTTGATGATATCAATATGAAATTGGTTGTTTATGAAGGATTTAACATCGGGGTTTTTGGTGGTGGTGGTGGTAGTATGTATGTGTTCGTGTGTTAGTGAGGAAAATAAATCTATTCTTTATTGGCCATTATATGTATCTGTGTGATTTTATGAAAAGAAGAAAGCAACTGGATTAAATCAAATGGATTCTAAAGGCAAGATAAAAACCCTTCCTGAATCCCACACTTCTCGTCCAAGAGGTTATGGAACTGCACCTATGGCTTCTCTTCCTTCTCCTTGGACTAACATCTCTCTCCCAGTATAATGTGTATACATAGATATATGAATAAATGTAAATACTTTTTGTAGAATAAATGTAACGTGGAAAGTTTCCATAAGGGCTCTATACTGCCAGTGTTACTGTTTCTGTAGTGGACTTTTGGTTGCCTCCCTGGCATCTAGTCTATACCATCAATCACTCTTCCTCTGTAGCATCCGTATCGTTTGAGTGATATCGACGTACTGATACCTCTCTCTCTCTCCCTTTCTCTTTCTCCCAAAGCTCATTCTTCTGGAGCACCTTATAATAAAAAGGCACTTAGGCACTATTGAAGGCAGTCTTAAGGGATGCCCAGTAAGAAGCTCCTGGTGACCATCATAGTCAAAAGATGATAACACCCGTGAAGGCTGACCATCTTAATTTTTCAGTTATGGGGCCAGTACATTCCATGTGGTCTACGCCAGTTTGAGTCGGCTTTTCTGTTATTTGTGACCCAAAACTTTCTAGTTTGTACACTGATTGTTCAGCATACTTCAGGAACGAAGAGTCAGTAAGTCATAGATAGAGTGCCTACACTTTTTATCATTTTATTCCCCCAAATAGTAGATACTGTCTTTCCAATTTTCAGATAAGAAAAACAAAGTATGTAGAAGCTGAGTAATTTGACCAAAGTCATAGCGGCAGTGAAAGAATTAAAATCAGGGCTGTCTGATAGTGAGACATTCTGCTAGATCAGCAGGTCTAACCTAGTTCTCCTTTATCACATACAACTAAACACACTCCAACAGGCTACCAGGCGTTGAGTGCAATCCCTGGCCTCTTCTGTAATTCAACCTTTTTCTCTCCTATTCAAGAAAGCAAATCAGGATGCAGTGAGAGTGGCATTCTTACATGATCACCTTGAAGTGTCTTTAATTTAAAAGGAAAAAACATTACCCAAAACCCACTAAGACCTTCGGTAGTTGAACTTCAAATTATTCAGGACAAATCTTACTGGCATGTTCCTCTTTTCTACCTCCTGCATGAGTGCTAAGTTGCCTCAGTCACTTCCGACTCTTTGCGACCCAATGGCGGACTGTAGCCTGCCAGGCTCCTCTGTCCATGGGATTATCCAGGCAAGAATACTGGAGTGGTTTGCCATGCTCTCCTCCAGGGGATCTTCCCTACCCAGGGATCGAACTCAGTCTCTTTCATTTCCTGCATTGCAGGAGGATTCTTTATCACTGAGCCACCAGGCAAGCCCTTCCTGTCTCCTACTATAAAGTAGACACATCCTTTTACACTTTCAGCACAGGCTGGAGGGATAATGAGATGTATAAGCCATGTACAGAACAAGCACTGGAGTCAGAACTATCAAGCTGAGCTCTTGATGTTTTCACATGAAGCAAACAAATCTCTCGGTACCTTGGTCATGATGCTAGAAGCTTCCTCTACAAGTTCTAGCAGCAGCCAGTCTGGGTTTCACCTGGCTTGGCTGTAGTCCTCCTCTGATCACATTGCACTGACAAGTTTGCTTTTATTAACTGCATCGACTACAATAAAGTCACAGAATTTAGGACTGCAAACAAATGGAACAATGCTGAAAAGAATTGAGCAATGAAATGGGGGGAAGGAATGATTAGGCATGTTGAAGGGAACCAGTTACTCTTGTACAGGAGATGCCTCTGAAATGTGAGCTGCAGTAACCAACCCCTTATCCACACCCACAGCTCACCAGAGACCTGACAGTTCTTCATGTCCCTTTAGTAAGTCATGAACATTGGGTGATTATGAACATTAAGTGCCTTTTATCTTTCCATCTCTTTCTGTTTTCAGTCACCATACTCAGTCTGCCTAACATATCTCATACTGTGGTACTTATGTGAGGGACCTCTCCTCAAGCATCATATGAATTCTGTCCATGCTTCTCTCATATGTTATTTCTTTCCATACTTAAAATAGCCTTAGTTGCTCCCTTTTTGCACCCCCAGGCCATTGGATCTTTATTTATTTATTTATTTTTAATTGAAGGATAATTGCTTCACAATATTGGTTTGATTTCTACAATATTGGTTTGACTTCAACATGAATTAGCCACCAGTGAATATGCGTCCCCTCCCTCTGGAACCTCCCTTCCCCCTCCCACCCTTTCCCACCCCTCTAGGTTGTTACAGAGCCCTGCCACTGGGTCTTTTATCTTTAATTTTTTAATCACAGTGGCAGCACTCTCACCATGTACTGTAAGGAGGTAATCACACATCAGTTTCCCCAACAATCTCAGGCTCTTCAAGGACAGGCATCTTGAGCTTCTGCACCCTAAGCCCACTGAATGATGCAGAGTAGGTGCATGTGTGCATGCTAAGTCACTCAGTCAAGTCCGACTCTGTGTGACCCCATGAACCGTATGGGGTCATGACCCCATAGCTCCTCTGTCCATGGGATTCTCCAGGCAAAAATACTGGAGTGGGTAGCCTTTCCCTTCTGTAGGATATCTTCCTAACTCAGGGACTGAACCCATTTTCCCTGCGTTGGCAAGTGGATTCTTTACCACTGAGCCATCAACAAAGTCCACAGAGTAGGTGGTGTAATACTTTTTTTCGTGAGTAAAGCAATAAAGGAATAAAAGCACCCACCATGTAGTTTAAGAGGCACTGACATAGAGATGATGTGAAGGTAATGTCTGGCTGATGGTGTTTTTCTCCCAACACCCTGCTCAGATGGTGCCTGGTCTGATTGCAGAGGAACAGACAGATTGAAGGAAAATGGCCAGACTCTGGACCGCTGGGCATGTGCATCGCTGCCCACCTTCCTGGGGGAAATGCTGCTCTCAGCTGCACAATCACGCTCCCCCTTGGACGTCTGGCTGAGCCCCAGGTGCTGCGCCTCCTGCCAAATGTCATCATGACCGCCCCGTCTTCTCAGATGACAGTAATGAAGCAGGAACTTAATATACCTCACCTCCGTGTGTCTGGGGAAATCCTCTGTCATTTAGAATTTACTTGTGAGCCCCCATGGACACGTTCTTCTGTCTCTGGCATCTGTTCTCTGGTTAAAGCCCCTGGTGTGATGCTTTCTATCGTGATCTCTGCTTGGCTTAGCTCTATTAGGCTCTGGTTTTTTTTAGTGATGTCCGTGAGAAATGAGATGATCATCTTGTATGTACCTTGTCATCACACTGATCATGACTGTGACATGAAAGTGAAGGTGAGCCTCATGGCACCCGGAGGTGACATCGAAGCCTGGCAGAAAGACAGAGCTGTTCACCCATGCCAAGGATATGATCTGGTTCTGCCAGGCATCCCCTGCTTAACTGCCCAGACTGAGTCTCCATGCCTTCATGATCCAGTCCAAAGTGTAATGTCTATATTTGTACTGGAGCCCCAAGGGGGGAAAACTGCATTATAATAAATGTGTGCTTTGCTAGCTACAGCATAATAAACATGATGCTCTAATTATCCATGTTTTCATAGAGCTAGGAAGCTAATCTCTTGAAGAATTAGTGTCCCTGGCAGACAGGCTCAGCATTTTGCATTGGTTTTGTGATGATACATAGCTTTGTAGGGTGTGTGTTTGTGTCAGCATTTCAGCATCTCCAGATAGGCACCATATTGGAACTATTTTGGTACTGAGTCCAATTAGAAGTCTATAGGTTGTAATCGGGCTTCCCTGGTGGCTCAGTGGTAAAGAATCTGCCTGCAATTATGGAGACGTAGGAGATGCAGGTTCAATCCTTGAGTCAGGAAGATTCCCTGAGGAGGGCATGGCAACCCACTCCAGTATTTCTTGCCTGGAGAATTCCAGGGACAGAGGAGCCCGGCAGGCTACAGTCCATGGAGTCACAGAGAGTCAGGCATACATGGCTGTAATCACTTGGTGATCTGGTTCTGCCTTTCAATTCCGTTCTGTGAGAAAGTTCACTAAAGTAGCCTAAGACGGCGGGAGCTCTCCCCATTGGCTTCTGGAATCTCCTCCTCAGTCGAGGTAGTGTCCAGGTTGATGGCGGTAGTGAGATTTGAGGGCCTGTGTATGAAAAATCTTCCACATCCCAGATCGCTGTTGGATTTCATGCTTTCCTTTCCAGCATGGATGAATCAGCATTTTGAATCTAGGAAATACCGCCTTGTGGAATAGTCATTTGTTTATTCTTTTGACAAATCATTCAGAATCTGCCCTGTGTCATCGACTCTTCTAGCTACCTTGGATACAACGGTTGGCTAAACAAAAACCTCTGATGTTCTAGGTGGGGGACAGAGAAAATAAATCAAATAAATACATAAAATATATAATTTTGGAATGAAAAAATGTACCACAGAAGAAAAGAAACAGGAAATAAAAGGGGAGTCTAGGCAGGGAGCTGTAATTTATAGTTTGTTTGGGAAAGTCTTCCCAGAAAATGTGACTTTACTTACTCCTAGTTCAATTGTGATTATCTCAAGGGGAAAAATGTAAAAAGATGGACTCTTTACCTGTAATAATTAAAGCTGTTAACAACTGGTGTCTTTAGGAGAGTATGTATAGCATTGCCCAGCTTCAGTGGAACAAATTGGAGAAATTAGACTGGAATTCCATATGGTGACAGCCCTCTCCAAATTCTCCTATTTTATCATATGAGTTGGAGTCACCTTAGTGCCTGAGTCAGGGGCCCTGATGTGGTCATCTTCAGATTCTACTTCCTAAACCAGTTTCAGGCACTTGGGTGGGGAGAATCGGTATCCGAGGAACATGAGTATCTTTGGGGGACAGAGTTTCTCAATTTTGAAACCTCAGTTAAAGCTCTGCCTTCTCTCCACTGCTTCTTTCCTTTATAGATGATTTTTTTTTTTTTGAGCTTCTTAAACTTTTAATTGTTCTCCCTTTTCCTTGAGACCCTGATCATTACTTATAAAGACAGGAAAAATCCACAGGCATAAATTGGTAGTTCACATTATATTCCTAGAAATCTTAATTATGCCTAGATTTTTAAAATATTTATTTTATTGACATACAGTTGAGGGACTTCCCTGGTACACTTCCAATGCAGGTGGCACAGGTTCAATCCCTGGTCAGGGAGCCAAGATCCCACATGCTTCACAGTCAAAAAACCAAAACGTAAAACAGAAGCAATATTGTAATGAATTCAATAAAGACTTTAAAAATGGTCCACATCAATAAAGTTTTTTTAAAGAAATATAATTAATAATCTTGTGTTAATTTCTGCTGTACAGTAGTGATTCAGCTGTACATATATATGTATATATATATACATATATATTCTCTTTCATATTCTCTTCCATTATGGTTTATTATAAGATGTTGAATATAGTTCCCTGTGCCATTCAGTAGAACTTGTTCTTTATCTATTCTCTATAAAATAGCTTGCATCCTAATCTCAAACTCCCAATCCATCTTTCCCCCACCCCCTCCTCCTTACGCTTAGATTTTTGAAGTCTTTTCTCTCTGGACTCTGCGCAAACAGAACTCCACTATGAAACCATGGAAAACAAAGTTATGATAATAGCTATTCTGCAGTATCATCTAAATTTACAAGGTTTTAGACATGAAAGAAAGGCGGCAGATTGAAAGTGAGAATGGGAGAGCACTGGAGAATGAGGGGTCCACAGAGGGTCATGCTGGCCTCCCGGCAATGCTGGTCCCTACCTTCAGGTGCATCATTTGTTGCCATGGCAACTTCATGGAAATAAGGAAGGTGGGCGGAGCTTGGCCCAGGTCCTGAGTTTTCTGGACTCTCCTTATCCTTTGATGACTTTCTTGCCTTGGATCTGCCAATCTTTATTAAAGATGAAAGCTTTTCTCCCTTAGCAGACTGATTCCAATGTCTGTTCAAACGGATATACTCAGGATACCTAGCTATGAGCTAAACAGCAACCGAATGTGGAAAGAATTTCTTCCTTTGAAGGTTAGTGAGCGATGAAACACTAGATGAAGATAAGAACAGCCAACAGGGACAGTAGTGAATAGAACAGCTCTCCCTCTGGCAGAACTCTGTAGTGCAACTTTTCTTTCACATAGTGGATATTGCTGAGTTATGAAATCACCCAACTCACACTTCATTTGCTGCTGCTGCTAAGTCGCTTCAGTTGTGTCCGACTCTGTGCGACCCCAGAGACGGCAGCCCACCAGGCTCCCCGTCCCTGGGATTCTCCAGGCAAGAACACTGGAGTGGGTTGCCATTTCCTTCTCCAGTGCATGAAAGTGAAAAGTGAAAGTGAAGTCGCTCAGTCGTGTTCGACTCCTAGCGACCCCATGGACTGCAGCCTACCAGGCTCCTCCGTCCATGGGATTTTCCAGGCAAGAGTACTGGAGTGGGGTGCCATCGCCTTCTCCGATACTTCATTTAGTGTGTGGTAATTGAGGAGAAGGGGATGACAGAGGATGAGATGGCTGGATGGCATCACTGACTCGATGGACGTGAGTCTGAGTGAACTCCGGGAGTTCGTGATAGACAGGGAGGCTTGGCGTGCTGTGATTCATGGGGTCACAGAGAGTCGGACACGACTGAGTGACTGAGCTGAACTGAACTGAACTGAATTGTACCACTTTGGGCTTCCCTGGTGGCTCGGCAGTGAAAGAATCCGCCTGCAATGCAGGAGACCTGGGTTTGATCCCTGGTTCAGAAAGCCCAACTACTCGATTTCCTGGAGTAGGAAATGGCTCCTCACTCCAGTCTTCTTACCTGGAAAAGCCCACAGAGGAGCCTGGTTGGTTACAGTCTATGGGGTCTCAAAGATTCGGACACGACTAAGTGACTGAACAATAACAACAGAATTACCTGGAAGGCTTGCTAAAATGGGGTGCTGGGCCCCACTCCAGTATTGCGTGGATATTTCTTTTTCTAACAGAAGTTGGAAGAATTTCCATGTATTGACACTGTGTCTCCTGGACCACACTTTGAGAACCTCTGGTTCAACAGATGCCTGTTTTCCACTTCCACGTGGCTGTCACTCCTCCGTCAGGAAAATGCTTCTTTCTTTGTGGCAGAAATGTAGTAACATTCCGTTTGTTGTTTCTTTCTTTGTATGTTTTCTGATTTTTCTGAAAGTACCACAGAATGGTCCCAAAGGAAATATTTATAAGCAGCTTCTTGTGAAACACAGCTAGACAAATAACATTCTGCTCATTGCAGCTGTATATTGAAATTCAAATTGATTTGTGTGCATGCTTTGTTTATGAGTAGCATTATTTATAAAACTTGGAATTGGACTGTCTTTGTGGAGTCATTATAGCCTTTCAGCTAACACCAAGTGATTCCTCTTTGCATCCAAAACTGACGGAGCTCACAGATGAGCACTGAGTTAAATCCACATACTTCTCATCCTATTGAAGCCCCAGTATTGTATGCATCACTCATCTACGTGTCATATGATATATGTCATATGTATAAATACATGTGTGTGCGTGAGAGCTCAGTCGCTCAGTTGTATTCACTCTTTGCAACCCCATGGACTATAACTCACCCGGCTTTGCTGTCCATGGAATTTCCCAGGCAAGAATACTGGAGTGGGTTGCCATTTCCTTCTCCAGGGGATCTTCCTGAATGGATTGAACCCGCAGCTTCTGCTTGGCAGGTGGATTCTTTAGCACTGAGCCACCTGGGAAGCCCACCTTATGCCTTTACTTTAGAATAAATTCTGAGTGGGGCACATTTCGAATGAAGACAAAATGCTAATACTTCCTGGCAGTCAGACTTAGAAGGAACTCATTCTGTAATTGATTGTTTTTAACTAAGCAGGGGCTGCTCCCAAATTTCTAGATAAGTGGGGTCCCAGGACAGCAGTCTAGTTGGAAGAAAGAGATAAGGAATTTGTTCTGAAGTTGTGTTTGTTAAGTAAATATGCTGACTTTACTTAGGGTGTACTGGCAAAGTTTTTTTTAAAGACAACTTTGTATTTTATATGGTTTTTCCTCCACCCACACACTTCTCTGTTTATTTTGCCTAGAAGAGGAAACCCAATAGAAGTTCTTGGGGTTCTAAAGCACTTCACCCTTCTTGCTGCCACTGCTGTAAAGTGCCCAGCATCTCTTTAATGTGCCATTAAGTATTAAAAAGCAGAGACATCACTTTGCTGACAAAGGTCCATGTCATCAAAGCTATGGTTTTCCAGTAGTCATGTACGGATGTGAGAGTTGAACCATAAAGAAGGCTGAGCACTGAAGAATTGATGCTTTCAAGTTGTGGTGCTAGAGAACACCCTTAAGAGTCCCTTGGACTGCAAGGAGATCAAAACAGTCAATCCTAAAGGAAATCAACCCTGAATATTCATTGGAAGGACTGATGCTGAAGCTGAAGTGCTAATACTTTGGCCACCTGATGCAAAGAGCCCACTCATTGAAAAAGACCCTGATGCTGGGAAAGATTGATGGCAAGAGGAGAAGGGGGCAACAGAAGATGAGATGGCTGGATGGCATCACTGACTCAATGGACATGAATTTGAGCAAACTCTGGAAGATGGTGAAGGATAGGGAAGTCTGGTGTGCTGCACTCCACTGGGTCACAAAAAAAGTCAGACACAACGTAGCGACTGAACACGATGTAGCAACAAAAACAAAGTGATTTAAAAAGATTTCAGTAAGAAACGATATATTCCCAGGAAGATTCTCCTTTGCTTAGTTTGGTTTCATTGCTCCTGGCCACTTCTCCTTAACTGCATCTTGTATCTTGTTATAGCTAGCAATTCTCTCATCAGTTTCCCTATTTTATATTTTTCATCCAACAGTTCTCAATCAGCAATTCCTTTGCATGTTAGTGTGTAGTTTCATAGAGGCTCTGTTGACCCTTGAACTCTTTGGGTTTGAACTGTGTGGGTTCACTTATAGATGGACTTATTTTCAATAGATACTACAGTATTGCCTGATCCCATGGGCAGGGGTCCTGGAACCAATCCCCCTTGGATACTGAGGAACAACTGTAGGTAAGACTTTTTTTTAGGACTCTCAGAAGATACATTCTGTTTGAAAATGTATAAGAGCCTTGCTGCTATGCAGTGAAGATGGTGACTTTTGAGAGCTGACTTCTGCTTTCTGGGGCACCTTTGATCAGGTTGCTTTTGAAAGATACTCAGGAAGTGCAGGATAATTTTCACTCTTAGACACAACCTCAGAGAAGCCGAGTTCAAGGACAGAGCAGTGTGGTCTTTTTGCTGCCCCTCGTAGTGATGGCAACTGTGATTACAGCCCAACGTCCCTGAGTCCAGAGTCTCTGCCAGGAGTCACCTCCCCTGATGGAGAGCAGGTGTCACAGCACCAGGGGAAGTGGCAGGAAAACAAAGCCCCGAGGAACTTCAGGAAATTGTAGGTCTGGCTTGATAGTTAAACATGTCATTGGCAAAGGTAATTCTTGTTATGATGTAGCCTAATAGTTGGGTTTTTTGTTTTTTTTTTTTTGGTAAAATAAACCTTAGAGTTCCAAAAGAAAGTAGTTTCAGAGTGTGTATTGCTATAAATTCATATTACTAATTTTCAGCCATAAAACAGATACTGTTGGAGTTCATGTTTTAGGAGGATTTTTCTGTGAGTGACAAATTTCACATATTCCAAAGCACTAACTACAATTTCAGCCTCTGTAGTCTCAGTTAAAATTACTGTTGTTTTCTGCCTTTTTGTGCCAACAATATGTTCCTCTACATGACATAGCACATTTTCTGTGAAGAGTTTTTCCTACTACCTCGATTTCTAGTAGATCTTTAATTATATTAATTTTGAAAGATTGAACTGATGCATATTATATTTAAGCCAGTAATGAAATAGACAGCAGCATCTCCTTAACCACTTTATCCCATACCCTCTTTCATTTTCCACTCACTGTTGTGCATATTAAATATTTGTTCATCTACTCCCACTATATCCGCCAAGCACCCAGAACACTGTGGGTCCTCCTGAGAGACAGTCAGTGGATGTTCAGCAAATGATGTTAGCAGGGCTCCTTGTTCTTTCTACCTACTGACTTCTATGTCTGTGTGCTAAACTGTGTACGTCATTCTTACGTTGCTTCCAGAACTATCCAAACTGATCACGAATTCCTTTTGAGCTTGCATGCAGTTAGCAACATCACTTCACAAATGTGACATTCTGAAGAATTAATTTCTTGAATGATAACTCAGTAGGAACAATTGAATCATCAAAGATAAAGTTATGGGGACAGCAAAATGTAAATATCCCACACTGAAGGAAAGCTAAAGGCTTTACCCGAAACATCTAAAGAGTCAGTTGTAAAACTGGCAGAAAACAACTGCAAGCATTCATTTCAGCTCTTCTGCAGTATGAAACTGGCCTATTGTCATACTCCCCCTATAAATCACCAAGATTAAAGGTATATTATGTGCAGATATTAAGAAGATTCAAAGGATTTCTTTTGATCAATCACAGGAAAACTTTGAACAACCTGAATGCATTTTTCAAATTTTTTAAAATTAGCATTCTAATGTATGTTATATGTGTCAATCACATTCAAAAGAAAAGGCAACAAATTGTCTATGCATTGCTTCATTTTGTGTTAATAAATGTGTCAGCTTTTAGTTAAGAACTATAAACCCTATTATTATGTATATAACAACTGCTCAGTTCAGTCAGTTCAGTTGCTCAGTCATGTCTGACTGTTTGTGACTCCATGAACTACAGCATGCCAGGCCTCCCTGTCCATCACCAGCTCCCGGAGTTCACTCAAACTCATGTCCATTGAGTCGCTAATGCCATCCAACCATCTCATCCTCTGTCGTCCACTTCTCCTCCTGCCCTCAATCTTTCCCAGCATCAAGGTCTTTTCAAATGAGTCAGTTCTTTGCATCAGGTGGCCAAATTATTCGAGTTTCAGCTTCAGCATAAGTCCTTCCAATGAATATTCATAACAACTGTTATGGCTTTAAAAATTTTTTTAATTGAAGTTATACATTTATAACTTTGTTTTATATACACATATAAATATGTATATATAATCTATAAATGAATATATAGTATTTGCATGATATATAATATAATGTATAACATGTACAATATATATAAGGTGTATATGTATAATACATACATTTATAAAATTTAACAGTCAACTAATTCAACAACATTGAAAATATCCATCTCTTGCCTGATTCCTAATTCCTGCTCTCAAAAGGAAAGTTTATAAATCTTCTAATTGTTTCTTTTTGTGTTTATTTCCAAATCAGTCAATAACATGCTTGAGCTACTTCTGGCTGGGTTTTTTTAGCTTTATGCAATTAGCAATTAATATCCACCATAAAAAAGGGGGATTTAGTATTTTTCATTTTCTCCCATCACTCTCAACCCAATCCTCACCTGCATAATTACCTCTAACCATTTGCCAGTTGTTAAAAATCATAATCTTCTGATGGATCATTATTCAGTGTCTTGGAGAAGGCAATGGCACCCCACTCCAGTACTCTTGCCTGGAAAATCAGCGGCATGTATATATATGCTATGCTATGCTAAGTCACTTCAGTCGTGTCCGACTCTGTGCGACCCCATAGACGTCAGCCCAACAGGCTCCCCCGTCCCTGGGATTCTCCAGTCAAGAACACTGGAGTGGGTTGCCATTTTCTTCTCCAACGCATGAAAGTGAAAAGTGAAAGTGAAGTCGCTCAGTCATGTCCGACTCCTAGCAACCCCATGGACTGCAGCCTACCAGGCTCCTCTGTCCATGGGATTTTCCAGGCAGGAGTACTGGAGTGGGGTGCCATTGCCTTCTCCTATATATATATATATATATATATATATATAGAGAGAGAGAGAGAGAGAGAGAGAGAGAGAGAGAGATTGGGGAAGGAAATGGTGACCCACTCCAGTATTCTTGCCTGGAGAATCCTATGGACAGAGGAGCTTAGCAGGCTACAGTCCATAGGGTCACAAAGAGACAGACACGACTGAAGTGACTTAGAATATATATAGATGTGTGTGTGTGTGTGTGTGTGTGCTTCCCAGATGGCACTAGTGGTAAAGAACCTGGCTGTCAATGCAGGAGACATAAGAGACACAGGTTCGATCCCCAGGTTGGGAAGATCCCCTGGAGGAGGGCATGGCAACCCACTCTAGTATTCTTGCCTGGAGAATCCCATAGACAGAGGAGCCTGGTGGGCTATCTCCATAGGGTTGCAAAGAGTCGGACATGACTGAAACAACTGAGCACACACACACACACATGTGTCTGTGTATTTTATATATGTATAATTATATATATGATATGATTATGTATAAATATATATGTGTGTGTTCAGTCACTCATTTGTGTTTGACTCTCTATATACATACATACATAAATATATATATATATATATATATATATATCTATCATCAAACGCTACCTAACCTTTAAAGGAATTCCTTTCATTTGTTGAAACCATGAAGAAGTCCAGTGCATTGTGAGTTTATGTCCTTTGTTTGTATATTTATATAACCTCCCACTCCCCAAAAGCAAAGAAAAGCAAGGATAGCTTCTTCTTCTATGTCCTGAAACATCAAAATGATGGAGCTAGTGAGGGTGACTTTCACCCATCTTGCTGAGCCCTTGGTTGAAGAGGAGGAGGTCTCATCTAGAAGTTTATTCTTGAGCACTGAGAAATTTTATTAAATTATTTGGGTTTCTTTTTGTTGTTGTTTTTGCTTCTTTAGGAACTCTTATTATTTAGTTATTGTATCTCTCATCCTTTTTCTCCTATTGTCTTATTTTTAATTATATTTTCTGAAATATTTTCTCAGGTTTATCCTACTTAATGAGTTTTCTATTATTGCTATATTTTTAAATTTCTGAAAGTTCATTACTGTGTTTCTAGTTCTTCCTTAGAGCATCCTACTCTTGCTTTATAAATGTTGTCTTCTCTAAGGCTGTAAATGATAGGGTTTGGATTGTTTCATATTTTGGCTGTGGAATTTTCTTCTCTACTTTTTCTGCAGCAAGCCGTCTTCTGCCTGAGACTCCCAGCGATGCTGCTAGTTCCTCACTCAAGTCATTTTGCTGAGTCAGTTTGTCACCTACTGGCTTTTGCTAGCATTCCAGGCTATTTGCCTTGCTTTGGTCCACCTGGCTTGCTTAATGTTTAGAGAATTAAGGGATCATTTATTTTCCTTCCATGTCCATTCCAGAAGGAACATGGAAGAGAGTTCTGAAAACTTAGCTTTATGGATCATGCCTTCAGTTTCTATGTAAGCAGTGGTTCAGAGGTAGCACTGAAGGCCCCATAGGAGACTCCGTCCATCAGGTTGCAGAGCCCCACTGAGATTAGTGTAATCACAGAAAGGGTTTGAGCATGCATGACCGTAGATGCTAGAATTGTCTGTCACATTGGTCTAGAATGTGACAGTTCCTGGGCACCATACTTTTAGCACCCAGAGAAAATGCTGATCTTTAATCTGCTGTAGATAGACTCTTTAATAAGATACTTTGGCAAAATCTTTGCCAATATGTAACACCCTTGGTACATAGAAAACCGAAATTCTCAAACTAATTTCCTGAATTTAATTCTTTTACCATTTTAATGTTCCTTCTATTTTATATGTTTGGTAATATATAACTGTTTTGGCCCACATGTCCCAGAGTTTTGAAAGTTTTCGTTTATTTTTTTATATCTATTGTTTATAGTGCAAAATTATAACATATAGAAAATTTCTCAAGTGCAGTGAAATAGAACACCAAAATAGTAATATTATCTGGGAGTGTCATCAACCAAACAGAATTCCTGTTAATATTTGTGTGCTTTTTTGCAAGTTATGTTTTCTTCTTTACTATGATGTTAGGATCAAAATTGCATGCTAAATTTAAAAGATAATTTTTTGTGATTATGATAATATTATATCTTCATTATAGAACATTGGGAAATACAGAAATATTATAAGAAACTTAAATCGAGAATCTGAACATTCAGACATAACCAGTTTAAAGCTTTATACTTTTATATATCCTTAAGGCCTTATTTTTTTTTTAACTTTTCCTCACAAAACTTTAAATACTCATTTCAAAAATAGATAACATAGAGTTGTAGAGCACAAATAATTAGGATTCCATTTTAGCCTTATTTTTCCCTGAAATAAGGTTCCTCAAGGTTTAACTTCTTTAAAGTTGCTTGTATATTTTCCCAGATCTCCACTATGCATCATTATGCATCATTAGTTTTGCCAAATATCAAAATGAATCCGCCACAGGTATACATGTCTTCCCCATCCTGAACCCTCCTCCCTCCTCCCTCCCCATACCATCCCTCTGGGTTGTCCCAGTGCACTAGCCCCAAGCATCCAGTATCGTGCATCGAACCTGGACTGGCATCTTGTTTCATACATGATATTTTACATGTTTCAATGCCATTCTCCCAAATCTTCCCACCCTCTCCCTCTCCCATAGAGTCCATAAGACTGTTCTATACATCAGTGTCTCTTTTGCTGTCTCGTATATAGCGCATATTTCCTAAAGTCCAAAGATGCATGTATATTATGCACACTAAAATAAATAGGTATATACACCAACCTTTAAATTTTCTTACTTGAATAACATACAGAAAACATACTGTTCCACAACTTACTTTTTAAATCTGGTCTTTTACAATGAGCACATCTCTTATCTTAGTGAATATAAATCTATTGCATTCTTTCTAATAGCCTCATGGGACTGATATGCAATAATTTATGTGAAAATTTTCTCAACAATCTTTCTTTTTTTTTTTTCCTTTCCTTTTCTTAATTGAAGGATAATTGCTTTACAGTATTGTGTTGGTTTCTGCCATACATCAGCATTAGTCAGCTGCAGGTATACATGTGTCTCCTCCCTCCTGAACCTGCCTCCCACACTTAATTTTCTTTCTAGTTTTTTTTTTTTTTTTTTTACTATTATGCTGAACACTGCTCTGTGTATCTTTATACACAGAGCCCTTTGCATATGTGTGCAAAATGTCTTTTAGTCAGATATAATCCTAGAAATAAAATTAATTGATCAAAGGTATATGAGTATTTATTGAATTAATGCAAGATCCAAATACTTTTCAAAAAGGCACTATAAATCACGCCAAAAATATATAAATATGATTGTTGCTTCACACCCTCACTAATGCTGAATACTGTCAGTCTTTAAGTATTTTGCCAATCTGAGCAATCCAAATGACTAATTATTATTTTAAAATATATTTCCTTAAGTATAAACAGTCATTCAAGCCTGATTTTTCACAGGCACACAGGCCTTTTGCTGCTGGATAGCTGGAGCAATTGGCAAATTTGGCCTTGGAGTACAGAATGAAGCCAGACAAAGGCTAATAGAGTTTTGCCAAGAGAATGCACTGGTCATAGCAAACACCCTCTTCCAACAACACAAGAGAAGACTATACACATGGACATTACCAGATGGTCAATACCAAAACATATTGATTATATTCTTTGCAGCAAAAGATGGAGAAGCTCTACAGAGTCAGCAAAAACAAGACCGGAAGCTGACTATGGCTCAGATCATGAACTCATTGCCAAATTTAGACTCACATTGAAGAAAGTAGGGAAAACCACTAGACCATTCAGGTATGACCTAAATGGATTTAAGGGACTAGATCTGACAGACAGAGTGCCTGATGAAGTATGGACAGAGGTTCATGACATTGTATAAGAGACAAGAATCAAGACCATCCCCAAGAAAAAGAAATGCAAAAAAGCAAAATGGCTCTCTGAGGAGGCCTTACAAATAGCTGTGAAAAGAACATAAGGGAAAAGCAAAAGAGAAAAGGAAAGATATACCCATTTAAATGCAGAGTTCCAAAGAATAGCAAGGAAAGATAGGAAAGCCTTCCTCAGTGATCAATGCAAAGAAATAGAGGAAAACAGTAGATGGGAAAGACTTCAAGAAAATTAGAGATACCATGGGAACATTTCATACAAAGATGTGCTCAATAAAGGACAGAAATGGTATGAACCTAACAGAAGCAGAAGATATTAAGAAGAGGTGGCAAGAATACACAGAAGAACTGTACAAAAAAGATCTTCATGACCCAGATAATTATGATGGTGTGATCACTCACCTAGAGCCAGACATCCTGGAATGTGAAGTCAAGTGGCTTTAGAAAGCATCACTACTAACAAAGCTAGTGGAGGTGATGGGATTCCAGCTGAGCTATTTCAAATCCTGAAAGATGATGCTGTGAAAGTGCTTCACTCAATATGCCAGCACATTTGGAAAACTCAGCAGTGGCCACAGGACTGGAAAAGGTCCGTTTTCATTCCAATCCCAAAGAAAGGCAATGCAAAAGAATGCTCAAACTACCGCACAATTGCACTCATCTCACACGCTAGTAAAGTAATGCTCAAAATTCTCCAAGCCAGGCTTCAGCAATACATGAACCGTGAACTTCCAGATGTTCAAGCTGGTTTTAGAAAAGGCAGAGGAACCAGAGATCAAATTGCCAACATCTGATGGATCATCAAAAAGCAAGAGAGTTCCACAAAAATATCTATTTCTGCTTTATTGACTATGCCAAAACCTTTGACTGTGTAGATCACAATAAACTGTGGAAAATTCTGAAGGAGATGGGAATACCAGACCACCTGACCTGCCTCTTGAGAAACCTGTATGCAGGTCAGGAAGCAACAGTTAGAACTAGAAATGGAACAACAGACTCGTTTCAAATATGGAAAGGAGTATGTCAACGCTGTATATTGTCACCCTGCTTATTTAACTTATATGCAGAGTACATCATGAGAAACACTGGGTTGGATGAAGCACAAGCTGGAATCAAGACTGCCAGGAGAAATATCCATAACCTCAGATATGCAGATGGTAACACATTTATGGTAGAAAGTGAAGAAGAACTAAAGAGCCTCTTAATGAAAGTGAAAGAGGAGAGTGAAAAAGTTGGCTTAAAGTTCAACATTCAGAAAACAAAGATCATGGCATCTGGCCCCATCACTTCATGGGAAATAGATGGGTTGAAACAATGGAAACAGTGTCAGACTTTATTTTTCTGGGCTCCAAAATCACTGCAGATGGTGATTGCAGCCATGAAATTAAAAGACCCTTACTCCTTGGAAGAAAAGTTATGACCAACCTAGACAGCATATTAAAAAGCAGAGACATTACTTTGCCAACAAAAGTCCGTCTAGTCAAGGTTATGGTTTTTCCAGTGGTCATGTGTGGATGTGAGAGTTCGACTATAATGAAAGCTGAACACCAAAGAATTGATGCTTTTTTTTCAAATAAAATTAATTTATTTAATTGGAGGCTAACTACTTTACAATACTATAGTGGTTTTTGCCATACATTGATATGAATCAGCCATGGATGTACATGTGTTCACATCCTGAACCCCCTCTTCCACTTCCCTCCCATCCCATCCCTCAGGGTCATCCCAGTGAACCAGCCCTGAGCACCCTGGAATTGATGCTTTTGAACCGTGGTGTTGGAGAAGACACTTGAGAGTCCCTTGGACTGCAAGGAGATCCAGCCAGTTCATCCTAAAGGAAATTGGTCCTGAATATTCTTTGGAAGGACTGAAGCTGAAACTACAATCCTTTGGCCACTTGATGCAAAGAATTGACTCATTTGAAAAGACCCTGATGCTGGGAAAGATTGAAGGCGGGAGGAGAAGGGGGACAGAGGATAAGATGGTTGGATAGCATCAGCGACTCAATGGACATGAGTTTGAGTAAACTCCAGGAGTTGGTGATGGACAGGGAGGCCTGGTGTGCTGCAGTCCATGGGGTCATAAAGAGTCAGACATGACAGAGCTACTGAACTGAACTGAGGGGTCATGCAATATAGAAAAACTATATTCCCCCGGATGCACTGCTTCCAGGACTGCTTCTGTTTCTACTTGTATCTACAGTAGGTTAACGCATTACTCTCATGCCCATATCCATATCAGAATTAGACGGTAAGATTCACAACCTTCATCAGGCCACTCATATTGCAATCCCACCCATTTTCTGAGCTTCCTAGTTGGAATGGATGTAGGAAAAAGCATTCATGGGGGCAAAGCTGATGTTTTCCATTGGCTTATACCTAAGCAAGCAGAAGCTAGTTTTAGAGATGCTATGAATCTTGCGTTTCTGATCTCAGGCACACATGGTGAGATACTCAAGTGAGGGTCGTTGGGGCACCTGGTATCTATATTCACAATTGCAGGTTTGTGTGGTTTCCAAACAACAAAGCACAAATGGGTGTTAGTTGTGCTTTTAGACCCAGTCCCATCGGTGATTATTTCTCCCAGATTCTGCCCTGGGCCCTTGGTCTGTGATGCCATTCTCTGAATTTTCACTGTTTTGGTGTCTTCTTCATTATCATTGGGTGAATTCGGAAAGGCCATGTCATGAATATTGAACTAGACACTGTTTTAAATCAGAAGTCTCTAGATTGCTCTGGATGAAATATTTTATATTTATTTCATTCTATTTAAGCGTAAACTTACAAAATATTGCAAAGATAACAAAAAGAAATATGAAGTAACGGTTCAGTCTTTCCATTACACTCAGCACACCATCCCTGGTATTCTGACAGCGGGTATCAGGAGATCCACCTTGGCTTTAAAAATTAAATGATGGGATTTGTGCCAGTGGAGCATATGGTTTTAAATGAACAATGAATATTCTATTATCTGGGGTGTGATGCCAGGGAGGAAAGTGGACTTGTGAGTATCTGGCACAGCTGAGCCTGCATCAGAGACAACCCTTTTCGTCCCTGTTGTCTAAGGTCTAAAGACAGATTGAGGGACACATGCAAAGAAGTCAGATGAGGGTGAAGTTGTTAATGAGGTACAGTTGTGCCCACAATGGCACCAGCAGCTGCTACGATTAGATACATTTTGAGTGACTTGCTCGTGTCCCCAGTGATCAGACAAATCTTAAATCTTCTACTATTGGGAGCGTGGTGACTTCATCCTTGTCCTTGGAGAGGTCTCCCTGTGGTTCATCTCCCTCTGGTAGCTCCTGATGGGTTATTAACACAGGACCGTATCTCCTTGCCTCCAGCCCTGAGAGGTTCAATTTTCTCCTGTATGAGTTTGTCAGAGACAAAGATAACTAAAAGAACATTGTGTCAGGAGGAATATCATCAATAATTAGTCACAATGAGGCCCTGGCTTATGGCAGCTTCAGTTGACAATCAGGAACTTTTTCCTGTTTATTCATTTCTCATTGAAAGGAAAAACTCAAGAGGTCACTAGGCTGGTGCTGATGAGAAACAGAAGGCTGTATCCTGTGATTTTAGTGATTACATTTCTATTGTTTGAATTGGCTTTAAAATGCTTGTAGAATTTCAAGGCCATTACTTAATTGGCGCCTAGCCACCAGCTCAATGATGGTCTAAACATGTGATAAAACTGCTTCTCTGATCACCCGCAAGCAAACACAATATAAAGGGTCGGCTCCCACTGGGCTCTAGGCTGTAAGGAGGGTCCCGGGTTTGCTGTTTCTATAACCACAAGGATTGGCACTCTGCATGGCATGTTGTCACAATGGAGGTGGTCTCTGGGGCACTGCTTCTCAGATTTGAATGAGCATACAAGTCACTTGGGAATCATGTTAAAATACAGGTTCAGACTCTAGTTCTCCGTGGGGCATGGCATTCTGTGCACTAACCAGTACTCACCAGCTCACAGGTCCACATTCCACACTTAGAATGTATGAAGTCTTAGTTTC
This sequence comes from Bos taurus, assembly GCF_002263795.3. NCBI lineage: Eukaryota > Metazoa > Chordata > Mammalia > Artiodactyla > Bovidae > Bos > Bos taurus. The sequence goes on from NC_037341.1 coordinate 27,715,179, forward strand.
TAAACCTTTTACTTAGAGCTGAAGGTAAAAACACAACCTCTGTTGGTCTGTGATCCCTTGGGTTGTTCATCTTGCACCACCTGTCCATACTACCTGCCTACTCTTTTGCTCTTTCCTGGACATAAGTGAACAGAAATTCAGTTTCTGCCGTGACCAAATGGTGATGAATATTTTTTCTGATAATCCCCTTATTCTTCCTGAGTCTGCAAAGTACACCTGCTGTTGTTAAAGTTGAGCTTTTGTAAATAAATTGAAAATATGTTCAAGTATTTTACTGTTTGAAACATAGTTCACAGTTTGCCAAATATGAATACAGGACTTAGGAACATTGGTTAAGAAGGACAGTAATCTTAAAGAAGTAGATTAGGTTTCCAGTCTGTTACCTCCCTGTCAAGACTCGGTTCAGCCCTTCCCCAGCCAGGGTCACTGCCATCAGAACACCTTGCCGCCCCTCTGGGTGGGTCCTCACACCACTCCAGGGCCAGCTCTGAGTCCCATTTGTCCCTGCGTCCATGTGCCACCCACAGCCCACCTGGCACTTGTAAATGCTCAGTGCATGTTACTGAAAAAAGTCCCCACTGAAATAAAAATATTAGGTAAATTATGGCATAGGGCTTCCCTGGTGGATCAGTGGTAAAGATCCTGCCAATGCAGGAGACATAGGTTCAATCCCTGATCTGGGAGGAGACCATGGAGAAGAAAATTGCAACCTACTCCAGTATTCTTGCTTGGGAAGTCACATAGACAGAGTGGCCTGGCATGCTACAGTCCATAGGGTCACAAAGAGTCAGACATGACTTAGCAACTGAGCACACACTCACACATTATGGCATGTCACGCTGGTGAAATAGAATGTACCTCAGTAAATTACAGATCAGAGTTCAGTTCAGTTGCCCAGTCATGTCTGACTCTTTGCGACCCCATGAGTCGCAGCATGCCAGGCCTCCCTGTCCATCACCAACTCCCCGAGTTCACTCAGACTCATGTCCATTGAGTCAGTGATGCCATCCAGCCATCTCATCCTCTGCATCCCCTTCTCCTCCTGCCTCCAATCCCTCCCAGCATCAGAGTCTTTTCCAATGAGTCAACTCTTCACATGAGATGGCCAAAGTATTGGAGTTTCAGCTTTAGCATCAGTCCTTCCAAAGAACACCCATGACTGATCTCCTTTAGAATGGACTGGGTAGATCTCCTTGCAATCCAAGGAACTCTCAAGAGTCTTCTCCAACATCACAGTTCAAAAGCATCAGTTCTTTGGTGCTCAGCTTTCTTCACAGTCCAACTCTCACATTCATACATGACCACTGGAAGAACCATAGCCTTAACTAGACGGACCTTTATTGGCAAAGTAATGTCTCTGCTTTTGAATACGCTATCTAGGTTGGTCACAACCTTCTTCCAAGGAGTAAGCGTCTTTTAATTTCATGGCTGCAGTCACCATAGCAATGATTTAGGAGCCCAAAAAAATAAAGTCTGACACTGTTTCCCCATCTATTTGCCATGAAGTGATGGGACCAGATACCATGATCTTTGTTTTCTGAATGTTGAGCTTTAAGCCAACTTTTTCACTCTCCTCTTTCACTTTCATCAAGAGGCTTTTTAGTTTCTCTTCACTTTCTGCCATAAGGGTGGTGTCATCTGCATATCTAAGGTTATTGATATTTCTCCCGACAATCTTGATTCCAGCTTGTGCTTCTTCCAGCCCAGCGTTTCTCATGATGTACTCTGCATAGAAGTTAAATAAGCAGGGTGACAATATACAGCCTTGACATACTCCTTTCCCTATTTGGAACCAGCCTGTTGTTCCATGTCCTTTTCTAACTGTTGCTTCCTGACCTGCATACAGGTTTCTCAAAAGGCAGGTCAGGTGGTCTGGTATTCCCATCTCTTTCAGAATTTTCTACAGTTTATTGTGATAAACACAGTCAAAGGCTTTGGCATAGTCAATAAAGCAGAAATAGATATTTTTCTGGAACTCTCTTGCTTTTTCAATGATCCAGCGGATGTTGGCAATTTGATCTCTGGTTCCTCTGCCTTTTCTAAAACCAGCTTGAACATCTGGAAGTTCATGGTTCATGTATTGCTGAAGCCTGGCTTGGAGAATTTTGAGCATTACTTTACTAGTGTGTGAGATGCATGGAATTGTGCGGTAGTTTGAGCATTCTTTTGCATTGCCTTTCTTTGGGATTGGAATGAAAACTGACCCTTTCCAGTCCTGTGGCCACTGCTGAGTTTTCCAAATGTGCTGGCATATTGAGTGAAGCACTTTCACAGCATCATCTTCCAGGATTTGAAATAGCTCAACTGGAATTCCATTACCTCCACTAGCTTTGTTTGTAGTGATGCTTTCTAAGGCCCACTTGACTTCACATTCCAGGATGTCTGGCTCTAGGTCAGTGATCACTTCATCGTGATTATCTGGGTCATGAAGATCTTTTTTGTACAGTTCTTCTGTGTATTCTTGCCACCTCTTCTTAATATCTTCTGCTTCTGTTAGGTCCATACCATTTCTGTCCTTTATAGAGCCCATCTTTGCATGAAATATTCCCCTGGTATCTCTAATTTTCTTGAAGAGATCTCTAGTCTTTCCCATTCTGTTGTTTTCTTCTATTTCTTTGCATTGATTGCTGAGGAAGGCTTTCTTATCTCTTCATGCTATTCTTTGGAACTCTGCATTCAGATGCTTATATCTTTCCTTTTTTCCTTTGCTTTTTGCTTCTTTTCTTTCCACAGCTATTTGTAAGGCCTCCCCAGACAGTTACAACAACTCTAATAACACAAAATTTTATATCATGTTAAGTGAAAAAGTCAGATGTAACGATGCATTTTGTTTGTTTATAATTTTTAATATACACAAAAGATAAACAAAAAAATTGGGGAAAGAGAACTGTAAGCTAGTCAAAGTGTTGAGTATAGATGGTTTAATTTCCTCTTAGAAAGTACCTCTTTTTTATAATACAATTTTCAATAAATTACAGGAAAACAAGAAACCTCAATAGTAATATTTTTCAGTCATTCATGCTTCTCTCCACATATTTAATTGCAAAAGTCCACTCTACCTAAGACTCCCTTTAGAGAAATTAAGCAGGTTTTGCAAATATTTCATTGACTGTAAGAATGAATACATTTTTACAGATTTGGTTAATACTTTCATTTTTCATGCAAACTCTGTAGTGAAGCTGTTAGTTGCTTAGTCGTGTCTGACTCTTTGTGACTCCATGGATTGTAACCTGCCAGGCTCCTCTGTCCATGGAAATCTCCAGGCAAACAGACTGGAGTGGGTGGCCATTCTCTTCTCCAGGGGATCTTCCTGACCCAGGGATCGAACACAGGTCTCCTACATAGCAGGCAGAATTTTACCATCTGAGCCACTAGGGAAGCCAAAAGCTCCACAATGTTCCCTAAAATCTGATTCATCAGATTCATAGGGCCCTTCAGGAACAGCTCTTGTCCTCATCAGACACTCAGTAAAAAGTGTTGTTAGGAAATTCCTTTATCAAGTGACATCCACCTCTTGAAATCCAATTGGGTAGTCTGTTCCCCGCTGTAGCCCTTTTCTTCTGGCCTCTCTACTACCCAAGTTATTTTCTTTTCTAATTTAAAATCCTGTATTTGTTTTCATCTTGTATGAAATCTAGCTTCAGCAACAGGTATGTCCCTTCATCTTTCTGCCTACAGCCTTGAAGTTTGTAAAGGATGTTATTAGGTAGAATCAGCTATCTGCTGATACAGACATTTCAACATTTTGTATTTTCACCTGAGAAGGAAAAATTCTGCTCAGAAATCTGACAACACGAGTCCATGTTGCAATCGTTTGACTGACGGCAAACAAATTCTCTTTTTCTTATGCTGGCTTGTTGACTCCTTTCCTTTATCCAGATGGGCTCTCTTCTCATCTCTCTCCTAGTCTCCCCACCCCCCGCCCCTTCCAGGTTTCTCTCCCTCTCTGTCTCTCTTTTCTCTCTTAAATGATCTTTACTTCTAGATAAGTGTCTTTGAATTAATTTTATTCAAATAGTTGAGAGGTTATATTTACATGTACAAATATATACATGTACTCACATCTGCATGCTTGTCTTGTGGCAGCCTCATGTTTCTAGAAATGCAAGATTCATGAAAAGAGTGTCCTTTCACTCACCTTGTACCTCGAGAGTCTAGCAGATCACCCAGTATGTGTTTAGTGAAAGAAAGAATACACAAATTAAACCAGGAGGAAATGCTATTACTAGTGAGATAAGGACTAGTGTGGCAGACCAACTAGTTATTAGAAAACTCTTAGGATTATAGTTTGTATGTGTACATGCATTGCCCTTCTGCTCATATCTCCAATCATGTCATTTTTGTTGATAAATATTTCTCTTTTGCTTCACTATTTGCTGTCAATCCACAGCCTTAACAAGGCGTTTACTCTTTCATTTTCATACCAGTTTTCCCTTTTCCTTTGAAAAATGTGGACAGCACTCAAAAAGCTGTAATTTCATCTCCTCCCCGAGCTAGGACAGCACTTGGTTTTCACTTCTTTTATGTCATTCATCTCATTCTGCTCCATCATTTAGGAACTTGACTCTATGGCTCCTATTAGGTTTTCAACCCTTTTAAGAAAATACTGATTTCTTTCCTTTTGTATTTTCATCTCTGGCATTGCCTAGATTGGTTCCTGGAACATCATGGATGTTGGATGAATTGAACTTTATAATTTGAGACCTTCTGTACAAGCAGTGAGACAGTTACTTTAAACAATGCTTGTCTGGAGATGAAGAGTAGAAATAATTTTTAAAGAGAAGTTTCTCAAAGGAAACATCCTATTTATTAAACTTCTCTGAGGCAAAAGTGAAAGTTGCATTTTATACAAATAAAAAGACTTTGGTGCATTTAATGTGTTCCTCTAAAATTAGATGTGCTATACATTGTAAGGGATTTTTAAAGATTCTTAGAATAGGATCTCCTTTGTACAGAAGATGAGGAGGAGAATGAGTATGCACAAGAAGAACAGGTCAAATGTGTCTTTGGCTGGCCAAGGAAAATGATGTAAATTCCTTATTTCATTTATAAGTCCTGACTCTGTTGCCCAGAAGCACTTCAAAGCTACTAATGATCTTTTGGAGGTTTCTGATGTTGCCTCTGTCATGCTCTTATTTCCTTCCTTCACTGCTCTTCAGTATTTGAGTGGCTGATGTTGTTTCCATCTCTTCAACTTGACTGTTGGCTTTGGGTGGTGGCCCCATACTTAGTCCTTGACTAAATATATAACACAGTGTTATATAACACTGTTATATGTGTGTGTGTGTGTGTTATATAAACACACGTGACACAGTGTTATATTGTCATAGGGGTTTTGTTTTGTTGTTATTTAAGCCATGGACTAGTTGGTTTGAAATATCAGTGCAATTGAACTATGACAAAGAGGAAAATCAAAACAGCTGTGGAAATGATGCCTATCTGTGCCTTAGTAATTATTATAGAAGAGAAAATAAGAGAAGGATCTTAAAAGCCAAGACAAGTTAGCATTACATTGCCTGAGTGTTTGGTGATGGAATAGGGCTTGTTTCTGACATTAGCTTTTAGCTCAACCTACAAAGATCAGAGAGGACAGAAATCTATTACATTTGAACAGGTGTTTTGAACTCTTTGGAAATAAATTTGTAATTTGATTTGCAGAGATAAAAGAGGTACTTCATTGTAAAAACCAAACCATCACTTTCCCAGGAGTTTCAACAAGAAGACTGTTGGATGCAGAAAGCAGGTGGAAAATGTGCAAAATATGTTTATTCCTGAAATATTGTTAGCCAAACCTTGAGATCCGAGATATTGCTTGTCATGTCCATTTTATTTGATCCTGAACCATTGGCTTGAGTAACATCTCTCTTGTGATGGAATACCTTTACTCTATTTGGGTGGAAAAGCAATCTTTTGATCACGTTTCCTTGCACATGTTTTCAATCAGTCTTACTATCTGCAAAATACCTAAGTAGTTGAGGATGTGGGTCTTTCCATTGAGTTCCTTGTGCTTTAATCCAGAGTGTAATTCATTTACCCAATATACAACTGCTGAATTCAACACATGCTAAATAGTACAGAGCCACAGATGCAGCTGTTGAGGAAGTACAGAATAAAGACCTTGCTGAACGTAGTTTGGGCTACTTTTACATATCACAATCAGTTCTAATATTTTCTGTTTTACTTTCTAAGTATTAATATGTCTCCCTTTTCTTGCTTCCTTGAAGATTTATTCTAATTGATTTAGTACTTATGAGAATAAAAAGAATATTCTAACTCCAGATTTCCACTGGAAAAATGCCAGTTTATAATTTTGCCAAGCTGCTCACAACATGCATCAGATAATCTCTTGATGGAGTTCAGTGGTTTCCTTGCATTGGCTATCTGTCATAGTGCAACGCCTGCAAGCTCTTCTTAGTTCAACCATAAAGATGAAAGAAAGTCCAGTCTTGATGAGCAATTCATTCATGTTTTTGTTGTGACGGATGGCACTATTCAATGACCAAAGAAGCATCCAGGTCTCATTAAATCGCCATGCCAGTCAGGAATGGCACAACATGGGCCCAATGGAAAAGGAACATGCCATTTTTGAACTTAATGCCAGCTTTCTGGCATCTCTTTTGTCTGGTTTGATACACTGAGATCTCAGTGAATGCTGTTGACAAGTACGTACACTTTTAGTTGCCAGCCGGGTCTTAACTTTCACAAAATAACTGCTGGAGACGTTTTGGCCCTGAGATAGCTGCTGGGATAAAAGGCACCTTTCACTAAAAAACACTACTCTCCCCTCTGTGTAGAGTGCCCTAAAACACAGCAACGCAGTCACTGGAGGGTGACTGTGAAAACCAAGGTAGAGAAAGAAAATTGCTGGATTCATGGTTGGCAGTACAGAGTTACATAAAGTTGGCCATACAGTTGCAATCTTGCTGGTAAATCGATACATGTTGCCATGGAGAGATGGCTATAAGAGGAAAAACAGATGGTGCTGGTTGTGCTGGAGACAAAGAAATAAAAACTCCAAGTCTCCTTCCGTGTACAAGTTATGTAGCAGTCAATAACTGAGGGGAGAATAATCAGGCTCGTATTACCATTTTTATCACATTAATGCAGAAATATACCATGAAAATTGTTCCATTATTCATGTCCTTGTTTCCCAGCTCAGGAGTTACCTCTCTCACTTCACTTGTCAAACCACTTGCCTTATTTCCTCCAACTCATGTAAATGCCCATTTTATGTACTCAGTCTATCATGATTTAAACCAAGATGTCCCACCAAATATTTTCACAGCAATTTCTCTTTGTCAAAAAGAAAAGAGAATCTTGTTTGACAGATATTTATTGTAGAGCTACAATATGCAAAATACTGCTATACTCTTTGTGTGTGTGCCGTCTGATACAAATATAAGCTGACCCAAGCCCTGGGTTGTTAAATATTATATCTTATGCCTCAGACTGTTTTGCCCTCTAACATTTGCATGATGACAAACAGCATGCGTTAGTTTTTCGACTTAACATAGGCTGATTCCTGAGTTTCTAAAAATGCATAATTCAGTAATGAAAAATCAAATTTCAATCACTATTTTCAAAGATTTCTTATTTGTTCCAATATTTAACATTAAACAGTAATACTGCTTGATGGAAATGAAATGTGTTCAAGTTCCTACTTTGCCTCAGAATAGAGAGGACCTATGTCATTAGTTCCCTAATAAAGCATATCAGTGGAATTTTGTTTCCTTGAAATAAGACTTCTTTAAATTCCGCAAGAGGAACACATAATAGAGGCAATATATTATTTGAGATCAGAAGTCTCTTTGGAAGATGTATTTCTGCCAGAATGGTAGAATAATTTCCCTGAACATCACTGCTGTTAAAAAACAATTGTGAGTGTCAGATTTAAAAGATGTTTTAGTTGCATCAGTGAGTTAACAAGAAACTAAGTTCTTCTAAACTTGAACTTCGTTTTCAAAACTCAAAGAATGGAGAAAAAGAGACAAATTCCAAATGACTCTCCAATCTGGGAGTCTAACAGAAGACCCTTCTCATAAAACTGGAAGCCCACTCAGATATAACCTCAAAGTGAAGGTGAGAAGTGGAGCAAAACCTATTCCCAACAGACAAGCAAAATTGTCTGCCTCTAGCCTTAGTCTCAGGCTTTGCAGGTGGCTCAGTGGTAAAGAACCCATCTGCCAATACAGGTGACCTGGGCTCAATCCCTGGGTTGGGAAGACTCCCTGGAGTAGGAAATGGCAACCCATTCCAGTATTCCTGCCTGAGAAATTCCAGGGACAGAGGAACCTCATGGGTTATAGTCCGAAAGAGTCAGACAGGACATAAGGACCAAACAACAACAACCTTAGTCTTAGGTGGAAAAAAAATTAAAACAGGTCCTCGATATTCATTAAAATAGATTAGTCCTCATAAGGATTTGTAAACTAAATTCACACCACTTGAGAGATGCAAATACAAATAAAAATCCAAAAGAAAAGAAAATCCTTTGGGTTGGGAGAGGGGTTAATATGTCATCAAAATAAATCATGAAATTTCCCAAAGATAAAGTTCCAAGGCACTAGATTCACAGTAAACAATTCAGAATATACAAAGAACCAAGGGACCATACCTGTAAATCAAGGATTAATCAAGTAACTGAATCAAACTCACAAAGATTAAACTCACAATGATTAATCAAATAACAGAATCAAACTCACAAACTCCTGTCAGGCACAGAACAGGAAAGAAGCATAAATTTAAATGCTCCAAGTAAAAGAGAAGTTTGAGCTAAGGAAAGAGCAAAATGACTAAGTGTATTTGAAAAAAATCAAATAGAATGAATAGAAAAATATACATAATATTGGGGCTTCCCTGGTGGCTCAGACAGTAAAGAATCTGCCTACAATGCGGGAGAACTGGGTTTGATCCCTGGGTTGGCAAGATCCTCTGGAGAAGGGAATGGCTACCCACTCCAGGATGCTTGCCTGAAGAATTCCATAGACAGAGGAGCCTGGTGGGCTACAGTTTACAGGATCGCAAAAAGTCAGACATGACTGAAGGGACTTTGCATACATGCATATATAACATTAATTTTTTAAAAAACTCAGTGAGTGGGTTTACCAGATTTAAAACAGTGGAGAAAAATAATGAATGGGAAAATAATTTGTGAAGATATTATACAGAATGCAATTCAGAAAAACAAGAGTTAGAAAATATAGAAGATTAAAGGACAGGAAGATGGAATGAGAAGTTCTGTGTTCCTGAATAGAGTTCTGGAAGGGGAAAAAAGAAGAGAAGCAGACTACAAGTGTAACTATTTAGAGAGGATTTTAGCTGAGAATTTTCCAGAACTGATGCAAAACATCACATCAATCATCACGTTATGGAAGACCAAAATTTACCAAGAAAGATAGATGAAAAGACACAAAAATACATCAGAGTCAATCCTCAAAGCTTCAAGAACGTAGAGAGATTTTTAAATCTATTGGAGAGATATGGAGGAGACATTGCCTTCAGAGGAAACATGATTAAACAATAGCTCACTTCTAACTAGCACCTTTGGGATCCAACATATTTTCATTATGCAGAAAGTAAAATAAATTTAATGGGAAATGTTTTTAAGTGTTGGAATGAAATAAAGATACTTTCAAGTGAAGAAAAATGGAAAGAATTTGCCACCAACAGACTCTCAATTTAACAAATTTAAAGTATATTCTTCAGGGACTTTTCTGGCAATGCAGTGGTTAAGACTTTACAACCACTATAGTTAAGACTTCGCTTTCCAATGCAGGGGATGTGGGTTTGATCCCTGGTCAGGAAACTGAGATCACATGTGCCCCACCGCCAAAAATCCAGAACATAACAACAGAAGCAATATTGTAACAAATTCAATAAAGACATGTAAAATGGTCCACGTCAAAAAAAATCTTTTAAAAAAATATAAATAAATAAAAGTATATTCTTCAGGAAAGAGAAGTTTTCCCACAGAGAATGTCTGAGAAATGAGGCGCAAGAAGCAGGTATATATATATATATGGGTAAATCAGACTTAAATATTGATTAAATAAAATAATAACAATGTCAAGATATAAAGCTGTATGCAAAAATACTGATTTGGGAAATTATAGTGTTCTAAGATTGTATTGTTTGAGAAAAGGAACAGATGATTATTAACTTCAGACAATGATAATTTATGTATATGTGCTAAAAAGTCTAGGTTGATTATTTGTATAAAAGAAAGCCTTGAAACTAATAAGGGGATAAAATGAAATGGGAAAAAAACTGAAATTTCAAAAGAAGGGATAAAAGTAGAAGTAAAATCCTAGAAATGGTAAGAAACAAAAATACAAAGCAAGAACAATATAAACAAATCCAAATAATATAAACAAATCCAAATATATCATTAATCACAATAAATATAATTGGACAGTAAAAGACAAAGATCCTCATGCTGCACTGAAAACAGTGAGCTGTATGCTTATGTCATGCATTTAATGTGAGTTGCTTATAGATGCCATAAAGACAGTCATGGTTTGTAACCCACTTTTCTCATTTCTCTCTCAATTTGCATATGTAGACTGTTTACCTTTAATGTGATTCTTGATATATTAAGGATTAAAAATCTAAAATTTTATTTTGTGTTTTCTGTTCACATTATTTTTCATTTTTCTTTTTCTGCCTCCCTGTGGGTTATTTGAACATAGCTGATGAAGGCGATTTCATCCATTAAACCATAGCTATTGGCTAGTGATAACTGTGAAGAAGAAAACAAAATACAAGTGTACACCAGAAACGCCTCAGTCGTCGTCTAGGGTTTTCACTAGTTCTGTGGTTAGGGGCACGGGCCACAGTGGGTTGCTGCATCTTTCCCAGGGTATGAACAGCAATGGGACACTCAGCAGCTGCTGCATTGTAAACGGAGAGTGGCAGGAGAAAAACAAAGAGAACTATCAAAAGGAAAATGAGCAGCTGAAGTTCACCTGCTTTAGCACCATCAGCTGATTACCACTTAAAGGTCTGTTGTACATTCTGATTTTCAGGTGAGAATGGCTTCTGTATAGCATAAGTACTTTGACATATTCAAGTTTTTCCCCATATTGTTTTCTAAAGAAGAAACATGTAATTTCCTTCCCAAATGAAATGTATACCTTAAAGGAATTCTTTTAAAAAAGGAATTTTACAGGTGATGACCACAACAAATAAAAATGTGAAAAGGCCCTTAGGGAAACTTTCCATCCATAACCTTCTCTCTGTCTTCTCATGCTGGGTTGCCATTTCAGCCAAACCTCCATGGGAGTCTGAAATGCCACAGCAGGCGTGTTCCCACCAGCTGTTTGTGGGCTTGTATAGGTCACCAGCCTAGGGGTTCAACTTTAGTGTTCTTGGATCCATTATGGCTCCACTGGAGGGTTGAAATTTAATCTTCAATCACTGTTCTGTAACAAATTGGTACTTTGGGCTTTTGCTAAAATAGTTGCCTTCTTCCTGGCTTGAGCTATTCATGAACTGGAACTGTGTTTTTTAAGGTCAGCTTCAACCTGGCAAAGTTGGAGGAGTTAGGCTGCAGGATAATTTCTGTCAGGGGAAGGATACTTAGAAGCTTAATCAAATGATGTAATTGTCCTCTTTAGACATCAAGGGACATCTTCAAACAAATACTGACAGATTATTACCTCCTGCCTAATTTTTGTGAAATTCTTACCCAGAGCATCACTGACTCAGTATGAAAAGAGGAAGCAGAGTGCTCATCACCTGGTTTCTTCATGGCATGGTTCGCTTTATGTCTCTTTCGGTATCTTCAGGGCTAGCAAAGAAGTATGAAAATGCCTCTCTGGACAAGAACCTGTTGGTAAAATGTAAGAATCTTTTTTTCAAACTGTGTGCTACCAAAAGAGATATTTTTAAAGTTTACTCAATTTTAAAAGCCTCATTTCAAAAAATTAAACCCTACAGTTTGAAACTTTGCATACTTAGTTAAGCTAACTGGGTTGATATGAGAAGTTGTTAATATAATCCCTAGTAGTCAATCAGTTCAGTTCAGTCACTCAGTTGTGTCTGACTCTGCGATCCCATGGACTGCAGCATTCCAGGCCTGCCTGTCCATCACCAACTCCCGGAGTTTACTCAAACTCATATACACTGACTCAGTGATGCCATCCAAACATCTCATCCTCTGTCGTCCCCTTCTCTTCCTGCCTTCAATCTTTCCCAAAATCAGGGTCTTTTCAAATGAGTCAGTTCTTTGTATCCAGTGCCCAAAGGATTGGAGTTTTAGCTTCAACATCAGTCCTTCCAATGTATATTCAGGACTGATTTCTTTTAGGATTGACTGGTTCGATCTCCTTGATGTCCAAGGGACTCTCAAGAGTCTTTTCTAACACCACAGTTCAAAAGCATCAATTTTTCGGTGCTCAGCTTTCTTTATAGTTCAGCTCTCATATCCATACATGACTATACTGGAAAAAAATCATAGCTTTGACTAGATGGATCTTTGTTGGCAAAGTAATGCTTCTGCTTTTTAATATGCTGTCTAGATTGGTCATAACTTTTCTTCCAAGGAGCACGTGTCTTTTAATTTCATGGCTGCAGTCAGTATCTGCAGTGATTTAGGAGCCCAAGAAAATAAAGTCTGCCTCTGTTTCCATTGTTTCCCCATCTATTTGCCATGAAGTGATGGGACCAGATGCCATGATCTTCATTTTCTGAATGTTAAGCTTTAAGCCAACTTTTTGACTCTCCTCTTTCACTTTCATTAAGAGGCTCTTTAGTTCTCCACTTTCTGCTATAAGGATGGTATCATTTGCATATCTGAGGTTATTGATATCTTGATTCCAGCTTGTTCTTCATCCAGCCCAGCGTTTCTCATGATGTACTCTGCATATAAGTTAAATAAGCAGGGTGACAATATACAGCCTTGATGCACTCCTTTTCCTATTTGGAACCAGCCTGTTGTTTCATGTTCAGTTCTAACTGTTGCTTCCTGACCTGTATATGGATTTCTCAAAAGGCAGGTCAGGTGGTCTGATACTCCCATCTCTTTGAGAATTTCCCACAGTTTGTTGTGATCCGCACAGTCAAAGGCTTTGGCATAGTCAATAAAGCAGAAGTAGATGTTTTTCTGTAACTCTCTTGCTTTTTTGATGATCCAACAGATGTTGGCAATTTGATCTCTGGTTCCTCTGCCTTTTCTAAATCTAGAACATCTGGAAGTTCATGTTTCACATACTGTTGAAGCCTGACTTAGAGAATTTTGAGCATTACTTTACTAGGGTGTAAGATGAGTGCAATTGTGCGGTAGTTTGAGCATTCTTTGGCATTGCCTTTCTTTGGGATTGAAATGAAAACTGACTTTTTCCAGTCCTGTGGCCACTGCTAAGTTTTCCAAATTTGCTGGCATATGGAGTGCAGCACTTTTAGGATTTGCATCACATTAGGATTTTAGCATCATCTTCTAGGGTTTGAAATAGCTCAGCTGGAATCCCATCACCTCCACTAGCTTTGTTCATAGTGATGCTTCCTAAGGCCCACTTGACTTCCCATTCCAGGATGTCTGGCTCTAGGTGAGTGGTCACACCATCATGATTTTCTGGGTCATGAAGATATTTTTTGTATAATTCTGTGTATCCTTGCCACTTCTTCTTAATATCTTCTGCTTCTGTTAGGCCCGTGCCATTTCTGTCCTTTATTGTGCCCATCTTTGCATGAAATGTTCCATTGGTATCTCTAATTTTCTTGAAGAGATTGCTAGTCTTTCTCATTCTATTGTTTTCCTCTATTTCTTTGCATTGATCACTGAGGAAGGCTTTCTTTTCTTTCCTGGCTATTCTTTGGAACTCTGCATTTAAATGGGTATATCTTTCCTTTTCTCTTTTGCTTTTTGCTTCTCTTCTTTTCACAGTTATTTGTAAGGCTTCCTCAAAGAGCCATTTTGCTTTTTTGCATTTCTTTTTCTTGGGGATGGTCTTGATTCCTGTCTCCTGTACAATGTCACGAACCTCTGTCCATACTTCATCAGGCACTCTGTCTATCAAATCTAATCCCTTGAATCTATTTGTCACTTTCACTGTATAAATGTAAGTGATTTGATTTAGGTCATACCTGAATGGTCTAGTGGTTTTCCCTACTTTCTTCAATTTGAGTCTGAATTTGGCAATAAGGAGTTCATGGTCTAAGCTACAGTCAGCTTCTGGTCTTGTTTTTCCTGACTGTATAAAGCTTCTCCATCTCTGGCTGCAAAGAATATAATCAATATGATTTTGGTGTTGACCATCTGGTGATGTCTATGTGTAGTCTTCTCTTGTGTTGCTGGAAGAGGGTGTTTGCTATGACCAATGCATTCTCTTGGCAAAACTCTATTAGTCTTTGACTGGCTTCCTTTTGTACTCAAAGGACAAATTTGAAGGTTACTCTAAGTATCTCTTGACTTCCTACTTTTTCATTCCAGTCCCATATAATGAAAAGGACATCTTTTTTGGGTGTTAGTTCTAGAGGTCTTGTAGGTCTTCATAGAACCGTTCAATTTCAGCTTCTTCAGCATTACTGGTTGGGGCATAGACTTGGATTACTCTGATATTGAATGGTTTGCCTTGGAAATGAACAGAGATCATTCTGTCATTTTTGAGACTGCATCCAAGTACTGCATTTTGAACTCTTTTGTTGACTATGATGGCTACTCCATTTCTTCTAAGGGATTCTTGTCCACAGTAGTCGATATAATGATCATCTTAGTTAAATTCGCCCATTCCAGTCCATTTTAGTTCGCTGATTCATAAAATGCCGACATTCACTCTTACCATCTCCTGTTTGACCACTTCCAATTTGCCTTGATTCATGGACCTAACATTCCAGCTTCCTATGCAATATTATTCTCACAGTATCGGACTTTACTTCCATCACCAGTCATATCCACAACTGGGTGTTGTCTTTGCTTTGGCTCCGTCTCTTCAATCTTTCTGGAGTTATTTCTACTCTGATCTCCAATAGCATATTGGGCACGTACCAATCTGGGGAGTTCCTCTTTCAGTGTCCTAATCTTTTTGCCTTTTCATATTGTTCATGGGGTTCTCAAGGCAAGAATACTGAAGTGGTTTGCCATTCCCTTCTCCAGTGGACCACGTTTTGTCAGACCTCTCCACCATGACCTGTCCATGTTGGGTGGCCCTACATGGCATGGCTCATAGTTTCATTGAGTTAGACAAGGCTAAGTTATTGTTGTGTTTGTGTTAGTCACTCAGTCGTGTCTGACTCTTTGCGACCCCGTGATTGTTGCCAGCAAGGCTCCTCTGTCCATGGGATTTTCCAGGCAAGAAAACTGAAGTAAGTTGCCAAGCCCTCCTCCAGGGGATCTTCCCAACCCAGGGATCAAACTAATGTCTCTTAGGTCTCCCACATTGGCAGGGAGGCAGTTTCTTTACCACTAACGCTACCTGGGAAGCCCCAGAAGGAACACCACATCATGAAACATCCCACTGCGCTCCCTATATTATTTCTATCTCTTGTGAGAGAGCTCATTTCAAAATTTAACCTCATTAAACAGTGTATATTTTGTTGCATGATTTCAGAGTATTATGGGAGAAAGGAGGTAGGATCAGGGCATAAAGACACTAGACTGCTCTCTGATGCTTATCAGCTGACTGTTCCAAGAAACTGTTACATGTTTCTTCATGTAAGGATAATAATGTTTATCCTATTTTGTTAGCATCAAATTAGATTAATGGATATGGGAAAATGTAAGCTTTAAGTACTGTCCCATTCATTGTATTACTATTCTTTCAGGCTTTAGAGCACTTTTTTTCAATTAGGTGGCTTCTCTGCCACACTGAGAAATTGGTGAAATAGTCGTCACTCAACCAGTTGACGTGCTGAGTCAGTGTATAAGATACACTAAAGAATTTTCCTGACTGAATCTGTGGTTCATAAAGGCCCTTCACATGAATCTTTCAGCTCACTGGTCTCCATAAATCCGTCCATGGGCAGTGCAATATCTGTTCCTTTTTAAACAGGAAACTTGGTATGTTACCCACAGTTTCTTATTTCTTCAAAAAATAGACTTGCAACACAACACGTGGTTGTTTTCTGATTTCCCAAAAGTGCTTACTTGACCAACTAGTTTATATCTTTCTGATTGAATTGTAAGAGTAGAAAGTGCTCATCAATTTCCTTGAGATACAGGGATTCAAAATATATTGACAGAATTCAAGAAGCCTTTTCAGAGGTTCTGGAGACAGTACCCAAATAAAGCTAATTCAACAAATAAATTTCAACAGACACTTGACATTAAGAAAACACTCTTCCTCTGAGCTGTCATGGTTCTGCCTCCCCTAGCTGCAAATGCATTAGTAGACATTCAGGCCACTGCAACTTGATTTTACTTTATTCATTTCACTAAATTATTGGTTTCTGGTTTCACTGGAATAATAGCTCTTGCCCTCTAACTGCTACCAAAAATAATACTAAAATATGCAGAAACTATGAAGCCCTTAACACAGTTGATTTCCTCATTGGGTAAACCAAATCATGAACAGGCTGTATCTGAAATTCCTAGGTCCATCACAGTCTGTGCACATCCTAAGCCTTGGTTACCTGTCTATAGGCAAGAGAATCCTCTCCAAAACAGCACCTGCTTTGACATAGTGGTAAATCTGCAGGTTATTAGGACTTTTTGTGACACATCTCTATAAGTAGGCTCATGATAAAAATGCTACTGACCTTTCTATTTATTTTTTTTAGAGCCATGAAAAAGTATTCTCAGATTATGGCTTAAAACATAAACTTGTAATTTGGTCTTGGCCAGGTCTATGAACACAGAAGTTTTGAATCATCAATCTTGAGCGTGAAAAGTCCATTGAGATTGAGTAGCTATGAGATTCTAGAACAAAGGAAGCAAGGATGATGGTGGTAGAGCTAAGGGCTACGCTGACCTTCCAGACAAAGATGAACCTCTTCTACCAAAAGTTATTTGAAATCGTCTGGAATGTATCAGTTTAGCTAATGCATACATGCTCAGTCATGTCTGACTCTTTGCAACTCCATGGACTATAGCCTGTCAGGTTCCTCTGTCCATGAGATTTCTCAGCAAGAATATTAGAGTGGATTGCCATTTCCTCTTCCAAGGGATCTTCGCAACACAGGGATCAAACCCGCTTCTCTTGCATCTCCTGCATTGGCAGGTGGTCTTTTCACCACTGCGCCACCTGGGAAGCCCCAGCTTAGCTAGTAGGAGTGTTAATTAGAGCTTTTGCATTCTCCCTTTTTATGAAAGATGAACTTCCTGAATTCCTAGAGGTTATATAAAAGAGAGTATCAATCATACAAAAAGCTTTAATTTTGGTGTTTTAGGAAACCATCCTTTGATCAAATACCTTCCTATAATGCAACTAACATGAGGAACACTGGTTTGATCTATTTTATTGTGTTTGACTCTATTGATCAGGGAAAAGTCCAAGAGAAATGGAAGTTAAAGGGAGCTCACCTTTCTCACTGTGAAGTTCAGCCTCCAAGGATATTCACTTCTTAAGAACGAGCATTCCTACCTAGGTTTTGTTTAGATAGAAGCATATTATGTAGATCCAACTAGGAAATGCCTAGGAAAATATCTGGTCACCTGGAGTTTTTATAGCTCTTTAATTAAGTATAAATACTTTCCACAATTTATAATAATTATGAGCTATTAAGCAAAACACTGTGTTAAACATAATATGTGGATAAGAAAGTTACTGTATTTTAGAGTGAACTAAGTCAGACAGAAAAAAGCAAGTATCATATATTAACACATGTACATGGAATCTAGAAAAACAGTGTAGATGATCATATTTGTAAACCAGAAATAGAGACACAGAGGTAGAGAACAAATGTATGAATACCAAGAGTGGGGGGCAGGGTGCTGTGGGAGAAATTGGGAGACTGGGATTGACATATATACACTATTGATACTATGTAGAAAATAGATAACTAATGGGAACCTACTGTGCAGCCCAGGGAACTCTACTCAATGCTCTGCTGCTGCTGCTGCTGCTGGTAAGTCGCTTTAGTTGTGTCCGACTCTGTGCGACCCCAGAGACGGCAGCCCACCAGGCTCCGCCATCCCTGGGATTCTCCAGGCAAGAACACTGGAGTGGGTTGCCATTTCCTTCTCCAGTGCATGAAAGTGAAAAGTGAAAGTGAAGTCGCTCAGTCATGTCCGACTCTTAGCGACCCCACGGACTGCAGCCTACCAGGCTCCTCTGTCCATGGGATTTTCCAGGCAAGAGTACTGGAGTGGGGTGCCATTGCCTTCTGGGGTGACCTAAATGGGAAAGAAATCCAAAAAAGAGGGGGTATATGTATATGTAAGGCTGATTCATTTTGCTGTACAGCAGAAACTGACACAGCAGTGTAAAGGAACTATACTCAAAAAAAAAGAAAGAAAGAAAAATTGCTGTATTTTATATGTGCCCCTGTTTGTTTCTATCTACATTGTCTGGGCATAATAAGGAAATAGGGACCTTTATTGTGCTATTGGGAGTATTGGTGGTTAATTTGAAGTGCAGTTAATGATTCATATGTTTACAGGAAACATTTTTACCTTGGAGCCTGACAGAAGGAAATTCCTGACCTGCAGGAAGAATTTTAAAACATACCCCTTCCCCTTGCCATATACACAGCGTTTACATAGAATATTCAGCCCCTTCTCAGTTCTGTTATACTTTATAGGGTCAAATTACACTTATATTTTCATAATCATAATGAAGACTTCCAAGCTTTCTACAATTGGATTCTGAAAGTTACAAGCCAAGTTACATTTTTATTATAATGAGTATGAGATAATTCCCACACCATCCCAAGTATGACATAGGGTTACATTTCTCTCCTTATAGTTCCGGTGTTGCCATCCAAGGAGAATGTTTCTATGATTTCTTCATCTCTACATTCAAAACCATGCCCAGTTTTAATTTTCTTGGTACTTTTGAACCATACTTCCTTTGCATCACTTATTTGGTCTCCTTGCATTCCTTCCTTCCTTCCATCTTATTCAGATTCTGTCTGCCTTTATTTTTAACTGGTTAGGAATAGATCCATATTTTCTTCCATCACGTTCTTAGAACTTCCAGAGTCTTACCTACTTGACCTGTCCCCTAGAAAAGCTCTTTACGCCACTGCTTCCTGTTCTGTTTTTAAACTGGGGACCAGATAGTTTTGCTTTCCTCTGGATTGTTTGTTCCCTTTCTAGTTTCTTGAATTCTCTATCTTGGTTTAAAACTCAGGTTCTTCCAGGGTTTCATTCATTCTCTTCTTTGCTATGGCGTCTCTACAGAGCTGTCCATCCTCTGCTGTCATATGGGCCAGATGCTTCCTCTTGATGCTGCATCACACATTTGATGACTTCCTTCTGCTGTTCTCCTGAGTCAGAACCACTGTTTTCTAAGTGCCATGTTCAGTGGTGCAGAGGTAACTATTTAACCATAGGCTCTCGTTACAAATAAACAAGACCTTGATTTCTTAATGCTTCCTGATGTCCATGTTGTGGGTAGCCTGTCCTTCTCCAGCAGATCTTCCTGACCCAGGAATCGAACCCAGGGTCTCCTGCATTGCAGGTGGATTCTTTACTAACTGAGCTGTCAGGGAAGTCCGTGTAGCAAATATACTGGGCAAAGTCAGGTTCCCAAAGCAACATCATTGATAGAGGAGTTGGGAAGAGATGTACCTGATCTACCCTCCCCAGCCTGCACCAGCAGCTTCAGCACACTATTGATGAGACCATTTTGACAGACATGTTTCTAAAATATATACGTTTTGGAGTTAACAAAGCAACCATGATATCATTTAGTTTTATTCTGTGGCTCTCAGTCATCATTATTAATACCAAGCTCTAAGGCAAAAAGTGCTGTCTCTAAAGACGATGACAGTAAGAGAACATGTGAAAGTCTCAGTTGTGTCTGACTCTGCGACCCCATGGACTGTAGCCTGCCAGGCTCTTCTGTCCCTGGAATTCTCAAGGCAAGAACAGTGAAGTGTGTAGCTGTTTTCCCTTTTCCAGTGTATCTTCCCAAGCCAGGGATCGAACCTGAGGTCTCCTGCATTGCAGGTGGATTCTTTACCATCTGAGCTGCCAGGGAAGCCCAAAGAGAATATATTTGCCTCTAAACTAAATGGCTTAATAGCCGAACATGGAAATTAGATAAAATAACTAATACAGAATGCAATGGTATTTTGTTTACCTTTAGAGGACTTTTTGTCTTTGTTAGTTGACTTTTTTAAACACAATACTCAAATCTAATTTTCATGATTTGTATAGTTGTTTTAGCTGTCTCTCGCCTGGTTCTTGATATGACCTCCTTATTTGTTTGTTGTTTGTTTATGACCTTTTATTTGTGCTTTGATTTCAAATCACTGTAAATCCATTTTATGTTATCAGAGAATAAGTATTAATAAGTAGAGAAACAGGGTGTCTTCATAAAGAGTGCAGATTTTCTAATGACTGGTGTTAATTTGGCTTCCCTTTCACTGTGTATTTTCTTTAATATCATAAAAGAGAATGCTATTCGTGTGTCTTCTGACAGAAAAGAAAATGGGTTTTTCTGTTTGAAAAGTTCACTTTAAAGGTATTTGTGATGCACGATGGCTTTAAAATCGGGTTGCTTTTCACAATAAATTGCCTGCAGTTGCTCTTCAGGATTTTTTTTTTTTTTTCTGAGCACATCCATCCTGTTTGGATACAAAACCCCACATATTTACATCACTGATGGGCCAATAAGTAGAATGCTGCATTTTTAGGGGAAGGTTCTTGGAAACTATTTACAGTCAGGAGCAGAAAAGAAGAGGGTTAAATACTCGGTGCTGCTTCTTACCTTGCTCTGATTATTTTGAATTTTAGCCATTCCTGTACATCCTCCCGTTTGCGAGTGCAAGGGTTGGTGACAAATCACTGATGATCAGGAAATACCCATGAAATGAATGTGGTTCTGGTGTGGTTGTCTTGAGGTATTTGCTCGTTTCTCTTTCTCCTCCACATCTTATTGAAGGTGAATCTAAACCAAGGTAAATTCAGCTTCCTGGATAGAGGACATTTCTTTATGTCCAAGGAAATTAAAGTTATTCAGGCATACACCAGCCACATAACTAAAAAAAAAAAATACCTAGGGTACCATTTTCTTTTCAAACCTGTAGTTTCTAGTGCCGGCAGGATGGTTGATCAATGGGTCGTTTTCTCAGAATTACTATTTTATCAAAGTTAATGTAGAAGAATGCTTCAGATGTATTAAGATCCATGTCCAAACACAGCAGGTGGGATTATAAAATTTCTAGATATAAAGCATAATAAATATTATTTGTACATGATAATGACATTGTTGACATTCACTGGACTATGTGAAATTCATCTGTTTCATCATAAAGAGTATAAGTGTATACTTTAGTATATTTTAGAATTGCTTAAAAATGTAATTGTATCTAATGAAAATATAATAAACTGTGACATGTCTAAAATTGTCATTACCCTATAATTTTTATCTGGGTATTTAGAAAAGATTAACCTAATTGAATAGTACTTCCCTGTAGCTCAAATGGAGAAGGAAATGGCAACCCACTCCAGTATTCTTGCCTAGAGAATCCCATGGACAGAGGAGCCTGATGAGCTGCCGTCCGTAGTGTCACAGAGAGTCAGACACGACTGAAGCGCCTTAGCATGCGTGCATGCATTGAAGAAGGAAATGGCAACCCACTCCAGTATTCTTGCCTGGAGAATCCCAGGGACAGAGGAGCCTGGTGGGCTGCCATCTATGGGATCTCAGAGTCGGACACGACTGAAGCGACTTAGCAGCAGCAGCAGCAGTAGCACAAACGGTAAAGAATCTGCCTGCAATGCAGGAGACCAGAGTTCGATCCCTGGATTGGGAAGTTCCTCTGGAGAAGGGAATGGCAATCCACTCCAGTATTCTTGCCTGGAGAATTCTATGGACAGAGAAACCTGCTGGGCTACAGTTCATGGGGTCGCAAAGAGTTAGACACGACTGAGCAATGAACACACACACACACCCATACCTAATTGAACATGAATGTTCATGTAAATATATTATCTCAATAAAACATCATTCAAAGGAACTATGACACTCCAGTGTTAGATTGGGAACTAAAGTAGATAAATAAGTAAGCTCATTTTGAAAAAGTAGTTATCATCATGAATATAAATAAGTCAAAAGTAAATAAATAAGCTTCATTTTGAAAAAGTGACTAGTCATTATAATCAATGACAATCTAAAGAAAGAAAAAAAAAGATTTGATAATTGAAATGGGGGTAGTTTTTCTTATTTTTATTTGTTTGTTTTCCCAAATATTAATAGCACTGGCATTGAAGCCTAGAGTTACTGTTCTAAGTATGTTATAACTAAGCCAGTCATTTTTAGGTTAATATTAGAAAATACGATATCATAAAAGATTTACTACTATAGCAAAGGATTTCAGGAATATATCTCTAGCGCTCCAGAAAGGCTTAAAATCTATTTATAATTGAAGTCCTGATATTCAAAGTAATTTTAGTGTATTTTCTGAGAGACATTGAATAAAGCGGTACATGAAATGGGTGTCACAATCTTAGTGATAACAGTGTCCATAAGTGCAATTGAAATTGACTTTGCTGCCTTCTCCAACCATGAAGCCAACATTAATGTGGTCTGATGGTGCACAGGTTATATACTCATGGACTCTCTTTGCTTTGTTGCAGCTCTCAGCATTAGAGAGGCAGATCTTTGACTTCCTTGGCTTCCAGTGGGCGCCCATTCTTGGCAATTTTCTACATATAATTGTCGTCATATTGGGTTTGTTTGGAACCATTCAGTACAGACCTCGATATATTGTGGTGGTAAGTCTTATTTTTAACTTGTGTTTTCATATAAACACTGTAAAACTGTTAGGAGAAGAAAAAATTATTTCAGTTGTTCTTTCTGATATAATATGGCTTGGCTGTACTGGCCTTCATTACTGAATTCTGTGGAGAGATGATTATCTGTGGGGAAGAAGGCTCAGTGAATGTTTACAACGAAAGCAAACAACGTGACTGTGAGTGTGAGATGCATAGTGTAACTGAAATCAAGATTCACAAGGAAATTTAAGATGAGTTTCAGTAGAGGATGACCTGTGGTCTTGATGTTAGATGATCTGTAAATGTGCATTAACTATCATTTCAATCATGTGTGTCACTAACACTAAAAAACAAACTTGCCTAGCCATAACTATTTACTAACTGAGAAAAAGCAGCTTAGCTTTAACTCGTGTAATAAATGCATGTGCATTTAGTTCATGAAGTGAAGTGAAAGTCGTTCAGTCATGTCTGACTCTTTGCAACCCCATGGACTCACGGAATTCTCCAGGCCAGAATACTGGAGTGGTAGCCATTCCTGTTTCCAGGGGATCTTCCCAACCCAAGGATAGAACCCAGGTTTCCTGCATTGCAGGCAGATTCTTTACCATCTGAGCCACCTTTATTTCATCAGATCAGATCAGATCAGTCGCTAGTCGTGTCTGACTCTTTGTGACCCCATGAATCGCAGCACGCCAGGCCTCCCTGTCCATCACCAACTCCCGGAGTTCACTGAGACTCACGTCCATCGAGTCAGTGATGCCATCCAGCCATCTCATCCTCTGTCGTCCCCTTCTCCTCCTGCCCCCAATCCCTCCCAGCATCAGAGTCTTTTCCAATGAGTCAACTCTTCGCATGAGGTGGCCAAACTACTGGAGTTTCAGCTTTAGCATCATTCCTTCCAAAGAAATCCCAGGACTGATCTCCTTTATTTCATACTTATCCCCTAATTTACAGCATACTATATATTGCTAAACATGTCTCAACTTTGTGAAGATAAATTTGAAACAAACCCATGCTCCAAACTATCACATTACATTGTCAGCACACCCTCCATTGTAGGAAAATTTAATAAGGAATATTCTGTGCTCCACATTTGACTGGAAGTGATTTTCAGTAATTAGTTCTCTTTTCTAGAAGGGAATATTTTAGGCTACATATATGTATAAGTAGGTTATGAGAAATACCAAGCAAATGTAAGGAATTGTAATGAGGAGTAACACACTCTAAAATGCTCACTGAACCTGAATAAATATACAGTGTTCAGTAGAATTAGTGAATATTTTCTTGTGATGTGAGTGATTGTGTCACTAGAAGAAAACCAAAAGACTTAGCAGCATGCCATCTTCCTGTTTTGGTTTAATTCAATCACTCCTATCAAAAATAAGAAAGTTATAATTTTTTCTATAAATGCATCAACTCTCTGAGTCTCAAAACTCACTTTGGGAGTATCTTTCATCGCATCACACAGAGGTGAAGGTAGCCAGCTCACAGCAGACTCTGTGCTCGAACTTGCTACCCCGGGTACAGGAGAGCATTTCTGTCCCTCGGCTGACTGCAAGGGCTAAACAGTTCCTGCTTTATTCTACTTCCCTGAAAGAGAACCTCTGCAAAGCCACCATATGATCTACTAGAAAGATGTTTCACAGAGTTGGACTTGCAGCATGAAAGACTTTAGTATGCATAATATTAAACTCTTATTGGAGTCTGTGTGTGCTCAGTCGCTCAATTGTGTTTGACTCTTCGTGACCCCAGGGACTGTAGCCCACCAGGCTTCTCTGTCCATGGAATTCTCCAGGCAAGAATACTGGAGTGGGTTGCCATTTCCTCCTCCAGGGGATCTTCTTGACCCAGGGATCAAACACGCGTCTCTTGCATCTCCTGCCTTGGCAAGTGTGTTCTTTTGCACTAGCGCCACCCGGGAAGCCCCGAGATTCTGCCCTAGAATTATTTAAATCTTTATTATTTCATGGGTAATAACAATCAAGAAGTTTTACATTACTTTAAAGGCAGAAATGTTAGCTAACTTGATAGTTTTTGAATACAGATTAACACTGGAAGTAACTGTTAAGCTACTGCTACTGCGAAGTCGCTTCAGTCCTTTCCGACTCTGTGCGACCCCAGAGATGGCAGCCCACCAGGCTCCCCCGTCCCTGGGATTCTCCAGGCAAGAACACTGGAGTGGGTTGCCATTTCCTTCTCCAATGCATGAAAGTGAAAAGTGAAAGGGAAGTTGCTCAGTCATGTCCAACTCTTAGCGACCCCATGGACTGCAGCCTACCAGGCTCCTCTGTCCATGGGATTTTCCAGGCAAGAGTACTGGAGTGGGGTGCCATTGCCTTCTCTGAACACTGGAATTAAAAGTAACCCCAAACTTCCTCTAAAAATTAAAAAACAAAAAGGAAAGAAAAGAAAGCCAAGTAAGTATGCTACATCCATAAGTTAGTTCTTTGGGCTTTTATACAAAAGTCCACATCCAAAGAACTGCAACTTGCTTTCATTTGAATAATTATACAGCGAAATATGGGGCTTCCCAGATGACTCAGTGGGTAAAGAATCTGCCTTCCAATGCAGGGGACACAGGAGACATGGGTTCGATCCCTGGGTCAGAAAAATACCCAGGAGGAAGAAATGGCAATCCACTCCAGTATTCTTGCCTAGGAGATCCCATGGACAGAGGTGCCTGGCAGGCTATAGTCCAAAGGGTCACAAAGAGTCAGACATGACTGAACACACATGCACTCTGTACATAGGGAAATATCCCTACTATGTCATCATAAATCTTCCACCAGAGTTACTGTTTAGAATGGCAATTAAGAGTATTAGGTTCATATTCAAGGGTCTCAGATTTAAATCCCCCTGGACATGTATACTAAACTCCAAAAACTGTTAGAACAATGAGTGAGCAAGAAACAGATCCTTTTTAAAAAATAAGCATAACATATTGTGTATACTACTATATCTAATTGATACACATGTGAATGAATTAATGAATGGTCTTCTTGGTAATTGAAAAACAAGCTAAGGAAGTAAAAAATAATTTATGTTATAGACTAATTGCTCAATGAGAAAAAAATATATACTGGGAGACTTCTAAAGTTCATTTCAATTAAAAAATGCTGAAATATCCTCATAAAACTATGCAATATCCTGGAAGCCACATAGAACAACATAAATGGGTTTTCATCTTTATAGGCACTGTCTAATTAAATTAGGATTTAAAGTATGTGTACTGAACATAAGCAAAGTAGGATAGATAAATAGTTGATAGATTATATGGAGATGATGGGTAAATAGATGGGTAAATAATTATGCAGAGTGAATTTTTCTTTACTTTGAGAAGTTATGTCTTGTATACTGCAGGTATATCTATGTGACTGTCTGAGTTTGTAGGCATACTCCATGATGACCAAAAGATATTTGTTAAAAATGGAATGTATCTCTTTTTTTTTAAATTCTAGTTTCAATTGCATAAATAAGTTTGTTGTTGTTCAGTCACTAAATTGTGACCTACTCTTTGCAACCCCATGAACTCTAGCCCACCAGGCTCCTCTGTCCATGAGATTTCCAGGCAAGAATACTGGAGTGGGTTGCAATTTCTTTCTCCAGGGGATCTTCTGGGACCAGGGATCAAACCTGTGTCTCCATTAGCAGGCAGATTCTTTACCACGGAGCCACCAGGGAAGTCCTAAAAAGAAATTAATCCTCGTCAAAAAGATGACAAGGAGGATAGCCAGTATCTTATACCATATATTGTCCTGATACTTTCTACCTCAGCAAAATGCCTTTGGATGTGTTATTAGTGCCGCTAGAAATCCTTCCTTTTTTCTCTATGTACAGATTTGGGTCTCAGGTGCACACTGAGGTATGAAGTTTCCATCTCAAAGCAATCCAAAATTCAACCATACTGATATTTTTTGTTCTCAACAGGCCAATGTATTAGAATAAAGAAACTTACAATATTACTTTTAAAAATCCCGAT
Source organism: Bos taurus (assembly GCF_002263795.3). Classification (NCBI taxonomy): domain Eukaryota; kingdom Metazoa; phylum Chordata; class Mammalia; order Artiodactyla; family Bovidae; genus Bos; species Bos taurus. Next base: position 27,741,977 of record NC_037341.1, read on the forward strand.
GTCTATATAATGCATGGCACATTAATAGCAAAATAAGAAATCATTTCAAAAATATAACTGGTTATTAAATATGTATGAATGAAGTAAATTTTTGATAAATTGGTGAATTGATCATTTTATAAAATGGAAAATTTGGGAAAGTGTTAACTTGCAAATTAACCTGTAGTCCTTTTCCTAAAATTTTTTCAAATGAAGCTTATCATTTGATGCCTAAGCACTCCAGCTCTTGCCAGAGTGCTGTCCCAAGTCTCACACTAACTACGTGATCAAATGATTACCTCTCTACCTTGGTAAGTGTGATGACTGAATGACTTAATCTATGTAAAGTGCTGAGAAAGGAACCATCGAAAGCCGCTCAGTAATAACTGTTGTTATTGTTAGGAATTTCAGAGCTGACAGTTGGAATCTATAGTACTCAGCCTGATCAATTTATCTTTGAATGTTCAGAAGTGACATCAAGAGTACAACTTGTGATGTATCAGAATACACTTCCATCATGAAGTTTGTGCCTTGACTTTAAATAGATTTGCCTCAATATTCATTTTCTGTAACTCTGAGTTGATTTACTTTTCTAAAAGAATACTTGGGGTATAGGTTTGCAGTCCTAATAATTAAGAACTATGTGGTTTTGCAGTTAATTTGGTTCATTTTCTTACTTTAGTCCTGCTTTATTTTATGTCCACCCCTTAACCTTTATCACTAGATTTTTCCTCATGACTTAGTGGTCTGCACTGCTCTTTTACTCAATTATCTCCATAATTAGACTTATGTAGAATGAAAAATGTCCAATACCAGATGCCATCTTATTAGTAACATCTTTAAAAATTTGTTGTGGTTTTATGACTTTATCAGTTTGCAAAAAGCATACATTGAGGATGTAGGTTAGCTATTTTAAGTTTTCACAAGAATAATTTGTGGGTCAGAAAAGTGCATTTCAATGTATTTGGTGCATTTTTAAGAAAACATGTATGACCCACTCACACTGGAAGACTCCTTAACAGAAAATATCAGCAGATCAACAGTATCTGCAAATGCCAAAAGCCTCAATGTATATTTTAACTGATGTTAACTTTTTGGCATATTTTCCAACTCCTCTATAGTTCTAGTGACTTGGGAGCCTTAACTCATTATTATAAATGTATTACTCTTTAAAAATCATAAATGATAAAGATAAAAAATGTAAATTGAATTTTAGAAAAAATTTAAAAGCTTCTGATAAGGCTTCTAGTAAGGATATGGCTGTTTTATAGTGTTTAAAATTCATGAGCCTATTATTTGGCAGAGCATAGAAGAAACTAATATTAATAAATTATTTTAATACTTAGTTTAATATTAACAATAAGTTATTTCACCATTTATCATGATTTAACAGTAGAAAGCAATAACTGAATTAGTATGTCTATTTAAGAATTCATAGATTTTTGTAAAATCTATGTAAAATAAAATAAGCAACCCATTGTATTTGGTGTATTCATTTTGCTGCTGTGGCAAATTCCTTCCTCATTCAAGCTGTCCTATATGTCAGTTTTCCAGACCTTAGTGTCTTTGTCTGCTTGAGAAAATGACTGGATGCAGAAAGAGAAAAACAAATATCATATATCAATGCAGGTATATGAAATCTAGAAGAATGGTACTGCTGCTGCTGCTAAGTCGCTTCAGTCGTGTCCGACTCTGTGCGACCCCATAGATGGCAGCCCACCAGGCTCCCCCATTCCTGGGATTCTCCAGGCAAGAACACTGGAGTGGGTTGCTATTGCCTTCTCCAGTGAATGAAAGTGAAAAGTGAAAGTGAAGTCGCTCAGTCGTATCCGACTCTTAGCACGCCATGGACTGCAGCCTACCAGGCTCCTCCGTCCATGGGATTTTCCAGGCGAGAGTACTGGAGTGGGGTGCCATTGCCTTCTCAGAGAAGAATGGTACAGATGGACCTATATACAGGGCAGGAATAAAGATGCAGATGAAGAGCACAGACTTGTGAACACAGCGGGGAAGAAGAGGGTGGGACGAATTGAGAGAGGAGCGTTGACATGTCTGCACTACCATGTGTAAACAGCTAAGGTGAAGCTGATGTATGACGCAGGGAGCTCAGCTCAGTGCTCTGTGATGACCTAGAAGGGGAGGATGGGTGGCTAGTGGAGGGAGGCTAGGGAGGGAGGGGATATATGTATACTTACAGCTGATTCATGTTGTTGTACAGCAGAAACCAACACAACATTGTAAAGCAATCATCCTCCAATTAAAAATTAAAAATTAAAAAAAGAAAAAGAAAGTGACTGGATGAATTGAACCCTAAGACCATCTTCTTTGATGACTCTTGATCTGAGGTTACCTTAATTCAGTCTGACTAATACTCTTGAGAAAGGCATTTCCTAATACACAATGCATTCATAAAACCAATTAATCAGTAAGGCTGGCATGTTTCGAGAGTTTGGGGATGTAATTGGAAGCTATTTTCCCATTATGGAAATATGTTGCTTATTTGCTCACCCTTAATCCTAGCTATTAATTTCTATGCTTTTAAAAAATATTTTACATGCTCATGTTATAGCCTATCATTATATTAGGGGCATACATTCCATTCAATAAAATAGTCCAACAGTTGAAAGCTGGTTAATTTTACTCCACATATCCATTTTTCCACATGATTCTAATTCAGTGATATGGAAGTGAAGGGTTTTGACTAATATTCCTAAAACCGTGATGATTTAATATTGTAACTAAAAGCTAGCTAGCTGATTAGATGGGCTTCCTTGGTCGCTGAGGTGGTAAAGAATCTGCCTGCAATGAGGGAGACCCAGGTTTGATCCCTGGTTTGGGAAAATCCCCTGGAGGAAGGAACGGCAACCCACTCTAGTATTCTTGCCTGGAGAATCCCATGAACAGATCCTGGTGGGCTACAGTCCATGGGGTCACAAAAAGTTGAACACTACTGACTAGCTGACTAGATAGCCCACAGAAAATTTGCATAATTGTAACCCTTGGAAAAGTTAGTTCTCAGAAAACAGAAATCGAACCAGCACTTGGATTTCACTTGCATCTGCAAGCCAGCAAAGCACTTTCAAAATAAATCTAGTTTTATTGACATCTACTGAAAGCAGTAGAAACTATTGGATTTTTAATTTCTAGAAATCTTAGGGGACCCCATAAGGAGCACTCTTCTGAGCATGCCCTGTTTCATCCCAGAAGACAGATTTATTGACATTTTTATTATCGACTTATTGAGTATACATTCCTTTCATCTCCACATTTTTCTTCTTTTTCTCTCCCCTCCCTACCCTTTCTTTCCAGTATACAGTATGGACTGCCCTGTGGGTCACCTGGAATGTGTTTATTATCTGCTTCTATTTGGAAGTAGGTGGGCTCTCTAAGGTAAGTTCATGATGGTTTTAAAGTACACTTTTAAAAAGAGTACACTAATAAATAATCTAAGTAACATTACAAATGGAATACTAATATATATACATCTTTACAGTGTACATATATTACAAATGAAATACTAAGTATATATAACAATCTAAATAACATTAAAAATGGAATACTAATATATATGCACATATACAGTAACTTCAGCAGCATTACAAATGGAATACTAAGTATATATAGTAATCAGAGCAACATTACAAATGGCATACTAAGAAATATGCATATATAGAGTAACCTAAGCAGCATTACAAATGGAATACTAAGTATATATAGTAATCAAAACAATGTTACAAATGGAATACTATTCAAAAAAGAGTTTGGATATCATTTAGAAAAGAATGACCTTGGGAGCATGTTAATAACAATGAAACTCCAAAACAGTAGCCTTATAATTTATTTTGCTAAGGTGCAGTGGGACTCAGCTTCCAGTATATACTCATGTCCAGTTTCAAAAAGCCTCTCATCCCAGTGACCACAAGCCCCAAATGTTAAGTGAAAAAATGGCTTTAAACATTTCTTGTGTTTAAAGTGGGGAAAGGCATTGACCAAAATGTAACAGATATGAATAGCAAGTTGCCATCTTTGCTTGAATATCAATTCTGAGAAAAAAGTTTGACAGAGAAGGAAATACTCATTATATTTAAAGGGAGCGTATGTTTACTAACAACTATGTACATCAGTGTGTTGACTCCTCTGTGAATCCTGATCAGAGTTGTCTTTATGCATCATGATACAAATGTTATTTCTGTCTGTCTAGAACTCGTGTCAGCAAAACACACAATTTTCATTATGACTCTTGCAGAACTATCTTTTGATTACCACCCAAATGGAATAGCACCTTAGGTTAAATTTCTCATTATGTTTCTTAAGTATTTTTCTCATTGCAGTTGTCATTTGAAATCGTAGAGAAGAAACTTAACAGTATAATTACAAAAAGAATAAGAAAGTTTTAACCTATTTTTCTAGGTTTCTTGTCTTCAACTATCTTTGTGCCAACTTATTCTATTGTTGCATAATAATGTCAGATTTTCTTTAAGTAGCATTTGTGGTTTAGATCTTAGAAACATTTGCCTTGACCAGCACAGAGACTTTTAGAATCGTTAGGCTCCATTGAAGTCCATAGGGTAATAAAGAATTTTTGATGTAGCTAAGAGCAAAGATCCCTGAAGGGTTTTCTCTAGAACCTTCAGAGTTGATTGTTCCACACTATAATAATTTTATAATTAGAACTTGTCATCATTTTCTTACATTGGCAAATGTATTCAGGAACCAAAAATGACATTCCTAAAACTGAATTACATAGAAATGCACCAACATCTACCTTTAGTATTTGTGCTATTAATTGCATTTCACCACTAATTTCTAAGACAGAAAAAAGGACTTAAATCAGTGCTCAGTTATCATCTGTAACATGCAGATTATAAAGTAATTAAAAAATGCAAATATTGTGAATAAAATAATTGTGAATAATAAGTTAAGCATAGCATTTTTCAACCCATAACATTTTCTGTTTCTTGATTTGAATGGTCAGTTTAAATCATGTTTTTATTTCACTGGATGGAAATCATCTTTTATTTTCTTCTCTGTCAACTGGTTTGGAATAAATTAGACCAGAGGAAATTTGTTCTATGGATTTGGCATCATAGTGTGTTGAAAAAGACTAAATTTCAAATCATAAGCCTTTCATTCAAATCTTGTCTGTAGCACTTATAAACCGTGGGCCCTTAGGCAAATCACTGAATCCCGAAAGTCTCTGTGAAATATAAAAACAGGACCAGCATCACCAATAATGATAGTAATCAGTGTTTGTTTGGTGTTTAGCATTGTTACCAAGTAGAAACTCAGGTAAGCTTCAAATGTGATGTGATTTTTTAAAAAAATTTTTTAATTAAAATAATAGTATCAGTGATTTGTCCCACAAAAGTTGATTTTGCTCTACTGCCCAAGATGACCTTTGTGAACTGTTTCTTGTAACTGGCTTTCTAACATTGATGTGAATGATGTGAATGTGAATTTCACATGAATTTCAATGTGAATCCTTGAAAAACATCAAGGATTTTTTGCCCCTCATTTCTTTGGGTTCAGAGTTTAAAATGTGGGTATAAGGTCCCAGTTACTCATTTTATGACCCATGCAAATGCCATTAAGCAGGCCACCAAGTATTATAGATCATTAAAAAGACAGACGATTCCAAAAGGCCTAAAGGTTTTCTGTTGATCTCTTTCTGTTTCCTGTTTCCAAGCCTGGTAATTGCTCCCTGGCTAGCCACAGGTGAATCTCAATTCCAGTCTGTCGGGAATCTATTCTGAAAACTAGAGCAGCATTAAGGACCCTTGATAAACCCAGGCACCTCTGCCATTTTCCCAGGTGGTACCCTATTTCATAAAATAATCCTTGTTCACATGTGCATCTTTATATACTTTATATACTCTCCAGAGTCCTCCCTCTCCTTCTAGTTCATGAAGTCATTTCTTGGAATTATATACTTGGATAGATTAATAAAAGCCTCACTCTACGTTGATTTTTGCCCAGAATGTCCATTGTAAAATGGTGAATCTTTCTCCAAACACCAGATTCAGCTTAATTTCCACAACATCTTTATGGATTTGGGTGTTATTCCAATGACAGGCACTACTGAACCATTCTTGTAAACTAATAATGTACTCGCTGACCATGAGTGATCATACCTCTGGCCTCTTATGGAGACTCTTGATCACAACCTTCAGATTTTCCTTTTGCTTGGCATCATGCTTTTGTCCCTGTGTCCTGAGGATCTCCCTGGACATTCTCCCTGGATTCTAGAACTTGAAGGAAATGGATGTGCTGTTTTAGGAAATGTGTGCCTATATGGTGAGATTGGGGATGACTATGGGTAGGTGACCAAAAGTCCCTGTACTTTCATAATCTACGGGAATCTCAGTTTCCTTTTCTGCAAAATGAGGAAAAACCACAGCATTAATTTTACTGTTGTTGTTTAGTCGCTAGGTCGTGTCTGACTCTTTGCGACCCCATGGGCTACAGCATGCCAGGTTGTTGAAATTGTTTGTAATTCATACAAAGAACTTAGAATGGATCTTGGAATATTGTGAGGTTTCAGTAAAAAGTGGTTCTTATAAGTGCCATCAGCATCATCGTCTTTCTTATTAGTGAGAAATTAACAGACATCTCGATCCTCATTCTGCAAACCTGTGGGACATATATTTATTACTATGCAAGAGCTGTAAAAGAGGAATATGTAGGATTGAGTGACTTGCTTAAAAAGTATGTAACAGTCCCTTGTGCTAGGACCCCAGATCTGCATATTAACTTCGCAGCTGTAATACGATTAATTAAACCCTTTCCTTCAACATGTAAATAGCATTTTTGAAATACTTCTGTAGCTAGATTCTGCTGCTGTCTCTCCTGCTCCCCCTGGGAGGAACTTTATGCGTCTTTGGAGTCTCCAAGGCAGTTTTTCATGCTGTACTTTAAGATCACCAAGGGTACAATTAATAAGTTATTGCTGCTTCTTTGGAAGCAGACTTGAAATCATTTTTTTCTTCCTAGGCATCCATTCAGAATGCAAATATGAAAACCCAACTCATTTGTTACATTTAAAGATACTGAAAGATAAGTTATATTTGTTGTATTTGTTTTTAATCCCTCCAAAATTAAACTGATGCCTTAAGGCATCTTTTCGATTACTCCAAATTATAGAAACTTTAGGTTAGTATTTCTTCTAACTGTCATTTCCTGAAAAATGTATGTAATTTACTCATTACTGATCCTAGAGAATTTTCAGTGTGTTACATTTTCCTAGAATTCTGACTGTGTGCTACGGTGCATGAGCATAATCTAGATGTAAAAAATGAATGTGAATGGAGGAGGAGCTAAGATGGCAGAGGAATAGGACGGGGAGAACACTTTCGCCCCCACAAATTCATCAAAAGACCATTTAAACGCCAAGTAAATTCCACAAAACAACTTCTGAATGCTGGCAGAGGACATCAGGCACCCAGAAAAGCAATCCATTGTCTTCGAAAGGAGGTAGGAAAAAATATAAAAGACAAAAAAGAGACAAAAGAGGGAGGGACGGAGCTCTGTTCCGGGAAGGGAGTCTTAAAAAAATGAATATGAAGAAATTCTCTGAAGACTTTTATTAACTATGAGCTTTGACCAAGAGTCTCCTAAAACTTAGGAAGAAGCCCGAAATGGAAACAGGTGAACCCTCCCTGATACCTCCTCTGTACCTGTGTTCACGTTGCCTTCGCATAAAAGGAAAACTACCTACATTTGTTTCTCTGTATCCTGTCTATCCTGTCTTAATGGCTGCTTGTTTTCCATAGTACCTGATTTGTGGATATTTTGATTCTTAAAGAAATTTAAGCCATTTCTCCAAATGGCAATAATAGCACTTTCTTGTCCTCTTTTGACTTAAATCGTCACCATTCACTCACAAGGGTTCTCATCTCTCATGAGATTCTTCAGTTGAGTATTTCACCGGAGCAGTCTGGCAGGGTCAATGACATCATCCTTCTTTTTCAAGGTTCATTCTTATTACCCAGCCTGAATTGTTCCTCTATACTTACTGAGAAAAATCTCTCTCTTCATCAAGATTCCCTTTCCTTCAAGGATGAATTCTTCCACTAACTTTGGTCAGGCACATTCAAGTAGGAAACTTTTAGACAATTCAGAGTTCCATGTACCAGTTATTGCATAGGAAACAAAACTGTCTCTCCCCTTCAGCTGCATACAGCCCCTCCATTATTTTTAATAAGCATTCTAAATATTTTTATGTCTCTAAAGAATTCTTTTTCTGTGGGCAGTTTCAAACAAAATCAGTGATACGTAGAATATGTGCGTGCATGCTCAGTCACTCAGTCATGTCTGACTCTTTGCCACCCCACAGACTGTATCCTGATGGAATCCTCTGTCCATAGAATTTCCCAGGCAAGAATACTGGAATGGGTTGCCATGTCCTCCTCCAGGGGATCTTCCCAACCCAGGGATCAAACTTGCATCTCCTGCATTGGCAGATAGATTCTTTACCACTGAGACAGCTGGGAAGCCCCTAAAGACGTAGTATATATCTTTCTTTAAATAAATACAACTTATTGAATCTAGTAATGAGTATTAAACTTGCATTTATCCTTTCCTTTGAATTTCTTCCTCCTTGAACATTTTTCAAAAAGAATCTTGAAATGTGATGTTTATGGAGGACTGAAGCTAGGATACAAAGTATCTTTATTTGAGAATAATATTATATCAGCAAATGATATAGGAATAGCATCCAAGAACCATGGCAAATGTATACCTACATTTGAAACTATAAGAATGATATTTTACTGTTTCATGAGATGAATAGCATATCTATACCAATAAGAATCTTTGAAAAATGCATAAACTTTCAGTTTACTAGAATAACAAACTATTTCAGGTCTGAACTAATATATTGGTATATACTTATCATGATGTCCTGAAAGAATATTTTTATAATATTGATGCAGAAAGGGACAACTGAGGTGGCGGTGAACATCTATCCAGTTATTAAAAATGTATAAAGGAAGAACCATCACAATCTGATTCTGGGCATTAAATCAAAATGAAGCCCCAAAACTTGCAAATGTTTGTTTTTGTTTCCTATACAGTCCTTTCCCTAAGTGATGCGATTATATTATATTTTTTAAAAAAGTAGCAAGGCGGTGTAAATATAGTTATGCATTTCGTATTCCAATGGACTTAAACTATACTTTTTCCCTTGGTCTGGGTCTAAATAAACATAACTTCTGAAAATAACATCTTTGGTATTCTTTGTGTGGTAAGATAATTGTTTCCCCCGTAGCTTCTTTTCCACTGTAAAGAAAATTATAAGCACGTCTAAACTCAGTATTATATTTTCATAGATTTCATCAAATACAAACATTTTGAAACCCTTTGCTCAAAAAATCCAATTTGCTGCTATGTTATAGTCCAATGATGTATAGAAACCGCAATAACTAAGTAATTGCTGCAGCCTGGGCGGTGTTTGGAGTTTGTAATCACAAGTTTGTGTGATAACCTTGTACCCTTCTGTAGAAGTTCAAATATTTTTGTCAAAAGAACAGATGGATATATTATTTGATCAAGAGCGGCTCTGTTTATTGCTGCAGAGTAAGAGTTACTGAACAAAGCCTGTGCAAATATAATTGAATAACTGGGCTATTATCTCAGCTCAGTGGATTATAGTCATGAAATGGCTGTGCTTCTTTGAATAAACCATCTCCCAACTGTTCTGTCTCTTACCCTATTCCCATTGCTTATTATGTTGGGTAACAGATTCTGTGTACAAGTATGGTCATGGAAAATTAGTCTCCTGTCTGGGTCAAATCTGTTCTCCACTCAGTAAAGCTGACATGCCTAAGGCCTTGGTCACCTCTCTCTCTTCCCTTCCCTTGACTTCACTCCTCAGGGAGAAAAGAGAGGACGTAGTCAGCTTCTATAGCCAACCCTGAGCTGATGGTGAAGTTTGCAGAGATCCTGACCTCATGCCCGGCTTAATCTATTCCAGTCACTGGTAATGGCCACTGCTGATGTCACGGTCTCCACACTGGCTAATTCTTCCCTGCATACATGCTAAGTCGCTTCAGTTGCGTCCGACTCTATGCGATCCTTTGGACTGTAGTCCACAAGGTTCCTCTGTCCATGGGATTCTCCAGGCAAGAATACTGGAATGGGTTGCCATTTCCTCCTCCAGAGGATCTTCCCAACCCAGAGATCAAACTCGGGTCTCCTGCATTGCAAGCAGATTCTTTACTGTCTGAGTCACCAGGGAAGCCCCACGTCAATTATATCAGGTACGATACTCACAGGCTCTGAGAATTAGGACATAAACTTCTTTGAGGCCCATATGCTGCTACCAGAGAGGTGCCAGCCATCTTAGATCATGAGGTAACCTTAGGGATATCAGCCATGCATGAGAATAATTGAGTACAAAGAAAAAAGGAGCCTGGGACACTAACTCCATGGAGATTTTATGTTAGCCCTGAATTTCCCACACAGACTTCTTTCAGATTAGAAAATGTGTTTAAGCCACTTTTTACTAAGCAAGCATTTACTTGGTCCAAAGCACTGTGCCAGGCACTAGGGCTCCATCCTATTTCTGCCTCATAAAATGTTCTTACCAGAGGAAAGACAGACATTAAATGAGTAATAGCAAAAGAATGTAACCAGTATTAGGATAATGAATTGAAAAGGACTCTTATACCATAGAACAAGCAACACAGTATCACCAGGATCAGGTAAGGTTTCCTAAGGAAGATGGGATGAGGATTGTACACCCTCAGGAAAGAACAAATACCATGCTGACCTTCATAGACACAAATGCTGTTACTGATTTACCATTGGAGAGAAAAGTGCTTTGAGCTGCTATTTGTTTTCAACTTCCTATAATGAATTTTGTCAGTCCACCCACCTCCATCCTGTACTCTTTTCCCAGACTCTCCTCTGGCCAGCATATATTGGAGAGAGAACTCCATAGGGTTACATGAATCAGAGCCAAGGTCACTACCCTTAGAAGGTGGTCATGTAAGGACCACAAGGGAGCTTTAGGGTTATACTTGCTTACCAGTGGCCTGAAAATGATCTGTTTAGGCACAGCTGGGAGAAAATACCAGAATGCTAGATATCCTTTTGAGATGGTCTGGAGTTAATTTTCCTGAACATCAACAGACAAAATGAATGAATGATTCACAGACTGTAGCATACGTACTGCGTGTTTAGCTTCTTAGTTGTACTGGGTTCTTTTTGGCCCTTTAGACTGTAGCCCACCAGGCTCCTCAATCCATGGGATTCTCCAGACAAGAATACTGGAGTGGGTTGCCATTTCCTACTCGAGGGGATCTTCCTGACCCAGGGATCAAACAAGAGTCTCCTGTGTCTCCTGCATTGCTGGTAGATTCTTTGCCCGCTGAGCCATCAGGGAAGCCCTAAATAGACGAATATGATCCTCAAATATGAGGCTATTTCCTTGCACAACTGCACTGTTTAACTTAGAGCCAGTCAGTGATTCAAAAAGTATTTCAAAGAAGGACAAACATGCTTCCAGCAAAATCCTCTGTGTGCTGCCAAAAAAAAAAAAAAATGGCACTGAGTTAAGAACAAGCACTCTATCCCCACACTCATTTTAGCAACCAAAATTCAATTTGTCAAGATGTCTGGAGAGTTGATTTGACCCTTTTTCTAGAACAAAAATGCAATGGTTTGATGGCATCCTTTCTGCATGGACCATCTGTATTTTAGCTTGTACATATAGTTCGTCACTTTGCATTTGTCCTTAATTGTAGAATTAATAGAGAAAACACTTCCTCCATGTATTTGAATTATCAGGGTCATTAAGGCTATTTTAAGTATAAGTGTACGACAAGGCTCTGTCCTGCTTCGAGGCAGCAGAGAACAGCAGCAGCACTGATTGTGTAGTCAGCTGCCCTCACCCTTAAGTGAGATCCTGAGACAGAGGATAGTTGTTATTTCCTACATGCAATTAATTTTATATGCCAGAACATTGTGTGCATTTCACTTTAGTATAAAAGGCATGCAGGCTACTGGTCCCTGAAATCAATGGCAGTCAGAAGAGCCTAGACGTTGGGTGATCTGATGAATAATTTAAGACTGATTTGTTAACTGTGCAGAAGTGAAGTTAGCCATGCAGGGAGACACATTGTCAATTGCCAGCAATTTACTATGTTTTTGAAAACCACAGGCAGCAATTTACAGAAAAGATTAGGCCAGTTACTGTACATGTGTGACATTTTCTTGATTTAAGATGTCAATCTGGAAAGCTGTTCACTGACAACTGGAGTTTTGGAATGAGCTTATAAAGTTTATGAAGAACTGATTTTACCTGAGAGTGTCTGTATTTCTGCCCTGAGGGACCCCTGAATGCACACCTCCTGCTGGGATTAAATGTGCATATGCAAATGAGCACTGTCAGAAAGGGCGATGCACCTGCCCTGGGACCATTAAGCATCTTTGCATCACTCGGTGCTCTAATGCACTTGTCCCTGAGAGAGCATGGTGATGGTCTTTGTTTCTCATAGGAGGAAGTCATTGGCCATATATTTCTTTAGTCATGTGCCATCTCGGGGGTGTGATCACTTTCATCCTGCATTGGAAGTTTACTTTGCTCTTCTTCATAAGAAGGTGATTAAAGGGAAATCCCATTTTTATTAGTGTAATTTCTTTCCACTTCTATTCCCTTTTGGGATTGACTCAGTAATGATTTCTTCATATTTGAATTTGTAAAAAAGTAAAATGAAGGAAGCCTTAGCACTTGGTGGAATTTGATACCATAAAGTATCCTGGGGGTGACTTCTATAGGAAGAATATGCATCAAGTATGGCATCTCATAATTGAAATATGACAAAGTATAGCCTAGGATTGATCATTTTTGGAACTCTACCCCAAAAAATGGACTTTTGTTATACTTTTAAATTTATTCCCAGTGTTTATGTTATCAACTTCTCCAAGAATTCCTAGCAGGCTTAAATGTTGCAAATCAGGGCTGTAATCATAATTCTTCTTTTGAAATTGTAGATGCCAATAGTAACTATATATTTTAAATGGGTTTAGTTTACCAGACAAGAGACAAGTTGAGTCTTTATGTGTGTCATTGTTAGTAATGAAATCAATCTGAAAACTAAGACAAATACCTTCTTTCCTCTGCCTTAAACTTTTTCTCTATTTGCCCCTCTGATGAGATTTATAAACTTCTTTACAAATTAATGGAAGCCTTTGTGTTTTCTTTAATCATTTCCCCCGTGTTTTCCCCAAGAGGAGAAAACAAGATGACCTTTTGATAAACTAATTTTTATCTCCCATATCAGATATTAAAAGCAAAATATAGAATTCTAGAAATTTATCATTTCAACTCATTGGAAAGACCCTGATGCTGGCAAAGATTGAGGGCAGGAGGAGAAGGGGGCAACAGAGGATGAGATGGTTGGATGATATCATCCACTCAATAGACATGAGTTTGAGCAAATTCTGGGAGGTGATAAAGGACAGGGAAGCCTGGTATGCTGTAGTCTATGGGGTTGCAGTGAGTTGGACACAACTGAGCGACTGAACAACAACGAATATTAATATTAAGCCACAACTCTGTCTTTACCCAGAGAGCTTTTTTCTTAATTTAAAAAAATCAATAAGATTAAAGTTCACATGAATGGGCAACTTCTAAAATATTACATTAAAGACCAACACAGCTCTTCCTTGGCTCGGCAGACCTACTGTCTTGACACATAAGGCAATAGAAAAACACTCCTGGCAAACACATGTAAGCTTTTAATTACACTGTCTTGGCTTTGGGTGACTATTTAAATCACACGGTTTCCTTGTTCATTCTTTGTCTATAGTATTTTAGTGTGATGTGTGTGTGTGTGGGGGGGGGTGTGTGTGTGTGCTGCAGTCGTGTCCAACTCTTTGCAACCCATGGTTTGCAGTCTTCATAGCCTGCTAGACTCCTCTGTCCATATATATATATACTTTCAGAAGGGGGAAAATATTGGCTTATTAAGAGATAGCTGTGTTGTAGACAATAAAATCAAGGTTTTATCTGTTTGACTAAAGATTAGATTGGAGTATAATAATGGTAGCAGCTAACAGAATGCCTTGAATCTAGAAGGCTATCACTGTTGTTGAAAGACATCATCAGGACATGAATTTCCAAGGTTTCAATCAAGATGGGTTTACTCACTAAGGCCCCTTGCCACCTGGATCAGACTGTAATGATTTGGACTTGATCTATCCCTTTACCTTTAGAAACCCCCTACTTTATTTTTCACTAAATCATCAAAAGTCTCATGTACATTATTATGAATACCAAACAGAGAGGTGATTTATTATTACTTTGCATTTATTTTGTATTTTCCTTCAAGTACCTAAAGGGGTTTTACAAAACATGACAGCAGTCATCAAAACACTTTGTCAGTCATGTAAGGCAGGAAATAATGCTGGTGTAAATGTGCCAGAGACATAATGCTTACTGAAAAATGTTCATTTTCTACATGTTTTTCAAGAGATAATCTTTTTAAGGAATCTTATTTAAAAGAAGTTCCAATTGTATTAAGTATTTTCTTTTCTCAGCATTGGAGTCAGACATTTTAATGCAACAAATTCATTGAGCATCTTCTCTGTGCCAGGTTTTATTGTAGGTGCTGAGAATACAACTGGGAGATGAAAAGGACCTGCTCTCATGGAGCTTTTATTGTAGTGAAAGAGATGTAATATATAACCAAATAAATTCATGATGTGATATCCTGTGTTAAGTGCTATCAAGAGAAAAAAAAAGGCAGAATAAGGGAATAGAGGGTGACTTCATGGGAAGATGGAGTTTAGAGGCCCAAGTGGCAGACAGGAGCAAGCCATGCCAAGATACAGGAAAATGCCAGATCCCCGAGATAGAACGATGCTCAGTGTGTACCGGAAACAGCAGGGATGCTGTGCTATGTCCCCAACATGCTGTGAGTGTGGAGAGCTAAGTAGGGGTGAGATCCTGTAGGAACTTCATGGGCCATGGTAAGGATCTGGGTCTATCCTCAATGTAATGGGAGCCCAATAGAAGTTGGAGCGAAGGAGAATGACAGGATCAACCTTGGTGTGGCTGTCATGTAGGAAACAAGAATAGAAGCAAGAGGACCCATAGACAGACGATTCTGGTGATCTAGGGAAGAAATAAGGGTGGCTTGGATTAGGGTCGTGGCAGTGGCAGAGGAGACAGTACAGTATGTCCCCTGCATACAAAGGAGTTCTGCTCCCAGAGCATGCTTTTAAGTCCAATTTAGATGGGGAAAAAATGGAAACCATGACAGACTTTATTTTCTTTGGCTCCAGAATCACTGTGGACGGTGACTGCAGCCATGAAATTAAAGATGCTTGCTTCTTGGAAGAAAAGCTATGACAAATCAAGACACCATATTAAACAGCAGAGACATCACTTTGCCGACAAAGGTCCATCTTGTTAAAGCTATGGTTTTTCCAGTAGTCATGTATAGAGGTGAGAGTTGGGCCATAATGAAAGCTTAGTGCCGAAATATTGGTGCTTTTGAACTGTGGTGTTGGAGAAGACTCTTGAGAGTCCCTTAGACAGCAAGGAGATCATACCAGTCAGTCCTAAAGAAAACCAGCTCTGAATATTCTTTGGGAGAAGTGATGCTGAAGCTGAAGCTCCAATACTTGGGCCACATGATTCAAAGAGTCAACTCATTGAAAAGACCCTGATGCTGAGAAAGATGGAGGGTAGGAGGAGAAGGTGGCGACAGAGGATGAGATGGTTGGATGGCATCACTGGCTCAATGGATGTGAGTTTGAGCAAACTCCAGGAGATGGTGAAGGATAGGGAAGCCTGGTGTGCTGCAGTCCACGGGGTCTCAAAGAGTTATACACAACTGAAGTGATTTAGCATGCACACAGAGAGAGTGGGATTGAAAGTTCCAACCTTCTAATTGTGTGGTTGCTTCCTTCAGCAACCAGCTCTCTCCCCGAAGCTATCTAGGACTTTTGTCTTCTAAGAGTCACCTCTTTAACATAAACTCGGGTAAGATGGAAAGGGGCTCCTTGTGAACAACAAAAGACACTCTTATCTCAGGAAATTCCAAAGGTTTTAGAATCTCTGTTCCAGGAACTGACAAATACCAAGTATATATTTTTTATTATATATCACACTTTTTAATTACTATCCCACTGAGAAAAGAACTTTCGAAGGACCCTGACACTAGGTGCTAGGGTTCATCCAGAATGAGAAAGACAGTACAGAGGGCAGAAACCAGGGGAAAGAAACAAAGGAAGCAAGGATTTGAGGGTTTTCTGTATTACCAGGCAAGTTCCCAGAGGGTGCTCATTTCACCCTGCCATCAGTCTTCCAAAGGAAGTGGTCTTTCCCCTTAATTGATAAGAAAATGCAAGGTTTAGAGAAGATAAATAATTTATTCCTGGTCAGACAACTGATGTCTGGCAAATATAGTTTTTAATCCCAGGCTGCCATCTCCAAGACTAAGATCACATCCATTGTTCACAGCTTCTTCTGGTGTATAAAAAATCACAAAATGGAAGAAAACAAAGAAAAACTGGGCCAAACATGTTACTGTATTCACACCTTCCTTCTCCACCGCTGAGGAGTGTTCCTATTGCAGCAGCCTGAAAGCCTGAGACATGGGAGATTTATGAAGAAACAAAACTCTGTCCAAAGAGCTGACACCAGACTGTGTGTGTTAAGTAGCTTCAGTTGTGTCTGACTCTTTGCGACCCCATGGACTGTAGCCCACCCCCTTGGACTCCTCTGTCCATGGGATTCTCCAGGCAAGAATACTGGAATGGGTTGCCTTTCCCTTCTCCAGAGGATCTTCCCAATGCACGGGTCGAACCTGGGTCTCCTGCGTTGCAGGCAGATTCTTTTCCTTCTGAGTCACCAGGGAAGCCCATAACTCATTGATTAGCCTCATCCTCATGCCTGCCAAGGAACCTTTGCAATAGACAACAGCTCCAGCCATGTCACCAAGTTTAGTCCTGCCTGGTGTCCCCTTCATCCCATTCTGAAGACCAGGGTAAAACGTCTCTGAGAAGTTAAGTCTGTGAACACACACTATATTCGTGGTTAAAAGGAGAGTCAAACATAGAATGTCAGACCCATATCCATGAACATTGTCAGGGTGTGAGTCAGGGGTGGACTTGGAAGCATTTAAATGACCTTTTGGAATCCAGAAGCTGCCTGAGCGGTCAACCCAGCTGTGAGCAAGGCGAGGAGGATGTAGCTAAGAACTGAGCCAGTTGAGAGCTACTGTTCCATCCATCTGTCTCTGAAAACAGGCATGATTATTGTGAGTGCCCCACTTCCAGTGGAGAATTAATTGTGGTGGCTTGTCTTTTTAGATTTTTTCCGCTTATTTTTATTTTATTCAGTATTTTTCCCACTTATTTATTTTGCATCACTTTTCCCTTCAGTAGAAAAAAAGGCAAGCAATAAAATAGATATGCTACACTTTTTTTCTACAGTAGGGCTGTTGAATTAATAAACGTTCTGTATGTGTGTGTTGCTATAATGTGTGTGCATGCTCAGTCGTGTCTGACTCTTTGCAACCCAGTGGACTGTAACCCACCAGGCTTCTCTGTCCATGGGATTTCCCAGGCAAGAATACCGGGGTGTGTGGGCATTTCCTACTCTAGGGGATCTTCCCCATCCAGAGATCGAACCCGTGTCTCCTGCATTGGCAGGTGGATTCTTCACCACTTGAGCCACCTGGGAAGCCCCTAGTAACATTCTGATTTGGTTCTAATGTTGCTTGTTAGACCTCAGGCTCCAGCTTGGAGAAACCCTATACTGAGTTGGCAGGAAACTGTAACCAGTGATCTCATGAGAAAATGATAGTGGACAGCTGTTGTGCTGCCATCAGATAGATGCGAATATTTACCTACATTAGCTGAACTCAACTTGGCAATTCCTGCACTGAGTCACTTATATTTTCAGGGGAAGGGAAACATTCAAGCTTGGAACAGCTGATACATACAGGCAAAACATATTGAAAATACATGCCAGTGTTTTTAAGGGCCTTTCTAAGTATTGACAAATTGGTAAGTGTTACCGAACCAGGTCTGGCTGCTTGCCACTTAAAAAAAATCAATACTGGCAAAAGTTGGTAGAAAGAAAAGCTGCTTTTAATCAGAATGCCGATAATCTGGGGGGGTGGGGATGGGAGGACAGTGGACTCAGTGTTCGGCCATGAAAGTTCTCAAGGGAAGAAAGGAAGTAAGTCCAGGTAACCACTGAGATGGGGGATCAGAATGTCACCATCTGCACTGCGTCCAGTCTGTGCGCAGGCCTGTGGACTGCTCCTGAGCTTCCTTTAGGTGCAATCTTACTCACAGTTTGTTTTTGAGATTGTTGAAGGGGAAGTTAGGGAAGAGCTCTGGTCATCTATTAAATACTTAGTCCTCATTTCTACTCCTCTGATCAATGGAAAGAACCAACAGAATAGGCAAGGTATTGTATAATCAAGATTTGAAAAGTGTGCTAGGACCTGAAATGAGTAGAGTGTGGAGGTGCTTGGTTCAAGGTTAGTGACAAGACAAAGGTACCTCCTACAAAGAGTTTCTTTACTGCCAAAAGCTACTTACAAAATGCTTAAGATATGGAAAAAAAAAAAAAAAAGTGAACAACATCCTTGAGAAAGCAAGTGAACTAACCTAAGGCTAGCCCTGAAAGGAAGAACTGCAGGTGTGGACTTAAAATTTTTTCACAGCCTAAAACTTGAGAGTTATGTTTTATTCTGTGGGAATTTTAGGACTTAAGTCCAGGAGGCAGCATCTCTAGTAACCCTGAGGGAACTGCTTCGAAGAGGCGAGAGGAGGAGTCAGGTTATATAGAAGTTTTGTAACAAAGGGCAGGCAGTCTGGATGCCAAAAGATGATTTTTAATGAAAGAAAACCAGATATCCAAAGTTAAGGAATTTAGCGCATTTCTGTATAAGAAGATGCAAGCGTCTGGGCTCACTGAGATCATTCCTTTGATATGCACCTCAGGTTCTGAGGCTGGTTTCATGGGTTTTCACATGCTGAGTTTCTTCAGCGCTCATCATAGGAAGCGGCTGCAATTGCTGATGACTGTGACCTCCTTTATTTACTGATATGTCAGGAAATATCCATTTCTCACAGGGATGTGTTATAGACAAATTGTATTAGCAAGTCTTTGTGGTCAATCAATGTAAGGGATGCCAGGGGTCATTTGGAATATATTTGATTTTCACATTCTGTGATGACTTTCAACTCAAATCTGACATAAGAAGCCAATACATTTTGCCTGTTAGTATCAATTCTTAGGGCTTCCTAGGTAGTACAATGGTAAAGAATCCACCTGCCAGTGAAGGAGATGTGGGTTCAATCCCTGGGTTGGGAAAATACCCTGGAGGAGGAAATGGCAATCCACTCCAGTATTTTTGCCTGAGAAATCCCATGGACAGAGGAGCTTATTAGGCTACAGTGCATGGGGTTGCAAAGAGTCAGACATGACTTGAGCACGCATGCACACATAGAGATTCTTAGAGAACTGCTACAACTACATTTATGTTACAACTAATGCAAGAAGGAAGACAGTGAGGAAGTAACTCTGATTTTTTTGGAAATAAAAATTAAGTTTTATTCATCTCCATCCACCTCCAGCCTCCTACCACTTTTTATGTATCAGACCCCTTCTCAACAAAGGCAGATAGTAATGATCTTATTAACATATTAAACAATGGCATAGAAAAGGCTGACATTTCCCAAAGCTTTTGGTCAATGATTCAAGTAATGAAAGTTGCCAGTTACTCAGGCCAAGCCTATAAAGGCCTTAAATTCACTCACTGCCTGAAAGGTCAGGTAAATTAAAGGATAATATAGGGCCAGCCTTGAACAGTCTGCGTGCGGTGATCTTGAGTGCTCTTAAAAGTGGCTGAAACTCAGAGACCTGGCATTAATTCTAGCCAGCTTCCTGGTATTGATTAAGAAGTAATCGCAAGTGCTCATTTGTGGGCAAATTAAGAGATAAGTCCTTTTTGGAAGGTCATTTACATGTCTTCTTTTTAATTAATATTACTGACTTGAAGATTTGCAGTTAAATTAGCCCATTAATTATAAAAGCCATCAGTTTGGAGAGTAGGAAAGGATAATTTATTTAATATCAGATCCAGATTGTCAGTAAATTCCCATTTCTTCTGATACTCTGCTAGAAAAGGTCTGAAGTTTTCAAGTGTTGGGTTGGCCCAAAAAGTTTGTTCAGGTTTTCCTGTAATGTCTTATAGAAAAATCTGGAACGAACTTTTTGGGCAACCCAATATGAGTTGAATGGGTGGCCACGACTTAAGCTGGCTTATTTTTGTTATTGCTGATTATAAATGTAATATATAAACATTTTTTTAAAAACTTAAAAATGTATTGAATTAGAATGAAGAAACAAATCTTTCTCCCTTCCACCACTTGTATTTCAGCATTCCCATTTGTTAAGCTCAACATATATATAGATTTTGTTTATGTGTAGGCACATTTACATAGTATATACACAGCTTAGCACATATATAAAATAGATATACTCTAAATTTGTCATTACTTAAAATATTTTCATATTTTGCTTTTTCACATGTTATAATAAGAGCACTTGACTATGTAATAAATATCCTTTGAAAACCACATTTGATTATTTTTTTCTTTTAAGACAATTGTAGATGCAATAGAATTGTAAGAAATAATGCAGAAAGAGCTGATATATCCTTTGCCCAGTTGCCTCCAGAGGTTGCATCTTGCAAAACTATTGTACAATGTCACAACAAGATATTAACATTGGTTCAATCAAAATAAAGAGTAATTCCATAACCACAAGGTCACCCATGGCACCTTTTATAGACATACATGCTTCCCTCCCATTGTTAATGTCTCAGTTCAGTTCAGTCGCTCAATCGTGTCCACCTCTCTGCAACCCCATGGACTGTAGCACACCAGGCTTCCCTGTCCATCAACAACTCCTGGAGCTTGCTCAAACTCATGTCCATCGAGTCAGTGATGCCATCAAACCATCTCATTCTCTGTTGTCCCCTTCTCCTCCTGCCTTCAGTATTTCCCAGGATCAGAGTCTTTTCCAATGAGTCAGTTCTTTGCATCAGCTGGCCAAAGTAGTGGAGTTTCGGCTTCAGCATCAGTCCTTCCAACGAACAGTCAGGACTGATCTCCTTCAGAATGGACTGGTTGGATCTCCTTGCAGTCCAAGGGACTCTCAAGAGTCTTCACCAACACTACAGTTCAAAAGCATCAATTCTCCAGTGCTCAGCTTTCTTTATAGTCCAACTCTCACATCCATACATGACTACTGGAAAAACCATAGCCTTGACTAGATGGACCTTTGTCAGCAAAGTAATGTCTCTGCTTTTTAATATGCTGTCTAGTTTGGTCATAGCTTTTCTCCCAAGGAGTAAGTATTTTTTAATTTCATGGCTGCAGTCACCACCTGCAGTGATTTCCGAGTGATTTTGTTAATGTCTAGAAACCACATTTGTTTGTCATGTTTTTTGTTTGTTTGAAGAATGTTATATAAATGGAATCACCCAGTATATAACTTTTCATCAAGCATAATTCTCTGGAGATTCATCCACGTTGTTACATGTATCAGTAGTTGATTCTTTTTGCTTGCTGAGTATTTATTCCATGATATGGACGCACCGGTCTGTTTAACCATTCACACAATGACAGACATCCAGGTTGTTTCCAATTCTTGGCTATCATGAGTGAAGCTGCTATGAACTTTTGTGTACAGGTATTTGTGAATATGTTTTTACTCCTTTTCATTTCTTTCAATGTGAAATCTTTCTGGGATAGATGTCCAGGTGTGTAGCTGTTGGATCATTTGGTATTTACATCTGTAGTTTCATGTAAAACTGTCAAACTATTTTGTAGCATGGCTGTACCGTTTTACTCCCCACTATCAATGCTTGAATGATCTAGTTTCTCTGTATATTCACTAACATTTGGTCTTGTCACTGTTACTTATTTTAACCATTCTGGAAGGTGTATAATGCGATCTCATTGTGGTTTTAATTTGCACATCCTTAGTAGTTAATGCTGCTGAATATCTTCTCATTTGCTTATTTGCCATTGGTGAAATATCTCTCCATGTCTTTTGCCCATTTTCTGATTGGATTTATTGGAATTTCTGATGTTAAGCTCTGACACTTTTTTGTAAATTCTAGATACTATCTTTTGTGAGATATGTGGTTTGCAAATTTTTTCCAGTATGTAATTTGTCTTGTCATCCTCTTAACACACTCTGTAACAGAGCAAATGTTTTTAATTTTGATGAGATCCAACTTGTCAGTTTTTTCTTCTTATGGATAATACTTTTCCTGTCAAGTCTAAGAATTCTTTGCTAGCCCTAGATACTGATGATTATCTTCTTTTCAAACTGTCAATGAAAATTAATCAGTACATCTAAGAAAGAATTGAAAAATTGTATTTAAGCCAGATTTGAGGATTATAACCCAGGAAGAGCATCTCCAAAAGCTCTGAGAAATGTGCCTACTATCAAAAGCACAGTTATATAAGCTTTTTGATACAGAAGACTATACATCAAGTAATGTATTATTGAGTTTACACAATCCAAATTTGTATTATCATGGTGGGTTATGTGACCCCTTACAAGATCCAAAAGGAATGTTATCTTTTAAAGAGTTGTCTTGTTGATGCTGGGAGAATGTTGCTTGTTATGGCTGAGCAAGTATTCCTGCCCATGGGAGACATCTGTTGTTGTTTAGTCACTAAGTCGTGTCTGACTCTTTGCAACCCCATGGACTGCAGCACTCCAGGCTTTCTGGTTCTTCACTATTTCACGGAATTTGCTCAAACAAATGCCATCCAACCATTTCATCCTTTGTTGCGCTTCTCCTCCTGCCTTCAATCTTTCCCAGAATTAGAGTGTTTTCCAATGAGTTGGCTCTTCAGATCAGGTGGCCAGAGTGTTGGAGCTTCAGCTTCAGCATCAGTCCTTCCAATGAATATGCAGTGTTGATTTCCTTTAGGATTAACTGGTTTGATCTCCTTGCTGTCCAAGGGACTCTCAAGAGTCTTCTCCAGCACCACAATTTGAAAGCATCAATTCTTCAGCGCTCAGCCTTCTTTATTGTGCAACTCTCACATCTGTATATGACTACTGGAAAAACCATATCTTTGACTATATGGACCTTTGTTGGCAAAGTGATGTCTCTGCCTTTTAATACAGAGATCTGGTCAATGCCTAATGCATATACACAATGTGGGGAGAGAGGAGGCCATAGTACAGAGAACACTTTTTACGTTTAATTTTTTTTTGTGCTGCCATAAAATGTGACTTTAATTTCACTAAATATTTCACAGTTTTATGTTTTAAGTTGGTGACCTATTTTGAGTTCATTAATTTAGCTGTAATTTTATTCCCTGTGTAAGATTGAATTAAAATGTTCACAATGAGGTAACTTGTTTTTAACTGTTGAATCTAGAAATTCATGGATGAAGTGAGGCTGGGAGAGAAAACAGCATAATTGGATATTAACTGAGGATAAACTACAGTCCATCTGAACCAGTGGAGACAAGGAGTCTCAACTGACTCCCCTTCTTGGTAGTCTGCTTTTAACAGTTCTCCAGATGTCTAATCTAGAATTCCCATTCATCACCTTCTCTCCCTTCATTATTGCTGCTGAACTCTTGAGGTCTTTGATCTGCTAAACCCACTCATCTTCCCCTTCCTTCTTTCCCTATGTTATTCTCTTTCTTTTAATTTAAGGAATCTTTCATTCTGTAAATGAATAAATAAAAATAAGATGCTTAGGGGAAAAAAGAATATCAACCTAGTGCTAATATTGACAACTGCATTCAGATATTATCAAACAACCTAAAATCAGGAAGTTCTTCCTCGAAATAAATGTGTGTATAGAACCACTATGGCATTTTCCTCCCTAAGGAAGTCTTAACTAAATCAATATACATGTGTTTGTGTACAATCCAGACAGATGTAACATAGATGTCTAGATTTGGAAGCAGATAATAATCTCCAAGGATACCATCTAGGTGACCAGGCTCTGAACCAGGATCAAAGGACTTAAAGGAAGACAGAAAGACATCCTAGAGAAGAGAAATGGGGAAAATTCATGGATCTGGCCTCACAGGATTTATAAACATACTTCTTTTAACCTCTCTCCCTTATTGACCTTGTAATTATCATTGTGCTTTGGGACTAATGGTCTCAGAGTCAATATTTCCTTTTTTTAAAACAGAAAATATTCAACAGAATGATGAAAATATAGGAAACTTTTGTTGGCTGTAAGCTATGCAAAGGGCCCAAGGGTCCAGAAGAGAAGAAAAGAACAAGAAAAAAGGTTTATCTCTATAGACAGAGGCATAGGAAGGAAAAGAAAGTCCCATAACAGAGACCATTAGCTGTAGTAAAGGAAAACCTCTGTTTCCGTCCGGATGATAGCAATGGGGTCATAGGGCCCCCTCTTCTATCACTAGCCTGGCAGATGACGGAGGATGTTCTTATTCTCCTGTGAGATCAATGATGCAGGAAAAAAATTCACACCACTTTAAATTTACATGAACCGTCAGGATATGCCAAATGACAGGGTACTTGTTTGAGGAACAATAGTCATAACAAAAATGTTATGAATATGAATGGTTGATGGTAGATTTTTCAGTAACATAATGAATAGGTGCTTCTAGATCATGTAAGTGCAAATGGATACTGTGATTAGAAGAAAAAATATGCATTTGTACAGACATTGTTTGAGTACCTGGGAATATTAACCAATCAGTATAGCCATTTATAAAGTTTATAGCTATGTCTAACTTTTATATTTGTATGATTTCTCCTACCTTCATTCTTCCATAAATGTCCAGTGGAGCATATATTTATATTAAAATAATAATACTATCCATAGTCTGAACAACTGATAGATAGCATTACTTTGATGTGATATTGTATTTCAGAGCTTAATATTCTCAGCCTGACTTAATCTTTCGTATTTCATTCTTTGAAACAAATTTTTTAAATTTTTATTTATGTATTTATGGCCGCCCTAGGTCTTAGTTGCTGTTCATGGGCTCTCTCTAGTTGCAGCGAGCAGGGGCTGCTCTCTAGCTGTGGTGCACGGGCTTCTCGTTACGGTGGCTTCTCTTGTGGAGCATGGGCTCTAGGGCACTCAGGCTCTGTAGCTGTGGTGCATGGGCTTGGCTGCCCCCAAGTATGGGAATCTTCCCAGACCAGGGGTTGAAGCCGTTTCCCCTGCATTGGCAGGCGGATCCTTTACCACTGGACCACCGGAGAAACCCTCATGTTCATTCTTTCACCCAACCATTTGTTCATCAGCACCCACAACATGCTGGACATTGTGTTGAAGATACAAAGCTGGGATCAAGGTGTAGACATAGTAGATAGTTCTAATAAAAGCTTCAGTTGATTAATTCCTACTGGTTTTTGGCAAGTGCTATCTCGTTTAATTTTCACAGCGGTACCAAGAAATAGACACCATGATTCACATTTAACAGGTCAAGAAACCTAGAGTTTGCTCAAGGTCATATGGCCAAGAAATGGTGAAACCTGGATGCCTGCTTGGATTTTTCTGATTAAGAGCTAATTAGGGTGGTGTACTACAGTGAGTTATATAAAAGCAATCACTTTGAATTTCTTTTTTTTTAATTTTAAAACAAATTATTTTATTTTTTTAAATTTTATCAAAGTATAGTTGATCACAATGTTGTGCTGATTTCTTCTGTACAGCAAAGTGACTCGGTTATCCATAGATATATATTCTTTTACATGCTCTTTTCCATTATGGTTTATCACAGGATATTGAATGATATACCATAGGACCTTGATATACAGTAGGACCTTGTTGTTTATCCCTTCTATATATTGTAGTTTGCATCTGCTAATCCCAAACTCCCAATCCTTCCCTCTCTCCCCACCCTGCCCTCTGAGAAACCACAAGTCTGTGCTCTATGTGAGTCTGCTTTTTTTTTTTTAACTTTACAATATTGTATTGGTTTTGCCATATATCAACATGAATCCACCACAGGTATACACGTGTTCCCCATCCTGAACCCTCCTCCCTCCTCCCTCCCCGTACCATCCCTCTGGGTTGTCCCAGTGCACCAGCCCCAAGCATCCTGTATCCTGCATCGAACCTGGACTGGCGATTCGTTTCATATACGATATTATACATGTTTCAGTGCCATTCTCCCAAATCATCCCACCCTCTTCCTCTCCCACAGAGTCCAAAAGACTGTTCTATACATCAGTGTCTCTTTTGCTGTCTCGTATACAAGGTTATTGTTACCATCTTTCTAAATTCCATATATATGCATTAGTATACTGTATTGGTGTTTTTCTTTCTGGCTTACTTCACTCTGTATAATAGGCTCCAGTGTGAGTCTGCTTTTGTGTCATATTTTAGGCCCCACATATAAGTGATAGCTTAAGATCTTTGTCTTTCTCTTTCTGACTTACTAAGATTTGTGTCATAATCTCTAGGTCCATCCATATTGCTATAAATGACATGATTTCATTCTTTTTAATGGTTGAGTAATATTCCATTGAATATATACATCACAGCCTCTATTCACTCATCTGTGATGGAAATTTAGGTTGTTTCAATGTCTTGGTTATTGTGCTGCAATGACTATAGGGGAATGTATATCTTTTTGAATTGTAGTTTTGTCTGAGTATATGCCCAGGAGTAGCATTGCTGGATCATATGGCAACTCTATTTTTAGGTTTTTGAGAAACCTCCATACCACTATTAATAATGGCTCCACCAATTTACATTCCCACCAACAGTGTGGGATGGTTGCCTTTTCTCCACACTCTCTCCAACATTTATTTTTGTAGACTTTTTGATGATGGCCATTCTGACTGGTGTGAATTGATGCCTTAGTGTTGTTCTGATTTTCATTTCTCCAATTTGCAGTGATGAGCATCTTTTCATGTGCCTACTGGCCATGTCTTCTGCATGCCTTCTTTGAAGAATCGTCTATTTATATCTTCTGCCCATTTTTCAGTTGGGTTGTTTGCATTTATTTGTTATTGCATTGTTTAAGCTCTTTATATGTTTTGAAAATTAAGCCCTTGTCAGTCACCCAGTCACTGTATTTCTGCTCCATTTGAGGTCTGTCTCCCGCATACCGACTCTGTAACTCAAGCAGATTGTTTAACATCTGACTTCAGTTTCCTCATCTGAAGATGGAGACAGTAATAGTTCCTGCCTCGTCAGGTTGTGATAAGTTTGACAACTATTCTGATGGTGAAATAAACAGTGTGTGTAAGTTGCAAGAGAAGTAGCACTGTAGTTTGCCTAAGGAATTGAGAAGGGCTTCTAAGAAAATATGACATATGACAAGGGTGTTGAAGGATGAGAAGGAATTGGAAGCTGCCATATCCCTGCTCCTTCCCCTTGTGGATCTATTTTAAGCCATGACCTCTATTTTATCACTCTTCCCATTATGTATCCACTTAGGGAACTCAGCAGCAAAGACAAAGCATAGTTATTAAACATTTTTACATTAATGTCAGGCATCGTTACAAACATTTTACATATGTTAATGCAACAGAATCCAAACAGCAACCCTGTGATAAGGAAACTGAGGCCATGGAAATTTAAATAATTTGCACAAGGACCACAACTCATGAGTCCTATACTTGTGGTATGCTTAATTTGGAGGAAGACTAGCTTTCTAGCTCATTAGCCCTTGAGATATGTCCATGTTCTTTAGCTCTCAAGCCCACCCTCCCCACAGGGGTATAGGCACCACCTGGAGTTTCTTGCTTCCAACACAGTAAGTGGAAGGAGTGACCAGTGATTCTATTAGTACATCTCAGGCAGGCCCTTCAGAGCCACTCAGTTTCCATTGATTTCCATGGAGAGAAGCCTCATTTAAATGGAAATGCGGAAATGGATTTCTTTGTTCATGATATAAACTCATATTTTATGCTGGGCTCAATAATTCCCACAAATGGAGAGGCTGAATTCAGATCAATGAAGATTCTAGAGATTGTTCTTACTGAGCAAATATGTCAAGTGACCTTTGGGGCACAGACACTGAGAAAGCATCAGAAGCATGAGGTCATGTGGAATGTCAGATGTCTGTTCTACACACAGCTGCTGATACTCAAGGAAATCAACCCTGAATATTCATTGGAAGGACTCATGCTGAAACTGAAGCTCCAATACTTTGGCCATCTGATGCAAAGAATCAACTCATTGGAAAAGACCCTGATCCTGGGAAAGATTGCTGGCCAGAGGAGGAGGAGGTGACAGAGGATGAGATGGTTGGATGGCATCACCAACTCAATTAATATGAGTGAGCAAACTCCAGAAGATGGTGAAGGACAGGGAAGCCTGGCATGCTACAGTCCCTGGGGTCGCAAAGAGTTCCACACAACTTAGCAACTGAACAACTCTCATTCAATGCCAGCCTCTGCAGGATTCCCCAAAGAAGGAGGGAGGTCTGTGGGAGACAGGGAGTAGGTCATCAGGTCTCAAGGCCAAGACTCTGGGAACACACTCCTGAGGTTTGTGTCTCACTTCTAGCTGGCTCTTTGAGAAGTTACCTCACCATGCCTCAGTGTTCTTATCTATAAAATGCACTTAATAGTGACATCTTCCTCTTAGGGTGAACTAAGAATTAAATGACCTAGTCTGTGTAAAGTGCGGAAAATGGTACCCACCACACATTAAATGAAGCAATGAAAAATATATATATACTTTGGTTGAAAGCTTTGGCTTCCCTGGTGACTCAATGGTAAAGAATCTGCCTACAAGGAAGGAGACAAGGGTTTGATTCCTGGGTCAGGAAGATTTCCCCAGAGTAGGAATTCACAACCCACTCCAGTATTCTTGCCTGGAAAATCCCATTAACAGAGGTACCTGACAGGCTACAGTCCAAAGGGTCATAAAGACTCAGACATGATTGAGTGACTGAGCACACACACTTGGCTGAAAGCATTTTTCTGTAAGTACACATTTGAGACTGTAAGTCATCCACTCTCACTTCTGTGTTGCCAAATTTAACAGTAGCTCTGTTCACCATGTCAGTGACATACAAAGGAATATTTAGCAAGCTTTTGGTTTATTACGTCTCTAACCGAATGGTTTGTCCATGCCATGGCTCCAAGGAAGGATGGGCTGGTGGCCAGAACTAGGAAAGAGCCAAGGAGGAAAGTTATCCTCAAAAGAAGGGCAGTGCCTGCGAGCAGCTGTGAGTGATAATAGACAGGATGTGCAATCATGAATGAGACGCTCTGTGGGGGTGGCCTGCCACTTGGCAGCAGAAAGACTCTGTGCCAATTATTTTCTCTAAAACTGAGTTTCTCTACTTGGGAAATACAGATAACATCACCTCACTAAATTAAATATGCTCTAAATGTATCTGTAAGCAACAGTTGTTGTTCAGTCACTAAGTCATGTCCAACTCTTTGCAAACCCATGAACTGCAGCACTCCAGGCTTCCCTGTCCTTCACTATCTCCTGGACTTTGCTCAAACTCATGTCCATCCAACCATCTCGTCCTCTGTTGCTCCTTCTCTTGCCTTTAATCTTTCCCAGCATCAGGGACTTTTCCAATGAATCAGCTCTTCACATCAGGTGGCCAAAGTATTGAAGCTTCAGCTTCAGCATCAGTTCTTCTAATGAATATTCAGGGACTGATTTCCTTTAGGAGTAACTGGTTTGGTCACCTTGCTGTCTAAGGGACTCTCAAGAGTCTTCCACAGTTCAAAAGCATCAGTTCTTCAGTCAGTGCCCTCTGCAAACGCTATTATTGCTACATTGACTCAGTGATTAAAATGCATGTGTCCTAGGCAGATTGGACTGGTATAGGAGTTATTGGTAGACTATTGTGACCTGTTTCAAGAGGCAATCAGGTTTTCTTCCCCTTAGACATGGTTGGGACCGAGGATGCTGGTTGTTGAGGACCTTTCGCTGAGCAATGGAAAGGGTGGTGGGAAGAGTGTATCTCTTAAAGTATGGAGAACTTGAGATCTGGGGTGGGAAGCAGTCCAGAGAAAAAGATAGCAGAATTCTTCTAGTTTTGTATGCTTTAAAGGGAAGCTGACACAGACTTTGATATGACTGCTCATCAAGACGATGACACGATCATGATTGCAGTGATTACAACAGCTTGCCTTTTCACAGCTCTTGACAAATTTAAAAAACTCCTTATTACTGAAAAAGTCATATCTCTGGTAAAATCAAGATAGGAAAGGGCATGTCTTTTGTCATCCTTAGGATGCTGCTTTCAGGGAGATTTGAAGGAAAGACCTGTTTTGTGGGAGGTAACAGGGCCCAGAGGACAGGAAGAAGATTCTGGAGGCAGAGGGGTACTTCCAGGTGTTGAGTATCCATGAGCACTTGGACAAGCCCCTGAGTCCCACAGAAACACAGATTCCTCATCCTTTAAAATGATAGTGTCACGCAAGCGTATGTTCTTTGGTTTTTGTCTCGTCACAACAAAGATTTGGAGTGACGGACATTAAAGCCCCCTTGGCGTGTCACAGCTCTCAGGTCTTGGATAGACCGTGTTATAGCTCTCAGGTCTCGAATGGACCATGTTATAGCTCTTAGGCAAATCAGTGTTACAGCTCAGTGTTACAGCTCTATTTTATTTAGAAGATAGCAGGAAAACCCATCTCTGAGGCTTGAGGGCACGTTGATCCAAAGACACGAGGAGAAGAGCGCCCCAGCGCACGGGAGAGAGAGAGAGCTAGCTCTGGCTCCTCTTTTTATATGTTTATCTCTCCCTGGGCCTGTCCCATGTAAGTTGGGCCAGCCAGGAGTGTTGTTTGTTTTACCTGAGGTCCTCACTCTGGTCCTCGGACCTTCTTTTGTCTATTTTCTCGGGCTTTTCCCTTCCTTGTCTTTTAGCCACCTCCATTTTGGACTCCTTTCCCCTATTCTACCTACCTAACAATAGCACCCACTTCACAGGCTGTGAAAAGGTGAAATAAAATGGTGTGAACAAGATGCCTTCCACCAGGCACTCAATACACAGAGTCCTTTAGTACCGTAGCTTCCCGGATCCATTAGGCATCCTGCCCTCTGAATCACTGTGGGCCCTCTCTAAATGCACTGTGAGCCTAGGCGTGCTTCTGCTTCACAGATGGGGATGCTGAAGGCCACAAAGGTCAAAGGACTTGATGAAGACCATAAAGCTCTCTCACACATCCACTTTAGGAAGCCGCCTCATGAGTAGTGGGGCCTGGAGAGGAGGCTGTGCCTGAATCCAAGTTCATGTCACTGAAATGCTAAAATGTCATCATCTCAATGTGGAATGAAGTGCTCGTATATGTGACTGCACAAGAAAATGCATGGTTAATATTTTCCCCACTGGGCTTACATGTGGTTTGCATAGCAGATTTTGCACATTTTGTCATTATCTGTATTTGAAAATAGAATGTTTCTCGATAAATTATCCCATTATCTAACCAATTTTATCATGACCAGTTTTTTGTTTGTTTCTCATTTCCCATCTAAATGTTTCATTCTTGGATGTGGCATGTCTCTTCTTACTATGCAATGCTAAATCATGGTAAGTGATTCTTCTAAGCTGTTCTGTCATTTTCTTCCAAATATTAGTGAGTAATCATCCTTTCCTTACCATTTTATTTACTCTAATCTATACATATGCTTGGAGAAGGCAATGGCAACTCACTCCAGTACTCTTGCCTGGAAAATCCCATGGATGGAGGAGCCTGGTAGGCTGCAGTCCATGGGGTCGCTAAGAGTTGGAGACGACTGAGTGACTTCACTTTCACTTTTCACTTTCATGCATTGGAGAAGAAAATGGCAACCCACTCCAGTGTTCTTGCCTGGAGAATCCCAGGGACGGGAGAGCCTGGTAGGCTGCAGTCCATGGGGTCGCACAGAGTCGGACACAGCTGAAGCGACTTAGCAGCAGCAGCAGCACACATATGCTATGTTCTTAACGTTTTGGCCGAGGTCCTGCTTTTAATCAGTTAGCACTTTAATTTGGGTTCCAGTTATCAAAAAGTTTTTATAGTTTTCTCATGCATAAGTCATGGTTTTAGGTAACTTTCCATTCAAGATTGTAAAAAAAAAAAAAAAGGCCTATATTGTTGACTCATTCCATCCCAGAGTGACTTCTATGAGGTCAGGGACTGTCTTTTTTTGTCTTTTGTCAACATTTTATTGTAAACACCCAGCAGAGGACCTGAAACAGAGTAGTCCTTGATGATGTTTGTTGAATGAATGTTGAATGTATGGCTTAAATTCTTTTACTTTTATTAAAGCAAATAATTTGTGACATAGATGATCTTATTTACAAAGCAGAAATAGTGACACAGATCTATGGATACCAAGGGGAAAAGGGCGGTGGGTGGGATGAATTGAGAGACTGTAATCAACACAAGCACACTATTGATACTATGTGTAAAATAGACAACTAATAAGAACTGACTGTAGAACACAGAGAACTTTACTCAGTGCTCTGTGGTGACCTAGATGGTAAGGAAACAGAGCTGATTCACTTTGCTGTACAGCAAAAGCTAACGTAACATTGTAAAGCAATTATACTCCAATAAAAATTTAAAAATAAATACATACATCAAGCACATCGTTCACTAATGTCTCAAAAATATCTCTTTGAAAACATTTTCCACCTCCATCATGTTTGTGTGCAACCTAATTTATGGAAGACGCTAGCTCAGTGACTGGCAGTGGGGTTTGACAGAGAGTAAATGGATAACTCTAGTAATGTTGGCTGAGTACCAAAGAATCGATACTTTTGAACTTTGGTGCTGGAGAAGACTCTTGAAAGTCTCTTGTACAATAAGGAGATCAAACCAGTCATTCCTAAAGGAAATCAACCATGAATATCCATTGGAAGGACTTGGGCTGAAGCTGAAGCGCCAGTACTTTGGCCATCTGATATGAAGAGCCGACTCATTAGGAAAGACCCTGATGCTAGCAAAAACTGGGAGCATAAGGAGAAGGAGATGACAGAGAATGAGGTGTTTAGATAGCATCATCGACTCAAAGGACGTGAGTTTGAGCAAACTCTGGACATTGGTGAAGGACAGGGAAGCCTGGACTGCTACAGTCCATGGGGTTGCAAAGGGTCAGACATGACTGAGCTACTGAACAATGGAAAGTATGTTGACAAATTCCAACAATATTGGCAAATTTCCCAGACAGTGTTATTAGCTTCCAGGCTCTGTCCTAACAACTCATGTGTGTGAATGCATTTCCTCCTCACCACTACCCTATGTTAAGTGCTTTTCCCAGGTTTGCTCTTTGAATTTGCTCCAACCTTAGCCTATAACAGAGGTGAGTTAGCATCTCTAAGGCTCAGTTTCCTCATCCATCAAATGCAGATTCATTTATTAAGTAAATATGTTTTGCATGCCTACTGTGTGCCAGACACTGTTGTAGGTGGTAGGGATGTAGCCACAAACACAATGGAAAATATCCTTATCCTCATGATACTAGCACTTACCTCATAAGATTGCCAGGAGTATGAAATGAGAGAATACTAGTAAGATCACCTAGAACAATGCGGGCACATTGTAGACAATAAATATTAGATATCATTGCTATGCAATAGCATATATAGGCTAAGTAGTTAAAAAATGTTTTGCATTGATTAAGAAGATCGAGGGAGGACAAAGAACTCAATATAAATTTATTATCACCCAGTAAAAAAAATTCTAAGTGTTAGACTGTGATGGACCCAGGAATTTGGGGACCACACATGTTCTTTTAGACTGAGAAGTACTAATTAGAGTATTTCAAATTCACTGCATTTCATTAGATATCTGAGTTTCTGAGACTTATGTGTGGATCTGCACCCAAGAGTTGGATTCATTTTTTGATTCTTTAAAAGATGCATACTAATAACTCTAATGTAATTACATTAGATAATTGTTTAAGCAAGGAGTGGAGTCTGAACTGTAGAAACATACTGTAGGGTGGCCTTTCTTCCCTCTGAATATAAAATGATGTTCTGCAGTAAAATGAGGTGTAAGCCATTCAGCTGACAATTATAATGGGATTTAACCTAATTAGTGTTGGAGAGCAGAGACTCTTCATTAAAAGTAGCACTTCATAATCGTGTCATAATGAAGCTTTCCTTCTCAAAAGCTGATGGAAGATCTGACCCTAAAAAACAAAGTATTTCTAGATTTCTCCAAATATATTCATCAAGTCACCAACACCATCATATCCAGAACACGGTGCCTTGTCCATCCCAGTGCTCCTGTCTCTGTTACTTTACTCAAGTCTTGAACCCGAACCTCATCACCCCCAGTTTAGCAGGAGTCCTCACTTTTTGTTTCAAAGTAGAAACAGAGGCAACCAGTTCTGACTTTCCTCCTGTAATCACTTGACCACCTTTCTCTCCCTTCTTCTTTTTTTACCTCCTTTCTCTCTGTAATCACTTTTTTTTCTCTCTGATTTAGAAAAAGAGATAAACCTCTGCCTAACACCGTCTGCTTCCTCTGGAAGTCGTGTCTTTCCTTCCTGGGTTTTTGTTTTTCCTCCTCTCTCCACCGCCAGTGCTAGATCTTTCTTTTTATCATATAAAGAAACCTCAAGGGCTTCCCTGTTGGTCCAGTGGTTAAGAGTCGACCTTGTAATGCAGGGGACATGGGTTCAATCCCTGGTCTGGGAAGATCCCACATGCCACGGAGCAACTGCAACTATTGCAATTAAGTCCATGCCCTGCAACTACTGAAGTCTGTGTGCCTAAGGCCCATGCTTCCCAACAAGAGAAGCGACCTCAATGAGAAGTCTGTGCATTTCAACTGGAGGGTAGCCCCTGCTTGCCACAACTAGCAAAAGCCTGCACACAGTAATGAAGACCCAGTCCAACCCACAATAACTAACTAATAAATAAAATTATTAAAAAAAAAAAAACAAGCCTCAAGTCTCAATCCTTGTCTCCCATGTTAAGAGAAGGGCAATTTTCCTTTACATCTGGCCATGTATCTCTCCTTTCACAGACAAGTTTCTAGGAGGACAAATCTTTTTCCACTATGTCCACTTGCAAACCTCCCACTTGGTCCCCAGAAGAAAAAGGGTCCTTGCATTTCCGATAACACTGCACTTTCAGTGGTCACTAATGACCTCTCTTTGCCAGCTCAGGTCTGCTCCTATTGGGTCCCTTTTTACTAGAATTTTCTGTGCAAAAGCTTATAAGTTTTATTAGGTGCCATAACATGATTTTTAAAAATTGAAGTACTTGTTAACCCTTGAGGAACCATAACTGAGAAATTTTAGTCCAGAGTATTAAATTGAAAATACATACATTAACATGAATTTTACATGGTTCCCTTCCTTCAGTTCTGGGCAGGAAACTGAAAGCTTCAGCAGGGTTGAAGTAGAACAGGTGTTTGAATAAGTTAGCTTCAACAGCAGTTCATTTACAGAAATCTGTAAGTAGGTGTTAGGTTTAAATGCCCCTGAGGGATTATGGATTCCACAGGTGAGAGTGAATTCATGCCGTGACTACTCAAAGGAATTCAAGAAAATATGCCTCCAGCAGACTTGCCCTACCTGGGGGCAGTGCTCCGTCTCCATCTTCTCTGCAGTGCTTACCCGGGAAATGGAGGCAGAGTGGCCCTGGGCTGCAGGGGCAGAGGGGAGGCTCTCTGATCCTTTGTTTGCAATGTGCAGAGGCTGTGAAGTGTGGTGTGGAAGCAGGAACCCAGGAGCCTGCTATTCCTGCCTCCAGATCCTCACTCAGCCTCCTAATAACTGGGGGCCCGAGCCAGTGACCTGATCTTTCCCAGCCTTGGTTTCTTCTGTCTCTTGTCAGGTGGAGAAACTTGTTCAAATCTCACAGGCTGTTTCCAGCATTATTATTTCAGAAGATTTTAAAGCATGAACACCAAAGTACTTACGGGATTACCACTTCCTCTTCTCCTTCTTTTCCATATGACTGTTTCTTTCACGTCGCTATCGATAACTGCATGCCGCACCACTTCAGGGTCCTGAGTCATTACAATGCCTAGTACCTCAGTCGTCTGTCTGATCACGGGTTATGTGTCCACAGCCATAGTCCTGACTTCCTCACATCCCATGTTTCTTACAGTGGAAAAGACTTATTGAGAGAGTAAAAGCAGCAGCAGTAACAGTGGTCACTGAATGTCAGTCTCGAATATACTAACTCTGATCCATGTAACAGCCCCACAGGGTAGGTGTCGGTGTCTGACATTAGAGAGGCGCACCACAGACAATGGAGGGATGGCGTGTGGGCAGCGAGGATGTCCAGGAAGTGCCTCCTGTGGCCCGAGGTCCTGTGAACACAAGCGCTAAAAGTGAAGCCTGCCTTTGACACGCTTTCTGCCATGTAACCCAGCAGTGTGATTGGAGACAGATGTGCCTGGCTTGGGGGGTACCAGCAGGAGCCCTGCCTGGTAGAAGCCCACTTAGACCAAGCCTTGAGTGCATGCTCAGTCACTTCAGTCCTGTCCGACTCTTTGGAACCCTATGGACTGTAGCCCACCAGCCTCTTCTGTCCATGAGATTCACCAGGCAAGAATACTGGAGTGGGTTGCCGTGCTCTCCTCCAGGGGATCTTCCCAACCCAGGAATCAAACCTTCATCTTCTGTGTCTCCTGCATTGCAGGTAGATTCTCAGATTCTTTACTGTCTGAGCCACCAGGGAAGTCCAGACCTGCCCTTACCTAGTCTGAATGTGAGAAGACATGGAGAAGCTGTGAGCCTCCTGAGAAGAGGCACCTGTCATTCAAGGTCACCTCCCTCCTCTGTCCCTCAGCATCTCAGAGAGTGCAGCCAAGGCAGGCAGTAAAACCAGGAAGATGTAGGCTTTACTTACAGAGCTGGGACCCTCTCTTACCTCTCCCTTCTCAAAGAGAGAAATTAGCATGGATTTAGGAATGTATGCTTCACTGAAACCAAGGGATTAGTAATGTAATTACGTAGAGAAGTGCTTTTCTTCTCTACAGACACTGAACGGAATGCGGTGGCTGCACCTCCCAGCGATGGGAAGAGGTGGTCCCTGGTGGGGAGACACCAGGAGGAGCAGGAGGGGAGGGACAGAGCTGTGAGGGGCAAGGGTATGTCGGCATAGATTCAAGATCAAAGGTCTCTTAAAAGTGTCTTTTAAGAAGCAGGGCAAGAGAGGGAGAGGGAGTGGATGGAGTTACTCCACGAACCAAGCAAGAATGGCAGGCCTGCTGTAACAGCCTTAGGATAGTGTGATGGACATGCAGGGAGAAACAGGAGGAAAAAGAAGGAGAGTGAAAGGGGCAAGAAGAAGCTCCAGGTGCTGTATTAGGTAGAATCTCAGCTCACAAAAAGAATCCATACTGAACAGACAGAACCTGGGGATTCCCGTTATCCGGTGGGTCAGGTGGCTCTGTCTCAACCACTAGAGTGTGGGGATAGGAAGGAAAAACCAAACCAAACAGCTTCTCCAAAGACCTTAGGTATCAAGGACATGCAGAGATAAAATAAGTACATAAAGCTTACAAACAATAAAGCAAAAGGAAGATACACTTGAAAGCTATTTTTAAATATTTTAAATACGTGACAAGCTGCATGAGATTGTCTCCAAGTTGTAACCTGTCTCAATTGTATGTTTTTTATTCTGAGATTCCCACAAATTCTAGTATGAAATAGTCATGCACATAAAGAAATTCTGGGAATATATTAATTTAAAATTGTCTCGTAAAGTTTGAGATTAAAAATCCCAAAGTCAGGGCTGGTGGTTTTTGAAGGAAGGTCTCCTTGTCTCCCAGATGGTGACCGCAGGGACATCTGTCTGCACGAGAACTGTGTATAGACACATTTGGGAACTACCTCAGAAAGTTGAATCCCTAGTCCCTCAGCATTATCTCTTAGTGATGGTAATCAGTGATGGAATGTTAGCGAAGCCACGGTGTCATCTGGGAAAATGCAAGAGAAAACATTTGACGGCTGACCATCCTGTCTACATGGACGAGACCAGTGCCCACACTGGCACACTCGGTGTGTGCACCGCAGTGAGAACTGAGCCCCATGGTAGGGAACTGAAGCAGGTACAATTGAAGATGACCTAGGTGGGAGTTAAAAAAAGAAAACACACACTTCTGGCCATTTTTTTCCTTCTTACAGATTCAGAAATAGATGGAAATTGAGAACTATGGTTGGGGAAGGCCAAATTTCCAATCGTATTACTAATTAACTTATTTACAGTATTCATTTTCTAATCTGTGAGGCAGCAGTCTTCAAACTATTCTGTATCAGTGTCTCAGGGTGAATGATGCAAGAAAGCGAAATTTTCATTTTTCACAGATTACAAAAATGATACAAAGGGTTCACCCTGTAAACACACACACACACACACACACAAGTTGCGTGTAGCAATGGCTCCTGTCAGGATTTTCCTAATGCACTTTATCCACAATAATTTGAGATGGATACTAAAGTCTCTCCTTGTACCCTCAAAAGATGAAATTTACCAGAGTAAATTGCTCATTTAAAAAACAGAAATCTCTGAACAATGTTGAACTTGAAAATTCATATCCCTGGCAGGTCCCAGAAAATAAAAGTCTCAAGCTGGACATGAAGTTCTCTACTTTGAGACAAATCACTCATTGTGAATTTCAGCTATGTCTATGGTAGCATTTTAGTGGGCATACTTCCATTGATGAAACTTTTATCTCTATTTAGGGCCTTCCTCATAATTAAAGAACTGAATTAATTATGCTAATATCCTAACAAAAGGAAATCATGTCATTGGTATAAATTTTGCTACAAAGGACCTCATTAGAGAACTCAGAAATCCCCATTAATCTTATGTTCATACTGTATAATGATAGTAATTAGTGATGATAAATTGATATTTAAAAAATACACAATAGTTAGCAATGCTCACTCCATCACAATGAACTCTGCAGTATACTCTCCTAATTATAATTGTTTAAAGTTGAATTTTTTGCTCCTTTGTCATGAATTAACTTCCTTGTGTTATATAAAAATGTAACTTTTTTCATTTTGTACACATATCAACATCTATCAGTTTCCTCTATTAAAAATGTGAATTTAGTATGTTTTAGAAAAGTGTGGTTTCAAGTTTATGATTGTAGTACAAAAAGTTGTTAAAAAGCAAAAGCTAAGGCCAGGCATCAGTTCAGTTCAGTTCACTCACTCAGTCGTGTCCATCTCTTTGCAACCCCATGAATTGCCACGCACCAGGCCTCCCTGTCCATCACCAGCTCCCAGAGTTCACTCAAACTCACATCCATCGAGTCTGTGATGAGATCCAGCCATCTCATCCTCTGTCATCCCCTTCTCCTCCTGCCCCCAAGCCCTCCCAGCATCAGGGTCTTTTCCAATGAGTCAACTCCTCGCATGAGGTGGCCAAAGTATTGGAGTTTCAGCTTCAGCATCAGTCCTTCCAATGAACACCCAGAACTGATCTTTAGGATGGACTGGTTGGATCTCCTTGCCGTCCAAGGGACTCTCAAGAGTCTTCTCCAACACCACAATTCAAAAGCATCAATTCTTCGGTGCTCAGCCTTCTTCACAGTCCAACTCTCACATCCATACATGACCACTGGAAAAACCATAGCCTCGACTAGACGGACCTTTGTTGGCAAAGTAATGTCTCTGCTTTTTAATATGCTGTCTAGGTTGGTCATAACTTTCCTTCCAAGGAGTAAGCGTCTTTTAATTTCATGGCTGCAATCACCATCTGCAGTGATTTTGGAGCCCAAAAAAACAAAGTCTGACACTGTTTCCAGACATAAAATAAATTGTTTCCTCTAATTAAGGAGAGGGTGAGATGAATGGAGAGAGTAGCATGGCAGAATATACACTACCGTAAGTAAAACAGATAGCCCATGGAAATTTGCTATATGACTCAGGGAACTCAAACCAGGGCTCTAACAACCTAGAGGGGTGGGGGTGGGAGGTGGGAGGGAGATTCAAGAGAGAGGGGACATATGTACACGTATGTTGATGTATGGTGTATGTTGATGTATGGTGTATGTTGATGTGTGGCAGAAATCAAACCAAACATTGTAAAGTAATTATCTTTCCATTAAAAATAAATAAATTCAAAAAAAATAAATAAATTAAAAAAAAATAAAGTTCAGTGTTTAACCAAAAGACCTTTTCTTCCTTTTCATCACCTGGAGTCTTTGAGGAGCACCCCCGAGGCTGCTCAAAGAGTTCCCTACAATATTCTTTATTGTATATGGACCAACCAAGCTGTGAAAGGAATACAGCACCCGTGCAGGAGGATTTGTGAGCAAATGAGCTGCCTATGTCTGCAGATCCCGCTGGAACAAGTGATTTCTGCTCTTCTTCTCCCCGTAGGAAAACTCCAGTACAAAGACACTAATCAGATGACTGCCGAAAATGAGCGGTTCTCAGTCTGCAGTTTCCTGCAAGGAAACAAAATAAGGAAGCTAAGCAATTAGGAGGCTTCTCCAGAGAATGTTCTTATCTGCCTTTCATATTCCATCCCAAGGAATCCTCAGTCCTCTGGAACCACTTATTAGATGAGGCTAAACAGACTTCCAGGCCAACTTTGTCCTGCAGAGGGGAAGTGCTATAAGTCCTGGGCATTTGTCATTAATTCATTCTAGAGCATAATGATGGTGGAAATTGTACTGCAGAATGAGGCCTCCCAGCACTTGGGCTCCAGTGTCAGGGGTCTGTGGATGAGGTCCTTATATCCTGTACAAGGGGAACTAAAGAATAAGAACACAACAGAAAAATGCAAAGGTCAGGTTTTCAGGAGGTGAAATATGCCACTTATTTTATGTTGAATCTTCTGCCCGTATGCATTATAAACAGCGACCTGGAAAGGCACCGAAATGTAATTACGGATTATTCTTATCCAGTCCAAAAGAAGAGCCAGTTCATTGGCTAACTTTGGTGGCTCCCATTAGCGGCTCAGATGGTAAAGAATCTACTTGCAATGCAGGAAACCAGGGTTTGATCCCTGGGTCGGGAAGATCCGCTGGAGGAGAAAATGGCAACCCATTCCAATATTCTTGCCTGGAGAATCCCATGGACAGAGGAGTCTGGCAGGCTACAGTCCATGGGATTGGACATGATTAAGCAATTAACACTTTCACTTTCATTAACTTTCTAAAGTTAAGACAGCTTACAGGATAATATATTAATAACATGTTCTACTTTGTGAAAATA
The DNA here is from genome assembly GCF_002263795.3 of Bos taurus. Classification (NCBI taxonomy): domain Eukaryota; kingdom Metazoa; phylum Chordata; class Mammalia; order Artiodactyla; family Bovidae; genus Bos; species Bos taurus. The sequence continues at coordinate 27,783,073 of NC_037341.1, forward strand.
TCTAAGAATGAAATTATGGCTTCATCAAAATATGAGTGTCCTTAGATTGTTTGACTCCTAGTCAGAGACCCTTCTAAATGTGCATTATTGACCAGTCCTAATAAAGACTTCCCAGGTGGCGCTCAGTTTAGTTCAGTCGCTCAGTCATGTCCGACTCTTTGCGACCCCATGAATCGCAGCACGCCAGGCCTCCCTGTCCATCGCCAACTCCTGGAGTTCACTCAAACTCACGTCCATCGAGTCGGTGATGCCATCCAGCCATCTCATTCTCTGTTGTCCCCTTCTCCTGCCCCTAATCCCTCCCAGCATCAGAGTCTTTTCCAATGAGTCAACTCTTCACATGAGGTGGCCAAAGTACTGGAGTTTCAGCTTTAGCATCAGTCCTTCCAAAGAACACCCAGGACTGATCTCCTTTAGAATGGACTGGTTGGATCTCCTTGCAGTCCAAGGGACTCTCAAGAGTCTTCTCCAACACCACAGTTCAAAAGCATCAATTCTTCGGCACTCAGCTTTCTTCACAGTCCAACTCTCACATCCATGCATGACCACTGGAAAAACCATAGCCTTGACTAGACAAACCTTTGTTGGCAAAGTAATGTCTCTACTTTTCAATATGCTGCCTAGGTTGGTCATAACTTTCCTTCCAAGGAGTAAGCATCTTTTAATTTTCAGGTGGCGCTAGTGGTAAAGAATTCACCTACCAAAGCAGGAAACATAATGAGACACAAATTCCATTCCTGGGTCGGGAAGATCCTCTGGAGGAGGCATGGCAACTCACTCCAGTATTGTTGCCTGGAGAATACCATGGACAGAGGAGCCTGGTGGGTTACAGTCCATAGTGTTGCAAAGAGTCATACACAACTATAGCGACTTAGCTTGCACACACACAAATATATATATATATAGTGGCCCTCCAATATATATATATATATATATATACACACACATATATATAGGCACTCCATTCTCAAAGTGTGGTCCTTGTACCAGCACATCAGCATTACCTGAGAACTTACTAGAAACGCAAAGGCTTGGCCTTGCCCCAGACCTATTGAACCAGCATCTGCACCTTAACAAGGTACTCAGATGATTCACAAGCCACCAATGTTTGATAACCTCTCTTACAGTATAAGAGAACCTCCCGAGTCAGGTTATGCAATTGCACTAACAGAAAGCTTTGCAACATGGAAGAAATTTTACAAAGTGCCTTAATCGTTTTGTGAATAAAGGCACACTGTATTGCTGTGTGCGTGTGCTCAGTTGTGTCTGACTCTTTGTGACCCCATGGACTATAACCCACTATGCTCCTCTGTCCATGGGGATTCTGCAGGCGAGAATACTGGACTGGGTTGCCATTTCCTTCTCCAAGAGATCTTCCTGACCCTGGGATGGAACCCGTATTTCCTGCATCTCCTGCATTGGCAGGCAGATTCTTTAGCCTTGAGTCACCTGGGAAGCATCCTGTACTGGTAGGTAAACACCATCCTAAGGAACAGAAAGTTTGGGGGGTGATTGTCAGGAAAGCTGAATTCTTCCATGTCAGCTGCAGCTTAGAAATTAGACATGAAATAAATAATCATGATAAGAAAACCACTTTCAGCAACCCACCAATGCTTTGTAGCTCATTTGCTGTCTGTAGGCTTTTAATAAGTGGTGGGGAGAACCACTGGCATTCAGGAAAACTGTTACTCAACAGCCTAATGCTAATCCAGCTCTAAATTCATAACCACAGGAAAGTGTTTTTTGAGCAGTAAAATACGATTCAGCAAGTTAAATATGTCATGGATAAAGCAAGATATAAGTCCAGAAAGGGGTTGCTTATCTGAATCACTTACTTTTGAACATGTAAATCACAAAATTATTTTCATGAAAATGTGTAGAAGGACAGATAACAGGAAAATTTAGATGGAGCTTTCTTCTAGGCTACAAATCTTTCAAGTTCTTATAGTCTTCTCTCTGAGGAGTTGTGTGCTGAGTGCTCAGTCGCTCAGTTGTGTCTGACTCTTTTGCAACCCCATGAGCTATAGCCCACCAGGTTCCTTTGTCTGTGGGATTTCTCAGGCAAGAATACTGAGTGGGTTGCCATTTCCTCCTCCTGAAGATCTTCCTGACCCAGGGATCGAACTTGTGTCTCTTATGTCTCCTGCATTGATAGGCAGGTTCTTTACCACTAGCAACACCTGGGAAGCCCTCTGTTTATCCCTATATCTTACTGTATACATGTATCCCACATTTCCTAGAAATTCAGAATTACAACTTTTAGAAACCTTTTGAAAAACTAAGTGAATCAAATGTTCATATGATGAAGTCTATGGGAAGGATGACTATAGGTCAGTTATTTTTGGTTATTACTGAATGCAAAGTAATGGCTGCACAATGATTATAAGTGTGGATTTTAGCATTTTCTTTCTGAAGACCCTTTGCTTTTCTAAATGGTTCTTCAGAAACGAGCATGCACTGGGAAGGTCTTTACTGCCTGCAGCCTGTAGTGGAGAGTCAAGCACAAAATGGACTAGTCATAACTCATTACCAATTAATTTGTTTGCATAATTAATTGTTTATGCAGTTATCTGCATTCAGTTCTGTACTTTGGGAGGCAGGCAGACCATCCATAGCTATATTATTTTCCGGAACACGTGGATTTTGTTGCAGTTTCTCATTAGCTGGGTTAATGGAACACCCAGAGGGGGATTATATAGCAAACAGTACTTGTGGGAAATGTCTCTAACTTTGCTTGATTAGGTTATCATTCACCTAAGGCGAGTCATAGCAGTCTCTTGATGGTCTGATTCCAAGACTAATTAAGAACCACTGGGCAGGAGAAGAACAGAGCTTGGGTGATGGCTTAACTGTGAGTCACTCCTCACTGGATTCAGGTCACAGAGTTGGGTAGCACAAAAATAAGGACAATTCCGGGGTAAAGCTGGGTCTGCAGTTCTTTGAAGATATTGTATGTTCATACTTCGGACAAATTTAACCCCAAATCTTCCAGATAACTCAAGCTTTTACTATTTTTTTGTTTTTGTTTTTGAGGCGCAAAAACTCTTACCAGGTAATATATGAATGACACTGTTTATGAATCCTCTTTTGATAAATGTCATGGAACCATGCTGCTTTCGGAAAGGGGTTAGTATAGGGAGACAGTTTGGTTTTCTGAAGTTTTATTTAAAGATGAATGAGGATAAATATCTTAAAATAACCAGGATGTAAAGAGATGGTCTACACAAACACACAGAATTTTTAAAATCCTCACTTTTTAAGTCAAAAATTACACTTACTGACGATGAAAGAATTAACCAAAATTATATGAAGATATGGGTTCTCTGAAAGTTCAAAGACCCACATTTCTAAATAGAATTTTTCTGTGTTAATAAGTAAAGGATATCATTGCTGCTGAGCGTCAGGTTTGTTTTAAACAATTAAAGATATTCTGGGGTTTCTGTTCTCAACCACTGCTCTTGCCCTTAGTGTGACTTTGTGATGCAAATCATCTGAGGCTCAAGTCCTTGTTTAACCCCTAAAATTTTTCAGAAGCATTTCCTAGTTAATCTGAAGACCTATTTACATGAAATTAATATTCTACTTTCCAGAAGTATTACTGTTCTCAAAATGGCATTCTGCTTTATAACTAAATCTTGAAACATTACTTTGAAATGCATACCAAAATCTTTTCAGATGAAGCATTTTGTATATATAAAGCACACACAGGGTTAGCCAAAAAGTTCATTTGGGTTTTCCCATAACATTTATTTTTTTAATAAATAAATACATTTATTTTAATTGGAGGCTAATTACTTTACAGTATTGTAGTGGTTTTTGCCATACATTGGCATGAATCAGTCATGGGTGTACATGTGTCCCCCATCCTGGATCCCCCTCCCACCTCCTTCCCCATCCCATCCTTCAGGGTGATCCCAGTGCATCAGTCCTAAGCACCCTGTCTCCTGCATCGAACCTGGACTGGAGATCTCTTTCACATATGAGAATATACATGTTTCAATGCTATTCTCTCAAATCATCCCACCCTTGCCTTCTCCCACAGAGTCCAAAAGACTGTGTCTCATTTGCTGTCTTGCATATAGGGTCATCGTTACCATCTTTCTAATTTCCATATATATGCATTATTTTACTGTATTGGTGCTTTTCTTTCTGATTTATGTCACTCTGTATAATAGGCTCCAGTTTCATCCACCTCTTAGAACTGATTCAAATATATTCTTTTTAATGGCTGAGTAATATTCCATTGTGTATATGTACCCCATAACATTTACATACACATGTATACACATCACTTCATGGCAAATAGATGGGGAAACAGTGGAAATAGTGGCAGACTTTATTTTGGGGGGGCTGCAAAATCACTGCAGATAGTGACTGCATCATGAAATTAAAAGATGCTTGCTCATTGGAACAAAAGCTATGACCAACCTAGACAGCATATTCAAAAGCAGAGACATTACTTTGCTGACAAAGGTCCATCTAGTCAAGGCTATGGTTTTTCCAGTAGTCATGTATGGATGTGAGAGTTGGACTATAAAGAAAGCTGAGCACCAAAGAATTGATGCTTTTGAACTGTGGTATTGAAGAAGACTTTTGAGAGTCCCTTGGACTGCAAAGAGATCCAACTAGTCCATCCTAAAGGAGATCAGTCCTGAGTGTTCATTGGAAGGACTGATGTTGAAACTGAAACTCCAATACTTTGGCTACCTGATGTGAAGTGCTGACTCATTGGAAAAGACCCTGATGCTGGGAAAGATTGAGGGCAGAAGGAGAAGGGCACAGCAGAGGATGAGATAGTTGGATGGCATTACCAACTCAATGGAGATGAGTTTGGGTAAACTCCGGGAGTTGGTGATGGACAGGGAGGCCTGGCGTGCTGCAGTCATTGGGGTCACAAAGAGTCAGACACAACTGAGTGACTAAACTGAACTGAACTGAACACATACATATATGTATGTATGTCAGTTTCAATGAATTAAAAATAAAGGGTGTTTTTCTCATCGTGTTAGGAAATTAGATGCAGGCTCAGTGGTAAAAAAACCTGCCAAAATGCAGGAGACTCAGGTTCGATCCCTGGGTCAGGAAAATGCCCTGGGAAGAGAAATAGCAAACCATTCCAGTATTCTTGCCTGGGAAATCCCATGGACAGAGGAGTCTGGCAAGGGGTCATAAAAGAGTTGGACATGACTTAGTGACTAAACAAGAACACAACATGTTGATTGACAGGAGATTGTTGACCTTTCTTTTTAGAGAAATCTGCAGGAAATGTTCTAATCACAGGTTATAGTTACAGCCTCCAGAGCATTTGGTGTGCATCTCGATGCTTATATCTGAATGGTACAAGTGGGGCTCAGCTCTGTTTCCCATTCAGGTCCTCACAGGGTGCCCTTACTAAATAAAGAGCATCATGGTCAATGTGTGGGTTGGAAAAGAATTTCCAGACATGAGGTAGAATCAGAGGAGAATAAAGTTTATTAGAGTGGGAGATGCTGTTAGAACAGTGGGCCAGCTCGAGGGAGAGTCAAACCCTTTTGCCAACTAGTAGCACAGAGTCGGACATGACTGAAGCAACTTAGCAGCAGCAGCAGCCAAATGTTTATAGCCTCAAGACAGAGAAATTCTTACCGGAATGTTGGCATTAGATGACTGGTTAGGATGCTAGGCTTCCCCAGTGGCTCAGACAGTAAAGAATCTACCTGCAATGGGAGACCTGGATTCGATCCCTGGGTTGGGAAGATCCCCTAGAGTATGGAATGGCTACCCACTCCAGGACCCACTCCATGGACAGGGGAGCCTGGTGGGCAACAGTCCATGGTGTCAAAGAGTCAGACATGACTGAGTGACTAACACTTTCTTTCAGCTTAAGATGCTATAGGGTGGGTAACAGGGTGGATATTTTACCTAAGATGTGGGCAGGGAACTGGCAGGTTTAGATCCAGAGACTCATAGCAACAGTTGCTATGGGGTTTGGTCAGTTCTAGAGACTTTTGTCCTGCGACCTTTGTACAGGGCTCCACTCCTGTGACCTTGGTACAAGGCTCCACAAAGAGCAGGGTGAAGCCTTCCAGCCAAGGTCAGAGGGATCCATATCCTTCAATAATTATGACAGTAATTATAATGATGAAATTCTAGGTGTGCGTGGGGAGTGGGGTGCCCAAGAGGGAGACTTAAACATCTGGTTGGTTTCCTCTGAAAGAAGGTCTGTGTTATGAGGCACACATTTCTGGAAACATCCGGAAGACCTGGTTGGGCAGGGAGCTTGCATCCTGGAACCAGCACTCCAGCACTTCCTAGCTTCTTCCACAGTTTATCCCCTCAACCGCCACACTAACTCAATTCAAAGGTTTTAAGACAATAAGACTTAGAAAGTGATTTTTTAAGAGATTTAATTCACTTCTATTAATAATGTATTTTTTATACATCTATATGAACCTGAAAAACAGTGCTGCCAAAACCAGTGTTAGGCTTTGAATCTGTGCTTATGGAGCCGTTTCTTTCATTCACCCAGCTCCGAAAAAGTCATTTAAGATACTAAAGAAAACTAATGTAGGAGATAATATGCTTAGACATAAAAATGCCCTGACTGAGCCTATAATAGCTTGTTCTGACCATAAAGCACAGAGGTTAATTTATATGTTCCTAATGTTTATAATAAGCCATTGTATTTATCCATTTTGAACAGGCTTAGCTTTTACATAAAGTTGATTTCTTTGGAAATCTATTCCATTTAAAAATTGCCATTTATGATATGAACCCGTATTACATTTTATAACCCTAAAAATTGCCATCAGCAACTTCTTTTCATGAGATAATAAACTGGAAACAGAGCAAAAATATAATGCCTATGATCACACAAAGTAACAGGGAATAAAATAAAAACACACAAGCAAAAATTATAATAATCAAAAATGCTATTAAAAGTACAATAGTTTAGGTCAATCACACAATAAAACCTCCAAGATTGAGAGCCATGTTGGCGGTGAGGGGGGCAGTCATGAATACCAGCTCAAAGTGTCATAAATGAATAAAAAAATGACTTGTAGCCTAGCTCGCTGTACACAGTCCCTGGCAAGCTAAACTGATGACTGTTTAATTTACTCATTTGCTGTGAAATCAGTTCTTTAAGACTGAGAATTTTTTTACTTGTAAGACCAAAAGGAAACAAGCTTTGCAATATATAATAACAGCAGCATTCATGTCTATGTGGTAATATTTCTTAGAAATAGTCAATAGTATATTCTACCTGGGATACAATTATTTGAAACCATTTTAATACCATCTCTTGTGACCTTAAGGAAGACTGCTCAAAGAGTCTGCAGAAGCAAGACTGTGCAGAACAGTTGTCTGAAATTCTAAGGAGAAAAATCCTGGATGTTCTGGGACTTGGCACAAAACACAAGGCGGTAAAACTACTTACAAAGAGGCTTGTACATTAGGGGTATTTTTGGACCAGCCCCTGGGCCAGGTTCTGAGGAAAACCATCATGAGCAAGGTGGACAGAGGACCTACCCCTTTTTAGAAAGAAAAGAACTGGAAGGTATGTGTGATTCAGCTCCATAAGTGCTGAGAGAGCAAACGTGCAGGTGAGGCAGGCACTGACCTAGAGTGGGGAAAGGGTGGAAATAAAGGAGGGCCTCCAGGAGGAATGACAACGAGACTGAGCTCTGGAAGATGAGTAGAAGTTATCTAGATGAAGAAGCAGTGGAAGCAGTTTTATGTGAAGACTCAGAGGTAAGAGAGGATGTGGAGCCATGAGAAAATAAACACTCAGCGGGGCTGAAGCCTAGTCTCCTAGATTGCTGAGAGGCAAGAAATGAACCTTGAGACACAGCCAGGGCAGAGGGCATCAAGGTCAGGGTCAGCCTCACTGAGGATGTTTTACCTGAAATAACAAAAAGACTTGGAGATCCATGTTTTAAAGGGTCTCAAAGTCTGCTCCTGTTCTTCCTCTGACCAGAAGTTTGTACTTTTTCAACTGGTATTTCCCCATCCTCTTACCCCACAGCATCCATTTGAGAGTCATTTTGCAGTATACAAGTGTGTCAAATCAACACATTGTACACAGTGAACTTCCACAATGCTATAGGTCAATGAAGTTCGGGAAAAAATAAAAATAAATAGAGGGACTGCTCTCTAGAAAATGAACCGGAGGAATGCAGGCAAGCTAGGAGGATGGCTGGGAGAGGTTATGGAGTAGTAATGGGATAAAGTTGTTGGGGCCAAGATGTATTTAGAAGATAGAACCTGGAGCCTGGTGAGAAAGTGGATGTGAGTAGTGAGGAGTAAGAGGTGGGGAGGGATCAAGTGGCTCAAGGTTTCTGATTCAGGCAACTGGACACCTGGTGGTGTCATTCTCTAGCAGAGGAAATATCAAGGGAAGAGAAGAAGTTTGGATTTGACATGTGGATAAGTTTGGGGCATGCTGAGGCTACATGGAAACCACCTGTAAGCCTTCCAAGGAGAGATGTGCGTTAAGAACCGGCTCCGTGGAGCTGGAGCTCAGAGTGGAGATGGAGACGTGGGAGTTCTTGGACTACAGTTGGTGATTGAAATCTTGGGAGCGGATGGTTTCTTCCCAGAAGAATGTGTGTTATAAGAGAAGTGACATAGGAGATACCCTAAGGATATGCCATGATCAGAGAAAGATGGTCTTGTGTCCTAATCCAGGTTTCCTAAGGAGCAAAGTTCCAAAGTAAAGCTATGTAAATCCCCTATATTCAAACCTTCAAGTTGCGAACTTTCAAAGATGCCAATGTGTCCCTGTATGCCAGCTGCTGTATTGTACTATAGTACTTTCCAAGGTACCATACCATAAGATTAAAGATGTTTTCTTTATTTTAGTGTTTAGCTTTTGTGTATTATTTGTATGAAAAGTATTATAAACCCATTACAGTGCAGTACTATATAGCCGATTGTATTAGGTCCAGGTGCAAACAATGAGCATGTGACTTCCCTGAGACAGGGTTGACCAGTGAGCCATCCAGGCCACTGGGACCCCCATGCAGGAATTTCACTGGAGCAACAGGCAAAAGCCAGAAGGCTGGGACGTCTACATTTTGTGAGCAATAAATGTTGTTTTATTTTTCTAAAGTTACAGTTTGAGTTGTGTTTTGTCGTTGGTGACCAGAAGACACCTGCTTACACCAGAAGCTGGAAAGGATCCTTTAGGTTTGATGGACTTGGTGACAAAGATTATTGAAACCTTCAGTGATGGTGGTTTTCAGTGGATTGGTGCGGACAGAGCTCATTCTTCATCCTTTTCATTCTCTTTCCTCAACCCTTGAAACATAGGATCTACTCAGGAAAGGATGGAGAAAGTCAAGCTAAATGTTAGAGAGCCCACAGGAGAAAGCAGAAATGACAACACGAACAATCGTCGCATCTTGGAGCCATGCTGCTCTGGATCTTCTCGGGGGAACAGGCGTGCTGCATCATGTAGCTTTTATAGGATCTCAATGAAACCTTTCAAATTGTTTAAAACGTCCAGAGAATGCCAAAAAGATGTGTATTTTTTAATGAAACTTCATTTGAATTAATTCTGGTTTTCCACCAGTACCTGCAAAAAGAAAAACATCTTTTTTGAAAAGAAAAGAGAATACATTTGCAGAATTATTCCCCCTTGGGAAAAAGTGGTGTTTTTTTTTCCAGAATAACACTGATACATGTTCTTTTTCTTCAATTTATAATTTAATTTTTATGCACATTTTATATTCATATTTGCACGATTAAAAAAGGTGCCACATCTTCTTTACCTTTTTCTGGCTTTAATTGCTAAAGAGAGACACCTAAGGAATCAAAGAGAAGTAACAATTTTCAAGTCTTGTCTGGGAGCACTTTACATAATGTCTAGTATTCACCTCATTAAGTGTCACTGGTAGAGGATTGTCTCGATGTGATAAGTTTGGGAGGAATATTACTTGGCAATTTTCATGGCAGCCCAGTAACGTCATTCAGTACTTTATATGAAATTGTCTCATCTAGAACTTTGGCCTTCGATATTCAACTAACCGTCCAAGCTGTCTCTTAAGAGAAAGTTAGAAGTTAGCTCAGTAACATATGATATCACTTGTTTGTGGAGTCTCAAATAAGACAAAAGGGAACTTAGCTGTAAAACAGAAACAGACTGGCAGACATAGAGAACATACTTGTGATTGCCAAGGGGGAGGGTGGGGAAGGGATGGGATGGGAGTTTGGGATTAGCAGGTGCAAAGTAGTATACATAAGATGGATAAACAACAAGGCCCCACTGTATAGCCCATGGAACTACATTTTACATTCTGTTATAAAGCATAATGGAGAAAGATTTTAAAAAGAATATATATGTATAACTGAATCACTTTGCTGTATGCAGAAATTAACACTTTGCAAATCAACTATACTTCAATTATTTTTTAAAAAAAACAAGGACTTCCCTGGTGGTCCAGTGATTAAGACTCTGTGCTTCCATTGCAGGGGCGTGGATTCTATCCCTGATCAAGGAACTAAGATCTTGCATGCTGAGCAGGATGGCCAAAAAGGAAAAAAAAAATTTTTTTTAAAAACACACACAATTTAAACCAGTTGGTGAACATTACTTAAAGGCTCATCCTAGCCCTCCTGCAGCTTCCCCAAAGCACTGCCAGACAGATGGACTGAACTATTTGTTCTCAGAGGAAGGATAACCTTTATTTAGAAGAATAAGAAAAGCTTCTGATTCTCAGATGTTAAGATTAGAAGGAAAGCATGAAAAACAGCTAACCTCCTTTCCAATCAGACAATTAGCCAAAGTGTTTCTGAGGAGATTTTTAAGGAGATAGACCATTTGGGATAAACCAGGAATAAATAGTGTCATACATGCCGATTCACTGGCTGTTGATTCGATTGCCCCTGCTATAGTGGTGTGGGTGGGTGAGAGCTACCGATACCATTTTCTTTTTTTTTGAGACAATAATTTCTGCCAGAGCTTTTCTAAGCTTTATACCTTCCGTCGTCCAAACAAACCTCTGAGGTGGATACCCTCACTGACCCTCCTTTACAGGGAAGGGAACAGCCACAGATGAATCGCTTATGGTCCTACCACTAGAAAGTGCCAGAGCCAGCCTAACTCTCAGGTCTGATATGCAGACCTGATATACTGTTTATAAAATGAGACTGAAAGATCAGAAGGGAGGAATGTGATATTCTTCATTTTGGCACATAGAACTGAATCTCCTGTTGTCACTATGATTTGTGTTCTCCGCAATAGTAGTCCCACCTTGATTTATTCAAGATTCTTACGCAGTTTTTTTCTGTTAGATACTTGTGTTAGTCAACTTGAAAAATGAAAGTGTCAGTCTCTCAATCCTGTCCAACTCTTTGTGACCCCCTATTCTGTAGCCTGCCAGACTCCTCTGTCCATGGAATTCTCCAGGCAAGAATACAGGAATGACGAGCCATTCCCTTCTCTGGGGAATATTCCCTACTCAGGGATCAAACCCAGGTCTCCCGCATTGCAGGCAGATTCTTGATCATCTGAGCCACGAGGGAAGCCCATGTTAGGCAGCTTAGGCTGCCTTAACAAGATACCATAGACTGGGTGGCTTAAACAACAGAAATGTATTTTCTCACAGTTTTGGAGGCTCAAAGTCTGTGATCAAGGTGTCAGCATAGTTAGGTTCTGACGAATGTCTCTTCTGACTTGTAGGCAGTCACCTTCTTGATGTTTCCTCAGATGCAGAGAAAGAAAGAGAAAGAGAGAGAGGTTTGGTGTCTATTCTTATAATGGTATTATTTCCATCATGAGGGTTCCATCCCATAACTTCATTTAAACCTAACTATTTCCCAAAGACCCTCTCTATATATACTATCACAGTGAAGTTCAGGGATTTAATGTATGAATTTTAGGATAGAACACAATTCAATGCATCAGTTCAGTTCAGTTCAGTCGCTCAGTCATGTCTAACTCTTTGCAACCTCATGAACCACAGCATGCCAGGCCTCCCTGTCCATCACCAACTTCCGGAGTCCACCCAAACCCATGTCCATTGAGTTGGTGATGCCATCCAACCATCTCATCCTCTGTCGTCCCCTTCTCCTCCTGCCCTCAATCTTTCCCAGCATCAGGGTCTTTTCAAATGAGTCAGCTTTTTGCATCAGGTGGCCAAAGGATTGTAGTTTCAGCTTCAGTCCTTCCAATGAATATTCAGGACTGATTTCCTTTAGGATAAACTGGTTGGATCTCCTTGCAGTCCAAGGGACTCTCAAGAGTCTTCTCCAACACCACAGTTCAAAAGCATCAATTCTTAGCTTTCTTTATAGTCCAACTCTCACTTCCATACATGACTACTGGAAAAACCAGAGCCTTGACTAGATGGACCTTTGTTGACAAAGTAATGTCTCTGCTTTTCAATATGCTGTCTAGGTTGGTCATAACTTTCCTTCCAAGGAGTAAGCATCTTTTACTAATCTAGGTATTGAGATTTCAAAGTTGAAAAGACCTAAATTTCATTTCAAGGAAATAAAAATTTTAAGGGTATGCATAAAGAAATTATTACAAAAAGTACAGGTCCCAAGGGGCTTCCCAGGTTGTACAGTGGTCAAGAATCCTCTTGCCAATGCAGGAGACACAGGAGACATGGGTTCGATTCCTGGGTTGGGAAGATCTGCTGAAGAAGGAAATGGCAACCCATTCCAGTATTCTTGCCTGGCAAATCCCATGGACAGAGGAGCCTAGTGGGCTACAGTTCATAGGGTTGCAAAGAGTCAGACACAACTGAAGCGACTTAGCATGCACACGCACTTACCAAACCTCATGGCTCTAGCTGCCTGTGGGATGGCTTCAGGGAGTGGACCTCAGGGAACAGCTGGCAGCTGAGAGCTGATGGAGGCTGCCTCACCTGAGCAGTGGCCTTGCCACCATGCAGAGCAGCAGGAACCTTCTGCCGCTGATGCTGCTTGCCATTCTGAACCATGCCTCCCATTGATTCTCCGTTATACTCCCTGTTCTCCAATTTAGAAAATCTGACTCAGCAACTTGTTCTGAGCTCAGCCTTGAAAATCAGGACATAGATTTCTAAGCTTGAGAATACTTCTGTGGCTTGCAAAATTTCTGAAACATTTAGCTAAGAAAGTAAGTGAGAGTCATAGAATTCTAAAATTCTATGTTTGAGGTTCTTCTGTGACTCAGGGCAACCAGCCTCACAAATTAGAACCTCATTCTGTAAACTGAATTGATAGTTAAAAATTGTTGTTGTCACTTAGTCGCTAAGTTGTGTCCAACCCTTTTACAACCTCATGAACCATAGTCCACTGGGCTCCCCTGTCCATGGGATTTCACGGGCAACGATACTGGAGTGGATTGCCGGTTCCATCTCCAGGGGATCTTCCAACCCAGGGATCGAACCTGCGTATCCTGGATTGGCAGGTGGATTCTTTACCACTGAGCCACCAGGGAAACCCTCTTTGAAAATTATCTTTCCCCAAAGAATGTTCGGCCCTGGGATTTCTTTGGAAGGAATAATGCTAAAGCTGAAGCTCCAGTACTTTGGCCACCTCATGCAAAGAGTTGACTCATTGGAAAAGACTGTGATGCTGGGAGGGATTGGGGGCAGGAGGAGAAGGGGGCGACAGAGGATGAGATGGCTGGATGGCATCACTGACGCGATGGACGTGGGTCTGAGTGAACTCCGGGAGTTGGTGATGGACAGGGAGGCCTGGCGTGCTTCGATTCATGGGGTCGCAAAGAATCGGACACGACTGAGCAACTGAACTGAACTGAAAGAATGTTGTTTCAGGCTATGAATTTGTGAAGTGGAATAAGAGTGTTCTTCACGGTTACTCTAAAATGTCTAGCCCAAGCAGTCCCCAAATTATAGTTCTCATGCTTCCTATCAGCTCTCTTTTAACCATGGCCCTCAGCAATTTTTTTCTCATTTTTAAGAGAAGCTTGAGATAGAGTGCTGTGTTTGTGAGGCTGCCTCCAGCTGAGACTGTTCAGGGCAGATAGAGAAATTTATAAGGAAAGACAATGGAAGTGGCTAGTAAATTAACATATTACCAAATAATTGATGATTCTATTAAAATCTGTTTGTATAAGAGAATCATTTTTAAATAAAGGATATTCTTTGTGTTTTCTAAACTCAAGCATTAGAAAGGTCAGTTTCCAACATATGAAGCTATACTGCAGTTTATTATGTTTATAACTTTTATTGTTTCGGCTATTTTGTTCAGGCTAGAAACAGTATCTAAAACATTTCAGTGTTCACACTATGTTAAAGGTCTGCCTAAATATGGAATTCTATCTTTCAAAATTGCTATCTAAGCATGTCTGAAATTTGCTATTATTTATCAACGGCTGAGAACAGTTTTGTAAATATTTCATGGGTGTACAATGAAACCTCTTAAGATGTCAGAATCCATTTTAGAAACTGAAATAATGTAGTGTAGCATATATTCAATAATATTCACTTTAATAGACTGGTTGGTCAATATTCCACATTTAATTATACTCATTTGGATCCACTTTACATATGCATTATAGAAGAAGCAAAGCCCATCTTTCTGTGTGCCCACAGTTAGTTCTCAGTAACAGGAAACTGGGACTCCCACAAATAAGCAAGCAGTCCTCCTTTTATCATCTTTTATGTTCAAAGCCCATCCCCTTACAGTTTATTTCTCCTATGGGTAGAAAGTTGAAAGAAGTACAAGGAGAAACTTTAATGGTTTACATGTTTCATGATCAGTCTGTTCATATCATGGAGACAAGATCTTTAGGCTGTTCATCGTTCTGTCTGCAGTACCTAAAATATAAAATAGTTCCCCACACGCAGATGCAATGAACTCTCAGTAAATACTTGTTGAATTAGTGAAAGGTGCCTGCTGCGATCTGTGAAATATACCACGAAGATGGCACACTAGAAATAACCCCGCAGGAGGACACACAAGCAGTGCCATTTTTTCTGCCTTCTGCCCCTTCTGGGGTGACCTTGACCAAGGCTGTGTCTCAGAGTTTTGAGGTTCCTCATTTGAGGGATCAAGATAAAACTATTGACCCCTTCCCTTGGCAGTCATTAAGCAGCACGAATGGAGACAGCTCTGTAAATATTCAAGTAACCAAAAGGACAAAAGAAAACACAATGATGGAAGAGAAGGCAGATCTCTTGGTTTATCTCAGCCATCCATGTGCCTTTCTGTTTATCATCAGCTTTTTTAATTATTTGCATTAATGAAGGGCAGCCAAGGCATGAATAATCCCAAGCACTTGTGTTTGGCTTTGGAATTAAATTTGAATGTGCTCTGTGTCGCATTCAGAGAGTATACTGTCACAAAATTGTGATCATCACTGCAAAGATGCAGTTCTATGGAGCTGGCTTTGGGGTGAACTTGTGACAGCCTCTTAATCTTCCCTTGCCTTAAAGGGATCTTATTCGATGCCCAGACAAGTGACAGCTATGTGGTGAGCATCATAAACACAGCACACCATCCTCTGGCAAAAATTTAATTTGGTCTTGAGGATGTAGTGCAAGATTCTTCAGTAAACTTTGGAAACAGTCGATTTATTTATTTGCTTTTTCTAGAAAGAAATTAATTGAGTTTATCATTGGGGAACTGAGGCAGTAGATGCTCAGAGTTCTAATGTATCACTGCTTGATGCATTATATGCAAATGAAGGTTACTCATACAAATAATTGACTGGTGCACTTTTGAATAAATGAATCTATCACACCATGAAGATATTGAGTCATATATTGAGTCTTTAAAATAAGCCCGGTGTTCACAGGTTCCCTTCCACTCAGTGATTTATCATTGATGAAATATGAGTTTTTGAAGTAGTGCTGAAATAATTTATTTGTTTTCTAGCCTGTGCATTTGTTGATTTGGTAAGTAATTTTCTCCTCCCTGAGCAGCAGTTGGCTGGTAAACTCTTCCTTGAAACTTCAGGAAGTGAAGTATTACCTACTCGTGGCTCTCCCTTCTGCCTCCAGGCTACACTGTAATTCTAACCTGTCCTACTTCGCTAAGGACATATTTTTAAGTGTCAGAGAGTTCTGCATATTTACACCTCAGTGTGTATCTGAAATGCAAGGGTTATTCAAGACTCTAAAAATGGAGCCAGGATGAGGAGAACAGAGTGATAAAAAGTGAGCGGTCCAGCCCACGTGAGAGGAATATCCCTGTAACCCCTCTCCCATGTGGAATTCATCATTTTTCACCCTCCAACTATCCATTCTGTCAGAAGCCATTCATATCTCCACGGAAACACCTTGACATTGGGCTTGATTATGCCAAGGTCACGACATTAGTACCAGAGCCAAGACGTTACACGAGGGACACACACTCTACTTCATCTCCTGGTCCCTGCTAAGCCGGTTTCTCAGATAACATCCTGGGGTCTGTCTCTCTGGTCCCCGTGAGTATCAATGACCTGCTCTGATGGGTTCACCTTCCCTGCTCTAACAGTGCCGTCAGATCTGAGCTCAGGTCCTGGCTCTGGCACTTACCAGTTGATGGTGTGTACCTCACAATGTTTTGTATGGATGAAATGGGATGCTACAAGCGAACTACATTACAGGCTTGCATGTAAAAACTCTTGATGTGTCATAGATTAATGTGACTCCTGGCTGCGTTGCACCTGTGCTTTTCTGTTGTGATGACGATGGGTTTCTGAGCCTGAGGTTTTCCAATGCACTGTGCTGTGCCGGATGGAGCTGGGGACTGCTTCCTCGTGGTCCTGTCACCTATTTGTGCTTAGTCGCTCAGTCATGTCAGACTCTTTGTGACCCCATGGACTGTAGCCCTCCAGCCTCCTCTGTCCATAGGGATTTTCCAGGCAAGAATACTGGAGTGGGTTTCATGCCCTCCTCCAGGGGATCTTCCCAACCCGGGGATCTTCCCAACCCGGGGATCGAACCCAGTCTCCCACATTGCAGGTGGATCTTTACCAACTGAGCCACCAGGGAAGCCCAAGCATACTGAACTGGGTAGCCTATCCCTTCTCCAGCGGATCTTCCTGACCCAGGAATCGAACCGGGGTCTCCTGCATTGCAAGCGGGTTCTTTACTAGCTGAGCTACCAGGGAAGCCGTCACCTATTTAGTGATGCTGATTTCTGGCCTGAGGGTGAGGACACAGTTGTCCCAGTGGTGGGCTGGCTGAGCTCCTCAGGGGAATCTGCCTGCTTAGCTGCACTGGAGCCTCTCTGTGGTTTAGGGGGCAACATGGTTTCCTGATTGAGCACAGAAGTAAGGATCCCTTGACCTGGGTTTTAGGCAGGGTTTCAGTGCTAATTTGGTGATTGACCTTGAACAAAGGACTTTCCTTCTGTTCTTTCTGTTAAAGCAAAATACTTGATCTTATGGCCACACCTCACAAAGTCTTGTTGCTGTTGTGTTGTTCAGCCGCTAAGTCATGTCCGATTCTTTCTGACTCCATGAACTAACTGCAGCAGTCAAGGCTTCCCTGTCCTTCACTATCTCCCGGAATTTGCTCAAGCTCATGTTCACTGAGTCGGTGATGCTATCCAACCATTTCATCCTCTGTCACCCCTTCTCCTGCCTTCAATCTTTTTCAGCATCAGGGTCTTTTCCAGTGAGTCCGTTCTTTGCATCAGGTGGCCAAAGTATTGGAGTTTCAGCTTCAGCATCAGTCCTTCCAGTGAATATTCAGGGTTGATTTCCTTTGGGATTGACTGGTTTGATCTCCCTGCAGTCCAAGGGACTCTCAAGTAGTGGACATTAACACAGAATATCTGGAGTAGATTCAGAAGGAAACACCACTGAACACACCATTAGTTTTATCGTCTATGATTAATTATGTATGTGGATAGTGAGGAGGTATTCGCATGTGAGTTATACATTATACATTTAAAAACTAAACCTTTTTCTTTCCTTTCTTAGAAAAGTAAAGAACCTAATTATGCTTGGCCTTACATTAGTAGAGATGATGACCTGGAAAACTTTATTGGGAGGCATTTTGGAAGCTTTAATGTATCAGGCGAATGTGATATCAAAACTGCTAGTGAAATGATTAAAGGCAGATCTCATAGTCCAGGACAAGAGGCAAATGTGATCAACTGTTCTTTATTCACAAAAGAAAGGAATCTAGCAAAGATAATTAGAGATGAAAAGTTCAGGGTCTTAACATGATTCTGGATGTGGGCGTGTGTAGTAGTCACTCAGACACTATGCAGACCTGTCTCTGGAGGCTTTCCTCCACACCTTCCATGACCACATCCCTCCAAAAGGAGAAGAGGGAAGACTGGAGGACAGAGAGAGCTGCCAGGGTCAGCCAGCTTGAGGGTCTGTCCGTGGGACTCCGCTGGGCATCTGGGGACTTCCCTCTCCCCACCGACTCCTGCCAAAGGCACACTGTCACTGAACAGCCTGGGCGATGTGCACACAGTATTTCTGCCTCCCTCTAGTGCATTTCCAGATGCTTAGCTGAGGCAACAGAGGGAAATAGGAGCTCCGAATTTTAGGATTGTAACAAGCACACTTACACTACCCAGTGAGTTGACAGCAGATTGGAAGCATGGGTACCATCTTCCGGATCGGTCAGCTTTCTTTCCTGGTCAGCGGCTCATGCTTTGAGCTGGACCTTCCCCTGTTTTCTTTCCCCTACTCCTGCCCAATCAGGCTGGGCAATCTTGAGCTGTTATGACTGTTGAGGACAGTCATGCCCTTCTCTGTCTGAGCCCCAGGCCACCACTTGGGTCTGAAGCTGCTCTTCTCATGGCTCCAGGATCTCCAAGTGGACAGTTTGCATTGTTAACATACTGGGTTCATAAGAACAAATGAATGATGCTCTTTTATTTTCTCTTGTGATCTGCTCTTCAGCCTCTGCTTCCCTGGGCAGGGCCAAGGATGTGGGGCAAATGGAAATTTAGCAGCCCTCAGTTTATTTCAGTCCAGGTCATCGCTGCTGGGTGAATGTGCACTGAGGCAGCTTCACCCTACAGACCTGTTCCCCCCGACCCCCCGCCACCCCTCCCCTAGGTGGCTGCTGTCTGAAGGGGCAGCGTCCTATCCTCCTGATGTCCAGATGGTAGGAGAGGGGCCCTGGCCTGGCACGAGGTGCTGGCTGGTTCCCTTCACCGGCCCCTAGCCCTGACTGTCCTCTGGCTGGTCTCTGCTGAAATCGGTGCATCTGTCTTAACCAGGAAGTCCTGCCTGTGTTCCTGCTCAGGCCCTGCTGGTGTAACCCCCTGTGTGATCACTTAACCAGGCCCGGCTCCTGGGAGCCCAGCACCCACCACTGCTGAGCAGGCCCCTCTCCACTCTGACTAGTGCAATTCAAGGTCATTTGTGTGAATCCTGAGGGGCCTGTCCATCAGCCTTTGGATTCAGGATCTCTTTGCTCGTACTAAAATGAACCCACCTGAACTCTCAGCTCTCACAGCTCCCCTCTCCCGAGAGAAAACTGTAATTTCTGGTGTCTTCCATACTACACAGGAGCTCGAGTCAGTTGAGGAATATTAAGCCAGCCCCACTCCCTGTCCCCCAGAGAAGGCAATGGCAGCCCACTCCAGTACTCTTGCCTGGAAAATCCCATGGACGGAGGAGGCTGGTAGGCTGCAGTCCATGGGGTCGCAAAGAGTCAGGCACGACGGAGCGACTTCACTTTCACTTTTCACTTTCATGCATTGGAGAAGGAAATAGCAACCCACTCCAGTATTCTTGCCTGGAGAATCCCAGGGATGGATGAGCCTGATGGGCTGCCGTCTATGTGGTCGCACAGAGTCGGACACGACTGAAGTGACAGCAGCAGCAACTCCCTGTCCACACACTCTGAGCTGTCACGTTTACCTGCTGTGGTTTCTACAGATTGCAGCTTGCTCCACAGTCTTTCCAGGCAATCCGAACCAGGGGTGGACAAAAGCATCTCAACTCTGTTCTCTGTCAACATCCTCAACATCTTCCCAGCCAGAGATGATGTACAGCCTCTTTCTCAGCTTCTTCGAATATGTGTTTAGGACTTCCCTGGCAGTACAGTGGATAAGAATGCACCTGCCAAGGCATGGAACATGGGTTCGATTCCTGGTCCTGCTTTAGAAAGATCACACACGCCTCGAAGCAACTAAGCCCAATGAGTCCCTGAGCCACAATGACAGAAACTGGTGCACCCTAGAGCCCATTGTCTGCAACAAGAGAAGCTGCCACAGTAAGAAGCCCTCGCAACACAACTAGCATAGCCCCTGCTCTTCACAACTGCAGAAAAGCCCACATGCAGCGACAAAGACCTAGCAAAACTAAAAGTAAAATTAATTAATTGTTTTAAAAATTTAAGGAGAAAAAAGTGTGTGTGTGTGTGTGTGTGTGTTTTGAGGAAAAACACACTTTTTCTTCATCACCCCAACTATTGAATCCAGCTGGGACTGACTCCACAATTCTACTGTGGTTTTTTTTCCCCCCTTTTATTTGGAAGTTACTCTTCTTTTATTACTTTTCTCACTGGAGTCATCTTTTCCTTTTACCCTCAGATAGACCTGATATCCATTGATCTTCAGACTCTTTTGAATCATTCATACAATAGATTTTTATGGAGTTGCACTTTGTTCTTTGTGCTGGGAATTAAAAAAGTTAATAAGAAATTCTGCCCTTGTAACATTTACAATCTGGTGAATGGCCCAAAGTTATTTTTATTTCACTTTTATGAAATATTTAATAGATTGGTTAGTGCTTTCATGCAAAATTCTTTGGACACCTACCACAGGCAAAACACATTGGGAGACGTTGTGTGAATGTGCTCAGAAGACTGTTCAGTGATTAATAAACACTGTCTTTCTTCCTCATTCTTGTCCCATTTTTCTTGCTGAGTTTCCACAAAACCTGGGGCTCTTGATATTACTCTGACTTCCCAGCCTGTCTATCTCCGTCTCCTGTGATGGATCCTTTCCCCTTTTTTTATATTTTAAGTCAGAATTTCTCAGCTGGAGTTCCCCAGAGCACAAAGCTCTGCTGGTCAAAGGCATCTGTGGATGTAACCTCTCCTTTATGCACCTCAAATAGATTAGTTAGATGCCGTCCTTAGGATGGAGAGAATACACCATAACAACTGTCTGTGTTCTCTGGTTTATATGAGGAACTCCAGTTGAGAAAGGATGCTCTAAACACCAGGGTGTCCTGAAGTTCAGTCCCTGGCTCTTTTCTCGTCTCTTGAGTACACTTACTGCTTAGATGGACTTATGCTGATGACAACCAAAATTTCTCAACTCCAACCTTCTTTTTCTTTTCAATAATTTTATTTATTTGTTTTTGGCTGTGCTGGGGGTTTGTTGCTGTGCAGGCTTTTTCTTCAAGTTGTGACAAGTGGGGGCTACTGTCTAGCCACAGTGTGTGGGCTTCTCATTGTCGTGGCTTCTCTTGTTGCAGAGCATGGGCTCTAGGGCACACAAACTTCAGTAACTGTGGCATGGGGCTCAAAAGTTGCAGCTCTCAGGCTCTAGAGCACAGGCTCAATAGTTATGATGCACCAGCTTAGTTGCTCTGAGGCATGTGGGATCTTGCTCGATGAGAGATTGAACCTATGTTTCCTGCATTGGCAAGCAGGTTCTTTACCACTGAGCCACCAGGGAAGCCACCCCCACACACACCACCACTACCTCTCCTTTTAATTCCAGTAACTTGAAATCACCATTTAAACTACTATTAAGATCTTTCGACTCTGTGATCTTAAGAATGTCACTAGGGACACTGAGGAAATGGTTATAAATGTAGACTCTCAGGCTCTGCCCCACAACTGTTCAGTCAAAAGTCTGCATTTTATGGCATTGAAACATGTATAATATCATATATGAAATGAATCACCAGTCCAGGTTCGATGCAGGATACAGGATGCGTGGGTCTGATGCATTGGGATGACCCAGAGGGATGGTACAGGGAGGGAGGTGGGAGGGGCGTTCAGGATGGGGAACACGTGTATACCCATGGCAGATTCATGTTGATGTATGGCAAAACCAATACAATATTGTAAAGTAAAAAAAAAAATTGTACAGAAAATAAAAAAATAAATAAAAAGTCTGCATTTTAACCAGATCCCCAGGTCCACATGCAAGTTTGAGAAGTGCTGGAGTAAAACATTTGAAGCCTAATATGCCCTAAAGATGGTCCTTCATCTTCTCTTGCTCCTCCTCAGATATGCTCAGAGATTTCCCTTCCATGAGTCTGAAGCTCTTTTAGAGCTTACCATTTATTTGCTTATTATTTTCTGAGTCACCAACTTAAAGAATACAACAAATTGTGACTTTCATCTAAAAGAGGATTTCCTTTAGATTTAATGAGCTTGTTTCAGGAATCCTCACTGCCCAGGCCCCTTTCAAGGTGCTAGGAGGGGTCCTAGCAATGTGCTCACATGATGTTTCACTAAAGTTTGCAAAATCATTTGTTCAAATTGTTTAAGAACCACAGTCTCTTTTCACTTATAATTTTGCCACACTTTTGGGTGGCAGGATGACTTTGGAACAGATGGGCATTTTGGCCAACCTGGTATTATGTTTTCAGATTCCACATATAAAGGATAGCATATGATGCCTGTCTTTGTCTCCATCTCTTTAAATGCCAGAACAACAGGACTGGCATCCACAAGCATTTTCCCTGGTGACTCAAATGGTAAAGAATCCACCTGCAATCGGTTTGGGCCCTGGGTTGGGAAGATCCCCTGGAGGAGGGCATGGCAACCCACTCCAGTATTCTTGTCTGGAGAATCCCATGGACAGAGGAACCTCGTGGGCTACAGTCCATGGGGTCACAAAGAGTCAGACATGACTGAACGGCTAAGCACGAGCACACAGTATAAAGAATATCTAACCATAGACATCTTCTCTAAGGAACTGCTTCTATTCAGTCTCTGTGCCTTAGATAGCATTGGCGTAAATACT
Source organism: Bos taurus (assembly GCF_002263795.3). Lineage (NCBI taxonomy): Eukaryota > Metazoa > Chordata > Mammalia > Artiodactyla > Bovidae > Bos > Bos taurus. The sequence continues at coordinate 27,805,903 of NC_037341.1, forward strand.
TGAGATAAATACTACTAGACCCAATGCTTTAGACTTCTACACAAAGCACGATGTAGTTATTATACTGCTAACTCCTTAGCATTCTGTGTCTGTCTGAGACTACAGGACTTTGCCTTGGGATCCGAGGATCTATAGTTCCTACAGTGAAAATGTGAAAATGTATGCTGCTTTGGCTAGCCCGGAGGTGGTCCCCTCTAACAGTGCCTCAGTTTTCTTTTGGAAATGGACTTTTCTGTGGCTCAGTGATAAAGAACCTGCCTGCCAATGTAGGACACACAAGAAATATGGGTTTGACCTCTGGGTTGGGAAGTTCCCCTGGAGTAAGAAATGGCAACCCACTCCAGTATTCTTGCCTGGGAAATCCCATGGACAGAGGATCCTGGCGGGCTACAGTCTATAGGGTTGCAAAGAGTTGGACACGACTGAGCAACTGGGTGTGCACACGTGCTGTAATGTATGTTCCTATTAGGAGGAAATGGTTGTAGATTTTTAAATCCCAGGGCTGGAGTTCTAGATAAGTTAAAATATGGGAACTGTGGGTCCTATTCCCTGATTTTTGTCCTTCTGTAATTTTCTTGGTTTCCATCTGTTTCTAAGTCTAGTCCCCAATCATCTGTCATTTCTGGGAGACTCTACCTCATGCACATACACACAGAAATACCTTTCCAAATAAATGTTTTACTCAAGTATCTAGATTTATCTTGCCTCTAAATTTTGGTAGATTAATCTTGCTTATTACCAAGAATCTTATTATATTGATGCCACAATTTGGAATCTTATATATATAATTTTTTTAAAAAGCAAATAAGCAAAACCCAAATGAGTGGGTACATGTTGGTCCCAGTCCTCCAACACTGAACATTTACAATTATTTTTGTGCAGGAAGAGCAGTGTGATGAATGTTGTCATGTAGAAAGGGAGCTTGGTCTAGTGGCTTTCAATAAATTCATGTTATTTTTTTCTAGACTCTCGTCTTTTCAAAGATGTTTTAGTGTGCTATCTTCATTTACACACACTTTTATGTGGGAGTCAGGTCACTCATGATGAGAGCAGATAAGAATGCATCTTACTTCTCTTGGTGAGTTGAGATTTTTGAGAGCCTGCCTGACTTTTTTTTTTTTTTTGCCTTAAATAAAAAATCTACTTATGCCCAAGAACTTCCTGTTACATCTTTCAAGTGCTTTTGAAAATAGTTTAAGACTTAGGTGTTTAAAACTGAAAATTTTATGCAAAAATTTTATTGACTTTTGAATACTGACAAGTAAGCACCATATAAATCTCTCCCTAATAACATCAGAGAGTTGCTTAAGTGGGGTAGAATCATTTTGGAAGAATACTAGGGAGCTATGTGGTTCCAAATTGTATGTATTCTTATCAGGATTTTATTTTAAAAGCTGACAAAATAAAAATTATTTATGATGACACACCAGTATACTTTTCTATGTCAGAGCCCTTTGTTTTGCAAGTAACATCAAACTTAACTAACCTAAATGAGAAGAAAGAATCCACTGGCGTTTATAACTGAGATGTTGCGCATGGGTCAGGCTTCAGTCATACTTTGATTCTTGTGTGTGCTCAGTCATTCAGTCATGTCCGACTCTTTGCAACCCATGGACTGTAGCCAGGCATCTTTGTCCGTGGGCTTTCCCAGGCAAGAATATTGGAGTGGGTTGCCATTTCCTCCTCTGGGGATTTTTCCGACTCGGGGATCGAACTCGATTCTCTTGCCATCTCCTGCATCGGTAGGCGGGTTCTTTACCACCTGGGAAGCTCTGTTTGATTCTTGGTAGCATAAGATAACTGGGGTCCTGACTCTGCGTTTTCAGATGTCTCTTAGTTTTTCCCTCCTTTCCTGGTGTTTTCTTCAGAACGGCTTCCCTTGTGGTAGAAAACAGCGGGCTGCAGCAGTCCGTGGCCTGGGATCCGCTCTCCACATCATCTAGAGGGAGGCATCACGCCTTTGTCTCACAGTTCCAGGAAGACCTGGGACAGGCTCACTCAACTGGATTGGGTCACATGTCTGCAAAAACCAATCACTGAGTTAAGGAGCATGCTGACTGACTTCTCCCGGCCATGTGTCCCATCCCAGTGCAATGCGCTTGGCTTCTCCAAAATCACGTGAATCCCCAAAAGCAGTTACTGGGAAAGAAGTGAGGGAGAGACAGATAAACCGTAGGCAACCAGCAAGTGTCCAGTCATCCCCCTCATCTTGCTATCGCAGATGAGGAGCAAGAACTGCATGTCGACATGTGCTGCAAGGCTCATCCACACCATCCATCGCTTTATTCCCAGGCATCCAGTTCTCCCCCTGTACTCTCCTCATCACATCCTGGACTAAGCTGTTAAGACATGTAGGCTCCACACACAGCTTCTCCATGGGCTTCCTGGAAACTCCAGGAAGCCGTGTGGTCTTGGTCTCGCTTTTGTCTGGGAATGAAGAAGTTTTTCATGTGAATGTTTCTGAGTTTCAGTCTGTTCACTTGTGAAACGAGGTTAAGAATACATAACCCACCTACCTCAAGTGATTATCATGCACATTGCTATTGTTGCTCTTTAGTCCCTAGTCGTGTCAGACTCTTTTGGGGCCCCATGAACTGGTGGGTGAGGCAGGAGATGACTCTGGCCTGGCAGGAGGTTCCCATGGAGGTGGGACAGGGGGTGCATTCCATCTTGGTCTCCATCAGTTGACCACAGTGAGGACACCTGTGCCTTCTAGTAATAACCTATGGACTCTGATTCTGAATTCATTTTTAAATGAGAAAAGAGAGGATTTATTTGACATCGTTCTTCCTATGACTCTGTCCGTTAGCTTTATTTATTTAAAGTACCCACCCACAAAGAATGCATTTCCTGCCATTCTGTTGCAATCATTCTCAGGAGGAGACTGCCAGCATGAAGGGAGGTTTTCAGCTACCCTCATCAGGACTGGAAGAGGAATGTACATTCAGAAATTGCCTCTTCCATGCCAGGCAGAGTGCCAGGGTTTACACGGAGACCATTGAACCTGATGCTCACAACTCTCTTGTGAGGTAGCTTGGTAACCTTGACCCCCACTTTACGGAAGTTCAGAGAGGGTAGGTCACAATGCAAGGATATGGAGTTAATAAGTGGAAGCATAGGAATTTATACCCAGATCTGCCTGACTCCAAAGAACATGCTGTTAGAACATGCTGTTAGATTAGAAAAAAACAGATACTTAAAGGTCAGTCACTTGGTCGTATCCGACTCTTTGGAACCCCAAGGACTGCAGGATGCCAGGCTTCCCTGTCCTTCACTGTCTCCTGGAGTTTGCTCAAACTCATATCCATTGAGTTGGTGATGCCATCCAACCATTTCTTCCTCTGTTGCCCCCTTCTCCTGCCTTCAATTCTTCCCAGAGTCAGGGTCTTTTCCAGTGAGTCAGCTCTTCACGTCAGGTGGCCAAAGAACTAGAGCTTCAGCTTCAGCATCAGTCCTTCCAATGAATATTCAGGCTTGATTTCCTTTAGGATTGGCTGGTTGGATCTCCTTGCTGTCCAAGGAACTCTCAAGAGTCTTCTCCAGCAACACGGTTCAAAAGCATCAATTCTGCAGCACTCAGCCTTCTTTATGGCCCAACTCTGACATCCATACATGACTACTGGAAAAAACCATAGCTTTGACTATACAGACCTTTTACACATGGTAGTGTATATATGTTAATCTTAATCTCCCAGCTTGTCCCACCCTCTCCTCCCCATTCTGTGCCCACATGTCCATTCTCTACACGTGTATCTCTATTCCTTCCCTAGAAATAGGTTCATCTGTACAATTTTTCTAGATTCTGCATATGCATTAATACACAATACTTGTTTTTCTCTTTCTGACTTACTTGCAGCAGGAAATGGGATTATTAACACTTTATAATGAGTAACTGGTTTATTAAGAAAAAAAGAGCTGGGTTATAAAAATAAAACTCTCGTTTATCAATTATTGTTCCAAATGTGCTCTGTTGAACCCTGTCTTTCCTATTTATTCAGTGAGCCAATCTTAAAATCATGGTTAGAATCCTTAAGTTTTCAGTTTTATTTGGTGATTAAATCAGTCACTTAGAGTTCTTAAAAATTCAGAGTCTCATAAACATTTTATAGCTCTTTTCTCCATTCTGCCCTGCCCTCCATTATGTGGAGTGGAAGGGTTTCAGTCTGGCTCTCTCGAGACTCTCCCGTGTGTATGTCACAGAGGCTGGTTTAGGGAGAAGAGGTGCATATGTGAGAGATCTTCATGGACTGCCTAGGGTGATGTCCCATTTCCTTTTTGGATGGTCACACCGGCTTGTATGTAGTTTGTGACAAGGATGGATGGAGTGTCTCTAACAAGCCTCACTGATAAGGGTCCCATTCCTAGCAGACCCCTAGGTGTGAAACATGTGAGATATGACCTGATCTCCTGACCCACCCCCACTGGCAGCTTTACCCTAATTCCCCCTAAGTATGTGTGGTACTTCCCAATCTCTTCTGTCATCCACCGCCAACCTGAGGCCCACAGGCACGCTCAGGATCCATTTCAAGAACTGGAAACTCAGGGGTGGCCGAGAGGAAGGAGGAGGAAGGTGGTCGGGGACCCAGTCTGCCAATGAAACCCCCGTGTTTTCTCTCTTCCCTGTGTTCTCCTCCTCCCCCACAGGAAAGAGGTGTCAGACTTCCATTCTTGTAGGCACGTCTTTACAGAGCTATTTCCTTGGAACTTTCCTTCCTCAGATCGAGGGAAGCAAAGTACCTCTTGCCCCATCCCTTCCAATCTCTGCTCTCCTGACAAGGTGATCGTTCTCCCTTCCTGTCACCTTGTTAACTGCATGTAGGACTTGGTGGGAGGAGGAGTATAGACTGAGTTCTGTGGAGCCAACCCATCCCAGCAAAACTTTAAATGGGGATAGCTGGCCCCACAGCTGACAGGTCTATGAGAGACGGATGTAGGGCTACCTGTACCCACTTTTATTCTCAAGTGTGCAGCAGGAAGGCAACATACTGTTCTGTACTAACCGCCTCAAGTCCCAGTGTACTGGAAAAATTGGTACCAGGGTGTCAGGCTGCTGTAAAGGCTCCTACCTCCAGTGAGGGTTTTCCTTCCAGGCAAGCCTAGGCCCATCATTAGTGAGATTTATGACAACATGTGGGAAAGGATTTTAATATCCTCTCCATATGGGGAATATAGAGTTTAAACTCACCAGAGCTCAAGGGAGCAAAATGGACTCATGAAGACTGATACTTGGGTGAGATTTTCTATTGTTGTTTAGTCACCAAATCATGTCTGACTCTTTTGCAACCCTATAGAATGTAGTCCACCAGGCTTCTCTGTCCGTGGGATTTCCCAGGCAAGAATACTGGAATAGGGTTGCCATTTCCTTCTCCAGGGGATCTCCTGATGCAGGGATCAAACCTGCATGTCCTGCATTGTCAGGCAGATTCTTTAACACTGAGCCACCAGGGAAGCCCTGAGACTTTTTTGTGAGTCTCTATTATTATGCCATTTAGTTTAGAAAAAAATCATATTAAAAAGTCTTCAGTCCTCATTTTTAGTCACTGACTTAAAAAGTACCCTCCTTTTTATTCAGTTTCATTAACTTTCTATTCCTTGCCATGGAGAAAATTGAATTTAATAAGCTTTAATTTTTTATTTCTGAAGCACCTCTTTGGTTCACTCACTTTTGAAAATTGATCAATAACAATCACTTTAAATAAATCACTGAGACTTCCCTCATTCTTTCCTTTTAACACAGCAAGTTCAAGAACATTAATTTCTCTTTGCTTATCCTTTTACTCAAGTGGGAAATTTTATTTTTTTCTAAGCGTCCTTGCTATTCGCGGTCATACGACATTCAGACACTTGTCCTGAGAGGTTTGATTGAGTGCCTAATGAAATCAGTACAAAGGATATCTTCAAAACTGTATACAAGTTCCCCTGTTCTCTGAAACTAGAGGCTTACTAGGAAACCCTTCATAAGGTAAAATGCTGTAAAGTGAAGAAGCTATCACCTTAGGACACGTCTTGCTAACAGTGGCTCAAGATTGCCTTGCCTTGCTAAGTCACTTTAGTCAGTTCCGACTCTGTGTGACCCCATAGACGGCAGCCCACCAGGCTCCCTCGTCCCTGGGATTCTCCAGGCAAGAACACTGGAGTGGGCTGCCATTTCCTTCTCCAATGCATGAAAGTGAAAAGTGAAAGGGAAGTCGCTCAGTCGTGTCCGACTCTTCGCGACCCCATGGACTGCAGCCTCCCAGGCTCCTCTGTCCATGGGATTTTCCAGGCAAGAGTACTGGAGTGGGATGCCATCACCTTCTCCATGCTCAAGATAAATCAAGATAAAGCACAGGTGCTCACAGGCGTGGTTCAAAGCTCTGGCAGCTAGATGCCGAGAGGCTCAGTATGGTCCCCTGGAAGGAGTGTGGCAGAGCCATGCTCACTGCTCGGGGTACCCACTGCCTCTACAACAGCTCTTGTTCTTGTGCTCAGTCACTCAGTCATGTCTGACTCTTTGCAACCCCAGGGACTATAGCCCGCCATGCTGCTCTGTCCATGGGATACTCCAGGCAAGGGTACTGGAGTAGGTTGCCATTTCCTTCTCCAGGGGATCTTCCCAACTCAGGGATCAAACCTATGTCTCTTGTGTTTCCTGCATTGGCAGGTGGGTTCTTTACCATTGAAATACCTGGGAAGCCCCTGCAAAGGCTCAGCTCACTGCTGAACAAAGGCTGAATACTTCCTCTTTGAATATCTTTTGGCTCGCAAAAACAGGTACTAGTGTAGGTCTTTCATGAAAGCAAAAATGGCATAAAATGAATCTTTGAAAAGTGGGAGACTCCTGTATTTGAAGAGGTAAGCTTCTGTACCTGGTGAGGTGAGGGGGAAATGACTTATCCCAACACTGTGACTGCTAAGTCTTTAGGATAACCTGTTCCCATGCTTGGCTGCTCACTTAACCCAGGCGCTTCTTGTCAGTATTATAATCCCTTCGCCTCTTCTGTTCCCCTTCTTCAGAACTCTGCTCAGGAACCTACCCCATATCCATAACCACACTATTCTAAGAATTCATTACATTAAAAAAAAAAAAGAACATTGGCGGTCACGGAAGCCTTAGTGGTGAACCACTCAGCTCTCCTTTCAAGAGACAGTTTGCCTTAAAGAAGCCACTTAGCCGGCTGCCTCCAGTAGTCACCAGTTCAACACCTGCTTGGGGCTGTGTCCCTTTCAACCTGGGGCCACCCAGTGCCTTCTTCAGCTAGCATGCCTGGACGCTCCTCACAGACAACATTTTGCTGGGTTTTCCTATCTCCTCACAATTTTACCTGAAAACGGATGTGGTCTCTTGTATTCTCAAGCCCCTTAAGCCCTTTTTGGGGTGGTTCTGCTTCCACGTGGATCTACCCAAGAAGGAAGCTGCAGGGTATCTTTCTCTGAGGTATCAAGTAAGTACCTCGCTGGTCATTAAGCAGTCTACACTTTGTTCATCTAATTCTAATTCACTAGTCTGGATTATCCTTTTCAAACCAGTCGGGGAGCTGTGATCTTTTTTTTTTTTTTTTCTTTCACATATTTCATCTGTGCCCCTAAGCTTCCAGCTTCCCCTAAAGGCTTAGGCTTTTGAAAACAGAAAAGCCAAAAGATAGCAGACTTTCCAATTGTTGTTCTGCGTATCCTTCTCCTGGGGCAACAAGCACAATAGCAACCATCTGCTTTAAAAGGAAAAGAAAAAGGGAGAAATGCCAAATGGGGGGAAGAACTGTATTATTCTGCCACTTCAGCATATGGCTAGACAGTAAATTAAAGTTTGAGCACGGAGAGGAACATTAGAGTTTTTCCAATTCAACTTCCTTTCCTGTCTTCTCTATTATATGTTCCTGACAGGTGGTCAGGCAGACTCCATAATTCCAGTGCCAGAGAATTCAGTTCCTCATGAGAGTGCATCCCAGAATTACCGAACTTCTTATAAAAGTCACATTTACACTGAGTTGGCATCTGTTTTCACTCAGGGCAGCATCAGAGAAAGTCTGTCATTGTCCAAGTAATAGTAACCTTGGACCCAAACAGACAGAGATGGTTCAGATAATCTCTGTGAACTTCCATTTCTTCATCTTTAGAAGGGAGCTGATAATATGAATCTTTCAGAATCATAAGGAAGATTAAAGGAGATAAATAGGCATAATTACCTAGTAGAGTGTTTGTCATGGTAGATGCTTGCTGAATATTATTTCCACCCAATAACAGTCAAAACTCATTCACTCATTCACTGGTGCAACATTGATTTAGCAAATTTATCTTATTCCAAACCATGGACTAGAGACTTCCTTGATAGTTCAGTTGGTAAAGAATCTGCCTGCAATGCAGGAGACCCTGGTTCGATTCCTGGGTCGGGAAGATCCGCTGGAGAAGTGATAGGCTACCTACTCCAGTATTCTGGCCTGGAGAATTCCATAAACTGTATAGTCCATGGGGTCGCAAAGAGTCAGACACGATTGAGCGACTTTCACTTTCACTTTCATCTTATTCCAAACCATCGACTAGAGACATTGGTAATATAGGAGAGAATTAAAAAAAAAAAAAGAGTGGATAGCTTGTCTTGAGATATAATGTATCCAAAATAAACATCAAATTACCAATGTTAGAAGTGCTATGAAAGAAAACACCGGGATACACAGAGAGCACATAAAGGGAATCATAAAGAGCAAGTTCACTTTCTGTTGTGCACACACACCCACATACACACAAAGCTTAATGTATTATCTTTCTCCACAAAGTTTTCTTATCTCAAAAATAAAGATTTCAGCGCTGTCATCCATTTTTCAGATAGCATGGTTATGAGATGGCTTGGTTTTTCCTGTTAAGATGTAGAACACCATAAGATCCTTAACTTTAAACCTAATAATAAAGAATTTGTATTATTTAAAATTCCTTTTCATGTTTTTAAGTCCCTTTAAACATGTCAAGTAACAACTGCAACATGCATTCTTTTTAGATTTTGCACATTCTATTCTCAGTTTTCTGGCATCTGGTTGCCTGGTCTTCACATTAAGAAACAAACAAACAAAAGCAAAAAAGGGAAAACAGATACTAGGCGGCGATGAGGAAGAGAGAGTGGAGAAGACTCCTTGGCCTTGTTCCCCTTGGGATCCCTCTGGCCACTGTAAGCACCTCCTCCTTAGGGGCTGACTAGACGAGGGCACCAGCTACAAGTCTCCCCCAGCAGGGCTCCTGTGCCAAGTGGTCCCCTCCTGACCTCGCACATCCACCAGCAGCTACAGTGACGAGGGGTAGAGTTTGACAAGGCAAGCACTTGTCCCTGAAAGAGGGAAGAAATGTCACCCTCCCTCCATGAGTAACTGTGGCTCTTCTCACTGTCTCCCTTGAAAGCCTCCTTCTCTGAAGTACAAGCTGTTATGCTGAGGCAGATTTACAGTCTGGGACATTTTCCAAACTTGGCTGAAAAGCACAAGGTATTCGGCCACCACGCCTTCACAGAGGCATCCTTCTCTGTCTCAGGCCGCCAGACTGGCAGCACTGGGCAGTTGTCTAGAAGCTGGATGGGGAGGAACCCAGACTTGGGACAGGGGTGGCCCCAGCCAGTCCCTTTCGCTTCTGTTTGAAGCGCCAAGAAGGTTTTCTCTGACAGCTGCATGCATTTCACAGGAGCCAAACATTCCACTGATAGGGCAGCTGCTTGGATTTGTCTGAATAAACTGCATTCTGAAAGGTGCAAAGTCCTGAGCATCAGAGCACAGGGGTAGGTGAGGCCATCTTTGCTAATGGAGCCACCAGTTTCTGTTGTGTTCCCTGATGCTTGGGACCATATAATAACTAGAAACCAGGGACTAAATTATGAAGATAAGGCTGTGTTCCCCACTCTCATGCAGGAGGGTCTCAGACACCCAGCCCCTGCCGTCTTATCACAGAGGACCAAGTCATCCAACTCCCAGAGGCCTTTGAAAACCTTCCCTAAGTCTAAGTATCTTAGACTTCCATGGCTTCGAGTAGGTAGTTCGATGTTTGCTTTATTTTCATAAGAAGCACTTGAAGCTAAGTAGCTTCTCTACCTGGTCTTACACACCATCCCTTCCTTCAGGGAAGTGTTTTCAGCAGGGAGGCAGGTGTTATGGTAAAGAGACTGACTCAAGTGCATCTTGGAGGGTCCTCAGTGCTTGGCTAGGGAATGTAAGAGGGTGAGGTATGCTCATCCCATTATCTCTCTTCGAAACCTGTTCCACGCGCAGGAAGACAAGCCGAGCTGGGAGTGGGGGCTGATGCAGTGGTGGGGGCTCTCACCATGGGGGTGAGGGGAGTAAAAGGAAGCAAAGGGCTCTTGAATGTCTTCATGGAGATTTCCAAATGTCCCCAGATCTCACAAATTTTTAAAGTTTAAACGTAAGTTTATGATTTTGTTGTTGGTTTGTTTGGGAGTTTTATCCAAAGACGAAAAAAAATTGGTGTATTTAAAAATGTTCAATTCTTAACAAGTCCATCAGAGCCTGTGTGCTCTGGGTTTTGTGGTGGCACTAGAGGTGAAGAACCCACCTGCCAATGCAGGAAACGTAAGAGATGCATCCCCTGGGTCGGGAAGATCCCCTGGAAGAGGCCATGGCGACCCACTCTGGTGTTCTTGACTGGAAAATTTCATGGGCAGAGGAGCCTGGCGGGCTACAGCCCATGGGATCACAAAGAGTGGGACATCACTGAAGAGACTCAGCATGCCCACACTGCTTCATTTTAGGCCACTTGCCTCGAGTGAAGGAAAGAGACCACAGTTGACCCTTGAACAAGGTGGGAGGTGGGGGCACTGACTCCAATGCAGATGAAAATCTACCCTTAAAACGTTTCAGTTCAGTTCGGTTCAGTCGCTCAGTCATGTCCAACTCTTTGTGACCCCATGAATCGCAGCACGCCAGGCCTCCGTGTCCATCCCCAACTCCTGGAATTCACTCAAACTCACGTCCATCGAGTCAGTGATGCCATCCAGCCATCTCATCCTCTGTCGTCCCCTTCTCCTCCTGCCCCCAATGCCTCCCAGCATCAGAGTCTTTTCCAATGAGTCAGCTCTTCACATGAGGTGGCCAAAGTACTGGAGTTTCAGCTTTAGCATCATTCCTTCCAAAGAACACCCAACACCCCCAAAACTTAACTACTAATAAATAGCCTACTGCTGACCCAGAAGTCTTACCTATAACATGAATAGTTGACTAACACTATTAATTTTGTAGTTGTGTTCATACTGTCCCTTTACTATAAAGCAAGCTAGAGAAAAGAAAATATTAAGAGGAAAATCATAAGGAAGAAAAACTGCATTGCAGTACTGTACCATATGTACACATAGATAATGTTAATTCGAGATGAATCGTCTGTTGGTGCCTACATAATATTGTCTTACATGACACAAAACACTGTAGATGTTATACACATCGCTAACACTAGGCATCAGAAATAAAAAGATAATGTGAGAAAGAAATTCATATTTATTTACAGGTGTGGAAATTCATGTGTTGATATGAAGAATGTACCATGTGCATGCCATCTGGGGAAGGTTCAGTGATACTTGAACAAAAAATAAGAGCAAAGCTTTAAGAAAATAAGTATGCAAACAGCATGGAGAATGAATTGGAGAGGAAACCATATGCAAGGGGCCAGTGAGGACAGCACTGAGATGATCCAGGCTGATGAGAAATGAGGCAAAGTGGGAAACGATCAGAGGATCCAGAGCAATGGTGCTGTTCAGTCACTTAGTTGTGTCCAACTCTTTGTGACCCCATGGACTGCAGCACACCAGGCTTCCTTGTCCTTCACTCCTTCATGTTCCTGTCCTTATCTCCCAGTTCACACAAACTCGTGTCCATTGAGCTGACGATGCCACCTAACCATCTCATCCTCTGGGGAATTCCATGGCAGACCAGTGGTTAAGAGGCTACCCTTCTAATGCAGGGGGCGCAGGTTCCATCCCTGGCCAGGGAACTAAGACCCTGCATTCCTTGCAGTAAGGCCAAAAAAAAAAAAAAAGAATATTGGACATTTCTGAAAATGGAATCCACAGTACCCAGTGAGGACATAGAAGGGCAGAAGGAATAATTGACAAGAAAGACACAACTGAGCCTGGAGCTAAGAGCAGGTGGATTTTAGTAACAATCCTTGGGAAAGCAGGAGGGAAGCTGAACTGTTTCGGATATGGTCAACATGGACTCCATGCTGTGTGTGATGTTAGCTATTGCTGCCGCCTTAAGAAAAACGGTTACAAATGAAAGGGATATTTTTAAAATTGGGAAACTTGAGCTATTGCATTTTAAATTTTCATGGTCATCAAGTAAAATTTCAGTCAGTTAAATATCTCATTTTCTTCACTGTAACACCTGAAGTGTATTTTTTAAGGAGGTCCATGTTAGCTGTATTGAACTGTTTCGTTAAACTTCTTTTAAATTACTGCCAGGATTTCTTCCTTAAAGGTCACTCATTGTAATAGAGTGAGAACGAATTTAAATCTGGATTAAAAGCTTTTGGTGAATTCAGAGTGGTATTTTTTTCCCCCTGACTCAGAATTAATGACTAATGCTCCCTGAAGATTTCATATCTATGGGCAACATACACCATCTTGCTGAGTTAAAATCCTAGTAAGGGATTGGATTAATTCTCCATTTCTAATGAGAAGAGAAGAATACCAACAAAGATTCTAATTATATCTCAGACTTGTACAGCTCATTTCTTCCCAGGAGCTAAAGGAAGGTCTGCATCTGGTACTTAATTTGTACATAGAAAGAAGTGATCTGACAAACGCTACATTGTATGCCAGTGTGATTAGAATCCTGGTATTAGAAAAACAGGAGTTTTGATTCTACATTTAGTATACTTTGTTTAAAGTTCCCATCTTCAAAAAGAGAGAGAAAAAAAGTTGTAATTTGTAGAATGAAGAAGTCTTATTTGCCATAAGGAAGGCATTTCTGAATGGGGCATCTGTGAAGCTTTGGTGTAAGGATTATAAGGCACTGTGAAATTTCTTTTGCTAGAAGTATTCTAAGGTAAAACAGATTCATACATTTCTGAAATCATTTACTGAGATACAATCTGATTGAGGCAAGGTGGAATAGATTATTTCTCAACACTTGCTCCAGTCATATACTTCAATGATTTCTCTGATAGGCTCTGTTATACTTTTTTCCTAGTAAAAAATTTTAAAAGTGTACAATAAATGCAAAATAGCACTGTTAAATTGCTTCATTTTTTACTTTTACTAGGGAATAAATGGAAGAGACTTGATCTCAATCTCTTCATACTTGTCTCTCTGCAGTCTATTTTCAAAACTGCAGCCAGAGTGATCCTTCTAAGACTTGGGTTAGAACATGGGCTCTAACATGGGTTAGAACTTGGGTTAGTCCTATGCTCTGAAAGTGTTAGTCGCTCAATCATATCCAACTCTTTGTGACCTCATGGACTGTAGCCTGCCAAGCTCCTCTGTCCATGGGATTCTACTGAGTGAGGCAAGAATACTGAGTGAGTTGCCATTCCCTTCTCCAGGGGATCTTCTGAACCCAGGGATCAGACCCAGGTCTTCTAAATTACTGACGGATTTTTTACCATCTGAGCCATCGTGGCTCCTTATTCTACTTGGACTAAGAACCAAGTCCTTACAGCAGCCTACACGGTCCTGCATGATTTTAGAAGCATCCCTCCTAGCCTCTTAATCCTCTGTCCTACCACTCGCTCACTGGTCCAGCCTCACTAGCCTCGTTGTGTTTTCCACACTGAGAACCTGCCTGTCTCAGGGCCTTTGCACATGTGGTTTCTTCTGCTCTTTTCTTCCAAGAGTTATTCTCATGTCTCTCGGCTTCCCCTTCCTAAGACCATCTCAGACACCTCTTTCTTAATGGGAATATCCTCATCACCCCCTATATAAAGTTGCAAACTTCCTCCACCCCCAATAAACTCTTTTTTCTCTTTTTTATATATCATTTTTCACTTTCTAACACACTTAATAATTTGCTTATTTATTATGTTTTTGTTGTTGTAGTCTCAATCCGACAACACCACCTCCTCTGAACCTCTAGCACCTCCCAAATGCTAGAAGATACAGACCTTAAGGGCAGAGATCTTTGTCCATTTTTTTCATTAATTCATCTCAAACATTCAAATATTGTAGTAAAATAATTCAACCGTAAACTGGATCTAAAACAACACATTAAATCAGTGTAAACTGGGAAATGGAAAGAAGATGGAAACGGTGAGGTAAAAACAGTGGGAGAAAGTTCCCTTTTTTCACAGATGGAGACAATAGAATAGTGTGATTTATGCCCATTATAAAGAAAAAAAAAAGTTAAGTGCTTTTCTTAAATCTCATTTTTAAATATCAGAACCTTCAAATGTTGGAAGAGAAATTTCATTTTCCACTCACTGCTTAGGATAAAGAATGAGCCGTTTCACAATTGTCCTAAGTTCCTGTTCATGCTCATGGATCATCTTGCAGAGCGACACCTAGGATTGAGTGCTCCCTATAGCACAGGGCAGAGCATTGCCACCCTCTCACTTCTAGATGTTTTGCTATTACTAATTCAGCCTAGGATCAGTTTGCTTTTTTTGATGCTATATTCATGACTCATATGTGATTCCTATTGAATTGAATCCCTAGGTCTCTTAGGCTACGTAGTCCCCACTGTGTACAGTCAGGTGTAAGACCTAATATTTTTCCGATTAAATACGAACTTGGTAGATTTCAGCCCATGGCTACATCATGTGAAGACAATTTTGATTCACCATATTTACTAATCTAATCTAATTAGTTCATCGAATACTAAGTTATCTTCAACTATAAATGGAGAAGAAGGGGGAGTATGCCCTCTACCTCTTTACTTAAGAAATATAAGTAATTGGAAAAATGCTATAGAGAACAGATGAAAAGCTGAAACCCTGCAGCCCTTCCCTATAAACCTCCCCTGTGATTAACATCAATTTATTAATGAGCATCACTGAGGGACTTGAGGCTGGAGAAGATTCTCAAGAGTCCCTTGGACCGCAAAGAGATCAAACCAGTCAGTCCTAAAGAAAATCAACCCTGACTCTTCATTGAAAGGGTTGATGCTGAGGCTGAAGCTCCAGTATGCTGAAACTTTTGGCCACCTGATGTGAAGAGCCAACTCATTGGGAAAAAAACCCTGAGGCTGGGAAGATTGAGGCCAGGAAGAGAAGGAGAGACAGAGAATGAGATGGTTGTATAGTATCTCTGACTCAGTGGACATGAGTTTAAGCAAACTCTGGGAGATAGTGAATGACAGGGAAGCCTGGCGCACTGCAGTCAAAGACTTAGGATCTGGTGCGTTGGGGTCACAAAGAGCTGGACATGACTTAGCAACTAAACAACAACAATTGAGGGCCTATGATGTAAGTAGTTTCTAAGCCACTTATCTGTTGTTCAGATTTCTTTCTACCTAAAGAATAAGAATATTGCCTAAGAGTTTACCAGTTTAAGAACTAGTCCTGAATGATCATTTCTATGTATTCTTCATCTGGGAACCCAGTCAGAGAAATAAATCCAGATGTTCTTGTTATGAGACCCATACTAGATTCCTTGTGATCTTCCTCAGGATATTTACACACCATTTCTTAATAATTTATCCTCAAATCATTTTCACAGTTTTGCTTCCTACTTTTTGCAAATTAGAAATTTGATACAGCCCCACAGTATTGTTGAAAAAAAAAGTCAAACATGTTCAAGGAAATTGATATGATTTGCTGCCTTCTTATAAAGCACATTGCTGGACTTCTATTATAATTCACTTTTAATTCTAAGTCAGTAACGTTGAGAATCTATATTAAACCGTGAATGATGATCAGTTAAAAAGTCTTTCTTTGGCATTTCCCTTCAAAATGGAATTAGTGCTATTGAAATCAACTGTTTGTGATATGGTGGAGCCTCTGATGACATGGTTGGTGCTGTAATTAATTGGGAAGCCTTGCGTATGGAATTCTTCTAAATATCTGCTTCTCTTCCACCCACTTTCCTACTTTTGTTGGGGGAGGGAGGAAGGGAGGAGAAAGAGGAGTCTGTTAGTTGAACTTAAGATCTTTACCTAACATCCTTTTTCCATGGTCTACTCATCCTTGTCCTGTCAGTGGGTATTGATAAAGGAAGATCTTAAGTTTGCTTGGCTGTTATTAGTACTCTCATAATTATTATTAGTCAGTCAGGAACTGTGGGTTTTTTGGGGGAAGAAAACCTCAGAAAGGTAAATTTACAGGATTTTATGATACTCAAAGTTATCCACTATGCCAAATGGGAAGATGGGTAATCTATCAATTATTACTCAATATCTTGACATTTTTAGAGCAGATTTTTTTCTACTCAGTTACTTAATCACTTGCTGGTGATTTAAAATTCGAAGTGAGTAGGTAGTTGAGGTCACTGCTCTGTGATGCTAAAGAGTCAACTGGAGAAAGTGTGGAAATGAGGGGAGGGAAGAAGAAATCTCTGAAGTAGCATTTTTGGTTGGGATTTACTTGATAATTCAGAAAAGGTGTACATGTCTACCGCTTAAATGCCAGTGCTGGGAGTCAGGTTGTTACAACCTGCATTGCAATTTTCCTGAGCTAAAAAATGGAGAAATGATATCTTCCAGAATTGCCTCAGGATAATTTCACTCAAATGTGGAAGTGTTTTATGAACTATGAAATACTGTACAGACTCCCAGAAATATAATCTCTTTTCCTATTCACCCCCTAATTCAATCAGAATGGTCAATTTGGTAGACATGCATTATTTAAACCTTGGATCACCTATTAATCAGCACCTTCGGCAGAGAAGACGGAGATGCAAAAAATAACAAGTTCTGTCCAAAAAGCTCAGGTACGCGATCTGACGTCCACGTGTTTCCCCGGTGTTTCTTTTTCTAAAAAGAAACTTCTCTCACATTTTTAAAACAATGATCAGTTGACTGTTTTGTTGTCATTTTGTGTTTTGTTGATTGATTCATGAACAAACATAGTTTGGAGATGGTAGACTTTTTCTGTCACAGGCAAATTAGAAAAAAAATAGCCAGTATCAGATCATATTTTCTGAACTGAAAATACTGTATTTTTATACCATTGTTTTCCATCTGTTTCCTTTATGGACTCTAACTGCTCCGTGCTGCTCTTGGCCAGAAACAAATTAATTCTAAATATTATGTTTGCATTTTGATCCTTTCTCTTAGCTGTAAAATTATGCATAGCTAGACTTTTGCCCCTATAAACCCATCTGTGGCCGCTAAAAAGTAAATTATTTCATTGAAGGTCAGCGTTAAATCCAGCCAGATTTACCTTTTATTAATCCCTGTGTGTTGCTTGGGTTGTAAGCTTTTTATCACTGTACTCTGTTTTTGGGCCCCAGCATCTTTTCTCTCGTTTTGATTCATCATGCTGCTCTAACGCTGTGGATGTGAGGATTTGGCCATCTGGGCGTTTTAAAACGTGGCATCAGACCCATGGAGTCACCATTCGGTGCTGTGTCTGATGTTCACTTCTTCACTATGCATAACCAGGCATTTGTCAAAAATGCCCAGCCTGGACCCAGCAGTTTACTGTGGTCACGTATGCTTTAGTCATGCTGTCTAACTCTCAATTAGAAGAATCTCAGATTTAGTCATTACATGTTTTATGGATTGTGGAAACATGGAGGTCCTTCAAATGGATGGACAGCTGAGAAACACGGGGGCCAGTTTGATGCAGTCCAAGTGAAACTCCCAACAGATCGGCGATTTTGTGTCCCTGCTGTGCTCAGACTGCATGGAGATAGAAGTAAAATTCTATTTTCGGTATTGAGGAATTAAATGGGGGCGCCAAACATGCAGAGGCCTGAGCATCAGCGTCCTGGGTGGGCAAGATGATGTGAAAAATCACCTTGGCTTCTCAGATGACCTTTCTTCAAGAGGAGTCTCTAGAGCCCCGTTTCCATCCCTGGAAAATGGGCCAGAGTGAGAAACAGACTGTATTTCCAAGATTTCTCTACTGAGATGCTGCCCATTCTTCCAAATCCAAATGCCACCTCCTCCAGGAAGGCTCCCAATGTGCGCCTGTTTAGAACTGACATTGTGGTTCCAAAGCAGTCACTTACAGGGTGGAATGCTCCTGTAAGCACTTGCTCCTGTGTACACAGAGCTGCAGCCGTTCACTGGTTCATCTTGTTCTTCACACTCCACGTAAGCACCGCATAGGTGAACAGCAGCCATGTAGGCTTGTGTGACCATTGCAGAGATTTCTCCTTTCTTCTCTGTTAACCCGTTTGATTCTTTACATGCTTGTCTTTGTGTCTAGATGATAAACATCTTGAGGTCCACACCCTTCTAGGTTATCTCCATAAACCCTTTGCACTTGAAGTACTGCAACTGAAGAATGTTGAATGAATTTAGACTATCAATCCAATGAAAACAATCTTCAGTTCTGCCATGACTGCCTATGCTCATTTCAGAATTTGAATATGTTGTTTGTATATTATATTTGACATAAAAATGCAACTTCTAAACCAATACTACTGGTATCATTCCACTCAAAAAATCACTCTGTTTAAGACAGAAGGCCATACCATTATAATTAAAAAAAAAAAAAAAAAATGGGGAGGGTGTCAAATTAATTGGGAATGTATCTTAATGTGGGGATTTGTGGACATTTTAGAAGCAAATGTTTGTTTCTTTTGATCTTGAAAGTTAGACTGTTTTGCAGATAGTGTGTATACAAAGACTAAGTGCCTGTGGACAATTTGTTTTCTGATCAAACTAGTAATTATTTTGCTTGTATTAGCAAGGATGAACATCAATGACTGGGCCAAACATGGTTTTTGGAGTTTTCTAGATGGTTTATATGTTGCAAGTTTGAGTCAGGGATCAGCACTTTATTTTAAAGACTCTTTTGACTTGTCTCCTATGTTCTATCATTAGCCACAGATCCACTTTTGAAAATTCTAGATGGCCCTATTTTAAATTTGTCTCTTAAATGGTTCTGTTGTTTTAGAATCCACTTAGCAACATTTTAGGTTTTGTTTCCAGCATTTTGTTCTGGGAAAGCTTAGCTGGTTGTTTCATTTTGATTCCTAAGACAAATTTAACAACTATTAAGACCCCCCCGCAACATATCGATGTAAACTTCAATGAAACCGTGTAGTAACAGAAGAATTAAAAATAAAAAAACCACAGGGAGTTAGGCTGCACTGAAACATGTTGTCAGCATTAATGATTGCTTCCATTTGCACCAATATTTCATTCTTTTCATTCCATAGGATCGTGCGACTGAGCTCCATTAGGATAATATATTCCAAAGGAACTCATTATTTTCAGGGCTGGGGGGACAGGGGTATTGTTCCATGACAGAGCTACTAAATTTAATTTCCTCTACCTTGCAGGAAGTACATACATTCATTACTTTAATTTATTAAAAATGTATTACCTAAAACCACAGTTAACTAAGTCAGACAATTTGCTTAATCTCATAATACCCACCGCTTTGGTCATCTTTCACTAGGTATTCCCTGAAGCACACTTTCATTTTCTTCAGTAGCACTTTCTAAGTTGGATTTTTAAGATCAACACACCATTTCAGCAAGATAATCATTAAATAGAGGCTTCTGCATCTTCTATCACAAATGAGTAAGGTGAATTTTGTTTTGTTTGATCTGATTATTTTTTTATTCAGTGTTTATTTTATCATGGCTATAAAAATGGTATCTGAAAAGAAAAAAAAATGATATCTGCAGATAATATGTGGTAAAACTCATACTTTTCTTGAACAGCTGTTTTAAACTTCTTTGGAATTTCTTTGGGAGAGTTCTTTAACTTCATTGTCTAAACATTTCTAAATGAGCTTTTTATTTATATCCTAATATTTTCAATTCCCCAAAGATTATTTTTTACAAAGTCTTGATAGTTATAATATTTTATCTCTGCTTTCTGTGGGAATAAATGATGATCTTTTCTCTGGAGAAAGAGAGCTATCTTTGCCAGGATGTCGCTTTCTTCCAAATACTTTGTTGTGGTGTCTGTCTCCTGTCTTTGGAGAGGGATTGCTCAAAAACTCTCGACAAATTCCATGACTCATCTTGGCCTGTCCTCCATATTAGGGTAGATCTGGCTTTGCTCTTCAGCTGTCAGATATCCCAGAAAGAGACTCTCCTCACCTTCCTCCCAGAAGAATGAACCTGGCTGCATCCTTGCATGCCTGCATGCTTTTCTTAAAACTCTTAATGTTGAGCTTCTCAGGTGGCTCCCTGGTAAAGAATCTGCCTATCAAGTGGGAGACACAGGTTTGATCCCTAGGTTGGGAAGATCCCCTGAAAAAGGAAATGGCAATCCACTCCAGTATTCTTGCCTAGAGAATCCCATGGGCAGAGGAGCCTGGGGGGCTACAGTCCATGGGGGTCACAAAAAGTCAGACATAACTGAGCGACTAACACACACACACATATATATTTGTTCGAACCACCATCTTGATCAAGAATTCTCCTTTGTTTCTGTTTAGTCTCAATTGCAAAAGTAGAGATTAATTAAATAAGTGTTGAGAATAGAAGATGAAAGGAAGGAATCAAGAAAGTTAAACAGGAGTTATCATAAAAGGAGTACGTTAAGGCTGTGTATTGTCACCCTGCTTGTTTAACTTATATGCAGAGTACATCATTAGAAATGCTGGGCTGGATGAAGCATAAGCTGGAATCAAGATTGCTGGGAGAAAAATCAATAACCTCAGATATGCAGGTGACACCACCCTTATGGCAGAAAGTGAAGAGGAACTAATGAGCCTCTTGATGAAAGTGAAAGAGGAGAGTGAAAAAATTTACTTAAAGCTCAACATTCAGAAAACAAAGATCATGGCATCCGGTCCCATCACTTCATGGCAAATAGATGGGGAAAAGTGGAAACAGTGGCAGACTTTATTTTTTTGAGGGGGGCGGAGCTCCAAAATCACTGCAGATGGTGACTGAAGCCATGAAATAAAAAGACACTCCTTGGAAGAAAAGTTATGACCAACCTAGACAGCATATTGAAAAGCAGAGACATTACTTTGCCAACGAAGGTCCATCTAGTCAAGGCTCTGGTTTTTCCAGTAGTCATGTATGGATGTGAGAGTTGGAGTATAAAGAAATCTGAGCATTGAAAAATTTATGCTTTTGAACAGCGGTGTTGGAGAAGACTCTTGAGAGTCCCTTGGGCTGCAAGGAGATCAAACCAGTCAATCCTAAAGGAAATCAGTCCTGAATGTCCATTGGAAGGACTGATGTTGAAGCTGAAACTCCAATCCTTTGGCCACCTGATGTGAAGAGCTGACTCATTTGAAAAGACGCTGATGCTGGGAAAGTTTGAGGGCAGGTGGAGAAGGGGACGGCAGAGGATGAGATGGTTGGATGGCATCACCAACTCAATGGACATGAGTTTGGGTAAACTCTGGGATTTGGTGATGGACAGGGAGGCCTGGTATGCTGCAGTCCATGGGTTCTCTAAGAGTTGGACACGATTGAGCAACTGAACTGGACTGAACTGAAAGCTTTGTTTGGGAAAGGTTTCCATTTGAATTCAGAGTTAAAGGGTCTGAAAATTCTGACGAACATATCGTATGGCTTGTCTGTTGCTGAGAACATTAATTTGGTCAAATGGAATGAAAATCCTTAAGAATTACTCATTTTTTCATTGGCAGCACTTGGCACCATTTGGAATGACAAACACTATTTCCATAGATGTTAATAGCCCCAGAAGGTACATCACATTTGGATGATGAATGTTATACAAAGTTGCATAAAGATGACATTATGGACCAACCCCCACCTCCTGTTTTTCTTTAAGGGGATTATTAAATAATATGCAACTGTCTGGAGATTTTTTCTTATATTGCTTTAATATTTTTCAATTAAATTATCACCCAGAGCTCCAGGATTTAGTCTTTCATATTTCAAGGCACTGAGAGTTAAATTATGGTCTGGCTCAAGGGATTCTCAGAGCCCTTCAGGGCATCACCAGACCCGGTGATGAATGAGTTCTGGGAAACAGGCGGCTCTTCACTAACAAGGCATCTCATGCCCAATGTTTAGCGGGCCCTTTCTGGAAACTTATGACCTATATTTTGGGGAAATGTTCTTATATCATTTGTTGCTAATTTTCTTGCTTCCCCGTTGTACATCCTCCATGTTCTAATGGGAACTTTTATCACTCAAACAATGTGTATTCTTGACTAATCTTCTAGCTTCTTGCCTTTTCTCTATTTTCCATTCATTTGTCTTTTTACTCTACTTTCAGGATGATTTCTTAAAACTTTATCTTCTGATCTGTCTGCTGGATTTCCATGTGAGCTGTTATGTTACTAATTTCAGATGCTCTATTTTTGAACTTGAGTGTCCTGCATTAATAGCATCGATTTGGGGTTTGTACATGTTCCTAAGTGTTTTGTTTTAGATTTTTTTTCTCCCTGCATAATCTGTTTTCTTGGAATGACTTTACTTTTTTCTGTTTGTTAGTTTGAATCTTTATCTTTGAGAGCTTTTCCTCAGGTTTTCCTCATCCCGGGCTTTTTGTGCATGACAACAGTGAGGGCTTTCACGCCTGATTGGCCAAGCTGCCTTCATCATTGGGTATCTCAGCTCTCAGCTACACTGGGAATTGCCCTATGTGGTACCATTTCTTCAAGAATTCCAGGTGTCAGTGTATTTGTCTTTTCTGCTTTGAAATAGACCAGTGCATGCATGCTCCCTCACTCAGTCATGTCTGACTCTTTGCAACCACATAGTCTGTGACCCACCAGGTTCCGCTTTCTGTGGGATTCTCCAGGGAAGAATACTGGAGTGGGTTGCCATTTCCTACTCCAAGGGATCTTCCTAGCCCAGGGATCAAACTGCATCTCCTGCGACTCCTGCATTGGCAGGCATATTCTTTAACAGCTGCACCACCTGGGAAGCTCAGAAATAGATCAAATTCCCCAGGGGGGGAGGGTGGGGGGGAACATCTTCTAGTTTCTATTTAGAGGGAAGGGATCTGGGAGTTAGTCTCTTGAGTACCAATTAAGGTTAGGGACAGGGGCTGGGGGACTTTGCATTACTTATTTGGCATGCATTTGACCATGATATCAGCTGTGTGTGTGTGAGTGCTTAGTCACTCACTCATGTCCAACTCTTGTGGCCCCAGGGACTGTAGCCTGCCAGACTCCTCTGTCTGTGGGATTTCCCAGGCAAGAATACTGGAGTGGGTTGCCATTTCCTTCTCCAGGAGATCTTCCCCATCCAGGGATCGAACTGGGGTCTCCCTCATGTCTGGCATCTGCTGCATGGGCGCTGTACTTAGTCACTCAGTCGTGTCCGACTCTTGTGACCCCATAGACTGTAGCCTGCCGGGCTCCTCTGTCCATGGAATTCTCCAGGCAAGAATACTGGAGTGGGTTGCCATTTCCTTCTCCAGAGGATCTCCCCAACCCAGGGATTGAACCCAGGTCTCCTGCATTGCAGTCAGACTCTTTAGTGACTGAGCTCCTGCTGCAGGTGGAGTCTTTTCCACTCACACCCCCTGGAAAGCCCCCTGCTCGGTATAGCATTTGCCAGACCTAGAGCCTCTGTTTACCCTCTCTAGGGAATGCATCTCTAGGCTCTGGGGGGAAGAGGGACACGCAGAAGACATCAGAGGTCTAACTGCTTCTCAGACAGATTCCACCCAGGCTGCCAATTTCAGAACCACCCTCTTTGCCTCCGCTTCAGAAGTTAACAGATGCTGGTTATGACTCTAAAAGTATAACTCAAGTCTGTCTCTATCTTTTCCTACTGATGTCGCTCATCTATTTCCTTCTACCTTCCAAAACTGTGTGATCTTTATCTTCTATCCTGTCTTCTCCATCCTATGGATTATGTTTTTGATATATATCCCTTTACTATAGTTTTTGTCAGTATGTTTTCAGTATTGCATCTTAATAAGAGAGCAAGATGGTACAGTTTTCATTTTGACTCTCTTGTAGTATGTAACAATGCTTACACATAGTAGACACTGACTGGTATTTGTAGAATTCAATAGATGAAAACTTTAACTACATCTAAAGCATAGTACTACATCATTCATTTTCACATATTAGAGATTTATTGTATTTGATAAATTAATAAAATTAAATATCTCCTTTCTTCTCCAATAATGCAACATAAAGATATAGCTCCCTAAGTAAAAATCTGCAATAGACAAAGTTAACAATACTTTGAATGCACATTTTACCAACTCCTGTGTTATCTATTCAACAAATACGAATATCTTTGAGAAAGCACAATGTGACTAATAATTCAGTACAGTTCAGTCGCTCAGTTGTGTCTGACTCTTTGTGACCCCATCGACTGCAGTATGCCACTTTTCCCTGTCCATCGCCAACTCCCAGAGCTTACTCAAACTCATGTCCATTGAGTCCGTGATGTCATCCAACCATCTCATCCTCTGTCGTCCCTTCTCCTGCCACCTTCAATCATTCCCAGCATCAGGGTCTTTTCAAATGAGTTAGTTCTTCCCATCAGGTGGCCAAAGGATTGGAGTTTCAGCTTCAGCATCAGTCCTTCCAATGAATATTCAGGACTGATTTCCTTTAGGATGGACAGGTTGGATCACCTTGCAGTCCAAGGGACTCTCAAGAGTCTTCTCCAGCACCACATTTCAAAAGCATCAATTCTTCAGCACTCAGCTTTTTTTATAGTCCAACTCTCACATCCATACACGACTACTGGAAAAACCATAGCCTTGACTAGATGGACCTTTGTTGGCAAAGTAATGTCTCTGCTTTTTAATATGCTATCTAGCATATCTAATATGCTCCTTTTTTTCCAAGGAGCAAGCATCTTTTAATTTCATGGCTGCAATCACCATCTGCAGTGATTTTGGAGCCCCCAAAAATAAAATGTCACTGTTTCCATTGTTTCCCCATCTATTGGCCATAAGGTGATGGCCCAGATGTCATGATCTTAGTTTTCTGAATGTTGAACTTTAAGTCAACTTTTTCACTCTCCTCTTTCACTTTCATCAAGAGGCTCTTTAGTTCTTCTTCATTTTCTGCCATAAGGGTGGTATTACCTGCATATCTGAGGTTATTGATATTTCTCCCAGCAATCTTGATCCCAGCTTGTGCTTCATCCCGTCTGGCATTTCTCATTATGTACTCTGCATATACGTTAAATAAGCAGGGTGGCAATATACAGCCTTGACATACTCCTTTCCCGATTTGGAACCAGTCTGTTTTTCCATGTCCAATTCTAACTGTTGCTTCTTGACCTGCATACAGATTTATCAGGAGGCAGATCAGGTGGTCTGGTATTTCCATCTCTTGAAGAATTTTCCACAGTTTGCTGTGATCCACACAGTCTAAGGCTTTGGTATAGTCAATAAAGCAAAAATAGATGTTTTTCTGGAACTCTCTTGCTTTTTCCATGATCCAGCTGATGTTGGGAATTTGATCTCTGGTTCCTCTGCCTTTTCTAAATGTAGCTTGAACATCTGGAATTTCATTGTTCATGTATTGTTGAAGCCTGGCTTGGAGAACTTTGAGCATTACTTTGCTAACATGTGAGATGAGTGCAATTGTGCAGTAGTTTGATCACTTTTTGGCATTGCCTTTCTTTGTGATTGGAATGAAAACTAACCCTTCCAGTCCTGTGGCCACTACTGAGTTTTCCAAATTTGCTGTCATATTGAGTGCAGCACTTTCACAGCATCATCTTTCAGGATTTGAAATAGCTCAACTGGAATTCCATCACCTCCACTAGCTTTGTTCATAGTGATGCTTCCTAAGGCCCCCTTGACTTCACATTCCAGGATGTCTGGCTCTAGGTGAGTGATCACACCATCGTGATTACCTGGGTCATGAAGATCTTTTTTGTATAGTTCTTCTGTGTATTCCTGCCACCTCTTCTTAATATCTTCTGCTTCTGTTAGGTCCATACCATTTCTGTCCTTTATTGTGCCCATCTTTGCATGAAATGTTTCATTGGTATCTCTAATTTTCTTAAAGAGATCTTTAGTCTTTTCCATTCTATTGTTTCCCTCTATTTCTTTGCATTGATCGCTGAGGAAGGCTTTCTTATCTCTCCTTGCTATTCTTTGAAACTCTGCATTCAGATGGGTATATCTTTCCTTTTCTCCTTTGCCTTTAGCTTCTCTTCTTTTCTCAGCTATTTGTAAGGCTTCCTCAGACAACCATTGTGCCTTTTTGCATTTGTTTTTCTTGAGGATGGTCTTGATCACTGCTTTCTATTAAATAGTTACTGAGATTCACTAATAATTTCACTAATAACTACTGAGATTAATATTCACACTTGGTAACATAGCACATATATTATGAATTGGATATTATTTAATTCGTAGGAATATCCTGTAAATGAAATTTCATAGGTTAAAATCTGTTAGCTCCTAAACCAAGAACAGATTGAAGTAAACAGTTTTACAGTTTATGTGTGTCAGTAAATAAGATTTTGTTACATAGAAGCTCTCTTTCTATTACTAAATTTAATAATGCAAATGGAGTTTTAGTTTATTGCTTCTATAGAAAGCTTAATCAGTTTCTGAGAGAGCCTGAAAGCTAATTGTAATGTATTTGGAATTTTTTAGGATCAGGTGGTTATTATAAATATTTATTTCAAAGCAGAATTATACTTAAGCCTCTAGATCTTGACAGATCACAGTTTCAATATTTCCAGATAGTGTAATATTTCCTTAGAAATATAGTATTAGATATTTAACTCTTGTATTGGGGTGTTTGATCTATGCAAGTTTATGGATCAACAAGCAATATAATTTGCCAGATATGTCCCCATTTTTTATTTTAGAAATAGACCAATTTTTCATACCATAGTGTGGCATTTCTTATGTAACAGTTTGCACAACCATAATTTGTTTTCATTTATTAAAAACAAGTATGAAGTTTGTATTCAGACTGGTTTATTGAAGGAGTAAACCTTTACTTAAATGATGACCATATTATTTTTTAGTGTGTATAATTTTTCTAAGAAAAACAAAATCCTAAGATAGCTTTAATTCAAAATAGAAAGGACTGCTTTTTCTTTAAAAGTCTTTAGCAATTGTTTTATTTTCTATGTCGTATGTATATTATTTTGATTAAGATAAAAAATTAGCTGGAAAGAAAACCACTGAATTTCTTTATGCTTAATATTTTATATGGGTTGTTTCATATAATATTACAAGCATAGAAGGTTATTGTTACTCACATTTTACAAATTAGTCACTTCAGTCATGTCCGACTCTTTATGACCCTGTGGACTGTAGCCCCCCAGTCTCCTGTCCATGGGATTCTCCAGGCAAGGATACTGAAGTACATTGTCATGCCCTTCTCCAGGGCACGTCCCTGGCCTGGTGATGGAACCCATGACTTCTGCTTCTCCTGCATTCCAGGCAGGTTCTTTACCCACTGAGCCATGTGGGAGGTCCGTTTTGTGGTTTGTCAGCTAAAATACATAAAGTGCTAAGAATTATGGCTGGCACTCTGTAAGTGCTACGTATGTGTTAGCTATCGGTTGTTGTTTTTCTGGTTATGCTGCTGTGACAGTGTCCAGGAAAAGCAATTATGGTGCTCTCACAGATATGAAAAGTAGTTTTAGCCTTTGCAGCAAATTTTCTCTCCCATCTGCCTTTCAGGAGTTGGGTTTCATGCCTTTCCTTTGGACAACCACCTCATAGAAGAACAAGTTTACCTTAGAAAACAGTCAGGACACACCAGAGCTGAGGGGAGTCAACTTCTTTTGAGGCCAGGGCCATGCAGGGGTGGGGAATAAAGAAACAGGCTCAATGACCTTGCTGTCTGCTGTGAATCTGATGTAGAAGTTGTCAGAATTGGTGCCTCCAAAGAACTGGGCATAAGTCACAGTGGAAAAGACGAGGAACTAGTCAGCAGCCTGCATCTGCCCCCCTCCCCTGCCATGTACCTGCTTTCTAGTTCAAACACAGACTCCCCATCCAAAAATCAGAGCTAGGTCACCCAGTGTCTTTTTGACTAAGTATATACACATTACTTCCCCCACCCCCCCACATCCCTTCAGAGTCAGCCAGTGACCTTCCCAATAAGAAGAGACCCTGTCCAACCCATCTTTTTGGTCAATGATACAGAAGATGCTGTGCTTCCCTGCCAGGTGCTCCAAACAAATGAGGGTATTGATTCACATCCTCCCGACTTTAAAGACTGGATTTAAGAATGAAATGTGATTGTATGTGGAAATGCTTTGCACATCTTTAAG
The DNA here is from genome assembly GCF_002263795.3 of Bos taurus. Classification (NCBI taxonomy): domain Eukaryota; kingdom Metazoa; phylum Chordata; class Mammalia; order Artiodactyla; family Bovidae; genus Bos; species Bos taurus. The sequence continues at coordinate 27,834,086 of NC_037341.1, forward strand.
ACATAGCAGTATAGAATGGGAGTTAGGACTTCCCTGGTGGTATAGTGGATGGGAATCCACCTGCCAGTGCAGGGTACGTGGGTCCAATCCCTGGTCCAGGAAGATTCCACATGCCTTGGAGCAGCTAAGCCTGTGCACCGCAACTGCTGAGCCTGTGCTCCGTGACAAAAGAAGCCCCCACACTGAGAAGCCTAGGTACCACAGCGAAGAGTAGCTCCCATTCACTGTGACTAGAGAAAACCCTTGTGCAGCAATAAAGACCTAGCGCAACCAAAAATAAAATAAATTTTTTGAAAACTCAAAAAAAAAAGAGATGAAAAGAATGGGGGTTAATTTACCCCTGCAGGATTTCTAATCCATCTGCTACGGCGATGGATGAGTCCTTTCCTGATAATGGATTGATGGCAGATGTACAGCATTAGAAGCTATGTGGCTCATTAACCCATGACACTAGAATCTTGGTTATAAAAGTGAGCAACTTTATAGAACACATATTAGCGAGAACATTAACGAAATGATCAGGATTTAATGTCTCCTAATGGGCCATTATATCCTTTTTGTTCTTGAAGTAGATTAAAAAATACATGAATCTGTGGCATAGAGATTAATATCATCCTGAAGAACTGGCATCGGAACACTAATAGACACATGGAAAGCTGCTCCCTTTGGCCTGGGAACTGGAATTCTCGGAAAAAAAAAAAATAAGCGTAGAGGATAGCAGCTGTTAGGAATCATCCTTCAAGAAGCCTAGCTGAAATTTACCTAGAAATTAACACCTGCTACTGAAGCTGTGTCTAATGACAAAATTAGCAAGGACGCTATGGCCACAGTTATAGTATTATGGTTTCAATTCTACTTTAAAATTGCCGTAGCAAAAGAACATTTGATCAGGAGATAGCACTGAGTTTTACTCCAAATGGGTTTCCCTGGTGGCTCGGTAAAGAACCTGCCTGCCATGCAGAAGATGGGGGTTCAATCACTTTCACACTTAACTGCAAATGAGGGTTTGACTACCGCTAAAATAGTGTCACACCCAGAATGTGAAATGTGAAGAGGACACCTTTCAATCAGACATTCTGTGGCTTCAGTTGTTAAATGGTCACACTTACCTGCAGAAAGGATATTCATTTTCTAGCTAAAGTGTTTTATTATATTTTGAAAATACTTCACTGAGTCATTTTCATAGAAGCATGAGAATATTCCCCATTAAGCTTCTCAAAGTTGAAAAGTGATTTTTATCACTGCCTGTACTTAACTCTTTGCTTCATCAATTAGTGATTTCTACCTAATAAGATTAACATCACAGTACTAGAGTCTTTTTTTAAAAACTAAAGCTGTGTGTTTTATTGTGTTATATAGTTCATTGTAAGTAAAGTTGTATTTTTACGATACCAAATGATGAATAGCCATTACGTAGCTAATTTGATCAAGCCACTAATTTCAGATTCTGAGTTAATTTAAAAGTGTCAATACTTACATACACAGAATTAAATTCTTATTAAACAGTATTTATTTTAGTTATTTTCTTATAAATTTGCATTTTTGCATGAGTACAGAAAATTTAATTTGTAACTAGAACTTCAAACCTTTTAACTTTACTAGACAAACAATGATTTTCCCCCCAAAAATCTTTCTGATGGTGAATCAGATGGCAAAAATTACAAGTATAAGAATAAAGTTTATGACTTTTCTAAAACATGACTTTTTCTCTATTATCTCTTAGGCTCCTTAACCTACAGTCACGATTTTCTTGGTTAGTATGGTATACTAACCAAGTATACTACTACTTGTAAAACAACCTCAGAAAAAAAAAGCTGTGGTAAATGGAAGGATCATTTCTTGTTACATCCTTGAAGATATCAACTGTACATATTTTACAAATAAATAATTCATTAGTACTTTAATTTTGTGATCACACCTAAGGACATCAGTCTAGTTGACCAAACTCTGAAAAATACAGTTAAACCAATTATTGATTGACGAAGTTTTTAAAAGACATTTTAATGCATTTTGTTTAATTCAAGTAGCAGTTTTCTTCAATGTAGTAAGCCAATTTATCTGTGTAAACATGGTATAATTTACATAAATATGATGCCTTTTAACTTGTGGTTAAAAATATTCAATTGTGGCAAAATCATTTTTCAAAGTATCCTACCATAACACAGGTGCAAGTCAGTCAGTTTCTTTATTCCAACACCAGTTCTTCTTTTCATTAGCTGTCATCTAAAGCAAACTTGTCAAGTCTATTTATCATGTTTTTTTCTTTCTTTGATATTTTTGTTTGCATAGTACTTCCCCACCCTAAGATAAATCTTCATGTTTTTCTTCTAATTTTTATGGTTTATATTTTATATTTAACTCTTTAATGCATTCAGAATTGACCATTTGATATTAAATTGTGTATATTATTTTACATTTTGTTTTTTAAATTAAAGAAGAGTAGATTTACAATGCTGTATTTATTTCGGGTGTACAGCAAATTGGTTCAGTGATAAATACACATATATCAATTTCTTTCAGATTCTTTTCCCTTTTAAATTATTACAAAATATTAAGTATAGTTCCCTGTGCTATGGGAAGAACCTCTGGAGGAGGAAGTGGGGTTGCAGAGTGAGACACAACTGAGCATGCATGCATGCCACTCCCACCTCATAAGTCCAGGAAAATCAGGACATTATGACTGCCTTCCAGTAAATATTGGGCATAGCGTGACCCTCAGAATTTTTTGCAATGCTATGTTTAGCTCGTGTATGATGTGGAAACTTAGAGAAGACTCATTTGGAATCTGTCTTTCCTTCTTCTTTCTTGTATAGGTTGAGCTCCCATGTGTCTCTTCCACATTATTCTGCTTTTCTGAGTTGTGGGAGAAGAGACCTGTGCTGCAGGGAGTAAAGTCAGGAACACGAGTGAAGGAGAAAGGGAGAGAGGACCATACTCCATTAAAAATCTAAGAACCATCAGAAGTAACTAGCATTCTAAAAATGGACCCTCTACTTGTCGATCAAGTCCTTTGATTCTCTTCATTGACAAATTTGCCTTGACTAGGAGCCTGGTTACATTCTCTTGGGAACTAACCATTGACATTTTAATACATAGGACAAGCTTTGAAACCTTCTGGGATGACCTAGTCTTATGAATCACTGTTCTACACTCAGCTGAGATCTTGTCTAGCTTTTTTTTTTCTTTTTACTCTGAGCTTCTGGCTTTGTTCTCAGTTGATTCTCAGCAGTATGTCCACAAATAATCCATTTGTGTTATACTTTGCCTGACAGGTATACTTTGACTTCCCTGGTGGCTCAGAGAGTAAAGCATCTGCCTACAATGTGGGAGAACTGGGTTCTATCCCTGGATTAGGAAGATCCTCTGGAGAAGGAAATGGCAACCCACTCCAGTACTCTTGCCTGGAAAATCCCATGGACAGAGGAGCATGGTAGGCTTCTACAGTCCATGGGGTTGAAAAGAGTCAGACACGACTGAGCAACTTCACTCACTTGCCTGACAGGTAAATTTCAACCATCACCAAGACTAATACTGTGGGTTGGTTGACTCTCTAATCTGAATACATTCCTATCAGATGAAAGAATTGACCTGGCAAAAAATTGTCACAATTCACATACAAACAGTGAAGCAAAGCCCTCATTTTATGTGTAATTATGACCAAATTAGGTATTTATCAAACTAAGAAGCTGTAATTTACACATCCCCAAAGTGGAATCTTTTTTGATATTGAGAATAATTATATAAATGGCCCAGAATGTTTTTGATAACCATACCTGGTATTTATGATGAAATGATGGCCCTAACACATTTATGCATTCACAGTAAATTATAGGAACATTTTTATTTCTAAATGTTAATAAATAAATTTGCATTGTATGAGTGAGTGAGTGTTAGTTGCTCAGTAGTGTCCAACTCTTTGCAATCCCATGGACTATAGCCCACCAGGCTCCTCTGTCCATGGGGATTCTCCAGGCAAGAATACTGGACTGGGTTACTTTTCCCCCCTCCAGGGGATCTTCCCAACCCAGGAATCAAACCTGGGTCTCCTGCATTGCAGGAGTGTAGTGCATTGCATTGTATAGTGCATTCTATTATAAAGTATCTGAATTTGAGGACAGAATCCATGGTCATAAGTAAAATAAATGACGAAGAATGCTATAAATCATTCAATAGCTACAAAATCCTCAATGAAATTATTATATTGTAATTCAAATTTTGTCTTTTATTAATTGTATATAATGCATGGCTCTGACCCATGGATTCTAGGTCTACTGAACATCCCCATAAAATTCTGTTCTCCTGGACACAGAGAATGGATCTGTTTCTGAGTTTCTGAGTTATGTGCGGTCAGTCCTTCCTTACCCAGAGTGCATCTGGTAGGTATTACGCATCCATCCCTCCCTTCCTTGTGGATCTTTGCAGAGGACCGTGGACTAGCACATACTGGTTTCTGATATAATGTGAGATCCTGGGGAAGGGATCATTGGGAAGTTTCTGCCCTTATAGAATTTATGTCACACCATGTTCTCCAATTTTTTTCATGGCTTTATCTGCCTACAGGTAATATTTACCTCACCAAGTCATATCTAGAAGCTGAAATTTTAAAAATATGAAGGAAAGGCAGATGTGCCAAAGAGCACAGTCCTTTGCTGAAGGCTGCCTCGATTTTCAAATATAAGGGAACTACCTGGACTTTTAAATTTAAGTTTTATGTAGCTTGTCTAAAGTGTAATAGTACTGCTACTTGGCACATGGCCTAGAATTAGACAATGTTCCAGAGGTAAAGAAAAATGAAATTACTTAAGGATACAGAGAGAGTACAAGTGCCTGTCCTACTATTTCAATTCTTCTTTGATTAAAGTTAAAAAAAATTTTTTTAAGTCAGCCAATAGTCCGCTACCCAAATTGAGGTTTTTGTGTTTTACAGTGCATCTGTGATCAGGCAGGTGCTTCCCTGGTGGCTCAGACAGTAAAGAATCTGCCTGCAATGCAGAAGACCTGAGTTTAATCCTTGAGCTGGGAAGATACCCTGGAGTAGGAAATGGCAACCCACTCCAGTATTCTTGCCTGGAGAATTCCATGGACAGAGGAACATGGCAGGCTACAGTCCATGGGGTCATAAAGAGCTGGACACGACTGAGCAACTAACACACATGATCAGGCAAACTGTGCTTTCAGATTCACTTGCAAGGTGTGTGGCACAGCTAATATGGGGTCTTATTCTCCAGCTAGATATGGTCCTAAGAACACTGCCCTTCACTGAGGACACAGACACCTCTAAACATATAATAGTTTTGACAGTAAAAAGAAGAAAATATCTTCTCCTATTTGATATATTTTTGGAAAGTCTCCAAACAAACTTTTACAGTTCTGTGTGCTGTGCTCAGTCATGTCCAACTGTTTTGTGACGCCATGGACTGTAGCCCACCAGGCTTCTCTGTCCATGGAATTTTCCAGGCAAGTATCCTAGAGTGGGTTGCCATTTCCTTCTCCAGGGGATCTTCTCCACCCAGGGATAGAACCCTCTTCTCTTGCTAGATTTCTTCAAAAACTGCATATCTCATTTCCAGACTCAGAAATAAAGAGCTGAACTCTTGATTGATGAGATTTTTCAGCTTCAGGGACTGCATGGGAATATTCTGGTTACTGATTGGACCACCATCCTCAATACCAAACTGTTATCCTGCACCACACCTTTCAGTATGCATGGAGCTTTTGATGGGCAATATGAGAAGTGTCAGTCACTCAGTCATGTCTGACTCTTTGTGACCCCATGGACTGTAGCCCACCAGGCTCCTCTTTCCATGGAATTCTCCAGGAAAGAATACTGGAGTGGGTAGCCATTCCTTTCTTCAGAGTGTCTTCCTGACCCAGGGATCGAAGCTGGGTCTTCTGCATTGCAGTCATATTCTTACTGTCTAAGGCACTAGGGAAGCTCTCTGATGAACAATGCTAATTCTCAAATAACAACTAAGATGCCATCAGGCCTTGTCATTGGTTGACAAGATGCTCAAAGCATCATTCTTAAAGGAAAACTATATCAGACTGTGAGTCATTTTCTATATCAATGGCTCTGAATTAAAGTAATTCTAAACATCTTTGCTCCTCATTCATCAATATATTGTAATTAATATAGCTTATATATTTTTAGGTTATGAAGTACTAATGATGAAAATATGAAACTTTTGCACTATGATGCATAGAAAACAAAGACTATAAATAGCATTTCTGTTAAAGAGATAAGCAGGAAAAATTTATTAAAAAAAAAAAAGAACTCAAAGAAGTTCTTGTGACCTAATGAGATCTTTAAATTTATTAATGTAATTATCTGTTATATAGTAGGGCTCCCTGGTGGCTCAGTGCTAAAGAATCTACCTGCCAGTGCATGAGACACGGGTTCGACCCCTGTATTCTACTTTGGACAATATAATGTGTCTTCAACTAGGTACTTATGGAAAGTGTAGCTAAGTCTGCTTTTGGAAAAGCTGAGTATTTTAAGAGTAGCTGCCATCTTTAAGGACAACAGAAATTGATATGTCCTCATGATCTGCAAATTGAAAAGGGCAGCCCATGGGGTCACAAAGAGTCCGACATGACTGAGCGACAGAACAACAAATTCTTTGGAAAGTTTCAAAGTAAACTTTAAGGAGGAGCTCAAAGTGGTCTTTACTTCATTTAAGGGAATTAAAATTATTGAGATTAATCTTTGCTGTTAAGAACTCACATTCTAATGTGTATTGATTGATAGTTTGGAAGCACCTTGAGTTCCTTAGGACAGTCAGAAATTTACCCTGATAATTAGCCACAAAAGAAAAGAAAAACCTTAAATATTATTCTCCTACCAAAAGAATTAAATAGTGATAAAATAAACAATGTGCTTTATGGCCACTGGACCTTATATACTTGTGGGATATCTGTCTAGTGACAATTAATCTTGTTGAGATGAAGGGCAGAGAGACAATAAAATGGAATTAAGCATCTCCATACTTGATGTGATTACTTCCCAGTCATGGCAGAGGATCAATGGAGGCAGAAAGACAGACAATATCCTCAAAATGAATATCATGGATAGATGTGGGCTTTTATTCTCAGTTTAGCTCCTGCCCCACAGCAAATGAATAGTCCCCTTGCACACATGTGCACACGTATACACATTAAGATTTGCATGGAATGGGAAGACCCAAATGAAGGGCCAAGCAATAAGAATGGGCTGACACCCAGGCACAGCTACAGTGGAAATCCAGCCAGAGCTGTATTTGAATCCTTGTCTCTGAAACTTCCAGACCCCGAGACACTGTCTCCTGCAAGCCGTCCAAGGTGGTTACTCTACAACTTGAGATTGATGGTGAGAGAGAAGAACTTGCCAGAGAGGTTTTTACCACATCCAAGTTTACAATTAATCAGACCTCTTTCCAGCCTTCACAATTATTTGAGCAAAGGAAGCAATTAAGAAAAATAGTCTTCTTTTGCCGAGGGTTTTAAACCACACCAGCAGCCACATCCACAGGTCAAAAATACCAATATTACTCTATTTATTCAGCTACCTTTCAAAAAGGGAACAACTAAATGGATCATGCTTTTAAGTTGTGGTGCTGGAGAAGACTCCTGAGAGTCCCTTGGACAGCAAGGGGACCAAACCAGTCAATCCTAGGAGAAATCAACCCTGAGTACTCATTGGAAGGACTAATGCTGAAAATCCAATACTTTGGCCATTTGGTGTGACTTGCTGGAAAAGACCTTCATGCTGGTAAAGATTGAGGGAAAAAGGAAAAGGGGGCCAATGGAGGATGAGATGGTTGGATGGCATCACTGACTCAATGGACATGAGTTTAAGCAAACTCTGGGAGATGGTGAAGGACCGCAAAACCTGGTGTGTTGCAGTCCATGGGGTCGCAAAGAGTCAGATACAATTTAGCAACTGAACAACAGAAGGATCGTATGACCTTGCCTTTTTATTTTCTTTAAAAGAATCGTATCTCATTAAAGGGTCTTCCCTTGTGGCTCAGCCGGTAAAGAATCTGCCTGCAATGTGGGAGACCTGGGTTCCATCCCTGGGTTGGGAAGATCCTTTGGAGAAGGAAAAGGCTACCCACTCCAGTATTCTGGCCTGGCAAATTCCATGAATTGTATAGTCCATGGGGTCGCAAAGAGTCAGACATGACTGAGTGACTTTCACTTCACTTCATCACATTAAAACAAACATCTATTTTTTGCAAACAAGGAATTTTCCAACCAAAATTTTAAAATAAGCAAGGATCTTCTTTTCAGATGGCAAATTTAGCAAAAAACAGATTGAACAGAAACATTTCTGTTGTGCAAATGAAGTAAAATGTGTTCATGCATGCACATGCAGCATGAATTATGAACACAACAAACTATAAATATAACACATTAGTACCAGCAGGAAGCACAAAGGTAGCACAATTTTATGGTCTCAAAATCCTAATTAGCATAAAAGGCATAACATTGTAATCAAATAATTATTGATTAACACAAAGACAGAGAAGCCAGATGTGTTGAGTGGGCTTGGTAATTAGCTAAGTAAACTACAGGTGTTTAAAATTCATAGATTACAAACAAAATGTATCCTTATGGTTAAAGAATTATCGGTAGGCAAATCTTAGTGTCCTCAGGTGCAGCAAATGCATACCATAAATGTCAGTACCTGGAATGTACATTACACTTTCACAAATAATATTTGAGGCATCCCTGGCATGAAATGGGTTTTTCATTGTGTTGAAAATGTGGTTGCATTCAATGCACAGATGCTCAGCTTTTGAAAGGCTGTTTTTGCAGGGAGATCCCTGGTTCTGCCCTGTAGACCTGATGCACATCAATAGTAGCATAAAATAAGACATGGCTAATGAATGGACAGCTTCACAGTAAACACGGATGAGAGGAGGGGAGCTTGACATTTAAAAGAACAGCAGAAGTTTTCCCGCAAATTGCAGACTTTTGTAAACTTCTCTCTGTGTTTCCCCCACTTGCTGTGTGTGTGTGTGTGTATGTGTGTGTGTGTGTGCGTGCTCAGTCATGTCTGACTTTGGCAACTGTTGACTGCCAGGCTCCTCTGTCTATTCTACAGGCAAGAATACTGGAGTGGGTTGCCATTTCCTCCTCCAAGGAATCTTTCCAACCCAGGAATCAAACCTGCATCTCCTGTATTGGCAGGCAGATTCTTTACCACTGAGCCACCAGGGAATTTTCTACTTCACATAGCATTTCTTTGTATGAATGCCAATTTCTCAATCTTCAATAGATGTTTAGGTTGCTCCCAAGTTTTTACTGTTTCAAACAATTCTATGAACATGCTTACATGTACGCACAGTTGTACGTGTGAGCTAGGTATATTCAGAAGGGTAAAGTAGCAGAATCACAGGCATGCCTATTTAAACTTCTAGATGTTGCCACCTTATGTTGTTTATGACTGATCATTGTCCTGTATTTGAGTGGCTGCCATGCCACCTTCCCTGGTGGCTCAGACAGTAAAGAATCCACCTGCAATGCGGGTGACCTGGGTTCAATCCCTGGGTAGGGAACATCCCCTGGAGAAGGCATGGCAACCCACTCCAGTATCTTACCTGGAGAATTCCATGGACAGAGGAGTCTTGTGGGCTACAGTCCATGGGGTAGCAAAGAGCTGGACGTGACTGAGCAATTAAGCACACACCATGCCAGCTGGACAATGACAAGTAATATAAGCTTGATCACCCTTACCAGGGCATTATTAATGTTATTGGATTTTTAAAGAAACAAATCTGTGCTTTGTTGATCCTTTCTACTGTATCTTTGATTAGTTTCTGCTTTTATATCTTTCTGGCTGTCCTTCCTCCACTCTTTTTAATAAATACTCATCTTCTAACATGAAAGAGACTTTATTTTTGCTTATATTTATAGTCTGTCTTCTTGTACTAGAATGCTAGCTTCACTAGAGCAGAGATTTTGTCTGTTTGGTTCGTAGATTAGTCCCAGGTCCCAGTACGGTGTAGACACATAACAAATATTTGTTAATTAAATCTGTATCTACATCTTCTAACATCTTTAGTCTTAACTTGTTATACTTTTTAAATTTTTGAACAGTGTGCTTTGTTTATTAATTCTCAGGCTTTCTTCTTTTCTACTCTGAATACTTAATGCCATAAAATTTCCCCTGAATTTCATTTTATGTATATTTCACAAGTTCTGAAATGTAATTTTTTAATATATTGTTCTGTAGTAGTACTTGACTAAAAAAGAAAATTGTGTTATGTACTTTGGCACTACATGAATTAACTACTTAATTTTAATTTTTTTTTTTTTTGCTATCAATCACTAATCCTTATAAGTGTTGATCTCTCAGTTATGTCCATCTCTTTGTGATCCCATAGACTATAGCCCACCAGGCTCCTCTGTCCATGGGATTCTCCAGGCAAGAATATTGGAATGGGTTGCTGTTCCCTTCTGCAGGGAATCTTCCCGACCCAGGGACAGAACCTGAGTCTCCTGCATGGGAGCCAGATTCTTTACTGTCTGAGCCACCAGGGAAGCCCAAATCCTTAAATCCTTATAAGAATCAAATAGTTTCATTATAATTTGTAATTAGAAAAAAATTATTTCCTTTCTTCTATCTTTGTTTAACTGACATCAGTTATATAGCTTTACTTAATTGACTTGGTTATCTTGAAACATAATGCCTTCTGGAAAGGCAAAATAAATGCTTAATTATTTCCCTTAGTCACTCATTTTTCAAACAAAATTTGTTTTTTATAATTAATAAACTTTGTTTTGTAAAGCAGTCATAACAAAATTGAATGGATATCTCAGAGAAGGTGTTATATAGCTCTTTTAACTATTACCAGTGAGTTTTTCTGCCTTTCTTTTTTTGAGTATTATGGAATCACAGGTTTTCATTAATTCAGTGTGTTTCATTGGCCTCAATCATTATTCTTTTTAATGTTCAAATTATCACAACTTTAGCCAGTTATTGACCCCTCATACTGGCTCCTACATCCTTTCATATACCATAACCCATACATTTTTAAATTTTCTTTATTTCTAGCTCAAAAAATGTTCCACACTCTGCTTATTGCTTCCTGTATCACAGCTGGATTTAGCATTTCTCCAAGGAATTACCTTGGTTCATCTTAGTGAGGGGTTGTTTTAGAGAACATGAACCAGAAGTTCTCATTGCTATTGGGGTAACACTGTTTCTAAGCCATTCCAGTGGCCAGAGTTCACACACACACACACACACACATTCTATACAGTGATTTTAAATTGTGAGTACACTTTGATATTTTCAGTTCAATTTTAACATCACATTTTTTTTTTAGCAGTGGTACAATTTTACTTACATGTTTAAAGTGCCATGCCTACAGTACCGAACCTTCAAAGACTAAGGAAATAGAGCTTATATTAATCCTTTAAATAAAACAGTGGATATATACACTTATAAACTAAAACTGTACTAATCCTAAAATTCAGCTAATCTAGATACAAATATAAATAAAAGACTCAGCAAAGATGCTCAACATCACTCATTATCAGAGAAATGCAAATCAAAACCACTATGAGGTACCATTTCACACCAGTCAGAATGGCTGCGATCCAAAAGTCTACAAGCAATAAATGCTGGAGAGGGTGTGGAGAAAAGGGAACCCTCTTACACTGTTGGTGGGAATGCAAACTAGTACAACCACTATGGAGAATAGTGTGGAGATTCCTTAAAAAACTGGAAATAAAACTGCCTTATGATCCAGCAATCCCACTGCTGGGCATACACACTGAGGAAACCAGAAGGGAAAGAGATACGTGTACCCCAATGTTCATCGCAGCACTGTTTATAACAGCCAGACATGGAAGCAACCTAGATGTCCATCAGCAGATGAATGGATAAGAAAGCAGTGGTACATATACACAATGGAGTATTACTCAGCCATTAAAAAGAATACATTTGAACCAGTACTAATGAGGTGGATGAAACTGGAGCCTATTATACAGAGTGAAGTAAGCCAGAAAGAAAAACACCAATACAGTATACTAATGCATATATATGGAATTTAGAAAGATGGTAACAATAACCCTGTGTACGAGACAGCAAAATAGACACTGATGTATAGAACAATATTATGGACTCTGTGAGAGAGAGAGAGGGTGGGAAGATTTGGGAGAATGGCACTGAAGCATGTATAATATCATGTATGAAACGAGTCGCCAGTCCAGGTTCGATGCACGATACTGGATGCTTGGGGCTGGTGCACTGGGATGACCCAGAGGGATGGTATGGGGAGGGAGGAGGGAGGAGGGTTCAGGATGGGGAACACATGTATACCTGTGACGGATTCATTTCGATATTTGGCAAAACTAATACAATATTGTAAAGTTTAAAAATAAAATAAAATTTAAAAAAATAAATAAAAACAAAACAAACAAAAAAAAAGACTCAGCAATAGAGTTATTTTTATCAACTACTCTTTATTCTAGGACTAAGGTACTCAAATGAATGAATTAAAAGATCAGAACAAAATAAATGAATGCAAACATTATCCATTTTAATGAAAATTATATAGTTAGCAGTATGACTGAATGTACTAGAGCCTCAACTCAGAACATGGTAATAGAAGTTGTGTAGGTAACATCAGGATGGAATTTAAATGAACTGATTTCATCCATTTTAAGATTAATTCACCGACTCAATGGACTTGAGTTTGGGCAAACTCTGAGAGATAAGAAAGAACAGGGAAGCCTGGCATGCTGCAGTTCATGGGATCGCAAAGAGTCGGACACAACTTAGCAACTGAACAAGATTAATTCATAATGGGCAATATTTTAATTCTTATTTCTAAAGTAAGAAATAATTATGGTGAAATATATTACTAAAATTTATGCTACCAACATGAAGAGCATTAGATTTTTTGTTTCCCAAATCACAGTATTTACACTTGTTTTTCCTTGATCTCGTAACTGTCTCTCTTCTCTTACACTAAAAATCCTTATTTCCAACACCGTTTAGTGTGATTACGTATTTGTTTTAACCCACATTTAAGGAAAATGGCTTGAAATGGCAAATTGATAAAAATACACTGGTAAATGTTATTTTTGTCCTTTCCCCCTTTACAGGGCTGAGGTGCCCACTCCCTAGCTGTTGAATTACTGGCTGCTGATGGCTCAGAGCTGCCCTATTCTTCAGAGAGTTGCCTTCAGCAGATGGGCTCAATCAGAAACTTGAATCCTCCTGCATCCATCTCTTCTTGTCTCCACACTCTCTTCTACCTGCAAAATATGTCTCCGCTCTCTGTTCTGCCCCTATGAAGCTGCCATCTTTCTCTGGATTCCCTGACCTGCTATAGTAACCACCTTACTATCTTCCACTTTTGTTCCAGGCAAATCCATTCCCTATACAATTCTTAGAATCATCTTCAAAAAAAAATGCAAAGCAGGTGATATCAGTCTTTGACCTCCCACCTGGATTTGAGTAAAATTCAGACTCTTTTTTTAAAGTTAATTTTTATTGGAGTATAGTTGCTTCACAACATTGTGTTAGTTTCTATTGCATTCAGCAGAGTCAATCAGCTACACATATGTGTGTATATGTGCATATGTGTGTATATATACACATATACCCCCTCTTTTTTTGGATTCTTTCCCATTTAGGTGGCCACAGAGCACTAAGTAGGGTTCCCTGATGTATACAGTAGGTTCTTATTAGCTATCTATTCTTTACACAGTATTGTTAGCGTATAATGTCACTCCCAGTCTCCCAATTCATCCACCACCACCCCAGCCTCTATCATAACTTATTCCTGTATCTTCAATCTTTTCTTATACCACTTCTGTGCTCACTTCAGCTTCCCTCCATCTGCGTGGACCCTCAGTCAGTCCCTGGAACACCTAAAACTCTTTGCCATCTCATGAGCTTTGTACTAGCAGTTCTGTTTGCATGTGACACTCTTTCTGCAAATCTTCACATCTTCTGGTTCTTCCTCAAACAACAGGTCTTAGCCTACATATCAACCATCAGAGAGGCCTCCTCTGCCACCTTGTATGAGATAACTCCAGCCTCATCACAGTCACTCTCCATCACATTATTCCCTTTATATTAATTTTTACAATGTATAATTGTCTACTTAATTGTTTACTTTGTTACTTATTTTCTCCACTAGAATATAAGTTCCATGAGGGCAAGAATAAGATCTAATGTTCACTTAAATCCCAGTGCATAGCTCATTTTAGAAACTCCATACATATCCATCTAATAGATGGATGAGACTTCACAACTTCCTGAAGTGGTTCAGTCTAGGGAATTAAGGTCAAGATTGAAGACAAAAAGCCTGATTACTCTTAGCTCTGCCTCTGGCTTCTGATCAATGGTAAACAATGGGAAAGCCCTAGAAGTACCTAGTTGTAAGGATGAAAAATAGAAAATCAAAATGATCCATGTCTGCTCCTCACTCTGCTGTTCTTTATATTCGACACCAGTGGCATAGTCCTAAATAATTATGACATGCTCATGGCTTACAGGAAGTGTTCTTTAAGAAAGCAACAGCAAATGACTAACACTTTCCAATGGAAAACCTTTGAAGTTTATCTCTAAGAGTTGCTTTTAATATAGGAAAATAGCATAGAGTTATTGATATATTTGAACTGATGCTAAGTCTTTGTATAATGGGCTCCACACACTTAAACCTCTCTACCAAGCACAGTGTTTATCCTTTATTATTAATCTACAGTACTCTTGGAAATATTTGATGCTTCACTGAAAAGAAAATTATTAGAAGTGTAGTACAGTTGTTTTCACTTTTCTAATTCTTCTTCTGAGATAAACAGTATTTCAAAAGAAGTTTCAACTGACATGAATTTTATTATATAAATGTAAACTCAAAGCTAACTCTAAAACTGAGCAAAATCTGTTTTCTTAAATATATGTGTACTTCTCTTCAAGGTCACATTTTCACTTCCACATGGGCTGGTTTATGACAAAAGAAAGTGAAAAGACAAAGAGAGTAGATAGCCATACGAAACTGGTTTTAAGGACCCTTTCAGTCACAACTAAGGAGGAAGGGGGAAAAAATGATTATGAATAGTTGGGAGTCCATTTCTAGAAACAGAGAGGATTAGTATTGGAGGAGGAAATGGCAACCCACTCCAGTGTTCTTGCCTGGAGAATCCCAGGGACGGCGGGGCCTGGTGGGCTGCCGTCTATGGGGTTGCACAGAGTCGGACACGACTGAAGCGACTTAGCAGCAGTAGCAGCAGCAGCTAAGATTAAATTAAACACATACCAAAAAAGCAGATAATTAAAAGAACAAAGACTAAGAGAGAGACTAGATCTTTGATTAATGAAAAATTATATAGTGGTCTACTATAATAGGGAGAAGGCAATGGCGACCCACTCCAGTATTCTTGCCTGGAAAATCCCATGGATGGAGGAGCCTGGTGGGCTGCTGTCTATAGGGTCGCACAGAGTCAGACATGACTGAGTGACTTCACTTTCACTTTTCACTTTCATGCATTGGAGAAGGAAATGGCAACCCACTCCAGTGTTCTTGCCTAGAGAATCCCAGGGATGGAGGAGCCTGGTGGGCTGCCATCTATGGGGTCTCACAGAGTCGGACACAACTGAAGCGACTTAGCAGCAGCAGCAGCTACTATAATAGAAAGTGAATATTGAATTTTTCAGGATGTGAACTGGTTCCAATGCTGTGACTACACTTACTGCCAATAAAAGTGGGCAGTCATGTCTACCTCATAATGAACATTTCAAAAAATGCTAGAAGGCTTTTTTTCTTAACTTGAGTACTTTAAGAAAATAGGAACAACTTGGAGATTCAAGGTTGAGATGAAAGGGCTTTTAAACATTTAGTATTTAGTTGGGTAGATATTCAGGGAAAAGCAGATGCTCTGAAATAATTTTCTTTTAAGTCATAATCTGGTGGGTGTGAGCAGGTGTATGGATTGACCCTTGTTCTCCTTTTCCACCCTGGAAGCCGGCATCCCATGTTCTTATTACCTGGAGTCCCAACTTCATGAAAAACACCAAATCTCTCTTCTCAATCCCCTCAATTCCTTGAAATCCAATTTTTCACTCCCAGTGCTCTTCTGGCATGTATTTGTAAAGTCCCCATTGGCCCACCAAACAGAAAATTCAATATGTTCTGTTTCGTCTCTGGCTTTACCAACTTCCCTTAAGTTCTTATTCCAGTTGACCTTGACATGCTCTCTTTTCCCAGGTTGTCCTGATATCTCCCAAACCCTTCATCTTTCTTGTCTCTCTCCTTGCTTTCTTTCTCCTTGTTTTACACACTGTCCCTTGGTAATCATATATACTCACATAAATCCAAATACCATTATCTATGTCAATTTTCTTAACCATGGTGTGCTTAAATTCTCAGATAATATTCTGACTCCAAGAAATAGCATTTAAGCAAGAATGTTATTTCCAAGAAATAACAATTAATAACATGAATTATTTGTCAGTTCAGTCACTCAGTCATGTCCGACTCTTTGCGACCCATGAATCACAGCATGCCAGGCAGCATGCCAGGCCTCCCTGTCCATCACCAACTCCCGGAGTTCACTCAGACTCACGTCCATCGAGTCAGTGATGCCATCCAGCCATCTCATCCTCTGTCATCCCCTTCTCCTCCTGCCCCCAATCCCTCCCAGCATTAGAGTCTTTCCCAATGAGTCAACTCTTCGCATGAGGTGGCCAAAGTACTGGAGTTTCAGCTTTAGCATCTTTCCTTCCAAAGAAATCCCAGGACTGGTCTCCTTCAGAATGGACGGGTTGGGTCTCCTTGCAGTCCAAGGGACTCTCAAGAGTCTTCTCCAACACCACAGTTCAAAAGCATCAATTCTTCGGTGCTCAGCCTTCATAGTCCAACTCTCACATCCATACATGACCACAGGAAAAACCATAGCCTTGACTAGACAGACCTTTGTTGGCAAAGTAATGTCTCTGCTTTTGAATATGCTATCTAGGTTGGACATAACTTTCCTTCCAAGGAGTAAGCGTCTTTTACTTTCATGGCTGCAGTCACCATCTGCAGTGATTTTGGAGCCCAGGAAAATAAAGTCTGACACTGTTTGCACTGTTTCCCCATCTATTTCCCATGAAGTGATGCGAGCAGATGCCATGATCTTTGTTTTCTGAATGTTGAGCTTTAAGCCAACTTCTTCACTCTCCACTTTCACTTTCATCAAGAGGCTTTTGAGTTCCTCTTCACTTTCTGCCATAAGGGTGGTGTCATCTGCATATCTGAGGTTATTGATATTTCTCCTGGCAATCTTGATTCCAGCTTGTGCTTCTTCCAGCCCAGAGTTTCTCATGATGTACTCTGCATAGAATTTAAATAAGCAGGGTGACAATATACAGCCTTGACGTATTCCTTTTCCTATTTGGAACCAGTCTGTTGTTCCATGTCCAGTTCTAACTGTTGCTTCCTGACCTGCATACAGATTTCTCAAGAGGCAGGTCAGGTGGTCTGGTATTCCCATCTCTTTCAGAATTTTCCACAGTTTATTGTGATCCACACAGTCAAAGGCTTTGGCGTAGTCAATAAAGCAGAAATAGATGTTTTTCTGGAACTCTCTTGCTTTTTCCATGATCCATCAGATGTTGGCAATTTGATCTCTGGTTCCTCTGCCTTTTCTAAAACCAGTTGAACATCAGGAAGTTCACAGTTCACATATTGCTAAAGCCTGGCTTGGAGAATTTTGAGCATTACTTTACTAGCATGTGAGATGAATGCAATTGTGTGGTAGTTTGAGCATTCTTTGGCATTGCCTTTCTTTGGGATTGGAATGAAATCTGATCTTTTCCAGTCCTGTGGGCACTGCTGAGTTTTCCAAATTTGCTGGCATATTGAGTGCAGCACTTTCACAGCATCATCTTTCAGGATCTGAAATAGCTCAACTGGAATTCCATCACCTCCACTAGCTTTGTTCGTAGTCATGCTTTCTAAGGCCCACTTGACTTCCCATTCCAGGATGTCTGGCTCTAGGTCAGTGATCACTTCATCGTGATTATCTGGGTCATGAAGATCTTTTTTGTACAGTTTTTCTGTGTATTCTTGCCACCTCTTCTTAATATCTTCTGCTTCTGTTAGGTCCATACCATTTCTATCCTTTATCGAGCCCATCTTTGCATGAAATTTTCCCTTGGTATCTCTAATTTTCTTGAAGAGATCTCTAGTCTTTCCCATTCTATTGTTTTCCTCTATTTCTTTGCATTGATCGCTGAGGAAGGCTTTCTTATCTCTCCTTGCTATTCTTTGAAGCTCTGCATTCAGATGCTTATATCTTTCCTTTTCTCCTTTGCTTTTCACTTCTCTTCTTTTCACAGCTATTTGTAAGGCCTCCCCAGACAGCCATTTTGCTTTTTTGCATTTCTTTTCCATGGGGATGGTCTTGATCCCTGTCTCCTGTACAGTGTCACGAACCTCATTCCATAGTTCATCAGGCACTCTATCTATCAGATCTAGGCCCTTAAATCTATTTTTCACTTCCACTGTATAATCATAAGGGATTTGATTTAGGTCATACCTGAATGGTCTACTGGTTTTCCCCACTTTCTTCAATTTAATTATTTATAATTATTTTTAATATTATTTTAGCACTTACCTGTGTATTTCAGAACTGACAGTTTTGATATAACCAAAAGTGTCAAAAAAATGAACAATCTTATACATTTTCTGCATTTATTTCTTTGTTTACTTTTCTTTATTTAAAAGTTGCAGTTTTCTGAGTTGCATTTTCTCTGACATGCCTCTCATAGGAAATTGAGTTTATTATGTGTTAAGGTGTTGTTTAATGTTTGAAATCTAACTGCTAAAGGAGATAGAAAGCATATACAAACTTGTAGTAAAATTTTATACCAAATTTAAGTGAGAGGCTTGAATTTTAAATATCACTTGATGCTACTGATGTTCTCATTCAAATTTTATACAGTCATTGCAAAGAATAGTAGAGTTTATAAATATATTATGTGTATGTGTGTGCATGCTCAATCACTCAGTTGTGTCTGACTCTTTGCGACCCTAAGGTCTGTCACCTGCCAGGCTCGTCTACACATGAAATTTTCCAGATATGAATAATGGAGCAGATTGCCACTTCCTTCTCCAGGATGAACCCAAGGATTGAACTTGAGTCTCCTACATTGCAGGCAGATTCTTTACTGCTGAGCCACCTGGGAAGCCCATAAATATATTGTAGTCCCAACAAATTGAGAACCACACTGAGACATTTCTATGAGTGTAACAAATATGTATCGTTAGTTCATAAATTCACTTTTTTTTATTTGGGTAAAATAAATTTTAGTCAAAGTCATATTAAAAGGAACTTACAGTCAGTCCTGCATTAGAAAAGGCAAGAGGTAAGGGTAAGAATGCTTAAAGAGTAGAGATTGCTATGAGTTTTGAGATAACACTAATTTATCCTGAACCTAATGAAGTCTATTAAAATCAAAAATAATAGTTCGTCTGCAGTGACCAAGACTAACTCTAAGAGATTAAATCTGATGGCTAGCAAAGAGGGTAGCATGCAGTTTGCCTGCAGGTAAATTGCCTTGCGTGAAACTGAATTCACTAGCGAAAGCAATTATTTTTCTATAATACTTTCCCTCCAGAGGGTAACTGCAAATGATACATATAGCCAACCAACACCTAAAAACAGTATGATGTAAAATGTCTTATTATCCATAAAATGCTGTAACTGTGAAGGTAACTGAATGATATTTGTAGCAAACCAACACCAAAAAAAAAAAAGAACATGTTTTATTATTGATCTAATCACAGGCATACTTATAATGGTACTTTGAATTGAGTTGAGGAAAATCTAAAACTGTGGAGTAACTGCCTACTAGCGTGAACTGGAAATGTTCTCACCTCACAATGTGGGTATCACATACAGCAGAGCAACGGGTGACAGGGTCCTCCACTGTCCTTGCTCTGGGGGCTCCCACACTGGTTTTCAGGACCAGCCACCTAGAAGTTCAAGAACTTTCCATTTCACACCAGTGTCCTGTAAGTCTGCAGAGTTCCAAACCCAGTGTCTCTTCCTTAGGAGTGTCCTACGCCACTCAGGTAAGGACAGTTCTCTAAGTAGCACAGGGATGTACAGAGCATCATTGTGGGTGCACAATCAGTGGGTGGCCCCTGAGTGGCTGAACAAGAGCCATCTGTGGTACCCACTCAACACGTCCCCCTGGCACTAGTGATGACAAGCTCGCTGGGAGTGGAGGCTGGGAATGGACCCAATCCCCGGCTCCTGGATCCTCCGTTCCCCAGCAGATCTATGTCCCAGTCCACCAACTGTGGTCGGTAGGCGCCCTTGCCCTCTGTCCATCCTCACCCTCCCTCCTTCCTGCTCCACATCAGCAGCTGTAATCTTTACTTTATCTGGGAGCCAAGAGTCTGGTTCCTCATCTGTTCTTTTTAAAGTATTGTTTATGACAAAAACATTATAACCTTAGTCCTTCATAGCTGACACTTTGCAGATATGAAAAGGCTACTCTTGAGGTTTAAACATCTGCACGGGTGTCTCTGTTAGGAGTTTCTGGAAGTCTCTTTTGATATGGAAAAGTCAAGGCTTGCCTTCTTTGTTCTTTTGCTCGGCTGTGGTGGCATTTTCTGAAAACAACTAAAGAGGGAGGAACTAGCTCCCTTCAGGGTCTGAGGAATTGTAAAGGGTTGGGCAGGGGAACAGAGGAATGGGAAAGCACCACATCACAGCTGAAAGTACAGACCGCATGGGATCGAGTTCTGGGTCTGCCACTACATGCTGTGCTGTGTGCTGTGTCACTCAGTCATGCCTGACTCTTGGTGACCCCGTGGACTGAAGCCCGCCAGGCACCTCTGTCCTTGAAGATTCTCCAGGCAAAAATACTGGGTGGGTTGTCATGCCCTCCTCCAGGGGATCTTCCTAACCCAGGGATTGAACTCAGGTCTCCTGCATTGCAGGAGGATTCTTTACTGTCTGAGCCAGCAGAGAAGCCCAAGAATACTGGAGTGGGTAGCCTATCCCTTCTCAGGGTATCTTCCCAACCCAGAAATGGAACCAGAGTCTTCTGCATTGCAGGTAGATTCTTTACCAGCTAAGCTACCAGGGAAACCCCACCATACATAGGAAGTTCTTTTGATTGATTTATTAATGAGGTTGGGCACTTTATTTTTCCTTTCTGTGACCAACTTTTCTCATCTGCTTTAATTTTTTTTTTTTTTTTTATGATTGCTATACAACAACTACCATGAACCTGGTGTCTTAAACAATGGAAGTGTATATTCTCATAGTTCTGGAGGCCAGAAGTCTGAAATCAGTTTCACTGGACTGAAATCAAGATGCTGCCAGGGCCAGGCTCCCCCTGGAGTTTTAGGGATAATCTTCTCTTGTCTCGCCCAGCTTCTGGTGGTGGTCAGCATTCCTGTGGCCACATCGCTCCAATTGTTGCCTCCATGGTCACCCTTTTGTTCTGTTCTTCCTTGTGTCTAGCATCCCTTTGCTTCCCTCTTAAAAGGAAACGTGATTATCTTTAGGGCCCATCAGTTAATCCAGAATAATCCCCCCATTTCATGATCCTTACCACAATCATAGCTACAAAGTCCTATTCTTGCTGTATAAGGTAGAATTCACAGATTCCAGGGAGATGGATATAAATGTGATTTGGGGGGACCATTATTCAACTACTGTAAGTTAGGACGATGATACCTGCATGAACGCATAATATATGGAAAGTGCTTAGAACAATGTCTCGCAGGCAAAAAAACTCTCTCAGTACACGTTACCATGATGGTGATACCAGTGGCAATGGAGCAATAAGAAACCAGAGAAGAAAATTCCAATGTGGACAATATAATTGAAGGGAGGGGTGGGATGAATTGGGAGATTGGAATTGACATATATGCACTACTGATGTTGTTTAAGGGCTTCCCTGGTGGCTCAGAGGTTAAAGCGTCTGCCTGCAATGCGGGAGACCTGGGTTCGATCCCTGGGTCAGGAAGATCCCCTGGAGAAGGAAATGGCAACCCACTCCAGTATTCTTGCCTAGAGAATCCCATGGACGGAGGAGCCTGGTGGGCTACAGTCCACGGGGATGTTGTTTATAAAATAGAGAAGTAATGAGAACCTACTGTATAGCACAGGCAACTCTACTCAATGCTCTGTGGAGACCTAAATGGGAAGGAAATTCAAGAAGGAGGAGATATATGTACACATGTGGCTGAGTCACTTTGGTGTGCAGCAGAAACTGAAACAACACCGTAAATCAACAATAGTCCAATAAAAAAACTAAATAAATAGGCATATGAATTTTTAAACAAATATATCATCTCTGAATTTTCGATGTTGTGCTAACCTTATAGTGTTATCATTCAAAGAATTACGTCTCCCCACTGAATAACTATAATCCATATGAAAATAAGCTATTTCATTCGTATGACACATGCAATCATGTTAGGTTTGTCTTTCATCATTCTTTACCTGAAATTTAAACCATTTCAGGAATTTCATTCATCCTGAATTCTTCCTAAGGTGAAAGCCGAAGATATAATGTAATATGTTTGTCTCCTTTCTCTGTCTTGTCTCCTGCCCGCCTAGGATACAGACCTAATGACATTCAACATCTCTGTGCATCGGTCATGGTGGCGGGAACACGGGCCCGGCTGTGTCCGAAGAGTACTGCCCCCGTCAGCCCACGGCATGACGGACGATTACACGTATGTCTCTGTCACCGGCTGTATTGTTGACTTCCAGTACCTGGAGGTCATCCACAGTGCCGTCCAAATCCTACTCTCTGTAAGTATCACATCTGTGTCACTGTCGGATCTGGACTCTCTTTAACGTCATTTTGTATCTAAACCTTCCATCCATGCTCTCCTGGTAGATAATGCCATAGATAAGTACACAGAGAACATCCTTTAAACAATGGAAATAACAGTAATGATGCTAACGTTTGTTATGCTTGATGGCAGTTTATGTCTTTTTCCTCTTGATATCCAGACATTTTTTTAGAACCAGTTAGTTACTGTAGTTTCTAACTTGAGATGCAATCCACATAATTCAGTGGAATAGAATCACTGTCCTCCAGAAATGGTGACTGTCCATTCGGTACCATGGGTTCTTCTCCTAATACATTTCTACTACAGTTACTATTCCTAATGCATTCTTTTACTAATTCTCATTCATTCTAGAGAAAGAAGGATGGAAATATGCCCAATGTCTTTTTCAATCTAATAAAACTCATATTTCCAATAATTATTCCTTAAGAAAACAAATTCCTCCAGAGAGTCCTACACATTTTAGTGCCTAAAATCAGTTGTGAGGATACAGTTCCATTGAGAGAAATAGAGAGGAAATGGCTTGAAAAGACCACACAAAGCCTATGTGCTGGGAATTCCTTAAAGATATTTTCTTTCCACCAGACTGCCCCACCCACAGTTTGATCACACTGTGGAATGGAATTAATTTAAGGTATATACCATCATCAAGAAGTCTTTTTCTTTGAGATCCAACAAGGATTTGGTGTTCTTTTGAGTCAATATATGATAGTCATTCTCACAGTGCTTTTCACATGAACCAACCATTCCAGTTCTTCTGTTCCAATGGGTTAGAGTCAGAATAAGAGATTCAGGTTCAATAATAAATAAATAGATGATAGAAGTGTAAGAGGTGTATGTCAATGAAGAATGGACTTGGAATCATTTCCAGAAAGAACTTTAGGAGTCCTTGTAACACTTACTGTAACCATTATCTACTGCTGTCTAACAAACCACTCCAAAATATAATTACAGAAAACAATATCATTATGTTGCTTTGAGTTTTGTGGGTGAGGAATCTAGGCAGTTCTGCTTCATAGGATACTGGCTAGGGTCACTCATGTAAACTTTTCAACCAGGAGCTTTGCTGGGGTTACACTATCCTAGATGTCCTCACTCATATGTCTGGGGCTGGCTGTTGACCCACATTCTCCTCCACATGGCTTGTCTTTTCGAAGAAAACTTGAGAGGCTTTCTTACAGCCAGTGAGCTGGGTTCCAATAAAAGAAGCCCAACATGCAAGCATTTATCTAGCCTCTTCTTGAGAGTAAAGCCTACTAATGTCCCATTGGCTATAGCAAATCATGTGATCAAGCCCAGCATTATTGTGGGAGGGGCCTCTAGAAAGGTGAACATACTAGGAGCCATGGCTCATTTGGAGCCATCAGTGTGCTAGTCTTTTCCTCCTTTACAGAATGTATTAATTATTGTTCTTTAAACCACATATGTTAAAGTCTAAAATAGTATTTTAGAGCATGTTTGAATCATAATTTTCTAGAAAGACTAAAGACTTGAACATAAAACTCCAAAGATCTTTTAGTGTCCTAGTTCAATGAAAAGCAAATTCTACACTGAATTCAAAGAAAGATGCTGGACCTCAATGATAAGGAATTTTCTTTCAAAGATGTAACAGGGAATCTGATTATTCTTGGTTTCTGTATGTTTGTCATCACTTGTCAATATATGTTTATCAATCTTTCTGTATTCTCTGGTCTTTCTTTACTCTCCTGGAAGTTACCTATGGAATTGTGGCAAAATATATGTTTAAATCTTTGGATTAAAAAAAAAAAACATGGAGGCAAATTTTCTTTAAAATGTTTTCAACCTACTGTAAGGTGAAACAGTACTCTATCATATTTTAGATTCTAAAGGTTCTTAGTGGATTTTTTAACACTGAAACATTTTTCTAGAATCATTCATATATGAACAGATTCCCCTTCTTTAAAAACATTCACAGAAAATTGCTAAACCATTTTGTGGAGTGATGACATGATTTCAAAGTTTTCATAATGCAGCAGAATGCTGTAGAATCAAAAAGTTGTTTCTCCATAGTAACTCCAATTCAAATGAACAGCAAGGTGTAAGTATTTATTTGATAAGAAACTGAATTGACACATAGAAAACTACATTAGAGAAAAGCACTAAATAAAGTGTATGTTGCCACCTAAAAGTACTTGTCATTCATGAATCAATTCCTCGGCATATTAGTTTACTGAACATTCAGAACTGTCCACTGCACACATAATCCTCATTATATTATTCAGCCTTCCAGCAGTAAAAATATTAGCTGCTGATCTCTGACTTTTCTTGTGTAATATACCTGCCAGACAACAATTTCAATATTTTTTCTTTTTTATGTTAAAATGAAAGGTATCCTGACTTTGTCTCACAGCAAAATAACTATGTATTATTGTTGTGGTTGATTGCATATGGTTTTCTTGTATTTTCTATCTATTTCATATGAATATGTTTACAATGATTAGAACTTGGATTTTTTTTAAAAATCCAATGATATGTAAATGCTTCCTGTATCAGTCACTTAGCATGTGCTAAAATGTCAGTCTTATTTCTGGGGAAAAACAAGGGCTGATGGTTGTAAGATTTAACAGCCTGTGCTGCTTGGGTAACTGCTAGGTAAACAGGCAAAGGACTCTGAGATGGGGCAGAGCCCCAGGGGCCCTACTGCTTCAAGGGTTACCCTTACAATTGCTGGAGGTGCCAGAATATCTAGAAGTTCACAGATATTGAACTTGAACAGATTCTGAACTCCTCACAGAAGGGAGGAGCCAACAGAGGCGGCTAGGATGGCAGAGGAAGGTTTCAGGGCAGCAGCTCTCTGGCAAGTTGAGATGGAAGTGTTTGAATAATCTACCTATGGTACGTTTCTTCTTCCCACCCCCAACTCTTCATCCACTGGTCACAGTCCACGATGAGACATCTTTCCTCTGAAAGTTCCAGGATAGGTTTATATAGATAATTAGATAGATCAATAATAGATAGATAATTAGATAAATAGATAATTCATTCACTTAATTCAAAGAGATAAAAATCTCTTTGAATTAAGTGCAGTGAAATCTTCCCTCCTGTCCCCACTTGCCTGGATCCCCTCTCTCTGCTCCCCATTGGGCAGCCCAACCCATTTTGTTTTGTTTGTTTGTTTAGGGTTATGCATAGGATTCCAAAGTGTCTATGCAAATATAACAAAATGTGATTCTGTGTTCTTATTTGCCCCACAAAAGACTGCCTATGATATGCACCTCTCTGAAACTTTCCAATTTTTTACTTATTAGATATTTTGGAGCTATTTCCATATCAGCACATCTCTGTTTCATTGTTTATTTTAATGGCCCCCTATTGATGGACACTAGTATTGTTTGACCTCATCTAAATATAATGATTTTGGGTATATATAATATATACAATATATCTAACATATGATATATAGTATAACATAATATCAACTGTGCATCATAATTATCTATTTTGTAACTATCACACAGGTGTTATAGTAAATAGCTGTGTACATGTGTCACTGAGAACATTTCCTAGACCTGCCCAGCTCGTGCATCCCCAGGATGTACATTACAGGTGTCCTGCCATATAAGCACACCGTTAATAGAGTTTAACTGAGTCTTTGGTCTGTCTACCTTCCAGAATAAAAGTTCCTTGAAGGATAGAACAGTGCCCTTTTAAATCCTGTTCATTTCCGTGGTCCCAGAGACTAGCAGAGCGATGACACTAAATATTTATGAGTTCTTGTGAATATGAATGAATAAATGACCAACAGACAAGAGATTACAAAGCCTGAAGTAAGTAAACACAACAAGAAGAATTCATTGATCAAGAACTGGCATGAATGAATGCACAGACAAAATGCTGGAGCCAGAGAGAAGATGCTGATCATTTGGAGGCACTCTTACATCTTCGCTATTACTGTACACTTAGTTATTACTAGATACGTCGTCTTAGTGAACTGCCCAGTCCCGAGGTCGACAGGTCAGTAATAGTGAGTATGTAATCTAAGGCACTTTTTAAATTTTAGGATTCCTTATTTGTGGCTAAATAGATCCATATTATATTTATGTTAACTATTGAACAAGGTATTTTAAAGGTGCTAATTTTTATAAATAGTAGACAAATGCTAATCTCTAAACCTTTAAAACTCAACCTTATCTACATCTCGTTAAACTCACCTTGTCTTCAACTCTTTGGAGCTGATTTTATATACATATTGTCTGGAACCCTCACTGTCAAGATATTCTCCTTCATATCTGATAGGTGATGAGTCTCATTCTTTAACGTCTTTGGAGGTTGTCACCAGGATCAGAGCTGGGGATCAGAGCACCCTGAGAATTGGTTTTCCATCATGCCCGTGTTCTTTGCATTGCGTCTATCTAGTCCCGTCATCAGCACTCATCACTATTTTCTGTCTTTCATATCAGACACCTTCAGCTTAAGATAAATGAAAAGTCAAGAGAGAATGGTAAATGATAGCAGTAGACCACAAGGTATCCTACAGAATCTGTGTTCTCAAAAGGCTGTGTGAGCACTGGATTTGAGCTCCCTGCATCATACAGCAAGGAGCTCAAATCTCATGCTGTGTGACAGAGGGGAGGGATGGGCTAACAGGTGGGAGGGAGGCTCAAGATAGAGGGACTTGCGAATACCTATGACTGATTCATGTTAATGTATGGCAGAAGCCAACACAACATTGTAAAGCAATTATCCTCCAATTAAAAACAAATAAATTTAAGTTAAAAAAAGAAAGTGCAAACAACCAAAAAGGCTGTGCAAGTATCTATTCCATCTGCTTAGAATACATGGCTTAGTCACGGGAGCTAATAATATTATTGCTAATTCAGTAATGTATGCTCACACAGTATAAGAATTCAAGTCAAATAGTAAGCTTTTGAAATGAGTTCCAATTCCTATCAATTGTATCCCTCCAAAAATGCATGCTAAGTTGCTTTTCAGTCATGTCTGACTCTTTGCAACCCTGTGGACTGTAGCCCACCAGGCTCCTCTGTCCATGGGATTCTCCAGGCAAGAATACTGGAGTGGGTTGCCATGCCCTCCTCCAGGGGATCTTTCCAACCCAGGGATTCAACTTGCATCTCTTATATCTCCTGCATTGGCATGCGGGTTCTTTATCACTAGCATCACCTAGGAAGCCCACTCCCAAAATGCAAATATCATTAAAAGTGAGTTTCCTTGGTGGGGGTGGGGGCAGGGTCTTATTTCTGAGATAACATTTCATTTATTTAACAAACTGTTAGTATATGCTTAGAGCTACTCTGAGTGCTTTGCAAATACGAACTCGTTTAATCATCAAAATGTACAAGTGAAAAAAAAAAATTAGTGTTAGTAGCTAAGTTGTGTCCGACTCTTTGTGACCCTATGGACTGTAGCCCGCCAGGCTCCTCTGTCCATGGGATTTCCCAAGAACACTGGAGTAAGTTGCCATTTCCTCTTCCAAGGGATCTTCCCGACCTAGAGATCAAACCCCTGTCGCTTATGTCTCCTACATTGGCAGGTGGGTTCTTTACCACTAGCGCCACCTGGGAAGCCTATTTATGGCTGACTAATACCAATCATATAGATACTTTTATTAGTTTTATCTGTTATAGATATGTGTACAATATTTAGCAAATATTTCAGATTTACAATTCAAGTGTAGAAAGACCTCCCATGCCCACTGATAAAACCCTAAGTGGAATTTAAGCAATTCATCATCTATTTTGTCTACATATATATATATATCCATGTTTTGAAAACATCTGGGTCCTTATTAGATGTCTGGTCTTACATAAATCTATAGTGAGTGAATGAAGTCGCTCAGTTGTGTCTAACTCTTTGCGACCCCGTGGACTGTAGCCTACCAGGCTTCTCTGTCCATGGGATTCTCCAGCCAAGAATACTGGAGTGGGTTACCATTTCCTTCTCCAGGGGATCTTCCCGGCCCAGGGATCGAACCCAGGTCTCCCGTATTGTAGGCAGATGCTTTAACCTCTGAGCCACCAGGGAAGCCCCTAATGTTATCTGTCACTTGTACACATAGTTATTCAAACCCATAGTTTGAATATGCAAACATTTAAAATTCGTATTCCTCTTATACTATAGCATTCTCCTTAATGGTATGTGTATGATTGGATTTTATTCTGTATGTTAATCAGTCATCACAGACATTTATGTTTCCAAACACAAATTCACATGATTTCCAAACAATACAATTTAGTCTCCGGAGGCCTAAATGCTCATGGTTATCCCAGACATGTTTGCAGGTCTTCATATATTATTACTGCTCTACTAGTTTCAAATAATCTGCCAAACATTGATTATTAAATGCAGAAGTGAGTTATGACATTTGGTAGACTTAAATATGATTTTACCAGAGAAATGTAAAGCTTGATGAGAAATCATATCTAGCACAAAACCATTAATTTAGAAAATCTGAGATATGTTTAATAATTAATCAAGGCAAACATTGTGACTGTAGGCTTATGGAGAAATTAGAAACAAGGAAGTTAATTTTAGTGATGCTTACTTAGCGTAATTTAATGTCATTCAGATGTTTACAGAGGTTTCCTCTTTAGCCTTAGGTAGGAATAATTATTGAGTTGAAAAAAGGCAGTTTTCATTAAAACAAAAGTTAATTCAAAAACATTTACTGTCTTCCTTTAGAAGACAAAATTGAGTATAGACTGTATACAGAAAATTTATTTTTTAGTTTAGAGTATAATTGCCTTACACTGTTGTGTTAGCTTCTGCTGTACACCAATGTGAATCAGCTATATGTGCACACATATCCCCTCCCTCTTGAACCTCCCCCAACATCTTCATCCCAGCCCTCTAAGTCATCACATAAGGAAAATCTTGTCACTTTTTGTATTCTTTCTAAATGAAAACAGACAGTACAACATCCATTCAAAAAAATATATGTATATATATACACAAAGGAAACCCCTACACTCTACAAAGCACTGTGCTAGGAGGTGTGGACATGAGAGGAGGAATTCAAATTTGTTGTGGTTCTACCCATGATACCAGAGGAGATCAGGCAGGAAATTAAAGGACCATAACATGGCAGAAAATGAGAGAGTTCCACAATTCAGAGTCTAAGTGCTACTGGGCTCACAAAAGAAAGTAGCATATGGGAAAGCTGTGATATTTTGCTTCACCCTACTCCCCCCCACCCAAAATGTTTGACTCTTGAAAATGAACTCTTTCTTTTTTTAAGGACAAAACTATAATATTTCAAGGACATCCCAAGTGAGTTCCTGGTGGGCTTACAGAAGCATCCATTGTTGCCACCGCAGGGATAATTAATAGTTATGAAAATTGAAACACTTACTTTTCAGGATACATTAAAAAAAATGTTGTCATCTAGTCACTAAGTTGTGTCTGACTCATTTGTGACCCCATGGACTGTAGCCCACCACGCTACTCTGTCCATGGGATTTCCTGTCCAGGCAAGAATATTGGAATGGGTTGCCATGCCTGCCTCCAGGGGATCATCCTGACCGAAGAATTGAATTCATATCTCCTGCATTGCAAATAGGTTTTTTACCATTGAGACGCCAGGGCTGCTGCTGCTGAATCGCTTCAGTCGTGTCCGACTCTGTGCGACCCCATAGACGGCAGCCCACCAGGCTCCTCCATCCGTGGGATTTTCCAGGCAAGAGTACTGGAGTGGGGTGCCATTGCCTTCTCCCATGACACCAGGGAGGCCCACATAAAAATAATCACTTCAGTTCCATTCAGTTACTCAGTCGTGTCCAATTCATTGCAACTCCATGGACTAAAGCACCCCAGGATTTCCTGTTCATCACCAACTCCCAGAGCTTGCTCAAACTCACGTCCATCGAGTAGGTTATGCCATCCTACTATTTCATCTTCTGTCATCACCTTCTCCTCCTGCCTTCAATCTTTCCCAGCATCAGGAACTTTTCCAAAGAGTCAGTTTGTCACATCAGGTGACCAAAGCCTTGGAGGTTCAGCTTCAGCATCAGTCCTTCCAATGAATATTCAGGACTGATCTCCTTTAGGATGGACTGATTTGGTCTCCTTGCTGTCCAAGGGACTCTCCAAGAGTCTTCTCCAACACCACAGTTCAAAAGCATCAATTCTTCAGCACTCAGCTTTCTTTACGGTCCAAGTCTCACATCCATACATGACTACCGGAAAAACTACAGCTTTGACTAGATGGACCTTTGTCAGCAAAGCAATGTCTCTGCTTTTTAATATGCTGTCTTGGTTGGTCATAGCTTTTCTTCCAAGGAGCAAGGGTCTTTTAATTTCATGGGTGCAGTCACCATCCATGGTAATTTTGGAGCCCAAGAATATAAAGTCTGTCACTGTCATTGTTTCCCTATCTATTTGCCATGAAGTTATGGCACCAGATGCCATGATCTTAGTTTTTTGAATGCTGAGTTTTAAACCAGCTTTTTCACTCTCCTCTTTCACTTTCATCAAGACACTCTTTAGTTCTTCTTTGCTTTCTGCCATAAGGGTGGTGTCATTTGCATATCTGAGGTAATTGATATTTCTCCTTTCAATCTTGATTCCAATTTATGCTTCATCCAGTCCAGCATTTCACATGATGTCCTCTTCATATAAGTTAAATAAGCAGAGTGACAATATACAGCCTTGACATACTCCTTTCCCAATTTTGAATCAGTGCCTTGTTCTGTATCCAGTTCTAATGGTTGCTTCTTGACCTGCATACAGATTTCTCAAGAGGCAGATAAGGTGAACTAGTATTCCCACCACTTTAAGAATTTTCCATGGTTTGTTGTGATCCTACAGTCAAAGGCTTTAGCATACTCAGTGAAGCAGAAGTAGATGTTTTTCTGGAATGCTCTTGCTTTTTGTTATGATCCAGTGATCTAATGGATATTGGCAATTTGATCTCTGGTTCCTCTCCCTTTTCTAAATCCACTTGAACATCTGAAAGTTCTCAGTTCATATACTGTTGAAGCCTAGCTTGTAGAATTTTGAGCATTACTTTGCTAGAATGTGAGATGAGTGTAATTGTGTGGTAGTTCGCACATTCTTTGGCATTGTCTTTCTTTGGGATTGGAATGAAAACACCTTTTCCAGTCCTGTGGCCACTGCTGAGTTTTCCAAATTGGCTGGCATATTGAATGCAGCACTTTCACAACATCATCTTATAGGATTTGAAATAGCTCAGCTGGAATTCCATCACCTCCACTAGCTTTGTTTGTAGTGATGCTTCCTAAGGCCCACTTGATTTCACATTCCAGGATGTCTGGCTCTAGGTGAGTTTTCACACCATCAAAGTTACCTGGGTCATGAAGATCTTTTTTTGTATAGCTCTTCTGTGTATTCTTGCCACCTCATCTTAATATCTTCTGCTTCTGTTAGGTCTATACAATTTGTGTCCTTCATTGTGCTCATCTTTGCATGAAATGTTCCCTTGGTTTCTCTAATTTTCTTGAAGAGATCTCTAGTCTTTCTCATTCTATTGTTTTCCTCTATTTCTTTGCATTGCTCACTTAGGAAGGCTTTCTTATCCCTCCTTGATATTCTCTAGAACTCTGCATTCAGATGGATATATCTTTCCTTTTCTCCTTTGCCTTTCACTTTTCTTTTCTATATTAAGGCATATCACAAAGTATAAAACCAGAGGCATACATCAGAACAAAAACAAGCAGTGGGTTGCCTGTCTATACAGAGGGCAGGAAAACTCCTTCTGGAGTTCATAGTCCCAGGAAATAAGGCTGTGTTGGCCAAAGAGAGATCCAGACATGGGTTTTGATGGATTCTTATTATAACCACTCAAAAGCAAGCTCAAAGGAAACCAGGGTTCAGAGTTCCAATTGCTGCAGCTGGAGCCTGCAACAGAGAGAGCTTCGGTGAATCCTCATATGTGTTCTGAACAGAGGAACTAGCATAAGTAGGGAAATAAAAATAAGAAATCAGAGGAACCATGGGTTACTTCACTTTGATTTGAGCAACTAGGGTGCCCACAGAGGTAGTGACTCAAGTTGGAAAGAAAGTTTGGGTGATGGGGAATTTGAATTTCAAGGCTTTGGACTTTACCCTAAATGAATTCGAGCTATTTGAGGTTTATAAGCAGGTAATGATGTACACACAACTTTGAACTAGGGAGACTATTCTGAGAGGTGTGTGTAGGGTGGATGCCATAGGAGGAACACATATCAGAATGGGCTTGTCATAGTCTGGGCCCATATGTCCCAGAGTGTCCTTGGAATACCTATCCTACAAACTGAACCTCAAGAAAGAGTCCATGGTGACAGAAGTTTGACTGAGGTCATGTTATATCCAGTCCTTGGAGATTACAGTGAACATCAGCATATTAAAATTTGTGAGAAATCCTGCTGTTAAAAAAAAAAAATCATGGAAAACAAAGATTGAGGGACTCTTCTAGATTAAAGAAGACCAAAGAAACATGACAATGATGCCAAAACAAAAAACAGGGCAACAGATCTTTGTGGGACAGTTGGAAATTGAATAATGTCTATGGATTAGAAAGCAGCATTATGCTTGTGTACATGTACCCACGTTAATTTACTGGGTTTTTTTTTATTATAGTACTGTGGCTGCATGAGTTGCTAACACTTAAGGACTCTGGATTGAAGGGTATACAGGAATACTTGATTGATTTTTTTCTTCTATGTTCCAGTAAGCCTGAAATTATTTCAAAAAGAAACTTTAAAAATGTTTTTAGAGACTTTCCTGGTGGTCCCATAGTTATGACTGCATCATCCAATGTAGCGGTTGCAGGTCTGATCCCTGCTCAGGGAGCTAAGATCACACACGCCTTGTGGTCAAAAATCAAAACATAAACCAGAAGCAATATGATAACAAATTAAATAAAGACTTTAAAAATGGCCCACATAAAGGAAATCTGTATTTTAAAAAACTTGTTTTTAATCTTAAAAAAAAAAAAAAAAACTACTGCAGTCCCAGATAATTTTCTAAAGGAAACATTTTGGGAAATACGGGCTAAGTGAAAGTTAGGATGTGTCAGTGAGAATGGAAATCAGAGGATAGGCCCAATAAACATTACTGGGACTTGGCAAGTGACTATGAGGTGGGAGGCAGGGGCGGTAAAGCCCAAGAGAGCAGAGGTGTCTGCTTCTATACAGAGGCTGGGGGAGGGGCTGTGTTGACAGAATAAATGGGTTTAGATGTGGACACATGATGAATCTTCGCACCATCCTTGCTCTTAACATTTTTAAGATACATATAATTTTCCAGGCAAAAATACTGGAGAGGGTTGCCATTTCCTATTCTAGGAGATCTTCCCGACTATTTGTAAGGCCTCCTCAGACAGCCACTTTGCCTTCATGCATTTCTTTTTCTTTGGGATAGTTTTGGTCGACACCTCCTGTACAACGTTATGAACCTCAGTCCATAGTTCCTCAGGCACTCTCTCAGATCTCCCTTGAATCTATTTGCCACTTCCATAATCGTAAGGGATTTGATTTAGGTCATACCTGAATGACCTAGTAGTTTTCCTTACTTTCTTCCATATAGTCAAAGCTTTGGCTTTTCCAGTAGTCATGTACAAATATGAGAATTGGACCTGAAAGAATGCTGAGCACCGAAGAATTGACAATTTCAAACTGTGGTGCTGGAGAAGACTCTTGAGAGTCCCTTGGACTGCAAGGAGATCAAACCAGTCAATCCTAAAGGAAATCGACCCTGAATATTCATTGGAAGGACTGATGCTGAAGCTGAAGCTCCAATACTTTGGCCACCTGATGCGAAGAACTGACTCACCGGAAAAGACCCTGATGCTGAGAAAGATTGAAGGTGGCAGGAGAAGGGGACGGCAGAGGATGAGATGGTTGGATGCATCACCAACTCGATGGACATGAGTTTGAGCAAGCTCCAGGAGATAGTGAAAGACAAGAAACCCTGGTGTGCTGCAGTCCATGGGGTTGCAAAGAGTCAGACACTACTTTCCTACTGAACAACAACAAGAGGGGAAGGAAAGAAGCTAATTTGTAGGCTCTTCCAATAGGTTGCCAGGAAGAAGATGATGGTTTGGACGTGGGTGGTAGCTCAACGGATGGAAACGTGTAGATGATAGTTCTTACAGGAAGAGAAAAGTGGCATGTGCAGAAAAGGAAAAAATAAGGATGGAGCTTGAGGTTTGTGTTCGAGAAGTAGGGTAGATGATTCTACTTGTTTCCAAGATGAGAGTCTGGGAATTTTGTTTCACTGGTGAATTTTATCTTGACATAAGAAATAGTGGGAACCAAACATAGGTTTTTTAAAAAAATAGTTTTAATAGAGAAATATTTGCTAAAATATCACAAGACTTACAGAGCCTAAAAGAAGCATCCTATAGAAGTAGAAGATATGCCTTCTCAGACTGGAAAACCCTGACTTTCTAATGGTTCACAATTGATTGTCATTTCATAATGACTTAAAGCAATTATTGCAGTATTAGCCCTTCACATTTGACTAAAAGTAAAACTGATAGCAAGAAAACCACAAGGAAGTGGTGTTCTTTATTTCAATTGATTAATGTAAATAGCTCTTTCATTTAAAATTGGTTTATATAAAATTCAAGCAAATATTTGCAATGCATTATTGTTACTTAGTAGCAAGGATAATCAGGAAGTCATTCAGACAATGAAACATGCACAATTAAAATCTTCAGGATACACAACAACTTTAATTAATCAGTTAAGCTAATCTAAATAAATAGAAAACTGGGTTGTAAGGCTTGGCTGTAAAGGATTTTAAACCCAATGGTATAATAAAAGAAATCATAGCTATCATTAACTGGGTGTGTACGAGGTGCCTGGGCATCATTCTTTGAAGTATTATCTTGTGTAATGTTTTCAAGACTAATTTATATATGAACACACTGGACATTAAATAAATAGCCTGCCTAATTTCTTGTGGGCTTCCTAGGTGGCTCAGTGGTAAAGAATCCACCTGCCAATTCAGGTTTGATTCCTGAATGGGGAAGATCCCCTGGAGAAGGAAATGACAACCCATTCCAATATTCTTGCCTGGGAAATTTCATGGACAGAGGAGCCAGGCAGGCTACAGTCCGTGGAGTCACAAAACAGTCAGACATGACTGAGCAACTAAACACCAACAATTTTCTGTGTTCAGTGATTGGGGAGAGTGCATCAAACTAGATTCTGATGTATCCCAAAACTACTGTGCTTATTGAGGAAGTTTTATTAATACATAAAACAAAATACAATATTTATAATATAAATGGTTTAATGTTAAATACAAATGTATCACTTAGTGTATGCTTTGGCAGGATATTAGAGTTCTAAAGAGTCAGTTTGCACATTTTTCCTATCTACTTCACAATTTCATACAAGTAAAAAGCTTCAGATTGTGAGATTCCTCAATTGTACATCTATTGGACAGAGGAAAAAAGTGGACATCTGCCTTGGCTTGCCAGCTTCCACACTCCCAACCTTTGATAACAGCACCTCAATTGCTCTGTTCAGAGAGTCACACACCCATTTTTCCTTGTGTGTGGAGAAGCTGGGCTCACGTGGGGTGAGGTGACCTCACCTCACCAGCCCCAGGGTCAGACATGAGACCCAGGTATCATCATTGGATCCAGTGACTGGTTCAGGAAAAGTCGTGTCAGGAAAGCAGATCTTTGGGACTCACTTCAACAGTTCTCAACTTTTAGGAAATATCAATTCTTTCCCACAAGACTGCTGAATTAGGAGTGTTTGCATTTGCGGATGTAGGCAGTCACCATGTGGAGAGTGACTACCTGAGACAAAACTTCTGTAAAATAGAAAGATACAGAGACTTCCCTGTCAGTCCAGTGGTTACACTCTGCCGTCCAATGCAGGGGGTGCAGGTTCAATCCCTGGTCAGTGACCTAAGATCCCACATGCCTTGTGGCCAAGGGACCAAAACGTAAAACAGAAGCAATATTGTCACAAAATGAATAACGACTTAAAAAAAAAAAAATAGAGGGACACATACAGAGATGGAGTCAGGCAGATGCAGTCTTCGCTCAAGTCATACTCAAACCAGCCTGACCCTGGCTGGCTTTTGGGTAGTAGACAATTTAAAATCACAGATGCAGCTCGCTGTGTATTTCTATTGGCCAGTGCAAGTCTGTGACATCCTTGATGAATGGCGATGCAGCCTCTACTTGAACAGGTTGTTCATTACCCATCCAGGTAGCCCCATCTATTACAGTAAGTCCCTTTACATACAAACCTTCAAGTTGCAAACTTTCAAAGATACGAACATGTATTCACATGTCCAATCACATTAAGCATGAGTGACAGTGCAGCTTGCCCTCCGTCTCTTATTGCTGATGACTCTTCAGCTCTACCATCTCCCACCTCCTGTCCCTCCTCCAATAACTCTTCTTACCTCTTCACTCAATGCCAACTCTTGTGTGCCAGCTGTTGTACTGTACTATTATACTTTTCAAGGTAGTCAGGTAAAACATGTTTTCTTTATTTTTGTGGGTTTTTTATGTATTATTTGTGTGGAAAGTATTATAAGCCTATCACAGTATAGTACTAAATAGCTGATTGTATTGGTTGCACACCTAAGCTAACTTTATTGGACTTACAAACAAATTGGACTTACGAACACACTCTCGGAACAGAACTCATTTGTGGTAGGCGACTCACTGTATTGGGCTGCTCTAAGTGTAAAACATGATTTGTAGATTTAATTTAGTTTGTAGATCCAAAATCCATCACGTTGGAACTTCTATCTATTGGCCCTGGTTCTGCCTCCTGAGTATCACAGAAGATGACCTTCCAACCATCCCCATAATCTTTAGGCCACCACAGACATTTTTGACTGGTGTTTTGCTGACAGGATCTTGTGTTTGGAAGTGTATTAGCCATGATATGGGGGGGTGTGTGTGTGTGTGTGTGTGTGCACACTCAATCATTTCCGTCTCTGTGGGACTCCATGGACTGTAGCCTGCCAGACTCCTCTGTCCATGGAATTCTCCAGGCAAGAATACTGGAATGAGTAGCCATTTCCTCCTCCAGGGGATCTTCCAGACCCAGGAATCGAACCCAGGTCTCCCACATTGCAGGCAGACTCCCCAGATGGATCCTAAGGTGACCCCTAATAATTCTCTTTTTCTTCTGTTTATGCCCTTGCATAATCTCCTCCTCTTGAATGTTTGGAGAGAAGTGTATATTCTAAAATTAGATTGGGATAATATTTGCACAACTCTGTGAATATACCAAAAATCACTAAACTGTACACTGGTAGCTGGCTAATTGTATGCTATGGCAATTACATCTCAATAAAGCTGTTTTTGTTATATACTATGACCAAGAGAGATTTATCCCAGAAATGCAAAGCTAGTCAACATCTGAACATCCAATCTTTCACTGTTTTTCTTTCCTGCTAAATTAATACTGCATTGAATAGAGATATTATCCTATTTTAGGGGATTTTTTAGGTAATACATTACTCCTTTTAAATTTAAAATAAAGCAGGAAAACAATACAAGAAACAGACAGGTGGAAATCTGAATATGAGCTTTATCCCTCATAAATCCAATTGAAGAGCATGGCTTTAAATAGGCAACTGAATGGGCTTTCTAAACCCTGCTTCCCAAATTAGGCACCACACAGCTGGGCAGGCAGGCCCCTGCCCCCATGGGACCCAGACAGAATTAAGTGACAGAGGGCAGACAATGCATGCTTCCTGCAGGAAGACTGGCTCCCTCAAAAAGAGAAAAGGGCTTAACTCAAATGCTATCAACTCACTAGAGAAAATTTAATCCCTCCAAATATATACACAAGGAATGGAGATAGATACTACAAATTCAAGTCATTTTGCAGTTACTTACACTAGACATAGGAAAAATCATAATTAAAATTTTCTATTATAAATGTGGAATGAATAAATGATTAAGAATAATTGAATTTAACAGTGTAGTACTGAATTGTTTTTATTCTACCTAGAATAATATATTTTTAAGTACCTTCCGTTTTGTCTATTGGAGGAGGTGCCACTTGGAGGTGATTAAGACCTTGTAGTAAAACCTTGCCCTAACTGAACACTCCTAGGGGATTGCCACCTGCTCCCCAGGGTATGCATGTGCTAAGTCTCTTCAGTCGTGTTTGACTCTTGGCAACCCCATGGACTGTAGTTCCCCAGGCTCCTCTGTCCATGGGATTTTCCAGGCAAAAATACTGGAGTGGGTTGCCATCTCCTGCTCCAGTGGATCTTCCCTGGCCTGGGGATCGAACCCAGGTCTCCTGCATTGCAGGTGGGTTATTTACCATCTGAGCTACCAGGGAAGCCCAAGGTTCAATGTATATGTGAATTATATACATTGTGCTATTTGACTGAATTACTGATGTTGGACAGGCAGTGTCCTTGGTATCAAGATGTCACACTGCCTACCACAAGATGCTAATGGCACATAGAGATGGGATAGGAGAACTTCTGGGACAACTGTTTGGAATTGTGAGTGAAGAATATAGTGGCAGCCTTATCTTATTTACAATACTCCTAGCTTTCATGGTGGGCTTCCCAGGTAGCTCAGTGATAAAGAATCTGCCTGCCAATTCAGGAGATGCAGTTTCAATCTCTGGGTTGGGAAGATCCTCTGGAGAAGGAAAGGAATTCCATGGACAGAGGAGCCTGGCAGGCTACAATTGGACATGACTTAGCAACTGAGAATGCAGCACATAAAGAAACATACCTGGATTGGAATTCTGGCTTAACCATATCCTGCATAAACTTTGGGTTTCCCTGATAGCTCAGTTGGTAAAGAATCAGCCTGCAGTTCAGGAGACCCCAGTTTGATTCCTGGGTTGGGAAGATCTGCTGGAGAAGGGATAGGCTACCCACCCCAGTATTCTTGGGCTTCCCTTGTGGCTCAGCTGGTAAAGAATCCACCTGCAATGCGGGAGACCTGGGTTTGATCCCTGGGTTGGGAAGATCCTCTGGAGAAGGGAAAGGCTACTCACTCCAGTATTCTGGCCTGGAGAATTTCATAGACTGTATAGTCCATGGGGTCACAAAGAGTCGGACATGACTGAGCGACTTTCACTTTCACTGGGTAAACTTTAAGAAGTTCCAATTTGTCATCAGTAAAGATACTAATGGTGTCCTTTTTGCCAGGTAATTGCAAGACTTGGAGATTATATATGTAGGGATCAACAGTACATGAACCATGAACTTCCAGAAGTTCAAGGTGGGTTTAGAAAAGGCAGAGGAACCAGAGATAAAATGCCAAACATCTGCTGGATCATCGAAAAAGCAAGAGAGTTCCAGAAAAATATCTATTTCTACTTTATTGACTATGCCAAAGTCTTTAACTGTGTGGATCACAACAAACTGTGGAAAATTCTGAAAGAGATGGGAATACCAGACCACCTGACCTGCCTCTTGAGAAACCTGTATGCAGGTCAGGAAGCAATAGTTAGAACTGGACATGGAACAAGACTGGTTCCAAATAGGGAAAGGAGTCCGTCAAGGCTGTATATTGTCACCCTGCTTATTTAACTTATATGCAGAGTACATCATGAGAAATGCTGGGCTGGATAAAGCACAAGCTGGGATCAAGATTGCCAGGAGAAATATCAATAATCTCAGATATGCAGATGACACCACCCTTATGGCAGAAAGTGAAGAACTAAAGAGCCTCTTGATGAAAGTGAAAGAGGTGAGTGAAAAAGTTAGCTTAAAACTCAACATTCAGAAAACTAAGATCATGGCATCCGGTCCCATCACTTCATGGCAAATAGATGGACAAACAGTGGAAACAGTGTCAGACTTTATTTTGGGGGGCTCCCAAATCACTGCAGATGGTGATTGCAGCCATGAAATTAAAAGACGCTTACTTCTCGGAAGGAAAGTTATGAGCAACCTAGTGAAGTGAAGTGAAAGTTGCTCAGTCATGTCCAGCTTTTTGTGACCCCATGGCCTTCATAGTCCATGAAATTCTCCAGGCCAGAATACTAGAGTGGGTAGCCTTTCCCTTCTCCAGGGGATCTTCCTAACCGAGGGATCAAACCCATGACCAACCTAGACAGCATATTAAAAAGCAGAGACATTACTTTACCAACAAAGGTCCATCTAGTCAAAGCTATGGTTTTTCCAGTAGTCATGTATGGATGTGAGAGTTGGACTATAAAGAAAGCTGAGCGCCAAAGAATTGATGCTTTTGAACTGTAATGTTGGAGAAGACTCTTGAGTTCCTTGGACTGCATGGAGATCAAACCAGTCCATCCTAAAGGAAATCAGTCCTGAATATTCATCGGAAGGACTGATGCTGAAGCTGAAACTCCAATACTTTGGCCACCTGATGTGAAGAACTGATTCATTTGAAAAGACCTTAATGCTGAGAAAGATTGAAGGTGGAAGAAGGGGACGACAGGATGAGATGGTTGAATGGCATCACCAACTCAATGGACTTGAGTTTGAGTAAGCCTTAGGAGTTGGTGATGGACAGGGAGGCCTGGTGTGCTGCAGTCCATGGGGTTGCAAAGAGCTGGACATGACTGAGCGACTGAACTGACTGACTGAAGCCCAGTGATTGGCCCACAATATGCATTCAGTAAAGTTTAGCTGATAATAATGTCACAAGTACCAGAATGCCCATAACAATGCATTAGTTCGAGAGCCACAGGATGTATGGAACTCTTCCGGAAAAAAAAAAAAAAAGTATTACATAAATGGTAAGATCTTCTTATAATATTATTATACACAGATCATCTAAGGTGCTATCTCTTACTGGAAACAAAGACATAATTAATTAGCTGTAGATGATTTTAAGTAGGCTTCCCTGGTGGCTCAGATAGTAAAGAATCTGCCTGCAGTGAGGGAGACTCTGGTTCAATCCCTGAGTCGAGAAGATCCCCTGGCAAAGGGAATGGCTATCCACTCCTGTATTCTTGCCTAGAGAATTCTCTGGATTTTAAGTAAGATTTTCTATGGTGTTGGAAAAAAAAAAATGTTTTCGTATCAGGACATAAACAGTAATAATATATATCCTAGTACTTATGGTATACCCCACAACAGTGAATGCATCTAACCTTGATTACAACAAATGCCTGGAAAAGTTGAAAAAAAAATAATAATAACAGCTACTGAGAGCCCATCATGAGTGATCCAGGGAGCTGTAACAGAAGGGCACAAAAAAGAGAACTGGTCATGTAATTGCTTTCTGTCAAACAGCTAGATAAGCAGCCAGCAGTTTTGCATTAGAATGCATTTGGTTATCCCATCGACAATGGGCTGGTAATCCTATAAATTTTTATTACTGAACTAAAGAAAGCAGCAGAAGCTTTTACCCTTTGAGAAAAGTCCGTAACCTGCATGGTGCCAGTGAAGTATGAAACTCTAATGATTTGGTTACTTCTTAATATGTTAAAGGCTGGACTGCGCTTGGCACATGTGAACAGTCTGAATGCAGTTGTCAGAGCTATGACCCTGGAGGGCAATTGTGAGCATATGCTTCCGTGGGTGAGCTCTCAGACCACAGCTGCTGTCCAACCCGACCCAAAGCAGGACAGTAGAGAACCCATGGTTTAGCTGATTGACCTTTATGGGCTGGAAATAAGGATTAACCCCTTATGAACAGACTGAACACAACAACAAAGGAGAGAGAAGGGAAGAAAACCAATTTTCTTAAAATGATTCTGTATCTGTGTGTGTGTGTGTGTGTGTGTGTGTTTAGTCGCTCAGTCATGTCCGACTCTTTGTGACCCCATGGACTGTAGCCCGCCAGGCTCCTCTGCCCATGGGATTCTCCAGGCAAGAATACTGGAGTGGGTTGCCATTTCCTTCTCTAAGGGATCTTCCCAAACCAAGGATCGAACTCGCATCTCCTCTCTCTCCTGTATTGCAGTTGGATTTTTTACCCACTGAGCCAATATTACATAATGCTCCTCCACTGTGACTTGGAGGAAATAAACTTATTCTTTCTTTGAAAGGCATGGCATCACTTAAGCAATAAATATATTCCATTTCCAATTCTCTGTGCTAAACAAAAACCAAAAATATATCACTTCTGGTTTTGCAGATCTTTTCATATCCTGTCTACTCCCCAAAAAACTCAGGCTGCTAATAATAAAAGCACAAAAATAAAAAGACCAAAAACAGCTATCAATAAAACAAAGGAAATAATAAAGAATCAGAGAGATCAAAATCTACTGGTTGAGAAAACCTGCAATAACTAAGCATGATAATTAAGAACTTCCTTAGCAACCAGAATGAAGAGGAAAACTCACTAAATAAATACCACGATCCTGTATTTGAAAAAGTTATGGTACCTTCTCAAATTAAAGGACCTTTAATGTAAGAATTCTGAAAGGGAAATAGTTCTCTCAAACATCTGCTCTATGCCCAGTACCTTTCCAGGGATACATAAAAATATCCCTGGAATATAAGGGGGTCCTCTTCTTGCTCTGCTTGAGAAAGACATAGTTTTGAACAAGTAATTGCAACTCTGGAAAATGTTACCTAACGTGATAGGTCCATGCTCCTCCTCTGACCAATAGCAAGGAGATACTATTCATCCTTGGTTGACTACAGCATTTAATCTCTGCCAAGAGTGTGGCTTTTAAGACTGTAGGTTCTAGAGTCAGAACACCTGGGTCTGATTCTAGGCAGTGATTGGTCTTGATGATCAATATTGTGCTCTGTGACCTCAGCCAAGTTATTTACCCTCCCTGTGCTCCAGGTTCTTCATCTTTAAAGCGGGGATAATAGTAGTACCTGCTTCTTGTATGTCATTGTGAGGATAAAATGGATCTTCTCAAGGCAGTCACAGGGTTCCAAGAGCATACTAGTGAAAACTGCAAGGTCTCTTGAGCCCTAGTTTTGAATGTATTACCTCAAATCTCACTTCTGCAGTATCACACTGGCCAAAGACCAACCCAGATTCGAGGATGGGGGCAATACAGTCGGTTCTACCTCTTGATGGAGAAGCTGCAAATGTGGCCAGTGTTATAGTCTTGCACGAGTTGGTGGGGATGAAAAGACCACTAGAAGTGTAGAATGAATAGTTTTTAATGCTTGTTTGTATGTGGGGGAAGAAAGAGGAAAGAAAGGAACCAATGATGACACCACATTTTCTATCCTGAGCAAGCAGGTGGCTATTTCTGCAAATCACTTGGTACTGAATTGAGAATCAGCCCATAATTTAAACTACAATTTTAAATTGTGTTAATATTGTAGAGTCTTTCTCTTTTTAAAATTTTATTTATTTTCGGCTGTGTTAGGTCTTCACTGCATCGGGGGCTTTTCTCTGGTTGTGGTGTGTGGGCTTCTCATTTCAGTGGCTTTGCTAGGTCTTCACTGCATCAGGGGCTTTTCTCTGGTTGTGGTGCGTGGGCTTCTCATTTCAGCGGCTTCTCTTGTTGTGGAGCACGGGCTCTAGAGCACAGGCTCAGTAGTGGTGGTGCACGGGCTTAGTTACCCTGCTGCAAGTGGGATCTTCCTGGACCAGGGATGAAACTCGTGTGTCCCCTAAATTGGCAGGTGGATTCTTTACCACTCAGCCACCAGGAAAGCCCTATGTAGGGTCTTTCAAAGG
Organism: Bos taurus; assembly: GCF_002263795.3. Taxonomy (NCBI): domain Eukaryota; kingdom Metazoa; phylum Chordata; class Mammalia; order Artiodactyla; family Bovidae; genus Bos; species Bos taurus. The sequence goes on from NC_037341.1 coordinate 27,878,399, forward strand.
CCTGTATGCGAGACAGCAAAAGAGACACAGATGTATAGAACGGTCTTTTGGACATTGTGGGAGAGGGCGAGAGTGGGATGATTTGGGAGAATGGCATTGAAACATGTATATTATCACATGTGAAATGAATCGCCAGTCCAGGTTCGATGCATGATACAGGATGCTCGGGGCTGGGGCACTGGGATGACCCAGAGGGATGGGATGGGGAGGGAGGTGGGAGGCGGGGTTCAGACTGGGCAACACATGTACACCCATGGCGGATTCATGTCAATGTATGGCAAAACCACTACAATATTGTAAAGTAAAAAAAAAAAAACAGGGACAGGGGAGCCTGGTGGGCTGCCGTCTATGGGGTCGCACAGAGTCGGACACGACTGAAGTGACTTAGCAGCAGCAGCAGCAGCAACAGCCAACAACTCAGGCTTTACAGCCAACAACTCAGGCTTTTTTTTTTTTTTTTTTTTTAATCCAAATCCTATATGTTGTTTAAATATTGTTGAATTTGCTTTTACTCCATACCTCAAGGGCTAACAGAAAAGAAATTCTTCAGTGTGTAGATGAAGACATATAACCTGTCCATTAGGACAAATTCCATATACGCCGTGACTTATACCATTTATTTTGTTGTTGTTTTTGTTTATAAGCAAAACATGAATATCTGACTTTCTAGAAAATGGATACAATGACGCTACACCTCAAATGAAAAATTCTTGGTATTTTCCATATACCCCTAGCTCCCTGGCTGTTACAGTGGAAAATGTGCTGACATCTTCCTTTAATAGAGAACTCTTAACAGTATGAAGGCTTCCCTGGTGGCTCAGACAGTAAAGAATCTGCCTGCATTGGGGAGACCTGGATTTGATCCCTGGGTTTGGGAGATCCCCTGGAGAAGGGAACGGCCACCCACTCCAGTATTCTTGTCTAGAGAATCCCATAGAGAGGAGCCTGGCAGGCAGTCCATGGGGTCACAGAGTCAGACACGACTTTCACTTTCATGACAGTGTGGTAATTCCTCATGGTAAGAATTTGCTCATTTTAAGTAGCTGTTTTGTTTTGTTTTGTTTTTTCTTTTTTTTTTAAATGATTTTTTTATTGTTTTTTTTTTAATTTTATTTTATTTTTAAACTTTACATAATTGTATTAGTTTTGCCAAATATCAAAATGAATCCACCACAGGTATACATGTGTTCCCCATCCTGAACCCTCCTCCCTCCTCCCTCCCCATACTATCCCTCTGGGTCGTCCCAGTGCACTAGCCCCAAGCATCCAGTATCGTGCATCGAACCTGGACTGGCAACTCGTTTCTTACATGATATTTTACATGTTTCAATGTCATTCTCCCAAATCTTCCCACCCTCTCCCTCTCCCACAGAGTCCATAAGACTGTTCTATACATCAGTGTCTCTTTTGCTGTCTCGAAACCAGAAGGGAAAGAGACACGTGTACCCCAATGTTCATCGCAGCACTGTTTATAATAGCCAGGACATGGAAGCAACCTAGATGTCCATCAGCAGATGAATGGATAAGAAAGCTGTGGTACATATACACAATGGAGTATTACTCAGCCATTAAAAAGAATACATTTGAATCAGTTCTAATGAGGTGGATGAAACTGGAGCCTATTATACAGAGTGAAGTAAGCCAGAAGGAAAAACATAAGTAGCTGTTTTGACTTCCACTCATTATAAAGATTGAAGTCTTTGTGAGGAAACATTGTCCTTATTCATAACACAAATTCCAGAAAAATTAACATTATTTTACCAAAAGGCCCTGACAGTAAATCTTGTTGATTATATCTACATGTATATGAAAATATGGTGGCTTTGTTGTGTGTACTTCTAAATCTCTCTCTCTGTCTTCCCTTTCCCATCTCTGCCTTAATTCAGATTCTGAATAGTCCTTAACCAGTCATACTGACTGTTGTCTCTCCCTCTTTGGACTATTCTCTACATGATTCTAAAATGCAAATGTGATTATTAACTTCTCTACTTGAAAAGGGTTACTGTCTCTACCTTGCCCCAGAGTCCATTCGAGGCCAGTATTTTCAGTGGATTTCCGAAGAAAGAAATTACTTTGAATTGTTCTCAGACTCTTTGTGGAAGGATAGATACATGTACTGACAACTGAGCTGTTATTCCAAAGGCCAGGCTATTTGTTCACTTGGTTATAATTCAGTCATTATGTTCAACAATTATTTCAGTGGAAATATTGAATATAAGTTTTGTCTAGGGTCTTAAACTTCAAATTATCAGGGTTTACTTCTATTCTTCCAAGCTATTTCACTTAACACATAAGTGATGGGGTTACCATAAAAGAGGTGTTTTTGATTTTTTTTTTTAATTTTATTTATTGATTTATTTTTGGCTGTGCTGGGTCTTCGTTACTGCACAGGCTTTTCTCTAGTTGAGGCAAGTGGGTGTTACTCTTCATTGTGGTTTCAGGCTTCTAATTGCAGTGCCTTCTCTTCCTGCAGAGCACAGGCTTTAGGGCACTTGGGCTCCAGTAGCCCAGCATGTGGGCTCGATAGTTACAGTTCCCAGGCTCTAGAGCATGAGCTCAATGGTTGTGGTGCACAGGTGTAGTTGCTTCACGGCATGTGGGACCCTCCAGGACCAGGGATCGAACCCATGTCTCCTGCATTGGCAGGTGGATTCTTTACCACTGAGCCACCGGGGAAACCCATGCCTTAGTTTTTTAAAATTTTTAGTTATTTGGGATCATATTCTAAAATATCAATTGTTTTAGGTTAATTAAAAGCACACATTGGGACTTCCCTGGCCATCTAGTGGTTAATACTTTGCACTTTCACTGCAGGAGGCTCAGGTTCCATCCCTGGTTGGGGAACTTAAGATCCCACATGCCATGCAACCAAAAAAATCAATAAAGACGTAAGAGCAGACATTTACAGAGTACTGATTTGTGCCAGAAATTGAAATAAAAACATGGTCCTTTTTCTCAGGGATCTCATGGGCTTTTAGGTAGGCTTTCTTTTTTAAGAATTTTTTTTTTTTAATGTGGACCATTTTTAAAGTCTTTATTGAATTTGTACAATATTGCTCCTTTTTGGTTTTTTTGTTTTATGTTTTGAAAGTCTTAACCACTGGACCAGCAGGGAAGTCCCTAGGTAACTTTTGGACAGAGTTTTAACAGAGAAGAGTAGTTTAGTGTGGCACATTAGAGGACTAGGTATGGTCGAAGAGAGGAGTGAAGAAGGGATCTATTAAATCTGAGGAAATCAGGGAAGGTTTCCCAGATAAGCTAGTACTTGAAATAAATCCTGAAAGAAGAGTAGGAATTTACAGGTTGAAAAGTTAGGGAGCAGCAATTCATTCAGAGGGAATGATGTAAACAATTTTGGAGAAACATGAAACAGCATGGTTCAGGGATGCATAATGACTTAGTGAAGCTTCAGATGAGATAAGGGAAAATGGCAGAAGATGCCAGGCTCCATGTTCTCTGCATGCCCAAGACGGTACCCATACAACACAGTGTCAGGCTGAACCACGTGAAACTGACAACGTCGTTGTTGTCGTTCAGTTGCTAAGTCGTGTCTGACTCTTTTCAACCCTGTGGACTGCAGCACACCAGGTCACTCTGCCCTCCACTGTCTCCCACAGTTTCCTCAAATTCAGGTCGACTGAAGCAGTGATGCTATCTAACCTTCTCATCCTCTACCACCCCCTTCTCCTTTTGCCTTCAGTTTTTTAAATCAAGTCAAATACAAGGATCCTTTGCTTGTCAAAAGTTTGCTTTATGCCGCTTCACTGTTTCTAAAGACCTACATTAATTTTCACTAATCAAAATAAATCCCAAGAGGATTTTTGCCTTTAAAAGGGTGAAAATAGAAAATAGCTTTCGTTTTCCATCAAGCTGGTATAGAGGAAGTGGGAACCCCAAACCATGAGTGTGGCCCCGCCAAGTTCTTTTCCCGAGAACCACACTCAGCATCCCACAGTCCAGCCACTGCAACTCTGAACTGTGCCCGTGAGCATACGTGCTTCATCTTGATTTAGTTTGCGCCTCCGTTAACAAGATGTATCCTGAGGTCATTGCTTTTCTGCTTTGCTTCTTTTTGGCTAAAAAAGGTTTCCAGGCATGCTCTGCTTTCGGATAGCATCAGAACCTGAACTGGAATTTCAGAGACACAAACGTTTAAAATTCATCTGTGGAGGCTTCACTTTGGCATTTTGCAGTGAGTTTGTCTAATGACACATTTACTTGTGAGAAAAAGAAAAGTGAAACAGTGAAGGTGTTAGTCACTCAGTCGTGTCTGACTCTTTGCGACCCCATGGGCTGTAGCCCACCCGGCTCCTCTGTCCATGGGATTCTCCAGGGAAGAATACTGGAGTGGGTAGCCTTTCCCTTCTCCAGGGGATCTTCCCAACCCAGGGATCGAACCCAGGTCTCTCACATCGCAGGCAGATTCTTTACCATCTGAGCCATCAGGGAAGCCCAAGAAAAAGAAGCCTTTGATGGTTTTTCAAGTAGAGCATGGTTGACTGAGGAGAAGAAAAAAAAAAAGTTCTCCTAAGAGTCCAGGGAGAACCGGACTCAGGGGAACACCATGGAAAATACATAGATGTGACCCCTGCCCCCACCACCCTGTCCATGGTGTTGCTGTCCTTCCTGCTAACCCTTCCTACGTTTTCTCCTCTAGCCGTTGAGTTCCTCAGCCTGCTCATAGTTACCACTCCTTCATACCTTCAACTCACTGCAGACATGGCGCCCCCAGCCCTTCTCCAGATCACAACCCTCTGGCCTCAGCTCTCACGAGGTACTAAGGATGTGCACAGATTTTGAAGTTCTAAGAGGATGCATCATACTGGCTCACTGCCCCCCACCCCTTTTGGTGCTAGGCTGTAGGTCGGGTCACAGGCCAGTTTATAAGCTGGCTGTCTGGTCTCTTTGAGGCCACTCCCCTGCTGTAGGTCAATTATCTGTGGGAATTATCATGGGCACAGCATGGCTACTAGTGGCAGGAAGTGCGCAGTGGGACTGCTCCTTTCCCAGGTAAAGCTGGGTGAGTGCCTGGGAGCTGCTTCTCTGAGACCTCAGAGGACCTCACCTCTAACAGCTCATTTTCAACCCTAAGAACATCTAAGCAGTGTGTCCTCAATAACATTACCCAGAAAATCCATGACCCTCATCAAACCTGACATTTTGGGGTTAAAGAATTCCTATCCTTGCTGGAGTTTGAGCCCGAGGGAAGGGAAATATCATTAATTAAGAACTAGCAACAGCATGATGCCCTTTTATTATCTAAATCTTTTTAAGTATATAAGCAATTCTTGAGAGTCATTCATTTTACCATTTTAGACATACTTGAATATCTCCTTTTTTATCTTTTTTTAAAAAGAACCTCTTTTAGAATTCTGGTAACTACTAGGAAAACAAGTGAGCTCAGTGCTGAGGGCAGCTTTGCCCTTTTTCTCTTATCATCTCTTGTGGGGTTGTTTTTTTTTTTTTTGCTTCCATTAGTAGTAGCCTTTGCACACACAGCATATTATTTCTCTCCAGAAAATAAGGTGGTTTCACTAGCAGTAAATGGCCTCACAATGAGGTGATTATTTTTAACATGTGTAGATTCTAGTCTGATTCCAATAAATATCAAATAGAGCATGAGACAAATGTCACAGGAAATTCCTTTTTCACTTCCGATGTGGTGTTTAAGTACAAGAAAAATCCATTCAACTGTCACCGATAAATGCTCTTAATAAAGTGTCATCAAGCAAAAACGGAACTCGGTAACAGTATTTAGAAAATAGTCTTCAAACTTGAAGCTACTCTCATGAAAATTTATAGTTCCTTCCCCGAACAAACATACCTGAAATACTGGGCTGATATCTATGAAAGTGTTTCTTGAGGTGAGTGAGGAGCCGGGGAAGGAAATGGAAAAGTTGGTAAGCATGAGAACTGGAGACCTCTTCAACATCAAGCCTCCCCTTGGCATCATTTTCTTTCTCATCTTTCATGTGCAGCATGTTCGGCCACTCAGTTGTGTCCGACTGTTTGTGAACCCATGGACTGAGTGGACTGCCAGGCTCCTATGCCCATGGAATTTTCCAGGCAAGAATACTTGAGTGGGGTGCTATTTCCTATTCCAGGGGATCTTCCCAACCCAGAGATCAAACCCACATCTCTTGTGTCTCCTGCATTGACAGTCGGATTCTTTCCCACTAGTGCACCCCGGGAAGCCATAGTTGTTATTTATCTGGGGGATAGTTGCCAGTAAGGTGACACGTCTTGACAGTTGCCTGCATCCCTAAGGTGCTATAATAATTTATCTTTGCAGCATTAAGAAGAGTCTAACTCTGTGGAAATGCAGAGTAGGTCTCCAATAGACTGTAGAGACAGAGGGAGAGTGAAGGCAGAGAGACCTCCTGAACACAGCATTTGCCTGCTGCCATAGTCTCATAGGCTCTTAGCTCCTGCTTCTTCTTTTACTGTCCTTTCTACTTCTTTCATTCAAGTATTTATCCATCATCCATCCACCCATCCTTCCATCCATCCTCCCTTCAATCCATCCATCAATCCCTACCAGCCTTCATTCTGTACCTTCTGTGTATGTATCAATTTGCCTTTGTATCAAAATTTCAGGAGAGCAAGGTCCAGGAGTTTGTGTATCTAACAAAATCTGTAGGCAAGTTTGATTCTCAGACGTGTATGAGTACCACTTACTTAGAGGCTGCAAATATGAGTAACCTGGATTCCTGTCCCAGGACCCAAGGAGGTCCCCCTTTTGCTTACTGTGTGCATTATTCAAATCTCACACACATTCTCTCCTTCCCACTTATCCAACAGCAGACAGTCAATCTGAATTCCTTACCTGGAGGCTAATGATGCCCCCAGGCATCAAGAGATAGATCTGGAATTTGCAGAGAACACCTTCTCTTAGCATGTAGATTTCCAAGGATGAGCTGAGCCATGGGTTCCCATCTCAGCCTGTCTTGTGCCATGCAGAGGAACAAGTGTGTTCCGGTTATGAACACTGTGGGATTTATTTAATAATTTAGTATAGAAAGGAAGCAGAATTAATAAGATGAGAGAACTCTAGTTCTTACTTCATTCACACGCACACACACAGACACGTGCATTGAACCTAACAAGAATTTAAAGGCATCACTGGACAGGCTGTCATCCTAGAGACGGTCCATTAGCAACAGTGTGACTTCCCCCAACAGGTTGGTCCTCCAAACAAAAGAAGAGTGTATCTCATAAGGTCACTCAGGGTCACTTAAAGAGAGACCAGCGTGCTCTCCAGTGCAGTTTGTTTAGAGACTGAAAGCTCCCCTGTGGCTAACAGAAGTTGGATAACGGTATCTTCTACCTATTGTTTCTTCTGGATTTTTCAATGGGCTTGCTCTTTAATTGTTCTGTGGAGAAGGCGGTTAAGCCACTATTCTGTGCACAAAACTAGACCACAATTTGGTTAATGGTAGTAATGTGCATATGTGTGCTTAGACACTCAGTCATGTCCAAGTCTTTGCCACCCTTTGGACTGTAACCCACCAGGCTCCTCTGTCCGTGGGATTTTTCAGGCAAGAACACGGGGAGTGGGTTGCCGTTTCCTATTACACATCTGCATATAGGAGGGTGTTTATGTAGGCGCTCTGAGAGGCACTGTCTGTAATAGGTAGCCTAGGACCATGGTTAAATTCACCAGGACTGTGGACTGAGGCCACACTTCTCTCAACAAATACCAAGCCAACCACCCTGCCACTTACCTATTGTGATGGCATTCTGTTTATAATATTACAAAATGAGATCTATTCCTAAATGAATTCCCAGTAAAGTGAACTGGAAATCAAGACATAGGTCAAAAGACTTACAGGGTGGGGCGTCATGGGCTTTTTTTCCAACATCAGTTAATTCTGGAGAATTTCAGGAACACTGTTGCATCTTCCAAAATCACCAGAACAATATCTTGTTTATTTCCAGTTGTCTACATTAAGCCAAGCAGACATGAGATGAGACGAAAGTCTGGCCTCTGAAGGATGGAGGGATTCAGATGGGAAGCAAGTGAAATGGGCACACTGATTACCCTTCCCAAAATTGTAATTAGGACTTCCTCAAGATGCATATCACTCCAGACACATTTAATAAATCTAGTATTTCATTTATTAAACTTCTTTATAACAAAGGGTGGATTTTCTTTTTTAATTTGTACACCTATGCCCTTGTGAACATAAATAATTTGTGGACTTTTTATTGTGTTATATTTCAAATTAACAGAAAATAATATAACAGAGACCTTTGTACCCAAATTGAACAAATACTAACACTTTGCCATTTTTGTTTCAGAAATTTTCAAATAAAATTTTGCAGTTATCACCAAATAGGGCTTCACTGGTGGCTCAGTGGTAAAGAATCTGCCTGCAATGCAGAATACCTGGGTTCAAATCCTGGGTCAGGAAGATCCCCTGGAGAAAGGAATGGCTTCCCCCTCCAGTATTCTTGCATGGAGAATCCCATGCACAGAGGAGCCTGGAGGGCTACAGTCCATGGGTCACAAAAGAGTCAGACACAACTTAGCAACTAAACAGCAACAAGTATCACCAAAGCGCCTTTTTCTCTTGCTTCCTCCATCCTTCCTCAAAGGTAGCCATTGTCCGAAAATGGATCAGTAACCTTCCCCTTGGAGTTTTTATCTAATTAATGGATATAGAATTATGACATAAAGATAACAGATTTTAAAAAATTTTTCTTGTTTTGTTCCTTCTACTTAACACATTTTCCTCTGGCTTCATCTTACCTGCTTTTTTGTGAGATTCATCAATTTTCTTCCTTCTCTTCACTTCCCTTCTGCTAGTTAAGGAGTTAAATATCTTTTTATGGCCTTGCAGTAGTTATCCTTAAAGATAAGATACATATATGTAATTAATTTAAAATTCCGAATTTAAATTTTTATCTTCCTTTTGAACACAATAGGCTTCCCTGGTGGCTCAGAGGGTAAAGCGTATACCTGCAATGAGGGAGACCTGGGTTCGATCTCTGGATGGGGAAGATTCCCGGGAGAAGGAAATGGCAACCCACTCCAGTATTCTTGCCTGGAAAACCCCATGGATGGAGAAGCCTGGTGGGCTACAGTCCATGGAGTCGCAAAGAGTCAGACACAACTGAGCAACTTCACTTTGAACACAATAAAGACATAAAGTCCTTTACACTTTAATTCCAGACTTCCACTCTCATTTTCTGTGTAATTTTGAGTAGTATTTTCAGTCCACCTTATGTATAAAGACTACAACTTAGCGACTAATGTTTTTATAGCAACTGCTTATATTTTCCCTTTCTTCCTACTTTTCCTTCAGGATAAACAACTGCTTATTTTGATATTTGCACCTGCTTGTCAATTTCTTTGGTCACTCCTGCTGTTTGCATATCACCCCTCTTTGTTCTAGGCCCCACTACCCTTGAAATAGATGAAGCATGTGCTTTAGCTGTTCTTCCGTAGAACTCGTGAACAGCGACCTCCGGCTTCATTGGTCTGAATGTCTTCCAGCTACATTCTATAATGGTAATTTGACTCAACAGTTATCCTAAGTCATCAGCTATCTCCCTCAGCACACCATCTACTGTTGTCTACTGTAACTGTCAGATGTTACTAATCACACTGCTTAGGTAAGCAGTCCCAGAAACACGTATGTGTGAGGGAAATACATGACCTGAAATTTTCATGGGAAAATAATTTTATAGGTAATTAAGTGGTTCCACTACTACTATATTTAAGCCTTTTCAAAATAATTCAAATTCAATTTTTGAAAAATGTGTTCAATACCTGTTAAAGGCTGGAGGCTTTCCCACTCCACTGCATCTCACGATCTTAGCAAATTTTAGTAGCTATGTATTTTACAGATGAAGAAACTGAAGCCTAGGGTGAGCAAATAATTTACTCTTGATGACACAGCTCAGAAATGGCATTCATGGGCAGCAAACTTACGTCTTGTAATTCCAAGTTGCATCTAGAATTAATACATTGATTTTTTACCCTTTCACTTATTTTGATGATGGTAAAAGGAAATAGACTAATAATAACTTAAATCCAGAGTCCTTGATCTCTCTCATCTAGTGATCACATTCTTTATGGTGTCTTCCTCAGGAACCCCAAGGTGAAGGTCAACCCTCTAAGTTCAAGGATCACAAACTCCAACCTGCCCCTGAGGGCTGGGGAAGAGACTTCACTTTAGAAGACAGAAAGTTAGGAAGTCGGCTGCTTGCTTGAGTAATCACGTTCATGAGTTTTACATTCAGGATAGATTCCCACAGCCACAAGTGGAGAAATTGAAAAATGGCAAAATTGAAAAATAAATGACCTTTGAAATACAGAAGGGTCTTTACTCCAGAGAAAAATGTAATTCTGTTTTCAGGCACATTTCCCTTCTTTTATGATTTGAGGATATCACAAGGCAGGCCAGTGAGTCTAATGGGAGATATTTGGTGGAGTAGGTCATTTCTGGAGTAAAAGTGTTTTGTTTTGTTTTTGTTTTTTATAGCATGTGAGCATGGGAATTAGGGGGACTGGGTTTCAGTTTGGATCCTGAATCCAATTTGTTTTAAGAACACCCACAAGTCATTCCTTTTTCTCACTCAGGAAATGTAAAATCTGAAGGAGATGAGATATCTGTCTTTTAATACATTTCTAATTATTGGGCAGGTTTTGATCTTTTTATTTCACAATTTTATTTACCATACTGGGTGTGTATGCATGTAGATAGATATGTATGTGGGTGGGTCAGTCAGTCCTGTCCAACTCTTTGCGATCCCATGGACTGCAGCACGCCAGGCCTCCCTGTCCATCACCAACTCCCGCAGCTTACTCAAACTCATGTCCATCAAGTCAGTGATGCCATACAACCATCTAATCCTCTGTCATCCCCTTTTCCTCCCGCCTTCAATCTTTCCCAGCATCAGGGTCTTTTCAAGTGAGTCAGTTCTTCACATCAAGTGACTAAAGTATTGGAGCTTCAGCTTCAGCATCAGACATTTCAATGAATATTCAGGACTGATTTCCTTTAGGATTGACTGCTTTGATCTCCTTGAAATCCAAGGGACTCTCAAGAGTCTTCTCTAACACCACAGTTCAAAAGCATCAATTCTTCTGTGCTCAGCTTTCTTTATAGTCCACCTCTCACACCCATACATGACTACTGGAAAAACCATAGCTTTAACTAGGCGGATCTTTGTTGGCAAAGTAATGTCTCTGCTTTTTAATATGCTGTCTAGGTTGGTCATAGCTTTTGTTCCAAGGAGCAAGGGTCTTTTAATTTCATGGCTGCAGTCACCATCTGCAGTAATTTTGGAGCCCAAAAAGATAAAGTCTCTTACAGTTTCCATTGTTTCCCCATCTATTTGCCATGAAGTGATGGGACCTGATGCCATGATCTTAGTTTTCTGAATGTTGAGTTTTAAGCCAACTTTTTCACTCTCCTCTTTCCCTTTCATCAAGAGGCTCATTAGTTCTTCTTCACTTTCTGCCATAAGGGTGGTGTCATCTGCATATCTGAGATTACTGATATTTCTCCCAGCAATCTTGATTCCAGCTTATGCTTCTTCCAGCCCAGTGTTTCCCATGATGTACTCTGCATATAAGTTAAATAAGCAGGGTGACAATATACAGCCTTGACATACTCCTTTTCCTATTTGGAACCAGTCTGTTGTTCCATGTCCAGTTCTAACTGTTGCTTCTTGACCTACATTCAGATTTCTTAGGAGGCAGTTCAGGTAGTCTGATATTCCCATCTCTTTAAGAATTTTGCACTTAAAGTGGAAACCTTTTGAAGGAGGTAGCCATTTTCTTCATTACCTCCACCATAGTTTGGCCTCAGCTCAAATAACAGGAAAGGAACACAGCCCCGCCCATCAATAGAAAATTGGATTAAAGATTTTCTAAGCATGGTCCTGCCCATCAGAACAAGATCCAGTTTTCCCCTCAGTCAGCCTCTCCCATCAGGAAGCTTCTATAAGCCTCTTATTCTTATCCATCAGAGGCAGACAGAATGAAAATCACAATCACAGAAACCTAACCAAACTGATCACATGCACCACACCCTAGTCTAACTCAAGGAAACTATGAGCCATGAAGTGTAAGGCCACCCAAAACAGATGGGTCATGGTGGAGAGTTCTGACAAAACGTGGTCCACTGGAGAAGGGAATGGCAAACCACTTCAGTAGTCTTGCCTTGAGAACCCCATGAACAGTGTGTGGGTGGATAGGCAGGTATTAATTTTGCTTTCTTTTCTCTTTTCCTGACTTCTTTTAACCTGATAATTTTAAATACTTCTGGTCCTCCTTAAGAATGTATCCATGTATTTATGTGCTGTTCACTTGGAAACTGCATATTTATTTTCTCCCATGAAAGATTACCTTTAGTTTCTTCTTTACATTTTTCATTAAAATTTTAAGCTAAGTGTAGATTTACTTAGAATTGTAAGAATTTATAAAGGAAGAGTCTGTATACCTGTAGCTGCTTTTCTGCAATGGGAAGTGTATCTTGCATAACAATATTATAACTAGGATATGGACATTGTTACAGTCAAGAGATAGGAATACCAGACCACCTGACCTGCCTCCTGAGAAATCTGTATGCAGGTCAGGAAGCAACAGTTAGAATGGACATGGAACAACAGACTGGTTCCAAATCAGGAAATAAGTACGTCAAGACTGTATATTGTCATTCCTTATTTAACTTATATGCAGAGTACATCATGCGAAATGTTGGGCTGGATGAAACACAAGCTGGAATCAAGATTGCTGGGAGAAATATCGATAACCTCAGATACACAGATAACACCACTCTTATGACAGAAAGCAAAGGAGAACTAAAGAGCCTCTTGATGAAAATGAAAGAGGAGAGTGAAAAAGTTGACTTAAAACTCAACAAGCAGAAAACTAAGATCGTGGCATCCAGTCCCATTACTTTATGACAAATGGATGGGGAAACAATGGAAAAGTGAGAGACTTTATTTTGGGGGGCTTCAAAATCACAGCAGATGGTGACTGCAGCCATGAAATTATAAGACCCTTGCTCCTTGGAAGAAAAGCCATGACCAATTTAGGCAGTATATTAAAAAGCAAAGACATTACTTTGCTGACAATAGTCCATCTAGTCAAGGCTATGGTTTTTCCAGTAGTCATGTATGGGTGTGAGAGTTGAACTATAATGAAAGCTGAGCTCCAAAGAATTGATGCTTTTGAACTGTGGTGTTAGAGAAGACTCTTGAGAGTCTCTTGGACTGCAAGAAGATCCAACCAGTCAATCCTAAGTGAAATCAGTCCTGAATATTCATTGGAATATCTGATGGTAAAGCTGAAGCTCCCATACTTTGGCCACTTAATGAGAAGAACTGACTCATTTGAAAAGATCCTGATCTGGGAAAGATTGAAGTCCTAAGAAGAAGGGAACAACAGAGGATGAGATGGTTGGATGGCATCACTGACTCGATGGATGTGAGTTTGAGCAAGGTCCAGAAGTTGGTGATGGACAGGAAAGCCTCAAATGCTGCTGTCCTTGGGGTCACAAATAGACACAACTGAGCGACTGAACTGAGCAGTCAAGACACAGAACATTTCCGTCACCAGAAGTATCCCTTCTATTGCTCTTTTCTAACCTACGCTCACTTCCCTCCTTCCCTCCCCCTCTGTGTGTGCCCAATTGTTTAGTCGTGTCTGACTCTTTCTGACCCCAGGGACTGTAGCCCACCAGGCTTCTCTGTCCATGGAATCTTCCAGGCAAAAATACTGGAATGGGTCACCATTTTCTCCTCCAGGGAATCTTCCTGTCCCAGGGAGCAAACCAGTGTCTCCTGCATTGACAGGTGAATTCTTTACCACTGGGCTTCCTAGAAAACCCCTTACCCGTCTCCTGCACCTCAATACCTAATCTCTAGCAATTACAAATCTGTTCTCCATTTCTATAATGGTACTTCAAAAATGTTATATAAATGGATTCATAAAGTACTCAAGGGCTTGGGATTGGCTTTTTCTCACTGAGCATAATTCTATTGCTGTGAAAGTAAGATTGCTTGCTAAGAATACATAACTCTTTGTTTAACCATTTTTCTGTGGAAAGATATTCAGATCGTTTGCCAATTTTTGCTGTTGAAAATAGAGCTACTGTGAAGACTTGTGTACAGGTTTTTATGTGACCAGAGGTTTCATTTCCTGGGTGTAATTTCTAGAGGGTAATTGCTGGGTTGCATGGTAGCTGCATATATAGTTTTAAATGAAGTTATCAAACTGTTTTCCAGAGCGGCTATGCCATTGTACATTCCTGATGGCAATGTATGCCTGATCTAGTTTCTCTGCTTCCTCAAAGGCATTTTGTGTTTTTACCATTTTTATTTTACCCATTCTTACAGATATGTAGTAAAATCTCATGGTTTTAATTTGCATGTCTTTGATGGCTCATTGTGGCTCAGATGGTAAAACATCTGTCTATAATGCGGAAGACCCGGATTCAAGCCCTGGGTTGTGAAGATCCCCTGGGAAAGGAAATGGCAATCTACTCCAGTACTATTGCCTGGAAAATCCCATGGACAGAGGAGCCTGGTAGGCTACAGTCTATGTGGAATAATTTTTCATGAACTTATTTGCCATCTGTACATCCTCTTCAGTGAAATATCTGTTATTATCTTTTGTCCATTTTTTAATTGTATTTTTTTCACTATTGAATTTTGACAGCTTTTTTTATGGATACTAGAAATAGCCTCTTTGTTGAATATGTAACTTACAAATATTTTCTCTCTGTCCATAGCTTATCTCTTCAGCCTCTTAACTGGATCTTCCACAGAGAACCGTTTTGAATGTTCACAAGATCCCAGTTTATCAAAATTTTTTTATGAATCATATATTTGATGTCAAGTCTAAGAAGTCTTTGCAACACCATAGACTCAAAAGACTTTTTCCTATACTTTTTTTTCTATAAGTCTTATGATTTTATGGTTTACATTAGACTCCTTAATCCATGTTGAGTTAATTTTTTAATAAGGTGTGAGATTTTGGCCAAGATTAATTTGCCTCTGGATAGTTTCAGCACCGCTTGTAGAAACAGCCATCTTTCTCCGTTAAATTGCTTTTGCACTTTTGTCAAAAATCATTTGGGAGACTTCCCTGGCAGTCCAGTGGTTAAGACTTTGCCTTCCAATGCAGGGGATGCAGGTTTGATCCCTAATGGGGGATCTAAATCCCACATGCCTTGAGGCCAAAAAAACCAAAGCATAAAATAGAAGCAGTATTGCAACAAATTCAATAAAGACTTTAAAAAAGGATCCACATAAAAAATCTTTAAAAAATCAACCAGTTGTAATATGTAGTCCTCATTTGAGTAAACAAGTATAAGAAAGAAAGCTATTTATAGGATAAATGAAGAAATCTGAAAACAGATTGGATGAGATAGTAAGATATTATTGTTAATAATGATTTAATAATAATAATGGCAATACAGATATATGTTAATAACAATGGTAGTTAAGGAATTGTTGCTAATTTTATTAGGTAATATGATGATATTGTTGTTAATATTTTTAAAAATATTTTAAGTTTCAGTTTAAAACTGAAATATTCACACATAAAACAGTGTGATGACTGGAATTTGCCTTAAAATATTCCAGAAAAATATAATTGTGGGAGATAAATGATTCACAATTGACATAAATTTACTAATTGTTGACATTGATTGCTGAGAATGAGAATTCATTTACACTATTCTCCCTACGCTAATTCTATGTTTGGAAATTTTCATAATAGTAAGTAAAATATATTCCTTAATCATCACCACTTTGCATAACAGAACATTTAGCACCTAATTTTCATTTTAATTTATTCTGAATCATAGACAGCATTGATTCATTTTTCAGTCACAGTAGCAACAGTTTCTTCTTTGGGGTTATGGGTTTCTGTATTCCATGGCATTAGAAATAGTCATGTCATTGAAGGAAGAAAAGAATTTATTGGAGTAATTTGTGCTTCCTCTGTGGACTGGATGAAGATGGAAATTTTTTTAAGAGAAATTACTGGGGACAAGATTTCTTTCTATCCATTACTATTGGACTTATGAATGATTTTTATCAACTCTGAAACTGTAAAGCCACATTTTTGCCTCTGAGAATAAGCTGATAGGATTTAAAAACATTCTACCCCAAAGCTTGCACAATAGTTTATAAATTTTAAAAGTAAGCTTCAAATAGTCGCATTAGCAAATTTTATTTTTTATCAATAAGGAAAAGTATTAAAAGTTTGGGGGAGGCCTTGCTAGATGAAAGAAAAGACCAGGAAGGGGAAGCAGTATTGATTTTTTTTTAAACTGTCTTAGGAAAATATTGTCTGGAGCCAGGAATAGCAAAAGACCAAGGTGACTGGGTGCAGTTATGAAGCTGAAATATAGTAACCATATGGCTAAGGGTCAGTTCAGTCAGTTCAGTCTCTCAGTAGCGTCCAACTCTTTGTGACCCCGTGGACTGCAGCACACCAGGCCTCCCTGTCCATCACCAACTCCACGAGTTTACTCAAACTCAGGTCCAATGAGTCGGTGATGCCATCCAACCATCTCATCCTCTGTTGTCCCCTTCTCCTCCCACCTTCACTCTTTCCCAGCATCAAGGTCTTTTCAGAGTCAGTTCTTCACAACAGGTGGCCAAAGTATTGGAGTTTCAGCTTCAACATCAGTCCTTCCAATGAACATTCAGGACTGGTTTCCTTTAGGATGGACTGGTTTGATCTCCTTGCAGTCCAAGGGACTCTCAAGGGTCTTCTCCAACACCACAGTTCAAAAGCATCAATTCTTTGGCCCTCAGCTTTCTTTATAATCCAATGCTCACATCCGTACATGATTACTGCAAAAACCATAGCCTTGACTAGACAGACCTTTGCTGGCAAAGTGATGTCTCTGCTTTTGAATATGCTATCTAGGTTGGTCATAACTTTCCTTCCAAGGAGTAAGCGTCTTTTAATTTCATGGCTGCTGTCATCATCTGCAGCAATTTTGTTTCCCCATTGTTTCCCCATCTATTTGCCATGAAGTGATGAGACTGGATGCCATGATCTTAGTTTTCTGAATGTTGAGTTTTAAGCCAACTTTTTCACTCTCGTCTTTCACTTTCATCAAGAGGGTCTTTGGTTCTTCTTCACTTTCTGCCATAAGGGTGGTGTCATCTGCATATCTGAGGTTATTGATATTTCTCCTGGCAATCTTGATTCCAGCTTGTGCTACATCCAGTCCAGCATTTCTCATGATGTACTCTGCATATAAGTTAAATAAGCAGGGTGACAATATACAGCCTTGACATACTCATTTTCCTATTTGGAACCAGTCTATTGTTCCATGTCCAGTTCTAACTGTTGCTTCCTGACCTGCATACAGGTTTCTCAAGAGGCAGGTCAGGTGGTCTGGTATTCCCATCTCTTTCAGAATTTTTCACAGTTTATTGTGATCCACACAGTCAAAGGCTTTGGCATAGTCAATAAAGCAGAACTAGATGTTTTTCTGGAACTCTCTTGCTTTTTCGACGATCCAGCATATGTTGGCAATTTGATCTCTGGTTCCTCTGCCTTTTCTAACCAGCTTGAATATCTGGAAGTTCACGGTTCATGTATTGTTGGCTAAGGGTACTTTCTAACAAATACATTTTTCCAGACTTACAAATTTGTGTTTAATCCCATGGTCAAAAGAGGGCCAATGGAGGTTTGAAATGGAGAAATAAAGAGAGTCATGTTTGTTTTGTAGGTATCAGATAATGACATGGTGTGTGAGATAAAGAGAAACTGATCTGGCCATAGCAACACCAAAAAGATGAAGCTGTTTAAATGGTCTAGACAAGAGATGATGAGAGTTTGAACATGGCTTGGGAAATGAAAGGAAATGCTTTGGCTGGGACTGATTTAATTAAGATTTGGAGTCTCAGTGAAAGGAAAGGGAGGGAGAAGAATGACTCACTTGACAGTAACATCATTAGCAAGGTAGAGGAGAGGATGCGGAACTTGGAACAGGTTGGGGAGGGAGTGCGTCAGGTGTGTGATATTAGACATGCTCGCTGAGAGGGTCCACAAGCCATCCGGCAGCATGCAGGATGACCGCTTCGGACCAGAGGTTAGTTGGCGTGAAAGGTTATTACATGACCAGGGAGAACATGTAAAACAAGAAGACCTGATCAAAGGCAGAACTCTGGTGAGCCCACATATTAAGGTGGGAATGAAGGAGGGGCAGGTTAAAAACCAGCCAGTAGAGGTGAGGGGGAGAATTACAAGAAAGCAATATCAATTTCAAAAATGCTTCCTGGAGTAGGTGAGATCTGAGGATATGCTTTAATGGAAGACTACTATATTAGGGAGCTGTAACAATCCGTGAAGAAGAAACTCTAAGTAAACAAACAGAAACATGGATGTGAGTATTTAGCTAAATAATTTGAAGCAATCTGAGTCTACAACACCTTTAGTATTGTTTAATTTTCTTTGCAATATGTGTTTCCTGGTAGTTTTTATTCTCCTGAATCTATCATAGGCATAAACAAGAGTGTTTTAATTCATGCTGGTTGCATTTTACCTTGACACACCTGCAAGATTCAAAGCCTAAATTATCTTTTGTAATAATGAGTTACAGAGTTTGAGCTTTTGGTTTCTGTAAAATGACAGTTCTAAAAATGATACCAACTGTTGCCTAGAAGAATGTCTTTCCCATCTCCATTGATAGTAAATGTTTCCTTTTGTTTTATAACTGGCAAAGTCAACTCCCAAATATCTCACTGCCAAGGAGATGATAATCTGTGGCAAAGTTTTTCTTTTTATACTTTTTATTTTGTATTGGCGTATACCTGATTAGGCCTTCCCTGGTGGCTCAGTGATAAAGAATCTGCCTGCAATGCAGCAGACACAGGTTTGATTCCTGGGTCAGGAAGATCCCCTGGACAAGGAGATGGCAACCTACTCCATTACTTTTGCCTGGGAGATCTCATGGACAGGGGAGCCTGGCAGGCTACAGGCCACGGGGTTGCAAAAGAATCTGACATGACTGAGTAGCTGAACAGCAACAACGTAGCCTGTTAGCAGTGTTGTGACAGTTTCAGGTGAGCAGTGATGGGACTCAGCCATACATGTACATGCATCCATTCTCCCCAAACTCCCCTCCCCTCCAGGCTGGGTGGCAAAGCTGTATGCTTCATAATCACTGTGATAGAAACAGGGTGGTAGTGGATTTTTCTTTTCTCTTCTGTTTGTGTTTGTATTTCCTTTTTCACTATATCGAGATTGAGGTCTTGTCCCATCTCAAAGTTCACATTTAATACTCAAAGCACTTAAATGTCTTTCTCATCACTAGAAAAATTTTCTGACCACAAAGATTGTAACCTTAGAAGAAGAAAGAGCAGTTGATTGCTGGTTCGTGCTTTCCATCAACGTAATAGGTAACCTTACATGGTTTGCGGAGGACTTCTTCTTAACAAGAAATAGAATTGGAGATATAATACTGCTTCCAATCTCATTTTGAAGCACATCATTATTTTTGAAGTGGTCCTGAATTTCTAAATTGTATATCACACTCAGTCCCCTGTGTATGAAGAAGTTTAGCTGTGAGAGCGTGTCCGTAAGTCCAATTCATTTGTGAGTCCGTCAAAGTTTACCCAGGTACCCAGCTAACATAATCAGCTATATACTATTGCACTTTAATAGGTTTATAATATTTTTCACACGAATAGTAGGTATGTAAAAAACAAACACAAAAATAAAACATTTTTCGTCTCACAGTACAGTATCCTGGAAAGTACAGTAGTACAGTACAGTAGCTGACATACAGGGCCTGGCACACACGTTCCTATCTTTGAAAATTTGCAACTTGAAGGTCAGTATGGCACCCCACTCCAGTATTCTTGCCTGGAGAATCCCATGGATGGAGGAGCCTGGTGGGCTACGGTCCACGGGGTCGCAAAGAGTCGGACACGACTGAGCGACTTCACTCACTCACTCACTCACTCATGTAGGGGACTTACTGTAAAGCGAAAGACACTTGCCTCTTTGCCTGACCCACATCTTCAGCACATCAACATTAGTTTAGATGATAAAAGATAATATATTGTTGTTAATGTCCTCCCTAAGCTCCATCTTCCTCTCATTTGAAGGACACAACTGGTGGAAGATTCCTAAGAAATCCACATGGCCAGGTCCTTGTGTTCATGTGCCCATAAATCGACCTCACTAAGCAACACAGTGTTACTGAAAAGAGAAACTAGAGATAATAATGCATTTCTCATTTACTGCTCAGTAAAAATGGAAACCCAGAAAAGCTGTACTTGTGGGGGCAATGTGCCAGTAGCCTTGCTAGTGAGAAGCCATTATACAGAAGCTGATGACCAATGCTACAGATTAGGCTGGAGGAAAAAAAAAATTCCTCCAGGATGCAACTGTGAAAACCCAGTTTCTCATTACTAACTTATGACCCTCTGTGAAGTTTAAATTGGATTGACAAGGTGGCCAAATCCTTCTGCTATCAAAATGGAGCATATTCTCAAAAGAAAAAGGCACCCACTGACCTACAGTGGTTGTTCTATTGCCAACTTTACCTTCTTGATGGTGAGTATAATTTATTTCCTCCTACTGGAAGGAGATAGAATATTTGAAAGCTTCTGAGTAAATGACATAAAAAAATTCTATTGATAATAGTACAAAAATAGAAAGCAGTTGATTCTTACATGTGAAAACATTGTTTCAAAAAAGCATTAACATGAGGTAAATTCTATGTTGGGGCTTCCCAGATGGCTCAGTGATAAAGAATCCACCTGCCAAGCAGGAGACTCGGGTTTGATCCCTGGGTCAGAAAGATCCCTTGGAGAAGGAAATGGCAACCCACTCCAGTATTCTTGCCTGGAAAATCCAATGGCAGAATAGCATGGTGGGCTGTAATCCATGGGGTCGCAAAGAATAGGACACAACTTAGTGACTAAACAACAACAAAGTTTTATGTTAATTAATCTTTAAAGCATTTTACCTTAATGGTCTAACTTGCATGTGTGTGACATACGTGCTACTTTTCTGTGGTTTAGTATTATAAGGAAAGCATCAAAGGATAAAATCAACTAATCTAGGGGAATCTAAGAAAGACTTATGCTGGAACCAACTTTGGGAATTATTTCTCAGATCTCTTTTTCTGCACAGACTTGGCAGGGTGCTCTGTCACATTGTTCTTGCCATCTTTGGGCTAAATGTTCAAGTTATTTATGGTGTCATGTGTAGCCCAAGGATTCCCAAGGACCATATTTAAGAGAGTCACCCTTCTGCTGAAGATATTCCCCAGTGAACAAATATATAAATACACAGAAACCATAAACCATTTTCCCCTTGACACTGTAATGCCCAGTACAAATATTAATAAGTGCATATAATACTGAATAGAAAACTCACAAGTATCTATTTCAAGAATGGTATGGTGTTGAAGCCTGATAACAAATTCAAATAGAGCAGCCATGAAAAGAACCATTGCTTAAATTTGGGTTAAAAGCTGACATCATATTACCACTCTTGAACTTCAGCAAAAATAAGAGTGTAGCATTGAGAAGATAAAAATGCACAAACGGATTAGAAAAACCTTTCATTGATGAAGCACAAATCTACCTTTCCACTTCAAGGCTGCCTCTAACCATCGTAAAGTACCATTGAACTGTGGGAGCACCTCCTGCCTTTATAATCACACAGGTTTGTATATTCAGGGCCATAATTTTCTGATAGATGAGTAAAGGCAACTCCTTCTAATTCCTGCAGAGATGTCATTTGGGCTTAAGGCATTGTTGTTCCAACCTCATCCTCTGTAGTAGGAGGATTATATAAACTAAACTCCCCCTGGCCATCTCAGATTGGATTCTGTGAGAAACAGACTCCTAGGTGGAAATCTGCACCCAGAAGTTTAATGGGGCGTGTCCTTTGGATGCAGATGGGATGTAGTGGGGCAAGAAGGACAGAGCAAAGAGACGTGAACTACAATGAAATCTCAGCAGAGATGTCAACCAGTCCCCCAGGGAGCTCCGGAATGGTCAGAGCCCTTCAAAAACTGCTCACTTTGAGGGAAGGAGGCTGAGGATTTTTTTACTCCTACATTAACCAGCCATTGCATATGGACCCCTCCCTCACCTGTGATGAGACAGCGTTCTTTAGCTGTGAGTACTTTCCCAAAAGTGATTGGTCAGCGACACTCCCCATTGCTGGGAGAATGAGCACTGAGTCCCTCTCGGAATGGACCGTGCCATTCCCTCCATCCACCTCACCTCCCCAGCATCTTCGTCATCTTCCCTATCCATTCATGTCACGTATTTGTTAGATATTCAGTCTACCAGAGACTCAATATCTGCTGGATCATGACAATATAAAGGTGAGTGGAAAATGGGCCTGTGGTCTAAGGGAAGAAGAAAATACAGGAAAAAAAGATGGTGGTAACTGCCATAATAATAATAGTTGCAATGTGCTTTGGGAGTGCAAAAGAGAGAGGTTTACTTCCTGGGGAGATTCAGTTGCTCTTTCATGGTGGGGGATGGAAAGACTGATTGCAGGACTTGTATATTCCACTTTCCTGGCTTCTTGCTTGGCCTGGAATGCCCTCTTCATTCCTTTCACCGATTTAAATGGTCTTTTTACAGCCCTGACCCAATTATAACTACCATGAGGCCTTCCATCAACAACCCTCCCTGTGGTCTTAGAGACCTCTGCTTTGCACTAGCCTGTTGATTTCTGATGCTACGCATCACTTATCATCTCCAGTTGGTGTAGCATCACCTACCTAATGGGTAAACACCAGTGGAACAGAGGACAATACAATTCTGACAGTTGCTTCATAGATGATTATAATCACGGGATATAATCCCAAAGAGACTATAGAGATGATTTGACCAAACATCCCAAGTGGGAAAAAAAAAACAAGAAAGGAGATTGTGACTTTCTCTAGGTCTCCCATATGACATAACAAAGATATTAATAAGATTAGAATCAAATAGAACTAAGTAGACATTTCTCCAAAGAAAACATACAGATGGCTAACAAACACATGAAAAGATGCTCAACATCACTCATTATCAGAGAAATGCAAATCAAAACCACTATGAAGTACCATTTCACGCCAGTCAGAATGGCTGCGATCCAAAAGTCTACAAGCAATAAATTCTGGAGAGGGTGTGGAGTAAAGGGAACCCTCTTACACTGTTGGTGGGAATGCAAACTAGTACAGCCACTATGGAGAACAGTGTGGAGATCCCTTAAAAAACTGGAAATAGAACTGCCTTATGATCCAGCAATCCCACTGCTGGGCATACACACTGAGGAAACCAGAAGGGAAAGAGACACATGTACCCCAATGTTCATCGCAGCACTGTTTATAATAGCCAGGACATGGAAGCAACCTAGATGTCCATCAGCAGATGAATGGATAAGAAAGCAGTGGTACATATACACAATGGAGTATTACTCAGCCATTAAAAAGAATACATTTGAACCAGTACTAATGAGGTGGATGAAACTGGAGCCTATTATACAGAGTGAAGTAAGCCAGAAAGAAAAACACCAATACAGTATACTAACACATATATATGGAATTTAGAAAGATGGTAACAATAACCCTGTATACGAGACAGCAAAAAAGACACTGATGTATAGAACAGTCTTTTGGACTCTGTGGGAGAGGGAGAGGGTGGGATGATATGGGAGAATGGCATTGAAATACGTATAATATCATATATGAAACGAGTCGCCAGTCCAGGTTCGATGCATGATACTGGATGCTTGGGGCTGGTGCACTGGGACGACCCAGAGGGATGGTATGGGGAGGGAGGAGGGAGGAGGGGTTCAGGATGGGGAACACATGTATACCTGTGGTGGATTCATTTCGATATTTGGCAAAACTAATACAATATTGTAAAGTTTAAAAATAAAATAAAATTTTAAAAAAATTAAAATTAAAAAAAAAAAAAAAAACCAAATCCATGGACTCCCATCCCCTCCTCACACCATCTCCTCTGATAAATGAAACAATTCATGGGTTTCATTGTAGCAAATTTAAGGAAATTTTGAAATACCAACTAGGAAGTAGATTTCCCTAAGTAATAATCGACACACTTTACCAAGCTTAGTGACCTTACTTTTAATTCCTATGCATTTTCCAGTTTTACTAGATATACATTTAGGTGAAAATCATAAGTGCCTTATATTCTAGATTCAACAGGTGGCTGAGGTAAATCCATCCTACAGTATATACATGCAATTGAGCTATTATGGAGGAAGTAGGAATATCATTTTCTCTCTAATCTCTATAGTCTACTGCCAAAAGGTGCCCAGAGGCTATCATGATATAAAATCCATTAGATTAACTGATCCACTTAATTTGATTAGTTATGATAGTGTATATGTGTGTGATCTTTACATTCTACATGGCTCTACTTGAACCACTTAAACCAGCCAATTGAAATTGTGATCAACAAGGGGCTGCCAGTCAGAATTACCCAGGAATGTTTTGATAGATTCTTGAGTTTCTGAGTCTCGCTCTCTGGGGAACTTCATGACTGGGTATGAAATGAGGTCCAGAGAACAGTGTGTGAAAACCTCCTCCAGGTAACCCTTTGTGTAGCCAGCTGAAGAAATCATATTGTGATGAAGTGTAAGGTGACAGAGTCGATCACTCCATGCTGCTACTATAGAGCGTAAAGCCATCACACCCACTGGCTCAAGTCCCCTGACTGCTGGTCAATTTCAGACAGCCCCATCAGTTACAGAGAGTTCTGGAGCAAGGGAATGAAGGACACAGGTGCAGTCACACCATGAAAAAGCACAAAGAACAAATATTTTGCAGGCATATCAATAACAACCTTGAAGGTGAATTGTAGCAAAAGATTCTTCCTACATCAAAATACATGATCCTGTCTCAGACCTCCTCCTCCACAAACATCACCACGCTACCAACTCAAACCCCTGCTCTGCTTATCTCCCATCATCAGGTTGAAACTGCCTAAGTAGATACTGCACTTCAGTGACCTGCGTCACTTAAGCCTCATTTTCTAACTTAAGAGAATGATACATCATTGAAAAGAGCTTACAGTTATTTGAGGCCATAAGGCATAAATAAAATAGGTATTAAAATAACAGGAGACATAAGAGATGTGAGTTCGGTCCCTGGGTTGGAAAGATGCCCTGAAGGAGGAAGTGGCAACCCACTCCAGTATTCTTGCCTGGAGAATTCCATGGACAGAGAAGCCTGGTGGGCTACAAAGTCCAAAGGGTCACAAAGAGTTGGACACAACTGAAGCGATTTAGCACACATTAGAATAACAGCTTACCTGTAACAAGTGTCTGTGTGTATACATATATATATATTTAAAAATCTTGTCTAAAGAATAAAAAAAAACAAACTTCTCTATTTATTTAAACTAGTTGAATAGACTAGTCAATATTGAGTATTTATAACGATAGCAGACAAAGCCATACTCAAAAATGTGAGCAGTCTCTCTATTGACTTCTCTGTTCTATTTAATTCAGAATTATGAAGTTCTCTACGGCAGTGCATATTAAAATTTCCTTACAGCAAGGGTCTTTTGTCTCTAACTTTGTTAAATAAGATTCCCCATGTAGAAAAATTCTATCCATTCCATAGTAATAAGGTTGCTTTTAGATGGATGAACCCAGAAAAATTGAGTTGTATCCCTAAGCACTTCATAATTGCTGAATAACAGGACCTGACTGCTCCAAGACAAAACCCTGATCTCATTAGGACCTGCTGTTTCAGTACAGAGAAGACAATTATATGTGAAGGGTACTATGCTTTTGGAAATGCTAATTAATTATACATTATTTATTGGAAATACAATGCTCTCTTCGTACTGTAGGTAAAACAGAGGAAGTAAGTGCGAATTTGAGTAGCTGAGACTTGCGGAATTGTAAGGAGCTAGAGTCCTGTGTTTCAAGTCTGGGCTCCTTGGCTGAATTGCATACAAGTCTACTATGTCTGAAGTCCAGTCTTTCCCCTTTATCTTTTTGAAAAATATTTATTTATTTTGGACTGCACTGGGTCTTCGTTGCTGCATGGGCTTTCTCTAGTTGCAGTGCGAGGGCTTCTCATTGTGCTGGCTTTTCTTGTTTCAGAACATGGGCTCTAGTGCTCAGGGTTTCAGTAATTGTGGCGCATGGGCTTAGTTGCTCCACAGCATGCGCAACCTTCCTGGACAAGGGATAGAATGGTGTTCCCTGCATTAACAGGCAGATTCTCAACCACTAGACCACCAGGAAAGCCCTTTCCATTATCTTTAATTGACCATCAAAATCTAAGAATGGAAGGGAAAGAAGAACGGTTATTTGGTAGGTTTTAGCCAAGCAAAGGGCTTCCCATGTGGCTCAGCATAAAGAATCCATCTGCCAATGCAGGAGACACAGGAGACATGGATTCGATCCCTGGGTTGGGATAATCCCCAGGAGGAGAAAATGGCAAAACACTCCAGTATTCTTGCCTGGAAAATCCCATGGACAGTGGAGCCTGGCGGGCTACAGTCCATGCAATTACAAAGAGTTGGACACGATTGAGCACAAGCATGATACTCTTTGGAAAAAAAAAAAAAAGCCAAACTAAGCTGATCCAGGTAGTTTAGTTTTCCTTTTACAGCAAAAATTACAGGGAAATAATAGATAAATAAATAACAGTAAATAGTGTGTAAACAGTTTCCCAACCCAAACCAGTGACAGTAAAGAAGTCGAAGCATGGCAGGGGCTGGTTTCAGACAAATTAGACTCTTTTACATCAGGGTGCATGTATGCGAATTGCAGTTGTGTCCGACTCTTTGTGACCCTATGGAGCCTAGCCCCAGTCTCCTCTGTCCGTGAGATTTTCCAGGCAAGAATACTGGAGTGGGTTGCCATGCCCTCTTCCAGGGGATCTTCCCAACCCAGACATCTAACCCACATCTCTTTCATCTCCTGCATTGGCAGGCAGGTTCTTTACTACTAGTACCACCTAGGAAGCCTTTGCCTCAGGTTAGCAGTCACATTCCTGGTAGTCTTTATCCTTGTTTTTCTACAAGTTGCTGGGGTTAGTAGCAAAAGGCTAAAAAGGAATAGGATCTCTTCACACACCAGGAAAAGAGAGTGAGGACTTTCTGTTCTCACAAGCCTGCTAATTTGTTTTCCCTGCATTATACCTGTCTAGTGTGCCAGGGGAATAAGAAGAACGAAGACGGAATAAGAATCCTGTCGCTGACCTCAGCTTGCTCTCATGTGTGTTTCTTAAAAATATTGATTCATCCAAATATGTGGTTATCAAATGCTAGAATGTGAGAATATATACAGTTAATTTAAAATCATATGTAATCTGTTATTTTACCTACATTGGCTGTGAGCAGCATGACACATTGGGAAGAGGCAGGAGACCTGGGTGTCTCTCTGCCAATCTGCTCCTGAGTCCATGATACCCCCAGTCTCAGCTCTTCATCCATCATGGGAGTACAGTGGGCCAGAGTGTGTGTGTCTGTGTGTTAGCTATTCGGTCCTGGCTGACTCTTTGTGACCCCATGGTCTGCAGTCCGCCAGGCTCCTCTCTCCGTGAAATTCTCCAGGTAAGAATACTGGAGTGGGTTGCCATGCCTTTCTCCAGGGGATCATACCTGGGTCTTCCACGTTGCAGGCAAATTGTTTACCATCTGAGCCAGCAGAGAAGCCCCTGGACCAGAGAGAAGTCTATAAATATTTAAAATTTTGTACTATGTAGATTTTTAAAACAAAAGAGTTTAAAGTACAGTATAAGGAAGCCCAATGCATCTGTCATCCCATTTAACCGTTAGCAACACAATCTCCAGACTTTTAAAAAAATAATCATTTATTTATTTGGTTGTGCCAGGTCTTAGTTGTGGCAGGTGGGATCTTTAGTTTCGGTGTGTGAACTCTTAGTTGCAGCATGTAGGATCTAGTTCCCTGACCAGGGATCAAACCTGGACCCCCTGCATTGGAAGCTCAGAGTCATAACCACTGAACCCCCAGGGAAGTCCCAATCTCCAGACTTTTTGATCACATACCTTTACCACTAAGTTAGTGAGGACTCACACACAAGTTATATATATATTATAAACTTGTATTACTATACCAATACATTATGCCCATTTTTAAACATACCTCAGGTATATATTTTTAATATATGGATTAAAATATAATGAAGCTCTGTACATGAATGTCCATACCACTTTTATTTGTGACAGCTAAAACTGGAAACAATCGAAACATCCTTCAATAGGTGAGTAGATAAACCAACTGGTATATTCAGTTCAGTTCAGTCACTCAGTCAGGTCCGACTCTTTGTGACCCCATGGACTACAGCATGCCAGGCTTCCCTGTCCTTCACTATCTCCCAGAGTTTGCTCAAACTCATGTTTTTTGACTCGATGCCATCCAACCATCTCATCCTCTGTTATCCCCTTCTTTTGGCTTCAATCTTTCCCAGCATCAGGGTCTTTTCCAATGAGTCAGTTCTTCGCAGCAGGTGGCCAATGTATTGGAGCTTCAGCTTCAGCATCAATCCTTCCAATGAATATTTAGAACTGATTTCCTTTAGGGATTAACTGGTGTATTAATGCAATGCAGTGCCACTCAGAAGTAAAAAAAGAACAAACTACCAACATGCAACAACTTAGATGATTCTGAGATACATTGTGAAAAATTAGATTCAAAAGGTAACACACTCTGTTATTCCATTTATTTGACACTCTCAAAATAAAGGAAACTGTTGTCATAGAAAATTAATCAGTGTTTCCCATGGGTGAAGTAAGGGCATAATTATAAATAGCATAAGAGAATTTTTTGAAATGATAAAAAAAAAAAAAACTTCTGTATCTTGGTTGCAGTGGTAGCTGTTCAAATCTATTAATGAACTAAAATTTATATAGCTGTATATCAAAACAAAAATTCTACTATATTGTATGGTAATGTACCCAAAAAAGTAATGAAGTTCTAATATTTTCTCTTTGAGCACCAGCAGTTCATCATTCACCTTAATTTGGAAACCAATAGAGTAGATTACCTCTAAATTCCCTTTTAGTGATCATAGTCTGAAATAATCAAGTTACTACAGCAGATTGATTTAAGATTGATATAAAGAAGGCAGAGTGCCAAAGAACTGATGCTTTTGAACTGTGGTACTGGAGAAGACTCTTGAGAGTTTCTTGGACTGCAAGGAGATCAAACCAGTCAATCCTAAAGGAAATCAATCCTGAGTATTCATTGAAAGGAGTGATCCTGAAGCTCCAATACTTTGGCCACCTGAAGAGCCAACTCTTTGGAAGAGACCCTGATGCTGGGAAAGATTGAAGGCAAAAGAAGAAGTTGGCAGAGGATGAGATGGTCGGATGGCATCACTGATTCAATGGACATAAATTTGAGCAAACTCCAGGAGATGGTAAAGGACAGGGAAGCTGGGTGTGCTGCAGTCCATGCTGTTGCAAAGGGTCGGACATGACTTAGCAACTGAACAGGGCAGACTGGAAGTAGTCAAAAATTCTTTGATGCTTTCCCACTGAGAGGTGGGGTATTTGTCCCCTCCCCTTGAGTCTGGGACAGCCCTCTCACTACTATGACAATAGAATACAGAGGAAATGGTTTTATGTCAGCTTTGGTAGCCAGACCTTAAGAGACTGGAAGCTTCCACTGACTTTTTCCTGGAACACTCACTCTTGGAACCCAGATACAATACTATGGGGAATTTCACGCAGCTTCATGGGGAATCCCATGTGGAAAGAAACCAAGGCTCCTGACTGACAGCCAACAGCCAGCACCAACTTCTATGTGGAAAAAAGTGAAAGTGAAAGTGACTCTGTTGTGTCGGACTCTTTACAATCCCATGGACTATCCATGGAATTCTCCAGGCTAGAATACCTGAGTGGGTAGCCGTTCCTTCCTCCAGGGGATCTTCCCAACCCAGGGATCAAACCCGGGTCTCCTGCATTGCAGGCGATTCTTTACCAGCTAAGCTACCAGGGAAGTCCTATGTACTAGAATTAAATCTGAGTTTTAATATTAAACTCAAGTATGAATATAAATCATACATAGCATTAACTAAGGGGTTGAAAAATCAAATAATAAATGTGAACACACTTCATATACACCCCTGAACGTAACAAGGACTTGATTAACATAATTTTCCATAAATTCTTCTGAAGGTAAATTAGTTCCTTTCCTTCTTAGAGTCTCCATTATCTTTTTTTTTCCTCTGACTTCTTGAATGTAGTTTCACCATCATGGCTTACAACCATTAAATAGTGATATATCCAATGATAAAAGTAGTTGTATTACTGGAAATAAGGTGCTAGAAAATAAAACTAAATTCTCACTCAACCCCTATGTCTAAAATAAATGTTCTAATATATCCTTTTATTATAGGTTTCTAATGCATAAATATCTGTAACAGAAAGAAGAAAGATTTAGCAGATTTATTCAGTACAGTTCTATTTTTCATTCAAAAGTTTCAATACTGAGTTGCGTAATGTCAGTCTGGCCTTCTCTGACCATCTTTAAAGTTCCTTTTTACATGGGAAGAAGGGGAATTGGAGGAAAATAGTCAAAAGGTATGTGCCATGTGCTCAGTTGTGTCCAACTCTTTGTGACCCCATAGACTGTAGCCCACCAGCTTCCTCTGTCCATGAGATTTTCCCAGCAAGAATACTGGGGTGGGTTTTCATTTCCTCCTCCGCGTCTCCTGTGTCTCCTGCATGGCAGGCAGATTCTTTACCTGCTGAGCCATCAGGGAAGCCCCCAGTCAAAAGGTATAAACTCCTCAGCCTATGATGCATAAGTAGAGGGGATGTAATGAACAACATGATGGTTATGCTTACTATTACCATATGATATACAGGAGCTCTGTTGAGATTGTGTGTCTCATCACAAGGAGAATTTTTTTTTCCTTTTCCATTTATTGTATCTGTATTATAATGGATGTTAACTAAACCTATTATGGTAATCATTTTATGATATATGTAACTCAACCATCACACAATATACCTTAAACTTATACTGTTATGAATTACAATTATTTCCAGTAAATCATGAAAAATATTTTTCGTAAAAAAAAAAATTTCTCTTTGAACAAAATCAGAAGGCAAAGCAGCAGCTACTCATGTCAAGTACCTAGAACTGATGGATTTTTTTGACATCAGTGAGAGCAGAGAACAAAGTCATCTGCATGGATCAGGGCTGGCATCAGGCAGACCTGGCTCAGGAATGAATGGAGTTTGGGCAGGGCTTCTCTCTGTGTCTACCTCATAGCTTTGCTCTGATGTCTTCCAAAGATCTCCGTGGTAAGGTCCATAGTAAAGAGAAGGCTCTGGCATAAAGTAATGTCCAGGGATATTTAAGAATCTGGACTCAGTGCCCTGCCTAGAAATTTAAGCAGCATTTAGTCAGTTCAGTGGAGGAAAGCATGGCAACCCACACCAGTATCCTTGCCTGGAGAATCCTATGGATGGAGGACCCATTCAGGGAGTTAAAGGCACTAATATCTATATGAATTGTTGAGCAGACAGTTAAAGTTCAACCTTTTAATAAACAATGAGTTTGCCTAGAAAGTTAAAGTGTGACAGGGACATTTAACACTAAAGGGAGTAAATGCAATTTCTGTCAAATGGCATTTGACAGAAATTCTAGACAGAAAAGTCTAGACTCACAGTCCTGCCTTCGTGGGACATTCCGGCAAGATTCCACTAGTTGTTTTCCAAGAAAACATTAGCAAGGAGTAACCAGCTTCTGCACTGTTAGGACCTTGTAAGTGACATTGTGGGTAATGAACTGGGCATTTATTTTTAATGAATGTTATCTTCTTTCTGTCTTCACAAACTTGCAATTTATTTAAGATGTTTGAAGTTGATTGATTCCGTGCATCATCGTGAGATGGGGAAGGTAACACCATCTCCAGTGAAGTTTAAAACATTACTTCGTGATATGTTTGAATCCATGATTCATGGTTTAGTGATGATCACAACTGCTGAACTGAGCTGTGGCTGTTCAGTAACGTAAATGTGTGGGAAACAAAGACCCCCGCAATCCACACTGGGCAATTTAAAGAATCCCCTCCCCACCTGAAAATTTCAGTAAGGTTTTAGAATAATCTCAAAGTGAACTTTAATTGTTTGGTGGAAAATTTTTATCTGAATATGAAAGCAATATGTATGGTATTATATTATCATAGTCAAACTTCCTGGCGTTTTGGTGGCCAGAAATACTATTTTTATCTGTAGGTCAGGATTTTGCATCTTCCATCTGTGTGTGTACTCAGTCATTTCCAACTCTTTTTGACCCCATGGACTGTAGCCCACCAGTCTCCTCTGTCCATGGGATTCTCCAGGCAAGAATACTGGAGCAAGTTGCCATTTCCAACTCCAGGGGATCTCCTGACCCAGGGATCAAACCTACATCTCTGGGGTCTACTGCATTAGCAGGCAAATTCTTTACCACTGCGCAGCCTGGGAAGCCCCTTCCATCTGTCTCCTGATTTGTAACAGAACAACTTTTGGAGTAGCTAGATTTGACAAAATGTAATGTACTATCATATCATATTCACACAATTTTTCTAAATTCAATATGCTTCATGGTTAATGAGAAACAAAAGACACTGAGCTAATTCACTTTGCCTCTTTTGCCAAAAACAATTTGAAATTACAAAAGCAATTTACTTTAAACATGATGCAATATGCCCCAGCTCACCAGAGGGAATCTTGTAGCAGGGAGCTGCAGAATGCTTGTGGGGGTTGATATCAAGAGAGACCTTGAACTCAAATTTTTTAAGCTGATTTGGCCATATAGTCTGTAAGTGTTTACGAAATGTCTGCGACATGCGAAGTAAAGCCTAAGAGCTAATGAGAGGTAAGAGTAAGAATAAGCCCTCTTGATTCTTAACACTTGTTAGGAATTAAAATGATATGGAGGAAGTAATTAAATCCTAGAATTTATAAACGTGCAATAGTATCAAAATGACCATTAAGTCAATTTGCATCATTCGGAGTTTTTCTCTGAATGGAAATCTCAAGGAAGACAGCTGGGACATTTAGAAAGAGACTTGTGGGTTTAGTGAAAATTTAATAAGAAATGGAAGATACAAACAAGTAAAATTATGTAGCTAGGGTGATTCTCAGATTATTCCACAATTACCTTATTGAATGTGTAAATGTTATTCTGCCCCCAAATATGGTCTACTTAAGTTTTACCCAGAGAAAATTTATCCTTTGGATCCAGCTTTAAATGGGTTACTGGTTAGCTCCTTAGCTCCTTTAGATGGGTTACTGGCTGAGGGAAGATAGTGATGGACTCTCTCTTGATTCAGTTCAGTTCAGTCACTCAGTTGTGTCTGACTCTTTGTGACCCCATGGACTGCAGCACACCAGGCTTCCCTGTCCATCACCAACTCCTGGAGCTTACTCAAACTCATGTCCATCGAGTTGGTGATGCCATTCAACCAACTCATTCTCTGTCATCCCCTTCTCTTCCCACCTTCAATCTTTCCCAGCATCTGGGTCTTTTCAAATGAGTCAGTTCTTTGCATCAGGTGGCCAAAGTATTGGAGTTTCAGCTTCAGCATTAGTCCTTTCAAACAATATTTAGGACTGATTTCTTTTAAGATTGACTGGTTGGATCTCCTTGCAGTCCAAGGGACTCTTAAGAATCTTCTCCAACACCACAGTTCAGAAGCATCAATTCTTCGGTGCTCAGCCTTTTTTATAGTCCAACTCTCACATCCATACATGACTACTGAAAAAAACCATAACTTTGACTAGATGGACCTTTGTTGGCAAAGTAATGTCTCTGCTTTTGAATATGCTGTCTAGGTTGGTCATAGCTTTTGTTCCAAGGAGCGAGCGTCTTTTAATTTCATGGCTGCATTCACCATCTGCAGTCATTTTGGAGCCCAACAAAATAAAAATCTCTCACTGTTTCCACTGTTTCCCCATCTATTTGCCATGAAGTGATGGGACCAGATGCCATGAGCTTAGTTTTCTGAATGTTGAGTTTTAAGCCAACTTTTTCACTCTCCTCTTTCACTTTTATCAAAGGGCTCTTTAGTTCCTCTTTGCTTTCTGCCATAAGGGTGGTATCAGCTGCATACCTGAGATTATAGATATTTCTCCTGGCATTCTTGATTCCAGCTTGTGCTTCATACAGCCTGGCATTTCGCATGATGTACTCTGCATATGTTAAATAAGCAGCGTGACAATATACAGCCTTGACATACTGCTTTCCCGATTTGGAACCAGTCTGTTGTTCCATGTCCAGTTCTAACTGTTGCTTCTTGACCTGCATACAGATTTCTCTGGAGGCAGGTCAGGGGGTCTGATATTCCAATCTCTTGAAGAATTTTCCACAGTTTATTGTGATCCACACAGTCAAAGGCTATGGCATAGTCAATAAAGCAGAAATAGATGTTTTTCTGGAACTCTCTTGCTTTTTCAATGATCCAATGGATGCTAGCAATTTGATTTCTGGTTCCTCTGCCTTTTCTAAAGCCAGGTTGAACATCTGGAAGTTCACGGTTCACATACTGTTGAAGCCTGGCTTGGAGAATTTTGAGCATTACTTTACTAGAGTGTGAGATGGGTGCAATTGTGCAGTAGTTTGAAAATTATTGGGCATTGCAGTTTTGGGGGATTGGAATGAAAACTGACCTTTTCCAGTCCTGTGTCCACTGCTAAGTTTTCCAAATTTGCTGGCATATTGAGTGAAACACTTTAACAGCACCATCGTTTGGGATTTGAAATAGCTCAACTGGAATTCCATCACCTCCACTAGCTTTGTTCATAGTGCTGCTTCCTAAGGCCCACTTGACTTTGCATTCCAGGATGTCAGGCTCTAGGTGAGTGATCACACCATTGTGGTTATCTGGATCATGAATATATTTTTTGTATAGTTCTTCTGTGTATTCTTGCTACCTCTTCTTAATATCTTCTGCTTCTGTTAGGTCCATACCATTTCTGTCCTTCATTGTGCCCAAATTTGCATAAAAATTTCCCTTGGTTTCTCTAATTTTCTTGAAGAGATCTCTTAGTCTTCCCCATTCTATTATTTTCCTCTTTTTCTTTGCCTTGATCACTGAGGAAGGCTTTCTTATCTCTCGTTGCTATTCTTTGGGACTCTATATATATATATACAAATGGGTACATCTTTCCTTTTCTCCTTTGCCTTTAGCTTCTCTTCTTTTCTCTGCTATTTGTAAGCCCTTCTCAGACAACCATTTTGCCTTTTTTCATTTGTTTTCCTTGGGGATGGTCTTGATCACTGCCTCTTGTACAATGTCTTGAACCTCTGTCCATAGTTCTTCAGGCACTCAGTCTATCAGATCTAATCCCTTGAACCTATTTCTCACTTCCACTGTATAATCCTAAGGGATTTGATTTACCTCATACCTGAATGGTCGAATGGTTTCCCTACTTTCTTCATTTTAAGTCTGAATTTGGCAAAAGGAGTTCATGATCTGAGCCACAGTCAGCTCCTGGTCTTGTTTTTCCTGACTGTGTAGAGCTTCTCCATCTTTGGCTGCAAAGATATAATCAATCTGATTTCTGTGTTGACCGTCTGGTGGTGTTCATGTGTAGAGTCTTCTCTTGTGTTGTTGGAAGAGTGTGTCTGCTATGACCAGTGTGTTCTCTTGGCAAAACTCTGTTAGCCTTTGCCCTGCTTCATTCTGTACTCCAAGGCCAAATTTGCCTGTACTACAGGTATCTCTTGACTTCCTACTTTTGCATTCCAGTCCCCTGTGATGAAAAGGACATCTTTTTTGGGTGTTAGTTCTAGAGGTCTTGTAGGTCTTCATAGAACCATTCAACTTCAGCTTCTTCAGCATTACTGGTAGGGGCATAGACTTGGATTACTGTGATATTGAATGGTTTGCCTTGGAAATGAAAAGAGATCATTCTGTCGTTTTTGAGACTGCATCCAAGTACTGCATTTCAGACTCTTTTGTTGACTATGACGGCTACTCCATTTCTTCTAAGGGATTCTTGCCCACAGTAGTAGATATAATGGTCGTGTGAGTTAAATTCACCCATTAAATTCACCCATTCCAGTCCAGTTTAGGAGAAGGAAATGGCAACCCACTCCACTGTGGGTTGCCTAGAGAATCCCAGGGATGGGGGAGCCTGGTAGACTACTGTCTATGGGGTCCCACAGAGTCAGACACGACTGAGCGACTTAGCAGCATCAGCAGCAGTCCATTTTGGTTCACTGACTCCTAAAATGTTGACATTCACTCTTGCCATCTCCTGTTTGACCACTTCCAATTTGCCTTGATTCATGGACCTAACATTCTAGGTTCCTATGCAATATTATTCTTTACAGCATCAGACTTTATTTCCATCACCAGTCACATCCACAGCTGGATGTTGTTTTTGCTTTGACTCCATCTCCTCATTTTTTCTGGAGTTATTTCTCCTCTGAGCTCCTGTGGCATACTGGGAACCTACTGACCTGAGGAGTTCATCTTTCAGTGTCCTATCATTTTGCCTTTTCATACTGTTCATGGGGTTCTCAAGGCAAGAATACTGAAGTGGTTTGCCATTCCCTTCTCCAGTGGACCTTGTTTTGTCAGACCTCTCCACCATGACCTGTTCATCTTGGGTGGCCCTACACAGCATGGCTCATAGTTTCATTGAGTTAGAAAAGGCTGTGGTGCATGTGATCAGTTTGGTTAGTTTTCTGTGACTGTGGTTTTCAGTCTGTCTGCCCTCTGATGGTAGCTTCTCTTGTGGTATTTGAGCTGTTTGTGCTGCCTGAGTTTTGTGTCTCAGGATAATTTCCCTTCATTTCCTTAGTGTTTCATTCTTTGGTTGGGTTCAGAGGGAAAATGAATGGTGGAAATCTGAACATGCTTTGACCTCATTTTCCAGTTTGTAAACGTAGGCTTTTGGAATATTGGCACATTTCCAAAAGTAAAAGGTAATGTGAGTTATCATGGAGGTGAGATGTGGGAAACCCGTATTTGGAAGTTGTTGTTAGAATAATCATTACTTTGGGAGTTCCCTAGTGGCCTGGTGGTTAGGATTCCACACTTTGACTGCCCTGGTTTGGGTTCAGTCCCTGGTCAGGGAACTGAGGTCCTGCAAGCTGCATGGTTTGGCCAGGAAAAAAAAAAGAGAGAGAGAGAGAATAAATGTAACCCTTCACATTCAACAACTTGCATTCCCTGAAGGCAGGAGTTCTCAGCCTTGGTTGTCCATTAGAACCACATGGGAGCTTTCTGCAATCCTATTGCCCAGGTTTCATCCTAGACACGGAGAAGGCAATGGCACCCCACTCCAGTACTCTTGCCTGGAAAAATCCCATGGATGGAGGAGCCTGGTAGGCTGCAGTCCATGGGGTTGCTAAGAGTTGGATACGACTGAATGACTTCACTTTCACTTTTCACTTTCATGCATTGGAGAAGGAAATGGCAACCTACTCCAGTGTTCTTGCCTGAAGAATCCCAGGGATGGGGAAGCCTGGTGGGCTGCTGTCTATGGGGTCGCACAGAGTTGGACACGTCTGAAGTGACTTAGCAGCAGCAGCCCTCTGATGCAGAAGGATAAGAGGCTTATGGAAGCTTCCTGATGGGAGAGACTGCCTGAGGAGGAAACTGGGTCTTGCTCTGATGGATGGGGCAATGTTCAGTAAATCTTTAATACAATTTTCTATTGATGGGTGGGGCTGTGTTCCCTCCCTGTTGTTTGACCTGAGGCTAAACTATGGTGGAAGTAATGAAGACAATGGGGAACTCCTTCAAAAGGTCCCACGCATACACTACCTTCCTCAGTGCCCCTGACCCTTCAGCAAGCCACCATCAACCCACGCCTGGACACATGGGCAAGTCTGGGTCAGTCTCTTGTGGGGTAACTGATCCTTTCTCCTGGGTCCTGGTACACACAAGGTTCTGTTTGTGCTCTCCAAGAGTCTCTTTCCCCAGTCCTGTGTAAGTTCTGGCAGCTCTGTGATAGGGTTAATGGTGACCTCCTCCAAGAGGGCTTATGCCCTTATGTCGACTGCACCCACAGCCCCTGCATCTGCCTCTCTCTCTCTCTCTCTCTCTATATATATATATATATATATGAAAATTTTAGCATTTATAAGGTACAATTTCCAATTCTTTTCACATTTAGGTTATTACAGAATATTGGGCAACATTTCCTTTGCTATACAGTAGGTCCTATTTGGTTATCTGTTTTAAATATAGCAGTGTGTACATGTGCATCCCAGACTCCCCAAAGAATAGATATATATATATATATATATGTAAATGAATCACTTTGCTGTATACCTGAAATTAACACAACAATAACAAGTTGATTGTTAATCAAGTCTGCTTCAATACAAAATAAAAATTTTTTTAACTTTCTCACAAAAAGACACAATTCTTAGGTATAACAGGTAGCAAAAGCCATCACGCATCCAATTTGCACAAAATAATTGATGATCATATCCAAGGGAATAAACTTAGCGTTTGAGACACCAATCTCCAATCGTTTGAGTGAAATGTAAATATACATTGTCTTTCAGCTTGAGCCAGACCATGATATTTGTATTCCTGAGGATAAGAAGCACTCCTCTAATGGCAAGAAAATAAGTGACTTGTCACTAATTTTCTTATCTTTGAATTACTTGGGGAGGATTTCAGTATGCATGGGGCTTCCCCTTATTTCTATGTATAAGGGTTATTGGGACCCGGCTCCATACCTGTACTGCAGAAAGTAGATGTTTCCAACATAATTTCATCCGTTTCCAAAATATGAAAGTGAAAGTGAAAATTAGTCACTCAGTCATGTCTGACTCTTTCTGATCCTATGGACGGTAGCCCACCAGGCTCCTCTATCCATGGAATTCTCCATGCAGGAATACTGGTGTAGGTTGCCCCTTTCTTCTCCAGAGGATCTTCCTGACCCAGGGATAGAACTCAGGTCTCCCACGTTGCAGGCAGATTCTTTACCATCTGATCCACCCTCATATGCCTATCAGACAGAATCTGACAGTAAAGCTCTCTATGTCATGTTGGGTTTTTGTTTGTTTGTTTTTTAATTTCTTTTATTTTTGGTTGCACAAGGTCTTCATTGCTGCACACAGGCTCTCTCTAGTTGCGGTGAGCGGGTTCATAGCCTGTGGGCTTTGCTGTTTTGCGGCATTCGGGATCTTCCTTGACCAGGGATCGCATCTGAGTCCCCTGCATTAGCAGGCAGATTCTCAACCACTGGACCATCAGGGAAGTCCTCAATAAGTACTTTTGAATGAAGGAATGGCTTTTGTGAATATAACCAAGCTTTACTGTCATCACTGGGGTAGGGGGGAGGAGGAAATGTTTCCTGCCTCCATCTTCCCTAACCCACATCATCCTTCAGTTATTAGTTTCACACAAAAAAGAGAGCTCTCAAAAGGACGTTGACTTACTTTGTGACCTTGTTATACACTTAGAGTTTATAATGCAGATACCACTGTTTAACTTGATCTCTTCAGTTTCACCACAGACGTCAACTGGGCTTTCTAAGAGGTTAATTTTTCATTGTAACCCATGATTTGAGCTTTCCTCTAGGGCTTGCTTTATTTAAGTCTAGAGGATCAGGGAAAAAAGCAATAAAAGAGAAAGTGAGAACTTCTTTCCTCAGTTTTCTGTCCTTTTACCCTATTCTCTATATTCTTTAGTGTTTCAAAAAAATGTTTCTAGGCAGAGATGTCCAGGGACTTCCCTCGTGGTCCAGTGACTAAGACTCCAAGATCCCAATGCAGGGGGTCCAGGGTTTGAGCCCTAGTGGGGGAACTAGATCCTGCAGGCTGTAAGTAAGACCTGGTACAGCCAAAATAAATTTAAAAAAAATTTTTTTTTTTTTTTTTTTTTTCAA
Source organism: Bos taurus (assembly GCF_002263795.3). NCBI lineage: Eukaryota > Metazoa > Chordata > Mammalia > Artiodactyla > Bovidae > Bos > Bos taurus. Next base: position 27,918,215 of record NC_037341.1, read on the forward strand.
AAAAGAGAGAGACCTCCAGAGGATCACACTGCCTAAGAGTCAGACTGATGGTAACATTGCATCCCAGTGCTGATTGACTTTCCAGGATGAAAGGAGTTCCACAAATAAATTTTATAATTCTAAGCAGAGCAGATACTACAAGGTGATTTCTCCGATCATTTAAACAGTATTACATACACTTTTCAGTCCCAATTTCTACGTTAAAAAGCTGATGACTCAACCCACATAAAAGAAAAATATGACTTTGATGAAGGAAGGAAAAAAGTCAGCACTGAATATGTGACTTTGTGAAGATATTTGAGAAAGAAGAATCACCTGAACATCTGTGAACAGCATCTCAGCCTCATAGTCCCTCAGGGGTTGCCATGCATATACTTTCATGCAATACCAGCTTGCATGTCCCCCAGGGACTTTCAAACTGAAAATTCAAGTTAGAATGCTCTAATATCTACTGAAGCCAGGTATTTCAGTAGGAAGAATCATGGCCCACTAAGGATGTGTATATCCTAATCCCATAACCTGTTAAAATGTTACCTGACATGGCACAAGGGATTTTGCAGATGTCAATAAGATTAAAACCCTGGAAATGTGTAGAGCATCATGGATTATACAGGTGAACTCAATATAATCACCAAGGTCTTTAGTTGATTTACAAGGTTGTGTTAGTTGCAGGTATACAGCAAAGTGAATCATTTATATATACATATATCCATCCACTCTGTTTTTTATTCTTTTCCCATATAGGTCATTATAGAGCATTGAGTAGAGTTCCCTTTGCTATTCAGTAAGTCCTTACTATTTATTGATTTTATATACAGTAGTGTGTATATGTCAGTATACTCACCCTGAATATACTCAGGGTTGTACACAGACACTCAGGTGATGAATGCTTCCCCCAGCGGTTTAGCCTGGGAGGCATTCCGGAAGGTTACTCTGATTGCACCCTGGGTGGCATCAGAGGCAAGCAAGGTTTTAATGGTGAAGAGCTGTACATGAGTTAGGGATGCCATCAGGTCTACCCCTGGTGCATCCCCGCCCGGTCTCGGTGGTAGAACCGGGAGGGATGAGTACAGCTAGGAATGCCAACAGGTCTACCCCTGGTGCATCCCCACCCTGTCTTGGTGGTAGAACCAGGAGGGACGAGTACAGCGCCTGCATTGGTAAGAGACAGATTAAGTCCGACCAGGAAAGAAAAGCTTTGATGTAAAATCTGTCTACACCCCCATCTAGAGCAAGGAGGGACGCCTCCGGTAGAAAGATGGCGCTGGTCTCTTTTTTTCCTCTCTTACAGATGGAAGCTAACAATTCCAGCCTCACTCCTTTTGAACTGTATCCTGAAAAACTGGGATAGATTTGATCCCCAGGGCTTAAAGAAGACACACCTGATCTTCCTATGTGATAGTGCATGGCCACGGTATCCATTGGAGGATGCCAGATGGTGGACGGTTGGAGGTTCTCTTAAGTATAATACTGTTTTATAATTAGACCGGTTCTGTAGAAAACAAGGAAAATGGGTAGAAGTAGCATATGTGTTCCACTTCAGTACTCTTGCCTGGAAACTCCCATGAATGGAGAAGCCTGGTAGGCTGCAGTCCATGGGGTCACAAAGAGTCAGACACGACTGAGCGACCTCACTTTGAATTTTCACTTTCATGCACTGGAGAAGGAAATGGCAACCCACTCCAGCGTTCTTGCCTGGAGAATCCCAGGGACAGGGGAGCTTGGCGAGCTTCCATCTATGGGGTTGCACAGAGTCGGACAGGACTGAAGCGACTTAGCAGCAGCAGTAGCAGTGTGTATGCTAATCCCAATCTCCCAATTTATCCCTTCTTACTCCCTCCCTTGCTTATACCCTGAAAACCAAAAGTTTGCTTCCTGCAACTGTAACTCCATTTCTGCTTTGTAGATAAGTTCATTTATACCTTTTTTTAGAGTCTATATATAAGCTATATCATAAGATATTTGTCTTTCTGTGTCTGATTTACTTCACCCCGTATGACAACCTCTAAGTCCATTCCTGCTGCCTCAAATGCCATTATTTCCTTCTTTTTCATGGTTGAGTAACACTCTATTGTATATGTGTAGCTCATCTTCCTTATCCATTCCTCTGTCAACAGACATTTAGGTTGTTTCTATGTCCTGGTTATTGTGAGCATTGGGATACATGTTTCTTTTTGAATTATGGCTTTCTACAGATACATGCCTAGGAATGGTATTGCTGGATCATATGGTAGTTCTATGTTTAGTTTTTTTAAGGAACTTCCATACTGTTCTCCATAGTGGCTTTACCAGTTTACATTTCCACCAACAGTGTAGGAAGGCCTTTAAAGATAGAAGAAGGAAGTGAAAGAGTGAGTCAGAGAGAAGAGACATGAAAATTTAACTTGTCATTGCTGGCTCTGAAGATGAAAGGGGGCCTAGCCCAGGAAGACCTGCAGAGTCTAGAAGCTGGAAAAGGCAGAGAAAGAGATACTCTTCAAGAGCCTCCAGGAAGTACCACAGCCCATAGCACCCTGGTGTTATCCTGGGAAGCTCATCTTGAACTTCCGACTTCTTGAACTGAAAGAAGATAAATTTGTGTTGCTGTAAGCAAGTAAGTTTCTGATCACTTGCTACAGTGGCAATAGGAAATAATAGAGTTTTTTCAAGATTCTTTCTGACCTGTGTCTCCTTCTAAATTGAGCAGCGGCTGTAACAGGGAGCCCCTGGCCCTCTAGTCTCACTCCTGTGCCTACTGGTGTTCTCAGGCAAATTCATGACCTTTCCTCTTTGCTCAAATGCAATGCCATGTGAGAACTAAGAAAGCTTGAGGAGGATCTCATTAGTCGTTTGGGGTCCCAAACTTTATGAAACCTGTAACCAAGAAGTGGTTTGAGACACTTTGCAGTTTCACAGTAAAAGGCTATTTGTATGCCAAATTAATAATGTAGAAATGGTAACTGTCAGGGCAAAAGCTGAAACACCAGTTTAAGTGCCTCAAACATGAAGATCCCTGGTCTAGCTGATCAGACGGCACCTCCTTGGTCTGAAAGACTTTTTGCATCTCGATTTATTTACATTTTTGCCTTGAGCTTTTTAAAGACCTGATTCCATTATTTATGGAAGGGATAATCGGGGATCTCTCCAGGGTTACTGCATGTAAAGCTGGATAGAAAGTGAATGTATCCACAGAATAAAATAACTCCATAGCAACAGTCTCTTCTCATGTCCAAGAAGGATGATTTATTTGGGGGGACAGTAGGAATTTCAGATTCCTTTCAGAAAACTACAGATGAACTGCATACATTCGAGAGACTTACTTAAGTTTTAGGTTAACATTGGTGACAAAATGGGAAATCAAGGTTCAAGAAAATGTTTATTTTTAAGTCAAGAATGGAGTAGAGGAACTTTTTGTGTCGTAAGATGATCCTCATTCATTGCCCTCCCCAGACACTGTTTGTTGGCGGGGTGGGGGGCGGGGAACGGGTGGAGGGGGCGGCTCAAAGTCCTTGTTTATCTTAATATTTAATTGGAGGATAATTGCTTTACAGTGTTGGTATCTGCCATGAACAACGTGAATCAGCCATAAGTATACATATGGGCTTCCCAGGTGGTGCTAGTGGTAAAGAATCTACCTGCCAGGGCAGGAGATGCAAGAGACGTGGGTTGGATCCCTGGGTCGAGGAGATTTTCAGGAGGAGGAAATGGCAACCTGCTCCAGTATTCTTGCCTGGAAATTTCATGGGCAGAAGAGCCAGATGGGCTACAGTCCATGGGGCCACGAAGAGTGGCAAGTGACTGAGCGACTAAGCAACAGCAACAAAACAATAGGAAATAAAAAAGGACTATCTGGGGTGTTTTAGAATTACTCAAAAGGTCACTGTCTTTTTGCTTATGGTTTTCTCAGGGTATATGCCCAGGGGTATGATTGCAGAATCATATGGTAACTCTATTTTTCATTTCTTAAGGAAAAGGTGAAGGTGAAAATCATTCAGTCATGTCCGACTCTTTGCGACCCCTCTTCGTGACTATACAGTCCATGGAATTCTCCAGGCCAGAATACTGGAGCAAGTAGCCTTTCCCTTCTCCAGGGGATCTTCACAACCCAGGGATCGAACCCAGGTCTCCTGCATTGCAGGCGGATTCTTTACCAGCTGAGCCACAAGGGAAGCCCATTTCTTAAGGAACCTCCATACTATTATCCATAGTGGCTGTGTCAATTTACATTCCCACCAACAGAGTGGGAGGCTTCCCTTCTCTCCACACTTACTCCAGCATTTATTGTTTTTAGATTTTTTGGATGGTCATTCTGATGTTGTGAGGTGACACCTCATTGTAGTTTTTGTTCTATTTCTCTAATAATTCATGATCTTTTCATGTGCCTCTTGGCCATCAGTACGTCCTCATTGGAGAAATGTTTTTTTAAACCTTCTGCCCATTTTTTAAAATTGGATTGAGGCACTATTTACAATAGCCAGAATAGCAGCTTAAATGTCCATCAACGGATGAATATATAAGGAAGATGTGGTACATATACACAATAGAATATTACTCAGCCATAAAAAGGAATGAAATTGGGTCATCTGGAGAAATGTGGATGGACCTAGAGTTTGTCATACATAGTGAAGTAAGTCAGAAAGAGAAAAACAAATATCATATATTAACATGCATATGTAGAATTTAGAAAAATGGTACAGATGAACCTATTTCCAGGGCAGCAGTAGAGACACAGACATAGAGAACAGATGTGTGGACATGAGTTGGGGAAGGGGGATGGGATGAATTGGGAGTTTAAGACTGACAAATATACAGTACCTTGTGTAAGGTGACTAGCTAGTGGAAACCAGCTGTGCAGCTCAGGAAGCTCAGCTCGGTGCTCTGTGACTCCCTAGCTGGGTGGGATGGTTGGTGGAGGAGGTCCACAAGGGAGGGAATACATGTATACTGATAGCTGATTCATTTTGTTGTACAGTAGAAACTAACACAACATTGTAAATCAACTATACCCCCTTTTTTTTTTAAAGGCAGGTGTCCAAAGTTAAGGATGCCTTCAGTGCTTACATATTTTCAATTCTCTTCCCCACACTGGTTATATGTCTTTTAAAACGTTATTCTTCTTATTTTAATAATAGGCTCATTGGTTTGCTGCTGAAGTGATAAAACAATTTGTATCTAAGACAGCTGCCTTCTCACCCATTTTTATTCCCCTTCCTCCACCCCATCACTCCTCCCCCCAAACAAGAAGTTCCATTAGAAAGACTCAGGTTTTCCTTAGGTCTGCTCCTCCCCCACCAATGGGACCAGCATCTAAGTTCTCTCCAGAAGTACTGGACACAGACAGAGTGAAAACAAGACCCAAAAGGGGTAAAGAAATGGGATCGGAACAAGACTGAAACTTCCTAACTAAGAGATGTAGCATCTGTATTCATTATTTTTGCTTATCATGGTTATCCCAGAAGATGTGAAATAAAAATCAGAGAAAAGGACTTTCTAAGTAGAATTGAACATTATGTTAAAATCACCCAGAGAAAGACAGGTTTTGTTCACCCCCATCCAACATGATACCAAATTCAATTTAATTTTATTAAACATGACATTCACTCTGTTTTCTATATTCTATCATTTCATTTAATAAAAATATGCCTTTGTGATTCATATCCACATACAGCTAACCAGGACCTCTGGTCCTTTTAGAAGATTCACAGTGAATTCATAATGTCAGATTTCTAAGACTTGATTATAACCCAGAAGACAGAAAAATGTCACTCAGTACTTGAGTTTTTAAAAATCTATACATGATCATGCAGCTATCAAAGAAGAAAGATCAAAACCACTAAAGTGATGTGTAAAGGGTGAGGAGAGAAGGCCTGTGTGTTTCGTCCAGTAAATGATGAATGCCTAACAGAGAGGCAGGAAATAAAGGAGTTTTGACAAATGAATTTACTTAGAAATCAATGACTAGACAACCAGGGCAAGATTTATCAAAAGCATAAGAAGTGTAACAAGTGGTTCAGTTTTTCTATTTTTACAAATGAAGGGTGATTTGATTCACATATTTAAATTCAAATTTTAAAGAGTAGCATTCTGATGCTGCTTTTTCAATACTGGATGGCATGATTTAATTATGTGTTTGTGCGCATAGTTAGTGATGCCAGTGGTGAAATGTGAACAGTACATAACAAAGCATCATTTTCTTGCTGCTTATTTTCTAACTTAAGAGAAAGTTCAGTGCCCTGTTAAAGAGCAAGATTTTCTTATTTCAGTTAATTTCTTCTATACCCTTACTTCAAGTAAAATATCATTTTACTGGAAGGAGTTCAGTTAAATTTAATCAAATTCAAATAAATAAACATAGCCTAGAGGGATAGGATTGCGGGGGTAGGGGGGCGGGTAGTGGGAAACAGGCTCATGCGAGAGGGGATATATGTGTACATATAGCTGATTCACTTTGCTGTACAGCGGAAACTAACAACATTGTAAAGAAATTATACTCCAATAATAAATAAAATAATTAAAGTAATCTAAAATAAGCCAATATACAAAATAAAATAAATTGCTTTAAAGATAATGAGCTTTTATGCTCCTATCCCTGCCCCCTTTCTGTTTTGGTTGTTGTTTTTTTGCTTATTTTTTAAACTTTTTATTTAGTATTGGAGCATAGCCAATTAACAATTTCATGATAGTTTCAGGTGGACAGTGAAGGGATTCAGCCAGACACATACATGTATCCATTCTACCCGCTTCCCATCCAGGCTGCCACATAACATTGAGAGAGTTCCTTGTGCTATACAGTAGGTCTATGTTGGTTATCCGTTTTAGATATAGCAATGTGTACCTGTCCATCCCAAACTTCCTAGCTATCCCTTCCCCCCACCCTTCCCCACTCCTGCTCGCTTTCTTTATCAGTAATAATACAGAATTTACTAGATCTTTCCCAGCAATCTCCAGTACTACACAAGCTATTGGTGAATCTTGAATTTACAGAAACCCACATTTACATTTACATTAAGAGACGCATTTGCAGTTCCATTCCCATTTGCAGAGACAGTGCCATGTCCCAGGTGGGGGGCAGTAGGAGCTGCTTCCAGTGCTGCTGGTTCAGAGGCACAGAGGATGCAGCCCAGGGAACCAGGGAACAGAAGGGCAGAGGAGAATGAAATTGTTAATAGCTTTGCTCTCTCGGTTCTTTGAAAAAATTGGGTTGCACTTGACATTTGTTGCCATTTTGCTTTTTCATTTTGAATGAACATCTGTGTTGAGGGGAGGAAGAGGAATGACCTCAGAAATGTCAGAATTATTATGAACGGCAGACTATGAGTGGGGATAGGTGGACGATGGTATTTCACCAGTCTTTTTAAATGCTGACTGTAAAGTAGAACCCTGAAACAATAAGGAGGTTTTTAAATTTTGCAAGAAGCAAAATTTGTGATAGGAAAGCAATGACTCCTTTCCCAACATTGGTGTGTGCTGGGTGATGCCATAACGAATGAGGAGGGACTCTGGGCAGGCCAAATGTGAGCTCACTTCAGCCTCTTCTTTACTTGTGACCTCAGGCAGGGTCTACAGTCCTTCTGGGCTTCATTCTTCCAATCTGTAAAATGAAATCATAGCACGTACCTCATCAGCGTGTTGAGAAGATTAATAAGATAGTGTACGCTTAGGCGCTATCATTGCCAAATTGCCTTTCCCTCCCTTATTTCTACTTTATTTTAATATTGCGAACCATTTACATTAACAACTAATTGAGAACTTCGACCAAGGCACCTTGTAAGGACCTGGCTCAGCCCTGCAGGACTAAGTGGCCCAGCAGAGGGAGTCTCTAATTCACCATGGTGGGCTCACTCTTGTCTCTTCTTGCCTAACAAGTTCATGGTCAGACCCTGGCAGTGTTTGAACGGGTACTGAGGATAATCCATGGTGCTTGCCCGCATTTACTTACCTGCTGATTTGAGGTCAGTGGTCTACAGGGGAAAACTGTCAATGAATCCTCTGATGCCCAGTAGTCCAGGCCAAACTACTGGACCTTGGGTTACAGCTAAGTAGGAGGAGCCATCCAAGATGACTTGTGTTCTTACATGCAACTCACCGCAACACTTAGACAATGTTCGATCCATACGCCCAAGATGAGAACCCAGATACTTCCATTACAGGTGATTTTAATTCTACAGAGATACTGGAGTTTTCCTGAAACTGAATCACCAGGGTAGCCTCATTTCAGATCAGGAATTACACCAAATGCCTGCTCAAAACTGAGCATGGGCAGGGCAAAAAAGTTCATCTTGCATGACAGTCATCTGTTGGGTGTGACTTCCTAAACAGCTGTGTGTATAGGAATTCCAAGGGCCCTTATGACTTCAGCATAAACATGTGCCTTGGGCAGTGGTGCCATGGGGCCTAGAGCAGGTTGTTGGGACACACACAAACCTCATTCGCTGAGAGTCCTCAAAGTGCTGCTTTAGTTCAACACGGACATAGACTGTCATTCCGCAGATGGTCGCATCCACACACACAGGGTGCTCTGTAACGATGGGGTAGTTCCCTCAGGGAAGCCCACATTGCCAGAATGCATTTTTTCTCTGTTGTCACCTGTGAAACAGATCAGCTCTCCTGATAGCCATATGGTATCCAACTGCTCCTTGTGGTATAAAGTTGTGCTTGTCCTAACTAAATGTCTGCATTTACTATATTGTGTTTACTACAGTTTGTTTGATCTGTGGTTCAGTTTGGCTATTGATACTGATTGTCAAAAAGTGAATATACTGTCAGGAATCCAAAAATAAAAACAATATTAATAAAACTAGACAGCTGCCCCTTTGTATTTTACGGCTGTAAAACAATTCATTTGGCTTGCCCGTTTATAGGGGGAGCCTATGCTTCATGTACAACACAGTCAAAGGAAAGAAGAAACTTCCCATGTAGATGACAGGTGTAAAGTAGTTCTGTTCTATAAAGAAGACAGTGAGTACTTTGCACAAGAAGAAAAAGGAAAATATGGTATAGAACCAATGAATGAGATCATAGCAAAGTCACGTGGGAAGTCATGATTCTCATGATCATGATTTAGACAAAATAAAAATTTAAGTGTTGAAAATTAAAGAGGAACTTCCCTAGTGGTCCAGTGATTAAGACTTCACCTTCCAATGCAGAGCGGTGTGGGTTTTAATCTCTGATCAGGGAGCTAAGATCACACATGCCTCAGTCAAAAAAATAATAATAATAATAAAGATTGTAACAAATTAAAGACTTTTAAAAATGGTCCAGATTAAAAAAAAGTCTTAAAAAGAAAATTAAAGAGATTTTAAAAACTGATTAATTGAAAAGGGGTCAGATATTAAAAACCTGAAAGAAAAAGTTTAAGTGAAAATACTATTAAACTTTTTCTGGGGAAAAAAGAAGGGAACTATTTACCATTTGTTGGAATATCTGAGTTTCCCTTCCTTCCAGGCACACGGATCCTGAAAATCATGGGGAAGTCTTAGTTCTAAATGAAATACACTCAAGAGTCTTTAAAGGTCCCTGAAAATCATCCTGGAATTGGAAAAGGTATTATTGAGTGATGTATAGCTTTTAGGCAAGAGAGGACACAAATCAACAACATGATGAAATGGAAAGAACACAGACATGAGAACACACAGAAAAGAACAGGCTACTCCACAGAGAAGCTGGATGATACAAGTGCAGTTTGGGTTCTCAGTTCAGGAGGGAAAGTGGCCCAAGTTACTTTTTCCATAAACTCTGAAAAGAGCTTTAAAGTGGTTGCTTTTCCTCCAAAAATACAGGAGTGGAAAATTCCATGTTTAAGTGTCTATATTGTGCATGAAAGTGAAGTGAAACAGTTAGTTGTTGAGCTGTGTCCGACTCTTTGCGACCCCATGGACTGTAGCTCACCAGGCTCCGCTATCCATGGGATTCTTCAGACAAGAATACATGAGTGGGCAGACATTCCCTTCTCCAGGTGATCTTCCTGACCCAGGGATGGAACCTGGGTCTCCCACATTACAGGTAGATTCCTTACCGTCTGAGTCACCAGGGAATGTGTATATGTCTGTGTGCATGTGTTTTGTGTATGTGTATCCATGCTATATGTGTATCCACACGTGTGCATGTAAACAGGTGCCTATGTATGTGTGTGTATACCAACGGAACCATATTAGACAATCCAGACCCTTCACTCCTTCACACCAAACACCTCTCAATTAAGGAAGAGGTAAGAGTGACACATAGGTAAAGAATCTGCCTGCCAATGCAGAAGACTTGGGTTCGATCCCCAAGTCAGGAAGATCCCCTGGAGAAGGAAATGGCAACCCACACCAGTATTCTTGCCTGGAGAATTCCATGGACGGAGGAGCCTAGCAGGCTATAGTTCATGGGGTCACAAAGAGTCAGACACACAACTGAGGAACTAAACAACAACAAATCAAAGAAAGAGTAATTAGGACTTCCCTTGTGGTTCAAAACATCTTCTTCTGCTTTATTGACTACCCCAAAGCCTTTGACTGTGTGGATCACAAGAAACTGGAAAAGTACTAAAGAGATGGGAATACGAGGCCACCTTACCTGCCTCCTGAGAAATCTGTATGCAGATCAAGAAGCAACAGTTAGAACTGGACATGGAACAACAGACTGGTTCCAAATAGGAAAGGAGTATGTCAAGGCTGTATATTGTCACCCTGCTTATTTACTTATATGAAGGGTAGATCATGCGAAATGCCAGGCTCGATGAAGCACAAGCTGGGATCAAGATTTCCAGGAGAAATATCAATAACCCAGATATTCAGATGACACCACCCTTATGGCAGAAAATGAAGAAGAACTAAAAAGCCTCTTGATGAAAGTAAAAGAGGATGTAAAAAAGTTGGCTTAAAGCTCAACATTCAGAAAACTAAGATCATGGCATCCGGTCCCATCATTTCATGGCAAATAGATGGGGAAACTGTAGAAACAGTGGCTGACTTTATTTTGGGGGGCTCCAAAATCACTGCAGATGGTGATTGCAGCCATGAAATTAAAAGATGCTTACTCCTTGGAAGGAAAGTTATGACCAACATAGACAGCATATTAAAAAGCAGAGACATTACTTTGCCAACAAAGGTCCATCTAGTCAAGGCTACGGTTTTTCCAGTGGTCATGTATGGGTGTGAGAGTTGGGCTATTAAGAAAGCTGAGCACAGAAGAATCGATGCTTTTGAATTGTGGTGATGGAGAAGACCCTTGAGAGTCCCTTGGACTGCAAGGAGATCCAACCAGTCCATCATAAAGGAGATCAGTCCTGAATATTCATTGGAAGGACTGATGTTGAAGCTGAAACTCCAATACTTTGGCCACCTGATGCAAAGACCTGACTCATTTGAAAAGACCCTTACACTGGGAAAGATTGAGGGCAGGAGGAGAAGGGGATGACAGAGGATGAGATAGTTGGATGGCATCACCAGCTCAATGGACATGAGTTTGGGTAAACTCCAAGAGTTGGTGATGGACAGGGAGGCCTGGTGTGCTGCAGTTCGTGGGGTTGCAAAGAGTCGGACATGACTGAGGAACTGAACTGAACTGAGATAATGTATAAAGCCCTCAACATTGTGCGTGGCACAAAGTTATCATCAATACATGATGTTTGGTATAATCATTATTTGACTTATACACTTACTAAACTAAGACACACCAGAAAGTCCAGTGAAAAAATAAGAGATGGAGGAGAGAATTGAGAATTAACAAGCCAGTGGCTCCCAGTTGAGTCTCTGAATTCGAGACTCAAATGGGAGCCTCCAGCCTCCAGCAATACAGACCCTACATCTCTGACTGCTAGCCCATGAACCACAGTCAAGTTTGGAAGGAAACTCAAGATTCCAGGAATAATGAGCAGCCATGATAAATTTCACACTAAAGTGCACTGCCCACTAGCAAGAAGTGTTAGTTGATGATGACAAATCCAATTGCCTGGTGTTAAACTCAGATATTTAAAGCAGCATATTACATCTTTTAAATAACCACGCTTCACTCACAGTCCAAAAGCACAGAATAAAAGTCTTCTTGAGCCATCTCCCAAAGTGAAATTGATCACTTTGTCATACATGTATGCATATATTTACGCTGAAAGTCTATACATAAATTCACAAACCCATGCACAGAGAAATGTAGTACATTCAGCTGGGAAAGAATAAAATGGCTTTAAGACATATCAACAAATCAGCACCTAAATCATTAAACTGACAGGAAACCTTGTACACTATTCTCGTGTCATTCTGAAAAGAATATCCTGGATCTGACTAGAAAGCATTAAAAGACCAGGGTGTCTGGAGATTGAAAAGCATCTTTAAAGGAAAAAAAAAAAAAAAAAGCAGAGATGTGACTATTAGAAAAGGAAGCAGATGTTCTCACAAGGAAAAAAAAAAAAAAAAGCCAAATTACAAACACTTGAGCTTTACAACAGTTTTAAATAACCCTCTGTGGTGCAGCCTAAGAACTTTTAACTTTAATGAAAGCAAAACTCATTTTATCATACTGATGGGAGCATATTTGTCCTTTTCATGTTGCCTTTTCATTCATTTTTGGTTTGCTTTCATTTCCTCCCCCATGATTCGATATTTGCTTCCATTACAAGCTAGGACTTTACTAGCAAAGGGAAATGGATCAAGGAGGCATTTATCTCAGTCATTCAGGGAGAAACAATTTATACCAAAGTAGATGTTTTAGACAAAAGAGAATTTTTGCTCAGATTAATTCCAGACCTGGCTGGATTTCAGACATAAAATAATGTATTGATGATACCATGGAGCTGTGACTTTGATCCATCCAGTGCCCTAAGTCCTGCCCGTGCTTTGGAACCCTTTTGTGATCAGGGCAGTGTTATCATGTATGTGAGGGCTTTCTTTTAAACATCACCATGCAATTCTCCTATTCTGATGTACTGATGTCAGAGTTGGACCATAAAGAAAGCTTCAGTTCAGTTCAGTTCAGTCACTCAGTCATATCTGACTCTGCAACCCCATGAACCACAGCACGCCAGGCCACCCTGTCCATCACCAACTCCCAGAGTTCACTCAAACTCATATCCATCGAGTCGATAATGCCATCTAGCCATCTCATCTTCTGTCGCCCCTTCTCATCCTGCCCCCAATCCCTCCCAGCATCAGGGTCCTTTCCAATGAGTCAACTCTTTGCATGAGGAGGTCAAAGTATTGGAGTTTCAGCATTTTCCACAGTTTATTGTGTCCACATAGTCAAAGGCTTAGGCATAGTCAATAAAGCAGAAATAGATGTTTTTCTGGAACTCTCTTGCTTTTTCTTTTCTTTTTTTAATTTTATTTTATTTTTAAACTTTACAATATTGTATTAGTTTTGCCAAATATCGAAATGAATCTGCCACAGGTATACATGTGTTCCCCATCCTGAACCCTCCTCCCTCCTCCCTCCCCATACCATCCCTCTGGGTCGTCCCAGTGCACCAGCCCCAAGCATCCAGTATCGTGCATCAAACCTGGACTGGCAACTCGTTTCATACATGATATTATACATGTTTCAATGCCGTTCTCCCAAATCATCCCACCCTCTCCCTCTCCCACAGAGTCCAAAAGACTGTTCTATACATCTGTGTCTCTTTTGCTGTCTCGTACACAGGGTTATTGTTACCATCTTTCTAAATTCCATATATATGTGTTAGTGTACTGTAATGGTGTATTTCTTTCTGGCTTACTTCACTGTGTATAATAGGCTCCAGTTTCATCCACCTCATTAGAACTGATTCAAATGTATCCTTTTTAATGTCTGAGTAATACTCCATTGTGTATATGTACCACAGCTTGCTTATCCATTCATCTGCTGATGGACATCTAGGTTGCTTCCATGTCCTGGCTATTATGAACAGTGCTGCGATGAACATTGGGGTACACATGTCTCTTTCCCTTCTGGTTTCCTTAGTGTGTATGCCCAGCAGTGGGATTGCTGGATCATAAAGCAGTTCTATTTCCAGTTTTTTAAGGAATCTCCACACTGTTCTCCATAGTGGCTGTACTAGTTTGCATTCCCACCAACAGTGTAAGAGAGTTCCCTTTTCTCCACACCCTCTCCAGCATTTATTGCCTGTAGACTTTTGGATTGCAGCCATTCTGACTGGTGTGAAATGGTACCTCATAGTGGTTTTGATTTGCATTTCTCTGATAATGAGTGATGTTGAGCATCTTTTCATGTGTTTGTTAGCCATCTGTTTTTCTTCTTTGGAGAAATGTCTATTTAGTTCTTTGGCCCATTTTTTGATTGGGTCATTTATTTTTCTGGAGTTGAGCTGTAGGAGTTGCTTGTATATTTTTGAGATTAGTTGTTTGTCAGTTGCCTCATTTGCTATTATTTTCTCCCATTCTGAAGGCTGCCTTTTCACCTTGCTAAAAGTTTCCTTTGATGTGCAGAAGCTTTTAAGTTTAATTAGGTCCCATTTGTTTATTTTTGCTTTTATTCCCAATATTCTGGGAGGTGAGTCATAGAGGATCCTGCTGTGATATATGTTGGAGAGTGTTTTGCCTATGTTCTCCTCTAGGAGTTTTATAGTTTATGGTCTTATGTTTAGATCTTTCATCCATTTTGAGTTTATTTTTGTGTATGGTGTTAGACAGTGTTCTAGTTTCATTCTTTTACAAGTGGTTGACCAGATTTCCCAGCACCACTTGTTAAAGAGATTGTCTTTAATCCATTGTATATTCTTGCCTCCTTTGTCAAAGATAAGATGTCCGTATGTGCGTGGATTTATCTCTGGGCTTTCTATTTTGTTCCATTGATCTATATTTCTGTCTTTGTGCCAGTACCATACTGTCTTGATAACTGTGGCTTTGTAGTAGAGCCTGAAGTCAGGCAGGTTGATTCCTCCAGTTCCATTCTTCTTTCTCAAGATAGCTTTGGCTATTCGAGGTTTTTTGTATTTCCACACAAATTGTGAAATTATTTGTTCTAGCTCTGTGAAGAATACCGTTGGTAGCTTGATAGGGATTGCATTGAATCTATAAATTGCTTTGGGTAGTATACTCATTTACACTACATTGATTCTTCCAATCCATGGACATGGTATACTTCTCCATCTATTAGTGTCCTCTTTGATTTCTTTCATCAGTGTTTTATAGTTTTCTATATATAGGTCTTTAGTTTCTTTAGGTAGATATATTCCTAAGTATTTTATTCTTTCTGTTGCAATGGTGAATGGAATTGTTCCCTTAATTTCTCTTTCTGTTTTCTCATTATTAGTGTATAGGAATGCAAGGGATTTTTGTGTGTTGATTTTATATCCTGCAACTTTACTATAATCATTGATTAGTTCTAGTAATTTTCTGGTGGAGTCTTTAGGGTTTTCTATGTAGAGGATCATGTCATCTGCAAATAGTGAGAGTTTTACTTCTTCTTTTCCAATTTGGATTCCTTTTATTTCTTTTTCTGCTCTGATTGCTGTGGCCAAAACTTCCAAAACTATGTTGAATAGTAATGGTGAGAGTGGGCACCCTTGTCTTGTTCCTGACTTTAGGGGAAATGCTTTCAAGTTTTCACCATTGAGGATAATATTTGCTGTGGGTTTGTCATATATAGCTTTTATTATGTTGAGGTATGTTCCTTCTATTCCTGCTTTCTGGAGAGTTTTTATCATAAATGGATGTTGAATTTTGTCAAAGGCTTTCTCTGCATCTATTGAGATAATCATATGGTTTTTATCTTTCAATTTGTTAATGTGGTATATTACATTGATTGATTTGCGGATATTGAAGAATCCTTGCATCCCTGGGATAAAGCCCACTTGGTCATGGTGTATGATCTTTTTAATGTGTTGTTGGATTCTGATTGCTAGAACTTTGTTAAGGATTTTTGCATCTATGTTCATCAGTGGTATTGGCCTGTAGTTTTCTTTTTTTGTGGGATCTTTGTCAGGTTTTGGTATTAGGGTGATGGTGGCCTCATAGAATGAGTTTGGAAGTTTACCTTCCTCTGCAATTTTCTGGAAGAGTTTGAGTAGGATACGTGTTAGCTCTTCTCTAAATTTTTGGTAGAATTCAGCTGTGAAGCCGTCTGGACCTGGGCTTTTGTTTGCTGGAAGATTTTTGATTACAGTTTCAATTTCCGTGCTTGTGATGGGTCTGTTAAGATTTTCTATTTCTTCCTGGTTCAGTTTTGGAAAGTTGTACTTTTCTAAGAATTTGTCCATTTCTTCCACGTTGTCCATTTTATTGGCATATAATTGTTGATAGTAGTCTCTTATGATCCTTTGTATTTCTGTGTTGTCTGTTGTGATCTCTCCATTTTCATTTCTAATTTTATTGATTTGATTTTTCTCCCTTTGTTTCTTGATGAGTCTGGCTAATGGTTTGTCAATTTTATTTATCCTTCCAAAGAACCAGCTTTTGGCTTTGTTGATTTTTGCTATGGTCTCTTTTGCATTTATTTCTGCTCTAATTTTTAAGATTTCTTTCCTTCTACTAACCGTGGGGTTCTTCATTTCTTCCTTTTCTAGTTGCTTTAGGTGTAGAGTTAGGTTATTTATTTGACTTTTTTCTTGTTTCTTGAGGTATGCCTGCATTGCTATGAACTTTCCCCTTAGGACTGCTTTTACAGTGTCCCACAGGTTTTGGGTTGTTGTGTTTTCATTTTCATTTGTTTCTATGCATATTTTGATTTCTTTTTTGATTTCTTCTGTGATTTGTTGGTTATTCAGCAGCGTGTTGTTCAGCCTCCATATGTTGGAACTTTTAATAGTTTTTCTCCTGTAATTGAGATCTAATCTTACTGCATTGTGGTCAGAAAAGATGCTTGGAATGATTTCTATTTTTTTGAATTTACCAAGGCTAGATTTATGGCCCAGGATGTGATCTATCCTGGAGAAGGTTCCGTGTGTGCCTGAGAAAAAGGTGAAATTTATTGTTTTGGGATGAAATGTCCTATAGATATCAATTAGGTCTAATTGGTCTATTGTATCGTTTAAAGTTTTTGTTTCCTTGTTAATTTTCTGTTTAGTTGATCTATCCATAGGTGTGAGTGGGATATTAAAGTCTCCCACTATTATTGTGTTATTGTTAATTTCTCCTTTCATACTTGTTAGCATTTGTCTTACATATTGCAGTGGTCCCGTGTTGGGTGCATATATATTTATAATTGTTATATCTTCTTCTTGGATTGATCCTTTGATCATTATGTAGTGACCATCTTTG
The DNA here is from genome assembly GCF_002263795.3 of Bos taurus. Classification (NCBI taxonomy): domain Eukaryota; kingdom Metazoa; phylum Chordata; class Mammalia; order Artiodactyla; family Bovidae; genus Bos; species Bos taurus. The sequence continues at coordinate 27,935,365 of NC_037341.1, forward strand.
TCTCTTTTCACAGCCTTTGTTTTAAAGTCTATTTTATCTGATATGAGTATTGCAACTCTTGCTTTCTTTTGGTCCCTATTTGCATGGAAAATCTTTTTCCAGCCCTTCACTTTCAGTCTGTATGTGTCCCCTGTTTTAAGGTGGGTCTCTTGTAGACGACATATGTAGGGGTCTTGTTTTTGTATCCATTCAGCCAGTCTTTGTCTTTTGGTTGGGACATTCAACCCATTTATGTTTAAGGTAATTACTGATAAGTATGATCCCGTTGCCATTTACTTTTTACTGGACACTTCATTGCACTCCAGAGAGAAGAAATACAGCTCCACCCACCAGAACACCGACACAAGCTTCCCTAACCAAGAAACCTTGACAAGCCACCTGTACAAACCCACACACAGCAAGGAAACACCACAATAAAGAGAACTCCACAAACTGCCAGAATACAGAAAGGACACCCCAAAATCAGCAATTTAAACAAGATAAAGAGACAGAGGAATACCCAGCAGATAAAGGAACAGGATAAATGCCCACCAAACCAAACAAAAGAGGAAGAGATAGGGAATCTACCTGATAAAGAATTCTGAATAATGATAGTGAAATTGTTCCAAAATGAAATCAAAATGGAATCACAGATAAATAGCCTGGAGGCAAGGATTGAGAAGATGCAAGAAAGGTTTAACAAGGACTTAGAAGAAATAAAAAAGAGTCAATATATAATGAATAATGCAATAAATGAAATTAAAAACACTCTGGAGGCAACAAATAGTAGAATAACAGAGGCAGAAGATAGGATTAGTTAATTAGAAGATAGAATGGTAGAAATAAATGAATCAGAGAGGATAAAAGAAAAACGAATTAAAAGAAATGAGGACAATCTCAGAGACCTCCAGGACAATATTGAACACTACAACATTCAAATCATAGGGGTCCCAGAAGAAGAAGACAAAAAGAAAAACCATGAGAAAATACTCGAGGAGATAATAGTTGAAAACTTCCCTAAAATGGGGAAGGAAATTATCACCCAAGTCCAAGAAACCCAGAGAGTCCCAAACAGGATAAACCCAAGGGGAAACACCCCAAGACACATATTAATCAAATTAACAAAGATCAAACACAAAGAACAAATATTAAAAGCAGCAAGGGAAAAACAACAAATAACACACAAGGGAATTCCCATAAGGATAACAGCTGATCTTTCAATAGATACTCTTCAAGCCAGGAGGGAATGGCAAGACATACTTAAAATGATGAAAGAAAATAACCTACAGCCCAGATTATTGTACCCAGCAAGGATCTCATTCAAATATGAAGGAGAAATCAAAAGCTTTTCAGACAAGCAAAAGCTGAGAGAATTCTGCACCACCAAACCAGCTCTCCAACAAATACTAAAGGATATTCTCTAGACAGGAAACACAAAAACGATGTATAAATTCTTTTGCTTTTTCGATGATCCAGCGGATATTGACAATTTGATTTCTGGTTCTTCTGCCTTTTCTCAAACCAGCTTGAACATTTGGAAGTTCATGGTTCACATATTGCTGAAGCCTGGCTTGGAGAATTTTGAGCATTATTTTACTAGCATGTGAGATGAGTGCAGTTGTGCGGTAGTTTGAGCATTCTTTGGCATTGCTTTTCTTTGGGATTGGAATGAAAACTGACCTTTTCCAGTCCTGTAGCACCGAAGAATTAATGCCTCCGAACTGTGGTGCTGGAGAAGGCTCTTGAGAGTCCCTTGGACAGCAAGGAGGTCAAACCAGTCCATCCTAAAGGAAAGCAACCCTGAATGTTCATTCCAAGGACTGATGTTGAAGCTGTTGCTCCAATACTTTGGCCACCTCATGCGAAGAGCCAACTCATTAGCAAAGACCCTGATGCTGGGAAAGATTAAGGGCAGGAGGAGAAGGGGGCAACATAGATGAGATGGTTGGATGGCATCACTGACTCAGTGGACACAAATTTGAGCAAACTCAGGGAAATAGTGAAGGACAGGGAGGCCTGGCATGCTGCAGTCCATTGGTTCTTGGAGTTGGACATAACTGAGCAAGCACGCAGGGAGAGCAGGCTGTGGGGAGGGAAGCTGACTGGAACTCCGTTCCTAGACGCAGTGTCAGGACAAGGACCTAGGCTGCTGGGGTGGGGGGGGGGGCAGCTTTCCCTGAGACCCCACAGTAAGGACCTTCATCACCTGATCACCTGTGCTACCACCTGAAAAAGCACACATACATTTTCACTTAGAGTGAGACTCCTCACCCACTGGTTAAAAATTTAGTGCTAAAATGGTCAGTTACTTAGTCCTACCAAAATCGGTTTATTTTTATATTCACAACACAATATCCATTTTCCTAATGAACAAATGAAAGAAGGTTTATTTTTCTTTTAAATGATGGTATCAACATATAGAAAGATAAAAACATCTAATAGGAGACTTCGCATTTCAGCTGAGGATCAGATATGAGCAGTAATTTGCTTTGAATCAACTTTCCCAGTTTTTTCTGGTGTTTCAGAATGCTGGGAGGTTTTTTAGTAAGGCAGTAAATGGATTAGATATTTGAAGGGAAGGATATATTACTTTGTTAGGTTTACATTTCTTTCTGTAAAAGAATTCTACCTATAAAATCCCAATGGAGATAATATCTTGATTAATCAAATAATCCTTCTCTTATCAGTTAATATATCCTCCCAGGAAAAGCAAAACCTAACTGTGTAATTTTCCTTGTCTGACTTGAGAGTCTTGCTGGTGGCAAAATATTAACCCCTGAAACGACTCAGCTTCCCCAAACGCGGTTACCGCTGCGATCGTTGAAAGCTTGACCTCTGCCATTTTTGTTGTTGTTGAACTGGAGACATTGACCTGAGAGCTGTCTAGGGGTCCAGATGAGGGGGCTGAGTGCCAGGCATGGCCCCGTGAATTGCCTATCCTGCTCCCACTGAGCAGAGAAGACTGTTCTCCAGGAGGTTGGCAGGCTGTTCTCCAGGAGGTTGGGGGTCAACTTGGTGTCAGGTCCATCCCACCGTGATCCCACCCCCTGGAGAACTGTTCCCTTGTCTAGAAGCAGATGTCACAAAAACTCCTTGAACTCTGGAGGCTTCTTAGAGCCCTGGATCTCCAGGCCCTTTCTAAGATGCATGTGTAATGCTTTACCCCATGCCAGACGCTACCAATCCCTTCACTTATAATAACCCGGTTAATCCAAAGGGAAATTCCATTCATGGGCTAGATATTAGTATTATCACCCTTATTTTTTTATAATTTACCTGGTGGCTCAGATGGTAACGAATCTGTCTGCAGTGCAGGAAACCCGGGATGTAGGTGGCTCAGGCATTTTCCCCATGGGACTGTCAGCTTAGAGACTCCTGTTCCCGGTCACTCCATCCTACAAGTCAACGGACAGAATACAACATCTACTAAATACCAGAAGTGGGAGTGTGGCTAAAGGTCCAAGTACCGGGGCTAGACTATTCAAATTCAACTGAAGTGTCACATTGAAAATCATTCCTTTCTGTGGTTTAATCTGTATATATTTAATTTATGCATCATATTGACTTTTTTAATAGACTTTATTTATTCATTCAGTTTTATCGAGATATTATTGACATACAGCATTGTTTAAGGTATAATAATAACTTGACCTACAACATAATAACTTGACTTATGTATATTATGAAGTGATTAGCACAATAATAATAGTTAACATCCATCATCTCATATAGACACATGGAAAGGTTTATTTTTTATTATGAGAACTTTTAAGATCTACTCTCTTAGCAACTTTCAAGTATACCATACAGCAGTGTTAACTGTAGTCATCATAATGCACATGCATTATATTATCAATACTTATTTATCTTTTAACTGGCAATTTGCACCTTTTGACCACCTTCATTTAATCCACTCTCCTACTCTCCCTTTCTGGTAACTAAAAATCTGACTGTTTTACTATAAGTTTTTTTATAGACCTTATTTTTCAGGAAAGTTTTAGGTTCACAACAAAACTGAGCAGAAGCTACAAAACTTTCCCATATACCCCTTACTTCTCTATATGCATGACCTCCCCACTACCAAAATCCCACACTAGTGGTATATGGGAATCTCTGACCTTTCTGCTCATTGTTACTGTGAACCTAAAAATGTTCTTAAAAAATAGTTTATTAATTTGGGAAAAAAAAAACACCCTCACATCAGATTGGTCCATTTGTTACAACTGATGAAGCTACATTGACATGTCATGATCATACAAAGTCCAGAGTGTACATTAGAGTTCACTCTTAATGTTGTACATTCTGTCGAAAGTGAAGTCACTCAGTTGTGTCCGACTCTTTGCGACCCCATAGACTGTAGCCTATCAGGCTCCTCCGTCCATTGGATTTTCCAGGCAAGAGTGCTGGAGTGGATTGCCATTTCCTTCTCCAGGGGATCTTCCTGATCCAGGAATCGAACCCGGGTCTCCCACATTGCAGGCAGACGCTTTACTGTCTGAGCCACCAGGGAAGCCCATACATTCTGTGAGTTTTAACAAATGTTTAACATGTATTGATCATTGAAGTATCATACGAAGTAATTTCATTGCCCTAAAAATCCTCTTTGCTCTATCTATTCACCCCTGCCTCCCAGGCACCGACCCTTTTCTTGCCTACATGTATGAGCATGTACTCAGTCACTCAATCATTTCGACTATAGTCCCATGGGCTGTAGCCCACCAGGCTCCTCTGTCCATGGAATTCTCCAGGCAAGAATACTGGAGTTGGTTGCCATTTCCTCCTCCAGATCTTTCCAACCCAGGGGTCAAACACATGTTCCTGCATTGGCAAGAAGATTCTTTACCACAGAGTCACCTGGCAAGCCCTATTGTCTCCATAATTTTTCATTTTCTAGAACTTCATATGATAGGAATTATATAGTATGTCATTTTTTCAGATTGATTTCTTCCTCTTAGGAATATGTGTTTAAGATTCTTTCACGTCTTTTCATGTCTTCACAACTCATTTCATTTTAGTGCTGAATAGTATCCTATTATCTGAATGTACCACATTCACCTACTAAAGGACATCTTGGTTGCTTTCAAGTTTTGGCAATTATAAATAAAACTGATATAAATATCCATGTGCAGGATTTTGTGTGGACCTGCTTTCAGCTCCTTTTGGTACATACCCAAAGTAGGAATATGGTTCTGGGTCAAATGCAAGTTAGGTTTTGCAAGAAATTACCAAACTGTTTCCAAGTGCACTGTTTCACACTCCCCAGCAATGAATGAGAATTCCTATAGGAATTCACATCCTTGTTGCTATTTGGGGTTGTCAGAATTCTGGATTTTGGCCATTCTAATAGATGTGTCATGGCATCTCACTGTTTTAATTTGATGCTAAACCTGAAACTCCAGTACTTTGACCACCTCATGCGAAGAGTTGACTCATTGGAAAAGACTCTGATGCTGGGAGGGATTGGGGGCAGGAGGAGAAGGGGATGACAGAGGATGAGATGGCTGGATGGCATCACTGACTCGATGGACATGAGTTTGAGTGAAGTCTGGGAGTTGGTGATGAACAGGGAGGCCTGGCGTGCTGAGATTCATGGGGTTGCAAAGAGTCAGACACGACTGAGCGACTGAACTGAACTAAATGACGTATGCTGTTGACCATCTTTCTTTATGCATATTGCCAACCATGAATCTTCTTTGCTGAGACATCTGTTCAGGTTTTTGGCCCATTTTTCAATGGGATTGTTCATTTTCATAATACTGAGTTTTAAAAGTTCTTTGTACACTTTGACTAACAGTCCTATCTATGTCAGATGTGTCTTTTGCAAATATTTTCTCCACATGTCTGAAAAAGTCTGAAGAAATATTTTCTTTGCAAGGCTATAGTGTGTATACTTATTCTCTTGACAGTGTATTTTACATAACAGAAAATTTTAACTTTCATGAAATTCATTTTATCAATTATTTTTATAATGGACTGTGCCTTCAATGTTGGATCTACCAAGATATTATGATATCCAAGGTCACCTAGATTTTCTCCTATGTTATCTTCTAGGAGTTTTATAATTTTGTGTTTTACACTTAGATATGTGAACTAATTTTTGAGTTAATTTTTATGAAGAGTATATTCTTTTTACTTTTTGTTTTTGTTTTTTGAGTTTGAAAACAGAAAAAATTCATCATTAATATTTCTAATTTCATCTTGAGAAACCACATGGCATGGCATACTGAAAACTAACTTTGTTTCCTTTAATAAGATTTTGGTTGAAAATATGTATTAATAAGCATTATATAGTCACCTTCCCAATTAAAGTGTGGTGTGTTTCAGTGGCTGTAAGAATAACTTAAGCATGGTTTTCAGCTGAATAGAACATCAGCTTAGCTGACAGTTCTAGCGGTTGGATTCACATTATCCTTCTTGAATCCATTGATCTGAAGCAGCATTAAAATGTTTCAATAAGTGCCCTTATAAAGACAGCAGGCCAACATTACTAAACTTTTTAAAACACTTCAAAGGGGATTATGGAAACATGTTGAAGCTCTGATAGTAAATAAGTATGCGTGCGTGTGTACTAAACCGCTTCAGTTGTGTCCAACTCTTTGTGACTTCTGTGGACTGTAGCCCACCAGGCTTCTCTGAAGATGGGATTCTCCAGGCAGGAATACTGGAGTGGGTTTCCATGCCGTCCTCCAAGGGATCTTTCCAACCCAGGGATCATACTCACGTCTCTTACGTTTCTCCTGCATTGGCAGGCAGGTTCTTTACTGCTAGCACCACCAGTATACTGGCCACCAAAGTGATCTTTAGCAAATGAGCACTGATAGTTCGGTTTCTAATTTCCCTCCTCTTAGTTAACTTGCACAATGATGATATATAGTTGTAGATGTAGATAGTTGACTCACTCAAGCCTACAGCCTACGCACAAGATGCAGATGAAAACTTACTACTCAGACCAGTTCTTCCTTTCAACTGATATACATTCCATGAGTTATTGTCCAGTTTATTGGAAGGTCATTTCTCTGCCCACAAGTAAAGTGTTTAATTTCTCCCTGTGGAGAAGAACCCTCCAGGTTGGAAATGTATTCAAGCACAGACAATTATCATTTCAACTCATCAGCTGAGTTTTCCTCTCTTCTAATTGGAGTGCCCTTCGGGTGTCCATGTTCTTGCCATGTGAGCTTATATGCTCACCAACTAGGGACACAGGATTTGAGGTTCCCCTCCCAACAGGGCTGGCCTTCTCACCCAGAAGGAAAGTGTGTGCTACCGTTTTGGGGTATGCAGTCTGTCATCATATCACCTCTGTCATCACTAGATCCAGCTCTTCCCCATGGCTAGTTAATGTGACATTTTGCAACCTTGATCCCTTTAAGATCATTAAGTGGCTTAATACCTTTATTGTTTTATCCTTTGAAGACCAACATAGGGCTTTGATTTTTCACTCTTTAATGCCAATGAGGCATCGGAGACTATCTGAGAGGGAGCTATGTGGAAGAAAACAGACACTGGAGCCTTCTGGAAGCCAAAAGCAGAGGAGAGAGGGGAGATGGGGGACAAAGAGAGCCAGTTTGATGTCACTGTTAACTACTGAAATACTATTGCTATTTGGTCTTTTAAGCAGAGACAAAATGTCATCCTTATTTGGCCAGTTTGCATGAGGATTTTGCTTTTCCTAAAATGCAAGTAAAATTCCTACCAACGCCCTCTGACATGGTTTCTATCTTAAGTACATCACTCCCTCCCTCTCTTTCTCTAGAGCCCACTCTTTCCCACTTCCTCTTCTTCTTCCTCCACTCTCCCTTCCTCCTTTCGTCTTCACACACATAGATAGTATTCATTGAATGAAATAGAAGAGAAAGGGTGTCAGGAAGGTCCAGGCTGAAAATTATTTGAGAATCCATCAGTAAGTGAAAGCAGGTTTAAAATCCTTCTATTCACAGGATTAAAGCTGCAGCAAAAGCAAAAATAACAAAACTAGAGCTGATGAACATGTAGGAGGTAAAGGTTACAACAGATTCCATAGGTGGCTTCTATCCATTTTAACAAGGATTAAATCTATTTTAATAGTTCTTTGTTAAATCATTTAATTACTTTTCTGAGAAGAGACAGCTCTAGGTATCATGTAAGGTAAAACCTTTCAGAATTAAAAAAATAAGAAGTGAGGGGGAAAGGAAGCAGCTAGGTAATCAAGATAAGATTATAGTCAGAGCCTTACATAGAAAAGTTAACATTTCAAATGACTTCTACAAAAATCCCTTTCCAAATCTGCTTCCTTTCTAGACTTTGATTAAATTCACATTAGCACCATGGGGGGAAAAAGGCAGATGTTTTAAAAACTATTGTCATATTAACTGATGTGAGAAAATGTTTCTTGATTTAATGACGTGTAAATAAGATGTATCTTTATATTTTTCTGGCTGTGGTTATTAGCCTCCTGGTAAAATGCTCAAATTATATGCTTGAAAATATAGATACAAATATACTCCAAAAGAAAATAAATAAACAAAGCCAGGTGTGTCACTCTAACTCAAGTGAAAGTAAATTCAAGTGTAAAGGAAAGAAATGGTAAAGATTAGGAAGAAACAATTGTCTCATGTCAAAACCCCAGTTGTTTCATATGGTAAAATGTAAAATTATGTAGTTATTTGTTCATATATATACATATAATATATGTTGTTATTGTTTGGTAGCTAAGTTGTGTCTGGCTCTTTGTGACCCCATAGACTGCAGCATGCCAGACTTCCCTGTCCTCCACTATTTCCTGGAGTTTGCTCAAGTTCATCTCCATTGAGTTGACGATGCTATCTAACCATCTCATCCTATCCCTACTTATACATATATATATATATATATATATATAGTATAATATCATATATACACATATATATACATTATATAGTATATCATATATGTGTATGTGTGTGTGTGTGTGTGTGTGTATGGTCTTCTATTAACTTCCTGAAATAAATAAAAAGATGATACCCCTCCCTCCAGGAGTCTGTCATTAATTTGAAAAGTTGAGACATACAAGCATAAAATGGTAAAGAAATGGTAATAAGATGTGTTAGGCAGTGATAACTAGCTTTGCAGGTCAGTTACCTGCCATACAAAATAAAGGGAGGGCTTCTAATACTCAGTAGATTCCATTCCACTTTTAAAATGTATAGTGTGTGTGTGCACACGTGTGTGTGCATAAAGACATATGCAACTGGGAAAGGTAAAAGAGGAAGCACCCTTCTGACTCTGGAAGGATCCACAATCAACAGGTTGGAATGATGAGAAAGTATGGAACATTTGGGTAAAAGAGGAAAAATTTTCCCCAACCAGAAAAAAGATCAACTTTATAGTAGAACATAGCCTTGAAAGACAAGTGGAGATGTTTGTGTAAGGAGAAGATTCTTGAATGACATTGATTCATTGCATTTTGATCACATGTAAAGATTTGTGCCTTCTCGTATGTTTGCTGTAAAATGGCATGCCCAGTGAAAATCCAACATTGCAATTAGGTAGATTAATTTCTGTCAATATCCAACAAAGACACATGGTTTTTTCCCAAAAGTTATTTTATTTTTAAAAAGTTTTATTTTATATTTGAGTATAGCCAATTAACAATGTTGTGGTTGTTATCCATTTTAGATAGAGTAGTGTATACATGCCGATCCCAAACTCTATAAATATCCCTCCTTCCCCTCTGGCAACCATAAATTCATTCTCTGTTTCTGTTCTGTAAATAAGTTCATTTGTATCATTTCTTTTTTAGATTCCACATATACAAAGATACATAGTATAAAATACATTTCTTCCTTAGCCATTTGTTCACTTGTTATCAGTCACAGATATGAATTCAAAATCTTGAAGATCTGATTTCAGTGGCAAAAATGCTGCAACTTTAATTATTTGCGTAGTGATCCTGATGTAAAATCCTGCAGAAGGCAAGACAGGAAATCAGAGTTGGGTTGAATGTCAATTATGCATGCTAATTTCCATTCATATACAAATATCTGATTAAATTCATAGAATGCAGCTGGGTCCACTTTCATCTTTAATGAAAAGAAAATATCACTCAAAGGGTGTGAAAGCAGGGATTGAAAATTCGAAGGGTGTTTTTCTTGAACACTCACAGGAAGTCATTTCTCATAGTACTATTATTTCTGTTTCAGTTGTTTGCTTTTTGTGTTGTGTTTTGTTGTTATTGTTTATTTGTTTTTTGCAGTTGTCATTTTCTTAGAATGAAAACTCTAAAAAGAGCCCAAGGGAATATTGTAAAATTTAAATTTTCCTCCCAGCCCCAAAACAAGGGTATATCACTTCCCCACTCTGGTGGCAATAGCTGATATCAGTTCCAGAAATAGTATGTGCATTATAATACCAGCTCATAATTGAATTTAGCTATATATATTTTTTTAAGCCCAAATAATAGCTGTTTAGAAGGTAAGTGTAAGTCACTCAGTCATGCCCAACTCTCTGCAATCCCATGGACTATAGTCCACCAGGGTCCTCTGTCCATGGAATTCTCCAGGCAGGAATACTGGAGTAGGTAGCCATTCCCTTCTCCAGGGGATCTTCCCCATACAGGGATCAAACCCAGGTCTCTGAGATTGTGGGCAGATTCTTTACCATCTGAGCCACAGGGAAGTCCATTTAGGAGGTAGAGATTTGTTTTACTCTCATCTGAGAGGGATCTGGCAGCAGGCACAGCAGGCCTATAATGGTGCCTCCATGGTCATCTGAGAATCAGTCTTTTTTAATATTTCCTTCCTCATCTGATCTCAGATCATTCCATTTTCATCCTGAAAGCACCTCATGATCACAACAGGGCAGCCAGAGTGAAGTCTATCACATCAACATCCTCGCCAAGAAGAAGGAAGAACAAAAGGGCATGCCTCCCAGCTGTCAGCTCCCTTTAAAGAGGTTTTTTCTGGAAAGTTACTTACAGCATTTAGTTGACCAGAAGAGGCAGATTTTAAGTTGGAGAGAACAGACAGGTGGATACGGGAGGGAAGGGGGCGGGGTGGGATGAAATGAAAGTTTGCTTTGGAGTCGGCCTTTCCTCCCCAGATTCCAGGCAGATTTTTCCCACTCTGACTTTGTGTAAGGCTGGGGTTGTCTCAGCTTCTGCCCTTTTACACAAGGGCAGATCAACATCACACCCACACAGGACCCTGTTGCTGTCATCAGAAAGGAATTCGGTGTTGAGCCCCACCATGAACCCAACCCTTTGGTCCACTGTCACCCAGCCAAGTGTCGCTTCTGGGCACTGGGGCCACTGAAGTCCAGAGGCAGGTGGGATACAGATGCTGGGGTGCCCGGCAGAACTGAACACCCACAGTCTACTTGGAGTTTCATGTCAATTCTCTGTGAATTTGGATGGATAAAAAGACCATTAGATTTGACAAAATGTAGACTGCTAACCTTTAAAAGAGCAATCTCAGCAGAAAAGTAGGGCCAGAAGCCAAATTGCAGTGAATTAAGGAAGGAATGAAAAGCAGAGGAAAGCAGGCAGCTGATAACAACATTCATTTCAGACGTTTGTGGGTGGAAGGAGGAAGCTGTAAGACATAACAGAATCAAGTGACATTTTTGTAAGATAAGGGAGAACTAAACATTTTTGAAGGCAGAAGGAAAAGAGTCTGTGAAAAGGAGATATTGGAGACAAGCCCAAAAGAGCAAAAGAAAGATCTTTGGAAATCAAGATAAGAAAAAACATCAGGGAGACGGGAGTGATCCTTTAAAAAGGAAAGATTCCTTATCCTCAGATTCATTAAAAAAGAATGAAGGAATATGTGAAGAAAAAAAATACAATCGGGTGTGTCTGTGTATATGTTAATTGGTTCACGTTGTCTTACGTTCAACAAAGTGCTAGAAAAGAATAAGAATTGTGTTGAGTTAGACTGGGGACTTCCATGGGATCAAAAATGTTTATTGTAGGAAAAACCTATGGAAACAATCTATTAATGTATCCTCCTCATTTGAAGAGACAGGAAACTGTGTATGAGAAAATAAACTGATTTACTGAGATGGGTTGAAAGGAATCTGTCAGGACTTTTACTATGTGAGAAGAATCCCTGAAGACTACGAGTGAGATGTGAAACCAGAATGGGCCCAGTTCTGGAAAGAAAGCTGAGGTCTGGGTGAGGCTGGGGGTAAGCTTGAAAGGGGGAGATGAAGCCACGGTTGAAGCTGAGGAAGTTCAAATTCATTTGTTCTTATTGATAAGGCATGAGCACTAAGGTCCTGCTCTACTTTGTGACCTAAGAAGGGAGCAAAGAAAGGAGAAGGAGAAGTGATACAGGTTCAGGCTTGGTTCCGTCCATCAAAGAGCAAGAATGGTTGGGATGCTAAGCCTGTAGGGAGGGCAACATAAAGCCACTGGCCAGGCATGCTGCTTCCATCAGTAAAAGAGACGCTCTGATGAAACCAACATCTTCATCGTCTCAGGTCTCACCCAGTGAATGTGGAGACAGCCTGAACTATGCCATCGACCTTTGTAGACTAATGACATGTGCTTGATTCCTGATTCTACTACTAACTAGCTATGTAACCTGGAGCTAGTTATTCTGATCCTTCATTTCCTCATCCACAAAGGAAGAAACTACTACTCACTTTGCAAATATGTTGTGAAAGTTAAATTCTTGAGAACTTAGCACTAAATACCTAGTAAATACTCAGATGTTGCTACAAATGGTTACATAGGTCTCTTTTAATGAAATATCCAATGCAGCATACAATGTAAGAAGATAGAATCTCTCTTGAAGTATCTGATTATTACATAGAAAGAGCTATATAATATACAACCATTCCAATATTCTCTAGGATTCTCTACAATAAATGAGATCATCCTCTCAGCTCAGCTTCCATCATATAGAAAATAAGAAAACTACCAAACGTGGTAGGGGAGAGATACTTTCTGTTAGTGATTCTGAGGGCAATGCCTGGAGGGACCTCGAGGAACCTTAACCGTATTTTTAAGGCTCATTGAACACCATTCTCTCCCACTGAGTTTATGTAGCACCGAAGCCTCTTCTCATACAATTTCTACCTCTCAAGGCATAGTAGGGAGACCACCTTTAATTACCACTGAACCAACCCTTAATGCCTTCCTCCTGGGATGTCCATACAGTGTAACAATTTTAGTCTGAGAACTGGAAGAGGAAACCAATAGTCAGCTATTGTCAACTATTCTCATTTTTAAACACCTGAAATAGAAGCAGAGGTGCCATTTATTTTCACTCAAAATTACAAAAAGTATTACCTGTTTGTTTTTTTTTTTTTTTTTACTTAGGATTTTTGTGGGCAAAGTATTTCTACAAAGATTATTTTAAAGCATAACTTAGGGCTTCCCTAGTGGCTCAGTGGTAAAGAATCTGCCTGCCAATGCAGGAGACATGGGCTCCATCTCTGGTCCAGGAAGATTCTGCATGCCGCAGAGCAACTAAGCCCAACTTTTGAGCCTGTGTTCTAGAGCCCAGGAATTGCAACTGCTGAGCCCATGTGCCACAACTACCGAAGCCAACGTGCCCAAGAGCCTGTGCTCCACAACAAGAGAAGCCGCTGCAACAAGAAGCTCATGCTCCGCAACTAGCAAGTAGCCCCCACTCAGTGCAGCTAGAGAAGAGTCTGTGCGTGCAGCAGCAGTGAAGACCAGCATAGCCAAAAATAAATAAAAAAATAATTTAAAAAAAGTATATCTTAGATCTGCAAAGCATCTAGAAATTTTACTGGTTTCTGAAGTAAAATACTATAATCCAAAATCATCTTAGAAAAAAAAAAAAAACTCTTAGTTTGGGCAATTAGAAAATGGGTATTAGTGAAAACCTCTTCACTTCTAATCATTTCAACATATTATAAAGAATAATGATGACTCTTTCCCATTGAATTGGAAATGCATGCATGCTAAGTCACTTCAGTCATGTCCAACTCTGTGACCCCATGGACTATAGCTCTACAGGCTCCTCTGTCCATGGGATTCTCCAGACAAGAATACTGAAGTGGGTTGCCATTTCTTCCTCCAGGGGCTCTTCCTGACCCAGGGATCAAACCCATGTCTCTTATGTCTCCTGCATTGGCAGGCAGGTTCTTTACCACGAGTTTTATAAAACTAAAAATAAAGTCTGAAAACTCTAGATTATAGACACAATTATGTTGGAACTATTTTATGCTTTTGACTCAACTCTTACACTTTTCAGGCTTTAAAAATGCTATGGAAAGTTTAGATCATCATTTTAAAAGAACAGACTATATGGTGCGCAATGTGGTGAGTGAATAGTTGGATCACACTTAATCCCATGTAAGATTATTATAAAAAATTATACCATCTCCCTGGGATTGTACCATAAAGGAGTTTGTGCCTGCTTTGGATTTTAGAAGAATTGTGTATACAGCAGTAAGGAAAGGGATCAACATCATGAACTACAGAGTCAGAATATAACTTCCTACCTAAATGGTTTGGAAACAAATTGATTAACCTCTGTGCTTCAGTTTTCTCTTCCATAGAATTAAGATAATGATAGAACTTAGCTCTTAAAGATATAAGGGCTTAATGAATTAGTGGAAATATGGTGTTCAGCTAAGCCCTGGGCTAAGCACTAGGCATCCATTATTCAGTAATCCTCATAATAATAAGTGAAGTAAAATGATCATTATCCCCATTTTACAGAGGAGGAAACTGAGGCTCAGAGAGGTCAAATATCTTGCCAAAGTTTGTTCAGATGGTATTGGAAAAGTCAATATTTGAACTGAGATCTCTCCAACCACAAAGCTGAACTCTTGACCAGCAAAACCATTAACTGTAAGGAAAGCACTGGATTCCAGTAACAAGGCTGAAATTCATCCTGAGAACTGGATAATTGGAGCAACCCCAGCAGCGAGTGTGGCCTCTTGTGGATTCCCCAAGCATTAGATGGAGCTCCTTGGAATCCCTCTGAAGAGCATCATTGGCCCTGAGGACTTTGAAGTTGTTCTCGCAGTCAAAAGAGAAGAGATATAGAGGCTCAGAACCAAGGAGGGTGCAGGAAGACAAGGAAAGTGATGGTGTGCGTGCTGTGTGTGCTAAGTGGCTTCAGTTGTGTCTGACTCTTTGACCTATGGACACACCAGGCTCCTGTGTCCATGGAATTTCCCAGGCAAGAACACTGGAGTGGGTTGCCACACCCTCCTCCAGGAGATCTTCCTGACCCAGGGATCAAATACACATCTCTTATGTCTCCTGCATTGGCATTCAGGTTCTTTACCATTTCACTGAGACCATCAAAGGAGGTCAGGTGGTCCATGACATGGGATCCTCCCCACCCCCTGGCCCTGAGTAGAACAGAGGGGATCTGCTGCACAACACTGAAGTCTAGGCAGGTCCCAGGCTCCGCATCTGCTTCACTCAAAGGTTCATTAGTTACAAAGGCTGGTACACTTAGTACCTCACACAGAACACTCTGGGACCTTCTCAGAGCTGGGCAACAGCATCATCAGTCTCATTTGGTCTCCTGTTCAAGAAGGTGGAATTTAGGTGGAATTGATTCCATGTACTAATTCAGTCGAGTGGATCACAGCATCTGCCACATTTCACTAGGCAGAACTTTCCAATACATCCCTCAGACAAATCAAGAAGCCTGTGAAAACCCCATTTCTGTTACAGACAAGCAGACTTTCATATTGCAAAATCCTTCCCCTCAAATTCCACAAATACATCCAGGCAGAGAAATGCCTGTCTTTCTCTTGGGTTCTCCTGAGCTCTATAAAATCTATATATCCACATACAACTCCATCTATAATAAGGGGCTGAGAAGTTTACTGAGGTTGCATGACTGTCCCCAGATGGTGGGAGCAGTGTCCACAATAGACAGGGCTCCAGACATTGCCATTTGATTCCACTGCTGATGAGCCAGCTCCTCGGTGGGAAGTGGCTGGCAGTGGACAGACATGCAGATCTGCATGCCCCTGGGGTGACGCCTGGCTGCCTAAGATGGGGCTTGGAGCACGGCTGCTCTGCCATCTGCTGCCTTTCAGCGGGTGTTCTTGGGATCTCTGTTCTCAATACATGAGACCTGGAGGTGGACATCCCAACTATTGGGTTGTGTGGTCTGCCAGCAAGCTGGATTTGAGGGTGTATTGGCAGGCATGTCTCTCCTGAGATATTGAGGGTACCCACCCTTGACCCTGAGAAGCACAAAAAGTCATAATGCTCTGGTAAGCTAGAGGGCAGTTTCAAAAACGTGTCCTGAGAACTAGAGATCTGAGTTGTTAGAGAGTGAAGTCAACAGCTCAAGAACAGGGACAGAAGATGGAACAGGCAAGCCTGAGGCCAGTCTGAGTGGACGTGGACAGAGGGCTCCTGCCCAACTGCAGTTTTCATTCCAGTTCCCTGGGCCTGACTCCGTGTAGAGAGTCAGGTGCGGAAGAGGCAGTGGCTAATAGTCCCCTTTTAGGCTCACCCAAGACCCTACCCCTCACATTCTGACACTGTCACAAAACAACTGTTTGGATCCAAACTACATTTATAGGTTCATCTCATACCTTTACAAACTGACTTTTAGCTCTATGTTTAGGATTGTAAAGTGTGTAAATATTAGAAGACATATTTTTTATAGAAACATTTTTCTTCAGCTTACTTCATAACACTCAGGTACTATGACCCTAGTAAACTATTTACATGATACCACTGAAGAATTGCTTCCCAGGTGGCACTAGTAAAGAATCTGCCTGCCAATGCTGGAGACGTAAGAGACGCAAGTTCAATCCCTGGGTCAGGAAGATCCCCTGAAGGAGGGCGTGGCAACCCACTCCAATATCCTTGCTTGGAGAATCTCATGGACAGAGGAACCTGGCGAGCTACTGTCTATGGGGTTGCCAAGAGCCGGACACAACTGAAGTGACTGAGCACAGAGCACACACGGTGAAGAATTATTAAGCTTGGCAGGCGACACTTAGAAAAGTCCCAGATATGAGCTACTTAAATAAGTCTATTTGTTTGCCGTGTTTGAACAACGCTGTTGTTCCTCTATGACTTGACACCAGAAATGCACTGAGAACAATGCTCTTTGCAAGTCAGAGTAACTTGTGTGTCCTCCATATATTGCTGAGCTGGCTTGTACAGAGCATCTGCATCACAAAAGCATGTCATTAAAAAGCTTATCTTCCTTGGTAGAAGCCAGCAAACCATTTGTTTTCCATTTTGACTGTCTACACGAGTGCTTCTCCTATACATAAGGGCAATAAATCCCCAAAGCCCAGAGTAATGCAATGCTGTTGCCGTTGTGCATTTTTATGGTCATTGTAGAGGAAACAACTTATTTCCATATTCATTGATTCATTTGAAGCCCAGGGTGCCAGTGGGACTCTTAGGAGAGTGAACCAAATGTCTTCAAATAATTTCAGGCTTCATTTGGCATAGGACACTTCCATAAACAGGCATCACAAATTCTGGATTCCTGAAGGATAAGTGTGAGCAGCTTGATTAAAAAACAAATAGGTTAGGAGTTACTGGGATTACAAGGAAATTCTCCCCATAGTTATCTAAATAAATGAGAACCCAGGCCCTTGTCCCCTGAGGAACCTAAGTTCCTAGACTTCTGTGCTGCTGGGTACACAGAAGAAAACAGATAGACATGGGTGTGCACAAAAACACCCTGCTGGGAGCCCTGGAGAAAGAAATGTGTCTACACAACTCTGTGGTGAGACTGTCCACCTGCAGCCTGTTCTTCAGCCTCAGAGTCTTTTAATAACTCCTTAGGAAGGAGGGAAATGTCCGTGTCCAGCCCAATGCAGAGGGTGAGCCACTGCGCAAAGGTGAGCCTTCACCCCTCCTAAAGGAGAGAGTCAGAAGGTTTCCAAGTGATTAACCACCTGTCACGTTTCTGGACCTTCTGTCATCTATCAACGAGAGGGCAAGCTGCATTCAGACTGCAGCGAGGTTTGGAGTTATGAAAACCACTGATCACTTTGATAAAGTGACTGGAAAATTCATATTCCATCATGTTATTCGTATTTCTCCTCTCCCCAGTGAAGGAAGTGGCGTGTATTCAGGAACACCTGTAGCTATTTTTCATGTACTTCAAATGTTTGTATGAGTGCTAAGTCACTTCAGTTGTGTCTGACTCTTTGCAACCCCATGGACTGTAGTCCACCAGGTTCCTCTGTCCATGGGATTCTCCAGGCAAGAATACGGGAATGGGTAGCCATGCCCTGCTCCAGAGGATCTTCCCAACCCAGAGATCAAACCTGTGTCTCCCATGTCTCCTGCATTGGCAGGTGGAGTCTTTGCCACGGAGCCATGTGTGAGGCCCTTACCCAACCCACTGGTCAGTAACACAGTGCTCCTTGTCCTTGACCTGTCAGAGGCCTTGGCCACGGCCAACTGCCCTGGCTTTCATGTATCCCCCCATCCCTTGAGCCAGTCCTTTTCAGTCCCTTTTACTGCCTCTTTGGCATCTTGCCAACCCGTAAATGTAATAATGTTGCAGGTCTTCATCCCTGAACCTCTTCTCTGCCTTCACTCACTTCCTTAGTGATCTAATCAAGTCATGTGGCTTTAAACACCATCCGTAGACACACTGATGACCTCCAGATTTATTACTGCTCTTTGCCTGAGCCTTACTCAGGGCTGTGTTTTCAAGCTAACAGTCTTTACAGATGAGGTAACTTCTCCTCCATCCCACCTTTGACAAAGAGTAGGCTTGCTTCCTCTTACTAGAAAAGTAACTCAAAAAATCACTATAGAAACTTTTTAAATATTTC
This sequence comes from Bos taurus, assembly GCF_002263795.3. Classification (NCBI taxonomy): domain Eukaryota; kingdom Metazoa; phylum Chordata; class Mammalia; order Artiodactyla; family Bovidae; genus Bos; species Bos taurus. Next base: position 27,954,067 of record NC_037341.1, read on the forward strand.
AGTATGATCGGTTTTTGGAGGTAAAATTACTGGGTGAAAGAGTTTATATAGTGTTTGCCAACTTCTTCCAAATGTAGTATGTGAGAATGTCAATCTGATCATCTTTGTTAACACACACCCACAAAAATTTTAAGAAGTGTTGTAAAATATGGTGACAACATAGCTTCCTTGTAGTCTTCATGTGATTTCCTTTATGTCTGATGTATGATATCATTCCACAGTTTATTAGTTTTATTTCCTTCTATATGGCTTAGATATCTATGTTTTTTGCAAATTTTTCTATTGTTTGCCCTTTTTAAACTTAGAGGAATGATTTACTTTTAAAAAGCAACTTAAGAGACTTCCCTGGTGGTCCAGTGGCTAGGACTCAGTGCTGTCAGTGCAAGGGGCCTGGTTTTGATCCCTGGTCAGGGAATTAGAGCTTACATGCCCCAACTAAGATCTGACGCAGCCAAATTAAAAAATAAAAATATTTTTTTAAAAGGAACTCAGGATTCCTCTCCTGCAATATGACCTTCTATGTATGCAGGGGGCCATCATGGCCCATGTGGGGAGTACAGCAAAGAAATGTGAAGTTCATTCTGGCTTCTGTACCCTGAGTAGTCAAGTCCTTCATCTCTGGCCCAGCATCCACGAAAAAGTAATGGGCTAACTTGTTAGATTATACATAGAGTAAAATCCCAAATCCTGCACATTCTGACATTAGGTAGCTATGGTTTCTTTTATAAGTAACTTAACACCTTAACCCAAATAAATTACATGCAGATGCTTTCTACTCACAAATGTTCAACTTAATGACGTCTGTAGGGACACAGAAGCTAAGAGCTAAGCATGCCAGCCTCTGCCTGCATCCCGTGGGAGGGACTTGGGCCAAAACTTTTATAAAGTCCTTTTGGACTTGAGGAAAAATTTGGACTAACAAAGAGCCATTTAGAATCTGTTTGTTAAATAGAAAAACTTCCCTCCTTCCTTACAGATTCTCTTAAGCTTTAGGGCTTAAATGTTGGCGTGAGTGGTGGGAAATTTGGGACAGTATCGGGGACTTATTTTTGCTCATGAATCCTTCTGGCTTCCCTCAAATCTCCCAATTCTCTCCTAAGGCAAGTACTGAACAAGTTTTCCTCTCTGCATTCCCTAAATGAGTTTTTCTCACCATCCACTCCAATGAAAAGTGATCCCTTAAGACACTCAGGGGTTTCCCCAGTGGCTCAGCAGTAAAGAATCAGTCTGTCATGCAGGAGACTCAGGAGACTCAGGTTCCATCCCTGGGTGGGGAAGATCCCCTGGAGGAGGGAATGACAATCCACTCCAATATTCTTGCCTGGAGAATCCCATGGACAGAGGAGTCTGGCGGGCTACAGTCCATGGGGTTTCAAAGAGTCAGACACGACTGAAGAGACTGAGTACATACACAAGACACTCAGGCTTGTAGAAATTTTCATTTCTTTGACTTATTCTTACCAAGACTCACAATTAGCAGGACACACAGACCATGGTTAGCTGTCCTGCATGAGTGAAATCTAATCCTGTCAATCCTTATACAAGCCTGCCAGGCTCCTCTGTCCATGGGATTTCCCAGCAAAAATACTGGAGGGAGTTGCCATTTCTTTCTCCAAGGGATCTTCTTGACCCAGTGGTTAAACCCACATCTCTTGTGTCTCCTGCACTGGCAGATGGATTCTTTACCACTAGCTCTACCTGGGAAGCCCTAAAGGCTTGCAGCCCAAACAAATCAATTTTCTACACAAATTCTACTTGCAAAAACGAATCAATCCCTTCACACACACACAAAGGTGCTGGAATCTAGTCTTAGGCCATTTGCATCCATTTAATATATTGAAAAAGATGGAATTTATGCAGTCAGAAGGAGAAAATCATTTGAATGTTATAACCATAGAGATGGATGTCTTTAACAGAAGAGAAAAAAGATGTCTTTAAAATGAATGACTCTTTCAAAACTTTATTTGAAGCAGAAATAATCAGGATTATTATCCTGATGTTGTTTATTTTGTGTCTTTGCTATTGGCAAGAATGTATTTTATTCCATTTCTTAGAGATAAGCAGAAAGCCATGGGGACTATTTCAACTCATTTTCTGGGAAACCAAGAACTACACAACAGTCAGCCGTCTACAAATCAGTGATTAACATGGTGTCTAGACATGTTCTCATGAGAATAGCATTATTAATGAAATAGCAGTTTGGTTAATCATGAGAGCAAAAGTAATTTAGGGAGTAAATAATTTATTAGTATGCCAATCAATGAAGCAAAAGTAAAAGGATATGTTTTAATTAATTCATTTGTTATAATATTGAGATTATGACTGGCAAATTCTGTTTGAAGACTTGGACAGTAATCCAATATTGCCAATATGGCAGGTCTTTATCTTTCTGTTTCCAGCTAATGGTATTGCATATTTCAATTACCCAAAATTCCTTTTGTTTCATATGTCAGGATATTATTAAGATCCATTAATAAACAATTGGATCTGCAAATTTTCTGTTGCTATGCTATGCGTTGCTCTGTTTCTTTAAAACTGGGTGTTCTCACATTTCATTAACAAAAAAATTTTCACCAACTAGGGGAAAATAGTGTGATGCCAGTATAACTAAGAACCTCATCTTATTTTCTGCTACTTAAAAGGCTCATTTGGAAAAAGAGTAATAAATATATTGACCAATAATCTTAAGTATATAGACAATCTTTTCAGAAACACAGTTAACCCAATAATTTAAAAATAATCTATGGTCCTAAAATGCAGGGAAGAAATACAAGATAAACAAGACTTAAATAAAAACATACTTTTTGAAAATTTTATTTGAAAAATTATTCAACTGAGTTTGCTTCTTTTGCCTTTATAAAAGTACATCTATGGACTTCTCTGGTGGTACAGTGGCTGAGAATCCTCCTGCCAATGCAAGGGACATGAGTTCGATCCCTGATTGGGAAGATTCACATAGGCTAATATACGATGGCAACTGAAGCCCACACACACTAGAGCCCGCACGCTGTAACTACTGAGCCTACATACTACAACCACTGAAGCCTGTGAGCATAGAGCCTCTGCTCTGCAACAAGAGAAGCCACCAAAATGAGAAGCCCACACACCACAACTAAGAGTAATCCCCACTCGCCACAATTAGAGAAAGCCCCAGTGCAAAAACAAAGACCCAGTGAGACAAAAATCAATCAATAAATAACTTTTTTTAAAAGTACATCTATGATCATCTTCTTATGTAGTCCTACTAACTGCTCAATGTCTCATCCTAACCCCAATCCTCTCCCTAAATTTCAACTTACTCAAATGATGGAATCAGAACTTTCTAACTTGCATTTTAACAGTTACTATTTTCCAGGTCTCTTGTAACAACTGGAAGGGCAAACCAGAGGAGATGGGATAGACTTCATTTTAAGTTAAAATTTCTCTATCAGGATGGGATTTTTTTCAACCCTGTCAGATTAGCTCTGCATATTGATATGTGAAAACAGTGTTTCAGCACTGAACTCACCAAGTGTGTTCTCATGGGCCCTTCTAGTCAATACTCTGGCCTTCCTTCCAGGAAATGCCAGTGAACCAACTAGTAAATGCAGATGGATCCAGCATGCCAAATGGAATGAGCCAATGCTAAAAAAAAAACAAAAAACAAAAAAAAAACCAAAATATGTTCCCTGTCAGAGAGGCTAATAATAGGCTAATATCAGCATCATTGTCATCTCAAAAGATATCAATGAAGATAAAACAATAACTTATCTTACTTCAAATCAACATAAATGTGTAAGTAGAAGTGTTAGATTTTTTGTAAAGATATATAGTCTGTTAGGAAAGTAGAAAAGTATTATTCATTGGAGAACTGAGCTATCATGAAAGCCTTAACTTTATACTAGAAAAGTCCTACAACACTCAATCAAAACATTTTGCTTATCTTGCACCTACGTAAATGGAAAAATAATGATTTGTGAGATTTAATTTACCTGAGTTCACTGTGTGGGAAAAATTATTGGATTACCTAAGCTATCAAGCAACTATGGGCTAACTATTCAATATGCAACTGCCAAGATAAAGCAAACGGTGTAGCATCTAAACATTGGTCTGTAAGCAAAGTAACAAAACCAGTTCAGAATTGTTCTTATTGTAACATGATTCATTCAGTCTTCTACTAACCTTCTCCTTGCCAAGTGAGTAGAAGAGACCCAGAGTATCAGTCATCCTGGTCACACTGCACACGAAGAGACTTGATTTGTTTGGCTGTCACTTTGTCTAGCTCTTCAGTGTTCAAAGGAAATGTGAGCTGCCTATTTATGTCACTAGGACTCGTGGCACCTGAACTCACTGAACTGCTCTTCAAGCCAGTGGGCCATCGTCAAAGTCAGTTCCCCACAGTAGGGCATATTCATCCAAAGAGCTACATCAAGGAATCCAAAGTAGAACATGTGTATTGAAAAGAGTGAACACGATAACACCTGGGAACGTAAGGAGAAAATATTACTTCTGTTTCTATTTATGTATTTATTTATTTTCTAAAAACTGAAGAAAAACAAGCTTTTAACAATAAATAATGTGTAGTTTGACTCTGGCTTCCCAGGTGACTAAATGGTAAAGGATCTGCCTGCCAATGCAGGAGACACAGGAGATGCAAGTTCGATCCCTGGGTCAGAAAGATCCCCTGGAGGAGGAAATGGCAACCCACTCCAGGATTCTTGCCTGGGAAATCCCATGGACAGAGGGGCCTGGTAGGTTTCAGTCCATGGGGTTGCAATGAGTCGGATACGCCTTAACAACTGAGCACATACTCACACAGCCTCACCTGGACTGCATGTCGGAAAGTCACATGTATTTCTAAAGTACTAGCCGTAGCCTGTGAAGGAATAGGAGCCCCCCTCTGACTTGGCTGCAGAAGAACTCAAAGTATACTGTTCTCTTGGGTGGAGTCCAGCTGTCTTCAGAAGGCCTTACCCCGTCAACTACGGGCACACACACACATCCTAGCCCCTGAAACCAAGCAGGATCCTGTGGCGCCCCCTTGGGTACAAAAGCCTTTTCATGTCCCTGTTTCTTTGTGAGAAAATGGCTTCAGCTTCTGAAACATTCCCTGAGTTCCGAAGAGCAGATTGAAATAGTTACTAATTAGGAAAAGGAGGAGATGCAGAAACAAAGTAGGAGCAGTCAAGAAAGAAGAACAATATACCTGGTGTTTGCATTTTCCCAGGTGGCTTAGCCGTAAAGAATCTGCCTGCAATGCAGGAGACCCAGGTTTGATCCCTAGGTGAGGAAGATCCCCTGGAGGGCATAGCAACCCACTCCAGTATTCTTGCCTGAAGTATCCCATGGACAGAGGAGCCTGGCGGGCTACAGTCCATAGAAAGAGTTGCACACGACTGAAGTGACTAAGCAGCAGCGGCACACCTGGTGTTTGCAGCTGGCCATTTATAATTAACAAAGCAATTTAACACTTAATTAGAATTTACATTTTCAAAGCATTTTCCATAATTAAATAAATGATTGGTATTTAATTTACAATGAACATATTTTGATTCCCCTTGTGGTGATTAAACATTAAAATAGTTGTGGTAATAATGAAAAGTGCTACAAATTGCTCTACAAATAGTAAAAACTTAAATATGTATGTTCTGAATAACCTGTGGTGATTTTAAAATATAAGAACTGGAAATACCAAATCAAAATCTAAGGGAAATATCTGTGATTTGTTCCAAATCAAAATCTAAGTAAAATATATCTATAATTTTTCCCATTTCTGTGTACTACTTTAGAAAGTCATTAAACCTAAGTAAAAATGAAAAAGTTTCTTTAAAATCATAGCTGCTGCTGCTGCTAAGTCACTTCAGTCATGTCCGACTCTGTGCAATCCCACAGATGGCAGCCCACCAGGCTCCCCCGTCCCTGGGATTCTCCAGACAAGAACACTGGAGTGGGTTGCCATTTCCTTCTCCAATGCATGAAAGTGAAAAGTGAAAGTGAAGTCGCTCAGTCATGTCTGACCCTTAGTGACCCCATGGACTGCAGCCTACCAGGCTCCTCCGTCCATGGGATTTTCCAGGCAAGAGTACTGGAGTAGGGTGCCATTTCCTTCTCAAAAATCATAGCTATTATTTTAAAATATTTAAATAGCATTTAAGTTTTTTTTCTAAATGTTACAAATTCATAGATGATACTACTGTATATTCTTTATCTACTGATTATACAGTCTCTTTAATTATGGACATTTGTCCTAGATTTTCAAGACTTTTTTTTCTTCTTTGCAGTTGGTTGGTTTTGTGTATGCCTGTTATGTGATCAGTATTTTCATGGAAGAAGAGGATACCTGTAAGTATTATTTTATCTGCTTCTGAGTTTATTTTGCATGAGATTAGCTTCCAAAACTAATCATTACAGGATCATGAAATGTTTTATATTTGGAATTTTAAATGATTAAAATCAACAGAGTAAAGTTACAATCAAACATTTACAAACTATCCTGCACACAAATAAGATTGCACCAAGTATGGAAGCCCTCAATCCAAGTCATGCAAAAGAATGTGGAGAGACAGAGATGCCCACTGATTGCTGCTGTATCATTTTAGTAACTTTTCATCAGAGACCTAAATGTCTTTCAGAGTAGAAAATTAGGGTTGCTTTATCTATCACCAGTTATAAGTATGCTGGCTGCAGAATTTTGAAATCTGACTAATAGCAATAACATCAATAGGATAATACAATATATCAAGCACTACATATGTATATAAACTCCATAAAGGAAACAAAAATGACAACCTTCAATGTAAGATGTAAATAAAGAGAGAGACATGCTGAAAAACAATTAATGGAATGATAATAAGTAGTCACATTTTAGCAGAACACTAAAAAAAAAAAACAAAAAGACATTATTACTGGAAGTTATGTGGAAAGAACCTTAGCAACAGAGGCCAACAACTGGCATTTATGGAACACCTGCTAATCGATAAGGCACTTCTTGGCACAATTTCATTATAGGCTCATGTCATACCAAAAACCTTAAATTTGCTTTTTAAAAATAAATTATTATTAGATAAATAAATCATAACCAACCATCCTGGGGATTTGGTTATATCACTGCAGTTACTGTCTGGGTTGTAAAGTTGACTCTTTTTTTAAAAAATGAGGGTCAGTGTCTAGTTAACTGTTACAACTTCTTTCTATAACGTAATTGCAAAAGAGTAAATTCTTACCACCAAATAGGTACAGCTCATGGTGTATGAACTGGAATCCAGTTAACAAAGAGGATTTATTTAGTCAATGGAAGAAATACTCAGATCAGATCAGTCACTCAGTCATGTCCGACTCTTTTTGACCCCATAAATCGGAGCACGCCAGGCCTCCCTGTCCATCACCAACTCCCGGAGTTCACTCAGACTCACATCCATCGAGTCAGTGATGCCATCCAGCCATCTCATCCTCTGTCGCCCCCTTCTCCTCCTGCCCTCAATCCCTCCCAGCATCACAGTCTTTTCCAATGAGTCAACTCTTCTCATGAGGTGGCCAAAGTACTGGAGTTTCAGCTTTAGCATCATTCCTTCCAAAGAAATCCCAGGGCTGAGCTCCTTCAGAATGGATGGGTTGGATCTCCTTGCAGTCCTAGGGACTCTCAAGAGTCTTCTCCAACACCACAGTTCAAAAGCATCAATTCTTCGGCACTCAGCCTTTTTCACAGTCCAACTCTCACATCCATACATGACCACAGGAAAAACCATAGCCTTGACTAGACGAACCTTTGTTGGCAAAGTAATGTCTCTGCTTTTCAATATGCTATCTAGGTTGGTCATAACTTTCCTTCCAAGGAGTAAGCGTCTTTTAATTTCATGGCTGCAGTCACCATCTGCAGTGATTTTGGAGCCCAGAAATATAAAGTCTGACACTGTTTCCACTGTTTCCCCTTCTATTTCCCATGAAGTGATGGGACCGGATGCCATGATCTTCGTTTTCTGAATGTTGAGCTTTAAGCCAACTTTTTCACTCTCCACTTTCACTTTCATCAAGAGGCTTTTGAGTTCCTCTTCACTTTCTGCCATAAGGGTGGTGTCATCTGCATATCTGAGGTTATTGATATTTCTCCCGGCAATCTTGATTCCAGCTTGTGTTTCTTCCAGTCCAGCATTTCTCATGATGTACTCTGCATATAAGTTAAATAAGCAGGGTGACAATATACAGCCTTGATGCACTCCTTTTCCTATTTGGAACCAGTCTGTTGTTCCATGTCCAATTCTAACTGTTGCTTCCTGACCTGCATACAAATTTCTCAAGAGGCAGATCAGGTGGTGTGGTATTCCCATCTCTTTCAGAATTTTCCACAGTTTATTGTGATCCACACAGTCAAAGGCTTTGGCATAGTCAATAAAGCAGAAATAGATGTTTTTCTGTAACTCTCTTGCTTTTTCTATGATCCAGCAGATGTTGGCAATTTGATCTCTGGTTCCTCTGCCTTTTCTAAAACCAGCTTGAACATCAGGAAGTTCACGGTTCACATATTGCTGAAGCCTGGCTTGGAGAATTTTGAGCATTACTTTACTAGCATGTGAGATGAGTGCAACTGTGCGGTAGTTTGAGCATTCTTTGGCATTGCCTTTCTTTGGGATTGGAATGAAAACTGACCTTTTCTAGTCCTGTGGCCACTGCTGAGTTTTCCAAATTTGCTGGCATATTGAGTGCAGCACTTTCACAGCATCATCTTTCAGGATTTGGAATAGTTCAACTGGAATTCCATCACCTCCACTAGCTTTGTTCATACTGATGCTTTCTAAGGCCCACTTGACTTCCCATTCCAGGATGTCTGGCTCTAGGTCAGTGATCACACCATCGTGATTATCTGGGTCGTGAAGCTCTTTTTTGTACAGTTCTTCTGTGTATTCTTGCCATCTCTTCTTAATATCTTCTGCTTCTGTTAGGTTCATACCATTTCTGTCCTTTATCGAGCTCATCTTTGCATGAAATGTTCCTTTGGAGAAATACTAGACCTTGAGATTAAACTCACCAGGCAGTGAAAATATGCAAACATACCACATCATCTCTTTTTTTTTCCCACATCATCTCTTTTGTGCCTGTTTGTGGCTCTCTTTTATAATGCTAATTGATCTGGAAAGTTTCTGACATTTCAAAAGTGCTGCTGTAACGACAACACTTCCAACTATGAGGTTAACTTCAAAAGTTATATTTTCAGGTGTTCCAGTAGTAGTTCTGCAATCTTACAAAGTTTACGTACTGAAAATCAGCAGAATGCTTCCAGTGCACAGCTAAGACAGTCTGCACAGCCAAAAACAACCAGTTGAGCAAGGACAATTTTAACTGGAATTGGGACCTTACAAAATTATTAGAGTTGGGGCTGTATAAATGCTTCTACAAAGCATGATATTAATACATTGATTGATAAATCCCAGCTGGATACCTTATAAAGTACTTTTGAGCAGGTACCAAAAGGATCTTCTTTCTTCTCCTCACTGAACTGATCAGAGGTTCTCAAATGATGCCAATTCTTCATTTATCCTACCTTCTTGTGTGAGGGCAGGCAGATTAATCAATAGTCTTTTATCTAGTAGAATAAATACATAAAGGACTTTTCCTTGAAGCTTGTGATTTTAAGCTAAATTTGGAAATGCAAAATGACATGCAAAATAAAAGATTCATCTAAATTGAGTAAAACATTTTTGACCTTCTTTCAGCCTTTTATGGCATAATAATGTCCATGTATATGAATCAGCTTGCTACTGGCAGACATTATGGTTTCATTGATTTTAGAGTCTTTAACTACCTTACATTTCTGTATAGAAATCTCTGAATCAGCTATTTTAATGCCCATGAAACCGTCATTGAAGCAGCTGCTAGCAGCCTATTCTATTAATGGTTTAATTCTAGTGTTTGTTACTAGGATCATACATTAAGTTACCAAGAGACATCCAGATAAAGTAGTTGTGTTACCATCAATTCAAATAATACTTAGAGCCAAAAGGGTCTTGGGTGCTCAAAATGAAGTAAATACGCCCCAGACGAACTTGACATGATAATTGGCTGGAAGCAAGATGACAGTAAAAAGCAATCACAAACCTTTTAGTCTGATAGTTCTCAAAGTGAGGGTAATCTTACATTTTTTTATGGAAAGAAGTAGGACTCTAAGTGCAGTTGTAATTAAATTGTCCCAGAGTCTTCAGAAGGTAGATGTGAGCAAAAAGAAATGTCTGAAACTGATTGCATTGATCCCATAGACTAGTGCAATTTATGCCAACACTTAGCTGTCAGGTAATAATGAACTGCCCTTTGGAGCCACCACTGAGCTAGCGAGAGAGCATTACCAACCTCCAATCAAGAAGATGTGTCCTTTGAATTTTGTTTCCAGAATGTAAACATCAAATAAGAAAACAATACTGGTAGCCTTTCAGTTTATCTAAGCATACTTCTGGAAAGCTTCTTCTGAAAGGTAACTGCAAATAGACAATGTAAAGTCATAGTATTTTGGCAGACAAAATAACATTTATCATTTTGATTCCTATTCTAACTAATGAAAATCTCTGCATTATTCAAAATGCAAAGTTAAGCCTTGCTCATGGACTGAAAGCTGTCAGTCATCCTTAAAAATTAATAACTACCTGCCTCTCTCCTCTGCAGTGCTTAAGTGGCTCTATGGGACTAACATTTCAGCTGATGGACATTTCTGAAGGGTAATAAATGCTTGAGGAAACATTTATTTCCAGCCACCCATCTTAGTTACCTTTCAGACTCTTTCGCCATTTCCTATAAAGACTATGATTGCAGGTCAAAGACAATGAAATAAAAAGCTCTCAAAAGCAAGAGTGCTGCTAAGTAGGGTCAATACTGTTCATCATTCATTCTCATGAAAAAGCCTATTTATATCTATTTCATTTTTTATTTCTTTTTTTAATATCTGTCAATCTCTTTGAACACTTTTGTGAGACCAGGGTATTTGGAACCTGTAATAGTAAAAACATGTCAACATCTTGTTTGTGAACCATTTACTGCTGAAAATGAACTTGTGGGATGGCTACTGTCTTGTCAGTTTTACTAAAAACAGCTTTTTTAATTCAAGGAAGTGTGGTGGAGAAGCAAAGACGCTGACAAATAGTATTAACTTTATAAATATAGTCAGGTTTTTTCAGAGGATCTTTTGCTAGCACTGCTTCATCTGACATTAGGTTGCAAATTGCGAATGGAGCATCTGTTGGGCTTGCAAAGCCCAGCCTACTATGTATATGTTGAATGGCTGGAGAAATGTACAGTTGAAAACCCTAAGTGTTAGTTTTTGAAAAGAAAACAAATTCCCTAGATGTGGGTTCAGTATTTTATTTTTAAAATCTCAAAATACCTCTTTATACAACTGTTTGACCCTTGCTAATGTAGTTTGGGGAACTTTTTATTGGAAAGAAGCACAAGCTTTGGAAAAATAATTGCGTATCTGCTGTCCTTGAGGCTTCCCATAGGCTAGTGCTCATGTATTTGCTTGTCTTTCTGTGAATTCCTGTTAAGAGAGCAAGGTGATAGTACCGTAGCAATGATGCGAACTTAGGTCCTGCCAAGAGTTTACCGGAGAAGCTAATGGGAGGGAAACTGACTAATTTGAGTGTTAATTTCCAGTTTCACTTCCTTCATTTTGTGATGTCTGGAAAAGCCTTAGAAAAATAATGTGACCCAGAAGTCAGGCAGTAGAGGAGAGAGAGAAAGCAGCAGAGGCCTGAATGATCCTCAGAAGAGAAAACGTTTCTTTATTTTGTGAGCTTTGAAATATGTGTATGTTTGAGGGTTGTTGGGCTGCACTCCACAGGCTTACAAGCCCTGTACTTGCCCAGCCTCAAGACTGAAGAAAGAGCCCAGAGTCAGCGTCAAAGACATCAGTGATTTCATGGTTGGGGGATTTTACACATCCCAATGTCTCTCAAGAGGGATGTCATCAACACCCAGCTCCCCAAACCAGTAAGTCAAGGAGGGACTCTCCATGGAGTCGATAGCAAATACTAAAACCAGCTCCAAAGTCAGGGCTAACCTCACAGTGAAGTGGTGCCTAGACAGTCAGAAACGGGTTTAATTTTCCTGTGTTTCCACTTGAAACTGTATGTTAGAAAGTTTTTAAATGAGATTGGTCCTCATTCTGCCAATACCTAGCTCTGTGCCCATTAACTAATAGAATCTCCCATTAGGGGCCCCCAAGCACTTAGCTCTAACATCACAGCCCTGTGGATGACGCCCAGAGCCAGGAGTATTTCAAGGCACCATCAAGTGCATCACCTTTTCTTCATGCATTTCAAATGGTAAATATCAGGTTGCTATTCAAGACATCCTCATCTCTCTGCTCCAGACTAACAGCCCAGGCAGTGTGAAGACCAGCTTCACCCCTTAAGGCAAGCCCTCTACACAGATGCCTGTCAACTCAAAAGAGACATGATCTCATCTCCCTACAACCGGGGTCAGACAGGTTGGAGCTCCCAGGTTCTTATGGTTACCAAGAGTCCAAGCTGTGGGGCATGCCCTTCCCTGAGAAGGAAGACTGAAGGATCTGCCATCCAGATGGTACAGAATGGAAGATGAGAGATTTGGGAGCCAGAGGTGATTATGAGGGAACAACAGAAAAAAAGAAAGTTCACATCCTCATGGCATCCTAAATGCAGTAAGAAAAAGAAAGGGGTGGGGGGAATGTAGGGATTTTATGTGGATCCTGGGCAATAGTTTTTATTATTTATTCAATAATAATGCATTATTAGTGGGAAAATTTAGAAACCCAAGGGACAGAGGAGCTAGCAGTATTCTGACATGATCCCTTGTATTTTCATTTTAATTCTAAAGTCAGTAGCCCCATCCCAACTCATCCCCACCCTTCTCAGTCATCCAACTGAGCTGCTCAGGCAGCCCTACCATGGGTAAACTGAGCCCTTGTTTCTCTCCAGCCATCCCTGAGCTGTCCAGTGATTGGTCCCTGAGCAGCAGAGAAGCATGTGCCTTACCCACTGGCCCTGATGCTGTCCCACGAGGGCACGTGTGTGAGGGCCCCCTCTGCTTCCTCTCACGCATTCCAAATCAATGGCGTCTCCTGGTCCGTGAAAACTGCAGCCTTAGAGCTCCCTACACTGCAACTTTGGAGTCCTTACTCTCATTTTAGGAATGAGGACATGAAGCCCAGACAGGTGATGTAATTGTGGCATCTTTGTCCTCCTCTGCTCTGCACTGACAGCATGACACTCTAAGATATAGAGAAGGCAAGCCAGCAGACATGGCTTCCCACAGGCTCCTTGGGTCTCTTTCCCATCAGAGCTGTCCATATTTATCCATGATTTTCTTCTTGCTGACACAGAAGAGGGGGACCTTCACTCTGTCCTGGGGCTCCTGTGGCTCCTCTGTGCGTCCTTCCCACGTATTCAGGCAGCTGGCATCATTAATGATTCTCTCTCCACCTCCCTGGCTTTATCTCTTTTTCCCTTCCCCATCCTAGTTTCTTCCTCTCCTTGAATCTTTTTCTTCAGCTTATGAATAAAGCTGTGCGTGCATGCTCAGTCGCTCAGTCCTGTCTGACTCTTTGCCACTCTATGGACTGTAGCCTGCCAGGTTCCTTTGTCCATAGGATTTCCCAGGCATGAATACTGGTGGGGGTTGTCATGCCCTCCTCCAGGGTATCTTCCTGGCCCAGGTATCAAACCCATGTCTGCTCTTGCTGTCTTCTGTCTCGCTTCTCTTTTGTTTGCTCTTGCTCTCTCTCTCTGATTATAAGAAGAACACAAAGTCTATATTAGAGTGAATGGCATACCCTGAGAACATCTTTCTTTGCTGTATACAGTTCAGTCAGCTGCCAAGCTTGAACATATGTGCTTGTGTCAGGGGCTTGCCAGCTATTTGCCATTTGTGTGTTCTTCTTCTGGCAGACCGCTGGGTTGCATCTCCCAAGCTCCCTGCAGTTGGGTGTCCCATGACACTGAATTCCAGATCATGGAATGTGAGCAGAAGAGACACCCCCACTTCCAGGCTTGGCCTCCAAATCCTCCCCTATGTGGTTCTCCATGTTCTTCCCCTTTCTGCCTCTTGGTTACAGACCAGCATAGAAGCTTTGGAAGTCACATGTTCAAAATGGTGGAACCACCACGGTGAATAAATATTGAAATAAATGTTGGAATCTATTTCTCTATTAAGTAAACATCTCAGATGATTTGATTTTGCTGCATGTTAAGGGCTTTTCTGGTGGCTCGGAAGGTAAAGAATCTGCCTGCAATGCAAGAGACCTGGGTTTGATCTCCAGGGAGGGAAGATCCCCTGGAGAAGGGAATAGCAACCCACTCCAGTATTCTTGCCTGGAGAATTCCATGGACAGGGAATGGATTTTCAGAGCTTTTTAAAATAGTTGGTGGAACAAGAAGACATCTCATGCCATATCCTTCCAATGTAACTAATTCAGCAGCCCACAGCCTTGGGACTCAGATGACATTAGATTTGAGTAGACGCAAGACTTTACTCCTATCAAGAATCTCTTTCTGGTTGGCTTTATAGTCACTAACCCTCTAAAACATTTTAATGTCTTCCCACGTGACTCAAATGTTCTGTTGACATTCCACTTATCTTCTTTCAACCATATCTCCTGATGGTATTCTGTGTTCTTTCTATATTCTAGGTAGGTTGCAAATTCTTGCAGTGCTCAACTAGATTTGGCATTTTCCAAAATCTCTTCTTGTTCTATAGTCATTGACCTTTCGGTGTCTGAAAGTATAGTCCAGATCCAGAATACTATTGTTTAATTTTAAGACTTAAACAAGTTTAAGTAGCTAATCCTTTATTCATTTGATTCATTAGTTCAAGAAACAGTTACTGAAAGACTGCTATGTATTAGACCCACAAGGATACAGAGATCAGTAAGCCTTGGTCCCTTTCTTAGGAGATCTCACATCCAATAAGTGAGCCAGGTATGTAAATAATGATGAACGAGTGAAGCGCAGATCATGGTCTGCATAAAGTGAATCAGAGGCACAGAAAAAAATCAGCAGAGGCTAATCACCTGTCAGAGCATCAAGCATGGCTTCTCAGAGCATGAGAACATGGTCTTATATGAAGAAAATTACAAGGAAGAGGACATTAAAATGCTGGCAAAAAGATATGTCAAACCAGTGTGGGGAAACCATGGGGTACTCAGGAAGTGATGAATATGGGGTGTGTTCAGTTCACTAAGTGAACAGGGTCAGTCTTTGCGGGACCTTGGATTCTGTCTTATACCATTGTTAACTCTAAGTCACTTTAGTAGCGTCTGACTCTTTGTGACCCCATAGACTGTAGCCCACCAGGTTCCTCTGTCCATGGGATTCTCCAGGCAAGTGAGTCCCAACCTATTTTATATCTTGGCACTTATAGAGAAAAGTCAAAATTTATGAGGCACACTGTGACAAATAAGTTACTTTTTCCCAGCAATAAATGACCACCCCAGACCACTAGCTACCCCTAGTCTTGCTCAGCAAGCATGTGGGTATGAGCATGGCCCCCTGTCCCACCAAACACACACCAGGGAATTAGGGAATCAATATCCTGTCAGCTGTACCTACTCAGGTCTCAACAGCTGGGATGCTTTGATAGATGATGTGGAATCAATGAAAAGATTTAATCTTGGAAAGAATATGATCAGATTCAATTTTCTTTGAATAGTCATTCATAGAAAGAGAACTTTATAAAATGATCTCAGAAGAAATGGCATTTTGGGGATGGAGTCTATCCTAGAAATTGGAAAACCAAAAGTAATAATAGAGGCTATTTTTAAAAGGAAAAAGAATATTCAAAGGGGAAATGTTCAAAATTGTAGAAGCAGACAGGAAAAACTGAATTATAGAGACTTCAAAGTCAACAATATTTGTCACTTGATTTATAGAGCAAAATAAAACATTAGCTAGATTTAAATGAATGATAAAAATATATTGGGGAAACATTGAATAACTAAGAAAAATGCATTGTATAAGGGGGGAATATGTACCTGTTTAGACAAATTCTTAGAGCTGTTTTTAGCCCTTACCTTTTTAATTTAATATTTTTTCTCTGAGTCATTCCATTCTGCTTTATTGACCCCAAACAGATCTTAGAAATTCACTGTGCCATTGTTTAAGTATTATATACTCATGGAAAATTTTAAAGTGGAAAGAAACTGTGTGCTCTAATTATGGGAACATCTGCCTTCAGAAATGTGGACCCATGAGAAAAACAAAAGAGGAAATTCATCCAAATAAAAAATGAAAAGGGAGCTCCAAAAATAGAAAAGGGAGGTGTTTTCAGAATTTTTAAAAATCTTTTTTCCTCTAGAATAAAATATTCCTCTGAATGAGCCTAATAGTAATGACGCAAAGGCCTTCAGCCACCCCTGATTCTGAGCATACGGTAATTGAAACTTATAAAAACTTTGAAAGAGACTTCAGGAAAGCCAAATTGCAGTTGTTAATAGTAAGCAGCCATTCCACCCAATTACTGATGAAGAGGAACCAAAGGGTTAGCAGTGTATCTACAAAAGGAAAGGAGTACAACTTCTGTGACTTTAAAAACCTGAGTAACTTTAAAGGGACTGTTTGTGCGTGCATGCTTGCGTGCTCAGCCCTGGCTGACTCTTTGCGACCCCATGGACTGTAGCCCACCAGGCTCCTCTGTCCATGGAATTCTCTAAATAAGAATACTTGGAGTGGATTGCCATTTCCTACTCCAGGGGCTCTTCCCGACCCAGGAGTTGAAGCCATATCTCCTGCATCTCCTGCATTGGCAAGCAGATTCTTTACCACTGTGCCACCTGGGAAGCACTTTAAAGGGAATAGAAAACAATTAAAAAAAAAAAAGAGGGGATATATGTAAACATACAGCTGATTCACTTTCCTGTACAGCAGAAACAAACAACATGGCGAGGCAATTCTATGCCAACAAAAACTAATTTTATAAAAGCAAATATACGATTAAAGATGAAAATTAAAAAGGAAAAAGAAAAGGACCTAGGTTCTTTCTTCCTTAATATGAGAAAATGAAAACTAAAAAGTGTATATGTACATTGAGGAAGAAGGCTGTGGGAGCCGGTATGTCCTAGGCATTTTTATAAAGATAATACAACTCTAGCAGTCAAGAGTGAGAGAAGAAATTACAGCAACAGATGCTTTATTATCACAGCACCTTGTAGAGACACTATAACCAGGTTCCCCTCGCACAAGAATCAAGACAAAATGCTACAGACTGTCCATGGTATCCTTACAGAAAAACTGTATAGATTTATAGAATACAAAACAGAAATTTTGTAGTTTCTATTCAAATAGTGTCATAGAATAAGTGTACCCATGCACCTAAAGGAAAAACACTGAAAGCATTGGGGAAATGTCACTCTGCGCACTTTGTACAAAGGGAATGTATTACGTACAAAGAATCCCATAGAGTGATTTGAAATACCAAGAAAAAAGAGAGTGATTTCCCCTCAGTGTCTGTGCTACTATGAGGAAAAAGGACTAGAGAATAAAACAATGCCAGTTAAAAGCTAAAAAACAAGAATGGCTCAAGAGTGCATGCTAAGTCACTTCAGTCATGTCCAACTCTGCAACGCTATGGATTGTAGCCCACCAGGCTCCTCCGTCCAATGGATTCTCCAGGCAAGAATACTGGAATGGGTTGTCATGCCCTCCTCCAGGGGACCCTCCCAACCCAGGGAGCAAACCCACATCTCTTAGTCTCCTACACTGGCAGGTATGGCAGGTGAGTTCTTTACCACTGCTGCTGCTGCTGCTGCTAAGTTGCTTCAGTCGTGTCCAACTCTGTGCTACCCCATAGATGGCAGCCCACCAGGCTCCGCCATCCCTGGGATTCTCCAGGCAAGAACACTGGAGTGAGTTGCCATTTCCTTCTCCAATGCATGAAAGTGAAAAGTCAAAGTGAAGTCGCTCAGTTGTGTCCAACCCTGTGCGACCCCATAGACGGCAGCCCACCAGGCTCCCCATCCCTGGGATTCTCTAGGTAAGAACACTGGAGTGGGTTGCCATTTGCTTCTCCAATGCATGAAAGTGAAAAGTCAAAGTGAAGTCACTCAGTTGTGTCCGACTCTTAGCGACCCCATGGACTGCAGCCTACCAGGCTCCTCTGTCCATGGGATTTTCCAGGCAAGAGTACTGGGTGGGGTGCCATTGTCTTTACCACTAGCACCAACCAAATCAAATGTCTCATTAGCAAGAATTCGATGTAAAGCTTACCATTACAATAACAGAATTTTAGGATATAATTCAAATACTACACAGTTGTGAAAACAATGCCCCCACCAAAAAAAATAACTGTTTACTTTTAATAGTTGCAAAATTTTATATGGCTATAAAATGAACATCTAATTAATAATCTGCCATTATTAAAATCTAGCTCAATCAAATGGCTTCCCTGATGACTCAGTGATAAAGAATCCTCCTGCCAAGGTCTGCCTAATGCAGGAGATGTGAGTTCTATCCCTGAACTGGGAAGATCCCCTTGAGAAGGAAATGGCAACCCACTCCAGTATTCTTGCCTGGGAAATCCCATGGACAGAGGAGCCTGGCAGGCTACAGTCCACGGGGTCACAAAGAGTCAGATACAACTCAGCAGCTAAACAACAACAAACAACAATCAAATGTAACAGAGTGTGATATGACAAATATTGTGGGTATGATCTTTAAAAATAAAAAATGTGCCTTCCTTATTTTGGCAAAATCAGATTTCACATTTGAAGCTTATCTTTAGAACAATAGTGGGCTTCCTTGGTGGCTCAGATGGTAAAGAATATGTCTGCAATGCTGGAGACCCAAGTTCGATCCCTGGGTTGGAAAGATCCCCTGGAGAAGGAAATGGTAACCCACTCCAGTATTCTTGCCTGGAGAATTCCATGGACAGAGGAGTCTGGCTGCAGTCCATGGGATAACAAAGATTTAGACACGAGTGAGCTACTGACACTTTAGAACTGGGCAAACATAAATTTATTGCAGATATTGATGAACAAGTCTTAAACATAAAATGAAATATTTATTGAAAGGGTACCTCTTAATAAAATGGACAGGGTGGTTTTGTTTCAATTAGTTCATGTATTCATAGATGAATATTAGTTATTGCTAGAATATAATAGGTACCTGAGGTACTTTTTACCTCATTTCAATATAAGAATGGGAGGAAATTTGTTACAGCAATGTCACTCAATTGTGTTAATTCCTTCTCTCCCCAAATAGTTTTGAGAGCTTACCTTGTACCAGGCACTGTTCTAAGTTCTGGGGAGATAGCAGTGAACAAAACCAGGCAAGATCAGATAAAAATTTTTATCTCATAAAACTTAAATTATAGTAAAGGAGTCAGATATCAAATGAGTTTTTTTTTTTTTAAGTAAAATATATAGTGCGTGTGTGCCTGCTCAGTCATGTCCAACTCTGCCATCCCATGGACCACAGCCTGCTAGGCTTCTCTGTCCATGGGATTTCCAGGCGAGAACCTAGAGTAGGTTGCCATTTCCTTCTCCAGATGATCTTCCCAACCCAGGGATCGAAACAGCATCTCTTGGGTTTCCTTGCATTGGCAGGCAGATTCTTTACCACTAAGCCACAAGGAAAGCCCAAAATACAGTACAACATGGTAAACAGTGGTAAACACAAAAGAGAAAAAATAAAGGAGGAAAGCAGATAGGATAAATGGGAATTATAAAGTGGTTGAAGTATATGTCAAAAAATTATTTTTTAGGGAAGGATAAATTAGCAGTTTGGAATTAAAATATGCACACTAATATATATGAAATACATGACCAACAAGGATATACTATATATCACAAAGAATTATACTCAATGTCTTGTAATAACCTATAATGGAAAAAATTATAAAAAGATATATATCTATATATAAATATATGTGTATGACTGAAACACTTTGCTGTACATCTGAAACGAACAGGACATTGTAAATTATAATTCAATAAAAATTGTTAGATTATTTTAAAGTACTACAAGTGATAAATCAATTATGTCCTCCTTCAATTATTTTGGAAGCTACCTACCTTGTCATTAGTAGCTGTTACTTTATCATCCCTCATAAGAAATTAAAACTTCCCTTTGGTTTAGTGCCCTGGAGCCTTTTACCCTGGGAAGTGCAATAAGATGAGTGCCTCTCCAGATGGTTGAGATAAATGCCTTCAGTCAAGCGGAAAGTAGATAGCTGTGGAAGAGAATGAGTGAACCCAGAACCAGAATGGCCAGAATGGCCAAAGGTACCTTTTCAGGACACACACATTTTGGAATAACACTTTTGGAATTGGCTCAGCAGTGGCCACAGGACTGGAAAAGGTCAGTTTTCATTACAATCCCAAAGAAAGGCAGTGCCAAAGAATGCTCAAACTACTGCACAGTTGCACTCATCTCACACGCTAGTAAATAATGCTCAAAATTCTCCAAGCCAGGCTTCAGCAGTATGTGAACCATGAACTTCCAGATGTTCAAGCTGGTTTTAGAAAAGGCAGAGGAACCAGAGGTCAAATTGCCAACATCCGCTGGATCATTGAACAAGCAAGAGAGTTCCAGAAAAACATCTATTTTCTGCTTTATTGACTATGCCAAAGCCTTTGACTGTGTGGATCACAATAAACTGTGGAAAATTCTGAAAGAGATGGGAATACCAGACCACCTGACCTGCCTCTTGAGAAACCCATATGCAGGTCAGGAAGCAACAGTTAGAACTGGACATGGAACAACAGACTGGTTCCAAGTAGGAAAAGGAGTACGTTAAGGCTGTATATTGTCACCCTGCTTATTTAACTTATATGCAGAGTATGCACAAGCTAGAATCAAGATTGCTGGGAGAAATATCAATAACCTCAGATATGCAGATGACACCACCCTTATGGCAGAAAGTGAAGAGGAACTCAAAAGCCTCTTGGTGAAAGTGAAAGTGGAGAGTGAAAAAGTTGGCTTAAAGCTCAATGTTCAGAAAATGAAGATCATGGCATCTGGTCCCATCACTTCATGGGAAATAGATGGGAAAACAGTGGAAACAGTGTTGGACTTTATTTTTCTGGGCTCCCAAATCACTGCAGATGGTGACTGCAGCCATGAAATTAAAAGATGCTTACTCCTTGGAAGAAAAGTTATGACCAACCTAGATAGCATATTAAAAAGCAGAGACATTACTTTGCCAACAAAGGTCCCATCTAGTCAAGGCTATGGTTTTTCCTGTAGTCAGGTATGGATGTGAGAGTTGGACTGTGAAGAAAGCTGAGCACCGAAGAATTGATACTTTTGAACTGTGGTGTTGGAGGAGACTCTTGAGAGTCCCTTGGACTGCAAGGAGATCCAACCAGTCCATTCTGAAGGAGATCAGCCCTGGGATTTCTTTGGAAGGAATGATGCTAAAGCTGAAACTCCAGTACTTTGGCCACCTCATGCGAAGAGTTGACTCATTGGAAAAGACTCTGATGCTGGGAGGGATTGGGGGCAGGAGGAGAAGGGCACGACAGAGGATGAGATGGCTGGATGGCATCACTGACTCAATGGATGTGAGTCTGAGTGAACTCCGGGAGTTGGTGATGGACAGGGAGGCCTGGCGTGCTGCAGATTCATGGGGTCGCAAAGAGTCGGACACGACTGAGCGACTGAACTGAACTGAACTGAACCATAAATTGGTTTCCTGGGTGGCTAAGATGGTAAATAATCTGCCTGCAGTGCAGGAGACACAGGTTCCATCCCTGGGTCGGGAAGGTTCCCTGGAGAAGGGCATGGCAACCCACTCCAATATTCTTGCCTGGAGAATTCCATGGACAGAGGAGCCTGGTGGGCTACAGGCCATGGGGTCGCAAAGAGTTGGACACGACTGAGCAACTAACACTTCCACCTCCACCTTAAATTACACACCATTTGGGAAGTCTCACATCCCCTGGGGCATGCACTCCCCAGCTGAAGACAGCTGGCCTCTTATTGCCTCCCCACCCCGACCCCCCAAGAGGAGGAGGGACTGGGGCCCCCAGACAGACGTGTGGTTTCTTCCAGACCCTCCAGACTCTCCCAGTGACACCTCTCGGTGTTTCCCAGGCCATAGTGCCATCTGAGTCATTGCGCTCTATCAGTTTTCCACATCCGTGCCTTTGCCTGAGGGGACCAGATGAAGTGAGATGAGTCCATCTTGCATGGCTGATAGCAGGCAAAAAGAGGTAAACGTGCTGGAAGACAGACCTGGCCAAGGCCGCCTCTAGGGTGGCAGACTCTGCCCTTCCAGTGAGGCTGACTTCTCCCTGAGTGTCTCAGGGGTCCCATGTGAGAAGTTTCCCTTCTTCAGTTCCCGGTGCTTTCTGAAAGGGGGGGGAGAGGATGGTAAATTTCCTGCATTATAAAGAGAACAATCATGAACATTTATAAAGCTTGCCTGTGGGTTGTCATCTACCAGTTTGAACAGCTCTTAACATTCCTAAAGTTATTTCTGGCAGGCGGTTGCACAGCCTTAACCACCTCCTCTGGGGGTCAGCAGCGTTTCAGGGCATGGTCAAGTTCACCAGCTACAGCAGACCCATGGGGGCACCATGCCTGTACCCACTCTGTGTGATGTGAGCTGCCCCACCATGGTCTGCGATTTGGCACAGCGGGTCATGCCCTCTGAAAGCTCAGATTCTTCAGACAGGGGGAGGCAGCAGATCAGCGATGCTGTGGGCCAGCTCGTTCCCTAGTAACACAGGCAGAGTTCAGTTGCCAGCTCCCTCAGAAATCACTGGTCTCTCCTAAAAGCCTTCATTACCTACGGGGGTCTGCAAAATCCTCCCTGTGGTCTGTTAAGGGCCTCTCTGCATGAACTCAGTGGATGTCGAGCATCTGCCCTGGCTTTTCTCTTATGAATTCCTATCACAGAACAAGTAAATCACAATGTAAGGCCCCCATATTTGAATTCTTTAGAAGCCTGAGCAGTGCTCCCTTAAGCAGTATTGCTGGCAACCTATAAAATAAATGCTTATTAGAATAGTCTCATAACGACATAGTGGGAAACAGTGAGAGAGCAAGAAGCAGGCTCAGAGAAATCTGTTAATTGATCCTCATCCTCCCAAGTCTTTTCCATTTCTCTGAGCTAAATGCAATGGTAGAGTGTTTCCATGTTTCCCAGTCAGAGACAAGGCAGTGTGCAACAGAGCTGGATCAGAAAAAAATGCCTGCATTCTGGTTCATTCTTTGCTGGGTGTGTGTGCATGCACACTTAGTCGTGTCCAGCTGTTTGTGACCCCATGAACTGTAACCTGCCAGGCTCCTCTGTCCATGGGGATTCTCCAGGCAAGAATACTGGACTGTATTGCCATGCCTTCTCCAGGGGATCTTCCCAACCCAGGGATCAAACCCACATGTCTTGTATCTCCTGCATCGTCAGGCGAGTTCTTTACCTGGGTGAATTCAGCCACCAAGGGTGAATCTAGTTAAACCTGGGACATAAATGATAGCTTGAGTGCTCACTGAAAATGGCCTGTCTTGCTTTAGGTGTCAGTCAGGATTGCAGTGTCTGGATGAAGCCCTGAGTCAGTAGTACTGATTTATCTATTGGAAACCTCACTGATGACCAAAAGTTCCCTGTAGTCAAACAGAAGACTCAGTTGTGAATCTCTTACAAGTGGAAAAGTGGAAAAAAAAGAAAAGTGAAAGTGTTAGTCATGCCCTGCATGGAGTGGGTAGTCATTCCCTTCTTCAGAGGATCTTCCTGACCCAGGGATGGAACCCGGTTCTCCAGCATTGCAGGTAGATTCTTTACCGTCTGAGCCACCAGGGAAGCCCAACAAGTGGAAAACAGGTCTGTGTTTGTACAGTAAGATGATGCTGTAAATCCAGAGTGGCTTTGGAGTTCCTCCAGGTCAGTGAAAGCCCCTATCTGGGATCTGCCATGGGGAAAGTGAATAACCGCAAAGATGTTCCATTGAAAGTAACATAATTTGTTCCAAGAAGTCACTTGGCTCTGTGGTTGGAAGTTGGCACAGGAAACACATTTGAAAGGACTACAAACAATGGGGTTTCCAGGCTGTGGGCTCTCCCCAAGGGATCTTTTATAGTAACACCTCAGTTTCCGAGAATGGGTGAAGAGGGCAATGTTCTCTGTAGCCGGCTTTTCTGCACCATTGATGCCAGCTCTTAATTGTGCTGATTTTTCTGTTCTACATTTTAAGACTTTAATAACCAGAGAATTCAAGTCAATTATCCTGCAGGTCACTCAGCAAGTTGTGTACACCCCCCTACCTTCTGTCTTCCTCATCTCCTCCAAGGCCACTCTTCTGCCAAAGACCCTTAAATGGTGCTCTTGCTGTGATTGCTTCAGATTTCATGTTTTGTTTCTAATTCTCCTTTTCTAATATTTCTGAAAACCCATCTAATGCCTCTTCTGCTACTTCTCAGGTTTCATTGCAATTCATCTCCTTATTTCTACTGGAGCAACTGCTTGATTCAGCAGCTTCTGTTCTCACATCTTTCTCATTACGGTGACTTTAGAATGCAGTCACTTCACTTTCTTAACAGTGTGATACAGCTACCACTCTGAAAGCTTAAAAAGCTGAAGGTATTTCCTACTGAGCTGTTTTCAAGTATTTCATTGGGTCAAAGAACAACTTCATTTTTTAAAGCATCATTTTTAAAAACTTTAAAGTCTATAAACACTTCAGTTTACCTCTTGACTTAAACTGTATTCCTACTCTGGCAAATGGGGAGTGTCAGTGTGTGCTTAAAAAACTATTTTTCTAATATGGAAATATCAGGTTTCTGTTGTCAAAAACAACATTGTTCTGTTCTACCCATAAAAGATTCTTGATGTTTTCAGTTTCTTAATTACCTGCTTTTTCCACCTTTTGGATATGATGAATAATGCTGTTTTCAAAATGATTCAAAATCATCTTTTGAATCTTTTCGTAAATGGCAATAAGTGAAAGCTTACAAAAAAGGAAAACATGGAAATTTATGCTCACAAAATAAGCAAACTGGACAAACTAAATACTGAGAGTTTAAAAATTTGTGTACAAATTTTTGTGTGGACGTATGTTTCCATTTCTCTTGGGTATATACCTAGGAGTGAGAATCCACTTGCTAATGCAGGAGATGTGGGAGACATGGGTTCGATCCCTGGGTCAGGAAGATCCCCTGGAGGAGGGCATGGCAACCCACTCCAGCATTCTTGTCTAGAGAATCCCCATGGACAGAGGAGCCTGGTAGGCTACAGTCCATGGGTCGCAAGGAGTCAGACATGACTGAGCATGCATGCATGCATGGTAACTCTGTATTTCCTCTTTTAAGAACCACCAGTCTTGCAATATTTTACATTACCACCAGCAATGCATGAGGGTTCCCATTTCTTCACATCTTTACCAACATTTATTATCTGATTTTTATAACCATTTTAGTGAATATAAAGTAAAATCTCATTGTGGTTTTGGTTTGCATTTCCCTGAGTATATTTTTGTAATGCAGTTGATGTTGAAAACAAGCAAACAAAACAAAGTCTTTGGGATGACAGAATGTTTTCTCTCTTGGCTTCTCTTCGTCGATCAGTTAGGGTCATTTCTGTCTTTAAAGAACTACTTCTTAAATTAATCCAGATGACTGTGAGCATTTTATAAATGAGTCTTCCACATTTTAGCTGCACTGCATTCAAGATCAGTTGAAGAACTTAAGTCAAATTATTCAACAAATGAAGCACCCCCAAAATCATCTTTTGAATTTGTTAATAAATAGTAATAAGTGAAAGCTTACAAAAAAAAGGAAAACATAGAAATTTATGCTCACAAAACAAGCGAACTGGACAAATTAAATATTGAGAGTTCAAATGTTATATGAAATTTGATTTTCAGTTTCATAGTTCCCTTTTGAAATCTCTTGACTTGAGAAAAGACTCTTTTGACAGAGCTGCAATTTTATTTGACAAATTTATATTCTGTACCAAAATGGAAAAAAGTTAATTTGTGGGAAGATCTAAAAAGTATCATAAATAAATGCAAGTTATTTTGTGTCTTGTAAAATTTTTGGCACAGAAAGATGTGCTAAATGGAGGTAAAATTGCAGTGCTTGGGAAAGTATTTGGGCTAAACTATATGAGACCTGTCCTTTCTGTAGCAAATTTGCTTGGCATTTATCAGCATGAGTTTGAGCAAGCTCTGGGAGTTGGTGATGGACAGGGAAGCCTAGCATGCTGCAGTCCATGGGGTTGCAGAGTTGGATACGACTGAGCAACTGAACTGAACTGATACGGAAAATATTTTCATAGTTAAAAATACTATGATTTGCAGAGGCAATCAAGATATCAGCAATTTCAAGTTTACTAATCATAAAAAGAAATGTTGAATAAGATTGTAAATAAATTTATAAAAATAATAAAACCATATTGAAAAGATATGTGTATATTTTCCCCCAAAATATCAGTGATGTGGTATATTACAGACAGACATGGACCATGGAGCAGATTCATGGCAGTACATGAATTTATACCAAAAATAATCATTATGTTAATGTTACATTTTAATGTTCAAATGAATATGTTTTCTTTTTATTCTGCTTTAATAAATATGTATATTGATTTTAACATTCATTTTTAGAAATAATTTTATTTTGAAATAATTTTTTAATTGAATAATTTTATTCATGAATGTATGTTTTTATAATTTTGTTTCTTTTAACATACCCTTCAACTTCCAAAGGTGCCTCTGTAAGTCATAGTATCTTTAACTATGAAAATATTTTCCATATCAGTTCAGTAAATTATAGTACCACCCAACTTTTTCTTTTAGGACCATTCAATTTTTAATCAATAATGTTAATTGATCATGTGATTTTTCCTTCTAAATTTTCACCCATTGGTCAACAAGGTCAGGGGTTGGATATTTGATTAAATATCTAATCTAATAAAAACTTAATCTAATCTGACTAAATGACCCCTTTAGACACTGGTAGTTCTCTCTGACAAGATTCCTTTTTTAATAGAAGAATTTTTTAAAGTTTTTTTTTTTTTGGTTTTTTGCTGCACTGGGTCTTCTTGCTGCACAAGGGCTTTTCATCCCAGGACTCCTCTTGTTGCACCTTACAGGCTTAGTTGCCCCAAGGCATTGTGGGATCTTCCCTAAGGAAAGATCTAACCTGTGTCTCCTGCATTGGCAGGTGGATTCTTAACCACTGGACAACAGGGAAGTACTGGGAAAATCATTTTAGTGTCTCAGATTGACTCTTCTCTGACTACTTCTCTCCTTAAGGTTGCGTCCAGGTGACTTATGTGCCTTGGTAGGAAAAGGATGGGCTTTTCTTGGCCCCTCTGAACTTCTAGGCTAATTCATCTTTCTCAAAATCACAGTTTACTAGCATGCCTGTTTTGAGTGGAGAATATGATAAAATATTCACATCTTGTGTACCTAAACACACACACATACCAAGCTCAGGGTGTTCCTATATATCCACATAGATGTATATGTTAGAGTTAATGTTAGAGTACTATAATATAACCAGAGCTTGATATGACCTAATTAATAGCTTTAATGGACTACAGCAGGAAAAAAAAAAAAAAAAACAGGAGAAATGAGCTAAGATTAACCATGGACATTAAGTTTGCAAAAGAAAGATTGAGATTTTGATCAAAGTGGAAACAGATTAGAAAGAATATTAACAAAATTAGTGAGTCTATACAGTGTGAGGCAAGTACCACACTACTGGAGAGAAGCTGAAACTTTCTCTGCAAAATGCAGGTGCTTATTTGTCAGGAATGGCTTGAAGACAGAGGGCAAGGACATAGATTTTGTGACTTCTCAAAGGTCTTTCTAATAATGCAATAAATATTCTTAAGGAAAAATAATGGTTTCTGGCAACAAGAAGAAAAGGTATATCTTTTGATATATGAGGGGAAAGGGCATATTTGTATGCCTAAGGACAAGCACATTATTTAAAATCTAATACTATTTAGTATACTTCATTTTTTACTAAAGCCAGTAACAACTGTGATTTTTCAGTCCCTAAGATCCCAAATTCTGTGTGTGTTTCTTCAAATTTCCCCATTTTTTTCAGGTGCTCTGTGACAACCTAGAGGGGTGGAATGGGGTGGGAGGTGGGAGGGAGGTTCCAGAGGGAGGGCACATATGTACACCTGTGGCTGATCCATGTTGATATATGACAGAAACCAACACAACATTGTAAAACAATTATCCTCCATTAAAAAACTTGTTTTAAATTTCCCCATGTTTTGACCACTGATAATATTTTGAACAGTCTTTAGATTAAATACACATTCTTCCATTGTGTGATAAATATTTTTGTTAGCTTTTTATGTGTTCTTTTTAAAATCATCTACTATTATGTGAATTTGCACACTTATTCATGTCGGGCTATGTTGTATTTGCAGTTGATTTCATAGGTGGACTTGATGCACACTCCTACTGCCAGGATCATGTTACGTTAAAGCCTGTTCATCTGTAAGTAAAGGTGTGATGAGATGGAAAATATTAATCCTTCTAACTTGGCCAAAACTAACCAAACCTGAAATAATTTGGACCTACCACTACTAATCATTGGTTTAATTTTCCACTCATATTTGAAACACACCTTTCACATGTAACCCAACATTATCATTATTATTGTTCATTCCAAAAAGGATTTCAAGTAGTACAATGATTTAAGTTTCTTAAATGATAGTTTTGCTTTATTTTTCTTGTTATTAGATTGCCAAATTGGGGGAAGAAAGGGTGATTTAGTGTACAAAACAGAGGCTTAATATGTGTCTTGGGGGAGCATAAGACTAGGTTAGGATCCAGGCTCTAACTGTGTGATCCCAGGGGCCTTCTTTCATGTCTCTGAGAATAGACTTGGTTCTGTCAACTGGGTGGAGGAGGGAGGATGGATTAAATGGAATACAGTATAAAGAGCATCTCTAAAGCTGCTTATGACTGTGCCTAGTACTCAAAAGGAAAAAAAAGTGTTAGTCTTTCAGTCATGTCCAACTGTTTGCAACCCCATGAACTGTAGCTTGCCAGGCTCCTCTGTCCTTGGAATTTTCTAGGCAAGACTACTGGAGTGGGTAGTATTTATTCCAGCAGAGTGAGCTAAAGGAAACACAGGCCCATGTGCTACTGGAGTGGGTAGCCATGTCTTCCTCCAGGGGACCTTCCTGACCCAGAAATAAAACCCAGGTCTCCATCTGAGCCACCAGAGAAGTCCACCTAGTACTCAAATGATTAATCAGAAGAAAGTCAACAACTACAATGAAAACACCTCAAACTTGACAGATTTCAGTTGAGTATAAGGAAGGAGTCACAGTCACTTGACTGATAAAATACTAAAAAACAAGAAAATAGATACCATGACTGCATTCCTAGAAAACTCTAAGCAGCAACTAAACAACTATATAAAACAGTAGCTACCGTGTACAATTTGCACTATTATCTCACTTCATCCTCATGAAAATAATGTACTAATAGTCCATTTTATAAATAAGAAACCTGAGATTCATAGATGATAAACGATATTCCCAAAGTCTCTCAAGTAGTAAGGGGTGGAGCTGCGGTCTTTCTTGGGTGAGACACTCTCACCATGACATTGTAGACTTGCTCAGATGACCTTCCTGTTCTTTCGGGCCAATGCTCTGTAATTTCCTGATGACAGAGGAAATTGGTAACTAGTATAAGAAATATATATGAAAGGATTCACCAGCTGCCTCTTTGCCCAAATCTGCAATTCCTCCCCCAGCTTTTTTGCGGGCGGAAGCCTCTAGAAGGCTGTATGGCTCCTCCACGTCCCCATGTGGAATTAGTTTTATTCCAGCAGAGTGAGCTAAAGGAAACACAGGCTCACATGTTACACAAATCAGCACAGTGCCAGTCACGTGATAGATGTTTAAATATATGTTGGTTTCTCAAAGCAAATCCAATTTGGAAAAGCATTCACCCCACGTCACATTCCAGAACCAAGCAACCACCACCTCATTACTCATGCTATTGAGTGCTCATGAATGATCTACCCCAGAAGTGGGTATCTGTGCATGTGGGGAACTTGGCAGGGATTGTACAGTAACAAAGATGACCCGGAGCATCGGAAGTGAGAAAAGAACTGAAACAATGCCGAGCAGTGACTTGGACCGTCTTCTATACACTTGTTATGTGAAAAGAGGATGATGAATGATTTCTTTCATCCCCACTCTGAAGAATAACTCAGCAGAGAGATTGCAGTATGAAAGATGTTGGTTGGATGTAAGAAAGATCTTTTTATTAGGGGAAGTTATTAAACACAGCAATTGATTACTGATGGTAATGGAATCTCCTTTCTTGAATGACACTCGCTCATCCATGTGCCTGAAAAGGGTGTCTAGTGGGATGGCCCAGAGGCACGTGACTTCTGTCTCTGTTTCTTAAGGTCCCTTCCAGCTCTGTGAATCCAGAATGCATGAAACATCCTGGTAAGATTACCTAAAAGGCTGTGATCAACTCCACTCCCTTGTAAGGGCTTTTCCTAAAAAATTGAAGTATAGTAGGCTTCCCTGGTGGCTCAGTGGTAAAGAATCCACCTGCCAAGCAGGAGACACAGGTTCAGTCCCTGGAGCTGAAAGATCCACTCTCGACATTCTTGCCTGGGAAATCCCATGGACAGAGGAACCCGGTGGGCTACAGTTCATGCGGTCGCAAAGAGTCAACTAAAACAACAAAAACAATAGCTGATTTACAGCGTGGTGCCAATCTCTGCTATACAGCAAAGTGACTCACTTATACACATACAGACGTCCTTTTCTAATATTCTTTTCCATTGTGGTTTATCACAAGATAGTGAATATAGTTTTCCTGTGCCATCCATTAGGACCTTGTTGTCTATCCATTCTAAATGCAATAGTTTGCATTTACCAACCCCAACTCCCAGTCCATCCCTCCCCGACCCCCTCCCCGCCTTGGCAACCACAAACCTGCTCTCCATCAGTCTGCTTCTGTCTCATAGATAGGTTCGTTTGTGCCACACTTTGGATTTCACATGTAAGTGATATCTTACGGCGTTCGTCCTTCTCTTCCTGACCTACTTCACTTAGCGTGATAATCTCTAGTTACATCAACTACCCTGTTCACTGCTGACCTCCCACACTTTTCAGCTGAAGGTGGCATCAGCTACAAGCTGCAGGAAACAAGAGAACAAGTTTCTGCTTTGATAGATGATGCGTGTCATTATGCCAGATGAATATGGAATGCCTT
Organism: Bos taurus; assembly: GCF_002263795.3. Lineage (NCBI taxonomy): Eukaryota > Metazoa > Chordata > Mammalia > Artiodactyla > Bovidae > Bos > Bos taurus. The sequence continues at coordinate 27,985,208 of NC_037341.1, forward strand.
CAACTGTGAAGGAAGCAGGAATCTGCAAGATCAAACTAAACCCAAAATAAAATCGTTGTGCAGGAAACAATTTAAGAGGTCGGTGCGGGTTCTCCCCTCAGGTATGCAAACATGGCACAGTTGATCCAGCTGGCATCAGTCAGCCTGCCTGATTGTTCTTTAAAAAGCCCTTGTTTTGGGTTCCATTGTAACCTGCGCAGTGATGCCATATCCCTTGTACCAGCAACAGACTAGAGGAAAAGCCAATCTTCTGCACTAAATTGTTAGGGGCAGGGCATGCGTGAACCCTGGCTTTGAAGCTTCATTAAGGCTCTGATCTCCATGGAGTACAAATCCATGTTTATGGAAAAGCTCCTTCATGAAGGGAACCGGAAGAATCTTGGTCATATTCTCAAGCACATGTAGACAGGTAACTGTCGACTTTAGATGGATGGTCACAGACAATCCGTTCACTGTAGACTTGCACAGGGAGTCCCCATTCTTGTGTTTGATTGTGTCACTGCTCACAATCATAAAGTGTCCGGTTCCAGGGCCCACAGTCCACCTGTGTGTGACTATGTGCCCTGGGGTGATGCGATGGGGTGGCAATTCACATATGGATTTGGTCTTTCCTGCTTTGTCTCTCTTTAAAATACCGGCATCAACAAATGAACTTATTTACAAAACGAAAACAGACTCAGACACAGAAAACAAACTTATGGTTACCAACAGGGAAAGGTGAGGGAGGAGTAAATTAGGAGTTTGGGATTAACAGAAACTATTATACATAATAACTATACTATTATACATAATAACCAATACTATTATACATAAAATAGATAAACAAGAAGGACCTACTATACAGCATAGGAAACTACATTCAATATCTTGTAATAATCTATAAGGGAAAAGAATCTGAAAAAGGATTATATATAATATATAAATACTTACATATGTACATATAATGTGTATACATATTATACATATGTGTGGGTATATATACACACACACACACACACACACACACACACACATCTGAATTACTTTGCTCAACACCTGAAACTAATACAACATTGTAAATCAGCTATATTTCAATTTTTTAAAAAGGTAACACTCTGCTCAATGTTATGTGGCAGCCTGGATGGAAGGGGGTTTGGAGGAGAATGGATCCATATATAAGTATGGCTGAGTTATTACAACATTATTAATGGAACATACCCCAGTACAAAATAAAAAGTTATTTTTTTAGAAAAAAGTAACAGCATCAAGCTATCATGACTCACTGGTTAAATAAATTGGTTTACTTCCATTTACAACTGTGTATTGATCACTTACAACGTGTGTACCAGGATCTGGGCTGGAAATAACAAAAAGTTATTTTTGTCAATAATAAAATGATGAGTGATCTTTGAGCTTCAACCTCCAGCAGCTAATGATCCAGGAGAGGAAGCCTACATAGAAATAAGCAGATACAAAATGGTGACCCCAAGGGAAGTTTTTACAGAAGAGGGAATGTTTACTTCTCACTTGGGGAGAGAAGACACCACTGAGCTGTGATGTCTGAGCTGACTTTGATAAGAAGATGAAGAGTTTATCAAGAGAAAAAGAAGAAAACGAGTGTTCCCTACATGGGGTCTCATCTGCTTGGCCACTCTGCACAGGATAAAGTTGAAATCTGTGCCTATCCAATCTGGCCTTTGCCATAGTTCTCACATAAAGTCAGCAAACCCCACAAGGAAGCAGATGTTTAAGCAGAGAAGGAATCTTGGCTCTTGGTGAGGATGCTCTGAGATCCCCAGCAGCCATTGCTTCACCATCTAAACGATGTTGTTCTTTATGGCTAAGGCTATAGAGATGCTTCCAGTGATTGTCATCTGAGTCTGGCTTGGAGGTCAAGGGGAGCCTATGCTGGGGTCCGTTATCTTGCCATGGCTGTGAGTCGGGGTGGGGGGAGGTTAACTCTCAACATAAGTACATCCGGGGTTTCTACCATGGTCTCCTCCATTGCTACTGCTACACCACCTTTCATGATGGGGGAAGGACCAGTGCAAGGGTTGCTCATGTGGTCATCTGTGGTTTGAAGAGGACAGCTTCAGGGCAGCTTATGGTGGAAGCAACAGTACCACCAGAGGTAGAGGGTTAATAGAAGCAGCTACACCTCTCAGGAAGAAACTTAGGCATATATAGGCATATAGTGTTAGTTGCTCAGCTGTGTCCAACTCTTTGTGACCCCATGGACTGTAGCCCTCCAGGCTCCTCTGTTTATGGGATTTCCCATACAAGGATACTGGAGTGGGTTGCCATTTTCTTCTCCAGGGGATCTCTCCTACCCAGGGATCAAACCCAGGTCTCCTGCATTGCAGGCAGATTTTTTCCGATCTGAGCCACCAGGGAAGCCCCAGGAAGAAACATAGTTTGGCATAAACCCAAGCTGCTCTAAAAGAGATACAGATAATCAAGGAGCATCATCTTGAGCAACTGAAATACTTTAAGGTTTGTAAAAACCATCATAATGGTCAGGGACTAGGTGGTGGGAAAATGAAGCCCCGTGTAGCAATAACTCTTCACATAAAAATAATCAGAGCAAAGCAGCTTATCAAAGATAGACAGCAGTGGAGTTTTAGAACTAAGTTTTCCAAGAGAAGTAGAGAGATTTGATAATGTTAGAAATTTCCACAGGGAAGATTCCCCATGACTGCAGTTGAGAAAATTTGATGGAAAAAGCTTCTCCTGTTGCTTTTAGCCAATCTTTTCCTCAGATTTCCAAATAAGAACTTGACTTTTCTCTGGTATCTTGACTTGTCTGATTGCCTTTGCAGGAGGCTGACTTTTCTTCACAAAAATTGTTACATGCCATGTGACTACCATTGATTGTCTGCTATTGCAACCAAGTTCTGGAAAACACACTGACCCCCATTTCAGGCCAGCACTGCAGTCAGTTCCCCCTGTATGTCCATCCTTCACAGTGCAGACTCAGAGGAAATCCTCCTCTGACAGCTGGGCTGCTGGATGGAGCCAGAGGTGGTCACGTCCATCTGCTCTTTCCTGAGAACAGATGTTTGGTATCGGCATCCTTACAGGTTGGTGCCAAGCCATCCTGAATTTACAGCATCTAGATTAGAAACCAGCTGGGAGGACAACTCAGAGGGGGTTGTGTGTGAGTGTGTAGAAGGCAGGGAGGTAAGAATGATGTGCTTTCAAACTCTGATTAACACGTGTGTGGAATCTAGAAATATGGTATAGATGATCCTGTTTGCAAAATAGAAATAAACACAGACATAGAGAACAAATGTATGGATACCAAGTGGGAGAGGGAGGCAGTGGGAAGAATTGGGAGATTGGGATGGACATATATACGCTATTGATACTGCCTATAAAATACATAACTAATGAGAACCTACTGAATAGCACAGGGAACTACTCTGTGCTCTGGAGTGACCTGAATGGCAAGGAAATCCAATAAAGGAGGGCATACGTGCATGTATGGCTGGGCTTCCCTGGTGGCTCAGGTGATAAAGAATCCTCCTGCAATGCGGAAGACAATGGGTTCGATCCCTGGGTCTGGAAGATCCCCTGGAGGAGGGCATGGCAACCCACCCCGGTACTCTTGCCTGGAGAATTCCATGGACAGAGGAGTCTAGCAGGCTACAGTCCATGGGGTCCAAATAGTCAGACATGACTGAGTGACTAAGCACAGCACATGGCTGATGCATTTTGCTGTACAGCAGAAACTAATACAATTATAAAGCAGCTATACTCCAATAAAAATTAATTAAAAAATAAAAGACACAAAAATACATTTACAAAATAATAATAAGTAAAAGCCAACAACCTCCAGCAATGTATCAGTAAACTGCAGCCAGGGAACCACCATTCATCCCATCACTCCTCCACTTCCTGACCGAACAACTGAAGACTAATAAAATGATAGCTCTCTGGCTGGATCCTATTTTGACTCGTCCTCAATTGGCTTTCACACCTTCATATTCATCTAGGTGTCTGTGTGTCTGTCTCTATGCTACACAGAGCCAGGTGCTGATGACCTGCTCGGAGCAATGACTGGCTCACTTTTCCCATTACTGAGCGTGCAGTTCTGTTCCCATCAGTCCCTGGAAAGGTAGCTCTTTGTGCACATTAACCCTGCAGGGTGGCCTCAAGCCTCCAGAGCACTAAATAATAAAGCACTCAGCCCCTCTGTGTGGTCCCCAAGGACAGCTGGTGTCCCCGCCTGCCTGCCTTACTTGGCACCCAGCGGGCAGCACCCAGGGCTCACTGTTCTCCCTGGCTTGGAGTTCCTTCCCCCAGTCTCGGCATTCATGACATTCTGATCCATCCTAGGTGATGATTATCCCTTTTGGGGACTATATGAGAACATATCCTACAGCTGCTGCTCAGTCACTCAGTCATGTCCGACTCTGTGACCCCATGGACTGTATAGCCCACCAGGCTCCTCTGTCCATGGGATTTCCCAAGCAAGAATACTGGAGTGGGCTGCCATTGCCTTCTTCAGGGGATCTTCCTGATCCAAGGATCTATCCCGGGTCTCCTGCATTGCGGGCAGATTCTCTACTGTCTGAGCCACCAGGGAAATGTGTAGTTATTTGACCAGTAGCAGTGAGATGGCTGTGTTTATACAGCTCACACAGTTGTGACTCATTCCTACTCTGGCCAGTCGATGCACCCCTGTCTACTAGGCAAGAACGTGGCCACCAGCGCTGCAGCTGGCCACATGCAAGAGAGGCTCCTTGCCCATGTTCAGTTATCTGTCCTGTGCCTCCCTGGAGACACAGGGGTCCTCTTATTTGACACACGACCTTGCACACTGCCCCCAGAGCTTATGGAGCCTGGTTCACATAAAACCTTTTCCAAAATGAGAAAGCTCATATCCAAACGGTACCCTCCAGGGAAGTTATCAATTCCTGTCTTTCCAAGAAACTCAGGATTTTTCTCAGTACTTGTCATCGGTGTGAACGGCATGAAAATTCATTTCTGTAGAGGTGTGGAGTTACAGAGCATCTCCCCCCCCAAAAAATTAATCAGCATGAATAAAGGTAGCTTCATTTGGCCCTGTCCCCAAGAGGAAGTATCCACTGATTTTAAAATTAAAGATAATGAACATAAACCAAGTTTAATGTCAAATACGTATCTTTCACTTTATAGTCACATCAAAAATATGTATAAGTTGCAAGTTATGACAGGTTCTGGGAAGAAACAAGACATAAGAAAGCTTCTTTCTATGCCGACAGTGCTCTGGCAGAGGTGGTGAATGTTCTTAAAACCTGCCAGACTTTCTGTACAAAGTGTGGCAAGCGCCAGCTGCACAGAGTGACACAGTACAAGAAAGGCAAGGATTCTCTGTATGCACAGGGAAAGTGGCGTTATGACAGGAAGCAGAGCGCCTATGGTGGGCAGACTCAGCCAATTTTCCAGAAAAAGGCTAAAACTACAAAAAGGCTGTACTGAAGCTTGAATGTGCTGAGCCCAACTGCAGATCTAGTATTAGTCATTCAGTCGTGTCCGACTCTTTGCAACGCTATGGACTGTAAACCGCTGGGCTCCTCTATCCATGGGATTCTCCAGGCAAGAATATTGGAATGGGTTGCCATTTCCTCCTCCAGGGGATCTTCCGCACCCAGGGATCGAACCTGAGTCTCCCACATTGTAGGCAGATTCCTTACTGCTGAGCCACCTGGGAAGTAGATCTAGGAGAATGCTGACTGTTAAGAGATGCAAGCATTTTTGATCTGGGGGGAGATAAGAGAAAGGGCCAATTGATCCAGTTTTGAGCTTCATATTTTGTTTATTATGAAGACAATAAAAATTTGAGATTGTTTACTTAAAAAAGGAAAGAAAGAATGTACAAAACAGTCAAGCACACACACACACAGCACACACACCCCAGAAGTGACCCAGTCAGACTTAAAAAAGCAATAGAAAAAGAGACATTGATAGGACCATCAGGAGATGAACTTTGGAATAACATCACTGTCTTATCATTTGATTTCATTCTGCCTTGAGGGTAGTTACCCTCAGGCAACTGCTAACTTATCTCCAAACATCTGCTAAAAAAAAAAAAAAAATTTTTTTTAAGGATCCCCAAACTCAAACTGTTCAGCCTAGACTAATTGATCCATCATTAAAAGAGTGGCAACTAGACATCACCACCTCCAGAGGCGATGCAACAAGAAGACATGGCACCATCTATGAAATATCTTGGACTAACTGATCTTGGACTGAAAGTGTAAAAATACAATAACAGAGTAAGTTAAACTTCACCACAAGGAAGTAATCAAGCAATCTAGAATGTGGGAAATAGCATAGGGAAAATGGGAAGAAAAAAAAATGTGGGGGTGAGGGAACTCATAAAATTTAAAAGAGATTTGAAAGACCTATTGGGCTTCTCTTGTGGCTCAGTAGTAAAGAATCCACCTATCAATGCAGGAAACTCAGGTTAGATCCCTGATCAGGGAAGATCCCCTGGAGAAGGAAATGGCAACCCACTCCAGTATTCTTGCCTGGAGAATCCTATGGATGGAGGAGCCTGCAGGCTACAGTCCATGGGGATGCAAAAGAGTCAGATATGACTTAGCCACTAAACAAGAACAACAAGGAAAAATCACTGAGCTAGGGAATCATCACTTGGATGTGCCCATAAGTGACACATATGACATGATGTCTAAGATTTGCTTTTAAATACTCTAGCTAAAAAAATAAAAATGTTGCGTGAATACCTGAAACTTAATTAGATCATTTTTATTTTAGTTGATTCTGGATGGTGAGTAAACAAGGATTCATAATAGCATTCTCTTTACTTCTATATATGTTTGATTTTTAAAAATCCATCTGTTAATAAAAACTTTAGGCATGGTTGTCAACAAGCTTTCCTGTCAATGCCTGCTTTCAAAGTTGCTCTACTGTCTTCTTAGAAAACTCCTTGCAGGCATATTTCCCGATGCCTGAGGAAACACTCCAGAATTCCTACCAGGAATCCTTGGAACAGTCTCAGCCTACTTCACTGTTTTTTCAGTAAATGTTGCTAAATCCCCAGGGCAGAAAAGAGTACCTATATGGGGCTTCCCTGGTGCTCCAGTGGTTAAGATCCCATCTTGCAATGCAAAGGACACTGGTTTGATTCCTGGTCCAAGAGGATCCAATTTGCCAAGAAAAACTAAGCCCATGTACCACAACCACTGAGCCTGTGCCCTAGAGCCTGAGAGCCCCAACTACTGAAGCCCACATGCCTGTGCTCTGTAACAAGGAAGCCACCACAATGAGAACTTGTGCACTGCAGCAAGGAGTAGCCCTTACTCACTGCAACTAGAGGAAACTTACGTGCAGCAAAGACCCAGCACAGCCAGATAATAAAATAAATAAAAGTTTTTTTTAAAAAAAGAAAATAGCTATAAGCAGAGGTTCAGTTCAGTTCAGTTGCTCAGTTGTGTCCAACTCTTTGTGACCCCATGGACTGCAGCACGCCAGGCCTCCCTGTCCCAGAGTTTACTCAAACTCATGTCCATTGAGTCGGTGATGCCATCCAACCATCTCATCCTCTCTCATCCCCTTTTCCTCCCACTTCCAATCTTTCCCAGGATCAGGGTCTTTTCCAGTGAGTCAGTTCTTCGCATCAGGTGGCCAAAGGATTGGAGTTTCAGTTTCAGCATCAGTCCTTCCAATGAATATTCAGGACTGATGTCCTTTAGGATGGACTGGTTGAATCTCCTTGCTGTCCAAGGAACTCTCAAGAGTCTTCTCCAACAACACAGTTCAAAAACATCAATTCTTCAGTGCTCAGCTTTCTTTATATTCCAACTCTCACATTCATACATGACCACTGGAAAAACCGTAGCTTTGACTAGATGGACCTTTGTTGCAAAGTAATGTCTCTTCTTCTTAATAAGCTGTCTAGGCTGGTCATAACTTTTCTTCCCAGAAGCAAGCAACTTTTAATTTCATGGCTGCAGTCACCATCTGCAGTGATTTTGGAACCCAAAAAGATAAAGTCTGTCACTGTTTCCCCATCTATTTGCCATGAAGTAATGGGACCAGATGCCAGAATCTTAGTTTTCTGAATGTTGAATTTTAAGCCAACTTTTTCATTTCACTCTTTCACTTTCATCACATGAAAGATAAATGTAGGGAAGTGAGAGTAAGATGAATTGGGGGTGTGGATTGTCACATATACATTATTGATACTAGGACATGGAACATATAGGACATGGAACAACAGACTGGTTCCAAATAGGAAAAGGAGTGCATCAAGGCTGTATATTGTCACCCTGCTTATTTAACTTATATGCAGAGTACATCATGAGAAATGCTGGGCTGGAAGAAGCACAAGCTGGAATCAAGATTGCCGGGAGAAATATCAATAACCTCAGATATGCAGATGACACCACCCTTATGGCAGAAAGTGAAGAGGAACTAAAAAGCCTCTTGAAAGTGAAAGTGGAGAGTGAAAAAGTTGGCTTAAAGCTCGATATTCAGAAAATGAAGATCATGGCATCTGGTATTACTTCATGGGAATCTGGTATCACTTCATGGGAAATAGATGGAGAAACAGTGGAAACAGTGTCAGACTTTATTTTTGGGGACTCCAAAATCACTGCAGATGGTGACTGCGGCCATGAAATTTTAAAAGACGCTTACTCCTTGGAAGAAAAGTTATGACCAACCTAGAGAGCATATTGAAAAGCAGAGACATTACTTTGCCAACAAAGGTCCATCTAGTCAAGGCTATGGTTTTCCAGTGGTCATGTATGGATGTGAGAGTTGGACTGTGAAGAAAGCTGAGTGCTGAAAAATTGATGCTTTTGAACTGTGGTGTTGGAGAAGACTCTTGAGAGTCCCTTGGACTGCAAGGAGATCCAACCAGTCCATTCTGAAGGAGATCAGCCCTGGGATTTCTTTGGAAGGAATGATGCTAAAGCTGAAACTCCAGTACTTTGGCCACCTCATTCCAAGAGTTGACTCATTGGAAAAGACTCTGATGCTGGGAGGGATTGGGGACAGGAGGAGAAGGGGACGACAGAGGATGAGATGGCTGGATGGCATCACCGACTCGATGGACGTGAGTCTGAGTGAACTCTGGGAGTTGGTGATGGACAGGGAGGCCTGGCGTGCTGCAATTCATGGGGTCGCAAAGAGTCGGACACGACTGAGCAACTGAACTGAACTGAATTGATAAGACAGACAACTAAGTGAGAATGTGCTGTATAGCCCAGGGAACTGTACTCGGTTTTCTGTGGTGACCTAAATGGGAAGGAAATCCAAAAAAGAAGAGATATATGTATACGTATAGCTGAGTCACCTTGCCATATAATAGAAACTAACACATCATTGTAAATCAACTATACTCCAATAAAAATTAATTTTTTAAAAAAGGTAAAAATTTAAAAGATTTTTTAAAAAACAATATGAGCAGGTACCTAGATGTTCCCCTAACCACACACCCCCACCACCACCAATACTATTTGCTAACAAGGAAAACATCCTCCTCCACTGTCTATCCCATTCTAGAAGAGTCATCTGTTGGATGGATGAATAAACCTCCATAACTTGACTCTCAAATAAATCTTCGGACTAAAAGATTTATAAAGCCACAACAATTCCACCATTTAATTTCACCCTTTTATCTTTCCTTGTTAAGCTGCAGTGGAGTAAAAGGGCTAGGCATTTGGGCTACATCTTTCAGAATGTAGAGAAATAGGAGGGCACAGAAAATGTGATAAGTAGTAAGGAGGGAACGGAGGGGTCCCACCCCTGATGACTGAGAAGGGAACAGAATTTACAGGGATAAGGGTGGCTACCAAAAGGCAAAACTGGAAAGCTGGATCTTTTTTTCAGCTATTTCAAGTTATGACTAAAAAGTCTATATTCCAAGTCATAGAGAGAGTCATCAAACTGAGTTAATGGGAGAGAACTGCTGGATGGGGAGATAAAATAAGCATGAAAGACGGTCTCCACTGGCACCCTGCTTATAATTTAGTTGGAGGGAGAAAACTTATGGAGCTGAGTGAAACAGTTGCTTGTGAGGCTGAATGCTGTTCGCCCCACGTGGGGTCCAGTCATAGTGTGTGAGTTGCCATGAGCAGTATGAGCAAGCAACACCACTGAGGTGGAAGTGGGGACTTCAAGGAGGAGAAGAAATATCCACTGACCTCAAAGATAAGTAGTTTTGGACCAGCTAAGACTTCTCACAAGAGAGAAACAGAGCAGAAGTATGCAACAAATATTTGCCAGGTGTCAGTCATGTAGCAGACACTGTGTTGAAGCTGATACTGTATGAAGATGCTGTAACTAAAGCCCTCACTTTCCCAAGGCTAATTACTGGTACAGGGTCTGAAAGGTGCAGCATCTTTATCAAATGTGTGGAGACAAGGACGACTGGAGATGAGAGTGTGTATTCCAGAGAAACAGAATCAATAGGGTGTGTGTGTGTGTGTGTGTGTGTGGAGAGAGAGAGAGAGAGATTTTAATAAATCTGCTCATGTGATTATGGGGCTGGCAAGTCTAAATCTGCAGAGTAGGCAGGCAGACTAGAGAGCCAGGAAGAGTTGACATTGCATCTTGAGTCCAAAGGCAGTCTGGAGGCAAAATTCCTTCTTCCTCCAGGGACCTTAGTCTTTTCTCTTAACACCTTCAACTGATTGAACACAATCCACCCACATTATGGAGAGAATTTACTTTACTCAGTCTATTGATTTAAAGGTTAATCGCTTTAAAAAAAAATGCCATCACAGTGACTTTTAGACTTGTGTTTGACCAAATATCTGGCTGCTATGACCTAGCCAAGTTGACACATTAAGTTAACCATCACAGGGCTTCCCTGGTGGCTCAGTGGTAAAGAATCCACCTGCCAATGCAGGAGACACGGGTTCAATCCCCGGTCCAGGAGCAGCTAAGCCAGGCACCACAACTACTGAAACCCATGTACCCTAAAGCCCGTGCTCTGCAACAAAAGAAGCCACCACAGTGAGAGGTCTGTGCACCGCAACTAGAGAAAAGCCTGCTCGCAGCAAGGAAGAGCCAGCACAGTGAAAAATAAATAAATTAAAGTATTTTTTTTAATTAACCATCACAGAGTGGGATGTATGTAAGGGCCATAGGTGGTGTGAAAGCCACCTATGTGTTTATGATTCTTGAGCAGTCAACTAGCAGAAGCCTATAGGTTAGGTTAGGGGCGTATCTGGCCGTTTGGAGACAACACCACCCTGTCGTCTTTACCCCAAGGTCACCAAAGACAACACCCTTACTTCACCCCCTTATCTTCTTGTGGCTGGCACTTCCTTCCCAGGAAGCCAAGTTCCACCCTCTGATGTTTACACCTGCTCACCCACCCTGATCCGAAAAGCAGGGAACCCTGGTGTTTTGGTTGCTGACTCTACAGCCAGGAACCCAGACAGCACAAGTCACATTTTGCCTTTTATAAAGCCCGGGTAAATAGAAAGGAAATTTCATTTTCAATTTTGAAGTCTTTTAAAGCCATTCATATTTTCTGTTTTAGGTCGAAATAAGTAACGACACTGACTCTGAAACGCAGCTGCTGAATTTGACTTAGGAAGCCAAGCACCACTGACAGCACTCTCTGCATCAGCACGTCTCACTTCCTTCCAGAGGGTGGACTGCACCTCCCCGCTTTTCCACAAGTCACGGAGTTCTCCGGGCACCGCCTACGTATTAGTAGCCTTGTTCGCTAGATGAGTTGTAGGTGCTTGGGTGGGTATTTTTTCAGTCGTTTCCTTCTTATATGAAGACTTGTAAATTGTACCCCCAGAATCGGTTTTTAGTTTTTTAACAATATTTAATGTGAGGCATGCGACATGAAAGAAACATTCTGTGAAAACCTTCCACAGTCAATTCTAAGAGAAATGTGGGTTTGTAGAGTTGAGGTGTCAGGTCCCCATTGCTGCCTGCGGTGACCCCAGACCTGAAAGAGTTTCACATGGTAGACGTCACCCAGGGTTTCTCAGCAGCAAGCTAGATGCCATGACAGCTGATAAATGAGTACAGAGAGTAGATGAGGCTTTCAGACTGAGTATGGATCAATTGTTCACCACCACCAGACAAAACAGGGAGTCCTCCTTTGTTCTCAACTTTCCAAAACCCAGATTAATAGTATGGCAATCTAAATGTTCAGATGTGTGAATGACATCTTGTTCTTCCTGTGTTCTGAAAAATTATATATCATGGGTGTAAGAAAGAGTGAAATGACCAGTAGTACATCTTTGCCCTTTGGAGGGAATCTGGGCATCTCTGAGGTTCAGATTTTTACCCTTTATCCCAGACCTGCCATTGGCACCCAGACCTACATATACAGCTTATAGGTTCATGGGACAGAAATCACAACCATAAATCTGCAATCAGAAGTGTTGCTCTTAATATATTCCAAAAAAGTATCAAAATGGCATGGAGTTCTCTATATACTTCTAAAGAAGTATATATACTTCTATTGGTTCTTCATCAACTTTTCTTTCTTCTAACCTATTCCAATAACCAAGAAAGTAATACGGGAAACATAATTTCCCATGGAAGAAAAGGACTGTCTTGAAAACTCATCACATTTTTCCATTCTTATCTTTCAATTACTATTTCCCACATCAAAATAAGCTTTGCTCACTTTGTGTAACAACCAGGACTGGTCCTCCTAGAGGCCATGAAATTGGGTACATGCACTATTTAATCCAGAAGTTGTTAACCTGGCCCATGAACCTCTAAGTCGGTCTACAACCCATCTTAAATGGTGTCTACTTTTTTGTATTTCTATAGAGGCTTTCGTTTCCTACTTCTTCTTCCAAGTCCATATATCTTATGAGATCGCCTTAAGACTGAGAATTTATGCAATAAAGTCCGCCCTGGTTCTTGACAAACAGTGTGGGCTTTCTGGAGGCCTGCTAGACTCACAGCCTCCTCTGGACTCTGTCTCCCATCAGTCAGCTGACACCCACTGAATCCCATCACTTTTCATTCCACTGAATAAACCCAAATTAAAAATGAACAGGAGGTAGCAGGGAGTGGGGAGAAAGACCAGTCCAAGTCACCTTGTACAGTTGAGGGAGGTGAATCCTCGGGGATTTGCTGATGTATCCAGAGTCCTGCGGTGTCCAGAGGGCATGTTTTGTGGCCCAAGGAAGGAGAAACTGGAGGACAAAGACAGGGAGGGGCTTGGGTCCCCAGCCCACCCCTGTGGTCTTGGAGAGTGTCTCAGCCCTAGAGAATTCCTCATCTGTAAGTATAACAACAATCCCTCCCTCCCAAGGGTAAGGTGAAGATTAGTTGGAAATGTACCACAATTAAAAGAGGCAGTTCTCACTGTCATGTCAGAGCAACAAGTTGGATCCTGTCTGGAGCTCTTGCTACCCATTCAAGTACTGTGAAAACCTCATGCAAACTCCAAACTCTTGCAAGTTTCCTAAAAAATAGCTTGAAAAAATTGCCCATATTTAAGAGATTAGAAATAATATTCACTCAACAGCGCGTTTCTTAATTTACAAGTAATTTTTACCTTCAAATCCAAGATGAATGCATAGTATTACTAGAGAGGAAGCTAATAGAATATGTAAAAAAAAAATGTAGAAAATCAGTAAGACAGAAGAATAAAATTAACATTTAAATATTTTAAACTGTCATTTCATCCCCTCCACACATACACACACACACACAAACAAAACACAGTGAACACTTCACAAAATATTACCACACTAACTTGCGTTGCCTTCATATAAATTTGAACATACTTCTACGAAGCACTGCAGAGTCCTAGATCTTGTCTAACTGAAGATTTGAGGAGGAAATCCTTTTATTAGTCATCTTTCTATGGATATTCAATATATGGAACTACTTGATATGGTATGTGTGTTTTTAGTTTTTAATCTTTCTTCATTGAAATTATCACTGTTTCAAACCCCAATGCTGTCAATCCATAATGATAATTCTAAAGTTCCAGGAAAGTTGCCACTCATCAGAAGCAAACCAGATAGGTCCCCTGTCTGCTCTCCCTCCCCTGGAGCTCCTCCGTACCTCTCCTGGTCCCACCAGTCTTCAGAAGTTATGCTTTCTTAAGACCAATGGATGAAAAGATGCACAGGCTTGTGCAGTAGCACTCAGCAGCCACTCCTTGAACTGGGTAATTCCGACACAAAACTGTCAAGCTTGCTGCCTCTTTGTTGTTCAGTCGCTCAGTCATGTCTGACTCTGTGAACCCTGGACTGTAGCCCTGGACTAGACTCCTCTGTCCATGAAATTTTCCAGGCAAGAATACTGGAGTGGTTTGCTATTTTCTTCTCCAGGGGATCTCCCCAACCCAGGGATGGAGCCTCTGTCTCCTGCATTGGCAGGAGGATTCTTTACCGCTGAGCCACCAGGGAAGCCCCTTCCTGCCTCTTAGAAGTGAGCATTTCCAGCTTTTGCAGCTTCCTGTTTTAGAGAATCCACGCTGCACCATGCATCACACACCAGCACTTTCGACAAAGACACGTTCACTGTTATGTACGTTCCTGCCTCATCTTGACTTCTCTGTGTGCAAGTGTGTGTCTGGTCAAAGTGAGGGAAAATGAACATGTGTTTTTAGCCTGGGTCCATTGGATAGAATTTCCTCATCCTAGAAGATGATCCAGCTCCAGGTTCAAGCTCTCTTCTCAGAAGTGGCCCCAGTAAAGCTGGAGATGGGACACCCAGTGCCCATGTGCCCCTTAGCAGTTCTCACGGTCATGAGCGCTGATTAGAATGGAGATGGGGAAAGTTAAAACCACTTTATTTTTCCCTCTTTGAACCATCCTGGCATTGTGTCTCGTGAGCTTTGTCCACCCCTACCCCAGACTGAGTCTTCCATCTCACATCAATGACTTTTCCTTTTATAAGTGTCTTCTGCAGCCGTTGTGCAGTTAAGATGCTTTCTAATTTACTTTCAAGGTAGCAGAAGTAAAGCAGGGGAATTACAGCAGAGGAGGGGCTGAATTAGAAAGTTCCCAAGAGACAGAATACATATGGGGTATGGAACAGCCTCAGACAGATTTCTCTGATTTCGCTTTATCTGCCTGGAGTTGGGGCAGAAAGATGCAGAAAGGGCTATTCCCCTGCTGCTCATCAAACGTGCGTTCGATGTCAGTTTCCTTCGGGTCAGTTTCCAAAGGTCACAGTGCAGATAATGATTCAGCATTCTTTATTTTCTACTATTCTTATAGAATCTGGTTTCTTCTCAGCTGCACTGAAATGTTATCTTAAAGACTTCTGTTTTCTTCTCTGCCTTTGTCCAAGGATAGAGAAGCACCTGGGAAGGCTGGAATAAAGTGAAGGTATTATTTAAAAAAAAAAAAAAGGAGAAATTTCTCTTAGGAAAAGCTCTAAGATAGTACATCCACAAGTGTCTTAGCCTGCCACCTGCTGTACAACGTCAGGGTATGTGTCCTTGAAACAAAAACTTGTGTCCATCACTCCAAGCTGAGAGGCTATTGGCTTACCTGTTTTGAAGATAACTTGACATCCTGCCTAGGAAAACACTGACTTCCTTCTTTTTTCCTCCAGAAAAATAAGCCCTACTATTTCCTGTAGTAGTGTAGTGACACTAGTGGTAAAGAGCCCACTGCCACTTGCGGAGGCATAAAGGACACGAGGATGCCCTGGGGGAGGATGCCCTGGGGGAGGGCACGGCAGTCCACTCCAGTATTCTTGCCTGAAGAAGCCCATGGACAGAGGAACCTGACAGGTGACAGTCCATGGGGTCACAAAGAGTCGGACACGACTGAAGAGACTTAGCACATAGCACACGTTTCCTGTAGACCTAGGTAAGGGAGGCAGCCAGTTTTAAGACGCTGAATCTGGCAAACTATGGCAAGACTACCATCTGTCTCACTTAATGGATGGACCACTCATGACTGAGAGGAATTTGTCTTCATCGACACCAGCTGAAATATACATTGCAAAGCTGGAGAGAACCATCGTGACTCTGCTAAACTGAGGAGGAAGTAAAAACCAAAATTGCTCATTTCAATCTTCGTAAATTAGAAAGGAATCCTGCCAAGAATAAACAGATCTTCACTTCACACCTAATTTTAAAATGTATAATTTCCCAAAATGTGGATTCAGTATGGAGTAAACATTCTGGCTAAGTATTTCTCAAAGGAAATACTCGCTTATAATTTCAGAGTTACATAGTATGTAAATAGGAGAACTTCTGCAGTTGATTAGAATTCAAATGTTCTGACTCGACCTTTTAGCCCAAGTTAGTAGCTCTTCCAATGGATAATTGAATTAAGTAGGAAATAATATCAGTAATTGATCTTTTAAAACTTAGAATGTCTCTTTTTCTTATTTCCTTCCTATTTAAGAGTCATCTGTAACCTTTGCTGGATTGAAGGTCTACCTATGTTCCCTGTTCAAATATTCATGATAAATAAATAAGCCTGTAACTTAAGGATATTATGCCCAAAAGTAGAACTGATAAAGGGAATCACTGCTCACACAACTGCATAGTGTGAAATGCAGAAAGGGAGTGAATGTATCTGAAATATTAGAAGAATGTATTTATAAGTAAATAATTCATCAAAAAACCATTCTCCAAAAATTCACAATTTGTGGGCAGCATTTATCTTTTCATCCTGAAAAACCTTAATTTCTTTATTGTGAGCTAAGTGGAAAAAGGTGACTCGTGAACTTCCACATGTTCAAGCTGGTTTTAGAAAAGGCAGAGGAACCAGAGATCAAATTGCCAACATCTGCTGGATCATGGAAATAGCAAAAGAGTTCCAGAAAAACATCTAGTTCTGCTTTATTGACTATGCCAAAGCCTTTGACGGTGTGGATCACAATAAACTGGGGAAAATTCTGAAAGAGATGGGAATACCAGAACACCTGATCTGCCTCTTAAGAAACCTATATGCAAGTCAGGAAGCAACAGTTAGAACTGGACATGGAACAACAGACTGGTTCCAAATAGGAAAAGGAGTAAGTCAAGGCTGTATATTGTCACCCTGCTTATTTAACTTATATGCAGAGTACCTTTTGAGAAACACTGGGCTGGAAGAAGCACAAACTGGAATCAAGATTGCTGGAAGAAATATCAATAACCTCAGATGTGCAGATGACACCACCCTTATGGCAGAAAGTGAAGAGGAACTCAAAAGCCTCTTGATGAAAGTGAAAGTGGAGAGTGAAAAAGTTGGCTTAAAGCTCAACATTCAGAAAACGAAGATCATGGCATCTGGTCCCATCACATCATGGGAAATAGATGGGGAAACAATGGAAACAATGTCAGACTTTATTTTTGGGGGCTCCAAAATCACTGCAGATGGTGACTTCAGCCATGAAATTAAAAGACACTTACTCCTTGGAAGGAAAGTTATGACCAACCTAGACAGCATATTAAAAAGCAGAGACATTACTTTGCCAACAAAGGTCCCGTCTAGTCAAGGCTATGGTTTTTCCGGTAGTCATGTATGGATGTGAGAGTTGGACTGTGAAGAAAGCTGAGCACCGAAGAATTGATGCTTTTGAACTGTGGTGTTGGAGAAGACTCTTGAGAGTCCCTTGGACTGCAAGGAGATCCAACCAGTCCATTCTAAAGGAGATTGGTCCTGGGTGTTCTTTGGAAGGACTGATGCTAAAGCTGAAACTCCAATACTTTGGCCACCTCATGCGAAGAGTTGACTCATTGGAAAAGACTCTGATGCTGGGAGGGATTGGGGGCAGGAGGAGAAGGGGACGACAGAGAATGAGATGGCTGGATGGCATCACTGACTCAATGGACGTGAGTTTGGGTGAACTCCGGGAGTTGGTGATGGACAGGGAGGCCTGGCGTGCTGCGATTTATGGGGTCGCAAAGAGTCGGACACGACTGAGTGACTGAACTGCACTGAACTGAAGTGAAAAAAAAAAACTCCATTACTCGAAGGTAGGTAAATCTTCTTAAATATGGATATTTGTAGAGAAGTTTGGTGCCAAGTGATACATAAATCATCTTTCATGGAGTTGCAGGCATATAAAGAGCAAGAAATACATGAGATACTGAAATATTCAAAGAATTCCAAATATGTTTTGGCCTGAAACTGATAACTAAATTAAGTAAAAAGAAGAAGGAGAAATAAGAAGAAAAGAAAGGAAGGAGTAAAGAAGAAAAGAAAGAGAAAGACGAGAGGAGGGAGGAAGAAGGAGGGAAGAATTCAAATCTGAAATTCTACCTAATTTGGATTTGGACGCATCAGTCCTTAACTTGGGGTTATTGTTCTTGTTTCTTTGGTTGACTGAAAACTTGGACCATTTTCCATTTAGCACACACTTTTCCTTTGCTCTCTAGAATTAAGTTATTTTTACAACAGTTTGAAGAAACCAATTATCTAGTTATTCTCATAAAATTGCTTTGGCAGTCAACCTTGCCAGTCTGTATTTGTTAGGATTAGGGTTACCTACGGAGAAGGCAATGGCACCCCACTCCAGTACTCTTGCCTGGAAAATCCCATGGATGGAGGAGCCTGGTAGGCTGCAGTCCATGGGGTCTCGAAGAGTCAGACATGACTGGGCGACTTCACTTTCACTTTTCACTTTTATGCATTGGAGAAGGAAATGGCAACCCACTCCATTGTTCTTGCCTGGAGAATCCCAGGGACAGGGGAGCCTGGTGGGCTGCTGTCTATGGGGTCGCACAGAGTTGGACACGACTGAAGTGACTTAGCAGCAGCAGCAGCAGCAGCAGAGTTACCTAGGGCTTCCCAGGTGGCTCGATGGTAAAGAATCTGCATGCAGTGCAGGAAACCTGGGTTTGATCCCTGGGTTGGGAAGATCCCCTGGAGAAGGGAATGGCTACCCACTCCAGTATTCTTGCCTGGAGAATCCCATGGACAGAGGAGCCTGGAGGGCTATGGTCCATGAGGTCACAAAGAGTCGGACACAACTAAGCAACTAAAGAGCAGCAGCAGCAATGTTACCTACAAATGACAGAAAAGAAAACTGGCAGTGACTTCAATAAGATCCAGGTCTATATCTCTTCATATTTCAAAATCCTGGAGATAGTCAGCGAAGACCTGGACTTGGGTTCCCTAGAGACAGGGACCCAGGCTCCTCCTCTCTCATTGCTTCAGTATGTCTCCTGCCATTCTCAAGATCATAACATGATTCTAGATGGCTGCCAAAGTTCCAACCATTGTTTTTGTACTCCAGCTAAAAAGGGGACAGAGAATGGTGCTTCTTTCACTTAAGGATACGTCTCACATGTTGCACACACTACTTGGTTCATCCCAAGTTCATCTGCAAGGAAAGCTAGAAATTGTAGTCTTAATCAGCTGTGGCCTTGTGCTCATCTAAAATTTAGGGGTTTGATTTCTTAGTAACAAAGGGAAATGTATACAGAAGAATGTTTAGCAGTCTCTGACACACAGTTCAGACTAGTGGGCATGGTTTTTTTGGAAGAATATTTTCACTTACTTTGATTACAATGCATTATTAAAAAATACATATATTCTTCAATACTGTGAGAAATTATCAACTCTGTGAAATGAGATTTCTACCTCATCTTTCTGCCTTTCTTCTTAGAAATAAAATAATAAACCTATGACACAAGATCTTTCTATGTTTCCCATAATTCTGCAGAATATATTTTAACTTTCCTTCTCTGGAAATTAAATTGCAATCTAATGTATTGCTTGGTTTTCATTGTTCTGCTACAAACATACGTTAATTCTTCTATGATCATAACTCTTCTTGTGGCAGCGCCTTTTCTTCTGATTTGATTGGGTGTGCCATTATTTTCTTTTCATTCAATTCACCAAGTATGTAATGGACATTGGTGATTAGGGAGATGGGGAAGGACATTCAAATGAAAAATATATGACCCTTCCTTTTCTGTTATTTTCTCTCAGTAAAAGTTGGGCTTGTGTTTCCTTTCAACCTCTAAGAACATAATATTGGCTAGAGACGAATGGGTACAGTCATCCTTCTGTATCCATGAGAAACTGGTTCCAGGAGCCCTCACAGAAACCAAAATCCTCCAAGCTCAAGTCCCTTAAATAAGGTGACACAAACAGTAAAAACAGTCACCCCCCTCCCCGTTCCTGCACCCATACTCCAGACGGGCAGATGTGGAAACCCGTGGAGACAAAGGGTGTATTTTAAACTACTTGGTAGTCTGTTTCTCTAAGGATACATACAGTTGAGGGAAATCCTAAACTGTTTTTGTAATTAGATTTTATCATATGTTCCTCCAAGACTCTGTGAGTCAGTGAGTGTGTGTGTGTGTATGAGTGACAGAGAAACAGAGAGAAACCTTCCAGGTACCACTCATTAAACAATATTCCTCAAAATGATTTCTGTTGCTGAAAAGTGTTAGTTATAGTCCCTCATACCTCGTACCTGCAAAGCTGGCTGCTGACACTGATCACCAAGATAAGATTGGTCCACTTGTCCATGTTCAACACATACATACACACACCAACTTCACTGAGCATGTCCTTTTTTAAATAATGTACATGTGGGCCATGTTCCTGAAGGATAAATAGTATAAAATTGTTTTAGGGATTGAGAGCTAAAAGAAGAAAGATGCCTGAGACGTATATTCTTTTCTCTGCAAGATCAGGCTGTTGCCTTGAAAGGACCTCAGCCATTGGTTTGCTCAGTTCAGGGATGAGGAGACAGATGGAGGCTGGTATCTGCAGAGGCTTGCCCTCCTCCTACCCAGTCTGCTAGACAAGCTGTCGGTCCAGCCTTCTTTTCTTTCCATTGGGTGGTCATTGGCTATCATGAGTCTGGACTGAACCATCCCTTGGCTGTTGATGGAAATCTTATGATTTTTTTCATCTGGGCTCTGGCTGATGGCTCCTCCCACTCCACGTTTCCTCTGCCTGTATCTGAGCATCAGCGAGTCCCAACCAGTGGCCTTGCCTCTTGTCACTTTGTCTTCACAGGACCAAAAAACATCTCAGACCTCAGACAGCTGCTCTTCACTTCCCAAAAGACAGAACTGCTCTGTCCTGCCTACCTTCTTCTTTCTTTATTCTAAAGAAATATGATTCTATCTGCCCCAGTCGAGCCTTCTCCTGCCTTTTTTGTCAACCGACAGAGAGTTTCCTTTCAACTACAGTACCAGATATCAGGCTCTTCTCAAGACTTTCATTCTTGAGGAAGTGGTTTTGTAAGTAATTGCTTCAGGTCACTTTTTAACTGCTTCATACGGTTTCCTTTCTTTTAAACCTCTTTTAAAAAAAAAAAAAAAAAGAGGGGAGGGAATTGTTCTTCTGGTGTCTTAACTCTCTTTTAAACCTAAACTAGCAGTCAGTGAATGCACTCCTAACAGAACAGTTTTCTTGGGTCTCCTGTGTAAAATGAAACTAAGAGCCTTGTCATTGAAGTCAGTACACTACAGCACTCAGATCATGGTGGTACAAATAGAATATTCTACATGTGAATGGTAATCAGCTTCTGCTTCCCTCGTCATAACTTGCCTTGTGTTGAGCAGACTTTTCTTTGCATTGTCCAGGGTATTTATTATTCTAAACTGTCACATTTAACCCATGTATTCAACCAATGCCTAGAACTATTTATTTAGGTTTTTCTATGGGTTTTCATTTTTGTCATCACTCTAAGTAACAAAATTTCTTTCCTGTGCTACATATTTTTAAGCAAAATATAATATATAGAGCACCAGGTTAAGTAACTTTAGACATTAGAATCTGGGGCAAGTCATATGGCACGCTTGTTTTTATAGGGCAAGCAAAACTCATTAATTTCACTTTATTTATTATTTTTAAACCACTTGTTTAATGTGGTGAGTTAAGGGGAAAAAAAGATTGATCTTTGGGTTTTTTTAACATCACAAAGAAGAGCCATTGATTACTCAATATCCAAAGTTCACCCAGAAATCGAAATCTCTTTGCCCTCTGGAAAGTTCTTTCTGTGCTGTCAGGCTTACAAGGATTTGGCTCTGAAGTCTCTGAGCCTGAGTCACATTGGTCCCATCAATCTTTGTCAAGAAGGAAGTTTCAGGGGAGGGTCGAGAAGGGGGTCTTCCGATCCTGTTTTATTCTTTCCTCTTTTGCTTCAGGGCCCATGACTGACGACTCTCCTTGAATAATATAAATTCTGCCTGATCTTCACATGTCCATATCTGTAAATATGGGGCCACAAGATAATTAAAGCCTCTTAAGAAAGTGGAGAGCTTTCATTAAAGTTCCCCTGCAAATCTAAGACACCACATGATGGATGCTTAGGGTAGCACAGGATATTCTTAGCATCCATGACAACTGTAATAAGGTTACGTTCTTATGTTCTCATAAAGACATAGCTACTCCAGTTTCCTCCTATATAACTCAAAGGGAGTTTGGGCATTAGCACTTCAAAATACTTCTAAGTCCTTAGGGGAATATTTGAAGTGAAAAGTACTAATTTTCTAAAGCAAAAATACATTTTATTCTCTTTCATAATAACAAAGTTATTGCTCATCTCCTGATAGAAATGTATAGGTGAGAACTGCTGCTGAGACCATCCCAATCTGAAAACACTTAAGGAATTTCTGCCTTTATAGGTAAAAAGGCAAGAAAACATTGTCTTCTCAATTGTGCTTTCCTTTCAGATTTTTCTGAGACTCCTTTATATGAGACAAGAACTCTGCTACCTGGCAACCTCTGCCCACAGCAGAACTGAGAACCAAGAAACAAACAGAAACAGTCTTTGACTACCCCAATAAATGTAACAAAACCCACACTCTGAAACTCCTGAGTTTTTCCCATGGAAAAGCTCTTCAACCCTCTTTTTTTAATACTATTGAGTCAATTTACACACAATTTTAATTATTTTAATGACATTTTCATGTCATGACATTTCATGTATTTTTCAAGTAAAAATTAAAAATTAAACATGGGTATTGTATCCAATTAGAGAAGGCAATGGTAACCCACTCCAGTACTCTTGCCTGGAAAATCCCACGGACGGAGGAGCCTGGTGGGCTGCAGTCCATGGGGTCGCTGAGAGTCAGACACGACTGAGCGACTTCACTTTCACTTTTCATTTTCATGCACTGGAGAAGGAAATGGCAACCCACTCCAGTGTTCTTGCCTGGAGAATCCCAGGGACCGGGGAGCCTGGTGGGCTGCCATCTCTGGGGTTGCACAGAGTCGGACATGACTGAAGCGACTTGGCAGCAGCAGCAGCAGCAGCATTGTATACAATATGCAAAAATACAATAATTTAACATATTCTCCCAAACTAAAAGAACAGAGGTAGAGAACTAATATAAAAAATTCTACAGCACAGTTGTCTGGAGACATTTAAGGTAAGAATGAATGCACTTAGTAGAGTCTGTGGGTAACAATGTATTGCTTCAAGGAATAGCATTTTGTTCATACAGTGATAAATCCAGATTATCAATAAAAACATTTATTGTAAATTAGGAACCCCTTAGTCAAGATACTGTCCTTTCATTTGTCCTAAAATTATAGTATTGATTTTTGCTTATTTACTTTGTCATCTACCAGAAAAATTTTCAAATAACCACACAGATCTTCAATGTCCTTAATTTGAATGGAAACACTTTAAAATGTGGCACTGCTGTGCTCCATATAACCTGCACAACTTTATACATTGGCACTGTGGTGAACAAGTTCTTCTTAAATAATTGGGTACATAAATTTTATTTCAAAAAACTCACCATCCAAAATGGGTAAAATAAAAACACTTGGGTATTCAGAAGGTTAAAGTCTCAGTAACATCAAAGATATCCCTTGAATATTCTGAATAGGAACCATGTTCTAATAAGATCCTCTCTCTGGGGAAAAAAATGAAGAGATTTTCAAGATTGTGGTTCTTGGTATTAGTTCTCTGGCATTCTCCCCTTCAATAAATTTTCCTCCATCTTGTGGTTCCCAAAATATCTCTTCTACTAGGATGCCCTGATATTTTCAGTTGCAAGGATAGTGAAGTCCTGGAGATGTTTCACAGACAAGGTAAGCTTTTGCAGAAAGCATGAGTGTAGCAGGCTTTTTCCATGGGAGGGGTTACCCTCCTTCTCCGTTCACCAAAACAAACTTCTTCCTGGTGCATCCTTGGCCTGTCAGAGCTCTTCTTTCTGATAACAGCAGCATATAGCAAACTGGGATGTGTTGTTACTTCTTCATTCATGAAAAGTCTGATATGCACTTTGGTGTATAAAGTTGACAATATCTAGAAGATACTCCTGCTCTTGAAGTTTCTCTTTGGGTAGGGACCATCCTAGCATTTGGTACACCAGCTCCTCTAGAGAGACAGGATTAGATGACCTCCTTGAAGCCATACCAGCATCCCCTGGTGTTTAGCTATAGCTGCTGCTTCTTTTCAAAACACACGTCTTAGCACCTGCTGCATGTGATGGTCTGGGTGGACACTAGAGAGATGAAGGAAGATCATAACAGGGTTTGCCCACAGGGAGCTCACAGTCAAGAGTATGAAGAAGAGTACTAACCTCACAGCCCTGAACCAACGCCCGCTGGTGCTCTGCACAAGCCAGACCCTCGCGAGGTGGGGGGACTGGGGCTTTGCTTCCTCCAGATTCCAGGTCCCAGCTCACAACCTCACTGTTTCTCCCTATGACTCAGCAAAGGCTCAGCATCTACTTTGCACAAGAAGCTGGGGTAGTAACAAAAACATCTTTGCCTTGAGAAGTTTACAGAAGAAATCCCAATAGCTTTCAGGTAGCTGGTAACTTGCTTTCCTGGGGTCCAGCCTCTAAAAAGGATACCTGTCCACACTATAATACCGAGGTTTCACTAGCTCAGAGGCTGCTCCATCCATCTGGGCCAACCTGTGCCATCTTTTCTGTTGTGACTCTGGATGAAAAGAGCAAAATGGACCAAATGAGCCCCCTACCACTCACGACCTGAGTCACAAATGCCAGGACTGCTGTCACCCCCTCAGACAAACCAAAGCCAGTCTGAAGGGCCTCTGAATTCACATCAAATCTCCTCACAATCAAAAGCAATCACAGTCGCTACTCACTCAAGTAATTTTCTTGCTTCATCTCTGATCATCCGGGGGTGGCAGCGTAGGGTTTCTAGTTTGATAGATCACTGTTTAAATAAAATGCAGAGCAGGCAAGTAAGGGGACAGTAAAGGAGAAAATGCAAGGCTGAAAGCATAGTTGCAGAAATGACACGACATGTAATTATTTCTTTAGTATTATTTCTAACTAACTCAATATTATATTTATTGAAAGCGGCAGAGCAGTATTGAAATGGTGAGAATGCCTCTACGTCTCTTTATCGCTGTAACTAACAGAATTCAAGTTAGTCTGTCCTCACATTGGTAACATCAACTCTGCCATCTTATGGAAAATATGGGAAGTACTTAAAGCATTTTGCTCCATTTCAAAGGCAAGGATCTGCTGGTAAGAGGACATAAGGACATGGCCTATGTATTTCTACATGTTTTTAACCTATCAGATTTTTTTAAAACATCATTTAAAAAAAAAATTTGCCACCAATGTGTATCTCAGTCTCAACACTTCAACTTCATGTATAAATATGGGATAATATTTTGTACCAGTATGAATTTCTACTGCCCCCTAACACTGTGTAGTGACTTCATTGTATATTAACTTCTTTTCTACAGATCTCTGAGCTACCAGGTAAATCAATGAAAAAAGTCAAATTCTGTTAGGAATCATCCTATATGATGTTGGTAGCCTGTGAAAAATGAATGTCTTTTTTCTTATACAAACTATTAACAAGACTTGTTTTCACAATTCCTTTTTACATTTCTGTGCATATAATACCTGTATATTATACTCATATTCTAAAGTGACCAGAAAGTGTTATTTAATAGAAACTGCATAGCTTTTTTTATGTCTCTATGGACCCTTTGACTCTGGAGACTCTTACAATAAATTAGCAGTATAATAGGCTATTGTTTTCAATTATGAATAAAAATGTACATTGAAGTAAAAGATGACTACTGTTTTTAAAAAGATTTTTCCCCATTCCAATCTGTATTCATTATAATAAAATTAGGAAAGGCATGCATCTTGTATGTTCCTTCATTCTTCAGATTTCAAGGGGTTATAGTGAAGTTGCTCAGTCGTGTCCGACTCTTTGCAACCCCATAGACTGTAGCCTACCAGGCTTCTCCGTACATGGGGTTTTTCAGGCAAGAGTACTGGAGTGGGTTGCCTTCTCCTTCTCCAGGGGATCTTCCTGACCCAGGGATCAAACCCAGGTCTCCTGCATTGTAGGCAGACGCTTTACCCTCTGAGCCACCAGGGAAGCCCTCTCTTTCATACACAAATGAAAGTTACATCTCAGGCTACCTGACTATAAGAAACGCAGTCCCTCCCCCATGTATTTCTGAGCATGGCTGAAATTCCAATACTTTGGCCACCTGATGTGAAGAGCTGACTCATTGGAAAAGACCCTGATGCTGGGAAAGATTGAAGGCAGGAGGAGAAGGGGACGACAGAGGATGAGATGTTTGGATGGCATCATCAACTCGATGGACATGGGTTTGGGTGGACTCCGGGAATTGGTGATGGACAGGGAGGCCTGGCGTGCTGTGGTTCATGGGGTCGCAGAGAGTAGAACACAATTAAGTGACTGAACTGAACTGAACCGGGAGGGTTCACATGCCCTACCCATCCACACAGGTGCTACTGGGGGCTCCTTGCAGACAGCTGCTCTGGGCCACTCTGCCAGTGACCCTAACTTTCTGGTAACTTCTCTCGTCCTCACAGTCCACTCCAGGCAACCTCTCTCCAGAGCAGGAAATCAGGCTTTTTTTCAATTCCTAGGCTAAACTGAAACAAGCCCTTGTAATGAATAAATTTTACTAAGGTTTGATGATAAATCAGAGAATTCCATTCCAGAAAGTGTAGCAGTGAAAAGGAAAAAGAGGAATGAGTTTTTTCTTTCCTTTTTCTGAGAACAAAGAAGACAAAGGGAACAGTGAGCAGGACTGAACATTCCTAGTTTGTTTTTACTTTAACTGCTCCTAACTCGGCATGTCTGTAACAAAGTTTGCTTTTCTGCCCCCTAACTCTGCAGGAGCTTCATTTCTCACCTGTTATCCTTTGCTTACTTACCCTTACAACACCCTCTTCCCCTTGTAGTTCCTCTTTTTACATACCAGAATGAAGGCTGCAGAGCCCCGGAACTGCCAGGATCAATTATTGGGTTACAGACGCCAGCCTGTGACTGGTTTTGAGCAAGATCCTAACATCTTTGTTCCTCACCCCCAACTCCTGACTGTGAGCCCTCGTCTTATATAATCAGCCCCGAGGGAGTATATCAAGGCTGTATACTGTCACCCTGCTTATTTAACTTATATGCAGAGTACATCCTGAGAAACGCTGGGCTGGAAGAAGCACAAGTGGGAATCAAGACTGCTCGGAGAAATATCAATAACCTCAGATATGCAGATGACACCACCCTTATGGCAGAAAGTGAAGAAGAACTAAAAAACCTCTTGATGAAAGTGAAAAAGTAGAGTGAAAAAGTTGACTTAAAGCTCAACATTTAGAAAACGAAGATCATGGCATCTGGTCCCATCACTTCATGGGAAATAAATGGGAAAACAGTGGAAACAGTGTCAGACTTTATTTTTTTGGCCTCCAAAATCACTGCCGATGGTGACTGCAGCCATGAAATTAAAAGATGCTTACTCCTTGGAAGGAAAGTTATGGCCAACCTAGATAGCATATTCAAAAGCAGAGACATTACTTTGCCAACAAAGGTCCATCTAGTCAAGGCTATGGTTTTTCCAGTGGTCATGTATGGATGTGAGAGTTGGACTGTGAAGAAAGCTGAGCGCCGAAGAATTGATGCTTTTGAACTGTGGTGTTGGAGAAGACTCTTGAAAGTCGCTTGGACTGCAAGGAGATCCAACCAGTCCATTCTGAAGGAGATCAGCCCTGGGATTTCTTTGGAAGGAATGATGCTAAAGCTGAAACTCCAGTACTTTGGTCACCTCACGCGAAGTGTTGATTCATTGGAAAAGACTCTGATGCTGGGAGGGATTGGGGGCAGGAGAAGAAGGGGACGACAGAGGATGAGATGGCTGGATGGCATCACCAACTTGATGGATGTGAGTTTGAGTGAACTCTGGGAGTTAGTGATGGACAGGGAGGACTGGTGTGCTGCGATTCATGGGGTCACAAAGAGTCGGACACGACTGAGCGACTGAACTGAACTGAACTGAGACTCCTATGGAGCGAGGGCACAGTTCTTGAGGCATGAATCTACTGTGTTCCCCTCTTCACTGGCAGAGAATTAAAGCCACCTTTCTATTACCTCCAAACTCTGTCTCCATATTTTTTTATTTGGCTTCAGTGGGCAGAGAAATCCAAGATTTTGTTCGGCAACAAAAGAGAAAGCTTAAAGGTACGTCTCAGGGATCTCCCTGGTGGTCCCAGCGGTAACCTGCCCTGTGACGCAGGGCATATGGGTTCAGTCCCTGGTTGGGGAGCTGTGATCCCATCCCATGTGCCTTGGAGCAACTAAGCTGGTACACCACAACTAAAACCTGACGCAACCAAATTAATAAATATTTTTTAAGTGCATCTCAAGGTACCAGAGACCCTGGGGTTGTTCTAAGGTCAGCTCCCCTGGAGAAGGGTGGCCTTGGTGGGCGCCTTCTTCTTAAACTCCCACTTGCTCCCTCCTTCCTCCCCGGAGACCTGCCCACTGTTGATTTCTGTGCTGTTTCTAGGTCAGGTTACCAAAAATACTTTCACCCCACCTCAATCAGGGAGTAAAATCTCTTTAACATCAGAGTAATCTTCAGAGAGATTATTCAAGACAATACTGTTATTTACATTGTATAAGAGAGTATTAAGCATCTGGCCTGAAGCCTGTGCCCTGGGATTCTGTCAAGAACAGTGAGTAAATTTGTCTTGAACCGATTGGTTAGCAACTCATGTTTTCAGTTCATCCGCAGGAAAAAAGAGGGAGAAGCAATGCGATGCATGGAAACTCTACTTTTGCAATATTTCTGTAATTCTAAAAGTAAGTTTCTTTAAAAAGTAGGGAAAGGGCTTGTTTCAGTGGTATGATCCAGATTCTACCCTTAGAGATGAAAATACAACAACCTAAAAAATAATGTTTTTCCCCTTTTCCATTTGTCAAAAAAAAAAGAAAAAAAAAGGAATGTAGTCAAGTCTCAGAGCACCCGGAGGCTTACAAGCAAAATGAAGCAAAATTAAAATTGCTAATCTTATTGCCTTTTCCCTTAAATAGGCATTTAAATTCTTATGCCTCCTAGCTGGACACACAGAAATCATGTAAGATATTCTTATAACCTAGTCATGGCTATGAATTTTTTTTCAAGATCTCTTTGATGTGGCCCATTCTTTTTAAGTCTTTATTAAACTTGTTACAATACTGCTGCTGTTTTATGTTTTGGTGTTCTACTCAAAAGGCCTGTGGGATCTTAGCTGTCTGACCAGGGCTCGAACCCTCATCCACTGCATTGGAAGGTGAAGTCTTAACCAGTGGACCGCCAGGGACATCCCACAGCTATGAATTTAAGCAACAGACGAGCATGTATCCCTTCCCTACTCTAAGCATATGCTGAATTTTATTTTTTCTCCATTTTTTCACATGTGTGAAAATGGCTCAAATATCATCTCTTAGTCCAGCTCTCCAGTTCCGCTGCCGCTGCCCTTGGTTCCAGCCCTCATTGTCTTTTAATTTGACAGCCTCCATAAGGAGCTTAGAACTTCCGTGTTTCCCGAAAAACTCTGCTTTCAATATAGTTCTAAGTAATAAACCTGAGCATTGTTTTATCACTCTATTTAAAATCTTGAAATATAAAAAATGAGATCCAAACTCCTTGGCTGGGTATGTAAGATCTTCCATTATCTGACCCACCTAACAGTATCAACCTCGCCTCTTACTATTAACTTTTGCATACCTTCTATGTCTCTTTCATGCTTTTGCCCACATGTTTCCCCTGACTTCTCTTGCTTCTATTATTTGGGAGCCCTTTACTGTAAGTATATATTGCCTTGAAGGCTAGATGTATTTTACTCAAACTTCAAGACCCAAATCAAATGTTATTTCCCTAAAAACCTACTCAATTTACAGTTATGGAGTACTTACTATGTTGAAGACTCCGAATCTACTTGGCAGACTCAGTCTTTCTATACTCTAAGGACTTTGATCCTCCTTCTGCAATTACACGTTGAACCCTAACTACACTGTGAGCTTTCTCAGTGCTTTATAAATACGAATCATGTTAGCCTTTCTGGCCATCATATGACCCTGTTTATTCCCATTAATTCTTCCTTCACCTGGAGTTATAAGGTTAAAGTCCCTCCTCAACATATGCTACTACAGCTAAGTGAAAATGCCCCAACCTGCCTCTAGCTTAAACCCTCCAACAGGTTTATTAGACTCAATTTCAGGTACTTACATTGACTCTTATTAAACTTAATTTTGTTAGATTCAGCCAGTCATTTGAATATGACTATATACTTTTAAATTCCAATTTTTTTAACCAAACTATATTGGTTATTCTTCTCAAATTCATGTGACTTACAAAATGCTCAAATATCTTTTTATCCAAAGTCTAAAAATTGTTGAATAAGGTAAGTTAGACAGTGATTACTGACAAATTATCATGTTATCCCCATCAGGCAGGCTTCAAATGCCTCCTTAGGATCTGGGATCCTACTTTTAGGTAAAGTACCATTCTGAAAGCCAGACTTATCATTTTCTTGATCTCCTCTCTAGTCTAGTCTATTAATTTTATGAAGAAGAAATAATATATCTGACTTGAATTTGTATTAGTTATTAAAGACCACAATTGGTTTTTACAGGATTTTATAAGTTACATCTTAGTGTCTTCCTTGAGATTTTCACTAAATTCATCAGTTTAAGATTTGTGAAATCTACTTTCTTTCACTTTTTTGAAAATTCTCACATGGATAGCCCATTTTCTGGAACCTCTCCCATCCTCTGAGATCCTCCAAGTTTACCCAGAGGAATGATCTTACTGCAGTTTTATTTAATCTTTCAACAAGTAGATAGTGAACATTTATAATGTGCCAGACTCTGGGCCAGACACTGGTATTGGCCTTGAGCCAAACAGCCATGATTCCTCCATCCAAGGAGTTCATATCATGATTCTCTGTGTCTTGAACGGTTACACTCCGGGGAGTCAGCTAGATCTTTGCTCCAACTCTAAGGGACTTCAGTAACATTTACCAGTGTTTGTCTGGGAAGTCATCCTTCTTACAAGAGAAGGTGAAGAAATGCTGACTGACAGTCATTTGCAATTATATCATTTCCTAATGACAAAGGAAAATTTCCAGGGACTTGGTCTCTAGCAGTCCTCTAGGAGTTCACATCTTGATGAGCAAAGACAAATCCAACAATCACATGGTATGTAAACTTGGAGAAAACCAATGAACACATTGAGAATGAATTCACATTATGGTAAGTGCCATGAAAACACAAAACAGACTGATGTGGTAGAGAGTGAACAGACGTGGAATGAGTATCTTGGATAGAGTGGCCAAGTGTGACACCTCTGATTTAATTGCAACTGCAAAGACTGAGTTGGGAAGGAGGTGGATGCCTGCAAGGACCTTAACCAAGCCCTCCATAGCTAGAGTGTAGTGAGTATGGTAGAGAAACGTGAAAAAGGCTGGGAGATGTGGAACAGGGAGGAGTCACCAGATTCAGAGCCTTGTAAGTCATGCAAGTAGAGATATACCCACTATGAAGTCAGTGAATGGCATAGAGTCCCAGGGGTAAGTCAGGTTATCTCCAATACTGTCTCTTTGGGTAACACCAGTAAATACTAGGAACAGCATGCATCTTCAAAAGCCAAAATGGTTGGCAAAGAACAGGAGCACTGTCCTATACCTCTTACTTAAACAGAAATTTCATTTCATTCTAATCCTCTGAGAATAAACCTTCATCCACACAGAGCAAAGTATGTGTTTGCTCATCTCACCAAGACACATAATAATCCTTGACATTAGTCAATAAGTTGAAAGTGGAAATTCAATCATAAAAGACATTTCTGCTTCCAGATGATGTAGAAATGACCTCATTAAGTCTGTTTTCAAAAATTACTTTCCCCAAAAGCTGATGACTCCTTGAATGGTGATGTTAAATGGCTCTGATAAAGACAAACACAGACTTAAGTGTCAGCATCAGTGGTGCCTGATTCTGTCTTTGTCGTCATGGTGACAAGAAATTAAAGAAGACTGGATATCATCAGTTAATGCAATGCTTTGGGAGCTCTTAATTGAACAATTCCTTTAGGGACAAGGGTCCTGGGACAAAAAATGTTTCCCTGAGTTGCAGGCAGGGTTGTCTGTAAACATCTTCAGAGGACAAGGGAGTGGGCAGTTGATGAGGAGATGCTATTCAGTTCAGTTCAGTTGTTCAGTCATATCCGACTCTGTGACTCCATGAACCGCAGCATGCCAGGCCTCCCTGTCCATCACCAACTCCCGGACTCCACCCAAACCCATGTCCATCAAGTCGGTGATGCCATCCAACCATCTCATCCTCTGTCATCCCCTTCTCCTCCTGCCCTCAATCTTTCCCAGCATCAGGGTCTTTTCCAATGAGTCAGCTCTTCGCATCAGGTGGCCAAAGTATTGGAGTTTCAGCTTCAACATCAGTCCTTCCAATGAACACCCAGGACTGATCTCCTTTATGATGGACTGGTTGGATCTCCTTGCAGTCCAAGGGACTCTCAAGAGTCTTCTCCAACACCACAGTTCAAAAGCATCAATTCTTCTGCACTCAGCTTTCTTCACAGTCCAACTCTCACATCCATACATGACCATTGGAAAAACCATAGCCTTGACTAGATGGACCTTTGTTGGCAAAGTAATGTCTCTGCCTTTTAATATGCTGTCCATATCCCACTCCCATTAAAGGAGGCTGATAGGGGGCGGTCCTAAGATAGCAGAGGAATAGGACAGGGAGACCACTTTCTCCCCCACAAATTCATCAAAAGAACATTTAAATGCTGAGTAAAATCCACAAAACAACTTCTGAATGCCAGCAGAGGACATCAGGCACCCAGAAAAGCAGCCCATTGTCTTCGAAAGGAGGTAGGAAAAATATAAAAGACAAAAAAAGAAACAAAAGAGGTAGGGAGGAGCTCCGTCCGGGGAAGGGAGTCTTAAAAAGAGAGAGGTTTCCAAACACCAGGAAACACTCTCACTGCCAAGTCTGTGCCAAGCCTTGGAAGCACAGAGAGCAACATAATAGGGAGGAAAAATAAGTAAATAACTAAAACCCACAGATTACGAGCCCAACGGTAACTCCCCTAGTGGAGAAGCACCAGAGACGCCTGTGCCCGCCACTAGCAAGAGGGGGCTGGGCAGGGAGGCGCGGGCTGCATTGCTTAGAGTAAGGATCGGACCTGAATGCCCCCAAGGGTAATCAGAGAGAACTAATTTGGGCTAGCAAACCAGACTGTGGGATAGCTACCACGCAAAAAGCCCTAAGACACTGCCAGGCCCGCGCACAGAACAAAGGGCGGAACAGAACTAGCCGGCTGCAGACCATCCCCCTCTGGTGCCGGGCAGCCAGAGCCGGAAGAGGGCAATCGCAGCCCCAGAGAGACATTATCTACCAAACTGCAAGCAGGCTTCTTTGCTTACTAAGACTCCTTGGGGTTCTGGACAGTCATCCGCCTGAGAAGGCACGCCAGTTGTACACCCAGAAAACCGAGCGGCAGGGACAGGAGAGGCGATAAGTTGCAGTGACTGCACTTGCCAAACACCTCATCACCCGAGCTGCTCGGAGCTGGGAAGGGCACAAAACGCAGGCCCAACAGAGTCTGCGCCTCTGAGGACTACCGGAGTGCCTGAACCTGAGCGGCTTAGACCTGGGAGGTGCATTCAGCCCAGGGCCGGCCTCGGACGGTTCCTGGAGGAGCAACCTAGAGCCTGAGCTGTGTGGGAAGGGAGGGTGCACGCGCCGTGAGCGGGGGCAAGCCCAGTGTTGCTGAGACACTAGGAGCACACGCAAGTGTTATTTCTTTGCAGCGTCCCTCCCTCCCCACAGCGTGACTGAACAAGTGAGCCTAAAAATGTGTCCACCACCGCCCCCTTCTGTCAGGGTGGAAATCAGACACTGAAGAGACCGGCAAACAGAAACTAAAACCGAGGGAACCGCCTTGGAAGTGACAGGCGCAATAGATTAAAACCCTGTAGTTAGTACCGACTACATAGGAAGGGGTCTATAGATCTTGAGAAATATAAGCCGGACCAAGAAACTATCTGAAAATTAACTGACCCCACACTGCTCACAACACCAGAGAAAGTCCTAGATATATTTTTACTATTTTTATGATCATTCTTTTCTTTTTCCTTTTTTTAACTTTTTTTAAAATTTTAAGTCCTCTTTACTCCTTTAATTTTCATTTTTATAACCATTACTTTTCAAAAAAAAAAAAAGACTATTTTTTAAAGCAAACTTCATATCAGATCAGTAGCTCCGTCATGTTCGACTCTTTGCGACCCCATGAATTGCAGCATGCCAGGCCTCCCTGTCCATCACCAACTCCTGAAGTTCACTCAGACTCACGTCCATCGAGTCAGTGATGCCATCCAGCCATCTCATCCTCTGTCGTCCCCTTCTCCTCCTGCCCCCAATCCTTCCCAGCATCAGAGTCTTTTCCAATGAGTCAGCTCTTCACATGAGGTGGCCAAAGTACTGGAGTTTCAGCTTTAGCATCATTCCTTCCAAAGAAATCCCAGGGCTGATCTCCTTCAGAATGGACTGGTTGGATCTCCTTGCAGTCCAAGCGACTCTCAAGAGTCTTCTCCAACACCACAGTTCAAAAGCATCAATTCTTCGGCACTCAGGCTTCTTCACAGTCCAACTCTCACATCCATACATGACCACAGGAAAAACCATAGCCTTGACTAGACGAACCTTTGTTGGCAAAGTAATGTCTCTGCTTTTCAATATGCTATCTAGGTTGGTTATAACTTTCCTTCCAAGGAGTAAGTGTCTTTTAATTTCATGGCTGCAGTCACCATCTGCAGTGATTTTGGAGCCCAGGAAAATAAAGTCTGACACTGTTTCCACTGTTTCCCCATCTATTTCCCATGAAGTGATGGGACCGGATGCCATGATCTTCGTTTTCTGAATGTTGAGTTTTAAGCCAACTTTTTCACTCTCCTCTTTCACCTTCATCAAGAGGCTTTTTAGTTCCTCTTCACTTTCTGCCATAAGGGTGGTGTCATCTGCATATCTGAGGTTATTGATATTTCTCCCGGCAATCTTGATTCCAGCTTGTGTTTCTTCCAGTCCAGCATTTCTCATGATGTACTCTGCATATAAGTTAAATAAACAGGGTGACAATAGACAGCCTTGACAAACTCCTTTTCCTATTTGGAACCAGTCTGTTGTTCCATGTCCAGTTCTAACTGTTGCTTCCTGACCTGCATACAGATTTCTCAAGAGGCAGGTCAGGTGGTCTGGTATTCCCATCTCTTTCAGAATTTTCCACAGTTTATTGTGATCCACACAGTCAAAGGCTTTGGCATAGTCAATAAAGCAGAAATAGATGTTTTTCTGGAACTCTCTTGCTTTTTCCATGATCCAGTGGATGTTGGCAATTTGATCTCTGGTCCCTCTGCCTTTTCTAAAACCAGCTTGAACATCAGGAAGTTCACGGTTCACATATATAAAACTTTATATATATATATATATATATATATATTAATAACTTTTGTGACTTTGTTTTTTTCTTCTTCTTTTCTTTAATATTGTATTATTGAAAATCCAAACTCTACTCTAGAATTTTAATCTTTGCTTTTTGGTATTTGTTATCAATTTTGTACCTTTAAGAACCCAATCTTCAGTACCTATTTTTACTTGGGAGCGAGATTACTGGCTTGACTGCTCTCTCCCCCTTTGGGCTCTCCTCTCTCTCCACTAGGTCGCCTCTGTCTCCTCCCTCCCCCTTCTCTTCTCTACCCAACTCTCTGAATCTGTGTATTCCAGATGGTGGAGGACACTTAGGGAACTGATTACGGGCTGGATCTGTCTCTTTCCTTTTTATTCCCCCTTTTTATCCTCCTGGCCACCTATGTCTCCTTCCTCCCTCTTCTCTTCTCTGTATAACTCCATGAACATCTCTGAGTGGTCCAGACTGTGGATTGCACATAAGGAAGTGATTACTGGCTAGCTTGCTCTCTCCTCTTTTGATTCTACCTCATCTCATTCGGGTCACCTCTAACTCCCTCCTCCCTCTTCTCTTCTCCATGTAACTCTGTGAACCTCTCTGGGTATCCCTCACTGTGGAGAAACTTTTCATCTTTAACCTAGATGTTTTATCAATGGTGCTGTATAGAAGGAGAATTCTTGAGACTACTATAAAAATAAGACTGAAAACCAGAAGCAGGAGGCTTAAGTCCAAATCCTGAGAACGTCATAGGACATCTGACTCCAGGGAACATTAAGCGATAGGAGCTCATCAAACGCCTCCATACCTACACTGAAACTAAGCACCACCCAAGGGCCAACAAGTTCCAGAGCAAGACATACCACACAAATTCTCCAGCAACACAGGAACACAGCCCTGAGTGTCAATATACAGGCTGCCCAAAGTTACTCCAAATCCACTGACATCTCAAAACTCATTACTAGACACTTCATTGCACTCCAGAAAGAAGAAATACAGCTCCACCCACCAGAACATCGGCACAAGCTTCCCTAACCAAGAAACCTTGACAAGCCACTGATACAACCCCACCCACAGCGAGGAAACTCCATAATAAAGAGAACTCCACAAACTGCCAGAATACAGAAAGGACACCCCAAAATCAGCAATATAAAGATGAAGAGACAGAGGAATACCCAGCAGATAAAGGAACAGGATAAATGCCCACCAAACCAAACCAAAGAGGAAGAGATAGGGAATCTACCTGATAAAGAATTCTGAATAATGATAGTGAAAATGATCCAAAATCTTGAAATAAAAATGGAATCACAGATAAATAGCCTGGAGACAAGGATTGAGAAAATGCAAAAAAGGTTTAACAAGGACCTAGAAGAAATAAAAAAGAGTCAATATATAATGAATAATGCAATAAATGAGATCAAAAACACTCTGGAGGCAACAAATAGTAGAATAACAGAGGCAGAAGATAGGATTAGTTAATTAGAAGATAGAATGGTAGAAATAAATGAATCAGAGAGGAAAAAAGAAAAACTAATTAAAAGAAATGAGGACAATCTTAGAGACCTCCAGGACAATTATTAAATGCCACAACATTCGAATCATAGGAGTCCCAGAAGAAGAAGACAAAAAGAAAGACCATGAGAAAATACTTGAGGAGATAATAGTTGAAAACTTCCCTAAAATGGGGAAGGAAATAATCACCCAAGTCCAAGAAACCCAGAGAGTCCCAAACAGGATAAACCCACGGCAAAACACCCCAAGACACATATTAATCAAAGATCAAACACAAAGAACAAATATTAAAAGCAGCCAGGGAAAAACAACAAATAACACACAAGGGGATTCCCATAAGGATAACAGCTGATCTCTCAATAGAAACTCTTCAGGCCAGGAGGGAATGGCAACACATACCTAAAATGATGAAAGAAAATAACCTACAGCCCAGATTACTGTACCCAGCAAGGATCTCATTCAAATATGAAGGAGAAATCAAAAGCTTTACCGACAAGCAAAAGCTGAGAGAATTCAGCACCACCAAACCAGCTCTCCAACAAATGCTAAAGGATATTCTCCAGAAAGGAGACACAAAAACGGTGTATAAACTCAAACCCAAAACAATAAAGTAAATGGCAACGGGATCATACTTATCAATAATTACCTTAAACGTAAATGGGTTGAATGCCCCAACCAAAAGACAAAGACTGGCTGAATGGATACAAAAACAAGACCCCTATATATGTTGTCTACAAGAGACCCATCTCAAAACAGGGGACACATACAGACTGAAAGTGAAGGGCTGGAAAAAGATATTCCATGCAAATAGAGATCAAAAGAAAGCAGGAGTAGCAATATTCATATCAGATAAAATAGACTTTAAAACAAAGGCTGTAAAACGAGTCAAAAAGGAAACTACATAATGATCAAAGGATCAATCCAAGAAGAAGATATAACAATTATAAATATATATGCACCCAACATAGGAGCACTGCAATATGTAAGACAAATGCTAACAAGTATGAAAGGGGAAATTAACAATAACACAATAATAGTGGGAGACTTTAATACCCCACTCACAACTATGGATAGATCAACTAAACAGAAAACTAACAAAGAAACACAGACTTTAAATGATACAATAGACCAGTTAGACCTAATTGATATTTATAGGACATTTCACCCCAAAACAATGCATTTCACCTTTTTCTCAAGTGCACATGGAACCTTCTCCAGGATAGATCACATCCTGGGCCATAAATCTAGCCTTGGTAAATTCAAAAAAATTGAAATCATTCCAAGCATCTTTTCTGACCACAATGCAGTAAGATTTGATCTCAATTACAGGAGAAAAAAATATTAAAAATTCCAAAATATGGAGGCTGAACAACATGCTGCTGAATAACCAACAAATTACAGAAGAAATCAAAAAAGAAATCAAAATATGCATAGAAACGAATGAAAATGAAAACACAACAACCCAAAACCTATGGGACACTGTAAAAGCAGTGCTAAGGGGAAAGTTCATAGCAATACAGGCTTGCCTCAAGCAATACAGGCATACCTCAAGAAACTAACTCTACACCTAAAGCAACTAGAAAAGGAAGAAATGAAGAACCCCAGGGTTAGTAGAAGAAAAGAAATCTTAAAAATTAGGGCAGAAATAAATGCAAAAAAAAAAAAGAGAGAGAGAGAGACCATAGCAAAAATCAACAAAGCCAAAAGCTGGTTCTTTGAAAGGATAAATAAAACTGACAAACCATTAGCCAGACTCATCAAGAAACAAAGGGAGAAAAATCAAATCAATAAAATTAGAAATGAAAATGGAGAAATCACAACAGACAACACAGAAATACAAAGGATCATAAGAGACTACTATCAGCAATTATATGCCAATAAAATGGACAACGTGGAAGAAATGGACAAATTCTTAGAAAAGTACAACTTTCCAAAACTGGACCAGGAACAAATAGAAAATCTTAACAGACCCATCACAAGCACAGAAATTGAAACTGTAATCAGAAATCTTCCAGCAAATAAAAGCCCAAGTCCAGATGGCTTCACAGCTGAATTCTACCAAAAATTTAGAGAAGAGCTGACACCTATCCTATTCAAACTCTTCCAGAAAATCACAGAGGAAGGTAAACTTCCAAACTCATTCTATGAGGCCACCATCACCCTAATACCAAAACCTGACAAAGATGCCACAAAAAAAAGAAAACTACAGGCCAATATCACTGATGAACATAGATGCAAAAATCCTTAATAAAATTCTAGCAATCAGAATCCAACAATACATTAAAAAGATCATACACCATGACCAAGTGGGCTTTATCCCAGGGATGCAAGGATTCTTCAGTATCCACAAATCAATCAATGTAATACACCACATTAACAATTGAAAAATAAAAGCCATATGATTATCTCAATAGATGCAGATAAAGCCTTTGATAAAATTCAACATCCATTTATGATAAAAACTCTCCAGAAAGCAGGAATAGAAGGAACATACCTCAACATAATAAAAGCTATAAATGACAAACCCACAGCAAACATTATCCTCAATGGTGAAAAATTGAAAGCATTTCCCCTAAAGTCAGGAACAAGACAAGGGTGCCCACTCTCACCACTACTATTCAACATCATTTTGGAAGTTTTGGCCACAGCAATCAGAGCAGAAAAAGAAATAAAAGGAATCCAAATTGGAAAAGAAGAAGTAAAACTCTCACTGTTTGCAGATGACATGATCCTTTACATAGAAAACCCTAAAGACTCCACCAGAAAATTACTAGAACTAATCAATGAATATAGTAAAGTTGCAGGATATAAAATCAACACACAGAAATCCCTTGCATTCCTATACACTAACAATGAGAAAACAGAAAGAGAAATTAAGGAAACAATTCCATTTACCATTGCAACGAAAAAAATAAAATACTTAGGAATATATCTACCTAAAGAAACTAAAGACCTATATATAGAAAACTATAAAACACTGATGAAAGAAATCAAAGAGGACACTAATAGATGGAAAAATATACCATGTTCATGGATCGGAAGCATCAATATAGTGAAAATGAGTATACTACCCAAAGCAATCTATAGATTCAATGCAATCCCTATCAAGCTACCAGCGGTATTCTTCACAGAGCTAGAACAAATAATTTCACAATTTGTATGGAAATACAAAAAACCTCGAATAGCCAAAGCTATCTTGAGAAAGAAGAATGGAACTGGAGGAATCAACCTGCCTGACTTCAGGCTCTACTACAAAGCCACAGTCATCAAGACAGTATGGTACTGGCACAAAGACAGAAATATAGATCAATGGAACAAAATAGAAAGGCCAGAGATAAACCCACGCACCTATGGACACCTTATCTTTGACAAAGGAGGCAAGAACATACAATGGAGAAAAGACAATCTCTTTAACAAGTGGTGCTGGGAAAACT
This sequence comes from Bos taurus, assembly GCF_002263795.3. NCBI lineage: Eukaryota > Metazoa > Chordata > Mammalia > Artiodactyla > Bovidae > Bos > Bos taurus. The sequence goes on from NC_037341.1 coordinate 28,025,737, forward strand.
GGTCAAACACTTGTAAAAGAATGAAACTAGAACACTGTCTAACACCATACACAAAAATAAACTCAAAATGGATTAAAGATCTAAACATAAGACCAGAAACTATAAAACTCTTAGAGGAGAACATAGGCAAAACATTCTCCAACATACATCACAGCAGGATCCTCTATGACCCACCTCCCAGAATATTGGGAATAAAAGCAAAAATAAACAAATGGGACCTAATTAAACTTAAAAGCTTCTGCACAACAAAAGAAACTATAAGCAAGGTGAAAAGACAGCCTTCAGAATGGGAAAAAATAATAGCAAATGAAGCAACTGACAAACAGCTAATCTCAAAAATATACAAGCAACTCCTGCAGCTCAACTCCAGAAAAATAAATGACCCAATCAAAAAATAGGCCAAAGAACTAAATAGACATTTCTCCAAAGAAGACATACATATGGCTAACAAACACATGAAAAGATGCTCAACATCACTCATTATCAGAGAAATGCAAATCAAAACCACAATGAGGTACCATTTCAAGCCAGTCAGAATGGCTGCAATCCAAAAGTCTACAAGCAATAAATGCTGGAGAGGATGTGGAGAAAAGGGAACCCTCTTACACTGTTGGTGGGAATGCAAACTAGTACAGCCACTATGGAGAACACTGTGGAGATTCCTTAAAAAACTGGAAATAGAACTGCCATATGACCCAGCAATCCCACTGTTGGGCATACACACCAAGGAAACCAGAATTGAAAGAGACACGTGTACCCCAATGTTCATCTCAGCACTGTTTATAATAGCCAGGACATGGAAGCAATCTAGATGTCCATCAGCAGATGAATGGATAAGAAAGCTGTGGCACATATAAACAATGGAGTATTACTCAGCCATTAAAAAGAATACATTCGAATCAGTTCTAATGAGGTGGATGAAACTGGAGCCTATTATACAGAGTGAAGTAAGCCAGAAAGAAACACCAATACAGTATACTAACGCATATATACGGAATTTAGAAAGATGGTAACAACAACCCTGTATGCGAGACAGTAAAAGAGACACAGATGTATAGAACAGTCTTTTGGACTCTGTGGGAGAAGGGGGCGGGGGATGATTTGGGAGAATGGCATTAAAACATGTATAATATCATATAAGAAACGAATCGCCAGTCCAGGTTCGATGCAGGATACAGGAGGCTTGGGGCTGGTGCACTGGGATGACCCAGAGGGATGGTATGGGGAGGGAGGTGGGAGGGGGTTTCAGGATGGGAACACATGTACACCCGTGGCGGATGCATGTTGATGTATGGCAAAACCAATACAATATTGTAAAGTAAAAAAATAAATAAATAAAGGAGGCTGACACCAACTCCATTTGGTTGTTAAGTGAGAAAATACATGGAAAGTAGTCAACACAGGCCCTGACATATTAGTGAATCCCCATGAACATGAGCCTTCCCTCACCATTCTGTCCCTTTCAACACCCTCCTTCTCCCTCTTCCTTGCCCTTGATGAAAGCCAACAAGCTGTTCTTAGGGCCATGGCTTTTATCAGCTGTAACTCTCATTGTCTGAGAGTGGGGGCCACTGAAGTAGAGTTTACTCTTCTTAGAAGTACCTTCTAGTTTGCAAAGTAGACTTCTATATTGGTTTTTATTTAAAGAAGTTTTGGGGCTTCCATGATAGCTCAGTTGGTAAAGAATCCACCTGCAATACAGGAGACCTGGGTTCGATCCATGGGTGGGAAGATCCCCTAGAGAAGGGAAAGGCTACCCACTCCAATATTCTGGCCTGGAGAACCCCATAGACCCTATAGTCCATGGGGTCGCAAAGAGTAGGACACGACTGAGTGACTTTCACTCAAGAAGTTTTATGCAGAATTATCTGAGCCCTTCTAACTCAGGGTAAAATTTTTTACTTAAAGTTGGGGCATAGCTGCAAAGAGCAGCCTCCCTGGTAGTGCAGGCAGCCTGTTGCCCGTACAGGTTGCCCTAAGAGACCTTGGAGACAACCCCTTCCAGTGGACATTCCTGACTGGCATGGTACCCCCAGTCTATGCTCCAAACAAATGTGTGCCTTTGGGAAACCCCAGGGCACAGTGGCCAGGATCAACATTGGCCAAGTTGTAATGTCCATCCACACCAAGCTGCAGAGCAAGGAGCACGTGACGGAGGCCCTTCACAGGGCCAAGTTCAAGTTCCCCAGGTACCAGAAGATCTCAATCTCCAAGCAGTGGAGCTGAATGCGGATGAATTTGAAAACATGGTGGCAGAAAAGCAGGTCATCCCATTGACTGTGGGGTCAATGCCTAACCCTGGCCCTCTGGACTGATGGTGGGCCCTACACTCATGAGAGCTTGGCATTGGCCCCTCCTTACTCATGCCCACCAATAAATTCTACTTTCCTGTTAATAAATAAATTAAGCTGGAGAAAGCTCTACTGTGAGTTTGAATTCTACTTTCATGCTTTCTTGCCTGGAAGCACATATGTATCAGGATGTTACAGTAACCTGCCAGCAGATATCAGTCCAAGGAGAGAACTAGCGTCCCCCTATTTTGGTGGTGGTGGTGTTTAGTTGATAAGTTGGAGGCTACAAATTTTAGGCTTTCCTGAGTTGCTCTCTTAAAGAAGAATTCAGGCCCAAGACTCATTCTGTGCTCTGGCTTTCCTGTGACCTAAAGCCTGGAAGCCTTTCACCTCCAGCTGGTCAAATGGAGAAAGAAAGAAAGACAGAAAAAGTGATGTCATGGAGGCATGATGGGGGGTGGATTTTTAGGGGCCAGGCCTGGAAACAGTGCCTGGGACTTCTGCCTACTTTCCTCTGTCCAGAACGTAGTCACAAGGACCTCACCAAACAGCAAGGAAAGCAGAGAAGAGATTTGAGCTGTGGCCCAGAAAGGAAAGGAAAGGAATATAATAACCACGGGCTTCCCAGGTGGCACTAGTGGTAAAGAGCTAGCCTGCCAATGCAGGAGATGAGCATTCGATCCCTGGGTCAGGAAGGTCCCCTGGAGGAGGGCATGGCAACCCACTCCAGCATTTTTGCCTGGAGAATCCCATGGACAGAAGAGCCTGACGGCTACAGTGCATAGGGTCACTAACAGTCCGACACCACTGACGCAACTTAGCACCCAAGCACACATGATAACCACATAGCAAACGCTGCCTGACCATCTTTTATTACAGTTAGTTTTGTCCAGGGTTTTTTTTTTTTTTTTTTTACTGTAATTAGTAGTTGTTATATTAGAATTTCACCAATAATTAATAAAATTCAAGGATTTGGAACCAAGGAAATTATCTTCCTTTTAAGATCCCATAGAAGAATAGAAACTATCTTCAGTGGCATCTTTCCACAGCCCTACAAATATATACAAGCCAACAGTGACATCACCCACAATACACCCAGAGCAGCATAGAGCCTCCCTCTCCTATCAGGAGAGAAGACTCTCCTTCCTCATCCCTTTTCCCTTTTCCATCTTCCAGGACTTCATCACAGACTCAATGGACATGAGTTTGAGCAAGCTCTGGGAGACGGTGATGCACAGGGAAGCCTCACATGCTGCAGCCCATAGAGTCACAAAGAGTCGGACACAACTAAGAGACTAAACAATAGCAAAGGACCTTGTGGTCCCAGGGTTTTTGCTACCCACCTAGTCCTCATACTCAGCCTTGGACATCAGACCTAGTTGGGCCAGATGTTGGTGTTGAGACAATGGAGACAGGAAGAACACTAGATTTCCTATTTCCTGACTTTTATTACCTAAGGCATCTTGTGTTACCTTCTGGCTCAGAGAAGTTGAAGGATGTACAGAAGGTGAGGAGAAGAAAAACAACTCCCCAACCTTGCTGAGAGGTTCTGCTCTGCACAAGCAGTTATAGTCAGGAAGGCTTTCTCTAATGGACCACAGACTAAAGAACAGGGAAGGAGTCCCTGAAGGTCCAGGGGTCCAGGCTTCAGGGGGCTCGGTTTTGATCCCAGCTCAGGGAATCAAGATCCCACAAGTCTTGCAACAAAGCCAAAAACTACTCTTAAAAACTTCAATTAAAAAATAGTGAGCCACAGCTCATAAAGAGCTATCTAAATTTAGGTTACTAGGTTTATCCCTTACGTTGCTCCCAAGCCTTTTGTAAACTCTTGCTGAATGTATACATTACTCGTGTGTGCTGGGGTGGAGGGTGTGCATGAAAATATTTAGTGTAAACTTGGCACTAGGTACTAACCTTAAAGATGCACCAATTCATCGACCCAGCAGTTTCCAGGAAATTGTCTTACAGATGCCACATATGTGCAAAAAAGTTGTTCTTCACTATTTTTATTGAAGCAGTTTTGGTAATAGGAAAAGACTGGAAACAACGCAAGTGCTTGGAAACTGGCTAAATGAATTATGGTAGAGCTATGCAGTGGTCATTACAGAAAAGAATGAGGGACTTCTTTTCTATAATGAAGGTGGCCCAGTGGATAAGAGTCCACCTGCCAATGTAGGGGACACAGGTCCAATCCCTGGTCTGGGAGGATTCCACAGGCCTCAGAGCAGCTAAGCCCGTGCATTGCAATTCCTGAGCCGGAGCTCTGCAACAAGAGAAGCCACCACAATGAGAAACCCGCACACTGCCAGCTAAAGAGTAGTCCCGCTGGCCGAAACCAGAGAAAACCAGAGTGCAGCAATAAAGACCCAGCACAGCAAAAAAATAAGTAAATAAAGTATTTAAAAGGGAGAGAGAAAAGAATGAGGAACTCTGTATGCTGGAGTAGTTCTAAGACACAGCCGGAGGCAGAGTCACTTGTGGTGGTGTGTGCCGTGTTCTAGATCCTGTATTTGTCTCAGCCTAGAAGATGCAGAGAAACCAGTTACACAGGTTGTCTTGGGGAGACAGGGCTGGGGGGCTGGGGTCATAGACCAAAGAAGAAGACTTTGTAGCCTCTCCTTGTACAATCTGCTCAGGAAAATTCAAGTTGGTAATAAATAAACAAAATGTTTTCATCTTCAGTCAGCAGTGCCATGGGATACTGGGAGAAGAGATCCCATTCTTACTTTGAGTAAAAGCCTCCAAGAGCAGGCGGCATCTGTGAAGCCAGGGCGACTCAGGTCTCACAGGGGGAGGAGCCGAGGTGCCAGGGTCTACACTTCCTCCGTCCCACATGCAGAGTCCCTTCCTAAGGTGCCAACCTAGAAGAATCCAGGTTTTCTTTTACCAAGAAAGGTGGCATTTTCCTTCACAGGTCATTGGACTCTGTTTTCATAGTTTCTTTAGTTTGGCTGAAACTCAGGAAAGTAAACAGCAAAAACAAGTGAACCATGAAGTTAAGCCTACATCATTGGGGTGTGAACTAAGATCATTAAATCTGTCATGTGAGATCTAAATATTAATGTAGAAATTCCATGATGCTATAAAATTGTGCCAAAAGTAGACTAACCCACAATAATAACAGAGTAAACAGCTGCTGCTGCTGCTAAGTCGCTTCAGTCGTGTCCAACTCTGTGCGACCTCATAGACGGCAGCCCACCAGGCTCCCCCATCCCTGGGATTCTCCAGGCAAGAACACTGGAGTGGGTTGCCATTTCCTTCTCTAATAGAGCAAACAGCACGACTGACAGATCTGAGAAAGGACTCAACCCTTCCAACTGGTATTTACACGAGCACATACTCATCTTTGGGCTTCCCTGGTGGCTCAGACAGTAAAGAATCCACCTGCAATGCAAGAGACCTAGGTTCGATCCCTAGGTTGAGAAGATCCCCTGGAGAAGGGAATGGCAATTCACTCCGGTATTCTTGCCTGGCAAATGCCCATGGACAGAGGAGGAGCCTGGCTGGCTACAGTTCCTGGGGTCGCAAGAGTCAGACATGACTGATCGACTAAGCATAGCACATACCCATCTTTAATGACAAGGAGAGAAATAGTGTTATAGATACTTAATGCATCAGGGCTCAGTGAATCTGGGGAGAAAGCAGATGGCTTGTGTAGACCTGAGAGCATTTTAGTATTAGGCAAATGAACCACAATTAGATGGGCGTGGTGAAGGCACAGCCTGTTGCATGCTTAATTGTCAGTAGGGGATCCTTCAGATGATCGTCCTCTTTGCTCTTCAGGAGTTCATGCAAATGTGGTGCAAGCTGAAGGGCAAGAGCCGGGGGCATTGAGCACAGCTAAGTAGAGAGAGAATTCACTATACTACCAGAGATGGGCTTCCCTTGTGGCTCAGTGGTAAAGAATCCGCTTGTCAATGCAGGAGACACAGGTTTGATCCCTGGGTCAGGAAGATCCCATGGAGAAGGAAATGGCAACCCACTCCAATATTCTTGCCTGGGAAACCCATGGACAGAGGAGCCTGGTGGGCTACAGTCCATGGGGTTGCAAAAAGTCACGACTGAGCAACTAAACAAAAACCAACAATGGAGGAGCCCAGCCTGTGCCTGAGGGAGAGGAAAATCCTCCTTCCCCCATCTCCCCCTTTATTGTGCCCAGTGTGGAAGCAGGGTTGTTGCCCAAAAAAAAAGAAAAAAAAAAAAAAAGCTTCATTGATCTACATGAGTTATCACTGATCTACAAATGTCATGAGATGCATGGAAGAAAGAAGCCTAGGGGCAGGATGGGTAACTGAGGAGGAAGAGGAAAAAGTCTGAGCAGAAAGGGAAGGAGATTGGAGTGACTACAGAACTTTAAAGATGAACGATAGCTACAGAGAGTGGTAGGAAATCTGAATGTATTTGTGACTGTGCACCCTCCACCTCTTCTGTAGCCTCATAAAAAAAACAGAATGAAAACATCAGTTATTACTCCTCAGTGCTTTATGGAGTTGGATTTATGTTCTTTTCTGTGTATGGTGCTGGGCTGACAGGGGTTTTGAGTTGGAAGCAAGAAAGCTTCGTGTTTGAGGGGGTTGAATTATTCAAACTGAAACTTATTTCAACTTATTGAAACAAATTGAAACTTACTGAATTATTCAAATTGAAAATGAACCCAGGACACTTTTCAGTATATTGATGTCTGAGGCACTTGACACCAGCATTTACTTACCAATGGTCGTCAGAGGCTTTACAGACCTTTGAGTTGCCAGGTTTTTGTTCTTTATTTTATGAAAGGGGCCACATGGCCATGGTCTCCTATAGTGGAGTCAACTCATACTCAGGGAGTGAAGTTGCAAAATGCATGCATAAAGCAAAAGTGAAGTATAGTCAAAATTTCCATTTAAAATACTGGAATTCAGGACTTCCCTGACTGTCCAGTGGTTAAGAACCCATCTTGCAATGCAGAATACCCGGATTCAATCCCTGGTCCAGGAACTAAGATCCCACATGCTGCTGGGGGCAATGAAGCCCGTGCACCACAACAAAAGATCCCACACACTGTAACTAAGACTCAACGCAACCAAATAAATAAAATTTTTTAAAAATACTAAATTTCACCCCTGAAGTCCATTACTGGTGAATTGTATACCAAAGTTCAGCCCAGTCAGAAGTTTTTCATCATTGAACACACAGCCCTTCATTGATTATTTAATCAGCATCAACCACATGCAGTGATGTAGGACAAAAATAGTCCTCACCTTCATGTAAATTATGTTCTAGGTGATGCATGCTAAGTCACTTCAGTCACGTCCAATTCTGTGTGACCCTTGGACTGTAGCATGTTAGGCTCTTTTGTCCATGGAATTCTCCAGGCAAGAGTACTGGAATGGGTTGTCATGCCCTCCTCCAGGGAATCTTCCTGACCCAGAGATCAAACTTGAGTCTCCTATGTCTCCTGCACTGGCAGGCAAGTTCTTTACTACTAGTGCCATCTGGGAAGCCCTAAAGAGTCCTCACTTTCACGTGAATTATGTTCCAAGTGACGAGGCAGAAAATAATGACACGAGCAAGAAAATAAAATGACATCACACAGAAAAATATGCTGTGGAACCAAATAAAACAGGAAATGAGATGAGGCAGCGCCAAAACAAGAGTTACAGTTTTGTGTAGCTTGATCAGAGAGGATCATTCAGATGGTGACATTTCAGTAAAGATGGAAAGGGAGGAAGGAAAGCAGCATGTGAGCCAGCAGCTCGATGGTGGTTGGCAGGAGGGGGAGTGCATTTCAGACCAGAGAGCTTGAGTGCAAAGCTCATGTGTGGAAGCAGCTGGGACAGGAAGACCCAGAAAGGAGGTTGGGACAGCTGATAGCCAGCGTAGAGTGAGGAGAGAGATGATGCCAGATCCCTGAGACCTCAGAGGCCAGTACACAAGGTCGGCAGGTACTATGAGTGAGTTAGGAAGTAGCTGAAGAGTTCTGAGCAGAAGAGTAATATGAGGGGACCCAGGTTTCCCAGAGGAGGGCATGGCAACCCACTCCAGTATTCTTGCCTGGAGAATCCCATGGACAGAGGAGTCTGGTGGGCTATACTCTGTGGGGTCGCAAAGAGTCAGACACAACTAAGCAACTGAGCACACATGCAGGTTTCTCAAGCATTACTGTGGGGACTTCCCTGGCGGCCCAGTGGTTAAGAATCTGCCTTGCAACACAGGGGACATGGGTTCAATTCTTGGTCAGAGAATTAGGATCCTACATGCCACTGAGCAACTAAGTCCATGCGCTCTGGAGCCCACAGATCCCAAGTGCCACAACTAAGACCTGACACAGCCAAATAAATAAATAAATATTTCTTTAAAAAAAAAATCTGTATCAACCTAGAGGGGTGGGATGGAAGGGAGATGGGAGGGAGGTTCAAAAGGGAGGGGATATATGTATCCCTATGTATACCTATGGCTGATTCATGTTGAGGTTTGACAGAAAACAACAAAATTCTGTAAAGCAATTATTCTTCAATTAAAAAATAAATAAAATTAAAAAAAAAGAATCACGATGGATTAAGGAATGGATAAAGATGTGGTACATAGATAAAATGTAATATTATTCAGCCGTGAAAAAGAATGAAATAATGCCATTTGCAGCAACATAGACGGACCTAGAGATAATCATACTAAGTGAAATAAGTCCCACAAAGACAGATATCATATGACATCACTTATATGTAGAATCTAAAAAAAAATGATGCAAGAAAATCACTCTGGCTCCTTTGTTAAGGAAGAGACTCTTGGAGGAGCAACAGTAGGAACAGGTGGTGGATAAGGAGACTGTTGCAATACTCCTGGTGAGAGACGGGGTGACTTTGACCACAAAAGGGGTGGCAAGAGTGGTGAGAAGTGACTGGATTCTGTGGGTACCAGTCAGATGAATTAGTTGTTAGAGGTCTTTTCAGTGGAGGGATCAAATTGTCACCCTGGGATTTTTTTTTTCATCATTACAGTTTTTTGTTTGTTTTTGCTGATACTATGTGGTTGAAATAGAAAAGTTAAATGCTCAATGATGACATCCACCTGAACTTCCCTTTTATTTGGCTATTTGTTCACCTTTCTAAGGCCTGGGCTTCTATGCCCACATTCAGAGTTACTCTCAATATTATCTTTCTTACGAGCAGGTTACAATCTCTGAGCATCTGTTTCCTCATTTGCAAAATGTGGGGTAGCAATAATAGTCATGTATGCAACAGGATGGATGTGCTGATTAAATGAAATGTGTATCACTGCTCAGTCCAGCGACTTTGCAGGTACCCAGCAGATGTCAGTTCCCTCCCCATGTTTGTGCCTTTGTACACTGGCATCCGGTCCCATCACTTCATGGGAAATAGATGGGGAAACAGTGGAAACAGTGGCAGACTTTATTTTTGGGGGCTCCAAAATCACTGCAGATGGTGACTGCAGCCATGAAATTAAAAGATGCTTACTCCTTGGAAGGAAAGTTATGACCAACCTAGATAGCATATTGAAAAGCAGAGACATTACTTTGCCAACAAAGGTTCGTCTAGTCAAGGCTATGGTTTTTCCTGTGGTCATGTATGGATGTGAGAGTTGGACTGTGAAGAAGGCTGAGTGCCAAAGAATTGATGCTTTTGAACTGTGGTGTTGGAAAAGACTCTTGAGAGTCCCTTGGACTGCAAGGAGATCCAACCAGTCCATTCTGAAGGAGATCAGCCCTGGGATTTCTTTGGAAGGAATGATGCTAAAGCTGAAACTCCAGTACTTTGGCCACCTCATGAGAAGAGTTGACTCATTGGAAAAGACACTGATGCTGGGAGGGATTGGGGGCGGGAGGAGAAGGGGACGACAGAGGATGAGATGACTGGATGGCATCACTGACTTGATGGACGTGAGTCTGGGTGAACTCCGGGGGTTGGTGATGGACAGGGAGGCCTGGCGTGCTGCGATTCATGGGGTCAGACACGACTGAGCGACTGAAACTGAACTGAACTGAACACTGACTTCTTTATAATAATTAGGAGGTAAAAGACTTCAGTTTACATCTTGGAAAATTAAGGTAACAAGAACTCGATTGCAAGTTAAAATTCATGTCTTTGGAACTAGTTGAAGATTTAGGATTTTTTACAATTAAAGAAAGCTTCCACAAAATAATTCACCTACAGTCTTCACAAACTTAAGGTCATGAAAGAGAAGCCTGGTGGGCTACAGTCCATAGGGTCACAAAGGGTCAGACACGACTGAAGCAACTTAGCACTCACATATGCAAGGCAAAGACTGAGGAAGAGACTAAAGGATACTAAGAAGACATTAATAATGGCATGTCGCATGTGATTCTGGATTAGATCCCAGGCCCCCCATTTTTTTTTTCATTTGCCATAACAAAGGATAGCAGGACAATTGGCAACATTTTAACAAAGTCTGTTGGTGTGACAATTACACAGTATTATTTAAGAAAATAGTCCTGTTTTTAGAAAATATATATTAAAGTACTGGGCTAGCCAAAAAGTTTGTTCAGGTTTTCCCATAAGATGTTATGGACATTTTGACCAACTCAGTATTGATGGACTGTAGCCCACCAGGTTCCTCTGTCCATGGGGATTCTCCAGGCAAGAATACTGAACTGGGTGGCCATGCCCTCCTCCAGGGAATCTTCCCAACCCAGGGCTTCAACCTGCATCTCTTAAGTCTCCAGGATTGGCAGGCAGGTTCTTTACCAGGGATTAGAGGCAACACACCTGCAATTTAATCTCATGTAGTTAGAAGAGTATATGTGTGTGTGCACATACACACCTACTTGCACACACATACACAAAGCAGAGAAGGAGAGAGAGTGAAAATACAAATGTGTAAAATGTTAACAAGTGGGCCATCTGTGTGAAGGATATACAGGAATTCTTTGTATAATAGTTGAAGTTTTCATTTAAGACAGAATATATCAAAACAAAAACTTTGTAAAACAGAAATTTTCTATTACAAAAGGGAAAGTAAATGACTATTATGTCATAACAATACAGGAACTCCTACAGAGGGAAAAAAGTCAAAATTAACAGACAGACTTTGGAAGGGAAGTATGTTAAAATGACCCAAGGCAGAGACCTGGCAAGGTTCACAGAATTCTCAAGGCCTTAGTGAGAAGTGATGAGACCTGAGCTGTAATATCTTGACACACGGTCACTTGCACAGCCTCAGCTGTTTCTTAAAACTACAGTTCAACACAGTGCCCTACAGGCACTGTACAGTTTGTCAGACCCTTCTGTTTCAAAGACCCCTACCTTTGAAAGAAAAGGTAAAAGCTTAATTGTAGTACCAGAGCAACGAGAATCCACACACATCTGATTGTACCTGTAAATAGCTGGTTTGAGAAAATGCCATCGAGAAAATTACAGGCTGTGACCACCCTATCAAGTCTTGGAACGCTTTTATTTATGTAAAGTAGACATCTGTAAGGGCTTCTCAGGCGGCACTAGTGGTAAAGAACCCACCTACGAATGCAGGAGACATAAGAGATATGGGTTCGACCCCTGGGTCGGGAAGATTCCCTGGAGGAGGGCGTGGCAACCCACTCCAGTATTCTTGCCTAGAGAATCTCATGGACAGAGGAACCTGGCGGGCTACAGTCCATACGGTCGCAAAGAGTAGGACATGACTGAAGTGACTTAACACACACGCACACATATATGCAGATGTCTGTAAACTTTAACCATGCTACTCTAATTGCACCATTTAAATATCCAATTGATTCAGCCCTCATTTATTTAACATGCACATTCAACTCCATTTCTAGGAAAGAATCCACATATTGAATGTGGAAAATGCATATATATATATATATATATATATATATGTATACAAAGAAAAGGTAAATTAATAACACTGCTATATTTATGCATAATATAATTATAGATATTTATACATACATTGTATATAAATAAAATGCAATAAGCCCTCAAGAATCAGTTTAAAAGTCACTAGAATTTACAAATGGCTCAGTGAAAAGAACAGGTACAAAATTCACAAATGTGAGTGGACTGCCAGTATGTCAAGTACCTATTACTCTTTCCAAAAAAAATTTTTTAATGCTGTTAAAAATTTTAAAATACATCCAGGAATTCCCTGGTGGTGCAGCAGATGAGAATTCGCCTGCCAGTGCAGGGGACATGGGTTCAAGTCATGGGGTCTGGGAAGATTCCACATTCTGGGGAGCAACTAAGCCCATGAACTGCAACTACTGTAGCCCTGAGCCCCTAGAGCCTGTGCTATCCAACAAGAGAAGCCATCGCAATGAGAAGCCTGTGCGCTGCAGTGAAGAGTAGCCCCCACTCACGAGAACTAGAGATGGCCCACGTGCAGCAACGAAGACCCAGAGGAGCCAAAAATAAATAAATAATTTAAAAAAAAATAAAATAAAAAATTTTAAAATACATCCTATTCTGATGAGTTTAAGAGATGTATGTTTAAAACTTTGCATTTAAGAAAGTAGATAAACAGACTCCACTGAGCAATAGTAATAGACAAGGAAACACCTAAGAAAACTCATCATAAGAAATGAAACTACTTAACTAAATTAAGAGATATAAAAGATGCATTGTATACTGCTTTATGAAAAAAAGCTAAATGCTCTAAATCTAAGTTTTTTCCAATCCTCAAACTCATTTACTATAAAAAAAGGAAAGTACATCAAAACAAATTATTTAAAAAAACAAAAGATTAGCCATACATTAAAATATATTACTAAGCCATTATAACTAAATTAGTACTACTGCCATAATAAACATAGGGAGACTTGCATCAACCTGGTGCTCTGTGACAACCTAGAGGGGTGAGATGGGAGAAAGGCTCAAGAGGCAGGGGTTTTATATATATATATATATATATATATATATATATATATATAAATAAAATTATGACTGATTCATGTTGATGTACAGCAGAAACCACAACATTGTAAAGCAATTATCCTCCAATTTAAAAAAAGGAAAAAAAAAGAATAAGCAGAAATCAAGGAAACAAAATAGTACAAAATAGCATTTACAATAATTTAATATATTAGAGACAGCCTTGTAAATAAGTAGGGGAAAAAAATGATTATTTGATATAGATGCTAAAACAAAAAACTCTGCAAACATGGAATAAAAATTAGGTGCTAACTCCACACCACACTCTACTTTGGGACAGTTATGTACCGACTGCCATGTTTAAAATGGATAATCAACAAAGACCTATGGTATAGCACATGCAACTCTGCTCAATGTTATGAGCCAGCCTGCATGTGAGGAGTGTTCGGGGGAGAATGGAAACATGTACATGTATGGCTGAGTCCCTCTGCTGTTCACCTGAAACTACCACAAGTTTGTTAATTGGCTATACCCCAATACAAAATGTTTTTGGTGTGTTTAAAAAAAAAAAAAAAACAGGTAGGAAAGGCTGAGACACACTTCTACAATAATCCCAAATGATACACAGCACTATATAATTGGAAAGGAGCCCCTAACTCCCATCGTTTACAGATGCAAAACTGAATTAAGACCCTCTGCATGAATTCAGCGCCTCATTGGTTTGCTCCAGAAGTACCTGGGCCTCAGGCGGGGCACCTGGGTGTTAGTTAACTCACTAGCTGCCCCAACTAAATGACCCATAGAATCCTGTCTTGTTCAGTCGCTCAGCGCTGTCTGACTCTTTGCAACCCCGTGGACTACAGCAAGCCAGGCTTCCCTGTGTTTCACTATCTCCCAGTGTTAGCTCAAACTCATGTCCACTGAGTCGGTGACGCCATCCAACCATCTCATCCTCTGTCACCCGCTTCTCCTTTTGCCTTCAATCTTTCCCATCATTAGGGTCTTTTCCAATAAGTCGGCTCTTTGCATCAGGAAGCCAAATAAAATTCAGTACCCTAAAACGCTGAATGTTCACACAACCTGTTAAACATCAGGTTAGCCGGTTCTCTCCTGACCTCTAGTGTTCCTGATTCATTACTGCAAAATATTTCCATTAATTTTAAGCTATGAGAATGAAAATATTACATGGAATTTTAGAAGAAAATTTGAATAAAGGTACAAGCTAAATAATAACAAAATTTCTGTTTCTAAGGAGTGAAAAATCTTTCTCTTGTGGACTTAAAAAATATTCACAACCTAAAAGCTGAGAGTTACGTTTTATTTGGCAGGAAATTTTAGGACTTCAAGCCCGGGAGACAACATCTCAAATAATCCTGAGAGAACAAGGTTGGGGAGGGGGAGAGCCAGGTTATATGGAAGTTTTGCAACAAAGGGCAGGTAGTCTGAATGTCAAAAGATGATTGTTAATTAAAGAAAACCAGATATCTCTGAATGAAGGAATTTAGTGCTTTTCTGTATTTGGGAAGACGCAAGAATCTAGGTTCACTGAAATCATTCCTCTGATATGCACCTCAGCTATCTGGGGCCAGTGTCCTGTGTTTTAACATCCTGACTTTCCTCAGGGCTCACCAAGGGAGTGGCAGCAGTCTGATGGCTCCTCAGTTCAGTTCAGTTGCTCAGTCGTGTCCGACTCTTTGTGACCCCATGGACTGCAGCACGCCAGGCCTCCCTGTCCATCACCGACTCCCAGAGTTTACTCAAACTCATGTCCCTTGAGTCGGTGATGCCATCCAACCATCTCATCCTCTGCCGTCCCCTTCTCCTCCTGCTCTCAATCCCTCCCAGCATCGGAGTCTTTTCCAATGAGTCAGTTCTTCGCATCAGATGGCCAAAGTATTGGAGTTTCAGCTTCAGCATCAGTCCTTCCAATGAACACCCAGGACTGATCTCCTTTAGGATGGACTGCTTGGATCTCCTTGCAGTCCAAAGGACTCTCAAGAGTCTTCCCCAACACCACAGTTCAAAAGCATTCCTCAGCACTCAGCTTTCTTTATAGTCCAACTCTCACATCCATGCATGACCACTGGAAAACCCATAGCCTTGACTGATGGCTGCTAGAGAACAGGTACTCTTTATTTCCTTCTTGAGCTCCCTCAGGATTCACTGGGTCCCCAGCAGTGGTGGCTGCAATTGCTGATGACCGTGACATCCTTTGTTTACTGACATGGCAGGAAATATTCCATTTCTCACTTGGGAACTGATTAGAAGTGCAGATCCTCAGGCTTAACCCTGGACCTACTGAATCAGAATCTTAACTGAATCACTTTAACAAGACCCCTAAGTGACTCCAGTGCACACAAGTTTGAAAAGCCCTGCTAGACACCAGGAACTGTGAAAGTGTTCATCGCTCAGTCGTGTCCACCTCTTTGCGACCCCATGGACTAGATAGCCTGCCAGGCTCCTCTGTCCATAGGATGTTCCAGGCTAGAATACTGGAGTGGGTTGCCATAGACTGGAAGCAAATGAGTTTCAACTGACAAACCACCTCTAGGAATAAGAGAAGCTGACTTGTTACGAGTCCAAGCCCACTCTGCTCACTGCATAAGAAGCCAGTAACTCCCCAACAAGTGGTTGAGACAAGGAAGGGACTTAATTCGGGAGCCAGCTGACCCAGAAGATAGCAGGCTAGGTCCTCAAAATAACCATCTTGTCTGGGCCTGGATGCCAGGTTCCATTATGGATCAGAGATGGTGGGAGGTGAGGAAAAAAGTAAAAAGGCTGTTCAATCCTTGCAAATGTCCCCTAGAATGGCAAGCCTCAGCCTGGGGGGATGTGTTAGTCTCACTTCCTCACAGTGCTTCACAGGTGGGTGGAGCAGGTTATCTCCCTGAGGCAGGACATTATGTATGTTTATAAAAATTGACAGCCCACTCCAATATTCTTGCCTGGAGAATCTCATGGACAGAGGAGCCTGGCAGGCTACAGTCCATGGAGTCACAAAGAGTCCAACATGACTGAGTGACTAACACTTTGTTTCATAACAAAAGCGGCAAGATGAGGGTTAAAGTCACAGAAGCAGATCCAGCATGAATTCAAAATTAACCTTTCCCGGTTACAACCTTGAACAGGCCCAAGGCAAGCGTCCTGGGACCCTGAGGGCTGCCTTCTTCGACCACGGTGAGGAGTATGGCACCCACACTTGTGCTCAGAAACAAACCTTCTAAGGCCTCTTACTTAACCCTCTCAGCCACAGCTGGCCCTGGGGCCCGTGATGAGCCAGGTGGTATCACCCTCAGGTGAGTGAAGCCCCTGCTCAGACCTGCCTCCTCAGAGGTCCCCAGACTGAGCAGTACCTTCCTCCAAGCTGTCTAAGCCCCTTTCCAGTGCCTGAGACCCATCGGGGGCAGAAGTGCTTTCTGGGTGAAGCAGCCCATATCCGGAGCTGGTCAAATGTGGGCTCTGGTCCCAGGATGGACCACCTCAGTGATTCATAAGGGGACGAATCAGCCAGGGCAGGGCCATGCCTGCAGGCCACTCTGAGCCTTTTGGGAGCTCCACGGTCCCTGCCTCCCACTTTCTCCTTCAAGGTGCCTCCCTACACCTCCCTATTCCCGGCTCAACCACAGGCCCCCTGATCTGGGAGTCATGATGATGGAATGGCGCCAGGAGACCTGCCTGGTAAGCACAGTAGTTTTTTCTCTCAGAGGATTTTAAGAAATTTTCAAGCAGAATCATTCAGTTCAGTTGCTCAGTCGTGTCCAACTCTTTGTGACCCCATGAATTGCAGCACACCAGGCCTCCCTGTCCATCACAAACTCCCGGAGTTCACTCAGACTCACGTCCATCGAGTCAGTGATGCCATCCAGCCATCTCATCCTCTGTCATCCCCTTCTCCTCCTGCCCCCAATCCCTCCCAGCATTAGAGTCTTTCCCAATGAGTCAACTCTTTGCATGAGGTGGCCAAAGTACTGGAGTTTCAGCTTCAGCATCATTCCCTCCAAAGAAATCCCAGGGCTGATCTCCTTCAGAATGGACTGGTTGGATCTCCTTGCAGTCCAAGGGACTCTCAAGAGTCTTCTCCAACATCACAGTTCAAAAGCATCAATTCTTCGGCACTCAGCCTTCTTCACAGTCCAACTCTCACATCCATACATGACCACAGGAAAAACCATAGCCTGACTAGACGGACCTTTGTTGACAAAGTCATGTCTCTGCTTTTTAATATGCTATCTAGGTTGGACATAACTTTCCTTCCAAGGAGTAAGCGTCTTTTAATTTCATGGCTGCAGTCACCATCGGCAGTGATTTGGGAGCCCCCAAAAATAAAGTCTGCCACTGTTTCCACTGTTTCCCCATCTATTTCCCATGAAGTGATGGGACCGGATGCCATGATCTTTGTTTTCTGAATGTTGAGTTTTAAGCCAACTTTTTCACTCTCCACTTTCACTTTCATCAAGAGGCTTTTGAGTTCCTCTTCACTTTCTGCCATAAGGGTGGTGTCATCTGCATATCTGAGGTTATTGATATTTCTCCCGGCAATCTTGATTCCAGCCTGTGTTTCTTCCAGTCCAGTGTTTCTCATGATGTACTCTGCATATAAGTTAAATAAACAGGGTGACAATAGACAGCCTTGACAAACTCCTTTTCCTATTTGGAACCAGTCTGTTGTTCCATGTCCAGTTCTAACTGTTGCTTCCTGACCTGCATACAGATTTCTCAAGAGGCAGGTCAGGTGGTCTGGTATTCCCATCTCTTTCAGAATTTTCCACAGTTTATTGTGATCCACACAGTCAAAGGCTTTGGTATAGTCAATAAAGCAGAAATAGATGTTTTTCTCGAACTCTCTTGCTTTTTCTATGATCCAGCAGATGTTGGCAATTTGATCTCTGGTTCCTCTGCCTTTTCTAAAACCAGCTTGAACATCAGGAAGTTCACGGTTCACGTACTGCTGAAGCCTGGCTTGGAGAATTTTGAGCATTACTTTACTAGCGTGTGAGATGAGTGCAATTGTGTGGTAGTTTGAGCATTCTTTGGCATTGCCTTTCTTTGGGATTGGAATGAAAACTGACCTTTTCTAGTCCTGTGGCCACTGCTGAGTTTTCCAAATTGGCTGGCATATTGAGTGCAGCACTTTCACAGCATCATCTTTCAGGATTTGGAATAGCTCAACTGGAATTCCATCACCTCCACTAGCTTTGTTTGTAGTGATGCTTTCTAAGGCCCACTTGACTTCACATTCCAGGATGTCTGACTCTAGATGAGTGATCACACCATCATGATTATCTGGGTCATGAAGATCTTTTTTGTATAGTTCTTCTGTGTATTCTTGCCACCTCTTCTTAATATCTTCTGCTTCTGTTAGGTCCATGCCATTTCTGTCCTTTATCAAGCCCATCTTTGCATGAAATGTCCCCTTGGTATCTCTAATTTTCTTGAAGAGATCTCTAGTCTTTCCCATTCTGTTGTTTTCCTCTATTTCTTTGCATTGATCACTGAGGAAGGCTTTCTCATCTCTTCTTGCTATTCTTTGGAACTCTGCATTCAGATGCTTATATCTTTCCTTTTCTCCTTTGCTTTTCACTTCTCTTCTTTTCACAGCTATTTGTAAGGCCTCCCCAGACAGCCATTTTGCTTTCTTGCATTTCTTTTCCATGGGGATGGTCTTGATCCCTGTCTCCTGTACAATGTCACGAACCTCATTCCATAGTTCATCAGGCACTCTATCAGATCTAGGCCCTTAAATCTATTTCTCACTTCCACTGTATAATCATAAGGGATTTGATTTAGGTTGTATCTGAACAGTCTAGTGGTTTTCCCTACTTTCTTCAATTTAAGTCTGAATTTGGCAATAAGGAGTTCATGATCTGAGCCACAGTCAGCTCCTGGTCTTGTTTTTGCTGACTGTATAGAGCTTCTCCATCTTTGGCTGCAAAGAATATAATCAATCTAATTTCGGTGTTGACCATCTGGTGATGTCCATGTGTAGAGTCTTCTCTTGTGTTGTTGGAAGAGGGTGTTTGCTATGACCAGTGCATTTTCTTGGCAAAACTCTATTAGTCTTTGCCCTGCTTCATTCTGTATTCCAAGGCCAAATTTGCCTGTTATTCCAGGTGTTTCTTGACCTCGTACTTTTGCATTCCAGTCCCGTATAATGAAAAGGACATCTTTTTTGGGTGTTAATTCTAAAAGGTCTTGTAGGTCTTCATAGAACTGTTCAACTTCAGCTTCTTCAGCATTACTGGTTGGGGCATAGACTTGGATTACTGTGATATTGAATGGTTTGCCTTGGAAACGAAGAGATCATTCTGTCATTTTTGAGATTGCATCCAAGTACTGCATTTCAGCATTTCAGACTCTTTTGTTGACCATGATGGCTACTCCATTTCTTCTGAGGGATTCCTGCCCGTAGTAGTAGATACAATGGTCATCTGAGTTAAATTCACCCATTCCAGTCCATTTTAGTTCACTGATTCCTAAAATGTCTACATTCACTCTTGCCATCTCTTGTTTGACCACTTCCAATTTGCCTTGATTCATGGACCTGACATTCCAGGTTCCCATGTAATAGTGCCCTTTACAGCATCGGACCTTGCTTCTATCACCAGTCACATCCACAGCTGGGTGTTGTTTTTGCTTTGGCTCCATCCCTTCATTCTTTCTGGAGTTGTTTCTCCACTGATCTCCAGTAGCATATTGGGCCCCTACTGACCTGGGGAGTTCCTCTTTCAGTATCCTATCATTTTGCCTTTTCATACTGTTCATGGAGTTCTCAAGGCAAGAATACTGAAGTGGTTGCCATTCCCTTCTCCAGTGCACCACATTCTGTCAGATTTCTCCATCATGACGCACCCATCTTGGGTTGCCCTATGGGCATGGTTTAGTTTCATTGAGTTAGACAAGGCTGTGGTCCTAGTGTGATTAGATTGACTAGTTTTCTGTGAGTATGGTTTCAGTGTGTCTGCCCTCTGATGCCCTCTTGCAACACTTACCATCTTACTTGGGTTTCAGAATGGTGATGTCAAAATGCTTTTTTTTTTTTTTTTGGCAGCACCACACAGCATGTGGAATCTTAAGTTTCCCTACTTGGGATTGAAACCAGGCCCCCTGCACTGGACACACAGAGCCTTAACCCCTGGACCACCAGGGCTGTCCCTTGACCTGCTGATTCCCAGTGACTCTCATGATGGGCACAGGGCAAGTTCAGAGATCAGCTGCTAGAGATTCGCCAGCCCTGGGTTGGAACCGCCATATGCGCCTGTGTACTGGCTGTTCCTTCTCCAACTACAGTGTCACCTAGTTTACAGAACCCAAAAGCAGCAGAGTGGCAACACCCATCTGCCAGCCTCCACGCCTCTGGCCGCTGGCACCCCTTCCCCAGGTTCCCGGGGTGTCAGTTCTCCAGCGGTGGCCACCCGTCTACTCCCAGGGCTTCCTGACTGATGCTCACGAACATCAGCAGACCCTTCTCAGCCACGTCCTCCGCTGGCTCCACTAATGAAGCAACATCAGGCTGCCCTGGGTCATCTCCAGCCATGCTGACATGGAACACACACCTTTCCTGAAAAAACTTCTCTCATTCACTCTTAGGCCTCTTGCTGAACACCCTAGCGGTGGTGTGGGGAAGGCAGGAGGGCTGAAAACTTTGCAAGAGATTCTGCTTTTGGAATTAAGTTGCGTCCAGCATAAACATAACACGGTTGGGGAAAATGGAAAATGTAATGAGTCAAGAAAAAAATCAACAGTCCACCTTTTCCTGCATTTGTGGTCACCATCACCGTGAGAACTAGGGCAAGCAATAAGAAGCCAGTGTTCACGGGCAGGAAGATGGCTGATACAGCACCATGAGTTACAATGCCATCTGGATTCAGTGTTACTAGGGAACTTTGGAAATGAGCAGATCTATAATTCAACAGATGGGCTAGTCCAGGGAGGGTGAGTAATAACAGTGTCGCTGCTGCTGCTGCTGCTAAGTCACTCAGTCGTGTCCGACTCTTTGCAACCCCATGGGCTATAGCCCAGCCAGGCTTCTTGGTCCACGGGATTCTCCAGCCAGATTACTGTGTCACTATCTTTTCCGATTGATAAAAGATGTGAAGTTAGTCAGAAATGGCACATTTGAGAAGACAACACTCAATCTTCATGCTCATGGACAGAAACTAAATCTCCCATACTTCTGTTAAGGTCTTCTCAACTGATTAAATGTGTTAACCTCTAATTTCTATGTTCTGTGTGGCCTTACTGCCCAAAGCTTATGGTCTGATCCAGTCTTTTCAGATTATTGCTCTTATCTGCATATCAAATCATTCCTCATCTTCCCCAGCATCTTGCCCAATCACTCAGCTTCCCATGCTCCCCTCTCCAGCAGTATCTCCAGATCAAGGAGAGTAGATACTTACCTGCTGCCAGAAACAGCTCAAAAAAAAAAAAAAAAAATCTCTCTTTTAACTGCTTGGTTGCCCTCAAGGTATTTCCAAACTTCAAGTGTTTTTGAGGGTGTATGGGATGGTAAGGGGTGGAAGAGGGAAGCACAGACTAAGAAATAGATAAAAATATACCTGAGCAAATATATGACAGCATTTGAATCATTTTCCATGGAAAAAAAGATACATTCACGAATAGTCATAAACATTTATTGAGGAACTACTATGGTGAACACTGGGAGATAAAAGTTCAAAACACAACTCTGCCTCAACTATGGATTTGAAACAGCAGAAACAGAAATATATGTCTGTACAACACACACACACACACACACACACACACACACAGGATTACTCAGCCATAAAAAAGAGCGGAATCTTGCCATTTGTGACAACACAGATGGATCTGGAGGGTTATTACACTAAGTGAGAGAAGTTAGACAAAGAAAGACAAATGCTGTATGATTTCAGTTATATTTGGGATTTAAAAAAATAAAGCAAATGAATAAACATACCTAAACAGGAACAGTTACAGAGAATGAGCAGGTGTTCACCAGAGGGGAGAAAGACAGAGGGCTGAGCAAAGTAAGGAAAAAGGATTAAGAGATAAAGACTTCCAGTTACAAAATAAGTAGGCCAGGGGGATGTAATGTACACACAGAAAATACAGCCAATAATATTGTAACAACATTCTATGGAGATGGTAACTAGACTGTGGCAAACATTTTGTAATGTATTAAAAATATCAAATCAATATGTTGCACACCTAAAACTCATATAATGTTGTATGTTAACTATACCTCAATAAAAATTAATTAAAAAATAAAACCAGTCTTCAGCAAGGATGAGGTAGGTGGAAGGCTTAGGGAGTGGTATTGCCAGAATCAGAAAAAATAAAACATCTGTATCTTCAATAAATTTATTTCCTAATCTTTAAATAATACAAAGCTTTTCCATGAAACACACTATGATTATTTATCTGTCTCACTGATTATCAAATGTGATACACAAAAATACTGAATGAAGAATCAGAGCCAGTAACATCACAGAAAAGGCATCTCTGTGACCTACTACTGCCATGAGTAGCACATTTTTCATTATTATAACAGTTTACTCAGGGAGTTAATCAGAATTCCTGTTAATACAGAGAAGCCTTTCAATCAAATATATAACTTTGCTGGAATGAAGAAACGTTTCCAGTGTAAGTTGGACGGTACTGATAAATTAGTGCTTTGGTCTCTTCAACATCAGACTCAAAATGGTGATTGCTTTTCCGAGCTGCAAGACAAAGAAAGGATTAATTTTTAAGAAAATGGGGTACAACTTTCAAAAGGCTACTTTATGATGTTCCTTCCTCTAATCAGCATTATTTAGCAGGACAAGGCCAGCAAAAAGGAAAAAATGTCTTATAAAATTTCCCCCAAATAAAGCAGTACCTGACTGGGAGGAGCATTACCTGACAGCAGCCACACCTGCTCTGCACCAGACCCTACGTGGTGCTCTGTTCTCACTACATTCAAACACCTACTAGGCACCTACTAAGTACCTACTTTGCACAAGGCTTGACACCTCTCCTGGAGATGTAAATATTCACCAGGCAATGTCCTAACTCTCAAGCAACCTAGTCTGATTCCCATACAGAAGGGGATACTGTTAACATTTTTGTTAACACTGGTAGCAGAGTCTTAGCCACTGGACCACCAGGGAAGCCCCAATCTTTTATTTGCTTCTTCTTTACTTAGGCTACTCACAACCATAATTGGAAATAATCTTCTAAAATGAAGAGTCTTTGCAGTTGATTTATCACTCTAGTCTTACAGACCAAAAAAGGAGGAAAACCTGCCTATGACATCAAGGAAGAAGCTCCAACTCCTCCATCAGCAATCAAAGCAGAAACTGTACCTAAACTATTCCCTGAAAGCTGCACATAAAGAGTGACCTATTATTGTCATGTGCTATGTCAATATTAACGACAAATTCTAGAGGATCCCATTGCTGTGTACTTTGTATACTAAGTGACCTGCCCCACTGCAATGTACAGGGATTTCTCTGGTGGCTGAGACGGTAAAGCATCCACCTGCGATGCAGGAGACCCAGGTTCAATCCATGGGTTGGGAAGATCCCCTGGAGAAGGGAATGGCAACCCACTACAGTATTCTTGCCTGGAGAATTCCATGGATGGAGGAGCCTGGTGGGCTACATACAGTCCATGGGATCACAGAGAGTCAGACAGGACTGAGTGGCTAACACTTTCACTTGATTGAACATGATACATTCTGTATATAAATCATACATTGTTTACTCCATGCATGAGTACAAACTACGAATATTACATCATTTTTTATAGACTAACTTCCTGAAGACGGGTCAAGAGTAAAGAGGAGGGAGACACTGTATAGCCGAGGCAGGTGTGTTGGTAGTGGGGAGAAGAGAGGCGGAAATTAGAAATGGAAGGAGGCACGAAGAAGTCGGCGAAGCTGAAGTTTGAATGTGAGGGGGTGAAGGCTCAGACCTTACCTTAAAGTCAAAATAAAGCAATATGGGCTTTTCTGGCATTTTTTAGAAAGAGGGCATTGGAAGATGAAGACAGTGGAGTCAAGCCTGTGACAGTGCTGGAGAAAACCATGCCCTGCCCACCGCTGTCCTCATTCACTTCTACATACGTGACCTAAAAATGTTTCTTAGGACTAATACTGCCCATGGGAGAACTTTTGGATTTTTATTTTTAATTTGGGGTTTTGTCAAGAAATAACCCATTCAACTGAGCATAATCTTAAACCACGGTGAACTCAGGATGCAGTATATACCTGCCAGTGTGAACAGAGGGGTGATAAACCTCAGGGAAAGCTCGGATGGAGAAGGCCAAGTCTTCCCATGCCCATGCCTCGCCTGAGGGATGCCCCATCCTTGGCGAGCTGCATCTGTAGCTCTGTCTCACACCCACATCATTCAACTAAACCTCAAGCATCTAGCACCAAATTCTCAATTACCCACAAACATAACACTGTGTGACTACATCTGTGTTTCCAACATGAAAAAGCAGGCAAAGCGTATTAACTCTCCAATGTGCCAATACTTATAGACAGGGAGATTTAAATCCACAGACTGATGAGTATAGATTCAACTCATATAACTGTCTCAGAAAAATAAGATCTAATTCTCAGATAATGTCACAATTAAAATATTATTCCAAAGAAGAGTAATGATGATGGCTGTTGTTTAGTCACTCAGTTGTATCCAACCCTTTACGACCCTGTGGACTGCCTCCTGCCAGGCTCCTCTGTCCATGGGATTCTCCAGCCAAGAATACTGGAGTGGGTTGCCAGTTCCTTCTCCATGGGATCTTCCCCACCTAGGGATAGAACCCAGATTTCCTGCACTGGCAGGCAGATTCTTTACCACTGAGCCACCAGGGAAACCCAACACTAATGGGAAAAAAATCTTTAAAAAAGGAATCAAGAAAGACAGAAAAAAGAAACAATCTTTATGCTGTTAAGAATTCAACCCACTTTAGAGAATGCAGTACTGTTAAGGGAAATAATGGTCCTGATTTGATTTAAATTACTAATATCTCAATTTCAGGGCTCTCAAATTCATTTTCTTAAGTTAAACCTACAGAACATTTATAGAATACACAAAAGTTCAGACGAGGGCAATTTCCTTCAGAACCACACTAGAGTGATAAAATTATAACCTCTGCCTCAAATTACCTTCAGCCACAAAGAACTCTGCTAAATAAAATGCGGCCTTCACAGCATTAGGTGCATGGGAAATGCCTCGTAATTGCCCCCATTCATAAGGAGCTTTCTCCGGATGCCACTGGACGCCATATATTGGATACCGGTATCCTGCACAAAGAACAGACTGGTGAGTATTAAGTGGTAACAATGGTCTAAGATGTTACAATTCTGTTGTATATTCTGTGTAAAATGTTACTTTTATAGCCCACAATGTCAGACATAGTAAAACTGTGCATATTATTATCACAAAGAATTTCAATTCACAGTCAATGTGAGGTTCATAATAACAGTATTTAACTGACTTATAACCTTTTATGAGAGTCCCAGGTGACTAGTGTAAAAGAACCCGCCTGTCAAAGCAAGAGACATAAGAGACATTGGTTCAATTTCTGGGTCGGGAAGATCCCCTGGAGAAGGGCACGGTTACCCACCCACTCCAGTATTCTTGCCTGGAGAATTCCATGAATAGAGGAGCCTGATGGGCTACAGCCCATGGGGTCAAAAAGAGTCAGACATGACTGAACTAACTTAGCACGCATGCACAACTTTTTATAATCTGAAATATGATTTACTTTACTAGGTGATCAGAGTTGTTGTTGTTCGTCATTTAGTTGCTCAGTTGTGTCCGACTCTTTGCGACCCCATGGACTACAACACGCCAGGCTTCCCTGTCCTTCACCATCTCCCAGAGTTTGCTCAAACTCATCTCCATTGAGTTGGTGATGCCATCCAAGTATCTCGTCCTCTGTCGTCCCCTTCTCCTTCTGCCTTCAATCTTACCCAGCATCAGGGTCTTTTCCAGTGAGTCAGCTCTTTATATCAGGTGGCCAAATACTGGAGCTTCAGTCTTAGCATTAGTACCTCCAATGAATATTCAGGATTGATTTCCTTTAGGATTGACTGGTTTGATCTCCTTGCAGTCTGAGGGACTCTCAAGAGTCTACTCCAACACCACAGTTCAAAAGCATCAATTCTTCAGCACTCAGCCTTTTTTATGGTCCAACTCTCACATCCATACATGACTACTGGAAAAACCATAGCTTTGACTATATGGACCTTTGTTGGCAAAGTAACGCCTCTGCTTTTTAATACACTGTCTAGGTTTCTTTGGCACCCCCACTCCAGTACTCTTGCCTGGAAAATCCCATGGATGGAGGAACCTGGTGGGCTGCAGTCCATGGGGTCACTAAGAGTCGGACACGACTGAGTGACTTCACTTTCACTTTTCACTTTCATGTATTGGAGAAGGAAATGGCAACCCACTCCAGTGTTCTTGCCTGGAGAATCCCAGGGATGGGGGAGCCTGGTGGGCTGCCATCTATGGGGTCACACAGAGTCAGATGCGACTGAAGTGACTTAGCAGCAGTAGCAGCAGCAGGTTTCTCACAGCTTTTCTTCCAAGGAGTAAGCATGATCAGAGCAGAGTGGAATAATTGAGCCTCTGAATACAGACCAGTTCAATAGTCAGGGGTACATCTGATTAGTGACAAGTTTCTTCTACAATGGGTTTCTTTTCCCCTCACTTCACACCACATCTTCATCCCCTCCAATATAATGACTTACTCATGTGAGAATGAACTATGCTAGCATCTCTGGTGTCTTTATAGGTTAGCTAGTTTGTCTCAGCGTACACTGTGCCTCTCTCATGGTCTGTGGAATGGTTCATGACTTCACTGAATCAATTTTTAAATAGTTTTTTTAAGAAGTTTAAATTTGAAAGATTTTTGCTACTATAGTTCACTTATTCTTAGAATTATTAACTACTTTTATATAAAAATGATATGATCCCTAGGATTTACTCCAAAAAATATTTTAGTAAGAGGAAAAAGTAAATATGAAATAAGTATGTCCAACTCTTGCGACCCCATGGACTGTATGAAATAAGAATGGCCACATAAATGTGAAAGTTCTTGAAACTTACAGAAAGGTACCCAGGATGTCACTATATTACTCGCCTACTTCTAAGTGTGTTTTTAAAATTCTGTAACTTTTAAAAACGTGAATATGTGTGATATTTGTTTTCTGAGAAATTTACATACTGATCTCATTTTTTTTCTTCACACGTATGCCTTTCCTCATGTTAACAATTTATTAACCAGAGATGTATTAATACGTCTTTTGTTACCCAAATATTACTGACTGGAGTGTTTTAATATTCACTTACATAACAAATCTCTGGCCACAGGCATTAGTTTCTGCAAAAAACCCCCCAGTCAATAGTGTGTTAATTGAAAAAGAAATCCTCTATTACTTTTGCATTGAAATTAAAACCCTAACTACCATATGAAAATACTTGGAGGAATGAGTGATCTGAAAGTACAGGTATCCAGGAAAAAGAGCACTGTCCTCTTGTATCCCATGAGACTCTGCTAGAAGAGAGCACATCACAGAAAAGAAACCTACTGTATCCTACCCTTCCTCGGGCAAGGTTCACAAGAGGAGAACCTAAGACCAAGTAGCTGCGGTCACTACTCCATCCCTCTCCCACTGGTCACCTCCTACCTCCCTGTAATATACTCTCTTTCTCTGTCTGGGAGCACATGTGGTGACACCAGCAGGAGACCCATTGGCTAGATGACTAGAAAATCAATTGCTACACACAGATAACTGAAAGACAGATCTTCTAATATATTTCTTTGAGATACGAAAAGTACTATTTAGGATAAGAAACACCCTAGCTACTACAAACCTAGACAGCATATTAAAAAGTAGAGACAGTACTTTGCTGACAAAGGTCCATATAGTCAAGCTATGGTTTTCCCAGTAGTCATGTATGGATGTAAAAACTGGACCATAAAGAAGGCTGAATGCCGAAGAACTGATGCTTTTGAACTGTGATGTTGGAGAAGACTCTTGAGAGCCCCTTGGACTGCAAGGAGATCAAACCAATCCTAAAGGAAATCAGTCCTGAATATTCATTGGAAGGACAGATGCTGAAGCTGAAGCTACAATACTTTGGCCACCTGATGCAAACAGCTGACTCACTGGAAAAGATCCTGATGCTGGGCAAGACTGAAGGCAGGAGGAGAAAGGGACAACAGAGGATGAGATGGCATCACCAACTCAATGGTAAGCAAATTCCAGGAGATACTGAAGGACAGGGAAGCCTGGCATGCTGCAGTCCATGGGTCACAAAGAGTCGGACACAGCTTCACAACTGAACAACAAGTGATAAACTGTAACAAAGATTTTTCAGATAGATAGAAAAGTAGACAGATGAATGTTTAGACAGAGATACACACTGAAATTCAGAAACAAGTTGAGATTCACTCTCTTTTTTTTTGTAAACTACATCACTGAAAGATCAATACAGGTTCCTGACAAGGTAGGAACCAGGCCCTGTCCTCACTAATTTAGAACAAAAGTATCAAGAATAGGAAGGAAATATGCAAATAAGAGCACCTCCAGTGTTTCAGTGTTTCTATCTAGCAGGTATCAGGAAGTGTTCAGAAGATAAAATTTTCAAATGAGCCTGGTATAATGACACAGCCAGAAACACAACCAACACGGAAAACTGACGCCCTAATTTCCAAGCCAAATCTCCTCCATTTACATAATTAGTCATCCATTCAACATCTCCTGGAAACACAAAGAATAAGACACAGTCTCAGCTCTCAATGAGCTCTTAGCTCTGAGCAGTTCTGCACGCAGGATTCGTTGAGGGTCCAGCCTTTCGGGTCCTGCTCCGTGGGGGTACTCTCCAGAGAGGGCGCTCCTGAGCTTCACCTCAAGTTCTCCTGATTCAGTAACAATGCTGGTTTAAATGCTCCATTTAACTCCTGGAGTTTAGGACCTAAATACCCTTACTGTCCTTTCATCAATGTATTTAGGGAGATTTTTTTCTGTATGCCAATCACATTTTTTGTTGTTGTCTGGAGCATGTACTTAATCTGCAATGTTGCTAGAAACAGAAGTCATCTTCTCCATTTAGCTTCATTGATGCTCCCCATAGTCTTCACCTCCCTTCCATTTTCATCACCTTGACCTAGAAGGTGACCCAGGTAAACCGCAACTGATTTGGAACCTGAGCAAAACATGGGCCTCTTTTCTCCAATAATGCCCTAACTTCCAACTTCAGTCCCCAAAGTTTTATTCATGATTTTATTTTTAAGAGAGATTTTAAATGATTTTATTCATAAGAGAAATATAAAATCAAAATTCATAAATATAATAAAACAAAGTGTACATGTGCAGTGATACATACCTTCCATGGTTGAAATAAAGTCAATATTGCCATCTGTATTTGTAGTTAATATACTGAAAAACGCCTTTAACTTTTCATTCTTCGTAAAATTCTAAAGTGTAAAAATAAAACCAAAATGATTACTTCTGCAGTAAATCTAAATTTAGCATGGATTTCACTGCATAATAAATGAGATACCATCACGGAGAGGCTCCACTTGTGGAAATGTGCGGTCAGAGGTTCTACTGCTAATGACAACAGCAAGTCAGCAGGAAAATTCTGGAACATTCTGCTCTGCAATGTACCTGAAAAAATTTAAGCCCAAGAGAAATTATTCAAACGCAGGAAAAAAATAAAATCCACTGAAGTCAGAGCCAGAGAGAGGCCACTGTGAAGACACAATCAAGATGACTAAATGATTTGCAAACACATCATTTCCACAGGAGTATTCTAGTCAGGCACAAAATAAGTTCAACACACAGTTCCAAATATGTTCCACACTTACGTACCTTTCTTCTAGAATTGCAACATAAATAACTAAAATTCTTTGGACATGATAATGAGCAGGATTTTAACTTGAGTTCTCTAGACAGGGCTGAAAAATAGGTAAAATTGTCCACATGTGTATATATTTGTTTGCTCAGGAAAGGATCTAGAACTTCCAATACATTTTCAAAGTATCTGGGACTTAAATGGTTAAAAATACCAACAATGTGGAAAAGAACACAAACCAAGTCACGAACCACTAGCAGATCAAAAGAAGCATTTTACTTCCCTGAAAACTCTGGAGTCTGACACAGACATACAGCAGCAAAAGGATAAGAAACTCCTGATGGTAATCAAGGCCCCAGCGTCAGCTGTCCTCAAATGAGCCTGTCATTCAGGATGCTAACGGTCCGTGAGAACCCCAGATCATCATGCTGGGCATCATGTTGGGCACATGCCCCAGATCATCAAAATCTGCTGGTTCCTTATTTCAGTGAATTTCATTCCTGGTTTGTATAAACTCGGTTTCAAACACACACAACCCAAAGAAACTGACCCAAGACATATATTTCCCATATGATTTTTGCACTATTTGAATGTGAGAAAGACCTGTGAAAAGTATAGAGCATTTTATAAGTTCTGGGAATAACAACTACTGCTTTCCAACCAAAATCTGTAAGAGAACAAGAAAGGTTGGTAGAATTCAATTCTGATGATTCTGAGATCAAGTAACCTACAAGAATCATCTTTTTTGTTTTTAGTTTTATTTTTTGGCTGTGCTGCATCTTTGCTGCTGCCTGAGGGCTTTCTCTGGATACACGGTGGGCGGGAGCGGGGGTGGGGGTGGGCTTTCTCTGGATACACGGTGGGCGGGAGTGGGGGTGGGGTGGGCTTTCTCTGGATACACGGTGGGCAGGAGCCCGGGGTGGGGTGGGCGTTGCTACTTTCTGGTTGTTGTGCGCAGACTTTGCATTGTGGGTGGATTCTCTCATTGTGGAGAACAGGCTCTACAGCACACGGGTTTCAGTGGCTGTGGAGGACAGGCTTAGCTGCTCCGTGACGTGTGGGATCTTCCCAGACCAGGGATCAAACCTGTGTCTCCTGTATTGGCAGGTGGATTCTTCAACACTGGACCACCAGGGAACTCCCAAGAATCAGTATCTATTTACACAAACTGGCAAATAAAGAAATTTGTCTGGTCTTTGTCCTGGGTTCCCGAATGGGAGCTTTTAAAACCCTTGGAAATTTTAAGGAAATTCGCGAAGGATGGGCATGTCTTTGTGATGCTCATGAGGTGGCATAAGGTGGCCCCTGGACAGCTTTGGGATGAGGCTGGTGACCAGAAAGACTGACCACGTGATTACAGCAGGTCTGGCTTTACCTGAATCTGCAGCATATGGATATGGATATGAAATGGACTTCAAGAGTAAATCTGACTTTGAGCCAGCCTGATCTCCAGGGATGGGACAGACAGGGACTAGAGACTCAGTTCAATAACATGGCCAGTGATGTAATCAATCATGCCTTCACAATGAACCTCCAATAAAAATTCTGAGCACCAAAGCTCCCTGGAGCCACTTGGCTGGTGAAATATTGATGCGCCAGGAGGGTGATATGCCCTGAGTCAACAGAAAGAGGGCAGGAGGTTCTGCATTCCCTCCAGACTTCAGCCCATGTGAATCCTTTACAGCAAAACTCTTATTGCAAACACGGCCCTTTCTGAGCTCTGTCAGTCATTCCAGTGCATTATTAAACCTGTGTGTGAGTGTGTGCTAAGTTGCTTCAGTCACATCTGACTCTTTGCAATCCTATGGACTGTAGCCCGCCAAGGTTCCTCTGTCCATGGGGATTCTGCAGGCAAAAATACTGAAGTGGGTTGCCAGGCCCTCCTCCAGGGGAATCTTTCTAACCTAGGGATTGAACCCGCGTCTCTTACATCTCCTGCATTGGCAGGTGGGTTCTTTAGCACTAGAGCTACCTGGAAAGCTCTCCGTACTCAATGAAGAGTACAGAGATCAGCCCTACCCACGGAGACATGCTGCTTTATAATTCACTGCTGTCATCACTTACAGGCCGATGTTTCCTTATAAGAACATTTTATTGGTATGATAATTAGATTATTTCACTGCCTCCTCCATTCTGCTGCCCCATGCCCCTCCCCCATCGAGGATTTCACCAATTACAGTGGTTTCTCCCAGGAAACATGCGTATTTTGAACTCAGTTGAACATGGGCTGTCGGCCACCTCCTCCTTGAACCCGGGCCCGCCGCCCTCACTTCCAGTGCCGCTGCACTTGAGGCCAGGGCCCCAGGTGCCTCGGCAGTTGGCACAAGTGAGGACTGTCCACCCAGGAGGAGAGGGAGAGCACCTACAGCCCCCTGCCCAGGCACCCTCTCTTGGCCTTAGTTACATCACAGCCCCTGAACCCCAACCCGACCCAGCCCTGAGCCTAGCCCACTTTCAAAAAAAAAAAAAAAAGCTTCCCACTTGGGAAGCCACCTGGGAAGCTTCACTAAACCCATGGGTATCCCCAAACTCATGGCCAGTTGATCAGAAGTGTGAGTAGCCTTGGGGCATGACTAGAGGCTGGTCCCTGATGTAAGGGTAGTCTGGTCAGGGATATGACCTTTACCTGGAGCCTGAGCTGCCTCCAGATGGTATACTAGAATGGAGTACACCCCAGTTGGGGTCAAAACACAGTACACAGCCAAGGGGGAAATGCAGGTTCAACCCCTGGGTCAGGAAGATCCCCTGGAGGAGGGCCTAGCAACCTACGCCAGGATTCTAGCCTAGAAAATCCCATGGAAAGAGGAGTCTGGTGGGCTATGGTCCATAGGGTTGAAAAGAGTTAGATATGACTGAAGCTAACATTTATGAGAGTTATGTTTAAAGTGCTGAGCATAGTACCTGGAAAACACTGTCTTATTTAACCCTCACAAAAAACAAAAAACACAAAAAGTAAATGCTTTTAGAAATAATTTGTAAAAGTTAAGACAGGTTAAATGATTCCCCGAGGCAAAGTAACAAAGTTAGAACTCAAAGCCAGGTCTTGGTTTAGAGTTTTTCATCATGCATGGTCCTGATATCACTAGAAGCAGTAAGTTATAAACATGCAAAATCCCTTAAGCCATCTTTATAACTTAGTACAAAGAGTTACACCTTAAGCCTGTGTAAATAAGTTAAAAATTAACAAATGTTACAATTATTTTTTGACTTGGATATTTGCAACTTACTAATCATACCCAGTTACTACCTTTTTGAAGGAGCAGAAAAAAAAAAATTCTTACCTCTAGAGAAGTTCAGTGGCAGTTTAATTCCAACAGTATCTGTAAGGGTTAATAAGCTCTCTCCACTGACCAGATAAATAAGCTCTTCAAATCCAAGGCAGGTGCCCCACACAGGAAAATAGTCTCCTTCGCCAAAACTCTTTGCAGAGTAAAGATAAAAACTAAGCTTACTCAAACTTTTCATAATAAAATTTATACATTCAGTTTGTCCTAACAAGATGGGCACCTAAGTCACACATGGATTTCTAAGGAATTTCCAAGATCAGTAGTAGTAGGCCAGCATTTTCTTTTCTATCAGCTGGTTATCACTTCATCTGTCTGTAGACCAAGCACCCTCATAACACTTAAGGTTTAATTTACCAAACTATCCAGACTCAGTTGTGCTGGGAAAGAGACAGACATCTGCCAGTCAACTACCAAACAACACATGTTATACTTTAGGGACTGTAAATATGGAAGATGATGCTAGATAAATGCCTACTTATACATTTTGTACAAATCCTATTGTTTTAAATGACTGTCCAGGTTTGAAACTACTCTGAATGGAGGTTTTCCTTTCCCTCCATTATCTCAGAATTTATAGTAACAGCCTTCGGCCAATCAGGTTTAATCTGATGAAAGCCATAATTTGGAAGGAAGGGAACAGTCAGCAAGCAAAAGTTAACGACTTTTCACACAGTAAACAAAGAAGTACAAGCATACTAGGGCTCTCAGAGGGAACTGAAACGACTAGTGTGACTGGGAAAAAAGTATTCTGGTGACTGAATTTTCTGATTAAAGATTAAACCCATATGTACTTATAGTTACAAAAATGGGTTTTGTAACTTCCTTAAAAACAGTGGTTTTCCTGCATAGACTGTAAAATATAACCTAACTGTGTGTGTGTGTGTGTGTGTGCGCTCATTCTCTCAGTCATGTCCGACTGTTTGCAACCCCATAGACTGTAGCCCACCAGGCTCTTCTGTCCATGGGATTTTCCAGGCAAGAATACTAGAGTGGGTTGCCACTTCCTACTCCAGTAACTCCAGAAAATGTTAAGGAATTTTTTTCTGTTCCTCAGTAAGAAAAATATAGAACAATATTAATTCTTATATTTTGTACTTCAAGATATGATTTTTATCCTTCATATACAAATCTAGGAAGTTTTTACTTGTAGAAGTTAGAATTGCATATGCTATGTTGAAAGGTCTTACGACATTCAGTTAACAATAAACACAAAAGAAGACAGAACTGCTGTTTCCATATGTACCAAACTGGATTTCTGGACTACATGTTATATCCCCACTTGCTAGGACCACATCTTTTATTTGTTGTGATCAGCAGAACAAAAGACACAGAGTGGAACCATACAGATCTAACAGAAATCACTTCTGAAGGCTGCTTCTTCTGAGGGCTTGTGGACCCCAGTGGCTACACCTAAATGGAAGTTTGAGATTGCTAAGCTTTTTCCTTTGCTTTGAAATCTTCAAGTTGTCAAATAGACCTTTTGTGTCTTATGGGTTGGGCAGTTAGGTGACTCCTTTTTTTTTTTTTTTTTTTAATTGAACAAACCAGGTTACACAAGTCTCTATTTACGAAAGGAAGAGTTACTTTATAATATTCATATATATGCTTCCCAAATGCATTTTTAAATCATTCTTCTTATAATTTTGTTAAATTTCAATTTTGCTCATTAGTTTTTTCAAAAAATGTCCACTGAGCAGGTACTAAGTACACAGAACCATATGGTATAAAACGAGGAATGCCTCGAAGGGTATCAGAACCATGCAATCTGATGAGACATCAACAGCTAACTCCAAGATCTTGAGTCTCTGAGATAAAAGCCCTTTAATCTCAGAGAGCTTCCTTGGTAGCTCAGTGGTAAAGAATGCAGGAGATGAGGGTTCAATCCCTGGGTCGGGAAGATCCCCTGGAGAAGGAAATGGCAACCCACTCCAGTATTCTTGCCTGGGAAATCCCACAGACAGAGGAGCCTGGCGGGCTATAGTCCATGTGGTCACAAAGAGGTGGACATGACTTAGTGACTGATCAACAGCAACAAAATACGCTAAAAGTTGAGCAGAAGGATGCCATTCCAGCAGGGGTAGAGGGACACCTCCCCATAAGGCGCACAACCCTTAGCCCTGAAAGCTGGCTAAGGCACAAATGACAAGACGAGATAGAAAGAAACAGACAAAGCAGATTTGAAAGTAGGACATAGGATATGTTCTAGAAACACCAGTCTGACTGCAGGTACCTGCACAAACAAAGGCTGCAAAAGGTGGGCTGTGGGCACACTCTTCACTCAAAGACTATAGAAGGCTACAGGTCATTGAGCCAAGCCAGTCAACATTTTCCAACAAGTATCTCACATGCCAAAGGCAGTTTCTTAAGGGAATTATTTAAGGTTGGGTAGATGGTAGGGCCAGCAAGATTAATTAGAAAATTGCTGCTAACAGTTCCAGGGAGAAATCCCAAGAATTTGAGGTATGATGCAAAGGCAAGTGCAATGTGAGGTTACAGAGAAGCTGAGAGGCTCCACAAGTCACTGCATGTGGAGCCTTAGGGTCCAAGGTCAAACAGGACTGGATGAGTTGAGGGCAGCTTGCGAGGGGAGATGAGAATTAACGACCTATGAACAACGCCCAGTACATAATAGACACTGCTTACTCAGCCACCGTGAGTGCCTGGTTCACATTAATGAGCCTGAATACAGAGGGCTGGTCAGCAGAACTGGAGGGTTCCCTGGAGTCCAGAATTAAATGAAACACACAGAAAATAGGTGAGAGCTGCCACAGGGTGGAAAAGAACCAGCACCTCAAATGTTAAAGGGGTGATGAGACTACAGAGTGGTGAAGGAAGTATCACCACGTGCTTTAAAAAACAATTACCCTTTTGGAAAATTACAAAAACTCACCTGGAATAATAAGAAATAACTGAGACTTACCTTTATGGACAAGTTGTAAAACATTTTGGCCACGCGAGCATAACCGGACCTCATGAGGTTAACGCTTCCTCCAGGGAAAAGGACTCTGAAACAACATCAAAGAGGGTGCATTTCAACCTCTCCTCCCTCCCAGAAAATCAACACTTTTTTTATTTTAAAACAACCTTTCCTGATTACACAAGCAGCCAGAGCACTACAGAAAATGAGAAAAAATTGGCAAAAAAATATAAAACACTTACAATCTCACCTATGTGTAAACTACTGCAGTTAACAGTGCATTTGTGCATTCTACCAGACTTCTTGGATAAACAAGTCTATTTTTGAAATAGAGTATGGATAAGTTAAAGTAAAAGAAATTGGGGGCAAGGGAAGAATATGCAGAGCTAGAAATCAAGTAGAAATAAAATTCTAAGTGTAACTATTAATAGGTTTAAATTAAGATGATCAGAGATGCCAAAATCAACTGCAGGTTCATAGCCATGAGTCAGTCTTGGCTCACACACACACAAAAAAATTGTTATAACCATAAAGAATGAAATAGTCATAAAAATACAATAGGCTAGAACTCAATATCCATGAAAATTTTCATTTATTATTATTTCCCTGAGTTCTCTTCAGAAATAAGAATGGCATCAGAAAATTTTGAAAAAGAACACAATGACAATTCTTTTTTATTTAAATTTATTTATTTTAATTGGAGGCTAATTACTTTACAATATTGTATTGGTTTTGCCATACATCAACATGAATCCACCACAGGGGTACATGTGTTCCCCATCCTGAACCCCCCCTCTCACCTCCCTCCCCATACCATCCCTCTGGGTCATCCCAGTGCACCAGCCCCAAGCATCCTGTATCCTGCATCGAACCTGGACTGGTGATTCATTTCTTATATGATATTATACATGTTTATGACAATTCTAAAAAACTTCTCAGAAAAAAAAGAAGAGCGTCACAAACATCTGACTACTGGACTCTACCAATAGAAGAGATATATAGAAAAGTATTTATATTTTTATTTCAACTTTTCAAGTTAAAGAGCTCTTAAAGTAACTAAGGACATTCTAAACAGATTACAAAAGTTGGACAAAATATATTAAAATTTTTAAAAAGTACTTAAATATGAATTTGAGATGTAAGAAATATCACTTTTGAGACTGTTGTTCATTCAGTAATAGGTATTAGCCTGGAGAATCAGAGATGGGCAATTCTTGCTGTTGGTAAGGTCATGGTCTGGTAGGAAATACCAAAACTATAAGGCAGAACATCTGTCACAAAACCGAGCAGGAAAGTGCCTTAATGAAGACTCATTAGCAGCTCCCCCTTTTTACTGAGTCGGTATTTAAAAAGCTGCCTCTGAATGAACTTGGCATGTTTAACCTCAGTTCATTCAAAAGTAAAACTTGACTGTCCCTCCTGATTGGCAAACACCTTGAAAGCAAGGATCCACCTTTTCATCTCTGCACCGTCCCCCCAAAACAGTACAGGGTTCACGGCATAACAGGGCTCAGTAAAAGTGGTTCTTAAAGTGAGAGGAGAGTCGTGCTCACTTTATTTTCGAGGTTCTATCTCATGGTCTCTCCTGGACTTATCTTTGTCCATGCCAAAGTACACTGCACGTAACAGGCATTGTAAATATTTCACTAAATTGAACCGATTTAAAATACTTATTGAACTAAACTGACCTGAATGCAAATGACCGCTTTGAACATAGCTTTTTAAAAAAATGAGCAATTATTTTTAATTTTTAAAAGTTCTTTTAATAAAAGCTTTACAGTAAGACAGACTCCCTCTATTCCACTCCCAAGCAGAAATAACCATCATTAAGATTTGCTGGGTTAATCTGATATATATTATGCATGTCTCCTCACCCCAACTTCAAAAACAAAAGCAAATGGGAGTACACTACACACACCTCTGTGTACCCTGCTTGTTTCGTGTAACAATACCACACTATTCAGGTTACAACAGTGATTCAGGGCATCATCTACAGACACCCTCATTTTTAACCATATTCTATCATATGAGTATAGTTTATTTTTAACCCAGTTCCCAACTGGGGTGGGTGGATGGGTTCCAAATCAGGGGTATTTCAAACAATACGACAGTACATATGTTTGGGCCCAGGTCATCATGTAAGACAGGACTATATCTTTTTTGCTTTACTTTTTATTGAAATATAGTCAAGTTTCAATGCTGTGTTAGTTTCAGATGTACAGCAAAGTGACTAGGTTTTCTTTTCCAGATTCTTTTCCCTTACAGATTATTATAAAATATTGAGTATGATCCCTGGGCTGTACAGCAGACCCTTGTTGGTAACCTATTTCACATATAGTAGTGTGTATATGTTAAAGGAGAGGATTATATTTGTAAAATAAAATTGCTTCTGAAGCATTTCCTGTGACACATGGTATGTGTATTTTTAACTTCAAAAGATTATAAAACTGCCCCCAAAAGACTATCTAACTTCCACCCTGATAGAAGAAATTTTCACCTACTATGAGCTAGCATGAGCTAGTATGGGGAAGTCATTCTGACTTATACATGATTTGACTTGAACTTTATGCTAATAAGAACAGTCTGTCTATGGCCCATCAAACATGTACTGTACCTCTGCTTTAATCATTAAGAAAAGAATGCATTATCTAGAAGTTAAAGAAAAGTCTGCTCTGAAGATAGGGATAAATGGCCGCCCTTCCTATGATGCCCATGCTAGTGGTCCTTCCAAGATAAGGTTCCCTTGCCAGACATTAAGGTCATGCTGACTTGCTGGCCACGTCTCTGTTGAAACCTGGAAGGAATGTAACCCTGTCATGTTTGATGTACATTCTTTGATCCGTCAAGATATAACACAGTGTTTTTCTGAAGCACTTTCTTCCTGGGCTATAGTCCTCAGTATGGCTTAAAGAAAACTTTCTTCTGTTCCTTAATGTAGACTGTTTGTATCTTATTCGCATCAACAACTCCCACAAATAAAGTACAAGCACACTATTTCCTCATACCCTCACCTTAGCACATCAGCACATTTTCTGCTTTCTGCCAACCTGGTGGTTTTTAATTGTTATAATTAGCTTTCCTTTAATTATGAATACGTCTCACATTTTTTCATATGATTTTTTTCTGTGAGCTAAGCAATCATATCTTTTGTGATGAAGCTAGAGGATATAAAACTTTTTACCAAATTCTATTCAAATCACCTTCTGAAAGATAACCAATTAATATCTTCAGTCTTCAGACATAAATCCCCTAAGCAAGCAGTATGTCATGGCCTCCAAAGTGGCTTCAAAGCCTTTAAGACAAGCATTAAAAGAATAAAAATTATGTTACACATTAAAAAAAATGTTATCTACTATATAACATTTATTTTCTAACCTGCCTTCTCTCTGCAGGATTTTTGCATCGCTCAACAAAATAATTTCTATAAAATAACTCAGAAAACTAACATTTATACCACTGAAAAATAGTTACCTAGAAACATATATTGTATTCATATGTACTCTTTTGCATCACTTAGACCTCATATACCGTCTTAAACCAATGTTGACGACTTACCCATTAATAGATTTGAAAAGCTTTTCATACTCTTCATTTTTAAGATCAAGCCTGAAAATGATAAAAATAGTTACAAAACATCCATTTCCAAAACTGAAGAAAGTAAGTCTCTAAATGAAGCTACCACATTAATATTTAAAAGCCAGGTGAAAATAATTCTTTTTTTTTAAATATTTATTTATTTGGCTGCATCAGGTTTTAGTTGCAGCATTATCAGATCTAGCTCCCTGATCGGGGATGGAACCCAGACCCCCTGCACTGGGAGCACGGAGTCTTAGCTGTGGGACCACCGGGGAAACCGCTGAGTCCCAGCGTTCTGCCAGGTGAAACTACCCAGATTATGTCAACAAAGAGGGGACCAGTCGGGACACAGAAGCTTCCCCATGGACATTTAAATCAGGATGGGCAACTACCACCATCAGGAGCGCGAACGGATTGAGATGAATCAGCTGCTCTCCAGGGACTCCTGCCAGGTAGCCTTGCAGCTGAGCTCTGGTCATTTCACTCATTCTAAAAAACAGTTCCCACGTTGTCCATGCCTGAATTTGGGGGCCCAGTGCATCACTATTAAGGGGCTTAACTGTGGGTTGGGGACGGGGGTCACAAACTTCGGTGTCTCAGAGACCGTGAAGGCAAAACAGACCAGGGCACGTTCTTTGAACACAGATGACATTTGCATGTTGTCAGACTTTCTTGAAATGCAAGACTCCCTCAATAAATTCTCTTTAAAGAAAACAACATACATCTAGGAATGAT
Source organism: Bos taurus (assembly GCF_002263795.3). Taxonomy (NCBI): domain Eukaryota; kingdom Metazoa; phylum Chordata; class Mammalia; order Artiodactyla; family Bovidae; genus Bos; species Bos taurus. The sequence continues at coordinate 28,066,201 of NC_037341.1, forward strand.
GGCAAATGACAGGTTCGGAGCATGAAAAGGAGCAACAGGCACTGCTGCTAATGGACAGCTCGTGCTCTGTTCAAAATTAGCTCCAGAAAACTGTGTTAAAAAAAAATAAAGGCCAAAAATTCAGACTTTTATGAAGTCTCCTGATTTGTACATACCTTAAACACTACCAATGAAACAGATTTTTGACCAAAAGTGCCAGTGGGCTGCCACATGCCACCTCTCAGGAGGCAGACATCCTCTGGGTCCCTCCAGTTCTAGGGCAGGAGATTATAATAACCTGAGTGCACCGGGCACCAGAGGGTGAAGGCCAGACAGGAGGAAGGGCACCAAACACAAATGCCTTCGCCTGCTCAAGGATTCTGCTGAGGTCTCCTCTCGTCCACCTCCTCTTTCCCTCTGAACTATAGCAGTCAGTGCCCAGCACCCGAAATTCAGAAATAAACCAACCAACATCATCAGTGTGATCACGACTCATTCCATATTAGGCAATCCTTTGCAGGTTGCTCTGGGAATTTAGCTGCCACGTATTACTCTGCTTTTATAGAATCACATGATTCTAATTCTGAGCAATATACCTTAAAATGAACTTTGGGAATCCAAGCTGGAAATTAACCTGTATGCCATGTTTTCAGCATCTCAGTCATAAATCCCAGTATTCTGCAAGTCATCAGTTTCAACACTTTCCGTTTCAAAACCTCTGTCATTCTTGTCTATTCCTCCCTGTGCCTTTTCATCCTAGTAGTCATCAAGTCTTATTGATTTTTTTTTAAAGACATTTACCTAGCAATTCTACAACCACTGCTCTAAGCCAAGCCTTCCTTGCTTCACACGTAACCCACTCACATCTCTGAACTGGCCTACCTGTCTTTTGTCTCTCCCACCTCCCACCCATGTTATTAAACCTATTTTCTAAAAGAACAGCTTACAGAAAAAGCTTCCAGGATCAAAACTTTGCAAGTTGTCTTGAGGACTGTCCACAACCTCCAACTCAGCTCTAAAACTCTGCTGTTAAGTTCCAAAGAAGATTTCATTTGAAAAAATTAGACTGCTATGAAAAAACTGAAGACTAATGTCAAAAGCAAATGTTCATCTAAACATAAAACCATTTTGTGGTACTATTCTCAAAATTGTAGCATTTGCATTTTGAGTATTAATGTTCTACTTTTGTTACCATTTTTCATGTGAAATTATTTACAGTAACAGGTTTTCCTGAGCAAACAGTTGTGTTTTATGTGTGAAACCACTTATAATGGATTAGGTGAGGGTGCGAGAAGACCCTCAAATACACTATTTTGGGGTGATAAGATAATATCAATACAACAACAAGGCTTTTGTTAAAAAAAAATTCAAGTCTTTCCAAATCAAAATGACATGAATCATTTATCATGTCATAAATATGACATGAGTCATTTTATTGTTCCTTAGATCATTAAACCACAAAAATAATGTAGCTCCTTTAAAGTCACAATACCTGCAATTAATATCGAAGCAATAGTGCTGTATTAGTCATTTCCAAACTTCTAAAGTGGCGTGGGAAGGTCTCTGAAAAGTCCTCTTCTAGAATATTCCTTGATTCCCTACATGTTTCTTTACACTAATATTATAGAACGAAGCTGGTGAATCTAGAAGTGCTTTTACTCCATTGCTTTTGTAATATCTGATGAGTATCACCTTTTCTGGAGTAAAGGAACTTATCATTTCATTCTCTATCTAATACACATGACACAGCTCTAATGATATGATAGAAACATGTAGCTTCACACTTTGAACAACTTAATGAGAGACTCTAAACATTAGATTTAGGGCAAAAACCAGGTATAACATTAATGTGCTTGAATAATGCAATCGCAGGAGAGAAAGCATTCATTTTAGAGATAAAAGATAACTTTAGAGAGGAAACAGCAGTTGCAGTTTTTTTAATTCAGTGTAAAAACTATCGCATCGTACCTTACTGGTACCACTCTTGCACCAGCTGACTCTAGAAACTTCACGTAGGATGCAGCAATGTAGTATTTTCCCAGGGCTCTCATGTTCTTATTATGGCACTTTTGCATTAATATTCCTAAATTACAAAAAAAATAAAGTTTCCATTTCAAGTAATGTCCTTTTTTCCTGCTTAGAAACTGAAACATATCACCCTAGAAATGTCACTTCTTCACTCATTTAATTCACAGAATTAAACATGAAGCTTCTCCTGAAAGGATATCTATAGGATTTGGGAAAGGAGTAGTGGAGGCTGATCTGAATTGTAAGTAGCTTCCTTCTTGCCACATCAGGGAGGCCAAATAAGTCCCCAAAGCCAGGTTCTTTGGCACAAGCTAGAATCTATGTCAGAGTACTGATCCTTAAATCCAGCAGAAGGCCCCTCCCTACACACACATACACACAGACACACACACACACACACACACACACACACGCGCGCGCGCGCGCGCGCGCGCACATAGTTTCCTTGACAACAAAGTAAAAGAGTGAAAAAATTCTCTATGCATGTTTCTCCAACACCATCAACACCATCTTAATCCAAGCAACAAACATCCCGCCTACCCCTCCCCCAACCTGGATTATTCTAATAGCCCTTTAAAAGGTCTCTCTGCATCCGTTTTTTTGTTTTTGAAGGACCTTTACTCAGATTTACTGAGGTATAGATTACATATAGTAAAATGCACATATATTTTACCAGATAACATGGAACAAACATTGTAATCAAAATATAAAGCATCCTGTGTAGTTTTGTTTTGCAATGTGCTCAGTTGCTAAGTCATGTCTGACCCTTTGCCACCCCATGGACTGTAGCCTGCCAGGCTCCTCTGTCCATGGGATTCTTCAGGCAAGAATATGGAGTGGGTTGCCATTTTCTCCTCCAGGGGATCTTCTTGACCCAGAGATCAAATTTGAATCTCCTGCATCTCCTGTATTGGCAGACGGATTCTTTATCACTGAGCCACCCAGTAAACCTACATAGGATTTCATTTTGAGTTAATTCCCTTTGAAGATTTTAACCACTATTTTACATAGATTATGAAATAATGCATCCCAAGTTCCAAATATTGATACACAACATACATAAAAATGGACACTACCAATATCCATGAAAAAAATGCTCAACTACTTTCTATTTAGTTACAGAATACAGTGCCCATTTTCGTGGGAAATAAAGGGAAAAAAAAAAAAAAAAACAGAATGAAAGGCATAACAATACTACCAGCTAAAATGAAATCAATTCTAGTTGTCCGCCCACAAATTACTTTTTTGCACATTTCAAATACGAGCTGATTTCTCCAGGGTTGCTTTCCCTTGCCCCAGTCTTAAATGTTTGTTCTGGCGATTCAAATTGATTTTACTCCCTTTATAGAACATTAAGTGTGTTGAAAAAGAAAAATGACTTGTTTTACTTTAACACAAAACAGAATTGCTACTAGGATCACAGGAGCCACGGCTGCCCTCCGCTGCCAAAGAGGACAAAGGCCAGGTATACCATAATTTCCCAATTATCTAGTCAATTCGATTTTGCATTTTTCCTCGAAATGAGCCCTCAACCAGTGAAATTTTAATAAAGATAATGCATGAATACAGAAGGTTTAGTTAGCAGAAATTCCTGCTGCTGCTGCTAAGTCGCTTCAGTCGTGTCCGACTCTGTGCGACCCCATAGACAGCAGCCCATCAGGCTCCCCCGTCCCTGGGATTTTCCAGGTAAGAGTACTGGAGTGGGTTGCCATTGCCTTCTCCGCAGAAATTCCAAATGAGTACAAACACAAAAACCATCCTCAGGATTCTTCACGGTGCATGCTCCTCCCTTCCAATTTTAAGAGCTAAGGATGTGCGGGAAATCAACGAGCATTACCTAGGTATATTTCAGCAGGATCTCAATGAGGGTTTGACCCCTGGGCTAGGAAGTCACACATCCTATCCCTAGGCTTGGATGTTTCCAGGACCGGACGCACCTGCCGAAGCGCAGCAGCTGGAAGCGCCCAGGGCGCGCTCCCGGCTCACCAGCCCCAGCCCCAGCCCTGGCCGCCTCCTTACCGATGATGGGCTTCTTGGGGGTAGGCGCGGGAGGGGCGCTCAGACCGAGGCCCGTCGCCCCGCACAGAACCAGACCCAACACGCTCAGCAGGCGACCCAGTCTCGCCATTGCGCTCGCCGCCTCCCGCCGGCTTTCAAAGGCACTACCGGCGAGCAGCAGAGTGAGGCAGCTGCTGTCACCCGGCCGCTCGAGGGCGTCGGGCGGGGGCGGTGCTCCGCCGCGGGGGCCTATGGGAAAGGCCGTCCGGGCGCATGTGCGCTGGGGCCGCAAGGGCGGGCGACTCCGGGGACCCAGAGGCCGCGCCTACCCCATCGCTCCGCGGCCGCCCGGACCCCTGGCCCCCAGCCCGCCCCGCGGCGTCTGCGGGGGCTCAGGAAAGTGCGGTGGGATCCGCGTACTCGAGCCCGCCCTTTCAGCTGTTTCCTCGACGTGACCTGAAGTCACCCGGAACTAACTGGGGCGCAGGGTCCCGCGGTCGAGTGGGGAGCGCTGGATTGCAGCCTGACCTGATTGGTAACCAGGCAGCGGGGGAGGCTGGCGAGAGGTTCTAGAAGTCGCCTGAGAACTTTGCGCCAAAGTCGTCTTGAGGAATGCTGGCAGCGGAGTTGGACACCCCCGCTTTCCATCAGGGATGGTTGGTGACTTGGGAGGTGGTTTCCGCGTCCTGCCATTTGCGTGCAGGTAGAGGCTTCTGGACCAAACGAAGAGAAGATGAGGAAAGCCCGATAGATGTGAACACGCCCACGAGCATCGCCTCAGCTCAGAACTGGGTCAAGGAGGGGCCCACTCCTGGCATCACGACAAAAACAAGTCCAGGCCAGGCCCGCACACGGTGCCTCCTAACTTTAGCAGACTGTTCTCCAACAGGGCACAAAGGGTGACTTGGGTTCCTAATCACTAAAAGTTTTTTTGAGGTTTCTGTTTCAAATTTGAAAAGAGATTTAGAAACACTGAACTTGTTTTGGTGGGCTAGTAGATGAAAGGTAAGCTTTTTCTTTCTATGTGAAAACCAAAATATAAAGATATGGCTTATACTGGGAGTTCCCACCTATAAGGGTGAAAATCAGAATAGAAGAGTATTTGATAATCAACTCAAGGCCAAATATAGAGGATGCAAAGATTAATTGGGCAATGCCTTGTTTTTTCGTCTTAGAAGTTTGGAGTTTTGTAAGGAAAAGAGAGAACAGGATTTGTGAAGAGAATGTATTTCAAGAAGAGAGAATGCAATATGTCGTATGCTTTGTTAATATAATAATGCTGCTCTGGAAGGGCGTGGTGAGCGATAAGCTGAATGGATGTGTTTGTGAAAGGCCCTACATATTTGGCTTGTTTTGAACTCAGATGAACAGATGAGGAAACTGTACCAGTATGAAGTTGTGAGCAATTGTCTGTCCACATAGGAAAAAAAGTATTACCTCTCATTATACACAAAAATAAACTCTAGGTGAGTAAAGATACAAACGTAAAAGGCAAACTGTTATACTTTGATGAGAAAATATAGGACTGTGTGTCCATGACGTTGATGGAATTTCAGAAAACATATTTCTAAAAAACATGTTAGTGGAAGAAATTGGTAGATTAAATGATGTTATAATTTTAAAACTTCTGTTTAACTAAATGAATTGAAGATAAGGCACAAATTTGGAAGATATATTTACAAAATACAGAATTTCAAAGATGTTTATTTCTAGCATGTACAAAGAACTAAATGAACAAGAAAGAATAACAACCTAATAGAAAACTAGGAAAATAATATGAAAAGACAAAGGTTCACTAGTCATCAGGGAAATGCAGATTACAACAAGATAGTATGTCACATCCATCAGAATGACAGAAGTGTAAAAAAGTGTACCCTTGATAATAAGGGTGTAGAAAAACAAGAAGTCTCAACACTGCTGGTAGAATTGTAAAGTATTACAACTGTTTTTGGGAGCAATTAGGCAATATGTGGTAAAAGGGAAGGTGCACATAGTGTATAACACAGCGTTTTTTAGACTTAGTATTTGCCCTAGAGAAATGCCTGCATGTGTGAATAAATAAACATATACAAGTATGTTCTTTGTAGCATTCTCTTGTAATAGTGAAATATTAAGTGCAACTTAAATCATTATAAATAAAAGAATGAATACATTGTATAATTAACTGATATTTAGAATGCATGAAAATTAATAAATTGGAGCTGGTTATCAACAGAGTTGGTGGTGCTAATGGTAAAGGACCCACCTGCCAATGTAGGAGCTGTAAGAGAGGAGGAGCAGGTTCGATCCCTAGGTCAAGATGATCCCCTGGAGGAGGAAATGGCAACCCACTGCATTATTCTTGCCTGGAGAATCCCATGGAGAGAGGAGCCTGGTGGGCTACAATCCATAATGTCACTAAGAGATGGACATGACTGAAGCAGCTTGGCATATGGCACATCAACAGAGTTAATTTTATACCAATAAGAAAAAACAGATAAGTTATGCTGGTGTCCAGAGACTTATGTCAACTGCCTAAGCCAGAATCTGTCTACAGATCTTAAGAAAAACCATGAGATATACAAGGAGTTTAAAATAAAGTTACACATGATATACGCCTTTAACAATACTTGGAGATGGAGGGCACCACAAACATCAAATTAACAGAAAGACTGCTAAGTAGCAAACTCCAGCAAGTTTTCTCCACTGCTGCAAGACTCCGATGCTGAGAGCAGAGGATGCAAGCCTTCCTCTTTGAAAAGGAGGAAAGAGGAGCAAGTAATTTAGACAAAGCATAGGCAAAATCAAGCCCTGAAAGAAAATGTCAAACATGAAATGCCAGGATACTGAGCACAGGCTAGGTCTTGGAAGGCTGTGTATGCCTGTGCTCAGGAGCTCAGTAGTGTCTGACTGTGCAGCCCTATGAACATGGCCCGCCAGGCTCCTCTGTCCATGAGGATTCTCCAGACAAGAATAGTGGAGCGAGTTGCCATTTCCTCCTCCAGGGGATCTTCCCCACCCAGGGATGGAACCTGTGTCTCCTGCAGCTCCTGCATTGGCAGGTGGGTTCTTTATGGCTGAAGCCCTACCCCTGGGAAGCCCTCTTAGAGGGTTAGTACTGGCTGTCAGGAAGGAGCCAGAGATGGCAACTTCAGGTAAGTATTGTTTCTGAGGACAAAACAGCTGCTTTGACAAGCGGGTAGTGTCCCTTCAAGAGAGGACAGTGAAGGGAAAGAAGGAGATAAAGGGGGAAATAAAGAGAAATAAGTCATGGCAATGACCCCACTTCACCCCCACATACACACAGTTGCCACCACTAAAACATCTGTTGAAGGAATTGTTAAGAAAAAGGAGAACATCCAAGACACCATAAAACCCAAGTGGATCAATCATGAAGAATGGAAATGAACCTGAGATAGCCTGAATCCTCAAATCTACAACCCAGCTCAAGACCTGATGGATTTACTAGGCTCTCGTGATACCTGACAAATCAAGGAAAGGAAGAGCTGTCGCTGATCTGAGATATTACCTACAGATGTTACTCTACAGCTAAACACAGTGTCCAACATAAAATATTATTTAAAATATGAAGGAACAGAAATATGTACTAGTAATCTAATAAGAAAGATAAAATAGACTCATAGATGACCCTGATCCTGGAGTTAGAAGAAAAGGCCTTTATTTCTTGAAATACAATTGATGTACAAGAGTATGTTAAGTGTGATCAAAGTGATTTGATATTTGCATACCTTAGGAAATGTTCACCACAATACATCTAGTAACCATCTGACTCCATACAAATTTATTACAATAAAATGTTATATATGACATCTCTATGTCTTATTTATTTTCTAAGTGGAGGTTTGTATCAATTAGGAATGCAGGAGATGCAGGTTTGATCCCTGGGTTGGGAAGATTCCCTGGGTTGGGAAGATCCCCTGGAGGAGGAAATGGCAACCCACAGTATTCTTGCCTGGAGAATCCCATGGACAGAGGAGCCTGAGCAACTTAGCAAAAGTATTTCAGACATCACCTTACTAGTTTGCTGAGTTTGAGGTTTGTATGTTTGACCAGTTTTGTGAGCTGCTGGCTTGATTTAGGTGGGTAGCAAAACTATTACTTGCTCTAGGACTTCTGTGTTATTTCCATAAGGGAAATACATTGATAATCTGAAATCATGATCTGGGCTGATAGTTTCCAAATCAAATTATCTGATGAAGTGATATACTCTGGCTTTTATCACTTAAGTTTTAACTTTTGAAAGTATGCATGGCTTAATTTTATGAAATTAATCTGTGGTCCCTTTAAGCATAACAACACCGGGGAAAGTGGTATTGAACTGAGCAGCGGTGGTGGAAGTGGGGGAACCAGTCTGCAATTGAAATTGAGGACAACTAGATGGATGATACTTTTTTCTTAAGCTTTTCTGTAAGGAAAAGCAGTTTTTGAAAAAGAATACCTAGTATTCTTATTTAAAAATGGACAACCAACAGCTATAGTTTGAGTGAAAAATCTTTATTTTGTTTTGAACAATATTCGAACAAACATTATCTTGCAGTTCAGTAACAATGAGCACATGTTAGTCTTTTAAAAGGCACTTCTGGTGCAATTACTGTAAAGTAATAGAGACAATTCAATAGTGATTTATCGTGCCACCTTATAAAACTGCTTGTTTATTTTACATTGTTGTAATGTTCCTCAGTGAATCACTGCATTCCATAAAAAATTCAAAATCCTATCATGAAATGTACTTCTGTTGATTGACTTACTTTAATTCTATTTACTGTTAATAACATCACCCATGAATAATATTTAAAAGACATTTAAAAATACTATCTATTGTGCTAAAGTAATCATTCCTTTATAGAGTCAGAAGAAAGTGGTTTAAGTTCCCAAAATGTGAATGAAGTGGAACTTTGTGATGTAAACCATGTAAGAATAAAAGTTGGGTAAACTAGAGCTTTTTGTTGTTGCTGTTATTTACACTTTTTAAGTGTTTTTATTCTGCTGTTATTTTTAATTAAACAGTTTTAAATTTATGATTTTATAAAGGTTTTATCATTTTTTAGAAAACAAGCATGATCTAATTTTTTTAACAAAAATTATAATGTACAGTTAGCTTCCCAATGCTAAATCACAAAGACGTTCTCTAAAGAACATTCATAATCATTTGATTTTTTACAGATGTATGTACAAAGAATCATAAGTACCAACTCATCTGATTAGAATAATTTTCTTATAAAGAAAAACAGCCTTTACATAGTCTTTCACAAAGCTAATATTGTATGATTAATGTTGAAACCCAACTAAGCTAAAACATGTTTAACAAATTTTGTATCCTGTGTTCTTTCATTAGGTTTAAAATAAAATTCAAAATTATACTGTAAAAATTGTCATAAATTGAAAGTTATATTGACATATCTTTCTCAATAAATGAAATATGCATTAACATAGCTACAGTACAAACAGCACATTTTAACTACTGATTTTTTTAAGTGAATATGAATTGTAGGATTTGGCTAGAATGTTCTGATAATATAGTAAAACCTAAATTATTTCATGCATAGTCTGAAAAGTTCCAGATGTAACTGACTGATTTTACAATGTAAACATTTCCTTCCCCTTGTGTAATCATGTTACTGTTTAGTTAAAAATAGAGTCCATGTATATGGCAACCAAATATTATTCCATCTCTGAATTTCTATGGAGTTAATTGTATCAACATGAATAATTTCCTAGAGACCTGATGCAGCGTATAATAGTTTATTGCATATGGACTTCATTCAAAAGTTTCTATTGTGCAGATATGCTAAATAGAATTTCCCTGAGGTGAACTAGCTTGGTGGCCCGTGGAAATAACTATGTAAAACTGTACTCAGACTTCAATCTGAATTATAGTCTCATCTGACACACCTAAAAAAGTGTGAATAGATTTTTATAGTCAGTTGATTTGTGCTAATATTTCTCTTCAGTGGACTATGTATTCATTTATAATTAAACCTATATAACCAGAAAAGTTTTTAAAAATAAAACTGTAAACACAAATGTACACATGACGGTACTTCAGAGATAACTTTCTTTCAAATGCCAAAAAAGGAACCTCTTCTATGCTTTTAAGGTATACTAACATTTAATTACTTCTAAGGTAAAGAAAAGATACTTAAAAAGTAAAGAAGTTTCCCAAATACCCACGTTGCTCAAGTTAAAAGATTTTTACATTAAAAAAAAAAAAATCAGAAAAGCATTAATTTAAAGATTCCCTTCCTTTCATTCATATAACCAGATAGGATCTCAGTCATGAATTTTTAATCAGGAAACCTTTCACATCAAGTAACTTCTTCTCCTTTAACCGTCTGTGAAATGCTGCTGAGATAATTTTCCGACTTCATTATAAAATTTGTCCACTCCTGACAGATGTCCTCTATGGAGTACTCTTCACCACCGTATTCCAGTGGAAGAATGTCTGGGAAATACTGGAGTAAGCTTTGCTTGTAGTTGTCCCCATGCATATGAATCTGAAACAGACAAAATGTTTTAGAAGATATGCCCTCTGCCTCCCAGTATAGCAGAGGCATTTCCAGCAGAAACTCAACATCATAAAACGAGGTATTCTCATCACATCTAAGACAGAAGAACATGTAGTATGTCGGGACAAATGATGTAGTATCTGCATCATTTGTCCCTCTGCTTATGAAGCCAATAATTTTACTTATGTTTAGACGGAAAAGGCAATGGCACCCCACTCCAGTACTTCTGCCTGGAAAATCCCATGGACGGAGGAGCCTGGTAGGCTGCAGTCCATGGGGTCGCTCAGAGTCGGACAGAACTGAACGACTTCACTTTCACTTTTCAGGTTCATGCATTGGAGAAGGAAACGGCAACCCACTTCAGTGTTCTTGCCTGGAGAATCCCAGGGACGGGGGAGCCTGGTGGGCTGCTGTCTATGGGGTCGCACAGAGTCAGACACAACTGAAGCGACTTAGCAGCAGCAGCAGCAGCTGATGAAGCTGCTCATCTTACTATTTTCTTATATTTGCATCCTTATAACTATTCAGAATTTATAAAAAGATACTTTTTCTTTCAAAAGTAGATTTTTAAAACTAAATAAAATCATTTCATACATTCTATTTCCTATTAATGTATTGGTGATTCTTAGCAAAAGATCGAATATCCTGGAATGGTTCTGTAGATGATTAAAGTGTACTTCTTTTTATTAGTTCTTATCAGGGGGTTTCCCTGGTGGCTCAGTGGTAAAGAATCTACCTGTCAATGCAGGAGACACGGGTTTGATCTCTGGTCCACGAGGATGCCACATGCCAAGGAGCAACTAACCCTATGTGCCACAACTATTGAGCTGTGTTCCAGAGCCCAGGAGCCACAACTACTGAAGCCCCCACACCCTAGAGCCTGTGCTCTGCAGCAAGAGAAGCCACTGCAGTGAGAAGCCCATGCACCACAACTAGAGAGTAGCCCCTGCTCACCGCAACTAGAGACAAGCCTGCGCAGCGACAAAGGCCCAGCACAGCCAGAAATAAATAATAAATAATTTTTGGAAATTATTTTATACCTTCTGTTCCCTACTAATGTATTGGTGATTCTTAGCAAAAGGTGGAATATCCTGAAATAGTTCTGTAGATGATAAAAGTGTATTTCTTTTTATTAGTTCTTATCAAAAGCATACATTTGAGCACACAACTAGGTATGTGGGGAATAATTTATGTGGTACAGTTGACAGATAGTCTTTGGCTAATAAATTAAGAGTAATTATGATGGTTGAGAACTTAAATTTTCAAACATTTTAAACTATATAAATTCATCATATAATGTCCTGAAGTTAAAGACTTGGAAACTTTGATTAAAAGCACATCTTGTTACAAATATATAAACAACCTTTACTTATCTGCTAGGGTTCATGTGTAAATTCAGTCTTCTAATAAGCACCTGCTATGTGCTAGGGTTGACATTACTTTGCCAACAAAGGTCCGTCTAGTCAAGGCTATGGTTTTTCCTGTGGTCATGTATGGATGTGAGAGTTGGACTGTGAAGAAGGCTGAGCACTGAAGAACTGATGCTTTTGAACTGTGGTGTTGGAGAAGACTCTTGAGAGTCCCTTGGACTGCAAGGAGATCCAACCAGTCCATTCTGAAGGAGATCAGCCCTGGGATTTCTTTGGAGGGAATGATGCTGAAGCTGAAACTCCAGTACTTTGGCTACCTCATGCGAAGAGCTGACTCATTGGAAAAGACTCTGATGCTGGGAGAGATTGGGGGCAGGAGGAGAAGGGGACAACAGAGGATGAGATGGCTGGATGGCATCACTGACTCGATGGACGTGAGTCTGAGTGAACTCCGGGAGTTTGTGATGGACAGAGAGGCCTGGCGTGCTGCGATTCATGGGGGTCGCAAAGAGTTGGACAGGACTGAGCGACTGGACTGAACTGAACTGAACTGATGTGCTAGGGTTGAGGCTTCCCTGGTGGCTCAGATGGTAAAGAATCTGCCTGCGATATGGGAAACCTGGATTCGATCCCTGGATCAGGAAGTTCCCCTCAAGAAGGGAATGGCTCTCCACTCCAGTGTTCTTGCCTGGCAAATTTCATGGACAGAAGGGCCTGGCGGGCTACAGTCCAGGGGGGTCGCAAAGAGTAGGACATGACTGAGCAACTAAGACTTCCACTTTCACTTCATGTGCTAGGATACAAAGACTGAAAGAGGAATGAAACAAGTTTCTTGTACTCAGGAACCTCACAGTCCCAATTCTTGATTTTTTCAGAAATGTTTAATTCAAAAATTCTACTATCACTTCAAGAAAGAGGAAATAAGATCATTCACAGAGTATTGCCAAAACATTTAAAGGGAGAAAGTGGCAAGATTTGGTCTTCCTCACCCTCCTCATTTTGGCAAATCTGTTTCATGTCAATTAACTTCCACTGAAATGCTCCACTTAACTTCTCAATTTTAAATTTTTCTTCTTTTCTTGCTCATGTTATCCTGTTTATTAGGTTCAATTTATTGCTATATCTTGGGGTTTTTGTGATCCAAAATATAACTCAAAATAGAAATACTTATTTTTATGTCTTTCAGAGTTCTACAGAGATGGCCAGCTATTATCAAACTATATTGAAGAGAGGAAAAAATGAACAAAAAATTGACTTTTATAAAAATGAAAGAATAGGGGTGGTTCCTCTTAAAGACAGACAGAAATACCTACTGGAAAACCTCAAATGAAGCTCTATGGTCATAATTTTCTGAGAAGATGCAAGATAATACATTTTCAGAATCCGAAAGAATATACTTTCTAAAATTCCAAATATGTTATTACTCACATTATCAGTACTTATATTTAAGTAATTTTTGAGATTTAAATCATCAAAGCCTTTAAAACCTGTTTGTGTCCTTGCATTAGATGTTGCCAACATTTGTCTAAATATTATGCTCTAAAAATTATCCTTTAAAGGAATTCCTTGGAAAGATCCAGTGGTTAGACTCTGAACTTCCACTGGAGAAGGCACAGGTTTGATCTCTTGTGGGAGAACTAAGATCCCACAAGCCATGTGGCATGGCTAAACAAAAAAAAAATTATCCTTTACAGATTCATGCAGAAGAATGGTTGCCATTTTGGGGAACTCAGATTCTATTGTGAACACTTGAAAAATTCCAAGTGATACCACCTGAGCTAAGACTCCACAAGATAGGTAATAAAACATCAAATCTCTTTGCTTTAACTAACATGACATTAAGTCACACACTTTGGGTACTGCGGTTTTCAGTTACACATGTCTAATATAAGTACATTTATTATTTACATAAATAATACATTCACATGGCTAGAAATCAAAACAAGATAAAAGACAGCAAGACAGTGTCTTGCTCCCAACCCTAACCTCATCCACTCCATCCATAACTTGCTTCTGTTCTATACTGAGTAAACAATTTGGTTGTTGTATATCCTTTTTGAGGATAACTTTTATGCAAATAAAACTATAGTTTCTGATGTCTTCCCTTTTTATACAAAAGGTAGTATAACATAAACATTATTCTGCATGGTCTTATTTCACTTCCCAATACATCCTGCAAGTCGTACTGTGTTCCATTGTGTGGATGTATCATAGCTTATTTAACCAGTTCCCTCATGATACACTTGATAGTTTCCAATCTTTTGCTACAATGAATTGTATATATAATTTTGTTTATGAGCAGTTATTTGTTGTTGTTTTATTGCTAAGTAGTGTCTGACTCTGCAACCTCATGAACTGTAGTCCACCAGGCTCCTCTGTCCATGGGATTTCCCAGGCAAGAATACTGGAATGTGTTGCCCTGCCCTCCTCCAGGGGATCTTCCTGACCCAGGTATCAAACCGGTGTCTGTTGCATTAGCCTGTGAATTCTTTACCATCTGAGCCACTAGGGAAGCCCCATGAGTATATCTTTGGAAAAAAATCTCAGAAATGTGAAGGTTGTAATTTTTATAACTATGGCCACACTTCCCTCTATAGGGAATATATCATTTTGCAGTCTCACCAACCATGTATGGGAGATCTGGTATTTGATTTTAATTAAAAAGAAATTTTTATTTATAAAAGTAGTTGGATTATTAAATATTCAAAACACTTGGATAATGCTCTGTGTGTGTCAGGGGAAGGGTGGTAATAAGAGAGCTATTCTTAAATTTTAAAAGGAGTGGAACATATAATACAGAAGAATTGTGATTTGAAAATGTTTTACTCACCCGTTCCTTAATTTTTTCAGTCAGAAATGGTTTAATCATGGAAAAGACAGCATGGAAAATTATTGGCTCATTTATCAAATGGATACCACGAACTTTTAATGGAAAGGAATCCTTTTGAAAATAAAGAAAATGTCTTATTAATAACAAAACATAAATCAATATGTGATCCTATCAACAAACCCCTTTTTTGAACACTTGCTAAATGTACAGCAATACCTAAAGTGTGATTTAATTTTCAAAATTATGCCATCAACACAATAGCCTAATTTATAGTTCGCTGTCCCTAGAGTAAGAAAAGTTTTCACCATGTAACTTAGGCAAAGTATTTAAAGAAATACATGCATATTTCATAAATAAGACACAGAACATGTCTCCCCCAATCACATATAAATGTGCTTTTGAAAAATCAGTGAGTCACTTGTATATTTATATTTAACTTTTCCCTTCAAATTTTTATTTTGAGGAAAAAAAACTTTCATAAAAGTTTCCTTCAAAAGAAAAAGTACAATAAACAAACACTTAAACTTTTTTTTCACTTTTAAACTTTTGACACAGGTATAAGTCTTTCATATCAAAGTAATATCAGCTTTTTTCTAAGGTTACAAAGTTAAGAATTGAAAGAAAAACATTATCAGCAGTTTCCCTAACCAAAGATGTGTTGTTAATTTTTTCCTGCCAAGGTTCTTTTATGCAAAATTCTTTTCTTTTTTTTTTTTCAACACACAGCTTTTAGAGATGTGTTACCAAATTGTCACTTTTCCTTTCAGGTTCTTTCTATGAATAATTTTATTTTAAACATAATTTCCATTATGCTCTCTAAATAATTTACACCCTGTTTTGTTTCACAGACATAACACAATTTTTGTAAACATAGTGGGTTTTAAATATTGAAGCTATAATCTGTCAAGTGGCTGTATCATCGTCCAAGTAACCCTTTTCCTATTTCTGGATAAATAAGCTGTTTCTAATTTTCTTCTCGGAGAAGGCACTGGCACTCCACTTCAGTACTCTTGCCTGGAAAATCCCATGGACAGAGGAGCCTGGTAGGCTGCAGTCCATGGGGTCGTGAAGAGTCGGACACGACTGAGTGACTTCCCTTTCACTTTTCACTTTCATGCTTTGGAGAAGGAAATGGCAACCCACTTCAGTGTTCTTGCCTGGAGAATCCCAGGGACGGGGAAGCCTGGTGAGCTGCCGTCTATGGGGTCACACAGAGTCAGACACGACTGAAGTGACTTAGCAGTAGCAGCAGCATGTCACCTCTCTGACATAGTAAAATAATGTGTAAAATGGAAAAAAATAGTCATATGTCATAAGCTTTTGGTGTAGCCATTAAACGGTAATGCATTTAAAACATTCAGTAAAGTATCCAGCACAGAGTAAACCATCATTATTATACACAAAGTCTTTGCTATATTTAAGATTATTCCTTGGCTAGATTTCCACAGTAGGATTACTGGGTCAAAGATGATGGCCATTTTTAAGACTTATTTTCTGGAATGAACTGTTCAATCTATACCAACCAAACCTATATGACACTTTGTTGTATATTATCATTGTTATCAATATTATTTTTTGAGTCAATTTTTAATTTAGGAACAAAATTTTAATGACAGATAAAGTCATCACATTCTTGTTTAAATGTATGAATTCTGTGGTTTGAAATTTTGAACATATTTTCAGTTTGTTGCAACATTCTTTCTTTTTGAAATAATAATTTTACTTCCTCTTACCATTATTGAATTCTATGTATCTCTTCTAAAATTTTATTTAATTTTCTAATAAATGTACTTATGTGTGTGATTGTGCTCAGTCACTCAGTCTTGTCTGACTCTTTGCAGCCCATGGACTATAGGTCACCAGGTTCCTCCATCCATGGGATTTCCCAGGTAAGAATATTGGAGTAGGGAACCACTTCCTACTCCAGGGGATCTTCCTGATGCAGGAATTGAACCCGAGTCTCTTGGCAGAAAGAGACTTTACCACTAGCATCACCTGGGAAGCCCAATAAATGGAGTGGATTGCCATGCCCTCCTCCAGGAGATCTTGCCAACCCAGGGATCAAACCCAGGTCTCCTGCATTATTGTCTGAGCCACCAGTGAAGCTCAAGAATACTGGAGTGGGTAGCCTATCCCTTCTTCAGGGATCTTTCTGACCCAGGAGTCAAACAAGGGTCTCCTCCATTGCAAGCAGATTCCTTACCAGCTGAGGTACCAAGGAAGCCCAATAAATATACTATCCCTTCTCTTTAACACACAACTAAATTTATATTTAATATTTGGAAGCATTATCCTGAAGACAGTACCTTGGACAGCAAGGAGATCAAACCAGTCAATCCTAAAGGAAATCAACCCGATGCTGAAGTTGGAACTCCAATATTTTATCCACCTGATGTGAAGAGCTGACTCGTTGGAAAAGACTGATGCTGGGAAAGATTGAAGGCAGGAGGAGAAGGGGATGACAGAGGATGGGATGGTTGGACGGCATCACCGACTCAATGGACATGAGTTTGAGCAAACTCCAGGAGACAGTGAAGACAGGAAAGCCTGGTGTGCTTGCAGTTCATGAGGTCACACGAGTGAGCGATGGAACGAAAACAATCCTGAATAGACTACACACTTACTGTGAGAACAGCAGCAATCTTCTTGGCTACAGAGGGGGTAATTTGAAAGGCATGAGCAAACTGCCAGCCTTCCAAATCAAAGACAGCCTTGATTCCATTTCGCTGTGTCTCTACCTCCTGGACAATAAGCTCCGACGTGATGAGACTCACACGAAATGCATCATAAGCTGTGAAAACTTTTGGGTCCCAGTGTGCTAAAAAAAAAAAAATGTAAAAACTTATATCTCAGTACTGTGTGAAGAATAAAGGATCAGAAAGATTTACAGAAGGAAATGGATTCTTTTTAGATTTCAAGATCAATAGAAATAGTACATATACGAAGATCATGAATAGAATAACAGATCAAATTGGTGGTCCAAGAACATGAGCCTGCTTTTCCCTCCCTCCCTCAAATCGCTAGTAAAAAACAGATTCTTTCAACTTCCCTGGTGGTCCAGTGGTTAGGACTTTGCCTTCCAGTGTAGCAGGGGAGGGTTCAATCCCTGGGAGCTAAGATCCCACATGCGTTGGGGTCCAAAAGCCAAAACATAAAACAGAAACCATATTGTAACAAATTCAATAAAGACGTTTTTAAAAAAAAAGTGAAAGTGTTAGTCACTCAGTTGTGTCCTACTTTTTTGTGACCCCCATGGACTATAGTCCACCAGGCGCCTCTGTCCATGAGATTCTCCAGGCAAGAATATTGGAGAGGGTTGCCGTTCCCTTCACCAGGAGCTCTTCCTGACCCAGGGATCACACATGTGTCTCCTTGTCCACATTAAAAAAAGAAGAAGAAGAACAGATTCCTAAGGGCATGGGGAAAATAAAAGAATGAATGCAGGCTGTGTCTGATGGCCAGATGAAACTACAGCACAAAATATGCAGGACGGAGCTGTGGCTGAAGGTGGGAATGCCTCTGGATATGTTCCACATTCAAAGGTATTGAAAATGGGAAAAGCAAGGCTCTGGATTACCAAGAGTAGCCAGGGTCCTATGGTAACCACAGAGGTTGTTGCTAAGGGAAATGCGTGAGACAGGCAGGTAGATTCTCTCTGACACCCCTCCATGATGAGCAGCGTGTAGCGGTCATGTCCACACAGGCTAGAACAGTGAGTGTGGTCTTGGAAAGTCAAGTCAAGAAGCACTAGGGTAGCCACCCAGGAAAAACAAGGAATACCTGTGCTAAGGAGTTGCTGAATTCTTATCCTCTCCCCTCCCCCACTAGTCCTGGGGGAGGCCATGGTGGGCAAAAGTGACAGTAATGGATAGGCAAGCAGGCGATCTATTAAAAAGATATGCAACCACTACGAATTATAACATTTTTAAAAATACTGACACACAAAAGAAGAAAGGATCCAACTCAATAGACAAAGGCATTACAATAGAAGGAGACAGCTAATAAAACAAGAAAAGGTAAAGGAAACAAAATAGTTTCAGTGGGGAAAAATAAAGATACTGTAGGCTATTATTGTGTGTGTGTTAGTCACTCAGTCATGTCCGACTCTGCGACCCCATGGACTGTAGCCCGCCAGGCTCCTCTGTCCATGGGATTCTCCAGGCAAGAATACTGGAGTGGGTTGCCATGCCCTCCTCTAGGGGATCTTCCCGACCCAGGGATCATACTTGGCTCTCTTGCATTGCAGGCAGATTCTTTACTGTCAGAGCCACCAGGGAAGCCCTAGGCTATTACTATTAGAAGAGGCTATTATGAAAAAGAATCAATTGAGTTCTTAGAAATAAAATGACAATTTGAGCAAATCTCTGTTAATAGGACAAATGTCAGAAAACACACAGCCAACAAGTGAATAAAGGTCTGGAATATCGAGCTGAGGAATTCTCTCAGTTTTAGCATAGGAGAGCCAGAAGTCAATATGTATGAATAAAAAGGTACGAGATGGGCAGCTAGATACAGAAGTTTCAAAATCCAACTCATCAGAGTTCTGGAAGACAAAAAACACAGATAATAGGCAACAGAGGGGAAAGGAAAATTCTTCCAAAGCTGGAAAAAGATGCAAATCTTCAGATTAAAAGTTTCATGCAATACCTAACAAGATGAAGGGAGGGAAAAGATTTATGACTAAAGAAAGGTAAAATTCTAAAAATACCAAAGTTTCTGGCTTGGACAATCGGGTAGAATGGTGGTACCATTTGTTGTGTTTGGGGAAGGAAAGATTATAGGTAGTTTTGAACACATTAAAATTGTGCTGGTGAAATGTCCAGGCGGGTACAGTTGAGACAGGGAACTGGTTGTCTGGAGCTTTGAGAAACAAAGAGAGGATGGGCTGAAGATACAAATCTCAGGGATTTTGTGGTTATATCTAGGCCTATGGCAGTGATTATTGTGGACTTAACGGTTCTCTCTGTTGTAGTACAGAGATATATAGCTAAGAAGAGGAAGCTGGGGCCAATGTCTAAAAGAATTTCAGAATTTGAAGTAGAATATGTAGTGCCAGTGAAGGAGACTAAGAATAGTCAGTTAAGTTGGGAGAAAACACCAGGAGACTGTGGTATCAGAGAGGAAGAGGTTTGCTGTGAAAAGATGATCACTGATGATTTGCTCAGGTCATTTCAGCAGAAAGATGGGAGTGGAACTAGTCCAGGGGATGTTGAGAGGAGCTATGAGAAAATGTGAGTAGTGAACATGACTAACTTAAAAAGTGTGGCTGAGAATGGGAAGTGTGGGGAGGTGGCTGGGTTGGAGGCCAAACGGTCTCATGGGATTGAGGAGGGAATTTTGGCTGACCCTAACAGATTTAGATGTTAATGGGTAGTGTATAATAGCATGGAAAATTATGAAGACAAAGAAACAGAAGCAATAATCAGAGGTATTCCTAGGAAGGCACAATGGGATTGCTCTTTGTTTTTTACAGCTTTGTTTATTTATTTATTTGGCTATGCTGAGTCTTTGTTGCTGCTTGGGCTTTTCTGTACTTGTGGTGAGCAGGGGCTGCTCTGTAGTTGTGTTGTGTGGGCTTCTCGCTATGGTGGCTTCTCTTGTTGCTGAGCACAGGCTCTAGAACCTTCGGGATTCAGTAACTGGGACACCACTTAAGCTCAGTAGTTGCATCTCCCGGGCTTAGGAGCACAGGTTCAGTAGTTGTGGCACATGGACTCAGTTGCTCCAAGGCATGTAGAATCTTCCCAGACCAGGGATCAAAACCCTGTCTCCTGAATTAGCAGGCAGATTCTTTACCACTGAGCCACCAAGAGAGCCCTGCTTAATGACTTAATGACCTAGTGACTAAGCAACAACAACAAAACCCAAGTTAAAAGTTAAAAAGCTAAACTCTTAAATATAAACTCATGGAAGCTTCTGATATGGCAGTCAAGAAAAATAGAAAAGAGGAGAAGTGTGTGACTTACCAATTCTATAAATCAGAACTTTGCTGCCGGTGGGGTCTCGGGCTCTCAGGACACCGACGTAGCCTGACTTCAGGAGGCCAAGGATGCTTCTAGGGTGGAGATCTGCACTTATTTCTGGACATTCTGCTCTCCACTTAAAGTAATTTTTCAGTAACTAAAAAATAAAATAAAAATTGTTTACAGATAGCACACCTGGTAAGCCTTTTATAAGAGTGATGGAAAAGTCTTGGCATCATGTAGGGCCCTTGCCAAGCTAACAGAACTCTAGATCACAAAATCCATTATGATAGGATTTTAACCTGGGGTATCTATTTAGCTGCAAAAACTAAAAGCACTCTTCATCCAAGATATTGGGTGATAGGAATTAGTCACAAACTCAAAGGAGAGGAATTTTTATTTGTCTCCTATAGTAAAGAGACTCCCAATGACAGCTGTCAACAATGCCTTCCTTCGGGGACTTCCCTGGTGGTCCACTGGTTAAGACTCCCTGCTTCCAGTGCAGGGGGCTAGGGTTTGAACCCTGGTAGGGAACTGATCTCACAAGCTGCATGGTACAGTCAAAAATAAATAAATAAATATTTTAAAATGCCCTCCATCCAGTGTACATATGTCCCAATTCCACCAGGTGGTGGAGTCC
The DNA here is from genome assembly GCF_002263795.3 of Bos taurus. Lineage (NCBI taxonomy): Eukaryota > Metazoa > Chordata > Mammalia > Artiodactyla > Bovidae > Bos > Bos taurus. The sequence goes on from NC_037341.1 coordinate 28,087,515, forward strand.
AGTGATTCCTTCCTCTCGAAGCTGAGCTGGCCTCTCATCTCCCTTTGACAGAAGTGACACTGTGCTAGGGTAAGAAGCCTCTTTTTTTGCTTTTTGGGATCCAGATACCACGTGCGTGCTAAGTCACTTTAGTCATGCCCAACTCTTTGCAACCCCATGGACTGTAGCCTGCCAGGCTCTTCTGTCCATGGGATTTCCTAGGCAAGGAGTGGGTTGCCATTTGCACCTCCAGGGAATCTTCCTGACCCAGGGATCAAACCAGAGTCTGCTGCATCTGTCTCTTTCATTGTGGTGGGGGTGGCAGGGACAGGGTGTTTTTACCACTACTGCCACCTGGGATGTCCATGGTAGAGAATATTTACCTCAAATTACACTTTTAAAATGTACTATATTTCAATAGATCTCTTTATGATTTTCAGTTTTTCTAAAATGACAATATATTTGTTTTGAGTTTAAAGAGATCTATTAGCAATGTAGAATCAAAGTTCAGATCATAAGACAGGACAAATTTTGCTTTTGAGTCATTGGAATAAACATGATAACTGTATTCACAAAGTAGCAATGATCTGAAGGAGAACCTACAAGTTTAAAAAACCAAGCCTTGGGGGGATGTAAATGGCTGGGAATGGCTGGAGGAAAAGAGAATCTGGTTGCACCACAGGAGAACTGGTGTCATGATGCACAGACGGGAGGGAAACAGCATCTGTTTTGCTGTGCTTCTCTGTTTCCCTCTTTCTTTCTCTCACTCTGTCAAGTTTGTATTTAATAAACTTGCCTTAATGTTACTAAGAATTAAATGCAACAGAGAGGTTAGAAAGGAAAAAAGTCAGTAAATTTGCCAACAAAGAAATAATTGGTGACCTAAAAAGAAGTTTCCAAATGCAGCAAGAACAAAAGACACATTGTAGGTCCTAATGCATTCATTCTATGCACCAGATGAATTTCTCTTCCTCCTCCTGTCTTAGTGGGCATGGGAATAAGTGTTAATAGCATCTTCAATGCTCATCACTTTTTTGATACTTCCCTCGGATGTAAAAACAGTTCTTTAAACTTTGACTCAAGCAAAACACCAGAAGCACTGTAGGAGCTCCAATAAAGAAATAACAATTTGAACTTCCCTGGTGGCGCAGTGGATAGGAATCCACCTGCCAATGCAGGGGACACAGGTTCGATCCCTGGTCTGGGGAGATTCTGCATGCTGTGGAGCAACTAAGCCCAAGAGCCACAACTACTGAGCCCTCGTGCTGCAAATACTGAAGCCCGTGCACCAGAGCCCATGCTCCACAAGAGAAAGCACCTCGAAGAGAAGCCCATGCCCCACAAAGAAGAGTAGGCCTCACCTACAACAACTAGAGAAAGCCCACATGTAGCAACAAAGATGCAGCAAAGCCAAAAATAAAGTAATACTTTTTTTAAAAGAGATGTTTATTTTCCCATGGAATAATAAAAAAAATATAGCTTTATTAAAAGGGATCTTTTAAGTAAGAGAGGTGGGTTCTTCAGCTCATTGATCTCTGCAGAATGCTGGGCACTCAGGAAATAGGTACATGTATTGAGTGAAAGAATAAATAAATATATGATTAAACCAGATGTGTTGGAAGATGTACAAATCACCCTCATCCTTTTGACACTTAATTTTTGCAAACTGACAGCTCTACACCTGGATCTTTGATTATTACCTTTTCACTGATAAATTCAAAGGTCCAGCTTACATAAATAAATTACATAAAATTATGTAAACTGCTACTCAGCAATTATCCAACAAAGCACATAAAGTCTACAGCAACAAAAAAAAAAAACCCAGCTGCAAGTGAATATTTATTCCCCAAATGTGCCTGTTTTGTACCACCATTAGCAATAAATAAGTATAAAAAGTTACAGCTTATCTTAACCATGCTTCATAACAGAGTACATACTTTCAAATAAAGTTACAACCATCTTTGTGCCACTTTTCTAGCATTTAATAGCATCATTTCAATTCTTGCTCATGACCATTCTGAGAGGTAACTATGGTTACCCCATTTTGTGGGTTCAGTTCAGTTCAGTCGCTCAGTCGTGTCTGACTCTTTGCGACCCCATGAATCGCAGCACGCCAGGCTTCCCTGTCCATCACCAACTCCCAGAGTTCACTCAGACTCATGTCCAAGTTTGAAGAAATTACACATTAATGGGAGGGCAGTAACTATCAGGAGCAGAGTGGAGACTGAAACTGACTCTTGTAAGGTAAACTTTACAAAAGAAGCTGTATTTAGGGGGCGGCCCTAAGACGGCAGAGGAATAGGACTGGGAGACCACTTTCTCCCCCACAAATTCGTTGAAAGATCATTTGAATACTGAGTAAATTCCACAAAACAACTTCTGAATGCTGGCGGAGGACACCAGGCACCCAGAAAGGCAGCCCATTATCTTTGAAAGGAGGTAGGACAAAATATAAAAGATAAAAAGAGAGACAAAAGAATTAGGGACAGAGACCCATCCCGGGGAGGGAGTCATGAAAGAGAAGAAGTTTCCAAACACCAGGAAACCCTCTCACTGGCGGGTCTGTGGGGAGTTTTGGAATTTCAGAGGGAAACATAACTGGGAGGAGAAAATAAATAAATAAAACCCACAGATTACACACCTAACCACAACTCCCAGAGTAGAAGTAGCCCAGATGCTCGCGTCAGCCACCAGCAAGTGGGGGCTGGACAGGGAGGCACGGGCTGCATTGCTTAGAGTAAGGACCGGGTCTGAATGCCCTGAGGACAATCTGAGGGAGCTAACTGCGATAGCAATCCAAACTGTGGGATAGCCGGAGAGAGAGAAAAAGAAAGAGAGAGAGAGAGAAGCTTCCCGAAAAAAGCTCTAACCTAAGGCACTGCTGGGCTCACTCACAGAACAAAGGACTGAACGAATACCAGAGGAGAGCTAGCCGGCTGCGGACTGGCCCATCCTCGCTGGAAGGCAGAGAGGCAGGCAAGCGACAGCCAGAGCCAGAAGGCAAGGGGCGATCTCGGCCCCAGAGATGGCATCCTCTAGCAAACTGTGAGCAGGCTCCCAAGTTGCTAACCAAGTCTTCCTGGGCTCCCGGACGGTGGACATCTGCCAGGAGGGTCACAGCCAGAGATCAGCTCCCCAGAGGAGACATATGGCACACCTGAGACGGCACTCCCGCTGCATACTCAGGAAACCGAGCGGTTGGCACGGGGGAGGTGACAAGATGCACCGCCCACCTGGGGAGCGTACGCTCACCAAGCACCTGGTCACCTGAGCTGCTCGAACCTGGGAAGGGCACAAAACCCAGGCCCGACTGAGTCTGTGCCTTTATGGAGTACCCAAGAATCTGAACCTGAGCAGCTTAGACCTGGGAAGTACCCGCAACCCAGAGCCCACTTTAGACAATTCCCTTGCAGAGCAACCTGGAGCCTGAGCAGTACAGACAGGGAAAGCCCACACTGGGAGTGGGCGCAAACCCAGTGTGGCCCAGACACTGCAAGCACTCCCCACACACACCAGTGATATTTGCAGTGTTCCTCCCTCCCCACAGCACAACTGAACAAGTGAGCCTAAATAAGTGACCACCTTCGTCCCCTTGTGTCAGGGTGGAAATTAGACATTGAAGAGATTTGCTAACAGAAGCCAAAATAAACAGAGAGAACCACTTCAGAAGGGACAGGTGTGACAGACTAAAACCGTATAGTTAGCACAGACTACATTGGAAGGGGCATATAGACCTCAAGAAGAAGTATAAGCTGGAACAAGGAACTATCTGAAACTGAACTAATCCCACACTGCTGGCAACAGCACCAGAAAAATTCCTAGATATATTTTACTATTATCATTTTTTAAACTTTTTATATTTTTAAGTCTTTCATTACTCCTTTAATTTTCATTTTAAAGCAAATTTCATATATATTTTTTATAATTTTTGTGATTTTTTTTTAATATTGTATTTTTGAGACTTTAACCTCTACTCTAGATTTTTAATTTTTGCTTTTTGGTATTTGTTATCAATTTTGAACCTTTAAGAATCAAATCTTCAGTACCCATTTTTACTTTGGAGTGTGATTACTGGCCTGATTGCCCTCTCCCCCTTTTGACTCTCCGTTTTTGCCCCCAAATCGCCTCTATCTCCTCCCTTCCGCTTCTCTTCTCTACCTAACTCTGTGAATCTCTTTGGGTATTCCAGGCTGTGGAGAACACTTAGGGAACTGATTACTGGCTGGATCTGTCTCTCTCCTTTGGATTCCCCTTTTTATCCTCCTGGCCACCTATGTCTCCTTCCACCCTCTTCTTTTCTCTGTATAACTCTGTGAACATCTCTGAGGGATCCAGACTGTGGAGAGCACATAAGGAAATTATTACTGGCTAGCTTGCTCTCTCCCCTTTTGACTCCACTTCTTCTCCTCCTGGTCACATCTATCTCCCTCCTCCCTCTTCTCTTCTCCATGTAACTCTGTGACCCTCTCTGGGTGTCCCTCACTGTGGACAATCTTTTCTCCATTAACCTAGATGTTTTATCATTGGTGCTGTATGGATGGAGAAGTCTTGAGGCTACTGTAAAAATAAGACTGAACCAGAGGCAGGAGGCTTAAATCCAAAACTTGAGAACACCAGAAAACTCCTGACTCCAGGGAACATTAATCGACAAGAGCTGATCCAAAAGCCTCCATACCTACATTGAAACCAAGCTCTACCCAAGAGCCAACAAGTTCCAGAGCAAGACATACCACACTAGTTCTCCAGCAACACAGGAACATAGCCCTTAGCATTAATATACAGGCTGCCCAAAGTCACACCAAACCCATAGACACCTCAAAACTCACTACTGGACACTTCATTGCACTCCAGAGAGAAGAGATCCAGCTCCATCCACCAGAACACTGATGCAAAATTCCTACCAGGAAACCTTGACAAACCACTTGTCCAACCCCACCCACAGGGAGGAACCTTCACAATAAAGAGGAACCACAAACTTCCAGCATACAGAAAGGCCACCCCAAACACAGAAATCCAAACAAGATGAAAAGGCAGAGAAAAATTCAGCAGGTAAAGGAACATGATAAACGCCCACCAAACCAAAGAAAAGAGGAAGAGATAGGGAGTCTACCTGAAAAAGAATTCAGAATAATGATAGTAAAAATGATCCAAAATCTTGAAAACAAAATGGAGTTACAGATAAATAGTCTGGAGACAAGGATTGAGAAGATGCAAGAACAGTTTAACAAGGACCTAGAAGAAATAAAAAAGAGTCAATATATAGTGAATAATGCAATAACTGAGATCAAAAACACTCTGGAGGGAACCAACAGTAGAATAACTGAGGTAGAAGATAGGATAAGTGAGGTGGAAGATATAAAGGTGGAAATAAATGAAGCAGAGAGGAAAAAAAGATTTAAAAGAAATCAGGACAACCTCAGAGACCTCTGGGACAATGTCAAACCCCCCAACATTCGAATCATAGGAGTCCCAGAAGAAGAAGACAAAAAGAAAGGCCATGAGAAAATACTTGAGGAGATAATAGTTGAAAACTTCCCTATAATGGGGAAGGAAATAGCCACCCAAGTCCAAGAAACCCAGAGAGTCCCAAACAGGATAAACCTAAGGTGAAACATCCCAAGACACACATTCATCAAACTAATGAAGATCAAACACAAAGAACAAATATCAAAAGCAGAAAGGGAAAAACAACAAATAACACACATGGGGATTCCCATAAGGATAACAGCTGATCTTTCAATAGAAACTCTTCAGGGCAGAAGGGAATGGCAGGGCATACTTAAAGTGATGAAAGAGAAAAACCTACAACCCAGATTACTGTACCCAGCAAAGATCTCATTCAAATATGAAAGAGAAATCAAAAGCTTTACAGACAAGCAAAAGCTGAGAGAATTCAGCACCACCAAACCAGCTCTTCAACAAATACTAAAGGATCTTCTCTAGACAGGAAACACAGAAAAGGTGTATAAACTCGAACCCAAAACAACAAAGTAAATGGCAACAGGATCATAGTTATCAATAACTACCTTAAATGTAAATGGGTTGAATGCTCCAACTAAAAGACAAAGACTGGCTAAATGGACACAAAAACAAGATCCTATATATGCTGTCTATAAGACATCCACCTCAAAATAAGGGACACATACAGACTGAAAGTGAAGGGCTGGAAAAAAGATATTTCACTCAAATAGAGACCAAAAGAAAGCAGAACTAGCAATACTCATATCAGATAAAATAGACTTTGAAATAAAGGCTGTGAAAAGAGACAAAGAAGGACACTACATAATGATCAAAGGATCAATCCAAGAAGAAGATACAATTATAAACATATATGCATCCAACACAGAAGCGCTGAAATATGTAAGACAAATGCTAACAAGTATGAAAGGGGAAATTAACAGTAACACAATAATAGCGGGAGACTTTAATACCCCACTCACACCTATGGATAGATCAACTAAACAGAAAATAAGCAAGAAAACACAAACTTTAAATGATACAATGGACCACTTCGACCTAATTGGTATCTATAGGACATTTCACCCCAAAACAATGAGTTTCACCTTTTTCTCAAGTGCACACGGAACCTTCTCCAGGATAGATCACATCCTGGGCCATAAATCTAGCCTTGGTAAATTCAAAAAAATTGAAATCATTCCAAGCATCTTTACTGATCACAATGCAGTAAGATTAGATGTAAACTACTGGGGATGGGGGGTGGCAGGAAGCATATGGAAGCTAAACAACACGCATCTGAATAACCAACAAATCACAAAAGAAATCAAAATATGCATGGAAATGAATTAAAATGAAAACACAACAACCCAAAACCTATGGGACTCAGTAAAAGCAGTGCTAAGGGGAAGGTTCATAGCAATACAAGCTTACCTCAAGAAACAAGAAAAAAATCAAATAAATAACCTAACTCTACACCTAAAGCAACTGGAAAAGGAAGAAAAGAAGAACACCAGGGTTAGTAGAAGGAAAGATATCATAAAAGTTAGGGCAGAAATAAATGAAAAATAAACAAAGGAGACCACAGCAAAAATCAACAAAGCTAAAAGCTGGTTCTTTGAGAAGATAAATAAAATAGACAAACCATTAACCAGACTCATCAAGAAAAAAAGGGAGAAGAATCAAATTAACAAAATCAAAAAAGAAAATGGAGAAATCACAACAGACAACACAGAAATAGAAAGGATCATAAGAGACTACTACCAGCAACTATACGCCCCAAAAATGGACAACTTGGAAGAAATGGATGAATTCTTAGAAAAGTATCTTTCCAAAACTGAACCAGGAAGAAATGGAAAATCTTAACAGACCCATCACAAGCACAGAAATCAAAACTGTAATCAGAACTCTTCCAGCAAACAAAAGCCCAGCACCAGATGGCTTCACAGCTGAATTCTACCAAAAGTTTAGAGAAGAGCTAACACCTATACTACTTAAACTCTTCCAGAAAATTGCAGAGGAAGGTAAACTGCCAACCTCATTTTATGAAGCCACCATTACCCTAATACCAAAACCAGACAAAGATGCAACAAAAAAAGAAAACTACAGGCCATTATCATTGATGAACATAGATGCAAAAATCCTTAACAAAATTCAAGCAAACACATTCTAACAACATATTAAAAAGGTCATGTATCATGACCAAGTGGGCTTTATCACAAGGATGCAAGGATTCTTTAATATCCACAAATCAATCAATGTGATACACCACATTAACAAATTGAAAAATAAAAATCATATGATTATCTCAATAGATGTAGAGAAAGCCTTTGACAAAATTCAACATCCACTTTAAAAAAAAAAAAAAAAAAAAACCTTCCAGAAAGCAGGAATATAAGGAACATACTTCAACATAATAAAAGCCTTATATGATAAACCCACAGCAAACATTATCCTGAATGGTGAAAAATTGAAAGCATTTCCCCTAAAGTCAGGAACAAGACAAGGGTGCCCATTCTCACCACTACTATTCAACATAGTTTTGGAAGTTTGGGGCACAGCAGTCAGAGAAGAAAAAGAAATAAAAGGAATCCAAATTGGAAAAGAAAAATAAAACTCTCACTATTTGCAGATGACATGATCCTCTACATAGAAAACCCTAAAGACTCCACCAGAAAATTACTAGAGCTAATCAATGAATATAGTAAAGTTGCAAAATATAAAATCAACACACAGAAATCCCTTGCATTCCTATACACTAACAATGAGAAAACAGAAAGAGAAATTAAGGAAACAATTCCATTCACCATTGCAACTAAAAGAATAAAATACTTAGGAATAAATCTACCTAAACAAACAAAAGACCTATATATAGAAAACCATAAAACACTGGTGAAAGAAATCAAAGATGACACAAATAGATGGAGAAATACACCGTGTTCATGGATCAGAAGAGTCAATATAGTGAAAATGAGTATACCACCCAAAGCAAACTATAGATTCAATGCAATCCCTATCAAGCTACCAACAGTATTTTTCAGAGAACTAGAACTAATAATTTCACAATTTGTATGGAAATACAAAAAACCTCGAATAGCCAAAGCATCTTGAGAAAAAATAATGGAACTGGAGGAATCAACGTGCCTGACTTCAGACTATAATACAAAGCTACAGTCAAGACAGTAGGCACAAAGACAAAAAACAAATGGAACAAAATAGAAAGCCCAGAGATAAATCCATACACCTATGGACACCTTATCTTTGACAAAAGAGGCAAGAATATACAATGGAGAAAAGACAATCTCTTTAACAAGTGGTGCTGGGAAAACTGGTCAACCACTTGTAAAAGAATGAAACTAGAACACTTTCTAACACCATACACAAAAATAAACTCAAAATGGATTAAAGATCTAAATGTAAGACCAGAAACGATAAAGCTCCTAGAGGAAAGCATAGGCAAAACACTCTCCAACATAAATCACAGCAGAATCCCCTATGACCCACCTCCCAGAGTAATGGAAATAAAAGCAAAAATCAACAAATGGGACCTAATTAAACCTAAAAGCTTTTGCACAATGAAAGAAACTATAAGCAAGGTGAAAAGACAGCCTTCAGAATGGGAGAAAATAATAGCAAACAAAGCAACTGACAAAGAATTAATCTCCAAAATATACAAGCAGCTCCTGCAGCTCAATTACAGAAAAATAAACAATCCTATCAAAAAAATGGGCCAAAGAACTAAACAGACATTTCTCCAAAAAAGACATACAGATGGCTAACAAACACATGAAAACATGCTCAACATCACTCATTATCAGAGAAATGCAAATCAAAACCAGAATGAGGTACCATATCACACTGGTCAGAATGACTGCTATCAAAAAGTCTACAAGCAATAAATGCTGGAGAGGGTGTGGAGAAAAGGGAACCCTCTTACACTATTGCTGGGAATGCAAACTAGTACAGCCACTATGGAGAAGAGTGTGGAGATTCCTTAGAAAACTGGAAATAGAACTACCATCAGTTCAGTTCAGTCACTCAGTCACGTCTGATTCTTTACAACCCCATGAATCGCAGCACGCCAGGCCTCCCTGTCCATCACCAACTCCTGGAGTTCACTCAGACTCATGTGCATTGACTTGGTGATGCCATCCAGCCATATCATCCTCTGTCGTCCCCTTCTCCTCCTGCCCCCAACCCTCCCAGCATCAGAGTCTTTTCTAATGAGTCAACTCTTGGCATGAGGTGGCCAAAGTATTGGAGTTTCAGCTTCAGCATCAGTCCTTCCAATGAACACCCAGGACTGGTCTCCCTTAGGATGGACTGGTTGGATCTCCTTGAAGTCCAAGGGACTCTCAAGAGTCTTCTCCAACACCATAGTTCAAAAGCATCAATTCTTCAGCGCTCAGCTTTCTTCACAGTCCAACTCTCACATCCATACATGACCACAGGAAAAACCATAGCCTTGACTAGATGGACCTTTGTTGGCAAAGTAATGTCTCTGCTTTTGAATATGCTATCTAGGTTGGTCATAACTTTCTTTCCAAGGAGTAAGAGTCTTTTAATTTCATGGCTGCAGTCACCATCTGCAGTGATTTTAGAGCCTAAAAAATAAAATCTGACACTGTTTCCCCTGTTTCCCCATCTATTTCCCATGAAGTGATGGGACCAGATGCCATAATCTTCGTTTTCTGAATGTTGAGCTTTAAGCTAACTTTTTCACTCTCCACTTTCACTTTCATCAAGAGGCTTTTTAGTTCCTCTTCACTTTCTGCCATAAAGGTGGTGTCATCTGCATATCTGAGGTTATTGATATTTCTCCCGGCAATCTTGATTCCAGCTTGTGCTTCTTCCAGTCCAGTGTTTCTCATGATGTACTCTGCATATAAGTTAAATAAGCAGGGTGACAATATACAGCCTTAACGTACTCCTTTTCCTGTTTGGAACCAGTCTGTTGTTCCATGTCCAGTTCTAACTGTTGCTTCCTGACCTTCATACAAGTTTCTCAAGAGGCAGGTCAGGTGGTCTGGTACTCCCATCTCTTTCAGAATTTTCCACAGTTGATTGTGATCCACACAGTCAAAGGCTTTGGCATAGTCAATAAAGCAGAACTAGATGTTTTTCTGGAACTCTCTTGCTTTTTCTATGATCCAGCGGATGTTGGCAATTTGATCTCTGGTTCCTCTGCCTTTTCTAAAACCAGTTTGAACATCTGGAAGTTCATGATTCACGTATTGCTGAAGCCTGGCTTAGAGAATTTTGAGCATTACTTTACTAGCATGTGAGATAAGTGCAATTGTGCAGTAGTTTGAGCATTCTTTGGCATTGCCTTTCTTTGGGATTGGAATGAAAACTGACCTTTTCCAGTCCTGTGGCCACTGCTGAGTTTTCCACATTTGCTGGCATATTGAGTGCAGCACTTTCACAGCATCATCTTCCAGGATTTGAAATAGCTCAACTGGAATTCCATCACCTCCACTAGCTTTGTTCGTAGTCATGCTTTATAAGGCCCACTTGACTTCACATTCCAGGATGTCTGGCTCTAGGTCAGTGATCACACCATCGTGATTATCTGGGTCGTGAAGATCTTTTTTGTATAGTTCTTCTGTGTATTCTTGCCACCTCTTCTTAATATCTTCTGCTTCTGTTAGGTCCATACCATTTCTGTCCTTTATCAAGCCCATCTTTGCATGAAATGTCCCCTTGGTATCTCTAGTTTTCTTGAAGAGATCTCTAGTCTTTCCCATTCTGTTGTTTTCCTCTATTTCTTTGCAATGATTGCTGAGGAAGGCTTTCTTATCTCTCCTTGCTATTCTTTGGAACTCTGCATTCAGATGCTTATATCTTTCCTTTTCTCCTTTGCTTTTCACTTCTCTTCTTTTCACAGCTATTTGTAAGGCCTCCCCAGACAGCCATTTTGCTTTTTTGCATTTCTTTTCCTTGGGTTGGTCTTGATCCCTGTCTCCTGTACAATGTCATCAACTTCTGTCCATAGTTCATCAGGCACTCTATCTATCAGATCTAGGCCCTTAAATCTATTTCTCACTTCCACTGTATAATCATAAGGGATTTGGTTTAGGTCATACCTGAATGGTCTAGTGGTTTTCTCTACTTTCTTCAATTTAAGTCTGAATTTGGCAATAAGGAGTTCATGATCTGAGCCACAGTCAGCTCCTGGTCTTGTTTTTGCTGACTATATAGAGCTTCTCCATCTACCATACGACCCAGCAATCCCACTGTGGGGCATACACACCAAGGAAACCAGAATTGAAAGAGACATGTGTACCCCAATGTTCATCACAGCACTGTTTACAACAGTCAGGACACAGAAGCAACCTAGATGTCCATTGGCAGATGAATGAATAAGAAAGTTGTGGTACATACACACAATGGAATATTACTGAGCCATTAAAAAGAATGCATTTGAATCAGTTCTAATGAGATGGATGAAACTGGAGCCTATTACACAGAGTGAAGTAAGTCAGAAAGAAAAAGAACAATACAGTATACTAATGCATATATATGTAATTTAGAAAGATGGTAACGATGACCCTATATGCGAGACAGCAAAAGAGACACAGAAGTAAGGAAAAATCTTTTGGACTCTGTGGGAGAAGGCAAGGGTAGGAGAGAATAGCACTGAAATGTGTATATTATCATATATGAAACAGATCACCAGTCCAGGTTCAATGCATGAGACAGGGTGCTCAGGGCTGGTGCACTGGGATGACCCTGAGGGATGGGGAGGGAGGTGGGAGTGGGGTTCAGGATGGGGAACACATGTACACCCATGGCTGATTCATGCCTATGCAGGGCAAATACCACTACAATATTGTAAAGTAGTTAGCCTCCAATTAAAATAAATAAATTAATATTTAAAAATAAAAATTAAAAAAAAAGAAGCTGCATTTAGTGGGAAATTACTAGGGAGAGTCAATGGAATTCTGAAAACTTTGAAGTCTTGGGAAAACTATAAAAATAATTAAAGAATAAAAAGTCGTGTCACATGAAACAAAAATATAAAGAGGAATATTCACTTGTGAAAGACAAGAATTCACAAGAATATACAAGACAGACAGAGGTTAACAGCTAGTTGTTTCAAACACATGAGGCAAGTGTAGTGCACTTAAGAGTACAGGCTACCCTGAGTTCAACTCAAGTTCAGATTCTTGCTCTACCACTCAACAGCTGCTATTCTGGACAAGTTACTTACTCTTTATGCCTCAGTTTCTTCTAAAATAGGAAAATAATGAGATGATCCACACAAATGCTACTCACTAAAGTAACTGGCACTCTAGAAGTTATTAGAATTCTAAATAATCACTAATTTGTTATAACTTCAAATACAAAAACTAGAATAATGAGGAACTTCATTAAAACTTGTTTTCTTCAAACACTAAAACTATACAGCTTTTATATTTTAAATAAAGCAATGTGAATTGAATTAACTGCTTTTCTGGAGGAAAATGAAGAAATAGTTTCACACTCTAACCCTCTTTCCTTTCAAGTTGGCAGAAAAATAGGGCAAAGAGTTCACAGAAACTTGATTCCTTTCCAGTCAATTTGGACAAGGTCCAGTGAGCCAGGTCCTCAAGGACATGATGCAATGAAAACAATTCAGGAAAATAAATAATATGGGAAAGACATAACACAGAGGCAGGAGATAATTTTATTTCATCTTCTATTTAGATGTTACTTTTAAAAAGCAACCAAAATGAGGGCTTCGCTGGTGGCTCAGTGGTAAAGAATCCACCTGCCCTTTTTTGAGTACTTACTATGTGTCATAAATTGTTTTGGAGCTGAGGATGTAAAATGAATAAGATAAAGCAGCTGATCTTAACACAAATTTGTATTTTATACAAATTAGGTAAAACAGACAAGAAAGTAAATGATTATAACATAGCATGTGCTATAACATAAGCATGTACAAAGCCTCAAGTACATACAAAGCAAAAATTCTATAGAAAGGAGGCATCAATTTTCAAAGCCTTCAGCCTAAGAATGATGAACTCATTCCAAAATACTTAAAATCAGCTCCTATTAATAAAAAAAAAAAAAAAGAATCCACCTGCCAGTGCAGGAGACCTGGGTTTGATCCCTGGTCCAGGAAGATCCCACATGCTGCAGAGCTACTAAGCCCGTGTGCTGCAACTATCGAGCCTGTGCTCTAAAGCATGGGAGCTGAAACTACTGAGCCCTTGCCCTGCAGCTACTGAAGCCTGAGCGCCCTAGAGCCCGTGCTCCAGAACAAGAGAAGCCATCACAGTGAGAAGCCCACACACTGCAACTGGAGAGTGGCCCCTGCTTCCCAAAATAGAGAAAAGCCCACACAATAATAAAGACCCAGCACAGCCAAAAATAAACAAATAAATAAAATTATTTTCTTAATGCGACCAAAATGAAATCTGTAAATCATACACTTTTAATTGTTAGCTACTATACATGTTTAATGTACCATTTGAACTATACTTATCATGGAAACTGAGATTGTTTCTTCATATTTAGTAGCAAGTGAGTAAATATCAGGACACCTAGGTAGCCATCTGACAAACAAAGGAAATAGGCAGGCTCTTATTTGCTTCCTAAGTTCAAACTAAAGCCCAGTAGATCGACAACCCCAACATAAAAAATGAAGCCATAAATTACTAGAGAAAATTTTGCAGAAGAGCTTATGAAACTAGAAGCAATCACAGAACAATGAAATCAATATATTTGATGACATAAAAACTTTAAAATTCTGTACAGAAAGAAAATAGCACTAACAATGTCAAAAGACGGAAACTAGGCCAACAGCCTATTTTCTTTAATACAAGAAGATATTTTATGAATAAGATGTTTTGTATTTTATGTAAGCAAAGTGTAATAAAACAAATAGCAAAACAAGCAGTTAATTAGAAGGGAATTTTAAAATGTTAACTATATGAAAGATGATTAACCTCATTTATAATTAAACAAATTATAATTAAACATATTATAATAATAATGGGAAACAGTTAATCGCCTAGCAGGTTGACACACAGATCATAAAGTATGATGACACAGCGGGTGATAATATGAGGAAAGACACCACTATGTAATATAGAAGTGATAAAATAATGGAAACACTTTGGAGGACAACTGGTTTATTTATCAACATTGAGAATGCACACAGTACATCAGCTGTTCAAGTTCTGAACTTATCTTGTAAGGATTTTCCTATTTTTATACAAAGACAGACACATACTATCAGACTCAGTTGGTGACGGAAGAAGCCCCATTTGTCTCGGTTTCTGTCTTCTGTGAACTGCCAAGCAAACTGTAGGAAGTCAAAAAGTAATCACTGAATGTAGAAATGAACAGCATGTGCATGACAGCACTGCCAATGTCTGACGACAAATCCTATGTCCAATACAGGAGACTGGTTAATACATTTTAATAGAATAAATTGAGACAATGAAACAGTACACAGCCCCAAAAAGAATAATATACATGTTGAAATAGGATGATCTGTAAGATCAGTTCAGTTGCTCAGTCATGTCCAACTCTTTGCGACCCCATGGACTGCAGCACGCCAGGCCTCCCTGTCCATCACCAACTCCTGGAGTTTACTCAAACTCATTCCACTAAGTCAGTGATGGCATCCAACCATCTCATCCTCTCTCATCCCCTTCTCCTCCCACCTTCAATCTTTCCCAGCATCAGGGTCTTTTTTCAAATGTCAGCTTTTCACATCAGGTGGCCAAAGTATTGGAGTTTCAGCTTCAACATCAGTCCTTCAAATGAATATTCAGGACTGATTTCCTTTAGGATGGACTGGTTGGATCTCCTTGCAGTCCAAGGCATTCTCAAGAGTCTTCTCCAACACCACAGTACAAAAGCATCAATTCTTCGGTGCTCAGCTTTCTTTATAGTCCAACTCTCACATCCATACATGACTACTGGAAAAACCAGAGCCTTGACTAGACGGACCTTTGTTGGCAAAGTAATGTCTCTGCTTTTTAAGTTAGGTTAAAAAGGCAAAATGTAAAACACATACATATGCTTGAAAAGTGTTAGTCACTCCGTTGTATCCAACTCGTTGTGACCACATGGACTGTAGCTCACTAGGTTGCTCCCTCTGTCCATGGGATTTTCCAAGAAGAATACTGGAGTGGGTAGTCATTCCCTTTTCCAGAGGATCTTCCTGACCCAGGGATCGAACCCAGGACTCTTTTGTCTTCTGCATTGCCAGGTGGGTTCTTTACCACTAGGGCCACCTGGGAAGCCTACATATGCTTGTGGACTGTATTCTACCTGGACAGGTAAGAGGTAGGTAAACACAAATGCGACTGGGTAGATGGTTTGTAAACTAAGGTCTGGGGTGAGGGATTTTGTGCTTTAGAAAGTTACTTTTAGGAACTTATTTTGCATTGCTTACTCTTTGTGGATTAAAATAAAAGCATCTGTACTTATTGTACTTTTTCAATTAAAAATTAGTTATCAACAGCAAAAATCCCCATACTGAGACCTCTGGGACGCTGCACTGTAACACTTCTCTGCCTCCCAGCTCGCTGTGGGTGAGCTAGCAGCTTGGAGAAAGGGCTCCATCAAGTTCAGCTGCTGAGCGGTCACCGCGCTGGGTACGTCCTGTTCTGTTAAACCAGTCAATGATCAGACCTGGAAACCAGCCATCTCTGGACGCCTTTTACCCGTTACTTAACAAATGCGGATGCTAAGTCCAAAGTGACACAACTCAAGGTCGCACCCCTCTTTCTGATTTCTGTCTTCCCACCACCCTGCTCTCAACCCGGTGTATCACACCTGGAAACACAAAGGAGAAGCCTCATCCCGACCCTTCCGCTGAAGATACTCTGCACCGCTTTAATGCCTTGACTTGAGTATTACTATTACCAATACTCTTTTGCTAGAATTTGGCTTCAGATTTTCAGTTTTCCTGGCAATTTCATTTCTCCCACACGTCGAGTTATCTGCTGAGATGAAATAAATTTAGGCTTCCCACATCTCAGAGGTCATTATCTTTTATCTCTGCTGCTCTGCCGCGGAGAGTAAGGCATTTCCGAAAAACTTTATAGGTTCGGGAGACTCATCCAAGAGCAGAATTTCACTGCTTGGGGTCAAATAGGCCCTCACCCCAGAGGGCGCCAACTTTTTTAGAGGTTTCCCGTTTCCACGACCCTGGAGAAACTGGAAGGACCAGCGCGGGATTTCTCAGGACACCCGCTGTCACCGCCCGGTGCGCCCCGGGAGCGTCCGGGCCGAGGTTACACGGCCCTCGCAGCCCCCGGCTCCCGGCACGGGTCCCGGCGAGGGATCGGTCTGGGTCCCGGCCCAGCCTCGGCTTCCCGGCGCGTCACCCGGATGGGGCTCGGCGGGAAGGTCCCCTTACCCGCCAGGCCAGGTCCAGATCGAAGTCCCGGGCGCGCAGGAACCGCAGCAGGAAGGCGTCGCTGAGCAGCCACCCGGCCAGCGGAGCGCCCGCCGCCCCGGCCCGGCGCCGCAGCTCGGCCAGGCTGGGCTGCAGCAGCGGCGAGTGGTCGGGCAGCGCGCTGAGTTGCAGCCCCGCCGGCCCCGGCCGCGCCTCCGCCATGCCCGCCGCCCTCTCCTGCGGTGGTCCGGGGAGCCAAGGAGAGCGCCCGCGGGCCTCCTGCCCCTCCTCCGCGGACGGCCTGCCACGCCCGGAGGGGTGCGCCCAGCGGTCTCTTAGAGCGAACCACGTGGTGCCCTGCGGGGCTCAGGGCTCTGCAAGCCCCAGGTAGTATCCCCGGCCTTCCCAGAAAGGAAGTCACTGGTGCTCAGCGTCAAGAAGATGACATAGTGTGTTTGCCTCCGCTGATGGTGATCGGTGGCGATGTTTTAAAACTAGTCAGCTAGAGAACTTTATTTTTTCCATTTTCTTCCTTCTTTCCCTCCGCCCCACCCCCCATCTACCTCTCTCTCCCTTCCGTCCTTCCTTTCCTTTTTCTTTCTTCCTTCCTCCCTTCTTCCCTCCATTATTCCTTCCTTCTTTCTTCTCTCACTCCCTCCCTCCCTTCCTTCCGTCTTACAATCCTACCTTGTCCTAGAGCTGGAAGGAGCCTTAGAACCACCACTTCGCGTCTCAGTGGCGGGCTCGCAGAGGAGTCCTTCTCCCTACCCTTCTATTAATGCTTCTCACTGACTCCTCACCTCAACCTGTGTTTCATCGTGCGTGCGTGCTAAAGGGGTTTCAGTAGTGTCAGACTCTTTCGACCCCACGGACTGTAGCCCCCCAGGCTCCTCTGTCCATGGGAATTCTCCAGGCAAGAATACTGGAGTGGGCGGTCATTTCCTTCTCCAAGGTGTGTTGTTGAATCAGTAGTTTCCAAAATACACATCCCCAAAGGGCACCTTAACTGACTCACTGCTCCTCCCCTTCCTCCCATTTCAGGCAAAGTCTTCTGAGTTCTTTGGTGGCTTACTCTGTTAGTGATATACAGCAATAAATGACTGTCCTTTTTCAGTCACTAAGTTGTGTCCGACTCTGAGCGCCATGGAGTGCAGCACACCAGTCTTCCCTGTCCTCCACTATCTCCCGGAGTTTACCCAAATTCATGTCCGTTGAGTTGGTGATGCTATCTAACCATCTTACCCTGTGCTTCCCCCTTCTTTTGCCTTCAGTCTTTTCCAGCATCAAGATCTTTTCCAGTGAGTTGGCTCTTCACACTATGTAGCCAAAGTATTGGAGCTTCAACTTCAGCATCAGTGCTTCCATAGAATATTCAAGGTTGATTTTCTTTAGGATGGGCTTATTTGATCTCTTTGCAGTCCAAGGGACTCTGAGTCTTTTCCAGCACTACAATTTGAAAGCATCAATTCTTCAGCCTTCTTTATGGTCGAACTCTCACATACGTACATGACTACTGAAAAAACCATAGCTTAGACTATACAGACCTTTGTGGGCAAAGTGATGTCTCTGATTTTTAATAATCAAGGACTAGAAAGTGCCAAGGAAAATCTTTGTAAACACTACATACTTCCTGTGTTATGCTCCATTATCATGTCTGGTCACTCAACAGAGTCCAAAGTCCTCACATGACCTCATCTAAGTGATCCCTCTTTATGAAGATGGAGCAGGGAAGTGATGCGGAAACCAGAAAGGCCATTAAATTGGTCTTTCCTTGATCTTTGTCTTTTGCAACTATCCCAGAACTGACCCGTCTCCCTGAGGGAGAACTCATGAGTTGAATTTTTATTGAATATATACTATGTGACAGATAAATACTAAAATCTCACAAACAAATAAAACCAAATCTTTGCCTTTATGATGTCCAATGGGAGGTGAGAGAGACTGCCATTTCATTCATGAAAAAAATTAGTTATTGAGCACCTTCTGTGTCCAGATCTTGTTCCAGGTACTGAGGGTCCATTCTCAAACAAAACAGATACAACCCTCATCTTGGGGGCTTTGATTTTTGTGGAGGGAGATTAGACGAGGAATGAGATAAATAAGCAGTAAAACAGAGTCAGGGAGGTGGTGATAAGCGTTTTGGGGAAACATAAAGCCCTGAAGGAGGGTTGAACCCACAGTGATGTTTGAATAACACCTGCAAGAGGGGAGGAAGTTGGACCAGAGGTCCCTGAGATGCAGATGGGGGCCAGGCTTGGGAAGTCAGTGAAGTAAATAATCAAAATTCAGTGAGTAAGCTATGGTAAATGAGGGCTGGAGGTGCCAAGCTTTGATTTTCATTTAGAGTGAGATAGAAAGCTATTGGAGGAGAGGTTTACCATTCAATGTGAAAACTGTCATGAAAGGGTTAGAGAGAAAGTACCATAGAGAACACAGAGGAGGGCTTCCTGACCCTGCTTAGGGTATCTGGGAAGGCTTCATAAAGAGAGGGTCTTTGCTTAGCCTTAATGGAGGCATTGGGAAGGTTTGCCAGGTGAGAGAAAGAGGTGGAATCTGGAAGTTAAGTACTAGTCCAAAGGGGTAGACTTTGCAGAGCCTTACTTGGAACTCTGAATAATGAAAAATCCAAAGGAAGCCAGTTTTCTCTGGGAGCTTAAAGAGTTTAAAAGTAAGCGAACAAGATAGTGTACACATGGAATATTTTCTTCTCTTCCAATTAAAAAAAAATACATTCTTTTAGTTGTTTCTAGTAATTAGCATCTGCTGTTTTGAAATAGGGCAGAAAGTTCATTCAGAGGGACTTCCCTAGTGGTCTAGGGGTTAAAAGATGCCATGCGCCCAGTGCAGGGTGTATGGGATCCATCCTTGGTCAGGAACTAAGGTCCCTAAAGCCATGTGGCACTGCAAAAAAAATTCACCAAGAGATCATGGACATAGCTATAGTATCATAGCTGTAGCATCCGTTTTTGAAACTGAGCTTTGTGGTGTATGGAGTCTGATTTGGCTAGGTTTGTATTTGTAGAACTCTCATAGGAAAAACCCAAAAGAATTTTTATTGACTAATGTTGATGGATAACCATTAAATTTGGTGAAAGTGGAAGCAACATGGAGCCCAGGTGACCAAGAGACATGGTTCCTAATAACCCAGAGGTACAGACGTAGTGGAGCATCTCTGTGGTCAAAATATGAAACAATTCCAGCACCTGCAGTTAGTGCCTTTGAAGAAAAACTAAGAGAGAAAAGAAAAGAAATGTGGAGGAGTAGTGGAGTAGACAATGGCACCCCACTCCAGTACTCTTGCCTGGAAAATCCCATGGATGGAGGAGCTGGGAAGGCTGGAGTCCATGGGGTCGCTGAGGGTCAGACACGACTGAGCGACTTCCCTTTCAGTTTTCACTTTTATACATTGGAGAAGGAAATGGCAACCCACTCCAGTGTTCTTGCCTGGAGAATCCCAGGGATGGGGGAGCCTGGTGGACTGCCGTCTATGGGGTCGCACAGAGTCAGACATGACTGAAGTGACTTAGCAGCAGCAGCAGCAGCAGCAGCAGCAGCAGCAGTGGAGTAGACTCCTACAGAAAAATTTGCTTACTTTTTGCTAAGTAATGCAGACCACCCAGCTGTGTTTCGACCATGTATCTTAGATCCGAAGAAACATTTTAGAATTTTGCCACAAATTTTCTGTCAGTTACTCACTCTTTATTTTGAAATGGTTTCACTTTTGCTTTGCTCCTATGTTACTCTGGTGAGCTTACCGCACATGCATCCAGGCCTCCTATATAAAGATTCCAGAAGTGTTTCTGGAACTAGTGGCATGAGAAAATAAAAACAAACATGGAGGGAAAAGCCAGTTATTATGTGTACAACTAACTCACAATTCACTCTGAAATTATTTAGCAACTATTTATTTACATGTAATAATTCATAAGTATACCAATGAATTTATTTTATTTTCAGTTTCACAAAAAAGAGATAAATACTATTTATTATCACTGTTAAGAGATAACCTTCAGGACTTTCCTGGTGGTGCAGTGGATAAGAATCTACATGGCAATCCAGGGGACATGGGTTCAATCCCTGGTTTGGGAAGATCCTACATGCCACAGAGCAACTAAGCCCATACACCACAACTATTAAAGCCCGCACACTCTAGAGCCCGTGTTCCTCAACAAGAGAAGCTGTAGCAATGAGAAGCCTGTGCACCATAACAAAGAGTAGCCCCACTCGCCACAAGTAGAGAAAACCCGCACAAAAACAACGAAAACCCAGCACAGCCATAAATAAATAAAGATAGCTTTCAAAAGGGGGTAAAATTATGACTCTCATACAGATACGAAGTTTTTATTTGACTTAGAAGCAGAGAACCAGACAGAGACAAATCAAACTCAAAGGACAAATCAAAACAGCACACAATTATATGGAGTGAAGGGTATGGAAATGGGTTGGGAAGATCCCCTGGAGAAGGAAATGGCAACCCACTCCAGTATTCTTGCCTGGAGAATCCCATGGACAGAGGAGCCTGGCAGGCTACAGTCCATGGGGTTGCAGAGTCAGACAGTACTAAGCAGCTGAGCACATGTGTACATGCAAAGTTTGGGGACAAAACTAACTTCTTCCACCATGAGAGCAGGAGACCAGTTGAAACTGTACCAGGTAGGGCAGCATTTGCGTGCTCTTAAACGAGAGTTGCCATTGCCACCAAAGAGCTATAATTTACCATGTTGAGAAATAACCTAGATAGAATCAGAATCAGATAATCCAGAGGGAGTGCTCTAGAGTCGACACAATGCATAGTTCTCCTCTGACACACAATTTGATCCTATATCACTTGGAATGATGTAAACTCATTTTATTATTAATGCTTATTGAAGCATAGCTGCTTTACAATGTTGTGTTAGTTTCTGCTGTATGGCAAAGTGAATCAGCTACATATATTATATATCCCCTTTTTTTTGGATTTCCTCCCCATTTAGGTTGCCATAGAGCACCAAGTAGAGTTCCCTGAACTGTACATCAGGTTCTCATTAGTTGTCCATTTTACACATAGTATCACTAGCGTATATGTGTCACTCCCAGTCTCCCAATTCATCCCACTGCCCCTTTCCTTTTTACGTTTGAATCCATACATTTGTTCTCTGATGTAAATTTGTCTTAAAAAATTTAAAGTAATATTTACGCTAGAAAATTTTAAACATACATAGACTACTAATGAACACTAATGAACAACTTGTTTCAGCAATCACAGATATCTTGCCAATCTTGTTTTATCTGCCTCTTCCACTTTTTAAATAAGCAGTAACATTTTAAAGGTTTCCTATATTTTAAAGAATCATTTTCCTGGTAAATACTTAAATGTGCAGTTTTTTCTTTTATGCATGATCAAGATACCATTTTTTTCACACCTAAGGAAATTAGCCACAATTCCCCAATACCATCTAATATCTAGTCTGCATTCAAATTTCCCTAATTATCTCAAAAATATCTTTTTAAAGCTATTCAAATTAGGATCAGCATAAATATATGTCCTGCATTTGGTTGGTCAGCCTAAGTGTCAAAAGTACCTCTCTTTTTGTTTTTCTGATTTTTTGTTTTTTAATTTTTTTAATTTATTTTTTAATTAAAGGATAATTGCTTTACAGAATTTTGTTGTTTTCTGTCAAATCTCAACATGAATCAGCCATCCCAGTGAAGTTGCTCAGTCATGTCTGACTCTTTGGGACCCCATGGACTATAGCCTACCAGGCTCCTGCATCCATGGAATTCTCCAGGCAAGAGTACTAGAGTGGGTTGCCATTTCTTTCTCCAGGAGATCTTCATGACCCAGTGATCTAACCCAGGTCTCCCAAATTGCAGGTAGACGCTTTACCGTCTGAACCACCAGCGAAGTTGAATCAGCCATAGGTATACATATATCCCCTCCCTTTTGAACTTCCCTCCCATCTCCCTCCCCATCCCACCTCTCTAGGTTGATACAGAGACCCTGTTTGAGTTTCCTGAGCCATACAGCAGACTCCCATTGGCTATCTATTTTACACATGGTAATGTCAGTTTCCACTTACTCTTTCCAAACATCTGACCCTCTCCTCCTCTCTCCCCATGTCCATAAGTCTATTTTCTATGTCTGTTTCTCCATTGCTGCCTGTGAATAAATTCTTCAGTACCATTTTTCTAGATTTCATATATATGCATTAGAATATGATATCTTTCTCTTTCTGACTTACTTCACTCTATATAATAAGCTCTAGGTTCATCCACCTCACTAGAACTGACTCAAATGCATTCCTTGTTATGTCTGAGTAATATTCCATTGTGTATATGTACTTTCTGTTTTTTTTTTTTTAATTAAATATCATTAGTTTGTTGGAGTAACCAGTTCAATGTTCCTTAGGATTTACCATGTTCTAGATTTGGCTGATTGCCTCCTTGTGGTATCATTGAATTGTTCCTCTTTTCCCTACATTTCCTAAGCATAAGTAGATCAAGATGTTTGATTAGATCTAGGTACAATCTTCCTCTGGCAAGATCATTTCATGAGGTGACTCGTCTTGGGATCATTGCATCTTTGTGTAATATCCATGCTCTCCTTTTGGTATACTGATACTGATCAGTTTGCTTACATGCTGTCACCCTGATCCACCTATTGTAAAGTTTTCCATTTACCCAATGAGTTTTAGCATTTGCTGATGACAATCCTTGCTTAGGCCCATAACTTTATTATGGATGATAAAATGGTCATTTTTCTAATTTTCTTAACTAGAAGTCACCTTTCTATGAATAGGAACTTACCCTTCTCAACTATTTTGTTAACCTGAAGTTCAGTTTTTATGGGAAAGTTACAATAAATGCTTGATTTATCTCATTAACTGGTTGTCAGTATTTACTAAAGCTAAAAATATTCATGCCTTATGACCAGCCATTTCACTCCTACATATATTTACATATGTATAACACAGGTACAGCAAAATATGTGTCTATACATGTATAATACATATGTTCAACAAAGATGTACAATGTGTTCAACAAAAGACATGTGAAAAATGTTCACAGGAGCTCTATATGAGCTATAGTCCATGGCATTGCAAAGTGGCAGACACGACTTAGCTACCAAACAACTCCTGTTGCAGGGCACAGGCTGTAGGAGAATGGGCTTCAGTAGTTGCAGCGCATGGGCTTAGTTGCTTCACAGCATGTGGGATCTTCCTGGATAAGGGATTGAATCCTTGTCTCCTGCATTGGCAGGTAGACTTTTATCCCACCATGGAAGCCCAAAAATGCATTTTTTTAAAAGCAGAAGCTACATCATGAATTCAAACTGATTTTTCCCAGTGGAACTTAAGATTGGCCTGTTGTTACTGATCTTTGATTTTATATTTGCAACTCTGTTTTCTTACACTGGAAATCTTACCACTTATTGATATTAGCATAATGACTTAGATGTTTTAGTCACATAATTTACATGTAAAAGTTTAAAATTGGCAGTATCAATAATACTGCTAAAAATATGATGACTGAATGCTGTTGAAGATTTCTTTGTGGTACTTTTTGTCCTTAGTGGGGATATGTTTGTGGGGAAATTAAACTTTCTGAGATTGCTTAGTATTCCTGTAAAAAGCCCTAGACTCACAGAAACATCTTCACGTACCATGAGAATTAGATATGTAACTGTGTTCTAGTTAATTACTCTAACCTGAAAGCTAATCTCCTGGAGAAAGCTAGATGACCACAGTTCTGAATATTCATTAGAAGGACTGATGCTGAAACTGAAGCTCCAATACTTTGGCCACGTGATGCAAAGAGCTGACTCTTTGGAAAAGACCCTGATGCTAGGAAAGACTGAAGGCAGGAGGAGAAGGGGGCAATAGAGCGTGAGACAGTTGTATGGCATCATTGACTCAATGGACATGAGTTTGAGCAAACTCTGGGAGACAGTGGAGGCAGGGAAGCCTGGCGCACCGTAGTCCATGAGGTCGCAAAGTGCCAGGAAGACTGGAATGGCTTACCTGTGAACCAGGAGACAGCTCTGAATAGTAGAAGCTGAGAATCAAAGGGAGACTACTGGATCTCTTTGGCTCCTGGGGAGATTTTATTTACAAACCAAAGGTATGGAGGTCTAAGGAGAAGCCCCTTTCAGGAGGGAGAACAGCTGCCTCCTTCCTCCTCTAGAGTGCGTGCGTGCCCACTAAGTCACTTCAGTTGTGTGGACTCCTCACGACTCTATGGACCATTGCCCACAAGGCCGCTCTGTCCATGGGATTCTCCAGGCAAAAATACTGGAGAACACTTGTTGTGGCAAAGGGTCTTGTGTAACACAGTAAAGCTACAAGCCATACCATGCAGGGCCCCCCAAGACAGATGGGTCATAGTGGGGAGTTCTAACAAGACTTGGTTCACTGGAGGAAGGAATGACAAACCACTCCAATATTCATGCCTCAAGAACCCCATGAACAGGATGAAGAGAAGGACCTAGCTTCTCTCTGCACTTTAGGATCGCCACATCTGTGGACTGAGGTGTGTAAACTGGGAGGTTTTGGTCTGGTTTTGAACCACACAAACAGGTCTGTGGCTGCACATTAAGGATCATGTGGCCTACTAAAAGCAAATATTTGTTCCTTTTGTTAGGAATATTATCTCTTATACTGGTGTCAATCATTCATTTGAAAATTACCTGTGTTAAAACCTAGATGAAAGCTCATTTCTTTAAACAAGAACTTATATATCCTTATGTCTGGCAAACAATATTCTAAGCTCTTTACAAATATTAATTCATTTAATTTTCACCACAATCATACAAGATAGACTCTATCACTTCCATGTTATAATTGAGGAAAACAAGGAACAGACGAGTTAAGTAACTTGCCTAAAATCACACAGCTAGTAGTCACAGTTTCAGTGGTTGTGGTGCACAGGCTTAGTTGGTCAGCAGCATGTGCGAACTTCTTGGATCAGGGATTGAACCCATGTCTCCTCATCATCAGGTGGATTCTTACCACTGAACCACCAGGGAAGCTTTATTTCTCATATGAATTTAAATTGTGGAAACCAGATTATCTTAATTTATCATTGAATGATTGGGTCAATGAGCTGTTATCATGAGTACAAATAAAGTCTTTGAGAAAATATTAAATCCTACTAATAATATCACTTTCCTAGATACTCTGCTCCATATTTTAATGTACCTTAACTTTACTTTCACAACAGTGCTGCACTGTGGATACTATTAACCTTATTTAGAAATGAGGAAATTGGGTCTCAAGAAATTCAGTTCAGTTTCTCACTTATGTCCAACTATTTGCGACCCCATGATCTGCAGCACACCAGGCTTCCCTGTCCATCACCAACTCCCAGAGCTTGCTCAAACTCACATCCATTGAGTTGGTGATGCCATCCAACCATCACATCCTCTGTCAACCCCTTCTCCTTCTTCCTTCAATCTTTCCCAGCATCAGGGTCTTTTCCAAGGAGTCAGTTCTTCACATTAGGTGGCCAAAGTATTGGAGATTCAGCTTCAGCATCAGTCATTCCAGTGAATATTCAGGACTGATTTCCTTTAGAATTGACTGGTTTGATATCCTTGCTGCCCAAGGGACTCTCAAGAGTCTTCTCCAATACCACAATTCAAAAGCATCAATTCTTTGGTGCTCAGCTGCCTTTATGATCCAACTCTCACATTCATATACGATTACTGGAAAAACCATAGCTTTGACTAGATGGACTTTGTCGGCAAAGTAATCTTTGAGATTACTGCTGTGATATCTAATGACACTCAGGTCTTGAGTGCTGGACAAGATGACCAAACCCCATTCTTGCCTGAAGGATCTGCCTACCTGAGCCGCTGGCATGTTAGGAACTTGTGATCACTTGACCACTCCCCCTGGGACACAGAATTTGACCTTGATTACACTGAAAGCCCAACAGCCAGAAACGAGTCCTAGAATACATCACCTTACTCAAGTGCACATCTTTGGCTCATCTGAACTCACAGAACCCAATCACATGCTGCTTCTCACAGTTAGTGATAACAAATGATACAATCATTCCTGTGATCAGGGAAAAGGCCCCAGACTTCAGAGTCAGAAAGCTAGAGTTGGACTCTGATTCTGTTTGTCACCAGATGTGACTCTAACCACCTGCCTGGCTCCTTTCTGGATCTGTCAGTTACCTCAAAGGGATGTTTCTAGAGTCAAGTCAAAATGAGATAATATATGTGAAAGGGTGTTATAGTAAATAAAAGTGCAGGGTATCAGATAAGCATCAGTATGTTGATTCAAGATGTGTTCGTTGTCAGATTCAGTATGTACATCGCGTGTGTTTAATATATATTTATATATAAGTAGGACTTGCCAGGTGGCACAGGTGGTAACGAACCCTCCTGCCAATGCAGTCAGACATAAGGGGTGCAGGTGTGACCCCTGGGTCAGGAAGAGCCCCTGGAGGAGGGCATGACAGCCCACCCCAGTATTCTTGTCTGGAGAATTCCATGGACAAGAAGCCTGGAGGGCTACAGTCCCTGAGGTCACAAGAGTCGGACACAACTGAAGTGACTTAACACACACATATTTATAAGTATTATATTTCTTTAAAGATGTATAGTGGTTGGGAGTGGCTATAGAAGTTCTATATTTTGCTGCTGACTTGCAGTCATGAACTGATTTTTTTTTTAAATTATGTATTTAGTTTTGGGTCTTGTGTGCTGCACGGGCTTTTCTCTAGTTGCCATGAGTGGCAGCTACTCTTTGTTGCAGTGCTCGGGCTTCTTACTGTGGTGGCTTCTCTTATCTCGGTGCATGGGCCGTGGGGTATTTGGGCTTTGGTAGTTGCAATCCCTGGGCTCCAGAGCACAGGCTCAATAGTTGTGGCACACGGGCTTAATTGTTCCGTGGCATGTGGTATCTTCCCAGATCAGGGATCGAACCCATGTTTCCTGCATTCGCTGGCAGATTCTTTACCACTGAGCCATCAGGGAAGCCCCATGAACTGATTTTTTGCAAGCTCTGATGATCACTGACCCAGACAGGAGTTTTTGTCCAGCTTTTCTACTCAACAAACAATAAAACAGTTATTTCCCAAACTAGGCCAAACATTAGATTATTTACCTAGTGAGATGTCCAATCTTGTAGGAGATGTGAATCAGAATCTCCTTGTAAGAAGTCTGTAAATCTGGGTTTGTAGCAGACATTCCAGAGGATTCTTAGCATAATGCAATTTTGAGAAACACTGACTGAAACCAGTCTATTTTATCTCCCTCACCTACAGATTTTATAACACTGAAACTAGCATGATTTTTGCCTTCCATCCTGATGAGCTGTCATGTTGATCAAGGAGACCTCTGAGCTGTCTGACCCTCTAAACCAACCAAAAGAGATTTACTAAATAATCTTGTTTCTTGAAAAAAAAAAAGAAAAAGGAAATCTGTCCTGAATATTACTGGAAGAACTGATGCTGAAGCTGAAGCTCCAATACTTTGGCCACCTGTTGTGAAGACCTGACTCATTGGAAAAGACACCGATGCTGAGAAAAAATGAAGGTAGGAGAAGAAGGGGAAGACAGAGAATGAGATGGTTGATGGCACCACTGACTCGATGGGCATGAGTGTTCATAAGCTCTGGGAGTTGATGATGGACAGGGAAGTCTGGTGTGTTGCAGTCCATGGGGTCGCAAAGAGTCAGACATGACTGAGCAACTGCACCCATACTGTTAAGTTCTGCTTAGCTTAAATTTAGGAATTCACATCCTTAGTAGGTAGTTTTTTGTTCTGTCCTATTAAAATACACTCTAGTTAAGGAAGAAGTGATTGTAACAATAGTCCATGTCCACATCAGATAACATAATATCTGGCAGCCTGTATTTTGTTCACATAGGCATGCAGACCTGTTTTATGAGGCTCTGGATGTATAACTGGAATTTGTAGGCTATTAAGATTGCCCTAAACCTCATTTCATCAAAGTGACTTACAAAAAAAGTCTTGCAGATGG
Source organism: Bos taurus (assembly GCF_002263795.3). Lineage (NCBI taxonomy): Eukaryota > Metazoa > Chordata > Mammalia > Artiodactyla > Bovidae > Bos > Bos taurus. The sequence goes on from NC_037341.1 coordinate 28,116,264, forward strand.
CAGTGGGTTGAAGGAGTCATCAAATCTCTGAGGAACACTAGCTCAAAACCTGGGACCACATGTCTCTGCTACTTAGTAAAGTAATTGCAATTTCAGTTGCAAATTATAAGTATTATAAATAATATAGAATATAAAAAGCTAACACTGAGATCCTAACTTCAACCCACATTCTCCTCAAGAAATCATTTGCCTCGATTCAATACTGTTGGCTTCCCCTTTGGCTCGGCAGTAAAGAATCCACCTGCAACGCAGGAGATGTGGATTCGATTCCTGGGTCAGGAAGATCCCCTGGAGGAGGGCCTGGCAATCCACTCTGGTATTCTTGCTGGAAAAATTCCATGGACAAGGTAGCCTGGTAGGCTACAGTTCATGGTCTCACAAAGAGTTGGACATGACTGAAGCGACTGAGCAAGAAAAAAAAAAAATACTGTTGAAATGCAGAACTGATGATCACCATGTAGCTTAGATGGGGTTTTATATTACAAAGACATACACACACATTAACCATGTCACAGAGATCATACTAAGCTCTTCATATGTTATGTCTGCTCCAGTCTTTTGAGAGAGATCATTTAAACATCTTCCAGCAGCAGTAATTCATTTTACAAATAACTGTAAAGTGCCTTTTATGTGTTAGGCACTGGGCAAGGTCCCATGAAACTTTATTTTGGAATCATGGAGCTAAAACAGCTTATTTCAAAACATAAATTATAGAGAATCTTTCCATCTATTTTTCTTACCTAAAAATGAGATATTTATCTTACCTAAAAATTCCCTGGTGGCTCAGTGGTAAAGAATCCACCCTCCAAAACAGGAGACTATACAGGCAACTATAAGGCTAACAGTATATTCATTAGGAAATGCAAAGCAGGTTCAACTCCTGGGTTGGAAAGATCCCCAGAGGAGGAAATGGTAACCCACTCCAGTATTCTTGCCCGGGAAATCCCATGAACAGAGAAGCCTGGCAAGTCCATGGGGTGGCAAAAGAATGGGACAAGACTGAGCGACTGAACAACAATATCTTAAGTATAAGCTTCATCCCCTTAAAATTTGCTTTCTCTCCTGTAATATTTTCTGTGACAGCAGCATATGGCTAACTATATCCATTAGGAAATGCAAAAATCTTTGTCATGAAAGTGCTTGTATAAGGTAGAAAAGTAAAATGAACATATGTTGCTATGTATACATACCTGTGGTACATACCATGATGAAAAGTTGCTTCCCTAAGTGACCCTAATAAGAAGAATGACAACTGCAGAGTGATGATTGAGAAAGGATTTTTATATGAAGGAGGCCATTTCCTGACCTAAATTATTTAACATCTGATTAAAAGGGAATGGCTACCTACGCCAATATTCTTGCCTGGAGAATCCCATGCATAGAGGAGCCTGGTGAGCTGCAGTCCACGAGGTTGCAAAGAGTCAGACACGACTGAGTGACTAACTTTTTTTTAAGACTAGGAAAATATGCCAATTTGTCTTTTTTCATTGATAAATGTTAATATATAATATTCCTGTTATATGAAAACTATTTATTTAGGTTGTCTCATTCTGGGACTAGGAACAAATATCTGCATGTGAAGTTTTTAGAAGGAAGGAGGTGATCAGGCGCCCACAGTCTGTTTACATAATGCTGACCTTTAATACACTGCCCAGCACTGTAAATAACCAAAACCAACTCTGGAAAGTGTTTACTTGGCCTTGCCCTGTGAGTTAGTGCTGAAAATCAGTGATGTAAATCAACCAAGTTCAAATAATACTCCACATATTATGTGCTTAAGTTTCTACTACATGAAATTAGAATTTTCATAAAGTTTTCCAAAATACATTTTTTAAAAACCTGACATTCATGCATCTCCAAGAAGCTTACATAAATCCTAGTAAACAAGATGAAACAAGGAAATGCTGTTTTAGTATATCAGATTGCAATTGATTAAAAAGGAAGATGTAAATAGTTGCTGAAAAATGCATTAGGAAATCAGCACCAGTTTCCAGGTGGAATGATGACCTGGCAACCTTTGCAGATTGCTTTGGTAATCCACAGTCAAAAGCCCTGGGCGTGGCAGGGGGTGGGGGAGTTGTGGGGGAGGGAAGGACCTGCAGTTCAACCCAGAGATTTATTCTGAGGACATAATCAGTGAAGAATACAAAGATCTACATAGAAGAATAGAAGAATGTTCCTTTTGGGGATGGTGAACTCCAAGATTTCTCACTAAATATTTAAAAGTTAAAGCCCAAAGTCTCTGCTGTGGGGGTCTCCTTAACTGGACATAACAAGTGGGAGAGAAGGGGTCTTTCTGTCTCTGACATGGGAAGCTGGCTGCACTGTGCTGTACATGGGAGCCCGGGACCATGGAAACGAGAGTGGGCCCAGAGCACACCTGAGAGTGGGAGGAGCACAGATGCTCAGGCAGGCAGACCACCTGACGCTGCGGCGATTGTCTGGATGAACCAATAGAGGCACAGTGAGGGCACCGTCCTGCCCCTCTACACCCCACCGCTGATCTATGGGCCTGTGTAACACCTGCCTGGGCCTCTCTGAAATACCTGGGGTGGGGGGAGGACTTTTTGAGAGACGGGAAGATTCTGCTATAATATAATATGATATGATCTGGGACACTACTGCAAAAAACCTGGGGGCCCAGGTTCAAACCCTGGTTGGGGAATTCGAATCTTGTAAGCAACGTGGTGTGGCCAAAAAGAAAAAATATATATAATATGACTTAATTTTTATCTAAGAACAGGGCAGATTTGGGGATTTTAGAGTTTTAAGTATATAACTGGCAATCACAGATTTAACATTTTTAGATTCAACTATCTTTCATTCAACAAATATTTGAGCACCTGTGTGTGTGTGTGTGTGTGTGTGTTAGTTGCTCAGTCATGTCCGACTCTTTACGACCCCATGGACTATAGCCTGCCAGGCTCCTCTGTCCATGGAATTCTCCAGGCAAGAGTACTGGAGTGGGTTGCCATTTCCTTCGCCAGGGGACCTTCTCAACCCAGGCATTCTCAACCCAGATCGAACCAGGTCTCCTGAATTACAAGCAGATTCTTTACCATCTGAATCATTAGGGAAGCTCAACTTTGAGCACCTACTATGCGCCAGAAATCCTTCTAGACTCTAGGACCACAAGCGTTACAGATGTGTCATTCTACTTTTAGAAACTAACTCTTAATGACACATTAAATTGCCTTTTGTTGTACAGATGTGGAATTTGAAAAAACTTCTAAGCTAATAGAAATAGTAACAATTTAAAAATTTCAAATCCAGCTATTGACAAACGTTTTTCTTGAAAAAGTTTATGTAAATAAAATACCATGTACTCATTTTGAATATTTTATTATTCCTATAGACACATGTAGTACATGCCTTGAACTTTAGAAAGCAATATAAGAATGCAAATTTATTGCCCCCCAAATTGATATTTTTACCATGAAAATACTTATGGTCAGAGTTGAGCAGAAGAGAGAGGTATTAACATATTATTACAGTTTCAAATTATGATCTTTTTGTATTCTAATATTTACTACAGGATGATCAGTGTGATAAATGATGCTTATGTTTCATCTCAGGGCAAACCTTTTCTAGGCTGTTGAACATACTTTGAAAACTATGGTCCAATGTTTTGCTTTATAGGTCCTAATTTTTTTCAATATATTTTTTTTAATTTGACTGTGCCACACCACTTGTGGGATCTCAGTTTCCCGACCAGGGGTTGAATCCAGGCTGCAGGAGTAAAAGTCTGGCATCCTAACAATGAGCTCACCAGGAAACTCCCTTTATAGGTCTCAGTCTTGAGGAAATTAGAGCTACAGTCAATATCCAGTTCAAAAACAAGCTCATTTCAGATATTCAGTTATAAATACCTAAATTTTCTTTAGATAATTGTACCTCTTTCGGTTTTTTAAAAGATATCCCAATTGTCTGGTTTTGCCTGGTAGTTAACTTCATGCCTCTCTGAAGGCATGCTGTAAGGACTGCTGGAAGCAGTACCACCCTGATCTATGTTCTTGCTGGACATGGGAGCAGTTAGGTCACAGCTCCCAGGATACCTCTTGAGTTGGGTGCTTCATGACTGACTTCTGGCCAGTAGAATTTAAGCATTTGCGATGAGTGATGTCAGGAACCAGTTAGGAAAATTGACACTGGGCATTCCAAAATATAGACAATTTAATGCAGATTTTTCTTTGCAAGAGTGTTGAAAAAACTGAGTAAAAAAAAAAAAGAAAAAAGAAAAGAATGAAGTGGCATAATGTACGGTATCATAACTATGGTTGATACTGCTGTGTGGTTATTTTGAAAGCTGCAGGACTGGAAAAGGTCAGTTTTCATTCCAATCCCAAAGAAAGGCAATGCCAAAGAATGCTCAAACTACCTCACAATTGCACTCATCTCACATGCTAGTAAAGTAATGCTCAAAATTCTCTAAGCCAGGCTTCAGCAATACATGAACCGTGATCTTCCTGATGTTCAAGCTGGTTTTAGAAAAGGCAGAGGAACCAAAGATCAAATTGCCAACATCCACTGGATCATGGAAAAAGCAAGAGAGTTCCAGAAAAACATCTATTTCTGCTTTATTGACTATGCCAAAGCCTTTGACTGTGTGGATCACAATCAACTGTGGAAAATTCTGAAAGAGATGGGAATACCAGACCACCTGACCTGCCTTTGAGAAATCTGTATGCAGGTCAGGAAGCAACGGTTAGAACTGGACATGGAACAATAGACTGGTTCCAAATAGGAAAAGGAGTACGTTAAGGCTGTATATTGTCACCCTGCTTATTTAACTTATATGCAGAGTACATCATGAGAAACACTGGACTGGAAGAAACACAAACTGGAATCAAGATTGCTGGGAGAAATATCAATAACCTCAGATATGCAGATGACACCACCCTTATGGCAGAAAGTGAAGAGGAACTCAAAAGCCTCTTGATGAAAGTGAAAGTGGAGAGCGAAAAAGTTGGCTTAGAGCTCAACATTCAGAAAACAAAGATCATGGCATCCGGTCCCATCACTTCATGGGAAATAGATGGAGAAACAGTGGAAACAGTGTCAGACTTTATTTTTGGGGGCTCCAAAATCACTGCAGATGGTGACTGCAGCCATGAAATTAAAAGACGCTTACTCCTTGGAAGGAAAGTTATGACCAACCTAGATAGCATATTCAAAAGCAGAGACATTACTTTGCCAACAAAGGTCCGTCTAGTCAAGGCTATGGTTTTTCCTGTGGTCATGTATGGATGTGAGAGTTGGACTGTGAAGAAAGCTGAGCACCGAAGAATTGATGCTTTTGAACTGTGGTGTTGGAGAAGACTCTTGGGAGTCCCTTGGACTGCAAAGAGATCTACCCAATCCATTCTGAAGGAGCTCAGCCCTGGGATTTCTTTGGAAGGAATGATGCTAAAGCTGAAACTCCAGTACTTTGGCTACCTCATGAGAAGAGTTGACTCATTGGAAAAGACTCTGATGCTGGGAGGGATTGGGGTCAGGAGGAGAAAGGGATGACAGAGGATGAGATGGCTGGATGGCATCACTGACTCGATGAACATGAGTCTCAGTGAACTCCGGGAGTTGGTGATGGACAGGGAGGCCTGGCGTGCTGCGATTCATGGGGTCTCAAAGAGTCAGACACGACTGAACGACCGAACTGAACTGAACTGAAGAGAGTAGATTTTAAGAGTTTTCATTACAACAGAAAAAGAATTCTTTTCGTCTTTCACTTGTATGTATATGAGATGATAGATGTTTAAACCTATTGTGGTGCTTGTGTCACAATATATGTAAGTCAAGTCATCATGCTGCACACCTTAAACATACACAGTGCTATATGTCAATCATATCTCAATAAAACTTGAAAAAAAATAGAAAAGAAAATTAGTAACTGCAGGAAGCACCTACCAACCCCCAAGACTGGAAGAATAAAGGGCCTAGGTGGTGTCACTACATAACAGATCTATGGGGATGTGACACCTGGCTGGTTCTCAGAGGAGCCCTGTCCTGGTGCTGAAACTACAGAGGGACTGAGGGCTCCATGTGCACTGGTAAAATCATATGGTCCCTTCAGTGGTAGGTGGTAGTTGTTAGGCCTGTGGAGTGGTGCCTGAGCCCTGGTGCTGAGACTGTGCCCAGTGTGTAACAGTGCCACTATGAAATTAAAAGACACTTGCTCCTTGGAAGAAAAGCTATGACAAACCTAGACAACATATTAAAAAGTAGAGATATCACTTTGCCAACAAAGGTCTGTATAGTCAAAGCTATGTTTTTTCCAGTTGTCATGTATGGATGTTAAGTGTTGGACAATGAAGAAGGCTGAGCCCTGAAGAATCGATGCTTTCAAATGTGGTTCTGGAGAAGACTCTTTAGAGTCCCTTGGACCGCAAGGAGATCAAACCAGTCATCTCTAAAGGAACTCAGTCCTGAATATTCATTGGAAGGACTCATGCTGAAGCTAAAGCTCCAATACTTTGGCCACCTGATGGGAAGAACTGACTCATTGGAAAAGACCCTGATGCTGGGAAAGATTGAAGGCAGGAGGAGAAGGGGATGATAGAGGATGAGGTGGTTGGATGGCATCACCAATGGACATGAGTTTGAGCAAGCTCTGGGAGTTGGTGAAGGACAGGGAATCCTGGTGTGTTGAAGTCCATGGGGTCAGAAAGAATCAGACATGATTGATTGACTGAACAACAAACAACAAGGACACTCTTTCACTGACTGCTGCTGTTTAAGGGATATTTTTTTAAAACATTTTATTTATTTATTTGGCTGCACTGGGTGGCATGTGGGATCTTTTGGTGGCAGCATGTGGAATCTGAAGTTGCATCTTGCCAACTCTTTGTTGTGACATGTGGGATCTAGTTCCCTGACCAGGAATTGAACCTGGGCCTCCCTTCATTGGGAGCGCAGAGTCTTAGCCACTGGACCACTGGGGAAGTCTCAGGATATTGATATGATGAAGAATAAGGGAGTCTCTTTTCCTCTGCTCCCATCTGCCGGTCTTTCATTAGTATCTCATTGTTAGAAGGCACTAGAAGCCAGTTAGCTTCCAAGGAAGTTTAGTAAATGAAGTTTTCAAGGTCCCTACTGCAGAAGTACATATCAGTGCACAGAGGGAACAGAAAGACTCATGAGGAGACAAGAGGCTGGTGACAGGCCTGGAAGATCACACAAAGGAATTTGAACTTCATTTTTGAGACAAAGAGAAGCTCTCTGAAAAAGAAGAAATCGATTAAAATTTCTGGAAGCCTGTGCTGAAGTTTAAAAATATTTAAAAGAGGAAGAAAATGTGAATATGTCTAAACTTTGCATGTTTTATTTTCATATAACATTTTTTCCCATTAAGAATGAACACAGGCTTACAGTAAAAAATTTGTAGAGAAAAAAATATGAAAAAGAAAATAGGGCTTCCCTGGTGACTCAGTGGTCAAGAATCTGCATACCAATGCAGGAGACACAAGAGACGTGGGTTCAATTCCTGGTCTGGGAAGATCCCATATGCCATCAGACAACTAAGCCTGTGGCCACAAACTACTGAGCCCAAGCTCTAGAGTTTGTGCTCTTCAACAAGAGAAGCCACCCCAATGATAAGCCCGAGCACCACCACTGGAGAGTAGCCCCCTTTCTCAGCAACTAGAGGAAATCCCACACAGCCATGAAGATCCAGCACAGCCAAAAATAAATAAGTAAATATTTTAAAACAGAAAATAATTCTGCCATCTGTCTTCAGTTCTGTTCAGTTCAGTCACTCAGTTGTGTCTGACTCTTTGGGACCCCATGGACTGCAGCACACCAGGCTTCCCTGTCCATCACCAATTCCCAGAGCTTGCTCAAACTCATGTCCATCGAGTTGGTAATGCCATCCAACCATCTCATCCTCTGTTGTCCCCCTCTCCTCCTGCCTTCAATCTTTCCCAGCGTCAGAGTCTTTTCCAATGAGTCAGTTGTTTGCACCAGGTGGCCAAAGTATTGGAGATTCAGCTTCAGCATCAGTCATCTATAGACTGCCATCTATAGACTGTCACAAATAACATTTAGGTACAATTCCTACTAGCCTTTTGTCTAGAAATACACATAGTTTTACTATAGCTCTTTCTTCAATCACTATTCTGTTGTGAGCATTTTTTCAAAGAGCAGTTTTTTTAACAGTTACATATTGTATTCAGTGAAATACCCTATAAATTATGTCACGATTCGTGACATTGTTAAACGTGGAACAGAATGAAAAAGTAGAAATTTACTAGATTCCCGAGGTTCTTAGATAGCAGATACCAAAATGAATTGGGAGACAAACTGCTCTGCAGTAACATCGACGTCATTATGTGAAAACTGGCTCCTGACTTGGAATGCTTTATTTTCATCTAGGCTGTAACAGGGTCAAAAGTGGAGATGACTTCATACTTAAGCAAGTCAGTCTTCAGTGGGGTCCCCTGAGAACTGGTGTGACTGACATCCCTGTGGTTAGCGGAACTTAGTAGACTGGTATCTGACTCTTGACTGGAGAACACTGGGCAGAGACCTACAGGTTACCCGCTCTTGGGCTAGGAAGAGAGGAGAGCGGCTGTTCCCATTGTGAATTTGCGAGGGTAACAGACAAGCGCTTCCAAGGGCAAGATCTTGGCTGCACCTGTGAGAAAGAGCTGGCCTGGAACTGTGTTAGATTCTGTCCACGGGGGGCCACCTGGGAACACTGGTCCCCCCAAAATCTGTGTGGAATAGACCATGTCATGTGCTGCTGCTGCTGCTGCTGCTAAATCACTTCAGTTGTGTCCAACTCTGTGCGACCCCATAGACGGCAGCCCACCAGGCTCCCCCGTCCCTGGGATTCTCCAGGCAAGAACACTGAAGTGGGTTGCCATTTCCTTCTCCAATGCGTGAAAGTGAAAAGTGAAAGTGAAGTTGCTCAGTCGTGTCCAACTCTTAGCGACCCCATGGACTGCAGCCTACCAGGCTCCTCCGCCCAGGGGATTTTCCAGGCTAGAGGACTGGAGACCGGTGTCTAAACAGACCATTGAAAACAAAACCAGGAACTGAGGGGACAAAGTTCATCTGGAAGAGAATGCATCATCCGTATCAGTAGTTTCTCAACCTGGAATGTGTTTGTACCCCTGGGGACATTTGGCAATGTCTGAGGATTTTTCGTTGTCACAACTGGGGTTGAGTGGTGTGTTACTGGCCTGTGGTTAAAGGCTGGGTGTGCTGCTGAGCATCCTATGATGCATGGGACAGCTGATGATTATTTGGCCCAAGTGTTAAATGCTAAGTTTGGAAGACCTTGGTGCATATCATGTAGAGAGAAGGAAAGACTCAGTAGGAAACATTTGCCAAACCTTGACTGTGGGGCACAACTCTGTGAATAGGCTGAACATACTGAACACTTTCAATGGGTGAATGATTTTATATGTAAATTGTTGTTGTTGTTTAGTTGCTCAGTCGTGTCTGACTCTTTTGCTACCCCATGGACTGTAGTTTGCCAGGCTCCTCTGCCCATGGGATTTCCCAGGCAAGAACACTGAAGTAGGTTACTATTTCTTCTCTAGGGGATCTTCCTGACCCAGGGATCAAACCTGAATCTCCTCCTTGCAGGAAGATTCTTTACCATTAAGCCACCATGGAAGCCCTCATTATCTCTCTATAAAACTGCTATAAAACAATGGGTGGGAATTCCCTGGTGGCATGATGGTTAGAATCCTGGGCTTTCACTGCCATGGCCTGGGTTCAACCCCTGGTTGGAAACTGAGATCCTGCAAGCCAACATTTCAGAAACAAACTTATCATAGAAAAAACTTAATATATGTAAAGAATGCCTTGAATAGAAGTGTTCTAGAAGTTAATCAAATGGAGCCTTTATTTCTGTGTCCCACTATGACTTTATAATATGTCCATTAGAAATTCTTCCTCTGCTCCTGGAAGATTTTTTTTTTCTCATTTCCAGTTAATAACATTTCTGTGATCACTTAATGTCACCAAAATATTATCAATTTAGAAACTAGAATGTTTAGTCTACCCAATCAAAGCTTTGAGTAGTATTTTACATTAATGGATTTTCTAATGGCTGAGTAGCAAAGAATCCACCTGCAAATTCAGGGGATGCTGGCTTGATCCCTGGATTAGGAAGATCCCCTGGAGGAGGAAATGCAGCCCACTCCAGTACTCTTGCCTGGGAAATCCCAGGGACAGAGGAGCCTGGTGGGCAACACGAATGGGCAACTAACATTTTCGCATTCACCTCCTTAGTATTACATTACATTAGCACCAGAGAAGCAGTGAGGTGACCTGTTTTTGTTAATTGGTAATGACATAATTAAGAAATTGGAGAAAATAAACAGCGCTTGCAATTTCAAAATAAGACTAAAGTTTGAGAACTACTGATTAGAGAAAAAAAGTCATGATTAATCTCACTGTAGCACCACCTAGTGGAACTTCAGAAGAAATCAATAGGTTTTTTCCGTCAGTCTTGTTCACTAGCTAAATTGGGCTGGACTCTTTGTGACCCCATGGATTGCAGCAAGTCAGGCTCCCTTATCCTTCACTGTCTCTCAGAGTTTGCTCAAATTCATATCCATTGAGTTGGTGACGTTATCCAACCATCTAGTCCTCTGCCATCAGTCATGGGAACAAGGAAAAATATAAAGTGAACTAGGTTTCATCGAACGTATGCATGTGTGCTCAGTCATGGCCGACTCTGCAACCCCATGGACTGTAGCCTGCCAGGCTACTCTGTCCATGAAATTTTCCAGGCAAGAATACTGAAGTGGGTTGCCATTTCCTTCTCCAGGGGATCTTCCTGACCCAGAGGTTGAACCCGCATGTCCTGCATTGACAGGCAGATTCTTTATCACTGAGCCATCAGGGAAGCCCTTAGATTCTCCTTAGAATTCTTTAAAAAAAAAAAAAAAATTATTTCTATGTTAAAAGCATATATAATTGAGAGCTCTAGGCCCTGTAATTTCACTCCATGTAGTAACATGGTAACATGGCTTCAGAAATTTCAGTCTGCAAAATGAGGAAACACTGAGGATTCTAAGCTTTATTCAGTCACTAAAATAATCTGCAGTATAAGATGGAGACTAGAAAATTAACTGCAACTACTATTGCAAAGTTAAGATTTGTCATAAAATACACTAAGTCAAAAAGCAGATGAAATGAAGTTTCTTCATTATTCAGTTTCTTAATTTTTCCACTAAATTCCAAATAGAGTTGGGGAAATTCTACTGTTTCTTCTGACACTTTTTCTTTAACAGGGTCTATCATTTTCTTCTGTATCCCTAGGGTGTCCTCTAGGATTGTCAAGCCAAATTCCATTTCCTAGACATGAGCGCTTCTGCACTCATGTACCTAAAAGCATGCACCTTTGGAGCTTTTCTGTATTTGTCTGTTGCTCCCTTGGCTTTTCCTTGGCTGGATTATTGCGCTAATGGATTCCTGGCTAATTGATTTGCGTGTGTGTCTGCTAAGTTGCTTCAGTCATGTCCAACTCTTTGCAACCCCGTGGGCTATAGGCCGCCAGGTTCCTCAGTTCATGGGATTCTCCAGGAAAAAATACTGGAGTGGGTTGCCGTTTTCTTCTCCAGGGAATCTTCCTGACCCAGGGGCTGAACCTGTGTCTCTTGCGTTTCCTGCTTGGCAGACAGATTCTTTACTACTGCACCATCTGGGGAGCCCTCCTCTACTCACGAGGAATTATCACTTCATTCATGTTGTGTTCGTGTTAATAAAACTGTCGCTCATTGGAATCTAGCGTGCTATAGGAATTTTTTGCACGGTGCTAAGTCACTTCAGTTGTGTCTGACTCTTTTCGAACCTCTGCACTGTAGCCCACCAGGCTCTTCTTTCCATGGGATCCTCCAGACAAGATACTGTAGTGAGTCACCATGCCCTCCTCCAGGGGATCTTCCCAACCCAGGGATTAAACCCACATCTCTTATGTCTCCTGCATTGGCAGGCAGGTTCTTTACCACTAGCACCACCTGGGAAGCCGAGCTGGTTTAGAAGATTTATATTTCACTTTTTTTTCATTTTCAGAAATGAGATCTATTATTTCAATTTTAAAAGACTATCTTTTTCACTTGATATCGTCATTGTTAATTCCTCCAATTGTCAGCTCTTATCATCACATTTTTGGATCAGCTGTTAAGTCACATCAGCCTACTGTGCTCCAGCCAGGCCCCTGCCTCTTTTGCCCTCTCAGGTTCTCACTTCCATGAGCCAGAGCACAGACTCACAGCTTCAAAGTACATTCTAAGCACATTCAGCTCTAATTTTGTATGGGAAAAGAACCATTTCTCCAAAGAAGCAACATAATTATGGCTAAAGTCTATCCTGAACATCTATATTAAATTATTAATTACATTTCACAATTCTTAAATGGTTTGTGTGGTTGAAAGTTTTTCACATTGATTGGTCATTTAGGTGTCTTCTTTGGTGAATCACTGGCCATTGAGTTGATCATTTTTCTATTGGAAATGTATTTTTCTTTTTATTTGTACATTCTCATTATCCATTAGGGATATTCATCTATTTCCCCCCTAATCTATGACCTTTTTTAATAAAAAAGGAGGAAAAAAAACATAACTAGAGGTACCAATATTATTTCAAATTTAACCTTTGCAACTGTGCTCAACATTTTCCTGTTACAAACCAGCATCCTTTTAATATGTTCCTAAGTCTATCCATAATACCATCTTTCTCCTAATCTCCAAAGCTAGAATCCCCTAAAGAACCTTTAACTCTTCTCTCTATGAAGTCCCTTATACCCCAAACTATCACCAGGTTCTGTCATTTCATTGCATGGCAACCCACTCCAGTATGCCTGCCAGGAGAATCCCATGGACAGAGGAGCCTGTGGGCTATAGTCCACAGGGTCACACAAAGTTGGACACCACTGAAGTGACTGAGCACGTGTGCACCTGTGCTTTTAAACCTAAAAGGCCAGGAAGAAAATCCTTTAATCATCTCCCTGCGCACCAGACACCACATCGTAGCTACATCCCATCCCTGTGCACAAACAGAAGAACAAAAGTGCGGCTTAATATGGAGAAAGGACGAAGAAGACAAACGGAAATGCTGGGAAAGAGGAGAAAGGGTTGGATGAATGCTGACAAATACTGTGGAATCAGTGTTCTGCTTCATGTTCACAAGCAAAACCTTGACTCCTGAATGGAATATTTGTGATGGATCACTAAAGGGGAATTCAGGATGATTTGCATACTGTTTTTTGTACTTAAAAAAATTATTTCTGACATGTACACTCTATTTATGGTTGTCCTGGGTCGTCATGGCTGTGCGCAGGCTTTCTCTAGTTTCAGAGATTGCGGGCTACTCTCGAGTTGTGGTGCACAGGCTTCTCACTCTGGTGGCTTCTCCTGTTGCAGAGCTTGTGCTTTGGGTGCATGGGCTTCAGTTAGTTTCAGCACAGGGGCTCTCAGTAGTTTCAGCTCCCGGGCTCTAGAGCATAGAATCAATAGTTGTGGTGCACAGGCTTAGTTGCTCCAAGGCATGTGGGATCTTCCAGATCAGGGATTGAACCCACATCCCTGCACTGGCAGGTGGATTCTTATCTGCTGCACCACCAAGGAAGTCCTATTTGCATATTCTTTATCTGAGACTGAGGTAAAGTGCAATTAGCAGGCTGTTGGATACAACATCCCCCTGCATCTCAGAGAGAATTACCTTTTGACACAGTCCCTTCTTCCCTGCTAACTCGGTGGTAAAGAATCCACCTGCAATGCAAGAGTCGTGGGTTCAATCTCTGAGTCGAGAAGATCCCCTGAAGAAAGAAATGGTTACCCACTCTAGTATTCTTGCCTGGGAAATCCCACGGACAGAGGTGGTCCATGGAGTTGCAAAGAGTCAGAAATGATTTATCAACGAAACAACAACAAGAGTTCCTGCTTGGCCCCAGGGCTGGAAAAATGTTTCTCAGCGACTCTGTGACATGGGTGTGATGACTCCACTTTTAAAATGAGGAAACTGAGCACGTTTTAACCTTAGTTCACACAGGTATTAGGTGGGTTGGCAAGAATTTGAAGCCAGATACATATGATTGAAAAATCCATGTGTTCTATTTTTTGTTGCCTCTCATACAATTTTGGACTCATGAATAGTATTGGTCTAAGAGAGTATTTCCTTCTTTTTGAGAGACTGAACCTGGTCCACAGCAATGGAATTCTAACCACTAGACCACTAGGGAACTACCCCAAAATTTTAAAACAATTAAGTTAAATCTAATTTCCTCACAGGCTAGGAAGTTATGTTCAACTTTCTATAACCCCACCACCACTTATAACCAACTACAAATGACACCTGTTTCATTTGCACATTGGTTGTGGTGGTGGTGGTGTAGTTGTTACATCATGTCAGATGCTTGTGACCCCAGGGACTGTAGCCCACCAGACTCCTCTGTTCACCAGGTTCTCCAGGCAAGAATACTGGAGTGAGGTGCCATTTCCTGACCCAGGGATCGAACCTGCATCTCCTAAATTGCAGGCAGATTTTTTACCACTGAGTTGCCAGAGAAGCCCCACCTGCACATTACTGTCTGATATATTTCACTAACATAACTCACTTATATGAGAACCACAGGACTCATATAAAATTTTATTGAGTAATTCAGCATCTCAGTCTGTACCTACAAAAAGAGAAAGGAACACTTGTAAGTTACATTGTGTTAATCACTATGCTATCACTTTGTTATTCATGAATTCTGTATTTGCAAATACACTTCTTAAAATTTATTTATAACCCTCAAATCAATATTCAAACACTTTAGTGATTGTAGTGATATATAAGGGCAGACTAGGGGAAAATCTGAGTTGCTGAAGGAGGTGCAAGTCTTAATTGAGGTCTGATATGGTTTTGCCAAGAAAATGCACTGGTCATAACAAACACCCTCTTCCAATAACACAAGAGAAGATTCTACACATGGACATCACCAGATGGTCAACGCCAAAATCAGATTGATTATATTCTTTGCAGCCAAAGATGGAGAAGCTCTACACAGTCAGCAAAAACAAGACCAGGAGCTGACTGTGGCTCAGACCATAAACTCCTTATTGCCAAATTCAGACTCAAATTGAAGAAAGTAGGGAAAACCACTAGACCATTCAGGTATGACCTAAATCAAATCCCTTATGATTATACAGTGGAAGTGAGAAATAGATTTAAGGGCCTAGATCTGATAGAGTGCCTGATGAACTATGGAATGAGGTTCCTGACATTGTACAGGAGACAGGGATCAAGACCACCCCCATGGAAAAGAAATGCAAAAAAGCAAAATGGCTGTTTGGTGAGGCCTTACAAATAGCTGTGAAAAGAAGAGAAGTAAAAAGCAAAGGAGAAAAGGAAAGATATAAGCATCTGAATGCAGAGTTCCAAAGAATAGCAAGAAGAGATAAGAAAGCCTTCTTCAGCGATCAATGCAAAAAAATAGAGGAAAACAACAGAATGGGAAAGACTAGAGATCTCTTCAAGAAAATTAGAGATACCAAGGGAACATTTCATGCAAAGATGGGCTCGATAAAGGACAGAAATGGTATGGACCTAACAGAAGCAGAAGATATTAAGAAGAGATGCCAAGAATACACAGAAGAACTGTACAAAAAAGAGCTTCACGACCCAGATAATCACGATGGTGTGATCACTGACCTAGAGCCAGACATCCTGGAATGGGAAGTCAAGTGGGCCTTAGAAAGCATGACTACGAACAAAGCTAGTGGAGGTGATGGAATTCCAGTTGAGCTATTTCAAATCCTGAAAGATGATGCTGTGAAAGTGCTGTACTCAATGTGCCAGCAAATTTGGAAAACTCAGCAGTGGCCACAGGACTGGAGAAGGTCAGTTTTCATTCCAATCCCAAAGAAAGGCAATGCCAAAGAATGCTCAGACTACCACACAACTGCACTCATCTCACATGCTAGTAAAGTAATGCTCAAAATTCTCTAAGCCAGGCTTCAGCAATACGTGAACTGTGAACTTCCTGATGTTCAAACTGGTTTTAGAAAAGGCAGAGGAACCAGAGATCAAATTGCCAACACCTGCTGGATCATGGAAAAAGTAACAGAGTTCCAGAAAAACATCTATTTCTGCTTTATTGACTATGCCAAAGCCTTTGACTGTGTGGATCACAATCAACTGTGGAAAATTCTGCAAGAGATGGGAATACCAGACCACCTGACCTGCCTCTTGAGAAAGCTGTATGCAGGTCAGGAAGCAATGGTTAGAACTGGACATGGAACAACAGACTGGGTTCCAAATAGGAAAAGGAGTACGTCAAGGCTGTATATTGTCACCCTACTTATTTAACTTATATGCAGAGTACATCATGAGAAACACTGGGCTGGAAGAAGCACAAGCTGGAATCAAGATTGCCAGGAGAAATATCAATAACCTCAGATATGCAGATGACACCACCCTTATGGCAGAAAGTGAAGAGGAACTCAAAAGCCTCTTGATGAAAGTAAAAGTGGAGAGTGAAAAAGTTGGCTTAAAGCTCAACATTCAGAAAACGAAGATCATGGCATCTGGTCCCATCACTTCTTGGGAAATAGATGGGGAAACAGTGGAAACAGTGCCAGACTTTATTTTTTGGGGCTCCAAAAGCACTGCCGATGGTGACTGCAGCCATGAAATTAAAAGACGCTTACTCCTTGGAAGGAAAGTTATGAAAAACCTAGACAGCATATTCAAAAGCAGAGACATTACTTTGCCAACAAAGGTCCGTCTAGTCAAGGCTATGGTTTTTCCTGTGGTCATGTATGGATGTGAGAGTTGGACTGTGAAGAAGGCTGAGCGTCGAAGAATTGATGCTTTTGAACTGTGGTGTTGGAGAAGACTCTTGAGAGTCCCTTAGACTGCAAAGAGATCCAACCAGTCCATTCTGAAGGAGCTCAGCCCTGGGATTTCTTTGGAAGGAATGATGCTGAAGCTGAAACTCCAGTACTTTGGCCACCTTATGTGAAGAGTTGACTCATTGGAAAAGACTCTGATGCTGGGAGGGATTGGGGGAAGGAGGAGAAGGGGACGACAGAGGATGAGATGGCTGGATGGCATCACTGACTCGATGGATGTCAGTCTGGGTGAACTCCGGGAGTTGGTGATGGACAGGGAGGCCTGGCGTGCTGCGATTCATGGGGTCGCAAACAGTCAGACACAACTGAGCAAATGAACTGAACTGAACTGATGGCCACACACTGCCTTGTTTCAGCTCTCATATGTGTGTTAGTCACCCAGTCACGTCTAAGTTTTTGAGACCCATGGTTTGTAGCCTGCCAGGCTCCTCTGGCCATGGAATTCTCCAGGCAAGAATACTGGAGTGGGTTACCACTTCCTTCTCCAACTCATACTGTATATCTACATCATTTTCATAGTCTATATCAAATGCCAATTATCACATTTTTATGTGTTCTGTTGCTGATTTCTCTGTTTAAAATGCCCCCCACATGTAGTGCTGAAATGCTATCTGGTGTCCACCAAGTGCAAGAAGGCTGTGACGTGCCCTATGGAGAAAACACATGTTTTAGGTAAGCTCTGTTCGGGCATGAGTTCCATTGCTCTTGGCCCAGAAGTCAACGTTAATGAATCAAGAATATATATTAAAAAAGTGTCCTTAAAGCAAAAACATAAACAAAACAAGGTTATGTTCTGATTGAGAAACATGCTGGGATGAGAGGCTTGCCAGGAACTTAACCCTGTGATTCCCCCAGAGAGATGGCTCAGTATTTGCTGATTCAGTCTCCCAGAGATTTTATAGAACCCAACTATCTAGAATGATGGGGCTTCCTTAGATGGCTCAGTGGTAAAGAATCTGGCTGCCAGTACAGGAGCCTCAGGAGATGCAGGTTCGATCCCTGGGTCGGGAAGATGCCCTGGAATATGGCAACCCACTCCAGTATTCTTGCCTGGGAAATCCCATGGACAGAGGAGCCTGGTGGGCTACAGTCCATGAGGTCACAAAGAGTTGGACATGACTGAGCAACAGGTCTTGCATCGAGACTGATGAGAACTGACTGCAGCAACAGCAAAAATAAGGTAATTTTTCTTTTAAATTTTCATCATGGAAAATTTCAACTGTGTAAGAGAGACCATAATAAACAGACCTTTTGAGCCTTATGACCCAGGCTCAATAACAGCTGATCCAGTCAGTTTCCTCCTTCTTTCTCTCTAGCTGGATTAAATACAAATCTCAAGACATGTAACATTTCATCCTTAACTATTTTTTTTTAATGGTAGGGAAAACTTTAAGACTATTGTGGTAAAGTGTCAAAACTATTGAAATAGGAGAGATGAGTTCAGCTCTCATTAAGGACAACTTGGGCTTTACAGACAACAGGTTACGTGTGCGAGAGGGGGGTGGGGGTTGTGCATGGAAAATTACTAAGAGAAGACATCAAGCATAGGGAGAAGTTTTTCCAAACTTATTTTAAGAGCTTTCTTACTGAATGGCAGGCTAGGGTGATTAGATATCAATGATGGGAGATGAGAAATTTGATTAAACATTGAAAGTGATCACATATCAAGAGTGGGAAAAATCCTCTCTAAGCAGACTCAGCTCATCCTTAAAAACTATTTTATCGGTAAATTCTTGTTAATGTTTTAAAATTATAAGAGTAGAAAATCTAGAAAGCAGAAAATTACAAAGAAGGAAATAACCATGTAAATTGATACTGAGTGCACATTTTGATTGATTTCTTCTGTCTTCTTACACAGAGTAAATTGAAAGATGGGAACCATATTGAATAGATCCTCTCTTTTCATTGAATAGTAAGCCAGTTTGCCATATCTTTAGTCTTCAAAAATAAACGGTACTCTTTATACATTATCTCATTTAATAAGAGGTATGCCATTTTTTCCATGTTTGCTTTATCATTTTGAAAAGTGTGATTCCTTATTTAAAATCACACTTTTTATCTTGTTATAAGTGTACCTTCACACACACTGTAAGAGATAATCCAGAAGACACAGTATGCTCTCTACTCAGGTCCCTCCACTGGGAACATCTTGCAGAACTATAGAGCAATGTCACAACTAGGAGAATGACATCTCTCAGTCAAGACAGAACTTTCCATCATCAGGACGATCCCTCCTGTTGATTTTTCACAACCGTACCCACTTCCCTTTGGTCGTCAAATCTTCCTTAACCCTCTGCTGCTGCTGCTGCTGCTGCTGCTGCTAAGTCGCTTCAGTTGTGTCCTGACTCTGTGCGACCCCATAGACGGCAGCAGCCCACCAGGCTCCCCTGTCCCTGGGATTCTCCAGGCAAGAGTACTGGAGTGGGTTGCCATTTCCTTCTCCAATGCATGGAAGTGAAAAGTGAAAGGGAAGTCGCTCAGTTGTGTCCGACTCTTAGTGACCCCGTGGACTGCAGCTTACCAGGCTCCTCCATCCATGGGATTTTCCAGGCAAGAGTACTGGAGTGGGTTGCCATTTCCTTCTCCAATGCATGAAAGTGAAAAGTGAAAGGGAAGTTGCTCAGTTGTGTCCAACTCTTTGCGACCCCATGGACTGCAGCCTACCAGGCTCCTCTGTCCATGGGATTTTCCAGGCAAGAGTACTGAAGTGGGGTGCCATTGCCTTCTCTGCCTTAACCCTCAGGGAACCACTAATCTGTATTTCTATAATTTGTCATTTCAAGACGATTAAATATATATATAGCATCATCGACTCAATGGACATGAGTTTGAGCAAACTCCAGGAGATAGTGAAGGACTGGGAGGCTTGGTGTGCTACAGTCCATGGGGTCACAAAGAGTTGGACACGACTGAGCGACTGAACAACATATATATATGGAATCACACAGTATATAAGCTTTCAAGACTGGCTTTTTTCACCCATCCCAAGATTCAAGTTGTTTTCTATATCAGCTTTTTTTTTCCTCTCCCTTTTATTATTGACTAGTATTCCAGGTATGGATGTAGCACAGAATGTTTTCCCATTCATCCACTGAAAGATACTTAGGTTTTTTCTAGTTTTTGGCTATTATAAATGAAGCTGCTATAAAAATATGTGTATAGATGTTTGCGTGAACACAGAAATGCGTTATTTTCTATTGTGGCTGTAACAAATTGTGTTCAGTCGTGTCCAACTCTTCGCAACCCATGAACTGTAGCCCACCACGCTCCTCTGTCCGTGGGATTTCCCAGGCAAGAATCCTGGAATGGGTTGCCATTTCCTCCTTCATGGGATCACCTAGACCCAGGGATTGAAACCGTGTCTCCTGCATTGGCAGGTGGATTCTTTGCCACTGAGCCACCTGGGAAGCCCCAATTTCTTCAAGCTTAATCTAAAAAACCCTCAAATGTATTATTTTGCAGTTATGGAGATCAGAATTTTGAGTTCCTTCTGGAAGCTCCAGGGGTGCATCTGATCTTGGCCTTCTCTTTCTGGAGCTGGCCAGCATTTCTATGCTCATAGCTACATTCCAAGTGCTGCTTCCAACATCACAAGATCTTCTAACTCTGGCGCTCCTTGTTGTTTTGTTGCTAACTCATATCCAACTCTTTTGTGACCCCATGGACTGTCGCCTCTCTCTTACAAGGGCCCTTCTGATTTTATTGGACCCACTTGAATCATCCAAAATAATCTTTTCATCTTAACATCGCTAACTTAATCACAACTACAAAGACCCTTTTGCCAAGTAAGGTATCATATTCACAAATTCTGGGGACTAGATTTAGTCAAAATATAGCAAAGCCATTATTTAGTCAACCACAAGTTTTCATTTCTTTGGCGCAGGTGCTCAAGAATGTAACTATCATTGATGATCACACGCTTAGCTTTATAAGAAACTCTTAAACTATTTTCCATAAGGATTGTACTAGTTACAGTCCCACCAGTGATGTAAGGGTGATGCAGTTCTCCACTACAACTTTGCAAGCATTTGGTCACCTTTTTTAGTCATTCTGATAGATGTGCAGTGATATCTCACTGCGATTTTAATTTGCATTTTTTTTAATGGTAAAAGACACTGAACATCTTTTCAAATGCTTAATTGCCATCTGTATACCCTCTTTGGTGAAATAGCTGTCCATGTCTTGTCTGCTTTATTTTTAAAGCAACTTAGAAGTGCTTCAGAAACTCTCACTAAGGCTGCTAACAGAATTTATGGGTTCTTTGGGTAGGTTTTTGACCTGGATCTTTGAGGAAACTTAAGTGCAGTGGTTCTAAAACTTAGTGTGCCTCACAATCACCTGAGCTTGATAAAATACAATTTGCTGGGACCCATCTCCAGTGTCTGATTTTCTAACTATGGGGTGGCACCCTGGAGAACTGGCATTTGTAACAAACTCCCAGGTACCACTGATGCTTTTATCCCAGGATCATACTTTGATATGCTTTAGGGAGACTTTAGGGCTACTTGATGTTTTCTTTTGCCATTTCCTTGTCACAGTAAATTTCCTTGTAGTAAACATTACAATGAATGAAATACTTACGCTCCAAAGTGAAGTGCTTGGGGAGAAAAAAAAAAAAAGAGGACAGAGGTAAGGCAAAAGCACACAGAAATTAATCTGATCTCCCAGGGGCCAAAGACTGGAACAATTTGAGCAACTAAATTAATTATGAAAGCACTGGATAAATATCCATGAGTCCCTAGTGATAGAAATACGGGAGAAAGGTCAGATCTTCCTTGCACAGGAATTCCAAATACTCCAGGAGGGGAGCTTTAATTCCCTTCTCCTTGAGTATGGGCTGGATTTAACGACTCACCTCACAAGACTAGAGTATGGAAAGTGGAAAATACTAATTTTGCCATGGAAAACCTGGCAGACACAGCTTTAGCCCAAATAACCAGGATTAACATGATCAGTGACAAATCATACTGATATCACAAGCCCTGATATAATGACATAAGGAAGGCACTGCACTTGTAGTATCGTTTCCCTAAATCCATAACCCCAACCTTGTTGTTAGGTCACTAAGTCGTGTCCAACTCTTTTGTGACCCCATGGACTGTAGCCAGCCAGGCTCCTCTGTCCATGAGTTTTTCCAGGCAAGAATACTGGAGTGGGTTGCCATTTCCTTCTCCAGGGCCTCTTCAGGCCCAGGGATCAAACCCATGTCTCTTACATTAGCAGGTGGATTCTTTACCGCTGAGCCACCAACCCCCACCTAATTGTGAGAAAACATCAGAACTCAATTTGAGACTCATTCTAAAAACATCTGCCCTATACTCTTCAAAAAAGTGTCAAGGCCATGAGACTAGACCAAGAAACTCACAAACTGGGGGGAGATAACAAAGAAAAAGAATATTAGTGAAAAAAATGGGAAATCCAGGTGGTCTGTAGCTAACAGTACTATAACAATGTCAATTTCCTGGTTTAGATAAATGTAGTAACTGGTTAAGTAATACATGTCTATTAGGGGAAGCTGGGTAAAGGATACATAGAAATTCTTTGCAACACTTCTGTTAATCTACAGTTATTTCAAAATAAAGAAGTTCCCCACCCTAGAGTTTCTGACCTAGTATATATGGTGGGTACCAAGAATTTTCATTTAAGTTCCCCAGAGATGCTATTAGCCTAGGGAAACACTCTGGAATACACCGCTTTAGGGAAACCTTAGGGCCACTTGTTTTCTGCTTTTTCTTGCCACTATAAATTTCTTTGCTTGGAAAATTCCACGGACAGAGGAGCCTAGTGGGCTACTGTCAGTGGGTTCCTAGATGGTCGGACACGACTTAGTGACTGAGCAGGCGCACACATGAGAACGAAACAAAGTTGTTGACCTTTCTGTTTCAAAGCAGGTTTTAATTGGGGGGTGGGGCGGGGAGGGGGTTCAGTGTTCTCCTCAGAGATTGCTTTCACCTTAAGGATATTTAAGGATATCATCCCTTAAAAATGCATTCATCAACCCTCAAATTGAATTTTCCGTGCTTGGTTCCCTTATACTATGTTACTTAAAGATAACAAAAAGCCTTAGAAATTGTCTTAAATACTGGGAAAAATTCAAATAGTTTAAATGCTGCTGGGTACGAAGTGAATCTGGGCAATTACTACACGTACAAGGTTCATTACAATTTGTCTCTCACTATCCATCCTCTTTCTGATCTTTAAACTGAGCACATGGTCAATCAGAATGTGTCAAAAACATATCTTCCCAGGGGAAGCTGACCTGACCTAAAAACGCCTCTTGGCGATTTATATGAAACACTGGACTCTCAAGATAGGATTCACCTCTATCATTCAGTGCTTCTGTAAGTTCACGCCAGGTGTCAGAGGCTGTGGTGGGGAAGGGAGGGGACAAAAGAGTATTTGCAATGCTTTGTTGAGCTGGTCACCCTGCTTTGCTCCCAAGTCACTCAAGTGGGAGAGTATGGTTTAGAATCTTTTGGGGCTAGAAGGTGGCCTAAACAAGTATACATTAAGTATATACTAAACAAGTATACATGAAGTCTTTTTTTCTTTTTTTTTTACATCTTAATGCAGATATAATTGACATAAAATAAAACGCACATATTTCAAGTATATGATTGCGTAAGTTTTGACATGCGTAAACACCCACGAAACCATCACCAAATTCAAGATAATGAATATACTCATCACCCCAAAATGTTTCCTCTCTCCGCTTTATGACTGTTTTTCTTATCATCATAGTAACACACTTTGTTCAGCTGTGAGAATGTATATATGTGATCAGTCATGGCCTGAGATATGAATTGATTTTTTATTTTCTACTGTATTTAATGGCCCCTTTTTAACGGGCCAGTTTTTTAGCTGTAGTGGCTTAGACGGTAAAGCGTCTGATTGCAACGCAGGAGACTTGGGTTCGATCCCTGGGTTGGGAAGATCCCTTGGAGAAGGAAATGGCAGCCCACTCCAGTATTCTTGCCTGGAAAATCCCATGGACAGAGGAGCCTGGTTGGCTACCGTCCATGGGGTCGCAAAGAGTCGGACACGACTGAGCGACTTCACTTCACTTCATTCAGTGCTTCTAAAATATTGTTGCATTGTTAAACACAAAGTTAATCTCTTATCCGACGGTTTTGAGGTAAGGATTTGGCCATTTAAGTTATTCCTTTATATACAGTCAACATTCACACGGTGAGGCAAGGAGTCTTCGCCTTTAATTCAAAGACGTAATTTTAACCAAACATTCAAAATGTTGCAAATCAGTTCCTTTGGTTTTGCAGAAGAGTAAGTTTCTCGGTTTCTCTTGAACCTTGAAACGTCTGTCCTTTTAGGATTGAAAAAGCGTTCGGCAACTATGCTTACCTTTCCCAAAGTAACTTTATTCATTCATCAAAATCATCGGCAGGGGAGGGCACGGTCTGAACTCGGAGGGAACGGCAGAATATGTTATTCCTGCCATGCTCCTAGGGTTTAGCGAGAACGAATATTCGCCGGGGCACCCGCTATGTGCTGTTAAGTGTCGGCGCCCAGAACTCTAACACAGCCGCTAGCGCTGCATATGCTGGCTCCCGGCCGGGCCAGCAACTCGGTCCCGGGGGCGGCTCGGCTTTGGGGGTGGCCTCGGCTCGGCTGCGGCGTTCCTACCTGCCAACCCTCACTTCGCGCCGGCCCAGCTCTAGAATCCCGGGCAACTCCGCCAGCCTCCCAGGCTAACTTCCTGTACAGAATGCGCCGGAGTCCGACTCCCGACCCACTCCCGGATGCCGACCCCCGACGCGCGCCCAGCGGCCTCAGAGCCGGACAGAAGGATGGCACAGACGCACCGCTGGAAGTTGGCGCTCGCAGTCCCTCTCGCGCGCTCCCACCGCGGCGCCTGCGCCAAGGGGCCGACCGCGCGGGCCCGTCTCCGATGACGTGGCAAGGCGGGGGCGGAGCCAAGGTCGGCGGCGGGAGGGTGGGGGAGGAAGAGCGAGGTGAGCGCGGACGTCAGAGTGGAGAGCGGAAGGTCAGGGAGGCTCGGAGCGGAAGTGAGACCGGGGAGTCTGTCCGCCATTGTGGACCCGAGAAGCGAAGAGCTAGAGGGGAAGAGGAGCGTGCAAGCGGAAGAGACGAGCCCCTTCCACCAACTCCCGAGCGCGAGGCCGTCTTTCTGGCTTCTCAGCGAGCGGCGGCGGCAGGAAGAGCCTCTCGGCCGAGGGCGGCAGCCAACTGCTGTGAGTGCACAGGGAGAGGCCCAGGCGGCGGCGGCGGCGGCGGTAGCAGCAGCAGCAGCAGCAGCTCTCGGGTTGCGGTGAAGAATGTCAGCCACTAGCGTGGATCAGGTGAGGGAGCAGAGGCCGCAGGCTTGGCGAAGGCCCGAGCCGCGGAGCTCCACCCTCGCTTGGGGCTTCGGCTCCTCCCTGTCGCCGCCGCTGCCCGGCCCGTAACGGTGCCCGGGGCGCAAGTTGCTGCGGTCTCGCAGCCCGGGCTGGGGCGTGCGCCGTGGCCCCGGAGCCTGCGGCCCGGGCGGGCGGCCGCGGGGCCGCGGAAGGTGCGGGCAGAACTGCGCTCCCGGGCCTTCGGCCGCGTCCCGAGGGCGGCAGACGCGGGGCTGAGAGCGAGCGAGCCCGAGGAGACGGCTTCCGAGTGGCGGGTGGGAGGTTTCAGGACCGGGATTGTGGGGAGATCGGTGGCGATGGAGGATGTGGTGGGTTTCACTCCTACGCGGATTGTTTAAAATAACTTGTCTCCGGTAACGTCTCGGGTTAACACACTTTTCCTCTCTTCCCCCCCTGTTTTTTCCTTCTTATTACTACACCTTTCATCTTGCTACACAGAGACCTAAAGGGCAAGGAAATAAAGGTGAGTTCGGATATTTTTTTATCTTTTCATTGTTAGTTTGATGATACTCTTAAACTACGTGAAGACCTTTTTGTTTTTGAGTTTTTTTTTTTTTTGAAATGCAGAATTAGAAAAACAGTTCATCACAGCTAAGGCAGCCGAATGCTGTCTGAAAGTTCGGTAGTTCCTTGCTTTGAAGCCACTTTTATGGGAATCAAAAGGATACAAGTAACAGTTTTATTAGTTGTACTTCACTTAAGGAAGTATTGGTTATGAATTGTAGTGACTTTATTTAATTTTATAGTTTGTTTTTTGTGTAAGTTCTGCAGATCCAACAAATGCAGGTAGATAGGTGGGCATTTTCCTCGACATGTCTGGTTTACATCGAAACATGGAACCCACATAATTATTCTGTTACATTAGTGAAAATTGTATTGTTAATCATGGTTCTGTTGAAGTCAGTTACACTGAGGCAGTAGCCTGTTAGAGATCAAAACTGAGCAGGCATGTCATCTTGCTATGTAGCCCTGAAAGGTTTAACTCAGTATGGTATTTTAGAAATGACAGAGAAGGAAATAATTTGTGAGGTTCCTGCCAGGATTATGTGGTTTACTCTTTAGTTAGAAGGGAAAAAAGTAACATTGAAATTCGAGCATTTAAAAAAATGAGTGTATTTTTTATTTATTAATATGGAACAATACAGTCAGCTGACTGAAACATGACATTAATCATGTGACATTTATAAGTGTAGAACAATAACTGCTTTCTTGGGACAGTGCCAGTTAAATAACATTGCAGTGAACTATATATTTGTTACATTTTATAATAGGGCTTGAAATTAGGCTAAACAGAATTAAGCGTCCTGTTTTTTATTTCTGTTGCAAAGTATTACCTATAAAGTAAAATCTGCAGAGCCTTTTAGATGTAAATTCAATGTTTTTATTAGTGTCCTTTATATTCTTAGGGTTTTTATTAGCTATTTCAATAAATTTAAAAGGATTGAGTTCTGTATACACAATTTAGTTAATTTTCTTTGAGTTGTACAATTTTTTGACAATTTTTGATGCTAGTAATGGCAGTGTATTAGATAATCCATTGCTTCATTTTGATTAAAGATATATATATAAACAGCAATTTTAATTTTTAGACTGATTTTAATTTTAGAATTATTTTCTGTGTTGTAAGCATAAAGCTCACAATTTGATACTGATTTATGTGAGTTTTAAAAAAATTGGTTTCTAAATTTAAAGAGAATGATCCATTAATTTCTTTCATGCTGGTCTGCCCATTAGAAAGTATATAGACTTAGACATATGTGAAATCTGTGGTCATTATTGCCTAGCATAAATTATTTTATCCTAGATCTGTGGGGAGGTGGCACTTTGCAAGGCTATTTGAAATGCTAAGTGTTTTGTGTTACCTGCTTTAAGGTAAGTGTGCAAGTTCTATGAAGTACTTGTCTGACAAAACAAAATAGAGTATCTCCAGCATTGTAAAGCATTACTATAAGTATGGTTTGTGACATAGTCATTTAACTTAGGTGTGTCCTTATGACATCTTTGATATTAGAGATACAAATTTTCTATAAACAAAATTGTGTATTGATTACAAATATTTTAGGTTATTAAAATTATTTTCATCCATCAGTATCACCTCAGTTGGATACATTTAGTCACACATACA
Organism: Bos taurus; assembly: GCF_002263795.3. NCBI lineage: Eukaryota > Metazoa > Chordata > Mammalia > Artiodactyla > Bovidae > Bos > Bos taurus. The sequence goes on from NC_037341.1 coordinate 28,143,614, forward strand.
AAGTATTTATTTGTATAAATGTTTATTCGAAGAAATTTTCTTTCTTTCTACAGTTTACAGTTTTACCCATGGATACAGTAGACTAGGATCCCTAGGAGACCTGTGTTCTAATACTACCTATGGCCACTGACTTGCCAAGTGATCTTGAGCACATTACACTTCTTGGTCAGAATTTCCCCTCTCCCTGTAAAATAAACGTAATAATTCTGGCCTTGAATCCTGTTGTATGTTTTGAGGGTTGTTGTAGTTAAAATAACCCACCTCTTTAGTAGCCATTATATTTGCTGCCTCACCTCATCTGTTATTAAGGTGCAGGAAAGCTATTGCCTAAGACATGGCAGGGGCAAAAATATCGACTGGCCTAAAAGTATTCGTAATGACTTAAGATGCTTCTGGGGCTTCCCTGGTGGTTCAGACAGTAAAGAATCTGCTTGCAGTGCAGGAGACACGGGTTCATTCCCTGGTCAGGAAGATCCCCCAGAGAAGGGAGTGGCTCCCCAATCCAGTATTCTTGGCCTGGAGAATTCCGTGGACAGAGGAGCCTGGTGGGCTACAGTCCATAAAGTCTCAAAAGAGTCGGACACAACTGCGCGACTAACACATAAGATGCTGTAAATTGGTGGATACTCCAAGTACACAGATACACATATACATTACTTGTATTTTTATGCCTCTGTGGGGAGAATTACAAGAAGGCAGCACCTCCAGCAAACTGATGAGTGACTGTGTTGGAAAAAAACTGCTCTGCCTTAGTTGACTTGGTTTTCAAGCTAGTAAAATCGTTTTATATTTATTCTGTTTCTTTTTATGAAGCAGAAGGACTTTCCTTGAACTAAGCCCCAGTATTCTAAGGATGAGTATGAAAGTTAAATTCAAAACTTAACAAACTTACGAAAAATGCATATCTCTGAGGAACTATCAAAGTTTTGAAAAGCATACTCCTTTTTAGTTGATTTAGTATGATTTCAGGGACTGTGAGTTTCCTTTCTTAATAGTCTTCAGTTGACAGCATCAGCCTAATGTCTTTTAAAGGCTTTAATGTCTTGATTTTCTACCAAGTATTTTTCTGTATGTCCTTAAACGCACTGAAGGAGCGAAAATTTGCAAAGAATTCTGTATCAATCTCTTTGTAAGGCAAAAATACTTTTGAAGCATAAATAACACTGTTAAGTTTACTTGTTTATAAGTTGGAATTCTTTTTTTTTTTTTGGAATTCTTTATAATTGATAGGCTGTCACTATGTTAAGTATTAGAACTCTGTTATTCTTGGCCAGGGTAGTACTTCAGGATAGTAGAAATTTAAGGATAATTGTGTACCTATTGGCCCATAATTTAAGGCTGACTTAATATCATTTTATTTATTAACAAGCTGAATTTTTGCTTGCTGGAATAAAAGTGTATATATTTTTTAAAAAGTGTATTAAAATGTTTCCTTTCCTTGCAGGCACCACAGATAAAAAGTGTCAGATCCCAGGCTCCTTGTAGCCTCAGGCCTTGCTGCCTGTTTCCTCCTTTCCCTTAAGTTTAAAAATAGGCACATATTTGGAAAGGAATTTATCTTTTCCCTCCTTTCCTCCCCTACCCCTCTGAGCAGAGGGAAATGTTCATTGTTTGGTACCACAATTTTAGAAAATTAGGCTAAATTTGACTGTTTTTTTAGTGTTTCAGGAAAGCAGTGAAAAATGCCTTGTATTTTGGCAGTATCTTTTGTATATTCTCCCCACCCTACCCACTCTGGAAATGATTGCAAAGCACTTTACTGTTGTTAATAGGCTTCATTTTATTAATCCTCAAAAGATCCCTATAAGGAGATAGAGGGTATATGGTATTGTCCCTGTTTTTATAGGTGGGGAAACATGATGCACAGATCTGTTGACTTTCCTAACTTGATGTAGTCAGGACCAGAGCAAAGAATCACCTGACTTCTAAGGCCCATGTTCTATCTTGATTTGACTCTGCTTCATAGAGCAGAGGAAACAGGCGAAGAATCATGTAAGTCATCTGTTCTTTTTTCCCTGAAGAACTTGTACAGACTATAGAATTGGCTGGGATTTCATTACTTTTTAATGGCTTTGGGTCTCCAAGACATTAGACTATCATTAAGGGATGTTCAAAACCTAGAGTCTTTAAGACAATTGAATTTCCTTAAGAAAGGTATGCTTCTGAGATTCAAGGACTAGCTTCTTACTCAGATTCTAATTTGATGCAAATTGCTTGTCAGTATGAGTGAAATACTTGAAACAAAATATTTTTATCCTTAGATTGACATAGTCCTTTAATAATCTTTTAGGACTTGTTAAGACATTTTAATGCATCATTTATAAAAGACTGGACCTGGGAGTATTTTCTTGGTCTCATCCTTGTAGAAGAGAAAGAACAGGAAATGAGTAAGAATAGCAGTATAATATATATTTAGATTAATTATAAGTAGGTACTTTTAAAAAAACTTTTAGCAGTGTAGAATAAATTTCTGAGACTCTATAGTGAGTATAAATGATAAATGGTTGTAATTTCATACAAGGTAGCTGTTTCAGATACTGGCGAATACCTACCAGTGACACATAAGTATCAGTCCAGGAGTGTGGTGAAGAAATGTTTTTCAGGAGATTAATGGATCAGGCATAACTAGCTTTTTGATAAAGGATTGGTAAAGAACAGGTATATTAGAATCTTTTGGGCTGAAATGATTAGTCCACCAGAAATAACTTAAGGTACCCTCCGCTTTAATTTTGTTTCTAATAGTTGTTACATATGTAACTCCTGGGGAGCACATTCAGCTCAGCTCTAGTATTGATACAGTCCTTATCAAATACAGTTAAACCACCTCAGTGGAGCCAGGATTGTGGTGACCTTCAGGTTTCTCTTAGAGGCTTTGAGGGGCAGTGGAGAATTCATGAGAGGTCTACTTTGAAGGCTTCAGAGAGTAGTAGTTTTTGAGTGATCATTGGTACCCAGAATGGCAAAAAACAAGGGATTTTATCTAGCTTTGTTCCCATGTCTCTGTCAACTTGTATATTTCGTTTAGGTCCCTAAACTTGTTGGAATAAATTAAGGAAAATAGAGATGCTATTATACAAGAACACACAACTTAAATCCATTGCTCCTAACCTTAATTTATAATATTTTATATTTAATGGTTATACTTAAAAATACACTATTTTCAGCAATAAATCTTCAGATATTGAAGGGCTTTTTTTTTGTTCCTAAGAGATTAGTCGCAAACTTGTTAATGTGGTCCTAAAGTAATTTTTAGTCCTATTTGGATCTTGTAATATTTTATACAATAATAATATCCAAGATTATTACATACTGTCATTGAATACTCAGATGAGATGAAGTAGGTACTATTAATAACCTCCTTGAACAGGGAAGTAGAGTTAGAGAGGCTAAATTATGAACTTGAGATCTCCCAGCCTCTCAAGGTTGGATTTGGGACTCACACCAAGGGCCTTTTTACCACCTTGAATCTGTGCTTAAAAGTACCAAGATAGTGTCCAGAACAGCAGCTTTATACAGAGCATTGATGGAAGTGATCTCTGAACAAACATGGCATTATAAATCAGCCTCTAACTGGTGTTTTCATATGTTGCAAGAATATTATGGTTATCTTCAGTGTCTTAGTTTTATTTGAACTTTCTTGTAAAAGTCTTCATTGTTTATTGTTTAGGATTAAGGCCCTTTTTATTTAGGTTTTTTATGATAATATTTTATTGTGATACTACTTCAAGTGAATTTTTAGTCACTGTAACTGGAGATACATAAGATACTTACTTTAACTTTGGTTACCAAACAAGGTTTTTTATTTGTCTTTAATAGACTGAATAGTTACAGTGATTTAACAAAGGTAGAGCACATTCAGAAGTCTATCTTGTCAACAGCACTGCCTGAAGTGGTTATTTTAGATTGAAATACAGCATTAGCAAACCCTTCCAACATTTAAATTTAACTGTTTGCTTACTACAGTGTTGAAATTGAGATGTTTATGTTATGTTTTTAGTAGTGGGAAGTATATATATATAGTTTGTGTTTATGTGATCTTGGGTTTATATATACACAAGATTTGTAAGTTTTCGGTGCCTTATAAATATTTATATTCAAAATTAAGTTCATCCTTAAGGGGGTTTTCTAATGAAAAGAACAAAGAACTCAGGATAATTTTTTCCAGGCTGACTTGAAAAATACTGAAAATATTAGGTTATTCTGTGAGTTTCATAAAGATAATTACAATACATCTAATACAAACGTATTTTTTAGTTTCAGTACAAAACGGTTCGATTCATCAAAAAGATGCTGTAAATGATGATGATTTTGAGCCATACTTAAGTAGCCAGACAAATCAGGTAAGTCTGACAGTCCCGTGTTTAGGAAATGAAACAATATTAATTGATTTCTTAAAATGTTTTAATTGAATGAGACGAACCATATCGTGTATTAATCTAGTGTGCCTACATAATAGTGAATAACAGTTGCGGGTTTATGACACAGCGCAGTTCTTTGGAAATTGTAGATGGCTAAAACTCAATTATGAAATGTAAAGATCTAAAGATGAGCTTTTGTATATATTGTGGTTAGATTGACTGTTGAATTTAATCTTTCAATGCTGCTGCCATGTCTTCATAGCCAAAGCAAATGACAGGGTTTAATTAGCTAGAAATTTAGGGGAGAGAACAGTTTGTACCTGAAATTTTTGGTTAGTATATTTAAAATTTTTATTTAACCTGATAATAAGGAATAGAATTAAAGATATGATAAACACACTTGCCCTGTATATTATAAGCATAGAGAATTTCATCAAATCAAGTAACTAGTGGCTTTTGAGGTTCTTTGTTTGAATTTTTCACAAATAATCTTGTGAATTTATATATAGGAATAATTTAGACTTAAACATTGACCAAACTGAATGATATTCCTTAGTCTCTGTATTCCATTTCTGCACCTCTGTTAATAAAAATACCACTACTGGAAATAAATTTAACAGATAAGCTTTCATTATTAACCAGTTTTTTTAGAGACAACATTTTGGAATGAAACTACTTTTGTTAATTTTCCTTATAAAAAGATGCATGAAAAAATATACCTTGAAATATTAACCTAGATTGTTTTTAAACTTAATAAAAGAACAAGGAACCAAATATTGTTATAGAACTTTGCAGTTGCAGAGAAAATTTCAACAAAAAGTAGTTCCCAATTTGTGGAATATATGATTATTTTTAGGACTTTGGAGAACTATGGTTATGTTCAACCTAATCTATGTTTATTTCTCTCTAACACTCCCTTCTATCAGTTGATCTACATCCCTCAAGTATGTTGGGAGGGAAGAAATAAATGAGAAAAAATAAAAATGATAAAATGTACGTTTTTTTAAGATGTTTGGCTACTTCTAAAAATGAAAAAAAAATCATTTCATGCATATGTAATCTAACTTTGTGGTCTCAGTAACAATTCTACTTTCCACCTATAGGTGTGAAAGAATGTATCACTGGAAAGTAGGGGAAGATCATTTGTTGGGGGCGTGTAGTGAAGGTTTTAAACTCTGTTCTGTTTGGACCCAGACAGTAATCTCAGTTAACATCCCTTATGGCAGTATTTCCAATTTTTTGAGAAATTCTGATATAATGAGTTATAGTAGATACTCTGCTAACAAGGTCTCCATTGTTAGATAAGTTTGGGAAATTTATTTGGTTGGGAAATTTATTTGGTTTGAATAATTGAATTGTTTTTTGCTACTTGATTTTGTACTTAGTGTGTTATAATGTAAAATAGAATGTCTAAGGCAAGGGTACAGTATGAGTATTTTCTGAAATATTTGTTCAAACTTTATTTTCAAGATATTTTAATGGATTATAAATGTTTGAGAATTGCTGCCTGTTTAAGAATCTTCTTGTTTTATTTGGTAACAGATATTTCATAATTTGTTTGTCACAGGGACTTAGAAGATTGGTTTTTTGGCATTCCACAGAGATGCTTCAGGTCTGCCTAGGGGAGACCTGGGGAGGGTAACCTGGATCCCACCTGTGTAGCAACCAGAGCTGTGCTTTGCATTTTATGTGTTTTATATGTTGGAATTCTGCATACAATTTCACATAAAGCATTGGAAAGTCATTGTTTTTTTTTTTTTTAAGACTGTAAGGGCATTTACATTAGTGAATCCAGTTTTTAAATTGTATCATAAAAGTTTCCTTATGTTGGGGCAAAAACATCTATAAAAGGTTTGTTTTAATATGATGTTTAAATGAAAGGTCTTATGCTTTCTATTAATTAAATCACTTAAATCAATGATGAATCAATGTAATGTGCTGTTTAAAGAGATGTCTTAAAAGTTTGATACCAGTGAGACTATATTTTACCACCTCCTCCTTGCCAGTACTAATGAATAGGTTTTGACCAGTTACCTTTCTGTAATAACTAAAAATAATGATCTAATCAGGGTAAATGGTACTAAGACTTCCCCAGTGGCTCAGCAGGTAAAAGAATCCACCCACCAATGCAGGAGACACGGGTTTGATCCCTGGGTTGTGAATGTCCCCTGGAAAAGGAAATGACAAGTCACCCCAGTATTCTTGCCTGGGAAATATAGTCAGAGGAGCCTGGGGGGCTACAGTCCCTGGGGTCGTAAAGAGTCGGACACAACTTAGCAACTGAGCATGAGCATGAACAATATAGAATATTGAAAACTGGCTTTATTGGAGAGCAAAATTGAAAATTATCTGAAATCTTAAAGATAAGCCTTACAAAATTTAAGTTTGTTGTGGTTACTTAGCTGCAATAGAAAATACAAATTGACCTTTTAAAGTAGATTAGTGAAAACTTGTATTGGTGAAATATTTGAAGTAATTATTCGGAGATTTAAAGTTATGCAAGTATTTATAGCTTCTTGCACTGACCTAGCCAAAATAATTGTTTATTTAAATTTTCAACAAAAAACACAGTATGTCTTTAAAATGAAATCCCTTCATCTGATTTTGCTATTATAAATAATAAAAATTATATTCTTTAGTCTGGAAAGGTTTTTACTGTTTTATATACTTAGAGCTAAATCAGTTCAAACTCAGAGATGCTTTAAAAACAGATTGTTGGTCTTTTACTTCTGTGGCAGTATATTTCTTCTATTTTCCTAGTGCTCAATATCTTAGGAAACAATTTTCATAGTAATTTAAAAAATAAATGTCCTTCAAGACTTAAAATTAGTTCTCTATAGTTCCTCAAAATAGTCTAACAAGGAAGTTGATTGAAAATTCAGGTTTAATTACTGTTAAAAGATGCCATGTGATTTATGAGTATAAATTTGAAGAATAAATTGAAAAACACCAAAGTTTGAATTTGTCTGCTTGTGTATATATATGTATATATATATATATATATATATATATATATATGGGGAAATAAATTCCTAGCTGTGTTGATCAGAGAAGAGGTATAGAGAACTAAGAACATAAAATATCTTTTTCTGTCCCTGTTGTTACTGCCCTTGGGTAAGGTTTTCATTATTTCTGCCTGTTGGAATGATTTCCTGACTGGGGATTCCATATTGCCACTCAGTGGTCTTCTTAAAGTCGTAGTCTGTTGCCATAGTCTTGTTTAAAGATTTACCAAAGTTTCGCCACAGTGGGTATATTCATAGTGTTGAGTGCCATTAAAGTGACTCCATTCTCTCCCTGACTCATCTTTGGCCAACTTATCCATCTACGTTATCTAGGGAATAGGACTTATTTTCTGGATATTTTCTTTCATGATCTCAAACTTTTTATCTATATGTATGATTTACACACACAGTCTCATATGTCTATCACTTAGTGAAGTCTTCTGATTTTTCCCAGTTACTTGTTCCCTCTTGTTTATGCTCAAGTGTTTTGTTTTGCTTTGTTCTTATTTCTGTAACTATCCTTCCTAGATTGTCTTCCCTCCTAAATGTGTGAAATGCTCTAGGCCAAAGACTGTCTTCTTTTTCTTTCTGTCTCCAGTGATTGGCACTGTATCTGGCATGTAGCAGGCATTCATTAAGTATTTATTGAATAAGTAGATTAGGTTAACTGCTAGAATTAAGAAATGAAGAAGTATGGCTGGTGAAATAATTCAGATTAATTGAGTATAATATATGATGCTACATTTTCTTACAACATCTATGTGATTACGTATGCATGTATTACACTTTAAGAAGTATAATAATATTTTTAAAATAATAAAATTCACATACACATTAAAAGTATATTAAAATCAACATTTTGTTGTTAATCCAGTAAGTTAGTTCTGGAGTTTGAAGCACCTCGTTCTTAATGGATAAGTTTTCCGTTTTTCTCTGCAGACATACTATTAATGGTGAATAACACTAACCTTTTTTGTATTGACCTTCTAAGACATTGTATAGTATTCTCTCTTGAAGTTTGGATATTTATGAAGTAAAAATTGGTATTAGTATGGCTGGAAGACTCAGTTATAATTGAGTTGTACTGAAGTGCCCTCAGGTCAGAATAGTAATCATGAATTTTTTCTTACTGTTGTTCAAACTTTGAGATAATAGAAAAAGGCTAAGAAATGATAATTATAAGTGATTGAAATTCTAAGGAAGAATTTTTAATCTTTTCTATATTTGTTTTCAAATTAAAATAAGATTAACTCCTATACTTTAGCACTTTGCAATTAACAGGTAGATTTTTTAAATTTTGTAATTGATTAGAGCAGCAGGTATTATCCCGTTTACCAGTGAAGGAACAAGGTTAGAGAAATTAAATGATCTGATGATCACTGACAACTGACATAGAAGCTGAAAGAGTAGAGAATTGAACCTATGTCCTTGATTACAACTTCTGTGTCATACTGTGACTTTATACTCTTAGTCAATTTGAGTGAAATTATATGCATTTGGTGATGAATTTACATTTTAAGCTTATATTTTCAAAAGGCAAGTTAAATTGTATTAATGAATACAACTATTGTTGATTGAATAGTTAGTGTGTCCTAGGTACCTTATCTTTATTTCTTTCAATATTTGAGGAAACTCAAGCATTTAAATAGCTTGATACTGGTTTTACACAACTGATGGGTTGGGATTAGAATTTAGATTAGATACCTCCTGGCATCACATCTACCTTATATAATTAAATGGTCTCTCTCCAGATTGTATTTCTGAGTTTATGCTCTAGGTAAAGGGTTTGTGGATCTGTTACTTTACAAGTATGTTTCATTATATCCATTGAATTTTATATCAATTTTTGTGTGTACATATTGTTACCTTCCTATTTCCAATTCGTTCTTGAGTAAGAGAAATACCAAACATTTCACATCACTTTGTTTAGAAGTTATATATCTTTACAACAAAGTAAAACTTCACTATGAATAAACTATTTTAAAGTGATTATTTGGACATAAACTGTTAAATTGATTATACCTCGTACCAGATTTGAAGTAAAAGGTGAAAGAGAGTTTTGAGTTATATTGTTTTCCATCATCAGTAGGTAGAAATTTTGTTCCCCTTCTTTACCCAAGGTACTTTCCTAATTGATATCCCACTTAGCAATTAAGAATTTACCTTATATTTGGCAAAACATTTAAAAATATTTCCAATTATAACAAAGCTCTGCTAATACAAATTGTGTTTACTGTATCTTACTTTTAAGCTTTGAACAGTTTCCCAGTAAAACTTTGTTTTCACTAGAACCCAAACTGAAACCCTAGCCCAGCAGGAGACTGTTTAGGTTTTTCTTTCACAGAGCTAAGAAAAAAGCTGCTCTTTCAGCTATAACTACTGAAAGAATTAGGAATTAGTTGGCATTGTTTGGTCAACTGGAGAGAGCGGGCCATTTATCCATTGTGCTCACTGTGGATATCTCTGGAGTTAGGTATGGACAGCTGTGCATCTCTGCTGACTAGCCTGAGCTGTCTAACAAGATACTTGTGGTTAATGGAGCACGTTGTAAAGTAATTTAAACTTAGTATTTTGACACAATCACTAATTTAGGGGTGAAGTAAAACTCATGATTCAAAAGTAATTATATTTAACAAAAATCTCCACACAAAAAGGGTTTGGACCTGGTCCAGCCCCAGAAGTGAAAGAAATGGCAAAAATTTGTTACCCACTGAATCTAATGATACAGGTTTTTTTGTTTTGTTTTTTAAATAGGAATCAGTATAAATAGATAATCTATTAAAACCAGGTTGACAAACTGATCCAGGGACCAAAACCTGTTTTCTTTGAGGAAACCCTTGAGCTAGAAGCTTTTTAAATAGTTATAAAAAGATGAATATGTGACTGCAACCAGAGGCTGTATTTGGCTTGTGAAGCTTAAAATATTTGGTCACTGGCTCTTTAGTTTGCTGATACCTGAATCGTGTGATGTGTATAGACAAATTAGAAACTTGATGTGTAACTGTTGTGCAGAATTCAGCATTTGTGAGGGTAAAGAAAGAATATTCAACGTAATTTGTGAGTATGGTTTTGCAAACACTTTTATCATGAAGAATGAGCTTCAAAGCTTTTCTCTTTGTTTTTACACTCCCACATCCAGGTAAGGATGCACTGAGTCCAGATTTCAGGCTAATACTCTAAATTAGAACTTTGAAAGTGATTACCTGCATATACATTTAGCTGTCTTATTCCCTTGTGTGATGTGTCTTCTTAACTGTAGGTTTTCCTTTAGAATGAATATCTTATGTCAGTATTTTTTACAATGTAGACATTTAGTAAAGTGTTTGGTTAGAATAAATAATAAAGTAATAAATGGAGTTATTTTAATAACTTGAAAAAAGTTAAAAATTAAGAAAATCTTGATTATTTATATTGGCTAAACTTAGGCTTTCTCAAGTGACTTCAGTATGAATACTTTAACAAGTAATTTACTGATTGAATTATAAACACAGATGTGAGTGTATCCATGGCTAATGAAGTTTGCTCATTATTCTTTAAGAATTTTATTTTTTTATCAAACCACTGTTGGTGATTTTCAGCATTCCTCAGGCTTCATTTCCTTCATGCTAATATTGTGAGAATTTTTTGAATATATTTTTGGATATGGTTAATAATTATCTAAAAACTAAATTAATAAATAGTTGACATATATTTCCAGTTTTGAATACAGTGGAATTAATGTCAAATGTATTTAAAGTCTTTTTTTTTTAATATTGCTAAATGACAGTTGTTTTTTGTTTTTAAGTTCGTGTTTAACTGGAAATACTTGGTAAATCTGTGTCTTATTTAAATGCAACCTTTATTTGATTCTTTTGTTATTTTCATTTAATTATATAAGAATTATTTCAAAAGACAATATTAAATTAGCTTTCTTATAGATAGTGTACAGTTTTAACAGTTGTGAGGTATATATCACGGATACCTTAATAGTAATAGTAAAGCATTTTAACTTTTAGTAATACGCCTTTTAAAAAATAAAATGAATTCCAGGTAGTATCTATGGTATGATTGTCACACATTCATGTTGCTATTCTTTCTTGAGTGGGAAAGCAGTGACAGGAATAATCCCCTTCCCACACACCCTGCCCCCCCAACTTCCGCCAAATGCACTTTGCTCCATTACCTTCTTCACTTTGCTCCAGGAAACTTAGAATGTAAAGTGAATAATTGAACTTCAAAATGGTATTGACCCTTGGAAAAGGAATACAAATTGTCTCGACTGGAGATTAGCTAAATTTTTTCATCTTGATGAATTTTACAAAATTTAAAGCTCTGTTCAAGGCTTTGAAAGTCACACCCTGAATATAGAGTGAAAATCTATTACAGATTGTCCCTTGGGGGAATTTGTTTCAGGACCCTACTGATATCAAAATTCACAGATGCTCAAGTCCCTAATGGCATCTGTACCATAGAACCTATGTACAGCCTCCTGTATACTTCACATCACCTCCACATTACTGATAATACCAAATAATGTAAATGCCATGTAAACATGTTGCCCATGTGCCAAATTCAGGTTTTGCTTTTTGAAACTTAGTGAAAAATTTTTTTTTCCTGAGTGTTTTTGTGCCATGGTTGGTTAAATCCATGGATGCAAAACCTGTGGACTGGAGGGCTGACTATTAGACATATTTGGGACACAAGAAACCTACCTTCAAAAGAAGTCCATAGACTGATTTTTTTACATTGGCTAGTTAACAAATTTGAGTTTTTTTCTTTAATAAGCTTTGAATTTTGACATCACTAAATGAATGATGAGTTCATTTTATTCAAAATAAAGGCCAATTTAATTACAGTAATTCTGGAAAAAATGGTAGGAACTTAACCATTTCTAAGTTAAAATTCTGATCAGGAAGTTGGTAAATTTACTGTGTAAAATTTTTTTTTAAGTTATTTATAATTTTTTTTTTCGGCTGCATTGCATGGCATGTGGGATGTTAGTTCCCCGATCAGGGATTGAACCTGTGCCCCCTGCGTTGGGAGTGTGGAGTCTTAGCCACTGGACCACCACCATATTATGTAAAATTTAGGACATAGAGAATAAGAAGAGTGGTACCTGTTACCAACCATTAAGAAACCATTAGAATTTCATTTTGTTTTTCAAAATGAGCGAGGCAAAACTAAATATGGATTTGTATAATATTAAGTCTTTTTTTTTTTCTTCTCAGTGTGAACATTTCTCTGTTTTTTACAAAAGTGCAAAATTGCTGGACTGGATTCCATCATAGATATACTGTAATTTGTTATTTGGCATCATCTGTGTTCATTTAATTCTTACCCATAAATTTTTTCATACATCAGTGGCTTAAGATAAAGCTAACAATCTGTTTCTGCAAGTTTATAAATCAAGTTTTTGTAGAAATTAGAGTGTTTTTAAATTGTGCCCAGAGGATCTGGGTCTTATATAAAAATAATCCCCATCCTAACCTCCCATCCCCCAAAAAATCCCTGTAATTTTATTATAAATATATTAAAGTAGTCATCAGTAAATTTTTCTGTTGATAAAATTAGATTTAAAATTTTAATTTTTTTTTATCTGAAGCAGGTACATCTGTTTCCCATTCATTTAAAACAATTTGATTTTAGGAGTGTACCCCTCCCCTCACATCTTACATCACTTCTGACTGTGATCTTTTGTTTTCTAGAATAACAGCTATCCACCAATGTCAGATCCATACATGCCTAGTTACTATGCTCCATCCATTGGATTTCCATATTCGCTTGGGGAAGCAGCATGGTCCACAGCTGGAGACCAGCCTATGCCATATCTGACAACCTATGGACAGATGAGTAATGGAGAGCATCATTATATACCAGACGGTGTGTTTAGTCAGCCTGGGGCATTAGGAAATACCCCTCCATTTCTTGGTCAACATGGATTTAACTTTTTTCCTGGTAATGCTGATTTCTCTACATGGGGGACAAGTGGATCTCAGGGACAATCAACACAAAGTTCTGCTTATAGTAGCAGTTACGGCTATCCACCTAGTTCTCTTGGGAGAGCTATTACTGATGGACAGGCTGGATTTGGCAGTGATACTTTGAGCAAGGTGCCTGGCATTAGCAGTATCGAGCAAGGCATGACTGGACTGAAAATTGGTGGTGACCTGACCGCTGCAGTGACGAAAACTGTAGGAACAGCATTGAGCAGCAGTGGTATGACCAGCATCGCAACCAATAGTGTGCCCCCGGTTAGCAGTGCGGCGCCGAAACCCACCTCCTGGGCTGCCATTGCCAGAAAGCCCGCCAAACCTCAACCGAAACTTAAACCCAAGGGCAATGTGGGAATCGGGGGTTCCGCTGTGCCGCCACCTCCTATAAAACACAACATGAATATTGGAACTTGGGATGAAAAGGGGTCAGTGGTAAAGGCTCCACCAACCCAACCAGTTCTGCCTCCTCAGACTATAATCCAGCAGCCTCAGCCATTAATTCAGCCACCACCCCTGGTGCAGAGCCAACTGCCTCAACCGCAGCCTCAGCCGCCACAAGCGCAGCAGCCACAAGGACCTCAGCCACAGGCCCAGCCTCACCAAGTACAGCCCCCGCAGCCACAGCTGCAGAACCGCTGGGTGGCGCCCCGGAACAGGGGGGCCGGCTTCAACCAGAACAATGGAGCGAGCAGTGAAAACTTTGGTCTAGGTGTCGTTCCTGTCAGCGCTTCCCCGTCGAGTGTGGAAGTGCATCCCGTGCTGGAAAAGCTAAAGGCCATAAACAACTACAATCCCAAAGACTTTGACTGGAACCTGAAGAACGGACGTGTGTTTATAATTAAGAGCTATTCTGAGGACGACATACACCGTTCCATTAAGTACTCTATCTGGTGTAGTACTGAGCATGGGAATAAGCGTTTGGATGCGGCTTACCGTTCCCTGAATGGGAAAGGCCCACTCTATTTGCTCTTCAGTGTGAATGGCAGTGGACACTTCTGTGGAGTGGCTGAGATGAAGTCTGTTGTGGACTATAATGCGTATGCTGGTGTCTGGTCTCAGGATAAGTGGAAGGGCAAATTTGAAGTTAAATGGATCTTTGTTAAAGATGTCCCCAATAACCAATTACGGCATATTCGCTTAGAAAATAATGACAACAAACCAGTTACCAATTCAAGGGACACTCAAGAGGTACCCCTAGAAAAAGCTAAGCAAGTGCTTAAAATAATTGCTACTTTCAAGCATACCACCTCAATCTTTGATGACTTTGCACATTATGAAAAGCGTCAAGAAGAGGAGGAAGCCATGCGTAGGGTAAGAGTACAGTAATTTTTGTGTGTAGGGTCTTTTCATTGGGGTGGTGTGTATGGATGGATAGTCTTTAATGCCTTGTGGTGTTATATTCTGAGTTTAAGAACATTACCCTGAAGGAAACTGACCACTTAGCTTATGGAACACGACTCTGTAAACATCCCTGAAGGCCTGGGATGCCTTCCCAAGGGCAACCCTTACTCTGAATTTGCCTCCTGCCTATTCTTCATACTTCTCAGATGATAAAGGTCTTTGAGTCCTGTTCATTAGAGCTCTGAATTCTGCATTCGTTATTAAGAACTGGCTAAGGATTCTAGTCACTGATCTTTTAACTTTAATTTTATGGGAATATGTATTTGGAGTTTGAGACAAACAGCTTTTAAATGTTTGAATGTTACTGATGTTGTGTTTATGATAAATAGATATTTTCCCTTAATATTCCTGAGGCATATTTATAATTTGTGCACTTACAGCATTTGTACAGAATATATTGAATAGTGAGGATCTGACTTTAGCAAGACAGCTTAGAACTGAGAGGAAGTGGACTTAGATGTAAACTGCAGAATTCGATTTCTGATTCTGTTATTTGCCCTCTGTGAGACTTTATGGGAGACTGACCCTGAAGTTAAATACTGTTTACACTTGCCTCAGGTTGGCCAGGGTTTGATCACAGAGCGGGACGGGCTGAGGATTGTTTTCTGTTCCAAACTACAAAAGTAAATTGCAGAGTTCTGTTTTTAGGAGGAGAAGAGAATGGATGGAGTAGGCAACTGGCAGATTTTCCATTCATAATACATATAAATTTCTAGTAAAGCAGAGCTCATTAGAAGCTTCTCCAGTAAATGAAGTTGGTTACGATGGAAAGCTTCTATGTAGAAATGAAGATAAAGCAGGAACTTCAACTTGTTCTGTATGTAAAACATCAGTGGTTTGTTTCTGTGTGAACCTAAGTATCTTGTGGCTTCTTAGTCTGTACAGAAGAGGGAACTCTTTCAAGTACAGTCCTCACTGCTCAATAATGTTGGAAATAATGATCCTAAGGCAGTAGTTTCCAAAACTTATGCCATACAAATATATACAGTTAAGGTGCTTCCTGATATCGCAGCTTCTTGAATATCCCACTCTAGGAAAATCTGATACATTTGATCAGAGGCCTGGTGTGCAAGCATCTCGGGTGATTCTGGTGCTAGTGATCACTGTGCTAAATTTTGAATCAATTCAGCACAATACAACTGACTGTGAAAAGCACCACTCAGCCTTACCAATGAATTGCTGAATATCCTTGAGTTTTCTCCAGGTTAAATGTGGGAAGTGAGGGAAAAAGAGGATCAAGAGTAGCTTTTTTGAGCTCAGCAGTTGAGTCAGTGGCCCCACTGTAAGCACCTTTGCAGAGAGTGAATCAGAAGGAGTGATTGCGCTTTTCTTTCTCCCACCACTAAGGATAGGTCACCCTTGTACATATTCTCACATTTCTTCTCTACCCAATTTGAAAATTTATCCTAGTTTTATTTTTTTGTTATATAATTGTCTCAGGAATTATTTATGTTTTATAATCGTATGTACAACAAAGATTTAAACTTAAAATTTTTGCATTTAAATTGTTTCATGGCTTACTGCCAGTCTTTTTATAACATGTCTAAACCCACCTTTGACATTTTAATTTTGAATCTAACTTACTACCATCATCAATTGTTTTTTTTTTTTAGGAAAAGTAATTTGGTAATTATTAAAGCACTTCTAGATCCAAAAAATGCCTTTCTTTGGCCATGATATGTGAACAACAGTTTTATCTGGATATAGAAATCTTGGGTCACAGTCTTTTCATTCAGGCTTTGTTTTATAGTTTTCTATTTATAGTATATTATTTATAGTTTTATATTATGGAGAAGTCTGAGACCAGCCTAAATTTTCTTTCTTTGGAAATAGCTGTTTCTCTTTGTGTGCACAAAATTTATTCTTGCAGTGTGAACATGTGTGTGGAATGTGTGCAATGTGGGTCTCATAATTTTCCTTATTCCTTCATTTATAGGCCAAGTTTTTTTTATTCTCCCTAGTAATGTCAAAAAATAATACTGAATCTTGGTCCTTCAGTGCCATTGGTTCCTATCTTTATTATTGTTCTTTGCATTTGGAGAATTTCTCAGAATTGAACTTCCATGTCATGGATTTGACTGTTGACTCTCTAATTTGTAAGGCTTCCTGTTCCTCACAGACAGCAGTAGTTTGTTTACATTATCACATCCGTGTCTCCTTTTATACCTGTTGTTTTCTTACCTGAAGCCCTTGTTTCAGAGTCCATCTTGATTTTATCGAGCACAAAGATGATTGTTGAAATTTCTGCTTCCTGTAATTACCATTTTTAGAAACTCCTTCCTTTTCCATAGCTTCTTTACCTTTCTCTTTTTAAAAATTAAAGTACAGTAAAGTTGAAAAATAACTTTTGCTGCCTCTTTCTGGTCAAGTGCTCCCTTCCCCCTTCTAGTAAGTAATTCTCTGATCTTTTCTCTGTCTCCGTAAGGCATTTTCCATAATTTCACATAAATGAAATTATAATATGTGAACTTTAACACTGGAGTCTTTTACTCAGCACTGTATCTTTGGAATTTATGTTTTGCCAATCAGTTCTTTGTTCCTTTTAATTACTACCATTCCATTGTATGGATTTACCACAATTCATTAACCAATCATTCTTTTGAAGGACATCTGGTTGCTTTCAGATTTGGAAAATAAAAGCTTCTATAAATGTTTGTATTGTATAAATCCTTAACAAAATTAAAAAAAGTCTTACAGTGAAAGTCGCTTTTTTGGGGTGTACAGTTCTGTGAATTGTAACACATTTGTAGATTTGTGTAACTACCGCAACCAGGTTATAGTATCCCCCAGATTATCTTTTTCTGCCCTCTTCGTCTTTTATCTTTCCCCTATGTCTATCTGAATTCATTGCAGTTTGGTTAGTGTCTTTGTGTGTGTGTGTGTGTGTGTGTGTGTGAAAAAAATATTTTAAGACTCCTGGCTTTTTCTTTAAACCAGACAGAGATCATCTGGATCAGGTGTTTGCCCTGAAATAGGTTGGTTTCTGTGTGGTGCTTTAGTGCTGATGTTAGTTGCATATTGTCTTTCCATGGCAGATGCGAAGATGAGAGAGCCATGATGTATTGAGTTGGCCAAAACATTTGTTTGGGTTTTTCCAGAAGATGCAATGGAAAAACCTGAAAAAAGTTTTTGGCCAACCCAGTATGTTGATGTGACAAGTTAAGTGATTCATCAGTGAAGGCTAAGAGGGAGAGCCAGTGCCGTGGACATGCTAGTAGCTAAAACTTGACTCTCCTTAGACTTTGAAACCACCACATCAGGAAATCATTTCCCCCACTGATTAACTGTTTGGCATTTGGGACATCATGTATCCTTGCCATTTTTTCCCTGGTACTGTTACTCATTTGTGTATTTCCTCTTAGACATGCTTGTGTGTGCACTCTAGCTTTCCAGCAAAAATTGCTTTCAAATACTCTGGGCATCCTAGTGATGAAGGATGTGTTCCTTGTCTGTTCTAGTCCTTTTTGGCTCCATAAGAAAGGACAAATCAGTGGTGTTTGCTAGGATTTCCTTTACTGGTTATGCCTCTCTTCTTTTTTAAATAAAAGGAGCGGCAAGTCATTATCCTAGTATTCACTTTTAATATGACACCTTCTGTCTTGTATTCAGCTGAAATTCCTCAAAGCTTCTGATACCCTGGAAGTCACACTTCCCCAGGTGACCTTGGGTAAAGTAGGGTTTCTTAAATGACACATGAAATGGAACTACTTGTAACAGAAAAGACTTAATATTTGTAAGAGAAAAATTTGCCTGGATTAAAATCTCTTCATCAAAAGAAAGTTAAGTAAGTACTTAAGTAATACTTTAAAGGAAGTAAAAAAACGTGCTAGGAACTGGTAGGAATTTAACATAACTGACCAAAGACAGTTATATATAAAAACTCCTGTGAATTAGTTTAAGAAAAAAATAGTCCCATACAGAAATGGGCAAAAGATAAGGATAGTCCTTTTAAGAGAAAGGAAACAAGTATGACTAGTATAAAAAGGTATTCAGTCTTAATTCAGGAAATGAATTAAGAGTTAATTCAAGACTAAAATGAGAAAATATTTTTTATATCTACTCACTTGGCAAAATTAAGAAATTTGATAATAGCAAGTATTGGAAGGAGTGTATACCAACAGAATGTCTTACGTGTTTGCAGATGGGCGCATTAAATTGATACAGCAGGTAGTTTGGGGCAGGTAGTTTTGCATTTTCTTAACAAAGCTGAACATTTCAGTACCTTACAATTCAGCAGTTCTCCTCTAGGATATGCACCTAAGAAAAACTTCCCACATACCCCAGATACATACAAGAACATTCTTAGAGTGTAGTTGACAGTAGTAAATAGCAGGAAACAACCTAATGTCATCCACAGGAGCAGTGCTTGCCTGATACGGGTTTTTTGAGAGTACGTTTCATACATCATGGCTCTTTACCCCAAAAATGTATCGTGTATATTTTCTAAGGATAAGGTTGTTCTCTTAGTTACCATGATATTCTTTCAGTTCGCCCACAGTGTCCTTTTAAGTGTTTTGGGTTTTTTAGCTCTTTTTTTTTTTTTTTTTTTTGTAGTATAGGATCTATAAAGATTGGAACAACCCAAGCAATTTTGAATAATAACTATTTTAGAACATCTATGCTAACATGACTTCATATCTTTGTCTTCTCCAAGTTTGAGAAACTTTTTTCCTGTACTTTCTTTCTTTTTTTTTTTTCAGGCAGAGAAAGATTTATTATGAGAAGAAAGAAAGTGACTGGCTTTAGAGAGAAACCAGTGCTCACCCTTTACAGCCAACCCTCCTTAGTTTATCTTTAGCCCACAGCTGGGGTCTTGTGATCACGGGTCTCACAGCAGGTTTTCCTGTACTTTCTAATAGAACTTTTGTAATTTAAAATTTTACATTTAGTTTTGTGGTTACTGTAATTTCCTTTCTTTTCTTACTATGTTTATGTTTTTCTTTAAGTTGTTGAGCTGACTTGTGGTAACAGACAAGAAGTGTAAAGAGCTAATTTCATCTTGTCATTGCTAGAGGTTTTTTTTTTATTGACTAATTTTTTTCTTCCCCTTCTGGTTATTTTGGCAGTGGAGGAATTCCCCACCTTTCTTTGCCAGCACAGCACCCTATGGAGGAGATGATCACACATAGCCTGTTGAGTTATATAAAACTTGGAAAGTTCTGGTTATATAAAACTTGGAAAGCCAGATTTTCTCATTTATAGTGAAAGGGTAGTTGTGAAGCTTAAAGCTAAAGGAAAAATTAATGCCAGTGTCATTGTAGTATTTGTATAGTTCTTCATTTTTAGATTTGAACACACAATTTTGTTATATTTGATTAAAATCAAGCTTGACAAGGAAAAAAAAAAAAACAGGCAAGACGGATCCTCTAAATGAAATAGGTAATTCAGAGACCAGAAAGTAATTTATAAAACAAAACTTGATTTGTTAAGATTCGTATGTAAAAAGAAGAAAACCAGAAAATGTTCTTGGAAATGAAAAACACTATCAAATTTAAAAAAAAAAAATCTTTTTAAGCAAGTGGATTAATACAGTGTTAATGTTTTAGTTCTGAAATTTTAAATCAAAGAAATTTCCAAATGTGGAGCAACAATGATGAAAAATACAAGGAGTGGAAGACATGGTGGAAAGGAGATCCACTGCCTCTAAAGGAAAAAACAGTCAGAGGGCAGAATGATTAAAGAGAACTTTCCAGAGCCAAGAGATGTATGTTTTCAGAATGAATGGGCTCACTGAGGAACCAGCAGGATTATTTAAAACTTTAAAAGAAAAAAAGGTAAAGAGACAAGCTTTCTGAGCAAAAGACAGATTATATGCCTACTACCTATAAGCCACAAAGGAAGGAGAGTCAGACTACTGTCAAAATTCTCTCATCTACAACTCTGGACACATACACAGTCTGATTTTGTTGTGTAGGGGAATGGGGCATAGAATCAGGCTCTTGAAGATGAGTGTTAAATTATATCAGTGAGGGACGAGTGCAAAATAAAATTTTCAGGTGTATAAGAGCTTAGCTACATATCCTAGAAAAACTTGAAGAGGTATTTCAGCAGAATGAAAAAGGAATTCAAGAAGGATGACAGCTGCTAGCTGGTTACATTAGAATATCCTCTGTAGAGACTCTATGCGTTTTGAGTCAGACAGTCCTCATTGTAGAGTGAATCTCAGGGCTGTAACCATCTGCCTGCTCTGTCTGTTAAATGGCATTGTGGTCTTTGAAGCCTGACAGAGACACGAGCCCTTGGTTGGGATGCCCTGAGCACTCATGGTTGGAGTTGCTCTATGATTCTAGGATTCTTTGCGAGTCCTTAGCACCTAATGCTTGGCCTATAGTAGGCAAAGTCAAGGACGGTCACTGGAACTAAAATAGTGAGCTCTGTTGTAGAGAAGAAGAGAGTATAGCATTCACTGTGATAAATTGCTCATCATATACAATGGGAGGGCTTCCTTCATAGCCCAGTCAGTAAAGAATCTGCCTGCAGTGCAGGAGACCTGGGTTCAATCCCTGGGTCAGGAAAATCCCCTGGAGAAGGAAATGGCAACCCACTCCACTGTTCTTGCCAAGAGAATCCCATGGACAGAGGAGCCTGGCAGGCTACAGTCCACGGGGTCACAAGAGTTGGACACGACTTAGCGACTAAACCACCACAACCATACAGTGGGAATCAATAATGTATATATTAGTATGCCAGTTAAAGTTACAGTGGTAGCCTGTCCGAGGAAGTTAAAATAGAAAGGACTTGAGGAGGGTAGGGGAGCTTTACTTTCTTTAACTTGCAATTGAGTGTGTTACTGCAAAATAAAAAACTGCTAATGTCTGGAGTATATTTGCCCAGTATAAATTCGAGTCTACATAGCCATCTTAACTATTTAGGTAACATTTTACTGAAACTTTACTTTGTTATAATGACTGCATCATTTAACTTCTACTGTATTCTTTCATTCTTACAAGTCCTTATTGATCAGTAAACAGACTGAGGTGAGATTTTTAGTTTAATAGATTTTTAATTCCATATAAGAAATAATTAGTGTTTTTGAGTACCTGTAACTTTGGGGTACAGTTCTAAAATATGATACTCTTTCCTTAGAAAGAGATGAAGCCCTGCAGCTTAAACTGAAACAAGCAAGATATAATTGTAATAAAATCCCTATTAAATAGTTTCAATTTCCAGAACAGTCTGTATAATTTAGTCATTTATGCTATTTTATATTGTTGAGTATTTCCAAAGAGTAAGTTTTAGTCCCTGATAGAAGTTTTTTCACAGTTGGAGCAATTTTGATTCTGAGATGAGATGATGTTAGGTCTGTCTCAGAGTAATCAAGTTTGTGTTGATACAGAGGAAATTACTTGAACAGTAGGTATATCTTTGTCAACAGTAAACATTTTCCTGGCAGTTCTATACTGCTTTTTCTCAAGTGGAACATTTAGTTTAATGCTTTCTCATTGTCAGATTATAGTTGTTAACTGTTGTATGGTTGAAGTTGTCTGTTAGTGAGTTCATTATGGTGAACAGAAGCAAACTCAGTGTATAAAATCCCACTTTTCATTTGATCCTCACTGTAATAAAAGATTTCTCTGGAAGATAGGTTTTGGCCCAGGATGTATCATACTTGATAGAATAAACTTACATATTTAAGTGAGTAATTCTATGTTAAGACATTGGGTGTTCTTCTGAATAGTCAAGATGGTTCCATTTTTATTGTAGTAACACTCTATTGTTAGCTTCATAAATAACTCATATCTATTACGGTGTGAACAATCATCCTTAAATTGAATGGTATTTCAACTGTTTCTTTTTCTTCAGCAGCAAATGCATGATTACAGTCAACCCTCCATGTCCACAGATAAGAACCTGTCGATATGGAACCCATGGATACAGAGGGCCAGCTACTGTGAGGGCCTTGAGCGACCTTGGATTTTGATATCCACGGGGGTACTGGAACCACCTCCCTGCAGCACATAAAGTAAAAGACCTAGGATGTAAAAAAGCTACATGTAAACAGATTCACTTACGAATGACAGTCTGGAATATAATAAGTTTATTATTTTCATTTTATCATAGTCCAAAACCTCCCTCCAAAATAGGGTTGCATGTTGATTCCTCTGCTTGTTTTTAAGAACTTGTTACTGGGTCCCAGATAAGTTCCCCCCGCACCCCTGCCCCTACCAGAACCCTATCGTGAATCTTGCGCTAGTCATCCTTTATCACCATATATTTAGACCCTGTGTGTTCTCTTCTTAACTGTTCCCTTATTCATTCAACAGATAAAGGTTTACCAGTAAGCCGCTTAAGGTAAATAGCCCTTGCTTTGTAGAACTAAGAGTTTGGGGAAAGACAAATATAATTGTAAAATTTTGTAGTTTTCACTGTTGAAAACTTCATGACTCTTATGGAATTTTTTTGCTAAGTATTTTATATTTTTTTCTGCTGTTTTAATTTGTATTTTCAGTCTTCCCAGTTGTTTGCTACAAGCTTATAGTGATGTCCTATATTGTGTGACTGTACTAAATTCACATATCAATTCTAGTAGTTCTAATAGAACATCTAGGATTTCCTGCCTAACAGTCATATCATCTGCCAGTAGAGACCATTTTCTTTTTGATTTTTATGCTTTTTTCTTAAAGTTTATTACTTATATAGTGTTAAAAGGAAGTAAGTCATTTACCTGTAATGTTTAGGTGATGACCCCTCTGAGGACACTGAAGAAAATTTTTGTTTTAAACTCTCTCCTACCTTTAAGGGTATGGGAGTTCTTAGCTCATCTGTTAAGCTGTGTCAAAAAGACATGGGCTGGCGAGTAAACTTCCTCCCAGAGTTCATCTCCACAGGCCGAATTCTAGGTGTTGGTCTTGAGATCTCCTGTGCCTTTGCTGAAATCTGGGTGGGGAAGAGCCGTCAGATACCTGTATCTGCTTGGTTGATACCTAGCCCTCTATTCATGGAGAAGAGAGGGAGGAGAGATTTTTCTGCAGACTGTTTTCTTGTTTTGTTTTTTTTTTTGAATTGTCATTTGTTATTAAAAGTAAAAATTGAGTTCTGTGAATCACTTTTGGAAAGTTTGTATCCTAAAGATGTCTGAAGTGCTGTCTCCTGAACCAGCGCTAGAGGCTTCATCCTTTTCCAGGTCTGCTGGGCCTTGGCTCCTTTGTGTAATTCAGGTTTCCTGTCTCCCTGTGTTACTTCTGTGTCATATGTACTTGGTTTTAAAACAACACTAAAGGTTATATCACTGATAGATAGCTCGTTTTTCCTTAGTCTCATGCTTTTAGTGGTCTATGAGTAATAGCATATCCAGAGATTTCTCATAGTCAAATGTTTATTTAATACTGACAGTATCAAGCACTGTTCTAGATCTTGTCATATAAATGTGGGGTACTTGAGGGTTTTTTCCTAAAGCAGAAGTGTTGATGACCTTGTAGACTTCAGGAGGAATTGAATTTTGTTGAAGGACTTTATACCATGCTGAGGACTTGCAAATTTGTATACTCACGCTGGACCTTTCCTTCTTTCTCTAGACTCATGTATCTAATTGCCTATGTAACATCGTCACAGTTGTTTCATAAGCATCTTAAATCCAATATGGCTTCTGTTTCTTTGTCTGCCCCAGACCTGCTCCCCCTTTGTAGAGGGCCATTGTCCTTCCAGAATAATTTGTTATTTCTCTTTCACACTCCATATGTAAACCAGTCTGTTGGTCAGTCTTGTTGGCTCTGTTTTCAGAATATATCCTGAATCCAAGTGCTTCTCACTAGCCCTGCACCCTTCATTATTATCATTACCATGTTGGAGGATTGTTGTGCTGTCCTTACTGCCTTCCTGCACCTACCTGTGCTCCTCTCCACACTCTGTTATCATCAGAACAGCCCATAAGAGATCCTTTTGGGACAAGTGAGACTGGATTCAGTTTTCTCATGCTTTTCTGAAGTTAGTATCAAAGTATTACTAACCTCAAAATACATCAAGAAATATTCTTTCTTTTCCTTATCTCTAATTCTGGGATAATTAATCAAATGCATTTATGAAACCATGAATCTGGTAGTTTTTAGTTTTTTAATTGTCAGTTAAAGTTCTTTAGTTTTTATAAGTCTCTTCAAGTCTTCTTTTTACTGTTGAGTTTGTTTTGGCACGTTGTATTTAATAAATAATATTTTTAGCAAGTTGTTGGTTTTGTCTCAAACATTTTTGGCACATTGGCATTTGGGACCCTATGGACTGTAGGGTCCTTTTCCAGGTCATGTAGGTCTTCCAGGGTCCTCTGTCCATGAGCTTCTCCAGGCAAGAATACTGGAGTGGGTAGCCATGCCCTTCTCCAGGGGATCTTCCCCACCCAGGAATTGAGCCGGAATCTCCCACATCACATGCATATACTTTTTACTGTCAGAGCCACCAGGGAAGCCTCATATTGGTGTTAATCAGATCAGATCAGTTGCTCAGTCATGTCCGACTCTTTGCGACCCCATGAATCGCAGCATGCTAGGCCTCCCTGTCCATCACCAGCTCCCAGAGTTCACTCACACTCACGTCCATCGAGTCAGTGATGCCATCCAGCTATCTCGTCCTCTGTCGTCCCCTTCTCCTCTTGCCCCCAATCCCTCCCAGCATCAGAGTCTTTTCCAGTGAGTCAACTCTTCGCATGAGGTGGCCAAAGTACTGGAGTTTCAGCTTTAGTATCATTCCTTCCAAAGAAATCCCAGGGCTGATCTCCTTTAGAATGGACTGGTTGGATCTAATAGTATTTTAAATTTTTTTTAGCTATATCAGTCTTCATATTATTTATGCTTTCTTTTTTTAAAAATGAGTCTTTTCTAGAGATTTTTCTATTGTTAGCTTCTTTTACCTCCTCCCCCCAACATCAGTGTTTATTTTTGTTTTCTTGTGCTGTCTTTGTTTTTTGTTTTCTGTTAAATTGTTCTCCTGGGTCTTATATTCTACTTTGGGGGACTTAACTGCTGCTCCTTTCCTAACATACTGAGTGGATGATGAGCTCATTTTTCAGCTGAAAAGTATATATATTTTCAAATCAACACTTGTAAATTTCTAAGTGCTATTTGAGGGCTTAGATTTAGTATATTGTACTGGTGTAAAAACTTTGGAATTTTTGTTATGGTTTTTTGGGAGACTTTTAGAAGTGTTTTAGAATTTCCAGTGTGGAAACATTTCGTCGTTGTTACCTGTTTGCTGTTAAAATTGATGTCAGAAAATGTGATCTGTATGATACCTATTCCTTGGTATTCAGGTTCGTTTTCTGGTCTAACATGTAGTTCCTTTTTGTAATTGTTCATTGTGTACCCTGCTGTAATTATTTGGCTCAGTTTTCTGTTTTCTGTATATTCAGTCTTTATTTTCACCAATTTGTCTTTATCAATTACTGAGAGAAATGTGTCTAATTCTCCTACTACAATTAAGAACCTATCAGATTTTCTTTGTAATTCTGACAACTTTTAATATATGTAAAGTTGTATTTTTAGCTTAATACTGCTGTAATTATAAAATGTTTTTCATTCAGTATGTGATTGTTTATCTCTAACAATGGTTTTTGCCTTTAGAATCCACTATAACTGTATATATCAATCAAGTATATACAGTTGATTGATTCAGTCTTCATCTGGCTTGTTTTTCAGTATTTTTAACTTTTCTGTCTCCTTATGTTTAAGGTTAATTTCTTGTAAATCATTTTTTAATACAAATTTGAGCTCTTTTGTGGTTCTGTTGAACCTACATGTTTTGATGGCTTTATTTAAATGTGTATTTCTGCTGCTTTATATTTGTGCTTTCTCATTAATCATTTCATGGGGAAGAATGAACAGTGAGCCATTTGTTACCTCCTGTGTTTTATAATCCAGCTAATTATAGCAGGCTTCACCATTTCTTGTACAAATCTGTTTCCTTCAGCTGAGAAATACACTTCCTTTATGTTTAGGCTGATTTTTTTTTTAAGCTTTAGGTACCTTGTAAAATTAGACTGTAACTTCCTGGTTCCAAATTATTATTACTTTTTTCCAATTTTGGGGGGTCTTTTTCCTTTATGCTGTTGGATTTTTGTTTTTGTTTATCCTTTTGGAAATTAGCTCGCTTTGTGTCTGTTTTCATTTTTGTTTTATTCTTTAATTTCAGAATATCCCACTGATACTTATGGGTGCATAAAATAGTTTATTGGTGGTTATTTGTATAGTAGGACATTTATTTGTTAAACTTTCTGTGTTAAATACTGTTATTCAAGTTGTAGAAATATACACAAATGAAGAAGGAAGGGCTTCAGTAACAAAGAACTTTAGGTTGTCTTTAAAATCTTAAATAATTTTCTGATGTCACAGAGGATGGGACATCAATTTTACCATTTTCAAAGTATGCACATATTTATTATGGAATCTGTATTACTCATGAAAAAGGAGTAGTGAAACCAAAAATAGAGTCTTAGGATGTATTAGACACAAGTGGCTTTCAAACTATGGTCCTTGGACTGGAAGCATTAGGATCACTTGTGAACTTGTTAGAATTGTAGGCTCAAAAAATAAGTATTGCGGGTGGATATTTGGTTAAAAACCATCATGAAAACGTCACTCAGTTTAACTTTTGTTCAAGGGATACCTGCTTTCTTAAAAGGAATTATTAGTAATAAGTATTAATATTTATTCATATGAAGAATTATGCTGAATGTGAGAGTATGACATGGAGAAATTAACACTGAAAGCTTAATTGAATGCAACTCTAATGCACCTCTTTTCCTTTCCTCCTGACCCTACCTCAGCCAGTAGTTTTCAGATTGCTTCACAGAACTTAACAGTCTATTTGATACTTAACCATCAAGAACTCATGGAAGGGGCTAGAAATACATTTATTGTAGCAGCCTCACGTAAACAAAATTCTGTGGGAAAACAGGGCTGTGGAAGGGACCTATAATCTCTTGAACTGGGTCTTTGTATTTGGAATTGTTTATTTTAAAATGGCTTGTGGTACTCCCACTGAGGTGTGTGTAGGTAATAGTGAATCGTTTTTGCCTAACTACTTGAATTAGTATTTGAAGAACTTCTTATGGACATGGTTTTCTTTCTGTGTGCATCTAATTTAAATCGCTAAACAATGATGATGTTTCCTTAAAGGTCTTTGTGTTTTTCTTTCAGGAGAGAAATAGAAACAAACAATAACCCTATGAAGATGTCCTGTTAGAATCACAACACTAATGATGTAGACTCTGGAAATGCCTAATAAGTCAAAGACAACGTTATTAAAGCTTTTTTCTGCTTAAGGTGACATCTTTGAACTCTAACAACACAGAATTGACTCTTCTTGTAATGGTTTTCATCAGCGCGTCTGCCCTTATACTCTCACCAAACACACTTGAGAACTGTAACTCCGTCAAGCACTTTCTGTCCTGAAGCTTTTACCAGTATCTGCTGTCTTTTGTAATTATGCATCCTAGCTAAGGCACAGAAGACTGAATGAATGCAAGGATTCATTAACTCTTTGAATTTGTTAAATACTAACAGTTAACCATTAGAAGTGGTTCAATGATGTAAGAGTCACACTGCTTCAACTTTTTCTTTGTTGTAGTTTTTAAATTGTCAATTTTTAGCTATTTGACAGATTAAAAGCAAAAGAATCATGCCATACTTAGTCCTGGAGTTCAAGTCTAAATGTTTATGTGAAAATTATTGTAGTAAACTTTTAATATGGCAAAGCAACCTTAAGCTCTATTTTAGCCAAATGAAACATAATCTGAGATTATATTAGAACATTTCCCTTGTCTTCAAACTGTTTGGTGTAACAGAATATTGATATGCAGCTTGGTGGGTCTCACCAGTTAATGCACATTCTTCTCCCCTCCTTCCCCCAATAATATGTATACTGAAAAATGTGCATTTGTCTGAGGAATTATTTTGTTTGCTACCACTTAATGAATCTCAAAATTTTGAGTAATGTACCTCAGTCTAATCAGACTTTTTATGACCTTTATAACTACATTTAAAACCCTTAATTCCTATTTCTGGGTGTTTGCGAGCCTGATTGCTATCATGAAGTAAAAATTTATTACTCTAGGTATTCACTAGCTAAATAAACATAGTTCTTGTTTAGCAAGCATATATTGTTCCTCAAGTCCTTTCTCCGGCTTTTGCGGTGTCCTGGCATCCTTAAAATATTTGAAAATATGGCCTTGATCCATGGATTAAATCAGTATCTAAGTGAATGTGTTGATGTTTTATTGATCAGATCTATATAAATGGGAATACAGCATATATCTGGGTATTCTTATAGTTATCTTTTTAACATCTTATTTTTTTCATTAATGACATATCAACGTTAATTTTGTATCTTGAAACAAATTGATTTTGTATAATTAAACGTGTCAAGCATCTGTATTACCTGATTTGATGGCATATGGTTATGAAATAATGTACTGCCCCTTATATTACGGTTCCAAAAGGAGAAAGCTATGTAGAAAGATACATTAAGGATGGAAATAGCAATATAGTAGATTTGAATACCTTGGTGTTTTGCGTTACTCCACTTATGTTTACATCATGTTTAGAAATGTTTTCATTACTATGGTCTTTGGTCACTTCAACTCAAAAATTTAGTGACAGATATTTCTTTGAGGCTTTCATTTATATGATTTTTTTTGTACAATATTTTCTTAAAATGTACAAATACTGTATTCAGGTGAAAAAAATACAGTATTTGTAGATAAATTGTAGTGACTTCACAGTGCTTTGGTAGTCCCAGCATAGTTATCAGTGTTTACTGAAGGGAACATCAAAATATTAATAGTGTATTACAAAAATCAAGACTTTCTTAAAGGAAAATTGCACCTATTTTACCTTTTTCAGAGTAAGCCATGAAATCTTGTAAGATATCTCTTAACTATTTATAATGAAAGTTGGCGTTTGGGTGTAGTCCCCGCAGCAGCGTTCCACGTCCCTTGGGTTACATGGTGGGACGGGTCAGAGGACTGTTGTCACTCTGAAGGTCCTGTGGGAGAAAACTGTGCAGGAGTGACCTGTAGAAAGGCTCTGAGTCCTCTGAGCTGCTCTTTTTCTTGGTGCTTTATTAGCAACTCTGAATATTTTTTATAAAACTAGTTGTTATTATTCACAGATCGAAACTTGTTTAATTTACAGTAGGTTTCTGTGTAAGAAATGTCACAGAACACTCAGCAGGCAGGCTGATTGCAATAGCAGACTCAGAAGTGTCACCTGTAATTCTACTCCTGGTGAGGAGTTCCTCCCAGTGCCTTTAACCTGGATTTCTAATATTAAGTGAAATGGGTGCAGCATTCCTTTGGGAAAAACAAAAACAAAACTTTTCAATCGGTGAATTTTTTTTTTCCCCCTCATTTAAGTTTTCTTCAGAGTACCTACTTCTCTCCCTTCTTGGTCTGTCAATGTACAGCAGAATGTTTTTCCTCTTAAGTGAAAGGATCGCAGGTTGTCCCATTAGCACAAGGAATGGGAGGTTTCTTAACTCCCGGGACCCAGAAGAGTGAGAAATTGGGCTCTTCAACAGGAGACTGACCCGATATTTTGAGCAATCACAGATTGAGACATTATTGGCCCAGTAAACTCCTTGCCTAATGTTTTTCCAAGATCCGGTTTGAATGTTTCTTAATTAAAGTTTATCTTATATGGGTGTTTTATTTTGAAAGGTATTATATATAGTTTGTATATTTAACAGTAAGGGGGAAAATGTAACCAAAATTAGTATTCTTTCTCTATACATATTGGTACTTGAAGACTCCTTTCAGAAGAAACCCCAGCCTTTTCCTGAGTTCAGTCCTTGTTTTAACTTAAGTGATCTTTTTAATTCAGAAGCTGTGTTCTTTTTGAATACCATGCATGGGGGTTAAAGCTGATGTTAAAACAGTTTGCAATAAAAAAAAAAAAAGAATCAGCTTAAGTCATTTAATCATTTCAAGTGCATTCTGCATCCTATAAACATAAGTTTGAGAAATTTAAGAGAATTGTGTTTCATTAAGTTTTGCATATCTTTTGTTATGCCATGTAAATTCCCTTTTTCATATGATTAAAGAAAGGTTATGATAAAATGATTAGTTCATTTACATTCACTTGTAGCAATTACATGAGAATTTGAATTTTGTTGTGTTTGGGTTTGTTCATTCCTGTGAATGATGGTACAGTTAGGTGAGATTTTCTGTTATGGTACCCAAACTCACCATTTGGTCCTCTTAATCTTTGAGGGTTTCAATAAAAATTGTTCACTCATATCTGTGTTCTTTCCATTTTATCTTTATAAATATACATTGCCTTCCAGAAAAATGTTAACGTTTTTGCCAACTCTGTTAGGAATTTCCTGATTGACATATTTCTCAAGTACAAATAGATTATATCACTTTATTTAGTTGGCCATTTGAAATTAAGTAGGGGAATTATAGAGAGGAGGAAGGCTAACAGTTTATCCTAATCTTTATCCACTCCAGTGAGCTTATTGAATTACATACCATTAATACTAAACTTAGAGGAAAAGAGAAAGAGGCTTATTTAATGGGAGGAAGTCTTGGTACCAGCTGTCTAATGACCATAACCTCCCATTCTTGGGACCAGGGAATGCTTTTTAATAGTGTGTACATTATCCTTTGGGCTGGTTACAGCTTATGGAGGTAGGGTGGTGGTGACTCTGAATGGTGTGTTGGTAATCGTAGCTGGGCTCTGTAAAGCACTTGTTCAGACGGGGGAAACCAGAGTTTAGTTTTGTGCTGCATACAACACAGTTAGCCTGCGATCAGGACATTGTTTTACAGACACCCCAGGTGTCCACACTGTGGCATCACTGGAAGCCCCCTTCTTACTGTTCATCTCCTAAAGAGAAGGTTTGCCTCACTTCAGCAGCTTATATTTGAGGCTACTTGTTTCTGGTTGGGACTCTTACTTGCTTGGCTTTATCTTCATGACATTAGATTCAGTAATTCTAGTCTAGGAACAATCTTGCAGTTAGAAGCTAAGTGACCTAAGTCGTTTGCTTGCTTAGTTGACCCATGAACAACACAGGTTTGAACTACATGGGTCCACTTGTACGTGGACTTTTTTTAGTAGTAAATATGAGTGTACTACACAATCAGGTTGACTGAATCCATGGACTCGGTCATTTCCTAATCTTGACGTGTAATCTTTCCCCATCTCTCTTGGTGCATCACAGTGAGGAGCAGAAGTCCCTTGTAAATCACCCACAGATAGGA
The DNA here is from genome assembly GCF_002263795.3 of Bos taurus. Taxonomy (NCBI): domain Eukaryota; kingdom Metazoa; phylum Chordata; class Mammalia; order Artiodactyla; family Bovidae; genus Bos; species Bos taurus. The sequence continues at coordinate 28,175,538 of NC_037341.1, forward strand.
CAGTTTAAATACAATTTATTTATGAACATTGCACTAAATTCAGAATGTGTCTAGTCCATAACTTGAGTTACTTGTACAACATTGGAACTAATTGTAAATAAAAGTTGTTATAAAATTTAGTGTTCAAGTAACATGTGAGTTCAGAGTTAGTAGCACTGTGGGTTGGGGCTTCCACATCCTGCTACCCTGGGCCCTTCCAAAGAATACCCCTTACGTAACACAGCCAGAGGTTAGCTGCTGGAATGTCATTTTGAAACATTGTTGGCTACTTCTGACATGTTTGTAACCCGAGTAGAATTATTGTATAGAGGAGGATTTTAGAATTGGAAATTGGAAAGTCAAACAGTCACTCTTTTTTTATCCCCCCTTAGGAAATTTACCCATTTCATGGATAGGTTGCAGTTGCTCTACATTTTACCCTATTAATGTAGAAAATACTGAAATAGAAGCTGCTTTGTAAAATGACAAAACATTGTATCCAAAGATAAACTATGTTTTACACAATGGTTCCTTTTCCCTTAGTATTAAATTTTAAATATCTATTTCTTTTTGTTAAAATGATTATTTTACATACTCCATAAGTATATCTGCATCACAAACAGCTCAGTAATTCTCATACGGTTTCTAGAGGCTTGTAATAGGAAGCGCACACGATTCCTTCTAACTGGTAGACTGACCCTGAACAGATCACTGTGTGGTCAGTGCTGTTAAGTTCAGGAGGTTGGCATAAAATGCATCTTAGCTTCTTTGCAGTTCTATATTTTTACAACTTTATGATTTAAATCACTTTCTAAACTTGACTTACTCCGGCAATGAGTGTTCGTTCGAAAGTAAGTCTGGAAACCAGTAAAATTTATGATAGTTATCTTTTGTTTATTTCAAAATATAGGTACTAAAAACCTCAAATTTGATTAATTGCCTCTGATAAAATACAGCCACTACTTCCCTTCACTGAGTCTTGAAGTCTAGTGGTTCAAACCGTGATCTTAGCGACCTCATGGACTGCAGCCCACCAGGCTCCTCTGTCCGTGGGATTCTCCAGGCAAGAGTACTGGAGTGGGTTGCCATTGCCTTCTCCCGGCTACAGTCCATGGGGTCGCAAAGAGTCATCAGGACTGAGCGACTTCACTTTCACTTTCACTTCTCACAGAACAACTGAGAAAACGGTACAGAGAGTTTCCATCTACTTTGCACCCAGTTTCCTTTCTTGTTAACATCTGCCATTAGTCTGGTACATATGTTGTAATCAATGGATTGATATTGATGTGTTATTTTTTTTTTTTTTTCCCTAATTTTTGTGTGGTTTTACCAAATGTCCTTATTCTGGCTCAGGGCCCCATCAAAGATAGATACCACATTACTTTTCAGTTGTCATGTCTCCTTGGATTCCTCTTGACCAAGATGGTTTCTCACACTGGGTTTTGATGACCTTGATAGTACTGAGAAGAACTGGTGAAATATTTTGTAAAGTACTCCTTCTTTGGAACTTAAGTCTTCCTTATGATTAGACTGGGGTTACAAGTTTTTGGGAGAAAGACCACACATGGGTAAAGCTGCCATTTCTACCACATCATGTCAAGGATACATACCACCGACATGCACCTGTTGACTTGACTTTGACCGCTTGGCTGTGGTAGTGTCAGATTTCTCAAGTCACTCTTCCCTCCTTTCCATGCGGGGCTTTGGGAGGAAGTCACAGTCCATACTTGGGTAGACAGTTACACTCTTCCTTCATCCTTGTGTTTATAAAGAGGAATACAGGAATCTTACTACTACCTAGGCTCATCCTGGCAGGCTTGTGTGTCCTTTTTACTTTTATTAATTGGAGGATAATTGCTTTACAATGTTATATTGGTTTCTACCATACAAAAACCTGAATCAGCCTTAAGTATGCTTATATCCCCTCCATCTTGACCCTCCCACCCCACTCTAGGTCATCGCAGAGCCCCCGGCTGAGCTCCGTGTGCTATACAGCAGCTTCCCCATGTATTTCACACATGACCGTGTATATATGTCAGTGCTACTCCCCTTTTCACTTTTATCTCTTTAGAGCTACCCTCCCCTCCCTCTTTTTCTTTCCTCATTTCTCAACAGTTAGTTGTATTTTGGAGGAATTCTAATAGAGATTCATACCTCCTCCCTGAATGGATTCTAATTGTGTGTATAACAGTGCAGAGGTTTTAATAAAGGGAGTGAAGGTGTATTAATAGGGAAAAGTTAGATGGTAGCTGATTATCTTGGTCTTATGTATAAGAACAGATAGTCATTCCAATTTGCCTGGATTGAAAAGCCAGAGGTAAGAGTTAAACAACATTATGGTTAGAATGATGCACTCCTTTTAAAGAAGGTGATTTAAATAGTTCGGCATCCTTTTTGATGGAATGGTTTTGAAATATTTCTGAGTCTGCTGCATAATATTCTCGCCAAGAGCCTAGACTTTGGAGACTGATAAACCTGTACTGGAATCTGGGTGCACTAGGCTCCGAGCCTAGATTTCCTCATCAGTTAAAAAAATAAAGGGATGAGTATTAGTCACTCAACCGTTTCTGACTCTTTGCGACCCCATGATCTATAGCCCGCCAGGCTCTTCTGTCCATGGAATTCTCTAGGTAAGAATACTGGAGTGGGTAGGTAGCCATTTCCTTCTCCAGGGGATCTTCCTGACCCAGGGGTAGAACCCAAGTCTCCTGCATTGCAGGCAGATTCTTTACTGTCTGAGCTACCAGGGAAGCCCCAAAAGGAGTGAGAATGGAGCCTATTTCAGAAGGATTACATAAAGCGGTGAGCACAACCCCTGGGTCTGTGGCAAGACTTTAAGTGTTAACTTGCTCTTTTGTTTCATGTGGAAAATTTAAGATTTATTGATTACCACTGGACATTTCTTAGGATAATCTTCACTACTCAGATGCAGTAGAAAGTTTGATTATTTTCAGTTCATAGTGTTACATGATTGAAATCCTGAGGACAGGCACTGCCTGTCTAAAGTTTAGTTAAATTATTATTTATCTTTGTTTTTTGCAATTTTGGGTTTTCAGTGACTGTCAGCCATTGTTTTTCAAAGTAAAGTGCAACAATACAGTTAGTTAATCCTGCTAGAGCAGAGCAGACAGTAAAACCAAAGGCAAATTAGACTAAAAGGAGAGCAAATGGAATAACAAGAATATCTATAAGCAATATAAGAAAATAAAGGCAAAGATGAAAATTAGATCAAGAAATTTTGCTGTAACTAAGACCTGGTACTGCTAAGTAAATGTGTGTGCTTAGTCGCTCAGTCATATCCAACTCTGTGCAACCCACTGGACTGTAGCCACAAGGCTCCTCTGTCCACGAAGTTTTTCAGGCGAGAATACTGGAGTGGATGCGGTTTCCTTCTCCAGGATCTTAGTGACCCAGGGATTGAACTCGCATCTTCTGTGTCTCTTGTGATGCAGGGGGATTATTTACCTGCTAAGCAATAAATAAATACTTAAAGAAAAAAAAAATGATGCTTTGAAACAAATGGGCATTTGAAAAACAAATGCCCCTTGATATCCATGCCACTTAAGTATGTTAGTGAATTATAAGAGCTTCACAATGAATATTTAGTAACAATTCAAAATGGAAACAGTAATGTGGATGTATTACCTCAGTATGGCGTTGGTAACATTGTACAGCTTTAGAAGGAAGAGGTATTTGACATATAGCAATTCTAGCTACTCTGGTACATATTCAAGATTATATCTTGAGATAAAAAGTTTACAAATTAAAGCTTTATCATAATATTTTTGCATGCTAATAAAGCGATTGTCTCCAGTATATTAAGCTTATTCTGCTTGGGCTGTCAGCAGTAACTGACTTGGGTAGAGCACAGTTAATACTTGCATCTCAGAGCTGTTTTCTAGTTTGCCCTTGTACATATGCTTACCAATATCATTTGTGGTTTTTTCTAAGCTTGTTTATTCCAGTTGTACTTATTTCTTTTATTATGAGATTTAAATATGTAAATTGATAAAATGTGACTGAAGGAGAGTTGCTTTGAAAACTAAATTGACGGCTTTGAAAATACTTGATAAAAGGGAGTTGTCTAGGTGTAGATCAGAAAACGGAAAAAAACTTGGCAGGAAACTCATTAAAATGTAGAAGTTGCTTGTAGTTTGCAAGTGTATTTTCAGTTTTCACTCCAGTGGGAAATTTTAGATGGTGCCTTAGAGGTGAGGTGTGGTTCATAGAAGAAAGACATGATTCCTTTTTGAAGAACTCTTGGACCTAAAATCAAATCCTTGTGGGATCCTAGTTCTGAGATCAGGAACTGAACCCAGGCCCTCGGCAGTGAAAGGACAGAGTCCTAACCACTGGACCATCAGGGAATTCTCTACACATTTGTTTTAAATTACAATGTGCAAGGTTTGTTTGTATCACTTACGAATCCACTCCTTAAATGACATATCTTTCATTATTTAACACTTTATTTTAAAGGTTTTGACCTAAATTATCCTTTTCAAAGTCCCAAAACTTCTTTCCCTCTGTATTAAATAACATGACTGCCTGTGTCCATATGTAATGATAACTTGGTAGGACATCTTTGCAAATAAATGTAATAAAGACAAGTATTCATACCCCTTGGAAAATATAATGTGCCAGCACTTACATATTTGTTCCAAATATCTAAACTATGAGCAATGTTTTCTGTGTGTAATGTTGGAGAGAAGAAATGTACCCACTAACAATTTCTCGTATCTAAATTTAAAGCCAACTGAAACCATGTCAAGTCTTGAGTCAAACCATTCCTCTTTTGGAAAGGCACATGTTTCCTTTCTCAGAGTTTATGTAAATTGATGGTTTTCCCCCGTTACTCCTTTAGTAAGGTGGGGGGCGGGAAGGCCTGAGAAAGAAGTTAGATATTCAATACCTATCTTGGAGTTGTATGTGGCCTTGGCTTGATTCTTTGTTTTGGTTCTTCCCCCAATCCCCAAATTTCTTCAGCTTTCCAGGCGATGGTTGAAAAGTCACGTGTTAAATGAAATGTGAAATGGAAAACTGAAGTTTTCAAATTTCTTCAGGTTTCCAGGCAGTAGTTGAAAGGTCAAATGAAAAACCAAAGGGATGAATATCAATAGCATATATATGTATGTGTGTGTGAAGAAATATTGAACAGCTTTCTGAGAAAGGTTCAAATGTAAAAAAAGACATTAATGCGAGTTTCATTCTCATAGACACAGCCTCTTCTTCCCCTTCAGTTCTTGTGTACCATTTGGTGTAGAAACATCCATTCCTTTTAAGGAAAGCCTCCCATCTTTTGTCACTGTAGATCTGCTTTTACATCATTCAGGAGTGTCACACAGGACCAATGGTAGACAAATTACTGCCTTGGAAGTGGTTCATGGATGGTTTTGAGTCTTGGATCTACTGTCCTAGTATCTAGTCTTAATGCAACTCCCCATTTAATAATAAAACGATCACCAATCACTATCCTATTGTAACATTTACGTCACATTTATAGTATAGTATAATACTATATAATCGTAATAACCTCAAATTTATTAACAGCTTGAGCCACAGTTCTCAAACTTTTCTGTTACCCTGAAATGATTGAGGAACCCCAAAAGCTTTTGTTCCTATGGATTTTATCAATAGTTACCATACTGGAAACTAAAACGGAAAAATTCTGAAGGCTTAATGTTTCATTTAGAAGCAGCTGGATTTTCATCGGTCTTGTGTTCAAGCTGTTGCAGTATCCCTTGTCACGTAATTCTCTGGGAAACTGAACTGTACACTCAGTAGAAAATAAGAGTGAAGAGTCCTGGTATGATTATGAGTATAAACTTGGCACTGTGGATGCCCCCTGGGAACCAGTGCTTTGGGGACACTTGATGGACTGTGTGGTGTTCGTGGTGAATAGCTGTCCTTAGATCTGTCAGCTCCTGTTGGATAACTCCACCATTCATGGGTACACAACCCCCCACCTTTCTAGAGAGACACACCAGTCTTTGTCCTTCTTGATCTGCCAACATAAAGTCCAACAGGCTTCTCAGTTAACATCTTCATTACAAGGAACCTATTGTTCAGAGATTTTAATTACCCCTGAACTTTTTTCCTTTAACTTTGTATCATTTCCTCACCTTATCTGCTGTTTTATTGCCTATAGAAATAAGAACGTGAGTGATTTGATGCTCAAATTAGTTTTTTTAAAATATATATTTATTTGGCTGTGCCCGGTCTTAGTTGCCACACTCAGATCTTTAGTTGCGACATGTGGTATCTAGTTCCCTGACGAGGGATCGAACCTGGTCCCCCTGCATGGGAGCATGGACTCTTAGCCATTGGACCACCAGGGAAGTCCCTCAAATTAGTTTTGACTTGTGTTCGTATTTGTCAGGGATTTGTTTTGGGGGATATCTGCTGGGGGATGTTTGCTTTCATCCTTGGTCTTCCTTGCCTCTCCTAACCCCACTCAGCACGCTTTCACTTCCTTTTTCCTCTGCTCTCCTTTCCACACCACCATTTAGCTTACAAAGCTCCAAGCAAAGGTGGTGGGAACAAAAGCACGGGCTGTGCCGAGTGAGCGGGGTTCCTCTTCTCCATTTTCCCCAACTCCACTTCTCTCCTGTCCAAGTTGGCTCTCCTGTTTCCATTGTTAACCAGCCCAGATTCCCCTCCAGCCTCAGCTCACACACCTTCTCTCTGCCCTGTCCCCATCCTCCAGCCACCCTGACTTTCTTTCATTCCACATACTTTAGATTCACTCCCACTTTCAGGGTCTTCTGTCATCAGCTTGGATCAGATATTTGCTTTCTTCTAGGGACTCCGCTAGGATAACTTCCTCAGAGAGGATGTCCTGAGGGGGATTCAAGAGGGAAGGGACATAGGTACAGCTAATGCAGATTCATGTTGAGGTTTGGCAAGAAACCATCACAATATTATAAAATAATTACCCTCAAATTAAATATATATATATATATGTATATAAAGTGAAAGTGAAAGTTGCTCAGTCGTGTCCGACTCTTTATGACTTCATGGACTGTATTGCAACTATATACAGTCCATGGAATTCTCCAGGCCAGAATACTGGAGTGGGTAGCCTCTCCCTTCTCCAGGGGATCTTCCCAATCCAGGGATCAAACCCAGGATATATATATATATAAGGGAGAGAGAGACTGGATGTCCCTAGTCTCCATAGCTGAAACAGTTACCCTACCACTCCATTCTCTTACCCTCTATTTTCTTCATAGAACTTCTCCAGAAGTATTTGTGTTTGTTCTTGTCTTTGTAAACTGTGAGATTAGGAGGGAAGAGACTTCTCTGGAATGTAAAGTGCTCTGAAGCTCCCAGTTGAATGAGTCATCGGCACCTCCCAGCGCTCCAGGGTTGGGATGAATGGAGCCTTTGCTATTGATGTTTCGATGGTGGCCTTTGCTGATTGAGATCCAGACGTCAGTCTATAAACTGGCGGTGAGTGGAGCAGGAAAAAGTTGCTGCTGCTCATTATTGTTTGAAAAAAAGCCATGTGACTTTCATTTTTCTCACCAAGGGGCAGGTTCACCACCTGCCAATATCTCCATTTCAGTGCAAGTATTCTATTTGGCTGCTCTTTTGAAATCTGCCAGCTTCCCTCCCACTTTTCCTCCCTCCTTTCCTCCTGATCTCAATGAGGCAGCAGTGAGCGGTGGCATGAAGCAAGATCATAATTCCCTGCCTAGAATTGAACCTGGGTAACCTGAGGGAGGGACTGGGGGCAGGAGGAGAAGGGGATGACAGAGGATGAGATGGCTGGATGGCATCACCGACTCAATGGACGTGAGTTTGAGTGAACTCCGGGAGTTGGTGATGGACAGGGAGGCCTGGCGTGCTGCAATTCATGCGGTCACAAAGAGTCGGACATGACTGAGCGACTGAACTGAACTGAACCTGAGTGAAAACCAGGAATCCTAGCCACCAGATCTAGATCTAGCCACCAGGGCTAGAGGCTAGAATCTCTTTTTCCCTGGATCTTTGCCCCCATTGAAAGATCCCGGGGGCAGAAACTATAAATGCAGGTTCAAAGTTTATTATTAGAGATGTAGCACAACAAGTGGGAGAGCACAGAGAGAAATGGTTTGTTTAGTTAAGACAGAAGCAAGGACAAGGTGAACACCCACAGAGAAAAGGTGTGACTGTCCCCCTAGAGAGGAGGAGCTCAATAAAGAGGCAATTAAGTCATTTATATAGGGCAGTTCTTCCGGGTCTTTGTTTACCTTTAACCAATTTTCTGGTTTCTTTTTCCACACCTGATCTATCCTGGGACCCTCTCCCGGGTACCCACACAACCCCTCAGCCAAGATGGATCTTGAAGTGAAGGCTTCTGGGAGGAGCAAGACTCATTATGGCTGGTATTATCCCCTGACTTTTGACCCCTAGGAGCCTTTCTGAGCATGTGTAGTGTCTCATGTCCCCAAAGTGGGGAGGGGTGGGGGAGGGATGGAGATCCTTTAATCCTTTACTCAAACAGGGTTTTGCCCTTCTTTGTTCTTGCCATGACTATTACCTTAAGGATTTTACAAGAGACAAACACTGGCAATTTTCCCTGTTTCTGTTGTTACTTCCATTTCAGAGGGCAAACAGGAGGCTGCTTGTAAATGCCTTAACTGGAGCCCACCTATCTCTCCTCTCAAGAAATGCCAGCAGTATTAAGTATCTAATCTGAAGGCCACTTCTTCATGGCCCATGAAACACAAACAGGAGGCCAGTTTTAAACGTCTAACCTGGAGCCCATCTATCTCCTACCTCACTCCACTCTTTCTCCCTCTTTCCAACTCCTTCCTTCCTTCCTACCTTCCTCTCTTTTTCTGCAAATTGCCTTTGTCATTTAAACTGAACCATCTCTGCGTCAGATAAAGGGGCGGGTGGATAGAGTGTGATGGGCCTGCAATGGTTTCGAGTACTGGAAAAGACCTGTGAGGTCACTGAATCCCATGTTTCAATTTCTAGTGGAAGAAATAGGCTGCGAGGCTACGACTTTCCCAGGGCCCCCGTGAGTGACAGAATGAGCACTTCAAAGCCCAGATTTTCTAGCTCCCATTTCAAAGCCAAAGGCTTCTAAATCTGTGCCCAAGCTTTCTCCTTAGTTGTTGACGGACCAAACAATTCAGTGTCTTCTTGTTCGTCAAGTGAGAAACATCCCCGCTCAGACGTGTTCGGAGCGTCCGGTGAGGATGCGCGCCGAGGGGCATCCTGCCCGCAGCCTCTGGGCGTGTCAGCCCCGGCTCCGCCCTCGTCCTCTGACCTGCGGTCCTGGCGCCTCAAGTGGAAGAACCTGTTCTCCTAATTGGCCTGGTGTTTGTTCCTTTCTCCGCATTCCAACCTTACGTCTTCCACATCCTTTTCAAAGCCATGGGCTTTTCAGCTCTCACAGGACCAGTGTGGCCTAGACAAGTGAATCATTAAGAGTTGTCTTTTTTATAATGTGCCTAATTTTTAGAGATCGAGGTTTACTGAAGAGTATATAGCACTTTTCACTTTAGAAATGTAGCCATTTCTTTTGTTGTTTAGTAGCTAAGTCGTGTTTGACTCCATGGAGTATAGCCCACCAGGCTCTCCTCTCTATGGGGATTTTCCAGGCAAGAATACTGGAGTGGGTTGCCATTTCCTACTCCCGGGGATCTTCCTGACCTATGGATTCAACTTGTGTCTCCTACATTGACAGCTGGGTTCCTAACCGCTGAGCAACCAAGGAAGCCCAGTCACTTCTTTAAGTTACCCTAATGCCTCTACTGTATAGAAAACTGCCCCACCATCAGATCATCCTTATTCATGATACAGGAGTGGGCTTCCCAGTGGCGTTAGTGGAAAAGGAATCAACCTGTCAGTGCAGGAGACATGAGACAGGAGCGATGCTTCCAGTTTTAGATGAAGTAATAAGGATTTTATCAACTGACTTCTATACTACCCAGCTTCGTGTGATTTGTAATTGAATAAAACAAACAAAAAAATTAAATTACATAAAACGACAGCAGAGGGAGCTATTGAGGTTTGATTACATTTTCCATTGCCCTGGCTGAGGGTTTTCTTTATCATATTTCGACTTAGACTTTCTCAGTTTTCTCAGTTGTCAACAGGCAGGGCAAGTTTTATTATATTAGAAGAGAATATATACGCTGTGGAGGATTACAGAAAATGAGTTTTTATTTTTTTTTAAAATCTGGTCCCCTTTCCATCCCTTTATCATTCCCCCAAACACCTATTAAGGTAGTTGGTATAAGAAAAGTCATAATTTTACGACAGTGATTTTAGAAATGAAGCTCCTCCATTAGGCTAAATCTGGGTCAACAGGATTAGCTGTTCTACAAGCCACTGTCCCAACTTGTGTTTCTGTCTAGCTTTGTGGAGACTGATTTGGGGGTCTCAAAGTCTTACAGTGATTGCCTGTATTAATGTGAGCACTATCTCTCCACCCTGCTTCAATTATATATGGTGGAAAATGAGACCTGAAAGTGTTGAAATTCACAGCATTTTGTGAAAAACCCTCATGCTGAGGAGGGAAGGTTGCCCTGGATGATATGTGCTGTGTGCATGTGTGGGTGGGCGACGGTTTGGGAAGGGAGGTGGAAAAAGTTTGTTTCAGGCCTTTCTTAGGTCACACCCACGGGTGTGGTCTGCTTCTGGTCTCCATGGCTGTGGTCCCTGCTTGCCCTGTGCCCCGTAACTGGACCCTCAGGTTCAGACTTCTCCCCGCTCCAAGCCTACTCTCTTCACTTCAGCCATTGTCTTCATTTTTTCAACACCACTCTGAACTCCTCTCCTAGCAAGTTCTCTTTGTGTACATAAGTGCACAAAAAAAGGTGTGAGGGGGTGGGCGTACTCCTTGCTGTATTGTTTGTAATAGCAAATTAAAGAATGGAGACAAACCTGTTGGTCTAAAAAGTAAATGGTGGAATTCCTTACAATGAAACATTAGGTAGCTGTAGATGCTGATGCAAGAAGGTGGTGATATATTTTCTTAAATTAAAAAAAAAAAACTTCATGGCATATATGATCTGTACCAGGAGTTTTAAAATTTACACAACTGAAATAAGAGATCCACATATAATTTTAATACATAATTTAAGCATTTTAAAAAGGGTTTTATAGCTAAAGATTTTGGAAGTATACATAAGGCATTCATAACAATGACTACTTCTAGAGTATGATGTTAACCTTGCTGGCTGAAGGGGAGGAAAGAGGAGAGGTTTTGCTTTTTGTCTTATATCTTTCTTTGTTTTTCTAAAATGCAATTTTGTTGTGTATTTATTTTATTATTATTATTGGAGTAGAATTGCTTTTAAAATGTGTTAGTTTCAGATGTACAGCCAAGTGACTCAGCTATACTTATATCCACTCTTCTTAAGAGTCCTTTCCCAAGGTCATTACAGAGTACTGAGTAGAGTTCCCTGTGCTACACGTGCATGTGGGCTCAGTCATTTCAGTTGTGTTTGACATTTTGCGACCGCCATGGACTATAGCCCGCCAGGCTCCTCTTGTCCATGGGATTTCCCAGGCAAGAAAACTGGAGTGGGCTGCCATGCCCTTTCCCTTCTCCAGGGGATATTCCCAACCCAGGGATCAAACCTGGGTGTCCTGCATTGCAGGCAGATTCTTTACCACTGAGCCACCAGAGAATATAGTAATGTGTGTATGTCAGTCATAATCTCCCAATTTATCCCCCACTTTCCCCTCAGTAATCACGTGTGTTTTCTCCACTTATGACTCTTCCTGTTTTGTAAATAAGCTCACTTGTGTCATAGTTTAGATCCCACATATAAGTGATATCACATGCTATTTGTCCTTCTCTGACTGACTTCACTCAGTTTGACAGTCTCCAGGTCCATCCGTGTTGCTGCAAATGGCATTATTTTGTTCTTTTTTTTTTTTTTTAATGGCTGAGTATTATCTTTGCTTTGAACTGCCTACTGAGAGCTTCTAGTTATAATTGACAAAATAATTTAAATAAATGAATCTATTGATCTTCCAAGAGTGAATCACAGCCTCAGTGGCTCCTGAAGCCTTTCAGGCACCGCCGGGCCTGAGTTGGATGGTGTTTCTTTGTGGTCACTGAACTGAAATCCTCCTCTCTGCTTGAGGCAGCTTTTGTACTATGAAGCAGAAAGGGCTTTGATCTTAGGACTGGGTAAAATCAAGACCCGGACTTTACCTGCCATGTGAAATTGGGCAAGATATGTAACCCCCTTTAGCCTGAGTTTCTTCACCATGAAAGTGGGGACCTTGATGCCATTTTGCAAGATTGTTGTGAGGGGCAGAGTGAATTTCTGCCAAGACTCATCCAATGACAGGCAGATATCTGTGGTCAATAAGAGGTCACAGGTATTTTTTTAGAGAATGGAAACTATTTTGTCCATTCTCATAGCCTTGATGCTTTGTGGAATAAATGTAGTAATGGTTTCTATACAGGATCTTCTGCTGGCATGGCGTCATTCTTTAGACTTCTGTATCAAATTGTACCGGTGCTATGTCTCATTCACTTCAAGCTGTGCTGCCAGCTAGCTATGTGGATGAAGAGTCTTGAGTGTGGCTTAATACCAAAGCTTGCTGCCGAAAGTCCAGTGGTCCTTTAGTGGCCTTCCTCCAAGGCGAATCCAGTGGTGACATCCAGGCACTGTATTAGGAAGGACACAGTTATAAGAAATTCAGACTGAAAATTTGGCTTCTTGGTGGTTTCTACCTTCGATGGCGTGGGTTTTGTCTGGCCAGCATGGAGCCGAGAAGAGCAATTTAAGCTGATGTTGCAGCACTGGCATGCTTCAGAGATTGTGGGTAGTCCCACAACTTTAACAATGTCACCCTGTTATGCATGACCTCTCTTTAAAGCCACTTCCCCTTACTGCTTTTTATGATACTTTATTTTGAAATGGTAAGTTGCATTTGTCCTATGGCAGCACCTTCTCAATGAAAATTTTTGAATGAATGAATGAGTCCATGAGTTTTGCCCAAGTCTGATGACTTCCCCAAACATCTGCTTTTATATCATTTTGTTTAATGAGGTATAATCAAATACTGTCTGCTGCTTCTTGGGTAGCATTTGGAATGCAAGAACCACGGATCAACTCAATTTTTCCATAAAGATGTAAATGCTACTGGCAGAGTTCACTTACTTAAGAGATGTTTCTGGAAACTGGTCCTGCATGAATGTGATGAGGGATGCATGCAGGTGAGTGAAATATGTGTCAGAAATAGATCTGATAAAAATTCAGTGCGGCTGTCTCCTTTAGTTCCTTTCAGCAAGGAGCTGGAAGTGTGCTTGGTTTGAGCTTTGTTTCTTTTGACACTTTGTTTTTTATCAGCAACAAGAGATGTGTTGTTTTAAGTTCTGTTTTTAATCTGTTTTAAACTTGCCCTCCCATCCCCCACACCAAGAACAAATTAAGGTCTCTTTTTTCTTAATAGCTAAGATTGTTATTCCAGGAAATGAGTCGGTGAAAATGTCTCTGCATAAAATAGCAGTAGCAAAATCTATTCTTAATGAAATGCATTGTTCTAGCAAGATCCAGCAGCTCAACAAAGAGGTCAGATGATTTCCCCAGAGCACCGTGGCCGAAACTTCTGCCAATCAAGTCAAGATGCAAGGTCACATACCTGGAAGGAGATACTTACTGAAGCTCCTCTTCAATGAGCCTATTTGGGGAGGAAAAAAATGACCACAGTTCCTTCATCATTCCCCTCATCAGGAGTTGGTGGTGGTCCTTTAGTCACTAAGTCGTGTCCAACTCCTGGGACCCACCAGGCTCCTCTGTCCATGGAATTCTCCAGGCAAGAATACTGGAGTGGGTTGCCATTCCCTTCTCCAGGGGATCTTCCTGACCCAGGGATCAAACCTGCATCTCATGCATTGGCTTAATCAGCAGAAGGCACTGCAAGTGACACTTGCCTATGTGGATCCAAGCATTAAGGTCTGGAACCTTCCAGTTTCACATTTCTTTAAGCCCTGGTTGCCATATAAAAAATCTGGCTACCCTGCTGGAGAGACCACATAACACTACATGGAGAAAAAGTCCAATCCATCCAAATATCCATGGGAAACCTCTAAGTAATTTCTGTCTTGTTCCCCTCCTGATTGCATGCATGCTCAGTCACTCAGTTGTGTCTGACTCTTTTGCAACCCCATGGACTATGTAGCCCACCAGGCTTCTCTGTACATGGGATTTCCCAGGCAAGAATACTGGAGTGGGTTGCCCTACTCTAGGGGATCTTCCTGACCCAGGTATTGAACCCATGTCTCTTGGGTCTCCTACATTGGCAGGCGGATTCTTTACCACTGTGCCACCTGGGAAGCCCTCTGCTCCTGATTACTGTTGACTTAAAAAATATTCACAACCTAAAAGTTGAGAGTTATGTTTTGTATAGAAGTTTTGTAACAGAGGTCAGGTAGCCTAAGCATCAAAAGATTATTGTTAATTAAAGAAAACCAGATATCCCAAGTCATGGAATTTTTAGTGTTTTTCTATGTATGGGAAGATGTAAGAGTCAGGGCTCACTGAAATCATTCGTTTCATAGGCATCTCAGCTGTTCTGGACCAGTATCCTGTGGATTTTTCACATCCTGAGCTCCCTTGGGGCTCACCTTAGGGAGTGACTGCAGTCTGATGGCTGGTATTCTCCTTCCTAAGTGCCTTCAGGGCTCACCAGCTCACTATCCGTGGTGGCAGCAACTGCCGACAACTGTGACATTCTTGTTTATGGATATGGCAGGAAATATTTCATTTCTCATTCAATCTATCACAAAAATTTATGACTTAGGATTTGACTTTGGGGTGGGTACAATCTGGAAGGGACTCAAGGGGATTATTGTTCTGTGGCCTATGGGATCTTCCCGGACCAGGGACTGAACCAGTGTCCCTTGCATTGCAAGGCTGATTCTTAACCCCTGGACCACTAGGGAAGCCCGTGTTGTTCACTTTTGATTGGCAGTTCCACAGACTTGAAAAAATTAGCATAGACATTTATTACACTCTGAAATTTCCATTTAGGCTTTATGCCAGTTGTCAATTGATTCCCCGTCAACTCCCAATTCATCTTTCAATATCTACTATGTCAAAATGGACAGGCTAACATTAAACATTTTTCCTTTATAGTGAGCATGATATTAAGCTTTCTCATAGAGGGTACTGGAAGGACGCCACCGAAGGAAGGGGCATTTGTGCTGGTTCTGGTGCCTGCACTGTCTGTCAGCGGTGTGGATGTGAACACTTGAGTGGTACTCTGCCCCAGAAGTGAGTCCAGAACGCATGGTCCTTTGATGATTTGCAACCCTGGCCTGAGCTGATGATCAAGACACTGCCCTGTGGGCTCTCTGCCCCCACTGGCACCCCACTCCCTCCCAGCCCTCTTGCCTGCTCCCTCCATCCCAACTTCATCTCCTGCAGCTCTAGCAATATAAACATTAGGCCCTCCAGACACGCAAGTGTCCCCATCCCTCAGCACCTTGTGGGCCAGCTCATCAGCCACAGCTTGCTTGTGTCACAGAGATCGCTTCCTCTTTGCCCTGTTACTGTGGACTGGAAAATTTATCTGCCAAGTAGTAGTCTGAAACGATCACTTCTCTACTGAGCTCTGAACCCCAGCCCTGGGGAGGGGACCTACTCTTATGTTTGGTTTTCCTTGAGGACTTACTCTTATAAAGTTTTCTTACATATTAAAATTACCCTTAAGTTGCAGTATAGTAATTCTTAATGTTAAATGCGCCCTGTTTAAGTCACTGTGTAGATTCGGTCTCCTGATTGGACCCAGACCGACCTAGGTCTCCTGAGAAGCTCTGGCTGCTCCTGAGTGTCTTGTAGCCCATGTCCCCAGGGATTCAGAGAAGCAATGTGAATGGAGAGAGAAACACCAGGGGCAGGATCAGGGGACCTCAGGTTTCTGGTTCTATGACCAATTGACTCTAAAAGCTCAGGCAAGGGACTTCCCTGGTGGCCCAGAAGTTAGGACTTTGAGCTTCCCAGTGGAGGGTGAGGGTTCAATCCCTGATTGAGTAACGAAGATCCCACATGCCTCGTGGCAAAAATAAAAAAATAAAGAAAAAAGCTCAGGCAGGCAGCTCACCTTTTCAGCATCTGTATACAGAGTATCAATTTTGTCCTGCTGTTGCACTAAATGTGAGGGCTTCTACTATGAATAAGACACCACCTTCCATCTGCCTTCATGGAACTCAGTGTCTAGTGGTGACGAGGGAAGACAGATATGGGGCAAAGTATTATTAATATTAAATATTTTTATAATTGATACATGCACAAAGAGAACCAGAGGAGGAAAAGGAAGTCAGGAACTGTTCTGGAATAAAAAGAAGGGCTTTGCAGAGGAGGTGATACTTTTGAGTCCTGAAGAATGAATAAGCTGGGGAAGGGCATTTCAGTCAGACAGGGTGGAGTGTACAAAAATGTAGAGGTGAGATAAGGAAATAATACTAATAATTTACAGAGTACTTACTATGGAGCACTCACCAGGATAAGAATTCTACATGGGATGTAAGCCTCATTGATCAATTCTAATGAAGTAATCCTCTTATTAAGCTTATAGAAAGAAAGTGAAGTCGTTCAGTCATGTCTGACTCCTTGCGGCCCCATGGACTGTAGCCCACCAGGCTCCTCCATCCATGGAATTTTCCAGGCAAGAGTACTGGAGTGCGTTGCCATTTCCTTCTCCAGGGGATCTTCCCGACCCAGGGATCAAACCTAGGTCTCCTGCAGGGTAGGCAGACACTTTACCATCTGAGCCACCAGGGAAGCCCTGTTAAACCTATGCAGTTGGCTAAAAAACTCCTGCTGCTACTGCTACAGCTGCTAAGTCGCTTCAGTCGTGTCCAACTCTGTTCGACCCCATAGACAGCAGCCCACCAGACTCCCCCGTCCCTGGGATTCTCCAGGCAAGAACACTGGAGTGGGTTGCCATTTCCTTCTCCAATGCATGAAAGTGAAAAGTGAAAGTGAAGTTGTCAGTCGTGTCCAACTCTTCACGACCTCATGGACTGCAGCCCACCAGACTCCTCCATCCATGGGATTTTCCAGGCAAGAGTACTGGAGTGGGGTGCCATTGCCTTCTCCAAAAAACTCCTAATATTGTTAAATATCAATAAGAATGTGTTTAAGTGGAAAGAGACTTACAGACTTAACTTTTGTTTGCCGAGGGGAAGGGATAGTTATGGAGTGTGATGGAGATGTACAAACTGCTATATTCAAAATGAGAGTCAACAAGGACCTACTGTGTAGCACAGGGAACTACTCCACGTTATGTGACAGCCTGGATGGGAGGGGAGTTTGAGGGATAATGGATATTATACGTATATGTGTGTCTGGGGCCCTTTGCTGTCCACCTGGAACAATCGCAACATTGTTAATTGGTTATACCCCAACACAAAATAAAGACTTAAAAAAAATGTGTATAAGGACCTGTTTTTATAATGAGAAAACAGAGGTACCGAAACATGCGATCTGTCCATTGTACTTAGCTGCTCTGCTCTATGAGGAGCATGGAGGATGGCCGAGGGGCACAGGGCAGGGTCAAAAAAGCAAGCGGGGCTCCATCAAGAATCTGCGTGCTGTCACCTCTTGAGCCCAGCTTCCTCAGCTGCAGAGGGAAAGAGCTGGCCTAGAGACCTCTAGCTCATGAAATCTGAGTGCTCCAATCCACCATATTCTCTAGGGTAAGATTCTGTAAACTTAATTGCCCGTTAGCATTTAATGGAGAAGGCAATGGCACCCTACTCCAGTACTCTTGCCTGGAAAATCCCATGGATGGAGGAGCCTGGTGAGCTACAGTCCATGGGGTCACTAAGAGTCGGACACGACTGAGCGACTTCACTTTCACTTTTCACTTTCATGCATTGGAGAAGGAAATGGCAACCCACTCCAGTGTTCTTGCCTGGAGAATCCCAGGGATGGGGGACCCTGGTGAGCTGCCATCTATGGGGTCGCACAGAGTCGGACACGACTGAAGTGACTTCGCAGCAGCAGCATTTAATATTCTTCTTCCCATGAGATTTTCTGAGCTTAGGAGGAGAAAATGTGTATCTTGTCCTAAGAAAAGATAATGGGGAGTTGGGTCATGACTAACTCCTTAGGTCACTTGCCCACGAGTCCTACAAGTCTAAGCGGCTGGTGGGGACAGGGTGGCGTGCCACACGCTGACTAAGGAGGTGGACCGAGTGTCCTCTCACTAGGTGAGCTTCTAAAGAAGATGAGCTGGTGGGGGTGAGCCCCTGGGTCTTCTGATCCACCCCACAGCTGCCGAGTTAGCAACCACGATAGCCTAGTACGCGTAGTATGGAGTCAGTGACTCCGTACCAGATGACTGTGGATCTGGTGACTTCTCCACGTTTGGCTGTCTCCAGGACCGCATTGAGTTAACCAGAGACACAGGCAGTGGAGCAGAAAAAGCACAGTTTGAAACTGGCCGTGGCTGTGAAGCCCTGCTGTGACACCCACTAGCTCTTTGACCTTGATAATATTCATTGTATCTCTCCAAGCATCAGTCTCCTCACCTTAAAATGGTGAAATGAAGACCTGTTTCATAAACTCTTAATTGTGCTTAAATGAGATATGATACAAAATGTGATTCTATTAGAATGGAGGCTCAAAGAAAGAAGCTGGGGTGACCATTAGTCGAGTCCTTTACTCTTGCCAAGCAGAGAAAAGATGAGGGAGGCCACTTTAATGAATGATTAGATGAGGGTTGAATATAAAAGTTTAATGGACATAGATTATCTAAGTGATACTAACTTGAATTCAAGTTAATTTTAGTTTGCGAACTCAGTGTCTGTGTTAAAACCTCTTTCCCTCGTATTTGTATTCTTCATCCATTGTTCTCTAAACGCTTAATACTGTCATCATTCTTAATTCCTTGGTGACACTTTATGCTAACCCATAGCCTCAAAGTATGTCCATTGTAATTACTTTCCCAAGACATTTGGTGACAAGTTTGATCTCATTATAAATTGTTGAGTGGTTGCTGGAACCAATTTTATTGACCTTGATCTTTTGAGAAATTGATATCCTTCTCTGTTTTCTGCTTGACTTGATGGTGTTCTAACAATTACTGAGATTTATTAAGGCGTTTCAGAAATTGTTTCTTCTGTGTCGAAAACACAGTCTCTTGTCTTTTATAACTCAGAAGACGTGGAGGAAGCCTTTGTTGTTGTTTTGCAAAAGCAAGCTTTTCTTGGAGGTGGGTGTTTTGCTTTTAGAAGAAGCTCCTCATCAGTAGATTATCTGAGATTTCACACAGACAACAAAAAGCATAGAAAACCACTCTGTAGGCATATCAGTTTAAAAGATTTCCGTGAAGTCAGGTAAGAATCTGAGCCATGTAGGTGATGTTCAGCATTGGCAACGGGTTGTTCTTGTTTTTAAAAAGACATGAAGTGGTAAAAGAAGGATAAAGAAAAGAAAAATTACAAAAACTAAAAATTCCCTCTCATTTTGGACTGAAATTGTTGAAATATCTAATATCGTGGAAGGCTGTCAAGGTTGAGTCTTAACTCACTAGTAAGTGAAGAAGTTGATGTGATACAAGTCTGAAAACGCTGATCATTGATCCCTCTTTCCTCCCCCAACCCCTTCCATCTTCTCCTCACTTCTTCCTTCCTTTTCTCAGTTTTTATTTTTTTAATTAAATTTTTCTTTATATGCATGCACACACATATATGTATCAGTTCAGTTCAGTTCATTTGCTCAGTCGTGTCCAACTCTGCGACCCCGTGGACTGCAGCATGCCAGGCCTCCCTGTCCATCACCAGCTCCCAGAGTTTACTCAAATTCACGTCCATTGAGTTGGTGATGCCATCCAACCATCTCATCTTCTGTCGTCCCTTCTCCTCCTGCCCTCAATCTTTCCCAGCATCAAAATCTTTTCAAATGAGTCAGCTCTTTGCATCAGGTGGCCAAAGTATTGGAGTTTCAACTTTAACATCAGTCCTTCCAATGCACATTCAGGACTGATTTCCTTTAGGATGGACTGGTTGGATCTCCTTGCAGTCCAATATATGTAATTTAATATAAATGCTTAAATGGCATCATACAATAATCTTGGAGGAGAAGCTATAATATCTTTTTTCTCCTTTTTTTGCTTTTTCTTTCTTCTCTCCTTTGCTCTTCCCCAAATCAGGCAGACACTCCCTAACCCTTCTGAATGTGTTTACTCCATGTGCTATAATTATAATTATAAACAAACTACATATAGATACACTCCTATACACACAGGTATAGAAATAGAAGGCCATTTTTAGTTCTTATTAAAAATGGCATTATTATTTTTATTATTTTTGGCCTAGTGGCTTGTGGGATCTTAGTCCCCTGACCAGAGATCAAACCTGGGTGCCCTGAAGTAGAAGCTCGGAGTCTTAACCAATGGACGACCAGGGAATTCCCTTAAAATGGCATTATATTATTCCTACTATTATGTGTTTTCTTTTTGTCACTTAAAACTTCAAGGAACTCTCTTAAGTATATAGTATCATTCTAACTCGTTGCTTTAAGTGATGCAAATTATTTCATGATGTAAAATTATCTTAATATAATCAACTATTTCCCAAATTGATAGTACTGCATATCAACAGTCCTGTGAAAAAAGCAGAGTTGTAGATATTTTTAGGTGTCTTTATTTTTATATGATAGATTACTAATAGAGTGGCCCCATCAAAGGAGGTAATTCTATTACATTTCATTAGATGTTGCTAGATGATTTTCCAGAGAAACTGTAAAGCTGACACTTCACCCAGATAGCATATTCAAAAGCAGAGACATTACTTTGCCAACAAAGTTTTGTCTAGTCAAGGCTATGGTTTTTCCTGTGGTCATGTATGGATGTAAGAGCTGGACTGTGAAGAAGGCTGAGTGCCGAAGAATTGATGCTTTTGAACTGTGGTGTTGGAGAAGACTCTTGAGAGTCCCTTGGACTGCAAGGAGATCCAACCAGTCCATTCTGAAGGAGATCAGCCCAGGGATTTCTTTGGAAGGAATGATGCTAAAGCTGAAACTCCAGTACTTTGGCCACCTCATGCCAAGAGTTGACTCATTGGAAAAGACTCTGATGCTGGGAGGGATTGGGGGCAGGAGGAGAAGGGGATGACAGAGGATGAGATGGCTGGATGGCATCACTGACTCTATGGACGTGAGTCTGAATGAACTCCAGGAGTTGGTGATGGACAGGGAGGCCTGGCGTGCTGCGATTCATGGGGTCGCAAAGAGTCGGACACGACTGAGCGACTGATCTGATCTGATCTGATCTGATCACCCAGTAGTTTGAGTCTCTTTCCCCTGCGTTCTTGTCAGTAGCAGGCATTTATTGCACTTGAATTTTTGCCGGATATGATACCTCATTGCTACTTTTTAGATGTTTTTGTTTTTGTTTTTGTTTTGCATTGACTGCTAATGAATCTGAAATCTTTTCGTTTGTGTGCTGGTCACTCAGATTTGCTTTTCTGTGAGTTGCCTGTTTTAATATCCTTTCCCATGCTTTCACACGTTGTTTTGGAGGAACTTTTTACACATTTCAAATGATAACTCTTTATCGATCTTTCAACTTGTGACTTCTTTTCCCCCAAAGCGCTGTTTATCTGTATTATCTGTTGATTTTGTTTGCAACACTTTCACCCTAATGAAAAAAAACTGCTTTGTCAAATCTGTCCTTTTCTCTCTTCCTCATTCCCTTCCTAGTTTTTTGTTTCTTTCAGTTTTCAGTTTTTCTCACTTGGTTAATAAATTTTCTTCCATACTTAGAGTATATATACAGTCTCTTACATTTTCTTCTAACATTTTATTTACTTACACAGATAATTTTTGTATACGCCTGGGGATGGTTTTATACACAGTGTACATAAGGGCCCATCCACTCTCACTTTCTCCGTATGGAGCACTATATTATCAGGCTTTTAAAATGAATCAGTTCATTACTCATGAAATTAATGTATCCCTTTGTGACATGTACACTGGGATCTATTTATGAATTGTCTATTTTATTCCATTGATTTATTATTTTAAGTCTATTTTCATGTCAATACCATAATGATTTTATTACAGTGGCTTATTACAGTACATCTCCCATTGCCATTAGATTTTTAAATAGTTTTCTTGGTTATTCTGGATATTTGTTCTTCCATAGGAAATTCAAGATAATCCTAATGAAATAAAATTTCTTTTGAGATACTAATTAGAATTATATTGATATTCACAGTATTACTTTTGGGAGAACTGACATTTTTATTACTGTCTTCCTATGCAGTATGTTATATCTTTGCATTTGTTCCAGTTTTGTTTTCTGTCTTTTAGTGATATTTGTACTGTTCATTTCTGTGCTGCTCTTGTACTGTTACTACTTTACAGTTTTTGTCACTTTTGTGAATGGAATATTTTTCCATTTATAAGTGCTTTTTTTTGGCCATGCTGTGCAGCATGTGGGGTCTTTATTCCCTAACCAGGGACTGAACCCACGCCTCCTGCAATGGCCATGCAGAGTCTTAACCACTGGACTGCCAGGGAAGTCCCTGAATGTGCTATTATTTCTGCAGAGAAAAGCTACTGATTAGAAGTATTTATTTTGAACCCAGCAGATACATTCTTTCAGTGAGTTTATAGAACATATTTACCATTCCTTTAACAACTCTATGTTGAACACTTTTCTAAGCTCTAGGATAAAGCAGTTGAACACAAGAACTCTGCCCTAGAGGGCTCATATTCTAATGTGTATTACAGTAACTAAAGCAGGGCATATGGTCTCAGTCATTGAAACAAAGGAGCACTATGATAGGCTGGAGGAGCAGACTCAGAGTGTTTACTCTCAGCGTGACTTGGTGGTGTCTTGCAGGATATGGCAAAGTGACCATCAACTGAGATTGGAGTCTTGATCACAGTCTTTTTCTGAATTCTCTCTGCCATGTTTGGAGATTTCCACAATTTCCCCCTCCAAGCACCTCTTTCCCCACTACATCTTATCTTTTATGCATCATGTGCTTTCAGAGTGTCGCTGCTCTGAGACAAATCTTTTAACTTAGGAAGTTGGGATGCACCAAAAATCCTTGTGTTGCCATTTCAAACTTGAGAAGAAAGGTAAGAAGAAGCAGTACTGTTATTTGTCTAAGCTTTTCTAGAAACCAATTAGCTAATTACTATGTCATCTCAGTTCCTCCATCCATGTATTTGCAGACTTTTCATGGATTTTCATCACAAAACAGTGTCGAGTGCTTTGTTGAGATGTAAATAGATTGTTATTACTAGATACTTTCATGTATTCATTCAGTAATGTCAAAATACATGATGTGGTCTGATGTAGCTTAGGCTCTTATAAATACGTACTGATAACAAGGCTACATATCCTTCTTTCCCAGATAGACAAAATTAATTTCCTTGTTGTATCTTCAATAACTTTTGAGATATCAAGAAACAAGCCGTTTTAATGATTAACAATTGACTCTATCTCTTCTGGAGTTGACTCACATCATTTTCTATAGCTCTGAAATAATTCCTTTGATGACTATAATAAATCAAAGATATCTTTCCCAATAATTTGCTGCCTCATAATCCTGATAAGATTGTTAATCTTTATTATTGCCCGTCTAGACTCTTGCATCTAGAGGTTGATTATGACAAATCTGAATTGTACATTAATCCCTCTCTAGTTTGTTCTCAAGCTTATTATCTGAAATTTATAAACCAGCTTCTGTTTATACACCCCTGGAACAAGAATATGACACTGGATTGTTTCAGAGTCTCCATGTACATAGTAATTGTTGATCAATAAAACATTCTTTAAGTGATTTAGCTATTTAACTTTTGGCAGAGCCAAATAGACTATAGGATGAAATACATGGCAGACAGAAGTCTGCTGAAGCCTGATAACCATGCTTACTGTGAGTGAGAGACACTCAGAGATTAGAATCACATTCATGTACTCTGATCCCTTCCTGCTCCATACTGCGAAGAACCATGTGCTCTCTTCAGTGTTGTTTAATCACTAAGTTGTGTCCAACTCTTTTGCGACCCCATGGACTGTAGCCCACCAGGCTCCTCTGTCCATGGGATTCTCTAGGCAAACATACCTGAGTGGGTTGCCATTTCCATTTCCTTCTCCTGGGCGTCTTCCTGATCCAGGGATCCAACTCGTCTTCTGCACTGGCAGGAGGATTTTTCATCGCTAAGCCACCAGGGAAGCCCTTACTCTGCATTATATTAAAGTCATTTTTAAAAATTATTATTTCCCTTACTACTGTTGGGTTTTCTCTGGTAGATATTGTAGTTCTTGAAAATAAAACTTATGTTTTTATTTATCCACTTCTGACCAGTCTTTATCACCCAGTCCAGTGAGCCACACAGTATACATATGACAGTAAATGAATGGGATTGACATGTAGGTTTGGAAGTTAATCCCATGACCCTTGGATGGGGTCATGCAGCTGCTAGCTGAGCTCCGTCAATAATATAAAACCTCTCATTCTGTTTTCTTGTTACCAAAACATTTTAACACAGAAATAACAACCTTGGGCTAAGGTGATAGAAGTAAAGTCTGATGCTGTAAAGAACAATATTATATAGGAACCTGGAATGTTAGGTCCATGAATGAGGAAAAATTGGAAATGGCCAAACAGGAGATGGCAAGAGTGAACATCGACATTTTAGGAATCAGTGAACTAAAATGGATGGGAATGGGTGAATTTAACTCAGATGACCATTATATCTACTACTGTGGGCAGGAATCCCTTAGAAGAAATGGAGTAGTCATCATGGTCAACAAAAGAGTCTGAAATGCAGTACTTGGATGCAATCTCAAAAACGACAGAATGATCTCTGTTCGTTTCCAAGGCAAACCATTCAGTATCACGGTAATCCAAGTCTATGCCCCAACCACTAATACTGAAGAAGCTGAAATTGAATGGTTCTGTGACGACCTACAAGACCTCCTAGAACTAACACCAAAAAAAGAAATCCTTTTCATCATAGAGGACTGGAATGCCAAAGTAGGAAGTTAAGAGATACCTGGAGTAATAGGAAAATTTGGCCTTGGAGTACAAAATGAAGCAGGGCAAAGGCTAACAGAGTTTTGCCAAGGGAACACACTGGTCATAGTAAACACCCTCTTCCAACAACAGAAGAGACAACTCTACACATGGACATCACCAGATGGTTGATACCGAAATCAGATTTATTATATTTTTTGCAACAGAAAATGGAGAAGCTCTATACAGTCAGCAAAAACAAGACCAAGAGTTGACTGTGGCTCAGATCATGAACTCCTCACTGCCAAATTCAGACTTAAATTGAAGAAAGTAGGGAAAACCACTAGACCATTCACTAATCAAATCCCTTTTGATTATACAGTGGAAGTGATAAATATATTCAAAAGATTACATCTAATAGATAGAGTGCCTGAAGAACTACGGACAGAAGTTCATAACATTGTACAGGAGGTAGTGATCAAAACCATCCCCAAGAAAAAAGCAAAAAGGCAAAACGGCTGTCTGAGGAGGCCTTACAAATCACTGAGAAAAGAACAGAAGCAAAAGGCAAAGAAGTAAAGGAAAGATACACCCACCTGAATGCAGAGTTCCAAAGAATAGCAAGGAGAGATAAGAGAGCCTTCCTCAGTGATCAGTGCAAAGAAATAGAGGAATAAAATAGAATGGGAAAGACTAGAGATCTCTTCAAGAAAATTAGAGATACCAATGGAACATTTCATGCAAAGATGGGCACAGTAAAGGACAGAAATGGTATGGACCTAACAGAAGCAGAAGATATTAAGAAGAGGTGGCAAGAATACACAGAACTATACAAAAAATATCATGACCCAGATAACCACGATGGTGGGATCAATCACCTGGAGTCAGACATCCTGAAGTCTGAAGTCAAGTGGGCCTTAGGAAGCATCACACGAATAAAGCTAGTGGAGGTAATAGAGTTCCAGTTGAGCTATTTCAAATCCTAAAAGATGATGCTGTGAAAGTGCTGCACTCAATATGCCAGCAAATTTGGAACACTCAGCAGTGGCCACAGGGCTGGAAAATGTCCATTTTCATTCCAATCCCAAAGAAAGGCAATGCCAAAGAACATTCAAACTACTACACTGTTGCACTCGTCTCACATTCTAGCAAGTAATGCTCACAATTCTCCAAGCTAGGCTTCAACAGTATGTGAACTGAGAACTTCCAGATGTTCAAGCTGGATTTAGAAAAGGTAGCGGAATCAGATTAAATTGCCATCATCCGTTGGATCATAGAAAAAGCAAGAGAATTTCAGAAAAGCATCTACCTCTGCTTCATTGACTACACTAAAGCCTTTGTGTGGATCACAACAAACTGTGGAAAATTATTCAAGAGATGGGAATACCAGAGCACCTTACCTGCCTGCTGAGAAATCTGTATGCAGGTCAAGAAGCAGCAGTTAGAACAGAACATGGAACAATGGACTGGTTCCAAATTGGGAAAAGAGCACATCAAGGCTGTATATTTAACTTATATGCAGAATACGTCATGTGAAATGGGGACTGGGTGAAGCCCAAGTTGGAATCAAGATTGCAGGAAGAAATATGAATAACCTCAGATATGCAAATGACACAACTCTTATGGCAAAAAGCAAAAAGGAACTAAAGAGCCTCTTGATGAAAGAACAGAGAGAAAAAGGTGGCTTAAAACTCAACATTCAAAAAACAAAGATCAAGGCATCTAGACCGATCACTTCATGGCAAATAGATAGGGAAACAATGGAAACCATGACAGACTTTATTTTCTTGGGCTCCAAAATCACTGCAGATGGTGACTGAAGGCATGAAATTAAAAGAGGCTTGCTCCTTGGAAGAAAAGCTATGACCAACCTAGATAGAATATTAAAAAGCAAAGACATTTAATTTACCAACAGTAGTCCATCTAGCCAAAGCTATGGTTTTCCAGTAGTCATCCATGGATGTGAGAGTTGGACTATAAAGAAAGCTGAGCATCAAGAATTGATGCTTTTGAACTATGGTGTTGGAGAAGACTCTTGGGAGTCCCTTGGACTGCAAGGAGATCAAACCAGTCAATCTTAAAGGAAATCAGTCCTGAAAATTCAGTCCTGATGCTGAAACTGAAGCTCCAATACTTTGGCCACCTGATGCGAAGAACTGATTCATTGGAAAAGACCCTGATGCTGGAAAAGATTGAAGGCAGGAGGAGAAGGGGATGACAGAGGATAAGATGGCTGCATGGCATAACCGACTCTATGGACATGAGTTTGAGCAAGCTCCAGGAGTTGGTGATGGACAGTGAGGTCTGGCGTGCTGCAGTCCACAGGGTCTCAAAGAGTCAGACACGGCTGAGTGACAGAACTGAACTGAACTGAAGGCCTCTGAGTCAATTCCTTTGGGAAACCAGATGTGGTGAGTGAATGTTAGTTCTTGGAAGGCTTAGGGGAGGGGGAAAAGAATCTGCCTACAATGCAGGAAACCTGGGTTGGATGTTGGATGGGAAGATCCCTTGGAGAAGGGCGTGGATACCCGCTGCAGAATTCTTGCCTGCAGAGGAGCCTGGCGGGCCACCGTCTATGGGGTTGCAAAGAGTTGCTACCATTAATTATATGCTTATAACCTATCAGACACATTATATATATCCATAGTTAATCAACAAATTTGAAAAATAAGTGCAATTATCCTGATTCTGCAGGTGAGAAAATGAAGTACAGAGCATGCAGAGCAGTTAGGTTGTTTACTGAAAGTCACTTAGCTAATAAATTACAGTACCTTATTGTGGCTTGAATCTATAGCCAAAGAACTCAAAAACTCATGAACTGTTAAAAACTTTATATTATGGTAACAAAATAACGTGAAGTGGCCTTTACAGAGTTTATCCCCCATTATTTTGGGGTTGTTTCCTGGTCAAGGACCTTGTTCTATACAGTAATTAAAAATCTACTATAGACCGAGTTTGACTGAAGAATTTCTTTGGGCATATCACTAATATAAGGGCTTCCCAGGTGGCACTAGTGGTAAAGAATCGGCTTGTCAGTGCAGGAGAAGCAAGACACGTGGGTTAGATCCTTGAGTTGGGAAGATCCCCTGGAGGAGGAAATGGAAACCCACTCCAGTACTTTTTTCTGGAAATTCCGATGGACAGAGGAGCCTGGCAGGCTACAGACCACAGGGTCACGAAGAGTCGGACATGACTGAGGGCGCACACACACAGACACACACACACATCACTAACATAGATGCATGTTTTTTACAGGTAATTGTCTAATTCTCTACTTGCACTTACTTTATGGCAAGATACTTAAATTTGCAGCTGCATATAGATATTGATAGAGTTCAAATGGTTCTATACAGATAATTTTAAAATTACAGTACAGAACCATGTTTGGCCACCAGAGGGCAGCAATGCAAGATTCTGAATGCCTTTCAAATAAAATCTCTTCCTGAGACTATATTCTTAAATTTTATACTTGGGCATGTGTACTACTGAAATATACTTTTACAATATCTCAGGAGAAACATATACTTCATTTCAGCATAGGGAAAATGAACTTAAACTGTGAATTATCAGAAGCCTGGATTAACGAGATTTTAATATATAGACATGTTTACAATAATTAACAGGATAAATTCTTTTTTAAAGAATCTATCACATTCATTATAGCACATACATGTATAATTTCAAGTATGAATGCGTCTTTTCTTGAAGCAGAATAGACAAAACTGTATTTGATTGCACTTGTTGGCAGGAGCTTCAAGTTAGACTGTGGACTTTACAATAATAACTCTACATTTTAATAACACAGTGTATGATTTAGGCTGTTCTCTCCCAGGTAGTCTGGATTAGTGTTTATTTTTTTATATGTTTCAACACCAAATTCAAATAAGGTGATGGTAGAAGTAGTAATAATTAGGATAATAGCAAATGGATTCTGAATAGTTGACCAAGCATTTTCCTATAATTGATCTCATTTTGTGATTGATAGCTGGTAGACTGATTTACGTATCAGTTTGACTATTATAGAAAGATATTACAATATTTGTTTAGGAAATACTTCCCTAACTCTTTCTTTCTTTTCTAGGTGACTGCTTAGCCCTCCTGGCAAACATAAACAGATCAGTTTGAAGAATAGGCAGACAAATGTGCTTCATTTTACGGAAGATCACCCATAGCAGCTTTCAGGTTTCCCAGGTGTTTCAGTGGTAAAGAATCCACCTGCCAACGCAAGAGACACAAGCGACATGGGTTTGATCCCTGGGTCCAGAAGATCCCCTGCAGGAGGAAATGGCAACCCACTCCAGTACTTTTGCCTGGAGAATCCCATGGACAGAAGAGCCTGGTGGGTTACAGTCCATGGGGTTGCAGAGTCGGACAGGACTGAGCGACTGAGCAGGCACACACACACACACACACACACACACACACACACCCCTCTGTCTCAAACTCTTGGATGATTGATACCCAAGGAAGTCCCTCTGGTAAGAGTTACTCTGTCGCTCCTTTGTAACGATTAGTGAGGTTTTGTGAAATGACAGATAGCATTCTTGGATTATATTCAATTTAAAATTACAATTAAAGAAATTAAAAATCACTTAACTCCACATTTGGTGTCAAACCTGGGGCTTAACGGGTTTCCCACGCGTCTGAGAATTCATTAGCGTTCCTTCTCCTTTGTTCTTTCTCGTGTCTTGACTTCATGCTTAGTGTACTGATCCTTCCTCAGCCATGCAAGAAGCTCTAAAAGTATCTGTCTACAATACTTATTTTTTAATTCTGAACAATTCCTCTCCCAAGGTTAGTGCTAATTATACTGTCAGGATGCGGTGGTGGAGTTAGCTTAGTTAAAAAGAAAGAAATGCAAGAAAAAAAAAATGGCTATTGATAACTTGAGGCGACGTTCTGAGTGTGAGAACACAGCAGAAACACTTGGTGGATGGGGAATTAAATTTCCACATGACTGTATGGATGTGCGTACATGATTCAGTGAGTCAAAGATAATGAGCCTTTATTTGCTTGGCTCCATATCCAAGGCTCTTCAACTGATTTCTATTTCAGAAGCATCCTCCTGTCTGTCCTAAGAGGATAGATGAGGCAGCTCTTCTGCTCCTCACTGCTTGTTTGGGGGTCCTATACACTGTGTCCTAGCCCTATTTATCAACTCCACTGTTTGTAAAAGTGAGCTGCTAATCAAGGATGTCTCTCTTGTCCCCGCTACCCTTATTGGTTGTCTTGAGCACTTTTCTTAGGCTCCTGTTTCATCAGGTTTAGAGGAACAAGGAGGTGTCAATGCCTACCTATTACCAGGTATGCAAATATACACAAAGAGCCCTGGCACAGTGCCTGAGATGTTCCTAACCCCCCTTGCTCCTTTATGCTCTTTTAATCTTTCCTCAAATGTTTCTTCTGAGAGGGATAGCGGTCAGCATTTTGTAGACTGACAGTTCTCAGCGTCTCCTTTCTGCTTTGTGTTCTTTCTTTTTTAAAAAAATTTATCTGTTTGGGTCTTAGTTGTAGCACGTGGGATCTTTAATCTTCGTTGCAGTATGCAGGATTTTTTTTTTTTTAATTGTGACATGTGGGATCTAGTTCCCTGACTAGGGATCAAGCCTGGGCCCCTTTAATTGAGAGCTCAGAGTCTTAGCTACTGGACCAACAGGGAAGTCCTTTGCATATTCCCCTAACTTTTAAAAAATGAGGTATAACTGACATGTAAAATTATTAGTTTCAGATGTGCATATGTCTTACTACAATGATTCCAAGATTTCTGGATTTAGCAGACTTGTAAAATTTAAAGAAAGCTTTGAGGGCTCAAATAAAGTTGCAAACATTTTATTTAGCCAAGTATTTAAAAAAAAAAATCTACCATCTACTGTCATCATCATTTAATAAAAGAAGGGGGCTTCCCCAGTGGCTCAGCTGGTAAAGAACACACCTGCCAATGCAAGAGAGGTGGGTTTGGTCCTGAGTGGAGAAGACCCCCTGGAGAAGGAAATGGCAAGCTACTCTAGTCATCTTGCCTGGAGAATTCCATGCACAGAGGAGCCTGGCAGGCTACAGTCCATGGGGCCTCAAAGAGTCGGACACGACCGAGTGCACATGCACGCACACACACACACACACACACACACATGATATTTTAACAACCAAAGGATATAATTTAGAAATAAAGAATAGCTTTACTAGTCCATCTAGTATGATAGGAATGTAAGCAAAGTTGCTGCTCAGGTTCTTTGAGGAAGGAATGACCCTGTGTCACACGCAGTACAAAACCAGGAACTCCTGTCTAGTGTCTTGGGGGTGACAGATAAAGCGTCTTTCCTCCAAAATACATGCACACTCCCAGAGACTGGGGAAGCTTGAGAAGGTGCGGGAGGTATGTGGGAGACGTTAGGGAGCCACTGGCAAGAAAAAGAAGGATGCAGAGAGACTGAAGGAGCAGGCAAGAGAAGGAAACATCTTGAGTTCAAAAGGCGGGAGCTTGAGTAGAGGCTGTGGGTGGAAAGACGAGAGATGGGGAAAGAGGACTTTCAACGTTGGGCACTTTCCTCCCCAGAAACTAAAGTAAAAAAGTTAGTTACCTTTTATAGACTAATGACTGTGGAACCTATATTTCTACCCTGGATTCTATTTTTGAAGCTTGAACGGAGCCAGCTGCCTGCTGAATATCTCGACTTGAATGTGTCTCGACTTGAATGCCCTGCTGGGCCCATTTGCCACTTACATTGTCCAACATTGTTCAGTTGCAAATTCATATTGAACGGAAACCACATTTATCCTTGCTTAGGCCAGAATGGGGGAATTCACAGGATTAGGTGACCAAGTCCTGGACGCCTGGGATCAGGGACTCTAGTGCGTTGGGTTTTGCCCCAATCACTTGTCTGGGATTCTCTTGGTTTGTTGGCTTTATTCCAGCCAAGTGTGTCCTGCCCTTTTCAGTACAGTGGCTGGCAGTTCTCAGGTTCCCATTTCAGAGCTCCTATTAGAAGAGGACAAAAGCTCTTTTCTTCAGCTCCATTTCAAATATACATGGGAAGGACTCTGCTGGCCCATCCTCACGCTTGTGATACCTGCCACATGCTACTGCAGAGCCCCGTTCTATGGACTGCAAGCTCCTTGGGACTTGTGTCCTTCACATGCCTTTCCCAGCACCTGGTGTGACACAGACTCACATATAGAAGGACTGAGTGTGTCACAGAGCTGTGACTTACCTCCTAGGAAGCTGAACCTGACACTGGGTGTGGGGGGACCAGCAGGTTCCATCAGAGGAAGGGATGGCCCTTATCACCCTGACGAGCTCCAGCCTGCGTGTGTCAAAGGGAGCAAAGATGCATGTTTAGGGTGCGGGTCTCCCAGTTCGCTCTATGACTCAGAACTCTCACAGGAACCCTTCAGAAATTGGATGAAGGGACTTCCCTGGTGGTCCAGTGGTAGAGTTCACCTGTCAATGCAGGGGACACAGGTTCCATTCCTGGTCTGGGAAGATTCCATATGCCTTGGGGCCCCTAGGCCCTTGCACGACAACTGCCAAGCCCACGTGCTGCAACAACTGAAGCCCACACGCCTAGAGCTCGCGCTGTTCAAGAGAAGCCACCACAGAGAGAAGCCCGTGTGCTGCAATTACAGAAAGCCCATGCTTAGCAATGAAGACCCAGCGCAGCCAAAAATAAATAAAAATTAAAAAACAAACTGGATGAAGATAAATGATAATGTGGCAAGAGTTTATGTAAAAAATAGCTGTGGAGTCCTTGCTTGATGATTGTGGTCAAGGCCTTTTTGTAGCCTGCTTTCAGTTACTCAGAGAAAGACATTTCAAAAACACTGCTTCATCCTCTTCCTCCTCCTCGTCACCTCTAATAACTCCACATTGTAAATCTGCGTTATTTCTCCTTCACCAAAAGTCAGTCAGTCTAAAAGCATTCATTTCATGGACAATTATCACACATTCTACTGATGCAGAGCACATTTAATGACAAGAAATAAAAAGAATTGGCTGTTACTGCGCGCTTGTCACCTTTGATAGTCTGTAGAGCTTTATTTCCCTGTTGTGTAGAGAAGACTGTGTAGTGTCTGACATGGGGGCCACCACATTCATTACACGCTCAGTCCTTCCATCCATTTGTTTCTCGTTGATTTTTTAAAAATTATATTTATTTATTTTAAATTGATTGATGATTGTTTTATAATATTGGTTTGACTTCTGTCATACATCAGTATGATGTATGACAATGTAATTCATACATCAGTATGAATTAGCCATCGGTGTACATATGCCCCCTCCCTTTTGAACCTCCCTCCAACCTCCCACCACATCCCACCCCTCTAGGCTGTCACAGAGCCCCGGTTTGAGTTCTGTGAGTCATACAGCAAATTTCCACTGGTTATCTATTTTACATATGTTATTGTGCATGCTTCCATGCTAGTTCTAGTTGATTTTTGAGGGTAGATCAAGGTATAGACAAGTTTTCCCCCCTCTTCAACAAAAAAGAAAAAAAAACCCCACAGTGATTACTTTTACTGTTGTTTCACAGTCGCTAAGTTATGTTCAACTTTTTGCGACCCCATGGACTGCAGCATGCCGGGCTCCTCTGTCCTTCACCATCTCTCAGAGTTTGCTCAAATTCATGTCCATCCAACCATCTCGTCCTCTGTCATCCCCGTCTCCTTTTGCCTTCAGTCATCAGGGTCTTTTATTTTAACTATGGTAATAGAAACCACAAAACCTCTCGTTGGAATAGATAATAAGTAAAATTGTCTAGCAGGAACAGGAAACCCATGTTGGGTGTTCATGCTTCCTTTTCTCAGTGCCATTGGACTGAAGTGAGAGGTCACTCTGCTCATGGCCTCCTGTAGCTTGCAGAGGCCGAGGGCAAGGGGGCGGGTGGTGAACAGCTTTATCTTATTAGGGAACAGTCACCTCTGTTTTGTCCAAGGTGCTGTACTTACTAAGATTATCACTGATAATTGTGTGTCTGGTAAGCTTTGCTTGGGCTTCCCTGGTGGCTCAGCGGTAAAGAATCTGTCTGCAATTCAGGAGATGCAGGTCTGATTCCTGGGTCTGGAGGATCCCCTGGAGAAGGACATGGCAACCCATTCCAGTATTCTTGCCTGGAAAATTCCACGGACAGAGGAACGTGGAGGGCTGCAGTCCCTGGGGTCACAAAGAGTCGGACACTTCTAACATGACTTAGCAGGCAAACTTTGCTCACCACAGTCAGAAATGTTAGCCCAGATTCTAGTAAGAAAGGACAGAGAGCCCTAGCTGGTGGCACTGGAAGGAAATCAACCCTGGATATTCATTGGAAGGACTAGGGCTGAAGCTCCAATACTTTGGCCACCTGATGTGAAGAGCAGACTCATTGGAAAAGACTCTGATGCTTGGAAAAATTGAAGGCAGGAGGAGAAAGGGATGACAGAAAATGAGATGGTTGGATGGCATCACTGGCTAAATGGACATGAGTTTGAGCAAACTCTGGGAGACAGTGAAGGACAGGGAAGCCTGCTGTGCTGAAATCCATGGAGTAGCAAAGAGTCAGACCCGACTGAGCGACTGAACAACTGCCCGAGGGGTCCAGGTTCCACAGCCTCAGGCTGGTTTCTGGCTCTGTAACAGTTACTAGAAATTCATGAGTGTCAGTTTCATCAACCTGTAAAATAGGCTCCTAATTTCTACCTTGACACTTTATTGTGGGAATCAACAATAAAAAAAATAACTAATGAAAACATATTGAGATCTTGATCTAAAACAGCTCCATGCTGAGTCTTTTATAAACTCATTTGATTTAAACAAATGATGGTATTCCATCCTCCTGATGCAGTATGGGGTGGTTTCTTCGTATTCTCTGTTACCAGAGGAAAGACAGGTTTACAGGGGTTGAGGAACTTCCAGTAGGTTAAACAGTTATGGGAACCCAGACAGGTATGTCCTAAAGGTGTGGCCATAGCATTGACACAAATCTTTCTTAAGCTTAGAACTGTACGAACCCTTTTTCCTATAAAATTTATTTTATTTATTTGGCTGCACAGGGTCTTTGGGAAAACCCAAAGTGAAAGTGTTAGTCACTCAGTCGTGTTCGACTCTTTGCGACTCCATGGACTGTAGCCCGCCAGGCGCCTCTCTGTCCATGGGATTCTCCAGGCAAGAATACTGCAGTGGGTACCCGTTCCCTTCTCCAGGGGATCTTCCCGACCCAGGGATTGAACCCAGGTCTCCCACATTGCAGGCAGATTCTTTACCATTATAGCCACCAAGGCTTATAGTTCACATCTTTATTATGGATGTGAATTATTTTTTTCAATGTTTCTTAATTTCCACAAGCTGAAGATTGGTATGTGTTTGATAATACAGGGAAGACATTGCAGCTTTACTCTTTATGGTGCATGCATGCTAAGCAGCTCAGTGGTGTCCGACTCTTTGAGATCCCATGGACTGTAGCCCACCAGGCTCCTCTCTCCATGGAATTCTCCAGGCAAGAATACTGGCGAGGGTTGCATTTCCTGCTCCAGGGGATCCTCCCAGCTCAGGGATGGTAATTTCATCTCTGGCATCTTTTGCATTGGTAGGCGGATTCTTTTCCTCTGGATGCTAGGGAAGTCCCATC
The DNA here is from genome assembly GCF_002263795.3 of Bos taurus. Lineage (NCBI taxonomy): Eukaryota > Metazoa > Chordata > Mammalia > Artiodactyla > Bovidae > Bos > Bos taurus. Next base: position 28,211,058 of record NC_037341.1, read on the forward strand.
ACATTTTAAACTAAACATTTTTGAATAGGTGACTTACGGTCCAAAATTTTAAAAGTCTAAAAAGGAGAATTGGTGTTTAAATGAACAAATTTATATAGTATGCCAGAATTGGTTAATATATGTATATACATTTTTTACCATTTTTACTTTCTGCCAATCAAAACTATGAATGATCCCAGAATGGTTATGTAGAACATATGGATGACCATCTTTTTTTGCATTTCTTGTCACAGCTAACTTTCAAACACCAGGGAGGCCAATTTTTAGAAGGATGGATAAATGCAATCATGTAATATACACCTATGTATACCTACACAGGTTCTCCCTTGATGACAGAGGTGCAGTTTTGGAGAGAAGAGTAGCAATATTGACAAGGAAACACGTGGTGTGTTGGAACGAATGGATCTTCAGTCAGTCATGGGCACGTTGCTGGCTGTACCGCATTTCAAGATACTGCATCTAGATTTGTGTCACTGGGAAGGCTTCGGAGAGAACAGATGTGAAATGCTAAGCCAAATGAGTGTGCGAGTTTTGCACATCTGTCCCTTTAATTTCTCGTATTTTTGCTTCATTATCTGCGCCATTGGACTGCTATATCTGTCATAGGCCGACAGATGGCAATATTATAAGATCATTTTTTTAAGATGGTTAAAATGAACGATAGTCTCTGCTGCTCTGAGATTAGTCAGATGGAAGAAACAAGATCTTTATTGGTTGTCTCTTTGGTATTTACAAAATCTTTTTTTTCTAAATTTTCCATAAAATATTAGCCATGTTATTTTCACTTCACTGCTGCCTCTTTGTGATTGGTTTTCTTTTTTTTCTCTTTTGCTTAATTTTTCACTCCATAGTTAAATCCATCTTTGTTGTATTCTATGTGCAAATATGGTGGTAAAGAATCTGCCTGCCAATGCAGAAGATGCAAGAGACACGGGTTTGATCCCTGGGTCAAGAAGATTCCCCTGGAATAGGAAATGGCAACCCACTCCAGTATTCTTGCCTGGAGAATTCTCTGGACAGAGGAGTCTAGCAGGCTACAGTCCATGGGGTCGGACAAGACTGAACGACTGAGCACATGTGCAAATATAAACCTGCTAGTAATGAAGGCAAAGAATATAACCATATAACTATTATTAATTAAGTAGTACTAGGCATATAACATAATGAATTTAAATGAAGTTGGTTTTTCTGGAGAACAAGAGACCAACAAGCCACACTCATATTGTACCTTTTTTTTTTTTTTAATATCTTTTAGACTGGAAGAAGTGTTTTTATTTTTTAATGAATTTCTTTAAATGGAGGAGAGTTGCTGCACAATATTGTTTTAGTTTCTGCTAAAGAAACAACGAAGTGAATCAGCTGTATGTACACATACACATACATTTTGAGCCTCCCTCCCCTCCTCCCCCCATCCCAGCCCTCTAGCTTGTCAGAGAGCATCTGGTTGAGCTCCCTGTGCTACACAGCGCCTTCTCAGTAGCTGTCCATTTTACACATGGCAATGGCACCCCACTCCCCTGGAGATCCCAGGGACCGGGGAGCCTGGTAGGCTTCAGTCCAAGGGGTCGCTAGAAGTCAGACATGACTGAGCGACTTCACTTTCACTTTTCACTTTCATGCATTGGAGAAGGCAATGGCAACCCACTCCAGTGTTCTTGCCTGGAGAATCCCAGGGATGGAGGAGCCTGGTAAGCTGCTGTCTATGGGGTCGCACAGAGTCGGATATGACTGAAGCAACTTAGCAGCAGCAGCAGCAGTGTATATATGTCAGTGCTACTCTCTCAGTTTGTCCCACCCTCTCCATGGAAGAAATGTTTTTTTATTTTAGAATCAAGTGTTTACAATTTGTAAAGACCTCAAAAAAGGTAAAATTTTTATTTTGAGTACTACGCTTCTCTTCTCACTCAGTTCATGTTAAATCTGACCCCTGTGGAGACCCTTGAAAGACTTTTAAGAAGCTCTGGGTTCTGGTGGTTGGAAGAGCTTTGAGTAAAAGGCTTAAGACAGGAGGGAGACAGGGTTGAAGGCATTGAACCTACACTGTTGCCAGAAGGAGGCACTTCCTCCTGCTGCATCAGCTACATCCAGACGGAAGCCCCTCTTTTTTTTTTTTTAAAAATTTATTTCTTGTATTATTATCATTATTTTTGGCTGTGATTGATCTTTGTTGCTGTGAGCTGGCTTTCTCTAGTTGCAGCGAGCGTTGGCTACTCTTCCTTGCAGCACGCAGTCTTCTCACTGCGAAGGCTTCTCTTGTTTCAGAGCACAGGTTGTAGGAGTTTGGGCTTCAGTAGTTACAGCATCCAGGCTCAGTAGTTGCGGTTCGCAGGCTCTAGAGAGCGGGCTAAGTAATCATGGCACACAGGCTTGGTTGCTACTTGGTATGTGGTATCTTCCCGGACCTGGGTTTGAACCCATGTTCCCTGCATTGGCAGGTTGATACTAATCTACTAGACCACCAGGGAAGTCCCAAGACTCCTTTTTATTTGTAACTTTCCTGTCCCTTTTCCTCTGCCCCACAGCCCTCTGGGCCCTGAGAGCAGCTCACCTGATATCTCTACCTGCGGGCTGTAATCTCTGTCTCCCACAGACTTCCAGACCTCAATCATATATGAGGGTTAGAAATATATTCCCAGGTCGGACGGCTCTTAGAGCCCCAGTCCAGCCGCTTCCTGGACTCCCAGCACCTGCTGAATTCACTGGCATTTTGAATGCACTGTGCCCGGGAGAGTCATTTCCTTCATGAGCCAGCTCTGGTGTCTTATTTAATACAATCCATTTCCCACAAGTGCAGGTTAGAGGACTGGTCCACAGGTCCTTCATACCTGAGTCCTGAGAGATACCCAACAAGAAAAGATGGGAGAAAGTCTGGCTATTTATCACCCCTTTGGAGATTCACAGTACTTACAATTTTAGCACAAGCTCAGAGAGGATTTGCAGAAGAAAATGCTTTTAACTCATTTTAACTTGATTCCCCTGCTTATTTGAACATGGAATCCCTTTTCTAAGGGGTTTCTGGTAGAAATCTTGAGAACTACAGCCTAGGAGTCATGTGTACCTTATCCTTTCCTCCTCCTCCCTTGCTGAAAATATTGAGATGCATCTTGCATACTGTGCAGCACACAGATATTAAACGTACAGCGTGATTTTATGTACGTTCGTATTTGTGTAACCAAAGCCAGATCAAATGATAGAGCTTACTCTGTGATCCCACTTACATGAAATTTAAGACTAGGCAAAACTAATCTGTGATGACATAAGTTAGAATATTGATCACCTCTGGGGGTGTGCCAGGAATGGGGGTGGGGAGGCAACATGCAGACTGGGGAAGGGCCTGCAAGAAAGTATGGGGTTCTGGAAATATTCTACACCTTCCCCATTGGTATTTGCATCAACAGGATCTTTGTGCTCCCCTGGCTTGAAAGTTTGAATGGTCCTTACTGCCTCCTTTTTCTATCTTTTACTTTTTGGCTGAGCCCCACGGTAGCATGTGGGATCCTAGTTCCCTGACCAGGGATCGACTCTGTGCCCCCTGCATTGGAAGCATGGTGTCCTAACCACTGGACTACCAGGGAAGTCCCACTGCTGTCTTGCTTTGTGTGCCCAGGGAACCTCATTTCTCCCCTTTATGTCAGTGCCCTGTTTATTCTGGGCTATGCCCTTTCTTTTTCCTGGGCCACCCCCTACACTGCTGATACTTCTCGTATTTCTGACATCACCATAGATGTCACTTGCTGCTAAAGTTGAGCTCAGAATCCTTTTTATGCACCCACCACATTCTGGGTTTTTATTCTATCACCCTGAGCTGCAGTACCCTATTTAAGTATCTGCCTCCCCACCAGACGGTCATTTCCTTGAGGGCAAATGTCTTTTTTTTTTCTTTTTTAAATATTTATTTACTTATTTATTTTTGGCTGCACCGGGTTTTTGTTGCTGCATGCAAGTTTTCTCTGACTGTGGCGAGCAGGGGGCTTCTCTTGTTGCTGAGCATGAGCTCTAAGCTCAAGGGCTCAGTAGTTGTAGCGCACGGGCTTAGTTGCTCTGAGGCATGTGGGATCTTAGTTCCCAGACCAGGGATCGAACCTATGTTCCCTGCATTGTCAGTTCGGAGTCTTAACCACTGGACCACCAGGGAAGTCCTTATCAGTGTTTTTACATGTTGATTCTTTCAATGGTTTAAAGAATATCCCACAGATTTGTTTTTAATAAGATTTTTACAAACTTTTAACTATAGAAGAACACAAATAAATCAGACTTCAGGTAAGAGAGGTTACCTATACTTATTATTGCTATTCAGCATTTTAAGATTTCTAATCATCCACCTGGAAGCAGGAAATCGAAGAAGGAATGAAATGTAGCAGAAAGAGCAGTAGGTCAAGAACCTTTGATCTCATTTTGATTCCTAACTCTTCTATTCATTAACTGTGTGACCTTGAATAATTCGCTTTGCTCACTGTGCTCATCTGTAAAAGAGACCTCTGAAGTTAAAACTCGCTAAATTCTTTTTCAGTGTTAGACTGTTATGATCAGCTGCAACAGCAGGAATAGATAGAGCTGTCTCTGACTTAAAGGAAACCCCATCTGTGAAAGTTGTGAAATTTTGGCTTTATCAAAGAAGTTAAGTTTTTAAATATGTTTTTTTGCCCTGCACTTTTTACAGCATTACTGTGTTTTCTCAGCAACACTAACTGCAACAACACATTCTCAGCCCTCACCTTACTTGACTTGTCAACAGTGTTTACCAGTTTGATCACTTCGTCCTCCTTGTTGACCCCTTGTCATCCCATCTCTTTGTCCCTTTCTACTTTCCTGATGGCCCTCCATCTCCCTGTACTTTCCTCTTATTTTCCTAACTTCTAAATAGTGGTGAACCCAGAGCCAAAACCCAGTTTTCTCTTCTGTCTACATTCATTCTTATGATTCTCTTGTTGTTTAGTCGCTAAATCATGTCTGATTCTTTTGCGACCCCCTAGCCCACCAGGCTCCTCTGTCCATGGAATTCTCCAGGCAAGAATACTGAAGTGGGTTGCCATTTCCTCCTCCAGGCGATCTTCCAACCCAGTGATCGAACTTGAGTCTCATGCATTGTCAGGTGGATTCTTTACCACCTGAACCACCACGGAAGCCCTATGATTTTGTATTAGTTGTATATTGCTTCATAACAGATTATCCCGAAATTAGCAGCTTAGAACAATACACATTTATTATCTTAGAGTTTCTGTAATATGCGTCAGGAATATGGGCACAGCGTAGGTGGGTCCTCTAATTTATAATTTCTCAAGAGGCTGCAGTCAAGGTGTCAGCAGAGACTGGGGTCTCATCTGAAGACTTGACTGAGAAAGGGTGTATATCCAGGCTCACAGAGCTGTTGGCACAATTCAGTTCCTTTGGACTGTTAGGACCACTGCCTCTGTATTTAGCTGGTTGTTGGCTGGAGGTTGCCCCCACTGTCTTGCCACATGAGCCTCACTAACATGGGCGATAATTTTATCATCCTTTAAAAAGATAATATTTATTTATTTATGACTGCATTGGGTTTTCACTGCTGCTCAGGCTTTCTCTAGTTGTAGTAAGTGGGGGCTATTCTCTGGTTGTAGCACATGATTTTCTTATTGCAGTAGCTTCTCTTATTTCTGAGCACAGACTCTAAGCACACGGGCTCAGTATGTGGCATGTTCCCTGATCAGGGATTGAACCCATGTCTCCTGCACTGGCAGGCAGGTTCTTATCCACTGTACCACCAGGGAAGTCCCTTTCACCCTTTACATAAGATATACCTCTATCTCTTCTCTCTTGCTGGAAGTTAATAATAAACGTAATCATGTTTAATTGGCATCTCAAATTTAACGTGTCCAAAACTTAATTCCTAATGTGCAACTCAGGTCCCCACCCCAAATATGCTCCTCTGCAGTTTTTACCTTTACAGTCAATGGCAATCAGGTTTTTACAGTTTCACATGCTCCAAACCTTGCAGTCATCCATGGCTTCTCTTTCTCACTCACATCAATCCATCGGCAAAGCCTGTTGACTCTACCTTCAGAAGAATTTATATCCAGAGCTCAACTATTTTTTTGCTGCCTCCCCTACTACCATCCTGGTCCAGGCCACCAACACATTTATCTGCTGTCTTTGTGCCAGTGAAGAGTCTCCATTGCTCTGAAGGTGAGGAGCAATTCTGTGGAAGGACCTACCCCAATCAGAGCTGGATACTTGGTTAGCCAGGGGTTTCTGTTGGGATAATACCCTGAGGCTCCTTCTACGTTCCCTAGAGAGGACCCTTGGCAGAAAGTTAGCTCAGTGAATAATAGTCAGAGAGGCACCAATGACGTTATATCTGCCCTTGAACATAACTGTCTCCTGAGGATGACTATGTGTGACCCGGGAGTGTCCTGTCCTCCAGCCAGGGACTGGACAACAGAGGAGGTGAGCGGTTGTGCTGTTTTCTTTTGGTTTACTAGACATGAAATAGCTCCCCCCTTTTTATTAATAAAAGGTAAAGTTAAAAATGTTCAGTTTGATGAGTACAAGGAGTTGGGTGATAGACGATTTAAGCAGAGTATTTTTAATTACTCTGGCTCATCCAGATGTCATTGTACAATAAAGTGCATGCAGCTTTAGGCCATAAATCTGTCCCTTAGAATTTGTGTTATAAAGTATCAGATTCCAAAGGCATTAAAAATTAAATAGAAGAAAGGCTTAGCGTTTTAATAGTGCTTTACATCCTGGAAAATTTCCAAGCATTCTTACATGCGTGACTTTGTTCATTTATTCAACCTATATGCACACCATATGCTGGGCTCTGTGCTAGGCACCACGAATAAAACGAAGAACAAGAAAGACAAATATGAGGCTTGTGATCCATGGAGGGACGTGACAAGAGACCACTACCAACAGAGAGGAGTCTGATGATCTAGGAAAGAAGTGGAGGAGACATTCAAGAGAGAAGGTTAGAGAAAAAGCCTGAAGGTCACAATGGAGCTTGAATCCCAGTACAGATCTTCTCTGACTTACAATGAGGTTACACCACATCGCCCCCCATTAATCCATCCTAAGTTGAAAATATCATAAGTTGAATATGCATTTAATAGGCTAATGTACTAAACATCATGGGTTAGACTGCTGCTGCTGCTGCTAAGTCGTTTCAGTCGTGTCTGACTCTGTGCGACCCCACAGACGGCAGCCCACCAGGCTCCCCCGTCCCTGGGATTCTCCAGGAAAGAACACTGGAGTGGGTTGCCATTTCCTTCTCCAATGCATGAAAGTGAAAAGTGAAAGTGAAGTCGCTCAGTCGTGTCTGACCCTTAGCGACCCCATGGACTGCAGCCTGCCAGGCTCCTCAGTCTGTGGGATTTTCCAGGCAAGAGTACTGGAGTGGGTTGCCATTGCCTAGTCTACCTTAAATGTGCTCAGAAAACATACATGAGCCTACACTTGGCCAAAATCATCTAGTACGAAGCCTATTTTATGATACAGTTTTGACTATCTTATGCAACTGATTGAACACTGTACTGAAAGTGAAAATTAGAGTGGTTGTCTGAGTCCAGGATAGTTGGAGGCGTATCGGTTGTTTACCTTCATGATTGCGAGGCTCTCTGCCACTGCCCAGCGTCATGAGAGAGGATCGTCAGAAGGTTGCTAGCCCTGGGAGAGATCAAAATTAAAAATCTGAAGGCAATTTTTACTGAATGTTTATTGCTTCTGGACCACCATAAAGTTGAAAAATTAAGTCGAACCATTGTTAAGTCAAGGACCATGACTGAAATATGTTACATAAGGAAGTGACAAAATCAGGTTTGTGGCTCTTAATTCTCCTTCTAGGCAAGTATTTAAAACTTATCCTGGTACTTCCCTGGAGGTCCACGCTTCCAGTGCAGGAGGTGTGTGTTCGATCCCTGGTCGGGGAATTAAGTTCTTACATGCCTCAGGTGCAGTTAAGGGAAAAAAAAAAAAAACCCTTCTCCTCCCCTCAGAAAACCAAATAGAGCACCTCCCATACAATAGGTTAGCTTTAGGTTTGTTTAAACATTTCTTTTCTTGTTATATTTACTTAGCTAGACCATGGCTAACATGGTAAAAAGCAGCTGCTACACCTAAGGAAAATAAAGATTCACCCATCTGTGCTGTCTACTCTGAAGCATAACAGCAAAGGGATCCTTGGGTACAAGATAAATCAGAGTTTGAAGCTTAATTTTATCACTTACCATTTTCAAATTTGTGAAAATTTGAAAAAAAATCTTGTATCTTCCCTATCTTTCTGTTTCCCTTATCTGTAAAATAAAAAGAGTAGTATCAGAATATCTGCAAAATAGCTTTCAACTTGCAAGTTTTGTGGTCTTTGTCCTGGAGACAGTGGGAAACTTCCACCAAGTTCTTAATAAGTATAGTATATGACATCTGCTTAAGATGCCACTCATTTTTACATTACAGTCTCTGTTCTTGGTTCAGTCTGCTCACATGAATTTACCTACCAACACATATCTGTGAGCACTTGACTTTTCCCCCAGATTCCATACTAACTACAAACTATTACTGTGCTCACTGATGGGATTACAGATATAAAAGATTGAGAAGATATAGATGGTGAGCTTCCCTGATGACTCAGATGGTAAAGAATACACCTGCAATGTAGGAGACCCAGGTTTGATCCCTGGGTCTGGAAGATCCCCTGGAGAAGGGAATAGCGACCCACTCCAGTATTCTTGCCTGGAGAATTTGATGGACAGAGGAGCCTTGCAGGATACAGTCCATGGGATCTATTCCTGTGCTCATTGATGTGATTAGAGATATAGAAAACTGAGAAGATATAAAAGAGCTGTTCCATTCTTTCACACCATCAAGCTTCATGATATGAACAGAGCTGGCTGAAAACCAAGTCTTAGAATTAATTAATTGACTTGTTGGTCATTAGGAAGAATACAACTTGTATTATCAAATAGTATCACGTTAGGTTTAACGGCTGTGAGAGTGGGGTTACCTCTGAGCTCAGTCCTGGAATCTCTGAACTTCACAGTCACAGCATGGTTTTGACCCAGTGAACCGCATCCACCGCCACTTGGGCTTGCGTTGGCCTTGAGAAAGAACACCCACTCCTCCTGGGGGCGAGGCTCTCCTGGTAGTTTAGGTGGTGACATGCTGTTTGCTTCTCTTGCTTCTTTCTCCCCCAAACAGACCATGTTGGCCAATTCAATTTGGTCATAAATTCATTTTCCTTAAAAATTTTTTTTTGCAAATGTTGGGGACGGCTAAAGCTGAAAATTGGCACTTGGGCACAGCAGGGGACACATTTGCTGTTTTGAATTTAGGTTTTCATTTTCTCAAGTAACACACTCCCACTCTCTCCTCCCTAGCAGCTTGGAGGATGTTCCCTTGAGTCTGTATTTATTGCAAAAATATAGAGCCACAGGCCAGGTTTTAATTCTATTAACTTTTCTGTGCAATGGATGTTCAGAAGAGAAATGCTGATTAAATTTATACATAAAGGCTAGAAATTTGGAGACAAAATATTTTATAAGTTAGAAATGCTTCTCTAGTGTCCCTTCTCTAGGGCTTTAACTATTAATTTAGATCCAAAGCCCACTTTGTTTCTTCCACTCGCCTGTGTGGTTTGTTTGTGAACAGTTTGCTTATGGAAGCTGAATGGCTTGGTTTTAAATAGGAGTGTGATATTATTACTGCTCATGGCAACCTCCAGCCTAATTGAATAATTCGCCTGATACAATTTCTCTAACTGAATTGTGTCAGTTATCGACAATATTAAGGACTCAACGTCACCTGTTGTTCCAGTGCTCTGCTCACTCCCTCTGAACAGGAGGCTGAAGTTTACAGAGGGATCACTTGGTAAACAAGCATTTAAAGAAACACATGCTGAGACCAATGGGGACTGGTACAAGCTTGGATAATGTAATATAATGTCACCCATAGCTCTGGGTGTACAAACTGCAGATTTATGCAAGTAATTAATAGTGTCTTGCCAAGAGAGTAGGCTTTTCAGAAGGAATCTTTCTTTGTGTCTTTTGATATTTAAAGAGCTGTAATTACAATGGCAGAGCTTTGAATTCTTTTTTTTTTTTTCGTCCTCTTATACACATTAATTTATGGACCAATCCAGTATTACAGACAAGCTAATGAAAGAACCACATACTCCCTTTATAATTTTTTTTTACAGTTTCACTTGCGAGGATGAATGTAAAGTAGTTAATGCTATAAATAAGTATAATGATGTATCTCTTCTCTCAATTGCCAGTTGTTGATACTGTAGCCTCACACAATGGAAGAAAAGAATTGAATTTAAATCTCTATCCATCTCATTTTCTTCTTCTCTCTTGTGCACCAGTTAAGAAATTCAACTGTTTCTGCCATTATGAGGTGTTTAAAAAAATACACTGAAACTGGATTTTCCCCACTCCTTTTTAATTTTAGGGTTATGGAAGACTCGGGAGAAAAATTACGTAACTTCTGCAGTCAGCTTAGGCTTTAGGCTTTGCCAGTTTCAAGGTTTAGCATCTTGGTTTCTCAATAATAAGTTCTACTCCTCTAACTTTACTCATTTATAAATGACAAATAGAAAGTGTATACATTTAAGGTGTACAAGGTGATGGCTTGATATACATGCACAGTTTGAAATGACTGCCACCAGCAAATTAATTAACACACACACATCACCTCGTGTAGCTACCTTTTTTTTTTTTTTTTGGTGTGTCTGTAGTAAGAATACTTAAGATCTATTATCTTAGTAAATCGCAAGTATATAATTCTGTGTTATTAACTACAATCACATTCCTGCACATTAGACGCTTAGAACCTATTCATCTTCCAGCTGAAGGCTTGTACCCTTTGACCAAGCCTCCCCAGTTCCCCAAACTCCAGCCCCAGGTCACCACCACTTTACTCTCTCATTTTCAGAATGCCATACCATGTGGGGTACACTGACCACAAACCTTCAAATGTTCACAAAAATCATCCAGCTTATGGGAGTACCTTGGCCAGAAAACATGACTGTATTCTCTGAAATTTTTGAATTTCCCTTTAAAAGTTTGAAATGATGTTTGCTTTTCCTTCAAACAAGTCATTTTAATATGTGACTTAACTAAAGGCATAAAGCTTGCTAGGACATTTTACCTAAAATAGCCTTTGGGCACAAGGCTAAGGCCAGGACTTGTGGAATTCAAATATCCGGGGACCAAAATATGAGCCAGGATCATATTATATTTACAAAAGCACTAAAGCCAAGATGCTTCAAATCCTTTCTCCTTGCATCAAGTCACACAAACTTTCCAAAGGATATCATCATTGTGCCACACTCAGTTCTTGGGACTTAGTGACATGTCTCATAAAACCAGTGTCAAATACCAATGTCAGGATGCTAATCTTCTCAATCCGTTTAAAGTATGTGTTTCCGCCATGAACTTAGAAAGGTCCTCTGCATCACCTACCCTGGGGGCTCAGACAGTAAAGAATCTGCCTGGAGTGCAGGAGACCTGGGTTTGATCCCTAGATCGGGAAGATTCCCCTGGAGAAGAAAATGGCAACCCACTCCAGTATTCTTGCGTAGAGAATTCCATCGACAGAGGAGCGTGGCGGGCTACTGTCCATGGGGTTGCAAAGAGTCACACACAACTGAGCAACTTTCACTTCACTTAATTTCTGTATCATCTAACCCAAATTTCTTTTATTTCATGAATAATAAAACTGAGACCCTGAAGAAGGAAGTGGTGTACTAGGGTCCAGCAGAGAGTTGATAGCACAGCTGGGACTTAGGTCCGTGTGAATGAGGACAGTATGTCTTCCACAGACTACATCTAATTATTTGTTTTTATGACATCCATCAATTCAATGGGGTTGGAGCAGGTAAACAGTCACTCTGTTGCTTCTTCTGTTTGTTGACCCTTTTAGACTGTAATTTCCTTAAGGACAAAGTCCTTGCATGTTTAATTCGCTCCATATGTTACCCAAGAGGAATTTATAATAAGAATGAGGGTTAGAATGGGTACTGCACTCCAGCAACAACATGCCTAACTTTTTAAAGCCAACTTTGGTTACCATAATTTATTTTTAAACATTTTGTGCTGGGGTATAGCTGATTAACAATGTTGTGACAGTTTCTCGTGAACAGAGAATGGGTAACCTCATTTTAACACAGCAAATGTGGTGAATCATCTGGTTCAGTTTAACCATCCCGGAAGGGAGTCATTACATTTGAACAGTATTAATGACCATGAGAAGTCTTCTTGAGAAAACTAAAATCCACATGGTAGGCACAGTTAATAAATCTTTAAGCCTAATTTTGTAGGTAACAAATTATAAGTCACATATAGTGGAGAGACCAGAGCATGAGCTTTGTGTTGGTTCTGAGACCACATATTTGATTTTCTTCTGAGAAGTTGTTTATTGATCTGTCACTCTATTTCAAACTTGTGTTAATTGCCTTTAGAAAGTTCCTCCCTTATATTCTAACTTTTGTACTAACTGCAAAGAATCGCCAGATTTTCTTTGCTTGTTTAAGGTTTATATGCTAAGGACTGGGTGATTAGTAACTATATGGCTGTGGTAATGCTGTGCTGTGCTTAGTTACTCAGTCGTGTCTGACTCTGTGCTGTAACCCACCAGGCTCCTCTGTCCATGGGGATTCTCCAGGCAAGAATACTGCAGTGGGTTGCCATGCCCTCCTCCAGGGGATCTTCCCAACCCAGGGATCAAATTGAGGTCTCCCACATTGCAGGTGGATTCTTTACTGTCTGAGCCACTAGGGAAGCCCCTGCCATAGTATTATTTCTTATTTTTTTTAAAGATTATTTATGATGTGGACCATTTTTAAAGTCTTTATAGAATTTGTTACAATATTGTTTCTGTTTCACATTTTGTTTTCTTTATCCCCAAGGAATGGGGGATCTTAACCCCCTGACCAGTGATTAAATCCATACCCCCTGTGTTGGAAGTCAAAATCTTAACCACTGGACTGCCAGGGAAGTTCCCACATTGCTATTTCTAATTTGTATCTACATATAGATCAACACAGGGAGGAGGAAGACAGCCTGAAATCTAGTCCTTTCCCTTTATGGGAATACAAAAGTGTATGCTGTTGAAGAAAAAAAATATCCATGACACTTGTTAAAGGCAATACGGAAGACTTTACTCAGGGTGTACCTACGGAATGTATGGATGTCACGTATGGATGTGAGAGTTGGACTATAAAGAAAGCTGAGCGTCAAAGAATTGATGCTTTTGAACTGTGGTGTTGAAGAAGACTCTTGAGAGTCCCTTGGACTGCAAGGAGATCCAACCAGTGAATCCTAAAGGAAATAAATCCTGAATATTCATTGGAAGGACTGATGCTGAAGCTGAAGCTCCAATACTTTGGCCACCTGATGCAAAGAGCTGACTCATTGGAAAAGACCCTGATACTGAGAAAGATTGAAGCCAAGAGGAGAAGGGGGCGACAGAGGATGAGACTGTTGAATCGCATCACTGACTCAATGAATATGAGTTTGAGCAAACTGTGGGAGATACTGAAGGGCAGGGAAGCCTGGCATACTGCAGTTCATGGGGTTGCAAACAGCTGGACATGACTGAGCAACTGAACAACAAGAGTGTTCTCTGCCAAGAAAGAAAACCATACTTTACCTAGAGAATTCACCCACTGCCCTAAACAGAGAATGCAACTGCTGCAAAAAGTTAAGACCTGGAAGGCCATACGTAGGATTGAGACTTCGCCTCGCTGTGTCTGTGTATCTTAGCTATTTGCATTCTTGCAACTGTTAGGAAAGCTTGGTCCTGGGTAAGATCTCTTTTGAGTGACTTAACCATGTGATGCTTTGGGTCAGCTCATCTATGATACAGGGAAATAAGCTTTGCTTTCCTTCAATGTTCTTTCTCAGTGATGCTTACTCGTAGTTTTTTCCCCCCTATTCTTTTCCTGAGGATCATTTATCTCTATATCCTGTGGTGGAGAAGACTAGGCTATGCAAATTTCATCTTTTTTTTTTTTAGGGGTAGAAGAGATCAACTTCCAGATTGAACATTACCTGAAACATTCCCTTCAGCCCTGAAGAAAATATCAGTTATTTGAGATTTCCAGTTTTGTATTCTCCAAAAATTTCTCCTGTTACTGTAGCCCCCAGATTTTTGTGACGTGAAAGTCGTTCAGTCGTGTCCGACTCTTTGCGACCCCATGGACTATATGGTCCCTGGAATTCTCCAGGCCCACTGGAGTGGGTTGCTGTTCCTTCTCCAGATGATCTTCCTAACCCAGGGATCCAATCAGGTCTCCTGCCCTGCAGGTGGATTCTTTACCAGCTGAGCCACAAGGGAAGCCCCACTTTTTAGTGTCTTACAATTTTATGACCACTGTATTTGTGAGCTATGGGTGGATGGCAAGTAGTGTCAGCAGTCCGAGTTCCCTTTGGTAAAACGGACACTGTTTATGTTGTTCTGGAAAGAACAGCGCTTTTTCTAGTCATGGGCTGAGCACTAGACTGAAAGTTGGATAATGGTCCCATTCTGCTTCTAATTACCTTTTCTGCATTGGAATATGAAATTTGTTTTCTTGTCTTTACTCTTAAAAATGGAATTAACTATTCTCCTTTGGTGGTAAAAGCTCTCAAAATATCTGTGTTTGTGCCTGTTGTGTGCATGCATGTGTGTGTGAGAGAGAGACAGACAGTAAAATCCTGCTGTCCTTGGTTCCGTAAAGCAGGTGGTCAATGTAATATGAAAATACTGTGTCAGCTGATTTTTAGATAATAGCACAGCATTCTTTATGAGGTTTTTAAGCTCAGATATTCAAAATACACTCAATAAAATAAGAATAATTCTATTAAACTGATTGGCAGACAGATTTCTGAAACATAGTCTGTAAGTAAACCAAATCCATATTAGCCTTCACGACTGTCATTTATTTATTTAATTATTTGTTTAGCTGCACCAAGCATCTTGAGCGATTCCAGTTCCCTGGCCAACCAGGGATCAAACCTGTGCCCCTCTCCCCACTTTGCAGCGGAAGCTTGGAGTTCCAACCACTGGACCACCAGGGAAGTTCACGACTCTCCTTTATTAAATAAAACCTTTAAAGCAAATGATCCTATATTTCCATATATTTTTGTTGAACAAGAAATAAACTTTTTAAAGGTAAAAAAGGCTTGTAATTGATATGTAAAATTCTGTCCAAGGTCAATACAGTCAATGGGGTTGCAAAGAGTTGGACATGACTGAGCAAACACACACAACTCTCAATCGAGGGATCAGGAAAGACTCTCTCTGTGAAATCTGAGCAGAGCAGGTGAGAGAGTGCATCTTAGGAACAGCTGGTGAAAGGCTCCTGTAACAGGAGCATGTCTTGAATGTTTGAGACTCAGCCAAGTGGCCAGTGTAGATAAGAGCAGAGAAGTAAAGCTGAGTGTGTGTGTGTGTGTTTGCTCCAAGTGAGTGAGTTGGCCAGTCACTGGAGGGTTAAGCAGAGGTGTGATATAACCTGACTTAAGCAGATTTGAAGTATTCTCTCTTGGAGCAGGACAGGAACAACTTGAAACACAGATGAAGCAGACTAGTTAATATTGAAAGAATAGTTTTGGCTGCAGTGTTGAGGCCAGGTAGAAGCAGAGAGACCAGGTTTGAAGCTATTGCAATAATCCAGGCAGAGTTGATGGTGGGCTTGGCCTGAGATGGGAGTGATGGATATGCTGAGGTGGGGTTGAATTCTATTTTACTAAGAAGGTAAGCAGAATTTACCTACAGATTGGAGATGGAATATTAGAGAGAGAAAGAAGTTAGAGAAACTTCCAAGGCCAAGGTATGTGGGAAGATGGAACTGCCCATAATTGAGATGAGGATGATTCTAGAAGAACGAAGTTTTTTGAAAAAAAATTTTTTTAAGATTTTTTAAAAATGTGGACCATTTTTAAAGTCTTTAATGAATTTGTTACAGTATTGTTTCTGTTTTATGTTTCAGTTTTTTTGGCCACGAGACACGTGGGATTTCAGCTCCCCAACCAGGGATCGAATCCACACCTCCTGGATTGGAAGGTGAAGTCTTAACCACTGGACTACCAGGGAAGTCCCAGGAAGGATGTTCTGAGGCTCGATCCTGTGTCTGTTAGATTTGAGATGTCTATTAGATAGTTGAATGGAGAGACCAAGTTAGTAGTTAGATATAAGAGTCTGAAGTTTTGGGTAGTGTTCTGGGTTGGAAATACAAACTTGGGACCCCAGTGAATAGATGGCATTCTAAAGCCATGAACTTGGATGGGATGAAGGTGGGAACAAGTGGAAAAAAGAAGAAGCCCAGGAAAGAGTCCTGAGGAGTTTCAGTGTGAAGAAATTGATTAGATGAGGCAGGGCTAGTGATAGGCATGAGAAGGCGCACCCTGTGGACAGACGGAACCAAGTCAGGATGCTATCAGAGGGCAAGTGAACACTGTTTCGGAAGAAGAGCGATGTGAACTGTGTGCAAACTGTTGATGTTTGAAATACGATCTCTTGATTCTATCTTGAACATTTAGAGATTGTTCCATATTTGCCATTTAATATATTTCAAAGGTGAAAATTGCTATAATGAAAATATTATCTGAAATCAAGCATTTTTTTTTTCTTCTAAGGAGTGGGTAGGAAGTAAGATATCCTTTATTCTTTGGGAAAATATAAGTGAACTCACATTAGCTTGTACCTTTCACATGGTGGCCTATATAGTTTAGCTTAGTACAATTTGGGGCAAACACTACTTATGTAATAATACTGACTTATTTAATTTGGGCTACAATGCAGTGTTTAAAGTTAAATAACTGACCACGAATAACTGACCATTTCATATCCTTTGAAATTTGACCAAAACACAAGTGATTTCCCTCTCTTCACTAGATATAGAAGATGCTTGCTATTTATGCACATTCAATCATGTACTTCTGGTTCTCTCTGGCTGTTTTTTTGGTACCTTGTTGTACGTTTGGAAAATGAGTTATTCATTTGCAAGTGTGTGAAATCCATGAAGCAAATGGAATATTGTATGAGATGATCTCTAAAGCCTCATCCAGTTCAAAGATTCTGAGAAGAATGCTTATACCAGTGGTCTGTGTTAAGTCAAGTTGGATGGGGGTTGGGAGTTAGCAACCCTTCAAATAAGCTGGATTAACCCTGCTGCCATTTCTCTTAGGGAAAAGGCAGCTCAGCTTTTGAGAGCATATAGGTCATCAGTAAAAGTTAGATTATAAAAGTCTTCAAGTCACAATCATTCTATGGAGTAATAGAATTGAATGTGATTTAGGCTTAAGAGTCAGGGAAATGAATTTCTAGTTAAGAGCCATGGAAATCAGCACAATTTTGTATAGTTTAAATAGACTGCTATTCTCGGTTCAATATAGGCATTCACTCAGTTCAGTTTCCTTGAGTTCAGAGGTAATAAAAAAAGATACACATTTTTCTTCAAATTCAATCAGTTTTGAAAGGGCCTATAATTTTTAAAGCTATTTTTTTTGTTTAAATTGCATACCTACTAATTTTTCACTGCCAATTTCAAAGAAAGATGCTACAATCTGGAACCTTCCATGTCTGACAGAGGAAGTGTGGAGATGAAACAACGCCAGAGAGGTCTTCCCACTTGTCATTTCTTTTCTAATGTTTCAAAGGGACTTTCAAACTGGGCAGAACCTCTGAGGACTTTACATCCAAAGTTTCCTCCCCAACAATGCCTTCTTTATCACTAGTATATTGTACACCGCAACTTTGGGGAATGTTCGAGAAGGAATTTCCTTCATAGTGGAAACCAGTGTCAGATTAAGTTTATCAAAATTGCCCAAGAATAAAAGCTGATTTTATGGTTAAAATGGTGTAAAGTAAATGTGAAGTAGTCACTGTTGGGGGCTTCCCTGGTGGCTCAGTGGTAAAGAATCTGCCTGCCAATGAAGCATGATGTGGGTTTGATCCCAGGGTTGCAAAGACCCCTGGGAGGAGGAAATGGCACCCTGCTCCAGTATTCTTGCCTGGAAAATTCTTGCATGGACAGAGGAGCTTGGTGGGCTACAGTCCGTAGGGTCGCAGAGTCAGACATGACTGAGCACCACGCGCACACACACGCACAGGGTAGGGTAGGTGAGGGAAACTGGTAAAGCGTGTGTGTGTGAGAGGTAAGGGAGTGAGGGAGATGGGACAGTGTAAAGGGACAGCCACTCCCCAGCTCCAGTTCCTAGAAGACTGACCAGTCCAGGATTGTCAGGGAGGAAGTAAATCCAAAAGGGCATTGGTGGGTCAAAGGAAGAAAGCAAAAAGTGGCCTGAGCGGGTTTCTCCTATCATTCAAGTCCGAGTCTTTCTGCCCCACACACTCAATAACTATTTAAGAAAGGAATGAATGAATCCAATTTCACTAGAGGTAAGCAGATAGAAAGAGGGAGGCTAGAGGTATAGAATGTAAGCTTTACATCGAATGCTAGACCTTTGGTTTCTCTTATTTGCATAGTAAATGCAGGCTGCAGACGGCTTCCTGTTATTACAGCTGCTGAATCAACTTACACTGGCTGCAGAATTCTATTGCCCTTGTTGCAGAAAATGACCTTGAAAAACTGAAGAACTCTTTGGGTTTGTTTCAGAAGACAATCACAAAAGCAGAATTAGGTCAAAGGATGGGTTATATATTTTAAGGTCTTTTAGGTAATTCCAAGGGCAACTAGAAATCCTTTTTGAAGTCTGAATTTAGATTTAAAAGCTCGATAGAACCCTTATCCTCACTCTCATGCTGTCGTTTTATTATTTAAGCATTACCAGCTTCCTTTCTATTTTTGATTAGGTTGCTTAATATTTTGTGGTTTCTCTTCTTTTCTCTCCTGCTTTCCACACTTCTATCTTTAATAAAGAAAGATGAAAGGAAGAGTGCCTTTTCTACCCATTAAAATGATTTTACCTTTGCATCAGCATGTTTCTCACTTTTCATAACTTGTGAAAACGTCACTATTATCACAGACATGCACAGCAGCATGTTGGAAGGTCTGTCTGAGATTACAGAATCCCTCTGCACATTTAGGAGATCCTGGAAGACCAGTGAAGTGTGCTGCATGAAGCAGTGAGAGCCTGTGAGGAAAGGTTAAATGGATTGGGATTATTCATCCTGTATAATAAGGGAATTTGCTAAAAATAATATTAATTCGTTTCAGACAATGTGATCGGTTAAAAAGAGAAACTATAACATCTTAGAAAAAATTTCCTTCTCTGTACAACTTAAAGAGACATATCTGTCAGCCGAGCTGAGGGGAGGTTCTCTTGGTACTGTATGATTTTAGGGCTGTATCAGGGTCTCCTAGAAGAGACACCACACAGAAACTTGAGCAAGGAAATCTTAATGTAAAGAACTGACTCTTGGAAATAGTGGGGAAGGAGAGGGTGGAATGATATGAGAGGACAGCATTGAAATATTGTGTGTGCTTAATCATGCAGTTGTGTCCAACTCTGTGGGACCCCATGGACTATAGGCTGCCAGGCTCCAACTGTGGAATTCTCCAGGCAAGAATACTGGAGTGGGTTGCCATGCCCTCTTCCAGGGGATCTTTCCGACCCAGGGATCCAACCTTCATCTCTCAAGTCTCCTGCATTGGCAGGCAGGTTCTTTACCACTAGCACCACCGGGGGAAGCCCAACATACACATTACCATATGTACAATATATAACCAGTAGAAGTCTGATGTACGATACAGTGAACCCAAAGCTGGTGCTCTGTGACAGCCTAAAGGGTGGGAAGGGGAGGAACGTGGGAGGGGGTTTAAGAGGGAGGGGACATAACCTCAGACATGCAGATGACACCACCCTTATGGCAGAAAGTGAAGAGGAACTAAAAAGCCTCTTGATGAAAGTGAAAGTGGAGAGTGAAAAAGTTGGCTTAAAGCTCAACATTCAGAAAACGAAGATCATGGCATCTTGTCCCATCACTTCATGGGAAATAGATGGGGAAACAGTGGAAACAGTGTCAGACTCTATTTTTCTGGGCTCCAAAATCACTGCCGATGGTGACTGCAGCCATGAAATTAAAAGATGCTTACTCCTTGGAAGGAAAGTTATGACCAACCTAGATAGCATATTCAAAAGCAGAGACATTACTTTGCCAACAAAGGTCCATCTAGTCAAGGCTATGGTTTTTCCTGTGGTCATGTATGGATGTGAGAGTTGGACTGTGAAGAAAGCTGAGCGCCGAAGAATTGATGTTTTTGAACTGTGGTGTTGGAGAAGACTCTTGAGAGTCCCTTGGACTGCAAGGAGATCCAACCAGTCCATTCTGAAGGAGATCAGCCCTGGGATTTCTTTGGAAGGAATGATGCTAAAGCTGAAACTCCAGTACTTTGGCCACCTCATGCGAAGGGTTGACTCATTGGAAAAGACTCTGATGCTGGGAGGGATTGGGGGCAGGAGGAGAAGGGGACGACAGAGGATGAGATGGCTGGATGGCATCACTGACTTGATGGATGTGAGTCTGAGTGAACTCCGGGAGTTGGTGATGGACAGGGAGGCCTGGCGTGCTTCGATTCATGGGGTCGCAAAGAGTCGGACATGACTGAGTGACTGATCTGATCTGATCTGAAGGCCAGTTCATGTTGACGTATGGTAAAAACTGTCACAACATTGTAAAGTAATTACCCTCTAATTAAAAATAAATAAATAAAATAAAAAAGAGAATTATTACTTATAATAGTGAATTGGAGTCACAAAAGATTGGCCAGTGAGAAGTACAGAGAATGTCAAAGAATGCAGGAATAGCAGTTCTAAGGAGCCCCTACTTCTGGGGCTGAGCTTGGATACCCAAGGAAAAGGATCTTGCCCTGGCCTCCAGCTTGATGGAGATCCAGTCTCTGATGCAGAAGGCATGGCTATAGTTCAGTGGTTGGCAGAGAAGTCACAGAGGTGTTGCTCTGGTATGAGTGGCTGGAAATCCACCCTCTGGAACTTACTGGATGGCAGGGAATCTGTGGATGGGGAGGTACCTCATTGGTGGCAGTCTACAGCAGCAAGTTACACAACCTGCCATGTGAGTGGCTGGCTGCTGGGTAATGTTGCTCACTGCATGAGCTGCATCCTGAAGATGCTGTGGGTGTCTCAGGAGCTGAGTACCCCAGAGAAGCCACCTAAAGGTGGCATCCTCAGGAGCTTTCTGAGAAAGCACACCTTAATAGGCAAGAAAGCCCCTCCCTCCTGGAACACGTCTCTAGCTTCCTCTACCTGTAAAGTTTAATATCATGACACTTGGCGGAGAACACCTAAGGGATCTGTTACGATTGTTGTTGAGCAGGCAATGAAGGGTAATTTTGCCTATGAGGGAGGCAATAAATTGATAAATATGGCACAGGGATATTTTGGGATAATGGAAGTTAATTTGTAAGGCGGGCCAGGGGAAGAATTCTGGCTTATGTGCTGTGTGACATCTCTGGATGCAGTGAGGAGGCTGGGCTATATAACAGACCTCATTCAGCTCCTAACAATCTATTTCTGGTTTGTTACTTGTTCCCTACTGTACTTATCTTGCCTTTGAAGTCGTATAGGCAAGGTAAGCTTATATGACTTACCTTGGTTGGGTGAGATACTCCTTTTAATTTGAGGGGGGAGGGTGTTGAAAAGTCTGTTTATTATTGCTACTGTTAACGATTTCTTACTGTATGTTAACATTTTGTTGTTGTTTAATTGCTAAATTGTGTCTGACTTTTAGTTTAATCACATAAAAAGGTTAACATAGATTTTGTGATTAAAGTACTTCTGAATCTTTTCTTGGTACTTAATGTATAATAAAGGAAGCCTTGCTCTTTGCTCTGTGTAGGTGGGATTTTGGTTATTTGGTGGGGACCATTCCAACTTCTGGAATTTGGGTACTTACATTTAAAAATATTGTTTACATAGTAAGACACAGCTGGGGAATGAAACATTTCTTTTCCCCCAAAACTAGTCTGTGTCAAAAACTTTGTAAGTGAAAGAGTCATAAGCATGGTAAAGTCATTCAATAATTTTTACAAACACTTTTTGGTGTAAGTCCCAGAAATTGAGAATAAGGTTGATTGGGCAAAGAATCCTACTGAAAGTCAGATGGTTTTTAATTCTTTGCTTGCTACAGAATTAAAGGGGACTCTCAGTGGCTTTTTAGTTGATGGATCATTAAAAAAAAAAAAGACTTCCGATGATATATCACTTCATGATATTTTTGGAGGGGTTTGTAGAATTCAGTGACACCAGTAACAAAACTCCTGTTAATATTTGCTTATTTATGTGGACAAAGTATTTCAACACTTGCATTTTTGAAAATGAAAAGCAGAGATATAATTTCTGTGGAACATCTCATCCTATTGGTGTGTAATATTCATCCACAGGCACATGAACTCATTGAAAAAATAAAATGGCCTCACAGATCTCACTAGATGTGTTTTTTTTTTTTTTTTTTGGATGAGAAGTTACTTTGATAGGCAGCATTCTTGAAATGTTCCCCCAAGGTTCCTAATGCCTAGTTAGTCAGAAAACACGAATCTTGGCATTGCTCTGAACAGACTTTGCAGAATTAAATCTTGGATTATCTGGTGGACCCAAAGTAAACATGTACATTCATGCTCAGTCGCTCTAGTTGGCTCTAACTTGGCGACCCCATGACTGTAGCCTCTGTCCATGGGATTCTCCAGGCAAGAATACTGGAGTGGGTTGCCATTTCCTTCTCCAGGGGATCTTCCCGACCCAGGGATCGAATCTGTGTCTCCTGCATTTCCTGTATTGCAGGAGGATTCTTTACCACGGGACATGGGGGAATCCCAACGTAAACACATAAACCCTTAAAAGCAGCGGAAGCAGGGAGAAGCCTCAGCCAGAGAGATGTGGCAGAAGAAAAGGAGGCAGAAGGGACATGGAGGGTGAGACAGGCACACTGCCCAGTTGCCGGTTCTGAGATGTAGATGGCTCCCTGCATGGACCGAGAGAAGACTCTGGGATCTAAGAATGGTTCCTGGCTGACAGCTAGCAGGGAAATCGGATTTCAGCTCTACTGCCTAGACTTGACTTCTATCCATGCTGAGGGGGCCAGGCACTGCACTCAGGGATGAGGGGACGGAAATACATGGAATCAGGCTGTTTCTATACGAACACAAGAAGATGACTGTCTACTTGGGGTTTGATCTTTCATCCTACAGGACTCAGCTGTCTGCTGTCTGTGCTCGAAGTGCTTTACATTTGTTGATAAAATTCTTCATTTTCTGCCCTACTTCTTCTTCTTTTTAAAAAGTTTTTTGGTTTGGCTGTGTTGGGTCTTAGCTGCGGCATGCGGGATATTTCACTGTAGGCGCTAGTTATGGCAGGCAGGCTCAGTAGCCCCTCACTCGGCTTGTGGGATTGCAGTTCCTTGACCAGGGATCAAACCACGTTCCTTGCATTGCAAGATGGGTTCTTAACCACTGGACCACCAGGGAAGTCCCTCTTTGAAAGCCTGGTTTTCCTTCTGACTGTCTGATCTCTGTTGATGGTCGGTCCGTCTGTGTAGTCACCTTCCTGGACCCATAGCCTCCTTGCTTCTCCTCTCCAGCCCCCTCAGGCCACAGTCAGAGTCCGTCAAGTCTGCTCCCGTCGGCTGGGAACTGTGGCCCATCCTGCTGTTTGTCTGCAAGCCCAGCTGCAATGCAAATGTTCACTCTGGACTGTGTCCTGGTCTCCTCTGATTCAACCCTTGTAGCTCGATGCAACTTAAAAAAATGCAACCTTGCCTAGGTTTCTCTTCCACTTGAAACCCTTTCTTCAGGGCATCCCAATCTTTCCTGTCTCCTCTTCTTCAGGCACGCTGCTCAAACACATCCTGTTCCATGACTCCCCAAGTGGTAGCCTCTGTAAGAATGGCCTCTCTCCATACTCCCTCTTGTCCACCTGGCCACTCATCTTAGCTCACTGCACACACGGTGGAAAAGTCCACACTCTCCACAGTCTTACCTGGCCCTCTTCCAGCACACTGCACCAAGGGTTACCCAAGGCACTTTCCATCCACAGACTTTGTTTAAATTCTACAACAAGCCGAGAGATTATTATTACTTCTTAGTTTTCAAATTAGAAAGCTAAACTCAGAGACAGTAAATAACCTGCCTCACCTGGGAAGAGGCTGGCTTACCTGGTGGCTCACATGCTAAAGAATCTGCCTACCAGTGCAGGAGACCTGGGTTCGATCCCTGGGTCAGGAAGATCCCCTGGAGAAGGGAGTAGCAACCCACCTCAGTATCTTGCCTGGAGAATTCCATGGACAGAGAAGCCTGGCGGGCTATGGTTCAGGGGGGTCACAAAGAGTTGGACACCACTGAGCAACTTACTCTTTCACTTCTTTCAGCAGGGAAGAGGGCTGGCCAGGATTCTGAGCTTCAGGGCTATGCTCCAGGGTGTATTCATTTTGGAGTTAATGAGCCATCAGTTCACCCACAGTCCTGTTCCGCAGTTGTGATCCAGGAGGAGGGGGAAGTTACTCAACCTCGCCACAGTGTCTCTCCTGTAAACCAGGGGTCTCCAATCTCCAGGATCTAATGCCTGATGATCTGAGGTGAAAGTGTTAAGTCGCTCAGTCGGGTCCGACTCTATGATCCCTACGGACTGAAGACCGCCAGGCTCCTCTGTCCATGGGATTCTCCAGGCAAGAATACTGGAATGGGCTGCCATTCCCTTCTCCAGGGGATTTTCCTGACCCGGGGATCGAACCCAGGTCTCCTACATTGCAGGCAGATTCTTTATGGTCTGAGCCAGCACGGAAGCCCAAGATGAGGTAAGGTGTTTGTTAATGGGTAGTGTGAGCACCCTGCCAATAAATGTTCCTATTCCTTTTCTTTTTTTTTTGAAATGACACTTTGCAAACAATTTCCTGACCCTGCATGATGACCTTTTGGGCATCCCAAGGGGTAGATTCCCGGGGAGTGCGCTCAGACCTCCTCTTTCTGTTCAGTTGAAAGCTATGGAAAATCATAAGGACTGTGGGGCTTGAACAATCGGCAGAAAGATACTTGCACATGAGCTTTTTTATTAGATAGTTGCGAAAACCAAGCTATTTACAGATGTTGTCGCTTTTGTGTCTTTAACTGCTGGTTAGATTTCAAAAGCATCAACTTTGTTCTGTGGTTCACAATGGCTGTGAAAAGATGTTAAGACTTCTGGAAATTCGTTGATGGTGAGCAGAATCTTTGCCTATGCTTTTGATTTCTAAATCATAGCTAATTTCTTTGGCAAACCCATCATTTCTAATTTAATGAATAGTATTTCAGTAATTGAACTAGCTTTTTGAAAGCAACAATGGCAGCCAAGGAGATCGTAACAGAGGGCAGGAATAAGATAAATGGAGAAAGAGACACATTACTCCTTTTTGCTCGTCTGGTTGTTATTATTGTTAATAATAATAATAAAACTCAAGAAATTGATATAACTGTCTTTTTTATCATTGTTTAAAATATCCTTGGGAATGTCACAGAAAATAGCAGTTGTGGCAGTGCACCCTAAATTATAGTACAGTGAGAAAAATTGGCAGTGGTGGGTTCTGCCTGACAATTGCTGCCTGATATTTTGAAAGCAAAATAGTCACTTAAACATTTTTAGGCCATTTCATGAAAAAAAAAGAGAATCACAATTTCAGGTGAGTTTCACCCCTGATTATGATTTATTTGCAAGGAGGGAGGGATGGTTTGGTGTGGCAGGCAGACAGGTGGCCCAAGGACCTCCGCCTTCTGTGTTCCTGTCCTGCATGATCCTCTCCTCCTGAGTGTGGGCTGGATTTCAGGGGCTCGCTCCTAACAGATAGGATGTGGCAGGAATAACGGGATGCCATTTCTGAGGCTGGTTGGTAAAGGGTGGTGACTTCCATTCTCGGTGCTCTTTCTTGCTCTCTCTCTACCCCCTCATCTGGGAGGTGGCCAGACGCCATGGGCATCTCCATGCTGGGTGCCTGCACTCAGTCATGTCTGACTCTTTGTGACCCCAGCAACTGTAGCCCACCAGGCTCCTCTGTCCATGGGATTTTCCCAGACAAGAATACTGGGGTGGGTCACTGTTTCCTTCTCCAGGGGATCTTCCTAACCCAGGGATTGAACCTGTATCCTCTGCATTGGCAGGCGAATTATTGTTTTTCCTTTCAACTGAAGGATTATTGCTTTACAGTATTGTGTTGGTTTCTGCGCATTTCAGCATGAATCAGCCTGGCAGACGGATGCCTTACCACTGTGCTACTTGCAGAGTCCAGTGGAAGGCCCCAGAGGAGAAGAGCCTGAGTCTTGTCAATATCCCTACGAATGAACCTGAAAGTGGCTCTCCTTCCTCACGTCCCCCCGCCCCAACCCCATCAGCTTTCAGATGAGAACACAGCCAAGGCTGGTAGCTTGACTGTCCCCTCACGAGAGGCTTTAAGCCCGAGGCACTCAGCCATGTGACACTCAGACTTCTGACTGCAAGATAATAAAAGCAGATAATAAATGCAAGATAATAAACTGCAAGATAATAAACGTTTGTTGATTTAAACTGTGGAACTGTGGGGTTATTTGGTATGAGGCACTAGGTAACTAATACAGATGGGGAGTACGATGGGAATGACGAGTTCTGGAGTGGGTAGGTCTCTGAAAACTGGGGGCCACAATGACAGGATCCCTAGGCTCTGTTTTGGGGGGGTTCTGAGAGCACACATCTGGCATTATCCAAGCTCTTGGGCCCAAGACTTTTCATTTCTGGATACTGAGGCTAACCCTCTGTCTTCAAGCAATGAAAATGGAAACTAGCCAACTAAAGCAAAGGGAGATTTATTGGAAAGCTCTCAGGAGGCTGTAGAATCAACAGAAGACTTTGAGGCCAGGTTTGGGGACAGGCAGGGACACAGAGTCCCAGGATTTAGGAAAAAGTACGGCAACATTCTCCTAGCTGCAAGTTGGGTCAGCACATGGCCACTACAATATATGGCCCATGATGTCATTAATACTTTCTATCCTTGTGTTATTCAAGATTCAAAACCCTGAGAGAGACCATTCAATTGGCCATTCTTAGCTGTGTGCCCAACTCCTGGTTGCTTTGACGCTGGGAAATGAGGAGTGGGGCCCTTTGAAGTTCTTTCTTAAAAAATATATATTTATGTATCTTTGGCTGTGCTGGGTCTTCGTTGCTGTGCAGGTTTTTCTCTAGTTGTGGAGAGTGGGCGCTAGTCTCTAGGTGTAGTGTGTCAGCTTCTCATTGCGGTGGCTTCTCTTATTGCAGAGACTCCTAAATCAGGGATTGAATCCAGGCACGAGAGCAACTCATCCTGAACCTCTCTCAACACTAAGTGGGCAGAGGTGTGGGTGGGGGAAGGGCTGGCCTCTGTATTTTCAGTAAGCTTCCCTGGAGACTGTGCCATGCAGACTAGTTTAGGATTCCCTGGTTTAGCTATTTGCTCACTAAACTCCCCTATGGCTTAATAATTCCATGATCCAGAGAGTTCTTTTGCATTAAAAAGGTGTCCATGGATGGGGAAAGGATAAAGGATGTGAAAATTAGTGTTGTGTGCATTGACTAAACATTGATAACTGTGAAACTCCCTGTCAGGGTATAGGTCCAATGTAGCAATTCTGATTTGCCCATACCTGGGGGCTCAGACAGTAAAGAATCCACCTGCAGTGAGGGAGACCTGGGTTTGGTCCCTGGGTTGGGAAGATCCCCTGGAGGCGGGCATAGCAACCCACTCCAGTATTCTTGCCTGGAGAATCCCCATGGACAGAGGAGCCTGGTGGGCTACGGTCCATGAGATTGCAAAGAGTCAGACAGGACTGAACAACTAAGCACAGCACACAATGATGCTGTCATCAAAATTACAGGACTCTTTTAATTCACAAAATGGTCTGTACCTCGTGAGCAGTGCAATGCCATTAGCTGTAGAGGACATCTGCCATTAGGCCACCAGGTACAAGCAGGTGCGTCATCATTCTGCTGGTACTTGATTTCTTTTCAGGACCCTACCTTTCCCCCAGTGGCTGTAGCTTCAGGTCACAGACTAGACTGCCTCAGTGAGTCTTGTTTAATCAAGATAGGAGTTTATTTCTATCTTATAACATTTAAATTATTTCTTGTACAACACAGAAATTACAAGACATAGAAGATATTTCTTATATAACATACATAAAAGTTATTTCTCACTTATAAAGTTTGAGATGGTGGTCCAGACCTGAGTGAGGGCCCAGTGGTTTTGAACACACAAGCTCCTTCCACTTTTAGACTTTGCTGTTCCCAAGATGGGCTTCCCAGGTGGCTCAGAAATAAAGAATTCTCCTGCCATGCAGGAGATAGAGACATGAGTTCGGTCTCTGGGTTGGGAAGATCCCCTGAAGGAGGAAATGGCAAACCACTCCAATATTCTTGTCTGAAAAATCCAAAGCACAGAGGAGCCTGGTGGGCTACAGTCCATGGGGTCATAAAAGAATCGGACACAACTGAGCGACTGAGCATCCCACGGGTATGGCCCTTGTACATGAGGTCAGAGATGACTGTTCACGATCTTTACATTCAGCTATAAAAAGAAGAACTGAGAAAAAGGCAGTGTGACTACCTTCCTTTCCTTTTATGGGTGCGGCCCAGAAGTTGCACAAACCATTTTTGCTCATATGATCTCACTAACTAGAATTAGGATACATGCTTTTGTATGAGGGAGGCTGGGAAAAATGCAGTCTTTAGGCCAGCTATAACTTTCATTACTAAAAAAAGAAGAGGGAATCAGACAATGGGGAAACAGTTATAGTCTCTGCCACAAAAGGAAAATTCCTGGTGCTTGCCCTCCATTAAGAAATTCAGGGCTTCCCTGATGGCTCAGTGGTAAAGAATCCACTTGTCATTGCAGGAGATGTGGGTCTGATCCCTGATCCTAGAGTGGGTTGCCATGCCCTCCTCGAAGGGACCTTCCCAACCCAGGTGTTGAACCCAGGTGTCTTAGGTCTCCTGAATTGGCAGGTGGGCTTTTTATCACTAGCGCCACCTATAAGCCAATATAAAATAAAATGAAAAGTTATTCTTTAAAAAACAAAAGTGACGTGTTTTGACCTCTTCTTGAGGTCTTTTTTCTCCACTGAGCTTCAACAAGTCCTTGTAGGTGCACTTGCTGTTTCCACCCTCTGAGCCATCCCCATGCACAGGGGACCCTGCATGCATGCCACCTTGGGAGGGTGTTCTTCTAACATCTGAGCCCATATTAGATTTCTCAAGTTACACTGGAGTATGGGAATGGGTACTAGGGTGCTAGATGTGCTGTTGCTACTGCTGCTGCTAAGTCACTTCGGTCGACTCTGTGCGACCCCATAGACGGCAGCCCACCAGGCTCCCCCGTCCCTGGGATTCTCCAGGCAAGAACACTGGAGTGGGTTGCCATTTCCTTCTCCAATGCATGAAAGTGAAAAGTGAAGGACAAGTTGCTCAGTCGTGTCTGACCCTCAGCGACCCCATGGACTGCAGCCTACCAGGCTCCTCCATCCATGGGCTTTTCCAGGCAAGAGTACTGGAGTGGGGTGCCATTGCCTTCTCTGAGATGTGCTATTGGGAGGATCTGAAGATAAATGTCACTGATTTCTTGACTCTGATCTGCTTTGTCACCATAGTAAAAGCAGGTAGACAAGGAGAAAATGATGGATGTTAGAGGCAACCTGAGGACTTAAACTAAGGCAGCCCCAGGAACATAATTAAATATCTGTGGTAGGCAGAGACAGATTTCTAATTAAATAAACCGAAGTTAATTCAAACTTGATTTAAAACAAAGTATTTGTTCTCCTTTCTATCAAGTCAGATACAATTCTAAGTGTTTGTGCATTTTAGGCTTCAAGTGTGCATTTAATTTACCTTTCTTCATTGGAGCTAGAAGCTCACGGCTACAGCTGAGACTGGATGTAATCATGTAACCTATTAGGTGTTTTAAAGAGGAAATGGGTTATTGTAAACACTGCCTAGGTTTTTAAGTCCACTCTCACTGGGTACTTTTGGGGGAATATATATTATACATAATTTATATAATACACATATTATAACATGTTGAATTATAAATATATACATAAATATAAGTATATATATATATATACTAATATATCATACTATATATTATCTTGTGTGTGTATGTATGTGTGTATATATATATATATATCTGGGCTTCCTTGGTGGCTCAGTGGTAAAGAGCCTACCTGCCAAGGCAGGGTTCTATCCCTGGGTTGGGAAGATCTCCTGGAGAAGGAAATGGCAACCCACCCCAGTATTCTTTCCTGGGAAATCCCATGGACAGAGGAGACTGGTGTGCTACAGTCCATGGGGTCACAAAAGAGTTGGACATGACTTAGGGACTAAACAACAACAACATATATAATTATGTATACATAGTATAGTTATATATACATAATATATAATATATATACATAATATAAGTTCACAAAGTTAGGTGAGGAATAAATGTAAAATCATTTTTTTTATAGCTAAAACTAGACTTTAATTTTGTGTGCTAATCTGTTGGGATTTATTAAAACCTAATTTTAATCTATTTAGATCTCTCCTTTTCCCTCTGGTTCCCTCACATTTCTGGGGGATTTAAATGATGCCACAGAACTGAACAGGGGGAGACAACTGGTCTCTGTCATCTATCCACACTTCCCTCTGATGGCCTCTGTTAGCCTCTAGTCCCGGCAGATGGTCCGTGAAGGTCACTGCTAAGCCATCCTCTGTTCCTGTCCCATAGGCCTCTTCAGGTCCAGACTGTTGTTGCTGTTCCTTCAGCATCACAGCACGATTGAGGGCACACAACCATCAACTTCCATTACGGTCCGGGCCTAGGCCCCCCAGACCCCACAGAATCACAGGGGATCCAAGCACCTCCCTACCTGGAACACGTGCAGCAAAAGCGATGTGCAGTCATGGGTGTGGCGGTTACTCCTCTCTGCCTTCTCCAGCGCTGCTAAGGTCTTCATTTCTCCCCTGAGAGATGTGCTGGGAGAACAGGTGGTGACTCGTGAGTGAGGCCCGAATGTCGTCCCAGAACTGAGGGTGATCAAGTCAGCCTCAGATGGCACTTCCTCTGCCCTGGATTCGAGTCACTTTCATTTTCAGGAATACGAAGTCCAAAGTCGTGGACTCCCTGGGAATGCCGGCGTGGGGACACTCCTGCGACCTCTGACCTCTCCTGGTGGGGAGGCCTGGCACTTCCACGCATGCTCAGTCTTCCTGAGCATCTCGCGAGCTCGGCCCAGGTGGACTGCACATGAGAACTGTCTCCATTTCTGTTGTCCCGCCAAGAGCGAGGCAGCTCCACGGATGGAGGGGTGCGGACCCGGAACTGGACGACTCTCCTGGTTTCAGGGTGCGGGGCCGGGCGGCTGCGCCCCTTTTCCCATGTCCATCTTTTACAACAGAAAGCACCCCATGTCGTGGTCCCGGGACCCTCACTCCTCCTCCGCGAGGTGGCCCGTGTCCGGGTGTCCCAGGTCCGGTGAGTCTAGGGGAGCAACTCTGCTCCCCGAACTTCTGCCCTAGAGCCCTTCTGGACCCATGATATTTACGTTTATTTCCTCGCAAGATTTTTACTCCTTGCTACAAGTTATAGACTTTTAAGTGAGTCTGAGCTTCAAAACTTTAATGATACGCAGTTGTTAAAGAATACAAACGGGGAAATTGACCAACTGTGAGGCTGAAAGAAAAGGATAGGCAACAGAATTACGTACAGTATACTTAAAAGATATACTTTTGAGTGCTTCTAAGGGCCAGGCACTGTGCTGGATCTGAAATTTGTAGATCAATAAAACACAGCCCCTGCCCTTAAGAAGAAGTGCCAGTGGCCAAAATAGTAACACATTTATTTCTAGAAGACAAAGGTGTAAGTGATTTTTATTTTCTTTAGGCTTTTCTTTGTGAAGTGTGTTCACAATCTTGAAGTACATTTTACGTTTACCTTTAGATTCATCCAGTTGAGTTATTTTGCCATAAAGGATACTTTAGAGATCCTTTATGTTTTTCAGAAACTAGTGGCTGTCGCCAGTGTAGGACAGTGGTTCTCATAATAGGTGTGGAGACACCCTATGTCTCCTTATGTAGACACCTTATGTAGACAGTATAAAAGGCTAAAGTTATTTTTACATTGATGTAAACATATTATTTGTCTTTTTTACTCTTAGTCACTCAAGAGTATACAGGGGAGGTTTCCATTGTACACTTAGTATGGTACAGTATAACTTAGTAAACCAGCATCTTCCAGTTGACTGATACATGATGTTACAAAATGAAGCATGGGTAAAAGATCAATTCAAATTTCTAGATAAATCAATCAGTTTTAGGGTTAACAGTACAAAAGATATGGTTTCATATTTCTCACTGCAACTAATCTGTTAGGAAACTACATTTGTTAAGCTATGGTGTGATATCAAAAAGAATATCCATATTATCTGAAATGACTATTAAAATGCTTCATTTTCCAGCTTATAAAAAAAGGAAAGGAAATCAGAAGGAATCAGGAATGAAAATAAAAGGAAATCAGTTCTTAGTTTTTGAGAGTCAAGAGCTTAACTTGTTATCTTGATAGCCCCTGGTTCATGGCCATGTGGCTATCTAAATTTAAATGAATTGAAATTAAATACATAAAAAGCCAGTCCCTCATTTGCACATTTCAAGTGTTCAATAGCCAGAAGCTGGCTAGGGAAGCTACTATGAAAATAGTTCAGATTTACAGATCATTTCTACATGACTGGGATTGGACAACTGAGTTAGATCACAATACATAAAAAGTAAAAGTGAAGCTTTCAGTCTCTGGGACTTGAAAGGATTTTCTTAGATGGGGAAAGATAAAGGGCTGGAGGAGGCAGGAGAAAGGAAAGACAAAGGTGGTCATCTGATAGAGGTGGAGGTCATGTCTGGAGGTGCTTGGTATCCACTGGAGGATGCTGCCACTGCTGGCGGGGGGCGGGGGGCAGTATGGGAGCTGAGTCAGCGTGCAGAACCCTGTGGTCTGCATTCAGGTTTTGTCGTGTGAAGCCTGTCTTGAGGAGTTGTGGCAGGTGTTTTGCCCCATGGCATGAATCATAGGAGGATTGTTGGTCCCTGTTGAACGTCACCGACAGGCTACATTTGATTAATCATTAACTCATTGGAAAAGACCATGATGCTGGGAAAGATTGAGGGCGGGAGAATGGGACGACAGAGGATGCGATGGTTGGATGGCATCACCAACTCAGTGGACATTAGTTTGAGCAAACTATAGGAGACAGTGAAGGACAGGGAAGCCTGGTGTACTGCCGTCCATGGGGTTGCAAAGAGTTGGACACAACTCAGCAACTAAACAACGACAACAACAACAACAAACACGTTGCTTAGAGCTGTTTTTTTTTTTAATCTCCTTGTCCTTAATATGGAATTTTTTCCTCTTTCTTTTTTATTTTTTAAATTATGAAAGTATGATAACACATTTACAGGAGACTTGGAAAATACAGGAGTTTTTTTTTTTTTTTTTTTCTTTAATAATAGCTGGACAAAGCCATGGTCAACTCTAGAAGATTCAGCAAGATCACCATTAGGAATCCTCCTTCAGGTGTTCCCAGAGGATCTCATTTAATTGGCTAACCATTACTGTACCTGCGAGTTGTGGGAATAGAAAGTGAAGATGCCACGTGGTGGATGAACGGATGACTGGGGTGGTGGTGTTCTGGAGCTCTGTTCCAGTCCATTCTCTTGAGGTGAAATGGTCCTGGATTTCAATGTGGGGAACAAAATTGACCTCAGCTCTTTCTTTCACACCTCCTCCTGGTTTTGGGGTGGCTTCCTGGGAGCAACTACTTTCCTCCCCATCACAGATCTCGCTGCTGCTGCTGCTGCTGCTAAGTCGCTGCAGTTGTGTCCGACTCTGTGCAACCCCATAGACGGCAGCCCACCAGGTTCCCCCGTCCCTGGGATTCTCCAGGCAAGAACACTGGAGTGGGTTGCCATTTCCTTCTCCAATGCATGAAAATGAATAGTGAAAGTGAAGTCGCTCAGTCATGTCCGACTCTTAGAGACACCATGGACTGCAGCCCACCAGGCTCCTCCATCCATAGGATTTTCCAGGCAAGAGCACTGGAGTGGGGTGCCATTGCCTTCTCCCACAGATCTCGATGGACAGCTCCAAATCCACAGACCCACTAACAAAATCATATGACCAAAGCTGGGACCACCAGAACCTGTCCTAGGAGTTCTGTTGTATCAACCTCGAAAGGCCCTCTGTTCTTCTCAGAGTTGCTGATTTGGTAGAACGTAAATCTGGAACTGCAGGTGGCCATTGTTGTTTGTAAATAGGAAGAGTCCTCTTGAAAATAAAGCCACACATAGGAAAGCGTAACTGAGAGATAGGAGCAGAGCCTTCACAGTAGTGCTCGGGCACCCGAATGTGGCAGTGCCTAAAATCACAGATTAACCCTTCAGATTATCAGTTACACTAGTCAGTCAGTTCTTGTTTCTGCTTCAGCTGGTTTGAGCCAGTCTTCCCATCATTTTCAGGGTAAGGAGTTCTAACCAATACAAGATGTTAATCATCTTTTCCTCTTTTTTAAGAATCTATAGGATAAATGTTTTTTGGGAGTTTTCAGATCTAGAAATGTTTTTTTCCCTTCTGAGTGAAGGCTTTGTTTTTTTGAATACTGTGTATCACGTAAGCAATTTTGTTTCAGGCATAAAGTTCAGAAACAAATTTTGGATTCGCTTCTAGTCAGTGGATAGAGCTTTATCACATTTTTAAAAATGTGGCAACATTGCTCTTGGCTCTATCCTATTTTTTCTACTTTTATTATTCTTTTGACCCTATTTCATCACCTATTTTAACTTTATCTTGTTTTATTTTGTCTCTGTAAGCTTGTCTAATTCTTTTTTAGCAAAGACAGTATGTAAATAAATAAGCCAAATGAGGAGAAAATTCCATAAGGTTCTGTTTACATTTCCGTTGTCAACTAAGAACATCTGTTTCTTTTGAGAAGATATCTCCTTAGTGTATTACAAACATCACTGCCTGCCTGTAAGAGATAATGTGTATAATCTTGCATTTCTTAGTAGGCTTGTGGCTTTACTTAATCTCTTTGCCAAAAAATTATTGTCTTGAGGGGAGATCACAGAGTCTTATTTAGGTAGTTATATAATTTCTTCACAGAACAAAAAATGTAGACAGGCCACGAATGCATGGATTTACTAAAAGTGGGCCATGTAGGGGATGTTAGCCTACATTACTGGTTTTGGCATTTATTCTGTAACATCTTAAAAGTTTTTTTTTTTTTTTTAATGTTGTATTATGAATGTAAGGTTCTGTGGTCAAAGGATGTCTTCTCCATACTCAGTGTCTCTTTGTAAGATTTCTCTAGCATGGCTTATCGTTCAGTCTTTTATCTTCTTATTCCTCAGTCTCTGTCAGGGTCCACTGAATTGGCCACCCTACTCATCTCTCCCCTTCATGGATCATAGCCTTACCGTGGCGAAGGGGACTGTGTAACTTAGTGAACCTATGAGCCATGCCATGCAGGGCTACCCAAAATAGGTGGGTCATAGTGGAGAGTTCTGATAAAACATACTTCCCTGGAGGAGGAAATGGCAACCCATTCCAGTATTCTCCCCTGGAGAACCCCATGAACAGTATGAAAAGGCAAAAAGATATGACACTGGAAGATGAGCCTCTCATGTTGGAAGGTGTCCAGTATGCTACTGGGTAAGAGCAAAGGACCATTACTAATGGCTCCAGAAAGAATGAAGTGGCTGGCCCGAAGTGGAGATAATGCTCAGTTGTGGATGTGTCTGGTGGTGAAAGTTCAATCCTGTAAAGAAAAATATTGCATAGGAACCTGGAGTGTTAGGTCCATGAGTCAAGGTAAATTGGGCATGGTCAAGCAGGAGATGGCAAAAGCGAATATTGACATCTTTTAGGAATCAATGTACTAAAATGGATGGGAATGGGTGAATTTAATTCAGATGTGACCATTGTATCTATTACTGTAGGCAAGAATCCCATAGAAGCAATGGAGTAGCCCTCACAGTCAACAAAAGAGTCGGAAATGCAGTACTTGGGTGCAACCTCAAAAATAACAGAATGATCTTGGTTTGTTTCCAAGGCAAACCATTCAGCATTACAGTAATCCAAATCTGTACCTTAACCACTGATGCCAAAGAAGCTGAAGTTGACTGGTTCTATGAAGACCTACAACATCTTCTAACACACACACACACACACACACACACACACACACACACACACAAAGTCCTTTTCATAATAGGGGGTTGAAATGCAAAAGTCAGAAGTCAAGAGATACCTGAAATAATAGGCGTGTTTGACCTTGTACAAAATGAAGCAGGGCAAAGGCTAACAGAGTTTTGTTAAGAGAACTTGCTGGTCATAGCAAACACCCTGTTTCAGCAACCCAAGAGACAACTCTATGCACGGACATCACCAGGTGGTCAATACCGAAATTAGATTGATTATGTTCTTTGCAGCCAAAGATGGAAAAGCTCTATACAGTCATCAAAAATAAGACTTGGAGCTGGCTGTGACTCAGATCGTGAGCTCCTTACTGCAAAATTCAGTCTTAAATTGAAGAAAGTAGGGAAAAGCATTAGGTCATTCAGGTATGACCTTGGACTCCAAGAAGATCAAATGAGTCAATCCTAAAGGAAATCAATCCTGAATATTCACTGGGAGGACTGATGCTGAAGCTGAAGCTCCAGTATTTTGGCCACTTGATACGAAGAGCTAACTCCTTGGAAAAGAGGATGATGCTGGGGAAAGACGGAAGGCAAAAGGAGAATGGAGTAGCAGAAGATGAAATCGTTAGATATCATCATCCACTCAATGGACATGAATTTGAGCAAACCCTGGGAGATAGTGGAGGACAGAGAAGCCTGGCATGCAGCAGTCCATGGGATCACAAAGAGTCAGATGTGACTTAGCGACTGAACAACAAGAAGAAGTCATCTCTACCTCTGCAGGGTGCTCTATACATTGTCGCCAGGGCAGTATTCAACACTTGGACAGGCGTGCAGTGGCCAGTTCAAGTCCTTATTGTGGTTCTCTAACTGATGATGATTGCAGAATCACCTTCAAGGAAGTCTCACCATCTGTCTCCCTACTTCCACTATTTCTAATACCAGTCACACCTGTTTCCTCTCTGGGTTCAGAACAGAGTTTTGCTCATGCTTTTTTTTTTTTTTTGCAGTGTCAATATCATCTTTCCAAGTCCTCCCTCTTTCTCTGTTTATCCACGTGGTACAGTTGTCAAGTTTAAATTCAGTGAAATTCTTCCTGGGCATTATTCTCTGCACACTTCCTTCAAGTCTACAGGCCATCCAGCAGAGTGTTCTGATTTCAGCCTCACATTATGTGTAATTGCATGCATTTCTCTAAATAATAGCTATGTATATATGTTTCTTTTATGGAAGTATCTTGTTTCTTAAGAATAAATAAAAGCTCATTGAGGGGAATTTTTAGGCCTTTATATCTCTTATTCCCTAAATATTTAGCATAGTGCTACAAGCATGCTGCTGCTGCTGCTGCTGCTAAGTCGCTTCAGTCGTGTCTGACTCTGTGCGACCCCAGAGACGGCAGCCCACCAGGCTCCCCCGTCCCTGGGATTCTCCAGGCAAGCACACTGGAGTGGGTTGCCGTTTCCTTCTCCAATGCGTGAAAGTGAAAAGTGAAAGTGAAGTCGCTTAGTCGTGTCCGACTCTTAGCAACCCCATGGACTGCAGCCTACCAGGCTCCTCTGTCCATGGGCTTTTCCAGGCAAGAGTACTGGAGTGGGGTGCCATTGCCTTCTCTGGCTACAAGCATAGTATGTATTTAATAAGTGAAGTGAAGTCGCTCAGTGTGTCTGACTCTTTGCGACCCCATGGACGGTAACCTACGAGGCTCCGTGGTCCATGGGATTTTCCAGGCAAGAATACTGGAGTGGGCTGCCATTTCCTTCTCCAGGGGATCTTCCCAACCCAGGGATCAAACCCAAGTCTCCTGCATTGCAGACAGACGCTTTACCATCTGAGCCACTAGGGAAGCCCATGTATTTAATAAAAGTCAACCAAATGGGCTGTGAACAAGGAGCCCTGAAATTTAGTTACAAGCTGAAGAAGGGACCCCACCAGGCTCCTCCATCCATGGGATTTTCCAGGCAAGAGTACTGGAGGGGGGTGCCATTGCCTTCTCCAACTCAGCTAATGCGTGGAGCATCGTACATAGTGTGTGGAGCATCGTACATGCTCAGTAAATGTTGATACTTAGAGAATGGAACAGTTACCTCAAGTGAAACAATGTAGGTATGACTTTTCCTGGTCTACTTATTATCTGTGTCAGGGTCATATGTACTCAGGGACTAAGAATTGACTTTAAGCCGTGATTGTGACAAACTGTAACTCCATTTTTGTTGACTTAAAATGAGAAGTTTTAATGTAGATGGAAAATTATTTTTTTAAATGTCAAATAATCATACAAATAATAGCACTCATAGAGCTGAAGTAAGAATCTATCTCATCTTTCTGGAATAAAGTAGCATATAAACCCTGGATATAGTCACACAAAGGACAATAAACGTTACTACATTAGCTCTTATAAAGCCCTTGCTCTGGCTGAATAAGCAAATAAGCAGCTGTTCTTCATTAGGGAGAGGGAGGCTTTGGGTCATCTTCACACTAATTTAATTTTATAAAAATCTTCAGCTAGGTCTTGGTCACTACAGAGGACGATGTTTTTTTTTTTTTTTTAAACTTTTTGTTTTGTATCGGGGTGTAGCCAATTAACGAACAATGTTGTGATAGTTTCAGGTGAACAACAAAGGGACTCAGCCATACACATACATGTATCCATTCTCCCTAAATTCCCCTGCCATGGCTGCCCCATAACATTGAGTAGAGTTCCCTATGCTACACAGTAGATCCTTGTTGGTTTTCCATTTTAAATACAGCAGTGTGTACATGTCCATCCCAAACTCCCTAACTATCCCTTCCCCCGCTCCCTTCTCCTTTCCCCGGCAACCATAAGGTCCTTTAGAGAACCCTGATTTTCAAGTAACCATGCAACCCTCATTGCTTCCATCAAAGATGGAACTTGCAGTTAGCTGAGAAGCTTGATACCTGGTTCTTGGTTCCCGAAGCTACATCCCTAATGGTTTCCATGGAAATAACAGTGGCAATGGCTCCATGTGTCTGAGTAGGAGCTGCAGCCAGCTGAGCTCTGGAAAGGGGCTACATTTTCCCTTGACATCCAGAGCCAGCCGTCAGCGTGGACAGACTGCACAATGCTATAGCCTCTGGCCAGGCCTCAGAGCCGCAGTTACTCAGATGATTGAGGAAATCTGATATTCTGGCGAACAGTTCTGGTAAATAACTAATAAAACTTCTACAGATACGCAATTACATAGATTGGATATCTTCTTTAAGCTCCAGTTAATTGCATCCAATATTCATACTTAGATTTAATTTAGACTCATATATCTGATATAGCAATTGGTGCATGACTTTTATGAACATGAATTTGTTTAGATTGCTAAAAATTCTCTCATCTTTCATTTAGAGAGAAAGATAACCTGTATATTGTGTGTCTCGAGTGTTTTCAGTGGGAGCTATGTGCTCAAGTAGTACCTGATAAACGGGGAGTATGTGTAAGAATTTTTATTAAACTTTGTAACCTTGTTTAGACTCTTATAACTTGCTGGGAGAGTTGGCAAACTACCTAATCTCTGGATATCTTGTTTTCTAATTTATTACGTAAAGTGTCAAAGTGGGGGTAATGAAGACTGAGATCTATTCTGACACAAATGGTTATAAAGTTCATAACAGAGTGTATGTTTACTAGACTATATTAATATGTAAGTATAACTAACATTTAATGACCAACTACTGTGCACAGTCATAAACTGGACAGTTTTGGAAAAATAAATATTCTGCTTTATTCATTGTTGACATATAGTCCCTATCTGGCTAATCAGTTTTCAAACGGTTTTATACCATGTGATAGGTTCTAAATTATTCTACACATAATATAGTTTTTTATGATTTAGGAGTCACTTTGTGTAATGTGCATAATATACTATGAAAATCAGTTAACAGAATACAGCACAATGAACATAAAAATGGTAGAAATATGATAGACATCTCTCCTAATTCTTTAAAATTATTATTTTAATTTAATTAAAAAATTATTATTTGACAATTTTGTCTTTACTGTAGAAATAGAGCTCAGGAAAGATGTTCTCATTATTTGACTTTCCACTGGCTTAGATCATAACTAAAAAGTAAATTAATGAGCTATAAAAATAAATATAATTATATATAGGTATATCCGATTAGTGAGAAAAAGACTAAAGATTTACCAATATACTTGGAGGGAAAAAAAAAACCCTATTCTGACCTAAGGGTTAAAATATGTAGATGTGAATTAAAATTGAAAAGTATAAATCCACAGAGGAATAAATGTGTATGTTAATTGAAGCTGGAGAAATCACCAAAGGCAGAAGATGATCAAATTATCATCTTTAAAAACAGGAAATCAGATATTTTGAGGCATTTTAAGGTTTATTATAAAATATGGAAATTCAGACCTGGAACACAGTAAAGTTCATTGATATTTCCCATGTCACTTGATTATCTTACTCTTCATGTGATGCCAGTTTTTTTTTTTTTTTTTCATTTCTGTGTTAGCAATTATTTTTTATATTCAAGTCACAGTACTCAGGATATTACAGCTTTTGATATTTGAATTTAATATCGCTATAGGAGTGAAATCCATTAGTTAGCCATCTGGTTTAGGGTAGCTTGCTTGCTATTTCTTTAGGCTTTCAAATTCTTGAAAATGTTTTGTACTTACGATCATTTGCATTTTAAATGTGTGCATGCATGTTCATGTATATACTGACATCTTGCTATAATATTGCACTCTTTTAGAGCTGAATGAAATGAAAGAATGACTTCCAAGAAGATTTAGTACATGAAATGCCAAAGTCATCTCATTACGAGTTTTGTCCCCAACTGTATCAGTTTCTTACGGCTGCTGTAACAACTTGCCACAAACCCGGTAGCTTGCAGTTCTGGACAGAAGTCTGAAATCAGTTCCACTGGACTGAAGTCAAGTTGTTGGCAGGGCCATGCTCCCCCTGGAGGCTCCAGGAGACACTTCCTTGCCTTGCCTCTTGTCATTGCACTCTTTGCGTTACTTGGCTCGTGGCCCCTTTCCCCATCTTCAAAGCCAGAACCCTAGCATCTTGCTTCAGGCATATTGCCCTCTTGTCTGCCTTCATCTTATAAGATGCTAGTGGTTACATTTACAATCCACTCGGGTAACCCAGGATATTCTTTCCTCCTCGGATTCTCATTTTAACCGTATCTACAAAGTCTCTTTGGCCATCTAACGACATTTACAGGTTCCAGGAATGAGAGCCAGAATGTCTTTGGGGATTATTATTCAGTTGTGCAGGAAAAATTAACTCAGCAGGCCTGGGTTGCTCCAACCCTATACATTTCAAAGGTCTTCAGACCTGACCCAACATCTGATCCCCAGGAGATGATCCAGTCTGAGTCCTTGAGGTATCTTACTTGGTAAGTTTCTTTGTTTACCCGAGATCTTGGGCCACATGAGATAGCTTATGCTTACAATATGATTTGTAGTAAGCACCTGTTTTGACAGGCCTGAGACTGTGGACCACACATGTATTTGACTTCTTAGAGGAGGTGGGCTGCAGACTGAGCAGCTAAGACCAGTCATACAGATGCTGTGTGCTGTGTGGTGGACTCCTAGTAAAAATCCCTGGACACCAAGACTCAGGCGAGATGGTTGAGTTGGCAGCACTTAACATGGGTTGTCACACATTGTTACAGAGAGAATTAAACACTGTGTGTGTGATTTCATAGGGAGAGGACAGCCGGAAGCTTGTGCTTTGGTTTCTCCTGGGCTCTGCCCTCTAAGCTTTCCCTGCTGATGTTAACCTGTACCTCTTCACTATGTTGTTTTTGTTGTTCAGTGGCTCAGTCATGTCTGACTCTTTGTGACCCTATGGACTATAGTACGCCAGGCTTCCCTGTCTTTCGCCATCTCCCAGAGTTTGCTCGAATTCATATCCATTGAGTCAGTGATGCTATCCAACCGTCTCATCCTCTGTTGTCCCTTCTCCTGCCCTCAATCTTCCCCAGCATCAGGGTCTTTTCCTCTTCACTATAGTAAACTGTCAGAGAAGTCAATGGCAACCCACTCCAGTACTCTTCCCTGGGAAATCCCATAGACAGAGGAGCCTGGTGGGCTGCAGTCCATGGGGTTGCTAAGAGTCGGACACGACTGAGCGACTTCACTTTCACTTTCATGCATTGGAGAAGGAAATGGGAACCCATTCTGGTGTTCTTGCCTGGAGAATCTCAGGGGCGAGGGAGCCTGATGGGCTTCCGTCTATGGGGTCACACAGAGTCGGACACGACTGAAGTGACTTAGCAGCAGCGGCGGCATAGTAAACTGGTTTAACAGTGTGTAGAAGTCTTCTGAGTCCTGTGAGTCCTTCCAGCAGATCATGGAGCATAAGGATGGTCTTCAGGAACCTCAGAACATCAGCCAGCCACACCTAATTAGTCCAATAACATAGAATTCAGGTTGATGGTAGAGTGGCAGGAGGTGGCTGTGCGTATA
This sequence comes from Bos taurus, assembly GCF_002263795.3. Lineage (NCBI taxonomy): Eukaryota > Metazoa > Chordata > Mammalia > Artiodactyla > Bovidae > Bos > Bos taurus. The sequence goes on from NC_037341.1 coordinate 28,253,628, forward strand.
AAATGTATTGTTCAAATAGGATATGTGTAATACAGAAAAGACCATCTTTGGTAAAATATTAATTTTAATCAAAAACAGAAACCTTTCTGGAATTACAAACAAATTGCTGAGAACCATGGAAATCAAATACTATATCATTGCTGCTTTGGAAAGAATGGAAAAGTAGTGAAGATACCATAGCTCTGTATACAAATTTGTAAGCCCAAACTTCAGATAAATACACCAAAATACCATGTGTGGCATTTAATCCTCACAACAAAGGAAGGAAACAAAGCATTGTTTTCAGTTTATGAATGCTGAACCTGAGATTCTAGATGGCAGAGCCTGAGTTCATACCAGAGTGGGACAAATTGGAATTCTGTGCCCTTCCTAGTGCGACACACTACTCAAAAAAGCATAAATTTTCAGTCAGTGCTGACTTACCCTGAGAATTGCACAGACTTTTCCATGAATTACAATGCTTACTGCCTCTGAGGGAGCATTGCATTTTGTTGATGCATCCTTTTTTTTGCATCTCGTCATGGATTTGCCCCTTGGCTCCTCTTACCCTGCTGCCTGGAGATTTATGTCTGTAAATCTTTATTTAAAAAATAGTGCTCTTTTTAAGGGTGTAAACCATATCTTACACATTTCTGTAAGATTCGCAATGCCTTGCCCAGGGCCATCTGCATGGTGTTATTACTAAATAGTTACTTTTTTTGTTTTGATCATAGTGTGAGATGGAACGATCTGTGATGTTATCTTGTAAATTATATGTGGATAACATTTAAAATCTTTACCTTGCGTGTGATTTTTCTGTAATTTCTTGGCTAGTATTAGCATGTGGTAAATACTTACCTAATAAAAAGATAGTACATATATACATGAAATCCCTGATGTTGGAATTTCCATATCTGTCTTGGTGATACATTGTTTGGTGAAAGGAGGTAAGTAAAAGATAGCAGTGGTTGGTTGCTGTCAAGAAAAAAATTTATTTCAGTGGCCCTTGAATTTCTGGTTTGTCAGATATTGACAGCCTCAGGGGTACAAGTGAAGGATTTCTAAAGATAATTCAAGAATGCTTAGAATGTGTTTGAGACACAGGAAAAATCATTTGCTAACAGGGTCCAATAACACTGAATAGGAATTCATAGACTAAATTGAGCGACTTTCAGTTTCAGCTGCTCTTTCTGTTTTCCTCATTTTGCAGGTAATAGCATTTATTTTCTCTCTTCTGTTGGAAGTGTTATAGTTAACCCTCTCCACAGTGAATATGTTGGAAGAAATTCTCTCCCTTCCTTCCTTCCCTTCTTCCTTCCTCCCTTGCCTCCTCCTTTTCTTTTATTGGATCAGAGAAAGATGACAGAGAGAGTTACACATATATATTGTATAACAATGCTTCCCTGGTGGCTCAGGGGTTAAAGTGTCTGCCTGCAATGCAGGAGACCTGGGTTCGACCCCTGGGTTGGGAAGATCCCCTGGAGAAGGAAATGGAAACCCACTCCAGTACTCTTGCTTGGAGAATGCCATGGACGGAGGAGCCTGGTGGGCTACAGTCCATGGGGTCACAAAGAGTCAGACATGACTGTATAACATGACTTTTTTTTTAAATGAAGAAAGTTGTTTACTTGAAAATATGAACAGAATAAATGACTTTCTCCTTAACATCAACTATTGATCATCTCCACCATGACAAATGGTAACCAGAAAATTTTGCCTTTGAAAATATGCTTTTATGTATTTGACATGAAGGAAAATATTGATTTTGTTTAAACTTTCAGCAGAGTGTTTCACTTGAGAACATTAGTGAGAGTGTGGTAGAAAGGAAGAAGCAGAAAAACTGTGATATCTTTTTTCTTGTTACCCATCATATTCTTAACAATTTTACTTTATTTTTTTTCACACAGCTCTCTGCATTCTCACTTTCTCTCATATGGTCCCTCCAGACTTCTTAACACTTACAGAACACTTGTAAGACTAAAAAACTTCCTATCTAAACCATGCATAAAAAAAAAAAAGATTTTCACAGGTAAGAATAAAAGCATTCTCATTAATTTTAACAAGTATTTAATATATCATAGAGTTTCAGGGAATTTTTTTTTTTTTAACAAGGACTCTTAATAATTGCCGGATGTCAACCTCAGTAGTTTTTCTGCTTTGAACTGTTAGAGAGTGAAAGAAGTGTTTTTGATTGTTCATTTTCTAAAAGTAGAGTGACCAACTGATAATTAATGAGGAAATAAAAATGGAAAAAATCAGGCTTCTTGGTGGCTTAATTAAAGAATCCTCCTGCCAATGCAGGGTATACAAGTTTGACCCCTGGTCTGGGAAGATCCCACCTGCCTTGGAGCAACTTAGCCTGTGCTGCACAACTTTTAAGCCTGTACTCTAGAGTATGGGAGCCCAAGTGCCACAGCTGCTGAAGCCCGAGTGCCCTAGAGCAGATGCTCTGCAACAAGAGAAGCTACCGTAATGAGAAGCCCACACACCATAACTAGAGAGTAGCCCCCCTTCCATTGCAACTAGAGAAAAAGCCTGAGTAGCAGTGAAGGCCCAGTGCAGCCAAAAATAAATAAGTAAAATTATTTTAAAAATACATAAAGAATGGAAAAAATCTGTGAATAACTGTGCTAAAAAGAAACCTACCAAAAAACAAGACACCAAAAAAGCTTTTAGCAAATACTGCACATTAAAAAAAAAAAAATAGAGAAAAAAAGAAGAAAAGAATAAAGGAATCAGAACCAGGAAGAAATTGTTCACTCTGTGAAAATAGCAGCCTTGGTCTTACTGTGGGTTTTCTCTTTGTTCCTGAGACTTTGTTTTTCAAGGCAGTGAAAGTAGCCTCAAGAAAGATTGCAGTTCAGTCTTAGCCTTGCTTGTAAACTCACACCAAAGAGCCACAATATGTGGTAGTGGCCTCATTTGATGGGAAAGAAATCTTTTAAGGTTTTTCTTTTTAATTTTTTGGCATTCCCTGATAGGTTAATAGGTGTCCTTTCCTATCATGTCAACAACTTCCTTAAAAATATTTCTACAAAGACAATTTGGAGCATACAGAGAAATAGAAGAGTGTAATGCGTTCATATATCAATAAGATTTAACAACTTATTAACATTTGCTAGTATTTTATATATTTATTCCATGTTTTAGATTTATACAATTTTATCAATCCTAAGGTTTTTCATAGAAGTGTAATTTACATGCAAGAAAACTTTAACTGATAGGTGAATAACATTGAAAATGAAAATTTCAATGTCTAGGTGAATAAATCTTGAATTATGAGGTTTGACAAATATATACAGTTGTGTGGCAACCAGCAGAATCATGATCTAGAAAATTCCACACCCTAAAGTTTTCTTCTGGCCATTTCCAGACAATTCCTTTCCTCCACTAAAGCTCCAGTAAGCCACTGAATTCCTTTCTTCTTCTACAGTTTTATTTTTTCTAGAATGTCACATAAATTGAATCATAAGGTAAATAGTATTTTATGTCTGTTTTCTTTCACTTTTCATGATACTTTAGAGATTCATCCATTTTGTTGAATATATTCGTATTTTTTTTCTTTTTATTAATGATTAGTGTTCCATTGTATGGATATACCAAGGTTTCCCATTCTGTCCCAAAATGTAGACATTTTGATTATGTCCAGGTTTTTTTTTCTTTTTTTGCCTATTTTGCATAAAGCTGCTATAAGCATTTGGTTATACATCTTTGTGTAGACAGCTTCTTCATGTCTCTTGGCTAATTACCTAGAAGTAAAATTTTGGGTCATATGGTGTGTATTTAATTGTATAGAAAACTGAAACTGGTTCCAAGTGGCTATACCATTTTGCATTCCCATCTGTCATGAATGAGAGTTCCAGGGGCTCCACACCCTCAGCAGTACTTGATTATGTCAGTCTTTTAAATGTAGCTGTTCTGGTGAGTGTGTAGTGGTATCTTAATTTGCATTACTCTAATTATATTGAACATCTTTTTACATGACTACTTGCCACTTGTATGCCATGTTTTTTAAAGTGTCTTCCTTAGTCTTTTAAGAAATTGAGTTGTTAGTAATCCTATTATTGAGTTTTAAGAGTTTTTTTAAATATAATTCTGGAGGCATGTCCTTTATTGGATACAGATTTTGCAAATATTTTTTCCCAAGTCTGTGTCCTGTATTTTTATTCTCTTAACTGTCAATTTTGAAGAGCAGAAGTTTTAAAATTATGATCAATTCCAAATTATCATTTTTTTTTATAGTTGATGCTTTCTGATATAAAGAAATTTAGGCTGTCAAGATCAGCAAGGTTTTGCTCCTATGTGTTCTTTATGAAGTTTTATAATTTTCCATTTCAAGTAAATGATACTAGGCGAATGTCCAATATCTTTTTATATTTGCATATGATAATCAAATTGTTCTAGCACTGTTGGTTGAAAAAAAAATGATTTCCCCATAAATTATTTTGGTATATTTTTCAAAATCAATTTTCTAGTTACATGATGGACTACTTATGGACTTTCTAGTCTCTTCCATGGGTTTTTATGACTATCCTTGGGCTTCCCAGCTATCCTGGCTTCCTGACTTTTCTGGAGTGACTGTGAAGAGATACCCTATGTCTAGGGGAGAGAAGCCCCAGCAAGATTGTTGGTGCTGGAGCAGCAGCTGTGTGGCCCTAGAGCGACTTTGAGGAGATACCCCACATCCAAGGGCAAAGGAGAAACCCCAGCAAAACTGTAGGAGGGGCAAAATTACATTTAGAATCAAACTCCATCCACCAGAGATGCTCAGAAGGCTCAAACAAACCTTATGCGCACCAGGACACACACAAACTGAGCCAGAACTGTGTTTGAATGTCTCCTGTGGAGGTATGGGTCAGCAGTGGACCGTCGCAGGGGCAAGGGCTCTGGGTGCAGCAGACCTGGGTATGGCATAAGCCCTCTTGGAGGAGGTTGCCATTGGCCCCACCATAGAGCTGCCAGAACTTACACAGGACTGGGGAAACAGACTCTTGGAGGGCACAAACAGAACCTTGTGTGCACCAGGACCCAGGAGAAAGGAGCAGTGACCCCACAAGAGACTGACGCAGACTTCCCTGTGAGTGTCCAGGAGTCTCTGGCCGAGGCGTGGGTCAGTGGTGGCCTGCTAGAGGGTTGGGGGCAGTGCGTGCATGGGACCTTTTGAAGGAGGTCACCATTATCTTCATTACCTCTACCATAGTTTGGCCCCAGGTAAATAACAGGGAGGGAACACAGCCCCACCCATCATCAGAAAATTGGATTAAAGATTTACTGAGCATGGCCCTGCCCATCAGAATAAGACCCAGTTTCCCCCTCAGTCAGTCTCTCCCATCAGGAAACTTCCATAAACTTCTTAGCCTTCTTTGTCAGAGGGCAGACAGACTGAAAGCCAAAGTCACAGAAAAATAACCAATCTGATCACATGGACTACAGCCTTGTCCAACTCAATGAAACTATGAGCCATGCTGTGTGGGGCCACCCAAGATGGACGCGTCATGGTGGAGAGTTCTGACAAAACGTGGTCCACTGGAGAAGGGAATGGCAAACTACTTCAATATTCTTGCCTTGAGAACCCCATGAACACTATGAAAAGGCAAAAAGATAGGACTGAGAGATGAACTCCCCAGGTTGGTAGGTGCTCAATATGCCACTGGAGGTCAGTGGAGAAATAACTCCAAAAAGAATGAAGGGATGGAGCCAAAGCAAAAACAACACCCAGTTGTGGTTGTGACTTGGGATGGCAGTAAAGTCAGATGCTCTAAAGAGAAATATTGCATAGGAACTTGGAATGTTAGGTCCATGAATTAAGGCAAATTGGAAGTGGTCAAACAGGAGATGGCAAGAGTGAACATTGACATTTTAAGAATCAGCAAACTAAAATGGACTGGAATGGGTGAATTTAACTCAGATGACCATCATATCTACTACTGTGGACAAGAATCCCTTAGAAAAAATGGAGTAGCCATCACAGTCAACAAAAGAGTCCAAAATACAGTACTTGTATGCAATCTCAAAAACAACAGAATGATCTTTGCCATTTCCATGGCAAACCATTCAATATCACAGTAATCCAAGTCTATGCCCCGACCAGTAATGCTGAAGAAGCTGAATTTGAATGGTTCTAAGAAGACCTACAAGACCTTCTAGAACTAACACCCTAAAAAGATGTCCTTTTCATTATAGGGGACTGGAATGCAAAAGTAGGAAGTCAAGAAATACCTTGAGTAACAGTCAAATTTGGCCTTGAGTACAGAATGAAGCAGGGCAAAGGCTAATAGAATTTTGCCAAGAGAATGCACTGGTCATAGCAAACACCCTCTTACAACAACACAAGCAAAGACTCTACACATGGACATCACCAGATGGTCAACACTGAAATCAGATTGATTATATTCTTTGCAGCCAAAGATGGAGAAGCTCTATTCAGTCAGCAAAAACAAGACCAGGAGCTGACTGTGGCTCAGATCATGAACTCCTTATTTGCCAAATTCAGACTTAAATTGAATAAAGTAGGGAAAGCTGCTAGACCATTCAGGTATGACCTAAATCAAATCTCTAATGATTATACAGTGGAAGTAAGAAATAGATTCAGAGGATTAGATCTGATAGACACAGTGCCTGAAGAACTATGGACAGAGGTTCCTGACTTTGTACAAGAGGCAGGGATCAAGACCATCCCCAAGAAAAAGAAATGCAAAAAGGCAAAATGGTTGTCTGATGAGGCCTTAAAAATAGCTGTGAAAAGAAGAGAAGTGAAAGGCAAAGGAGAAAAGGAAAGATATACCCATTTGAATGCAGAGTTCCAAAGAAGAGCAAGGAGAGATAAGAAAGCCTTCCTCCATGATCAATGCAAGGAAATAGAGGAAAACAATAGAATGGGAAAGACTACAGATCTTTTCAAGAAAATTAGAGCTACCAAGGGAACATATCATGCAAAGATGGACTCAAAAAAGGACAGAAATGGTGTGGACCTAATGGAAGCATAAGATATTAAGAAGAGATTGCAAGAATACACAGAAAAACTATACAAAAAAGATCTTCTTGAACCAGATAACCATGATGGTGTGATCACTCACCTAGAGCCAGACATCCTGGAATGCAAAGTTAAGTGGGCCTTAGGCAGCATCACTACGAACAAAGCTAGTGGAGGTGATGGAATTCCAGTTGAGCTATTTCAAATCCTAAAAGATGATGCTGTGAAAGTGGTAATATGGCAGCATATTTGGAACACTCAGCAGTGGCCACAGGACTGGAAAAGGTCAGTTTTCATTCCAATCCCAAAGAAAGGCAATGCCAAAGTATGTTCAAACTACTGTACAATTGCACTCATCTCACATGCTAGCACAGTAATGTTCAAAATTCTCCAAGCCAGGCTTCAACAGTACATGAACTGAGAACTTCCAGATGTTCAAGTTGGATTTAGAAAAGGCAGAGGAACCAGAGATCAAATTGCCAACATCCGCTGGATCATCGAAAAAGCAAGAGAGTTCCAGAAAACCCATCTATTTCTGCTTTATTGACTATGCCAAAGCCTTTGACTGTGTGGATCACAATAAACTGTGGGAAATTCTGAAAGAGATGGGAATACCAGACCACCTGACCTGCCTCTTGAGAAATCTGTATGCAAGTCAGGAAGCAACAGTTAGAACTGGACATGGAACAACAGACTGGTTCTAAATAGGAAAAGGAGTACGTCAAGGCTATATATTGTCACCCTGCTTATTTAACTTCTATGCAGAGTACATCATGAGAAACGCTGGACTGGAAGAAACACAAGGTGGAATCAAGAAGATTCCAGCAGGGAGAAATATCAATAACCTCAGATATGCAGATGACACCACCCTTATGGCAGAAAGTGAAGAGGAACTCAAAAGCCTCTTGATGAAAGTGAAAAGTGGAGAGTGAAAAAGTTGGCTTAAAGCTCAACATTCAGAAAACGAAGATCATGGCATCTTGTCCCATCAATTCATGGGAAATAGATGGGGAAACAGTGGAAACAGTGTCAGACTTTATTTTTCTGGGCTCCAAAATCACTGCCGATGGTGACTGCAGCCATGAAATTAAAAGACGCTTACCCCTTGGAAGGAAAGTTATGACCAACCTAGATAGCATATTCAAAAGCAGAGACATTACTTTGCCAACAAAGGTCCATCTAGTCAAGGCTATGGTTTTTCCTGTGGTCATGTATGGATGTGAGAGCTGGACTGTGAAGAAGGCTGAGAGCCAAAGAATTGATGTTTTTGAACTGTGGTGTTGGAGAAGACTCTTGAGAGTCACTTGGACTGCAAGGAGATCCAACCAGTCCATTCTGAAGGAGATCAGCCCTGGCATTTCTTTGGAAGGAATGATGCTGAGGCTGAAACTCCAATACTTTGGCCACCTCATGTGAAGAGTTGACTCATTGGAAAAGACTCTGATGCTGGGAGGGATTGGGGGCAGGAGGAGAAAGGAACGACAGAGGATGAGATGGCTGGATGGCATCACTGACTCTATGGACGTGAGTCTGAGTGAACTCCGGGAGTTGGTGATGGACAGGGAGGCCTGGCGTGCTGCGATTCATGGGGTTGCAAAGGGTCAGACACGACTGAGCAACTGAACTGAACTTGCTGAATATAGAATTCTTGATTAACATTTTTTTTCTTCTGCACTTCAAACATTTTATTTCAGTTTCTTCTGACTCCCAGAGTTTCCTGTAAGAAGTTAGTCAATAGTTTTCCTATGGCTTCCCTATGTGTAATGTATATTTTCTGGCAGCTTTGAAGAACTGCAATTTTTCTTTGGCTTTTTTGACTGTGATATTTGACTATGATGTACTGAGGATGGTTTCCTCTTTGTTTATTCTCCTGTGAGATTCACTGAGAGTTTTAGTTTTAAAAATTAATGTTTCCCAACAAATTTGGAAAGTTTTCAGACATTAAAAATTTTTTTTCTTTCCCTCCTTGTCTCTCTCCTTCTGACACTCCCATCACACCTACTTGGATCATCTCATATTGTTACTAGAGTTTTGTGAGGTATTGCTATTTTTTATTAAATGCTTTTTGTTTGTTTGATTTTCAGCTAGGACAGTTTTTATGGATCTATCATCAAGTCCAGTTATTATTTTCTCTCATTTCTTGTCCACTTTTCAGCCTATTTAGCCTTTTTTAATTTTAGTAATTTACATTTCAACTCTATGGTATCCTTTTGAAAAACATAATTTCCCCTTTTCTGTTCAGATTTCCTATCAATTATTGCTGGCAAACTTTTAAAAAAAATTCTTCTAACATATTTTCTGTTAACTTTTTGAATATATTTACAGCAACTTTTTTTTTTTTTTTAATGTTTTTGCCTGCTGAATTGAACATCTGGCCCAAATTAGAGTCGGATTCTGACTGCCTTTTTTTCCTGAAGATGGGGGTTCACAGTTTCCATTCTTTGCATGACTGAGTTTTGACTGAAGCTAGATATTATATGTGATGAACTCTGGGTTTTGCCGTGTTTAGTTGCCAGCCGGGGGTTTGTACAGTTTGCTCTGAATTTTGGTCTCTCTCCTTCTGAGGCTCTGTTGTTACTAAGATTTTCCCCTTTTAAATTTCCAGTTGCTTTCCAAGATTGAACCCAGTCTCTGGCATCTTTAGCTAAAATGGGTGTTTGTTCTGCCTGCTGTATTTCAGTAGCCATAGCTTTGGAGGTTGGGCAGAGCCATGGGTCAAATAGCCACAAACTCAAAATTCTTACCTTTTCCAGTTGCTCTTTTTTAAAATTAAGTATGTGTGTTGTTTCTGCTTGTGTTTGGAAGCTTTCTGAGATTTTTAAAGTCATCCTGATTTAAATTTCATGTAGTATTTTATAGCTGCTGTCTGTGAGCGCCTCATCATCATCTCACCTTTCCACCGTTACTGGACATTGGCCCACATCTTTATAAAAATATTTTAAAGTGAGTTATACACATTATGTCATGTTTCATCTAAATATTTTATTGCAGCCTACAAAATGAGGACATTTTCTTAAAGTATCCACTGTAACGTTATTATATTGAACAAAATTAACAGTGAGTCATTATTAGGTTTTAATTCTGGTTCATATTTCCTTTTCCCCAGTTGTTCCCAAAATGTTTTTTATGGTTAGTAAACCAGAATTCAGAAAAACCCACAGACTCCAGTTGTTATATCTTTTAAGTGCCTTGTTTGGAATTTTCTTCTCCCTACTTCTTAAATGACATTGAGTCATTGAAAAAAACTAAAGCAGGTTACTCTGTGGAGCATCCCATATTCTGGATTTGCCTGGTTTTGTTTTGCTGTTCTACCTCTCTTATTTCCTATAAACTGAAAGTTAGAATTAAGGACTAGACTGCTGCTGCTGCTGCTGCTAAGTCGCTTCAGCCGTGTCCGACTCTGTGTGACCCCATAGACGGCAGCCCACCAGGCTCCGCCGTCCCTGGGATTCTCCAGGCAAGAGTACTGGAGTGGGGTGCCATTGCCTTCTCCAAGGACTAGACTAGAATCAAGTTAAACTTTCTTGATAAAATATATTCCAGTGATGTATCATTCATGATTGATACTGTGAAGGTTTAAGCAGTGCATGGTTATTCTGCTGGATTAGAGCAGGGGTCCCCAACCTCTGGGATCTAGTGCTTGATGATCTGAGGTGGAGCTGATGTAATAATAATAGAAATAAAGTACACAATAAATATAATGCCCTTGAATCATCCTGAAACCACCCCCACACCCCCATCCATGGAAAAACTGTCTTCTGTGAAACTGGCCCTTGGTGCCAGAAAGGTTGGGGACTGGGGAGTGGGTTCAGGTGGTCTTCAGTCTCCTTTCTTCCAGACCCTTTCTTCAGAAGATGACTTGATCAGCCAACTTGGGAATCACTATCTCACTTAGAGTCAATAGGTTCATATTAGAATCGTATTTCAACTCCCAGTTCTTAATTCATATCATCACCAAAATAAGAGGTTATCCTTAAATTCTTCCTAGTTCAGTCTGAATCCATAAAATTCAAGGACATCTAAATTGAAATGAATAATCTCAGTGAGTCACCTAAGTGTATGTCTATATACTGTCAAGTATCCTCCACTTTCTATCTCCTCTATAGCTATGCCTCGTAGGTCTGTAGCTTCTAAAAGATAGCCATGGTTTTGCTGATAACACAGCATTCATTTGTTTATTTAATTAATGTAAACAGCTGCAGTGAAAAGTTTCAGGACAATTAAAAATACCCATATAGACGATTAACGGATATACACTACTATATACAAAATAGGTAAATAAATTCAGTACCTTGTAATAACCTATAATGGAAAAGAATCTGAAATATATATATATATATATATACACATACACACATATGTATATATGAATCACTTTGCTATATACCCTGAAACTTATACAATATTGTAAATCAACTTTACTTCAATAAAAAAATACCCCTATAAGACTAGAGTTACTGATATTGATTCTGTTGACCTAGTATTCATAATGTGTTTGATGCCTGAATCAGAGAAAACTTTTTATATTATGCAGCTCAAGTCAGTTCCTATATATTAGATTATATCAGCTTGATTAAATTTTCTTCTATGTATCTCAACTGGCAGTCATTTCCATGGGCAAAATGAAGACCTTTGAATTATCTTCTTATTTGATTAGGACATGCTGTATTTTTTTAACCTCTATCTCTCTCTTTTCTAAATCAAGATTTAGTCACGTTAATTAGAACTGGTAGACCCTACAGCCAAATTTTAAATCAAGCCAACGGTCTCATTTTTTGAAATAGCCATGGACGTTTGTATGGGGAAATCTTCCTTTATTACCACTCACTATGGTAGAAAGGAGCAGAGCAATTACTATTGCAGAGTAATTTAATACTGTTTTATTAACACAGCCTTTCATCTTGGTAAGGAGTTCTGGGATTCATGAGGATGTCCATTTTCTGTGAAATACTATCCCATTTAAATAGATTAATCCACTATCTATCGTTATAAAAGCATAAAAAAATAAAGATGAACTAAAATTCGAGTAGAGAATAAAATGTAAGAATCAATTAACTTGCATCCTTTTAAAAAATATTATACTATTATCTTTAATAATTAGATACATTTTTCCTGTTTCTTACCTGAGCTATTGTTCTTTTTTATGCCAGGTACTTGACATGTTAGACTAGAGAAGAATTAAATCTGGAATTAAAACTTGATTAATGGTCCAAAATACTTTAGAGTTTAAATCATTTGGATGAAGTAAATTGTAGAAATGGATGTTTGTTTTTATGTAGTGAATGGCTCTTTTATCAGACATTATTTGGTGTTTAGGTTATAGTTTACTTTCTCTGCCCAGCAGGTTTCCTGGAGAAACGGCATTGTAGGCATTTTAGAGAACTTACATGAAAGAACATTCTTTTGCAGTGCTTTCTTTGTAAAAGTAGCATACAAACATAAACTTTTCTCATAATACTTCCTTCTTTTAATTGCAACTATTACTTCTCCCAGGGAGAAGTGAAAAATTAAATCACAGAGAAACCAAAGAACTGTCTTTTAAGAGTAGATAGTCTTTAATTCAAATGAATATTCATTTTATTCTTCATATCTGAGTACTCCTTTATTCCTCCAGATCAAAGGATTTGTGTTATGTTGTTTTCTGTATGTATTTTGCCTGTGTTGCCATTTGTATGGAATAAACTTGTTCCATGGCATTAAAGACATTTAAAAAAAGCCACATCCATTTATCTTTCTGATTTTCAAATAAAACTTGGCTCAGGATCCATTTAACTAACCATAATGTTTTCAGTGCTCAGAATCACATTCTTCTCCTCAGCCTCTGATTTCCCACAGTAGAAGGAGGTAGATCTCAGCTTTAGTTTGGGGGTGTGTGTGTGTGTGTGTTTGTGTGGGTGTGCACGCACACATGTGTGTTAGTTGCTCAGTCATGTCTAACTGTTTGTGATCCTATAGACTGTATAGCCCACCAGGCTCCTCTGTCCATGGAATTCTCCAGGCAAGAATACTGGAGTGGGTTGCCATTCCCTTTGCCAAGGGATCTTCCTGATCTAGGGATTGAACCTGGGTCTCCTGCATTGCAGGCAGGTTCTTTACTGTCTGAGTCATCAGGGAAGCCCCAGTTTGGGAGTCCCACTTTAATCCTTCCCTGGCTGCCTGCAATGGATTGTCAGGAAGCAGAGTGGAGCTGACCTGACCCCACCTTGACCTGCTGTCCATCACCAAACAGGCATTTAGGCATTTTTTTCTTTCCCTCCACCCAGGAGTCCTAGCTACCAGTGGTCACAATGAAGATGAGGCTTAAGAAAGCTTTTTCTGTTGGATCAGGAGAGCCTCTCTTATTTTTTCAAGACTCCTAGACTATAAATTGCATGTTGAAATCAAGTCCCTGCCCCCCCCCCCCAACTCTGAGTTCCCCTGCTAAATGTATGATCAACCTCTCTATCCAAAACTTTATTCTTCTTCTTGTTGTGTCCCTGTTCCCCTCAAGATTGCTAAGTCGCTTCAGTCGTGTCCGGCTCTGTGTGACCCCATAGACGGCAGCCCACCAGGCTCCCCCGTCCCTGGGATTCTCCAGGCAAGAACACTGGAGTGGGTTGCCATTTCCTTCTCCAGTGCGTGAAAGTGAAAAGTGAAAGTGAAGTCGCTCAGTCGTGTCCAACTCCTAGCGACCCCATGGACTGCAGCCCATCAGGCCCCTCCGTCCATGGGATTTTCCAGACAAGAGTACTGGAGTGGGTTGCCGTTGCCGATTGGGGAGTATCAAACACAAGGGGGAGACTGAAACCAAGCAGGATACTGTGGGGTCCTCCCAGGTACAAAAGCCCCTTTGTGTCCCCAATTTCTTGCTTGTACAAAAGAAAGGCTTTAATCTCCTAGGCTTTCCTCTCTGAAGATGCCTGCCTGCCATTGTCTGAAAGCTTGTGCTTCCTCTTCCCTTTTTGCTGAGTCATGAGGACCTTTGCCAAGGCTGGCAGGCTCTAGTGCTTATTGTCTGGACTTCTTAGGTACACACACAACAGGGACCTTTCTTAGAGTTATTACAAGCCCCGGAAGGGCTGTGTACACAAGGCAGAGTCCTTGGGAGACCCTGTCCTCTCTCGTGGGCATCCAGTTATTTCTGAGTTCAGATCTTCTCTACTTTCTTCATGTCTGCAGCTCTGCTTATCTTAGAGGAGAGCTTGTATTAAACCTTGTATATTGCTGCTATGAAATAAGTTTTGAGAACAATCCGTAATTACCTGGGAAACCAACACTTCTAGAACACAAAGCTCTGGTTTTTGTGTCAGTGCCCAGTATGGGGGAAAATGTAGTTTACCTATCCTCCTTCTCTTGCTTTGGAGAAGGAAATGGCAACCCACTCCAGTACTCTTGCCTGAAAAATCCCATGGATGGAGAAGCCTGGTAGGCTACAGTCGATGGGGTCGCAAAGAGTCGGACACGACTGAGAGACTTCACTTTCTCTTGCTTATATGTATATTTTTTTATTGATGTTACTATTCTCTGATACTTTTCACTTCCTGTATTGTCCCTCCTTTTCATCCCAGCTCACTTTCTTTCTGTCTTCCCCTTCTATTTCTTCTCCAAAGAAAGCAGTAATGGGCACAGCAGGTTGACATCAGTGAGAAGGAATGGAAACATAGTATCTGTCTGATTTCTCTGTTGATTTAAAGGGGAGTTATGCCCATTTTGGGCTTCCCTGGTGGCTCAGTGGTAAAGCATCTGCCTGCAATGCAGGAGACCCAAGTTTGATCCCTGGGTCAGGAAGATCCCCTGGAAAAGGGAATGGCTACCTACTCTAGTATTCTTGCCTAGAGAATTCCACGGACAGAGGAGCCTGGAGGGCTACAGTCCACAGGGTCTCAGAGTCGGACACTACTGAAGTAACCTAGCACGCATATATATGCCCATTTTCCTAGGAGCAATAAAGTTGAATGTATTCAGATGGGACCCCAAAACCACTTATTGTGAAGTACTAAATATAATAGTTGAGAAATATATAATGCCAGTACAATGGTATGTTCTTTACTTTCCTTTTTGCAGATTGATTTTATTTCTATTTTTCAGCTTGTAACAAACATCGCCTGAACCTTGAGATAAAGATGAACTTTGTTTTATCTCCCTGGGTTAAGGAGGAGGCTAAAGGGAGCAGAACCCACCTGAGTGGAAATGTTTTGCCGTGAGAGGGGCGGTTACCCTCCATTCTTAGAACATTTTGGGAAAAAAAAATCTATTGAATCACAGTGAAGGCTGGAGCAGGATTGAGATTTATCCGTAAATTGGAATGGAAAAATTCCTGGCAGGGCTGCCAAGGCTGGAAAATTACAGATGTACATTTTCTTTATCCACGGAAGGTCAGGGAGTTTGTTTATCCCCTGGATAATTAGTGCGCATCCTCTCAGACACCTCCCACACCTGGTGATCTTTCAGGCTGCCCTTCCTGCACTGGTCTTCAACCCTCTAAATATCCCCCCTGCCCTCACCTGCCCAGGCCTCTGGGGAGTATCCCCCAGGTCACGCAGGCCTACTGTGGGCCTCCCTTTCCACAGGCACTCAGGGGGCCCTGCTTGCCCTAACTGTAGATGTTTCAGGAATAATTTTCCTAAGGATGTGCCCTGGGGGTCACGTCATTTCTCCGGTGGTGTGAAAAAGGTTATGGGCTGTGCGCCAAGCTGTACCCCAAACTTGGCAAATGGTCAGCTGTTCTCATGGTGAAGGAGACCTGTCCCCCGCATCACTGGGTGTAGAGGGAACTCTGTGATGATTTCTGTACAAATGATTTACATGCCTCTAGAAATAAGATATCTCATGTCTTTTGCCTCATAACGATAGGTTTAGAGGATTGAGGAGCAGGGGAGAAGTCAAGGTGACCATTTCCGATGGTCATTACTTTGTTCATAAAACAACCTATAAATTTGCCAGTGTTATTACAGGATAGTTGGTTTAAGCCATTGCAGCCTCTCAGGGGTGCCTGGGGTGAAGGGCAACATTTCTTCCATCTCACAGAGCATCCATGGATTAGTTCAGGAAAGGTAAATAAGAAGGATATTCAGAGTACCCCAAAGCAGAAGCAATTTCCCTAGAAGAGGGCAAGGAGCTTATTTAGGGAGCTGTTGGTTTTTGTGAAAATCCTCTCTTTATACATTAGTTATGAAAAGAGGAGTTAGACTTGAATGTTCAGGAATGAAAGAGTCTAGTTGCTTGCAGAAAAGGCTCGGGATAATTAAAGATGCAGCATTTCCACCCTTGAGTGCAAGAGAATGTTAGTGAAGCAAGTGGCAATATCATAGACAGGGCTTAATAATTTGACGGGGTTTACCAGTGCTGAGATGACAGAAGAGGGGAAATAAAGTTGGCTGGAAAAGGAGGAAACAAAGACTGTCTTGGGAAGGCATTTTTAACTCATTCTACTCCCTAATGAGATTGCGCGAATATCTAGAAATGGGCAGATGCTGGTAAGAGTCTTATCAGAAGCTTTCACATATATGTAAACATGTATAATACAAAGAGATATAGCTAAAACTACATGTTCCAATAATTTTAAAAGGGCAAGAAAAGGGAGAAAAGAGAAAAATATCATTGAAGACAAAAAGCAAAATAACCTAACACTAGGTCTAAATCCAGACACCACACACACATTCATATACACACACATGCACACACACACACACATATTCACACACACACACATACACACACCGCACACATACATACATATTCATATACACACACAGACACAGACACACATAGACACACAGACACACACACACAGAAACATGCACACATACAAACACATTCACACATGCACACATACACACATACGTACACACACACACATAAGCACACACACATACACATATGCACACATACATAAACACACACATGGCATTATCTCTTGCATTAATTTGGCAGGTAGTTTTGGCTGTGTTTCTTCCCCTGATAGAGTTCCATTTCCATATTTATGAAGCGAAATTCACCCTGCTGGCTCTTGACCTCACTGAGGGGTGGACGGTTAATGAGATCTTACACTGGTCCTGACTGTCAGCTTTCCAGAGTGCAGAACCCGACTCCATTTTCCACTCCGGACTATAAGACCGCATGAGACAGTGGACCTGGGATGCTGTGCTTTCCTTCTCCAGCCCTCAAGCTTCAGCCGGGATGTTTAGCTCTGACACTGCAGTTCCTGTCCTCAGCCATAACTCTCTTCTGATTTCTAAGAATTAACTTGGACTTTGGAATTGTGACTGAGGTGTAGTCTATTGTTGATGGTGATAGATTCCTGTTATATTGAGACCAGAGAATTTACTGGCAGGCCTCTGAGAGGGCAGGCAAGAAAGAGAAAGAATGTGCTGGAGAATAGAAGATAGTAACACATCCCCCGGAGTACCCAACATGCAGAAGTGAGATAGGACCCAGGAGTAATAGCGTGCAGAATAACAGGAGTCTCCAGGGAGGACTCTGAATCGCTGCAATTAGCATCAGTGTGTGCGTCTTAGTCATTCAGTTGTGTCCTATTCTTTGTGACCCCATGGACCGTAGCCTGCCAGGCTCCTCTGTCCATGGGATTCTCCAGGCAAGAATACTGGAGTGGGTTGCCATTCCCTTTTCCAGGGGATCTTCCCAACCCAGGGATCAAACTTGGGTCTCCTGCAATGCAGGCAGGTTCTTTACCATCTGGGCCACCAGGGAAACCTGATTAACATCAGTAGGACTAAGAAAAATGACCATTACAGAGGAAAGGTGGCTTGTGATTTCCCATTGTTTTGCTCTGAATTCCCTTTAGCTTCTTTATCAGTTTACTTTTCCTGGGTCTGGAAGGTTCAGGGCTGGACAGCTTTCCTCCCTGCAGTGGTGCTAAAGGGTTGAGTTATGAGCCACAGACTCTAGGGAAAAACTACCTCATTTTCAAGGGGACCTCAAATAATTTAGTTCAGCAAAATACCATTCTGATCGGCTAGCTCAAAAAAGTGCTGCTGAGCTGGCAATAATTCATCTGCCTCCTTGAACAGCTACCATTGAAATTGCATTTGAACACTGAAAACAAATATGCTTTCAGTGTAAGTCCAAAATCTTTTAATTCAGCCTCCAAGTTCCAGAGCAGATAGATACTGCATTGCAGCTCTTCTGTTCTTGCAGAGAAGCTCTGTTGGCTGGAGGCTGGGAGGGGAGGGGCCGAAGTAAAAGAGCTTGTTTTTAGCTCCACTCAGCAGATCCCTCAGCTCTAGGATATAATGAGTAAAGTGTCCTCAACTAAACTTGGGTGGACAGAGTTGACAGGGGAGAGAAGGCTAGGTTCACAGGTACTAATGAAATAAGGTTTGCTTATCCTCATTTATTTGTTAAAAAAATCAAGTGTTTTATCAGGCAGTACATTTTCTTCAAAGAGTCAACACTTTTTTTTATATTCTGGAGAATTCATAAAATATATTCAGGGTGTCAGATGGAGTCTCCCCATTCCCACAGGCTCTGCTTCACTGCAACGGGTGGACATGCCATGTCTTGGCCACTAGCTCGCTGGCTGGAGACATTTATGACAGCAGTGTCCATGCACGCATACAGTCACCCATGCATTCTCCATGCATTTACTGAATATATTCCAGCACATTCTGGATACCAGAAATGCAGGTAAACAAGACCCAAATCATCAACTGCAACAATAGCTTCTTCATCCTCCTCAAACCACAGTTCTCACCTGTGTCTGGAACGTCTCTTGTCATCTGTCTCCTTCTTTCACCCCCGGGGCCCCAGGCTGGCCTCAAGGCAGTGTGTGTGTTCTGGTCGGCCCCTGCTATTTCACATCACTTCTCTGTCATTTTTTGCTGCTAAATTCCACTTGCTGAGAGTGGAGCACACACAAGACATACAAGCATCTTCTCTCTCGTTAAAACTGACTTGTGATTTTGGTACTTCTATGATCCTCATTTTATAGGTGGAAACCACGAGGTAAAGTGACTTGCTAAAGGTCACTTGGCTAGTGAGAAGCAGACCTGAGATTCCGAATCAGGTCTTGGATTCTTGCCAGAGTCCTCAACCGCTTCGCCTCCTGTCCCCAGCTGGTCTGATGATGCGTTGGCTCTGGCTTGGGGAGACCAGAACCCAGGCAGCAACTGCTGGGCTCCTTATCTAGACATCAAAGCCTCATCTGAGGTACCTTATTTTACATTTTGAGCTCCTTATGAACAGATCCTTTCAGTCTTTCCATGGCAGTAGTCTGGTCTTATAGGGCATGCGTCTCTACTTCAGGACAGTCTGCCAAGGGCATGCCTTCTCCCCCAACCCCTTCAGTGAATTGTGTTATTTGATGCTTGTATTAGGGTGTCGTCTACTTAAGGAAGTTATGATGGTTTTCTCCTAGTTCTGCTTTAGTGACCTGGTGCTATTTCCCCTTTAATGGTAATAAAAAGAACCACACTCATGCAGAATCTACTGTATGAGACTGGTGGTTTTTCACAACAACATATGGCCTCTGAAAACCATGCCTCGAGTTTAAACAGAGAAGCCTTGACTGTAACTCCAAAAGGAGGTTTGTCTGGGAAAAAGTTGTGCAGCAGAGAGCAGTCTGAAAGAGGCTTTTTGATGAGCTTTTGTTCTAGCCTGTTTAACAGCTTAAGGTTTAGAGAAGCCTATGTGAGTTCACTTTTTGCATTTGAGTCCAAAGACTGAATCCATTAAAGGTCTCTCTTGAGCCTGCCGTGAATTTCAGGGCTCCTAGGAGAATGCTCCAGGCTCACTTAACTGGTTTGAAATCGAATGGCCTCAGGCTACACCGTCTTTATTTGGAGCAGAATGGGAGCCAGGGAATTAGTTCAAAAGCCACAACCACTTTTTCCCTTTACTATCTAATTTCTGTGGTTCCGTGTTGGTTGGCTTCACACCATTTGCAAAATTTTAAGAACCATCCAGAAGACATCGGTCATGGCTGTTAGAATGAATATCTTTCTGTCACTTTCTCTTCTGTTTTTCACGTTTGCACCCTTGCCATCCATACGTATGTGGTCTGGACTTTGGAAATTTGGAGGCTTGAAAAAACACTGCAAGCCTTCTCTCCAGCCCCAGATGGAACTTGTGTTTGTTTTTGCTTGTGGTTTGGGTGGTGTGTGTGTGTGTGTGTGTGTGTGTGTTGGTGGGGGGATGGGGGGAGAGAGAGAGAGAGAGATGATATAAAACAAAGAAAGGGAGGGTTTTGATGCATGATACCCAGACATGCAGAGAATATCAGTGTTCTCGGCAGAAGGGAATTCACATGGTAGAAAGCAGGATGAGACTGTGGAGGGTGATGTCTGTACGCGCAGGATTAAATCACAGGCTCGGTGTAATAGCACCTGCCCCAGGAAGCACGGCAGGACCTGCTGAGCGTCAGCTCCACTCTGAGCAGGTTTGGAGGCGGACTGCTTATACTCAAAGACTGTTGCTGCCTTTTGATGTGAAAAAAGGACTAGTCAGTTTTGCTCAGTTGGTCAGCAAGAGCAGCAGCGGATAGGTGGCCTAGGCAGTGACTGACGCCGGAGTCACAGGGCTGGGTGCAGACCCTGTAGAGGAGAAAGGGGTTGGGGGGGGATGGGGTGGGGGGAGGTGGCTGGAGACCTGCTGTCTTGACTGTGAATGTAGAATGTGACGCCAGGAGAGTGTCTGGGCTCCAATCCCAGCTCTGCACTGAGGATGATGGTGCGACTCTGATTGAATGACTTAACTCCCCAGCTTCTGCATCCTCATTTATCAGCAAGTGATAATAAGACTTTCCATACTGTTCATGTTCATGGGGTTCTCATGGCAAGAATACTGGAGAAGTTTGCCATTCTCTCCTCCAGTGGACCGTGTTTTGTCAAAACTCTCCACTATGACCCGTCCGTCTTGAGTGGCCCTGCATGGCATGGCTCCTAGCTTCACTGAGTTACCCAAACCCGTTTGCCACAACAAGGCCGTGGTGGATATGAACCTGAGCAAACTCCAGGAGACAGTGAAGGACTGGGAAGCCTGGTGTGCTGCAGTCCATAGGGTCGGAAGAGTTGGACACCACTGAGCACAGCACAGCACAGCAGCCTACAATCATGAGTAGATTATAAATAAAAAAATCAAAGGGTAAATACACCAAAATTGAGCTGAGCATATGCAAGGCTGGGCTTCCAGGAGCCCTTGATGAGCAGGCTGCTGTCCGTGGTCACAGGAGCTGTTTTGCTCCTTTCTCCTTGGCCTTCAGCGCTCATTGCACCCAGTGAAATGGAATCCAGGACACCAACCCTTCCAGGCAATAAAGGGGACAGGGGACAGAGCTGGGTCTGAAGGTAGAAAAGGAATCTAATCCTTCCAACACAGCTTCAGTAGAAGAAGCGTGCAAAGGGGGCTGGGGAAGGGAGCAGCCTGCTGTCTCCAATCTCAGAGCCCCTGGGTGAGTGAGGGGCTCAAGGGAGGGCCCCCCCCCACCCCCGACACCCCGAAGCTTCTCTCCCCAGAACTCTCAAGTTACTTATATAAGTAACTCAAGAGTCTTCAGATTTTGAAGACCCTGGTTTTTCTGTTACTGGCAGCACGACTCAAGCTCTGCTGAGTTTAATGGGCACTTTAAGCTCCTTCATTTATTTCCAACCGTCAAAATTGTTTTCCAACCTCTTGTTTTGTTCAGCGATTACTCCCCCACTTAAAGTTCGCTTCAGATGGAAGGACAGAGAAGTAACATTGGTTTGCTTGAGTCTGAGCTGAGGTGATGAAAAATCTGTGGCTTTGATGCGAATACTTCTGGAATCTGGAAAGGCAGTAAGGGCTCTAGTTAGTGGTCAAACTGAACGGTTACTTCTGAAATCAAGTGAATGGAGTCTTGAAAGTGCAAAGTAGCCCTGATACACAAAATTCAGTCTTAAAGAGGTGGCTTTTCAACTGACTGCTGAGCTCTGTGAGTTCATTTTCGTGTCTATCCCCAGGCTCCTCTCGTATTTTCTTGCCTGAATTTCTTGACACCTTCATCTCTTCACTCACTCACCCATATGTCCATCATCCATCCATCTATTCAGTGACTTCATTGCACTCCTGTTATGAGCCAATCAGGGCTTCCTAGTTGGCGCTAGTGATAAAGAACCCGCTTGCCAATGCAGGAGATAGAAAAGACGCTGGTTCCATCCCTGGGTTGGGAGGATCCCCTGGAGTAGGGCATGGCAACCCACTCCAGTATTCTTGCCTGGAGAATCCCATGGATAGAGAAGTCTGGCAGGCTATAGTCCATAGTGTCACAAAGAGTCGGACACAACTGAAGCGACTTAGCGTGCACACATGCAATGAGCCTGTTGCCGCCTAGATTTGGGGAATATTTGGTGAATTGCCTCGGAGCGGGCAGATCCTCACAGCTATCACCAGTCTGTACTTCTTCCATCATTTTCACTCCAGTACCAGCCCCTTTCTTGGCTAACTCCTGTACTGTCCCCTGCTAAACTCGTCTCCTAGTATCAGGTTACTAGTTTATTTCTTGTTCCCACAACCACCCTGACATGTATAATTGCTGAATCCCATTTCACCAAGAACCAACTTTTTTGTGTGGTGACAGAGTAGAGCTCAGCCCCTGGAGATGGGGGTGGGTGCATTGGGATAATTGTAAGGTGCAAGAATGTAGTTTTGTGTTTGACATGGGGACCAGGGAACCTGAAGATGACAGATAACTTCCCTTAACCTCATGGAAAATCAGTTGGAAAACCCTAAGAGTTTACCTTATCCAGTTTCCTGGACATCAGAAATCTCTGCAATGTCTATATCAGATCATGAGCCTTTTCTGTAATATTTCTCAGGATAGAAAGTTCATTTAGCAGCACACTTTGGGATTCATCTTAACTATTACAAAGTTCTTCCATGTATTCTCACCAATATCTTCCTTTTTATTAGAATAACCTCATACTTTGGTCCTTGTTTACTCTCCCTATGGAAACAACAAGAATATCCAATTTCTTTTCCATATTGCAACTGAATTACTGTGAATTTTTTCATTTGGAAGTAACCCGAACCCTACCTTAACTGGCCTAAGCATAATGGGGGACTTAATAAGAAAGATGTAGAGTTTTGCTATGGGACCCAAGGACAGAAATGCACAAACGCGTTAGGCCTGAGGAATGATCTGGAAGCAGAGACTCAAAAGCACCAAGATTCTTTCCAGGTCTTTCATCTCTGTCTCTCCCTCTCCCTCTCTCCTCCATTTTTGCAGGCAGATTCTTTACCCTCTGAGCCACCAAAGAAGCCCAAATGTTAGATGCTCAAAGTCATAGTTAAACAAATGGGATTATAATATATTATTGTAGGGAAAGGATGTTTTGATCCACATTTCCTATTAAAATAAACAAACAAGCACATACTTCCTCATTTTGGCTAAAGAGGTTAAATGCCCCACAGTGAACTCACAAAGCAAACTCAGTTTGTTATTTTTTGTTATTTGTCATTCAAATAAATATTTGACTGCAGCAATATTTGTAAATATTTCTCCCAAATTTTATCACCAGGTTATATATCTTCAGTTTCTCCAAACCTTCCTCAAATGATACCTTCCATGAAGACTATTTCCCTATCTGTTTTTTTTTTTTTTTTTTTTTTAACTTTTCAAACTTTTATCCTTAAAAACATGGCTTCACTGGAACAGATGTATTTGATCAGTATGGAGTTAAGGTCATTTGGTCAAAAGTTGGAGTCCCCCTTGGAGATACCATCTCTTGGAACTTACCACTTCACCTAACCTGAAAGTTTCCATCACTCGTAAGAGTTATGATCCCAAAGAAATTTTTCTGTATAGAGAACTCAAGATGAAAGACTGAATAATGACATTGGCCAAGGACGGTCTGAATCCAAAGCAAAGTGAAATCTTATTAATAATATAACTGAAAAATTTGCCCTGAGAACATTGGGCTATTACTTATACCAAGCTTTTAGAGACATATTGTCTCATATAGTAGTTAAAATTCATGAGCTACAAATAGTAAATGCATACAGCAATTTTTTTCTTTATATACTATTTATCTCTTATATAGCGATACTTAAGTGGTACTTTAAAAGTTACTTTATGTTTTGTAATTGGTTTAAGCTTCATTATTTCCTAAAATAACAAGATTACCTTTACCACTGCATTGTTTAATTTAATAAATCATTTATTTAGAACCAACTAAAGACATATATAAAAGGTATTATGCTATAAAAGGTACTGGGGCTTTGGAAGTGAATATGACTTTTGAATCTCAGGAGCTTATGATCTAATAATGCACCTCTCCATGCATGCACACAAACTGTAGTTAAGGGTGTGTCTCAGGCTTACCTAGGGTAGCTGCAAAAATCAGAGGACAACAAATAAAATGTAAGGGCATTATGGAGGCTTCCCAGGTCACGCTAGTGGTAAAGAACCTGCCCGCCAATGCAGGAGACATAAGAGACAAGGTTTCGATCCCTGGGTTGAGAAGATCCCCTGGAGGAGGGCACAGCAACCCACTCCAATATTGTTGCCTGGAGAATCCCATGGACAGAGGAGCCTGGCGGGCTGCAGTTTATGGGGTTACAAAGAGTCGGACATGCTTGAAGCAACTTAGCATGCACACACAGAGGACAGTGAATGACCTTCCAGGCATGACCTTGAGGTCTCTGTGGGCCTCTTGGTGGAGATGTTTAATAGGTATTTAGATTTTAAAGAGAAGTCTAACGCAGAAATGTGACTCTAGGCTCTGCAAACTAGCTAAGTCATTATCCCATTTGTTGTGCATTGGAATCCACTCCCAGGCTCTTCTCTGGAAGGCCAGTGGTTAAGACTTAGCCTTCTAGTGCAAGGGCTGCAGGTTTAATTCTTGTTTGGGGAGCTAAGATCCCACATGCCTCATGGCCAACAAATGGAAGCAGTTTGGTTCAGTTCAGTTGCTCAGTCCTGTCCGACTTTCTGCAACCCCATGGATTGCAGCACACCAAGCTTCTCTGTCCATCACCAACTCCCAGAGTTTACTCAAACTCATGTTCATCGAGTCGGTGATGCCATCCAACCATCTCATTCTTTGTCGACCCCTTCTCCTCCTGCCTTCAATCTTTCCCAGCATCAGGGTCTTTTCCAATGAGTCAGCTCTTCGCATGAGGTGGCCAAAGTATTGGAGTTTCAGCATCGACATCAGTCCTTCCAATGACTATTCAGGACTCACTTCCTTTAGGATGAACTGGTTGGATCTCCTTGCAGTCAGTCCAAGGGACTCTCAAGAGTTTTCTCTAGCACCACAGTTCAAAAACCTCAATTCTTCGGCACATAGCTTCCTTTATAGTCCAACTCCCACATCCATACATGACTACTGGAAAAGCCATAGCTTTGACTAGATGGACCTTTGTAAGCAAACTAACATCTCTGCTTTTTAATATGCTGTCTAGGTTGATCATGGCTTTTCCTCCAAGGAGCAAGTGTCCTTTAATTTTGCAGTCACCATCTGCAGTGATTTTGGAGCCCAAGAAAATAAAGTCTGTCACTGCTTCCAATGTGTCCCCATCTATTTGCCATGAAATGATGGGACTGGACCTAGATAGTATATTAAAAAGCAGAGACATTACTTTGCCAACAAAGGTCCATCTAGTCAAACCTATGGTTTTTCCAGTAGTCATGTATGAATGTGAAAGTTGGACTATAAAGAGAGCTGAGTACCACCAAAGAATTGATGCTTTTGAACTGTGGTGTTGGAGAAGACTCTTGAGAGTCACTTGGACAGCAAGGAGATTCAGCCAGTCCATCCTAAAGGAAATCAGTTGTGAATATTCATTGGAAGGACTGATGCTGAAGCTGAAACCCCAGTACTTTGGCCACCTGATGCGAAGAACTGACTCATTAGAAAAGACCCTGATGCTGGGAAAGATTGAAGGCGGGAGGAGAAGGGGACAACATAGGATGAGATGGTTGGATGGCATCACTGACTCAATGGACATGAGTTTGAGTAAACTCTGGGAGTTGGTGATGGACAGGGAGGCCTGGCATGCTGCGGTCCATGGGGTCAAAAAGAGTCGGACACGACTGAGGAACTGAACTGAACTGAACTAATGGGACTGGATGCCATGATCTTAATTTTCTGAATGTTGTTTTAAGCCAACTTTTTCACTCTCCTCTTTGACTTTCATCAAGAGGCTTTTTAGTTCCTCTTCACTTTCTGCTATAAGGGTGGTGTCATCTGCATATCTGAGGTTATTGATATTTCTCCCGGCAATCTTGATTCCAGCTTGTGCTTCCTCCAGCCCAGCATTTCTCATGATGTACTCTGCATATAAGTTAAATAATCAGGGTGACAATATACAGCCTTGACATACTCCTTTCCCGATTTGGAACCAGTCTGTTGTTCCATATCCAGTTCTAACTGTTGCTTCTTGACCTGCATACAGATTTCTCAGGAGGAAGGTAAGGTGGTCTGGTATTCCCATCTCTTGAATAATTTTCCACAGTTTGTTGTGATGCACAGAGTCCAAGGCTTTGGCATAGTCAATAAAGCAGAAGTAGATGTTTTTCTGGAACTCTCTTGCTTTTTCGATGATCCAAAGGATATTGGCAATTTGATCCTAGTCAACAAAGGAGTAGCCATCCTAGTCAACAAAGGGTCCGAAATGCGGTACTTGGATACATCTCAAAAAGGACAGAATGATGTCTGTTCGTTTCTAGGGCAAACTATTCAGTATAATAGTAATCCAAGTCTATGCCCCAACCAGTAATGCTGAAGAAGCTGAGGTTGAACGGTTCTATGAAGTCCTACAAGACCTTCTAGAAGTAACACCCAAAAAAGAAATAGAAGCAATGCTGTAACAAATTCAGTAAAGATTTTAAAAAGGTCCACATCAAAAGAAAAAAAATCTTAAAAAAAAAAAAAAAGAATTCCCTTCAGGGCTTTCCTGATGGGTCTAAACACTGGAAACCTGTAATCAGTGTGATATCTTGCCTTTTACTGGTACTAGCATACCCAGAAGTTTCTTATTTACCAGGAAATCACTCATCTCACCATGCATTCATTGCTGCCCAGGAAAAAACACTGGACATAGCTCATACTGAGTAACAGACTTGGAGACCAGGTAGTCAGAGTGGTTACACTGGGTCTGATTCATATCAGGAGTTGGACAAGAAAGTCTCCACTCTGAAATCTCTCCTAGAGACACTGCAGCATGAACAAGCAGTAAAAACTGTGTTTTAAAAATTTATTGTCAAAAACCTTAGAAACTTAATAAAAAGTTCTGGGAAATCCCAAGCTTCTGGTGATGTGTGAGTCGTGGGGGAGGAACGCATGAGCCCCTGGCCAGAGCTTGACCGTCTAATGATGAACGATTGTGTTTGCCTCCTGTCCACCGAGCTCTCAGACCCACAGTCAGTTGCCAAGCCTAAGTTAACTGACCTCGTAGGAAACTCTCATCTCACAGATAATTCTCATCTCTCTTTCTCTTCCTTCTAATTCCTTTCAGTGACGATCTCAGCTTGAGCTTTCACACTAGATTCCTTCCTACCTTCCAAACCATTCCACACCTGACATGGCATTGATCTTAAATCACTGAACACAGTCCAGGCTGGCATTCAGGTTCCTCCACAGTGCACCCCCAGGCTGGCCTCCCAACTCCCTTCATTCAACAAGTGTTACAACTAGAAGCTGGACTTCTTCTAAATACACATTGCCTTTTCCTCCACTTGCATTTTTTCTCCTACTGTCTTTTCCTGCTGTGCCTTTTCTCCATCTTTGTCCTTACCCTTCCACCTCCCGCACTGAGCCCTTTCCTGTCTTTAGCAACCATCCTGAAAACTTCTTTTCTTAGGATGGACACTCTTATCATCCAAGTTGGAAACCCATCCTTTTAAAAGAAACTTCGTTATACTGTGATGTATGTAAAAATGTTTTCTCTACTCAAATATAAGCTCTTCTAGGACAGAAAAATGTTACTTTGTTTTGTTCTTGTACCCTGTACTGTGCCTTCCATCCAGTAGGTACTTATTAAGTGACCGTTGAATAAATAACTGAGGCCATAGGTCTTGAACCTCCTTGATTTAAAGTTTTTCCACTTTAGCATTTCTTGGAGCATCCCTCCTCTTAGGAACTAAGTTTGGCCGGGGGGGTTATGCTGACAAAGGTTCTGTTACAAGTGAGTCTTAACCTTTGTTTGGGGTACTGAAATTCAGTCATTTGCTGGAAGATTTATTGAGAGATTATTAAGCTTCAGACACTGCACCAGCCTCTGAGGTTACGGAGCTATAGAAGACACACTCTGCCCCAGAGGGCGCCAGGGTTAAAAGTGCTATAATAAAAGCATGTTTGTAATGCTGAGGGAGTCCTGAGGAGGGAGCTCTAACCTTGCTTGGAGAAGTAGGTACCCCACCAACACTTGGTATAGCATTTCATTCGTTGGTCAGTGCAGGCGCTTCCTTAGCATTCCCTTTACAGAATGTATCGAGTACCCAAATACTATGTTTGCACCTGTGTCTAGCTGAAATCAGTTAATTTTTCCACAATTGATAGACATGTCCACAGTCTTCAGGAATCTTTAGGTCATTGTGTCAGGCATTATTCTAAGCACTTCATAGACAATATCTCACTTAATACTCATGACAGTCTTATGGAATACATATTGTTTTACATGTTTTTTCCAGTAGTCATGTACGGATGTAAGAGTTGGACCATAAAGAAGGCTGAGTAGGAATTGATGCTTTTGAACTGTGGTGCTGGAGAAGACACTTGAGAGTCCCTTGAACTGCAAGGAGGTCAAACCAGTCAACCTAAAGGAAATCAGTACTGAATATTCATCGGAAGGACTGACGCTGAAGCTGAAACTCCAATACTGTGTCCACCTGATGCAAAGAACTGACTCACAGGAAAAGACCCTGATGCTGGGAAAGATTGAAGGCAGGAGGAGAAGGGGTCAACAGAGGATCAGATGGTTGGATTGACTCAATGGATGTAAGCTTGAGCAAACTCCAGGAGATGGTTGAGGACAGGGAAGCCTAGCATGCTGAGTCCATGGGGTCGCAGAGTTGGACATGACTTAGTGACTGAACAGCAAAGTCATAGGGAAGTAAATTAGTTTTTTACATTAATTGTCAGGACTGGGACTTAACATAGTTCTGTTCACAGTGCAGAGTACTAACCACTATCCGATCATGACAAGTTACAGGAGACCTGCACGGTTCTGATTCCATACCCCCACTTTCTTAACATTACAAGTTAATAATTTTGAAAGACAAATTTGAAAAAATTATGGAAAAATCATGACCAAATTTTGGCATTTAACTGTTTTATTTTTTTTTCATTGTGTTTAAAAATCATTTAATAGGCTTAATTTCTTACAGAATTGTGATTATTAATATATATGCTTATTTTTATATTACTATTTTGTGTTATGTATAGCATACATTTCCCCTTTTAAATTTTTTCTCATTTTCTTCCTTTATCTAGTTTTCTACAGTTTTATGTATAATTTTGTTCATTTAGTGTTTACCCTTACACACTGAGCACACATTCAGGCTATTATCTTTCTACTCAACAAGGAGCATTGAGAAATGAAAGCATTTTAATTTAAATTTTATTCTTTTTTTTAAATTTTATTTTATTTTTAAACTTTACATAATTGTAATTGATGAAAGCAAACCTAAATAGATAGCCACTCTTTAGGAGAAAAAAATAGTTTATTTATGTATTTATTTTATTAAAAAAAAAAAACACTTCAAGTACTATTTAAAGCACAAAACAATCAGTAAACTAAACCTTCTCCATAGAATTCTGAGGTTTGTGAAAACATGAGATCTTACAAATATGGGAGGAGAGAAGGAGGAAAATGGCCATATCACTTTATTTGTTTATTGTTATAGTCACTTCTTGGACTGTTTAACACTTATCTTCTTAGGAACTGCTTGGGAATAGTATTTCTGCTTTTGCAAAAGCTTCAAAATCACCATTTCATGCTCTCCTCCTTAAATACAGACTTGTGTGAAGTAAGTCTTCAGTTATTAACATCAAGTCTCTCCAATTTGTGCTCCAACAGCTCAGAATCCTCCCACCCCCCGTTTTTCCTCCTCTGAGGATCAATTTCCTAAACAGGGCTTGTTTATTCTTATATCTATTTTTTATATTTGGAGTACAGATTTATTTTAGAATCTCTCACAGTGTATCTACTTAATACAGTACAGGTTTGTGTATGGAATTTTTACCCAAGGAGCTTTAAGTAGTGTAAAGGAGCTTCTGAGACATTAGGGAAAATATATGTGTGTGTACATCTGCTTCTGGTTCTTGGCAGATAGCTCCTAAAGCCGATGTAAATTCCTACTTGATAAAAGCATTTGGAGCATCTTTTGTTGTAGTGAGGTGGCTCCGGATGGCTTCAGGTTGGGGGCTGGTCACCAGAAAGAGGAAGCCATAATTAGAAGCTTTGAATTTTTTTTTTTAAGTTATTTTTAATTGAAGGATAGTTGCTTTACAATATTGTGTTGGTTTCTGCCGTTTATCAACATGAATCAGCCGTAAGTATACATATGTCCCCTCCCTCTCGAACCTCCCTCCCACATCTGACCCCCTCCCACCCCTCTAGGTTGTCATAGAATCCTGGTTTGAGTTCCCCGAGTCAGACAGCAAATTCCCACTGTCTGTTTTACATATGGCAGTGTGTATGTTTCCATGCTACTCTCTCCATTTGTCACACCCTCTCCTTCCCATCACCCCCATGTCCATAAGTCTGTTCTTTACGTCTGCATCTCCATTGCTGTCCCACAAATAGATTCATCAGTACCCTCTTTCTAGATTCCATATATATGCATTAAAATACAGTATTTGCTTTTTCTCTTTCTGACTTACTTCACTCTGTATAATAGACTCTCGGTTCATCTACCTCATTGACCTTGACTCAAGTGTGTTCCTTTTTATGGCCGAGTAATATTCCATTGTATATATTTACTACAGCTTCTTTATCCATCCATCTCGCAATGGACATTTAGTTTGTTTTCCTATCTTAGCTACTGTAAACAGTACTGCAGTGAACATTGGGATACATGTGACTTTTTCAGTTATGGTTTTCTCAGTGGTGGGATTGTTGGGTCATATGGGAGTGTTATTCCTATTTTTGTAAGGAATCTTCACACTGTCTTCCATAGTGACTGTATCAGTTTATATTCCCACTAGCAGTACTAGAGGGTTCCTTTTTCTCCACACCCTCTCCAGCATTTGTTGTTTTTAGATTTTTTGATGATGGCCATTCTGACTGTTGTGAAGTGATATCTCATTGTAGTTTTGATTTTCATTTCTCTAATAATGGGTGATGTTTAGCATGTTTTTATGTGTTTATTAACCATCTGTATGTAGAAGCTTGGAATTTTTAACTCTACCCCCACATTCTTCAGAGAGGGGAGAGGGGCTGGAAATGAAGTGAATAATTGATCACACCTATATGAAGAAGCTTCAACAGTATGGATCTCAGAGTGCTTCCATGTTAGTGAACACATACCCATACGGGGAGGGTGATGGGCTCAAACTCCATGGGACAGAAGATCCCCCCAAGACCCTGTCCTGAAGGTCCTGTCCTGAAGATCTCTTCATCTGGCTGTTCACAATCCTTTAATAAATTAGTAAATGTAAGTAAGTGTTTTCCTGAATTCTCCAAGATGCTTTAGCAGAATGTCAAATCCAAGGGGAGGAGGTAATGGGAACCTCTGATTTGTAGCCATGTCAGACAGATTGTGGATAACCTGGACGCTTATTCTTTGTCATTATCTGAAGTAGGGAGTCAGTCTTTTGAGGCTGAGCCCTTAACATGTGGAATCTGATGCTGTCTTTAGTAGACAGTGTCAGAATTAACCAGCTGGTGTCACAGAGAATTACTTGGTGTGGGAAAATCCCACACATATTTGGTAACCAGAAGTGTAGAAGTGTTGTGAGTGTGAGAACAAAGGAGAAACCCAGGAGGAATACTGGAGATTTTTCCCTACACAGAGCTGTAGTTTATAAGCATTCTGCATACCAAACATGAAAGATCAAAGTGATTAGTAGGGTGCTAGGCATAAAGCTTGGGTAAGTGTCTCCATTCCAGATCCCAGAAATAAACCCACACATAGATGGCCAACTGATCTTCAACAAAGATGCCAAGAACTCACGTGGGGAAAAGACAGTCTCTTCCACAAATGGTATGGAAAGACTGGATATTCATGTGCAAAGAAGAAAATAAACCCTGATCACATACACACCACTCACAAAATTGATTTGAAATTGATGTCAAGACCTGAAGCTGTAAAACTACTAGAAGAAAACATAGGGATTAAGTTCCTTAACATTGATCTTGGCAACGGGTTTTGGATATATACCAAAAGCACGGGCAACAGCAGCAACGATGGGACCGAACCATTTCAAAAGCTTCACAACAAAGGAAGCAATCAATAGTGTGCAAAGGCAATCTACAGAATGGGAGAAAACATTTGCAAACCATCTATCTGATAAGGGGTTAGTATCTGAAGTAAATAAGGGACTTATATAACTCAATGCCCAAAATTAATCAGATTAAAAAATGGGCAGAGGACTTAAGTAGACATTTTTTTCGAAGAAAACATATAAATGGCCAACAGGTACATGAAAAGATTGTCAGTGTCACTAATCATCTGGGAAATGCAAATCAAAACCACAGTAATGAGATATCAGTTCATACCTGTTCAAATGACTGTCATCAAGAAGACAAGAATTTTGTGTTGGTGGGGATGTGAAGAAAAGGGAACCCTTATGCACTGTTTGTGGGAATGTAAATTGGTGCAACCACTGTGGAACAGTATGGAAATTCCTCAAAAAATTAAGAACAGAGCCACCGTGTGATCCAACAATCCTACTTCTGGGTGTATATCCAAAGGAAAAGCAGGTTATTGAAGAGATTTCTGTACTTTGTGCTCATTGCAGCATTGTTCACAATAGCCCAGGCGTGGAAACAATCCAAGTGTACATTGACAAATGAATGGGTAAAGAAAAAGTTATATAAATAAATAAATAAGTGAATATTCAGCCATAAAGAAGAGGGAAACCTTGCCTTTTGTGACAACACAGATGGACCTCAAGGGCATTATGTTAAGTAGAAGAAGTCAGACAAAGAAAGTCAAATATTGTATGATGTCATTGTGGAATCTAAAAAAGCTGAGCTCAGACGTAGGGAGTAGAATGGTACTTACTAGGGGTTGTGGGGCAGAGGAAATGAGATGCTGGTCAAAGGGTACAAATTCTAGCTGTAAGATAGTAAGGTCTGGGCATCTAATATACAGCCTGGTGACTATAATTAATAGTACTACACTGTGTCCTTGAACGTTGTTAATAATAGATCTTAAATGTTGTCACCACAAAAAAGGTAATTTGAGGAGATGGAGGTGTTAACTGATCTTATTGTGATAATTATTTTGTGATATACATGTGTCAGATCACTGTCAGCAGTCTCAGTATCATGCCCATCAATTTTAAAAACAATATATGTTTTACCTATTTTACCTAATTGTTAGGAGAGACTATATTTTAAAATCTTCAGCTCCTCTTCCCCTGGTTTTTACCTACTTTATTTTGTCCTATCATAGCATTCCCTTCTATCAACTTTCCTATTTACAAGGCCATTTTTATTCTCATCTCATTCCATCCTGATGCTCTCAAATCCTCCCCGCCAGTTCTTTCTCTTCCATGATGTCTATTTCAAGATTCCTGAGAGATTGACAAGTCCTCGAAATACCACTTGCCCATCTGCTTTCTTTCCCTTCTTTCATAGTTGGACCTGAATTTCACTCAAACACATCTTCCTAAATGCTTCATGACTATGACAAACCTGACATGCTTATAACTGGCTCTTGTCTAAGCTTTGTGCACCTGCCAACTTTAGGGAAAGTGCTGAAGTTACTGTGTGTGTCCTTGTGTGTCTGTGCTGACACTAAAATGTTAGCTATGCTTCTCTCTAGATGCAGAGATACAGGTAATTATTTCTCCCTCCACTTCCTCCTCTTCCTGCTTTGTGTCTATTTCTTTTACTCCTCCTCTTTCATTTTCCTCTTTTTTAAAAATTCTTCTCCTCCTTTCTTTTCATTGTCTCCTTCCTCCACTAATTCATATCTCACCTCTGGTTACAATTCTACCAATGTACTTCTAACAATGTTTTCATCTTCACTATCTGACGGGAACAGTTCATGTTTTGTTAGTATCCCAGTACTATGAACCCTGTAGCTGTTAAAAGTTGATTTTTTAAAAATTCTCATTTTCATCTTTGTTTTATTCTAGCTTTATTGAGGTATACCTACAAAAACTGTATATATTTAAGGCATACATATATGGTGAGAGATCTAGAGACTAGAGATCTCTTCAAGAAAATTAGAGATACCTAGGGAATATTTTGTGCAGAGATGGGCACAATAAAGGACAGAAATGGTATGGACCTAACAGAAGCAGAAGATATTAAGAAGAGGTGGCAAGAATACACAGAAGAACTATACAAAAAAGATCTTCATGACCCAGGTAATCACGATGGTGTGATCATTTACCTAGAGCCAGACATCCTGGAATGTGAAGTCAAGTGGGCCTTAGAAAGCATCACTATGAACAAAGCTAGTGGAGGTGATGG
This sequence comes from Bos taurus, assembly GCF_002263795.3. Taxonomy (NCBI): domain Eukaryota; kingdom Metazoa; phylum Chordata; class Mammalia; order Artiodactyla; family Bovidae; genus Bos; species Bos taurus. Next base: position 28,288,126 of record NC_037341.1, read on the forward strand.
AATTCCAGTTGAGCTATGCCAAATCCTAAAACGTGATGCTGTGAAAGTGCTGCACTCAATATGCCAGCAAATTTGGACTGGAAATTTGTGGCCACGGGACTGGAAAAGGTTAGTTTTCATTCCAATCCCAAAGAAAGGCAATGCCAAAGAATGGTCAAACTACCACCCAAAAGCACTCATCTCACATGCTAGCAGAGTAATGCTCAAAATTCTCCAAGTGAAGCTTCAACAGTATGTGAACTGTGAACTTCCAGATATTCAAGCTGGATTTAGAAAAGGCAGAGGAACCAGAGATCAAGTTGCCAACATCCGTCAGATCATCAAAAAAGCAAGAGAGTTCTAGAAAAACATCTATTTCTGCTCTATTGACTATGTCAAAGCCTTGGACTGTGTGGATCACAACAAACTATGGAAAATTCTGAAAGAGAAGGGAATACCAGACCACCTGATCTGCCTCCTGAGAAATCTGTGTGCAGGTCAAGAAGCCACAGTTAGAACTGGTCATGGAACAAGAGACTGGTTCCAAATAGGGAAAGGAATACATCAAGGCTGTATATTATCACCCTGCTTCTTTAACTTATATTCAGAGTACATCAAATGAAATGCCAGGCTGGATGAAGCACAAACTGGAATCAAGATTGCTGGGAGAAATATCAATAACCTCAGATACGCAGATGACACTACTCTTACGATAGAAAGCAAAGAACTAAAGAGTCTCCTGATGAAAATGAAAGAAGAGAGTGAAAAAATTGGCTTGAAACTCAATTTTCAGAAAACAAAGATCGTGGTATCTGGTCCCTTACTTCATGGCAAAGAGATGGGGGAACAATAGAAACAGTGACAGACTTTATTTTGGGGGGCTCCCAAATCACTGCAGATGGTGACTGCAGCCATGAAATTAAAAGACACTTGCTCCTTGGAAGAAAAGCTATGACCAACCTAGATAGCATATGGAAAAGCAGAGACATTACCTTGCCGACAGAGGTCTGTTTAGTCAAAGCTATGGTTTTTCCAGTAGTCATGTATGGATGTGAAAGTTGGACTATAAAGAGAGCTGAGTACCACCAAAGAATTGATGCTTTTGAACTGTGGTGTTGGAGAAGACTCCAACACCCAAGAGTCCCTTGGACTGTCAGGAGACCAACCAGTCAATCCTAAAGGAAATCAGTCCTGAATATTCATTGGAAAGACTAATGCTGAAGCTGAAACTCCAATACTTTGGCCACCTGATGCAAAGAATTGACTCATTTGAAAAGACCCTGATGCTGGGAATGATTGAAGGTGGGAGGAGAAGGGGACAACAGAGGATGAGTTGGTTGGATGCCATTACTGACTCAATGGGCATGAGTTTGATTAGGCTCCAGGAGTTGGTGATGGACAGGGAAGTCTGGTGTGCTGCAGTCCATGGGATTGCAAAGAGTCAGACACGACTGAGTGACTGAACTGAACTGAAGTATATGGTGAGAGTGGGCATCCTTGTATTGTTCCTGATCTAAGAGGAAAAGTGTTTAACCTTTCATCATCGACTATGATGTTAGCTTTCTTTCTCTTTGCTGTCTTTTTTTTGTGTGTGTGAATGATAATTTTTCATAGTGATATGCTTTGATTCCCTATGTTGATATTTTGAGTATTTACTGTCCGTTTTTGCTATGTAGTTATTATGAGTGTTATCACTCAGAGGTGTCTGACTCTTTGAGTGACTAACACTCATAATGAATGCATAGCATATATTATGAGCCTTCATAAAATATTTTTCAGATATAATGGTCTGTTTTAAGCTGATAACAACTTAAGTTTGCTTGCATACAAAACTCTACTCTTTCACATTTCCCCCCAAATTTTGTGTTTTTGATATCACAATATACCTCTTTTTATATTATGTATCTGTTATCAAATTATTGTATAGTTGTTTTTAATACTTTTGTCCTTTAACCTTTAAACTAGAGTTAAGTGGTTATCTGATTATCACACTGCTATATTGCAGTACTAGAGCAATCTGAATTTGATTATGTATTTAGCTTTACCAGTTTTATATTTTGATGTTTTTTAATGTTACTGGGTATTGTCCTTTCATTTCAGCTTGAAGAGCTCCTTTCAGCATGTTAATAAAGGCATTACAAGACATGTTGTAATGTGTTGATGAATTTCCTTACTTTTGTCTGAGGAAATATTAATCTCTCTTTCATTTCTTTTTTCCCCAACTTTATTCATTAGTTTTTATTCATCTTCAAATTCATTATTTCATTTAAAATGGTTAATTGAAAAATTTTAAAATTTTTGTTGTTTTATTGAAGTATATTTGATGTACAGTTCAGTTCAATTCAGTTCAGTTGCTCAATTGTGTCTGACTCTTTGTGACCCCATGGACTGCAGCACGCCAGGCTTCCCTGTCCATCACCAACTCACGGAGCTTGCTCAAACTCATGTCCATTGAGTCGGTGATGTCATCTCATCCTCTGTCGTCCCCTTCTCCTCCTGCCTTCAATCTTTCCCAGCATCAGGGTCTTTTCCAATGAGTCAGTTCTCTGCATCAGGTGGCCAAAGTATTGGAGCTTTGGCTTCAGCATCAGTCCTTCCAATGAGTATTCAGTACTGATTTCCTTTAGAATGGACAGGTTGGATCTCCTTGCAGTCCAAGGGACTCTCAAGTGTCTTCTCCAACACCACAGTTCAAAAGCATCAATTCTTTGGCACTCAGCTTTCTTTATAGTCCAACTCTCACATCCATACATTACTACTGGAAAAACCATAGTTTTGACTAGAAGGACCTTTGTCAGCAAATAATGTCTCTGCTTTTTAATATGCTGTCTAGGTTGGCCATAGCTTTTCTTCCAAGGAGCAAGCATCTTTTAATTTCATGGCTGCAGTCACCATCTGCAGTGATTTTGGAGCCCAAGAAAATAAACTCTGTCACTGTTTCCATTGTTCCTCCATCTATTTGCCATGAACTGATGGGACCAGATGCCATGATCTTCATTTTTTGAATGTTGAATTTTAAGCCAACTTTTTCACTTTCTTCTTTCATTTTCATCAAGAAGCTCTTTAGTTCCTGTTAGCTTTCTGCCATAAGCATGATGTCATCTGCATATCTGAGGTTATTGATATTTCTCCTGGCAATCTTGATTCCAGCTTGTGCTTCATCCAACCTGGCATTTCGCTTGATGTACTAGGCATATAAGTTAAATAAGCAAAGTGACAGTATACAGCCTTGACATATTCCTTTCCCAATTGGGAACCAGTCTCTTGTTCCACGACCAGTTCTAACTGTTGCTTCTTGACCTGCACATAGATTTCTCAGGAGGCAGGTAAGGTGGTCTAGTGTTCTCATCTCTTTCAGAATTTTCCACAGTTTGTTGTGATCCACGTAGCCAAAGGCTTTAGTGTAGTCAGTGAAGCATAAGTTGATGTTCTTCTGAAATTCTCTTGTTTTTTCTATGATCCAACGGATGTTGGCAATTGATCTCTGGTTCCTCTACCTTTTCTAAATCCAGCTTGAACATGTGGAAGTTCTCAGTTCATGTACTGTTGAAGCCTGGCTTGGAGAATTTTGAGCATTACTCTGCTAGCACGTGAGATGAGTACATTTGTGCAGTAGTTTGAACATTCTTTGGCATTGCCTTTCTTTGGGATTGGAATGAAAACTAACCTTTACCAATCCTGTGGCCACTGCTGAGTTTTCCAAATTTGCTGGCATATTGAGTGCAGCACTTTCACAGCATCATCTTTTAGGATTTGGCATAGCTCAACTGGAATTCCATCACCTCCACTAGCTTTGTTCATAGTGATGCTTCCTGAGGCCCTCTTGACTTTGCAGTGCAGGATGTCTGGCTCTAGGTGAGTGATCACACATTCATGGTTATCTGGGTCATTAACATCTTTTTTGTACAGTTCTTCTGTACAAAAGTTCTTCCTGCCATCTCTCAATATCTTCTGCTTCTGTTAGGTCCATACCATTTCTGTCCTTTATTGTGCCCATCTTTGCATGAAATATTCCCTTAATATCTTTAATTTTCTTAAAGACATCTCTAGTCTTCCCCTTTTTATTGTTTTCCTCTACTTCTTTGCATTGACCAATGAGGAAGGCTTTCTTATCTTTCCTTGCTATTCTTTGGAACTCTGCATTCAGATAGATATATCTTTCCTTTTCTCCATTGCCTTTTGCTTCACTTCTTTTCTCAGCTATTTGTAAGGCATCCTCAGACAACCATCTTGCCTTTTTGCTTTTCTTTTTCTTGGGGATGATTACAATGTTGTGTTAATTACTGCTCAGTTACTGTATAGCAGAGTGACTCATTTATACATATAATATATACATTATTTTTCATTATGGTTTTTCACAAGATATTGAATACTGTTCCCTGTGCTGTACAGTAGGACCTTCTTGTATATCTGTTGTATATATACCAGTTTACATCTGCTAATCCCAAACTCCCAATCCAGTCCTCTCCTAACCTCTCCCCTCTGGCAACCACCAGTATATTCTCTCTGTGAGTCTGTTTGTTTTTTTCATAGATTCTCCCTTCATTTCTTAAGGATAGCTTTACCAAGATAAAGTATTCTTGTTTGACATTTTTTTTTCTTTTAGCACTTTGAATATAGCATCCCATTCTCTCCTGGCCTGCAAGATTTCTCTTGAAAAATCTATTAGTCTTGTGGAATTCCCTTACTCTTGCTACTTTAAAAATTCTCTCTTTATCTTTGATTTTAGACAATTTTATTATAATATGTCTTGTCTTTTATTCTACTGTCTTAAAGATCATTCTGAGTTGAAATTTTGAGGTAACCAAGTAGCTTCAGAAAGTTGGATGTCTAAATCGCTCACCAAATTTGGGATACTCTCAGCTATTATTTCTTTAAATAAACTTTGTTCTTTCTCCCTCTATTCTTTGTCTAAAACTCTGAGAATGGGTAGATTTTTTTCTTTCAATGGTATTCTATAATGCCCACAGAATTTCTTTACTCTTTTTAATTCTGAGTTCTCAGAAAACTGTCAGGAGCCTGGTTCCATGGGAGTTGGCTGGCTCAGTAATCAAGGTCCTGGGTTGGCTAAAGTCCATGACTCCCACAGGTGTCAGGGAGCTGCCTGGGGTCATGGAAGCCACCCAGAGCTGGGCAGGGAACTGGCGTTCTTTGAGACCACTTGGGGCTGCTGGAGCCAGCAGATGCTAGAGTGAGTCGAGGGCCTGGACTTGTCAGAGCCGCTGGGACTTGGTCCCATAGAAGCTGTCAGGAGTGTTGGACCCACTTGTGGTCCCGGGCAGCAGGGACTGACTGGAGTCCAATGACGTGGACGTCACTTTGGGCTGGGGAGCTGCCTGGGGCTGCTGGAACTGGTGGATACTGGGGTGAACCAGGGCCCAGGTTTGAGGGAGCCCACTGGACCCGCCTAGGGCCATGGGAATCAGTCTGGTGCTGGCCATTGGCCTGCTCAGTGGTATAGACCATCTCATGTCTTCTCATTGCTGGATTGAGGGTGATAGTGCAGTTTCTCTATGAGACATGGTTGGCGTTCTCATGGCAGAGGGCAAGTGTACCAGAGGCTGTGCTGGTGGATTCAGAACTTCTACATCAATTCACACAGGCAGGCCTGGTGGGGAGACAAAGACACATATGCTGCCTCCTGTGGGGAGACATCACAGGGCAAAAAGTGTGTAATCTGCTCCCAGATGAGATGTGTGTGTTCAGTCATGTCCAGCTCTGTGCAACCCCATGGACTGTAGCTCTCCAGGCTCCTCTACCCATGGGATTATCCAGGAAAGAATACTGGAGTGGGTTGTCATGCCCTCCTCTAGGTGATCTTCCTGACCTGGGGATCAAACTCACGTCTTTTGCATCTCCTGCATTGGCAGGCGTTTTTTTTTTTTTTTTTTTTTAACCACTTGTGCCACCTGGTAAGCCTTCACATGGCAGGAGAAAATAATTTGAGTAATAGTAAGAGGTCCATGTTAATAATCAGCTGGACCTTAATTTTTTCATACTGGGCTTTGGGGTACTTGCGAGAATCATGAGAAGGAAAGAAGTCTTTAATTGCAGGTGTGGCAAAGACAAGAATTTGAAAGTGTCTCATGTCCATCTATTCCTTATTATATCATTTTACCCCTGAAATTAAAAGTGAATTCAATATTTAAATGCAAATATAATTAAAAATGCAAAGACTATAACAATATTAAAAATGCAAAGGGAATGCAAATATAAATTATGTCATTTACCTTTTTGACGTATTTTGTCTGCAGAGACTTGGGCTGACATAATTTCATCTTGTTTAGTTTGCAGATAAAAAGATAATCCCTGATACCATGTGAATTACATTGTGGAAAGCTCTACTGAACCGCTGTATGGGGGAAATGTAGCTGGACTTCTTACTCGTACTCACATTATCGACTAGTAGTAAAGAAAGTGGAAAAAAAAAAACAACAACCGTACAGTTTGACCTACCCAGGTCTTTCACCTCGATTGAGTTAGCAATTTACCCCTCAGCATATTTTTTCTCTGGATTGCTTCCTTAACCATTGAAAGATGAAGGGTGCAGTCGGACTTCTGAAGGATGCTATCAGCAGCCCCTTCTTCATAGTAACCACGCTCTGTAACCAACTTCCCATTGACTCTGATTGCAAAGTCCAAGATATTAAGGTCTGAAAATTGAGGTTTTGAATTGAAAGGAAAACACCTCAATTTTAACTATACTGCTGCGCTTTGGCTTTTTAACATAGTTCTCTAAGAATCTTTTCCAGGAGCGTTTTCAGATTTGAGGTTACTTCTGCCTTAGTTCTTTGAGTAAAAGAAATAAGAATGCAAAGCTGACAGTGCTGTGAAGAATGATGTGAATATGAATGCATTTGTGTAAGTGTAATCATTTCCACTGTATGTCTTTTATCACCATGATGAAAATAATAATATCATATTACATGTTTGTGTTGATTATGGAGTTTAGGAATTAAGTCACTGGGTGACATGCTACCATCTTTTGCTGAAGACCAAACTCAAATCCTGCTCTCATTTAAGTGGCCTTTTCCAGTTACTTTAGTGTTCTATGAACTCTCTAAACTGTGACTTTATTTTCTATCCTTCTCACAAAATCCATTATGTATTCCACTAGATTGTACAATTCATGGGGCCAGGCCAGGCCTGACCTGTTCACCCTGTCTCAGCTTCCAGCACAGGCTTGGCAAGGTGGTTGGTTCTAAATGTCTATTCATTAAAGGAATGATGATGTTGACTTGCAGAGTCTTCATTGCATCGTTGCATCTAATTACATTGTGAGTGTTGCTCTCTTCATAGGACTATGAGGTCTTTGTAGTCAAGGGTCCTGTTGTACTTTTGTTTACATTCCACAGCACTTTGTGAAGTGCTGGCTGGGCACACAGGGGCACTTACGTGGTATTTGTTGAAATGGTTTTCCAAGTTCAGTTAGGTTCGAGTCTTCCATGGTACCACCTCCTCAAGATTAAGTTTAGTCTTTTAATATAATATGGCTATGGGTACCTGCAGCCAAGGATGGTGTGATATTCTCATGTGCTTTTTGAGTGCCTCATGGCACCTCACATCTGAGGGGTAGATTATTCAGATAAATTGAACACTTAATTTTAACCATGACTTAGTCCTGCCCAGCCATGTTGACAAAAATCTCTAGCTACTTAGAACCCAAATGAAATATCATATAGGACAAAGAAAAGTGGGAAGCTTGATTAGTTAACTGAGTAAAAATGACAGTGCTTCAAGAATATCCCATTGGCATCATGGACTCTTTTAAAGTAGAAAGAAGTTTTTAAGGCCTTTGTAAGAGATCTAGGCCATCACCCAACAGATCATGGACTCTGATGTCAGATGACCTTGGTTCCTGCCCTATCTCCTCCATGTTCCATTCGTTTGATCTCAGTTCAGTTCAGTGGCCTAGTCACCTCCAACTCTTTGTGACCCCATGACTGTGGCACACCAGGCTTCCCTGTCCATCACCAACTCCCAGAGTTCACTCAAACTCATGTCCATCCAGTCAGTGATGCCATCCAGCCATCTCATCCTCTGTCGTCCCCTTCTCTTCCTGCCTTCAATCTTTCCCAGCATCAGGGTCTTTTCCAATGAATCAGTTCTTCACATCAGGTGGCTAAAGTATTGGAGTTTTAGCTTCAGCAATTAGTCCTTGCAATGAATATTCAGGACTGATTTCCTTTAGGATTGATTGGTTTGATCTCCTTGCAATCCATGGGACTCTCAAGAGTCTTCTCCAACACCACAGTTCAGAAGCATCAGTTCTTTGGTGCTCAGCTTTCTTTTTTTTTTTTTTTTTTTGCTTTTTATTTATTTATTTTTAATTTATTTTAATTGGAGGCTAATTACTTTACAATATTGTGGCGGTTTTTTGCCATACATTGACATGAATCAGCCATGTGTGTACATGTGTTCCCCATCCTGAACCCCCCTCTACCTCCCTCCCCATCCCATCCCTCAGGCTCATCCCAGTGCACCAGCCCTGAGCACCCTGTCTCATGCATCAAACCTGGACTGGTGATCTATTTCACATATGATAATATACATGTTTCAATGTTATTCTCTCAAATCATCCCACCCTCGCCTTCTTCCACAGAATCCAAAAGTCTGTTCTTTACATCTGTGTCTCTTTTGCTGTCTCACATATAGGGTTATTGTTACCATCTTTCTAAATTCCATATATATGCATTAATATACTGTATTGATGTTTTTCTTTTTGACTTACTTTGCTCTGTATAATAGGCTCCAGTTTCATCCACCTCATTAGAACTGATTCAAATGCATTCTTTTTAATAGCTGACTAGTAGTCCATTGTGTATATGTACCATGAAATTAAAAGACGCTTACTCCTTGGAAGGAAAGTTATGACCAACCTAGATAGCATATTCAAAAGCAGAGACATTACTTTGCCAACAAAGTTTCGTCTAGTCAAGGCTATGGTTTTTCCTGTGGTCATGTATGGATGTGAGAGTTGGACTGTGAAGAAGGCTGAGCGCCAAAGAATTGATGCTTTTGAACTGTGGTGTTGGAGAAGACTCTTGAGAGTTCCTTGGACTGCAAGGAGATCCAACCAGTCCATTCTGAAGGAGATCAGTCCTGGGATTTCTTTGGAAGGAATGATGCTAAAGCTGAAACTCCAGTACTTTGGCCACCTCATGCGAAGAGTTGACTCATTGGAAAAGTCTCTGATGCTGGGAGGGATTGGGGGCAGGAGGAGAAGGGGACGACAGAGGATGAGATGGCTGGATGGTATCACTGACTCGATGGACGTGAGTCTGGGTGAACTCCAGGAGTTGGTGATAGACAGGGAGGCCTGGTGTGCTGTGATTCATGGGGTCGCAAAGAGTTGGACACAACTGAGCAACTGATCTGATCTGATCTAATCTGACCAAAGCTTTCTTATCCATTCGTCTGCCAATGTACAGCTAGATTGCTTCCATGTCCTGGCTGTTGTAAACAGTGCTATGATGAACATTGGGGTCACGTGTCTCTTTCAATTCTGGTTTACTTGGTGTGTATACTCAGTAGTGGGATGGCTGGGTCATATAGCAGTTCTATTTCCAGTTTTTAAAGGAATCTCCACACTGTTCTCCATAGTGGTTGTACTAGTTTGCACTCCCACCAACAGTGTAAGAGGGTTTCTTTTTCTCTGCACCCTCTCCAGGATTTATTGTTTGTAGACTTTTGGATAGCAGCCATTCTGACTGGGGTGAGATGGTACCTCATTATGGTTTTGATTTGCATTTCTCTGATAATGAGTGATGTTGAGCACCTTTTCATATGTTTGTTAGCTATCTGTATGTCTTCTTTGGAGAAATGTCTATTTAGTTCTTTGGCCCATTTTTTGATTGGGTCGCTTATTTTTCTGGAATTGAGCTGTAGGAGTTGCTTGTATATTTTTGAGATTAATTCTTTGTCAGTTGCTTCATTTGCTACTATTTTCTCCCATTCTGAAGGCTGTCTTTTCACCTTGCTTGTAGTTTCCTTCGTTATGCAAAAGCTTTTAAGTTTAACTAGGCCCCATTTGTTTATTTTTGCTTTTATTTCCAATATTCTGGGAGGTGGGTCATAGAGGACCCTGCTATGATTTACGTCAGAGAGTGTTTTACCTATGTTTTCCTCTAGGAGTTTTATTAATCCATTTTGAGTTTATTTTTGTTTATGGTGTTAGAAAGTGTTCTAGTTTCATTCTTTTACAAGTGTTTGACCAGTTTTCCCAGCACCACTTGTTAAAGAGATTATCTTTTCTCCATTGTATATTTTTGCCTCCTTTGTCTAAGATAAGGTGTCCATAGGTGCGTGGATTTATCTCTGAGCTTTCTGTTTTGTTCCACTGATCTATGTTTCTGTCTTTGTGTCTTTGTGCTATGTTTCTGTCTATACTGTCTTGATAACTGTAGCTTTGTAGTATAGCCTGAAGTCAGGCAGGTTGATTCCTCCAGTTCCATTCTTCTTTCTCAAGATAACTTTGGCTAATCGAGGTTTTTTATATTTACATACAAATTGTGAAATTATTTGTTCTAGTTCTTTGAAAAATACTGTTGGTAGCTTGATAGGGATTGCATTGAATCTATAGATTGCTTTGAGTAGTATACTCATTTTCACTATATTGATTCTTCTAATCCACAAACATGGTATATTTCTCCATCTATTTGTGTCCTCTTTGGTTTCTTTCATCAGTGTTTTATAGTTTTCTATATATAGATCTTTCATTTCTTTAGGTAGATTTACCCCTAAGTATTTTATCTTTTTGTTGCAATGGTGAATGGAATTGTTTCCTTAATTTCTCTTTCTGTTTTCTCATTGTTAGTGTATAGGAATGCAAGGGATTTCTGTGTGTTGATCTTATATCCTGCAACTTTACTATATTCATTGATTAGCTCTAGTAATTTTCTGGTGGAGTCTTTAGGGTTTTCTATGTAGAGGATCATGTCATCTGCAAACAGTGAGAGTTTTTTTCTTCTTTTCCAATCTGGATTCCTTTTATTTCTTTTTCTTCTCTAATTGCTGTGGGTAAAACTTCCAAAACTATGTTGAATTGTAGTGGTGAAAGTGGGCATCCTTGTCTTGTTCTTGGCTTTAGGGGAAATGCTTTCAATTTTTCACATGGAGGATAATGTTTGCTGTGGGTTTATCATATATGACTTTTATTATGTTGAGGTATGTTCCTTCTATACGTGCTTTCTGGAGGGTTTTTATCATAAATTGATGTTGAATTTTGTCAAAGGCTTTTTCTGCATCTATTGAGATAATAATACGGTTTTTATCTTTCAATTTGTTAATGTGTTGTATCACATTGATTGACTTGCAACTATTGAAGAATCCTTGCATCCCTGGGATAAAGCCCACTTGGTCATGATGTATGATCTTTTTAATATGTTGTTGGGTTCTGTTTGCTAGAATTTTGTTAAGGATTTTTGCATCTATGTTCATCAGTGATATTGACCTGTAGTTTTCTTTTTTTGTGGCATATTTGTCTGGTTTTGGTATTAAGGTGATGGTGGCCTCATAGAATGAGTTTGGAAGTTTGCCTTCCTCTGCAATTTTCTGGAAGAGTTTGAGTAGTATAGGTGTTAGCTCTTTTCTGAATTTTTGGTAGAATTCGCTGTGAAGCCATCTGGTCCTGGGCTTTTGTTTGTTGGAAGATTTCTGATTAGAGTTTTGATTTCAGTGTTTGTGATGGGTCTGTTAAGATTTTCTATTTCTTCCTGGTTCAGTTTTGGAAAGTTATACTTTTCTAAGAATTTATCCATTTCTTCCAAGTTGTCCATTTTATTGGCATATAGTTGCAGAGAGTAGTCTCTTATGATCCTTTGCATTTCTGTGTTGTCTGTTGTGCTTTCTCCATTTTAATTTCTAATTTTGTTGATTTGATTCTTCTCCCTTTTTTTCTTAATGAGTCTGGCTAATGGTTTGTCTATTTTATTTATCTTCTCAAAGAACCAGCTTTTAGCTTTGTTGATTTGGCTATGGCCCAGCTTTCTTTATAGTCCAACTCTCACATGTCTGTTTGCTTCAAATTCATCATCTCTAAAATGTGATGGCAACAGCATCTACCTCACAGGATTGTTGTGAGGCTTACATGAGATAAATATAGAGAAAATGCTTAGCATAGTACTGGGGAGAGTAAACACCTATCAAATTAAGTTATTATCTGCTGTTGCTGTTATTGTTATGTATTGAACACACATCAGGAGGCTGCAGTGAATAAGGCATAGCATTAGGAGTTCATGTATATGGCTACCAGTCATTTTTTAGAATCACCATTTACTAAACATTTAGATACTATGTAAAATATTAAATTCATTATCTCAATACTTAAAAGAACTCTTTTACAAGTGTGGAAACTGAGACTTAGGCAGGTCAAATAGCTGACTCCCAGTCATCCAGCAGGGCTTCCCTGGTCGTTCAGATGGAAAAGAATCTACCTGCAATGAAGGAGACCAGGGTTTGATCCCTGGATCAGGAAGATCCCCTGGAGAAGGGAATGGCAACCCACTCCAGTATTCTTGCCTGGAAAATTCCATGGATAGAGGCGCCTGGGGGGTGACAGTCCATGGGGTCACAAAGAGTCAGACACAGCTGAGAGACTAACACTTTCACTTTCTGTCACCCAGTAAGTACTTAGAAGACTCAAGAATCAAACACAGCTCTCTCCCAGCTGAATTCTGCAGGTTATACCCTCTCCATGGGAAACACCCCCAAAGTGGTGTAATAAGGGATCAACAACAATACTATTGAGAGGTAGGCATCCTTAGGAAAGGGAGTTCTTTTCAGGGCAGCATCTATTGTGGAAAATTCCATGAGGAAAGTTACACTGGATGAGCAGAATTGTAAGAGAAATCCAGATAGAATTTTAACTTAAACTATATGAACTTGCCATGTTTGTATGTCAATAAAAGTCATAAGTTGTTAATTTTACATAATTTCATCTAGAATAATTTGTGACAGTGTTGATGACCTGGGCCAAGTTTAAAAAATAAGGAGTTTCAGTCCTCTCCCAGGCTCCCTGTTTTCAAACAAGGGGTCTTGAATGTTTGAGAGAAGACAGTCAGGCATGTGAACAGATTAGGGTCCAGGGATTCTGGGAAAAGGAGCATTAATCTTTAATGGGATGAAACTCAAGAATAAATTACTAATGCCATGATTGTCACTGTGTGGGAATTTTAAGTCATTTTAACATCTTTTTATTTTTAAGTAATTTATGTAAGTGGTAAACAAATGATTTAATTAAAACTGTAAGGAACAGGAAGGGCAATGGAGATGTTTCCGCAGAGCTACTTAAGGTTTTCACGAAACATTATAGCATGAATCTGAAAATGCAGCATTCATTATTTCCAGAAGGAGTGTGTGTCAGACACAAGTAACACTGCAGACATCCCTTCCTTCAAATTTGCCAAGCAGGTTTCCTTGACATCAGACTATAAGACTTTTGCTCTACATGTTAAAAGGATGACTTTGTACTTTTCTGATGGAAAAACAGAGATCAAAGAGGGACCTTTAAAGACTATAAATACCTCCGCTTCTGGAATGCTCTTCTCTGTTTTGCTGACCTTTGTGATAATTTATCCTGAGAGATAACACATCTGAATGACCCCCCTGTTCTGGACAGGTGCAGCCTGTGTTTCAGGGACAATCCTTCTGAAGGAAAGGAGGGTGGCATTATTCACAAGGGACCTCAAGTACAAGGCTTTTCCCACCCTGCCTCTGACAGGCTCCCAGGACTCTCAAAATCCCCTAAAGAACCTGTATTCTATTTCTAGAAACTTCTGGAGATGAGGAAAAGAGAATGCTATCTATTGACATTATTAAATACTAGACAATAGGCCAGATCCCTTATGTGCTTTATTTCCTTTAACCACTCAACAACATTATTCTTATTACTACTGTTTTATTATTATTTTATATACATGAACCTGAGGCTTAAGGGGGGAAAAAAAGAGGCCTAAGGTTGGTGGCTCAGTGATAAACAGTCCACCTGCCAGTGTAGGAGACACTGGTTCAATCCCTGGGTCAGGAAGATCTCCTGGAGAAGGAAATGGCAATCCACTCCAATATTCTTGTCTGGAGAATTCCATGGATAGAGGAGCCTGACGGGCTATAGTCCATGGGGTTGCAGAGTCAGACACGATTGACTGACTAAACAACAAAAGGTCTCGTCATTTAATCTGAGCCCTGGTTCTTACTAACCCTAAAGCCTATTTGCTTTTCTGTGCATCGTGGCGTCCTGTAGTCAGACATCTCTCTCAGTTCATCGGTCACAGTGTTTAATAATTTTGCTACCAGCCTCATCCCCATAAAGCAGTGATTCTCAACTGGGGATGGTTTTGCCATTAGAGGACTTTTGGGTGGTCACCACCTGTGGGGGCACTGCTGGCATCTAGTTGGTAAATGCAGGAATGCTGCCGTGTATTCCCCAAGGCACAGGACGAAGGATCACCCAACTCACACAGCCAGGGAGTGCCAAGGTTGAGCTGCCCTGTCCTGAATCTTATGTGCTTCCTAGTCCCCCAACTCATCCCCATGTTTCCTTGTTCTGGAAATTTTTTGTCTAGCTGCTGACAACCCACTTTGATTTCTAGACAATTAGAAAAACTGAATAATTAATGTAATCTTCCCTTTATCAAACTTTCACTAATATCCGCCTGTAAAGGTGATTAGCCAGACACTGCACAGTGCTTAGATCTTGTTGCCTTCTATTCTAAACTTGTAACCATAGGCAGACTTTTTTTTCCTAAAGCAGGAAGAGAAGCCAGCAGGGTTGCTAAACTTCTGTGCCCTTAGTAGCAAAGTGGGACAGGGGAATGTTTTCCGGTGAAGGAGGGCCCAGGGAGGGAGGTCAGTGTCACGACCGCCCCCAGTGCCCCGCCCCTGGCCCCCGCCCTGCCCTCCCCAGAGGCAAGGAAAGTCATCACCTTCTCCCAGCTCAAGGCACTGTAGCCACAGGAGGAGGCTGGATTTCAGAACAGCATCTAGCAGGAAAGAATTTGTCTTGGAGGCTGTGCAAGGCTGGAACGCACCACTCATGTAGTGCCAATACTATACACGCTTCAATGTTTCTTCTGCAGCTTGTTTTTGGTTTAGCTGATGAACACTCCTGCAAATGATCTGAACTGTCTCTTCTTTCACTTTGTTTTGCCCGTGTAAACATAGCTACAGCCCACAGTCATTCAGTTATCCTCTCTGCATTGCAGCCTCCTTAATCATGTGTTCTTTAAACATAAAGCTGATACTTTCTGTTCTTTGCAAAAGAGGTTAGTTGGGATAGACAGTCACAGTCCTCTTAGGAAAAATAGCTCTATAGGTTTCCACAGGACTCGAGGCAAGCATAATTTATGGAAAGACAAACTTCCCAAATCCTGAATTCTTGAGATTTCAAAATTCCCTAACTTGTAGCTTTAATGTTAATACAATCCGAGGCATCTCCTAATTGCATTATCTCCGAGTGGCCACAAGAGGGCGTGTAAGGCACACAGTCCTCTTTGGAGCTGGGCTTCCAGAAACCACTTCCTTTACCACAGAGAAAGCCCCATCTGTAGCTTCCTGCACTGGAGCAGGTGGAACGGATCCTTAGAACAATCACTTACACATCTTTTTTAAACATGCTGTCTACACAGAAGAGGGAGAAAGGCAAGGTTCACAAATATGCATGAGGTCCTGTGTCCTGGGTTTCCAAGTAGTGTCTGGAGCAGCTCCGTCCATCCTCTCACGCAGGCTTGGTGCCCTGTTTGATTTAGTTAGAGTGCCCACCTCTGCCAGAAAAGGCCAGGGCTCTCGGGCTGAGACTTGGGCTTTGAGTAGAATATGTCCTTTCAAGCTTGAGAGATTGTTCCACATGGTCCTTTTCTGTCAAAAAGGAGCATGTGGATGATTTAGTTTGCCTTTGGTGTTTTGAAAAGAAATTGTCACTCTCTTTTTTTGTTCAAAATAGCAAAGAGTGAGGGAAGACAGAAGCCCAGCTTCCGGCTCCCCACTCCTTAAATCCATAGATTACATTCAGTTCAGTTCAGTCGCTCAGTCGTGTCCGACTCTTTGCGACCCCATGAATCACAGCACGCCAGGCCTCCCTGTCCATCACCAACTCCCGGAGTTCACTGAGACTCATGTCCATCGAGTCAGTGATGCCATCCAGCCATCTCATCCTCTGTCGTCCCCTTCTCCTCCTGCCCTCAATCCCTCCCAGCGTCAGAGTCTTTTCCAATGAGTCAACTCTTCGCATGAGGTGGCCAAAGTACTGGAGTTTCAGCTTTAGCATCATTCCTTCCAAAGAAATCCCAGGGCTGAGCTCCTTCAGAATGGACTGGTTGGATCTCCTTGCAGTCCAAGGGACTCTCAAGAGTCTTCTCCAACACCACAGTTCAAAAACATCAATTCTTCGGTGCTCAGCCTTCTTCACCGTCCAACTCTCACATCCATACATGACCACAGGAAAAACCACAGCCTTGACTAGATGGACCTTTGTTGGCAAAGTAATATCTCTGCTTTTGAATATGCTATCTAGGTTGGACATAACTTTCCTTCCAAGGAGTAAGCGTCTTTTAATTTCATGGCTGCAGTCACCATCTGTAGTGATTTTGGAGCCCAGAAAAATAAAGTCTGACACTGTTTCCACTGTTTCCCCATCTATTTCCCATGAAGTGATGGGACCGGATGCCATGATCTTCGTTTTCTGAATGTTGAACTTTAAGCCAACTTTTTCACTCTCCACTTTCACTTTCATCAAGAGGCTTTTGAGTTCCTCTTCACTTTCTGCCATAAGGGTGGTGTCATCTGCATATCTGAGGTTATTGATATTTCTCCCAGCAATCTTGATTCCTGCTTGTGTTTCTTCCAGTTCAGCGTTTCTCGTGATGTACTCTGCATGTAAGTTAAATAAGCAGGGTGACAATATACAGCCTTGACGTACTCCTTTTCCTATTTGGAACCAGTCTGTTGTTCCATGTCCAGTTTCTAACTGTTGTTTCCTGACCTGCATATAGGTTTCTCAAGAGGCAGGTCAAGCCGTCTGGTATTCCCATCTCTTTCAGAATTTCCCGCAATTTATTGTGATCCACACGGTCAAAAGCTTTGGCATATTACATTAGGACTAACTTTTGGTGGTGTTGGTTCTATGAGTTTTGGCAACTATATAAAGCCATAAAGAATCCGCCTGCAGTGCAGGAGACCCAGGTTTGATCCTTGGGTCAGGAAAATCCCCTGGAGAAGGGAATGGTTATCCATTCCAGTATTCTTGCCTGGGAAATCCATGGACAGAGGAGCCTGGTAGTCTACAGTTCGTGGGGTGAGTGACTGACACATACACACATCCACCATTATAATATCATAGGGAAGAGTTTTACCACCTTGGAACTCCTTATACTCCAATCTGTTCATCCTTTCCTACCTCTCACCCAACGGCTGGCGATCACTGATCTTTTTACTGTCTCCATATAACTGAGCAAACCCTATGGAACCTTCCTGAGGCAGACTGTTCCCTGTCCCCCACTATGTCCTGTGTCTGCCTGCCTCTTGTGTGTAGAATAACTTTAGCTTCCTAGGCCTTCTCCAATTTCCAAAGAATAAATTTAATTGGAGAAGTGAGAAAATGCAGAAACAGAGGAAAACAGTCAAGTAAGATAAAATAATAATGGTTTAGCCATTAGAGCTGTAGATAATATTCTGAGTCATGTCCTTTGAGCCGTTTTGCAGCTACTGAAGCCCCTACCAGGGGGAGGAAGTTAGCAGTATGCTGCCCACAAGCTCATAGACCCCAGACCAGCTGGAACCAGAAGGCCTGATGATGTTGACTCCTGATTGCCTCACCATCAGCCAATCAGGAGAATGTCCATGGATTGATAACACACCTCACACCTTTCTCCCTCTCTGTGTCTTTAAAAATCTTTCCCTGGAGGCCATCAGAGAGTTTGGATTTGGGGCGTTAGCTACCTGAATTCCTTGCTGGGAGCCCTGAAATAAACACTGCGCTTTCTTTAACCACAATCTGGTGTCAGTAGATTGGTTTTACCGTGCACGGGTGACTGGACCCAAGTTTGGCTCGGTCACCTGCGTAGTTTTGCCTTTTCCAGAATGTCATCTGTTTAGAACTGTACTGTCCAGGCACTGTAGTGTGCAGCTTGCTCAGATTGGCTTCTTCCTCTTAGTGATATGCATTTAAGGTCCTTCCACATTTTCATCTGCTTATCTTGTTATTCACTCTCACCTCTTTGTGTTCACCTATTGAAGGGCATCTTGGTTGCTTCCAGGTTTTGGCAATTATGAATAAGCTTCTAGAAAACATTCACGTGCAGGTTTTTTTTTTTTTTTTTTGGCGTGTGTGTGTGTGTGGATGTGAGTTTTCAGGCTGAGGCAAATAATAGCAATGAGATGTAAAGAAATACTAACCACTTGAAATCTAGGACTGTTTTGTGTCTCTTGCATCTTGTATTGAAGTTGGTGTCAAGCAGCTAAGATCATTGTACCTTTAATAGAAGCATTCCATGCAATGTGTGCATTTTTTTTCCCCCCTAGGTTGATGTTGGCTAGAATGCTGTCTCTACTGACCAGGAGGCTGGGGTGAAACTAAAGTGTTTCTCTTTTGATCGCTCTTCTCCTTTGCCTTCACCTGGGCTTCTTTCCGGCCTGCAGATCCAGGTAAGGCTTTTTATTATGGAGATGAGTGTCACTCCAGTGTTGCAATGTGGGTCATTCTCCATCTAGCTTTTTCTATCTTCAGCCCACATGTTCCAAGTCCAGCTCCCACCGTGGTCTATACATTTATGTCTATTTCGAATTATATCTGTATCTATTCTGTTTCCCTTCCTAGATTAAAAACTGTCATCTTCTTTTCCTACTTCCAGAATATTATTTGGTGCCTGTAAGAGATATTTTGTAAGCATTTACTTTCAGCACAAGACGTTGTCAATGTGGTTTCAGTTAAAAGCAATTTGACCAATCAGATTCTATATCCCATAGCAGGAAAGAGGCAGACTCCTAAGAGGCTCTGAGAGTAACAATAGCTAACATATTTTAATATTTAGTATGTATCAAGTGCAATGCAAGCACTTTCACATAAATTATCTCACTTATGCTTATAAAACTCCCCATTTATTATCACTCCCATTTGATAAACAAGAAGACTACACATTGGTGAAATTAAATAACTTGCTTGAGGACCTTTGCAAATGAATCAAGTTTCAATATTGCATGTCAGAGCCCGTGGCGAATGAAAAACCAAACACATTTTAATTTAACTTACCTGTCATAGTGAATTGTGTAGTGTGAGTCCTCATCCATATCAATGTGCATGTCTGTGCTGTCTCCCCCGAGACTGTAAGCTCAGTGAGGACAAGGATCCTTTTGTTCTGTGTGTCCCCAGTTCTCAGCAAAGTCCTGACCCAGTTTAGGTATTCCAGTTCGTGAATGACCTCTGTTCTCCTATGGGGCAACTGGTTCATCTCCTGATGCACGGTCATGATGTAAGAATAAGGTGTTTTGGAAGCTGGACACGAGCAGTCTTCATTATCACCATTCCCTGGAACAATGGTCCCATAGCCTCATCTTCTATTCTCCAGATTAATTTCAGGCATAGATCCTTGATGGAGAAAACGTGCCATAACATACAAGAGAAAAGATAACTTCATCCAACAAAGCACATGTTCTAATTAATTTGTACTGTCTTATCAAGTATCTAGAAGTTTACTCTAGAAAGCCTGACCACTTTTAATGCCTGGTGGTTGGAAAGATGACATTTTGTGCCCCTCTGTGGCTCATCAGTTAGAATTCAGGAAGGAAGAGTGTATGTCCCCGCTGTGCCTCTGAACCCAGATGGCTCTTAGAGATCTGAGTGCTGTCAGAAAAGGCAGTGGAAACAAAAACAGACTGTGTTATCCTCCTCTTTTCATGAGCATTTGCTTTTGCCCTTGATTTCCTATTGCTTAGAGGTTCAAGTTTCAACTTTTTTTAACCTGGCATTCAAGAAATTCAATTTTGTGACCCTACGTTATACAGTCACTTCTGTATAATAGTCTGCAGTAGGGACTTGAGTCCGCGGAAATGGATTCTGCTGTCTCTTTCATATGTCAGGGTCACTAGAGTCTTCGCTTTGCTCAGACAGCATGATTTGCTCAGTTCTCTATCCATATTTTCTCTCATTCCTCAGAACTGGGGTTAAACATGGCTTTCTGCTTTCTTCTGATGACTTTAATGCATACTGTGATTGTGATAGTTTAGTCCTGTGGCTAAGGGTTCAAATTCTGAGGTCAGATGTAGACTGACAAGAGGCCTCATCATTTGCTATTTGGGTCATTTTGAGGGAGTTACTAACTTCTCTAAGCCCAGTCTCCTCATCTGCAAAATGTGAATAGATAAAATTACCGTACAGAATTATTAAGAAAGTTAGTGAACTTTTGCATGTAGAATGTTTTGAATAATCCAATCCTAGACACTTAATAAGTACTTTGAACTCAATTTAATTTGAGAACAACATGAAGTTAAAGGAAGAAATAATAGCTTTGACATATGGTCCTTTAGTTGAGTTTGCATAATGTTTGAGTTCATCACTGCAGAGAATGCAAGAGGAGGACTGCTCTATTAGTGGTGGTGATGGAGTGAGGATTTTGTGTTCAATTTGAGAAGTGTGAAGTTGATAAAAGTTTAGGACAGTCAAGAAGAAGCAAGCAGGCAGTAGGATTCATAGATCTGGCAACCACAGAGAGACCTGGGCTGGAGAGATCAGTTTCCAAGTTCCCTTTGTTTGGGAGATAACCTCTGTCATAAGTAGGTATGGGATCATCTAGAAAGAGAGTATGCTGCTGCTGCTGCTAAGTCACTTCAGTCGTGTCCAATTCTGTGTGACCCCATGGACTTCAGCCTACCAGGCTTCTCGGTCCCTGGGACTCTCCAGGCAAGAACACTGGAGTGGGTTGCCATTTCCTTCTCCAATGCATGAAAGTGAAAAGTGAAAGTGAAGTTGCTCAGTCATGTCCGACTCTTAGCGACCCCATGGACTGCAGCTTACCAGGCTCCTCCATCCATGGGATTTTCCAGGCAACAGTACTGGAGTGGGGTGCGATTGCCTTCTCCATGAAAGAGAGTATAGATTGTAAAAAGGAGAGGACCCAGGAGCAAAGCTGAAAGATCTCACGCAGGTTTGCTTACAGGCTGTTTAGAAGATGATTGGCTTGGGGTGGAAGTAGAAGAATGTGTAGGAAGATGGTGGTAATGGTAGTGCTGAATCCCTAGTCCAGGAGAATGTTTTAAGGAGGTTGGCATTATTTGATGTTGTCAAATGGTTCTGGGGAACTGAATAAGCTGGGCATTAAAGTAATAATAACCACTGTATTATCTCTGGGAGGCCACTGTTGACCTTTATGGGAGCTACTGGAGAGCTGTTGTGAGTGGATTAGGAGAGGATGGGAAATAAAGAAACTGAGACATTGGGTAAAGAAAACAATGAAATGAAATATGTCTGTGTCAGGGAAAAGTAGAGAAAGGGTCAGTATTCAGAAAGGAATGTGGGCTCTGCTGATTTTTGTTAAAGGGAGAGATTTAAGCATGCTTAAAAGACGACAGAAGGGATGTAGGTCTGTTATGGGTTGAATGGTCCTCCCAAAACTTGTGTGTTGAAGTTCTAACTCCCAATATCTAAGAATGAGACCTTATTTGGAGATAGGTTCATTGAAAATGTAATTAGTTAAGTGAAGATGAGGTCACACTGGAATAAGATGGCCCTAATCCAAGATCAAACCAGTCAACCCTAAAGGAAATCAACCCTGAATATTCACTGGAAGAGCTGAAGCTCCAATACTTTGGCCACCTGATGTGAAGAGCTGACTCATATTTTGGCCACCTGATGCAAAGAAGCCAACTCATCTTTTCTGCTGGGAAAGACTGAGGGCAGGAGAAGTGGGTGGCAGAGGAAGAGATGGTTAGATAGCATCACCAACTCTATGGGCATGAGTTTGAGCAAACTCCAGGAGACAGTGAAAGACAGGGGAGCCTGGTGTGCTGCAGTCCATGGGGTTGCAAAGAGTCAGACATGACTTAGTGACTGAACAGCAATCTAATATGACTGTTGTCCTTATACAAAGTGGAAATTTGGAGAGATGTACACAGGGGAACACCATGTGAAGATGGAGACAGAAATCAGAGTAATGCTTCTGCAAGCGAAAGAATGCCTAAGGTTGCCAGCAAACCACCAGAAGTCAGGTGAGAGGCATGGAATGTAATTCAAAGCCTTTAGAAGGAATCAACTTGGCTGACATTTTCTGATTTTTGATTTCCAGAGCTGTGAGACAACAAATTTCTATGTTACCCAGTCTGTGGTGCTTTGCAAAGGCAACCCTAGCAAACTAATAAAAGATTTCAGGAAAAAAGACAGATATACAAAGGATAGTTGATAGTGTAAGTTCCTCAGAAGTTAAGTGGGAATGGGATTCAAGTTGATCAGAAAGTCGATCGAATGTGAGAGAGGTGTCAGCCTGTGGGCTTGCTTTTGAAAAGGTGATGGATTTCCCATCTTACAGCTTCTGTTTTCTTTGTAAAGGAGGAGAGATCATCTGATAAAAGTAAAAGAATCAATGGGAGAGCTTTGAGGACGTTTGTGAGGCCAGCCATTGCATTTCATCTGATTGGCTGACCCCTGTGTTGTGTGACTCTCTTCAGTAATGCTCAGCTATAGGATGAGTCACGCGTTAAGTGCAGAGCGGGGCCAACCTAGGGTTGGGCCAGAAGGAAACATCATCAAAATGAGATTCAGTGGGATCTGAGCCAACAGAAGTAAAGTGTTTGGTTTAAAGAACAGAGTTGGTGATCTGAAGAAAGTAAAGGTGTCGTGATGAGTTCGAAGAATGTCTACAGAGGGAGAAATTGCATACATCAGTGGAGGAGAGATTTGGGGGTAGTACAGGTGGGTGATGACAAAGTTCAAGACATGACTCTTGCAGTGGCTGGACTGGGGCAGAGAAAGGGCATAAGACAAAGAAATGAGAGAGCCTGCACCACAGTGTGGGATAGATTTAGTTACTTATTCAATAGAGAGTAATCGAGGGCCTACTCTTGGCTGGGAACTGCTCTAGTACTGGGAATAAAACCGTAAAGAAAGTAAACATAAATTTCTACCTTGCAGAGCTTCCAGTGGGAAGAGTCAAACAATAAAGTATGCAATATGTCAGACTGTGAGAGTGCACCGAAAAGCTAAAGCTGGGGTACAGGATGGGTGTTTTGTGTGTGGGTGTATTGCCATTTTAAGAAAGATGGTCAGAGATGAAAGAGATGAACTTCTTGATAAGGCGGTATTTGAGCAGGGACCCAGAGCAGGTAAAGAAACAATCTCTGTGTCTATCTGGAAGAACATTTCAGACAAGGAGAACGGCCGAGTGAAAAGGGCTGACTCTATAATTGCTGTAAGACCTCCCACTGACTCCTTCTGTATAAATGAATCTCCTTCAGAGTGTTTCAAGCATTTCTGTGGGTGTCCTCGCAGATGGCCTGTGCTCTGTTGGGCACAGCTGGCTGCCCTGTGGCGGTGTCACAAGTCCCACTGGCTTTGGGAGGGGGTCCTTCCGGTCTTGGGTCCAGAGGGCTGTGTCCTTGCTCTGCCCCATGCAGCTGCAGGACTTGAAGACAGCTGACTCACAGGCAGACTCCCCATCAGCACCTCCTCTGCACGGCCGCCATCGTCACCTCCGACTGCAGACCACAGGGACTCCTGTTTCCCACAGGCTGGTGGGTGGTACCCACTGTGGGGAACAAGATATCCCTCCAGAGAGAGATGCCCCCAGCCAAGTCTCATCTCATTTCTGCTCCAGAGCAGTCACATGGCATGTTGGTTGTTGTTGCTTTTTCCGGGAGAGAACAGATGTGGTTTTGTTACGATTTCAAGGAAAAAAGTCAAGGTGGCTCAGTGGAAAGAATCTGCCTGCCAATGCAGGAGACATGGGTTCAGTCCCTGGGTTGGGGAAGATCTCCTGAGGAGGAAATGACAACCACTGCAGTATTCTTGCTGGGAAAAATCCCATGGACAGAGGAACCTGACGAGCTGCAGTCCACAGGATCACAAAGACTCAGATATGAATGAACACTCTCACACACATGCAATCTGACGGTGGATTATTTCTCATAGGCTAGATTGTTTGGTCATATTCATTGTTACCTCTTTACCTGTGGGGGGAAAGTCAAATGTGTTTAGCTCTCTTTGAAGGACAGTAGTCAGTTTCAGGAGAAAGCAATGGCACCCCACTCCAGCACTCTTGCCTGGAAAATCCCATGGACAGAGAAGCCTGGTGGGCTGCAGTCCATGGGGTCGCGAAGAGTTGGACACGACTGAGCGACTTCCCTTTCATTTTTCACTTTCCTGCATTGGAGAAGGAAATGGCAATCCACTCCAGTGTTCTTGCCTGGAGAATCCCAGGGACGGGGGAGCCTGGTGGGATGCCATCTATGGGGTCGCACAGAGCTGGACACGACTGAAGCGACTTAGCAGCAGCAGCAGTCAGTTTCATGGGTGATGGAGGTTTTATTGTGTATTCCATTTCATTCCCTGGTGCTCAGATGGGGAAGAATCTGCCTGCAATGCAGAAGACTTGGGTTCGATCCCTGGGTTGGGAAGATCCCCTGGAGAATAGAACAGCTACCCATTCCAGTGTTCTGGCCTGGAGAATTCCATGGACGGAGGAGCCTGGTGGGCTACAGTCCATGGGGTGGCAAAGAGTTGGACACAACTGAGCGACTTTCACTTTCCACATCATTAAAGGGCTGGGGCTATGCTGGAGCATCGAGTTGAGAGGGCAGTGCCAGGTTATGTATATTGATGTTTATGAATTAATGGTTTTATAAAAAGTCATCACAGAAACTCAGTATTTAATGAACTGTAATGGGTAATTCTGTAAAGTGATTAGACATCCCTGAATTTATTTGCTAGGTAAATCTCTTCATACTTTAGCTTACAATAAATCACATCTTCATGTATATTTATACACACATGAACACTCATGTGGGTCCATTTGACAAAGTTTAGCAGGAAACTTTCTCAAAGAATAAATTGCTGTTACTACAAATAGTATGGAACTGGGGAATAAGTTGAAAAAAAAATTTTTTTTTTTAAATTTCAAGAGGAAAAAAATAAGGGCCTGCTCACTTTCTGGAGGATGAAAAATCTGAAAAATTTTATGTGTGTGAGAGGTTAAATATTTGAAAAAATATTTTATTTACCCTAATCTTTACATCTAAGCCAACCTTTTTATAAATGACCAGGAAGTTAGACTAACTTGAGTCTGAATTGTGTAGACTGACTTACAGAACTCAAGCTGAAACGTCCTCCCAGAGAGGTGGTTGGTAAGGAATGGACTTTGGGGACGTCCAATGATGTGTGGCAGTGAAATCGAGCAGTGGCAGTCTTCTCCCATTAACCATGTTTCTGACTTTGGTCTAGGTCTTTCTCTTCTCAGAGTCCTTGATGCTCAGCTGCACAAGAAATATAACTTTTTTCTTATACCCTCTGTGATCCTGTGATCCATGCTAATCTGTCCCTGCTCCTGTGACTTACTTGTTTGGGGATATGAGGACCACAAAGCCCAATAAGTCTTTTCCCTCCAAAATCTGCCATCCAAAGACATTTTTGATGCTCACACAATTCCCTGATGTTAAAACATCAGAGGCGTCCTCTAAACAATTCTGCCCTCTCAACTTCAATAGTACCATTTCTGCTTTTCATCTGACTTAGTAGCTAATAAATCAAGAAGAGAGAGAAAGAAAGCCTTCTTTATTGTAGATTCTTTTATTTTGGCTTTTCAGGGGTTATTTACTAAAGTACAGTCTTCCCATGTTCTTACTTTTAGGATTTCACCTTTTCTTTACAACTGAAATTTGTGAATTTCCTCCACTTACTTCTCTTTTGAAAAGTGTTCTGCTGTTTCATGGAAAATATTATTAAAAAGTACTTTAATTCTTTGACAAATACCTTCTGTCTCTCACCTTGATTTATATATAAGCTTTTAAGAGAATTTTCATGTTTCTCCAAAATTAGGTAAGTACAGCATTAAAAAAAATATAGTAGAACCCTTGAGAGGGTGTGTTTTTTCATGGACTTTGAATGTGAAGTGGTTTGATCATTTCCTCAAGGATTGGGGCTTATGTAAGTAAGGATGCGTTAGTGTCCTCAAGAGAAAATCCTTACGAAAAGTGGCTTAACAATGAGGAACTTGATGATTCCTTGAAATGGGAAGAAAGTGAAAGTGGCTCAGTCTTGTCCAACTCTTCAGTACCCCATGGACAGTTCATGGAATTCTCCAGGCCAGAATACTGGAGTGGGTAGCCTTTCCCTTCTCCAGGGGATCTTCCCAACCCTGGAATCAAACCCAGGTCTCCTGCACTGCAGGCGGATTCTTTACCAGCTGAGCCACAAGGGAAGCCCAAGAATACTGGAGTTGGTAGCCTATCCCTTCTCCAGCAGATCTTCCTGACCCAGGAATTGAACTGGGGTCTCCTGCATTGCAGGTGGATTCTTTACCAACTGAGCTATCAGAGAAGCCCTGATACAGGCTTCCTGAAATAGGAAGGACTCCTGCCTATTCAAGGGAGTTAGGGACTCCTGCAAAACTTGTGAGCCTCCTATGGGTTCTGTCTTCCTCTGGGCATTCATTTTATTCAAAGACAGCAGCAGCAGTTCCTGATATGACAATGGCTGTTCATCATATGATGAGTCATATGGCTGATATGGTTCCTGATATGGCGAAGTCCAGGGAACAAAGAAAGGACTGTCTCTTCTTGTGTTTCCTCCTTGGGACCAAGACACATCTCCCCTAAAGCTCTCAGTTTTTTCTCCACTGAAGTTGGCTAGGGTTGTGTCACATGCCCATCCTGAAACCAGTCATTGGTAACAGGGATTTGAATTCCATGACTGAGTGAGACTAATCATTTGCGTTCCTTGACCTTGCCTCAGGCTCCCCACTTCACGTATACTCAGTCAGGCTAGTCGTTTGGGGTGGCCACATTAACTACTGAGACATACCTCATGTCAGCTAACACAGTACTCTTTTCTGAGATGGCTGTCCATTTCATGCTCTAGCATCAGATTCCTGAAGGGCTGAGCTACATTTGTGGACAGGCAACACTGGTACCAAGCAGAACTCAGGCCAGGAGGAGGGGATGTGAAGCTTCATTGGGCTACTATCATCTCCTAGGGTTACTTCCCCCAGACACATTTGATAATGGAGGCCCATTGTCCTGAGCAGAAAGTGATCCAGTGATGAGAGCAACACTCTCTTGTTTTTAATTCAGTCTGAATCAGGGTGTCTCACACAGCAGCTTTCTGGATTGCTGATAGGAAGCTCTGTAAGGACTTAACTCCTGTAAGGTAATTATTTATAAGAAGATCTCTTTGTTTAAGATGAAAAGAACTGAACAGATATTTTTTTCTCATGAAACTAGTTCCTCCTTCATCTTTTTCATCCTAATTCTCTTATATGCCTGAGCCACAGGCAGGCCCATCATCCTTATTCTGTCCTATTCCTCAACCTGCAGTTCCAATTCATCAGTGAGGTCACAGTTCTCCTTCTAAATGAATCCAAATTTCTCCACTCTCCTTCAGTGGCGTTTCCCGACAGCGTCTGGCAGAATCTTGCAACACGTAAACTGCACATCACTTCTGATCTTTTAATGAGTTCCTGTTGCATTTTAAGAATAACACCCACAAGCTTTCCTGGTGGCTCAGTGGTAAAGGACCCGCCTGCCAATGCAGGAGGCACAGGTTCCATCCTTGATCCAGGAAGACCCCATGTGCCCGGGGCAGCTAAGCCCATACGCCACACCTATTGAGCCTGTGTTCTAGAGCCCAGGAGCTGTAACTACTGAGCCCATGTGCAGAAACTACTGAAGCCCACATGCTCTAGAGCCCGCCCATGCTCCACAACAAGAGAAGCCACAGCACTGAGAAGCTACATCACAAACAGAGAGTAGCCCTCGCTCACCCCAGCTAGAGAAAAGCCCGCACAGCAATGAAGACCCAGCAGAGCCAAAACCAAAAAAACCAAAAGAATTACATCCACACTCTTGGCCATGGCTTATCATGTCGCTCACACTGTAGTCCCTGCTTGTCTCTCCAGTCTCGGCTGGTCCCATCTTGCCTTCACTCCAGCCACGCGAGGCTGCTCTGCTACTTGAACATCCATAAGGTGTTTCCCTCCTGGGGCTTCACTCATTGTTCCTTAGGCTTTTGCCATCTTTTCCTCTGTTCTCTGTACAGCAGGCTCCTGGGCTGGCCTCACCCTAGACCTTACTGGCTTTCTCCACCCACTCTGTTTACACAGACCTCCTTCCTTGGAGGCATGGGAAGGTTTTAATTTTAACCCATCCTTTGCCCTCATAAGCCTTTCCTCAGTTTGTAATTTCGTCCTTCTTTGTCTGCTTCCGTTTATTATCTGCTTCCCTCCCTGGACCTTATGCTCCACGAGGGCAGGTCTGTGTTGTCTCACTCACCCCAAGACACTGTTCCCAAGAGCAGGGCCTGGCTCCCAGTAGGTCCTCTGTGGATGGAAGTGAAATAAACAAACAAAAAAGGGAATGATGTGATTCCTTTGAATACAGGTAATGTCTCTGTATTCCTAGCACCTGGCTGAGAATCTGGGCTTCCCTGGTGGCTCAGTGGTAAAGAATCTGCCTGCCAAGTAGGAGATGCCGGTTTGATCCCTGGGTCAGGAAGATCTCCTGGAAAAGGAAATGGCAATCCATTCCAGTATTCTTGCTTGGGAAATCCCATGGACAGAGGAGCCTGGCAGGCTACAGTCCATGGGCTTACCAAGAGTCAGACATGACTTTGCAACTAAACAATCATCACACAATAACAATATGTTCTCAGTGCATATTTTTTATTGGATGAATGAGGATCTCTTATTAAGACAAGAAAAATGAGCATTTGCTTGCAGGATCAGGAAGCACAAGGATGGACCTCTCATTGTTTGGAGAAATTCAACAGCATCATTAGAAAACATTCAACAGGGTTTGTGATATTTTCAGGTATGTTTAGTACCATTCTTGCACAATAGTGCATCACTGTTTCCTGAATGAGAAAAGATAACTTGTAAAGATTCAGGAAGTCAGTAAGAAAATAATCACAAAGAGGGACAGTGGGAGAATCATCTTCAAATTGAACTTGATTTTATAGGACATCCCAGTAAACTCGTGGAAGGTTGAAATCAACTGTTGGTGAACCTTTGTGGTGATATGTGTTCAAAGACAGGCCTTGTCTTTGTTAAGGCTCTACTTTGGACCCCCTCCATGGTTAGTTGAATTTTTTTATCCAGACTGATAAATGCTTGCATTTCCATAGTGTTTACTATATGCCAAGCACCATTTTAATACATAAACTCTTTTAAGACTTCCACAACCCTCTCATGGGCCCTATGATTATGAAGCACAGAGATGTTAGGCAATTTTTCAAAGATCACACAGCTAGCAAGTGGCAGAGCTAGATTTCAAATACAAGCCTATGATTTTCATAGAGCAAAGACTCCATTTAGAATCACTGCAACCAGGACACCGAAGATTAACGTGAATTAGTTACAAATGTTAACAATTACTGTCTTTCACATTGATTATAGTTTGTTGGATCTCCCAGAAAGTGGACTTTCAACAGTTTAAAAAATAATTTTCAACATGCATGATACATAAACAAATGAAAGTATAAAGTACAAAATGAAATGATGATTTCTGTTATAAAAATTCATGGTGTAGTTTCTTGGAATAGAATCCTAGTGGTGCTATTTGGGAGCTGGTCACTAAGTGATTAACTGATAAAGTGGAGAGAGATGAAGAGACTGATGCCCTTAGGAGACCTGGCTCAGACTGAGGGCATCAGAGTCTGCTCAGCTCTGCTTGGCTCTGTGGCCTTTTTCTTCTCTTGGGGTCTCAGATCCTTTAGCAAATTGAGGACTCTGGGCTAGATGACACCTGGATCCAGCCAACTCTAGCCTTGACTAATTCCATACAAAGGTACCGATGTTATTTAGACAGAAAACCAGAAAAGCTGTTTAAGAGCATGTATGCTGCACTGGGAATTAATTTGAGAGAACAGAGGCTCAGAATTCAATAATTATTTTAAGCTGCCTTTTCAAATTCAAGAAGCCCAGACATTTATATGATTTTGCAGTATTGCAGCAAATGGACCAAAGCACAGATTCTCCTGTGTGAAAGGTAGATTTTACACACAGCTTACATTTTTGATTAATTGATTCATTATCCTACTGACATTCATTGGACAACTTCTGCAGAGCGCCTGATGCTTTGGATTTTTTTAAAAGAAGTGGATTGGAGGACAGTGCTTTGGTTGTTCTGGACAAAGCCCTTGATGCTTGGATAATGTTTTATGATCAGTTGTGGGCCCACGATTGCCTTGTATGAACTGTCCAGGAACCCCATCTCCTGCTGGTGTCCTGTCCTCTTTACCGCATTTGCACAAGCCCTTGGCTCCTTCCTCAAATGCACCATCTGCACTCCTACCTCTGGGCCTTCAAATAGCTCCTTTCCTTACTTGTGTCCTTCTTAGCAGAGAAATCCCCTCATCCTTCAGGAATTTAAGTGTCAGTTCCTCCAGGAAGCGTTCCCTGATCCCGGGACCAGGCCACCACCCCTGGCTGTAGCTGTGCTTCACAGGCCTCACTGGGATCACAGTTAATAATGCATATCATTGTTTAATAGCCGGTCTTCCCGCTGGAATAGAAAGCGTATGAGAGGACTGCCTGCAGGTCGCTCTTCTCCCAGGTGTCTCCAGAGTATTGAATATTGTTATTCAATAATATTGAATAATAATATTTGAAATTATTATTAAATATCAATAATGGTCAATATTATTAATAGTAGTATTGAATGTTATTGTTCAATAATAACATCCAATATTATTATTTAATAATATTATTAGTATCAATTATTAATTATAATAATTAATTTCTCTTTTCTTCTAAAGAGCATTTAAAGGGTCTCAGCACAAATACAGACTAAACAATGGTTAATAAAATTGACACACAGTAAAAAGAAACAATCACATTAAAAAATGAAGTTTCAGTCCATACCATAGAATACCCATACCTGATCCAACAGTTTTTCATCTAATTTACATTACTGTGTATACCTAAGGTAAACAAGACTGACTAGCTGGTCAGCCAGTTCTTCCCTTTTTCTCTTTGGGTATTTCTCTTCCTGACTCAGAAAACCTTTTCCTGTCAGCTCCTGCTTTTCTTTGCAAGACCCCAGGCTGGAGGTTGGTACCTGAGGTGACCACAAGATGTCAGAGCCTCTGAGAGTCTGGGCCCCTAAATGCACGAAGCTGACCTTCTGTCCCATCCCCTGTGTACTGCCCATGGGATCTGACCAGAATAAGACACAGACTTCTAGGTAGTGAGCCAAAGGCAAGATGAGTTCCTTTAAGTAAAATTTGATGTAATTGAATTCTGTGAGTGTGTTCAGTCGCTTCAGTCGTGTCTGATTCTTTGCAACCCCATGGACTATAGCCTGCCAGGCTCCTCTGTCCGTGGAATTCTCCAGGCAAGAGTATTGGAGTGGGTTGCCATTCCCTCCTCCAGGGGATCTTCCCAACTCAGGGATGGAACCCGAGTCTCCTGTGTTTTCTGCAGT
Organism: Bos taurus; assembly: GCF_002263795.3. Classification (NCBI taxonomy): domain Eukaryota; kingdom Metazoa; phylum Chordata; class Mammalia; order Artiodactyla; family Bovidae; genus Bos; species Bos taurus. The sequence continues at coordinate 28,319,713 of NC_037341.1, forward strand.
GCAGGTGGATTTTTTACTGCTGAGCCAGCTGCCCATTTTGAATTCTGTAGCATGAGTTTTAATATGAGGTTTAATACATATGGCCTGGTAGGCTGCAGTGCACGGGGTCGCTGGGAGTCGGACAAGACTGAGCGACTTCACTTTGACTTTTCACTTTCATGCATTGGAGAAGGCAATGGCAATCCACTCCAGTGTTCTTGCCTGGAGAATCCCAGGGACGGGGGAGCCTGGTGGGCTGCCGTCTATGGGTTCGCACAGAGTCGGACACGACTGAAGCGACTTAGCAGCAGCAGCAGCAGTACATATCTGTGGCAAAGGTCAGGGATCACTACATAAAGATACAAATCAATGAAAAACTTCATGCTTTTCCAGGGCATCATGATTATACACATCCTTATAGAAGGGAAGAAAGCAGCCACCTCCCTTCTGTCAAAATAAAGGAATGTATTCCAAATGCTGTGACGGTTACATGAGCAGATTCTGTAAGTGAAAACAGAGATGAATTCAGATTCCATCACCCACTACCCCTGTAACCTCAGAGAAGCCACTGAGCCATCCTAGGGCTGTTTCTTCATTAGGGAAGGGCGTGGAGTCGTAAAGATGTGTGTGTATTAGCCGCTCAGTCATGTCCGACTCTTTGCGACCCCATAGACTGTAGCCTGCCAGGCTCCTCTGTCCATGGAAGTCTCCAGGCAAGAATACTGGAATAGGTGGCTATTCTCTTCTCCAGGGGATCTTCCCAACCCAGGGATTGAACCCAGGCTTCCTGCCTTGTAAGCAGATTCTTTACCATCTGAGCCACCAGGGAAGCCCTGTTGTGAAGGTGCATGAGATAAATGTGTTGGGAAGGGTCCATCACTGAGCCGAGCATCTAGTCAGTGCTCACCATTGTTATTTTGTTTGGATTAGGATGGAAGAGGTTCAGTTCAGTCACTCAGTCGTGTCCAACTCTTTGCAACCCCATGGACTGCAGCACACCAGGCTTCCCTGTCCATCACCAACTCCTGGAGCCTACTGAAACTTATGTCCATTGAGTCAGTGATGCCATCCAACCAACTCATCCTCTGTTGTCCCCTTCTCCTCCCACCTTCAATCATTCCCAGCATCAGGGTCTTTTCAAATGAATCAGTTCTTCGCATCAGGTAGCCAGAGTATTAGAGTTTCAGCTTCAACATCAGTCCTTCCAATGAATATTCAGGACTGATCTCCTTTAGGATGGACTGGTTGGATCTCTTTACAGTCCAAGGGACTCTCAAGAGTCTTCTCCAACACCACAGTTCAAAAGCTCAGCTTTCTTTATACTCGGCTATTGAGGCCCTCCCTGAGTTTCAGAGGCTGTCCCTTTTGCCAGAATCATATGGCAAGATGGAGGTTCTGTACCCATCAGGCAACGGCTGCATTTGTAGGAGAAACAGGACAAAGAGGAAAGGAAACTTTGTCTCTCCATATGCAGACCTTGCATAACATTTCCTTCTTGAGTTCTTGAATCCCAATGAGAGGAGTGAGTATATGTTTGGGAAGAAGAACTCATGAATTAATATTTTTTTTTCCCAATAGAGAAGCTCACAGAAACTTTGAAGTGTTTATTAAAGGGTTGATAATGAGGAGAAAACTTTTTGAAAATCATATTAAAAAATACTTCCCAAACTGCTTCAATAATTTAACCTTGGACTCACAAGACTCTTCTAGAATAGAAAAAAACACATTTTTCTCTCCCATCCACCATCCCTGGTGTATTACAGCCCTGCTATAGCAATGATGGTCTCTTTCTAGGAGTTGGTGGTGGAATGATAGTCCTTTTGTGACCAATCGAATAATTACTGAGGTTGAAATTTGTAATCCTGATATCGAATATTTCATAATGACATCAATTTAAACTTAATACTGCTCTTATCTTTCGACAAAAATAAGGTTTAATATGTCTTTTCTCCTAGAGGGGGTGAAATAAGGAAAGACTTTATTATACAAGATAATTAAAATTCTTCCTGAGGTTAAAAGTGATTTAAAAAGAATCACAACATGAGATAATTAGGCCTTATTAGACACTTTATCTGCTTCACTGAAGTCACTTTTTCCAGGATGATAAAATGTGCCTTTGTCTTTTTTTAGAAAGCCAGATACCAAATTTGGGGGAAAAAATGATCTTTCCTCCTCCTCTTAGACTCAGCACATGACTGTGTGAATGGATTTGGGGAAATAATTTAATGACAGGGTTACAGTTTCCAAAAGCTAGACCTTTATAGAATGTGATGGTTTTCAAGTACTTATTCATTTTTCTAGTGAAATTACATTTTACCCTCTATTTTTAGGTGGTTAATAGAAAATGATATGAATTTGTGTTTTCTGACTCCCCTCCCCTGCCTCTCCCTCCTGCAAAAGGCAGAATAATAACAGATTAGTTTTGGGATGTTTAACAAAATTCTTTTGTTGCTTGACAGATTCGTTTATGCTTTCTTGTGACATAACAGGTAAGGCAAAGAGTCAGTGTTTGTATTTTTAAAGACTAATGAACACATAGTATAGGTTTTACAATAACCATGCAGCAGTGGATGGTATTTTTTTAGATGAAAAGTGGTCCAGGCCTTTAAAGTACATGATGTTTCTGTAAGAGGAAGCAGGTACCCTAGGAGCACGGGAGTTTTGCCAGAGTTCTAAACCATATCCCTACATGAGGCCTAATCCTGCTTCTCTATTCTGCTTTTAGGCCCAATAACGGGGATCCTGTGACTTTGCTAATGGCTCTTTAGGCTTCCAGTGGATTTTAACAATGTGCAGTGCAACTAACAATAAGTGAACCAAATCGTTCTTGTTTGTGCCCACAAATTTATATCCAGCTTATTTTCTTTTTTATCCCTTGATCAGTGGTTGAAAATAAATTGTTCAACTTTGTCTTTAAGAAAACGTTTCAGTTCTATTTACAGTGACTTGCTATACAGGCTTTATCAAACTGCTCCTTCCTTCTGAATGACCCTTTCTTTCAAGGAAAGGCTAAAGTATAGATCAACGCATCAAGGGCCAAAGTATAATGTACAGATCTCTTTGATGGAAAGATAAGTACATAGAATTGTCAGGTGAATGTCTATTTTAAGGTAAAATGTCTAGAAGGGAAATAGTATAATTTGATGGACAAATGGCTTCTGTGATAGTTTCACAGGATCTATTGTAAACAATATTAAGGAGATGATGGCTTTAAAAAGAAACTTAAACAGTAAAATAAGAATGGAATTAAGCCAGCTCGTGAGCATCAGAATTGTCCATAAAGTAAAGCTTTAAATGTCTCGTGTAAGTATACTGTTGCTTTTCAGCCTGAGTGCTACCTACCTTCTTCTCTCTATCAAGCTGGTGGGACCTATTAGGAAGACTAGGACACCTTTAGGGTGCTAGCAATGGGTGTGAAAGTGTAAATGTTAGTCGCTCAGTCATGTCTGACTCTTTGCAGCCCAATGGCCTGTAGCCCACCAGGCTCCTCTGTCCATGGAATTCTCCAGGCAAGAATACTGGAGTGGGCTGCCATTCTTTCCTCCAGGGGATCTTCCCAACCCAGGGATCGAACCCAGGTCTCCCACATTGCAGGCAGATTCTTTACCTTCTGAGCCACTAGCAATGGGTACGAGTGGGGTGCCATTGCCTTCTCTGGGTTAACTTGCTACATCTTCATTAATCTAACCATAGGTGGAATCTTTTGGATTTTGCTACACATACACACCCCACTCCAGTACTCTTGCCTGGAAAATCCCATGGATGGAGGAGCCAGGTGGGCTGCAGTCCATGGGATCGCTAAGAGTCAGACACGACTGAGCGACTTCAATTTCACTTTTCACTTTCACGCATTGGAGAAGGAAACGGCAACCCACTCCAGTGTTCTTGCCTGGAGAATCCCACGCACAGAGTCGGACACGACTGAAGTGACTTAGCAGCAGCAGTACACATACGTATCAGAGCCTCCCAGGTGGCTCAGTGGTAGAAGAATCCACCTGCCAATATGGATCAACAAAGAAGAAAAATTGCAGGCTCATCTCACTGTGAACAGAGTTTCAAATATTCTAAATAAAATATTAACAAATTGCATCCAGCTATGCAGAGAAATAATACAATATTTCTGGAAGATCCCTGGATTGGGAAGATCCCCTAGAGAAGAAAATGACAACCCACTCCAGTATTCTTGCCTGGAAAATCCCACGGATAGAGGAGCCTGGCAGGCTATAGTCCATGGGGTCGAAAGGAGTTAGACACAGCTTAGGGGCTGAGCATGCACGTGTACATACATATCATATGTGAATAGTGAATGTTTTGTTTCTCTCTAATCCATTTACCTTTCATTCTGTTTTCATCTTACTGCCCTGGCTGAGACCTCCAGCATAATGTTGAGTAGAAATAACAATGGCATTCTTGTCCTGGTCCCCAATCTGAGAGAGAAAAGTTTAATGTTTCATCATTAAATACAACACTTGATTTTTTTTTTCGGTTGTTTGCTAATATTTATCTTGACAAGATGTTGAATTTTGTCAGATGCCTTTTCTGCCTCTGTGCAAATCATCATAATATTGAGTAAATGTACTAAATGACATTGATTTCTAACGTTAAAACAACTTTGAATTCCTGGGGCAAGTCAAAATTGGTCATCTTGTATTATTTCTCTGCATAGCTGGATTCAATTTGTTAATATTTTATTTAGAATTTTTGAAACTCTATTCATAGTGAGATTGGCTTGCAATTTTTGCTTGCCGAGTTTTGGGACCAAGGTTATCTTGACCTTGTAAAAATTACTTGAAAAGTGACTCTTTTTCTGGTCTCTGGAAGATTTTTTATAAGATTAGAGTTATTTCTTATATTTAGAACAACTTGCTGGTGAAGCCGTTTAGGCCTGGAGTTTTCTTTGTGGGGATGTTTGACATTCTATTTGTTTTTATGTCAGCTTTTTAAGCGTGCTTTCCTAATAATTTGTCAATTTTATCTAAATTTTCAAAAAAATTTGGGCAAGGTTATTGCCATTTTTAAATGAAATTTTCTTCTAAATCCTATTTTTCCCCTCCTTAGTTCCACAAGTTTGTATATATACTAGTTTAGTTATCCATGCTGCTGCTACTGCTGATAAGTCACAGAATTTCTGATTATCTTTATGATTTCTTCTTTGATGCGTTTGTTCTATATGGGAGATTTTAGAGTATCTTTTGCTTGTCAATTGCTAGCATAATTACATTGTGATCAGAGAATATACTCTGAGATTGTAATTCTTACAGTTGAGTATACTGTTCTCTTTAAAGCTGTTTCATGTATTTTTGAAAAGAAAGTATATTCTGCAGTTTTTGAGGTTGGATGTTCTGTATCGCCCACTGCTTCAGGTTTATTTATTTAAATTTTTATGTATTCATTTAGAGTGCACTGGTTCTTTGTTGTTCTGTGCAAGCTTTCTCTAACTGTGGAGAGCAGGGGCTACCCTTTGTTGAGATGTGTGGGCTTCTCATTGTGGCGGCTTCTGTTGCCGGGTACAAGCTCTATCTAGGCACGTGAGCTTTAGCAGTTGCACTTCCGGGCCCTAGAGTGCAGACTCAGCAGTTGTGCACAGGCCCAGTTCCTCTACAGCATGTAGGATCGTCCCAGATGAGGGCTCAAACCTGCGTCCCCTGCAGTGGCAGACAGATTCTTATCCACTGAGCCACTAGAGAAGTCCTGATTCAGGTGTATTAATTGTGTTCTTCAAATCTGCTACATCCTTACTGATTTTTGTCTGCTTCTTCTGAGAGGTATATTAAGATTCCTTAATTTTATTCATGTTTTAAACTTTCATCATGAATTAATTTTTCTTTGTATTTCTGTTACTTTTTGTTTTGTTTTGGGGTTATGCTATTAGATGAGCATATTTTAGAATTAGTATATTTTCCTGGTAAATTGAATATTTTATCATTATAAAGGAGCTTCTTTATCTTCGCTAGTGACTTTTTCTTTATTTTGTGTGATATTTATATCACACAAAAATGCTACCTCATTTCTTTTGGTTAATGTTCGCATGGCATATCTTGTTATATCCTTAGCCCTTCTGTTTTCTTATGCTTTAGATATCTCTTTAAAGCACCATACATTTTATATCTAGGCTAAAAGGCTTTGTCTTTTAATCGAAAGTTTTTAATCCAGATACATTTTATGTGCATCTTAATACAGTTGATTTTAAAGCTATTTGCTTTTGATTTGTTCTGCTTTTTCTCTGATCTCATTCCTTTCTTTTATTTGACTTGAGTATTTTTTCAAATCATTTAATTTCTTCTACCACTCCCTTATTAATTTGGAAGTCTATACTCATTTGCTATTCTTTTAGTGATTGCTCCTATAAATTAGTGAGGTTTTGTGATATCAAGTTTTAATGTTAATAAAACTTTTACTTTTCTCCTAAATAATAAAGGAATCTTAGATTACTTTAACTCTATTTATTATTTGTGTAATTTTGCCATATTTTTGCATATTTCTTTCTTCCTCACAATATGTGATTTCTCATATCCTTTTCCATTATCGTTTGTTATAAGATATTGAATATAGTTCCACATGCTATACAGTAGGATCCTATTGTTTATCTATTTCATATATGGTAGTTTGTATATGCAGATCTGAATCTACTAATTTATCCTTCCCATAGCCCCTTTCCCCTTTGGTAACCATAGATCTGTTTTCTATGTCTGTGAGTCTGTTTTTTTTTTCTCCCTTTTAATAAATAAGTTAATTCATATCTTATTTTAGATTTTATATATAAGTGGTATCATATGGTATTTGTCTTTGACTTACTTCACTTAATATAATAATCTCTAGGTCCATCCATATTGCTGCAAATGACATTATTTACTTCTTTTTTATGGCTGAGTAACATTCCACTGTATGAATATATATATATAATATATATATATATATATATACCACATCTTCCTTACTCATTCATCTGTTGGTGGATACTTAGTTTGCTTCCATGTCACAATATACTTTAAATTCCATTAACATTATACATTATTGTTGTTTGATACAGTTAAAAAGAGTACTAACTAAATATTGAAACAGTGTTATGTTCTGAATCTTAGGTTGCCATGGCTTTGTTGCCTCTCTGTGGTATTTTTCCCTCTTATGTTTCCTTTTTCTTTTTCTTCTCTAGCAATCCTTCTGTCTCCTGTGGTTGTATTTCTTACCTTGCTCTTCACTGTTGATTTTGATGCTTCCCCTGGTATTCATTCATCACAATTTATGTTGTGTTTACATTTCTCATCTTCATATTTTTTAGTTTTTTGTTTCTCTCCTCTGTTTGTGTTTTGGCCACGTGTGAAAGCAGGTGACTTGGACTTGCTAAGATTTACATCCTAGCTGTCTGATTACTCAGGCTACTGAGTTTCCTGTCATCTAGTTGTTCTGTGACTTTCTTGAAGGGGACTCTCCTCCTTGGAAGAAAACAATCCCCCACATCGAGATGCCACCAATGTCCTCATTTTACAACTTGTACCCCTACTGCTATATGACAGGATCAAGAGAGACACCTGTTATGGTATTGTGAGTACTAACAGAATATTCTTTTTTATGTTTTTGTTTTAAATACTGTTTAAAACAAGCATATGAATAACCCAAGCAAAACTACAAAAATCACTTTGTGTTATATACACAAGCATTGAACTAGAATATATGGGGCTGTCTTTTGGAATGATATGAAGCAGCTATGAGTGGAGATTCTAATGAAAGCTTATCATTCTGGATCATTAACATCTGTGAGGAGCTTGCACAAGGATGTTGTTACTCATAAACTGAAAGTGAAAGTGAAGTCATTCAGTCATGTCAGACTCTTTGCAACCCCATGAATTGTAGCCTACCAGGCTTCTCCGTCCATGGGATTTTCCAGGCAAGAGTACCAGAGTTGGTTGCCATTTCCTTCTCTAGGGTATCTTCCCGGCCCAGGGATTGAACCCAGGTCTCCTTCATTGCCAGCAGATACTTTACCCTCTGAACCACCAGGGAAGCCCCCAAGAATTTTTAAATAAAAATGGTTTCATTGTTTTTGGCTTCCCTTCTGTGGGTTTTTTTTTTGGTTTACATTTTGAGTAACATAACATAAAGCACTGGAGAAGGCAACGGCACCCCACTCCAGTACTCTTGCCTGGAAAGTCCCATGGACAGAGGAGCCTGGTGGGCTGCAGTCCATGGGGTCGCTAAGAGTCAAACACAACTGAACGACTTCTCTTTCACTTTTCACTTTCAAGCATTGGAGAAGGAAATGGCAACCCACTCCAGTGTTCTTGCCAGGAGAATCCCAGGGATAGGGGAGCCTGGTGGGCTGCCGTCTATGGGGTTCCACAGAGTCGAACACGACTGAAGTGACTTACTAGCAGCAACAGCAGCAACAATAACATAAAGCATACTGCAAAATGTAAACAAAAAAACCCACAGGAAGGGAGCCAAAACCAATGAAAACATTTTTATTTAAAAATTCTTGGGGAGTTCCCTGGTGGCCTGATGGTGAGGATTCAGAGCTTTCCATGCTGTGGCTTTGGTTCAAACCCTGGTCAGAGAATTGAGATTCTGGAAGTCGTGTGGTGCAGTTAAAAAAAGAAAACATTCCTGCCTCACTCATATAATACAATTTGTCCTCATTTTGTCTCTCTCAGAATCAGTTACTTTGAGCCACAAGGAAAATTGAGCTTTTTTCCCTCTCATTTAAATTTGCATGCTCACTGTTGAGCAAGCTGAACAATGATTTAGATGAGAATGGTTTTTCTTACCATTTTATGAAATTCAGGCCATTCTGACTCATTTGATGTGTGTGTGTGCAACTTTAGTCATTTCCAACTCTGCATGACCCTAGGGACCATAGCCCACCAGGCTCCTCTGTCCATGGGATTCTCCAGGCAAGAATACCTGAGTGGATTGCCATGCGCTCCTCCAGGGGGTCTTCCCGACCCAGTGATTGAACTCATGTCTTCTGCATTACAGGCCGATTCTTTACCACTAGTGCCACTGAACGTTTTTTCTCTCTTTTTTAAATTTGTATGCTCACTGTCAAACAAGTTGAACAGTGATTCAGATGAGAATGATTCTTCTTATCATTTTATGAAATTCAGCCCATTCTGACTCACTGGGCAATTGCCTGAAAAGAAGATATTTAACAGGAGCCCTCACCAAACTGTTTGAAAAAGGCTTTAAAAAGTGAAAATTGAGGGGAAAGAAGAAAATGTCCTCAAAGAACTCTATTACATTTTGATATCATCAATAATTACAGCTATGATGTGTCAATAGCTTTCTCCTTTAGAGGAGGGAGGGCTTATTGATTCTTGGGAAAAAGTAAATAAGAAGGCTATGATTGACACTTATGACTGCAGGCACCTACCTACTATTGCATAGAGTAATAAAATAAATTTTGTATTTTTTTTAAACCACAAAATGATACACAGGTGCTCATAACAATCACCAATACCATAAATGGCAATGAGAATGACATAAAACATTGACAAGAAAAATACTCCCAGCAATGGCTGGGGAGTATCAAAATTTCCTACTGAAGTTAATAAACCTGATTTTGGAAACACAGTTGAGAACATCTGGTTAAGGGTAAATTGAGAAGGAAACAGATGCAGTATCACTGTGGAGGGGCTGGGCCGTGAGAGGAAGGGAGTGATGTATTTCTTACACAGATTATAAAGCAGGTGCAGCGACATGATCTAGTTGTGATAGGAAAACGTGAACTCTACAGACATCTGCTGAAGCCTTACTCTGCCGAAAGCACGGTTTTGATAAACTCTTCAGTTGCCTTGATGAGACTTTGTTCTCCAAGAAGACAGAAGTTGTAACATGCAGAACTTTGGAACCAATTCTTGTCAGGAAAGAGGAAATCACTGATGATGTAGAAGTAATACAAGACATCTCAGATTTCATAACAAAGAAAAAAAAAGTAATTCCAAGAATAGCCAAACATATAAGTTAGTGTTGAGGAAATCAAATTAAAACAAAATCAGAGGAAAGTGTAGTTCACTGGTGGATGATTATAGAGAAGAATGTGACTTAAAATAGGTAAAAGGCCCCCCAAATAGATTCAGAAAACAAAATACATTTCCCATGTGCTATGAAAGTTATATGTGTATAAAGAAATCAGTGTGACTGCAAAGAAGTCTCTTTGCTGAGCTCCAGTTTTATAAGGAATCCTCTAAAGGAGGATTTACTATTGAAAGGAGGTTCACACAACAAAAAGCATATGGAACAATAGAAAAATAATAGGCTTTCTACAGGCTTGTGAGGGCTTCCCTGGTACCTCAGCTGGTAAAGAATCTGCCTGCAATGTGGGAGACCTGGGTTCAACCCCTGGGTTGGGAAGATTCCCTGGAGGAGGGTATGACAACCCACTCCAGTATTCTTGCCTGGAGAATACCATGAACAGAGGAGTTTGGAGGGCTATGCTCCACAGTGTCACAAGGAGTTGTACATGCTGAAATGACTAGCACACACCCATGATGAATGCTTAAAAAAATAGAAAGACATGTAGCTGGGCTGAGACTCTCTTGTTTGGTTGATAAAAATGCTGGAACTTTTGGGGGGTACTTTTGCATTACTTTGCACACTCACTGGTTAAGATATTGACTGCTGACCAAGAAATGCCCTCTTTGGCCACTGGTAGTGAGGACAGCTGGTATGGGGTAGAGATAGGTTGTGCCCACCTTAGAGAAGGTTGAGTGGTCTGTGGACCATGGCTTAATTGTCATGTAACTTTTGATTCCTCAAGCAGTGTTGCTCATACTAACAAGGACCTTTGTTGAAACATCCCTGATTCTTGTCTCAGTTGTCCAGTATTGTCTCAGAACCCTTTCAGTCTGTCTCTTTCTCTCTTCTCTTAGCTTTTTTTCTCAAATTCCCTCACTCTACTCTATCTAAATGAGGGCAAATTATTTTTAGACCTGGGGGTATTTTTTCTCCTTAAATCCTATTGACTCTACCAGCTTGCCACAAATGTTTCCTAAATCAAGGAAACAAATGGAGGAAAAATAAGGAGAAAGTACTATTTTTTCTTTCATGATAATCTTGCCTCATTATTTAAAAAAAATCCCAACTTTTATTTTCAGATAATTGTAGATTCACATGCAGTTATAGGAAGTGATACGGAGATCCCATTTACCCTTGAGCTAGTTTTCTCCACTGGCAACATCTTGAAAATGAACATGCAATATCACAATCAAGTCTGATATCAACATTGATCAATCCATCAGTTTTCATTTCTGTTTGCCCAGTTTTGCTTGTACTTACATGTGTGTGTATGTTTCATTATATAAGTGTCACACATGCATGTTGGAGGGTACCACCACCATCGTCATGATCCACAGCAGTTCCATCACCACAGACTCCCTCATGTTGCCCCTTTAATAACCACACCTCCCTCCCTCCAGTACCTCCTCCCCAACTTCTAGAAGCCATTAATCTGGTCTCCATTTATTCAAAAATGTTATACAAATGAAATCACTTAGTATGTAATCTTGGGGGATTTTTTTCTTTCTCTCAGAAATTCAGTATGTTGCGAGGAATAAGAAAAAAAGAGATAACCTCTATTTTGGGGATCATGGAAAGAAAGAAATGCACATTCTATTTGGCATGTTTTCTTTATTGCAAGTAATATTCAAAGTGGAAAGGCTAGAATGGACCATATGCTGCCAAATGTATATGACCATTTCCAATCTCTATTCTAAGCTCCAGACCCAGATTTACACTTCCTTCTGGAAAGTTCCACATGGATCCCTTGAAGAAAATTCAAATGCAACATGTTCAAAATCAAATGTGTCATATGCCATCCTTTCTTCATAAAAAAAAAAAATCCTCTGTTCCACCTGTACTTCTTGCCTTAACTACAGGCACCATAGTCCCTAAAATTGCCAATCTTCATGTTGTAGTCAGCATCTCTGACTCTTGCCATCTATTCTGCTCCTTACCTTATTGTCATTAGCACCTTAATTTTGACCTACTGTAAATTCCCGTCATGTCTTTCTTAGATGTGTAAGACCCACAATATCTCTCCTCTAAACTGTGGCAAAGCTCTCCTTCAGTCCCTCTTTCTTCAATATCTTACCAACCCCATTGTCAAGATGAAATTTCTAAAAGAAGATCACTCATATTATTCCTCTGATATTGATTGTATTTAGTACAGTCTATAAATGTGATATACTATATTTCATCTGTTTTGCACAGAGGAAGATCCTGGAGTAGATGTCTTTCAATGCTCACATTCTGTAAGCCCACATGAGAAACACATTTGAAGTCCTGCCCTGTCTCACACTATGAAGCAGCAACTAGTGGGGATTAGCAAACAGAGAAACAGGTCATTTATTCTAATGGGTGGGGAAGAGACTTACTCTAGTGGTAAAGTATTACTCATAAAAATATTATAATGATTCATTCACTAGTGTATAGGCTATGTTACCATGAAACAATTTCATTGATTACAGTAGGCTATTATAAAATAATTATACTACTGCTGCAAATGCTGTTATTAATGCATGAATTGTTACTTGTTGTTGTTCAGTTGTTAAGTCATGTCTGACTCTTTGAGACCCCATAGACTGTAGCCCACCAGGCTTCTCTGTCCATGGGATTCTCCAGGCAAGAATACTGGCGTAGATTGCCATTTTCTCCTCCAGGGATCTTCCTGACCCAGGGATCGAACTCACATCTCCTGCACTGCAGGCAGTTTTATTTTGTTGGGCTCCAAAATCTGAGTTCTCTTTCACATTATCTTTTAGTTTCTAATGTCTAGTGTTAGTAATACTTATAACATATAATGTTTTGTATCATATAAGGCAATATTAATTTAGATACTGACAGATGATTATCTTGCAAAAAGATGACACAAACTTACCATATCAATAAATATGGTACAGTACTGTAAATGTATTTTCTCTTCCTTGTGATCTTCATAATAATGTTTTCTCTTTTCTAGCTTACTTTATTATAAAAATACAGTCCATAATACATATATTGCATGTAATACAAAATGTGTATCAATCAACAGTTTATATTATTGGTAAGGCTTCCAGTCAACAGTAGATTATTGGTAGTTATGTTTGTGGAGAGTCAAAAGTTATAATCAGATTTTCAACTTCAGGGGGCTAGTGCCCTTAACCCCTGCATAGTTCAAGGGTCAACTGTAAGACAAGCTTAAAAATTTCTTAAGGGAGTAGATCTTCTCTTAAGTGTTCTTCAGTTCAGTTCAGTTGCTCAGTCATGTCTTACTCTTTGTGACCCCATGGACTGCAGAGAGCCAGTCTTCCCTGTCCATCACCAACTCCTGGAGCCTATTCAAACTCATGACCATTGAGTCAGTGATGCCATCAAACCATCTTACCCTCTTTTGTTCCCTTCTCCTCCCGCCTTCAATTTTTCCCAGTATCAGGGCCTTTACCAATGAGTTGATTCTTTGCATCAGGTAGCTAAAGTATTGTAGATTCAGCTTTAGCATCAGTCCTTCCCATGAATATTCAAGACTGATTTCCTTTAGGATTTACTGGTTGGGTCTCCTTGTAGTCCAAGGGAATCTCAAGAGTCTTCTCCAACACCACAGTTCAAAAGCATCAATTCTTCAGTGCTTAGTTTTCTTTATAGTCCAACTCTCACATCCATACATGACTACTGGAAAAACCATAGCTTTCACTAGACGAACCTTTGCTGGCAAAGTAATGTCTCTGCTTTTTAATATGCTGTCTAGGTTGGTCATAACTTTCCTTTCAAGGAGCAAGTGTCTTTTAATTTCATGGCTACAGTCATCATCTGCAGTGATTTTGGAGCCCCCCAAAATAAAGTCAGCCACTCTTTCCACTGTTTCCCCATCTATTTGTCATGAAGTGATGGGACCAAATGCCATGATCTTCATTTTTTTGAATGTTGAATTTTAAGCCAACTTTTTCACTCTCCACTTTCACTTTCATCAAGAGGCTCTTTAGTTCTTTACTTTCTGCCATAAGGGTAGTGTCATCTGCATATCTGAGGTTATTGATATTTCTCCTGGCAATCTTGATTCCAGCTTGTGCTTCATTCAGCCTGGCATTTCACATGATGTACTCTGCATATAAGTTAAATAAGCAGGGTGACAATATGCAGCCTTGACATACTTCTTTTCCTATTTGGAACCAATCTGTTGTTCCATGTCCAGTTCTAACTGTTGCTTCCTGACCTGCATATAGGTTTCTCAAGAGGCATGTCAGGTGGTCAGTTCTTTCAGAATTTTCCACAGTTTGTTGTGATCCACACAGTCAAAGGGTTTGGCATGGTCAATAGAGCAGAAGTAGATGTTTTTCTGGAACTCTCTTGCTTTCTCGATGATCCGACGGATGTTGGCAATTTGATCTCTGATTCCTCTGCCTTTTCTAAAACCAGCTTGAACACCTGGAAGTTCACGGTTCATGTATTGCTGAAGCCTGGCTTGGAGAATTTTGAGAAGTTCCTTTAAGCAAAAGGGGAGTTTATTCTGCTATGTAACAGAAAAAATCCAGAGATAGAGTTGGTTTCAAATTTTGCTTGACCAAGGGCTCAAGTAAAGGCCACAAGGATCTTTTTTCTCTTTCTACCTCTCAGTGCAGGCTTCTCCTGTGTTGGCTTTATATTCAGAATTATCTGCTTGTTTGACAGCAACAATATATCTATAAAAGGTCCATCTTGTAGGGTTGATGTATTAGGATTCTCCAGAGAAATGATTCACATATATATGAACTGGCTCACATGAGGCAGGCAAGTCCCAAGATGTGCAGGGTGTGTTTGCAAGCTGGAGTACAGCTGATGGTTTCATTCCAGTCCACAGGCCAGCAGGCTTGTGACTCAGGAAGAGCTAGCATTAGGGTTTAAAGGCAGGGGAAAAGCTGTTATCCGAGAGCAAAGGGGCAGCCTGGCAGAAAGGATTCCCTTTTATTAGAGGAAGATCAACCCTTTTGTTCCATTCAGGCCTTTAACTGATTGGATGAGGCCCCCTGTCTTAGGGAGCGCATTCTGCTTTACTCAGTCTACCAATCAAATGTTAATCTTATCCAGAAATATTCTCATTGGCACACACAAATAATGTTAGATCAGATAGATATCTGAGCACCCTTCATCCCTGTCAAATTGATACATAGCATTAACCATTGTGGTTGACTTTCTTAAAAGCCCCTAGAATTGTCTCATTTGGTCTGATTCACTTGACTTTGGTAGTATGTCCATCCTTGACCTGTTTTTGACCTGAAGCCATGGAGTATAACGTACTGTTTTTCTAAGCCTCGGTTACATGATACACCTTGGCTGTGGGGATGGTATCAGCAAGGTGAGAGGAGCATGAAGTCTGAGAGTACAGAGAGGTGATATTCTAAGGACCAAAGCAGAACACAGCTAACGGACTTCCCAGGTGGCTCAGTGGTAAAGAATCCGCCTGCCAAAGCAGGAGATGTGGGATTGAATCCTGAGTTAGGAAGATCCCCTGGAGGAGGAAATGGCAACCCATTCCAGTATTCTTGCCTGGAAAATCCCACGGACAGTGGATCCTGGTGGCTATAGTCCATCTGGTCATGAAAGAGTTGGACACAACTGAGTGACCAAACAACAACAACAGAACACAACTAACATAGAAAATTAGGTGATTGTTGGAACAAAACAAGGAAAAAAAATGTGTATTTATTGATATATAATTAATTAAAAATATAATGATGGTGAATAATTTTTCAGCACTCTAAAAACCAAAAGCGTCAAATTACCCTCTGTGGCCTCTGGAATGGTGATTTGTGAGGGGCAAGCATAAAATAATGGGGCCAGATTTTTAACAAAGATAAAAGAATTTGCATATTCAAATGAGAATAACATTTCTAGGTCATTACCTTGGGGATTTATACACACAATGGTAACCACTGCACTAATTGAATGTCTGCTCTTCTAGGAATTTTAGGAATGTAGCTGAGAGTAAACATTACTCTAAATGCTGCCCACCAAGTTCTTAAAATCAGCCTTTCTGGGCATAACAAGAATGTTCTTGAGAGTGAGAAGCAAAGCTGATACACTGATTTTCAAATGAAATAAAGCAAATTTTGGTGGTTGGGAGTTAGAGAAGGAGATATGAAGAAAAGGTGGGGAGAGGGAGCAACGTTAGTAGGAAAGTTGGTTGGGAATGGGAAGTAACCCACAACATTTCTAATATTTATGTTTAAGTCCGTGAATACTCTGTCAAGGCTGCCCTGGTGGCTCAGCAGGGAAAGAATCCCCCTGCTAGTGCAGGAGACACAGAAAGCTCAGATTGGATTCCTGGGTTGGGAAGATCCCCTTGAGGAGGAAATGACAACCCATTGCAGTATTCTTGCCTGAAAAATTCCATGGTTAGAGGATCCTGGGTAGCTACAGTCCATGGGGTCACAAAGACTTGGACACGACTGAATGACTACACATGCACAAATACTCTGACAGTGTCTTCTAGGCATAAATGCCTTGGAAGATTGGGAAAAATCAGAGAAAAGGGATTGTGCTCTCAGTGAGGTGGCACAATTTGAAAAAAGAGGAAGATACAGGAGGCAGACTGTGAAAAAGATCAAAGATTTATCAGAAACAAGAATTGAGGAGAGAGGACTGTAGAGTTAAAGCCCCTGTGTGACTCAAAGCATCCCGGGGACTGGAATTTTCAGAGATAATAACTTGAAAGGAAAGGGTGATCACTACTGACACTCGGGTTAGAAATGCATCCTTGTTAATTTTCCCAACAATTCCCTATTAATATTCAATTTGTGAATGAAAAAACTTGGATTCTGAGAGATCAAGTGACTTGTTGAAAGTCACACAGCTTATCGACTGGCATAGCTAGAACTTAATTCCAGGTTTGATTCTAAAGCCCAAGCTCTTATTTTCCTTTATGCTGCACTACTTGCCCTTATTTTCATCTATGTTCACAACTTTTTTGTATGTGCTCACTATTTAGATTTGACTTGAGTTATTTGATATGTGTAACAAGATATATAATTGACACTGAACTGCAACACTTATATTTGCATGGTCAGGACATTCTTTTTCCAAAGGAGGATAAACACAGAAAGTCAATTAAAATCTAATGGTCATAGGGCTTCCCAGGTGGTGCTAGTGTAAAGAATACGCCTGCCAATGCAGGAGATGCAGGAGACTCATGTTTAATCCCTGGTATGGGAAGATCCCCTGGAGTGGGAACTGGCAACCCACTCCTATATTTTGCTTGGAAAATCCCATGGGCAGAGTCTGGCAGGCTACAGTCTGTGCGGTTGCAAAAAGTCAGACATGACTGAGCACACATGCAGCATAAGCATCATGGCAGCCCAAGAAGTCCTTCATTTTTGTCTCTTCTCCCTCAACAATAAAAATTCATCTTCTATCCATGGACAAAAGTGCCTATAAGGGAGCCAGGCACTGTGGATCCAGAACTATATGCCAAGGAGTCTGGGAGAAGTCTTATCTACCAGCATATCAAGTAATAGACAGACCTGGGTCCCAGCTGTGGACACCTCAGTAGCCTGTTAGCTGGCTCCAACCCCTGTTGGCCCATGCTCTGGCAGCCCCTGGAGCTCACTGACTTGGTCACTCACTGAGAGTCCTTGTGGAAGTCCACGTTTCCATAGAAGAAGCTCCAGTACTCCACTGGAACAAAAAATACAAGTTAGGACAGACTGGAATGGGTAGAAGGAACAGTTTGACTTTGTGTCACCACTCTCTCTAGGTGGCACAACTTAGCGAAAAGAAACACTGTTCTCAGCTCTTGTCTCTGGCAACATGCTGCCAAAAGATTCATTGCTCTTCCACCCCATCCAGAGTGCTGAATTGTGAGCTACATGGCCGAGGGGCAAGAGGAGGTGGGGAAATTAGCACACAGAACTCTTGGGTGGGGGGGGGGAGGTATTAAATGGACATGGATCCTAACTGTGTCAGGGATCCCGTGAAGAAGCCTGCTAATGAGCCACTAGAAACACCGCATCTGTGGATCCCCCAACTGGCCAGTTGGCACTTCTAGTACTTTGCATGCCTCACACACACACCCCCACTTCTCCACCCGGTGGTAAATCAGAGGAGTGCAAAGAAAAAAAGTGAAAAAGACTGAAGAAAGTCATATCTGTGATACACCATTAAAAAGACCAATTCATAAGTTACTGGAGTTCTGGAGAAGAGAAAGAAAGGGAGGCTGAAAACTTATTTAGAGAAACAATGGCTTAGCACTCCTCACATCGGAGGGGAGATTTGGATATCCAATTAATGAAGCTCATAAGTCACCAAACAAAGTCAACTTAAAGAGATCCTCTTCAAGACATGTTATGATAAAACTGACAAAAATCAAACACAGAGAATCTTTAAAGCAGCAAGAGAAAAAAAAATCTTGTAACTTAGAACTCTTCTAAGACTCTCAGTGGATTTCTCGGTAGGAACCCTATAGGATAAGAGTGAGTGAGATGATATGTTCACAGTGCTGAAAGGAAAAAAGAGTCAACCAAGACTACTCTACCTGGCAAACCTATCCTACAGAAATAAAGAAGAGATAAAAGGCTTCCACAGAAGAAAGCTGAGGGAATTCATCAGCATTCGGACTGCCTTAACAAGAAATGTTGAAAGAAGTCCTTCAAGTTGAAATGAAAGGACACTAATTAGTAACATGAAAACATGAACATACACAGCACTCTGGTAAAGACAGATATATGAGCAAATTCAGAACACCCTAATTGTAATATGGTATAGTGTTAACCATTTAATTTTATTATGAAAATGAAATAACAAGAGTATTAAAAATAACCATGTGAGTAAGTGAAAGTCACTCAGTCGTGTCCAACTCTTTGTGACCCCATGGACTATACAGCCTATGGAATTCTTTAGGCCAGGATACTGGAGTGGATAGCCTTTCCCTTCTCCAGGGGATCTTCCCAACCCAGGTCTCCCACATTGCAGGTGATTCTTTACCAGCTGAGCCATAAAGGAAGCCCAAGAGTACTGGAGTAGGTAGCCTATCCCTTCTCCAGAAGATCTTCCTGACTCAGGAATCAAACCAGGGTCTCCTGCATAGCAAGTGGATTCTTTACCAATTTGGGGGCTCAGAGAAGCCCCCAAATAACCATAGCTACAATAATTTGTTAATGAATATACAGTGTAAAAAGAGGTAAATTATGATATCAAAAACATAAAATTATGGGAGAGGGCAAAAGGGTAGAGTTTTTGTGTGTATGTGTATGTAGTATGTTTGTATGTATGTGATTGTAGTTAAGGTTTTATCAATGTAAAATAGACATTAAATGTAAAAGATGTTTTATATATGCCTCATGATAACCATGGAGCTTCCCAGATGGTGCTAGTGGTTTAAGAACCCTCCTGCCAATGCAGGAGATGTGGGTTTGATCCTTGGGTCAGGAAGATACCCTGGAGGGGAAAATGGCAATCCACTCCAGTATTCTTGCATGGAGAATCTAATGGACAGAGGAGCCTGGTGGGCTACAGTCCCTCAGGTCACAAAAGAATTGGACATAACTAAACTGATGCTGGGAGGGATTGAGGGCAGGAGGAGAAGGGGACGACAGAGGATGAGATGGCTGGATGGCATCACCAACTAGATGAACATAAGTTTGGGTGAACTCTTGGAGTTGGTGATGGACAGGGAGGCCTGGTGTGCTGTGATTCATGGGGTCGCAAAGGGTCGGACACGACTGAGTGACTGAACTGAACTGAACTGAAAGTGACTTAGCATGCATGATAACCACAAGGCAAAAACCTACGTAGATTCATGAAAGATAAAAGAAGAAGAGAGTCAAAGTGTATCACTATGGAAAAACAGCTGACAAACATGTCAAAGCATCCATTCCAAAGTCAGTCATCTCGAATTCACACCTTGCCACCATACAACAAGATAAATAACCCTGAAAGATTGGTGGATTGCTTTTTCCAAGTTCCCTGATGGTTGTTGCTGAAATGTGTCTTATAATCACAATAAAAAATGTAAGAGTGATCCAGTCACAACATTGTGGGGGCTCAACACAAATAGTATGGTCCCCAGTGCCCTCAGGCATTCTTAGCTGATAAAGTCACTATTGATAGGCTGAAACAGAGGCAAAACAACCGAAGAACGAATTCATAGGGCCTGGACTCTATCTTAGGCCTGTTCATGCTGATCATGCTCAGCCACCTTTCCAATGGATTCTGAACTCTGTGTTTAGTGCCTATGAAAACAACAACAGAAGAAAGGATAAGACCCCCTCCAGACAGGGGAACCTTGAAGATCATATGCAGGTTACTCATCGCCTAAGAGAAAACATATACTAATCACCCCTTCCTCCAGACAGGCCATAAATTTTTCTGTGTCTATCAGAGTGTAACCTCGGGTTTATTGATTATTGGCTAATTGTCTGACTGTTTGAGCACGTGAGCACATGAGCACATAGCACGTGAACGATGGGGTTATTGGGATTGTATTTTCCTTGGTTTATGTAAGTCTCAAGGAATTTGGAGTGGTGGCTTCAGACACATACACATGGGGTATAAAAGATTCTCACAAATGCTGGTCGGGGTCCTTGGCTAAGAGGAGACTCTGCCTTGGGCCCGCCGGTGTAATAAACTGCACTCCACTATCTGCATTGTCCTTCTGAGTGAGTTTGTTTCCCAGAACACGTGGCTGCAACACAACTACAGTAGTCAAAAACAAACAAAACAAAACAAACCAGTATGGTACTGGCAAAGAGACCAGTGGAATAGAATCAAGAGCTTGGAAATGAGCCCTTGTATATATGGTCAGTTTATATTTGACAAAGAAGCTAAGAATAATCAATGGGGAGGGGAATAGTCTTGTCAATAAAAGGTGTTGGGAAAACTGGACTGCCTCATGGAAGAGAATCAAACTTCAACTACATTCTCACACCATGTATAAGATGACTACATTGAAGTGACTGAAAATCATATGTACAGATCTCAGTTACATTACTTTCATACTTCAGGCCATTTGAGGCTTTTTCATTATACTTATGATGGTCTGCCACTCCAGTACTCTTACCTGGAAAATCCCATGGATGGAGGAGCCTGGTAGGCTGCAGTCCATGGGGTCGCTAGGAGTCGGACACGACTGAGCAACTTCACTTTCACTTTTCACTTTCATGCATTGGAGAAGGAAATGGCAACCCACTCCAGTGTTCTTGCCTGGAGAATCCCAGGGACGGGGGAGCCTGGTGGGCTGCCGTCTCTGGGGTTGCACAGAGTTGGACACAACTGAAGCGACTTAGCATCAGCAGCAGCAGCAGTAAAAATGGAAATAGTACTTCATTTTAAGATTTATTTGTCAGAAAATTCTCTTTTGTCAAAATGTACCTTTGTATCAGTAGCACCTGTCTAATTTTAATGTATTATTAAAAGGTATTGAACTAAAAGGAAACCATTTTCTCAAATCCCTCATATCATTTTTAAAACAAAGCCTTAAACACAAGCCATTGACCTGCTCTTGTAAAGATTACCTTGGGGAATCAGGGTACCTGATTCATAGAATTGACTATAATAGCTTCTCCAATGCCATTGTATCCTGTCAAGCTTCTACTTCTTCAGGGACTTCTCAGAACACAGATTACAGATCCAATTGTTTAAATATGTGCTAAGTGAATTTCTCAGATGCCTTTGTTGGGTTGGAGATTGCGTGTACCCTGACATTAAATCCTGCATGTTATCAGCCTCCTAAAGAATTTATCATGAAGCTACATAGTATTCAGAGGACTCATGTTCTTCTGTGCCAGTGGTTTCCCAAATCAGGCATTGAAGAACCACTCTTGCAGATTCACCGCTTATAGTAAAATAACTTCTTTTGATCCTTTTCAACTAAATTAAAAATATTCAATCTAAATTTCTTATTCTTTAGCCAAAAGTCTTGAAGAGTGGGTTCCCAGCTCAGTGATGCCATTGAGACCCAAGGTTTTCTGTTCTTTTGATCTATTATTCTTACCTATTGGTACAGCTTTAGGCATCACAACCTTACATTCACATTCCAAGCTGTAAGGAAGAGACCAAGGCATAATATTTTGACCTTATGAAGCTTTGCCATTTTATTTAGGATTTTATTATCTTCCCCAGAAACTTTCCCTTAGAGCTCATTGGGGACAGAAACTGGATCAAGTGCCTTTCCCTAGACCATTGGCTAGTTTAGACCAGTCAGAGAGCAGAGGAGGGGCCATTCTTTTGTAAGGGTACAGACTGTATCCCTCCTTTAGAACACAAAATCCATGGCTCTACTAGGTGGGAAGGTGATAACGTTTGCTGAATAGACAACGGTCATTGTGTGCCTTACGGCTGTTGTAGGTGTGTGAGGAAGAGGTCAAGGGCAAAACAAGGCTGAAGGAAGAATTATTGTTAAAGGGTACAAGTTGTGTATATTGTAGACGGACCATTAAGAGGAAATAGAGGGTTGTCTGGGAAAGCTCTAAGTTTATAAAGGCAAAGTAATATGTCTATATTAGGCTGTGGTGGTTGGAATCAAGAAACAGGTAGTCCAATCTTTTGCAGGAAAAAATGATAGCAGCTCATGAGGAAATCAATAAAAGGACTAAGGTGTTGTTATTGTTCAGCTGCCCGGTCGTGTCTGACTCTTTGAGACCCCATGGACAGCAGCACACCAGGCCTCACTGTTTCTCATCATCTCCTGGAGTTTGCCAAGTTCATGGTGTCCAGCCATCTCATCCTCTGACGCCCTCTTCTCCATCTGCCCTCAATCTTTCCCAGCATCAGGGACTTTTCCAATGAGTCGTCTAAGAAAAGGTGACAAAAGAGTGCAAGACCTTCCCCCCACTTCTAGTCCATGGGTCCTGAAGACAAGGGCTGTCACTAACAGCCCTTGGTAGTGGAAGTAGGGAGCTGATTGGGGGAAAGGAATGAACCCAGGCTTAAACTCAGTTCAGCACAGCATCATTTATTGAGGACTTACCATGAGAAAACACTGTGTTAGATCCTCAGGGAATGAGAAAAAGTGGAAATATGTGTATACTTTGCCCATTGGAGAAAGGATTGATCAATCAGTGCATGAAGTTTAAGAAAAATTTTTGCACTCGATTGTATGCTCAGAAGGCCAGACTTTAGGTGGGGTCGATCTGTGACTGTGTAGTCTCTCAGTCTAGTGGGATTTTAGGGGATACTGCAAAAGACTTCATAGAAAAGGAAAGCAAAAATTTTCTACTATTAAGGATATATTCCTTGGTGAAACATCTTTTTATACCTGTTTTATAATGAAAATACTCTGTAGAGGGGAGACTTCTGAAATTTGAAATATGAATACTTAACAACTTGGTATAACTTGGGAATCAGGGAAGGAGAGGGAGAATTGGAAAGAACTTGTGTGTGTGTGTTTGTGTGTGTGTGTGTGTGTGTGTGTGTAAGTTTAGCCGTGTCTGATTGTTTTTGACCCTGTGGACTGTAGCCTGCCGTGCTCCTCTGTCTATGGGATTTCCCAGGTAAGAATACTGGAGTGGGTTGCCATTTCCTCCAGGGGATCTTCCCAACCCATGGATCGATCCTGCGTCTCTTGAACAGGGAGTCCGTGAGAACTTCCCAGCCTTGCTGAGGGCTACCCTGGACTCAGGCCCTATTAAGCCCTCTCCTATCTCATTTATGTGCTTTAACTCTCTAAATTCAGCAGATTTACCAAATAATGTGCAGCTTTCCATTATCTGATATGGATCCAACTCAGGGAGAAGTTGTTTGGACAATTTAATAAGAAAAAAACATCTTGATGACAACAAGTATTTTTAAACACAGAGGGGAAAAAAGTAAAACCCTGACATTGTAATCGGATTTAGCTAAATGAGACTGGAACCTCAGGAGAAAGCTAGAGACAAGCCTGGGATAAAATCAGAAACAGCATTTTTTTTTTTATTGGTGTGATAAATTTGGTAAACAGCTTCTCTGCATCACTGTGGAGAAAATCTAAACTGAAAGAAAGCTGTTTTGATTTTAGGCATTTTTTAGAAGGTTATTTTAATTTAATTAATGAGAAATCATAGGTTAATTGCCTCCAGCTTTAATGTGAGGGTATTATGCATGCAGGCATATTTTATTTATATCCCGACTGTTTGATGTACACAATCAATTCAAAAAGGGATAATGAAGAGGTGTTCTGTCCTGTGTGGAATAATAATTAGGGACTCTAGTACAGAATATTTTTTATTAATTGTGCTGCTTGGTAAACATGTTTGACATAATACTGAGAAATGTATTTGTCAAATTTTACCAATATTTTTTCTTTGTTCTTTCCTTTTGTTTTCTCTAGATTTTTTCGAACTTTTTTTCCCCATACTGATCCTGTTTTCCTAAGTTGGGAACCCACATCCCTCTCACCCCCAAGAAACCTTAACAGTTTGATTTATAGACTTAGGACCACTTGCTAAATTTGCTGCCTTATGAAATTCAGGAAATCTTATTGGACATCTGGCTGCTCTTTCAACAAGGATTACCTATGTTGTTAGGGAAATGGAATTCAATTTTTTCATGGATAAGTAGAGACCACATCAGTCTGTAATACAGTAACATTAGTGGAATCTCTTTGTTCTTTTGATTGTTTTATAATTTGCTAAACAATTTTACATGTGATCCCTAACTCCTCAGACAGTGTTGTTAATTTGACTGAGGATTCCGTTATGCTATCCCAAGGCTCTTCTTCCCTATGAAATACAACCATGGATTTCTCTTTGTCCAAAGTACAAATTATTTCCAGAATTTGCTAACCAAGTTTTTGTTGTTGTTCAGTTGCTAAGCCGTGTCCAACTCTTTTGCAACCCCATAGACTGTAGCCCCCCAGGCTCCTCTGTCCATGGAATTTCCCCGGCAAGATACTGGAGTGGGTTGCCATTTCCTCCTCCAGGGGATCTTCCTGATCCAGGGATCAGACCCCGCGTCTCCAGCATTGGCCGGCGAGTTCTTTACTGCTGAGCCACCAGGGAAGCCCTAACCAGGTTTTACCTCATAACTATTCTGCCAAGCTTGGGACATCAGTAAGTTTCCCAGATCATTTCCCACAGTTTGTGGAAATGATTTGAACTCTTGAATGTTCTTTCAATGTCCTAGTGCCTATTTATTGAAAAAAAAAAGTTGTATTTACATTTTTTTTTTCCTGGTGAGCTATAAGCATGTCTAAAAGTTTATAGAATGTTTTTCCTTGAAAAATCTGTATAGCCGGGAGCAAATTTCAAGGGCTTGGGATATGCAGCCAAAAACTGTGCATGTTTTGGCTTCTCTTGCTACTTTGGCACTTCTCTCTTCTGACAACCATTTTTCACTTTTTTTTTTTTTTTAACCAACCCCCACCTCCAGCATCTCAAGCCGCTTTTTCCCTGTCGATAATTTTTCTGCATTTCTCTTCTCCAAGCTTTCCAGAAGGGTATCTCAGCAGGAACCATACATCTTGGTTAAGCCAATTGCTTCTCACTGCCACATGATGCAGAACTTTCCACTGAGCCTCTGATGCCCAGTGATGATCCTGTGGCCTCAAGTAAGTCATCCATGTGAGGTTTATAGAGAACCATATTGCTCTAAAAATCAAACGCAAATTTTACAGCTTCCTCCTAAATGTCCAGTTCAAATAGAGAGCTGAGGTGAAAGTGACTACAGTAATAGCACTCGAATGCTGTCACCACCTGGTGCCTGCGTGGTGGCCTATGTTATACGAGCAGGTGGTCCTTGTGTATTTTTGAGTGGCCAGCTGTCCACGTCACACAAGCCACTGTCGCATTAGTGTTAATTGGCATCTTGGTTGTAATGATCTGTGGAGAAGCCAAAGCTTGAATAGACCGCAGTATATTATTCCTCTTTGTTAAGAACTCTGGGTCAAGGCTGACAGATATCTCTCTCTATCCTCATTTCCTTATTTCCTGTATGAGAGTCTAAAAGGCCCAGAATTAGTGATTTTATTCAATTTATTGAAACTGAATATACACATTGTTAACCTATTTATTCTTAGCTAGGGGATCTACAAAGGAAACCTCAAAGCAACTTCATGGAATTTAGAAAGGGTCAGTTTCTTGTTTTGATAGCTCCAGAGATTATTTACCAGCCCCCAACTTTAGAAATAAAAGTGGCCTTTCCTTTATAGGTTTAATTCTGTGGGGAGGGGGATGGAGTCTGATTGATAGGTGGTGACTACCAGAAGAACACAATTGGAAGAGTCTCCTACTCTATGATCAACCATAGAAAATTGCTGACATTTTGACTTACAGAACAGGCATTTTCTTATTGTTTAACTCAATGCTTCTGCTTTTCAGTCTTCAAAGTTTCCAGGAAATATCTATTTCCTTAAGTGAAATATCCTCTATCATAAATTCTTGGCCACAGGACTAATATTTAAAATAAGCCTACCTGGACCACCTTGAGTGATGACGTCTCCATTGCATTAGGCTAGTCACAGGATGCTGTTAATACATCTCCTAAAACGATCGTGCCTTCTGAGCACAAGGTACTTGAAGAGAATAAAGAGTTGTACTTGCATGAATTTTGGTCAGAATGACAGGTGCTATTGAAAGTCATATACACACGTAAATATTGACTTTTAGAGTCAACTTACCAAAGCAACCATGAATCATTTTATTTCCATCACTCACAGAAACTGCGAACATACCCCAAGAAGCTAAATAATGTTCCAGATGCAGGGGAAAATTTTGTATTTCATAGTCAATAAATTGGCATGAAGTGTTTGTATCAAAATAACCCACAGGTGACGCTGCAATTCCATCGTCGTTCACTAAGCTGTGCATGGGTACCCCAGCCCTCATTTCTCTTTTCTCTAGATTTCACTAGGTGCCACACAGTCCTTTGTGCCACACAATGTAACCCTTGATTAGTAACTGTTTTGAATATTTAAAAAATTATTTATTTCTTATTTATTTATTTGGCTGCACTGGATCTTAGTTGAAGCATGCGAACTCTTAGCTGTGGCACGTGGCATCTAGTTCCCCAACTAGAAATCAAACTTTGACCTGTGCACTGGGACTCTGTGCATTGGGAGCACAGAGTCTTAGCCATCAGAGACCACCAGGGAAGTCCCTGCTTTGAATTTTTTTTTGTTGTTTCAAATTCACATTTATGTTTCTATAAAATCTCTAGGAGTGAGGTATTAGCATTTTAAGTCTTTTGATTCTTCCAAGAACCTAGTACTGCACCAGATAAACCTATACATCCTAACCATTTAGTAAATGTTCACTAACCAAATATTAAAGGTAGGACCATGAGCTACACAAACAGGTTTTCAAGGTCAGATTTTTAAACATTAAAATGAATAAAATAAGCCATTCGTACATCAAATGTCTTCAAGACACTGACCTCTGCATAAAAAGACTAGGACTTGAAATAAATTGAACCATTATAAGAGAAGTAAAAGTTAGACTGTCCATCTTTTATGCATTCCATTAATTCTGAGGATTTCATACTTCTGTGTATGGTGAGTTAGTCTTATTACTCAAGTCCTGTTCTTTTTTCTCTGCAGAATATTTGTCACACAGATATTTAAATGGAATCAGGGCTGTACATAATCATGACACAGTACTTTGTCAAAAAGAGGAAAAAGTTAATCAAGTTGGTAAATCATTCCAACTATATTTCCCTACCCCATTTCATAGACTCACAGGAAGTAGATTCTGAGAGTCTCAGAATCAGAGCACCTTAAGTAAAATATAATAAAATCTTAATCATTAGTCCATGGATAATATTTTACTGCTTTGACAGTTAAGCACTCTTTATTATATAAAAAAGAGGTTCTATTGAACGTCTGTCAAATAATTCTGGAAAGAAAAATAAAGTATACTCTTTCAGTATGAAACAGAATAAGTCACAACTGGCATGAAGTTAAATAACTAAATTAAAATTAAGTTCTTCATTGTCTTATTAGAATCATCAAGTTAGGGATCACCTAAAAAAGGCATATTGCTATCTTGAAAGTTGCTCAGTTGTGTCCGACTCTTTGCAATCCCATGGATGATACAGTCTGTGAAATTCTCCAGGCCAGAATACTGGAGTGGGTAACCTTTCTCTTCTCCAAGGGATCTTCCCAACCCAGGAATTGAACCCAGGTCTCCTGTATTGCAGGCGGATTCTTTACCAACCGAACTGTCAGGGAAATCCTATTGCTAAAATATCATATTTTATGCTCTTTTTTGTTTTTTTTTGCATTGCTATCTAGATGGCATGCAAAAAAAAAAAAAAGAATCATAAAATATGATATTTTGACTTTTTCTGTTAATGAGTCCTTTTCCTCAAAAAGCCCTTGATAGGCTGAGGAGTTTCTCATTGTAGGTGCTGGAAAAATCTGTTGGCCAGGAGATTTTCCTCTTGCTGGAAGACCTGCTCAAATGCAACCCAGGACAATAAGAAGGGATGTTTAGGGACTTCCCCAGTGGTTCAGTGGTTAAGACTTCACCTTCCAATGCAGGGGGTGTGGGTTTGATCCCTGGTCGGAGAGCTAAGATCCCACAGACCTTGCAGCCAAAAAACCAAAAATATAAAACAGAAGCAATGTTGTAACGAATTCAATAAAGACTTTAAAAATAGTCCACATCAAAAAAAATCTTAAAAAAAAGGCAGAAGGTAAGTTTAGGAACAGAATTGTGTTACAAGCCTAGACTGTGGTAACAGACTGTAGCAGACAGGCGCTGGGATAGAAGAGACTATGGAAAAATATGACTGGATATTACAGAGGAAGAATGAAAATGCTAGGAAAAAATCATGAGGTCTTAAAATTATGAAAAATTTAAGTAATGGAAGGAAAATAAGAAACCAGTTAGGACTGCTAGGAAAAATAAAAACTTGTTCAAGAAATAAAATATGTTACTTGGTTATACAGTGAATGATAGTTTTATGGCCATAATTAAGTGAACACTGCATGAAATTTCATTGTGTTCCAGGATAACCCCTTGTAGGGTAAAATGTGGACATTGTTCTTGTTCAGTCTCTCAGTCATGTCTGACTCTTTTCAACCCCTGGACTGAAGCACACCAGACTTCCCTGTCTTTCTCCACCTCCTGGAGCTTGCTCAAACTCATGTCCATTGAATCGGTGATGCCATACAAGCGTCCTGTCTTCTGTCGTCCGCTTCTCCTCCCGCCTTCAATCTTTCCCAGCATCAGGGTCTTTTCTAAAGAGTCAGCTCTTGGCATCAGGTGGCCAAAGTATTGGAGCTTCAGCTTCAGCATCAGTCCTTCCAATAAATATTCAGGACTGATTTCCTTTAGGATTGACTGGTTTGATCTCCTTGCAGTCCAAGGGACTCTCAAGAGTCTTCTTCAATACCACAGTTCAAAAGCGTCAATTCTTCGGTGCTCAGCCATATTTATGATTTATTGAAAACAGAATGTAAATATTATCACCTTGGAGATATAAAATGTAGACCCCAGTGTTTGGAGGAACAATGGTAGAGAGACTGCTAAAGGGAAGAATGGAGGCAGGAATGTTTTCATAAGACAGTGAGGATTCAAGAGAGACTGTATCAGTTGACAGAATAAGAAATACAAAAGAAAACATATTCTTTATAGTCATGAATATAATCATGTAAATTTCCCCAAATAGTGATTAATCATTGTAAATGGATGAAGGGAGGAGATGGGAGTGACGTAAAGATGAGCATAATTCTAATTCATCAAAGCAAGAAGTTGATGCTTCATGTGTACAATTCCTGAATTTATAAATAGATGTGTAAACACACTATATGTCAACATGGATGTAGTCATAGGAAGAAGATATTAAAAATGGTCTCTCCTGTGGATCCATTCTAGATGGATAGGTGGTGGATAGGATATCATTTCTTTTCATTATATCCTTTTTTATAAAGTGATTTAAAAATTTTGTGTTTATATAATTCTAACAAGTATTTTTCAAAAAGCTATCAAAAAATACAAAACTCTCAGTCACTGATAATGCAACCATTGGACACTTATTTGCTTCCGTATGTAGATTTGAAGGTATTCCGAATTGGGCACTCAGTCCAGCACCATGTCTTTCATGGAAAATCTTGTTGTAGGTCTAAATATGCACGAATTCTCCTTCCTTTCTTTTTTCAGTTTCAAGAGGTCATTAAAATAATTAAAAAATTATTCATTAATAAATAATGTATTTATATGACTCAAATTCAATAGGCATTAAAAGGAAATATAATAAAGTTCACATGCTATTCATGTTTCCCATGTACTCAGTGTTGAACCTGTTATTCTTCTAGAGCCTTTCAGAGTTATTTCACTTGTATCAAAGCTAATGAACATACAGGCATGCATATACACATATTTCTGAAAACCTACTGGATTGCAAATTTTTGGCTAGTTTGAGCTGATAATCCACTGTTTTAAAAGGAAAAAATCATACATTCCCAGGCAATCAGAAACCTCAATTTATTTCTCCAATTGTTATATGTTATTGAGCAAGGATGCCTGTGGCATAAAACACCAAGACCAGAAATATTTAATACTTAATGAAGTCATTACTGACTGTGTTTACATGCAGTACACAATGGTAACAAAGTTTGCCGCTCAAGATAGGAGGGCCAGCAGCACTGACATCACCTGAAGGCTGGTTAGACGTGTTGCCCCACAGACCCAAACCCAAATCCAGTAAATCGGAACCTGCATTTCGCTGAGATCTCCTCTCTCCGTCGACTTTATCATTTCAAACTTTTCTTCTTATGTGTGGACACTTCTGTATCTCTTAGGCTTAGCTGTTTTCTCCTTCTCTACTTTTAGGAGATGTTTTTACTTCAGATGAGAGAAGACAGTGACAGTGATGCAGAACTTGCCTAGACAGCATCAGCCTAGACTCGTTCTATGTAGAGAACACCTGAGAAGTAATCACCCATCACTCTGTTCTTCCTGGAATCGTGCATAATGCTTGCGAGTGCTTGTGTGTGCATCATTATAGTAGTTTTCCAATTTAGATAGGGAATATTGAATAGAACAATCTGGCAGTTGTTACAGTGACTCTTCTGAGACTGAAAGATCAGATAGCAAGGAAAATCAGTGCTCCACTCCCTCTGCATAAAAAAAAAAAATCAAATAGTACAGCCGTACAGGGACTATGATACACTGTTATTGGTTTCTTTAGATGTCATTACGTGTAAGTACATGAAGAAACTTCATCGATCTTTTATGGAAGCCAGGTTACTCCACTGTGTGGATAAGCCATAATTTTATAAAACAACCCCCCTTTTTTATTGGCCATTTGGGTTAATTTCTATATTTTAGTATTAGAAGCAGTATTGCACGAACAGTTTGATACATGTGTTAATATCTTGTCATATGCCTGAAAGTGTGCTATTAAAAAGTGTGGCTAGGCCAAATGACATCACCTGCTGTTGCTAACTTGTTCTCCATAGATATTTAATGTCCCCTCCATTTGAGAGAACAAAGTGTTTCCCCATGCTTTGTTGAATAATAATGTCATCAAACTCTGGATCATTTTCTGTATCCTAAGCTCACTGAGAGGAGCAGAATGGGATACAAGAAAGTGTGGATGTGAGGAAGATGAGGAAAAAGATCTGGTTGTTGGAAACCAAAGGAGTTCTAGAGACTTGGGGTTCCAAGAGATGGTAGAAGAATGCTAAATAGGGCAGGGAAAGGATGATGAATATAAACCTCAGATTTAAGTCCTTTACCCCTCTATCAGAAGGACAGTAGAACACACTACATTGTATGTGATGAAGGCAACTGCTCCTTCCCTGGGGGACAAGGTGCAGAACATATTTCAGAGGAAAGTGCTGGTATTTTCTATTTTTTCTTGTATTTATTTGGCTGTGCTGGGTCTTCCCTGATCAAGAATCGAACCCAGGCCCCCAGCATTGGGAACACAGAGTCTTAACCACTGGACCACCAGGGAAGTCCCTTTCCTTTAAATGTGTGCTTCCTCACAGTCTGGACCTTTCTCTACATACAACCCTTTAAATACTGGGAGACTTTTTAGTGTCAGAGTTCCCAGGACTTGTGTAGGGTTTGTGTAGGACCCAATACCTCTCATTTTCTTAGAGGAAGATAATGAAATCTTGCTGATTCATCATTCACAAGCTAGAATATTTGCTGAGATTTTGGATACTATA
The DNA here is from genome assembly GCF_002263795.3 of Bos taurus. Classification (NCBI taxonomy): domain Eukaryota; kingdom Metazoa; phylum Chordata; class Mammalia; order Artiodactyla; family Bovidae; genus Bos; species Bos taurus. The sequence continues at coordinate 28,351,724 of NC_037341.1, forward strand.
AACACAAGCTTATCTTGGCTTTCCAGCCTCTATTTATAAGGAAGTCCTTAAAGCATTTTGCAAATGGTACTCAGGCCTAGGAAACAGTTGAAACCGTGTCATTCAAGGTAGGTCATTGCTTTGTCCTGAGGATAAACCTGACGTGTGTTAAGTAAACAGTTACATCACATGATTTGTAAGCATTTAAAGAGACGGGAGTGCTTTCTGATATTAAAAGTTGACTACTCGTTAGACTCGTATTTCATCACAGACTTGCTCTGAGAAGGACGATGAGAGTTGAGGTTGATGCAGAGCAGGTGGACTGAGCTCTTAGCCCCATGTAGTGCAGAGCTGGGGAAGCTGTCTTGAGATCTCGGGCAGGTTCCTTAGACTACGCCTCGGTCATGGAGCGACTGACTTTGAACTGGGATGTGGCTGTCTGGATCTCTCTCCTTTACTCTGAAACAGCTGAGCCAGTCCCCAGTTCTTCCGCTCCTGTCTCTGTTCCCTCAGGGGGCAGAGGCAGTACTGTGGGGCCTTGGCAGTGCCCGTCTTCCACAGCCAGCGTATGGGGAGATTTTTCTTCCTGTTGCCCTATTGTCAATACCAGTTCCATACCATTAGTCAATCATAGCAATTGAGGGACCCCACCAGCCTTTTGAAATGCTGGAAATGGCGGGCTTCCACCATCAGGGTCGCATCAAAACTACATGGATCCGGCATGTTCCACTTTGCTCCAGGGCTAATGCCATTTATGGAGCTGGCAAAATGCAGCCTCTTACAGTCCTGTGTTAAATAATAGGGTAACAAACATGAAAGGAAATCCATTTAAAAGAGAAAACAGAGTCACACGTGACGTAACATGAACCCTTTCTGCAGTTAGTATATAGTTTCCCCCATTTGCTTGTGAAATATGAGGGCAAGAATTGTTTTTTTTTTTTTTTTTAACTTTTGTATCTCCATCCTCTGGTGGCTCAGACGGTAAAGAATTTACCTGCAATGCTGGAGACCTGGGTTCAATCCCTGGGTGGTGAAGATGCCCTGGAGAAGGAAATGGCAACCACTCCAGTATTCTTATCTGGGAAATCCCATGGATAGAGGAGCCTGGTGGGCTATAGTCCATGGGGTCGAAAAGAATCACACATGACTGAGCACGCATGCATGCTTTTACTTTATCTTATAATAAATACTGTTGATAGTCTAAAATGTTTTGATCAGTTTTTCTTTATGGATTTAAATTTTGAGGCAACTTTAAAAGTTTGGTCCCCGAGGAGACAAGAGTTTGATTTAAAACAACAAATGAAGACTTTGAGTCACTAATATTTTTTAATGATGTGTTTTTCCCAACACTCGAGTGTTAGAAATATTTTTGAAAATGTTTTTGTGTTAAAGGTCTATTTCTTTAAAAAAGAATGTACTGATGGGAAAAATATGACTTTATGTAGAAAGAACTTAAAAATAAATATGCAAAACTTTCCACTGAGGGTGTACAAAATAACTGAATGAGAATTGGTCATTTTCAGTAATATTACACTGATAATTCTTACAATCTCCATGTACACTTTAAATTTTTTATTAACATGAATTCATTATAGAACAAATTTCTGCACTTAAACATTAAAAGCTATTTATTTATTTATTGTTACTTCGCCTTCTTCCATGGGAAATATGCTTCTGAATGTAATGAATAAAACCAGAGGTGATTACGCTCATTTTAGTGGAGTCTGTGGCATAAGTGCCATTTTCAGTGTTGTGATACTCCCTCTTATGGGGCAAGAAAGAGAAGAAAAAGGGAAGAAAACCAGCTCTGTAGGTCTGCTGTGTCCCTGGGTCTCGTACTTTGCCTGTTATGTGGTTCCCAACATTCCTCCAAGCCATTCCTTTTTCTTTCATTTATTTTTTATTGGAAGATAATTGCTTCATTATGTTGTGTTAGTTTCTGCTGTACAACGGAGTGAATCAGCTGTAAGCACACACATATCCCCTCCTTCCTGAGCCTTCGTCCCACCCCAGTCCTCTAGGTCGTCAGTGCACCGGGCTGAGCCCCCCTGGCTCTGCGGCAGCTTCTCGCTGGCCGTGTCGCACACGGGAGTGCGCATGTGTCAGTGCCGCGCTCTCGGTTCATCCCACCCTTTCTTTCCCCGCACGTGTCCACGGGTCCGTTCTCTACGCCGACATCTCTATTCTTGCCCTGCAAGTAGGTTCATCAGGAAGAGAAAAATAAATATTGTGTATTAACGCGTATATATGGAATCTAGAAAAGTGAAACTGGTGAACCCCTGAGCCATTCTTTTGGGAAGGTTTCTCATGCCCCCTCTGAGGGAAGCTGCAATTCAGACTCTCGTCTGTTTGATGCCGAAGTCCTTGTTTTTCCTAATGTCCCTCTATGTCTTCATGGGATGTTTTTCCTAAAGCCATTTGAAGTGGAAAAGGGAGCAATGCAATTCTAAATGGAAGTAATAATTAATTTCAACATAGTATAAATAACCTTGCTTTTTAAGATGGCGTGTGATTATAGTTTGCATATCTATGTTTTAACTTCGAGTTAAAGAAAACAAGTTGCATAAATATAATAATTGCCTTGTAACATAAAATGATGGCAGGCACATAAAGATCAAGGGTAAGTACCTGGATTAGGTTCTATTTGAATTCTAACGTTGCCTTGAATCCAAAAAATGAGTGGTATTTTGGTTTACATGCGTGGGCTTTTTATTCATCTGTTGAGTCTTTTCTCACATCTGTTGAAAGCTGTGGAAATTTCCTATAAACAATGTTCATAGAGGTGCAGTCATTTTTACATAAAATTTTTTTTGACAGAGCCACAGATTCCCTCAGTTCATCACTGACCCCCTTTCCACCTTTTCCCTGGGTCAATATGGAAAACTTTGTTACTACAGATGCCATTCTCTGAAATATTGGCTGAACTTTGTTCTTGGAATTTCACAAGGCTTGGCAACATAAACAAATCTTTCATTAATAGCTTAACTATGTAGCAGGGTACATGTTTAGGGAAATGTGTAATTAGGGGGATAGAAAGCTCTGGAAATGCTGTTTGAATCTGGGCTATAGCAATAGCTCACACATACATATTCCTGAAGAATGTTTCTATGTGTTACAAATCTTTACTTAATCATCACAGTCTCCCCTGCAGGGAAGTTCTGAGGTTAATAGTCCGTCTATGGCTTTACAGCTGGAGAATGGAGGAAGCTAGGATTTGACCCCAAGGAGTCTCATCCCAAGGTCTATGTTTATTATGATACCACAGATCTCTCTCAGTTCAGTTCAGTTCAGTCACTCAGTCGTGTCCGACTCTTTGCGACCCCATGAATCGCAGCACGCCAGGCCTCCCTGTCCATCACTAACTCCTGGAGTTCACTCAAACTCATGTCCATTGAGTCGGTGATGCCATTCAGCCATCTCATCCTCTGTCGTCCCCTTTTCCTCCTGCCCCCAATCCCTCCCAGCATCAGAGTGTTTTCCAGTGAGTCAACTCTTCTCATGAGGTGGCCAAAGCACTGGAGTTTCAGCTTTAGCATCATTCCTTCCAAAGAACATCCAGGGCTGATCTCCTTTAGAATGGACTGGTTGGATTAGGCTGGTCCAAAACACATATTTTGATTCACTGTTAATATGTTTGCTAATTCATCTTCTCTGGATGATTGGAATTTGGCTGTTAGCTACAATTCCATGAAAATGTCGTAAGTAAAGAAAATTGAAAATCAATTACCTGAAACTTCAAAATATTTAGGTTTTTGGTGCACCTCTGACTAACCAACCAGGTTTATTAGGTTCCTATGAGGGGTATTTTTTGTGTGTGTGTGTATTAGTTGCTTCAGTCATGTCCAACTCTATGCGACCCTGTAGACCATAGCCTGCCAGGCTCCTCTGTCCATGGGATTCCTCAGGCAAGAATACTAGAGTGTGTTGCTGTGCCCTCCTGCAGGAGATCTTCCCGACCCAGGGATAGAACGCAGGTTTCTTATGTCTCCTGCATTGGCAGGCAGGTTCTTTACCACTGGCACCATCTAGAAGCCCCCCCACAACCCTCTCCCCCCACCGTAGGTGGCATTATATGAAGGGTATTAGAATTTCCAGGTCAACCAACTTGTGCACTGGGTAATGTTCTCTTTAACAGTCTCCATGTGGTTTTCTGTTCTTTAAAATAAACACTGCTGCTGCTGCTGCTACTAAGTCGCTTCAGTCATGTCCAACTCTGTACGACCCCATAGACGGCAGCCCACCAGGCTCCGCCGTCCCTGGGATTCTCCAGGCAAGAACACTGCAGTGGGTTGCCATTTCCTTCTCCAGTGCATGGGTTGGCATTATTAAATTTTAAAATGACAGGTAAATTTAACAGGACATGAACAAGTGTTTGAAGTTAAGTTCAGAATTATATCCCTTAGTAAAAAAATGATTCTTTTGTAACTATTTCTAGAGTCTTGTCTATAACCTGAAAGCAAAGTCTTCTCTTCAGCACTGGGAGGTATATAAAGCAGTTTTCTGACCACACAGTTCTGTGAGCTCATCACAGAAAATTGGTTTGCAAGGTCTTTAGAAGGGCAGGCTATTTGTAAACTCCTTTTGACTTAGCTGGCAATGCATAAAAAGCCATCTTCCCACGCAGAAAGATACTCGAGAAAAGAAAAAGATGTGGTGAACTGGGTATATTTAGTTGAAATAAAAATGACTTCTTTATTTCTGCATAAGCAAAATATACATGTATAGGGAAAATAACAATTTATGAAATAGAATCAGGCCACAGTGCATTTCTTTATTTCCCACTGGAAGTTATTATAAAGCACTGTGTTTTCACCTCTCTTATAACACCTGCCGTGGATGATCAGCAGATCGTCCACCCCTGCTGTAGTCTTCACTTCCTGAGTGTGCGTATCATGTCTTTATCAATCTTGGGACATGCCTCCTGGGCTGTGCCCACTTTCCTGCACCAGTTTATGCTCCACTTGGGACTTTTGTACTCACAGGCATGCCATGAATTTTTATGAGATTACACTGAATTGTCCAATATCAATCCAGGACATTTCAACCTGGAACAGAACTTAGAACACTGTACCCTTTCCCAGTAAGGAAGTGGAAGCCTTTAGATTACTGCTCACTCTTTCCCTCTGAGTCAGTACCTCATGTGATGTTAATTTCTTCTCAAAACTATTTAGTGTCTGTGCTTCATGATCTCTATCATTGTGGTTTCTCTCATCTCATTCCTGTTAACACCCCCATTTTGGTTGCCATTATAACACCTCTTCTGCTGATCTTCAAATTTTGCCTAAATAGGCATTAGTCTAAATAAGATAGGAAAAAAAAATATCTTAATGATACAGATAACCACACTGGTGTGATCACTCACCTAGAACCAGACATCTTGGAGTGTGAAGTCAAGTGGGCCTTGGGAAGCATCACTATGAATGAAGCTAGTAGAGGTTACGGATAGCTGAGCAATTTCAAATCCCAAAAGATGATGCTGTGAAAGTGCTGCATTCATTGTGTCAGCAAATTTGGAAAACTCTGAAGTAGCCACAGGACTGGAAAAGGTCAGTTTTCATTCCAACCCCAAAGAAAGGCAATGCCAAAGAACATTCAAACTACCACACAATTGCACTCATCTCACAGGCAAGTAAAGTAATGCTTAAAATTCTCCAAGCTAGGCTTCAACAGTACGTGAACCGAGAACTTCCAGATGTTCAAGTTGGATTTAGAAAAGGCAGAGGAACCAGTGATCAAATTGGCAACACCCGTTGAATCATAGAAAAAGCAAGAGAATTCCAGAGAAAAACATGTATTTCTGCTTCATTGACTATGCTAAAGCCTTTGATTGTGTGGATCACAACAAACTGTGGAAAATTCTTCAAGAGATGGGAGTACCAGACCACCTTACCTGCTTCCTGAAAAACCTGTACACAGGTCAAGAAGCAACAGTTAAAACCCAACATGGAACAACGGACTGGTTCCAAATTGGGAAAGGAGTACATCAAGGTTGTATATTGTCACCCTGCTTATTTAACTTATATGCAGAGGACATCAAGCGAAATGCCAGGTTGGATGAAGCACAAGCTGGAATCAAGATTGCCAGGAGAAATATCAATAACCTCAGATATGCAGATGACATCACCCTTATGGCAGAAAGTGAAGAGGAACTAAAGAGCCTCTTGATAAAAGTGAAAGAGAAGAGTGAAAAAACTGGCTTAAAACTCAACATTCATAAAACTAAGATCAAGGCATCCAGTCCCATCACTTGATGGCAATTACATGGGGAAACAATGAAAACAGCGAGATACTTTATTTTCTTGAGCTCCAAAATCACTGCAGATGGTGACTGCAGCCATGAAATTAAAAGACATTTGCTCCTTGGAAGAAAAGCTATGACAAACCTGGACAGCATATTAAAAAGCAGATACATTACTTTGCTGACAAAGGTGTATCTAGTCAAAACTATGTTTTTTCCATTAGTCATGTATGGATGTGAGAATTGGACCATAAAGAAGGCTGAGCACCAAAGAATTGATGCTTTTGAACTGTAGTGTTGGAGAAGACTCTTGAGAGTCCCTTGGACTGCAAGGAGATCCAACCAGTCCATTCTGAAGGAGATCAGCCCTGGGATTTCTTTGGAAGGAATGATGCTAAACCTGAAACTCCAGTACTTTGGCCACCTCATGCGAAGAGTTGACTCATTGGAAAAGTCTCTGATGCTGGGAGGGATTGGGGGCAGGAGGAGAAGGGGACGACAGAGGATGAGATGGCTGGATGGCATCACTGACTCGATGGACGTGAGTCTCAGTGAACTGCGGGAGTTGGTGATGGACAGGGAGGCCTGGCGTGCTGCGATTCATGGGGTTGCAAAGAGTCGGACACGATGAGCGACTGATCTGATCTGATTCATTGGGAGGACTAATGCTAAAATTGAAACTCCAATACTTTGGTCACCTGATGCAAAGAACTGACTCATTAGAAAAGACTCTGATGCTGGGCAAGATTGAAGCCAGGAGAAGGGGATGACAGAAGATGAGACCGTTGGATGACATCACCGACTCAATGGATATGAGTTTGAGCAAGCTCCGGAAGACGGTGAAGGACAGGGAAGCCTGGCGTGCTGCAGTCCATGGGGCGGCAAAAAGTTGGACACGGCTGAGCTACTGGACAACAACAACAACAACAAGCGTAAAGAAGAAAGCGTTCATTTCTCTAGTGAGCTGAAAAACACAGGAATTTGGAATATTTTTTGTCAGAGAATAATGGTGAACTGAGTCACAAGAAGAAGTTCACATCTGTGGTATCTCCTTCCAAGCCAAGTCTTCTTCCATGCCTCAGTGTTTTGTTTTGTTTTGTTTTACAGAGTTTGTAGTTTGTCTGCCTACTTCCCTTTCTTTCGCTTGCCTTTTCTCTTTCTCTCTCTCTCTTGTTTACTTCATTTAGAAAGCCATTCCAAACTCTTCAAGTTGTGTTTTGAATTCAGTCTTTTATTGGCTTACCTTTTCGTACATTAAGAGGGCTTCCCTGGTGACTCAGATGGTAAAGAATCTATCTGCAATGCAAGAAACACAGATGCTGGGTGTTCAGTCCCTGGGTCACGAAGATCCCCTGGAGAAGGGAATGACTACTCACTCTAGTATTCTTGCCTGGAGAATTCCATGGACAGAGGAGCCTGGCAGACTATAACTCATGGAGTCGAAAAGAGGCAGACACATCTAAGCGTGTCTGCTTCACTTTTACTCTTAAATAGGGACCAATAGTATCAGCTGTACACATCGGCTACAGCTGATACTTGGGCTAGGTGTCTTTCTTATGCATTGTATGTTACTGCCGCAGCCTCACCGGCCACTATGCATTAGTCCCTGGGGATAGGAGAAACAATCAACCTTTGCCCACATTCTCACAAATGGCTTGGTTATTAATCAAGTGGTCACTGGCTAGGCTTCCTTTGTTCAGTCCCCTGCTTGTGAGTATGGAAGTGTTAGCTCCAGACAGAACCACAGATAAAGCAGCTAAAGCCCAGAGTGATTAATGACTTACAAGGTCATGATTCTAGGTGGAAGCAAAGCTGGGCCAAGAATCCAGGTTTTCTGTGTCCCGGGCAGGTTTTGTTGCTGTTCTTGAGCTCTGCTTCCTATAACATAAAAAAATCCTAATTCATAAATGTTTCATTGTAATGAGTGTCAAAAAACATTGCAGGCAAAGATAGTAGGTCCAATAATATTAATTGATACTTCTTTTTCTAATCTGAAGAACAAACTACATCAGTGAAAATAGGAATTATGAAAGTATTGGTAAAAAAAAAAAACAAAAAAAAAACAAAGCTTTAAGTAAATTAATAAGTGTTAAGAGACACATTCGTTGCTGTCATTGTTTAGTCACTAAGTCGTGTCCAACTCTTTGCAACCCCATGGAGCCCTGCCAGGCTCCTCTGTCCATGGGATTTTTCCAGGCAAGAATACTAGAGGGGGTAGACATTTCCTCCTCCAGGGACTCTTCCCAACCCAGGCATAGAATTGGGTCTCCTGCATTGGCAGGCAGATTCTTTAGCACTGAGCCACCAGGGAAGCCTAAGAGACACACCCTTAAAAACAATTTGCCATCTTCGTCCAACAGCATTTAAGGGAATGTCTAGATGGAGCTTTCATGACTTTAAATCACATGACACAATTTTCCCCCGAATTTTAACGTTTTCTTCCAAATCACTTACTAAAAAGAAACCGCAACATCTTTAGCAAGAAACGGGAAGATAGAGGGCAGCACAGGACCAGAGTGCTGGGCGCCCTGGGACAGAGCAGGTCTGCCTAACTCGCGCGGAAGAGGCTGCCAAGAAGACCGTGGAGTCAAGGCTCTGCCCTCATCCTCTCCCCCACCCCTCCAGAGGGAAACGCAGCGTCTTTCGCTCATTGTGTAACAAGAAAAGGGGGTCTTGGAGACACAGCCAACGAAGAATAAATGAGCGCTCTGCCCGTTAAAAGTCAGTGTGCAGACTGGACCGAGGAAGCGTGCAGAGTCAGAAAGTCTTATTTTTAAAGGGTACAAACCAGAGAACAGGCCAGGCAGAGGGTGTTTCCCCCCACCCCACGCCCCCTCCCCAGGTCCCTTCCAGCCTCAGTAACTGGGTAGGTTTGGCAGCCTGGGAGAGGGCCGCGTGGTCCCCTGATGAACGCTCCCCTCGCACACGGGCGCGAATAAACATATCAGCGGGGGAGGGGAAAGTGATAACCACCAGTCTCAGCAGAAAGACAGATCCTATAAATATGCCAGGGGGTCAATAGAAATGATTTCATTCCGCCTGTACAAGACTGCTGATGAGTGCTGACAGGGCAGCTGACTTCAGGGCTGCGTCACAATGGTACCCAGAGCATGAAGGGCAGGACCAACAGCATCAGCGGACTGTGTCCTGAGCTGCGGTTCTCAGCAAGGCCAACCGCGGAGAAAGGCAACAATAGACCTAGGAGGACCCGGGAGCCTGAGGCTTCCCGCTTCCTCTCCCTGCGCTGCTTTATTCTCCCCTCCCTTCTCTCTACCCCAGTCTCTCTCTCTCCCCCGACTCTTCTCCCCGCCCCCCGCCCCCCCCCCCCATATTCATCCCTTTGCTGTTTTGCTATTTCTAGAAAGAATTTTTTCTCTCGCTGGCAGAGCATCTGTAACAAAAGAAAGAAGACTTAGATGCTGAAGCGGGGTGTCAGGGCTTTTACCTGCAGGAACGTGAGGATCTACTGCTGTCTGGATGGGAATGAGAGAATTCTGGGAGAGCGCGGATGCTTAACTGCTCAGAGGAAAAAGCAAATCTTTTAGGGAAATCGCCCATAAAACAGTTCAGGAGCTGAAATAAAGCTATTTCCCTCATTTTCTTCTTGCTTTGGGATATAACAAGTAGGCTTCCCCAGGTATCTCCTAGTTACCCCATTGTTTGTGGCTCTTTCCCCTGACTTGGCCTACTTTTTCTTGTGGCTCCAAGACATCCATGTTCCCCTTGAAATGACAGCTCCTCTTTCAAGGTCAGAGAACAGAACCTATGTTTTCTTGCCTTCTTGGGCTCTGTCTTTCCTTGGTTGAGTCTGACAAATGGACCGGCAGCCACCCACCCTGCCTGCACAGCCATCTTTGCCCAGGTTCTCTTGGCTGCATTATCTGCCTGCCTGGGGCCTGTGCAGAAAAATGGAAAAGATGAATGACTGTGAAATTTAGTAGCCTGCCTTGGCACCTTCCTCGCTTTCTTTACTCAGTGCACACCCCAGCTAGTTATTTAGTCTTTGCAGTTTCCAAGGAAGTGAAACAGTCAAGAAGGAGTTTTAAAGCAAATTGTCCTGTCTTCCCTGGATGGTCTGCCTCCATATTTACATCTTTCTCAATACCACCCATTATGTTAATGTTGTTATGAACAAGTATTATTGTATTTGCTGGGGACCACCATTCTTTCAAATTCTTCTATAAATAGAAAAAAATAAGCAGACACACAAGTATAAGTTGCATTGCTTAAAGCCAGGCTTATTTGCAAAATTAGAATGTTCTGGGCTGTCAGTAGTTCATTTTTCATGGCCTGCTGATTACTACCAGTTTTCTAAGTTTTATAGGTTTAATGTAGCCCTAATAAAGGGCTTTTTGGTTTGTTTGCTTGTTGGGGTATATCACGCTTTTGCTGTATGGCTGCAGATGATGGTGATGAAAGTCGTTCAGTCGTGTCTGACCTTTGCAACCCCATAAACTGTAGCCCACTAGGCTCCTCTGTCCATGGAATTTTCCAGGTAAGAATACTGGAGTGTTTGCCCTTTCCTTCTCCAGGGGATCTTCCTGACCCAGGGATTGAACCTGGGTCTCCTGCATTACAGGCAGAATCTTCCTCAGAGAAGCCCATGGTTAGAGTTACATGAGCCACCAGAGAAGCCCATGGTTAGAGTTACACACAAAAAAATTAAAAAAGGCTATAATTTCAAAAACACTGTTGGAAACACACGTACATATATGTGCATAATTTCATGAAGCCAGGTCTGAATGCCACTGCAACTAAGACTGAGTTGATTTAGAACAGGGATTTTGTAACTTGCAGGGTTTTTATATCTGAACAAACTACTCAAAAAAATGCCCACTGATAACAAAAGTACTTATTGTTGTTTGGTTTGGATTTTGTTGGGCTTCCCTGGTAGCTCAGCTGGTAAAGAATCTACCTGCAGTGCAGGAAACCCCGGTTCAATTCCTGGGTCGGGAAAGATCCACTGGAGAAGCAATAGGCTACCCACCCCAGTATTCTTGGGCTTATCTGGTGGTTCAGATGGTAAAGAATCAATGTGGGAGACCTGCGTTCGATCCCTGTGTTGGGAAAAATACCCTGGAGAAGGAAACAGCTACCCACTCCAGTATTCTGGCCTGGAGAATCCCATGGACAGAGAAGCCTGACGGACTACAGTCTATGGGATCGCAAAGAGTTGGACATGACTGAATGACTTTCACTTTCACTCACTTTGGATTTTGTTTAGTTTTGGCTCACTGCCTCTAGGTTATGGACTTCCTAGGGGACAGGTCAGTGCTATTCATCTTCATACCTGCTGTAGGTCTGGCTTAGTGTTTGTGTAAATGGTAAAATAATTGTTAGCTGAATAAAATCTAAAGCATATTTTAAGTGCTTCGACTTCAGTAAAAACAACATTTGGGTGTTGTGGAGTGGGGAGAGAAGACCAGGAGGCAATCTTCTAAAAGTGTGCTTAGCCCAATAATACATTTAATTCCAAAAGTTTACCACTCAATCTCTTAATTTATTATTTAGAAAAGAAAATAGATGAAATTAAAAAACAGGCAAAAGATCAAGGTGGGAAACTAAAAGATACCTTGAGAAACAAATGAAAAAGGATTCTTCTCAGGCAAGTACACTGAATCAGCATCTTCAAGTGCATGAGGGAGTAGGGGGATTTCTACTTTACAAGTACAAAAAGAGAAAAGGAAAGGATCATTGATAAACCTCTTTGTCTTATAAGCTTTGGAAATGAAACACAGCCCACTTAACCTAGCATTTATTTTTCACAACTGAAATTCTGGTGTCCCTGCCCCCTCAAAAAAAAGAGAAGAAGAAAGAAAACCCCACACTGAGCAAGACGATAATCCCAAGAAGCTCAAAATTACGGCCTGAGAAGAAGGCAGATTGAAGAAATGGGTGATGACAGTGAAATGAATGCACGCACTGTGGCCCTTGGTACTGGCTCCACACCCAGTGTGGCTGGCAGAACTCCTTGCCTGCAGAGGCGTGGCCTCCTCGACCTTGACTAAGTGCTTGAAGTGTTGTCTTATTTTATTAAGGATTCTATGGTAGCACCTCTGCTTTCATTCCTAAGTAGTGTTTTCCTTCCTGCTTTCACCTCTGATCTAGTCCTTGCCAGTTCATGTCTGTGACCTCTTTAAGATATGAATAGTCTGCTCATTGTGAATGGACCCAGGGCGAACTTGTATATTGGAAAGGGCTGTAAGTTAATACTCTGAGCTTTAGTTGCCTTATTATTAGCAATTTAATTATGATGTGCCTTGATGTCATTTTCTTTATGTTTCTTACGAATGGTTTCTGGCAACTGTGGGTTTATGATTTTCACCAAGTTTGGAAAAATTTGACTGTTATTGCTTCAAATATTTTTTCTGTCTCCTCTGCTGTCTTTTCTCTCTTTTGAGAACTTCAATTACACATATGTTAGGCCATTCAAAGGTGTTCCACAGTTCACTGGTGCTCTGTTCATATTTTTGTCATTTTTTTCTCCATGTGGGTTGTTTCCATGTCTTCATTTTGGGTTGTTTCCATTGTTTATGTCTTCAAATTCTTGAAAATATTTTTTCCCTCCATTTTCAAATCTACTGTTAATCCCATCCATTTAAGTTTCCATTTCTAGAAATTTGACTTGGATCTTTTTCTCTTTATCCATCCCTCTCTATTCCTTCAGCTGTTTAAACATATAAAATACAGTTGTTGTAACTGATTTCATGTCCTTGTCTTCTGATATGTGTTAGTTCTGGGTCACTTTATCCTCATCATGAATTGCATTTTGTAACTTTTTTACATGCCTGTTCCTTTTTATGGGATGTGAACGTTGTCTTCCAGGGCTCCGAGTGGTCTTTTAGTCCTGCCCATCTCCTTGAGCTGTGTTCTGGGACACTTTCAAGTTCTTTAGACACAGTTTGATCCTTTCAAGTCTTGCTTTTAAGCTTTTTTGGGTGAGTCCACAGCTGTATTTTGTGTAGAGTTAATTTTAACCTGTCCCTGAGGCAAGACCTTTCTGAGTGTTCTACCTGATGTCCTGTGAATCCGGAGGGTAGAAAAGGGGGTTGGGGAGGGAGATCAGCACTATTCTTGGCCCCATGTGAGTTCTGGGTACTTTTCCTTGAATTCCCTTGATTGGTTCTTGCCCTAGTCTGGAATAATTTCCTTCCCTGCATGAGCTGGGCAGTGCTCTGCTGAACACTCAAGGGGATTCTTCCTCTGCAGATCACTGGAGTTTTCTCGTGCAGCTTTCTTCTTTCCTGTGCTTTGTTCTTCTAATTCTAGCCATTTTGTTCTCTAGACTTTGATCTCCATCTCCTCAACTCAGGGAGTCTACTGAGTTATGCCTGATTCCCTTTTCCTTCTCCATGGCCCAGAAATGCTCTCAAGGAAGTGACCTCAAGCAGTATCAGAAGTCACCTTGTTAATTTCTAGTCATCTAAGACCATCACCCTTCAATGCCTAATGTCCAGTGCCTTAAAGAATGCTGTTTCATTTATTTTCCCCAATATTTTTGGTGATAGGGCAGGAAGCCTTTTGAGTGAATCCAGTCCTTATCATACCTTGTTGGCAGAATCACCAAGTTCTTAATTTTCTAATCTTTAAAATTATACTTTAATTTTGGACTTACCTATGGAGTTAGATAATGAAGTAATTTGTGTTTTTGAATGTCATTACCTATCTTCTTTATAGCTCATCTCCTTTTAAAGGTTTATAGAGATAAAGATGCCAACATCAGACAAGAAAATCATGTTGGAAGGTAAGATGAAACAAGTCTAATATCCCCAAAGTTTATCTTAATAGTCAACTAAAATTGCTGAGCCCCTGCTTTGTGCCAAGTCCTAGACAAGGTACTGAATGGAGCATGCCAATAACGTTCTGTCCTGTTGGCAGAGAGTGTGCAGGCCTTGTCATGTTTCCAAGATGATGTCATCCAATACCTCAGGAGAGGCAGAATGGCCTGATATTAAGGCTGAAATTCTTCCTGAGGATACACATAAAGGGCAACCATGTGATGCAGTGGGCTTCCCTGGTATCTCAGTGGTAAAGAACCTGTCTGCCAATATGGGAGATGCAGCCTCACTCCATGGGTTGTGAACATCCCCTGGAGAAGGAAATGGCAACCCACTCCAGTATTCTTGCCTTGGAAATCCCATGGACAGAGGAGCCTGGTGGGCTACAGTCCATGCGGTCACAAAGAGTCAAACATGACTTAGTGACTAAACAACAATATGTGATGCAGTGACTGGTTCTCCCATCCTTGACCTCTCTCTTCCCCATTTACACCCACATTAGTAATTTGGTATAACTGCTTTATACTTTTCTAGGGTTATGTGCTTTCACTCTCTTGGCTCATTCTGTCTGACTTTCCTTCTGTGCTGCTCTGACTTCCTCCCAGAAGCCTTCCTTTATCCCATCATCAAGGCTGAGCACCTGTCTTAAGAGATTCCAGAGTCAGAACTCAGGCATAGCTCTTGTGACATTGGCTTATAATAGTTTGCTTGTCTGACTTCATGCCAAACTATAAGCTCCTTAAAGGGACAGATGATACTTTAATTCTCTATCCCCAGGGCCTTGGATACAATGTTTGGCATATAATCAATGTCAACAGTGTTCAATGAATGCACAGAATGAACGAATTAATCCTAAACTAAACAGAAGAGCCAGATTCAAAGTCCTGGTTCTCATAAGTTCTCTCAATATTTGTTTATGGAATGATGCCAAAGTACAGCCAGGTGAGTCAGATAGCAGTTCAGGTACTCACTTAACTGGTGGTCTGGCCAAAGATGATCTATTTGAAATGTAAGCCATTATTGTTCCACTACTTTTAAGTTTTATTTAGGCCTAACTCTCATAATTTATATGGTGTTTTTATAATTCCTCATGCTTATTTTATGTTACTAATAATATTTGCTGTGAACTGAAGGTTTGTGTCCTTCCCAAATTCATATGTTGAGGCCTAAATCCCCAATGTGATGGTGTTTGGAGGGGGAGACTTAGGTAATTAGGTCATGAGGGTGCAGCCCTCATGAATGGGATTAGTGCCTTTATAAGAAGAGATGAGCAAAATGATTGCTCTCTCTCTCTCCACTGAGTGAAGTTACAATGAAAAGATGACAGTCTGCAAACCAGGAGGAACATCCTCACCAGATACCGGATATCTGCTGTGGCCTTGTTCTTGGACTTCCTGTCTCCAGAATCATTAGAAAGAAATTTCTACTATCTATGCCGCACAATCTGTGGTATTCTTTTATGGCAACCCAAACTAACCAAGGTAACACTAATATATCTTATTTTACTTATAAATTATCTCATTAAAAATATATTCACTGAAAGTAGCATCTCCTTCAGTAACACCCATTCTTTCTCATATCTAACAATGATACTGGTTATACAGAACCCCCTTAGGTTGAGTAAATAAAAGTTTTAAGCCTTATGATCTTGGCTTCCTCTTTCATTCTGCCACACTTATGTGCTTATATTATCTGATATAATGATAACAATTCTGGTGACAGGAAAATTTAGGGATTATTTTATTTGAATGACTTATAGTATAATGTTTAAAGAAAATACTTGCGGATGATAGAAAATGATCAATTTTACCTTAAATTATCGATTAAAGGAATTTGGGTTTGCTATGAAAGGAGGCAGATTTTTTCCCCCATATAATTAAAAGTAATGGGATGAAAGAGTAAACACTAAGAACTCTTCTGGGATGTATAACTGTTTCCTCTGTTTTAGAGAACAGAAGGAGGGACCTTCCCCACACTGAGGAATTCTGTGCCGTATTCTGACATAGAATCTGGTGGGCTGGGCCTGGCCAACACCTGTTCTCTCTGAATAAAATTCTGGTGATGAGGCAGACATTTAGTAAGGCCTGAACACAAGCCATGTGCCCAGGGCACTTAGGTAGTAAGACATGACCTCCAACCTCAAGGAGAGGGAACATCCCTGAATCCTTGAGATGGGGTCTAAGTTGTTTCATTTACTGTTTTAACTCCAGTGCTTTCAATAGTGCCAGATCGAGGGTACAGATTTTAATAAATATTTATCACACGAGTCAATGGGTTCTGTTACAGCATAGCTGGGCTATAATTGGGAGGATGACCAAATTAAGAAATTATGGAGCATGTATGACTAGTTCTGCCTGTGTTGAAATGTGAGGTGAGGGTGTTTTTGAACAAGACCTCATGGGAGAGGTAACATGTGAGTTGGAACTTGAAGGCTGAGTCAAATTTTTTCAAGGGAGAAAAGAGCATTTCAGTGGTTGTGGAGACAGGTGATTGGAAGCTCTGCTAAGGGGCTGCTCTTATAACCGCGACTAGAGAGGACACAGACTTGACTGAGCAAAGTGTCATTGGATCTGCAGATGAGGGGGTGTTTAAGGATTTATATGAAAGAAACATGTCGATGGCAGGCAGATGCGGACTGACAGGCACAGTGGAGACACAGAGAACTCAGGTAAAGCTCCCAGGAGGAGGCTGATCGGAGGGTGGAGGCGCTGAGTCACCTTTGCTCTCCTTTTGACTCCACCCATTTCTCTCTCCCAGCTAGAACATCCACTCATGGACATGTGTTTTGTTTACTGTGGAGTCTTCAGTACCTAAAACACTTACTGACACATTTCATTTTTGCTGAATGAATGATTCAGATTTTGCAATCGTTGTCCTCAAGGATTGTGGTATTGTCTGGACTCTCACTGCTTTGTGTGTGGCCTGTATTCTGATAGGGAAGTCTCTTATGTCCAAACTTTACTCAATTCTTTGTACTTGTCCATTCTGTTCATGTTGTTTTTTAGCAAGCCTGGAGGTCAGAAGGATATTGCTCTGGTAATATCGTTGAAGACGTAGTAAGTCTTGTTAGCCTTTCCCAGTAAGTCTTCCATATTGTGTTTGAATGGTCATAGAACATCTAAACTGGAAGGTCCTTTAATAATAATGACTCTAATAACATATTTGACAGCCTATTGCATGCCAGGAATTCTGCTTAGCACTTTTTTTGGGGGTTGTCCATTTAATCTTCATAATTCTGTTTTATTTAATCTTTACAACAATCAGCTACTTATTTTTAATTTACAGATGGAAAAACTGATCCTCAGTGGTATTGTACAACTTAAAATCCTCCCCTCCCCCCCTTTTAAGGGATCCACTTGCTAGTTTCTAATTACAATGAAAGAACCAGAATAGAGCTGAACATGACTGTAAAAATGTGATGGTTGAGAAGCCAGTCTAGGAGATGAAGACCTGGACTGGAAAGCCCTTCTGTGATACTGTCCTCACCTTCAGGCTCCTGCTTGTACCATCAGAGTTGCTTGCTGGACACAAAGATAACAGCTGATCTTAAATGCAGAGTCACACTGTGAGGTTCCTTTACTTGAAGTTCTGAATTCAGTGATCAGAAGGGCAGTGTTTCAGTAATGACTCTGAGTTAAAGAAAGATGATCCGTCAGGCAACTCATGTCCCTTGGCAGGAGAAAGTCAACTTCCTTTGACATTCTGGGTTATCAGTCAGGATCCCAAAATGTTGATGTCGGATGCGTGGATTCCTAGTTGAGATCAAACTCACGGTTCCAGAGAGCGAAGGTCAGAGCACTGAAATGGATGCATTAGAATTAAGCTGGCTTCTGTCATAAAGCTTCATATAAATATTACACCCAGCTCTATAAGAACTCAGTGTTTGGTTTCTGAACCTATTAATATATAATGAGGCTATGGTGTAATTAATATCGTTTGTTTTGATTTTCCGTTAAATCCGCTTTAGTAATAAGAATGCAAGGTAATTATTCAGAAAGCCTTTTCAACAAATGTCAGTTTTCATTGATTAAAAATCAAGTCAGTGCTTCATTTGAAATGATATTTACAAGCATGCTTTAAGCCGAAATGAATAATTATCAGGTTATTGAACTGTGAGTTATCTGCAAAGAATTGTCTACTTTTTTCTTTTTGAGTTTTGCATTAAGGCTTGATCTCAAATAATAACAGAAGGCAAAACAGGGGGTGTTGAGAAGAAACATTATGCTTTTGTTTTGAGGAATTTCATTTTCTTTATTTAATGTTGAAGCCACAGTTTCTCTCCTCTGTTGGTTGTGAAATATCCAGAGCTGAAGTCTGGGGACGTGAGAGCCAAATGTTGTTCCCTGGGAGGGACTTGAAGCCACTGGTCACCAGCCACCGAGCGTGCCTCGGTTTCCCTGCAGCACTAAGCGGTGGTTGCGCCAAGCTGACTCAGGCATTTCTTTTCACTCTAGAATGGCTTTTTCTCCTACATATTTCTCTTTCTTTCTTTCACAGAAAACAATGGGAAAGTAATCTGTCATCTGTTATTGAGTCATGCTGAAGGTAATGTGAATTCAGAGCCCTTTGTTTTTTTTTCAGGGCCTGAAGAATGTACCACGACAACCCCAACAATGTAGACTGCAGTGTATTCATGTTTACAAATAGACATGTATATATAAGTCAAGTCAGCAAAATTATGTACTGCATGGATTTAAAAATAAAGTCGCTTGTGTGACTAACTCTTATTCGATGTACTCCAACAAAAGGACTGCAGCCTGCCAGGCTCCTCTGTCCATGGAATTTTCCAGGGAGACATACTAGATTGAGTGCCATTTCCTACTCCAGGGTTCTTCCTTACCCAGAGAATGAACCCATGTCTTGCATCTCCTTCACTGGCAGGTGGCGTCTTTATCACTAGCATCACCTGGGAAACCCATAACAAAATGACAGAAAACCATGACTGCATGCTTTCTCCATTCACTTACCCGGGATCTTTTGTCCCAAACCCACTTGTAGGTGTTTGAGACAGCCACAGAAAAACTGCCCAAAGTCCCTCTCTTGTGAACCTCACCTTTGAACCCGGGAGATTGACAATAATGAACAGCATGTAACATGTGGAGGATATCAGATGGTGATAGATGCTGTCTGGGAAGATTGAGCAGGTAAGTGGATTGGGGTGGAGGGCAGGTTTGGGCAGAGAAGGAGTTTCATTTGAAACTGAAAAGTGAAGTCGCTCAGTCATGTCCAACTCTTTTTGACCCCATGGACTGTAGCCTACCACACTCCTCTGTCCATGAGATTTGTCAGGCAAGAGTACTGGACTGGATTGCCATTTCATTGCAACTAGTTCATCAGAAAAGCCTTACTGAAAGGAGATAGTTGGGCAGGCCCTTGTAGAGTATAAGAGTGAGCCATGTGGCAATCTGGGGGAAGAGCATTCTACCTTCAGGCAACAGGGTGTGCAGCCCTACTGTGGTGGGAGGCTGGCCGTGGAAGCAGGAGAAGGAGGCCAGGGTAGCTGAGACAGGGTGCTGGAAGAGGAGAATAGTAGGAGAGCCAGTAGGTGGAATTGGAGAATAAATGAAATATCCACCTCCTGACAGCTCATGTCTGTCATAGAAGATGTGTTGTAATAACTTGAGGCTAAAAGACTGTTAACCTGATGGACAACTTATGTCCTGTTTTCTGAGTCTTTCTGTGTGAGCACTAGGAATGACATAGCCACTCTATCAGTGGCCATCACGGTGGGACTACTCTGGGTTCTGGGATCTGGTCATAATTCATCCCTGGTCATGGCAATTAGGCAACTTGGAAATTTTTTTTAAGTGAGAGGTAACAAGGAGAAACAATATTAGAGATGAAAAGAATGACCATTTTGTTATAATTGACAGCAGTGTTGGACATAGGTATAGGTGTATGGATTTAAGGTGACAAAGTTTTCAGATGAAATTCTGAGTGTTCTACATCATGATATTTTGGTAATTGTCCTTATATGAAAAAGGGACCGAATTTTTGAATACCATATTCTTGATTTTTGACAATCAGGATGTTCCATCTCCCCTTTTGGTTTTTCTTGGGTTCTCCTTAAGCGGTGGGAGAATGGGCTTCCCAGGTGGCACAGTGGTAAAGAATCCTCCTACCAATGCAAGAGATGCAAGAGACGCAGGTTCAATCCCTGGGTCAGGAGGCTCCCCTAAGAAGGAAATGGCAACCCACTCCAGTATTCCTGCCTGGACAATCCCATGGACAGAGGAGCCTGGTGGGTTACAGTCCATGAAGTTGCAAAGAGTCGGACACAACTGAGCATGCATGCAGGCACACACACACATGAAAACCAAGTAGCATGTTTTGTTGAATGATTAGACTAAGGTGATATGAGGGTGGGTGGGTAGGGGAAGATAAATAGGATGAATTTAGAATTTACTTTGTTTCCAGGCACTGTGCTAGGAATCTGTCACCCTCTTTAGTCCTCATAACTCTCTGAGGTGGATGGAGGAACTACTCAGCCCCACGAACAATCCTGTGTTTGCTTCTGACTCCATCATGCATCCTTGGAGAGATGATTCCAACAAGAGGTAAGGTGGAGACTGAAGGTGAGGATCCCCGTTTGTTAATGGTGGCTGCTGGAATGAAATGCCACTTCAAGGTACTTTCTTATCTCATTAGAGAGAACACCCTTTACAAGCTCCTTCAGGGACTGGAACATCCCTTCCCTCCAGTGTCAGGGGGCACTGCTTTCTTTGGTTATACACTGTAGTCGGTCAGAAGTACAAACCTTGAAACTACCCACAAGGACCCAACCAGTAAATGATCAAAAAGTTTGCAGTTAGGGTGGATGAGAATCTGGGAAATGTGAAGACCCTCAGTAATTCTATGGCATCAGAAAATTAAATTTCTGTAATAACAAATTACGATATAATGAGGTCACATTAGTGAAATAAGAGGCCCAGATGCCTCAATGATTTAATCTCGCTCTTCGCATAAGCTTGTGCTGAATTTTAATGAGTATTTTGATTGATAACATATTTAGTTCAAAATAGGTCTTTGAAGACAGCTGTAAGAGTATTAACATTTAAAAGATGCTATGATAGAAATTCGTTTCATTAAGTAGCTGATAAGAAAAAAATTACTGTATAAACCTGCCAGTGTCAGACATCCTGTTATGACCCATCTACTACTGAGCAAAGAGACAGTAATATGTCTTTATTGGGCTATTTTTGAACACTATAGGAGCTCATTTTCCTGATTTAAGGAAAAACCAAGTGACACCGATGAAACAGATACAGTAAATGCGCTAAATTCATGAAAAGAGAATTTCAAGTAAAAGCGGCCTAAATAGGAAATGGCTTTGGTGTTTCAGCTCTCGGTAAAATTGCAGTAGCTTTGAGGGCTTAGGGATTATCTCAGTGGGGCTGAACCCTTAGACCAGCTATGTAATGGTAGCATAACATGGGCCATAAATGTGAGTCACATATATGTATATACTGTTAGAATTTCTAGTAGCCAAATTAGAGCAGCAAAATGAAACAGGTGAAAATAATGCGTGGGATTTAACCCTAACTGTTTAAAATATTACCATTTCAATGTGTAATCAACATAAACATTATTCATGAGATATTTTATGTATTTTTTTTTTTGCATTAAGTCTTCAAACCACACCCTAGCCCTTCTTCTGCTCCAAAGAATGTAGAGCAAGTTTAATTTCTCATCCGTAGTGACAATCCCATTCACATTTTGTAAAAGATCTTTCCTCTCTGTGTCATGTCTGACATGCTAAACACCCAAGTTCTAATAACTCTTCCTCTTTTGAGTCTTTTATGCTGTCCTCTGGATGTCTTTGGGTTAAACAACTAGCCTTCAAAAATTTGATTCTCAGAGTTGGTATTATGAATGTAATGGGACTGTAACCCCATCTTGAGCTGAATTTATGCTCCTATTAGTGCAACAAGCTATCAGACAAAGTTGATAGTTAACTAGAGTGGACAGTAGACTCAAAGAATTCAGGGTGAAGCTGCCAATTTCTTCTGCCTTGAGATGTCCTGAAGCCAGGGGTGTGTGTATTGTGAAGCTAATAAGCTTTAATTTCAAGTCTCTCTCTTGCCTGGGCCCCTTCGAGGCCATAGGAGGGGCTTAGCAGTTTATTCGTATGGTCATATGATTTTGTAAATTTTACAAATGTGAGATAATTTTACTGTCTCTTTAACTTTAACTTAACCTTTGCTGTTTTTCCTCATGTTTGGAATGGCTGTGGATCTGAGTTAAACAGGAACTGAGCTGGGAATGTTTTTAGATTGGATTCAGTGAGACAATTATGTGGTATACAGTCACTTCATGTAGAGTTGTTACAACTGGACATGTTTATGTATAGTTCTTTCAAGCTGACCAGTGTAGAACTGAATTCCAGAAATCTTTCTCTTTCCCCTGGTCTTACTCGCCTGCATTAAAACACAATTCCAGCATCAGAGATTGTATATCAACATGACATACACTATAGATCCTAGGCCTAGAAGCTACACTGTGGAAACTTTTTTCAATCAATCATGTATAATTGCAATAAATGCTTTTGTTCTTATAGACACAGTTAAAACAGAAACTGTTGTCTAATATATAGTTGATAATAGGATGTATAAAATTATGACAACATGTAAATTTTGTCTTTTTTGATGGACTTACACAAAATAAAATTTATCAGGCTTCCAATGTTTTAAGTTTTAGCTACAAACTTGTAGCTGTACTACAGGGAATTGTTCAGTTGCTAAGTCATGCCATACATGATCATGTGGTTTTGTCCATTATTCTGTTAATATGGTGTATTACATTGCTTGATGTTCACATGTTTCAACAGCTTTGCATTTCTGGGATAAATCCCACTTGGTCATGGCATATAATCCTATTTATAGTTTGGTGGACTTAGATTTTGTTGAAGATTTTTACATTTATATTCATAAAGGATATTGTTCTGTAGTTCTCTTTTCTTTTAATGTCTTTATATGGTTTGAGGGTCAGGGTCATACTGGCCTCATAAAATGACTTAGAAAGTGTTTCCTCCTCATCTGTGTTTTGTATGTTTGTTAAAAATAGTATTAATCCTTCTGTAAATGTTTGTTAGGAGTCACCAGTGAAGACTTGGACTTTTCTTTGTAGGAAGGTTTTTATTGTTTTGTTTTCTGTTACTTTTTGTTTGTTTTGGTTGTCACTGAATTAATCCCTTTAGTTTTTATAAATTAATTCAGATTTTCTAGTTCTGTTCCCAATTTCAGTAGTTTGAATCTTTTTAGTATTACTGATATTTCATCTAGATAATTTGTTGGCATAGAGTTGTTTATAATATCCCAGGTAGTCTTTTCAACTCCTGTGGTTGGTAGCACTGTTTCTTATTTCATTCTTGATTTTAGTTTTTTTCATCCTCTTTATTTTTTGCTGATCAATCTTTTTAATATTTTGTCAAATTTATTGATTATTTTTAAGAATCACCTTTTGGATTCATTAATTATCTCAATTATTTTCACATTAAATTTTATATTAGTTTTCACTATTATTTTTCCTTTGCCTAATTTGAATTTAATTTGCTCTTCCTTTACTAGTTTCTTTTGGTAAAAATTAGGTTACTGGATTGACATTTTGCTTTAAAAAATATAGACATTTAAAGCTATAGATTTTCCTCTAACCACTGTTTCGGCTGCATACCATGAGTTTTGGAATGCTGTGTTTTTATTTTCAGTCATATCAAAGAATTTTCTAATTTTCCTTGTGATTTTTCCTTTGGTCCATTAATTATTTAGGAATATGCTGTTTAATTTTTATATATTTGTGAATTTCCCAAGTTTTCTACTGTTTTTAATATTTAATTTCATTCTATTGTGGTCAGAGATATGCTTTGTGTAATTTCAATTGTTTTAAATCTATTTAAGCTTGTTTATTACCTAAAGTACAATCTACTCTGGAAGGTGTACACTTGAGAAGAACATGTATTCTGATGTCATTGAGTGTAATATTCTATAAAAGTTTATTAGCTCAAACTGGTTTAAAGTGTTGTTAAGGTCTTTTATTTCATTACTGATCTTCTGTCTTGCTATTCTATTCATCACTGAAAGTGTGATATTAAAGTCTTCTATTATTGTTGAAATGTCTATTTCTCCCTTCAGTTCTATTTGTTTTTGCTGCATGTGATTTGGGGGTATCTTGTTAAGTGCATATTCATTTATCATTGTATCTTCTTAATGGGTTAATCTTTCATCATTATATAATGTTTTTCTTTGTCTCATATAGTTTTTCATAAAAATCTATTTTATCTGATATTAATACAGCCTTTGCAACTCTCTTTTGGTTTACTTGTTAGATGCAATATCTTTATCTTTTCATTTTCAACCATTCTGCCAATCTCTACCTTTTGGAGAATTTAATCCATTTACATTTAAACTAGTTACTAATGAAAAAGAGGACTTCCCTGGTGGCTCAGTCAGTAAAGAATCTACCTGCAATGCAGGAGACTGCCTGCAATGCAGGAGATCTGGGTTTGATCCCTTGGTCGGGAAGATCCCTTGGAGAAAGAATGGCAACCCACTCCAGTATCCTTACTTGGGAAATCCCATGGACCGAGGAGACTGATGGGCTACTGTCCATGGAGTTGCAAGAGTCAGACACGACTTAACAACTAAACCACCACCAGTAAAAAAGAACTTTTTTCTGCTGCTTTGCTATTTGAATTCATGTCTCATACCTACTTTTGTTGTCCTTTACCCTTTACTACTTTCTTTTATGTTAAATGTTTTCTAGGTTATTTTAGTATACCATTTTAATTACCTTGTCATTCATTTACTATACATTTTTGGGTTATTTTCTTAGTGGCTTCCCAGGAGATGACAGCACCTTGAATATTACAGTAGTACAGCACAACAGCTGGCATATAGGAGCTGGCATTGAGTAAACAGACAAAAAGAGTTACTGATTAGAGGAGGGAGAGGACAGGGGAGATGGCAGAGCTGAAGGATCATCAGCAACAGGAGGCAGAGGGAAAGCTGCAATTTCACTCACACCTGACGATGATGGCAGAGGTCTGGTTCCTTGTTGGCATCAATTCTGTTTACCCTCTTGAAAAAACAATCCTGTGACATCTAGGTAGTAGCTCTTTTTTTTCCTCATCATAGATGACATGGTAGCACTGGATCGCATTATGAATGATTGCTGCAAACTTCTTGTACGGTTCTATGTTCAAATCCTGTGCTTCAAAAACTAGCAGTGCCTCCTCCAATAAAGAAAATCCCCTTGCCATTTCCTGAGTAGTGAATCTCTTCAGGTCTTCAGTTACTTCTTTTTGTCTGTCTTCATCCTTTCTCTAGGCCTCCAATTTCTGGCGCTTCTAGCAGTACCAGCCACATCACCACTGCTTTTATGCTTGCTTCCATACATCCTGGACCTGAGACAAAGACCCTGTGCTACTGTACTCTACACGGTATTGTATAACAAAGTACACGGGAGCACAACCAGCTGTAGAGATTGCACACATGTTACAATGTTCATCAAATATGTGGACAGACTTACGTGATTGAACGTGTGAACACACGTTCCCACATACTGTACTGATTTCTCATGTACTTTTCTTCTATTAGAGGAAACACAGCCTATTTAACTTCAGTTTTTTCATTGATGCTTCTCGAATTTATTTCTCAGGCCTTTTACTTCCTTGAGCCTTAGATTTTATCACGCACTGCCCTACACAACACACACACTCACACCTTTAGATAAGATTATAGGATAGTGCACTGAGTGAGGAACTCACTTCTCTGTGGTTGCAGTCTTAGAAACACCAATATTCAGGAGAAGGAAGAAGGGACATAATGAAAGAGTGGAAGAAAAGGCTCTTCATTTTCTGAAAGCTAAGGCGTTAGGGCTTCAAAAAACAGCACAGGCCTTTGCCTAAATAGATATTTGTTTTCTGGTTATAATTTCACACTTTCCCAAAATAATGGCATGTAAAAATTTGTCTGAGATAGCAATTCTTACCATAATAGAAGGCTTTTCAAAATCATATCTTATATCCTAGTATCCCAAACCATTACATTCCTAATTGGTGGAGTGTTAGAGGATAGAGAAAAGTGACTATGAAGATTTATTCTGTCTTTTTCAAAAAAGAGAGGAAAAAATGCCTTGCAGTAAAGCTTGTATAAGGCTTGGCTTATAGGACAAAATAAGACCAAACTGTAGGGAGAGTTCCTGAAGCATATAAGAACAGGACATGGAAAAGGATAAGGGAAAGTCTAGTTTATGTGAGAGATCAGAATGAACGTTTTTCTTAGGCTAGAGGCTTAATGAGCTCTTCTTAAAGTCTGGAAATTCATACACTTCCCAGTTTGAAGTCATTAGCTTATGATGGCAAGCCCCTTTTCTATTTGTTAAATTGTGATAACATTTCCATAAGAAGTGGGAACCTGACCTGTTGTTTTTCACTTCTGGCCTCATTTACATACCTGAGGGCTCAGGAGATAAATGTAAGATGCACATGCCCTTTTAATTTCCCTTTCCAGATTTTCAACGTTTTCTAGTCGGCTAGATATACTTTCTTGGAGGCATTGTCTTTGAACACTTATATAAGACACATGTGGAGAATATGTCTAATGCTTTTTATAAAGGCTAACTTCTTTTTGCTAGATTTTCACCCTGGGGGTCTGTTACATTTTAGGAGGCAGAGAGCATGCTGCAGGGGGTGGGGAGGTCCAGGGTGTGCTCCAGAGCGGGGAGGAAGAAGACAGTGGAGTGGAGGGAGGGAGATGTGGCAGGAGGTTGATGTGACCCATCCCAACAACCTCATGTATCTTGAATTATTTTTTTTTAAACTGATAAAGGACTTGGAATAGCGGAAACTGGTGAAAGGGCAGAGTTGCATGGCCAGAGCAATGTGTGGAAGAAAACAGGACAGACTGTAAGAATGATGCAAGTGGACCTTCTGGTATAATCTCTGGAGACTGGCAGGAATTGTGGGGCAATCATAGACTTCCAGCAGCTGAAGAGTGGGTTGGGGTCCAGGCCAAGTGAGCCTCATCCTCCAAGGGGCTTCTTCTGATGTCATATTACATTGATGTGGCATCTCCTATTTCTCTTATCTCTTCATCTTCCTCATAAGTCTTCAAAACGTAGAAAACAAAAGTTCCAAGAGCATTTAATTTGTAGAGAGCAAGTTATTTGGAGGAAAACTCAAAGATCACAGAGAAATTAAACTTGAACTTTTTAGAAAATTTAGAGAATGAACAGAATATAAACAATTGGAGCAAGAGAAATGGCTGCAATGTCCTACATGTATGACATTGGACCTGATACAATAATCTACGTAGTCAGTAAAAGCAGTTAACTGATCCTAAGCCACTTCATTTTCCCTTATATGTATTGTGCATGGATCAACATATAGTACAAAAATCATTTTTTTAGAGGTCATATGTTGACATCTTACATGTCATCTAAGTCATCCTAATAACATGAGACAAGTAGCTAAGGAAATAGCAGCTTTATTGACTTGAAAATGATACATTTCCCAAGTATTTTTCTTCTTTTACGTATGCTTATCTAGTTATTTCCCACAGTTATAGGTTTATGTTTGGTACCTATGTGTCTGCCTTGTACCTGTCTCAGACATATGTGTGTATGTGTGTATTTTTAAGCTGACAATTTTAAAACTGTTTACTCTGACGTTATGAAGTCTTTTAAATTATTACTAGTTCTTTTCAACATAGAGTCATCCATAAATACAATGAACACATTCTAAACTAATTCACTCAAATGACACCAGCTGCAGGAGCCTTGTGGAGGACATCATTTTGTACCTTTGTACATCACCTTCTACATTATCAAATTCAGTAAGTTCTTTTTCAATCAGTCTATCTATCACATTTGGCACTGGTGATTAACTTCTTAAAACACTCTTTTTCCTTGAATTTCCAGATTTCACTCTTTTCTGGTTCTTTTAAAACCAGAGTTTCAAGGTTCTGTTTCTCCTTGCCTTTTTGTTATTACAGTCTGCTCTGGTGTTTTTTTTTTTTTTTTTTTTTGCTGTTCCTCAGCTGATACAGTGGAATAGGAGTCTCTCATGTCTAAAATTCAGAGAAGGCAATGACACCCCACTCCAGGACTCTTGCCTAGAAAATCCCATGGATGGAGGAGCCTGGTAGGCTGCAGTCCAGGGGGTCACTACGAGTTGGACACGACTATGGGACTTCACTTTCACTTTTCACTTTCACACATTGGAGAAGGAAATGGCAACCCACTCCAGTGTTCTTGCCTGGAGAATCCCAGGGATGGGGAAGCCTGGTGGGCTGCCATTTATGGGGTCGCACAGAGTTGGACACGACTGAAGCGACTTAGCAGCAGCAGCAGCATGTTTAAAATTAAACAGGGTCCTCTGGCTCCTATAATTTCCTTCCTTTTTTTGTTTTTGCTGTTCCTCAGCTGATACAGTGGAATAGGAGTCTCTCATGTTTAAAATTAAACAAGGTCCTCTGGCTCCTATAATTTCCTTCAGTGGAAATTCACAGCTCCTGCCCCAACTTGTATCCTAGCTGAGGCTCCCCACTCCCAATAAGAGTCATGAACCTTTAAGAAGGGGATCCTAGAATTTAAAGCTGACTCTCTGCACACTCTACTCAGCTGCCATCACCTTTCTTTCTTTTCACTCACTCACTCATTTATTTATTCTTTATAAATCCCACAGGATTAGGAACTAGTTCTGCCTTATTGCTCCTTCTATTTCCACAGCCTAACAAAGCTATGGCTTTAACACTGTAGGCACCTGAGAACTGTTTGTTAAATAGGTGAGTGAAGAAGTGGATGAATGAATGAAACTTCCCCAGGTAGTTTTTCATTGCTGTATATTTCCTAGACCTGTGTTAGTGTAGTATTTGTTGTTGTTTGTGTCTGATTCTTTTGTGACCCCATGGACTGTAGCCCACCAGGCTCCTCTGTCCATGGGATTTCCCAGGCAAAAATACTGGAGTGGGTTGCCATTTCCTCCTCCAGGGGATCTTCCTGACCCAGGGATTGAACCTGCATCTCCTGCATTGGCAGGCAGATTCTTAACCTCTGAACCACCAGGGAAGTCCTAATTACACTCTGATTCATTGCTGTTTAGTCGCTCAGTTGTGTCAGACTCTTGCGACCCCATGGACTATAGCCCTTCCAGGCTCCTCTGTCCATGGGGGGATTTCCCAGGCAAGAATGCTGGAGTGAGTTGCGATTTCCTTCTCCAGGGTGTTGGTGTGGTAACTTACTTATAAAGATGGCTGCAAAGCCTCCTCTCATCCTGCCTGTTGCCCCTCCACTGGCTAACTGGCAGCCCTCACACCACAAGGTGGCATCTGTTTCCCCTGTTTGTACCTGGACTGGTCCTCTGGCTTTCGTTAATAAAAATTGGTGCAAGTGATGCTGCATGAACTGTAAGATACTTTGCAGCCTTGCTCTGGGGTAGTGTATAAGGAAGCCTGTCTGACCAACTGAAGGATGAGAGGTTATGTGCAAGAGGACCGACAAAGCCCACCTGACAGCTAGCACTGACTGCCAGACCTGTGAGTGAAGCCAGACACATTCAGTGCAGCCAGCTGTTGAAGATAAATGGAGCCACATTGAACAAACCCAAGTGAAGACATAAGAGGAATCACCCAGACAACCTGCAGAGTCACATGAGATGACACATTGCTGCTTTTTTAGGCATAAGACTTAAAAGATGGCATGACTTTAAAGAGGAACAAGTCAATGTCATTCCCTTTAAGGAGCTTATAATCTACCAGGAAAAGCATGTCACATACCTTAAATAATTTCTGGTTCTCGTGTGAGCAGATTATGGGTTCAATTGTACAATCTTTCTCCTGCAGTTGTGAATAATTCTTGGCAGCTGGGAAAAGGACATCTAACAAAAATAAAATGAAGACAGAGACCTTGAAAAAAATCACATTTAGCCTAATAAACATGAAATATTGAAAACAGGGGGAGATATACATACATAAAGCTAGGAAATTGGAGCCATTTATTTTATGCATTAGTTGGAAAGGAAATATGAATTTAGTACTGTCCTCACCATCTCAGCTTTTCTCCATGGGAGCATGCAGGAAGAATATATTTACATTGGGTTCTCTACAGATATTATATATATTTTACATACAGGCTCTGACAGACTCAATTCAGAGCGAAGAGTAATCTTTCAGATACTTTTCATTGCATTTATATTATAAACTCCATTTGGTGAGTGAATATCACTGCAAGCCTCAGCATTCATATGCTAATGTTATAAGTTGGAGTTGTCAAGAGAATTATGCACAGGCTTGAGTACATGTGTGTGTGAGTGAGTGATATTTGTGTTTGCCAAAGTGGCATGTGCTCCTGAAGGGAGAGTGTGTCTTATCTTACTAGCTGTCTGGTCTCAGTTTCTCTCTCTAATGTGCCAGGAAGAAAATGTCTTTATCACTGAATATTTTGTTGATGCACAGATTCCAGGATGTCCTCCAGTGGTATGAGGCATGTGTGTGTGTGCGTGCATATATGTGTGTGTACATATTAGGAGTAGAGATTAGCATGCTTTTTGTTTCTGTGTTCATCATTATAATCTCATTGTGTGGGATATCTCATCATTTCATGTGATATTTTCTAACAGTTTCTCAGAATTTTAAACTCTTGGTTTACCTGTATTTATGAGACCATTTAGCATGGCAGCTTCATGGACTGTAGCCCACCAGACTCCTCTGTTCATGGGATTTCCCAGACTGGAATACTGCAGTGCGTTGCCACTTCCTTCTCCAGGGAATCTTCTGGACCCAGGGATTGAACCTGTATTTCCTGCATTGGCAATCAGATTCTTTACCACTGAGCCACCAGGGCTTCCCATAAGCACAATCTGCTACTACGGCTGCTAAGTTGCTTCAGTTGTGTCTAACTCTGTGCAACCCCATAGACAGCAGCCCACCAGGCTCCCCGTCCCTGGGATTCTCCAGGCAAGAATACTGGAGTGGGTTGCCATTTCCTCCTGCAATGCATGAAAGTGAAAAGTGAAAATGGAGTCGCTCAGTCGTGTCCAACTTGTAGTGACCCCATGGACTGCAGCACGCCAGGCTTCCCTATCCATCACCAACTCCTGGAGCTTGCTCAAACTCATGTCCATCGAATAGGTGATGTCATCCAACCAGCTCATCCTCTGTTGTCCCCTTCTCCTCCTGCCTTCAATCTTTCCCAGCATCAGGGTATTTTCCAATGAGTCAGTTCTTTGCATCAGGTGACCAAAGTATTGGAGCTTCAGTTTCAGCATCGGTCCTTCCAATGAATATTCAGGACTGATTTCCTTTAGGAATGATTTCCTTTTGAGCATTAGCTACCCATACTCCTTGCTTGGCCTTGCAGTAATAAACACTGCAATTTCCTAAATCACAAACTGGTGTCAATAGATTGGCCTTCCTGCACATAGGTGGGCAGACCCAAGTTTCATTGGGTAACAAATGGACAAGTTCATGGTGCCCATTTTAGCTATTGTCATAGTTCACAGTGACTTCTTAGAACATGTGGGACCTGTTCCTCAGTCTGTACCAGAGCTTCCAATCTCAGAGGTTTTTCCAGCAGTAAAACTCTGTGGGGAGTCACATCTTAGTGATAGGGAGCTGGTGGAGTCTATTTTGTCACATGAAGGGGCTCATGGTGATATCAGGAGCTTATTAAAAAGGTGGAGAATGATGCCTAACCTAGGTCATGACCCCAAGATCATTAGGTATGGCAGAACTCCCATGTCTATGAGTTTCCTGACAAATATGCTACTTTTATATTTGTATATACATTTCTGTATCTGTGAGCAGCGTTTGCTGATGGCCTTCTGTCTGTCCTTTGCCAGTGAGAATGTTGACTCCAAGAATGAGGTGTATTATTTTTTCCTTGTCTGTAGCTTTGATCTCTCCATGCTTTGTAATGATAGAGCCATCCTCTATGTGAAGCAGTCTAGGAATGTCTGCTTTATTTCTTGCACAGAGAGCACCTGATGTCAATAGATAGCAAAGGGCCAGAAGGATTGTTCAGGAAAGAAAACACTGAGGCCAGCGTGCTTGGAAAGTCAAGGCCTAAAATCTAAAGGCGTGTGTGTGTGACTAAGACATCACCACAAAAATGACACATACAAACTTTGGGAAAGAAACATTGAACAAACAACGTTTGTGGTTTGTGAATTATGGGCCTAGATAAATGAGAACTAAATCGTCAGGACAACTTGGGTGATTTCTGCCTCGTGAAAGTTCCCAAAGATTCATTTATATTTCATTTCTCTGTGATGGATGGCTCCATAAATTTTGGGCAAAGGCAGGAGGAGAAAGACTTACACCTACAGCCTAAGAGTTCCCACCCACCTTGAAGGGTGCTGATTCTGCCGGTTATAACATGGAAGCTGTCAAGTATTTTTGGATTAGGGAGGTGATTCTTGCAAAGTGGTCACATATTGATTTGGGAGGGTAGGGGTTCAGACTGACACAGTGCCATTAGCAGTGGGAACTTCCTTAGATGACCTTAGTTAATATTCATTCTTCTCCAAAACTGAGATATGTCTGACAAACTGCATGAGTTACTGCATCTTTTTATTTGTGTGCAGCAGAGACTAGAAATTTATGAAATAGGAAGTGATAAATCAAAGAGATGGGAATGAATAAGAAATGGATCCCTCAAACTTTTGTATTTGTTGATGCACGGGCAAAAATAAACAGCCTAGAAAAGGGAAGATAGTAAAATACTTTTGAGTTCCTCCTAGAACGTGCAATATAAACACGATGCATTATATTCATTTATGCTCCTAGAAGGCACAAATTTGTTTTCTTGAGTGCTCAAAAGAAAGGATGATTTGATACATGGCAAAAAAGTGCTGAAAGAAACTTTGAAAACATTTGCCACTGGAGCATCATTTCAAACCTGTCAGAAATGTGGGTAGGAAATGGGAAAACTTCTGCCTTGACAATGTTTTGGGGGAAAATGGGCTAACTAAACAAATATCATTTGAAGGCAGTAAGGAGTAAACTGCTCAGAAACACAATTTTATTTCCTTTTACAGATTCTTCTTCCAGAGTTTTTAGTCACTCACAAAACAGATGTCATTTTTGAAAATGCCGAATTGCAAAATACACAAAAAAATCAGCGTCCTTCAAGAATACTGTTGTGCTTTCTTCTCATTTGCTGGTAGGAAACATGTGTGTCTTGAATACCAATTATCTTTTCAGTTCAGTGTTTCCTTCAGAGAACAAAAACTTTCTGGTACAGCTGGAGAGGACAAATAAAATGGTATCACAGAGGAGCAACTCGCACCTTGGAACCAGCTGTTTGTGCTATTTTGTCATCTTCTCTTTAACCCCTCAAGTTCTGGGTGAGCACATGGAACATTCTGGAATGTGATCAGGTCTCTGTGTGTGTGCACTTAGGACTTTCTCAGATTGCCCTGGAAGGCAATGTGCAGATGGACAGACCTGTATTCTAGTCCAGCACTGACACTTATATGACCTTGGGAAATCTACTTAACTTCTCTAAACTTTGTTTTCTTCTTCTGTGAAACATTATAATCATGTTTGCCTCATAGAGTTGTCATGAGAATTAAGTAAGACAATGTATGTTAAAATACTTAGCATGTGGGAACTTCCCTGGTAGTCTGGTGGTTAAGACTTTGCCTTCCAGTGCAGGGGGTGGAGGTTCGATCCCTGCTCAGGGAGCTGAGATCCCACATGCCTCTTGGCCAAAAACCCAAAACATAAAACAGAAACAAATTGTAATAAATTCAGTAAAGACTTTAAAGTGGTCCACAAAAAAATCTTAAAAATAATTCTTAGCATGTGGCACTTAATAGGTGCTCAACAGATGGCAGTTGTTTCTATTTGAGGCTGACGTCTTGTTTTTAAGCCCTGTTCTACTAGCCTATTATGGTGATAAGGCACAAAAATTATTTGATGTTCAGGTGATTGTTCCTCTGAGGCACTGAATAAATATTGAAGCACCTACTGTGTGTCAGCACCTTCACCTGTCCTGTGGTGATTCTCCCATAAACCTACGTAATTGTATCATTATTGCCATTTTCTGGATAGGAAGCTGGCATGCAGAGAGGCTCAGGAAATTGCTCAAATTCAAGGCAATGAGCGATAGAACTGAGAGAGTCATTTCCTAGGCAGGTTGATAAGGAGTCTAGGGGTCCCCAAGGAGAGAGGGGTCTGGAATTCTCAAGGAGGAAGAAAGGACAAACTTTTTTTCTTTCTCTACATTCCTTAGGCTTATATAACAATAATGTATCCTGCCTAAGGACAGTCTCTGGATTAAACCTTCTGTTATCTTAAAATGTAAATTATGGAAGTAGACCTGGTCTTTACAAGGATGTATCCTGCCTGAGGACAGTGTTATCTTAAAATGTAAATTATGGGGGTAGGTCTGATGAGGTCTTTACAACCTCCAGACATTCTTTGGATTATATAACTTCATTGTTAACACTAACAAGCGGGTACTCTTTCTGCCCCCTTCTGATGCCTATGTCAGAAGCTTTCTCTATCTCCTTTATACTTTAATAAAACTTTATTACACAAAAGCTCTGAGCGATCAAGCCTCGTCTCTGGCCCCGGATTGAATACTTCTCCTCCGGGGGCCGAGAATCCCAGTGTCTTCGCGTGATTCAACAACAACCTTTCATCACTGGATGCCAGTATTCACGTTTTGAGTTCAGCACTCTTTCCAGAGAGACTTCCTAAAATAAACTTGTATCTGATGCTCTGTGATAACCTAGAGGTGTGGGATGGGGAGGGAGGTTCAAGAGGGAGGGGATGTATGTGTACCAATGGCTGATTCATGTGGATATGGCAGAACCAACACAATATTGTAAAGCAGTTATCCTCCAATTAAAAATTTGTTGTTCAGTTGCTCAGTCATGTCCTGCTCTTTCTGACCCTATGGACTGCAACACGCCAGGCTTCCCCATCCTTCACTGTCTCCTGCAGTTTTCCCAAACTCATGTCTGTTGAGTCTATGAAGCCATCAAACCATATCATCTTCTGTCACCTGCTTCTCCTGCCCTGAATCTTTCCCAGCATCAGTGTCTTTTCCAATTTAATTGGTAGATGTTCAATTAAAAATAATTAATTTAGAAAATCAAAAGCAAAATAAAAAAAATAAAGTAAACAACCCAACAACAACACAAAATTGAACCCTTGGGGTGAGGTACATTGATGAACCTCATGAGGTGCTCTGTGGAAAAGTCAGTCTGCAAAGGCAGGGGAAGGCAGGCTCCCTCTGTGGCTCTGAGTCAACCAGAAAGCTTCAGAGATGAGAGAGTACTCTAAGGGGAGACTGATAGTGATCTGGGGGGAATGGAGCCAGAGGCTTCCAACTGTGATTATAATATCTTTCCTATTTACAGAAAGTGCATTAGCTATAATTCACATTATTTCGAGCGAGGCTCATCCACACCTTTGCCGTTTTGCAGGCTCCCCCCGACTTTTGAAAAAGGAAATTTAGAGGAAACTATCTAATGTGCTGCACCTTTACTGAATCATTGTCAGGAATCACAGGCTTTTCTATGAGAAGCAACCTTTGCGTAGAAGGCTTGATTTCGTACCCTTTAGCTTCATGTTCCCAGGTGGTGCTAGTGGTAAAGAATCCGCCTGCCAGTGCAGGAGACATAAGAGACTCGAGTTTGATCCCTGAGTCAGGAAGATCCCCTGCAGAAGGAAATGGCAACCCATTCCAGCTAGAGAATCCCATGGACAGGGGAACCTGGTAGGCTACAGACCATGGGGTCACAAAGATTTGGACATGACCGAAGCGACTTAACACGTATGCAGACTAAGTAAAAGAGGTTTTTTAAAAAAAGTAAAAAGTAAGATATCGGGTTTCTTGAGTGTGAATGGAGTTGATTCAAGAGATTATTATTTTCATAATCTCCTTCAAAACAAAGGGGAAGAAAGGGCAAAGAAAACATGACCTCTTAGTTTCCCAAAAGGAAGGTTTTCATGTCAGATGGTGAATCCAGAGTCAAGCGTGACATGCTATTCTCCTCACTGTCTTTGTTCTCGGGAGGCCTTTTTCACAGACTCAGGGCAGCTTAGTCTGAAATGAAAATTCCTGGTACCCTCCACACGGGGGTTGGAAGTGGATGCTTGGATACTCGGAGTTGTTTGAGATGAGGCCATCAGGCTGCGTCTCTGACGGAAGCAGTCATTCTGAGGAAGAGGCTTGCTACTGGCGACAGCGCTGGCTGGCGGGACCCCAGGGGAGGGCAGGGCCAGACCAGCACCGAGCAGCCTGAATGGCCTTCTGGGTGGAAGTTACCATCCTCCGCTTGAGTCTCTTGCTGCTGACTGATGGATACCCCCTGTGCCTTTTCCCCGGCACAGCTGGAGTGTTCAAGAAGGCTTCCTGCTTCTGGTGACTTTGGAGGGAAGCACAAAGTTTAATTTCTTTGAAGTCTGTGTATCTGTTTGCCTGATCCTCCTGAGGCCACTCCACTGGAGTAATGGGGGAGAGCAAAATTGGCTTGTATCATGTCCCTTTCTGTCTTTACCATTTTTCTAGCTGTATAATAGTTGGCGTTGGGAAAAGCAGACCCTCTATAAATTCTACTAGTGATCTGATAGCCCCAATACGATAGGGGCTGGGGGTGTTGTCAATAGTATGACCTGGGACTAACAACAGGTATTCCAGTCACGCATGCCTGTGTGCTAAGTCCCCTCAGACATGTCCGACTCTTTGCGACCCTATGGACTGTGTCCTGCCAGGCTCCTCTGTCCATGGAATTCTCCAGGCAAGAATACTGGAGTGGATTGTCATGCCCTCCTTCAGAGGATCTTCCCAACCCAGGGATCAAACCTGGATTGGCAGGCGGGTTAATACTAGTAGTTATTACTACTAGCGCCACCTGGGAAACCCATTCCTGTCATAAATGAGATAAAAAATGAAGAGGTTCTTCCTTCTCATTTCTACCATGATGGCATAAAGTCACCCGTCTTTATTCTGGAGCTGTTTGGACAAACTTTTGCGGGGAGAATTTTTGCTATGGCCAGCACTGAAAACTACTCTCATGAAGGTTATAGGAATATGAATAATAATTCGTATCTTCACCAAGGTGACTGACCACGCTGGTTTGTCTGTGACTGAAGGATTTCCTGGGACGTGAGGCTTTCAATTTTAAAACAGGAGAGTCTCAGACAAATAAGGATGTTTGGTATCCTATCAAAGAGGACAGCAGGGTGTAAAACACTGAACTGAGAATTAGAAATCCTGATATTAAGTGTTGCCTGTTTAGCTGACCAGCTGTGTGGCCTTGGGTAACCTTTCCAAACTGCAGTCTCCTCAGCTGCAAAATGAAATTTCTGGCTGTATGGTCCATGGAGTTTCTTCCTGATTCAATAGCGCATGATTTTAGGACTATTTACAGTGACTGAAATGGGAGCAAATTATAAAGATTTATATAATGTCCTAAAAAGGTTGCATTTCCAGCTTGGATAGAGACTCCCCCACCTCCCCCTCCGAAATCTGGAATGACTCCACCTCGGTTCCAACCAGCCTGTACTAGGGCATCTTTCTGCTATTGCCTCACTGAGTTCAGAGCAAGGACATTCAACCTCCTGCACCCAGGTGCCCTGCTCTGTTTCCTGAATCACTGCTTGCACTCAGCCCTCCCACCGCGTGAACTTCCTCCAGCCTGTCACCATCTCCCACCTGGACTTGCTTCTGCTTTCATGATTTTTAAAGTAATGTGACTACATTATTCATATATTCTATGGTTTAAACTTTCTGTTCACTGCATGAGCCTTTCTCCCCAGCTCCCAGTTAATTTGACCCAGGTAGCACTAGTGGTAAAGAACCCAATGCAGGACACTCAAGAGATACAGGTTGGATCCCTGGGTGGGGAAGATCCCCTGGAGGAGACTCCAGTATTCTTGCCTGGAGAATCCCATGGACATAGGAGCCTGGTGAGCTGTAGTCCATAGGGTCACAAAAGAGTCAGACATAACTGAGCACATCAGTGTTCCTAACTATAAATTGAAAATTATAGTTACACACTGAATTTAGGCCAATATTCTCATTGTGGTAGAAAAATTAACATCCTTTTCAATCTCAATCTTATTTATACTTCCCTCATCAGCACTAATTGTTTTTTTTTTTAATTGCCTTTTTAAAGCATAATTTTATTTATTTATTTTTGGCTGTTCTGGGTCTTTGTTGCTGCGAGGGCTTTTCTCTAGTTGTGGAGAGTGTGGGCTGCTCTTTGTTGGGATGCGCGGGCTTCTCATTGCAATGGCTTCTCTTATTGCAAAGCACAGGCTCAGTAGTTGTGACACACAGGCTTAGTTGCTCCTCGGTTTGTGAGATCTTCCTGGGCCAGGGATGGAACTTGTGTCTCCTGCATTGGCAGGTGAATTCTTTACCACTGAGTCACCAGGGAAGCCGCAGCACTAATTTTTAAATTTAAAATCTATTATTGAAGTCACAAATTATTGGAATCACATGATTGTATTCACAAATACCATTATTAGAATCACAAATACTGTGCCGAATTCCTACTTGGTTTAAAAATTTTAATTTGAACTTATATTTTTGCCTATTTTGAGGTGGCTGATACAATTGATACATCAGTTTTCATTCCAATGAAATGATGAATTTTCATTCCAATCCCAAAGAACGACAATGCCAAAGAATGTTCAAACTACCATACAATTGCACTCATCTCACACATTAGCAAAGTGATGCTCAAAATTTTCCAAACCAGGCTTCAACAGTACATGAACTGTGAACTTCCAGATGTTCAAGCTGGATTTAGAAAAGGCAGAGGAATCAGAGATCAAATTGCCAGCATTCGTTGAGAGTGGACTATAAAGAAAGCTGAGTGCCAAAGAATTGATGCTTTTGAACTGGGGTGTTGGAGAAGACTCTTGAGAGT
The DNA here is from genome assembly GCF_002263795.3 of Bos taurus. NCBI lineage: Eukaryota > Metazoa > Chordata > Mammalia > Artiodactyla > Bovidae > Bos > Bos taurus. Next base: position 28,390,605 of record NC_037341.1, read on the forward strand.
CCCTTGGACTGCAAGAAGATCCAACCAGTCCATCCTAAAGGAAATCAGTCCTGAATATTCATTGGAAGGACTGATGCTGAAGCTGAAATTCCAATACTTTGGCCACCTAATATGAAGAACTGACTCATTGGAAAAGATTCTGATGCTGGAAAAGATTAAAGGTAGGAGGACTAGGAGATGACAGAGGATGAGATGGTTGGATGGCATCACCAGTTCGATGGACATGAGTTTGAGTAAGCTCTGGGAATTGGTGATGGACAGGGAAGCCTGGTGTGCTGCAGTCCATGGGATCGCAAAGATTCAGACATGACTGAGAGACGGATACAATTAAATAATACAGATCAGGGTAACTAAGTGTAAAACTGGAGCAGAGACCATGTATAGTGTGTAGGAAATGTCACCTGGCACTTTAAGTAAGATTATAATTATTAATAATAATAATAGGAAGTGAATGTAATGGAGTGTTTGCCCAGCACTAGTACTTTCCTGAATTAAGCCACTGCAGGGAAACACTTAAACACACAGTTCTCATGTTTAGCTCAAAGATACTATGTACAGGATTTGTAGTAAGCAACCTTTTCTTGAAGTAAATTCAAGGGAGAGTGTTATTTTGTGTGTGCTTTTCTGAAGCACGCTAGATAACATGCAGATGTCTTTTCTCAATTATAATTTTTCAGAAGTCACAGACGCTTTTCAAAAGAGTGCTTCTTATTTTGACCTCAGAAGCTTAGGTGGTAACATAAAGTTGTAATTTAGCAGACTATGCAAATTAATCATCAAGGGTTGAGTAACTTCTCTTGTGATCATGTATATTAATATGGGGATAGAACTTAGTAGAGAGTCAGATGCCCATTTGAACATTCTCTTTAGTACCAGATGACTTGAGTAAGCCACTAGATGGTCCTGGCTTATAATTACATCATGATCAGTTTCTTTAAATGTAGAGCAGGTGTTCTTGTTTCTGTGGTTAACCAAAAGCCATATATCTTATGTACTAAACGTGTAAGCAGCAAAGTGGATATTCTTGTCTAGCTGCTTAAGAACCCAATTCTTATTTTCTCCTAAGCAGGGGACCATGGGCTTCCCTGGTGGCTTTAGCGGTAAAAGAATCTGCCTGCAGTGTAGGAGATGCAGGAGATGAGGGTTTGATCCCTGGGTCAGGAAGATCCCCTGTAGGAGGTAATGGCAACCCACTCCAGTATTCTTGCCTGGAAAATCCCATCGACAGAGGAGACTGGCAGTCTGCCATCCATAGGGTCCCAAAGAGTCAGACACGACTGAGTGACTCTACACACACACACACAAGCAGGCAACCTACTCGCCTTGAATGTACTCCAGTGGCTGCAGAGACACCTGCAGTAAAGGTAGTGGTTTCCCTAAGAGCTGTAAATCTTTCCAAGCTTTTGTACAACCAGTTGGCTAGAATCTTAGAGTATGGTACTACAGAGCATGAAGGAATTCATTTTAACATGAAGCGATTTTAAAGACATTTGTTACGAGAAGGAACTACATCCTGATAAGATAGACAGAGTAAAATTAACTGTAAAAGGCATTTTCTTAGACTTGGAAGAATTAATGCATTATGTGGAGTCACTTAAAATTGATAGAATTAATTGAAATGTAATTAATGTTAGGAAATGCCTTTCACTTCAGTGAGTTTGCTTTTATGTTTGATGTTTGATACTGATTTGCATTTCCTGAAAGTAACTAGGAAGTAAATTGATTTTATAAGATAAAACATAGCCTCAGAATTTTTTAAAAAGAAGTTGTAGGGGAGGAAAACTTTTCCATTCTTCCCTTGTAGGTTCTTTGGCTGGTCTAATAATCAAATTAACATAGGTTAACAGCAGAAAAAACATTTGATTATGTGCATGCAGGGGCCCTCTAGAATATGAGACCCAAAGGCAGTCAGACAATTAAGGCTTATATGCCATCTTGGGCTAGAGGTTTGGGACTTCAAAAGGGAGGAGGGTGATTTACTGGAAAATGAAAAAAGCACACGTTTTATAAACAAATGTTTGCCAGTTCAGACAGAGGCAGTGGGACACAGAGAGGACTTTGATTTCCAGACTCTGCCAAGCTTCCCTCCAGCTCACTACTCCCAGTCCATGTTTCTTGGAGATATCTATGGTGATAGTTCTCTACCCGTACCAGTCCTTCTATCTAAATTCTTTTAGGCACTTTTGGGGAGGTAAAAGCTCCTCCTGCGTGTTTTGGGGGTAGTCTTGGTTGTCTTCGGCTCAAAGTAATTCACATGTCAAAGTGGCAGGTTCTGGGTTGGGGGAACTTATGAGGGAGACCCGGGTTCTGAGAAAATAAGAAAAAAAAAAAACCCTGAACCCCATCAATGTATCTTTTGTAGTGTGTGTGTGGGCAGTGGGGAATGGGGGTATTAAGTCATGTATTCTCTGTGTCTGTTAGCTATAGCAAATTGAAAGTGTTAGTCGCTCAGTCGTGTCTGACTCTTTGTAACCCCATGGACTGTAGCCCAACAGGCTTCTCTGTCCATGGATTTTCTGGGCAAGAATACTAGAGTGGGTAGCCATTCCCTTCTCCAGGGGATCTTCCCAACCCACGGATCAAACCTGGGTCTTCTGCATTGCAGGCAGATTCTTTACTATCGTAGAAAGTTGCTGGATGTAAATTAATAAGATGGGGAGGGAATCAGGATGTAACCATGGTTGGCATCGTTTACATTAACATTTACATGTGCATGAAGACAGTCTTATTGTTTCTGATTTTGGCTTTAATATCAAGATACAGCAGCTAGGCACTATGTTAAGGAATTTATACATATAAACTCCTTTATCTTATGTACCCTAAACCTGGAAGATACATTAAAAAAAATTATTATTCTCATCTTAGAGATGGGAATCTGAAGAACTGAGACTTTTAACACAGCTTGTAACTACAGAATTCTGGATTCAAACCAGGGCAGTCAGGCTTCCCTAGTCTCTGCCCATAACCACAAGGTGATATTGCTGCTGTTCTGGATTGGTGAAATTTATAAATTGTCTTAAATTGCTTTGATCTGATATTTCGTGGAGATAAAACACTCTATGAAACTGATGACAGTGAAAGAATTATGCCCAAACTCTATTTCACACTCTTCCTAAGGGGATTATGTGACTGAACCTAATTACAATACATAATTTTTAAAAATTGGGTTTACTTAAGTTCTTAAGAGATTCCTTGATAAGAGACCTTCTGCTGGGGTCATCTTTTCTAATAGTTAATGATTGATCAGATATTTTAGAGTGGATGGAGTTCCAGGCTCCCAGATGGGCCAGTTCCTGGAACCTGCAAAATGCAGAGACCACGAAGGCCGAATGGAGTGACTTGTCCAGTCATCAGTAGAGACAGGCACTTCCACATTCCTTTCACAAGAGTCACGCAATGTCTCAGAACCTGCACTTAATTGCCCCTTACAGCTGAGCCCAAAAACTCCCGTGGGGGTCTATTGTAATTATTGCAGTCTAGAATTTTTTTCTTTCTACTGGAAGAAACTGTTGGTTTAAGGATCTTTTGGTGATGTCAAATAAAATATGTATTTTCTGGGTCTTAGACAGTCATATTCATTAAACCAGAATTGGTAAATTCTCTTTTCCCTCTTCTAAGTAATAGTATAATAGAGCTGATTTAAGCCTATCTACAATCAAGATTATATACAAAGAAGAAACTTCTCCCAAAAGACAGGATGAGTTAAGTACCATCAACTCAAGAAGAGTAGATTAATTAAAAACTGGAAAATTCTCACTTGACTTAACCTTCCTATTTTTGTAATAAATAGTAAGATAATTTAAAATGAAAATTATTAGAAATGTATTGTGCCGTCAATATTTCATCACCAAAAGTACTTTCTCTCCTGTCCCCTCAATTCTCAGATGATTAAACATGTTTGCAAGGTGTTAAAGGCAGGTAAAGGCACTCTGATAGTCCAAGGAGGTGAGAGTGATATTTTTGAAACAGAAAGAAAGGTTGTCTAAAGTGTTGGGACCCAGATTGTTTATGGTATTGTACCTAAGGAAGCTAAGTACTTGCTTCCATTATTTTTGGGAATGCTATTCACTAATGTCTTATTTCAACAATTCATCTTGAGTTCCTATTCTGTGTGGTAGGAACTTCATATTAGACTGTCTGTTTTGAAAGTGCCATAGGTAAAAATAATTAGATAGATAATAATAAGATTATTATAGATAATAATAGATATCAGTCAGTTCAGTCGCTCAGTCGTGTCCATCTCTTTGCGACCCCACAGACTGCATGAAGCATGCCAGGCTTCCCTGTCCATCACCAACTCCCAGAGCCTCCTCAAACTCATGTCCATCAAGTTGGTGATGCCATCCAATCATCTCATCCTCTGTTGTCTCCTAGTCCTCCTGCCTTCAGTCTTTCCCTACATGAGAGTCTTTTCCAATGAGACAGTTCTTCACATCAGGTGGCCAAAGTATTGGAGTTTCAGCTTCAACATCAGTCCTGAATAAAGGACTGATTATTCAGGACTGATGTCCTTTAGGATGGACTGGTTGGATCTTCTTGCAGTCCAAGGGCCTCTCAAGAGTCTTCTCCAACACCACAGTTCAAAAGCATCAGTTCTTTGGCACTCAGCTTTCTTTATAGTCCAACTCTCACATCCATACATGACTACTGGAAAAGCCATAGCTTTGACTAGACGGACCTTTGTCAGCCAAGTAATGTCTCTGCTGTTTAATATGCTATCTAGGTTGGTTATAGCTTTTCTTCCAAGGAGCAAGCGTCTTTTAATTTCATGGCTGCAGTCACCGTCCTGAGTGACTTGGAGCCCCCCAAAATAAATTATCATACTGTTTCCATTGTTTCCCCATCTATTTGCCATGAAGTGATGGGATAGATAAAGGTGGATATAATAAATATAATTTATATATTTAATATAATGGATAATATGATTAGAAATGTAAATTATTAGATAGTCCTTCTGATATCAATAATTCATTTACATAATGTAGTTTCTTTCCTGTGTTCAATTGAGAAAAGAATAAAACACATTTGGCTACTTAAAATTTCATTTTCCCCATCATTGTCAGCATGTTTACTTACTAGAAAAATCTGACATTAAAACTGTGTGACTTGGTTTTTAAATTTTGTAACAGAAGACAATAAAGTAGCATAACTGTAAAGTACACAGATGTCATTGTATTATAGTGTCTGCAGTGGATAGATCCAGATAGTATACAGATCTGGCTTTTTATCCTACTCTAGTTTTTCATGTCAAGGTGATGTTTTGACATGTCTCTAAAGGTCTCTTAGACCTTTAAAAATAGGTACTATTTTCTAAATACCTCACTGAAAGATTAGGGTATATTAAATGACTTACCGTTCTTACCTTTATTGGATCAAATATACTGTGTATTTATTTTATATCAGCATAACCTTAGGTAGGCAGAGAGCATAAAATGATGAAAAGAGATGTTTTGGCTTTCAAGGGACTCACAATTTATCCAGGTAAGATCAAGCTGTGAGTCAGACATGAAAATAAGTAACCATGGTCTATGGTGATGAAGTGCTGTTGTAATAGAAGTAGTAGCAACATGTCACAGAACCTCAGAGGCAGAGAGCATCAACACTGGAAATTATTGATATGATACAGAAAAAATCCTTATGTTTCCAATTAAGCAGCCCAAATATTTAGGGTAAATTACTCATGCACTAGCACAAGACAGTTCCCTCTTTGAGGCCCCATGGACTATAGAGTCCATAGAATTTTCCAGGCCAGAATACTGGCATGGGTAGCCTGTCCCTTCTCCAGGGGATCTTCCCAACCCAGGGATCGAACCCAGGTCTCCTGCATTGCAGGTGTTTTATTTACCAGCTGAGCCACCAGGGAAGACCAAGAATATTGGAGTGGGTAGCCTGTCCCTTCTCCAGGGGGTCTTCCTGATCCAGGAATCGAACCAAGGTCTCCTGCATTGCAGGTGGATTCTTTACCAACTGAGCTATCAGGGAAGCCCACAAGATACTTCAGTTTTTATTAATTCTGGACTTCAGAATTTATAATCACATAGCTTCACTTAGAGTAAGGAAAAAAAATAAGCAACGCAGTAATCTGCTATTGGCTTGTCTATTTTGGTCTCTGACTTCAAGGACTTTGTGGAGAGGGTGTGTGATTGTGTAATGCAATGTCCATGTATTATGCTTTTCAATTTTTGAAATCAAAGTACTCAATCAGCATTAATTAGGAGATATTGTGCTGTAATTTCCAAGTACATGTACAATGGGTAGTCTTCTAAATTGTGTGCAATTTTCCTTTTCTTTCAAATTTCCACATGGAGCTTTCCCTATTATACATTAAATTGAGAGGCAGTTAGTTTCACATTCTGGGCATCCAAACATTAGTTGTTTTTTTTTTTTTTTTTAAATATTTTCATGTGTAGTGGGCAAAATATGCATACCTCTGGAAAACTTGATCCTTGCTCTTTTCCTCATCACACGCTCTTCATGGGCCTCTGGTAACAAACTTGGAACTGTTCCTTTTGGTTTTATAAATCATGTCTAAGGGATTCTAAACCACATTTAATTACACATGACAGAAAAGCTTCATGTGCTAATGTTCTTCTGGTTGACCCACCATGAGTTTCTGCTAAAATTTTCATGAGCCTTGGAGACACTTCTACAGAGTAGTCCCCAGAGCATTTCGTGGACACTGATGATGCAAGAGTGTACCATCCCATTGATGGTTGTCCCAGAGCTCCCCAGGCTAAGCACTCCCATTCCCTGAAAGCCGCTCACGGACCACGTTGCTTCTATAAATGGCTGAAATGTGATGCGGCTTCCCCTGCAACTTCCTTCAGTTCAGCCTAATGGAGATTAAGATCCATTAAGAGCTCTTTGCTCCATGTGCAGTTTCGATTGATCAGACTGACTCATTTCATTTCAGCCAATGATCCTATTACAGAAGCTGACTCTTCCAGTGTTTTACTGGCACAAGGAAACCTGCAAACGTCTCTGTTCTGTAACCAGCAGTTCGGAGAAGGCCATGGACTCGAGTTGCATTTTCCAGCCCCTGCTTGACATCATTTGCAGTGTATGATTCTTAAAAGTTTGGGGGGAGTTGTTCTCATTCATGTTCTTACTTAGGATTGGCTTACAGGTTAGAAGTCTATGTGATTCATTTAAGAAATAAACATTTGACTGGGAAACTATATTAACCACAATATAGCTGTAGACAGAGATCAGTATGAGCAACACAGTGGCTTGGAGAGGAGGTTTCTCTGAATTGGAAACCTATGAGGGAAGCAGCTAGAGAAAAGAAAGGTTTGTCTATAATGACAGACTGTGTATTAAATGAATAGTCTATATTTGTTTGTAAAAGGAGGTGTTAAGCTCATAGCAGACATTATGGTTCTAGTGGTCAACACTAAGTGGATTTTTGCAAGATGTAAGAAGTGGACCTTCTAGAAAGAGTTTATGGGAAAGGATAGGAAAAGAAGTACGTGTAGCTATGTGGCTATCCTGACTGAAGTCCTTCTTTGACTAATTAAAATTGTGAGGATTTTCATATTCAAGTGCCTTCATGTTCCGTAAACACTTTCATGTAGATGAGTAATATATTTCAACTGCCATTATTGAGCATCTATCATGTACTGTATCTTTAACTTTTATTGTGACATTTAATCCCTTTAAGAGCCCCTGTAAACTTTAAATTATTACCAGCTCCAGTTTTTAGATGGGAAGATAAAACCATGGGGAGGTCAAATGGTTTGCCTAATGTCTTGACCTGGAAGAGACACAGCCTGGTTTCAAACTCAAGTCTGACTGGTTTCCAGGGAGGATTCTGTTTTGTTTTGTTTTTAAAGGACCTCACACTTTCTTAGGGCTTCCCAGTTGATTCAGTGGTAAAGAATTCGCCTGCCAATGCAGGAGATGCAGGAGACGTGGGTTTGATCCCTGGGTTGGGAACATCCCCTGGAATAGGAAACGACAACCCACTCCAGTATTCTTGCCTGGGAAATGCCATGGACAGAGAAGCCTGGGGAGCTACAGTCCATGGTTTACAGAGTCAGTCATGACTGAGCATGCACGCACACACACACACATTCACAATAATAACTGCTTTAAAGTTACTGAAACATGAAATAGGGTCATGTATGGAAAGAATAGTTGAGATCACTTTCCTTGAATCCACAAATGCCTTAACACGACCTGTAGGGGCCTGCATGACCTGATCACTGGTGGAGTCCAAACTTCTTCTAAATCCCAAGGCCCAATATATGCTTCAAAAACACTAGTGACATTTAACAGTGTGTTGTGCAGGGTTGTTGTTCTGTCTCTTTGAGATGCCATGAACTGCAGGACACCAAGCTTCCTGTCCTTCACTATCTCCAGGAGTTTGCTCAAACTCCATTGAGTCAGTGATACTATCCAACCATCTTATCCTCTGTTGCCCCCTTCTCCTCTTGTGCAGGGGATCTGCACTATTCTCTGGGGATACAGAGATGAAGAGACATGGCTCCTGGCCTGGAGGCAGTCACATTTTATTAGGGAGCCAGAAAACATAAACTACCAGTTCTGGTTGAAGCCAGTGGTTACACTGTTAGGAAATGGGAAAGAACATAGCTTTTAGTTTTGCTTGGATAGAAGGTGGGTGGGAATAAGTACAGTCCATCTGGACAACTCACTTTCAGAAGGTCATTAATACAGTTTCAAAAGTCTTTGCAAAGTGAGATTTTTTTTTTTTTTTCCTACAGAAAAGGGTACATGGAGATTGAGGAGAACCAGTATCACAACCAAGCTGGGGGACTCAATGAAGAGTTGCTCCTTCAGCAAATGAGCTTCACTAAAGGAAACCAACCCTGAATATTCATTGGAAGGACTGACGCTGAAACTGAAGCTCCAGTATTTTGGCCATCTGATGGAAAAAGCCAACTCACTGGAAAAGACCCTGATGTTGGGAAAGATTGAAGGCAGGAGGAGAAGGGGACAACAGAGGATGAGCTGGTTGAATGACATCACCGATTCAATGGACATGAGTTTGAGCGAACTCCAGGAGATGGTGAAGGACAGGGAAGCCTGGTGTGTTGCAGTCCATGGGGTTTCAGAGTCGGACACGGCTTAGCGACTGAACAACAACAAGAGTGTTTCAAGGAGGGGATTCCCAGAGCAGATGGAGGAACTTCCCACATACCAGCTGTGCAGTCCAACTTGTGTTTTATTAAATAATCCATATTGTTGATGATGTTGGGTAATTCTGAGCACTCGATCATCGTGACTCAATTCTGAGCAAGGGCTCTGGGCTCTTTTTAGGTAAGATTTTCTTGTCATTGTGTTGCTGGGTGCCAGCACTTGTGGCAGAGCTAGATGTTCTCAGATGGAAGCAATGTTTCTCTGTCACCAGTAGGTGATGTTGGGCTTCATGGCTGCACTGTTTACTGTGATGGCCCATCTTTCCTGCCTTAACACTTTAGCTCACTTTGTACCCTTCGCCTGGAATTCCCTTTCCACTTTTCTTCTCTTGAAGGTCCAGTTCAAAAAATGTTTGAGTTCACGGAGGCTCTGTAACAACCTAGAGGGGCAGGAAGGGGTGGGAGCTGGGAGGGAGGCTCAAGAGGAAGGGGACATATGTAATACCTATGGCTGATTCATGTTGATGTATGGCAGAAACCAAGGCTAAAATATTGTAAAGCAATTATTCCTCAATTAACAATAAATAAATTGAAAAAAAAGTTTGAGTTCCTACTACCTTTCCCTGGAGTCTGTATTAAGAGCCTGGGCAATGGCTATGTCTTATGATCTTTGTGTCCGTAAGATTGCTGACACTCATTAGAGACTCCATAAGTGTTTGCAGAATGAATGATCTAGAGCACAGATGTGAGGGCTCTGAAACCCTGGAGAGACCCAAGTGGGAGGTTGTCAGAATTCTGTAGCATGGCATGCTAGGTTTGGACCAGAGTGGTTGTGGTAAGAAGGAAGAAATAATTCGTCACTTTTACTTCCTGAAAGTTTCATATATTTGGTTACCAGATCAAATCTGAATTTTGGTTCTGATTTGATTCCTGAACATACGAAGGAAAACCTGTTCGTCCACAAAGGCAGACTGCCAATTCCCTAGTTAATCACACGCAATGCTGTTGCTCAAGAGGCAGATACAGATCAGATTAAGTTTCCAGGCAATCTGCGGAGAATTAAGTAAATGATGTTGAATTAGTCGGGCTACATATATCTGAACAAGCATATATTTGGAGTCAATCCCAAAGAAAATATAATACAATATTTTAATCTCAGTTTAAAAGTAAAAATGACACTGCCACCACAAGATCTCAGTCTTAAAAAAAAAAAAGTGTGTTCTCTCAACCTGGCAGAGTTGACACAAATGATTCCTGCCAGGGGTGCCGTGGGATGCTTCATAAGCCTCAACACCTTATCTAAGATTCCAAATTTTTAATCTGTTGCTAACCATATTGTCTTTTTTGGATATTCATTAAAAAATCCCGATTGTTCCAATGCACTGGAAATAATAAAATAATATTGTTACTAATTTGGTGAATCCTGAGCTTCTAAACAATTAGGTGGTGACACAGAAAGAGGAGATTTGAGGCTCATCTTTCTTTCCTGTAAATTGTAACATGAAGCGACAGAGTACAGAGAAAACAAAAATTGTTAGCTATAAAAATGCACTGAGTAAACCGTGTACTTATCAAAATCGTTTCGTGAAGTCTCCACAATGAGGATAGGTTATTTTTCTCTTCTTTTTTCTGTACCTTACAGTTTCAGTCTTAACACAAGAGGCAAAATATCATAAAAACAAGTTGATAAAAGGGATGTAGTCTCAAAAGAAAATCTCGTGTACATGCTGGGATCAAAACAAAATCAACCCAAATTCTTATTTATTGTGTTGCACAATAAAAGCCAATATTCATGTTGACAATATTCAGGCACTGTAAGATTTTCAAACACAAAAGACTTCATTATATTTATAGCATAATTTCCTTAAAGAGATGGAAAAACAAATTCAAATTCAAATCAGGATGGTCTCAATAAAGCTTGAAATGAACAATTCTTCCTGTTTAGTAATTGCTAAGCAAAACCTTCCAGTTATTGTGACATTTTATGCCACGAACATTTTAGTTAGTAAAAGTGTTTTATTTCTAAGTACCACTAAGCACCAAATCGTATCTATGAGAATATATAAAAATATATTTGACTATATATAAAACATATATAAATATTATGTGTAACACTTATCAAACAGATTGGCCATTGTGCTGTTGTTTTGGAAACCCTGAATTTTGGCAGGCTTGAGATGCTACATATACAGCACCTCTGAGAAGAGCCATATAATGATGCTTTAAAAAAATATTTGACCTTTAGAGATGGTTGTACCAATGGCAGTAGTTAAAAGAGGATATTTAACTTATTTGGAAAAGTTTTATTGTCTTCTCTGTGCCAGACACTGTTGTAGGTACTGGACACAGCAGTGTACAAAAGACAAGGAACTTGTGGTCTAGTGGTTATACATTTGTTTGATATCCAACATAAATACTGTTACATCAGAGGAAGTCTGGGTACTATTCCATCTCCCAAGCCTATGCTTTGTTGCCCATTTACAGCTCTAAGTTTATCTTGCAGAGCATGTGAAGAAACATTGAGTTATGTTCCTACAGAGTGTGAAGAATGGGGATGTGGATAAATTATCACAGCTAGAGTTTTGCAGACAAAAATCACTTCCTAATGTGCCTTTTAAGAAACAACAGTAACAATGGCAACAGGCATGAAAACACCCCATACCATGATCTTCAATTAATAATACGTTGTAGGGATTTCCCTGGCAGTCCAGTCATTGAGACTCCAAAATTCCACTGCAGAGGGCACAGGATCAATCCCTGGCCAGGGAAATAAGTTCCCACATGCCACATGGTGCAGTTAATTAATAAGCTTAAAAAAATGTCATCACCACCATGATGTTAAAAAATAATACTATGGTACATTGTAATTGTGAATAGATGGGGCTTTACTGTTTAAAAGAGTGTTCAAATGCATACCTCTGTGAAGCAGTCAAGAAAGATGTTATCTCTGTATTACAAATCTGGATTCTGAGGTTTCAGTGAGTTTTCATAGGTCACACGGTAAGTAAGTTGTATAACTAAGACTAGGACTCAAATGTTAGGGCAATTAATCCATCTTGGCTTTCTGAACACCTTGATCTCACTCCTTTCATAAACTTTGTTGGTTTAACACAGGACTGTGATCCCTGGAGATTTTACTTTCTAAAATTATTATGGTTAAAGTGATGTGTGTTGCTTTAATAGATATTCTTATGCTCCCATGCTGAGAATTCTAGAAGCAGAGCCCTGAGCAATCCTATAAAGAATATGTTGAGTTACCGGGGAAGTTTTTGCATTTGAATTTGAGCTAACGCTTAGGTTCTGACCTATTTTATTCATTAACAAAATAGGTGTCAGATTTCAAAAGAGTAGGATGGTGAATCGTGAGAACTATTATCATGGCTAAATTCCAAAGCAAGCTTTCCTATCATGACAATTTCCAAATGGACAAAGTCAATTCCTTAGAAGAGGAAATCAATACCTGGATGGTACTTTCTTTGGGTCTCAAAACATTTAGATGGGTGACTCCATTTGCTTGGTGTGGCTCTATACAGAGGGAGTGTGGGTCAATGCAATATACAATTTTACCTTAAAGTTTTGCAGAAAGAATTCATGCTCAACTAGTTTTTGTTTTTTGGAAAGTGGCATGTTTTTAGTGCTATGTTTGCAGTGGCTTTTTAGCACACTAAGAGTGTTCCCTCTGGACCCCTGCCCTCACCCAGGCCCACCCCTCCAGTCCATGTCAGGGTGTGGGGGAAGTCTTTGTAGGGCCCCCTCAGCTGTCTCCAGATTTCAAGTGACACAGAAGTGGGTTAAGTAAAGCTGCTACTTGGAGAACTTGAGATGCAGAAAGTGCATCAGCCTTAAGCTTGAAGGTGGAAGCCACACCCAGGATCCCTTCTGCGGGTGTCCACCTCAGATCTCTGCAGCATTGGCATCTAGCCCAGGGGGCAGGGTGTGGGCCAGCCTGAGCATGCCAGGTGGGCAGCCCCTGTTCAACTATTCATGGGGGTCAACAGCATCTGCTTTGGAGACCATCTGACACACCAACACACACACACATACACTCACATGGCTTTTGAATTTTTTTCTCTTTCTTTTTTATTTTTTAAATTATGAAAGTATGATAACACATTTATAGGAGACTTGAAAAACACAGAACAAACTTACATACAGTTCCACTATATATTGCAATTATTTTTTTAAGTATATAAGTTTTTAGTTGGAGTTTCAACATCAAACTCTCAGAAATTAATAGAATGAATAGATAGAAAAGTAGGATATGGTAGACCCGAAAAGCACCATGAACCAATTCAACGATTTACACAATTTCCACACAACAGTAGGATATAAATTCTATTCAAGTTCCTGTAGACTATAAACTGAATTTTTAAGAACACTCCAAGACAACAATCTTGACTGAATTTTCTCAACAGTGACTTTTTCTGTTATGATCATCTGGAGTTATGTGTATGTGTGTGAATTTAACACATGTGTACAAGAGTGCATATGCAATACTTGTGCAGATAGGTTATTCATGGAGTTCTATCCTATCACGTGATTTTACAGGGTAAAAATTATTTATTTCTTTTCTAATTGGCGGATAATTAGTTTACAATATTGTGATGGTTTTTGCAATTTTTTTTTTTAAAGTCCCCAGGAAATAAGAACCCCAGAAAATTGAACCACCTTTGATGGTTCTCCTTTTAAATCAAATGCCAATAGCCAGTCTATTGCTAGTCTGAAGTCAGAAAGAGCACAAACAGGCACCATTGCTTTAGTGGAAACTTAAATTCAGAAAAGATACATACCAGTTTCCCAGGGTTTGAAATGGGTGGAAATTCAGGGTTTCGTATTGCAAATTCAGCCCTTATCCCTGGAGGATGGTTTTCTTTAGATACAGACATATCCCCTCCAAATTAGGTGTGACCACTTAGAGCTGGTGTCTAGTGGTTGAGAGTGCCACTGGGAAAGCCCATAACTGCCAAGCAGGAAGTATGGAATGTGACAACTCTGACCTCAACATTAATTATGCATCAAAGAGTAACATGTGGGTCAGTGGAAGAGCCAGAAGTATTTATATGGAATGCACCACTCACTGTAATAGCTGGATTTGGGTCCTGGTAAAGACAACCTCTTGTAGAAATTATTTCCATGGGAATTTGGTTCTCAGTTTGACCCTTGGTCCCAGAAAATGGAAGTTTGTGTGGTTTCCAAGAGTATGACCCTAGGACATTATTGCCTTCCATAGTATCCGGTCCCATCACTTCATGGCAAATAGATGGGGAAACAGTGGCTGACTTTATTTTTCTGGGCTCCAAAATCACTGCAGATGGTGATTGCAGCCATGAAATTAAAAGACGCTTACTCCTTGGAAGGAAAATTATGACCAACCTAGACAGCATGTTGAAAAGAAGAGACATTACTTTGTCAACAAAGGTCCGTCTAATCAAGGCTATGGTTTTTCCAGTGGTCATGTATGGATGTGAGATTTGGACTATAAAGAAAGCTAAGCGCTGAAGAATTGATGCTTTTGAACTGTGGTATTTGAGAAGACTCTTGACAGTCCCTTGGACTGTAAGGAGATCTAACCAGTCCATCCTAAAGGAGATCAGTCCTGGGTGTTCATTGGAAGGACTGATGTTGAAGCTGAAACTCCAATACTTTGGCCACCTGATGTGAAGAACTGACTCATTTGAAAAGACCCTGATGCTGGGAAAGATTGAGGGCAGGAGGAGAAGGGGACGATAGAGGATTAGATGATTGGATGGCATCACCGACTCAATGGACATGGGTTTAGGTGGACTCCAGGAGTTGGTGATGGACAGGGAGGCCTGGCGTGCTGTGGTCCATGGGGTTGCAAAGAGTCGGACACGACTGAGGGACTGAACTGAACTGAACTAATGCTTACTTAATTTTGTTGGAAGAAGCTCAGTGATCCCAAGGACTCAGGTGCTATCTAGTAATAAAAATACAAACTGGGGACGTTTACTGATGATCCCTAATCAATGGCATCGAAACAGCTACCATCCAAGTGGATTCATCAGATACCTGGTGCACAGTTTAGCAAGCAGTCCTAGTTTCAATTCAATATGCTTTTCCCTTTGAGTGGAAATCAAGGCAAAGATATTCAAGTTAGGCTTCATAAGCAAACGTTTATATAATGTACTGAATTGTATTAGCCCTAAATGTGTAACTAGCTGTGGTGTTTGCTGACACAGGGCCAAAGAAGATATTAAGAAGAAGCAAAATCCAATGACTTGGGAAGATTTGTTTGTTTAGATGATGCTTCTCAATATGTATAGCAGAAACAAACATTTTGAACCAGAGATGAAGAGCAAGGTAAAGGGGGAAAAAAAATGATTACCTGCTACCTGTCATGAAAACACATGCTTAGTGTTGAGACTAAATTTAAGAAGAGATATTTTATATATTTTTCAGCTTGCCAAGATATGCTAAACACATTAAACAAACCCAGTCTTCCTGTTCAAAATGTATGAAATTTCTATTCCATTTTTAAGGTATCTGCACACAGCTGACATATCTGTTTAACCTAAAAAATTGTTTCCTGTAATTTCTTTTTTCTTGATGTATTTTTTTCCTGAGCCAACATGTCAGTTTTGCATTTTAAGTGTATTGTGTGCTATCTGCTACAAATGGGAAAAAAGTCAATAGATTTAATTATGTTTATCTGAATATTTGATAAAATGGAACAAGACAAAAAACCAAAATCATCTTTTAAGAATTTTCAAAATTGATTGGAACTAAACTTCATTAATATTTTCCTAATATGAAATTTGTACAATTTATACAATTTTGCCTTTTGAAATGTATATCTCAGTGTCTGGTATTTTGGGATAGTGCTACTAATAGGTTAATTATGGAATCCTGATATCCTACATTTAATCATTATACCATATTCTATCAATTTTTTTCCTCAGTAATGACTTTTTCATTTGTTTCCCCACTTCTTACTGCTATGGTTCAAGCTTTCCTTTCTCTTCTTTGGAGTGTTTCTAATAGCTTTCTTCTCTGGGGCCTCTGCATCTCTAAGATTACTTCACTCCAGTCCCCTTCACATGGCTGTTGGGATTATCTTTTTAAGAAACAAGTATGACTGTGGTGTGCTGTAATCCATAGGATCGCAAAGAGTCAGATCTGGCTGAGGGACTGAGCACAAAAATAATGGGTATATAAAAATATTTTGCATTTATTTGTATTTTATTGATGATTTGTGAAATCTTTTCATGTGCTTATTTGCCATTCATATATCTTTTTTGGTGAAATATTTGTTCAAGTCTTCTGCCCATTAAAAAATATTTGGTTGACAGACATTATTTTTGATGGTACCATAATAAGAGCATTTCCTTTAAAATCAGGAATAAGGCAGAGATACTCACTGTCATTGATTCTGTTCAACACTGTATCAGAAGAGCTAGTCAGTACTAGATACATACATAGATCCTGGACATGTGACAGAAGCAGAAATAGGAAAAACTCAGACCATTGTATAAATGGTGTGAGATAATCAATTATCCATTTGAGGGAAAAAATAAACTTGAATTGCTGCCTCACACCTTACCTTAACCCCTGGAGGAGAGCACGGCAACCCACTTCAGTATTCTTGCCTGGAGAATTCCGTGGACAGAGGAGCCTGGCGGGCTACAGTCCACAGGGTCCCAAAGAGTTGGACATGACTGAAGTGACTGAGCATGCATGCACTCACCATACCTTAAAATCAATACTAAATGAATTAAAAATTTAATCTAAAAGGCTAAACTTTAAAACTTTTCAGAGAAATTATTGGAGACAATGGTTTAGGAGCAAAGAAATATTTTTAAAGCAGACACAAATGTTACTAATCTCAAAAGAAAAAAATTGATAGGTTAATTGTATTAAAATATGACTCTTTGTTAAAAGACACCATGAAGAAAGTGATCTACTTTGGCAAAGAAAATGTGGCAGAAATTGAGAAATAAAGGAAAATATACCAGTTTCACTTAAAAATGTAAATATAAAAGTCTAATATAAAATATTAGTAAATATGATCTAGCAATATAGTAGAAGTGAGTGCCCACTCTTACAGCTCTCATTTAAAAATTTTCATGAACTATCAACCACTTTGAAGAGATGAAAAAATCTGAGGTACAAGAATTGCAATTAAACAAGAGAAATTACCTTTAAATTCCAATGATGTTATTGTATTTCTAGAAAGTCTGAGTTAATCATCTAAAATTCAGCTAGGGAAAAAATGAGGAAAATCATTAATGTGAATAACTGCCTCTTTTGTAAATTAATTAATTGTTTTTTTATTGAAGGATAATTGCTTTACAGAATTTTGCTGTTTTCTGTCAAATCTCAACATGAATCAGCCATAGGTATACATATATCCCCTCCCTTTCGAAACTCCCTCCCATCTCCCTCCCCATCCCACCCCTCTAGGTTGATACAGAGCCCCTGTTTGAGTTTCCTGAGCCATACAGCAAATTCCTGTTGGCTATCTAATTTACATATGGTAATATAGGTTTCCATGTTACTGTTTCCATACATTTCACCCTCCCCTCCCTTCTCCCCATGTCCATAAGTCTGTTCTCTATATCTGTTTCTCCATTGTTGCCCTGTAAATAAATTCTTCAGTACCATTTTTCTAGATTCTGTATATATGTGTTAGAATATGGTATTTATCTTTCTCTTTCTGACTCACTTCACTCTGTAATAGGTTCTAGGTTCATCCACCTCATTAGAACTGGCTCAGATATGTTACTTTTTATGGCTGAGTAATATTCCAACCTAGACAGCATAAAAAAGCAGAGACATTACTTTGTCAACAAAGGTCCGTCTAATCAAGGCTTTGGTTTTTCTAGTAGTCATTATGGATGTGAGAGTTGGATTATAAAGAAAGCTGAGTGCTGAAGAATTGATGCTTTTGAACTGTGGTGTTGGAGAAGACTCTTGAGAGTCCCTTGGACTGTGAGGAGATCCAACCAGTCCATCCTAAAGGAGATCAGTCCTGGGTGTTCATTGGAAGGACTGATGTTGAAGCTGAAACTCCAATACTTTGGCCACCTGATGTGAAGAGCTGACTCATATGAAAAGACCCTGATGCTGGGAAAGATTGAGGGCAGGAGAAGGGGATGACAGAGGATGAGATGGTTGGATGGCATCACCGACTCGATGGACATGGGTTTGGGTGGACTCCGGGAGTTGGTGATGGACAGGAAGGCCTGGTGTGCTGCAGTTCATGGGGTCGCAAAGAGTTGGACACGACTGAGCTACTCAACTGAACTAAACGGAATATTCCATTGTGTATATATACCAGAACTTCTTTATCCATTCATCTGTCGATGAGCATCTAGGTTGCTTCCATGTTCTAGCTATCGTAAATAGTGCTGCAATGAACAATGGGATACGTGTATCTTTTTCAATTTTGGTTTCCTCAGGTTATATGCCTAGCAGTGGGATTTCTGGGTCACATGATGGTTTTATTTGTAGGTTTTTAAGGAATCCCCATACCTTCTTCAATAGTGATACCAATTTACATTCTCACCAACAGTGCAAGAACATTCCCGTTTCTCCACATCCTCTCCAGCATTTATTGTTTGTAGACTTTTTGATGAGGGCCATTCTGACTGGTGCGAGGTGATATCTCATTGTAGTTTTGATTTGCATTTCTCTTATAATGAGTGATGTTGAGCATCTTTTCATGTGTTTGTTAGCCATCTGTATGTCTACTTTGGAGAAATGTCTCTTTAGGTCTTTTTCCCACTTTTTGATTGGGTTTGTTTTCCTGGTATTGAATTGTATGAGCTGTTTGTTTCATTTGCCATTATTTTCTCCTATTCTGAGGGTTCTTTTTTCAACTTGCTTATAGTTTCCTTTGCTATGCAAAAGCTTTTAAGTTTAATCAGGTCCCACTTGTTTACTTTTGTTTTTATTTCCATTACTCTAGGAGGTGTGTCATACAGGATCTTGCTTTGATTTATGTCATCTAGTGTTCTGCCTATGTTTTCCTCTAAGAGTTTTATAGTTTCTGGTCTCACATTTAGGTCTTTAACCTATTTTGAGTTTATCTTTGTGTATGGTGTTAGGAAGTGTTCTAAATTCATTCTTTTACATGTAGCTGTCTAGTTTTCCCAGCACCATTTATTGAAGAGGCTGTCTTTGTCCCATTGTATATTCTTGCCTTTTTTGTCAAAAATAAGGTACCCATTGGTGCATGGATTATTTCTGGGCTTTCTATCTTGTTCCATTGGTCTATATTTCTGTTTTTGTGCCAGTACCATACTGTCTTGATGACTGTAGCTTTGTAGTATAACCTGAAGTGAGGAAGGTTGATCCCTCCAGCTCTATTCTTCTTTCTCAAGACTGATTTGGCTATTTGGGGTCTTTTCTGTTTCCATATGAAGGGTGAAACTTTTTGTTCTAGTTCTGTGAAAAATGCCATTGGTAATTTGATAGGGACTGCATTAAATCTGTAGATTGCATTTGGTAGACTAGTCATTTTCACAATATTGATTCTTCCTACCCAGGAACATGGAATATCTTTCCATCTTTTTATGTCATCTTTGATTTTTCATTAGTATCTTATAATTTTCTGTGTACAGTTCTTTCATCTCCTTAGGTAAGTTTATTCCTAGATATTTAATTCTTTTTGTTGTAATGGTAGATAGGATTGATTCCTTAATTTCTCTTTCTGATTTTTCATTGTTAGTATATAGAAATGCAAGTCATTTATGTGTATTGATTTTGTATCCTGCAGCTTTGCTAAATTCACTGATTAACTCTAGTAATTTTCTGATAGTATCTTTAGGGTTTTCTATGTAGAATATCATGTCATCTGCAAACAGTGAGAGCTTTCTTCTTCTTTTCCCATCTGAATTCCTTTTATTTCTTTTTCTTCTCTGATTGCTGTAGCTAAGACTTCCAAAACTATGTTGAATAATAGTGGCGAAAGTGGACACCCTTATCTTGTTCCTGATCTTAGTGGGAATGCTTTCAGTTTTTCACCATTGAGAAAAATGTTGGCTATAGGTTTATCATATATGGCCTTTAATATGTTGAGGTTGGTTCCTTCAATGCCCATTTTTTGAAGAGTTTTGATCATAAATAGGTGCTGGATTTTGTCAGAGGCTTTTTCTGCACCTATTGAGATTATCATAAAGTTTTGATCTTTGATTTTGTTAATATGGTGTATCACATTGATTGATTTCCATATATTGAAGACTCCTTGCATCCCTGGAATAAACCCAACTTGATCATGGTGGGTGAGCTTTTTGACATGCTCCTGAATTCTGTTTGCTAAAATTTTGTTGAGGATTTTTGCACCTATGTTCATCAGTGACATTGGCCTGTATTTTCTTTTTTGTGTGTGTTGTCTGTGTCTGGTTTTGGTATCAGGTTGATGGTGGCCTGAATTTGGAAGTGTTCCTTTCTCTGCAATTTTTTGAAAGAGTTTTAGTAGGCCTTTGCTCTTTTGTAAATGTTTGATAGAATTCTCCTGTGACGCCATCTGGTCCTGGGCTTTTGTTTTTTGGGAGATTTTTGATCACAGCTTCAATTTCAGTGATTGTAATTGGGTAGTTCATAATTTCTACCTGGTTCAGTCTTGGAAGATTGAACTTTTCTAAGAATTTGTCCATTTCTCCCAGGTTATCTATTTTCTTGCCATATAGTTGTTCATAATGGTCTCTCATAATCCTTTGTATTTCTGCATTTTCTGTTGTACCCACTCCTTTTTCATTTCTAATTTTGGTGATTTGATTCTTTTCTCTTTTTTTTTCTTGATGAGTCTGGCTAAAGGTTTGTTGATTTTGTTTATCTTCTCAAAGAACCAGCTTTGAGTTTTATTAATCTTTACTATTGTTTCTTTAATTTCTTTTTCATTTATTTCTGCTCAGATCTTTATGATTTCTTTCCTTCTACCAATTTTGGTTTTTTTCCTTCTTCTTTTTCTAGTTGCTTTAGGTGTAAAGTTAGGCTGTCTAGTCGATGTTTTTCTTCTTTCTTGAGGTAGGATTGCATTGCTATAAACTTCCTTCTTAGAACTGCTTCTGCTGCATCCCATAGGTTTTGAGTTGTTGTGTTTTCATTGTCATTTGTTTCTAGAATTTTTTTGATTTCACTTTTGATTTCTTCAGTAACCTGTTGGTTATTTATTAACATGTTGTATAATCTCCATGTGTTGTGTTTCTTACAGTTTTTTTCTTGTAATTGGTATCTAGTCTCATAGCATTGTGGTCATAGAAGATGCTTGATACAATTTCAATTTTCTTAAATTTACTGAGGTTTGATTTGTGACCCAAGATGTGGTCTATCCTGGAGAATGTTTCATGTGCACTTGAGAAGAAGGTGTATTTTGCATTTGGATGGAACATCCTGAAGATATCAATGAGATCCATCTCATCAGATGTATCATTTAAGACTTGTGTTTCCTTATTAATTTTATATTTTGATGATCTGTCCATTGGTGTGAGTGGGGTGTTAAAGTCTCCTGTTATTATTGTGTTACTGTCAATTTCTCCTTTTATGTCTGTTAGTGTTTGTCTTATGTATTGAGGTTCTCCTATGTTGGGTGCATAGACATTTACAATTGTTATGTCTTCCTCTTGGATTGATCCTTTGATCATTATGTAGTGTCCTTCCTTATCTCTTGTAATCTTCTTTAATATCTATTTTGTCTGATATGAGGATTGCTACTCCAGCTTCCTTTTGCTTCCATCCTCTCACTCAGTCTATATGTGTCTTGAGGTCTGAAGTGGGTTTCTTGTAGGCAGCATATATTGGTTTCTTGTTTTTGTATCCATTCAGCCAGTCTGTGTCTTTTGGTTGGAGCATTTAATCCATTTATATTTAAAGTAATTATTGATATATATGTTCCTATTGCCATCTTCTTAATTGTTTGGGGTTGATTTTGTAGATCTTTTTTCTTCTGTTGTATTTTTTAACTATATAAGTCTGTTTAACATTTGTTATAAAGCTGGTTTGGTGGAACTGAATTCTCTTAACTTTTGCTTGTCTGAAAATCTTTTGATTTCTCCATCAATTTTGAATGAGATCCTTGCTGGGTACAGTAATCTTGGTTGTATATTTTCCCCTTTCATTACTTTAAATATATCCTGCCAGTCCCTTCTGGCCTGCCGAGATTCCACTGACAGATCAGCTGATAAGTGTATAGGGTTTCCCTTGTATGTTACTTGTTGCTTCACCCTTGCTGCTTTTAATATTCTCTTTGTGTTTAGTCTTTGTTAGTTTGATTAGTATGTGTCTTGGCGTGTTTCTCCTTATGTTTATCCTGTATGGGACTCTTTGTGCCTCTTGGACTTGGCTATTTCCTTTTCCATGTTGGGGAAATTTTCAACTTGATCTCTAAAAAATTTCTCATACCTTTTCTTTTTGTCTTCTTCTTCTGGGACCCCTATAATTCAAATGTTGGTGTGTTTGATATGGTCCCAGAGGTCTCTGGGACAGTCCTCAGCTCTTTTCAGTCTTTTTACTTTATTGTGCTCTTCAGAAGTTATTTCCACCATTTTATCTTCCAGCTCACTGATTCATTCTTCTGCTTTAGATATTCTGCTATCGATTCTTTCCTTTCTGTTAGTGTTTGTCTTATGTATTGAGGTATTCCTATGTGGGTGCATAGATATTTACAATTGTTATGTCTTCCTCTTTGTTTGTCTCTGTATGCTTATTCTTTAATTCTTCTAGGTGTTTGTTAATTGATTCTTGCATTTTCTCCATTTTGTTTTCAAGGTTTTTGATCATCTTTACTGTCATTATTCTGAATTCTTTTTCAGGTAATTTTCCTCTTTCCTCTTCATTTATTTGGATTTCTGTGTTTCTAGTTTGTTCCTTCATTTGTGCATTATTTCTCTGCCTTTTCTTTTCTTTTCTTTTTTTAAAGTTATTGTGTTTGAGGTCTCCTTTTCCCATGCTTCAAGAAAGTTGAATTCTTTCCTTGAAGAAGGTTGAATTCTTTCATCCTTTTGGTTTCTGCCCTTCTAAGGTTGATCCAGTGGTTTGTGTGAGCTTCTTATAGGGTGAGATTTGTGCTGAGTTTTTGTTTTTTCTCTGATGGGCACGGCTGAGTGAGGTGGTATGCCTGTCTGCTGATGACTGGATTTGTATTTTTGTTTTGTTTGCTGTTTAGATGAGGTGTTGTGCACAGGTACTACTGGTGACTGGGTGATGCTGGGTCTTGTATTACAGTGGTTTCCTTTATGTAAGTTCTCACTATTTGATACTCCCTAGGGTTAGTTCTCTGGTAGTCTAGGGTCTTGTAGTCAGTTCTCCCACTCCAAAGGCTCACGGTTTCATCTCAAGGTTTACATGGTTCTATATGCTCTTTTCCACTGGTCAGGTACTCCCCTCTGCTCTCAGCTGGTGTTCTGCATGCACTTTTGTGTCTGAAGGTGTATTCCTGATGTATCTGTGGAGATGTACTTCACATCAACCTACTCCTCCACCATTTTGTTCTCCCTGTACTGATTTAGCAGTCCTAATCTTCTGGAATCTTGACTGCAATGTTCAGGGCAACATTGGGGTTGAATTAATCAGCTCAGGCCACCACCAGGATGGTTTTTGTAACTTCCACGCAGGTTCCAGGACAGTCTTTTCCAAGTCTTTGAGGGTGGCAGTTTCTTCCAGGTCTGTGGGGAAGTTAGTGGTTGAGGGGCAGAAGGCTTCTGCATCTTACTGGGGGTTCTCTTCACCCCTTGGGTATGGACACTGCCGTGCAGGAGACCTCAGCAGACCTGCCAGTGCACAGAATCCGCCAAATGCCTTGGTGTCTCAGTCCTCTCCTGGGCCACGTGGCGAAGGCTACGTGCTCCAAGTGGGGCAGCCAAGGGCAGTGGATCCCATGGGTGGCGAGTTGACAAAGGGTGCGCCGTCTGGCTGGAGGCGCATCGCTCCCACGGCTGGTGCAGGCTCGGGCGAGGGAGAGGGGCTCCCAGGGAAGTTGGCGGCACTAGGGGCTGACTTTGGACTTTGCGCTTGCTTCACCCCGGCAGTCCTCCGGGGTAAACAGGGAGTCATCAGTGGAATGGGGGCCGGCTGCGGGAAACCTCCGCTGGCCGCCGCCGCCTAGAAAAAGTCCAGCAGCGTCACGACGCTTGGAACCCCCAGCAGCTACTGGAGCAGAGAGCGAGCGAGAGCACCCGGCTGCCTCCTTCTGGCTACGGGCACTCCTTGCTCCCTAATTTTAGCTTTCCAGAATCTAGACACTTAAGTGAGATGGTATAAGGAAAGTATTGAACTTACAGTATCATCCACAGAGATAAATAAGCTTAGTAAGAAATAAGCAGGACCTACATAATTTTTTTAAAAAACCCATTTAGGATGTAAGTAAAAACGTGAATAAATGAAAAACTGTGATTTTCTTTGAATAAGAAAATTCAGTAAAGATGCAAATTTTTCCTAAATTAATTATAAATTTAGTAGAATCATTAATAAAATTTACTAGTTTTGACTTATTTTTGGAACTAGTAAAGCTAGTTCTAAAACCCGTTAAAGAAGTAAGAAGGAAATAGGAGTTCATAGCGAAAAATGAAGTTATGGGGATACACTAAATCTGCCAAATACAAGAATGTATTCATACAGTATATTTTGTACTGGTGCAGATAATTGCCAGACCCATTGAGATCCATAAAGTAATTTAGAATCTGATACAACTGGGCTTTCAGTCAGTTGCCACTGAAAGGAAAAATATCTGGATGTTTACTTCATTCTTAGTCTTAAAGTGAATTCCAGATTCGTCAACAATTCAAATGTTAAAATTAACTTGTTTTCTACCTTGCATCCTAGAAAATGATTCCACAAAAATTTAAGAAGCAAATGAAAAAAAAAATAATGGAAAGGAAAAGTTTTTCTTTCTAAAAGAAATAAAAAATTAAATGCTATTAGTTTTAAACCAAATAGTCATATAAAGTTAAAAATAAATGTATTAAACAAATACCTTAAACAAAGTCAAGCTAGGAAATATTTGTGATATGTAAAACATAGGACTTTTAAGTTTAACTTCATTAACATGTAATAACCCTTCAAATCAATAATAAAACAGTCTAATTTTAAAATGGGGGGACTTCCCTGGCGGTCCAGTGCCTAAGACTCTGTATTCCCAGTGCAGCAGGCTTGGGTCTGATTCCTGGTCAGGGAACTAGATCGCATAGGCTGCAACTAAAAATATTCTCCAAGTCAGAGCTGAGACCAAATGCAGCCAAATAAATAAATATTAAAAAAATAAAATGGGCAGAAAATAGTTAATAGAGAAATATGATTATCTTATAAATTTGAAAGAAGTGCTAATAAAATAAAAAATCACAATAAAATAAATCTAGGAGATGCTTTTTACATAAACTTCCCAAGGATCAGACACTTTGATACTACACTGTAGACAAAGGATGGAACAATAATTTCTCATGCACTTTTAGGGAAACACAAATTGATATAAAAGTTTTCGAGGAGGATTTGGTATCATTCAAATTTAAAATCTACTTGTTTTTTACAAGAAAATTCCATTTCTAAGAATTTATTATACAGACACCCTTTACATATTGATGTCATATTATACAGACATATGTGTTCCTAAGAATATGTGTATAAGTTCGAGTAGTTTTGTAATAAAAGAATGGGTACAATATAGTTGTTGATCAATAAGGAACTGGCTAAACAAATATGAGAAACCCATTGGTGTACTGAAGCTGTTAAAACAATGAGGGAGATTCAAATACAACAATGAAGAAAAATTCTCCAAGAAATATTATTAAATGAATAAAATAAGATGTGAAAATAACACATATACTACATCCTTTTATAAATGGCGACACATGTATTCACATTTTTCTGAAAGGAATCTATTACTAGTGATTGAGTCTACAGAAGGGGAAATGGATTGGAGAGGGGAAAATTTTTTACCTTTTATAGTATCTTTGGTACTTCCTAACCTGATTTGGTTTTCTAAATGAGATTTTATCCTAGTCCATTCTAAACTAGCTACTTCTTTGTTTTGACTCTGTGAAATTATGAATTATGAGTAAGAACAGGTGTTCTTGCTAGCAAAAATTAACACTTTTAAGTATAACCAGTACATCTTACAAGTGCTCTGATTTTAAATTCACAGTGTTTTTAAACTCTTTCCTTTTGATTTTTAAATTGCAATTGTGTGTCAGGATTCCATACAGGGAATTATGAGAAATCAGTAACCATGACAATTAACTGAGCCAAAGAGCTTACCAAGACATCACCACCAATCTAGCTGAAGAGGCTATTAACATAGCAACAGACTTTCAAGGTCAAATCTAAATATTTTCTTTTCTTGATGTCAAGATTGGCCCATTTTGGATTTTTCCTTTCCCTTGGCTTTTCCCAAACATCTTTTTACTTTTAACTGGTAATGTTTTGAGAAAGATGCTTTGCTATCATGAAGTTTGGTATCTAGAAAGACAGAAGGTTCGTGTTTTAATGGTCTCTGTATTTCCTATACTAACATTTCCGTATGTTCATTTACTGAGCCCTGTGTGGCAGAGATAGAGTATGAAATGGTCTGCAGAGAAATACTCTCCAGCCTAGCACTGCACTGACTTCTCCTTTTTGCCTCCGCTCCAGTCCTGTCTCAGCCAAAGGGCACCAGCTCTATAACCATCCACTTCCACCACCCATGCGTTTGCCTAACTTGGTCTTTTGATGAGTTTTCTGGAGACTTTATGCTTTTATGTGAGATACACATGGATTGCAGGAGTGTGGGATGGCTCTTATTCTTTTCATTTTCTTGTGTTCCTCAGCCCCAAATCACCTAAACTCATCCATGTATTGAGTTGATTAAACTCAGAAAGACCTGCTGGTCCATTCTGGAAAATCAGCAAAAACCTTTTTTTTCTGCTGTGGACTTGGAAGTGTTTGACCAGAATAGAATTAGTGACCTTTGACAGTATCACATCTAATCTCCTCACTCTGAAGCTGGGGAAATTTAGCCAAGAGAAATAAAGCAATTTCCTGGTATCTCCTGCTAGTTGAGTGACAGAGCAAGACCCCAGACCCCTTGGTCACAGTCACAGGACCGCCTGAGGGCCTTGTCTCAGGTTTGAGCCAGATGAAAATCAGATCTTTACATAAAAATTAAATCATCCATCTTTCTATTTTGCATATGTGACAGAAGGGAGAGGTTGAATTTTAGACCCATATAACTGGAAATTTGAAGTTTCGTGACTGTCACAGGTTGGTGTCATTTAGACAGGAGGTACCTAAAACTATGGGGCTTCCCTATGGCTCAGTGGTAAAGAATCCTCCTGCCAGTGCAGGAGACACAGGTTCAGGGAAGATTCCCTGGAGAAGGAAATGGCAACCCATTCTAGTATTCTTGCCTGGAAAATTCCATGGACAGAGGAGCCTGGTGCACTGCAGTCCAGTAAGTCACAAAAGGCTTGAACACGACTGAGCGGCTGAACAACAACAACCTAAAACTATAAGATATATTACCCAAACCAGATCTTTCTATTTTCTATTAAATATTTACTACTCCATGACTTGGACCATCTTGATTACAGTTTCTTAACTTAAAGCGTCTGTGTTGGCCGTCATTACTTTAGTGGCTCTCTGGTGTCAGGCAGACGAACGCACTAAGGAGAGAAATGCTTCGAGTGGCCACCTTATGCAGAACCAGCTTCCTGAATTATGAAACAGAATTCTCTTAAACAGCAGCCTTGCAGACTCCATGTGAGCCGGTCTGCCTTTCAGAGGACTAGCAGATTTAAATGATCAAATGAAAAAATTTAGTCTCCCTTTTGATAATGAATGCTGAATGATCAGAGAGAAAGCTGGGACGAAGCATAATTCTGGAAAGTAAAGGGCAGCATGTAGACTAGGTGGCCGTCATCTCTTCAACATGGGGGACTTGTGGGAGTGGAGGACCAGGCCAACTAATGATTTTGGTGACCCCTTCTGTAAATTAAAACCAAAGAGCATGCCATGCTCTTAAGGATATTTCCAACTATAAGATTCTTAAGTGTGTGTTTGTGGCTCAGTCATATCCAACTCTTTGCAATCCCATGGACTATAGTCCACCAGGCTCCTCTGTTTATGGGATTCTCCAGGCAAGAATTCTGGGGTGGGTTGCCATTCCCTTCTCCAGGAGATCTTCCTCACCAAGGGGCCTAACCTGGGTCTCCCCCATAGAGGCAGATTCTTTACTGACTGAGCTACCAGGGAAGCCAAGATTTCTAAAGTTAGATTCAAAAATCATGTTTAACGGTCAAAACTATTATCTCATTCCTCCACCGTCTACCACCAACCCCAGGTTTATCTCTAGCCTGAAAATAGATCCTTGTAATTTGCTGTTGTTCAGTTGCTGAGCTGTGTCTGACTCTTTGCGACCCCATGGACTGCAGCACGCTTGGCTTCCCCGTCCTGCACTATCTCCCAGAGTTTGTTCAAACTCATGTCCCTTGAGTTGATGATGCGACCACCGATTGTAGTAGTTAGCTAGTCCTATTTCCAAACAAACATACTCCTTTAAATCACATAAAAGTCCAGCAGAAAATCCCAAGAGATGTCATCCTTAGATGAGAGTTACCTTAACCATCACAGGCATAGTTCAGAAGCCTTGTTTCTGGCCATCGTGGGGCGCGTGGGATCTATTTGTTTCTCCCCCCACCCCCCGGGGAGCCCCTTTCTGTCCTTGCGTCTAGCTCAGTGTGTTGTGATAAATAATGCAGCGCCGTCCCAACAGTTGCCTTAGCCATACGAGGAGTACATTTTAAAAAAGAGAACAAGCAGACACAGAAATGGAAATTAACCCCAGGCCTGCCAGACTCCGTCAGGAATAATGGCGTCACTTAATTCCAGGGTTCAATGAGAAGTAGGTGCCTTTTTACTGACTCGGGCTCTTTGTCCTTGCCTTAGTGTGTCATTGTGGCAACTGTCATGTAAGGTTAATGACAGCCCCTCATTACCCTTGTCAAATATGTAATAATGTGGCCCAACAACGGGGCTGAATGGCTTCTGCTTGTCAGACCCCTCTGTTTTGCCTAGCAGATGGTCACTGTGTTCGGAGGGGCCCGCGCTCAGATCCATCACACTGATAACCTGAGCGCGCGTGTGCGCGGGAGGCACTGCCCCCATGGGACAGCGTGCGGCTGGAATGCTAATGGAGCGCTGGCCGGGTGACTTCGCCCTTCTCTGCGCACCCCCCGCAACCCCCTGCCAGATCCCCATCAGATTTCTCTTAGGGAGAGGGGAAGACGGGGCCTCTCTTCTATTAATTCCAGTGACACGCGACACTTTTCAGCTGTGATACGCGCCCGTTTTCCAACCCTCTATTTGGATCACTTAAGACACTGCGCCCATGAAATGCAGACACATACTATTCTCGGAGACGTGGAAACAAAGGGGGAAAAAGCCTCCGTGAGGGAAGTGGCAGTGGGCAGGCTTCACTGGAAAACAGCTACCGTCCAGGTGGCAGGAAGCTCGAATTCTAGCCTGTGCGTTTGTGCTAAGGCACGACCTGGCCTCTGTTTACTTCCCCAGGAAGGTCACCGGGCTGCAGGAGGGGAGAGACACAAGTCACAGGGTCAGACACAGCCAGGGGATGGGAGGAAGACGTCTCTCTCCCATCCCAGGGCTTCTCAGGGGGCCCTTCCTTTTCTCATTTTCAGTGGTTTCTTTCACCATGTCACTTCCTTTCTCAGAACTGAACAGTGGCTCCCAGTTGCTTTGACTGGGAGCAAAAATTAACTTCGACCCTAAATCACACCTGCAGAGTGAGTTATTGGGCAAGCCACTCTTTCCCCTTACTAATCTGATACAAACCTCTCCACCTTTTTCTGTGCCTGAGTTTTCTTGGCTTCAAGTCTTCACTCATGCCTAACTGCCCACATGAAACTCTCCTTCTAATCAGCATCTCTTTCTCACAGACATTTCTTGAGCACCTTCACCAGCTCCGCTTAACTCTGATAACCCCTGCTTCTCCAATTATTCCTAATAGATAAAGAATTTCTTTGTTAGTAGTATACATTCAAACTAAGAGAATTTTATTTTTATTTATTTATTTATTTATTTATTTTTTTTTTTGAAGTAAAGTTTTTTTATTGTTTACTTTTTATTTGAAAAAAAAAAGTAGTACAATAAATTATAAAGACAGCACGGAGTTCTGATGCACACTTCACTTGGCTTAGTGATAACAGCTAACATAAATAACCACAATATCAAAAAGTTGAAACAACACTATTAACTAAACTATTATTTGGTTTCTACCAGTTTTTACTTGCATTCTTTTGATGTATGTGTGTTAGTCGCTCAGTCATGTCCGACTCTTTGTGATTCCATGGATTATAAGGAACCTTGGAAATCATTCCATGCAACCAATTCATTTTTTAATTTCAACTTAATTTAATTTTTTACTTTTTATTTTATATTGTAGCATAGCCAATTAACAATGTTGTGATATTTTAGGTGGGCAGCAAAGGGACTCAGCCATACATATGTGTGTGTGTTAGTACTTCAGTTGTGTCTGACTCTTTGCAACCATATGCATATATATAGATATGTCAGTTCAGTTCAGTTGCTCAGTCGTGTCCTACTCTTTGCGACCCCATGGACTACAGCACACCAGGCTTCCTTGTCCTTCATTATCTCCCAGAGTTTGCTCTAACTCATATACATATATATAGCCATAAATATATGTACCCATTCTCCTCCAACTCCCCTCCCATCCAGGCTGTCACATAACATGGAGCAGAGTTCCCTCTGCTATACAGTAGGTCCTTGTTGGCAACCACTTAATTTTGAAGATGAAATAGTCTGTGTTGGTCAAGACTGAGTTCAAGGACCTAACGTTATAGCAAGACCAGCCCTCAGGTCTTTCAATCCTGAGTTTTGAGTTTTTCCCACAGCAGCCACACCCACTCTCTTTCTTTCAGTATTTTAGTTGTTGATTTTGTCGCTCAGTCATGTCCAACTCTTTGCGACCCCATGGACTACGGCACACCGGGCTTCCCTGTCCTTCACTGTCTCCTGGAGTTTGCTCAAACTCATGTCTGTTGAGTTGGTGATGCCATTCAGCCATCTCATCCTCTGTCATCCCCTTCTTCTCACGCCTTTAATCTTTTCCAGCATCAGAGTCTTTTCTAATGAGTCAGTTCTTTGCATTAGGTGGCCAAAGTATGGGAACTTCACCTTCAGCATCAGTTCTTCCAATAAATATTCAGGACTGATTTCCTTTAGGATTGACTAGTTTGATTTCCTTGCAGTATCTTAGAGCCTGTCCTTATCGGTTTTCTCTGCAGTGGAGTGCAGACTCTCTAAGGCTTTGTATCCTGTGTTCCTTTGTGGTTCTGGCAGAACCCACCCAGGTCTGTTGGCACAGGGACATGGCTTCAAGTCACACCTCTGATGCCAATCCCTCTTATAATCTCCACGACATCTAACACTTGGCCAGATTATTTGCTGGCACTAACCTAGAAAGTGACATTTTCTGTTTTATCTTCTGAGTGACCCATCCCTGAGGCCAGCCATTCACCGTGAAGCAGTCTTCATGAGTGAAATGCCCTGTTAGATCTTACTGAGCAGAGAAGCTTGCAGCCTAAGACAGGGAAGAGTTGTTACTCCATTGGTGGTGTTGTTACTCCATTGTTTCTCCATGAACCTTCCTATGACATAGGAAGTGACGCTGAAATAAATCAGAAGAATTGCATCTAGCCTTTCCAGGATGGAAAAGGAACTAAATCCTCAGATCTTTCTAGCCAAGTGTCTGTGGAGGAAGATACTATTTCAGATGATTATAGACTTGGCATCTGCTGAGTGTCCTTTTTTCCCTCCCTTTCATCAAATATGTGGAAATTTCCACTTCAGTGTTGAAGAACTTTATTTCTTAAACCAGATCTTTGATGACCATAGAATACATCTGTTCTTTTTGCTTTCAGATAGTCTTCCCTCTGAAGTTTTTCTCATATTGTTCATTTAGTTGTGTTTTTGCTCAGAATCTTACAGTGCACATGTACTGTCTCCATGGCTTTTGTAAACCATAGAATTCTTCCCCCTGAATAGCATCGAAGCTACACTCTGTAACTGCCATTTAGCAATCATGCCCTACTCTCTCCACAAACATTTGCTGAGCACCCATAGTTCAAACATTATTCTAAAATAGAGAAAGAAGTAAGACAAAATCCTTGGTCTTCAAACACTGCCTAGGGGTTAAGGAGTTATATAAACAGATAAGTCTTATTGTTCAATTGCATCCTTTTCCTTCCCCTGATCTAATCCAACCCTGTCTCCCTTCTCACACTCGAGTTTTACAATCTGCCTTCAGAGTTCTTGTCCACACTCACTAGTCTTCCCTAGATTCCCAGATTCTTCTCTAAATTCCGCTTCCACCTCCTGAATCCTTAAGTGGCACCCAGCTGTTCCACAAAGACTTGGAGGTTCATTGTGTGTTTTCTCAAATAAGACTTGGAGGTTCATTGTGTGTTTTCTCAAATGGCAGTTACTCAGGGCTGAGGATGGAGTTGGTGTCCTCTTCCATCCCTATGGCCAATTCTGGCCATTATTTCTGCTCCACGTTATTAAAAAAATCCAAGTCCATCCTATTACTTTGAACCCTATACCATCTGGTAAAACCACCTGTCACTCCTCAGTATGTGGGCTGCCAGTAATCTCTTGGTAACTAGATCCTTGTTTATCATGGATTCTGGATCACAAAGATGGCCTAGTTCCTTGACCACTGATCTTTAGTGAGTCTTTCCCACTGCCCATCCTTCTCCCATAGTCACATTCTGGATGTTGCCATAATCAGGAAGGGTATTACATGGAAGGGTATTACATTTAAAATAACATAAATGAAATGGCCTATTCTCTCCCATCAACCTCCACCTAATTCACTTGTTGAAATATACGCTGGAAGCATCATTCCATAGATTTCTGCCATCTACTTTCCTCCCCATTTTCTCCTTGCCATCTGATCCCATGAGGATTCTGTGGTAAATCGTTATTATCACTTCCTTGCAAAAAGCCTTCAGTTGATCTGTCCCAGTTTTCAACCACCATGTTTTCCATCCACAATATTTCTTGGCAAAATCCCAAACCAGGATAAATCCAACCATCTGTCTCCCTGTGACTACATCTGAGCAGTTGATTGCCACTGGTGAAAATAACAAACTGGACAGGCAGGTTTTCCTTCAAATGTATCAATAGCATTTCAAATGAGTACTTAACATGTCCCAGAAATCTATATTTCTTTAGGAAGCATGCCCTAAAAGACCATCACATCACTTCCTCTCTCTTCAAACTGCTCTCCATCTCCTTCCGCAAAACATTTCTTGTCCGCTCTTCCTGTACCTTTTCTGGATTCCCCAAGTCATTGTTCACAGGGCATCTAGGCTGAGTTTTTAAAAATGCAAATGGATTACATTTGTCTCCTATTGGAACCATTAAAATGATGTCCCTTTGTATCAGAACAGCGTGCAGACGCCTCTGTGAGGCTGCAGCTTCCATGTCTGGCCGTGTTTCTCACGCCCCAGGTGCTCTCCTGCCAGGTCCATCACCGCCGTCAGTGCCTTGATCACACCAATCTCTGTCCTCTGTTGTCACACTTGCTGCCTTCTCTTCCTCTGAATAACTCCCCTTGTGTCTCAGATAAAACCTCCCTTTCTCAGGATAGTGTTCCCTGAACTCTCCCTCCCCAGCTCTTTCCTTCCCTCAGCTTCTCCTGGGCACATAGTTCTTCCTGATCCACGTAGCATCATCACAACTTACAGTTTGCATTTACACATGCGATGCATTGTTTCATTTCTAGACCTTCTACTTGACTCCACCAAGGAAGGCATCTTGTCTGTTTTGTTCATCATTGCCTACTCAAATTATAGTAGAGTTATTGCCCCATAGGGAGAGCTCTTCTCGGCCTTTTGGCTAAGATCATGTGCTCTATGGGTCTTCCCAGGTGGCTCAGTGGTAAAGAATCTGCCTGCCAATATAGGAGACGTAGGAGATGCGGGCTTGATCTCTGGGTCGGGAAGATCCCCTGGAGAAGGGAATGGCAACCCACTCCAGTATTCTGGCCTGGAGAATTCCATGGACAGAGGAGGTTAGTGGCAGTGGGCTGCCATTTCCTCCTTCAGGGGATCTTCCTGATCTGAGGATTAAACCCCAGTCTCCTGCATTGCGGGTGGTCCCTTGCATTGACAGCAGATTCTTTACCGCTGAGCTACCAGGGAAGCCTTATTTTATATATAATAGTGTGTATATGTCAGTCCCAATCTCCCAATTTATCCCTCCTCCCATCCTCTGATAACCATAAGCTTGTTTTCTACATCTGTGACTCTATTTCTGTTCTGTAAAGAAGTTCATTCTTAGTGTTTTATTTCTTATTCTAGAATAAACATTCCTGAAATACAGTGGCTTTTAAAAATACGGACTATGTCTCTCTGATTCCTAATAGTAGCTGTTCAATAAACATGTACTGATCTCGTTCTGAATAATGACAGGCAGATGTCCTCACTGAGCTGGAACTATGCCAGTTTCTTAGACAAAATAGGAAGAATGCCAAGAACGCTGTGCTGTGCTAAGTCGCTTCAGTCGTGTCTGACTCTTTGCCACCCCATGGACTGTAGCCCACCAGGCTCCTCTGTCTATGGGATTCTCCAGGCGAGAATACTGGAATGGGTTGCTGTGCCCTCCTCCAGGGAGATCTTCCCTACTCAGGGATGGAACCTGAGTCTCCTGCATCTCCTGCACTAGCAGGTGGGTTCTTTACCGCTAATGTCACCTGGGTAGCCCAATGCCAAGAATACCAACTGTCAATCTCTGGCTCCACCTTCTAGAACTATGATTTCCTAGTCCGTAAAACAGGCATGAAAGTAGCTCCTCCTCTTCAAATTTCAAATCTGAATAAGATAAGCTTGAAAAGAACACCAGTGATTGGGAGAGGCAGGCCTTCTTTCTCAGGCTCTAAATTCCAAGCAAAATTTTCAAAACACTGTTGATCAGCCAACATCTGCCTGCCTGACTCGGGCTCAACTGAAATCACTGGGACCTTAATTTTCACCCGCTTTTGAAGAGAGTGTGAACAGAGGATTATAAAAAGCTGTGTGGTGGTTTAGTTTGTGACTGCCTTCTTTTCCCCTTGTCTAAACTACTTGGAAAAAAAAAAAAATAAGACAGCTGTGGAATGAGCCAGTTCAGCAATCTGTTTCTCGCCTATCATTCCGCCCCACTGTCTGTGTGTTCCTCTGGGAAGGAATCCTGGGGAAGAGATGGCAGGAAATCACAGGCAAATTCTAGAGCTTCTTGGGGCTAGGAACAGGCAGGAAAAGCACAATAAAAAGTGTAAAATGCCAGCGCGCAGCCAGCTACTCCCTTGGGGCTGATCAGAGGAAGCTGGCTTTCCTCCTTGGAGACTGAGGCATTTGAAATTAATTGTTTCCATTTTATGCAGACACTCCACCTGAAATGAAAGGAATAGCATAATCCAGTGCAGTTACGGGCCTCCTTATAAATGTGAATACACACAGACACGCACATATGTACATGCCAGAGAAAGCAAGTGTTATCAGCATGTAATTAAAGGACCAGGTATCTTCCCCTGTGGCTCAGACGGTAAAGAATCTGCCTGCAATGCAGGAGACCTGGGTTCAATCCCTGGGTCAGGAAGATCTCTTGCAGGAGGAAATGGCAACTCACTCCAGTATTCTTGCCTGGAAAATCCTATGGACAGCGGAACCTGGCAGGCTACAGTCCATGGGATTGCAACAAGTGGGACATGACTGAGTGGCCAACACTAAGTGTCTCCATACTGTCAATTTTCTAGGTGGTAACACTGTCCCCAGTGAGTGAACAGTATGATTTTTAAATGTTCTTTCCAGCTTCCAAGTCCCACAGTGTCTTTATTGCAGTGTTCCGGCACGCCCCACCTGCTTGTGTTCGACAAGCTGATGAATGGACAGAATACGGTCTGCTTGCTGATGGTGACTCTTCCTTAGAAGGAAATGCATCCCTGGGGCTTCTTGTCCAGAGAAGAGGGGTTTAGCTTTGCAGATCCAGGTGTGGGTCATCCACTCCACTGCTCCAAATCCGCCCAGAAAATTCGTTTCTTCTCATGACTCTGTCTATGGTCTATTTTGGGCCTAACATTTGTTTACCTTAATTCCCTTCTTCCTCTTCATCCCCTTCAGATCCCATGTCCCCGTCCTTTTATTCCTTTCCTTGTTTTGGGGACACAAATCATTCTTCCCTCTTTCTGTGCTCTGTTGCTGTTGTTCAGTCACTAAGTTGTGACCAACTCTTTGTGACCCCCTGGACTGTAGCACTCCAGGCTCCTCTGTCCTCCAGTATTTCCTAGAGTTTGCTCAAGCTCCTGTCCATTGAGTCGATGATGCCATCCAACTACCTCATCCTTTGCTGCCCTCTTCTCCTCCTGCCCTACATCAGGTGACCAAAGTATTGGAGCTTCAGCGTCAGCATCAGTCTTTCCAATGAACATTCAGGTTGCTTATCTACATGCTTACCTTGTTCCTCAGCCTGGTGTTCTTGTCTCTTCCTGTCTTCATTCAAGAAGCCTACTTGTTCTTCAAGTCCCTGCTCAGATTCCCTGTCTTCTGGGAAGCCAGAAACATGTTTTAATGTACCCTCCTCATTGATCTACTGGCTCTGAGCCTCCAGACTTCAGTCACACTTTTTATTTTTAGTACCCACTCCACATTCTGACTTATGTCATTTGCATTTCTGTCCATCTCACCCACAAGAGTCTGTGAGTCCCCTGGGACTTGGGGTTCTATCAACTTCACTTTGGCACATTTTCACAGACACTCAATACATTGCCAGATACGCAGTCAGTGTCCAATGACCAGATGGTGCAGTGAAGTAAATCCAAGTCGACTCCTGGGCTCGTCAGGTCAGCTCTCTCCTCTCCTCCAAGTGTCTGTCTTTGGAGTGTGTTTCTCAAAGGAAAAGCTGGTGTGGCTTCCCTTGTGGGAAACCAGCACACAGAAAGCACTCAGAGTAGGTGCAAGGTGGGGCTCACATGTTACCTGGAGGTGAGGGGCTGCGGGTGCATTGGATTCTCAGTTGTCCAAACACTGCTTGAATAAAAGACAATGCAGATGTCCATTCATATAAGAATGCAGCATTTGCTCAAAGTAGAAACCCAAAAAGGTATTGGTTCTTCTCTTCATCCTTGAAAGTATGTTGTTGCTGTTGTTCAGTTGCTCAGTCGTGTCCTACTCTTTGCAACCCCAGGGACTATAGCACACCAGCTTCCTTGTCCTCCACTGTGTCCCACAGTTTGCTCAAACTCATGTACGCTGAGTCGATGACGCCATCCAGCCATCTCATCCTCTGTCAACCTCTTCTCCTCCTGTCCTCAATTTTTCCCAGCATCAGGGCCTT
This sequence comes from Bos taurus, assembly GCF_002263795.3. Lineage (NCBI taxonomy): Eukaryota > Metazoa > Chordata > Mammalia > Artiodactyla > Bovidae > Bos > Bos taurus. The sequence continues at coordinate 28,428,047 of NC_037341.1, forward strand.
TTGCAGTGAGTCAGCTCTATGCATCAGGAGGCCAATGTATTGAAGGTATATGAGCTTTTAAATTTATAAATTGATGTTAAATTAGTCTCCAGTCCTCACTTTGGAGGCATTTGTTTTTATCAGCTCTGGACTATCTGAAGAGCAGGAAACATTATGTCAAAGTCATGTGTGTTCGTTTTTGTCTTCCTCCTAAGGAGAGAAGCACTTACCAATTTGGGGATGAGGGTTAAAAAGAGCACGATAATAACAACAAGCAACAATTGCATAGCAATTTGCAGCCTACAGGCCCTTCAATCTGCTATTTCATTTAACCCTCAAGACAATCTTGTGAGGTTGGTATTATTGTCCCCACTTTGCAGAGGAGGAAACTCGGGCTAATGATGTTTAAGTGACTTGTCTAGGGTTATATAAAAGCCCTGAGACTGACAGAATGCTATTTATTCAGAGTAACATAGAGTGAATTGAACTCCAGGATGATTATGCTGGAATTTTCCTCTATAATAATATGCAGCCCTGACTGACTGCTTACAATGGAGCAGACACTGTTCTAAATGCTTTCCATGTATTAACTCATTTAATCCTCAAACCACCATGTGAGGTAGGAACGGTTATTATTACCCTCATTTTACAGATGGCAAAACGGAATTCCAGAGAGGTTAATTATCCCAGTCTTGCTCACATAACGGATAAATGACAGGGTGAAATTTGAAACTGAGGCAATCTGGCTGCCAAGTCTGTATTCATAACCACTAGAGGTGACTGCCTCAGGGAGGCTGTGGTACCAGAGTGAGGCAGTGACTCTGATGAATAGTAATAGAATGCTTTCATCCCTGCATCAGTGTTTAATGTTTTTAATATAAGACTTTCAAAGTCAACAGAAAACATTTTAGAGATAGAATCTCAGGGTTTCATCTCCTCTTTTCCCTCCTGTGCACACCCACTGCCCAGAACCGTGCTCAGTTTACAACGATGGCTCAGAAAAATATCTGTGGAATGAATGTAAATAATGCCTCCAATATTCAGTTAGCAGTAGCTGGGGAAAATAGCTCTTTTGACCAGTTGGAACATCAGACCGTGAATTTATTTTCAACTCTTTCTCTGTATTCAAGTTGAGATTGTCTTCTCTTTTTCTCCAGCTGTTTCTGTTCGCCTTCTGGGCTCTGTCTGTATGTCACTTGCTTTGAGAAGTGTGTCCTACCCCTTTCCTACTTCACCACCACCACGAGTCAATCAGATGCTCCTTTGAGGGAGGACATAGTTCCATATTTTCCCTTTATGTAACATTTATAATACTTACGTCAGTTTCCTCTCTAAGATTCTGTGCGTGTGCGTGCACGCCACACACACACACACACACACACACACACACACAGTCATTTCTGTGCAGGCAAGGATGGTGTGATTCATCCCTGCTGTTTCTCAGGGGATTTGAATGGTAAATGTTCCAATTGTAGCTATTTGTTTGAGGAATAAATGAGTGCAGGAATCTACTTTAGCAGCAGTTACCCAGAAGTGTTCATTGATTAATAGAAATGTATAAACAAAATGCATAGCCTTAACCAGTAAAGCAGTTGTTAAAAGTCTTTTCAACACAATTTTTCTAGAGCTTAAGGGACATATTTCAAATGTGGAATCTCCGTACATTTTCTTCTTTCATTTAGAAGGGCTCAGGAAGTGGTTACGGTGGCTTCTGATCTTTGCTTGTTAGCTCCTGTTCTGAGAGTTTTATTTTTTTACCCACCAGAATGTGATCTGCTGTAACCTTGACCTGACTTGAGTTGGGATATTCCTTGATGCTGCTGTGAATGGTGGTTGTTCCTTTTTGGAGTGGAGAAATTAAAAATGATCACACACAGGAAAATTGATCTCTTCTTGATCAAATTTTCCAGATTGACACCCTCAGTGAGTTTGAAAATTTTTTATTTTCATGAGCATTTATTTGTTGGATGGGAGATTAGGGATGTAGAAGGGAGAACAGGACAGGCCGTATCTTAGTGGGACATCGACCAGAAATAATGACGTCTAGAAATGTTCAGTGGGAATATTGTCTTGAAAGATCCTAGACTTAGATGGTATTCATATTTCAGGCATATTAACATCTTAGTATTTATTTGCTTTGTCTTATAATTTGGTGTATTTTGATCTCTGGCTTTTGAACTCTGAATTTGAGAATGTACCTGGATTGGCAAAATTAATTTTGTCATAAACCATCAACACTGTCATGTGGATGACACTGTCAAATACTATGCCATGAAGACTTCTGCTCAAGTGACTTACTTCTAAAGAGACCTTTTTAAAAATGAAAGCCAAACTGCAAGGCTGGAAAAATGCAATTTTTGGTCACTGTGTAAATTCAGTGTTTCTATCTGCCCCAGATCTTAAGTTGATCATCAAACAGATAATATTAAAATCTACTCATTTTTACAAAAATGTAATTTCTAATAATTAACAATAATTTAATAAAGAATTTGTAGAAATGTCTTGTTCTTGGTTATAGGATTCATTGTCCCTGAATCTTTTCTAACAGGATAAAATTTATAATTTTCTGCATATATAATTAAAAAAAATCTGTCTTCACATAGATTCAGTGGGGTTTTACCCATGACAAATTCTTTTTTTTTTGGTAAAGTATCTTGTCATAATATATTTTTAAAGGCTTGTTTATTTAAATATAATTTTATAGTGTATCCTGATGATCAAGTGAGAAACCTGAAATTACTGTACTTATGATCTTTCTCCATCTTTATATTTTCCACACTGGTTATTGATATCTGATTGTGTAATAGCATCCTTCCTTTAACTTTTTAAATTCTAAAGTGTTTTCGAAGAGAAAAGAGAGACACAGACTGCTATTCATCCATTAATAATAGCTATTTTCTTTTAATTTAGCAATAGAATCCCCTGGTTTTCATTGGCTACCTTTGATTAAGACTGCATCCCTAAGGGTTCCTTGATAGATTTAGCCAAAAGATTATGTTTTGGCACTTCTGTTTTATTATGTAAGCAGAAGTGACATACATAACTTCCATAAAGTATCCTTGTGAGTAAGGGTCAAACTTTATTTTAAACTCTCTTCTTTCTTCCTGGTTAGAATGTGGATAGGAGGGCTGGATCTGGAGCAGCTCTTTGGGACTATGAGGTAAAGTCATATGCTGAGAATAAATAGCAGAGCTAAAAGATAGAAGGAGGATCCAGGTGCCAATCTTTCTTTTCATATTATTTTTTTGTTGCTGTTATTGGGAGGTAAGTTCTTTTTTAAAAGATATCTTTTCAGAATCCTGACTCTATATTTATTTATTTATTGCAGAATCTTTGTTCCCTGACCAGGCATTAAACCCTGGGACCCAGGGCAGTGAATGTGCAGAGTCCTAACCACTGGACCACTGGGGAATTCCCCACCTATCAGTCTTGAATTGCCCACCACTGGACTTTGTTTGCCTGAGATAGATTTTTGTCTTAAAACTCGTCATGCTACTCTGCTTGTAAACTTAACATTACCCAACGTAAGGAGCTAGAGAAGATTCCATGAGACTATCTCAGGCAGGTGTTCAGAGCTGTGTTGTGAAGTCCTTTGTCCTTGTGGAATTTGGGGGGATAGCTTCACGGGTAGCTGGCACCCCTGCCCTGGGGTCTGTGAGGTCCTGTCTGTGCCTCGGGAGTGGTAGGTGCTGTCAGTCATTCTCCTAGGTCCACTGTGTGCTGGCAGGCTGGGTGTAGCAGCGGTCCAACAGGAATGGTGGGTACTGTTACTTCTGACGTCTCTGGCAGGGATAGTGGGGTTGTTTCAAGAGAGAAGTTACTTGCCAATTCCTAGCCATCACCACTTCATATTTTGAGCTTAAATACATCTCTGTTTGACCCAAGAGCAAAACTAAGCCTTTCCTCAAATCCTAATAATTACCTAGGAACATCCAAGCATCCTTAAACACTTAAGCACATTATTAAAGTTTCGTGGAGATTTGAAAATTGTTCTGACAACATATGCTTTAGAAGAGGATTTACAAACTTCAGAAAGAAAGCTTATTAACACGTGAAACAGTTTCATGACAATCACTTAGACTCTAGTTCTCTCTTTAATGGAAATATTTTATGTATGCTCAGTCGCTCAATCATGTCTGACTCTATGACCCCATGGATGGTAGCCCGCCAGTCTCCTCTGTCCATGGAAGTTTTCAGACAAGAATACTGGAGCAGATTGCCATTTCCTACTCCAGGCAATCTTCCCCACCCAGGTATCAAACCCGAATCTCTTGCTTCTCCTGCATTGCTGGCAGATTCTTTACCACTGTGCCACCTGAGAAGCCCAGAAATACTTTGTACTACCTCTGTAAGCCAATGAATTAGTTTCACTTTGCCTTATCTTTCTTTTTTTCTTCTCAAAGAATAAAAAAAAAATGAATAATAAAAAAAGTCTGTAAGCCAATGAATTAGTTTCACTTTGCCTTATCTTTCTTTTTTTCTTCTCAAAGAATAAAAAAAAATGAATAATAAAAAAAGTCTGTAAGCCAATGAATTAGTTTCACTTTGCCTTATCTTTCTTTTTTTCTTCTCAAAGAATAAAAAAAATGAATAATAAAAAAAGTCTGAAAAACAGTAGTGGAACTAGGACCATGATATGTTATACCACCCTGTAAAATATATATGACACTAAAAGTAATATTTACCTGTCCTTTATAGTTGAAGGATAACAAAATCTTATGAATTTGTGTGAGTGTGTTTCTTATGTATAGATAAGGTTCTTAAATTTCTATCTTGAATAATCTTGATTACTGGCAATGTCTCAGTTTCTGATAGTGCATCTCTTTATGCTTGGAAGGAAGAGTTGAGAGTTTGTTAAGGGACAGTTGCCACTGAAAATCCCCTGAACCAGTGTAAATGCCTCTTCTCTAGTGTATTGGGAATAAATCAATAGACATGGTAGTCAAAAGACTTAGTAAATGACTCCCTTTCAAAACCATGATGCAACCAGACACATTATATTTTTAAAATATGAATCATTAGTGTTGACAATTATAACTCATACTGTAATTAAACATTTTAGAGTTACATTTCTCTAGCTTCCTTTAACATGTCTAACTTCAAGGCTACAGCAAACCACAGGCATAGTTGGTGAAATTAAACTGTAGTCTGATTGCCCACTTAGATAACTTATGAAGCACCAGAGAGCTGGGGATGAGAATGGTAACTCTGGGTAAAATAATGTAACTCTGAACAACTATTTTATTGTTTCTTCATTTTTTAGAAAAGAGAGAGGCACAAGTATATTGTTAAATTACCTCTAAATCTTAAAATGAAGGTGCATATCTCAATTAGAGTACTATTTCAGAGACTAAGAGAGCATTTGGGGTGGGGGTTCCCAGAAAAGAGTTCATTCCTGGATTATTTGATTACTTGGGTAATTCCAGAGAGCTTATGTGAATTATCTCGGCTCTTTTCTCCTTCCTTATTTATATCTAGCCAAATGCTAGATATATCAAATGCTGAAGATTATTTTAAAAAGCAATTTTCCTTTTTGAGTTTTGCAAGGCAGATATCCACATGGTCACTCACCTTATTTTTAAATTAGCTGCACCTGTATCTTCATGTCCTTTAGGAAAATTCTGTAGAAAGTACACTGAATGGTGGGACATCTGTATATTTAGCCTTGCCCCAACCATTGCATCCTTATAGTTCTAAGTTCTGCTTTTCACATAAAAGTTCCTGATTTTATCTAAAGTCTGATTGAGGAAGAGAGTGTATCTTTATTTAAGTACTTCCTGGTAAGAAAAAATTCATGATATCCTATTTCAATGTTTAACACCCTTCATGCTTCATAGAATACTCTTGAATCCAAATTTTGGGAAAAACATTTTATTTTTTCTCTCACATCAAGACTCAAATTCCTTTTTGGAATCTGCAAGCATCACCTCTTTCTTCCCTTTCCTGTCTTTTGCTACAATCTGGGAAGTATAACAGATGAATGCCATGGAGCCTCAAGTCATACCAGGTCTGGCTGTCTGTCTGTCCATCTCTAAGGCTCTCCACATGGCTTATGAGAGTGGTGCCCCAAATCTTAGGCTTCTTTTTGGGGAAGAGGGGGGTATTACCTTTGGGAGATCTGGGACCATTTATTGATAGCTCCTAGACCCCAGGGAAAGAGGTGCTGGTGAGAACTTATGAATCTGCCCTGTGTCTGGCTGTGGGAGGAGGTGCTGTGATTTGCAGCTGACCACAATGTGTGGAGGAGGCTCCGTTTCCAGTGGAAGGTAATGAGGTGCTATTTCCAGTGGGAGGAAAGGGATGCTGGAGAGACAGAAATAACAGATGTCTACTCCAGGCAGAAAACTATAAATAACTGGTACCTTGTATGTCTGTGCCCATGTTTCTATAGCTATACCTATATCTGCATCTGCATATCTACATATGTGTCAGTATCCACGTTTGTCTGGATCTACATCCACCTATTTTCCATATGGGCTTCCCTGGTGGCTCAGTGGGTAAAGAAACTTTCTGCAATGCAGGAACCGCAGGAGATGCACATTCCATCCCTGGGTTGGGAAGGTCCCCTGGAGTAGGATATGGCAACCCACTCCAGTATTCTTGCCTGGAGAATCCCATGAACAGAGGAGCCTGGTGGGCTACAGTCTACGGGGTCATAAAGAGTCGGACACGACTGAAGTGACTTAACACGCACACACATACTGTCTATATAAAAGTTATTTATTCTATAGCATCTTGGAATATGTTTCTGTTAAAGACAATCCATTATATGAATGTAGCTGCTGAATAAATATTTATCGAACACTGACAGTATATATACTTCCAAGAACATACAAAATTAGGTTCAAATGGTTCTTGTCCTCTACGTCTTATTTTTTTCTCAACCATTAGAATTAATGTTGCTTCAAAGCAGGTGAAATATTCTTACAACATTTTGCACACAGTATGCACATATGATTTATGAACTTTCTCTTTATATGACATTGGCAGGAGGAATACTCCTGGGAGAAGTGTGACATTATATATAATTTAAAGTTTTCTTGTATTGCAGATATAAAATTTCTCACCTGAAATCTGAACTTTTCAGTTGTTTAAACCTGGTGTTTCTAGCCATTGGTTTTCCCTTCATTCCTGAGGAGGATGCTATTCCTCCAGAAAATACTGTTGGTTTTATCTGCAGAGATACAGATTTTACAACTAATTTTTAAAGCACCAGTCTGGTAAATAAGCTCAGGATTAATATAGAAGAATATGACTAAGTAATAAAGATGTTTATGTAATGAAGAGCTGTTTTATTGTATTTGGCAATGGTTCTGAAATCTTTTTTTATTCCAGAGAATGCAGTATAGTTTTGTTTAAAATGTTATATAGAATATTTTGAATCTCTGATCTAAAATATGATTTGCAATGATGAGATGAAAAACATATCCATTAGTAGCAGCAGTTTGATAGCAGCCCCCATATTTACTTTTATTAATTTTCACTTTTTCATCTTAAAATGAATTAACCATCTTGATGGTTTGCTCTAGGGGTTACAGTGTGAATTTATGAGTCAAACTGATTATGGTGCAAATGGAAAACATAGAGTTTATGACCGTTCAAACACTTAAACTAGTTTCTGAAATAAGACTATATGAATTCTGCTTCTGAAATGTTACTTCCTATCATGGTACTTCATACATTATAAATTCTGTGATGCAATTACATATATAAAAGTGAGATTCAGGATTTATTCACTTCCAACCATTATTTGGTGGTAAGTGAGTAAAATATTCTTTAAACTATCTTGAGAAAAGAAAAAAAAAAAGGGATCATTCCTTGACTCATACAACCCATCCATGCCCAGGCTGGGGTAGATCTAGCCTCAGGGGAAATAAGATCAGGGTCTGAAGGAGTTACTGACCTCAGCTGCTCTATCCATTGGTCTGTTCTTTTTTCCCTACCTTTTTGTCTGTCCTTGGCTTTCATGTGATGATGCTCAGAGTATCAGATCTCAGGTTTTCTTTTGGGGAGATATTACCTCTAGAAAATCAAGGACCACATATCTTTACAATCTTCAGACCCAAGGGAAAGAGGTGCTGATGGGAACTGAGTCTGCCCTGTGTTTGGCAGTAGGAGGTCTTTAGCCATGAGAACATAGAGAGGGGAGGGCCAGCTCCGCAACGGGAGGACTGAGGGATTAGTATTATTTCCAGTGGGAGAAAGGGACATTGGACAGAGAGAACTTAAAGGTATTTACCTTCAGAAAGAAAACCTTTTGCATATATATTTTTTTTACCACTTTAGAGCCTCACACAAATTACTGAAAACCCCAGAATTTGGTGTTGGACTTTACTTGTGAGTCTTTAAATGGGTTTCCTTAGTGACTCAGATGGCAAAGAATCTGCCCACAATGCAGGAGACCTGAGTTCCATCCCTGGGATAGGAAGATCCTCTGGAGAAGGGAGTGGCTACTCACTCCAGTATTCTTGACTGGAGAATCCCATGGACAGAGGAGCCTGGTGGGCTACAGTCTATGGGGTCACAAAGAGTTGGACGTGACTAACACTTTCACTTTCAAATGCAAAGTAGCATGATAATGAATAGAACATCTTCTGGCATCTAAAGACTCTGAATTAGAATCCCAGGCTTTCTTACCTCTTAGTAACTCTGTAGCCTTTCTTCTGGGTTGATTTGTGGTCCTTCAGAATTTATAGGTTGAAGTCTGACCTCCAGGGCTTCAAAATGTGACCTTTCTTCGAGGTAGGGTCTTTATAGAGACCCTCATTTTAAGTTAGAATGAGGTCTTTAGGGCAGGCTCTAATCCATTATGCCTGACACAAAGGGGAAGTTTGGACATAGAGTCAGACATACACAGAGGAAAGACAATGTGAAATAGCCATCTCAAAGCTAAGGAGAGCAACTTGGAACTGATTCCTTCATCATGGACCTGAGAAGAAACCAATGCAGCCAACACCTTGATTTTGGACTTCCAGCATCCAGAACTTTGAGGCAATACATTTTTCTTGTTTAAGCCACACAGGTTGTGATACTTTGTTATGGTGGTCCTAGGAAATTAATACAGCCTTGAATATCTTACTTTAATTTGTAGAGTCACTTAATAGATATTAGCACCTTTATAAATCCCCCTCTTCTCCCTTTACCTCTTTTACTCATTGTCCTGTAGTCCAGAAATACGACTGACAAGTTTTGTATCCTTCTGCCCTTTCAAAAGTAAAATACGTTTTAAAAGTATTTGGCTGCCTTAGGACAGATCCAGGTGAGAATTTAAATAATCTACTAAGGAAGAGGAAGCAATAGCTATTTTAGTAGATGAAAATTGGTTTTAATTGAAACCTTATTAAGTAAGGAGATGTAATAGCTTCAGAGTGTAAGCTATTACAGAGTGTAAGTGCTCAGGAGGAAAGTTCTAGAGTTAGACAACCTGCATTTTAAATCTCAGTCCTGCGTTTACTATGTAATCCTGGGTCAGTTATATAATCTCAATGTATTATATAATCTCCCAATGTATCTCAGGTTCCTCTTCTATAAAATGGGGGTACTAATAGCTGTGCATGGTGCTTAGTCTCTCAGTCGTGTCCAACTCTTTGTGACTCCATGGACTGTTGGACTGTAGCCCGCCAGCCTCCTGTGTCCACATGATTTTTCAGGCAAGAATACTAGAGTAGGTTGCCATTTCCTTCTCCAGGGGATCTTCCTGACCCAGGAATTGAACCTGAGTCTTCTATGTCTCCTGCATTGCAGGTAAATTCTTCATCCACTGAGCCATTGGGGAAGCTCTGCTAATACTGAATCAAGATTAAATAAGTTAATAAACACAAAGCTGGGAACAGTTCATGGACTACAGTAAGCTTTCACTAGGGACTGGCTTTTGCTATTTACTTGCCTCAAATTTCCTCTCAAGACTGGTTTAAAATGAAGACTGCTGTGAACGTTCCAGGGTGGAAAAGTATAAATCATCCTGCCCCACAAAATTTACTATATAGATATACTTCTAAATATCTTTCACTGTAGAACTGGCTTAAGAATTCAGCATTTTAAAGGCCTCTCCTATAAGCAGGAGGAGGCAGAACGTTCATGGGGTATCTCTCAAGGCAAGGAAACGCAAGGCTCTTTTTCTCTCTTGGCTGAAATGTCTATACAAGCATTCAAGAATTCAGGGCAGGATTACTCAGGAAGCACAAGAAGATTATCCCCTCGCTGCCTCATTTATCCACACACACAGCTCCAACTGTAATTGGGGTCCTTTATCTTTAATGCCTGGGCCCTGGTAGAACGAATGCCCTTTGTACAGCAACACACCTGGGAGATGCCACCATCCGCTTCCTAATGAAAGAGATGCGAGGGGGTCTTCACTGAGACACCAGAAAAGCAGCAGCTGCTCTTATGACGATTGTGCCAAGAAGGCCGCTCGCACCTGACCACAACCTGGTTGTGTGTAATACTTTTAACAACCTGGTCAGACACACACATTTCCCACTTTAAACCTTGACTTGATCTGTGGGACGATACTTTTAACGGTAACCTTGCAGGAGGACAGACTAACTCAGTGATATAATTGCCTGTGAAGTAATTTATAGATCAGGTATGGGTGCAAGTCAGGCTAACAGTGGTTTATGGTCCTTGGAAACTTTGCCTCGTGTCCCGGCATAATGGAGATTTGTGTGGTCTGTTTTCAAAAAATCCAGAAATTGTTCTCACACTTGATCTGCAAATTAAGTTGCAAATAAAATGCATTCAGTTGCAAGATTTTTTATGACTTATCCTAAACCTATATATAATTCTTGCTGTGTCGGTATTTGGTAATATATCAGAGAAACATTTATTTTGTGTGGGGCTGCATTTTAACATTTTATTTAAATTTTCATTTTTAATTTGTTTTAGACCCAGCCTTCTCCCTCCTCCCCCAAATAGGTCTGTGGATCAAGCAAATTTGTACAGTAGCCTAAAGGCATGACCTCTAGGTCATGAGCCACTGTGTAATTTCCCCTCTTAGACTGAAGGTTTAGAGCTACACAGAGTAGCATCCATATATCTTATATATGATTTCTGATGCCTTATGCGGTCTGCTCTGAAATTCCGTCCACAGGGAAGCTAAATGATCAAGGCCAAAAAATCAGTCCCAGTTACTCCATGAAAAGGGAGGGGATTCCTATCATTACATACTTTATTCATTCAATTCTCTGTCAGAGTGTATATATTTACATATTGCATAGAATTATGAGTACCAAGCCATTCTTAAAAATTACGCAGTTTTTCTACTTCTACCTTAAAAACGGCATTACTTAAAGCTTTCTCGCTTGTCACTTGTTTTCTCAAAATTCTCATTTTCACTCACACATGTATTTTTCATCGACACGTGGATGTTTTACAGTTTCTAACTGGAGCCTCAGCTCTGCCTCTCTAACTGCTTCTTAAACAATCCACGCACAGCACATCTAGCAAAATCAATACCAGTTTTAGCTCCTCCTAGGAGCTGAGCACTCTGGTAGGCCCTGCTAATATACAAGGAGGAATTAGGTAAGGTCCAATCTCCTTTGAATCTCTAATAACCACGTAGAAAGACCTTTATTAAAATGCATTGTAATAAACAATGAAAGGGTGTAACTGCGCATTCTCCAGTTTAGGAGAGAGAGAGCTTGACTTTTACTAAATAACATAACATTTGGGAAATGTTATGGGAGAAATAGGATGGGGATGGGCAGACTGACGAATATGGGACAAAGGGAAAGAGGGGAAAGAAAGGGGTCTTAGCATAAGCAGGAGACTGAAATCTCATGCTGCTGAGGATCAGAGCAGAAATCAAGAGCTGCAGCTGCTGCCCACTTGCAAGTGTCCTGGGCAGAGTGGGAGGAGGCACATCAGGTGAGGGCCAGAGGCAGGCAAGTTCACTCCATCCCAAGGAACTTTGAGGGCCAGGCAGGAGAGTCCATGGAAAAGCCTAGCAGGTGGAGGGCGGATGTTAGGAAGGTGCCCAGAAGGTAGAACCAGGGATGGAGTTGAGACAGATAGCAGAGAGATTGGTCTGCAGGTCATGGGGGTGACCTTCAAAAGCATTTTAGAGCTGGTGAGACTTGAGTTTCAAGTGCAGCTCCAGCATGTTCTAGCTGCATGAGCACTAGCAGATCATTCAGCTTCCTGAGACCATCCTCCAGTCTGTAACAGGGGAGTAAGGGATTGGGTGCGAGGGTCCATGAGGATGTGTATACAGTATCCATCGTATTTGTGCCTGCCATTTACTCAGTAAGTATTCCAAAATTTTAGTTGGTATTTTAAATTATTATTGGTATAGCACAGGTTTTCATGGATTCAATTCAGTACAGGGCATACTGGTTCATTCCAGCTATCCATTCAATCAGTAAATGATTCAATCAGTAAATGATCCATTCAATCAGTAATCTTTGGCTGGTTACCTTCCAGACATTGGGAATGTAATTGTGAACAAAAGTTTCCGACGTCTTGGATAATATTCTACTGAAGAGAAGCAAACAATGAACAAGCACCCGAGTACACTATAGAGAACAAACACTATGCTGAGTGGTGACAGGTACCCTGGACCATTCATGCTGCCCACTCCAGTATTCTTGCCTGGAAAATCCTGTGGACAGAGAAGCCTGGTTAAGCTACAGTCCATGGGATGGCCAAGCATCAGTCACAACTGAGCCACAGAGCACCCAAGAGCCTAGAAAAGTCCTGGCATATGTGTGACATGTAAGAGTCACTAATAGTGCCTCCTTTCAGTCATGTAAATGTCTTTTTGGCTGGTGAATTATATGATGACTCCAGAGAGAGAGGATAACTGAGCAGATGCTGGCACAGGGCTGGGGTAGGGGATAGTGTTTTACACTATGGTTAGTCAGGGAAGGTCTCACTATTAAAGTGTTCTCTGAGCAAAGAGGGTGAAAGTGAGTAGTGTGTGTATGTGAGAAAATAAATTTCCAAGGATGTGCAAAGGTTACAGTGTGCTTGGCATGATCACAGATTATCAAGGAGGCTGGCATGGCTGGAGATGAATGAATGAGGTGAAAAAAATAATAGGAGATGAGGTCAGAGACCCAATCACCTGTGTCCGTGGGGACCAAGGCAAACACAGAGCATAAGGACATGGGCTTAGTCCGAATGAATTTGGAGGCAATAAAAACGTGTGCAGGAGAGTGACATGAACTAACACATTTTAAAAGGGTGACTCTGTACTACCCAGGACGGCAAGGGCAGAAGCAGAGAGATGAATTAGGATAGTGTGGCAAGAATCAAAGCAGGAGAGGATGGAAACAGGGTGTAGTGGTGGACAGAGTCCAATTATGCAGATTTGGAGAGTATAATTGACAGAATTTGCTGTGGATTGAATGTGGGGTGGAGAGAAAGAGGGGACGTAAGAAGGACTTGAGGGTCTTGGGCTAGAGCAACTGGAAGAATGGACTTTCCACTTAGAGAGATGGCAAAGATGGTGACATGAGCAAATTTGGTGACCAAGGAGGAGGGATGTCGGGAGCTTGATCTTATTAGCTCTCTTTCTAGTACAGATTCAAGGAGACTGTAGGGTATTCAGGTGGATATGAGTTTGGAGGTAGGACAAGTCCAGGCTGGGGACATCAGTTTGGGAGTCTTGGAAGTGAAGTGGTGTTTAAAACCACAGGATCAGAAGAAAACATCTCTGAGGGGTGTATAGCCAGAGAAGAGAAGAAGTCCGTTTAAGGACTGAGCTCATGTCCACATTTGGAGGCTGGGCTGATAAGGAGGATCCAGCAAGGTGGAGGGAAAGTGCTCTTCCAGCAGCCAAAGGAAGGATGGATTTCAAGAAGGACGGAGTAAAAATCTGTGTCCAATGTTGCTGACAGGGCAAGTGGTAGTGTGAACCTCAATGATAACTCTCATGGGATGTGTTTTGGTGTAAAATGAGTACCAAATATATTGTCAATACTGTGCAGGTGTGTGCATATTCAGTTGTGTCCGACTCTTTGCGACCCCAAGGACTGTAGCCTGCCAGACTCCTCTGTCCATGGGATTCTCCAGGCTAGAACAGTGCAGTAGGTTTCCATTCCCTTCTCCAGGGGATCTTCCTGGCCCAGGGATCAAACTCTGGTCTTCTGAGACCTGCAGAAATAATTTTTTATGATATTCACAGATATCAGAAATATGATATTCATAAACATCATATATATGATATTCATAAATTCATAAAGATATCATGAGCATATTTTTTTAAAGAATGAATTTCCCTGTTTCTCAGATTTTGTTACAGACTTGACCTCAGTAGTATGTGCACACAATGAGTGTATATGTGGGTTTTTATGTGTGTGTGTGTGTGTAATAGTGAGAGAGAGAGAGAGGGCCTGACCCACAGTATAGCTCAAAGAAAATCACTTTGCCTCTGGTGGCCCCTTGCCAGCCAGTGCGGTTGGCTGGCTGCTGTCTCTTATTAGTAAGATTACGTATTTCAGGATATCTGTGTGCCCTTGAAATGTCTGAAGGATTTGTCTTGCTTCTAAAACAGATAACAAACTGGAGCTTTAGCCAAGGAGCTTGGCTTCCTAATACTGCTATTCACTTTTGTCCTACTTCCAAAACTCCCTTGTCCATCCCCCAAGTCTGAACCCATGGGCCATGAGAAATAGTGACAAATGGTCAGGAAAAAAAACAACCTTAGCCGGAAAAGTATGCAAGATCCAAGGTGCTTCAGAAATTGAGTGTCTCCTTCATAAGGGGATTGCAGGGTTATGGCTGAACAGAAGTCTCTAACTCACCAAGATTTCGTCGGTTGCAGAGGGTTGTTTAGCTGGTTGATATTTTATAGATTTTACATCTTTGATGCTAATAATACTTCCTGCACTTAGTTAAGCTTTAGCCACTCCTCTTGGCTATACAACTGCTAGGTGAATCCGAATCTAGGGTTAGGACTTGCCAGGCGTACTAGTGGTAGAGAGTCCACCTGCCAATGCAGGAGACCAAAGACATGAGGTTCAACCCCTGGTCGGGAAGATCCCCTGGAAAAGTAAATGGCAACCTACTCCAGTATTCTTACCTGGAAAATTCCATGGACAGAGGAGCGTGGTGGGCTATAGTTTGTGGGGTCACAAAGAATCATACATGACTGAATGACTGAGCATGTGTGCACACAGGCAGGGTTTATAAGCCCTGTGACATTAGTTTTCCCATATGTAAAATGGAATATCCCATAATTGTGAACTGAAAATGCACTTTGATAAGCTTTAAGGCCAAAGCTCTGTTCAATGAGATGCTTTATTTGTGTGGACACCACACAGCATGGGAAACTATGGGATCTCATGAAGAAGATTTATAATTGTTGGGCTGCACCCAGATGCCCTAATTGTATCTGTGTCTGCAATCGCTGATGTGCTGACTTGATTCGATATTCTGAAGCCTTGATTTTCTCAAAGGTTAAAGCTGAAAATAAAAGCAATGCTGCTTTGTAATGTCTATTGATCCTGAGTTGATAATAATGTCTTAGGCATCGTGGGAGAATCATTGCTTATCCTGACAAGCACAGTCTGCGTTCCATCTTAGCGACTGAGGCTATTCAATGGGCAGGCGAAGGTTCACTGGAATGTTCTTCTTCCAAATGGCTCCCCTTTAACTACACAAAATATGTTAAAATGAGAGGCCTCCATGTCAGAAATCCACAAAAGCTAGAGGGAGAAAACCCAGCTCCTCTGTTCTTATCTCACTCACGCTGACGGCAGAGGCCTCTGAACAGTAGGGAGGCAGAAATGAAATTTATCACCAGATAAGCCTTCCAAAAGCCCAGGCGCGTGAACGAAGGTGTCTTTCTCTCGTAGATGGTATTTTCCACAGGGCAGGGTGAGGCTCCCAGACCCTAGAATCACCACTTTTCTCCCTTGCTGAGCCTCTGCACAGCAAAGCATGCAATGTGATGCACAGATGTGGACTGAAATTTTTAAAAACATTCACTGACCTTTCAGTAGCTTTCATGCTGTTTAAGAATCTACTGACCTACAGGCAATTACCGCACGTAAATGCCTAGCTTCTGCTGGGAATTCAGCTCCGGGCTTCTGCCTGCAGCTTCTCTCCTTTCCTGCTTTCCCCAGGCAGTCCTGTGCTGCAGCAGGGCCCCAACTGCTTCAGCCCACAGGGAGAACGTGGGCCCAGCCTCTCTGCCCAGACTGCTGTTTGCTTGCAAACATGCAGTTACCAGGAAATGTGGAGTCAGCTCTGCTCCTGTTCCACTTAATTTTCTTCACCCCATGCACTGGGTTTTTCTCTTCTGCTGCCCCAGCTGTTCTTGCTGTTCCCAGGATGACAGAGTCCCCGCCCCTGCTGCAATCCGAGCTTCCTACAAGGTTCCTTAGTTGCCTACTTGACCTCAGCTGCCCTGCCTAGATTTTTCATTTCCCCAAGCCTTCCCACGTGTGTGCATGCTCGGGTCGTGTCTGACTCTTTCTGACCCCCTGGACTGTAGCTCACCCGGTTCCTCTCTCTTTGGAATTTTCCAGGCAAGAAATAAGCGAGCGAGTTGCCATTTCCTTCTCCAGGGGATTTTCCCAATCCAGGGATTGAACCTGTGTCTCTTGCATCTCTGCTGCATCGGCAGGCGGGTTCTTCATCACTTGCACTGCCTGGGAAGCCCACTGACCCTTCCAAACCCACCCTGAAAACCTAGCAGAGGCAGCAGGAGCAGCAGCAGCAAGTGACAAGGGCATTCATGGAGGCAGGGAAGGGGCACTGATGCAGGAGTCAGATACTGGGTTCAGATTCTGCCTCTGTTATTATTCTCATGGGCA
Organism: Bos taurus; assembly: GCF_002263795.3. Classification (NCBI taxonomy): domain Eukaryota; kingdom Metazoa; phylum Chordata; class Mammalia; order Artiodactyla; family Bovidae; genus Bos; species Bos taurus. The sequence goes on from NC_037341.1 coordinate 28,444,786, forward strand.
AGCTGCTAACCCCTTCTGAGAGCCTCGGGTTCTTCAGTTGTAAGAAGATGATGCCAGTCTGTTGTAAGGATGTGTTATTTTACAATAACATGTGAAAATTCCAGCACCTCGTGGCCCCCCGCTCCCAGTGTCCCTGTTCACCTCTGCTTCTCTTCCTAAAAGTATGCTTTGTTCAGGGCAGTGTTCTGGGGTCTATGAGCAAATGCACATGATAAACAGCAAATATAAACTCTTCAAGGATGTGAGTCTAAGTGGGAAAAAAGGCTTAAGCTAACTCCAGGTTTTAAATGAAATTTGGAAGCTAACAGGGAATTCCTTGGTGGTCTAATGGTTAGGACACTGAGCTCTCACTGCCAAGAACTGGGGTTCAATCCCTGGTCGGGAAACTAAGATCCCACAAGCCACACAGCATGGTCAAAATAAAAAGAGAAAGAAATAGATTTTTTTTTTTAAAGCTACCAGTGGGGGATGAACTACAGGGCAGAGACAATTGAGGAATTAATGTGAGAGACGACAGGCTACAGAAATTGACTGGAGTGATTGAGAAAGATTTTATGGAAGTGATGCAGTTTAAACTGGGTCTTCAAGATGAACAGTTTTAATCAAGTGGAGAAAAGAGGGTGAGGGCATGTTGGGCAGAATTGCATGGAGTCGGGAGCAGGTTTGGGGAGCATGGAGCCCCTAGTCTGGCTGGAGCAGAGGGCTGCCAACTGTGGGGAAATTAGCTGACCAGAGTGTGGTGACAGGACTTCTTTGCCAGATTTAGCAAATAGAAATTTGGGATGCCCGGATCAATGTGAATTTCAAATAAACAGGAGTAATTTTTCAGTCTAAGTTACATCCCCAATACTGCATACTTATACTTAAAAAAATGTGTTTGTTTATCTGAAATTCAAATTTAAGCACCCCATATTTTATCTGGCATAAAATATTTTATCTGGCACCCCATATTTTAAACTCCAAGTGAAGGATTCTGCTCTTGACCTTGCATCACCGAGGGCTTTAAAGAGAAGAGTGAACAGATGAATAAAGGATTTTAACAGAGATCGGCTAGATAAAATGCCAGAATGGCTCGGAGAGGGAACGAACTTAGAGGCAGGAGGGTTGGCCCTTTTGCATTTTCTTCCAGTTTAAACTTTTGTTCTCATATATAGAGACCGAATTCTCTTGATAGTGTAAAAGCTAAAGATATATTTGTTTTTTCCTACAATTTAGAAAATTACAGAATATGAGAATGCTGGATGGAAGTTTAGTGCCCAACCTGAAAGTCATTCTAGTGACCATTAATCCAGGCTCTGAGAACTGTTAATACAACACTTCTAGAGCTACGATCAGCAGCCCATCACATACCATCAGTGAAGGGGTACTGCCTCCAGCTCTGTCTAGAATTCTTAGTGATGAGCATTTTTTTCTGGGACGCTATTGCTTTGGTTTGATTTAGAGTTCACAAGACAAGGAAGCAGTTTAAATAGTAACATTCTCCTTGGATATTTATTTAGATAGACTTAGGAAACACTGGGACATACTTTTTATTCATTTTTAGAGGTTTATCTGGTTGCCATTTAAAATTATATTTCCCATTGAATGCGTTTTTACTCTCTCAGTGGAAGAAAGGAAATTTTTAGGGCTTTTATTTCTAGATAAAGGAATTTCTAAGATTATGATTTTAAGACAGTTTTCAAAATGGATTTTTTCTTTTTATCAACTTTTATCAAATTTGATCTAATTTGCTGAAATTCAGCCCATTGAAAACTAATAGTATTATACCTCTTGTTGATGGTTTGATTATTTCCTCAAGTGATTTTGCTAAATATTTTCACTGAAAGAGAAGAGACCCAGGGAACTCATCCAATCCTGAAACTGATTTTAAAGATGTTGAATATATATTGTTTGTTGTTGCTTAGTCACTAAGTCGGGACTGACACTTTTGCAACCATAGGGACTGTATGTAGCCCACCAGGTTCTTCTGTCCATGGGATTTCCCAGGCAAGCATACTGGAGTGACTTGCCATTTCCTTCTCCAGGGGATCTTCTTGACCCAGGGATTGAGCCCATATCTCCTGCATTTTCAGGTGGATTCTTTACCACTGAGCCACCAGGAAAGCTCCCTGAAAAAAATAACATAAATTTTTTCATTAAATACATTAAAATATGAATTTGTAGAATTCTATTAATATGGAAAATCCAAGTGCTTACCTTTGTCACCAGGCGCAAGGACAGGTAGAAATTAATATCAGAGGCTATGATACAATGGCCAGTTGAAATCATATTCTCAACAAGTTTTAATAAGGACACAGGTGCATATACCTGGCAACCATGTCTTTAGAAGCACTGGTGACTCTTACTTTTGTTACTGATGAGCAGTCTTTGCTCCCCAGTATCAGGAGTTTAGGGTGGAGCTAAGAAAATAGTTTTTAGCATGTGATGCTTTCTCACATATAAGCACTTAATGTGTGTCCCCCAACAAAGAAACACGATTTTTAAAAATAATTAAATTTATTTATTTTTAATTGAATGATAGTTGCTCTATGATATTGTGTTGGTTTCTGCCAAACATCACCATAAATCAGCCATAGGTATACTTATGTCCCCTCCCTCTTGAAACTCCCACCCCATCTCACCCCTCTAGGTTGTTACAAAGCCCTGGTTTGAGTTCCCTGAGTCATACAGCAAATTCCCATTGGCTATCTATTTTACAAGTGGTAATGTATATGAGAAACAATGTATATGATTCTTTACTTTATCTTCCCAAAGTGATGTCTTTTCTTGAAATGAGAGCATTCAGGTACAAAAATGCAAATGTTAAATCGGCACCTCATTTGACTCTCAGGCTCAGGGTCAACCCAGGAAACCTAATCAGTAAAAAATCATATGCAGAGACTCTATCTAGAGGCCTAACTCAGAGGGCCCACCAGTTCAGAATGCCCCGTCCAGTTCACAGTGACATCCATGTCTGCCAAGATGTTGGTGCAAATCTTCTGGCTGCAGTGACTTAGTGGTGCTGCCTTCTGGCCACAGACACATCTCTCTTGTCACCCAGGAAACAGCAGAGGTGACTCTGCTCACCAGGGAAATATATTCTTCCCAGGTTCTGTGCTCTGAGCTCAGGAATTTGAGACCAAGAGGCTAGAATCAATTGATGGATATATACTGGCCCCCTGAGTTTAATTTTGGTTGAAGACTTTGCTCCTTCATTTAGTTGCAATTTTGAGAACCCTTCTCTGTTGAGCTGCAAGCCTTATCTTATAGTTATTGAAGAAAATTCTTCAGGATTATGCAAATGAATTCAAGTTGAGGAAAACTGGCCTTCCCTCCAAATCCCATTTCTAATTCTGTGGATTTGTCTTGGAATTATGTTTGAAATGCACTTCAGTCTTTTGACCTCCTTTACCCCAATTTCATCACCTCAAACACCTTGGGTTGGTTTTGCCCATTTTTACCAATGTTACATCCTCCTTCACAACCATCCCCTCCATTTCCTCTCCTTCCCCTTACAAAATGAGGTGAAAGACATAAATGCCTGTAGCAAATGAACAGAAGAGTTATTCGGGGACAGAGTCCCATGAAAGCTAAAGCCAGAAGGATGAGAGCAAAGCAGCCGTCTTGATTTTTTTTTTTTTTTTTTTTTGAGCTTATTCCCAAATTCCCTTCCTAAATCTTGACTTAGGGGCCATTGCTTATTTTCATGCCTAAGTTTTTTTCCTCTGGCTTACGTTTCTTCTTTCATTCCCTAAAAATATATTGGTACATACTGGTATCTATCTATTTATCTATCTAGGTATGCATTTTATAAACTTTCCACTAGTTTTGTTGGAGACAAGGTATACTTGGATAAGTACTAAAGAAAAGCTTTAGTTTGGCTTAGGGGTAAGAAGATCAGCACTTCCTTTCATGTAGAGAAGATTCCTAAGGCCTACTTTCTGATATCTTCTTAAATACTGTCGATGATTGAGTCTTTAAAAAACATATCTAGTGCCCTTTGCCTGGGGCTAGCGAAAAGCCTTTTCTGAGGTGAGTTAGTTTGACTTTTAAAAATCTATATCATATAAGCTAAAGGTTCTTGAGAGAAGACAAACTGACAAGCAGGCACCTTTTCTCTTTTTTTGGCCTCCAAATATGATTGAAATAAGCCTTTTCATTTCATAGAAATTGAGAATTTTAGAAATTGTGGGGTCATCTTTAGGGTTTTCCGAATCTGGCAGTCTGCCACATGCTTTGAACACAATGCATTAAAAAATTAGTTATTCAATGCCAACTAAAATGCTTCTTGACCAAGCCAAGAGGTCAGCCACATTACCCATACAAGTCATTCCATTAACATGTGGAGCGACAATGATTTTTATAAAAGATGAAGCAAAATGTGTCATGGTGCTGTTACAGGAAGCCGAGCTTCGCCAGATCCGGAGGCCCCTTCTCTGGGAGATGAGGTTGAAGCTCAGGGATGCAGCCATAAGGATGGTGGGAAGTGATAAGACACATGCCGCTGCTGAAACCAAATGGGAGTCCGGATAAGTGGAGGAAACCTACAGGAGACTCCGAGGGTGTCTGCAGCATATGGAGCTATCCCAGAAAGGTGGCACCCTGGTATACCAATCGTCTTCCTCCCCACTTTGATATTAAAAATGTGCTAAGCACAAAGCCTTGTATTAAAAAAAAAAAAAGCTTTAGCAGTTCATTAATCTTCTTTTTTTAAACATAGGAAAATATTGTTGTTGCAAATGAATGCATAAATAGTTTAATACTTTAAAAACTTCTAGAACCCATTTAAATGACTCCCTGTCGAACAAGTGTATCTCTTACCTCTAGATCACTCTTACAGGCTGCTCCAAAGGATGCTTGGCTTACCTCCCTTTTGTGAAAACAGCATCCAAGTGTTTTACTGACCGAAGAAGGTAGTGAGTAGAATCCCCTGCCTTAATATCATTCCCCAACTAATGCAGCACAGTTTGGAGTTTCTGGAACAAAGGTATGATGTGCTTATATATTTTACTATTTTGACACAAAATGCTTTCTGTTGTGTTGGGAAGCTGCTTGTAACCCTGTGTCCTATGCCTTCTGAAATAAAAACTGTTAGCATAAGATAAAAAAGGTTAACATTCCGAACATCTTCCATGCTCCAAATAAAGGCAACGCAGTGCAATCTGAAGTCCTTCCAACAGAGGGCTCTATGGGTTTGATTTAGGTGGAGAAAGTGAGAGAAACTACTTGGGTTTAGGTTGCTATAGTAAATTCTGTATTATCCTTAAAAATAGAACCGATAAAAATGGAGTCAGTTGAGTTGAACTGGAAGAATCATCTGAAGATTAAATGTAAGGTCTCCTCTTATAAGACAGAATTTCATAATTCTCTGAATTGATGTTCTTTTCAAAAGAGAAAATACATTTTACCCTCTCTAAATAAGAAAATAGGCAAATTAGAGATATTCCATGCTTTGAAGTACTATTAATATTACCTCATTCAGTTAACATTTTAAAAGAAAAAAGGAGCGACTGCATTCATTCTCTCGTCAGAGACATTTTATCTTTGCTGTTGGCAAATGATTTAGTGTTGGTGTAAGGAGCTGTGGTATGTACATAAAATGCCTTGTAAATATTTAATACGCAAAATATATATTTGTATGCATGCAAAATGCAAAATGTTAGTGAAATATTTTTACAAAGATAAGTAATACTGTTTAGAAAGGTGAAGTACAAAGACATAAGAATAAGCTCTAGTGAAATATATTTCTTTACTTAGGCATAGCATGCAGATTACTTTTTCATGTTAGGCCTAGCTTTTAAATATATTTTCAAATCAAAGAAGCTTAAAATACATGCATCAAAGTAAAGCAAAGAATCAACTAAAACAAGTTACTTTTGGACCATAGATTTTTTTGACTTCTAATTTATAATCTCATCTCTTTCAGTATTCTTTGAAATGCAGGGGTCATTTTATTCTATGAACAGATAGCTTTTAAAATTTGTAACCTATCTTATTGTGTCTAGTTGAAAATATTGTTATACTTTGATGTGTCTGGCATAACTAATATTCAATTTAAATAAATAATTTGAAGTTTGATTATATTTCCTAAAATGCATTTACCTAAAATAACCAGAAACACCCCTTTTAAATATTCTTTAAATATCATTTAGAAATATTGGCATCTTAAATGCCCGTATTCACTACCTAAATGTTTTCTTCTAGATTTTCTTGAATACAAATGCAGATTACAATTTAATATTCTGAGTAAACCATTAGTATATAATCTATGTATAATAGGTGTATGTTTATATGTAATAGTATATTAATACATTTTGTATAATTTATATTTCTGCAAAAGGCTTATAATTATTTTCACTATAATGGCTTTGACCCACTAAGATTTTGCTATATATGAAACTTTGATCTGATTACATTAATAAGCAAACCCTTGTTTATTAATGTAGTGTTTATGAAGAGTAAATCCTTGTTTATGAATTGTGTGTTCATAACATATGTCCTTACTGTGATCTGTTACCAAGCAAATAAAATTTGGTTTGATTATCCATAAAAGCATTCTCAACATTTTTTTTATTTACAAAATATTTTGCGTAAAAAGAATAAACACAATGGCAACTGGACTGTTGGTGTAGAAGGGTTTGATTATCAATTATATTTCTTTTTCTTTTTTTCTATGACTTGGGGAAGAGAGACTTCTAACAAAAGGAAGATTCAAAAATTATCTATATTCCTTTCTGAGTTTTTTTTGTTATTGTTAGTAAAGGATCTTTTTGATACAGTTTTCACCGTGGGTAAATATGTTTTCTAATTTTTATTTTGTTTAAAATGAAACTTATCTGGAGCAAAAGTGTTGATTTTCAATGGATTTTCTAATAATGATTAATAGCAGCAAACAATTTGGCTTCATAGGGTGGCTGTTTTAATATTGTAAGATTTTGCATGTATTTCCAGAAGTTTTTCTTATATGTAAATTCTTCCATAATATTTCCCTCTTTACACACAGGGAGAATGATTTTGTTTGGTTTCTTTTTACTTGCCAGTGATGAATGTAAAGTTACAGGCCAGGTGCCCTGAACCTGTAGAGGACAGAGTAGGTGTGGAACACACATAAAGTATCTTTGGCTAAAATAATCGTCCATTTTTGGCATGGGGTCCCGAGATCTAGGTAACTTTTGCAGGTGGTAGTTAACCTTCACTAATATTTCAACCTTTTAATTTAAAAGATAGTTACATTGACAACCATAAAATGCCCAGTAAAGATAAGGTGGCTACATTTCAGACTCCATTTCCACTAAAGGTAAAAGTCAGCCATATCTCAGCATCGGTTTATATAATATCAGCAATGCATCTGTACAGGTAAAATGCAAAACGAAAGTCGTGAAGTCCTGTACCCATCCTGTTTACAGCAAGGCCTAGATCAGCATTATTTGCATCTGTGAGTATTGCTTTGTATGGTTAAATGAAAACGAAGCCCCCTCACCCCAAACAATAATATTTTCTAAAACCAGCACACAAAGCTCATGGTTTGCTTCCTGCACCTGCCAGTTTGGGAACCTATTAAAGCCACCCTGGAAATTCTCCTTTCTTTGTGCAATATTTTATGCTTTTCTTCTCTTCAGGGCAGATTGGTTCTGCCTGCACTTTATTCCTGAACCCACGTTCATTCGAAATGGATTGGCAGACTTAAATGCTCCATCCAGTGCGCTGCTGCTGACTAATAATACCCCTCCCCCACCGCGGCTCCCAACCCATCACACCCAGCAATCGAGTGCGCGCTCTCTCTCTCCTCTTCCTCTCTCTCCCTCTGATCCCCCCTCTCTCTCTGTCTGTCTCTCTCTCTCATACACACAGACACAGACACATACACTCACTCACAGGCACCGGTGGCCCTATTGTCAACAAAGAATGCATAATGGTGAAGTACCCGGCAGTAATTTTGGTGATGTTTTGTCTTGCATGTTTTGAAAGTATTTCTGAAGAGTATAAATAAATGTGCCCTAAACTCTCCCCCTTTCTCTCTGCTGATACTCGGAGCTAAGCTCTCATCCTACAGGGCAGCCTCAGAAACCCAGTGGCCAGAACGCTTTCAGGGGACTACTATGTGCCTCCACTGCTTCCTCGCTTTTCAGTAATATTAGCACTGTATAGATTTAATAATGGGGTGACAGAAAACATTTTGAAGATGAGGTGGTTTCTCTGATCTGCAGAGGAAAGACTGAAGGCATCTGATTTGTTCATGTACCAATTAATTTTTGAAGCAACAGAAAACACAAGCTACTGCAAAGAGGTTGCAGTGTGTATGTGTGTTCTGTTGTCTGTGCTCTTGAGCACATGTGTATACATACGTGTGTGTTACTTAGAAGGGAATCTTGGCCAGAAATTTCTTCATATTAACCCTGAAAATTACTGCAAGATTGTGTGTGTGTGTGTGTGTCTGATAAGGTAGTATTTTGATGAAGTAAGAGCACAATCCTTTTTTCTTTTCCTTTTTAATCTGTTCTCTCTCCACACCACCTAAATGGGCCTCTCAGCCAAACATCAGCTTTAATTTTAATTTCTATTTCTAGCCTGTACTCTATTAGCACCTTTTCTGTTTTACAGTCGACTCATTGATACAGCCCCAGATCTGTTGTGAGCAAACAATACGGTTTTGTTTCATGTTCCCATAAACATTGTTCTACTGTGTGGTGGTGCATTCCCTATTCTTGTACCTTATTTCTTCTGGTTAGGTTTGGGGCGTACTATTTCATGATATTCAGACTTGAGTTCATCTTTTTTTTTTCAGAGTCTAGGGCTCCCTAAAGTTTTAAGGTAAAAGACGAACACATCCTTAGGTTTTTGTAAAATGTGTTGCTTTGTATTATGACAATAGTGTTCCTATGCCTGACATCCTCATAATAATATTAAGCTCTATTTTTTAGTGTGATGTACTTTATACATTTGTATAAATGTCACAGCCTGTAATCACTTCCTTTGTCATCGACGATTAATCTAAAAAAATCGAATAATTCACTGCCCCTTGCCATTTACATATCGTCTGCTGCCATCTGCTCTTCTCAGCAGCAGTAAATGATGGGTAATTAACTCAGTGCCTTTGTCTTTCCCTTGCTGAATGTCTGACACATATAGATTTTCCTCTGTGTGTGTATGCGTGTGCGTGTGCGTGTGTGTGTGTGCGCAAGTAAGGGGAAAAGGGAGGGAATAAGAGAGAAGAGAGCGAAAAAGAATGAATGATAGTGCAAGTCTGGAAGTCAGCACAAGATAATTTCAAGAGGAAAAGCCAAACAAAGATAGTGGTCCAGAGAAAAGGCGTATCTCATGACCTTGAGCGAAAGGAAGAACTCCTAGAGCCATGGCTGCTTTGCATAAGCAAGAAGCGTTTTTCTAAAGCCTCAGTGGTCAAGGTCAAGATGCAAAATCAAGTAAGGGCTCCCTAAGCTATTCCTATCTACCAGAGGGCAAGGAGAGCATGCGAATGAGCCTAAATAGAGGGTACCCTGACCACAGGACTTCTGAACCAGCAGTCAGCATCTGTGGTTTAAGAAATGATTATGGAAAGGAAATCTCGGCTGATCTTGATGCAATGCATTTTTAAAAACAGAAAATATCTAGGAAAACTTACCAGGGTTTATGAGACTGCGGAATGTAGACATGCTTATTTTCAAAGGAAAAAATATCACCAGCCTGGATTTTCCCAAATTTCCTGTTAAATTATTCAGTTCTTCCTGGTGCAGCCCAAGAGTGCTTCATGAAGACTATGCTACTCTGAAGACTTTATATAAAGACTGTAATTATTCTTGTTTGAATAATACCCTATAATATGTGAAAATTATTTGACAGGTGGCTGTTTGATAACATTAAAAGAAAAATAATTAAAAAATAAAATTTTAAGGAAAGTCAGAATCTGCCTTGCTCAACATGATTTTTATGCTAAGTAAAGTCAGCCTATAAGTTAAGTACAAGAAATCTGCTATAATTATTTTCTCATGGAATTAGTAAAGCTTGCTTAAATTAGAGATGATATATAGGTATGCCCCTGCTTTTTGAAAGACCTACACTAGTATCTGTTTTTGCTAACTGAAAGAAATCAAAGACATGGGAAGGAGATTGTTGCTTCCACGAAAAAAGGCAAAAAGCAAAAATCTAGTTTAGCGTTTACTTGGTAGCCAGCGGTTACAGAAGCAGAGGGCACCCGGAACAGTGAGCGTGGCACCTCCAAACTCCTTCCCCGAGAACCACGGTCAGCATCTCAGCGTCCAGCCCCCATAGCTTTGAACCATATCTGTGAGCATTTGTGTTTTAACTCTGTTTATTTTGTGCATCCGGTAGCAAGATGTGACCTGAGGTAATTGCTCCTTTGCTTTCACCATTTCAGCTTAAGAAAGGTTTTGTAGGAAGCCTCTGTTTTCGGAAACTTGTATGTTTGCTGGTCTGTAATTTAAACAAGCTAAATAAAATTCTTGTTCTCAAGGAGTTTGTACTTATATATATACTAACAGGGAGAATTGTTCAATCAATCAAAGAAATATCTAAGATATATATATATATATAAAGATCCTGATCTTAGATTTTTTAAGATTGTCGTTCTCGTGTGTTCTTAAGGTTTGAATAATCCTTGAACACCCTATCAGAGGGGAGAGATTAATATAGAATCTGGAGAAGCTCTTGGAGCACGTTTTAGTCTGTGTGAGATTTTCTATGTAATATTTTATAGTGCAGTCTTAACTCTGTACTTCTATTTTTCCATCTGTATAATGGCCATGGAAACACTCTCTTCTTTTTCTAAATTAATAATGTAATATAAAGCAATTGTGTCCTGAAAGCAAAATGCCTTCCTAATGATATTGTAATGCATATGGTAGTGCTTATTTCTGATACCTCAATCAGACTATTGATGTTTTTTATGGATCATGAATACTTAAAAACATTAATCTGTTGGCTTAATTTTGGTACGTGTGGTTAATCTTTGCTTTAACATCTATCACCACTGGCCTTCTGAAGGTTAATTTATTTGTTTGTAATTATAAAGCAACTGGACATCACTTGGAAGGCCATTGAATTCGTGAATTACATTTTCTATGTTAGCTTCAAATGACTTGAAGAGATGACTTAATACACACATTATGTGATGAAATTGCTAAAAATATACATAAATACTTGACTTAGTAAGTCACTTAAATATAAGAATGTTCTAAATACATTAAAATGGACTCAGTATCTCATTGCTATTGTGTTAACTGTATGAAGTCATGTACTTTATGAAACTATTTAAATTGCATAAAAATTTTATGACTTACAGGTAAATTTGTCAGTATCTAATTGAGTAAGAGAGTCTTGAAAGCTTTCACTGCAATTGTTAATTCAGCATCTTTGTTCTCTCAGGCTGTTACGTGACCCAACAGGCTGGGAGAACAATATTGCTGAATGTAATTGGCATATGTCAGCAAAATATAATTAGTAACAAGCCTTTTTCTGAAATGCTCTTTTTGTTGATTTAAAAAAGTTGAAGATTTCCTCTTGGATTAAATTATAGCTTGAATTTCTCTCTCATTTAATTCTGGTAGGTCTTAAAAAGAAATTGTGAATTAATTTATCTTTAGATTTAAAAATAATATTTATTTATTTATTTATATTTTTGGCTGTACTGGATCTTTGTTGCTGTGGGGGCCTTTCTCTAGTTGAGGTGTGTGGGTTTCTCATTGTCGTGGCTTCTCTTGTTGCGGCTCCTGGGCTCTAGGGCACAGGGCCAGTAGTTGTGGCATGCTGGCTTAGTTGCTCCTTAGCATGTGGGATCTTCTTGGACCAGGGATCAACGCAGGTCTGCTGCATTGGCAGGTGGATTCTTTACCACTGAGTAACTAGGGAAGCCCCTAGAAATGGTGAATTCATTTAAATTTTTATTCCAGAAGTATGTATTGATTTCCTGTGCTGTGCATACACTGTGCAGGCTTATCTTTCCTTCAGTGGGTTTTTAGTTTGATTTTGGGTATGAGAGCTCTGTATAGAAAATATGAGACACTGTATTTTCAAAGGTTATCAACCAAAATGAATGCTCAACTCTTCAATTTCCATCCCACCCCCGCCTCCCCACTGCCACTCCATACATCTTGAGGTTGGGAACAGATGTGGTGACTGGGTATTTCTCAGGGATTTGGACTGGTAGTTACTGACACCAAAGGCAGAGACAGAAGAAACTGTTTGAATAGGCTTTCACGGCACCTCTGTTCATTTAACTCCAGCAATGTTATGGTCAGGGTTGGGAATGGGGGAGTTGGGGATACAATTGTCTTCCCCTCCCTTTATTAACAGGAAAATGGGAATCTTTCACTCTAGGAGATTTTGGAAGACAAAAACTTTTCCTGTAACATGTAACTTTTTTGATGGGAACAGAAAAATGTTTGTCAAATTGTTATCTTTGTGACAAGAACATTGGAAAATTTCCTCAGAACCTGGAGTTGTAATGAAACATCATTTTAATGAAAAGCTGCTTTAGATTCACACCTGAAAATGTGATCATTTCACCTAAGAAAATTGTGAGTTTGTGGTTGTAGCCAAGTCTGTGGAGATCAAACTAGTCAATCCTAAAGGAAATCAACCCTGGATATTCATTAGAAGAACTGATGCTGAAGCTGAAGCTCCAATACTTTGGCCACCTGATGGAAAGAGCTGACTCATTGGAAAAGACCCTGATGCTGGGAAAGATTGAAGGCAGAAGACGGGGATGACAGAAGATAAGATGTTTGGATGGAATCAGTGACTCGATGGACATGAGTTTGAGCAAACTCTGGAAGACAGTTAAAGACAGAGAAACCTGGCGTGCTGCAGTCCATGGGATTGCAGAGTCAGATACGACTGAGTGACTGAACAACAGCCAAGTCTAAGTGAGGGGTCGTACCTGCCACGTCGACAGTGTCAATGGGATGAACCTGGAGGAGCAAGGTAGATAAGGAAACGAGTGCTTAGTCATCCATACCGACCAGAAGCAATGCTGGTGCCCCCGAAGTGTGACACATAACACGCAGTGCTCAACCATTCTCCTTAGCAAGGCCTTTCTCTCACATCTTCAAGCTAGTCTAATCCCATGCTTTGGGTTCTTCCTCATTTGCTCTCTTACTTTGGATTTGGAGCTTCCTGGGCACCATCCCTACCTTCCGAGCAGGCTGTTCCCCATCTCTTTTGTCCAGGATCTTCATTTCCTTTGTCTTGTCCTTAGGCGCTGTGTTCCTGGGAGCCTGTCTTCTATTCCTCAGTGTTCCACACAAACTATGATTGTCTGGCATTTATGCTATGCTATGTTACATATCTCACCATCCTTTACTGCACAGGGATCATTCAAAATGCAGAAAAGTTCTGCCTATAAAATGAATTTGGGGCATGGAGGAGACCATTTCTGAAATCTTCACACACATCATCCATCTCAAGACTTTATAGCAACTATATTTGTGCCTGGGGTTCCAAGGTGGCTCAGTGGTTAAGAATCCATCTGCAGTGCAGGAGATGCAGATTCGATCCTTGATCAGGAAGATCCCCTGGAGCCGGAAATGGCATCTCACTCCAGTATTCTTGCCTGGAGAATTTCATGGACAGAGGAGCCAGGCAGGCTACAGTCCATCAGGTCTCAAAGAGTCAGACATGACTTAGTGACTCAGCACACATACACATATTCGATTCAGACTTTTAAAAAAGTTATAAGAGTTCATTCACTAAAATCATACAGCAGAATTTAGAATTGTAAGCATTCTTGGTGAGCATGATATGACTAAATTGTAAACCTATCATCTTGTGTTAGATACGGAAAAGCTAGAAGGTCAAACTTCAAATCTTAGCCACACTTATCAACATAATCAAGTTGCATCTGCAACTCCAAGCAGTGATGCACATATGTCCTTTTGCATCCTTCATCTTTGGGCCTTAGAACTCTGAAAATGTCAATAAAGAATAAGATGGCACATAATCTAATCCATAATTTTATAAAGGATGTTGTAGTGAAATGTACTGAGTTTGAAATAGCAAGCCAGGTAAGCTTTCACAGGAGAAGGCAATGGCACCCCACTCCAGTACTTTTGCCTGGAAAATCCTATGGACAGAGAAGCCTGGTAGGCTGCAGTCCATGGGGTCACTCAGAGTCAGACACAACTGAACGACTTCACTTTCACTTTTCACTTTCATGCATTGGAGAAGGAAATGGCAACCCACTCCAGTGTTCTTGCCTGGAGAATCCCAGGGACGGGGGAGCCTTGTGGGCTGCCGTCTAAGGGGTCGCACAGAGTCGGACACGACTGAAGTGACTTAGCAGCAGCAAGCTTTCACAGCTGGGAAGCAGACATCTGGGCTGAAAACAAAGATCCCTAAGAGAAGGCTAATACAGTCCACTCCAAGCAGAGACTTATTTGTGGGCACTTCACATAAACTGAGAAGGGTGGGAGAGGTTGATTGATTGTTGTAAATTTATAAAAGACTAAGTTCCTGCCTATGAAAAAAAAATCAGAGTGGGCAGAAGGACCCGCTGAAACAAAATTAAACCTTTCTGCAGTGCAGAGGGTATCTCTTTGACCCGAATAAAAACTTTTACCTAAGAAAAGATGGAATTATCAGAATGTTCTCAGGAGTATATACAAATAATTTCAAAAGCAAACTGCATTATTTGTTTTCACTCTCATCTTGAATATGATCTGAAATTTTGAGGAAAAAATAATAATAGAAAATGTGTCTACTTGGTTTTATTGAGCCTATCTTTGCATGAAATGTTCCCTTGGTATCTCTAATTTTCTTGAAGAGATCTCTAGTCTTTCCCATTCTATTGTTTTCCTCTATTTCTTTGCATTGATCGCTGAGGAAGGCTTTTTTATCTCTCCTTGCTATTCTTTGGAACTCTGCATTCAAATGGGTATATCTTTCTTTTTCTCCTTTGCTTTTCACTTCTCTTCTTTTCACAGCTATTTGCAAGGCCTCCTCAGACAGCCATTTTGCTTTTTTGCATTTCTTTTTCTTGGGGATGGTCTTGATTCCTGTCTCCTGTACAATGTCATGAACCTCTGTCCATAGTTCATCAGGCAATCTGTCTATCAGATCTAGTCCCTTAAACCTATTTCTCACTTCCAGTGTATAGTCATAAGGGATATGATTTAGGTCATACCTGAATGGTCTAGTGGTTTTCTCCACTTTCTTCAATTTCAGTCTAAATTTGGCAATAAGGAGTTCATGATCTGAGCCACAGTCAGCTCCCAGTCTTGTTTTTGCTGACTGTATAGAGCTTCTCCGTCTTTGGCTGCAAAGAATATAATCAAGAAAATTAGAGACACCAAGGGAACATTTCATGCAAAGATAGACTCAATAAAGGACAGAAATGGTGTGGACCTAACAGAAGCAGAAGATGTTAAGAAGAGGTGGCAAGAATACACAGAAGAACTGTACAAAAAAGATCTTCATGACCCAGATAATCATGATGGTGTGATCACTCACCTAGAGCCAGACATCCTGGAATGTGAAGTCAAGTGGGCCTTAGAAAGCATCACTACGAACAAAGCTAGTGGAGGTGATGGAATTCCAGTTGAGCCATTCCAAATCCTGAAAGATGATGCTGTGAAAGTGCTGCACTCAATATGCCAGCAAATTTGGAAAACTCAGTAGTGGCCACGGGACTGGAAAAGGTCAGTTTTCATTCCAATCCCAAAGAAAGGCAATACCAAAGAATGCTCAAACTACCGCACAATTGCACTCATCTCACACTAGTAAAGTAATGCGCAAAATTCTCCAAGCCAGGCTTTAGCAATATGTGAACTGTGAACTTCCCAATGTTCAAGCTGGTTTTAGAAAAGGCAGAGAAACCAGAGATCAAATTGCCAACATCCTCTGGGTCATCAGAAAAGCAAGAGAGTTCCAGAAAAAACATCTATTTCTGCTTTATTAACTATTCCAAAGCCTTTGACTGTGTGGATCACAATAAACTGTGGAAAATTCTGAAAGAGATGGGAATACCAGACCACCTGACCTGCCTCTTGAGAAACCTGTATGCAGGTCAGGAAGCAACAGTTAGAACTGGACATGGAACAACAGACTGGTTCCAAATAGGAAAAGGAGTACGTCAAGGCTGTATACTGTCACCCTGCTTATTTAACTTATACGCAGAGTACATCATGAGAAACGCTGGGCTGGAAGAAGCACAAGCTGGAATCAAGATTGTCGGGAGAAATTTCAATAACCTCAGCTATGCAGATGACACCACCCTTATGGCAGAAAGTGAAGAAGAACTAAAGAGCCTCTTGATGAAAGCGAAAGAGGTGAGTGAAAAAGTTGGCTTAAAACTCAACATTCAGAAAATTAAGATCATGGCATCTTGTCCCATCACTTCAAGGCAAATAGATAAGGAAACAGTGGAAACAGTGTCAGACTTTATTTTTTTGGTCTCCAAAATCACTGTAGATGGTGATTGCAGCCATGAAATTAAAAGACGCTTACTCCTTGGAAGGAAAGTTATGACCAACCTAGACAGCATATTCAAAAGCAGAGACATTACTTTGCCAACAAAGGTCCATCTAGTCAAGGCTATGGTTTTTCCAATAGTCATGTATGGATGTGAGAGTTGGACTATAAAGAAAGCTGAGTGCCGAAGAATTGATGCTTTTGAATTGTGGTGTTGGAGAAGACTCTTGAGAGTCCCTTGGACTACAAGGAGATCCAACCAGTCCATCCTAAAGGAGATCAGTCCTGAGTGTTCATTGGTAGGACTGATGTTAAAGCTGAAACTCCAATACTTAGGCCACCTGATACGAAGAGCCGACTCATTTGAAAAGACCCTGATACTGGGAAAAATTGGGGGCAGGAGGAGAAGGGGACGACAGAGGATGAGATGGTTGAATGGCATCATTGACTCAATGGACATGGGTTTGGGTGGACTCTGAGGGAGGCCTAGCGTGCTGCATCTCATGGGGTCGCAAAGAGTCAGACACAACTGAGCGACTAAACTGAAGTGAACTACTTGGTTTACTCAAAGGAACTTACAACTCAAAAATAAGAAATCAGAATTACTTAACATTTAACAGGTCAGGCAGTTTATAGCAAATACTATTTGGGGAAATGTTTTTGGATTCCAAAGTAAATAATTAAAATTAAAGAGAAAAAATTGTACATTTTAAGAATACTTTTATGAATAAATTTAAAACTGAAAAATTTTTAAAGTAATAAGTAACCATTGTGAACATTTTGATTTTGTATTACAATGAGTACTTTTTTAGGGAAATTTAAATAGTCATAAAGAAGTAAGCATAGGCTTGTGCATTTCAACTGTTTTAAATAAGCTACATGAATCTATTATACAACATGGGGAATTCAGCCAGTATTTTATAACTATATAGAGAGTATAAACTTTAAAAATTATGAATCACTATATTGTACACCTGTAAATTATATAATATCATACAGTAGTTACACTTAAAAAATTAAGAGTAAGCGGTGTAAAATAAAGGCAATTGTGTAGAGGGTTCTCTATCTATGAAAAGCAGAGTCAGACAGTTTTTATGTACATTAATTTAATCTGAAATTGCCAATTTGAAAACTGATCTTCATGCCCTGTAAATACTATAAAGAATTTGTGCCATGAAATCTACCCATCAATTTACTTATTAATTGCCCAGTCAACAGATATTTCTAGTAACCCTTTGTTCCAGGCACTTCTCAGAGTGCTAGAGAAAGAAGAATCAATAAACTAGAACCCCTGACTTGAGGAACTCTCAATCCACTGAGAGTACTGAGCATGTAAAAACATGTAAATTCTTTCTCCACGCCCAAGGAGCTCAATTAACTTCGTTCCAAATGACAAAGTTTAGGATGATTTTGTCCCAACAAAATGCTGCATTTTGTTTTAAAAGCCAGTGTGTACCATACTTTTAAGTGGATAGTAGAGCTGCTTCATCCATGGTGAACAAGGGTGACTTTCTTTGGGCAAATCCTACAGAAGAGTCTTGAACAAATCTGGAGAATGAGTAGTTCACTCTCTTCTTACCCAGTTTCATATGTACTTCACCCTTCCAGAAAGCATGGCGCTGAATACACATGTTCCACACAAGTAAAACATGTGAGTAGCTGCACAAAAGGAAAAGAAACAAAAAAGGAGAGAGAAACGAAAGATTAACCAGAGAAAGAATTCCAAAATGTTTCAAAATACTTAATAAGCAGTAAGCTTTGAGTGTGCATACTGCAGACCCAGGGATGGAAATCTTGAGAAGATGAAATTATTCAGTTCAGTTCAGTTGCCCAGTCATGTCCCACTCTTTGCAACCCCATGAACTGCAGCGTGCCAGGCCTCCCTGTCCATCACCAACTCCCGGAGTTTATCTTATCCTCTGTCATCCCCTTCTACTCCTGCCTTCAATCTTTCCCAACATCAGGGTCTTTTCAAATGAGCCAGCTCTTTTCATCAGGTGGCCAAAATACTGGAGTTTCAGCTTTAACATCAGTCCTTCCAATGAACACCCAGGACCAATTTCCCTTAGGATGGCCTGGTTGGATCTCCTTGCTGCTGCTGCTGCTGCCAAGTCGCTTCAGTCGTGTCCGACTCTGTGCGACCCCATAGACAGCAGCCCATTAGGCTCCTCTGTCCCTGGGATTCTCCAAGCAAGAACACTGGAGTGGGTTGCCATTCCTTCTCCAATGCATGAAAGTAAAAAGTCAAAGTGAAGTCGCTCAGTCGTGTCCGACTCTTAGCAACCCCATGGACTGCAGCCTACCAGGCTCCTCCGTCCATGGATTTTCCTTAGGTGAAAGTACATAGAACCAATGAGCCTATTTACAGGACAGGAACAGAGACACAGATGTAGAAAATGGACATGTAAACACGGGGGAGGGTGGGATGAATTGAGAGAGTAGCATTGACGTATACACACGACCATGTGTAAAATAGCTAGTGTAGCACAAGGACCTCAGCTTGGTGCTCTGTGATGACCTAGAGGGGTGGAGGGAGGTTCAAGAGGGAGGGGATATATGTACATATATATATATATAGCTAATTCATGATGTTGTGTGGCAGAAACCAATACAACATTGTAAAGCAATTATACTCCAACGAAGATAAATAAATAAATGCAAAACAAAAAATAAACAAAGAAGGCCAACCAGTAAAAATGAAAATTTCTTTATGTTTTGAAAGCAAGATGTAGACAAAGATTCCCACTCTAGGCAACATTTAATTGACATTAACAATGAACAATATTTAACATTTAACAATATTCAGATCATGGAAAACAAAGTCATGTTAATTTCTGAGCACCATATTTTAACTGG
The DNA here is from genome assembly GCF_002263795.3 of Bos taurus. Lineage (NCBI taxonomy): Eukaryota > Metazoa > Chordata > Mammalia > Artiodactyla > Bovidae > Bos > Bos taurus. Next base: position 28,464,043 of record NC_037341.1, read on the forward strand.
GACACTGGCAAATTCCATTGAATAGGGGAGAAGAACAAGAATAAGGAAATTCTAAATTTTTTCCCATTTCTAATTGCTGGAGTCTAACTTAATTTAGGATTTATCACATAGTTTAAATATGGTCCCCAAGTAAAACAGAAGAAAACAAAAACCTTCACTCCCACTCTTTTTTCTTTATGTGAAGGATGAATTCAATACATCTTATTAAAAGAAATATCAAAGTCTGTCTGTGTGAATTTGTACTTAAATACCATCCTGGGGGAATAAGTCCTATGTAAGAATTTTAAGTCTGTAGACAGGAGAATTTTGAAGATTTAGAATTAAAATAGAACAGAAAGGAGATTTGAATAATGTAGAGATAATTATTTATCTTTTGATGCACATTTCTTCCAGCAAAAGTAAGCACTTTGCCTTGAAAGGTGTGTATGATTTTTGGCTAAGCCATTCCACTTTTAGAATTGTATCATAAGGAAATCATTAAAGATTTATGCAGTTTTCTATAAAAGTGTTCATCTCAGTGTTACTATTAATAGTGAAAAAAAATAGAAGTAATCTACATGCTAAATGTTGGAGGATAGGTTAAATAAATTATCCTCACGATGTAATATGTAATAAATAGTTGAGATGGAAGCTATTCACACTATATTGTTAAGTGAATAAATCAGATTAAAATTTGTATGCATCTTTATTTTACATTATTTTATCCCAAAATATGGAAGGAGAGGACTAAAAGAATAATATGGTAATTGTGGCTTTTTTGTGTGTGTGTGTGTGTGGAGAGGTTATGGCTCTTTCACCTGAATTTCCTTATTTTTGCATATTTTCTTTTTTATAAGTGCTTATTTTCTAATTCTTCCCCAGTGAAATTGTATTGTCTTTGTAATAATAAAAATATATTTAAAATTTAAAATTTTAAATTACATGTTGTATATTTAGGATATAAAATATGCATATTTCTATTGGGATAATATAGATCTATGGTATAAGGAGTATATGTTACATAAACATATATAGATAGATCCCTTCCCTGGTGGCTCAGATGGTAAAGAATCCACCAGCAATGTGGGAGACCTGGGTTCAATTCCTAGGTTGGGAAGATTCCCTGGAGGAGGACATGGCAACCCACTCCAGTATTCTTGCCTGGAGAATCCCATGGACAGAGGAGCCTGGTGGGCTACAGTCATGGGGTTGCAAAGAGTCGGACATGACTGAGTGATTAAGCAGAGCACAGCACAGCACATATATAGATCAGCAGGCAGATGGATGGATAGATAGATGAAATAAAAGTAGAGTCTGTGTTTCTCTCGTGCCCCACATGTACTCCATCACCAAGTATGGTCAGTGTTGTATTCCAACCAAACTGACCTTTGGTTCTTTAAACATATCACACTTATTCTTATTTTAGGATGATCATTTGAGCTAATCTCTCTGCCTTAAATGTTTTCCAGCATCTGTTATATGTGGCTGCTACAGTCTCACTTATTGGACTCGAACATCCCCACCATAATGAGGAAGTCTCTGATCACCCTCTCTCTTATTTCTCTACTTACTTTCCTCAGAGTTCTGATCACAACATGTAGGTCTTTTGCTTATTTGTGTGCTTGATAAATGCCTGTCTCCTGTCGAATTTAAGCACTGTGAAGTCAGAAACCTGTCAGTGATCATTGACTCTTCAAAACCTAACACAGGACCTGACGTAGAGTCGGTATAGGATGGATTAAAGTTTCCCTGATGGCTCAGATGGTGAAGAATCCGCCTGCAATGCGGGAGACCTGGGTTCAATCCTGGGTTGGGAAGATCCCCTTAAGAGGGTACCTACAGAATCCCCATGGATAGAGGAGCCTGGTGGGCTACAGTCTATAGGGTCGCAGAGTCGGGCACGACTGAACGACCAAGCACAGCACAGCAAAAATTTCAGCAAGAGGGGCAGACATTAGGACTTTCAGTAGAAAACCTGGAGAACCAGTGTTCAGTGTTGAGTAGAGATAAACTTACTTTATGGTGTTTCTAATATGAATATGTACACATGTATATTTATGTATGTATATACATACATACAAGCTTAATACTTGTATTTTATTGTTCAGTCACTCAGTAATGTCTGACTCTTTGCAACCCCATGGACTGCATACATACATATAAATTTATAATTTATGCATATTTAAAAGCATATGTAAATATATTTTGTATATATATGTAAATATTGTATGAAATTTCAGGCATATACAAAACTAGAGAGAATAGTGTAATGAATCTACTTCATGAGTCCGTCAGCTACCTCTAACAGTTATCAATTTATGGTTAACCTTGTTTCATAAACAGAACTTTCTTTTCTCTGTCTGCATTGTTTTAAAGCAAATTCCAGACATATTATTTTCTCCTATAATTTTAATACGTACTCTGAAAAGATAAAAACAACTATAATTCCACTATTGTACCAAATTAATAATAATACCTTAATATTTTATATGTTAGGTATTCTAAAAAATGTGTATTAGCATTTCTTTTCATCTAAAACACTGCTCTTGAACCCTCTTCCACTGCCCATCTTTTTAAAAATTAATCCTTAATTCTTAGATGTCATGCAGTCAGAAATACAGGCTATTTTTCTTAATGTGGATAGTTCTTTGGCTTTCAAAAGTGAACTCCTTTTCAAATTGCTTCAGAGATAAGATAAACAATTTTCTTTTGCATTATATTTTACATATGTATATTTCTGGTGTATTTTCCCATGAATCTTTTTATCCCTCTTAGTCTTAACATTTTGTTAATCTACCATCAGATGATAAATCACTTGCAGAGAGTAAATGATCTTGAAACCTTGTTCTAATGAATAGTCTAGATTTGTAGGTAATCAATACATATTTGTTGATTTTATTCTGATGTTTGGATACTGCAGATAGCATAGTATGGATAATAATTTACGAGTAACTGTGTAAGAGTAATCTTTATTTTTCAATAAGCTACAGGAAGGGTAGTTTTTTCTCTCTATATACCTTCAGATCAGATCACATCAGTCGCTCAGTCGTGTCTGACTCTTTGCGACCCCATGAATCGCCGCACACCAAGCCTCCCTGTCCATCACCAACTCCCGGAGTTCACTGAGACTCACGTCCGTGAGTCAGTGATGTCATCCAGCCATCTCATCCTCTGTTGTCCCCTTCTCCTCCTGCCCCCAATCCCTCCCAGTTTCTTAAAGCAGTTTTAGGTAACATTCACTAATTGATTGCACTGAGTTGTTTACAAGGACAAGACATATTCTTCACAAGTTTGCAATATTCTGGCACAAAGGCACAAATTGGTGGCGAAATAGAAAATTCTACTGAGATGCTGTGGATATAGCATATTTCTACCAGCTTTCCAGTTGTTAGTAAATTACATTCTTGGTCCTCAAGTTAGGACACTGGGCTGACATATCAGTTGAGCACATCCATCTGGGGTTCGCTCATTTGGTGAGTAAAAGCCTGCTAACTAACCTCTACCAGCTGCAGCCAACAATACACACTAGATATTAGCCAGGGAGTCAGCAAAGCTGGTCTTTTTTCCCCCTTAATTCTAAATATTGCATTTCATCCATCTAGCATTGTCACATATTCATCAGCTAGCCTCTGACTAGTAGATAAATGGGTGGTGGAAACATCCCTGGAGACTAGGAGTCTCGCCTCTGGTTTTGACGGGATTTTATTCAGAGGATTCACACATTTATTGACCTCAAGGCTAGTGAGGTCAACATGACAATGCAGTGTGTATTGATTTGGTTCAATCCAGGAATTGCTCATGTATCGTTTATATTTATGTAAATAAAGCACTAGTCTTTCATCTTCCAATTACTACGCGTTACTGAATTAATGTGATTAAAGATGGTGCTGGACTGATGTTAACAGGGCCTTGCTTTCTGTCATAAAGTGCAAGGGAACAATCATGCAAAATTAATATATTTCTAAGGCGGTGAATATGCATTCCAGCACCAGTTATTATAAACTCCCTGCTCTTTTTTCCTCTCTTGTTCAAGCCAATTTCATGCTAAAATACCTTGACATCGTTTCTTTTTATTCCTGGCTTTCCCCCCTGTTCTATGCCTGCATCTCCAAATTATATTATGTGGTAGATTTTTCTATAAATGGGAATATGATATCTTTGAGATGAACAAGGTTGGCAGGAATTTAGCATCCGAAGAGTTTTGAATAGGCATGTCTGTTATTTTTATTGAAATATTTTCAGCTATCTATTTTTCTTAACACAATAATAAAAATGACAGTGTATGAGGTAGGAATTACGAGTTCATACATTTGGCAACTGAACTGCTTTTTCCTAGGTCATTGCTTTGTTGTCTAAGCTTGAAATCACATTTTGGAACCAATAATACAGAAGACACACAGCTATGATCCAAAAGATAAATCTTTCTTTCTTTCTTTCTTTTAATTAGAGGAGGGGAAAACTAAGGTTAGAAATGTGAGGAATTGTATGGGTTCTTGCTCTAATTGATAGAACAAAACAGCTCTTGCCACTGAAGTATAAAGAAATGTATATACTATATTATAATTGGTTTGATATCTTGACTTTTAAAACTGTTGAATGCAGAAATCATTTTATGGAAATGTTACAATAAAAAAGGGCATCTGGTATCTGTTTCACCTCATCACTTATCCATTCAGTAGAAAAATAAATTGAGAAGTGCATTCTGTAGGACAAGATTTTATGGGAAATACAGTATGGTTGATACTGTGATCTGTTTCTTAAACTTATCATACTATACCACCACCGGGAGACATTTAGTATAGGGACAAGAGATGCATTCCTAAGCACTCCCTTTGCTGCCAGGTCAGGGACATCTAAGAACTGACAGCAGTGTAGCATCTTGGGGAATCAGTCTGGTACAAAAAAATGAATATAGACGAGATGGGATCTCTGGGTATGGAGCAGTGGGGAAGGAGATGATTGGCACTGCCTGCTGATATATAAAGGTATATTATGCACAATAACAACAGCTTGGTTCCCTGGGCTCCTGAGGCTCACCACACTCTAGAACGGAAGGTACATAATGTGCAGGATAAGTTTATCTTCCAGCATGGTCTAGGGCAATTACTTGGTATTGATTTTCTGAAAGTTCAGTCTTACGTGTCAGCATCTTGTTGGTAAACTTTGCAACATCATCCAATCAAGTCAGGGCAGAGATGAGTGTGGGTAGAGAGAAACCATCACCAGCTGGTCCTTTCTGCAGGATAGGTAGAGAGCCCCCCAGCCCTCTTCGCAAAGACTCTTGCAATTGCCCTGTCTCATGGGGGAATTGTAATCTCAGGGAATCCCTGTGCCTGATTGAGGTTCTTTTCCCAGTGGTGCACCTTTGACCTCTGTATTGATTCTACCCTCTCATCAAAGGCGCTGATGTCATTCCTTGTGATCAAGCAGCATTTGCATTTAAGAGCTGCAACTGTGCGCTGACCCCAAACCATTTCACCAGAATGAAAGTCGACCGCATGGCAGATGTGTTTCCCCATGATATTAGAATCCATTGTGCCCTTCGGTAGGTGTTTTTGTCATCTAGAGAAAGGGCATATACTTTCTGCTCCAGATTTTCATTTCAGTCCAACAAGAAATTGTGAAATTTTTTAAAACAGAACAGGGATCAAAATGATTCCCACCTTTAGTCCAATAAATAGTATTTCTACTTGTTAAAGCTTAACACAAAATGATAAAAAGTCTGAATGTATTTTCAGAAATTCTAGCTCTTTACATAATTCTTATAGTCTTTTTCAGTGTTTCTTTACTGATATATACCCAGTGTAAGGCCTGTTTGTTGACTATCTATTTAAATATGCTAAATAGAAATGACAATAATTCTCTGAGGAAAATAGTAGATGTTTCATTAAAAAAATGCAATGCAATCTAAATATCAACCTTCAAACTGTTTTCTTTCTCCCACCCCCCAGCGCTTTCCTCCTCTCCTTCCTCTTCCTTTTTCAAGTAGGATGGAAAAAGGGAAGAAAACCACTTCTGAGGCATAGACACCTAAAGAGAAATTAATGTCCATCAACAGTTACCTGTATTGTATCCTGCCTTTCTGTCTCTCCTTTAGATTCTATCCATTCTCATTTATTAATTTCAATCAATAAATATTTACTGAGAATGCATGTAATGGTGCTAGGAATTCAGTGATGAGAAAAATAGATGTAGTTTCTCATGGAACTGACTGTCCAACTCGGGAGACAGGCATCAAATGACTATACAGATAAAGATGAAGACAGCCAGGACAGAAAAGTTTACATAAATAGCGGAGAGTAGAAATTATTCTATGAACGGAATCAGAAATATCTGGACAAATACTTTAAAGGGCTTGCTGTGGGAGGTATTGAAGATACTGAAGGGTGTGTATACCTTGGATACCCTGGAAACCAAGAGAGGTAAATCAAGGCAGCATAGGATGACAGAAAGGGTGTGTGTGAGCATGCTAAGTCACTTCAGTCATGTCTGACTCTTTGCAACCCTATGGATTATAGCCCCCCAGGCTCCTCTGTCCATGGGATTCTCCAGGCAAGAATACTGTAGTGAGTTGCCATGCCTTTCTCCAGGGGATCTTCCTGACCAGGGGATCAAACTTGAATCTCTATGTCTCCTCAATTGGAAGATGGGTTCTTTATCACCTGGAAAGCCCACAACAGATGGGATATGGTTTATTAAATGCTCTCAGATTAGCAGAAAATATGGGAAATACTTTAGATTCTTATAGACTAGGACTTAGAAGTTCAAGCCAATAGTCTAATTTTTTTTTTTAATTTTTAAAAAAGTATCTTCAGTCATTGTTGTGAAGATAAACCACAAAGACTGTAAATGAGGATAACAGGGGTTGTAGTTTCATTTGAGGTTGAAAGGGACATTAGACAAGACTTCTTGTTTTTTTTCAGATCTTGAGGTCTCTTGATTTTATTTTGAAGAAGAGTTGGATCTCTCTGTAAGAAAATAATTGCAAAAACATCTGAGTTTGTAAAAATGTTAACTTTCACATGGTCACTTGATTATGTTCTCTTTTGCATGAGTTAAAATTAAAAAATATTGATGCCATTTTCAGTTTCATAGTACATTTACAGTTATATCATGCATTAGTGCAAATTGTTTTAATCAACTTTTAAAGGAATCCGATAAAAAAGTAAGGACGAGACCACTGACTTTCACACAGGGCTCTGGAAATATAGTACGTGGCACAGGCAGAACTTGAATTCAGGTCTTATTCCCATAAACTCTGTGCTCTTTCAACTACTTTTGAAATCCAGTATTTGAGGTGAAAGCATCCATAGTTTCTTTTTTTTTTCCTTTAATTTAGCCATCTGTTACAATAAATATTGGAGAAGGAAATTGCAACCCACTCCAGTACTCTTGCCTGGAAAATCCCATGGACTGAGAAGCCTGGTAGGCTTCAGTCCATGGGGTTGCAAAGAGTCGGACAAGACTGAGCAACTTCACTTTCACTTTACAATAAATATAAAAGGTACTCAGTTAAAAAAACCCATATTATGTGAAAACCTCTATCCAATATAGGAATGTCTGTATTGAGTACATTTAGATGACTTCCAAAGACACCATTCTTACGGTGGATAGAGAATTGAAAAGAGGTTCCGATGGACTGCCTAACAGGCTTCTCATTGGTCTGGAAACAGCAAGAAAACTAGATCTTGGTAAGGTGGAATGATCTCTAATTTCTCATTTTATTTAGAAACCAGGCTAAAATGAAAAATAATAGCATTCTGAGGAAAAGTAACAATAGCCCCGCCCCTGAGATAAGCACCTATAGAGAAATACTTTGATGTCATTAAATAATCTCCATGTTGCTAACTTTTATCTTGAGGGAGAGTGGTTTAGGAAGCCTTTGACAAATCTCCCATCTCTTCTGTCATATTCTTATGATTATTATTTCATGGAATAGACTCAGTTCCATGAATCATAATTGACAACATGATTGTACTTATTAATCATTATTTAAATCAGGTATTAGATAACAAATAATTGAGTGAACTGTCCTCTATATACATAGAGGATGCTGATTAGCCATATTTACAGCATGTACATTGTTCTTTTTTTGTCATTTATTATCTGTCATTTGGTTAGGAAGTTAGATTCTAAAGCTCACGGTTGATAACCCAGCCTCACCACTTTATCAGAGGTCTGACCCCAGGTAAGTTAAGTAAACTTTCTAGGGTTTAGAGTCATCATCAATAAAATGGGGTTAATGACACTTACTTTAAAAAACACTTTTCAGGATGAAGTTAGATGGCTAATATGAAATAAACTAATGCAGGGATTTTTTGCCTGTCATTCACTTGAGAGATGAACAGACCAAGTCATGGGTGTTGTCAGTGGCTGGGGGACTGGATAGATCAGGGCAGGCCACAAAAGAATATAATCAGCATCTCCTGTTAACATCTAGATATGTGGACTCAGATCCTGGGTTAAATGTCACTGGCGTACATACAGAGGTCTTTTAATCATCTGTGAACTTTCATCTGGTCACTTGATTACATTCTCTTTTGCAGGATTTAAAAAGTTGTGATCAGAAACTAAAGGGAAAACCTATGATTTCAGGTCTCATGTCTTCTTGATTTACCATAATGCTGTGTGTCCCTAACCTTCTTGTTCATTAAATACACCCAGAATGTTCTTCAAATACACCAAAGTCCATGAGGACGTCTTTGCACACAAGGCAATGGAGCATAATGTAACTGCTTCATCATGGTAGGGAAAACTTGAAAGCATAAGTGAATGTTTTTGCTCAAAAGCACAGATTTCACCTCCTCCCCCTGGGGCTGCCGTAGGATGCTATATGTAGGACAGACATTGTTGTTTAGTTGCTCACTCGTGTTTGACTCTTCATGACTCCGTGGACTGTAGCCTCCCAGGCTCCTCTGTCTGTGGGATTTCCCAGGCAAGTATATTGGAAAATGTCATGGAAATGGGTTGCCATTTCCTTCTCCAAGGGATCTTCCTGGACTAGGAATCGAACCTGAGTCTCCTGCATTGGCAGGAGGAATTTTTTTTAACCATTGAACCACCAGGGAAGCCCAAATCAGATATATTTATCCCTTATTTCCAATGATAACTTTGGGAAATATTAAATGGCATCCCAAACCATATTGCCTCATCTCAAATATTTATTGTAACCAGTGACAATAGTGATGGGTTGTAAATATTTTGGGAATTGAAATGAAGAACAGTGAAGCCAAGAAAGATGGACCTTTTTGAATGTGCGTGATCTTAACTTGACCATCTTTTGGTGTTAGGTAATTTGGTTTATTTTCAGTTTAGAATTCCCTTGCATGTTGATTGTCATCTATCTTTCTTAGATCCACATTCAGCGAAGAGAAAATGTTCACACAATTATTTTGTATGTTGAAAAAGATTTACCTTTGACAATCGGGTATATCGTGAGTACATTTTGATGTGGCTGCTAGGAATTAGGGGCTGTGTCTATTTAAATTAGTTCTTTCTGAGGCTGAATATATGTCAGTGCTTCATGTATTGATTCTTACAAGGATGAAATACAAAAGATTAGAAGAGATACTAAAGATGGCAGTTTTCCTCCAAGATTAAAATCTTTTGGATATTTTATTTTTTTTATCAAGGAAAACCATTAGTAAGCAAATTCAGCATTTAAAATGGTATGTGGTTATGGCAACATGTGACCTGCCCTTGTCGATGGAGTCAGAACCTTTTGGTGAGGGTTGCTCTTATGAATTGTGGACTTGCCCATAGGCTGTGATTAATTTTTGAGACAAAAAATATAAGTACACAAGTACAAGGTAAGATGAGAATATATTTCTTGCACTTCAGTAATGACTGACTTTGCTTTTGAAAACTTAAGTTTCTCTATTTAGTATTTCAAAGGCATATCTAAAAAATTCTGTAGGTCTATCCGAATCATTTCTTGGGTTAGAGTAGCCAGAAAGAAAGCCTGGGATGTATCATAGTGCTATTTCCATGTTGCAGGTGAGGGGAGTAAAGTACACAGATGGAGAGAGAACAGTTATGCTATGGAGGCCACAGGGTGACCAGCGAGGGCGCCTGCCAATAGGAGTCTTGAGCATAGTGGGAGGAGCGACCAGCTGAGGATGTGGCAGCCTGCCTGATCTTCTCCCATCATGCTCAGAGCTTTATCAAGGGTCTGGGCTTAGCATGTGGAACCATGCACTTCTGGCTTTTATTTCCCAGCTTTTGAAACAGCCTGACCCCAAGCTTACCTGAGAGCAGGTTAGCATCACTCACCCAACAGCTTACCTCCCCCACCCCCTACCCACCGGATTTTTTCCAGTGATACAAATACATTCAACAGAAACACTCTGACCACATCAAATGTTACCTGTAATTTTTTTCCAGGTGAACTAACCACATCCACCAAGCCTTTAACCCTGTTCTATGCATTTCGGACACATTCATAATTGCTGATTTTCCTGCAGGTTGGTTTCTTCTGCTACATCAGTGTATAGAGAAGCTGAACATTTCAACCCCTTGCCGCAGTGACAGGTGACGAGTCTGATTGTTTGCTGATGTTGATTTGGAATGTTGATGCTTCAGGAAAAAAGAACTCCATCGAACAGACAATCTGCACAGCTCACGAACTACATAAAGAGCATTTGCTATAAATAAAGTGTCAACCGGGCGCTGCAGCTTTGTGTGGAATCATTTTCAAATTTTCCTTTTTGAATTATTAAATAGACCATGTCAGAACAACTCTGATTATTATCCAATCCATATGCTTCAACACCAACCTTTTATGTAATATCAAGCGACTGCAGTGATCAATTGGACCAATCATGAAGGCTCCCTCGTTCTGGAAAGGAGTCAAGCCCTCCATCCCACTGCAGCATCTTATGCAGATACGCAAACACCTACGGCATAGCTTTACAGAGGAGGCCGCAGCAGGATCTGCCTTTAGGAATGCGTGCAGGCTGTGAAAATATATTTAGTTCCTTATCAAGAACTTTAAGCCTTAGTCCATCTTTGTGCAATTTTAAGCCTGTTCAGGTGAGTTAGAAATAGCACTCTTATCCAGCTATACCTCTACCCAGCAGAATTATGTACATAACTTACATGGTAAATAAAATGTGCTACTGCATAGTTTTGAAAACTGTTGTATATAAAAAACTAAAATGCTGCCTTTGGTTTTCTTTTCTTTTTTTAAACATATACAGTATCTCCTGGAAACAGAGACGGATATGGAGGGATGTAGCCACGTGTAATTTATAAAATGTGATAAAATGATAATCTCTCACCTACACTAATACAGTTTATCTAGATAAATAACTCTTAGAATGAATACTGTGGATGCCTTGAGGGTTTTCAGCATTTAATTAAAACGGAACAAAAATATTCACTGCCTGTGTTGGGATTTTAGCATCCACTCTTGACAAGGATATTCTTTAGGCTGAGAACAGATTAGTGATATTCCCTGGGAAACAAATGGGGGGTGGTATTTTTCTAGTTCTCAAGAAAAAAGAGGCTAAAAATGCATGGTATAGAAATCTTAAGATGAAATGGTTTCCGGAGTACGCCTCTGTTCGCCACCACAACCCCCCTCCCAGGGCTTGGACTAAGGGTGGAATTCAGGGGGGCTTCTCTGATAATTGCGGGTGATTGGAGGTAATACTCTCCGGCACTTTCACCAACGTCCTGGTGTGTAGCCATCACTCACAATGACTGCTAAAGCACAGGCTTTCTTCCTCTTGATGGTGTGTGATTTTGACGTTGGACGCAGGGAGGCAGGACGAGGCAGTGGCAGAAACCGAGAGAGGGAAGATGGGCCAGCCCAAGCCCTGGAGCAAACAGCTTCCCAGAATGCGGGGGATTATAGGAGCCTCCACTGTGGCCCACTTAACCCTAAAAATACATCCGAAGCTGCAGTGCCAAAGAAGTATTCAGAAGGAAGCCTTTTAATTGTTCCATTGTCTACTGAAAATTGATTTAGGTTTTCTTTTGAGTCAGTTTTTCTAGGAAAGCACTGATTACCTTCATGTGACAAACTCTGCTCTTTAAATACATCGATTGTACCATGTGTATTTCTTTTGTTTATTTTTGCTCTATTTTATAGGATTTAGGACACAAAGAAAGAAGAGTCTTGTAACGCAGTGCTATCCTATCATTGAACAAATTAATCTGGATGTTTTTCCACAATTTTGATCACAGATGACATGCTGAAAAACCATGAAATTATTACTATGAGTTAATGTGGTATATTTCTATTTTTTTTCACATAGCAGATTCAATGTTCATGTAACTTGGTTTAAAGGCTCTTCTGCGTGTGTGGAGATTTTTAGCACTCTTGAGAGAAATAAGAAATGGTACAAAAACTTGAGAAAAAACAATAAGTAAGGAGTGAGATTTTTCTAATCACTTTTAGTTCTTGTTTGGGATGTTTGTTTTCCCCTGTGATTTCACTTTTGGATCTGGAAAATGGGATAATTCTTAAGAAAAGAACAATGGTAATGGGACTTAATGGGCAGAGTTTGTGAAATAATTTCATGGGTCTGGAACAAAGATGCTATTCAAATAGGCAAATATGAGATGGTATGTTGGTGATAGATATTAATAGAAACTGAGGCAGTAGCCCAGAGGTGCCCTGTGTGTGTGTGTGTGTGTCCCTTTTCTCACCACACCTGGACACTCATACAACAGTTATAATCAGTCTCAAAATATAACTCTTATAATTTAAAGTGGAAAAGAAATATGAGCAGTCAAATTGTTAATAATCCAAGTTAATAAGCACATTGTATAATTTCTTATTTTGGGTACCTCTTAGCCATCATTGTTGACAAACAACCTCAAAAAGGGTATTTTCAACATTTCAAAATCCTTTTCAGGGGGACGAAAAGAGAATAGGACAGTATTCCATATATTTTCCTCATGGGCAATGGAAATAAGCTCATACGATTCCATAGTCTTTTAGCCTCACTCCCCTTCCCCCCTCATCTGATCACATTATTCACACAAGGAACCAATGAGCCGTTGTCTCATTACCTTAAAATCCTATATTAATGAGACAGCGACAGTTTTTAATCATTTGAGTTAAGCCTTGAATATTCTGTTTGCTAATATCATGCATCCATTTAAAGATGAGAACAAGCACTTTTTTATAATATTTTACTTGCCAGTAGTGACTAAAATACTGATTTTTCTGTTTCTAAAGTTGCCAAACATTCTGCAGAAAACCTTATATTCTTCTTCAGGAGTTAATTTTATCTTTAAAGGCCTGGGTTAAAAAGAAGCGTCAAAACACGTGTCTTGGACAGTCAGCTAGGGAAATGAGAGCCCTGGCACTTTGTTTTCCTGGCAGAATGCTTTGGTGGAATTAAATGCATACAATACATACACAAATTTTGTGGCAAGCCAAACTCCACCATTGAACAAAGTTTGAAAGCATTTGAGCTAGCACTTAAATGGTACCTAAACAACCTAGACTTGGTGTCTTTGGAGATGTAATAGTGAATAAAAGAAAGATTTTTGTTTTTGTTTCTGCTTAATCTTTCATCATGGTAAAATTGCTTTTTTTAATTTATTAAAATGGCTTAGAAAAGTACTTTCAGTGGTTTGCACAGCACCTCACATTAACTTTTTTTTTTTTCTTTTTAGCTGATAACTCTTTTCCAACTTAAAAGCATGGCATCTAGACCACCTTGATTCCATATACCAGGTCTCACCTTTAAAAATTCCTGTATAAAAGGGCAGGAGCCTAGTTAACCTCTTGAAAGTTGCCAAGCAAATTAATTGTGGACTATTCTTATCTTTTAGATAATGTTTTTCTTGGTTGATGAAAACTCTAACATTTGTTGGGATGCTAGTTAAGAAAGGGGTTAAACTATTGAATTCTGATTGCCTCTTAACAAATACAGAAGTTAAGCTGTAACATATTAAATTTTAAAAGGAAGAAAGGTGTTTTAAAATGTAATTTGTGTTTCTCTAATACGAATTACATTCATAAATAAAAGCCATGAGCAAAATTTAGTACAGATTAAAAGGAATTTTATATAAGTGGAGTTTTCATGGCTAATAAAAAGTACCAGACCCTTTAATGGATTATCGTATCCACATCGCTGAACATATACTTTAAAAACCAACATAATATATAGGGGATGTTCCTTGATTTGTGTTTCTCATATCTCAGCAGTCACTTAATCTTTTATCTAAGATTTTTTTCAATTTTCTTAGAGGAGGCACCACACCAGCATTTATAAGAATTTTGGGGTCTGAAGCTTAGTTGCAGTATATCTGGATGAAATGGCTATTTCATTTTGCAGATGAACAAGGTGATTTTTAATCCACCTGAGATTACAGATGACACAGAACCGGGACACCATTTGGGAATATCAGGCTCCCATATCAATTCTTCACTTTGAAAACAGACTCATCTTCCCAGTATATTCTAACCTGATCTCCTCTTCGCCTCACTCTTGTCCCAATCTGCCCCCTTAGCCATGTCCAGATGCCCTGTCCCTTGAAACCCTTGTATCCACTTCTTTTTTCTTATCGTGATGATGATTTCTGCATAAAGAATCAATCAGTCAACCATGGTTTTGATCCCATTAACTGTCTAGGGCCACGCCAATCACAAAATTTTGCTAAGTTATATCTGATGCGCTCTTCTATAGAAGCAAATATATTTTTCCCAAAGCAATTATTAGGCACTTTATTTTAGTCCCTGATTTAATTTTTTTTAGCAACAGAAGCTAAGTAGCCTGATTGGAATTTCAAATGATCGTCACACTGAATTGAAAAGTCTGTCTTACAGGGAATGTAACATTTTTCTTATATTTTAACCAAGTAGAGGCAAAGAGAAGGTCATCTTTACTTTTTGTCTAACCGAACGTATGTTTGATGATTAGTAATTCGAACAGAAAAAAGAATATCCCAATCTTTGACTGTTTTATAAGATTTTTCAGTCTTTTGTTAGGTTATTAACTGTCCTTCTCTCAATATTAAGTATACCAATTTTCCTCACGTCATGATCTGATTTACTCTTAAGTGGTATGACACCTCTTAGTACTTGCCAGTACACACAAAAACTAGTTTGTTTATTTGTTTGTTTCTTTCTTTTTAAATTTATTTCTAAACAAGAAAATAAGTTTGAGTTGTTGCCTGGTTCCCATGGTCTGTTTGCTAACACTCAGTTTTCCTTTTTTCACACACGAAGAAGCAAACATCATCCCTGTCAAATGATAAATGAGGCAGAATTGGTGACGTGTGTGTTTGTCAACATAAGCAAGATCAAATGATTGCTCAGCAGGAAGAAGCCACGGGAAAGCCAATGATTTTTGACTAATTAGCAAAATAATAATAATGTCTCCCTAATGATTACCTTGAACTGGGTCGTGGCCTTTTATCAAACAGATATTCTACCAGTGCAAACTAGTGTTTTGAAAACATACTAGTGATTTCCTTTGAAATCATGGACACGGAGCATTTCTGAGAAATCTTTTGAAGCGTCCTGTCCTGTATCACTTAAGTAATTGAGACTGAAAATGAAGCCCAAATTTTTGGTTCATGTGGTCATATAACCACTGTGCGTTTTAAGTACTGCTTTATAGGGAAAAACAGTGCATATTTTTCAGGATCATTTAAAGTCCAAGTTCATTCTCATTCATATTTGGGGAGTCTTATCAGAGGTGTTCGCAAGGAGTAACTTGATTGAAAATAGAGAATTTTTTTCAACATCCTAGCCAAAGTCAGAGCAGCCGTTATCAGACCTAGCTACATTTTTATAAATCTTTTATGTAACTTCGAGAGATGTTAAGGTAGATCTAAATTCTTAGTCCTGGAAATGTCGCTGGAGCTGACATTTCCTGTGAAGATCTGTGGTCAATCACTATTTATAGAAAGCACAGTGGAGACAAGAGCACTGCTCAGGTCACAGGGCGTGTGCTGAGCCCTATGAATCAACCTGCCTGAGATAAATTCACAGGATTCCTGGCTCGGGACAAAGCTACGTACTTCTCAGTTTCCTGTGTGTCAGATTCATACCTTAAAAATAGAGATCAAAAGCAAGTGACCTTGGAACCAAGGGAACATTGTTTTGAGGAACTTAGCTCGCCATGTGGTATCCAGGTTGGGGAGTGCTACATGGACCTTGCTCATCTAGATGTTAAAACTGCTTATTGTACTAAATTTCACCAGGAATGCTGGCAAATATTCCAAATGATCAGAAGCAAGAGTGTCTCATTAAAAAAAAAAGCAGACATGACTTGAAGTTATTTTTTTTTCCTTTGAGACTAGCAAGCTACTTTGTGTTAAATATTTTACCCTTTCATATAATATAAACTATGTTTTGTCTTTCTGTTGTGGCTCTTTCGCTGCCACATAGATTGTTATTACAACAATCTGTACAAAACAACAAAAAAAAATCTGTTTTTTCCTTTATATGGATATATGATTCGAAATCATCAAGAAAGAAGTTTTATTGTTGGGTAAGGGTTGTTTGTGTGTACAGCAGTGAATATAGGACCTGTGATTATCTTTAAAAAATTTTTACTTTTTGACATCCTAAGCCTGTCCAGGAAGTTCTTCTGGTGTCCTCCCCTTCAAGGTCAGTCCCGGTCCCTTCTCCAGGAGCAATTTCTATGTTAGTAACTTGAGAAAAGCAATAGCAAGCCTCTTTCCTTTGTCTTGCCCAGGAGAGACCACTCATAGGGAGACCAGGAATGAGGAAATGGCAGCAATGATGAACCTGGTACTTGAAGGGAGGGCAGAGGGAGGGGCTCACAGAAGACAAGAACAGTGTTGATAATATGCTGAGGTGGAGCTGGGGGTGAGAGAGTACAGATCAGTTTAATGAGCCACCTGGCTGCCCCCACAGATGCTCAGATATTCCTCTTAAGTTTCCACCAACCTCACTGAATTTTTCTCCGACTCTCTAGTGCTGCACTGTCTGACAGAGTAGTCACCAGCCTCCTATGGCCCTCGAAATGTAGCTCGTCAAAATCGCCCCATGTTTTAAGTGTAACATGCATCCCAGATTTCAAAGACTTAGTATTAAAAAGGTAAAATGTTAATTAATAATTTTTTACATAATTACAAGTTTAAATAATATTTAAGATATTTCCTTAGAATTCATTTCTCTTTTAAACTCTTTAGAAATGGTTACTAAGAATTGTAAACTTATATTTGTGGTTTGCTTTAACAACCCACATTTTCTAGTTTCTAAATTTGATGCCTTGACATGTTAGGGCTTTGCTGACCCTTTGAAGGGGCTGCCTCTTCCAGGACTTGCCAATTTCCAGAGATAGCAATTGGCTTGCCAATTGCCAAACAGGTTGGCATGTAAGAGCACCTTCCATACCCAAAGCAAACATCCCAGAGCCCACACCCCCAGCTACCTCCTTTTTTACCTCCATTTGCACTGTAGCCACTATCCCCCTGCTCTAATCACCCCAGGGCTGGGTACCCTACGCCCCAGAGCAGGCTGATTATTCAAATTAGCCAGTCCCAAGCCTGCTTGCCCTGCCTCACCCATTCCTCCCTATGGAACTCCACAATAAAGGTTCTTACCCACTTTCCCCCTCACCCCCTGCCTCTTGACTGATGCTGGTGCTGCCCCAGGTGGCTCTCTATGGAATGAATGACCCACCCTCCTCTTGGGATCTGTGACTATAACAAAATATCTCTTCAAAGGCAGTCATCTTCTGATCTGTCGGCCTTGCCATACTTGAATGATAATAAAACCTACATTTTAAGACACAATGTCACCCTACTCCAGTACTCTTGCCTGGAAAATCCCATGGATGGAGGAGCCTAGTAGGCTGCAGTCCATGGTGTCGCTAAGAGTCATAGACGACTGAGCAACTTCACTTTCACTTTTCACTTTCATGCATTGGAGAAGGAAATGGCAACCCACTCCAGTGTTCTTGCCTGGAGAATCCCAGGGATGGGGGAGCCTGGTGGGCTGCTGTCTATGGGGTCGCACAGGGTCGGACACGACTGAAGCGACTTAGCAGCAGCAGCAGCAGCAGCAGCAGCAACCTCTTGCTATGGGACAGTACTGCAAGAGTTCTATTTCTCCAACTGGAGAATCACCTATAAAACTAAACATCTAGAACTCTCGGCCTCCTTAGAACTAACACAGCTCCTAAAATATAGTATCAGCTCAATAATATTAGCTATTATTTTTATTTTGACACCATAATGACAATTATAATGATAATAAAGTGATTTAATTCTGACTTAAAGAGACCATTTTCTGTTCTTTTTATTATTTTTGTTACTATTTCGTTACATGTTTAAAAATGTATATATTACATATAAATATATATATATATATATCCTTACTTGTAAACTAGCATTTATTGAGTTTACTATTAGCCATGCTTGTGTTAAATGCTTTACAAATCATTTGATTTAATCACCATTACAATCAATTGAGTAACAAGTAAGCAAGAAAAGCAACTTGCCCGGAATCACATAGCTTGCTAGTATTGTAGCCGTAGGGGAGCTAAATAATAATGAGGATTATTTGGGGCTGATTGTTTTAAGAAATTGAAGACTCACGATGTTTTCCTTTTTACCTTCCTGTTAAAGGAGAAGGCAATGGCACCCCACTCCAGTACTCTTGCCTGGAAAATCCCATGGATGGAGGAGCCTGGTAGGCTGCAATCCATAGGGTTGCTACGAGCCGGACACGACTGAGTGACTTCACTTTCACACAATGGAGAAGGCAATGGCAACCCACTCCAGTGTTCTTGCCTGGAGAATCCCAGGGACGGCAGAGCCTGGTGGGCTGCTGTCTATGGGGTCGCACAGAGTCGGACACGACCGAAGTGACTTAGCAGCAGCAGTAGCAGCAGTAACTGCTTAAAAGAATGTAGACAGAGGACCTGTTCCAAAAAGAGAGCCATCACTGTAGACTGTTGTTGTTTAGCTGTTCAGTCGTGTCTGATTCTTTTGTGACCCCATGAACTGTAGCCTACCAAGCTCCTCTGTCTGTGGGATTTCCCAGGCCAGAATACTGGCGTGGGTTGCCATGCTTTCCTCCAGGGGATGTTCCTGACCCAGGGATCAAACCTGGGTTTCCTGCATTGCAAACAGATTCTTTATCACTGAGCCATCTGGGAAACCCATCATGGTGGGTAACTACACACACCACAGGTATGAGTAGACAGGGGAACTCCGTAAACTCTTTGTTAAAATTCCTCTCTGTGTCCCATTGTTTCTGTGCAGCCCAGCAGATATTTGTGAACCAAACATTTGCTCTTTTCCATCTTCCTGTGACTCACCTTCCTTCCCTCTGAAGTCCCAAGCCCTTTCCCCTTCTCCTCTCAGATAGCATATAAGCCTCACTTGCCTAACTTGTCTGTGGGTCTCATTTTCTCACGAAGCCCCTGTACATACAAAATTAAATTTAATTTTCTCCTGGTTATCTGACTCATGTCAATTTAATTCTTTGACTGGCCAGAAAAACCTAGACATTTAGAGGAAAAATTTTCCCTTCCCCCACTGAGAATGTATGTAATTTTGAATCATATATAATTTTTGTATATACTTTAAAATGTTAGGCACAGTCCTCAATCATAAGGATGATAAAGGGTATATGTGCTATTGAGGGATAATAATGAAACAGATAAACATGTGAACATCACTAGAAGAAGGGTGTGGCTCTTCTCTGAGCATGTGTCCACACTTCTACACCAGAGGTATTTCACCCCAATTTTTGTGGTTGTCATCCAATTGCTTTTCTTTCTATACATGCCTCCCACATGTGTTCCTCTCAATAGATTTACATTTAGTATTTTACTTGCCTGCTCTTAGGCTTTAGAGGAATGGACTTGCACCACATGGATTCTGCCATGGTTGCTTCTTTTGCGTGATGTGTATCTTCTAGATCCATCTGTGCTGATGGGCGTAGTTGCAGTTCACTCATTTTCACTGCCATCCTGAACTCTATCGTATGAATACTTTTTGGTGGACATTTTTTCTGTTTGACATTTGGATGGCTTTATTTTTTTTGTTATTAAGAACAGTACTGCTAGAAATACTCTATTTTTCCTGTTCTTGAATATTTTCAATGATATGTATTCTTTCTTTTTAGCATTTTAAAGACCAACTTTAACTAGTATTAGCTAACTAATATTTTGAATTAATTAATTTTGCTGCACCAGGTGTCAGTTTTGGCAGGCGGGATCTTTAGTTGTGGCATGTATAATCTTAGGTGAGGCACATGCGGTTTAGTTCCCTGACCAGGGACTGAACCTGGCTCCCCTGCATTGAGACTGCAGAATCTAGGCCACTGGACCACCAGGGAAGTCCCTTAGCTAACTAACATTAACTATGATTTAACTAATATATCATTTTATTTAAATGGATTTATTTTAATTGGAGAATAATTATTTTACACTATTGTATCGGTTTCTGCCATATATCCACATGAATCAGCCATAGGTCTATGTATGCCCCCTCCCTCTTGAACCTCCCACTCCATCCCACCCCTCTAGGTTGTCACAGAGCACTGGATTTGAGCTCTCTGCAGCATACAGCAGTTTTCTACTGACTATCTAATTTTAAATATGGTAATGTATATGTTTCAATGCTACTCTCTCAATTTGTCCCACCCTTTCCTTCCTGCCCTGTGTCCATAAGTCTGTTCTTTATGCCTGCATCTCCATTGCTGCCCTGAAGATTTAATCAATATTTTAAATGAATGTTAGACGTACAGGAAAATTCCAAAAGTGGTACAGAGAGTTTCCTGCAGACTGCTCATCTTACTTCTGAGGTTAATATCCTACTTTACAGGAGAACAGTTATCAACTAGGACACTACCATTGGTCCAGTGTTATAACTTATCCATGGGTCTCTTTGACTTTCATCATTTTCTTTCCTGATACCTTTTTCTGTTCCAGGATCTTAACCAGGATTCCACATTGCATATAGTTTTTATTTTGGAGGGAATCATTTTGAACTCATTTCTGTCTTGCTCAAAAATTTATAAGAACAGTATTTCAGGGAGATTACTCTTAAGGCAGCATGTGAACTAGATTTTAAGGCAGAGAGATAAAAGTAGGAATGCCAGGCAACTCTTACTATATTGTGATTGCTTAAGGCAGAGAGAAGAAAGGGTATGATGATGAGGGACCATCCGTGTGCATATGCACTTATATACACATCACATAAATGTGTATATAAATGTATATATGCATAGATGGCACACATATGCACAGATTGCATTGTAACCATGTGTTCATCTTTCTCCCTTAGAAGTCCATGAGTTCCTTGGGGGCAGAGAGCAATAAAGCATTTTACTATTTTCTTCAGGTTCTCAGAAGAGTAACTGGTTAAAGTAGTAATTTGCTGAAAGTTTGTCAAAAAAATTAATATGAATGAGAAAGGAGAGCTGAAGGGGAAACATAGGAAGAATAAGAAAGAGAGAGAGCATGAAAGTAGAGAAGAGAGAGATCTGATTGGCTGATGGGCTGGGGGAGACAAGCGCAGACAGTAAGATGCTGATGGCAGAAGAGAAAAGAAATGGAGTAAGAGTGAAAAAGAAAGCAAGCAAGGAGATGTGAGGGATGAACAGCTAAGCAGTGGTGCTGTTTTCCCACTGCGTTGCTCACTTGGGTCCTGTACATTATCGCCCATCACTTAAATTTAAAGCCTTGCCTCTTTTATTTATTGCTGTTCACAGTTCTCAGACATTTCTCTATCATTTACTCCCTCATCCCCCTCCTTCACAAGGCGCTGCTAAGAATAGTCTCCTGCTGTAGCAGTAGAATGTGGTGTGATGCTGCTGCTTCATTGTCATGGGGCCTCTTGTGGAAGTTTCATCCTTCCCCAAGGCCTTTGCACCTGCTGTTCCCTCCTTCTCAGATTCTCAGCCCTTAAATTTTCACAGGCTTGGCTTCTTCTCGACCTCAAAATTTTAGCCCTGTTCTCTTGGTTTATTTAGTCACTAAGTCGTGCCTCACTCTTTGTGACCCCATGAACTGCAGCGCGCCAGGCCTCCCTGTCCTACACCATCTCCTGGAGTTTGCTCAAACTCACGTCCATTGAGTCAGTGATGCCATCCAACCATCTCATCCTCTGTCGTCCCCTTCTCCTACTGCCCTCAATCTTTTCCAAAATCAGGGTCTTTTCCAGTGAGCTGGCTCTTCACATTACATGGCCAAAGTGTTGGAGCTTCAGCTTCAGCTTCTCTTTATTTCTCCTCTATCTTATTATGTTGTTTTATTGTCTCCAAAATGCTTAGGGCTCTAGGGAACTTTCTTGTTTATTTATTTGCTCACTTTCTTTACATTTATCTTCAGCCACTAGAATATGGTTCCATGAGAGTTAGAGATCTTGTTTGTCCTAAAACTTCATTGGTCCTAGGTGTTAAATGAACTGTCACTCATAGGCTGTGTTTCGCTTTGTTTTGTGACTGGGTATCTATTCTTTAAGGATAAAGGAGAGTGATCACTAAGTTTCCAGGGTTAAATTAAAGAATAATTCACTGAGTGGGGATAAAGCTGAGGGAAGAGAAACTTCTGACCTAAGATAACATTTCAAGTGAATTTGATATCTCTTAGGCAAGTCCCTGCTCCAATATAACAGCATATATATATATTTTTTGAATGCCTGTTAAGTACCAGGTACTGTAGCAGATATGGCAGATATTGAGAACAACAGACATCTGTCCTCCAGGACCTTTCTGTCAAATGGAACTGTTTGATAAGCAAATCACTGGTTGCAAAGCAATTTACTAAGAGCTGTCACAGAAGGTTGCTCTGAGGGCTCGGAGGAGAAAAGGACAGAAGAAAACAGACCTTAAAAGCAGCTCAATAGCCACTTCAAATATACAAATGAGCATTTTCACATAATGCTCTGAATGATGATAACAGGTGTTATTGGGCGGGGTTCAAATAAATCTGGCAATATTGGGTTAAAGCTAACCGATTGTCTCTCTAATGCAGACTCAACAGAGCCTCTAACTTGCTAATATTTGGTAAGCACCATTGCCTACACTTGACCGCAGCACCTTTCTCAAAGAGGAACTTAAAAAACTAGTTTTCACCAAACAAACCTGGGGAAATGCTAATACAGATTATAGAACAAAAGCACATGGGATGACATTTCTTCCTAAGATGTTTAGCATAAACCTTCTAAAAACCTATTTCCCGACATTCAGGTTGAGGTTTCCCCACTTAAAATTTTTAGGTGTGGAATTCAGGAAGCTCTTCATTAGTTTCTTGTCTCCATATTTCTCCCTTCCCTTATCTTCCTGTAACTCCTTCAAGACCCACTAAAATCCCATGTATATAAGAAAGAGTTTATGCTCTAATTAGTGGACGATTTCTAATAGCTCTAAAAATTTTAGAAATTCTACATTAAGGAATGATAAAAGATTAAAAATAAAGCTTATCATACTAGCATTTTGCTTCTAATACTGTTCCCTTATGAAAAGGAATTAGAATTCCTTGAAGAAATGGTTGACTTTAGGGCTGGGGTACAGTAGGCACAAAATGAGTTGGGAAAATCTCCTTAATCCACATACTAAATGCCCCTTTCCCCCCCATTAATAAAATGATGGAACATATTACAAGAATACAGGAACAGTTTCAAGGACCTCTACTGGCCACATCTAAGACAATCCGAGCACCAAAACAATTAAGTACAGTAACAGATCATTGAAAAATAAGAATATAGAGAAATAAATAAAAGAGGGAATAGGGAGGGTTGTTGCTTACAGTAGAATCCCCAGTGCCTGCTGGTAAATATAGAGGAAATGCTGGAGTTAGAAAATTAGCATTTTGCAATTGTCTTGCTAAAGATTGGCTCAGTTAAGAATTACCAATTCAGAGGAAATTTTTTTTCTTTTTATGAGTTTTTTGTTTGTTTGTTTTACCATTTATATTTCTTTTTTCTAAAATTTTTTTGTTGAAGGATAATTGCTTTACAAAACTTCATTGTTTTCTGTCAAACCTCAACATGAATCAGTCATAGGTATACATATATTCCCACCCTTTTGAACCTCCCTCCCATCTCCCTCCCGATCCCACCCTCTAGGTTGATACAGAGCCCCTGTTTGAGTTTCCTGAGCCATACAGCAAATTCCCATTGACTATTTTACATATGGTAATGTAAGTTTCTGTGTTACTCTTTCCATATATCTCACCCTGTCCTCCCATCTCCCCATGTCCATAAGTCTATTCTTTATGTATGTTTCTCCATTGCTGCCTTGTAAATAATTTCTTCAGGACCATTTTTCTAGATTCTGTATATGTGCATTCAGTTCAGTTCAGTCACTCAGTAGTGTCCGACTCTTTGCGACCCCATGAATCGCAGCACATCAGGCCTCCCTGTCCATCACCAACTCCCGGAGTTCACCCAGACTCACGTCCATTGAGTCAGTGATGCAATCCAGCCATCTCATCCTCTGTCATCCCATTCTCCTCCTGCCCCCAATCCCTCCCAGCATCAGAGTCTTTTCCAATGAGTCAACTCTTTGCATGAGGTGGCCAAAGTACTGGGGTTTCAACTTTAGCATCATTCCTTCCATAGAAATCCCAGGGCTGATCTCCTTCAGAATGGACTGGTTGGATCTCCTTGCAGTCCAAGGGACTTTCAAGAGTCTTCTCCAACACCACGGTTCAAAAGCATCAATTCTTCAGTGCTCAGCTTTCTTCACAGTCCAACTCTCGCATCCATACATGACCAATGGAAAAACCATAGCCTTGACTAGATGGACCTTTGTTGGAAAAGTAATGTCTCTGCTTTTCAATATGCTATTTAGGTTGCATAACTTTTCTTCCAAGGAGTAAGCGTCTTTTAATTTCATGGCTGCAGTCACCATCTGTAGTGATTTTGGAGCCCCCCAAAATAAAGTCTGACACTGTTTCCCCATCTATTTCCCATGAAGTTATGGGACCAGATGCCATGATCTTTGTTTTCTAAATGTTGAGCTTTAAGCCAACTTTTTCACTCTCCACTTTCACTTTCATCAAGAGGCTTTTTATTTCCTCTTCACTTTCTGCCATAAGAGTGATGCCATCTGCATATCTGAAGTTATTGATGTTTCTCCTGGCAATCTTGATTTTAGCTTGTGCTTCTTCCAGCCCAGCGTTTCTCATATGTGTGTTAGAATACAATATTTATCTTTCTCTTTCTGACTCAC
Source organism: Bos taurus (assembly GCF_002263795.3). NCBI lineage: Eukaryota > Metazoa > Chordata > Mammalia > Artiodactyla > Bovidae > Bos > Bos taurus. The sequence goes on from NC_037341.1 coordinate 28,489,151, forward strand.
TTCGTTCGGTATAATAGGCTCTAGGTTCATCCACCTCATCAGAACTGACTCAACTGCATTCCTTTTTATGGCTGAGTAATATCCCATTGTATATATGTATCACAACTTCTTTATCCGTTCATCTGTTGATGGGCATCTAGGTTGCTTCCATGTTCTAGCTATTGTCAACAGGATACATGTTTACAGGATAAATGGGATACATGTGTCTTTTTCAACCCTGGTTTTCTCAGGGTATATGCCTAGGGGTGGGATTGGTGGGTCATATGGTGGTTTTATTCCTAGTTTTTTAAGGAATCTCCATACCATCTTCCGTAGTGGCTGTATCAATTTACATTCCCACCAACAGTGCAAGAGCATTTCCCTTTCTCCACATCCTCCCAGCATTTATTGTTTTTGTTGACTTTTTGATGATGGCCATTCAGACTGGTGTGAAGTGATATCTTATTGTGGTTTTGATTTGCATTTCTCTAATAATGAGCCATGTTGAGCATCTTTTCATGTGTTTGTTAGCCATCTGTATGTCTTCTTTGGAGAAATGTCGCTTTAGGTCTTTTTCCCACCTTTTCATTGGGTTGTTTATTTTCCTGGTACTGAATTGTATGAGCTGCTTATATATTTGGAAATTAATCCTTTGTCAGTTGTTTCATGGAGAAGGCAATGGCAACCCACTCCAGTACTCTTCCTTGGCAAATCCCATGGGCGGAGGAGCCTGGTAGGCTGCAGCCCATGGGGTCGTGAAGAGTCTGACATGACTGAATGACTTCACTTTCACTTTTAACTATCATGCATTAGAGAAGGAAATGGCAACCCACTCCAGTGTTCTTGCCTGGAGAATCCCAGGGATGGCGGAGCCTGGTGGGCTGCCGTCTATGGGGTGGCACAGAGTCGGACACGACTGAAGAGACTTAGCCGCAGCAGCAGCAGCAGTTGTTTCATTTGCTATTATTTTCTCCCATTATGAGGGTTCTCTTTTCAACTTGCTTATAGCGTCCTTTGCTGTGCAAAAGCTTTTAAATTTAATCAGGTCCCACTTGTTTACTTTTGTTTTTATTTCCATTACTCTAGGAGGTGGGTCATAGAGGATCTTGCTTTGATTTATGTCATCGAGTGTTCTGCCTATGTTTTTCTCTAAGAGTTTTATAGTTTCTGGTCTCACATTTAGGTCTTTAATCCATTTTGAGTTTATCTTTGTGTACTGTGTTAGGAAGTGTTCTAAATTAATTCTTTGACATGTAGCTGTCTAGTTTTCCCAGCACCATTTATTGAAGAGGCTGTCTTTGCCCCATTGTATATTCTTGCCTCCTTTGTCAAAAACTAAGGTACCCATAAGTGCATGGGTTTATTTCTGGGCTTTCTATCTTGTTCCATTGGTCTATATTTCTGTTTTTGTGCCAGTACCATACTGTCTTGATGACTGTAGCTTTGTAGTATAACCTGAAGCCATGAAGGTTGATCCCTCCAGCTCCATTCTTCTTTTTCAAGACTGCTTTGTCTATTCAGGGTGTTTTGTGTTTCCATATGAAATGTGAAATTTTTCATTCTAGTTCTGTGAAAAATGCCATTGGTAATTTGATATGGACCGCATTGAATCTGTAGATTGTGTTTGGTAGTAAAATCATTTTCACAATACTGATTCTTCCTACCCAGAAACATGGAATATCTATCCATCTGTTTATGTCATCTTTGATTTTTCATTAGTATCTTATAATTTTCTGTGTACAGTTCTTTTGTCTCCTTTAAGTTTATTCCTAGATATTTAATTCTTTTTGTTGCCATGGTGAATGAGAGTGATCCCTTAATTTCTCTTTCTGATTTTCCGTTGTTAGTATTTAGAAATGCAAGTGACTTCTGTTTGTTGATTTTGTATCCTATAACTTTGCCAAATTCACTGACAAGCTCTAGTAGTTTTCTGATAGTATCTTTAGGGTTTTCTATGTACAGTATCATGTCATTTGCAAACAGTGAGAGCTTTACTTCTTTTCCCATCTGGATTCCTTTTATTTCTTTTTCTTCTCTGATTACTGTAGCTAGGACTTCCAGAACTAGTTGAATAATATTGGTGAAAGTGGACATCCTTGTCTTGTTCCTGATCTTAGGGGGAATGGTTTCAGTTTTTCACCATTGAGAACAATGTTTGCTGTAGGCTTATCATATATGGCCTTTACTATGTTGAGGTAGGTTCCTTATATGCCCATTTTTTGAAGAGTTTTCAATCATCTATTTCTGCTTTATTGACTATGCCAAGCTTTGACTGTGTGGATCACAACTGGCTGTGGAAAATTCTGAAAGAAATGAGAATACCAGACCACCAGACCTGCCACTTGAGAAATCTGTATGCAGGTCAGGAAGCAACAGTTATAACTAGACATGGAACACCATACTGGTTCCAAATAGGAAAAGAGGTACGTAAAGGCTGTATACTGTCACTCTGCTTATTTAACTTATATGCAGAGTACATCATGCGAAATGCTGGACTGGATGAAGCACAGGCTAGAATCAAGATTGCCAGGAGAAATATCAATAACCTCAGATATGCAAATAACACCACCCTTATGGCAGAAAGTAAAGAAGAACTAAAGAGCCTCTTGATGAAAGTAAAAGAGGAGAGTGAAGAAGTTGGCTTAAAGCTTAATATTCAGAAAACAAAGATCATGGCATCTGGTCCCATCACTTCATGGGAAACAGATGGGGAAACGGTGGCAGACTTTATCTTTTGGGGCTCCAAAATCACTGCAGATCATGACTTCAGACATGAAATTAAAAGATGCTTGCTCCTTGGAAGAAAAGTTATGACCAACCTAGATAGCATATTAAAAAGCAGAGACATTACTTTGCCAACTAAGGTCTGTCTAGTCAAGGCTATGGTTTTTCCAATAGTCATGTATGGATGTGAGAGTTGGACTGTGAAGAAAGCTGAGCACCGAAGAATTGATGCTTTTGAACTGTGGTGTTGGAGAAGACTCTTGAGAGTCCCTTGGACTGCAAGGAGATCCAACCAGTCCATCCTAAAGGAGATCAGTCCTGGGTGTTCATTGGAAGGACTGATGTTGAAGCTGAAATTCCAATACTTTGGCCTCCTGATGCGAAGAGCTGACTCATTTGAAAAGACTGTGATGCTGTGAAAGATTGAAGGCACAAGGAGAAGGGGATGACAGAGGATGAGATGGTTGGATGGCATCACTGACTCAATGGATGTGAGTTTGAATAAACTCCGGGAGTTGGTGATGGACAGGGAGGCCTGGCATGCTGCAGTCCATGGAGTCACAAAGAATCGGACACAGCTGAGTGACTGAACTGAACTGAACTGAATCATAAATGGGTGCTCAATTTTCACAAAGGCTTTTCTGCATCTTTTGAGATGATCATATGGGTTTTATCTTTCAGCTTGTTAATATGGTGTATCACATTGAATGATTTGCATTTATTGAAGAATCCTGGCATTACTGGAATAAACCCAGCTTGATCATGGTATATGAGCTTTTTGATGTGTTGCTGAATTCTGTTTGCTAAAATTTGTTGAGAATTTTTGAGTCTATGTTCATCAGTCATTTTGGTCTGTAGTTTTCTTTTTTGTGTGTTGTCTTTGTCTGGTTTTGGTATCAGGGTGATGGTGGCCTCATAGAATGAGTTTGGAAGGGTTCCTTCCTCTGCAATTTCCTGAAAGAGTTTTAGAGGGATAGGCATTTGCTCTTCTGTAAATGTTTGATATAATTCTCCGGTGAAGCCATCTGGTTCTGGACTTTTGTTTTTGGGGAGATTTTTTTTTTTAATCACAGCTTCAATTTCAGTGCTTGTAATTGGGTTGTTCATAATTTTTATTTCTTCCTGTTTCAGTCTTAGTAGATTGAACTTTTCTAAAAATCTATCCATTTCTTCCAGGTTATCCATTTTCTTGCCATATAGTTGTTCATAATAGTCTCTTATAATCCTTTGTATTTCTGCATTGTCTGTTGTAACTTCTCCTTGTTCATTTCTAACTTTGTTGATTTGATTCGTCTCTCTTTTTTCTTGATGAGTCTGGCTAAAGGCTTGTCAATTTTGTTTATATTCTCAAAGAACCAGCTTTTAGTTTTATTAATGTTTACTATTGTTTCTTTCATTTCTTTTTCATTTATTTCTGCTCAGATCTTTATGATTTCTTTCCTTCTTCTAATTTTGGGTTTTTTTTTGTTCTTCTTTTTCCAGTTGTTTTAGGTGTAAAGTTAGGCTGTCTATTTGATGTTTTTTTCTTTCTTGAGGTAGGATTGTATTGCTATAAACTTCCCTCTTAGAACTGCTTTTGCTGCATCCCATAGGTTTTGAGTTGTCATGTTTTCATTGTCATTTGTTTCTAGAAATTTTTTTGATTTCCCTTTTACTTTCTTCAGTAACCTGTTGGTTATTTAGAAATGTGTTGTTTAATCTCCATGTGTTTGTGTTTCTTACAGTTTTTTTCTTGTAACTGGTATCTAGTCTCATAGCATTGTGTTTGAAGAAGATGCTTGATACAATTTCAATTTTCTTAAATTTACTGAGATTTGACTTGTGACCCAAGATGTGGTCTATCCTGGAGAATGTTCCATGTGCACTTGAGAAGAAGGTGTATTCTTCTACATTTGGATGAAATGTCCTAAAGATATCAATGAGATACATCTCATCTAATGTATTATTTAAGACTTGTGTTTCCTTATTAATGTTATGTTTTGATGATCTGTCCATTAGTGTGAGTGGGGTGTTAAAGTTTCCTATTATTACTGTGTTACTGTCAATTTCTCCTTTTATGTCTGTTAGTGTTTGTGTTATGTATTGAGATGCTCCTATGTTGGGTGCATAGCTATTTATAATTGTCATGTCTTCCTCCTGGATTGATCCCTTGGTCATTATATAATGTCCTTCCTTATCTCTTGTAATCTTTATTTTAACGTCTATTTTGTCTGATATGAGTATTGCTACTCCAGCTTTCTTTTGCTTCCCATTTGCATGGAATATATTTTTCCGTCCTCTCACTTCAGTCTATATGTGTCTTGAAGTCTAAAGTGGCTTTCTTGTAGACAGCATATATATGGGTCTTGTTTTTGTATCCATTCAGCCAGTCTGTGTCTTTTGGTTGGAGCATTTAATCCATTTACATTTGAAGTAATTATTGATATATATGTTCCTATTGCCATCTTCTTAATTGCTTGGGGTTGATTTTGTAGATCTTTTTTCTTTTGTATTTTTTGACTATATAAGTCTGTTTAACATTTGTTGTAAAGCTGGTTTAGTGGTACTGAATTCTCTTAACTTTTGCTTGTCTGAAAAGCTTTTGATCATCAACTTTGAATGAGATCCTTGCTGGGTACAGTAATCTTGGTTGTAGATTTTTCCCTTTCATTTCTTTAAATATATCCTGCCAGTCCCTTCTGGCCTGCAGAGTTTCTGCTGAAAGATCAGCTGTTAAGTGTACGGGGTTTCCCTTGTATGTTACTTGTTGCTTTTCCCTTGCTGCTTTTAATAGTCTTTCTTTGTGTTTAGTCTTTGTTAGTTTGATTAGTATGTGTCTTGGCATGTTTCTCTTTGGGTTTAGCCTGTATGGGACTCTTTGTGCCTCTTGGACTTGATTGGCTATTTCCTTTTCCATGTTGGGGAAATTTTCAACTATAATCTCTTCAAAAACTTTCTTATACCCTTTCTTTATCTCTTCTTCTTCTCGGACCCCTATAATTCTAATGTTGGTGTGTTTGATATGGTCCCAGAGGTTTCTGAGATGGTCCTCAGCTTTTTTCATTCTTTTTACTTCATTGTGCTCTTCAGAAGATATTTCCACCATTTTATCTTATAGTTCACTGATTAATTCTTCTGCTTCAGATACTGATTCCTTCCAGAGTATTTTTAATTTCAGTAATTGTGTTGTTTGTCTCTGTATGCTTATTCTTTAATTCTTCTATGTCTTTGTTAACTGATTCTTGCATTTTCTCCATTTTGCCTTCAAGGTTTTTGATCATCTTTACTATCATTATTCTGAATTTTTTTTTCAGATAGTTTACCTATTTCCTTTTCATTTATTTGGACTTCTGTGTTTCTAGTTTGTTCCTTCATTTGTGTCGTATTTCTCTGCTTTTTCATTATTATTATTTTTTAACTTATTGTGTTTGAGATCTCCTTTTCGTAGGCTTTAAGGTTGAATTCTTTCTTCCTTTTGGTTTCTGCCCTTTAAGTTTGGTCCAGTGGTTTGTGTTAGCTTTTTATAGGGTAATATTTGTGCTGAGTTTTTGTTTGTTTGTTTGTTTTTCCTCTGATGGGAAAGGCTGAATGAGGTAGTACTCCTGTTTGGTGATGATTGGGTTTGTATTTTTGTTTTGATTGTTGTTTAGATGAGGCATCCTGCACAGGGTGCTATTGGTGGTTGGGTGATGCCAGGTCTTGTATTACAGTGGTTTCCATTGCATGAGTTCTCACTATTTGATACCCTCTAGGGTTAGTTCTCTGGTAGTCTAGGGTCTTGGATTCATTGCTCCCACTCCAATGGCTCAAGGCTTGATCTCGAGTTTTGTGTGGATCTATATATTCTTTTCCACTGGTCAGGTACTCCTGTCCACTCTCAGCTGGTGTTCTGCATGCACTTCTGTTTCTGAAGTTGTATTCCTGGTGTATTTGAGGAGAGAGATGTATTTCACATCCATCTACTCCTCCACCATCTTGTTCTCTCCCTCTTTTTATGAGTTTTTTTTTTTTTTTTATTGGGTCAGAGAAAATTTTGATGGAGCACAATATTTGTTTGGCATTGAAGTATCTCCCCACATATTGACTGTAGTTTTAAGGGGAAAACATTGCTAATATGATACTAACTACATATTATATTGAATATTATATATGTGTATATATAATATATATATAGTTATATACAGTTAAGTTTCTATATAATAGTAACTATATAGTAGCAACTATGAAACCAGACAAACCTTTATGAACTACAGTATACCAGGCTTCCCTCATGGACAAGGAAGCCTGGTGTGCTGCAGTTCATGGGGTCACAAAGTGTGGGACATGACTTAGCCACTGAACAACAATTGTAATGTAACCAGACAAACCTTCTCTGGTTGATCCAACTTAACATTCCCAATGAAGGGCAAAAGGATGTGATAACTTGAGGAAGCCACATTGTCACTTATGAATTATTCCATCCGGGAATGTATTAGCTGAACTTTGTTGTGAAGAAACAGACAAACCTCCAATGAAAAATATCCCAATATGAAAAAGGGCTATTTTTTCAACTTGTCAATGTCAAAAACAAGTAGAGAAAGTTTGTAGAATGCTTTAAATTAGGCAAAAGAGACACAAAAATAAGACACATTAACCTACCCTCGCCTGGATCTTGCACTCAAGGGAAAAATGCTGTGAAGGACATTATTGGATCCTTTGACAATATCAGAGGACAGACAGGGGATCAGAAAAAAGTATCCTATCAGTGCTAATTATACGGAAATTGATAACTATAATTTATATTAGAAAGTATCTTATTCTTAAAAGTATATATTGAAGTATATAGAGGTAATGGGCCCTGATAATATACAGCTCACTCTCTCAGTATTCAGAAAAAAGATACATAACACTATCTATATCAGTAAAGTAATATCTATCTTTTTATCTATCCACCCATCTATCTATCTACTAACCTACCTTCCTACCTAATCTATCTGCATTAATCTATAGATCTTTGGTAATGTCAACTAAAACACAATTCACAAGGCTGTAAGTAGGAGTTTATTTGCTATCTAGCTCAGTTGGTAAAGAATCTGTCTGCAATGCAGGAGATCCCAGTTTGATTCCTGGGTCAGGAAGATCCACTGGAGAAGGGATAGGCTACCCACTCCAGTATTCTTGGGCTTCCCTTGTGGCTCACTTGGTAAAGAATCCTCCTGCAACATGGGAGACCTGGGTTTGATCCCTGGGTTGGGAAGATCCCCTGGAGAAGGAAAAGGCTACTCACTCCAGTATTCTGCCCTGGAGAATTCCATGGACTGTATAGTCCATGGGGTTGCAAAGAGTCAAACACGCTGAGCGACTTTCACTTTCACTTTAACAACTGCAATTTGAAAGACACAGATTACAGTAAAAGCAAAAAAGTGCTTGGGGAAGACAGAGTTAGGGGCTTATGAACATAAAAAGCCCTGAGAATTGTGATTGAATCAAATTGGGAAACATTTGTCTTTTAGGAATCACAAGTTATTATAGGGTAGGAGTCCAATAAGTAAGTAGGATGTAGTGAGTTATTTTAGGGGAAGAGTCTGATAGGTGTCTTGAGTTTCTGGTAGATGTTTTGGATGACTTCATTAGGACATAAGTGGTCAAAAGATCAGATTCCACTGAAGGTGAGAAATGCAAAGTCTCCCTTCAGTAATGCCCTGCTCCACCCAGGCTTCGTTTTACAGAGTTCTCTTAGTAATACTGACTCAATTTTGATTTTTCCTTTCATAATATCAATTTGCTAAACTGTTATCTACCCCTCACCTATCTAAGTATCTATTTATCTAGCTATCCATCTATCTATCATCTATCTATCCTCAAAATGACAAAGCAAGTGGGCAAAGTTTTAACAGGTGAATCATGTACAGGGTCTAATGATGTTGTTTGTATGCTACTGCTACTCTTATTATTTTAATTTTTCTGTAAATTGAATGTATTTCCAGATAATAAAATTTTCCAAATTACCATACCACCAACAAAGGTTTCTCTATGGCTTGAGGATTAGCTTCATGGACTCTAATTTTATGGACACCCAGTTCTAATCTTGGTCTGACCACTTATGACCTCTCTGGTCTTGGATAATACCTTAACCTCCTTATACACTCCAGGCATTTTGTCCATGAGTTCAGTTCAGTTCAGTCTCTCAGTCATGTCCGACTCTTTGGGACCTCATCGACTGCAGCACTCCAGGCCTCCCTGTCCATCACCAATTCCGGGAGTTTATTCAAACTCATGTCCATTGATGTCCATGTCCAACTCATGTCCATCTCATGTCGGTGATGTCATCAAACCATCTCATTTTCTGTCAAACCCTTCTCCCACCTTCAATCTTTCCCAACATCAGGGTCTTTTCAAGTAAGTCAGTTCTTTGCATCAGGTGGCCAAAGTACTGGAATTTCAGCTTCAGCATGAGTCCTTCCAATGAATATTCAGTACTGATTTCTTTTAGGATGGACTGGTTGGATCTCTTTGCTGTCCAAGGGACTCTCAAGAGTCTTCTCCAACACCATAGTTCAAAAGCATCAATTCTTTGGTGCTCAGCTTTCTTTATAGTCCAACCCTCACATCCATACATATGAAAGTGAAAACGAAAGTCTCTCAGTTGTGTCCGACTCTTTGCAACCTCATGGACTGTATCTGTGGAATTCTCCATGCCAGAATACAGGAGTGGGTAGCCTTTCCCTTCTGCATGGGATCTTCCCAACCCAGGGATCGAACCCAGGTCTCCTGTATAACTACTGAAAAAACCATAGCTTTGACTAGATGGACCTTTGTTGACAAAGTAATGTCTCTGCTTTTTATATGCTGTCTAGGTTAGTCATAACTTTTCTTCCAAGGAGTAAGCATCTTTTAATTTCATGGCTGCAGAAACCATCTACAGTGATTTTGGAGCACCCCAAAATAAAGTCTGTCACTCTTTCCATTGCTTCTCCATCTATTTGCCATGAAGTAATGGGACCAGATGCCATGATCTTAGTTTTCTGAATGTTGAGTTTTAAGCCAACTTTTTCACTCTCCTCTTTCACTTTCATCAAGAGGCTCTTTAGTTCTTCTTTACTTTCTTCCATAAGGGTGGTGTTATCTGCATGTCTGAGGTTATTGATATTTCTCCTGGCAATCTTGATTCCAGCTTGTGCTTCATCCAGCCCAGCGTTTTTCAAGATGTACTCTGCATATAAGTTAAATAAGCATGGTGACAATATACAGCCTTGATGTACTCCTTTCTCAATTTGGAACCAGTCTGTTGTTCCATGTCCAGTTTCTAACTGTTGCTTCCTGACCTGCATACAGATTTCTCAGGAGGCAGGTCAGGTGGTCTGGTATTTCCATCTCTTTCAGACTTTTCCACAGTCTGTTGTGATCCACACAGTCAAAGTATTTGGCATAGTCAATAAAGCAGAAGTAGACTTTTCTGGAACTCTCTTGCTTTTTCGATGATCCAGCGGATGTTGGCAATTTGATCTCTGGTTCCTTTGCCTTTTCTAAATCCAGCGTGAACATCTGGAATTCATGGTTCACATACTGTTGAAGCCTGGCTTGAAGAATTTTGAGCATTACTTTGCTAGCATGTTAGATGAGTGCAATTGTGTGGTAGTTTGAGCACTCTTTGGCATTGCCTTTCTTTGGGATTGGAATGAAAACTGACCATTTCCAGTCCTGTGGCCACTACTGAGTTTTCCAAATTTGCTGGCATGTTGAGTACAGACTTTCACAGCATCATCTTTTAGTATTTAAAATAGCTCAACTGAAATTCCATAACCTCCACTAGCTTTGTTCATAGTGATGCTTCCTAAGGCCCATTTGACTTCACAATCCAGGATATCTGGCTCTAGGTGAATGATCACACCATCATGATTATCTGGGTTGTGAAGATCCTTTTTTTCTTTTTTTTGGTGAAGATCCTTTTTGTATAGTTCTTCTGTGTATTCTTGCCACCTCTTCTTAATATCTTCTGCTTCTGTTAGGTCCATACCATTTCTGTCATTTGTTGTGCCCATCTTTCTTCATGAAATGGTAATAATAAAAGCACTCCTTATAAGGGTTGTTGTGTGTACTTAATGAGATAATGTAAATTAAGTTTAGCACTGTACATGACACAGAGCATTATTCAATAAATATTACTGTTACACAATAAGTATTCAGTAGACTCTAGTTAATTGAAGAGGTCATGGTTGAACCATTTAAAGACATTTGGAGGAAATAGGGCTAAAATACACAGGGCTGAATTAGATGCATTTCTGAAGTCCTTTTCATTGTTATGAGTCATTCTTTAAAAAATACCTTGTATCTGATTTGAAAAGAAATTGATTGGATTTTGAATGATCTTTACTCTAGAGCAATCTGTATTTAATTTTAAAAAATAAGCTGACTCTATGATCCAGCTGAAGATTCTGACTTTCAAAAGAGCTTTCAGATAAAGCAGGATTGAACATCGTATGCTCCTTTCCACCAAACCTGGCCTGGTCTATTACTTTTCAATTACAGCCAGTAGTTCCTATAAAAGAATTAAGCCATACTGTCACTAACAGTTGAATTTTCTAACTTTATAGTCCTATTTATTTTGGTATAAAATCCAAGTCACATAGCATTTGCTTCACTCTTTTACTTGATTCTCTCATTTAAGGAACTGAGTCTTAGATCAGTTGCATTAAACAATTCAGTGTCACCCACTCATTAGTAATAGATTTCAGACTCTCTTCTGGATCTGGTCATCTTCCCTCACATCAGTGCATCAGTGCTGTCTTCCTCTATGTCTCCTTAGCAAAACCGACCCTGAAACAGGGCTTATCAACCTCAATTATTCTTATGAAGACTTTTCCAGTCCTCCAACTCTTTTTTGGCTCCAATGTTCTGTTTTGGCAAATTTTGAAATAGTCTTCTGAAGTGGGATGCAAAGAGATCACATTTGGGAGTCAAGCAGAGTCAGATACAAAATCCTGTCGGTATCACATCCATGACATGTGTCCTCAGGAGGGAAGGCAGAGTAATACTCACATTGGGTGTGAGGTCTCAGGGGGCAGAGAGCTGGATGGGAATCTTGCTGAGGGGCCCCATTTGTTAGGGAAGTAATTTTGCTTTATCTCATGTCAGTTTTCTTCACTTTAAATGGGGATAATAGCACTCACCTCATAGGACTGTAAAGCAGGTTAAATGATATAATTATGTGAAATGCTTACAAGTCTAAGCATATAGCAAGTACCTTTCCAATTTTTAGTTTTCTTATAAAAAATGGGGGACTAAACCTATTTTGTATGTTTAATGTAAAGATTAAATAAACTTTGGTGAGTTAACACACACACACACACACAAAACTTTAGACCTGTACCTGTTCATCAGTGAATATTCACTCACTTATTCATTGAATGTGTATTTATAGATCTTCCATAGACCTCCAATGTTTTAAGGGCTGGGTTTTCAGAGAAGACTTGGACAAGACTGTATTCCTCTGATCTTTGGGGGAAAAAAGAAAAAAGTGAGTTGCTGTTGTTATAAAAGATAAGCACTGAATCTAAGGCAGATCTATAAATCTTTGTAAAAGCATGTTTTGTTTTTTTCTTATCGTCCACCCTTACTTTTAAGGCTATCTAATTTCCCTTTGATTCTGAGTTTAGAATCTTCTTTCCCACAAACAGTATTTAAACGTATCTAAGTAACATTGAGCTAACAAAGAAAATGAACATTTTGGGGGCATTGTGAAGTCTGCAAAGGGCTTTCATGTAGGGCTCTGCCTCAGGTCCTCCTCTGATGCTGGGAGGGAGAGATACAGGCCCATTATCTCCATGAAAGCTCCTACGGAAACATGGCTGCCACAGATTCTTAGTGATTAGCAAAAGAAAAGATGTAAAAAGCAAAAATATTCCTGTCTCTTTTCTTCAGAAAGCCTACAGATTCTACAATAGGCAAGGACAAGAGCTGGAGGAGGAAAATTGGCAATTTTTTTTTTTTTTGCTTTGCATAATTTTTCTGACAAAACAAAAAGATTTCAACATCATTTTTGTGACAAACTGTACCCATATCTTTGAAATTTTTGCAAATTTAGCATCAATCATGTACATTTTCCAGTCATTTTCATTGAAATTTCATTCTGTTTAGCTTGTTGGCAAAGTGGAGAGCAATTTTTGTTTGCTAACGCTGCCTTTTCCCTTGCTACAGAAAAATGGCAATGTTAAAAAGTGGGGGCTCTTCCATTCTCCTGCAGGGAAGCCCCCTGTGTGTTCATTTATGTGTACAGTCTATCATGCTTATTTAAGCATATTCTTATTTTATTTATAGACTTGAATCATTTATTATTTGCTTGCAAATATTTTTGCCAAGGACTCTAAATTGTTGCTTGTGTGCGAGCTAAGTTGCTTCAATTGTGTCTGACTCTTTGCGACCCCATGAACTGTAGCCCACCAGACTCCTCTGTCTATGGGATTCTCCAGGCAAAGGTACTGGAGTGGGTTGCCTTGCCCTCCTCCAGGGGATCTTCCCAACCCAGGGATCGAACCCATGTCTCTTAAGTCTTCTGCAGAGGCAGGTGAGTTCTTTACCTTTAGCTCCACCTGGGAAGCCCTGAATCGGTGCTGATAGCAATTAAAACTTTATTATTTACATAGTCTGGGGAACAGGAAAGAAGAAATCCCCAGATCAGCATAATCAATTAAGTTCTAAAACACTCCATGTGCCTTTTTATTTTATTTATGATCTGCATATTGTTCTAATGCTTTACAAGTGGCATAGCCACTCTTTCTAGTTCTACATAAATGAGATTCATACCAATTTTCAAAAACAATCCCTCAAACACAGTGTTTAGTTGCCATTAAGGCTGCATCTACCCATCACAGAATGACGGTTTGGAAAGGAATTATTGGTGCAGGCAGGGTGTTAGTTTTTTAATATGAGAATCACTTCTACCCTGCAAGTCTCTCCATCAAAATTTACCTTTAGAAAAGTGGCTTTTGCTGTTTTTAGGAACTATTTCTAGACCAGAGTCACATAGAGCCTGTTCCCCACTGATTTCACTTTTACAGTCTGTGCTGTAGACAAAATTTTGCAGCTAGATGAAAAAAAAGATTTTTAATATAAATGTAATGGTTTGGAAATGTTTATTTTGTGTAGGCAGAGCATCAGTTAGTACATAACATCCCTTGGGAAGATTTCCAAAAGACTACAGTGAATAAAATGGGGGAAGCTGGAAATGTATAAAAAAACCCCAATTATTCAAAGAATGATGACAATTACTTTGTCAGGTCCTGATGAATAGTCAAAACACACACACACTTGGTGAAGATTTGAAGTACCAGAAATGAGTCAAGCACTGGGCTAGGCACTCTACCTACATTATCTCAGTTAATCCCCATGTAATGCCATTGAAAAAGAGATGATTATTATCCTGTTTTTACAGTTGAGAAAGTAGATAACATATTCAGTTCAGTTCAGTTCAGTTCAGTTGCTCAGTCGTGTCCGACTCTTTGCAACCCCATGAACTACAGCACGCCAGGCCTCCCCGTCCATCACCAACTCCCAGAGTTCACTCAAACTCACGTCCATTGAGTCCATGATGCCATCCAGCCATCTCATCCTCTGTCATCCCCTTCTCCTCCTGCCTCCAATCCCTCCCAGCATCAGAGACTTTTCCAATGAGTCAACTCTTCGCATGAGGTGGCCAAAGTACTGGAGTTTCAGCTTTAGCATCATTCCTTCCAAAGAACACCCAGGGCTGATCTCCTTTAGAATGGACTGGTTGGATCTGTTACATCATCATAAAACTGATCAGCTAGGTTGGATATAAAATAAACTCAGAAAAGTAAAGAGGTTAGAGGAGAGATCAGTTACTTTGATGAGAACTGAAGTCTGCAGGAAAGGAAGCCTTGACGACAGCTTCAGAAACTCCTCACCTTCTCTCACAAGGTCACTGTTCCTCTCCCCCGTCCCCAGTGTCTAGGATCTCTGTTTTCAGAAGATGCCAACTCCAACTCCCATAAATCATCAAGCCGTGTTTCCACTTCCTAGGACTACGGATTTAAACTTGGAAGGATTTGAATCCATTTAGTATTGCAGCAAAATGAAAGACTGTTTGTAATCTAGGAAATGAAAGCTTTTTCTCTGCAGACTGAAGGGTGAGATTTGAAACCAATCCTGAAATCTTCAGTGGGACGTTCGTTCCCCTCTGCTGGTCTCCAGGAAAGGCTATGCTTTTAAGGGGATGAGACGGAGGCACAGTAGAAGGTGTCCTGAACGTTGGTCTATGTGATCCGTCCTGCCCTTGGGCTGCTCATCAGTTAGGAAAGGTTACACCCATATCCAGATGAGAAAAATAAAGTAGAAAGAGGATAAATAACTTGCCAAAGATCTGGCAGCAAGTAGAAGAAACTTGGATGCGAGTTTGGCTCTGTATCTTCCCGGTGTCTGTGAATTTCCCTTTATATATTTACATATTTAAATGCTCATGTCCGACTCTCTGTGACCCCATGGACTGTAGCCCACCAGGCTCCTCTGTCTGTGGGATTTCCAAGTCAAGAATACTGAAGTGTGTTGCCATTTCCTCCTCCAGGGGAATCTTCCAGACAGAGGGATTGAACATGCATCTCCTATATCTCCTGCATTGCAGGCAGATTCTTTACCCACTGAGCCATCAGAGAAAGCTATAGGAACTTCCCATTAAGCTCTGTCAACTCTCTCAGTAACACTTAGGATGGTCTGGGTATCTTACAACAAACCAAACCGCCTGCTTCTTATTGACTTGGAGAGTAAATGTAGAGAAGATGGAGTCTGAAGACATTTATAGGCCCTTTTCAAATGACAGTAGGAAAAGAAAAATATTTTGTTTTAACTTAACTTTGCTTAAGTTCTGCTGTCGTATAACATCAGTTCTGATGATCGATATCAAAAAGGCCATGGAAATCAGTAGGAAGTGTGCGTCTTTGCATACCAAGATGATGTGCTCAACTGTTGTCAGCTGGACACACACTGGAGTTTGAAGACAAGCACGCATGCCAGGTTGCATATTTCGGCAAACCATCAATTTCTATTTATGGATGCAGGACAGACAATGTTATTGCCTACCTTACATCAAATTTTCTTTTTCCTCTCGAACAGAAGCCTGCATTTGTTTAGAATGTTTATGTGCCTTGCCACCCTGTAATTGATATAGATTGTAAGTAGCCAAAGCCAGTCATGACAATCATTTTCCTTGCTTTCCTGGTCTCAGGGCATAAGGGTGGCCAGTTCTGGCCAATGGATTCTAAAAAGAAATCTGCTAAGATTATTTATGCAGAGGATTTTCCACTTTTGTATAGCACAGACATGGTTGACACCAGTTTTCACCTCTTTTCCTGCTTTGAATACAGATATAATGCCTGGAGCTGTGCAGCCATCTTGTGACTGTAAGGAAAAACCCATGTCTGACTTGACGTCCTGGAGCTGTCCAACTCACATCAGAAACAGCTTGACTTTGCTTTTTTATGGGGAGAAAGCCAACATTTACTTTGTTAAGATAGTATAGTTTAGTAGTTCATTACCTAAAGCTAAATATATCCCTAACAGTTAAAGGAAAGATTCTAACTACATAATTATAACTACAATCTTAGTTATTACTGTTTAAATTAGCTAGTGATTAAAAATATCACATTAAGGATATTTGTGGTAATATAAATGATCTGCTCAACCTTCCTCAACAACAGTCTAAACTGGTTTAATATGGGTCACATAATAATACAAATATGGTACATAAATCGGAGTAAACATATGCCAAATTGAGTGAAAGTTACATACAAATCTTGCGGAATTTATTTTAAATTTATTCCATTTTATTTTTGAAATAAAATGTGCTCTGAGTTGACACAGTCTCTTCTCTCATCTCATATATATGTGAAAAAGTATTTCACACTAATTATCTGTGAATAGAAAAAGCATAGCAAAATCAAGCCTTCATCCAGTATTGTCTTGATTCTGGCCTAAATTTAAATGCAGCTTTAGTGACACCTGACAGAAGCATTTAGAGGTCATAGAGTCCTTGCTCATGAGAGACATTAGTCAAACAAATGTCATTTGTCTAATTCAGTAGTTTCATATCAGAAGATTTATCTTAAACCTTAGGAAAAAAGAAGATTAAATGAAAATAGATACATTTAGCATAAAAAGGCAAAACTCTAGAGATCAGGGTTGCTAAATTATTTCAAAAATCTTTCTCTAAGATTGACAGATCATTTTAAGTCTCCTTCTTTTCTTACACTGACATTTTTAGAAAAATTGTCTCTGTTTTCTCTTTCACTTTTTAAGGTATCATTACAATAGGTTAGTAGTTCCAGTCTTTCCTATGAATTATTTGATATTTCTGAGGATACATAATCATTTTGATACTCATGAGAATCATTTCATAGCTTTCAAGGGAAAAATGTCCTCAACTTGTTTTTGTTTTTCACTTAGAGAAACAAGTTTGTGGCTACAAAAGACTGCTTTTCACAATCGTTATTGCTTAGGGAATAATTTGTCTCTTTTAGTAATTTTATTTTTGTTTGTTTGTATCTCTTTCCCTTTACATATCTAGATAAAGAAAAGAAATGATGTTTTAAGACTAAAGAAAATTGAATTTTACAGAATCCAAAAGCCCATCCAGGTGGCTAGATCAAGTGCCTGAATATCTTCATACCATTTGCATTCAGAGCATCAGTGAAATCATCCTCTTCTTTAAAGAACAGATTTCACCTGGGATGAATTTTTTCACTTAGATTGTGAATAACTTTTTCTAAAACCACATTTTCAATTTGCCAGTTCCTGGCTCATGCTGTCCTTTACTGTTCTTTTTTTTTTTTGCCTTTGTATATCCCCAGCTTTTTTCTTTTTAACATTTTATTTTGTATTGGGGTGTGTCTGATTAACAACCCTGTAATAGTTTCAGGTAAACAGCAAGGAGACTCCACAATAGGTATACATGTATCCATTCTCCTCCAAACACCCCTCCCATCCAGGCTGTCGCATAACATTGAGAAGAGTCTGTCTGTATAATAGATTCTTATTCATTATCCATTTTAAATACAGCAGTGTGTACATGACCGTTCCAAACTCCGGGTCCCCTCACCCTGGCAACCATGAGTTCGTTTTCTAAGTCTGTGAGTCTCTTTCTGTTTTGGAAGTAAGTTCATTTCTGTCACCTTTTTTTAGATTCCATATATAAGGGACATCATCCAATATTTCTCTTTATCTGTCTGACTACTTCATTCAGTATGACAGGCTTAGGTCCAACCATGTTGCTGCAAATAACATTAGCTTGTTCTTTTTAATGTCTGAGTAATATTCCATTGGATATATGTATCACATCTTCTTTATCCATTCCTCTGTGGATGGACATTTAGGTTACTTTCTTGTTCTTTTTTCAACAGGAGAGATAAGCAGATATTTCCCTCAATTTCTTCTTAGAATTTTTTTTTTTTTTCAGGAATCAGGATGGAGTTTGATACACTAAGGAACAGAAAAAAATTTCCCAAGTTACCCATTTGGATATAGCAGCATGTGAATGGGTTTAAGCAAACCTCCAGCCTGCAGGTAGGTCACGTCAGGAAAGCTCCCTCACTTGGCTAAGTCAATGATCCCTCGGTTCACACATTAAAACGACACTGAAAAGCACTCTTTTTCTATGTTTGGTACCTTCAGATGAGTAAAACAGAGTTTTCCTTATAAAATATATTTGATACTTTCCACAAAGTCTTTGGGTCCCCAAGGTGAGGACTTTGCAGGTGGTTCACAGAATGAGATTAAGCCTTTGGGAAGTGGCTGCTGCTGCTGCTGCCAAGTCGCTTCAGTCGTGTCCGACTCTGTGCCACCCCATAGACGGCAGCCCACCAGGCTCCCCCATCCCTAGGATTCTCCAGGCAAGAACACTGGAGTGGGTTGCCATTTCCTTCTTCAATGCATGAAAGTGAAAAGTGAAAGTCAAGTCGTTCAGTCATGTCTGACTCTTCGCGACCCCATGGACTGCAGCCTACCAGGCCCCTCCATCCATGGGATTTTCCAGGCAAGAGTACTGGAGTGGGGTGCCATTGCCTTCTCCATTGGGAAGTTGGGAAGTGGGGGGTCATTTAAAACCTAGATATGATGAACAAAGAGAGGCTGGGTCTGAGAAAGAGAGACATTCTGATTCTTTTCATTTAACTCCTTATTAATCTATGTGCTAAGTCGCTTCAGTTATGTCTGACTCTTTGCAACCCTATGAACTATAACCAGACAGGCTCCTCTGTCCATGGGATTCTCCAGGCAAGAATAATGGAATGGGTTTCCATTTCCACAAAGGACTTTAATTCTCACTTGGGTATATCCTGCCTGTGGCATAAAAATGAGTTTGCAGGAATCCTTAGAAAGATGACTCTGTGTGTGCAAGCATACATGTGCACATATGTGTGTATGAGCATGTATGTTTATGCATTGTGGGGTATGTTTATGCATTGCTAGCATTATCTACTTGCCCCCAGACTAAAATACTCATCTAGAAGGGCTGGAGAGTAAATGCATGGTTAATAACACAGAAAGCATTTCTATATTAGATCTTCCCTGATTCGCTCCTGACAGTTAAATTTGAAAATTATTAGATAGGTAAATAGACTAGAGGTCTTTTTAATGTATTTAAGAATGTCCTAATTATGCAAAGAGCTGTTTGAAACAAAAAATAAAAGAGTCTTGAATATGGTACTGCACCGAAAGTGTTTGACAACTCATTTTAACTATCTTTCAGATAAAGAATAAATTCAGTCACTTGTGCTTACAGAAGAGCATATGGCATGTTTCGTTGGCAGACAGAGTAACCCTTCCCATCCCAGCCACATTTCAGCTATAAGAATTATTTCAGCCTCTTTCTTCTCTAAGGCTCCCTGTAGTCTTCACTTCCCAGATGATGGGACTGGGTAGAGATGATTGTGATCTTACTGAGGGAAAGACTTAATAAAATGTGGGCTCTTCTTTGAGTACAGCTGCTCTGTGGGCTCCAGCGAAAGCTTGCCTGCCTGAGTGCCGACAGCCATGGATCACACGTTGTCACATTGCAGCAGGGCGACTGGGCCAGCAGAGCCGGGCAGTCAGGGAAAAGACAGTGGCAGGAGGGGCTCAGCATCTCCGCAGGTCTTGTGTCTCAGGCATGGAGGTTAGGGCTGCAATAAACTTGGAGCTGGGGCTGTAATCATCCAGGTACCATCTCTACTGTTTACGACTCACCCAAAATGAAAATGATAGGGTCAAAACTTGACCCAGGTTTTGACTTTGGAAGCCACGTCCTACTTCCTAGTTGAGTTCCAGACACGCAAGTAGCTCAGACCACTGCTGAGATTCATCCTCAGGGAGCACAGGAATTCTAGTTGGGAAGCGTGTAACTGAGGGCTGTGTTGAGAACAGAGACTGAGCCCACCAGCCAATTCGTGAAAACCTTCCTTCCTTTTGAGTGAGCTGGTCCAAGGGCTCAGCCTGTATTTCTGAATAGAGCCCCAGTTATATGCTACCCAGTGCTGGTCCAGATGGGTCCTCGGCATCAGGGGCTCGATTGGCTTTTCTACCCCTTCTAGGCAGAAGGGAGGTCAGCTGTTCTGAGTTCTGTGTCTTCCTTTAGGAACACAGACCCACGTGCCAGATTTAGGAAGTGACTCATCTTAGGAGGCTCCTTCAAGGTTATTTAATTCCATGTATTCATCCAGCAAGTGGTCACAGACTTCCTACCGTGGGTCAGTCTGTGCTTGCTGTGAGATGGGTGCTAGAGATGATACCTGGGTTATTACACACAGACTTGCCCTCATGGAGCTCACTATCCAGGCAGAGTGAGTCCAGAGACACAGGGAAGCAAGACCATTTCAAGCCACATGGGGATGCGGGAAGGAAAGAAGTGCTTGAAGGGCATGCCAAGGAGGGCATCTCAGGCACCCTAGCAGCGCTGTGTAAACATGATGCTGGTTCCTTGCAGCATCTCAGGTTTGGCGTCAGCAGTGTTGAGAGCCAGCCGGAGCTGGGCAGCAGCCCGAGCATCTGCTGCATTGCAGGAATAACTGGAGGTTTTTAAAGCTGTTCCTGTAAGAAGATCACAGTTCTTGACTTCTGATTTCCATGTAGGTTTGCCGTAGCGTTTGACGCAGTAAGTCGTGCATCCGCAGGCAATTGGGAAGCTAAATGTCCCACTCCCTTCCCAGCATGCTCGCAGCAACACATCTCCAGTTTCTGTTACAAAAAAAAGAAAAGGAAGAAATCAAGATGATGCCGTAGAGAATGCAATGTTCCACCATTTGAATGAGATTTGAAACATTCTCCAGGCCTGACTACAGAATAGTGTGACTCCCTGGAAACACGAATTCACTGCGACTCGCGAGAGGAACACGGAATCATGAAATTCCAATGTTGTCTTTGAACCTAATGACATTTTATGAACATTTGTCAGAGTCTTTAGTTTTATTTATGCTGCTTGGCATTGAATTCAGGAGAAAGTTCTCAGACTGCAGGTTGCTGTGATGGTTTTATAAGCTAATACTCTGTGTGTGTGTGTGTGTGTGTGTGTGTGTGTGTGTGTAAGTGTGTGGGCCCACACCCATTGTGTTTTTAATATATGTGATAGTAATAATGAAAAAAGAAGAATGGAATGTTAATACACATGGGCTCCCAGGAGAGCAAGGAAGCACTGCAAATATACACAGTGGCATCAAAGCAACGTTTCTTTTGAACTAAATGATGCAAATTAGGTTTACCTCTCTCCATCTTCTTTTTCACTGAAATATATTTTCAAAAGAAATGCAATATGGGTTGTCCCCATTTCCTTCTTGAAAACTAAGCCTCACTAAACAAAACCAAGTTTTTGAGGCAGTCAACACTTTGTACCAATGATGATTTTTTTTTTAAGCAGGTTAAACTAGACTAGAGAAGATCCTCGCTCTTATGACATGACAACTCAAGTTCCTGAATGCTTGCACTGCCGCCTTTCTTTGCCGAGGAAGCAAATTCCTATTGACTCTCATGTAGTCAGTTTTTATCTTCACATCAACTGTGAACCACTCCCCCCAACCCCACATGCCCTCACTTTCTCCTTGTTGTGTTGTTTCCTGCAGGTTTGGCTTATTTTTCCTCCTTTTCTCTTGTCTTTGTAGACGTATTCTCGACGAGTTTATTTTCCATTTGGAATCTATTTTACCCCCTCTCCGGGAGTATTGATCCTCTGTCGTCTGGACCACCTGCTTCCTGGTGTCCCCTCTTCACTGTCACACTGGCTATGATTGCATAGGGGTCACTTTTGATTATTTCAATGCTGGCTGCAGACTTCCCAGCTGAGGCCATAGAGCCTTCTCGTTTATCATCCAGAAAGCCCAGAGGGCTGCCTGGCCTTGTGCTTTGACCAGATAATTCACTCAGAGCCTTGGATCGGAAAACAAAAAGCAGAATTTTCTTATAAACAGAGACAGTACTTTTGGGGTGAGGGGAAGGGGATGGAGAATGGATTAACAAATAAACATGGCTTTTGCACACTACCAAGGAGAGAGAAGAAGCCTATATATTTTCAGGTCTTGATGTACAGCGATTCCTGCAGTCGGGCCCACAATGAGGACTTTGATGAATGGCTCTCAGCTCCCCCCACTCCACCCAGACTTGCACTGCTTCAAGGAACTGGACTGCTGTTACTCTTCTGTGAGGTCAAAAGGCCGGGCAACCATAAAAGTCATTAAAAGTGTAAGGTTATTTCAGGAAGGTGTAAAGTACGCCGAATCCTATCAAATACATATTTTAGGTAGATCTAATCCAGAGGATGTTGCCTTCAATGAAAGGGAACTTTGTAAAAATCATCTTGCTACTCAGAAGAATCATTTTATTTTTATTTATTTTTTTTTAGAAGAATAATTTTAGGTAAAATAAATCAGGAGCAAAGATACTCATGGGTTTAACTGGTCACTTTGAATTCTTGAGAACAGTTACACAAATATACCTTCCCAAGTAAAAAGGGGGTGCAACATTCTCTCATTTTTTGCATCCACTTGCTTTCTTGCAAGTAGCCAGGCTTCGATGCCAAGAGGTTCCTGACAGAATAAAGGAAGGTGAGTTAGAGATGTGAACCTGACGACTCCTGCCTGGGCTTCTTGGACTCAGTCGCCTCTTCTTTCAACAGCAAAGTGAATGCACCTGTGTGTCACAAAATACCCCTGCCACTTTTGCACAGTATCTCACCAGGTAATACAAGCAGCAGCATCTCAGTCTTTACAGAGGCAGCCCGAGCCTCCCTCCATGCTCTAACTCTCTGTCCTCCATGTGGAGGATAGAGAATTGTGTGTGCTTGGCTTTCATTTGCCTTTTTTGCACTCTCAGCAGAACCCTCAAATGGTGTTGAGTCACCAAGCCATAAATGCTTGAAGTTTCTCAGGCCAGGGAAGTACCTCATATGAGAGATGAAAGAGCTGGTGGTAGGAAGGATAGGAAAGCAGAAAATACCTTTTCTTCATATATTCTAGAAGGATCATCATGTTCTGACTTGAAGCTGAACACACCTATTTCTTATTTTATAGTTACATATTCTGGGGAGAATGAGGCAGCTTAAGTAGCTGTCGCATTACCAACTTTATTTCAACCTTTCTGAAAGTGGGAATCTAAGAATTACAGACTTTAATTTGTTTTTTTAATAGGTAGGATGTTTGGGGACAATGGAAGTAAAATAAAAGTCTCCTGAAAAAACTGAATAGCAACAGAATTTCTGAGTAGGAAGAGATCTGAAGCTGGGCCTTTAAGAATCTTATTCATGTTTGCATTTAAAATAAAAGCCTTTAAAAATCACAGGTTTATTCCAGTTTGTGGAAAGTGTTGATCCAAACCGGTATCTTTCTGATAATTCTCAGACATGAAAAATCGTTTTAAAGCTCAAGTTAAATGGTTTGTATATAATACACTGTCCCTTGAATAACTCTGCTTGAATTAATTTCAACCAAGAGCATTGCCTGTTATAAACAGAAATGATGTTTTCAATACCAAAGTTCTCTCAGAAATATAGGTCTTTTGATAAAGCAAGAAATGACATGTCATTTCCGCTTTTAAAGGCTTACACAAATCTCCCTTTGTAATTCTGTGGATTTTCCCTTTGTCTAACATACTTGTGGAAGGTTAGGCAGTCACTGCAGCTTTGGAGCTTAATGATTGCAGTCACGTATCTAATAGGTGTTATTCCTCTGTTCTGATTGTAAACTAAGTCTCCGCCATGGTCCGTGTCCTTGTATTTAAACCATTGAGTTAGTAGTTATGGGACCAAAATCTGTGTCACTGGGAAGGGGCAAAAGACAACACACCATAAAACTTGAAACTGAAGATGTAAAGTCTTAGTGTAGCATCTTTGAAATGTTTTAACAGAAAAATAGTGTGAACCTATTCGACGTTTTTAGAAAGATAAGGTTAATTTCAGGGTAGATATTTCAATGAAGGGAACACGTTCAGGGAGTCGATAAGGAAGACCTTGAAGGAGAGCCCAATTAGTGTGGTAGCCTTGGAAATGATGGAGATGAGGGAATGGCTACTTTGCAAAAATAAAGGATAGGTTAGGAGGACTTGAAAATGGATTGATTGTGAAAAGTGAAAGACAGAGAGGATTCAAAGGAAAGGTCCAAGTTCTTGCATGTGAAACTGGTGGTCACTTACTGAACTGGAAAACCCAACAGGAGATGATGCTCTAAGTTTGAGATCCGAGGAGTTCAAAATACTGATGGGACAACCAGAATTGTTAAGAGGACGGGGTTGGAGATGAAAACGAAAGTTGATACTTGTGAGTCAACACAAGGAGATGAAAAGGGATTATAGGAATGAAAAAGGATGAGATTGTACATAGAGGGACCATCTTCAAGTAAGAGAAGAGAAGAAGGGTAAAATAAGCAGAACATCAAGACAGAGGGAAACAGATTCCAAAAGGTGAGAATGTTTGGCGAAGGAGGAAGTGCTAATAGTAAATACTAAGGAGAAGATAAGAACTGGAATAATCTATTTGATTTTGTTGTAGGGGAAAATAGGTCAGTGGACTAGAAATAGAAATCCCCTTGCTGTGGGTGGAGGATGAGGAAGTACAGATAAATTTTTCTGTAATTTTGACAAATCTATTTGAAAACAATGAGTTGTTCATGCAGATTTTCCCACCTTGCCACATAGGAAAATTTCATTTAGAAATAGAGGCTGTAACAAGTTTAATTTTTAACTTTGGCTTGACTTAGTACTTTAGCAGATAGACTGGGCTGAAGAAATAGAAGTGGTTACAAGGATGCTATCAGCAAAGAATGGCCAAGCCAGGTGAAACCGCTGCTGTCCTGTGACTGTGAGTATTTGCCTTTGTCTCTGTATGTGTTTTGGTTTGCAGCCATTTATAGCTTGGATTCCATGAAGCAGTGGCAAAGGGGAGTGTGTCAGAGCAGCAGGCCAAAATTAAATTACAGCAACCTCGCACTTTGCATTAAAACCTTCACTTGGAGATGGAGACTGGTAATCACGTCCAGATTTTCCTTAAAGACAATGGTCCCCCATGCAACTGGCCACACTCAGTTAATTCATGCTGTCAGCTGCCTTTATTGGCTGTGGGGAATGCAGTATTGATTCTTGAACTCAGCAGCAGCACAA
The DNA here is from genome assembly GCF_002263795.3 of Bos taurus. Classification (NCBI taxonomy): domain Eukaryota; kingdom Metazoa; phylum Chordata; class Mammalia; order Artiodactyla; family Bovidae; genus Bos; species Bos taurus. The sequence continues at coordinate 28,514,429 of NC_037341.1, forward strand.
AGAGCCACTAGTGCATGGTCAAAATGCTGCAATAAAGGGCTGGCAGCTTGAGAAAAGCAGCCATTCCATTGCACAAACAAGGTCAATTAGAGGACAGTGCAGTGTAATATAAATAGCATTAGCATCCCTCTTTAACTCTGATGATATCACGCTGGCAGGATGACAGTAAGGAAAATAAGGTTTAATGCCGAATAAATATAAAGGCATTTAGTGTAATTTAATTTCAAGCTCTCTATCATTTTAAAAAGTGCTAAGAGTAGCAAAATATTTAGTTTCATCATGGGGCAGAATTTATGTCTAGAAAAATGATTTTTTGATACAACTTTGCATGAACAAGCCAATTAGTCATGTACAGGAAAAATGATCTTATTAATTTTATTGAGAAGTAAACAATTTCTTGATCACAGATTCAATGTACTGTGCCTACCTGTCATTTATTATCCTTTTTAGTATTAGAATTTCAAAATCTCTGGAGTGTTGTGAAGAAGGAACAAAGGATATCTTATTTTTCGTTTAAAAGAGAAGGTTGAGTTTTTTCTTTTTTCCCTTTTTAGTCTCTGGAAATTACTAGGACCTTTTGTTTAAATACTTGCATTCATTACTTTTATTTATGGGAGAATTTTCCCTACCTTCTTTGTCAGTTCAAAATTAATTACAAATGTAAAACGCATCACGCTGTTAACACATACTCTATGCGGGAAACAAATTATACTCTCAAAATAGATAATGGACAGCTTGGAGAGGTAATTGATAAACCTACACTGCCTACAATAACTGAATAGATTTTAGAAAATATATATAATTATTAGGAATGGAAAGAATGTGTGTGATTCCTCCTTAGTAATGAGTGTGCCCAAGGTTGACTAGGAACAACTCATTAAAGTATATAAAAAGAGTTTAAAGAAAGCTTGAATCATGGTGCCTTTGAAATGTCCATTAAACCCTGAGAGTATATATAGTCTCTCAGACTGATGGTGTCCAGTGATCTAGTCAAAACCATTTTCCAAAAGAGGAATGTTCTAGGTAACCTAATGTTACCATTAGGTAATGAACCACAACCAGTTGCGTTCATTATGAATTGGACATGAATCTCCAGTTGCTTTAAAAACTCCTTGAGTTAATATAGCCCATACCGCCTCCTCCACCAACTGAAAGATAATATTTATTACTTCTTCATGGAGATTTGGGCTTCCCTGGTGGCTTAGTGGGAAAGAAACTGCCAGCAATGCAGGAGACTCGGGTTCCATCCCTGAGATGGGAAGATCCCCTGGAGAAGGAAATCACAACCCACTCCAGTATTCTTGCCTGGGAAGTCCCAAGGACAGAGGAGCCTGGCTGGCTACAGTCTATGGGGTTGTAAAAGAATCAGATATGACTTAGCAACTAAACAACAAGAACAAAATAGAGATGCTCTAAGACCAAAAATACCAATTTGTACATAGATGTTAGAATGTCAGGATCACCCAGTCTTCAAGACAATTGACCAGTAGAATTTTAAGGTCTGAGAAAGACATCAAGAGATGACTGAATTCCACTTCCTCCTGTTATCTGGGGAAATGTAGGACCAGATAAATGAAGACATGTACCTGAGGTCATATAAATAACCAATGGCAAAGCTGGACATTTCCTAATTTTCTAATACTTATGTCCACTTTTTCCCCCATTACAATACAAAATTTTAAAAGAAACATATCAATTGTACTAACCAAGTTAATAATGTTCAAGGGGGAAATTTTGAAAAACCTGGGAAGTCAGAATCCTCCACTTTCCTCTCTCTCAAAAACCAATTATATGTATTTTTTTTCAGACTCCTTCTGTTGTATATATGTATGTTTTAACCATAAATATGTGTCTATTTCTATCTCTCATTCTGTGTCTGTATATAGCATCTTGCTTTTTTCCTTTTAACAATATATCATAGACATGTTTTTCGCCACAGTTTTAAGTTTAGAGCACATTCTAATGAATGTTTAATATTCTACTTTATAGCTACAGGCTCAATTATTTAATCTTCTTTTCTACATTTGTTTTTTCCAATTTGTAATTAATGTGTGGTGAATATCCTTATACACATTTTTAATGCTTGCTGCAGTATTTCTATAGGATACATTCTTAGAAATGAAATTACTGGTTAAACAAATTTTTAAATAAACTTTTAATTTTGGAATTATTTTTGATTTACAGAAAAGCTGCAAGATAGTAAGTCCCTCACCCAGTTTGCTTTAAAATTGCCATCTTATATTAGCATGGTCATATAATAAAACTTTTTAGTTGTCAAAAGTAAAAAAGCAATCTGGATACATTACAGTTCACCAAACTCCAGATTTCAGTAAGATGTTTCCATTAATGTATTGTGTTGTTCCAGAGTCTTCTCCAGGATACCAATTGCAATTAGTCATCAGGTTTCCTGTTTCTTCTCATCTATGACTATTTCTCACTCGTTTCCCATCACCTTGATAGTTTTAAAGAGCAGTGGCTAGGTCTTTTCATACTGTTCATCTCTCAGTGTCCTATCTTTTCACCTTTTCATACTGTTCATGGGGTTCTCCAGGCAAGAATACTATAGTGGTTTGCCATTCCCTTCTCCAGTGGACCGTGTTTTGTCAGAACTCTACACCATGACCCATTTGTCTTGGGTGGCCCTGATATGAAGAACTGACTCATTTGAAAAGACCCTAATGCTGGGAAAGATTGAAGGCAGGGGGAGAAGGGGTCGACAGAGGATGAGATGGTTGGATGGCATCACCAACTCATTTGACATGAGTTTGAGTAAACTCCGGGAGTTGGTGATGGAAAGGGAGGCCTGGAGTGCTGCAGTCCATGGGGTCACAAAGAGTTGGACATGACTGAGCGACTGGACTGAACTGAACTGACTGGCCAGGTCTTTTGTGGAATAGATTGATTGATGTTTGCACTTTAATAGTCATTGCTATAGATGCATGCATGCTCAGTTGTTCAGTCATGTCCCATTCTTTGTGACCCCATGGACTGTAGCCTGCCAGGCTCATCTGTCCATGGGACTATCCAGGCAAGAATACTGGAGCAGACTACAATTTCTTCCTCCAGGGAATCTGTCTGACCTAGGGATTGAACCCACATCTCCTGTGTCTCCTGCATTGTCAGGCAGATTCTTTAACATTGAGCCACCTGGGAAGTCCCTGACCCCCAAAATGTGTTAATAATCTATATACTTCAAATACTAGTACATGTTAATATCTATTTTTTCTAATAACATTAATATTAGAAGATATTTATCTCATAAACCTTTGCCTATTTGGATGGTGATAGAACTGCTCTGTAGATTTAATTCACATTTACATTGAGAATATTTTTTAAAGATTTATTATTCATTTGTTTTTCATGTCTGTGAATTATTCACTCGTGTTTTTGCCAGTTTTTCAAATATTTGAGCCTTGGTCAACAAATATGTCATCTTTTAAAAAATTTTCTCTTCATGATATTTTTCTATAAGGAAGTTGTAAATCATTTTCTTTATACTGTCTAAATATTTTATTATGTTTAAAAATAATACATTTAACCCCTGGATTACAAAATGTTTATGAATTTATTCTTGTCTATTTGACTTTATATTGTATATATCAGTCTCTGACATACCTGGGATTTATCTTGGTTTTGAGAAGTGGTATAAGGATCCAGTTTAGCCGTCCTTTAGCTTTCCTGGCGGCTGCGACTGGCGCACTAAGCGCGGCCGAGAGGAGCTACCCCACGTCTGAGGTCAGGGGCAGAAGCCGGGAGGACCCCATGCCGCAAGGGCGGCGGCCAAGAGGAGTTATCCCACATCCGAGGTCAGGGGCCGCTGAAGAGAGTGCCTGGCTGCGACGGCGCAGGAACGGCGGAGAGGAGCTACCCTGCGTCCGAGGTCAGGGGGGGTGGCCTAGAGGAACTACCCCACGTCGGAGGTCAGGGGCGGCGGTTAGAGGAGTTATCCCGCATCTGAGGTCAGGGATGGCGGCCAAGAGGAGCTACCCCACGCCCCCACGCTGGAGGCCAGGGGCGGCGGCCGGGACGACCAACCCCGCGTCCAAGGATCGCGGCTACACTGACGTAGGAGGGCCTAGAGGAGCTGTCCCACGTTGAAGGTCAGGAAGGGAGGCCGTGAGGAGATACCCCTCGTCCAAGGTAAGGAGCAGTGGCTACGCTTTGCTGGAGTAGCCCTGAAGAGATACCCCAACGCCCAAGGTAAGAGAAACCCAAGTAAGACGGTAGGTGTTGCAAGAGGGCATCAGAGGGTAGACACACTGAAACCATACTCACAGAAAACTAGTCAATCTAGTCACACTAGGACCACAGCCTTGTCTATTTCAATGAAACTAAGCCATGCCCGTGGGGCAACCCAAAATGGGCGGGTCATGGTGGAGAGATCTGACAGAATGTGGTCCACTGGAGAAGGGAATGGCAAACCACTTCAGTATTCTTGGCTTGAGAACCCCATGAACAGTACGAAAAGGCAAAATGATAGGATACTGAAAGAGGAACTCCCCAGGTCAGTAGGTGCCCAAAATGCTACTGGAGATCAGTGGAGAAATAACTCCAGAAAGAATGAAGAGATGGAGCCAAAGCAAAAACAATACCCAGCTGTGGGTGTGACTGGTGATAGAAGCAAGGTCTGATGCTGTAAAGAGCAATATTGCATAGGAACCTGGAATGTCAGGTCCATGAATCAAGGCAAATTGAAAGTGGTCAAACAGGAGATGGCAAGAGTGAACGTCGACATTCTAGGAATCAGTGAACTAAAATGGACTGGAATGGGGGAATTTAACTCAGATGACCATTATATCTACTACTGCAGGCAGGAATCCCTCAGAAGAAATGGAGTAGCCATCATGGTCAACAAAAGAGTCCTAAATGCAGTACTTGGATGCAATTTCAAAAACGACAGAATGATCTCTGTTCATTTCCAAGGCAAACCATTCAATACCACAGTAATCCAAGTCTATGGCCCAACCAGTAACGCTGAAGAAGCTGAAACTGAACGGTTCTATGAAGACCTACAAGACCTTTTAGAACTAACACCCAAAAAAGATGTTCTTTTCATTATAGGGGACTGGAATGCAAAAGTAGGAAGTCAAGAAACACCTGGAGTAACAGGCAAATTTGGCCTTGGAATACAGAATGAAGCAGGGCAAAGACTAATAGAGTTTTGCCAAGAAAATGCACTGATCATAACCAACAGCCTCTTCCAACAACACAAGAGAAGACTACACATGGACATCACCAGATGGTCAACACCGAAATCAGATTGATTATATTCTTTGCAGCCAAAGATGGAGAAGCTCTATACAGTCAGCAGAAACAAGACCGGGAGCTGACTGTGGCTCAGATTATGAACTCCTTATTGCCAAATTCAGACTTAAATTGAAGAAAGTAGGGAAAACCACTAGACCATTCAGATACAACCTAAATCAAATCCCTTATGATTATACAGTGGAAGTGAGAAATAGATTTAAGGGCCTGGATCTGATAGAGTGCCTGATGAACTATGGAATGAGGTTCGTGACATTGTACAGGAGACAGGGATCAAGACCATCCCCATGGAAAAGAAATGCAAAAAAGCAAAATGGCTGTCTGGGGAGGCCTTACAAATAGCTGTGAAAAGAAGAGAAGCAAAAAGTAAAGGAGAAAAGGAAAGATATAAGCATCTGAATGCAGAGTTCCAATGAATAGCAAGATGAGATAAGAAAGCCTTCTTCAGCAATCAATGCAAAGAAATAGAGGAAAACAACAGAATGGGAAAGACTAGAGATCTCTTCAAGAAAATTAGAGATACCAAGGGAACATTTTGTGCAAAGATGGGCTCGATAAAGGACAGAAATGGTATGGACCTAACAGAAGCAGAAGATATTAAGAAGAGATGGCAAGAATACACAGAAGAAACTAATACAATTATGTAAAGTTTAAAAATAAAATAAATTAAAAAAAATAAAATAAAGCAAAAAAAAAAAAAAATCTTCACGACCCAGATAATCACGATGGTGTGATCACTGACCTAGAGCCAGACATCCTGGAATGTGAAGTCAAGTGGGCCTTAGAAAGCATCACTATAAACAAAGCTAGTGGAGGTGATGGAATTCCAGTTGAGCTATTTCAAATCCTGAAAGATGATGCTGTGAAAGTGCTGCACTCAATATGCCAGTATTTGGAAAACTCAGCAGTGGCCACAGGACTGGAGGTCAGTTTTCATTTCAATCCCGAAGAAAGGCAATGCCAAAGAATGCTCAAACTACTGCACAATTTCACTCATCTCACACGTTGGTAAAGTAATGCTCAAAATTCTCCAAGCCAGGCTTCAGCAATATGTGAACCGTGAACTTCCTGATGTTCAAGCTGGTTTTAGAAAAGGCAGAGGAACCAGAGATCAAATTGCCAACATCCGATGGATCATTGAAAAAGCAAGAGAGTTCCAGAAAAACATCTATTTCTGCTTTATTGACTATGCCAAAGCCTTTGACTGTGTGGATCACCACAAACTGTGGGAAATTCTGAAAGAGATGGGAATACCAGACCACCTGATCTGCCTCTTGAGAAATCTGTATGCAGGTCAGGAAGCAACAGTTAGAACTGGACATGGAACAACAGACTGGTTCCAAATAGGAAAAGGAGTATGTCAAGGCTGTATGTCGTCACCCTGTTTATTTAACTTATATGCAGAGTACATCATGAGAAATGCTGGACTGGAAGAAGCACAAGCTGGAATCAAGACCGCCGGGAGAAATATCAATAACCTCAGATATGCAGATGACACCACACTTATGGCAAAAAGTGAAGAGGAACTAAAAAGCCTCTAGATGAAAATGAAAGTGGAGAGTGAAAAAGTTGGCTTAAAGCTCAACATTCAGAAAATGAAGATCATGGCATCTGGTCCCATCACTTCATGGGAAATAGATGGGGAAACAGTGGAAACAGTGTCAGACTTTATTTTGGGGGGCTCCAAAATCACTGCAGATGGTGACTGCAGCCATGAAATTAAAAGACGCTTACTCCTTGGAAGGGAAGTTAGGACCAACCTAGATAGCATATTCAAAAGTAGAGACATTTCTTTACCAACAAAGGTTCATCTAGTCAAGGCTATGGTTTTTCCTGTGGTCATGTATGGATGTGAGAGTTGGACTGTGAAGAAGGCTGAGTGCCGAAGAATTGATGCTTTTGAACTGTGGTGTTGGAGAAGACTCTTGCGAGTCCCTTGGACTGCAAGGAGATCCAACCAGTCCATTCTGAAGGAGCTCAGCCCTGGGATTTCTTTGGAAGGAATGATGCTAAAGCTGAAACTCCAGTACTTTGGCCACCTCATGCGAAGAGTTGACTCATTGGAAAAGACTCTGATGCTGGGAGGGATTGGGGGCAGGAGGAGAACGGGACGACAGAGGATGAGATGGCTGGATGGCATCACCGACTCGATGGACATGAGTCTCAGTGAACTCTGGGAGTTGGTGATGGACAGGGAGGCCTGGCATGCTGCGATTCATGGGGTTGCAAAGAGTCGGACATGACTGAGCGACTGAACTGAACTGAGAGTTAGCCAGTTGTCCCACATGACATTTACTCTTATATCTTTTATTGGTTTGGTGAGATGGAATTCTAAGAGAAAAGCAGTCATAATTTTTGCTTTCAAAATACAATAGCGCTTCAACCTAGAGGGGTAGGATGTGGGAGGTGGAAGGAGGTTCAAGAAGGAAAGGATCTATGTATGAAAGTGAAAGTGTTAGTTACTGAGTCATGCCCAACTCTTTGCTACTTCATGGGCTGCAGCCTGCCAGGCTCCTCTATAAATGGAATTCTCTCGGCAAGAATACTGGACTGGGTTACCATTTCCTTTTCCAGGGGATCTTCCCAACCCAGGGATCCATCCCAGGTCTTCTGCACTGCAGGCAGATTCTTTATTGTCTGAGCCACCAGGATATTCCTGATCTATGTATGCTTGCAGCAGATTTACACTGGCTGTACAGCAGAAACCAACACAACATTGTAAAGCATTTATCCTCCAATAAATTTTTAGAAATTAAGACTTCCCAAACACAATAGAGCTTCATCTGAAGAAAAGGATAATTTATTTCATTGTGTTCCTACCTGCTACCTTTAAAGTCCTATGTTGTATTAGTTTTGCCAAATATCAAAATAAATCCACCACAGGTATACATGTGTTCCCCATCCTCCCCATATGATACAATTTGTAAAGTTTAAAAATAAAATAAAATTTAAAAAAAGAAAAACAAATAAAGTCCTTTATTGTTTTGACTTTGCTTAAACTCTTAGCATCATCTAATACTTGCTCACTGTTTCTCCTTAAAACTCTTCTTTGGACTTTCTCATGCCACCCTTCTCCCTTTGATCTACCTCATGTTCTACTTGCTATCTCTGTCTTTGAACTTTGGTGTCTACTGCCGTGTGGGTTTTGCTCCAGTTATCTTCTGGCCTTGAGTGTTTTTCATATATGTACGTATAGTTGTTTACTGACTGCGGTGTCAGAAACTATTCCAAGCATATCACATATATTTCTTTATGTAATCCTCATAACAATCCCAACATGCAGGTACTGCCAGTATCATCACCTTTCAATAGATGAGAAAATTGCATAGAAGAATGGAGGCACTCATCCAAGTTAATGTAGGTTTTAAACAATGGAGATGGAATCTGAACCAAGCCACTCTGGCTGAAAAGCTCATGCTCTCCATCAACATGCTGTATATCCCTTGAAATTAGACAGCAGTGTATTGCTTCAAAGAATTCTTATATCCTTGTCATTGGTGTTGGTATTAATATTTGCTCAAGTAAAGAACCCAGGACTTATACCTTCCATGTATAATGAATAAGTATCATGATTTCTCCTTCATGTATGTTTTCAACCTATCTTTGAACCTATAGCCCTATCCTAAATTTGGCCATTAATAGCTTTTGTTTGGACCACTGCCATAACCTCCTAACAGCAGCACCAAATCTGATTAAATGGAGTATCAGAGTCATCTGTCTAAAAGGTAGATTTAACCATGACATCCCTCTGAAGTCTTTAGGGGGCTTCCCTAATAGCTCAGCTGGTAAAGAATCCACCTGCAATATGGGAGACCTGGGTTTGATCCCTGGGTTGGGAAGATCCCCTGGAGAAAGGAAAACTACCCACTCCAGTATTCTGGCCTGGAGTATCCCATGGACTGTACAGTCCATGCGGTTTCACAGAGTTGGACACAACTGATCAACTTTCACTTTCCCTCTAATAATCTTCTCAGAAGCACCTTGTCCATTTTAGTCTGAATTCTAAGCTCCTTTGCATAATACGAAATCAAGGTACTCCACGTACTGACACTTACTTCCTCTGACCACAGTCGATTTACGCTCTCTGCCCTGCTCCCTCCTTGAACACTCTGTTCTGCTGCAAACTGTTTGGCTTGTGTCACCCCCTAAGACTCTCTCCATATATCACCTCTTATGAACAGTCCCTCTCCATCCTCTCTCTCCCAGGATGGCTGGATCTAGTGCCCCTTCTCTATCACAGCATGTCATTTCACATGGTACTAAGTCACCTGCTCGTTTGTCTCTGAGCTTCTTGAGGGGAAACCCTATCCTGTCTTATTTGTCTTTACTCTCCCAGCACCTGAGGGTACCTGAAGAAGGCCCTTGATAAATGTCTGTGAACTCGAATTCTAGAGTCAATTTTAAAATATTCTAAGTACTATTCCTGCCATGTAGTCACATCAGAGGGAATTTTCTGAGCTCTCGAACTACTTTAAACAGACACTTAGTCACTGAAGGAATAATTGTACACAAGTCAACTATGGAAATCATTGCTTTCAAACAACAAGTAAAGGAACACTTCCTGGATGGATAGATGCTATGTTATTACAGTGTTTGGTACATGTAATTAACAAGCTGCTCTGGGAGACGTTCTCTGACTTGCTATTAAATCTCTGCTCTGAATCTCCATCTCTACTCAAATGTAACCCCAACTGATCCATATTCCACATCCAGAACTTTAAGAGCAGCATAGAGACCACTGTCCCTAATAATCCACTGGTGGGTCTTTCTGACACTGGCTTTTGATGCCATCAGGAATTTGGGGGCCATTAAAGGTCCGTCTGAAAGAGATGGGAATACCAGACCACCTGATCTGCCTCTTGAGAAATTTGTATGCAGGTCAGGAAGCAACAGTTAGAACTGGACATGGAACAACAGACTGGTTCCAAATAGGAAAAGGAGTACGTCAAGGCTGTATATCGTCACCCTGTTTATTTAACTTATATGCAGAGTATATCATGAGAAATGTTGGACTGGAAGAAGCACAAGCTGGAATCAAGACTGCCGGGAGAAATATCAATAACCTCAAATATGCAGATGACACCACCCTTATGGCAGAAAGTGAAGAGGAACTAAAAAGCCTCTTGATGAAAGTGAAAGTGGGGACTGAAAAAGTTGGCTTAAAGCTCAAATTCAGAAAATGAAGATCGTGGCATCCAGTCCCATCACTTCATGGGAAATAGATGGGGAAACAGTGGAAACAGTGTCAGACTCTTTTTTGGGGGGGGCTCCAAAATCACTGCAGATGGTGACTGCAGCCATGAAATTAAAAGATGCTTACTCCTTGGAAGGGAAGTTAGGACCAACCTAGATAGCATATTCAAAAGTAGAGACATTTCTTTACCAACAAAGGTTCGTCTAGTCAAGGCTATGGTTTTTCCTGTGGTCATGTATGGATGTGAGAGTTGGACTGTGAAGAAGGCTGAGTGCTGAAGAATTGATGCTTTTGAACTGTGGTGTTGGAGAAGACTCTTGAGAGTCCCTTGGACTGCAAGGAGATCCAACCAGTCCATTCTGAAGGAGCTCAGCCCTGGGATTTCTTTGGAAGGAATGATGCTAAAGCTGAAACTCCAGTACTTTGGCTACCTCATGCAAAGAGTTGACTCATTGGAAAAGATTCTGATGCTGGGAGAGATTGAGGGCAGGAGGAGAAGGGGACGACAGAGGATGAGATGGCTGAATGGCATCACTGACTCGATGGACATGAGTCTGGGTGAACTCCGGGAGTTGGTGATGGACAGGGAGGCCTGGCGTGCTGCGATTCATGGAGTCACAAAGAGTCGGACATGACTGAGCGACTGAACTGAGCTGAACTGAACTGAAGGAAGAATGTGGAATTTCCTGGTGGCTCAGTTGTAAAGAATGCATCTGCCAATGCAGGAGACACAACAGACAGTGAATTCAGTCCCTGGGTTGAGAAGATCCCCTGGAGAAGGAAATGGCAACCCATTCCAGTATTCTTGCCTGGAAAATTTCATGGACAGAGGAACCTTGTGGGCTAAAGTCCATGGGGTCACAAAGAGTCAGACACTACTGAGCACCATGACAAGGAAGAATGTGCAGAAAGGAGAAGTTGGGGTGATGGAGAATAGATATTTATAGAAAAATGAAACCCACTTATCCCACATTTCTTGTATGTCAGGCTCTGTATTATCTCAGTTTAAAATTTAAAAGAACATATTCAGGTGATCGTCACCACCCTCACTTATTAAGATTCTAACCTCAAGTGTTATATATTCCAGAGAGAGCTATACATTAGGGCAGCTGGTTTGTCCCAGAGTTCAGAGTAATCAGATTAATGGTGAAAAATTAATATTGTGTATTATATTTTGTGTTGAGGTGAACTTGGTTATACTATAAACACCCATTTCATGGCATTTGCGGGGGGGACTCTCTTCATTGTAAGTCTGTTCCTTTCTGTATCTCCTGGACTTTTAAAGACCTCAAGTTGTGCATTTTCATCATTTGTGCTGGAGATTATTTTCCCCTGCAAATTTCCCCTCCGGGATTTGCATGGAAGGTATTAAAGTGCCTGACTGCCCCAAACAATGTCCCTTTTTCCTTGGGTTAGGCCCCAAGAGATGCAGCAAAGATAAATGGTTAACTCCAAAATCATCTTCGTAATTTATAGACATGACTTTGTCTTGAAATTTTGCCTCTATATAAACAGGAGCAGCAGAAAAAGGAACTCAAACAGGAACTCAAACAGACAACTCCTCTACCTTTGCTGGAGTCAGTCCTGAACAGTTAGCCCCAGCTTCTCTTCTGGGATGTACTATGTTCTTTGAAGCTCATGGCCCTAGAAAGGACTCCACTCCTTTTAACCCAAATGTCTCCGGAGACTCAGAGACCTCAGGTTGTTGACATCCCTTCCATAAGCCTTTGAAGTTCAAATCTCTCAAGAGCCCAGACATTGCAAGGTCCCCTCCGGGCTACTTTAAAATTTCTTCACATCTACAAATATTTTATTTTGGAGGAAGTTCAAGTGGAGAAAGAGAATTTTCTATGAGACATCTCATCCTCTGTCACCCCGTTCTCCTGCCTTCATTTTCCCAGCATCAGGGGCTTTTCCAATGAGTTGGCTCTTCACATCGGGTGGCCAAAGCACTGCAGCTTCAGCTTTAGTGTCAGTCCTACCAAAGAATATGTGGGATTGATCTCCTTTAGGATGGACTGGTTTGACCTCCTTGCAGTCCAAGGGACTCTCAAGAGTCTCCTCCAATACCACCTTTTGAAAGGATCAATTTTTTGGCATTCAGCCTTCGTTATGGTCCAACTCTCACGTCCATACATGACTACTGGAAAAACCATAGTTTTGGCTATATGGACCTTTGTCAGCAAGATTATGTCTCTGCTTTTTTAATACAGTTTCTAGGTTTGTCATAGCTTTTCTTCCAAGTAGCAAGTGTTTTTGGTTTTGTTTTTGTTTTTTTAATTTTGTGGCTGCAATCACTGTCTGCAGTGATTTTGGAGTTCAAGTACATAAAATCTGCCACTGTTTCCACTTTTGTTGATTTTAGATTATGAGTATTAAGATGTGTTACTCAATCTTCTTCTCCTCTAAGTGGTCCCACAACCCAAGATTATCTACACATAGATTGCATGAAGACTAGTTTTAGCAAACTTTGTGGGGAGCTCATATTTTCGGATTTCCTTGTTTATTCTAGTAGTGAAAATTTTATTTTGTTACCTTTTATTGTATTTTGTTTGTGTGCTATACAGTATTAAAGTTACACTTTAAAATAGTTTCCCCTAAAAGTGTATATGTTTATAAATTCATTTTATATTCATTTGATCTTAGTTTTCTACTTTCTTTTTGTTCCTGTTGGTTATTTCAAATGTTGTTGTTAGCTCCATATTTCATAGTCCTTCTACCTTTAAGCCCTTAAATAAAAGCATGTTTTATTAACCTATAAAAGTTGTTTTAGCTATGCCCACTTTTCTTAATTATGTCTGTGTAGATAGACACATGTTTATATCTTAAAAAACAAAACCTTGATTTTCTCAGGACCAATCAAGCCTAACAAAATGAGAATTCATGGTGGTCTTTTCTAAAGAAGTTTTTGGAATTTGGAATTTTCTTGAAAATAGAAATGAAGTGCCATGTTTCTACCATCATTTCTTTTCTTCTCAATGTATTTTGCTTAAATATCAGCAGCAGCGTGTCTGTGAAAATATAATTATCACCAGCTCGATCATATAGTAGCTGTCAAAATTTTCTGTGTCCACTAAATAGATTTTTCTATCTTTCTTGTCTTAATTTAAATATGACCTCATTTAATTTCCTTAGCTGGAAATACTGACAAGAATAAAAAAGGAAGGAAGGAAGGGAAGAAGGAAGCAAGAAAGGAGAAGAAATGACTTCGTTTCTTCTATCAAATGACCAAGAGAAAAACTGTATTTTCACATACAAAAATAACAAAATTCTCCTGTACATCCTTAAGCTAAGATAGCCACTGGATCTTTTGATTATTTTATATAATTAGACAATATGTGTGCTCAGTGGTTCAGTCGTATCTGACTCTCTGCGACCCTGTGGACTGTAACCCACCAGGCTCCTCTGTCCATGGAATTCTCCAGGCGAGTACTGGAGTAGGTTTCTGTTTCCTACCCTGGGGATTAGACAATACCAATAAGTTAAAATAGAAACAACTTAGTTGTAGTTTCATTGCTTTTCATTATAGAAATGCTGCCTGAGAGGAAATCTGGAATACAGAAAACTAAACATATTATTCAACAGGGATCGAGATTGTACCATGTATCAGTCATTGTCAAATGCTAAGAATACAAAGGAGAGAGCTTCCTTGCCCTTGAGGAATTCACATTTTCTGGGGAAAATAGAGATAAGAAACTTTTTTTAAAAAATGTAATTTCTATAAACTTCCAGAAAGTTGTGTCAGAAACAAATGATTGATATATTTTGGTGTAGGCTTTTTTTTTTTTGGTGTAGGCTTGTACTGTGATAATGAGTGGAATTTTTCAGGTGAGGAGGAAAAGTGTATTTCACATAGAATCAGGGAAACGTGCTTGGGGAATGAATGTGACAGTTACACAACGTCATATAAATGGTATAAACTCTGTAGTCATTTGTTCCTGAGTTCTTCATTTGAAATAATGCTTTTGGCATTCATCCATATTATTACATGTATCATTAATTCACTTTTCATTGCCAGGGACCATTTTATTAATATTGTATGGATATACCACAACTGTACGTTCATTCACTAGTTGATGGACGTTTAGCGAGGCTTTTTGTGAATGCATGTTTTCAGTTTTTGTCTTTCAATTTCTAGCAATGGAGTTTCAGGGTTGAATGCTAAGTGTAGGTTTAACTGTAAAAAATTGCCAAACATATTTCTAAAGTGGTTGTAGCATTTTCATTCCCACTAACAATGTCAAAGAGCATGATTGTTAGATTATATAAAAATGTGTTTAGTTTTGTAAGACACTGCCAAGCTGTCTTCCAAAGTGGCTATAACATTTTGCTCTTGCAGCGGAAATAAATGAGAATTCCTGTCATTCCACATTCTCACCAGCATTTGGAGCTCTCAGTGTTCCAGATTTTGGCCATTCTAATAGGTGCAATAGTAGTATCCCATTGGTGGTGCTAGTGGTAAAGAATCTGCCTGCTAATGGTGAGATGCAGGAGATTCAGTTTCTCTCTCTGGGTCAGGAAGATCCCCTGGAGGAGGAAATGGCAACCCACTCTAGTATTCTTGCCTGGAGAATCCCATGGACCCATGCAGTTGCAGAGTCAGACATGACTGAGCACATACTAGCTAGCTTATTATTTTAATTTGCATTTCCTGATGGCATATGATGTGAAGGATCTTTTCATATACTTATTTGCTATCTGTATCTTCTTTGATGAAATGTCTGTTAAGGTCTTTGGTCCATTTTTAAAATAGGGTTCTTTGGGGGTTTGTTGTTAAATTTTAAGAGTTCTTTGTACATTTTGGCTAGCAGTCCTTTATCAAATAAAATATGTCTTTACCAAATATCTTCTCCCAGTGTGTGGTTTGTCTTCTCATTCTCTTAACACTGTTTTTTGCAGAGCAGAAGTTTTAAATTTAAATGAAGTGCAGCTTATCTGACATTTCTTTCATGGGTTATATTTTTGGTATTGGATCTAAAAACCCATTGCCTTCTTTCATTTCTAATATTAGTAATTTGTGTCCACTCTCTTTTTTTATTAGTTGTTCTGGCTAGAGGCCTATAGATTACTGATCTTTTCAACTATCTTTTGGTTTTATTGATTTTCTCTGTTAATTCCCTGTTTTCAGTGTTATCGATTTCTGCTATACATATTTATCATTTTTTTTCTGCTGACTTTCGGTTGAATTTGCTGGATTTTTTTCTAGTTTCCTAAGGTGGAAACTTAGGTGCTCAGTATTAGATTTTTCTTCTGTTCACCCCCTATTTTTATTGAGATGTAATTGACATACAGCATTGTGTAAGTTTAAGGCATAGGGCATAATGATATTACTTATATATATTGTGAAATGATTACCAAAATAAGTGTAATTAACATCCATCATTTTATATAGTTATAAAAAAAGAAAAAATGTGTTTTTTTTTCTTATGATAAGAATTCTTAGGATCTACTGTCTTAACTTTCAAATATACTACACAGCATTGTTAACTATAGTTGTCACTTTCCACATTACATCCCTAGACTTTATTTATCTTATAACTAGAAGTTTGTACTGTTTGACCTGCTGCTGCTACTGCTAAGTCACTTCAGTCGTGTCCGACTCTGTGTGACCCCGTGGACTGTAGCCCACCAGGCTCCCCCGTCCCTGGGATTCTCCAGGCAAGAACACTGGAGTGGGTTGCCATTTCCTTCTCGCAATGCCCCCTCTGCTCACCCCTGTCCTTGTCTTTCCTAAGTACACATTCAATGCTATCAATTTCCCTTTAAGCACTGCTTTCACTGCATCCCACTAATTTTGATGTTACATTTTCATTTTAATTTAGTTCAAAATATTTTAAAGTTTTTCTTGAGATTTTTCTTCTTGACCCATGTTATTTAGAAGTGTGTTTTTTTCTAGCTGTCTCTCTGTTATTGATTTCTAGCTTAATTCCATTGTGGTCTGGGAGCAGACATTGTATGATTTTTATTCTTTTAAATTTGTTAATGTATGTTTTATGACTCAGAATGTGGTCTCTCTTGGTGATTGTTTCATGTGAGCTTGAGAAGAATGTGTATTCTGCTGTTGTTGGATGAAGCAGTCAATAGATGTTAATTATATCCAGTTGATTGATGGTGCTGTTGAGTTCAACTAAGTCCTTATTGATTTTTTTTTTTTTTGCCTGCTGAATCTTTCCATCTGTGATAGAAGGGTGTTGACGTCTCCAACTATGATTGTGGATTCATTTATTCTCCTTGTAGTTTTATCAATTTTTGCCTCACATATTTAGATGCTCTGCTCTTAGGTGCATACACGTTAAAGATTGTTATGTCTTCTTGGAGAATTGACCCCTTTATCATTATGTAATTCCCTTCTTTATCTTTATCCCTTCTAACTTTCCTTTCTTTGAAGTTTGCTCTCTCTGAGATTAAGACAGCTAGTCCTTCTTTTGATTGGTATTAGCATGGTAGATATTTTTTCATCCATTTATTTTTAATCTAATGGACCCAATATATATAATGTGGGCTTCTTGTAAATGACAGACAGTTGGGTCCTGTTCATCGATCCACTTTGAACCTCTCTGTCTTTTATTTTATTTATTTATTTTTTACATGTGGGCTCTTAGTTCACTGACCAGGGATCAAACCTGAACCCCTGCAGTGAAAGCACGAAGTCCTAATCACTGGACCACCAGGGAATTCCTGACAATCTCCGTCTTTGAACTGGTGTTTTTATACTGTCAGTGTTCAAAGTGGTCGTTGATATGCTTGCATTAATATCTACCCTATTTGTTACATTTTACTAGCTGTAACTCTTATTCTTCGTTCCTCTTTTTGTCTTTCATTCTTTTTCTGCCATTTTTTTTAAGAATTTTTTTTTTTTTGATGTGGACCATTTTTAAAGCCTTTATTTAATTTGTCACAATATTGCTCCCACTCTGTGTTTTGGTTTTTTGGCCACGAGGTATGTGGGATCTCAGCTCTCCAACCGGGGATCGTACTCACACCCCCCGCACTGGAAGGTGGATGGGGTGTGAGTACTGGATGGCCAGGAAAGTCCCTCTGCCTTGGGTTTTAATTGAGTATTTTAGATGGCCCTATTTTCTCTCCTTTCTTAGCATAGCGGTTGCACTTCATTTTTTTTTTTTCTATCTTAGTTCTTGCCCTAGAGTTTGCTGTATATATTTACAACTAATCCAAGCTCACTCTTAAAGAAAGCTATGCCACTTCATTGGTAGTGAGTACCTTATTATAGCAAAATTACCCTAATTCCTTCTCCCTCATTCCTTCACTTACATACAAGCATTCCCAAATACCTATATAGGGGCTTCTCAGGTGGTGCTAGTGGTAAAGAACCCGCCGCCAATGCAGGAGACTTGAAAGCAAGGTTTGATCCTTGGGTCAGGAACATCACCAGAAGGGCATGGCAGCCCACTCCAGTGTTTTTGCCTGGAGAATCCCATGGACAGAGGAGTCTGGCAGGCTATAGTCTATAGGGTAGCAAGGAGTAGGACAGGACTGAGTGACTTAGCACACACACAAATTATTGAATACATTGTTGCTATTATTTTGAAAAAAAAAATGTTATCTACTAGATAATTAAGAACCAAGTAAAAGTAAAATAAAGGGTTTTAGTTTATCTCCGCTTATTCTTTTTCAGTGCTCTCCCTTTCTTTATATAAATTTAAATTTCTTACCAATATTATGTTCCTTCCATCTAAAGAGCTTTTAACATTTCTAGCAAGGCACAATAAGTGGTAATCGATTCTCTCACACTTAAAAAAAAAAGTTTATGATTTAATACTAACTCCAATTTAACATTACAAGTGTTTGCTGTGTCTTTTTATTTTTAATTCTACTTTTCATACACAGAAATTCTTAATTCTTAATATAGCAGCACAATATTTGCTGTATTTTATTATATAAAGACAGATCATATTATTAATTATATAATTGAAGCTCTTTGCATTCTTGCTTGATTTGTTGATTTTTGAAAGAGGAACAATAAATCTTCAACTATGATTGTAGATTTTTTCCCTTTTATATAATGTTTTTCTATTATATATTTCAAAGCTGTTCAGTGAGGTTCATAAAAGTTCAAAATTGTTATTTCTCTATAGTGGATTATTCAATTTGGCAGTATGAAATATTTACCTTTGTTCTATTTGATGCTTGTCACCTTGAATTTTGTGTCAGATAGTAATATTGTCATACTTGCTTTATTTATGGAATACATATTTATTTTTAAACTCCGGATGCCATGGTTTAGGGGTGTCTTGTTCAGATAGCTTATTATTATAATTTGTGTCTTTTTGTGTATGTCTATGTGCCTATGTGTTTGTATTCATGCAGGCATCATTGCATTTTCCTCTTTGTTCTAACATACTCAGCCTTTTAAATAAAGCTTCAGCTATGTTATAAATCTACACTTGATAAATATGAAATAAATATATTAAACATTTATTAAATATATTTGTTAAATGGAATCATATTAGACTAAGTATTATCTATATGTATTTTGATCTTTAGGGATTTAGAGTGGATGAAGAGGTGAATCAAATGTTCTTATAAAACAATAAATACGTTTATTCAATAAAATTTAGACAAAGCAGAAAAAGGGAGAAAAGAATCACCAGCTCTTTTGCTTCCAACAACTACACAACCACTGTTAAACATTTATCCATAAATGCCTATTAAGGGTTTACTATGTGCTTTTTTGGCTTCTCAGGTGATGCTAGTGGTAAAGAATTCACTTGCCAGTGTATGAGATGCAAGAGATGTGGGTTCCATTCCTGGGTCGGAAAGATTCCCCCAGAGAAGGCAACCACTCCAGTGTTCTTGCCTGGAGAATCCCATGGACAGAGGAACCTGGCGGACTACAGTCCATGGGGTCATGAAGAGTCAGACACGACTGAGCAACTGAGCACAAGCACGCGTGCCTTTGGGTGTATTTCCTTCTCGTCTAGATTATCCAAGAATAATTAACAAAAAAGAATTTCATATTTTTAGTGCTTATTTTTTACCCGGGAATATTTACAGATTATTCTGTTTAATCCTCACAACAACCTTAGGAAATAAGTAATAAATAAGTAATATGTTAATGGCACTCTAGAGATGGAGAAAGTGAATTTCAGAAAGCTTGTCCAAGACATCAGTATTAAAATGGCCTTGGAAAACAGGGAGAAATTTTACAGGCTGAACTCCCAATGGAATGAATTATTTTGAACTAATGTTTTTTCTGCTATTGTGAGAAATCAATAGATTTTGCAGAATTTTTAAAAATGGACTTTATTGATTAAGAATATATTTGACTGCCTGAAATAGAGGGAAACTCAATTATCGCAGCTTCATACAATATACATTGAGGTTTTCATCTAACTGTTAAGATTAGACAGCACATTCTGCCATTGTTTGAGGTGCTTTCCTGCCCTGTACTTCCCTTGACACACATATGGTTTTACCCCCATGGTCACAGAATGGAAGTTTCAGCTCCACCTTGCTGTCTATATGTCAGGCAGTCATCGAAATGGGACAAAAAGAGGTGGTACTACAAAAAATTGAAAATATTTCCAGAAATCCCCAGAAACCTGCTTATATCTCTGTGGACAGAAGTGTGCCCAAAGGTCACCTTGATCTGTGACTAAGGTTGGAATTATGGAGGGCCCAGTAGTCACATACGGATGTGTGGACTGGACCGTAAAGAAGGCTGAGTGCTGAAGAAGTGATGCTTTTGAACTGTAGGTCTGGAGAACACACTCGAGAGACCCTTGGACAGCAAGGAGATCAAATCAGTCAGTCCTGAAGGAAATCAACCCTGAATATTCCTTGGGAGGACTGATACTGAACCTGAAGCTCCAATGCTTTGGCCACTGGATGTGAAGAGCCAAGTCATTGAAAAAGACCCTGATGCTGGGAAAGATTGAAGGCAGGAGGAGACGGGGATGACAGAGGTTGAGATGGTTCGATGGCATCATTGACTCAATGGACATGAGTTTGAGCAAACTCCAGGAGATAGCGAAGGACAGGGAAGCCTGTTGTACCGCAGTCCATAGGGTCGCAAAGAGTTGAACACAACTGAGCGACTAAAAAACAGATGGAAGGTATATTTTTCTGGGCACATTGCCACCTTAAACAAAATCTGTATTCTCTCCTAATAAGAGAAGAAAAGACTGGATAATGGATAGACAACTAGCAAGATCCACTGCCTGTCCTATATTTAACAAGTAGTTAACCAGACTATAAATTGCCTACCATACTCTTAATGTAGTCTCTTGAGGCAGAGTGGGATTCCTGCTTTTGGAGAAAGAAGAGTGAGGGAAAATATAGTGCTGTATATAGTACATGGAATAAAACTCACTGCTATTAAAGTTTTAAGAGAAACAGTTTTATCCAGTTAGCAAAGAATTTCCCAGTTGTATGATCTGCCCAGAGGATCAGATGCTCTTTGAATTCAGCACTGATAATCTTGCACTTTGCAACTCTCTGCAGTGTCATTATTATGGTTCATTATACTGTTTAATTGTCTTGGCCAACCTTGAAGATGAGTTCAAAATAGCCTCTTGTCCTGAAAATACTCTTCCAGCTCTGCCTATGCTAAGTCAGCAAGGTTTACCTTCCATCAGTAAGTCATTTGGCTTCCCTGGGAGCTCAGTCAATAAAGAATCTGCCTGCAATGTGGGAGACCCAGGTTCGATTCCTGGGTCAGGAAGATCCTCTGGAGAAGGGAATGGCAATCCACTCCAGTATTCTTGCCTGGAGAATCCCATGGACAGAGGAGTCTGGCAGGCTACAGTCCATGGAATTCTAAGCAGTCAGACACAACTGAGCGACTAACACACACAGCAAGTAATTAGGTGAGACAAGAAATAAAGGAAATCAGGAGTCATGGGGGAACACAGTTAAGGGTCTCTGATGCACCTACTGTCAGTGTAGTACTAGAAGCCTCTGATCCAGGTGGTGGTTTAATTGCTAAGTCACGTCTGACCCTTGTAACCCCACGACTGTAGCCCACCAGACTCCTCTGTTCATGGGATTTTCCAGGCAAGAATACTGGAGTGGGTTGCCATGCCCTTCTCCAGGGGGTCTTCCAGACCAAGGAATCAAACTCACCTCTCCTGTATTCTTTACTACTGAGCCAGTTGGGAAGCCCTACTAATCTGAGTTCTATTGCCAGTGAGCAGGGCTAGATTCCACCAGCTATTAATCCCTGCTAAAGTTTGGGTGGGTAAGTTAAAGCAGTGTGTCTCAGATTTTTTCCACCAGCACACCTCTTGAGACGCGGCACTGAACCTGGGAAGGTGTACATGTGTATGAGATGAGGCATGGTAACAGTGATGCGTGTGTATGTAAAACATGCCATGTAGCATTATTCACTTAAAAATTTTATTTATTTATTCTGGCAGCACCAGTCTTAGATGCATTCTGCAAGACCTGTAGTTGTGCCATGCAAACTCTTGGTTGTAGCTTGTGGGATCCAGTTCCCTGACCAGGGATCAAACCCAGACTCCTTGTACTGGGAGCATGGAGTCTTAGCCACTGGACCACCAGGGAGTCCCCTAATTCATTTTTATTCTGGAAAACATCCCATAATTTTTCTAGTGGGGTGGGAATTCTTTCACTCTCAATTTATAGACTTCCACTGAAGTTCTAGGGGGTTGTGAGGTTTGGTTAATTCTATAACTGGCCACCATTATTCATTCGGTGAGCCAACTGGAATCAGTAAGATTCACAGTGTCTTTTTTCCTGAGATTTCTAGGAGAGACACTTGCTTTTTTCCCCCTGTTATTTAAGACAGAGAAGATGTACAGCCTGAAGCTCTGGTACTCATCTTCTGATTATAAGAATGAAGTCAGTATGGAGGAGAGAATATTCTGAGAGAGGATGAAAATAAACAATGTCTAGGAGACATTTTTTTGAGCCTCTGGACAAGCTATACCTGAAACCAGTCCTGTTCCTGCACTTTTCATTCATATGAAGCAAATATGTTCCTTTTGCATTTAAGCCACCTGGGTCCTTTGTGCCACTTGAAATAAACAAATAAAAATCACTAGCACAAACTCCATATCCTCAAAATTATTTGAAATTTTGGGTTTTAGCCAGACAATTCACACACACTTAGAATTCTCTTCAATAATATAAATATATATATATATATATTTCAATATAAAAATGTTTAAATTTTCATTTAAATTACTGCCTTAGAAATCTTAAAGTGAAATTTATTTTCCAGGAGATGTCATATTTATTATATAGCTTCTCATTCCCTTGACACAATTCTGCATGTGCCAGGTGGTAGATCTACTACAATTTTAGAAACACAAGCTTGAAGAGCTGTGCATACAAGTATAATAGGGAACTTCTGAAAACAGAAAGTTTTTAGGACTCAAAGACATGGGGCTGTAATGGTAAGATAATAGGCTTTGGCACAGGGAGACCCGTTTGGGATTTTACAAATAGGTAGCACTCACTCTATCCACAGATAAAGCTTTTTTTTTTTTTTTTTTTTGTAGCAGGATATACCAATATAAAAATTCCATAAGCCAGTGACTAGTGGGCTTCACAATCTGAAATTCAACAACTTTATTGAAATAGCTCCGTGTAAGCAGGCATCTGGGAAGTGTGTTCTCTTTAAAGAAATTTCTCAGGTGATTATTTCCCTACAGCACAGTGTCTTTTAGATTATGACAACTGAGATCAGTTTTTTTTTTCATAACAGCATTTTTTTTTTTTTTTTTTGAACTTTTTATTTTGTCTTGGGGAATAGCCCATTAACAATGTCATGAGTGTTTCAGGTAAACAGTGAAGGGCCTCAGCTATGGATACATATGTATCCACCTCTCCCAAACCGCTCTCCCATCCAGGCTGCCACATAACACTGAGCAGAGTTCCCTGATCTATGCAATAGATCCTTGTTGGTTATCCATTTTAAATAGAGCAGTGGGTACATGTCTATCCCCAACTTCCTAACTATCCCTTTCTTCCAGTGACCATAAGTTCATTTTCTAAGTCTCACAACATTACTTTAAACTCCTATTTTTCAAAGGATTCAGAATTGAGGTGGGGGTGAAAATAGTACAGATGCTTGGTTCATGCTCTGGAAAGTTCTTTTTTTCCTATCCAGAGCCCAATGTGCATAAACTGAGGAAGACTGTAGGTGATCAAGACATTGTCTTTCATCAGATTTCTTTCAAGTGAACTTCTTAAGCAGATGCTCACCAGTCATTTACCAGAGAGTAGAATGCATCTGACTCAAAGGGATTATTTCAACGCCTCTGTGATTCCAGGAATCCCAAAGAAATGAGGAAAATTCAGCCAGGTATCCTGATGTCTTTGTTCATCTGTTAGCTAACACTCCAGTAACTGAAGGACTTCCCTGGTGGCTTAGTCAGTAAAGAATCCACCTGCAATGCAGGAGATGCAAGCTTGATCCCTGTGATCAGGAAGATCTCCTGGAGAAGGAAATGGCAATCTACTCCCATAATCTTGCCTGGGAAATCCCATGGTCGGAGGAGCCTGGTGGACTAGCCTTAGCGACCACACAACCACCTGAAAAAGAGAGTGTTGTTAGCTGTCATTGCTAAGAATAAACTGTCCATATGGCTAAGAAAATAACTACAATAAATTAACATTTTCAGCAATATACATAATTGATGACAGTGAGAGCTCTCTAGAATGTTTTTTTCCTTAATGTTTGAATCACACAAGGATTTGTTTTTCATTGTACACAGTAAGAGCAACCAAACACAAGTATTCAGGAACTCTGAATTCCCATCCCTTGTTTTCTCAGTTTGTCCTAACACGATGGTGTGACTTTGATCTTCCATAGATTAACTGTTTGGGTGCTCCTCAATCTTGGTAGCCTCTTAAATACTCCACAAAAACTACTGAATGTCCTTTTGAGAATATTATACACTAAAATAATTTCAATATACCAGTTCTTATGTGTGCTAAGTTGCTTCAGTCCTATTTGACTCTTTGTGACCCTTCGGACTATAGCCTTCCAGACTCCTCTGTCCATGGGATTTCTTAGGCAAGAATACTAGAGTGGACTGCCATGCCCTACTCCAGGGGATCTTCCACCCAGGAATCAAATCTGCATCTCTTATGACTCCTGCATAGCAGGTGGATTCTTTACCACTGAGCCACCTGGGAAGCCAGTGGGGAAGTTCTTTTCAGATATACAAATAAAAAGGAGTATTTATGTATTAACAAAAGTTCTGGATAACAAATATCCGTTATGGACTCTAGTAATAAAAGGACATAAGTTTTAAGAAAATGGCAGTGCTTAATTGCAGTCCATAAATTTCAATTTGATTATATCTCTCTCCTTAAATCTTCCATTGAGAAGTAATGAGTGGGTTCAGAAGCCCAGGCAGAGAAAAGAAAATTTATGTTTATTAGGTGTCGACCATGTTTTAGGTGCTTTACATATATTAGGTCATTCATATTTATTATTATAAAAGCAGATGAGGAAACATGTACATTAATCCAAATAATTCTAGTAATTCAACAGCCACAAAACAAAGTGGGAAAGGAGGTGACAATTTATGACAAAGCCTTGACAGGTGTTTTGAAAAAAAGATAATAGGTCAGAGCAAGGACCAACATTGTGCTATGATTATACAAGTCCTGGTACCTGTCCCAGTCAGCTATAACAAAGGCAGCCTGGTAGTGGAAGAATAAAATAGGATCTAAACTTTCAGACACTCCTTAACCTGTTCCTCTTACTGGAAATATGTTATATTCCAATTGCTATCTTTACTTCTCATCCACACATACTATTCTGTTTTTGGCAAAACATACATTTAAATTTATCATTTGATTTTAGATCAAACAGTTCAAAAGTGCATGAGAAGAAGTTCTCCCACCCACCTACTCTATTCTTACTCCCCAGAGGTGACAATTTTGGGTGTCTGCTGTTAGCTTCATTGGTTGTATGCCCATAATTTAAAATAGTATTGTCATACTCTTATTTCTTGATTTTTAGATGCTATACTGTCTTATGATGCCACATAATGCAAGATAAAGATTTAATTCACATAAACAATATATTCATTCTTTTTAGACTCTTTTCTCATAAATGTTATCACAGAATATTGGGTATAGTTCTCTGTATTATACAGAGGTCCTTGTTGGTTAGATATTTTATATAGAGTAGTATATGTTAAATAACTTTTCTTGGAATTTAAGTTCACTTCCACTCTTGTCTTCTCTCCATGAAAGTGGAAAATCAATTGTGATGCTTTCCAACATAGTCATAGTGTGATTTTCCACATGTTCTTAATTGCTGAATGGCATTATCAGAAACTGTCATTTTATTTGTGTGTGTGTGTGTGCTCAGTTGTGTCCAACTCTATGTGACCTCTGGGACTGTAGACTGCCAGGCTCCTCTGTCCATGGAATTTTCCAGGCAAAAATATTGGACTGGGTTACCACTTCCTCCTCCAGGAGATCTTCCCAACCCAGGGACTGAACCCATGTCTCTTGCATCTTCTGCACTGGCAGGCAGATTCTTTACCACTGAGCCACCTGGGAAGTCCCTAATTTTATTTATCACAGTAATAGACATCTGACCACCCTTGTAACCTGACCCTGTTTTTCCTTTTTTTTTTTTTTTTTGAGGGAGAATTGAATAACACACATAACATATGTCAATTTAATGAAAAAAAAAATCTGTCAAACTGATTTGGCTTCCTGTGGATTGATTCAGTTGACTGAATTTTCTACATTTCAGAAAAAAATAGGTATTTTTATGACATGCAAATGCAGCCTAAATTTTGGTCTCAGAATTGCTGAGTTCAGGAAAGACTTCTGAAAGCTGAGAAGCCTAGACAAGCATTTGCTTTCAGCTGTTGAACTTCGGAGGATGGGTTCCAGATAAAACTAAGTGACACTATGCTGAGAGTAAGCCTGACACACATTAAGATGAAAAAGTAAGAGTCAATCTGATGACTCCTAGTGTTAACCAGAGTTAATTAGGGGCTTGTGGTGGGCCAGCATGAAACAAGCCATTACAAAATGAACTGAGTTATTCTGTACTTCTCCAACTCCTGACTTCTTAACAGCAAGGTGAACCCCAAGAACACAGTTCACATAAAGATTGGTTTGCATTCAGGAAAAAATATTTGCATGTTAGGAACTGATAAGTACACAAGTGTATCAATTATTTCTCACCCAACAAAGGTCCTGGAGAATTTCTGTCTCCAGAAAAGAAAACTGATGTCAACTTCCGTTTAAGACCTGATACAGCACTTTTGAATATGCCACTTTCCAATCTGAGAATTTACATTTTTGTTGCTGTTTTCTTCCAACTGACCATGAGGCACATTGTCCAGATTCTGCGACTGATGTCATCTGAGGGGCTGGACTGAAATAAAACAAACTGGGAACATCTTCCCACAGAGCTGCGAGAGCAAGGGGTGCTCACTAATAAATTTTTCTCTTTAAAAGTTGATGTTGAACTTTCCTTGTCAATAAACCTTGTATTGCTGGGTATTTTAAGGTGTTTACCTAGGATCCAACACACTTTAACCTATGTAGTACTGGTGATAATTGCTGAATTTCTAAATTAATAGGAAAACTGGCACTATACTAGATAATATCAGAGTTTATTATTTGTGAAGTGCCAATTTTCTGTAATTAGGGAAGATTGCTAATTATCACTGGAACTATTTATTAATGTCTGAAGGAAGAAAGATAAAAATTAATAGAAATGGTTTTTTAGTGGCTAAAATTTTTAAAGGCTACTTGATGTTATCCTTTCAACGAATCCAACTCCTCTATATCTTATCAAACAACTGGGCCATTGTGAGGAAAGTGGAAGTAACACTATTTCCCTAAATTCTGTGATGGAGTGATTAAGATGAGATGCTTACAACTCAACTAGTACTTTCATGTTCAAATGCAAATTGGAAAAATGAAAGTCGCTCAGTCATGTCCGACTCTTTGCAACCCCACGGACTATAGCCCACCAGGCTCCTCTGTCCATGGAATTCTCCAGGCAAGAATACTGGAGAGGGTTGCCATCCCTCTTCTTGGGGATCTTCCCAACCCAGGGATTGAGTCCAGGTCGCCCACATTGCAGGCAGATTCTTTACCATGTGAGCCACCAGGGAAGTCCCAAATTGGGAAAGTCCCTACTTAATCATGTACCACCAGTACCTTTTTATGTAAGGACAAATTGGCCCTGGTTTATTAATAAAGGGCATAGTCTTCATTTATTTAGTGCTATGAAAAGAGGCATTTATTTGTAAGTTTTGCCTATAGCAATGCTAATCTTCACTGTTACATCACATAATTTGAGGAATATGATAAGCTATGAACAATAGTGTTGAAAATGAGCTATCATTTTCAAAGTTTATAGAATGTTTATCACAGACAGCCTCTTAAGTTTTATTTCTAGGCATCTTCTTGGACCCAAAATAAAAATTACAAATGTTAAGTGATGTTTTAAAGATCTTAAATCTTTTTTTTTTTTTAACTTGTCAAGAGGAGTTTAAAATATGTGCTCATTAACATCAGGAAATATCAGAAAAATGATAAACTTTTTAATTTAGCCAATGAGTTTTTAAAAAGTCATTATGAGATAGTGACCTATTTATTCAACAAACATTTTCTGACCCTCTACTCTGAGAAAGAGGCTCGGGCAATTGGAGACTGGTTGGTTTTTGGACTAGATAGATGAAAAGGAAGAAAAAAAGTTGGAAAAAAATATTGATGATCTGGGGTCAGGTTGAAGCTGAGATGTGCTTGTCTGTAGAGGATAGACAAAGAAGACTGAGTGATTAAAGTGATGCCAATGAATTTAGGGTCAGGAAGAAGGTGAACACAGAGTCAGGGAACCAGTGAGGATGATAAGCTGAAAACATGGAAAAAATGTTCTTGGCTGAATGGAGCGGTGGACATAATTCAATTCAATTCAGAGCAGTATTGATTGAGTTCCTCCTAGGTGTTGAATATAGTCCTTGAAAACTTAGGTAAGAAAAATTGGTGAACACACATGATATTTTACCGGTGATGTCAAATATTCTTTCTCCTTCCCATTAGGTAGTAAGTGGTACTGAAGTTTAAAATTAGAGCTAGTGGACATCAGACAATATTTTGCACTTTAGGTTTTCCAAAGCTTGAATAACATATTATATTGGGAAGGGATCTTAGATGAAATCTAATCTAGCTTACTACTCCATGGTGAAGTCCCTGGGGACATTTATTCCAGGAAAGGTTAACACTTTCCTGAGGATCGTATTGGATTATTGAAGGAAAGGGAGCTTACAGTTCCTCTATCTTATTTCAGCCTGGAAGCAGCAAGCTGGAGAACTAGCCTATGGACCGTCCTTAGATGATAGTTTTCCTACACTGTTATTGCATGGTTATCCTAGCTTTGACCTACTGGGATCAAGACAATATCTTTCCCAATACTTGGCACTGAGAAATTCGTGCAATTTCCCAATATACTCTCATCAGGAAGAGTCCAGGGAAAACTGCTTAGGTTACTTCACTTCCTACTTTTCAAGATTTATGAGACTGTCTGGCTCAAAAAGGGCTTCCCAGGTGGTGCTTGTGGTAAAGAACCTGCCTGCCAATGCAGGAAACTTATATAAGAGATACGAGTTAGATCTCTGGGTTGGGAAGATCCTCTGGAGGAGGGCACGGCAACCCACTCTAGTCTCCTTGTCTGGAGAATCACATGGACAGAGGAGCCTGGAGGGCTACAGTCCATAGGGTCACACAGAGTCAGGCATGACTGAAGCAACTTAGCAAGCACTAACTGGCTAAAAAAAGAAAAAAAAAAAAAAATCCAGGGCCACTATATCAGACCACCAAAGTCTCTAGCTGTAAGCAACAGAAACTTACTATCATTGATGTATGCAGAAAAGAAATTTACTGAAAAGGCTCAGCTGGTAAAGAATCCACCTGTAATGTGCTGAGACCTGGGTTCTATCCCTGGGTTGGGAAGATCCCCTGGAGAAGGGAAAGGCTACCCAGTACAGTATTCTGGCCTAGAGAATTTCATGGATGGGGTTGCAAAGAGTTGGACATGACTGAGCAACTTTCACTTTCTTTCAAAAAGATAAATTGAGTAGTTTACAGAATCTCCACCAGGGCCAGAAAACTAACCCCAGAGCTTAAGCAGCCAGGAATGAGGCCCAATGTCACGTTTCAGTTGGTTTCCAGTGAAGAGATCACTGGCATGGGCACTGTACTCCAAGAGATTTACTTCCTCCCCTGCAGAATTTGGAGCCTGGAGCTGCTCCCAGCATCACAGCAGTCACTTCCTGGATGCTGCAGAGAGGCTATCCAGCTCATCCTAGTCCAGCTCTTGGTAATTGCTAGGACTCCTGCGGGTATAATGGCTGTGAAGATGGCATGCATGCTCAGTCATGTCCAACTTCTAGAAAACCTCATGGACTGTAGCCTTACAGAGTCCTCTATCCATGGGATTCTCCAGGCAAGAATACTGGAATGGATTGCCATTTCCTTTCTCTAGGGGATCTTCCCTATGCAGGGATTGAACCCGAGTCTCCTGCATTGGCAGGCAGATTCTTAACCACAGAACCACCTGGAAAATCCTATAAAGATAGCTCACTGCACCAAATAAGACTTCTTGAAACACAGGCAGAGAATTCAGAAGCTGGGCAGCCACCAAGACTGGCAAAATTATCCTTGGTGCCCACTTACCTCCTTACTTCATAACTTCTCATCTTAGATTTATGCAAAGACCAAAATTCTCTGTGCCTTTATTACTTTTCTAAGATGTTCTCTAGGAGGTAGGAGATTAAATAATTTCATTTCTAAATAATACTTGTTCTTGCTAATTTACATACAGGCTGCATGCAGGAGTAAGAATATTAATGACATTACTTTTAAAAGTAAATAAGTGATAATGACACAGTATTTAAGATTTACTGCATTTAGCCTCTGTGGGTAACCAGGGATCATCTTTTTTCAAGTGCTCAGAAATCATGGGCATTAAAAGAAGAGAAAATGGAATTGTAATAGTTTGTATAGCTTTCCTTTGGGGATCTTTATTTATTTAGGAGATGAGAGTTTAGAACCTTTCTCCCTTCATCCCTGACCATGCATGATTAGATCCACAGAACAAAATATATGAAATATGAAATATGCTTAGTCATGCAGTTTCTTTACAAGACCATGGAATATCTGTAATGACGGACCTGGATAATAATAATGCAGAATACATAGAGTGCTCAGGGCACTGAAAGACATCATTCTGAGTCCTTTACGTGAGTTAACGTAATTCACAACCACCCAAGGAAGAAAGGCTCTTCTCCCATTTTGTGTATGAGGACATGGAAGCAGAGAGAGCAAGTTACCCACCCAGGGTTCTACATCTTGTAAGTGGCCAGAGTCAGATTGGAAACCAGAGTCTGACCCACTCACTGTGTGTGTTAGAAAATCACGCACAGTGATGCTATCAGCTTTCCCTGTGGCAGGTCAGAAGTGACATTCCTGTAACAGAGGGGCTTTTGCTCCGGCGGCTGGCACTTCTCAGCTGAAATGAGAAGCCGTTTTACCACCACCAGTACAACAAAACATGTTGACCTTTTTTCCCCCCCTCTCAGTCCAATCCCAAAGGCAGGGAGCAATGTGACTACTCAGTGTGAAAAATATCCCAAGCATCTCAGCTGATAAATTCTAATGGAGCTCCGATGCCTTTGGTGACTGTTCAGATTCGTTTAGTGCACCAAGCATAAACTGCTTAAATCTTTCACATACAACCATTCTATTGCCTATTAATTAGAACCGTCTTTTAATTGCATTGGTGCTTCAGAATTAAGTCAATATAGTTACAGGGATAGAATCCCCTGAAGGAAAAATTTCTCTTTATAGGAAGCAAGTGATGTTAAATAGGAAGCAAGCAATGTTTAAAAAAACAGCAGAAGCAGCAAACAATAAAACTTCGCATAACATCCCCAAAACACCCCCACAAAAATCTCCCTAAATCATTTGAGGATAAAACTCCATTTTCCTAGCTGCAGATTAAAATATACTGGGTGCTAAGTCTCCCTGCATATCCTTGCTGTGCTGTGCTGTTGAAGTGTTCTTTCTGTATCTTCAGCTTCCTCTCTTTGTAACTGATTTCTTCCCCCCACTATGTGAGGTAGCCAGTAGCTTCTGACTGTTTACAGACTTTCTCGTCCATCAAAACAGGAAAAAAGAAAATCACACATCAGTCTTTGCCTTTTGATGGATTGGTTCTATTTTTTATTTCACTGATTAAACATTACCTCATCCAAGCATTTGCATTTTAGGTCACTTTAGCTCTCAGAGTCTCAAGGAACGTCAGCAATTGGCAAAGCCTGGGGAATCTGGAGGCAAGGCAAGAAGGGTTGAAATTATCCAGAGGTCCTGAAGGTAGACTTGATTTGACATTTCAGGGGAGCTGTTGAATTTGGGCAGTGGAAACATTTATAACTTTTCTCCCTGACCTTTCAGAGGGACAAAGAGATAGTCAGCAGATTTAGGCAGAGACTTGGTCCTGGGTTGCTGGTGGGTATGGGGTCCCAGCTTCTCCTGCCCTCTCTGGCCACCCCCAACTCCATTCCCATCCTATGGTCATCTCCCCAACACCCAAATCTCAGCCAAAACCTGATTCTCCCTCCTTCTCACCCAAAATGCCTGGAAGTATATATGTGGATTGTCATCACAATCATGGTTAATGTCACGAAGTTCCTGACGTCTGTTCATTAGTGGAGGTTGGACTATATTCAATCCAGTCTGGATCATGCTGCTTTGAAAAATAATCTTACGAACATGCTCATACCACGACGCATGGCCTATATTTCAAGTAGTATTAGCTCCTTGCTCTCTGGAGTTCTGAGTCAGGCTTTTTATAGTTCACATAACCTAGATTTGTGAGTCACTATGGACAATAAATAGCAATCCCCCTGCTACCATGAGTCTTGGGATCAATGCCAGGTGTCAGGGTTGTTGATGCCACTGCTTGCTGACGACAAATGTGCTGTAAAACCCATGGTCCTGCGAGGCCTCAGTTTCCTCATCTCTAAAATGAGAGGGTTTTCTAAAAAGATTTCTAAAAGAAATCTCCATAATTTATTTGGAATCAGGGGCATGTCTCTTGTTTAACTTTTATTCTGAATGAAAACTTTTAAAGACCTTCATTTTATCTTACATCTGAAACAGCCTCTTCTTTTTCACCATGTTTCATGGATAAAGCTCACACTGGATTGGAAAAGAGGACAGGATACCAAGCTGGTGGGAAATTTTGGATCACATGCTCTGACTCATGGTTCCGAATAAAGAGAAAATGGGCAGAGCAAAGGGGCAAATAAAGAA
This sequence comes from Bos taurus, assembly GCF_002263795.3. NCBI lineage: Eukaryota > Metazoa > Chordata > Mammalia > Artiodactyla > Bovidae > Bos > Bos taurus. Next base: position 28,547,181 of record NC_037341.1, read on the forward strand.
AGTATCTCTTTGCTCCCAACTGTGCTTCCATCCTCTGAAGCGTGTTGATGAAGCCCTGGAGATATCATTAATTTCTCTTGCTGCCTTCCTTAAGCCTGAGTGGCCAGCCATGGAAAGATGGGGCTGGCCCTCTGCTGCTGTGGACAGCTCTAGTGCTCATCCTGGCCTGGAAGAAACGGAAAGTGAAGTTAATACCCAAGGAATAAGTGAATGCTGGCTGCTGTGGCAAAGCATTCCAGCAGAGTGGCCGGTAGGATGGTACGTGGTCCACGGTTAGACAGCATGACATAGAAGACACCTCGTTTCTCTGACTCTTTGATACTTAACGAAACACCACACATACAGTAGTGCTGTGTTTTGTTGGTTTCCCTTGCTTCTTCTTTAATCTGGTCTCCCTTGATTCTTCTTGTCTCGTATAGTGTCTCTGGGTTTTAAGGACCAATTTAGTTTTTGCACTTTCTTTTGCATCTCTTCAACTCCCATCCAGCCTCATTTGTTTTCCTATTTCCTTTTCCTTTTTTTCTCTACCTATTAAGGCACCTGTCGTGTACTCATCCCCAGGGGCCCAAGTGGCAGGTTCCTTAATTCGTGGAATGCTTACTTTTACTGACACTTTGGAGATGGGGCCAAGTTTCCTTAAAAAAGAAAAAAAAAATCCCTGATACTGTCTGTGTATATCTCTAAGGCTCAAATAATTGAAAAGAGTATTGTTTGAGGAGAGATTGCTTCTAAGGAGCAGTACACAAGGAAGAAAATCTGATTATCCCAAGTGAAATTTCTAACAAATCATGAACTCTACAAGAAAGAAAAACACCTCTCTGTGGTGACCAAGGTACCATGTCAGCTTAGAAGCTGACATCATAGAAAAGCCTTTGTGCATAAATAGACCGTGTTAATAATATTTATGATTCAGCCTCCCCCCCCTCCCCACCTTGTAAGTATCAAGCTGTATCCTAGAGGAACAAAAATAAAAGAAGTTGATGTCTACAATATAACTATTAAGGGGGAAATTCACTCCACTGTTATTTCGATGTAATTGGTACTGAGCATGACAATGCCCTTGTAATTGGGTCTGTACTTGTTCACTTCAAGGGTTCCATGCTATTTCTACTTGAACCCATTTTTTGATACCGTTCAGCTCAGCAGTGCCAGCTAACTCTTGTTATGTAGTTGAAAAACTGTGGCCATTAAAAATAGGATACGGTGTGATTTTGTTTTGCAGCACTGCATGGAAAATCAGTTGCTGTTCATAACAGCTCTGTGGTTGGTTGATTTAAAGCAGGGGGGTGACTCGGAATTGACAAGCAGACAGTTTGTGAAAAGGGATATTGTATCTTTAAGGCTTTCTGACTGATTGTGTTTAACTGCGCCACGCAGCAGGCAGTAATTAGGCTGTAGCTTCACCGAGCGCTTAAAGCACCAGCTCTGGTTCTCAGTTCTCCAGATTCTTTTTTTTAGCACAAACATTTTTTTTTTTTTGGGAGGGGGGTGGTTTGAAGCCATGATTTTTTTTTTTTTTCAAATAAACCATGAGTGAGTGTCTAAGTGAGCACATGAAAAGCTGACCCCAGAGGCTTCCTGTGTAGACTGTCTCCAGAGACCACTCTGTTCTGATGGACTCTTGGGAGACCAGACGGTCACCCTGGGAAGCGGTGAGAACCCTGATGGGTGTGCAGGATGCTAGAGAAGGTCAACGTGCTCTTGAAATGAAAGGAAGGCAGTTCTTATAACATGACATGGTTTCTTCTGGCCCAGTTCGCAATGTTAATGAGACTAGTTGAAGCCTGCTTCTGAGATTAATAGACAAAGTGCCTAATAATTTTTGTTTAGGGGAAAGAGAAATTTCCCTTTACCTATTAGGTAGAAAAGAGAGTATGCTATAGAAACAAAGCAAATAAGCCATTAGTTTAAGGAAAACTTTCCATCTACCACTCTGCCTCTGGTTTCCCCCCAACCCCTCTGACCACTTCACCTCCTTCAAATACTGCTGTGACAAACATTGTCAATTGTTATTATTTGGTAAAGCCTGAGTTTCAAGTTTTTCAGGCGTTTGTTATCACAGAGGAGCAGTTGACAGATTTTACATTGACCTTATAAAAAATGAGCCTTTAATTACTGGTTGACCATGGTAGCTCTCTTCGTTCTGAGTCAGGCCACAGGGGCTGAGTCTCAGCTAAGGTGCAAGATGCTCCAGTAGTGCCATGAGAGAGAAAACTGTCCTGGAAATGGACTGTGGTCGCGACTGCACTGTGTACAAGCTTTGCTTCCTTTTCCTGGTTGTCTGGGGGAGATATTCCATACAGATTTGCGTACCATTTGATTTTTACATTGTTAGGCTTTTTTTTTTTTTCCTTATTAAGTCAATTCCTTTTTTTTGGAAAAACCCGTCTTTTAGTGATACCTATAAGTATCTTTACATATCCCTTCTAACACTTCTGTAGATTACAAACGTATAGGGATCACAGACATTTTGATTTAAAATGATAACTTTTCATACTTGTGGCTCCTGCCAGAGTTTTAGATATGCTTTACCTCAAATGGTATTGTTTAGTCTCCCTACCCATTGTAAGGGTAGCAGGGTAGCTGAGAGCACAACGTTCAGATACTCAGGAGCTGGATTTTGAAGGGGGCTGGGGTTAGGCATCAGCTTTGCTGGATTTCTGCTCTTTTCACTATAACCTGGTCATATATCCAATCCCAGAATGAAGAATCTTCTAATTTAACAGTAATAGAAATGGGGACTTCCCTGGTGGTCCAGTGGCTAAGACTCTGTGTTCCCAATGCAAGGTTCTGTCCTTGGTCAGGGAACTAGAGCCCACATGCTGCAACTAAGACCGCGTGCAACCAAATACATAAATAAATTGTATTTTCTTAAAGAGTAATAGAAACATTTTGTTATAACTTGTCTAGTTAAAACCTGGAATTCAAAGTTGAAAATAGGTCTCCAGGAGGGGATGCTGATTTTTAAAAGTTGCTTCTACCAGTTTTATGCCAATGTTTGTACTTTCTCTAAAGAGTTTCAAACATTCAGAAGCATTCTATTCTCTTGGTTTTAATTTTTTTTTTTTTTGGACTGCCTTGAAGATAAATTACTTCAATCTGTAGGCTAAGTTGCATTGATGTATTTATCTTTCCCAACATGCTTTCTCCTAAGGTCAGTCTTTCTTTGAAAGATTTGATTTAAATAAATTATAAATGTGTACCAAAATCTATTTGCTATTAGTGTAAACACATTCAAAATAGATCCCACTGTTGCTTGGAAAGAAACAAAGATGAATTCCATTCTATAGCTCAAATTTCAAATGTGCATGTGTACTTTTAAGTATGTCTACATCTAAATATTGAGGTCAATATTTCTATAAATTCCTAAAGTTGGTTCATTTTATAATGCTGATAAATGTTCCTTGGAATTAGGATGTATAGAAGATCAAAGATTAAATTGCAATTTTCCCCCCAAAGTGACAATGAGCCTAATTTACTGTCAGTTAATGCCAGGTGTTTCTCCCCCTTGTATTAAGTTCTTCAAAACAGTGGCTGCAGAGGACACCATTCACAGAGGCTTAGCACTGGGGAGAAAATGATTACATTAAATCGAATGATATGAATAATTCATGACATCACGTTTTGTAATCCTGGTGTTAAGCATAAAACCAGTGGTTTATTTTTCAGCAAAATGTTTTTGTATCATTTTAGATAGTGCATAATGCAAAACAATAACTGCATACATAATGCAAGAAGGATGGTGGTGAATAGGGTCCTTAATAGTGCTTGCAGCATCAACTGGGGTATGATCACAATAAACACATTTTGAGCCAATGCCCATGGGTGCCCATCGCTTGCTGGAATCTTCTGAGTCCAATAGAATGTCTGCCTTTTAATTTGTTTTTGAATATTACACCTGACCTTTACCAAGGATCCGAAAGTCAGTCCTTGTATATTGCTAAAACTATGAATCCTTTCATCCCACTTTCTTTTCAGTATGCTGGGAGGGCAATTCTACTGGGGGTAAATAGCAGATTTTTTAAATGGTCTTTTATTTTCCAATCTGGAGTTGGAAATTCTAGAAACATCCATAGAGTCTGAACTTAACATTCTTCAATAAAGACCTTAAATCTTCTGGAATAATATGCCAGTTATTTAGCAATTCAGCCAGGTACCTATTAGGAATGTTATTTAAATCTCCGAGACTAAATAAATGATTCCTTATCTTATGTAAATCTTCTTGCTGTTTCTTAGGAAAAAAAAAAATCTTTTCTTTATAATTATCAAAGGAGATTGAAGGTGGCCCTGAAAGCCTTCATGAAGCAATTTCCAGGTCATGTACACTGTAGCAATACCCTAACATGAGTCTGATTATTCTGCCGCATTTCAGGCTGAAATAATTGTGGACCCAGACCATCTGCGGCTGCCTTTTCCAGCACCTTCCTGTGGACAGCTCCAGGGCACTCTCGGGAAAGCCAGAACGGACTCCTGCTGATTCGCCCACATATTTGTCTTGAATGAAAGAATGGCATGTGCCAGTTGATTTCAAAGCTTTTCACAAACCATCCCCACATTTGAAGTCTCAGGAGTTTATGTCACGCATTTGTATTACTTACAAGTAATTAAATATACCATTGGTGTTTTACAACACAAACACATCTGCTGATAATATTGTAAATAACCTGTATTATTGTTTGTTTGAAACAATACATTCATAATTAATGGTTGGTCAGGAACCTTGAAATCCTGACCTATTTATAATAAATATTGATTACCACATATATGAACAATAGTTTGTTTGAAATTCTTTCTTCACAAAAGGATAATCTGGAAGCATGTTCAAGTGTTTTGTTATCTTTATTTACTCTGATCCCAAGAATATTGTTTAAATCCTTAGTTTTAAGATTTTAAATAGACTGCCAAAATAGGTAGATGATGATAATGTTGTTGGGGAAAAATTAAAAGATGTAGCATATAGTAGTGCATTATAAGGTCTTGTTGAGAATGTCTGATGGAAAAAAGTCTTGATGACCCAAATAAAAGGTGTGGAAATGGGAACACTGCATTTGATTCAATATAGAAATGCTGAGATGCATGATACATGCATTGTAGCTTGAGATTTGTCCTTCTGTGAAAGAGATATGAATTACCTAGAACTAACAGAAAGCAGTAATCAAACTCTGTAAGGGAACTGATATTTTCCCCTAAAGTACAAATTTTATGTTAAAAATCCAAAAGAAGGCTTCCCTTGTGGCTCAGTGGTAAAGAATCTGCCTGCCAATGCAAGAGACTCGGATTGGATTGCTGGTACAGGAAGATCCCACGTGCCTCAGGACAGCTAAACCTGTGCATCACAACTACTGCGCCTGTGCTCTAGAGCTCAGGAGCCACAACTGCTGAGCCCACATGTGTAGCTACTGAAGCCTGTGCCCCTACAGCCTGTGCTCTGCAATAAGAGAAGCTGCCATGACTAGAATCCCATGCACCATAACCAGAGAGTAGCCTCCCACTCACTGCAGCTAGCAAAAGCCCATACAGCAACAAAGACCTACAACAGCCAAATATAAAAAATAAACAAACTTATAAAAAGATCCAAAAGAAAATCCTGTTATTTAAGACTATGCCACAGTTGAGTATCAATAGAAGTTGGTTCCCACCTCCATCTTTCTTATTCCTACAATTGTTTCTAAAGTTACCAATTTGAGGGTGACTGGTGGTGATATACAATCAATTAATCACTTAAGACCTGCTTATCATGGTCTGGACTGCCCCCACACAGCTGCAGAGCTGCTCTATGAGGAGACAAAGATCTCCGAGTTCCCTCCTCCCCATTTATCATCTACATTTATGGGACCAGTAACTTCTTTTTGGTATAGCCTATCAAAAAGAAGAGAATTGTGCATAACGTAATTTCAATTCTGAATACAGAGAATGATGAAAACATTGCTAAAATGAAAATCTATGGATCCCTGTAGCAAATATTTCCATTTTTTCCTTTAATATACATAGCTATGCTGCACAGCATAAAACAGAACACAAGTTTCAGTGCCAATATGACCACTTATCAGCTGTGTGAATTTGGGAAAAATCAATGAGTAACTCAGAACCTCAAATGCCTCCTCTGTAAAATGGGAATACAGAAGCTAGCCTGGGTTTCCTACAGGAAAAAAAAAAAATGAACTGATGCACAGGGGAATATTCTATAATAATTCTCTATGGAAATAATTACATTTAGATATTTAAAGAATTTCTTCTTTGTTAGTTAATACATTATTAAACAGTGCCTTAAAATATAAATTTGTTCCAAAAGGAAAACACAGAAACCCATTGGGAGGTTCATCTATATGTTTAAACTTTTAAGACCACCAAATCAGTAATGTGGGCTTTCATGGGTGTCTGGCTTTCTCACACTTTAATGCATAACCTTGAAAGGGATAGAAGTTGCTGAGTTGGCTATTTCTCTGCCTTCCCCAGAACATATGTCAATGGAGCAACAGAGAATTAGCTATAGCAAGAAGAAGGATGGTTGAGTGGAAGCTTGTTCAATAATTAATCCGCTGAGTAACTATATGAATATTTGATAAATATTTAGTCAACTCTGTGTATCATGCAGCACTGGTTGCATACCAAAGAATTTGCAAAGGTAAAAACTGCCAGTCACAGGCATCAAAGATCTGAAGATTTCAAGCTCACAAGCCAGAGATGTGCAAATTATTCCACATAATATAAACCCCAAAATATACATCCATGACTATCCTCCTGATATTTTGGAAAGGGTGATAGAAGGCCATTACTTTATTCTCCACAGTTCTTTTAACGTGTATTTGGCATCACATTTTAATTTAATAGCTGCCTGCATGCTTATGTGTGTGAGGTGCGATATTCTGCTGCATACATGGAATGGAATTGTAAAATAACAACCCAGTGTCCTCTTGAAATTCATTCTATGGTGCTAGGAAAGCACTGGTGGGTGATCCACTGCTCTGAACTCAATGGAAACAGAATTTGCTTCCGTATCTAGAGAACAGACATTTGAATTCACCTTAATAAACATTTATTAATTCCTTGGGATGCCTAACCACCATGCACAGAGAGATGCTAACCTGTGTGAATCTTTTTAGTGCAGGATATGTAAAAATTAAATCAATGTAGCAAAAATGAGTAAGTAAAAATAAGAAGATGATCTCTGATTGCTGGAAAGATTATCTTTTATAGTGAACATTTTGAAGTTTTCATTTTACTATCTATTTAATCACTCACACATCGTGTTAGGTTATGAATTCTTGGTGAAATCCTCGCAAATCTTTAAAACCTCTCCAGAAAGCTCAAAATTTCCTTGTGTAGTGGTACCCACACCACCTTCGGTTAGTCGCAGGTCCTCTGCTTTCCTGGGGGTGGGTGCGAATACTTAACAAAGAGAAGGTGCAAGTGCCTGCTCTTCTTGGCACCCCCTGCTGGCCACAGGAGCACTAATGATGGCTCCACAGAGGCCTCATCTTCTCTCTTCCAGCCCATGTGAACCGTTGCCATGGTAGCCACAGCAATAAAAAAAAGAAAAAGAAAGGAAAAAATGGGAGCCCGGGGCTGCAGCATATGAAAGAGACATGACCCCAAATGAGGCACTGGAATGGAATGCCTCTAGGATTTCCCCTCAAACACAAAAGATTGATCTTGCAGGAAACTATTCTACCTGGATTCATTCACAGGAACATGTTTTATTCCTTAATTATGGTTCCTTGTCCATACCCCCAGACTTTGATTCTCTGTTTCCTTACTATTCTCCTCTTTTACACATGACCAATAAAGTGAAAAGAGACTGAACAATGGCAAAAACAGAGATAGTAAGAAGTGTTGACAATGGAAGGACCAGTTTACAGATCAGGTGACTTACTCTTGGTGAGATGGCAATGCTCCCCAACTGATCTACAGTCCCTGTCAGAAATCCAGCTAGCTTCATTGCAGGAATTGGCAAGCTAGTTCTAAAATTCATATAGATTTGCAAGAGATTCAAAATGGTCAAAACAATCTTGAAAAAGAATGAAATTGGAGGACGCACACTTCCTGATTTCAAAACTTAACAACAAAGCAACAGTAATCAAGACAGTGTGGTACCAGCATATAGAGGGAATAGAATGAAGAGCCCAGAGATAAACCCATGTGTCCATAGTCAACTGATTTGCAACAAGGATGCTGAAACGGTTGAACGGACAAAAGTCATTTGAATAAATGGATAGCCACCTGAAAAAGAATGAATTTGTACCCTTACATCGTACACAAAAATCAGTTCATAATAGTTCAAAAACTTAAATGGAAGAGCTAAAACCACAGAACTCTTAGGATTAAACACAGTAAATATTCAGGACCTTGGATTGGGCAGTGAATACTTCGATATGATGTTAAAAGCACTAACCACAATGACAAGATAAATTGGACATCATATAAGTTAAAAATATTTATATTTCAGAAAACAGTATCAACAAAGTGAAAAATGGGATGAAATATTAATAAATCATATGTCTAATATTAGGTTTGTGCCTGGAATACATAAAGAATTCTTACATTTCAATAAAAAAAGACAAATAATCCAATTAATAATGGGCAAAGACCTGAACAGACATTTCTACAAAGAAGATATAAAAATGGCCCAAAAGCCCCTGAAAAGATGCTCAATAAATAGTATTAGTAATCATGGAAATGTGAATCAAAACTACAATTAGGTGTTACTTCACACCAACTAGTACACCAAGAATAAAAAAAGACAATGAGTGTCAGCAAGGATGTGTAGAAATTAGAACCCACATCACTTGCTTGTAGAAATGTAAAATGATGTGTCCACTTCAGAAAACACTCTGGCAATTTCTTAAATGGTTAATATATACCCCCAAATTCTACTTCCAGGTATATTCCCAAGAGAAAGGAAAACATGTGTCCACATAAAAACTTGTACAGTAATGTTTGTGGCAACGTTATTCAGAGTAGCCTAAAGGTGCAAACAATCTAAACATCCATCAACCGATGAATAAATACACAAAATCAGCAGGATGGAATGTTATTCAGCCGTGGAAAGGGATGGGGTACCAATGCATTTACAGCATGAATGAACCTTGAAAACCTAGTGCTAAGTCAAAGAAGCCAGGCGCAAAAGGCTGCATATCATGTGCATACAATCCTGTTTAAATGAAATGTCCAGGAGAAGCCACTCTATAGAGATACAAAGTAGATTAGTGGTTACTTAAGCCTGGAGGGGATGAAGGATAGACAGGTGGTATTATGGGCTTTGTTTTGAGATAATAAAAATGTTCTAAACTTGGCCTTGGTGACATTTGCCCATATCTATGAATATGCTAAAAAAAAAAACCCATTGAATTGTACATTTTAAAATGTATGGATTATATGGTATTTAAATTATATCCTAATAAAGCTGTTTACAATAATGAAATGACTTTTACAACATTAGGATCGGTTTATAGCAGAGAGGGCCAGCTCTCATCCAAACTCTGTTCGTGTTTCCACCACCTTTCTTGGCCCCCTCCTATAGATCTCCTTTGTGAGCAGCTGCCTCCCCTACTGCCCATCACAGGTGCTGAAATCCTTAGTCTCTTTTTATGTTTCCAGATACGTAGAGCTAGCATCAGCACTTGACTTCTTCTTGTGTAAAAACTAGATAGTGTGTGCTCAGTCACTCAGTCACGTCCAACTCTTTGTAACCCACTGGACTACAGCCTGCCAGGCTCCTCGTGGGATTTTCCAGGCAAGAATCATGGAGTGGGTTTCCATTTCCTTCTCCAAGGGATCTTTCGGGAGCAAACTCAAGTCTCTGTGTCTCCTGCATTGGCAGGCAGATTCTTAACCACTGAGCCACCTGGGAAGCCCTCATATACAGAATATATTGTAATAGACATAATATTTCTATGGGCAACCCTAGGATTATATTAGCTTCCCCCTATTATTTTTAACTACAAAAGTATATTTTATATGAGGATAAAGGAGTAGAAAGAGGACTAAGTTTATAATTAAAAGGCTGAATTCAAACTTTGACTGTCTTTATTATCCTGTGTTTTCTTTTTCTTACCATAGCCCTAGCCCCTAGAATATAGGTTGAAAAATAGTAGATACTTGACAAATAAGTTTCTAAGAATAATGCATATTATGTGTATAAGAGATACAAATGTAACTCACTTAAATGTAAAAGGCACATTATACATATAAAGTATAGAATCAAAAACTCTCGTCTAGAGGGGGCAATTGCAGAAAACCAGGAATTTGAAAATATAAGATCACTAAGACATAGGATTTGCATTTATTGTGAGTGTAAACACTAATAAAAAAAAGTAGGCTGAGTTTGAGGAAGTCAGAGGAACACAGGATTAAAGGAGACTCAGTGATGACAGCTTGATGTAGAAGCATGGTTCCCAGTGGTGACCACACAAGAGAGTCCCCCTCAGGAAAATCGTTCAGCACCCAGATGCTGGTTCCACACCCACAGACATCCTGACTTCTTTGGTCTGTGGTAAGACTTAGGCATGGGTATGTTTTGAAACTTCCCCACCTTATTTTGATATGCAAACAAGACTGTGTGTCACTAGGATAAGAGAAAATATTATAGACTTTGAAAAAAGAGGCGGTTATGTTGGAATTGGTGATTGTTAACGTACTGATTAAGTCATCTTGGGAAGTTACTTATTATCTTTAGCTTTCATTTCTTCACCTTTAAAATGGGGATAATACCTGTTTCATAAAGATATAAAGATTAGGGGACATGACATGAATACTGTTCCTTAAAGAGTGTTTTACTTAAGTTCAAAAGTTAATGTCAGTTGCATCCTTGTACATCACTGCATTGTGCTCCTTTTTATGCTTTGATGTTGTTTTTCAGTCGCTAAGTCCAACTCTTTGCAACCCCATGGACTGCAGTATGCCAGGCTTTCCTGTCCTTCACCATCTCTCAGAGTTTGTTCAAACTCATGTCCACTGAGTCAGTGATGTCATCCAAATATCTCATCCTCTGTCATCCCCTTCTCCTCCTGCCTTCAATCTTTCCCAGCATCAGGGTCATTTCCAATGAGTCAGCTCTTCGGATCAGGTGGCTGAAGTATTGGAGTTTCAGCTTCAGCATCAGTCCTTTCAATTAAAATTCAGGGTTGATTTTCTTTAGCATTGATTGTCATGAGAAAACCTGTAGCCATTGGGATGGATGAGAGGGAAATTAGTGAGTAATGGGCCAGTATTATTTCTTTCTGAATTTGGTGGCACAATGGCATTATTATTAGTAACATCTAAATTCATCTAAATTAAATTTTTTTTTTTACTGGTTATGCAGAGTTCTCCCAATAAGCAGATATGGAAAATAACTGAGGGGTCATCTGAGGCCAGTATCATGCCATCTTGAGTCATCCTGGTTAAAGGAAACTCATTTATAGAGTTTTAAGAAACTAGCACAACTTTTTATGTGTGTAAGTTTCCAAGTCCTAGAATTCCATTAAAATTTTCCTGCTCATATCTAATATAGTGCCTGGCATGTAATCAATGCTCAAGATATATTTTTAATTGAATTGAGTTTTAAGATAGTTTCTCTCTCTCTTCTTTCTTTTGCTGACAGTTTTGTTTTCCTCACTGTTCTACCTGGTTGTCTTCCAAGTTTTACAGATGGAAACTTTACTGAGCAGTAAAAATCCAGTGACTGTTGTTAATGGTAGCAATGCCAGGGTCATGCCCCTTCACTCTTCAACATTAACTTTACTTTTTGGCTTCATTTGCTTGATTCTTTAATGCCTGGTTTACCCAGCCATTTTGTTCCTAGTTTGAGACCATCTGGCATGCATTCCTTCTTTCCTACTTATATCTTTGTGTATATATCTCTTCAAATCTCAAAATATCTCTGGATTATCACCTATTTTCTCTTCTTCCCTTATCAAGAGAATAATCTCCCCCCTTCCACCACTGCCAGGTCTAAAATCCTTCTGGGACTTTCCCAACTTTATCCCCTCTTCCCTTCTCTCTGGGAGCATCAACTGGTCCTTGAAAGAATGAAACATTTAATCTTTAAAATATCCTTCCATTGGGGTCTCCTCTTGTGCCTTCAGATGTATCTAGCTTTCTCTTATTTTACACACACACACACACATTCAACATCACTCAAAATTCTTTCAGCCTTTATACCCACCTTAAGTTCAACCCAGTAATTCAGTGTTCAGTTGTGTCCTACTCTTTGCGTTCCCATGGACTGTAGCCCACCAGACTCCTCTGTCCATGGGATTCTCCAGGCAAGAATACTGGAGTGGGTTGCCATTTCCTACTCCAGTGGATCTTCCCCATGCAGGGATTGAACCCACGTCTCTTGCATCTCCTGCATTGGCAGGAGGGTTCTTCACCACTAGCACCACCTATGTTTCTCTTCTTGACATCCTCTCGTTGTTATGCTTTGCTCCCTTTATTTAAACTGCAGTATAGTTGTTGTACAGGTGTACCGCACTTTAGGTATAGGTATATATACCTATATACAGTATAGATATACTATAGTATATAGTATATATTGTATACCTATACCTATACATAGTATACTTTTTGGCTTCATTTGTGTATATATATATATATATATATATATAGTGTAGGTATATAATACAGTGATTAATAATTTTTAAAGGTTGTATTCAACTTACAGTTATTGTAAAATACTGGCTAATTCCCCATGTTTTACCCTCCTAGATTATTTTACACATAATAGCCTGTATTTTTTAATCCCCTGAAGAGAATAGCAACCCACTCCAGTATTGTTGCCTGGAGAATCCCATGGACAGAGGAACCCAGTGGGTTACAGTCTATAGGGTCACACAGAGTCAGACACGACTGAAGTGACTCAGCACATATGCACCCCTATGTTGCCCCTGCCCATTCCCCTCTCCCCGCTGGAAACCACTAGCTGGCGCTTTGTATCTAATCTGTATGTCTGATTGCTTTTTTGGCGTATCCACTACTTTGCTGTATTTTTTAGATCCCATATCTAAGTGATATCATACAGTACTTAGCATGATACCCTCCATGTCCAACCACGGTGCTGCAAATTCTTTCTTCACTTTTGTGATTCCTTCTATTTCCTTTCTTTCCTTATTTTACTTCTTTCTTTGTCTATAGTTGGGTCAAAATTGAGTCAGTTCTTATTTTTATTTAATTTTCTCAATCCATATCTTCATGTAGAATTTATTTTTTTCTGACAATGTCGAATATCAATCGCATGTACCATTCATTTGAAAAATTTATTCATACTCATTGACCTACTTGCTCATTTAAAACACAGACAAAACATGTGCATGACTATGAGAATGAAAATTAGTGACCTGTCTGTAAAGATAATTTTCTGATCTTTAGTCCTACAGCCTGCTGTACTTTATCGCATATGTGCTGTGTGCTAAGTTGCTTCAGTCGTGTCATGCCCTCCCCAGGGGATATTTCTGACCCAGGGATCCAACCAGCTGTCTCTGGCATTGGCAGGTATGTTCTTTACCACTAGCGCCACCTGGCAAGCCCAAGACTGCATCACAATTTTCAGCAATACGTCAATAGCCAAGCTAGTTATCTTGCTCCCAAAACTGATTTCTCCAATGTGTCTCATCTCTTTGTGACATGCCTTGGTTGCCTGGCTCACCCCTTATCTCTTCCTCTCTTCACATAATGTGCTCATCTGACTTCTCTTTTATCATCCTCATTTCTTCCTTCTCTCTTCATGAGCACTCTAGTATAAAGTTCTCATCTATAATAGAATGTGAGTCTCTAATTGATTTTTGGGACAAAGTCTTTCCTCATCTGAGTCTTCTGGCACATAATTTTCAAGTTTTCTCCCACAAATACAAGCTCTGTCTTCTATTCAAAAGTCTTTCTGTTGTTCAGTCACTAAGTCATGTCTGACTCTTTGTGGCAGCAGCACACCAGGCTTCCCTGTGCTTTACCATCTCCGGGAGCTTGTTCAAACTCAAGTCCATTGAGTCAGTGATGCCATCCAACCATCTCATCCTCTGTTGCCCTCCTTCTCCTCCTGCCCTCAATCTCTCCCAGCAAAAGGGTCTTTTCCAATAAGTTGGTTCTTCGTATCAGGTGGCCAAAGTATTGGAGCTTCAGCTTCAGCATCAGTCCTTCCAATGAATATTCAGTGTTGATTTTCTTTCTATTACAATAATAATCATCCTCAAACTTCTGTACCATCAGTCAGTACCCTGCTTCTTCTCCATCTAAATAAACCATCCACTTTAGGTGATTATAATGTCCAGATTTGTCAAAGAGATTTCTGAATCTGTCTTCCATGTGCTAAACCTACCCTTCCGTGAAGCTCAAGTTCAAGTCCCTGGGTAGTCTCAGCCCTAACTAACCACCCTATCCTTACCTGAGTCAAACAGCAGGTACTGGCTGACACTTGTTTGCAGTAAGCCCCTTGTATATGTAATTGTTTAGTATCATTTCTTGCCTCTAGGACAGAATGCAAGCTGTTTGCTGGTAGGGAACATGTATGTGCCATATATGCTGTGGGCAGAATATTCATAGTCTCACTGTCAGACAGTGAGAGTCAAAAGAACATGTGTTGACACTGGTGATTTTTCATTTTTAAACTTCGAGTAGCATAAAAACTAAATATAAATTGTGAGCATTGCTGATTAGCCTTTGAAATGACTGTTTTCCGGAGTGAATAATAATGAGTGTTTTAATAATGCCCTGATAATGTAAAAAGAAAGTATAAAAGAGAGAGAGCTGGAGAGAGGGAGAGAGAGAACATGAGAGACACAGAAAGAAAGAGCTATATTTCTTATTTGCTTAAATGGAGAAACTAAAATATTTGATCTTTTGACTTCCTCAAGCGTAACAATATAATATTTTCAGAAATAATGCATATAAGTATAAGTGAAAGTTGCTCAGTTGTGTCCGACTCTTTGCGACCCCATGGACTATATAAACCATGGAATTCTCCAGGCCAGAATACTGGAGTGGGTAGCCATTCCCTTCTCCTGCATTGCAGGTAGATTCTTTACCAGCTGAGCCACAAGGGAAATAATGCATAAAGCCTGCTAAAAATAAGCACATTAAAATGCTTTGATAGTATGGCAACAATGTTGTCTAGTGATTACATTTCATCTCTTGTGGGAGTGGCTTTATTTCTTTGTTTTTGTTACCCAGCCCAGTCCTGCTCAGATCCTGAGTGCTCATACCCTCTCTGCAATTGACAGTTAAAAGGCACACGTGTGTCTGTGTTAAATCCATATGGAAGAAAATCAGCCAAAAATGGTTCCTGAAGGAACAGAGTAGGTGAGAACTTTTTGCTTGTGGTATCTGCTTCCCTAGTGGCTCAGTGGGTAAAAGAATCCACCTGCAATGAGGGAGACCTGTGTTCGATTCCTGGGTTGGAAAGATCCCCTAGAGGAGGGCATGGCAACCCACTCCAGTATTCTTGCCTGGAGAATTCCCACAGACAGAGGAGCCTGGTGGGCTGCAGTCCATGGGGTCGCAGAGTTGGACACAACTGAACAACTAAGCACAGCCGTCTGCCAAGCTGCTTGTCTTCTTTCTTTCATTTTTTAAAAGATTTTTTAAAAAATATGGACCATTTTCAACGTTTTTATTGAATTTGTTACAATATTGCTTCTGTTGTTTATGTTCTGGTTTTTTGGCCTTGACGTATGTGGGAATCTTAGATCCCCAAACAGGAATTGAATCCATACTTCTCCTACATTGGAAGGTGAAGTCCCAACCACTGGACCACCAGGGAAGTTCCTCTCCTTGTCTTCTTTCTCTTCCTGCATTTTCACCCCAGAACATCTTCTTTCAAGTTGGATCAGAACCCGTTTTCTTTTATCTGGTCCCACTCTGTTATACTGACTGTGTGTGTTTTGGTCACTCAGTCGTGTCTGACTCTTTGCCACCCCATGGTCTGTCCACGGAATTCTCTAAGAAAGAATACTGGGGTGGGTAGCCATTCCCTTCTCCAGGGGATCTTCCAGACCCAGGGATCGAAGCAGGGTCTCCTGCATTGCAGGCAGATTTTTTACCATCTGTGCTACCAGGGATTAGTTTACACTTACTCCCTTGTTCCTAATCTGGGAGCAAACCATCTATTACCTTCTCTGATTTTTCATAATTCAACTGGAATAAGATCCATTGCCCAAGGGCCATTAAAACCTCACAGAAATTATGTTATCTTCCCGCTTCACCCTCAACACTCCAAGGAGGGGATCCTAGCTGGGCGCCTCTGTCCTGAGGCCTGGTGGGTGCTGGCCCCCCAGAGACTGATCCCGGAGGCTGGAAACAGTGTCCATCTGAGACACATGGGTCCTTCAACCACCCTCAACATGGACAGGCGCTGTCCAAACAAATCTGCTCCACTGAAGGGAATCACAGCTCACTAATGTCTTTTCACCTTTCTTTTAAGCACCAAAAAACTAGAATTTACACATCCTTGAGTTGACTAGACATTTTCCTCATGACAAAGTGGTGCAAATAAATATGAATCCTAAAACATTTCAGTTTGATTGATAGTATGGTACAGCTCCTGGATTTTTGTCACTAGGAACTGTTTTTATTGGCTTTCTCCTCTGGGATCTTAACATCCAACCATGAATGATAAGGCATCTTTTCCCCCATCACCCAAAAAGAAAATTTGAGCACTTTACGCTCACTGGGAGGGGGAGAATATAATTAATTCATGGTTTTAACGTGCAGGGAACTTACTCGACTCTGTCTCTAGGAAATAAATGACATCCCAGGTGGTAATATGCTTGCTGCTTGAATGACTTACTGTCTCTGCTTTTTTTGCCTAATCACCCTCCTGACCTCCATATCTGACCCTCATCTCACCCCCCACCCCCTCAGGATTCACTAACGGAACAGGGATCTTAAAGGTATTCTCCAAAAGCATACAGGGGTTGTGAGCTTGCTTTCAGAAGCTTTTATTGTCACTTTTAAGGTTTATTAATCAAGTGTTTGAAATCTTGACCCTAGTATCATTGTTCTTCTCATAGAGTTCTTTGGCTTATCTAGAAATATTCATATATTTTCTGCACACATATTTGGTTACATTTTATCCATTAGTGTATATCTTTGCTTGGCTTAAAATATATGAAAAAGACCGTTAGATTTTTGCAGAGGGCTATTGAATTAGATGGAGTAATTAATAATTATGGGAATGCATGTATAAACAAGATAAGAAATAAGATGTTTACTATTGAAGGTTAGTTTCATTTCTATGGATAAGTAAAAAAATATGCAGACAAACTTTTAATTATTCTGGATAACCAATGACTGGTGATGTGGAGAAGACATTTTTATGTGAATTAAATATAGTCAGTTTCAGGCTATATACACATAAGCAGTAATATATGCATGTACTGATGAACGGAATTTTTAAACTATCTGATCTAATTTGCTCTTAAACTACTTTAAATTTTCTGTTTAGTGGTAGATCTACTTTTCTCAGATGCTAATAGCGATATAAGAGTTGGGAACAAAAGGCTTTGATCCGTTCTCTGTTTTCCTTATGAGTTTGAACATCAACATGCAAATATCTATACCTTTTGTTCCTGAGGCAGTCTGGTTTATTCCTACTTGGTGGGGAGCTGCTATGGACATTGGTGTCCTGGAATATGAAGAAAATGGTTCTCTAGCATGTGCTGTTGTTTTTCACGTGGGCATCCGTTTAAAATTCTTATGGCTCTCCATCTCCTCCCCCCACCTTGAGAAGCAAAATGCATTTAGCTCTGAGCTGAAGAGACTGGCTGGAGCAAGCATCTCCTGGATCACACCAGCATATACACACACGGTCATTGTCTCCGTGCTTCCCACGGCAGCTTTATATAATAACACAAGCCGCGTCAAAGAGGCAAGCCTGTAATATTAGGTAAAATCTAATTTCAGTTTGGTTATCATATAGTGTTCATTTCCCTAAGGGAGGGACAAAAATTAAATTTGTAAGCTTAAGATTCCAGCTGAAGGAGCAGAAGATATGAAAGGCTTTCCTTTGCCTTTTATTATTCACTTTATGAATTAGCCTTAGTTTACTTGTTTCGATCGCTGTCGACATATTTCTGAATACTATTAGCATAGCAATCAGGGCTGTTCTCAGGTTATTGAATGGTGTGTTGACTTCCGAAATAAATAGATATGCAGTGTGAAGGGCGAGCTGTCACTTTAGGAGAGCTTTCCTGATCTAAATTAAAAGGCACTTCTAATTGAAAACTGTAATAGCAGGAG
The DNA here is from genome assembly GCF_002263795.3 of Bos taurus. Classification (NCBI taxonomy): domain Eukaryota; kingdom Metazoa; phylum Chordata; class Mammalia; order Artiodactyla; family Bovidae; genus Bos; species Bos taurus. The sequence continues at coordinate 28,565,388 of NC_037341.1, forward strand.
GGTTAGGGAGACAATGAAACTGCTCAGTCCCTTTCAATTTTCACAGGATTCTGTTAGTGAATGTAGGAGAAAAAGTAAAATGAAAATATTAAATTACAAATTGCAATTTAAGTAGCAATATTGAATTATACCTAAATAGCCATATTGCTCTGAAGCCATTTTAGATGTTTGATTTAAAGGCTCTCAATGCATCTGAATTTTTCCTGTAATATCTTGAGTTACCTGTTTTATTACTTAGCATATAATTCTATGTTTACACCAGCAAATGCATCTTTATTTATGAAATAAGAAATCAGTCTTGAAAGAGTCCAGGTTTTGTGGTGTAATCATTAATTCTGAGTTCCATTAGCATTTGTGTGTCTTTTATCAGACCTGAAGGGATATGTCCAGACTAGGGAACCTCAAAGTCAGGACAGTTTTCTAAAATCTGAGATAATCATTCATGAGTTAGCTATGCAAAATGTTTTCATAAATTTACATAAAATCAGTTATGAACTTAAGTATTAAATGAAATTATTAGCTATTTCAGTTACATGAATAGCTACCAGCTGTTTGAGTCTATATATTTTGGTCGTTTAAGGGTTAACAATTGAAGCCTGTCTATAGCTCATTTCTATAGTAACAGCAAGACGGAGACTTTTTATGGGCACCTAATAATTAGAAAGTGCTAGAAGGTATAACAATATAATGAATCAAAACTGATAGACTTGTGGGTTTCCATAGAAACATGTATAATTATGATAATCGGTCCCTGGCGTACCCTCAGAATTGTATACATTCAGTTAAATGCAATAAACATTAGGCACTATTTAGTGAGCTGTGATGCAGATTAACAGTGTGAGATATGGGGAAGCTATGAATAAAATTGCTGTACAGTTTATCTCAAACTAATTTCCCAGATTGCTTTAATAGATGTAGTGTGTGCATGTGAAAAATTGGAAGTGTATTTTTGTTAGTGGTAAAGCTAACAAAGATAATATTTCATAAAGTGGCTGGCTGATTGTTAATTTCAGCGTAGATCAAAATGGGCTGCAGCGCATTAGTCAGGGCAGGAGCCCAGGGCCTCAGAGCACGTGGCAGTTTGGACCTCCCTTTGCTGATTTATCTCAGAAGTAAATTATAAATCTTTTTATGGCTGTCCATTTTTCTTTCACCTTCTCTCTCCCCTCCTCTACTGGCCCCATGTCAGGGAGACTCTTCGCAGCCCTGTTGTGGCAAGAGCAAATCACAGAAGGAAATGTCCTCCAGTTCTAATCCAGGGAAAGGCAACAATTTCTTCTGGCTCCTTTGCACACCTAGGTTTTAATTTTCTTTCAGCTTCTAGATTTCACATGTACTGGGCCTGGGCACCAGCAGAGACCCATGAAACAGCCAGAGTTCCACTGTAAAGTGGTGTAAATAATCATGCGTCCATTCACTGTGTGTGTGCATGCGGAGCTATGGAGGAGCTGGTGCTACCAGACTTTTAACATTATTTTATTTGACTGTTTTCTTTTTCTTTGCTGAGAAAGTCACACATCCGTTTGGAAGATCCCAGACTGTTCTTCAGGGGAATAAAAGGGCCTAGAGAAGGTGATGTGGGCTGAGACGTGTAGGAGAATATTCTCACCGACAGAGTTGGATGGAGAAAGATGCTTTCCAGCCGGGGTGTGTGTGTGTGTATTTATCTATATTGCCGTCCTCTGCCAATGTTCAGTAACCTGCCAAGCACATTTCACGAGAGACACCTGACTTTTCCCTGATGCGGGAGGAGCATGAGAATCCAGATATGTATGTGAGAGATGGAAGAACCTTTATTCTGGAGCTGAGATTAGGGATGGAATGATACAAATGTACTGCGTAATCTCTTGAACCAACTTTAAAAAAATAAAATAAATGAAAGCCTTCTGGGGGAGAAATGTTTTTCCTAGGCAGCTTCAGGGCTTCTCTTGGAACTGACAGTTGGGCTGGGGAGGTCTTTTCTTCTGACTCAAGGCTGCCACAGTCTTCCTCGCAGGGGAGCCTTTTAGCGTCCTGGTCACATAGATGAAGCTTTTCTTCTCTCCTTTGTGATCCTGTTACTTTCTAATGCTATAAATGTGCTCTACAAAAGAGTCTAGTTCCTGCCTGGCAGGAGTTGAAGTGCTGAGGGTGTGGGGGAGGAGGTTGGCTACAATGTCTCAATGTGCAGAGCTTGCCACCCCCCTGTTTCTAAGATTCCTTGTCTTCAAAAAACCAATGGAAGACTTTTCCATTTCTCTCTTTTATCCATGGCAACATCATCTAGATTAAACGGATGGTAAATAAATGAAACATGGCATATAACTTCACTTCTTTGAAGCTCATCTCACATACTTAATCTTTTCTTTTAATCAAACCTTAGCGTCCTTTTTCCTTCACAACTCAATTCAGTGACATTTGGCATATACCATTTATCCCAACATTTATGGTACCATGCCACTGTGTCTATGCATTTTTATAGCTTGTTTTATATACACATATGTGAATATATTAATGAATTATTCAACAAATAGCCAGGATCCACTTAACAAGCATGTACACATATGCATGCCTAACACACCTAAACATTTATTGACATTATATTTGTTTGTACATGTATGAATGACAACTCAATCCCAGATTATTGCTTTTTACAAGACTCCTCCAGTACTTATTATGGTAAATTATGAATATATGTTACTAAGCATTACATGACTATGATATTTTATCTCCACACAAGGCAGTTATTTCTCTGTACAAAAATGAGAAACAATACCTTTCTGGCAGCTGAAGATATACTCATGCATATATATTGGCTAAATAAGGAGTTTGTAACACATTTGGGTTTCCCTGATACCTCAGTTGGTAAAGAATCTGCCTGCAATGCAGGAGACCCTGGTTTGATTCCTGGGTTGGAAAGATCTGCTGGAGAATGGATAGGCTACCACTCCAGTATTCTTGGGCTTCCCTTTGTAACACATTTGTAACACATTTGGGTTTCCCTGATACCTCAGCTGGTAAAGAATCTGCCTGCAATGTGGGAGACCTGGGTTCAATCCCTGGGTTGGGAAGATCCCCTGGAGAAAGGAAAGGCTACCCACTCCAGTATTCTGCCCTGGAGAATTCCATGGACTGTAGAGTCCATGGGGTTGCAAAGAGTCAGAACACATTTAACAAATATTGATTAAGTGTTGATTACACTCAGAGTACTGTTAATCTTATGGGGAGCTGTAAAAGTATATATTATGATATTATCTATTCATGTACATATTTGTTTACAAATGGTTGATGTTGCCAGTGGTTTCAGCAAGAAATAATGGAAGCAGCTTTAAATAAAACACACATATAAGGCATTTATTCTTTATTTCAGCAAGTATTTATTGAGAGCCCACTATGGAGTGGCTTCCCTGGTGGCTCAGCTGGTAAAGAATCTGCCTGCAATGCAGGAGACCTGGGTTCAATCCCTGGGTCGGGAAGATCTCCTGGAGAAGGGCATGACTACCACTCCAGTATTCTTGCCTGGAGAATTCCATGAACAGAAGAATCTAGTGGGCTACAGTCCATGGGATCATGAAGAGTTGGGCGGGACTAAAGTGACTTAGCATACACTCACGCACACTGGTGAAGTCTAGGACTTCCTTGGTGGTCTAGTGGTTAAGACTCCATGCACCCTGTGCAGGGAATACTGGTTCAAGTCCTGGTCTGGGAACTAGGATTCTGCATGCTGCGTGGTACAGCCAAAAAAGAAATGCCCAATCCCAAATTATCTTTTATATAGACACTCAAGTGTTAGTATTTAAAGTTGAGAATTTTAAAAAGGGAAAAATAAAACTAACATTTGTGGGGTATCTAGCAGGTGCTTGGTACTATGATAAGCTGTTTTTGCCCCCCTCCATGGGCCATTTACTGCTTATATCTTGCCCTGGGAGATGGGCAGGTATTATTATCTCTACTTTACAAGAAAGAAAGGTGACATTCAGTTGCTAGCCCAAGGTCACACACTGATATGCTGGGATTGAAACCCAGTTCATTTTCTTCCGAAGCCCATGCACTACTAGCAGTACCCAGCTTCTGTATATTAAGAACAAAGGAAAATTCACATTTTCAGTGCCACACAGAGATGTATCTAGCTTTCTTTATTCTTTGTATAGCTCAAGAATTCTGTTTCTCTGAGAGAGGACGGGCATAATAACTTGACTGGACACATCCTAACCCAGACATACCGTTTTCCTGAAGGGCTGTTTTCTCTCACTGAACCACACACAGCTATTTGTCTAAGCTTTCTTATTCAAATCCTTAGGGATTTGTAAGGTAGAAAGTCTTCCACATGGCTGCATCTCTGCTGCTTATTTTTAGTTGAGCACTGTTGTTGGGAGGATATTTTTACAATTTCTCTTCTACTGCATTGTGTGCCTTGAAAACAAAATTGTTTCTGTCCTGGAAAACCTTTGAAGAGTCTTAGAGTGTTGCCTATTTCACGATCTGAGTTCAATTATTCTGATTGAGTTTACTGATGACTTTGATCAAAGAAAAAGGTTTTTTTTTTTTTTTCTAAATTTATTTACTAGTTGTTTGGTTTACTGAAATTGTCATGATTAGCAGTATTTTCCAGCAGGATTTCTATGGAGAAGAACCGGGGGTTTGTCTGTTCGTTGGATTTCTGGAAATGAGACATTTGGTAATGTCTGCAGCAACATTATAGTACAGATAGATCAGCATTTTTCCTTCAAACAAAAAGATATATGCATACTTATGGTGAAAAAAGCAATTATACTGCACCCATACAGCAGATATCTATATTTGCATTAGCAGTCCTTATCACTGGGACTTTCCCTAATCAACACGTATGACCATTTGATAATACTGTTATATTTAACTAATGTTTTGGTTTACTTACTCAAAAATATTGAATGGCTTAATCAAAAAATGCAATAAAAGATAAAAATTGTATACACTACATAAACATGCACACATCCTCTTTCTTTGAGGTTTTACCTCATCATCACTAATGACCAGATTGATAATTACAGTTCAAATGAACTAATATTTGCATATGCATGATCAAATAAGTTGTTCGGTTTGAAGCCCTGACCCTATAGATGCTTTTGAGAAGCATAAGCTTCTCTCTAAGGGTCTGTAACTTCAGATCTACCTGAGGAACGAATAGGTCTTATTCAAGAAAATATTCTTAACTGAGGTTTCTTGAGTTTAATTCTTTTCTAAATGGGAAACAAGGAAAAAAGTAAGGACTTCTGTTTTGTTTTGCTCATGATTTCCTCTGTTGTTTTGTGAAGCTCATACTGTTTATATATCTCTATTTTTTTCCATTTACAGAACTTGGAAACAGAAAGCTGTTTCATGCAGTTGCCGTAAAAAGTAATTAATTCCAATAATTATTATGAGTTTGCATATGGACAGTGTGAAATAATGTTTGGTTATAAAATGACCAAGGATTCCTCTTTGGTAATTTGGTAAATAAAAGTGCTGGGACCAGTATAGAGACCTTTCTGTTTGGGCCAAGATTGGCTACTCAGGATCAAAACTCTGCCGTCTTGTCAGGCTTCTTTTGGTAAGTTCTCCTGTTAATGATTCCATCAATGGCGGTTCTCCAGCTTTAGTATTATTGACTTTTAGATGCAAACGTCATAATGGATCTGTAGTTGCAGACTAGTTATGTATTCCTATCAAATGTTACTCTCAAGCACTCACACAGCCCTCAGTTTACAAAATAATAGAACAAAAAGCCTATTGCTTAAAAAGTGTTAAAAATGACCATTTATGTAACTCAAATATCCTACAATACGGTACAGCCATTCAATGGAATGTTAATTCAGTCATTAAAAGGCATGTTATACGGACTTGATAAGGTGTCCTTGGCATATTGTTGGATAAAATGAGTAAGTTAGAATATTAACAAATATATGTATAAAGAAAAAGCAATCTGGAGTCACATACCCAAGGATATGGATAGTAGAATATGAATGATTTTTTTTCTTTTTTGAAATTTCCTCCACATTTTCTCAGTTTCCTACAATGTGCATCTATGACTTCTATATATTAAAATATAGGTTTAACTCTACACATAAAGTAGAAAACAATAAGGTCTTACTGTATAGCACAGTGAACTAGATTCAATATCTTGCAATAAAGCATAATGGAAAAGAACATGATTTTATATATATATAACTCTGGAAATGCAGAGTTCCAAAGAATAGCAAGAAAAGATAAGAAAGCCTTCTTCCGCAACCAATGCAAAGAAATAGAGGAAAACAACAGAATGGGAAAGACTAGGGATCTCTTCAAGAAAATCAGAGATACCAAAGGAACATTTCATGCAAAGATGAGCTCGATAAAGGACAGAAATGGTATGGACCTAACAGAAGCAGAAGATATTAAGAAGAGATGGCAAGAATACACAGAAGAACTGTACAAAAAAGATCTTCACGACCCAGATAATCACAATGGTATGATCACTGACCTAGAGCCAGACATCCTGGAATGTGAAGTCAAGTGGGCCTTAGAAAGCATTCCTAGGAACAAAGCTAGTGGAGGTGATGGAATTCCAGTTGAACTATTCCAAATCCTGAAAGATGATGCTGTGAAAGTGCTGCACTCAATATGCCAGCAAATTTGGAAAACTCAGCAGTAGCCACAGGACTGGAAAAGGTCAGTTTTCATTCCAATCCCAAAGAAAGGCAATGCCAAAGAATGCTCAAACTACCACACAATTGCACTCATCTCACACGCTAGTGAAGTAATGCTCAAAATTCTCCAAGCCAGGCTTCAGCAATATGTGAACCGTGAACTTCCTGATGTTCAAGCTGGTTTTAGAAAAGGCAGAGGAACCAGAGATCAAATTGCCAACATCTGCTGGATCATCGAAAAAGCAAGAGAGTTCCAGAAAAACATTTATTTCTGCTTTATTGACTATGCCAAAGCCTTTGACTGTGTGGATCACCACAAACTGTGGGAAATTCTGAAAGAGATGGGAATACCAGACCACCTGATCTGCCTCTTGAGAAATTTGTATGCAGGTCAGCAAGCAACAGTTAGAACTAGACATGGAACAACAGACTGGTTCCAAATAGGAAAAGGAGTTTGTCAAGGCTATATATTGTCACCCTGTTTATTTAACTTATATGCAGAGTACATCATGAGAAACCCTGGACTGGAAGAATCACAAACTGGAATCAAGATTGCCGGGAGAAATATCAATAACCTCAGATATGCAGATGACACCACCCTTATGGCAGAAAGTAAAGAGGAACTAAAAAGCCTCTTGATGAAAGTGAAAGTGGAGAGTGAAAAAGTTGGCTTAAAGCTCAACATTCAGAAAACAAAGATCATGGCATCCGGTCTCACTACTTCATGGGAAATAGATGGGGAAACAGTGGAAACAGTGTCAGACTTTATTTTTCGGGGCTCCAAAATCACTACAGATGGTGACTGCAGCCATGAAATTAAAAGACGCTTACTCCTTGGAAGGAAAGTTATGACCAACCTAGATAGCATATTCAAAAGCAGAGACATTACTTTGCCAACAAAGGTTCGTCTAGTCAAGGCTGTGGTTTTTCCAGTGGTCATGTATGGATGTGAGAGTTGGACTGTGAAGAAAGCTGAGCGCTGAAGAATTGATGCTTTTGAACTGTGGTATTGGAGAAGACTCTTGAGAGTCCCTTGGACTGCAAGGAGATCCAACCAGTCCATTCTGAAGGAGATCAGCCCTGGGATTTCTTTGGAAGGAATGATGCTAAAGCTGAAACTCCAGTACTTTGGCCACCTCATGCGAAGAGTTGACTCATTGGAAAAGACTCTGATGCTGGGAGGGATTGGGGGCAGGAGGAGAAGGGGATGACAGAGGATGAGATGGCTGGATGGCATCTCTGAGTCGATGGACATGAGTCTCAGTGAACTCTGGGAGTTGGTGATGGACAGGGAGGCCTTGCGTGCTGTGATTCATGGGGTCGCAAAGAGTCAACACGACTGAGCGACTGATCTGATCTGATATATATATACATGCTTAGTTGCTAGTCATGTCCCACTCTTTGCAGCCTCATAGACTGTAACTCACCAGGCTCTTCTGTCCATGGGATTTCCCAAGAATACTGGAGTGGCTTACTATTTCCTCTTCTAGAGGATCTTCCTGATCCAGGGATCAAGTCTAAGTCTTCTGCATGTCCTGCATTTGCAGGCAGGATTGGCAGTGGATTCTTTGCCACTGAGCCACTTGGGAAGCCTATATATATAACTTATATATATATATAAATGTATATAACTAAATGACTTTTCTGTACAGCAGAAACTATACAATATTATAAATAAATTATACTTTAAAAGGTTTTAAAATATATGTAAATATATATAGTTTTAAAAGAAATCAAAGTACTTTTCTGCATTGTAATATTAATCATATACATGCAGACATACAGGTGCCAGACAGACAAAAAGGTGAAATATTAGCAAAGATTTGTGGATAGTGAGATTATGTTTGATTTCTTATTCTTTTCTCTAAGCTCTAGATTTTCTCCAAATACCTGACTTTCTATAATCAGAATTAAGAAATTGTTCAAAAAAACAAAAGGAGCTCAACATCACTCATTACTAGAGACATGCAAATCAAAACCACAGTGAGGTATCATCTCAACGCCAGTCAGAATGGCCGCTATCAAAAAGTCTATAAACAATAAATGCTGCAGATGTGTGGAGAAAAGGGAACCCTTTTACATTTGTGGGAATGCAAACTAGTTCAGCCACTATGAAGAACAGTGTGGAGATTCCTTAAAAAACTGGAAATAGAATTGTAATATGACCCGGTAATCCCACTGCTGGGCATACACGCCAAGGAAACCAGAATTGAAAGAGACAAGTGTACCCCAATGTTCATCACAGCACTGTTTACAATAGCTAGGACATGGAAGCAACCTACACGTCCATTGGCAGATGAATGGATAAGAAAGCTGTGGTACATATACACAATGGAATATTACCCAGCTATTACAGAGAATGCATTTGAATCAGTTCTAATGAGGTGTATGAAACTGGAGCCTATTATACAGAGTGAAGCAAGTCAGAAAGAAAAACACCAATATAGTATATTAATGCATATATATGGAGTTTAAAAAGATGGTAACAATGACCCTATATGCAAGACAGCAAAAGAAACATAGATGTAAAGAACAATCTTTTGGACTCTGTGGGAGAAGGCAAAGGTGGGATTATTTGAGAGACTAGCATTGAAACATGTATATTACTATATATGAAATAGATCACCAGTCCAGGTTCAATGCATGAGGCAGGGTGCTCAGGGCTGGAACACTGGGATGACCCTGAGGGATGGGATGGGGAGGGAGCTAGGAGGGGGTTTCAGGATGGGGGATACATGTACACCCACGGCTGATTCATGCCAACGTAGGGCAAAAACCACTATAATATTGTAAAGTAATTAGCTTCCAATTAAAATAAATAAATTTAAAAAAAGGAGAGTGGCATGTATTTTCTCACAGTCAGTGTAATTTATCCCAATATATGTCCCAGAATGTGGTGACTTGCCTAATGGAGCTCCCAGCAGAAGACCCTGTGATATTCATGTATTTAAATCACGTTTTACTATTAAGTCAGAAACATGTCCCCTAACTCTAACTAAACAGTCCCCTAACCCTGTTGCCAGTTGTATGTGTACAGTATAAATATAATAAATGCTATTCCCTATATGTTGAAGTCCTAGTATTGTAAGTTCATTTTCTTCAGCATCATCAGGACCTTCCCCTTCTCCTGCAGAAGTTTTGCTTTCTTTGTGTGTGCCTCTGCTTCCCTCTTTTTTGTTGAAACCATTGGTCATCTTGGCAGGAGTTTGTTTCTAATCATAGCTGCTGATGTTAGATGTAGTTACTAATTTGAAGCTCTAGCTTTTCCAAAGCTGCAAACTCCAGTTTCTGTTTTTTGTCATTGAAAGGTTATTGGAAAACTACCTTTCCCTACCACCCCCAAATAAAAGTAAAAATTTAGAATTAGCAGATGGAGCCAACTGGAAAATCAAGAAAGAAAAATGGGCCCAATTTTAGGGTTTCTGAGCCACCCAGAGAGTCATGATTCATTAACTAATCTCTGTATTCTGAATGTGGGAGGATCGTTACTCACCTTTTGGTTTCTCTTGAATTCGGATATACTAACTCTCTGTAGGAGTTTTTGATATGCTATTGCAAAAAATTAAAATCAGGTAATGAATTTGTTTTGTGAACCAGCAAGTGTTTAGACATTGGACCTTTTTTTCTCATACACCAAAAAAAAAAAAAAAGGAATAAATAGCTCACTTGAGAGAAAAACCCCTTCCAAATCTGTTGTTTGATAATAGCTACTGAAAACAACTAAATTAGTGCCCTTATATGCTGTCTGTGTAGACACAACTTGAAAATATTCTTCCTCCTAAAAACATGTGCTTCTCTATCTTCTAGGAAAAGTATTTTTTCTTTTTGTTTTCCATTTATGTCCAAAATAGTATCTTTGCATCCCACTTTTTGCACTGTAACTTTGGACTGAAGTCATTGCATAGAAGAGAATGATCCAAAATGGAAGTTAATACCAAAGACTTGTTTAATTGCTGAATTGTATCTGACTCTTTTGTGACCCCTTTGACTGGGGTCTGCCAGACTCCTCTGTCCTTGGGATTTCCCAGGCAAGAATACTGGGTGGGTTGCCATTTCCTTCTCTAGGGGATCTTCCTGACCCAGGGATCAGACCCAGGTCTTCTGCAGTGCAGGCAGACTCTGTATCTGAGACCCCCTAGGAAGCCACAGACTAATCAGCACTCCTAGTTTTTCAATGTATTTCTGCAACTGTAGTTCTTGCTCGAGTTCAGACCAGAGGTCATGCCTACTGAATACCATCAAGAGAGCATACTATACTATTATTAATTTCTTTGAAGTGTGGTACTTATTATTAATTATCATCTCACTCAGAAATTAACAACTGGTGGCAGTAAGCTAACTTCCTTCCTGGCCCTGTGGCTGCAGTGGAGCGGGAAGCTGTTATTGGATGGATATTTCATACTTGAACACCAATGAAGGCATTATTACCTTGGGAGGGGAGTCAACGAAACCTGGGTTTCTGCTCTACAAAGTTATTTCTTGATGTATCAATCCAAGAATGTCTTTGGTATACTAACTTAAATGGGTAAAACTGCTCAAAAAATGGAGAAGGCAATGGCACCCCACTCCAGTACTCCTGCCTGGAAAATCCCATGGATGGAGGAGCCTGGTGGGCTGCAGTCCATGGGGTCGCTAAGAGTCAGACATGACTGAGCAACTTCACTTTCACTTTTCACTTTCATGCATTGGAGAAGGAAATGGCAACCCACTCCAGTGTTCTTGCCTGGAGAATCCCAGAGACAGAGGAGCCTGGTGGGCTACAGTCACACAGAGTCGGACACGACTGAAGCGCCTTAGCAGCAGCAGCAGCAGCTCAAAAAATGCTCTCCTCCCAGTTGCCCCAAATAACCGTCCTGGGTATTTTCAATTATTTGTCTCCTTTTGATTTTTCCCTGTCTCCTTTCTTCATTATCCTCTCAGTCTACAATTACTTTAATCTTTGGAGTTAGGGTCTAATGTTGCTTCTTTATTCAAGTAACATAACACTATTGGCATAACTACTAGTAATAATAACTATGACAATAATAATGATACTAATACCTAATTATTATGATCTGCCAGGCACTGTTTAAGAGCTTTAAGTTGGATAGTTCTTCAATTCCCACAACAAGTATTTAAGTTGTTACATAATATTGAATAGTTTCCTGTGCTATAGCATTGTTAATCAACTGTTATTGCTGCTATTCAGTGACCAGGTAGTATCCAACACTTTGTGACCCCATGGACTGCAGCATGCCAGGCTCCCTTGTTCTTTACTATCTCTTGGCATTTGCTCAGATTCATATCCATTGAGTTGGTGATGCTATCTAACCATCTCATCCTCTGCTGGTCACTTCTTTTGCCTTCAATCTTTCCCAGCATCATGGTCTTTTCCAATGAGTCAGCTCTTCACATCAGGTGGCCAAAGTATTGGAGCTTCAGCATCAGTCCTTCCAATGAATATTCAGGACTGATTTCCTTTAGGATGGACTGGTTTGATCTCCTTGTGCTCCAAGGGACTCTCAAGAGTCTTCTCCAACACCACAATTCAGAAGCATCAGTTCTTTGGCACTCAGCCTTCTTTATGGTCCAACTCTCACATCCATGCATGACTACTGGAAAAACCATAGCTTTAACTATTTGGAGTTTTGTCAGCAACTCAAATCCTAAAAGATGATGCTGTGAAAGTGATGCACTCAATATACCAGCAAGTTTAAAAAATTCAACATTGGCCGCAGGACTGGAAAAGGTCAGTTTTCATTCCAATCCCAAAGAAAGGCAATGCCAAAGAATGCTCAGACTACCACATAATTGCACTCATCTCACACGCTAGCAAAGTAATACTCAAAATTCTCCAAGCCAGGCTTCAACAGTATGTGAACCATGAACTTCCAGATGTTCAAGATGGATTTAGAAAAGGCAGAGGCACCAGAGATCAAATTGCCATCATCCACTGGGTCATCAAAAAAGCAAGAGAGTTCAAGAAAAACATCTATTTCTGCTTATTGACTATGCCAAAGCCTTTGACTGTGTGGATCACAACAAACTGTGGAAAATTCTTCAAGAGATGGGAATACCAGACCACCTGACCTGCCTCCTGAGAAGTCTGTATGCAGGTCAAGAAGCAACAGTTAGAACTGGAAATGGAGCAACAGACTGGTTCCAAATAGGAAAAGGAGTACATCAAGGCTGTATATTGTCACCCTGCTTATTCAACTCAAATACAGAGTACATCATGAGAAATGTTGGACTGGAGGAAGCACAATCTGGAATCAAGATTTCCAGGAGAAATATCAATAACCTCAGATATGCAGATGAAACCACCCTTATGGCAGAGAGTGAAGAAGGCTCTTGGACTAAAGAGCCTCTTGATGAAAGTGAAAGAGGAGAGTGAAAAAGTTGGCTTAAAGCTCAACATTCAGAAAACTAAGATCATGGCACCTGGTCCCATCACTTCATGGCAAATAGATGGGAAAACAATAACAGTGTCAGACTTTATTTTGGGGGGCTCCAAAATCACTGCAGATGGTGATTGCAACCATGAAATTAAAAGATGCTTACTCCTTGGAAGGAAGTTATGACCAACCTAGACAGCATACCAAAAAGCAAAAACATTACTTTGCCAACAAGGTCTGTCTAGTCAAAGCTTTGGTTTTTCCAGTAGTCATGTATGGATGTGAGAGTTGGACTATGAAGAAAGCTGAGAACCAAAGAATTGATGCTTTTTGAACTGTAGTGTTGGAGAAGACTCTTGAGAGTCCCTTGGACAGCAAGGAGATTAAACCAGTCTGTCCTAATGGAAATCAGCCCTGAATATTCATTGGAAGGACTGATGCTGAAGCTGAAACTCCAATACTTTGGCCACCTGATGACAAGAACTGACTCATTTGAAAAGACCCTGATGCTGGGAATGATTGAAAGTGGGAGAAAGGGATGACAGAGGATAAGATGGTTGGATGGCATCATCAACTCAATGGATATAAGTTTGAGTAAGCTCTAGGAGTTGGTGATGGACAGGGAAGCCTGGCATGCTGCAGTTCATGGGGTCACAAAGAGTCAGACATGACAAGAGACTGAACTGAACTGATACTCCAATATAAAATTAAAAGTAAAAAAAAAATAAGATGGTATGATGGGGCCTGTTATTAACCCTGACTTTCTATATGATACTGAGGACCAGAGACATTAAGGAACAAAGGTAGTGAGATGCAGACCTGTAATAAGAATCAGGTAGCTGGACTCTTGAGTCAATACTGTTCATCCTTATTTACCACATCTTAAGGTCAAAATCTCAGATGTAGTGCCTTGTGAGAATCAGTGCTTAACCACTGCAGATTGGATCCAATTATTCACATTATTATACAGAGTGTTCATTGCCTGTAATGATAAATGTTGTAGCTCCCTACATTCATAGCTCTGAATTCTCATTTACACATTTCAGTTTGAAGTGGTTTCTTCAGCTTCTCTTTTACTGACTATAGTAAATAAGATTCTTGATCTTTATGGAAGCGTATATTAGCGTCTTCTGTTTTCTGTGTTACAGAGCGGGAAACAGGGAGGGGAGTAGATTACATTGCATATGGAAACATCTGCAGTGTCTTGCTTCACCAGTTCAGTTTATAAATATTCATATTAATTTTTTTCAATTACTTTCTTGGACATCATCACAAAAGCCATGAAATCCTAGACATTCCTTTTGAAGTCCCCGCAGGCCAAGGGCTCAAGAACCCTTGTGCTCCCAATTCTGAAGCAGAGCCAGTAGTGCCTTGAATAAGGTGCTCGAGGGGAATCTGGAATTGCAGCCCTGCCGTTGCCTGTTGCCGCCACGTGGAATCACTTCGGGAGACCCCAGTGTGTGAGAGGCTCGGGTCTGCTCTGCCAGGTTGCCCACGATGCTCAGATGCCTGCCAGCTGCACCGATGCCCACATTCCAGCTCTCGCCATTTCATGCCCATGGGCTTGGCCATTGTTCCCCAAGCTCCAACCACTGTGCCAGCATTGCTGGGTCAGTAGAAGCTTCCAGAATCTGTCATGTGCCATGGAAAGCATACAAACACACACAATCTCTGTCTAATGAGCACTTAATCCCTTGTAGAGTGAGCAGATGCTAACCCAGACTCTTCTTTTCCTCCAGATAATTTAACTGTAGGAGTATTGTTGTGCTTCCCTGCCTTTGGTCCTGATGTGCAGCATCCACATTCACGCCAGTGGGTCTCCTTAGATTTGAAGACTCTTGAGTATCCTTTGTCAATTGGTTATAGACCCCCCCCCCCCACTTCTCTAGGGGACGGAGATTTTTAAATTTTTAATTGGGGGATAATTGCTTTACAGTGTTGTGTTAGTTTCTGCTGTACAGCAACATGAATCAGCCTTAAATATACATATATCCCCTCCCTCTTGAGCCTCCCTCCCCCACCACCCCACCTCTCTAGGTCATCACAGAGCACTGAGCTAAGCTCTTTGTGCTATACAGCAGCTTGCCACTAGCTAGCCATTTTACACATGGTAGTGTATATACATCAATGCTACACTCAATCTGTCTGTAGGGGAGAGAGGTTTTTGAATGAAATTCTAAAAGCAAACAAAAGAATTCCTGAACATTCTCATTCCATTGTCCTTTCGATACCAAGGGTAGCTATTTACCACCTTGCATTTACATAACTAAGACAAAATATTGAAAGAAGTTCCCTAGCAGTCTTCTTCCTAATAATTGAGATCTCCATTCCTAAATCTAAGACTGCCTAGCATTTCAACTACCCTCTGTGAGTGAAATTCATCCGAATCATGTTTGAATGACACACCCATCCCTTTGATAAAGTATAAAGTGATTGGAAGAACAATAAACAATAGACATATCCAGAAGTAGTGATCAAGAATAGATACACCTAGAAAGACAAGAGAACTAGCTTGTATGTTGTACCTAATCATGCGTAGGACATTGTTAAATTGACACATTGTATGATTGACACATATTTCAGGATGCCCAGTGCTGAGATTGTGTGTGTGTGTGTGTGTGTGTGCACACACAAGAGCAGGAAAAGTGCCCCAAAGAGCAGTGGTTGCTTTTGCAAGGAGGGCAGGTATAAATTCCCTGGTCATAAGTGTAGCCACTCTTCCATCCATGCCCTGGCTATTCTTCTGTCTAAGCGTGAGTGAAAGTCAGCATTTCAATGCAGAATCCTTTTTGCATTTTGGATTTTATTTTCAAAAAGCCAACAAGTCCAGGCAGATTTTGATAAAGGGAAGTTGTCAAGGCTTTAGATGCATGAGAAGGCAAGTGTTTGAGCCAGCCATGACCTTCACCTCTGAGACCATGTTCCAACCCAACAAGGGACTGTGCAAAACAGGGGGGAATTTGGGTACTAGCCTCATACCATATTCTGGGCTCACTTCTAGAGACCAACTGTCACCTCAACACCCTAAGTAACAGTGCCAAAATGTCCTCTTGGTTGACAACAAGTTAGTGGCAGAGAGTTGAACATAGGCCTTCTGGACCTTCAAATCCATGTTCAGTAATCTCATAACAAAGAGATGGAAAGTAGATTTTAACTCAAGTTTTATTCTGATCTTAACACAGTGTAAAGGATTCACTCTCAGGGGTCACTCTGGAAGGACCCTGAATGTTTGCCATTGGCGGAGAGGAGAGAACTGAGGTTCTTGGGTCAGACAGCTACTCAGCAGTTCTGTTCAAGCCTCTCCAACCTGAAGCCCCAGATCAGGAGCAGCAGTGCTCCCATGCTGCCTGCATTCCAAACAAGTGAACCAGATTATCTCATGTTGCCTGTGTGCTCAATCACTAAGTCATGTCTGACTCTTTTGTGACCCCATAAACTATATAGCCCACCAGAGTCCTCTGTCCATGGCAAGAATACTGAAGTGGGTTGCCATTTCCTCCTTCAGGGGATCTTCCCAATTCAGGGATCAAACCCATGTCTCCTATATCTCCTGCATTGACAGGCGGACTCTTTACCTCTGAGCCACCTGAGCCCTTTATCTCATGTATAACAAACAAAACCCAAATTTCATTTAGAGCAAAACTTGCTTTTGACAATTTCTATAAAAGTTGTTTCCTTCTAACCAATTAAAAACATGATAAGCTCAGTCACATACATATGGTAACCCTCTCCAGTATTCTTGCCTGAAGAATCCCATGGAGAGAGGAGCGTGGCGGGCTACAGTCCATGGGGTCACAAAGAATCAGACACGACTGAAGCGACCTAGTATGCACAAATGGCACTTAAGGCTTTATTGCTTTTTCTTCTCTCGAGTTTTTTTTTTTTTTTTTTTTTTTTGTAGAGAGGGAAATTTACTAAAGGCAGAAGCACCCTGACAGATATTTGCATGTTCTGGATAATTCCCTGTAACAGGTAGTGAGAGGTACAGTAAGATGAATTCAATTTAAGAAAAAAAACACAATGAGAAGAGAATAAGGTGATCCATTTCAATGTGGGAAATATTCTGAAAAAATTCATATAAAATATAGCAGTGATTGTGGGGTTGTTAAGCTGGATTTTCAATTCTCCTGAAAGGAGTGAGAGATCTGGAAACGAATGGCAGAAGTGTATACAAAAAGCTGGGTGGAAGGAGACAACACAATTCAAGTTCTGAAAACAAGCAGTAGGCAGGAAATTACAGGAAAAAACCCTTAAACATGACAAAAACATAATTCCTTCTCTGCCTTAGGAATTGTAGAGCTCAAAATTAAAATCACTGGTGTTTTTCTACCTTACTTTAAGTAATGTTAAATAACAGGAAATTCACTGTTGCGATACATCCTTAAGCTATTTAGACAGTTTGTACATAAACCTTTTATTGCTTGAGTCTCTGTGCTAGTTTTTGTATAGATATTCAGCAGAGGTTCTTAGGAGGTTACAGTCAAAACATTACACATTTGCATTTATAATATTATTCTAAATATAATTCAAAACACAAACAAAGAGATGATTCTGAAAGTTGAAGAAAGGAAGGACAAAGAAATACAGGGTATGGGAGAGAAATAGCCTACCCACTTGGATTGGCAGTGAAGAAGGAAAAAGGAAGGAAGGAAGAACAGAGAAAGTGAAGGAGGAGAGAAAGAAAAAATAATACAGTTGAAGTTATTTTCTCTGTCAGCTTCAACACATAGCGTTAAAGCAAAATAGAGAGAGGCCCTGGAACTTGGGCTCCCAGTGACAGGGAAGGTCAAGTGTTGTAACAAAAACCTCAAGTCTCGATGGCTGAATACAATAAAGAATAATTGCTTACCCACCTTACAGCCCACGTGGGTTGGGAAGCTGTCTTACAAGCAGGAGACACAGGGACTCAGGTGCCTTTCATTTGTGGTGCTACCATCCCAACCAAATGTAGGAGGGAGCTCACAAAGAGGATCTCAAGAGGGTGATTGTCTAGGACAGAACAGAGTCATACAAGCCCACCTAATTAAAAATAGGCTGGGGAATGTATTTAATTCTGTGTCCAGGAATTGGAAACAGTTTTGGTGTGAATATAGCCAGGCTCTGTCCCAGTATGGTAGCTCCAGTGTATGAACTGGTAGAAGCAAATGGCTGAGAAGGAGAAATGATTTCCTACGGATGCTGAAGTTTCTATAAAAACTTTAATTAAATATTTTTAGATCTGAATACTTATAGGAAGGGGCTTCCCTGGTAGCTCAGCTGGTAAAGAATCCATCTGCCATGCAGGAGACCCCAGTTCAATTCCTGGCTAAGGAAGATCCCCTGGAGAATGGATAGGCTACCCACTCCAGTATTCTTTGGCTTCCCTGGTAGCTCAGTTGGTAAGGAATCCACCTGTAATGTGGGAGACCTGCGTTTGATCCCTGAGTAGGGAAGATCCCCTGGAGGAGGGCATGGCAACCCACTCCAGTATTCTTGCCTGGAGAATCCCCCTGGACAGAGGAACCTGGTGGGCTATAGTTCATGTGGTCACAGTGAGTCGGACATGATTGAGTGACTAAGCACAGCACAGCACTCATAGGAAAGGTCTATAGCTAATTAGTTAAGGCTGTTCTTAGCCAAGAAACTGTCTTGATTTCTTCCTAGGTTCATTGCTTTTCAACTATTGCATCCTCTGATGAGATTCAATGAGCCCCTTTGTATCATTTTTCCTTAGAAATTCTTGTTGAGTTCTTACCCTTTTCTGAGGACTCAAGCAGAAATCAGAGTTTAAATGCATTGGTCCCTGTCACCACCCAAGGAAGAGATGGAGACATCTCTTAGAGATGACACAGAATAGGTTCAAGAGCTTCTTTTCAGTTCAGTTATTTCAGGTTATTCTGGATTCTACATATTAAGACAACATTTTTAAGGATTAAATTTTGATAACTTACCTTTTGATTTTGATGTTTTACTAGTCTTACACAGTAGATATATTTGTTCTGGAAAAAAATTGTGTTTTTCTCCTTTAATCTTTCCTAATTTCAAATCATTTAGTAATGGCAAAAAAACCCCCAAATTTGAAGCTTTCGTATTTCCAATCAAAAGTTAATCTTTTACAGTCTTATAATTACATAAAATAGAAAGAGAATGCAATTACTAGAGTAAATTTAGCTTTTGTATAAAAGAAATCTATGGTAGAACTATAATTATTATAATAGCATAGTAAATATACAGATTGTAACTCGCTGCTATATTTCAGTGTGATCATTATAGTGTTGCTATTACTAGGTCCAATTTACTATAGTTTTACTAGGCAAAATATTAGGTACTCTATTTTTCATTTAATAACTATGGTTTGTTATGGTTTTATGACAAAGCTAGAATGCTATTATAATGAATTTTATTACGTTGTACTTATAAGTTGTAGAGAGGGACTGTTAGCTTATTTTCTTGCTTGTTGTTCGTACTTATACTGTTGACCCAGAGCATGTTACTTGAGCTTCCTTAATTTTTTTTCCAGTATGGACAAATATTCATTTTAAAAATCCCTTTAGAAAATATAATCTAAAATCCAGTCCTCACTAACTTCACTTAGATTCACATCATGGATTAACTGAAATGAAATATCAACCCTCTGTTATTGAGTATATATGGAAGTACTTTTCTTTACTGCAGTGAATTAAGTCACTCCTAATAAAGAATACATTTACTCTCAAAAATGAAATAATAAAAACTGGACCAAGGTTCAGGAGGTCTTTGTCCTCATTTCTCTTTGCCTAGTCTGACCTCTTAAAGTTTGTTCCCCTCTCCTATGAGTATCTGTGTTGGTCACTGGGTTACCTGGCAATGTCAAGCTTCTATGCATTCTAAGCAAAGACAAAACTATTCTTGGGATGATTTAGGTTACATACCACCTATTTGAAGGTACTGCTCCATCACTGGTTATAACTGAAGTTAAACAGAATGATTTAGAATGAAATCGTTAAGTGTTATGCAATATGTTGTTTGAATTGCCTTGGAATTTTGTAAAGTCTATGCATTCTTCTGGGAGGGGTTTAGTCACCTTTGATGTACATTGACTTTTTAACTTTGCATGCTAAATTATTGCTTTAAAAAATTAAATGAAATAGTAGACTGATTTAAGCTGAGCTATATCCCATTTTTGTCCTCCGAAGTTTAAAACCATTAGAGAGAAAGGATAGAGATGGAACAAGATCAAGATATCAGTTATATTAGTGAAAAGTTTTATTGGGAGTGTGGCTTGGCTCCACAGTCAAGTCTTTCTAGTATTCACACTCTAAATAACTCCCCAACATGAGCCTAAGGCAGAACTGTAATGTAGCCCTGAGTAGGCAGGCACTTCCCATACAGCAGAAAGATGAACCAGAACATTCTGAACACAGATTGCTCTAAATAGATTAAGGGACTGAGTCAAACATGCCTGGTGTTTCTTTCAAATTTATCAATCAAATAAATTACTACAACGAGTAATGAAATGTTAGTAGGACAACCACTGCCTCCGCATTACTTTGGAAAAGTCTAAGAAAAAAACAATCAGCCAGAAAAAAAAAAAAAAAAAAACTGTAGAAAGCGAAATGGTTTTTAAGTCAGATTATTTAGATTTGGATTCTCTCTTTTCCTATTAGCTCTGTGATCTTGGTCAAGCTTCTTAATACCTCTTGTCTTCATTTATACAGTGAGGATCAAAATACCCACTTCCTTGAACAGAAGAAATGTAGCTTTATAGGCAAAAACCCTTTCTTTTTCTTCTTTGATATCCAAGAAACTATCTCACAGACCACGTGATTGATGGTTTGTCCTATCACACTTTCTGCACAGTCCTCCACACTCTTCATTTCCTTGCACTCTAGCCAGACCAAGAATCCAATGAAGAAACTCAAAGCTCCATAACTCAGAGTGTCTTAACAATTATCCAACTTTGCCGTATGGCTTGTTAGGATTTTATAGAGGGGAAATGTATCCCTAAAAAGATGTCCTATTTCTCATAATCTCAAAGTAATTTTCTGCAGATTTCTATACAAATGAAAATAGGGAAGAAACAATCCAATGAATTGGGATTAGAAGTAGGCAGAAATGAGGGAATTGAAATAAATAAACAGCTAAAATAAAAGAGACCAAGAGATTAATACTATTATAATTCATTAGTGAAATATAATCAGAAATTGTGTTTAACACTCTGTTTAACTTAGAACCATCTCTCTTCCTTTATAGACAGACTTACTTTATATAAGGATAAACTAGAGTGCTTATTGACTCCTAAGGGGAAACAAACAAAATAAAAAACCTTGACTAGCCTTCCAATGATTCTGATGAAACTAATTTTTGAAGGTCTTAGATCCCTAAAGATGATTTTTCTTTGGCTTACTGTTTGCATGTTACTTGCTCAGGGAAAACCGATTGTGTCATGTAGGGTCATATTTTTAAAAATTTTCTTTTGTCTTTCTAAGTGGGCATCTCACAGGCACTGCACTTAAAGCTCCTTGGGAATAGGAAGACAGTTTGTCTTTTTTGCTGCTGTATATCTAACAATTAGTATGTGGAGAAATGCAATGTATTATTTTTAAAATAAGGATAAAGCTAAAAGAATCTGTACAAGGGACTTCCCTGGTGGTCCACGGGTTAAGAATCTGCCTTGCAATGCAGGAAACACGTGTTCAGTCCCTAGTCAGGTAACTGAGATCCCAAAATCCCACACATTTTGGGGCAACTAATCCCCTGCCCCATAACTACTGTACCCACAGTGCAAGAAAAGATTCCACATGCAGCAGCGAAGATTCCAAGTGTCACAACTAAGCCCTTGTGCAGCCAAAAGTAAATAAAGATTTAAAAAAAAGAATCAGCCCACATGCTCAAGAGACCAGTAACCCTTTGACATATGGAGTGGTTTGAAGTAAGAGAAGTGATGGGTGGTAGAGCAATGAGTTAAGAAGTCCTTCATAAACCAGGCACATAATGTTTACAGTTGGAATAAAGTTGAGACAATGAGGAAACCAAAAAGGTGCAAACCTGGGATGTTTTTTATTTTATTCCATTGAAGATGAATGAGTGAGAGGGAAAAATAGAGGATATCCTTTATATTTTTACTTTGAACAGTTAGGAGTGTGGGTAGAAATGCTATTGACCAAGATAAGAGACTCTATGTCGTGAAGCAATGTGATCAGAAGAAGATAAAAATAGTACGGTCAGTCACAATATATTATATGTAGATGGCAATCATCAATAGCAATTGGAAATACGAGTCAGGAGTTTAGGCATAACTCTGGGAAGGGTATAGACTGAGAATCAGAAGCACTTTTCATCCAACCACACCTCATGTGGCTACAGAGCATTTGGAACAGAGCTAGAGCAAAGAGGAATGCCTTGTAAGAGCAATATGTAAGTGCATTTGAAGACAAGAAAAAAATGAAAACTAGTTCATTAGTTACTTTTATATTGACAACATGTTGAATGAAAATATTTTGGCTACCTTGAGTGAAATAGAATATATTACAAAATATTTCACCTTTTTCTTTTCAGATTTAGTTTTTTTTTTTTTAATGTAACTACTAGACAAATAAAAAGTTACACACCTTGGTTGCATGATATTTCTATTGGAAAGAGATGTTGAGAGGAAAAAATAATTGATAGCTTTATGTTCTATTTAATTCTCTTTTATTAGTTATTTTAAGTAGTCTTGGTTTGGCAAAAAATGAAAAAACTACATTTTAACTACCTGAATAGCAGCAAGAATACAATATAAAACATTTTACAGAGTAAAGCTTGTATGTTTCCTGCCTCTGCCAAGGAGGTATGAGTTCAGTGCTGCCCCTTAAGTTCCTATAGGGAAAAGATCAGGGCTCTGTGACATATTTGCAACAAGCACATGGTGTGTGAATGTGTGTACATGTGCACTTGTGTGTGTGTGTGTGTGTGTATATGGTATACATAGACATGGAATCTGCTGTTTTCTTTCTATACTTTATATGTAAAATATTGCTTTTTTGGTTCCTCCAAATTTGCATGTATTCTTTCTAAGAAAAATGAACCCAAGTTACTGTAGCAAAATTTTCTTCTGGCTTTCAACCAATGGAATGAGGAAACAATTGTTCCAAGTATATTGCAGCGGGGGTGGGGGTGGGGTGGGATGGGCAGGAACTGTTCATTTAAAAATCTGGGAATTAGATTACACAGCATCTGTAGCTAATGGTGGAAGTTTGATTGTTACTTAATCTATTGCTCTTACTCTCTCCTTTAAATTAAATGTATGTAATAAAATGATCCACTACTTTTATCCTTTCTCATCAAAGCATCCAGAATAGATTCAGACTGAATGTTACAGCAAGGGTAGGATTCATTTCATCTCATATAACTTATTTACCCTCTCATTCCAGGTGTCTTTGGCAAAAGCCATTATTTCATTCTATTGCCAATATTGTCTTATGTCAGATAATCTCTTTTTCTATGTTCTTACAAACAGATAGAATTTCATGTAAGAAATAATTGAAAGCTATCTATAAACTTCAGGGAATATGCTGGGACAGGAATAATTATGATCTTTATAATTTTTTTAATTAAAGATAAAGAAATTGTTAATATTTCTTCCTCCTTTTTAGTCAACATGTAAATTTTCTGTATTGCTGACAAGAAAAGGTACAGTCATAAAATATACAGCTAGTAGAGGATGTTCAACAGCAACTTAATATTTTTGAATATAAGTAGGAATTGTAATAGGCTTCAATAGAACATAACCCAAACCACATACATTAAAATCCTTGCCTTTTAAGATTTTAGTATTGAGTTGGTCATATTAGGTAAGGATTTCCAAACTCAAATGCTAATGTAGATATCTCTTTTAAATATTAGTTATGCATCTATAACTAACACTATAGATTTTTAAATAAAAAGTACAAATTCTTGTTTATCTGCTTCCTGCTCCAGTCAATTCATTCCCCAGGGAGTTACTTGTTGTTTTTGCCTATATCTTAATTCAAACAGAAGTTGGTTATGAAAACATTTTCATCACACACCAACCTTGGTGGGCCTCTTCCCTAAACTAGAGAGGTTGGCGAAGAGAAAGAAGAGTTCAGTTTGTTTTTCAAAAAGAAAGCAAATACTTGTGATTATTTTATGACACAGATACATACCTGATGCTGAGCTGTGAATCCTAACATAAGTCACCCCCTAACAATCAAATATCAATAATTTTTAGGTTTTCCCAAGCTTGATAACGTTTGAACAGTAGCCTAGTTAAATTTTTTGTTTGTTCCCAAGTCCCTGAAAACCCAATTCCTTTGTGTTCCTACTGAATTCTTTTTAATACAGTTCAATGAATATATAAATTCACATTTCTTATAATCAAACAATAAAAACAAACAATAAGCAAAGAAGATAAAATATAAAACACATTATTAGATCTTATGTAATAAATGCTGAGTTCAGTTCTACTTGCCCAAAAAGTGAGCAGAGAAGAGACAATACCAGAATGTTCAGTTCTGTGTGATTGTTCCACATTGTCCCAAATAGCATGATATTCTAATATTCTTTACTACAGGTGGCCCAGTAGTAAAGAATCCTCCTGCCAGTGCAGGAGACACAAGAGATGGGGGTTTGATCCCTGGGTCAGGAAGATCCCCTGGAGTAGGAAATGGCAACCCACTCCCATAGTCTTGCCTGGAGAATTTCAAGGACTTAAGATCCTGGTGGCCTACAGTCCATAGTGTTGCAAAGAGTCGGACATGACTGAGCAGCTGAGCACACACACGTAGTCTACTGTAATTACAAATGTTCCAATAAAATGTGTGAGAATATAACATGGAAGATACAGCATAACACCACATTTTAAAATGGCCGTTTTATAACTTGAGTAAATTGTCAAGCAAGTATCCTCATATAGCCAATGAAGATTGTGATATTTTTCTGTTATTCTTTTAAAGTCTCTATTTACCATAATCCTTATAGTTATCAGTTACCTCTTAATCTACTCCATCCTTTTTTGGGAAAAGGAACACGATAGTAATCAAGAGATTTAGTGCTATTTTTCTAGTCTTTCAAATTCATTATTTTCTTAAAGATGTCTATATAAACCAACATGCTAAAGAACACCTTTACTCTGAATCTCAAATAGGTATTTAAAGTGGTCCTTCAGCAGGATTTTTCTTGGAAATATGGCTATTATTTCAAATGCTTTGGAAAATTAAAATGTGTATTTTGAACCCTCCGCTGTCTAAACTAATTGCTGGTAAGACGTGTGTCTTAAGATGTTAATACATACACTTGTGCTGATGATTTAGCTTGGACAAGGTATTCCTCTCAGTTCCCAAAGGCAGGCAAAAATCTATTCAGATAATTCTCCACAATGGGATAATAGAACCTTTTTAAAGGTTACTATGAGAGGAAATGTTATCCAAGACCCTGTGGATTTGTGTTTGTAAAAATAAAACACACAAATGACTTCACAGTTCTGTCAATTCAAATTTGCAGCCACTCATTCCCCTTTGATGCTCCTTAAGATGGAGCCTCTAGGTACATACATTTCCAGGGCTTAAGGAATCCATGGCAGATGGTGCTTGAATCTCCAGCTTGGCACATCTTCACCCTCTGTTGTATGTTATGAGCACCTGTAGGCTAAAGTGTAAGTCACAGTCTTTCTCTTTTGTATTCCCTTGTATTTTCTCCTTCTATAGTATCCATCAGATAGTAAAGAATCTGCCTGCAATGTGTGGGAGACCTGGGTTCAATACCTGGGTTGGGAAGATGCCCTGGAGAAGGAAGTGGCAACCCACTCCAGTATTCTTGCCTGGAGAATTCTATGGACAGAGGAGCCTGGCAGGCTACAGTCCATGGGGTCGCAAAGAGTCAGACTACACTGAATGATGAACACTTTGACAATATCCATAGTGTAGTAACTAAAGCAGCAGAAGTTACTTTGAGTGAACTATCCTCTTAGAGAAGAACTTATGCATCAGGTCATGACGATTGTGCCATGATATGAGCCTTAGTGATTATCAGAGCCAGAAGGACCCAAAGAAGTCCAAGATAAAGATGCTTCTGTCGTGACTGGATTGTGAACTGAGATGCTCTGTAGTAGATACGATGGGAAAGTCATGTTATTGTCCCAGTGTATCTACCTGGTAAATAACATGCATGAAAAGCATCTCAAGCTAACATATTCAAAATAAAAATTTGAATTTTTTGTTTTGTTTGTTTGTTTTCACATCAGAGAGGAGTCTGAATGGAGTGGCTGAGAAACTCAAGAAGATAGATGAAAGCTGGAAGGGGGAAGGCCTGCAAAGCCACATTAAAGATTGTGGTTATTTTATTTTTCTTGTTTGGTTTTTTTTTTTTATATCCATCCACAAATATTCTCTTAGTACCACCCCTCTGGCCATCAAGTTAGACTTCTCTGGTGGCTCAGATGGTAAAGAATCTGCCTGCAATGCAGGAAACCCAAGTTTGATCCCTGGGTTGGGAAGATCCCCTGGAGAAGGGAATGGCTACCCACTCCAGTATTCTTGCCTGGAGAATCCCATGAATAGAGGAGTCTGGGTTCACAAAGCGTTGGACATGACTAAGCAACTAACACTTTCACTTTCACTGCCCATCAAGTAGCCAGATGAGAGAGAGGCTCCAGGGCCTGGGACTCTGTCATGCAACAGAAACACATTTGCTTAGGTTCCTGTCGCCAGTATCTTCAGACAAACAGAGAGATGTATAACGGAAGTATTTTAGGAAAAACTCCCTTAAATTTTGCTGAATACCAAATTAACTATTTTATATATTCTTTCTGAGTTATTTGTAAAGTCTCTTTAGCTTCTACTTTCCTAGGGTTATAGAATATCAGAGCTGCTGTAATGAACTGGAAAAGAGAATGCGCTTTTGAGCCCCACAAAGCCAGCTAAAAAAAATCTGCCTTCCTTTCTGTGTGGCTTTTGACAATTTACTTCTCCTCTCTGTGCCTTGTTTATGTATACCCTAAAATGGATGAAGGGAAGCCTGGCATGCTGCAGTCCATAGGGTTGAAAAGAGTCACATACAACTAAGCGTCAACTGAACTGCAAAGGGATGAATGTATATTATTCTGACAGTAAAACATGGCAAATAATAGTGAAATAACACATAGAAAACTTCTTAGAGTTGTGACACAAAACTGAAAATAATAAATAGAAGCAAATGAAAATTCTCAAACAATAGTCAGGAATAATAGGAGAAAGTACAAAGCTGAAGAGGGAATTGGTGAGTTCAAAGACAAGACACAAGAAAATAGACACAGTAGAACACAGAGAATTGGAGGAGGAAATGGCAACCCACTCCAGTGTTCCTGCCTGGAGAATCCCATGGACAGAGGAGCCTGGTGGGCTGCCATCTATGGGGTCGCACAGAGTTGGACACGACTGAAGCGACTTAGCAGCAGCAGCAGCAGAACACAGAGAGCCAAAAATGACGGAGAATATAAAAAGAAAAGAAAGCATAAGAGACATAAACATACAATAAAATGACTTACATATATGTAATTGAAGTATCAAAATAGAAGACATATGTAAAAGACAAGGACTAAAAGTTTTCTAAAGCAGAGTAAAGAAACAAGCTGCAAATTCAAGGATTACTGTGAACCCTACTGACTCATACTGGATCAGAGGAGAGAACATCACAACCAGGTAATAGAACAATTGTTGACAAGTATTCTAAAAGCATTCAGAGATAAAGACATGCACGACTTTTAAAGGAGTCATAATCAAAATTTCTTAACATACAAATTAAAAACCTGAAGACAAAGTAATGCTGTCTTTAATGACAATCATTGCCAACATCAAATTCTACACACAATGTGTAAGTTCTTAACAAAAAGTAAAGGTGATATTAAAAAATTTAAAGCTAAAGAAAACCTAGGAGAATTTTCACCAGTATATACAGTCTCAAAAAATATTTTTGCAGGCAAAAGGAAAATAATCGAAGATGAGTATTTGGAGATGCAAGAAGGAATAAAGAACAAAAATAATAATTATTTGGGCAAAATAAATGAATATTGGTAGTTAAATAATGACTACTTATAAATTTTTATAGTAACAAAAGATTTGAATCAGTGGAAATAGGTAACAATTTTAAATAAGATATAACTAATAATGTGACTTTTAAGTTTTATAAGCCCCAAATTAATAGAACTACAAGAAGAAATAGATCTATTTGTATTCATAGGGGAGATTTTTAATATACATCTTTTTAGCTGATTAAAAATCAGAAAAAATGTTAAAATGTATATAGGTTTAAATAACATGATTAACAAATTTGACATAAATGACAGATATAGAGTATTAAATTGCCAAACTGAAGGATTCAACCCGTGGTGGATTCATGTTGATGTATGCCAAAACCAATACAATATTGTAAAGTAATTAGCCTCTAATTAAAATAAATAAATTTAAATTAAAAAAATAAAGAAAAAAATTTTTTTCCAAATATATATGAAATTAAAAAAATTAACAATATGCTGTACCATAAACTAGTTCTTAACATATTTCAAGGGATTGAAATAATACTTAAAATGCTGTCTGATCATGGTAAAATTAAAAAATAAATGATCAAACCTGGGTCTCCTGCATTGCAGGCAGATTCTTTAACGTCTGAGCCACCAGAGGCCCCCCAAAATAAATAATAGGATACTATTCTATAGAAAATCTATCTTGGAAATTTTAAACATTTCTATTACTAATGAGTTAAAGGAAAAAATAGAATGAAAATTTCAAAAACTTCAAATTATTTCATATCAACATTTGTGAGATGCAGTTAAAACCTTAAATTTTTTTTATAAAAAAGAAGAAAGGTTAAAAATAATTATTCAAGCATAATTTATGGTAAAAACTTGAATTTTTGTGTGTGTGTGTGTGAGATCAGAACCAAGGGAATAATGACCGTTATCATCTATCTTTAAACATCATAGAAAAGTTTGGTTTGAAAAAGCAAGAAAATGCATATTAGGATAAGGATTAGAAATAAAGAAGTAAAACTCATTATTCTCAAACAACAGGATTCTTTATGTAGAAAAAAATATAAATCTACAGATAAATTATTAGGATATGTGATCTTAGCAAGGTTTTAATGAACAAATAATTTGAATATAACATTTAAGTAATTATACAACTTATAGGAACATCAGCATACATCAAATTCCTAAGAATAAATCTAACAAAAGCTATGAAAGAGCTCTACCCAGAAAACCATAAAATTTTCATTGAAAGGAAGTAATAGAGACGTAAATAGATGGAGATATATATTATGTTTATAAATTGGAAATCTCTACATTATATTAAAGAGAGGTGAATTCCCAAATTGATCTATAAATTCTCTGAAATCCTCATTAAAATGACAGGTTTTATTTGTGTGCACCTGCGTGCTCATGCATGTATAAGTTGACAACCCAGTTCTAAAATTTATATGGAAATGCAATGGCCAAGAATAGTTATAAGATATTTGAAGAAAAAAAAAAGCTGGTGGAAGACCATGCTCTGCTAGATATCAAGACTTATTCTACGGCTACATGATTTCGAGGCACTAACATAAATGAAAAAATTGATCAATTTGACTATGCAAAATCAAGTTCTTCTGGTCATTGGAAAACATCAATAAGACAGTGAAAATGATTGTTAAGGAGTGTAGGGTGGGAGAAAGTATTTGTAACATATATAAATAAAAAAGATCCATTTGTACAGTCTATATATAGAATCCCCCTTCATTCAACAAGAAATAATGGGAATCACTTAGAAAAATACGGGCAGACTTGAGCAGAGATTTCAAAACAGTAGGATACCCAAATGGTCAACAAACATATGAAAAGTAGCCCAACTCATTAATCATCAAGGAAATGTGAATGAATTACAGTCATAATGAGATACCACTTCAAAACACCAATGAGCTAAAATTAAAAACACAATAATCAATGTTAGAAGAATATGGAGCAATAGGAAGTCATATGTTAATGGTGACAATGTCAGCATAAACATGAACAATACAACTACTTTGAGAAATGGAATAGCATTGATTAATTTAAGCATACACTTACCTTGTGACCCAGTCATTCCGCTCACAGGTATATAATCAACATGCATATGTGCATAAAAACATACACAAAATGTTTACATACAAAATATCCATAACAGCATCACTGCCAGAACTAAAGATATGTCCTAAACATTGGCTGAAAAGTTTGTTCGGTTAGTGAGTACACTGTTGAATGAAGTTCCTGGTGAATATGAAAAAATTACTGTTTTAGTTGTACTTAACACAGAACAAACTTTTTGACCAACCCAATATAATGTAGTTTATCCACAATATGTGCATGTGCTAAGTTGCTTCAGTCATGTCCAACTTTTTGTGACCCCAGGGACACAAAGGCTCCTCTGTCCGTGAGGTTCTCCAGATAAGAATACTGGAGTGGGTTGCCATTTTCTTCTCCAGGGGATCTTCCCGAAACAGGGATTGAACCCGTGGCTCAAGTCTCTTACATTGGCAGGTGGGTTCTTTACCACTAGCGCCACATGACTAAAGGCAGACTGGTATTAACCAGTTTCCCATTAATACCAATACCAACAGGCAGACCAACAGTGTCTGTTACAACAGTGTTGCCCTATTTCTTGATATCCTTCTTTTTTTTTTTCTTTTTGATGTGGACCACTTTTAAAGTCCTTATTGAATCTGCTAACAGCCCTGCTTCTGTTTTATGTTTTGGTTTTTTGGCCATAAGACATGCGAGATCTTAGTTCCCTGAGCAGGGATTGAATCCACACCCCCTGCATTGGAAAGCAAAAAGTGTTAACCACTGGGCCAGTAAGGAAATCTGTTTGATTTTCATTTCTGTAGTTACATATCCTTTCGCACTCAGACATGATTGAAAGGGCATGAGGAAGATTTCTGGGATGCTGGTAATAATCTAATGTTTTATTTCTACACCATGGTAGTAGAAAAAGGGGTGTTTGCTTTGGGAGAATTCACCGCACCCTACACTTAAGATTTGTGAACGTTTGTGTGTGTGTTCTATTTCAATAAAAATGGTAGGAGAGCAGCTTTATTTGTACTGTCTCACTCTCAATGTACTACATCATCTCACTCCTCAACTTTATTGCCAAACGTCTGGAAAGAATAATTTCTACTTGATTCTCTCTTAATCTCACGTATTCTCTGCCCTGGCTTCTGCCCTACTACTCAGAAAGTGTTTTCACCAAAGTCACCGATGACCTGCTAATTGCCAACTGTGTGTTTTCAGTCTGGTCCAGCTTGATCTCTCCACACCACGCGATGCTGCTGAGCTGCTTTCATTTGTAATCCTTTCTTCCCTTGACCTCTTCCTCATCCTTCTCTTTCTTTGTGGACTATTTCAGTTGTGTCCCTACTTCCTTGGTTCACCTTCAAATGCTGTTTATCTACTTTCTTGGCCATTAGTTTTGTGTTTTCTAGTTACACTTTTTCAGGGTTTTCTAAAATCAGATCTACAAATTGGCTGTAGACATGTTTTCTGTAATTCAAAGAAGTTTTTAGCAAATTATTGTTTGTTATTGTATAAATCTCAGCAGATTTTACATAAAATACCACATTTATGGAATTAGAAAATTTAAAAACCCTGGGTAACCCTGGGATTTACCCTGTAGAGGGGGCACAGAGATATTTTGGAAGTAAGTAGTAGGAGATTTTTTTTTAATTGGAGGTTAATTACTTTACAATATTGTATTGGTTTTGCCATACATCAACATGAATCCACCACGGAACACGAGAAGGAGACTTTATACCAACACAGAACCTACTTATCTCTATTTTTTTTTAAATAAAAATTCATTTTATTGAATTTTATTGAAGAAGAGTTGATTTACAATGTTGGGTTAATTTCTGCATTTCTATTTTTTATAGTCTGTTTGGAGTACTTAGGACACTTCTCACCACTATAACATGTGTCTCCTTAGAGTATAGGTTTTGAAATAAGTGGAGCTTCCCAGGTGGTTCAGCGGTAAAGAATCTGCCAGCCAATGTAAGAGACATAGGACACTTGGGTTTAATCCCTGGGTCAAGAAGATCCCCTGAAGGAGGAAATGGCAACCCACTCCAGTACGCTTGCCTGGAAAATTCCATGGACAGAGGAGTGTGGTGGGCCCCAGTCCATGGAGTCTCAAAGAATAGGACACGGCTGAGCACACATGCACTTTGGAATGGTGCAAAAAAAATAAATAAAAAATATATCACATGGGAAACTTGTTCAAATGCTTCTGTTTCTTCCCCAGGGAAAACAATATGACTGGTATTGGGTGAAGTCCAGGAAAGAATATATTTAAAAAATCCCAGGTAACTGTGATGCAAGTAGTCCATGGAAGATTGTTTGGGAGAGTTTTTTAACCTTTATGTCTTGAACTCTCAGTTCTTGGTTATAAGTGCTTCACTCTGCACTAGATGATATAGCTGTACAAACAAGTAGTCATAATAAATATGCCCAATTGATTGTTCCTCCCAGGCAAGATGAGGCCTGAAGTTCCCATCTCTGTGAAAGTCTATAGTCTGAATTGGGTGTAGAACATTGACCTTTTGAATGTTGGGTCAAGGAACTGTCTCACTGAGCAGGAAAACTGTTGAAGAGTTAATCAATATAATTAGGCAGTGTTGTTGTTGCTATTGTTTAGTTGCTAAGTAGTGTCCAACTCTTCATGACCCCGGGGACTGTAGCTCACTAGGCTCCTCGGTCCATGGGATTTTCCGAGGCAAGAATACTGGAGTGAGTTGCCATTTCCTTCTCCAGGGGGGTCTTCCTGACCCAGAGATCAAACCTGCATCTCCTGCTTTGGCAAGAAGATTCTTTACTGCTGAGCCATCAAGGAAGCCCTATTAGGCAGAGAGACAGGTATTAAGCCAGAGGACAAGGACAGGGAAACCATGGGTCCGTGGGAAGTTTTGGAAGAGGCATGAAGAGCTGGGCTTGTAGCAGATCTTTGAGGCATGAGAAGGTGGCTGCCTTTGAAATAAAACTTTTGATATTAGCATGAGGGGCATAGCTAAATTGGTGTGTATCATAATGTGGTCAATGTTATACTGGAGTAATACATTGTGTCTATAAATGAGGTTCCATCAACTCCAGAGTCTGAAAATAGTCCTGAGTCATTCAATGAAATATTTAGGTCAGTATCACTTCTTTGTGGCATCTGTCTGGGTAGCAATGATGTCCAGCTGCTGAATAGGTTCCATGCTGTTTACCTGTAGCTACAGAGTTGAATCACTGCTACTGCTACTGCTAAGTCACTTCAGTCATGTCCAACTCTGTGCGACCCCATAGATGGCAGCCCACCAGGCTCCCCCGTTCCTGGGATTCTCCAGGCAAGAACACTTGAGTGGGCTGCCATTTCCTTCTCCAATGTATGAAAGTGAAAAGTGAAAGTGAATTCGTTCAGTTGTGTCTGACCCTTAGCGACCCCATGAACTGCAGCCCACCAGGCTCCTCCATCTATGGGATTTGCCAGGCAAGAGTACTGGAGTGGGGTGCCATTGCCTTCTCCTGATTTGGTCCAAATCAGTGATTTGGACTGAGTTGGATTCGGTGAATCATTAAGGTATAAAGAAAAAGGGAGCAGAAGGCTTGAGGGTGATGGTGAGTGATTTCAGAGCTAGACCATGGGTTCAATGCTTAATAGTGAAGCGAGAAGTTAATTGACAAGGAATGAAACCATCAAGAAACTGATGGCCTTGGAAACATTAGAGAACAGGTAGGTAGAAATGAGAGAAAATGAGGAGTTGTTGAAGGGAAATTGTAGTAAAAGAGCTTTTGGTGATTGAAATCTCAAAACCAATTCATTTAGGGTAATGATGATATTTCAGAATGTTGCTGAAATGAGGTAGGATTGAAGGTCTTTAGCATGAGAAGATTAAGGAACTATAAAGTAAGAAAAACAGTGTTTGTGACATAAATGTATTTCCACATGTAAATATCAGAAAAAAGAAGTTGTTTCTTCTTTTTTTAAAAAATGGTTTATTCCTGCTGTTGCATTAGTTCACCTATACTCTGACTGATGGTCATTGTCAATTTGATGAAAATCCTTTGCATTTTTTAATCTCTTTTTTTAAATCAAATTTTTATTCCCTGAAGAGATGACAGGAAGAAAAGCTGTTCAGTCTAAATAAATAAATGAATGATAAGATAACATGGATAATACTGTGGAATATATGTTTTATAGAAATCACTCCACTTTTTAGAACAACTCATTATGTAGACTGGGAAGAAATTATCATCTACTTTTAAGAGACAAGGAACATAAGAAGACAAACTGAAGGTAGCAAATTAATAAGTGACAGAAGTCATACTAGAATCCCTGCACCTCTGTTTTATTTTTAATATTTTAGATACTTTTAAATTAATGAAGTTATTGAGGATGCATTTAGTGTTGCTATATTTTCTTGCTTTACAATTATCATTTTGACTTATCATTTTCTCATTAATGCTCACTAGAAAATTGAGTTATTCAAAGTCATCAAACAGATAATCCAACTTACATACTCATTATGGAAAAAAAGCAAGAAGGCTTTTATTTTCAGTCTTGTGTAGCTTAGTTTTACAGGATATAAGTAATTATCTAATAGAATTTATAGGACTCTGGGTTCTGTCACCTTTTGGATTTTTGATAGAAATAACATGGTATATATCTAGTCGATGTGTATGTGTGTGTATGAATTCTCATTTATACACGGACCTCTAATTGCTGATATAAAACACAACTATCAAGAGCCACTTCTGGGACTCCCATGGCAGTCCAGTGGTTCAGACTTCACTTTTCAATGCAGGGGGTGTGGGTTCGATCCCTGATTGAGGAGCTAAGATCCCCTATGCTTCAAGGCCAAAAAAAGCAAAACACGAAAGAGAAGCAATATTGCAACAAATTCAATAAAGATCCTTTGAAAAAGAGCCACTTCTAAAATTTTCTATCTGTATTTGATGTTTCAATCCTCATTTTTGGTAAAGTTTAATACAAGAGTGCTCTTCACTGACTATTTCTAAAAGGAAAATTTTCTATATGAGCGCAGGTCTCAAGAATGAATTGCAAAGGGAGAAAGGTCAAAATGCCTGAGCTGTTCTCATTCTCTCAATACACTCATGTCTATTTTCCCAGCTTTCTTTTCTGTGGAATATACCCTAGACGAAAAAGATGTGAGGGAAAGGAGGCAAAATCTCTACTCAGGAAAAGGGGTTTCAGTGTAGTACCTAGCACTTCTGAGCCTTATGCCTATAAGCTTCATAGCTACTGTCCTCAGTTTCCACATCTATAGAACGGATCATATAAGAAAAGGTACATGGGAGCATTTTGTAAAATATAAAGCACTTTATAATAACATGTTTGGTGAGGTGGAAAACACACGACCGTGGAGTCAGATCTACTGCAATACCTGAAGCAAATCACTTAATCTCTCTGAATCTTAATTGCTCATCTGCAAAATATAGATAACACACTGTTAAACATTGCTTTGATAAACTTGGGTTCAAAAATCAAATCATGTGTAGCATCTGTATTTCCATTTATAAATGATATATTTAAAAATTTTTTTAATGATACATTTTTAAAAACTTATTTTTAATTGACCCATTTATAAATGATACCTTTTAACCTAGAGAACAGGGAACAAGAAATCTTGCACAGTGCCTAGGCTTTCTTACAGAGTAAAACACATTTTTTTCCATAGCAAATTCTGCTAGAATGCTATGGTCACTGTAGAATGCTATGGTCATATTTTAAAATGTTTTAATAACACACAAATAAATGGGTAATATCTATCTGACTGAATATGCACAAGGTGTATAATGACCTTCCCACCCAATTTTTCTCTTTGTATAAATTGGTAGTTTTTGTTTCTAGTTATTAATACAAGTAATTTTTTTAAAGGAAACATACAGTTCTTGGTAAACATAGAAATACTATTAGAATTGAATACAAGGAGGTTCAGAAGCCAGAGTGCATCCTGAATTTGAACCAGCTTTTGACCTGGAAGAAAGAAGTGACATGAAATATAATCAGATATGATAAAAACACAGAATTCAGTAAAAACTTGTTTGCATGGTTCCAAAAGGGACAGGAACATCACCTTTTTTTCCCAGCTTACAAACAATTTTCAGTGCAGTGGTGAAGATGGCAAGTTTCTAATTCCGTCACGGTTGTGTCAGTTACTCCCCAACATACGTGATCTCCTGTCTTCCCACCCATTCCCCACTTTGCTGTCATAGGGATCTTTATGAAATGAATGCCCCTTTTAAATCCTTCAATGATTCTCCACTGCCCTCAGGATAAAATTCATATTTCACATCAGGGTCCCTGGCTTCCTCTCTGCTTTCATCTTCTCTTGAGATTCTATTCATGTTCCTCCAGTTATAATAACACACCAGCAACTAACCACAGCTTTGTTCCCTTACATAGGTTTCTCTTTCCACCAACCCTTTCTCACCCTTCCCACCCTCTGATTATCCTTCCCTGACCTTTTTCTATTTAAGTTTTATTCCTCTACATTCCCATACTATCATCTGCTTATCTTGATCTTGCAGTTTATATTATCCTATCATATTTAGTACTTATTTCAACTACTAGAGAGTTTATGTTTTAAGTAGTGAAAATTTATTTCTTTTATAGACTCTTGATGTCAAATACAGCTTAGGAAACAGAGTAGGCACTGCAAACATTTGCTGAATGAATGAATAAAGGCAATGGGCATTGTTGTTATTGGTATTTAGTTGCTAAGTCTGACTCTTTTGCAACCCCATGGACTGTACCCCACCAGGTTTCTCTGTCCATGGGATTTCCCAGGCAAGAATACTGGAGTGGGTTACTATTTCCTTCTCCAGTGGATCTTCCCAAACCAGAGATGGAACCTGTGTCTCCTGCTTGGCAGGTGATTCATTACCATTACCTGACAAACACTGGGATATATTTTTGGGTTGCATCTACTAAATCTCTAGCTAATTATTAACATTTGGAAGTTTAGAATGTGAATATACAACATTCCCTTTTTAGAGAGCATTTAGAAAAATGTGAAGAGGAAAATCAGCGGGAGTCCTCTTTCTAGCCAACTGTCCGAGGTTAGAGAGGTACTTTGAGATTAGCGAAAGTTGTATACTTGTAGGCAAAGGGGGTAACTGGAATGAAGTCCCTACCAATCTTCCCTTTTAGAGGAACACAGATTTAGTTTTCCCATTTCTTCTCCTGCTCTGAGGCACTGGCTAGCCCACCCCTGAGATTAAGCCAAATACTGGATGGCCTTGATGCAGCCCGTGAGGAGATAAGCACAGCTTCTCAGGACAGATGATTCATTGCCTCACACTTCACCCATTTGTGCACTGAGGATGATAATATAGGCTGCCTCCTAGAGATGCTGCAAGGATTAAGGAGCTCAGAGATAATAAACATAAAAGAGCGTTGAACAGTTGCTTCAGGATTCAGTCTGAGAAGCAGAGGGAGATTCTCCTTAAATGCTCCTTATTTACCGGTCCTTCATCTCCAGACCATGTTCTGAATGTGCAGATTTCAAAGGGCAGATGGAAGAGGTGGGGTGCCAATTCTTGGGACTTTATTTTCTGGTTTGTTCTACAATGCCATGGCCAATTTCTGTAGGTTTATTCAAGCCAATGGCATTTTCTGAGTCCCTGTTGCACTAGACTCCACAGACATGGAAGTCAGATAAGAAGCCCCCGATGCTTCTTTAAAGGAAAGTTTGTCAGACCAACGAAGCCATGATAACCCCATAGCAAAGGACACGGGAGCTGTCCCACTTTTGAAGATCTG
This sequence comes from Bos taurus, assembly GCF_002263795.3. Classification (NCBI taxonomy): domain Eukaryota; kingdom Metazoa; phylum Chordata; class Mammalia; order Artiodactyla; family Bovidae; genus Bos; species Bos taurus. The sequence continues at coordinate 28,603,143 of NC_037341.1, forward strand.
GTTTAGGATTATCCATTTGGTGGACTTTGAGGGGAACATTTTAGAGATCAAAGTGCCTTGGACAAAACAGACAACTGGAAAAATAACCACTGAACCAAGTTAAATAACTTGAATTGAAGTCCTGTACTTTTCCTCAAATATCTAGATATATTCACTGCTCTTTACTCAAACTGTATGAAGATATGTGTTTGGGGCTGCATGCTGGTGTCTGTACTGTCACATTCTGGTAACTGATGATAACAAACAATGGACATATATCTATAGAATACCAGCAACAACAAAGAGAATCTGTATTAGTTGTAGGAAGTGTTTGGGTAAAATTGAATTTTAATAGTACTTGTTAACTACTTGTGTGTGTGTGTGTTAGTCTGCACAGTCTGTGGGGTTGCAAAGAGTCAGACATGACTGAGCGACTAACACACACACACACACACACACACACACACAAGTAGTTAACAGGTTTCATAGAGATACATGAAATATTCTTATCTAGGTATAAAGGCTAAATGGATAGAACTAGAATTCTGAAGAAATCTCAGGAAATTACACAAAAGTACTTTTCTATAAAATAGTATTATTTTCCTATGAAAAAGTTCATAATTCATTGATGATTTTTTTTTTTTGCAATAGAGCACAATTTCAGTTAGTTATCTTTTTTTCTGAAATTAAAATTTATGGTAACTGTTTAGAAACAGCAGTGGGATTCCTATGACCTACACTTTTTCTAGGGAAGTTTCCTCTTTTTCTGTGAACTAAAAGGCAATTTTGCTCCATGTCTTTAATTATACAATAGGACATCAAGCATATTAGGAGACACAAGTCTTATGTAACTCTTGCTGTTGTTTAGTCACTCAGTTGTGTCTGACTATTTTGCGATCCCATGGACTGTAGCCCGCCAGGCTCCTTTGTCCATGGAATTTTCCAGGCAAGAATACTGAAGTGGGTTGCCATTCCATTCTCCAGGGGATCTTCCTCCTTCACTGGCAGGCAGGTTCTTTACTGTTGAGCCACCAGGGAAGCCTATGTAATTCTTATATTTTAATTATTTGAATGCTGATTTAGTAAAACTTGTAATATTTTAGGCTCTATACTTGAGGCAATGCATTTGCACTTTGGGTAACATTTTCTTAATAAATCTTTATTCACACAGTTGATGGTCTTGAGGTTAGCAAGACAGCTCACTGGATGTACAGAATTAAAAGAATATCAGGGTCCTTTCAAAAACTGAAAAAAACTAATCCTTAATTTGGTTCCAGTGATTTTCTTCTTGTCATTTGATTTGTTTCATTCAGGATTCTGCAGAACTTTCTCAGAAAATATTTCATTATATCTCTGTTTCACTGATTATCTTGCCTCAAGATATTTTTAAAGCACATTCAAATTTATATAATTTTATAAAAATAAATTGTACACTTCTGCTTTTTCAATATTGAAACATCCTCTTTACAGTTTGTTTCTAGTGTAATTATTTTACCATATCAACTGATAACTTTATCTTTTTGTTTCACAAAACTTCTTTTGAACTTCAGAGTTATTTTGGACCCAGCATGTGGCCCATTTCAACTATTTTGATGTCTTGATTTTAGAGCAAGGTGACCCATGCTCTGTATTTTCTATGGGCAAATGTATACTTACTTTTTATTGCAGTGATTCTACCTTTGATTTATGACACTTTTTTTTTTAATTTTTAGTAATTTAACTCAGTCGCCACCGCCGCCAAATCGCTTCAGTTGTGTCTACCCTGTGCGACCCCATGGACTGCAGCCTACCAGGCTTCTCCGTCAATGGCATTCTCCAGGCAAGATCACTGGAGTGGGTTTCTATTTCCTTCTCCAATTTAACTCAGTATCTCTCTGCAATTCCATGTTGGGTTGAAGGCTAAATGGATAAGATTTGCAGCAACTTCTCAAATGTGTTTCTAATGAGCATGCTGCCACACCTTTCCAGTAAGCATTTATTTCCAACTTTATATTCTTTACTTGAAAGCTCATTATTTTGCATTTACATGTAGGGAAATTTATGTAATTTGTTGTCTATTAGCACAGACACGTCAGTGCTCTCAGTCTTGATGTATCCCTCACAATCTTACTCATCCTTGCTTCTCTAGTCATTTGAAAATAATCTGCAAACAAGCAGAGTGAAAGAGTGGTGAATCTTATCTAGTCTAGTTTATATCTTTTTTTTTTTTTTTTGCAAATATAGATGGATTCTGAAGAAATTTAATAGAAGGAGAGGAAATAATGATGAGACTAACTTGCTTCCTCGGCCCTTTGACTCTGACATGAGCACCATTGTTTTACTGCACATCATGATAGTAATAGCAGTAGAGCAATGTACAGCCGTAGCTAAAAGTAATTGTCCACTGTGACCTTCCCAATTATCTTGCTGCCTAAAAAATACAAGGGAACTATGATTATACAAAGCAATGAATGGATTCAAAGCGTTTTATATGATTTTAAGCTGTGTTGATAGGGGTAGCATGTAAGAAATTATTTTTTTAATGTTCATTCATTCATTTAATAAGCACCTACTGAATGTCAAGTACTCATGAACATTTTTTTTGTTTTTAAATTTTGTTTGTGCTGCATGGCATGTGGGATCTTAGTTCCCTGACCAGAGATAGAACATGTACACCTCTATCATCAGCACAAAGTCTTAACCACTGGACCACCAGGGAGGTCTCCCTATAAGAAATTGTTGAATCAAGTAATTGAATGAATAAAAATGAATGAGATCCTTTAAAATAATACTGAAGGAAAGGGTTCAGTAGGTCTTGAGCTGTAAGGTCTACTTATTCAGATTATTTTGTAAATGTGATAATCTGCATAAGGAGTGTTATAGATGTGGAGATTCATTGCTATTATGTGCTGTTATAGCCAGAGAATCAAGAATGTCTATGTCCTTTCAAATCAACAATCCTTTCTAAAGGATTTACCCCCACAGTAACCAGCAGCAGATGAAGTATGAAAAAGGTAACTTTTCATGGCTTTGTGTGTGTCTAATTTAGCAAAGAGTTTCTGTTAACATTGGATTGGAGAGTATTTCTTGAGCCTCAGGATTTAAGTGGGGGCTCAGTAAAAAGATATCATCCCCATATTCTGAATTCTGGAGCCAATCTCTGGAAGCAGAGAAGGAATGAAGGGAAAGAAACAAAAGAAAAAGGAAGAGACTTTCTAAGAACCCATCCCACTCCCCGGAGTGGAACAGAGAGAGGCTTCCTGAATGGGCCCCAGAGGTAGGGCCCTCCCTGCCACCGGCTATCACAAACGGTGGAAAGGAGACCTTTGCAAGAAAGGGAAAACAGAGTGTGAATTTTTGTGTGTTTTAAGGCATGATGATCCCACATTATCCAGTGAATGTCCTGGGAATCAGAATAATTAAATAAAAACTCCTTTTATTTTCCCAGTTTAACCCTCCAAAGTGGAAGCTCCCTGGTGTGAGGCTACGCTCGAACATTCCTTAGTTGATTGATGAATGAAGAGGGAAACATTTCAGTTCTGGGAAGGAACAGGTAAGACATTCCCTGGGGTCTAGTAGTTAAGACATTGCCTTCCAATGCAGGGGGTGCAAGTTCAATCCCTCATCAGGGAGCTAAAATCCCCCATGCTTTGGGGCCAAACACCCAAAACATAAGACAAAAACATCTTTACAAAAAATGGTAGGAGCTAACCAGATGATAAAATGGGCAAGGACATTTCAGAGCAAAAGGACAGATGTACGAAATCACCATTTGTTTTTCTTACTGTGGAACTAAAAGAGGTTTGATTTGGTTGGACCATATAGTGGGGCAATCACATATCAGCTGTGTCCTGGGTGGTCTAGAGAGCCTCTTCTCAGACTGATTTTAGAACCCCCATCATGACTAAATATACCCCTTTCAGAACTCTTTCTATTCTCAGCAATCTTACTGTATCACTTTTACAAGGCAGACATTTTCATCCTGGGTGTAATTTTGGAAAAGTTATTGAAACTCTGTATCTTGGTCCACCCATATGCCAACAGCTACTTCACAGGCTTGTTGGAGCACATGTGGAATTATGTCTATGAAGAGCTTTGCAAGCTGGGAAGTGTAATACAAAATTGTGATTATTAAGTGGATGAGATCTCTGTCATGTCTTATATTTTGTACCATAGAGCCAAACTTTTAAAAACAAATATTCAGTTCAGTTCAGTCACTCAGTCGTTTCTGACTCTTTGTGATCCCATGGACTTCTGCACACCAGGCTTCCCTGTCCATCACCAACACGTGGAGCTTACTCAAACTCATGTCCATCAAGTCGATGATGCCATCCTACCATCTCATCATCTGTCATCCCCTTCTCCTCACACATACAGTCTTTCCCAACATCAGGGTCTTTTCCAATGAGTCAGTTCTTCACATCAAGTAGCCAGAGAATTGGAGTGTCAGCTTCAGCATGTCTTTCCAATGAATATTCACAACTGATTTTATTTAGGATTGACTGGTTGGATCTCCTTACAGTCCAAGAGACGCTCAAGAGTCTTCTCCAGCACCACAGTTCAAAAGCATCAATTCTTAGGTGCTCAGCTTTCTTTATAGTCCAACTCTCAGGTCCATACATGACTACTGGAGAAACCATAGCTTTGACTAAAAGATGTGATATTCAATAAATACAAGTCACTTAATCTTCTTATGTAAAGTACTTCTTTTTCCATAAAGTTCAACTCAATAAAAGTGGTTATATTTAAGAAAAAATCTAAAGCACAGATGTCAGATACATGGTACATGGGGCTTAATTCCTCAGCTGTGTTCCCAAGGCAGATCACTAATTGATAACGCTTTTTCCATTGTGCCAGGACGGAGCCTCAATATTCTTCTCACCATTCCAAGTAGCTAAAACTGATAAGTAAAAGTTGACCCTTGAAATCTATTATTATTTTTACTGGATTAAAGCTAAGAGAAGACAGGGCACGTTTTTTCTCCCTGCAAGTCATCCTTGAAAATAACTAATTCAGAGAGAAAAAGCTCCATCTTAAAACATTTTTAGGGATGATAAAGTGAGAATTGTGAAGTGAGTTTTCCTAATGAAACAAGAGAGATACTTTTAAAAATTGGGGGTACTTTTGGTATCTCAGATTATTGATTGCTTAATTTCCTTCAAATTCAACATGATTTCATATCAATTGTGTTAGTTTTAAAGTGATGATTACAAAATGACTAGGTGTGTGCCAAATAATAAATATAAATTCAAATAAAAATATCCTTGAATAGCTCAGAACAATTTTGTGAATGGAGTCTAGAATACAGGCAAATGCATTAAAATGCCACAGGCATGTATACACATAGTTATCAAGCCATTGTTGGATACTATCTTCATGCATCTTTTTGATGCTGCTTAATGTAGGATATGCTGAAAAGCTATTATTTAGTCTTTTCAAAAATACCTAGTAAATAACCTTCTGCCCAATTACACTTTTCCTTAAGATTCAAACACTAAGGCCTTAAAGATGTATAATGGTTTTCTTCTGAATGTGTAGCAAAATATTAAAAAAAAAAATGCTGCTTTTAAGCTGGTAAATACTTGATAACAGACACATTTAGAATGGATAAGTGTGGACCAGGATAAATGAAACATGCTGTGAAAAGGAACATTCTTAGATTTATGCAAAGGTTCTGCAATGGAGGGGATAAAGATGAGGGTGTGAGTAAAGTGGACACTTGTACTGATGCTGATGTGGGTCTCACCTTCTTGTAAGATGAACACAATGTGCCCAGTAAGCAAACTGCAGTGTTAACCATTCTGAGAGATGAGAAGCAAAAGCCATAGGCCATTCCCTCAGCCTCTCAGTACCACGAAGACCTGGCCTCAGGTGATTTTTCTTCCTTTCATAGCGGGAGATCCTCCCACTCTGCTTTACCTCCTGAAGGATGATTTCTTTTGCTGAACCAGGGGACAGAATTATGGAAGTAAGATGTGAAGACCAAGTGAGAAACAAAACTACTTACCGCCATCCTGTTTGTGAATACAAGATGCTGTATTTGCAAGACACTATATTTGAATAGCTAAGTGGGTGAAAAAGGGCCTCTCTCTCTGGGATTTTAACCAACATATGACATAACACTGGATTCAGTTACACTCCATAATTAAAGGTATGTTTTAGATACCTTTTCATCTGTGGCCCAGAACATAGATACACTTGCTCCAGTGACCCAGTTCTTTCAGTTTTATTCATTTAATATATGCAGTGCAGAGGGTTAGAGACTCAACCCAGCGAGATGCCAGTTTTTCCTTGGCTAGACAATTGGAAATAGACAGAGAACCGATAACTCTGCACACTCAGATGTCCTGGGGGGAGATGTCAGTTCAGATCAGATCGAAAGGGCAACCTTGTAGAAAGAGAACAGAAAAATACTCTTATCCCAGCCTCTGTCAAGTGTTCATCAGATCTTTCAATTTTGTAGCAAGAATACTGATATATTATATCTCACGTATAGCCTTTTATTAAGTATGTAAATAAAGAATAAGCGGGCATGGACTATGAAAAATTACAAGGAAAATATCTCATGCCTGTTGGGATTTAATTTTAACCTGGTTAGTCTTCTCCCCATGATAACAAAAAGGGAGGCGATAGAACCTTCTAGTTAAATATTTCAGCATCAGAGTTGGAGAGACAGGCTTGATCGAGTGCCAGTTCTCCCACTTACTGATTACATAATATCGAGGTGTTCATCTAGCATAAGAGGATAATACAGAGAGCCTATCACACCAGCTCTCCTGGGAGATACACTGACATAACACTTTCAATGTATGTATTGTATTTCTATACATGTGCATTTTCTGAAAATAACTTATGTGTAATGTAAGGTATGTAAGGTATGTAAGGTATGGTGGCTAACATTTATCTCTTAGCCATTCAATCAAATACGTAGACACAGGTTGAGTGTGTTACACATGGATGGATATAAAAACAGGAAATTATTTAAGCATCTTTAAACATCTGAACTCAGGTGTCTTTGTTTATTTATCAAGATATTTATAACACTAGTGGCTGGACTTCCGTGCATTAAGAGTCATAAATCTAAACTGGAGCACAAGGTATTGACTCCATGACAATTATGTAACCTTAAACTTCTCAACACACAACCAGTAAAGTGTCTACGTTCAAGGAGAAATGTTTTCTAGGTGTCAGCTTCTCAAGGCTGCGGCTCCAAAGGAGGTCACTGCCCTGAGTAATGAGAACAGTTGGGAATCTCTCCCCTTCTCCATCGCCTGAAGGTCAACAGCCATCTGGTCTAACTCATGCTGGCTTTCCAATTGAGAATGAAAACAGATTTTCTATCATGTCCAAGAACAAAGGGCAGGGCTGAATCATGGGAAATGTAGATGACACAGTTGCCTTCATCCAGGCAGAGTGTGTGTCTCAATTTTCTGTAATTCATTCATGGGCAAAGTGTCCTGTGATTCAGAGGCAGCAGCATAAAGGGTATTGGAAAGAGGGGGAAAATGAGCTATGTACTGGCATCCCCTGCGAATGATAATGCAGTTATGAAAATGAGGAGTGTCTTTGGTTAAATAAGTACTTTCTTTCAAATACAGAGAATAAACCCACCAGTCAAAGAGCTGCCTACTCTTTGCAAATACGAAACAGAAGTTATGTACTTCAGCATTTTATGTTATGAATCTTTTCTTTTGCCTTTGCATAAAAGAAATATGACACCCCAAATAGGGCACTGACCAACAGATTAAAATCACTTACTGTGAGTGTACTTTATTTTTTTGTCAGGCCATGTGCTAATCCAGCTGTCACCCATTTTCCTTTTTCCCTGACTGGTTAACAAATATTATCTGGTGGTATTACTGTTCAATTTTCTTATACCCGAAATTATTAACATTGGAAAAAAAGCTCAGTTTGGGTAAGATGTCTTATCCCTGTTAAATATTTCAGACACATTACAGAGTTCCATGTACTTGGTGAAACATTTAAAATAAATATCCAAGTGCCAAATACCTTGTTCTTTTCAATTTATTTGAGGGATATTAAATATGTTACAATTAATTTCATATGCTGTATTAAGACATTCCATTTATATGCTCAAAACTACAGGGGTCTCCATAACAGCCCTGAGTGATTCCATTTTGCAGTACAAGGGATATTGTTAATGTTCAAGGATTAGAAAATGCACCCTCTTTGATCTTTGCTCCTTATTGAAAGGCAGCATTCAGACATCAGGAATGCATTTTCCTCCAAGTAGTTGATTTCTCCTAGAGGAAGATATGATTAAATAGAATACTCCAGACTTAATAAGGTAACAAAAGAACTGGCAATTTCTTTTTAGCTCCCTCCGTTCTCGCTTCCCAGAGCTGTTTGCCTTGGGATGGAGAAACTAGATAGAACAAATTGCTGACCTCAGAACAGTCACGTGAGTTATCTTGGTCATGCCAGTTTTGAAAAAGAACATGAGCCAGAGGCAGAAACACTGTGCTGAGTGGGCATTCTGTACAGTTTAATAGAGGTGTATTAGTCACTCAGTACTGTCCGACTCTTTGCGACCCAATGGACTGTAGCCCGCCAGGCTCCTCTGTCCATGGAATTCTCCAGACAAGAGTACTGGAGTAGGTAGCCATTCCCTTCTCCAGGGGATCTTCCCAACCCAGGGACAGAACCCAGGTCTCCTGCATGGCAAGCAGATTCTTTACCGTTTGAATCGATGGCTTAGTGTATATTATAGATTGGGCATATAGTCAAATGCATCTTCAAAATGACTGGATTCTTGCAACTAACAAAACTAGAGGTTTAGAAAGGAAGTTTCTACAGCTACTGCCCACATTTCTTCAAATCTCTCCTTGTTTGCAGCCCTTTATCTACAATCCTTGAATCTTGTAGTCATTCGTTCATGGAGCTATTGCCTGGTGTAGGGGTAAGCATTAGAGTTTTGCTTATATTCACAACTTCTTTTAATGGGGATTACAGTTCATTGATAAGACACCATGGATAGATATTTAGAGTCCTAAGCTAAAGTTTCGACAAATCTAGTGCATTATTCCCCTTTAAAATAAGCTTTGGCTAATTGCCTGGCCCATGCAACCACAGTGAACCCTTTGGGTTCTCCTGGTAGTTCAGCAGTAATGTAGAAGATGTAGGTTCGATCCCTGGGTAGGGAAAATCCCCTGGGAAAGGAAATGGCCACCCACTCCAGTATTCTTTCCTGGGAAATCCCATGGACATGGAGCCTGACAGGCTAAAGTCCATGAGGTTGCAAAGAGTTGGATGTGACTTAGTGACTAAACAACAACAATTTCAAAACACATTTCTATTTTTATTAATACCTGTGAAAAAGACAAGATAGCAGATAGCTGTAGCCAGGCTCTCTCCCATAAGTCTTTTCAAGTATAGCTAGATTGCCCCAGTGGCTTCACTTTACTCTGCCTTCCATTGTATCTTCTAGAATGGTTATGCTGCTGCTGCTGCTGCTGCTAAGTCGCTTCAGTCATGTCTGACTCTGTGCGACCCCGTAGACGGCAGCCCACCAGGCTCCCCCATCCCTGGGATTCTCCAGGCAAGATCATTGGAGTGGGTTGCCATTTCCTTCTCCAACGCATGAAAGTGAAAAGTGAAAGTGAAGTCGCTCAGTCGTGTCCGACCCTTCGTGACCCCAAAGACTGCAGCCTACCAGGCTCTTCCGCCCATGGGATTTTCCAGGCAAGAGTACTGGAGTGGGGTGCCATTGCCTTCTCTGAGAATGGTTATAGCTCAGAAAATATTCAGCAGCTTTCCATTGCCCTTAGGATGAGGACAAACAGCTTGAATGTGACCTTCCAAGCCAGGCATGATCTGGCCCCTGGGGGCCACTGTAGCCTCATCTTTAGGCTCAATGCCCTCCAGCTACATTGTTTTTCTCTCAGTTACTCCTATGTGCCTAAGCCAAATCAATCCAAATGACATGGCCAAACCCAAGTACAAGTAGCTGCATCCAGGGGTGTATGTGTGTGCTCAGTCTTGTCTGACTCTTTGTAGCGCATGGACTATAGCCTGCCAGACTCCTCTGTTCATGGGATTCTCCAGGCAAGCATACTGGAGTGGGTTGCCATTTCCTTCTCCAAGGGATCTTCCTGGACCCAGGGATTGAACTTGCATCTCTTACGTGTCCTGCATTGGCAGGCAGGTTCTTTACCACTAGCACCACGTGAGAAACCCACTGTGTGCCTGGGTTGTTGCAAATTCTCTTTCCTCTACAAAGTTCTCCATCAGAACCAAACCTTCTGAGCTTGAGTACAAGGCCTCCTGAAGTTTGTGAAACAACATTTAATAATTTGTCTTGTATCTATTCCCAAGAAGAGATCAGAATCTAAGTGTGGTCTCCACACCTGTGGACCACTCTGCTTCTAAATTCCTTTATTCTAGATTTGGTCTCCTGAGCTGATGCAATGAATGGCATGACAAAATTGCAAAAACTTGGTTACTGTTGTGAATCACTTGTTACTGGAATTTTACTCAATAGAAAAAGGACTGCAAAAAAACTTAATAATATATTAATCTAGAAATTTGAGTTCATTGCAGAAATGTAATTTTTCAGATGTTTTCTTTGAAGTAAAATTTCAATTTAACAAATATTTACTGAAGATCTTCCCCAAGTAAGGAAGTTCAGAAATTCTTTGGTAATGATTGGAATTTTTAAAGCATTTTATTTCAGCAGTATTTAATTTCATTTGTGATTTCTCTTTCACTGACATCTGTATCCGTGTTATCTCTCTATTAGTAGATGAGAACACAGAATGAATATTACTTGATCACTACCCTAATTTTTGGCTTCCGGGAGGCACTAGTGATAAAGAAACCACCTGCCACTGCAGGAGACACAAGAGACACAGGTTCTATCCCTGGGTCAGGAAGATCCCCTGGAGAAGGAAACCCACTCCAGTATTCTTGCCTGGAGAATCCCATGGACAGAGGAGCCTGGTGGACTATATAGTCCATGGGATCACAAACAGTCAGACACAATTGAGGTGACTTTACACACACACGCACCCTAATTTTCAAGTCCAATTATGTATGTGCTTTTTAAGCCTTTGTTTGTATCATATTTCCTAACATCCCACTGTCCAAAGTAAATCTAATGGCTAAGCTTAGAGGCAGAGTGGGAGAACACTGCAAGGTTATGTGACAAATCTATAGATACAGAGTGTGTTACGGGCTGAATTGTGTCCCCTCCCCCTCCACAATTCACTCTCACCCTAACCCTAGTACCTTTATTTGGAGACGGAGTTTTATCAAGGTGATGAAGTGCATGAGGCCCTTAGGGTGGTCCTTAGTCCAATCTCACTGGTGTTCTTATAAGAAAAGGAAATTTGGATATACAAAGGGACACCACAGGTTCATGCACATAGAGAAATTATTCAAGGACGAGAAAAGAAGGCAGCCACCTGCAAGTCAAGGAGAGAAGCCTCAAGAGAAACCAAACCTGCCAACACCTTTATCATGGACTTTTAGACTCTAGAACTGTGAAAAAATAAAATTCTAATGTTTAAGCCACCCATTTTTTTTATGGCAGCCATGGCAAATTAATGTAGGGAGAGATGCTAAAGATGATGAGAAAGAGAAACCATTTGTTTTTGCAATATATTACAAATAGATAAAAATCCATGTACTCTTAGACCCTAAATTCCAGAGTCAAGAAATAAACAATACACATAATAAAAACAATGAATTATATAACAAATGAGAAGGGGACAAATGTTATAGAAAAATGAAAGTTACTTGGGATTAAAGGATCAGTAGTGCTGGAGACAGAGGGAAGCAGTTTGCACTATTAATTGGAGAGTCAGGGTGAGCATCTCTGAGAAGGAAAAAATGAATGAGCAATTGAAAGATGACTTCCTTCAAGGGAGCCAATCCCCAGTCTCTGGGGAGAGCGTGCCAACAGAAACTAGAAGAGCACAGAGGCTCTGAGCTGGAGGCCCCTGGAAAGTTGGAGGCACAGTGAGAAGCCAAGGTGGATGAGAATTGTAGGAGATTAATCAGAGGCTGAACAGAGGCTAGCCTACCTGGAACCATGCAGACCAAGTGAAGACCTCAGACATTGCAAGGTTGTGAAGGACTTCCTCCACACGTGGCTCCTTCTCATTTTTCAATATCTATGCCTGCCATTGGTACTACAAATTCCCAGTCTCTAAGAACCGGCTACTAACCTGGTCCAAGGTTTGGCCTTTCCCATAAGTTTGAGATATCTGAATGGTACTCCTTGAGGAAAGAGCTTCCCAGGTGCCTCAGTGCCAATGCAGGAGACACAAGACTTGGGTTATATTCCTGGGTCAGGAAGACCCCCTGGGGAGGAAAATGACAACTGGCTCTGGTATTCTTGCCTGGAGGATCCCATGGACAGAGGAGCCTGGAGGGGTACAGTCCATGGGGTCGCAAAGAGTTGGACACGGCTGAGTGACTAAACCACTACCATCACCGTTGCATGAGGAGTACCACCACTCAGACTCTACTTCTGATTCTGAAGGTTTTTTCCCCCTTAACTACCTAATCTTTGGCTTTCTTAGGTTGCTGAAATGATTGTTATAAACTCTTTCATTTGACACTTGCTAAAATTGCTTGTTAATGCTCGGATCAAATTGAAAAGTATTGGAGACACAGGACCATTGCTTGTAAAGCACTTAGGACTGAGTGTCTAGCATACAGTAATTGCTTAATAAAAGCCAACTGTTTTATCTTTAATTGTACTGCTTTTTATAACCCTGGCATGTTGGTTGATGGTCACCTTGCTAGCATCAGGCCTTCTGAATTTTTTTTATCTACTGCTTATTCTGCCTGCACGAGCTTTTGCTGAGGGATATGTTTGTGAACAAATTTGTATGTGTGTTCAAACTGAGATATTTCTCAACTGCATGTTTATAGATGTATGAATAGTTTTTTTATTTGATCTTGTGCATACTACCATTCAAATATGGATTTTGAGATCATTGCCAGTTAATTCATGTCTTTCAGATTATAATTCATGATTTAGAAAGGCTTCTTACTGGTTTTTTAAATGTAACTTTTATTGTTTTTCAAGGATATCTATTAGTAAGTAATAAGGTAAAGCTACCAAGGAAAAAGTCTATATCTCTTGCCACTTGCTTTACTTTATATCAAGTTCAAACCTAACACCATAATTTCTTATAAAAGATTAAAATAGTGATGGTTTCCAGTGAAATAAATACAATGTGCACTAGAAAAATTTTCCTGTGATAAATCAATATTTATCAGTTTATTAGTTTCAGTAGCTAAATAATTTTTTATTTGAATCAGTAAAGTTCTATATTGTCATTATGAGCTAAGATTTTATGCATTTTGTCAATATTCAGGAAGCATAGCTAACCTAGTTTAAATAAGGAGAATTTTAAAATTAACAAAAAGGTGAATTTTCATCATGTTACATCATTATTGATATTTATCAAGTGTCAGGTTCCAGGCACAAAAGATGTGGTGGTAAAGTAGATATATTGGATTTCTGTTTTCTTAGAACTTATATTTTAGCAGGAAAAACATAATAAATGAGTAGAGAAGTAAGTCAATCAATAAACAAGACAACTTAAGATTGCAGGTGCAATGAAAAAACACTACAGAGCAATGACCCCAAGAGTGACTTCCGAAAATGGTAAGTAAGGTGGTTGGAAGAGACCTTTGAGGAAGGATGTTTGAGCTGACACCTGAATAATAAAGAGTTTATCAGGTGAAGATCTGAAAGGACAAAGCTCTGGGCAGTGGGGAGGGTCACTGACTAGGCTCTTGAGGTCGAGAAAGTTTTGGTGGAAGTGGACAATAAAAGGGAGAAACCAGGGAAGGCAGGGTGAGTAAGTGGAGATGAAGATAGAGATCTTGGCAAGATTCAGATCATGTGAGACTGAATAGCTCCCACAAAGAATTTGCAGGTTATGTTTTTTTTTTTTTCTTAAATAGACAGCATCAAAGAGTTTTGAACAAGAGAAAATGAAAGTCGATTTAAAGGGCTACCTGTTTGGAAGCTATTGAAGTAGCCTACTCAAGGAATGGTTTGGATGATGGTTTGAACTAAGATGGTGACAGTGGAGATAAGAAGAAGTGAGCTGATTTGGGATATATTTATGGGGCAATGAGAATAGGACTGCCAGCTGAATTAGTGTGAGTGGTGAAGGAATTCAGGATGAATCCTATGTTTTTGACTTTGCAGGTACATTGGTGATGGTGCTATTTACTGAAATAGGGAGTATAGGGAATCCTATTTGCTGTTAGAGGGAGAAGGCTTGACAATGAAGGTGTATCAAACATCCTAGCCTGGGTCTGTTAAATTTTATATACCTTTGACATACCCACGGGAGTTGGATTTATCCCCTAGGTGGCTTAGAGGAGAGGCAGAGATGGGCACACGTGTTTGTGAGTCATTAAGGGGCAGTGGATGAAAGCACTGATATATATACTATATATATATAGTATACATATATACATGTATATACATATATACAGTTCTCAGGACAGTCACTGTGCTGCCCTGTGAAGTTTAAGAGAACCCCAACTTTAAGACTCTGAAAAGCCAGGACACCAGAAAATTCTAGAGTTCCCCAAGAACTGAATCAAATACACTTTTACTGTCCCATTTCCATTACTATCCAAAATCCCTAGCATCCTTCACAAGAGCAGTCTCTTCCTTGCTGTCCCTCGTGGTCTGTCGCTGTGTTCTACAGATTTCCTTAGCCATCTGAAAGCTTGTGGTCCTAATACACAAGTGAAAGTCTTAGTCGCTAGTCAGTCAGTCGTGTCTAACTCTTCGCTACGCCATGGTCTGTAGCTACTAGGCTCTTCTATCCCTGCGATTTTCCAGGCGAGAACACTGGGGTGGATAGCTCGGGTCTCCTGTATCTCAGGAAGCTTCTTTACCATCTGAACCATGAGGGAAGCCCTCTCCTAACATACAAAAATGACTGTGTAAATCTATGGAATCTTATCAGGCTCCAAACTCTACCCACTGCTTTCTTTGTATCTCAGCCTCCATATTTGAACTCTCTTGTCCTCTCAAATTTTCCCACTGTGCGTTAATTGTCTCAGATTCTGTTCTTGCACAAATGCTGGTGAAAGAATTATGAGCAGCATCTGGAAGGGTTTTTGTTTTGTTTTCTTCTTTATGTATAAGAAGAACAAAGAAATAGGGAGAGGTCAGAATGTGCAAGATTATCTCAGCGGATTCCCACAATCACCCAAACTCCTGTCCTTGTCTAGTAAGTCAGAACACAAGGCCAGATTCCCAAGTTCAGGCTGGAGTGTGAATTTCCTGGTGAGATGCAAGATGGAGCCAAGAACAGAGCTGAGGTCACAAGCTAAACAGAACCAAGAGAAAGGTTTTGAAATAACCAATTTGATGTAGCCTTCTGGGTTTTCTGGTTCTGAAAAGATGCTCATGTCAACAAAACAATCACCACTTCATCCCAGATCCCTACTTCATTCGTCTCTTACCTGAACAGCCACCCAATGTTCATAGCATCAAAATGGCCACTCAAAATATTATGTAACAGATCTAAGAAATACCTTCTTGTGTGAAATTGACATGAAAACTTGACACTTTAAAGAAACCTCAAGCTGAAGGAATGAATTATATGGGCCAAGAAGAGGCATGTGGTATTCAGTTGGAAATTGGGAACACTAGAATGGAAGCAAAGATTTTAAATTAGGAGAAGTGGTGGTACAATATGGACCTGGCATGGGTTGTGTGGTCCTCAGGGGCAGAGTCATGAGGTCTTTTGTTTGGCATCTGTGGCCATGGTGCATGGCTGACAAGTGGTCAGTTGGTCAGGACCCAGGATCACTCTCTGAGTTTCTTACCTCAACCTGCTTATTCTTCTGCTCTTGTCACCTCAGCCCATTTGAGCTCTGCACGACTTCAGCACAGTTCAGGTGGCAGAGAGAAAAGGCAGGCAAGCAGCTGACATCCTGACATGTTGGAAGCATGAGATTCCTTCATGAAAATGACATCCTCAAAGACAGAAGACTTATCCAGAGCCAGGCAACCCATTAGCTCCCTCCTGTTTCTGCAGATTACATGAAAAAGTGATACAGATCTATAAGTAAAAACACATTTTTAGAAACCACTTTTTAAAGGACTTGAGGTTGTACACGATGTTATCAGTTCATTCCTATTGAATGTTGTGACCTTTAAGAAGGCCAAAGAGATGCTGTTAAATAATAGAATTTGGCTTTCTGAATTATAGGTTGAGATACTGAAATTTAGATTCTTTTCAAAAAAATTTTTAATATTAAAAAGAAATTTGCTTTTTGGCCATGTGGGATCTTAGTTTACCTGACCAGAGATTGAACCCATGCCCCCTGCATTGGAAACGTGGAGTCTTAGCCACTGGACCCCCAGAGAAGTCTCAGAGATACAGAAACTTAGGTTCATAATAAGGGACTGGCAGTATAAGGATCAGAAAGAACATTAGCAGGAAGCTTCTAAATTGAGGGAAGATAAATGCTCAGATAAAACTACAGATATTATTAAATAAAACAATTCTTATGAAGAAATATAATTGCATCATAGAAAGATGTCAGTAAGAAAAAAATGTTCAGTAAAGCCAAAGAATAAACAGAAGGAAAGACAGTTGGAAGGAACACAGGGGATCCTTGCCACACCAAGCTACTCACGTCTCCCCTTTCTTTTGATAGGCAAAGCGGTCAAGGAGAAACAGAGTGCTTCTTGATTTCAAGAGGCATTCACAAAACTCTTTCATAGTTTCCCTTAGTTGATAAAGTTTAGAAATGTAGTCTGATAGCCCAGCAAGATAGAGTCCCAGTTGATTAAACATCCGAGAGTGCATATTCTTGTTACTCCAAGTGAAGTCTCTCCTAGCAGCCCAGATAGCCTTTCTTCATCTGGGCCTGTGTCATGCTGAACTGAGGACTAAGATTGAGTCGTGAGTCACATCCTGTCCAGCTCTGTGACTGACTCAAAATCCAAGATGAAGGGCAAATACCAAAATAACAAAAGGAAGGTTGAAAATGGTATGAGCAGGCTGAAAGGAAGGCTTAGCTTGTGAGATGAATTGTAATGGTGATCAACATGATGATCTGCCATCAACTTGGGAAAGTTCGCTGCTGAGTTGCAGAATGGGCAGGCCAGATGTCAACAGTAACATGATCTAGGAGTGTTAGGGGAACTCAAGGTTCAGTGTGAGCACGACCTGGCTATAAAAATAAGGCCATGTCTCATTCCCCCTCTGTGTGAGCCATTAATTAGATGGGTAGTCCTCAAACTTTCCTACCCAAACTTTCCTTCCACCTCTAAAAGTCCATCATGTTCCCCTTACCCCCATGGTAGAACCACCACTTTCAGTTAAAATGTAATTGTGTACCTACAAGGAAGGGCTTCCCAGGTGACACGCGTGGTAAAGAATCTGACTGCCAGTGTAGGAGACATAAGAGACCTGGGTTTGATCCTTGGGTCGGAAAGATCCCCTAGAGGAGGGCATGGCAACCCACTCCAGTATTCTTGCCTGGAGAATCCCCATGGACAGAGGAGCCTGGCAGGGTATAGTCCATGGGGTTGCAAAGAGTCAGATACGACTAAAAAGACTTAGCATGCACACATGCATCTGTGTGTGTGTGTGTCCCAAGTCCAAGTCCAAGTCCAAGTGAAGGTGTCTGTGTATATGTATGTGCAAATGCTCATACAGGCCTGCCCAAGTGTGCAGGAGCAGTGCCTCGCCACAGACAAGATCACATCCCTTTTCCTTCTGACTTGAGGTGTGTGTGTGTGTGTGTCCCCAGTCCCAAGTCCAAGTTCAAGTCCAAGTCCAACTGAAGGTGTTTGTATACCTGCAGATGCTCATACAGGCATTTCCAGATGTGCAGGAGCAGTGCCTCACCAAGGACAAGGTCACATCCCTTCCTTTTCTGACTTAGGGCACCTCCCCACTACCATTCTCTGTATAAAGCCACTTCTCTGGGTGCAATTGAAACCGTTCCCCTAGCCTGACTACATGCAGAAGAAAACTGAGTTTAATGACAGAGTGACACATAAATATAACAGGAGAAAAGCAAATGGAGGCCTGAGACTAGCAAACCTGAATTTAAACTTGACTTGAACCCTCAGAAAATCGAAATTCTTCCATGCAATATTTTTGGGGTCAATATTATTTTCATAAGGAGCAAAAATGATGTTCTTTCAAAATGCAAAACTACTGGAAATAGGCAGTTTCTGAGATGGAGACTCCTGACCATTGCTGCATTTTAAGGCAAGAAATGTCATTGTACCTTCTGGGGGGAAAACCTATTTTATTTTCGCCCATAAAGCTACAAAATATTTTCACACAAAGAAGCTCGGAAGGAGGGTATTTCCTTCATTTCCGATTTTTGTAGAATTTCTACGAGGGTTTTTCATCTTTTTTGATTTTGTCAAAGGTAAGGAATTTTTTTTTCCATAAAGCTGCAATTTCAACCTCCTGAACATTAAGCAGATATAAATTATCTACAAGGCTAAAAAGTCTTTGATTAACAAGCTGGGGAATTGCAGGTATTAAAATTGCCCCCCAGAGGGAGTGCATACCATTTCATGAATGCATTAGATATCTACTTTGAATTACAAAGAAAAATTAATTAAAAAGTATATGTTTATGAGTAATGTGTATTCCCTTGAGTTCCTTCTAAAAGCCACATATATGAAGAATCTAATAAAATTAAATTACATTCGCTGCCTATTTTACTGCAGCAACATGGAGAAAAAGATAAAAGCAGGGGCTACCTAACATTTCGTTCTGGAGAACTGGTGCCCCAACTGGTTGGGATGGATTTTAGTGCCTGACACCCATAGGAAAATTCTCTGTGTGGCCGAGACAGGGCTGTAGCTGCCTTGAGAAGGGTGACTCTGAGCTCCTGCAAACAGCTCTGCTTCCATCTCACTCTTGGCTCTCTGAACTGGTCCAGCTATGCCCACTCGAGTTCTGCAGATCCGTAGTGGTGCAGGCTTCATTTGCTGGAAGACATCTGCGCTGGGAGCTAGCAGGCAGCCCTGCTTGTGGTTGGCCATTTTATCAAGTCCAACCACAAACACAGTCTTTTTCCTTCTCGTCTGACCTGTCAGGCAGTGCAGCCTTAGCATCTCTGAAAGTATGTAGGTCTAGAAGCCATACGAGTATTCTGACATCCCACACTTGCCCATATTTTGTTTATTCCATAGGTACCTCATTCTGTTAGCTTTTTGTGCCTCTTTTTTTTTTTTTCCTTTTCCTTCCCTGTGCTTTTTCCCTTTCGGTTGCCATGGAAACCATTTCCCTGGTAGGGGAGGAGCCTAAGGGCATCCAGGAGTGTGAAGTGAAGTCAATTTATATCATGGTTTGTGAAATATTGGGAGTTTGTAATCACTGTTATCACCACATATGGTAAATCAATCTCTCTGTAGAGCAAATTTCTAAATATTGATATGAGTATGGGGGTGATAGAATTTTAGAAACTCGCTCATCCCAGAAACTTGCACGGCAACCTTTAAGATATACATTTCTATTTTATTTTGTTTGTACAAATAGGACATGAAATACAAAAGAGACAAGAGGTACTATTTATGCTTTTTATCTATTTTAACTTCTTCAAAGGCATGGAATGGTCTCTAACACAAAGCATATGGTTGTTTTAATGATACAAATTAAAAAGTCCTGTCTGATCAATTATAAAGTTTGTATATATTCTGTATGTGTGTGTAAATGTGTAATTTTTTCACACGTAGCTCATGTATAGCAGAGCAGTTATGCTATCTTCACGCTCACTGCTATCATTATCACTTGAAATCAACCGATATTTGGACAACTGTGTTAATTCACAAAAACGCAGGCTTTGAAAGTTTGTCAAAATATGTGCACTACACACAGGCAAGTGAGGTGATTTTATTTTTTAGGTTTTAAAATAGCCTGGTCTGTCCCCCTTGTCGGAACCACAACGTATTTATTTGGCTTCAATAGTCACTTGTTCTGCTCTCTGTTTTCTCTCAAAGAGCCGTGAATGATGAGAAGAGAAAATATTGGATTGTTTGTGTTGTTGAAGCAGATGCTACCTGAGTTGTGACAGGTATTTTAAGTATCATCTCCTGCATTCATTTAACACTCTGATGTGAACATTTTCAAACCATGGGCATCTTCTTGTTTGCTTCCCACCAAAATGAGTCACCTCTTGGGTGTGAAGAGAGCTGGAAGAAAATGGGAACACGAAATTCAGGTGCCAAGGGGACCAGTAAGAGAGGGGGAGTAGAACTGATGCTAAAAGTTTGGCTGGCTCCAAACACAGATGTAGGACAACCAGGGAGACTGTGGGTATTTTGATTTTTTGTTTGTTTGTTTGTTTTCTGAAAGAATACCCTATGCTAATTTTAATGAAATTGTGGTTTAGCTGACATTTTTGAACAATAACTGTTCATAAACAACATGTGCATGATGCTCTCCTAGCATGTTGTCCTCTCGTGAAGAGGGTTAGAGGCTGGCTGGATCCTTGAAACACTGTGTAATCGCATTCCCTTTTTAGATTTGGGGAATGTTGAATATTGTATGATCTTTTGAGACAAAGAAGTCTTTAGCTTAAAAAGGGAAAAAATTTTTAAAAACTTAAAAAAAAACTCAAGCCATCTTATTTTAAGGTTTTTATAGAATGTACACAAAAAAAATTAGAAAATGGAATTCTGTGCAATTAAAGACAATAGGAAAGGCCTGGAGGGAGGGGATGGAAGAAAGGTTGGTTGATTGTTGAACTTATTTTAAAAAAGTGCCTCTGATTTCAGCAGAAAGCCGAACAAGTCCAGACACTGCTGACGGGGGTGTCTGTTCTTTTTCCATCCTTTGTCCTCCTCTGCCCAGAGACATGTTGTTTGAAGAAGCACTACCCTTTTTCCCAGGCTTTGTTTGATTGCATGAGTTGGTTTTATAATTGCTTCTTTAAAAAACAAAAGTGTTATTGAGGTGTAGTTGTTTTACAATGTTGTGTTAGTTTCTGCTGTACAACAAAATGAATCAGCTATATATATGTGTGTATATATATATATATGTATATACACGCACACATAGGTCCCCTCCCTCTTGGACCTCCCTCTCGCCACCCCCATCCCACCCCTTTAGGTCATCACAGAGCACAGAGCTGAGCCCCCTGCTCTATAGAGCAGCTTCCTGCTAGCTATGTATTCTACACATAATGGTGTATATATGTAAATCCTAATCTCCCACTTTGTCCCATCCAACTCCCCTCCAGGTCCACACATCCCTTCTCTACGTCTGTGTCTCTATTTCTGTCCTACAAATAGGTTCATCTCTACCACTTTTCTAGATTCCACATACATGCATTAAAGAATGATACTTGTCTTTCTTTTTCTTACTTTGCTCTGTATGACAGTCCCTAAATCTATCCACATCTCTACAAATGACCCAATTTCATTACTTTTTATGGTTGAGTAATAGTCCCAAGTGACCCAGTGAGTAAAGAATCCACCTGCAATCCAGGAGATACAGGGGACTCTGGTTCGATCCCTGGGTTGGGAAGATCCCCTGGAGAAGGAAATGGCAACCCACTCCAGTATTCTTGCCTGGAGAATTCCATGGACAGAGGAGCCTGGTGGGCTACAGTCATTGGAATTGCAGAGTTGGACATGACCGAGCAACTAACAATTTTACTTTTGGTAAAATCAGAAAAGCTCCAAAGTTCTCTCTGTATGTTTATTATTTGTTTGGCTTTGGTGTCCAATAGATAAAAGTCATGGGTCATTTGAAGAAAAGGAAACATTCAAGAGTGTGGGTCTGGTACTGAGCAAAGCCCACTGTCTTGTTCAAAGCAGAAAGGGATAGAGTCATGAGCAACAAGTAGGGAGAAAATATCTAACTTTCAACATTTTGGATACTACATCTTAGTGACCTCCATCTAATTCAGTCAGCTTCAGTTAGACGCCACCTCCCCCAGGACATCTGGCCCCACATTACTAGATGGAGCAGCAGAGACTCTTCCGGGCCCACAGCAAGAGGGGTTGGGGATGGGCTCATTTAGGGAGTAAGAAAAAGAGCTCATGTCTGGAAATCGGTGCCCAGCTAAAGACAGAGAACGGCTTTCATCAGAAGGTATAAAGAGACAGTTTGAAATTGTAAAGAGGAAGACAAATCATGAGAGCAGAAGCCGGGCAGGTCTGGGAAGCTAGGATGAGAGGTGACATTGAAATGGAGCACGACTCTATGGTGCTTGTCCCCCATGTCCTCAGCCTGCCTTTTGTCTGTGCAAAAACTTTAGCCAAAGAATAAGTTTAATCAGAGAAGTGAGAACAGGTCGAAACAAAGGAAAACAAAGGACACCAAATAGTAATAGTTTAGTCATTAAGCACTGTCAAGGACTTTAGGTTCCTTCTCAAGGCCTATAGATAATATTCGGAGCTGTATCTTGTGAACTGTCTTATAGATCCTGAAACCCCACCATGTGGAGAAGTTAACTACATGATGAACAGGCTGCAGCCGTGACAGAAGCTGCCACAGTTTCAAGAACTGGCATGTAGCCCCCTTCTCTGTCTATAAAAGCCCTTGCCCCCTGATTGTTATTGGGGAAGAGTCGGCCTCTGGAGTTTGCTTCCCCTCAACACATCCCCCCTACCACAGTTGCTGGCATCCAAAATAAAGCAAACTTTCCACCAACCTTGCCTCTTTATTGGGTTTAGAGCAGTGGGCAGCTGGACCCACTTTGAGTTACATCATAACCCAATGTGCTCTGGATGGTTGTCTGCTGGGTGACACAGGGACAGACCACGTGTGACACTGGCAGTGTGAGAGGGACACGCAGCACCTCCGTGCTCACCATGTGTTCTCATGACTTGGTAATATCAGACTTTCTTTTTAATGAAACTTTTCAATTTTGAGATAATTGTGGATTCATATAAAGTCTTTTGAAAGAAACCAGAAAGAGCCAGGCTTCCCTAACGATAACATCTTGCAGACTTAGAGTACAAGAATCATGATTGAGACATTAGCACAGATACAGTCAAGATGAAAGATATTCCCATCACCACGTGGTCTTTCAGTTGCCATGTTCTAGCCACATCCATTCTTTCTGTCCTCATCGTTTCCTTACCCCCAGTAACCACTAAGCTGTTCTCTATTTCTGTAACTTTGTTTCTTTTTTCAAGTATGTAATGTAATGGAAGCACTGTGTAATCTTTAGGAACTAGCTTTTTTCTCAGCATAATTCTCTGGGATTTCATCCAGATTGTTGTA
This sequence comes from Bos taurus, assembly GCF_002263795.3. Lineage (NCBI taxonomy): Eukaryota > Metazoa > Chordata > Mammalia > Artiodactyla > Bovidae > Bos > Bos taurus. The sequence goes on from NC_037341.1 coordinate 28,626,326, forward strand.
TGTATCAAAACTTTGTGCTTGTAATTATTCATCCATTGAAGGACATCTGGATTGTTTAAAGTTTTTGACTATCTGTTATGAATTAAGAGTCTATAAACCTTCATATACAGGTATTTTTGTGAACCTGAATTTATTGTTTCTTTAGGATAAATGCTAGGTTGTATGGTGGTTGCATGTGGAATGTTTTAAAAAGCTGGCAAAATGTCTTTAAGAAGGGCGTAGCATACCTTCCCAGTAGGAGACCTAGTTTCTCTGCATCCTCACCAGCTTCTGATGTTTTCACTATTTTTTTAAACAATAAAATATCACTTTATATTTATTAGACCTACAAACACTATTTAAAAAATTTTTTGCCATTCTGATAGGTATGTAGTGATTTCTTGTTGTCATTTTAATGTGCATTTCCTGACTGGCTAATGATGTTGGTCATCTTTCATTTGTTTTCAATAAAAGGTCTCTTCAAGTCTTTTGTTTATTTTCTCATTGGATTGTTTTTACTGTTGAGTTTTGAGGATTCTTTGTATATTCTAGATACTAGCCCTTTGTCAGATATATTGCTTGAAAGTATTTTCTCCCACCATGTAGCTTGTCTGTTTATCCTCTTAACAAGGTGTTTCATGGGATAAAACTTTTTCAACTTGTCAATAATTCCTTTTATGGACCATGCTTTCTCGTCAAAGCTACACACTCCATGCTTAGTCCTAGATCCTGAAGAATTTTCTCCTATGTTTCTTTTTCAAAAAATTTTATAGTCTTACATTTTGCATTTTTGAAAAAAAATTAGACACAAGACTTAGGTTTGTTTTTGTTTTTGTTTTTTACCTACAGATCTCTAAAGGAAGTGTGAGAGCAAAATTTAGCATGAGTTGTATATGACAATCAAGTGCATCATGACTATATCAATGAATGTCTGTGTAGATGTCAGCACCAAGAACAAACACCTCATTGAAAACCAGCTCAGCGTTGACCATACCAAAGGACAAATTCTAACTGTCCCTTTACTTGCTATGTGACTTTGGACAAGTCAGTGACCTTACTTGCCTTGGTTTCCTCATCAATAAAATGTAGATAATGTTGCCTATGCTAGCGTATAATGATGAGTAGATAACATATGATTCCCCAAACATGGTAAGAACTTGAAAATACATAGGTTGAACATATTAAAAAATATTAATGTATATCCTATTCCTCTCATTACTGAATCATTGGGTTTTAGGTACATTCTTCTGTCTTCTAAAAAGAAGGAGAGTAAGAATTTTCAAGAGCATTTGTATCCTTTTTTCTCTTGAATCCTAGATATTCAGACTAGGATGAGGGCGTCTGGGGAGGTTGGAGGAGACAAAATATTACTTACCATTAAATGACAGCCAGAAGAGTCAAATACTCAATTGTTAATAACTCAAGCTGGATATAAGGTCATTTTTTCATTTTTCACTTTTCTTTTTATTAAATTTCAATGTCCTTAAGAATGTCCATGAACTTCTTTGAATTAGAAACTCTTGTGCTTTTGTTGACATTAACGAGGGTTTATAGAATGAATGCTTCAGGTATGAGACACACGCATCCATACAAGTAGCAGTACACTTATATTCGTAGAGTCAGAGCAAGATGGTGGAGCATGAACTACACAGTGGGAAGTGTGGCTGAGGGAGGCTAGTTGTGAGGGAGAGAGAGTGTCTATCCCGAGTTCTATAACCATGGCAGTGAGGTCTGGTGAGAATTTAAGACTAAATTACATTCTCATAAAAGGAGAGAAACAGACTCCTTAATTCTTGCAGTGTCTTCACTGGTGGATTGCTGTCAGGAAGACCTTTCTGTTTGGTACTTAGCATATTTTGGTCATTCTCTATAGTATAATGATGTGTTCTAAGCCAATCATTTCTTTAAACTGTGAGAGAAAATTATTTATTTAAAGAAAAACATAGTATTGCTTTAGGGCCTCCAATGATGTGTACAAAATACAAATTCAACAATTAAATTACATTAAATCAAATTAACTCTGGCAGCTGTAATTTCCCATGAAAAGCACAGCAGAGTATTGGACATGAGAGAATGCCATGTAAAACCTATTATTTTTTTTCTATGGTTTGAGTTATTTAATCTTTTCATTCCCAAAAGAATTAGAATGCTCAAATATACTTTTTATATGATTCAAATTTTTCATATTAAATATATCTACTTGATTTGTCTATTAAAATTTCTGTTTGGCAGCATATCATTAATAACTTGACTACTTAAACTAAAAACTTAAACAAATTAACAATAATTTGGTAACTATCAATATGAACTGATGACTACCACAAAAGCAAATTCTCATCATATAATATCGATTATGGCTTGTTTAACATATGTGTGTTTTATAGCCATACTTCCATTTTTATCCAATAGTAATTTAATATGATGAGCTCCCTGCAGCCTGGAACTATTTCACTTTGGGTATTTAGCAGTGGTTGACATATCATACTTGTAATTTGAGTTAAATTTAAAGACTATATGGTACTGGTGATGTGATTTTCAGCTTTATTTATTTATTTTTAAATGTTTTAGGGCACACCATGTGGCATGTGGGATTTTAGTGGGTTTTATCAGGGATCAACCCATGCCCCTTACACTGGAAGCACAGTCTTAACCACTGGACCATCAGGGAAGTCCCTCAGTTTTAGTTCTTAGCACCTAGTTTGAGTATGACATTTAGACAAAACATCCTTAAAATGACTCATCTCTCTCTCTGCCTCCATCTTCATCTTCTTCCTCTTTTTCTTCCGATGTATATTTTATTTGTCTGAATTTTTAAATATGATTTTTGAACTATCAATACAGGTTGTGACTGACTTCAAGAATTAAAGATTATCTAAAACTATCAAAGTTACAAACAGCAATCATTCGGGCTGGTATATACAGCTGAAAAGTTTGTATGTACCAGAAGTCTTTACCTAATCTGCCAGTGTATCCGGATAGTGATACTGAAAATGGGAGCCAGGCGACTTGGGTTATGGTCCTGGTCCTGGCATTACTTTCTTTTTCAAACTCAGAAAACTCACCTGATCCTTTTTTGTTTTGGTTTACTCATATACAAAGTGCTGATAATATAGGGGCTTCCCTGGTGGCTCAGACAGTAAAGAATCTGCCTGTAATCGGGAGACCTGGGTAATAGGACCACATGAAAATATGACTATCTAAAATAACCTAATTATGAGGTTCAAAACGAAATATATTTATAAAGTATATATTATATATACACACATATTTTAAAAGTATAGATATTATACAAATGTTAGCTGCTTTGTCAGAATTGTCAATAAATTAGTTAATAAAATACATAGTTAATATTTGCAATCTGAAGCATTATAGTTATTGTATTATATAAATTGTCACATGTTCCAGAAACGTGTTAACAATGTAAAACCGTGCATTCAATATCTGTGGTATTAATAGAAAGTCTTGAAAGATATCAATGCTCTGTTTTAATAAAAATCAAGTTTTACCAGATATCCAAACCAACCCAGGTGTTCTCTGCTCCAATAGACTTGCAAAATTGAGAATTCATTGGCCCTAAAAGCAATCATTTCCATCACCAGGAATTTTGCAAGCTTTCATAGATCTCTGAGGAAGTTTTTCCAGCCCTTCCCATTGGCTCAAGATGGCTTAGAATTGAATTTAGACTTGTGAGGAGAAAGTAATTGGTAATTTTTCATTTTACTAACATCTCTGAGTGTGTGTCTTTGTGTGAGAGAAAAAGAGAGAAAACCATTGATATAAAAGTCTTATAGCTTCTTTCCATATATGCTTTCCCTATTCTTTCCATATATACTTTCCCTATTATGCATTAGAAATTTTGGTGGCTTGGTTAAAACAGATTTTTGGTCATCATGGCTTGGGGAACAAAACATATTTTAAAGATAGTTCAGGATCATGGTTGCAGATCTGTCTAATGATTTGGGCCTGTTTCTGCCCTGGAATTCCTGAGGACTTCATGCAGAATTCCCCACTGTGTCTGTGCTTATTATGCAACACTGCAACAGCAAAGAGGGAAAAATAGCTTTTCATTTTTTTCTGACATATATTGTTATTTTTTGGTGACTGAAGGAAAAAGCAATGTGTGCAGGGTAGTTTCTATAAAACTAAGATTTCTCTGAAGGCAGCCCCAATTGTTATTGTTCAGTCACTCAGTCATGTCTGACTCTTTGTGACCCCATGGACTACAGTACACTAAGCTTCCCTGTCCTTCACTGTCTCCCAGAATTTGCTCAGACTCATGTCCATTGAGTCAGTGATGCCATTCAACCGTCTCAACCTCTGGTGCCCTCTTCTCCTCTTGTCCTCAATCTTCCCCAGAATCAGGGTCTTTCTCAATGAGTTGGCTCTTCGCATCAGGTGGCGAAATTAGGTTCTCATAAATGAAGTCCTCAAACCAACCAGATGTAGTCTGGTTCATGAAATGTACTGATTTTATGAGCTGTTTTCAGGGAAAAAAAAGAAAAGCTTCCAAATAGCTTTTGGAAGCTATTGTCCAGAATCTTTTCGAAGTCACAGGAAAAGGAATTGGAGTCCGAGTGTTGATCCAGACCTCAGGTCAGCAGATACCCCTTTCTTCTCTGAGAGCTCCTATTAAGACCTCACACACATGAAGGTGAATCTTTGTTAAATATATACATTGTTGTTGTTGTTTAGTCACTAAGTCATGTTCAACTCTTTTGTGACCCCATGGACTGTAGCCTGCCAAGCTCCTCTGTTCGTGGGATTCTCCAGGCAGGAATCCTAGAGTGGGCTGCTATTTCCTTCTCTAGGGGATCTTCTTGATCCAGGGACTGAACCTAGTGCATAGGCAGGTGGACTGTTTACCACTGAGCCACCTGGGAAGCCCTATATACATATACATATACACATACACAAACGTGTACACATACATGTGATTGTCAGATTCCCTGAAAGCAGCTTTGTTTAATAACATTTACCTGAGTGATGGAATTTGGGAAGTTCTGGTCCCTTCCGTCCTCTGTCACAGGACAGAAGAACTTGGAAGGATGCTGTGAGGTCTTTTTTAACAGGCCTGTTTGGGTCTCAGACCTTTTCCTGCCTGCTTCTCTACTCTTACGTTTTACTTCTTCCCTCCCAGAACTCTATATCTAGTCTTACTCTGTGACTTGCACTTGGGAGCCTCTTACATCCAGAAATTCCATCCTTCCTACATCGACTAATCTTGAAAACATTCAGCTTTTCCTTCATGACTCAGGCCATTGTCTTTGCTGTTGAGAAAGCTGCTGGTCCAAGCCAGGTGCATCATCCATTTACCCTTATAGATCTTGTGTACATTTTCAGTGTACCACTTATCACACCATATCACAATTGTGTTTATTTATCAGTCTACTTATGAGCTCCTTTAGAGCAAGTGCAGAAACTTTTACCTATAATCACCATAAGATAGTATAGTGCAGGGATCATTGTGGATCTTCACCACACATGTGCACAGGCTTGCACACACACACACACACACACACACACACACACACACACATTTTAATTGGTGAAGGAGTAAATTGGAGAAAGGGATTCTCAAATAGGGGCTTAGAGAAAAGATGAAGAGTATAAATACCTCTTGAGAGCAGGGATCATCTCCTGTTTACCTCTGAGCTCTCAATGCTTGGAATATAGTATGTACTCCATAAATATTTATTGAGAAAATAAACAAAGGGATATATAGAACAATAGATGAATATTTGCTGTCAGCAAAAGTGTTGCTATAAAACTTTGATTATCTGCTTGATAAGGGCGTCCTTGCCACCAGTTTCATTTCTTCTGTTTTGTCTTCTTCTACACCCTGCAACTTAGTGTGTTGGCAGATAGACCCACAGGCCCAGGCCCACACCAGTTCTGAGCCAGATACGACAGGGGCAAGGATTATATCAATAACCTCAGTCCTACCCTCCTGGGATCCAGTTTTCTTGATTACCTAGGCCTGGTGCATCATGAATAAGTTCTGGGACTGTGTCAGCAACTTATTAATAACAGCCTTGGGTGAGCAGGGCCCATTTGGCAGGGTTATTTCATCATCCCTCCTATCAGTTTCAATTTCCTCTGCTGTATGCTGGTACATTTCACTTCCCTGACTGGACTTCCTCCATAGACAGCTGGTAGGCATTTTTTTGTTGTTTGTTTCTTTCCATTATCACACCCTGCTACCTGCTCTCTTCTTGATTTATTAGATTTACCAACTGCTCAATCATTTCTGATACTGAATCTTTACACCTCTGCTTACCTCTCTCCAACCTTATGTTTCATGAGGTAAGATGCAGGAGTGGTGATGGTCTTCTATTTTCAAATCCAATGAGGCAAATCAGGTGGTCATTGGGGAATTCCTGGTAAGCCACTTTATCCATCAGAAAAGTTCTATTTATGCTGAGTGCCTGGCTAAGCATATTTTTTCCTAGATTTATTTTTTTCTATATAGACATTGCCAATGTTTTCACACATAATGAGCAATATAGTTTTATACTGGTAGATTTTAAACATTTTAATTAATTTATTCATTTGGCTGCACTGGATCTTAGTTGCAGCATGTGGAATATTTCAGTTGTAGCATGCAAACTTTTAGTTGTAACATGTGGGATCTAGTTCCTTGACCAGCAATGGAACCCAGGCCCCATTGGCAGCATCTTAGCCACTGGACCACCAGGGAAGTCCCTATACTGGTACATTTTTGAAGGCTCTCTTACACATCATCCTTAAAATGAAATAAATATCTATGTGTTCATACTGATATAGAGATAAAATAAGCATATAAATTAGGGAAAAGGCAAGCTCTTTCTAATAGAAGAATTTCAATTAATAGATGTGGAAGAAATGAGGGAAGATGAAAATCATCAAGGGACAACCAGTAGAGTAATAGTTGTTACAGGTGAGCTATATCAATGGATGTTAAAATTTGTGGGCAGAAGCTTGAGGAGAAATATCATGTTCATGTAGTCTCAAAGCATCTCTCCCAAATATTCATTAAATACAAAAAGAATTAACATTACTGTGTAGATGTCTGCAGGCACCATCTTATTAAATAACCAAGGTGAGCATCATGCCCTGATATGACTCACTGACAAGAGCACATCATTTCTATGGTAAAATGGTCCCAAACACATAATCTTAATCATGAGAAAATATCAGGAAAATAAATTCATCTGGAGGGCATTTTACAAAACACCTGACTGATACTCTTCAAAAGTGTCAATTCATGAGAGACATGAAAAGATTGTCGCAGACCAGACAGGGAGAGACAAGGAATTGTCATAGATTGAAGAAAATTAAGGAGACATAACAACTTAGTGCAGAAAAAAAGAATGATGGAAGAAAAACTTGCAAAAATTTTACTAGTTCGTAGTCAGTAGTATCATACCATGTTAATTTCCAAGTCTTGTTGATTATCATCTTGTCATCATGTAAGATGCTAACACTATGGAAAAGCTGGGTCAAAGGTACACAGGGATTCTCTGTTCTCATTTCAACGACTTTTCAGACAGTTTGTGTCTGTGTTAAAATAATGAACTTAGGTTAAAACAATGTAGATTGCTTAGAACAGGGCCTGGCATACAGTAAATGCCTAACAAAGTCTCAGTCTTCCTGGGTGGTGCTAAAGATAAAGAACCTGCCTGCCAAGGCAGGAGACATAAGATATGTGGGTTCGATCCCTGGATCAGGAAGATCCCCTGGAGGTGGGCATTGTAACCTTCCAGGATTGCCTGGAGAATCCCATGGATAGAGGAGCCTGGTGGGCTATATACATAGTCCATGGGGTCAAAAAGAGTCGGCTACAACTAAGGCAACTTAACAGGCACACACAGTCATCATTATTGTCACTTTAGGTGACACCCAGTATGCATGTGAAGTGCACTACACATACAAGCACTCTGCCCCAAACCCAAGCCCTACATGACAGAGCCCCTATAACCAATGAGTAGTTCTTTCCAGAAAGGACATGGAAAAACTGGGCTCTGGTGCTCTCTTCCAAAGCATGTAGGAAAAGAAAACAAGACATTCTTTTTGCTTACTTTATCTGTTCATCTACTTGAATAGATTGCTTGAATTTCTCTGAATGTACATAGAGACCCCTAGCCAGATTGCTTTGAGATAGTCAAGATGGACTCAGGTCTGGGAGGCCATATTTCTCTCATTGTCCAGAGCTGTTGAACAGCACTGCCTCAATAGATAAGAAAAAATTGTTTTCAAAAAGCATTTGACAAGGTTTGACATCGAAGATTTTTATCTAAAGTAGACCCAGGGAATAGGAGGTAAAATAGTGTATTGTTGCAGAAAACTAATTTAAGAGTAGCAGACAAAAGGCAGTCTTAGATGGCAGGTTCAGCTTCAAAGGGAGTTAGAAACAGCATGCTTTCCAGAGCTCTGGGAACCAGGCCCACCTATTTGGGGACGTGTGCAGAGGAGGAAAGATCATTGAGTTTGCTGGTGATACTAACATTGAATATTATCAGATTGAGAAGGATTTAAATTGCAGGTGATTAAGGCAGAGTATGCCAAACATGGTTCAGGTATAAAAAGACAAACTACTAAGTACAGGATCAAGGAGCCAATTATGCAGAACATACACCCAGGAAAGGATTTGAGGATATTGTGGGGAAACCTGGAAAACCATCAAGACAGAGTACAACCGCATTAGAAAAAGGAACCCAGATTTACTAGGTTATTTCGTCAAAGAGGAAGGAGATGAGAGGAGAGAGTAAAACTGTACCTTGGTGAGGCATTTACTTGATCCCTACTTTGAATACAGTGTCCATTGCTGGACTGAACAGAAGATGAAAGAAAGGAGGTTTGAGGATGGGAGATGCGGCAAGGAGAAACATTTAATTGGGAACCTATTTCCATTTTATTCTCATTGGGAAATAAGGGATTTAATGGTGGAGGTTTTTTTTTAAATGGGATATTCTCAGGGAAATTTTTGAAATACAGAAAATGGTGGACATGTTATTGTTTAGTTGCAGACTAAAAATCTCCTTTAAGGGACTCAACTAGAAAAGTCGATTATACTGCCGATATGTTGGTCTGTGCACATAAAGGCAAAACTCAATCCTGGGGTTAATACAGTAGAACCAGAGCAGAACTATTTAATGCTATATCCAAGAAAAAGCTGTCAGGAAAAGCTGGGAAAATAAAAGTGCAAATGAATTGAAGAGACACTTCAACTTATTTTTGGTGAAGAAGGTGATTAAAAATCACTGCTAAAAAAAAATAATAATCACAGGGAAAAAGAAGTGGGAACAAATTTTAAGTGACCAGTTTTGACAAGCGAAGTTTTCGTAATTTGCAACATCTTCCCATATATACACTAGAAGGTAGTTACATAAACAAGACTTGAAGTTTTCCACTTATTTACATTTGTGTGCATTGCCTTTCTGATTCTGCCACAGTGAATGTGGATCCATTTTAACTAAGCAAGGTATGCCAATTCCAAGTAGCTCAATCTAGCATTCTGCTTCCCATGGTCCACTAAACTTCATATATATGAGTCAACATGGAGTTCTGCCTACCTTGGCACACAGTAAAGTGAAAGCAGAAGCAATTTTACTGGTGATTTAGGATTAAAAAATAATTTTCATCTGAAATATGCAGACCAGCAAAGCAAAGTACAGAGTCTTGTTTACTCTTTGAAGCAGCTATGTGATTATCGCGGCTTGCCACTTTACTTTGCATGATAAAAAAATCACAGAAATTTCTAGCTGGAAGGGACCTGAAGAATCATCTAGTACAATCCTCTTAAATTCCTGATAAGGCAAATGAGAAACAGAGGTATTAAGAAATTTACCCAAACTTTAAAAGGTACTTAGAAGCAAGCCTAAAACTAGAGTCTTGATTCCTAATCCAGCATTCTAATATTCAAAGTTGGGGTCTTCTAAATGTATAAAGCAAATTTAACAATGTAACCCTGAATTATGAACATGCAATTATGTTGGGAATGTCTTATTTTTTTTGTATTCTTTTGAGGTAGGACGTCTAGAGTCTCTTGCAGCATTACAGTGTAGGATCCAACTGTTGGGAACTACACAAAGGTTGAGAAGTACATGTCATCTCTAGGACAAGAGTGACCCCTGACTATTAGACTGGAAGGGGACAGATCAGTCCTTGAGAAAGCACAGTCCTTCATCAAGAATCACATGCCTTAAGGTAAACATTGACTTGGAGATCAAAACTACTTTGTATCTGAATCAGGAAGATCCCCTGGAGAAGGAAATGGCAACCCACTCCAGTATTCCAGCCTCCCATGGACAGAGGAGGCTGGCGGGCTACAGTCCCTGGAGTCACAAAAGAGTTCAAACACGACTGAGCGACTAAACAACAACTAATCTAGTGATAGCTTTACTGCAACTAATGCAACTTGGGCAAATCAAGTGTGCTTCTTTCTTCTTGATCCTCCTAAGGGAAAGAATAGGATTGGATGATCTGTTGTTGTTTGGTTGCCGTCATGTCTGACTCTTTTGTGATCCCATGGACTGTAGCCCGCCAGGTTCCTCTTTCCATGGGATTTCCCAGGCAAGAATATTGGAGCAGGTTGCATTTCCTTCTCCAGGGGATCTTGTCGACCCAGGGATCGAACCTATATCTTCTAGAAGCGGAAGCCCTTTTAGAAGAACTACAACTAAAAATGTAAGATTCTAACATTACAGTTCCTAAAAATGTAAGATTCTAACGTTACAGTAACAATGCTTCTTACACAGAGGATGAGGAAGCAGAGAGGATGGAGGGAGAAAAGTGTATTGAAGAGAAAAAGTATAAGAAGCATAGATCTGAAATGTGGAAAGTAGAGAGAGTAGTAAAGATGACACTGGTGTGTGACAGAAATTACATTTGGATGTGCTTTAGGAAAGTGCCATATAATGTGGTTCTAAAGCACTGGCACCCCACTCCAGTACTCTTGCCTAGAAAATCCCATGGACAGAGGAGCCTGGTGGGCTGCAGTCCATGGGGTCACTAAGAATCAGACACGACTGAGCGACTTCACTTTCACTTTTCACTTTCATGCATTGGAGAAGGAAATAGCAACCCACTCCAGTGTTCTTGCCTGGGGAATCCAAGGGATGGGAGAGCCTCGTGGACTGCCATCTATGGAGTCGCACAGAGTCGGACACGACTGAAGAGACTTAGCAGCGGCAGCAGCAGGCTTCCACCACAGGGGCCATGGATTTGACCCCTGGTTGTGGAAGTTTGACATTCTGCTGGATGCTGCCAAAAAGGAAAAATAAAAAAGGGACTTCCCTGGTGGTCCAGTGGTTGAGATTCCAGGAAAACACAGTATTGGAAATTGACATGCAGTTTCTCCATAAACCCAAGACTGCAAGTTTGTCCTTCTGAAGCAGACAATATTCTGTGGGGAAGGGGGAGTGAGGGAACCCACTCCAGTGTTCTTGCCTTGAGAATCCCAGGGACGGGGGAGCCTGGTGGGCTGCCGTCTATGGGGTCGCACAGAGTCGGACACGACTGAAGCGACTTAGCAGCAGCAGCAGCAGGGGGAGTGAGCATCACATAGAAGAGATGGTTTTTTTTGTTATCTAGGGACATTGATATGTGAAAAATACATACTAAGGTGATTTAAAGTATAATCACCCTCAATGTTGCAAGATGTCAAACTATGAGAAAAATCTATGCTTCTGAGACCAACTGAAGGAACATAGCTCATTGCATGGTCTCGAGAACCAGGAAGGGAAATATAGAATTCAGTCCACCAGGGACAGAGGGTGAAATATTTATATAACTCTCAATTAGGGAAGATTTTCTTTATCCTTTAAGAGTGTCTTCCTTTGACCCAACTGGCTTATTGACTTATTAATCTGTCATTGTCTCCTGCCAAAAAGTCTCTATCTTGTTAAAATCTCTAAAGTATTAATATCAACCTAACATGATATCACATGTGGATTTACATAATTACAGGACTCTGTACCTATGGGAAACTTTTCATGCATATTCTCTAAATGTTCTGCCAGGAGAACTTTGCTTTTACTCATGAAGATATGTTAAATTATTCAAATAACATTCTGGGTTACATGTTCAAAGCTAGGTGAGGGGAGTGGAATCTTTCAAGTGGCATTTCATTATTTGGTGCTGAAATGGGAACATCCACAACCTGTACCTGACTTTGAACTTCACATTGTTATGGTAAGGCCTCTGTAGTAGTTGAGATTGTCTGCAAAACCTGTCCTCCCAGTGTATGGGACTATGATGTATTATTTTGTACCAGCAATTCATCAACATTTTGGAAGATGTCTACCTCCGGGAATAGGACAGTAGGGTCCATGGTTTCTCTATTACATTTTGAGCTCTGCTCTTTGGTTGTTGTTTAGTCACTCAGTCATGTCTGACTCTTTGTGACCCCATGCACTGCAGCCCAACAGGCTGTTCTGTCCATGGGACTTTTCCAGGCAAGAATACTGGAGTGAGTTGTCATTTCCTCCTGCAAGGGATCTTCCTGACCCAGAGATCCAAACCGGGCCTCCTACATTGCAGGTGGATTCTTTTACTGCTGAGCCACCAGGATATTTACAAAAGCCCAAAAGATATTTACAAAATGTGTGATTCTTTGTTCTTTTAAAGTCATGTAATTAAAAAATTAGGTAAATAATGTAGAAAGGTTCCAAAGTCATAGCTTGAATGATCTTATTCAGTAGCTCAAGAGTTTAGAAGTCAAACCTTTTAAAACTAGCTGCTATTAATAACCATCATAGTCAATATATAGACTTCTCTATTTTCTTGCTATCTTTTGCTTGTAGTTTATTTATAAAAGGTGATGTTTTGATATTGCTTGAAAGAGATTGTTATTCACTTATGTGTGGCCAGATTTGTATTACAAAGATCATGCTACACAATAGTTTGGGTGATTTATTTAAATAGTATTTAATAATAAGCAAAATCAGAAAACATTTTGGTGATTACATAATTATAAGGAATCCTTCTTGTGTTTAAATATAATATCCATATTCTATAGGTCCACTGATATCATGATAAAGTCGATATTTGTAAGATGCTTAAATTTTAATTTAACTAAATGCCATGAATAAACACCATTGATATTTGAATAATTACACATGGATACTTCCTTAGTATATTATCACATGATACATTAATATGAAACTGTCAATTTGACTAAATTAAATAATATTTGGTTACTGAATATTAACCAGAATATTTTTGCTACCTTTAAATGTTAGGAAAAATACAAACATCTGTGAAATTATCATTAAATTAAATGTAATGCAGGCTATGTATTTTTCATCACTTTATACATTGAGGTAATAGATTTTCAAGACTACTGGTTGTGGTATTTGCTGCTGCTCAGCCCTAAATTATCAGGTCAATGTAGAAATTATTTAGATCATGGGTTTCAAATGAAGAATATGTTAAACCTCAGAAATTATTTTAAAATATGCACTCAGAATATAAAATAGGCACTGAATAATTAATGATATTCAGAATGATAAGGAAGAAACGAAACAATGACAATTTCTGTAGAAACTTTTCACTTACCTAGGCACCTTCACCCATTTTACTTAGTATTATTTTTACTAGAAACAACCATACCAAATATAACCCACACAGAAAAAAAAAGTTTTGCTCCACTTGCCTCTCCTACAGTGCCAGGGGGATGGATTTAATGATCTTATAGGCTTTTTCAATCTCTCTAATATTTGTGAAATGGCAACTGTCAATGTTGAACCAGAAATTGCTGAAATAGCACAACTTTTTGAAATGGATAATATCTCATAGGACAAGAGCCCAGAAATGGAAAGAACAACCATAAACCTCACTGAGACTCATCTCAATGGGGTGCCAACTTTACTCTTCAGCTAATAAAAACAACCAACTTTCAAAATGCTATCTGTCAGTGAGTCAAAATCAGCCAATTTGAAAGTCACAGTGCCATGTATTATGTGTGCCAGGGTATAGTAACTCCTTTTTTTTTTTTTTCTAAATAGAAGTATAGTTGCTGTACAATATTACATAAGTTACAGGTATACAATATGGCAGTTCCCAATTTTTAAAGGTTATGCTCCATTTATAGTTATTAACAATGACTCTTTCTTAGTGTGCATATTTTTCATTTTGAGTTTTCTGCTGCCTGATAATTGGTTTCTATTATATCTTGTTAAGGAGTATGATCAATTATGTATATCCCAGATGGAGTTAAGTTTAGTGTTACATATTACTTAGACTCTGCCTATTTGTTGATAAATGGAACTTCTATGGAAATACAACATTTAAACTAAAGCATTTTCAAGTTCTTCTAGTACATTAGGCAATTAAAATCTCTCTTCCTTTTTCCAACATAGAGTCTGAATTTCTAAATATTATTAGTATATGACAATTTTTTTTAAAGTGGTGATTTTAGAGCAGAGGTCCTTGAGAGAAAGAATGCACAGAGAAAGGAGTCCAAGGTACTTTTATTTTCCTCCTAGAGGCATTTGACAAATTCTAATGTATATAAGATGATGGACAAAGAAACCAAGCAGAAGTCACTGCACAAAAGTTGAGTTTTCAGTAGTCTTCTAGTGCTGAGGGTGTGTGAACTAGTGTTCAGGCCTTACCAAAGAGGAAGGACCCTAGACAAACAGTAAATGTAGAAATTAACTATAAAACTTTAGTTTGATTGAATCATTCTTTTATTAGATTAAAGTGATCTCCTCCAACTCAGGCTGCCTACTAGAAGATATGTACATATCCTCCAGAGTCTTCTCAATTTTTCTTGAACAATACCTTGGCTGAATAGCGAAAAAATTTATAGGCGTCCCGAAGGGTCAAATGACAGAAAACATACAAAATTTCCAGATGGCCCAATCAGTGTAGTTCTCAAACACAAACTTTAAAATAACTGTAGTTATAGTATTCAAGAAAATACATGACAAAATGAAATATTTCACTGGAAGTCCAACATCCAGGAAAAAGAATAAAATGGAAATTATAGAATCACAAAAAGCAGCAATGAAAATTCAAGACTAGTAAATGTGTTTGATCTCATACTGGATACAGCAGAAGAGCAGTTTTGTAAACTTGAAGACAGGTTGGTAGAAAATATTCAGACTCAAACATGAAGATCAAAAAGAATGGAGAATTTGTAAAAGGGGCCTAAGAAACCCAAGGGAAATATGGAAAGGTCTAATATATGTTCAACTGCCTTAGAAAGGCAGGAAAGAGAAAGCATAACAGAAGCAATAATTACAAAGGCAATGACAAAACGTATTTCCAAACCTGAAGAAAGAAATCAACTCATAAATTCATGAAGCAATGTGAAATCCAAGTAGAATAAACATGAACAAACCACTCCTGGACACATCATAATAAAACTTCTGAAAAAGAAAGGAAAAATAAGAAGTTAAAAGAAGCCAGAGGAGAATAAAACACATTAACTTCAAGGAGGAAACAATAAGAAAAATAAATTTTTGTGCAAAACAATAGATGCCAGCTGCAATAGAACGACAGTTTCAAAGAGCAGAAAACTAGATGACAACCTGAAAATTTTATACTCTAGGAAATTATCTTTCAACAATGCCAGTAAAATATAGGAATTTCCAGACAAGATAACACTCATATAATTTAATTCATTGCCAGTATATCTGAATTAAAGAAAAATGAAGGGACTTTGTAGGCAGAGGAAAAATTATTCTAGACAAAAACAAAAGACTGCTGGAAGTAATGAAGAAACCAATAAAGGTAACTATATGGGTAAAAATAAATGAATATCCACTAAACAAAATACAAGAGCAGTGTTTTGAGACCTCAAATGCATAAAGAACTCAAAGGCATGGTAACAGCAAAATCTGTGGTAGTTTGGGGAAAGGAAGATGTGCACCGAAACTGTTTATTAAAACTGACCGTATGCTGGCCGTAAAACCAAGGCCCAGAACTGTCAGAGAATAAGAATCACTCAGGACGTCCATGGTGGTCCAGAGGTTAAGAACTGCCTGCTGGAGGACACAGGTTCGATTCTAGGTCTGAGAAGGTTCCATATGCCACGAGGCAGCTGAGCTGGCGTGCTGCAGCTGTTAAAGCCTGCCTGCACAGAGACTGCTCTCGAGAAGCCCCTGCAGTGAGAAGCCCACACACTGCAGAGTGGTCCCTGCTCACTGCAACTAGAGAAAGCCCGCATAGAAATGAAGACCCAGCACAGCCACACACACAAGAAATCACACAGATTATGATTTCCAATCGTAGTAAAATTAATCTTGAAAGCAACAGCAAAAAGTTACCTTAAAAATCCCACAATACTTGGAGGTCTTGGGAACTAAAGGTAGTAATTAATAAACATGTTAATTAAGAAATTTCAGTGGGTATCAGAAAACATTTTAATTGTATAATAGTAAATATAGATATGTAAAAACTTGTAAGATGTTGCTAAGTTAGAAATTAGAATGAAATTTGTAGTTTTAAGTACATTATATTAGAAGAGTAAAAATGGTGAA
The DNA here is from genome assembly GCF_002263795.3 of Bos taurus. Taxonomy (NCBI): domain Eukaryota; kingdom Metazoa; phylum Chordata; class Mammalia; order Artiodactyla; family Bovidae; genus Bos; species Bos taurus. The sequence goes on from NC_037341.1 coordinate 28,642,771, forward strand.
AATTTAGTCACCTAAATACAGTCTCAAAAAGTTAGTAATGGTTAGTTAACACACACACACACACAAACCCACAACAAATAAAATGGAAGGAAGCAAAGATGATACAGAAATTAATGAAATAGAAATCAATAAATGGGAGATAGCAACAGTTAGAACTGGACATGGAACAACAGACTGGTTCCAAATAGGAAAAGGAGTACGTCAAGGCTGTATATTGTCACCCTGCTTATTTAACTTATATGCAGAGTACATCATGAGAAACACTGGGCTGGAAGAAGCACAAGCTGGAATCAAGATTGCCGGGAGAAATATCAATAACCTCAGATATGCAGATGACACCACCCTTATGGCAGAAAGTGAAGAGAAACTAAAAAGCCTCTTGATGAAGGTGAAAGAGGAGAGTGAAAAAGTTGGCTTAAAACTCAAACATTCAGAAAACGAATGGCATCTGGTCCCATCACTTCATGGGAAATAGATGGGGAAACGGTGGAAACAGTGTCAGACTTTATTTTTGGGGGCTCCAAAATCACTACAGATGGTGACTGCAGCCATGAAATTAAAAGACGCTTACTTCTTGGAAGAAAAGTTATGACCAACCTAGATAGCATATTGAAAAGCAGAGACATTACTTTGCCAAAAAAGGTCCATCTAGTCAAGGCTATGGTTTTTCCAATAGTCATGTATGGATGTGAGAGTTGTACTATAAAGAAAGCTGAGTGCTGAAGAATTGATGTTTTTGAACTGTGGTGTTGGAGAAGACTCTTGAGAATCCCTTGGACTACAAGGAGATCCAGCCAGTCCATTTTGAAGGAGATCAGCCCTGGGATTTCTTTGGAAGGAATGATGCTAAGGCTGAAACTCCAGTACTTTGGCCACCTCATGCGAAGAGTTGACTCATTGGAAAAGACTCTGATGCTAGGAGGGATTGGGGGCAGGAGGAGAAGGGGACGACAGAGGATGAGATGGCTGGATGGCATCACTGACTCGGTGGATGTGAGTCTGAGTGAACTCCGGGAGTTGGTGATGGACAGGGAGGCCTGGCGTGCTGCGATTCATAGGGTTGCAAAGAGTCGGACACGACTGAGTGACTGAACTGAACTGAACTGAAATGGAGATAATTAATCATACTACAAACCAGTCACTTGAAAAGTATAGCATTATTTATGAATATCCAGCAAGATTTATCAAAAAATAAAGTACCAATTCCTGATCTCGGGAATTAAAGCAAAAAGAACCACTATAGATGCTGCATATCATAAGAATCTATACTGTAGACAATTTTGATCTGAAAATTAAAAGAAAAAAAGTTTTCTAAGAAACAGCATTTACTAAAATTGATATAAGACAAAATAAAATAAACTGAAAGTTCTTTATCTAATCAATTGAATCACTAGTTAAAAGCCTCTATAGAAAGAGCATTCCAGGTCTAAATGATTTATTTCATGATTATATTCTTTCAAATATTGTGGAAGAAATAAAATCATTCCTATACAAATCTTCCAGAGGATAAACATAGAGGGTACATTCCAAACTTGAACTACTTATGAAATCAATATTATAATACCATAACCTGATATATTGAAAGAAATGAAAATTACATTCCAATCTCACTTATAAACATAGGCATAAAAGTCTCAAATAACATATTAGCAAATTGAATCTAGCAATAAATAAACAGAATAATATTTTATGACCTAATTGAGCTGATTTCAGGAATGCAAGATTGATTGAAGTTTGAAAATCAACCAATATAATTCACTGCACTAGCAGAACACTTCAGAAAAAATATATAATTTCATTAAAAGCAAAATAATTTTATAAAATTCAATACTTACAGTAATTTTAACAAAGTAGAAGTAAAAATTTCTTAATCTGATACATGATATTTGCAAAAACAGATAAAATAAGTGTTTATGAAGAATCAGACAAGGATATTCACTACATCTTTGCAAATCAAAGTAAGGTTTATAGATTGACAGCATCTGCATCTCCAGGGAGCTTGTTAAAAATGTAGAATCCTAGGCCTCACTTCATACTTACTCCCTTAGAATTTGCATTTTAAGAAAATCTCCAGTAGTTTTATATGCATATTGAACTATGAGAAGGATTTCTTTAAACCACTTTGATTCTTTATGGTCCTATGGTCTCTGGTAAGACAGGAGGTCTTAACAATTGCAATAAGATAAGACAAATAAATAACTGTAAAAGGGTTAAAAAGAGAGGAAGTGAGGTGTCATGATTCAGGACAGCCAGACAGTGTATGTAGAAAATCTGAAAACTCTATAGATAAGTTATTAGAATTAATAAGTGAAGTTAGTAAAGCTGCTAGATGCATATTTAACATAAAAAGTTAAAAGTATTTCTATATACTAGTAAGAATTGATAATAAACTTGGAAATTTAAAATGGTACTTAGGAAAAAAACTCAGTTAAAAAAAAACTAAGTAAAAAAACTAAAGTATTTTCTGTGCTGAAACCTATAGAACATTATTGGAAAAAATTACAAAACCCTAAATGAATGCAAAGACATACCATATTTCTGTGCTGGAATATTTTATACTGTAAAAATGCTAATTTCCCACAAATTGATCTAAACACTGCAATTCTAGTAAAAGTTCTAGAAGATTTTTTTGGTGAAAAATAATAAGCTTCAAAAAATAAGATTCAGAATTACAATGAAAGTGAAAAGTTTCAAGAGTATTTTAAAAACATTTGAATAAAAAGAATGAATTTGGAGGGCTTTCTCTACTTGATATTGAGACTTACTAAAAAACTATTGTAATTAAGACAGAGTGGTAAGCACACTGGGCAGGCAGATGGACCAACAGAACAGAATACCATCCAAAAATGTATATAAAGTCATCTGAATTTTGATGAAGTTACCACTATAACAGTAAAGAAAGGATTGCTGTTTCAATAATTGATGTTGGGTAAATTGGCTATCCATAGGAGCTGCAAGAGATGCCTCTTCAATCTCTGGGCCTGGAAGATCCCCTGGAGGAGGGCATGGCAGCCCACTCTAGTATTCTTGCCTGGAGAATCCATGGACAGAAGAGACTTGCAAGGCTATGGTCCATGGGGTTGCAAAGAGTCAGACGCAACTGAACTGACTTAGGACACAGCACACACAAGGGAACTGAACTTTGATGTGATTCATGGGGTCGCAAAGAGTCGGACACAACTGAGCCACTGAACTGAACTCAACTGAACTGAACTATTCTATTGAAAGCAGAAATTCCAAATTCATCTGGAATAAGGTAACTAAAGATCTAAATATAGAATCTACAATAGTAAAGCTACTAGAAGATAACTTAGAAGAATATGTTGACCTGAAATGGGTAAAATTTCTTAAACTAGGCAAAAAACAAACTTGCCCATAAAAGAAAAGATTGGAGAATCCTACTTCCCAGGTTGCATTAGTGGTAAAGAAACGGCGACCAATGCAGGAGACATAAGAGATGTGGGTTCAGTCTCTGGGTGGGGAAGATCCCCTGGAGGAGGGCATGGGAAATCACTCCAGTATTCTTGCCTGGAAAACTCCATGGGCAGAGGAGCCTGGAGGGCTGTAGTCCTTGGGGCCACAAAGAGTCTAATGTGACTGAAACGACTTAACACAGCACGGCACTTCATTAAAATTAAGAACTTTTGTTCATCAAAAGAACACTGTTAGGAAACTGCAAACCACAGAGTGAGAGGTATGTCTGGAATTCATACGTCCACCAAAGATATCCTAATCAGAAGAAACCTTTACAAATTAATAATCAATAATATAATATGTAAAATAGAAAAAGTATTTGAACAGTCACTTCATAAAAGATAACATCAAAATGACCAAACATCAAAAGGTGCTCAACCACAATCAGTCATCAAGAAAACACTGATTAATACCAAAACATGGTACTGGTATCAGTTCAGTTCAGTTCAGTCGCTCAGTCGTGTCCGACTCTTTGTGACCCCATGATTCGCAGCACGCCAGGCCTCTCTGTCCATCACCAGCTCCAGGAGTTCACTGAAACTCACATCCTTCGAGTTGGTGATGCCATCCAGACATCTCATCCTCATCCCCTTCTCCTCCTGCCCCCAATCCCTCCCAGCATCAGAGTCTTTTCCAATGAGTCAACTCTTCGCATGAGGTGGCCAAAGTACTGGAGTTTCAGCTTTAGCATCATTCCTTCCAAAGAACACCCAAATCTACCCAAATGGCTGAAGTTATAAAGATCGTCAATAGCAATATCTTATGAGAATATGGGACCAACAAGAATTATCATACATTGCTAGGGGGAGTAAAAATTCATTGCACGAAAGTGATCCTTTTGTCAAGTAACCTATGTGCAACTATGTCTCTCCCATGGGAGACACGCAGGAGCCAACTAAGAAAGTAACTTGAGAGATCAGACTCAGAGCAGTCCTGTGTTCTGTAAAAGCTGGGACAGAGTGAAAAGGAGCCGAGGCAAGAGAAATAGTCAGATCACCTCCTCTTTGGGATTAATTTCAACGTTTTACCACTCAAGTGCCGGTTTCCCAGGTGATGCTGATTGTCAAGAATCTGCCTTTCAATGCAGGAGACACAAGAGATGTAGGTTTGATCTCTGGCTTGTGAAGATCCCCTGGAGGAGGAAATGACAACCCACTCCAGTATATCGACTGGAGAATACCACGGACAGAGGAGTCTGGCGAGCTACAGTCCATAGGAGCTTTGAAGAGTCCGACGTCACAATAAGCAACACTCATGTAGTAGAAGCAAGTTTGACCAAAGAGAGCTCAGGCACATGTGTTTCCATTTCCATTTAATTAATTAACTAATGTGTGTGTTTATATTTTTAGACTGGTAACTGTATTAGTCATCTTTGCTGCATAACAAATTACTCTCAGACTTAGTGGCTTACACAACAAACATTTATTATTTCCAAGTTTCTCAAGGTCACAAAACCAGGGAGGATTAGCTTGGGTTATTACCAGGGTGATTCTCACTTAGGGTTATGTTAGAATCACAAGCTTGCAGTGACCCTGGGCTGGGGTTATCTGAAGGGGGTAAGGAATCTACTTCTAAGCTCTCTCCAGTGGCTGTTGGGAGAGGAAGCTGCAGGTGACTCCCCTGTGGGCCTTTTACCTTGCTCACACCTCTTGGCATCTGGTGTAACTCTATGGTTAGTGATTCCAGAAGGAAAGAAAAAGAATGCTTAAGACAGAAGCTGCAGGCTTTTATAAGCTAATATTAGCAGTGAAAGCCTTCCTAGGTGACACAGTGGTAAAGAATCCTCCTGCCAATACAGGAGACCATCAGAGACTCAGGTTTGATCCCTGGGTCAGGAAGTTCCCCTGGAGAAGGAAATGGCAGCCTGCTCCAGGATTCTTGCCTGGAAAATCCCATGGACAGCAAAGCCTGGTGGGTTACATTCCAAAGTGTTTCAAAGCATCAGGCAGAAGTGACATTCTTCTGGCATTTAAGCAAATCAAAAGTCCAACCTGTAATCATGGAGTACTGGGTCTAGTACCATCTCTTGAGGAGAAGAGTATCAAAGAATTTGTACATGTATGTTTAGGTCACACTGTCCAAACATTCACATGTGATAAGGTTCAGAATATATCAAAATCTCCCCAGGACACCAGTTCCACTTCTTGGGGTTATCCAATCCTTGTGTGTTCCAGAGGCAGTCTGTGCTGTGCTGTGCTGAGTTGCTCAGTCGTGTCAGACACTTTGTGACTCCATGGACTGTAGCCCACCAGGCTCCTCTGTCCATGGGGATTCTCCAGGCAAGAATGCTGCAGTGGGTTGCCATGCCTTCCTCCAGGGGATCTTCCTGACCCAGGGATTGAACCCAGGTCTCCTTTGTTGTGGGTGGATTCTTTGCCATCTGAGCCACCAGGGAAGCCTCAGAGATAGTCTATGAAGTTACAAATGCTGCTAACACTGTAAATCCTTTGAAAGCTCTAGTTGGAGTGCATGTGTGCCAAGTTGCTTCAGTCATGTCTGACTCTGCAACCCCATGGACTGTAGCCCACCAGGCTCCTCTATCCATGGGATTCTCCAGGCAAGAATACTGGAGTGGGTTGCTGTGCTCTCCTCCAGAGTATCTTTCCAATCCAGGGATCGAACCCACATCTCCTACGTCTCCTGCATTGGCAGGCGGGTTCTTTACCAATAGCACCACCTGCGAAAATGCAGCTAACATTAACTTCTTTGAGAGCTATAGCTGCAGTACTATGAATTAACCAGTCTCCCTGACTTTTATCAGTACAAATCAGCACTGTTTTCTGTGCAGGGTGTGAATAGAGGAATAGAGAACGACCTTCACCATACCTTCTCATATAAACTCTTGCCAACTTCAACCTACTTATAATTGTAGTATATGCCTTTTCAAACATTGGCTTAAGAAAAGCTATTTAATTGTAGCTGGGTTTTTCCCCCCTTTGGAACATTCTTTGTGGCTTTCTCTCACTGTTAGCCAGGGCCTTAGGCAGTTACTAGAAAGGACTAAATTGAGTTGCTTTTGTTATTAGCTGTGGTTTGTGAGTCAGCTTACTGCTTCTAAAACAATTACCGAAGGAAGCTATTATTTTGAATAGAAATTTGAGTATATTTAGAAGAAAACGAACCATGTATTTTCTTCTGGCTGCCTCTGCTTCCCAAGCTCATTTCAAAGATGAAAAGACTTTAAAAAAAGAGCAAAGGAGGAAGGGAAAAAAAAAAAAGGTTAGATTGAGAGTAAGAGAAAGGGAAAGTGAAAGACCGATGTGTAGACAAGGGCTTGAAAGGAGCATGGCAATGCTCAAAGATTGGGAAAATTACATTTTAAGTTTTATAGAACATACAGTTAAATTATTTTATTATCTTGAGATTTCCCCAAATGATAGGATTTGTGCTGACATACTATGCCAATCCATATTAGCCCAAAGAGATCAATTCTGAATAGCTTCATTCTTTGAAAGATATGTAATACATTCTGTGACTCTTCCCGGGGAAATGATGCAGGATAATAAAATCATTGTTTGTGTATGTGTGTTTGTCCTAGATATGTCACACACGGTTTAGATTCTCAGTTTTTTTTTTTTTTTTTTAAGTGAAATCTAAGCTGAAACTAAAACCTAAAGCAAGCTTCCTTTGACCTAATTCATATCTAGCTAATAAGAGACTGATTTTCCCTTGAGGTTCTAGTATTTGAATACTGTGGATGAGTCCCCTGTTGCCACAAACAGTTCAAAAAGTTTTCATGTAAGTTACATTTATGAAGAGACCATCTTTCACTTGTTTTGCTAAAGCTTCATTCCCATTTAAACCATTTTACATCCTTTTTGGAAGTAGGTAGCGTATATTTAAATTGGTAAGTAGTCACTTTAGAATTTCACAGATTTTAGCAGACAAGCCATGAAAATTGTCATCCATGACATGTTTATGGTAGAGTTTCAGAAAGAATTTTTTATCTTCCCAAAGTTCTAAAGCAATGAGGATAGGTGAGATGATTTCTGTTTAAGAGGAGACTTGAAAGCAAATCTTTCTGAGTCTTTCAATCCCATTTTTACACTGGTTCATTCCAGAATAATTTTAAAGATTAGAATATAACTGTATACAGTTCAGTTCAGTTCAGTTCAGTCGCTCAGTCGTGTCTGACTCTTTGCAGCCCCATGAATTGCAGCACGCCAGGCCTCCCTGTCCATCACCAACTCCCGGAGTTCACTGAGACTCATGTCCATCGAGTCAGTGATGCCATCCAGCCATCTCATCCTCTGTCGTCCCCTTCTCCTCCTGCCCCCAATCCCTCCCAGCATCAGAGTCTTTCCCAATGAACCAACTCTTTGCATGAGGTGGCCAAAGTATTGGAGTTTCAGCTTTAGTATCAGTCCTTCCAAAGAACACCCAGGGCTGATCTCCTTTAGAATGGACTGGTTGGATCTCCTTATAGTCCAAGGGACTCTCAAGAGTCTTCTCCAACACCACAGTTCAAAAGCATCAATTCTTCGGCACTCAGCTTTCTTCACAGTCCAACTCTCACATCCATACATGACCACTGGAAAAACCATAGCCTTGACTAGACGGACCTTGTTGGCAAAGTAATGTCTCTGCTTTTCAGTATGCTATCTAGATTAGTCATAACTTTTCTTCCAAGGAGTAAGCGTCTTTTAATTTCATGGCTGCAGTCACCATCTGCAGTGATTTTGGAGCCCAAAAAATAAAGTCTGACACTGTTTCCACTGTTTCCCCATCTATTTCCCATGAAGTTATGGGACCAGATGCCATGATCTTTGTTTTCTGAATGTTGAGCTTTAAGCCAACTTTTTCACTCTCTTCTTTCACTTTCATCAAGAGGCTTTTTAGGTATAATCAAATAATAGTGGACAGTCAAAATGCAAACCTTCAAACAATCATTCTGATAATTTTATCAACATGAAATGTCAGTCTAACACTAACAACTATTTTAGATTAATTTTTTTTTCCTATAACCCAGCTTTAATCATGAATACTTTAAGTTCAGATACTCCCAGTTGCTCACTGTTCCCTTAACCTGGCATTCTTAGGGCTTCAGATTCTAATCTTGATGTATTTCTCCAGCCTTAGTTCCCACATGTCTCCCCATGCACCACCCTAGACCTCCCATAGGTATGTATGTGTGTGTTCAGTCATGTCCAAGTCTATCAACTTGATGGATCGTAGCCCACCAGACTCCTCTGTCCATGAAATTTCCCAGGCAATAATATTGGAGTGGGTTGTCATTTCCTACTCCAGGGGATCTTCCTAACCCAGGGATCAAACCTGAGTCTCTTGTGTCTCCTGTATTGGCAGGTGGATTCTTTACCACTGCACCTCCTGGGAAGCCCCTAGACCTAGGGTAGTCAAGGCAAAGTGCCCTTCTGGGGTCCCCAGGCACTGGAGCTAAGAACAGCAAAAGTGTTCTGCTAATCCCATATATATCTGGTCTTCCAGTTGGTCCAACCTTGGGTCCAGGGTAAAAGTGGCTTGTTGATCCATTGTTGTTCTGTTTTCTGGACTTCTATTAGGACCTAAGCCTAATGCAGAGATGAGGATGCCTAGGCTATCCCTAAGTGAATATTTGGCTTGAATTCAGATGCTGGATATCAGAGAGGTCTAAGCATAATCTAAATGTTGTGACAACATATTGAGTAGTCCCAAAGATAGCTCAGTTGGTAAAAATATCCGCTTGTAACACAGGAGACCCCGGTTTGATTCCTGGGTAGGGAAGATCCGCTGGAGAAGGGATAGGCTACCCAGTCCTGTATTCTTGGGCTTCCCTTGTGGCTCAGTTGGTAAAGAATCCTTCTGCAATGCCAGAGACCTGGATTCGATCCCTGGGTTGGGAAGATCCCCTGGAGAAGGGAAAGGCTACTCACTCCAGTATTCTGGCCTGGAGAATTCCATGGACTGTATAGTCCTTGGGGTTGCAAAGAGTTGGACACAACTGAGCAACTTTCACTTTCAAGTGCAAGTAGAGATTCTTCTTGTGTTAGTAGGTGAGTAATAGATGCTGAAGCTACCTAGAGTTCCCCCAAAAGATGATCAGATTACCTGGTGAGAGCTCTCCAGAACCATTTCTAAATTAGAAATGGAAGGTCAGATTTTCTGGTTCATTCTTCCTGTGTCCTGTCCTGTGTTATTAAAATTAATTCTTATTATTACAGGATGCATTTCAGCTGAAAAAAAAAACACACACTTAGGATGACAGACTTAGCCTCTATAAACAGTTAATATAACTTATTTCTTAGAGTGGTATTGGGAAATAACAAAATCTACTCCCACATTGCTACTTCTATATTCCATAAATTTTTCTAAGAGTCTGAAAGCTGGAAAGGACTTTACCCTCATTCTATTAACCCAGTGTTTCCAGGAAGCATAACTACCAAAATGTTTTCCTGGGTGCCCTCGGAGCTTGAAGACCCTTTATTGTTAGGCTTTAGACTCCTTGTCTTCTGGTCATCATTCAGCCAAAGCATCATCTTGGTTCTCCCCAGTTTTATGATCTTTTACCATTAACAGGAACCATATCTAATGTTATATTTATATGTGTAGGAAACAAGTAAAAGTTACAGCAAAGGGAACATATATTGGTGGTTGAGTATAGACTTTTCAATCAATTTCCCTGACTCAGTCAAGGTCCCTGACTCAAGGAGTCCCTGACTCTTCTTCTTTTCTAACTCCCTGTTACTTGCAGGCTTCCCTGGTGGCTCAGACGGTAAAGCATCGACCTGCAATGTGGGAGACCTGGGTGTGATCCCTTGGGTCAGGAAGATCCCCTGGAGAAGGAAATGGCAACCCACTGCAGTACTCTTGCCTGGAAAATCCAATGGTCAGAGGAGCCTGGTAGGCTACAGTCCATGGGTTCACAAAGAGTTGGACACAACTGAGTGACTTCACTTTCACTTTCTTTCTTTCATTACTTATAGTACAATGTATATTGTTCATTATTAGCTACAAATAGCATTGGCCATATTTACAAATTATCTCCAAATCTGAAGATGCGATGTTAATATCCAGTGGCTCTCCATCAATTGAGAAGTGGATTTCATACTAAAAGGTTAATTGAAATAGTTATTTAGCACTTGGAATTAACTTTCCTGTCTAATTTTCAAAGTCTTGGGGGGATCCAGGGATGGATTCCTGTGGAAAATGGGAGGGGGGATTCTCTAAAACTATGTAGAGCTTAGAATAGTTACAGCCTTTCAGAGCTGGAACTGAAACTCTTACTAGGCCATAGGGGTCTCATGTCAGATGCAGTAACAAATTCTTCCTACTTATTGATATTTTTACTCCTGGTTTTGTATAGGAAAAAATATTTCCTTGCCTTTAAAAAAAAGTATTTATTTATTTGGCTACATTTGTTGCAGCCAAATGAGACCTTTGTTGCAGCACGTGGGACCTTTGTTGTGTCATGCAAGATCTTTCTTGGAGGCACATGGACGTCTAGTTGTGGCTTGTGGGCTCAGCAGTTGCAGCACGTTGGCTTAATTACTCCATGGCATGTTGGATCTTAGCTCCCCAATCAGGGATTGAACCAATGTCTCCTGCATTGCAAGGCAGATTCTTAACCCGCAGGTTAAAGGGACCAGGGAAGTCCCTTTCCTTGGCTTTTTTTCTTTTTCCTTAAATTCTCAATCAATTCCTATTGTTTACCCCTTTCTTCTGCATTTCCTTTTCTGTCGATCACTGAAAATAATTGAAGTTCCAAAACTTCTGCCCTAGGCGTTCTGTTCTTCCTCTACTCTTCTTGATGCTGTAATACTCATTTAGAACAGAGACACATGCCACTATTATCTGCTTTCTACTTATAACAGAAGTTGCCTAACATGACATTCCCCCCCCTACTAATTATAGAAGTAAATTTAGACTCAGTACAGCTTTTAGGAAGGCCCCATTGATTTATCTGAGTTGCTACACAAGATGAACATTCTAGTTCTTATTGACAGATGCTGAGGACATTGAACAAGATACTTGCTTGTCCTGGCTTCAGATTCAGCCATTAAATGACAGTCAAAGTCATCACCAGGCATCACAATCTACCCAAAGCAATCTCTTATCCTTTGCTCTAAATCTTACTAGTCTTCTTTGATAGTAGATATAAAGATGTCACTTTATTTTCAGTTGATAAATTTAGTATCCTTCTACTAATTATGCAAACCAGAACACTTGATGTCATCTTTCTTCTCTTTCTCTTTTCCTAAAACCTATGTTTTTCACTTTTCAGTTGTACTTCAGAATGATTCCTAACACTTGTTGGGAGTTTTTTTTTTTTTACTGTTTCATTATCACTGAGGCAGTTCAAACAGCAGTACCTTCTCTCATGGACTATTACAAGAGTTCTCTGACAGAACACCCTCTTGGTTTACAGCATGATGACTGGATGGATGGCCATGGAAACCCATTGGTCAAATATGTGGAGAAAAAGCTAACGAGTTAGTTTTGGACATGATGGGTTAAAGTGCTCTGAGGATGCTCGTAGCAGTTGTTGAGAAAGAACTACTCAGGAGGATTACGCTAAGAAGAAAGTGCTACCCCAGAGAGCAGACTGGAAGTTGGCCTTCAATCTGTCTCTTCATCCTGCTAGAGTGATATGTTTTCGAAAACACAAATGTGAATGGTTTCTAAAATTTGTCAACAACTACCCGTAGTTATCAGGATAAAATCACACTACCATTCCTTAAATTAACATTATCAAGGGAAACATCATGTTGTTGGGTGTTGTCATCTAAACACTTCCACTAGAGTTCAGCTTTCAAAAATGACAGATTGTCAACTCTCCAACAGGACCTTGCAATTAGAAACTCTAGACAAAATACTTAAAAACCACTATTTGAAGGCACTGGAAAATGAGCAAAATAGAAGATATACTGATTCCACATAAACGAAACACTTAAACATGCAACAAATCTATAGGAACAAAAAGCAGACCAGTGGAGGAAGGTAGGCAGGTAGGAAAGGAGGGTGGGATTACAAAGAGACCCTCAGAAACTTCTCAGTGTGATGACTGTGTTTAATAACTTGCCCACAATGATGGTTTCTTGGATATATATGCACACACAAATAGATCTATATAAAAAACTTATCACATGGCACACTTTATATGTTACTTCTGGTATGACAATAATTGCTTACCAAACAGTTATCATTTTCATATACCCAGTTCAGTTCAGTTCAATCATTCAGCCGTGTCCGATTCTTTGCGACCCCATGAACTGCAGCAGGCCAGGCCTCCCTGTCCATCACCAACTCCCAGCGTCCACCCAAACCAATGTCCATTGAGTCAGTGATGCCATCCAACCATCTCATCCTCTGTTGTCCCCTTCTCCTTCTGCCCTCAATCTTTCCCAGCATCAGGGTCTTTTCAAACGCGTCAGCTCTTTGCATGAGGTGGCCAAAGTATTGGAGTTTCAGCTTCAACATCAGTCCTTCTAATGAACACCCAGGACTGATCTCCTTTAGGATGGACTGGTTGGATCTCCTTGCAGTCCAAGGGACTCTCAAGAGTCTTCTCCAACACCACAGTTCAAAAGCATCAATTCTTCAGTGCTAAGCTTTCTTTATAGTCCAACTCTCACATCCATACATGACTACTGGAAAAACCATAGCCTTGATTAGATGGACTTTTGTTGGCAAAGTAATGTCTCTGCTTTTTAATATGCTATCTAGGTTGGCCATAACTTTCCTTCCAAGGAGTAAGTGTCTTTTAATTTCATGGCTGCAGTCATCATCTGCAGTGATTTTGGAACCCAGAAAATAAAGTCAGCCACTGTTTCTACTGTTTCCCCATCTATTTGCCATGAAGTGATAGGACCGGATGCCATGATCTCAGTTTTCTGAATGTTGAGCTTTAAGCCAACTTTTTCACGCCCCTCTTTCACTTTCATCAAGAGGCTCTTTAGTTCTTCTTCACTTTCTGCCATAAGGGTGGTGTCATCTGCATATCTGAGGTTATTGATATTTCTGCCGGCAATCTTGATTCCAGCTTGTGCTTCCTCCAGCCCAGCGTTTATCGTGATGTACTCTGCAGACCATTCAGGTATGACCTAAATCAAACCCCTTATGATTATACAATGGAAGTGAGAAATAGATTTAAGGGACTAGAGCTGAAAGACAGAGTGCCTGATGAACTATGGATGGAGCCTCGTGACATTGTTCAGGAGACAGAAATCAAGACCATTCCCAAGAAAAAGAAATGCAAAAAAGGAAAATGGCTGTCTGAGGAGGCCTTATAAATAGCTGTGAAAAGAAGGGAAGTGAAAAGCAAAGGAGAAAAGGAAAGATATATTCACTTGAATGCAGAGTTCCAAAGAATAGCAAGGAGAAATAAGAAAGCCTTCCTCAGCGATCAATGCAAAGAAATAGAGGAAAACAATAGAATGGGAAAGACTAGAGATCTCTTCAAGAAAATTAGAGATACCAATGTAACAGTTCATATACCCAGAGATACTACGAATCAATAAAAAAAGTTAATAAAAATAGGTAGAAACATTTCACAAGGTATATGAGTTTCCTATTACTCTAGTAACAAAAATGTGTGTGTGTGTGCTCAGTTGTGTCTGACTCTTTTGCAAACCCTTCGGTCCATGGGATTTTCCAGGCAAGAATGTTGGAATGGGTTGCCACTTCCTACTGCAGGAGATCTTCCCAATACAGGGATCAAAGGTGATTCTCTTGCATCTCCTGCATTGGCAGGCAGATCTTTACCACTGAGCCACCTGGGAAGACAAAATACACAAGCCTTAAAACAATACAAATGTATTATCTTTCAATTAGGGACCCCAAACCCCCAATCCATCTCAAGAGCAAAATCAAAGGGCCAGCAGAGTGGGTTCCTTCCAGAGACTCTGAGAAAAGAATTTCTTTCCTTGTCTTTTTCAGTTTCTAGTGGCCATGCATCAGAGAAAGCAATGGCACCCCACTCCAGTATTCTTGCCTGGAAAATCCCATGGACGGAGGAGCCTGGTAGGCTGCAGTCCACGGGGTCACTAAGAGTCGGACACGACTGAGCAACCCCTTCACTTTCACTTTCATGCATTGGAGAAGGAAATGGCAACCCACTCCAGTGTTCTTGCCTGGAGACTCCCAGGGATGGGGGAGCCTGGTGGGCTGCTGTCTATGGGGTTGCACAGAGTTGGACATGACTGAAGCAACTTAGTAGCAGCAGCAGCAGCAGTGGCCATACGTATTTTGGGGTTTGTATCTTCCTAATCCACCTTCATAGCGCATCACTCCAGTTTATACTTCCAGCCTCACATCACTTCTCCTCTAACTCTTACTCTCCCTGTGTCCCTCTTTCAAGGAAACTTGTGATTTCATCATTATACCAGGCTTCCAAACAAGCATAAACAACTATCCACTGGAATGTTGATGTTGATAGTACAGTTCAAAGAATTGCTAACCTGACAAAGTTTGCTATGGATGTCACTTATCACCACACACAATATTTTGTAAAAGAGAATTTGCATTATATTAACTATGCATATAGAAATATGGCTCTTCAGAAATGCAAATACTGTCTAGAAAATGTTCAGTATATATATTTTGTATAATGTAAATGTATATACTATGAGTAAATTATTTATAAATGATTCCAGGGACAAGGGAAGGTAACACATAGGATTTATACATACATTGAATATTTAAATATGATTTTTAAAAGCAAAAATGAAGTTAAACTATATATTACAAGCTATAAACATTAGTTATAATAAAAAAAGTGGGCCACACATTTTTATGAGGTAAAGTGTTTAGAATCATTATATCTTCCCTGAACACAAGCTAGCTTTAATTTGACATGGAAAAGTATTCGTAGGGGACATAATTGGTATATTGGTATATTGAATTATTTTACTAACAACTTGGCTGTGCTTTGAAAAAAAATTTTCAGCTTACTTTGGAAGTTTTCCACTACAATAGAAAACTTCTAGAAAATGGTTAATTGAATTTTTACTTTCACTTAGTACATAATGAAAGCTACTTAAGGGACATTTTTCTAAAAACCAGTGGAAGCATTAAGGTTCCTAATTTATTGACAAAATAATAAAGGCAATATTCACTTACCATTTCAACAAAAACTGAGTACCTCTAAGGCAAAGACTGTATTTATATCCGGAAAGGATTATTATGGAATGGTGGCATGCATAGTGCCCTTGAAACATTGATTACTGGATTATCCCCAAGCTATTATTCCCCAAAGTTTATTGTGATGAGAGGAAAGTTCTAGTGGTGGTAAATCTTGGAGGTTGTAGCCATAACTTCTCTTTCCGTGGGTAGCATTGGCATGTCCGTAACAACATTCATTACATTTGGCTTCGCTCCTCTCAGAAGCTGTCTTCCCAGCCAATCGCGAATTCATCATTGTCATTGCCCGTCATCCGGGCCTATGTATCTCCTATAATTGATCTGGTGGAGGGACCCATCTCCCATTTTACAGCGACACACAGCTCATCCCAAGGATTCAGTCTGATGTGACAGAATTGTTCTCTTTCACAACCCAAAAGTCATATGTCAGTGAACTATTAATACTTTCAGTTTCTTGACCAGTTAAAAAGCTGACGGTGGTTTTATCTGTGGCTGTTTCAGCCAATTTGATTTCTTTCTCCTTAGCTTCCCAAACTTTTCTCAAAGGCTCAGTATTGGACTCCGAGGGAGGAGGGGGTGGGTGGGGGAAATAAGCAATGGGCATGATTTAAGTTTTGTGGATTATTAGGGAGACTGGAAATAATTTCAACTCAAATTGAAAGCAATCAACATTGTAAGAAGAATTCATATCAAGAAATCAAAATCTGAAGAACCTAGATGCCTGGTTTGGGTCTGAAATAATTGAGTTATTGCTATCAGTTGGAGCAATCAGATAACACTTATTGTAGATTTCTGTGGTTAGAAAACATGTGTTGGGTAAAATCTCCTCATGCATCCTTCCAAATCTCTCTAGGGTATTCAGAGGTCAGGACTCAAAAGACTGGAGCTTCTGTTGTCTCAAGAGACCTGGAGCAAAAGCATAACACAGCCTAGGTATTTCCATGGGAGAAAGAGTCAGGCAGGTGTTTTCAGAGTAGGCTCAAGCTGTGATTTTTCTTCCCGAAATTAGTAGTTTGCTCCTTTCCTATGTACCGCTTTCAGAATATTAACCTGATTTTTTCCCCCCTTGAATTCTAATCATGGCATTAGGGTCATTATGTCTTAATACAAGAAACAATAATAAAGACTTTTTAGCAAGTGACAATTCCAGGTGAGCAGTAAGCTCTGAGGCCAAAATATCCTGAAAAAGATTTTGTGATCCAATAAAATACTCAGTGAATTCTGGCAAATGCTTTATCTTGAACTTACTATTCTGTTCTATGTAGATGAGATTTGTATAAATTACATGATGTATCATAACTTCTATAAGGTGGACTTTTTTTAGATTTCGAGGAAGAGACGGGCATAGTGGGTGACATTTTGCTCTGCTAAAGCACATACAGAGTCCTCAGAATTCCAACACACAGTTGCTGGGACTGATGGAAGCCCCTGAGGGTCCATGAATTATGAGTGATGGAGCCTCAAGTGTGTGTCTGGCTGGGCTTCAGAGAAAATGAGATCCTTCCCCTGTGCTATGGGAAATTCCTTGACCAATCTCAGGACAAAGAGAAACTCAGGGCATCAACCAAGCCTTGAAGACAAGGTAGAAGGTAAAGAGGAAGCAAAGCTCTCTGAATGGGCTGCCGTGGTGTTCTGTGGCAAAGAATCTGCCTTCCAATGCAGGAGATGTGGGTTTGATCCTTGGGTTGGGAAGATCCCCTGGAGAAGGAAATGGCAACCCACTCCAGTCTTCTTGGACTGGAAAATCCCATGGACAGAGAACCCTGGAGGGCTACAGTTCATGGGATCACATATGACTAGAAATTAAACAACAACAGGAAATTCTGAGGCAGTGGAGGAGACTGAATTACATCATTCTTGCCTCCTCACCTCCTCAGATATGCCCTCAGCCCCTTGGGTTACATCTCCTAAAGTAGTTCAGACTGTCTTAGTCTAGGATGGTCATGGGTCCATCTTAGAGACCTCTTCCCTCTCCCTTGATAAAAGGAATCTGGGATATAACCCCTAAACATGTTTTTATTTCTTTCTACACATCCCAGCTGCCTTAGCAAATGACCACACTGGTAGTAACTATAGTGGCTTAAGAAGAATATTGTGGTGTCCCCAATCATCTCCCCTAAGCCTACAATTTCAGTATTTTAAGCTAACAAGCAATAATTACTCTAGTAATTAATATAAGATGCTGCTATGTGAATTCATTGAATCCAATTGCTTTCCTTGTTGTTTGTAGAGGGAAAGAAAATTGGAGAACTTTTACCATTTGTAAAGTGAGATTATGTATACCTACCTACCATGGTAGAAGAGAGGATTAAGTGAAATTATATACGACAAATACAAAAGGGCAAAATGGCTGTCTGAGGAGGCCTTACAAAGAGCTGAGAAAAGAAGAGAAGGGAAAGGCAAAGGGAAAATGGAAAGACATACCCATCTGAATGCAGAGTTCCAAAGAATAGCAAGCAGAGATAAGAAAGCCTTCCTAAGTGATCAATGCAAAGAAATAGAGGATAAAATAGAATGGGAAAGGCTAGAGATCTCTTCAAGAAAATTAAAGGTAAAATCCATCTTTCATGCAAAGATGGGCACAATAAAGGACAGAAATGGTATGGAGTTAACAGAAGGAGAAGATATTAAGAAAAGGTGGCAGGAATACACAGAAGAACTCTACAAAAAATATCTTAATTACCCAGATAGCCATGATGGTGTGATTAATCACCCAGAGTCAGACATCCTGAAGTCTGAAGTCAAGTGGGCTTTAGGAAGCATCACTACAAACAAAGCTAGTGGAGGTGATAGAATTCCAGCTGCACTGTTTCAAATCCTAAAAGATGATGCTGTGAAAGCACTACACTCAATATGCCAGCAAATTTGGAACACTCAGCAGTGGCCAAAGGACTGGAAAAGGTCAGTTTTCATTCACAGTTTTCATTCCAATCCCAAAGAAATGCAAGGCCAAAGAATGTTCAAACTACCACACAATTGCACTCATCTCACATGCTAGCAAAGTAATGCTCAAAATTCTCCAAGCAAAGCTTCAATAGTATTTGAATTGAGAACTTCCAGATGTTCAAGCTGGATTTAGAAAAGGCAGAGGAACCAGAGATCAAATTGCTAACATCTGTTGGATCATAGAAAAAGAAAGAGTTCCAGAAAAACATCTACTTCTGTTTCACTGACTACACTAAAGCCTTTAGACTGTACGGATCACAACAAACTGTGGAAAAATCTTAAAGAGATGGGAATACCAAACCACCTTACCTGCTTCCTAGGAAATCTGCAGGTCAAGACACAACAGCTAGGAGCAGACATAGAACAACAGACTGGATCAAAATTTGGAAGGAATACATCAAGGCTGTATACTGTCATGCTGCTTATTTAACTTATATGCACAGTACATCATGCAAAATGCCAGGCTGAATGAATCACAATCTGGAATCAAGCTGACACCAGCCTTATGGCAGAAAGTGAAGAGCAACTAAAGAGCCTCTTGATGAAAGTGAAAGAGGAGAGTGAAAAAGTTGGCTTAAAACTCAACATTCAAAAAACTAAGGTCATGGCATCCAGTCTCATCACTTGATGGCAAATAGATGTGGAAACAATGAAAACAGTGTCAGACTTTATTTTCTCGGGCTCCAAAATCACTGCAGATGGTGACTGTAGCCATGAAATTAAAAGACACTTGCTCCTTGGAAGAAAAGCTATGACAAACCTAAAAGCAAAGACATTACTGCACAAATGTCTGTCTAGTCTAAGCTATGATTTTCCCAGTAGTCATGTATGGTTGTGAGAGTTGGACCATAAAGAAAGCTGAGTGCTGAAGAATCGATGCTTTTGAACTGTGGTGTTGGAGGAGATTCTTGAGAGTCCTTTGGACTGCAAGGACACCCAACCAGTCCATCCTAAAGTAGATCAGTCCTGAATATTCATTGGAAAGACTGATGCTGAAGCTGAAACCCCAATACTTTGGCCACCTGATGCGAAGAATTGACTCATTGGAAAAGACTTTGATGTTGGGAAAGATTGAAGGCAGGAGTAGAAAGGGATGACAGAGGATGAGATGATTGCATGGCATCACCAACTTAATGGACATGAGTTTGAGCAAGCTCTGGGAGTTGCTGATGGACAGAGAAGGGTGGTTTGCTGCACTTAGTCAGACATGACTAAGTGACTGAACAGAACTTAACTGTTATGACAAACTCCAGATCCTGCTTGTATGTGTATATAGTCAAAATATGATAGCTGTTATTGTAATACTTATTAGTTAATAAGAGAAAGTTAGAGCCCAGAAGTGTTGCTAACTATTCCTTAAGTTTGTTATTTAATGTTCTGCTTTTTTAAGCTTTAAATTTATAGTGTTTAAATTTATAGGTTTAACTTAACATTATGAATGTCTTCTTTCTTTATTTCTTTTCCAGGTGACTTTCTTGAGAAGAAATAAAGAGAAATCATTTAACAAGTCTGGGAGTGAGAGCACAGAGTTGAGTTAGCAGGTGGATCTCCAAGTCAAAGCAAGCAAATGGAAAATTCAAGTTCACTCATGAAGAGGGGGTAGATCAGACAGTATTTGATGATCTAAGAGTTAGTTGACCACTTAGAGTCAAGTCAGCCTTGAGAACCACACTGAGCTCAAAGGCAAGCTAGACTCTGAGGACAGGGGACTATGTGACTTTGAGGCACTGGAAAAACCAAAGAGAAATATGGAGAGAATCTCTGGTCTTAGAACACAGGTTGTTTGCCTTTTGCCAGATTAATATTTTCATGAGTACTTGATGCACAGGTTAGAGGTAGAGTTTGAAGAGGTAGTATTGGCCACCTGATGCGAAGAACCAAGTCATTTGAAAAGACCCTGATGCTGGGAAAGATTGAAGGCAGGATGAGAAGGGGACAACAGAGGATGAGAGGATTGGATGGCATCACCGACTCGATGGACATGAGTTTGAGTAGGCTCCGGGAGTTAGTGATGAACAAGGAAACCTAGCATGTTGCAGTCTATAGGGTCACAAAGAGTCATACATGACTGAGCAACTGAATTGAACTGAAGAGCTAGTGACCTGATTCTGGTAGAGCAGAAAAAGAGTGTGTAGAAGTGAAAGGAGGCCCTTGTATGGGTATAGACGCATTAACATTCACCACCTCTCAGATACATCAGATATTGTGGGAAATTGAACTGTATTTCTCAGCTCTCTTATGTACCACTTAATAATTCAATAAATAGTTACTCGATGTACTGAGAAGACTGAACCCTTCACGTGGTGTGTTAATTTCAATGTGGCAGCTCTTATTATCATAGGAACTAAGCAACAGAAGGGACCTTGTTTAGCATCTTTAATTTTCCTTATGAATTGTTTGTGATAGGAGAACAAAATCAGGTCACCTAAAGGAAATGATTTGGTCCTAAAAAAGAGCCACTTAATAGGCATGTATTATCACCTTTCAATGGAAATTAATAAAACGTTAGTGTTTACAACTTTTCTTTTAGTATAATGTGTTATGGAAATAGTATTCATTTGCACTGGAAGTTGCATTGCATTAGGAATTTCGTCCACATCTGAAAATTAGGATCAGAGAGAATTATATATAATATATAATACAATTATTTTTATAAGTATGCTTATTGTATATAATTATATTTAAAGAAAAAGAGAGAAGAGGGAACATGCCCAGACAGTCAATTCCTAGCTCAAGTATCATATCAGTAGGGTCATAGCAACTTAGTTACCAAGTTTGGCCACTTGTGGCCTCACCCAAGTGACTACAGCATATCAGCATTCCTGCTAAATCACACCAGTTATTTCTGGGCGTATCCGGGGGTATGTCACATGTACTTGGAAATACCTGCTCTCTTTCTTCCATTTGATGTCCTCCTCAAAGCCTACTGACTAGAAGTCCTTTGATGAAACCCCTCCGTTCTGCTCTTGCTGTGGTCCTGGGAGGGGGTCCATCACACTGTCCTAGGATGCTACTGAATTCCATGTATAAATCGAGAGAATTTCATCCACCACTTCTGATACCTCACTAGTCACTGGGGCTCTGAAACTGCATCACTTACATCCTGAATCTCATGACATGCCTCCTTCAATTGGCCCTTTTATCATCTGCTTGCAGCTCGTCCTTTTCCTTCTAGGTGGGGTCTTAGAGATAGTCTCTCAGACTGTTGAGAACCATCTCCCCAAATAAAAGCTTCCCTGTTGTTTCTTAATTTCCTTAAATCTGCCCTAAGGATGATGTCAGTCTTCCCTGGTGGCTCAGATGGCAAAGAATCTGCCTGCCAATGCAGGAGATCCAGGTTCAATCCCTGGATGAGGATGATCCCCTGAAGAAGGGAATGGCTACCCACTTCAGTATTCTTGCCTGGAGAATCCCATGGACAGAGAAACCTGGTGGGCTACAGTTCATGGGGTCTTAGAGTTGGACATGACTGAGTGACTAACACTTCACTTTAACTGCTATATATATTTTTTATCTTCTGTCATGTATTTTCTCATATATGGTATCTATGAAAAACAGTATTCAAGTATCATATAAAATCATAGATACAGCCATCATAACCCTTCCTATTGCCTTGAAAAGAGGAACATAATTCTTCAACTCTGCCCATGCTAGGTTGTGGTGGGTACCACAAGCTAGGCAAGGCCAATGGTAGGGCCTTGGTAGGATGTGGGTGTTACATGCATGCTTAAGTGCAAAAGTGGTGTGATTTTTATAATACCCAATGGGGGAGTTCAGGCCAGAGATGAAGGTTGGGGGTCTAGCAGGTAGACATGTGATGTGTTTGAGAATGGGGATGGGTTTGGGTTGGAAGTTCTGGCAGGACAGGATGATAGCCCTGTGAGAAGACATTCCATGCACTCAGGCAAGGGTGAAATTCATGTTTCAAGCCAAGCATGGGGAAATAATTGAGAGATAGGGACCGAGACAGAGACTGTATGAACAAAAGATCAAAGATAAACTACTTTATGGCTATGTATTTAAATTGCAAATCACTGAACATTCATGAGAATAAACTTGTATTTTAAGTCAGTCTGTAGGTGCTCACTTTTTTGAGGAATCACACAGCTTTTCTAAAATCATATGGGACTTCCCTGGTAGCCCAGTGGATAGGAATCCATCTGCCAATGCAGGGGACAGGGGTTCAATCCCTGATTCAGGAAGATTCCACATGCCTTGAAGCAGCTGAGCCTGTGCAGCTACTGAAGCCCACACAGCCTGTGTTCTACAAGGAGAGAAGCCACCGCAGCGAGAAGCTGGACACCACAGTGAAGGGTAGCCCCTGATCACCGTGACTGGAGAACAACCTGCACAAAGCAACAGCCCAAAATAAATAAATAAAATAAAAACAGATATTGCTACAATGTCTATATTCTAATCCACTGAACTGAAACTGGTGTTCTAAACCTATCTCAGGAGAAAAAGAAATTGCTTAAAATGGCTAATTTTTCTTTCATTCTAAGACTTCTTTCTCACTCCCAATCTTTTAAAACATCAGTAATTCATCACAAAGAAAGTAACTTTCTAAATCAAAATTCTTCTTCTATGTCTCAAAAGCCATCTGGACCCTGCCTCTCCCAAAATCCCCTTAACTTTGAGTCCTAGTAAAAATGAGAGTGTGCTGATCCCCAGCCTCCCCCCCCCCCCCCCCCCGCCCCGCTCCAAATAAAAGCCCATTTGTTTCCATAGGATCTTTTTTAAGATGTCTCCAAATTATATGGCTTGCTTACAAGCACGACGAGAGAATGTGCAGCTGAAAACTCCATATATAGCCCCATCCAAAACCAGAAACATTCTCAAAGGAAAACACACTTTAGATTTGGGAGTGTTTTTAATTGCTTATGTGCCTCATCCCAGCCTTAGTGCTTACATTCTGAGTAAGCTGCCAATTTATAATCATGGTTTAGCCACTCTGACTTGTTCCTCACTCAGGTAGACTCTTAACAGGCTTCCAGGTAAAGATAACTTGCTGCTTGCATGCTTTTGAATGTATCAGTGAAAAACATACTTCAAGAAATGAATCCAGTATATTTTAAGCTGAATATATTGTGAAAGCAGGAAAAGTATCATGTAGACTAGAGCATTAGTCAAAACTGGAATGCCTTTAGTTATGAATATATCTAGTGAATATACTATTCAAAGCCTGTGATTAAAAAAAAAAAGAAAGTAATACAAGTCGGGTAGACCTAATTCAGCCAACCAGCGGTTTAAAAAGTTAGAAAAGAGGTAAACAGATGGGAAAAGAGGCCAGCACCTTTGTTTCCTTACATCGAAGAGTGAGAACTTCCAATAAGCTTTGGACAATGATTTAGAAGTAGGGAAACACAAAGGAATTGCATTCGCTCTCTCTACATATTGATTAACAGTTTTTAAGCCCATCAGTCATACTTTAATTTCTATGTGTGATGTGTTTAACATGAGCTCCCAATCCACCTGATTGGATTACCTCACCACCCATAAAAGAATCAGCAGCTAGTGGTTAAAACTGTAATTAGAATCAGGCAGTAATTTGTCATGGGGGTGTGTGTGTTGGGGGGACCCTCTCACCCCTTCTGTTTAAATTTTCCCATATAGATGATGAATAATAATTATATTTCAGCCAATTACCTCTGAGGTAACACAAAGTGTATATGTGACAGGATAACCAAAGGACTTAAATATCTGAACTCCATTTCTTCTTTTTTCATAAAAGTGGTCAGTAAAATACTGAAAGTAGGTTTATTATTCACAGTCTCTGATTTTAGTAAAATTGGAGAGTGGTCAGGGCTGGGTCCTGTCTTGAATGCTCAGTATATATTCCATCATATTTCTGTTCTGTGGACCAAGAGTCTTAAAGAAACAAATAGTGTCTATTTTAAGATATAAATGAACACAAAATTCTATTTTAAAGAGGTTGAAAATATATTTATTTTCTTTTTTGTATCATGTTGCTGAGATAGATGTTTTCTGTGAATGCTTTATGTACTAAGTCACTTCAGTCACGTCCAACTCTTTTTGATCCTATGGACTCTAGGTTCCTCTGTCCATGGGATTCTCCAGGTAAAAATGCCAGAGTGGGCTGCCATTTCCTCCTCCAGGGGATCTGCCCAACCCAGAGATTGAACCCCCATCTCTTACATCTCCTGAGTTAGCACTAGTTCACCACTAGTACCACCTGGGAAATCCCAGGGGTTTTATAACCATGTTTTATTTTTTTAAATTAGTTTTATTGTAAAATTCACTCACAAGAAATAGACATTGTTCAGGACCTTGTTTAAAGCATTTATCTTTATTTATATATACAACTTTTAAAATTATTGTCTGGTTAAAAAATATAATGTCAGTTCTAAGACACAGAGGTCTTGAAAAACCAAAATGGTTTTGGATTAGCGATCATGTGATAAAAGATATAGTGACACTGCTTTTAAGATGTGACTTGAAAAATTAGTCTTTGAAAGTCCTAAAATTAATTAAATCAAAGATGTATAAGGAAAATGTCAGTGTTATAGGAAATAAAACTGGAAAATCATATAACTGAGTGAAAAATGGGATTTGGTAATCTAGTATAAGATGCTATAAGTTGAATTAGTTCCACAAAATTCACACATGGACAGATTGAAATGGAAGAAGCTACTTGTGATATCATGATTTATAATAAGAAATATATATTTGGTTTTGGTCCCCATTTCTGGCACAGAGCTCTTCAAATCCTTGGAATCTCCTAAGTTATGAGAACAATAAAGGCATCTTTTGTTATGTTACTGAGGGGACTTTTGGAAAGCACGTAGGGATGGGAACTGATGGCCAGGAGAACCTACCATGTAATTAGAGGGTTGGATATTTCAGTCCCATCCCCACCCCAACCTCCAGGGAGGTCCCAACAATCACCAATAGCTAATGAGCTAATCATTTATGCCTATGTAATGAAGACTCCATAAAACACCAAAAGGATGGGATCAGAGAGTTCCTGTTGGGGAACGCATGGAGATGTGGAGAGAGTGGCATTGTCTGGGGAGGGGATGGAAGTGCCAAGCCCCTTGTCATGTGCCTTGCCCTCTGCATCTCTTCTATCCGGCTGCTCCTGAGCTATATCTTTATGTAATAAAGTGGTAATCTAGAAAGTTAAATGTTTCTCTGAGCTCTAAGAGCCACTCTAGAAAATTAACTGAGCCCAAGGAGGGGCATCACTTAAACCTCTGCTCTACGGCTGGTCCATCAGAAACACAGGTGACAACCTGGGCTTGTGACCAGCCTCTTAAGTGGAAGTCTCATGAGACTGAACACTTCTCCTGTGGGATCTGATGTATCTCAGTGTCATGGAGTCTGAATTGAATTGAAACCCACTCTAGTATTCTTGCCTGCAGAATCCCATGACAGAGGAGCCTGACCGGCTACGGTCCACAGGGTCACAAAGAGCTGGACACAACTGAAGTGATGCATGCACACACATAGGACACCCAGCTAGTATTTCAAGAGTTGCTTGTTGATGGAGAAACATCCCACAATGAAATCATGTGCAGAACCCAAAAGACCTACATCTCTTTCCCTTTCACAGCACTAGACAATTTTGCTGCCTCCACCTTACTCCAAAATCACTGCAGATAGTGACTGCTGCCATGAAATTAAAAAACGCTTGCTCCTTGGAAGATAAGCTATGACCAACCTAGACAGAATATTCAAAGACTTTACCAACAAAAGTTTGTCTAGTCAAAGCTATGGTTTCTCCAGTAGTCATGTATGGATTTGAGAGTTGGACTATAAAGAAAGCTGAGGGCCAAAGAATTGATGCTTTTGAACTGTGGTGTTGCAGAAGACTCTTGAGAGTCTCTTGGACTGCAAGGAGATCCAACCAGTCCATCCTAAGGGATATCAGTCCTGAATATTCATTGGAAGGACTGATGCTGAAGGTGAAACTCCAATCCTTTGGCTACCTGATGCGAAGAACTGACTCACTGGAAAAGACTCTGATGCTGAGAAAGATTGAAGGCGGGAGGAGAAGGGGATGAGAGAGGGTGAGATGGTTGGATGGCATCACTGACGCAATGGACATGACTTTAAGTAGGCTCCAGGAATTGGTGATGGACAGGGAGGCTTGGTGTGCTGAAGTCCATGGGATCGCAGAGGGTCAGACACAACTGAGCGACTGAATTGAACCTTACTGCATGCACACACATGTAGATGCACAGACTAAAGCCAAACTAAAACAAAAAATGTGCATGATGATGATGATAATCTTTGATCATAAATCTCAAGACAGATAAATGATGGATCATAATTATTTCACCCTCTGTCTCTGAGCCAACCTGAGTTTCTGTACTAAATGTTCCCTCCCGTCTTTCCCTCTTTCATCACATCATCCCAACCCATGCTTACTCTTACTTCCAGCCATTGCTAAAAGCTGCTGCCCTTTTTACTGTGTCTTTTCTCATTTCTATTGGTCACTTTGTTTCTAGAAGTCCAGTTCATTTCTTTTCTCATTTTCTGCCCATATTAATATCTTGTTTCTTTAATTCCTTGTGCAGTGATTAATACCTATCTTAATATAGTAGAAAGAGCCTTGGCTTGGGCCTTCATAGATGCCAGTTACTAAGGTAAATGTCTTAATATCTCCGGGCACCAGGTCCCTGATATGTAAAATGAGGGGGAGCTTGAGAAGACCTTGAAACTCTAAACACTGTGCAACCCTTCCTACACAGGTATCTTAGCATTTTCATATTGTTCCTTGCTCAGCAGCAATTTCACAAATGGATGCTCTGCCCCTCTAATTGGACTGTAAGATCTCCAGGAGCATACACTGGGACTTCTTTTTCTGTTGTACCTTATAAGTTTCTAGCACAGTTCTAAGTATTTTATAGATATTCTATAAGTGTTCATTTATAAGTTTACTGAAGCCCTTTTGGACGAATTTTCATTTCATATCATTACTACCAACAGTGTAGTGCAGAAGTGAATACATAAAGCAATTACCAGGAAATTAATAGAAAAAATTAAGACAACAATGCAACAAAAATGACTCTACCTTCTATATTACCTGATAATTATCTATATTTGTAACTTGCTCCTTGGCCCTTAATAATTATACCAATAATTTAAAGTGTAAATGGGTAAAAGTTGTGGGGATAAACTTAAAGGTTGCATTAAAGAAATGAGTCTTAATTTAGGGAAGGAGGAGAAATGGGGAACTTTGAGAATCTGATGTCAGCTATGGGCTTTCTCCAAGATGGTTTACAGGTTCCTTACCTGTGATATAAATGCCGTGTTTTCTTAAATCCTGAACATGGGTCCCATGTTTCATTTTTAAAGGGTTTTCTTTAAAAGAAGAGGTCAGTCACTGCTGCTCCACTTAAAGTCCTTTTGAAATGAGGAAGTCTCTTTTAGCACATATGACTGAAGCAGAGGTGGACGTGTCTTAACAACCTATGTAAGGGCTGGTGCACTGGTCATAGCAGACACCCTCTTCCACAACACAAGAGAAGACTCTACACACGGACATCAGCAGATGGTCAACACCGAAATCAGATTGATTACATTTTTTGCAGCCAAAGATGGAGAAGCTCTATACAGTCAACAAAAACAAGACCAGGAGCTGACTGTGGCTCAGATCATGAACTCCTTATTGTCAAATTCAGACTTAAATTGAAGAAAGTAGGGAAAACCACTAGACCATTCAGGTATGACCTAAATCAAATCCCTTATGATTATACAGTGGAAGTGAGAAACAGATTTAAGGGCCTAGATCTGATAGATAGAGTGCCTGATGAACTATGGACGGAGGTTCGTGATATTGTACAGGCGACAGGGATCAAGACCATCCCCATGGAAAAGAAATGCAAAAAAAGCAAAATGGCTGTCTGCGGAGGCCTTACAAATAGCTGTGAAAAGAAGAGAAGCTAAAAGCAAAGGAGAAAAGGAAAGATATAAGCATCTGAATGCAGAGTTCCAAAGAATAGCAAGAAGAGATAAGAAAGTCTTCCTCAGTGATCAATGCAAAGAAATAGAGAAAAACAACCGAATGGGAAACACTAGAGATGTCTTCAAGAAAATTAGAGATACCAAGGGAATATTTCATGCAAAGATGGGCTCGATAAAGGACAGAAATGGTATGGACCTAACAGAAGCAGAAGATATTAAGAAGAGGTGGCAGGAATACACCGAAGAACTATACAAAAAAGAGCTTCACAAACAAGATAATCACGATGGTGTGATCACTCACCAAGAGCCAGACATCCTGGAATGTGAAGTCAAGTGGGCCATAGGAAGCATCACTACGAACAAAGCTAGTGGGGGTGATGGAATTCCAGTTGAGCTATTCCAAATCCTGAAAGATGATGCTGTGACAGTGGTGCACTCAATGTGCCAGCAAATTTGGGAAACTCAGCAGTGACCACAGGGCTGGAAAAGGTCGGTTTTCATTCCAATCCCAAAGAAAGGCAATGCCAAAGAATGCTCAAACTACCGCACAATTGCACTCATCTCACACGCTAGTAAAGTAATGCTCAAAATTCTCCAAGTCAGGCTTCAGCAATACATGAACTGTGAACTTCCAGATGTTCAAGCTGGTTTTAGAAAAGGCAGAGGAACCAGAGATCAAATTGCCAACATCCACTGGATCATTGAAAAAGCAAGAGAGTTCCAGAAAAACCTTTACTTCTGCTTTATTGACTTTGCCAAAGCCTTTGACTGTGTGGATCACAATAAGCTGTGGAAAATTCTGAAAGAGATGGGAATACCAGACCACCTGACCTGCCTCTTGAGAAACCTATATGCAGGTCAGGAAGCAACAGTTAGAACTGGACATGGAACAACAGACTGGTTCCAAATAGGAAAAGGAGTATGTCAAGACTGTATATTGTCACCCTGCTTATTTAACTTATATGCAGAGTACATCATGAGAAACACTGGGCTGGAAGAAGCACAAGCTGGAATCAAGATTGCTGGGAGAAATATCAATAACCTCAGATATGCAAATGACACCACTCTTATGGCAGAAAGTGAAGAGGAACTCAAAAGCCTCTTGATGAAAGTGAAAGAGGAGAGTGAACAAGTTGGCTTAAAGCTCAACATTCAGAAAACGAAGATCATGGCATCTGGTCTCATCACGTCATGGGAAATAGATGGGGAAACAGTGGAAACAGTGTCAGACTTTATTTTTCTGGGCTCCAAAATCACTGCAGATGGTGACTGCAGCCATGAAATTAAAAGACGCTTACTCCTTGGAAGGAAAGTTATGACCAACCTAGATAGCATATTCAAAAGCAGAGACATTACTTTGCCAACAAGGGTCCATCTAGTCAAGGATATGGTTTTTCCAGTGGTCATGTATGGATGTGAGAGTTGGACTGTGAAGAAAGCTGAGTGCCGAAGAATCGATGCTTTTGAACTGTGGTGTTGGTGAAGACTCTTGAGAGTCCCTTGGACTGCAAGGAGATCCAACCAGTCCATTCTGAAGGAGATCAGTCCTGGGTGTTCTTTGGAAGGAATGATGCTGAAGCTGAAACTCCAGTACTTTGGCCACCTCATGCAAAGAGTTGGGTCATTGGAAAAGACTCTTATGCTGGGAGGGATTGGGGGCAGGAGGAGAAGGGGATAACAGAGGATGAGATGGCTGGATGGCATCACTGACTCGATGGACGTGAGTCTGAGTGAACTCCGGGAGTTGGTGATGGACAGGGAGGCCTGGCGTGCTGCGATTCATAGGGTCGCAAAGATTCGGACACGACTGAGCGACTGAACTGAACTAATAGAGGCCAATCAGAGTCCTTCCTTGGAAGTTTGAAAAGGAGGTAAAATTTTAGGTTCAAGTTAGTTGGTAGAGTATTCTAGAATTAGAAATCTATTTGGTCTTTGGAGATGGAGTGGACAATTTTAAACCGTGAATAAACTAAAGAGGAACTAGAGGAAAACTTCAGTAGAGAACACACAAAAAAAATTGATGAACAACATATGTGGAGATGCAATATCAAGGGCACACATAGCCTAAAAGTAAAAGAGAGTATGACCTAGGTTCCTGGTAGCTTTTCCAACCTTCATGCCCGTTTGTACTGTATTCACTACTCTTGAATGCTTTTCAAATCCTGACTCTTTGACAACCCTTTCATAAATCCCTCATCCCTACCACACACACACACACACACACACACACTCACCATTTTCTTGAATTAATTTGCAATTTGTCTGTTTCTCATAGCCAAAATGAGAATAAGCATTAATCTGAGATATTTTCTATGCTGCTTATGGTAGAAAATAAGACTTTTTTCTCAGGGTGGAAATGTTGATGATGCAGTTAATTTCCATAAGATGCTTAGAAGATGAAGGTTCTATGTGACTGTTAAAGCTTTTTTTAATTCTTA
Source organism: Bos taurus (assembly GCF_002263795.3). NCBI lineage: Eukaryota > Metazoa > Chordata > Mammalia > Artiodactyla > Bovidae > Bos > Bos taurus. The sequence goes on from NC_037341.1 coordinate 28,673,634, forward strand.
AATTTTTAATATTTATATTATTCCCTCTGAATAGTTTGCAATTTATTTTATGGAAACAACAAAAATGATATAGTAGCTAAAATTATTAGTGTGAAAAGAATTAAATAAAAATAAAATTTATATGTTTGAAAAAGAAAAATTTAATATAATTTTCAAAACTGCTGGGAATTGAATATCAGTCCAGTGGTTTGGACTCCTTTCTTTCATGGCCCAGAGCCCTGATTTGGGAACTAAGATCCCACAAACCACGTAACACAGCCAAAAACACCCCACCAAAAACAAAGAAAACAAGACAAAACTTCGAAACAAGTCATGGTAAAAATAAAGAAGCAGAACAATTTTTTAACCAACATGTTTTACCTGCATTTGCATAATAGCAACAATTGTGATTTCTATTTGAACAGACAAATCTTTAATAAAACTATTTTATGATATGTGAAGGCATCTGCTTTTTGATTATGCAAATTTCATGCTTATAATATCTTTTCTTTTGAACATATTTTCAGCTACTTGATTGTGTCTTGAAATTTTATCCTTACAAGTGTCACATAGTCTTGAGCTTAATTGATTCCATGGTATATATTCAAAAGGCATATAGTAAATATTAACACAATTTTTATTAACTTTTATGGAACTTTTGATGGGCTGCTCCAAAGCTCTACCAGGGATTACACTCAGAGACATATCCTTTCTTCTGAAAAAATAATATTTTGCACAATGATTTTTAAATGCTAAGTAATTCACATGTTTCCAGTTAATGTGGGGAATACCATGGGACGTATGAAAAAGAAGGAAGGAGGCCAAGAATGGAGCCAGAACCACACCCTGCTGGTTACTCTACAACTCTGCTTTCAATAGACTTGCCAGCATGAAAGAAAAAGTTTTGGTTTGCCAGGAAGTCAACATGGGATTCTCAATTTACTAACCTGTGGGTTTTGTTACTGTATTGAGATGCTGAAGGATTTTATTCCTCTCTTCCAGGTTTGTTTTTTGAATTTCTGATCATAGGAACATGAAATGACCTCTTCTGGAACACAAATAAAATACTCAATGCCTATTTATCTGTTGTACTGGCAAATATTTTGAGGTATTTGAATAAAAGAAGCCTTATTAATTTTTCCAACTTTTTATTGTAAGAAATGTTCTTAGATGTGTGTGTGATACAAAAATAGTGCATTCACTTTTCAAAAAAATTTTTTTTGGTTAAAATAGGCAATACCATAATACTTAGAAAACAGAATCTGTGAGAAGATATGGGTTGGATTTTTGACTCAGCCCCATCATGAACTTGCCCAGTGTCTTTGGGCAAGTCATTGGTCTTCATTCCACCTCTGCATTAATACCAAATACAGAAAGAATAATACCCTTTATACTTTGTTGGAAGGTTGGTATAATCACAGAGATTATGTAACAGAATGTAATAAATAGAAGGAATTTTAATGGTCATTCCAAGCCCGCTAATATTGCATGGACAATAACTAAGCCCAGCAGTATTGAGTAACCAATTGTTTTCCCTAGTCTCCATACATAGCTTCCTCTTTACACTTTTATGAGAATGCTTGAGTCACATGTGTTAATTCTCTACCATATATCTCCTGACTAATCCATATGAACTTGAGAACAGAGAAAATGTCATCTTCATATTGGCCTTTCATACCCATTTTTCTCTTAATTTATTCCTGCTCAGCATTCCTAGGGAAAGATTGTTCTGATCTCATACCCTTGTTATATCTTTTCACCACATCCTCTACTTTCTTGGTAACAGTATCACATCAGTAATTTTACATATAAAATCATAAATATATATATGATTACATTAAATAGATATATTTGCATAATTTACATATGTATTATATGTATACATATATATACAATGATTGGGTTAATGTTTTTCTATCCAACCTGTTATGTTGTAGTTTCCTCATCTATTACTTGTGAATAATAAAGGTATCCAGCTTATATAATTATTGTGAGGAACATTTGATTAACAGTATACAGAACATACAAGAGGAATCCAATGAATTATTATTATTGCTCTTATTATTATTACTATTAATTTCCAGGCAATCTGTTTATCACTGGGAATGATGATAGAGATTAAAACAACTCTTCATATCAGGCTGGACATGATAATTTTAGGTTTAATAGGTTGTAAGGTTATCTCTAATGTGAAGAGCCAATTCATTGGTAAAGACCCTGATGCTGGGAAAGATTGAAGGCAGGAGGAGAAGGGGATGACAGAGGATGAGATGGTGGGACGGCATCACTGACTCAATGGACATGAGTTTGAGTAAGCTAAGGGAGATAGTGAAGGACAGGAAAGGCTGCCCTACCGTAGTCCACAGCGTCACAAATAGTTAAACACAACTGAGCGACTGAACAACAACAAGGTTATCTCTGTGCTGCCTTATTGGTGGGTCATCCACAGGATATCTTTCATCTCTTCATTCTAGAGGCAGATAATTCTATTCAGGTAGAGGAATCACAAGGCAGACTGAAGAAAAACCACAGAGGATCAATTCTCGGGCTGGGAAGATCCCCTGGAGAAGGGAACGGCTACTCAATCCAGTCTTCTTGCCTGGAGAATTCCATGGACAGAGAAGCCTGGTGCACTACTGTCCATGGGGTCTCAAAAGAGTTGGACATGACTTAGCAACTAAATAACAATAACAACCACAACATATGATTGCAGTGTAATGGTATCTTGCCAAACACGTGCTTATAGAAAGTTTCAGTCAATTCTGTCCCATGTATATTTGAATTTCTGCTAGACCCTAGAAAATCCCAGAGAATAAGACAGATATAGAGACATTCCATTGAGGAGAAGACTTCAGTGTAACACTTACACAAGTTAAGTCAAAATGTAGAAGACTGAGGCTACAGCAGGACAACTAAATATTTCTGAGAAACCAGCCTGGTAGCAAAGAAATGTAGTAGAAAAATAAAGTCTATGATAATCTGGAAAAAAATAAAACATGCAGTTTTTAGGATCACATGCAAAGGGTGAGCAATTTAAAGGTGAAAGGATCAATATTATTTTTCTTCATTCTCATGAAACTGGGTAGCCCAATTCAAAATAAGCACTCAGTAAGTTGGTAATATCTTCAGAGTTGTCAAATGATGACAGGTTAAGTACCTTGCAAATTTAAAAGCAATTAAAATTATTGAGTATTTTGTTTCATGAATGTGTCTAAATTTGAAAATTGAAACTACATTCTGTACAATTGTCTTTTAAATGAAGAGATAAAAGTATTTCTTTTTCAGTGTTTATTATGAAGTTAAGCAGTTTTTATAAATAAATGCAGTTGACAGGTATGGGTGAATTTATGGAAGGTAGCTTTGAACTACTGAAGTGAGACTTAACATTATAAGGTTTGATATAAGAAAGGGAAAAATAGCTATCATGCTGCAGAAGAATTTTGTGACATTTTCTGCAAAGTAATTTCTGAGTATAATTTACTCCCTGAATTATTTTATAATGGAGTTATAAATTATATAAAATAAATTATTTTATATTTATATAAAATGTCAGAGAAGGCAATGGCACCCCACTCCAGTACTCTTGCTTGGAAAATCCCATGGACGGAGGAGCCTGTTAGGCTGCAGTCCATGGGGTCGCTAAGAGTCGGACATGACTGAGCGACTTCACTTTCACTTTTCACTTTCATGCATTGGAGAAGGAAATGGCAGCCCACTCCAGTGTTCTTGCCTGGAGAATCCCAGGGATGGGGGAGCCTGGTGGGCTGCCATCTATGGGGTCGCACAGAATCGGACACAACTGAAGTGACTTAGCATAGCATATAAAAATGTATTTTTAAATTTAGGATATTTTATATGTTATTATGGTGATGCTTGCCAACTATGACCAATCCAATGAATATTGGTGAATAAAGTATTTCCAGTTTTAAGACATGCATCTTTTCAAACTAAAAGCACTCATAGAACAAAATCTTTAGCTGAATACTCCACTTTTACTAGAGTGTTTAAAAATACCATATACTTCCTTCTTGCTTATTGCCCAACTCTTTGTGACCCCATGGACTACGGCTCCTCTGTTCATGGGGTTTTCCAGGCAAGAATACTGGAGTGGGTTGCCATGTCCTCCTCTAGGGAATCTTCCTGATTCAGAGATCGAACCCAAGTCTCCTGCATTGCAGGCAGATTCTTTACCATCTGAGTCACCAGGGAAGCCCACTTGCTTATAAAAAATCAGCTAATTTATTCCTGATAAATTGTTTTCATCCTGATGTTTGATTGCTTTTTAACGTTCACAGTACACTATGTACTGTTTTTTAATAAGGATACTGAGGCATAAATAAAAGTTAAAAGTAGCAGGGAGTTATATCTGTCCCTATAGGTGTCTAATGAGAGAACAAATAACTATTTTGAGGGATTTTGTCACCTGGGAAACATTAGAATTTTTTGGACTCAGTCATTTGACTAAATGATTATAAACATTTGTTTTTAAATTAACATTTGTTGCAATTACCTTCTGTGCAGGACATTGTATTAGGTGCTGTAAGGAAACAAAACTTGAGTGAGCTGTATTTTGTGTTCTCAAGTTATTTCAAGTCTAATTGTGGAGATTTATATACACAAATAATTTTAATAAAAGATAACATTTGATACATGATGATAGAAGAATAATTTATAAAGATATGAATGGAGGCAAAGATAAGTTTGTGTGTGCTCAGTCATTTCCAGCTCTTTTGTAACCCCATGGACTGTAGCCAGAGTCCTATGTCCACAGGATTTTCCAGGCAAGAATACTGGAGTGGGTTGCTCCCACTCTTTTGCAACCCCACGGACTGTAGCCAGACTCCTATGTCCACAGGATTTTCCAGGCAAGAATGCTGGAGTGGGTTTCGAGTTCCTCTTTCCAGGGGATCTTCCCGAACCAGGGATCAAACCCGTGTCTCCTGTGTCCCTTGCACTGCAGGTGGATTCTTTACTGCTGAATCATTAGGGAAGCCCAAGTTTAGCTTAGGAAGAGACAAATATTAAGTAAAACTTCATGGGAACAGTGACTTTCAAGGTTTATCTTGAAAATGGCATCGAAGTTTGGGGGAAGCAACATCGGGGAAGGCTTCTCAGTGGATGGAGCAGAGATGATGTTGGTGTGGAACAGAGAAAATTCTAAGCATATTGAAGACCCAGTAGAAAACTGAAGTGAATTACGTGTTGGTGCCTTTGGTGTCTAATCCTGTTCTCTACATAAAGTATCTGCTTATTGGATTAAAATGAAATAAGCTGGAATTAAACATCTATAAACTAAGAAATGTTTACCCACAGAAGCATTATTTTGAGACAAGAGATTTTGACTCTTCCAGTTGGTGGTGGCTTATTAGCTCCATGTTCCTTACCAGACCTCCTGTCATAAAACAACTCATGCCATTGATAACTATGGCACCTGGTCACCGCGGGCGGCTTCAGTCAGTGTGCTTCCCCTAACACTTTCACATGGAGTTACGGACAGAACAAGTCTGTGGGTCAGGGGACCTTGACTTTGCAGCCCTCTGCTTATGTACTTTTGGACAAAAGCCTCATCTCTGTGTCTCAATTACTGCCAAATAATCTCCTAGGTCCTTTCCAATTCTTTTGTAATAATATCTTTGTAAAACAACAAAATGAACATTAACTTTTTTTTTTCATTTTGAAACTCCTCCAGATTGTCAAGATTAAAACAAAGGAGCCAAGTCATAAATCTGAATGAAGATTTGAGAGTGAAGGAATGTGCTAAAATAATATTGTTCTCCTAAATCCCTTTCTAAAGGTGTAAATTGCAATCTGACATAACTGCCATTCTGAGTTGTTTTGTTTAACAATGGGTTTAATTAGACAAATAGCTTGTAAAACAAGAAAAACAGATGGGCCATCAAATTTAAAATGTGGAAGCCCAGTAAAATAATCTTTTAGCCTCGGGCCAGGCAATTGTGACCCAATAGCAGTAAAAAATACAGGGTGGAAATGTTTAGGAAGATGCTTGTTAATATGTTTTAAACACCATGAACAGAAGTAGATGTTACCTTCCTCAAATATTTGATATTATCTAATTCATAACAAAAATCAACTATTTGGACATTGTTGATGAATGTTTGATGAAACTGCTTCAATTTACAACATCCATTTACTGAATGTGGCTTTAGTGGTAAGGAACCTACCTGCCATAGCAGGAGACACAAGAGACGTGGGTTCTATCAATGGAACCGGAAGATCCTCTGGAGGAGAAAATGGCAACCTGCTCTAATAATCTTGACCAGACAATCTCATGGACAGAGGAACCTGGCGGGCTACAGTCTATGGGGGTCACAAAGAGTTGAACACGACTGAAGTGACTTAGCATACACAACAGGAACTTCTAGAACTGTTCTTTAATACCCATGGACCTGTGGTAGTACTGAGGTAGGAGATATTGGCCCCAGAGCCGGACACCTGGGGTTTTTCAGTTCAGTTCAGTTCAGTCACTCAGTCGTATCTGATTCTTTGTGACCCCATGGCCTGCAGCATGCTAGCCCTCCTTGTCTATCACCAACTCCAAGAGCCTACTCAAACTCATGTACACTGAGTCAGTGATGCCATCCAACTGTCTTATCCTCTGTCCTCCCCTTCTCCTCCCACCTTCAATCTTTCCCAGTATCAGGGTCTTTTCCAGTGAGTCAGCTCTTTGCATGAGGTGGCAAAGGATTGGAGCTTCGGCTTCAGCATCAGTCCTTCCAACGAACACCCAGGACTGACCTCCTTTAGGATGGACTTGTTGGATCTCCTTGCGGTCCAAGGGACTTTCAAGAGTCTTCTCCAACACCACAGTTCAAAAGCATCAATTCTTTTGTGCTCAGCTTTCTTTATAGTCCAACTCTTACATCCATACATGACTACTGGAAAAACCATAGCCTTGACTAGATGGACCTTTGTTGGCAAAGTAATGTCTCTGCTTTTTAATATGCTATCTAGGTTGGTCATAACTTTCCTTCCAAGGAGTATGTGTCTTTTAATTTCATGGCTGCAGTCATCATCTGCAGTGATTTTGGAGCCCCCCAATATAAGTAGAGTACAATTCTAGCTTTGTTCTCACCCAGACACTCCAAGGACAAATTAGTGGTAAAAGCTGAGCTCCACTAAAGCAAAGAGGTAAAGTGCCCACTCCCAAGGTTCAGGAAGACTTACTTCCCTGTCTGCATTCTCAGGAAGTTTTCTTGGGGGTAGAAAAGGGAGGGGGCCCCACCCCATAATATGGATATGTGCCCATAGGCTTCTGCGGTGGGATCCATCTTAGAAAAAAGTTGCACACACATCTTGGGGAGGGTCCAAGGACCAGTCAGGTGTGAAGAAAGAAACAAGATAATCAGACAAAGGTAAACAAAGACCTGGAAGGAATGTCCTGTGTTAGTGACTTATATCATTTCTTTACTGCGCTCCTCCTCACTCAGGACCTCTCAGGATGTGCATCTCTGACTTCTGACTTAACTGCGCTCCTCCTCATCAGAGCGGACGCCCATATCCTTTCTCTCCAGGTGTGTATCTCTGCCTGTTTTGACTTACTGCACTCCTTACTCAGGACACCTGCACTCCTCTTTGGGTGTGCATTTCTGCCTTCCACACCTGAATTGTTTTAAATGTTTCTCTGTGTGCACTCCCATTCATTGTGCTGTGTCTCTAATAACAAACTTTGTACCTGTTTTTACAGTTTTTGCCTCCTGCATACATTCTTGCTTTCAAATGAGGGAAAGAGCCAGGGCCAATTTGCTTCTAACCTCTTCCACCTGCTGGTCTAGTGGTTAGGTCTCTTGGCTTTCATCCAGGGTTGCTGCTGCTAAGTCGCTTCAGTCGTGTCCAACTCTGCGAGACCCCATAGACGGCAGCCCACTAGGCTCCTCTGTCCCTGGGATTCTCCAAGCAAGAAGACTGGAGTGGGTTACCATTTCCTTCTCCAATGCATGAAAGTGAAAAGTGAAGTTGCTCAGTCGTGTCCGACTCTTGGCAACCCCATGGACTGCAGCCTACCAGGCTCCTCAGTCCGTGGGATTTTCCAGGCAAGATACTGGAGTGGGTTGCCATTGCCTTCATCCAGGTTACCCAGATTCAATTCCTGGGCAGAAAACTACGATCTCTCTTAGGACTGCCCAATGCTTTCCCTCTGAGATCAGTATTGGGACTCATCAATTTGTCCCAGTTGTTCCATTTCTGAAACCCAGTCGTTGTATGATGTGAGTCATTTGATTGCATGGGATAAAACATCAGGTGAAAACCTGAGATTTAAAATGTTTGCCTATCTTTAAAAGTTAGTTTCTTTTGAAATAATATGATTTCTCATTTAACCAGAAATTTTCCATTTATATTTCATACTTATTTTTTGTACCTAAAAGTGATGCTTTATGCATTCTACTCTCAAATTTTCCATGTTGAAACAAAAATTTGTGTTTGTTATGTATATGGGCTTATTACTTTGAACCACACAAAATATCCATTTGTTAGATAAAAAGCAGTTAAATGTTATTATGCCAAATACATACGTGATATTTTTGTAATTAGAACACCTAGCCCATGAATTACTGAAAATAACTTCCTTATTAGACAGTGACTTTTTATTTTACTTTGCATGTCTTTATTTTCCCCACAGCTGAATCTAGTACAATTGACAGTTTAGTGTTTCATGAATACTTGGTGATGAATATTATAAATATATATATATAATACTAATTATATATATAATTGTATGTATCACATGTATATAAAAATTATGTATGTCACAGTTCTAGTGGTTGTTTAGTTGCTAAGTCAGGCCGCTTTGCAGCACTATGGACTGTGCCTGCCAGGCTCCTCTGTCCAAGGAATTCTCCAGGCAATAACACTGGAGTGGGTTGCCATTCCCTTCTTCAGGGGATCTTCCCAACCCAGGGATTGAACTGTGTCTCCTACGCACTGGCAGGCAGATTCTTTACCACTAACACCACATGGGAAGCCCATATTATATATATGTATATATTTATCCTGTTTAGAAGTGTGAATGGAAAAGAGAGATTGTTTGGGGCTAACTAAAATCAAGGGAGAAAAGTGCAAAATTCCTATTCAAAGCTGTCCCAGAAAAAACATGATAAAATATTTGTTGTCTTCAGGATCATCATGTTCTAGTGCACACCCATAATTAGTTCTTTCTGAGCTGAAAAAGCTAATTAAGAAAATGCCTATCAACTGCATGCAACTGATGCTAATGTGCACTCTGTGATGAATGGACTCAACACCCAGGATTGTCATCACGTCCAAACCCCTAAGGAGGAAAGTTTCCAGACTCTGTGTGCTAGGTGCAATCCCCAAATGGCAAAAATGGGTCAATTAATATGCATACATATGTGCACATAGAGATGAAGTTGTCAATTTCAGGTAGCAGGAAGAATTTACCAGCAGTGACTTCTGTTAGGCAGAAGCCATCAGGGAAGAGGAAGTAGATATTAAATTTAGACATTCATTTAGATTTTTTTTTTCAAGTAGTATTACCAGGCTAAGTCCCATGTAAAATCAAGCCATTTCAAGTGAATGAAATGTGGACAGAGAAAGTGGCCCAGACTCCCTTGTCTTGTTCAAGAAATGTGGAGTTTCTGAAAGTCTAGGAAAGAATACACCTCTTCTTCCTCTTTGGTTCTTTTCAAGGGCTAAGACAGAATTTCATCTAGGGAATACATTGCTCTGTCTTTAACCATTTTTTTGTGTGTGTCCCTTGCTGAACATTAATCTATTTATGTATCTGGAGGAAAAGGTTTAGAGTCAGCAGATTTCAATGTGCCCTAATGGAGGGACCCCAAGATGGAACCAAGTTTTCGAAGGACAAAAAGCACATACTTCAGAGTCAGGTGGACTTGAGTTTGAATCTTAGCTTCTCTAATTCCTACTTGTGTGATCTTGGACAACTGGCCTAACTTCTCTGGGAATTAGTTTCCTCTCCTGTAAAATGGGAATAATAATCCCTGCCTGTTGTGATGATTGGGTGAGGCAATGCATGCAAAGCATCTAACATAGCCTGTGACACTGCATGGTCTGAAAAATCTTTTTTTTTTTAAAGCGTTACCATGTATTGGACACTAATCCTGAAGATGTAAGAATCAGAGACACAGAGTTATTTTTTCATTATGTGTTTTCCCTTTAGTTTCAAAGGTGATGATCTAGTCTTAAAACCAACAAATAGACAACCTGAGTGCTTTCATGCAGGCTTTAAGTCAAGTAGTTGGTAAGTGTTATGGGAGTCCATACGAGAATATAGAATTTCTCTATGGACACTGCAAGAAGATATGCTGAGTACTTTTCACTTCTTCCCACAAAACTTGATCAAAAATGCAGAGAAAATAAAACTTTTGTGATTCAGTTCCAAGTGTTTCTTTAAAGGGGCTTCTGAAGATGGTTGAAGAGTCAGATCTATTAGCTCACTTTCAAGCTAATGCTCCCAACGTGCAATGTGATCTCACTATGGTTAAAAAAAAAATAGATTTCAAGGTATAGAAAAGAAGAATACTGTTGAATAGCATATTTAGAATGAAAAACTGGACACAAACTGTGCTGTTCACTTTGAAATAGTATAAAAAACAGTAATGCGGCTGGCACTATATAGCCCCAAACTGACTGATACGTCTTTCCATTGAAGATAGCAGCAATCCCACTGTGCGTGCTTGTTGGGGCTTCTTTGAAAATTCTGCATTTCCTTTGCACACCCTCAAGCACACTTGTGCCTCATGGCCTTCTCTGACACTGTCCCAATCTTACAGGAAACACTGGAGACTCATCATTTATACCACACAACCAGCGCTCTCTGGCACCAGCATGTAGCTCAGCAAGGTATAACTGGAAGTTTTTTCTTTCTGTTGCTGTTGAAACCATAGAGGATTAAAGATTTGCCAAAGTTCAATCTAGGTAATCCCTTCTATAGGATTAACTCACTGAATGGCTTCCCTGGCGTATTTGTTTTAGGAAAGAAAAAAACAAACAGATTTCAAATCCCTAAATCTGGAGGTAACATTTTATTTATTACGCAGATAACATCATCGATTACTTGTGAGTGTGTCTGTGTGTGCATGTGCTTTATCCATGTTCACAGCTTATCCCATGAGAAATCTAAATGAAAATTAAAGAAAAAAACTGTAGTTTTTCACAAACTATAATTACTTTAATTACAGGATAATTATATAAATAATGCATTTGAATGTAGGTTTCGGATTTCTTTGTTTTCTAAATATTATCATCTTTCAGTGTTTTCAGACGTGTAAACAGGAAACATTTAAGTTTAGATGAAGAGCAGGTGAAATGCCTGTGATACAAGTACAGACAATCAAAAGATGATTAGGCTATTGAAAACTGCCTAACTAGGTACTAATTTTTAAGTGAGCAGGTGTACTTAGTCATTATAACTTTAAAATGAAAAAATATATGAATTACACCAAGACCCCCCTTCCCAACATTAAAATAACATTAGAGGTCTGGCTGGTACCAAGTAAATCCAGCAAAGGCAAAAGAGGTGGAAATTCCACAATGAGACAGTCAGCCACTCCAGAATTAGAGAAGAAATTAAAAAAAAAAAAAAAGAAATACAGGCTTCTAAAGAAATGATTTCACAACACTTTATTGACTTTCTTAAAATACCGCTCAAACATCATTAACGTGGTACAAAGATTAATATTTTGGTTATTGTGAAGGGATGATTAACTTTGCACAGGAATTGTACAAAATAAGAAAACTCTTATAATTACCATGGGTGGAAATCAATTGTTTTTTTTTTTTTTCCTTTCTCAATTCAGTTGTTTTTCTGGTTGACAATGAAATGCATCAATGCACTCCCAGTCATTCACGTGGAATGCACAAAGACTCGATTCTGAGTCAAAAGGAGATGGTAAACTTGTGACTAAAGCATGAACATTAAATTTCAAGGTGGTATGACATACATAATACTCATTTAATTCACATATGGCTGCACCTGAAATTGAAAGCCCGATTTTCATCAAAAGTTAATGCAACAAAATAAACTTATACAACATTTGATATGGGCCTAGTTTAGATCCATTAAACACTATGCAAGAATGTAAACTGTTTCTAAGTATCCAGGTGGTGTTCAGAACACTTTGCAATTTAATAAATTTATCTCCAGTGTGCAAAATTATACTTCAGTGATCAGAAAGGTATGAGAGTTTGTGAAAGAGAAAATGCACTACTATACATTCAAATATATATGAAAATAATCTGGATGAACTTCATGTAGATTATTTGGCTGGATGTACCCTGTGATGTAATCAAATTTCTGCTCTATCTACTGAGACTTGAAATGCCACACTAATGGTCTCATTCTCTGGTCTTCAACCCCATCTTTTCTTCCATCAGCCTTATATATATTTTCTTCCAGTGTCAAAATTGGTGTAGGTTCTACTCTCCATGTACTGCAATGGACTCACTCTGAGTGTCTCATCAATTGCTTTAAATTTTTGTTCTATAACAATTTAACCAGTCACGGCAGATGGTGATTGCAGCCATGAAATTAAAAGACGCTTACTCCTTGGAAGGAGGGTTATGACCAACCTAGATAGCATATTAAAAAGCAGAGACATTACTTTGCCAACAAAGGTCCTTCTAGTCAAGGCTGTGGTTTTTCCAGTTGTCACGAATGGATGTGAGATTTGGACTGCAATGAAAGCTGAGCGCCGAAGAATTGCTGCTTTTGAACTGTGGTGTTGGAGAAGACTCTTGAGAGTCCCTGGGACTGCAGGAGATCCAACCAGCCCGTTCTAAAGGAGATCAGCCCTGGGTGTTCACTGGAAGGACTGATGCTGAAGCTGAAACTCCAATACTTTGGCCACCTCATGAGAAGAGTTGACTCATTGGAAAAGACTGATGCTGGGAGGGATTGGGGTCAGGAGGAGAAGGGGACGACAGAGGATAAGATGGCTGGATGGCATCACCGACTCGATGGAAGTGAGTTTGAGTGAACTCCAGGAGTTGGTGATGGACAGGGAGGCCTGGCGTGCTGCAATTCATGGGGTCGCAAAGAGTCGGACACAACTGAGCAACTGAACTGACTGACTGACTGATGCAACTTCTTGGCTCCCTATCCTATTTTTTCTTGTCTTATTGCAAGAGGAACAAAGCAAAATTGCATTCAGTTCCATCTGTTTTGTGTTGGCATGCTGCATATGCAGAAAAGGGTTATTGGCAAATATTTCAAAATATTTCTGACAGAATTGCGGCCATCAGAATTCATAGATGGTTTTTCTATAGCTGAGGAAGAGAGGTTGCTGGAACCATACATGTAGGTTTGGTGCGTGTGCTCAGTTGTGTCTACAGACCCCATGAACTGTAGCCAGGCTCCTCTATCCATGGAATTTTCCAGGCAAGAATTCTGGAGTGGGTTGCCATTTCCTACTCCAGGGGATCTTCCCAACTGAGGGATCCAACCTGCATTTCCCATGTCTCCTGCATTAGCACATGGATTCTTTACGGCTAAGCCACCTGGGAAGCCCAAAAGTAGGTTTATGGCACCATAAACCTCAATGTTGAAGAAACTCAGAAGAGCAAGAGAACTTGGAGGCTGAGAAAGATGATGATCCCTTCATGTTTATTCAAATACCACATCATGTTACTTGCTGTATGTACAGGTAGAAAAACCTAGGCTTTAATATGAATTGACATAACAGCAGTTCCTGATCTCAATCAGTGCTTGTGTGTATCAATGCTAGGTTATATATATATAAAAGCTAGAGTAACACAGACCCTCAACGAATATGTGTAGTTTGGAATAATAAACAAATGGACATCCAACTCAAAAAGTCCTCTACTCATGCCTTTGACTTTCCTTCATTCCTTTTAGTTTTTCTTTTCTACAATTCTGATGCTGTCTGGTTTAATCCCTTTCTCATCGTCTTACTCTTCTCTTAGACTGATTCAATGTAAAGCCTGTGGGACTCCTAATTCCCATAATTAAATTTCCAGGATATTCATCAAATTAAAGTCTTCTTTAAGATCTTCATGAATCTTACATTAGTCTTTTTTGTACTCAAACATATTCCCTATGCCATCTTTGCCTATGGAAAAGGAAGTGGATACAGAAGGGAACAGAGGCTCCCTTCTGTATCCACTTCCTTTTCCATAGGCAAAAATGATGTAGGGAATGTGTTCAAGTACAAAAAGAACTAAAGTAAGATTCATGAAGATTCTAAAGAAGACTTTAATTTGACGAATATCCTAGACGTTCAGCTAGGATAGGTAAAGAATGCTCAGATGGTAAAGAATCTGCCTGTGATGTGGGAGACCTGGGTTAGATCCCTTGGGTTGGGAAGATCCCCTGGAGAAGGGAATGTCTACCCACTCCAGTATTCTGGCCTGGAGAATTCCATGGATAGAGGAGCCTGACAGCTTACAGTCCATGGGGTCACAAAGAGTTGGACACGACTGAACGACTTTCACTTCAGTTCACTTTACTAGACATTTACATAATATTTAATAAGGAAATAAATCAGGCATTCATACTGTTCCTAATGAAAACCAATAATACTTAAATTCAGAGAAGTGAATCATCTGGCAAGAACAGGCATCTGGTAAGTACTAAATTTGGACTGAAAATGAAACTTAGAACCATGCTCTTTCTATGTGTCATACAATCTTCCCACTGCTTTTTTTAAAAAATAGAAAACGTCTAAAACAATTACTGAATACATTACAGAGAATAAGTAAAAAATTAAAACAAACAAAAAATCGAGAAAACCAAATAAGGGCCAGAACCAAAGGTCTGCATCCCTTTGCTGGTTTTTGAAATCCCATTACTGATTTTTGAAGTAGATCATATCAGGTTGCCTGAAAGCTATGAACTTAGATCACATTTGTTTTCCCTCTGCAGACATCTCTTTTCTGAATTATACGTTCCTTCTTTCAATTTTTGTTCAGGTCAGTTGAAAGGAACATTCTTGTTAAAACCACTTGAGCTTACACCTTGGTGAAGAGGCACCATCCTTTGGAATTAGGTACACATCTACCTTTCTTGGAGCAAGAATGAGATTTGTACATTTCCCTTTTTGTCTTCTCTCCTCTGATGGCTTATGTTCCTTTTTTATTTTATGTTTTATTTTATTCATGTTCCTTATTATCTTTTTGTAAGACATCCCAAATCTTATAAAAAGAAATGTGAAGTATAAGTGAATGAATTCATTTTTGTAACCCTGATGTCAACCGCCAACCTGTCCACAAGGGTTGACTTGGTTTTTGGTTTTTTTTTAGGCCACACTGTGGGACATGTGGGATCTTAGTTTCCTGACCAGGGACTGAATTCATACCCTTTGCATTGAAAGTACAGAGTCTTAACCATTCCCCAGGAAAACCCCCAGGGTTGAGCCTATTTTGACTCTATTCAAAACTTAGTATTTACTTATGATCAGCAGATTTGAATTTTTTATTAGATATTTGGGGTATTTTCAGGAGAAGGTTACAGTGTGTCTAGAAAACTCACACCTCTCCCATTACCATGAAGAGAAATTGCACATCAATTACAGAAAATCCATGGACTATGAAGTGATTCTTTTATTTACATATAAGAAAAAAAGATACTTAGGCATGGTTATAAAGAGCAGAGAAGAACCCAGAAGGATCTGATAAAGAAGAGGCTAAAAATAGAGGGGGAAGGGGAAATAAATGATACAGCTATAGCGAGTATGGAAAAGGGGATGAATTTGACCAGGGAGAAGTCATGAACTGAGAAAGAGGCAGATCTTTCTAGGGGATGGAAGGTCATATGAGTGATAGAGATTACAGTATACCCATGTAGTTAGAAGAAAATGGGGGAATTTTCCTTCTTATGGCTTGTTTTTTTTCTTTCTCAAATAAGAGTTAGTGCTTTACATTGAGAAGTGGGCAGTGAAAATACCCTTGAGAAATCTGGTAAAAAATTAAATAATTTATATGAGAAACTCAGGAGAATTCACTTCCAAGAGAAAACATAAGAGGTAGGACCAAAGAGGTTGAGAAAAGGTAGTGTTACAAAACCTAGGGACAGATAGCTAAAGGAGATGAGGTCAGGACGGCATTGAGCTGCTTTTGAAGCCTACAGGATAATAGAATCCAAGTTCTACTCATTATCTCATTAAGTCCAAAGTGGTTAGAGAGCTACGGACACATTAACAACAGTACCCAGGGCTATGGGTTCTTTCCTGACCTTGTTCCAAACTCTAGAGCAGAAAAACAAACAAGCATAAGATACAAACTTGCCTACTGTCCTGTCTCCCACTTCCCTTCAACCTTCACTCCAGCTGAGCCAAGTTCACATCCTTGTGTTCTCTTAATATAATTTTCTTTTCCTGAAATAAGACTAGAAAATTTCTGATTTTGCCACAAAGGTCCATAAAGACAATAAAAAAGCATTATTATCTTTAGGAATAATTAGCCTTAGGAACCATGGATGAGGAGATGAACTATAATTTATTGTTACTAAGGGCTTCCCTGGTGACTCAGCAGTAAAGAATCCACCCACAATGCAGAAGACACAGGAGACATGGGTTCGTTCCCTGGGTCAGGAAGATCCCCTGGAGGAGGGCATGGCAACCGCTCCAATATTCTTGCCTGGAGAATCCCTATGGACAGAAGAGCCTGGCAGGCTACAGTCCATAGGGTCGCAAAGAGTCGGACATGGCTGAAGTGACAGAGCATGAGTGCATGTATTATGCACGTGTGTAGGTAAGTATGTATTCTAATCAACCGGGTAAAAACCTATGACTGGAATATCATAACCTGTATTATATAGAAGAGGAAACAGATTTAGAGAGATTGAGTCAACATATAAAGTCACACAGTAATAGAACTGTTAATAATAGAATAGAATTGTTAGTAATAGAACAAGATTCAAGCTAATAGTCATAGACTCTCTAGCCTGTATCTTTGAGGTGACCAAGGCTTTAGGGAACTCAGCTGTTATCAATCAAAGATCTTTGATATCAAGATGAATGGTCACCACTCAAGAGCTCCAAGCAGTGGATTCCTTTTACTTAAAGTTCTCTTTCATATATTAACATGATATATTAACCTGATCTACTTGGTTTTCTTGCCTCTCACCTCACTCCCGTTCATACATGACCTGACACCCTCTTGTTGGCCAGCTGTAATCTCATGAGGTTATAAGACTGAGATTCCATCCTGGGTCAGGATGTTTGAACATCTGTAGGAAAGGAATGCATATTGGGGAGATCATTTTCATTTGAAAAGTTGTATGAATATGGTATTTATGGACTGCATCTATTGCCAAAGATTATATCCAGTTCTAAGATTTCTGAATAAATTCTTGTTCTTTGCTGCTCAGAAAAAGTTTACTGAAAATATCAGTTCACTAAAAGCACTGAAATCTCAAAGTTTGTCTCCTGCTAAAATAATGTTTACAAGTACAGAGGGTTTCTCGCTGGCATGCAATGGTGACGATGGTGAATGATACCCTGACAGCATTTGCCTAGTTGAAAATAGGCAAGTTGAACAAATTATAGCCCTCATTCACCACATTTGAAATAGTGTTCCAATGATTTGTTCATTTTAAGGAAGATAGATTTTGGTTAAGTAGAAAAAAATTTTATCCATATTTGAATTTTGTCACAGCTATTTGCAGACACCCTGTGCCTTAAGAGACTTTGGTGAAGAAGTAAATTCAGGATGTGAAGAACTGAGTCATTGGAAAAGATTCTGATGCTGGGAAAGATTGAGGGCAGGAGGAGAGGGGGAGGACAGAGGATGAGATTGTTGGATGGAATCACTGACTCAATGGACATGAGTTTAAGCAAACTCTGGGAGATGGTGAAGGACAGGAAAGCCTGGTGTACTGCAGTCCATGGGGTCGCCAAGAGTTGAGCATGACTGAGTGACTAAACAATGAACAACAAGGTAACTGGGTCTGAACAAGGACTGTGCATGGTTTCTGTTTATTTGTTTTGCTTTATTATGGACACTATGAGTTATGGGCAGTTTAAGGAGGATAACGTATTTCTGGCACAGGCTCTCCATTCCTCTTCACACAGGGCTCATCTTACCCTCCAAGTCACACTCTAATTAACACCACCAAGTAGCTCTCTAGAACCCTAAACAACTCATTTGTAATAAATGAAGTTACTAAAAATCTCCCAAGTATAAAAGTAAAGGGGATACATCTTAAACATACCTATGTTTGGCACATTTACGCGTTATTGACAAATAAAATTCATTTCGGAAAGACATGAATTCGCTGATGAACATTATGTTTTCCACCAAGCATTTTTTTTTTAACTTAAGGTACTCAGAAAGAGTCCATTTTCCCATAGTGTTAATGTTGAAAGCTGTGACAATGACACCACAATAATGCCCATCATCGTGATGCATAATATAGATGTTATTGCACATAATAGAAAGCATTCTTTGGGGGTAATGCATTTTTGTTGCCTACATGCTGACACCAAGCAGATACAAATGTGCCTTAATGTGTTTTTTTAAAGGGACAGTGTAGACGCACCCCCACGTACATGTTTTGTATAAGGTTTGGTGAGTGGCTCACTTTTACTAGCTGCTTTCTAGAATCACTTTCGTTCTCCTAATAGCTCTAATTATAAGCTGCACCATTTTCTATTCCTTCCTTGCTGTTCTTTGTCATTGCACTGCTCATAGACATTTAAACAGTGGAAGCTGTTTATAGTTCATTAAACGCTTTAAGCTGTTGTTCTAAAGTTTTCTACTTTTTTTTGTATTTTCCAAGTCATTTTCCTCTGCTGTCATATGAAACCATGCACTGCAATTCAACAGAAGACATCAGAGATGCACATCTAATGAATAATCAGCAAGGCTAACAGCCATAAATGAATCAGAGACCTTGGCAATCTATTTTTTATTGTGTTTGGTATGGCATTTGACATAGAATGTATAGGTATTTTTTTAATGATTCCCTCTAATTCTTTTTAAAGTAGAAATTTTGCTTCTTAAATAAAAACACTAGCCAAAAGGGAGTATTAAGTCATATTATGACATGATAGAGCACAGAAAATGTGGCTATTGGAAAGCTAAACATTTTCCTATCATATCACAGTAGGAAAAGATGGGGCAATTACTCCAATAAATGACCCACTAGGATGATATTAGAAGTTGAAGAAAGAGAGATTTAGCAGCATTAAGACTGCCTTGGAATGTGTACGAGACCAGGGTGGTATCAGAAGGAGGCTGTCTCTTTGATTTTTATTGGACAGTCACACTATGCCTGTCACTTTTCCATATTCTCCTGGGCAAGCCCTGAATCAACCATGGTGTTGGAAAGCAGAGTAGAACAGGCTAATTTAGAATTCCTTCCCCAGAGCATGATGTGATCTTCCTGTGAAAAATGGAAGTGAGAGAGAGGTCAGGGATTTATTCTTTGCTGTTCAGATCATATGAAAAAAATTTCTCCATTGTATTAACATTAATTTATTAAACAAAGACTTTCATGCTCACATTAAGCATGTTTAAGACACATGATTCTACAATAGAGGCAAGAGCAACATACCAAGAACCAGTTCAAAATACTAGAGCAAGAAATACATCAGCTATGAGACTATATTGTATAACACAGGGAGTATGGTGGTGGTGGTTTAGTCCCTGAGTTGTGTCTGACTCTTTGTGATCCTGTGGACTGTAGCCTGCCAGGCTCCTCTGTCCATGGGATTTTCCAGGCAAGAATGCTGGAGTGGGTTGCCTTTTGTTCCTCCAGGGGATCTTCCTGACCCTGGGATTGAACTTGCAGCTCCTGCATCGCAAGCAGGTTCTTTACCACTGAGCCACTAGCCAATGTTTTATAATAACTATAAATGGAGTATAACCTCTAAAAATTGTGAATCGGTAAGCTGAACATCTGAAAATTATATAATATTGTACATCGACTGTACCTCAATAATAAATAAATAAAATACTAGAGTAAAATAGGAAGAATGGTACAGAGAAAAGGAGGCTGTAGGTTAAAATTGAATTTCCCAATGGTGATTAATTTGAGACTCCAAAGGGTGCCTTCTTCTCTAGGAAGAAGTTAGCTTATTTCTGTGGTAAGGGGGCTAAGATGCAATTGTGCAGGTGACCTGCAGTAAGCAGGCAAGCCCTTTCAAGGTCAACTGCATGAAAATTGAGTCTATTTTCTTCTTATTCCCATCCATGCAATATCCTTCATTCCTGATCTTTAAAAATAAAAAAAAAAACACACACACATTTCCTCTTATTATTATGAAATCAAATGATCTCATAATGAGACCAAAATAATCACAATCAATAAATAGGCTTCTAGTGGAAAATTTTTTGTATCAATACACATAACACAAAAATAGCAAATTTCGTTTAATGAATTGGACTTTGTGAACCCTAAGATTTCTGGATGAGCTGGTTGCATGCCATCACCAACTCGATGGACGTGAGTCTGAGTAAGCTCCGGGAGTTGGTGATGGACAACTCACCAACAGGGAAGTTGGTGAAGGACAGGGAAGCCTGGTGTGCTGCAGTCCATGGGGTTGCAAAGAGTCAGACATGACTGAGTGAACTGAACTTAACTGAACTGAAGATTTCTGGTCCAAAGTATACAGTTGATAATAAATAATCAACTGTTTGTGAGTATTGCTTCCCTTGATTTTAGTTCATGCTCACAATATATGTATGCTATATGCATCAATGGAATGATGACTCAAAGTCCCCCAAATCATTTATATTAAATATTACCATAGGATATAATTTCAAGAATATGCTTTTTTCTCTAAAAGCTGGGTTCTGTTTCTGCTCTGTCATTTACATTTTTGTATAAAATCTTGTGACTTTTTCTAAATATCCCTATTTGTAAAACAGGGAAATGATATCTAATACAACAATTATATGAGGGCACGTGAGTATTTTTTTAAGTATGAAAGCACTTGGTAAATGATACACAATGCTACATAAATGTGTGTATTATAAGTCTTCAAACTGGTGAACATATTTTTCCATTGTTTTGGAAAGTTAATACTGAGACAACCTGGCACCTGGGACCCAGGATCCTTTGCTTCTGGACAAAGTCTCCTTGAGCAACAGAATACAAAGAAACAGTAGGGACTAAAAATAACTGCATGCATGAGCAGCTGGGGCAAATTATGAACAACAGGATGCAAAAAGACCAAAAGCTCAACTTGCCAGGTTTGAGGTGCCAGGACCAAAACCAGGGAACTGTGCGTGATACCTGCACGTAGCACCACTGAGGGGGTGACCCAGCCACCTAAGCCACCCCTTCAGCCCAACCCACAGGTCCATGCCTACCCTCATCCCACTTTAGGTACCAGCTCACCCCACTCTACTGTCATCCTGCAGGGAGCAAGCAAGGGCACCTGTTATTGTTTTTGAAACCTCATCCCAAAAATGCACGGCATGAATTTTTCATCTGGCCTCTTAACAATTCCTGTTGGTTAAATTCTTGGAGAAGGAAATGGCAACCCACTCTGGTGTTCTTGCCTGGAGAATCCCAGGGATGGGGGAGCCTGGTGGGCTGCCATCTATGGGGTCGCACAGAGTTGGACACGACTGAAGTGACTTAGCAGCAGCAAACAGTCTAAGAACCCCAATCAGTAACAATATCAGGAATACCTTTGAAGAAATGAATTGAAAAGAAATAGTGAGGCGAAACACAGAACTGTTTGAATGATTGATGGAGAGCTGTTGGTGGAAATATCAGAAGAAGCATGTCTAGCTGTTTTATTGTGATTCTGCATGGGCTTCCCTGGTGGCTCAGGTGGTAAAGAATCTTCCTGCAATGCAGGAGACCTGGGTTCGATCCCTGAGTTGGGAAGATCCCCTGAAGAAGGGAATGGCAAACCACTACAATATTCTTCCCTGGAGAATCCCATGGATAGAGATACAGCCCAGGAGGTCACAAAGAATCAGACATGACTGAGTGACTAACACTTTCACTTGCATGGTCCTTCAAGGTTGTCACACAGGCACCGTGGCCACCAGCTCTAAGCTTGGTTCCAGCTGTGTTTTCATCTTCTCACCTTCCAGCACATCTTACTGTTTATTAATATTCTATGTTTCTCTCTTCTCCTGCTTGAATGCCCTAAGGGTTGGCATTTTGGCCTACTACCTATTGATATATTACTGCAGCCTGAAAGAGTGTTCATGGGGAATGAGGTGCTCAGTAAGTATCCATGGAATAAACATATAGATGGTTCAATACTCACTGGGTTTTAAAAAGAAAGTAGAGTTGTTCACAGAAAAGGTGTGTGGGAAGAAGGAGTGTCTCACACAGATTCAGAAAGCAAGTGACCTTAAGGGGACAGGACCAAGAGTAGAGAGACAGTAACAGAGAGGAGAGACCTCTGGGCTGGAAATTACCTTTGATGTCCAGTGAAGGAATTCTTATAATAAAGGAGCACTGGAGGAAGACAGAGGCTTCCCAGGTGGCACTAGTGGTAAAGAACATGCCTGCCGGTGCAGGAGACATAGAAACAGGGGTTCGATCCCTGGGTCAGGAATATCCCCTGGAAGAGCCTGGCAGGTTACAGACCATAAGGTCATAAGGAGTCAGACATGACTGAAGTAACTTAGCACATATGCATGCATGGCAGAACATAGCGTCAAGCCCTAGGCTAATGATACCAGGAATATAAAGACTAATAAGCTATAACTTTAGAGCAGGGGTCCCCAGTCTCTGGGATCTAATGTCAATGATCTGAGGAGGAGCTGATGTAATAATAACGGAAATAAAGTGCACGATAAATGTAAGGCTCTTGAATGATCCAGAAAGTATTCCCCACATCTTGTTTCATGGAAAAATTGCCTTCAATGAAAGTGATCTCTAGTGCTAAGGAACTTGGGGCACTGCTCTAGAGGCACTCAGCTAATCTTCACTACCCCTTCCAAGCATTAGCTCTCCCATTTCCGATACATCAAAAAGCTTTCACTTGTAATTAGAGCCCCAGGTTTCACTCTTGCCCTGCCCACCCTCCACCTTACCCTCTGGGATCAGTTCTCATAACCACGGCTGGAAATGTCAGAGAATTTCACTCCCTTGCTCAAAATCTTCCCATGTCTTCTCATCTCCCTCAAAATAAAAACCCAAGGCCTTGCAGGGGCCCACATGCTTGGAGTCCTCAGACTTCAACCCCTCCCTGACCTTCTCTTCCTCTCAATCATTTAGCTCCATCCATACCGGGGGCTTCACTCAAAGCTCAGTTGATAAAGAATCCGCCTGCAATGCAGGAGACCCCGGTTGTATTCCTGGGTCTGGAAGACCCACTGGAGAAGGGTTAAGCTACCCACTCCAGTATTCTTGGACTTCCTTTGTGGCTCAGCTGGTAAAGAGTCTGCCTGCAATGTGGGAGACCTGGGTTCGATCCCTAGGTTGGGAAGATCCCTGGAGAAGGGAAAGGCTACCCACTCCAGTATTCTGGCCTGGAGAATTCCATGGATTGTATAGTCCATGGGGTCACAGAGTTGGACACAACTGAGCAACTTTCACTTCACTTCACTTCATGCTGGCCTCTTTGCATTTCCTGTAAGATGCTAGTCCTGCTCAAACCTCAAGATTTTCAGGTTTTCCCTCTGACTGGAATTTTCTTCCCCCAAACAGTCACATAGGTCCTTTCTCCTTTTATTCAGTTTTTCGCTCAACTGTCACTCTATCAGGGAAATCTTCTCTGACTACTCACCATAAAATAGCATGCCCCACTCCACTCTGACTCTGTCCCTCTTCGTCAGTTTTATTTTTTCCCTCTTGGTCAGTTTTAATTGCTGTCTTGAGTGATGCATAGCAGCTGTTCAATAAATATTTTTTGTTGAATGAATGCATAATTCGTGCCTGACTTTGAATAATTGATAATAAAATGTGATCTTTCCACAAGGGTGAAATATTATACATGAATTTACATTAAAATGAGAAACATGACTATTTGCGGGTAAAGAAAATTATGAGGAATTTAAATTTTCTTGAGATTTCTTTATATTTAGTTTTTACACGTTCCACAATAAACTATATATTTTTTAATAATGTGATACAACTATTAGAAAAGCAAATTTCTATTTGCTATTAGTATGTGATGCAAGATGTGGCTCACTAGTTTATTATAATCTCTTTGGAGAATTCTGGAAGAAAATGTAGTCTGACTTGAGTTCCCCACAAAAAGTTGTAGTTTGTCTGAGCTTTAGATCAATTTTTATCTCAAACACGGTGTCCCTATATCTTTGAGTGTGTCAGCTCTTATGAGTCTTGGGTTTCCATATAACAATAAGATTCAGGAAATAACATAAATATTCAAAAGTAGAAAGTGAGTGAAACCAACAATATGCCTATATGAAAATACACCCATATGTGTTTGTTAAGCACATAAAAAGAGATTTTTGAGGTCATACAACAAACTCTTATGAGCATGCAGAGTGTGGCAGTCATGACAGAGGGGAATATTTTTATTAGTTGAACATTTTAAAGTAACTATGCATTTTACTGTCATCACACATTTTATATATGAAAATAAAATCAGATAACATACACCAAAATGTGCAGAAACAGAAAAATATTCACAGTTTAAAAGTTCCAGAACAGTGTATAGGTTAAACCATTATTTATAAATATTAAATAAAGATCACACAAAAGTAGCTCAAATTGGCAACAGTAGTTATCTCTGACTGCATGATTTTAAAGGAGTTCATTTTATTTCCTTTCCTTCTATTTAGTTATTAAACATATTTCAATGACCCCATTTTTCTTTGTTAATAAACAATCTTTTCTAAATGAATTAAATTTATAAGGAAAGCATATATAAATTTCTGTGTCTGAAGATGGAATAAAAACTGCAATGCATATAACTACCATTGCCTAAAGACCTCATAAAATAGCAGAAGTACCCAAAGACCTCAATAGATAAATAGTCAAAGACCGCAAAAAGACAAACTCTTTTGAGGACAAATAGCTAGGGATAACATACGGAAATAAATATTCATCATTAATCAACCAAATGCAAATTAAATGCGGTAACTCTTTACAGATTAAATTAGCAAAAAATGTAAATGATCATACTCAGTACTTTTGAAGGAACAGTGTACCTACAATCCTCATACCTTTCTGGATGCCCTCACCCATGGGGCATTTATGCAGAGCCCAAGCTCTGGAGACACAATGCTTTGCTGCAAATCATGTTCCACCACTTTCTTGTTGGGTACTGTTGCATGTGGTTCATCCTGTCTGCAGCTGCAAAATGGGGATAATAATAATACCTCCTGATAACATGCTATTGGGAGGATTTAATGAGTCAATACCCAGAAATTTTTTAGAAGAGTAAACAGATAATACATATTAACTATTAATTATTGACTACATATCAACTAGGATTTCAGCAGGAAAGAGATAGCATCCACATTAGTCTAATTTGAAGAGGATCTATTTTCAAAGGACTATTCACAAGTTGTGTGCAGAATATAGGGAAAGCATAGGGAGGAGGAAACCCTGGTTGAAGAAACTGAGGCTAGCAGTACTGGGCTCTGCTTACACCTACTCCAGAGGAATCATAAAGAAAAGGAATTCCTGAAATATAGAAGAATACTTAGATACGTGTGAAAAGAGGAGTGATCTTTCAGTGGGAGAGAGCCTCGAGGAGATGGATGATGTATGTATATATATATGGCTGATTCAGTATGTTGTACAGCAGAAACTAGCACATGATAAAGCAATTCTGTTGTTGCTTTGTTTAGTGGCTAAGCTGTGTCTGACTCTTTTGCAACCCCATGGACTGTAACCCACCAGGCTCCTCTGTCCATGGAATTTCCCAGGCAAGAATACTGGAGTGGGTTGCCATTTCCTTTTCCAGGGAAACTTCCCGAAACGGATCAAACCTACGTCTCCTGCATTACAGACAGATTCTTTACCACTGAGCCACCAGCGAAGCCCGAAGCAATTACACTCAAATTAAAAAAAAAAAAAAAAAAGGCAACTTCTTAAGGAGAGAACCAGAGGAGTAGATGTTCCAACCTCCTTTTTCTCTCTCTTTGTCTTGTCAAGGCTTCCCAGTAGCTGAACTTAGCTATGCATCTTTGTGGAAGGAGTCAATGGATGCAGCCCATGTGGCTGAGCCTCCTGGCACAGAGAACAGAGTGCAAAAGGAAGAGAAATGGGTCTAGAGGCTGCCTGGCCTGGGCCCTCCTAGAAAGAGAGGCAAAAAGCAGATTTTTAAGTGTTGTAAATCCCCACCAGACCTTCCTGTCTTCTCCAAGGACTCTTTGAAAAAGCCAATATATTTCTTGTTTTTTCCTTGCAGAATATCTCTACCAGTTTCCTTCAGTCCTAGGGGTCAGTGGAGCCCAAGCCCTGAACATCCAACCTCTGTGAGGCATCAGCAAAGAATTTAAATACAGTCTCTTTTTAGAAGTTTGTCTCACATTCAATGATGCTGCTGACTAGCCATCACTAGGCTCACTGTTTTTTTTTTTTTTTATTTACTTATATATTTTAATTGAAGGATAATTACTTTAAGACCAGAAACTATAAAACTCTTAGAGGAAAACATAGGCAGAACACTCTCTGATATAAATCACAGCAAGATCCTCTATGACCCACCTCTTAGAGTAGTGGAAATAAATACAAAAATAAACAAATAGGACCTAATTAAACTTTTGCACAATGAAGGAATCTATAAGCAAGGTAAAAAGACAACCTGCAGAATGGGGAGAAAATAATAGCAAATGAAGCAACTGACAAAGAATTAATCTCCAAAATGTACAAGCAGCTCGTGCAGCTCAGTACTGGAAAAACAAACAACCCAATCAAAAAGTGGGCAGAAGATCTAAACAAACATTTCTCCAAAGAAGACACACAGATGGTGAATAAACACATGAAAAGATGCTCAATATTGCTTATTATTAGAGAAATACGAGTTAAAAATACAATGAGGTATCATCTCATAGCAGTTAGAATGGCCATCATCAAAAAGTCTATAAATGCTGGAGAGGGTATGGAGAAAAGAACCTTCTTACACGCTTGGTGGGAATGCAAACTGGTACAACCACTATGGAGAACAGTATGGAGATTCCTTAAAAAAAACTAGGAATAAAACTACCATAGGACCCAGCAATCCCACTACTGGGCATATACCCTGAGGAAATCAGAATTGAGAAAGACACATGTACCCCAATGTTCTTTGCAGCCCTATTTACAAGAGCCAGGACATGGAAGCAACTTAGATGACTGGCTTGTTTTGAACAAGTGGTTGAGGGCTGTCCACAGAGCATCAGAGGATGTTTGATGAAATTCTAAGCCCTGTATATGATTGAAATGACTGTGATAGGGGCTAAGACTTCATTATCAAGGACAAATCATTCCATGACTGATCCTTGGTTATTGACCAATGGCTAACTTCTGCTAGATTGAGGAACACTCTTGTTGGAAGCAAACTTCAGGCCCTAAAAATATGAAAAAGGACTCCAGAAACCTCAAAGAGTGGTAAATTGGGCAAATCAGTGAAAACTGAAAGAAAGACTATACATTCAATTAAAAGATGGATACAGATATATAGATATTCCGTGGCTAAAATAAACTTGAAAAATAATTAGAATTCACTACTGCACTTATAGAGAGTTCTGTTTCTTTTGCCTATGAGTCTTTTCAGTACTAAGGAAAAGATGGACTAAAAAAGCCCAGTGAGGAACAGGTACGTTAAACTAACAAATTTTCTCTAAGCCATTATATGAAAAGTGTGTGTACCTCCTCCATAAAAGCTCCAAGGTTTAAAATACAACAGAAAATGGTAACAGTGCAAATGACAAATCTTCAGCTTCTTCTCATTTTCATCCCAAGACACTTTTGGTGTCTGTACTTCTCATCTGCTCACTTTCTTTCTCTCATTGCCTGTTTTCGGTAGCTCCTCTTCTTCCTCTCGTCTCTGAGTCTTCATTCAGATTGGTTCCAGGAAAGAAAAGGGAAGAAATCATCTTGTTGTATGTCTCCCTCAACCCTGCAATATTTCACATCCCTTCTCACCGGGAAACTGTTTATACAGCAAAAGCAGAGGAGACCCACCAATACTGTGATGCCAAGAATGCTTTGTTTTGTGAGTAAAATAAACAGAAAGGGAAAAGAGATCACTTCATAATACCCAGAACAGTTTCAAGGGCAAAGAACAGCTATTGTCATCCTTAGTCCAAGTTCTTTTCTTTGGACTTCCTCGGAAATGATTTTCTTTTCTCCTTAATTATAAATGATCAACAATCTAGAATAAAAAGACAAGAAAATCATTTTCATCCTAACAATATGTGGGAAAATATTACTGGCCATAGCTTTGTAAATAATGGCTTTATTTAGATTTACTGTTGCTGCTTATATTTCTAAATAATCATCATTATGTGCTTATATTTATTGAAGTAGGTTATCAAAATGCATAACATAGTCTTTCCATTAACTCTTTCACATTAATGAGTTGCTATTTAGTAAATTACTATTTCCCGTCACTAAAATGAAGGAAGCCAGTGGCTTGAATGATTTTCCAAAGTGCCTATTAATAAACACCCAAGGCATATATTAAAATACTAGAATGCAAAGGTCTTTGGGAAGTAGATAAGCATATGAACTAGGTTTTGTAAAAATGTGTAGTAACCCTTTCATGACCAGAGCATATTGTCCAAAACAAGTCCTCTTCCTGGTTCGCTTATCATACAAATTGCCATAAGTTTGACTTATGGAAATTTTGCAGTGACTTTGACTTAACCAAGGCCCTTTTCATCTCATTATTTTGTGGGGAAATACTAAATGATTATTTTTAGAGCAAGGATTTTCTGATTACATTACTCCATTTTTTTAGTTCATTATGTTAGAGAGAGAGTAATATATGTCACCCACAAAAGTGGAAGAAAGTGAGTGGAATCTGATTTCAAGACCCACTATATAATTGTACTTAAATAGTGACTCTTGAAATATATATATATATATTATATATATATATATACATATTTATGCTCTCAGTAATCTCACTTGTGTCCGACTCTTTGCAACCCTGTAGACTGTAGCCCACGAGGCTCCTCTGTCCATGGGGTTCTCCAGGCAAGAATACTGGAGTGGGTTGCCATGCCCTCCTCCAGGGGATCTTCCTGACCCAGGGATTGAACCCACCTCTCCGGCATTTCCTGCATTACAGGAGTATTCTTTACCCACTGAGCCACCTGGGCATGTGTGTGTTCAGTTGTATCTGACTCTTGCAACCTCATGGAATGTAGCCTGCCAGGCTCCTTTGTTCATGGGATTTTTGGGGGCAAGAATGGGGTGGGTTGTCATTTCCTCCTCTAGGGGAATCTTCCCGACCCAGGGATGGATATATATATATATATATATATATATATATATATATATACATATGCACACATATACTTTCTATGTTTTAAATCATATTTCCATAACTTACAGCCTCCTAATGTCATTTTACTAGTTCAAGTGAACTATAGAAACTTTACCTTCTTTTACTCTGCTCTGTTTATAATTGGATTTCTACTTCCCATACATACATTTAGAACTACATCAGATAATATGACGTTTTTCTTCGACCATCAAACATAATTTTAAGACCTCACAAGAAGAAGGAAAATAAAATTTTACCTGTATTTTTGTTTATCATGTTTTTGTTTCTTTCTTGAAATTCCAAATTTCCTTCTTCGATCATTTCTTTTCTGTTTAGAGAACTTTCTTTAGACATTCTTTTAGAGTGGATCTGCTGGCAATAAATTCTCTTAGTTTTTCTTTATCTGAGAAAGTCTTGGTTTTTTATTGCTAAAGGTTATTTTCACTGGGTATATGATTCTAGCTTGAGTTTTTATTATTATTATTTTTAGCACTTGAAATACACTATACCATTTTCTTCTGGTTTCCATGGTTTCTGATGAGTGAAGAATGATTCAAACTCCTTTCCCTTCTATATGTAAGATGCCCTTTTTTTCTCTGGCTGTTTTCAGTTTTTCCCCTTGCTTTTAGTTCTCACAAGTGCAAGCATGATGTGTCTTGCCACAAATATATTTGGGTTTATGCCATTTAAGGCTTCTTTAGTTTCTCAAATCTGTAGATTTATATGTCTTGCCAATTTTTTCAGCCATTATTTTCCCTTTGAGTACTTTTTTCCCCAGTCTGATTCTTCACTCCTAATGAGACCCTGATGGTATGAATGTTTACCTAGTTTATAATCCTCAAGTTTCTGGGGCTCTGTTTATTAGTTTTTTCCACTCTTTTCTTAGACTGAGTAATTTGTATTATTCTATATTCCATTTCATTGATTCTTTCCTCTGTTCTCTACATTCTGGTCTTGGTCCATCTATTGGGCTTTTTATTTTGGTGTTATTGCTTTGCTATTATACTTTTCAGCTCTAAAATGTCTATTTGTGGGGACTTCCTGGCTGGCCAGTAGTTAAGACTCCAGCTCCCAATGCAGGGGTTCCAGGTTCCATCTCTGGTTGGGCAACTAAGATCCCACATGCCCTGTGGCATGGCCAAAAATAAATTCAAATGTCTATTTTTTTTTAATGCCTCCTTTTTTTTTTTTGCTGAAGTTTTCTATATCTTCACTGGGTCTATTTTTTCATTTGTTTTGAATGTGTTCATTTTGCACTGAAACATTTTCATCAGAGCTGCTCTAAAATCTTGATGAGATCATTCTAAGACGGCTGGCATCTCGGTGTTGGCATCTGTTCACCATATTTTTGTGTGGATTTTGAGGTCTTCCTGGTTCTTACTTTGGCAAATAACTTTCTCTTGAAAACTGGACCTTTATGTACCATGAAATGAGACTCTAGATCTTCTTTAAACTTTTTGTTTTAGCTGGTCTGCTGTGTTCCATGGGACTTCTTCTGAGCCAATCCAGTGTTGAGAGGAATAGCCATCTCATGCACCCTGGGTGGCAGTGAAATTTCAGGATTCCCCTTTTGTCTTCAATGATGTGGGAGGGGAAGGGGGTGTCATTACCAGATAGACTGAAGTCCTGGTTCCCTCTTTGTTTTTTTCTGATACTATCTGGGCAGGGGGTTTCCCAGATGGCTCAGTGGTAGAGAATCCACTTGCCAATGCAGGAAACACAGGTTCAATCCCTGGGTCGGGAAGATCTCCTGGAGAAGGAAATGTCAACCCACTCCAATAGTCTTGCCTGGGAAAATCCATGGACAGAGGAGCCTATTGGGCTACAGTCCATGGGGTTACAAAAGGTCAGACACATCTGACTGAGCACACACATTTGGGCAGAAGCTTGGAGCATCTCCTTATATCTTTATGAGCATGGAAGTCTGACTAATCCAGCCTCATCCATGCCTCATTTAACCTTAGCTGACATGGATGGGAGTGGATTCACTTTTTTTTTTTTTTCCTTTCTGTAATGTTTGGCTAGAGTAGAGCTGTTGCTGGCTAGAAGTTTTCTTTCTTGGTGGGCTGCCCCTTTCCTTTTGAGTAGAGAAAGCAGGTTTTTCATGAAACACTTTTGTATGTCTGTACCTGTTGGATTTTTGGGTTGTCAGCTTCTTCAGTTTCTAGTCTGAGACAAGAAGGAAATCCAGAAAACTTGCCAGCGTGTCATCCCTCGGGTCTTAAGGACACTGCTTGG
Source organism: Bos taurus (assembly GCF_002263795.3). Lineage (NCBI taxonomy): Eukaryota > Metazoa > Chordata > Mammalia > Artiodactyla > Bovidae > Bos > Bos taurus. The sequence goes on from NC_037341.1 coordinate 28,705,175, forward strand.
TTCTGCTGTCATCTCTCCATCTTTTAGATACTTGTTATACTTATTTCTTATGCTTATTTTATATATATATGGCTTCCCTCATAGCTCAGTTGGTAAAGAATCCACCTGCAATGCAGGAGACCCTGGTTCAATTCCTGGATCCAGAAGATCCCCTGGAGAAGGGATAGGCTACCCATTCCAGTGTTCTTGGGCTTCGCTTGTAGCTCAGCTGGTAAAGAATCTTCCCACAATGCAGGACACCAGGATTTGATCCCTAGGTTGGGAAGATACCCTGGAGAAGGAGATGGCAACCCACTCCAGTATTCTTGCCTGGAGAATCCCATGGACAGAGGAGCCTGGCAGGCTAGGGTTGCAAAGAGTTGGACATGACTGAGGGACTTTCAGTTTCACTATTATATATATAATGTCCTAGGATTTTTGTTGTACTTAGTGGAAAGAATAGAGAAAATTATGTCCACTTCATCTTCCAGAAGTAGATGTCTCCAGGTTTTTATTTTTTAAAGATGGCTCTTTTGGTAGTGATTTTGAAAATTTTTTTTCCAAGTCTTTTAAAAAAATGATTTTTATTTATTTATTTATTTCTTGGCTGCACCACATAGAGAAGGGGAAGAAAGAATGAGATGTCTGGATGGCATCATCGACTCAATGGACATGAGTTTGAGCAAACTCCAGGAGATGGTGAAGGGAAGAGAAGTCTGGCATGCTGCGGTCCATGGGGCTGCAAAGAGTAGGATATGACTTAGCGATTGAACAACAAGAGCAACAGGGTACTGGTGTGGACAACTCCCTTTCTTGATTTGTCCTGGTGTATTTTATTTGCTGTTTGACGTTGTACCCCCTCGGGCAATGGACTACTTCTCTTCGTGGGCTGTGTTTCTTTGCACGAGCTCACTGCCACAGCCCACAGTGGAAAGGCCACTCCAGGGATTTTTTTTTTTTTTCCGACAGTTTAGAGCAGGAAGTTTATTCATGGATGTGTGGAGGACATGATAAGGGCCCTCGGACTGGAAGGCAAAGGGGCGATGGATGGGGACTGAGAACAGACACCCCAAGTCAGATTCTGTGGAGTCCTCAGGAACCTGGTGTGTGTGTGTGTGTGTGTGTGTGTGTGTGTGGTCTGTGTGTTGGAGGTGGGGGTGGTGGATGGTGCTGACCCCACCCAGAAAAGAGAAAACGTGGTGCCTGATTCCCACAGTGGCAGCAAGCCAAGAATCCTCAAGTTAGAAGAAAACAGGGAGGAATCAAAGTAGTGCGTGTGTAACCCCAAGGAAGCCCCAAAGACAGAATGGCAGCGGAGCCGACTCAGGCCTCCACCTCCAGCAAATTCCATCACTGCTTTGGGCCTGGGCACCACCTTGGCTGCTCTCAGAGGCAGTGTGCCCAGGCTCAGCGTGCTGGGCCATGTGCCCTTGACCTTGACGACTTCTGCTCCGGGGCCCAGCTGTCTCCTCCTCACCCAGTTCCCTCGGCACGGCCACCAGCTCCTTCTGTTCTCTGCGAAGAGCCTGCCAGGCCTGGCCCCACAGCTGCAGCTCCACCACCTGCCTGTTCTCGGCCTTCTGTTCCTGCACACCATGCCATGGGGCGTCCCATTTCTGCAGGAAGCAGAGCATCTTGGCACTAGGCTGGTCTTCCTCTAGGACCCACTAGGGTGCCAGGCTCACTTCTTGTGGTCTTTGCTGTTGTCCACAATTATACCCAAGGTATTCGAGACAGCCTGCAGCTTCCCTTGGGCACGCTTGGTCCTCCTTCAGATGTGCATGCGAGGTTTGGTAGACCCCTGTGAGCAGGTCATGGGGCTCCCTGCCTGCTTGGACTGGGACAGCTGCTACCACGCCCCATCCTAAGACACAGAAAACCCTACGTCTAACTCCAGCTCTCTGGGCACACACATGCCCATCAGTGGAGGAGGGCAGAGAAGGTTGTTGGGCAGGGGCATCAAGGGAGAGCTTAAAGAGCCCTGAAGATGCAAGAATGGGCTGGAAAGAACCCAGGGAGGCTGGTAGGAGGCAGGGTCATCTGAGTCAGGAGTCCAGAACTTTGGCACATGCTCCATGGTTCCAGGGGACCTCACTGACAAAACACAAATAAATTCAAAGATAAAATTTTAAAATTTTAATTAAAAATTATTAAAGTATAATTGCTTTACAATGTTATGTTAGATTCTGTTATACAATGAAGTGAATCAGCTATATGTATACATACATCCCTCCTTCTTGCACCTCCCTCCCACTCACCTGCCCCCACCCCCCTCACAATCCCACCCCTCCAGGTGATCACAGAGCATGGAGCAGAAGAAGGCAAACACAAAGCATTAAACCCTAAGCACAGCACACTTCTCAGCCCAGTGACCTGTATGACTTCACAAGTCTCATGCAGTGAAGCTGGCCCCTGAATGAGGGATGCAATGGTGCAATGCCTTGAAATTCTTTTTAAGACTTCCAAAGAGACTGTTTTTTTTTTTTTTTAATGTAAAACTTTAGTCTTTTAAGCATATATTTCATGTGTTTTGTTAACATACACTTAGGAATTTGACTATTTTTTAACTAAATTGTCGCGTTGTTTTGACATTTGGAAGACATTAACACCTTCAAGTGGCTTTGATGAGATGGGGCTGTTGACTTCCTTTACTTCATCATATCTTGGTATTATGGTAAAGACACTTATTTTACCTCATAAATTTCTTAGTGATCCCATTATTATTCTGTAATTATTCCTTCAAGACAGAAACTAAGTTCCATTACACAATAGGGACTGTTTAGTTTCATCAAGAACAAAGAAGCTGCAGAATATTTACTGTCATCGGTGGAACTGAAAATCCTCAAATGACTCTTACCAACATCCTCTTCCTTTTTTCCCCCACTTTGCTCTTAAGTAGGTTGTTTTTCTTTTTTTTTTTTTAACCTTCAGTAATACTCAGCATTAATTCTTTGGGCTGAATCAGTATGTCTACCTGTGTGGCTGCCTAATAGAATTGAATAAGTTGTATTGACTTCAAATTTCTTTCTGATTTTCTTGCAAAAGCTTCTTTTTAATGTTAAGATAAAATAATGAAGATTAAAATGTTAGGGTTTATAGTTGACTTTGGGATTTGACATGAATTCTAATAATAGTGTTACTAATATCAATGGTAATATAATTTTTTTTATTGAAGGCTGTTTCTGTGTCAAACAATATGTTACAGAATTTATGTCTCCTTAACACATTTAAAACATCTATTTCTGCTTTATTGACTATGCCAAAGCCTTTGACTGTGTGCATCACAATAAACTGTGGAAAATTCTGAAAGAGATGGGAATACCAGGCCACCTGACATGCCTCTTGAGAAACCTATATGCAGGTCAGGAAGCAACAGTTAGAACTGGACATGGAACAACAGACTGGTTCCAAATAGGAAAAGGAGTATGTTAAGGCTGTATATTGTCACCCTGCTTTTTTAACTTATACACAGAGTACATCATGAGAAACGCAGGGCTGGAAGAAACACAAGCTGGAATCAAGATTGCAGGGAGAAATATCATTAACCTCAGATATGCAGATGACACCACCCTTATGGTAGAAAGTGAAGAAGAACTAAAGAGCCTCTTGATGAAAGTGAAAGAGGAGAGTGAAAAAGTTGGCTTAAAGCTCAACATTCAGAAAACAAAGATCATGGCATCTGGTCCAATAATTTCATGGCAAATAGATGGGGAAACAGTGGAAACAGTGTCAGAATTTATTTTGGGGGGCTCCAAAATCACTGCAGATGGTGATTGCAACCAGGAAATTAAAAGACACTTACTCCTTGGAAGGAAAGTTATGACCAACCTAGAAAACATATTCAAAAGCAAAGACATTACTTTGCCAACAATTTCCGTCTAGTCAAGGCTATGGTTTTTCCAGTGGTCATGTATGGATGTGAAAATTGGACTCTGAAGAAAGCTGAGCACCAAAGAATTGATGCTTTTGAACTGTGGTGTTGGAGAAGACTCTTGAGAGTCCCTTGGACTGCAAGGAGATCCAACTAGTCCATTCTAAAGGAGATCAGTCCTGGGTGTTCTTTGGAAGGAATGATGCTAAAGCTGAAACTCCAATACTTTGGCCACCTCATGCGAAGAGTTGACTCATTGGAAAAGACTCTGATGCTGGAAGGGATTGGGGGCAGAAGGAGAAGGGGACGACAGAAGATGAGATGGCTGGATGGCATCACCAACTCGATGGACATGAGTCTGAGTGAACTCCGGGTGTTGGTGATGGACAGGGAGGCCTGGCGTGCTGCAGTTTATGGGGTCGCAGAGAGTTGGACAGGACTGAGCAACTGAACAGAACTGAACACATTTAATGGCAACATTTATTCTTTCAATGTTGCAGAATAGATATTACTGTTTCTAATTGAGAGATGGGGAAATTGAGGAACCGAAGTGTGAATTTGCCCTAAGAAAGTAAAAAAGGTACAGTTTCTTTACCACTGAAGTTCTTTCCACTCTCCTCTGTAGTCTCCCAAAAAATGTCTTCTCTTGCAAAAAGTGAAAGCCTTATTGTTATACATTTGTTTAAAAATCTTATAAAGATGACTCTCAAGGGTGCCTGTGTAATCTAAGATGCATTATTCTCAGTATTTGTGGTGTTGTTTGGTACTTTGTTTGTAGCTTGTATATTTAGCCATTACAATTTACAAAAGCACTTCATATCAAGAATAAGTTTATTTTACAGGAATATTTAAGAGAACTGGTAAGATATTTACCCTTTTGTTTGAAAAATAATGAAATTTGACCATAACTTGCTTGATAAATAGACACATCCATCTCGGAGTTCATGCATGGAGAGTAAGTTGCCAAGGACAACAATGCTCTGGGATAACTGGATTCTCTCTAAAGATGACCTTGGGAGCATACCTCAAAGACAGAGACACAAAGTGGCTACCGGGCAGGTGATTGGTAACATTCACAAGCATAGTTAATTTGGGATTTGCTTATTGCTCTCTGTCTGTGCTTCTACCACTTCTAACCAATTCCATTTTTATGTGGAACTTACCTGGAATGTTGGCTTGAATCTCTAGAAATAAGAGAACTGGGATTAACACATGGAGTCGTTTTCCCCAAGAGATTAGTGTATTTAAGATGTTCTCTTACCTATGTTTTGGTACTATCTAACTTTATAGTTCTTTTATACAGAAAACATTTTGAACCAAATACAATGTATTTGACGGTTTTACTTATGCTGTTTGGGCTTCCCTGGTGGCTCAGTGATAAAGAATCCTTCTGTCAATGCAAGAACCTCAGGTTCAATTGCTGAGTTAGGAAGATCCCCTGGAGAAGGATATGGCAACTCACTCCAGTATTCTTGCCTGGGAAATCCCACGAACAGAAGCGCCTGGGAAATCCCACGGACAGAAGAGCCTTGGGCTACAGCCCAATGGGTTGCAAAGAGTCAGACATGACTTAACAACGAAATAGCAACTTATATTTTTTTCTTCTCTTATGAAGATGTAACTTAACATGATTTGAAGCAAAACAAAGATAATAATAAAATCTGATAATTTTTATATTACCTGTGCTTTCTGTATAGGCATCACTGACTCAATGGACATGAGTTTGAGCAAACTCCCAAACTTGGTGATGGACAGGGAAGCTTGGCATGCTGCAGCCCATGGGGTCACAAAGAGTTGGACATGACTGAGCGACTGAACTAACTGACCAAGTATACCTTCTGTATTGAGCAGTGATTTAACCTAGAGTTAAGAGTGCAAACTCTGAAATCAGCTCACCTCATTTTGATCCCAGTTTTGCCTCACTAGTGAAATCTTGAGAAAGGCAATCAAACCCTTAGGTCTCAGTAACCTCATCACTACCATTAAGTAGTGTTAACAACCATGCCTGGAAGATTTTATTAAGCATAAACTGTGAATATTATTTGATTTTGTATTGTTGTTAGAGCTGAAAATAGCTTCCTAGAACATTTATAGTTAACCTTTAATATAGACCAACTAGGAAACTAGGGTTCCAAGTGTATTCATAAACTAAGTCTCAGGATCTGCCAGCAGATACTTTAGAACTAAATTATGTATCAATTAGATGACCAACAAGAACCTCCTGTATAGTAGAGAGTGTCGCTCAATATTCTGCAATAATCTAAATGGTGAAAGACTTAAAAAAGGATATATGTATATGTATAACTGAATCATTGCCATACACTTGAAACTAACAACATTGCTAACCAACTGTGCTTCAGTATAAAATAAAAATTTTAAAAATTTAGTTCAGAAAAAAATATGTAGGCTGATTCTTAGACAAGATCTTTTACTTTAACTCAACACATGTGGATAATGAATGTTTTTCCATTTACCTGAATACAAGGTTCTCAGTAATTTTAGGTCCTTCTTGAGTTGTCTAAACTTTCATGTGTAATTATCTAAACCCTCTTTCTGAGTATCATTCTTCCCCAAATTGCTCTGGTTACTTCATTCTCAATCTTGGGGACTCAATTTACTCTGTAATACCATACTTGGAAAATCTTTCTTGAATAAAGTCTTAACTCCTACCTGTTTCATGGTCAAGTTATACTTCCTCCTAAATGCTTCCTTAGAAACCTACAAGTCATTATCCTACAAGATAATTTGCCAAAAGTCTGATATTCCTCTCTGTGACTGTCCTCAGTGCCTTAGTAGTGTCCAACTTTTTACAACCTCATGGATGGTAGCCTTACAGGCTCCTCTGCTCAAGGAATTTTCCAGGCAAGAATACTGAAGCAGGTTGCTATTTACCCCTACAGGGGATCTTCCTGACCCAGGGATCACATTCACATCTCCTGCAGTGGCGGGTAGGTTTCTTACTACTAACGCCACCTGGGAAGCCCCATGTTCCTCTCAAATAGATTATCAGGACAAGAACTGTATCTTCTACAGTGGAGTCTTTCATTTGAAAGAAATGCTATTCGATGGGTTGGGAGTTGAGAACCAGACTAGGCTATTCATCTCCCACCCTTGATCACACCTTATCTAATTCCTATCCCATTTCTCTTCTTTCCTCTCACGTGCTCACCTTTACTACTTTGTCCCACAGAATGGTAAGGTCAGTGCACATACTAGCAGAAAAATATTTTTTTCTTAATTTTCCTATGTTTGGGCCAAATCCTGGAGTAAACTCCAGGACCACTTTGTTGGAACATAATTTATCTAATACTTCTTTTGCTGCTGACCAGAGTCTTTCCACACTATAACTTCCCTAAGTATTTTCCATGAAGGATTATGAGGCATTCTGTGAAACAAAGATAGTCCCATGGAAAACTAATGGCAGGTCTATAAATAAAAAGAATTCCATGTTTAAATAGGGGCAAAAAAAAAAAAAAAAAAAAACAGCCTGGAATTGTCCCTTTTTAGCCCTCATGATGTGCAATAAAGACTTGTGAAGGCTGTAGTTGACACCAAAGAAATGAAATCACTTACGTTACCTTACGTTTAACCAGATTTACCTCAATTATCTGCCTATGAATTCTTAGCTGCAGTGTCTTGTGGTTCTTGCTGTCTTTGGTTTGCACCTGGGAAATCTCATTCTCTCCTGAAATGTGTCAGCTGCTGTCATTCTTTACACTAGCGGTGCCCAAACATTTTTGGCACCAGGGACAAGTTTCCTGAAAGAATATTTCCGTGGATTGCGGGAAGGGAGATGATGCGGTATTGTGGTATTGCGAGCAACGATTCGCTCAGTAATATGAGCAGTGGGGAGTGATGGGGAGCACAAATGAAGCTTTGCCTGATGGTTTGGGGACTCATGCCCTACATAGAAGATAATCTGTACTGATTCTCCAACATGTAGTGTGTTTTTTAGGTTCTCATTTGTTAATTTGTCCCCTGATTCCCAATAATTGGAACATCATTTTGACAGATCCTAAACAAAAATTTTAAGGAATAGTTTTTATACAAGAGACACTAAAGAAATATATGATACTACAAAGCATAGACGTTATTAAGAGTATTATTGTTAATATTTTGGAATCTTGGCATACCTTCTGGTGAGTTCATTCATGTTTTTAATGAACTAATTAATTGCACTTCATCTGAATGTTAACAGAGTCTGTAGTCAGTTTTTGTTATTAAATTTTCTTTGTTTAATAATTCTTAATATGTTTTTCACATATAGCCAGAACAACTAGGGAAACACATTCCAGGTTTTATAGCTCTTGGACATTTGATTGTGGTAATCAAGAAACAGTGTATTTGTCACAAGGCGTTTGAGGTGCAAGGGACTTGAATATATTTGAAATGGTTCCTTTGTATTTTTATTAAACTCTCTACTTGTTTTTCTATGCTTCTCTGACTGACAGATGGGCTTATTTCTCCTATTTCTTTTGTCAATATCTGTAACTCAATAGACAAAGAAACTGGAAATTAGTTTGTACCACATTTTCAGAGGAAAATGTTTTATTCCAGCTGCAATTGTTTCTAAGTTAAAAGAAAACCTTTTAGGTGACTTACCTACAAGAGGGAAAATAAGAACCCAAGTGTCCAAGATAAAAATGCTTGTGGTATTTTTCTGATTATCACAGCAGCCCAGATCAACACAAGGTCACTTCCAGGTCCTTCTGATTACAACCATTCTCCCCATCACTCAAAGGTGGGTGAATTCGCTCAGAGAGTTTATCCAATTGTAGCTGTTTTTATTAAAGAGCTTGTTGTTGACTTGACAGATGCTTATGTCTTATGAGGGGCTTCCCTGGTGGCTCAGTGGGGAGGAATCTGCCTGCAATGCAGGAGACCCAGGTTCTATTCCTGGGTTGGGCAGATCCCCTGGAGAAGGAAATGGCAACCCGCTCCAGTATTCTTGCCTGGAGAATTCCATGGGCAGAGGAGCCTGATCGACTACAGTCCATGGGGTAACAAAGAATCAGACATGACTGAGCACACATGTGCTATGCCTTATGAAGATATCACAGAATTTAAAAATTAAAATTTGATGGTGGTCATTGTATAAATAATTAAATATTGCAATGTAATAGTGAGGCCTTCATGGAAAAAATATTTTTCTATGCAGTCCCCAGTCCAATAATCCTCCAGTCCAGAGGCTATCTTGAATCTGGAGCCTATCTTCTCCTGAATACTTTGATTAAATCTCACCAAGCTAGATCTTCATCCTTCTATAATACATGTGTCCTCTGTATGTATTTGCCCATGCTCCAGAGGCTCTGGCTGGCTTTGTACTCTCCTGGGTAGAGTGAACTCTTTCCTGATTGGCTCGCCATGAGCCTGACTCACTTTTTCAGGTCTGGGGATTCCCCAGGGATTTGCCATATTTTCTAATCTGTATTCTGACAGCTGCATAGTATTCCCCTCACATCTAAGGAAGGAAATCAGACAGCCCAAGGTCATCTACATCTATAGAGAGGCACAGGGAAATTAAAAGCCTTATTTAATTTATCCAACAGTTGCTGATGGTACCGCGGACAGAACATTCTATTGGTCTATCCTCAATTCTGGACCTGAGATGTAAACGCCCAATCTCATGAATGAACTCTTCACTTCTTGGTTTTGCTGCTCCTTGCTCCCAGTCCTATGAAGAAAATCTACTTGGAGTTTTCTTGTTTCTTCTGTGCATTCAGACATGCCTTATTTTCTTGCTGGGGAGAACCTCTTCTCTTAGCATTCACATTTGTCTCTTCTTCAGGTGCTATCTCAAATTTCCTGTCCTATTAAAAGCTTCCTAGTTGAATTATGCCAATATCTGATTGTTACTTTTCTCCTCGGGTGAATTTGTATACATTAATTGGCTTATGATACAATTTCACTGTGAACTTTCTTTTTTCATTTTCTCACCCAACCTCCTCTTCTCATCAGATTATAAAATCTCAAAAATCACATCTTCCATTTTCTTTTACATTCTTTAAGGTGCTGCATAGCCATAAGCTCTGTTTGTCATTGTTTTGTTTTGTTTTTTTCTCTTTCTTGGCTGCATTGAAAAAATAGAATGCAAATATTTTCCCTCCAGGGAAGCTTTGGGAAGGGGAATGAGTTTTTCAGTGGCTAATGATTTGTACTCTGTGTTTAATGGTCCAATGAAGTCTATTAGGTAATAAAGTATGGGAAAGAGGGTTCTAAAGGAAGGTTTGTGCTGTGTGCTAAGTCATTTCAGTCATGTCTGACTATTTGCAACCTATGAACTGTAGCCCACCAGGCTTCTCTGTCCATGGAATTCTCCAGTCAAGAATACTGGAGTGGGTTGCCATGCCCTCCTCCAGGGAATCTTCCCATCCCAGGGATTGAACCCTCATCTTCTGTCTCCTGCATTGGCAGGTGGGTTCTTTACCACTAGTGCCACCTGGGAAGCCCCTAAAGAAAGGTAGAGGGGGATAAATCAGGATGAGGAAATAATTTCCCTGAGCCTACAGGGAAGATGTTGGGAAGTGGAGGAGGGAAGGGTAAGCGTTACTGAAGAGGAGCCTGGGGACTCAAGGCAAATGGGAGGGAGGGACAATCAGGGAAACCTCAGGCTCAGCTGAGAGAGGCTGGATCTGATAAAGGACCCCAGGAAAGGCTGTGTTCCAGAGCCCAGAAGGCACCAGAGCTGAGTTAGAGCTCACAGGCCAGTTCTCTTTCTGGCCCTCACTGGAGCTGGCATCTCTCCTTTCTTCTACTCAAGGGCCAGGAATGTGGCACCTTTGGTGCCTGGCAAGTTCACCTTGCATCATTCAGCACATCACCAGCTCTCCTCCTCTCTGTGCTGGCCACCCAGCTGGGTCTCTGACAGCCACCTGTATGAGACAGGGGTATAGCATATGGTGGCTATATGTCATCTCTGAAGCTTTTATCTTCAGCACAGATTTCTCTTCTGATTTTAATTTCCCATTTGCATATCTATTCAAGTATCATGGACATTACAGATTTAATACATCCCAAACTCAACCTCTGATCTTCTTCCTCTTAGTAAACAACATCTCTATCCATTTGGTCACTTAAATCGTCAACCCAGAAGTCATCCCAGCCATATTCAAATGATGTATTTTAAAAAGCAGAGACATCACTTTACCCCCCCAAAAAAGTCCATATAGTCAAAGCTATGGTTTTTCCAGTAGTCATGTACGAATGTGATAATTGGACCACAAAGAAGGCTGAGCACAGAAAAATGGATGCTTTCGAATGGTGGTGGTGGAGAAGATTCTTGAGAGTCCCTAGGACAGCAAGGAGATCAAACCAGTCAATCCTAAAAGAAATTAACCCTGAATATTCATTGGATGGACTGACGCTGAAGCCCCAATACCATCTGATGCCATCCAATACCATCAGTAAAAGACCCTGATGTTGGGAAAGATTGAGGGCAGGAGGAGAAGTGGGAAATAGAGTATGAGATGGTTGGATGGCATCATCAACTCAATGAACATGAGTTTGAGCAAATTTGGGGAGACAGTGAAAGATAGGGAAGGCTGATGTGCTGCAGTCCAAAAGGCTGAAGAATCAGACACAACTGAGAGAATGAACAGCAACAGCCAGCAAAACCTATTTGCAAAGGTGAAGGTGGTGTTTAATGAAACCAGCAAGTAGTTTTGCAGTATCTCTGAAATAGTAAGAATGAGAATCCATTCCTAGGCCTGAAGGGGCAACAGAAAAGAGTGGTTCCTAAAATCTGAGGCATGGAGGGGTGTATGGAAGGGACTTGACAGGATCTGTGTCTTCCAGATAATGGATGTGGGTGGCCTCCAGCACAGTGAGGGGTGGAAAGGAGACCTCAGAGTCACTCTACTAGGCACCCCTCGTGTACTCGTTCTGAAGTACGGGAAAATAAAGTAAATAAATAAATAAATAAAAAGAAGGAAAGAAAACAAAACCTGTTGATGATGTTGAAATGATCCTGGAGGTGAGCCTCCTAGAACAGAGGGCAGAGCAGAGAAGGGGGACTTCTTCATGGTCCAGTGGTGAAGAATTCACTTGCCAGTGCAGGGGACACAGGTTCAATCCCTGGTCCAGGAAGCGTCCACATGCTATGGGGCAACTTAAGCCCTTGCTCTGCAAATGCTAAAACCGGCATGCTCTAGAGCTCGCGCTCCCCAGGAGAAGCTACCTTAAGGAAAAGCCCTCACACCACAACTAGTGAGTAGCTCCCTCCATCCTCTCACCTTCCCACCCCTGCTGCCCACTCGCCTCAATTGGAGAATGCTTGCTTGTAGTGACGAAGACCCAGTGCACCCCAAAATAATTTTAGAAAAAGCAAACCAGGAGAGACAAGGAGAAAAAAATAAAGCACAAACAATTTTTGACTCACATCTATTTCATGTCAATAACTTCCTCATGGTTCTCCAGTATGTACATAAAATAAAACCAAAGAAACAACACAAAAGGTGGAAGGCAGTTGGGGAAGAGACCAGTCCAAGAGTCTTGGACTGGACTGTGAGTGGTTAATTCCTTGTCTGCCCAGTGCCTGCACACTGTGGGGAAGGGTTGACTGTGTTTGTTGACTGCTTCCAACTCTCACCCCCTGGAAGCTGAGGCTCATTCTCTCTGGCTTGTGCACTTTCATGGGAGCGTGAAGCAGCTTTTGAAGACTGGTTTTGTTGTGCTCATTCATTCGCTGACATATAATCAAATGTTTTACTTTGGTTCCATTATCTTTTCATCAAAATGCTTTGAAAAACTATGATTGATATCACCAAGTTGGTTCAGTTGAGGACAAACCATCTTCAAAGCCGAATTGTCTCTCCTGATCCGGCTCAATAACTTCACCATATTACATTCATAAATTGAATTGCTTCTGATTGCTTCTGACTGACTTTTCTTGAAAACAAAACTTATTCTCTTTTTTACATAATCAATCATGGAATAAAGTAGGTGACATAGGTCATTTGCCACAGATCAATTGCTCTATAAAATCACAAAGGAAGGTCAGAGAGAAGAGGGTGAAGGCTTTCTAAATTGCCAAAATGGAAAATTTGCAAAGAAAATCTGAACCCACTTCTTCCTTTGGACCCCAGAAAACTGCATTCTCCCCTTTCTCTAAGTTATTGGGGCGGGCGGGGGCGGTTAAACTTGATTTACGACTTCTTTGACAATCCTCTTTTCAACAGAAAATCTAAATTCCCTCTCTTTAAATATGTGTTGGGCTTACTGACTCACTTCTAACACTGTGTGCTAAGTTGCTTCAGTCATGCCTGACTCTTTGCAACCCCATCGACTGTAGCCCACCAGGCTTCTCTGTCCATGGGATTCTCAATGCAAGAATAGTGGAATAGGCCTTCCTCCAGGGGATCTTCCTGACCAAGGGGTCAAACCTGTGTCTCTTATGTCTCCTGCACTGACTTGGCAGGTGGGTTCTTTACCACTAGCACCACCAGGGAAACCCCACTTCTAACACTAGAAGGAGGCAGAAGCAAGGCTACCTGTGAGACTGCTAAGTCTAGTCACAAAAGGTGGGCTTTCTCTTCTGCAGGGCTCATCGTTTCAGAGCTCTGAGCTGCCACGGAAGAAGTCAGCCTATGCTGAAGTTGCCATGTTGGAAAGACCATGGAGACATAGGGGCAAGCCAGGGGTGTCCAGCTCTTCCAGCCACAAGCTCCACAAGTATCACAGCCAGGAGAGAAGAGACTCTGTGATGATTCCAGCCTCATTACTCTCTGACTGTAATGAAATGAAAGACCTCGACTAAGAAACATCTGTGGAGTCCAGTCAGCCCCCAGAACCATGAGACACAGAGCTAGGAAATGACTGCTATTATTCTGTTCCACTAATTTTGGCATGGTTTATTATATAGCCACAGTACTCAGAGCACTGGTCTTTCCCTTCATTAGACTTTGAATGGTGGATGTTTTTTATCTAAGTCTTGGACATTCTCCTGTTATGTATTATTCTCTTTCTGTCAGTAATCTCATCTTCCCCATGGTTTTATTTTGTAGATTTTTCCATTCCTCTTTTTAAATTAATTTTTATGGGAGTATAGTTGATTTACAATGTTGTGTTAGTTTCTGGTGTACAGCAAACCGAATCAAATATATATATATATATATATATATATATATATATATATATATATACATACATACATACAGCTACTCTTTTTTTTAAGATTCTTTTCCAATACAGATCATTACAGAGTATTGACTTGTGCTATACAGTAGGTCCTTATTAGTTCTCTATTTTATATATAGTAATGTGTGTATGTCAATCCCAATTTCCCAACTTATCCCTCTCCCCCGCTGTCCTGCCTAGAAATCATAAGTTTGTACTCTGCCTCCATGACCATTTCTGTATTGTAAATCAGTTCATCTGTACCATTTTTTTTTCAGATTCTGCACCACATATAAGCAATATCATATGAATTTGTCTTTCTCTGTCTGACTTATTTCACTCAGTATGGCAATTTCTAGATCCATCCCTGTTGCTGCAAATGGTGTTACTTCATTCTTCTTTTATGGCTGAGTAATAGTCCATTGTGTATATGTACCACACTTTCTTTATCCATTCTTTATTCATGGATTTAAATAGCATTTATATATTGTGAAGGTTGACTTTATGGGTCACCCTGATTGGGCAATGGGGTGCCCAGACATTTGGTTAAACATTATGTTTAAGCTGTCAACCCTAGACAAATCCTTGTCCCTTATATTCCCAAACCAATGTATCACCAAGTTCTAGCAATTCTTTTTCTACATAAGAACCATTATAAGTTATTTCGGTCCTGACTTCTGCCACCCTAGTCCAACCAATATTGTCTACCTCATAGGATAATACAGTAAATTTTCAATATTCTCTTTACTTCTAATTTTGTCATCTCCACTGCTACCACTCTATAATACAGTCTTCATGTAATGGGTGTTTTAAACATATATCATATGACTTATCCCCCTGTTTAAGAACTTTCAATCAACCAGCCCATCCCCAGCAGAAGACAGGCAGGTGAGGGCAGCCAGAGCTGGAAGGGGGCAATCGTGGCCCCAGAGAGGCATCCTCTACCAAACTGCAAGCAGGCTTTGTTGCTAACCAAGACTTCTTGGGATTCTGGACAGTCGACACCTGCTGGGAGGGTTGCAGCCAGAGATAAGCTCCCTGGAAGAGACACAAGGCACACCTGAGAAGACGTACTTACTGTACACCCAGAAAACTGAGCGGCTGGGACGGGGGAGGCTATAAGTTGCAGCCTTCAACTGGAGGCAACCGTGCTCGCCAAACACCTGGTCGCCTGAGCTGCTCGGACCTAGGACAAGCACAAAACGCAGGCCTAACCAAGTCTGCGCCTTTGTGGAGTACCTGAGAACCTGAACCTGAGTGGCTTAGACCTGTGGAGTGCATGCAACCCAGGGCCAGCATCAGACAGTTCCTGGCAGAACAACCTAGAGCCTGAGCAGTGTAGACTGGGAAAGCACACACGCTGTGAGCGGGGGCAAACCCAGTGTGGCTGAATCACTGTGAGCACACGCCAGTGATATTTGTTTGTAGTGTTCCTCCTTCCCCATAGCACGACTGAACAAGTGAGGCCAAAAAAAGTGACCACCACCACATCCCTTGTGTCAGGGCGGAAATTAGACACTGAAGAGACCAGCAAACAGAAGAAACTAAAATAAACAGAGGGACCCGCTTTGGAAGTGACAAGTGCAATAGATTAAAACCCTGTAGTTAGCACTGACTATATAGGAAGGGGCCTATAGACTGAGAAGTACAAGCTGGACCAAGGAACTATCTGAAAATGAATTGACCCCACACTGTCCACAACAGCTCCAGAGAAAGTCCTAGATATATTTTTACTATTATTATTTTTTAATTAAAAATTTAAAAAAAAATTTTAAGTCCCCTATTACTCCTTTAATTTTCATTTTTATAACCTACTATTAACTTGCAAAAAAAAAGAGACCTTATTTTTAAAGCAAACTTCATATATATATTTTAAATAATTTTTGTGACTTTTTAAAAAATATTGTATTTTTGATAATCTAATCTCTACTCTAGATTTTTTAATTTTTGTTTTTTAGTATTTGTTATCAACTTTGTACCTTTAAGAACCCAATCTTCAGTACCCATTTTTACTTGGGAGTGAGATCACTGGCCTGATTGCTCTCTCCCCCTTTTGACTCTCCTTTTTCTCCACCAGGTAGCCTTTATTTCCCCCTCCCCCTTTTCTTCTCTACCAAACTCTGTGAATCTCTTTGTGTGTTCCAGGCTGTGGAGAACAACTAGGGAACTGATTACTAGCTGGATCTGTCTCTCTCCTTTTGACTCCCCCTTTTATCCTCCTGGCCACCTCTGTCTCCTTCCTCCCTCTTCTCTTCTCTGTGTAACTCTGTGAACATCTCTGAGGGATCCAGACTGTGGAGAGCACATAGGGAAGTGATTACTGGCTAGCTTGCTCTCTCCCCTTTTGATTCCCCCTCTTCTCCTCCTGGTCCCGTCTATCTCCCTCCTCCCTCTTCTATTCTCCATGTAACTCTGTGTACCTCTCTGGGTGTCCCTCACTGTGGAGAAACTTTTCATCAATAACCTAGATGTTTTATTATTGGTACTGTATAGATGGAGAAGACTTGAGGCTACTGTAAGAATAAGACTGAAAAACAGAGGCAGGAGGCTTAAGTCCAAATCCTGAGAACACCTGAGAACTCCTGAATCCAGGAAACATTAATCAATAGGAGCTCATCAAACACCTCCATACCTACACTGAAACCAAACACCACCCAAGGGCCAACAAGTTCCAGAGCAAGACATACCATGCAAATTCTCCAGCAACACAGGAACATAGCTGTAAGCTTCAATATACAGGCTGCCCAAAGTCACACCAAACCCATTAACATCTCAAAACTCATTACGGGACACTTCATTGCACTCCAGAGAGAAGAAATCCAGCTCCACCCACCAGAACACCGACACAAGCTTCCTAACCAGGAAACCTTGACAAGCCACCCATCCAACCCCACCCACAGTGAGGAACCTCCACAATAAAGAGGAATCACAAACTGCCAGAATACAGAAAGGCCACCCCAAACACAGCAATATAAACAAGATGAAAAGGCAGAGAAATACCCAGCAGGTAAAGGAACAGGATAAATGCCTACCAAACCAAACAAAAGAGGAAGAGATAGGGAATCTACCTGATAAAGAATTCTGAATAATGATAGTGAAAATGATCCAAAAACTTAAAAACAAATTGGAGTTACAGATAAATAGCCTGGAGACAAGGATTGAGAAGATGAAAGAAAGGTTTAATAAGGACCTAGAAGAAATAAAAAAGAGTCAATATATAATGAATAATGAAATAAATGAGATCAAAAACACTCTGGAGGAAACCAACAGTAGAATAACAGAGGCAGAAGATAGGATTAGTGAGGTAGAAGATAGAATGGTAGAAATAAAGGAAACAGAGAGGAAAAAAAGAATTTTAAAAAATGAGGACAACCTCAGAGACCTCTGGGACAATGTTAAACACCCCAACATTCAAATCATAGGAGTCCCAGAAGAAGAAGACAAAAAGAAAGACCATGAGAAAATACTTGAGGAGATAATAGTTGAAAACTTCCCTAAAATGGGGAAGGAAATAATCATCCAAGTCCAAGAAACCCAAAGAGTCCCAAATAGGATAAACCCAAGGTGAAACACCCCAAGACAAATATTAATCAAATGAACAAAGATCAAACACAAAGAACAAATATTAAAAGGAGCAAGGGAAAAACAAAAAATAACACACAAGGGGATTCCCATAAGGATAACACCTGATCTTTCAATAGAAACTCTTCAGGCCAGGAGGGAATGGCAGGACACACTTAAAGTGATGAAAAAAATAACCTACAGCCCAGATTACTGTACCCAGCAAGGATCTCATTTAAATATGAAGGAGAAATCAAAAGCTTTACAGACAAGCAAAAGCTGAGAGAATTCAGCACCACCAAACCAGCTCTCCAACAAATGCTAAAGGATCTTCTCTAGACAGGACACACAGAAAGGGTGTATAAACTTGAATCCAAAACAATAAAGTAAATGGCAACGGGATCATACTTGTTAATAATTACCTTAAATGTAAATGGGTTGACTGCCCCAACCAAAAGACAAAGACTGGCTGAATGGATACAAAAACAAGACCCCTATATATGTTGTCTACAAGAGACCCCCCTCAAAACAGGGGACACATACAGACTGAAAGTGAAGGGCTGGAGAAAGATATTCCATGCAAATAGAGACCAAAAGAAAGCAGGAGTAGCAATACTCAAATCAGATAAAATAGACTTTAAAACAAAGGCTGTGAAAAGAGACAAAGACGGACACTACATAATGATCAAAGGATCAATCCAAGAAGAAGATATAACAATTATAAATATATATGCACCCAACATAGGAGCACCGCAGTATGTAAGACAAATGCTAACAAGTATGAAAGGGGAAATTAACAATAACACAATAATAGTGGGAGACTTTAATACCCCACTCACACCTATGGATAGATCAACTAAACAGAAAATTAACAAGGAAACACAAACTTTAAATGATACAATAGACCAGTTAGACCTAATTGATATCTATAGGACATTTCACCCCAAAACAATGAATTTCACCTTTTTCTCAAGCATACACAGAACCTTCTCCAGGATAGATCATATCCTGGGCCATAAATCTAGCTTTGGTAAATTCAAAAATATTGATATCATTCCAAGCATCTTTTCTGACCACAATGCAGTAAGATTAGATCTCAATTACAGGAAAAAAAACTATTAAAAATTCCAACATATGGAGGCTGAACAACACGCTGCTGAATAACCAACAAATCACAGAAGAAATCAAAAAAGAAATTAAAATATGCATAGAAACAAATGAAAATGAAAACACAACAACCCAAAACCTATGGGACACTGTAAAAGCAGTGCTAAGGGGAAGGTTCATAGCAATACAGGCTTACCTCAAGAAACAAGAAAAAAGTCAAATAAATAACCTAACTCTACACCTAAAGCAACTAGAAAAGGAAGAAATGAAGAACCCCAGGGTTAGTAGAAGGAAAGAAATCTTAAAAATTAGGGCAGAAATAAATGCAAAAGAAACAAAAGAGACCATAGCAAAAATCAACAAAGCCAAAAGCTGTTTCTTTGAGAAGATAAATAAAATTGACAAACCATTAGCCAGACTCATCAAGAAACAAAGGGAAAAAAATCAAATCAACAAAATTAGAAATGAAAATGGAGAGATCACAACAGACAACACAGAAATACAAGGATCATAAGAGACTATTATCAGCTGCTGCTGCTGCTGCTGCTGCTGCTAAGTCACTTCAGTCGTGTCCAACTCTGTGCGACACCATAGACAGCAGCCCACCAGGCTCCACCAACCCTGGGATTCTCCAGGCAAGAACACTGGAGTGGGTTGCCATTTCCTTCTCCGCTATTATCAGCAAAGTGAAAAGTGAAAGTGAAGTCGTTCAGTCGTGTCCGACTCTTCGCGACCCCATGGACCGCAGCCTTCCAGGTTCCTCTGTCCATGGGATTTTCCAGGCAAGAGTACTGGAGTGGGTTGCCATTGCCTTCTCCACTATTATCAGCAACTATATGCAAATAAAATCGACAACTTGAAAGAAATGGACAAATTCTTAGAAAAGTACAACTTTCCAAAACTGGACCAGGAAGAAATAGAAAATCTTAACAGACCAATCACAAGCATGGAAATTGAAACTGTAATCAGAAATCTTCCAGTAAACAAAAGCCCAGGACCAGATGGCTTCACAGCTGAATTCCACCAAAAATTTAGAGAAGAGCTAACACCTATCCTACTCAAACACTTCCATAAAATTGCAGAGGAAGCTAAACTTCCAAACTCATTCTATGAGGCCACTATCACCCTAATACCAAAACCCGACAAAGATGCCACACAAAAAAAGAAAACTACAGGCCAATATCACTGATGAACATAGATGCAAAAATCCTTAACAAAATTCTAGCAAACAGAATCCAACAACATGTAAAAAAGATCATACACCATGACCAAGTGGGCTTTATCCCAGGGATGCAAGGATTCTTCAATATCTGCAAATCAATCAATGTAATACACCACACTAACAAATTGAAAAATAAAAACCATATGATTATCTCAATAGATGCAGAGAAAGCCTTTGACAAAATTCAAATCCATTTATGATAAAAACCCTCCAGAAAGCAGGCATAGAAGGAACATACCTCAACATAATAAAAGCTATATATGACAAACCCACAGCAAACATCCTCAATGATGAAAAATTGAAAGCATTTCCCCTAAAGTCAGGAACAAGACAAGGGTGTCCACTCTCACAACTACTATTCAACACAGTTTTTAACAATGAGAATTCTCATTGTTAGTGTATAGGAATGCACGGGATTTCTGTGTGTTGATTTTATATCCTGCAACTTTACTATATTCATTGATTACCTCTAGTAATTTTCTGGTGGACTCTTTAGGGTTTTCTATGTAGAGGAGCATGTCATCTGCAAACAGTGAGAGTTTCACTTCTTCTTTTCCAATCTGGATTCCTTTTATTTCTTTTTCTGCTCTGATTGCTGTGGCCAAAACTTAATCATGATGGTATGATCACTGACCTAGAGCCAGACATCCTGGAATGTGAAGTCAAGTGGGCCTTCGAAAGCATCACTACGAACAAAGCTAGTGGAGGTGATGGAATTCTAGTTGAGCTCTTTCAAATCCTGAAAGATGATGCTGTGAAAGTGCTGCACTCAATATGCCAGCAAATTTGGAAAACTCAGCAGTGGCCACAGGACTGGAAAAGGTCAGACTTCATTCCAATCCCAAAGAAAGGCAATGCCAAAGAATGCTCAAACTACCACACAATTGCATTCCTCTCACACGCTAGTAAAGTAATGCTCAAAATTCTCCAAGCCAGGCTTCAGCAGTATGTGAACCGTGAACTTCCTGATGTTCAAGCTGGTTTTAGAAAAGACAGAGGAACCAGAGATCATTTTTCCAACATCCGCTGGATCATGGAAAAAGCAAGAGAGTTCCAGAAAAACATCTATTTCTACTTTATTGACTATGCCAAAGGCTTTGACTGTGTGGATCACTATCAACTGTGGAAAATTCTGAAAGAGATGGGAATACCAGACCACCTGACCTGCCTCTTGAGAAATTTGTATGCAGGTCAGGAAGCAACAGTTAGAACTGGACATGGAACAAGACTGGTTCCAAATAGGAAAAGGAATATGTCAGGGCTGTATATTGTCACCCTGCTTATTTAACTTAAATGCAGAGTACATCATGAGAAACACTGGGTTGGAAGAAGCACAAGCTGGAATCAAGATTGCCAGGAGAAATATCAATAACCTTAGATATGCAGATGACACCACCCTTATGGCAGAAAGTGAAGAGGAACTAAAAAGCCTCTTGATGAAAGTGAAAGTGGAGAGTGAAAAAGTTGGCTTAAAGCTCAACATTTACAAAACAAAGATCATGGCATCTAGTCCCATCACTTCATGGGAAATAGATGGGGAAACAGTGGAAACTGTCAGACTTTATTTTTCTGGGCTCCAAAATCACTGCAGATGGTGACTGCAGCCATGAAATTAAAAGACGCTTACTCCTTGGAAGGAAAAGTTATGACCAACCTAGATAGCATTTTCAAAAGCAGAGACATTACTTTGCCAACAAAGGCCCATCTAGTCAAGGCTATGGTTTTTCCTGTGGTCATGTATGGATGTGAGAGTTGGACTGTGAAGAAGGTTGAGCTCCAAAGAATTGATACTTTTGAACTGTGGTGTTGGAGAGGACTCTTGAGAGTCCCTTGTACTGCAAGGAGATCCAACCAGTCCATTCTGAAGGAGATCAGCCCTGGGATTTCTTTGGAGGGAATGATGCTGAAGCTGAAACTCCAGTACTTTGGCCACCTCATTCGAAGAGTTGACTCATTGGAAAAGACTCTGATGCTGGGAGGGATTGGGGACAGGAGGAGAAGGGGACGACAGAGGATGAGATGGCTGGATGGCATCACTGACTCGATGGACCTGAGTCTGGGTGAATTCCAGGAGTTGGTGATGGACACAGAGGTCTGGCGTGCTGCAATTCATGGGGTCGCAAAGAGTTGGACACAACTGAGCAACTGAACTGAACTGACCTGAACAATGAGAAAACAGAAAGAGAAATTAAGGAAACAATTCCATTCACCATTGCAATGAAAAGAGTAAAATACTTAGGAATGTATCTACCTAAAGAAACAAAAGACCTATATATAAGAAACTATAAAACACTGGTGAAAGAAATCAAAGAAGACACAAATACATGGACAAATATACCGTGTTCATGGATCGGAAGAATCAATATAGTGAAAATGAGTATACTACCCAAAGCAATCTATAAATTCAATGCAATCCCTATCAAGCTACCAATGGTATTTTTCAAAGAACTGGAACAAATAATTTCGCAATTTGTATGGAAATACAAAAAACCTTTAATAGCCAAAGCAATCGTGAGAAAGAAGAATGGAACTGGAGGAATCAACCTGCCTGACTTCAGGCTCTACTACAAAGCCACAGTCATCAAGACAGTATGGTACTGGCACAAAGACAGAAACAGATCAATGGAACAAAATAGAAAGCCCAGAGATAAATCCATGCACCTATGCACACCTTATCTTTGACAAAGGAGGCAAGAATATACAATTGAGAAAAGACAATCTCTTTAACAAGTGGTGCTGGGAAAACTGGTCAACCACTTGTAAAAGAATGAAACTAGAACACTTTCTAACACCATACACAAAAGCAAACTCAAAATGGATTACAGATCTAAACATAAGACCAGAAACTATAAAACTCCTAGAGGAAAACATAGGCAAAACACTCTCTGACATAAACCACAGCAGGATCCTCTATGACCCACCTCCAAGAATATTGGAAATAAAATCAAAAATAAACAAATGTGACCTAATTAAAATTAAAAGCTTCTGCACAACAAAGGAAACTATAAGCGAGGTGAAAAGACAGCCTTCAGAATGGAAGAAAATAATATCAAATGAAGAATTAATCTCAAAAATATACAATCAACTCCTGCAGCTCAATTCCAGAAAAATAAACAACCCAATCAAAAAGTGGGCCAAAGAACTAAACAGACATTTCTCTAAAGAAGACATACAGATGGCTAACAAACACATGAAAAGATGCTCAACATCACTCATTATCAGAGAAATGCAAATCAAAACCACAATGAGGTACCATTTCATGCTAGTCAGAATGGCTGCGATCCAAAAATCTACAAGCAATAAATGCTGGAGAGGGCATAGAGAAAAGGGAACCCTCTTACACTGTTGGTGGGAATGCAAACTAGTACAGCCACGATGGAGAACAGTGTGGAGATTCCTTAAAAAACTGGAAATAGAACTGCCATGTGACCCAGCAATGCCACTGCTGGGCATACACACTGAGGAAACCAGAATTGAAAGAGACATGTGTACCCCAATGTTCATCGCAGCACTGTTTATAATAGCCAGGACATGGAAGCAACCTAGATGTCCATCAGCAGATGAATGGATAAGAAAGCTGTGGTACATATACACAATGGAATATTACTTGGCCTTTAAAAAGAATACATTTGAATCAGTTCTAATGAGGTGGGTGAAACTGGAGCCTATTATACAGAGGGAAGTAAGCCAGAAAGAAAAACACCAGTACAGTATAGTAACGCATATATATGCAATTTAGAAAGATGGTAATGATAACCCTGTATGCGAGACAGCAAAAAAGACACAGATGTATAGAACAGTCTTTTGGAGTCTGTGGGAAAGGGCAAAGGCAAGATGATAATGGGAGAATGGCATTGAAACGTGTAAATTATCACATGTGAAACGAATCACCAGTCCAGGTTTGATGCATGATACAGGGTGCTCAGGGCTGGTGCACTGGGATGACCCAGAGGGATGGGATGGGGAGGGAGGTGGGAGGGGGGTTCAGGATGGGGAACACATGTACACCCATGGCGGATTCATGTCAATGTATGGCAAAACCAATACAATATTGTAAAGTAAAATAAATAAATAAATAGAACTAAAAAAAAGAACTTTCAATCAGGGCTAAAATTCCATATCCTCTAACTCGGTCTGTGAAACCCTGCTTTCCTCTCTCACTCCATCTTGACTTGCTCTCTCCCGTGCTCATTAGGTATAATCACAATGTCTTTCTCTTAGTCCTTAAGAAATCCTAGACCCTTTCTTCTTACATGTGCTATTCCTTCTGTGTGGAATATTTTTCTTTCCTCCTCTAGCCACTTGCTCATCCCTAAGTCATCTCTTCTCTTAATTCACTCACATTCACCTTTCTGGTTGCAGCCTAAATGTCATTTTCTCAAGTATCATCTCTGACACTCACCTCCAAATTTGATTTTTGTTTCTAATGTTAGTCTCCATAAAAAAATTGCACTTAGTTTTAAAAATATTCATTCATTTATTTATTTGACTCTGTCAGGTCTTAATTTTGGCTCAGATTCAGTAGTTGCAGCATGCAGGCTTAGTTGCCCTTTGCCATGGGGGATCCTAGTTCCCCAACCAAGGATCAAACCCACACCCCCTGCATTGGAAGGCAGATTCTTAACCACTGAACCACCCTGCACATATTGTTAATTATAGGTATTATTACAATTTGAGACCATCAATCTACTTTAATTTATTTGGTTTACAACTTATTCCCATCACTACTTTGTAACTGAATTCTACTCTGTCACTACTTATGACAATAGGGATCAAGTCTCATTTGTTTATCACTGAACACTCAGAAGTTAATAGTTTCCAGAGCTGAGTAGGTGCTCAGTACGTATCTGTTAAATGAATAAAATGTGTTCTTTGGGTCGACATTTCTGAGATACTTGGCACTTTTAAGAAAACTACTTTGTGACCATGTAAACAGACATCTTAGGGGGATAACTCTTCCACTAGAGGATAAAATTCAAGAATTCCACTCGGAGGCAAACCACAGCCCAAAATCCATCTTCAGAAAAGTCCTAAAACCGTAGATTACTTCCACTTAAGAAATCTGTAAATTGCTCCCTATACCTTTCTTTGTATTTTATACAGCAGATTTCTCATGGTTTCTAAGCTTCCCACTTTAAAAAATCAATTGAAACCAAGATGAATCAGACAAAAAAAATTTTCAACAGTATTATTAACAATAACAATGCTTTTCCTCAGATTTACTGAGAAGCAAATAATTTTCTTGTAAGAATAAAAATGAAATCTTATTTCTACTATTCCTAATTCTTTTACCCTGGCTTTAAAAACATCAAGAGCAGCAAAGTAAAAAAAAGAACTTTTTGTGGCCTACATACTTGTTCCTTTTTTGGATATCTCCATGGCCAGAGGATCAAGAATTCTGAGAACTAAGTAAATAATAAAATAAATAAACATCTGAAATAGAATAGACAACAACAAAAGCTCTTCAAAGGCTACACTACATGAAATGACTATTCTCTCTATATAAAATATCATTGCAATTCTGGCTTCTGATTTGCTGCAATCAGAACCCTAACAAAAATTCTACAGTGAGCTGTGGCTAAGAAATCATGTCTGTGATTACATACAGTGCAGGAAAAATTCTTTGGTGAATACCTATCACATGCATGAAGCTCTCCACTGCTATTGCTGCATCCATAACAATTGGGAATAAAATAGGTCAGATAAACATCACTCAATCACATTTTCCTTTCCTCCTGGGATCAGAAACATCCCAGCTTTCTCCTGCTGCACTGAGCCTGATATCAGCATTTTTTTAAAAAACCTGCAAGATTGTGATTAACTATTTTCCCCCTCTGTCAATACTTTTAGTAAAAAAAAAAAAAAAGAACTAAATAAATTAAATCAACAGATAAAGGAGCATATGAATGAATTAGGCATTGGTCTCTCTCATCACTGTCCTTTCTGTAAATGACAGATTAGCTGCTCATCTAAAATCTGTCAAGCAAAGGCTTTGAAAATTGAGATAAATTAAAAGAATTATAAGACAGTCCTGTTAGGCAGAAGTAGATGACAGCATTATGTCCTGTAGCTATATTTCTTGAACTAAAACCTATAGGCAACAATCTTAAATTTTTGAGGTGAACATTTTTCAAAATAATTGTTTTTTTTATAAGTATGTTTTTGCTCATTGAAATAAGCTCCTCAAGTCCTACTCCTTAATGCCCTTTCCTCAATATTTTTAGAAGTACACACTTTATGTTTGTACATTATTTCTATTATATAGCCTCTCCAAAAGTGTTATTGCAGGATTTAATGTTTCATGTTTAAAAAAAAAAAAAAAAAAAAACCCACACATTTCTTGGAAAACACTGCTCTAGAAAAATTTCCATAAGCATAAGGGAGCCAAGAGAGCCCTCAGTCATTCATTTTTCCTCTCTCTCAGCCTTAGGCTGGAGAATTGTCAAAAAAGCAGAGTTGGCCATTTGTTAAAGATGGCAAGACAGATTTTATTCAGGCTACTGCAGTAGAGGGAGAGATTCCAGTATAAATTGTGCTCACCTGGAATCTGTGCACAGCTGTCTGGACATTTTAAAGGGAAGATGAGAGAGGAGGGAGGAGGAACACATAGAGGTTTGAGCAGAATCAGGGAAGTGGGAGTTTTCAAAAATCAGGTAGGGGGCTGCTTTCTAAGAACTGTTAGATGAGGTGGGTATAAGATCAAGGTGTAACTCAAACAGTAAATTTTTTTGGCAACCTTGAGTGTTCTCAGGCAGGAAAGTTAAAAGGGAAGGCTGGGTCATCCTAAGGATGTTAAAACTGCAAACTGTTAGTAATGATGCTGGTCAAGTCTCTTAGTGTAGGGGTTGGTAGGTGAAAGGGAAATGTGTGGATGAAATCATTTGTGCTGAGAATCTGCAGTTTTCATGGGCCAAAACCGAGGCTTAGTGAAGAAGAAGGGTGCAGTGGAGCCTGACTAACGTCAGCCAAGAAGACAGTCTTTGTTAGATTTCTTTCTCTCTTGTGTGAAATGCAGTGATCAGTCTGAATGACAAGATCTCTAGGCCCTGACTCAGTGAGGCCAATCACTCTCCTTCTGTAGGGTTTGAAATAGAATTGAGGCAAAGGAAGATGCCTTTGGAGCAGAGATGGAGCAGAACAAAAAAGATACCAAAGATGCTCACTAGGACCCCACAGCTGATTGTAGGAGCTGTTATAATTTTCCTCTATGCAAAACAGTGAGACCATGAATCAACTTCCAGTTGGTTCTTTTATTATGTCTCTTTTTAGTGTGGGAAGTGGGGTAAGGATTTGGCTTTTTATTCTCATTGATGATTTGAAATTTTAGGGAAAAAAATACAGGAAAGAAAAGAAAAAAATGCCATTTGTTACAATTCTCTGAAAGATATTGTAGTGCTTTCAGTTCTATCCTGGGCAGTAGGGTATGACTCTTCCTTAATCTACAAATATTCATATCCATCATAGATAAGATATTGTCCTGCAGACTGGAGGATGTAAGTGTGAGTATGTAAGAAAAAGGAAAGACTTCCTCTTAAGAACTTCCAGCCAAAGAGAGGGGGAGAGAGAAAGCCTTTACAGAATTAAAGATGGTATATAACATATATAGATGCATCATACAGATATGAGGAAAAGCAAATTATTTTGTTGCACTGAAGGACAAAGTGTGTGAAAGGAAGTAGAAGAAATGATGCTTCAAGTAGATACCACTGAGCACTGTGACAGGATAGATATCATTTAACACATACAAAAAAGTGTGCAAGTCCTGGGCTTACAATGACATTTGTTGTTGTTTAGTTTCTCAGCTATGTCTGACTCTTTTGCGACCCCAGGGACTGTAGCCTGCCAGGCTCCTCTGTTCATGGGATTTCCCAGCCCAGAATGCTGGAAAACGGTTGCCATTTCCTACTTCAGGGAATATTCCTGACCTCAAGGATTGAACCCCAGTCTCCTACATTGGAGAGAATTCTCTACCACTGATTGCACAGGGAACAGGGCTGTGGCTCACTGAGCCACCCTGCATCATGAGAGTACTGTACTGCATGTCACTAGCCCAGGAAAAGATCAAAATTCAACATTTGATGTATGATTTCTACAGAATGCGCATCAGTCTCAAATCACTGACATCATGCTCTGAATTACTTACCTGCAATGCAACCAATAAGAAAGTCAGCAAAGCAAGCAATGGGAGAAAAAGCATGTGTTATCATTCATAAATGATGAGTATGATTTCCTGGTGACAGAGTTTGTGGAGTTTGTGTAGCAGAAGGAAGTGGAAGTGGAAAGCAAGGAGACAAGGCTAGGAAGATCTGTGCTTCCTGTCCAATCTTTATAAGAATGGATATATGCATAACTTTATAGAGAATGAATGATAAGGAGAAGAAGAAGGAGGAGGAAGGGGAAGGGGAAGGACAGGAAGAAAAAGGAAGAAGAGTTGGAAAAGGAGAGGGGAGGAGGAGGAATGGGAAGGGGAAAGAGAAACAGAGAAGAAGAAGGAGGAAGAGTCAGTGAAGAAAGAGAGGAGGTGGAGGGAGGAGGGGGAGGGGGAGAGGAGGATCAGGAAAGACCGCAATGTGAAGGATGTCAGAACTGAGCTGAGCTGGAAAGTAGAAGATCTTAAGGTAGAGGGGATATCACCACATCCTTGTTTAGGATTAGTTTACAGACTAGGTAGAGAATATGAGAAAAACAAACATTTTACATTATTGCTGGCCCAGAGGCACAGAAGAGGGTCAATGAAGTAAAGACCCTGTATTGATATACATGTGACATTCAGTATAATTCAAACAAATTGAGTGCCCTTGATGGATCCCTTCTTTCTGTCAGAAACTAGGCTAGAGGTATACAAAGTGGAACCATCAATCCTCTTTCCTACCTTCAGGGAGATTTTAGGCTAAGATTTTAGGGAAAGAGACAACCTGCATTTAAATAGCCATATAGCAAGTGCTTTCAGGGGGGACTTGTATGTGCATGCATGCTTGCTAAGTTGCTTCAGTCGTGTCTGACTCTTTGACACCTTGTGGACCATAGCCCACCAGGCTCCTCTGTCCATGGAATTCTCCAGGCAAGAATACTGGAGTAGGCTGCCATTCCCTTCTCCAGAGGATCTTCCCGACCCAGCATCAAACCTGGGTCTCCCTAGTTTCAGGCAGATTCTTTACCATTTGAGCCACAGGGAAATTGTCAGAAGGGAAAGGCACAGGCAAAATATACACAAGAAATGAACATGGTGCAGCTGAACAAAAATAAACAAAAACGAGATGAAGTCATACCCATAAAAGTAATTTTCTCTGCACATCTAGCTGCTTATCTAATCTCTTTAAGCTTTAATTTGCTCATATGCAAAATAAAAGCCTGGGACTTCATTACCTGGAGGCTCTTTGTTGTGTGCTTAGTCGCTCAGTCCTGTCTGACTCTGCAACCCCATAGACTGTAGCCCGCCAGGCTCCTTTGTCCACGGGAATGCTCCAAGCAAGAATATTGGAGTGGGCTGCCATTTCCTTCTCTAGGGGATCTTCCAAACTAGGGATCGAACCCAGGTCTCCCACATCACAAACAGATTCTTTACCACCTGAGCCACCAGGGAGGCTCCTTAGCAATTCTAAGTGTCTAAGCCATTGTTCTGTAGTTGGCCAGGGTAAGATTTAAAGATTCCAGGCATTCAAGAGAAGAATTAGCAGCTGGTAGGCCTCTTCAACATTTATTTCCTATTTATTTTATTATCAAAATAAAATAATTTGTTTCCTATTTATTTTATTATCAAACTTACATTAAAACAAGTTAAGCAATTGTTTGAAACAAAGCTTCATTACTTAGAAAGCAGCATTTCAGCTGTGCTGCGATTAAAAGACTTTGGAAAGCTCAGGAAGTATAGTTTTCTCCACATTGTTTTTCCTCTTCTCTACAAAAACCTTTTGTGCAGGTTCAAGTGTAAGATTAGATACCAATTTGATTCTTGGTGTTATGCAACAGTCTTTAACACAGAAGTGAGATATGCGCTTATCTAGAGGGACTATTTTTGAAAGAAATGCTGCTTTGTTTTCCTAAATTATCCAGACCAGAAATAGCTGGCTGATGTGTTGATATGCAGATAAATTATTTAGCCAGCACTGCCTGAATATGTTTCCACCATCCTGGGAATATTGAATTTGAAAAAAAAAAGAGAGAGAGAGAAACTTTATTTCCTAAAGAATAAACATCAGATGTTACATAGTCCCCTTAAGGAATAAGAAAATTAGATAAGCTCCTCTTTTTTTTTTCCCTCACAAAATGAAATTCATTCTCTTCAAGTACTGACAGAAAGTCCTTTCTGGATGGACCTGTTAGAATGTCAAAACGGAGGCCTTGAAAACAAATAAGTTACAGCCTTGCCTGGTTATGACCAAAACCAAGACTAATGTTCAATTATTTTCCAACTAAAACTGATGAAATAACAATTAACTAGGTGAAGATGAGATTTCCAGTTGGCTCAGCAGTAACCCGCCTGTCAATGCAGGAGACACGGGAGATGCGGATTTGATCCCTGGATGGGGAAGATCCCCTGAAGGAGATGGCAACCCACTCCAATATTCTTGCCTGGGTAATCTCAAGTTCTTGGGTAATCTCTTGTTCTTGGATAATCTCAGGGACAGAGGAGCCTGGTGGGCGGCAGTCCACAGGGTCTCAAAGAGTTTGACAAGATTCACTGCACACGCGCGTGCACGCACGCACGCACACACACACACACACACACACACACACACGTGTGAAGATGTAAACTTGCAGTCCACAGGGTCTCAAAGAGTTTGACAAGATTCACTGCACACGCGCGTGCACGCACGCACACACACACACACACACACACACGTGTGAAGATGTAAACTACAACTTTCTTTTAAAGTCCTGCTGGCCACTTGGGTTGTTTTTTCTCTCCACTTGCCCTTCTAAATTCTTTCGCTTTCCATTCACACACGGAAAGGCTTTTCACTGGACTAACCACTGAAATTTAAATGAAAATTCCAGTCAGGTATATGTGGTTTTGTTTTTGGAATATCCTTTCCTCTGACAGAATTTGTGTTTTCCAATTTCAAGGCAAGTGGGTTCTATGTTCAGTTTGCCAAATTATAAATCCTGAAGCTGAAACCGTGTAACTCAAATCAGGACTAGAACTCACAGTCTCACACTTGGTCTCAGGACATAATTAAGCTCAAGTTCTTGATGTCTCATTGCAGAAAGAATTCAGTGAGAGACAAAGTGATAGGTAAGAAGTGGATTTATTTAGAGAGAAACACACTCCATAGAGAGATTGTGGGCCATCTCAGAAGGCGAGAATAGCACCAGGGCATGGGGTTGTCAGTTTTTATAGGGGTGGGTATTTCTTAAGCTAATGGGTGGGAGGAATATTCCATCTATTTTGGGGGAAAAGGTGAGGATTTTCAGGAATTGGGTCACTGCCCAATTTTTGATGTGAGTGTTGGACAATAAAGAAGGCTGAGAGGTAAAGAATTAACGCTTTCAAATTGTGGTCTTGAGAATCCCTTGGACAGCAAGGAGATCAAACCAGTCAGTCCTAAAGGAAATCAACCCTAAATATTCATTGGAAGGAGTGATGCTAAAAGCTGAAGCTCCAATATTTTGCCCATCTGATGCAAAGAGCCGACTCATTGGAAAAGATCCTGATGCCAGGAAAGATTGAGGGCTAGAGGAAAGAGAAGTGGATGACAGAGAATGAGATGGTTGGATGGCATCACTGACTCAAGGGATGTGAGTCTGAGCAAACTCCAGGAGGTAGTGAAGGACAGGGAAGCCCGGTGTGCTGCAGTCAGTGGGGCTGAAAAAAGTCAGACACAACTTAGTGACTGATCAACAACAGCAACCACTGTCTGAACGTTATGGTTGGCCTTGGAACTGTCCAGGGGTCTGTGGGTGTATCATTTAGCTTGCCACTGTGTTACAGTAAGCACATACTGAGGCTCAAGGTCTAGTGGAAGTTGACTCATCTGCCGTCTTGGATGTATTTGGTTCTATTAGTTTATGTCCTGTCCTTGGGCTGTGTCATTCTTTTAAAGGTTGAGCCCTTCCCCCTTCACTCCTATTTCAAAACCATGTTCTTGTCAATTAATGCCACCACTTTTCCATTGCCCCTCACTGGACCACTCGTCTTTTCTTTCCTTCTTCCCACACTTCCATCTACTTTATTCACATTACTGTCAGCCTGAAAGTAAGACATCCCCTTCATATTCTGCCCCCAAATATACAATTGCACTTATCTTTTTCTCAAGGTGATCCATGTAGAATACCACAAGCTGATATTGGCTAAGAACATTTTTTCTTTAGAATGGGCTGCTGCTGCTCTGTGCTCAGTCGTATTTGACTCTGCAACCCCCATGGACTGTAGTCCACCAGGCTTCTCTTTCCATACAACCTTCCAGGTAAGAATATTGGAGTGGATAGCCATCTCCGGGGGAATTTTTCCCAAGCAGGGGTCAAACCCGTGTCTCCTGTGTCTCCTGCATCAGCACGTGGATTCTTTACCACTGAGTCACTGGGGACTACGCTATGTTAAAAACCAAGTTCGCACTTATAGCATCCTTTGAGGTTGCTGCTCAAAGAAATGATTTCAGCTTTCACTGCCTCACCACCTTGCTTGTCCTACTTTCCTCCATGGGAAGAGTAAGCCTTTCTACCTGTGACAAGGGCAGCTGCTCTTTTTGCCCGTCAGCGTGTCCCTGCTGTGCATTTCTCTGGGCACTGCCAAGTTCTAGGCACCAAGGAGACGTGGCCTGCAGCACCTGCCACGTAGCTGCTAGAGCCCAGATGGGGCAACGTGTCTGCCTGCGGATCCCGCACCCACAAGTCCTTATGGCACGAAAAGACTGAGTCCAAAAGAGGCGAGATACATTTCATACCAACCCAGCACACATCAATACCCTTCCCCAAACAGCACAGAGGCACAGGACGAGAACATTTGCAATCACACAGCTTTGCTGGAGGGAGGATTCCAGGTGGCGAGGGGAGATATGAGCACCGAACAGACACAAGGTTAACCTTGCAGGTGGTCAGAGCAGGTGTGGTAAGATCTTAGGGGGCCTGGAAACATCGAAACACTCATGCTAGATCTAAAAGCACTCTACATGAAATGTTCAAAATATCACCGATGGAGATCCAACCCTTTGCTGGGCTCCTGCTGCATGATGAAATACAAATACCTTCAGGAAGGGAGAGATTTTACAATGTGCTCATCAATACCACTTTTATGGAAAAGGGTTTATAGTTCCTCTTCTGAAATGCAGTCCACTGGGTCACAGAGAGTCGAACACGAGTGAGCAACTAAACTTTCACTTGTGAAATGCAGTATGCTTTTCTTGGTGGTAGGTCAAAAAATATGTTTTCACCCCATAAGGGAGGAGAAAGAATGATAGGGGCATATGGATGTGAAGCGTAAGGTCATTGAAGAAAGCTTTGGTGAACAACCTGGAACAAGGATAGTTCAGTGTAAGGAAGGATCCAACTGGCAGTGCGTTCTCTGAGTTCTGGAATTTTCATCCTGTTCTTATTGTATTCAAGTTGCATTAAGAGCAAACACATTGCTAAGGAACATGCCTTCCTTTTATTTTCCAGAGGGTATTACATTCCTCTAAATACAAAGAAAACACCACAGTATAGTACATTTTACTTTCACATAGAATAACATTTCCATTTATATTTGAGGTTTTAAGTAAATTTCTTAATACTGTGTATACTTTCTCAAGGCTCTTGATCTTGTTAATTATGCAGAATAATATGATTTGATCTTGAAAATGCAACTCTAAGCATATGTCTTTGATATCTAGTGTTTACATGTTATGTATTTAAATTATAATTAGAAATTAATGAGTCAAATATACAGAGCATGCAGTACAAAAGAGAAACAAAATGGAAAAAGAAAATACGACTAAAATAGGGAAAGTTAGCACTCTTTTACTTAGATTCTTTTCTCTGGGCATGTGAGTGAGCATGCTAAGTAGCTTCAGTCATGTCTGACTCTTGGCGATCCCATGGACTGTAGCCCACCAGATTCCTCTGTCCATGGGATTCTCCAGGCAAAAATACTGGAGTCAGTCACACGCCCTCCTCCAGGGGATCTTCCCGACTCAGGTATCAAACCCATGTCTCTTATGTCTCCTGCATTGGCAGGTGGGTTCTTTGCTACTAGTGCCATCTTGGTAGCTGGTATTGCAAAAACAAAACTTGGTTATTTTGTTAAATTATCAATTAATAATTTTTACTGAATTTAATGATCGAATCATTTCTTACTTTTTGAGTGACCAGATTCGATCAAAGTTGGAGAGTTTTCGAAGACAATTTTTACTCTCAGATTCAACCTCCATGATACAGTTTCCTGTTAAATTTTCTCTGTCTTATATAGTGTATACACAGGTTATCACAGGTTTTGTTGTAGATTAATCCCTTATGGGCAGTCTACAAGTAAATGAATTAACAAATTGACTTTTTATTTTTCTAAGAATTCACATTTTTCATTTAAGTAAAAAAAAAAAAAAGAAACGACAGTGAGGCCAGGCCTCTGATTTCAGCTATAAAGCACTTTGGTATAACTGGTCTCTTGTTTTTTCTTTCAGGTCCATAACAAGGAGTTGCAATGGATAAACTCTAGGTTTTTTTTCAGATCAAAAATTCTAGACTAAAAATCAGATGATTAATTCCTGGAACAATATATCAGATTAGGAGTCTGAAACAGCCTAGATTGTTATGTGACAGAAAGCTAAAAAATAATAAATTGAAAATAGGACAAAAGTTAATTTATGCCACAAAAATTAAATGCTATACAAATTATTAATTTTCTTATCTTTTCTTATTTTTAAAATAGCAAAATGAGCCCGTGTTTTCTTTTTATAGTTTCTATCACTGTATTTATATTCACTATTTAGTGAGATCATGTTCTCCTGGTTTCTCTCAGTTCTTGATTCATGGATTAATTTGTTGCTGTGAATGTATTTAAGACAGTTGAATTAACATCTTTGTCTACTAAGTCCAATCTATGGGCTTCTTCAAGGATAGCTTCTGTTAATTTCTTTATTTTCTATGAATAGACCACATTTTGTTATTTCTTTACCTGCCTCATATGCTTTTCTGCTGCTGAAAATTGTATATGTTAATATTATAATATAATGTGGCAACTTTGGAAGTCAGATTCTCCCCCTTGCTAAGGGCTTTTTATTTGACTGTTACAGTGGCCATTGTATATTTATTTAATAATCATTCTGATTGAATTTTGTAAAGTCTATATTCTCTGTTAAATGTATCCACTGAATTCTATATTTTATTGGCTTAGTGGTTAGTTAGTGATGGGACAGGGGTTTTAAAACTTGGCATAAAAAAGGAAAAATAATTCTCTTATTCTCCGCAGATGGGCTTTGTGTATGTGAGGCACACATTCAACACGGGGCCAGGCAATTTACAGCTGTGTTACAGTTTTTGCTTTCTGCTTTCACCGAGTCTGAAGGTCAGCCAGATGTGAGCATTAAGGCTTTTTTAGATCTTCTCTGGGCATACGCCATGACTTCTAGATTCTAAGAAATATATCAGAACTTTTCACATACCCTTCCCTCTAAGCTTTTCATTCTCCAGCCTTACTTCCTAGGCATCCAGTTATTCTATTGTTCATCCCTGTTTCTTTCTTTCTTTTTTCCATAGCCCTAAGCAGTAGAAACTAATACCTTTTCCTTTAAATGTTTTCAACAAATGCTTCATCTCAACACTGGGGGAGCTCAGAGTTAGGTGAGATGGCACAGTCCTTTGAGCCAGTACTGTTGAGAGCTCCCAGACAGCTTAAAACAAAGGATCACAGAATAAGGCTCACTGTGCCACATTCTGCTATTATGGGGTATGAGCATCCTTGTTTACTCTGGGCTGTTGTTCAGGCCAATTACAAATATTGGGATGAGGGATGTGGCCAAGGTGAGTTAAAATGCCACAAAATTGTCTTATCAAGATTCAGCATCTTTTTATTTTCTTTCTAATTAAATGTTTTCCTGGTTGCTGCAAACTTTTGGTTAATTTCCAAACTCCCCAAAAGTTTGATTCTGATAGTTTTTGCTGCTTATTCTCTGCTTGTGAAGGACTGCACTTTTCCCCCACTCTGCTATTTTTGCTGATGTCAATTTGGTTTTTGACAAGCGTATAAAATTGTGTACCTACCATTATAGGATAAACGTGATAAAAGGAGTCAGATTCGGCGTCTCATTCCAACTCATTCCCTAATAATCCTAACATCTCATAAAATATGGAGTAGCAAGAGTGCATAAGTGATAAGTATTAAAGAGCAAAGAAAAAAAAAAAAGAGCAAACATCATAGTTTGGAAAATAGTGCCCAGGAGAATTATGTAAAGGTCACAGGATATGAATAAATATTAATGCACTTATCATGCAAAATTGGAAAAAATGTGCTGTTACAACTGAAATATTATTCAAAGACAAGCATTGTAATTAAGGGTTTCCTTTTCCCATGGCGATGGTAGAGAAATGCAGGTTTATTCTCAGCCTTTAGCCAGTTCATAATCATTTTAAAAATTCAAATGTAATTCTTGTTGCAATAATGCTTAAAGACAGAATGAATAAGTAGTTAATTCCTCAAAAGCATGGCATTCAATCTGCTAAACATTCATATTCCCCATCTAGCATGTTCAGGAATGCTGTAGTATCAGTTCAGTTTTAATCCTCAGAAATTTACAGTTAACTGAAAACACTATCAGCTCATCTTCTTTTGGGGACACCAGACATTTTTGGATGATCTATCTCTGGTGCTCAGATGGTAAAGAATCTGTGTGCAATGCAGGAAATCCAGGTTTGATCCCTGGGTCAGGAAGATCCCATGGAGAAGGGAATGGCTACCCACTCCAGTATTCTTGACTGGACAATCCCACGGACAGAGGAACCTGTGGCTGCAGTCCACGGGGTCACAAAGAGTCGGACGCAACTGAGCAACTAACACTTTCACTTTCCATAGACAGCTAGCATCTATATTTGGGTCAAAATGTTCTTCACTGTCTGCTTCAGACTTCCTTTGTATTATCCAATTAATCAGAATAGTTTTTGTGGACTACCTTGCATTTGAGACCTAGGATCAGTATAGCTCCATCACAGCTACTCTGTTTAGCTTCTACTTCAATGATATTTCGGCTTCCTTGTGGCTCAGACAGTAAAGAATCTGCTTGTGAATGAAGGGGATTTGGGTTCGATCCCTGGGTTGGAAAGATTTCCCTGAAGAAGGGCATGGCAACCTATTCTAGTATTCTTGCCTGGAGAATCCCATGGGCAGAGGATCCTGGCAGGATATAGTCCATGGGGTCACAAAGAGTTGAACACAGCTGAATGACTCACACACACACACACACACACACACACTGATAATTGCTCCATGTCACTACAATATATAGATGTTAGCAAACATTTAGAGGGGCAAGTTGGTTCTGAACCCCATGTCAGACAGAGGGATGATTGTCTTCGGGGTTAGTCTCTCAAAGGACTTCCTAAAATAAAATTTGATTCCAAACCAAACAGATCTTAACTCTGACACATGTTTTCTCTGGTTTCCTTTGTATTTTATATCTTGCTCAAAATAGCAAAATTACATATTAAAATAAAAATACTGAGGTTATAAGGAATAAAACATGAAATGAATCTATAACTTTGTACTGCTTTCCTTTTCCAAACAACAGAAACTTTTTAAAGATGATGTAGTTAACTTTGATTTTCTTTAATTATCAAAAAATGTCAAGAATAAATGGAAGATTCAGAAAGATCATTATCTGATTGGGTTAAAATTTTTAAATTGCTTACTTTTCCATTGATAGACAAGCAGAACATTAAAATAATGCACATGTAGTGTTTTTAAAATTTTTCAATTTTGTTAAGTAAAATGCCAAAGCAAATTAGGTCATGGATTAAAAAGCATTAAGAAGTGCATATTAATATTCATATCAAAAAGTACCTTGCCATGAGAAATATAAATATATAATAGTACTTACATAAAATATTTCTTCAACAATAAAAGTGATGACAAACATTAGAAGCAGATGAACTGAGATATTTAGCTGTGACAGTAAAAGAGGCTCAATTTCTTTATACTTGCTCGAAATATGAAATTTTTTACTGTTTGATGGTACAAAGTCTTGCTTTCTTTATATCCTCCACAAAAGTATGCACACTATCAGATAAATAATGGCTTCTCAGTAAAGACTTATTGAAATAAGCTAAATCAGATTGAAGTCACATAGTAACTATTTCTTATTATTATCATTTTGGCCAGTATGAAAGGGGACAAAGTAGCTGAAGAAATCCTTATGAGGAGATTATTTTCAATTTAAACCAGAAGAAAGTGTTTCAGAGGTGCTCCTATACACTATGAAGTATACTCAGGATTTTCAAGTGGGTATAGTCGCAAGTCCCTGGAGGAGGGAATGGCAACCCACTCTAGTATTCTTGCCTGGAGAATCCCATGGACAGAGGAGCCTAGCAGGCTACAGTCCATAGGGTCACAAATAGACACGACTGAAGCGACATAGCATGCACATTTGCAAGCAGGGAGCTACTTATTTACCACATCACGATACATCTTGCTTCTGTGCCTTTGCTCATAGACTTCTTTTTAATTTTTTAAGTTCTTTTTTTATGTGAATCATTTTAAAAGTCTTTATTGAATCTGTTACAATATTGTTTCTGTTTTCAGTTTTGGTTTCTTGGCCTCAAGGCATGTGGGATCTCAGCTTCCCAACCAAGCATTGAACCCACACCCCCTGCATTGGAAGACAAAGTCTTAAACACTGGACCACCAGGGAAGTCCCTCAGAGGTTCCTTTTGACCGGAAAGTGTTTTCCTCAATTCTTTGCCTGGTTAGTTGTTCTTTCTTCAAGATTCAGTTCAGTTTTCACTTCCTTTCAGAAACCTTGCCTTATTGTTCAGGCTGAGTTAGGTCCTCTTCATTTGTACTCTTGCATCAGTTTTTGTCTCTTCTTCCCTGGTGACTCAGGAGTAAAGAACCCACCTGACAATGCAGGAGACACAGATTCAATCCCTGGGTTGGAAAGATCCCCTGGAGAAGGGAAAGGCAACCCACTTCAGTATCCTTGCCTGGAGAATCCCATGGACAGAGGAGCCTGGTTGACTACAGTCTACAAGGTTGCAAAGAGTCGGAGACAATTTACCAACTAAACAGCAACAACCAGTAGCTTGGAAGTGATTTAAGATAAGCAATGATGTACTAATAATTTTTTATTTTCTTGCATCTCTCCTGATCCTTGAAATATCATGGACCCTGTATTACTATTTGTTAAAAAAAAAATTGAAAGAATTATGCTTAAACAAAAAATTACACTCCTATTTGGTTAACAGTTATTTTCATATTTAAACCTGATAATATGTGTAAAGGAAAAAAAAGCAAAATTGCTTCTTATGTAAAATACATTTATCTATCAGTAGGACATGTGTTACCTCCCGAAAACTCCAGGAGGAGTTTGAGCCAAGCCAGTGTCTGAGCCAGGAATCAAGACGGGTCTGATAACCTATACAGGCTTGCTTCTGCCAGGTGGCGCTAGTGGTAAAGAACTTGCCTGGCAATGCAGGAGACAGGAGTTTGATCCCTGGGTCAGGAAGATCCCCTGGAGGAGGGCATGGCAATCCACTCCAGTATTCTTGCCTGGAGAATCTCATGGACAGAGGAACATGGCAGGCTTCAGTCCATGGGGTCTCAGAGAGTCGGACACGACTGAGCGACTGAGCACATAGGACATGCGTTATTGTTTTGAGCTTTGTGTCACTTCAAGTTACATCCAGGGACTTCTCTAGTGGTCCAATGGCTAAAACTTCATGAGCCCAATTGCAAGGTGATTTGGTCCAATCCCTGGTCAGGGAACTAGTTCCCACATGCCAAAACTAAAAGAGCCCGAGTGCTGCAACTAAGACTTGGAGCTGACAAATAAATAAATACTAAACAACCCAAAAACCAGAAAGTCCTAAACTTCTAGTCCATAAAAAGGTATTGGGTGAGGTGGAGTAAATTTAGCACTTATTTGTCCTCAGGGAAAATACCCCCAGATTACAAAAAAAAAATATGAAATAGATATGCATGTTTGATAGTCAATAAAACTAAGAGACAACTAAATTTTGAAAAGCAAAATCAGAATAAGGAGTCCCCAGACAATGAAAATCAAATAAGCATTTAAAAGAGTAAGTGTAGACACCCAATGTAGCAGATATAGAAAAAGCTGGCATAGCATACTTCTCCAGGGTGATACTCAAATCCAGAAATCTTATTATAATACGAGAAATAACTTGATTCAGCTGTAAGCATATCTGGACTTGGTTTGTTTCTGAGGAGAAATTAAGGGTCACCTGTGCTTAGCTCCTCAGTCGTGTCTGACTCTTTGTGACCTCATGGACTGTAGCCCGCCAGGCTCCTGTGTCCACGGGGATTCTCCAGGCAAGAATACTGGAGTGGGTTGCCATGGTCTCCTCCAGGGGATCTTCCCAACCCAGGGATTGAACCCAGGTCTCCTGCATTGCAGGCATTCTTTACTGTCTGAGCCACCAGAGAAGCCCAAGGATCACATAGACAGGCCATGTTTGGAGAAAACCATCCATTACATGGGATAGGCTGAGTAATCTCCACATTGTGAGAAGCCCAACAATGCCAAATTTGGGGCAAGTGTGAAGTAAAGACTAAAAAAAGGAAAAATTACCCCATTATTCTATGACATGAGAAGAATCTCTGCTAGCCTGAAATATGGACCTGGCTTTCTCTGACACAAAAAAATCTAAAAATAGCTGCTCAGAAAGAAATTCCATTCCTCAAGACAGCAACATAGAAAAGAGAATGGGATTTATAGAAAAATAAGAGGCAAGGAAAGAAAACAAATGGCAAATGAAGAAAATATAATGGAAAAAAGTCTTGCATTAAAACATATGAATGGAAAAAAGTCTTGCATTAAAACATATGAAAATTGTGATCAAACATTTTCCCAAGAACTTAAAACACTTAGAGTAAGTAGGCTTATAATGGGAAAGCACTAAATAGAGATAAAAGACCTCAGGAATAAAATAGCAGTGAGAATACTATAAAATATTTATTAGTAGAGGTCAAGGAAGAAGTAAAAGGAAAATAAATTAATGTAGAACTTAACAGCCTTTATATACATAAGCATCCATTTTGAAGAGATAATGGGAAAAAAAGTCCATAGTTTCAGTGACAGCAACATGCATGAAATATTTAGGACAAAATGTACAAAGAAATAGTTGTGATTCTTTTAAAAAATCCACAAAATATTACTACAGGGCCCAAAAGGAGAATTATACAAATGAAAAGTCATATTTTTGAAATACTATCATATAGCATACATTGACATATAGATATCAATTCTAAGTTGATAAAAGAAAAACTGTACTTTTCAAATGAAGAAGCTAGTTCTTAAATTCATACAGAAACCTTTAACCGTCACTGCTGCTGCTAAGTTGTCTCAGTCGTGTCTGACTCTGTGCAACCCCATAGATGGCAGCCCACCAGGCTCCCCCATCCCTGGGATTCTCCAGGCAAGAACACTGGAATGGGTTGCCATTTCCTTCTCCAATGCATGAAAGTGAAAAGTGAAAGTGAAGTCACTCAGTCGTGTCCGACTCTTAGTGACCCCATGAACTGCAGCCCACCAGGCTCCTCCATCCATGGGAGTTTCCAGGCAAGAGTACTGGAGTGGGGTGCCATTGCCTTCTCCTTAACCATCACTAGTAACCAAAATACTGAAGAGTCATGAGAAATGACCCTACTAGATATCAAAATGTATTATAAAGTGATGACAATTAATAGTTTTGCACTGGCACATGAATATATAAATCAATAGAACAGAGTAAAAATATACTAATAATTCAAATATATAAAAACATTATGATATAATCACTATTTCAAAACAGGAAAGCATTATTATTTTTT
Source organism: Bos taurus (assembly GCF_002263795.3). Lineage (NCBI taxonomy): Eukaryota > Metazoa > Chordata > Mammalia > Artiodactyla > Bovidae > Bos > Bos taurus. The sequence goes on from NC_037341.1 coordinate 28,746,980, forward strand.
AAATAGTAGTAAGACAACAGAAGAGGATAGCTACTTGGAAATGCAAACAAACAAAAAATCTGGAACTTTTTATTCAGAAATGAATTTTAGATTGATCAAATGTAAAAATAAAGTAAGCCAGAAAGAAAAATACCAATACAGTATACTAACGCATATATATGGAATTTAGAAAGATGGTAACAATAACCCTGTGTACGAGACAGCAAAAGAGACACTGATGTATAGAACAGTCTTATGGACTCTGTGGGAGAGGGAGAGGGTGGGAAGATTTGGGAGAATGGCATTGAAACATGTAAAATATCATGTATGAAACGAGTTGCCAGTCCAGGTTCGATGCACGATACTGGATGCTTGGGGCTAGTGCGCTGGGACGACCCAGAGGGATGGTATGGGGAGGGAGGAGGGAGGAGGGTTCAGGATGGGGAACACATGTATACCTGTAGCAGATTCATTTTGATATTTGGCAAAACTAATACAATTATGTAAAGTTTAAAAATAAAATAAAATTAAAAAAAAATAAAAATGCAACCAGAAATTATTTTTTAAAAGACCAGATTTTTTAAATTCCAAGAAAGCTAAGGCTTTTCTAAGTATGCAGTAAGTCCTTGAAGTCATTAAAAGAGATGGTTGATTCAATCACTTTCTTAAAAATAATTCTTTACTGATACAAAATAAATAAAATCAAAAGCTAATCTTAGAAGGAAAAATTAAAATTTATAGAACATCAAAGGGCTAGCCCTTATATGGAAAATTTCCCTACAAAGCCATAGTTAAAAGTCCAACAATACAATTAAAAAATGCAAAAGATAAGAAAAACAGTTCATGGAAAAGTAAAGGCACTCAAATAAACATTCAGACTGAAGCTGCAGTGAGATACTGTCTTCATCTCTTCAATTGGCAAAGACCCAAATGCACATGGACAAGGTCCGATGATGTACTGTGTCAGCCATGGTTTGGGAAAAGCAGACACCCTCACACATTGATGATGGAATGTAATTTAATACCACCCTCCATAAAGGCAATTTGGAAATAGAATTTAAAAACTCAGATATTTTTAGATTTGGTGATCATACTTCTAGAAATTTGTTCAATTGATAAATGACCCAATCAAAAAATGGGCCAAAGAACTAAATAGACTTTTCTCCAAAGAAGACATACAGATGGCTAACAAACACATGAAAAGATGCTCAACATCACTCATTATCAGAGAAATGCAAATCAAAACCACTATGAGGTACCATTTCACGCCAGTCAGAATGGCTGCAATCCAAAAGTCTACAAGCAATAAATGCTGGAGAGGGTGTGGAGAAAAGGGAACCCTCTTACACTGTTGGTGGGAATGCAAACTAGTACAGCCACTATGGAGAACAGTGTGGAGATTCCTTAAAAAACTGGAAATAGAACTGCCTTATGATCCAGCAATCCCACTGCTGGGCATACACACTGAGGAAATCAGAAGGGAAAGAGACACATGTACCCCAAAGTTCATCGCAGCACTGTTTATAATAGCCAGGACATGGAAGCAACCTAGATGCCCATCAGCAGATGAATGGATAAGAAAGCTGTGGTACATATACACAATGGAGTATTACTCAGCCATTAAAAAGAATGCATTTGAATCAGTTCTAATGAGGTGGATGAAACTGTAGCCTATTATACAGAGTGAAGTAATCCAGAAAGAAAAACACCAATACAGTATACTAACGCATATATATGGAATTTAGAAAGATGGTAACAATAACCCTGTGTACGAGACAGCAAAAGAGACACTGATGTATAGATCAGTCTTGTGGACTCTGTGGGAGAGGGAGAGCGTGGGGAGATTTGGGAGAATGACATTGAAACATGTATAATATCATGTATGAGACGATCACCAGTCCAGGTTCGATGCATGATGCTAGATGTTTGGGGCTGGTGCATGCTTGGGGCTGGTGCACTGGGACGGCCCAGAGGGAGGGTATGGGGAGGGAGGAGGGAGGAGGGTTCAGGATGGGGAGCACGGGTATACCTGTGGCGGATTCATTTCGATGTTGGGCAAAACTAATACAATATTGTAAAGTTTAAAATAAAATAAAATTTTAAAAAAAAAGAAAACTAACTCATAAAAAAAATAGAAACTCACATAGTGCAACCTGACATATAAGACGTTATTGTGGCAAATGATTTGCAATAACTTAACTCTGTAATTTAACAGAAGATTAGTCAAGGAAGTTTGTTATACCGTAAATTAGAAAATATTCAGCCATTTAGAAAAAGAATAAAGCAGTATTATAAACTGATAGAAAAAGGCTGCAAAATTAAGTGGAGAAAAACCCAGGATGTTAAACAATGTATTTAGTAAGCTAAGAATTTCATTAAAAAGGAAAAAATGTGTGTATTCTATAATTACTCATATCTACATAGAATATTTCTGAGAGAATACTCAAGGATGCAATAGCAACAGTTATTTTTAGAGAAAGAAACATGAAGCCTGGGATACAGTGTCATGAAAGAAATCTTCACAGAATATTTTGTAGGTTTCAAATTTTATACCACAGGTTTATTTATTTATTTTAAAGAAAGAAAAGGATGGTGTAGAGAGCTTTGACTTTGGGTCAAGTACTTAAATTTTCTGTGGCCTATTTTCCTCATCTGTAAAATTGGGAATAAAATTTCTGCCTATGCTATAAGGCTATTATAAAGCCTTGACTCATTAATACATGTAAGGCAACTAGAGTACTTAACATGGAAAAATGCTTTATTAATTATCATTTTCTCATTAAAATAAAAGGGTAACACAGACAAAAGCAGATGTACTGGGTATCAGTAACATGCAGAGCTGACTGGACCTAAGTGCTGAGACTGTTTAGAAAAAGACATCATGACAAAGTTGGATTCAAACTGGGGCTGAGCTTCTGTGACAGCAGTCACTGAACTTCTCAGAGAGAGAATTCAGGTACCTATCAGTTTAGTTTTTACCAACCTGATCCTACAGGTGTCATTCCAAAGGGTCTGGACTTACACAATGACCACCACCAACATCACCACCAACCTCATCCCTTCCACCACCACCACCACTGCAAGATGTGAATGTAATATAGGGAGAAAAAATGCTAGCTGAGAAGCAGAAAAACACACAAGGTCATCCAGCTCTGATGACCTTCAGAATGCATAAACCAGGTAGAGTTGAAGAAGACACAGCACAGACAGGGTTCCAGGAGAGAGATCCCATTTTCACAGGGGCAGAGACCAGTGGAAGAGAAATTTCTGTCCAGGAAACAGAAATAGAAGCTTCCTGAACTCAGCCTCTAGTGTCAGCAGTTTTTCAATGAGCTGAGTCACATCCACTGAGCCAGTTCTTGGCTGAGCTCTAATAAAAAAAGAACTGGACCTCCTGGGCCAAACAAAGTTGTCTCTCTCTGATATTAGGGTTTTGTATCCTTTATGTGTCCTCCTTAAAGAACTTTACTACTACTACCTTAGTGAGTGTGTGCATGTTCAATGGCTCCCCTCTCTTTGCGACCCTATGGACGCATAGGGTCCTATGGACCCTATGCCAGGCTCCTCTGTCCGTAGGATTCTTCAGGCAAGAAGACTGTAATGGATAGTCAAGCCCTCCTCCAGGGGATCTTCCCAACCCAGGGATAGAGATGGTGTCTCCTGCACCTCCTGCACTGCAGGCAGTTTCTTTTCCCACTGAGCCACCTGGGAAGCCTTACTATTTATCTTAGTGTATTTGCCTAATTGGTGAGTAGCCATGGTGAGGTCACACTGAGAAATTTAGTGAGAGTTTAGTATATCCAGAGACAACTGTAAATGTGTGATGTGCTCCTCTGAGAAGGTAAATTCAACAGGATCCATTATTCTGTATAATTATACAATTCAAATTGGAAGCAAGTTTTCATCTTTGGGTAATAAAAAAATGACTTCTGAATCTTCCGTGTATGTACAAATTCAACTAAGATTTGTTGGCTAACTAGTGTGAACAAGATACACTACGCAGTGCTTTCTTACCACGTGCTCTCTTACTGGAAACAAGGCAGAGGATGGGGCTAAATTCAGCTTGGTGGTCTTGTTTCGAGCTGAGGTTTAGGCTGCTCCCCAAATTCTCTTTAATGCCTTTCTATGCTATCCTTCAAAACGATGAACTCTCAACACTCTTTCTTTGTATTCTATCAGTTTCTACTTTGACACATTTTCTTCACACTCACGTACAATGGGTTTGGTGGGGTTTTTTGTTTTTTCCTCCTGGATTTCTCTCTTAATATTTTTTTTATCCTGCTTCTTTGAAATAGGAAAAAAAAAAAAAAGTTTGCCTTGGTCTTCATTTCTACCCTAGCCTTTCTGGTTACCTTATCTTAAATCAAAGTTGTTGACCACCTATCCTCAAATAATCTCCTTTTACTAACAGAGGTAGAGACAAATACACATCTGTGACTATTAGGGGGAAATGGAATTTCTCATAAGAATGAAAAGAGCCATTCAGACATTCTTAGCATCGAATAGTAAGAAAATAAGTTTTCATCTTTAAACTTCCAGCCAACAATGTGCTCTGTCTCATTCACCTCCTTTAAAAGAAAATCTGCTTGACTACTGAGCAAACATCTAAGCCAGAAAATTGAAACTCTTAGTTTTTAATCAGTGAGGGGTTTTGTTTTTGTTTTTGGTGTTCTTTTGAGGGGCGGGTGTGTGATTTTTGGAGATCTATAAAGACATCTATAGGATTGTTATAGAAATTGCTGTTCAAAGCTTTCTTAATCTGTAAAGAAGTGGTTATGAATGAGGATGTACAAGTCACTATCAGTTTTCTTCAAGCTGGTCCGTGTCTGTTTATCCTTTTGCTGTATGTGATGACATGCATTGCAGTCTATGCAGTGAAAATGTCCAAGCCGCCAGTAGGAAAAGCTTAATAATGTATTTGCAGTCCATCTTCCTCCAGACAAGTGCATGCCATCTATTTGCTGGGTTGTGTAACCAGCTCTCAGAAGGGGCACATGGTTGGCTGCAAATGGTTCTGTCTGACATCTTTCTGTTCCTCCTCGTATTGATATTTAGCCCCTGAAAGCCTGGTCTGCATTTTCAAAACATACCAGAAGTGAGGAATCGGTTGTGTGATGTTGGGAGGAAAATGTCATGACCTTGATTATAACTGTCATTTCTGAAGGGGAAATTATAGACATGAAATTCTTCAGGGTCAGAATCAGCGCAGAGCACATCTAACTCAGAAGGGCGTTTTCTGGTCGGTCTGTGGGTAAGTTTAAACCTAAACTGCAAGGGAACCCTGCAGGCATTCTTTGTGCCCTGGTCAAAGCTCTTTGCTTCTGCGCTATGATCATATACCAGAAGATCCCTGCCTTGAATAAGGAGGAAGATGTATTCATAAGAGTCTAAATTAACCTGACCTTGAAAAAAACGTTAAGAAAATGATTGAATTTACAGGTTTCCTTTCATTCTGAATTATTTATTTATTTATGTATTTATTACTAACTCTACTCTCATTTACAAACATTTTGGAAGTTATTAATGTGATGATCTTTTGCTCTAGAATGGTATGAAAGCAAATCTAATGTGGAAAATGTACCCATTAGATATCAGTTTGGAAGCCACCCAAATAACCTCCTACAAAGCCTCTATAAAGGGTTTCCCAAGTGGCGCTGTTACTGCTAAGTCACTTTAGTCGTGTCCGACTCTGTGTGACCCCGGAGACAGCCTCCTACCGGGCTCCTCTGTCCCTGGGATTCTCCAGGCAAAAACACTGGAGTGGGTTGCCATTTCCTTCTCCAGTGCATGAAAGTGAGAAGTGAAAGTGAAGTCGCTCAGTTGTGTCCGACTCTGAGCGACCTCATGGACTGCAGCCTACCAGGCTCCTCTGTCCATAGGATTTTCCAGGCAAGAGTACTGGAGTGGGGTGCCATTGCCTTCTCCACAAGTGGGGCTAGTGGTAAAGAAATCGTCTGCCAATGCAGGAGATGCAAGAGACCTGGGTTCAATTCCTAGGTTGGAAAGATCCCTTGGAGGAGGGCATGGCAATCCACTCCAGTATTCTTACCTGGAAAATTCCATGGACAGAGGAACAGTCCATGGGGTTGCAAAGAGTTGGATGTGACTGAGTGCACACACACACACACACACACACACACACACACACTCAGTCTCTTTACTCTAGTTTCAGGGCACAGACTCCAAGGGCAACATCATGGAAAGGCACTAATGTGCTTCTATGTTCTGCTGTCCTCAGCTTCACCTTCCTTCTGTCTTCCTGAAACACTAAACTCCAAAAGGCTAAGAGCATGGGACAGACACCTGTCTGTGAGAACACCAACTGAGCCTCTGGAAAATAAAAACCAGTAGAAAACAAAAAAAATTGCCTAAGCATAGAACATTATTTCATAGAATGTTCTGATTAGTATCACTCTGGTTTTATCCAGACTCATAGCTGGTGCTTATTTCCATGGCCCAGAGGAATGATTTGGCAGAATAAAATTACATTCTCTCTCCCACCTATTTTCTGCAGGGATTTCACACATTGACTAAACATAATATCATGCCACACTAAGAACCTTGAGGTTTGAAATTCCTCTCCAGCATCTGTGAAGAATACTAAAAAACCAAGGGGGCAGTGATTTTTTGAGCTGAAACCTTGTCTTTGCACTTTTATAGTCAATTTTAGGTAATCTCAGAATTATGTTTTCATACACAGAATCACCTCATGTAGTCACGTTGGGATGACATCTTAACATTCGTTAGAGACAGAAATCCCTTCAACGTGGCAGGACCTGTGGCCCTTGGGGTCAGCTGTGCAACCTATGTAGGGATTTTCCTTCTACTATTTCTCATGCATGCGTGCTAAGTCGCTTTAGTCATGTCTGACTCTTTTCGACCCAGTAGACAGTAGCCCACCAGTCTCCTATGTCCATTGGATTCTCCAGGCAAGAATACTGGAATGGGTTGCCATTCCCTCCTCCAGGGAATCTTCCCGACCCAGGGATAGAACCTGAGTCTGTTAGGTCTCCCACATTGGCAGGCGGGTTCTTTAGCACTAGTGCTGCCTGGGAAGCCCTTACTATTTGGTACCATGAATTTATATTCTACATGACGTTGGGTTCTTCTTGGTCGTCGTGAAAAGGGAATTATTTAACTTTAGCATTCTGAAAGACTCATGGTCCTTCTTTGGCAAGGCACTACCTTTGAACTAAGATAGAGGTTTCTTTTCTTGTCTACACCACTTGACTTGTTGATGGGAGCCCCATGGAGAGTGTTCAGAAAGCATAAAGCCATCCTATATCTATTAATGAGGGAAAACTATTCTAACCCAATTGCATCCTTTACAGAAAGGGTTGTGAGAGCACAGGTGGAACACACATCATGAAAGCACATATTGGTCACACAGTGCTGCTGTCAGCAAAGACCTTAATGGGCTTAGAGAAGGATATGGACGCTGAAGAAAATGCTATCCATCAGCTATGGCAACAGTAAAGTACCAAAGAGAGAGTGAAAAGGTGGAAGAGAAAGAGAATGGGAGTCAATTCAGAAGACTAGGATAATAGAAGTGAACTGTTTTAGTTTGGGGAGTGAAAAATTATACTTACATAAAAGTGAAACTGTTAGTTGTTCAGTCATGTCTCACTCTTTGCAACTCTATGAACTATAGCCCACCAGGCTCATCTGTCCATGGGATTCTCCAGGCAAGAGCACTGCAATGGGTAGCCATTCTCCAGGGATCTCCCCGACCCAGAGATTGAACCAGGGTCTCCTGCATTGCAGGCAAATTCTTAACCATCTCAGTGAGTAGGGAAGCCACCCCTTTACAGAAGGCCCCCAAATTACTTCCTAATAATTTTACATAAGTCTCCCCCCCAAAATACCTACATAAGCCCCTCACTCCCCAAAAAAATTCTCAATGGAAATGTCAAAATTGTTCAGGGTCAGAGATTTTATCTTCAGTTCATTTCAGTTCAGTTGCTCAATCATGTCTGATTCTTTGCAACCCCATGGACTGAAGCACACCAGGCTTCTCTGTCCATCACCAACTCCTTGAGTTTACTCAAACTCATGTCCATTGAGTCAGTGATGCCATCCAGTCATCTCATCCTCTGTCATCCCCTTCTCTTTCCACCTTCAATCTTTGCCAGCATCAGGGCCTTTTCCAATGAGTCAGCTCTTCTCATCAGATGGCCAAAGTATTGGAGTTTCAGCTTCAGCATCAGCCCTTCCAATGAGTATTCATGACTGATTTCCTTTAGGATGGACTGGTTGAATCTTCTTGCTATCCAAGGGACTTTCAAGAGTCTTCTCCAACACCACAGTCCAAAAGCATCAGTTCTTCATCTCTCAGATTTCTTCATAGTCCAACTCTCACATCCATACAAGACTACTAGAAAAACCATAGCTTTGACTGGATGGACCTTTGTTGGCAAAGTAATGTCTCTGTTTTTGAATATGCTGTCTAGGATGGTCACAGCTTTTCTTCCAAGGAACAAGCATCTTTTAATTTCATGGCTGCAGTCACCTTCTGCAGTGATTTTGGAGCCCCCAAAAATAAAGTCAGCCACTGTTTCCATTGTTTCCCCAATTATTTGCCATGAAGTGATGGAACCAGATGCCATGATCTTAGTTTTCTGAATGTTGAGTTTTCTGAATGTGAAAATGTTGACTTTTTCACTCTCCTCTTTCACTTTCATCAAGAGGCTTTTTAGTTCTTCTCTGCCTTCTGCCATAAGTGTGCTGTCATCTGCATATCTGAGGTTATTGATATTTCTTCTGGCAATCTTGATTCCAGCTTGTGCTTCATTCAGCCTGGCATTTTGCATGATGTACTCTGCATAGAAGTTAAATAAGCAGGGTGACAATATACAGCCTTGACAATATATTCCTTTCCCAATTTGGAACCAGTCTGTTGTTCCATGTCCAGTTCTAACTGTTGCTTCTTGATCTGCATACAGATTTCTCGGGAGGCAGGTCAGGTGGCCTGATATTCCCATCTCTTGAAGGATTTTCCACAGTTTGTTGTGATCCACACAGTCAAACGTTTTGGCATAGTCAATAAAGCAGAAGTAGACTTTTTCTGGAACTCTCTTGCTTTTTTGATGATCCAGTGGATGTTGGCAATTTGATCTCTGGTTCCTCTGCTTTTTCTAAATCCAGCTTGAACATCTGGAAGTTCACAGTTCACATACTGCTAAAGCCTTGTTTGGAGAATTTTGAGCATTTCTTTGCTAGCATGAGATGAGTACAGTTGTGCAGTAGTTTGAACATTCTTTGGCATTGTCTTTCTCTGGAATTGGAATGAAAACTGACCTTTTCCAGTCCTGTGGCCACTGCTGAGTTTTCCAAATTTGCTGGCATATTTAGTGCAGCACTTTCACAGCATCATCTTTTAGGATTTGAAATAGCACAGCTGGAATTCCATCACCTCCACTAGCTTTGTTCATAGTCATGCTTCCTAAGGCCCTCTTGACTTCGCATTCCAAGATGTCTGGCTCAAGATGAATGATCACGTCATCATGATTATCTGGGTAGAAGCACAAGCTGGAATCAAGATTGCCCGGAGAAATATCAATAACTTCAGATATGCAGATGACACCACCCTTATGGCAGAAAGCAGGAACTAAAAAGCCTCTTGATGAAAGTGAAAGAGGAGAGTGAAAAAGTTGGCTTAAAGCTCAACATTCAGAAAACGAAGATCATGGCATCTGATCCCATCACTTCATGGGAAATAGATGGGGAAACAGTGGAAACAGTGTCAGACTTCATTTTTTTGGCCTCCAAAATCACTGCAGATGGTGATTGCAGCCATGAAATTAAAAGACGCTTACTCCTTGGAAGGAAAGTTATGGCCAACCTAGATAGCACGTTCAAAAGCAGAGACATTGCTTTGCCAACAAAGGTATGCCTAGTCAAGGCTATGGTTTTTCCAGTGGTCATGTATGGATGTGAGGGTTGGACTGTGAAGAAAGCTGAGTGCCGAAGAATTGATGCTTTTGAACTGTGGTGTTGGAGAAGACTCTTGAGAGTCCCTTGGACTGCAAGGAGATTCAACCAGTCCATTCAAAAGGAGATCAGTCCTCGGTGTTCTTTGGAAGGACTGATGCTGAAGCTGAAACTCCAGTACTTTGGCCACCTCATGTGAAGAGCTGACTCATTGGAAAAGACTCTGATGCTGGGAGGAATTGGGGGCAGGAGGAGAGGGGATGACAGAGGATGAGATGGCTGGATGGCATCACCTACTCAATGGACATAAGTTTGAGTAAACTCCGGGATTTGGTGATGGACAGGAGGCCTGGCGTGCTGCAATTCAGGGGTTGCAAAGAGTCGGACACGACTGAGTGACTGAACTGAACTGAAAGATCTTTTTTGTGTAGTTCTTCTGTGTATTCTTGCTACCTCTTCTTAATATCTTCTACTTCTGTTCGGTCCATGCCATTTCTGTCCTTTATTGTGCCCATCTTTGCAGGAAATATTCCTTTGGTATCTCTGATTTTCTTGAAGTGATCTCTAGTCTTTCCCATTCTATTGTTTTCCTCTATTTCTTTGCACTGATCACTGAGGAAGGCTTGCTTATCTCTCCCTGATATTCTTTGGAACTCTGGATTCAAATAGATATATCTTTCCTTTTCTTGAATTTTACATTTGAATAATTGTGCCACTGAGTCAATTCTTATGTTTAATGAAATTGAGTTACTGAATGGGGGTGACATCTTGAGATACTCCACTTAAAGTGTAGGAAGAAACACAAATGAAGAGCCAATTTTCTCACATTCTTATTTTGAAGCACACCCTTCAGCAACAGGAGTGTTGTGAACTTGTTTGACAATTACATTCAGCAGGTATATCAATATAAAGTGTTTAGCAACTACTCCTTGTTGAGAGATGCTCTCTGAAACCATATACTGGCAGGGGGAGTTAGAGGCTACTCATCTACCTCAGGCTTCCCAGGTTGCACTAGTGGTAAATAATCCACCTGTCCAGCGAGGGGAGACATAAGAGATGTGGTTTTTCATCCTTGTGCTGGGACAATCCCCTGGAGGTGGGCAGAGCAATCTACTCCTGTGTTCTAGCCTAGGGAATCCCATGGATAGAGGAGTGTGGCAGACTATAGTCCATGGGGTCACAAAAGAGTCAGACATGACTGAAGTGACCGAGCACACACACACATCTACCTCACATAAATAAATGTATTATGCCAATGGGGCAGAAAAAAATTACAAGAAATAATTTCCCAGCATGAGCTTTGAAAGTAACACTAGTATGATCTTCATTTATGAAAACTACTTAGAAAACTTCCCTTCAAAACAAACCTTACTAAAGAACTAAATATAATGTATCCATTGCTTGACTAAGAGAAAAAAACTGATACCTTAGGGTCATTAGGTCTGGAATTTCCTTCATCATTAACACTGATTCGTTTTGCTTTCACATTTAGTGCTAAAAAACCTGGGGTTAATTACTAGATTATTCTCATTTACATCAAAGATGTTTCATTGCTCCTAGGGCTTTAGAACTTAAGATAGTCATTTGAGAGGAATAGGTAATAGGAATTAAAATGAATAAAATAATGTTTTCAAACATCTTCTTTATGTAGTTCATTAGTTTAAAAATGTGTTGTTTGAATTGAATCAATATATCGAAATTGAGAAAGATGAGATGGACAGAAAGAATAACTACCAATATTGTAGGAAATGTTATAGGTCAAAGAGAAGTCCTTGCTTCAAAGAAATTTTCAGTATCCAAAAAAAAAAAAAAAAGCAATTAGGGCAATTAAATGTGTAATTTGAAAGGTCAAAATATTTCCAGGTTTAGGCTTCTTGTTCATCATTATTCTCACAAAAAAAAAAAACTTAACTATTGCTAATCCTCTCTCTTTTGCAACCAATCCAGCAAATTGTTTTATGTATATATATTATATATCCCTGGATCAGGAAGATCCCCTGGAGGAGGGCATGGCAACCCACTCCAGTACTTTTGCCTGGAGAATCCCATGGACAGAGGAGCCTTGTGGGCTATGGGCACAGTCCATAGCATAGCAAATAGACAAGACTGAAGCAACTCAGCACACACACAAACATATTTCTAAATATAATTATATATTGTTATATGTATATACGTATGCATACATATATATGTCAGAAACTACAGCTCACGTGCTTTCTTAGTATATGATGAAATACATTCGACTACTTTTGTCTTTTTGAAAATGCATGATATCAAAGCTCCACAAGCGTAGAGACTACGTTTATTTTGTTCCCTCTTGTTTGCTCAGTGGTTGGCATGTAACAGGAACAAATTTTGTTAAGGGAATTACTGCAGTGACCATTTCATGATGATGGAATTCTCCAGAGAAGAAGGCACATTTTAAAGGCATCATTTTTCAAATGAGTCTCTTCATCTGGAACTGTGAACCTAGTGATCCAAGTAGGTCCATATTTCTTTCTAGAAGTTGTTTTGCCAGTGAATACCACTGTCATTTGAACAGTCTCTTTCTTTGTAGTGTACTTCAGTGCAAACACTGTGAGTGGACCACTCTCTCACTAATAAGTTGTCTCCTTCGGGGGTTTCCAAAACATCATCTCATTCACACATTTAAAAATGTTAGGGTTGCCATTCTCTTCCTCTAATAAATTATTCATGCTAGAGTCAAAAAATATGATACATTACATTGAAACCTAGCTTGAAATAATTTAACTGATAAAGAGACTGTAAGATAATATTTAGTTAATTTTGACAACAGTTTATTATAATCATAAGTGAAAATTGTTTTAGAACCAGACAAAATTAACTCGATCAAGGGCATCTACCATAGATTTACAAATTCTTATGCAACTGGAGTGTCAGCATATTTGAATCTGATAACCATAGAAATATGCCAAAGGATAGAGGGATCCCAGATGTTTTATCAGACAGAATGGGGGATTAAGTGCTCTAAATACTGCCATGTGCATTTTTACATGTCTATATTAATATTAGAATATTAATACTTCTATACTAATGCATTCCCCCATGGCACATCATTTCTACCTAGTAGGTAGGTTGATTCCATACATAATCATGTGTGTGGATAATGGATCACGTATTTCAACCTGCCTCTGACTTGTTTTAATAAAATTGAAAAACACTAGAAAGAATGATTTCCTTCATTATTTGAATTACTAGATTGAAACAGAAGACACCTATGCATACTGTTGTTTATTTCTTGCATTCTTTACAATTCATAAAATTAGATGTGCTTAAATATTTCTTACTTTTGAAAGTGGAGTTGTTTCTGGAGCCACAAGAAAATCTTAAATTAAAATATAGCACACAGGTAATCCTGTACATATGGAAATTACTCATTAACCAAAATACTTATTCTCAAAGAAATAACAGAATGCTATTTTCCAAAGTCATTAAATTATGTTTGAAAGAAAATATTTATAAAGATTGATTATAAAGCATTGCAAATACTTATTCTAAAATACTAGAAGAAAAATGAGACTAACGTTTTCCACATTATGAATATAGTTATGCAAAAGTGTCTGAAAAAAATGACTGGAAGGATGTACCTCAAAATCAAACCTGCTATTGTTTTAATTAGTGGGGAAAAATAGCTTTTCTCTTTTATACTACTATTTATTACCTAATCATCTATAATTGCAGTATCATAATATATATATACATAGAATAGATTTTATTTTTAAATGCAAGTTTAATTCTTGCCTTTTTTTCGCTTTAAATTTCTTCTCAATGTAACTTTTTTCCAGTTTTGATCCTTTTGCTTTTGTTAGCTGTACTATTTTCTCTACTGTTCTCTCCTCATTTGCTTCTCAGAATTGTCTCTGGATCCCTCCTCCGGTCATTGTTCTTCTCTCTTCACAGCTTGCTTCTTTAATCCCACCAGCTTTTGTCACATTCTGGTTCTTTGTTTTCATCTCTGCCCTAGATGACAGCTCAGCCAGTTTTCACCCATAATCAACTCACTATCTCTTTTTTCTGACCGTTCAGCCTTCTCTATTTCTAAAGAGAGAATGTTAAATTAATAGCAAACAAATAGCTTGTTAATGATGTGATTTATCATCTTCTAATCTGTTCTTGCAAAGATCTTTTTCAACAATAGAAATTTTGTTGAGTCTTCAGTGCCCCTGGAATTATCTTCTTTCCAAGGGGACTTGCCAGCTTGTTCTGTCTTATAGTGTTTTGAAATTCATATACGTTCTTTTCCTCTTGCTCCTTTTCTGCTATTTTCTGTTGTGCTTTTTCTTTCTCCATCGCCCTTTTTCATATTGCTGTCAACCCATCATACCACCTTTGTGTTTTCCAAAAATTTGAAAACTGTCATCAGTAACTGAACACATATCCAGGGAAACCCCTTGATCAAGAAGCTAAGTAATGAATGCTGTGTTGAGAATATGGTCTTTAAAGCAGATAGACTTGGGCCTAATTCTCAGCTATGTGACTTTTGTCAGTGACCAAATCTCTCTCAACCTTGAAAGAGAAAGAGTTAGTAGCTCAGTTGTGTCCAACTCTTTGCAACCCCATGAAAATGCAGCCTGCCAGGCTCCTCTGTCCATGGAATTCTCCAGACAAGCATACTGGAGTGGGTTGCCATTTCCTTCTCTAGGAGATCTTCCTGAACCAGGCCTCCTGCTTTGCAGGCAGATTCTTTACCATCTGAGCTACCAGGAAACCTTGATTCTCGCTTATTTTCAAACAGGGGCAAGCATGTTCTCATAAGCTTCTTGTGGGTATTGAGTGAAAGATCATGGGTAAATGTGCTCTGTACACTCCGAAGGACTGACCAGCCTTGGTCTCTGCCATCTGGTCCATACCTCTCCATTTTTTTCTCTTCAACACTCCACTCTATTCACTGCTAAATGCTATGTTCCAGCTACACTGAGTATGCAACTCCCTGAAAATACCTTGCTGTTTTTGATGTTGGGTTTGCCTGGAGTATTAACAATCCTCTCTCAACCTGGCAAAGTTTTCCTTATCTTCAAATTTCAATGGAAATGTTGGTGTCTCCAAAATCCCTCCCTTCTTACTCCCCCAATCTCACCCCACCCCACTGGGCTAGAGGCTTCCTCTATGTTACTCTCTGCCCTCTGTATTTCTCTGTAATTTTTCTCACATGACTCTTTATCTCTCTCATCAGTTTTATAAGCTATGAGTTCTTTGACACTTTATCTCATCTCTTGATATCCCAGTGTCAAATGGTGTATCTCATGTGCTACAGACATTCTATAAACATTGGATGAATAATTGGCATTCAGTGAATGCCAATGAAATTATTTGCAGCAGCAGATTATTTAATATTATTATTGCATTGAATTAAAACACAGAAAAATAGATATATAGATGATATATAGGTCCTCCTTCACATGGGTACTGAATATTTGCCATCAAGTGGTTGATTCCATAGTCAATACAAAGACTATTCTATTCTTCGTGGGCTTTTTCTGTCCTGAAGCAGGCCCCAGGTGCCCTGGGAGAAAAGACTACAGATCTGAGGGAAGGCATTGAGTTTGGTGATAGAGGAGGGGAAGAAAAAAAAAAGAGAAATGTTAAAGAATTAACATGAAATGTATGTAATCCCAAAATGGAGTAATTTGACTAGAGAACAGTAAACCTGCAGAAAGGAAGCCTAAATAATTACTGTTCACTTCCAGACAGTTCCTTGAATTGGATTCATATTGAGCTAAGGCTATCAGAATTAGAGGCAGCTGTATAATCCGAGTGTCGTGCAGCATACAGAATCAGATTGAGTGCTTGAGCGTCTGCACCCCAGGAAATTGATTTGACGACTATGTCAATTACTTCTGGCACCAAGCTTTCTGTGGGTTGCATTACAACTGCTCTCTTGGTCAGCTGTGACTGCCTCCCCATCCACGCCTATTGTTTTAGATTTATTTACTGCACCGGCAATCATAAATCATGGACTTTTTTTCTATACCATCTGGAACTCTGGTGTCATTGTTTGGGTCACTTTTGATTGCTCGCTCTTATTCTCAGCTACCGCCAAGGCTGATGTATCTTGAATTATGAAAGACTTCCACCAGGAGCTGACCTATTTGTGAGCAACCTTTCAGCATCTACATATGTTTATTTTCTCGAACACATAGCTGAGTAAAATAAAAATTGTATTCTCTAACCCTCTAGGGATTTATTCCTTTGTGTGCGATACTGAATTTTTAAAGATCACAATTTGCCTAACAGTTTCCTTGCCAACTCTCTGTGCATTTCCATTATACTCACAAGGGTCAAATGTAACAGAAGGATCGTCATTTTTTCCTTGGTGCTGGGAATGTAATTTTCCCAGTATTCTCACCCCAACTCAATCCCTACCAGAATATTCCATTTTGAGCCTAAAATTAGAGTTAAGTTTATTACTTTGCCTTTAAAAAAAAAAAAACAAAAAAAAAAAACAAATAGTGCTTAAAGAATGATGCTAACATACTTTTTGTCTCTTGTTATTCTGGGTTCCCTATTCTAAAAACGGGGGTTAACTACTCTACCACTTTCCCAACAAGCTCACTCAAAAACATTTTAGCAGTGTTCTTTTTCCGACCAATGACGCTGATGTCTACCTGCACTGACAATGTCAGCAGATTGCTTTCATTTTATGCAGATGGTTCACTGGCAGTCCAGATCAAATCTGAAACTGCGCTATCAAGCAGTTTTTATCTAGAGAAGCAATTTGAATATTGGAATTTTGTTGAATTTCCCAGGCCACAGCTGCTTGCATCTGACATCTGCTTCAATTTTTGGAGCAGCCAATTTTTTTCTGGCAATCTCAAGGTTGAATTTTGTAGGGCTGTGTTCATAATTACTTAGTCCTCATCAAGGATCCTTCCCTAAGGAGGGTAATGATCCCCATTGCACTGTGTATGGTAAAATCCTGACTCTTTTCTATAGCTCCTTTTTAACATCAAATGCCAACTTAACTATGATTAGGCAAATCTCCATTTTCCTACACCTTTTCCCATACAAGAAACTTCATCAGGGCTTCCTTGGTGGCTCCGTGGTAAAGAATCTTCCTGCTAATGCAGATGAGGGTTCAGTCCCTGGGTTGGAAAGATCTTCTAGAGGAGGAAATGGCAACCCACTATAATATTCTTGCCATGGACAGAGAAGCCTGGGAGACTACAGTCTATGGGGTTGTGAAAGAGTTGGAAATGATTTACCGACTAAACAACAAAAACAAACGTCATCAACTATCATTTGTTGCAGTCACTATCAAATTGAAGGGAGACAAATGAAGTATAATTGTTAGATTTTCTTAAGTAAGTTATCCATGAGTCTTCAGTAGATATAAGAATGCAACATGAATGTCTCATTGCTCAAGGGTCCTAGAGAGGCTATGGGTATCAAGGTATTTCTTTTCTCCAAGACAGAGCCCTAAAGAATGTAGTCTAATTAACGTTACATCTTGCTATATGAAAACTACCATTTCACATCTTTGACAGTAGTGCCTGCTTACATAATGGCATGTCAAATTACATCTGATCATTTTCTGTGATGTTAGGTTTGCAACGCTCCAATAAGACATGATATCATCAAAGCAACATAGTAGATACTTGAAAAACTTCCCTATTTGTTGCTCCACCATCAACCTTTCAAAATGCAAAGTGACACAACATATGTGTCGAGCACAGTATATTTAAGGTGTTTCAATCATTGCCTGTTTCTAAATGATTTTTAATCTACCTATAAGGCCCAAAGATGTGCTGTGTTAGTGATTAACATGTTGTCATATTTCCAGATCATCTAAATAACAGATCTAGCAAGAAAGCAAAGAGTAATATTACAAGAGCACCTGTGATTTGCTATTGAAAGAAGTCATAAAAAGCACACCATTTTCTCTTTGTTGTTCAAAGTTTGAATATTAGCATGTTGTGCCTTTGCTTTTAAAGAAAAATATAATAAAGGGCACTGTTGGCAAGGTGCGATATTACTTTAGACATACGTCTGCTATGTTCCCATCTTCCTTTTACTTCCTCCCTGTTTACCCAGCTAAGGAAAAGAGTGATGAACAGTTTGACTGGTGTTATTTTTGGTCAATAAGCTACAGAAAGAGGAGATTCCTTGATCTTTTGCTAGGCACATTTGCAGTTCTTTTCCTTAGACTTTTCAGAGCTAGATAATCAGAGTATTTGCCTCAAGATTCCCATATACAATGGGTCTTTAAAATATATCAAGGCGAAAGGAGAAAATACACCACAAGGATGGTATTGACGGGCTTTCAGTGATAAGATTTTATTTTAGATTTTCACCATCAGAGAAAAATGTGGAAAGCCAAAAAGATGAGGTTGTAGTGCAGAATTCTGAAGGTTAAAATGGGACATTCAAGTCAGAGTAATTTCTCTAGTCTATTAGCGATAATAGTTCTTGTTGAACAGAAACCAATGCTAAGCAAGAAAAAAATTATTTTCTGCAATTAAGAAGACTCAGAAGGCAATCTTTTATTTGTGTTTGTCTCATTTGTTTTAGGTTTACCAAAATAAAGGGGAGTCTTTTTTGGATCATTGGTGAAAACCCAAAGTATCATCGGTGACTGGAAAAGTGAAGTGAATGAGACATCAAAGAAATATGCATTATAATGCTGTTTAACATTTTATTAAGATTGCTATTGTATGGCAATGCATAAAACAGTGGATATTGGGCTCATTACATCAGTACTATCTTGGCACTTTCTGAGGTCACTCTAGTCATCTTTTATTCATGCTGTCACTGGAAATGGAGTTATGCTAATAGAGCTGGGTCAGCCTACGGAGGCGTAAGGAGAGGCTGAACATAAATCCCAGGCAGTAGGCTCAACAGTCAGGACTGTAGCAGTGAAACCGCACCAAACAGGGCAGAGGGGCCCAGTTTGAAATCATTGTCCTCTGGTCCCTCGATGACCACATGTCAGGTAAATCCCACGTGACCTATTCACTCACCATCCATTCATTCGTTTATTCATTCATGTCCACTAACAAAACAAAACAGCAATGTAGAAGTAAGAGTTCTCATGTCATCCCTTTCCAAAATAAGGTATGTCTCTACCATTTATAGAGCTTTAAAAGCCAGAGATTTGTGCCAGATTTGGGTTCAGAGACGTAAAAACCACAAAAAATTATCATGCATCTTTTGAAAATATTTTAACATACTCATCTTAAAATTTGCCATTATTTTGGTCTCTTTCCAGTTCTTCCTTTCAGTTCAGCAATTTCTAACATCTCAGCTAAATAAAGTTTGACTTAGTTTCTCTATGGTCCACTTTTCATTATCTTATGATAAATGACTGAGATATCATCCAAGGATTCATTTCAATGGATTTTGCAAGGGTATTATTTTCTTTTCTGAATACTATGGATGATGATGAAGATGGTGCATGCTCAGTCGTGTCTGTTTGTGACCCCATGGACTGCAGCCTGCCAGGCTCCTCTGTTCATAGGATTCTCCAGGCAAGAATACTGGAGTGGCTTGCCGTTTCTTGCTTCAAGGGATCTTACCCATCCAGTGGCTTTCTGCCTCTCCTGCTTGGCTAGCAGATTCTTTACCACTGAGCCACTTAGGAAGCCCTGCTTAAAAGAATATATTGTCTAAAGTAAATTAATATTTTTAAAGGTATATCTTTACTAAATCTTTAAATAATTTAAAGAAATGAAAAAATTATCTTCTAAAAAATGGTTGATTTTTCAAATTTATACAAACTCTAATTTTATATGTCTCACTAAATACTGGCAATATCACCATGTGCGCTTATTACATGTGATTATATTTAACTGATGAAATAAAACATGTGTTCTTTTTATTGAAAGATTATTACACATTCAGAAATTTCTAATTTGAAAACTAAAGACTTAATTTAATTTTAAAAGATAACTTTAAACAGAGTAACTGACTGCTTAGTTACTCCAAGCAATCCATGATGTATCAATAATGTGTGCCATGAGTTAATGTTAGATAAACTCAGTGCATGTATATATTGCTCTTTATAGTTAATAATGGGTCTAAATAAAATGTCAATAGGTATGGAATATATATGGGAGCAAATGCTGATAATGAGGAAGCCAAGCTTGTCAACAACAGTGTTAAAACCAATGTGCTTAATTAAAAAAGTGAAGTCAATTAAAATCAAAATAACAGTGCAGTATGTACAAATGTTGGAATAATCATTAGGCCTTGCTGAATAATGGAAGAGTATAGAATTTTTTTTTAATGGAACAGCAGGGGCGATACATTACACAAAGCAACAATCTACAACAATATGACAATCGAATTACTTCAGCCCCATTAGGCAGGTGCAGAGGAATAATTAACATGAATTTTTCCAATGAAAAGGAAAAAATATAACTTTTTTTCCCCTCCAATAACACTAAAGTTTACATTCCTTCCAACCCTATATTCAGGATTTTTAGAATGGCAACCTATGAATGGCAAATATCTATGATTTTAAAAAGTTAGAGTTTACTAGTCAAAGAAGATTTCTGTTTATTTCCCATATAAATTGTGAGCAATATAGGAAAATATATATAGAGCCCTTGTGGTATAATGCTAACTTGTAAAATGTACTTTGTATGCATTGCTTTTGATTTTTTAAGGATTAAAAACAAAATAATAAAGGATTTGCACTAGTTTCTTATGGTCTAATCTAATTCAAAGATAAAAGGCATTCCAGAAAGCCCTAGGCAATATTTGTTATCTTATTTCCAGCTCAAATTCAAAACAAATTGTGACCTCCAGTTTAAAGTGAAGAGAGAGTCTGCTCAGTAAAATGCCAATAGAAATGAAAGTAAATTCACATTTCTTCATGAAGGGCAAAGAGTTTAAGATCTCTTTGCTACTTTCTCTGACAAAAATATCCTGTTTTAAAACAGTAAGATAAAAATCTGACTCTTTCATTTACTTCCAATGGGAACCATTTAATTTATACTGAGATAAATGGCTATGTACTGAAAGGGCTGAAACTTTTTATGTCTTTCCTTACCATCAAGAAATTAAAAAATGAAAACCCCTCATCCTCAGATGACTTCTTCAATTTAGATAGGTCTGAATCAACTAAATATGTGTGGAGGTTCTCATAGGAGAGGTGACTTAGTTTAGAAAAGATAATTGTTTGCCCTCATAGGAGGCCGTTTATCTTTAGTCTTGAAGTACTTTACTGGCAAGGTCTCATTAATCCCTATTTAGCTTTTAAGGACGTTCTTTCTTCCTCATTTTGAAGAAATAGGCACCAGATTTCTTCAGATGCGGTAAGGCATAAATGTTCTCCTGAAGGTCATCCTGTAGAATCAGTGGAAGAATCAGAATAGACCCACTGATTCTCCTGTGGTGACAATTTGTCGGTTGGTGGGTAGACAGGTAACACACGTCAAGAGGAGGGTGGACATGGCTGACAGTGTGAACTGAAAATCATTATTCTACGGAAGCCATCACTTTGCAATTCCAAAACAATCTATCCATATTTTATTGATAGGTTACTATGAAAAGTAGAACGATTGAAGTAGAAAAGAGAGTTTTAAAAATTTAGTTTGGCCCCATTTTTGCTAGGAGAAACAAAGAATCTCACAGGAAATTTTCAGTTCCCAGTGATTATCAGTTCTCAATTATCCAAAATCTGAGTCTTGAATTGATATTATATCAAGGGATTTTATACATACAAAAGTTTAGCCCTAATGTGAGAAATGCAATCAAGTATTTTCCCATGTGGTCTGGAACTGAAAGTATGAAATTTCTAGTTGGGCTATTAGCCAAAACATTTCTTTCTTCATCCTCTAGCATGCAACTCAGCAAAATGTCAGAATGACAGTTTTTAGGTGATTTGGAAAGATAGTCAACCTTTTCAATTTATGAGAGCTATTGCACAGTGAAATAAAATATTGGTAAGAAAAAGGTCATCTTTATTGATAACAAGTCAACAAGACTGCAATAGGTTTAACATATAGACAAATACATTTTTACATGCAAAGTATTAACATTCAAAATTAATTCTATCTTTTAAAATGTAGGTTTAAAGACATTATAAAATCATAGATGGGTGTTTATAAGAGCTCACATAAACTGAGGGATTTAGAGTAACTCAATCTAAGTAGAACTATGTCTCCTATGGTTTGTGGTTTGACCTAGTGGGGTGAAAAGAGACACATAGAATCAAATTTTATCAGATCATAAAATTGAATATGTGAAGACTATGTGGGAGAACAAGTTAATAATAAATGGCCACACTGTAATGGCCAACAGGCACATGAAGAGATGCTCGACACCCCTAATTATTTTGAAATGCAAATCAAAAGTATAATGAGGTCCGCCTTCTAACTAGTCAGAATGGCCATCATTAAAATGTCTACAAATAACAAATGGAGAGGCTGTGGAGAAAAGGGAACCCTCCTACACTGTTGGTGGGAATGTAAGTTGGTAAAGCCACTATGGAGAACAGTATGCATGTTCTTTAAAAAGCTAAAAATAGAACTGGCATATGATCCAGCAATCCCACTCCTGGGCATATATTCAGACAAAACTATAAAAGAAACATACACCCCTATATTCGTTGGCGCACTATTTATAATAGCCAAGATATGTGTGCTTAGTTGCTCAGTTGTGTCTGACTCTTTGCAACCCCATGGACTGTAGCCCTCCAGGCTTCTCTGTCCATGAGGATTCTCCAGGCAAGAATACTGGAGTGGGTTGTCATGCCCTACTCCAGGGAATCTTCCCAACCCAGGGGTTAAACCCAGATCTCCCGTACTACAGGAGGATCCTTTACCATCTGAGTCACCAGGGAAACCTAAGACATGGAAGCAACCCAAATGTCCAGCAACACATGAACGGATAAAGAAGGTATATATACAAAATGCAATATGACAACGAGAGAAGAGGGACAATTATGGATGCTAAAATGTCAGGCCTTGGCCTGGAATCAGTTTCTGAGGAAGTTCTTACCGCTCTATTAGAAATATGAAAAATGTGAAAAGAGTTTTTCATAAACTCAATATGTCTCAAGAAATCTATCAGTTTGAGATTGTCTTTCCTGCATTAATGCTAATTAGAATGTTTTTAATTGATAAAATGTTAGTAATTACATCTGGTAGGTTATTTAACTTTTTAATATACTTATATGGGGAATTTTCTAATGTCCTTAACCATATAATAATTACTCTTTTCAAGAGAGGTACCAGATATGATTCTAGTATCTTAATAACACTAGATTTTGATATTTTAATAAAAAACTAAATTTTAATAAATAAATGTCACAGTTGCTTTTCTTAATATTAACTGAATTTCTACCTAAAATATTTTCAAGTATATTTTTACATACATATTTTGCTGTTCATTTTTAAAAGATTCATTTCACCATAATCAGAATTCTTACTGAAATACTTCAGAGCTAAATATCCAGCAATAACTAACTGAAAAATATAATTTAGTAAATTATCTTTCAAATATGAAGAAAAATATTTGCAATTTTCCTACTATGAGTTATATGAAATTTATATAGTTTTACCTAGGTAAAATATATAAACTTATATCTTACTTAGTAAATGCATATTTTTCAAAGATAAAATGTGAAAATAAACATCAAGAACAGAAGCAGTGTTCTTAGAACACAAAAAGTGTTCTAAGGTTATTTTCTTTTCCAAAGACTAACATTCTCAGTAAAAACAAATTCCTAACTCAGAAATACTATCATGATCCAGCAATCCCACTGCTGGGCATACACACTGAGAAAACCAGAAGGGAAAGAGACACGTGTACCCCAATGTTCATCGCAGCACTGTTTATAATAGCCAAGACATGGAAGCAACCTAGATGTCCATCAGCAGATGAATGGATAAGAAAGCTGTGGTACATATACACAATGGAGTATTACTCAGCCATTAAAAAGAATACATTTGAATCAGTTCTAATGAGGTGGATGAAACTGGAGCCTATTATACAGAGTGAAGTAAGCCAGAAGGAAAAACATAAATACAGTATACTAACGCATATATATGGAATTTAGAAAGATGGTAACAATAACCCGGTGTACGAGACAGCAAAAGAGACACTGATGTATAGAACAGTCTTATGGACTCTGTGGGAGAGGGAGAGGGTGGGAAGATTTGGGAGAATGGCAATGAAACATGTAAAATATCATGTAGGAAACGAGTTGCCAGTCCAGATTCGATGCATGATGCTGGATGCTTGGGGCTGGTGCACTGGGACGGCCCAGAGGGATGGTATGGGGAGGGGGGAGGGAGGAGGGTTCGGGATGGGGAACACATGTATACCTGTGGCGGATTCATTTTGATATTTGGCAAAACTAATACAATTATGTAAAGTTTAAAAATAAAATAAAATTAGAGGAAAAAAAAAAATAAAGAAAATAACTGGCAAAGGTAAAAAAAAAAAAAAAAGAAATACTATCATATACTGAAACATATTAGATATATTTTTAAAATATAATTTTGAAGGCATATTCCCTAAGAGTGATTCTTTGGAAATCTATTTAGATAATTCATCTTCACCATATATTTAGATTTCAAATCATTGATATTTAAAAATATATAATAGAATGAATTGTCTTTCCCTAAAGCTTTTATATTAGCAAGAAATTAAACATGCTTATTATTTTTTTATGCTGTCTACCAGTTTACCATGGGCTTCCCTGGTGACTCAGATGGTAAAGAATCTGCCTGCAATGCAAGCAACCTGGGTTTGATGCCGGGGTCAAGAGGATCCCTTGGAGAAGAGAATGGCTACCCATTCCAGTATTCTTGAGAATTCCACGGACAGAGGAGCCTGGTGGGCTACAGCTCATGAGGTCGCAAAGAGTCGGACATGACTAAGCAACTAACGCTTTCACTTTCACTTTACCATAAGTAGATAGAATTGCATATATTAAAAATGAGAGATTTAGATATGTTTGTTGATTTTAGCTCCATTCTCCCATGGTTATAATCAAAATTTCTTTATCATAAAAAGAAGCCTTAAAATAGTAAGAGACATAGGTACATGGAAACTTAATAGTTCTTTTTTAATCTTCTATTTTTTTACTTTCCTTCAACTTTTGCAGGATATGGAAAGGAAAGCAGTCTTTGTAGTGACAAAGCTGAGCAATGTACCCTTAGGGAAAAGACTCATTTTCTTCAAGACTGAAAAAGGCAGATTTTGACACCTTAACTATAGGTGTAAAATTTATAATTAACCTCTAGAAATGAGCTTTACTCTCTGGCCAGTGACAGTGAGATACACTGCCCAATACTGACAAGATCTTAGCTGTATATACCAACACGTCCATCCTTTTAGCAATTTGATATTTAAATCAAAAGGGACTTGAGTAATATGTAAGGGCTAATTACTTAGAGCTGCAAATGCACAAGTCAATAGTGACGGAGAGTAGTTTTCACTTTCAGCTTAAATCTCCAAATAAATCCTTTTTGCTAATTCAGATATTAAAAACATCCCTTTGTATGTTATTAAAAAATGCATTTGAAGGTTACAAAATCCAGGGGAAAACATACTATAAGTGAACCAGAGATTTCAGAATATCATGAAAAGATTGTTTTCATTTGGGTCAGGTTTATTTCAGTTGAAAGTGATGTTTGGAATTTTTATCCACCCTAAAACAGAATCCAATGAATATATAGTTCCAATGTTTGAGAAAAATCTTAAAATATTGCAACATTGAACTACTAGGTTAAGTGGACTCCAGTTGGAAATTCAAAAATTGTAGAATAATATATGTGTGTGTGCGTGTGTGTGTAAAAAAGAAAGTTCTAAGCCTAATAAAGCCAGTAATGCATAGAAAAGCTAATGTGTCATGATCTAAAGGAAATTCAAGGATGGCTGACTAGTTATTCTTTGGTTTTAGCTTATTTCTATCTTTAGCTTATTTTTCAACAGCTCTTTCTAGTAACTTGATGTGTACTCTTGAAGTATTAATGTTTAAATAAATTAGATCAGATGTTTATATATTATACATGAACAGGTCACTCACAAAAGAAAAAAATCAATTTTTCTAATAAATGTGAAATAAAGGTAACCCTTTCTAGGAGAAGGCAATGGCACCCCACTCCAGTACTCTTGCCTGGAAAATCCCATGGACAGAAGAGCCTGGTAGGCTGCAGTCCATGGGGTCGCTAGGAGTCAGACACGACCGAGCGACTTCACTTTCACTTTTCACTTTCATGCTACTGGAGAAGGAAATGGCAACCCACTCCAGTGTTCTTGCCTGAAGAATCCCAGGGATGGGGGAGCCTCGTGGGCTGCCATCTATGGGGTTGCACAGAGTCGGACATGACTGACGCGACTTAGCAGCAGCAGCAGCAGCAATAAAAACGTGAAAATAGTGCAACAATGGGAAACCACTTTTTGTTCACTAGGTTAAGAAAAATTAAAAAGAAGGACGGTATCAGTTTCTCATGAGGAGGCGTGAAAGCAGTTTTATCATGCACTGCCAATCAGAATATGCATTGCTACCCCTTTCCCAAGAATTTAGACATTTGTTATTAAAAATGTAAATAAATGTATTCAAGCCAATAAAAATTTTTAAAAATTAATAAACATCTCTCAAAACAGAAACATTGAATATGAAATAAACTTGTGAAATAGTGCTGGGAATATTAATAGGGAAAATCACTTTAGAGTGATCAGTAAGTGGGTACATATAATTCCGCTTTTGTGTATATGCTAGAGATATTTGAACACAATCACAAAGTGGGGTGTGATGGTTAATTTTGTATGTCAACTTGATTGGGCCACAGGGTGCCCAGATGTTTGGTCAAACATTATTCTGGCATGTCTGTGAGGACATTTTTGGATGAAATTAACATTTAACTTGTTAGACTGAGCAAAACGGATTGCCCTTCTTTATAGGGATGGCTCTCATCCAATCAACTGAAGGCCTGAACAAAGCAAAACTGCTGGCCCTCCCATGAGTGAAGGGGAATTTTTTCTGCCTAACTACATGAGCTGAGATAGCAATCTTTCCTTGCCTTCAGACTCAAACAGAAACATCTGCTCTTTGGGGGTCTTGAGCCTGCCGACTTTCAGCCTGGAACATATACCATAAACTCCCCTAATTTTCAGGCTACAGGATTCAGAGTGGACTGACACCCTAGGTTCTCCTGGATCTTTAGTTCACTGCATTTCTTGGAATATTTTCAGCTTCCATAATTGCAAGAGCTGATTCCTTCTCATAAATTTCTCTCTCTCTCTCTCTCTCTCTCACATACATACCACACATACACACACACACACACACACACACACACCTTCCAATTCTCTCTTATACTTGCTTTAATCAGGTTGTGCCTGACTATTCCATCTATGCAAAATACTTCTGCCAAGTCCCTAATGACCTCTGCATCACAAAATCCAATGCAAAATATCTTTCTCAATAGTGATCATTGATTTGTCACTCCCTGCTTTCAGATATGCTCTCTGCTCTTGGCTTCATAAAAATCTCAAGTGAAACAGTTGGAAAACTTAACTCCTAGTCATTTACCTCTCTCCCCACTGTGCATGTTCCACCTATAGTCTTCTTTCCAGCTTGCTTTATAGCAATCCCAAACTTTCAGTAGTTCAGATCCCTGATCATGTAATTATCTTTTACTACTCTGTCTCTGTCAGAGGCTACATTTATTAGTACAACAATGCCAGAATCCAAACATTTCTTTTTACCACCAAATGCCAAGCTATTATTATTTCTTACTTGGATTATTGTAAGCCTCCTAAAATGTCTTCCTGGTTCTATCTCTGTTCTTCTTTAGGTGACAATCTACAGATCACCCATCAGGCATTTTTAAAAATACACTCTATTTTTTAGAGTGGTTTTATATTTGGATGGCACCCCACTCCAGTACTCTTGCCTGGAAAATCCAATGGACGGAGGAGCCTGGTAGGCTGCAGTCCATGGGGTCGCAAAGAGTCGGACACGACTGAGCGACTTCACTTTCACTTTTCACTTTCATGCATTGAAGAAGGAAATGGCAACCCACTCCAGTGTTCTCGCCTGGAGAATCCCAGGGACGGCAGAGCCTGGTGGGCTGCCGTCTACGGGGTTGCACAGGGTCGGACACAACTGAAGCAACTTAGCAGCAGTAGCAGCAGCAATATTTAACAGAAGATGCAGAGATTTCCCATAAACTTCCTGCCTCCACACATGCATTGCTTCTCCTGTTATCACTATCTCCCGATAGAGTAGTACATTTGTTACCTTTGATGAACCTTCACTGACACATACCATCATTTTTTCCTTTCTTTGTATGAAGGGTTAAGAGGCTCTTCTACAAACGTCAGGTCTTATGCTTCCAGGTTTGAAGAAGCTTCTTGGAAAATATTAGTTGGATAGCTTTCTTCATGTTAACCTCTTACCGCCCCTTAAGATAATTCACTGGTATCAACTTATACCCACAAGAACTCAGATAAAATAGATAGCAATGTATGATAATAAAATTGCCATCGGATTTGGAATTAGATAAACCTTGATTTGAATCCTGGCTTCAGTGAGCTGTGAGAACTTGAATAAGTTATTTAACTTTTCTGAGTGCCAGGTACTTAGTTATACCTGTGACAGGCAAAGCATGCAGCATAAACAGGTGTCCAACACAAGATCAGTTCAGTTCAGTCACTCAGTCGTGTCTGACTCTTTGTGACCCCATGGACTGCAGCACGCCAGGCTTCCCTGTCCATCACCAACTCCCGGAGCTCACTCAAACTCATGTCCATCGAGTCTGTGAGGCCACCCAACCATCTCATCCTCTGTTGTCCCGTTCTCCTCCAATGCAAGATAGTTATGACTATTACCTCACTATGTTGGTCCTTTGCTGATGCAGGCCATTATGATTAACGGTGATTATTTTTAGTGTTATTGAATTTAGATAGACTTTAGAAGAATAGGTCTTGGGAAGAGAATTTGGTAAATATTTTGTCAGTGTTATCCCATGGTACAGTAATGGCCTGAAAAAGTTCACATGCTTGCAAAGAAGCTAAATTAACCGAGTGGATTGGGGAATGCAAATGAGACAAAGAAATAGATTATAGTCTATCTAAGATTGAAAAGACATTCAACCATTTCTGTAATGTTAAAAACTATACTTGGATGCTCACAGTCAAATTTTACTGATAAAAAGGTAGTCAAAACAGATGTTAGATTAAATTGGCTGGTAAATTTAAAGAAACTGATTAATTCATTGAAATCACTTGAATAAGCAGGCAGCCACAAGTACATATGTGGAAAATCTCACAATATTCTCTTTTTTCCTCACTAACATCAATTCTCTGCATTTCAAACTTTTAAGTTTCTTTTCATCAGAAGCTATCACCCAGCCACAAATCTTATGGTAACCACAGGATGCCTTCTTACATCATGAGAAGTAAAACTAATACTTAACTTCAGCTACAATAAACTTATTATAATAATGTTGACTGATGAAAGAAAGTTTATAAAAATATCAATAGTATATGGAGAACAAGTAAACTTCTCCCTGGCATTATTATACATATTATAATCCCCACTGTTTTATTGTTTTTGAAAATAATGGCCCAATATCTTTTTTGAAATACAGATGTCTTGTCTTTTAACATTGTTGGTTATTTAGTGGCTCAGTGGTAAGGAATCCGTCTGCCAATGCAGGAGATGCAAGAGACATGGGTTTGATCCCTGGGTCAAGAAGATCCACTGGAGAAGGAAATGGCAACCCACTCCAGGATTCTTGCCTGGAAAATCCCATTGACAGAAGAGCCTGATGGCCTACAGTCTATGGGGTCACAAAGAGTTGGATAAGACTGAACATACACAGCAGTACCTGGAAAACACTCAAATCACATTCATGTTATTTCTTTCCGCCTCTAGTTATCATTTAGGAATGGAAAAAGTGACTTTGAATATTTGTTGTTCATCTTAGTCTTCATTAGATTTTTTTTTTAATCTATAAGTCCACCTGACTGGGAGGTGAAAAATTACAACAGGGCTTCCATCTGTGACTAACCAAGTTACTGAAAGCAGACATGATTTCTCACTGTGGACAACTGAAAAACTGGACAAAATATACTAAACAATAGTTTTCAGACTGTAATCCCAAAGAGAAAAGACGACCCAGAGGGATGGTATGGGGAGGGAGGAGGGAGGAGGGTTCAGGATGCGGAACACATGTATACCTGTGGCGGATTCATTTTGATATTTGGCAAAACTAATACAATTATGTAAAGTTTAAAAATAAAATAAAATTAAAAAAAAAAAAAAAGAATCCCAAGAGTAAGTTCTAAGCTTTCTGCCTTTAGGCGCAAAAAAGACTAAGGCACAGAGAATGCAAACTCAGGCAGGATGAAGCTGAAGAGACAGACTGAAGTTTGAGGAGCCACAAATGGTTGGACATCATGGAGCAGAGCACAGAGAGAGTAGACACAGAAAAAACTTCAGAGGGTAGATATAGAGAAAATCTGCACTGGGGGCTTCTTGTGTCTTCAGCTGCAAACCAAGCTGCTTGTGCACAGAATGAAACCTGAGGTCAAGAAAGAAATCACTATCCAGAAAAGAACTAAAAAACTAAAACTTATAGGTAAAAAAATTAAAAATAGCTATATTTACTATCTCGGGAGAGTAGATTTCTTAGATGGACACAGCACAAACCATAAGATTTAAAAATGGATATATTGATTGGACTTCTTAAAATTAAAATCACTTTAAAAAGACATCTTTAAAAAAATTAAAAAAAAAAAAAACATGTAATAGGCAAGGAGATACTATTAACAGCACACAGCATATATATCTGATAAAATGCTTGAATCCAGATATTGATGAAGAAGTCTTCCAACTTAGTAAGAACCTAAGCATCTCAGTTTTTAAGTTGTGCAAAGGATTTGAACAGACTCCACAAGGACAAAATATTTCAATGGCTGGTAAGCATGTAAGTGAAAGTGTTAGTTGTTCAGTCATGTCCAACACTGCGACCCTGTGAACTGTAGCCCACCGGGTTCCTCTGTCCATGGAATTATCCAGGTAAGAAGACTGGAGTGGGTAGCCATTCCCTTCTCCTAGGGATCTTCCTGACCCAGGGATCAAACCCCGGTCTTCTGCATTGCAGGTAGCTTCTTTACTGTCTGAGCCACCAGGGAAATCCCCATGATGCCAGATATCACTAATCAGAGTAGTCATTAGGGAAATGTAAATTAAGACCTCAGTGGTTTATCACAAAATACACTAGAAAGATTGAAATTTAAAATACAGTAACAAGTATTGGTAGGTACTGAGAGCAACTAGAGGTCTCATTTGTTAATCTTGGGAATATAAAATGGTATCCACGCTTTGGAAAACAGATTGGTATTCCTTAGAAAGCTTACCACCCACTTACCATATGACCCAGCAATATTACTGCTAGGAATCTAAAAGAATTTAAAAGAAAGAAAAACATTTGTCCACACAAAGACTTGTTCACATTCACAAATGTATACTGAAATTTTATTTATAATAACCAAATTTGGAAGAACACAAATGTCCATCATCAGTGGATTACGACTCAACGTGAATGAGTTTGACATACTGAATAAAGAGTCAAAAACAAAGAGAAACATTCTCTGTAATTCCACTTAAATGAAATTCTAGATCAGACACACTAACTACAGTAACAGAAAGTAGAACAATGAGTGGTTTCTTGGAGTGGGAGAGTGTGGTTGACTGCAAATTGGTGAGTGATAAAAAAAAAAAAATTTTTTTTTTGAAGATAAAAACCTTGCATATCCCAATTGCGGTGGTGGTAACAGAAGTGTATACATATAAGAATTCTTTTATCTCTATCCTTATACTATACTTTATTAAAGTCGTATTTAAAAGTAACAAAGAACCATAAAATATAACTGCATTTACGAAACATGGTATAATATAAGAATGTAATTTTTAAACATATATAAACTCTTCAGTTATAACTGGACATGGAAAAACAGACTGGTTCCAAATAGGAAAAGGAGTACATTAAGGCTGCATATTGTCACCCTGCTTATTTAACTTCTATGCAGAGTACATCATGAGAAATGCTGGGCTGGAGGAAGCACAAGCTGGAATCAAGATTGCCGGGAGAAATATCAATAACCTCAGATATGCAGATGACACCACCCTTACGGCAGAAAGTGAAGAGGAACTAAAGAGCCTCTTGATGAAAGTGAAAGGGAAGAGTGAAAAAGTTGGCTTAAAGCTCAACATTCAGAAAACGAAGTTCATGGCATCTGGTCCCATCATTTCTTGGGAAATAGATGGGGAAACAGTGGAAACAGTGTCAGACTTTATTTTTTTGAGCTCCAAAATAACTGCAGATGGTGATTGCAGCCGTGACGCTTACTCCTTAGAAAGGAAAGTTATGACCAACCTAGATAACATATTCAAAAGCAGAGACATTACTTTGCCAACAAGGTCCGTCTAGTCAAGGCTATGGTTTTTCCAGTGGTCATGTATGGATGTGAGAGTTGGACTGTGAAGAAAGCTGAGCACTGAAGAATTGATGCTTTTGAACTGTGGTGTTGGAGAAGACTCTTGAGAGTCCCCTGAACTGCAAGGAGATCCAACCAGTCCATTCTAAAGGAGATCAGCCCTGGGTGTTCATTGGAAGGACTGATGCTAAAGCTGAAACTCCAATACTTTGGCCACCTCATGTGAAGAGTTGACTCATTGGAAAAGACTCTGATGCTGGGAGAGATTGAGGGCAGGAGAAGGGGATGAAAGAGGATGAGATGGCTGGATGGCATCACCAACTTGATGGACATGAGTTTGAGTAAACTCCGGGAGTTGGTGATGGACAGGGAGGCCTGGCGTGCTGCAATTCATTGGGTCACAAAGAGTCGGACAGGACTGAGAGACTGAACTAACTAACTAACTAAACTTCTCAGTGTATCAATTTCTCACATTCACATATATACTATATTTAATGAGATTTGAGGGGTTTTTGCACTTTCATATTATGTAGAATGGATTTACTTTGTTGATTGTGTTAAAATTCTTTATTCTGGACAAATGTTCCTTCTCTGTAGGGAAAATAATGTAGTTATCAACTGTACAGACTAAATCACTGTAAATTAAACATTTTCTTTTGAATAATGCAATTTAAACCATCTTGAATATTATACAGATTATTGGTAAAAGTAATTAAGGACTAGAAAAAAGGTAATTATAATTTCTGATGGATGAATTGATAGGGATAAAGTAAGCACTGACCTGAACTCTAATCTAAAACTAGAACTAAATTAAACAAAATCCTAAAACTTAAGTTGTGTTTTTAATTGATTTTCACACATCAGTGCACTTCCAAGTACCCTATTTTTATTGAGGACAGTAAGCAGGAAGGATATTATGGTACTTGTGACAAGGAATGAGTCCTCTGGAAATATCTTCCAACAGATATATGACATACTGTTTTCTTCTAAGACCTACATATTCTTAAAGGAATTTATTTCCAAATGGAATTTCTAAAATTGTTGTTTGCATGGATTGGGTAGAAACAAATCTTTCTAGGATATTAGTTTAAAATGGGCTTCCCTTGTGGCTCAGTGGTAAAGAATCTGCCAGCCAATGCAGGAGAAATGGGTTCGATCCCTGGGTCGGGGAGATTTCCTGGAGAAGGAAATGGCAACCCACTCTAGCATTCTTACCTGGGAAGTCCCATGGACAAAGGAAGCTGGTGGGCTACAGTCCATGGGGTCACAAAAGAGTGAGACAAGACTTAAAGACCAAACAACAGCAAGTTAAATAATGATGAAGGATTGATTTCAAAATGGGATTGACTAAGACTGGTTCAGGCAGTCTGATTTATACAGTATCACATTAATGAAAACGCATGTGTTTTGGAAGCATGTACCTGCCTTGCATGGGTTCATGGTAACTGATGTGCAAAGCAAGGACATGATTCAGATATGCATGAGTTTCAGTTAACAGTACTGTGTCTTTGATATTTCCCTGTTAACATGTATTCTTGATGAAATAAAAGAGGAGAGTGAAATATCTGCCTTAAAACTCAACATTCAAACAACTAAGATTGTGGCATCCAGTCCTATCATTTAATGGAAAATATGGGGGAAAAATAGATGATAGATTTTATTTTCTTGGGGTCCAAAATCACTGCAGACAGTGACCGCAGCCATGAGATTAAAAGACACTTGCTCCTTAGAAGAAAAGCTATGACAAGCCTAGACAGAGTATTAAAAGTCAGAGACATTGCTTTGTTGACAAAGGTCTGTATAGTCAAAGGGATGGTTTTTTTCAGCAGTCATGTACTGATGTGAGACTTGGACCATAAAGAAGGCTTAGCACCGAAGAATTGATGCTTTTGAATTGTGATGCTGGGAAAGACTCTTGAAAGTCCCTTGGACAGTAAGGAGGTCAAACCAGTCAATCCTAAAGGAAATCAAATTCATTGGAAGGACTGATGCTAGAGCTGGAGCTCCAATACTTCGGCCACCTGATGTGAAGAGCCAACTCATTGGAAAAGAAACTGATGCTGGGAAAGATTGAGGGCAGGAAGAGAAGGGGATGCAGAGGATAAGATGGTTGGATGGCATCACCAACTCAAGAGTTTGAACAAACTCTGGGAAATAGTGAAGGACAATGAGACTGGTGTGTTACAGTCCATGGGGTCACAGAGTCGGATACAACTTAGCAACTGAACAATAATAACAAAAAGATCTCCTATATCTCTGTTTCATGCTTGTCTTTACTCTCTAAGGAAAATGACATTTACAGTATGGTATATTTCTGTCAATTTCCCTTCTATTATATATGTATGTATATATACATATATATACACACAATATGTATGTATACTAATTTTGATATAGCATATGTAGTATATTTATACATGCTGTATATGACACAGTCATAGATGAATGCTAACTTGATTTGCATTTACTAATTTTTCTTGAAAATGAAAATACACATGCAATATTCTTATAGGTATAAATTTGTTGCATCCCATAAAGTTTTATTATTATTTATATACTTTGAGATCTTTTATTCTTTCTGTAGATTAAGGATGCTTTAAAATTTGCAACTGTTGGAATATGTATGTTTAAAAATCAATGCATTAAATCAATCAGATTGTCTGTTAGTCATGATACACAATTTTTTCATGTTAAGGAATTTTCCTTCTATAAATAATTTTAAGCTTATTTTTAAAATAATGAGTTGATACAGAATTTATCAAATATGGCTTTAGTTATCAATAGAAAAAAATCACATAGAAGCATATATTAATGCATTTCCTAAAATTAAAAAAAACTAGCAAATTCCTACAAAAGCCTAGGTTGATTGTAGTAGTAGTAAGTTGTTAATATTTCTGTAGAATTTTTGCATCAATATTACAAGTGAGATTGTTTTTTTCCTATTTGTTTTGGGATATTTCTGTTAGGTTTTATTGTCAGTGTTATGATGAACAGATACATTTCTTTAATTCTTCCTGCACTTCACATTCATTGAGTTTCTTGGGTATGTTTTATGAAAATGAAAGTGAAGTCGCTCAGTTGTGTCCAACTCTTTGCAACCCCATGGACTGTAGCCTACCAGGCTCTTCCATCCATGGAATTTTCCAGGCAAGAGTACTGGAGTGGGTTGCCATTTCCTTCTCCAGGGGATCTTTCCAACCCAGGGATCAAATCCGGGTCTCCTACATTTCAGGCAGACACTTATCATCTGAGCCACCAGGAAGCCCAAGGGTGTGTTTTATAGTTTTATTCAATTTTAAGTCATTTTCCCTATTTTACTGTTCTCCTTTCTTTTCTTCAGGGACTCCAGCTACACATATATTATACTCTTTGAAGTTGTCCCATAGCTCACTGATGCTCTTTTCCTTAGTAAAAAAAATTATTTTTCCACTCCATGTTTTATTTGGATAGTTTCTTATTGTTATGTTTTCAAGTTCACTCATTCCTTCTACAATGTCTACTCGGCATTTAACTCCTCTAAGTGTCATTTTCATCTTAGACATTAGAGTTTTCATCTCTAGAAGCTTTGTTTAAAATATTTCTTATGTATTCCATGTTTCTACATAACTTTTGAACATATGGAATATAGTTATAATAAGTCTCTTAATATAATTGTCTGGTAATTTGAACATCTGTGTCGGTTCTGTAGTAGTTTTGATTCGTTGATCATTCCCCTTATTATTGGTTGTGCTTTGCTACTTTTTGCATGCCTGATAATCTTTAATTGGATGCCAAATATTGTGAATTATACATTGTTGGGTGCTTAAATTTTTGCATATCATAAATTTTCTTGAGTTTTGTTTGGGAGTGTAGTTATGTTACTTGAAAATATTTTTATCCTTTTAGATCTTTCTTTTATGATTCAGTATGGAGAAGGAAATGGCAACCCACTCCAGTGTTCTTGCCTGGAGAATCCCAGGGACGGGGGAGCCTGGTGGCCTGCCGTCTATGGGGTCGCACAGAGTCGGACACGAATGAAGTGACTTAGCAGTAGCAGCAGCATGGGTATCCAGCGTGGAGTTCAATCTAACTATTCTCTACTATCTAGACTTATCCTTCTGATAATTCTACTTGGTTTTCTGTGAATTATGTTTCTCCAGTCTTACTGATGTGAATGGGTACAATTCTCAGCCCTCTGTCAGCTTGAAGTTACTGTTCTCTCAAATCCCTTCAGCTGGCTCTTTCCCTAGCCTTGGGTAAAATTCTTCGCAAACAAATAGTCTGCTTTTATTTGTTTGGGGAATTATATATAATTAATATCACATAACATATTTTTCTGGAAGACTTCTTTCACTCAACATTATGTTTGTGAGATTCAGCCATGTTATTGCATGTGGAAACAGTTCATCCATTTTATTATTTTGCCCTATTCCATTGTATGAGTATTTATCTACTCTACTACTGGAGAACATTTGGTTGTATCCAGTATTCTCTTACCAGCTATACTGCTGTGAATTTTTTGTACATATCTCTTGGTAAACACGTTCACACATTTCTGTTACATATAAAACAAGGGTTGGACTTGCTGAGTTCTTAAGGTATGCATATATTAAACTTTACTGAATAATTTCAAAAGGTTTTCCAAAGTTATTATATCAGTTCATATTTCCACTACAAGTGTATAAGAGTAACAATTCCCCCACATCTTCAGCCAACTCTTTCTAGTATTACTTTTCTAATTCTAGCTACTTTGGTAGATGTGTAGTAATACCTCATTGTAGGCTCAATTTATACTTCCCTGATGGTGAATGTAGTTGAATGCTTTTCATATATCAATTAATTGGTCATTTGGATAGCCTCTTTTGAGAAGTACCAGTTTAAGATTTTGCATATTATTTTATTGCATGCTCTTTTTATTACTTGAAAGAGCTCCTTTATCTTGGCTATGAGCCTCTTATTATATGTGTGAAAATATCTTCTACTTTGCTATTTACTCTTTCACTCTCTTTTAAAGCACAGCCATTCTTAATTTAAGTTCATTTATATAGTTTTTCTTTTATGAATAATGTTCTATTTAGGAAATTCTACTTCAGATTATGATGATATAGGTCATATTCAAGATTGTTAAGATACAAAGTCAAGTTTGTTTTAACTTTCAGGTAAAGAGGTACAGTCCAACTGCAATTAATTTTTATATACAGTGTGAGACAGGGATTAGAATTAATGCTTATTCTATATGGAAATCCAATTGGCCTGGTATCATTGAAAAAAATCATCCCACTACATTATAGTACTATCTCAGTGCTACTTTAGATATATATTTACCCCTAAGTGTTTAAAATATTGATAATATTTTAAGTGATATTGTCCCTTAAATTTTGTTTCTTATTTCTTATATTTAAAAATGCAATTTATTTTTTAACCTAAATAATATCTAAACTCTTGCTAATTATAATAAATGTCAATTCTGGAGAGGTTTCAATGGGCTGATTATTTTCTTCATGATGGGCTGTGTTTTTGTGTTTATTTGTATGCTTGATAATCTATACCTGAATGACAAATATTGTGAATTTTACATTGATGCTAATTTTGTATCTCAACTTTCTTTGTATTTATATATAAAGTTCCTCTGATTCTCTCTTTATGAGTGAGTGAGTGAGTGAGTGAGTGAAGTCGTTCAGTTGTGTCCAACTCTTTGTGACCCTGTGGACTGTAGCCCACCAGGCTTCTCCGTCCATGGGATTCTCCAGGCAAGAATACTGGAGTGCGTTGCCATTTCCTTCTCTCTTTATATTGTTTACTAAATCCTACTTTGCATTTCTGTTTGCAAAATGGCCTGCTTTTCAGTTTTGTGAATTTTCATTCATTTATTTATCCCCAATTGTTTAAGGTCTCTTCAGTTTCTGTGTGTTTTCCACCTCAGACTCTTTGCCTTCCTAACCACCTTATATAAAGCTGCTAGAACACATGCATGCATATTATATATAATGTGCTTACACACAGGATTACTCTAGTGATCATCATAGTCATAATCAGCAACTAGGCACTTAGCACATATTATATGCCAGATGCTAAAAATATAGTATTTCTAACATTCACAAAATCTTTCAAAATGATTCTATTCTCATTTTAAGGGTGAGAAGACTGAGTCTCAAAAACCTCTCATTTGTGTAAGGTCTCAGTTCTCATATAAGGAAAACATGAATCTAACATCTCACTTTAAGAGTTAAATATAAGACCTCATGTACTGTGTGTTCAGTGTGTCTGACTCTTTGTGACCCTGTGCACTGCAGCCCACCAGGTTCCTCTGTCCATGGGATTATCCCAGCAAGAATTGTCGAGTGGGTGGCCATTTCCTCCTCCAGGGGATCTTCCTGACCCAGGGATAGAACCCGTGTCTCTTGCATTGGCAGGCAGATTCTTTACCACTTGAGCCACACGAGGAGCCCAACTTAAATCTGCTTAGTCCCAAACATTGTAGTCTTGAAGGTTCCATAGCTCACTTCTATAGGGTGTGTTTTATATTGTGAATATTGTTATTTTTAAAGTCCTTTCAAATGGACTGTAAGCTTTGTGAGGTCTTTGAGTTCTTTTATATCATCTAAGCACAAATTGCCTCAGTAGCCAATAAATATTGATCAACTGGTTGAATTTTTGTGACAGAATTCCTCAAAATAAGAATAAGCAGGTAGCAGAGGTGAGTTCAACCCAGAGAGGCAATAAGGCTCTTTTGCTCCAAAATTGTACTCACTGGACAAGGGTCCCTTGATGAGAGAAAATAGCTCTAGAAAAATGAGTTAGTAACAATGAGGTCATTTTCTCCTTGAAAAAATAAATGGCTTCAGTTCAGTAACACCTGGACATTATATTTTTACTGATATCCTCTGAAAAGTCATGGAATAGGAGACCATCTCCAAGGTTGTTTCACAACTAATTCAGTGAATTTTCAGTCTTCACTTCAGTCAAGGTTACAGTCACAAAATGGGGCATCTATCAAATTACTGGACAATGCAGACTGAAAGAACTTCCCCTAACCCCACCCAAAAGAAAAAAACATGAAAACTTTGATTAAAGGAAAAGATTCACAACCTAGTTTGTGCTCTGTACTCCATATATCTTCCATATATCCATTGCAGAATTCTTCAATTCTTTCCTTTACTTTGGTTAAGGTGATGTGATAACTTCATTATGAAATGTAAGCTTTTCCCTCTCTGGCTATTACTGGATTGAAGAGATTAGATAGAAATACAAGTAAAATGGACATAAATACAGAAAAGGAATAGCTAACCTAGGGAAACCTATGTATCTTCCTGAATTTGACAAAAGACTTGGGGATTTATAAACAACTATTTGGCAACCCACTCCAGTGTTCTTGCTTTGAGAATTCCAGGGACGGGGGAGCCTGGTGGGCTGCTGTCTATGGGGTCATACAGAGTCAGACATGACTGAAGCGACTTAGCAGTAGCAGCATTATTAAGCTATAAATGGTTGTAAAAACATGTGTTTGGATGTTGCAGGAATGTTGTTGTTGTTCAATCACTCAGTTGTGTCCAATTCTTTGCAACCCCATGGACTGCAGCACACCAGGCTTCCCTGTCCTTCACTGTCTCTGGAATTTTCTCAAACTCCTGTCTATTGTGTCAATGATGTCATCCAACCATCTCATTTTCTGTCATCCCCTCTCCTGCTTTCAATCTTTCCCAGCATTAGGGTCTTTTTCCAATACTTTGGCCATCAGGCTCTTCATATCAGGTGGCTAAATTATTGGAGCTTCAGCCTCAGTATCAGTCCTTCCAATAAATATTCAGGGCTGATTTCCTTTAGGATTGAGTCTTTGATCTCCTTGCTGTCCAAAGGAAGCTCAAGAGTCTTCTCCAATACCATAATTTGAAAGCATCAATTGTTTGGCACTCAGCTTTCTTGATGGAAGAAGGAATGGTGGAATGTAACCATTGAAATACATGAACAATGACTTTTAAATAGAGTCAGATTACTTCGTTGTGACTTTACTGATGAGTAAAATTTATTAAACTATTGCTTTCTGAACACTTATTCTAAGAATAAAATGGGATTAGATTTGATATTTTAAGCTTTAGCTACTGCGACTAGTGGCATTTAATTGTGTGCAATATATTCAAGTAAGCAAAACTGCAAATAGAACTGAATGATCTCTTAATGTTAACTGTGGTTTTTATTGACTCATTTCCCTCTATGTTCCTTAAATATTTTATCATTCTGTTTCCCTGTTGCCTTTTATGCATATTTTCAAACAAGAGTTTTCTTGTCCTACAGTGCTTTAAATTAGATCACCCTGTTACTGTACCTATCAATATTGTAAGTAAACACTATTATCCCTGTTAATATAAATTGATCAGCATTTAATTTATGGTGTAAAATTCTATTACTGTCCATTAAATTCCCTGAAAAAGAAGACCTTAATCTGTGAGACATCTTTCTTTTATATGTAGCTAGAAAATACCACCAAATTCTCTTGGCAATTTAGGGTTTGTGTTTAGAAACTGGATGTGATTAAAGAAAAACACTAAATGGATATGATTTGTAACAACAATTGACAGGGCTTTAGAAAACACTCATAAAATGGTATATAATAAATTCTAAAATAATGGAAAGATTTTCTTTTAAAGACTAATGCTAATTATTTTTAACTATTATAAAAATAGTTTATAATCAACAGATTTCCTATTTTATGATATTTTTAAGCTGAAATCCGAGGATCAACTTTTTTAAAAAACTACATGGGCATTTTTCTGGCGTTTATATAACCTATAAATCAAACTCTTTGAAAGTTCCTGTTGCCTAGATTGATGCTAATCCCTATAATACTGATCCTTTGTTTATTCTTAAATTCATTTTATTTTTCTCAGATATAAAAGTCACTGGACAGCTCTTCTTATGTGGCTTTGTTCTTATAAGAAACGTGAAACTAAGAGACTCTCTGGATAAACCCAGGTGTGATAGGAAACTGATTTCTGTATCAGAGTGGCTTATTGGATCTGTTTCTATGTTTGTTTTCTGGATTCAGTGGCTAATTTGGTTTCTAATCATGCCTTTGACCCCATTTCCAGCCTGTTTGTGGTACGGGTAAAAGAGAGACCCTGCAGTAGGTAATTAAGTCTGCAAATGCAAGGCTGCTTACTTTTCATGGCAGCAGATAATCAGAGTGCTGCTGCTCAAGTGTAAAATGCAGAAATTAATGATCCTATATAATACAGATTAAGGCTTTCATTTTAAAAACTATCAGTGCAGAAGAACAAAGGTAGGAAGAACAGCATGATATTTGGAATTCCAATATATAGTAAAGCTTGCAAATTTTGAAAGAGCTTTCTAAGCATGAAACTAATCAAAATTCGCCTTGTGTTCTAAGGTGATTGATGAGTTCAGAACGCAAATATGTGACTGCCCCATTGCATCTTTGAAAAGGCACAATTAGACACATTTGTCCATGTCTTTTCACTTGTAAACATGCTCTATTGTTCACTCAGATCAAATGGTTTATGTGGAAGCATTTAGCATACTGAGTGCCACATAGTAGGTACTCAGTAAATATTAGTGTTTGAGTAAAAAAATTCATAAAGAAATAACAAAGCAATATCCAAGAGCCATGAGAATAACATGCACATGCTTAAAAAATACATAATCTCATAAAAATGTTTATGTACTATTGTTTACCCTAGTCTAAGGGGCCACAAAGAATCAGACATGACGGAGCACACACACACACACCTTGTTTACCAAGATATTTTCACTGTTGCGGCTCAGTAAATCACAAAAGGACTCCTGCCATAGAAGGGTATAAGTTTACAGAGTATCCTTCATACAAAGAAAACTGATTTCCAACAAAATGCCAATATTTGTTGATACAAAGCTTACCTATCCCCCCCCAAAATGTATACATGGCACCACATGATCCAATGATTTAATTTTCACTGAATATAAGCATACTGATATAGCTCAGCAACATGATCAATTTAATCCAAGATTAAATCTATAGATTTTCCTTGTTCTTTCCTAAATTGTTAGATCGTTATGATAATATGCTTCCCCATGATTCACTATTAACCATTTTGTCGATGATTTTTTTTCCTACAAAGTTATTTTTCATTTGTCACTGATAATAAACTGGTTAATCTGATAAATACTTCATTAAAGTAACAACAGTGGTGCTATGCTGTTTGTGTTACATACTGAGAAATTTAGACAGAGTAAAAACAGTAGAACTTTCCCAATGGTTCAGTGGGTAAATGATCTGCCTGCAATGCAAGAGACACAAGACACACAGGTTTGACCCCCGGATTGGGAAGATCCTCTGGAGAAAGAAATGGCAACCCACTCCAGTATTCTTGCCTGGAAAAATCCCATGGACAGAGGAGCGTGGCAGGCTACAGTCCTCGGGGTCGTGAGGATTCGGACACGACTGGGCGACTAAGCACAAAAACAGTGACAATTGTCATTTATAGGAACAGTCCTTATCAATAAAAACGTATCATTTTGTTCTCTAATTTACACAGATTCTCACCAGGTCATGCTCAGTGACTCTTAGATTGGAAAATACATTCACAGTGCCTCTGAAATACTGCTTTAAAAGGTAGTCAACAAGAGAACTCCAAGCTAAGCGATTTATAAAGAGACAGCACCAGT
The DNA here is from genome assembly GCF_002263795.3 of Bos taurus. Lineage (NCBI taxonomy): Eukaryota > Metazoa > Chordata > Mammalia > Artiodactyla > Bovidae > Bos > Bos taurus. The sequence goes on from NC_037341.1 coordinate 28,789,952, forward strand.
CCCTTTCAGCAGTTGGGAAGACATTTGGTGTGTTGATCTGGCATGGTTCTAAGCTTGTATTAGAAAAATCATGAACACATGAAGAGCAGCATTTGTTGCATATTGGTAACCATTCTAATCTATTTATAAAATATGCTAGGCAGCATTGTTTTCTAAACAGAGAGAAGTGGCTTTCTGGCATGTCTTCTCCATCAGATTTTAAATGGCAAGAACATGGTTTGAAGCAAGCCCAGAAGTTACAATAATGAACTCTGTAGTCAAGCCCTTGTGCTTTGCAGTTTAACATTCACATTGGCCAGAACACACTCAAGGGTTTAGTGTTTATTCATTGTTTATTCAATAAGTACAGTTCATTGCAATACTAATTTGCGCTCAGTAACCGTAATGCTGTCACCATCAACAATAGGAGAAACCAGAGTCTTGTTGCACTAACATTGCAAGATCACGCAGATATTTACAGCCTAATTGATCTATTCCTTTTGCAACAAATTATGCAGATAGGTGTTTCATCTTAGAATTTTCCCGAAAGCAAAAATTAAAATCACTGCTTGGTTATTTTGAACCAAAATGATGTTATTAAAAGTGGGATACTACAACTATTGAACAAGCTGGGTTCTCAGGAGGGTCTCTTCTTGTGCTGCTGCCTGGAAGTGGATATCTGGCCTCTGATCCACTGAATAAAAGCCAATAGGGGGAACCCCAATGCTGATGCTCTCATGATGAAGGGATGAAGACCCAGGGTTCTGACTGACTACTTCAACATTTTCTCTTTTTTAAAAAAATTTTTTGATGTGGGCCATTTTATAAGGTCTTTATTGAATTTATTGCAATATATTTCTTCTATTTTATGTTTTGCTTTTTGGCTATGAAGCATGTGGAATCTTAGCTCCCTGACCAGGGATTGAACCTGCGCTCTCTGTGGTGGAAGATGAAGTCTTAACCTACACTGCCAGGGAAGTCCCCCAACATTTTCTTAGGCTCAGTTTCATGGTTTTGACATCTTTGAAAGATTTTTCATCCAAAAAAGCCTCCAATTTACATGAAATGTGAACTGACAAAATCAGAGTGGGCACAGGAGATAACAGAGGACTACAAGCCAAAGATAAAGGATTGAGCAAGAAAAATCAATCCTATTTCCTTCTCTTTAAGGAATCAGTTTATTCACATCATTTGGTTTTAGATTCAGGCCTATTTATCTAGTTACCAAAAAATAAGAAATAAAAGCAAAAAGGAAAACTGAACTATGATGTTGGAGCTATTGTTTTGTTTTTAATATCCACTGGTCTTCCCAAGTGGTGCTAGTAGTAAAGAACCTGTTTGCCAATGCAGGAGACCCAAGAGACCCAGGTTCCATTCCTGGGTGGGGAAGATCCCCTGGAGAAGGGTAGGGCAACCCACTCCAGTATTCTTGCCTGGAGAATCCCATAACAGAGGAGCCTGGCTGGCTACAGTCTACATGGTCGCAAAAGAGTTGGACATGACTGAAGCAGCTTAGCACACACACACGTCAAGGTTTTGTGTTTCTTAGAGCTAAGAATCCTTACAGGTTAACTTTACTATTGCTACCTTGTAGATGAGGATAAAGAGTTAGAATAAGGGATGGGGGAATGTCATTCAACCATAAATAGAGAAGCTGAGGCTCAAATGCTCAGTTGGAAAACTGAACTAGTACAAATAAAACTGAACATCTTTAAAAGAAGCAGAATCTAGCTTAATTTAGCTTTGAAACATGTATATTACCATACGTAAAATAGATAGCCAGTGGGAGTTTGCTTTACCACACAGGAAACTCAAAGCTGGTGCTCTGTGACAATCTAGAGGGTTGGGGTGGGGAGGGAAGTTCAAGAGACAGAGGACATATGTATAGCTATGGCTGATTGATAATGATATATGGCAAAGACAATCACAATATTATAAAGTAATTATCCTCTAATTAAAAATAAAGTAAAAGAAGAAGCAGCATGGTAGAAACATAATGTTGAGTTTTGTTGGTATTTATAACCATTTCCCACTCTCCCATAATAAAGGCCACAAAAAGTATACTAAGCTACTCTTTTTGACTCTTGCTATTTATCCTGAATATTCCTCTGATTCTTAGCCTTGAATCCTTTCCTTCTTTCTTATCAATTTGTCTGCTTTCCACGTCTAACCCTATGAGTTTATGCCAAACTTGAATAGTTTTCCTTTTCTTTTCTGTCTCAATTCCAGATGAAGTTTCTCAGATTAACTGTTCTTTACTCCATGCAATTTAAATGAAAGTAAGAGGCTCCCTAGATTGGACCCAGAATCCAGAACTTCATATCTGTAAGTGACACCAAATAGAATTTATCTCACTAAGTAATCAAATATATTATAGAACTACCATAATTTAAAGATTTTGACCCTAAGGTAAGAGTAGTTATTTCAACTTCTCAGAATAATTAGACCACACAGATGTTACTATTTTTATAAGAATTTAATATTTAATTAAATTAACAGAGTACATCACTATGGAAGAATAATATTCAGTAAATTATCTAAAATGACTTAGAAGACTGGGGAAAGATGATATTTAAGACTCTAATCTTATCCTATATACTAAAATAAACTCCATAGGCATTAAATAACTAAATAAGAAAAAAATCATCTCATAAATAAGAAAAAAATAAAAAAATAAGAAATAACTAAATAAAAAAAGATTAAAAGGAGCAATGAGATATTTAGAAATTGCTAGAAAGTTGATTCCGAACTAAAAATATATATACTGAAGGTATTAGGACAAGAACAATAATAATGACCTACTATTAGAAGAGCTGACTCATTGGAAAAGACCCCAATGCTGGGAAAGATTGAAGGAAGGAGGATAAGGGGACAACAATGGTTGGATGGTATCACCGATTCGATGTACATGAGTTTGAGCAAACTCCAAGAGATGGTGAAGTACAGGGAAGACTGGCGAGCTGCAGTCCATGGAGTCACAAAGAGTTAGACATGACTGAGCGACTGTACAACAGCTGAGCACTCAAATGAATGGAGTGAGACTAAGAGAAGCATGGCATTGGGGTGAACTTCTTCCTGCTTAGGAAAGAAGAAGCCTCAAATAACAAACAAAAACAGCAGTTCTCTGAAAAACAAAAACCCTCAGAACTCAGGAAAATGTCCATTCATGCTAAGTTGCTTCAGTCATGTCCGAATCTGTGTGGCCCCATGGACTATAACCAACCAGGCTCCCCTGTCCGTGGGATTCTCCAGGCACGAATACTGGCATGGGTCACCATTTCCTCCCCCAGGGGATCTGCCCAGCCTGGGGATCTTCCCAACCATGGGATCAAACCCACCTCTCCTGCATCTCCTGCATTGGCAGGCAGGTTCTTAACCACTAGCTCCACCAGGAAAGCCCCAAGCGGAAAGGTGTGTGTGTGTGTGTGTGCGCGCGCGCACGCGTGCATGCATGAGCACATACTTAGTTGTTCAGTCATGTCCAATTCTTTGTGACCCTTTGGACTATAGCCCACCAGGCTCCTCTGTACATAGAATTTCCCAGGCAAAAATACTGCAGTGGGTTGCCATTTCCTTATATCATCTTAAAATTCTATGTGGACTAACAGGACTTGGGCAGGAGATAGGAATTCAGGTGACGGGAGGCACCAATGTCAACTGGCTGATCAGCTCTCTCTCTTACTCTGAAATTCAGACTGGCTGCTTCAGGGTTTACATGAGATCTGCATCATGAGTGATATAGAAGAACCTGGTTAGGGAAACAGAAGCTGGCGGTGCATTTTGATATCCTGAAAGAAATGCCTGCTTTTGACATGGTCAAAGCACAGTCTGCTCTTGCCTGCACCAAAACATTAACCAGCAGGCAGCCACACCCCAGGCACCTACACAAACCTCAATCTCACCTCTGCTATTTTGAAAAAAAAAAAGCTATATTTACCTTCCCATGTGCAAAGGAAATCCATAGCAGTTACTATAGTACAATCTCACTTAGCTATTCATTTCTAAATTTTTGTGGGTTATCGAGAAGTTCAGGGTTAAGCATATCTGTCGGGCTTCAAGAGAAGCCAGAAATGCAGAATTCTGTGTGATATTCCTCAGGCTTGAATGTTTGTAATTTTACAATTCTAAAAATACATACAGGCCCCAAACATCTGTAGACTGATCTAGCATTCTAGATCTAGTCTAATTCTTGTGACTTCTGTACTGTAACAAAAAGACAAGGAAATGGGAAATATGATAGAAACTTAAGAAAATTTATCACTCTAGAATGCCAATATGTAACAAGAGGAATTCTAGAAAGAAATGACAGTTTTTCCAATTATGTAGATTACCACATATTTACGACATAGCCCTTAGGCATGATTTACAAGGGAAAAAAATGGAGCTATTCTAGTAGGGAAACTATTCCCAGAGAATATCAAAGGCTTCCCAAGACTTTTTTTTTCCCAAAAAGAAAATAGATTTTATTCCAAATGTTTTGTGAAAAATAAGCTGGAACATCTCCATAAGATGATGAAGAAGACACATACTTTTCCTGTCAGTTAAAAAACTTGGATATTGGAAATGCCAGGGGAAAAGATTGGTTCCATAAAGCCGTGGTCCAAACACGAAGTGAATGAACTTGTGCCAGAATAATGGTGGTCAATAATAAATGACCGCATAGATTGCATGCTCAGTTGTGTCTCCTCACAACCCGTTGGACTGTAGCCCGCCAGGCTCCTCTGTTCATGGAATTTCTCAGGCAAGAATCCTGGAGTGGGTTGCCCTTTCCTCCTCCAGGGGATCTTCTTGACCCAGGCATTGAATCTGAGTCTCTTATGTCTCCTGCCACGGCACCAAGGGAAATAGGTAATATGTATTTGAATGTGTACTACCTTTTAAAATAGAATTTAATTCAAATAAATTAGTGTAATTGATTTAAGAATATAATTAGTTTTAATAATTGTCCTGTTTAACAATTAGCTCACAAAATTTGTAAAAAATTAACATTTGGCTCTTAAGGGGCATCCCAGGTGGCATTAGTGGTAAAGAACACCCCTGCCAGTACAGGAGACATAAGAGACACAAGTTAGATCCCTGGGTTGGGAAGATCCCCTGGAGAATGAAATTGCTACCCACTCCAGTATTCCTGTCTGGAGAATCCCATGGACAGAGGAGTCTGGCAGGCTGCAGTCCATGGGGTGGCAAAGAGTCAGACACGACTGAAGCGACTTAGCAGGCATGCATTAAGAGGCCACCTGAGCTGGCTCCCAGGGCTTCTTTACCTCCTATTATTGAGTGTCTAGCTCCAGAAAGTATAAATCTATACTGAGCCTTCATCAGTTTGGTGGAGGGGTTCCTTTATTTAAAGTGATTAATTATTTTAATTGTGGTGAAATACAAATAGCATGGAGAAGGAAATGGCAACCCACTCCAGCATTCTTGCCTGGAAAATTCCATGGACAGAGGAGCCTGGGGGTGGGGGGCAGCTACAGGGGTCACAAAGAGTCAGACACAACTGAGCAACTGAGCACAAGAACACAGATAACATAAATTTTACCATGTTAACCATTTTAAAGTGTACAGTTCACTGATGTTGATGCTTAGGCACAACCATCGTCACCATCCATCTACGTAACTCTTCATCTTGCAAAATGGAAACTCTGTACCCATTAAACAGTAATTCTCCATCCCCTTTCCCTACAGTCCCTGGCAGCCACTATTCTACTTGTCTGTGTGAATTTGGTTTCTCAAGGTACTTCATATAAGTGAAAGAATACAGTATTTGTCCTCTTGTAATTGGCTTTCTTCACGTAGCAAAATGTCTTCAGAGTTAGTCCATGTCATGGTGTGAAGAGAGGTTCCTTTAAGGATGACCAGTGGTCCTTGGCAAACTTCAGAAACACCGGATATTCCCTCTGCAGGCTCCTCGTCCTGCTGGTCCTGCCCGCCAGAGGATCCTGACCGACAGTTTTCTGCTGTGAGTCAGGGACCAGGCATTGTTGAAAATATACATGCCAGGACTTCCCTGTCAGTCCAGGAGTTCAGACTCTGTGCTCTCAAGGAAGGAGGCATGGGTTCAAATCCTGGTTGAGGAATAAGATCTCACGGGTCCCTCACCAAAGCTAAAAAGGAAAGAAAGAAAATACACGTGCCAAGCTCTCCAAGTTCCCTTCACTTGGGTTAGGGTTACCCTCAAAGAAACCCTGTATTGTCCAATATTTATATAATAAATACTCATCTCTCCCATATGGTCTGGACGGGGTTAATGAATGACAAATCCCTTTGGGGTTTTATGTGCTACAGGACTCTGTAAGCCTTAAAGCATCTACTCTTCTCACCTCTGATTGGTATTTAGTCACTTAGTCGTGTCCAGCTCTTTTGTGACCCCATGGACTGTAGCTCTGCCAGGCTACTCTGTCATGGGATTTCCTAGGCAAGAATACTGGAGTGGGCTACCCTTCTCCAGGGGATCTTCCCAACTGAGGGATCGAACCCATGACTCATGCATTGGCAGGCAAATTCTTTGCTGCTGAGCCACCTGGGAAGACCCTTTGTTCATTAAAATATTAAAATTTAAAGTGATTCTTTTTTTTTTTTTAATAAAGTGATTCTCATTTTCTCTCTTTCCAACTCTTCTCTTCTTTCCTTTCTTTTTGTCAAATGTTCACATTTCTAACTATATATTTATATATAACTGTCTTTTTTTTTTAAAGACACATGTTTACATATGATTCTCAATGGTGTATCTGTTTTTATACATAGCATTTCTTTCACAAACACCTGGATATATAATCCTAAGTAATGCTTTTTCATAAAGACAGATTAAAATTTACTAGAACAAATACTCTTCTAGTAAAACTGCACTAACTCAGTTAAATCAGGTTATTGGTATCCCATCTCTGCTCCTAATGCCGTCCCCAGATTTTCCAAGGCATTGCTCACAACTAGTTGTTCCTTTAAACTTTTTTCCCATTATTTCTCATTTATCTCTTCCTAAAATTTTTTTCCAAAGTTGTTCTTCATTTTACAGTAACACATTCTCATAGCTCCTATGTAGTTTAACTAGTAGGCAATAAATTAAGAACATATTTGAGAGAAAAACAAATATCATATATTAAAGCATATATATGGAATTTAGAAAAATGGTGCTGATGAACCTATCTGCAGGGCAGAGATGCAGATGTAGAAAATGGACTTGTGGACACAGTGGGGGAAGGAGAGGGTGGGATGAATTGAGAGAGTAACATTGAAACTATAATTACCTTGTGTAAAATAGGTGGCTAGTGGGAAGTTTTGCTATATAACACAGGGTGCTCAGCCTGGTGCTCTGTGATGATCTTGAGATGTGGGGGTGGGAGAGAGGTTCAAGAGGAAGGGGATATATATATACACATATATATATATATATATATATACACACACACACACACACACACACACACACACACACACATATATACACAAACTTATGGCTGATTCACAATGTCATATGGCAGAAACCAACACAACATTGTAAAACAATTATCCTCCTACTAAATATAAATTCAAAAAAAAAGAATGTATTTAAATGTCATCGTCAAAATGAGATCTGGCACTTCATGCTCTCATTGATTGAATTTCTCCAGTCTCAGATAAAACCGCATGGGCAGAATTCCTTTCCTATCCGTAAAGCTAGAGAATTGACTAGGAAGCTCAGTAGTTCTAAACAGTCCCCTTCTCTGCCCAGGTCATAAAGCAATTAAAAGACAAAAACATAGTTAGGCATCCTTACATCTTTGGTGCCTAGTACTTAGAACTTGAAAAATCAACATGTGTTGAGTGATGTAAGTCATCAATATAGAGTCACATCTCAGCTTTGTAAGATGAAATGGGAGAAACACCCTCAATAAGAGAACAGCAGTTTGAAAAATAAAATTATCATGCTCTGTTTTGGTATTAACTTTTGGCAGAAAGGGAATGGAAGGTTAGAAGAAGCTAGTTGGACTGTACCTTTTTTTCTCTTTCATCCCACACTGGACTATTACTCAGCCATAAAAAAGGAACAAAATTGGGTCATCTGCAAAGACATGGATGGACCAAAAGTGTGTCATACAGAGTGAAGTAAATCAGAAAGAAAAAAAAAACAAATATCATACATTAAGGCATAAATGTGCAATCTAGAAAAACAGTATAAGTGATTTTATTTGCAAAGCAGACATAGAGATACAAACTTAGAGAAAAAACTATGGGCTCCAGGGGGGAATAGTAGAGGTAGGAGGAATTGAGAGATTGGGATTGACACATACACTATTGATATCGTGCATAAAATGGACAACTAACGAGAACCTACTGTATAGAACAGAGAACTCTGCTTAATGCATGGCGGTGACCTGAGTGGGAAGGAAGTCCAAAAGGGAGAGTATATACGTATGGCTGATTCATTTCACTGTACAGTAGAAACTAACACATCATTGTAAAGCAACTATGCTCCAGTAAAAATTAATTTTTAAAAAAGAAGGAGGTAGCTGGAACCCAATTTACGTGGCACACTATTATTAATATATGTATATTCCTTATATGCATATAAGATTAGTGATTTAAAGAGCACACATTGGTGCCAAAATACTTAAGTTTGAATCCTGACTCTGCCACTGTGTTACTGAGACTCTAGACAAGACGTGTAGCACCTCTGTCCCTCAGTTTCATCAGCATGAACTGATACTAACAGAGCAACCTGATAAAGCGGTTGTGAGAAGTGAATCCAAACATATAAAGCTTTAGCACAGAGACTGGAACATAGGTGTGATTTTTTTTTTTTTTTTTGTCATTTGTTGACCATTTTATCATCATTTAGAGGTGGGTATTAATGCCACCACTTTACATCTAAGGAAATCTGAAACTAAATACAAAAAGTTGTCATGTATTACACAGTAAAACAAATTTGAATTCAAGACAGAGAGATTTTTGCTCATGTATCACAAAAGATGCTTTTATAAAGCACTATATTTTATTCTGTGTCATTCAGGCTCATTATTATTTCTATCAGTTATTGTGCAGAGTTCTAATAGCCATGTAATCATGCTCTGAAGAGTTCTGAGTTCTGTAGAGTCATTTGCTCCTTCTCTTCATGGCCCTGCCTTGCCTGCCTGTTCCACTTCTTGTATCTGAGTTCTGAAGTTTGATGCTCTCCTCTTCCAGCCCATGTGGACAGCCCTTCACAGGTCTGGGCTGGCAGCATGCCTGCCAATAGTAACCCCCTCCTCCTAATGATTTTTACTCTAATCATTCTGTGGAATCTGTAGAAACAAGTACATACAACCAGACTGATCATAACCACCTCAAAATCAGAACAGGCAGAAACTGAGTGAAGATCTGAAAGGAATAATACGAGTAAAATCCAGATATTGTACGTATGAGCATTATAGAACTTATTTTGTCTCCCCAGAGACCTTTTGTTCACTCACTTTTGTTTCTCTGTAAGTTAGTAAGGATATTTGTTAATGTACTTAGTTAATTAATTCAACTGTACCACAATGTTAACTTGGGACACTGATACCTCAAGATGGAGATTTATACAGAAAATTATTTTGAAGTAAAAGGATTGATACTTTAGTCTGAGTTGTCTGTGCTGCGGTATTCAGCAAAGTTAGGTACCAACAAGACACTGAATAGGTTTGTTATTAGGTGTATTTTCAGAAATTCTACTGGTGTTTTTTCCATCTGCAATGTCTCACAAGGAAGATGACATAAATATCTCAGATAATCACTTATCTGAGAGCAATCTGTTTAAGGATGCTCAGTGCAATGCACTAAGCATGATACATACAATAAAATGCTACAATTTTTCTTGCAGTCCAATCTAATCCTTAATTAGAAGAGAAATGGTGACCTAATTTGTCTAAACTCGATTCCTAAATATTTGCGTGCTGATTTCATTTTTCTAGTTTTACTCCGATTGACACATAGCACTGTGTGAGTATAAGATGAACAGTATAATAATTTATTTTATAAACATCATGAAATGATTGCCAAAATAAGTTTAGTGACTGTCCACTATCTCATATAAATACAAAATGAAATGAAAAGAAAAAAATTATTCCTTATGACGAGGACTCTTGGGATTTTCTTTTTTATTAACCTACACATATAACATACTGCAGTGCCAATTATATTTATCATGTTGTACGTTACATCCCTGTTGCTTATTTATCTTATAACTGGAAATTTGTACTTTTTGGCTACCTTCATCCAATGCTTAATTTCAACTTATTTAGTCATTAGATGCTAAAATTTATAAAATTGTGAAGTATTGAAACAATACTTCTTCTTTAACTTTATACTAGTTTTATTTCATCTAATATGCTTTCCAAATTTTTGTATATTACTATTTCAGACATGCAGATGAAAAAACAATGTTGCCTAGTGAAACACCCTTAATTATAATTATCAATTTGTATTGTTTGATGGTCTTGCTGAATTTACTTTCAGTCTTGATGAATTTATTTTGAGCAATAATTTTCCTTTAAATTGTCCTCTTATTTCATCATGATTCTGTCCCAAAACAGTTATAAACACTAAACTTAAATTCTTCACCATAATCATTGTTAAGCTTTTTCATCAGTTTTTTCTTTCTATAAAACCCTAAAGTCATCATTCCAATACCTTAATCTTTTATACAAAATCTTTACTATAATATTGCTGATTTGCTTATTGTTCTGCTTATATTACTTATTCTTCTTAATTCTTGCCATTGCATATTAGTTATTTTTCTACCATAATATCTTTTTTCTGTACTCTGTTAATCCAAATGTCATATTTTCTTCCAGCAAACTTTCTTGCTTTAACCACACCTAATTTTTGCATATTTTTAATATGGCTAAATTGAGCATGCATGAATTATTAACATTATTTGTGCTGTTGAATGTTTTCTTTTGCCTTCCACTTGAGTATATGACCCACTTTTCAAAACAGATAAATCAATTGCTAATAAGAATCACATTTTATCAATTCATATTTCTCTTCTTCGGCCAAGATGTATTCTCTAAATTGTACATTCTTAGCACATTTTATTGCTTGACTAATAATAGAGGAGCTTGGGGAAAAATGAAAATGGTAAAACTTTATTGTACATTTTATAAACTTTCCTATTTTACTATGTCTTACGTATTTGGCTGAAATTCATGAATGTGAACGTTAGAACAAGTGTCAGAGGTCATCAAGTCTGATCTTATATTTTACCAATAGGACTGTTAGGCCTCATGTGGCGCTAATGGTAAAGAATCCGCCTGCCAATGCAGGAGACTCAAGAGACACCGGTTTGATCCCTGGGTCTGAAGATCTCCTGGAGGAGGAAATAGCACCCCACTCCAGTATTCTCTCTGGGAGAGTATCATGGACTGAGGAGCCTGGTGGGTTATAGCCCATGGGCTCTCAAAGAGTCAGACATGACGGAGTGTCTGCACAGGCCTAGAGAAGTTAAGGCACACGTGCGTGCATGCATGCTAAATTATTTCCATTGTGTCCGACTCTGTGTTACCCTACAGACTTTAGCCTGCCAGGCTCCTCTGTCCATGGGATTCTCCAGGCAAGAATACTGGAGTGAGTTGCCATGTCCTCCTCCAGGGGATTTTCCAGACTCAGGAATTGAACCCGTGTCTCTTACATCTCCTGCATTGGCAGGTGGGTTCTTTACCACTGAGCCACCAGGAAAGCCAAGCACTATTTTAGCCTTCCACATACCATGCCTGAGCTCTGGGATACTAAGGGGCCATGGCTCGGTGCTGGAACAGAGGTGCTGGAACAAAGAAGTGTTATGTGCTGACCATGGTAGCAGAACAAATCTACAAAGGAGTGAAAACAGAATACTCTTCTGTGTTCTATTTCTTAGTGTTGTCAATGAAACTACTGTGCCTTTGTGAGAACAAATTCTGTCTTCCTCAGAGGCTACATAACTCCCTAATGGCAAATTAGTCACTTTGGAGGCACATTAACTGGTCCCGGCCACTGGGGTGTCATTATTAGGAAATCTTCTGTTTCTAGGCCATTGGTTGGAATGATAGTAAACTATGCTAAGTGGGACCCCAGTGGCCCGAAGACCTAAGGTACTTTTCTTAGTGCTAAATTTGCTGCAAAGCTGAGGGATATTCCCCCAAACCCTTCAGCTCCCAGACACTTAAACATGTTTTAAGGTTTTTTTTTTGCCAAAGCTGGCACCATATCAAGTTGTCTTTGAGTTTATTTTAACTTCAGAGGTCTCACGTCTGCTGTCCATTCATCCAATATCTAATCCATCCAGGGGCCCAGAGTCCTCACACTGCCTCCAGGTGTTCATTTTTTTTGTGCCATCAAGACTTGTGATCCAAAGAAAAAAAAAAAAAAACTTGTGACCCATCTTTATATTTTGCTCTCCTGGCTCTCCATACTCCTCCCTCTTCCACAATGAAGTATATCAACATTCAATTCCATTTCCACAGGAGTCTACACCAGCCAGGGTTTTTTTTTTTTTTTTTCAATTGAAATATAGTTGACACATAAAATTATATTAGTTTCATATATATAACATAATGTTCAGATATTTGTATATACTGTAAAACACAGAGGCAGTTTTTATTAAGGGACAAAATAACACATACTATGCTTTTAGTAGTGTGAGTTGGTAAATAATGGCTTAATAGTTAATCATTAAACGATTCAATAAAGTTAAACTAATACTGACTTTCACAGATAATAGTGAATTTACATCTTCCTTCTAAGATATGCTTTAAAACTGAGTAATTTATCTCATTAGATCAAGAAGCGCATTGATATTATAATAAATTTAAAAGGCACAAAATGTTATAAAGTAAGACATGTCTCCTTCAGTCCCTGATCTGTTCCTAAAAGTCTAGTCTCCCCCTTCTGTAAGGCCACTTATCTTATGAATTAACTGTGTATTTTCCTATGGGAAATCTATAAATATATTCACAAATACACAAATATATAGACAATTCTTTTATACAAAGGTTAGCATTTAGACACATTGTTATAAAACTTGCTTTTTTCATTTAAATATATGGGCTTCCCTGGTGGCTCAGACCATAAAGAATCTGCCTACAATGCAGATACCCAGGTTTGTATATGCAAATATATAGACAATTCTTTTATTCAAATGCTGGCATTTAGACACATTGTTATACAACTTGCTTTATTTGCTTAAATATATAAAGTGGGATGATTCTATTTTTATATATACTGAGTAGCAGCATTACTAACAGCTATATAGTTTTCCTTCAGTTCAGTTCAGTTCAGTTGCTCAGTTGTTTCTGACTCTTTGCAACCCCACGGACTGTAGCACCCCAAGTTTCCCTGTCCATCACCAACTCCCAGAGTCTACTCAAACTCATACCATCCAGCCATCTCATCCTCTGTCATCCCCTTCTCCTCCCACATTCAATCTTTCCCAGCATCAGGGTCTTTTCCAATGAGTCGGTTCTTCACATGAGGTGGCCGTAGTACGGGAGTTTCAACTTAAGCATCAATCCTTCCAAAGGATATTCAGGACTGATTTCCTTTAAGATTGACTGGTTTGATCTCCTTGCAGTCCAAGGGACTCTCAAGAGTCTTGTCCCAACACCACAGTTCAAAAGCATCAATTCTTTGGTGCTCAGCTTTCTTTATAGTCCAACTCTCACATCATGTATGGATATACATGACTACTGGAAAAACCATAGCTTTGATTAGATGGACTTTAGTTGGCAAAGTAATGTAATGTCTCTGCTTTTTAACATGCTGTCTAGTTTGGTCATAGCTTTTCTTCCAAGGAGCAAGTATCTTTTAATTTCATGGCTGCAATCACCATCTGCAGTGATTTTGGAGCCCAAGAAAATAAAGTCTCTCACTGTTTCCATTGTTTCCCTATGTATTTGCCATGAAGTGATGGGACCAGATGCCACGATCTTAGTTTTCTGAATGTTGAGTTTTAAGCCAACTTTTTCACTCTCCTCTTTCACTTTCATCAAGAGGCTCTTTAGTTCTTCACTTTCTGGCATAAGTGTGCTGTCACCTGCATATTTGAGCTTATTGATATTTCTCCCAGCAGTCTTGATTCCAGCTTGTGCTTCATCCAGCCTGGCATTTTGCATGATGTACTCTGCATAGAAATTAAATAATCAGGGTGACAATATACAGCTTTGACTTACTCCTTTCCCGATTTGGAACCAGTCTGTTGTTCCATGTCCAGTTCTAACTGTTGCTTCCTGAACTGCATATAGATTTCTCAGGAGGCAGGTAAGGTGGTCTTGAATTTCATCTCTTGAAGAATTTGCCACAGTTTGTTGTGATCCACACAGTCAAAGGATATGGCATTATCAATAAAGCAAAAGTAGATGTTTTTCTGGAACCTCTTGCTTCTTTGATGATCCAGCAGATGTTGGCAATTTGATCTCTGGTTCCGCTGCCTTTTCTAAACCCAGCTTGAACATCTGGAAGTTCACAGTTCACACACTGTTGAAGCCTGGCTTGGAGAATTTTGAGCATTACTTTGCCAGCATGTGAGATGGGTTCAACTGTGCAGTAGTTTGAACATTATTTGGCATTGCCTTTCTTTGGGATTGGAATGAAAACAGTTTTCCTTAGAATGGAAATATCATGATTTATCTAACTAATCCCCAGCGGTGGATATTTAAGGGTTTTCCTTCCAACCTTCTGTTATTACAAACAATGCCACATACGGTGTTTATACGTTTATTTATTTTTGTCACACCATGTGGCTTGCAGGATCTTAGTTCCCTAACCAGGGACTGAACCCAGGTCCTTGGCAGTGAAAGCAGAATCCTAACCACTGGACTGCCAGGGGACTCCCTACATATGGTATTTTTAAAAACAGCCTTTAAGCATAAGTGTGAATGTATGTGTAAAATAAATCCTTAGAAATTGAATTGTTGAAACAAAAGTCCAATATATTTTTAATATAAGCCTTATGGCTTATATAAGCCATAAGGCTTATGGACTCTGTGGGAGAGGGAGAGGGTGGGATGATTTGGGAGAATGGCATTGAAACATGTGAAATGTCATGTATGAAACGAGATGCCAGTCCAGGTTCAATGCACGATGCTGGATGCTTGGGGCTGGTGCACTGGGACGACCCAGAGGGATGGTATGGGGAGGGAGGAGGGAGGAGGGTTCAGGATGGGGAACACATGTATAATTTTTTTTAAATAGAAAAAAAATTTTTTTAATATAGATAGATAATATTAAAGGGCCATCCACAGAATCTGGAATGATTCACATGATCTCGACACTATATTGTGTTATCATGTTTCAATGTTGGCCAATTTAATAGACAAAAAAATGATTTCACATGGAAGAAGCTAACACAGTTGGCTCATGGAGCCAAGATTCACACTTAGAACTATCAGACACCTAAGCCAATGCTCTTTTTCTCATCTTAACCTAGTTAGAGACACAGTTAGGAAAAGGACTCCCTGTATAACCACACAGATGACAGCACATTTGTAGACTCCAGCATCCTCTGATCTGATAAGTCAGGCAGGAAGGATGTGAAGTCTGGGTAAGCACGGGTATAAGAGAACACCCAAAATACAAAGAGAATAGGAAGAGGGGGATAGTAAGAGTCACCACTGACATAATCCAATGAGACCGTGGAGACACAGATAGGACACACAGAAAGAGGGCATGGTGAGGAGGTATCAGTCACCCCAAGATGGAGCTCTGACTTGACTTAACAACCAGTGTTACTTCTCCTCCATCAGCCCTCTAGAATCCTTATTCTTATTCTCACAATGGTATAGTTACAGGTTTTGTTTCTGAAACATTAATAACAGACTTTTCATCCTATGCAGTAGGATTTAGCAAGAACCATGTTTCTCTAGGACTTGTCTTTCTTTTTTCTCTCTTTCTCTCGTCTTTCTTTCAACATTTTTTTAAATATTGTGTTTGAATCAATAGAACAAATGGTAAGTAAAAGTATCCCAAAGACTCTCCTTCCATTAAAAAAAAAAAAAAAAACTTAAATGGGATAAACCAATCTTTTCCAATAAGAAGAGAAAAAAGAAATAGCAGACCCAACATAATAGTCTTTATAGCCTCATAAACCACAGTACCACCCAAGATGTTAACAAGCTGGCATGTTTTGAGCATCAAAGATAGTGAGGAAACTGTGTTTACATGTTTGGCACAAAAACTAATGAGGAAAGTCAATTGGCCCTTTGTCTTGAGGGTCTGAAGCACTGAGCTCTAATGTTTGGTTTCTTCGTTGGCACTTGTTCAAGTAATCGCTCGTGGCCTGACAAAGCCGCACTTGTGTTTTATTACTGGCCATGCTGAACTCTCCCGCGTGAGCTGTGTTGTCTCTCAATAGAGTGCTGCAGCCGAGGGCACACTTATTTGAAAACACTAAATCAGAGCATGATGATCTTTGCCCAACCAGAGCAACTCAGAGAACAACAAAAAAATGTGCAGAGTACGATGCCTTTTGTTTGCAGAGGGAGGGCAGTGAGGACAGGAGGAAGATAGCCCCGGAGCCTACGACACAATGATTTGGAAATAGGAGCTATTAAACCTACTTTGTAAGAGAAATCTTTCCCACTCCTAATCATGAAAGCGGTGTTAACATCAGAACCCGACTTAATGCATTACAGGGCAGGATCTGATCCGTGAGGCCTCGACTCAAGCCTGCAGGGGCAAGAGACGTCAAGGTGACCCCACAGGCCTTTTCTCCCTGGAATTCTAAGGTGCTGTGCAAGAGTAATCATGTTACTCTGTGAGGAAGCTGACTTTGGTTTTGAGAATACAGTCTGGTAGGAAAGGAAGGCTTCAAAGTAGGTCAAGCACAGTGTTTGTAACTTTTCTCATTAGCTCACTTTTTTTTAAACCTTCTTTCCTGCTTTTTCTTCTTCCTTTTATCATTATTTGTATTATTATTATTTTCCATTTAGAGTTAGAGATGCTTTGGACCATCCTGGAATTTTTATCTGCACCACTGAACAAGTATCCAAACATTTGGCTGCTATTTTCAAAGTTCTGAACCAGAAACGAGGACTCCAAAATCTGGTTGCAAACAACATTTTTTAAGTGACAGTTTTGGCAGTCTTACCTACAAATCCAGTAAAAATAAAACCTAGAACAGTTTGTTCTTATACTATTTCTAGTACCAGTACTGTGAAGAAAGTACTGAGCTACACATAATTAAATTTATTTTTCCTTTAAGTGACTGAAATTTTACATGTTCCAAACAGGAAAATTTGGGCTAGGTTAAGAGACGGCCTTGCCTTTGCCAAGTCCTTGAAGTTCTCTCTGGCTGTCTGCCTCCCCTCAGATTTTTTTCCTGAAGGGTGTAAGTGTACACTCAGCCCTGCCCCTGCCACTAAATGAACCTGAGCGATGCCTGTGCTGAGAAGATGCTGAGAGTTATCCCTGGGGAAGTCACATGATGTAAATTTAAACCTTTAGAATATTCAGATTTTATTTAACTAAAGTATCATCTCTCTACTTTTAAATATGCAATATTTTCTGCTAATTACTTCTTCAATATTTACTTTGTAAAATGAAGAGGATGCTCGTCCCAGGAATGCTTCTTATGACAATTGTGTACCATGTAAAAAGAAATTTTTTTTAATTTTATATTTGAGTAGAGGTAATTAACAATGTGATAGTTTCAGGTGAAGGGCGAAGGGACTCAGCCATACATATACATGTATCCATTCTCCCCCAAACTCCCCTCCCACCCAGGCCACAACATGACCTTGAGCAGAGTTCCCTGTGCTGTACAGTAGGGTGTTGTTGGTCATCTGTTTTAAACATAGCAGTGTGTACACGCCAATCCCCCCATCCTTTCCCTCTGGCAGCCATAAGTTCGTCCTCTAATTCTGTGAGTCTGTTTCTGTTTTGTAAATAAATTCATTTGTATCATTTCTGTTTTAGATCCCTCATATAAGGGATGCCATACAATATTTCTCTTTTTTATATATCTCAAGCTTTCACAGTTCCTGCAGAAAGGAAAGCATTAATTTTACATGCAGGTGAAGTCATTCCAAAGTCCTGTTCCTGTTGTTAGCAATATTTACTCTTGGGTAATGACCTGAGTGTGCCAGAAACACAAATGACCTGTTGGTGGTTGTAGAATAAGTAAACACGTAGAAGCTTCCTAGAAAAAAACAATACGTAAGGCGGGGGGCGGGGGGTGGGGATGGTGGGCTCCTGGCCTTTGAAATCCACCTAAGGAGATACTAAGTGAAGTCTCCTACCTGAAGTCCACTGCCCTCGCCAGTGGAGGAAGGCAACGTGTTTAAACAGGATTTGCTTGTATTAATAGGCACTTCTATTCTGGGCCTTGAGATCAAGGGAGATCTCCTGGGAAGGGATGAGCCCCCCTCCACGCCCCTCCATTCCCCGTCTGCCCCTGCTCCCTGCCACCCATCTCTCCTCTGCTCATGCTGTGTCCTCCCACCCCGCGCAGGCACCCAATATTGCTTCTTCCCGCAGGCTTTGCTGCAAAAATGTCAGCCATCACATCGCAGCAGCTCACAGTCAGAGCTCAGATTGCGAAACGGAGCCAGGGGATGGAGGGAGGGGATGGAAAGCAGGAACTGCGCTCCTAAGCTACTTCTCCACGGAGGAGCTGTCCACAGCCTGCGCTCTGGATGGATGCGCTCAGGCTGCGGAGATGCGGGTTCTGCGAAACGCCCTGAATCCTTACCCAGGGAAACAGGCTGCTCAGCACAGAGGGACCTGAGGGCCCCCTGACCTGCCCCCTCCAACTGCCACCTTCTGCGGTTAATTCACTCAGTATCTATCGACGTGAACGTTAAAAGCTAACCACTATCATGGTCTTTTATGGCAAAAATTTCCCCCCACGTTGTGACAGGTATGCCTTGCGTATAAACCATTTGCAGTTTTAATGTACACAGGGCCTTTCTGTGAAACAACATAAGCTAAATAAATTTGTTTGCAACCTAGAGTGGTATATATACATATCTTTGAATACAGTCTATATATGTCATAATGTGTACTATATTTGCTATATTTTACAACACATATTCATATGTATCATAATGTTTAGCAGTGGTGGCTCAAGTGGTAAAGAATCTGCCTGCCAATGCAGGAGACACAGGTTCCATCCCTGGACTGGGAAGATTCCCTAAAGAAGGAAATGGCAACCCACTCCAGTATTCTTGCCTGAAGAATTGCAAGAACAGAGGAGCCTGGCAGGCCTCAGTGCATGGGGTCACAAAGAGTCAGACATGACTGAGCAACCGCATATATGTACATACATCATAATGTCTACTTAAATGTATACTATTAGAATCCATTCTTTGTGTACACACATTAGGCTACAGAATTAGCTTAGTCACTAAAGGACTGTTCCACATTCAATACCTGTAAGTCATGGGGATATGGGATTCACTCACCAAATGTGGAAGAGCCAAGGCCAACCAAGTATAATAATAACAACAATATATGAACAAGTGTGAGTTTCACAGTGGGAACCATACCTCACAGAATAAAGATGATAGCTTTGTGCTTTTGGGTCCCTCTGTTGGTGTGACCACCATGTGATCAGTCTTAGCATTCCCCAGGGATCATCATACCTAAGGCTGATGAATTAGACCACCTGCATGAAAGCTAGGCATTTAGACAGTGAGTCACGTGACAGGGCAGTACCACCTGTTCAGGGAACTGGAGGGAGAGTGAAAGGTAGGCAGTGGGGAAAGGTAAGAGAGGGAATCTTGAGTAATTTCCCTCTAGAAGTGAAATATTTTCAGACAGTTGTTCAGATTACAAAAACAAAGTGGTTCAAAACCAAGCCCCCCCAATTTTTGAGTAGCACCATGAAAATTGACACTGAATGGTAGTGAATTAGAAAATACCTTATCATCTCCTAAATATGTTTTCACAGTGACAAAAAGAATTATCTTTTTAAATAACTGTTTTTTTTATTAATTGGGTGCTTATCATAGTTATAAGAAAAGAAACCCAGAAAGCACTGATGTATGCAATCACAAATAATAGGTTCTGTGTATCACAGAAATCCAGAGGCTTCATAAACCAGTTTCACAGTCTATTTTCTTGGAGGACCATTGCTCTCTTGTTTCTCCATCACTTTAAAGACACCAAGATAAATAAATAGGCCCAAATCTTATGTGCTATTTAAGCACAGACTGAAGATGTTGATAGCATCATTTTTTTGGCTAATAAGTTTGTGCATTGATTTATAAAACATAATTTTATAAGCATTTAATGCTAGCTAATGATAGCATTTCATTCAACATTTTTCCAAATATTAGCCAATAATACCCATTGTTTCTTTTGCAAAAATTATTTAATAATAGAATTGTCATAACTTTAGCTATGATGGACTTGAATATCACAAATAAGTTAGCTACATGGTGTTACTGATACCGGTATTTTGTGGAAGTCTATAGGCTATTTTATCACTGAAAATCATTCAACATAAAAAATTTGAGACAGAGTTTTCATACAACCTCAGTTGTTTTAAAATAGTTGCAAAGATAATAAGTTAGCAGCTTGTAAAATGTTAGAAATTTCTTGTAAAAAGTTAGAAATGTTTCTAATAACTAAGTTTGACATATTTATGAACTATCAGTAGTCTCAATAGAAATTCAGAAACTATTACCAGAGATTTTCATTAAAATTTAAAGTTTATAAATAACAAATCATGACATATTTTACTTTTTAAAAAATAAAAAACTGATAAAGATATTTATCATCTCAGTTTGATGAATTCTGCCTAAGGTCATCAATATAATCATATTATGATATCCAAATAGTGGCAGTAAATTTCCCTCCACTCTCTCTGTGCTGTTAGATTGTTTCCAACTCTATTCTGAACTATTAATACATTTTTCAAAATCAACTTTTTAAAAATGTCAGGATATGAGGCTATTTTATAATTAGTTATATTTTTACCATTAACAGGATTTTTTTAATTTAAGGATATACTGTATGGAGTGTCATTACTTATATACGTTATTTTCCCCTGTAAGAGAGAGATGTTTGATTGCTAGGCTGGATATAAAACAGAAGATCTACTCAGTAAATGGTTATGGTTTTTACTCTTGGTTTTATAATAAAAAAACAGATATAGTCATTCCACCTATCAAAAAAAAAAGTGAAAACACAAATATTCTGAAATGATTCAGCAAAATCACCCTAGTCTTGTTCATAGCTCTTAGAAAATAAAAATATGGCTTCCAAGTGGTTGAGTCTTTCCCTTAATTTAAAAATTGATGTTTTAATATAGATATTGATGATCTGATGCTGTTCTCTCTACATGGTACAATTTTTTGACCTTCAGAATTATTCATAAGCCTCAAACGTAGCCCTGTGTCTTAAGCATGCCTTTGAAGTCTTTGACTAGATTCAATGTTTACAAGGTTTCTCTCTGCATGAATTGGGTCCTGTTGTTACCACACCATGTCTGAAAACCAAAGAGAAATGGAATTATGTATCAATACATATATGATTTATCCTAGTTCTTAATAATGAAAGGATAATTTGACTCAGCATTTTAGGAACTGTTGAAATATAGTTATAATTTAATTTCATTTATCTAGATTGACTTCTGGTAAGTATCTAATGTAACATTTCTTTGGAAAACTGAAGGCACTTCCTAAATATCCAAGAGGTCAGTTTGATCATTTCAACCATGAGAATATAAGATAGCTTTTCCTGTCTCTCATTTTCAACCTTTCCAAGGGTTCCACTGAGTAGTGAGTTAATGCAAATGGACCAAAGCTCCAAGCTCTGCAGAGAAAATCTGAGTCCTGCAAGTTCGATTAAGCTAGCTAATTTTCAGTCCAACAAGCTAATTTCCAGACAGACTCTTCTGATGTTTTCCCTCTGTTTGTAATTTGCATCATTAAATAGCTTGGTGTTTCAAAGCGAACCCAGTACTAAGGTCATAGGGCTTTGTGCTAAATAGCAACCACCTCGATTTTTTTTTTCTTTTTAAGGAAGAAACAGAAAGCAGCTGATCCTGCTGTAGCATGGTTTTCTTCCTTTTTTTTCTTAGCAAGAAGAGGCTGGAGTGTCTTGTGGATCACAGAAATTTTGTTTTGGTTTGGAGAACAGCTTTCCTCAGTGTCTTTGTGCTCCAGAAAGCAGCCCAAGATCACAGGTGGCCTTGATTATCAAGATTTTTTTTAATGGTGTCCCCCTCCCTTTTATGGAGCAGCAGGACACCTCCCTGACATGAATATCTCATTTTTCATGGCACAAAATTAAAAAATCTTAAAGAGATATGCAAAACCTAAATTTAAAACATATAAATCTACTGTTGAACTCCAAAAGGTAAAACTGGTCAACATCACTGGTGCTACAAAAGGGGTTTACAGGCGGATAGGTGGAGTTATGGCTTTTTATGGCCAATTTTCCCCAGAAGGTTTCCAAAGGACTGCTTCTTAGAAACACGCCATATACAGAGAAAGCAGGAAAACACCTCTTCTCTCTTACCTATGCGCCTCAAGAATAAAATCATTTCTCTTTGTCTCTGTGGTCACAGGAATATGTAACTTGGGCTCACTGGCACCCTGGAGCACTGTTTCTACCCTTCACGCAGAAAGTGGGTGCTAGTATTAAAAAATCTTCAATCGTGTAACTCCAAGCCATTCATATTAATGTGCACGAGTGAAATGACCCTTTCTGTTCTGCAGGGGAAAAAGGAAGACCATAAAATGCTCTCTGCGTCCATCAGGACAACCCCACAGGCACAGATGGGAATTTTTCTCTGAAGTGGGACAGCACTGCCTTCCTGCAACATGACCTACTGATTGCGAAGAGTTTCTTTGGAAACCCCATAATTTGTCATTGACCCACCTCTGCCATATCACACATTCCTGAGCCATCCTATAGCAATGTTCCTGGGAAGTTAAGCGATGGCTCAGAAGAAAAACTGCCATCTCTGACAAAGAAATGCAATACATGTTTGTCACGGGGAAAGAACTAATTCAATCGACGGTATCTCTGGGTTTCTATTTCGACTCGAGTTGTTTTCAGTACATTCTCCATGCGTCCTACAAAGTTAGAAAGTATATTTGAAGAAATGCCACCATGTTTAATACTGACTGAAAACGGCACGCTCAGGGATTTGTTTTCCTGAAAAGATAGCCCAGAGAATTTAAAAACATACAATGTAGAAGAATTAGACACGTCCTAGGATGCCATGAAAATGTAGCAAAGCTTTTGCCAGACAATAATGAGATGTGACTGTTGCAAGGCATACATGTGAAAATGTCTATGTCCTTTCACTGACACTGGCTTTTACTGCCACAGGTAAACTTGGGGATTATAAAACATTCCACTGTTGGAATACTGCCCCCCCCCAACCTGTAGTTCACTAATGCTAATCTCTCTCAAGAGTAATACTGTTCTCTCCTGTCTGGTCCCTCAGTCACTGGCTTCAGGATTAAGTATAATGCTTACCCCTTCACATCGTACTCTTAAGAGTATGATCATCTCGTGAGCAGGTACTGGTTTGAGCACAGTGCTGACCCAATGCTTGGCACACTTGCTGAACCAATCACACATGGCATTCAAACACATGTCCTTTTTCTTTTTAGAACTGTGTTGTAGTATCTCATGATAACATTTCAGTTATTTTGAAAAGTTTTAATTTATTGGGGTGAAGCGGTGGGGGCGGGGGGGGGGAACTATTCAAGGCCCTTCCAACAAAGACAGAATGTTAACAAGATCCATTAGCAGATTAAGTGTGAGGAAACACTTAACTCACACAGAAACAGAAACCAAGTATTTACCCATCAGCAAGGTATACAAATGTTTTTGTGCAAACACACCTATGATTATTTATTTTTATTTTTTATATTTATTTATTTAGTGGCTACAGTGGGTCCCTGTTCTGGCACCCAGGCTCCTCCATTTGTGGCTCTAGGGCTTAGTTGCCCAGCCATACGTGGGATCTTAGTTCCCCAACCAGGATCAGACTTTCATTCCCCCTGCACTAGATGGCACCAGGGAAGTCCTGACCTGTGGTTATTTAGATGGTTGGTTTCTCACATGAATTTACTATCCATTCTACTCTAGGGATGTTAGGAAAATGGGTGTACACTTAGTTATCTATGGGCTTCCCTGTGGCTCAGCTGGTAAAGAATCCACCTGCAATGTGGGGGACCTGGGTTCAATCCCTGGGTTGGGAAGATCCCCTGGAGAAGGGAAAGGCTACCCACTCCAGTATTCTGGCCTGGAGAACAGTCCATGGACTGTATAGTCCATGGGGTCGCAGAGTCAGAAATGACTGAGTGACTTTCACTTCACTTTTACTTTAGTTATCTATCTTTATTTACTTGCCTATTGAGATCGCATGGGGGGAAAAAACATGAAAATACTTCAATAAGTGATACAAGAAAGTTTCTTTTGAGTACATTCCAGTGTGTGCAAACATGACATATTTAATTAGTATTATATTCCATTGTTTAAAAGACACCCAAGATTTGAGATATGATAATTACCCTGTAACAACTTACAGCTGCTAACTTCTTAGGTAACCAACCATAACTATTACTGGACGAGTCCCACAATAACAAAACCAGAACTGGAAACTTACTGTTTTCATACTTCTCCGTGGAAGCCGGCTAACGAGCCATGCACCTATGTTGTAAGTTCACATGGCTCAAAGCAAAACAAGTCTGAACAGCTGCTTAAATAGATCATGAAAGGACTTGTGATAGGTGACAGATGTGTTATAAGGACGTTGTGTTTATCCATGGTACTTGGGTTGAAGAGAATCGTCAGGCTTTTAATTTTGCTCTAGAAAAACTAGTTAGTCTTCAAAAAGCAATTCTGTGGCCCCCATTCTATCGGGTAGGCACAACATTTTCAAAGCAGCACCATGTTGTAAAAAAAAAAAGAAAAATGCCCTTTTAATCAGATTACCCTTGGCGAATGTCCCAAACCCAGGCTGGAGTGCCGTGCTTGTGGTTTTCTCAACAGCTTACACTAAGCCTGTACCATGGAAATAATCTACTTTTAAAACCCAGGAAACAAATCGACTGCACTAAGGACATAAGTCGCTGTCATTAGGGAGTGATTAGGCTAAACATTTTTATACACTCTACCAGCCCACTTTGAAATTCTGTATCTCTTGCCGGTAGGAAAAAAGGTACTTCAGGTGAGTGTTCAGAATGACCATGCAGAAAAGTTAATAAATCTGAATGAATAGAACAGCAAGAAGAAGAATGAAAAGATTTCTTGTTTCAACTTTAAACTGCTAATACCTTACTCAGGATTTTCTGAACCAAAAATGGAGCATTGGGTCCTGTAATATAGGAAAAATATTTTTCCTGTATTTTATTTTTCACACACAAAAAAATTTTCTTTTTTGCATAGCATGTTTTGAAGGTTTAACACATCACATGCCCCTCTTATTTATTTTAGACAAGCATGTTTCCTATTGCACAATTTATATAGGAAATTCTGTGAAGATTAGGGAAATATCATTTTTAGAATTTATTGTCAGACCATTCATTTCTTTTCTTTTTTTTTTTAACAGGAAGGGTTAGGTTGGGGGATTTAGTGATCTATCCTGATGTTATATTGTGGAAATTACAACAGAGTCCTAAATACATCTACCCTCTCTCTTCCCATAAGCCCTCTTTCCACACACACAGGAAAGTGCTCTGGAAATAGAAGGTTTCAAATCCTACATTCTGTTAACATTTAGTGCTATTCTGCCAGTTAACATGTTAATACTCACTAATGAAATTCTTAGCACTGAGTTTCTTGATTTTAAAGTCACCTTTGAGGTTGTTTTCCTTTTTCTTGTGCATTTGGTTTGTCTTTGAGAAATAGAAATGAAAAATATCATCCTGCCAAAAACATGTAGAAAATATAGATTTATTTAAGGAAAGAAGCTGAATATACATTCTCAGCCAGTGGATAGGGAGGTTTATTTTTTTCCCCCACAAGATTGAAAGGGATTGGATTTAAGACTGGGCTATTCTACTGGCCCAAAGCTCTGGCTCAAACAATGTTTGAGTCCTACTTTGGACATTCTGCTGATAGTTTCATCTCTAATTTATGAAACATTTCATTAATCCCCAATCTGTCAGCTCTTTCTTTGACAACAATAGAGGCTGATAGACAAAAGATTAAAATTTATTAAATACTCTACACTTAAGAAGTGTTTGAGACACTCTGTTCATTTTTGTCTGCCTTTCACCTAATTTTAAACAAACTATGCTCTTCACAATTTCCTCAGAAAGCAAGTAGACACAACAGCCAAACAGCATTTAAACACCAAAACATACAACACTGAATCCCAACATACAGAAAAAAAAATCAAAATACAGCTATTCTTGAGCAGAATTGCTGGCATTCACATTAAATGCATCTCCTATCCCAAGTATTTCAAGCCTATATATATATTTTTTATATGTTCTTCTTCTTCATCCTCTCAGTATTTCCCCCCCTCCACTTTTCCAATCTCATAAATAATTCATGAACTGATAAATATGCAATTTCAAAAAGTGCAGACAAGGCAGCACTGCATTAAAAAAAAAAAAAAAAGGCAAAAAGAAAGAGAAAGAGCTTGTGCTTTTTACACACAAGTCCTGTGCTGCACTTTACGGATGACAAATTTCCTAGTATTCAAACCCTGCATTGTATATATGATAGGAGTGTGACTGCATTTCTGGTCAGACCTTGCTAGACATGTTATGAACTATGCAAAGAAGGCTGTAATACATAACATATAAACACTGAAGGAAATGAAGTTAGCAGTGTTTTAGAGCCGGGCACTGTACAGAGGAATTTTTGAATGAATGGTTTAATTGTTGACTCTATCAAGTAAAGGAGAGCAAGGACATACCGGTTTTACTCCGAGGATGTTTCCCTACTGATTGATAACACCACAATCTCAGGGTCCTAAGGTCTCTCCTAAGCCACAGTCATTTCTTTGACATTGTAAGAATGTTCTTCAGAGGTCAGTTTAACCAGATCAACAGTAAACTGTTCTGCCTGAGCTTGCAAACAGGTGAAACCACCCCATCGGAGAGCCAATATATAGAGCAGAGCCGAGAACCTCCATTTTGTGGCTAATTGCTTGATTACCAGCCTGAAACAAAATGGAGGCCAGACCTTTTTAAGGCAGCTCAGGGCTGATGTATCAGAGGGGAATAAATGTATGGCAGGGGTAAAAATGTCCCTTAAAGACTATGAGTGATCCAAGCCAATAAATATTAAAGGTAATGTCATCAATACAGATGGCATTGTACTTATATCATGCAAAGAGAGATAATAGAAAGAAGGCACCCCTTGAAAGAGAGCTATTCTAGTATAGCAACAGTTAAGTTTTTTAAAAAGAAACCTGATTTCTGCCTGAAATGTAACCTTTCAAATGAACACTTAAATTGGAAAACACCATGGGTAAGAAATAGACCACAGCATTTAATTTGGACCGGCTAGTTGGAAGCCTATATTTACTGTACTATAATTTCAAATTTAATTAAGTCACACTGCTGACGCCAGTAGCATCCACGCAGTAAAGATGATTAATTGCATGCGTAAATGAAATATAAACAGCCCTAAAAGTAACATTAATGCTGAAACTTGCACACAGAAATGGTATGATAAATTTAAAGATAAGCGCCTACCTGGTCTTTGAGGCACATGCCAAAATGGGGATGAGGGCCCCCGCATTTGAATGGAATCACTGTACCAAAAATATAACCTTTTACAGATCATTATTTTTCTAAGACATGTGTCCAGCCTCCCCTTTGCCTCTCCTCTCGCACCTCGACCCCCAACATGATTTGTTATCTCCTGGAAGACTTTTCACACAATTTGCATTGTCATCTTATGGACTGGCTACCGGTGCGCAAACATGAGCTGACACACGGCGATGGTGGGACTGCGCTGTCTCAAGGCAGCTGCACTGTTATATATTCCACTTCGCTCCCATTGTACTTCCATCCTCAGCAGCAGTGGGACAAAGGGCCTGACAGAGCTAACCACGGATTGTCACCTTGATTTGTCCAGGCTAGGAGATATGCAGAAATGAATTACATTCTCCTGCTTTATGAACACAGCCCAGAAGCAAATAAGCTTGCAAACAGAATCTTCCAAACCATATTATCTAAGAAACATCAAGCATCTCCATAGATTCTACATGCTGCCTGGCTCCGTAGGTGAGGAAATGCAGAAAGAACCATCCGATTAGTGAAGACACAGAAAAGCTCTCCTCCCATAATACATTCTTGACATTAGAGCCCCCAACTCTCTCTGATTGAGAGATATGTAATTTGTATTCTGCTTAGCTTTTATTTTTGATGAACGGGATCACAACGCTTCAAAACGCAAACTTAAATCATGTTTTTCAAAAAAAATGTGCTATGGGAAATCTTGTAAATAAAGCTGTTTTCCTTTTAAGAAAAGAAAACTGAAACGGAAATATTTTTCTTAAAAATGAGAAAATAAGTGGCCACTCCATGTTTGTTATAACACACTTTTTGCTAAACCCAGAGCACATCTTTTAAAAATTTTGCCAGTCTTAAAGCTCTAAGCCTGAAAACACCCAAAATAGTTGTCTGCTAATGAGGAAATTTACTGGAAGATTTTTTCTGTTTTTTTTTTTTTTTTTTCATTTAATGCCAGTCATTTAATTTACTACTTTATTGACAAGGTGTTTGTGTGTCTTTGCGATCCAGGCAGTTTTAATAGCCACACATGGATAAATGGCAGACAAGGTCTAGTCATTTCTTTATGAAAAGATGCCTTCAAAATTGGAGAAAAGGGGAAAACTGTTTTTTTACCAGCTTTTTGAGGGAAGGATGATAAAGGAACATTTCTCTGTGAAGCAAAGGAGGGAAAAAAAAAAAAAAAAACAGTTGTCCTTTAAAACAAAATGATATAAAGATTATTTCACACACTCTTATACATTCCCTTAGAAATTCTTTCCATTTTTGTAGACAAAGCAGTGTGCTTGCTGATCCCCTCAAAGACACAAAACCAGAGTTTTATGTTTAAGAACTCTGCACTACATAATGTAACATAGAGTTCATTTTATTATTATTTTTTAAAGCTACCCACCTTGACAGCATACATAGAGTGCCTGGCTCTGAAGAAAAGCCTCAAGAAGCATTTCATCTGTTTGTTTTTTTCCTTTTAATTTATGAGACAGAGCTAATCTGAAGATGAAGCATTTAAACACCAAAATACTGCATTTTGTATCTGAGTATCTATTTAAAATACCCACAGCAAAAATATGTTCCATTCCAAAGACCTATTAATTTTGAATTTTAAATTGCACTATTCTATTGTCTTCTGCTTATACATATGGATTCTGCTCACAAGGCAACACTGGGTACCTAGTGTTTTAAATGGTGACGAGCACGAACCAACATGATACATGTAGTAGACAGTATGTATGAAAAGAACATAAAACCCGGCCCCATACAGAAATGCAAATGATACTTGATCAAAGGGCTGCACGTTCCTAGGGAAGGATTCAGGCAAAAATAAAACCTCCACTTTAAGGAGAAGCAGAAGTAAATCCTGCTCACTGTTTCCAATTGACTTAGGGAAAAAATCTAAATGTATCCAAAAGTACTGTTGATTATTGTCCAGGGGAAAATGGCACAAATGTGTCTTTCCTCGGAATTCTCTGCAGACAATCATCAGCGCTCTGCCGCCGTGCACCTGACTGCAGCAGGATCTGCTTGATGGTTACGGTGGGTGACAGAAAGGGGCCACTGCAAGTGCTATTATGCAGTTTGCACGGGGAGATTTCAGCACACTTCAGCTTTATCTAGTTATGCTAGGTAGTTGTGTGTTTCTTTCTTTTTTTTTTTTTCTTTTCTTTTACTAATAGTTGTGCATAGCTTCCACTTCTGAAATCCAGTTTGGACTCTGTGACCACCATTTACAGAGCCCTGTGTTTTAAGATTTAGCATTATTTGACAGGTTTTCAAGTTGCTTTGGCATTTCAATCTGCTCTATAGTTGTAAATAAAATGCACATGTTCATGCCTTTGTGCCTGTGGTCCTCTTTGAAAGAGATGTAATGCCACTTTATCTCTTTATTTTAATGGTAAGTTCTGAAAATGAGATACAAAATACCAAGGTTTTCTCCTAACTTATAATAGAAATACATACTCAATTCAAGGCTTTCGTGAAATTTTTCGATCTTTAGGACTAAATGGATTCCTCAAAGCGTGTCTTTTGTGTTTTTAAAATGTAACATGTATATTTTTCTTTAAAGTTAAGCATGTCTTATTATACACAATTCTGAAATTTGGAGTTATTTGCAATTATTTTATAATAAGTTCAATTAAATCTCTACATGAAAGGTGGAGGAGCATTCTATAGTCATTAAAGATGAAAAAAAATTGCCAAGGTTGAAATTTTAAAGGTTTAAGATAAACACATACAACCAGTTATTATCCTTTTAAATCAGTAATTAAGCTTAAGGGAAAAAAAATAAAGCATTTCATAGAGAACATAAAAAAAATATTTTAAAACCTAAGATTTTGTCCCAGAAAATCCTAATTGGTCACCCTCTCTCCCCATTGCATTCTCACTCCACACCAGAATGTTCTTTAGGAACGTAGGTTAAAAGCGAGGAGGAAGCGCACATGACTGTTCAGCATTGCCCTAAACTTTCATTACATTTAAGAGCAAAGCAAGCCACACAAGTCTGCTACCTGATATATTATGGAGTGGGCCGTCTAAGGTTCTATTTTCCACGTAGGGTCAAGACTGCTGACATGGGATTAATCAGCTACTCCTCCTAAACCATGAATCAGAACAATTGCTGTCAGTTTCATGTGGTACAACTGCCTGGAAATAGGAGAGTTGGAAAGTAAAAGAACATATCAGGAATGTAGAAAAGAAAATGTTAGTGGATAGCTGTAACTCCAGTTGGGCTCCTTGTGATTTGGGATAGTAATCAAATTAAAAGATGAAATTCATGTCCAAATGACTTGGGAACATCTTTCTCACCTTTGCCTTTTCCCATGGAGATCTCATTTCCTTACATCAATGGTGATATTTGATAAAAACTTCCCACTCATTGACTCTCTTTCTGTAGGCACCACTTATGTTCAAGTCCACGTTTAAACATGTCTGTTGACCCAGGGTTAAATTCAAGGAAGCCTGTGCAAAATGTGTGTGGCTCTTCCGCATACATACTGCAAAGCCAATATTGTATTTAACCTCTCTGTGAATGTTTACATTACAGAATTAGAAAATACTAGGTGCAAATGTCTGGGTAAAGGGAAACTGAAATCCTTAACTATTAGAGAGGAGTGTGACAAGCTTCTTTTCATACCAGGATCCACTTAGATTTAAATGGCCTTCTTCCTAAATAAGATTGCGTCTTTAACTAAAAATGATATGAAAATGGACACTTACCGATCACGTTTAGAAAAAATAACTATCTCTTGCATCCTAAATGATATTCAGAGAAAATCAAGAATTATTTTTCTTGAGGATAAAGTATCACATGCAAAAGCATTTTCTATTTGTTAGCATTAGAATTGGATTTTCTCAGGACAGCAAGTGTTAAGACTGTGTAATATAATATACAACCAGGCTACATGGGCAAAAGTGATGAATAATTGTGCCATAAAAATGGACTAATATTTTATTAAGGGATAGAAAAATGTAGGGAATTTTTTAAAATGAAAATGTATTGTCAATGATTAAATTTAATATTTTTCAATAGCAATCTTTTGTTAAATTTTGAGATAGAGTTCTCTAGAAAATAGTCCTGCCATGATTAAAAAGTGAAAAGATGTCTTTATGTCAACAGATTTTTTTAAAGTTAAGAGAATATGTTATTCAAAATATTAGGAACAAAAATTATCTATAAATATAATAATGTGTCATTTATAAATGTAATTAGATTCCATGTACACTGAGATCTGCTTTTACATAACTGAATATAAAAATGTATTTTGGTATTTTGTGATGTTACCAAAAAAGTGTTCAGAGCATCACATATTACATAAAAAAATTCAAATTGATAGTATATCATGCAAAAATTACATTCTATGAACCAAATTCACTCACTATCTACTCAAATTGTATTTTATCCTAGCCATATACATGGTACATATGGGCAACTAGAGGTTTGCTATTATTAAAACATACTGCAGAATTAATACATGAAATGAAATTATTCCAAAGAAAGATATATAATATTAAAATTATATAATTTTACTTTAGCAAGCAATAGTAAGTACTCATTTTATACCACAAAATTTCTATAGTTAGCTTAAATGTAATATTTAATCTATCTATATTAAAGTTCTCAAGAAGACAGAATGACATAAGAAAGAAATGCTAGTATAGGTAACCTTGTCAGCATTTATTCTTCTTCAAAAGAACTTACCCTATTACTTTAAGACATTGCTTGGGAACAAATGTATAGCTGTCATCACCAACTCTTTAAGATTAGAACAGTATTTAAAGTGTTTTTGTAAATATAAATGTTTATTTGAGTAAATAGTGTGGGGATTGAAATTAAAGCTATATTATTTCTTCAGTGAAAAATATTTTTGTTTAATAGAAAAAAGTGTAAAATGATGTGAACATAGATTAGCCCTGTAGAAGTGATTACAAGAAACACTGTTTTTGGAAATTGCTGGCTTATTTTTACCTAAATAAGATAAAAGATTAATGCATTTGATAATTGATGAAATATTTGATTATAAAAATAATTGGTTACAGTGTAATTCAAAATGACTGTTTAACAGAACTCTGACAGTGATTTATAAGATGTTTGATAAAATTACTGCCACATTTTCAAATTGTACAAGGTGGTCTAAATAATTGGTAAAAGGTTATTTAGAATGATTTTAATTTTTCTTCTGGTTTTTATTATTGCTTGCAACATAAGTAAAAACATGATAAAAATATTTCCAAAGACTTCCATAAATGTATCTAGATTCTCTCTCTATATATATATATGCATACATATATAATTTTCTTTTTTACCATTTCTGGGATTTATTCTAATTTGGAGCATTTAGTGCTATTCTTTTTGTTTCAAAAGAAAATTCATAGTATCAATATAATTATCCTAATTCTTGAATGGAAGCATCATATGAAATCATTTATATAGCAAGTGGTATTCTGCTCCTTTTTTGAGAATGAGAATATTATGCTTATCCAAAATTTTTAAAAAATGTGCTATATATATATTTTAAAAGATTTGATAAAGGTGGTCAGAGATGAAAACACATGCATGAATCTCAGAGTAAAATCAGGGTAATTGAGTACAAACAAAGATGAACAGGTTTAAGGCTTAGCATTATACCTGAATACAATTCCTGCCAAAGTCAAACTGCTGCAGAAATATAGAAGTGCTCCCAAAGAGAGTAAGGTGGGGGAGGCAGCAGAGGAAGAGAAAAGGGGGTCTTGATAACCTTTAGGAAGGCAACCAATTCACTGATATGACTCCTACCTTTCTCCACAGAATGGTTTGCACTGAGAAAGGCTGGACACCCTGATCAAAGCCATGCTCAGCCTCTGGACTCTTGCTAATTTGTCCTCAATTATAGATGACCTTTAGGCAAAGAAGGAAAGAGAAATAATTCTGTATCATTTTAAATGGAATAAAATTAGTACTTTAAAATTGCTGTGTATACCTGCACAACTGGACCTCAGACCATTTTTACTTGCCTTTTCTTTATCTACGTTTTGTCTGCTTTCTGCGTACCACATGGGAGAAGAGTTTTAAATACTTATGTATACCTTTAGAGAATATAATCAATACTTTATTATGCTCTACAAATTCCATTTTAAATCTACTTACAAGGATCAAGAAGCATGTGTGAAAATGATTTATAAAGCAGGGTTTTTTTCTGTAAATAATTGGTGTAAAACCTTGATTTTTTTCTAATGAAAATAATATCAAAAGGGTTGCTAATTATAGTAAAACCAAGCTATTATTATCTCTACTTGGAAAAAAAATCCCTTAAACGATTTGCTTCCCAAATATATGGATACCTTGAAATTAGAAAACTGTCAAATATCATTTGAAGAAGAGAGAATTCTTCTGACCAACTAAGAATGCTTTAAATATATATCTGAGAAAGACTTTAACATTATTAAAATTACCTTTAAGCTTTTTGTAAGTTTTTTTTATTTGAAAAACAAAAATATTTTTAGCTTAATGCTGCTCTAAAAATCTACATGAAAGAAATAGAACTATCACCTGACAAATGTATTGTCAAACAGGAAGAGTTTTTAAATATCAACACATTCCATATAGGTAGTATTTGGTTAATAAAATTCCTCTTATAATTGGGAACTTACTCTCAGAGATGCTAAATCACATAAATTATCTAGTCTCTATTCAAATCATTGAAATGTTTAAGAAAAAAATTTAAAGATTTTATATCTTTAAAAATTATTTATGTCTTTCTTGCCTTGTACCAGAGAAATGACACTTTAAAAGCTTTCATAGACTCCTTTTTGTTAAGGAAAAAAAAAATCTTTGTAATTATTTTTTTTCATTTTTTTAACTCCACTGTGTTAAATCTGAAAAAAATAAATAATAAGAAAATAAATCATCTACAATCCTAAGAGCCATAGGCAACTACTGAAAATATTTTGGAATATTTCCTTCCAGTTTGTGTTTTCCCTAGAATTTTGCTTTTTATATAAATTTAATATTATAAATTTTACATAACTTAGTATTCCAAAGTAGTTAGTTCCAAAGTTTATTAGAATTTTCCCACATCACTGAAAGCACTTTGTAAACAATTGTAAAGATTATATGATAATCAATCATATAATAATGTTAGCTAAATCACTTTTAAGAAAATAAGGAAAGATAGTTGTTTGAATAATATTATGGTGGACACTTTTGTGAAGATTAAAAATCACCCTGAGTTCTTTTTTTTCTTCCTTATACAGTTTAGAATTTTTTCAGTTGTTTAAGACAAAAGAGAAAAATAAAAAACACTGAGTTATAGTGAAAATTGTTTATCAGATAAATAGCTCATCTTAAACAACACAATTTGCCTAAAAGCTTGCAAAGCGTCCCTCACTTGGGGGCATGTGAGAAGGGCTGTAATAAGAATAGCTGAGATTTGCTGGAGTCAAAGCTTATGGAAAGAAGAATCTGCAGGTTTAAAAGGTAATGCTATAATCTTGCATTTATTCGGAGCAAACCACAGATGTGCAGTGTGACCATTTGCAAATGTCATTTAAAAAGGACACACAGCTATGAATTCCATATTTGTTTCAGATAACCTTGTTGCTTTGTATGCTGAGATAACATTTGTGTGTGTGATATATGTACATTCACCTTAAAATGTTGTAGAAAATGAAAGTCACAGGAACTGCTAAATGAAATGATGAGGAAAGTGTGCAATCAGGTGTGTAAACAAGGTGTCCATCTGCGAATATTTAAGAATGTTTTAGGTGCATAAAGATCTTCTTTCTTTGCCACTTTCTCACTATAAAAAATTCCCCAGGAGAAAGAAATGGCTTGTTTAGATCAATAGGGTTTTTGGAGATATTAAAAAATATTTTGCCAAAAAAAACCCCAGCAACAACAAAATCTCATCTTTATTAGATGGTATTTGTGATTACAGGCAAGATTTTTTATTTGCTCTTTCACTGATCACTCTAATTGACTGAACTGACTTGATCTGACTTGATGCTAAAGATACAATGGAATATCTTAAAATAAATGTAATGATCAATTGAACAATTTGACAGAATTTTTGTTTAGTTGAACAGTTATTTTGCTTAATTGATCATCTTATTTTGTTTGGGGGATATATTGTCTTCGTGTGTGTATGTGTGTGTGTTTATGTGTGTATGTTGAGAGAGGGACGATGGCTAGGAAATTTCATGCCTAAGGAGAAGTAGAAATGATCACAGATGCAGGAAGTATTTAAAATAACACACAAAGGAATCTCTGAAGCCTTGATTACAAGTGTCAAATATTTCTCACATGTTGCAACTATAAAATGATCCTGGCTCCATTACTTCAGAGAGCCAAAATATATGGTATCTGCATGTTAAAGATCTAAGTAGGGTATTAATTGTGCTCTTTCTCATTGGAGTTTATTTTCAAAGCAAAGTGCACAGGATATATTTAGAAATATGATTTGATATATCCATGCTTGCAAAGGGGAACCCGAGTGACTGAAATGATTTTATAAAAATGAATATGTCCTAAGATGTGCCCTCTCGGTTGTTTTGCTGGTTTATTTTAACTTGGAAAAAGTAATCTAATCTCCGCTTGTTAAGAAGATTATTTAATGTATTAATTTATTTAAAATTTGAATACTCTTGATATCATGTGAGTTCCAGACATCCAAAGCAGAGAAAGAATTATGAGCCCAAACACAAAGGAAGGGTTTAAGCTTCAGTATCTGTTTTACTGCAACCCTCATTTTGTAAAGTAACAAAAGTGTTCATTCTTGAGTTAATGAAAAAAGTAATAGTTTCCATTTTTTTTCCCCAGCAAATCATCAAATTGAAGAATGAGCCCTCCTAAATTTGAAGGAAAGTGAAAACTTAAGATGTTCTTTCTTGTTTTCCTTGGGGGTGTAAAGAGAGATTGTTCTTTTTCAATTTATTTTGTATCAGGAAGTTACATATTTTTGTGGATAATTTAATTACCTTCTATACCTTGTGGATTTAGAACATTTCAAGGAATGTTTCCACTTCCCTCCCCTCCACCCCATATCTCATACATGATATAGAATAGAAATCTTTGAAATGCTAGTGTTTTCACATGAGGCTAATTCCTTGAAATTATGATCTTTGTCTTTCTAAGGGAATGTATGTGTGAATTAAAAATTCTTAGCTTGGGAAAATATATTCAACACTCTCAAAACACTCAATATATACTTATTTTCACTTAGTTACTTCCGTCTAATATACTATAATCAATTCCACTGACAGATCCCATTCAAGTACCATATAATTGTTTCCTGATTTGGGGTACCAGAATTCTACTAAATGTAGAGAACCGAATATAAATTAATAGACGCGATCTCACAGAAAAACTCCAAACTGACATATTCAGAGAAATCTTTTCATTTAGAGGCATCATCTCCAGAGCCTGTATTTATTCCATTTGTGTGGCCACTCTTGTCTTTAAAATGAACTTGTATGCACATCTGCTTACAAATTTGCAGTGAAGGTAAATTATTGTGTATTGAGAGGATTTGTAACATCATTCAGTGTCA
Source organism: Bos taurus (assembly GCF_002263795.3). Classification (NCBI taxonomy): domain Eukaryota; kingdom Metazoa; phylum Chordata; class Mammalia; order Artiodactyla; family Bovidae; genus Bos; species Bos taurus. The sequence continues at coordinate 28,827,078 of NC_037341.1, forward strand.
ATACTGGTGGACATGTAGGTAATCTAGCTTGTTTTAGGTGAAAATAAAAGAAAGATTGTAAGAGGCTGGGTGATATAATCATGAGATCAGTCTTATTTTTTTTTTTTTTAAGTTTTTTGTTTTAAGGCAGACCATTTTAAAAGCCTTTATGGGGAATTTGTTACAATATTGCTTCTGTTTTATGTTTTGTTGTTTTGGCCGCCAGACATGTGGGATCTAAGTTCCCTGACCTGGGATCAGACCTGAGCCCATTGCATTAGAAGGTAAATTCCTAATCACTGGAAGGCCAAGGAAGTCCCACAACAAATCTTCTTGTATGATTCATGACCATATTCAGAAGATAGTTCTCAAAGATGAGTTTCAAAACAAGTTATGAACAAAGACAGTAGAATTGGTGAACTGGATGTATGGGCCCCAAGATGGCTCATATAAAAGACAATACTCATTTGAATATATGCATACTAATTTGCTACTTTTAAATATATCTACTCATTACTCTATGGCAACATGTTTTATGACTTTCACTGCATTTATATCTTGAAAGAGAAGAAAATCATGTGCAGTTGGAAACTGGAGCGGCAGTATATTCTATAGCTTGGGTCCCAGCCAGTTAACTGTTTTCTCCCAGGACTGCTATTTATAAACAGTAATCTATTTATAATGTATTTATAAACAGAAACAGCACTTTATTCCACCGCACTGGGTTTTGCTTACAGAGTCCTTTATTTGGTCATTTCATCCATTAGTCACACAAGAAAGTCCGTCTTATTACCTTTGCGTCACAATTTCAGACCTCCAAAATGGCATTATCCAGTTTGGAATGCTCGGTTTATGTGGATGTGTGTTTGAATGAATTATCATCATTTCTCAAACCAAAATAATCCTCAAAGAGAAAAGGTTCTCAATTGTTGATGGGAGTCTGTAATTTGAAGAACATGTCACAGGTCGTGAAAATATTTCCAAAATTCCCTTTTTAATAATATTTTTATTAGTGCCCATTCATCAATTTAAAGTGACTTTTTGAAGGGGGTAGAACTCTGAGTGTCCAATTCCTGATGTGTGTGTCTAAAACATTTTCAGAAAATTTTATTTTCACACATATATTTATTGCAGAACATAGTTATGAAAATGGTATTAAGTCACATGAGTACTTTGCTTCTATGAGTAATCCCTTACTTAGGATTTAAATTCAACTCAGAATAAAAACTAGATTAAAGAGCATACCAAAACTAACTTTAATTGTAAAGTAAAATAATTTTTAGATGTAATGTCTGATTAACTTTCACTTCCCCATTCCAGGAAAATGGCATCATCATTATTGTTGGGCTCCATTTTTATTTTTGACTACAAAAGTTTAGAATAGCAAAGAAATAATGTATTTCAGTGCACTGTTAAAGGAGTAATAAAAAGCACTTCAAACTTAGAAATGTTCGATTTATCAATTTGTAATTATGAACATCTTATCCACTGGTTGATTTAAATTAGTTACATGTCCATGTATATGGGCTTCTCAGAAGGAACTAGTGGTAAAGAATTCACCTGCCATTGCAGGAAGCGTAAGAGATGTGGGTTCCATCCCTGAGTCTGGAAGATCTCCTGGAGGAGGCAATGGCAACTCGCTCCAGTATTCTTGCCTGGAGAAGAGAATCCCATGGACAGAGGAGCTTGGTGGGCTATAGTCCACAGGTCACAAAGAGTTGGACATGACTGAGGCGACTTAGCACGCAGGCACACATGCAGGTCCATGTATATAGGATATGTCTGGCCAGGAAGTCATCAAATCCTTTAATGTATCTCCCTGGGCCAATTTCTTTTGTGTAAGTTTGGATATTTCAAAATGTAAATGTGAGAATTGTTTTAATCCTTTAAATTTTCTCTTGCTTTATTTTACTTAGATGGAGAAATCTACAGATTTCATTGGAAAAAATTGCTGTGAAAATTCTTGTTAATATGCTATTCCATTTCCTAACCATTAAGACTTAAACGCCAACTTCAAGAGACACTTCTTCTATGTATAGGGCTCCAGAATTCTCTGAACATTTATGACAAAGTTTCTCTCTCATCCATATGCCTCCTACTCCTTGCCCACCCCCTCTTCGAATTTCTTATACATTTCCTATAACACCAAACATTATCAAGGAAAGTTCTAAAAATATGATTGATGGATAGATTATTTTCAGAACCAGAAAAATTTAGTCTAATTCTATATTCTGTACCTGAGGAAACCAAGACCCAGAAATGAAAGAGGTGATTTGCTCAAGATCATTCAGTCGGTACCTTTCAAGTGTGAAGAACTTTTCCAGACTCTCAGGACATACCACAGTGCTCCATGATAGCAGAAAGAGAAATATAATCTCTCTCTCATTCTTTTTTTGGTCTCTTTGTATTTAGCTGACCCGATGCTGTTTATTATCTAAAGAGATTTAGAACTCATTTTGGCTTCCCCCCACCCCGTCCCCGATCGTGCAAAAATACATTTTTCTCAAGGGAATAAGAAAAAAGTCAAGGCTAAAATAGGTCAAGCTTTGAAACCACCAAAGTGGAGCTGATTTGAAACTTTTCCAAAGCAGTCAGTGTCCCCTCACTATAAGAGGTGATGGTCGCCAGGAGCAACTTGTCTCTGGAGCCCCCATCAGCTCTGTAGCAACACACGGGGAAGAGGGGAGGGGGGATGTGGTGGAGGGGGGTGTGGGAGGGGGTGGCGCTGCCACAGAGATGAACTGAGCAGTAAATCCTTGAAGGAGACCACAGGGCTTTTTAGGATGTTCATTGTGTTCTTCCTTATTTGGAATTCTGTTTATGCTGCTAACATTAGCATAGATTTTCCTTAATGAATGCTTTCCAGCTGAAAGATGGTGAAAGATATACTATGTGAATCTTTTTAATATTAGTTCATTAAATTAAAACAGTTCTGACTTACAATAAGGGCTTTTCCTTTTGATGTGCTGTGCTCGAGTTTGCAGATAATGTCCATGACAATATGTGTGTGTCCCCCAAAGATGATCTTTTTAATCAAAGTCATTTAGTGTTAGCACTCTTGTATAATAATTCAAGAGTTTTTCTGTCAGATAATATGAAAGTGATAACATGAAAATGTGGCTTTTTTATAACGTGGATCCATGCATTTAGTTGAAATCATTTCTTTCCCTCAAACTCAGGCACCAACTGCCGAAATATACATATACATATTTCACTCCTTACCAGCATTAGGTTAGGCTACTTCTTCCATTTTCTTATAAATTACAGGGAGTCGGGGGAGGGAGACTTCTTCAAAATCCGCCTATGCAAAACCAGAGAGCAAACATCACCACATTCTTGATGGCTGCATTTACTAAATCACTCCCAAATTAGATGCTTCAGAAACAACATGCTACACAAATAGTAAATATCCTGTTCATGCATTGCCTAAAGGCTATGGACTGTATTACCCTACATACCCATCACAGAAACAATAGAATAAAATGATTCTTCAAGGTTAGAGAAATCAAACTCACTCAGCCACTTTTCACAAGGAATATTTGGATAACCAAAGCTTGACGCAAGTACTCGTTACCATCCATTGTGACAAGCTGGGGACAGTCCATGATCTTATTAGTATCTAGTCATTCACAGTTTGCTTTTTTCTGTATCAAAACATGCACACAGATAAAAGGAATAAATTGTTTATTTCCCATGCTACTAGGCAATTATAAATATTTCAGCAAAAGGGTTATACGGTGCCAAGGTTAGAATCTAATAGAATAATTCAAGATGCAAATAGCATTGTCTAGTTAGGGAATGCCAATGCCCCAAATTGTCCTCAGTTGATTGACTTCTAGAGAAAAGACTTAGAATAATGTAGACAGTAGCTTTTACAAAGCTGCTAGCCTATCACTTGTCACTTCTGTGGAATCTCTTTCATTTGTTCTTCTCTGGACTGTATTCATAGGAAATCATACTATACACTGCCCACAGCTATTAACAGTTGAGAACTACTTATTTCAATTCTAGAATATTTTTAAAGTCAACAATAGAGTATTTATTGTAACAAATATTGAATTTGTTACAATATTGCTTCTATTTTGGTATTTTGGCCTCCAGGCATGCAGGATCCTACCCCCATGACCAGGGAGAGAAACCACACCCCCTGCCTTGGAAGGTAGACTTAACTACTGGACCACAGGGAAATCTCTCAATTCTAGAATATCTCTTTTTTCTATATATATATATATATATATATATATATATATATATATATAGTGGCTTCCCAGGTGGCACTAGTGGTAAAGAATCAGCCTGCAAATACAGGAAACATAAGACATGTGGGTTCGATCCCTGGGTTGGGAAGATCCCTAGAGGAGGGAGTGGCAATTCACTCCAGTATTCTTGCCTGGGGAATCCCATGGACAGAGGAGCCTGGAGGGCTACAGTCCATAGCGTCGCAAAGAGTCGGACCCGACTGAGAGACTGAGCACACACATAATTGACATGTTTCAGGTACACAGTTATACATGTACACATATATTATTTTTGAGATTATTTTCCATTACAGTTATTACAAGATATTATAGTTCTCTACCCTGCATATAACACCTTTGTTGCTTGTTGCATATCCATTTTTTTTTAAATAGAAATCTATCATTCTATTCATACTAAGTCAAACAAGTGGAATCAAAATCTAGACTAGCCCACCAGGCTATTCTAGATTATCCCACCAGGCTCCTCTGTCCATGGGGATTCTCCAGGCAAGAATACTGGGGTGGGTTGCCATGCCATGCACCAGGGAAGCTTCCTAACCCAGGGATTGAACCCAGGTCTCCTGCATTGCAGGTGGATTCTTTATGGTCTGAGCCACCAGGGAAGCCCAAGAATACTGGAGTGGTTAGCCTATCCCTTCTCCAGGGGAACTTCCTGACCCAGGAATTGAACCAGGCTCTCCTGTATTGCAGGTGGATTCTTTACCAGCTAAGCTACCCGGGAAACTCCCAACATTAGAAATCTAGCATTCTATTCATACTAAGTCAAACAAGTGGAATCAAAATCTAGAATATTTTAAACATAGAATTAAAAAGAGTTGCCAAGCTACTTGGTTATCTCACCACTTCTCTTTTATAAGAATTTCAGGGAATTCTGCCAAATTTAACATGCTAGACAACTTTTGCTCGTATTGTTTTTCATAACTTATGGAATGGTTTGCAATAGCAAACATGTTAAGTATTTATTCACAGGTTGAATAGTCTCTGACAAATAAAAATATGATTATAGATTCATGGAAATAGAAGGGCTTGGGGACTTACTGAAGTCAACCATCTCATGCTACAGGTCAAAGACGACATGCTGGTGAAATAAAGCAATTTGTCCTCAACTGAAGTAAATATTTAGTGGCAGAGGCAAGACCAGTACCAAGATCACACAACACATTGGTTGATGTAGTGCTTCTTATGCCATATTACAGTCCTTTCCAGAACTAGTGTTTATGTATTTGTTTGTTTGTTTCAGGAAGGGTGAATAAGGTGAGGCTACTTAAGTGTCTACTACCCCGTTTGCATCTTCCTGTGTTTCTCATAACCCTCTATCGTTATGGAAATCCTCAACTCTTCTATGCGCCAAAATCATTGCCTTCATTTTCTACCCTTCTCATGACATTTCCCTTGTGTTCTTTCCATTGCACAGATTATAAAGGACTCTTACAATGCTGTGGTTCTTTTTTAGAGGTTCTGGGATACACAGGAAGGATTTAGGATATTTCAAAACAGGAATCTTTCTTCCACTTTTAAAAGATGAAGCAGATGGGACATCCTGCTCCGCAGTCACTGGGGTTTACTTTGGGGAAGAAAATCAGGGGTGGAGTTTTCCAAAAGTTTTAGGCTCTTTTGTGATTAAATTTTAATCATCTGTCTCTTTGTCAGTTAAAAATAGTCTGTCTTGTGTCTATTATGATAGACGAGTGGTAACAGATGAAGAACAAAACAAACTCTCCCCTTTGTTGAAAGAAACAAAATAAAATAAAGGACCAGGCTACTTGTCCTAAATTTTAAATCTAAGAAGGATGGACAGAAACAAAGAGTCTATTTGTGCTGCTTTAGTATTCATGTGCATTAACTAATAACACACTCAGACGGTAAAGAATCCACCTGCAGTAGGGAAGACCAGGGTTCGATCCCTAGGCTGGGAAGATTCCCCTGGACAAGGGGAAGGCTGCCCACTGCAGTATTCTGGCCTGGAGAATTGCATGGACAGAGGAGCCTGACAGTCCAAGGGGTCGCAAAGCATCCGACGTGACTGAGCGACTTTTACTTTCTTTATTATACTTTCTATATTAGTTCTATATTACTTTCTGTATTAGTTCAGTTGGGGGTTTTCTTGGTGTGTGTACGTGTGTGTGTATCTATGTGTTCCATGGACAGAGGAGCCTGGCAGGCTACAATCCATGGGGTCGCGAAGAGTTGGACGTGACTGAGCAACTTTCACTTTCTTTCACTTTCTATATTAGTTCAGTTGGGGTTTTCTTGGTGTGTGTATGTGTGTGTGTCTAAGTGCCGGTGTGTGTGTCTGTGTGTTGATAGAAGTGAGTATCTCATGTGTGTATCATTTAGATTCTTTCCAAAATATTATTCTTAAACATGAAGGAGGCAAATATTTCACTAACATGCCATTGTCAAAATGAAGAAAAATCCAGTTAACTGGTGAAGGTTGTTCAACTCAATGCTGTGAGATCCCATATGGGAATACAACCTTCTGGAACACATCCTTTAAGGGAATGCATCCAAAATATTAATTAAAGCAGTTCATCTTTTGAAATTCGCATGTTTTTTGCATTTTTACGTAGTTTGTTTATTAGTATTATACGTTTCCTGGGCATATCAGAATATATGTATATACACATTTAAATATGTAAAACATGCTATAAATACAAACACAATTGTTAATCAACATAAGATGCAAGAGTTAAAACATTATAGAACTTTACCTCCTCCTCCTCAAAATAAAAAAAAAAGCACAGATTCTAGGCTAAAACACAAATAGTGGGGAAAAAAGGCTACTATGGAACATTCAGAAACTGAGCGTGAGGCCCATTGTGTTTCACACTCCCTTTAGAATGGCAAAAGTACTTTAGGAGGGTTGTTTCTTATTTTTAAAGGCACACAGGGTGGGGACACACAATCTTTATGCACAATAAATAAAATGGCAATTTTCCAAGAGCTCTAAGCTGCAGCTAATTAGCATATTAATTTATATAAATAAAATTCTCTTTGCTGTTCTTCAGTGTTCTGCCTGAGAAATGCAACAAGATGAATGAACATGACAAATCAAAGTGAAATTTACAGGCCTAAAAAAGAATAGATACAGAAATAATCCTTTGACCTTACTCCAACTTTTCTGACCCTCTTTTATCAGTGACATTTCTCCACGGAGCCCCTAAACATGAACTTCTCATTCTTCCAGACTTAAATTCTAAAGGCAAGTTTACAAAGAAGAGAACATTCATCTGTTTACTCCTGGACTTGGGCTCCTGGCTGGAAGAGCCAAGATCACAATGCAGGGGAGTGACTTTCATTTATTCTTGCATCTACTTTTAAGTTTTTATCACATACATTTTCTTAACAGAAATAAAAACTTTTATTTGCGTCTTTAAAAAACGTTTCCTTTCATACCAAATATTTTAACTATTTTTAGTTTTTGCTAATTGTTATGTTTAACCCAATTTAAAATAAATGAATCTTTTCTCAAAGCAAAGTCCATATTTCAAAAGAAATTGCTGGTTGAAAAGAAAAACAAGGCCTTAATTTCCAGGAAATATTTCACTCAACTAATGTTTTCTTATAACCCTGTTACTCTGAAATTAAATTTGATATAATAAGTACTTATAGATATGTGTGTATCTACCCACCCATCTTTCTCATTTTTATGTAGATACATACATATGTATATATATCTGGCTATAATCCCTTTGGCAGAATACAGCCTGCAAAACCATAAGTGGTAACCCTGGTTATTAACCACTACTAAGTGGTAAAATCAGTTCTATGAAAAAGAGAGTAAAACAGAAAATAAGAGAACTCATTTCTTTACTATATATTCTTTACTATATCTTAACTATATCATTTCATATAGTAAAGATAAATAATGTTCTATAAGATGTTTTATCAGATATGTGTCTGTGTCTCAGTGTGTGTATTGTAATGTATTATGTATTCGTTGTGGTAAATTATAGTCACAACAGTGCGGAAGATCTTCCAATAAAGCAACATATAGGAACATAGAAAAAAATAGAGTCTAGACTATGAAATGCATTACTTAATGCATATGTTCAATAAATATTTATCACTAGTACAACAGAGAACAAGACAAAGTCTGTGAAATGATGGAACTTATGTTATAGTAGAAAAAAAATCTACAGGTAAACAAAATGCACATTCGATATAATCTCTAGTGATAAGTGTTATAAAGGAAGGAAAGATAAAGAGGATTAGAGAATGAAACCAAGGGTAGGACGGGAACTCTTGCAATACATATGACTGTAAAAGCGACCCACGAGGGGTTGACATCTGATCAGGAACTTGAACAGTGTGAAGAAGAGCATTTGAAATGAGGACTCAACAAAGGCAAAGTCCCCAAGGTAGGAACAAGATCAGCGTGTATTGAGGAACTGCAAGAAAATCAGTTTGAGTGGACTGGAGAGACTAAAGTGAGGAGTGGTTTAAATGACACACAGAGACGCAGCTGCCAGCTCTGTGGGGCTTTTCAGCTTTGCAAAGAACTCTGGACTTCATCCTAAGTATGATGGTGAAGTTGCATGGAGGATTAAGACAGGATTCCATCTCTTATAGATATCTCTAGGTACTCTGCGAAGAATAGACTAATGTGAAAATGGTAGAGTAAAAAGAGAGAGGAAGAAAGACTAGTATGAAGCCAATCGAAGTAGAGAAAAAATAATATGACAAGAGCTTGCCATAGGAGGGCAGTGATGGAAGGACGAGAACAGGTTTGAGTCAGGATACATTTTACCCAACAGGATCTGCCAACAGAATAAGTGATGAATATGAAGGAAAAAGAAGCAACAAGAATGAATCTTTGACATTTGATCCTAACAATTCTGTAAATAGTGGTGATCTCGTACTGATACATAAAAGGCTTGAGGAAGAGAGGATTGGGGGTGGGTGACTGAAAAATTAGGTACTTTTGCTTTTTCCTTCCTCTTAATATACTATCATTATTATAGCTTTCAAATAAATATTAAGAAATTTCTAGGATCCAGAGTCTGTGATAAGTGTTGGAAACATAAAATAAAACCTTTACTTATGCAAATAAAACAAAAACCAAAATAGAAATTGTAATGTAGATATAATTTGTACTATCATAAGTGTATGAAGAGGATATTTGAGGAGCAGAAAGTAAAGAATCTATATGAGTTTGAGAGATTATTAAGTATTTCCAGTAAGGATGAAACTGGAGCTCTGTTTTAAAAAAAGATGAGTTGAAATTAGCAAGAATAACAATGGATAGGAGATACAGAGGATACTGTGCAGGGCCAGGGACTTCCCTGGTGGTCCAGCGGTTAAGACTTTGCCATCTAATGCAGGGGGTGTGGGTTCAGCCCCTGATCAGGGAGCTAAGATCCTACATGCCTCATGACCAAAAATCCAAAACATAAAACAGAAGCAATGTTGTAGCAAATTCAACAAAGACTTTAAAAACGGTCCACGTTAAAAAAAAAAAAAAAATTGTTGAAAGAAGTTCATGGGCAAATGCATAGAGAAACAAAGCACAAATTTTTGGAAAGCTAGAAGCTCATAGAATAAAGGGTCTATGTTAGATAGTGGCAAATGAAAAGCTGAAATGCTCAGCAGAGACAAAATCATAAAGAGTTTTGTCTAGAGAGCTAGGTGTTTGATTTTTACCGAAATATATGAAAAGACATAACAGGATTTAAATACGGGGGAACATTGAGAGAATTAGACTCTTTGAGACCCCATGAACTATAGTCCGCCAGACTCCTCTGTCCATGGAATTATCCAGGCAAGAATACTGGAGTAGGTTGCCATTCCCTCCTCCAGGGTATCTTCCCAACCCAGACATTAAACCCGGGTCTTTTGCATTGTAGACGGATTCTTTACTATGAGGCACCAGGGAATAGTATGATTAGATAAATTCGATGAGGGTGAGACTAAAGGCAGAAAATACAAACAGAATGCTTTTACATGAATCAAGGATAGAAATGGTGAGATCCTAAATAAGGCACTGATAACAGGGATTGGGAAAAAGGAAATTAAGTTCCACTATGTTAAGGAATACAGGCACTGTAAGTTGAGTGCTCTTTGAGAGACTATCAATCCATGGGCATTGAGAGTGCAAGCAGATTACACTTCAGACACATTTTATGCCTGCTTGGGAAATACTTAAAGAGTTCCAGTCATAACAACTTAAACAGTTCACTTGCCGAGCTCTAGACTACTCTAACTTAGGTTCTTCCTAAGTCCCAGACGCTTTACACTTCACACTTCAGGCTCTTAGGTCCCGATTTCTGCTATAATAAGCTGTCTAATCTTCACTTTCCCCTTTGACCTGTACACTCCCTGTTGTTCTATTATTATAAGCAGTGTGTGTGAAAGTGTCAAGTGCATTGGCAGAGGAAAGAACAGTGGTGTAGACCTCATACCTGGTGCAGCGTTAGCCACTAACCAGCTATTTGGCCTTCAATAAGGTTCCTTTCCAGAATATAAGCGTTTTCATCACAAGGCTATTTGTCACTGTGAGGAATTAGAAACATTCAGAATGGCCAATAATATGCAATCAAGTAAATAGAATTTTTTTTAATCTCAAAATATAATCTTGCATTCCAAGTCATGCCTTTGGAATATTTAATAATACAGAAAATGTGCATGAGATAGTCTTACATAAATAGAAAGTATATTTTGTTTTAAGCGATGAAAAACTGGATATATATTATAGAAAAAACTTTGAAAAGATATTTAACAAAAAGATATTCACACTTATATCTATGAAAAGTGACTGCGGGTAATTTTTATTTTCCTCTCTGCAATTTATCTGTACTTTTTAATGTGTTCCCTAACAAAAAAATAAACTAACTTTATAATCACCAGAAAAGTCATTAAAATAATCCATGATTTTCTCATCCTAAAGAACAATTTCAAATACAGTGTAGATTTGATTAGGGTATATTCAGCAGCTACTCCAGACAACTCAGTTAAAAGTGCCTTATATTCCACTTCCATTCAGGATAAAAACAGTTGCAGGATAATATTGCTTCCATTCTAGCAATGAGAATAACCCAGACAACCTATACAACAATAACTTTGTTTTTTGTTTGTTTGTTTTTAATCATCACAGACATCAGGATACAAAGAAATCTAAATAACTGATATCTAGAGAGAAGGTTGAGCGCCAAAGAATTGATGCTTTTGAACTGTGGTGTTGGAGGAGACTCTTGAGAGTCCTTTGGACTGCAAGGAGATCAAACCAGTCCACCCTAAAGGAGATCAGTCCTGGGTGTTCATTGGAAGGACGGATGCTGAAGCTGAAGCTCCAATACTTTGGCCACCTGATGAGAACTGACTCATTGGAAAAGACCCTGATGCTGGGAAAGATTGAAGGCAGGAGGAGAAGCAGGCAACAGAGGATGAGATGGTCAGATGGCATCATTGATCCAAAGGACCTGAGTTTGAGCAAACTCTGGGAGATAGTGAAGGACAGGGAAGCCTGGCGTGCTGCAGTCCATGGGGTCGAAAAGACTGAGACATGACTGAGCTACTGAACAATAAGAGATTCCAGAAAAGCAAATAAACCCAAGTGTAGGCTTTCAGGGTGAAGTTTAGGGCTGGGACATGAAAATGTGAAAGAACACCATTAAGGTGTTAGACTCTATTCTCTAGCTGCTGCTGCTGCCGCTGTCGCTTCAGTCGTGTCCGACTCTGTGCAACCCCATAGACAGGGGCCCACCAGGCTCCTCTGTCCCTGGGATTCTCCAGGCAAGAACACTGGACTGGGTTGCCATGTCCTCCAATGCATGAAAGTGAAAAGTGAAAGTGAAGTCGCTCAGTCATGTCAGACTCTTAGCGACCCCATGGACTGCAGCCTACCAGGCTCCTCTCTCCATGGGCGTTTCCAGGCAAGAGTACTGGAGTGGGTTGCCATTGCCTTCTCTGAGGGAATCATTAAACGCTTTTGTTTTTATTTTTTTTAATGTAATAACAACAGATGCCATTTCCAAAGATCATTATGGCAATAGTAAGATAAGATGGACCCTAGGAAAGAGAGAGATCTGGGAGATACAGTGTGCCAGAAAAACCCGATGACACAGAAAACTTGCAATAATCCACTTGCGAAATCAGGAAGGTGTAAACTAAAGTTGTTAGAAAAGGATGGAAAACAGGGAGCTGGTAAGTTACATGTTTTGGGAAAGCTTAATTTTTAGAAGAAAGGTCAGTTTTAGTGCCAACTATGCATGCTGCATGGGGTTGCAAAGAGTCGGACACAACTGAGCGACTGAACTGAACTGAACTGAACTGATAACGTTTGAAATTGATGAGAAAAAAATATAAAGTTTATTGAATGACTTTTATTTATAGACAGTCACATAAAAGTACCAGCAAATAAAGTGTTGTGAAGTAGAATTCTGCAAAATGTTTGGATTATTAGAACAAACATTTAAAAAGTTACTATTTATAGCCGGTAGGTACTGTTAAGCTACTTAAAACCAGACTGAATGTTTAAGCAAGATAAGTATTTCTAGAGGAACAGAGCAATTTTCTTTTTTTTTAACTTAATTAAGACATCTTTTTTTTTTTTTTTAAAGACACATATCACATTAAAGCTAAATCCATTTCTGGTTGAATTGTTGTAAATTATAAATTAGCAGATTGTGAAGCAACAAGATTTAAAAATATCTAATCAATCTCTATTGCTTAGATTTAAATTTCTTTCGTACTTATTTGTTTTTGGAGATAAAAGAAAACTGATTTATACCTATATTTAGGATGTTGGTCTAATGGAGAGCACATGTAAGTGTCTCCTGGATTCACTGCATAAGTTATAAGCAAATTAACATTTCCTCCTGGACAAATCTCTTTCCCCTTTAATCCTAGTGATTTGACAATACCCTGAATCCCTTTTCCAATCATTTTAGAACAGTCTTCAGTGTTATTCATTAATCCTTATTCTCTATGACACAAAGCAGTCATAAGCTTTATTCCCATTTCACAGATAATTTATTTGAGCAAAATTCTTGAACACATAACACCATTCAACAGTAATTTTTGCACAAAACTTATCACATGTATTCTTGACTGTCAGTTGTAAAAATGGAAAAATTTCTGCTTTCTGTGCTTTTCTATAACTCCATTAAAAACACCTGCAGCCATAACTTGAAATTTAGTATCTTCTTGGTGATTTAGCAACATTTATGAAGTATTGACAAATCTCATATATTTTTTAATATTGTAACAGTTCAATCTCTTTATTACAGGGTTGTGTTCTAGTGACCACTTTGACTTTAAGAACCTAAGGAATATAAAAGACAGCATGGACCAGTTAAAAAGATATTTAGACCAGTAGCAGGGCTTCAGTCTCACCTCTGACACTGCTGGATTTCTTTGGACCGTTCTCGGAGATCTTTCTGCAGCCATGTGCACGTCCCTGAACTGGAGACCACGGTCCCTGGATCAACTTTATTCAAAGGATGCTGTGTGAATGAATGCAACAGTGTCTGCCGAAAATGAATGAAAGAAAAACGACTCCTATTTCATAACCACAACACAGAGGACTTCCTATAGATCCTCTACTGGTTTTTATAATACATAAAGAGAAATTCCTGAATCTCTGTTTTTCACACCTTATAATTCTTATTCCCTTGATTGACTGCTTTCTGATCCTCATAAAATGCTTGGATTAACCAGTTTCTGCTCTGCAAAATGTTTTAGGTGGCCCCAGAATTTCTTTCAGCAGCTACAATTTCCCCTTTATTTTGTGTTCATACACAGCAAAGTTAAGGCTTACCCACTCAAAATGAAGTAACTAAACGTGTCTGCTAGGTACTTGGATCTGAGGTACAGGTAAATTCCAATTACTTCCCTCTGACAATCACAGTCTTTTAGAATTCTCAACTCTCCATCAGAAAGTCCACTCCACTCTTCAAAAATAACTATATAAAATATGAAAAGAAATTATTTTGGTGGAATCCCCTGCTCTAAATTAAACACTGTTTATAACAGTCAAAATAAGAGCAAATTGCAGGATGAATATATATGTTTATTTACATATTGGTGATGGTTTAGTTGCTCAGTCATGTCTGAATCTTGCGACCCCGTGCACTGTAATCCACCAGGCTCTTCTGACCATGGAATTCTCCAGGCAAGACCACTGGAAGCTATTAGTATGTAAATTGATATTTACATATCAATAGCTTCAAAATAGTGAAATAACTTTGGAACTTCAGTAAGAACTCTTCAATATTTCAAAATTCTGATTTTTGCATTCTAATTTGAAGTATAAGTTGGGTTTATACCATTGGTATTTTTAGAGGTACTGCCATGGCTGTAACAGGAGCCTGGTGTCTACATGCTAGAACTTAGTTTAAAAGCTTGAAACTCTGGTTATTTATTACCTAAGCTACAAACCCATCCATATCTTTATTTGAAAGACATCAACAGTGTATTAATTTATAGCCTGCTTTTCTTTCCTCTGTGAATACTGCCTCTTCCATCATTCAGGCTGGATCCCAGGAATCTGGCACATTAGTTATACCAGAGCAGAAATGCCCATTTGGCTAAAGCAGAGCTGCCCTTGGAATCACATCTCTGGCCCTAGTTGTGTTTATCCTTAGTATCTGGTTTCAGTTATCTTTTTGCTCTATTTTGGACTGTGATCTATTTGTTTCATTGACTAAGCTCCCCATTATAGACTGTTGAACAGGCCAGGGCGAGGTGCACAATATGGCCAGGCTCAGCCTCATTCCTCATCCCATGGCTCTTAATTACTACACGTTGCTTGCCAACTATTTCTTGGCAACTAATTTAATTCGGGGACTTGCCTAAGTATTTAATTGAACTTGGAGAACTCTTTTCAAATGTTTATCCCCACTTTGTCTTTTACCTCCTGCCCAATCATTTCTGTACATTTTAGATCAGATCTATTTTCATTTTTTCCAAAATATTGGCCATTCCACTTTTTCTGCTGGGTATAGTGGCTCACATCCCAAATCCTAATAAGACTTTATTTTTTTAAAAAAACATAGTTTGCCTTCCTTTTCTTCTACATCTCTTCTTGCCTCACTATAGCAGAAGAATTTTACATATTCTCTGTCCACATAGTTCTTATCTGCCTTGCATGTCAACCCTCAGATAATTTTCTTGTATAAAAATAGGCAGCCGGAAGGAAATGGAAATGGGTTCCTTCTACCTGAAGCCACATAAACTTCAAATTTCCATATCTGACCACAACTCTACCACTGGGTTCTTTCACTCTCCAAGTCTCTCTTATATTTAAAGGGCTCTTCAATTTCATCAGTATCTACAATTCCATGACCACTCTTACTTCTCTTCTCAGTCCATCTGTGTTCTCCTGGTTTATGTCCTTCTTTCTGTCCTCAGCCTCGTTTCCCATCATTTTATCTAGCCTTTTGTTGTCATCTGCAAGCCCTTGTCAGTCAGCCCTGTTACTGTTATTGTTGTTCAGTCACTAAGTTGTGTTCGACTTTTTGCGAGCCCATGGGCTGTAGCACACCAGGCTTCTCTGTCCTCTACTATCTCCGGAGTTTGTTCAAATTCATGCCCATTGAGTTGGTGACGCTATCTAACCATCTCATTCTCTATAGAACCAATACTTCCAATTACACTTTGAGCTGGAGTTTTTCCTTACTAACCTCCAAATCCCTGTGTTTGCAATTCATAAATAATGGTTTTACCCACATATTGGTAGCATGTTTAAAAGTGTGGTACCAGTGCAAACTTTAGCAAACCAAATGAATGTAATAGATAATATAGAAATAAATTCAGTACTATGTAATGAGAAAATATACAAATTAGTGGGAAAATAGAGTATTCAATAACAATATTAGAACAACGGGTTAGTCATTTGGGAAAAAATAAAATGAGATCTCTACCTCATTTCTAACATCCAACAACAATAAAAAGAATATGCTGCTGCAAGGTCGCTTCAGTCGTGTCCAACTCTGTGCGACCCCATAGATGGTAGCCCACCAGGCTCCCCCATCCCTGGGATTCTCCAGGCAAGAATACTGGAGTAGGTTGCCATTCCCTTCTCCAATGCATGAAAGTGAAAAGTGAAAGTGAAGTCGCTCAGTCGTGTCCAACTCTTAGCGACCCCATGGACTGCAGCCTACCAGGCTCCTCCATCCATGGGATTTTCCAGGCAAGAGTACTGGAGTGGGGTGCCATTGCCTTCTCTGAAAAGAATATAAGAGGTAATAATTATTTTTGCATCACTGTATTATGAATTTACTCATAGAAAGTAATGCTTAAAATACCTATAAACTGGCTTTAGGGGAAGCCTTTCTAACCATGTCATAAAAAACTAGAAACAATAGAGCAAAAGTGGTCAAATTTAATTACATCAAAATCTTGTTTTGCACAACCCAATCAAAAAGGGGGCAGAAGACACAAATAGACATTTCTCTGAAGAAGATATACAAATGGCCAAGAGGCACATGAGAGATGCAAATCAAAACTACAATGAGGTATCACCTCACACCAGTCAGAATGGCTATCATTAAAAATCTACAAATAATAAATGCTAGAGAGGGTATGGAGAAAAGAGAACCCTCCTCAGTTCAGTTCAGTCGATAAGTCGTGTCCAACTCTTTGCAACCCCATGAATCAAAGCACGCCAGGCCTCACTGTCCATCACCAACTCCCAGAATTCACCCAAACTCATGTCCATCAAGTCGGTGAAGCCATCCAGCCATCTCATCCTCTGTCATCCCCTTCTCTTCCTGCCCCCAATCCCTCCAAGAGTCTTTTCCAATGAGTCAATGAGGTGGCCAAGGTATTGGAGTTTCAGCTTTAGCATCAGTCCTTCCAAAGAACATACAGGACTGATCTCCTTTAGAATGGACTGGTTGGATCTCCTTGCAATCCAAGGGACTCTCAAGAGTCTTCTCCAACAACACAGTTCAAAAGCATCAATTCTTCGGTATTCAGCTTTCTTCACAGTCCACCTTTCACATCCATACATGACCACTGGAAAAACCATAGCCTTGACTAGACAGAACTTTGTTGGCAAAATAATATCTCTGCTTTTGAATATGCTATCTAGGTTGGTCATAACTTTCCTTCCAAGGAGTAAGTGTCTTTTAATTTCATCACTGCAATCATCATCTGCAGTGATTTTGGAGCTCCCAAAAATAAAGTCAGCCACTGTTTCCACTGTTTCCCCATCTATTTCCCATGAAGTGATGGGACCAGATGCCATGATCTTCGTTTTCAGAATGTTGAGCTTTAAGCCAACTTTTTCACTCTCCTCTTTCACTTTCATCAAGAGGCTTTTTAGTTCCTCTTCACTTTCTGCCCTAAGGGTGGTGTCATCTGCATATCTGAGGTTATTGATATTTCTCCCGGCAATCTTGATTCCAGCTTGTGCTTCTTCCAACCCAGTGTTTCTCATGATGTACTCTGCATATAAGTTGAATAAGCAGGGTGATAACATACAGCCTTGACGTACTCCTTTTCCTATTTGGAACCAGTCTGTTGTTCCATGTCCAGTTCTAACTGTTGCTTCCTGACCTGCATATAGGTTTCTCAAGAGCCAGATCTAGGTGGTCTGGTATTCCCATCTTTTCAGAATTTTCCACAGTTTATTGTGATCCACACAGTCAAAGGCTTTGGCATAGTCCATGAAGCAGAAATAGATGTTTTTCTGGAACTCTCTTGCTTTTTCCATGATCCAGTGGATGATGGCAATTTGATCTCTGGTTCCTCTGCCTTTTCTAAAAGCAGCTTGAACATCTGGAAGTTCACGGTTCACATACTGCTGAAGCCTGGCTTGGAGAATTTTGAGCATTACTTTATTAGCATGTGAGATGAGTGCAACTGTGTGGTAGTTTGAGCCCTCTTTGGCATTGCCTTTCTTTGGGACTGGAACGAAAACTGACCTTTTCCAGTCCTGTGGCCACTGCTGAGTTTTCCAAATTTGCTGGTATATTGAGTGCAGCACTTTCACAGCATCATCTTCCAGGATTTGAAATAGCTCCACTAGCTTTGTTCATAGTGATGCTTCCTAAGGCCCACTTGACTTCAGATTGGTCTGGCTGATTATCTGGGTCATGAAGATGTTTTTTGTACAGTTCTTCTGTGTATTCTTGCCACCTCTTCTTAATATCTTCTGCTTCTGTTAGGTCCGTACCATTTCTGGCCTTTATCGAGCCCATCTTTGCATGAAATGTTCCCTTGGTATCTCTAGTTTTCTTAAAGAGATGTCTAGTCTTTCCCATTCTGTTGTTTTCCTCTGTTTTGCGTTGTTGTTTTCCTCTCTCTTGCGTGGAGTCTCACAAGTGTTGAAGCAGCTCAGGTTAGTTCGCTGCAGCTTCATTACCGCTATGAGTTGCCAGGGCCGCGTGAGTCTAAGGAATGACGCAGGAGAACCCCAGAAGGCGTGAAGTGGCTTTTTATATACAGCGCCAGGCTGCGACGGCGCAGGAGCGGCCGAGAGGAGCTACCCTACGTCCAAGGAGCGGCGCAGGAGGGCCGAGAGGAACTACTCCACGTTCAAGGTCAGGAGGGGCAACTCGTCCAAGGTAAGGAGCAGCCCTGAAGAGATACCCCACGTCCAAGGTAAGAGAAATCCAAGTAAGAGAGTAGGTGTTGCCAGAGAGCATCAGAGGGCAGACACACTGAAACCATAATCACAGAAAACGATCCAATCTGATCACGCGGACCACAGCCTTGTCTAACTCAATGGAACTAAGCCATGCGGAGTGGGGCCACCCAAGACTGCAGGTCATATGTATATATTACTGCCATTGGAATCCTCACAATAGAGTTTACCTGACCAGAAACCTGTACAGGTAAGAAGCCAGCTTGTAATATTCAAGAACAAAAATTGCAAAACTACCTAACTCTGTTTCATGACTCACTTCCTGGGTGATTATATAGAAAATCTCTGGCAAAAACAAGGTATCTAGGTCAACTTCCTCAACCCTGTAATAGTTCATTCTGTTAAGTAATGACACTGATTCTTCTCTTGCTGATGAGTCTTTATTTGTGTTTGCTACCCTTCTTCAACTAAAGTGGTCTGCAATTTCAAACTCGAGTTGATAAACAGCCCTTTTACATGATGATTTAGATAAACAATGAAAGTAAGAAAAAGGTAAATGTGGCAGTCCATTGGGCATGAATTCTTCAAGCATGTAAGGTTAGCTGTGTTATTTTGTAGACTGGGATGGCTTCAGTGCAGAAATGCTTCCTTTTTTGCAACACATCGTATACTACTGAAGTAGAAGGCAATGGCAACCCACTCCAGTACTCTTGCTTGGAAAATCCCACAGACAGAGGAACCTGGTAGGCTGCAGTCCATGGGGTTGCTAAGAGTTGGACACGACTGAGTGACTTGACTTTCACTTTTCGCTTTCATGCATTGGAGAAGGAAATGGCAACCCACTCCAGTGTTCTTGCCTGGAGAATCCCAGGGACAGGGGAGCCTGGTGGGCTGCCGTCTACGGGGTTGCACAGAGTCGGACACGACTGAAGCAACTTAGCAGTAGCAGCAGCAGGTCTATTAAAGTAACATGTTTTTGAGATGATACTTGTTAAAGTACATGATAGTTGAAATATAGCCAGGACTCGAGGTTGAAGTCACCACTGTAGATGCTTAAATCAATTATTTAAATAAATTTATTGTCAATTGTTAAAAAAATATTCAAGAATTTCCATAGCCTGCTCTTTCTTCTGATTTGATGATCAGTTTTAATGTTCATATTAGAAAACAACTGTACTGCTTAAGATACTTGAAATAGTAGATTTAAATCTTTCAGTTTAAACACCAAGTGGGCACAATAAATATTCAAAATATGTTTTGACCATCCAGGCTAGAATTTTTCTTAAAAGAAAGTCATTCATCATAAGAATAATTTCCTAAAATTCCAAAATTCTATGTAGATTAAATATGTAATAAATGTACAATTATTCTTGAACTATCAGTATCACAATTCCCTAAACTCCATTTTTTCTATAATTTTTAATTTCTTTAGTATGGGATCATCTCTAGCCCATGCTAACTGTATATAATGAAATATGAACACATCTCTTACCACACTGTTAACTTGGGTCATTTCTTTTCAGAAATTGAGGAACAGTGTATGCTTGTCTAAGCATGTTATGCAAATTATTGGCATAAAGGGATTTTTAACATCTAGGTAGTGGAAAACATGTCATAGTGACAATTCTTGCATTCAGTATTCATTTTTCCCGACGATTACCATGTTTATAATGCCTTTCTACATGTAGCCCTTTTATATGCGTCTTAAAGAGCAAGGCATGTGCTTGTACCTGCAAGATACTAGCGTTATATCCCAAACACTTTATCTCCAAGTTGGGACTGGGACTCTGTT